>NC_068959.1:2500-4802500 GCF_026419915.1 Harpia harpyja
ACCCTAACCCTAGGCCTAACCCTAGGCCTAACCCTAACCCTAACCCTAACCCTAACCCCTAACCCTAACCCCTAACCCTAACCCCTAACCCTAACCCTAGGCCTAACCCTAACCCTAACCCTAACCCTAACCCTAGGCCTAACCCTAGGCCTAACCCCTAGGCCTAACCCCTAGGCCTAACCCTAGGCCTAACCCTAGGCCTAACCCTAATAACCACAACCCCTAACCCTAATAACCACAACTGCAACCCCACTTGTGGCCACCAGGTGGCGCTGTCTGACCACTAATGGTGTCTGCTAGGTGTAACCGTAATTAGGGTTCCCCTCTGCTAGGGTTCCAGGGGACTAGGGTTCCTGGGTATAAGGGTTCCTATGCCCTAGGGTTTCAGGGGATGGGGGGTGCTGCACTCTAGGGTTATGCAATGCTGGGGTTGTGAGTGTTTAGGGTTGTGGTTAGGGGTCCCCAGGGCTAGGGTTAGCATGGGCTAGGGTTACGGGTCCCTCGGGGCTGGGGTCCCTGTGTTTGCAGGGACCCCAGCCCTGAGGGACCCGTAACCCTAGCCCGTGCTAACCCTAGCCCTGGGGACCCCTAACCACAACCCTAGGGATTGGGGGGTGCTAACTGGGGGGATGTCCCTCTAATTAGGGTTAGGGTGGGGTTCCAGGTCCAAGGGGTCCCCTGACTCTGTGCAGCTGGGGGGGCTAATTGGGGGGTACCCCCCAATTAGGGTTAGGGTGGGGTCCCCGAACCCTGTGCAGCTGTGGGTGGGAATTGGCGGCATGTCCCCCAATTAGGGTTTGGGTGGGGTCCCAGGTCCAGGGGAGTGGTGCAACCCTAATTAGGGGTGGGGGTACATACCTCGGGGTGGGGCTCAGGAGGGGTTAACTACTGGGGGTGGGGATGCTAATTGGGGGGTGGGGCTGCCTCAGGATGGACAGCTGGGGGGGAACTACCTGTATAGTCTGAAAATAAAAATATTAAAAATATAAATTTGGTGCAGCAGTAGAAATTGGCTTCCTCCCCAGGAGCAAATTTTTTTATTTTTTTATTTTTTTTTTTAAAGTTGCTCCTGGGGAGTCTACCAACTTTTACTGCTTTTTCTTTTTAATTTTTTACTTTTAAATTTTAAAACTTTTAAATTTAAGTTTAAGTTTAAAATTTAAAATGTAGCAGTACTGCAAAATCTAAGTTAAGCGCTGCAGTACTGCAAAATCTAAGTTTTACAACAGCAACTTTAAAGTTTTACAACAGCAACTTTAAAGTTTTACAACAGCAACTTTAAAGTTTTACAACAGCAACTTTAAAGTTTTACAACAGCAACTTTAAAGTTTTACAACAGCAACTTTAAAGTTTTACAACAGCAACTTTAAAGTTTTACAACAGCAACTTTAAAGTTTTACAACAGCAACTTTAAAGTTTTACAACAGCAACTTTAAAGTTTTACAACAGCAACTTTAAAGTTTTACAACAGCAACTTTAAAGTTTTACAACAGCAACTTTAAAGTTTTACAACAGCAACTTTAAAGTTTTACAACAGCAACTTTAAAGTTTTACAACAGCAACTTTAAAGTTTTACAACAGCAACTTTAAAGTTTTACAACAGCAACTTTAAAGTTTTACAACAGCAACTTTAAAGTTTTACAACAGCAACTTTAAAGTTTTACAACAGCAACTTTAAAGTTTTACAACAGCAACTTTAAAGTTTTACAATAGCATTTCACAACAGCAACTTCAAAGTTTCACAACAGCAACTTTAAAGTTTTACAATAGCATTTCACAACAGCAACTTCAAAGTTTCACAACAGCAACTTCAAAGTTTCACAACAGCAACTTCAAAGTTTCACAACAGCAACTTCAAAGTTTCACAACAGCATTTCACAATAGCAACCTTAAAATTTTACAATACAGTTTCACAATAACAACTTTAAAGTTTTACAATAGCAACTTCAAAGTTTCACAATACAGCTTTACAATAGCAACTTCAAAGTTTCACAACACCAACTTTAGTTTCACAACACCAACTTTAGTTTCACAACACCAACTTTAGTTTCACAACACCAACTTTAGTTTCACAACACCAACTTTAGTTTCACAACACCAACTTTAGTTTCACAACACCAACTTTAGTTTCACAACAGCATTTCACAATAGCAACCTTAAAATTTTACAATACAGTTTCACAACACCAACTTTAACGTTTTACAATAGCAACTTTACAGTTTCACAACACAGTTTTACAATAGCAACTTTACAGTTTCACAACACAGTTTTACAATAGCAACTTTACAGTTTCACAACACCAACTTTAAAGTTTTACAACAGCATTTCACAATAGCAACCTTAAAATTTTACAATAGTTTCACAACACAGTTTTACAACAGCATTTCACAATAGCAACCTTAAAATTTTACAATACAGTTCACAACACAGTTTTACAATAGCAACTATACAGTTTCACAACACAGTTTTACAACAGCATTTCACAATAGCAACCTTAAAATTTTACAATACAGTTTCACAACACAGTTTTACAATAGCAACTATACAGTTTCACAACACAGTTTTACAACAGCATTTCACAATAGCAACCTTAAAATTTTACAATACAGTTTCACAACACAGTTTTACAATAGCAACTATACAGTTTCACAACACAGTTTTACAATAGCAACTTCAAAAATTGCAATACAAAATGACTTCCACCATAGTAGTAAATTTTTTATTTGTTTCACATTGCATTAAATTACAAAGTTTACAGAGCATTTTCCAAGTTTACAGAGCATTTTCCAAACTTAGTCTTTTCCACATTCCTCGCTCCCGCTACATCTGTCGCTTCACGTCCAGAGGTTTTCCTCCCCGAGGTGACGTTACTTCCACGATCCCTGTTCCCAAGCTGAAAACGAGTAAGCTCTGCTCCTCTTCACACACTGTCCGCTTCCACACCTAGACACAAAAATAAAAATTAAAAAATATAATTACATCACAAACTACAAAGAGCACCCCAATATTTTACAAACACAACACAGAATAATACAGTTACATTCACACACTTCACAACCCTGGCCTACACAATGCTGGCCATCTAGTCCAACTCCCCCCACACCCTTCACCGACAAAATCCTCTACTGTCTTCCAAAGACCATCCGCTAAACAACATAATTCCCTGTGCTAAGTGGCAATTACCACGTTCCAGGGGAGCGCGCTCCACGGGAACGCCGTTCCCCGGAGCATTGAAAAATTCACCCTGCCTGCCAAAACCCCAGCCCGAGCCTGACCCCCGTCCGAACATTGGCGATGAACATCGCCTCACAGAGCGGCCGGGACCGGGGAAAAAAAAACCCAGCCGGGGGGAAAAAAAAAAAAAACCCCCGGCTGGGGTTTTTTTATTCTACTTGTATTTTTTTTAATTCCCTGAAAAACATCTCAACTGTACAACCTGAAGGGAAAAAAAACCATTAAAAAGATAAACCACATAACCCTACAAGGTGACAACACATTCACAACACACTACACATTAACATCACATTCACACCAGCCCTCGCTCTCAACTCATTCATCCAACTGCCTGCCACCCTCAAGGGGCCATCACCCCGTGCCTGCGGCACCGGGGGCCTCAAAAATCACCCTGCCTGCCAAAACCCCGGCCCGAGCCTGACCCCCGTCCGAACATTGGCGATGAACATCGCCTCACAGAGCGGCCGGGACCGGGGAAAAAAAAACCCAGCCGGGGGGAAAAAAAAAAAAAACCCCCCGGCTGGGGTTTTTTTATTCTACTTGTATTTTTTTAAAATTCTAATTGCCTGAAAAACATCTCAACTGTACAACCTGAAAGGAAAAAACATTAAAAACCTAAACCACTTAACCCTACAAGGTGACACACATTCACAACACACTATGCATTAACATCACATTCACACCAGCCCTCGCTCTCAACTCATCCAACTGCCTGCCACCCTCAAGGGGCCATCGCCCCATGCCTGTGGCACCGGGGGCCTCAAAAATCGCCCTGCCTGCCAAAACCCCAGCCCGAGCCTTACCCCCGTCCGAACATTGGCGATGAACATCGCCTCACAGAGCAGCCGGGACCGGGGAAAAAAAAACCCAGCCGGGGGGAAAAAAAAAAAAAACCCCGGCTGGGGTTTTTTTTATTCTACTTGTATTTTTTTAAAATTCTAATTGCCTGAAAAACATCTCAACTGTACAACCTGAAAGGAAAAAACATTAAAAAGCTAAACCACATAACCCTACAAGGTAACACACATTCACAACACACCACTCATTCAGATCACAGGCACACTAGCCCTCACACGCAACTAACCCATCCTGCCGCCAAAGGGCATCAAGGGGCCATCGCCCCTTACCCGCAGCACCCGGGGTCTCAAGAATCAACCCCCAGCCCCAGCCCAACCTCCTTCCAAACTCCCCACAAACTATACTTCCATTACACCAACGCTTCAACACACACCATGGGCACCATACATAGATTTTTCAACCCGATACTTAGCTTTCATAGTGGCACAAGTCACAGTCCAACCTCCGTAGGAGCCGCATCGCCTAAATGCGAGGTTCCTTCAATCGCCTCGTGCCCCGTGATCACCTGCAAAACCAACACACAAAACTGTTGAATAGACACTTCACCCTCAGCATAAAAAAATCCTGCACAGCTCCAAACTCCTACTTCCCACCTATTCCAAAAGCAAAAACCTCAGTGCCTTAACCATTTCTAGAACCTTACCACAAAGTGTCGACCTACACAATATTAACACCCATGCCCACTTACTGCCTTACTATATTCTACCCCACAAACCACTTGCAATCCACTCCACTACTCACATGCAATGACTGAAAAATCATTTAACCCTCATTGCTAACAATCTAGACATATCAGGATATCACCCATAGACTCCTACTGCTATTCCACCTACCCCTGACTCTACATCCCCGGGCAGAGCAGCTCCAAGCCAAACACACCCATGCACACAACACACACAACACAGAACACTAACAACAAGGGGATTCAAAGCAAAGAGAAAACTCTCAGCAAGAAGAAGGACTCCCGGACGGGAGGTGCCATCCGGCAAGATGACCTACGGCGTCCAAAACCACGAAGCGAGGAGGCTCTACGACAGCCCCAGAGAAGAAGGGGCAAAACTAACGGCCCCTTACAAGATGGTACTGTCTAAACCAAAGTGATGGATGCGTAAGAAGCCCGTCATCAAGACCTAGGAACATCAAGATGCAGGGAAGAACTCCCAGTCCAAGACGACAGGCGGCTAGGCAGCAGAGCCGCCAAAGCAGCCTGGAAGAGCGCCGCAGAGGAGAACCGGCTGGTTCCTTCCAAAACCGATCCACGCTTTAGAGCTCCGAGCGCAAGACAAGAAGCGCCCGATTGGCACCGGGCCGATGAGTACGGGCATTCGAGACCCTAGGGATGGCGCCCGAAGCGCCTGCCGCGCTCACTGAGCGCAAAGACTGATGACGGCATTGAGAGCCAACGAAGGTCTAAGGCACAGAAGACAGACTGCACAAACCACACACCACCACAGACACAGGCTGGAACTGCCCTGCCCGGCACACGCTGCTCTCGTGCTGAAAAGCAACCCGCTCCCTTTGCCTGCCTAAAGGGGACTGCTCCTGGACAGCCCTGCCCTCCTACGCTAACTTTCAAACCCCTCCCTGCAATTCCCAGCTGTGTCCCTCCCTCCCAGCCTCTCCCCAGCCCGGGTCCCTCAACTTAACTTTCAGAGGGCCAAGGGTACGAATCCATCCTCCAACAAAAGTCACACGGCCTAACTGGGATGATCCGGCAGTCGCCACGTTCCTCTTCATCACCTGCAGTGAAGACAAAAAAAAAAAAAAAAAGCCAACAAAGTCAGAAGAGGCAGTAAGTAACCCATCGGCCAACACCAACTACTTTCCCCACCCCCCACTTAATCACACACACCACAGGGTTACGCCTACCTGCTCATTCCAGAGTCAGACCCTGCAGCCATCATCACTCCTGGTACCTGAGACAGCAAAACACACCAAATTAGCATAGCAGTCATGAGAAGTCACCAGCCCCATGCTCCTCCTCCCTCATCCACAGCTCACCTCAAACGCTCATCCCATTCCAAAGGTGGCCCGCACAGCACCTGCAAAACAAAAGTTAAATGCTTAACTGAGCAACCACATAATGCTTTGATATTCAACAGCAACCCGGCCCACAACCACCTCACCTTCTCAAACTCCTCATCGGCCTGCGACTTCGCCCCTCCGAGGCTGCGTGCTCCACCTGCAAAAGACAAATGACAAGGGATGCTTCCAACTTTGCCAACAATACGACACCTCCAAAGGAACAGTTCCTTTAACCCAGTAGTCACGACTCACCTTGCCCGGGACACCTCTGGTACCAATACCCCGCTTTGCCCCTTGCTTCGTACCTTCAAAATAAAAAGAAAAAAAGAACCCTATCAGCTACTCATAGAGCCACCGGCCACACCTTCCCTCTGATTCCACTCACGGACCCACCTGCTTATGCTGCTTCGCTCCCCTCCTCCGTCGCTCTGTGGCACACAACTTGTCCCTCTGCATCTGAAAAAAACCATATTCAACGAGTCACCTGGATGCAGAGCAAGAGCTTCACAATTCCAGAGGTCTTGATTCCATCTAGGAAGACCATCTGGAGTCCAACTACAGCCTGCCATCTTAAAAAAAAAAAAAGGGCCAAACTTTAAGCCCATCATATGCAAGCCTCAACACTTCAGAGGCTCAAATCTGCTTCAGTGCCCCTCAACAGCCCATGCCACACAGCTCCAATCATCTCCCTAAAACACTATTGGCATGGCTGTCCGCAAAGCCCGCCCACGGCTACTAGACCCAAGATAACTGTACAACCCTCACCTAAAGAGTTAAGGCAAATCAACATTTCACCCATAGACTCCTACTGCTGTTCCACCTACCCCTGACTCTACAACCCCAGGCAGAGCAGCTCCAAGCCAAACACACCCATGCACACAACACAGAACACTAACAACAAGGTGATTCAAAGAGAGAAAACTCTCAGCAAGAAGAAGGACTCCCGGACGGGAGGTGCCATCCGGCAAGACGACCTACGGCGTCCAAAACCATGAAGCGAGGAGGCTCTACGACAGCCCCAGAGAAGAAGAGGCAAAACTAACGGCCCCTTACAAGATGGTACTGTCTAAACCAAGGTGATGGATGCGTAAGAAGCCCGTCATCAAGACCTAGGAACATCAAGATGCAGGGAAGAACTCCCAGTCCAAGACGACAGGCGGCTAGGCAGCAGAGCCGCCAAAGCAGCCTGGAAGAGCGCCGCAGAGGAGAACCAGCTGGTTCCTTCCAAAACCGATCCACGCTTTAGAGCTCCGAGCGCAAGACAAGCAGCGCCCGATTGGCACCGGGCCGATGAGTACGGGCATTCGAGACCCTAGGGATGGCGCCCGAAGCGCCTGCCGCGCTCCCTGAGCGCAAAGACTGATGACGGCATTGAGAGCCAACGAAGGTCTAAGGCACAGAAGACAGACTGCACAAACCACACACCACCACAGACACAGGCTGGAACTGCCCTGCCCGGCACACGCTGCTCTCGTGCTGAAAAGCAACCCGCTCCCTTTGCCTGCCTAAAGGGGACTGCTCCTGGACAGCCCTGCCCTCCTACGCTAACTTTCAAACCCCTCCCTGCAATTCCAGCTGTGTCCCTCCCTCCCAGCCTCTCCCCAGCCCGGGTCCCTCAACTTAACTTCAGAGGGCCAAGGGTACGAATCCATCCTCCCCAAAAGTCACACGGCCTAACTGGGATGATCCGGCAGTCGCCAGGTTCCTCTTCATCACCTGCAGTGAAGACAAAAAAAAAAAAAAAAGCCAAAGTCAGGAGAGGCAATAAGTAACCCATCGGCCAACACCAACTACTTTCCCAACCCCCCACTTAATCACACACACCACAGGGTTACGCCTACCTGCTCATTCCAGAGTCAGACCCTGCGGCCATCATCACTCCTGGTACCTGAGACAGCAAGACACACCAAATTAGCATAGCAGTCATGAGAAGTCACCAGCCCCATGCTCCTCCTCCCTAATCCACAACTCACCTCAAATGCTCATCCCATTCCAAAGGTAGCCCGCACAGCGCCTGCAAAACAAAAGGTAAATCCTTAACCGAGCAGCCACCTAATACTTTGATATTCACAGCAACCCAGCCCACAACCACCTCACCTTCTCAAACTCCTCATCGGCCTGCGGCTTGGCTCCTCCGAGGCTGCGTGCACCACCTGCAAAAACCAAAGCAGAAGACGCGTACTGAGAGGCTGCCCGAAACCTCAGCCCGCCCGGACCGATTCCCAACTTGCTCTCCTTTACCTTGGGCGCTCGACCACCCCGCTCTGTCATCAAGAGCTTGCCACGTCAAGGCCTGCATACCAACTGCAAAAGACAAATGACAAGGGATGCTTCCAACTTTGCCAACAACATGACACCTCCAAAGGAACAGTTCCTTTAACCCAGTAGTCACGACTCACCTTGCCCGGGACACCTCTGGTACCAATACCCCGCTTTGCCCCTTGCTTCGTACCTTCAAAATAAAAGAAAAAAAGAACCCTATCAGCTACTCATAGAGCCACCGGCCACATCTTCCCTCTGATTCCACTCACGGACCCACCTTCTTGTGCTGCTTCGCTCCCCTCCTCCGTCACTCTGTGGCACACAACTTGTCCCTCTGCATCTGAAAAAAAACCATATTCGTGTCACCTCGATGCACAGCAAGAGCTTCACAATTCCAGAGGTCTTGATGCCATCTGGGAAGACCATCTGGAGTCCAACTACAGCCTGCCATCTTAAAAAAAAAAAAAAAAAAAAAGGGCCAAACTTTAAGCCCATCATATGCAAGCCTCAACACTTCAGAGGCTCAAATCTGCTTCAGTGCCCCTCAACAGCCCATGCCACACAGCTCCAATCATCTCCCTAAAACACTATTGGCATGGCTGTCCGCAAAGCCCGCCCACGGCTACTAGACCCAAGATAACTGTACAACCCTCACCTAAAGAGTTAAGGCAAATCAACATTTCACCCATAGACTCCTACTGCTGTTCCACCTACCCCTGACTCTACATCCCCGGGCAGAGCAGCTCCAAGCCAAACACACCCATGCACACAACACAGAACACTAACAACAAGGTGATTCAAAGAGAGAAAACTCTCAGCAAGAAGAAGGACTCCCGGACGGGAGGTGCCATCCGGCAAGATGACCTACGGCGTCCAAAACCACGAAGCGAGGAGGCTCTACGACAGCCCCAGAGAAGAAGAGGCAAAACTAACGGCCCCTTACAAGATGGTACTGTCTAAACCAAGGTGATGGATGCGTAAGAAGCCCGTCATCAAGACCTAGGAACATCAAGATGCAGGGAAGAACTCCCAGTCCAAGACGACAGGCGGCTAGGCAGCAGAGCCGCCAAAGCAGCCTGGAAGAGCGCCGCAGAGGAGAACCAGCTGGTTCCTTCCAAAACCGATCCACGCTTTAGAGCTCCGAGCGCAAGAAAAAATGCACCCGATTGGCACCGGGCCGATGAGTACGGGCATTCGAGACCCTAGGGATGGCGCCCGAAGCGCCTGCCGCGCTCACTGAGCGCAAAGACTGATGACGGCATTGAGAGCCAACGAAGGTCTAAGGCACAGAAGACAGACTGCACAAACCACACACCACCACAGACACAGGCTGGAACTGCCCTGCCCGGCACACGCTGCTCTCGTGCTGAAAAGCAACCCGCTCCCTTCGTCTGCCCAAACGGGACTGCTCCTGGACAGCCCTGCCCTCCTACCCTAACTTTCAAACCCCTCCCTGCAATTCCCAGCTGTGTCCCTCCCTCCCAGCCTCTCCCCAGCCCGGGTCCCTCAACTTAACTTTCAGAGGGCCAAGGGTACGAATCCATCCTCCCCAAAAATCACACGGCCTAACTGGGATGATCCGGCAGTCGCCAGGTTCCTCTTCATCACCTGCAGTGAAGACAAAAAAAAAAAAAAAAGCCAAAGTCAGGAGAGGCAATAAGTAACCCATCGGCCAACACCAACTACTTTCCCAACCCCCCACTTAATCACACACACCACAGGGTTACGCCTACCTGCTCATTCCAGAGTCAGACCCTGCGGCCATCATCACTCCTGGTACCTGAGACAGCAAGACACACCAAATTAGCATAGCAGTCATGAGAAGTCACCAGCCCCATGCTCCTCCTCCCTAATCCACAACTCACCTCAAATGCTCATCCCATTCCAAAGGTAGCCCACACAGCACCTGCAAAAGAAAAAGGTAAATGTTTAATTAACCACCCAATTAGCTAATCAAGACCTACCCAGCCAACAACCACCTCACCTTCTCAAACTCCTCATCGGCCTGCGGCTTCACCCCTCCGAGGCTGCGTGCACCACCTGCAAAAACCAAAGCACAAGACGCATGCTGAGACACCGCCCGAAACCTCAGCCCGCCCGCACCGATTCCCAACTTGCTCTCCTTTACCTCAGCCGCTCACATGCCCCACCTGTGCCGTCAACAGCTTGCCACATCGAGGCCTGTGTACCACCTGCAAAACACAAATGACAAGGGATGCTTCCAACTCTGCTAACAATACAACGCTACCAAAGAAATGATTGCTTCAACCCATTAGTCACAGCTCACCTTGCCCGAGTCGCCTCCGCTGCTGATAGCCCACTTCGCTCCTTGCTTTGCACCTTCAGAATAAAAGAAAAAAAAGAACCCTTATGAACTAGTCATAGAGCCACCAGCTGCATCTTCCCTCTGACTCCACTCAGAGACCCACCTCCTCACGGCGCTCCGCTCCCCTCCTCCGTAGCTCTGGTGCACGCATCTTGTCTCTCCGCATCTGAAAGAGAAACCCATATTGAACGAGTCAGCCTGGATGCAGAGCAAGAGCTTAACAACTCCAGCTACAGCAAGCCATTTTAAAAAAACAAAACAAAACAAAAAAAAACCAGAGCCAAACTTTAAGCCCATCACATGCAAGCCTCAACACCTTACAGACTCAAATCCGCTTCACCGCCCCTCAAGAGCCTCTGCCACATGGCTACAATCAATTCCATAAAAAACTCTCAACATTGCTGTCCACACAGCCCACCAATGCCTACTCAATCCCAGATGACCGTACAACCCTTGCCTAAACAATTAAGGCAAATCAACATTTCACCCTTAGACTCTTATTGCTGTTCCACCTACCCCTGACTCTACATCCCCGGGCAGAGCAGCTCCAAGCCAAACACACCTGTGCACAGACCAACACAACACAGAACGGTACAGACAAGGTGATTCAAAGAGAGAGAAAACTCTCAGCAAGAAGGACTCCCGGACGGGAGGTGCCATCCGGCAAGATGACCTACGGCGTCCAAAACACTGAGGCAAGGAGGCTCTACGGCAGACCCCGAGGAGTCCAACGTAACGGCCTGTTAAAAGACAGCACTGTCAAAACCAAGAGGATGGATGTACAAGAAGCCTGTCATCAAGACCTAGGAACATCAAGATGCGGGGAAGAACTCCCAGTCCAAGAAAATGGATGGCTAGAGAGCGGAGCTGCTGACGCAGCCCGGAAGAATGCCACGAGAGAGGACCGACCGGAATCTGCCGAGACCGATCCGTGCTTTAGAGCTGCAAATGCAAAAAAAGAAACGCTCCAATGGCACTGTGCCGATGAGTACGGGCATTCGAGACCCTAGGGACGGCGCCTAAAGCGCGTGCCACGCTCCCCCGGCGCAAAGCGCAATGAGGACATTGAGACCCGCAAAAGGTCTAAGGGACAGAAGACAGACTACACAAACTGCACACCACCGCAGACAAAGGCTGGAACTGCCCTGCCCGGCACACACTGGTCTCGTGCTGAAAAGCAACCCGCTCCCTTCGCCTGCCCAAACGGCACTGCTCCTGGACGGGCCTCTCTCCTGCGCTACCTTTAAAACCCCTCCCTGCAATTCTCAGCTTCGTTCCTCCCTCCCAGCCTCTGCCCAGCCCTGGTCCCTCAACTTAACTTTCAGAGGGCCGTGGGTCTCAAACCATCCTCCACAAAAACCACACAGGCTAACTGGGATGTTCCTCAAGGTGACACATTGGTCTTCAACATCTGCAACGAAACAAACAAACAAAAAAATCAGAAAAGGGAGTAAGCATCCCGCCGGCCAACGCCAACTACTTGCCCAACTCCCCCCTCCTCATAAGCACCACCGTGTTTGCTTCCCCGCTCGTTCCAGCTCTGCTACTTGCCCACAAAATGAAGTCAAGCCCCAAGGCTTGTAATCTACGAGGGGCCTGCCGCAAGCTGCAAATGTTCTAGGGACAACACGGCGTTCTGTGGGCAATGAGGAAAGGTGATGAGGCATCCCAGAGCCTGAAAGGCGCTGTGCCTCCTGGCCCTTCTGCTTTCTTCAGAAGTACTAAAACTCCATATATGGATGCATACAAGATGTTCACTCTAATCCCTGCTAAACAACATCATCATCGGTCCCGTTAAGAGAGATATCAGCAACTTACACAGCATACAGCAGAACTGGTGAAATAAAACAAGGTTCCGTTTTCAATAAAGTTGGGGATTCCAGGAAAACACAATGCATGAAGAATTAAAAAAAAACCCAAACAAACAACGCATACTATTAACCAACTTTCTACCCCTGAACACTCAAAACAAAATTACTGACCTGAAAAAAAGAAAGGAAAAAGAAAAAAAAAAGCTGCACACAAGTGTTACTTTCTACTACACATGCTGCCAAACCTTAACCGGTCCTGAAGGTCTTACCTTGAGCAGACACCTCTTCCCAAAGAGCTGAGCCAGCTCAAAAGCTGCAAAGGACTCAAGGAAGAGCTGAGCACCAACACCAGAGAAACCCAGGAGCACAATGAGCTCCCTCAGCAGAGGCTGTGGCTCAAATACCCCGAGCCTCCGCCCACCACCCTTCCCACAATCCCCTGGGAAAGGGGAAGGGCAAACCACCAGAAGGTATAAAGTCAGCTGGAGGAGCAGCAGGAGTGTTCTTACCTGCCTTAAATTTACAGTAAGCGAGACCCTGAACAGAGAAAGCGACCTTTACTGGCAATGACGCTACCTGCTCCTGTACTACAGCTACAGCTATTGCATCGGCAACGTGACTGGGTAAGGAGTTAAACTTAATTTTTCTGAGGCGTAGACAGAAAAAGATAGATGTGCCTCTAAACTAGGTAGGAAACTAGCTCATTAAATGCAATAACAATGTAGTTATTAAAATCACATCAATCAGCGGCGAGGCCAGCAGACGCAACGGTAAGTTGGCGGCTAAGCGCTACATTGAGGTGGACCGGGAGGTTCCCGAGGCCCGGGAGCCCCGGGGAAGAGCAGAGGGACGGTGCAGAGCCGGCAGCTCTCGTAAGAGAGGCTGACGCGGCGTGGGCGTTGCCAGGGGCGACTGCGGGAGATTTAAATGGCCCTGAGGAGCGCCAGCGACCAAGAGCGTGGCAAACAGGGCGTGGCGTGACAGGGCGTGGTGCGGCAGTTTGCGCGGCAGTTCGGGCAGGTAGGGCGCAGCCCCCCCCCTTCCCAGCTCGAGAAGGCTACTGAAGCAGTGGACATCGGCCTCAGAAGGAGACCCCGATATGGCTGCCGCTCGGGTGAAAGCCATTGCTAGGAAAAACGTGGCAATGCAGACAGAGCTCCTGTGTAAATGTGCAGCTGTCCAGGTCTCTGGCTGCAGGGAGTGCCTGAGTCTATCAGAAATGATGGAGGTCAGCGGGGACGCCTCTTGTGTGAGCTGTGACCAGGTGAGTGATTTGCTCAGCCTGGTGGTAGAACTGAAGGAAGAAGTGGAAAGGTTGAGGAGTATCAGGGAGCGTGAGAGGGAGATAGATTGGTGGACCCACACCCTACCGTCCCTGAGGCAGACGCAGCAGACGGAGGCTCCGTGAGAAGCGGAGGTTCCCCTGCCCCCTTGCCACCAGGCAGGAGGGGACCTAAGAGTTGGAGGGGAATGGATACAGGTCCCTGCTCGGGGAGGCAGGCGAGTCCCCTCCCGGTCTCCCTCACCTTCCCGGTTGCCCCTACGCAACAGGTATGGGGCTCTGGAACTTGAGGACCGGGTCAGTGAAGATCAGGGTGTAGGTGAAGCCCTATCCAGGGAGGTGCCTAGGCTCAGTCGGGCAGCCCCACGCATTCTCGCCGCCTGTGAAAAAAGAAAAAGGAGGGTAATTGTCATAGGCGACTCCCTTCTGAGGGGGACAGAGGGCCCCATATGCGGTCCTGACCCGTCCCACAGGGAAGTCTGCTGCCTCCCTGGGGCCCGGGTAAAAGACATTACCAGGGAACTCCCGGGTCTGGTTCGGACCTCTGATTATTACCCATTGCTGGTTGTGCAGGTTGGCAGTGATGAGATTGCAGGGAGAAATCCAAAGGCAATCGAAAGGGACTTCGGGGCACTGGGGCGATTGGTGGAAGGAGCACAGGGAGTGTTTTCCTCAATCCCTTAGTGGCAGGGAAATATACTGAAAGGAACAGGAAAACACACCTGGTTAATATGTGGCTCAGAGGCTGGTACTGTCGGTGGTGTTTTGGGTTTTTTGATCGTGGGGAGTTTTACGTGGCACCGGGCTTGCTAGCGACAGATGGTATCCAGCTATCTCAAAGGGGTAAAAGAATCCTCGCTCGTGAGATGGCGGGGCTCATAGAGAGGGCTTTAAACTAGGTTTGAAGGGGGTAAGGGATAAGACTAGGTGCACCAGAGATGAGCCTGGGGGCAGCGTGCCAATATTAGGGGTGGATTCGATAGGCCAGCACAAATGCATCTATGCCGATGCACGCGGCACGGGCGATAAACAGGAGGAGCTGGAAGCCATCGTGCGGCCGGATAGATACGACTTAGTCGCCATCACGGAAACACGGTGGGACGACTCCCGTGACCGGAGCGCTGCGATGGATGGCTATAAGCTCTTCAGAAGGGATAGGCGAGGTAGAAACGGTGGTGGGGTGGCTCTCTCTGTTAGGGAGGGTTTGGACTGCACGGAGCTACACGATTGTGATGACAAGGTGGAGTGCTTATGGGTGAGGATGAGAGGGAAGGCCGATAAGGCAGATATCGTGCTGGGAGTCTGTTATAGACCGCCCGACCACGTTGAAGAGACGGATGAATCGTTCTACAAGCGGCTGGCGGTAGTCTTAGAATCGTGTGCCCTTGTTCTCGTGGGGGACTTCAACTTTCCAGACGTCCGCTGGAAATACGCCACAGCAGAGAGTAAACAGTCTAGGAGGTTCCTGGAGTGCGTGGAAGATAACTTCCCGACGCAGCCGGTAGGTGAGCCCACCAGGGGAGGAGCCTTGCTAGATCTATTGTTTACGAACAGGGAAGGACTGGTGGGAGGTGCGATGGTCGGAGGCCGTCTTGGGCTTAGCGACTGTGAAATGATAGAATTCTCAATTCTTGGTGAGGCAAGGAAGGGGGTCAGCAAAACCACCGCTATGGACTTCCGGAGGGCAAACTTTGGCCTCTTTGAGGCACCGGTTGAGAGAGTCCCTTGGGAGACGGTCCTGAAGGGCAAAAGGGGTCCAGGAGGGATGGACGTTCTTTAAGAAGGCAATCTTAACGGCTCAGGACCAGGCTATTCCCCCGTGCCGCAAGTCAAACCGCCGAGGAAAACGACCGGCCTGGCTGAACGGGGAGCTTTTGCTAGGAGTCAGGACAAAAAGGAGAGTTTATCAAGTCTGGAAGAAAGGGCGAGCAACTTGGGAGTACAGGGATCTTGTTAGGTCATGCGCAGAGGAAATTAGAAAGGCAAAAGCTCAGCTAGGACTAAATCTGGCTGCTGTTGTAAGAGACAACAAAAAATGTTTTTACAAATACGGTAACAGTAAAAAAAATCCCAAGGAGAATATCTATCCTTTAATGGATACAGAAGGGAACGTTGCCACCAGAGATGAGGAAAAGGCTGAGGTACTTAATGCCTTCTTGGCCTCAGTCTTTAATAGGGAGACCAGTTATCCTCAGGGTACTCTGCCTCCTGAGCTGGAAGATGAGGATGAAGAGCAGAATATAACCCCCCTTAATCCAAGAGGAAATAGTTAGTGACCTACTACGCCCTCTGGATGCTCACAAATCTGTGGGACCAGATGGAATCCATCCAAGAGTACTGAGGGAACTGGCGGAGGTGCTTGCCAAGCCGCTCTCCATCATCTATGGGCGATCCTGGTCAACGGGGGAGGTCCCAGAGGACTGGAGGCTTGCCAGCGTGACGCCCATTAACAAGAAGGGTCGGAGGGAGGATCCGGGGAACTACGGGCCTGTCAGCCCGACCTCGGTACCGGGGAAGATTATGGAATGGTTTGTCCTGAGAGCGCTCGCGTGGCAAGTCCGGGACGAGCAGGGGATCGGGCCCGGTCAGCGTGGGTTTACGAAAGGCAGGTCCTGCTTGACCAACATGATCTCCTTCTATGACCAGGCGACCCGCCTAGCGGATGAGGGAAAGGCTGTGGATGCTACCTACCTTGACTTCAGCAAGGCCTTTGACGCTGTCTCTCATGGCATACTCCTTGAGAAGCTGGCGTCTCGTGGCTTGGACAAGTGTACTCTTTGCTGGGTGAAAAAGTGTCTGGATGGACGAGCCCAGAGGGTTGCGGTGAATGGGATTAAATCCGGTTGGCGGCGGGTCGCTAGTGGTGTTCCCCAGGGCTCGGTGTTGGGCCCGGTTCTGTTTAATATCTTTATCGATGATTTGGATGAGGAGATCGAGTGCACCCTCAGCAAGTTTGCAGACGACACCAAGTTGGGAGGCAGGGTCGATCTGCTTGAGGGTAGGAAGGCTCTATAGAGAGATCTGGACAGGCTGGATCGATGGGCCGAGGCCAATTGTATGAGGTTCAACGAGGCCGAGTGCCGGGTCCTCCGCTTCGGTCACGGCGACCCCGTGCGGCGCTACGGGCTTGGGGAAGAGCGGCTGGAAAGCTGCCTGGCAGAGAAAGACCCGGGTGTGCTGGTTGACAGCCGGCTGAATATGAGCCAGCAGTGTGCCCAGGTGGCCAGGAAGGCCAACGGCATCCTGGCCTGTACCAGAAATAGTGTGGCCGGCGGGAGCAGGGAGGTAATTGTTCCCCTGTATTCGGCACTGGTGAGGCCGCACCTCGAGTACTGCGTTCAGTTTTGGGCCCCTTGCTACGGGAAAGACGTTGAGGTGCTGGAACGTGTCCAGAAAAGGGCAACCGAGTTGGTGAGGGGCCTGGAGCGTAAGTCTTATGAGGAGCGGCTAAGGGAGCTGGGGCGGTTTCGTCTGGAGAAAAGGAGGCTGAGGGGAGACCTTATCGCTCTCTACAACTACCTAAAGGGGGGGTGTAGCGAGGTGGGTGCTGGTCTCCTCTAGCAGGTGGCTGGAGATAGGACAAGAGGAAATGGAGGTCCCTGGAGGTATTAAAAAAGTGTGTAGACGAGGTACTCCAGAACATGGTTTAGTGGGCATGGATGATGGTGGGACTCGATGATCTTGAAGGTCTTTTCCAACCTCAATGATTCTATGATTCTACATGCCGAGGAGACCCTCTAAAGCCAGGGGATGAACTAAGAGAAGGGAAAAAAAAAAAAAAGACATAAAGAAAATTTAAAAGCATCAAGGTATGTGACAAACAAGAAAGAATTAAAAACAAGGGATAGACAGCTTGATAAAAGTAGACACGCAAAGAAAATTTTAAAAGCGACCAGATAGAATACAGGAAAAAAGTAAATAATAGAGACAAAAGCGTGTAGAAGTGAACACAAACAAAAATTCAAAAGTGAAAACAGGAAAAACTGAAAAAATAGCAAAACCCCCTAAATAGACAGAGACAGAGAGAGAAAATTTTAAAAGCAATGGGATACAGGACAGACTAGAAGGAATTCAAAAATAAAGACGGCGAACTGGCTACAAGTAGATGAGGAAAGAAAATTTAAAAGCGACAGAGCACGGGACAGACAGGAAATAATTAATAAACAGGGAGAGAGATCATGATTAAAGTAGACATAGACTGAAAAATGTATAAGCGAGAGGATACAGGAAACGGGAAAAAAATTAGGAAATAGGGAGAGAAAACGTGATAAAAGTACACCTAGAAACAAAATTTCACAACAAAAAGAATTATGAGAGTACAAAATTGAAAATTAGGGACAGTTAACTAGATAAAAGTAGACATAGAAACAAAATTTAGAAAGCAACGTAATTCATGACAGACAGGAAAGAACTGAAAACCAGGAACAGGGATCAGAGTAGAAGGAAACATTGAAAGACAATTTTAAAAGTGACGGGGTATATGGAAGCAAGGGAGGAATTAAAATCTAGGGAAAGGAAGCGAGATAAAGGGAATTGTTGAAAGATAAATTAAATAGCAAAGGGGTATAAGAAATATAGGGAAGAAATAAAAAATCAAGAAAGGGAGCCAGATAGAGGGAGACACAGAAGGAATTTTAAAAAGCAGCTGAGTACAAGAAACACAGACAAGAATAAAAACACAAGGACGAGGAGATGGATAGAGGACAATGTAGACAGGAAACTTAAACGGCGATTGGGTACAAGAAGCAAAAGATGGATAATAATTTAAAAATAGGGACAGGGAGATGGATAGAAGGAACCATAAAAAGCAAAAAGTGATGGGGTACAGGAGAGAGAGAGGAATTTTAAAAAGGGTTGGGGCATCAGAGGGAGGGAAACATAGAAAGAGAAATTAAAATGCAACTGGGTACAAGAAACATGGGAAAGCAGTAAAAAATAGGAGCCACAGAGAGGGAAACGTAGGAAAAAAAATGTATAGATGAAGTGGTACAGGGCAGAGTTGGCAGAAGAGTAACAAGTTTTGGAGAGCCAGGCAGGCAGGTGGGCTGGTGGAGGGAGAGGCGGAAGGAGGGACAGGCAGGGAGGCGGACAGAGATCTGGGGAAGGGCGGCAGAGACGGAGCGGGATGCACGCGACAGAATGCGTGACTCTCCGCAGCTCCCGACGCCGGTGGGAGACATTCACCGCCCCGATGCTTTTCTCTCCGCCTCGGCGGCAGGTGCCTCGACGCTCCTCTCCCGTGAGGCTTCCCGGTGGCTTGTGCGCGCGGCTGACGGAGGCGCCGTGCGCTGCTGGCGCGCTCTGCCGGGGATGGCTCAGAGGGATACTTCCTCGCCGCGGGGGCTGGCTGTTCCTTGCTGGACGTGGCTGCCTGCGGGACCCCCTTGGATTCCCTCCTCGGATGGTTCACCTTCGTCAGCTCCCTCAGGTGGGTGTGCCTGGGCAGACCCTTCCCCAGCTAAAGGGAGGGATTCAAAAATAGGGACAGTGAGCTGGATCGAGGGGGACATAGAAATAAAACTTAAAAAGCAATAGGGTATGAGGCAGATAGGAAAACATTAAGAAATAAAGGCAGGGAGACGGACTGGGGGATACATAGAAACAAACAAGAAAGCAGCAGGGTACAGGAAACAAGAAACAATTTAAAACCAGGGACAGGGAGGAAGAGAGAGGGAGAAATAGAAAAAAAATTCAAAAAGCGACGGGGTACGATTCACATGGGTGCAAATTAAAAAATAAGGCCGGGGAGCTGGGGAGAGACATACGTATAAAGAAAATTTTAAAACTGACAGGGTAAAGGAAAGAGTGAGAAGAAATAAAGAGGAGGAAGAGGGAGCTAGATAGAGGGAGGCATAGAAAGAAAGTTTGACAAGAAATGAGGTAAAGAGCAGAGGGAGTTTCCTGGTTTTGGCTAGAATAGAGATAATTTTCTTCCTAGTAGCTGGTATAGTGCTGTAGTTTGCATTTAGCATGACAATAATGTTGATAAAACAGTGATGTTTTAGTTGTCACGAGGCAGTGTTTATACTAAGTTGAGGACGTTTCAGCTTCTCATACTGCCCTGCCAGTGGAGGCTGGGAGTCCACACAGCTGGGACAGCTGACCCAAACGAGCCAAAAGGGTATTCCATAGCATATGATGTCCTGCCCAGTATATCAACTGGGGAAGCTGGCCAGGGGATGCCGCAGCTCGGGGATTGGCTGGGCACCGGTCAGTGGGTGGTGAGCAAATGTTTATTTGTTAATGCGTGTAAGTCCTGGGAGTGAGTCTGCTCCGGGGCTCGGTGCCCGTACGCTCGCCCTTCCCCTGGGACAACTTGGCAGTTGTTACTGCGGCAGCAGATACAGAGAATGAAAATACAGCGTTGGGGAGCAAGAGAGAGGAACAGAAAGAGAAAAATAAAATGAGGGAGAAAGGCTGAGGAGCAGAGAAGGAAAAGTACAGGGAAAAGGACAGTGAGATGGAGAAATCAATAAAAAAGGGATGAGGAGCCCCGCAGGGACGTGGCAGAAGAAACACAGGGTCGGGGAGCATCACGCAGCCCCGCTCGCCTTCTCCCTCGGCGCAGTCGCGGCCCGGCAGAGCTCGGCAACTGCTCCGCTCCTCCCTTGACCTCTCTGCAGCCAGCCAGGGCAGGGCAGTGCTGGCCCCTCTGCAGGCAGCCACCCCATTAGAGGCAGGGACTGTCACCATCATCCTCACTGCCTGCACCTGAGGCTCCTCCAGCCCTGGCCCACAGCTGGAGCCCAGCAGGACCACCAGGGGGCCATCACCCGACCCCCACAATGCATCACCTCCTCCCCTGGACTCCCTCACAGCCCCTCGCTCTGTGCAAAGGGAGCACAAAGGAGACGGCGAGTGTTTATGCAGTCATGCGTGTAATAAGTTCTGGGAGCGAGTCTGCTCAGGGCCGCCAAAGCTCCCCCTGCCCCTGGGACTCCTTGGCAGTCAGTTGGTTGGCTTCTGGGCTGATGAGCTGGTGGGCAGAGGTGGAGGCTGCCAAAAATGACCAGGGTGCTGCACGCTAGAAGAGAGGAGAAAAGTGGCAGCCTGCTGGAGAGTGCGGGTGTAATCAGAAAGCATGAGGCAGAGAACGGGACAGCGAGCCCGACAGGGATGGAGAAAGACGCAGCAGGGAGAGGAGGAAGAGAGAACGGGACAGTGACTGACAAGGAAGGATGGGGAGCAGGATGGAGATGCAGAAAAAAACTGGTGTAGGCAGCATGACAGAGAGGGAGTTAAAAAGAACAAGGGTGCGCAGCTGGACTGAGAGAGATGAGGAAAGAAAAAGTGACAAGAAACAGGGCACAGACAGAGGAATGAAACAACAGGGACTCAGGACAGCAAATGATGGAGGGAAGGGGCAGGGGGGTGGGAAACAACACAAAACAAACAACATAGCTACACACACTACAGGGAAGAATTAAGAAGGGGTAACAGGGAGGAATTAAGGAAGAGGGACAGAGAGCTTGCCAGAGAGAGGTGAAGAAAGGCAAAAGATCGTACGTGTGACAGGGCAGACAGGGAGGAATTGAGAAACCAGGGACAGGGAGCTGGACAGAAAGAGAGGAAGAAATAAAACGGGAAAAAGCAACAGGCCACAGGGCAGAGAGAGAGGAATTGATAAATAAAGGACAGGGGACCAGACAGAGCATGATAGAGAACAGAAAAAACCAGCAGTGGGCTACAGGGAGGAGGAAGGAATTAAAGAACAGGGAGTGGGAGCCGGACAGAGACATAGAGAAAGCAGAGGGGGAAGCAATGGGCTAAAAGACATGTAGGGAGGAAGTAAAAACTAGTGTCAGGGAGCCAGGCAAGAGAGATGGGAAAAGACAAATACTGTGGGGCTACGAGACAGAGACTGTGGAGTTAAAATGCAGAGAGGGAGCCCAACAGAGAGAGGGGGAGCCCAACGGGGGGGGGGGGCAACAGAGAAGAGGGGACCAACAGGAGGCGGGGGGCAACGGGGAGGGGGGCAGCAGAGAGAGGGGGAGCCCAACCGAGACAGGGGGAGCCAGGGGGAAGTCCAGACATGCTATGCGGGCCAGAGGGAGGAATTAAGAACTGGGGACAGGGAGCCAGACAGAGAGAGATGGAAATCGCGGGGAATAGCTCTGGGCGCAGGAAGGAGGAGGAATTAATAAATAGGGACAGGGAGCTGGACAGAGAGGGTTGGAGAAAGGCAAAAATATCGGCATGGTACAGGGCAGAAAGGAAGATTTTAAAAATGGGGGCAGTGAGACTGACGTAGAGAGATGGAGAAAAGAAAAAAGCGACGAGCTATGCGGAAGAGAGGGAGGAATTAAAAAACAGGGCCGGGAAGCAAGAAAGAGCAAGGTGGAGAGCAAGGTGGAGAAAGGCGAGGGGGAACCCGAGGGTCAACAGGACAGAGTGGGAGGAATTAAAAGTGAGGGACTGGGAAAGGAGAGTCAACGAAAGAAACAGAATCACAACGTGCTGCAGAACCGAGAAGGAAGAAACTGAACAACGGGGACGGGGAGCCAGAGAAAGAAAGAATAGCGATGGGCTACAGGACAGAGAGGGAGGAATGAAAAAATAGAGATCGGGGGTTGGGCAGAGAGAGATGGAGAAAGAGAAAATAGCCAGGGGCAACAGGGCAGAGAGAGGGGAGGGAGGAAGGAAAAAACAGGGATCCAGAGCCAAACACAGAGAGAGACGGCACAAGAAAGTTATAGCGACGGGCTACAGGGAGGAGAGAGGAATGAAAAGAGAGGGACAGGGGGCCAGATGCAGGGCGACACACACGGGATGTATAGCAACAGCCAGAGAGTGGAGAGGGAGGAATTAAAATGGCGACAGGGAAGCAGAGGTGGTGGTGGTGGGACAAATAAGGGGCAGGGGGAAGAAAGACAGGCTGCGGGGAAGAGAAGGAGGAATTAAAAAAATTGGTATCCAAAGCTGGACAGAGACACAGAAAAAGAAAAAAATTGAAAAATAGTAAGAGGGAGCCAGCTAGAGATACAGAGAAAGGACAAAAACGCGATGAGCACCAAGACAGAGAGGGAGGGATTTCAAAACGGAAGGGACCGGGAGCCATGCAGAGAGAGACAAAGGGAAGATAGTGGCAGGCTGCAGGGCAGCGAGGGAAGAATTAAAAAGTAGGTACAGGGAGCTGGACAGAGAGCAACGGAGAAAGAAAGAAAAAAACCCCAAACCACCCTGCAACAGGCTACAGGGCAGAGAGGGAGCAATTAAAGACTCAAGCCAGGGAGCAGGATAGAGAATGCAAAAATAGCAACGGGCCGCAGGGCAGAGAGGGAGGAATTACAAAACAGGGGCGGGGAGCTGGACAAGAGAGAAATGAGGAAAGATCAATAACAACATTGTGCTACAGGCCGAGAGGGAGAAACTGAAAAATAGGGACCGAGAGCCAGAAAAAGGAGAGACAGAGAAAGAACAAATCACAGTAGGCCACAGGGCAGAGAAGGAGAACTTTAAAGAGCGATGTGTACAGGGCAAAGAAGGAGGAAATTTTTTTTTTTAAGTAAGGACAGGGAGCTGGACAGAGAGACACAGAGAAAGAAAAAACAGCAATGGGCTACAAGACAGACAGGGAGGAATTAAAAAATCCTGGTAGTGAGCCAGAGAGAGAGGGAGCGCGCAAAAGAAATGAAATTGCAATGTGGCACAGGGCAAAGAAAGAGAAAATTGAAAAACAGGGCCTGGGAACTGGAAAGAGAGAGCCGGGGCGGGGGGGAAGCTGCTCTAGGGCAGAGAGGGAGGAATGAAAAAACAGGGGCAGGGAGCCAGAGAGAGAGAGAGAGAAAGAGAGAAAGAAAGACAACTTGAAAAGCGGTGCTCTGCAGGGCAGAGGGGGAGGAATTTTAAAAAAGAAATCAGGATCTTGAGCTGGACCGAGAGAGACAGAGAAAATTAAAATGTTGATGGGTACCAGGGCAGAGGTGGAGGAAACAAAAAACAGGGGCAGGGAGGCAGATGGAGAGACTGAAAGGGGCAAAAGTCCTGACAGGCTTCTAGAGAGAGAGAGAGAGGTGTGAAATAAAAATGAGAAAGAGAGTTGGACAGAGAGAGACAGAGAAAGAAAAAAGGCTACAACGAGCTATCAGGCGTGTATCAGGCAGAGGAGGAGAGTTTAGAAATGGGGACAGTAAGATGGACAGAAAGGAAAGAAGCGACGGGCGATGTGGCAGATAGGGCGGAATGAAGAAAGAGGAATGGGGAGCCAGACAAACCGAGATGGGGGTAGAAAAATATAGTGACGGTCTAGGAGGCAGAAAGAGAAGACTTAGAAAAACAGGAACAGGAAGCAAGAGAGAGTGACATGGAGAAAGGAAAAAATATTGATGGGCAACAAGACAAAGAGGAGGGAATTCAAAATGAGGGGCTGGGAGCAGGATAAAGACAGATGGAGAAAGCACAAGATGCGTGATGTGCTACAGAGCCAAGAAGGGAGACCTTGAACGACAGGGAGCCAGACAGAGTGAGCCAGAAACAGCAAAAATACCGATGAGCTGCAGGACAGAGAGGGAAGAATGCAAAAATAGTGGCTAGGAGCAAGACAGAGAAGGAAAGAGTTAGCTATGGGCTACAGGTCAGAGACAGAGAAGACCTAAAAGATGGGGACAGGGAACTGCTCAGAGAAAAATGGAAAAAGGAGGTACAGGGGAGGAAAAAATGGGGTAAGGGAGGGCCCGGGACGCCCAAGAGGGGTGACAGGGCCCTGAGGGCCCAGGGCTCACCGCAGCTTTCGCTCTTGACGCTGCCGGGAGAATTTGCCAGTTCAGCTGCTTCTTTCTCCTCCTCTCCTCCCTTCCTCTTCTGTTAACTCCGGTCGCTTGGCTATCCTCCACCTAAGAGAATACGCGGGTGTCTCACAGCTGTTACGAGACAAAGCTTCCTAGACGCGTAGTCTCGCTCCCTCGTGCGGTACGCGCAGGAGTAGGACGGAGGGAGAGAGAGAAAGAAGGCAGGAAACAAGCCAGAAAGACTGAGGAAAAACAAGACGGCAATCATGACAAAGGGATGGAGAGATAAAAACCAGTTCCGGGATGAGAAAAAAAGCCAGGGAGCGGGACAGAGGGGTATAATGCAACAGCGAGCTGGGCAGGGGCATATAGCGAGAAACGATGGAACAGGCAGTATGGGCATGTACAGACAAAAAGTTAGGGGGAGGATGGAAGACAGAGAGAATAAGAGAAAAGGGACGGGGCATAGATGGAGAGAGGAATATTAGAGACAGAGAGAGGCGGAGAGGGACAGGACCGAGGCAGAGAGATGGAGAAAGAAAAAAATTGGTGATGGGCAGCAGGCCAGAGGGACAAGGAAAGACAGGAGGAAGGACAGCTGGATATAGAAAATAGGTAAGAGACAGAGAGCCAGAAAGTGGGATACTGCAAAAGAGAGCGGGATGGGGATTGGGACGCTGGCATAGGGAGGCAACGAGAGCAACAGAGAAAATGGGGACGGAGAGTGGGACGGAAAGCGAAGCAACAAATAATAGGGCCGGGGAGCAGGACGGAGGGCGAGAGACAGTGAGGGGGGGACAGGTAAGACAACAGATCATTAGAGAAAGAAAATGAAAGGAACAGCACAGAGGGTCACAGAGAAAAAGAGAGGGAGAGCAAAAAGGAAAAAATAAGATGAGGGAGAAGGACTGAGCAGCAGAGAGAAAAAGGACGGAGACAGAGAAAACAAAGACTGGAGGCAGAACAAAGGGAAAGATTGACAAAGACAGGGAGCGGGATAAAGGGATGGAAAATGAAGAAATAGCGATGGGCAGCAGGATAGAGGAAGAGAGAGGAAAAGAGCAAGAAGAGCAAAATAAGGACTATGACAGAAAGATGTAGAGAGAAAGACCAGGGCACGTCATAAGGGTAGAAAGAAAAAAAGAGGGATGGGGAGCAAGACAGCGTGATAGGGAGGGAGAGGGATGCGAGGATACGGCACAACACAGGCACGGGGAAGAAGAAAGAATGACACGAGAGAAAGTGGGGAATAGGGAGCAGGAGAGATGGAGAACGAAAAAATGGCAACGTGCAGAAGAACAGAAATATAAAAAATTAAAAAATGCTTATAGGGAGCAGGACAAAAGGACAAAGCAAGAGGAAAAATCAATGGGGAGAAGGATGAGTAACACAGCAAGATACTGGGGGAGTGAGAGCGAGGGAACACGCAGCAGGACACAGGGATGAAGAAAGAAAAAATAGGGAGAGGAAGAAAAGCTGAGTAATCAACAGAGAAGGGGGGAAAAAGGGAACTGGACAGACTTGGGCAGCAGGACAGAGACATGGAGAAAGAAAAAACAGAGACAAGGACAGAGGTATAGAGAGGCAAAGAGAGGGAGGGGACGGAGACAGCGGGGTGTAAACAGAGAGGAACGGCATGTGGTACGCAAGATAGCAGAGCGAGAGGTACAAGGAAGCAGAAAGAATGACAGAGAAGAAACAAGGGGGATGGGGACCAGGTCAGAGAGCTGGAGAAAGACAAAATACTAATGGGGAGCAGGATGGGAGAACGGAGCCAAAAGAGATGAATGGGAAACAGGGCAGTGGGATGCAGACAGCAAAAATAACAATAGGCAACAGGACAGAGAAATTGACAGAGAAATGAGGGACAGGGAACAGGATAGAGGAATGGAAAGAAAAAATACTAATGAGCAACAGGACAAAAGATATAGAGAAAAAGGAGGAAAAAAGGAAGGGGGAAGAGAGAAAGTAATAGGGATAGAAAGCGTGAGACATGGAGAGACAAAAAAAGCAGGACAAGGAATGGGACTGGCGGCAGTGGAGGGAACCAGATGCAGATTAAGACAAAGAGGTGGAGGGGGGGAAAAAACAGACAGAGATGGAGGAAGAAAAAGTAGGGGCAGAGTAGGGAAAAGAGAAAAGAAAAAAGGGACACCTGGCTGGACAGGCAGCTATAACTAGAAACAAGGAGACAGGCAGCGGGACAGAGGGATAAAGGCAGAATAAACTGAGAGGAAGCAGGACGGACAGTGAGACAAAAAAAGGGGCAGGAAGCAGCACTAAGAAATGGAGAAGGAAGCATTAGGGGTAGAGGGAGGAAAAGGCAGGTTGGAGGAAGGACAGAGAGCAAAAGAGAACGACAGAACTTGGACAAAGAGTGGGAGAAAGAAAAACCAGTGACGAGCAGCAGGCCAGAGGCAGAGGTGGCACAGGGAAGGAAGGACAAGAGGAAGGAGATAGGGATACCGAAAACAAGCGAGGGACAGACAAGCGAGGGACAGGGTGCAAGAAAATGGATACAGAGAAAAAGAGAGGGATGGGGAGAAGGACACTGGGATAGAGAAAGAACGACAGGAAGAATGATAGGGAGATGGAGCCAGAGGAAAAACAGGGACCAAACCAGGACAGAGAAATGGAAACAGAAAATGAGGAAAATTAGGGTTGGGGAGCGGGACAGAGGGGTGGAGAGACAACAAAGGACTCGAGGATAACAACAGAGAAAGAGGGAGGGGGGGAAGGAAGGATGGGCAGCAGCACGGTGGGATGGAGAAAGAGAGGCAGGGGGAGTGGGGCAGAGAAATGGAGAAAGAAAATACAGTGATGGGGAGCGAGACAGAGGAGTAGAAAGAGAAAAATAAGACAAGGGAGAAGACCGAGGAGCAAAGAGAGAGGAAAGGTCAAAAGAAAAGGTCAGAGAGGTAGGGAAATCAAGAAAGAGAGAGATGGAACAAGAAGATGTAGGGTCAGTAAACAGGACAGAGATGGGGGTAGAAAGAGAGAACAAACAAAGGAGGAATGACAACTATGACAGAGCACAAGGCATACAGACAGAGACAGAAAAAGGACAGGGAATGGGAAACAAAGAAAGGTTCAGATCTGTACAAAGAGATCAAGAAGGGGGGGGGGGGAAGCAATGGGCTAGAGCAGAGAGAGGTTAAGAGGAGAAAAAAAGGGCCAGGGAGCGGGACAGAGGAGGAGAGAAAGGAGAAAAGGGAGAACCAGGTGGACAGGGAGATATAGCAAGAAACAACTGGGCAGGCAGCAGGATAGAGAAATAAAGATGGAAAAAGATGGGGACAGGAAGCGGGAAAGAGGAACAGTGAGAGGAAACAAGGGGCAGGCAGCAGGACAGCGGTGGAGAAAGCAGCATTGGGGCAGAAGGCTAGAAAGAGAAAAAAGAAAGACAGAAAGCAGAATGCGGGATGGGGTGAGGGGGAAAGAAGGACAAGGAGCAGGACACAGTATCAGACAGGAACAGTGAGCGAGACAAGGTGATACAGAGAGGAAAAAAAGGGCCAGGGAAACAGGACAAAGTGAAAGACAGGCAAAATTAAAAGACATGGAGCAGGACAGAGACAGAGTGAGAAAACATAGTGGCAAGGAACAGGACAGAGCATCAAAGAATAAGAAAAACTGCAGAGGGAATAAGACAGAGAAATGGAGAGGGGAGGCAAGGAGAAGGACACAGAAAAGGGCCAGGGTGGGTAGGATCCAGGGAACTACAGGCCTGTCAGCCTGACCTCAGTACCGGGGAAGATTATGGAGCGGTTCGTCTTGAGTGCGCTCACGTGGCACGTGCGGGACAACCAGGGGATCGGGCCCAGCCGGCGTGGGTTCATGAAAAGCGGGTCCTGCTTGACCAACCTGATCTCCTTCTATGACCAGGCGACACGCCTAGTGGATGAGGGAAAGGTTGTGGATGTTACCTACCTTGACTTCGGCAAGGCCTTTGACGCTGTCTCTCATGGCATGCTCCTTGAGAGGCTGGCAGCTCGTGGCTTAGACAGGTGTACTCTTCGCTGGGTAAAAAAAACTAGCTGGATGACTGAGCCTAGACAGTTGTGGTGAACAGGGTTAAATCTGGTTGACTAACGGTCACAAGTGGTGTTCCCCAGGGCTCAGTTTTGGGGCCAGTTCTCTTTAGTATATCATCAATGATCTAGATAAGGGGCTTGAGTGTACCCTCAGTAAGTTTGCAGATGACACCAAGTTGGGAGGGAGGGCTGCTCTGCTTGAGGGTAGGAAGGCTCTACAGAGGGATCTGGACAGGCTGGATCGATGGGCCAAGGCTAATCGCATGACGTTCAGCGACGCCAAGGACCCGTTCCCATGCTTCAGTCGCAACGACCCCGTGCAGCGCTACGGGCTTGGGGAAGAGCGGCTGGAAAGCTGCCCGGCGGAAAAAGACCTGGGGGTGCTGGTTAATAGCTGGCAGAATATGAGCCAGAAACAGTGTGGCCAGCAGGAGCAGAAAAGCGATTGTTCCCCTGTGTTCGGCACTGGTGAGGCCGCACCTCGAGTACTGCGTTCGGTTTTGGGGCCCTCGCTATGGGAAAGACATTGAGGTGCTGGAACGTGTCCAGAGAAGGGCAACTGAGTTGGTGAGGGGCCTGGAGCATAAGTCTTATGAGGAGCGGCTGAGGGAACTGGGATGGTTTAGTCTGGAGAAAAAGAGGCTGAAGGGAAACCTTATTGCTCTCTACAACTACCTAAAGGGGGGTTGAAGTGAGGCGGTGCTGGTCTATTCTATCAAGTAACTAGAGATAGGATGAGAGAAAATGGGCTGAAGTTGCGCTGGGGAGGTTTAGATTGGATATCAGAAAAAATTTCTTTACTGAGATGGTTGTCAGGCATTAGAACAGGCTGCCTAGGGTAGTGATGGAGTCACTATCCCTGGAGGTGTTCAAAAAACAGGTAGACGTGGCATTTTGGGACATGATTGGTGGGCGTGGTCATGTTGGGTTGATGGTTGGACTTAATGATCTTAGAGGTCTTTTCCAAATTTCGTGATTTGATTCGATTTGATTCTATTCTAGGGAGCAGAACAGAGATGTAGCAAGAAAGGAAAAAAGGAAGGGAAGGAGAACAAAGGGAGAGAGAGACAAGGACTGGAAGAAGGACAAAGGGATGGAAGAGGAAAAAAATAGTGATAGGCTGCAGGACAGAGATGGAGAAGTTAAAAAAAAGACACAGGGAACATGACAGAACGAGAGTGAGAAAAAAGGGACAGAGAGCAGGACAGCACTGGAGGAAAAAACAACTGTGATAGGCAGTGAGAGAGAGAGATAGAGGAAGAGAGAAAAGAGAGAAGGGACAGCTAGCAAGGATGTAAGAGGGAACAGAACAGAGAAATACAGAAAAGATAGCAAGAGGAAGCAGGGCAGAGGGACAGCAGTAGAAGAAAAAAGGGACAGGGATCTGGACAGATGGAGAGAAAAAAGCAGGAGGAAGAGATACAACATGATATGATGGGACAGGAAGTAAGACAGTGTGACAGATGAGAATAATGACAAGAGATAGAGAGAGACTGTGAGAAACACAAGAGGTTGGAGAAAGAGAGGTATTAGGACCCCTGCAGAGAAATAGAAGACATAAATAGAAAGAGTAGGGAGCACCACAAAGGGTCAGAGGAAGAGAAGAGCAGGAAGAAGAACGGGGACAGGGAGATACAGAATGAAAAACCCCCCAGATATTATACACATATTATCCAGTAACCAAGCCCATTTCAGAGGTACACGCTATCTGAGCCCATTTCAGTGCCGCGCCCGAGCCCATTTCAAAGTTACACACTGCCCGAGCCCATTTCGGCGCCGCACCGCGCCCGAGCCCACTTCGGCAACGCACACTACCCGAGCCCATTTCAAAGTTACACTGTAGCCGAGCCCATTTCGGCGCCGCACCGCACCGCGCCCGAGCCCGTTTCGGCGCCACACACTACCCGAGCCCCTTTCAAAGTTACACTGTAGCCGAGCCCATTTTGGCGACGCACCGCGCCCGAGCCCGTTTCGGCGCCACACACTACCCGAGCCCATTTCAAAGTTACACTGTAGCCGAGCCCATTTCGGCAGCGCACCGCGCCCGAGCCCATTTCGGCGCCGCACCGTGCCCGAGCCCATTTCGGCGCCGCACACTACCCGAGCCCATTTCAAAGTTACACTGTAGCCGAGCCCATTTCGGCGCCGCACGGCGCCCGAGCCCATTTCGGCGCCGCACCGCGCCCGAGCCCATTTCGGCGCCGCACCGCGCCCGAGCCCATTTCGGCGCCGCACACTACCCGAGCCCATTTCAAAGTTACACTGTAGCCGAGCCCATTTCGGCTGCGCACCGCGCCCGAGCCCATTTCGGCAGCGCACCGCGCCCGAGCCCATTTCGGCGCCGCACCGCGCCCGAGCCCATTTCGGCGCCGCACACTACCCGAGCCCATTTCAAAGTTACACTGTAGCCGAGCCCATTTCGGCGCCGCACCGCACCGCGCCCGAGCCCATTTCGGCGCCACACACTACCCGAGCCCATTTCAAAGTTACACTGTAGCCGAGCCCATTTCGGCGCCGCACCGCGCCCGAGCCCATTTCGGCGCCGCACACTACCCGAGCCCATTTCAAAGTTACACTGTAGCCGAGCCCATTTCGGCTGCGCACCGCGCCCGAGCCCATTTCGGCGCCGCACCGCACCGCGCCCGAGCCCATTTCGGCGCCGCACCGCACCGCGCCCGAGCCCATTTCGGCGCCGCACCGCACCCGAGCCCATTTCGGCAGCGCACCGCACCCGAGCCCATTTCGGCGACGCACACTACCCGAGCCCATTTCAAAGTTACACTGTCGCCGAGCCCATTTCGGCGACGCACCGCGCCCGAGCCCATTTCGGCGCCGCACACTACCCGAGCCCATTTCAAAGTTACACTGTAGCCGAGCCCATTTCGGCGCCGCACCGCACCCGAGCCCATTTCGGCGTCGCACACTACCCGAGCCCATTTCAAAGTTACACTGTAGCCGAGCCCATTTCGGCAGCGCACCGTGCCCGAGCAAATTTCAAAGTTACACAGTACCCGAGCCCATTTCACAGTTACGTAGCTACAGCACCAATTTCAAAGTTGTGCAATTACTAGAGCCAGTAATGCGCACCCTTTCTATTAACCCATCCGCAGCTACATTTACCTCGAGGTATCTACAACTCTCCCTTGGATGCCTAATTCTAATGAACACTTTCACTTACTTAAACAGCTAAGTTGACCTATGGGCACTAAACACACATGCTTCGCTCTGCACTTGCCTTTGTGATTGCCGTTAGTACTGTGACTCTCACAAGGAGACCTAATTACCTGCCTTTTTTTCATTTTATTTTTGTTTCATTTGGTCCATTACTGACTCCACGTACATTCAGCTGTGTCAGTATTTACAGTCCAATTCTACAATGTACTTTTACTACAATGTATAGAAAAGAGTTATGGCCGCATTGGTCAAATATTTGCCACTGTTAGTTTCACTCCTCTTTTAATCATTATTTTTACAAATACATTTAAACTCCAAAACTTTAGCATTACCTTAACAGGAATTGCCACTATATAGTGCCTGCAATTCTCTACGGAGTGGTCTTTTCCACATTCCTCGCTCCCGTTACGTCTGTCGCTTCACGTCCAGAGGTTTTCCTCCCCGAGGTGACGTTACCTCCACGATCCCTGTTCCCAAGCTGAAAACGAGTGAGCTCTGCTCATCTTGACAGACTGTCCACTTCCACACCTAGGCACAAAAATAAAAATTGAAAAATATCATTACATCACAAACTACAAAGACCACCCAAAGATTTGAGAAACCCACCACGGAAAAATACAGTTACACTCACCCACTTCACAACCCTGGCCTACTCAATGCTGGCTATCTACTCCAACCCCCGCCCCCCCGCAAAATCCTCAACTCTCTTCCAAAGACCATCCGCTGAACAAAATAATTCCCTGTGCTAAGTGGCAATTACCACATTCCAGGGCAGCGCTCCATGGGAACACCATTCCCGGGAGCCTTGAAAAAAATCGCCCTGCCTGTGAAAACCCTGGCCCGAGCCGGACCCCGGTCCGAACATTGGCGATCAGCATCGCCTCATGGAGCGGCTAGGACCAGGGGATAAAAAAAAAAAAAAGGGGGGGGGGGGGGGGCCGGAACGGGATGGGACGACACCAAAAACCAACCTATATCGCAGCTGGGGTTTTTTTATTCTAATTTTTTTTTTCTCTAATTCCCTGAAAAACATCTCAACTCTACGTCCAACCTGAAAAGAAAAAACATAAAAAGGCTAAACCACATAACCCTACAAGGTTACACATGTTCGCAACACACCACTCATTCAGATCGCATATATGCCAGCCCTCAACTCTCAAATCATCCATGCAACTGCCCACCACCATCAAAGGGCCATCACCCCGTGCCTGCGGCACCGGGGGACTCAAAAATCGCCCTACCTGCAAAAACCCTGGCCCGAGCCCACTCCCCTTCCAAACTACCCTTCCGTTACACCAATGTTTCAACACACACCATCATCTCCACCATCCGTGCATTTTCAACCCGATACTTAGCTTTCACAGTGCCACATGTCACAGTCCAACCTCCGTAGCAGCCATGTCACCTAAACACAAGGTTCCTTCAAGCACCTCGTGCCCTGTCATCGCCTGCAAAAACAACACACAAAGCTTTTTATTAAGACACTTCATCCTTGAGAGAGAAGTCCTCCACCGCTCCCCTCCCCTGCTTCCCACCTATTCCAAAAATAACACATTCTCACAGTCAGTGTCCTCCATGGCACTTGAAAAAACAGAGCATCACAAACACAGAGCTGTCCCAAAGTTACCGATCGCTCCGAGGCCCGTCACGCTGCTACTCGGACCTCGAGGCCTTGACCGTTTCTAGAGGCTTGCCACAAAGCATCCGCATAAACAATATAAACACCATCGCCCAGTTACTGCCTTACTCTATGCTAGTTCACAGTCCAATTGCGATCCACTCAACTCCTTGCATGCAAAGAACCCAAAGTCATTAAGCTTTCTATGCTGTCTCTGCAATGACATACGATACACACACAAACATAGAGCCATGCAATTCGCGTGCAAATATAATGCCATACAAGGCAGTACTCTTATCTCAGTCAAGACAAAAAAACTCAGAGCACTGCCATACCAGACAAAACAGGACAGGGCCAATGCAAGAGACTCTCAGATGACAGTCAATACGAGTGCAGACCAAAACAATACAAAACCAATACAGACCCATAGAATGCAAGGCAGTCTCAGATGGCGCTCAATACAAGTACGGAGCACTGCAATACAAAACACAATGCAGGGCCATGCAAAGCGAGACAGTCTCAGATGGCAAACAATGCAAGTACAGAACACTACAACGCAAACCAATATCGAGCAATACAATGCAAGATAGTCTCAGATGACAGTCAATACAAGCACAGAGCACTACAATGTCAGAAAAAAACACAATAAAGGTCATACAATGCGAGACAGTCTCACATGGCAGTCAATACAAATACAGAGCAAAACAACGCAAGACAAAGGCAAATACAGATCAATACAAAGCAAAAAAACCCACAAAGCACAGCAAAGCAAAGCAATCTCATAAAGCCACCGGCCGCATCTTCCCTCCGACTCCACTCCCGGACCCACCTCCTTACGGTGCTCCGCTGCCTTCCCCCGTTGCTCTGTGGCACACATCTTGTCCCTCCGCGTGTGAAAAAAAAACCCATATTGAACAAGTCACCTGGATGCAGAGCAAGAGCTTCACCACTCCAGAGGTCTTGATTCCATCTACGAAGACCATCTGGAGTCCAACTACAGCCTGCCATTTAAAAAAAAAAAAAAAAAAAAAAAAAAAAAAGAAACCCAACCAAAAGAAGACCAGCGCCAAACTTTAAGCTCATCACGTGCAAGACTTAACACCTTAGAGATTCAAATCCGCTTCACTGCCCCTCAACAGCCCCTGCCACACGGTTCCAATCGTCTCCGTAAAACACTATCGGCACGGCTGCCCACACAGCCCGCCGACGGCTACTCGAGCCGAGATGACTGTACAACCCTCACCTGGACGGTCTAGGCACATCAACATTTCACCCGTAGACACTTATTTCTATTCCACCTACATGACTCTACATCCCCAGGCAGAGCAACTCCAAGCCAAACACACATGCCTACTCACACGCAGGGGGCAGGGAAGAATGGCCAGCGCTCGCCAAACAGGGGTTCAGGGAGGAAATGCCCACACCCACCGACTTGGGGGGGTATGGGTGAATATAAACCACTGCAGACAGGCAGGAGGAGCAGAAGAGAGGAGACACCGACCGACAGACACGCCGGAGCGGGGATCAGACACCGACCGACGGACACGCTGGAGCGGGGGTCAGACACCGACCGACAGACACGCCGGAGCACGGTGGACATATGGACCAAGGGACAGGCGAGGCAGGGGGAGACACCGACTGACGGACAAGCAAGGGGGGGGGGGGGAGTTAACAGCTGACGGACACAAAAAGACAGAGGAGAGACACTGACTGATGGAAACACAAGGAATGGAGAGACACAGACCGACAGGCGGGACGGGGCGAGACACTGACTGATGGACAAGCAAGGCAGGGCAAAACGCTCCCCGATGGACACGCGAGGAGGGGTGAGACACCGACTGACGGACACACGGAGCGGGGATCGAGAGAAAACCACTGACAGAAACACCGGGGGAGAGGAAAGACACTCACGCACAGACGCATGGGGGAGGAAAGACACCAACCCACGGACAAGTGATACCGAAAAGCCGGTCAAAGAAACTCTCCAAGACTCGTTTTGGACTGCTAGAAAGCAGGCATTCTTTATTGCAGCGCTGGATACACGGGGGATAATTCCACCTAGCGTGCATACCACAGCTTTAGCACAAACAGGTTATATAGAATAACTAATTGCATATTAACCAGATTAGTATACATATTCATAGAAATGATTATAACTGATTATCGTAGCACTGCCTACATCCGATCACGCGTAACGAAGGATCCATTTGAGTCGAAGGGCTGCTTTTACAACCACCGACCCATTTGAAGTTCTCGTTGGCTGTCCTTGAAGTCTTTATTCTTGTCCTTGTAGTCTTTATTCTTGTCCTTGTTCTTTCATCTTGAAGCTTAACGCAGTTTCAATCGCATGCGGTCTGTTTCAACATTGTTCTCATCTAGCGCACAGGAACATCTACTCCTAAGCGCAAAGAACGGCGAAACTTAGGAGTAACTACTTCTACTAGTTAATTGCTCAGCTATACTTTTGTCTATTGTTTCAATCATAGTGTTAGTAGAAGATTTCCAATCATTATTTACCAAATCTCACTTTTACAGTCACCTAGCAGCAAACCAGTCTCCACGGCTGGTACAAAATATTAAAACCATCAAAATATTTAGACATACCATACAGAACGTACGGAAATATGCTACCAATTCCCCCCCCCCTTCCCGCTTGAGGCTACTAATTCTTTTAGTAGTCTCGCTTGAACAGAGATCGTGCCGCAGCTCGTTTAAGACAGCTAAAAGCGAGACAGATTATAACAATGATGATAACTACTTCTCTTGCTTCGTTGGGGCGACAAGGGAAAGCTTCAGGCTACCCGGTAAAGGTATCGACTAGAAATGGGATATATCAGTATCCCTCTTTTTGAAGCAATTCTGTAAAATCAATTTGCCAATATTTTCCTGGAGAATTTCCTTGCTTAGTCATTCCAAAAAGGATTTTATTATTGGTTTGGGGATTATTACATATACAAACCTACTTGTAATTATTCGGATACTTTTTATCATATCTCTATTCAAAATACATGTTTGTAAATGTTTAACAAGGTTTTCTGTTCCCCAATGTACTTTGCTATGTTCAGCCGGGGCAATTTCTCTCATTGTTGCGGGTGGGACGCTTATTTAACCTGTTGGTGTTAACGGCCCATCCTGTTTCATTTTTGTTAGCCTGCAATTTAATAATTAGTTCTTCACCTTTTTCATTATAACTTGGAGCACCTTTAGGTAAATTTACACTTGCTCTGGAACTAGTGCTACGATGCCTTTTTCTGCAGCCTCTTTAGCAGCTCTAGCAGTCAACTGGTTACCTGTCACAGGGACAGTCCTACCTGACCGATGTGCTTTACGGTGCATCATCATGACTGCTGTTTGCTTTGGAATGGCTTTGAACAATTTCGGCATTTGTTCTGCATGCTGAATGGTGATTCCTTGTGCAGATAGCAGTCCTCTTTCTTTCCACGCTGCTCCACGTGCATGTACTACTCCAAAAGCATACTTTGAGTCTGTCCCAATGTTGATTTGCTTTCCTTGACTTAGTTCCAGTGCTCGAGTAAGAGCTATCAATTCAGCCTTTTGGGCAGATACATTTGAAGGCAAAGCTCGCGATTCAATTACCTTCTCGGTAGCGGTTACCGCGTATCCTGATAAACGTTTTCCTTCACGGATGAAACCGCTTCCGTCGGTATATACTTCCCAATCCGTTTCTTCCGCTGGCGCATCTCGGAGATCCGGTCGGCCGGAGTAGACTTCTTCAATTGTCTGCAGGCAGTCATGTTCCGGTTCTCCTTCAACCTGATCGGTTGTTAAAAACACAGCAGGGTTAACGATAGGAGTACTTTTTAAGGAAACATCATCTTGCTCCAGCAACACCACTTGGTATTTCGGCATTCTACTAGGGGATAACCAATGCCCCCCTTTCTGTTCGAGCACAGCGATCAGCATGTGGGGAACATACACTGCAATTCTCTGTCCTAGGGTGAACTTACGAGCTTCTTGGATCAATAGCGCAGTTGCAGCGACGGCTCTCGGACGACCGGGCCATCCCAGACTCACGTTGTCTAATTGCTTCGAGAAGTAGGCCACAGCTCGCTGACTTGGTCCCAGATATTCGGCCGGCACACCCAGAGCTATACCTTTTCTTTCATGAGTAAAAAGTTCAAATGTCTTTGTGAGATCTGGTGGGCCTTGGGCTGGCGCCTCCATTAAAGCCCGTTTTAGTTGTTTGAAAGCAGCTTTCCTGGCACCAGTCCAATCTATAAATCCGTTGTGTGAGGTTTTGAGCTGCTCCTATAAAGGTCGGACCAGCAAGCTGTAATTTGCAATCCACAGGCGACACCACCCGACCGTTCCCAGAAACGCTCGCAATGCTTTCAGAGTCTTGGCCTCGGGGAGATGACATATTGTCTTCTTTCTCTCGGTTCCTAATTGTCTCTGTCCTTTCAGGATTTCCAAACCCAAATAAGTTACTTCTCTCTGGGTTATTTGGGCTTTTTCTTTTGACACTCGATAGCCACCGATTCCCAAAAACTTCAAAAGGCTAAGAGTTAACTTGGTGCATAGTTCTTCTGTCTCAGCTGCAATTATTAGATCACCCGCATATTGCAACAAGATTCCCTGATTGTTTTCTTTCTTCCAAATCTCTAATTCTCATGCCAATTGACTTCCAAAAATGGTAGGGCTGTTCTTAAAGCCTTGAGGCAAGACTGTCCACGTATATTGGGGTGCTTCCTGACACCTCCTGCCCTCCATTTGCACCCCGGAACCCCCTTCAGTGGCTGCCCCTCAGGAGCCGCTCTTCTGAGCCACATCCCAAATTCTGGGGACACCTCCTAACTCACAACTTCCCAGAGACTCTGAGCTCTGCTACGTGCCCACAAAGTCAAGTCAAGTCCCGAGGCTTATAACCTACGAGGGGCCTGCCACAAGCTGCAAAGTTTCTAGGGACAACATGGCATTCTGTGGGCAATGAGGAAAGGCGACGAGGCATCCCAGACCCTAAAAGACACTATGCCTTATGGCCCTGCTGCCTTCTTGAGAACTACTAAAACTCCATAGACACATGCATACAAGACGCTCACCCTAACCCCTACTAAATAATGTCACCATCGGTCCTATTAAGAGAGATAGTATCAGCAACTTACACAGAATACAGCAAAGCTGGTGAAAAAAACAAGGTTCCATTTTCAATAAAGTCAGAAATTCCAGGAAAACACAATGCATCGAGAACTAAAAAAAAAACCAAAACAATGCATACTATTAAACCATCTCACCACCCCTGAACACTCAAAACAAAATTACTGACCTGAAAAAAAAAAGAAATAAAAGCTACATACAAGTGTTACTTTCTACCACACATGCTGCTGAACCTTGACTGGTCCTGAAGCTCTTACCTCAGGCAGACACCTCTTCCCAAAGAGCTGAGCCAGCTCAAAAGCTGCAAAGGACTCAAGAGCTGAGCACCAACACCAGGAAAACCCAGGAGCACAATGAACTCCCTCAGCAGAGGCTGTGGTTCATATACCCCATGGCCCTGCCCACCACCCTTCCCACATTCACCTGGGAAAGGGGAAGGGCAAACCACCAGAACTTACAATGTCAGCTGGAGGAGCAGCAGGAGTGTTCTCACCTGCCTTAAATTTACAGCAAGCAAAGCCCTGAACAGAGAAAGCAATCCTTACTAGCAAAAACAATACCTGCTTTTGTACTACAGCTACAACTATGGCATCGGCAACGTGACCGGGTAGGGAATTAAACTTAATTTTTCTGGGGCGTAGATAGAAAAAGATAGATGTCCCTCTAAACGATGTAAGAAACTAGCTCATTAAATGCAATAACAAAGCTGTTATCAAAATTGAAGTGCTTGAGTTTCCTATAAAAAAAGCCAAAATGCTGTAGGGTTACGCTTCATTTCTAGCAAGGCTGTGCATACCAATTTCTAGCAAGGCTGCACGTACCGCCTAACTTCTACCAGAACTACCTTCTGGATAGGACTGAATCACAAACCAGAATTACATTCCTTAAGAATCCCTTCTCAAAAATATCTCTGGTTGCAAAGTAAGTTATTTATGGTAAATCGCTGACATTTCAGAGTCGCTATGATCGTCTCTCTGACTGACTCCCTTAAGAGAACTAGATGATTCCCAAAGGACAGAAACCACCAAAAACACATGGAAATACAAGATACGTACCAGGAACTGTATGAAGCAGCCTAATTAATACCTAACTAGCTAAAGCAAAACTAAATTGCAAAAGACAATAAACACCACCACGGGAGATGTGTCGATAAAAATAGATGAAGGCTATTGCCTCCTCTGAAAAACTCAAGAGAAGATCTAAGCTGACGATAGACATCTTTGGGGTACCAGACACCAAACAGAAACATACTGTAAGGTGGGAAAAAAAAAAAGACTGCTTTGGACCACAAAGATGGCTTTGGAAAAGGCTCCAGTAGAGCAAGAGGCATTGTCGCAGGGATTAGAGAGATCCAGAAGGGGCCAGAGAGACCAAAGAAGCCTTGGGGGTGCAAGGAGCTCAAAAGGGAATTGAACAAAGAACAGGTGTCCTCAGGGGATTGGGGACCAAATGGAGGTGCACCAAACGGATGACAGGACAGAAAGACCCACCGGGGTACCGGATATGGACTCAGCAAGGGTTTTTTACAACACTGTTTTACAACAGTTTTTCACGTTTTTTTACAACGGTTTTTCAGAACATGTTTTTTCACAACACAGTTTTACAACAGCAACTTCAAAGTTTTACAATAGTTTTACAATACAGTTTTACAGTAGCAACCCTAACGCTTCACAACACGTGTTTTAAAAACAGTTTTTTACCACACAGTTTTTCCAACACGTTTTTTCCAAGACAGTCTTTTTCAACACGTTTTTTCCAAGACAGTCTTTTTCAACACGTTTTTTCCAAGACAGTTTTTTTCAACACATTTTTTCCAAGACAGTTTTTTACAACACAGTTTTTTCACAACACGGTTTTTTCAACACGGTTTTTTTCAACACAGTTATTTACAACACAGTTTTACAACAGCAACTTCTAAGTTTTACAATAGGTTTACAATACAGTTTTAGAGTAGCAACCCTAAAGTTTCACATGTTTTTTTACAACACAATTTTTTACCATACTTTTTTTACAACACGGTTTTTTCAACAGTTTTTTCACAACAGTTTTTTCACAAGACGTTTTTACACAAGTTTTACACAACACAGTTTTACAACAGCAACTTCAAAGTTTTATAATAGCTTTACAATACAGTTTTAAAACACAGTTTTACAATACAGTTTTACAGTAGTAACTCTAAAATTTTACAATAACATTTTCCAATAGTTTTAGAGTAGCAACCCTAAAGTTTCACAACACGTTTTTCCAATACGATTTTTTACAACACATTCTTAACAACAGTTTTTTGCAACAGTTTTTTCGCAACACGTTTTTTCACAACGCAGTTTTTCACAACACAGTTTGACAACAGCAACTTCAAGGTTTTACAATACAGTTTTAAAACACGGTTTTACAATACAGTTTTACAGTAGCCACCCTAACATTTTACAATACCGTGTTTCAATACAGTTTTACAGTAGCAACTAAAGTTTTACAATACCGTTTTAAGGTAGCAACCCTAAAGCTTCACAACGGCTTTTTTTTACAACACAGTTTTACAAAACACGGTTTTAAAACAGCAACTTTAACATTTTACAAAACAGTTTTACAACTTGGTTTTACAATACAGTTTTACAGTAGCTACCCTAAAGCTTCACAGCACGTATTTTTACACCACGTGTTTTTAAAACACATCTATTTTACAACACAGTTATTTCCAACACGTTTTTTCCAACGCTGTTTTTCCAACGCTGTTTTTCCACAACATGTTTCTTTACAACCTATTATTTACAACACAGTTTTTTACAACGTAATTATTTACAACTCAGTGTTACACAACACAGTTTTACAACAGCAACTTCAATGTTTTACAATATTTTACAACACAGTTTTACGCAACAAACTTTTACACGACACAGTTTTGAAACAGCAACTTTAAAGTTTTACAATACAGTTTTACAACTCGGTTTTACAATAGAGATTTACAGTAGCAACCCTAAAGCTTCACAACACGTGTATTTACAGCACACGTATTTCCAACACAGTTTTTTACCACACAGTTTTTCCAACGTTTTTTACACCACAGTTTTACAACAGCAACTTCAAAGTTTTACAATAGTCTTACAATACAGTTTTAGAGCAGCAACCCTAAACCTTCACAACACGTTTTTTTACAACAGCAACTCTAAAGTTTTACAATACCGTTTTACAATACAGTTTTACAGTAGCAACCGTAAAGTTTCACATGGTTTTTCACAGCAGAGTTTTTTTACTGCGGTGTTTTTCACAGCAGAGTTTTTTTACTGCGGTGTTTTTCACAGCAGAGTTTTTTTACTGCGGTGTTTTTTACAGCAGAGTTTTTTTACTGCGGTGTTTTTTACAGCAGAGTTTTTTTACTGCGGTGTTTTTTACAAGTTTTTCACAACACGTTTTTTGCAACACTTTTTTTTACAACACAGTTGTTTTACATCAGTTTTTCACAACACGTTTTTTGCAACACTTTTTTTTACAACACAGTTGTTTTACATCAGTTTTTCACAACACGTTTTTCGCAACACTTTTTTTTACAACACAGTTGTTTTACATCAGTTTTTCACAACACGTTTTTCGCAACACGTTTTTCGCAACACTTTTTTTTACAACACAGTTGTTTTACATCAGTTTTTCACAACACGTTTTTCGCAACACGTTTTTCGCAACACTTTTTTTTACAACACAGTTTTTTACAACACAGTTGTTTTACATCAGTTTTTTGCAACACGTTTTTCTACAACACATTTTTTTACAACGCAGTTTTACAACAGCAACTAGAGTTTTACAATACAGTTTTACAGTAGCAACTCTAAAGTTTTACAATACCGTTTTTCAATACAGTTTTAGAGTAGCAACCGTAAAGTTTCACATGGTTTTTTACAGCAGAGTTTTTTTACTGCGGTGTTTTTCACAGCAGAGTTTTTTTACTGCGGTGTTTTTTACAAGTTATTTACAACACAGTTTTTCGCAACACAGTTGTTTTACATCAGTTTTTCGCAACACGTTTTTTGCAACACAGTTTTACAACAGCAACTAGAGTTTTACAATACAGTTTTACAGTAGCAACCCTAAAGCTTCATCATGTGTTTTTCCAACGCGGTTTTTCCAATGCGGTTTTTCCAACGCGGTTTTTCCAACGCGGTTTTTCCAACGCGGTTTTTCCAACGCGGTTTTTCCAACGCGGTTTTTCCAACAGGTTTTTTTACAACATGGTTTTACAACAGCAACTTCAAAGTTTTACAATAGGTTTACAGTACAGTTTTGGAGTAGCAGCCCTAAAGTTTCACATGTTTTTTTACCACACGTTTTTTTACAACACAATTTTTTACCATACGTTTTTTACAACACGGTTTTACAACAGCAACTCCAAAGTTTTACAATAGTTTTACAATACAGTTTTACAACTCAGTTTTACAACACAGTTTTACAGTAGCAACCCTAAAGTTTTACCATACCGTGTTTCAATACGGTTTTACAGTAGCAACTAAAGTTTTACAATACCATGTTTCAATACAGTTTTAGAGTAGCAACTGAAGTTTTACAATACCATTTTACAATACGTTTTTAAGGTAGCAACCCTAAAGCTTCACAACACGTTTTTACACAACACGGTTTTCAAACAGCAACTTTAAAGTTTTACAATAGTGTCGTGGTTTAACCCCAGCCAGCAACTAAACACCACGCAGCCGCTCACTCACTCCCCCCCACCCAGTGGGATGGAGGAGAAAATTGGGAAAAGAAGCAAAACCTGTGGGTTGAGATAAGAATGGTTTAATAGAACAGAAAAGAAGAAACTAATAATGATAACACTAATAAAATGACAACAGCAATAATGAAAGGATTGGAACGTACAAATGATGTGCAGTGCAATTGCTCACCACCCGCCGACCGACACCCAGCCAGTCCCCGAGCGGCGAATCCCTGCCCCCCCACTTCCCCGTTCCTATACTGGATGGGACGTCACATGGTATGGAATACACCGTTGGCCAGTTTGGGTCAGGTGCCCTGGCTGTGTCCTGTGCCAACTTCTTGTGCCCCTCCAGCTTTCTCACTGGCTGGGCATGAGAAGCTGAAAAATCCTTGACATTAGTCTAAACGCTACTGAGCAACAACTGAAAACATCAGTGTTATCAACATTCTTCGCTCTGAACTCAAAACATAGCACTGTACCAGCTACTAGGAAGACAGTTAACTCTATCCCAGCTGAAACCAGGACAAATAGTTTTACAATACAGTTTTACAACTCGGTTTTACAATACAGTTTTACAGTAGCTACCATAAAGCTTCACAACACTTGTTTTTACACCACGTGTTTTTAAAACACATTTATTTTACAACACTGTTTTTTCAACACGTGTTTTACAACGCTGTTTTTTACAACACATTTTTACAGCAGCAACTTCAAAGTTTTACAATAGTCTTACAATACAGTTTTAGAGTAGCAACCCTAAACCTTCACAACACGTTTTTTTACAACACGGTTTTACAACAGCAACTTCAAAGTTTTACAATACAGTTTTACAACACGGTTTTACAGTAGCTACCCTAAAGCTTCACAACACGTGTTTTTACAAAACCCATTTATTTTACAACGCAGTTATTTCCAACCCATTTATTTTACAACGCAGTTATTTCCAACACTGTTTTTTCAACACGTTTCTTACAACACTGTTTTTTACAACACAGTTTTACAACAGCAACTTCAAAGTTTTACAATAGGTTTACAGTACAGTTTTAGAGTAGCAGTCCTAAAGTTTCACAACATGTTTTTTTACAACACAGTTTTTTTACAACACGTTGTTTTACGACACTTTTTTACAACAGCTTTTTTTGCAAGACGTTTTTTGCAAGTCGTTTTTTTAAAAGACGTTTTTTGCAACAGGTTTTTTTACAACAGCTTTTTTTGCAAGTCGTTTTTTTAAAAGACGTTTTTTGCAACAGGTTTTTTTACAACAGCTTTTTTTGCAAGTCGTTTTTTTAAAAGACGTTTTTTGCAACAGGTTTTTTTACAACAGCTTTTTTTGCAAGTCGTTTTTTTAAAAGACGTTTTTTGCAACAGGTTTTTTTACAACAGCTTTTTTTGCAAGACGTTTTTTGCAAGTCGTTTTTTTAAAAGACGTTTTTTGCAACAGGTTTTTTTACAACAGCTTTTTTTGCAAGACGTTTTTTGCAAGTCGTTTTTTTAAAAGACGTTTTTTGCAACAGGTTTTTTTACAACAGCTTTTTTTGCAAGACGTTTTTTGCAACAGGTTTTTTTACAACAGCTTTTTTTGCAAGACGTTTTTTGCAAGACGTTTTTTGCAACAGGTTTTTTTACAACAGCTTTTTTTGCAAGTCGTTTTTTTAAAAGACGTTTTTTGCAACAGGTTTTTTTACAACAGCTTTTTTTGCAAGTCGTTTTTTGCAAGTCGTTTTTTTAAAAGACGTTTTTTGCAACAGGTTTTTTTACAACAGCTTTTTTTGCAAGACGTTTTTTGCAACAGGTTTTTTTACAACAGCTTTTTTTGCAAGACGTTTTTTGCAAGACGTTTTTTGCAACAGGTTTTTTTACAACAGCTTTTTTTGCAAGTCGTTTTTTTAAAAGACGTTTTTTGCAACAGGTTTTTTTACAACAGCTTTTTTTGCAAGACGTTTTTTGCAAGTCGTTTTTTTAAAAGACGTTTTTTGCAAGTCGTTTTTTTACAACAGCTTTTTTTGCAAGACGTTTTTTGCAAGTCGTTTTTTTACAACAGCTTTTTTTGCAAGACGTTTTTTGCAACAGGTTTTTTTACAACAGCTTTTTTTGCAAGACGTTTTTTGCAACAGGTTTTTTTACAACAGCTTTTTTTGCAAGACGTTTTTTGCAACAGGTTTTTTTACAACAGCTTTTTTTGCAAGACGTTTTTTGCAACAGGTTTTTTTACAACAGCTTTTTTTGCAAGACGTTTTTTGCAACAGGTTTTTTTACAACAGCTTTTTTTGCAAGACGTTTTTTGCAACAGGTTTTTTTACAACAGCTTTTTTTGCAAGACGTTTTTTGCAACAGGTTTTTTTACAACAGCTTTTTTTGCAAGACGTTTTTTGCAACAGGTTTTTTTACAACAGCTTTTTTTGCAAGACGTTTTTTGCAACAGGTTTTTTTACAACAGCTTTTTTTGCAAGACGTTTTTTGCAACAGGTTTTTTTACAACAGCTTTTTTTGCAAGACGTTTTTTGCAACAGGTTTTTTTACAACAGCTTTTTTTGCAAGACGTTTTTTGCAACAGGTTTTTTTACAACAGCTTTTTTTGCAAGACGTTTTTTGCAACAGGTTTTTTTACAACAGCTTTTTTTGCAAGACGTTTTTTGCAACAGGTTTTTTTACAACAGCTTTTTTTGCAAGACGTTTTTTGCAACAGGTTTTTTTACAACAGCTTTTTTTGCAAGACGTTTTTTGCAACAGGTTTTTTTACAACAGCTTTTTTTGCAAGACGTTTTTTGCAACAGGTTTTTTTACAACAGCTTTTTTTGCAAGACGTTTTTTGCAACAGGTTTTTTTACAACAGCTTTTTTTGCAAGACGTTTTTTGCAACAGGTTTTTTTACAACAGCTTTTTTTGCAAGACGTTTTTTGCAAGTCGTTTTTTTAAAAGACGTTTTTTGCAACAGGTTTTTTTACAACAGCTTTTTTTGCAAGACGTTTTTTGCAAGTCGTTTTTTTAAAAGACGTTTTTTGCAACAGGTTTTTTTACAACAGCTTTTTTTGCAAGACGTTTTTTGCAAGTCGTTTTTTTAAAAGACGTTTTTTGCAACAGGTTTTTTTACAACAGCTTTTTTTGCAAGACGTTTTTTGCAAGTCGTTTTTTTAAAAGACGTTTTTTGCAACACGTTTTTTTACAACAGCTTTTTTTGCAAGACGTTTTTTGCAAGTCGTTTTTTTAAAAGACGTTTTTTGCAACACGTTTTTTTACAACATGGTTTTACAACACAGTTTTACAACAGCAACTTCAAAGTTTTACAGTAGGTTTACTATACAGTTTTAGAGTAGCAGCCCTAAAGTTTCACATGTTTTTTTACAACACGGTTTTTTTTACAACACGGTTTTTTTTACAACACGGTTTTACAACAACAACTTCAAGGTTTTACAATACAGTTTTAAAACATGGTTTTACAATACAGTTTTACAGTAGCCACCCTAACATTTTACAATACCGTGTTTCAATACAGTTTTACAGTAGCAACTAAAGTTTTACAATACCGTTTTAAGGTAGCAACCCTAAAGCTTCACAACGGCTTTTTTTTTACAACACAGTTTTACAAAACACAGTTTTAAAACAGCAACTTTAACATTTTACAAAACAGTTTTACAACTTGGTTTTACAATACAGTTTTACAGTAGCTACCCTAAAGCTTCACAGCACGTATTTTTACACCACGTGTTTTTAAAACACATCTATTTTCCAACGCTGTTTTTCCAACGCTGTTTTTCCAACGCTGTTTTTCCAACGCTGTTTTTCCAACGCTGTTTTTCCAACGCTGTTTTTCCAACGCTGTTTTTCCAACGCTGTTTTTCCAACGCTGTTTTTCCACAACACGTTTCTTTACAACACAGTTTTACAACAGCAACTTCAATGTTTTACAATAGTTTTACAACAGCAACTTCAATGTTTTACAATAGTTTTACAACAGCAACTTCAATGTTTTACAATAGTTTTACAACAGCAACTTCAATGTTTTACAATAGTTTTACAACAGCAACTTCAATGTTTTACAATAGTTTTACAACAGCAACTTCAATGTTTTACAATAGTTTTACAACAGCAACTTCAATGTTTTACAATAGTTTTACAACAGCAACTTCAATGTTTTACAATAGTTTTACAACAGCAACTTCAATGTTTTACAATAGTTTTACAATACATTTCTACAGTACCAACCCTAAAACTTCACAACACGTCTTTTTACAACACAGTTTTACACAACAAACTTTTACACGACACAGTTTTGAAACAGCAACTTTAAAGTTTTACAATACTTTTACAATACAGTTTTACAACTTGGTTTTACAATACAGTTTTACAGTAGCAACCCTAAAGCTTCACAACACGTGTATTTACACCACACGTATTTCCAACACAGAGTTTTACCACACAGTATTTCCAACACAGTTTTTTACCACACAGTTTTTCCAACACGTTTTTTACACCACAGTTTTACAACAGCAACTTCAAAGTTTTACAATAGTCTTACAATACAGTTTTAGAGTAGCAACCCTAAACCTTCACAACACGTTTTTTTACAACAGCAACTTCAAAGTTTTACAATACAGTTTTACAGTAGCAACACTAAAGTTTCACGTGGTTTTTTACAGCAGTGTTTTTTGCAGCAGTGTTTTTTGCAACACTCTTTTTGCAACACTCTTTTTGCAACACTCTTTTTGCAACACTCTTTTTGCAACACTCTTTTTGCAACACTCTTTTTGCAACACTCTTTTTGCAACACTCTTTTTGCAACACTCTTTTTGCAACACTCTTTTTGCAACACTCTTTTTGCAACACTCTTTTTGCAACACTCTTTTTGCAACACTCTTTTTGCAACACTCTTTTTGCAACACTCTTTTTGCAACACTCTTTTTGCAACACTCTTTTTGCAACACTCTTTTTGCAACACTCTTTTTGCAACACTCTTTTTGCAACACTCTTTTTGCAACACTCTTTTTGCAACACTCTTTTTGCAACACTCTTTTTGCAACACTCTTTTTGCAACACTCTTTTTGCAACACTCTTTTTGCAACACTCTTTTTGCAACACTCTTTTTGCAACACTCTTTTTGCAACACTCTTTTTGCAACACTCTTTTTGCAACACTCTTTTTGCAACACTCTTTTTGCAACACTCTTTTTGCAACACTCTTTTTGCAACACTCTTTTTGCAACACTTTTTTTGCAACACTTTTTTTGCAACACTTTTTTTGCAACACTTTTTTACAGTAGCCACCCTAACATTTTACAATACTGTTTCAATACAGTTTTACAGTAGCAACTAAAGTTTTACAATACCGTTTCACAATACCGTTTTAAGGTAGCAACCCTAAAGCTTTACACCACGTGTTTTTAAAACACAGTTATTTCCAACACGTTTCTTTACAACCTATTATTTACAACTCAGTTTTACACCAGCAACTTCAATGTTTTACAATAGTTTTACAATACAGTTTTACAATACATTTCTACAGTAGCAACCCTAAAGCTTCACAACACGCGTTTCTCCACACGACGGGTTTCCCACGACGCGTTTCTCCACACGACGGGTTTCCCACGACGCGTTTCTCCACACGACGGGTTTCCCACGACGCGTTTCTCCACACGACGGGTTTCCCACGACGCGTTTCTCCACACGACGGGTTTCCCACGACGCGTTTCTCCACACGACGGGTTTCCCACGACGCGTTTCTCCACACGACGGGTTTCCCACGACGCGTTTCTCCACACGACGGGTTTCCCACGACGCGTTTCTCCACACGACGGGTTTCCCACGACGCGTTTCTCCACACGACGGGTTTCCCACGACGCGTTTCTCCACACGACGGGTTTCCCACGACGCGTTTCTCCACACGACGGGTTTCCCACGACGCGTTTCTCCACACGACGGGTTTCTCCACACGACGGGTTTCCCACGACGCGTTTCTCCACACGACGGGTTTCCCACGACGCGTTTCTCCACACGACGGGTTTCCCACGACGCGTTTCTCCACACGACGGGTTTCTCCACACGACGGGTTTCCCACGACGCGTTTCTCCACACGACGGGTTTCCCACGACGCGTTTCTCCACACGACGGGTTTCCCACGACGCGTTTCTCCACACGACGGGTTTCCCACGACGCGTTTCTCCACACGACGGGTTTCTCCACACGACGGGTTTCCCACGACGCGTTTCTCCACACGACGGGTTTCCCACGACGCGTTTCTCCACACGACGGGTTTCCCACGACGCGTTTCCCACGACGCGTTTCTCCACACGACGGGTTTCTCCACACGACGGGTTTCCCACGACGCGTTTCTCCACACGACGGGTTTCCCACGACGCGTTTCTCCACACGACGGGTTTCCCACGACGCGTTTCTCCACACGACGGGTTTCTCCACACGACGGGTTTCCCACGACGCGTTTCTCCACACGACGGGTTTCCCACGACGCGGCTTTACACCAGCAACTTCAAAGTTTTACAATAGTTTTAAATCACGGTTTTACAATACAATTTTACAGTACCAACTCTAAAGTTTCACGTGGTTTTTTGCAATACATTTTTTTGCAACACAGTTTTACAACAGCAACCTCAAGGTTTTACAATAGCTTTGCAATACAGTTTTACAGTAGCTACCCTAAAGCTTCACAACACGTTCCTCTACAACAAACACGTTCCTCTACAACACGAACTACTTTCCCAACCCCCCACTTAATCACACATACCACAGTGTTATGCTTACCCGCTCATTCCAGAGTCAGAACCTACGACCATCATCACTCATGGTACCTGAGACAGCAAGACACACAAAATTAGCATAGCACTCGTGAGAAGTCACCAGCCCCATACTCCTCCTCCCTAATCCACAGCTCACCTCAAACGCTCATCCAATTCCAAAGGTGGCCCGCACAGCGCCTCCAAAACAAAAGGGAAAAGCTTAAACCAAACTGCCACATCATACTTCGATATACAACACCAACCCAGCCCACAACCACCTCACCTTCTCAGACTGCTCATCGGCCTGCGGCTTCGCCCCTCCAAGGCTGCGTGCGCCACCTGCAAAAACCAAAGCAGAAGACGCATGCCGAGACACCGCCCGAAACCTCAGCCCGCCCGCACCGATTCCCAACTCCCTCTCCTTTACCTTGGCCGCTCAACCACCCCACCTCTGCCATCGACAGCTTGCCACGCTGAAGCCTCCATACCACCTGCAAAAAACAAATGACAAGGGATGCTGCCAACTTCACCAACAATACACCACCTCCAAAGGAACCGTTGCTTCAACCCAGTAGTCACGGCTCAACTTGCCAAGTCACCTCCGGTGCCGATAGCCCGCTCCGCTCATTCCTTCGCACCTTCAAAATATAAAAAAAGTAAAAACCCTATCACCTAATCATAGAGCCACCGGCCGCATCTTCCCTCTGACTCCACTCACAGACACACCTCCTTACGGCGCTCCGCTGCCTTTCCCCGTCGCTCTCTGGCACGCATCTTGTCCCTCCGCACCTAAAAAAAAAAAAACCATATTGAACAAGTCACCTGGATGCAGAGCAAGAGCCTAACAACTCCAGAGGTCTTGATTCCATCTACAAAGACCATCTGGAGTCCAACTACAGCCTGCCATCTTAAAAAGAAAACAAAACAAAAAAAAAACAAAAAACACGCCAACCAAAAAAAAAACAGGGCAAAACTTTAAGCCCATCACGTGCAAGACTTAACACCTTAGAGATTCAAATCCGCTTCACTACCCCTCAACAGCCCCTGCCACACGGCTCCAATCGTCTCCGTAAAACACTATCGGCACGGCTGTCCACACAGCCCGCCGACGGCTAGTCGAGCTGAGATGACTGTACGACCCTCACCTAAACAGTCTAGGCACATCGTTTCACCCATAGACTCTTATCGCTGTTCCACCTACCCCTGACTCTACATCCCCGGGCAGAGCAGCTCCAAGCCAAACACACCCATGCGCAGAACCTTGCCACGTGGAACGCTACCAACGAGGCGATTCAAAGAGAGAGAAAACTCTCAGCAAAAAGAATGACCCTCGGACAGGAGGCGCCGTCGGGCAAGACGACCTACGGGGCCGCCACCGTGAGGCCAGGAGGCTCTACGGCAGACCCCGAGGAGAGGAGTCGAACGTAACACCCCGTTACAAGACGGCACTGTCAAAACCCAGATGACGGATGTGCCAGAAGCCTGGCGTCAAGACCTAAGGACGTCAGGATGCGGGGAAGAAGTCCCAGTCCGAGAAAACGGACGGCTAGAGAGCGGGGCTGCCGACGCAGCCCGGAAGAACGCCGCAAAAGAGGACCGACCGGAACCCGCCGAGACCGATCCACGCTTTAGAGCTCCGAACGCAAGAAAAGAAGCACCCGATTAGCACAGGGCCGATGAGTACGGGCATTCGAGACCCTAGGGACGGCGCCCGAAGCGCATGCCACGCTCCTCCGGCGCAAAGCGCGACAAGGACATCGAGACCTGAGGAAGGTCGAAGGCACAGAAGACAGACTACGCAAACTACACACCACTGCGGACACAGGCCGGAACTGCCCTGCCCGGCACACGCAGGTCTCGCGCTGAAAAGCAACCCGCTCCCTTTGCCTGCCTAGAGGGGACTGCTTTGGGACAGCCCTCTCTCCTGCGCTAACTTTAAAACCCCTCCCTCCCTGCAATTCCCAGCTTCGTCCCTTCCTCCCAGCCTCTCCCCAGCCCTGGTCCCTCAACGTAGCTTTCAGAGGGCCGAGGGGCTGAGTCCATCCTCCACAAAAACCACACAGGCTAACTGGGATGTTCCTCAAGGGGACGCATTGGTCTTCAACATCTGCAATAGAACAAGCACAGAAAAAAAATAAACCAGAAAAGGGAGTAAGCATCCTGCCAGCCAACGCCAACTACTTCCCCAACTCCCCCCTCCTCACAAGCGCCACCGTGTTCACTTCCCCGCTCATTCCAGAATCAGACCCTGCAGCCATCGTCACTCGTGGTACCTAAGGTACCAAGACACACCAAATTAGCATGGCGCTCGTGAGAAGTCATCGGCCCCACGCTCCTCCTCGCTAATCCACAGCTCTCCTCAAACGCTCATCCAATTCAAAGATAGCCCCCACAGCGCCTCCAAAACAGAAGGTAAATGCTTAACCGAGCAGCCGCATAATACTTTGCTGTTCAACACTGACCCGACCGACAACCGCCTCACCTTCTCGGACCGCTCATTGGCATGCAGCTTTGCAGGAGACCTTATAGCAGACTTCATGGTATGTAAAGGGTGCCTATAAGAAACCTGGAGAGGCTCTTTTTACAAGGGTGTACAGCAATAGGACAAGGTGGTAACAACTTTAGTCCTAAAGAGGGTACATTTAGTTTAGGTGTTAGGAAGAAGTTTCTCACTATGGGTGGCGAGGCACTGGAACGGGTTGCCCGGAGAACCTGCGGATGCACCCTCCCTGGAAGCATTCGAGACCAGGTCAGATGGGGCTTTGAGCAACCTGGTCTTGCAGAAGGTGTCCCTACCCATTGCTGGGGGGTTGGAACCAGAGGATCTTTATGGTCCCTTCCAACCCAAACCATTCTATGACATCCAAATTCAACTGCAAAACTCATCTGAGAAAGGCTGGTGAACCCTCCTCCCTTTCCCCATCAGTCCCAAAACTTTAGAAACCCCTTTTCTTCTCCTCAACTGTCAGGAAAGCAACCCCACTGCTTCCTGACACCTCCTGCCCTCCATTTGCACCCCTGAACCCCCTTCAGTGGCTACTCCTCAGGAGCCGCTCTTCTGAGCCACATCCCAAATTCTGGGGGCACCTCCTAACCTACAACTTCCCAGAGACTCTGAGCTCTGCCACACGTCCACAAAATAAAGTTAAGTCCTAAGGCTTATAATCCACGAGGGGCCTGCCACAAGCTGCAAAGGTTCTAGGGACAACATGGCATTCTGTGGGCAATGAGGAAAGGCGACGAGGCATCCCAGGGCCTGAAAGGCACTGTGCCTCCTGGCCCTTCTGCTTTCTTCAGAAATACTAAAACTCCATATATGGACGCATACAAGATGTTCACTCTAACCCCTGCTAAACAATGTCACCATCAGTCCTGTTAAGAGAGATATCAGCAACTTACACAGCATACAGCAGAACTGGTGAAAAAAACAAGGTTCTGTTTTCAATAAAGTTGGGAATTCCAGGAAAACACAATGCATGAAGAATTAAAAAAAAAAAAAAAAGCATACTATTAAACCCTCTCTCTACCCCTGAACACTCAAAACAAAATTACTGACCTGAAAAAAAGAGAGGAAAAAAAAAAGCTGCATACAAGCGTTACTTTCTACTACACGTGCTGCCGAACCTTGACTGGTCCTAAAGCTCTTACCTCAGGCAGACACCTCTTCCCAAAGGGCTGAGCCAGCTCAAAAGCTGCAAAGGACTCAAGGAAGAGCTGAGCACCAACACCAGAGAAACCCAGGAGCACAATGAACTCCCTCAGCAGAGGCTGTGGCTCAAATACCCTGACCCTCCGCCCACCACCCTTAGCACATTCACCTGGGAAAGGGGAAGGGCAAACCACCAGAAGTTATGAAGTCAGCTGGAGGAGCAGCAGCACTGTTCTCACCTGCCTTAAATTTACAGCAAGCAAAGCCCTGAACAGAGAAAGTAACCCCTGCAGGAAATGACACTACTTGCTCCTGTACTACAGCTACACCTATTGCATCAGCAATGTGACCGGGTAGAGAATTAAACTTAATTTTTCTGGGGTGTAGATAGAAAACAATAGATGTCCTTCTAAACTATGTAAGAAACTAGCTCATTAAATGCAATGACAACGTTGTTATCAAAATTGACGTGCTTTAGTTTCCTATAAAAAAGCCAAAACACTCTGGGGTTATGCTTCATTTCTAGCAAGACTGTGCATACCACCTAACTTCTACCAGAACTACCTTCTGGATAGGAATGAATCAAAAAGCAGAATTAGATGCCTTAAGAATTCCATCTCCAAAATATCTCTGGTTGCAAAATAAATTATTTACTGTGAATAGCCAATGATTCAGAGTCCCCCTGAGCGTGTCTCCAACTGACTCCCTTAACAGAGGTACAAGAGTCCCAAAGCGCAAAAGAAACAAAAAAACCATGGCAATACACGGGGGGGACCAGGCAGCAGCCATGCCCCACAGGGACAGGCTGGGGGGGTGGGGCAACAACGCCCCCTGCAGTCATGCAGCAAAGGGTCGGCAGCAGCCATGCCCCCCGCAGTTTACGTGGGGACAGCAGCCACAAATGACACCGAGAAAACATGGAACTTCAGGGATACACGGTGGGTGGGGGGAAGGGGGTGACGCCCCCACCAATCGACATGGGAAAAAACTCGCATGGAAGGTGGGTTAGATGGATAGTTTGGGGTGGAAAGATATGTGCGCAAGAACATGCACAGGCCGGGGGGCATGCATGAGGTTTACCTTCACCAGGGGCTCCACCCACGTAATGCACAGTAGGTAAACTCGTCTGGGATAATCTGCAACAGCAATTCCACTCTGGGTTCTTGACCCAACACCAGATAATCCACACTGCCTGCCCCATGGAGGGGGTGCTTCCCACAGGATGGGGCATCTGCTGAGCATCACCACACCCTTACGACAACACATCTGAAAAATTAAAATCACAAATTGTATTTCAGCATATTAAAAAAATAACACCAAATGAGTAGAAGAATTCCAGCAAAGGGAGAGGCTAGCAGGTGCCCTAATTAGGACTCGAGCTAAACAGGTCAGCTCGCAATACGACACATCCTTTAGAAGGTAGACTGATGAAAACTGGTTTGCTGCTAGATAACTGTATAAGTGAGATTTGATAAATGATCATATATTAACATTATGGTTGAAACAGTAGACAACGGGTAGCTGGGGACATAATTACAAAAGTGTAGTCAAGTGATTAACTAGTAATTATTCATAAGTTTTGCAGTTCTTTGCTCTTATGACTAGATGGTCCTGTACACTAGATGAGAACAATGCTGAAACTGACCACATGCGATTGAAACTGCATTAAGCTTCAAGATCAAAGAACAAGGACAAGAATAAAGACTTCAAGGACAGCCAACAGGAACTTCAAATGGGTCGGTGGTCGTAAAAGCAGCCCTTTGCCTCAAATGGATCCTTCATTGCGTATGATAGGATGTAGGCAGTACTAAGATAATCAGGTGCAATCATTTTTATGTATATGTATACTAATCTGATTAATATGCAATTAGTTATTCTATATAACCTGTTTGTGCTAAAGCTGTGGTATGCACACTAGGTGGAAATATCCCCCGTGCATCCAGCGCTGCAATAAAGAATGCCTGCTTTCTAAAACTCCAAAACAAGTCTTAGAGAGTTTCTTGGACCGGCTTTTCAGTATCAGAGAGGTGCAATCGCAACAAAATGAGTCCAAAGGGGGCTTACAGAGCTAAAAGTGTGCTGCAGGGAAAATCTAAGACCTCGGGAGACATTGTGACAGTAGCAGAGGGCTTCTGAGAGGGACAGGCAAAAGAAGGCTCGAGGCCATGATGAAGAAGTCCAGAAGGGATTTGAACAGACTACAGGTGTCCTCAGGGGACTAGGGACTGAACAGAGGTATGCTAGCTAGCATAGAGGACAACATGAGCGTTCTGGAGATGAAAGATGGCATCAGGAAAGGTTCTCAGGGAGGGAGAAGGGTGCAAAGTGTACAACAGAGCCAAAAGAGGGCTGTGGGGCACAAGGATGGCCTCAGGAGGCATGATGATGGGAGAAGAAGGGTGCTGAGAGTGAAAGACAGAAGGCAGCTCTGGGACACAATGCAAAACTCAAGAAGGTGTCCCAGCAATGTACAGATGTCCTCAGGGGATGAGCGACAGAATGGAAACATCCAAGATGGCAGTGAATAAGGTAAGAGTGCTCTGGGGCACAATGAAAGCCTCAGGAAGAATTGTCTCTGAATACGAAAGAAACAAAGCCTGCTACAGAACTCAAGGATAGCGATGGAACAGAAGGATGCTCGCAGGAAGCATTGTGACAGAAATAGAGGGGTGCTGAGGTAGACAGAGACACAGAAGAAGGCTCGAGGGCACAAAGATACTCGGGAGGAGATTTGAACACGGTACAGGTATCATGAGGGAGACTGACCCACTGGAGGCAAGCGAGATGGAAGAGAGGACAAAAAGACTGCTCTGAGGAAGAGGCAACGTTCTGACAAACCAAGGGGGGTGCAAATTACACCCAGAGATAAAAGCATGCCGAGGAGACCCTCTAAAGCCTGAGGATGAGCCAAGAAAAGAGCCCCCCAAAAAATAAAAGTAGACATAGAAAGAAAATTTAAAAAAAATAAAAGGGTACAAGGCACAGGAGAAAAATTTAAAAATAGGGACAGAAAACTACATAAAAGTAGACATAGAAAAGAAATTCAAGAAGGAAGGCATTAAAGGAGGAAAAAAATTTAAAAATAGGGACAACAAACTAAGTAACTGGAGACGTAAAGAAAATTCTAAAATTGACAACCTACCCAACTGTTGTGGTTTAACCCCAGCCAGCAACTAAGCAGCCGCTCGCTCACTCCCACCACCACCCAGTGGGTTAGGGGAGAGAATCGAGGGGAAAAAAAAAAAAAGTAAAACTTGTGGGTTGATATAAAGACAGTTTAATAGGACAGAAATGAAGATAATAATAAAATAATTGGAGATAATAATATACAAAACATAATACTTGGAGATAATATACAAAACAAGCGATGTGCAATGCAATTGCTCACCGCTCGCCTACCGATGCTCAGTTAGTTCCCAAGCAGTGACCCGGGGCCCCTGCTCCCCACCCCCAGCCAACTCCCCCCAGTTTATATACTGTGCATGACATCATAAGGTACGGAATATCCCTTTGGCCAGTTTAGGTCAGCTGTCCTGGCTGTGTCCCCTCCCAACTTCTTGTGCCCCTCCAACCTTCTTGCTGGCTGGGCATGAGAAGCTGAAAAATACTTGACTTGTTTTAAATACTACTTAGCAACAACCGAAAACACCAGTGTGTTATTGTCGTGGTTTCAGCCCAGCCGGTAACAAAGGACCACGCAGCCGCTCGATCACTCCTCCCGCCCCCTCCGGTGGGATAGGGAGGAGACGGAGGAGAGAAAAGAAAAAAAAACTGGAACCTCGAGGGTTGAGATAAGGGCAGTTTACTGGGACAAACAACAACGGTACTAATGAAAGAATATACAAAAAGCATGATGCACAGTGCAACTGCTCACCATCCGGAACGCGACGCTCCACCACTTACCCCACCGAAAGTCCAGAGCGCTCCCCCCGGCCCGCTCCCCATTTATATACCAAGCATGATGTCACATGGTATGGAATAGCTCCTTGGCTAGTTCAGGTCAGCTGCCCCGGCTATGCCCCCCCACCTCCCAGGTTTCTGTAAAAATTAACTCTATCCCAGCTGAACCCAGGACAGTTATCAACATTCTTCTCAAAATAAATCCAAACCATAACACTATACCAGCTACTAGAAGGAAAATTAACTCTATCCCAGCCAAAATCAGGACACCAACAGACAAGAAAGAATTAAAAAGTAGGGACAGGAGGTAGATAAAAGCAGATGTAGAGAAAAAAAAAATTAAAGCGCAACAAGATTAAGAAAATAAAGGAAAAAAAAACGGGAACATCAAACTAAAACAAAATTTTAAAAGTGACAGCATTTTTAAATTACACAGCACAGACTGGAATAAAATATAAAGACAGTGAACTGGATAAAAGTAGATAAAAAAATAAAAGCAACAGGACACAGGAAATAAAAAAATAGGGTTAGACATCTTGATAAAAGTAGACATAGAAAATTTTAAAAGTCATAACATAGAGAACAGATAGGAAAAAAGGAAACAACAGAGACAGAAAAATACATAAAAGTGAACAAAGAAACAAAATTCAAAAGTGAAGGCATTAACAGAGGAAAAAAATTTAAAATAGCAAAAACCCCTAAACAGACTGTGTGAGAGGCTGAAAGAGTTAATGTCTCAAACATCATGGTGGGGCAAGTTCTGCTTAACAACAAACTCTGCATAACAAGGAACCCTGCATAGCAAGGAACCACAGGTGAAAAGAAGCAGATCAGCACCCATCAGCAACAGGAGGGGAAGGGCATGCCAGAGGGTGCACAGCTCCCTGTCCTGATAATGCTGTTCTGATACGCTGAGCAGGACAGCTCACCATGCATGACAAAAGATCACATCTGCAGGGAAGGGGAAGTTACCCCCCAAAGGACTCCCAAGTCCCAAAGGCTCACACACCACTCACTCATGACACCTAATTAACCTAACGAGTTTGAGTGCCTGCCCAAAGGAGGGGCAAGGACAATAAAAGGACACAAACTGAAGCCCCAGGTGTGCAAGCCCAGCAGGACTGGACCCCTCAGTTGACTGAACCAATGCTGCACCCAGGACTGGTGAAATCTTTCTCTTCTCTCTCTGTCTTGTTTCTCTCTTTCTTTTTCCTTTTCTATAATCCCTACATTTTATCCCTGTAAACATAAACCGTTGACCAAGTCTGGGACTAGGAGTGAATCCAGCTGCCCCTAGGCTCCTCTGTGAGAAGGAGTCTAGAAAGCAAAGGGGTCTGCTCTGAACCTCGTGACTCGACCGGAGGGCTCTCCTTCTTGTCTTCCCTGAACTGATCCCAAAATAAGCAAGGCCTGTAGTATATGTTTGGTGATGTAGGGTTAGCACAGGTTACACAGTTTACTGATGTAGTTTCATGCCAATTTTTGTGGTGAGCGAATAAAGTTGAGGTTTGTGAGTTAAAGGATCCCTAGTGTCGTTTCACTTTAATCCTGACCTGGGAATCAGCAAACCTGAGTTGTCATCCTGAGAAAGTGAGATGTGACAGACGAAGGCATAGAAAGAAAATTTTAAAAGCAACTGGGTATGGGACATACTAGAATGGATTAAAAAATAAAGACAGCAAACTGGCCAAAAATAGACGAGGAAAGAAAATTCAAAAGAGATGGGGTACAGGACAGACAGGAAAATTTAAAAAAAGGGAGTGACATCTTGATAAAAGTAGACATAGAATGGAAATTTTAAAAGCGACAAGATACAGTAAACAGGAAAAAATTAAAAATAGGGACAGAAAACAAGATAACAGTACACCTAGAAAAAAAGATTTGAAAAGTAAAAGAATTATGAGAGAAAAAATTGAAAAATAGGGACAGTGAACTACATAAAAGTAGACATAGAAAATTTTAAAAGCAATGCAGTTCATGACAGACAGGAAAGAATTAAAAAATAGAAACAGTTACTGGATAAAAGAAGACATAGAAAGACCATTTTAAAAGCACAGCATTAAGGAATTAAAGGGAAAAAAATAGGGACAGCAAACTAAAACAGAGACAGGAAATTTTAAAAGCAATGGAGTCTAAGACAAAGGAAAAAATTTTAAAATATTGATAGGCTGAAAAAGAGAGAGATACATAGAAAGTAAATTTTAAAAGTGATGCGGCATAGGACAGGCAGGAAAGAATTAAAAACCAGTAATATGCAGCATCATAAAAGTAGACATAGAAGGAAAATTTTAAAAGTGATGGGGTACAGGACAGGAAAGAATTAAAAAATAGGGACAGAACTGGTTAACAGAGATAGAAAATTTTAAAAAGTGATGGGAATAAGGAAAAATGGAAAAGAATGAAAAATAGGGACAGCGAACTAAAGAAATAAAGATGTAGAACCAAAATCTAAAAAGCAACAGGCTAGAGGACAGACAAGAAAGTATTAAACAATAGTGACAGCACACTAAATAGAGAAATAGAAAGGAAATGTAAAAGTGATGGAGTGCAAGACAGCGGAAAAATTAAAAAACAAAGTGAACTGGATAAAAGGTGACACAGAAAGAAAATTTTAACAGTGACAGCATTAAAGAAAGGCTAGGAAAAAAAAATAAAAAATAAGGATAGGGTGAATAAGAGAGAGACACAGAGAAAGAAAATTTAAGAAGTGACAGGGTACACGACAGCCAGGAAAGAATCAAAAAGCTGTGATACACTGCTTGATAAAAGTAGACATAGAAGGAAAATTTTAAAAATTATAGCATACAGGACAGGAAAGATATTTAAAAATAGGGAAAGAAAAATAGATAAATAGAGATATGGAAAGAAAATTTTTAAAACAATGAGGTGCAAGACAGAGATGAAAAAACTAAAAATATATAGACAGCGAACTGTATAAAACTAGCCATAGAAAGAAAATTTAAAAAGCAACTGCTTACAGGACATACAGGAAAGAATTAAAAAATAGGGACAGCAAACAAACAGACACAGAAAGAAAATGTTAAAAGTGAGATGGTACAGGACAGAGGATAAAATAAAAAAACAAAGACAGTGAATAGGTTAAAGTAGGCATAGAAAGCAAATTGGAAAAAAGTGACAGGTGTCATGGTTTAACCCCAGCTGGCAACTAAGCACCACCCAGCCGCTTGCTCGCTGCCCCCCTGCAGTGGGATGGGGGAGAAAAACCAGAAAAAAAGTAAAACTCACAGGTTGAGATAAAGCCAGTTTAATAGGTAAAGCAGAAGCCACGCGCACAAGCAAAGCAAGACAAGGAATTCATTCCTTGAAGCGTCCCGTCAGCAGGCGGGTGTTCAGCCATCTCCAGGAAAGCAGGGCTCCATCATGCGTAACGGTTATGTGGGAAGACAAATGCCATCGCTCTGAATGTCCCCCCTTCCTTCTCCTTCCCCCAGCTTTATATGCTGAGCATGACATCGTATGGTCTGGAACAGCCCTCGGGTCAGTTGGGGTCAGCTGTCCCAGCTGTGTCCCCTCCCAGCTCCTTGTTCAGCCCCAGCCTGCTCACTGGTGGGGCAGGGTGAGAAGCAGAACAGCCCTTGACTCTGTGCAAGCACTGCTCAGCAATAACAAAAACATCCCTGTGTTATCAACACTGTTTTCAGCACAACTCCAAAACGTAGCCCCATACTAGCTACTGGGAGGAAAATCAACTCTATCCCAGCCCAAACCAGCACAACAGGGTACATGACAGAGACAAAAGAATTAAAAAATAGGGACAGCTAACTAAACAGACATAGGAAGAAAATTTAAAAGGTGATGGGCTACATGACAGACAGGAATAACTTAAAGACAGTGAATAGGTTAAAGTAGACATAGAAAGAAAAAGTAAAAAGCAAAGGGGTACACAATAGTGAGGAAAGAATTAAAAAACAGTGATACACAGCTCGATAGAAGTAGACATAGAAGGAAAATTTAAGAAGTGATTGGGTACAGGACAGAAAAAAATTTTAAAAATAGCCACAGTGAACTAAAACTGAGAAATATAAAGGAAATTTAAAAGTATCACAGGGGCACAGGACAGAGAGATAAAAAATAAAGACAGTAAACTGGATAAAAGTAGACATAGAAAGCAAATTTTCAAAGCAACAGGGTACACAACAGACAGGAAATAATTAAAAAATAGCAATAGGCAGCTTCATAAATATAGATGTAGCATCGTGGTTTAACCCTGGCTGGCAACTAAGTACCATACAGCTGCTCACTTACTCCCCCCTACAGTGGGATAGGGGGAGAATCAGGAGGGTAAATGTGAGAAACTCATGGGTTGATATAAAAAGTTTAATAATTAAAAAGACTTTTTTTTTAAAGTTGTAACAGAAAAAAAAAACCAGCAAATGAAAACATTTGCTTACCACCAACTGACCGATGCCCAGCCAGTCTCAAGCAACTGGGTACAGGACAAAGAGGGAAGAATTAAAATATAGGGTCAGGGAGACAGAGAGGGGAAAACATAGAAATTAAATTTTAAAAGTAATGGGGTACAAGGCGGTGCAGAAAAAAATAAAAAACAGGGAGAAGCAGCTGGTTAGAGAGAGGCATATTAAACATTTAAAAGGCAACAGTGTACCGGGCAGAGTTGACAGAAGAATAACAAGTTTTGAGGAGCCATACACATAGGCGGGCAGGCAGAGAGGGAGACGGAGGAAGGGAGGCAGAGGTGGGCCAGGATGTAGAGGAGAGGAGGTGCGACTCACCACAGCTCCTGGTGCCGGCAGGAGACCTCCACTGCCCCGACGTTTCTCTCTCTGCCTCTGCCCCTTCCGCCTCCCCAGTGCCGGCTGCCTGACCCTCACCCACTCGGCAGCACGCAGCGGACGCCTCAATGCTCCTCATCCACAAGGCTTCCTTGATACATGGCAGCTCACGCATGTAGCCAACAGAGGCCAGGAACAGCTCAGAGGGATCCTTCCTTGCCACAGGGACTGGCCATTCCTTGCTGCAGGCACCTACCAGCCAGACCCCCTTAGACTCCCTCCTCAGCCAGTTCCCCTGCCCAGGCAGCCCCCTTTACAGCTGGAGCCCCTTCACACAGCAGGGCCAGCCCCATCCTCAACCTCACTGGCCACACCTGGGGCCATCCCAGCCCCAGCTGGAGCCCATCAGGAACAGGGGCCATTGCCAAAGCCCCACAGCATATTATCCCTGCCCCTGCACCTACCCATATCCAGGGACACAGAGGAGGCAGGAAAAATTTATTCATTAATGCATATAAGAAATCCTGGCAATGAGTTGGCTACAAGGCTCAGTGCCCAAAGGCAGCAGGATGGGGTGATAAAAGGGAAGAGTAAAGCAGGAGGAAGGACAGAGGGACACAGAGGTGCAAGACAGGGAGCCAGAAAATGGGATGCTGGGAACGAGAGAGGGACAAGAAGCAGGAAAACAGTGTAGAGAGAGAAGCACAGAGAGACTGAGCAAAACAACAGGGATGGAGATGGAGGAATAAATAATAGAAGTGGGGGAGAGAAGGTGAAGGGACTGGCAGGACAACAAGATAAAGACAGGACAAGGGACAGGGAAACATTCTCAAGTGATACGGGAGAAGAAACAGCAAGAACTAGAAAACAGAAACAGGGAGCCAGGTAGAGAGAAAATTTTCAAAAAGCAACAGCATACGAGAAACATAGGCAAGAACTAACAAATAGGCACAGGGAGATAGAGGGAGACATAGAAAGAAAATCTAAGAAGTGACAGGGTACAGGACAGAGAAGGAAGAGTTAAGAACTAGAGACAGGGAGATGGATAGAAGGAAACAGAAAATTTTGAAAGCAACAGGGTACAAGAATCAAAAAGTAGGTACATGGAGCTGCATAGAGGGAGACATAAGAACGAAATTTGAAAAGCAACAGGGTACAAGAAACACAGGTGAGAAATTAAAATAAGGTCAGGGAGACAAAGAGAAGGAAAAGTAGCAAGAAAATTTAAAAAGCAACTGGGTTTAAGAAACATGCAAGAATTTAAATAAGGATGGAGAGGTAGAAAGTTTCAAAAGTGACAACATACAAGAAACATAGGCCAGATTTTAAAAATAGGGACAGGGAGCCCGAGAGAAGGAAACTGTGGTGGGTTGACCTTGACTGGCTGACAAGCGTCCACCAAGCCACTCTACCATTCCCCCTCCTCAACAAGACCGGAGGGTAGAAAATACAACAAAAAAGCTTGTGGGTCAAGATAAGGACAGAGCAATCGCTCACCAATTACTGTCACAGGCAAAACAGACTCGACTTGGGGAAATTAATTTATTGTCAGTCAAAATCAGAGTACAATAATGAGAAATACGAACAAATCTGAAAAACACCTTCCCCCCACCCCTCTCTCTTTTTTTCCTGGGCTCATCTTCACTCCTGACTTCTCTACCTCCTCCTACCGAGCAGCACAGGGGGAGAAGGAGCGGGGGGTTGCAGTCAGTTCATCACAAGTTGTCTCTGCTGCTCCTTCTTTCTTTGTGCTCTTCTTCTGTTCCAGTGTGGTGTCACTCCCATGGGGCCGCAGGTCCTGCCAGAAAACCTGCTCCAGTGTGGGCTCCTCTCCACAGCGTCACAGCCTCCTTCGGGTGAATCCGCCTGCTCTGGCGAGGGGTCCTCCATCGGCTGCAGGGTGCATATCTGCTCCGCCATGGACTCCGTGGGCTGCAGGGGGACAGCCTGTGTCACCATGGTCTTCACTGCAGGCTGCAGGGGAATCTCTGCTTTAGGACCTGGATCACCACCTCCTTTTTCTTCTTCACTGACCTTGGTGTCTGCAGGACTGACAGCTTCTGCACAGCTTTTTTTTAGCCCTTCTTAAATATCACAGAGGTGCTACCAGCGTTGCTGGTTGGCTCAGCTTTGACCAGTAGCAGCTCCATCTTGGAGCTGGAACTGGCTGTGCCCAACAGGGGGGCAAGTCCTGGTGTCTTCTCACAGAACCCACCCCTGCAGCCCCTATCCACTCCCCTGCCCCAGCTTGCCACACAAACTCACTACAACAGTGATCGGCTACAGGGCAGAGAGGGGGGATTGAAAAGTAAGGAAAGGGAGACAGAGAGAGACGGGGTGGGGAAATAGCAATGGGCTACAGGACAGAGAGGAGGAACTAATAAAAAAGGAGAGGGTACCAGACAGAGAGATGGATAAAAACAAATATTAGTGATGAGCCACAGGGCAAAAGGAAGAATTAAAAAACGGGACAGTGAGGTAGATGAGAGAGACTGAGAAATATCAAAAACACTGATGACCTAAAGGGGAGAGAGAGGGGAAATAAAGAATAGGGACAGGGAACCAGACAGAGAGAGAATAATAAAGACAAAAATGGGCTATGGGACAGTGAGGGAAGAAGTTAAAACAGGGACAGGGACCTGGAACAAGAGAATCTAAGAAAGTAAAAGTGCATCCAGAATACAGGGCAGAGAAAGGAATTTAAAAATAGAGACACAGCATCAGACAGGTGAGAGCGGTGGGAATTGTGAAGGGCTAAAGGGCAGACAGGGAGGAATTAACAAGATTGGGATAAGAAGACAGATGGATAGATGGAGAAAGACAAAGTAGTGATGGGCTGCAAGGCAGAGACAGAGGATAAAAAAAAAGAGGGATGGGACAGGTCAGAAGTGCAGAGAGAAAAAGAAAACAGAGGCAGAACAACAGAGAAAGAGGGGGACTTAGAGAACAAGAAAGGGAGAGGTACAGAAAAAAAAAAATTAAAGCAGTGAGAGAAAGAGAAGGTGGGGGCAGGGAGGGACTGGGATGCAGAAGAGGGGTGACACAGCCCCAGGGGTCCAGGACTCACTGTACCTCCCGCTGTTGGAGCTGCTGGGAGAATTTGACAGTTCAGACATGTCTGTCTCTCTCTCCCTCTCCCTTCCTCCTCTGTAGCTGCACTCACTTGACTGTCATCCACCTAAGAGAATAGATTGGTGTCTTCCAGCTCTTACAATATGAGGCTTCCTAGAAACACAGCCTCACATGCACACACACTACATGCCTATACTGTGGTTTTGGTTACGCATACAGACCCTGCTGTGCACACTGGTGATCGGACCTGCTGAGGACTACACTAGGAAGGATCCATCCTCACCTGGAGAGGCAGGCTATCTCCTGTCTGCAGCTGGTGGCTGGATCCTCTTTATTTTATTCTTCAGCAGCTTTACCATTCTGTGGCCCCTCCAGCTTCAGCGTCAGCTTCAGCAGCTCCTGCCCACAGCCAGTAAGCGCTCCGCCTGTCCCTCCGCGCTCCCGCGCCGCGAGGAGAGGGAGGCCAGGCAGAGACAGCCCACGCAAGCCTGAGGCTGCTGCAGTCAACGGCATCCCCAGGGGACGAACGGACAACCGCACCCACAGCGTGGCCTCTGGGAGAGGGAAAGAGGCAGCAGTGACCGTTATTACCGCAGCTCGACCCTGGCCGGAGCCCCTCCTTCCGCAGGGGCTTCCGCAGACGCCGCTCGTTCCCCGCGCCGCTGCTATGCTAACGGCACCCCCGTTAAGGGAGACTCGAGACCACCGCAGGGCCAGCTTGCTGCCCTCGCGACAGGGCTCGGGGGCTGCCTGCGGCTACAGCGCAGGCTTCAGGGGAGGGGCTGGAGCTGGGCGCAGCCGCACGGCCCGAGCGGGGCCGGGGCAGCTCTGGCGACTCGGGCAGGCGCCCGCTGGCCGCGCCTGGGGGGTGCCCGCCTCCGTCCCCTCTTCCCTTCTACCGGCTCGCTCTCGGGGAACTCCCCGGCGCTACCCTGGCCCGGCTCGCCTCCGGCGGACCGGCAGCCTGCCGCGGCGGCCGCTTCGCAGCTTCCCGTCCCGCCAGCCCCGGGCGGCCAGCGGGCAGGAGGCACCCCTCGCCCCCGCCCCCGCCGGAGGGGATCGCTCGCCTCACCCGCGGTCCCGGCGCTCGCCCGCTGCCGCCCAGACCCGCGCGCCGCCACGCTGCTCCCGGGGACCCCGCATGCGCCGGAGGGGCCGGAGCCGGCGCGCGAACGCCGGGCTGCCCCACGCGCAGGACGGCGCATGCGCCCGGGAGGGCTGGTCGGGGAGCGGGCGCAGCGGGAAGCCCGCGGAAAACCACGCGAAACCGGCAACGCTCCTGAGTCTGACCTGGTCGCACTCCGGGGGCCGCGGCGGCGGCGGCAGCAGCGAGGACTACGCCGCGACCGAGAGCCACGCGGCTGCCCGGCCGCCGAGTCCGCGGAAACTACAGCTCCCGGCATGCCCCGAGGGGACGCCGCTTCCGTTTCCGCCCACCCCCACGCCGGCGCAGCCGCAGTCCCCGCCGAGCCCCCAGCGCAGCTCCGGGCAGCTCCGGCGCGCTCCCGCCGCCGGCTCCGGCACGGCGCGGCACCCCCCGCCCGGCTCCGGCTCCGGTCAGTCCCCGCCGCCGCCGCCGCTCCGGCACAGCGCGGCACCCCCCGCCCGGCTCCGGGCAGCGCCCGCCGCCGCCGCTCCGGCACGGCGCGGCCCCGCCCCGCTGCCGCTCCGCGCGTCCGGCACGGACCCCGCCGTCCTCCTCGGGGCTTTCCCCGGGACCCGCCGGGCGATTGCGCAAGCCCCGCCACGGGGCCCGGGCCCCCCCCGGCCCACGTGCTCCCGGCCCCCCGCGAGCCCCCAGGGCCCCGGCCCCCCCCCGGCCTCGGCACAGGCGGCCCCCACCTCCCCCGGGCCACCCCCGCCTGGGACGTTCGCGGTCCGAGGGGCGCCCGGCCCCGCTCACCTTCTCCCGAGGGGCAGCCGCAGCCCGGCCACCGCTCTGCTCTGCTCTGCTCCGCTCCGCTCCTGCCTGGGCTCCCACCGGCCCCGCCGCGGCTCCTTCCCCGGCAGCCCCCCCTTTCCAGGGAGGGGCCGTCGCCATCAGCCTCACTGCCCGCACCTGGGGCTCCTCCAGCCCCGGCCCGCAGCTGTGGTACCGAAAGCCGGAATAAAACTCCACAACACCCATGGGAAGTTCAGAAGCAGGCGCTTCGTTTATGGAATGAAAGATGTCAAAGTAAGATGACTCTTGACGAGCTGTTCACTGGGGTAAAAATACAGATTTTAATACCCGTCTTATTTTAGTTCTAAGACTTGGCAATTGCCAGGTATCATCCTTTCGATTTACCCAGGTCCACCGTCGAGGCCACAAGGGAGATTTCTTCCAGAGAGAGGATAGAGTTATTAAGTCTAAAGTCCATTATTTGCTTTTGTCCTTCAGGAAAAGGTGAGTGGATCATGTATCATCACTAGTCACCCAAACAGTTAACCCTAAACTTTTCACCTGTCCTTTAATACAGTCAATTCCAAGCTAATTTTTTTCCATTATTAAGAGGGGACCCAGGATCATTTAAAATATTATTCTACTTTCTACAAATACATCCCCCATCTTAGAGCTTTAGCTACTAGAGAAAGTCTTTGGATTTTGGGGTCAGAGGAGTTGCAAGTCTAAACTTTCATACCCTTCTCTTTAGGATGTGTGATTTTTCTCTCTTTGTCTAAACCAATCTAAATTTCCATAGATGGTCCTGACTCTGGGTGGATCTAACAAGGATCCTGGAACTCCAGTAAATTCCAAACATCGTTTTATATTTTAAATAGGATCCCAAGTTCCTTTTCGCACTTGTCTCTACGGTTTTGGCAGCTGACAGCCCCAAGGGGTGTTTGTACAAGTCTCTCCCGAAGGGCGATAAATTAATTCTTTTGTCCGTGAGGTGGATGCTTTGGTAATGTTATAATTCAAAATGCTATAATTCCTTCTTTCAAATTTAAAAAAATAATTGCCTTTTAAATCCATCCAATTTAATTTGCTAAAATGATTCTCATTGTTCTACGTCTTTTCTCAAGTTTTGGTTAAATTCAATGTCAGTATTCTCCACGGAACTAGATTTTCATCTGACTTTGGAATCGGAAGGCAGGCTGTTATCGAGGTTAAATTTTGTGTCTTTACGAACTTTGAATCAATTCCAAAACTAGAATTTTTTTTTTTAATCAAAATTACAGAAACGGTTAATGTCAAGATTAATAGCTCAAACAATAATTGTTTCATTTTGTTTATCTTGTGTTTAGAACCCCTCAAAAAAAATACTTAAACCCTATAACACACAAAAAGATTACTGCCCTTGACAATATTCCTAATAGCAACCCCAATATTATAAACTTTACACAATTGTTTTCCCAAATAGATAACGTGAAACTTACTTACAGGTTTTCAGTTTCAAAGGGCCAGTTTCTTTAGACCTCCAATTTCCTGTTGGTGCTTTCTTTAGTCTTGAATAATGAAGCCAAGGTTCTTCTCCCAGACCTTTACTGCTGTAAGTGTTGTTAAAATGACTCGATACGGTCCTTTCCGCTTCTCAGTGATTTTATATATATTCAATCTCCTGGTCAGAAGGGATGCGCTGCTACGTCCAATTCTAAGGGTCCAGCTGCGGAGACATACTGACGAAGTTCTTGAAAAGAATTTCTTAAAGAAATCATAACACCTTTTAAAAACATATCTCCAAAGCCACTCAAGATACTCAGAACATAGGTCTCTTGATACGGTCTTTCATATAACATTGCATAATGACTTAAATTTTCTTTCTCTTCTGGCTATACTCTGATTCTTAATAGAGCCATGGGTAAGGCTTTAACCCATGTGAGTGAGGTTTCCTGACAAATTTTACTCAACCGTTGCTTAAGGGTATACTTCATTCTCTTTCTTCCCGCCCCCCCTTGCTTGTGGTCTATATGGGGGTGTGATAGTCTCAATCTATAGATAATACTTTGCTCAACTTGTCTCATCATCTTTGCTATAAAATGAGGGCCATTGTCAGATGACATTCTTACAGGCACCCCATATTTTGGTATTATCTCTTTGAGCAAGACTTTAACTACTTCTCTTGCTTTGTTGGTGCGACAAGGGAAAGCCTCGGGCCACCCAGTAAAGATATCAACTAAAACTAGGATAGATCCTTCTTTTCAAGGCAATTCTATAAAATCAATTTGCTAGTATTCCCCTAAAAAATTTCCTTATTTAATAATTCCAAAGATAATCTTATTACTGATTTGGGGATCATTTTATATATAAATTTCACATCTGCTTATAAATGTTTAAACAATCTTTGTCATATTTTACTTTCTGTTCCCCGATAGCCTTTGTTATGCTCAGCTCGGGCAGTTTCTCTTATTATTGTGGGCGGGACTATTATTTGACCTGTCAGTGTTACAGCCTGTCCTGTTTCATTTTGTTAGCCTGCAATCTAACAATTAATTCTTCCATCTTTTTCATTATAATTTGGAGTTTCTTTAGGCAATTTTATACTTTTCTCTGGAACTAGCGCTAGGATGCCTTTTTCTGCAGCCTCTTTAGCAGCTTTATCAGCCAGTCGGTTACCTGCGTTAGGAACAGTCTTACCTAACTGATGCGCTTTACAGCGCGTTATCGTGACTGCTGTTGGTTTTTGAACGGTTTCTAACAGCTTCGGTATTTGTTCTGCATGCTGAATGGTGGTTCCTCGTGCAGATAACAGTCCTCTCTCTCTCCATATCGCTCCACGCGCACGTACTACTCCAAAAGCGTACTTTGAGTCTGTCCAAATGTTGACTCGCTTTCCTTGACTTAGTTCCAGAGCTCGAATAAGAGCTCTCAATTCAGCCTTTTGGGCAGATATCATCGAAGGCAAAGTTCGCAACGCAATTATCTCCTCGGTTGTTATTGTCTATCTCGATAAACGTTTTCCTTCACAGATGAAACCGCTTCCGTCGGTATAGAGTTCCCAGTCTGTTTCTTATAGCGGCACATCTCAGAGATCCAGTCAGCTGGGGTAAACTCTTTCGATTGTCTGCGAGCAGTCACGTTCCAGTTCTCCTTTACCTTGATCAGTTGTTGAAAACGCAACAGGGTTAACGGTGGTAGTAGTTCTTAAGTAAACATCATCTTGTTCCAGCAACACCACTCGGTATTTCAGCATTCTGCTAGGGGATAACCAATGCCCCCCTTTCTGTTTTAGCGCAACAGTTATCGTATGGGAAACGTACAGCGATCCTTTGTCCTCAGGTGAACTTACGAGCTTCCTGGATCAGTAGCATAGTTGCAGCGACGGCTCTCAGACGACCAGAGCATCCCAGACTCACCTGATCTAATCGCTTCGAGAAGTAGGCCACAGCTTGCCCACTTGGCCCTAAATATTGGGCCAGGATGCCCAGAGCTATACCTCTTCTTTCGCGAGTGAAAAGTTCAAATGTCTTTGTGAGATCTGGCAGGCCTAGGGCTGGCACCCCTATTACAGCCTGTTTCGATTCTTTGAAAGTAGCTTTCTCGGCATCAGTGACGTGCGGAAAACAGACTCCACAGTCAGTGAGATTGTAAAGTAGGTATGTTCATTCAGCGCTGGGCAGCACGGGGGGTAGTCCCACCAAAGTCGTGCACACCCGACTCGGCAGTTTGTCTCAAGTTTATACAGTCAAGTGTTACATATTCACAATACGCCTATACATATGCATGACCTATCCCCGCTTCATATGAAAATTAGCTCCGAGAGGTCATTTCCATAGTCTCCTCTCAACTGCGCTTGCGCAGTGCCTCTTTATGGTGGTCGTCTGGTGGTCGCAGAGATGGAGATGACTCCTCTTCGTCACCGCTAGTAACCTTTTTTCTTGCGCAGGCTCAGTGAATTCTTGGTATTCACCCAAGCCGCAAGACCGGTCTTAGCTGGCTCTTGGGGCCTGCTCCTGCTTCTTATCGGGAGCTGTCTCTACCTCATTGGCTGGTCTTTGCCTCAGCTAATTTCAACAATGTAAGCGCTAAACATCATCTCTCATCCCCCTTTATTATGTCTACTGAGATTCTTTTGACTCCCCTTGTCTCATCAGTCCAATCCATTGTTTGAGGTTTTGAGCTGCTCCTATAAAGGTCGGACCAGCAAGCCACAACTGATAATCTACAGGTGACACCACGCAACCATTCCCGGAAATGCTCGTCATTAATTTGTTAGTCTTAGGTTCGGGGAGACGACAAATTGCCTCTTTGCTCTCAGTTCCTAATTGTCTCTGTCCTTTTAGGATTTTAAAACTCAAATAAGTTTCTTCTTTCTGGGTTATTTGGGTTTTTTCTTTTGACACTCGCTATCCACTGATTCCCAAAGAGTTCAAAAAGTTAATAGTTAACTTTGTGCATTGTTCTTCCATCTCAGCTACAATTAACAGATCATCCATACATTTCAACAAGATTTCTTGATTATTTTCTTTCTTCCAAATCTCTAATTCTCGTGCCAATGGATTTCCAAAAATGGTAAGACTATTCTTAAAGCCTTGAGGCAAGACTGTCCGTGTATATTGTCTTTTTCTCCCAGTCTCAGGATTTTCCCATTCAAAAGCAAAAAGCTCTTGACTGTTGGGATCCAAGGGAATACAGAAAAAGGCATCTTTTCAGTCTAACACTGTGAACCATTCTCGTTTCTCTGTTAGGGTTGTTAACAAAGTATAAGGATTTGCTACTACTGGATGAATATCTTGTACTATTTGATTTATTGCTCTGAGGTGTTGAACTAATCTATAATCTTTTTCATTAGCCTTTTAACAGGCAAGGTCGGGGTGTTATATTTGGATTCACATTCTGTTAACAATTTATATCTTAAAAATTTTTGTATTATCAATACTAACCCTTTCCGGCTTTCCAGTTTTAGGGGGTATGGCTTAATTCTTAGCGGATTCGATCCTGGCTTTACATCAAGTCTCACAGGTTCTGCTTTTTGGATTTACCGGGAACTTCCCAGTCCAGACGATTGGAATTACAGCATTATACTTTGACTGGTATGATCTTCTGCTTTCGGTAACCATCCTGTAACAACAAAGCCACTGCTTCGATACGTTTAGTTTCTGGAATTAAAATTTTAATCTCTCCATTTTTTAATTTAATTTCTGCCTCTAAGTTCTCCAGTAGATCTCCCCTTAACAGGAGTTTAGGAGAATTTGGCACATACAAAAACTGCTGAGTGACCCATTGCTTTCCTAATTTCATTGTTAAAGATTTAAAGAAGGGTCTAGTTTCTCGTTCACTTGTTGCACCAACACCACCAATTTCTTCAAAACTTAACTCTCCCTCTAAGGTATTTAAAACTGAAAAGGTGACTCTAGCGTCAATTCATATTCAATTTTCTGTTCTCCCAGTTTAGCTGTAACCAGAGCTTCTGCTGGGAGACTCCCCTCCGTTCCCGTCAGCTACGTTCACTTAAAAAGAACAAATCTACCTATGGCACTTCATTCCATTTACTCTCTCTCCTACAAAACAACAGTAATTGCAATATAGTATTTTAACTCAAAGTTCTGTTTGTTTCCCATTTTTCCTGCAATTCACCCCAGTGTGCCAATAAACATCCCAACGGTGATGTTTTTGGTATCTTTTCATCAGCAGTTCTATTTCCTGCACTCTTATTCTTAAACAATTTTGCTAATGCCATTATACTTATATACATTCAAATCCCAAATACCAAACAAACGCAAATGACAGTTGTCCCAAATAATACACAAAGTCCAACCCAGCAATAGCTTTCGCTTACGACTTAGGGGCAGACGCCTAGGCTTCCACTGCAAACGGGTACCCTCCAAGCCCCAACCCTGCGAAGCTTTCGCCGCGCCTCACGGGCAGGCTTTCCAAACAAATTCCAAAGAAGCAGCGCCTTACCTTTTTTCCAGGGAACGCTGCGAGGAGCTTTGTGAGTCGAGGGCGATGGTTCTCCCCGAGAATACCTCGGCGCCGGCCGGAGTTTGATCGACACTCGATCTCGTCCAGTCTCACTCGCGAGGTCCCGTCTGGGTCGCCAAAACCGTTACCGAAATCCGGAATAGAACTCCTTAACACCAACGTGAAGTTAAGAAGCGGGCACTTCGTTTATCGCAGCGCTGGGGACACGGGGGATCGCTCCTCCAAAGGCATGTCCCACTTAGTATCAACATCCGTCAGTTTTTACAGACTTTTTCTGTCAGGTCATTGTTACATAAGCTCTTTCCATAAAAAGGCATACTATGCTCGTTCTTAAATTTAACCTTTCTAAGGATTGGTCCTTTGATTATATAACCTTATCAATATTCTTATTTAAAAACAATCATTGGTCAGTTACACTTAGCTCTACTGACTGGAATCTTCGATACTCAAATCAAGATGGGAAGGGTAAGGGGGTTTCCAAGCAGCAAACTGGCGTCCACGACGGTTTCCTTCGTTTCTTGAAACGGAACATAGAAAAACCTGTAACTTCCTGGTGAGGTTTCTAGGGTTAGCTATTTCCAACCTTAACAATATTAAGGTTCCGATAGTCACACGTAACGCAGTTCCTAAAGTTTCTATGGCTACGTTTCAAACGTAACAATCCTATACGTTACGCTTCACAATTTTACTTCTTAATCAAACCTAACTCTTCTATGTGATTAAATTTTGATTTCTTTACCAGAATATTTGCAACAGCTGGAGCCCAGCAGGAACGGGGGGGGCATGGCCCGACCCCCCCCAGCGCCTCACCTCCTCCTCCCCTGGGCTCCCTCACGGCCCCTCGCCCCGTGCAAAGGGAGCGCAAACGCAGCCCGGAGGGCAACGGGGCCGGCTGGCCGGTGTCCGTTCGGTCAGTCGTGCGCCTAACGAGTCCTGCCAGCAAGTCCACTCCGGGGCTCGGGGCCCCCCCCGACGCTCCCCCTGCCCCTGGGACACCTCTGATAGCATATTTCCATACATTCTGTATGGCACGTCTAAATATTTTTGGATGGTTTTAATATTTTGTACCAGCCGTGGAAACTGGTTTGCTGCTAGGTGACTGTAAAAGTGAGATTTAGTAAATAATTATTAGAAATCTTACACTAACACGATGATTGAAACAATAGACAAAAGTATAGCCAAGCAACTAACTAGCAGAGGTAGGTACTCCTAAGTTTTGCAGTTCTTTGCTCTTATGACTAGATGAGAACAATGCTGAAACTGACCGCATGCGATTGAAACTGCGTTAAGCTTCAAGATCAAAGAACCAAGGACAAGAATAAAGACTTCAAGGACAGCCAGCAAGAACTTCAAATGGGCCGGTGGTCGCAAAAGCAGCCCTTCGTCTCAAATGGATCCTTCATTGCGCGTGATCGGATGTAGGCAGTGCTATGATAATCAGTTGCCATCATTTTTATGTATACGTATACTAATCTGATTCATATGCAATTAGTTAGTCTATATGACCTGTTTGTGCTAAAGCTGTGGCACGCACGCTAGGTGGAACTATCCCCCGTGCATCCAGCGCTGCAATGAAGAATGCCTGCTTTCTAAAACTCCAAAACGAGCCTTCGAGAGTTTCTTGGACCGGCTTTTCAGTATCAGAGGTACAAGGGAGGAAAGGAAAAAAAAAAAAAGCAGCGGTGTGGGAAAGAGAGGGGGCCAGGGGAGGGGCAGGGAGGGACCAGAACGCAGAAGAGGGGAGAGAGAGACAGGGCCCCGAGGGCCCGGGGCTCACCACAGCTCTCTTTCTTGGCGCTGCCAGCAGACTTTGCCAGTTCAGACGCTTCTTTCGGCTCCTCTCCCACTCCCCTCCTCTTCCGTAACTCCGGCTGCACGGCCGTCCTCCCCCTAGGAGAAGACGCGTCTCACAGGTCTTGCAAGACGAGGCTTCCTGGGCACGGAGCCTCGCTCGCTCGCCCGCACGCCACGTGGCTGTACCGCACCGTCGGTGCTGCACACGGACCCTGCGGTGCAGCCTGGCGGTCTGACCTGCTGTGGGCTACGAAGAGGGATCCTTCCACACGCGGAGAGGCAGGCTCTCTCTTGCCTGCAGCGGGAGGCAGCTGCCGGCCGGGCAGCCGGCCGGCCTTCCGTTTCTTCTTCTCTACCTTTCTCTGGCCTCTCCAGCTTCAGCCGCAGCAGCTCCTGCCCACAGCTGGTAAGCGCCCTGCCTGTCCCTTTGTGCTCCCACGCCGCGTGGAGAGGGAGGCCAGGCAGAGGCAGCCCATGCACGCTTTCCTTTCCGGCGGCGTTTCCTTAGCGGGAGGAAGCAACGAGCGCGGCGGCACCTCCCGCCGGCGCCGCATTGCCGTTACCGTCGGACGGCACGTGCGGGACGGGGGCAGCCCCGCGCGCTCGCAGCCTCCGAGCTGCAGTACCGAACATTGGTCGCAGGGTGGCAGCGGCGAGCGCTTGGCACGAGGCGCCAGCGCGGCTCCCCAGCGGCAGTACCGAACATTGGTCACGAGGTGGCGAAAGACAGCGGCGGCGAAAGGCGCCGCCAGCGCGCATGCGCGGATCCCGAGCTGCTGTGCCGGGTTCTGGTTGCCAGGCAACAGCAGGAGGGCGGCAAAACGCGCCACCGCGCATGCGCGGCTCCCGAAAGCCAGGACCGCCTTCTGGTTGCTAGGCAACAGCACGAGCGCCGTAAACCGCGTCACCGCGCATGCGCGCATGCACAGGCGTCGTCTCGCGCTACGGTTGCTAGGCAACAGCGGCGAGCGCCGTAAAAGGCGCACGGCGCATGCGCGGTTTCCGACCTGCCTTACAGCATCCTCGTTGCTAGGCAACAGCACGAGCGCCGTAAACCGCCCCACCGCGCATGCGCGGTTGCCGAGGCGTCGTGTCGCGCTACGGTTGCTAGGCAACAGCGGCGAGCGCCGTAAAAGGCGCACCGCGCATGCGCGGTTTCCGACCTGCCTTACAGCGTCTTGGTTGCTAGGCAACAGCACGAGCGCCGTAAACCGCGCCACCGCGCATGCGCGGCTGCCGAGGCGTCGTGTCGCGCTACGGTTGCTAGGCAACAGCGGCGAGCGCCGTAAAAGGCGCACCGCGCATGCGCGGTTTCCGAGCTGCCGTACAGCATCCTCGTTGCTAGGCAACAGCACGAGCGCCGTAAACCGCGCCACCGCGCATGCGCGGCTGCCGAGGCGTCGTGTCGCGCTACGGTTGCTAGGCAACAGCGGCGAGCGCCGTAAAAGGCGCACCGCGCATGCGCGGTTTCCGACCTGCCTTACAGCATCCTCGTTGCTAGGCAACAGCACGAGCGCCGTAAACCGCGCCACCGCGCATGCGCGGCTGCCGAGGCGTCGTGTCGCGCTACGGTTGCTAGGCAACAGCGGCGAGCGCCGTAAAAGGCGCACCGCGCATGCGCGGTTTCCGACCTGCCTTACAGCATCCTCGTTGCTAGGCAACAGCACGAGCGCCGTAAACCGCGCCACCGCGCATGCGCGCATGCACAGGCGTCGTGTCGCGCTACGGTTGCTAGGCAACAGCGGCGAGCGCCGTAAAAGGCGCACCGCGCATGCGCGGTTTCCGACCTGCCTTACAGCATCCTCGTTGCTAGGCAACAGCACGAGCGCCGTAAACCGCGCCACCGCGCATGCGCGCATGCACAGGCGTCGTGTCGCGCTACGGTTGCTAGGCAACAGCGGCGAGCGCCGTAAAAGGCGCACCGCGCATGCGCGGTTTCCGACCTGCTTTTTACAGCATCCTCGTTGCTAGGCAACAGCACGAGCGCCGTAAACCGCGCCACCGCGCATGCGCGGCTGCCGAGGCGTCCTGTCGCGCTACGGTTGCTAGGCAACAGCGGCGAGCGCCGTAAAAGGCGCACCGCGCATGCGCGGTTTCCGAGCTGCCGTACAGCATCCTCGTTGCTAGGCAACAGCACGAGCGCCGTAAACCGCGCCACCGCGCATGCGCGGCTGCCGAGGCGTCGTGTCGCGCTACGGTTGCTAGGCAACAGCGGCGAGCGCCGTAAAAGGCGCACCGCGCATGCGCGGTTTCCGACCTGCCTTACAGCATCCTCGTTGCTAGGCAACAGCACGAGCGCCGTAAACCGCCCCACCGCGCATGCGCGGCTGCCGAGGCGTCCTGTCGCGCTACGGTTGCTAGGCAACAGCGGCGAGCGCCGTAAAAGGCGCACCGCGCATGCGCGGTTTCCGACCTGCTTTTTACAGCATCCTCGTTGCTAGGCAACAGCACGAGCGCCGTAAACCGCGCCACCGCGCATGCGCGGCTGCCGAGGCGTCCTGTCGCGCTACGGTTGCTAGGCAACAGCGGCGAGCGCCGTAAAAGGCGCACCGCGCATGCGCGGTTTCCGACCTGCTTTTTACAGCATCCTCGTTGCTAGGCAACAGCACGAGCGCCGTAAACCGCGCCACCGCGCATGCGCGGCTGCACAGGCGTCGTGTCGCGCTACGGTTGCTAGGCAACAGCGGCGAGCGCCGTAAAAGGAGCACCGCGCATGCGCGCCTCCCCGCTGCCGTACAGCATCTCGGTTGCTAGGCAACAGCACGGGCGCCGTGAAGCCCGGCACCGCGCATGCGCGGTTGCAGAGGCGTCGTGTCGCGCTATGGCTGCTAGGCAACAGCGGCGAGCGCCGTAAAAGGAGCACCGCGCATGCGCGCCTCCCCACCTGCTTTACAGCCTCTCCCTTACCCGGCAACAGCGGGGGCCCAGCCACACGCGCCACCGCGCATGCGCGCCTCCCGAACGCCAGTTCCCACCTTTGCTCGCCGGGCAGCAGCACCCCCGCAACGATCCTCTTCTGAGCATCAGCTGGATGAGACACCACTGACAGCTCAGCCCAGTAGAGACCAGCCACAGGCGGCAACTACTTACTGGGGGCACAGGGCTTACGTTTCCCTGCCCTTTCCCCACTCGCAGCCCGGGCAGTCCTCTTCATTGCCTCCGTTCCAAAAAGCACCCGAGTGGCTGGAGCCTTTACAGCAGTCAAGCACAAACAACAGACAATGCGGGCGGTCGCTTCTGTCCCTGCCCCCCCACCCCATTCTCTAGAGAGGAGAAGCAGCACAGGGAACCTGCAAACGGCAGGGGGGGTTGCCCTGGACCAAGCCCTAGGGACTGCTGTATCCGTCTGCACGTGGCATCAGGGTTGTGGGAGGGACAGCAGCCAGTTAACAGATGCTGGCGAGAGATTTAAAAAGAAAAAATAAATAATGCCTGGTTCAGGTGACAGCCTGAAGGCAGGCCACGAGAGACCCAAAGCTGCTTCGTGCCAGAGGGGCAGCTCTGTTCAGCAGGAAACGGCGCGTCCCAGCGGACCGGATGCGAGTGGCCGACCTGCAAGTGAGCGATACCCTGGTGATCCTGGGGCTCTGTTGGGGTGGGCGCACCTTTCCTCACATCCGTGCTATCACAACTCTGCTCTCCTAATCCTGCACGCACGCAAGGCTTCTTGGGCGGGGCTTGTCTCTTATCGAAGAGACGCTGCACGGTGTTACTTACCGCCCTGCCCTCCGGCGTGCAAAGTAATTAGACGGGAAGCAGGGAAAGCAAAAGAGGCGCGTCGGGATATTAGATGTCCTCAGCAGATGACCGTAGAGCCCTCGAGGTTCCACCTTTGCTCCCTACAGGAGCGTGGCTCCGCACTCCTTGCCGCTCCCGCCAGCAAGCATCACAATTGCCCTTTGCTGCCTGCAACGCGCAGTACCTGCACGGCCCGAGTACTGCTGCTTACGGAGCAAGAGGCGCTCGCTATAAAGCGGCAATGAACAACAAGGACGGCCCGTCAAGACGGCAGGAGGAACACAGAGAGCCTCCAGCATTAGCCAGGCAGGGCTTCCAACTCACCTCGTGTCGTGGTTTAACGCCAGCCGGCAACGAAGCCCCACGCGACCGCTCACTCGCTCCCCTGCCCCCAGTGGGACGGGGAGACAATCGGAAGGGCGGAAGTGGGAAAACTCGTGGCTTGAAACAAAAACAGTTGAATCATTAAAAAGAAACAACAACAACAACAACAACAACTTGTAAGGAAAAGAAGAAAAAAAATGACAGAGAATGGGGTGCAGGCGGCATGCCAGGGGTCTGGAGCCTGACGGGTGATGGGGGGGGGGGTGGGGGGGTGGAATACGGAGGAGGGAAAGGGGGGGGGGGCAGGAGATAGGAGAGCAGGGGATGCGGGGGGAAACAACTCCCATGGGTTAAAAACTCGCGTGGGTGAAGGGGGCGGGCCGGAGCAACAGGGGGGCATATGGGGCAGAAACGCACACGGAGGGAGGGTAGGGGAGGGTACAAAGGTGCACGGGGGGACACGGGTGGGGATGACCCACAGCAGGTAACTCACCTGGGATAACCCGCAACAGAGAATCCACACCAGATCATCCACACTGGGAGGACCCCCAGCAATGCCCCTCAAACTGCCTGTGCTTCATCCCCAATCTTCCCCAAACTGGGGAGTTTTCTGCTTTTTCAAAATACTCAGTTTGGGGTGTGTTTCAGTGCTTTTCCACAACATAAAAAGGGGTGATCTTTTGGTTGTGGTTTTGTGCGTGAAAATGGGGTGGGTTTTTTGCTTTCCAGCTGCACAAATCCAGGCGGATTTGGCTTTCCCAGGAGTCCCAAATTCCTTCGGTTTTTTCCGTTGCAGACCCAGAATCAGGGGCTTTGGGGTTGTCCTGGTTTCGGCTGGAATAAAGTTAATTTTCTTCTGAGTAGCTGGTACAGGGCCATTTTGGATTTAGGATGAGAATAATGTTGACAACACACCGACGCTTTAGTTGTTGCTAAGCAGTGTTTATACTAAGTCAAGGACCTTCCAGCTTCTCATACCGCCCTGCCAGCGGAGGCTTGGGGTGCACAAGAAGAGTCGCTGAGCTAAAGGAGGATTCCAGGTAAACAGGTCAGCTTGAAATACACCACCTCCTTTAAAAGTTAAGAGCGATTTGAACGCTTAAAATCAGCATTTAGGCTAATCGATACCATTTTGAACACCTTCTTAGCATACAAGTAAACACGCTTGCCGGTGTTGGAAAACGTCTCCTCCCTTCCTTACAGCACTGCTGCAGGGAGATAACCCTGGGAGGCTGCGGGACGAGGTCATACACAATCAGAATCTACGCTTACGGATCCACCGCAACAGCTACAGCCCTTGCGCTGCTGCTGCTGCTTTGCATCTGGCTTGTTTGGTGAATAAAGCTGAAAGTGAAGTGGAAAGCTTCGAAGAGTAAAATGAAAAATAAAGAATGAATCTCAATAATTCACTTTACACTAAAAAGGTGTGCCCACGTTTATATACATCCAATAAAAATACTTATACTATAAAAGTATTTGATTTTCCTTTTGCATTACCTTAACTTGCACAGCTCTGAATTCATACCATTAAATTATCTATCTCCAAAGTACACAGTTATAATTTGACTAGGGTTTTTGTGTGTGTTACGTAATGAGGAGGGACACCTGGCCAGCTGCGCTGCCCAAGAGAGGTGTTACTGAACTGCCAGGGAAACGCACCATTGAAAGCCAGACAGAAAGAAAGTACTTCAGAGCACTCCGTCAAAACATCAGGAAAAAAAACCCCATAACATTCAGTTGCCTCTCTTTTTAAACATTTAGAAAAATACCTAACTGCTTACATACACCTAATAAATTATATACTACAGCTATTTGGCAGTTACAGTTTAAACAATGCAAGTCAATTTGTAAAATCCCCAGTGCTGCAATACCTCAGACTACCAAAAAGGACCGGCAGATTTCCTAATGCTTTTGGCTATACTGAAGCATGCAGAGCAACACATTTTCATGTTATCTCGACTGTTACAACTGAGAAACCAAAGACCAGCGATGCCATCAACTTTAGGAAGACGGGCTGTGCTTGGGTCTTTGGAAGGAAATTGACTTTTTTTTTCTTTTTTTAGAGAGAGTGAAAAGTCTTGTTACTGATGACTTCTACTGTCAAGTCGATCACCTCTGAAGATCCACTCTGATGGGAAGTTCATAAAACAAAACTTCTTTTGAGTGAGAAAGACTTCCATTTTGGAAAATCTCTTTGCAACTGAAGTCAAAATGACACACTGTAGGTTAAAGGAAAAAATACATTACTGAAGCAGTAACTCATCAAAAACACTCAGGACTCACTGTCACTAGTTACAAGGTTGCTAGTGCTTCCTGGGAAAGCCTGGAAAACACACAGATGCCCCCAATTTGTCCTGTTTTGTCCACATCTCTTCTTTGACCTTGATTGCTTTTAGCACAGATGCTAATTATCTCAGTAAGGTTTTTGAGTACTCCTATAAGGTATTTTAAAAAACTCATTGACTGCAAAAGCATAAAGCTTTCATCATGCAAACAAAGTCTGTTTCTTCTGAACAGCTGAACACCTCCTGAACAGTTTCTTCCCTCTTTTAGTAAAAAACTATTTTCACTGTATCATTTACTAGCAAGTGCACGGAAACAGAAGATTATGCTTTCAGGAAGAGAAAATAAACGGAGGGAAGTAAACTTTGCATAGGTGTAACATGCTCCAGAACAGAACTTATTTTTAGTATTTGTGTTAAAATATTTCATGTAAAAAAAATGTAGAAGGAGAGTTCGCACACTCTTAATGTTCAAGTCCATACTGCAAGTACCTTTGGAAAAATGCAGACACACATCGTAGGCGTACCTTGTACTTGCAGACCACTACAGAATCTTTCCATCTGTCTCCTACCGTCATGGCAGAAGAAAGGGCAACCACGGCGAAATGGTGCCAGCTGACATCCAGCTGAGAGAAGAAAAAAAAACCATTAGCACAAAGCTAGGTAGGAATCCAAAGCTGCCTTTTTTTGTGAAGGCTTGTGAAGACAGTACGACTGAGCAGAGGAAAAAGTATTTTTGCATCATCTTCGGTACAGCTGTTGACACAGGCCACTAAAGCTTTTGCATTTTTCAGACAACCGTGCCTTTTTTTTTTTTTTTTTTTTTTGACTCATTGGTAACTTTAGTTTCACTAGAACTCACTTTCCTAGATACACGCAGGTGACAGACATAGAGACCTACACACATTTTCTCAAGCCTTAGTATAGCCAAGACTTCATCACCCTATACGTCCCAAGTTGAGTATTTTTGCTAAAGAGCACAGCAACACATCTGTCCTTGTGAACTGCCTCGTTGCAAAAAAGGAATGATTTTTTCCAGGCCGTTGCTCCAAACGGTCAAGATCTTTTAAAACCGCAGTCATGCCACCAAACCCACTCAGGGTCCCTCCTAGCTTTTGACTGCCCTGAGATTTAACAGGCACATGCTCCATTCCATCTTCCAACAGCAAAAATACGTTAACGCTCTCGGACCCAGAGCGCAACCCTACGGATGTCCACACACACACCCCTTGCCGTTTTGATGAGGAGCCACCGAGCATCCCTGCGAGCACAGCTGCACGCGCCAGATCGGTTTCACCTACGCCGCCAGTTACCGGTTTCGGTGAATGTAGTTTCTGACGCTTTAAACCGAAAACCGTATCTCGATGCTTCGCCACAGTAGAAACGACCCATCGCTAGAATGCTACAAAAACGCAGTAACACAAATTGCAAACCCACAGCAGCAACAGCTCCAGAAATATTTAGACCAGGAACAAGGGAGAAAAATAAAACAGCTTCATCTCACGCGCAGGGGAGCGGCAGGCAGAGAAAAGGGTCGGCATTCTGAGCCCTTACAGAAAACGGGCATTCTCCTTCCATTCCTCAGCCCGTCCGTTAAGGTCTCAATACCGCAATGCTACTACGGCAACGTCGAGAGTAGGGAACAACAGCCCTGCCGCTGGACTTGCCATTGACCCATGCTATTTACGTAGCAGGATGCGTACGCAGAGGGACGCGTTTTGCCACACGCAACCCTGAACTTCCTGAAAGTTTACGTTTACCAAAAAAAAGCCATTTGGAACATATTGCCAAACAACATTTGGCCATAAAGCTTTGATGCGTTTGACACACGCAAATTTTTGGTCACTTGCTATTTGCTTCCTGTTGCTGACGCTGTTCTTCCTTCAGAAATTCTACTTGTAGCCAAGTTATTCACTACCGGTTCAAGCATTTGCCTTCCTAGTATTACCAGCACATTCACAGAGGCAAGTAACTTAATTGCTCTTCTACGATTATCCAAATGACAATTACAGCCATGAAAGAGGAGGAGAGGTCAGGCAGCAGAAGAGCTCTGCAGGCTGGCACCAGTCAATAATGCACTCTTTAAAAACAAACAACAACAAAACAAAACCGTGACCCTGTATCTTTTTTTTTTTTTTTTTTTCTTTCAGAGCTCATCCCTGCCTCAGCATTTTGTCTCGTCAGAGCATGAAGCGCAGGTGACCCGTACCCTGACGACTTTTGCGTGTGATGAATGCCTGTTCAGAAATAGTCCAGATCCGCAGGACTGGTGTCATTTTTATGGTTTTAATCATCATAACTCAGATTTTATTTACTCACGCATTTGTGAGGAAACTAATTAACTTTTAGACACTGCCTCTCCTTTTTTTTGGGGGGCGGGGGGGGTGGAATGTGCTAGAGACTGAAAAAAATTACGATTCAGAGCTCCCAACCATGACAGAGTGGTGGAGAAAGCAATGAAAGCAAAGACCAACAGCAGCAACATTAACTGAAAGTTGGCTTTAATTCCGATCACGTACTTAAGCGACTCTCCAAGTCTACGCCTCGGTCTGATGAACGACTAGTCCTTCTTTGGAAGGACAAACTTTTTTACTTAAAAGGCCTAGACTGAAGACTCCGCTGAACGGAATGGGGATTGTGCCACGGGACAACACGCCATCACCACTCTTAATGGGGAAGAAAAAAAAAATACAAATAAAAATCAAGTTTAAGTACCAGTTTCCATCATGTTTCACCCATTACATTTCTACTGGCATCTAGGTGCTCAAAAGTGAACTACAGGGACACCACATATTCCTAAAAATTCAGTTATACATAAAAAAATAAAAGGCTATCTCCAACTTGCCCATAAAATCAGTATGAACAGAGAGAAGAGAAACACTCGACCCTAAAGAAGCTAACAGGCAGCTCTGAATTTACCAGACATGAATTTTCATTCTTTCACCTGAAACACAAACATATCAAAGGACCAGTTCAGGAACAGGGCACAATCTGTTAACAGCAATTTTTCCATCAGCCTTCTGCACTAGCAGCAAATTTGCCTTTTCTGTGGGTTTAACGTGGAGCATCTGTAGTGCCCTCGAACTCGCAAGTGTTTCTCTCCGCTCCCCCAGCCCGATACGTGCGATTACCTGAGCAGCAAGCGGAATTAACCACGCAGGATTTTCTTCGTGTGACGCGGAAGGTGACACTGGGAAAAGAGGAGACAAAGAAATGAACCTGCTTGTCACACCCAGCCAATGGTGAAAAGACAGGGGAGGATTCTGCCGGAAGGGCTCTGCACCCCAGGAGCTCCCACCGGCCGGTTTCTCTCCCCTTTGCCCGGTACCGAGGGGACGACGACACCTCGCCCACGCCCCCTCGCGGGGGGGCGCTGCCCCAGGAGAGCCGGGGGACCCCCACCTCGCTTCCGCCCGCGGGAACGGACCGGGCGAGACCCTCCACGCAGAGAGAGGAGCGTGGCGTGGATCGCATCCCCGAGGGAAGAGGCCGGGCTCCCCGCTGGCAGAAGGACAACTCACCTCCCTGCTGCTCGGAGCCGCTCGCTGCGGACAGCCCTGCCTGTGCCCGGCCGCTCTTCGGCCGTGCTGGGAGCGCGGTCCGGCCGACGGACGCTCCAGCTCATCGCGGCTCCTGCTCGTTACAGCCGCAGGTACTTTTGCCTCTGGCTAACGCACGCTCCAGACGGCGGACACCCCGCCTCGTTCCAGCTCCCGCTTGCTACAGTTCTGGCTCACTGAAGCCCCAGCTCCGCACTGAAGCTCCGGCTGATTTCAGCTGCTTCTCCTTACAAGCTCCAGCTATGTGCAACGGCCTGGGCTTTCCATAAGGTTGTATATCAACTGCTGTCAAAACCGGAGCATTAGGATTAAACATCAGAGTTACACGCCGTATAAATATGCGTTAGTTTGGGCGATTAATTAGTGAACAACTATTCTGAACAGCGCAGAAAGAAGAGCTGCACTCAAAGAGGGCACGTGGGGTCTGAAAAGCGCCTTTCCCCCCCCACAGACCATCGCAGATGTTGAGTTCGGCCGGCTGCGTGCCAGCCTCCCGAACTTCGGCGTCCGACACAACCAGACCCCCATCTCCGGGGAGGGTCCACGCACCCTGCCCACCCCCTGCTTCCCCCCGCAGCTCCCCACACCCTCCCACCCGCCTGCCAAACCAGCCAAGCCGGCTCCCGCTTTTGGCCCCCACGCCGGCTGACTCGGGGCCCATTTGGGAGCCAAAAAACCCGGCTGCCGAGCCTGTTCTCAAGGCCCAAAATGCAGGGCCGGACCTCTGTTTCTGGGCCCAAAGCCGCGCAGCAGCTCGGTCTGTTTCCGAGCCCCAAAATCAGCCAGGCGAGCCTGTTGTCAAGCCCCAGGAACAGAAAACTTGTTCTCCATTTCTGACCCTGCAGCGCCCACGGGCGACGCCGAGCGTAGCCACCCCACAGCCCTGCACCCCCGGGGCCCCACGCGCAGTTTTGGGGAGTGCTCGGGACCTGCGGAGGGCCCGGCCCCACGCCTCTGCGGGGCAGCCCCAGCACAGGCAGGGCGTCGCTTCACGATTGCCGTTTCAGGCTTTATTTCTCCGCCATGGCCGGCACGGCCAGGCCCCCACCCCAAACCCCCGAGCCGAAGCACCCCCGCGGGTAGCCGGGCCCAGCCACCCGGAAAACAAGAAAACCAAAGAGGGAACAAGACAGAGAACGCGGGGAAAGGCAAGGAGACGGACACAGAAACAGAGAGAGCGTGAGAGGGATAGGGAGCAGGACAGAGAGATGGAGCAAGAAAGGAAAAAGGGACGGGAGGCAGAACCAAGGGAAAGAGACACAAGGACGGGGAGCAGGACAAAGGGACGGAAGAGAAAAAAAAAACAGCGACGGGCTGCAGGACAGAGATGAAGGCATTAAATAGACACAGGGAGCACGACAGAAGGACAGAGAGAGACAAAAGGGACAAAGAGCAGGCCAGCATCGGAGGGGAGAAAACCAACTGCGATGGGCAGTGGGAGAGAGATACGGAAAAAGAAAAAAATACTGAGGAACAGAAAAAAGAAAGAAGAGACAGCTAGCTGGACAGGGGGACACAGTTAGAAAGGACGGGAGAGGGAACGGGGCAGAGAGAGACAGACAGAAAAGGTAGCGAAAGAAAGCAAGGCAGAGGGACAGCAAGGCGGGGCGGGGGGGAAGGGACACAGGGGTCTGGACAGAGATGGAGAAATAAGCAGCAGGGACAGAGGAAAAGAGACAGAAAGAGGGACAGGGAACATGGCAGAGAAGGACAAATCAGGACAGCGGCAGGACGGAGATAAAAAGCTGGGACGGTCCTCAGGACAGAGAGGAATACGAACACGAGCAGGGAGCGGGACAAAGGGATACAGCGAGAAACGACGGGACAGGAAGCAAGACAGAGCGACGGACAAGAACAATGACAACGAGAGAGAGAGAGAGAGAGAGTGACAGAGACCATGAGAAGCACAGGGGGTTGGGGAATTTAGAAAGAGAAGTATCAGGAGCCCTGCAGAGAGAGGGAGGATGAATAAAAAAGGGGCAGGAAGCAGCACAAAGGGTCAGAGAGAGTAAGAGATGAACAGGAAGGAGGACGGGGACAGTGAGATCCAGAATGACAAAAATAAACAGCAACAGCGAGCAAGACAAAGGGATAGAGAGAGAAAGAGAAAGTAGAAAGAACAGAGATAGGAAGGCAGGGACACAGAGCGGCACGTACAGGCGCAGAGAGGAAAAGAACGCCAGGGAACATGCCAGAGAAATTGGGAGGCGGGGAAAGAGGTGGATGCAGATCAGGACAAGGAGATGGAAAAGGAAAAAACAGCGACTGGCTGCAGGACAAAGACGGGGGGCGGCGGGGAGGGGGGAAGAGGGAGAGGGAGCAGGACAAGAACACAGAGAGAAAAAGGAAGGGGGGCAGTCGAACAAGAGAGAGAAAGGGGGAGAGGAAGAGGGAGCAGGACAAGAGAATAGACAGAAGAGGAGAGGTACAGGGAAGAAAAAAAAAAAAAAAAAAAAACAACACAAACACCACCCAAAAAACCCCAAACGTCAGAGCAGCATGGGAAAGCGAGGGGGCCAGGAGAGGGGGAGGGAGGGACCGGGACGCACAAGAGGAGCGACAGGGCCTCGAGGGCCCAGGACTCACCACAGCTCTCGCTCTTGGAGCTGCCAGGAGACCTTGCCAGCTCAGACGCTTCTTTCTCCTTCTCTCCTCCCTTCCTCTTCTGGAACTCCCGTCGCTTGGCTGTCCTCCACGTAACGGAACACGCGAGCGTCTCACAGCTCTTACGAGATGAGGCCTCCTAGACGCGTAGCCTCGCTCGCTCGCTACGTGGCCGTACCCCGCTGCTGGTCGTGCATACAGACCCTGGCGGTCTGACCTGCTGCGGACTACGAGGAGGGATGCTCCCACACCCGGAGAGGCAGGCTCTCTCTTGCCTGCAGCGGGAGGCAGCTGCCAGCCAGACGGCCTTCCGCTTCTTCTTCTTTACCTTTCTGTGGCCTCTCCAGCTTCCGCAGCTCCTGCCCACAGCCAGTAAGCGCTCCGCCTGTCCCTCCGCGCTCCCGCGCCGCGAGGAGAGGGAGGCCAGGCAGAGACAGCCCACGCAAGCCTGAGGCTGCTGCAGTCAACGGCATCCCCAGGGGACGAACGGACAACCGCACCCACAGCGTGGCCTCTGGGAGAAGGAAAGAGGCAGCAGGGACCGTTATTACCGCAGCTCGACCCTGGCCGGAGCCCCTCCTTCCGCAGGGGCTTCCGCAGACGCCGCTCGTTCCCCGCGCCGCTGCGAACGGCACCCCCGTTAAGGGAGACTCGAGACCACCGCAGGGCCAGCTTGCTGCCCTCGCGACAGGGCTCGGGGGCTGCCTGCGGCCACAGCACAGGCTTCAGGGGAGGGGCTGGAGCTGGGGGCAGCCGCACGGTGCGAGCAAGGCCGGGGGAGGCTCCGGGGGAGCTCTGGCGACTCGGGAAGGCGCCCGGTGGCCGCGCCTGGGGGGTGCCCGCCTCCGTCCCCTCTTCCCTTCTGTCGGCTCTCGGGGAACTCCCTGGGGCTGCCCTGGCCGCTTCGCAGCTTCCCGTCCCGCCAGCCCCGGGCGGCCAGCGGGCAGGAGGCAGCCCTCGCCCCCGCCAGAGGGGATCGCTCGCCTCACCCGCGGTCCCGGCGCTCGCCCGCTGCCGCCGAAACCCGCGCCCTGCGCGCCGCCACGCTGCTCCCGGGGACCGCGCATGCGCCGGCCGCCGACGGCGCGCCGGAGGAGCCAGAGCCGGCGCGCGAACGCCGGGCTGCAGTACCGCACTTTGGCCACAAGGCGACAGCAGCAGAGGCGGCGGCGGCGCTGCTGCGCACCTGTGCGGTGCCGGCGCTGCAGTTCCGCGCTTTGCGCGCCAAGCGCCCGCCGACACCGCGCGCGTGGGGCGGCAGCGGCGTTTCCTTACCGGGAGGAAACAGCGAGCGCGGCGGCCCCACCCCGCAGGCACAGCGGCATCGCATTGCCGCTACCGGCGGACGGCAGCGTGGACCGCAGCGGCACCTCCGTGCATGCGCGGCTCCGGTGCTGCAGTACCCAATTTTGGTCGCCGGGCGGCAGCATCACCCTAACGATCCTTTTCTGAGCATCAGCTGGATGAGAGATGACTGACATCTCAACCCCGTTTAGACCAGCCAAAGACAGTGACGGCTTACTGAGGGTACGATGGGCTGCCCAAGAGAGAGGCTGCTGAACTGCCAGGGAAACGCGCCATTGAAAGCGAGACAGAAATCAAGTACTTCAGAGCCCTCCGTCAAAATATTAGGAAAAAAACCCATAACATTCAGTTGCCTCTCTTTTTAAACATTTAGAAAAATATGTAACTGCTTACGTACACCTAATAAATTAGAGGCTACAGCTATTTGGCAGTTACAGTTTAAACAATGCAATTTGTAAATGATACAATTTTAATTTTTTTTTTTAAGTTCCATTTATGATAGAAAAATCACTGAGAAAAGAGATCCCTCATACAGTTTTACTTTGGGGGAAAAAAAGCCCTAGGGCTGCAATACCTCAGACTACCAAAAAGGACCGGCAGATTTGCTAGTGCTTTCAACTGTACTGAAGCACGCAGAGGAACACGTTTTCATGGTATCTCAGCTGTTACAACTGAGAACCCAAAGACCAGTGATGCCATCAACTTTAGGAAGACAGGCTGTGCTTGGGTCTTGGAAAGAAATTGACCTTTTTTTTTTTTTCCTAAAGAAAGTGAAAAATCTTGTTGCTGATGACTTCTACTGTCAAGTTGATCATCTATGAAGATCCACTCTGATGGAAAGTTCATAAAATGTAACTTCTTCAAATGAGAAAGATTTACATTTTGGAAAGTGTCTTTCCAACTGAAGTCAAAATTATACGCTGTAGGGCAGTGGTCCCTGGTACCTCAACTTAGCTTCCAGAGGGCTGGTGGTCTGAATCCATCCTCAACAAAAACCACATCTGCTAACCAGGATATTCCTGCAGTTGCCAGGTTCCTCTTCATCACATACAAAAAAACAGTGCCAGAAATAAGCATCATGTTGGTCAACACAGACCTCTTCCAGAACACTTTCCTCCTCAAAAGGAACATGGCTTTCCACGCACCTGCTCCGTACCAATTCCTGTGTCAGATGCTGCAGCCGTCATCACTTGTGGCACCTAAGATACCAAAAGACAGAAAGCGAGCATTGTACTTGCAAGAAATCACCAGCCCCACGCTCCTCCTTGATACTACCCAGCTCACCTCATCCAATTCCAAAGGTGGCCTGCATGGCACCTGCAAAACCAAAGAGAAACATTTAACTGAGTTGCCACTGATTCTCTGCTCTTAGATGCCGACCAGGCTGACAACCACCTCTCCTTCTCAGACTGCTCACTGGTGTGCAACTTCGCCCCTCTGAGCTTGCTTGCAGCACCTGAAAAAAACAAAGCAAAGACATATGCTGAGATACTGCCCAAAACTGCAACCTACGTGCACCAATTCCCATCTCCCATTCCTTTACCTTGGCCACTCGCCCATCCAGCCTCTGCCGTTCACAGGTTGCCACGTTGCGGCTTGGGTACCACATGTAAAACACGAGGGATACTTCTAACTTCACCAACAATACGACACCTGAAAAATAACTGCTGCTTCAGCCCACTAGTCATTGCTCACCTTGCCCAAGTCACCTCCAGTGCCAATATCCTGCTTCGCTCATTGCTTCACACCTTCAAAATAAAAAACCCAAAACCTATGTTAGTCATACAGCCACCAGTCACATCTTCCCCCCAACATGACGCGCCAACCCACCTTCTTACAGCGCTCCACTCACTTCTGCTCCATTGCCCTTTGGCACACAGCTTGTCCCTCTGCATCCGCAAAAGCAATATCAAACAAGTAACCCATATGCAGAGCAATAGCTTAACAAAGCCAGAGGCTTTGTTTCCATTTAGGAATGCCATCTAGATTCCCTGCCCAGCACACACTTGCATTTTGCATAAAGGACCCCAGACCCTCTCTCTGCCCAAACATGTCCTATCCTGAGCTGCCCTCTCCACTATGTTGAATTTAAAACCCCTCCCTGCAACCCGACACAAAGATAGCATCGGCCCCTCAAGATAGCTTTCAGAGGGCTGGGGGTCAGAATCCATCCTTGACAAAGACCACCTAAGCTAACTAGGATGTCGCTGCGATCCGGCCTGGTTCTTCATCATCTGCAAACAGAGTGCCATCAGGCAGTTTCATGCCAGTCAATGCTGATCTCTTCTGCAATGATGATCTCTTCTGCAATGATAGTCTCCTCAAAAGCACTGTGGTGTTCCACTCACTTGTTCCCAGTCTAATACTGGAAGATGTAGCCAGCATCACCTGTAGTACCTAGAAAACCAGACAGACATTGACCATTGTGCCTGGAAGCAGTTTGGTGTCACACCTTGCCTGACACACTCAGGGACAGACACCCTGCTATGCATATGATTTCACGGGTTGTTTTGCACCTTCAAAACACAGTGTTAACAGGTCACATAGGCACCAAGAGCAGAACTGTTCCCTCCGTTATTGCATGCTGAGTGCTCCGTCTGGCTCCCTGCTGTGCATCTGCAGCAACAAAATAAAAACAAAGTGAACCAGATGCTGACAAATACCCTAACAAACAGTAAACCATCCCCATTCTGACTGCTTCATTCCACTAACCTTGACCATCTGTGCTTTGTGCTCCAATCTGCCATGCTGAGTCAGTTACGTCAGCAAGTTCAAGAAAAACAGTACTACCCACAAGAAGTATACGCCCATTCCTCTTCTTTCCCCCACCCCGATAGCCACATCCCAGACTCACCCTTTCCCCCAGCAGGCTAACACAGCTCTGCTCTCTTCCCGCGCTGCATCTCCAGGGTCAGTAGCCACATCAGGTGCCCACTCGTGTAGTAGGTCCATCTGATGTCTCAGGAACCGTAACCATCAATGCCAGGCCTATCTCAGAAAATGCAGAGGCACACAGATGTTATATACTACTTTCCAAAAAAGAGCGCCCACCATGCAAAACAGACTAACAAATTCTTTTGACTGACTTACATACTTAGGCAACACAGTGACCCCAAAAGCACAAAATGCAAGCAATCAGCCTCACCCCCCATCACAGCCTGCAACACTATCTGTTCATCTTCGCTGTTGCGCCTTGCTTAACTGTCCTGCTTAGACTAGACCTATTACCTGAACTGCAAAGAATAAGTCAAACCGCTCACTGACACACAAAAATTACAGTTACTGCCGGATGACTCAAATAGAGACTGATAGAGCTCAAAAACTCAGCCCCACAAATGCCAAAAGAGGTACAGGTAGCGAACAACCGTGGCTGTTGTAACAACAGACTTTTCCTTTATGGATAAATAACTCTTAAATGACTACATGAACTGCAGCACGGAGAACCCCTCAGCAGACAGCATGCTCGAATGAGAGCACTGACATAAACAGGACTTGACACTGGGCTGCTGGAATCCACTCACATACAGAATGCTACTATTAGATAGTGCTATGCTAGAAAGTCTTAAGCCACAACTGGGTAGTAGTTCAGGAGACCTGACTGCAGACAGATGCTAAATATGACTTGATGGTCCCAAAATCTAATGGAGATGCCTCAGAGACAAATGCTTCATGAGAGCTGCTTCTTACCGAAATATAAGCTCGATGAGGAAAAGTCAAAGGTGATGCAGACAGAGCTATTAAAATCTCAGTACAGAAGTATGCATTACTCAACATGGCAGGATGGTTCTACCAGGTTGTTCCAACCCAAGCACCGGATTCTAATGCCTGTCCAGTGGTGTCCGCAATATCCCTCACAGCCTCAAATGTAATAGACAGCTCCCCCCATCTGGGACCATGTTTTGCACATCTGAGCCATGCCCTCCCACACACCTGCTGTGACTATGCCCCCCTGTGATAAAAATCAAATAGAACAATTAAGGACTCTGCTTCGTCACCTTGGCTCCAAAAGAAGCTTCCTTCCTCTGCTGACAGTCAACACTGATATCCTCATGCTGTTCCTTGAATGTGGGCTTGCCCTTGGGTGCCTGTACTGCCAAAGGAAGAGAAAATGATTATGCTCTGATAACCTGCTCCATCCTCCTGTTGTTCTCCAAGAAATCTAAAACAAAGCTACCATCCCGACCGCTACGTAACAGAAGAAGCTTGTGCAGGAGATGACTGAGCCCATCCCTGTAAATGGAAAACTCTGCTATGGCCCTGCTTTGCCTTTCGGCGAAGGCACCCACCGTGAGGGTGCCCTGAACCCCTTCATGCGTCGCTAGGAAAGTAAGATACACTTAGTTCAAAACATCTGGCAAATAAGATATGACCTGAAATCGTGTGTCCCCCACCTTATCCCAGAAACAGTCAGACAGCTAGCTTCCTCCCACACAAAACTCACCTCTGACAAATACACAAAACAGAACAACGTTACACCAACCAGAGCAAAATCCTTAACCTCTGACACACTCTGAAAGGGATTAGTGCACCCACATAATATATATTCACACAATCAACCCAGGTACCAGATTTCCTCAGGGTAAGCCCTGCAAAGACGAGAGGAAGCCTGACAGTACCTCCCTGGACGACCCAGCGCTCCAAGCACACCGCTCCCCTCTCTGCCGCTCCCATCAGGGGAAAACGCTGGTGAGGATATCTGGCAAAAAAGGAGGAAAGAGAGCCACGGGGACCTGGATGTCAAAAGACAACCTGACTTTACCTGCAGGAATAAACAAAAGAAACCCTGCCAAAAAAAACTTCTAACCAAAAAACAGAAAATATGAAAAACCCAGAAAGCTGAAAAAGACAGGATACTGTACCATGCAGCAACCGACACTGCTCGATGAATGAAGCCACGAGAATGAGAGGTCTGCTGCGAAAGCAGTACGAGATCCTCAGGCTCACTTACCTACGAAGCCCCTTAGGGAATTACAGTGGCAGTTGGCCAATGGAAAAAACATGGCGGCATGACATGGTGACTCAAAGATTTAAAATGGACACCTTACCACTACAAAAACCGGTGCTTAAAACACAATAGATAAACAAGAACAAGAGAACATAACTGCCATGACTCATACTAAAGCAAATCTCATTGGACACTTAAGGAAAAAGGCAAAACTGGAATAATAGAGAAAGCTTGCATGCACGGGACTGCAATAAAAGAAAGACCCCTGGCTGGAGATTGTTATGAGCATAAACAATACACATCCTCTTCTCCAAGAAATTCCAGGGAAGACAGTGACACAAACCTGTGCAGGAAATAAGTGCCTAGTCAATGCCTCTAAGTAACGACAACTCTGACATCGGGATGGACGGTGAAGGGATAGACGCAAAAATTACCAATTAATTCATTCCCTGATGTGAAAGGCATGGACGAGCGGAGACCTGAGTTCTGGTGGGTATATTTTAACGTACCTTAATGTACCTAACGCTTTCCAAGATGAGACTCATCTGACATTCAGCCCTGCATACTGAGATGCGGAGGCCCAGATGGTTTATGCTGCATCTCTTGCGACTTTATCACACGTCCTGTCAGCTGCAGAGAGACTAAAACAGAACAGACCTCATCGACACCCAAATCCAACTGCAAAACCACCTGAGAAAAACTGATGAACCGTCCTACCTTTCCCAACCATGCCCTGGTCCCAAAACCATAGAAAGCCCTTCTCTTCTCCTGAACTATTAGGGAAGGAACCCCATTCCCTCCTGACAGCTCCTTCCCTATATTTGCACCCCTGAACCCCCTGCATCAGCTGCTCCTCAGAAGCTCTCTTCTGAGCCATGCCCTACATCCTGTGGCACCTCCTATCTTCTGTCTTCCCACATGTCCTGGTTTCAGCTGGGATAGAGTTAATTGTCTTACTAGTCGCTGGTATAGTGCTATGTTTTTGAGTTAGGTATGAGAAGAACATTGATAACACACTGATGTTTTCAGGTGTTGCTAAGTAATGTTTAGTCTAAAGTCAAGGATTTTTCAGCTTCTGATGCCCAGCCAACAAGAAGGCTGGAGGGGCACAAGAAGTTGGGAGGGGACACAGCCAGGATGGCTGACCCAAACTGGCCAAAAGGATATTCCATAACATGTGACATCACACCCAGTGTATTAACTGGGGGGACCTGGCCTGGGGGCGGGGATTGCTGCTTGGGAACTAACTGGGCATCGGTCGGTGGGTGGTGAGCAATTGCATTGTGCATCACTTGTATATTCCAATCCTTTTATTGTTACTATTGTCATTTTATTAGTGTTATCATTATTAGTTTCTTCTTTTGTGTTCTATTAAACCATTCTTATCTCAACCCACAAGTTTTACTTCTTTTCCCGATTCTCTTCCCATCCCACTGGGGGGGGTGTGGGGGAAGTGAGTGAGCTGCTGCATGGTGCTTAGTTGCTGGCTGGGCTTAAACCACAACACCACAGACTCCAGGCTCTGCTACACGCCCACAAAATAAGTGAAGTCCTGACACTTACAACCTGCGAGGGGCCTGCCACAAGCTGCAAAGGTTCTAGGGACAGCATGGCGCTCTGCAGGCAACTGGGAAAGATGATGAGCCATCCCATACCCTGAAAGACACTATGCGTTACGTCCCTGCTGCTTTCTTGAGAAATGCTAAAACTCCATATACAGATGCATACAAGATGCTCACCCTAACCTCTGCTATATAATAATCTCACCATCAGTCCTATTAAGAGGAATGATATCAGCAACTTACACAGTACACAGCCAAACTGGTGGAAAAAAAAAAAAGGTTCCATCTTCAAAAAAGTTAGGAATTCCAGGAAAATGCAACGCACCTAGAATTAAAAAAAAAAAAAACAACCAACCAAAAACCACACTGTTATACCATCTTGCCACCCCTGAACACTCAAAAGAAAATTACGGACCTGGAAAAAAAAAAAAAAAGCTGCATACAAGCATACTTTCTACTATACATGCTGCTGAACCTTGACTGGTCCTGAAGCTCTTATCTCAGACAGACACCTCTGCTTCCCTAAATGTCAAAACACTTCTGCCCAAACAGCTGAGCCAACTCAGAAGCTGCAAAGGCGTGAAGGAATAGCAGAGCACTGACACCTCAGAAGCCCAGCAGTACCACGAGCTCCCCGAGGAGAGGCTGTGGCTCATATACCCGCGGGGCCCCTGCCCACCACCCTTCCCACAACCACCTGGAAAAGGCGAGCAGCAAACCACCACAAGGGATAACAGCAGACACAGGAGCAGCTGTGAGTTTTCTCACCTGCCTCCAATTTACAGCAAGCAAAGCCCTGAACAGAGAAAGCGACCCTTACTGGAAATGGCGATACCTGCTCTCGTACCACAGCTACATATATTGCATCAGCAATGTGACCGGGTAGGGAATCAAACTAAATTGTTCTGGGGCGCCGATCAAAAAGGATATATATCCTACTAAGCTATGTAAGAAAGTAGTTCATGAAATGCAGTAACAATACTATTATAAAAAATGACGTGCATTACTTTCCTATACAAAAGCCAAAATGCTCTGGGGTTATGCTTCATTTCTAGCAAGCCCGTGCATACCACCTAACTTCTACCAGAACTACCTTCTAGATAGGACTGAATCACAACGCAGAATTAGATCCCTTAAGAATTCCATCTCCAAAATATCTCTGGTTGCAAAATAAATTATTTACTGTGAATCGCCGATGATTCAGAGTCACCCTGACTGTGTCTCCAACTGACTCTCTTAACAGAACTAGATGAGTCCCGAAGGACAGAAAACAAAAAAAACATGGAAAAACAAGAAGTGTATCAGAAACCGTACGAAGCAGCCTGATTAACACCTAAGCAGCTAGAGCAAAAATAAATTGCAAAACACAACATAAACCACCACAGGAGATGTGTCGATAAAAACGGATGAAGGCTATCGTCTCCTCTGAAAACCCAAGAGGAGACCTAAGCTGACAATAGACATCTTTGGGGTACCAGATAACAAATAGAAACATAATGTAAGACAAAAAATAAAAAGACTGCTCTGGAGCACAAAGATGGCTTCGGAAAAGGTTCTGACAGAACAAGAGGCATTGTCACAGGGATTAGAGAGGTCCTGAAGGGGCCAGAGAGACCAAAGAAGTCGTGGGGGTGCAAGGAGCTCACAAAGGGAATTGAACAAAGTACAGATGTCCTCAGGGGACCAGTGACCAAATGGAGGTGCACCAAACAGATGAGAGGACAGAAAGACCAACAGATGTGGACTCAGGTTCTGAGGGGAAAAGAGAGGCGCAAAGTGCCCTCCTGAGCTAAAACAGGGCTCTAGGGCATAGGGGATGTCTTGTGAGAGCTTGGCAAAGAGACCAGAGGAGTCCCGCGGGGGCCTGAGAGACCAAAGCAGCCTCAGAGATAACAGTGAGGAGCTCTGAAGAGGATTTCAACAAAGTACAGATGTTGTTGTACAGGGGGCCCGGAGCTGGATGAAAGCATTCTAAATGGCAAAGAGTAAGATAAGAAAGAGCACTCTGAAGAGCACAAGAAAAAAAAATTTTACAGGGAGCTAAAGTGTTACAAGAGTGCTGTGGAGTACAAGAAGGGACTCAGAAGACATTGTTATAGAGAGTAGAGGAATTAAGAGGGGGCAGGGTAAGAAAAGAAGTCTTGGAAACACAGTGAGGGCCTTGGAGTCTCAGGAGGGCATCTAGACAAACTACAGGTGATTGAGCGAGAGAGGAACCGAACGGAGACACCCTCAATGGCAGAGAGAAAGATAAAGCTGAGCAACAAAGAAAAATGGAGGGTCTGATGGAACAAAAGAGATAGAAAGGGAGATAAAGTGCCATAAGATGCTGTGGAGATCGAGGAAAGTCTCAGGAGGCATCATGACCATGAGAAGAAGGGTGTTGAGCAGGGCTGATGGACAACAGAAGGCTTGGAGACAACAAGGAGGAACTCGGGTGATCGTCTGAGCAGAGTACAGATGGTCTCGGGTGGCTGGGGACTGAACATGGGAATCCTAGGTAGTGCAGAGGAACAAACGAGTTCTGTGGCTCAAAGACGGCCCCACCTAAAGTGCTACAAGACGGACGCTGAGGACAAAGGAGGTCTCGGGAGGCATCGTGACTGGGAGAAGAAATGTCGTGAGGGAGTCAGAGAGAGAGAAAAAGGATTGGGGACACAACAATTAAATCCAGAGGGGATGTGAACCAAGTAAACATGTCATCAGAGGGCCAGGGAATGAACAGAGTTACGGCTAGAGGGAAGAGAGGACAGAATGACTGGGCTGGGTCACAGATATGGACTCAGGAAAGTCCTCTGAAGGAACAAGAGGGATGTGAGGTCCTCTACAAAACTAAAAGTGTGCTAAGGGCAACCTTGAAGGCATCAATAGGCATTGTGACACCATTAGAGGGATCCTGATTGGGCCAAAGACACCAAAGAAGGCTCAGGGACACAAGGAGAAAATCTGGAGGGGATTTGAACAGAGTACAGATGTCCTCAGGAGGCCAGGGACCAAATGGAGGCACCCTAGATGGCAGAGAGGACTTTAAGAGCGCTCTGAGGCACAAACCAACCCAAGGATGTGTTTCTGAGGGAATGAGAGAGGATCAAAGTCTGCTACAGAGCTAAACCAGGGCTGTGGTACATAAAGAAGGTCTCAGGATGCATGGGAACTGGGAGCAGGGGAGACATGAATGCCTTGGAGGGATAAGAGAGATTGAAAGGGAGGTAAAGTGCTACCAAATGCTGTGGAGCACAAGGAAGGTCTTGGGAGGTATCCTAGATGGCATAGAGAAGAAAAAAAAAGCTCATTTGGGGGGAAGGGAGATCTTAGGAAAGGTGTAATTGCAACAAGATGAGCCCAAAGGGGTCTTACAGAGCTAGAAGTGTGCTGCAGGGAAAAATCTAAGACCTCAGGAGACACTGTGACAGTAGCAAAGGGCTTCTGAGAGGGACAGACAAAAGAAGGCTCGAGGCCATGATGAAGAAGTCCAGAAGGGATTTGAACAGACTACAGATGTCCTCAGGAGACCAGGGACTGAACAGAGGTATCCTAGCTAGCATAGAGGACAACATGAGCATTCTGGAGATGAATGATGACATCAGGAAAGGTTCTCAGGGAGGGAGAAGGGTGCAAAGTGTGCTACAGAGCCAAAAGAAGGCTGTGGGGCATGAGGATGGCAGGAGAAGGGTGCTGAGAGTGAAAGAGAAACAGAAGGCGGCTCTGGGACACAATGCAAAACTCAGGAAGGCGTCCCAGCAATGTACAGATGTCCGCAGGGGATGAGCGACTGAATGGAGACATCCTAGATAGCAGTGAATAAGGTAAGAGTGCTCTGACACGGAGAAAGCCTGAGGAAGGCTTCTATCTGAATAAGGGAGATACAAAGAGGGCTGCAGAGCTCAAAGGGTGCCACGGGGCACGATGCCGATGCCGGTCTTCAGCGGTGTCGTGACAGGAAGGAGAGGGCTCCGGGCATGGGGGGAACGTGGATATAGAGACAAACAGGATTGCTGACACAATGAGGTACTCTGGAACGGATCTGAACAGAGTACAATGTCCTCAGGAGACCGAACAGCGGCGTCTGACATGGCGGAGGGGAAGGTAAGAGTGCTCTGGGGCACAATCAAAGCCTGAGGAAGAGTTGTCTCTGAATAAGAAAGGTACAGTGTCTGCTGCAGAACTAAAGGATGGCCATGGAACACAAGGACGCTCGCAGGAAGCATCGTGACAGAAATAGAGGGGTGCTGAGGTGGCCAGAGAGACAGAAGAAGGTTCGAGGGCACAAAGGTACTCGGGAGAGGATTTGAACAGAGTACAGACGTCATGAGGGAGACACTGACCCACTGGAGGCAAGCGAGACAGAGGAGAGGACAAAAAGACTGCTCCGAGGAAGAGGAGATGTTCTGACAAACTGAGAGGGGTGCAAAAGACCCTCCAGAGATAAAAGCATGCTGAGGAGACCGCCTAAAGCCTCAGGATGAGCTGAGAGAAAAGGAAAAAATTCAGACACAAAGAAAATTTAAAAAGCAACAGGGTATATGACAAACAAGAAAGAATTAAAAAATAGGATAGAGAGCTTGATAAAAGTAGACATAGAAAGAAATTTAAAAAGCAAAAGGGTAGAAGGCAGAGGAGAAAAATTAAATAGGGGCAGAAAACTAGATAAAAGTAAACATAGAAAAAAATTCAAAAATTAAGGCATTAAAGGAGGAAAAAATTAAAAAACAGGGACAACTAAAACTGAGACATAAATAAAATTTCAAAATTTGGAGTACCCAACATACAAGAAAAAATGTAAAAATAGGGACCGGAACTAGTTAAAAGCAGACGTAGGAAAAAAATTAAAAAGCAACAAGATTAAGGAAATAAAGGAAAAAAAATTTAAAAAACAGGAACAGCAAACTAAAACAAAGACATAGAAACAAAGTTTAAGAAGTCACAGGGTACAGCACAGACCAGAATGAAATAAGAAATAAAGACAGTGAACTGGAGAAAACTAGATATAGGAAAAAAATTTCAAAGCAACATGACACAGGACAGACAGGAATTAATAAAAAAATAGGATTAGACATATTGATAAAAGTAGACACAGAAAGATAAAAGCAATGCAGACTAAAGAAATAAGAAAAAATTAAAGAATATTGACAGCAAATTAAAACAGAAACAGAAAAAAATTTTAAAAGCAATGGCACCAAGACAAGAAAAAAAAATTAAAAAAAAAGGATACAGTGAATGGGCTAAAAGTAGAAAAGTTTAATAGCAACAGCAATCGATGAAATAAGGACAAAAAATTTAAAAATAGCAATGGCAAACTAAAATGGAGACATAGAAAGAAAATTTAATAAGTGATGGCACTAAGGAAAGACAAGATATAATTTAGAAAAAACAGCAAAGGGAATAAAACTAGGCATAAAGAGAACATTTAAAAAGCCATAGGCATTAGGGAAATAAAGGGAAAGATTATAAAATAGGGACAGCAAACCAAAACAGAGATGTAGAAAGAAAATTTAAAAAGTGACAGCACTAAGGAAAAACAAGAAATAATTAAAGGAAAGCAAAATAATAACAGTGAATGGGATAAAAGTATACAGAATTTTAAAAGCGATGGAGATTAAGGAAATAAGGAAAAAATTTAAAATAGCAACAGTGAGCTAAAACAGATACATAGAAAAAAATTAAAAAGCAATGGCACTAAGGAAAAACAATGAAAAAATTTTAAAAATAATGACAGCAAATGAGATAAAAGTAGAAAATTTTAAAAGCCAAGGGATTAAGAGAGAAAAGAACTAAAAAATAGCAACAGTAAAATAAAACGAAGACGTAGAAAGAAAATTTAAAAGTGATGGCACTAAGGAAAAACAAGAAATAATTTTTAAAAGCCAGTGAAGGCACTAAAAGTAGCATAGAAAGAACAACTCAAATGCAATAGGCATTAGGGAAATAAGGGGGGGGGAAATAGCAACAGCGAACTAAAACTGAGACATAGAAAGAAAACTTTAAAAGCGTCGGCACTAAGGAAAGACAAGATATAATTTAAAAAAAAACAGCAAACAAGATAAAAGTAGGCATAGAAAGAACATTTAACAAGCGACGGGGATCAGGGAAATACATGAAAAAAAATTTAAAAATAGGCACAGCAAACTAAATAAACACAGACTTAGGAAATTTAAAAAGAGAAAGGGTACCAGACAGAAAATAAAAGATTAAAAAATAGGGAGAGCAAACTAGATAAAAGTAGACATAAAAGCAAAATTTTAAAAGCCACGGGATTAACAGAGGAAAGAACTAAAAAATACCAACAGCAAACTAAAACGCAGGCATGGACAGAAAATGTAAAAAGCAATGGCACTCAGGAAAGACAAGAAATAATTTTAAAGAGACATCGAAGGGAAATAAGTAGGCATGGAAACAACATTTTAAAAGTGATTGGCATTAAGGAAATAAGGGGAAAAATAAAAAATAGGGACAGCGAACTCAGAGATGCAGAAAAAATTTTAAAAGCAACAGCACTAAGGAATGACAATAATAAAGAGAAAAGAGCTAAATAACAACAGCGAACGGGATAAAAGTAGACAGAAAATTTAAAAAGCAGTGGGGATTAAGGAAATAAGGAAAATATTAAAAAATAGTGACAGCAAACTATACCATAGAAAGAAAATTTTAAAAAGCAACATCGCTAAGGAAGGACAAGAAATAATTTTTAAAAGACAGCAAAGGGAATAAAAGCAGGCATAGAAAGAACATTTTAGAAGCAACAGGGATTAGGGAAGTAAAGGAAAAAAAATTAAAAATAGAGACAGTGAACTAAAACAGTGGCATAGAAAGTAAATTTTTAAAGCGACATGGTACATGACAGGAAATAATTAAAATGAGGGATAGGGAGCTTGATAAAAGTAGACATAGAAGGAAAATTTAAAACGTGACAAGGTACAGGACAGACAGGAAAGAACTAAAAATAGGGACAGCAAACTAGATAAAAGTAGACATAGAAACAAAATTTGAAAAGCCAAGGGATTAAGAGAGGAAAGAATTAAAAAATAGTGACAGCAAACCATACATATGGAAACATAGACAGAAAATATAAAGGCAACAGCACTAAAGGAAGACAAGAAGTCATTAAAAAATAAAGACAGTGTACTGGATAAGAGTAGACATAGCAAGAACATTTCAAAAGTGACAGGGATTAAGAGCGGTATGGTGGTTTGACCCTGGCTGGATGCCAGGTGCCCACCAAGCCACCCTATCACTTCCCCTCCTCAACTGGACAGGGGAGAGAAAAACATAACGAAAGGCTCATGGTTCAAGGTAAGCACAGAGAGATTCCTCAGCAAATACCATCATGGGCAAAACCAGGCTTGACTCAGGGAAATTAATTTCTTGCCAATCAAAAGTCAGAGTAGGGTAATAAGAAATAAAACCAAATCTCAAAACACCTTCCCCTCACCCTTCCCTTCTTCCTGGGCTCAACTCCACTCCTGATTTTCTCTACCTCCTCCCCTCTGAGCAGCACAGGGGGACAGAGAATGGGGGTTGTGGTCATTTCATCACACATTGTCTCTGCTGCTCCTTTCTCCTCACCCTCTTCCCCTGCTCCAGCATGGGGTCCCTCCCATGGGAGACAGTCCTCCACAAACTGCTCCAGTGTGGGTCCCTTCCAGGGGCTGCAGTCCTTCAGGCACAGACTGCTCCAGTGTGGGTCCCCCCCACGCGGTCACAAGTCCTGCCAGCAAACCCGCTCCAGCATGGGTTCCTCTCTCCCCGGTCCGCAGGTCCTGCCAGGAGCCTGCTCCAGCACAGGCTTCCCATGAGGTCACAGCCTTCTTCAGGCATCCACCTGCTCTGGCGTGGGGTCCTCCACAGGCTGCAGGTGGATATCTGCTCCACCATGGACCTCCACGGGCTGCAGGGGGACAGCCTGCCTCGCCATGGTCTTCCCCACGGGCTGCAAGGGAATCTCTGCTCCGACGCCTCAAGCACCTCCTCCCCCTCCTTCTTCACTGACCTTGGTGTCTGCAGGGCTGTTTCTCTTACATGGTCTCACTCCTCTCTCTCCAGCTACAGATTCTGTGCCCCAGAAACTTTTTTCCTTCTTAAATATGTTATCTCAGAGGCGCTACCACCGTCGCTGATGGGCTCGGCCTTGTCCAGTGGTGGGCCCATCTTGGAGCCGTCTGGCACCGGCTCTGTCAGGCTGGACATAGGGGAAGCTTGTGGCATCTTCTCACAGAAGCCACCCCTGTAGACCCCTGCTACCAAAACCTTGCCACGCAAACCCAATACACTGGCATGGACCAAATGCACAAGGGATATGACTCGCTCTGTAGCTTGATTTGTGAAGCCTATCTTCCTACCTCTCTGGCCTGTGAGGCCTCTCCAAGCTATCATTCCCACAATATTTCTGATACTTAGAACTAAACCACCATAGTTCCCTACTAAATTAACCTCAGACCACCCTCTCCCCTCCATTCCCATTTAACTGTGAATCACACATCACCCGCTTCGGCCTGATCATCAATGAAACTTGCAGCCTCCCATCCAAATGTTTCCTAAGAGGCGAGATGCAGCCTATGTTCAACTGGGGACGGGGGAACTGTGACATTGACAGCTAGGTGTGTTATGCTGCATTTCTTAAGACTTCATTGTCCCTCTCTTCAGCTGCAGTATGACGAGAACCAAAGGCATCTCACTGTGACCCAGACTGGAGGGCAAAACCAACCTAAATATAACTGATGAAGCCATCTCCATTTCCCAGCCGTCCCACAGTACCAAGAAGTAAGAAACCCCTTGACTTTTCATGGGCTGTCAGAGATGGATTCACACTCCTTCCCAACAGTTCCTGTTGTTTCGCTGCTCCCTCCCCTCCCACAACCTGCTCTTTAGGAGCTGCTCTTCTGCGCCATACCCCTGTGCCCTGTCTCTCACAGACACACGCCATCTTCTCTCTTCACACACACCCCAGGTTCTGCTACATGACGATATAGTAGATTAATTCTACACAGTTGTAACCTAAAAGCAGCCCTCTATAGCTCCCCAAGGCTCTAGGGACAACAAAGTACCCTGCAAGCAACCCAGAAATGCGCTGAGCCATTCTGCGCCCTGAAAAAGGCGACTCCTCATGCACCAGCCACTTGCTTGGGATGCAAAGGAACTTCGGGTGCAGAAGTAGGGATCATGCTCATCCTGACCCCTACTATGTCCTCTTACTATCAGTCCTACAACATGCACTGGTTTTGGCTGGGGCAGAGTTAATGTTCTTCATAGTAGCTAGTATGGGGCTGTGTTTTGGATTTGTGCCGAAAACAGTGTAGATAACACAGAGATGTTTTTGTTATTGCTGAGCCGTGCTTACAGAGAGTCAAGGCCTTTTGTGCTCCTCATACCACCCCACCAGCGAGCAGGCTAGGGGTGGACAAGAAGCTGGGAGGGGACAGAGCTGGGACAGCTGACCCCAGCTGACCAAAGGGCTATTCCAGACCATACGACATCATGCTCAGCATGTAAAGGTGGGGGAAGAAGAAGGAAGCGGGGGAACGTTAGGAGTGATAGCATTTGTCTTCCCAAGTCACCGTTACATGTGATGGAGCCCTGCTTTCCTGGAGATGGCTGAACGCCTGCCTGCCGATGGGAAGTGGTGACTGAATTCCTTGTTTTGCTTTGCTTGTGCATGCAGCTTTTGCTTTACTTATTAAACTGTCTTTATCTCAACCCATGAGCTTTCTCACTTTTACTTTTCTGATTCTCTTCCCCATCCTGCCAGGGGGAGCGAGTGAGCGGCTGTGGTGCTTAGTTGCTGGCTGGGGTTAAACCATGACACAACAGAAGGTGATGTCTCCAGCTTTCATCATTTCTGACAGAGAAGGTGAGGAAGCAAGGTTCCTTCCACATCATACTTTAGAGTTCCATATAACCTGAACTACGTTTAACAAAACTGGAGCTGCAGACTTAAAAGCCATCTCCCACCCGAGAATACCCCATTTAGAGTTACTAACCTGAGTTACTGAGGAAGGACTGCATGCTATAGTCATGCTTTCTGCAATGCATGTTGCTCAGCTTCAACTCATCCTGTGGCTTTTATCTCAAATGGCGAACTTTGCTTCTCTGAGCTTAGAAGCACATCTTCCCAGACATCTGGCTAACTTGAGAACTGCTCTTCACCAAAGCAAATCCAGGCTACTAATCCCAAAGGAGACCACAAACAGAGTGAGCTCCATAGGTCGAGTGCTGCAGCTGATACATGCCCTAAGGCCTGCCCACCACTCTACCCACAATCCCCTGAGAAAGGGGACGGGTAAGCCAGCAGAAGGCATAAAAAGAGCCAGCTGGGGAGAAGCAAGTCTGTAACTTTGGCTTAGGTTTGCAGAGCATAGAGCACAGAAAAGAGAAAAGGATTGTTACTATAGAAGATCATAGAATGGTTTGGTTTGGAAGGGACCTTTACAGGTCATCTAGTCCAACCCCCCTGCACTGAGCAGGGACATCTTCAACTAGATCAGGTTGCTCAGAGCCCCGTCCAACCTGACCTTGAATGTTTCCAGGGAGAGGACATCTACCACCTCTTTGGGCAACCTGTTCCAGTGTTTCACCCCCCTCGTAGCAAAAAAATTTCTTCCTTACGTCCAGTCTGAATCTACCCTCTTTTACTTTAAAACCATTACCCCTTGTCCTATCACTATAGGCCCTGTTAAAAAGTCTGTCCCCATCTTTCTTATAAGTCCCCTTTAAGTATTGAAATGCCACAATAAGTTAGCCCTCTGCTCTGTTATTACAACAGAGGCAATGTGAGCAGGTAGGTAATTAAGCTACTTTAACAAGCACAAACCTTTGTTTTAAGCTGTAGAAATTACTTGAGGTCACTGTCAGTTAGATGCAGAGCAGCTGATGAAAGTCTGAAATGGTATCAGCAGAAGTACGCTGCTTTCATTTTCTTTCTAACTTGTTAGAAAGAGAATGCTATGCTATTGCCCTTCATTTCTAACTGGCCCTCGCAGGTTACCAAAATTCTATGGCTTTTACTCAGGTTAGCAGCCTGTTGCAAGCAGGGTCCCCCAGGAATCGATACTGGGTCCCACGCTGTTCAGTATCTTCATAAATGTCGCAGCTTCAGCCCAGCCAGTAACAAAGCACCACAAAGCCGCTCGCTTGCTCCTCCCCCCCAGCCACGGTGGGATGAGGAGAAAATATAAGGAAAGGCTCGTGGGTCAAGACAAGGACTGGGAGGGATCACTCACCACTTATGGTCACGGGCAAAAGACAGGCTCAACTTGGGGAAGAAACAAAATCAATTTAATTTACTACAAATCAAACCAAAACAAGGATAATGAGAAGTAAAACCAAACCTGAGAACACCTTCGCCCCAGCCCTCCCTCCTTCCCACCTCAACTCCACTCCCGGTTCTCTCCACCTCCTCCCCCCGGCGGCGCAGGGGAACAGGGGCGGGCTGGGGGCTGGGGTCCGTTCATCCCATCTTGTCTCTGCCTCTCCTTCCTTCTCGGGAGGAGGACTCCTCACTCGTCCCCTGCTCCGGCATGGGCTTCTCCACGGGGGACAGTTCTCCATGAAGTTCTCCAGCATGGGTCCTTCCCACAGGCTGCAGCCCTTCAGTCACAGACTGCTCCAGCACGGGCTTTCCTGTGGAGTCACAGCCATCTTGGGGGGCATTCAACTGCTCCGGCGTGGGCTCCTCCACAGGCTGCAGGTGGGCGTCTGCTCCCCTGCTCACCTCCACGGGCTGGGGGGACAGCCTGCCACCTCACCACGGGCTGCAGGGGCATCCCCTCCTCTGGCGCACCTCCTCCCCCTCCTTCTTCACCGGCCTCGGTATATGCACAGGAGTTTCTCTCGCATTCCAATTTCTTCCTCCACTGCAGATTCCCCCTCTTAAATCTATTCTCCCAGAGGTGCTACCACTGTCGCTGATGGGCTCGGCCTTGGCCAGAGGAAGGTCCAACTTGGAGCCAGGGAAGCTTCTAGCAGCTTCTCACAGGAGCCACCCCTGCAGCCCTCCCCCGCTACCAACAAACCCCACCACACAAACCCAAAACAATAAATGACCTGAGTGATGGGATTGAAAGCACGCTCACCTAGTTTGCTAATGATGCCAAACTGGCTGGTAAGGTGAACATGTCAGAAGGGAGTGCCATCATACAGAGAGACCTGGACAGGCTGGAAGAATGGGCTAGCAAGAACTGTATGAAGCTTAACAAAGACACGTGCAAGGTCCTGCACGTGGGTTGGAATCACCAAAGGGCCCAGTACAGGCTAGGAGGACCTGTATGACTGGGGAGCAGCCTTGCCAAAAGGGACCTGGGGTCCTGGTGGACAACAAGCTGAACATGAGTCAGCAGTGCGCTGCTGCAGCAACAAAGGCAAATAGGATCCTGAGCAGCATCTGCAAGGGCATTACTAGCAGAGATAGAGATGTAATCATCCTGCTCTACTCAGCCTTTTGTCAGGCCTCACCTGGAGTACTGTGTCCAGTTCTGGTCCCCACAATTCAAGATGGATGTGGAGAGACTGGAGAGGGTCCAAAGGAGGGCCACAAATATGATCAAAGGGCTGGAGAACCTGCCCCATAAGGAAAGATTGAAGGAGTTGGGTCTCTTCTCCCTGGAGAAGAGAAAGCTCGGGGGGACTGCATCACAGTATTCTGGTACGTAAAAGGCAGCTACAAAAAGGACAGAGGCTCTCTCTTCCCAGGGGGTCACATGAAGAAGACAAGGGGTGACATGCACAAGTTGCTCCGGAAGAGGTTTTACCTCAACATGAGAAAATATTTTTTTTACTGTAAGACCATTCACTGAAATGACCTCCTCAGGGATGTGGTAGAGTCCCCATTGCTAGAGGTTTTCAAAATGCACTTGGACAGGGTGCTAGATAATCTTGTCTAGCCTCTCTTTCCCGTGAAAGGTTGAACCAGATGATCTTTCGAGGTCCCTTCCAACCTGGGCTATTCTATCGTTCTTTGATTATACCAGGAACACATTCTATATAACACCAAATGAGATAGAAGAAACATGTCCTGGAAGAAGGGTTGGAAGGCACAAAAAAAAATGCATCAGAAACTGTAGTTTACACCTTTGGGAACATAAGAGGCTAGAGGACCAATAAGTAGAAGCAGATAATAAGAAGTGCCTCAGAAGGGGTGCTGAGTGGGCTAGAGGGGTCCAAAGGCGATCACAGAACCAGAAGAGGGCTGTGTGGCACACGCAAAGCTTCAGGAAAGCTCCCAAGCAGACTGGAGAGGTCCTAAGGGGTACTAGAGGGGCAAAACAGTCTCTAGGGCACAATGAGGACCTGGGGAAGTAATCTGAGCAGACTACAGATGACCTAGCAGAGGTGAGAGGGCCAACAGAGGGGTCCCACAGGGGGTTGTCACAGGTGAATTATTAAGAGAAGTCATTGTTGTGGGGGTAACCAAAAGGTTTTATTAAAGTGTGATTAAGCAATGATTAAATGCTAATCAAATGGTGATTAATCAATAATTAAGCAGTGGTCAAACACTCTACTACTTACTACACTTCTAATAATTAAGCTATAGCTTGTATACAGTGTGCTTTAGATCTAACATAAAATGTCACTTACCTCACTGTAGATAACAGATGCCAGGTAAGGGATCTCATGACCTCGAGGAGTAACCTTGAAAGGCAACCCCACTCAAAGGGTGATCACCACCGTGCAGCCTCCTGCCGTACAGGAGAGCTCAACGGGCCTTGGGGGGCCGCAGATATTTGTAGTGTAAAGTAATTGACTTGTAGTCAAATTTCCCTTTGGCGTACATGCAGGTGTGCAGCCATAGTAGTTTTAGTTTCGTCTAGTCCTAACTCAGGCTGGTACTGTTTGCTACTGGTAAGAAATCCCTTTAGTTCCTGAGAAGATGCGGCTTAGCACAATTTCTCAAGGTTTGCACAACACGGCAGTCAGGCTTATTTGCCAGTGATGCCTGAACTGAAGTACTGGTAACTCAGTCAGAGTGGGTGTTTTTGCTTTGTTGTTGTCCTTTTTGTGACAAGACTTGTAAGGCTTCATTTTCAGTAGCTTGTGAAGCAGCATCAAGTTCATTCTGATGGAGGAAGGCAGAAGGTCTTGATACAGTGCATAATTCTCTTTTAACAATGCATATGAGGTCAATGGGCCTGTATAATTAAAGTCACATCCAGTAATGTTTACAAAGTTACAAACACATACATTTGATTGATTGGATACATTATTGGTAAAATTTCCAATAATTAAGTTTTCACAAAGTGTTCTTACACAGACACATCCATTCCCTATATAAACTACCATAGAGTCAGTTGCTTCTTCAGGGTAGATTTCAAAATGACAGATACTTTGTTCTGAATCTAAGCAAATATCTTGGGCCTTTATAGTATTAGCTGAGACATGGACAGTCCTACCCTTTTTAGGGACCATGACAGGTTAAATATGACTTGTTGCTGTACTGTACATTTAATAGCATAAGGTCCAGTCATGAAAATTTGTGGAGATAGCCACATAACAGTTTTATTGGGGGTCTCAGAGGCAGTGAAATGCATTGTGGCAGCTAAGGTAGTATAGGGATAGGTATTAGGATAAATGTCAAGGCTAGTCTCTGTTTACCACTACTGGTCCACCACAGACACACTACCTCTCTCAGCAATTTGTCAGGGGTAAGTCCATTACACGTATTGGGTGCTGCCAACAGCATAGTTCTAATTTTTGTTTCTGGCTGATTCATCATTTTAACAGTCAGAAGGGTGTTTCTGTTTGTGTAATTTAACACATCACATCTAATACAGAAGTCTCTACCTTGTGGAATAAGAAAGTGCTATCTTCCTTTACCCCCTTCCAATTTTTTGCTCCATACTGTATTGTTTGCTAGTGATTGTTACTGTTAAATTTTGTGTCTAGTTTCCTGCTATTCCTGTACTTCCATTGATTTTAAACATGCATGATGCAGAATGTACTACAGTTACCGTACTGATTAGCACAAATAAAAGCAGTGAGGGCCTCCACCCCATGCATCAGGCTTGTCTAGGTGTAAACTAGATCTGGTTCATGCTGGCGATGATTACTCCCCTCAAGAAGAACGAACATTCCTCCAATGATCAATTTGATCTGCAAGGGAGGCATTCTGGTGTTGTCCTGGGTGTTGTTCCTGAGAGAAAAGATAATACAGGTCCCAGTGGGGAGGTTTCCAGACTGGTTACCTCTTCCAGTTAGTAGCTAGGATATATCCACCTAGCGCTAATGTGATATTTAGCTTCACTGAGCTATAGCGGGTGAATGGTTATAGCCCTGAGGAAGCCTATTGAAAGTAAATTGTATCCCATGCCAGGTAAAAGCAAATTTTCTTTTATCCTCCTCCTACAGTGGCACCATAAAGAACATATCTTTTATATCTAGTACTGCCATCCAGGGGTGAGCGGCAGCCTGGAGGGTGGTGGTTAATGTCGCAACGTTCTGGATGGCAGCTCTAAGAGGGATGGTGTTTGCATTTGACTTTCTATAGTCTTCTATGGTTAGGCACCACCTCCCATCTCATTGTTTTAACTAGCCACATCAGGGAATTATATGGGGAGTGCATTCGGGAGATAATGTGGCTTTTTCCTAGGTCAGCTATGACCTCTGCAATACCCATCTGGGCAGCAGCTGAGATAGGATACTGAGGAACATTAATTATTTTTGAGTCAGGCAGGGTGGGTGCAGCTCGCAGTAAGCGAACTATGCCAGTTAACTGATGCCTACGGGTAGCTGCTAATTTTGGCTCAGCTAACCAAGGACACTTCGGACGGCCAAAAGACCAAACACTACTGTCCAGCAATTTCCAGACTTGTCCTTGTAATACATCAAAGCCTAACACTTTCTTTCCCTGAAACTACTGCTAATTGGTGTCTTGATAGCCTTTTCTCCCCTAGCAATAACAAATTTACTTCAGCTACTACAGGGCACGTTTTACTTTTGCCGGTAAATCCAGCTGTTTTAACCCTTCATTGACCGGGCTTACCTTAAGTTCTTTGGGCATCCAAACTTGAGATTATTGAAATTTGACCTCCTGTGTCAATTAAACATTTTACTAGCTGTCTTTGGGGGCTGACAGGGCCATAAATGTGAGGGCCATCTGTGTTATCCCATCGATAAGCTTCAACCCTCCGACGGGCAGCTCAGGTTGCCATGTGGGACTCACTCGTTTTCTGGCTTCAAGATTTGCAGTTCCTCCCCAAGGAGTCTAAAAGAGTTATTTGCAGGGTCTTTGGGGGCAGATGGTTGTTTGGTTTGTTCCAGATTCCCCATGACCCCTTGTTTTTGAAAAGCCTGGATCAGACTTAGCCCCAGTCGGTTGGCCTTGTATAGCTACCAGAGGTATGCCTAGCACTAAGGCTTTCCACCACAGTTCATTACACCTTTTTGGGGGGTCCACTGCCTCACCAGGGAGTTTAGCAGATTAGCGAAAACACTGGAGGTTCTGGGCAATCTGTTTTACTTGCTGGATCTGTCTGCTTCAGCTCGGGATTGCCCTGCTGGCTTCAGTTTGTCCCACCCCATCTCTCAACCATGACTGACAGTGCCATGCATCAAGCTCTACCCAGGTCAGGATGCACCGAAGGTGGGGTTGGCCATCCTGACCCTCCTGAGCGTTATGTTCTATGTTTGGTCTTATTTTGTCCCTTTTTGCAATAAGGTGCGGTTTTAAAACAGCAGGGGCTCCCCTTAGAAGAGGGATAAGACGTCCGGCAAAACAACACGGCCGCTCGGAAGCGCAGTGCCCAAAGACTACGGTTTCCGGCATGCGTGGCAAACCAACATGGCCACCCGGCAGCCCAGTGACGGAAAACTACAACTCCCGGCAAGCCCAGCGAAACAAGAGGGCCTTACAGAAACTCTGTGACGGAAGAACTACAGGTCCCGGCACGCCCCGCGGAGGAAGACGGTCGTCCTGAACCTCGGTACGGGGAAACTATAGCTGCCGGAATGCCCCGCGATACCTCCGCCCGGAAGCCGAGAGCCGGACGACTTCACCTCCCAGCAAGCCGTGGGCCGCAGCCTTCTCTGAGCATTAACCCTATGAGGACGCCGTCCTCCCCCCGCGCCCAAACGAGACCCGGAAGTCTCCGCCGAGCCCAGACCTCAGCCCCGGGAACGCCAACGCTGGCCCAGGGCTCCACCGCGATCGGCCCCCGTCCGGCTCCGACACTGCCGCAGCCGGCGGACACGCTCACCCGCTACGCGTCCGGCACCGCCCCCCGCTCTGGCACGGTCCCGGCCCAGGGCAGCCCCCACCGCACACGCTCCGGAAACTGCTTAGGGCTGCCTTTTCCTAGGGATCCCCCCTCCCCGCGGTATGTCCATGACCTGACCCGGGTTGCTCCGCAGCACTGCTACGGCCCCTCGGCACCCTCCACCCCCACCCAGACCCACTCCGGCCGCTCCCGACACCCGGGCAGCCCCGCACGCCCGGGAGCGGCCTCCGCGCTGCCCCTGCGCGTCATCTTCCCTACCCCCCCAGGGCCCCGAGCCACCCTCCAAGCAGGCGCTGCTCCCCTCTCCTCGAGCATCATCCCGGTGGGATGCCCCTGCGTGTGCAGGGCCTGCAGCCCTGAGCACACCCTCCGCCAGTCCCTGCTCACCTTCTCCATGGTTCCAGGCAGAGTCTCAATCCTGGCCAGCGATGCTCAGAGGAGGAGGAGGAGGCGGCTCCGTTGTCCCAGACTTCCTGCAGCACAGGCCCAGCCAACAGCCCCTCTGTGAGCAGCGTAGCCTTCCAGCCTCAGCCGCAACCCCTCCCACCTGCCCCAACACCCACAGCTGTAGCCCATGGGGATTACAGGGTGTCCTGGTTTCAGCTGGTATAGAGTTAACTGTCTTCCTAGTAGCTGGTACAGTGCTATGTTTTGAGTTCAGTACGCAAAGAACGTTGATAACACTGACGTTTTCAGTTGTTGCTAAGTAGTGTTTAGACTAAAGTCAAGGATTTTTCAGCTTCTCATGCCCAGCCAGTGAGAAAGCTGGAGGGGCACAAGAAGTTGGCACAGGACACAGCCAGGGCACCCGACCCAAACTGGCCAACGGTGTATTCCATACCATGGGACGTCCCATCCAGTATAGGAACTGGGAGGTGGGGGCAGGGAATCGCCACTGGGGACTAGCTGGGTGTCGGTCGGCGGGTGGTGAGCAATTGCACTGCGCATCATTTGTACATTCCAATCCTTTCATTATTACTGTTGTCATTTTATTAGTGTTATCATTATCATTATTAGTTTCTTCTTTTCTGTTCTATTAAACCGTTTTTATCTCAATCCACGGGTTTTGCTTCTTTTTCCCGATTTTCTCCCCCATCCCACTGCTGGGGGGGGGGGAGTGAGTGAGCAGCTGCATGGTGCTTAGTTGCTGGCTGGGGTTAAACCACAACACAGGGCCACTGCCGTTAGCCCCACTGGGGACAGCTGGGGCTACCTAGGTAGCAGAGGTGTGCTCCAGCTCCTGAGAGCAACTCGCTGAACACAAAAAGGAAAGTCCTTGGACGCACACAAAGGAGAAAAAGATAGTATTAAAGGTGACAAGAGAACAAATGGAGAGCTCTGCTGAGCAACGAAAAGAAAAAAACACTAGGGGATGCTGGGGAAACAGAGGACTCTGGGGGCACAGAAAGGTAAAGGGGGTGGCCTGGGGCACACCAAAAGGAAAACAATGACCCTGGAGCACACCAAAAAGCACCTGGAAAACTCCTGGGACAGGGGAGAAAGCTAACCGGAAAACTTTGTGGCATACTGCAAGACAAAAGCCACGGCCCAGGGGCATGCAGAAAGGCAGGCAGAGGCCTTGGAGGCAACCCCAAATGCGAATTGAGGGCTTCAGAGGGCAAACCGAGCCGGGACTCTGGGGAACACCAAAAGGGCCATAAGGCATGCTGCAGGGATCAATGTGGCTGATGGGAAGCTGAGTGCAGGCACACTATGTCCCTGTGAAAACCCTATGTCTCAGCCCCACCAACGCAGGCCTCAGCCCCAGGCACGCTGGGGACATCTTGGGTTGCCACAGGCAAGCTCCGGAGCAGCCTGCAGACCTCACGCAGGCCTGGAGGGGCCCTGGCTACCCAATGGGAAATGCTACCAAGAGCCGAGTGTTCATGGCAATGCAAAGGAAATCCCGCACAACTGCATGAATGGCACTGGGGTTCTCCGGGAACCCCCAGGGACCTCAAAAGGGTCCAAGAGACCTAGGCACCAGCCCCCACTGCTTCGGACCCAGTGGATAACCTCTTTCTCTCGGGAACTGCCTTCTGGCACTTTCAAGTCTAAAGGGACTGCAGGAACCACAACCAAGAGTGCAAAGAATAAAGCAATTGTTTAGTATTTAATGCACATAAAAAAAACACCTGGGAGTAAGTCCACCGTGAGACTCAGTGCCAATACATTCCCCTCTTCTCTTGCAACACCCTAAGAGTCATTACCAGACCAGCATTCATTAGCCCAGTGGGCAAGGGTCCACTCCTGCTGCTGCCCTTGAAGCAGCACGTCACTAAGCAGCTGCCAGCCTCCCTCTGCTTTCTCCTTCAGGGATAGGATTCAGATCTTATGTTTGAGAGGAAAAATCTTGCTCTCGCATGTCTGTGCTTCTGCCCCACCCCTAAGGCTAGAGCCCTGCAAGAAACACAGCTCTTAAGTCACCCGCCACCTCAGCAGTCTAACTGAAAAGGTCGCGCTTCCACTGTATCAGACAGACCTCAGATCTGAACACACAGCTGAATGAATGCTCAGTGTCAAAGGGAGAGGTTACTGCAGTGATCCTAACCAGGAGACTACTGTATAGAGGAATCAGTGGTCCATAGAACAGTTAACGTGAGAAGACACAGGCCTGGCACTGTGCAATGCTGCAAATAGAGCTTAGTCTTCAAGCCTCTGTTGTGCTGCATATATCCCTTGTTCACAGGATAACCTCAGCCAGCTAATCGTAACAAAGGAGCCTGTAGACAGCTCCTGCTACTGGCAATTACACGTCCTTGTCTCTATCATAAAGTGAAGCAACAGGTTCTCAAGTGAACATCCTTTTGTTTGACAGCAGAAATGAAGAATGGTATTATTTTGTTCTAAGAAAAATGCTGTAAGAGCTCAAAAGACCAAGTTGTCAGTGGAACCTCTCCACAGGCGGGAATTGCACCACATGCCGTGCCCTGATTGGAGGTCCCTGTGACCTCACGACTCGGGGTTCCCAGCATCTGAAGGACGTAAGATTATCTATACAAGCCTCTTCTTCCTTCTGGTGTTAGCTTCAATAAATGGAATTTTAATCAATACATTACATGGGTTTCTTTGTGATCCCTGTAAGAAAGGCACTCAGACTATGTCCAGTGCACTACAGTTTCAAACTTCGAAGAAGGGTTCCCAGTGTACTGTTTAGAGCTTAGAGTTTATTATCTAAGGATTTAGACCTTTCCATTTAACAGTAAGTCATCAACCCTGAACCCCAGAGTGGTAAGCTGTAAACCATTTGGAACCCAAATGGTCATTGGGGATTTGAAGTCTACAGATGAGGTTAGATTTTAAATCCTGTGCCCTGATCAGTAAATGAGGAAACTGCAAACCCTGACTGGTAAATAAGTCCAATGAAATAAAGTAAGGAACCACAGCTCCTGAGTGAGAAACCCTCAAGAACAAACTCCAAACAATAAACCATAAGTGAAAAATACTGAACCTTCAGTTTTTAACACAGTTGAAAGCACAATGAGTAGAACCCATTTACGGATCCAAAGCTACATCATTAATTCAGTACTAAGGCACAGTCAACACCCGCTGCAAGGTCCCGGGCTAGCTTTCCCACCAGATCTATCTGCATTCCTCATCCTTAACCACACAGGGGTCTTATTCTCACCCTGATCTTCTGGGGGCCCACCCAGTACTCCACTCCCTTACCTTGACCCACCTCCAGCACACACCCCCGCATACATCTTGGTGTTCCGATTTTGGACAGCACTCGAGCTTACCGACTTCCTGGCACCCTCTCTCTCTCTCAAAGTCATTGATCCCCCCGCTGGTCCCCTGCCCTGGTAAGCAAGGTCAGATGTTTTTCTTCCACTCAGAAATGACTGTCCAGTGTTACGTGGCCAACCCATCTGTGAGAACACACACATGCAAGGCACACCCTAAGACATCCTGCTGTACAAAAAAGGACTGCTGAAATGTTGCACCTCACTAAGAATGTCACTGAAATTTTCTAACGAGGCAATGGTTTTATAGAGATACTACATATACCATGTTAAACAAAAGGGACAGCCATCCCGACAGAGCACTTGGAACAAAAAGCGTCCTCCTCATGCCAAACTGTGTCAGCATTAGAAGCTTACTGCCCCACCTTTCTCTGCACTCCTATAGCAGCATTAGGTGGCTCAGTAGAGGTTATTTTTGTACCCACGCGTCAGGACATTCAAAACTGCTGTATTTGTCAGGGTACCATTAACTTACAAACACTGTTGTGTGCACATATGCTGGATCGCTAAGCATACAGAGAAAACTCCCAGATGCTCTGAAAGCAGCAAGGTAGGGACAGACCTGCCACCAGGCACCATACATTCATTCTGTGTTTTATTTGTTTGAAAAAGGCACTCACAAGTGTTAACTCATTGTTTTGAACCACTTCCTAAAAGGAAAGAAATTATTAAAAATTTGTATGCTAATTATGCTTTGAAGAATGAAACTGATGGAGAAATGCATAGAAGAATTCAACTTGGGAAGAATTAATACTTAGTCAAGACAAATATCATTACAAAATTAACATCAGAAAATAATTTTTAAGTGCTCCTTTCCTTTTCTCCTCCCTGGATTCAAAGCTTCTCATTACAACCACAAGGTTTAATACTCCTGAGTCTATTTGGGAATGTATTCCTAGAAGGTCCATAACTGGCTGGGGGGCAGCATCAAGGTAAAAGAAAAGTTAGATGTTAAAATGTATATACTTCTTTGAATTTTGAAGCAGTGGCATTTATATGTTGGTTTATCAAATTGACACAACACACGATGACAAAAACTAGAATAAAAAAAAGCTTACTTCCCTTTTGAATAAGGCAGAAGACGGAAAATGACCTTCAGTTTAAGGCAGTAATCAAGCTTTCTTTTAAAAAAATAAAAATACTAGCTGTTACTTCCTTTATCCCCAGCCTTAGCCCCTAGCCTTTATGACTCTCACCTATTACTGTCAAGAGGTGTTTGGCTCTCCTAACTACAATAATATGAGTATTTGTAATTAGAAAAAAAAATATATATATACATATTTATTTCTAAAATCTTGCCTACAGAAACTCTTCATAATGAAACAAAGAACCCCCAGTGTATGAAGGGATTGAAAGCAGCCCTGCAGAGAAGGACTTGGGGGTACCGGTGGATGAAAAACTGGACATGAGCTGGCAACGGGCACTCACAGCCCCAAAAGCCAACCATATCCTCGGCTGCATCAAAAGCAGCATGGCCAGCAGGTTGAGGGAGGGGATTCTGCCCCTCTACTCCACTCTGGTGAGACCCCACCTCCAATACTGCATCCAGCTCTGGAATCCTCAGCACAGGAAAGACGTTGACCTGTGTCCTGGTTTCAGCTGGGAGAGTTGTCTTCCTAGTAGCCGGTACGGTGTTATGTTTTGGGTTCAGTATGAGAAGAATGTTGATAACATAACACGCTGATGTTTTCAGTTGCTGCTAAGTAGTGTTTAGACTAAGTCAAGGATTTTCCAGCTTCTCATGCCCAGCCAGCAAGAAGGCTGGAGGGGCACAAGAAGTTGGGAGGGGACACAGCCAGGGCAGCTGACCCAAACTGGCCAAAGGGATATTCCATACCTTATGATGTCATGCCCAGTATATAAACTGGGGGGAGTGGGACTGGGGGGAATCGCTGCTTGGGAACTAACTGGGCATCAGTCAGCAAGTGGTGAGCAATTGCATTGTGCATCACTTGTATATTCCAATCCTTTTATTATTATTATTGTCATTTTATTATTGTTATTATTACAATTATTAGTTTCTTCCTTTCTGTTCTATTCAACTGTTCTTATCTCAACCCACGAGTTTTACTTTTTTTTTTTTTTTTTTTTTTTCTGATTTTCTCCCCCATCCCACTGGGTGGGCAGGGAGTAAGTGAGCTGCTGCATGGTGCTTAGTTGCTGGCTGGGGTTAAACCACAACAACCTGTTGGAGTGGGTCCAGAGGACGGCCACAAAAACGATCAGAGGGAGGAGCACCTCTCCTGTGAGGAAACGCTGAGAGAGTTGGGGTTGTTCAGCCTGGAGAAGAGAAGGCTCCGGGGGGACCTTATTGCAGCCTTTCAGTACTTAAAGGGGGCTTAAAAGAAAGATGGGGACAAACTCTTTAGTAGGGCCTGTTGTGATGGGACAAGGGTAATGGTCTTACAGTAAAAGAGGGCAGATTCAGACTAGACGTAAGGAAGAAATTTTTTACGATGAGGGTGGTGAAACACTGGACCAGGTTGCCCAGAGAGGTGGTAGATGCCCCATCCCTGGAAATATTCAAGGTCAGGTTGGACGGAGCTCTGAGAACCTGGTCTAGTTGAAGGTGTCCCTGCTCACTGCAGGGGGGTTGGACTAGATGACCTGTAAAAGCCCCTTCCAACCCAAACTATTCTATGATTGTTGACAGCAGACCAAACAGTCAAGAGCCACCAAATGATGCTGATATGATTTCAAGAGGCATCACCCGAGTTCTTCAGCATTTGAAAAACAGAAATTGTTTTCGTCCTTCCCCAGCCATGCTGGGGATTTTTCAGTGAAAATGGTGGGATGAAAATTTACTGCCTATACCTAATTTTTTTTTTTTTTTTAAATAGTGTTTCCATACAATACCTTGTACAGTGATGTTCTGTGTCACAGTTAGGACTTCCATATACCGTAGCACTACCAAAGCTTCTAAGCACAACCAGGACTCTATACAGAGCTGTTATCTCTTCAAGAGGTGTCCCCTTCATAGACTACTATCTGCAAAATACAGTAAAACAGTTTGTTTTGAAGCCTTCTCCCCACCCCCCACCTTCCTCTTTAACTGTGCTGCACTCTTACTGCAGGAGGACTTGTAGCACCACTGTGAGCAATAGTAGCTCCTCCATTTGGAAGTCTTACAAGGCCCTAAAGCACCATAGCTGGCTTGAAGAAGACAAACGGAAATACCAAACTTTGAGTTACTACATCAATTTACTATAAATTGCTGAAAACACAAACTTTAAAAACACAAATATCATCTATGAATGTGAAACAATGCAGAACTTCAAATAAAAATCTGATTTACAAAAAAAAAAAAAAATCCTGGTCTTTTTACTAATTTTCACCTGGTAGCAAATCTTTTATCATTCTATGCCAAGCTATGGTTATGTATATATGCAGTTCAGCATGGAGAAAAGCTTCTGTGAATAGTCTCATGTTTTCTCCACTGCATGGTAAGCACACGCTTAACGCACAGGCTACTAGATCTCAGTGCAAGATGAAAAAAATTAAAGAAAAATCTGAAGTTTTAATTCCTTTCTTTTCCATTTTCTAGGATTAAAATTCATAGCCTTCAGCTAAAAATCAAGACTCTCAATACAATTTTTCTTCACAAAAACTGGACTTAAAATTATTTAGCCTCGCCCATGTATAGTAAGTACAGGCGTATATAGTTCACCACACAGCCACTCTGCCTGAAACAGAACTAGTTATTAGTTTACCCATTGCGAATGTTTTAATCATCTAGCAGAAGGAATTCAGAGAAATCCAAGGTAAATTCTTAAGTGCTATGGATGGAATTCATACCCTAAAATGACAGCAGCACTATTTTCACTTTCTAACAGGTTAGGCGGTATACAAGCCTTATGCAGGCTTGTCCTCCTCTACCCCAGAATGGATTCCATCCTTCAGGATAAGCTTTCATTACAGGACAGCTAGAACATCTGGCTACACACCACAGGAAGTTGTAGCAAATGCGGTACAATCATACAGTGTTTCATGTCTGGAGTAATTTAAAAGCAGGGGGGACGGGATGACACCATCTGCAATCATAGTTTTGTTTAACTCGCACACTCTGTTTTCCAGTTTTGTCCTTCAAACAGCACTTAGAAACCTAGCTAAGGCTTAGATTCTCACCTTTCAGAAACCGTGTGGGAATTCAGCAGTCAATTTTCCATTATGCTTCCAAATACACAGAGATAGCCAGGTCTGTTCACGTATCCTCACTGCTGCCAGAAGGCAGACTCTGCAGCTTGGCTAGTACTCCTTAAAACAAGAACCTCAAAGTGTGGAGTTTACATGGTGCCTCACAGAGCATTCTTGGCTCTTCTGGCTGTTGCCAACTGACAGCAGGAATGAACCATAAAAAGCAGTGTCAGAAAATAAAAGTTATAAACTTCTAGGTATAAGTCATGCTCTTCATGTTATGCTCCAAAGATATGCATTCCAGCATTTTGTCTCCAGGCACCCTGAACTAGAAAACAAAACAGCTTTCTACTCCTTGCCATCTCAGGGAGGAATTGGGAAGGAGGAAGAAAAACACACACACAAATGGAGGCGGGGGGGGAACCCACACCCAAACCAACCCAAAAAACAACCAAGAGCCTTAGTCTCAGATTCCTAAAGGAAAGCAAAGGAACCCAAACTGCATAACTAGACATGATTTTTTTCATACTCAAGACTAGGCCTACTGTTACAAGGTCACTTAAGCTTTATTAACAGACGTATTTCCGAGTAAGAACATCCAAGCTGGTTTTGTTTCTAAAGGTGGCAGCATACGGACAGGAGCATCTCAAGCTTATTAGCTCTGCCATCTCTGAGAAAGCCGAACAGCTCAGTTACACAAGTATGACACAAGCTGCTCTCTCTAAACTTGAGAAATGATCAGAAGTCTCTAAAGCCTGCACAAAAGAACTTTGAGCATAATTCTTTCATGTCCTACCCCTTGGCTATGCCAGTCCTCAAAAGCAATCATAAACTACCACCATCCTAGAGGAAAAGTGCAAGATCCCTGTCACCTCCTGCCCTGCCAGCCACTGCAGTCAGGTAGCCAGCCTTTCAAGTCCCTGAACAGATGGCACGCATTAGAGCAACTTTCCTTCTCCTCTCTCAGAATTGCAATAGCCCCCATTAGAAAAGGCACAAAAAAGTAGCCCTAACAAAAACAACTCTGGAAGACCTTTCTTTCTGTCCGGCATTCCTGCTTCAGTAAAGGAAGCATGTTCCCTGCTTCTGAGCATTTGTCTCCTTCAGATAAAAGAGATTCTAAAACCCAACTTGCAAGAATACCATGTGGTTTGACATTTCTAATGGAACCTATATGCATTTATGTCCTGACAAATTCTGTTTAAGCAAAAGAACAACCCCTGGTAGATCAAGAAACACAATAACAAAACGGCAAAATGTGTAGCTAGCTAATTGGAGGAGGCATTCAGTTTTGAATTATCTCTTCTAGCCTACTTTACTCATTCTGGGTAGAGCCAGTTTTGTTCTCTTCTGGAGCTGATTTCTGTTTAAAAAAAGATTTATTATTTTTTATAGGTATTTTATAAACCCATCCACCTTCTTTGATGATGGGCAAAACCTTAGCTGTGCTGACAAAGTTCCATTATCACAGCACGACCATCTGAACGACTTTGATGCGAGACAAGGCACCCGTGCAATGGGGAAATAAATGGTTATTACAACTCCCACTATCACCTCCATCCCATCACATCAATCAAATGGATTTCAAATCCATTGCACCGATGTCTGTTGAATTACCAGTCCCAGGGGCGCAGGACACAGGCAATGCAGGATCCTCTTGGAAAAAGTCTGGATCTTGAGGCCAAGGAACTGGGGGAGAGTGTTCAATGACACCCTCGGTGACAGCAGCTTTAGCTGGCAACACCTGTACTGTGAAAGAGGAAGAAAGTCATGTGGTAAGAAAGTGCAAGTCTGATGACAGGGAACAACTCTGGGGCAGATCCTCCTCAGCAAGCAAAGGCTTTGTCGCTGAAGATACCATCTGAGGGCAGAGATGCTATCATAAGGGAGACAGAGGTAGGCTTTAGTGACACGCAATGTGATTATCAGCAATATGACTACCTCAGATTATGACTTGTCAGCCCAGCGCAGAAAAGACAAACTGAGGAGGAGTTTGGGCAGACTTTTTGGAAATGCTAGGGAAGTTATATTAGTCTTTATTTGTGTGGATACAAACAGGTGGGAAAAAAGGGGAGAGTTTCTGAAAAGAAAGCTTAGTCCATAAAAAAAAAAAAAACAAAAAAAAACCCCAACCCAAAAAACTGTCAGGGAGGCCTTAGTCTTCAATTTCATATTTTGGCTAAGGCCTCCCTGACAGGTTTGTTTTCTTTGTTTGGGGTTCTTTATGCTCTCACTACCAAACAGAGGACCAGAAATGCAGAGTGACCATGTATGGCTAGAAAAAATGGTGCAAGGAAGAGGGATTCAGAATCGGTAGGAACTACAGGAATCTTTAAAAACAGAAGGATGCTATAAAGGAGGTATGCCCTTCATCATAAGCCACATGCAATCAGGATACTGACATTTACAATTAAAAAAAAAAAAGGCACAGGTGTTAAAAAGCACATGATTTGGAGTGTTACACACAAACCTCTGTATTTTCCTAAGTAAAGCACAGAACAGCATTCATCAAAACACAAGCACAGTTCAACATCCTTGCAAGAGCAACAAAATCCAGATAGCTACTACAATGGGGCAGAGTTTCAAAAAGGGAGTTAACAAAATTCTTTATTTTTAAATAAAGAGAAAGTAGTGGTGCAGCTAGAAAAGTAAAAATATTTTCTAGTGACAGGAAAACTATTTAAAGACATGATATCAACAATCATGCTTTATTGTCTATTAGGAAAGGCTAAGAACCAATCCAAAATAACTATTCTGACAAAGGGGAAGGATGACATCCCTCAAAAAGTGGACGATATGCTGAAATGCAGACAATAGACATGGTTGTAAACTGTCATATTAAAACACAGTATGGCAGGGCAAAAATATGGCTTGGGGAAAACAACTTGCAGACAGGAAGAGAACCGATGACTCCTTTCTCAGCCTCATCAGGGACTGGGAGACTATCAGAGAGTTCATAAGGCCAACCGATGGTCAAAACATAAGGAGGGCACAAAAAGTGACTTTTGCACCCATTTTGTTTCAGACAAGCTTGGAAAAGTTTTTGTGCCAAAAATTTCCTTTACAGGAGTGGCATTACAGAGCCTTTTAAACTGACATGTCTGTAGGATAGATTACAGAAGGAATTAAGCCATCAAAATGAATAACAACAAGTCATTAGACCTTATGGTATCCCTTCAAATGCTCGACTCGAGGATGAAATAATAAGCATAATAGCTGTAGTGTTCTACCTTGTACCAGGGGACTGGACGGTACCATACAGAACATGAATTTTTATAAATGTTTCAGGAAGCTTCAGGTTTATAAATCCTACGTCCATTCCAGGCATGCTAGTAATAGCCTCCTAGTAGAAGCTAGCTAGAAGAATTAGTGGATACATGAATAAGTACTAATGTAGATAAAACATCAGCACGGTTTTTGTAAAGGAAACTCATGACTGACAAATCCTTTAGAATTATTTGGGACGATCCATGAGCACGTGAACACGAGACATTCACCCGATGGTAAATGGTATTTGGATTCCCAGAAACTGTTCCGGACAGACCCTCGCCAAAGGCTCTTCAGCAGTGTCGCATGGGACAACAGGAACAGTTCTCCCGCTGCCACGACCCGGGCTGGACAGACCAGGGAGGAGTGGTGTCGAGTTCGCAATTCCCTCGGGCTAAATTAAGGTGAAGCGACACCAAATGATCAGTTCAACTCTGTACTGATGGCAGAAGCAGCCCGAACGTGGGAAGTGTCACGGCAGCTGGCGGGGTCTCTCACAACAGGAATGGGCACGGAACTGCCTCAGTGACCCGCGGTAACCATCCACATCGGTTCAGGCAAGACAGTGAGGGGAGCCCTCCCGCTGGGTCAGGGGGTCAGAGCGGGCCCCCTTGCCTTCTAGGCTCCCTCTCCGAGAGGAGCCCGGGGGCGGCTGGATCCGCTCCTACTCCCAGACTTGGTCAGCGATGGTGTCTAAAGGGAGGAGGCGTGGGAATTACGGAAAAGGAGAGAGAAAGAGGAAAAGAGAAGAGAAAGGTTTCACCGCTCCTGGCTCCAGCGTTGCTCCGGCCCGCCCAAAGGCCCGCTTCCGGCGGGCGCGCGCGCCTGAGGCTTCCGTTCGCGCTCTTTTATGACGTCGCGGCCCCTCCTGCGGGCGGGCTTTCGCGCTCATGAGGCTGATGAGGTGCCACGCGCGGTTTGTGCTTTCGGAACCCTCGGGAAATGAGTCGGTGGGCCTGGGGTCGTTTGGAGAGCCGCTCCTCCCGGCCTGCAGGCGTGACCCTTGTTTGTCCTCCGGCCGCAGAGACGGAGCCGCCCCGCGCCGCCCTGCCCCGCCCTTCGGAGCGCGGAGCCCCGCGGCCCGGCCCGGCCGCCTCTTGCCGGTGTCCCGGGCTGGCCGGTGCCGATCCGCTTCTCGCCTGTGGTTCGTCGGTACGCAGACCTTGCCCCGCCTCAGCGTTTGAGACGTTAACTCTTTCGGTCCCTCACCCCCCGCAGAGAAGCAACTCGTTAAAAGGCTGAAAGAACTGCAATAAACGGTCACGTCATGGTCGGGCAAAAACTGCCAGCAGGCTCGTGCGGAGATCTCTGCCTAGCCCTGGGAAACCATCCTTACAGAGGATTGGAAAAAGTCAGGAGAACAGCGAGTTGACAGGGGTTTCTAACAATGTCCTCCTTCCGTGTAGGTAAAAAAAAAAAAAAAATGCCCCTGTAGAGTTGCTGCAGGGGCTAATAATATTGCGGGAACAGACAGTAAAGCTGCAGATGAGTTTCAGTGTGGATAATGCAAAAAAAACCAAACGGGCACAGGGGATGGGGGTATGATGGTCTCTGAGTGTTACGATCCAGAAAAGATCTTGATAATTAATAGGTTTAAAAGCTCATTGCTCAAAAGCCAGATAGAAGGTTTGGAAATATGGAAATACTTGGAAAAGAAGAGAAAATGTAGGAGGAAAAAAAAATTTTACATCACTGTTAATCCAAATTGTTCCTCCGTCTTGAATAGGGTGTATGGTGCAGGCCTCTGCCTCTCAGAAACAAGAAAGCCGTATGACAAAAGGTACGTAAAAGGATGAGATGAGATACAGATCACCTGCTGTACAAAACAGACTCTGCTTCCTCAACCAGAAAGAGAACAAACTGGGAAAGGAGCAACAGTTCTGTAGCTATCACGGAAGTGATATTATTCACCATCTTCTTTAACAGAAGTCTTAAGAGGCACCAAATGAAGTAGCAGGTTTAAACACACACACACACACCCCCCTTCATGCAGCACCTGGGTATGCTAAAATTCACTTTTCCATCAGATGTTGTGGATCCTAAAATTTTGTATAGCTTAATAAATCACTTCAACAAAGTTAGATTAAATGTGCAAAGACACGGGCTCTAACTCATGAAAGTTGTCGCCCACAGGTCACGACACGGGCTCTAACTCATGAAAGTTGTCGCCCATGGGTCACAATCACCAGAAGAATATTCCAGGGCTACCTCAGACAATGGGCCAGAGACTGAACTTCTTTTCCTTGAGTATGACAGTTCCTTTAACAAAGGTCATCAATGTTTCTTTGGTTATTAACCACTGTATTTTAATATAGGCATGCTTTTTAAAAAAAGATCATCTTGTGTTCACTTTATGACCCCAGAGATCTCTGGCATATTACAACCACAGTTACAACACCTCACGTGGCCTGGTTTTGTCCACAAAAGGCCCTCCTTGTCCTTGAGGAAAAACAGGAGATGTATGGACACCTTCTGCCATTAAATTCAATGCCTCACAGCTGCTTTCCAGTTCATTTGAATGCACCTGGAGTTTCTTATAACTCCCAAGCTTATTTACACAAACAGATGTTAAGAATCATGGTTGAGACATTTAATCACAAGTATCTTGAGATCAGAATGCTGCTGCTGTACATTTCCTTCAACTTCGTGTCAGATTTCCAACTATGCGTAAAGATATTTTGAAGTCCAGTTCTCCAGCTAATTAGGCAGAAACCTCTTAGACAGTGTTCTAAGAACCACTGTTGACATTTTGTTCTGGGAAATTTGTAATAAGATTTCCTCATTGAGTCTGTCCATTTCCTTATGCTCCAGCGTTCTTTCAGGTATTCCAAAACATAGTCAAAATTGTTAAAAGTGGTAAAACTAAACTCATTCGCTCCACAGCATTCCTTTTCCAGGACTTTATCACACTTGTTTGACTGATGTTTAGGTTTTACTAAGGTGTGTCTACATCATTTTGAGGGTTCCCCAAGGCTGCTGTAACTAGAATTGCTGTATATGCAGACAAACCTGGAAGCATAGCTCCAGTTCACACTCTCAGCCCACAGAATGCCACATGTCAGAAGGCACCAGGCAGCTCACGGACTTAGCACACAGCTGGGCACATTCAGGTGCCAGATAACCTGAGGGCTCCCGGCAGCTGTGCAGTCAAAGGACGGCAGCAATTGGGATAAACACATGTGAGATGTTCATTATGTAACGTTTCAAAAGCTTCTCAAGCCATCCCCAACTTAACTTGTCAGATCGAAGAGCCACAGCCAGATAACAAGTAATGCTCAGTCCGCTTAAAAGTTTTAACTGCACCTTCAGAAGAGGCTGAAGGCATTCACCACCTTATAAAGATCAAGTCCAACTTCTGTCTCCCTGTCCCTCCAACTCTGATGGTCACAAGTCTATTTGTGATCAACAGTTTTATTGTTACAGGGGAAGCCCACTACCACAGTAGTCGGGACAAGAGAATTCAGGTCATATGACTCAGGTCAACCTTACAGAGCACACTGGACAGCAGAACTTTGAACTACTGATATTTTTACTGGTAGTGTCAATGTGTATCATCATTTGTGTTTGGAGATACAAAAAAGTAGCATGAAAAGCTCACAAAACAAAAAGATAAGCCTATATGCTTATTGAAAAAAAAAAAAAGTTCCAGAAGCACATTTTAATAATGCTTTTTGTAGTTAAGGAAGTGAAACGTGCATGTTGAAAATACTTCTGCCTAACCACCCATCATTTTCATTATGGCAGTGCCAAAGAATGATCAGAAATTGAAGCCCACAAAGTGCTAGATACTATGTATAAGCATCAGCCTCTGTTAAGAGGAGACAGTTTCATTAATCAAGTCAAGACCATAAATCATTAATAAAGTCTATCAGTGAAGGCTGGATTTTTAAAAACAAAGTCACTTTGATTATAGCAGAACAACTTAACTATTTAAAAAGTTGTTCTTCTTTAGCTATAGCTCATATTTCATGCTAGAGTCTCAATGCACTTTAAAACATGTAACCTTCCTTCTAGGTCTAACTAGTACTTATTAGGGCTACATTCAGATAATGTACACAGGTAAAAACATAGAATGTTTAGCTCAAGAATCACACAGCCAAGCCTTCTTCACAAATCTATTATCTCCACTCATAACTCTTGAGAATTCTATAGTCTACTGGGCCACAAATAGAGAAATTTGGAAGGAAACAGCCACTTACACCAAAAAGTCAACAAATACCCTAGCCCTAGTTAACAGTTTGCTTTAGAAGGGCCGAAGATATTCTCCATGAGCCAGTCTTCAACCACGCCGCCCAGCTTTAGTCAAGCTTGACAATGGTGAAGGTGTGCTTGGGGGCAGCTCCTCTAAGGGCATCTCAGATCACCTTCAGTCCCCAGCTACCAGTTTAGAGTCTACAATGTTATTTTTCTTGGGGTTACTTGAGGTCTTGCTCAGGTGCACAAAATCAGTCCCTGCAGTCCAGACTTGTACCAGTGAAAGCCCCAGAGGAAAGAAAGGCCCATGATCATACAGCTCTTCACTCCAAAGGCTCTGCCTACAGCTCTCAATTCTTCTTGTTAAGTCTAATCTCTTCAGTCAGCCAGGGCCCATGACCTACTTGGCAAGAGCAATTCACAGTCGCAGCAGAAATAGCTTTAACAGCTGCATTTCACCAGTTTTATATGGATTCGCCAGTGGCATTTCCAGAACACAAAAGGACACAATGCAACAGGCCACACGCGTATCACAGGGGATACTGGGCTCTTTAAGCACGGCCGAGCTAGTTTTTATCTCCTTATTTCTAAGGGGGAAGAAAAATTAATAATCAGTTTGTCTAGTGGAATTAAAGCATAACACAGCCCCCTAGGCGAGGGCTGTTCACACCTCCCCACGTGAGCAGCAGCTTACGGAAAGGCTCTACAGAGGAAAAGCCTGGCTGGACAAGGCCCGTGGCCTCTTCCGTGCTCCTCAGCTTAAACCGCATCCGACCTATTTCGGAGCCCTGCAGACAGAGCGACTCGGTCCCCGGGAACGAAACCGCAACAGCAGCGAGGAATCGCTGCGGGCCCTACGGCCCTCCCGCGCCCCTGTGAAGGAGCCCAGGCGCCCCGACGGCAGCGCCCAGCCGGGGGGGGGGGGGGGGGGGAGGGTGCTACCCGGGGCGGGGGGCTGCCCGGGGCCGCGCCGGCAGCGGCCGACCGAAAGGCCCCGGGCTCGCCGCTCGGCCCTGGGCAGAGCGGAGGCTGCGCGCGCTCGCCCGCAGCCGCCAGCCCGGCGGCCCGCTGCCCCGGGGCCCGCGCCCGGCCCCAGCCAGAGGCCCCCTCCGGGAAGGGGCGGGGGGGGGGGGGGGGGAGGCTCCGCCGCGCAGCCCCGCGACCGCGCGAGCAGGAAACGCCTTTTTTGGGCCTCGGAAGTGCCATAAAAGGCGCGGAGGAAACGCCAAATATGGTCGGCGTGGTTCCGGCCGCCGCGGGAGCGGCGTTTCCGCTCGGCCTTGGCCGCCCCGTGGCCGCGTGACGGGGCCCCGCCCGCCGGCGCGCTCCCGGCGCTGGCGCGGTGCCGCGCGGCCCCGCGGGCGCGACGCGCGCGGGCGCAGCGTGTCCCCGCCGTGCCCCCGCCGTGTCCCCCGAGAGCCGCTGGGCTCCCGCCAGCGGTGACGCACGGCCTGTCCTGCCGCTGGCGGTCGGGGCCGAACTAGGCTGCACAGCGCGGACAGCTGAGGTCCGGTTCAGGCAAATGGGCTTCTGCCGGGGACTGGAAAAGCAAAGAGGCCTTCGCTTCCTCCGTCCCCGCTGCACTTCCTGCGCGGCTGCGGGCCTGTATCTGCGCGGAAGGCGAGGGGTTTCCCCGGCCAGTGGCAACACCTGCGGTTTCCCTGGGAACGGCCTCCTGGAGACCAACTTATCCTCCCGACTGGACTAGGAGCAAACTTTTCAAGAATCAGAAACCCCTTCTTCTTCAGACCAACAGCAAATGAAAAGGTCTTGCAGAAAACGTACGGTCAATGCTTTCTCAGCCCTGAAATCTGCTTTCATTTTGTGGGACGAAGGCCGTGAAAAGAGTGGGAGCAAAAGACCCCATGCATTTTCTTTCCTTATAAACAGGGGCGGCGAATGCAAAGCACAAGTTGCTGCAATTGAGACCAAATGCCAAAGCTTAAATTAGGAGCGCTTTCTAGGAAGTTACGCCAAAGGGTATCTGCATGAAAGTGGCCCTGGTTGGCATATGTCAATAGTTTTTACAAGTTTGGGGTTTGGTTTTTTCCTAAACCAGAGGCTCTGTGGTACTGGGGAGCTTCCTGCAATGAGATCCAGTTCAGACAAGTGACCCCCCCAGCTGGAAGTGTCATTTGCCAGCTCGTAGGCTGCTACAGGCAGGCTGCAGTGCACAGGTACTGAGCCCTTCCCTCAGAACACTGCTGGCTTGCGTTACTCGGCTATACTCTCAGGGTATTACCAAAACGCTATATTGAGTCAGGGTTAACATGGGGCCAACAGTAACCCTACATACCTGGTTCAGTGCCTCTGAACATCCCTGCAGTTGGATGCTGCTACCTGTGGAGTGCCTGTGACCGATGCCCACAGCTGTGGGAGGCCAGAATTCTTCCATTTAAAGGGAGACTGCAGCACCCTCAAAAGAAGACCTAAGGAGGTCACCAGGGAGCGGGGGAGAGAGGGTTAGGGTGGGTTTCTGGAGGCCTCCACAAGTTGAAAGGATCTACCATCACAAAGTGGAAAAAGCATGGGGCAAGTAGGAGCAGCGTTTCTTCGAGCTAGAGGGGCCTTGCAGATCCCATCGTCTCCCTTGCACTGCTGCCTCAGCACCCACAGGCCAGTCTTGTGTGCAGAGGTGGCTAGCCAGATATCAGAGACATGCCCTACTGCTAGAAAGGGTGCTCTGGCTTTCATTGCTGTATAGACCTGCAACGCTGCCTAACTCAATCCTCTTCGCAAAGATGCACCGGAGCACTTATCTTCTTTGCTGCTTCTTTAGGCGTGGCAGTTAAGATCCCTGCTCATTTCCGTCCAAAGTGCTCTGGAGAACCTGGGGCACCCTCAGGCTCATCAAGCCTTGCTTGAGAGCCCACTTGGTCAGTTTTTAGCACAATCACAATTCCAGAAGGCTAGATCAGGAGTTAGCGGAGATGCCCCGTGCCTGTCAGTGTTTGAGGTGTTTGGACAGTGCTCTTAATAACATGCTTTAGCTTTTGGTCAGCCCTGAAGTGGTTAGGCAGTTGTACTAGATGGTCGTCATAGGCCCTAGGTCCCTTCCAGCTGAACTATTCTATTCTAACTATCTGAACAGAGCAATGCCTACAGATCAGAAGGGCTTGGGCTGACTCCAACTGTTTATTTTGCTGTTGACTTTGGGAACTGGAGGTGGGAAAAAAAATTGTGGTTAGCTTTACATAATGTTATTTGCTTCCTTCTTTGAAGCATCACATTTGAAGGCCCTTCCTCATTGTCTCATCTCCCATAAGTGGATTTCTGTGGCTTCTGACATGGGTTACATGCTCAGACAGTGTGAAGCCACATATTCAGCTTGCCTACTCAATCTGCCTTGGCTGGAGGCCGGAGCCCCTTGGGTTGAAAAGAGCTAGTGATTTTCTCTGAAAAGGCCCAGCTGCAAAGTCCCTGTTAGCAGCTTGCAGACCGCACCCAGCACTGCAGGCAGAAACCAGCACAGAGACAAAGCAGCACAGGCCCTTCCCCGCAGCTTGTCCCAACCCGCTGAGGACAGTCCTGCCTGAGAGATGACAGACTGGGCTTTACCAACTGCTCAGCTGTTAAGTATCTTCCAGAATTGCTGCCATTTGCTGAGGTGGGCTGCATCCCCAAGAAGAAGGACTAGTCCAGGGGCATCAGCATGTTGCCCTGCCTAGTCAGTAGGGTCGGTTTTGGCAAGCAGTAGGACTCGCTGTGTCCAACAGAGACTGCTTGCCAGTTTACACTCTGCCGGGTGCATTCATCAAGGCCTGTATCTGCATCCCAGCTCCTCACAACCCTAAACGTTAGTGAGTTGTAGAGAGCCCACCTGAAAGAAGGACTGACACCAGAACCCTCCTCTGTACCTGCACCACCAGTTCTCATGGATGCAAACTCCTCTGAATTTGCTCTGCAGAGAGTTCACATATCCCCTGAAATGTGTTTCAAACCACCATGTAAGGAAGTGCTTTCCTCCCATAAATGCTGAAACATCTGTACTAAAAGCTATCAGGCCCACACACTTACTTATATGCCCTATGTTGTGCCAAGGAGGAACTTAAGTCAGCCCTCAGCTGAGCAGGGCTACCTTCTGTCAACCAGCCATTTGGATGGAGCTTATTCTATTTCCAGCCTAGAAACTGCTCTATTATCTTGCCATCCAGTAAGATTTCTGACTACCTATAAACACACAGTTGAGATTCTAATTTTCAAACCTCATTTTCAGCCCTGGGAGAATTGTTTTTCTTCCTAAGATTAGCTCGCATGCTTCTGGAGAAGCCAGAAAATAGGAATCATGGTGACTTCAAAAGAGCAGGTGATGCACCCAATGCGAGGTTGTGCATGCTCCATCCATGCCTTTGTGAGCAGCTGGACTTGAGAGTGATTGGTTTCCCCTCCTTTCTTTAAGCAGGTAGTTCTCCAGGAGACAAGCAGTACTTTTTAATTCCCAACCACTCAAGGAGTCAGGGTTGCTGCAGCACAGTCTTCCTATGTAGCAACTTAAAGGAAAATGTGGAAGTCCGCACAATTTGATATTTTATTTATTTTTTTCTGAAGGGTATTGTACACCAAATATCCCATTGGCAGAAAAGCGCATTCGATGTGTTTAGAAGCCAAACAGTCACTTTCATTTTAACAAACACAATTACAAAGTAAAAATAAACCACAAAATAATGAACCGCATGTTCATAACATACAAAAATTGCTGCCTACTCAGTAGGTAACTACAACATTCCAACTCCTGAATATATATATATATATATATATATAAATTTACATTTTTGTAACAAAAATAGACTTTGAGAGGTGTGGGGTTTTGTTTTTTTTTTTTTTTTTGCTTACATTCCGTCCCCCAGGGCTTTCTCGTGCTCCCCTCCCCACCCATTCCCTGCTCTCCCTTACATTCTTTGAGTAACATCCCTTTCACTTTAAGGCAAGATGCAAAGCATCCATTCACACAAATGCATGATGTCAGCAAGGCTTCACAAAAAAGGCACCAAGACTTGTAACTTTAAAAACAAAACTTCTGCCACATGAGTGTCTCATCAGGTGATATTTACATAGCATCACTCTAACATGCTCAAATACAGTAAGTGCTTCCCAAAGAAGTTTGAAACTCATTACAGCATTGTCACTGAAGTAGAATTAACATTTACAAAATATGGCCCTGCAAACTCCAAATAATACAATGTGGATATGCAAAGATTTTTCACATCAATAGTACCTAAAGGAAAGCAAAACCATGGCACATGTACAATTTACATCAGCTACATACTTAATCAAAAGTCCTTTCTTCCTAATAAAAGACTATTGTTTACGGGGAAAATTATACTGAACTTATATCCACAGTCCATGCAAATTAAGTCAGTCATTCAACAGAGGTGGAAAACTTAAACGGCAGTTGTTTCAGGCAGCTGAAGTTTAAAGAAAAGTTAAATAGCCTTGCAACGTATGGTGTTGGGGGAGTAAGTGGAGACTCCATGTCTGATAATACCAGTGGAAAAGGTGAATTCTCCTGTTCCAGATGGTAATCTCAGCAAATCTCAATTGTCCTTGGAGAAAAGGCTGACGTCATGTCTGAAAGTGCTGAGGTCACCTGAGAGCTGAAATTGTTGGTGACCCCTGGAGATGAGAAGGAGGTGGCCACTTGGGTCTGAAAAGTGGCAGTGCCAGAGGAGTAAGTGGTTGCTATAGAAGGAGATGGGAATGTGGTGTGTGCGGGGGAGGGATAGGAAGAGGGAGCAGGGGAGGAATACACTGTGCGCACTGGTGAGGGGTAAGTGGTGGCAATGGAGGAAGGGTAGGATGTAGTCACAGAGGATGAGTAGGCAGGAACTGGGGAAGCCGTTGAGACCGGAGCTGCCTTTTCCACTTTCTTGTCCTTCTGCCTAAGGTGGATTTTAGTGTGTCTCTTCCTCTCATCACTTCTGGCAAACTTTCTGCCACAAATGTCACAGGCAAATGGCTTCTCTCCTGTGTGTGTGCGGATGTGCGTAGTCAAGTGGTCGCTCCTGCTGAAGTTCCGCATGCAAATGCGGCACTGGAACGGTTTCTGTCCCGTGTGGATGCGGATGTGCCGCGTTAGCTCGTCGGACCGCGAAAACCTCCGGTCGCAGGACTCCACCGGGCAGGCATAGGGCCGCTCATGAGGAGGGGTCTTGCTGGGACGGTTTGGGTATTTCCTCATCCTGCTGGGCTTGATCAGCTGGGACTGATAGTTAGTGTTGAGGGTCTTCAACTCTTGGGAGCCAGTCTGAGTAGCAAATGCCTTAATAGTGGACAGCGGCGTGAGGGAAGGCTGCTGTGCTCTGGTCTCAAGGGTGGGGAAGGGCTTCTGATCAGACGGAACAAGACTGAGCTCACCCTGTTGCTGAGGGAACAGGTAATCCGGGATCATTGGCACCTGAAAGTTGGCTTTAGCAGTCGGATAAGCTGGAGGTGGATACTGGATGGGGGCTCCGGAAGGGTTGGGAAAGGACTGGGTCTGCGGGTCAGGGAAAATGTCAGAGCTGGAATTGGGAAAAGTTGGTGCAGCCGAATAGATTGGGCTGTTCTCACTGGCTTGGACAGAACAGCTCAGAGGGGGGCTCTGTGAGGAGGAGGATGGTGACGATGAAGAAGGCGTAGAGGTGGGAGGTGCATTAGCCATGCCCACCAGCCCGCTGACGAGGCTGAAGAGGGGCTCTGGCCATAAGGTGTTGCTACTGTTGGGGGCCGGCTCGAGGGAGAAGCGCCCCGTGTAGGTTATCGGTGGCAGTCGCGTTGTTTGGTTGGGATAGCTGGTTTCTGGCAGGGTTTTCTCGTTGTTCAGGGAGATCTCGGGAAAAGTGTCTGAAAAGAGAGGAATCGCGATTACTTCCAGCAGCTGCCGCAGCTGCTGCCCGTGCTTCGCGAGCCATCCCCACAGAGCGCAGCCCCAGATCCTCGCTTCTGGTTAATTAATAATTGAGCGTAACATATTGCAGCGCCGCTGGCAGGTCTCCAGCAGCAGCGAGCCCGGAGCCGCTGACGCACAGAGGAGAATCCCCCCGCGCAGCCGCCGGCACGGGGCCGCCGCCGCCGCAGCGCGGAGCCACCGCAGGCGCCGCTGCCCCCGCGGCGGACCGGGACTCCCCGCCCGCCCGGGCGAGGCCGGCGCGCTTACCTGCCGCGAGGTGCTCGAAGTGCTGCTCCCCGGGCTCCCCGGCGGCGCCGAAGCCCGCGCTCTCGGGCGCCCCGGGGGGGGCGAGGAACTGCGGGCCCCCGCCGCCCAGCAGCATCATCTCCTCCAGCTTGGGGTAGTGAGTGTCCATGGCGGGGGGCGAGTGCGGGAAGGCGCCGAAGGGGTCGGAGATCTGCAGCGGGGGCAGGAGCTGCATCTCTGCCTTGGCCGCGGCCATGAGGGCGCCGGGCTCGGGCTCTGACGGATGGTGGCGCTGCCGCCGCGGGCCCGGCGGACGGCCCGGCTGCGGCGAGGCGGCCGTCGCCTGCTGCGTGCCCTGCGCCGCGGTCGCCCCGGCGCTGCCCGCTGAAAGTGCTCGGCTCCCCGCCCGCCCGCCCGGGGCTCCCCCCGGCTCTGCCCGCTGGAAGCGCTCGGCTCCCCGCCCGCCCCGGAGCCGCCTCTATATATCGGGTCCCACCGGCCGCAGCCCGCCCCGGCCCTGACGTACATGGCCATATATGGGAAGCAGGAAGCCCTTATATGGATGCGGGCCGGAGGACCCCGCCTGGCGTCAGCGCCTGGCACCGGGGAAAGCCGGGCCGTGGGGGGCCTCGCCCGCCCCGGGCTGGGAGCCCCGCGCCCGTTGCGGGCCTGTCCCCCCGCCATGGGCAGCGCCGCCGCAGCGCCGCCAGCCCCGGGGCGCGGGGTCCCCGGCCCCCACCCGCCCCGGCCAGCCCGCCGGAAGCCCGCGCCGCACTTTCCATATTAGGGAACAACCTTATAAGTCGCGGTTCCGGCGGAGGCTTCCCGCTCCTTATATGGCGATTCCGGCCCCGGGTGGGGGGGGCGCGGGGAGCCCGGGCGCGAGAGCCAGGTTGCCGCCGGGCCGCGCGCCCGCCCCCGGGCCGCGGGAGCGCGCGGAGACCCCGGGCCGCGGGAGCGCGGGGCTGCTGCCCGGGCCGGCGGCACGGGGGTCTCGGGGAGCGCCCGGCAGACCCCGGCGGCGCCGCCGCCGCCGCCGCGGTCTCGCGGGCAGAGCGCCCACCCCCCGCCCCCGCCCCTATTTGCTCGGCTCGCACTACTCGCCTCCCCCCGTCTCCGCGGAGGGGCCGCGCGCCGGCGGCTCACGGTCAGCGGCGCCGCGCGCTCGGCAGCCGCGCTGCGGAGGAGTTTTCTGGGCGCTGGCAGCGCGCCCCGGGCGGGGGCTGCCTGCTCCCGGAAAAGGGGAATCTCTGGGACTCCGGAGGGCTGCCCTGCTCCGCCCGCTCCCGCCGAGAGCGGAGGAGCCCTGCCCGCAGCGGCAGACCGGGGCAGGCCCGGCTCCGTGCGCCTCCCCCACGCAGCGGAGAACGTGGGCGCTGCTAAAACCAGAGCCCCGGGTACCGCACGGCCGCAGCCGCCGTCGACTTGGGCGCGACCGAGAGCGACGGCGCCCGGGACCCTGCTCTCGCGCCCTTGGGGCTGTCCCTTGGCGCAGCCGCAGGCTACTCCCAGCACTGGCCCCGCACGGAACTGACGGCCCCGCACGGAGGGGCCGGGAGCCCCGGCGTCCCGCCCGAGGCGGCACGCACAGTGCGGAGCCGCGGGAGAGCGCTCCCCGGGCCAGGGGGAGCCTCCCGCGCTATAAATAGGCGCTCGACGCGGCCGCCGCCCCGCCCGCCCGGGCGGCCCCGCTGCCGGCGCGCCGCGGCGCGGGGCTCCCCTGGCTCCGGGCCAGACGGCACCGGCGACGCAGTGCGGCCGCAGTGCGCGTGCGCGGCCGCCGCCGCCGCGGCGAGGGCTTCCCCGCAGTGCGCGGGGCTCCGTGGGCGGCGCCGGGAGCAGCAGTTGCGGGCTGCGCCGCGCCGGCGGGAGCTCCGGCGGGGGCTCCGGGGAGGGCCCTGCGGCCCCGACCCGGCTGAGCCGGGCCTGCAGCCCCGCGGCGCCACGGCCGCCCCTGCTCGGCTGCGGCGCGGAGCTTGCCGGGGTGCCGGCTCGCCGCCGGCGGCTGCCTGCTCTGCCGCGGACGGCGCTCCCTTCGCCGCGGAGATGGAGGGGGAGGGCAGGCGCCTTTGCCGCCAGTGACGGCGCGGTCTCCTGCCGGCCCCGCTCGCTCGGGGCATCGCCCGGGCCGGGGCGCGCCGCCCCGCCCGCAGCCTCCGCGGCCGGCCGCAGGGCTGGCCTTTCCCCGCGGAAATCCCGGCCGCACACCCCGGGTGCCAGGCAGTTCTCTTCTGCCGTGGGAAGGCGGTTGTATACATCACGGGGCCGGGCCCTGCCGCCTTTGTGATTCATATCCAAGTTGCGAGCAACGGCAGGGCTCTGTCTGCCCACTTTGACGGACGATTCAAACCTGTCGTGTCCTGCTTTAACTGAGGTGCTGCTCTATTTAGGGCCGTGTCTTGTCAGTAACGCTGTGCAGTGCCTCCCACACTGATGCATTTCCACCCTCAAATCAGTTATGGCTTGCAGCCACACAATGCCTCCAGGAAAAACGTAGAAAGCTTCCGCTTGTCTGCAGCCTGTATTACCCAATGGCAGCTAATACGTGTCTGTTCTTTGGTACTTACTCTTTACGGAGAGCAATCATACTGGTTTTCAAATGTCAGTGTGCTAGGCCAAAGCTCTGTTTTGAAAATGTGATTCGGTGCTTTTCCTTTTTTAACAAAGTCAAGTAACTGCTGCAGGTTTTGAGAAGTCCCATACATAATGATTACAGATAGTCTCTGATTTCCACCAGCCTGTCACTGTTTGGAGCCCTGTTAGAAAGGGCAGAGTAGCAGAACATGACTTTTTCTACAAACACTGTACTTTGTTTTGGTTCCTGGGCATCTGACTGACATTGCAGAAGCCATTGCATCCTCTTTTCCCTCTTTTCTTTTTTCCCTTCTCTTTCAAGACCAGGAGGAACTTTATTTCAACTACTGCCTGATTACCAGAGAATTTCACTCATACACCCTGCATATGTTAGGCCCGATATTCCTTTTTAACTTAAGTACATAATTCAGAAAATCTTCCCCCCCCCAATCTGAAATCACAGAGATGGAAAATATATTGCTTGCTTTCTTTTCAGTTACCTTAAATTTTAACAATGTAATTCTAATATAACAATTCATATAAGAGAAAGCAAGAGACCTGCTTCAGAGTTGCAGACAGAGCAGTGTAACTAGCTTGAGCTCCACATAAATTATAGTAATAAAGACTGTTTTGCACCACGTCCTCCACCATTTTGGTGAGGCATCCTGGCTTCACTGAAGTACTGCAGTGGATGACTTAGAACCTGGATGCTGAGCTAGGAAATTGCCTGTTGTCATTCATGCACTGGGCCAGACAATGTCTGCTAGTTTTCCAAACTCATGTTCTGTGTTCCACTTTCTTTTTCTGAACACAACATTAGGTCTACAGGAACTACATTAGAAGGGTTAGATTTTTACGACTGAAAACCCAAATCTGTTTAGTTCATCCAGCCAGATATTTGTTAGACTGAGGGATGTTGTGGTCAGACTGGAAGTTGTGAATGAAAGCTTTTGTAGTAAGTGGAGCTTCTAGCTATTAGAATAAGATAATATCTGCATTTTGTTTTCTAGGTAGCATAATTTGAATGTCCAAAGAATTTGCTACTATAGATCGGTATTTTAAAAAAAGCATATTTCAAAATGGCGGTATTTTAATAAATTTATTTGAAAGTTTAATAATATTGGTTGTGATTGTCTAATGAATAAAGACATGGGATACTCTGGGTCTCCTTGACAGTCCATCATCATCAAATGTACTTGTCTCTCAATAAATTTCAGTGAAAGGAATGCTATTCTAAGGAGACACAGAGTGAAGAATGCTATGGGGTAAAGGAAAGAGAGAATGAGGTATTAAGCTCCATGAATAAACCACCCATCTTCAGTTACCGGAAAATGCCAGTCTCTGCTTCAAGTTTACAGAACAGTACAAAAAAATCTACACTAGTAGATTTCTCCTTTTTTTTTTTTTTTTTTTAATTTGATGTTGTAATACTACTGTTCTTTTCTATTTTCTGATGCACAGGTTATTTTGTTCAGCAGCATTGTTCTGCACTTAAACAAGTTACATGAATACTGCTGTGCAGTGGCATCGGCAAATTTGACAGATTAAAATTCCCCAGTTAAAATTTATTGAAAGGCTCAATTTTTTTTCTACATGTTTGTTCAAACACTTTTTCTTTCTTTTCCTCTAGAATGTATCATATCAGCATATGCATTAGCCAATTGTTTTAAGATTCTTGCACGCCAGTTACCTATGAGAGTTTGATTAAAAATACCTATAACAGATGTGTTCTGGCACCTCTCCTACCTCCTAATAGCCTAGAAAGCATTATATAATGCTTTGAGAAACAACTTCAACCTGCTTCTTTGCAAATTCACAGCAAACATACTCGCTTTTATGCCTTTTCTGCATTGTATTAATAATTTATTAGCTTCAGCTAGTGATGGACCCATACCATGATTAGGATGTCTTTTGCATTGGTGTATTTAAACGTGTCTTCCTAAGTCACCCTCCAGCCACAGAGTTTGTTTGTCTAGTTGTAATTTTTTTTCTTCGAACAGAAATGTGTTGGTAGGCTTTTACTTTTTTTTTTTCCTTCTTTTCTTTTTTTATTGTTATTCTTAATAGTGATTGCATTTAATTTCTTAAGTGGGATGAGCTTTTAGCCACAGTAGTCCTTTTATACCATTGAATACTTTTTGCTGTTTGGTAGCCATTTTTGAAACAACTTTTCATTTTCATTCACTTTTCTTTGTCTAAACTTTGACTTCCCCTTAAATTTTACAAACTATTTTCTTCAGTGCCAGGAAATTATTCCTATTTTTTGAGGCTGCAGTCATGTTGCTGAATAGATCTGATTTCTGCTTGCTCATAGCAACTGTAATCAGGTCATGATCCCTAAGTAACCACGGAAGTCCAGCTCCTGCAGGTAAATTATTGTCTCCCCTTGGCGCAACAAGGCCATTCACCTATGGAGTACATTGATTGTCTTTTATCTTAAAAAAAAAAAACCAAAAACCACCAACCAACTCAAACCCAGTTGCACCTCTAAATTTTAGTAGTTTTAAGTACTGGCAGCACGAGACTTCCTGAATTGGGCTCAATGATAATATCAGATGGGGATTTAAGAGAGAGACCAAATGAGCTGTGACCTTTCTGTCTACAAGTGCTACCTCAAGCCAAATGCCCATTGCAGTATCATGCATAGCACCTACATGGCTGCACAGCCCCATGTTCAGATCTGAGCTGTACCTGTCCATGATTACACAAATTTCCATTTGCTACAGGCATGAGATTTAAGAACAATTTATTCCTTTTTGTTTGTTTGATACAGTTGCCTGTAGTAGATCTTGCATACTGTTGTTAAGTTGCCCTAGTCTTTGCTGCGTACCACACTAATCCATAAGCATTCAAGATCATTCACATCAGTTACCAGTCATGCTACAGCAAGTAACCAGTAGCACTTATTTTCTTTGATAGGCTGAACATTTTGGGATCCAGCTCTTGTATCTACATTGCTCTTCCTGAACGAGCGGTACCTGTGAGCTTAGCCTTCCTAAGACACGGGAAGAATATTTCCATTAAAAGTGGTATACAGAACTGGAATTAGGAAGAAAATTACAGTTCAGTAGATAGGTGCGCTTAGCCAGTTCTGTTATTAAGACATCTTGAGTAAGTCAGTATTTGAGGTGCTCACTACTGTCAATGGAGCAAGGCAGGACCTGCAGAAGGCAATTCATCCTACCTCATTGTCCTGGTTTTGGCTGGGATAATTTTCTTCCTAGTAGCTGGTATGTTTTGGGTTCAGTATGGGAAGAATGTTGATAACACACTGATGTTTTCAGTTGTTGCTAAGTAATGTTTAGACTAAGTCAAGGATTTTCCAGCTTCTCATGCCCAGCCAGCAAGAAGGCTGGAGGGGGCACAAGAAGTTGGGAGGGGACACAGCTGGGAAAGCTGACCCAAACAGGCCAAAGGGTTATTCCATACCATGTGATGTCATGCCTAGTATATAAACTGGGGGGAGTTGGCGGGGGGAGACAGCTCAGGAACTAACTGGCCACCAGTTGGCGGGTGGTGAGCAATTGCATTGTGCATCACTTGTTTAGTATATTCCAATCCTTTTATTATTATTATTGTCACTTTATTGTTGTTATTATTATCATTATTATTTTCTTCCTTTCTCTCTTATTAAACTGTTCTTATCTCAACCCACGAGTTTAACCTTTTTTTTTTTTCCCCATTCTCTCCCCCATCCCACTGGGTGGGGGGGAGTGAGTGAGTGGCTGCATGGTGCTTAGTTACCGGCTGGGGTTAAACCACGACACTCATTTATATACCTGCCCTGAATGAGCTGGATCCCTCCCTGTAAACGTGTCTCACAGATGACTACAGAAAGATTCTGCATAATTTTTTCTGCAGCCATAGGTAATCTTTTTGACAGTTGAAAATTAGCCGGGATGAATCCTGGGGTTTGGTTTGCTTGCTTTCTTAGTAGAAGCTGATACAAACTATTTTATATTCATCTCCAGTGTAACTTCCAATATTTAATTTTTTTAACTGTTTTTTTCATTAAAACTGATCTGTTGTGTTATTGTGCTAATAAAAACACCATGGTGCCTTTACAACATAGGTTTCCACACAGTTACAGCTTTGTCTCTCAGTATTTTTCATTAAGTGCTGCTTTCATGAGTGCAGCTTACTTCCAGGTCTTGCCAACCTGTACTGTGACTAAAAGTAAAGTGGCCACTGTTACTATTGGCACTGGGTATAACTGAGTCCAACTCTGAATGCAAGGAAAGTTAACCAACTTTCCTATCTTTGTAATTTGTCTAGTGTTCTAATATAAATTTTGTTTTGATTAGATCCACTTTTGACTTTATCCACAAACATAGTTTCCTTGTGTCTGGAATGCCCATTGACTTTTGGCAAAATTCAGTCATTTTCTTTCAAAGACGTTGTTTTTGCCTGAATGTGTAATAATAACAGCAGCAATCACCATTTCTCTAGGTCTCTCACTAGTTGTTCAAATACATGTCTTTGATGATTGTCTTTATCCCAAACCTCCGGTTACCTCATTCTGTTCCCTCCTCTATTTCCCCTGGGTACTGTTTTTAATACTCCAGACTGTAAAACAAGTTTACATAGATGTCCCTTTAAAAAGTTTTATTATTCTTGACTTTCGTCATTCTCTATTTATTATGTTCTATTATTCTATAAGCCTGAAGAGTTAGAAACAAGAGGGGGTATTCCAGCTTTTTGAAGAAATGCTGTAAAGTTGTTTCTTCCCTCTCACCCACCCAGAACCAAGCCATCTGCTTTAAAAAGCTGTGATATTTTTATGTACCGTTCTGCAGGACATTATGCAGCTATTTTAAACTTATTTATCATTAATTTTGCTTCCTGTGCAGTTACATTCATTACAATAAAAGTCTATCACTTTTAGATGGGGGCACAGAGGGAACGGATACAAATGCACTCATAATTTAAAATGACAAAGCACTTAAATTTAAGCAGCCTTTTCAGTACTATGAGGAGCGAGAAACAGATTCTTATCAGCACTGTCCGAGTGCGCGGCTTTGCTCTAACGGCTGAGACAGACGTCCCCGCGTCTGCTGCAAAACTCTGGCCCCGTTCCGGGACGCGACCCTCCGCGCTGTGCCCCCCCCCGCCCCGCTCCAGCTGGATCCCGCCCGCCGTTTGCAGCGGTGCGCTCTGACCGCCAGAGGGAACTCTTCCCGGGACCGCGGCGGGAGGGAGCGGGGCACGGCCTGCCGAAACGGGCCGGGGCACGGGCTGTGCAGGAATCGGGTTGCTTGTTTGTGGTTTTTCGTGATCTCAGACATTAGAGATGAGCAGAAAGGTGACGCCACCGATTTGCCTCAGAAATCTAAAGCAGCTGAGGGTTTTCCCCTCAGGCTTTCGTGCTCCGATTTAAACAAATCCTTCAAAAATAGTTCATTTGGGATGCATGACTTAATAGACTTCAAAAGCCTGTAACGGTTGTGTCATTGCAAAAAAAATAAGAGTTGCTATACGCTACTCAAAGTATTCAAACATTTCCCCTAGTGCCTAAGAGTACCTCTGCTCTGGTGACCTCTCATCTCCAGTTTAGATAATTTGGCTGTGGTTGCTAAGAGACAATGCTTACCTTGGTTCATGTTAGTCCTGTGACAAATGGTATTAGGTCTCCTGTGGTATCAGGATGAGTAAGCCGATTAACCATATATAAGGCTGTCCTCTGCTGTCCCTGCAGAATTATTATATGAGAAATATTAGAAAGGTAGAGATAAGTAGTAGAAGAAAGGCAAAGCAGATAACAATTGTGAGCATTCAACAGGTGTTATCAATGAACAAAGACAACAGATGCCTCTACAGTGCTGCGATGTCACTGCTACTGTGACACAAGCACTCATTTTCCTCCTTCAGTAGTAATAATTTCACATGATCACATTCTTCGTCTACACAAAAATCTCTGATGCCATCTACTGTATGTGTATGCACCTTTAGAAATGAAGGGTTGTTTAAGATGCCAGGCAGACGCAGTGTACTAAAGCTAAGGAAGGCTTCTGACATTAGATTAATATTTAAGGGTGGGGGGGGGGGGGATGTAAATTATAAGCAGATACTGTCTTGCCAAAGAAGACCGAGGCCTAGCAAGACCATCAACATCTGTACCATAGCACCCTGGATGAACATATATGTGGAATTGCTATTCACATGAAAGAAAAGACCATAGGGATTTTATTACTCAGTAGGATTATAAACAACTTCCTTTCAGAGACATTACAGTTACTTTCTGAACAAATCCTGGCTCTGTAGCTTGACTTAGTGGCAAAAAAACAATAAAGCAATAAGAAAAAAAAAAAAACAACATTGATTTCAAAGCCAGATTGGATAGACTGTTATGATTCTGTAATCAGATGTTCTGCATACCAGTGGCTAGAGATCTTTATCCAGGACTTACATAAGAAATGTAAACTTTATAGAGGAATATGAGCTGCACTATAAAGATTAACTGAATGCAATGTAAGGGATGTAAAAAAACACTGGACATATTCTTTGGAAGCAAGGGAACAAGAAAAAGCATTGGTGCCTTTTCTTGAGATTTGTTGTCTGCATCAGGATATCAGCTAGTATAGTTAATATCAAGGCATGTGACACTTAAATTCCTCATAGCTTTAACGGCGGAGGAGACTGATTTTCAGGGAGACCAATAGAGAAGTCGTCCTACTTTGAATCTGAGCTATTCTAGATTAGCTCAGTTAAATGGATTGTCTAGGTTAATGTACCCTAGCACTTTGTCATTAACTACTACTGCCCAGATGAAACTGTAGCATCTGATATAGGCCTTGTATTGTGTAGGGGAAGCTGGGCTGGTGCTAGTGACAGAAATAAAAATGTTGTGAAAGAGCAATTTCATTGTATGTTCATAGCACAGTACTAGAACAGACCATGAAACTACATAGAACTGACCTTGCATTGCACACAACACAAAATTTTATTGTCTATTATGCCCACAATCTTTTTTGGCAGAAACATATTCAGCATTGCGGAGCTGCCACGTACCCCTTTAGACATCCTATTCCTGTGACCAAAAGGCTATCTCCAAGCTATCAAGACAGCAGATACCTGCACAGCCATGTCCCAACTTCTTTGCACCCAGGTGCTTAACATCACACAGCCCACTACTTCATTGGCAATGAATCTTTCATACAATGCCCGTGTACTTAAGAACTGTGGCCTGATGCGTGTGGCAGAGCTCACACTGCGCTTGGATAACTCAAACCTGACGCAGCATCTCTGTCCATACATGTCTTGTTTGCCTGTACGTGCCCCAATAACCCCTTTTGACTTCAGCAGCGCAACTCTATCTTGCTACTCTGGCTCAGGTGTTTTGGCAGGAGATACTGATTGACTCTTCAGAGGTCCCCCCCATGCTCCTGAAAGATATGCCATCCTGGCACATGCTTGTAGGCAGGGGCCCAAACTATCCATAGGCCCTAGAAACCCTTGGAGAATGGTAATTCTCCCTTTCCAAAATAACTTGGATACACTGTGCCACACTCCTGTGTTTACATAGGAGGTCCTCTTGTCTCTTTCTAAGTTTCAAACTTACTCATAGCATCTTCACCTTGCTGAAGGCTGGCAGCCAGCAGTACCGATCGAGGCACAAGTGTCGGGAACAGCCAGGATACAGGACTCTCCCTCAGATGATGCTGTAGACTCCAAAAATAAAAATCCTAAGCAATTTAAGATCTGGTAGTGTTTCAAGACATGTAACAGAACAAACTATTGGACAGACTCAGCCCGCTAAGACATCTGGACCCTTAACAGCACATTTCACACTTTTATGTAGATGCATAGTCTAGATTCATTGCTTTGTAGAGCGTTTCCTGCAAACGAACTGTCTATGGATTGTAAAATCACAGAGCTGAGTTCAACCAGTGATTTAAGTGCATACTTCCAACAGACAAAGGAGTGAGGGATGTGGGTGGAATGCGGTATCCCTGTGACTTAGCAAACCAGTGACTTTAGCAAAAGGGATAGAATCAAGGGATACAACACAGGGGAGAACCAGGTATGGGTTGGGACAGCAAGAGGAAGTAAAGGTTTCCTCTTGTCATGGAAGAAAAAACAGTAGCGATCATGCCTAATATGTTTCTAGGGCTCCACAAAATGTTTGCCTTCCAAATATAAACACTGTACCATTTTGAAAGTGCTCCCATTGCACATGGTCTGTCTAGTGGGGCAGGAGGTATGGACTGTGTAATAAGCCATCTACAAATGCCTGGGAAAGTGGTGATTCTTAGAAACCATGTGCACGCTCCTGTGCTATGATCAGGTGGCTGCTGTTCGGCCTAAACTGCCTCACCTAATTTTCCATGGAGTAGAGCAAGATAGACAGGCTGTAAATACGTTAAGACAGAAAATGAGCCCCAGATAAAGCCATTCTGCATGCCTTATGTACTTTGACAATGATCTGGAAGTCCTCTGCCCCTCTGTGTCAGTTCTTGGTGGCATCCCACTGCTTCTGGCAACATGTGTGTGCGAGTGAAAAATAAGGGAAGAATGCTTAGCAGCCTTCCAGAGGCGTTTTCTATAAGAAAAGGGTGAACACCTGTGCAGTGAAGCAAGGTGCAAGAGGCCTGCCAGGATTCTTCTGGAGGACAAAGAGAGCCAAGTGTTTCTGGCAGCAGTGTAACCTCATTCACACTGATGTTGGCCACAATCACTGGCACAAGGAGCCTCTCTTACAATTTATGTTTTTTTTAAACCAGGCTTTGGTTATGAAAAAACTAATCTGAATAGGAGACTATTCACTCCGAGCTATTTATTGGAACCTTGAGACCAGAGGGAAAGTCTGGAACAAGGAAGACTTACCTGTGGAGGAAGAGGAGCAGGTTAGAGAACACTTAAACTGGACATACCTACAGCCTGATGGCCTGCACCTGTGAGTACTGAGGGAGCTGGCTGATGTCACTGTGAGGCCACTCTTGATTATCTTTCAAAGGTCATGGCAATCAGGAGAGGTTTCTGAAGAATGGAAGAGAGCAAACGTCACTTCTATTTTCAAGAAGGGCAAGAAGGAAGAGCTGGGAAGCTACAGGCAAGTCAGCTTCACCTCAGTCCCTGAAAAAGCAATGGTGACAATCCTCTTGGAAAGCATTTTCAATCACATGAAGGACCAGAAGGTGACTGGGAGTTGTCTGTGTGGATTTATGAAGGGGAAATGATGCTGAACCAACCTGCTAGCCTTTTCATAATGAGGTAACTAGCTTGATGGCTGAGGGGAGAGCAGTTGATATTGTTTACCTTGACTTCAGTAAGGTAACCTCTTCATTAATAACCTAGACTGCACCCTCAGCAAGTTTACAGATGATACAAAACTAGGAGAAAGGGCTGATACACCAGATGGTTGTGCTGCTATTCAGAGGGACCTGGAGAGGCTGGAGAATGCACCAAGAAGAATCTCATGATGTTCAGCAAGGGAAAATGTAAAGTCCGGCACCTCAAGAGGAGTAACACCCTACAGCAGTACATGCTGGGGGGTGACTGGCTGGAAAGTGGCTTTGCCTGGAAGGACCCTGGGGTCCCAGTGGACAAGGAGGTGAGCCAAGAATGCGTCCTCACGACAAAGAAGGGCAGCGGCATCCCGGGCGGCATTAGGAAGAGCGCTGTCAGCAGGTCAAGGGAAGTGATCCTTCCCCTCTGCTTGGCACTGGTAGAGGCCACACCTGGAGTACTGTGTCCAGTTCTGGGCTCCCCAGTACAAGAAAGGTGTGGACTTACTGGAGCAAGTCCAACGAAGGGCCACAAAGATGATTAAGGGACTGGAACGTGTTTTGTGTGAAGAGAGGCTGAGAGAGCTGGGACTGTTCATCCTAGAGAAGAGAAAGCTTGGGAGAGTGTGGGGAGGAAATCTTATTAATGGTGTAAATACCTGATGAAATGCAATGAGGAAGAGGGAGCCAGACTCTTCTCAGCAGTGCCCACTGACAGGACAAGACGCAATGGGCACAAATTAAAACCCATGAAGTTCAATGTGAACGCAAGAAAACACTTTTTTTAGTGTGAGGGTGGTCAACCACGTTGCCCAGAGAGTTTGTGGAGTCTCCCCAAAGCCCAGCTGGACATGGTCCTGGGCAACCTGCTGTGGCTGATCCTGCTTGAGCAGGGCAGGGGATCTGGACTAGATGATCTCAAGAGGTCCCTTCCAACCTAAGCAATGTGTGATTCTGTAAATATTGACTGTTCTTACAACAAAACTTGCCACAGAACCAGTAGGTATGATGCTCGTATGATTAAAATAGAACCTGCGCCCAGTGATATCGGATCTGAATGTGCTCCTACTTGTCCATAGAGTCAACAATGTATACCACAGTGCTTCTCTGCCTCTCTACAGGTTCAGAATAAGTACGTAAATCTCCCTAAGATTACATCTGAACTGCAACTTCTGAACATCTGCTTCTGCTTGCTACCCGCACAACACTAGTGCTGCCTTTATAGGCTAAGCAAGGAAGGCATCTATATGTACAAAAGAAAACCCATTCAGCTATATATGTAAATGCAGTTGAGATTATTGCAATTTTTTTTCTTACAAAATTTGCTCTTTGCAACAATCTCCCCCTGCCCCCCCCATTTTGTCGCTACCAAAAATAAATATTGTGGTTCCTCATTGTATCTCAGCCAGTATGGCACAGGAAATATTTATGTCACATTTTCTGGAAGTTAGAAGGACATAAAGGTTCAGCATTCTCAGCCCAACAGACAGAACATAAGATGAAAAGCATCACAATAGATCCCTATAGAAACAAGGCTTTTGTTAGCCATTTTTCTTACTTGTGCTCTTGTTTGGTCCTCTTACAAGTCATTTCAAGCCTTGTTTCCAGCAGGAATCTAATAGTTCTTTCCTTCTCAGGGTGCCGTATATGAAGTCAGGTACAGACGCACTGGGAACAGAAGGGCTGCAAGCACTTTCTTGGATAGCTGTGACCCTGGAGTTCCCAAACATGATATTCCTGACAACTCTGTGGTAGCATCCAGGCCCCAAATGCTGTTTGGAAATAAACAGTTACTGAAGCGTAGAAACACCTTCTGGGAAGGTGGCAAGAGATGAAGTGAAGAACTCTTAGCTGAAAGAAAAGCTTTGTGTAGGGCTGAGGGGATGTGTCACCAAAAGGAGTAGAGGAGATGCCTGCCGGGACACCCAGTATAGCTGACCAGAGCAGGAGGCGGCCATCGAAGGACAAGTGCTCTTCAAAGTATGCAAGAGTGAGGAGATAGCAGTGGTATCTCAGCCTTCAGCAGCACCAAAACACACAACACACACCCTGGTATGTACAGGAGATAGCCAGAAACTCTCTGACAGCCTATTTTGCTATGCCACTAAACTATACTGTGGCATCGCAATGACAGTACTGAAAGTCTGCTTCCCTCCTTCACTTACTTATCAATGGGGTTGTGCTCACTAATGTACACAGCAGTCCCTGAAATTGTGTGACTGAACAGATACAGGTTTGCAAAGTTACAGTGTCACAGAGAGACACGTGCTATCCAGTTCAGCAATGAACACACATTCTCAGCATGCCCTCAAGTGACATACTAGTACTGAGAGCTGCTGCAACACTTACTGTTGGAGCAGTGCCTGCTAACTCTGCTGCACTGTATCCTGAATGTTTCCCAGTCTATAAATTACAGCCAGGGCAGTTGCAGTTGCTTCTCCTGTTAAGTTACCTGTTTTAGGATCTTATTTCTTTTTGCAAGTTTATTTCTCTTTTTTTTCTCTCTCATTTTTTGGGCAAGTGATATTTGAACAAAATCCACCTCATACTAGGCAATTATAAGCAAACATGCATATTTAGGGAGATACTTTACTACACTTCAATGATGAGTTGGTTTATGGCCTGGGGTAGAAGTTGGAGTGGTTTTCCAGATTAGAAGAGGGAGGAAAAAAAAAAAAAAAATTAATCTCCTGATACTCATAGCTACTAATAGTTGCTTTAAAAATATTTAGAAAAGAGTGGAAAGCCCCAGAGAAAACATTAGTTTCATCTCTCTTCTTATCTGGCTGAGTCAGAGCATCTTAAATGATAAAGAAGTAAGCTCAATCATGTACAGTTAAATTCTAGGCCATGCTACTGAGCTAAAGGTCAGAAGGTTCGCTCTATGGTTACCTTTTCTGACACTACTCAACCCTCCCCTTTCTGCTCATAATACCGAAAGGCAAAGAATATCACTCAGCAAGGTCAGCTGTGAAGCCCACAAAGGCCATTCAAACAGCAGCATACATTTCAGAAGAATAGCATTTCCCAAGTTCAAGACTTCTAATGCTGGAGAGTACATCTCTTCTCTAAACAAACAGTCTCAATATTTAAAAATTTTCAGTGCTTCAGTAGTCTAAATTGTTCTAGAGTCAGCCTTCAACTAATCAGTATAATTTCATCTTTTGCTGGAGTAATAAACCATCTGTTTCCAAAGTTCTCTTTCCTTTAGAAGTGCCTTGGAGGTGGTTTTCAAACCATCCCTTAGCTGTAACTACATAAGCATCTTACAATATAACAGGTTGTCTTTGAATCAATCCCGCAGCTTTTCTCCATGTTCTTTCCAACTTTTTGGCACCCATTTTGAAGTTTGGAGCTTAAAACTCAACACACAATCCCACAGCAAGCTCATTAATTGTATATACAGAATTAATTCCACCTCCTTGTTTATTTTTTTCTAGTCCCCTGCTTAAAGAACTAAGAAATACATTTGTTTCCATAATGACAGCATTGGCTAGTCAACTGATGCCTATTTTAAACATGTCCTTCCCCAGTAGTGCAGCTGCCACTAATATCAAACAGGGTAAGGTTTAGACAATTTTTCCTAAGCAAGTTATTTTAAAAATGCCACGAGGCATTTCGTTCAGTTGGGTGATTTATTCAGCCTCAATTTGCTGCTTTGACAGGTCAGCGCTGCATTATTAAGTTAAATTGCACTTTTTATTTGTAAACTGAAATATTTTTAAACTTGGGAAACTCACTCTTTAGTTAATTTACTTGAACCATACTAAGTTCCAAATCCATAAAATATTAGTTTATGAAAAATCTTATTTTTCACTGGTCATGGTGGAGAAACTTAAAGATTTTACAGTTAAACAAGTAGAACTTGTATTATGATTTGAATAAATGAAACACAACTATATGAGCTTTTATGAAACTTCAGGCACAAAGAACTCCTCTTAAGACGTTTTAAGTTACTGAAAGTAAGTTACTCTTAACTTCCTCTTAAGATGTTTTAAGTTACTGAAAATAAAATCTAGGATATTTTCTCTGCAGGCCTCTTAGTAGTATCATTAATACAATGCCTCAACGGTCACTAGACACTGTTGGTAATTTCTTAGTTGCATGTTTCTCAGAGCAGAAACCACCTTTCAGCCACTGAAGACCACCTCATGGTTACATAGTTGCTGTTACTGTTATACTGATGAACAACAATAAAATAAAGTGTTGGACAGTAACAGTTTCTGATAAACATGTAGGAATCCGGTCATCCCAAGAATGACCTTTATCATTTCCCTCTCAACCCAGTTCCTTCACATCAACAGTTCCATTCAATAGCTGAATATCTTGTTTTAAGATATGCAGAAACTCTTTTGTGTTCAAAGGCTTCTAGATACTAGTCTAGTACAAATAAATGAGATAACGAGGATGATTTTTACAATTCCTTTTGAATAGTCAGCTTTTGGAGCAAGTGTGGTAGACCACAGCAGAATGTTTGAAGTGACTAATAAGTATTTTACATTTGCAACTTTGCCTCACAATGACTGCATTTCTCTCCCTGCCCCCCCCGCCCTTTGAGATACCTAGTCAATGCAACTTAAAGGTCCTTTCCAGGAGTTACTTGCAAAAGGTGTTGCTTTCATCTGACTTAACATGAAGCTAACAAGCTCAATAAAGACCCTGAAATGACTAGAAGCAAGCAGTAAGCTAAGGCCACTCTCCAAAAAGAGCTGCGGTCAAACAGCTTTATAGATCTCTTTACTAGGTAGATGGGAAAAATGGTGATCCTTCAGATTAAGACTGTGATCAAAACATAATAGTCTAACCACCTATTAAAAATGGGTTGGTGTGAAAAAAACCCAGGCACAAATATTTCACAAAATGATTAGACAAACAAGAAAATGTGGCCTTACTTATTCATAAATTCAACTGTTAGCAGCAAAGGTGAAGATAATTGTTTTGCCTGCTGGTTATGACTGAAATTTTAGCAACTTTATGAACAGCGGAGTACGAAATAGTTTCATGCGCTGCTAGGTGCGGGTGCTGCCTCTTGCGAGTGGGCTGAATTGTCCCCAGTGACACCTATCCGTCATTGTGAGCAAGGCCCTGATGAACAGTTCAGATTATACGCCTAGATTGCATCTGTCCAAAGCTAGATGAGCTTAATCCTATCCTATCTACATTGTTATGTAGCCAAGCACTGTTATAAGCCTACCTAATTAAATATTCTTTTCAAAAATCCTGCCTTGTGTTGCCACATTTGGAAAGTGGGATCTCAATACAGCAGGATCCTTGGATGCGAGTGATTTTAGGTATAAGATTACTCATACTGGGTTTTTTGCATTCTGACATCTTCAGGACACAGGCTAATGTATCAATTCACATGCTCAAACTGAAGTATGCACTTGAGCACTTTTCTAAATTACAGCCTGTATGAGGCAAGTTTGCAGCATTTATTTTTAAATAACATAACAAAAAGGCAAAGGGGAGTTGCACGAGGACAATTACTGTCTGTCATGCAAATACTGAAATACTGTAATTCAGCCAAGACACAAAGCTGTAAAACAGAAGACCTCACTACTTATATTGCTTAAGAAAGACTTAATTAACTTAAGACCCTACTTTACTCTGTGGTTTTAACTAAGTGCTCTCTGTGGACTGTTTCGCTTTTGCACAACAAGTGTCTCTGGGAAATAGCAGCACACGGGCAATAAGAATCTGTACCCTGAAGTGAAAGGGACAACAAAAGAAGAGCATGCCTAATCTTGTTCTTCCACGGGCTTCAGTAGTCCAGTCGGCAATTTTAGTGATTCGACAATGCAGTTTTAAATGACATTTCCTACTTCCTGTAGCACAGTGCTACAAGTTGTGTTTATTTAAAAGATATCACAAGAACACAGAAGCAAACCAGCCTGACAGCAAAAAAGTTTGGGAGTTAGACAGCAAAACAGTAGGAATTCATAATGGAAATACCTATGAGCTCTTAACTATAATGCTTTCTGCTTAACCTGGAAGCAGAAAAGCATTATAATTAAGAGCTCATTCAATGCAGAATACTGCCCCTCTTGCTATGATGGTTCACTAACAGAACAAAGACAATCCGCTGCTACGTACTCAGGATGTTATAGCAAGGATGGCAGCTTATTGTTCTGATGATTTGTTTGCAATTCTCAAACCCCATGGTTGTTTTTTTCCCCCCACTCTCACTGCAGTGCTGGATAGGAAGTAGCTTGAAAAAATGATCGTGTTATTACAGCAGTCTACCTCATATTCTCTCCAGCCTGTAACAAGAATTCAGGAGGTAGGAGTTTCTTCTTGGGTGACATTGGCTGATAACCAAATCATAGTACTGAATGGAGATGCTACTTTCTTCTGCAGAGGCAATTAATTGCTTTCTACCTCACAACAGCAACCCCCCCAGCCACAGACACAGTACCCTCCCATGTGCACTTGTGTTTGAAAATGGTCTCTTGCTTGTACTTGTGCACAGGTATCTTTTCTTTTTCATTAGTCAGCTTCCTATCTCATGCTAGCACATGCTCAAGCAATGTCGGTGTAATCATGCACACATGTACATACACCACAGTATATCACTATATATATATATTTTAATTAACTAAACATAGCCAAAGCACATGAACAATTCAAAGGCAGATGTCTAACCTACTCAGCCTGCGGTGGCAAAGGGCAGCAGAAAACTGCAGGACACCATGCAGTGACCGCAATAGCCACAGTCACTCTGGCAATAAAGCAGGCCAAGGGCCCTCTTCACTCTGGAGAGCAAGTGGCATGGCACTTGGTATGCATACATGCTCCTTCCACCTCCACCCTTTGTTCTCCAGCTAAAGGAAAACAAGATGGATTTGTCCAGTCTGTTACAGAGACCAGTCCCCGGTTGCTTGACTCACCTGAACGGTGCCTGGGCCCACGGGAACACTCTGAGGAGCAAGCTAACAACTCTGAAGTGTGGACAGCCACAGAGCTGTGCCAAGTGCATGACCCAGCTAATAACTGTCTTAACCATACTGGAGTACTATATCTTTTTTGTAATATCTAAAAAGTGACAAAAAAGAACAAACTTTAATCCATTTAAAGTTCCTAGATGCATTTCCTAAGAGATTAAGTCTGTCACTCAGAGAACAGTCACTTTCAATTCCTAAAAATAACATTTTTTCTTCACTTTTGGCTCTTCCCCAAATAAATATGGTTTTTATTTTGCTGTGTTTGCCTATGGAGCTGGTCAGGATGTATAAATACCATTTTAAATAAGTCAGTATGAGACATTAATGGGAGTTTAAATTAAGATCAATAAGAACACATGTTTTATGGATTTCTTGAGTAGGAGCAACAGGTCACAAATCAAGTATTGAAGACTGTATTGTTCAGAAACATTCCCACTTATACTGCCTTTCTTTGTGGATGTTATCAGTGTTCGTTGTGTATTTGATGGACTGGTACATGGAGTAAATAAGGTGGTGAGTTTTCCCAAACTTGTCTTCTACATTAATTAAAAACACAGTGCTAGATACTATTTTGAATCAAAAGGGATGTAAAAATGCACATAATCATCAAATACCTTTCTTCCTCTTACTTATCTTACATGTTTTTAATGAGAGTCCACCACCTATCACTATGTCTGGCAGTTAACTTGAGTAAGAACTATAGTTTGGCTTTTCTATATTATATTTTTAATTGGCAGATATAACACTTTTTTTTCCAGTTTGCTTTCACGAGTGCTAATATACACATTGCTGCAATCATCTGGATGAACAACAGCTATGTTGAAACCACCCTGCACTAGAATAGGTACTCTGCTCTTACTATGTCCTTGGTTATAAATCTGTCCTTCCAGAGGCCTTGCTGTCATCCTCAGTGATTGTCAGAAGCTCAATAGGCTACAGCCTTTTTCCTCCCCTGGTTTTAATATACTTTGTTTTATTCCTAATTGTAGCTTAAAACTGTGTAAATCCCTTGCATTTCTTGTATACAATTTTCTACGTAAGGGGATAGTATTCTTTTTCTCCACCCAGTCCTCAAATGTCCATCTGCCTCCTTTCCTTTAAAAACACAAGACTAGAGAGCGCTGGGGGAGCAGGAGCAGGGAGAGAGAGAAAGAGAGAACCCTCCTTAGGAAGCAAGCTGTAGTGAAACTAAGCTTGCATTTCCTGTGAGTGTCAGTGCTGCTTCTGGCTCAGTATCCATGGAAACCTGATTTCCCATCCTGCTGCAGGAATTCATTGAAGATCCCAACCCACTTGCTTAGGGAATCACTATGATATTAATTCACATCAGGCTATCAGGCTCACTTTACTACCTCAGATACTCTTTTCATTACTTTTTATCAGAACAAAAGGTTGAATTAGCTTTCACCGACTTGACAAAAAAAGGCCACTTAAATCTTTGCCTCCTCAAAACTAGGGCACAGCGCATAGAGGCTACATCTTGGAAAACAGTGACTTCAAATGGAGCTTGGCCAAAACGTCAACAACAGGAGACAGCACACAGTTGGGAGTGCTCTATGCAAATCTCCTTTCCTGTGTCATATATTCAGCCCTGTTTTTCACCAATGCCACCAGCTACATTATCTTGGGGGTTGGAAATCGCTGTCCACCCGTCAGTATCAGAACATACCTTCCTCTTCCACAGTTCATTCTGTCCTAGGATATAGCATGCAAAGCTTCACAGAGAATAAGCCAAAAGGGACTTTTGCTAGGGAATATTGTTTCCAGACTTCTCTTTGAAGGCTTTTCATTAATTACAAACATAAGCATGTCAAGTTCCCACAGGGTCTGCTCCTGGATCACCCATCTCTGGATATCTACCTTTGAACTTTCTTTCCTCTTGCTTTTATTTCCTGCTTAATTCCCTAGTTGCTGTCCCCATTCACTTCATTTCTCCCTGACCTCCAAATCATCTTATCTACTCTGTGTCTTTTCTGCTTGGATATTGATTTTTCTCCATTTTCATCGTTCTGATACTTTGTATTTAGCAGCTGGTCCTTTTGTAACCATGACAACTAGATCATGATGTCAGCAAAGGGTCTCACTACTATCTGAGGAGCTGGATCTCATTAAATGCCAGCGATGCTGCTTGAGCTGATGTTCAGTGTCCCGTACCCAGGGAAGGAGTTTTGTTTGGAGTCTTCTATATCTTGTCTGTGAGCCAGGAAAGGCCATTTTCTTATGTTAGCTGGTATCCTTCAGACAATTGTCCTTCTCCATCTCTAGTTTGTGCTACTGAGATATAGTTCCTCCCACAGAAGTGGACTGTTCAAGGAGCATTACTGCAGGAAAGATGGCAGGGATGTTATCATAGACTGATCATACAGTCCTTGGGTTAGATCCAAGAAGTTACGCTGTGTTGCTCTGTTACATCTCAAACACCAACAGTTTATGAGAAGAAACTGATTGGTCTCAAGATGCAATCCCAGGTGCTGCAAAAGCTGCATATACTTGCTACAGAACAGTTTTTGATTCATGGAAAAAGCTAAGCAGCACTGTTTTCTCTGACTGGTAAATACAGGAAGGGGAAAAGCGAAAGTAACATTTTGAACTGACTTAGTGGCAACTCAAGACACATTAGACAAATACTTAGGAGGATGAAGAAATACCATAGACCAGTAAAAGACTGTACTGGAGTACAAGGACACCAGTATTCTTAAGGGAAATAATTTTCACTTCTAGCTGGATTTACAAATTACACGTCATGTTGTTACTCACCACCAAGACCGAGAACCCCATCTGTGATTAATCACTCCTCAGTCTCAGGCTGCAACTTCCCAGCATCAGACTCTTTAGGCATCTAGGTGTTCAAATGCTGTCAGAGATAAGAATTAGCCAAACGTAGACTTTCAGGGAGAAAAGAAATTAGTAGGCAAGCACCTACTTCCCACCGATAGCAAAGCTAGACCACCTCTGTGTTCCTATTCTCCCACTGTAAAAACACCAACCCACTTGTACTTCCTTCCTCTTTCTCCTCACGTCAATAAAGACCATCAGGTGCTATGAATCTGAAGTCCTGGGATAAAGGAACACCTCAGTGAAAAGACCTGCTTTATGTTCAGCTGCAGTAAGAATACCAGTTGTTTTACTCTAAGTGCAGACAGAAACCATAACAAAAATAATACAAATTCATTATACAATCTCATCTGTCTGTCTTCACTCAGTTCAGGCTACTTAGACTTCAAAAAGGAGCTTAAAAAAAGAAGGTGAAGCTAGTAAATACAATTTGATGTGAGCTTAGAATGAAAGGGCAAACACAATGAAGCAATGAGGCAGCAAGTCTAGAACAAATAAGCAAAAGTACTGTGTAGTAATACACAATGGAACTCAATGCTGGATGATGCTGTACGGGCCACAAATACGAACAATTACAAAATAGACTACATAAACTAATGAAGGATAGATCTGTTGGTGGCTATTAAACATAATGTCAAGAAGCAGCCACTGGCTCAGGAATCACCTAATGGTATACTGGACAGTGGGGGGCAGGAGAAAGAAAAATCACTCTGTGCTTGCTTTGTTTGTTATATATTATCAGCACCCACTATTGGAAACACACAGCCAAGAATTAGCTGTGTTAAGGAGACCTGATCTGTCAGTTTTTCCAAAGGCAAAGCTCAATAAAGTACAGAAAAATTCTCAAGAAGTTAAAAACTCTTGCTTTTACAAAAGGAACAATTAAGATTCAACACAACTATTAAAAAAAAGGGGGGGGGGCTAAATATATAATTTCTCAGAATATAAGAGTAGGAACACCACGCAACGAAAAGGAAATACATTTTTGCACAGTACCTAACCCATGGAACCGTCTTGAAATACCACGGAGACATACATTCAGCAGATGCAGAAAACACCGAGCACTACGTCTGGTTAACAACATGTTTCAACGTGGATTTATTCTAAAGAAAGACTCTTCCCTCTCCCACCACTGCTGCTCCCTCATAGCATAATCCAAATTAAATCTTGGCAACTAGTAAAGAGAAGCACCATTAACCAAGTCAAGGCAGTTAACGTTCCTTGCAATCATCTACTTCTGAATCACTCAGTACCATCAGAGATATGAACCTGGGTTGGCTAGACCACATATCTGATGTAATTCAGGAGTCGTCCCCTGCATTTTTGGGGGGAAGGGTTTAAAGTTTGCCATAGGAACAACAGGAAGTGCAAATTCTGCGTATTTCAGATCAAAGGGTAACTTAATCACTCATTTTTATATGAGGGCCTAGAGAAGAAGGAAAAAAGACAATCCTGTTCCATTATGACAGAGATTTCAAACCATTATCTTCAAATCTGAAATGCAAATGAGAAACTCTTATTGCTACTACATACTACACATAGCATTCTGTTTGGCTTGTTTCCCACAAGCAGTTACAGTTCTTCTACATAAATTAGGTATTGCCAACCCCCCTCATTTTTACATTCATTTGCCTTTCTTTGCTGTCCTTCAGAAAACAAAATTTAGTGTTTCTCAAAAAGGTACGGGCTAGTTCAGTTTCAGGTGCTCTTCAGGTGGTCTATTTACCTGAATTTATCTAGTAGGTCAGATAATGTTATCAGTGAAGTTCCTTCTGGCCTTCAGATCTTTTATAAACGATCTTCATGCTTCAACCTGCCTCCTCCTCGTTTGCCTCTTTAGGCTTTCATTTTTTGCTTCTCTACAACCTTTTAGCAGCTTCCACCGCTAGCCAGACATACTGGTCAATAATTTGCTTTTGCTTGGAAGTGTTTTGGTGTAGCAAGGTGTAATGTAGCAGTTCTATCAAAGATATTTAAGATTTTCTCCGTATCACTGCAGACAGCTTCCCCCACCCCAGCTCGTTTTTCTCTGTATTTGCAATGTTGTAAGTGAAAATGACATTTGCTATACCAAAGGGAGCAATATCTGAAAAGGGACAGGAGAACCAATGATTCCTCAGCCACTAATCTAGCAGCTAAAACCTAAGTCTCAATGTTATTAATTATCATTTTTTTCCTCACTTTAGCACATGAAATGTTATTTTGGCAGGCATTTCTTCATCTCGTATTCATCCTCCTTTTCTGAAGGATCAAACACACCTACTCTTTTCAGTATTTTGCATGGGTTTCAAAAAGAATCTTTGGGAAAGAATCTTGGAACCCAAGACGATTCAGAATCTCCCAAAAGCAGCAGGAAGAGTGCTACCAATTTTCTTCTTCTTGTAAACAGGTTTTCTCCACTACAGAAGTCCACAAAAGTCACTGATGTGAGAAAAATCACATTTTTCCAGTCTATGAAGCACAATATCTCTGTTTCTGCTTTTATAGCTTTCCTGAAGGGAAACTTAATCAGAGTTTAATGCACTGGAGAGGGGGAAGGAGAGGAGAACATGGGGAATTATTTTCTGGGAATAGAAGTTTCTGCTAGCGCAGGGAATGGTGCAACCCTTTAGACAAGGAAATCCAGAACACGTCAGCTCTGGTTTCTTATAATAGTTTTGTTAGGGATAATACCAGTAATCCAGTTAAGCTTGTCAAATTTGGAATAGGTCCTCAGATTTCCTTTATAAATAAGGCTAAGATATGATGAGTGTTTCAGAATGTATGTACTAGTATTTTCCTTCCTTCATTAAACTGAAAAGTTTACTCCAATACACCCTTTCACAAAATGAACTGCGATTGTAAAAAAAAACAAAACAAAACACACCACCACCACCACCCCGAAAACCAGCAGCTTCCATTTCAGCTTTCTGGTGGAGAAAACTATTTAAACTACACTGTTTAGAAGATATAGAGGTGCATCAATACTCAGCAACTAAAACTGTGGAAATGCAGCACATTTCTCCCCCCTACTACAGCGAAGCAGTCAGGCCCCTGCCTTGCCCCTTCAGTTCCTTCTATACTGCTGTTATTTTTAGTTTGGCAAAGTTTTGCCTTGTGAAGATTCAGCTGATATATATAAAAGAGAACAATGGAGTACAAGAATACAATTAACAAATACAACGCCACGAGTTCATGGGCAACAGAAACACTTTCCTGTCTTCCAGGAAGATTTAAAAATACCTTTAGCAATGGTTTCATACATTTAATTACATGTGACATTTAACTGACATTTATTTTCCATTTTTTTCTTGCACATCTTTAAAATATACCTGTCCTTGCATATTTGCACTTGGCAATGTAAACACTTGGTCAGTTAGCTCTAGCTCATTTCTCAGATCCAAAAAACAGGTAACTACTTTCAAGCACAGCTGCTTTGAGTTAGATTTGAACCTGCAGCAGTACTAAATGTTATTGCTAGTTTCCAGAGGCAATCAGTACCTTCTGATTCTAGCATAGTCTGAATTCTCCAGATATTTTACTTTATAAAAAATTAACTTACTAAATATTCCCAAAAGCTGTTTCTTGCTAATCAGATATGCTTCACTTTACATTCAGTATAGTTCAATGAAATTAATTCTAAGGGATTAGCATATAAGCTTTCATATAAGCTTTCTTGTCTCTTCAGAAAGCAACATATTACTCTTGGATAGCACATGACTTTTAAATTCATCTGTTAACTGCTTTGGGTAACCTTCAGAAAAGAACAGATGCAACATCTGTCTCCAATATATAATAATGTGGCTATTGTTGCCTACTACTAAGTTTTTAAGATGTACAGAAAAAGTTCATATCTATACTTCTCAGTAACTTAGAGAATTTCTTATATTACCCAGTGCTTTATTAGATTAATATGATCTTACAGCTAAAAAATGGACATATTCTCTGTTTCATATTATATACACAAATCACAGTATGGACAAATGGATTGATTATATTTGCCCTGGGAATTCCAAATTAATTTTGTTGTTGACACACACTCAAAACACCAAATAAAGAGACTTATTTTCTTAGTAGAAAGAGATTATTGTATTTATTTATGTTCAAAGAGCTAGAGCCTACACTTAGAGTCACTGTAAAAAGAAAATTAGATTTGAATACTTTTATGCTGTAAGAAAAATATAAATTAAAGACCTAATTACTAATAAAAAAGGGCCATTTTCCCAGTAGGCAGGAAAAGAGATGGGGAAAATAAATTCTTCTTTCTCTTACCTTTGGGTCTTGTTCAAGCTTACATTTGACATCAGAGTTTTCCTGTTTTCCAGTAAGCCATACATAAATATAAACAGAGCAGGTTTGCACTTTTTTCAAGTCCTACATGGCAAGTTACCTGGAAAAAAAAGGTAACTAGAAGGTCTCTTCTATCAATGTATATTCTTCCTTTGACTCAGCTTCAGTTCTTCCACAATTAAAGGACCAAGCCAAAACCAGACAATCCAGAGACCCAGACATCAAAGCAACAATGAAATTCTAGCTATGCAGCTTGTAAGTTTAATTTCTGACTGAAGCTAGATTTGGGGTTTTTTTGTAAATAAGCCCCAGGTAATCTAGTCCTTGTCCATGGCAATTGCAAAGCTGGTGAAAGGAAGATTCAAGGCACTCTGCCATTATGGAATAATCTGCTACAGTAGTCCTTCTCATGCTTTTGATGAGCAACTTGGTGTCGTCTGAGGCAAGAATCATTCATAGCATATTACACTGTAGCTGTATCTACACCGTATCAAAACTATCTTGAATACTTGCCCTGAGATTTCCCACTCACCTTAGTTAACACTGTGCTATTTCTGGTTCCTGGGTGGCCATGGGATAGAAAACATTATTCTGCTCTCTCCAATAAATAGTCTTCAGGAAAGAGCCATTCTGCTCTTACTAGTGGTGACCTCACAATTTTACTGCATTTGCTCTTGCTTGATACCTTTGACACCGTCCTCCAGAATATTCTTGCAGCTAAATTGGAGAGATATGGTTTTGATGGATGGACTATTCAATGGATAAGGAACTGGCTGGATGGCCGTGTCCAAAGAGTTACAGTCAACGGCTCTATGCCCAAATGGAGATCGTTAACAACCGGTACCCCTCAGGGGTCCATACTGGGACAGGTACTCTTCAGTTTCTTTATTAATAACATAGGCAGCGGAATCGAGTGCACCCTCAGCAGGTTTGCAGATGACACCAAGCTGAGTTGTGTCTAGCAGTTGATATGCTGGAGGGAAGGGATGCCATCTAGCAGGACCTTGACAGGCCTAAGGAGTGGGCCCACATGAACCTCATGATGTTCAACAAGGCCAAGTACAAGGTCCTGCACCTGGCCTGGGACAACCCCTAATATCAATACAGGCCAGGGAGTGAACAGATTGAGAGCAGTCCTGCGGAAAAGGACTTGGGAATACTGGTAGATGAAAAATTAGATATGAACCAGCAATGTGCACCTGCAGCCCAGAAAGCCATATCGTATCCTGGGCTGCATAAGAAGAAGCCTGGCCAGCAGGTTGAGAGAGGCGATTCTTCCCCTCTGCTCTACCCCACCTGGCGTCCTGCATCCAGCTCTGGGGTGCCCAGGACAAGACAGACATGGACCTGTTGGAGCAGGTCCAGAGGAGGGCCGTGAAAATGACGCGACGCCTCTCTCCTATGGCACCTCTCCTACGAAGAAAGGCTGAGACAGTTGGGGTTGTTCAGCCTGGAGAAGAGAAGGCTCTGGGGAGACCTTATTGTGGCCTTTCAATATAAAAAGAGGGATCACAAGAAAGACTTTTTACCAGGGCCTGTAGTGACAGGAAAAGGGGCAGCGGTTTTAAACTGAAAGAGGGTAGGTTTAGACTGGACATAAGGAAGAAATTTTTTACGATGAGGGTGGTGAGACACTGGAACAGGTTGCCCAGAGGAGTTGTGGATGCCCCCTTGCTGGAAGTGTCCAAGGTCAGGTTGGATGGGGCTTTGAGCAACCTGGTCTGGTGAAAGATGTCCCTGCCCATGGCAGGGGGGGTGGACTAGGTGATTGTCGTGGTTTAAACCCAGCTAGTAACAAAGCACCACGCAGCCGCTCGCTCACTTCCCCGCCATGGTAGGATGAGGAGAAAATATAAAGAAAAGCTCGTGGGTCGAGACAAGGACAGGGAGGGATCACTCCCCACTCACGGTCACGGGCAGAAGACAGGCTCGACTTGGGGAAGAAACAAGATCCATTTAATCTGCTACCAACCCAATCATAACAAGGATATTAGGAAGTAAAACCCAACCTGAGAACAGCTTCCCCCCAGCCCTCCCGCCTTCCCGCCTCAGCCCCACTCCCGGTTCTCTCCACCTCCTCCCCCCGGCGGCGGACGGGGGCTCGGGTCGGTTCCTCACCCCTTGTCTCTGCCGCTCCTTCCTCCTCGGGGGAGGACTCCTCACTCGTCCCCTGCTCCGCCGAGGGGTCCCTCCCGCGGGAGGCAGCCCTTCACCAGCTTCTCCAGCGCGGGTCCTTTCTGCGGGCCGATCTTCAGTCACAGACTGCTCCCGCGCGCGCTTTCCCGGGGAGTCCCGGCCATCTTGGGGGGCCTCCGCTCCCCTCCATGGGCTGGGGGGGACGGCCTGCCGCCTCACCGCGGGCTGCGGGGGCACCCCCTCCTCCCCTCCTTCTTCACCGGCCTCGGTAGCTGCACGGGGCTTTTCTCTCCCATTCCAATCTCCTCCCCTGCTGCAGATTCCCCCCCTTAAATCTGTTCTCCCGCAGGTGTTACCACTGTCACTGATGGGCTCGGCCTGGGCCAGAGGAGGGTCCGGCTTGGAGCCGGGGAAGTTTCGAGCAGCTTCTCACAGGAGCCACCCCCGGCAGCCCTCCCCCACTACCAAAAAAACCAGTGCCACGCAAACCCATAACAATGATCTTTAAAGGTCCCTTCCAACCTAAATCCTTATATGAGAAGTGCTTTGGGGCAAATGTTGGGTTATGCATTTGTAGAGTACAAATACGCAGTTATGCATCTGTAGAGTACTAAACACGCATTGCATCTGGTCTATGCCCTTGTCAGGGAAACGTTGCTTCTAGAATTCTTGCAATTTGCAGGTGGTGGGGAAGGAAAGGAAGACCACTTGTTGTTTCCTGGGATTTTTTTGCTTTATCGTTTACCATAATACTTTAACTTTGAATTATCATGTATGCTATAAAAAAAAAAATCAAGTATTTTAATTGAAATCTGATAAACCCCTTAATTTTAGATGTGTTGCAGCAATGAATTCCACAAGTTAGCAATTATAATACTAAAAACTGCCATGTATTAGAGACAAACCTTAGGTTGTTGCAATGAAAGGAGCTAAATTCACTTTTTCTTATTCCCAGAGTATGCCCAGGGAATTCATTTTCATATTATATAAGGGTTTAACAATACCACCTCTTGTACTTTTTAAGTAGTAGAACAGGAGAAAATACAATGTGGCTGTATTGCACTCACTCTGTTAACCTTCCCATTTGCATTTCCTGACTTTTCTTTTTAGATATTCAACTTCAATGGTACATGAACAGGAGATTTTTGCATTGGATTCAAAAACATTTTAAGTACTTTGAAAAATAAATGTTACAGACATTTTAGCTAGCTAATCTCCTGCCCTACCTCTCAGCAGGTTATTGTTCCTGGATGTGTATTATTTACCTTTTGTTCATTTCTCAAAGTTCATCTGTGCCAAAAATTCCAAAATAAAGCACAAGTCTTGCTTCAAAGAAAACCTGACGGCAAAAAGGACTTTAGAATATTAAAAGATAAACCAATGCTTTAGTATACAGTAAGTTAAAAATCACCATCTCCTGACAGGAAAAGTCTTATAGTAGTTAGCATTGTTGTAGACTCACGGGGTTTACTAAGTCCAGCTTGTAAAAGCTGAGGAAGGAAGTGTGATTGTAATAAAACTAAAACACAATACAAACACGTCACTACAGGCAAGGTTCCCCTTCACCTCATGACTGAAACAGCCCAAGTCTGTACTGTATCCTTATCTTGATCTTGGGTTTGCTTAAACTGTTCTATTACTGAATGCTAGGAGTTTTTATCCCAAGCTGAGCAAGAACTCTAAAACCAACCTGACTGAAAGCTCATTGCTGCTTCCTCATTAATATGCCAGAAGGTCTGTATGACATTTCTATGGAATGTCTCCATGCTCTTGGGACTGATGATTCAGTGCAGAGCTGCTTGGAATTTCTACAAAACTTCAACCCTCCTCACTTCTCAAATGGCTTCCTTTTACCAGCCTGTCAAGCTAAACTAACAATAATTGCTTTGTGTGCAATAACAAGGGGAGGGATGGGAATTTCACAGCACAATGTCTTAGGCAGCTCACTAGAAAGAGGAAGCTGCATTTTCAAGAGCAGCATGAAATGTAATCTCCCATGTTTAAATCTTTTTTCTGCAGTTAGAAAAAGAAATAATGCCAAATTTTAAGGTGCACAGTGAGTAACACTCAAGCTCAAGGAGTATGCAGTTAAGATCTCTGTAAGGTCAATTTGATGAGATTTGTTCCTTGCTTGTCATAGTTCCATGAAAGAGATCAAGGAGAAAGCTGTGCTTAGAACAGGGCTAGTAACTGGCAAAACAGACACGTGAAAGAACTGGAAGTCTCAAAACAAGTATAAAACCACAGACTAATTTTGGTTTTCACAACGCTGCAGAGTTTAGAGACTAACCTCACCACAAATTAAACGGTATTCAATGGAAAAGACCCATTTCAAGAAAATTAATGCCTCATCATACCTCTCAAAATCCAGCAACTGTCCCCACAGGCCTACAGACAGGAAGGTACCAATCTGTGTCCTGCATGTGATTCTGCTACAAGTCATTCTTTGATTCACAGTAGAATAGAACGGGGACAAAGACAAAAGAAATCATGGGATCCACTGGTAAGTAGCAGTCAAGGACCTTACAAACATTCTTCCCATATGAGATATTTCTTTGTAAACATACTTTCATAAATATGTTTAAAATAACTAGAGTGCAGGGATTCAAAGCCCTCTGCATTCAATACAGGCAAATAAGAACAAATTGACAGAATTTACTGCATGAGAGAGGCCAGTAGTACACTCAAAGACACCGAGGAAGACATGGTATTGACTTTTAAGCTTTAGTCACATAATAAGCACCCACTACATGAAAGACAATTATTTCTGGGAATGCTGGGATAAGTGCATTGTATGCATATTATATATGACATGAAATTATATACTTTAAGCTCCCTCACAGGCAATTTCAGAAGGAAAGGAACAGAGCAATTTTATTAAGAACTCTTACCACATTTAATTATATATCCAGATTTTTAATTTTCTAACAATTATGTTGAGAAAGACCTACAAAAGTAACAGAAATGTTAAAAAGGAACTGAGCAGAATACTTTAAAACCTGAAATGCTTCAGAGTCATTAGCGAACCATATATTAAATCCACAAGTAATGCAAGTTAGGATGTATTGTAAAAGCTGTTGAACATAGATATAAAACCCAAAGGAATCTACAATATCTAACAGCTAAATTCCTTTTGATTTCAGGGGTACAGGATGGGTACAGGGGTACAGAAGGTTTAAAGGAAAATCATGGCAATAAAAGAATTAAAAAAAAAAAGGGGGGGGGGGGAAGGGAAAAAATGCAACTTGAAAGGACTGTCTTCCAAGAAGAAATAAGGTCTTTAATCACCTGGAAAGAACTCTAGAAAACAAGATGTATTGAGCAGTAAGAAATCATTGGATCAATATTTGATATATATTGTGGCAGCAAGAAAAGATCACTGTATGTGATTTTCATTTGCATAACCTCACATGCGGGGAGAAGGTCATTCTACTTTTAAGGAGTCTACGTTCATTACTGAACGCTTCTGCACAAAAAAGGATTCAGGCAAAATGCACAAAATTCAAATCAGAGTGTATTTTGTAAGACAATATTTAAAGGTTTAGGTTTGTAAAGTTTAGTAAAATACCATCTTCTATGTCCACAAACCCATCTGAGATGCATGATTTGAGATGCATGCACTATAGGAATGACAATGTCAAATTAGGATTAAAGGAATAACTTAACTGAACAATGTATTCAATTACTTCTTTCTTCTTCTATTTTGAGTAGTACTAAAGAGGCCAGGATTTTCCAGAATTCATAGTTCTAATTGTTTATGTTTAACATCTTCCTTTGAGCCACTTTTTCAGCTGGGTGTTTTCTTCTACCACAAATCTGTACATCTGTGTAGTGACTTCATTCAACCAATGAATGTTCCTCTTGGTCAGTGGCTTTGTTGTACCTACATGCTGATTGGCAAGGTCGTCTTTCCCTGCTTCTGTCTTTTGCTTTCTTGTTGCATGGAAATTTACCATAAATCCTGGCACATGAGTTAGCTCACTTTCTGAAAAGAATCCAAATTACTTTGGTGGGACTGTTTCTCCAATTTTGCTGCTAGAACATATAATTAATGAATTCTGTAAAAATCAATTAAGGTTATGACTGCTTTTTTTCCAAGCTGAGTATGTCAGCATTTGCAATGTCTTTTACTATGATGATGGCAGAAGCTCCATAGCAACAGCATGTTTGCATTCCTACTGGAACCACATTACTCCTGTATTGTCTATCAAGAAAACTGTTTTGATATGTATAATCACAGTTGTTTAGCTTGCGTGCTGAATAATTTATTCTGATTAAGAGAATAAAGTTTTAACTAAAAAGCTGTGTTTATTTGTCCACAGTTAGCACAGGTTTTACTGCTCCAGCTTTCTTGGAGTTTAGAGTGACAATATTTCTTTGGTGCTAAGGAACTGGAAGCATTGGCTTCCTTCACCTGCAAATCACTAATATACAAACATGTGCAAAAGCTGTTTGGAGGGTTTAAACAGACATTCCCTGAAATAATTCTTCATTTCTCTTGTAGAATCTCTGATCCTTTTCGTTACACATACCCATTTCAAAAGGGTCTTCGCCCACTTAACGCTGTCTGAGAAAAGCTTTTCATAAAGTACACACGAGCAAATCAAAACAGATTAGATAAAAAGCAGCCAAATGGCTGGGCACAATTATATGAAATAAAGCAATTAATAAACATTTTTAAGGCTAAAACCAGAACACCGTGGATATACCGTTGCACCCCTGATACTACCACTTATAGCCAGTAGACTAAGAGGCTCTAAAATGAAACTCATGTGTTTCACTGATCATCACCGTAGCATGGTCCATCAGGAAGAACGTGAGGCCTGGTTACCCATGTCAAACCAAAAGCAGAAGCACAAATACATTATACTCAAGACACTTCATTGCTCTGTATCCTTGTTTTCATTTTGATCCCTGTCTTATGTAGACAAGTGACATATATGATTTAGAAACAATTCTAATGGTTTCCATATGCTAGGAAGAACACAAACCGTCTCCCCTCCAACCAGTAGGAAAAAAGTGTGCCAGCTCAGGACAGGTAATTGTACTCTCAGTCCATAGGAAGTCAGCCTGATGAGAATTTGTCGTGGTTTAACCCCAGCCAGCAACTAAACACCACGCAGCCGCTCACTCACTCCCCCCCCCCCCCAGTGGGATGGGGGAGAAAATCGGGAAAAGAAGCAAAACCCGTGGGTTGAGATAAGAACGGTTTAATAGAACAGAAAAGAAGCAGCTAATAATGATAACGATAACACTAATAAAATGACAACAGCAATAATGAAAGGATTGGAATGTACAAATGATGCGCAGTGCAATTGCTCACCACCCGCCGACCGACACCCAGCCAGTCCCCCGAGCGGCGAATCCCTGCCCCCACTTCCCCGTTCCTATACTGGATGGGACGTCCCATGGTATGGAATACACCGTTGGCTAGTTTGGGTCAGGTGCCCTGGCTGTGTCCTGTGCCAACTTCTTGTGCCCCTCCAGCTTTCTCGCTGGCTGGGCATGAGAAGCTGAAAAATCCTTGACATTAGTCTAAACGCTACTGAGCAACAACTGAAGACATCAGTGTTATCAACATTCTTCGCATACTGAACTGAAAACATAGCACTGTACCAGCTGCTAGGAAGACAGTTAACTCTATCCCAGCTGAAACCAGGACAGAATTGCACAGATCTACTGAATGCACAGAATGGTTCCAAAGCCTCACAGTTACCCACATTACTAAATAATGACAGCTCTAGCGAGTCAACATCGTAAACCAGGACGAATGTTCCTGACCAGATAATAACCTCTGGGATCCAAAAGGATTATCTCCATCGCTGTGCTAGCAGACTAAGCTGCTTGCCAATCATCTCGAACCTATTACCCACAACTCACAAATTCAGTGGTACTTCACACTCGAGCTTGCTAGACCAGGAGGAGAAGAGGTTGAAATTCCAGAGTTACCAGTGTTCTAACAAACAGGCAAACTCAAAGTCCAAAGCTGTGCAACTCATTAACTGCTCCTGTAATCATTCTGCATAGGTCAAGTGCTGTTGTACCGTATTTGAGTGTACAGCAAATACATGAATATACTCTTGTCCTCTCGGAAAAGTGGGGTTATGAAATGTCACAGACATGTACAGAGAGCAAAATAACCACACAATATTTTTTGCATATGCCCAGAAATACAGACAAACACCTTCTATTTACTACATAAACATTTCAGCTTCTGATCGCTGGGGTTGGGAATGTCATCTCTGAGCTAGCTGAAACAAGCAGCAGCAAATCTGCCTCCTTCATGAGGACATCCACGGAGGTGGAAGGCTGGCAGGTTTGACATTCATAGCATTGGCAGAAAAAACTGACAGCAAGGGTGGGGGGGCGAAGAGAAAGGCTCCACCTACACGACAGTCCCAAAGGAAAACTACACTTGGGGGGGGAAGCTAGGCTGAATTTCCAAGTCAGAAAGGATTACAACACATTCAAAAACAGAGACTCAGTCCACTACTGCTGTTAAGTTCCAGCTGGAGACCACAGTCCATCAGCTCAAGACCTCAGTACTATCCAAAACACCAAGTAGAAAGATGCCAGTAGAACCCTACTAGCTGAATTCCTCTCTTATCTCAGTCACTACAACTGCTAGCCCTGACTACCCGCTTTACTCACTAGCAGGGCCTGTGAAGGACCAATTGTTGTCGATAGCCACAGGAAATTCTTCTCACAGCCCATTTTTTTCTTGTAATTTCACACACCCTCTGTGCCTGTTGTCTGCACCACAGGCTTTTCAGTAAGTAAGTTGAGTTCTTGCTACCTGCCCTGCAAGACTGCAATTATTTCCTCACCGATCTAATATTTCATGCCTTGGTATAGTAGCTATGTAGTATTGACTAAACATTCATGCTTCTGCATGCGCACCCAGAAACAGATATTCACAATTCTCTACCTTTGCACATATAAATTCTTTCCACCCTCTGTCCTCCCCTGTCCTGGTTTCAGCTGGGATAGAGTTAACTGTCTTCCTAGTAGCTGGTACAGTGCTATGTTTTGAGTTCAGAGCGAAGAATGTTGATAACACTGATGTTTTCAGTTGTTGCTCAGTAGTGTTTAGACTAATGTCAAGGATTTTTCAGCTTCTCATGCCCAGCCAGTGAGAAAGCTGGAGGGGCACAAGAAGTTGGCACAGGACACAGCCAGGGCACCTGACCCAAACTGGCCAACGGTGTATTCCATACCATGTGACGTCCCATCCAGTACAGAAACGGGGAAGTGGGGGGCAGGGATTCGCCGCTCGGGGGACTGGCTGGGTGTCGGTCGGCGGGTGGTGAGCAATTGCACTGCGTATCATTTGTACATTCCAATCCTTTCATTATTGCTGTTGTCATTTTATTAGTGTTATCATTATCATTATTAGTTTCTTCTTTTCTGTTCTATTAAACCGTTCTTATCTCAACCCACGGGTTTTGCTTCTTCTCCCGATTTTCTCCCCCATCCCACTGGGTGGGGGGGAGTGAGTGAGCGGCTGCGTGGTGTTTAGTTGCTGGCTGGGGTTAAACCACGACATCCCCAGAAGTTATTTGCAGTTGCCATTTAAGCAGGTCTCCTAGATGCGTAACAGTAATAGAATTTGATTCTACAGTGGTCTGTACCTGCAGGAGCGAAAAGGCCACTTAATAAATACACTAGTGATACGAATCCAAGTTCTCAGTTAACAGCTGGGAAGTGGACACGATCTAATTGAGAGGCAACATCTACGCGAGGAAACAAAGCCAGGGCAAACCAGATTCTCAAAACTTGCCTTGATTTTTACGTGGCAGAAATAGCAGGACTCTGTATTAATTTTCATATCTTTATTCAACAATGGAGAGGTGGGAAAGGCAGAAGACTAAACACATAAGAAAGACATGGAGGTAAATTAAAACTATTTAGGAGCACAGCTTGAGAAGATAACAAAACAGCAGCCTTTTAAAGAAAAACATTAATAGGCATCCATAATAAGAAACTGGTGTGAGGAAACTTGTGTAAACTCAATAGCAAAGAACAAAAAGCCATACCTGCAACTCATAAACTTATTCTAATGACACATGGAGATTTCAATTCAAATTATTCAAGACATTTATCTGTCAAAATAAACTGGAAGTAAAAAGTGAATAAAGAACTTCCAGAACGTCTCTCCCCTACCCACATCAATAACTAAGCCTCTATCAAAGCAACTTTTGTCTAGAGGTGCCACCATATACTTGTGTTCAGTTATGCTTGGGGCACCACTTACAAGAGAGACCCACATAAAACAGTAGCAATATGTAATATTCAAAATTTAGTCCTTGGATGATGCTTTTTTTGTCTTGTCAGCTACTACGATCTTCAGGAAGTTGATACAGCCTGAACAGACAGAGCATAATAAGCTTTTCCAAACACTCTTTAACGCCAAAAGAAGAGCTGTATTTACAGGTTCATGACCCTTACGCCTCAGAGGGGAACTTGGCCAGGAAAGCTGCTTCTAGCAGAAATGTCAAAATAACCGAGAAGGGAAATAAGGACTAGCTGCCACCCTGTGGAATGCAAGCACATCTGCATCGATAAAGCCTTTTGTATCGTATTCTGGGGAGAAATGGAAGAAAAACAATGGGTCCTAACGAGAGCAAAAGAGCAAGATATCAAAGAGATAATACACGATTTTCTTTAATGGTCTTCACAAAAAAGAATGTAAAGGGATACCTAGAAAAAGTCTGGCTAAAAAAGCAAGCATAACACGAGATTAGGATGCCTTAGGGTTTCCTACATTTAAGTCATTATACTGCAGCAAGTGACCATACTTTTAATGACTCTACAAAAAACTAGTGAAAAAATTCAAACTCCCTTTCCCCCCCATAACCCCCAGTAACCCAGTCATTTAACATCACCGTGCTTCAGAGCATGGGTAAAAAGGTGACAGTGTCACGAACAGGCTTTTCCAATGTGTGTGTTAATTCCAGACTGCCCACCGGTCCTCCGATAAGACTTAGCAGTATCAGAGACAGGAGACTGGACTAGCTGAACCAATTCAGTTTGAGCTGGCTTTTGCTCTGTTTTCCCTTTTCTGAGGTAACAGCCTTTGAGCACCACAGTGGCTCCACTGATCAGTTACTATATTCCTGTGGCAAACACAGAATGGTCACAACAGCTGGCTTTTACAAAAATTACCTTTTAAATGTAGTTTAGATTATATTTAATTCAAGATATTCATTGCCCCAAATTAGCAAACGATAGCAGCAATGCTGTAATTTCCATTAAGTTGCTAGATTCCCCAGTAGGGCCTAGGAAAAAGAGAAAGCTTGGAAAACTCTGTGATTTGGCTTTGGCTAAACTTACATTTAGCACATTCCCTTATAAAACTGACATTGAGTGTTGCTAGTAGAGTGCCTTTAAATTAGCTCTACGCTGGCAGAGATAGCCATTCACTAAATATGAGGCTTAGTCATGAGAGCCATTCCTACCACCCTCTATTATGTATTAATTTCTTATAAATGTAACTCTTTAAATCATTACTAAGTGTTTCCTATAATGCAATAAATGTTCTTGGGGTCTCAACTATGTCAGGGCAATCCCCAACTTATAGCTGAAATTTAGCACCTGCCTGAAAGCACTATGTTGTTTATTTAACTCTGATCATATGATGGAACAATAGAACAGAAACATACAAATTTTTTTTATTTTTTTAATTTTTTTTTTAAGAAGTCTGACAATAAAGAATCCCCAGCCCTATTCTAAATTCTATTTCTCTTTCCTACAGTGACCTCCTGGTATGTCCTGGACCTTTCTTCAGTCTGTAAGTCTCCATCTATGATGTTGCAGATAAAAGACCTCCTCTTTCTCAACGTCAGAAAGAATCTCACTGTCTCATTATGTTCCTATTAGGATTTCCATATACGTTGAGATGCAAGGTTAGATAGTCTATATACATACCTCTTGCTGCTTCCTGCACAGCCTTCTGGCATATCAGGCACTCCTCCCAGTTTTGTTATCAGCAAACTTGCTGAGGGTTATACTCTCTGCCCCATCACCCAGATCATTAATGATGTCGTCAAACAGGACTAGACCCAGTATTGAGCCCTGGGGTATGCTGCTAGGCGCTGGCCTCCAGTCAGACCTCCTGGGACTGATCACCACTCTCTGGGCCTGGCCGTTCAGCCAGTTTTTTTATCCACCTCACTGTCTGCTCATCCAGCCCATACTTCATCAGCTTTTCTATAAAAATCTTATGTGAGACAATGTCAACATCCGTTGTACCCATATGATCTTGTATGGTTAAGAAATAAAAAAGTCAGTATTTTTTCCTGAAATGCTTGCACCATTAAAAAAGAACAAACCTGTCTGTTCTTCAGAATGCTAACTCTCTGTTGCCATGGTCACAAATTACCATAGTAACCATTAGATACATCTGTATTTTTAGATTAAAATTGCTTCTATTTTCACAGAATATAGATCCAATTGAACGAAACTACTCATTCTTACCAGGAAATACTACAAAATTCAGAGTATAAATTAGGGCAACACTACTGAATACACAAACACACAGAAAACTAGTTAATTGCAAAAGGGGGAGGGAATAAATCACAAACACTGCCATTTACAGAGCCACCTCCTGCAGCTAGAAAATGGTTTGAAAGGACAACAAAAAGATCTGAGGACAGTTATTCTCTAACACTATTGTCTCAGCAAGCCTCACTGCAAAGTGGCTCAATTAGAAAGCCTGGCAAGCTTAAATAGCCTTTTTAGTCAGGGGTTAACTCCAGTATTACTTCATATTTTTCCATTAGAGCCCCAGTTTGTTCCCCCCCCCCCCAAACAGGACCTTCACTCTCATACATAGGAAATATCGACGTTCAACCTGTCATAATTCAACTGTTATCAGCAAGTCTCTGCTCTCTCATTTTCAGTGATAGTACGTTATGCTTATACCCTCTGGTGGACAAAAAGCAATTCACAACCCTCCCTGTGCCTTACTGCCTTTAGATCAGCACCGTGCTAACAGGAACTTTGTCATGAAAATGCTGAATCAAAACCAAGCACCGCTACATAGTCTCTGCACTTCAAGGAAGGTCCTTCAGTCATCTTTACCTGGCTAGATCTGTCTCAGCTTCTCCATTTTCTTACTGGGCTTTCATTCAACCAACCCTGTCTCATACAGAGCTCAGAATGCCTGAATTTAGACATGAATTCATGGTCACATGTCAAAATAAAAATTTCATTTATCTCAATGTGACATTCACAACATCTGAGAAATAATCTAACAGAAGAGTCAAAAGTGAGGAGTCCATCAACTCAGTGCTTTCACAAAAAGGCAGCAGCATGAATACAAAAGGTTTGTATTCAACACTAGGTTTGATGATCAGGATAATTTACCTCCTAATTTTATAGTCACCAAAAATTTTCAACTTGCTTTCTTCTTCATAAGTTGCTAAGCATTACTTATGATAAAAAATTAGTTCCCTTATAAGTAAAAATTTTATATGCTTGCGACCCAGCCTGACTCTCCTCCCTGACCTGATTGAAACAAAGAACACGACTGAACTCCCCATCTTTGGTAAGTCAGTATAGCAATGCATTTCTACTGCTGCCACAAATCTTTCAGATAGTCTCAGACAGTTATATATTACAGAAGACTTGAACTCTTCCCCCTTTAGAGTTCACTCGCTTTTGCAGCCTTCCCACAAATGTTACTTCTAACATTATTTGGCTAAATGCAGACAGAATGCTCTTGTCCAAAGGGTCTGCAGTAAGCATATTTCAGCCAGAAGCCACTGCAAGAAAAGGGTAATACATCAAACTATGCTACCGGCAATAGATGCTCAGATTCCACCTGGGAATCCAGCCTTAGGCCTTGTTGTACAAGTCACTGTATGATTCTAGGTCATAGGATTAAATAATGGAAAAAGGCTAAATTTCAGCTCTAAAAGACAGTATTTTTCATATCTCCAGAGTCAGCAAAATGGAAGTAGTCTCTTGCTTAATAAGATAAAACATAAGAAACATAACCAGGTCATGAAGGGACAGGAGCTAAGAAACAGAGCAAGGAAGCAACGCTTTGCCTGCAAGGGGTTTACAGGAAGGTTTTAGGCAAAGAAGCAGCAAAGACCTAAACTTACCTGCAAAATTGCAGAAAAAAACGGCCAATTTGCCACTGTTTCTTTTCACTTCATATTATTTTGATTCTGGTTCTCATCAGAAATAGAGCACTGGCAATTCTGATATTGAATTTTGGGATTCTACAGATAGCTGTTCATATGAGCAAAGTCCAGCATTTGGTTCATCCCACCATGTAGGCTTTGCGGGGGGTCGTAATTTCCCAGATGAATGTATCCTCTGGAGCTCCCTGATGGTGCTTGCCCAACATAACATATCTACTAGAAAGTGATGCAAGACACGTTGATATTTTTCTGGTCCTCCCTGCAGATCAGCTACCTGCTGAGGTAAAATTCAAACTTGATTGTTCTGAAGCGATGAAAGGTTCAAGAATCTCAATGCATGTAGCTCAAGCCCAGCTTAGGAAGGTAAGACACAGAGGGAGAGGTGCTGTAAGAGAGAAATCAGGCTCTAATCTGTTTAGAGTTTAAGTATTGCTTGAGGATCAGAAAGCTGGCGGTATTTCCTGGACAACTCTGTACTGTACGCAGCCCATTTTCCACTCTACTTCTGTCTCACAAGACAGGTTCTTAGCTGCTATGCAGGTTTATTGTCTTCATTTACTGTTCAAACCAATTGTTCTCACAAGTTACTCTGCACACCTCTTAAGGTCTCTTCTGAAGGCTCTGGGCTTCTTAACAATACCTTTAAGTAACATAAGACTGAGTTATGTTTATATTGTCTTGTAATAGTGCCAAATTCCAGATGAAAGGTGACGAGGAATCCTTTCTCCTCAGTAACGCTAAAGTACATCCCCATACAGCATATGCATTTCTGCACATACCAGCTCTTAAACATTAAATTCAGTAGCCTCCAGCCCACAAATAGCACACAGGAACTCCTGGGCAACTGGCTCCAGGTGGCCCTGCTTGAGCAGGGAGGTTGAACCGGATGACCTCCAAAGGTCCCTTCCAACTCCGATGACTCTGATTCTATGAGCTCATATAGCTTCAGAATACTCTGCTGGTTTTCCATGTTATCTGACTTTATAGGGCAACTCAGAAAGCAGCACCACAAGATGCTTCAGCCAGCTGGCACATTACAAATTCTTAGTGGGCAAGAAAAGCTATAGTACTGACCAGTTACATAGAAAGATGTGATTCAGCATCTCCCCAGCAAGTAGCAGAGTAATGTGATAATACATTGTCCCCGTCAGAAAGAAGGGTATTTTTTTTCCTCCTAGATTTCTCTCTTAGGCAGTAAGCCACACTTTCCAGCATTACATGCAAATTTGGAAGACACGATAGGAAAACTCAGCTCAATTCAACAGCTGCTCTCAAGCATATAATGACACTTCACAGTTAACATGCAAGCCTCCTTGATACAATGCTATGTGCAGATCAGAGAACCAGCAGAGTATTCCATAGTTATCCCACTTTCCTCCTAAGGCACTATATTTCCTGCTGACTAAGATGGTAAAGAATAAATAACAATTTCTGGAAAGTTTGGGTTCTCTAGAAATCTTGCTTTTCAAGGCAGAAATGACTTGGCCTTATATTGTGAGAGAGTCATGCTTCCAAGGAGGATGTATAAAAGAGAAAGCCCAGCACTGCAAACAGACAATAAATAGAACTCAATTCACTAAAATGGGGGAACGTGTAGCTTCCCCAGAACAAGATTTGCAATTTTAAGAACACCAGCATCCCTCTCTCTAATACACCCTCTACCTACCAAGGAAGTTAATCTAGTCTAAAAGAAATCAGTCCCCCTTACTCAGAAATGTAAGGCTGGAGAACCAGAAACTCAATTAAGAACAGTAAGAAATTAAGATATTTAGTTGAAGTCTAAGGTTTAAAACCTGACAGTAGTCTCCCCTATATTTTCCTATTTCTTACCCACCATGGAGGATACTGCCAAGCAAGAAAACATTTTTCCCTTTTATGCAGCAAATCATGAAGTTTTACAGAAGGGAAACCACATTTCACTATTTTCTTTTCCAACAGCAGAACACTGACTCATAGTATTATAAAGTGTGGAGGTACAGCATTTCTTTCCAAAAGGCAGTCATGGCTTCACTTTCTACCTCATGGTACAGCTATTTTAGGATAGCTTTTAGGCACACAAAGTTTGACACACATGTACCACCCCCCCACCCAACTTCAGGTGTCATTTTTTCTTACTGCTCTTCCCTCTGTGCCCAGGCATATTAGGAAAGGGGTATAAACACTTACTGAACACAATGGGTTCTACTGCTAGGTGAAGATGTAACCATTTGCTTAATTGCACAATGAAGCCCACGGATGATACTGAAGAGAAACTACATTCCAGCATTTCCTGGTGAAAACACTGAACAACAGCTGATAAAAGCATTTTATCAAAACAGCACATTCAGCGTTCTCATTAACAAGAGAATTTCTATGCAAGACCATGCCATCCAATGCAGAACTATATCTAGAAACTCACTAAGAGGTCACGTGGGTGGCGGCAGATCTGCAGAGGTTTTTGATCAAGCAGAGCACAACCTAGCAGTCACATTTGTACTGGAAGAAGAAAATAGTGTCCACGCTAAGACATTGTTCTTGCTCTGGGTAAGTTCTGCTGCTTGACATCATCAGCTTCATATCACACACTAGATAATAGTCCCCAACTCTACTCCAGACTCTCTCCTACAATCAGAAGTCATTTCACTCCCCTGTACAACAAAACTCAAAGACTGACCCGTACTTACCCACAGGCTAATGACATCAAGCATCAATGCTAAGTAAAAGATACTTAGCACAGGACCTAGCTCAGGAAGACAAAGGTAAATCTGAATGCCAAAACTGAGTCTTCAGAAATTCTTCCTGTGCTTCAAAGCAGGAAGAGTTACTACAAATGACCTGATTCTAGAAAACATTCTGGAAAGTCACTGTATGAAAACCGAGTAATCCAAGACTATCACAACGCATGCACAAGGAAAGGGCATGAAGATTAGCATTAAGGGGAGACTAACCAATCCTTGGCTTCCAAATCAAGTCCCTCACAATGATTTACATAAATAATTTGCTATGGAAATTTTTAGTTTAAAAAAAGTCAAGAAATGTGGTCATAGAGATACTCGGTATATAGAGAATAATGGTTCTATCTTGTTCAATACAGTAAAAACTAGGACAGCAATTCCTCACAACTGATCTTCCACATAATCAGTAAAGATTTTTATCCCTCATATGGAGAGAGGAATTTCCTTTGGAAACAGAAAGAATTCCTGCTTCAGGACATGCCTTTGCATGTACTAGTGAGACACGTATACAGTGTTTGCTAACAAACTAAAAAGAACAAAATACTTGGGGTTTTTTGTGAAACTCAAAGACAAATCAAGGATTTTCTACTGGCTTCTGGATAAGGCCTTGTGGATAATTTAGGACAAGTATTTCAGACAAGACGCAAGTTTCTGACATCATCTGTCAAGACTTCAGTTTTTAAAAGCTACAAATAAAAGTAAAACCAACTTAATTGGTTTCCTAAAATAACTAGTCAGTTCATAACAATTTGCCACCAACACAATGGGAAAGAAGAAAAATTCAGTCCTAAACTTCAACTTTACAAACATTTGAAGGGCTATTCTTTAGGACAGAAATACTTGTGGAACGTTACTTGCAGAAGTGCTTCTATACATTGTCAACAGCAAAATACTGGGCTCTGTGAAGAATCCACCCGCAATTTCAGAAATGTGACAGCAAAAGATGTGGGCAAACACAAATGCCTGCACCTTGAGCTAAGAATGGTCTTCAGTAGGGAAGGAGGAGCCAGGTTCCTTTGATAACTAGCTTCAGTAAAGATTAAGACCATCAAGCATTCATTCAGACAACCATGTCTATAATGGTGCTCCCCCCATTATAGGTCTCAACAACAGGAACCCTACTCATATCAAATTCCCATTGACTCTGTTGGCATATGTACGGGGGATCTCCCCCTAACAATGTTCAACAGATTAGAATCCAGTATGGCTTGGCATGATGCAAATTTTCTCTGCAGCACTGCAATTCCACTCGCACAATACATATTCTACATTCAATGTAGTTCTGTCCCAAGTGTGTTACATATTGCTCAAGTCTCAGGACTGATAAACATGGCACATGGTCAGACAGAAAATTTGTGCAAGGGCTGCAGTAGGATAAAGCAAGAGGACTGATTAATCACAGTATTGTGCCCTACTCCCTGCTTTTTATCCCCCACAAATGGAATCCTGGAATTAGCAAAATTCATACCTCAGCTATTTATCAGTTTTCATGCCCTGAGGATTGGATCTCCTAAAGCTGAGAGATAAGGGCTTCTGAAATTCTCAAGTATGCCCACAGACTATTGAGCCAGATTTTCCCCAGTCATCTGCTAGAATGAAAGAATTTGTCCATAGTAACAAGCACCAGGATGACATGGAATTCAACCACTAAATAGCAAACCAACAGCCTCCCTGCCAGGCTTTCCCACTGCATGGGACTCGCCTCACTCTGATACTCTCACAGGAATCAAAGTGAACAACAGAACCCAAAATAAAATTCAAGCAGCTTCAAAAAGAGGCAAAATCTTACGGATGCCCAACTTTCCTTCTCAATAGTTAACTTTTACAGATACCTATGTCTACTCCATCACATGTGCATATAACAGCACATTTTCTTCATTACTCAGTTTTTCAGTTATCTCCCTTCACCTTCCAGAAAAAAATAAAATAAAACCCCAATCTCTTCATCTTCCAGTACTAGTAATGGGAATCTAGCATACTCCTCCTCCCATAAGCTAGTCCTCTATGTTCAAAAGCACTCAGCATACATCATTTCAGTCACGTTCTCAAAGGGAACGGACATGACAGGTATGGTCCATTCTTAAGGAAGATGAATCATGGTGGGCACTTCTTAACAACACACAGCTGCAGAAGAATACCCAGAGCAAGATAAGAAATTTTAGGGAGCCACCCACCCCCGTGGAACTCCAGTGTCTAATATTTTTCCAGCTTCTGTGCAATGGATGTCTCTAACCCTAGTCAGTTCTTCCAGCAAAGATTCTCCCCAACTAGGGTTATACAGTGGGAATTCCAAAGCAACAGGCTATGTACAGACATATCAGCATTCCCTTCAACAGAGAAATGAAAGGGAGAAAATTTCTGAGGATGTGTATCCTCTACTCCGTTTTCTGAATCCCAGCCTCCCCCTTGCCTTGGAATGAGCTCTACAAAGCAGTATCTGTTATGTACATGAATCTCAACTCCCTTCCTTTGGGGAGTTTCCCCTCAAAAGGGACAGGTAAATCCCGGGACAGAGACAGGTGCTGGGGAGGGGGATGTCTCCTTAGGATGACTCGCCAGAAGCAAGAGAGCCTGCAGCTTTCTTCTTAGGGCGGGCTTTCACACTTCTTACCGGAAGCTGAGAAAGAAAGAGAGGCATCTTAGGTTAGTTTACTTTAACATCTAAATGTCTAACAGAAAGATACAAAAATGCAGAGTGAAAATAGGACAAAACAACTACAACATGATGACCCTATTCATGTCATCTGTTGTTTCAAAAACCATTTAACCGTTCCATTTGGTTTTGGTTAGTAAACAAATCACTCTGAGCATATCCATCAAATAGTAACCAGGAGAAGACATTCTAAAACAGGACAAGTGTGATAATAAAATCGAAGTCAGCTGTCTTGACAAAAGATGAGACATAGCGATATTTCAAACTGGTAACATTCACATACCACTTCACTGCTATAACTTTTCTGCTTCTTGACTGCCATCCCAAATGCTGTTCTCTGAAAGATGTAGAAACATCCTGAACTAGTTTGCACACTTTACTCCAGTGTCCTTCCTTCTAGATATTGGCAAGAAGAGTACATTTATGATCTACGATGCATTCAGGCCTTCCGGGCAATCTCGGAGATCTCAGTCAAAGACCTCCTACAATTTCTACATCTGAACCAAAGATCCAAACAGACTGAGCATAAAAAACAATATGCCTGCAAAGGGCTTTATCAGAATTTCTGTATTCACAATAAACAGTATAGAAAAGTCATTACTGTCTTTTCACAGGTTCACTTTAAAAATTCTTCACTAGGAAGCTTAGAATCAAATTTTGTTCCTCTTGTTTCCCTGCTCCTGTCTAATATGCTAGAGAAGAAAGCAGAGGTGTCAACTCAGAAGTAAGCCTTGGGAATTTAAAAAAGATCCAGGCTGATTTAAAATGCATCTTTAGACATACATGTCCATCCTTGGAGATATTCAAAAGCGATCTGGACATGGGCCTGGGAAACCGGCTCTAGATGGCCTTGCTTGAGCAGTGGGGTTGGACCAGATGATCTCCAGAGGTCCCCTCCAACCTCAACTATTCTGTGACTCTGTTACAAAGAGTACTTAGTCACATGCAAAGGTGTCCTGTACACTGTAAAATCAGGTTACCAGTATGACTTAAAATTAAGCCATTACTTTCCACCAAATTATTTAATATTTAGCCTGAAAAGCTCAACAATGTGAGCCACTCATATAGCACTCTATGTTAAATAAAAATAAAAAATAAAATTAGGAGTCTGAGTTGAATCAAGCAAATAGGACCCCAACTTCACAAAAAGAGAGAAGCATTTTATCACATATAAATCAAGCCACAAGAAACATTCAAGTAAGAGTCAAAACCTGGAAAGTGGCACCTCAAAAGTGGCATATTCTACAAAACACATCAATGGCTGAAAAGAAGATTGTTAAGCTAAAATGGCTCTTGGACACAACTGCATTTATTTTCATGTATGGTTTGTTTTAATAATAAGAATACAGGCAACTCATGTCCCATCTGAATGGCTGTAAATATCCTAGATCATCGCATGGACATATGGAGGGGACATCTCAACAATGACTAGTTACCCAAACTTCAAGACAAAACCCTGGGGTGGGGGAGAGCAAGGGGGATGGGGAGTGGTGTGTGCGTGTGTGTAATTATGTTTTCGCCATATCTAATATGCAGAAGTCCAGGAAAGCCTACAAGGGTACAGAACCGTTGCATTTTAGATGAGGAGAAAGTGGCTGTCCTAGGGATAAACGTCACAGTAGTATTATATATTCAGACTGTAACAGACAGGAGAGAGGATACAGTCAACAAAACACATTAAAAATATCTAATGCCCCACCCTTCAACAGAAAACCTGAATGAAAGCAAAGCTGGGTCCTGGCTTATGACAAAGGCTTACAGGCATGATAAAAATACAAAAGCTAGAGACTAGTATAGCAAGTAGACAGCAAGTCCTCTGATGTAGGACTCAACTAGGAAAGACTTAGTCCAACAACATTTATACAAACAGCTTTTAAATGCACCAAGACTATGAAGCCAGAGCCTTCCAACAAAGCTTACAAATCAATGTGCTCGAAATAATTTACACACCAGCTCACCTCAGCTTTCATCATCTTCTTAGGAGTTTTGAGACTTTGGGTACGTTTAGGAAGTTTGTCTCCTGCATCTTCATCTGATGGGTCTGTTCTAGTCTCTGACGGGGTTCCATTAGACCTCTGTGCCAGACTGCTCTCCTCTCCTGAGGAGTAACAGGAAGCTAAGGAGTAGGAGAAAAAGTTTTAGCAAATACTTTTGAAAAATCACATGAAGTCTCAAATGGCCCATCCTGAAGGACCACAGGAAAGGGAGATGTCAACGATCCTTCAGAAGGATAATCCAAAAAGTACAGAGGTGTATTAGTAGATGGGAAGGGACTAGGGAAGACAACGCAACCTCTCCCAGATAATCTGAAATCTCGTAGTCCTTCTGAGACACAATGCATGAAAAGTCCAGGGAACCCCTCCTCCCTCACACAATGGCCCAGCAGCAGTGTTCTATACCCGAGTCCTCAATGGTTTCAAGAAGACTTCCACCAGAGGGGTGCAGCTGTGGCTCCTGGCTTCGCATATGCACGGTATCTTCATCCCGGATCAGAGTGAGATCCTGCATGCTGAAACTTCGCAGCTTCTCAGACAAAACTCCCTGCCCCTAAGAGGACATAAAAATTAGGGTCAAGGGCACTTAGCCTTCACCAAGATCATCTCACATGGGATCATTCAGAAGAAGAGGAAAGGTGCCCTACTCCCCACTAGGGTACTCTGAAAAAAACAGAGAAGGGAAAAAGAGAAGTATGCTCCCAAGACCAACAGGGAAGAGGTTAAAGCAAAACCCATTCCACTCTCCCTCCACTTTTCATAAGACAAAGGATGGGATTAACTGCAAGGCAAACTGGAGGAAAGGAAAAGTAGATTGGTGCCAACAAGTACCAGCATCCCTAACAGACCCACAGCACTAATTGCTGGCACACAAAACTAAACTGCTGGGGAATTCCTGAATGTTACAGAAGGTGTTGCATTACCTTTGCAGCTGCAGTAACTGCTGCATTGGCAGCAAGGTTTAACCCTCTCTTGCCAACTCGCATCATGGTTTCATAGCTCTTGTCACGAGCCTGAGTAATGTATTCATCAATTTCCTAGGAAGGCAATGTGGAACATGGCATTTAGCTCCTCATTACAAACATGATCAAAGTCTCCCCACCATCACCCTTAAAACCCCAAAGCTCATCTGGACGCTTTTTTTCCAGGCTACCAGCATCAGCTGTCATTGATCATGTAACTGCAGTTTCTCTGCTACTTACAGAAAGCTTGCAAATGCAACCTTTACTTGAAGTATGCTATTACAAGTTGTAACAACTGAAACAAAGCTGTTGCTTATCCTGACAATGTGAAAAAACAGCATGGCTACAGAACGTGCTGCTCCTATCGTGATTCAAAGAGCTTAACTACTGACAGTGACTATAAGGGCTCATGACACTGGGTTAGCCAAACATGCTTTCTAAGCATTAGGCAAACTACTGGCTACATTACAATCTTCTGTAAGCTGCCATCGTTGTCAGAGACAGAATCATTCTACATCCACTAATGTCAGCACAAGCATGATTCACACGTTTCAGTTTTTATTGTGGCATAACTGAATCAGAAGTCAGTCAGCTCCCAGACAGGTCAGTATCTTCTAACAACAAGTGAGTACCTTCTCCTTATTGGAGAGCGTTGGGTGCACAAACTTCCTGTAGAGCACACTGGAGCCCTTGGTGTAAGGGGAGAGCAGCCAAATCACAAATGCGATTTTCAGCTCGAAATAAAAGGGAAACCTGAGAGAAAGAGGGAAGAAAAAAAAAAAAAGAGAGAGAGAGAAAGATGGAGAACTGGAATCAAGATCAGCACAGAGACAGATGGAGATAACTGGTAGAGAACAGCGTAGGCAGAAGGAGCAAAGGCAAGATAAAGGCTCAGAAACAAAAGAATCGATATATCAGGTCAGAATAGTAGAACCCTCTTTGGAATCCTAGGACATACCTTCTTCGAGTCTCATTTAGTCTTTCATCCATAGCCGTGAAAACTCCATAAACAGGGCATCTCTCAGCCCTGCAAACACACCAAATTACAATCTGATAGCTACTCTCATCATTCTGAAGTTTGTTTAGAGAGTATCCACTGGATGTTAATATTGTATTAGTTTCCCTCTCATTTTCCAAAGTTTTCAACTATGTATCTGAATAGATCTCAAGTTCCTGCTAAGGCTGATGGCTCAGTTTCGGAAACTTCCAGTAGGTACTCCTCAGATAAGACACAAAAGGAGGATCAGTGTAAATGAAAAAGAGCAGGCAGCATGTAAGTCTTTCACCTCTAACCCTTACCCAGTAAAGTCTCTGGGAAGATACAGTAGCAGAGATTGAAACAAGTGAATGCAAACTTCCTACTGTCTCTATTAGTAGTAAGAGAGTTCTGTTTTCAGTGGTCCATTTCAAGTATGTGAACAAGCGAAAGCTCTTGTACTTTTTAGATCTTTGTCTGCTTTTCAAAGTTTAGCAGGAAGAAGCAAAACTGCTGGGTACTTTTGTAAGGCATGTGTAGCCATTTCATGTTTCTTTAAAAGATGCAACTCTTGACTAGTATTCTTTCAGAGATGTATGCAAAGCTCAAACACTAAAGCAACGAGGAAACTGAAGATATACTGTTCCAAAGGTTCAGTTGAAGACACGTAACAATGATTTGTCATTTTCGGAGGCCTCTGTATTGCCAAGCATGACACACAGCACTGAAAGGATTAAGAACCTGCTTCCCTGACTCCACTCCACCCCACCCCCACTAGTGGAAGATAATTTAATCATGCAAAACACCACTCAGAGCACAGACATGCGTCTGATCTGCTCCTCCACACAACAGGCTCGCAAAGCAAAACAGGTCCCTTCCTTCTACCATCTTTTTTTTTTTTAAAGTGTCTTTTAGACCACCATTTCTCAAACTTGACCAGTTCACATCAACAGCTTCTCGAAAATATTTTGTTATGAATTAATGAAGATCCTCTTACAGATACTGCATATTTATCTTAACTGTTCGCAAGTATAGAAGATGAAACAGCTAAGACAGCAGCTACTACCCGCAATATCTACAAACCTGCAGACTCTTCATAGGGATTGAAAACTCCTAAAGGAGAGACAGTTTATTCTTAGCATCCTAACACTACACCTTTAAAAACCAAACAACCAACAAAAAAACCCATGCCACCAAGGAACTCACCAAGAAAGAACAATGTCTGTGAGAGTTTCTGCAGTGGTGAAGAAGGCAAACACAATCCAGTACATCATCCACTTCACCTGCAAAAGAGCAGTCACTCAATAAACATCCATCAGAACCCAGAAAAAAGCCAAATGTCTTCTCAGTAAAAAAATGACTCATCATCTCCACACATTAAGATGAATTCAACAAGAAGGCATATATAATCAGTAATGGAGAGAGTCACATACCAAATGGTACATTATAGTTTGGGAAAACATGTAGGATTAATGTGCTCTAAATAGATAAATGCATACAGATACACTGATGAACTCATGCCCTGTAGCAATATCATGATGCAACAGTGTTAAAAGTCCCAAATAAGCTATCTAAAAAGAGTAAGCAGTTCACTTTGAGAAGTTACAGTCTTTCATATATCATAATTATTGTAATAAAAACATATATACACACATATGCAAAAGTTCAGTTTCAACTGTAGCCCTATATTTTCTTGATTTAAAGGTTTTTGGGGGGAAGAAAAACCCCCACCAAACCAACAGATATAGTATTTTGCTTTAAGTCACTAATAAGCGTTCTTTGCCTTAATCGTTAGTCCCAGAAATTACATGAGTATTTCTCTTTTCTTTTTAAATAAAGGCTCAGTAAGAGAGGTAAGAAAGAACATGATGCATCAACCTTATCTTCTTGTTTAAGGCCTTGAGTATAGTTTACAAAGTGTACTTTGCACTATTATGGCACATCTGTATGCCTATTGTCTATCTCCCTACTTCCTCACAACTTTTTCTGGAGCAGTAGGTATTTCTTTCAAAGCAAACATAAAATAATTTCCCCCTAACCACACACACACTCACACTCTGCTGTTTCAGTAACAAGTCTCTCAGCTAGAGGCCAATTATTCCTAAAGAAGAATCAGCTGAATTATAAAAACTGCTACCCAAAAATTTCCAATAGCAGAAGAGTCAATATCTTATAAGGGAAGTTACCAGTTTTCTATGCTTTTAAGAAGTAAAAATAAATCTAAGTAGCAGACAAATAGAAAGAAGAGGTCACCTTTGCTAAAAGCAACTTAACACTGTTAGTGTCATCAAGAATGGGAAAGAACTAAACTGAATCAAGGAAATTCCACATATTAAATCCGCACATTAATCCATGTATTAAAATTACATGAACAGTTTAGCGACAGTCTTTGTTACAGCAAATGAAGTTATAAAAGCATATATTTCCCCAAACTTGCATGCTTTGGAAAATTTGGTGATCTCTTCTTGAAAGACCCTCCAAAACTTTCTAAAAAACCCAATAAAATTATGCTGCCTCTAAGACAGTGGACGGTTTTGAAGATAGGGTTAGTAGCCCAAATTATTTCCACTCTATTGTGCAATTTTTTCACAACAGAAATTAGCAAAGCTTGTATTTTATGGCTCTCCTGCCTTTTTTTTTTTTTTCTTCCCCTTGTATCATCAGTTTGGACAGGACCAGGAGTCATTCACTCGACTTGTAAAGCAACTCTATGAAATGAATGGTTAACTCTTCAATGCAGCGACATAAATCAGCTCTTGTATGAAAAAGTGTGTGAATAATGACAGATCAAAGGTGGGAAACAGGAATCCCAATGGGTGAGAGATTTCAGAGAAGCTACATACCAGTAAATCTTACTTCAGTATTAGGCAAAATGAAGGCAATAATAATAAAAGCAATTAGCAGATACACAGCGTCCTGGTTTCAGCTCCAGGACACACAGATATATATAATGTAATGAGGAATATGTTTTTTGCAGAAAAAAATTAATCTCACAAACGTAGCAGACTTCTTAGGTTTCCATAAGCTCTTGCTATAGCCCTTCCCTTACAGGCAGGGTGTATGGAGTTTCAACAAAGTTTTCAACAAGCCTAAATAAACACTCAAAGAAACGAAACTGTCAAGGATAAAAAGGAAGGGACTTTTGAGGATTAACAATTGGTTAAGAGAGAGGAAACAAAGGATAAAAATAAATGGCCATTTTTCACAATGACGAAAGTTACCAGTGGAATCCCACAGGAATCAGTGTTGAGATCTGTGCTGCTCATCTTCATGAAAGATCTGGAAAAGGTTGCGAATAATAAGATGACAAAATGTGCAGAAGATACTTTTCTATCCAGGGGATTAGATACGAGTTCATTAAAGAATTCAGAAAGGGATCTATACTGATTGATCTCCAGTTGACATTTTGTCGCTAAATGTCATTAAATACAAAGTAATGAACTTACAGTATCTGCTTTTTCTTAGTGAAAACTAAGTGGTTACATAAATTAGCTCATGCCACTCAGGAGTGCTCGCTGTAGACAGCCTGATGAAACCATAAGCTCAGTGCTCATTAGAATTTTTCATTCTGCTAACAGAATGCTCAGGAGTATTAGAAAAGGAAGCGAGAAGAACAGAAAACATTGCTTTGTTACTGTTTAAATAAACTGCATGTTCACATCTTTCATACTGGACATAGGTGCCTTGCTCTCTGTCTCTTCCTGCCACCCTTCACCCTACGCTCCGCAGCTAAAGACAAAAAGAAATACAGCTCTTAAATAAACTAGAAGGATCTAACTTCTAGCTCTAGAAGTCCCTGAAGTGCAGATGACCAGAAACTGGAAGAGCAGAAAGCAGAGGGGAAGAATCACTAATTTTTTTTCTTATGATGTTTGTAATCCACAGATTACAAACACCTTCAAAAACTGAGGGTCAAACCAGGCTGTATTTTTTTTTCAATCCATTCAAAAGGAGTCAGGTCTCTGCTGCTCAGGCTGATGACCACCAACTTCAGCTAACTGCACATACGTAGTCTCCCCAGCTCGCACCAAGAACCTAAGTAAATTCAGTAAATGCAAAAGCATAGTCGGAATGTAGATTTGACCAAAGCTGAAGATGACACATAAAAGGAACTAAATTACTTTTAAAACAGTCTGAGCTACTAGATGCAGTTTGTCACAGCTGCTCAAAGACTTACCGTAAGTTTATATCATGGTGGGGGAGAAGAGCAAGTTTGCACTGTACTCTGATGCCATGGATGGGCTGCTTGGGGTAGCTTGGTCTGTGTCAACTCAATCTTCAATACACCACACTCTCTAGCACATATACACCTGCAAGATCTTTCTCCCCTACCCATGCTGGTTCTTAAGCACTATGAGCAAGCAGTAGTACATAGACACAGCGGGCTTTGAAAACGTGCAGCACAGCATTCAAGTTTTCCACTGACTTTTCACAGGAAGAACAGTTTGAACAGATATTGGCCCCCTTTCCTGTGTTTAACAAAATTTTCCCTGCCTTTCCACTTATGCTGAGAAGGAATAAGCCCTCCAAAGATCAGTGAATTAGGCAGATGGCAGCCCAACACCTAAATGCTTATTTCTGATGTAGTCCTCTCAAGGAGAAATAATTTATATATAAGATGAGTTTTAGCAGTTCAAATACATTTTCTTGAACCAACTCCAGTATTTTCACTGAAAATAAAAACAAGAGAAAATTTTCTGCTGCAGTAATCTAGAACTACCTACTTCAAGAAAACTGTATCAATGAAGCATTAAACAAAACCCAAAAGTGAATGCCGTACTTTTCCACATCAGCCCTAGTGGGGCTTACAACCAGGTGATTAGTTGGTACTATTGTTAAGACAACTTTATGATAGTCAAATACTGTATCTCATTTCTTTTTCACCATCAGATTAGGGAAGTCTTACAGCAATTTAGGTAACACCTACCAAAAGAAAATCAGATCAATACAACGTTTAAATGCCGTGTTTCCTTGCAGGATGTATGTACCTCAACAGCTAACCTACCCACAGAAAATAAGCAGGTTTTCACTGTAAAGAATGCCTGCAAATTCAAAGGCTCCATATTTACCGGGTCTTTTGAGCTCCAGAACAAGCATGCTACAGGCTGTTTTAAAAAAGGAGTTTGTTTTTTTTTTTCCCCCTCAACTTCTCAACAAAACAATTTAAAACTCTGAAATCTGAGTCTGTCTTAAAGTTAACACAGATTCTGTAACTGGAACAATCATTCCGTGACAGACACTCATGAGCCAGAATAAAATTCTGGGTAAAAAAAATACACATTTCATGCAACAAATGAAGGTCACAGGCAACTGGAAGGAAAGAGGAGAGGAAGACCAGACAAGACAAGAGTAATACAATACTACTTCATACATAACTTCAAAGATAACTATGAAGTCACAGGATCATGCAATTATTCAGATAGTTTCTTTCATGCTTTCTTTTTAGTTTCTAATGTTATTACTGATAAACGTCAAAGTTTACTAAGTCTCATTGTATTTCTGACTACGTCTCTAATACTCACTAAAAACACTGTGTCATTTATCAATGCCTCCTGAACATTCATATTTTGACTTCTTTGCTGAGACCAATATTAAAAAAAACCCAAAACACCTCAGCCAGATGTTGCGGTCTGTAAAGCTGTCCACTATGAGTGAGACTCTCACCTCAGCTAGCACTTCCTTCAAAAACCAGTGGGGCTGAATTTTAAGCCAACATGTAGGAAAGGTCTAGGCAATTCTAGAGGACTGAGGCAGCATGAGACAAAAAAGGACTATATCCTGCAATATTTATTGTTGACGTGTCATTTTGTAAGGAAGAAACAGAGCCAGCTGGATGAAGAGTCTCAGACTGCACCACAAAGCAATATGGACAAATTATATCCTCTTCACCCATATTACCTCTCTTCTCCATCAGGTTATTCCTTGCTCTAGATAAACGGAAACTCATCCCCCCCCGCAAGCCAAACAGCTCTTGTCTCCACTGAGCAACTTAGAACAGCCCTTCTGCAAGATGACCACATGTCACATCACTAAAAAGCATTTTGTATTTTAAATACAGTAATTGTAAGGGTGGCATAGACAGAGAAGGGGAAACGATTCCAGAAAGGAAGGAGGATGAAGCCTTGACCAAACTGATTGCAAGCAAGGTTGATAGGAAGCCACAAACCAAGCAAGATTACTCAGCTTTTTAGAAGAAAACAAAAATAGTACTGAAAAAGCAGTAAAAGGACACGGAGTAAGGATAAAGTTAGAAGAAAGAACTTGTCCTGCACTTTCAGATGCTCCCAGGCTGCAGTGTCTCCCCCACTCTCCCTTCCTCACTCAGCATCTCCTGAGAAAAAAACAGCCCACGTTTACGGCTTGAAACCTCCCACTTTAGTCAGCGCCCTTCCTCGGCAACTTCTTCAGGGACCGTCGGGGCTGCTGCTGCTCAGCCGGCCGGTCCGACCCGACGCCCCCGCCGAGCCGGAGAGCCTTCGCCTCGGGGACGGCCTGGGGGCTTGCGAGGGACAGGGGCGGGCGCTGCGCCGGCGCGGCGAACCCGAACTCACATATTCCTTCACGTTTTTCGTCTTCACGGCCTTGTAGGAGGAGTACGCGGGGTAGAGGGTGCCGAAGATCAGCCTGCGAGAAGAACATACCCCTCAGCGCTTCGCGCCGTCCCGCACCGCCAGCTGCCTCAGCCCGCCGCCGCCGCCGCCGCCGCCGCCGCGGGGAGCGCCCCGGAGGCTCCCGGCAGGACGCCGGTCCCCCGCGACGGCCCCACAGGCGGGGCTCGGCCGCCCCCCACCCGCGGCACCGCCCTTGGGCCGCGGCAGCCTGCGCGGGCCCGCCGGTCCGCGGCCACCGCCGCCTGCGCGACAGCACCCGCCCCACAGCCGCCCGCAGACCCCCCCTCCCCCCACGGGGCGCTGGGTCCCGCGGGGCACAACCGGCGGCACCGCTGCAGCCCTGCTCCGGGCGGCGGCCGCCGCCTCCTGCCGGGGCCGGGCCCTGCGCGGCGGCCTGCGCATCCCTCCGCCCCGGCCGCCCCGCACTCACACCACGAGGCGGGAGATGATCCAGGAGACCATGGCGGCGCCGCGCGAGCTCGGGCGGCGGCCGGAGAGTCGGCGGCGGCGGCGGGAGGCGGCTCTTAAAGGGCAGGTTCCTGCAGCAAGCGCAGCCCCGCCCCGGGTGCTTGAAGGGGAGGAGCCGACGCGTCGGAGGGAGAGGTCCGCAGCGCGCCCCGAGCATCCCGCCCCGCGCCGCTGCGGAGCCCTCGGCGGTTCGCGCCGCCCGCCCCGCAGAGGGCAAGCGCCCGGCGGCGGCGGCGGCGGCGGGGCAGGTCCCGCCAGAGCCCGCAGCGAGGCGGGGCTCCCGCCAGAGCCCGAAGGGAGCGGTGAGCCCCGGGGAGGGGGCCCTGCCGCCCCGCCCCAGGGAGAGGAGGGAAAGGCGACTTACTGGGGAGCAACATGCGCAATGCAAGAACGTGACAGAAGAGCAAGTGCTGGGTTGAGAGCACGGATACCTTGGAAGACGGCGTGAGAGAGGGCGCGGAAGCAGCCATCTTCCGCGAAGTTGCCTCCTCGAGGGAGTTAGCGCCGACAACAGCGGTTAAGTGCTGCGGACAGATTCGTTAAGGTTAAAAGCGTTTCGAAGTCCCACAGCTCCCCGTTGCACCCCAAACCGGATGTAAAACAACACTGACTCGCTGATGCCGAGGTCGGGGTTATCAAGCCAAAGGGATGAAGGCTTGTTGGTTGTAGTTTCCGGGATAATTCAGGGTTGCCCCGTGCTCTTGTTCTTCCAGAGTTCAGCGGAGAGGCCGAGGACTGCTTAACTACAGAGAAGGCTGAACCGGGCGGGGCGGGGTGGGGGGAAACATCCTTGTTGTAGGGTGGGGATGTGTATGCTTAAGCATACCAGAATACCAGAAATTGTTACGTTTTAACAAGGCACCGAGGAACACTGTTAAGAGAATCCTCCTCCTCGGTCAATGCCAGAGTTAATTAATGGGCCCCTTTTGCCCCCCCCCCCCCAATAGCCTGTATGTACATTACAGTCAGGATTGATCAGGCCCAGTATGCGGATCTCTGAATCACACTAAGATGACCATTACATAACCCATTTTTTAATTAAAAAAAAAAAAATTGCTAGAAAACTATTGTCGTTCTTCAGCTAACCAAAAAAAACCCTGAAGAAAGGCACTATGGCAAAGTCTCATTACTTGCCAAACAGCCTTTATGAAAAGAGACCAAAGAAAGAGAGCAAAAACAAAGAGCTGCTGGGGAAGAATTTTCTCATGAATGCATGAACTTTAGTATAATGAGCAGTGATGAAAAATACAAACCATTAGCAACTTTCCATCACACATAAGAGTTGAAAACACAAACATCTCTACAGACAGTGACAAAGAACATTTTATCATAGCCTGCTTTTGGATATGAATGGCTACAAAATGATTGCATAAGGGACTGCACAATTTACACCGTTGATGGCATAACTGACCTACAAACAGGGTAAAAGGAATCTGCTCTGACACATCCAAGTAACACCAACACGCACAACCTTCACCCAAACAATTCTAACCACACCAGTTTCATATCAGAGACCAGCAAGACAACAGCTCTGGTACCTGAATAATGTGCTCACACTCAGGTGAGTGAAAGATGCAAACAGAAGAGAGAAAATTCAGAGACCTGGAGAGTACAACATATGAAGAGTGTGGGAGTGCTAAGTAACTGCAGCATGGGTAAGTGGCACCTAAATAAAATGTGCCTTAGCGTTTTAAACTGTTTAATGTGCCAAGGGGCAGTATGAAGATTTACAGAGCATTAGAAATAGTGGTAAGAACAACAGAATATGAACATCAACATTAGTAAAGCAGGTGGTCTTGTGAATGTCTTAAGTGGCAGCTCAGTGTTAAGTAGCACATTGCGCTTTAGAGCAACTTCAGGAAAGGTATTTTAAGCCAGCAATTTACAGTCAGCAATAAGGAGCTCATTTCTTTCCGTATCATAAAGAAGAATGATAAATTAATTCATTAACTTACCTTCCCACAAGGAGAAACTACTGATACCAAAGGGCTATTTTTGGAACAAAAGCCAGCTGCAGGTCAAATTAAGATAAAATGATTTATTAGTAGTATTCTTTTTATTAAGTTATTAGTAATACTGTATAGTGCTGTGTAATTAAGATCTTAAGACCTACACAGGAAAGCAATTTGTCGATTATCTTCAAATTAAGGTTGTATATTTTTCTAGCTGATATGCTACTGCTGAAATAACTCATGACAAAGTTGAGTTCTACAAATGGTTAAAAAATAGGTTACCAAATATCTATCAATCTATTACAGCCTAAACAATAAGGCATGGGAATCAAACTAACTGTTCCTTCAGTAGAGCAGCTTAAGCAAAGCTACATTTAGAACAATGCCAGGTCAGATCCAGAGATCCTGCCGAAGCTGAGGTTCAGGCAGGAGCTGCTGTAATGAAGAGAAACAGCAATAAGTCAGGGCTCAAGAACACAAGAGTGCCTCTGGAAAAGTTTAGCAGAACAAATAAGGGTCTTAGGAAGAAAGGTGAACTGGAAGAATGCAATGGGAACCCTTTGTCTGAAGCTTGAAGGTGCAGATTGTAATGGAAGAATATCAAACACTGAAAGGGATAAGGAAAACACAGAAGAAGTGCGAGCTGACAGTATAAACTGACATTGTGGGAGGTAAAGCCCTAGAATTGGAAATTATTCTGGGAACATTTCCCTTCATTACCTGTTTTGCTCTGTGGCTGAAAGCTGTTTAGTTAGAGACCTTCCTAGGGGAAGCAGCTGTGTTTTGTTATATCTAGCTCTTGAAATTCACTTTACCATTTTCGTATTAGCTTATATAAAGGCAGAGAGATAAAAGGCTCTTGTAAGGCAGGGGGATGAGGGAGATAAGAGAGAAAAGTAAGATGAGTTCTGCCTGGTTATTTTTCAAATGCCTGGTGGGAGCATGCAGCTCTTTTTCAAAGGTTGAGAATAGGGATCTTAAAGACACTGCCAATTTAAGAGGAAAGGAAGCTGTGGGCTGATTTCAGATTCTGAGATGCCTTGGGAGAGAGTGACCCCCAAGCAGGTCTATGCATCCTGGATAAACAGGGGTTAAGTTTGGGAAAACACTGAAGTTGAAATCAGAAGATAAGATTACTTACCAGTAACCAGAGCCTGTAAGATACATTGTCCACAGATGCTTCCATGCTACACTTCACTCACGCTGTGTAGTTTCACACTCCTTTTCCACCAAAGCAATGCTTTTAAGATATGCTTGCTGCACGAATAAGCCACTACCATGTGTCATACAGCTCAACCAATACCTCTTAACTGCAGAAGCTCACAGAGCTATTAAAGGGCTATCAGAAGTGAGGAAGGAGAGGGAAGTACATAGGAGCAATAATTTTAAAGAATATCCATGCCTGGTAACTTCTTTCATCTTGTTTGTATTGCAGGTAAATTCAAGTTACTGCTTGACATCTAACTCCTCTGGCTCCAATTCTGATTCCACATCCTCAGGTTCTACAAGAGGCTGTCTCAGAATCTTTCAGAGGAACAACAAATGGATTACAACATTTGATGTATTATGTACTTAATTTTTCCCATATTTATGTTGCCTGGTACAGTTCCCTCAGAGTACAGTTTATAAACAGAGAAAAGATTTAAGTGTTGTAAAATTAACCCTTGCAGACTGTTACATTTTTAAGCAATATCAAGAAAAGGAAGGAGTTGTTGGGTTGAAAAGAAGTGAATTCTTCCTCTTCATCTGAGACTGAGAGAAAAGGATGAATGTGTCCTGTGTAACAATTTGAAGGCTCTGTGAAACTGCTGAATGACAGTGCTGAGTATGGCCTTGCATGGTTGAGCACACGCCAAGCTTCAGTATTGTGAATGCAATCCAAATTCACTTGGGCAGGCCAACAGCCATATAATCCTGAATTCCTGCTTCCACTTGTCTATAGGTCCACAGGACATTGGCTGAAAGACAGTCAGAGCTTAAAGCCAATTAAAAAATGGTGCCTGCCCACTATCTTGTGCAGCTCCATTTAGTAATTGCAAGATAGCATTCAGTAGAACAAATATCATGACTGCAACGAACTAAAGTTTAAGACACGCAACTGAAGTTTTTATTTTCCCTCTGCTTAAAAATTTCTGATTTATGTCTCCTTTAATCTGCTTACATTCCAGGTAACATATCGGCTGTCCCGTAAAATTTGTAACCAGAAAATGCTGTGATAAAAACTACTGATAGTACATCTTAAAACAATTTTATCACCACTTTGGCTGGCTACTTTTGCTATAAGCTCTATATGAAGTATGATAGAACTACTGGTGGGTACTGGAGGGTGAGTGCTTATATTGACCCTTCACACAAACCCTGTTAAGGGAGAATCCTAACACATACCTTTGAAAGCACCCTAACCATACATGTATAAATGTATGTGACAGGCCCCAGATTAGCTGTCACTACTCAGGAAAGATAGTACAGTCATTGCTACTGGAAATCTCAATGCTCAGCGTTAGTAAGAAATGCGGCAACAAGAATGTTTCAGAAATGAATAATGAACACCCTTATCTCACCACAGAAATGCACAGTGAACAAACTTTAAAACCCTGCACATAGCTTGAATCATCTTCCCTGCAAAATGGGGTAGTTGAACAAAAAGGAGGCACAAGAAGAGTCAACAAGAACAATCAGAGGCACTGAGCAGGTTCTATGCAAAGATTCTACAGTCCAAAACTGTTCATCTTGGAAGACAGATGCATCAGGGGAGTGAAACAGCACATAAGAGAACTATGAAGCTATGAAAAGCGTCAAAGGGGTAAACAGAACAGACAGTTCTTGGGAAAAAAGGCTCTGCAGCCCAGTTAAATTACTAAGCTAACAAAGGTACAGACTTTCAAACAAAGCATAATTAAATCTTGCAACTCCGTCAAAGGATGAAGTAGAAGCTCTAAATACAGTTACTTTGGCATCAACACGATAGACTTGCAGTGAGCTTCACAGTCTAATTACAAGTACCATAAAATATCCCTGACCACCTAAGGCTATAGCAGAGAGCAGAAGCTAAGCATGTGTGAAAGAAAACAAGCCCAAAACAAACCCCTGCAGTTGTCTGGATTTGATATATATACATAAAGTGTAATATATATGTAATGTATAATATACACATCCATAAATATATGAATGTTATATATAATCTATATATATTTATGTATCTGATTAGTATTACTAAGAACCTATGTTTGCAGATACACGATACATGAAAATTCTATTTCAGAAATTCTGAACTTGCTGTACAGTAACAGCTAAGTTTTAATTAGTTGAACAGAATTCTGAGAGCTGACAATTACAGCTTTTAATAAACTGAAGACCTTCTCCTGGTGAAAAACAAGCAAAAATTGGTAAGTGGATTCTGAATCTACATAAATGCAAATTTGTGCCCTATATAAAAAAAAATTACCTACTTGGAAAAACTTGCCAAAGGAAGCAGTAGTCTCCATCTCCTGACACATATAATCCAGACAAAGGATAAAAGTTTTCAAATGAAAGTTACTGGAACTTATTTGCCAGATCAATTGACAAATTCTTCCTGTCCTCATCTGGTCTAAAATCTGGATTGCTACATATTTCTTAATTTTAATCTGTAATTTTTGTGCTAATAATTCCTCTAATTTTGGCTGAATATTACTTTAGGTTGATTGTACTCTATGGTTAATAAAAGATGAAATTCAAGAGACAGAAACAATATTTGATAGACTCAAACCAAACAAAGGTTCAGCATGAGATGCAGAACTCTTAGCCAAAGCTACTGAATTACACATAGCCAAGTCTTTGTCTTTTTGATCTTTATCTAATTGCTGACACACACACACACACACACGAGGGAAACATCTCAGCTATAATTAACCAGTCAGAATGGGTTGTATGCACAGAGTACAACAGAAGCACACAAGAAATTCTGCACAATGGGAATGTGGTGATGTTGAACGGTTCATGGGTCTGGGATAATCCTTTTCATCTGTAGCGGACTGAATTAGCCCATATTCACAGGATAGCTGCAAGGGTATGAAGGCAGCAAAAGCCCAGGAGTGAACTACTTGCACCCAGTAACCAACGTGAAAAGCTGCCAGCATGCCGCCTGTCAGTGAACAGAACTGCTGCTGCCATGCCATCACAGCCTCCAAGGTCAGAAACCAGGGAACCTTTACCACCCCATCCATACCTCCAGTGGAGAGGGCAGGTCTGAACCCCAACCTGTTCAGAAGATAGTGAGAGTAGGGAGCACAGCACAAGATATTCTTTATGACAAGATAGATCCTCTACCCAAACTATGTCTGAGAATCAAGAATCTGCAGGTAGCTTGGTATGCTCCCAGTACATACTCAGGATCCCAGGCGTAAAACCTCCAAGCCTTCTGGTGAGACACAGGGCAAGAAATTAACAGGTAGCCTACACTACCAGAGGCAGAAGCTGAGACAAACTCAAAGCAGAAGATCAGTGTACAAGTCTGAAAGAAACTGCCCAGGCTGTTACAGTAAATGACTTTTATTTTTAAAAAAATGAAATAACCGTGAACATATTAACAGGCCTGCAGGTGGCACTACAGTACAGCTGGATATAAGGTAGATACATTTCCCCATGTACCCGAACAATGAAATCCATTGCATCAATGCTGACATTAGTAAATTCTGAATACAGTTCTATCAAGCAGGAACATTTTACTTAAAATAGTTCTGGACAAAGTTGACACTGAAAGTTAACTTTTCCTTCACTTTGGAAAGGATAGATGTTTTCAGCTAGCACTGGTATTGGGTGAACTATTGCCTGCAGTCACCAGTGCAGGGAGAGATGTACAACATCTCCACATGAGAACAGAGTTTATACTCCTTTTTACTTCTCATTCTGAGGAAGCAGGGTGGCGTAGGGAGAGGGGGGGAAGATGGGTGAGGAATTATGGGCAAGGGAGGTGGGGTGTCAATTTCTATTCACTCTCCTTTGGCTGTTTTTGTGCTATTTTGGACTGCTTTCTAAAAATCACTTCTTGATTTTATTGAAAGGAAGACTAAATGTAATGCGCCTTTCCTTGAAAATCCAGGAACAGTTGTGGTATTTCAAAAATACTAAAAATATCTACTTTCATGAAATATTAACTGTTTCACTACAAACCTAGTTTTTCACTAAATACACAATTCTCCTATTTCTGGAGTCTCCTGGGGGAAAAAAAGTGGGTTCTCCCTTTAATTCTGCAACTCTACAGTGTATAGAGAAACGGCTACAAGAAGGGGAGTGCAGAGAATAGCTTTATTCTTTTCCTTGGCCTGTATCTCACATGGGAAGTTTGCTTAAATTTCTGCAGTTGGGCTACTGTTGGTCACACTCCTTCAGCAGCTATCAACTAAGTCTGCAGTAGGACAACCCACCTCCTGCACATTCCTTCTAACTTAGTGGAGACTAACTAGGCATGAGGAAAAAAAAAACCATCCACACTCTTTATACCATTTCTAATCATAATATGCAGGAACACCAAGTGGTTTCCATGTTCTTCCAATTTGCAAAAGGCCACAGGAAAGGGACATGGCACCTTCCGTTAGAATCTGGAATTCTGCCTGTAACAGTACGACCTTCCATTAGACCTTCAGTGTTGAGGCAGCGTAGGAAACAGTGGCTGAAGAGTGTGTAATACTGACCACACCAGCTCTTAGTGAGAAGCCTCTGCTCCTGCAGAGGCAGTCATGTGCAGTCCCTGTATATACTGTGAGCAAAAGGCTTACTTCACAGGGCATTTGGAATTAGCAATTCCTACGATCTAGCTAGTTTGGATTCATGAGCTTTCAGTGTGCCAACAGCATCTTTGACTGCATGGTAGATAATGTTCTTCACCTGTAACAGGAAAAAAACAAAATCAACTTCTACAGACTAACAAGCAGAGTCTTACATACCTATGCCATCAACTTTGACAGCTGAATTCGTAATAGTCAGCAAGTATACACAAAGTATATACTATCACTGCTTCAGGATATCAACAGCACAAATTTTAATTGTCACGATTAGACAACAAATATTTAGACACCTGCACTGATATATGAACTCATTTTCTGGTCATCCAGCAACATATATTTACTCATGTTATTTTAAGATAAAGTCTCTTTTGTGAGAGCTAGGAGGAAGTATACTATGAAGTCACGCACATGAGTTTATTTTGAAAAAGTCCTTGTGAGCCAAGTCACTTACAGATTCACATGAATCAAACGCAAAAGGAGCAAGAAAATCATATGGTTTAACCCTATGTAAATTAAGATGATACAACAAACCATCCTGTTGTCTTTGTATGGAGACTAGAAATTCTTCTAACTTGTGCATCTTCCAGAAAGGCAACCAAGATCAGAGATGAAAAATCCACTAGTACTCACAGCAATCTGTTCCACGCTTAGCTATTTAACAATCAAAGCTCTATCTTGTTTCTGATTTTTCTGATCTAAGTTTATTTGAATTCAGTTTCTAGGTATTGAACGGAACACTTTCACCTCTAGGTGAGCAGCTTAATTGCATTTGCTCAACTAACTGCCAAGCACCACAGTTTTTTCCTGATGCACGTATGGTCTCAGTCTTCTGTATCATTTATGCGGCAGTTACTGCCTCTGTGTATGTTTTTAAATATATATATATATATAGACAGATGTTTATATAAAAATACTATAAAAATACACCTGAAAAATGACACAGAAAAATGGTCAAATTTGGCTGTGAGGCACAAATACAACCAGTATTCCTTTTCACAGGAGTATTGAGTTCCACTTTGCCAGCAGTTACTTTTTTTTTTTTTTTAATAATAAGCATTATTCATTTGCAATGTATTCATTTACAGAAACACCTCTATATCTGTATCACTACAGCTGAAGAGGTACAGTGTTAGAAGCTGGATCCCCACAATGAGAGTTGATCCTACTTCTGCTTTCCTTTAAAATCCTGTACAAATCCATATAGAAATTGATAGCAATTTTTCACGGAATTGTTTCAGAGAATTAACATGGTAAGTTCTGACATTCTTGGGTGACATACTGGAGAATGGCTCTATATTGAGTACTCACTTTTACAAGAACAGCCATTCTGCAGATCTCCGCCCTCCTTCATTTTACATGCATGAGATTACTAATACACAAAAAATGCTGACAACAAAATTTGCAAACTAAACAGATACCTAACTCTTCAGAAGCATACATAGGTGAAATCAAAAAAGGTATCCTACAGTCTTCTTGCTGTAGAACTTACTGTCTTATACATCATGTACTACTTCAGTGCATAATATGTTCTGTGCATTAATTATTAGTTTAAGCAGTCACACTTCTTCAAAGCAAACCACATTTAATTTAGTCCTGTTTGGGACTAATTTAGAAACATAGAATCATTTAGGTTGGAAAAGACCTTTAAGATTGAGTCCAACTGTAAACCTAATATTGCCAAGTCCACCACTAAACCATATCCCTGATTTAAATAAGCAAGCCTTCACTTTCAGAGCAATTCTCCTTTAGCAAATAAAGAAACAAATACAAGTGTCCTTGGTCAAATAAACATATCTTTTCAGAACAAAGCACTGCATTTAATAGTTTGTTTTTTTTTTTCTGCTACACTTCACTGTCATTCAGGATTCAGCTATTTAAAAACTTACTAATACTGACACATGCACTAGTGGGAAAGTTCTCTGGAAATCCAAAAGTTCATTACTAGTTTTTATTTACATAATACTGTAGACATAGGTGCATTAATTATTTTTAAAATACTTGTAAAATTAGAACCTCCAAAGGTGTGGAAAGTTGTTACTTTTTCTTAAATCACTAGCCACACGTTTCTAGTACTCAACAAAGCTGGCAAAACACAGGATATATTTAGTGACTACTGTCATAAAATGGTTACCTGCAGTTTATCCTCATGGTTTGTATGAGTATTAGACAGGTGCCTGAACTCCTGGGTCAGTCGGAAGCAGTGCTTCACATGTTCTGGAGATACAAAATCTTCTGCCACTTTAATGCAGCTGTACAAATTATGGACCTAAAAAAAACCCGTATCAAGTGATAAATACATGAAGATTGAATGAACAATACAAACCCCCCCAAAACCCCACCAGCACATATGTTAGGTTCTTCCACATTTACTTCTCAGAAACAGGAACTGAAGCCTATTTGATCTCACGCAGAATTGTGTCTAATAGTAAAACCAGAACAAAATACATGACATCTCACATGTTCCCTGTTCTCCCACATACACTAGTGTTCCCCAAAGCAAGTTCTCTACTGTTCTCCACATTTTTTTGGAATTCTGTTCCCTTGGCTAAAGTTCCACTAGACAGACATGTTTTCCCAGCATTCACCCTTTTTTTTTTTTTTCCCTCTTAATTCCATCACAGCACTGTACACATCATTCAGGTATTTATATAATTTTTACTAATATAATGACTAAGATCCAATTCAAGTAGCTCCTTAAGAACTGCATATGTAGAAAAAGGAACATAAGTCAGCAATATTAACTAACAGTTATTTTGAAGTCGCAGTTCTGTTGTGCCTCAAATTCAATTCTACTTGTCAATATAGCCTGGAGTTGGCAAACTTACCTGATGGGGAGCACCTGCAGGAATGAACACAGCATCTCCAAGGAACTGCACTATTGCCCAGCCTTGTACACCGTACTCATCATAGAGTCGCTTACGTAAGGTCTGGTCCAAGTACCAACTTTGGTCATGAATGGGGTCATGATCTGGGGGATTTTCTTGGCCTTGTTCTTCTCCAACCTAGGGCCAAGATATGGGGTAGGGGTGAAACCATGACACAGCACCTTGATATTGCTGGCTCACAAAAAGCTCTGTACCAAAAAACATAACAAACAAACTATTTCAAGGTAGGACATTACTTTCATTAACCTCATTTAGGTCTTAACAAGTGACACGTGCATTAGGATGAAGATTCTAGACCAGGCTGAAAACCTGGGAACATAATAACGATTAACATCCTCAAAGACAGTATCAGAATACCTATACGCTTGATGTTGATAGCAATTTGTATCATTCAGCTGCTGTAAGCAAGCTAGTCAAGGAATCCTGTAGGCTCAAGCCTCCTTTGTAACCAACATACCTTCCGGAGAAGTTCCCGTATCTTTTCAGCATCCTTGGCAGCATAGATGTGCCACAATGCTCCAGGTTTCTCTCTTCCTTCATGGATTCGCTGCTTTGTTACATCATCAGCATCTCCCTCATCAATTGTTTTCAGAACCTCTGAAAGGGGAATCCACATAAAAGTGATACGATTTCAAAGCTTCTGATTTTTGACGTATAAAAGAGGAAGGAGCATTTTGAACCGCTAAATTCAGTCACACTGCTACCGCAACTGCTGCATCATACAGTGCCCTTTCTAAGCACATCAAGCTTCATCTTAACAAAATTCAGGAAATGTGTCAACTGACAGCTAATCCCAAAGCTCAGTCATGAATTCAAACTGAATTAACTACAATTATTTAAATACAATGAGAAGAAAGAATAATTTATCACCCCTTCTCCTTTCTTCAGGAAGATACCTAATTTCCAGCAAAACTCTGCTGCTTCCACAACTGGGAACCAATGAAGCATTACTGCACTTATTAAATATGTGCTGCAGACATAGCAAACTGCCTGGGTTATATCTCATAGATATGACAAGCTTAAACAACAGAAGGTACAGTCTTCTTTCTCACACACACAATTGATTTTTAATGGACAGAAAACAGCTTTCCTCAAACATTACCATCATCATGGGTCCCTTCCCCAATGGGAATCCCAACATACACCATGACATTAACAGCATCCGACACATCCAAGTGCAGGTTTGTGGTACCAACTCGTCTGTCTTCTGCAGTAATTAAGCCTATAATGGAGTGTAAAATAAAATCAAATTCTCTTTAAGCTCTTATAAAAATAACCTGCCTGAAAGATCTTTCTAGAATGCTAACTTTACACAGCAATGAGAGCAGAAACCAATGTCAAGGGACAACTGAAGTAGTTATTTTCATGTCATGTGTGGCCTAAGTAAAAAGTTTACTGGTAACTAGTACTTTTATTTTACAAGAAATAGAAGCAGCAAATATAGTTCACCCAAGTCATGAGAAAACAAGCATTTTAAAAACAAAGCCTGAACTTGTACTTTACAATTTTGTCTCTCTGAGGGTCATTTATAGTCTGTAGTAGGGAACTTGGTTTTCGTAACACAAAGTTAGTAGGCATTCTTCGGCACTGTTCTCCTTTGCTTGGAGGTACAAGAGATTAGATGTAAGGAAGTTCTTTACTGTGAGGGTGGTGAGACACTGGAACAGGTTGCCCAGAGAGGCTGTGGATGCCCCATCCCTGGAAGTGTTCAAGGCCAGGTTGGATGGGACTCTGAGCAACCTGGTCTGGTGAAAGATGTCCCTGCCTATGGCAGGGGGGTTGGAACTAGATGATCTTTAAGGTCCCTTCTAACCCAAACCATTCTATGATTCTAAGAGAAACCCCAACTGCTGTAAGTGGCATTAGCATCACACTGTGTGCAGCAAGTCATTGGACCGTTACAAGTATAAGCCTCCAACAGTTTGTTATTTTCTCAGCTGTAAAATTTGTATGATCAGCTGAATTCACAGCAGTTATAGTCCAACTCATCATTAACAATTCAGATTAAAATTCAGTAAGGAAGAACACCTGCAGACTCTCAAGTGCTTATACCTTTATATATTGGATGATCTTATACCTCTCAAGTGGCTATGAGTAACAGAGAGATTTCAAATGTTTGTTGCTTAATTCCTTCACCTTCTCATATAACACATTCTTCTCTCTTCCTCTGACCCTTCAAAAGCACTCTCTCTCTCTACTTTTGCTTTACCATCTCCTCTAGCGAGTAACATGGAGAAAAAAATTAAAAGATTAAAAAAATCTTTGTATCAGCAAACACTAATGTCAGTATGACCAGAGACTACTGGTTATATTTTAGGATCACCATCGTATTTATCTCTTTTCTATTTACAATATGAGCTTCTGGGGACATGAACTCAACTCACTGTACAGTACATATCATAACAGACCAGAAACAGCAGCTAATATAGACAGTTTGTAACTTTAAAATGCTAAGCACATGAAAGACTTTACCTCACTATTGAGAACTTTTTTCCCCTCACATACTCGGAAAAAAAAGCCATATATTTACAACAAAAATACATTGAATGCACCAGAAACTTTACTCTTTTTCACTATTGTCCTGGTTTCGGCTGGGATAGAGTTAATCTTCTTTCTAGGAGCTGGTATAGTGTTATGTTTTGGACTCAGTATGAGAAGAATGTTGATAACACACTGATGTTTTCAGTTGTTGCTAAGTAGGGTTGTCCTGGTTTCAGCTGGGATAGAGTTAACTGTCTTCCTAGTAGCTGGTACGGTGCTATGTTTTGAGTTCAGTATGCAAAGAATGTTGATAACACTGATGTTTTCAGTTGTTGCTAAGTAGCGTTTAGACTAAAGTCAAGGATTTTTCAGCTTCTCATGCCCAGCCAGCAAGAAGGCTGGAGGGGCACAAGAAGTTGGGAGGGGACACAGCCAGGACTGCTGACCCAAACTGCCCAAAGGGGTATTCCTTACCATATTACATCATGCCCAGTATATAAACTGGGGGGAGTTGGCCTGGACAGGAGATTGCTGCTCAGGACCTAACTGGGCATCGGTCAGCAGGTGGTGAGCATCACTTGTTTTGTATATTCCAATCCTTTTGTTATTATTATTGTCATTTTATTGTTGTTATCATCATCATTATTAGTTTCTTCCATTCTGTCTTGTTAAACTGTTCTTATCTCAACCAACGAGTTTTACCTTTTCCCTTCCGATTTTCTCCCCCATCCCACTGGGGTGGGGGGGCAAGTTAGTGGCCGCATGGTGCTTAGTTGCTGGCTGGGGTTAAACCACAACAACAATAGACAGAACTACTGTTTTTATATCTAGGTCCACCCTTTGTCTGTAAAGCAGCTAAAAGCAAAAAGATACAAAACTGTTTTTGAAGACAGACCTAGCTCATTTTTTTCTTTTAACTTGAAAGTAAACAAAGTGTAATACTTTCTCCCTTTGGACCAAGACCTATAGATCTAAGAAGGATCAAATAGTAGAGGGTTACATTCTATGCCAAAAAAATACCGTCAACACTCCCTCCACAAACTCTGATACAAAGGAAAAGAAAAAACTTTGACATTTAAGATAAATTCAACAAAATGAATCCATTCCTTCCATTACTAGCAACTAGCAATACACGAAGACAAGTTAGCCATGACTGATTACCTTGCTACTTGCTGCACTCATATATATATTGCTTGATTACGTTATAAGCTCTTTGGTATACAGCCTTCTTCACTCAACTTACATGTCAAGTAATACGCAAACCAAAACACTGAACACCGTTAAATACTGAATAAGCTCAATTTTCCTAAGTTCACAAACCCCTATTTTTTTTAACTCTTACTTGTGATGTCACGCTGCTAAAAAAAAAAACCACCAAATAACTTCACAAACACTTTCTCAGAACCGCAATATGTTGGGTTTACAGCTTAAGTCTAATCCATACTTGGTCACTGAGCTAAAACATTTTTTTAAAAAAAGATGAAACAATGAAAAATCTTTCATGTCCTCAGGTGAGCTTTTACCACAGGTGTATCAATAATTGGAATGCAAAACCCTAAAAAACCCTGCACCCCTGTCTCATCAACGTTCAAAGAGAACTACAGAAGTTACATTAAGTTTGCTTCCACATACTTGCTTTGCAAGATGACTCCAACTTTTTCCTTATCAGTATCACCTAACGTTTTTCAGTATATACAAAGAGCAACTACTTTAAACGTTATTTATCTTACTCTAAAGCTGCAAAAGTACATACTTCCAAATCAATCAGTTATTTAAAAGTATCCTGGAACTTTAACAATCATTTGTTTTAATTTAAAAGTCTCCAAAACATGCTTTTGGCTGCAACCTCATGTGGTGGTGCATTTCCCCCCCTGCCCCGGGCCGATCTACGAACTCCGGAGGTCTCACTAGGCCTTAGTGTAAGTGTAATGAGTTGGGCAGTTAAGCATCCCTTGACCGTACAGGGAACTCTTGCATGGCTAAGACAGGGAGCTGCACTGACTGTACCAAGGACTCTTGTTGCCTGGCGGAGGTGGGGGACAGGAATAGAGAAGTCATTTCCTAACAACCTTGGGACACATCTCAGTTCTCTCCTGACAACCTTGGAGCATCCCATATGTGATCTTAAGTCATTCTCTTACAGCCTTGGAACATCCCTTACCTGGATCATAGCTTGAGTGAAACGGTACCAGTGCTACTGGAATCCCAGTAATTTACTGATGACTAAAGCCAATCATCTCACAAACCTATGAACAGTGGTACCAAGTGAGACCCTTTGAGCTCTCCGGGGCTGCAGCGAGCTGCGACCAGCATCTCCCTCTGAATGGGATGCCTCTCAGAGCTCGCAAACTCTTCAGTTGGTGAAGATCGAAGGTCTGTCGCTGAAAGCCGACAAGACTTGGGCTGATACTCCCTGCTCCTTGAGGCTCAACCCTTCGCCCATTGAGAAAGATGCTGAAGCATTTGATGTGAATATTTTCACTGACCTCGAGGGGAATTTTGAACAGGTATACCTCTTTGACTTGCATACCTGTATATCTCTTAGTGTCTTTATGCATGTGTGTGTGTACTAACCTGAATGTTCTATAGCAAGTATATTACAAATATTGCTTTTCAAATCTATACGTAAGTCACTGTCGTAAACTTTATTCAAACTGAATGAATCTTGGGCTGCTATTATACTCATAATCCCTTTAGACATAAACCGTTGCACAAGTCTGGGACTAGGAGTTGATCCAGCAGCAACTAAGCTCCATCAGTAGTTTAGAAAGCAAGGGGTTCTTCTCTGAACCTTGTGACTCAACGGGAAGGTTTCCTTACCCTTTTGTATCCCTTGTATTAGACATAAACCACTGCCCACGTCTGGGACTAGGAGTGGATCCAGTCGCACCTAAGCTCCATCAGGAATTCAGAAAGCAAAGCAGTCTTCTCTGAACCTCGTGACTCAACAGGAGGGTCTCCCCTACCTTTTTATATTCCTGGTCTCTGTACCAGTAACGATAAATCAATTCTAACCTGATTTTCCTTTGTATGTTTTTCAATCTTTTGTGTCATCGGTCTCTGTATACATAACTTTAGTTTGATTCTAACTTGATTTTCCTGTGTACGTTTCATCCATGTATTAAGTAATAGAGTGAACCTTGCCATTGAATTTTGTGAAGTCACACTTTTATAAATTCCTATTAAATCATTTTTGCTAATACCCTTGAAGGTGATTCTTTAAGTGGTCCAATCCACTTCATTTCATGACACCTCAAAGTCAGTACATTAAGGAATTGAAATAATTCAAGTTGATACGACATGCATTAATTGTTCATATATCCTCCACACTCTGCTGTATTGATAATCATTTGAAAGTTTAATGCTTCACAGCCCCATGCAGGGTATATGTTCAGACAAAGGCTTCCTCCATTTGTATGCTGTTTACCTACTATGTAATTACAGTCTTAAGAGGACAAAACTATCCAATTCAGGTAGCTGACATGGTTACAAGTTTTCTCTTGCAAGTTGTCAGTTGACTGTGTTGTTAGACATGGGTTAAGAAAATTACAACCCTGGTCGGAAACATGAACGCACAGATCGAAGTACCCAGAAGCTGGCTAATTTTCCTCTCAAATGCATCAATTGGTCTCAAAAAGATATTAATTTCTCCTTGAACCCTGTATGGGTGTTATGCTTATTATGTGTGTTAAATAATAATTGTTTGCAAACTTGACTTACCATATGTACATCTCTTGGAAACCACAATGCAAAAAAGGGCACACCTGACAGAAAGGACTAGCACAGAAATAGATCACAGGACCCATTAAAAAAAAAAAATTACAGTGTGCTCTAGGATAAGCGCTGAGTTTTGATTAATGCTACACCCTTGCATACGCCCTAAGTATAATTAAGATTATAATAAAGAGTCACATAAAAGTCAACATCTGCAGAACTATTCTCACATACCATAGGCATTGTACATTTTGGGACCCAAGTCAGGACGGACAAAGTAGCTTGGCAGCCTAGAAGCCAAATTCAGTCTGCCATCCCTCTTGGTATATTCAGGAAGAGGGAGATTTTCCATTAAGTCCTCAAACCTAGAGAGCAAAAAGAGAACAAAGGCATGTTTTCCTCCTGTAGTGCCTACAGGACTGCTGTAGGCATTGACACTAAGGTTTACTTACCGCGTAGGCATCATATCTCTAAAGTCCTCCCCTGGAGGCCAATCCTTTAGCTTTAGTACCATTGGCTGACCATCATCTGACCTGAGCCGTTCTGAAAGAAACAAATGAAGATTTCTTCACGTAGTATCTTTTTTACCACAGCTCATTACCTTGTTTAAGCTCTAAGTCTTTTGTACCAAGACATCTTACATTGCACAGCAGAACTGATCCTGATTTTACTTTGGGCTTCCAAGCATTATCATAGTTTGACCAAACAACAGTTTAACAATTAGATATATAGCATTACCTACAGCAGAAGTTTGACAGATCTTGCACAGCTGCTAAATTTTAGAATAGCTTTTATTCAATTTCAAAAACAAGCCTTTCCAAAGCATTCTGCCTTACTACTGTTACCAAAGTCTAAAGGAGTTTTATCTTTCAAGAGGAGTGGTGCTTCTATAAAATTAAAGTTATTGGTTCATGCTCTGAAATCAACCCTAACCTCAGTATAAAGCAAGAAACCACAGTACACCACACTCAAAAAAGCTAAATGGCAGGTGGTTACTGAGGAAGACAGCCTTTAGTTTTTTAAATTCTTATTTGCTGGAGTCACAAATTAGCGGGGTGCCTAATTCAAACATTTGTTTTTCACTTCAAGAGTTGTACGTGAATCCTGACTGGTAACAGAGAAAGCTGGTAGCACAGAAAGATGACATTACGTATGCAACAGTGGGTGTACGATACGACAGCACTAACCACATCAACCGCTGTTTTGCATCAGATGTTACAATGGCTAAAAGAGTATATCTGGAAGTGGTACGTGGAACAGCTTAGAAGACTCAGCATAACATTTAGAGAGAAACAAAGTTCACTCTTCTACCAGATTCTTCACAACTCCTCATGAAGCCATCAGTTGGAAAACACGGTGTACTGCAGTCTGACACCTTCATATCCCCTTTTCCCCAGAAAGTAACATCCTTCACCACCTCCTACTTTACCAAGGATTGTTAGCCAAACAAAGCAACTGATCTTACCCGGACCTAGCAGAACTGCTGACAGCATCAAAAGAGAAAGCATACCTAAGGAACTAGGACTTGGAGACCTGTGGATCACATCTGCCTTATATGTCAACAGGCTACAGAAGACAGCCTTAGTTTGCAATATAAAAAAAATGATTTTATTGAAATTAAAAGGAATTAAGAACTGCAGATATGTAAACTAAAGTAACTGATTTAAAGAAAACAAATTTTGATGAGCTACAGATTTTAGAGAGGCAAGTGAACTGAAAAGCTCAAGGACTTGAATTTAAAGACATTTCAGAACTTCCCGTATTCAAGATTTTGAACTCATCAAGGATCTTTGTTCCAAACAAGAAGAAACTTGTAGGAAGGCTATTCAGAAAGGACAGAATGAAGAGCTACCTGGAGGAAAACATATGGATCTGACAAATTACACAAAACTGGACAAAACCCAGAAAACATCTGATCAGCAAAGAAAAGCAGGTTTAAGAAGGATCAAACCAAAAAGATAGACCTGCCAAAAGTCCACTCAGAACTCAAAGATATTAAAAGTGAACAGCACAAGATTAAAATTAACTAAAGTATCATCTAGAATAATTAAGAGATTATCTCAATACCACCTCCAAATTCAGTGGCTGTTCTACATCTCTTAAATAACTTAATGCAAGTGGCGGGGACCAGCCACACATTTGAGAAATCTAAAATTCATGTAATGCAGAGAAGTCAGAGTCATTATCTAAGTCACAATTTTCATATGAGTTAGTGTGTGAAATCCTGGACTAGTAGCAAATAATACTCTTCTAAACTGGGGACTGCACATGGCTGAAAAAACACTAAATAAAATGTATTTAAAAGAAACTAGCAAAACTGATCGCGTTTTCCAACCTAGATCACTAACATTTCTCATATAAAGTGTGGTGAAAGCGTTGTCTAAAAGAAAGGCAGCAGCTTATTTTGCTGAAAGGAATGTATCTGTCTGGAGACAAACTACAAATAACATTTCTCAAAGATAACTTGACCCATACAAATTTACTATTTTCATGAATGACCCTAGCACAAAAGTGAAGAGTTTGTGAGGTTTCCCAATTACCGTTAATACACAGAAAGACCACACCATTATATCCTTCTAGGCCATTTATTTCTGAGTAATAATAGAAACAGTATGAAATTTAACAGTACAAAATACAAAACTCTGTACTTTGAACCATATAAACACCAAGTCAAAAGTTGGGAGCTCTTTGATTGGAAAATGACTAGGGAAGGGAATATTCTTGGTCTATAAATCTCTCATTTAGTTCGCTGTTGAACAAATATTCCATTACATCATCCAATAGTTCACCATTTCTGCTATGTGCACATAGCAATAAATACAGAAAGCGTTTTATACACAACACTAAAATCAGCAACATTGCAATGAACCGTTACAAATCTTAACACCTGTAAATATAAGACCACACTGGTCTAGGTATATACAATCTAAAATAGAGCACTCTGCTTTTCAGAAGCTCCTTAATCTGACCAGTTATATCCCCAGGAATTTTAACTGGTTAGCTTCCACATCTACACTTGACAGAAGGTTTTCTCAAAGAACTCAAGCATTAAGTAATGTGTTATCACATGAGGTACGCATACAGCATTGCTATTCATAACACATATGAACTTGATTTGTACTCGCAGATGATCTACTATAAAAATAATTTGCAATGTCAAGTTTACTTAGTTGCTGTATTCTACCAAGTCTGAGTACTAGCATCAAAAGCCTCAGTCTGTTTTAGCTCTGCAGGTTCCCTTCAGTTTTATAATAAAACTTGAGGTTGGAAGGAGAATAAGGGTAGTCAGATTACTTACTGTCTTAATAACAGTGACTGATGATTAATTTCACTGAGGAAAATTAAAAAAAAAAAAAAAAAAGGCAGTTTCCCATGAAATGGATCATCTTTTGATACATCAAAGCAACACACACCAACATATTGTAGTATAAATGAAGTTTTCTTGGGCAGCCCTACCCTGATCTTCACCAATAAAGTATTTTCTAGGGTGCACTACATCTAAGGAGCAATGGCTTCTTTGGACGAGACTGATAGCTATTGGGATTTTTTAAAAATTATTATTTTTTATTTTTTGAGAAAATAGGTGGAAAAGGAGGAGTTGAAGGTAGCAAGACAGACTGCTCAGTTAAACTAGTCAGCCATAGATATTACTTACTAGATATTATCTCAAAGCCATCCCAGAAGTCACGCACTTTCACGTCTGAAATTATGGCACAGTTCCTGCAGTTCACCAAATCTACATCTTGATCTCCAAATTCCAGGCTGAAAGCTTCTGGTTTCCAAAGCTCTGACTTCAACTTCTTATGGACACCAGATACCAGCACGGGCTGAGAATACAAAGATGAATGCTTACTCCACCATAACCAAATTTCTTACACATGCAGCCAAACTTTCTTAAGAGCTGATACTCCTGGCTACCATCGTACAAAAGACACCATAAATCTATTTTCATCCATGTCTGGTTTTTGTGCATCAAACAAATAACCAGAGTCAAAGCAAACTTCAGTTCCAGGCCATGTGCAGTTGCCTTAGCAGTGGTATTGTATTAGACTTACTAAGGCAAGTGTTTTAGGTCTACACAGCAAGGTGTTGGCAGCAGGGGTGGGCTCTGTGAGATGAGGCTGGGAGCCACCCCATGCTGGACACAGATGGTTCCACCTGGCTCCAACAGACCCATCGCTGGCCAAAGCTGAGCCCATAAATGATGCTGGTGGCGCCTCTGTCATAAAAAAGGGTAAGAAATGCTCCGCAGCTGCTGGGGGAGGGGAGGAAGTGAGAGAAATAACTCTGCAGACACCAAGGTCAGTGAAGGAGGAGGAGGTGAAGTTGCTCCAGAGATTCCCCTGCAGCCCATGGAAGAGACCACGGTGAGGCAGGTTGCCCCCTTGCAGCCTGTGGAGGACTACAGTGGAGCAGATATCCACACTGCAGCCCATGGAGGACCCCACACTGCAGCAGAGGGAGATGCCCTGAAGGAAGCTGCAGCCCATGGAGACCCCATGCTGGAGCAGGCTCCTGGCAGGAGCTGTGGCCCTTGGAGAGAAGCCCATGCAGGAGCAAGTTTTCTGGCAGAAACTGTGGCCCATTAGGGACCCACACTGGAGTAGTCCATTCCTGAAGGACTGCAGCCCATGGAGAGGGCCCATGCTGGAGCAGTTTGTGAAGGATGGTATCCTGTGGGAGGGACTCCACACCGGAGCAGGGTAAAAGTATAAGGAGGAGGGAGCAGCAGAGACAAAGCGTCGTGAACTGACCGCAACCCCCATTATTCTCCATCCCCACTGTGCTGCTCTGAGGGGTGAGGAGGTAGAAGAGTCAGGGATAAAGGAGTAAAGTTCAGCCTTTGGGATGAAGGAGGAGTGGGTGGGGGTAAGGTGTTTTTAGCTTTTTCTTTGTTCCCCACCATCCTACTCTATTTTTAATTGGCAATAAATTAAATTACTTTTTCACAACTTGAATCTGTTTTGCCTCTGACAGCAATTGCTAAGTAATTTCCCTGTCTTTATCTTGACCCACAAACTTTTCCACCTTACTTTCTCCCCCTGTCCCGTTGAGAAGGGGGAGTGAGAAAGCAGCTGGGCGGGGGTCTGGCAGCCAGCCAAGGTCAATCCACCTGTGGAAGTACAGTGGGTGTTGAGTCCCACCACCTCTCCTTTTTTTTAGCACAAATGCAACTATCACTAGAAACAGCACTTGTAGTAAAGCCTTCTCATATGAAATTTTCATATTTTGATATGAATTTTTTAACTATTTAACTCATTCTTTATGTATAATCATGGATCATCATTAAGTCCCTAGTACAAAACCAAGTAGCAGAAAAGTAGCTGTTCACTTGCAAAAGGGGTTTTAAGATGTATAGGATAACCAAGTATATACATTCCACACTGAGATTTGAGTGGCCTCTCCCCATAAATACTCAAGGCATTTGCTAAACTAACAATACTAGGAAAGGGTATACCAGACAATCCTTCTAACAATGGCCAAGACCACCTCATTTCCTCTCACCCTGCAATCTCTCTAGAGAGAGTTACAAGACTTGTGAGAAAAGGAAGAGTACGAAGTGAACTTGCACAGGGACTACCCCACTTGAAGAACTCTAGGTTTAGTAACTGCTACCTATGTTCAAATGACAGTTCACATGTCTATGCAAGTTTGAATCAATTCCAAGCTGTGTCCTATACATTCACTATGATCTGAAGGTAGATCTTGGGTTTATTCATGTGAAGAGCTCAGTTCAACCCTGAGGAGCACAGATGCCCCTAGATGTTCTCATAGTATCAGCGTGTTAGGAAAAGATACCTACAGAGACCTACCTACAGACAAACAACTCCAAAGTTATGTTGCTTAAAAACACTCCAGTAACAAACCACCGCTTCACCTGGATTGCCCAATAGCCTCTAACAGGATCAGTATCCATTTTAGTCCCTAAGTGAGGACAACTATTCATTCAGAAATGAATGGAGGAATAAAAAAAAAAAAAAAACAACAAAAAAACCCAAACAACTTTGGGGATAACAGAAATGGCTTTGGTTTTCAAATATAACACAAGATAGCCCTTAAATTCTAGAACACAGCTATGAAACCTCAACTCCAGAAGACTGAAGTTTAAGAAAACAAAAAGGGGTTGTTACTTTACTCCTGTCAACTTCAGGAAAAAAAAAAAGGCAAAAAAACCCCACAGAACCACAGAAACATTTAGGTTGGAAGGGATCACCCCCACACTAAAAAAAGTGTTTTCTTGTGTTCACATTGAACTTCATGGGTTTTAATTTGTGCCCATTGCGTCTTGTCCTGTCAGTGGGCACTGCTGAGAAGAGTCTGGCTCCCTCTTCCTCATTGCATTTCATCAGGTATTTACACCATTAATAAGATTTCCTCCCCACACTCTCCCAAGCTTTCTCTTCTCTAGGATGAACAGTCCCAGCTCTCTCAGCCTCTCTTCACACAAAACACGTTCCAGTCCCTTAATCATCTTTGTGGCCCTTCGTTGGACTTGCTCCAGTAAGTCCACACCTTTCTTGTACTGGGGAGCCCAGAACTGGACACAGTACTCCAGGTGTGGCCTCTACCAGTGCCAAGCAGAGGGGAAGGATCACTTCCCTTGACCTGCTGACAGCGCTCTTCCTAATGCCGCCCGGGATGCCGCTGCCCTTCTTTGTCGTGAGGACGCATTCTTGGCTCACCTCCTTGTCCACTGGGACCCCAGGGTCCTTCCAGGCAAAGCCACTTTCCAGCCAGTCACCCCCCAGCATGTACTGCTGTAGGGTGTTACTCCTCTTGAGGTGCAGGACTTTACATTTTCCCTTGCTGAACATCATGAGATTCTTCTTGGTGCATTCTCCAGCCTCTCCAGGTCCCTCTGAATAGCAGCACAACCATCTGGTGTATCAGCCCTTTCTCCTAGTTTTGCATCATCTGTAAACTTGCTGAGGGTCTATGAACTCTGTCCCATCTAGGTCATTAATGAGGATGTTAGATAGTACTCAACCCAATACTGACCCCTAAGGTACAACACTAGTCACTGCAATCACAACCCTCTGAGCATGGCATTTCAGTCAGTTTTAAATCCACCACACTGTCCACTTATCTAGTCTGTACTTCAACAGTTTGTCTGATGACATTATGATAGTGTCAAAAGCCTTATTAAAGTTAAGATAAAAAACATCGAGTGCTCTCCCCTCACCCACCAAGCCAGTCGTCTCATCACAGGAGGCTACGAGGCAGGTTAAGCATGATTCAACCAGCATTCCTGAGCCCCTCTTCAGGACCGTATCCCATGGGATTCTTCCAAGCAGATATCTGAAAAGGTGGAAGTCTGCTCTCCTGAAGCCCAAGCTTGTGGCCTTGCTTTTTGGCTTTGCTTCCTCCTCTCAGGATCCTGAAGCGAACCCCACCATCTGATAGTCCCTGCAGCCAAAGCTGCCCCTTACCTACACATCAACAACCAGTTCTTCTTTGTAGGTAAGCATGAGGTTCAGCAGAGTACCCTTCCCTAGTTGGCTCCTTGATCAACTGTGTCAGGATGTTGTCATCAACACACTCCAGAAAACTTCAGGAGTGCTTGTGACCTGTTGTGTTGTTCCTCCAGCAGATTATCAGGGTGGCCCCATGAGGCCCAGGAAATGTGAACATAGGGCTTCCTGCAGTTTTCTGAAGAGGACCTTATCACTTTTTCTTGATTAGGTGGTCTGTAGCAGATACTTGCCACAATGTTGCCCATGTTAATCTGCTCACTAATCCTGGCCCATAAAACTCTCAAACAGCTCATCATCCGTTCCTCTGCAGTTTCATGCATTCCAGCTGCTCCCTCACATAAACAGCAATGCTCACTCCTCACCTTCCTGGCCTGTCATTCCTGAACTGTCCTTCCTGAACAGCCTGTACCTATCCCTAGCCATACTACAGTTGCATGAGCTATCTCACCACTTCTCTGTCATACTAATGAGATTGTGGCCATGTAACTGCACGCTAATTACTCCTGTTTGTTCCTCATGCTGTATGCGTTAGCGTACAGGCACTTCAGAAAGACACCTAGTCACACTGATTTCCCAGACACACTCTTGAGAGCTTTCCTCACAATACTGTGATGTACACAGTTCCTTACTTATGTGCATATGCTTGATGTGGACATCTTTCATCCCCGTTTTCTTGAGTATGAGATTTCTCCTGTTCACATCACCCCATGCTGCTTGCTTGCCAACCCAAATCAACTAATTCCTTTCTTGATCACTGGTCATACTCTCTGTCCCTTGTCATTCCTGGCTTACAGCTCTCCTAATCGGGTTGGCCAGCCTGTTGGCAAAGGTGCTTTTGCCCCACTTAAATGGATCCCATCTCTTCCAAGCAGTCCTCAATCCTCAAAGAGGTTCCCATAACCATAAAACCCAGAACCCTGCTGGTTGACATGCAGGATCAGTCCATCCCTGTACCCCTCACCGGCAGGATTAAGAAAACCACCTGGACTCCATGGCCTTGACCACTAGTCCCAGAGCCATACAGTCATTCTTGATACTATCCAGGTCTCCCCAGTAGTTTTGTTTGTGCCAATACAGAACAGCAGCAGAGAGTAAATGTCTGAGGGACAGACAAGTTTTAGCAGTTTTTCCACTATGTCCCAGTGTGAGGCCCTGACAAGCAGCAAACCTCCCTAAGATAACAGAGTAGATACACTGATTCTAAGTTTAAATATATTCCCTGATCCCAGGAGGAGTTGTAACATTAAGGCAATGGAATGGTTTTAATCATATTGTACAGGGATAATGGATGAGGAGTAAAATAACAGTACCTTTAACAGGATGGGCAGAAACTGCTGCCAGGTAGACTTTAAGCTGATGGATAAACTAGTCTTCTTCAGTCCAGGAAAATAATGACAAATTTTGATCCCTGCTGTATACTCACTTGACCACTTGAACATAGCAATTAAAAAAAAAAAAAAAAAAATCTACTTAACCTAGTAGAACCCCTCCAGTTATTAAGCAGAGAATTTCTCATGGAAGAAAGAAAATGTTCTCTCTAGTGAAGAACACAGCTAGAGTTGCAAGATAAAAGGATAGAGGACTTGGTTGGCACACATCTCCTGCAGATCTGCTCTCAGACTACAGGGAGAAAAGAAATAAAACCTTCCAACTCCGCCCCAAATCTTCAGTATCTCAAGAAAGAGAACACCTAGCATGAAAATTCAGAAAAGAACACGTTGCTATAGGATGAGAATCCTGACAGTATCCCCAGATGAGCAACGACCATGTTCAAGAGAGCAAAATACCCTTGAACAGCCTAAGAAAGAAATAACCCTATGGTCTCCCAGTGACTTCTGGGATAAGACAGAGTTTAACTTATTTCTGACAATTTCTAAGACAAAGTTGAAAAATGTTGCTCTTTCTGCACGACACAGAGTGCCATTCATTATCCAGCCATTAACGGAAAAGAATTTTCTCTTTTAACGATTTCGGATGCTACCATGGCTAAGATCGTCACGTGGCTCAAATCTAGTGTCTAGCGTGCATTTATTGTGCTAGGGAGGGTAACTAAGAGGTTTTTTCCAACTAACCTTTTCCAGCCCACAAAATTGGAAGGGGAAGATGATTTGGGGAATGGCGGTGGAATTAATGTTCTTTGACTTCACTTTTAAAGGTGCAGCTGGGATGTACAGGAGGATGTTAGCCAAGGGAGAACTGTGACAGAACAGAGTCTGTTGAGAGAATCTCTGCTTGAAGAACTTCTGTTTAGAATAGCCTTGTCAAGACAGCAATGCCTGCCTGGGTCACCTGCTCTCTCTTGTGCAGGAATGAGAGGTTCAGTTAGATCGCTTTCCACATTTTAGCAGGGAACTCAAGCGAGTGCAAGACCGCTGGAGAATCCTTGAATACGCAAGGGACTTGCCTAGTCTGTTACTATACAAGGGGTCCTCTGAATGATAAAGTCATCCAAAAGCATCCATAGCACATCTTGGGGCAAAGCCTAAAATAGAGGGTCACAAATAGTACATGAGCATGACAGTTGTAGCCATAGCCTCGGAATGTGCACCAACTCGGAAGGCAATGCACACTGCAAGCTACACATCTGACAGAAGATTGGTAATCACATCTCTAGACTCCATAAGGAGCCTCTCAGGATTCATTAACAGTCAAGAACACCACAGCCACGTGCAGCATCTTGCACCTGGTGATTAACCAGTCTCATTTGCAGAGAAACTGACAAGCGCATCTTTTATAAGTATTCCCAAAATATTTAGGATCCTCCTCAGAGAGACAGTATTATTTGCTGACAGAGAGGGTTAAGAAAATTATTAGAGTATACCGACCAGAAACTAAGGAGCTCTTTGCCAAATTAGGCAGATGACTGACGCCACAGGACTGCAAAATAATGATCTGAAATCCTTCATAAATCAGAAAGATGCAACAGGTTCAAAAGAGAGATGAGACCCCTGTGCACTCCAAAAAAATAATCAGGACAAGAAGATAACTGCAATTAGAGGGAAAGCTAGCAATACCAGCAGCAAGCTAAGTTTCTAGTCAGAGAAGCGAGGGTGTGCTGCACGGTAGCCTCTTCCACCTATTAGGAGCTGGCTAGGGGAGTCAGAAACAGGAACTGGTAACTCTGTGGTTGGTGGTGCCACAGTCGCCTCTGCAGTTCTCACGGCTACGTGCTAGTTATGCTTCTGCCCAAGGGACCCAGAAAATGTGCAGTCCCATGGGATATGCTAAACTTAATTGAAAAGTACTCTACTTCCAGCAGGAATGGACTCTGAGTGCCAAAAGAAGAACATGCAGCCTGATCTGTTCCTCCATCAGCGCTCAGCAGTCCACACACATTGTGAGCAACCACAAATAAGTATGCAATATAAGTGCCAAGAGCATTAGCACATTAACAACAGAACAGCTGACAACAAGGACTTCTCCAGAAAAAATGATGAGGGACATAACTGTCTCAGCATTCAATTCCGAGTAGTCAGTGAAGGTAACTGTGTCAGAGGTAGCTGCAGAACCAAGTGCCAAGAATGCAGTTTGAACACTGACGAACATCGTATGCTGTTAGAGCTATGGGTGCACCTTCTCTGCAGCAGAGCTACTCATCCATTTTTTAAGATTCAACTTGTCTGACCAGGCCAATCTTAATGACTTCCTGGAGAAGTCTAAGCTGTAGCGCTACGGATTGAGATCTGAAGAAGTGGCTATGCTGGCAGCAGGTCTAAGGTCCAGTCTCTTGATGGAAGGTCTAATTGGTTGATGACCCCTCAGACAATCCAGGAGAATGCTCAATACACGAGATGCTGAGTTAAAAACAATACTTCTGTTCACACAGGCTGTAGGCTCAGGGCAAGACACTGCATCAAGGACACCCAAAATTTCAGCAGAAATTACTGCGTGCAGCACTTTTATTCTTGTAAATGCTGCAGCTGGAAGGAATGGACCTTTCCCTGAGGCTATAAAGCACTAAGTATGGGGTAGATGCTAGGATGCATGCAGGAAATCATAATGGATTCACTACTGGGCTGTAGTAGAGCAGGTTCAGCACAAACCACACCACAACTAAAAAGGGTGTCACCGCAAACACTCTCATACTGGTAAGCTGAGAAAAACCTCAACGTGCAAGAGCACATGTGCTCAAGTCAGTGCAGCATGGAGTGGACAGGGCTGCTGTGTCCCCTGTTTATAGCACTACAGCTGAAATCTCCATTCATCATATTCACTCAGGAGCAACTGGCCAATGTTTGAATGGACTTGTCATTAACCAAGGTACAGGTTAAAATTCCAGGATACTTATAAGCAGTAAGGGTTGGCTATTTGTCATCACCCACCTGGCCTTGTTTCCAGCACTCCCTGAAGATTTTCCAGTTGTTTTTGTTGCTAGGATCATGAAGGCAAAGGAGTCTACCATCACACAGCCAAGAGTGGGAAGTGTGTGGATCCAGCACATTTAAGCCCATTACCATTTCCTTCACCTCTCTCTGTGTGTCAGCTAAATTACTAGCTCGTTTTGCAGCGTCAGACGTCTTCTTATTTTCCACCACAGAAGCAATGATATGGTCTAAGAAGTTAGGCAGGCTGGCTTTACCTTTGGCCCCCTAGAAGATGTAAATCCAGAGGTCAGTTTAGTCTTGCAACAGTGTACATATTAATGCATGTCTGCTCTCATTCAGATCTTAGCCACAGACATTCTGCTATCAGAAAAACATGCAACAGTAAATAAATCAGCTCAGAGACAGGCATGCATCCAGTAGGAACAGCTATGGCCCTGTTTTATAATAATAAAGCTTAAAATAACCTGCTACAGGCTATCTAGAAAAATATTACAGCAAACAATCATGGAATAGAAAATTTAAGTGATCTAAACTCTGCTACTTTAATGGTAAAAGTGGTACATATTTTTCCTAACTTCACTAATATCTCAACTCTATTTCCCCGTTTTCCTCATTCCATTACTAAGAAAGTGAATTCATTCCTGGCACAGGTAAGCTGACAAATACAGGAACATTAAATAAACACTGACAGAGAGGAGAAAGTGCTTCCTGTATGTATAATGTTAATAGAACCATTAGTAGACAGCCTCTCTGGTTGTAGCATCCATGCTCCTCAAGGGATGTTTAAAATTCAGAAGAGATTAATGACACAATCTTAAATTGTGTTCTTAACTTAAAAAAAAAAAAAATCCTGCCTATAGGCCTTACCTATAGCAAGATACTTCAGAAACTAAATATATTTCATATATTCAACAGAAGATAAACACTAACTGGATCGTTATTCACAAGACATCTATGGGAGGGAGCAGGGGTGTGACAGATTTCTGGCAGCAAAGAGCTTCTTGTTCTAGCCAAAAAACCCCTGCCAACCCTCCCCCCCCCAAGAAAACCCCCTCAAAACCAGGGACTGGAAGCTGACTGAACAGTAACAGCTAAAAAATATTACTGGAACAATTTTGCCATCTTCTTTAAAACTAAAGTTCAATAGACAGAAAATTTACCATATGCAGAGGTATCAATGTAAAACATAACACTATTCATAACTGAAGATGTTCACTCAGTAAAAAATATCCATGGAATTATAGAAGAGTCTAGGTCAAAAGGAAGACATAGAGATCATTTGGTATAACTTTCTGTTGAAATCAGGTTAAGTTACCCTGGGCTGGATCAAGCTAAACCTTAACTTCTCAGGGAAGGAGATTACATCACTTCTCTGGGCAGCCTATTCCACCGCTTGAACGTAAAGTGAGAATTTTTTCTTATATCCAGATAGAATTTCTCCTGAAGCAACTTGTGTCCATTGCCTCTTACCGTGCATCCTTGTGAAAGGAGTACCGCCATATTCTCTAAGACTACCTTTTAGATACGGTAATATTGATCAGATCCCCAAAGCATTCTCTTCTCTAGGATGAAGAGAACCAGTTTCTTCAACCTTTCTTCATGTGTCAAGCTCTCCAATGTTTTAATCATTCTTCATGGCCCTTCACTGGACCTCCAATTTTTCAGTGTCATTCTTCAACTGGGGAGACCAAAACTGGAAACAGCATTCCAGGTGTGGCGTAGTAAGTGCTGAGTGGAATAATCACATTCCTTGGTGTTCTCCAGCTGTATATGCTTCCTGATGCAGCTCAGGACAGTTCGCCTTCGCAGCTGCAAGGGCACAATGCTGACTCATGTTCAGCATGCTGTCCCCTAGGGCCCTGGGCTCCTTTCAGAAGGGTTACACCCCTGCTAGTCAGACCCCGGCCTGTACTGCTGCTTGGGATTATATTAGTTTTCTACAGCCTGTCTTATGCAAGTAAGACCAGATCATAACATCATCCACTTATGACGGTCTTAAAAATGTACCTTTACGCTGACTCTCTAGAGGCCATGAAATAGATAATATGCAGTTTAACTACTACAGTCAATGCTAACTACTCTTCACAATGGAATGGCAATGTTCCAGAAACACCAAGATGATTCTCTTCATGAGCAGCAGTCTATTATTCCTCACAATTTGACTGACACAACTGCTGTTTCTCAGGTACATTTTGTTCATATACATTCTATATGAAGCATCCAGGCATTCAAGTGGGGGATTGGACTAGAGTTCCCCACAAGTTCTTTCAAATCTAAATTACTCTGTGAAGACCAGAAGCCAAGAAAGTGAAAAAAGACATTACACAATAGATCTTATTCAATGTTGTCAGAAAATGCATAGAGTTGCAGCGACAGGGATACAAGTTGAGACAGGCCCTCTGAAGTCTTGAAGGAATAACCTGCTTTAAAACAAGTGATCACAATTTCTTTGCCTGTACTCAGTGATGAGAGCGGGTGGGGGGTGGAAGTATTATTGGATTCACTTTCCTGTAGCAGTGACATATTTTCCCATATAGCCATACAGTTCCCTCTACCAAAACCAAACAACGTGAACTGTTATTAAGGTTCCATCCTTCCAGCCTGACATGGAGGAAAAAAAAAATTCTGCTATGAGACAAGCCATTTCATCATCTTCCTCATTCTATCTGCCTAAGCTTTTAAAGTATTCTCCAAGAAGAGCTAAGCCTTGATAAATTCCACAGAATCTATCCTTCTGTTAAAATAAATGCTTTTAACATTTAATTCAAATACCATTGATTTGTTCAGGTTTTTTTAAGGTTATTTCCTCCAAAACAGATTAAAGAGAAACAAAGTATGCTTATTCCAGAATAAGCATCCAGAAATAGCAACTACACCCTAAATTCATATTCTATCCTAAATGCGTTTCAAGTATACCTAAGTTGTTTTAAGAAACTGGTTTGCTCATAGGTTTTTGTCTTTTTTCTGTGGTACGCTCTTGCAATATTTTGAGATGTAGAATTTAAAGTGAGCTTTTATAGCGGTGCTGATTATCAATTAAACAGTTTAAAGGCTATATTTAACTCACTCTCTTGGTCTCTTGCTAGGAATAGCTTCTCCACAGCAGCAAGTAAATCAAATGACAAACTACCAATTAGCATCAAAATTCTCTAAAACTTTTGTTTTGTGGGGTGGTGAGTTTTGGTGAGATATTGCATTTGTTTCAACACTTAAGCATAAGATACTATAAAAACATTTAGATGAAAACTGTTAGATCATCATGAAGTTCTTCCCTAGGACAGATATCATTGAAGGAATAAAAAATTATTTACCGTAGAAGCTGCAGAAAAGACCGGAGGAAAGGGGATTCCTGTGTCTAATGGGACCTGAGGAAGTTTTCCTGGCCCTGTGTGTAGCAGATCTCTGAGGCTGGAGCCTTCAGCTTTGTTGCTAGATGTCACTGGGCCCAACAAGAGGCTATTAAACAGCTTTGGGGTTAGTGGGGAAACCTTTGTACTGGTGTTGAAGGAATCCAATCCAAAGGGTGAATGGGATTCTTTATTAAGCACTGACCTCAGTGATCCTGATTCTGCAAGATAAATATCAACATTGGGGAAAATAAGAAAAAAAAAAAAGGGAAAAAAGAAAAGAAAAAAGGCAAAGTTTAAATGATCACAAAGTTCTCTGAAATTATTTGCTCTTGCATTAAACAGGATATTGACAAAATCTTGTGGTAAAGGTAAATTATCACTGCAACAGTGAATGAGGCACCTCAAAGATAATCAAAGACACCATATACTTCAGATAGGTTTTACCCTTTGTATGCCATTAAGGTTTTGAACATCACAGTAGATCTGATCTGAAAGTGCTTGATACCCATGAAACCACAACTTTGTAATACGCTCAATTAAAAAACATTTCCTTGACTTTCCAAATTAATGTTTCGATATGAAATATTTCAAATTTTAATTGTAGTCGAAATATTACAGTCACTAAACCCTGCAAAAGTAGCGAAAGAGTCATCAACATTTAATATTGTCATATAAAGTAGTTCTTGCTAGATATATGGACAGGAATAAATCCTCTGTTAGTCATGCTACATCCGACAACTGGGACGTGCATTCTGTAAACAGTTATTTCATATCGAGAATCACACTCAAACTACTGAGTATTAAAGAAGTTCTAAGCTTTCATCTGACCCTCCAAGTGGACTCTCCTCTCTCAAATCCTTGGAAATGCACTCTTCACATAGCACACAAAACAGCTTTATTTACTTCAATAGTTATAAAGTGACAAAGCTGCATCTGAAATTAATTACTACCATTTTACATCAGGATACCAGCTGCTTATTACTTAGAAAATAAATAAATGAACTGGCACTGAAATAAACTGGGAGTGACAAGACAGTATTTTTATCTTCAGCTGTATCATCATCTTTCCAGCTTTAAGTATTCCTAAGCCTGTAAAAGAAAACTGGTTCTAAGAGGCAAAGGAAGAAAAATGACCATGTTCTTTCCTGTTTAGGGCTAGGCACTCTCACAAAGAATAGCAACCAAGCAGTAGGTTATCATTTATCTTTTAATTCCAACCCCAGAGGGCATGTCTTCTGCTCACCTTTTGTTTCTTCTTTTGCTTTTTGCGTTGCTAAATCTGCAAGCCAGTGTAAGGCTGACGATGGAGCTGTTTCCGGACAAAGTGATCTGTTAGTCTTTATTTCACCAGTGTTATTGGTTGGTAACATCTCTGTTTTTGCAGATTCTTCTATCCTACTATCAGTTACTTCAGATTTTGGAACAGTGTCCATTTCTAGTTGCCCCACTCCTGCTGTCCCTGCTCCAGTGGAAAAGGTGCTCTCATTTCCAGACACTGATGCACTAGGACTTACAGACGGAAGCTAAAACAAAAACGTAAACAACTGCTAAATGTTGAATAAAGGGAAGAGTCCAACTTGGGAGACATTTTAGTTATCCAATGCATTGGGTTTTGTTTGTTCATTTGCTTTAAGCGCACAGTAGAGTTCCTTTATGCTTAACACAAACCCAAGCTTTTCTACTTTTTTTACAGGAGGCCTTCTTGTGCGAACAGTAACAGAACCGCTCTACATTCAGTGTAACATTCAGGAACCTTAACAAAATAAATACACATGTTGCAAGCTACTCATAGTGGTTTGTTTTAAGATACAGCATCAATATGAATGGCTTCCTACCCAGCTTCTACATAAGAGTATTAGCCCAAATATCCACTTGGTAAATAACAGTTGCAGCACACATCCTCGAAAATGTCCCAGAAGATTTTTGCTAAGCTAAAACACTCAGAATACATATGGAGAAAATAAAGTTTGTGTTTCACAATAGATTAGTCTAAAGGATCTAATGTTTTAATAGATCTTAAAAATGTAATGTCAAACAAGGTAATTTCAGCCTCAGATTACATACCTGTGATATTCCATTAGTGACAGCTGGTCTCAACACTGATTTGTTCTGCCGGTTAATACATGGACAATTGGCTTTAATACCCCATTTGCCTCGTGCTGCATGAACCATGTCTCCAATATTGTAAAGCGCTTGAAATAAAGTTAAAATCTTTTAATATCACATGTAAAGAAATCTAAAAACAAGGCCTTAACTATAATATATATTCAGAGGGGTGGGGTTTTTTTAGTATTACTGCTAAGTATCTTTAGGATCACATACTATAACAAGACACTTGTCTCTTAATAGTGTGGAGAACTGTGTTAACACTAGACTCACGATGTCACTGAGAGGCTGTCAAGCCTGGCAAATCCTACAGGTTATCATCTGCTCCTACTATTCCATGTAGGGTCCAATGATACTGCAATGAGACAACTTCGAACCATCAAGAGAGACTATATAACCCTTGGAGCAATGTTAAAAGGATCTGGAGCACAGGTGGCATTCTCCTCTATCCTCCCAGTAAGAGGAAGGAGGTAATGAATTGAACAGGTGAATGCCTGGCTGCACGGCCAGTGCCATACTCAAGATTTTGGCTTCTATGATCACGTATCTACCCTTGAGAAGCCAGGTCTCTTGGGAGCTGATGGGATTCACCTGCCCAAGCAGGGCCAGAGAGTCTTTGCCAACAAGTCAGCCAGACTTACATGGAGAGATTTAAACTAGATTTAGTGGGGAAAGGGGATGGAGATTTAAGCAACAGAGAAAAGCCAGGGGCTGCTGATGTATTAGGAACCAACAGGGAAACACCTACGAAATGCCTCAAAGGAATTTGGGCACATTCCTCTCAAGAGGTGACAAGGTTGATAGCCCAGCTGAAGTGCCTCTATGTACCAACGCATTCAGCATGGGTAACTATAGCAGGAGGAGCTGGAAATCATTGTGCAAGTAAAAAGCTACAATTGGATGAATCGCACAACTGGAGCACTGTGGGGGGTTGCTCTCTGCGTAAAAGAACGGGTTGACTGCACAGAGCTATCCTTGAAAAAACAGTGATGAGCAGGTTGAGAGCTTATGGGTAAAAACTAGGGGCCAAGTCAACAAAAGAAACCTCACTGTTCATGTTTACTACAGGCCACCCAACCAAGGGAAGCCTGTTGACAAAGCGTTCTTACTTCAACTACAGGAAGCACGATGCTCACAGGCTCTGAACTTGATGGGGAAATTCAATCACCTTGACACCTGCTGGGTAAGCAGCACAGCAAGCTGTAAACAGTCAAGGAGACTTTTGGAGTGTGTTGAGGATAATTTCTTAATCCAGGAGACAGACAGCCCGACCAGAGACGCATTACTGGACATGATGTTCACCAACACAGAAGAACTAATCAGAGATGTTAAGATCAGTGGCAGGCTGGGCCGCAGTGGTTGTGCCCTGTACGAATTCACAATCTTGAGGGATATGAGCCAGGTGAACAGTAGAGTTCAGGACACTGAATTTTAGGAGAGCAAACTTTCAGTTGCTTAAGGAATTAGCGTACGGCCCCCCTACCCCAGGAAACTGCCCTCAAGGACAAAAGGAGCCGAAGAGAGCTTGCGGCTCTTTAAGAACGTTTTTCTTAGAGTGCAAGAGCTTTTAATTCCCACATGTAAAGAGTCAAGCAAGGAAGGCAGGAGAACAGCATGCGTCAGTAAGGACCTCCTAGTCAAATTAAAATGTGCAGTCAGGCACAGTCCCCAGTAACTGGAAAAAGGGAAACATCACACCCAGTTTTAAAAAGGGCAAAAAAGGAGGACCCTGGGAACTACTGACAGTCAGCCTCACCACAGTGCCCAGTAAGATCATGGAGCAGATTCTCCTGGAAGACACGTTGAAACATATGGAAGACAGGGAGGTGATTAGAGACAGCCAACACAGCTTCACCAAGGGCAAATTATGCCTGACTAATCTAGTGGCCTTCTTCAGTGGAGAGACTGCATCACTGGACATAGGAAGAACCACAGATGTCACCTACCTAGACTTCTGTAAGGCCTTCAATACAGTCCCCCAGAACATTCTTGCAGCTAAATTGGAGAGATATGGTTTTGATGGATGGACTATTCAATGGATAAGGAACTGGCTGGATGGCCGTGTCCAAAGAGTTACAGTCAACGGCTCTATGCCCAAATGGAGATCGTTAACAACCGGTACCCCTCAGGGGTCCATACTGGGACAGGTACTCTTCAGTTTCTTTATTAATAACATAGGCAGCGGAATCGAGTGCACCCTCAGCAGGTTTGCAGATGACACCAAGCTGAGTTGTGTCTAGCAGTTGATATGCTGGAGGGAAGGGATGCCATCTAGCAGGACCTTGACAGGCCTAAGGAGTGGGCCCACATGAACCTCATGATGTTCAACAAGGCCAAGTACAAGGTCCTGCACCTGGCCTGGGACAACCCCTAATATCAATACAGGCCAGGGAGTGAACAGATTGAGAGCAGTCCTGCGGAAAAGGACTTGGGAATACTGGTAGATGAAAAATTAGATATGAACCAGCAATGTGCACCTGCAGCCCAGAAAGCCATATCGTATCCTGGGCTGCATAAGAAGAAGCCTGGCCAGCAGGTTGAGAGAGGCGATTCTTCCCCTCTGCTCTACCCCACCTGGCGTCCTGCATCCAGCTCTGGGGTGCCCAGGACAAGACAGACATGGACCTGTTGGAGCAGGTCCAGAGGAGGGCCGTGAAAATGACGCGACGCCTCTCTCCTATGGCACCTCTCCTACGAAGAAAGGCTGAGACAGTTGGGGTTGTTCAGCCTGGAGAAGAGAAGGCTCTGGGGAGACCTTACTGTGGCCTTTCAATATATAAAGGGGGATCATAAGAAAGACAGAGAACAACTCTTTACCAGGGCCTGCAGTGACAGGAAAAGGGGCAGCGGTTTTAAACTGAAAGAGGGTAGGTTTAGACTGGACATAAGGAAGAAATTTTTTACGATGAGGGTGGTGAGACACTGGAACAGGTTGCCCGGAGGAGTTGTGGATGCCCCCTCGCTGGAAGTGTCCAAGGTCAGGTTGGATGGGGCTTTGAGCAGCCTGGTCTGGTGAAAGATGTCCCTGCCCATGGCAGGGGGGTTCGACTAGATCATCTTTAAAGGTCCCTTACAACCCAAACTTTTCTATGATTCTATAATTTTTAGGACTAGTTATGTAAACAGTCAAGTAAATTGTCAGTACTGACTATTTACTTTCCCTCCCCCCAACAGAAAAGATGATGATCTTTCTTGCAAGTTCACCAAATTTACTGATACAACTAAACAGCTGAGCACAAGAAGTCACAGCTAGTATCAGGAGGCTGTTCACTTCAAACCCACAGCTTGATCTTCCTTGGATTACCTTCCCTTCAAACCTTCCGCTACAGCAAGTGAAAGTCTCCTCTAAATCCATGCTAGAAAAGGTACCAGCTAGAACACTGACCATCTTAGTATTTTCTTCCACTTGCTTGCCCAGAATCGAGACAAAATTTGGAATTTTTTCCTTTCGGGTTTCAAGCATTACCTGTACCAGGAATGATCTGTGTCGGCATAAGATTCTCTGGTTCATGAGACTGACCCTTTGCACACTTCAGCCACGAGAAGACTTCCTCATCACCAATCTCCTCTGTCTCTGGAATAAAGACAAAAAAAGTAAAGTTTTCTACAAAAATCACTAAAACTTTAGAATACAGAATATTGCTGCATCAACATTGTTTCTTTAGATTCTTTACAGTGCAGGAGGCTAACCTGCAGATGATCTCAGAAATAAAATATAAATACAGACCATCAGAACAGAATCTACAGCAACTTCTTTGCTTCTTTGGATTCTAAAACTACCACAGTCATTTTCCCTTCATCTCTAGCAGCTTGTTATTTTCAATCACCTAAAAATCTTGGCTTCTAGCCTCAATTTTTCCTCAATTTTTAATTATCATACTCTTGTCCTCATTACACTTTCTTAAGTTATAGGGTAATTCTAGCTTCTCTTGTCATCATCTCCCAAGCTTTTTCAACAAAATATCTGCAGATCAGTTCCAGGAAGAGGAAACTAAGCTCTCCTGTGAGCATATCTACTTAAAAAGCTAGCAAGTAGCAGACTAATAGTTTGAAAAGTAGTCTGACAAATTTATAATTCTTTAGATTTTAAGCCAAGTTGGGCCTACAAATATGTAGCTGCATAAACTGCACGCCATTCTCTTCCTTTAAAAAGGTAGGGGGGAAAGTTGAGTGGGGTAGAATATGAGAAGTATCATATAAAACTTCATTTCAGAGTCCTTTAGACTTGGTATCTGCATAAGTTGTTTTTACGGCACAAAGTTCAGAAGCCTCTTGAGGCAAGTAATTGTATTTAAGTAATGCCTTGGTTCTACATTTTGGTCCATTCCAAAATTTCAGACTTGATTAATAAATCAGAATTACAATACTGTTTTCAGGAAGGAATCATTGATAGGCAACACACGCGCGCACAGCCCCCCCCCGCTATCATTAGACATTGTAAAATATCAATCTTTTCAATGTTGACCTCCCTCTGTACACCACTGAGTAAAAAATTCTCCTATGCCCAGGACACCTTTTCATTTTCACCTGGCATGGGTAAGGTTATCGTATTTATTTCCTTGACGTGAGAAGAAGAGGGGTTAAGCGACTATTGCCCTTAAATCGTGGACATCTTTATACCACATTCTGTCAGTGATATATTCAGTCCCAAATGCTTTTTCCAAACATGTACAGTGCCAGATACAAGAAATTCTATTCTACTTACTTTCAACTATTTCTACTGTACCCTGGTTAACCACACCTTAAAGATTGTTATGCTCTCTTCTGGTGTCTTCTGGCAGTAATTTCATATGCTTCATTATTATACTGGGTCTGGCTGGGATGTAGTTACTTTTATTCATAGCAGCCTGTGTGGTGCTGTGTTTTAGACTTGTGACCAAAACAATGCCGATAACACACTAATATTTTAGTTGTTGCTGAACAGTTTTTGCACAGTGTCCAGGTCTTCTCTGTTTCTCACTCTACCCACCCCCCCTTCCCGAGTGAATAGATTTGGGGGTGCACAAGAGGTTGGGACGGAACACCACCAGGCATACGAACCAAACTAAGCAAAGGGATGTCCATGCCATACAATATCACACTCAGCAATAAAAACAGAGAGGAGGGAGTTAAGGGGGTTAGCCATCTTTTGCTTGGGAAACTGCTGGGCAACAAACGGTCTGCCTCTGGGAGGTGGTGAGTGATTGCCTTTGCATCACTTCCTTTGTTTTCTTTTCTTTTTCTATTTCTCCTTTGTTTATTAAACTATTTTTATTGTGACCCACAGGTTTTCCTTCTTTTACTCTTCCTCCTTCCTCAGTCCCAGTGCCATGGGGGAGTGAGCAAGTGGTTGCATGGTGCTTAGCTGCCTACTGCGGCTAACCCACAACAACGATATAAAAATAGGGGACTTCGCATTTTAAAAAACCCACTGCTTTTATAATCCATTCAGTGTTCTCTGGCACCTTTACCCATAATGAACAGAGAGCAGTACTCACAGTTATTAACATCCAGCATTTTGTACATCTGCTCCATATAATAATGTAACTGTCACTAATAGCCTTACAGTTATTAAGATTGTCCATTGTCAGCACCCACGCTACCAAAGCGGTCTCAATACAGTAAAACACACAAAAAAGCAACCAGGTATTCACTTTTGTAAACACAGTGTGCCTCTATTTGTTAGAAACTGAACTTACTGAACTTTTTCCTGAATTACAAACCTTAGTGCATCAAGGAATCAAAAAATGAAGAAAACTTTCCAATCTAACTCCTTGTTACAGAAAGGAGTTCTCTGCAACATCTGCTTAGTAGTTCATCTTGTGACAGTTCTAAACTGAAATATTACTTAATTTTTCTTTTATACTCTGAGGAAAAGATGGAACTATACAGTAGTCTGTCTCAGTACACAGCCTACACCTGCTGATGTTGTAATTTTAATAACCAAATTCTAAACAAATAGATAAAACACAGGTATCTAAGGAAATGAAGAATGGAACAGCAGCATGTAAGACAGTAGTGCCAAAGTTCTAAACCTCCAGCCTCCCAAGCTGATACTCACTAACTCTCCCACAAAACCTTCAGCAACTTCCCAGAAACTATCCCCACTGAAAGCCAACCAGTTTGAAGATTACAGTGGGGGAAAAAAAATCCAGTACTCACCGCTACGTGGACGATTCTTCCTCAGCCGGTAACAGTCCAGACAGACCCCAAAACCACACTTGCGACAAACCCAATGAATATTGAAGAGTGTTGTCTCACATACATCACACATTTCCCTCACGCCACGTACTGCTCGCTTCCATGCCACTTTCTCTGTAAAGAGAAGGAACATTAGGAATTACTGCTTTGACATCTTGCATTTCTCCCACCTAATTGCAGAGTATCACAGTAACACTGATAAAGAAACAATTCACAGAAACATGACTTGAGGGCAGAGCATAGAAACACATACTGTTTACATCCATAGACACATTCTTTGAGTTGCTAGTCTTGTGACACTATTAAAATCCCCATTTCTAAGAGCGGGTAAGGTCAAGTCACAAAATGCACACACTACAAGGAAATGGAGCACCTTACAGAGTTCTATAGTACCTGAATTTCAAGGAGCACTTCTAGAACTTACAGAAAAACTACAAAATTTCTGTGCGTTTTATGAACAAATAACATGAACTTATAAAACTATAAAGAACGCGTATTTAGTTTTACTAATTGGAGGCCTGTCAGCTCTTCAGATTCTAAACCAACACGTTGGCTGAGGAAGGGGAAGTCCTCTCCAAATGGCTGCCCTTGTACATTCCAGAAGCTAAAGGGAAAAAATCAGATAGTCAGAGCTATCCATGTGATAGGCTGAACTGGATACCTTTAGATAATTTTTTCTAGACGCACTCCCCTTCTAGGGGCAATGCTGGCAACTAGTTGCTCAGCTGAGTCCTTGCAGGCTGAACGCAGGTACTACTCCCTCCCTAGAAAACCCTGAGCTTTTATGTGATGCCCCTAGAGTATAACAGGATAGGAACACGTACGAAAAGCTGCTCATTAAAGCATAGCTGGTAAGCGTGATAAGTGTTCTGGACTTATTTCTATTTTCTTAGGAGCACAAGTCAGCTGATTTCTGCATATATTTATTGAAAAATAATTTAACGATGTCTGGGAAAGTTATCATTAGCTTCCTTGGTAGTAATGTTGCACTGATCCAAAAGAAAAATCCCAAATGCTGGTCCCACAATTACACACACCCCAAAGAAGTGAATATAGCCTTCTCTTTGGAAGAAAGGGAGAAGCATTTTAACAAGAAATTATATTACACTTTCAACTCTATTCCACTGCATTGTACACACATTACACAGAGAAGATGGACAAAAAACACGTCAAAAGCCCAGCTTACGATGTGGCTCCACCATCATCATTGCCTCCTTCTCTGACATAACAAGCTGGCAGAACTGATCCCCCACATTGGCAAGGATATATTTGGAAGTTTCCAGATCGATCCCCTCTGCAGGGGAGGAGGAAGGAATCCATAGGCTCATGGCATCAGGGTCACTCTGTTGTGGGTTCAAGAAACCCTCTACTCGTAGAATACCTTTCCGGGTAAATATCAGCCTGCCGAAAACAGGATGGAGTAATTGAGAAACTGCTCAACCACCTTTAACTTATAATGCCATACACTATGTCAGAATATAAACCCAGAAAGGGGAAAATAGGCTTGAGCTGGAGTGCTATATTCTACAGCCAGTACAACTATTATGCAAATCCAGGTAACGCAGAGAATAAGGTACACAAAGGCAATGGCCGCAAAACCCACTGGAATGAATCCCCAGGTCCCACAAGCATTGGTGGGAAATTCCACATACAGGAAATTGCTACAACTTGGTAAGTCATATTTCTCTATACTATTAATAGAAAGAGGTGACAAAATTTGGGCTGCTGCATGATGCTGCTTGTAAAAATTCTGCACGTTTCTCATTCTCTACTTTAATTCAGGAGGAAGTTATTTCCCAACTTTTGGGAAACCAATATTTCAGTTCTGGCTAGGGCCGCTAGCACTTGGCAACTGTTCTAACAGTTCACATTTCAAGACATATATAAATCCTTATCGTACCTACTATTCTTGCCACTGCTCTCCACAGAGATGAGTCACTACTGTTTTATCAGTAGCTGTTGACCCTCCTAGTCTTCGTGTGGTAAAAGGAGTAACAACGTAAGTTACAGAACCCTGAATGTCTCCTGCCAGTATTAAAGGTAACTTCATTTTCAAGCAAAAACAAACTTGTCTTTAACCTCAAAGCTAAATTAATTTTTAACAAGTTCAGGAAGAGAAGCAGCTATAATCCTTACTGGATGGGTGGCACATACTAAAAATTCACTTCATCCTTTATATGCCAGAAAGTGAACAAACGTCTTTTTGGAAAAAGATGCACAGCACTTGCTAGAACAGGCAGTTAAGGAAGATGAAGAGAAGTATGACAGGTCAAGGAACAGTAAGATGTGTATGCAACAGAGAGAGAACACAGGCAGTGTTCTACTCCTAAAAATCAGTTCTGTACTCAACAAAACCTAGTCAAACATTAGCCTCATGCTGGCATTGTTTAGTTACTTGTTGACCAAATTAAAATTTTTTCTCTGTTCTGAACTCCTTATGGACGAGGGAGAGAACAGCAGTAAAATTCTACCCAATAAAGCAAATTCAATCTCCTGAGGCGGGACTTGGAGGCTCACTTAGTATCATATAGCTGTATCTTCCAACAGCAGCTCTTCCTGCCCCAGTGAGGGAATTCCAGTCAGGTGATGCAGGGAAATGCAAGACGACACTCAAAATCTTCATTATTGTACCCAAGCACATTAAATAAATAAAACATAATTACTTTTTGCTTGGACATGGTCCAACCTCTGCACATAGACTACATATGAAGGAAGGAAGAATTTGAGCACCTTCGGAAATGGAAGAAGCGACATGCCACAGTTGAGTCATCCTGCTCTTGCTCCTTAAATTTGCGGTACCGCTCCAGACGGCACTCCCGGCACTTGTGCAGATGTGGAGCTACATTGATGCAAGAGCCATCCTGGAGAAAAGGCTCACCTGACTGCTTCAACTTCCTCACCTTACTCATATCTTTCAGCACAGACTGGCCAACTGGGTGAGGCAAAGTAGAAGTGAAAATCCATTAGCTAACAGCAACAGCAAAACATATTTTCAGAGATCTGTATGCTCATACCCATGCAAAACCAGTAAGACTGTTCAAGTCTGCAGCATATCACACTTTTGTCCTGACAAATATATGCTTAAACATTTCTCAAAGTGAACATCTTAATTCACATACAAGAAGCATTAAGGTTGAGCCTTGTAAATATCCTGTGTGCTGCCTACTGAGCATAAATGAGGTTTACACCTGTGGTTAGTTCACATAGTTCATCACACAGGAGATATCCCAGTATCCCACCTCCTTGTGCTTCCAAGACAACGTGCATTCAAGTCATCACCTTTTAAGGGAGCTGTGCGAGGCCGGCCCTTTGGGGCTTGCTTCCCTTTTCCTTTCCCCAGCAGCAATTCAGCATTGCGCTCTGCATTGGGGCCTAGCTTTGCCATCAAGTGGTCTGGGATTCCCTTCATACAAGCCTTGGCCTGCAACTGGTCTTCAGAGTCACTCAAATCTGACAGGTCACTATTGGTACTGGAGTCTGAGTCTTGTTTGGAAGTCAAGCTCCGCTCATCTAGAGAGAACCTTTTCACAGCTTCAAAAGGGGCTTTGTTCTCCTGTGGAAACTCCGCCTGTGAAGAGAAAAAGCCAGGTGGATGTCTGCCAAACACATTAGAAAAAGTTTTCAGAAGAGGATTGTCCTGCTGCCCAGGCCCAACAGCTGGTTTTTCTTCTGTTGGGCTGGAGGAAAGTGTGGGCATCTCAATAGGCTGTGTCAGGTTGCTGGTTGGCGAGCTGGAACGGCCATTCCCTACAGTGGAAGGGCTCTGAACACCAGCAGCAACTGTTGAACCAGGAGCACTGGAGATCATCTTTGAGGAGTCAGTTGTTATAAACAAGGTTTTCTTCTTAGCTAGAGAAGAGTCTGTAGAGGTGAGTGATTCTGGCCAGCCAGAAGAGGCCTTATGACCCACAGGCGTAGAGGGAGTAGAAACCCCTGTCTGAGATGAAGATGCAAAGCCACTGAAAGGACTAAGTTCTGCTTTCTCAGCAAATGCCAGGAAAGGGTTTGAGGGTTCCTCTCTTGATAGCTTTGGGGGCTGTAAAAATAGGTTTTCATGACTATCTGGGGGACGAGTATTCAACAGACTTCGTGAAAAGGCTGGAGTAAGGGTAGGCATAGATTCCACAGGCAGCTTCCGCTCCACAGAACTGCCAGACTGGGCTCCTGGTTTAGTGTCCGCTGAAAGAATTTTACCTTTACAGATCCCAGTACTCACACTCTCTGTACACTGCTTGAATGAGTCCCGACTAGAGGCATCTTCAGTCAAGCTCTCTGAAATGACCGTGAAGTAGTTACTGGAAGGTAGATTTTGGGACATGCATTGAAAAAACAAGTTCTTGGACAGATCAGAATCTTTCTGAGCCTCCTGTCCAGTACTACAGCCAAAAGAAAATCCAGAAGGCTTGCTTTCTGGAGTCACCACTCCATTTGATTGGCTCCTTCCACCCCCAAATACCAAGGACTGGGAAGCACTTGGGAGAGAGACTCCAAATCCAGAAGAAGCCAAAAGTGAATTTCGGGAACTCTGAAACAAAATTAAAAGCATTAGCCTATTAAAGCGTTCTTGTTTGATTCAGCAATACCTTGGTTCATCTAACTGCACAATTAGCAATCTACTATTAGAAACTTCCAGCAGAATTATTTACAATGAAGAAATTTCTTTAAAGATTCTGCTAGACTAATTTTTCCTACCTACAAGCTATTGAAACTAATGAGCTAATGGTGCCCATTACATACTAAAGACACATGGAGAAAATGAACACTTAATGTCTTATCATGCTTTAGAACAAAAGTGAGACACAAGACAAAGTGAACTGATTCACAGAAAAGCAAGTTATTTAAACTGCTGATTGTTTTAATTCAAGTCAGCAAGAAGGGAACCTTAATTGAAACTGCTTTTCAATAACCTCCCATCTTTCACCCTCCCCCAAGATCACCCTGATAAGCTTCTCCTACTTAACCAGCACCCTTGAAATAATTAACTTAGTTTGCAAAGTTAATTAAACAAAGAAAGCCCTCTAGCAGTTAGTGAACAAACTGTTCCTGGTCACAGCAAGCCACGTCTACTGACAGGTAGATAGATGCCTGTGATGTGGTGCCTTGCAGGGGATTACTCAGTAAATGTTAAGCACAAAGGGCTTAATTTTTATGATATTCAAATACTGGAAAGTCTTCTGACTTGCAGATTTCTACTAGACCCGTAACTGTGATATGGAATATTCACTTGCTCTCTTCTCGATTCACACTTACTCAGATTTTCCAATTCTCACAGTCCTACTGTAACTGATTATATTCTACGACTAATTCATCAGTTCTATTCCTTTTCTTTGACTTTCCACTTAGAAATCTTCTCACGAGGAATACTCATGATTAGCAAAATTTTATTCCGAGGCCACGTTAAATACAACCACGGCTTCTATGCAACACATCCTACTGGTCATTACTGTCACACATTAGTGTCAACCTCCAGCTGTAATAACTTTAATAACATATTAATGTCCCCCATGACAGTTCTTCTAGATATTAGACTTTCAGGTATTTCTTTTGAGCCAAAATAATTTTCACAAACCAAGTTCTAACAGTTTTAAAAAGTATATGAATATGAATGCAAACCAAGCTTGGACCAAATCACACTATGATAGATGGACAGTCTGAAGCAACAACACGTGAACTATCTACAACAGTCTTAGTGATTTATGTCAGGTTCCCTCCCTCAAGGAAAATATAGTTTGAAATGGACTAGTGGTCTGCCTGCAAATTCTGAATCCAGATTATTAATAATGATTTAAAACAAGTGATTTGGGGTTGGGGAGAGGGAGGGAAGGAGAGGCGGTACCAAAATTTCTCAGTACGATTAAAGTTCTTCCCTAATATCATTGATGATAGATACAATTCCTACCGTTCACCTACACAATTTGTAGTTGCTCCCAATTCTGAACTTTTTTCTTTTTTGGGGGGGGGGGGGGGGGCGGGAAGGCCGGGCTGTGTGGGGCAGGGTGGTGGAATGGAAGAGAGAGCAGGTTATATTATAACAATTTAATTATACAACACTCCTGTCTTCTAAAATTCTATTTCTCCTTTACACGTTACCAGCTAGGAATCCTTATCCCAAGGCAAACATCTCACCTTTCCCCCCATTTCATTAGCTAATACAAAAGACAGGGATGAAAGCAATCCATTTAACCTCCTGGCAATCACCTTGGACTTTCTAATGTGTCTCCCATTTTCTTCACTGTTTTTATACAGTAGACTACGAGTTTCTTAATTTTTGCTCTACTTACTGAGGTGGGGTTTTGTTTTTGGTTTTATAAGCCTTCATTTGATTACTTAAAAAGTCCTTTATTTTGTTTTTAACAGGGTTTCCCTTCTACTTTTTCACTTTTCCCCTTGAAAACAAAGGCATAACTAAAAGGTCTTCAAGCTGCTTCCAGACTGAGCTCTTTACTAAAATTTCCTCTAAGGGTACTCATCTCAAATGTTTTCATTATTTCTTTGTTTTCAGCCCTAGATAGTATATGATGCAACTGGCTCATTTTTCTACTATGGAGATAGCATAGCTGTAACAGACAAGTTGGGCATCTATAAAAGGTCCTCTAAATGCAGCCTCATTGTTTTTCTGGGGTTTGTTTGTTTTTCCCCCAAGTAACTTAAGTGTTCAACTCAGTGCACATTCTCATGCATATTTGTTTATATAAAGGTAAGAGATATTAAGTAGGTTATCTTCCATATGACACAACAAAATTAATCATATTAAGTGCAGTGCTTAAAGTGACTTTAAGGCTGCATTTCTGAGATTAAGGATGAATAAAGGCAAGAGTGCTAAAAAGTTGTCTCTTACAACTCCTCCACCAAATATCTTCATTTTCTTTTGAGTTCTTTCTTAGATCAGATAACAGAAAGGTTTCCTTTGGGAAGGGAGGGATTCATCAGGGAAGAAGTTTTCTCAATTCCACGGACACACTTTGTAACAGGAATATGTTGCAGAACATCTGTTGCAAATATGTATGTGTTGAATATGCTGGATCATGAGCTACTCACCTCTCCCTGGGCTTGTGATCGGCCTGTTTTCAGTTTCTCCTGTCCAGTAACAGCTGGCAAACTGGTATCAGAAATTCTCACAGTTGTCGGCGTCAAAGCAGTTGTAGTAACTGCAGTTGCAGAAGTCACCGTGCCTTGGCCAACCTGTTCCAGTGATTTTCCTGCCTCTTTACATCCAGATCCAACTAGTAATGCTTGTCCAGCCACAGAGGAAAATGGAGCGAAGGGCAATGGTGTGTCACCACCAACTGGCTCATCTTGGACTACTAGTGTTCGGCCGTTCTCTTTGGTGTAAGTGGCAAAGCGAATATTGCGATTAATCTGAGGAACGAATGAAGGCAACTGTTTGGCCCTTGGATCCAGTCCAGTTTCGCTATTGGAGCCTCCTTTCCAAGGACCTCTGCTTGCCTCGCCTCCATCACTACCATTGCTATCCACCTCGCCCCTCTCCTTTAGCTTCTTTGTTGCAGGATCACACCCAGAATCTGAAGCATTTTTCCTCCTCCGTCCATCCTTTCCCTCCAGGCTTTCTTTCTTCTTTTTCCCTTTAGATGATTTAGCTGCTTTTGGGCCCCCTCCCTATAACAGACAAAAGCAGCAACCACTAAACGGATCAGGATACCTGTTAACATTCTTCTGTTAGAACAGAATACATTACACCGTTCTTAAGCTTAGGAACATTTAATCACAAACTGAGACATCTAAGGAAAGATACTATGTGAACACAGAACACAAGCATAAGTGCAGCCTTGTATTTTTTGTACTAGAATAGGATCTTCACAATAAGATTTTTAGCTGAGCTACTTTGCTGTAGCACATACCACATCATGGCAGATTTTAGGAAACATGCAACATGGCCATACTCTGACATAGTTCTTGCTAACATATGAAAACTATCTGCACACTCCTTTTTGCTACAAGTCTAATCCCCACAGTTCTTTTGAAGGGCACACTTTTTGTCTGCTACTCAAAGCCTACAACATTTAACTACAGGAGATAGCTTGCCCTTTAGCCTAGGGTAAAAAAACAGGTTCAAATGTTATCATGAAACCTCTCAACTGAAGCAATGCAATGCCACAAGCATGCAAGCCTGCTTCAGAGAAGCCAGACGGTAATTTTTAGAAATGCCTAAAAAGGTCCGTGAAGAAGCACAAAGTGATCCCGTTAGAAAAAGGCAGTGAGCACAAAGACATTCTTTATCAGAGCACTACCCCTTAAAATGGAGCACAACCACCATGATTATTGACCACCCCCCCCCAAGATCCACGCTGAACTTAGTAAAACAGGCCTGAATGAAAAGAGATTGTTTAAAGAAACCTATGACTATGTCTCAAAGTGGTAAAGCAAATTTTCCTCTTCCAATTACGTTATCAAAAGCCCACAGCGAACACAGCATCAGTTCTCAGTTGTCTCCATATTTTAGATATTTTGCATGTAAATATGAAGTTTCACACTGTATATACAAGACCTGAACTGTTGTAGTACCTCAATTGGAGAAGTGTTATCCATCACCACATGAATTAGTCGAGGATCCACCGACTTTATTTCACCACTCTAATTTTTATGCAGATTGATATCGAGGAGGTAGGAGGAAGAAAAGAGGAGATTAGTTTTTAATTCAGATTATATAGTATCAACATAAGAGACCTTAAACACAGGGTTACTCTGTGGCCCCTCTCCCATTTGCCTTTTCTTTCTGTCCCACTTCCTTAGTAATACTATCGCCTTCTACTTCTACTAGTTTACCTTCTATCCTTTTGCTCCCTCTCTATTTCAAAAACTTTCAGATTTGATTCCTACCACTCCTTCCTTGTATATTTGCTCTACTGAGCATCTCTAGAGGCATTCATTGCCTTAAATACACCTCTTCTTAAATTTGATTTAGTTCTAGCCTTCTGCACATTCACTCTGCTAGATGTAGAAAAGACTACTGGAAAGAAGCACATCAATTGATGCTAACCACCCTCATCAGCGCCTCCCCAAAAGGACCAATGAATACCCAATCTCTGTAACTGTGCTTAGAGGTTACCTTTTTATTTCACAGTAGATACACAGTAAGTTGGGTGCTTCCTGGCATGTATCTGCTGAAAGCATATACTCCACAATTTCAATGTCTCTCCAAAGTACTATACTTACTTACCATACACAGTATACTTTTTTCTGTGCACCAGCAATAGATCTAGTAGTCAGAGCGCAGGATTACTGCACGTGTACATAGGACTTACTGGGCACGTTCAGTGCATTCATTCTGCACATGTATTTTACTGCACATGGAAAAGACCACAGGGGCAGAGGCGCATGGGACACGGGATGGGACCGGAAAACGTGACAAAAGTGCTACTGCTACAGTAATTTACACGCAGCACCACAGACCTGTTCCTAGTTGCTCCTGAAAAAGGAAGCCATTAGGAACAGGCTGCTGTTAAGACCAAATTACCTGTCGGACTGCACAGAAGCATATAATACAAACCAGGTAACTCCAGCAGTGCACAGATTTTCTGTGCTGTTTACACCACTTACTAGGTTTACTGATATGAACAGGGGAAAAATAAACAGCCTAAGCTAAAATACATCAACAATTTTGTTTAGACTAAGACTTCCATCTTCTATGCTACACTTGTTTCAAACCACTTGTACAGCCTGTCAGATAGAAGCTGAGAGAAGGCATAGGAAGACCACAGCATAATAGACCCAGAAGGTAGCTTTCTGTACATCAGCATGCTCTCCCATCCAGAAAGCCACTTCCAATATTTTTTCACATAGCGCTCATTTCCAAAGAAATTCTTATAGCTTCTTTTATAGAAGTGGGCTGTGTATCATCATTTATTGTGGAAAGTCATCATAACAGAAAAAAAAAAAAATTCTGCAAATCGCAACATGGATAATTCTTATTTGCTTTAAAAAATGAGTAAAGAACCAAAAGCACAAGTTTTGGTGAAGCTGTGATTCTCCACGAGATATTGAGGAATGCTGTTTTAGGAACACCAAAGCAGTGCTTCGTATTTTTACCTCAGTCACAGACACTTCCATAAGACGAGTTATTGGGTCTTGATGGCTCACAACACCAGAGAGCCAGCTATTTTCATCCTCTGGTTGGTAAACCTTAACTCTTTGGCCTTGGACACTGTAAGGACCTGGAAAAGAAGGACTTTGAGTACATTTCCCAGACAAGCTTTGTGTCATACTAGTTAAGAGTCATACAATAAAAAAGAGTTCTGTGCACATAATTAAGGCTTGAAGTGTCATCTTTCAGGTGGAAAGAAATTAAAACACTAGGGCTTCTGCTGCAAATCCTGCATAAGCCAAACATTCTATTGTAAAAAGTCAGTAAGCCCTCATTGCTGTAACTCAAAGCTACTGTAAAGACAAAATTAATACAGTTTAGAAGTAAAAAAAAAAAAGTGAAAGATCAAAATAAACTCACTCCTTTGACAAAATCAAGCTAGACAGAGGGGGGGGGGGTCCTTGCTAACTAAACTATTTTGCTTTCTCACCTACAGGTCAGTAATTATGAAGCATCAATCCAGTGGACAGCCATAGCATTCTGACTCAGTCCAGATGCATCAAATCCCAGTATAAACTGCATGCATTTCAGAATAGAAACATATATTTGTAACTGTGGAAAATTTAATATAATTGCACAAATATCCAATGTCTCTAAACCAACCAGTCTTAGTTCTTTGACACGGGTAATGGATCATCTACAGAAAGGTTTCCTCCGACCCTGCCCTCACTCTCCACATCAGCATGCAGAGCTTCCCTCCTACCCTAAGTCCAGACAAAAAAAACTTTGTTAATATTAGATCATCAAAATCCACATGATCCAACAGCCTGTATCTGATAAACCCAGAACTAGGCACTTCAGAAGAAGGCTCCAAACTGGACAATTCTGAAGCTACTTGCTCACCTAAGAAGTATTGTCCTCATAGCATTTTTATCAACAAACATTTTATTTAACCAAAAGGCACCAAATACCCATTAAGAATTACATTGTCCTTCAAATGTAAGCCTACCTCTAGGGTGGCCACCTGGCCCATGAACCCAAACTCTGGATAGAAAATCGTTTTAGCCCTCGAACTAGAAGACCCCAATCTGACAACAAAAGCTGCAATCAGGCTTAACCCTAACACACAATCCAGACAACAGTTAAGGTATTAGCTCTCTGCTGAGCAGCCACAGCCACACCATATTTTCAACTTAAACTATTCATGTTTTAATTATCAAAATGCCAAAATTTGAATTTGACATAACAAATGAAATTTTTTTAAAGATCAACAACTACAGAGTAACTTCACTTCTAAATTTCCAGAATTATAGAACAGAACCACAGAACAGGACCAGAACTTTAAAAATACAAAACTAAAACTTAAAATAAAGGAAGTTGTAAATACATGGATGTTATCAACCCTATGTTAATCCTACTTCAACTACATCTTCAGTGATCATTCCCAGTACGTATTTGTGGTTTTATCCCAGCAACTGCTTACCTGTATCTGTGACAAAACAATGCTTCTTTGTAAAGAACGTGCAAAACAATACAGAAAATTGACCTTCCAAATCAAACAGTAACAGATTCTATTACTATTCTCCTTCACAAATCCCAGCATAGTCTAACTGTTCCACAACGAAGTAGCTCTGAGACAGAAAAACACAGTCTCACCTCTGCTAAATATCTCCTGAAGCTTCTGGTCACTGATCAATGCATTGACAGATTCTCTTAGTGAAGGCTGTTCCTGCAGAATCTGATTTTGACTCTCTGTTCCCATCTGCCAACAAGAAACAGTTTTAACATAAAAGTCTAGTCTTTCAAGGTAATAGAATCATTAGTTTTTAAGGGACAGCTCTCTCTGAGACTGACAAACCAAAAAAAAGTAAAATTAATAAAAACATTGCTGAACATGCCAGGAGGAAAATAAGGACTAGCCATGCAAAAGCTGTTGCAAAACTTCCACTGCAACTATTAGCTACACAATGCTTGACAGCTAGCTCTCTAACTGACCAATACAGAGAGGAACTAGGACTTTCTGAATGCAGATGGAGGTTAGGTAAGCACCTGGAAAAGCAGGGAAACAAACACAAATACATGACAGGGCATTGAAAGGAGGAAGACAAGAATATTTAAGTGGAACAGTAAAAAAAAAAAAAAAAAATTAATCTAAGCACAACATGAAGTTAAATTTGCACTTTAACTGAACACAGTTCAAATACCTGAAACAAACGTAATCCACTGGCATCAGACAGGAAACGTAAATGTCTGTCCAGAAGAAACTCCACTGGGACCACAGAGCCTAAACCCAGCTTATCTACTAGAGGAGTGAAGGTCTGTGATGAACAACAAAAAACAAAGGTTATAAAAATGACTGAGCACACATACAGGCCAACGATAGTTGTTTTCACATGCTATTTAAGTATCACAAAGAATTAAAAGTTTCATTTCTCAACTTGCACCATCCAGTGCCTGAGTTTTAATGCAAATTATCACTCATTATGCCTAAGCCAATAATTCTTGAAAGTGTGGCATATTACAAGAAGGAACTACAGAAAATTGGCTCCACTTCTTCATTAGAACTTAAAGCAGAACTGAAAACACCTTTTGTGGTATTTGTTTTTTCACAGGTAAGCATCTGCCGATGCTCCCATTAAAAAAGCTTTAGTTAATGGTTCAAACTATCCTACATATTTTGGGTACAGCCTCCTGAAAGGAGCATTTTTATTCCCGTACAGAAGTCAGGTGTAAGTAATTTATAGGCATATTAAAGGCGAGCTTTTTTGCTAGCGCTTTGTGCAAAACTGAAGTTCATAGCAGGTGTGCTATTGACATTCAAGCTGCAGGACCAATCGCTAAAAATACCTAGCAGAAACAGAATGATAGCCTTATAACATAACTTGCTGATGGAAGAGGAAGTTTCCAACCATTGGAGTCTCTGAAATGTGTTATCTGTCTCATGCTCACACTTACATGATTTTAACACACAAGTATTCATGACATTTTTCCCTTAACAGCTCTCATCAAGTTCATTCACACTCCATTCTCCTGCACACAACAGTACGAATATAAAATTTATTTTCTCAGTTTATGTAAAACTATTTCTTAAAAGTGAATAGACTACAAGAAAGAGACAATGAAGGATGAATACGCATTCATAAGTCATACATCTCAAAAAACAAAAAAAAAACCCAAAAAACCCAACCCCAAAACCCACCCCCCCCAAAAAATTCACTTTATAATGCCAAGTAGTTGGCTTCCCAGAATTGTCTACATTGCACATAGGTACTCTGGTGCTTTGGCTAACTCCAGTCTGTATTCCTATGCAGTTATTTGGGCAGGCCTCTAGTACTTACCGAAACCTTGAGTGCTCACGCAGCTGTCCAGAGTACACGGGATGGAAACATTTTTTCAGCAAGTCTACAGATACAGCTCGAGTTATACTGGAAATACTCTGGGATCTTAGTGGACCCATATTTGCTTCTAACAGTCTTCTAACAGGTTCTGACACAACTCATTACACAATTTGTGTGCAGACTATGGTAATACCCCCAAATCACACCCCCAAATCACTCAGATATCAAGATATTAGGGAATCATCTGAAAGAAACTGATCCTGTATAAATACAGTTTCCCAGATGAAATTTAAGTGGAGTTCACTCTTGGAGACAAGTTGGATGTACACTGAAAGGAAGACTCTGCCTATGGAAAAAACACTATATACAAAATCTCTGCTGTAAAGGCCTTGTTTTCTTCTGCCTTAAGACAAATGCAATAAAGAAACCCTCAGAGAAAGATGCAGTGCTGAACTTGTTGCTTTGAGCCCAAGTGTCCATTTAAAACACTAAATTCAAATTCTACCAAGGCACAAGGTCCTTGAATGGAAAAGACATTTCAACGTGCCCATGCACAAAATGTAGTATTAAAAAGCAGAAAGTAGGATCCCAAGCAGTACAAGAACTGCGGGAGGACAAAAGAAAAGAGCAAAATAATAAAAATTAAACAGCATGAAAATGAGGGTAGGATTCTCACATGTAATGATCTTTCCTTTTCAGAACCCACTAAGAGAAGAAAGAAGGATGTAAGGAATGCTCTTCGCTATATATTACTCATCAGGATGTTTGCAAAATGGATATACTCAGATATGCTAGCTAAAACATATTGGCTTTGGTCTCAAGTGTCATGACATGTAACTGCCACGTAAACAGCAATAGGGATAACCACTTCAAGAAACAGGAGAAAATTTTGCATGTCACGTTAGTTAATGTTGACAACACCACTGAAATCAAGTTTTTAGTTTAGATTAGGAGTGGCCAACTTATGGTTTATAGTCAGGCACAGCCCACAGTCTATTTTCTTCCCCAAAGTGCCTTCAGGAACACCTACTAAAATTATGCAGCAACCTTTACCATACAGAGCTCTAGAGAGTCCATAGTAAGACTAAAAGGCTTATTCTCACAATTCAGAAAAGCCTAACACACTCAAAGTTCTAAAATACGGATAAACAATCTTTTCAGATATGTACCACATTTCTTCAGAGACCCACAATATTTCAGTTCCGTGAGGCAACAGCTTTCAACTTCTGGGGCAGAACTAGAAGCATAGTGCCTCTCAGATGCCTTTCCAAAAGCACTCTAATTCCCAGTTAACTGCTCTCCTATTTACCATTTAAAAAAAGAAATCCATCCCCAAGCAATTTTTGATACTTGCAAATGGTGCCCTGTACAATATCCAAGCCCTGTGTTTCACAGTAGAGTTGATGCAAACCTCTGAGGGTGTGAGAGCTTTTGGCCAAATACTCACCAGTGCAGGCCACTGTGCCAGTGAGACTCGAGTCCCCTGAAGCATAACTGGATCATTTCGAGGTGCCCAAACCAATGATCCTTCCAGCAACAACACTATAACTTCTTCAGCATGGACTTTCACCCAGGCATGTTGCTTCCAGTTACAGCCATCGAATTCCACAAAGATCTAATAAAAAAAAAAAAATAGAAGGTATTTCAGCTCTTTTCAGACACTGAATAGAAAAAAAAAGATTCCTACAGTCCCTATGGATAAGGAGAGAGCAGCTTTAGTCAGAAAAATCAGGATAAGTATTGTAATGATAATACTGAGAACATCACATCTATATAGCTATCAAACATTACAAAAGAAACTGGAATCAAATTCACAGCAATTTATCCCCAAACACACATCACTGGCTCCAAATGCTGCATTTCCCCATATAAAATTAAAGATGTGAAAATTGTTCATTCCAAAATACAGCTGATGACCCAATGCAAGCCTCTTTCACATTGTGATTTTTTAGAGAATTTAGACACTCTTACTTGGCACTTCAACAGACAGCCTGCGTCAGTATGGTTAAGTGACATTCACAGAATTAAATCCTTTAGCCAGGAAAGTTTGTGTTTGTGAAATCAATTCTAAATCAAAAGTTTTGTGTTGCATTGTACATTATTAAACTCCCTGAACCAAATGCAAATATTTTGGATGGCATGGGATTATCCAGAAATACCTACTCACCAGATTTTTCATTACCTTGTTTACAAGTGTGACAATATAAACCACACTACCATTCTAAATCACTATTCTGAGATATCATCCTCTTTTCTTCTAGCACAAAGGACAAATGCTAAAGCCATATGAAATTACATGGCAAGAATGTTAAGAACAGGAACGCAAGTTACAAGTCTCATTCCATGTCCTAACAACTAGGGCTATTAAATGTTAAGACACAGTCACATTCCAATCTTTCATCTACAGAACTTACATACGACACAAATATAATCAAATATGTCAGATGAACAGCAAGAAATTCCTAATCAGTTAAGAAACACTTTAAGCTAGACAGTCAAAACAGAGTTTTGTAATAATTACAAGATCATTGGGGGTAACAGGGCACTAACCAGAGACAGACAGCTCTCTGCTTTACCAGTAATCCTTATTAAAAGAGGTATTAACAGACCACTCACACACTCCTCTTCCCCACTCCTCCCCCAAGACTCAAAAGCTCAAACTCCAAGGGGAGAGGGAGCGAATAGGAAGCAATTCCCCTGATGAACTCTTGAACTCCATTGCTCCTTAAGCTTAAGCTGTCCTGCAGAGAAAGGCAACTGGATCTTTCAAGATATCCTTCCTTCAATTCACCAAATTTCAGCAATATAGTGGAAATTGGACTGAACACCTTTTTGGTTTCAGTGGGCCTGTACCTTTCTTAATGTTATATTTGTGCTACTTTGGCAGTAGTGTTGTCCCACAACTGGGGTTCATTTACCCAGTGTGCAAGCCAATAACACATGGAGTAGAGGTATTTTCAATCTAATTTCACTGATGCACATGAACGGGTGCCTGTCTCAAGACAGCACACCCTTACCTCAAAAAAAATCCAGCTAATACATATTCATTGTTATTTTCCTTAATGATTGGTTCTTTCTTCTTCACCCCTCATGTAAATTAGTGCGCAGACTCCGTCTTCATCCTTCATTGTCGTCTTTTGAGTAGGCGGTCAATGAGTCGGTGGTCACAATCTACCCCTGTAGGAATTACCTTTTACCTACTACTTCGCTAATCTTGGCAGTTCCAAGCGGTTCTTCAAGGTTTATTGGCCAGACCACAATCCATTACCTCTTCTGACAAACACCCTACTTATTTACAAAGCCCCATTGTCTAGTAGTTAGTTCCTAAACCCTAAATCATGTCAGTTACTGTTTCCCTGTTTTAACTATTAACTGATGGGGGCTGTATACAGGACTTTAGCAGCTTCCTGGTTATTTCAATCATATTATACATATTAATTTATAACAGTAGCATATGAAATAGAGAGGACTATCACGCAAGAATAAAAAAAAGCAATTATTTGTCTATAGGCACAGTATTAGTGAGGTAAACATCTTATTATGATTCTCTTATCATAAAGATTATATGAAAAAATGTTGTCAAAAAGAACTAACAGAATAATGCTGACTTTGGAATATATGCCTTTTTGCAAGATATTTAAGAATTTGATGAAAAGGAGAGGAGATTTAAGTAACTACACAGACAGGACCTCTCACTAGCATGTCGCCTTAAACTAACTGGCAAGGATCATTAAAGGTAGACAAATTCAAACAAGCAATAAACTGCAGCTTACCACTCTGTCCCAAATAAATAAGGATACCTATTAGGTTTATTTTTAATTTATTACTTCACAAAAGACTTAAACAAGTCAATTTACCTTATGACACACATGAAGTAAGACTATAAGAAAATTTCTTCCATTCTTAACCTGTAAGACACCTCACATTTCTATGATCATTGTAAACTGATGAAGTGGAACAGCTGTACTTTTAGCTGCAAATTTAACACATTACTCCCCAATTAAAAAAAAAAAAAAAAAAAAGAAAAAAACTACAAGAAATAGCCTGCAATGAACTTCAAGATGGATGTTCCATGTTTTAAGAGGCTGTTTTGGGTTTCTGTGGCGGGGTTTTGGTAGCAGGGGAAGGCTGCAAGGGTGGCTCCTGTGAGAAGCTGCTAGAAGCTTTCCCGGCTCCAAGTCGGACCCACTGCTGGCCAAGGCCGAGCCCGTCAGCAACAGTGGTAGCGCTTCTGGGAGAACCTGCAGTGAGTACTGGGATTGAAATGTGAGAGAAACTCCTGTGCAGATACCGAGGTCAGCAAAGAAGGAGGGGAGCGGGGGAGCAGATGCCCACCTGCAGCCAGTGGAGGAGCCCACGCCGGAGCAGTTGGATGCCCCCCAAGATGGCTGTGACTCCACAGGAAAGCCCACGCTGGAGCAGTCTGTGACTGAAGGACTGCAGCCCGCGGAAAGCACTCATGCTGGAGAAGTTCATGGAGAACTGTCTCCTGTGGGGGAGCCCATGCCGGAGCAGGGGACGAGTGAGGAGTCCTCCCCCTGAGGAGGAAGGAGCGGCAGAGACAAGGTGAGATGAACGGACCCCAGCCCCCAGCCCCTGTTCCCCTGCGCCGCCGGGGGGAGGAGGTGGAGAGAACCGGGAGTGGAGTTGGGGTGGGAAGGCAGGAGGGCTGGGGGGAAGCTGTTCTCAGGTTGGGTTTTACTTCCTAATATCCATGTTTTGATTTGATTGGTAGTCAATTAAATTGATTTTGTTTCTTCCCCAAGTTGAGCCTGTCTTTTGCCCGTGACCATAAGTGGTGAGTGATCCCTCCCAGTCCTTGTCTCGACCCACGAGCCTGCCTCTATATTCTCTCCTCTTCATCCCACCGGGGCTGGGGCAAGGTGGGGGGGAGGAGTGAGCAAACAGCTTCATGGTGCTTTGTTGCTGGCTGGGCTTAAACCACGACAGAGGCTCACTAAGTATTCTGAAAAATAACTGTGTACCCATCATATACAAAGCAGTAGCAATGCCGTCTGTAACATCCTAGAAGACATTACAGCAGGACCCCTCTCAATCATCTACCAAAGGTCTTTGTAGTCTGGGGAGGTCCCCACTGACTGACGGGAAGCTAGGTGACATTACTCCAGTTTACAAGGGCATGAGGGAAGACCCAGGGAACTACAGACCTGTGAGTCTAACCTCAGTACCTGGAAAAATTATGAAAATCACACAGGGTGCTGTTGAAAGACATTAAAAGGACAATGCAATCATCAGGCACAGCCAACATGGGTTCACAAAGGGGAAGTCCTGTTTAACTAATTTAATCTCCTTCTGTGACAAGACTACCCACGTGGTGGATGAAGGAAAGGCGGTGGACGTAGTTTTTCTGGATTTTAGTAAGGCTTTAGATACTGTCCCTCACAGCATCCTTCTGGACAAGTAGTCCAACCGCGATATAAGCAGGTTCACGGTACGCTGGGTGAAGAACTGGCTGGACGGCAGGGCTCAAAGGGTTGTAGTGAATGGGGCTACATCTGGCTGGCGACTGGTCACCAGCAGTGCTCCTCAGGGCTCAATCCCAGGGCCAGTGCTGTTCCATATTTTTACCAATGATCTGGATGCAGGAGATGAATGCAGCATTAGCAAGTTTGCTGATGACACCAAACTGGCAGGTGCTGCTGACTCTCTCAAGGGACGAGAGGCCTTGCACGGGGATCTAGATAGACTGGAGCACTGGGCAATCATCAAGGGCATGAAACGTAACAAGAACAAATACCGGATTCTGCACCGGAGACGGAGTAATGCCAGACACAAACTGGGAGAGGAGTGGCTGGAGAGCAGCCCTGCAGAAAGGGGTCTGGGGGTGCTGGTCGGCAGCAGGCTCCATAGGAGCCAGCAGCGTGCCCTGGCAGCCAAGAGGACAAACTGCATCTGGGGGGGGCATCAAACACGGCACGACCAGCTGGCCAAGAGAGGGGACTGTCCCGCTGCATTCAGCGTTGGTGCGGCCTCACCTCGAGTACTGTGTGCAGTGCTGGGCCCCTCAATTTGAGAAGGATGTGGAGGCCCTCGAATGTGTCCAGAGGAGGGCAACCAAGCTGGCGACAGGGCTGGAAGGCATGTCCTCTGAGGAGCGGCCGAGGACTCTGGGTTTGTCTCGTTTGGAGAAAACGAGGCTGAGGGGCGACCGCGTCGCTCTCTACAGCTTCCTGAGGAGGGGACGCGGAGAGGGAGGCGCTGATCTCTTCTCCCTGGGATCCAGGGACGGGACGCATGGGAATGGTTCAAAGGTGCATCAGGGGAGGTTCAGACTGGACATTAGGAAGCATTTCTTTACCGAGAGGGTGGTCAAACACTGGAACAGGCTTCCTTGAGAGGTGGTCGATGCCCCATGCCTGTCAGTGTTTAAGAGGCATTTGGACAGCACCCTTAATAACATGCTTTAACTTTTGGTCAGCCCTGAAGTGGTCAGGCAGTTGGACTAGATGATCGTTGAGGTCCCTTCCAACTGAACTATTCCATTCCATCACTTTCTTTTCCATCAGAAAACAGACCTTATATTTTTCCTTTCTAAAACCCCAGACTCATGAACTGGGTCAAAAGGAGAGAAAAGACTGACAACATTATCATATTAAGATCATCTCTCTGCCCTGCAAAACAGAGAAGTCATGGCAAGTTTGTTTTACAGGCTTTACGTTCAATATTCAGTTTTCTTCCATCTTCATATAATCAACATAACCAATGGAGTCCTGCCAAACTTTGACTTATAACCATTAAAAAAGGTATTACTAACTCTAAGTCAATACCCAACAGAGTATTTTCCTACACACAGATATGCAGGGCAGTTGTTCCAGATCCATGCAACGACACACATGATATTGTCAGTAGTTTCCAACAGATCACACAGCAACAAAAAGGATGAAAGCCTCAATATAAACAGCTACGTTCTCAGTTTCTGTTTCCAGAATCTGCAATAGAAATCACTTTGTGTACTGAGCGCGCAAGAAGCAGAAGCTAACTTGCACAGCACACTGAGTGTTTGTGCATATACCGCTTTGTATCACTACAGAAAATAAACTACAGCATATTCATCAACTGATGCCCAATATGCTTAGATTCTATGAGAAAAAACACTAAGGAAACCCTGAAAGAGATGCCTAAAGCAAGGAAAGTAAGGACAGATGAGACAGACTTGAGCGCTAATAAATGTATTTCCTTTTGATATTTAAAGTGGTAAACAGAAATATTCTACCTTTGTTGAAAAATGCAGAAGCCTTAAGCAAAGCAGCTGCATTATAACTGAGAACTTCCTGGTTTTTTTCTCAGCTTAATTTGAAAATTGTGTAGTTCTGAGTCAAGAGGGAAACACCTGTATGCTAAAGCACTGGCTACATCAGAATAAATTATCTCTCAAATGTATCAATGGCCCTACAATTCATAGGGTCACATCTACCAACAATATCTTCTGCTAACCCTCCTAACTCTGCTCGTAATCAGTTTAGACAAGCCATTGATAAGAACAGCAATGGTGCTTTGTTAATACCAATGCTTTTAAACAGTGGTATTGATGACAGCAACTAGATATGCAATTAGTGCAGGTATGTCTGTATCACATAAAATAATGCTGCTTAGACAAAAAAATGTACCTGCAGGATTTCCCAAGTTCTCGTATGGGGAAAAACACTTTCCCTAAGCAATATCTAATTGCAAACAATAAAGAGTTTTATCTTTTGGTGGTCTGGGGTTTGTTTGTTTTTGTTTTTTTTTTTTACATCTACAAAACCAGCTTTTTTTCCCAACATAAAAAACAGAGGGTGCATGCACACCTGTAATTCCTCCCCCCACCACCTTTTTTTTTTTTTTTTTGCCTGTCCCAATAAAAAGAGACACTAGAAAGCAGAGCTGTTGCTCTGCTTTACTTGATATAGAGACAGCCTGAAGCGGTTTTTCCAGAAGACACATTCTTGTCTAGGTACTACCGTCACATTCAGGCCTTAATACACTATAGACAACTACAATCTGATTCAAATGGAACCGCCCCTGAAGTCTTCCAACATCCGTTCCACTATAAAAGCAGCAACAATAGGAAGACCATAGTGTTGATAAGATAGATGTGATAAAAAAAGACCAATATGTGACACACAGGCTTTAAACATGATTTATAATAGAAAAAATACTGCGGCTTATTGCATTAGAATTTGCACAAAGGTCTAATGTAGATGCCATCTACGAAAAACATAAAAACTTCACATTTTAGGGTTTTAGATATTATAAAAAGCAGAAGATGGCAAAAAAATCCAAGTTCAAAAATATTCCTTAAAATGGTCTTAAATTTTACCTAGTTTTGAAAGGAAGGATGGTCCATCAGTTGCTAGAGAGTAGCCAGAGACCCACGTTCAATTCCCTGCTTCATCAGAGGCTTCCTGCATGACCTTGGTCAAGCCATTTAGTCTCATTGGCTGAGTTTCCCCATCTGTAAATTGGAATAATAGTACTTATGCCCAGAAAGGAGGCACTGGTAGGAATCTGTTGCAGACTACCAAGTAAAACTGGGTAACAAGTTGGTCCATGACCTCTTCCTCATGATGTAGAAAGAACTACATTGTCAACATGTGGGACAGGAAAGAAGGGAAGGTAGATACTGAGATTTCAACTCGAGAGAGACATCCGAGATCTCATGCAGCTAGTACCACCATTAAATGAGATTTAAAAAACTAAACTACAGTAGTTTTCTAATGCAATCAAAGTATTATTTTGGAATCCATCACATGAGACAAAGATGATGTACACACTGATGCTTAGAAAACTTTTAGCTTCCAATCCAGTAATCATGTTTCAAACTATTTCTTATAAGCAAAGGCAAAAAAATCCAATCTGCAACATATATACACATACTAGGTGTTTTAATGCAGCTGATTCCCAAAGCCAGGAAAATTAGGGAAAAAAACTAAGGAGAAAAATCCTCCTCTGAAATAATTTGTATCGAGCCAGACAAAAAGTAGATTTCAGCACAGAACCAAGAAACCACAGTTATTAGACAGAACAATTATGCTTAAAGGCTGATACTGATTAAGACACTATATATTTAGAGAAGACACTAAATATGTAACTAAAATTAGAAAATACACATAGTTCTTCTATTTCCTTGGCACTTTCCTATGCTTATAACTCAATGATAATTAAGCAAAACAATCAAAACCACTTTTGACAGGATCTAGGGCAGAAGTAGTATTAAAAAGCAGGAGCTAGGGAAATTGTAACTCTACTAAAGCCATTACCTTATGGGGTAGCAAGCTGCTAATAAATGGCCACAAATATTTATTGTAAGTGTTTCTGTTTTGCAACTGAGGATGAGCATTAGTATCATGTGAGTCAGCACTTAATTGTGCACAGTAATCTACAACAGTACTTCACAATTTATAGTAAAGACGAACGTGTTTATGAATCAATGGGTTCCAGGTAACAGTAACTTTTCTTTTTGCAAGAGCTTAACAAAATACCTGCCTTCATATACTTTAGACTTTTTTAAAACCCTTTCTTTCAACAATTTCAACAGTTAAGGAGCCAGTTATAAAAAAGGACGAGGAATTATGAATATGATTACTAGCCTCAGTGCAGTTCTGGCCAACATAGACAGGACAGCATGAAAATCAAAACAAAACTACAAAAATTATAGGTCTATCAATTCTGATTTGATAAAAATATTATTTTGTTGAATAATCAAACTTTTGCTTTTTTTTTTTTTACTTCTGTAAAATATTAGTGTCACATTGTACTAAATACTACTAAATACATACAAGAGTATGAGTTAAACACATAAAAACCATAAACCTAATGGATCTCTAACACTGAAAAGGAGTGCTTCATGGGAATTTCAAGAAACATTTGTATTTGGTCCAATGATACTTAGTTTTGATGCATTGATGACCAGGAAACACATTAACAATGATAAAGCTGGGAGCCGATTTAAAAATTTCCAAAGGAAACAACAAGGATGATGGTACAGTCCTACCTCACTTTTTCTGGTAGGCTGATGGAATCACAAAATACATTTCTAGCACTGCCAGTCCGAAATTAGTAGCCTATTTCTTTGTTAGAAGATGTTGGACATATACTTAGAACAAAGCATTGCATCCTGAGAAGCAATGCATCTGGAGTATTCAACAGATGTGAGCAATTTACTTTTTTTTTTTAAATGAACAGCTTTTTTTGCTAAATAGAGTTTTTATAATCTTCAGTTGCATGCAACACAAATAACAATTTTGCCTTACTTTAATATTCAAGCTTTCCCAGAAAAATATGAAAATGCTTTGCTAATCCATTGCTACAAAGAAAGAATAGTAACTTTCCCATACAAAAGTCACTTAAAAACATTCACGGGTAGATACAGATTAAAGGCCCTGTCACTCTCTGCTTGAAGAAGGATTACTGGGTCTTCCAAGTAGAGAAATACAGGTGTCTCACCTTGAATTTAGGCTTTGGAACACTTTTATATAACATTTCACACCAGGAAAAGATAGCCTATATGCTGAGCACAAACCCCAACTACTCTCTGATAAAATGGGAGCATTTGACTGTGGGTCTTCATAGGAATCTGTTCTAGTTTCAAAAATGAAAGTGTTTGAGAACAGTCATTGAATGTCATAACTGACACCAGGATTGCAAAGTTCAGCAGAAAGATCACATGTTGGAAAGCTCTGCAAGCACACTTGAAGACAGAATTCAAAATTACCTTGATAAACTTGAGAAACTGCCTCAGATCAGAGCACAACACAATCACAAAAATAAGCACAAGGTGCTAAACAAAGGCAGAAACTACCAGTGACAGGACAAGTATCAGTTTTATAGAAAAAAAAGTGAGCAGATTATAATGGATCATGAGGTGGTATATGTTCAGCTATCTCACGCTATTTCAAAAAAAGGATAGACATGCACATAAACAGGTGTAGAGTGCACAATACACCTGAAGTGATTGTCTCTACTCAGCCTCAGTAAGTCCTCTGCTAAAATACTTATGACCAGTTCAGGTCGGAACAACAGGAGACAGCAGAAGAAAGCAAACAAGAACAATAAAAGGTCTAGAAAATGCAGACTTCAGAGTGGTCAAATTAGGTTGCTTTATCAAGAAAAAAGACGACTGAAAGGGGAATTAATAACCTGTTCCTCATGAAAGGCCTGCCAAAAAGAGAATAAATAATCCTATTTGGGATTAAGATTCAACTAGAAATACTTAGGTAAGAAAATTTCCTTGAATGACAGATTGCAAGAACAGAAGCAATGAAGAGACTATGCAGGGACACCGTAAAGACCTCTATATGGTAGAGATGGAAAAGAGGCTAGAGAAGCATGTCAGGAATGGCACTGGTACAATTAACGATGGTTTGATGCAACGGGATGGAATGACAACAGAGAGACATGGAGGTGGGAGACAGGTGATCACATACAAATAAGAGTAAAAAGCAACAGAACACAATATGACATGGAGAACCAAATCAACGTCGGACACCTTTCTGGAACACTCTTTATACAAGTAAGTTGTTGGGGCCAACACAGAAATAACTAGTTGTATAGCCATTTCAAACAACTACTGAATGAATGCAGCTTCCTAGAATTTAAATCTCTCTTGGATGGCGTTATGATTATTACATCTGAAGTCTGAACAATGGTCTGACATCACAGTAATATATGGCAAACTCTACAGTAAAATTTAGATCTTAAAGTACCCAAATATAGCATATCTGAAATATAGGTTTGTTTAGTCGGTTCATTTGACACTGCAACAATGATTAAGTTTCCCTTTTCATTTTGTTTTTATTTGGTTTTTTTACTTTAATGAAGGAGGAAAAAAGAAACATTTCAAGATTAATAAAAAACAGAATTATAGGGGGAATCAGGAGCAATTGCAAAACAAGAATGCCATAGTTAAATTCTGTAATGAATTTCCCATTCTGTACCAACTTCAGCGCACAGTCATTTTAGAGCCTGCTGCAACTGCCACAGTCCTGTTGTAACAAAAATGAGCAACACTCAGAGCCCTGTACAATCAGCCCTGTCGGTGCCTTCGTGACACAGACACAGTCCACAACCCTAATTATCACAGGTATGAATGTGAGAGCAATCTAGTTTGGCCTTGTGGTGGTGCATTCCTTCCCCTCTCTGGGCCCATCTATGAACTCGGGAAGTCTTGCTAAGCCTTAGCGTAACTGTAATGAGTTGGGCGGTTAAGTGTCCCTTGACCGTACCAGACACTCTTGCATGGCTAAGACAGGGAGTCAGTCGCGCTGACCATTCCAAGGACTTGGGCTGCCTGGCAGAGGTGGGGGACGGGAGTAGAGATAACTAGTTCTCTCCTAACAACCTTGAGACATATCCCAGCCCTCTCCTGACAACCTTGGAGCATCCCATATCTGAATCTTAAGTAATTTTCTGACAGCCCTGGAGCCTTCCTTATCTGAATTGTAACTCATGCGTAACAGTACCAGTGCTACTGGAATCCCAGTAATTTACTGATGACTAAAGCCAATCATCTCACAAACCTATAAACAGCGGTACCAAGTGAGACCCTTTGAGCTCTCCGGGGCTGCAGCAGGCTGCGACCAGCATCTCCCTCTGAATGGGATGCCTCTCAGAGCTCACAAACTCTTCAGTTTGTGAAAATTGGAGGTCTGTCACTGAAAGCCAACAAGACTTGGGCTGATACTCCCTGCTCCTTGAGGGTCAACCCTTCACCCATTGAGAAGGATGGTGAAGCATTTGGTGTGAATATTTTCACTGACCGAGGGGAATTTTTAACAGGTATACCTCTTTTACTCACTTATGTATATCTCTTAGTGTCTTTATGGATGTGTGTGTACTAACCTGAACATTCTATAGCAAGTATATTACAAATATTGCTTTTTAAATCTATTTAAATTACTGTCATGAACTGTATTTGACTGTGAATGAATCTTGGGCTGCTATTATACTCATAATCCTTTTAGATACAAACCGTTGCACAAGTCTGGGACTAGGAGTTGATCCAGCCACACCTAGACTCCGACAGGAGTTCAGGAAGCAAGGGGTTGTTCTCTGAACCTCGTGACTCAATGGGAGGGTCTCCCCTGCCTTTTTACATTCCTGTAAAATATGTACAAATCACGAAAAATCAATTCTAACTCGATTTTCCTTTATATGTTTCTCTTTTACCCTATTGTGTCTTCAGTCTCTGTATACATAATTTTAGCTTGATTCTAACTTAATTTTCCTTTGTGCATTTCATTCATGCATTAAGTAATTGGGTGAATCTCGCCACCGAATTCTGTGAAGTCACACTTTTATATAAATTCCTATTAAATAATTTTTGCTAATACCATTGCAGGTGATTCTTTAAGCAGTCCAAACCACTCCATTTCGCAACAGGCCTCAATCCATGCTACCTAATCCTTATAACAAGACACTACTCAAAAGTGATGCACGATTTTCTTTACAACACAAGGTGAAGTACAAGCAGATTTACACCAAACCTGGAACTTCAAAGACTCCACTTAATACAATCCAAATGCAAAAGGCAGATTGAGGATGGCCTCAATACTCCTGCCCCCTCCCTGTGAGATTTGGCCACTATGCAAACCAGATCATTAGTCAAAGCACAGTAGTTGTCCAAAATTCAAAATTTAAAAAGTCTTGAAGTAGCATAGAGCTTTATTCTCCTGATACACAGCAAGTAACAAATATGTGCATTTATAATTCTGTATGCAAAGTATCTTTTAAGATGTTACTTTCAAAACAGCACTTTGAGAAAATGCTGGAGGTTCTTTGTAGTGAGTTTATGTAGTTAATGTGCTTTAGAAATTGAGGCAGGTAAAAACCCTTAGATCAGATAAAATTAAGATCAAATCACACTCCAGCAGCTTGCTGTTAGTGAAAGCGCCAGGACACTGCCTCACCGCTGTCACTACACAGTCCCATTGCTTCCCCTTGAACAAGCAACCCAGCTGACTCCACGGCATGTACATTTAGGGAACATGTGGCCTAGAAACTAAGCACACACAAGGAATTGTTAATTTCCTGCAATCTTCCTCCATGCTGTTTGCTTAAGGGTCCAATGAAGCATCATGCACAAGAGATAGGAAGGGCAATTGCCTTTTTTTTTTTTTTTTTTTTTTTTTGATAGTAGCTAGCTATTATATTGACTTGGTAACATCAGACCAAACTCTTCCACTGAAGTCTTCATCGACAAGTTTTTTCTTACACATTAAGAGCAGGAACATAAAGTACTGGACTATTGTCTCTCCCACATGCTGCAGCACTGCTTTTTTCCCACTTTAGCCACTAAGACTCACGACAGCTGTCAAGCAGCTGAACACTTCCAGATATGAGCTGATTTGGACAGTTTTGGTTTATGCCAAACAAGAAAATGACTGTGCCAGGTATCTCTCTTGGATAACAAATGCTATCCAAGTCAAGTTTGGGATCTAACAGTAACCTCGTAGCCCTGTGGCTGCATGGTCAACATGAGTCTATCAAACCAACCGAATCAAAAACTGCAACGCCATGCACATTAGACACAGTACCACTTTGTGCAAGCCGTATCTCAAGCCAATTATGTAACATCCCTCGCACTCTGAAATGAATCCAGTAATTGTGGTGTATTTTACACCAGGCAGAGCCAAATATGTTAATCACTACGCTCTGCTTTTTAAGAGGATCTTTATTTCAGAAAATGTTTGCATTCCTACAGAAACTTCCTGCCATCGGAGACCTCCTTGCTGCACAGCCAGACAGACTGCCTTTTGAAGCAGCACCAGCCCATTTTGTACACTAAGAACTCATTCACCACTCCCCAGGCCTATCCTCAAAATGTGACACCTTTTTTCCTTAACTTATACTAAAATTAATAGTTCTGAATATTCTCTGCTATTAGTAACTTGAAATACTCTAGCTATGGGAAAGTGTGAGTTTCATAGAATAAATTTGTTTTGGAAACACGTACATATTTTTGTCAAATACTGTGTTTTTTGTTGCTGTTTCTTCTAAAATGCATCTTCACCTGATGTCTGCCTGCATCTCAATCAAAGTATCATAAAAACCAACTTCAGTGAAATAATAGCAAGACAATCTTTTTTGACTATTTTTTCTTTCTGCAGCTATTTGGACTGCAAAGAGATCTTCTGTTTTGCACAACAAATCACCTAGAAGTCCAAGTAAGCTGTTCCTAATCCCAAGTATTCTACAACCCAACTATCAGCAAGAAAAGGATGAGAACCTCCAGTTCAGAACTCTGAAGGAAAAGCAACACCTTAAATTGCAGGTTTGATACTCAGACTTTTTAAACCATTTAAAATTGGTACCTGTATACTGGCAAGTGGCAAATACACCTGTATTTAAAAATAAGAAAAAAAGAACCTGGTAACTATTAGTTACTAGGTATTAGTCTATTAAGACAATACCAGTGGTTTGCCAAATATTAGAATAAGTTTCAGGTGAGGGCTGGGGGAGGGGTCTGCAAAAAAAAGAATGGCAATAAATGGAAAGAGTTAAAAGTGAAAGGAAGTTTTAACTACATAGCTTACATATGATACGAAGGACTTTCTCTTACTGCATCCAACCTGAACTTGAGCATCCAAAGCATCAAATGGCACTGCACTGAAAATGAAGGCGGCTGGGACTTACAAGAGCCTAAGGGGAATGGTAAAAGCAGGATGAAAATTATTAGTTTTAAAATGGCAAGTACTGGAGCAGTTGAATTATTATTGCAACATAATTAATCATGTCACTGATAAAGCTTGTATAAAAAGTACCAAATTTCTTTAGACACATTCCTGGCTTCAAGTCTAACGGTATCTTATGCAGACCAGAGAAGAATCTGAGGAGGTTTTGGAAGTTCTTACAATCACAGCCTCTGAAAATTGGCTATTCAATTGCTAATTTTGGTTTGCCTCACACTTTTTCCTTTGCTTTCCAAGTTTGGCATCTTCCTTGAAAAAACATTAGTGATAAAGTAGTAGTACATCTCATTTTTGCTGAGTTTTATAGATTAAATTGGATAAAGTAAAAAATTTATTTTAGGTTATTAGATGATAGACCACATGACAACAGTGAAAAGAAACCCAGTCTCAAAGAAAAGCTTTAACCTGGAGCTTAATGCCACATTCTCAACAATCTGAAAATAAGAAACCAAAGCTATTCTTCTTAAGTAGGAAATTATGCCATTCTTTAGAAGAATGTCTAAGAAACTGTCAGCCTCTCTCCAGAATCGCCCACCTCAATGTCATTTAGCATACTAAGCAAGTCTAACAAATGAAACTCATCTCTGAATGCAGTTATTAATGTCAAAATTAACAAGGTGGACATCAACAAAACCATGGCTTTTTGGAGGAAATTCAGAAAGATGGCAGAAGGTCTGCTAAGCATGCAAAAACTGCAAAGAAAACTTGACTATACAAGAAAACCTTGCCATCTTTCTTTGTGTTTTGCAAAGAGAGCATCACTGTCTGGTGTAGGTAAGATACTAAAAAGGGACTCCCAACAGTGAGTACTGGCAACAAGGCAGTCACTACCAAGCAGCACTACCTCAGAAGAGCATGATTAGTTAATCAATGATAACAAGACAGAAGTAGTAAGATTTTTTCCAACTACAGATAAGCTTGCAAGAAGAACAGTTTCAAAATAAAACATACTTAGAAACTACAGAAGAAAATAAATCTGCCACTGATAGAGCATCTAATCAAAAGGAGGTATAGCACAAATTATTAGATGCAGACACCAGCGGCTTCACAGGGAAAGCATGAAGCATTGTGCAAGTAACTGGAGTCACAAGCACAGTGACCTCAGGACAACAACTATGTGGAGGTAAAACTGAGTTTTGTTTTGGTTCTGTAATCAGCAGTTGAAACTGAAAGCATTAAGACTACTTAGAGAGCACTCTAACACTATTGAGAGAAGTTACTGTATGAGCAAATGTATTTTATGACCACATTAAAAGCTATTCAACAACCAAACGCAAACATGATACACAAACTTCCATTACACTGGCTAAGTCTTCCTGGAAAGACATTTCTCCAAACGTTTCTATAAGAACATGATGTGGCTATATAGAAATATTTTTGAAGCCACCATCAGCTTGGAAGTTGGTTAAAGAAGTGGGAGCTCTGTAAAAACCTCAAGCATATGGTCACAACACAGAAAAGTCAAAATATGTGCATGGAAAAACCCTAGAAATGCGAACAATCACAAGATGGACCTTGAAGGAAAAAAAGAATGGTCAGTCTAATTAACAATCAAGGAATTCACTGAAGCACAGAACAAGATCAGCCAAAAGAAAACAGTTACTCAGCACACAGAGCTCGCCCAAGAAATATGTATATACATACCACATGCAGAAGATTGCTTTCCTACAGAAAAAAAATTTAATGCCTTGTACCTTAAGTTAAAACTACAAAACAGATTTCTTGAAGTAGTTTCTCAATTAAAACACTAGCCTACCTTTTTCATCCAAAATGTTTAGAAAATGGACTGCCGTCAGAGCAATGTAACACAATAATAACTCAAGACAAAACCCCCAAACAACTTTGTCATAATCACTTGCATTTCAAGCAGACGTTGCTCCATAGGCACAAGGCCATGTGTTTTCACCTCCTACAAAATCACCAGTCTTCCATTTCAAACCTGACAGAAAAAAAGATGCAACTACTACTATTCCACAGGAATTTCTGCATGAGGCAGTGCCCCGTAGTCACACCTAGAAGCATGAACAAACAAACAAAAGAAACCTTTCAAATTTCTAGTATCCCCACCGATACCTCCACTGAAAGCTGAGAAAACATTGTAGTATGGACATTACAGAAACCTGACTTTCTGCAACCATTTGAATGACAAAATGGACTCCCAGCTGCCAACCTGTAGCTCAAAAACCTTATCAGTTACAGTGCTGAACTACTGTCATTACAAATGCATGATCCAGTCTTTCGTTTTTATTTGAAGTGTGACACATACACGCCTTAGAGAACAACATACCAACAAATGTGTCAAGACAGGGACCTAAATTATATGTACTAGAATTCAACTTGCTAAATTTTACTCTATTTGCACAGCTCTTACTGAGCCTACTGCTTTCTGTAGCCATAACTAAAAATTCAGCTAAATGAAGTGACTACATATTCACCAAACAGATCATAAAACATATGGTTTCTACTTTCCCAGCTTATGGCATTTTATTTGGTAAAAAGCAAGCCCTGTACATACCATGTCAACACTGTCCACCCAAGAAAATAAACAGCCGAAGGAAAAATATGCTATGTTTTGACAATGATGGGGAGGGGGGGGTGTGGAATCTAAGGTCTTGCCAAAGTATATTTTGTTTTTCTAGCCATTTTTCCTTGTTTCTGTTGTTGCACTTCAACACTACAATACAATATTCAAAAAGGTCAAACCAAATAATTTTGATGAAATCTCTAAATCTCTTCTGCCTGTAGTTGGAACGTTCAAATTCTTCAAAGGCAGAGAGTTTGATCTGCAAATGCAAACACTTACAAGGAGCTTCCTGCAGTCAGACTTTGCCAGCACACAGTAACTTTCCAGCTTTCACTTGCAGAAGCTGGATCTGAATACTCCTATTAATTTAACGTGCAAGAACACTACAATTTTTCTTATCACTTATATCAGTACAAATAAAACTTGTAGATGCAATTACCGCTAAATATAAAGAAGATGGGTTAAGTCTAGTAAGAGATTCCTTGAATATACATTTTAAGCAGTAAGCCTATTTGAGCAGCAATTTTCCAAAGTCAAGTAACCATGGTTCACTAAGTCTGAACTAGGGAATCTGAAATCTTTGATTCCGCTGCAACAAACACCATGCAGAAGGAGGAAGAGACCGACGCTCCAAAGTCAATCCAGTATTTATACATCAGTAAGCTCTACAGAGCATCCACTATCAGATGAGCAAAAACTTATTTTATAGCCTGTCATGGAAGCCAGCAACTAAGCACCACGCAGCCACTTGCTCACTCCTCCCCCTCCCAGTGGGAGGGGGAGGACAATTGGTGAAAAAAACCTAAAACTCGTGGGTTGAGAGAACAGTTTAATAACTAAAATAAAATATAATAACAATAATAATAATTGTAATGAAAAGGAATACAACAAAAAGAGAGAAATTGGATGCAAAAAAAGACAAGTGAGGCACAATGCAATTGTTCACCACCTGCTGAGCGATGCCTGAGCAGCGATCTGCCCCTCCCAGCCAACTGCCCCCAGTTTATATACTGAGCATGACATTCTATGGTATGGAATATCCATACCGAACTTTGGCTAGTTTGGGTCAGCTGTCCTGGCCACAGTCCCTCCCAGCTTCTTGTGCACCTGCTTGCTGGCAGAGCATGGGAAACTGAAAAATCTTTAACTTAGGATGAGCACTACTTCGCAACAACTAAAACATCAGTGTGCTATCAACGTTATTCTCACGCTAAATCCAAAACATAATGTACCAGCTACTAGGAAGAAAATTAACTGTATCGCAGCCAAAACCAGGACACAGCCCTTCACTGATGCAAATATATAGCAGTTATGCTGTGCGTGATTTTACAGCTAAGCATAATTTCAGAAAACTCCCACCTGGCAGCCTACTGGTGGAAAGCTTAGCCATTTAGATGCCCCTTCCACAGCTGCATAAGGATATCCACATCTGACCAGTGCAAGGCTGGACAGGGCGGGACTAGGTCAACCCTTTGACCTTGTTTGGTACAGCTGTTCTTTCATTGACACAAATGTAAAATACTCAGACTGCTGTATTAAAGGCAGCATTTCTCTGTCTTAGAATCTTACCTTCTCAATCTAGAGGTTCCATATTTCTGCCTAGACTTCCCCAAACATATTTATTTTGTGCAAGTCCAATAGGTTTAAAATGTATTGAAATTACTGCAAACATGCAGATCAGCATAGCATGTGTTCAATAGTGGGACACTTCCTAAAATATCAGAAACACTGCATAAATGCCATGTAGGCACAGTGAACATTCAAAGTGGGCACTTCCATAATCCCCAGGAATAAAGCAGTTCAACAAACTCCTGCATGTGTACAGCAATTGCTACCAGGTGTCAAGAAATTACAACAAGTATCCTCAAATAAGGAAAAGGGCAGGGGGAAAAAAAAAAAAAAAAGACAGGAACTTGGAGTGTCTTGGTTAACAGAAACATGGAAGACAGCAGGGTGAAAAGGTACCCAATGGACATGGAATCAGTGTTGTGTAAGGACAGCTCTGCAAAGGGTTTAACCAAATGCGTGCAGGCTAGTAGGCCTCTCTGGTACACTGCCACACCAATTCTGTTACTGTTACTTCTCCATAGCCTGTATTTTGGAGGAACAGCCCTTCACCTCCCAGTCCCATGGCCAGCCCTAGTAACACCACTGCCTAGATCAGTCCTAGCAATTCCTTCCACAGCCACCATCTGCCCTGCCCCTTACTATTCAGTGAGCACGACACAGGGACACCAGAGATGGCACAAGACTGGGAAGGCTCATTAGATTGAGTCTCCAACCCCATTCCTCATCTATAACTTGATAACCACTTCAGCTCTGCCAAGATCCTTTTGAGAATTTTGCAAGCCACACTGAGTTTCCCCTACTGCAGTTACACTGCCAAAGAAGCCAAGACTTTTTTTTTTTTTAATAAATCATGTAAACTTAAACTTACATAAGCTACAAATGCAGAGGTATTCCATCCCCCTCACATCATCCCTGCTCCTTACATTTCAGTAGTATAAATGGCTACAGAATCTCTCATAACACTATTGAACCCTGAGAAAAGTAATCAGTGGAGCCACAGAAGACATTGCTCACTGTATGAATGCAAATCTTTCAGTGTGGATGTCTATCTTTCACAGATGGGAAGACAGAAAGGCTATCAGAAAAAAACTGTGGCATAAGAAGCATTCATAGTACTTTGTACTTAGGCCACCAACAAAGCATCGCAGATTAAGTGGAGAAAACGTATATCCACTACTTTTGCAGTCAGCTCTCCTTCGAAGAACCGTATTTTACTTGCAAAGCAAATAAAATTTTATTTGGAAAAAAATGTTCAACATCCTGTTTGTTCTTAAATATCTCTTTTACAACACGAAGCATTAAAGATATGCCTACCGGTCTTGCCAACATCCGTCCAGCCCAGTATCCTGCCTTTAACAGCAGCGATAGGAAACATTACTCAGGGAGCGAGACAAAGCCTAGAGCACATTCTGTGGTCCATTCCCCTCATATATTCTTTCAAAACGCAAACACATGCAAGTATCTTGCTGACAGGAGGAATGCTCCAGGAACATGATCACTTGTGCAGGACAGAAGGAAATGAAGAAAAGTACAGTGGCACAGAAAGCAATCTGAATATCCCGGACTCACACAACCCCAGCTGGTTGTGAACTGCCCCACCACTTCCACGGAGTCCCAGTTTCAACTCCCTATCCAAAAACTCCTCTTTCCATATCTATTGCAGTTTGAAAGCTTCTACAAACTCCCCATTCAGTCCCAGTGAGAGAGAACTGAAACTCTGCATCAGACATATACACAGCTTGCAAGAACCTCCACACACCCTATCCCAAACAGACAGTATACGGACATCTTCCCACATTCTTCCCTATTGTCAAGATGACTTCCAAGCAGCATCTGAAAACTGCTTGAGAGCACATACATCTAAATCCAGTCTTGTAGGGTTCCAGTGTCCCTCATCTATGACATACAGTCTCCAGACAGGAAGATATTCTTTTCCAATGTGACCTAGTTAGAAAAACTAGTTGAAAAACCCTGATATTTATGGTTAACTCAAACAGTTCTGACACTTGCAAAGTAAATTAAGCTTATTCCACAGTTCAGACTGTGGAATATCAACTTTATTCAACAAAATCCCTTATCAACAAGATACTTTAGATTACTATGTGTTTTCATTAAGCTGTATAACCTACATATCATGAACAAGTGAAAATGTCTTCAGAATACATTCAATTGTATGTGCAGATTACTGTAGGAAAGATAAAAACTCAGGCATAAAAAGTCTTGTGAGACATAACTTGCTATCCATAAAGGGGTAAAAAAACCAAACCACCAAGCCACCCTTTCTCTACCATCTATCATAAGAAGCATATGTGGATTATTCCAAAACAGTCCTACTCAAAACACCTTGTGTCCTAGGCCTCCCAACTTCCACAGTATTTGTATAGCTTGTCTGTGCATTAAAATAGTCATCTCGCACACTTTTGTTTTCCACATAAGCAAAAGCAGTACCATCCTGCATATGACACATTGAGCTACTTTGCCATTAACATGTAACGTGTCCTTTTACAATATTAGGACAATACTGAGCTAAAGCTTGACAGGTCTTTTATGATTCTGTCCTAATAGACATCTTGAGAAAAATGGCAAGATCTGCTTCTAGTTAGAAGAGGCAAAGCTGTTTCCTAACAGCAACACAGTTTTCCCTCAGGATTTCTTCTTGGTGCTCTGAAGATGGCACAACTAGGACTGACCATTATACATATTTTTTTTTTTGTGGACTAACCATAATTACATTGTTACACATTTTATCAAAGTAAGATTATTTAAGAGCTACTCTCTATAACCAAATTTATACAGAGAAAAAAAGCAAAACCTTTTCAGAGCCTTTACCCCACCAGAAAAAGTAATAGTTTCCTAAAATGGCAATATTAAAAAAAAAAAAAAGAAAGAAGCTATTTCAGCTACTTTCTGAAAGGCTTTAAGTTCTATACTTCTTGTCTCTTCCTGAGTTTTCTGCCTTGGAAAGGTGTAGATATTCAACTGCAGTTTTGTATTTCTAAAAGCCCTATGCCAGACTATGGGCTAGTAAGTGAAACCATCCTTACAGGATATCACAAAAAAGCACAGACTTAAGTAACCCAAAGAGCAGAATAGATTTTTTTTCCTAGCCTTTTTCAGACCTAATCCACATTATTACTTTACCTTAGATGAGTATCTCCTGAACTGTGGTTGACTGCTTGGTGCCAACTTGTCACTTCTTCTGGCAGAATGAGTTTAAAAAGACAACTTATTTTTCTGATAGTATATCGTTATCATTGTCAAAGCAGCATTCATTATGCATGGAAGGTTCCATGACAACACTAAATATCCTACATTACAGAACTCTGAAAAATGTGCCTTGAGTATTTTTACACAGTTCACATCTAAGAGTTCTTGTACAGACCTGGAGAATATACTGTTTAGAGTCAGCTGCATCACTGAAACTTTGCTAAGTGGAAGGTTATTGACGAAAGGAACTGGGGCGAGAACTGCAGTGCTGAACAAAGGCAATGAACTCACACACCAAAAAAATCCTATTCTTCCCATGCTATCAAGCACAGAAGATGATTTTTGCTTTGTTAGGGTAGTCTAACAGGCATCACATGGTTGGAGAGCAATGACTAACCAGAAAACAAGTGACTACCTTTTATTGGACGGAGATTCACACACACACAAAAAAAGAAGCAACACTCCATCAGTCCTTCCACCAAAATAGTAATAAGATCAGGTACACCAAAATTCATACATCATACTCATATTCGGGATGGATGATTCCATAATGCAAGAGTACTGATGATACACACGTCAAATGCAGTCTGCTACAGGAGTAGCACTCCCAACCAGGTCTTAGTTAGCCCCAATACCTTTTCATGTTTCAGATAAGAGTCTCAAACACTTGCCCTGTTTTCCTTTTGAAGATCCCCTTTCTGCATAGGGTTGTTGTTTGGGGTTTTTTTTTTTCCTCTTCCTTAAACAAATAAGAGCGCATCACCACACCTCTCAACTGCAGACATAGGGTGCCAGGCCACCTGGGCTTGCAAAGCTAAAACCAGCATACTACTTCCTACTGATAGCCCTAGTTGCAGTTCTAAAACAAGGCCAAAGAAAGCAGCGTTATTGTAGGAAGACAAGGAAACTTCTCAAAGTTGGAACTGTGCAACGAAGCCCAAAGAACTCATTGGAATAACAACAAATTAATAAAAAGCTAATCATAAAGAGAACTAATGAAACTTTACAAACACAGAACCTCGTTCCCCCTACCGTGGATCATTTTAACAGCCACAGCCCTCGGAAGCACACCATCAGTTCTCCAAAGCATGCCATCACTTACAGCGAATACTTGCAGAACTGACACATGCAAAGAGAAACAGCACAGATATCTTTTAAGATCTCCACCCAAGCGTCTCACTGAGCTATACCAGAAATAAACCAAACAAATGCTAAAGAGTGTTTAAACACACTACCTGAAGCAAGAATTCCTATAGCTGAAAACAAAATCCGAGACAGAAGGAAATCGATAATCCCCACTCAAAATTGCGCCTTCAAACAAGGGGCATCATTCAGGCTGATGAAAAATACTTAACACCTTCTCGGAAAAAAAGAATCCCAACACTTGGAAGTTACATTCAGACGTATCAGCATCAGGAAGCAGAAACGTCCCAGACGCGTTTGTTTCACACCTAAGTTACTGCCAACCACCGCACCCGAACCTGACGGACCCCCTCCGCCCCGAGGAGGCCCAGGCCCCGGCAGCTCGCAGGGCCGCTCCGCCGCCGCACTCGCCGCAGGCCGGGCCCGCCAGTCCCCGGCCCGGAGCGCGTCCCGGCAGGCCCAGCGGGGAGCGGCGGGCGGCGCGCTCCAGGCAGGGCGCAGGTCGCCAGCACGACGCTGCCGCCACCCGCCCGGGGGAGGCGGCGCCCCGCGCCTGCACCGCAGCCCTGCCCGGCAGCGGCACGCGCCGGCGGCGGGAGGCCGCGGCCCACGCGGGCGGCCCGACCCGCGGCGTCCCCGCCCGCAGCTCCCGGTCGCCCCAGCCCGCCTGCCTCCCTCCCCCACCCACCCCCCCCGCCCCGCCCCGCGCGCCCCCCGCCGCCGGGGCCTCACCGCCAGGTCCTGGGGCACGGCTCCGCTCATGGCCCGCACCGTGCCGCTCCGCCAGGCCCGGGAGGGCAGCGCAGGCCCCGGCTCCGGCCCCACCGCCTCGCCCTCGCCCGGCCCCGCCGCCAGCAGCAGCAGCAGCCGCTTCCCCACGGGGGAGGCCGCCGCGTCCGCCATCCCCGACGGGCAGGAGCCTCCTCCTCCGCCGCCGGCCCGAGCCCCCTCGGTCGCCGCCGCCCCGAGACACCGAGCAAACGACCGCCCCGCGCTGGGCCTCCGAGCGCCGCCCGCCCCGATCCCGGCATGCACCTCGCTCGCACGGCCTCCCCCCCCCTTCCTCTGCCCCACAATGCCCCGCGCCGCCCCGCCCGGGGCGGCCGCGAGGGGAGGGGGGCGGCGCCAGAGCGCCGGGCGGCCCGCGGAGGGGAGGCGGAGGCCGAGGGGCCGCCGGCGGGGACGGGCCCCGCGGCGGGGCGGGGGAGCCGGTCGGCGGGGAGGAGGTGCAGCGGAAGGCCTTCCCGCCGCAGGGCCCCCCGTTAACCCCAAGTGCAAAATGTGAAATTGTCACAGAAATTAGGGCGTTTTTACCTGAATTGCGAGGTAGACTCACGCAAAAACCAGTACGGTGACAGCTTGGGATGTGGGATCCGAGTTGCGGCTTTGGATGCTTCGGATTGCCATGAGGACACGCTGTTGGCCCCAGAATAACAGCAGCGCGTCACGGGTCTAGGTGCTTTGCTTTTCAGTGGGGCACATTTTGAAAAGGCATTTATTGAGGGGGTGATTAAGATACAAAGTCATCGTGTTAGTGAGTGATTAGCTGATACATTTGAACACTTCTCACGTAGAGTACTGCAATGCCCTAAACCTGCTCCTGTTCAACATACTTGAACAACCACAAAATACTTCAGAATCCTACACTGCTAGAGAAATGACGTGCAACTTCACATCTCTTTCTGCTTGTGCAGTAAAGACCCAGTAGCACCGATAGAAACTGGAATGAGGAGCAGATCCTATACTCCATACCACAACAAGGATATTCTTGTGGAAATAAGTTGTTCTCTTCTTGTGCATGTACTGTTTCCTCACTCTGGGAGAGTCGCATCTGGCACTGGATTAGCACCAGCAAAGGCAAGTTGCTTGCTTTCACTTCCATTTACTCAAAATGATTGTGCCAGGTTGTTTCAAGTAGATGACAACATCTCATCTTTGTTAGTTTCTGGTTATAGGGGTGCAATTCGCTGTACTGGGAAATTGGTAAGGCGATGCCCAGTAGCAGTTTGTAAAATGTGCCTGTCCTCAGAAGCGTGTTTCATCATTTCATCCCATTATCTGTACTCTTTACGGTGTGATTTTAGTCCTGATGTGGCACACAGATAAAATACTGAACAGATTCTAGGGCAGATTATTACATCAAGAGACAGTTGAAAAGACTTTTTTTTTGAAGCAGGGTCTGCCTTTGGTTGCCTTTTGAACAACGACATAGAACTTAACAAACATTAGTGGCATCAGAAGTCTGCTCTATCCTCCTCTGCTGTACAGCATCTGTGAGTTTGGATTTAGTACATGCCACTAGCTTTCCTAACTCACCTCCCCCCCTCCCGCCTTTTTTTTTTAAAGTACAGGAGCCAATACCTACATGAAACATTGCTGAAGGGTAGCAGAGCCATTATGTCCTACGTCTAAGTGATTGCCATGGTAAATCCAAGATCAGTACTACATTCTTTGAAGACCAGGCTTTGCTCTCGTGTCTTCAGTTTCTTTACTGAAACAGTAAGATCAGCTATATATTAGAAATAGTACCACCATGTGAAAATTCCAAGTGGTCCTATGTCCCCTTCCCATTCCACCAGCTCCAAGACTGAAATTGCCGTGCTAAAGCAGGCCAGCATTTCCCATATCCCATCTCCTGAGCATGGTGCTGGATATTCCAAAGGCACACAACACCAGCTAGACAAATAGTGATACGATCCACCAAGAATAGGAAGGGGTTTCCTAACTTCCATTAATGATCAACACAGGGAGCACAGGCCATAAAACATGAATTAACTTCAATTTATGAAATACCTAACCACTTTTCTATGCTAATTCTGTTGCACCAACTTTTATTGTATGTCAGAAAAATTAGTTTCATGAGCTAATTTAGTGTATTAATTTCAAATACTATTTTACTGTAAAGGGGTGGAGGCAGCTATTGCTGTTTAGACATATATATTTAAACTACACATTTAAAAGGCTGCAAAACTAGCTACCACAATTTCAACTTGTGAGAAGTCACCTAAGTAACCACCAGGCTACATCCAAAGCTGTCCCTTAACCACTGAAGATGGCTTCTTCTCCAGTCTGCCACCTTCACAGCCTTGATTGATGGTCAATGCTCCAAAATCCAAAGAAAGTCATTTGCCAGAGTGGCTGATCCAGGGAGTGATTGTGTGGAAGATCCAACTTACCCAATTTGAGAAAAGCAGGACTGATGCAGACGCTCGCCTGGACAGGCTTTCAACCCTCCCCTTCAATATTGTACCTAAGGCCACCCCTTCCATAGACAACAGCCATATTCTTTGGAGAACTTTATTAAAATATATCCAAGAAGTAATCAAACATTTTCTAATGAGTCAGGAGAGAACTGAAGTGAGAAAAATATCTGTACAGAGGACAGTGGTGTAAGTTTTTGTTTACATGCTTTATTTCAACGTTTCACAGTTTAGTCATTGTCTACAAAAATATATTTCTGAAACTCTGAGTCCTCTATAAAAAAAGCTGGTCAGCAGCAGTGACCCTGACAAACAGAATGTACCTTGGGACAGTGTGAGCACCTCCTGTAAGCAGATTAGTGCAGCTAGGGCACTCCTGCCTCACCCTGGGAGACTTCTGTTCTTTGGGATTAAAGCTCTGCGCTAGCTCTGAAGGAAGGCATTCAAAAAAAAAAAAAAAAAAAATCCTTCCACTTCTGCATACTGCACTAGACTTGGGAGGGGGAGCTGCAAGTCAGTGTGTCACACAGGAAAGAGTGCTAACAAAGGACCTGGCACTCAGGGGATGGAGAAGACCACAGGGTACTTCAGTACTGGTAAATTTTCCTTTGGGCTATCTGTTCAGAACAGCCTTTGTCTGGTGATAATAGGTTCAGTCTACAAGCAGAGGTGCAAATGGCCTACAAGCAGAGTAATCCTATAAGCACAAAGAGAGTCCTTCTTTGAGGTCATGATAAGGGTTCTGTTCATTTTTACCTCAACATTTTCTGCTGTGGCTTTAATCAAGAGGAACATTGCCTTCATATCGAATCACAAGCCTACATAGTGTTGGATAGAACAGAGCCACTATCAATGCTGTCAGCTTCTACTCTTTAGTACCCATGACTGGAAATATTTCTTATAACATCAATTATTTAATTCCTATGCTTACTAGTCACCAGTATACCTAGGCACCAAAAATAAGAAACTCAAGTGTCCCCCAAATGAGATCTTTCCACTCTTCCTCTGCTCAGTTATTTGACTGGTTTATAGCGATACTTACGGTTAAGAAGAAAAAAAATTGCTGCCTCTTTTAAAAAAATAAATCTATCTTACATTGTGCTCTAGAAGAGACAAGGTCAATGTACTCTGATCCTCTGTATTCACAAAGCTCCTAACTAGAAGCCCCTTACCACAAAATAATCTCAGACCTGAACCTCTAAGCAGGGCAGGAATTTTCAGCAGCAAATAAGGAAGGAGTAGTTACTGACAGACTACTTCCCATATGTGGTAATGGACAGATGAGCGCTCAGTCCCTGAAAACTTTTCCCCATCTGCCTGACAGAACAACAGCTTTCTGAGCTAGTAGCTTGTAAAACTTAGATTTCTTAGAGATTAGAGAACTCAGGAAAGAGCTGCTGGTTTTTTTTAGGTACAGCTGCAATCAACATGCTTCTGAGCTCTAGGCTTCTGTTCAGAAAAAGTTCTCCTGTAACTTGTGCCTACCACCAGTCCCAGTCTGACCTGCTAAACCTGAGCAGCCAAGGAGGTATATGAATTTTAAGTAGAATCAGCATCATCCACGAAAACAAAAGCCAAGAACCTTCACCAAGACAAATACCTTATCAAAAAAGACACTCAGCACTAGAGAACTAATATCATCTCACTAATGCTAAATAGTTGAAGTGTAAAATCTGTAAGAAAACAGCTGAAGTTTACTTCTTGCCTATTTTCCTTTCTTGAATTGCTGGGGGGGGTGTAGAGGAGAAAGGAATGAGTCACTTCGCTGTATCAGTAGTAAGCCATCATATGAAGGCAGTATTGGAGAAAAAATTAAAACCAGGAAAAAAAATCTGAAAACTTAGTGACTCCAAAAGCTTTCCTCAGCTTCCCAAACTGTAAACAGCCTAAACAGAGGATTTTGTCCAGGCGTATTTCCAGTCTGCTCCCAGTTGTTCAGCTTCCAGTCACAGACACACAACAGAGCGAATAATCAAGGGAGGCAGACAAACCCACGCATAGGGTATGCCTCCCATATAGCACCTACTTTCATATACCCACACAACATGAACAAATCAATCAGGAATTGTTACATCTTGTGCATGTAAAGGCTTTAACTAAAGTGTAACAAGTTGAAATTAAAGGAAGATTTGGAATTAAGAAAAATCTTCTCCTGTGGAACCTGTTTTGCTGAAGACTCCATACCCCTCAAAGAAGCAATTCATATTCAATCATTTGGGAAATGGGAAAAGACTTGAGCGCAACAATCCTGCCTTGGACTCAGATGACAAGCTAAGAGTGCTCTTTCTCCTTTAGTATCACAAAGCTTATTCATGTAAAAAACCACTGTCTTGCCCTGCCCACTATTGGAGATGCAGTATATGCTAGCAAAGCTGAAGTAATTTGGTCAACTGTTACAAGCTGCCTTCTCCATCAGCACAGAGACGAGTGGTATGTTACTTCTAGTTGATGCAGTTATGCAAAAAAAAAAAACAAAAAAACCCAAACCCCAAAACAAACCTATAGCACAAAGCTTAGAATTCTAACATGACAGATACCTTGTGGATAAACACTGCCGTTAGACTGTGAGGTACATGTGTGTGTGAGGAACCAGCAACTGCAGCTGCGAGTTATTGCTACTTGCTGTCTCCCAGTGCAAGTTTTTTCCCATTTCTGCATTCTCTTGCCTTCTCTGAGTTACACAGACTCCAGGGTGAACTATTCTGAAGCCTCACAAACACAGTGGCCACCAGAACACATTTGATGACATTTTAATCCCTTCCAAAGTATTTACAAGGCTGGTTTTGAGACTGTTACTTTTAACTTCAGGCCTAGTACTGCATAGACAAAATTTTGTATGGTCAAGAATTAGCAATGCCTGTGCTATGTCTGTCTCACAGGAAACCTTAATTAAAACAAGCAAAGTAATACACAGAGCTGAGCCTAGGCCGCATTCTACCAAGGGCATAATAAAGACAATAGTCACAACTTCTCCAATTCACTAATATTTTTCTAATATTCCCATGGCTACACTGAGAGGTTCAGCCAAATTAAATTTAAGCTACAAGTCACAGCTGAAAAGTGTGCACTGAAGTCTGGTGTTAGGAACACTGAGGGCCATCCCTGATCAGGCAGCTCCACTTCTGTTTTCAAGCGCACAAGGACAATTCCCCATCACAGACAACCAAGGCAGATATGTGGGAAAACTCATTCATTAAACCAAGTATTTCCGAGGGGAGGCAAGGTCACTGCTGCACAGCCCCAGAGAAGGAGAAAGATTCACTGAGAGATTAAAACTAAAGGGTTACAAAATAAAGGCAAGAGCTAAAGTTTGCCGGTAATGAAATGCATTCTCCCATCCTGTACGAACAGGAAACAGTCTCTGTAGGGTGTTAAAGAAGGTCCTAGGAGGAGATAGCCTCCTGCTTTTTTCTGCTGCCAGAGGAGAGGAGAGGAAGATGCTGCTATTGGTCAGCAGGCATCTCTCTGTCTGCATCCAGTTTGCTCGTCTCTCCTGGGGAAGGGGTACGTGGTGCAGAGTGAGAAACAGGAGGGATCCCATGAGCTACAATCCCTTCCACTACTGGTGGTTCTGGTAGCCCAGGGGCGGGTACTCCCACTACTCCTGGAGGAAACCTAAAACCAATAGAAACATAGAAATTACAAGCTTGTCCAACAGAGTTACGGAAGGGGAAAGGAGCTGTGCCCCCAGGCACCTGCTGAATACAAATCCCTCTTTTTATCAGAAATGCTCCAAGATAGAACACAGGGAAAGTCTCCAGAGCTGAAGAGTAGCAGTTACATCCCAATACCAAATGACACCTGTTCTCAGACAGGCAGAGATAGTCTCAGGTCACGTAGTGAGCACTTGGAAAACAGGTACAACATTTATCTCCAGCGGACAACAGTGTGAGGCACTGTATGAAGGTACCCTGAAGGGCTGGAAATTCCCTCCCCATCAGCAGGAGGAGTGCAAGCTGTCAGTTATTCTTCACTGGGTTCTAAGATAGAAAAAGTAAGGAACTGAACTAATAAACCAGCTAGACCTAAGATGAAAAACAGGAGAGCAATCTCATGAATTGCTAATGAACTATTCTACCATTACTTCCATTCTGCCTCCCTGGGCCTTCTCCATAAATATATCTTAACCTCTGTAGATCTCGCAGAGAAGGGAAGAGAATGTATTTCCTACTTTGCAGATGGGAGAAAAACAGAAGGGAAGCAACCTGCCCAATCACTTGGCAGGTCTGTAACAGACAAATAAACTGAAATACACCCTATCTAGACCACTACCCAAATCCACTGGAGAATGTCTCTTTACTAGTCCATATTTGGGCTACAGATAAGAACCGTGCTTTGTTTATACGGCCCTAATGATATGCACAACTTCTAAACGTTAAGATCCAGACCTCTTTTCAGGCACCCAGTAGGCTTTCTTATATTAAGATACCTCTAGGGCAGGTCTTGCAAGGATTTGGAAAAATTAACCACTATGCAGCTGGAACTAAAAATGACCAAGTTAATGTTAAATCCTAGTACAGCTTCAGAAGTGCTGCTGTTAAGTTTCTGGAAAGAGCTCGTATACAGAGTATATAGGAACAGAAACACACCTGCTTGCGGGTACAAGCAGCTCTCAAATCCAAAGAGGGATGTTGGCCTACTTCAGTAGGAAGATATGCTTGGAAGCAGTCAACTTGAACAACCTGCATATCTCACCTGTAAGCTGCAGCTCCATTGAGTTCTGGGTGGACAGTTGCAGGATCAATACTGGACCACTGAGCTGCTAACAGCAAGTACTCCTTATTAACACAGTTCCTCAAAGCATCAGGTATGTGACCTGCAAGAGCACCAAGAATGACAAAAAAAACAGGACACAAGTAGGAGAGGCTCATTCCCTGAAGCATTTACAAAGGAAAGTAGAAAGGAAATGTGCAACATCTTTTCCATCTACCTCCACAGGATAACACTGGGCAGGGAAGGCTCTCCTCTGAATAACTGGTCTCTGGAAAAGACAAGAAACTGATCCTTCCTTCCCACTCCTGTGATCTTGTGGAAATGCTTGGCCACAACTGCAATTGCCAAGCCGCGCCTTTTCCAAGACACAATATGTACTACTCCAGAAAAAAGGTGTACAGTATAACCGTCAAAGGAATTATTGCAAAGGATGTGGAAGATGTACTAGGTACAAGGCTTTCCCACAGAGGGAAAGTGCCACTCCAGCATTAGGTACAAGATTCTCAGAAGGCAAAGACACAATTATCAACTTAGGCTCCAGTTCCAGAAACCAGTTACTGAGTCTAAGTTTTCAGAACAATCAGCATAATCCTTGCAGTGAACTAACAAAAGAATACTAATCCAGCAGCAGCTGCAGAGCACACAGTCCTCCTTATTACCTGTAATAGCTCTGCGGATCTCTTTAGCTGCATCTTCTCTGGATTCAATGGAAGCCTGCTCACTGTACCAGGCAGTGTGAGGGGTGCAGATCACATTGGGTGCATCTTTTAAGGGCCCCTGAGCAAAGCTATGGGGGAGAAAAAAAAAAAAAAAAAAAGAAAAAAAAAAGAGAGAAGAGTGGTTTGTCTCCAGAAGCGATAACCCCATGTGTCCCCTCGGGTACCACTGTAACTCAAATTTAACAAAAAACTCGAAAGAATCATCCAGCATAGATGAGTCACAGGATAGCAGCAAGCATGCAGGTGCAACATTACCTGAAAGGCTCAGACTCATGCACGTCCAATGCTGTTCCTCTGATTCTCCCCTCTTTCAAGGCTTGCGCTAAGGCTTTCTCATCTACCAGCCCTCCCCGGGCTGTGTTCACTAAGAAGCAGCCCTGGCGCATCTGGAAGAAGAAAAACATTAAGTGGGTTGAGAATGAGACTTTTCATGGAAGCTAAGTGAATCTTGGGAAGTCTACTGGAAATGAGCAGGAGCCTGCAGTGATTAGATGAGGCCTGGACGAACTAGGAGTGCTCTCACTGCAAAGCTAACCACAGGGGAAATGCCTGCAAGCAATGCTTGAGAAATTTGCTTTAAAAATGAACAAACAAAACCACAAGACAACAAGGGCAAAAGTGGAACTCTCAAGTTCTGCACTCCATATTCATCCTACTACATTAAAAAAGAAAGAGGACATGAATCAAGTATCCAGCTATACAAAACTGGACTACAAAGTCCAGATGTCTCTCATGAAAGCACTGAAAAGCATTCACAGTCTAGTGGAGTAGAGCCCGAGACTGACTTTGCAGTGGGCTTGGGCAGAGAGGCTTTGGCAGAGCTGTGTAAAGACACTTACACAGTCCCAGCCACACCACATCTAGCTCTAACCAGCAGAGTCAATTATGCATTTTAAAGGTAATTTGAAATTACTGAATCACCAGAAACATTCCTTCTAAATGAAATTACTTGGCAGAAAGAGCCAATCCTATTCTTAACATGAAATTCTATACAGCACAAAGCACAGGCACCCGGATCCACACGCTCCCAGCCTCCAAAGGCAGCAGGAGGCACACGACAGAGGCAGCAGGATTCACACGCTCTCAGCCTCTGTGAAAGCAGCAGTTTCTGTTTGCATTCATTTCCACAGTTCTCTGTGGGGGAAATCAAGCTCCTGCTGCACCTGTTTAATAGTGAAGTCATTGATGAGGTGATGGTTATGTTCATTCAGGCTGCAGTGCAATGTGATGCAATCGCTGTGCATTAGTAGATCCTGCAGGGTTCCTACTCGTTGTAAACCCAAGGATCGCTCCACTCCATCCGGCAGATAGGGATCATAGAAAATCACGTTGAAGCCAAAGGACTTGGCTCGCAGAGCCACTGCCTGTCCAACTCGGCCTTCACAAAAGAAAACCCACAATCATCAAGGAAAGGTAAAACAAACTTTAAAGACAAGATACTGGGGTAGACTGGGAGCCTACACTGGAGTCTACTGCCAGGGCCCAAGGTACTGCAGCCCTGGAAACCCCTAGGATTGCCACAGGGATCCAGAGGAGGCTATTCAGTGCTGATCCCATGTGGCTAATTCTAGTCCTTCCCCATGCAATAGCCAGAGCTTAGCCTAGAAGGAGCTCTGTTTTTCAGATCAAATCTGGACCCTGAGTCAGAGGCAGTAGTAATCTGATTACAAGAACTTGGAGAAGGAATTGGTAGCTTTCAGGTGGCTTTGTTACTGACACAGAGCCTAGCGCACAGGGAAACAGTCACCGAGAAGAGCTGTCTGAATGTTCCAATTCTTCTAGCCATTTGAATATGAAAAAAATCCCCAATCCCATGACATACACCCAACTCTTGAAGATATCCAGCATCACAGAATAGGGCACTAGCATTCCTTATGAGTCAGTGTGTTTCACAATGAAAAGCTGTAAAATTATCACTTTTTTCAGTCTGTAACTATTAGGTTCCCAAAAACTTTCACAGTTCACTTTTCAATCTAACAGTTCCCATCACTTACCTAGTCCAATGATGCCCAAAGTCTCCCCACGGATACGCACAGCGCCTCCAGCCACCTCTCGAATCTGTTCTACACTCGAGGCTCGATTCCCTTCCCGCATAGCCTGATGTAGCCAAGTAACGCGGCGATAGAGGTTCAAGATGTGGCAGAGGGTGGAGTCAGCAGTCTCCTCTACTGAGGAGGAAGGGATGTTGCAAACGGCAATGCCTACAAAGCCATAGAGGTCATATAAGATTTTTAGCATCACAACACTAAACCAACATAGAGCTCTTCAGGCGTAAGTGCTGAAAGATAATGCAGTGCTCCGAACTACTGCCAAGAAACACAGGATTCATTTCAGAAGCTCATTCTACAGCAACATAGATGCGACCAGCCAGCTTTTTAACCCCAAGGAAACACCATTCCTTCCTTAAAAATATTCATTTGATTGACACGCTCGCCAGAAAAAAAGCCCCACAGGCTGAAATGAGAAAACTGGGTCATACAAGTGATGCAAGAAACTGTTTTAGAAGATCTGCATCCAAAAGGATGCACTCGTTCCAGAGATACTCCTGACAGATTAACTGGCAGACTGTAGAAGAATTAAGACAGACGGTTGAGCTCTTTCACGCCTCACAGTCCAGATGCTCACTGCAAGCATCAGCTTCCCTAGGAGCAACAATAAGTAACTAACTCATTAAACACAGAGAGAAGCCACAGGAGTCTCTCTAAATCCATTTGAAGTTACGCTTAAAAATAACAACACATAACACTCCCACTCTAGAATAACATACAGCCACCAGGGACCATAAAGCCCATGGCTAGAGCTATCAGGTAAATTACTAATGCAAACAGAGTTAAAGTCCTGGAAGCACAAATTACTGTCAGGAAAGGGAAAGATGATGGAACACTGTAGCAAAATCTGGTCATTTCTGAGCAGTCTGTTTAAAAAAAACAAAAACAAAACCCAGAAAACCCCAAAGGGCAGGGGGGCTGGCAACATACCACTTCACTGCTGCTATCCTTCATTCAATAAATCAGCCAAGACATAAAAATAACTAGACGAAAAAATGGTCTCTTCCCAAACATAACCCTAGCCACTTGCCAAACCAAGGAAACTATTGCTCCTCAAAAGTCCACCGCCTATCTAAAAACTAGGAATAAAATCTAGGCAGTGGTTGAAGGCACATAAAATTCAGCAATGCATCACTCTTTTGTAAGCCTGTTACAGAGGAGACATTTGACTAAACTCAGAACATGCTCTCCCAAGGGAACTAGGAGAGCAATGGCCACACGCAATCCCTGATACCCGACTCCTTTTCCCTATCAAATCCTTTGCAACTGTGCCATAATGCCACACAGATGACTTGGAGGACATGAGAAGGGGAAATAGGGAGACCTAACTTCTTTTAATCTCCCTGGTTACCATCTCATTCAACTTCAGACAAGCCACAAGTATTCATCTCTTACACAGCTAGAAACAAATTTCTGTTTACATGCAATATTATGCCTAAATGTAAGAAAACGCAAACACACACAACAGTCCTTTGGTCTGATTTGAAGAATCGGAACACATAAGGAACAGGATCTTACCTCAGAACGAATTAAAGAGTCTGGCTAAGAATGAAAATAGTCATTATTTGTCCATAAAAAAGCAAATCTGTCCACGCTTAAAGGTCATCATACTATTTCTCCAAAGCAAAAGTGGCAAGCAGCAGTCTCATGGTGAAAGAACTTTGACCCATTTCTCCTTGGGTTAATGAGTGTGGAGTGGGGGGAAAGGGAAAGCTTTGAACCTGAACGAATCAAAGATACGGACTGTGACTTTAAATAGTGAACCCTAAGACTAGATTAGGTTCCAAACTCAGCCCAAAAATGTAATGGCTGGATGAGAGCCAAAGACCTTGCCAGGAACTCCAGAGACTATCCAGGTGCATCATTCAGATGAGAAGACTCTTTAGACCTAATTCAAGCACTAGACAAATATGCACTCTTCATTTATTTGCAATTCATCTCTTCTTACAGATCTGGAAATCGTAATGACTATTTCAATAAATACTTGCATTTCATTTAAGCTTAATCTGATCTGCGTTACATTAAGGAAGATCTCAACTCACTGACACAAACCTAAAAAAGAAGGGGCAGGGTACTTAGATGATCTACCTCACCTAGGAGACTACAAGGTCCAGAAGTGTCACTGCCATACGTTTAACACATAGCAGCTTTTTGTCACCTGATCCAGACACTATTCACATGTCTAGAGCTCTAAAGGGATCAGTAATGAAGTGTTGAATCAGAACCTACCTGCTTATAAAAAATTAACAGGAAAACTCACTTATCAAGCATTTACAGTGAGTTTATCCTGCATCAGCATTTGCAGGCTGCTTTCAAGACATCAGAGTTTGCTCAATTCTTTCCCCACAAACAACCCAAAGCCGCCTCACCAAAAGTTACCTAGACACCGTATTCAGGTTTCTGAATCCCAAATGACAGCAGAAACACTGACATCCATGGCAGAGCAATCTGAGAACTGAGAATCTTTCCTTTAGGCCACCTACCAGCTCCGATATTGGTCGGCTTCCTAAAGACACCCAATACTAAGCAGCTCCAAATCTTTTTACATAAAAGGTTTTAAACACACTCAGCTATAAAACAGAAAACCATGTGCAGTGTTCCACTTCACATTCAGTTCTGATCGCGACAGAGCCCTAATGGTGTCGTCATACCTAATTCTGCAGCAGATTTGATGTCAACATTGTCATAGCCACTGCCAATACGCACAATGACCCTGAGGGCTTTGAATTTCTCCAGATCCTGGCGAGAAAGGGTAATGGTGTGATACATCAGAGCTCCTACTGCCTCATTCAGCACCTACAACAAAAACCAGTCCAAATCAATCTCTGCTTTGGTTACTCTAAGAGACAGAGCTCTTTGTCTGAACACTTGCACATTTTCTTGCCCACCTTTTCATGGATTTCCTGAGTTGACTGAGCGTCACAAAATGCCACTGTGGCAACATCCTTCAAGATGGGCATCTCCACAGTGCAATCTCGTCCATCCAGGAGCGCAACCAGTGGCCGTGCTGGCATTGGCCCGTTCACAATAGGAGGCCGTATGCCTATTAAGAAAGTCAGCAGGAGCAATTACATGAGAGACAAGAATTCTGGAACCCTCATTCGCTAGTCCAACAAGTCACTAGTTCTGTTAGAATTCTATAGTATTTCAGAAGGGATTAGTCAAAGCAAAAGAAATAAAGAAGAAACACAGGGAGATGAAGCTAGAAAAACAAACCCCTCTGCCACCACTGTATAAAGAAAAACAAAACATGTTTCATCAATAATGAGATAATAGAGGTGGTCTACTCAGGAGCACCCTAAGCTCCTGAAACTAGTTCTAAAGCCTCCTCAGGCCTACTCCCCATTAACCTGTGCCCCCCTCCTGCCACAGCATGCCAAGACACTAAGCCTGCTTCCTCCTGGAGCGAGCAGAAGAACGTGTAGGTTCACGGGGCCTCTGACAGTCCTTGGCAGCCGCCCCTTTCCCGGCGGACGAGGCACCGACGCCCTCCCCCCCCGCCTGGCCCCCTCAGCAGGGCCGCAGGCAGCGTGCGGCAGGAGGGCTGGGCGGAAGCCCGCCCGCAGGCAGCCGGGCCCGGACAGGCTGCCGGCAGCTCTGCCCGCCGCCAGCCGGAGGGGCACCCCGGCTGCCTCGGGAGAGCAGCGGCCGGGCCCGGCTCCCCCCCGCCGCCGCCCTGCCGGGGGGCGCCCAGCCCCGCCTCACCTTCGCAGATCCGGTCCAGCCGCTGCCGCTTCACTTTGTGCCGGTCCATGGGCCGCGCCGGGCCGGGCCGCGCCGCGCCACCCCTCAGCGCTGCGGAGGGACACCCCGTCGCTCGCCGCCGCCGGCTCCCGCCGCCCGCGCAGACGCGCCCGCCGCCAGCTGCCGGGAGGAAGCGGAAGGGCCGGGCCGCAGTCCCGCGCCGAGCGGCCCAGCCGCCACAGAGGCGCCGCAGCTCGGGGCGCCGCTCGCTTCCGCTTCCGGCCCGCGCCCGCCGCCGCCGCCCGCCCCACAAACCTTTGCGGTGAGGCGGCGAGCGAGGCCCAGCGGCGGCGGGGCGGGGGCGAGCCGAGCGCCGCCGCCGCTCCGCGGCCTCTCGGTCCTCCCGCGGGCCGCCGGGCCCTAGCTCTCCTTGGTCATAGCCGGCTCTGGGCCGTCCGGGTCCTGCGGCAGCGCCGCGGGCTGCCGGCCCGGCCGGGGAGCCGCCGTCCTCCCGACGGCCCGCCGGGCGACGAGAGAGCGCCGAGCAGGGCCGAGCGCGGCGGCCGCTCCGCCCGCCCCCCGCGCCGGGCGGGCCCTGCGCGGCCTCCGCGGCACCGCCCGCGGGGAGGGGCTGCGCGGCCCGGGCCCGCCCCGCTTTCAGGCCTGGCGAGGCCGGCCCTGGTGGGACCTCCGTGCTGGGTAGGGAGAGAACTATGGCTGCCGGGAGACGCCGCTCCGAGCCCCGGCTGCGTGGGAGACGGGTCGCCGTGGTCTTCACCCGCCGAGATCCTTACGGCTAACCGGAACGCTCACAGGAGCGGGAGAAACTATGCGGCTTCGGCAAGGACCAGCCTGGCAGGCGCCGGAGACGTGGCGCCTAGCCTGCTCTGCGCTGGGGGCATCTTTTTCTCTGCCTCTGTCGTGCTTTTAGAGGCAGGAGCCCAAGCTCTTCACCTGGGAAGACGGCGAGCGCAGCTAGACTACCCTGTTGCTTCTGCCCCTTTAGCCCTCCACCGCCACCTCACGTGGGTCATCGTGTACAAGTCGAGCGGGGGCCTGTGGCGTGTGCTCTTGGGTGCCCATCGAGGTCACTGGTATCTCGGCACTTCTGGCGTGGAGGCACATGAACTCTCTTGGAAAGGCAAGAATGAAAAGCAACAACGAGAAGCAGCAGTCCAGTCTGTAAAGATCTGAGATGTCTCCAGTTCTCAGAAACTTGACGACAGGCAATTCCCAGCATAGGCCCAGGCTAAAGAAAGGGGGACTGTTCGTTACCTCCTTGTGCGTGCAGAAAAGAGACACTTGGACAAAGCTGAGAAGACGGGCTTTTTCGGGCTGTCTCAGCTCTGCCTCTGCAGCACCTCTTGGAAAGGGGAACTAAAGTCTTATCCAAAGTAAAAGAGTCCTCAGCAGATGCTTGAGATGCAAGTTTGCCATTCGGAGAGCACCGTCTTGGCTGCAGGGAGCTGACTGGGAAGGGTGGTGACAAAAGCCTGCATTGCCTGGAAGGTGGATCCTGGGATATAGCTTCGGGTCTTCCCAGGAAGCAGGTGGATCCTGGGATATAGCTTCAGGTCTTCCCAGGAAGCTCGCTCTGCGTGGGACAAAACAGGGAGCCATTCAAGACAGCTCAACTTCTGTCTTGCCACCTTTGCAGCCATATCTCCCACACTTGTCCCATTGTCCTGTGAGTGGATCAGCACTACAGTACCCTCTCCAGCATCTCTGCATCCCATCTAGTAATATCCAGTACTTACCTTGTCACTGAGTGCGTCATGCTGACTGCCTTTCCTGAAGGACGGTTTGACCCCAAGTGAATGCAGACTGACATCACAGTTCAGCTCCCTTAGCTCGTCACCACAGTTGCTCACGCTTCATGTATAAACGAGTTGCACAGTATCACAAAGCAGGCTAATTTTCTAGCTCACCAGCTACCCCCACAACAGTCTCCATTACTACTGTTACCCAATGCCCACAAAGAGCTGGAGCCGGTTATTTCTAGATATAGGTCCCAGACTCTGTCTTGCTTGCACAGATTGCCCTAAACAGAGACCGTTTCTTTCTGACCAAGCAAGAAAGGATGCAATCATTGTGAGATAGGTGGGGCAGCAAAGGACATTATACAAATGGAGCAAGCCTCAGGAGGTGGGACAAAGCGAGGGAGGACACAGACAGGACAAGCCTTCCTCACTCCAGGCCACATTCTGGATACCCCAGACTTACTGGCTTTTCCCTTAGCAGAGCATTAATATATGCCAGTTAGACTTTGGAGGTGAAAGAGGAGATGCGATCACCTCCTTCACTACCCTTTTTCCTCAAAAAAGAAACTGAGCACAAAGAACTTTACGAAGTCTGTACGCAAGTCTGAATGTGCCAAACCGAAGTGCAGCAGATGCCACAGTCAGTGCCCAGCTCCCAGAATTCACGAGGCCTTGCTGCTGCACCATCAGTTCTTAAAGAAGCCTATTTCAGCAACATACTGAAAAGCTGATGATCTCAGTTGCCTACTAACATCACCAAACCCTCAGCTGAACAAATACGGGCAAGCTGCAGTTCTGGGTATGGGTGACAGAGTTGAGGGCATAGGACATGCATGCCTGTGCTGTGGAAAGACAGGAGCGACCTTAAAGAACTGTCACATAGCAAATAGTCCAGCTGCTAATTTTGATGCCACAGAGAAGCCAAAATCATGTATGGTGGGGCAAGGAGAGTTAAGACTAGACATACGGTGAAACACAGTCTGGGGACAAGAGAAACAAGAGGAAAGTCAGTCTTGTGCTTCCTAGAGCCAGAAAAGTGTCTGAGCATTTCTCCCTACTCCATAAACTTACACACCCACTTTGCAAACTGACCTCTCATCAAATCCATTCCGTGTTTGTATTGAACCTCATTTCTGATAACTATTGAAACCAGTTAAAAAAAAAAACAAACCACAAACAAACCAACAACAACAAAAAAGCCCACCAGAAAAGAGTTGGGGGTGGGAAGAGACCAATGTGGGTACAACAGGTAAAACCCATCCAGAAAAATTAACAGTTGCGAGTTGGAGGAACTGCCATCACAGGCCACATCTGGGTGACCAGGGAAAGGCTGTGGAGGGAAACAGAGTCACCACATCTCAGGAAGGACCAAAACCCTTGCACCAACCCACACAGTAGTGATGGCCAGCTACGGAAACCCTAAGCAGTGAAGCATGCCATAATGATGGTCACCATAGCCCCTGTGGAAGAGCAGATTTCTGCTCCACTCAGTACTTGCTCAAGTCAGTCTTCTAACTAGAAAGCAAGCCTCTAGTCTACAAGTAGTCTTCTAGTCAGTAAACCAACTCCCGTCCAACAAGCAAGCTTTTTCCCTCTCCCGTGACCTCCATGATGGAGCTGGGGAAGAAAATTAAAATGGATGACTACCAGTATATCATGTATATCCATCATTCATTTGCCACCTCCACTCTGGGCTACTCTGGGCGCTGCCACTCCAACTTCTTCTGCCTATAGAAACAGTACAGCAAAACAGCCCATTTTATACCTTCCTCCCACATCATCCCCTAATGCCCAGGGACCCATCTTGACATGTCGCTGCTGAACGTCATCCATAAGGATGAACTACAGTCAATGCTTGAAACATAAGCTATCCAGAGATGTTGGGAGCCCACATAAACTAGGGAGAATTCAAATAAGAGCATATGTTAAACAAACAAAAACAATAAAGGAAAGTGCTGAGAATGAAAACTATTTTACAGGTGCCTTCAGAAACAGCATACTGGTTAGAAAGATTTTCTTTTGACCCAGGATGGTTGTTTTTATAAAGAGTATCTCAGGTTGACTGTCATGGTTTAACCCCAGCCAGCAACTAAGCACCACGCAGCCGCTCACTCACTCCCCCCCCCCCCCAGTGGGATGGGGGAGAAAATCGGGAAAAAGAAGCAAAACTCGTGGGTTGAGATAAGAATGGTTTAATAGAACAGAAAAGAAGAAACTAATAATGATAACACTAATAAAATGACAACAGCAATAATGAAAGGATTGGAATGTACAAATGATGCGCAGTGCAATTGCTCACCACCCGCCGACCGACAGCCAGCTAGTCCCTGAGCGGCGATTCCCCGCCCCCACTCCCCTAAACTAGACGTGACATCCCATGGTATGGAATACCCTGTTAGCCAGTTTGGGTCAGCTGCCCTGGCTGTGTCCTATGCCAACTTCTTGTGCCCCTCCAGCTTTCTCACTGGCTGGGCATGAGAAGCTGAAAAATCCTTGACTTTAGTCTAACACTACTTAGCAATAACTGAAAACATCAGTGTTATCAACGTTCTTTGCATACTGAACTCAAAACATAGCACTATACCAGCTACTAGGAAGACAGTTAACTCTATCCCAGCTGAAACCAGGACATTGACAACAGGAGAACTTCTGGTCTTCCTTGGGAGAGGATAGTCCCGAGGACCTCTACCTGTTCCCTCTAGTTCTATTTGTCTACAAGTACAGATCCTGACCCAAAGACCATTAAGTCAGTGGGCAGAGGTTTGCTACCTCCAGCAATTTCTGAAGGCTCTGTAGCAGATAAAAGATGACAGAAGAACCATTCTTCCCCCTCATCCCCCCTGCAAATGTCCGTTTGCCAACGATGCAGAAAGCAAGCACAAGCATAGGTGTTAAGCTATCCGATCACCTTCTGTAAGTGCATATACACACTCACAACACTACAGAAGGCATTGAAAATGAGGAAAGCTGTGGAACAGCTCTGTACAAAAAGCAGTGAAATAGATGAAGACAATTAAGTGTGGAAAAGACAGTGAGGCAGGGTAGACAGAATTCTATAGACTCTTGAATTGTCTGGAAAGAGTGAATGAAGAATGAGTATGAGTATGAAATGGAACTGGCAGGTTCCAAACAAGTGTGGAGCGAATACTTAGATCCTCCCACCAATTAGCTCAACAGTGGAACTCCTCGCTAAGGGATGCGACAAGTTTACAGTGATCAAAAAACCAATCGAAACCACCCCACCGACCCATCACTTTCACAAAAGAAAAGCCCACTCAGGACTACCGAACACCTCCAATTTGGGAAATCCTTGAGCGGCAGATCACTGGAGACCAGGATCGCTGCTGGAAAGCCTTCCAGTCAGGTTTCCTTTGATTTCTCAGGCACCAGTTCCTGGTCACCGTCAGAATAGAGAGACTGACTTGTTCTGACTCGAGGGAACGAAGGGCATTTCAGTGTAAAGCAAGGACTCTAACCGCTTACAGGTGAGAGTACTTCGAGTCACCACCACGATTTAGTAACTCGGATACAAACCAAATCGCTACGTTAACTTCCTGGTCGTCCACGGCCGTTCCACGCCCCGTTCGGGACCGCGGCCCGTGCGGACGGGACCGCGGCGGGAGGCAGAAACCGAAGCCGGGCTAAGCGGAGGGTCAGAGGAGAGCGGCCCGCTGCTCCCGGCCGCCCGCCCCCACGCCGCCGCGGGGAGCGGAGAAGCGGCGCGACCGCCGGCCCGCCGGGCGGAGGAGGGGCCGGGGCCGCGAGGCGCGACCGCTCCGGGGTCGGGGGCGGCCCCGGGGGCGCTCACCGGGCGGCCGCGTGCCCCGCGCCGCGGCGGCGCTCGGCACCGAGACGTGGCGGGAGCGCTCCGGGCCGCGGCGGCGCGGGCAGGCGACGCGGGTCCCGGAGGCGCCGGCCCGATGCGAAGAGCGGCTCGCCGAGCGCCCCGGTCCCGTCGGCCGCCGCAGCGCCGGTGGTTGGCCGGGCTCGGACCCCCCGGCCCCTCCAGGCGGGGTCTCTTGGGGTCGCAAGTCACTGGAGCACGCTGCTGCGGGCCCCGAGAGAGCTGCCAGACCTGCCTTCCAGATGGACAGCCGCCTCATCCTCCAGTCCAGGCAAGGAACGGCACCCCGTTCTCTGATGCCATCCCAAGCTGGGCCGTTTCTCTGAAACAGGGTGAAGTGGTCAGGTCCCCTCCCTCCACGCCACAGCAGAATACCTGCTAGCTGGGCTTCAGGGTAGCAGATGCCCACAGCCTAGACCGGCATCTCCCAGAGTGTGTCGGACTCCAGGCCCCAGAGTACTGATGGGACAGAGGCGGGTGACTGCACAAGCACAGAGGACTCCGCACTTTATTCTTCTCTAACCCTCAGAAAGCAGCTGGCAGGATGGCAGAATTGGTGCAGAGAGGGAAGTAGTGTTCAGAAGCACTGGCAGGCATAGGGGCAATGTCTTAATCTCTCCTCTAAAGAGACCTCAGGTGCCACGGAGCGCAAAGTCTCATAAGATGCCTGCTGTGCACACCATCTGGTCGATATGCTTGGGGCTGCCCAAGAACAGAAGCGTGACAGCCAGTGTCAAGTGAGAGCCCAGAGGAGGATCCTCAGGTTTGGAGAGGTCTAAGAGTAGCACGACTACACTTCCCCCACTCTCCCTTCCCTCAAAGGCCATCTTTCTTATGTATGACTGAATAGGGACTTCTGTCCATTGTCCTAGGTGTCTTCAGACGTCCTTGTCCATCTTGAGCAGGATACCTCTTAGAAGGGTCCCAGGCACGCAGAGCTTACAGTTCATGATGTGGCTGGATCGGTGGGGAAGTATGCATTGCCCAGTTATTGTGGGGCTGATTTTCCAGGTTACCATAAGCTCATATGCATTAGAGAGCGTTTCTGCTGTTCTGCTCTGTTTTTTCCTGGACAGCTTTGGTCGCTGTTATTTAGAGGAAGTAGTGGGACACTGTATAACAGATGGAAGATGTAGCTCAACCTCTCTCTTTTCTGTGTCTGGAGAAATGCAATTGACTGAGACATGTAGAACACCCTTCATGGATACATGACTTTACGTGTATATTCTGTTCTCTTGCTTGAATGTAATCCCCACATCAGCCATGGATGCAAACACCCACAGGATACCCTTGGTCCTGGCAGTTGCCCATGAGCTCTGCTGATAGAATAGGATAGGATGGAATAGTTCAGTTGGAAGGGACCTCAACGATCATCTAGTCCAACTGCCTGACCACTTCAGGGCTGACCAAAAGTTAAAGCATGTTATTAAGGGTGCTGTCCAAATGCCTCTTAAACACTGACAGGCATGGGGCATCGACCACCTCTCAAGGAAGCCTGTTCCAGTGTTTGACCACCCTCTCGGTAAAGAAATGCTTCCTAATGTCCAGTCTGAACCTCCCCTGATGCACCTTTGAACCATTCCCATGCGTCCCGTCCCTGGATCCCAGGGAGAAGAGATCAGCGCCTCCCTCTCCACGTCCCCTCCTCAGGAAGCTGTAGAGAGCGACGCGGTCGCCCCTCAGCCTCCTTTTCTCCAAACGAGACAAACCCAGAGTCCTCGGCCGCTCCTCAGAGGACATGCCTTCCAGCCCTGTCGCCAGCTTGGTTGCCCTCCTCTGGACACATTCGAGGGCCTCCACATCCTTCTCAAATTGAGGGGCCCAGCACTGCACACAGTACTCGAGGTGAGGCCGCACCAACGCTGAATGCAGCGGGACAGTCCCCTCTCTTGGCCAGCTGGTCATGCCGTGTTTGATGCCCCCCCCAGATGCAGTTTGTCCTCTTGGCTGCCAGGGCACGCTGCTGGCTCCTATGGAGCCTGCTGCCGACCAGCACCCCCAGACCCCTTTCTGCAGGGCTGCTCTCCAGCCACTCCTCTCCCAGTTTGTACCTGTGTGGCATTACTCCGTCCCCGGTGCAGAATCTGGTATTTGTTCTTGTTACGTTTCATGCCCTTGATGATTGCCCAGTGCTCCAGTCTATCTAGATCCCCGTGCAAGGCCTCTCGTCCCTTGAGAGAGTCAGCAGCACCTGCCAGTTTGGTGTCATCAGCAAACTTGCTAATGGTGCATTCATTTCCTGCATCCAGATCATTGATAAAAATATTGCTTCATCGTATCTCACGTGTTCTGGACCTGACACCTGTTTTCTTTTGGTGCCTACAGTATTGTATTGAGCGACTGTGTAGTTTTCTATTTCATGCTTTCCAGGGTATTCAGGCTTTTATAGACTTCTGTCAGATCCTCCTCAGTCCTTTCGTCTTGAGTGAAGAATCTCAGTGTATTTGACTCTTCCTTGCTAGGAAGCCATTTCATACTTTGATCAGCCTTGCCACCGTTCTCTGTATCTCTTCCATCTCTGTTATATTCTTTGATATAGTGGGCCTAGAAGGACTTTATACAGCTGCATAATGCTCTTCTCCGTTTTGTTGTTTATTCTTCATATTTGATTAGGTTTTAGTTCTGGCCATTACTGAGCTCATGAGAACTGGTATCATAATAGGCGGTTCTGTGGAACTCCCAAGACCTTCCTTCCCAAATAGTCTGTGCAAAGCTGATAATTTTTTTATGTGAAGCTAAGATTGTTTTCTCCCCATAGGAGCTGACATAACTAAAGATACTCATGGATTGCCTGACTCCTCATTTGTTTCAGCCAGCGGACCGTGCTTCTGTCTCAGCTGTAGGTGCTGGCATGGATAAACAATGATTGTGCCCGCACTGAGAACATACTGGCTCCTGAGATAAACTATCTACTTTTGTTTCCCCAGCATCTCCTAATACTAACCACTTGACATTATGCATTTTCCTCCATTTACCAGGAACTCTGTGAACCTCAGAGCTATTTTCCAATGCACCATCAGGATTTCAAAGCAGAGCTGCTGAAATTCCGCACCAAGAGCAAGTCACGGACTATGGAATGAAGGAAGCAGGACCAGATCACTAGCCTCATGAAACTGTGAGCACCAAAGCAATATCTGGAGTAGAAGATACTTAAAAGAGCTGTGTCTTCCAGAGCAAAGTTCAGCTCCCTGAAGACAGATAGACTGTGACGGTGAAAGAAAGAGAAAGGGAATCTGCCTTGTTCTGCTGAGACCGCTAGGACGAATTAGGAGGTCTGTTTAAAAAATCTTGACACTGATTCTGCGAGACACTGGCTGAGCATAAAGCCACAAATGAAAGAGTGCCATAGCTGCCTAGGGAAAGAATGGGCTTTGTTCACTAAAGACTAAGCCAGCTTTTAGGCTGTCTTGCCTAAGGACTGCAAGGCAGTGCATGTCATTGATTGAGCTCTCACCCCTCCTGCTTCAGACAGGAGTCTCCATGTTTTCTGTAATACTAAACATTGCTGTGGATTTTGTTGTTAGTTGTCACTTCTGACTGGTAAAATAAAGAGTTGGAGGAGACCAAAGTGTTTAAGCACTGGACCTTCTTCCCTGTGGCAATTCAGTGTTAAGAAAGCAAAGCATGCAGGTGCTAATGGATACCTAAAATGATGATTTCTCATCCCATCACCAGCCAGGATCTGGTATGCCCAGCAAATCAGTCTCCAGCAAGTAAGTCTTTATGCTTCCATAAAGATCAACAGTGAGAACTGGAGAAGGGTAACTATTGCATGTCTGTTAAGTCCTTATTGACATGTCAGCCACGGTCTTCCCAAGCTGCAGCTACTAAACTACAACTATAATTTTTTCTTGAGTACTGGCTCAGTGTAATTGAATTTCTGGTATCTCCATTTAGACTGTAGGTGGGGATGACAAGGCTGAAAATCTGATAGGTTTACACATATATTTATATAGCACCAGTCAACAGATGAGGTTAGTAGGGCTATAAGGGAGGGCTACTCAAATTCTCCCTTTTGGCTGTTTTTATGGCCTTTCTGCCACACCAGTGGTTTGGCATGGGTTCTGAGGTTGTGTGTAATAAGAAAGAAAATTATCAAGGTAAAGAAACAGTGATGCTAATTGAGAGTTAATCTTCATACACAATGAGCTTGTATGTTCTGCTTTACAGCTAAGTTACCTGTCACCACAGAGCTCCTGAAAATTAAAAAAGGCATGAAATGGGGGTGATGACAGTAGAGTTAAAAAAGCAAATACTGCTTTTCTGTTAGAATTGTTAGGTGCCAGAGTAAAATGAATTGCAGTCCACCATGTATGTTTTAACTTTCTCCTGCCCTATGAAGTAATACTTTTGAAGGCTATGATTCTCAGAAGATGCGTCCATATTCATTTATCAGCTCTTATCTAACAAAACCCGCCTGACAGGAAGACAGCCTGAAGATCATGCTCTCTAGGAAAAGAGTGTCACCTTTTCTGCACATCCTCTGGAGATGGTAGAAGTAAACACAGCACTGTCCCTAGCAGTTTTCTAGACACCACTCTGAGCACGCTCGTCTATAAGGGCCAGGGTGACCGACAGTGCAGCCCTGCTGTGCACCCAGCGAGGCTCTGTCCGGGGCTTCTGGGCATGGTGTGAGGACGGGACCCACGAGGTGGCACTCCTGCAGCACCACCAGGGACCACAGCCACAGTCTGGCGCAGCCAACTGCTCTTCCAGCACACCTCGCTCCTAGGAAAAGGGGACTAGGACAGGCCTCTCCCGAGACATGGCACAAACAGAAACTGCAGAGCCCTGCAGAATATCTAATGTTCCTGAGCCTTCTTAGGCCTGCATGAGGGGATTTTTTTTCGCCCCAGGGCATTAGGTGGGCTACCGACTCCAGTACAGTAGCCCCTGTGTATGTGTGTTCATCAAGAAGCGATGGTGCTGTACTCCTTTGTGTTACTCCCAGCTATCCTGCCTCCCCAACTACATGACCTACCACTGAGCAGGGCCCTGGGGATCTAGCTAGAACACGTTCCATTTTATTACAAATTATCTAGATCGTTGGGGTAAAAGAGGTGCATGGATGGTGCCCTAGCTATTGGCACAGCTTCCCTTCAGCATGAGTTAGTTAAAATAAAAAAAAACAAAACCCAGCACCACAACAGTGTCTATATGGTGCTACTAAAAAAAAAAAAAAAAAAAAATCAGACAGCTTTACCCATTTGGCTTGCACGCAAAATCTCAGAGGCAGGCCTCACCTTCTCACCTATTAGCCAAACAGCCTTAGTGTTCTGGAGCACAATCACGTATGGCACGTGGAGTCTCCTTTTATATTTATGCTGACTGACCTTCACCTCTGTATAAAAACCTCAGTTAAAACCTCTCTGAGCGCAGTGAGGTATCCTCCTGGACTGCCAACAGCATCTTCATGATAGCTCTTAAGGCAAGTACTTTGTTGGATGCTTAAAAAGAACAGGAGGGATAGAAGGGAAGAGAGGTTTTTTTCTGAGAACAGACAAAGAAATTGGAAATCCTAGAAACCTTGTTGCCAGGGGCAGAACTAGTAGAGAAAGCCTTGTCCATCTGGACACAGCGGCTCTATGCTGTGGTACAAAGTCCTGCCATGTGGGAGCGGCTCGTACCTGGGTCTTTCCTGGTAGTCTCTAAAGCACCTAATGCTGCTGATAAGATGCAAAGTAAACAGCCCCTGCGCTGGTGCCCTGCCATGTGCCCATCTCTTTTACAACCAAAGAGGAGAAAATGTACAGGAGTGATTAAAATAAAAACCTACTGCAAGCACCTGGAGCCTGCTGCCTCCGGTTCTGTCTTCCACAGCACTGAAAGGTAGTGAAGGTGGCAGCAGGGTAGGACCACTGATTTTTGCTGCCTAATGTGTCTTGAAATCCTCTGTCTCGTGGCTTGAATGAATGGAAACCCAGTCCATTTCACTGCAGAAGGCAGCTGTAGGGCTGCTACTGAATCAAGGGGAAATAATCTAATACAGTTCTGTAACTTGATTACTCTCGTACCTGTTTAAGTACCTTGCCAAACTACAGGAACAGTAAAATCTTGTTTTCGGTTCCATTATTTTTCTGTCTGTTATCATGTACTACATGCTTCTGAACAGCTGCTACCCCTAAGGCCTGGGTCTGTCTTGCCACTGCCAGATCCACTGTCCTGCATGCTAATCTAGCTTCACTTAAGGAGAGAGCAAGTAGCTGCTCTGACAATATGCATCATGGATATACCAGGATCAGAACAATGGGCTCACAGCGCATCACTGAATTTTGTCTTTGAATCAAAATGTAGTGTAATGCATTATTAAAGCTACTTACCTTTTCTATGTTCTTGTCTCTGAAAAAATTTAGACTTAAGGTAGTAGAGCAATGCTGTTCTAAGTAGCTCCTCCTTTCTTCTCTTGAAGAAATATTTTGGCTTTCCTTTTACAAATAATTTTTCTTCTGAGCTGCTCATGACTTGGATTGCTTCTGAATCCATCATGCAAGCATGCGCACACTAACCATTGCCTTGACTAGTTGGTGGGAAGGCATTTACAGGGTCTCTAATCCAAAACCTGTGTGCTAGGCAGTACTACCACCAACACAAGAGCAAGTCAGCTGTGGCTTTTTCTACAAGTTTGGATACAGACTCCAACACATCTCTGGATAACCTGTTCTAGCACTGCACCAACTTGTTAGTGAAAAAGTTTTCCATAGTATCCAGCCTGAAAAACCCAAGCTAGAATTTGTGGCCATCATCACTTCATATATCACCTACCATTGCCAACATGAGTTTGGGTTTGTCACCTTTGCAACTCACCTTCAAGTAGCTGTAGGCTGATAATAGATCGCCTCTGAAACTCCTCTTTGCCAAGCAAACAAGCCCAGCTCTGTTAACCTCTTTGTAGTTCTCATGCTACCATCTTGGCAGCCGTCCACCGGACCCTCTCTAGTTCCTCCACATCCCTCTTGAACTTCAGGGGTAGGGAACTGTGCACAGCAGTCTAGGTGTGGCCACACCACTGCTAAGTAGACAGGAACAACTTCCTGCAGTCTCTGGCCATGTTCTTCCTAATACAGTGTGGTGTGTGGGTTATCTTATTCAGGATCAGAACTTACTGGTACCCATGGCAACTTCCAGGTCCTTTCAGTGGGGCTGCTCCTCAGCCAATCAGTCCCCAGCCAGAACAGATGCATGGGGTCACTGCCTTGTTATGGAACTCCACTCTGCTTCCTAAACTTCACGAGGTGCCTCTTGACCCAGTCCTCTCATTTCTCAAAGTCCCTCTGGATTGAAGCTCTGTTGTTCAGCATGTCAATTGCTCACCCTAAATTGTTATCATCATAAATTTACTAGTTCCTTTTTCCTGTAGGATGACTTACAGACAGTCATTCTCACCAAAGATACAGTCTATCCATTAAGCTATATGACTTTGTACCTATCCAGACAGACACCTAAATGCCTCTGATCTTCCTGCTGTGAACCATGCTGAGGCTAAAATACAAGAGCAGCTTTGAATGCTTTATTCATTGGAACAAAAGAATAAAACTATCTGAGCCAGAAAGTGGCCAAATACCACAGGTACTGAAGCAGAAAACTATGGGTAGCTGCTATGGATGTCAAACCCCTGAACCTTCTTTGGCAATGAACAGCCAGAGCTGTTTAGGGCACTAGCACTCATGCTAAGAAATGAAAGAGGTTTTTATTTGGTTTTCTGTGAATGTAGACATTAACTTCTGCTGGGCTGTTTGCATTAGGTTAATATTTCTGTAGTGTACAGGTGTTAATATGAGTGTGAGTGTCTTCTGTCTGTCTTTAGCCCTGTAAAGAGCAGAGCGTGGCGCTGTAAATATTAGCCCAGGCAGAGAAGTGTTTGCACAGCCCTCCTCTGTGCTGCCTCCTGCAGTAGTACTCTTATAGTACTCCTTACAAATGACCCAGGCTTAGCTGTCAGAGCATCAGCATCTGCAGTAACATGCTCTGGTTTTGACTTAAGAAGGGTTGTAGGGATCAAATCCTGAAAAAAGCAGCAGAAGCACCAGTGTGCTATAACCTTCATAAGATCAGTACTACACAAAATAAGGTACAACTAAGTAAATCAGCACATACTGCAAGCAAAATACTTGCTTGGTCAAACCCACTCTTCGTTGGCTGTGGCAGTCGCAGATATAGAGAAGAAATGCCTAGCAGATCACTGGAACTGCTACTTTCTTTAATACCGTGATACACAGTCATTTCAGAGGGAAACTAATGATTCGTGCCCTCGTCTTGTTCAAAAGGGCTCCCCAGTAATGGAAAAGACTGTGCCTCGCTCTTGATTTGAACAGAAGAGGAAACTGAAACTATCCTCGTGCAGATACTGTAGGGATCTTCCTGCCACCAGAGAGAGGAATAACTAATGAGGAAACAGCACCAGGATGGTGAATGGATTTCTTGTTTCACAGAGGATCCTGCGTGCACCTCACACACATAACATAGATATGGCCTGCCATGTGTCCAAACCTGCTGAATGAGTTCTTAATGAGTTAGAGGAAAAACTTTCATGCACTGTATCAAGTCCTTCACAGCCTGAAAGCAATACAAAGAAGATGGACTGCGATGGCTTCAATGAATTTCAAGAACATGAGGTTTGGTGCTAATACTTTCCATTAGAGGCAATTGGATTGTAATCTGCACTGCAACGACCATAGAATCCAGACTCATCAATGATAAAACAAACATGAAAAGCAAAGCAGGGCAGTATTCCAGGGTGGTGAGGTGGGGCGGTGAGGGGAGGAACTGTACAAAGCTATACTGGTCGTGCTGCCAGTAATGTACCGGGAGGGAGAGAGTTCCTACGACTGCTGTAAAAGCAGTTGCTCTCTTTGGCTGATGATTCTCAGTATAACAGTCAAAACCACACAATCTCCATGAGGATGAAATAATGATGAAACAGGCAATGCAAACCTGATGCCTGATCACCTTGCATACAGCTGTCCTCTTCGGTCTCAATGCACATCAGGCAGAGCAGCATTTACCTCCAAAAACAAAAGCAGAGGAAGACGGTTCACTCCGGAGTCAGAGCGCAAGTTCTATCTTAATAGGAAACAGTAAAAAGGAACTGCAGCTCTGTAATAACATTGGCTCTGGTTCTGTAAAGTAACTGATTGATACTTGACCATGACAGACTACTTTACTGAATGTTTCCCTCAGCTCTTTTGAACTGACAGCCCATCACTCATATATGTTGCAGGGGTGACATCCTCCAACCAGTTGCTGAGGAGCAAACTCTCTTTAGATGCTAGGAAAAGAGTGTGATCACATGGATGTGACTGCATAGCTCTGGACTCAAAGAATTTGCATGAAAACTGACTTCCTTGCTGAGTTTGGGCAACTCTGTGCCTCCACGTGTAAATGGTAACAGTTCTCACAAGCTTGTGTTTAAGTGAGTAAGTTTAAGTACTTAAGTGATGATATACTGCCCCCGGTACTGCTTAGCCTTATGAATAGAATGGTGCTTACTGCAGTAGCTGTTGACAAGTTGCTATGGGCAAATCTGGTAGGACAAGAAGGAAAGGAACGAGGTGTCCAATTTTTGCATGCATTTAATCCCTGTGCAATCTTGATGCACAAGGTTAACACTTCAGTTTTGGGTAAAACAAAATACTGGCAAAGATCTGACAAGAATTTACTTACTAAGAGCCTTAGTCACATATCTATTTCATAGAATCATGGAATTGTTTAGGTTGGAAAAGACCCTTAAGATCATCAAGTCCAACTGTAAACTTAACACTGCCAAGTCCACCACTAAACCATGTCCCTAAGTGCCACATCTACACGTCTTTTAAATACCTCCAGGGATGGTGACTCAACCACTTCCCTGGGCAGCCTGTTCCAGTGCTTGACAACCCTTTGGGTGAAGAAATTTCTCTTAATACCCAATCTAAACCTCCCCTGGCACAACTTGAGGCCATTTCCTCTCATCCTATCACTCGATGCTTGGGAGAAGAGACCAACCCCCACCTCGCTACAACCTCCTTTCAGGTAGTCGTAGAGACCGATGAGGTCTCCCTCAGCCTCCTTTTCTCCAGACTAAACAATCCCAGTTCCCTCAGCCGCTCCTCATAAGACTCGTGCTCTAGACGCTTCACTGGCTTCGTTGCCCTTCTCTGGACACGCTCCAGCACCCCAATGTCTTTCTTGTAGTGAGGGGCCCAAAACTGAACACAGTACTCAAGGTGCGGCCTCACCAGTGCCGAGTACAGGGGGATGATCCCTGCCCTAGTCCTGCTGGCACATGATTTCTGACACAGGCCAGGATGCTGTTGGCCTTCTTGGCCACCCAGGCACACTGCTGGCTCATATTGAGCCAGCTGTTGACCAACACCCCCAGGTCCTTTTCCACTGCACAGTTTTCCTTCCAGCCACTCTTCCCCAAGGCTGTAGCGCTGCATGGGGTTGTTGTGACCCAAGTGCAGGACCTGAAACCGAGCCTTGTTGAACCTCATACAATTGGCCTCGGCCCATCGATCCAGCCTGTCCAGATCCCTCCGTAGAGCCTTCCTGCCCTCCAGCAGATCAACATTCCTGCCCAACTTGATGTCATCTGTCTTCACAGGACCTGCTGACATCACTAATCCCAAATCAGCCAGGACCTATATGAACCTGCAAAAAGCAACAAAGATAACATAAACCATGGAACTGGTGCTAAAAGCTGAGGAAATCAGATCAGAGTTGATCACTGTTTCTGCAGCTGTTTGAGAAGGTCAAAGGCCTGGACCTTGCACAGAATTAGAGATACTGATTCCTAAGATACTACACATTACACTGGTAGATGACCCCCACAGGTCAGAGCTGGCCTATACAATTTCAAATGGAAAGACTGACGAAAGCTCTGGTCATGAGAGACTGGTAATTATCCAACTCTCTGAGACCTGTAATGAGGTTACAGTGCTGCTCTGCATGTGTGTGGGGAGGGAGGAATAACCAAATAACCTTGTATGTCATGGGTCCCAGGCAAAGATACGTGTTAGAAAGCAAAAATTGAGAAAGGGACCATTCCACTGCAGTCATAGGCTGTGCTGACTAGTGAAGTGTAGTGAATCGGCCAACCCTTGACCAGACATTAAGTTAGGTTCTTCTACTTGGCCACTTGCCAAGGCAACCTGAAAACACTGCTGCAGCACTCAGCTTTAACGTGGAAAGAATTTTCCCTTTCCTTTTTCATCTGCTGCAGAGCATAATTCAAAGCTGAGTTAATGAATCATTTCAGTGGGCTTTGGGTGAAGATTTATAATCATAGAATCAGAAAAACAGTCTGGAAAGGAACTTGAAAGATCCTCTAAACTATTCTCTTGTACCAAGCTGGACTGACCTGCCTAGAGCTGTTCTTAAAGATCCCCAGTACATATGATCTCTTCTTTTTCCTCCCTCCCCACAAAAGCTGTTATGCTGTTGTAGAAGAAATTGTATTGGTCCTTGACAAATTCATCTAGGGGACAAATAGCAAGCCTGTTACTTTCCACATGCTAACAGATTGTTTATGCATTCCAGAATATTCCTAGACCTTGAAGTTAAGATTAGTTGTTTGTATTCTTTCCTTTCTCAAGGCACACACTCTGTTTTCTCTTCTCTAGGCTTTTCTCCTGCGAGATGATGGCTATCAATTCACTGAGTTTACTGAAATCTGTCTTTGCTTAAGAGAAGCATAAAACCAGCAAAACAGAAACAACAGCCTAAGGATCACAGACTGACAACCACTACCATCCAAATTGCCCTTTACATTAATATTCTCAAAAAACTATACCTGTCAGCTACAATCAAGTCTAGCAGAGCTTCCCCTCCTGTGGTTGTCATCACCTTCTGTACCAAGAAAGTCAGTAACATGTTCCACAAACTTCCTGTACCACCAGTACTCCTGTAATGAGGGACGGCTGGGCAGCTATAATCTCCCACTGCTGTGCACTGGATGATTCTGCTTGGGTTTACTGCCAGGCAGCCTGGAATATAAACGGTAGTGCCCAGTTTCCTTCCTTTTTAACAATCACTCAAATTGCTTAGAAAATATCCTCCTTCAGTCTCAAAGCAAGTATACAAATCCATGACACAGAAGGCAACATCTCTTCTTCTTCTCCTGCCTCTTATTCCTCACAAGTTTCATGCTACTGTATTAATACTCCAGCCACGGTAATCATACAAACTGGTCTCTACTATGCCACAGTTATAATTTGGATGATGGTTAAAAACTTTCAGATCCACTTGTTTATTCTTATCATTTCTCACAAAAACATAAAGAAGGTCACAGGACCAAGCCACTTGTTTTTTCGCATTGTCATTATAAATAAACCACTTTGCTCCAATTTTTTTTTTCAGTCTAACTACTCTGTTTCCTCCTCCTGAATGGTAACTGCAAAGAATTCACTACAAAGTTAAAAAGGCTCCATCCCATCTACCATTTTCCTTAAGCTCCTCCAACTATTAGACTTTGATTAGACTTTGGGCCATGGTGAGAATGATTTTTCTCTCCTCCTCAAGCATGAAGTAAGAGCCTCCAGTGTCTGTGGACAACTTGTTCACGTTCAGAAGAATTCCCTCACAGCAGCTCCCTGCACTAAGCAGAAGGACTAATCTTTTTCAAACCCAAGAAGAGGAGGGCACCACTGCATTGGATTGTGAATACTTAATTTGTTTGCACAGTTATTACCCTTTCTGTTGGGCTTCTTGGGCAGATGGGGTAGGTCTCTCTACTTGTGCAAACAATTGACCTACAAAAGGTTTGCCTCATTTTCATATACTAATGTTTGACGCACACGTGCTAGACTGTTACTTTTTTGCATTGGTTAATTTGACCTTAGGATGCAAACTAAAAAGAAGGATCTGTTCGAGAAGAAGCACGGCTGCCTAAATGCCTGGTAGGCTCTCAGAAATGCCATCCGTAGTGTGGATACAAACAGCTCCATCGAGGCAGAGCCAGCAACAGGTTAAGATACTGAAATAAGACCCTTCAGAACAAAGCCAATAGGAAGAAGCCAGCAGCTCACTCATCCCTCCTGCAGACCAAAGCAGCACGAAGGGCATTTATTCAAAAGCCGGTCAGCATCCGTCCCCTCCAAGAACAGTCCCTCTGTTTAAAGCTTACTTTCTTTCACTGAAGTACACCCCCGAGGGTGCCCCTCACTGAGCAACCGCAGCTTTGTTCTCAGCGCCAGGAGGCACGGCGGGCCAGCAAACAACCAACCAAACGTCTTCCACAACCCCTCTCCAAAGCGCCCCTTCCGAAGCGTCCCCGCAGGTCTCGCCTGGGAAGCGCGTCCCGGCACGGCGGGGCCCAGCAACTCCCCCGGACGCTCTGGGGGCGGCCGCAGCGGGCTGCCCCGCAGCCCTACCCCCGGCCCGACGGCCGCGCACCCTCTCCGCCCGCCGCCGCGACCCCCGCGGGCGGACGGGCGCAGCGCTCGGCGGGCAGAGCCGCCCCCCGCCCTGCGCCGGGTCGGGCCGCGAGGCGGCGCTCGCCGCCCGCACCTCGACGGGGCGGGCCGGCCGGTGCCGCGCCGGGCCGGGGCGGGGCGGCGGCCGCTCACACGCCGGCGGGCTGCGCGCAGCATGTGAACTGCGGCCCCAGAGCGGGGAGCGACCGACCGACCGCCGGGCTCCAGCATGGGGCTCGCCCTGCTCCTGGGGCTGCTCCTCTCCCGAGCCGGTAACAGCGCCCGGAGCGCGGGGCGGCGGACGGGGCGGGCGCCGGGCTCGGGGCGGGCTGGGGAGCGCGGCGGGCGGCGAGCGGGACCCGCGCCGGCGCCCCGCGGGGCGGCTGCGGGCGGCAGAGGCGGCTCCGGGGTCGCGGGCCGGCGCCCCCCGCTGCTGGCGCCCCCCCCTCCCCCCCCCCCCGCGCTGGGCCGGCCCTCGGCACGGCCCGAGCTCGGGGCTCCCGGCCACCCCGCCTCCCCCCCCGGGGAGGAACCCGCTTTCAGAGCAAGGGAAGGCGTGCTGCTGCTGCTGCGAGCTGAAAGGCGAGTTGCCGGTGTGGTTGTGCCCAGGGCGGAGGGACGCGCTGGGGCGGGGGAACGGGTGTCCTGGAGGCAAGGCTGGAGGAGGCGACGAGGTCGCCTTGCTCCTCTAGCTCGCAGCAGAGAGGGGCAGATGCCGGGAGCTGATGCCTCAGCGCGGCAGAAAAGGCACAAAGCGGGCACCTGCGCTAGCTGGACCTGCCTTAACGGATCCTTGCTGTACCTCTCTCGTCCTGACTTTGCCGAGAGCTTTTTTTGGTACCTACTCTCCCGGCGTTCCCCCTCTGAAATGCTTCGGGCTGATAGTAGTCTGAGGTGAGGCTCAGTTTGCAAAGACCAATCCCAAGAGCTCTGGCAGAGATGCAGCTCTTTGCTCCACTCTGCCTTCTGCTACTGCCAAGTCACAAGAGCCAAGGATAGAAATTACTCCTCTTTCCAGTTCATCTCTTGTGCAGTCTTCATGGCTGATGTGACTAGAAATACAGAAATTACAAAACCGCTTAGAAGCATTCCTACGCCCCGGCTGTGGGATGTCAGTGCTTCACACTTAGAAAACGCTGCAGCTGCTGAATATCACAATGACTGCTACAAAGATGGGCCATTGCCCTGAAACCTCAGTAGCACTTGCAGCCACATGATTACAATAGCTTTTCCACAATTTTCCGTGTCCAAATACTAATGCTTCTTTGATAACTGTGCTTAATAAAAAAAAGGTTTCCCTTCTGCAATCGTTCTCTCTTTCAATAGCGTGGTGCACCAGAAGCATCAAAATAATACATGTATATATATATATATATATGACGGGACATGGAGTGAAAAGGTAGAAATAAAGGGATATTGTATTATCTATCCCCTTTTTCTAAGGTATAAATAATCATAGTCTGTGAATTGATAATTACCTTTTAACTTTTTTTTTTTTAAACTACAGAAGGGACTCCCACACACATGCATCATTAACATGTTCTGCAACCTAGACCACAGGTCTAGGAAAGAATTAGCTCTCATTCTTTCATGTTATTATCTGGAATATTAAGAGAAAGTTTTAAAAAATGAAACAACGTGTCAAATATTAGGGCTTAATACAATGCATAGCTATTAAAAGAGGAGGAATGTTTTAAATTTGAGGTTTACAGCAGCTTTACCCGAAGCATTTGGTACAGGCCTGTGGCAGAAACACAGTCCATCCACTTACACCCAGCCCTGCTCTACCCTGGCAATTACCATATCACTTTAAATTTTTAAAAATGTCATTTCAAGCTCAGGTGCTTGCTGAGCAAAATTCTGAAGGCTAGTAAAGTGCATCCTGTCCTTTTATGAACTTCCTACAACAGCTGCTGCAAGCCACTGTTGGTGATGGGATACTGGGGGAGATGGTACTTTGGTCTGACCTGGTGGGGTAGATCAGTTTGCTCAGTTTAGGGTTCCAAAAGCTACTGGAGAGAACAGACCGATTCGCTCTTGGGAATTTGCACTGATTGCAACCTTACAGGATATAATCACACTTGGAATGTTCATTAAGGTTGTGCCTAGGTGTAATGCCTAAAAAACCTACTGTGCTGTGTACAAAGCATTTCTGATGAGAGATTTGTTTTTCAGGGAGCTTACAAAGTCATATAGTCTCTACATAACAGCCAGATGAACAACAAAGTACAATAAGTTGCTAGAAAAGCAAAGAAATTTGTACAAGTGCGACAGAGACACCTGGATAGTATTACTGGGCTATAGGGAAAGTAGAAAGTTTGAGAAGCAGACTAGCATAAAATTATGCAGCCTACTGCTTACAGCAAATAAAACTGATGAAGCTAGCAAAAGTGAAGGAAGTGAGAGAACAAATTAGGTGGTGAAGACGGTATACCAGGTAATATGAGCTGTACCAAGATTTTTTTCTAATCTGTAGTGAAGGCAGACTGAAATAGTACTAGTGCACCTGCTGAACAAGAGAATGATAGTAAGATCATGTACCCATAGAACATTAAAGGTAGTTGTAAGGCTCATCATAGTCATTTCCTAACACCAGCCAAGCAATATTGTCCTGAAGGGAAGAAACATAGTAGCCTATATATAAATTTTATTAGCAAACAGTCTTGTTCCAGGTCTTCATTGTAATTGTACTGTAAACACAGATTCATATACTACAGAAATGAAGAAAGATTATGGACTGAATTCACCTACCTGTGACAACATAATGCTAGGTATCACCCCAGTATTACCCTTAGGTGACAACGGTCCACATAAAAAGTTTAAAAACTGGAAAAAAAAGTCTAGTTTTAAAGATTATATTGTTAAATTGAGATTAATACTTCCACATAAGGTGGTGCGCGTGTGTGTATGTGTGTATATATATATATAGCCAATGCATGTGTTATGCAAATAATACGTATACAGAGAGATACAGTCAGAGTTCACAATCAACCAACAGATGAAAGCTGGCACGCCAAGCCTGCATCCCAGCATTTTTGGCAGGGATTTCAGGGACTGAGTTCTATGTACTTAAATTGATTGCATATCAGCATTTCTATATGAAGCTACTTGCATCTTATGTTAAGGATTTATTCTATTATGCAAAAAAATATGCATTCTTATTCTTAAGTTTCCAAGCCCAGTGAAGTAGTTGTTTTTACACCCTACAAATGGCTCTCAGTACATCTCTTAATGACCAGTATATACTTTAGCAATGGCAGCCGCACTGACTCACAGCACACAGTATGGTCTTACTATGAGCTTATTGCACTGCGGTTTTCCTTACTCAGATAGAAGAGCTTCTTCAAAGCAGCCTCAGCAACCCCAAGGTTTTCACAGGGATTTACTACTCCATAAAATACAAAGCCATCTCTGATCCTGGCCAAGTTGAAAGAGTTAAGGGTGATTAAAAAAGGTTTTATTAAACAAAATTATTTTTGAGACTTTCTTTAACCTTTTGTTCCCTCTTTCATACATTAATACTCATCCTTTTGTTTCTAAATGGAGACAGCTCTTGTTCCTTACTACTCCATGTGAAAGACCCCAACCAGTTCTGCCTCTTGAGAGGAGTCCTTACTGAATATAGGATGCCTACAGAACAAGGACAAGGTGCTTGTGTGGCATTCATCATGATTGTGATCCTGACAATCTTTTCCCTACTTGACCAGGAGACCTCCTGGCTCTGCCGAGGAGTGATTGCATAGCAGCAGAACAGCTGTGCCTCTCGGACTCTACCTGCAATGCCACCTACAGGATCCTGGAAAACTGTGCCCTGGCTAAGACTCGCTTCGTTCCACTGGATCACGATAGCAGGGTCAGATGTCTGAATGCAGAGCTAGACCTCGGAAACAGCTCTTTGCTGCACTGCAAGTGTCACCGGCGCATGAAGAGACAGGAGCACTGCTTACGTGTTTTCTGGACCGTTCACGGCAGCATGACAGATGGTGAGATGAAATAATATGAATTTACAAGGTACTAGTAAGGTTCACCCCTGCCCCCCATCTGAAAACAACTGTGAAAGGCCACTTCCCAACACTGCAGGTACCACTTTGGAATCACATCTCCTAGTAAAAAGAATTCATTACTGCTCTGTTTGATAAGCGGAGAAAGCTGACCTGGTCTGGGACCGGCTCTTCAAATACACCAGGGACCCTAACAGAAAAAGATAGCTACTCTAAGGCAGTTAGATTTCACACTGTGAGGGGAGGCTCCTGTGAAAGTCACCTCAAAATCGTCACGTCTGTCCATCACTGAAAACGAACATGTGATTGTGACACACACTGTAATGGCATCCTTGAGGATGCTGCTTCTTTCCAGCTTTAGTGGGATGCTTCTACTTGGCCTCCCACTAAAGACCACCTGTGCTGCACATCTCCTCACTAGTGCTGAGGCTGAAAAAACCCAAATGACAACATAGACCAAATTCCAGCCAGAGCAAATCTGATGACAAAATGTAATGCTGTTGTTACACAGTAATACTTCTGTATCTCCAGCAGAACCATTCTTTGGCATTTAGCTTTGAGCAAGACAGAGCATCTCTGAACTCCAGCCTGAGGAAACAGCCAGGCACAAATAAGAAAGAAATCAATTAAGAAGGAGGAAAAAAAAAAAAAAAAAGCTGGTCAAAAAGCATTTCTCCCACTGCATAAAACATCTTGTATCTTGCCTAGGTTATTTCAATTTGGAGACTTCTCCCTATGAGAATCCAGCAAATGAAGAACACTGGAAGACAGATTATAATAAACTGGCAGCTCTGTTATCAGGTAAGGATTGTAATGGTTACATGATATAATGATGCCCTTTATCATCTTTTCAGGGGCTGAAAATTATTAAGAAGAACAATTTGGGGTAATGGCCCCTTTAATCAGAGGAACACCTGCTCTGGATACTTGCCTAAATTTGTCCCCCCTACCAAGTGTAAATATAGCCACAGATCCAGGCCCATGAAACAGGGAATAACCCACAATGATGCATCCTCTGAAACAAACACCCTAACATGAACCAATAAAAAATATGATTTTGTAACTAGTGTAACTGCAGTGTCATACTACAGGCACACAGCAGGACTAATTTGCTTTGTTCTTTTTGATGTTCCCAATCTGGCCATCAAGTAAGGGCTACTCCTGTTTCCACAGAGAATCTCTTCTGGAGACTTGCTTCATTGTTCCTGGGTTTCTTTTGGCTTTATAGGCTCACAGTTAGCAGGAGATGCAACAAATCCGTGCCTGAAAGCAACTCACATCTGTAACCTGAGCAAGAAGTGTGTTCGTCTGCGCACAGACTATGCCTCTATCTGCACCAAGGGAGCAGGAAGCGAGGACATGTGTGACCGCCGCAAATGCCACAGAGGGCTAAGGAACTTCTTTGAGAAAGTCCCTGAGGATTTCACCAAAAGGATCCTGTTCTGTCCATGTCAAGATGAACTTTGTGGAGAGCGACGCCGGAAAACTATTGTTCCTGATTGTTCCTTCCAGTATAACACCAAACCCAATTGCCTCTGGCTTCTGGACTCCTGCTTAGAAGACCATATCTGCAAGTAGGTCAAGCAGCAGCGGACATTAGCCAAGAGAAGAGAACAGCATAGACACTGATGGTCTCATTTTCCTTCCTACAGATCCCGACTGGCTGACTTCCAACAAAATTGTCAACCTGCAGACATGTCTCCAGATGGTTGCTCTCAGCACAACCATGCTGCATGCCTGCAGGCTTACATGGGAATGATTGGTAAGTGATATCCACAGGAACAAACAGGGTGGATGCTTTCAGGCCACAAACTTGCAGGCACACTCTGATGCTGTGAAGGACCATCTTGCTCTCCTGCAGGAGTTAGAGCTCAGTGTACCAATGAATATGCCTTGGCCTAATTGACGCTAGTGCTCTCCCTTGCTTCCATGGCATTTATCGCTCTACTCTGTCCCATCCTCTGCTGTCAAATCAGCAGCACTTGCCTGAGATTTTTTGAACACCTGTTTGCATCATCAGCTGGTGCAAAGCGCTCTAAATGCCTGACCAACAGGGCTCAGGGCCTGTATGGGCTCAGCCATTCCTGCTGCAGGAGTTACATCGCATCACAGCAGTGATCAAACACAACATTGCCTCACTGCCTGACTTTTAGACTCCTGATGGTTTGTTAGTGTTGTACACACTATCTTCTCACAGCCAGCCAGAACATGGCACTACCAGTTGTTAGAAGGAAAGTTGTCCTTGGTTTTAGGCATTCACTGCCAGCCTGCTAATACTTTTTCAGAGTGGCTCAAAAGAGGAGCTGTAAAGAGCAGCGATATCTCAGAAGCTGTAAATCTGGACTATACCTTCTGGTTTTCCAGATGTCTTTGCTGTTTTTGTGATACATGAACTCTGGCTGAATGGCACACTACAGGTGTGCAGCATTTTTTTGGCAAAAGGCATTTGACCACACAGTGTTGCCAACTACACAAAAAGTAAGAGTGCCTTTTGCTGCCCTATGTCAGTACCGCAGTTGAGTCCCTGCAGATGCTTCACATACTTCAATCTAATGCTTGCACCAGCTTCAGTTATCAGCATACCTTGCCATCAGACTGCCTGAGTCAGGGTAGCAATCTCCACACTTTCTCACAGCCCAGCAGACTTCATGCAGCTTCACCAGACCTGGGTCACCTCACAGGGGCTCCTGACCTCTCCTGAGTAACATGCATATCACAATGGAAGGCTTCCGCCTCCAGGGCAGCATTCCCTTTAGTGTAATAGGACTTGTGATGCTTTCATTTGGTGAAGTAAATCCTGATTCCAGTTTCTGGGGGTTTGGGACAGGCACGCCCATGACACCCAACTATGTCAGTAACTCCAGTGTGGAGGTCTCCCTGTGGTGTACATGTGAAAGCAGCGGCAACCAGAAGGAGAAGTGTGACCAGATACTCAGCATGTTTGAGAGCAACAAATGCCTTGGTAAGCATCAGTCATATCACAGAAACAGCTGAGCATAGGGAAATTAAAATCCTGTTGATTTCAAGATCCTACGGTGCATTGCTCTTGCGTATAGTTCTGTCTTCTGCAGCGTCTCCACGATCTCCTGTCCAACCTATGGGACCAGCCTGGATCTGCTCTCAGAAGTGTTTCTGTACCTTTTGGCAACACTTCTATTCATCTCAAACACCATGAAGCTATTTCCAAACAGCATTCAAATGAAGGGGTTGCAAAGAAATCACAAGGGGAGGTAGACATGCTGTATCCATACGTTGCTGAGTAACCACAATAGTGCACCAGGATTATGGGGTTTGGGTTCCCCTCCTTCCCCTCCTTTCCTATGCTCGCCTTTGGCCCACACTTACTTGGTCAAGATAAGTAGCTCCTGACACAACCCCTGTTATTAGATTCAGCAGCACAACAGTTACAAAAATCCTGTTACATGCAACTATGTAATCCTAAGTCTGTATTTCTTTTATATCCCTAGCATTTTAGCAACAGACCTTAATAAGATTTAAATATTTTATGTTTGTAAAAGCTTCCAAAGGATAAAGAAACCAGCATCATTAGATAAATTATTAATATTTAAACCTAGCTCCTGCTGTATAGAAAAGCCTTACACCTGGCACTATAGATACACCTACAACCTCAACATCCCATCTGAGATACTACATACCTGCCCCTTACAAAATAGACAGCTGAGAAAGTCCCAGAGGGACCCAAAGGTCCTCAAGTACAGCGCGAATTGGCTTTGCAGTCTGCTGAACCTCACAAGTAAACCCACAAACAGGCCATTCGCTAAACAATATGTATTTTCTAAATCAATGCCACACAGCTTGTGAGTGCATTTCCTAAAATAGCTTCCCTAGACTTCTGTTCACTAGACTCCAAGGTGTGCACAAGAAAAGCACAATAAAACTCTTGCTTTACTTCTCTTTGCAGAAAATACCATTTGGTCTCAAATGCACCTGAAGCAGACAGCTCTAGAAAGACAGGAAGACTTATTGTACTCATCTCCCCTAAGCTTCCAAGGAGACAGTGCCAGCACATCTCTTGCTTCAGAAATGTCCCAGGTACGCACTGCTTTGTTGCCTTCACAAAGCAACGAGTCAAGTGCCTAGAGACAGTAGTTGAAAAACATTGGATCTGGAAATGTGTGATTTTGGACATCAAAGTGAGGGATGCTACATGCATGCAGAATCGTGGACCACTTTACTTTGAGCTATTCCTTCCACAGACAAGCAGAAATAGGAGGCCATGCTGCCTGGCCACAGGAGTTTCCTATAGTCTCACATTAGTGCTCAGAACTGGAGGCTCTGCAGCCAGTCATTTGAGCATAAATATGTCTAACTGGGATTCATTCCTCTTTTTCATTTCCTAGGTGGCTGAAGGGAAGACACAGCGAGACATCTCTGAACACAGCAGTATGCCTATGGCCTCCTCTGTGTATTCTGGAGCTGCTGTTTCTTGGCCGTCTCTGGCTCTGCTCCTGCCCCTGTTGCTGAGCCCATGTTAACTTGGCATAAATGGCATCTTTTCTTCCCATATTATTAATCTTATCCCATATCCAGGCACCTCGCACTACTGATTTACCTTTGGGAAACAGGCGGCTTCCAGAGAAGAGGAATGGAACAGCCTTAACCCAGAACAGCAGTCACTGAAAACCTCCCCCCAACTTGCACCCCACTTTTCCCCAATCAGTTTGTACTGGGCTCTGCAGATATGGTGCCCACCATTGCTTCTGCCATGTTAGCATTTTGAGTAACAGTCAGGTGAATATTCCAGTGCAATATTTTAAAACAAAGGTCTGAGTTCTGTCAGAGCTTGTGCAGGGTTCGGTTTCTGACTGCAGGAAGGGACCTGACACAGCGTGTCCTACCATCCCACCTTCTGGAGCTCTTCCTCAGGCATACAATTATAGAATGGTTTGGGTTGGAAGGGAGCTTTAAAGATCATCTAGTCCAACCCCCCTGCCATGGACAGGGACATTTTTCACCAGACCAGGTTGCTCAAAGCCCCATCCAACCTGACCTTGGACACTTCCAGCGAGGGGGCAGCCACAACTCCTCTGGGCAACCTGTTCCAGTGTCTCACCACCCTCATCGTAAAAAATTTCTTCCTTATGTCCAATTTAAACCTACCCTCTTTCAGTTTAAAACCGCTGCCCCCTTTTCCTGTCACTACAGGCCCTGGTAAAAAGTCTTTCTTGTGATCCCTCTTTTTATATTGAAAGGCCACAATAAGGTCTCCCCAGAGCCTTCTCTTCTCCAGGCTGAACAACCCCAACTGTCTCAGCCTTTCTTCATAGGAGAGGTGTTCCAGCCCTCTCATCGTTTTCATGGCCCTCCTCTGGACCTGCTCCAACAGGTCCATGTCTGTCTTGTCCTGGGCACCCCAGAGCTGGATGCAGGACGCCAGGTGGGGTAGAGTAGAGGGGAAGAATCACCTCTCTCGGCCTGCTGGCCACGCTTCTTTTCACGCAGCCCAGGATACGATATGGCTTTCTGGGCTGCAGGTGCACATTGCTGGCCCACGTCCAATTTTTCATCTACCAGTATCCCCAACTCCTTTTCTGCAGGGCTATTCTCAATCCATTCATCCCTCAGTCTGTATTGATATTAGGGATTGTCCCAGGCCAGGTGCAGGACCTTGTACTTGGCCTTGTTGAACATCATGAGGTTCATGTGGGCCCACTCCTTAGGCCTGTCAAAGCATAGAGTACAGCATACTATCCTAAAGAGTAGAAGCCCACGCTCCAGGGTGGGTTGCAAGTAAAGCTCAATAAACATACACATAAAGTCCCTGGTAAACACCAGTTCTGGATTACTTTCAGTTCCCTTTTCAAATCCATTCCTTTAAGTATATGAAAAATACCATCCCAGATCAAGGACACTGTACTACAGTTTATATTCTTGCTCCTTTCTGTTTTGCCCCTTGCAACATATATATATCATCCATTATTATGGCTAGCAACAGACTTCAGTTTTGCAGGTTAGGATGGATTTCTGTGCTCAACCCCAGTAAGTTCAGTCTAATCTAGCAAAGAAGGACCTTGCCTGGCTTCAGGAGGAACCTTCTTAGTAATGCTTAGAGAATGCATATAGCTCATTGAAGCTGTATTGACCACAAAACCCCTGGGACATTCAGTTGCAAAAATCTCTGGGAGCCGCAACTACCTTGAACCTCTCCGCATATTCAAGTCATCATTGTCCCCTTCCACCCTGCTTGCCCAATCTCCTCCTCCTCTGCCAAGCTCTATGTCATGATCTCTTTACTCTGAGTGTAAATGTGTGCACTGTGTAACTGCTGTTATTTTGTACTGCATTTGCCTGTTAAAATGTGGTGTTAAGTGAATATTGATTTCTGAGCATAGGTTAATAGTCCACAATCAATTGTGTGCAAGAGTTGCCTCATCAGCCAGCCTACACTTTCAGGATAGCTTGAAACTCAGCTCAAAGCAGCTCCTCCATGCACACATATAGCGCCCCTTGCCCATCCTATGAGATACAACAGATCTGAACAATATTATACACAGCCAAACACTATTACAATCCTGAATAGATACAGAACAGGTGGGTATTTCTTTTTACCTTGTGCTTTATCTGTTGGCAGGGAAGTACCAGCTAGGTAATATGCTGCGGTTCCCAGTCACTATTGGACACCTTCTTCCTACAGAGTCTTACATTGTCACATGTGTCAGAGTAATTGTCCTTCTGCAGTGATAATATTTCCATTTCAACTTCCAGCCTTCTCTTTACTTCCTGGGCAGGTAGGGCAAGGAAATCACTGCATGGAGCAGAACCATCTCCTCTGTCACACAGAGAAGCAACATCTTATTTCCATGCAGTAGGAACAAGTATCATGTCTTCTTAATAGAGAGGAGTACGAATGCTGGTATTTCTGATTACCTGCTGAAATATCGCTATTTGGATCGAGAGACAGCACTGTTGCCACATGTTTGCTACCATTCTTTAATGAAAACAGAGTCCATGTTAACATATTCTAATATCTGCATTAGACCATCCTCTGTATGGTGGGACTAGAAACATGTCAAGACTCTTGACTGTAGTGTAATAGCATCTGTCATCTCCAGAGTTTAGTGGAGAGTGACAGGGAAGAAGAAAATGTTGTTGTTCTTTCCAATATTCCACAAATCAGTGAGGATATTTGTGAGAATAATGGAGTAGATTTCCCTGAGCTGCCTGTACCACACACACGGTGTACTGCATTAATCTTCCCCTCATCTGCACTGTGATCTTTCCTTTTTCCCCACTGTAGTGCTCTAAGACAGGTTGATATGGAAAAAGGTATTAGCATTTTGTTGTTCACATTAAGGGCACTATGGACCTTTAGCCCCTTACACCTACTAAGAACGTTATTGATTGCAATTGCAGCCTCCTGTCATGTCCTGGATTACATAGGAAAATGCTTGAGACAGCCAAATCCTGCTCTAGACTGAAATTAAAGCAAAACATGTCAGTCTGGGTTTTTCTCCAAGTGTCCTATGTCCCTTTTGCCTGTACATATGCACCTTTGTATACATGGCTGCCTCTTAGGCTTATTCATCAATAACTGCAAACAAAATTCACCTGTAAATACACCTGCATTCACGGGTACTCACGCTGCTATGAGTACAAACCCATTTTCACTTAGACTTCTGTAACACCTGACCTCCAAATATCAGTTATTCAACTACACAGCATACATGCATGCACAAGTAGAACTACTACTAGAAATATCATGCCAATATCAGTATTGGTTCAGTTCTGTTAGCACCACTGATGTTCAAAGACTGGCACAGTTACCTAAACCTATTCAGAACAGTTCTTACTAACCATACTACAGGGCAATTTACAAAAACCTCTCAGCTTCTATTCCCCAGAAACTGCAATACAACATCCCGTGAGTACCTTTGGTCTAAATATAAAAATAATCTAATAAAAATTCTCTATCCCAACAGTCTTAACATTGAGCTCTCAGCAAACATATATAAGGAGGGAACCTTCTAATTGTTGTAATGTAGATTATTTTTTAAAGTGTAAAATAATGCTAAATCTCACTAATAAAATTTATCTTGCAACTCTAGAAGTCTCCTGCCTTCCTTCGCGTTTAATAGAAGCTACACTCCTTGTCTCCTACTGCTGGAGCCATTATGGGAAAGAAATTTAAAGAACAGAGTTAGACAGTATCTCTTACAAAGCAATCTTAACAACAACTTTTACAGACATCACTCACTGCCACGTACTTCAGACATGGCTTCTAGAACTCTGACATAGCTTTAGATCCCTTAACATGGTCTAATGTAGCATTTACAAAGAGCATTCATACAGTCCTCCAGGAGTGAGCTCAGTCACTGTGTTAGGCAAGTTGTTTCTTCTGTGACAAGTGGGAGAAGCAATACACATTTCTTGCCCAAGGTCATAAGCAAGGCGATGCCAGAGATAAGCCTTGAATTTGGAAGTCCAAAATTATTGTGTCCTTGCCTTATTAAAATCATTCCCACTGCCTCCATTCAGTAAGAATCAAGTGACTACAGTTTTCTTTTTAAAGGGGGGGCACAATACATATCACAGATGAGGAAAAGCTAAGCTTTACTTCAAACAGTAATTCCTGGCTACAGATCCCTGGCATGCCTCTTAAAATTTGCTGACAATAAAAGGTATCTTCGAGTTGACAACACTACAAGTTCAGCACCTATAAAGACTGAAAGTATTTTCTTCTATACATCCTAGAAATCACAAGTCACTACTCTATTTGCTAAAACGGTAGGCAGCTTTACACAAGAACAAGAACGAAAACTTTCAAAGTAATCTTGGAGGTGTCCATGAACCAGACAAAGTTTTTGGGGACAACAGTGGAGAAGCAGGAAGCCAACCAGCACTGCTGAGCTCAAGAGGATCATTCAGCACTGCTATGGAATCAAAACCAGCTGCTATTCTACAGTTGCTTCCTCCATCAAAACAGATACTGGTAAATACAATCAGAGGCTAATCGCTTCTACCTCAGGGATTTTGTGGCTGAACCTTTTTTTCAGATGAGGGAGGGTGGGTTGAGGCTGAGCTTGGTTTAGTCTCTAATGGAAGCTCTTCTTATAGGTGATTAGCTCTCCTCCAGGAAGTGACTTGGTGTTTGGGTTTCTTGCAAACCCCAGGGTTAGCAGAGGTCAGGGGATGCAGCACTTTCTCCAAGTGCCTTCATGAAAATAGCCCCACATACTTTCCATTTACAGCTGATCACCTCCATTATCCCCAGGCTAGGAGGAGATGATCAGCAATTGTTAAGTGCCTGAATCAGACTAATAGCTCACTGCTAATTCCCCCAGTAATGTGAATCTAAATTCCTGGTAAACAAACTGACAGCTTTTCACACACAGGGATGAATGCCAAAAGCCTAATATTAGAGCTCTGGAGCTAAAGCTTTTAGAGCAATCCTGTCCACTCAAAGAAGGTTAATGACATTATATTATGTACTAAATAATTAGAAAATGAAGGCCCACTTGGAATCAATGGGTTACTGTCTAATTAAGATGAAAAAGGGGCTCTACCCTGTTTTAAACAAGTTTATACTAAAATGGTATACCAGATAAATGGCACTGATAACTATGTCTTTACCTTTGGGCAGAACAAGGCAGCCATTAAGCTAGCACAAAATAATTGTGTGATTTTTGGCTCATCTTTCTTCTTATTGGTCCCACCTGTTTTCCTGTAAGTCATGAGATTCAGTTGTTCTTCCCTCCCACCATCAGATGACAAAACTTACTAAGCAACATTCAAATAGCTTATCCTGATGGAGAGAAAATCGTCTTTGCCTTTGTTTTATTGGGTGGCCAGAATCACAGAGTTCACACCACTACATGCCTGAAGAGCTAAGAGATGTAGACTGGAGCCTCTACAAGCACTTTGCAAGAAGAATTGCTAGTGAGCTTGAGAACACAGGAGAAGATTAGTTATCTCTGTGTGTAGATAAAAAGACTGAGAAACATTCTACTGATTATCTGACTGAATTAAAATTAATCAGTAAATGAGTCTTCAACTGAATTATATCTCAGCAACCTCTGATCAAAGTAAAGAGCAAAATTATAGAAAAGCACTAAACAGAGTTAGAGCAACTGGAACTATGTTTCTAACAATTTTTATTCCACTTTCATTACACAACACACACACACACACTCTGTTGCATATATCATCCCCTTTAAGATAGTGCAAGAATAGAAGACTTGCATGAGACTTCAGTTTTCTTTCTCCTGCCACAACCATCGAGGATTCCACATTCACATCCAAAATTAAATTAAAGATCTTGATCTTTATATTCCCATCTTCCTCCTTCCAGTATACTGCTCCAGTAAGGAAAACAGAAGTGTCTTCCTATAACGATGCTTCTTGTTCTAAACTGTGTCCATTCCTACTCCTAATTTCTTGGCATTTGGTCAGGGAGGAACATTACATGGAAACATCTGCAACACAAACAGAGAGCCAAAATTAAAATTTTGTTATACAGTGGCATATTCAGCAAGAAAAAGCTGCAAGCTGTTTTATAATGCTGGAATTGCTGTTGCAGATAAATTCCCCTGGCACCCACAAGTGACTAATTTAAACTCAACTGAAATAAAAACATTTATTCCATTATTGCGAGACACATAAATCGTAACACATTTGCTCTCAGAAAAAACAAGTATTATGTGACAGATTATATGTATGAACTTGTGACTGTGATAACAGGAGGCTCCTAGCAGTCTTAAGTCCCTAAACCAAATGGAAACTTTTCAAAACTATTTTCTGCAATATTTGTCCTATTTTAGTTAATCTGGATTTGTTCTTATAATATTGGGCATTCCAATGGACTACAGAAAGGGTGATTCACCCCCGGATTTCTTTTAAAACATCTAGCACTCAACAGTTGTAAGCAGAACATAATAAAATGTGTTTTCTCCTAAGAAAAGGACACTATTAAAACCAAGCTGACTTCAAACCTGCATGCCAGTTTAGAATCCCACATCAGAGATTTCACCATGGGCTCTTCAAAAAAGCACCAAGGACTTTCAAGAACTGTGGGGCATCACTTATAATTCAGTGCTTCCTTTTACCTAGGACTGCAGGAAAATGGCACATGAGTCAGAATAATGGCAAATGTTTCTTCATAATGGGGCATGTTAATATTCCAGATCATGCATGCCAGATAATTCTGTTCTCTGTGCACCTGTTATTGCTGTAGTCTCTTATGTGCTTGCAGATTCACGCACAACTCACTCAAGGAATGTTTTAATAACACGAGCAAAGTGCCACTGTACTCTTCTCCCTTCCACTTTTTTCCCACCAGTCCAGCACTTAAATTACTTTTCCTTCTATTTAAGTTTGCCCATTAGATCCTGTCATTATAGGTCACTGAGCCCCACTGCAAGGAACTGAAATTTCTTTAACCATCTACACACAGTTACTTGTTCTGCAGCTTTCCAGACCAGCACCTTCTTTTTTTTTTCCCTCTCCCTAAAGAATCTTTTGATTAACTGAAGTCAATTTTGCTAAGTGCTAGTGGCTCTCAGAAGCTTGTTGTGTCAGTGATCCCCTGGGCTCCATTATGTTTGCAGGGCTATAAAACAGGAATTGCTCAGTCTTTTTGTAGAAATGTGAGGTTAGCAGCTAATTCTTCCAGCCTCAAGCTCTCTGGATTTCACTCCCAAAATTTCAAATCAAAGCACGTGCATCTTTTATGACAGTTCTAGCAGAAATTAGTTAAGAGATTTCCCATCTTTTTTCTTAATTTCAATCCAGCCTTGTGCAAAATTTTTAATGCACAAGTAGTCCGGGTCCTCAAATACACTATACAACTGATTGCTATTCTACATCCAACTTGGAGTTGCAGTGGTATCACATCAGAAGCACATTTGTATGTAAATGGAACTGCAAATCACAGTGCAAATGCAAGTTTTATATATATTTTCAACACAGAAAGGCCCTTAGGCAGAGAGAGATTATGACTTATGAAGGAGTTTACCAAAAAGTTGGGAGTAAAATCTCCTCGGCTTCAGGATTCAGTACACTGGTCTGCCCAGTATCAGCCAGGAACACAAAGACGGAAACCCCAACTCAGACACTTTCTCTGGCCTGTTCCATTTGCTATTTAATACTGATGTCTGATTTGCTTTTTCTTTTCACCCCCAAATAGAACAGTTAATAAGGGAAAGGCAAAGCAGACTTAGTGAGGCTTTGCTATTTGGAGACCCCAGAGCTGGGACCACCAGAATAACGTTCAAACCCAAAATCTTAAGATGGGTATTTCTCTTCTAACCACTACTATTGCTCACTGAGCAGAAGTCTCTATTGTCTTGGCCACAGTGATACCTGGATCTTTTAAAGTGGTTATAAGCAATATAGAGCCCCATAAGCATGAGTATTCCAATCGTTCCTTCTTGTATGTATCCTCTACCATCTGCCAACACCAAAGTTCATCTGTAATCAAGTTGCCTACTCCTTTAGCTTCATTAGATCCCTTTGATGACCATGGATCTCAAGCACCCTATCTAGTTTTGGGTATTGCTCATGTCCTTGCCCATTACCTTTCTTTTAAAATCGCTGATTGAGTCCCAAAAGGTGGGTTTCTCACGTTAACCTTTTGCCACACTGAAAAATTGTTTACTATTCCTCTATTTTCTGGGTTGTGTTATTTCCTCATTCCTCTGTTTGCTGCTCACAGCTACTGGCTGGAAAGAAACCAGATCATGCAAAAGCAATGCCATGCCCTAGCAGAATATATCATCATTGCTACTACCACGTGTACAGACTTTCTATTAACAGAAGGTGGCAGCACTAATGACACATGCAAGTCTCTGGCAAATCAAAAGTGATGGATCAAGAATTCAGTCAGGACTCGTTGCATTGCTTCAAGTAAAATTAATTACTCAATATATGCCTAAGAGCATAACTAGGAATCAATAGGACTTAAAAAAGAGGTGTAGGCCAGGTGTTAAACACACTTTCCTGAGTTCTACTTGCCAGTGAAATAGAACCATCAGTCTAGGAAATTCACTTCTGCCCTCTCTCTTTCACCAATACTTAGGCACATATTTCATTATTAGTATAATTTAAAAGCTGTCCTAGTTAACCCCTGCACACTGAATAACAACCAGAAATTTCATTGTGTATTTGTTTGTCAGCACTGAAGCAATGTTCCATTAATGCCTCAAGGGAAAAAAAAGTGCCTCCTCTTGGAAAAGAAAATGCCTGCTTTCTAATCAAAGAATTCCAGTTCTCAGACAAGATGGTGACCTTCAGATCCTCAGGAAGTACAAGCCACTCAACTTCTGTTGAGATTTTTCTGGCAGACAAGAAAAACTTCCAGCACTGAAGTTGGAATGCGGTGTTGTTACATCCAGTAATTCTCAGTCTGTGTAAAGTGAAAATACAATAGCAAGACTGATGCATTACATCCTACTTAACCTGAATTTTCTTGGGTTTACATTATCAGTGTACTGAACTTCAGGTACTGATTGTACTTTTGCTCTAGTAACTTTTGTGAAAGGCTATGCGTTGCATGCAGTAAGGTAGTTAATTAAAAAAGAGGAAGTAAAGAGCAAGGAGGGGAGAAGCTTAGAATCTGTAGAGTACTGAGAGAGAGAAAAATTATTACTTTCATCATCTCGTTACCTCTCTAAGTATGTCCTGAGATACACGCTAGGGAAATAATATAAAAATGATTTTGTTAGTTCTTATCAAATACGCTACAATAAGGAAAAAATAAATTCTGTTGCTGAGAATAAATACTTAAATTACCGAAAGCTGTACATTTTCATAGCAGAAACTGGAATGAGAACATAATTTTAGTATAACTAAACCAGCACTAGAATTATTTTGTTACAGATTAGAGTAAGAAATTTTTTTTTAATCATTATATGACTAGAATAACATGGGAAACAACTTGCTCCCTAAGCAAAAGAACTAATGAAACCTGGTTTCACAGATCTATTGTCATCTTCGAAGTAACAGTATATATACTGTTACACACACCCCACAATAAGCCTGTATTCCTAACAATATCCCCATCAGGCAAGAAATGGAAAATGCTGTAAACCCATTCAGGATTATATACATGCTGACCATTAAGTGACATAAGCACCTGCTGACTGAAGAAGCTGGTAACTGCTAGGTGAGTTCTGTCAGAGTTTTCCCTCTCAGCACTAATTTTCATCTCTCCTCATAGCTACTAGCTTCAGAAGTACAGACACAGAAATCTTGAAACAGTTACTAGCTTTCAAATTTGGCTGAACAGCCTCCAAATGAACACTGGAAATGCAATCACACATACTTTTATTTCTTAGGAGATGGTCTAACCCCACAAACAACACAGAAAAACAAGTGGCTCAAACAGTATTGATCGGGAAAAAAAAAAAAAACCAGCAACATTTTATACACAGAACAAGAGAAAACAGCTTACTGCAGTGCCTATCACTGAGTATGAAGCTTCTACAGAGGTAAAAATGTAATAGAATCCTGACTTCACATCATCTTTATTAAATGAGACTCACAACCTTCTCCCAAAGCAAAGGTGTAAACACACACATTGCAACAGCACACATAACAAAACAAAATAGCTGCTTGTGATGAACTTCTGCAAACTAGTGGCTTTAACTAATTAACTGCTGTAAAAACAATTTTGCACTAAAAACATGCATTTTATTTTTCAGACGCTGAAATCAGAATTTCCCAATCTGAGAACTGGCAGTTTGTAGATTTGGTAATGTGGTTTCATAAGCAGATTACCCCTTCCAATCTAGCAATGTTTTTATTTTGATTTAGTCATTTACAGCTGATGGTTGCTTCATGACCTAAGACATACAAAAGGACCCATTTATCCTCAGGTCTTCATATCCCATCTTTACCTAAATTTACACCTTTCTTGGCAGCCTCAAATCAGTCAAAGGGGCAAATAATCCATTGATAAGGACTAGAAAAGCATCCAGTCAGTGAACCAGCTCTGGCCAGGCTCACCAGCAACATAAGCCGTGGACACACAGGCAGGAGTGTAGACAGCAGAAAGACAAACTTGCTTTACAAGATATTTAAAAGAAAAGTCAATCCTTTAGATGATCTACTCTGCACAGACTGAGCTAATCTGGACAAAATCTAACAGAAAAGGAGGACACATTTCATAACACAAACAAGTGGACAGCTTCAAGCAAGGGGCTCTTGTTCAGCCTAATGCAGATGTCAGTTAATTAGAGTAGAAAGTTATATCATTAGCAGCCAAATCGATATAAAAGGAATTAAGAGCTCGGCCAGCAAGCTCCCCTGCTTTCCAGCACAGCACCCGGGGCTGTATTTAGCTAAAATTCAATACACATTAGCGGACAATCAATGTAGTCTTGTATGGGGATGTCTTCTTGAAATACTTTAATTGGACTCTCTAGTGTTATCAGTGCTAAACAAGATGTCAGATTAACGTAGAAGCCTTCCCAAATGGGACTGGCAGCCCACAGTCTGAAGAAGCCGCATTTACTTCTATTAAAACCTCACTGGCTTTCCAACATGTATTAATAGCACTATTTTCACAGTTACCTTAAGAAGGAGTGGCTGAAAAGCATCTTTACATACAGATGCTCCATCCTGTAAGACACAGCCACCTCCATACCGGCAACAGCAGATCCACCCCTTTTTGCAATTTCAGTCCTAGGCTTCATTAATCAAGCACCTGTCAGTCACACTAGACTGACAGTTTTTACCCTGAATTTATAACCTCTGCAGAGAATACAAATCAATATTGAAATCAGCAAGTGTAAAATACTCAGTTGACAACTCCCATAACTGGTATGAAATTTAACATGGCGATCTTTTATGTAGCGGCGACATTTTATGTAGCGGCGACATTTTATGTAGCGGCGACATTTTACGTAGCGGCATACACTTTTCATAACAAAAATTTAAAACACTTTCCATTCTGTATATTCCCTAAGTAAAACTGCAATATCATCCTATCACCTAACCAGGAAGCTATTTTTACTGTATTGAATTTTACCTTTGTTTTAAAGGTAGCACACAACAGCTACATTACAAATTTCCTGCTCAACAGACTGGATGCTACAAAACAAAGCCAAATCTTTCCTCTGAAATGTTTTATCTAACAAGGTCAGAAAAAAGTAGATCTATAAGAGGACAATAGTAAAAGAAACAAGGATCATGTTCACATTACACAGATGTGTACAACCTAGGGCTTTGACATTTCAAACAGAATAGAAGCAAACATTAACTTTATCCAAAATGATGAAGAATATTTAGTTTAAATATTTTCTGACAGAAATTTAAATTCCATAACCGACTAGGAACAGGCAGTACTGTGGCTAGTACTGACTGGCACTATAATCTGACAAGAGTGATTACAACATCCACAATGTGCTAAGGGAGACTAGTATCTGTAAGGCAGAAAACAGCAGTAACGTGGAATTTTCATTACTCCTGTTTAGATGGGTAAGCATGACAGCATGGAACATTATAGCAGACTGAGAAACACGTTATCAGAGATATTACAGAATCCAAAACCCAGAAAATAAAAGTGAACTCAGGAATTTTAACTACACACGAGAAATAGCAAGTGCATTCAAAGCAGAAGTACCCAATGTCCCGCTCAACTTCCAATCATCTCAGAAGCAGACATTCCTTCAGAAAGAAGGGAGTCCTGATAGGTGCCCCTTTCACTATAAAGGGTAAACCTGTTTTGACGCTATGGCTTCTCCAACCCAATTCTAAAAGTTCTGGGGGAGACAAAGACATGAACACAGTTCTGGCGCCCTTCTGTCCATGACACTGCACAACAAGAGGGCAGCTTAGAGTACACTGCTTTGTCTCAGTCATTTGGATACTGCGGGTCTGATTGTAAGAGATTCCAGTGGGGCAGCCCACCCACACACTACCATTTTGTCAAAAGAAGTGATCAAAAAACTTTCTCATGCTCTAGAACTAAATAATAATCTGTCCCCTGACTGAAATTTTCCTTCTGTCTGGATGAAAGTTTCTTTGCTCCATTTTGTGTACCTTGAGAAGCTCAAGTGTCACAAAGGAAATGGATTCTTGACAGCAGACAGTCCTGCAAAGGACTTAAGAATAAATGTAAGCAAACATGACAAATGATTTGAACATGATGTCTTTTGTACAAATACTGCATGTCACAGTATTAAAAAAAGACAGCCTGAATTAATTAAAAGTCTTCATATCCTCCCCTTCGAAACACCCTCCTTCTAAGAACTCTCTAAAGCTTAATGCTTTAACTTTTTATTGTTTAAAGGTTGTTTCAAGACCAATATTCTTAAAATATATGCCTCTTCTTACTTCTCCTACAAACCCCCCATTCCCAGGAGTTTATTGTAGGACCGTATTATATATTTTCTCACATTTCACTTAAGCATAAAAAGGAGGATGATAATTGACATCAATGGATGCATCTGCAAGAAGTTCAACTCTCCCTCCCCTTTTCTCATACTAAGTCTACATTCTTTCGTGCCTAAAATAGGACACAAAGTGTGCCTCTATTTTTCAGTGTCTTCAACCAAAAGCCTTCTTGAAACTGGTATCTGCTTGTGCAAAAGTATTCACACTACAGCACAGGTAAGTATCTGCACGTGGTAAGTTTTAACTTTGGATTACAACTACTATGACACACTTTCAGTTGGTTTAATATACTGCACTCAAAATTTTTGGATACTGCAGTCTATCCAAACTTTACCAAAATCTGTCCTATTGCCCCACCCCTATACAGTTCTTAATAACTTTATTTGTAAAAGACTGTCATCTCAAAATACATGCTCTTTCACAAAGTATCATCTTTCACTAGCCTTAATTTTATGTGTGGGGTTACCATAGTAAATGGAAAGAGTGACTTCATGGTCAAAAAACAGCAGAAAGGTTTCATGAGGAAAGCCTGCATACTGGAAAACGGAAAATATGAAGGGTCATTCAAGGTCTGGAGAGAATATATGAATTACTATGTAATGTAAAATAGAAAGAGCTGTTTTCTATTGCACTTTTTGAAGTCAGTGTACGGAACAGCATCTCTTTAAATAAGCAAAATGTTCCTAAAGTAAAGGATCAGCAGTGCTTACTGCACAATGTGACTGTCGGGAGAAGGAGGTTTCAGCTGGAAAAAAATTACAGGCTAGTCTGGGAAGAAAACTGACATTCACTCACTGAACAGCACCCTGTTGTGTGTAAACTTGAAGGTGTTGCTCGATTAACCCCCAGCTAGTGCTGTTTTTAAAAATTATGCCCCTGAATAATGCATTGCAAAGATCAGCTTCCCCTTATGCAACTTCTGTAGAATACAAAGTGCATAATTGCCCAACAAGATAAATACGCAGCACTGTGAATCTCCAGCTGACAAGCAACACATTCACCCCAAAACCCCCCAATTACGGGGCAGGGGGGAGAAAAAGAAAAAAAAAAAAAAAAAAGGAGTGACAAGTCTTTCTAAGGAACCATGAAAGTATTTTAACAGACAACATGCTATGACAGAACAGAGTATATCAAGGAAGTATCACACCTATCAAGAACTAGCTATCAATTCCCAAACACATATTGACACAAGGAATCAGATTACAACCTATTGCTCCACTACTGACTTTTGTAGTATTTGTCAAACGCACTTTTTAAATAACAGTACCCCAAACTCTTCACACGGGCCACCAGAATTTATTGCTTTTGGATGTACAGTCCAAAAACCAACTCAGCATAATAAAAATTCTGAAGGTTATATCAATGTAACCTGTGTAGCTTTCAAATGTTATATAGCACTTCCATACTGTGTCCTGGAAAAACATGAAGCCATTATTTCTCCCCAGTAATAAATCATCTAAGCAATGTAGTACTTTCTATAATGGAAGAGCTACATGCTGTATCTTCCATTACCTTCCAGTTTAATTAAATGTTCCTTGAATAAATCTTGTGCTTACACTCTTGTGACATGCTACCAGCGCCGACTTCTCCATTTATAAACTGACTGGATTCAGTCCAATCATCCCTGCTTATTGTACCTGTCACTCACAGAAAACTCCAGACTCTTAGAATCAGTCCTCTTTAGGTCCTTCTTTGCTAGTTATTAATTTGATATGTCTGTAGAACTGAATTAATTATACGAGCTAGGTACCAACAGACCTCTTTTAGCTCACTTATTTAGAGTGGCCAAGAGGTTGAAGGAGGACAGGACACCAACATTCCTTGAAGTGAAACTACTAGAAAAAATTCAATTTACTAAGCAGGAATACATGCACTTAATTTAGTTTCAATTAGGCAGAAAGCATTGGTTCAGGGAGCATGAAAAGCCTCAAATATAGACTCTTCTCACTTATCTACCCTGACAGCATAATAGCAGTATGGGAAGATGACTTCAGACAAGTTAGAGCAATTATAAAACATGAGCATCCTTCAAATGGCTACACATTTCTCGTCCACTGAAACAACATGATGATTTAAGCTAACCTGTTTTAGTTAGAACAGACGAGAGGAGAATGTATGTTCAACTGTAATCCTTCAGCAGATGAAGGGATAACTTTCAGACCAGATGCAGTAATAGTTTAAATCACTATTAACTTAACCATTAACAGTCATCTGACCAAATGCCACGATGCAACCCGGGAAGAGAAGGCATCAAGTGCCATAAAAGTTCTTCCAGATCGTGTCAGCACCTAATAAAACAGAATGAGGATAAACAGTAAATCACATACCACTGGCAGTAAACCTATATAAAGTGCTATTTTCCTTTCCTGAACCAAGACTGTTACCAGGAATTTTTGTAATGTTGTCTTTTAATATGCACTCCATGATGATTGGGAGTCATCCTAACTTTTCATGATGATAAGAAAAACAAAGTAATCTACTTTCATTAAAAATGTCCCTACAAATTCCCTTATATTGCTTCTCCATTATATTAATCTAGTGGGTTTCGTGGGGGCTTTATATTTCTTGCTCTTAAAAGGGAGAAGAGGCATATTCTGTGTATATGTCTAAAATACTTTAACAATCTGGGCATCTAGATGAAATTCACAAAACTCTCTCAGAAGCAGTTTAAAAGCATGGATTACAGAAATTATTAAATTAAATACTTCAATGGCTCAAGTTAACACTCAACATATCAGTGTTGGAGTTAAACCACCAGTTAAACTGAAGGTCCTTAATACCCCATTTTCTGTTGATCTGTGGAAAATTAACTGGAAACATGCATTGTCATAAAAGTCACTGTTGGGTTTCTTGGACTTTCTAATCCATCATAATGCAGCTAGCACCAGACAATTTAGATGTACTAAATTCTGTTTCAGAACGGCATCACCTTCAATTAAAGAAGATAAAATCAATTACGTGCAGAACATATTTCAGTAATATTTAACTTCATTTTCCTCAGGATGTCTAATATGATACATTGTTACATCAAGGAAATAAATTTTGCATTTGTATCAGATCCAGTGACAGCAGAAACCACTTTTGCAGCAATTCATCAAGATGGTAGGAGTCTACATGTGCACTACTTTATCTTCCATCCAAATCATTACAGCTCGGTGTCGTGGTTTAAGCCCAGCCAGCAACAAAGCACCATGAAGCTGTTTGCTCACTCCTCCCCCCCACCCCGCCCCAGCCCTGGTGGGATGAAGAGGAGAGAATATAGAGGCAGGCTCGTGGGTCGAGACAAGGACTGGGAGGGATCACTCCCCACTCACGGTCACGGGCAGAAGACAGGCTCGACTTGGGGAAGAAACAAGATCCATTTAATCTGCTACCAACCCAATCATAACAAGGATATTAGGAAGTAAAACCCAACCTGAGAACAGCTTCCCCCCAGCCCTCCCGCCTTCCCACCCCAACTCCACTCCCGGTTTCTCCACCTCCTCCCCCCGGCGGCGCAGGGGAACAGGGGCTGGGGGCTGGGGTCCGTTCATCTCACCTTGTCTCTGCCGCTCCTTCCTCCTCAGGGGGAGGACTCCTCACTCGTCCCCTGCTCCGGCATGGGCTCCCCCACAGGAGACAGTTCTCCACGAACTTCTCCAGCATGAGTGCTTTCCGCGGGCTGCAGTCCTTCAGTCACAGACTGCTCCAGCGTGGGCTTTCCTGTGGAGTCACAGCCATCTTGGGGGGCATCCAACTGCTCCGGCGTGGGCTCCTCTACTCCTCTGCTCCCCCACTCCCCTCCATGGGCTGGGGGGGACGGCCTGCCGCCTCACCGCGGGCTGCGGGGGCACCCCCTCCTCCCCTCCTTCTTCACCGGCCTTGGTAGCTGCACGGGGGTTTCTCTCCCATTCCAATCTCCTCCCCTGCTGCAGATTCCCCCCCTTAAATCTGTTCTCCCGCAGGTGTTACCACTGTCACTGATGGGCTCGGCCTGGGCCAGAGGAGGGTCCGGCTTGGAGCCGGGGAAGCTTCGAGCAGCTTCTCACAGGAGCCACCCCTGCAGCCCCTCCCCTGCTACCAAAAAACCCCACCACACAAACCCAAAACACTCAGCTAACAAGCTAGGAATTTTAATCTAATTAGTATGGGTAATAAAAGCCCTGTAATCTACTGTTGCTATTTACCTGCATATTCACAATGTCCTCAGAAATTCTTCACTTGAGTAAGGCTTACAAATCATTAAGTTCCAAAAGAACTGGTGAAATTTGAGGAGTCATCACAACTATACTGAAAAGTTAAAATTTGTTTTATCACCACCACAGTGGAACCTAACCTGCTAAAAACTGTTTTCAATTTCATTCTAAAACCAGGCCTATGAAGCAGAAAGAAAAATACTTTCTTAATGCACACACCAATATATGCTGGGGCGCCCCAGCTGGAAAGCTTCTTTGCAGAAAAGGACCTGGAGGTCCTGGTGGACACCAAGCTGAACATGAGCCAACAGTGTGCCCTTGCCGCACAGAAAGCTAATGGTATCCTGGGCTGCATTAGGAAGAGCGCTGTCAGCAGGTCAAGGGAGGTGATCCTTCCCCTCTACTCAGCACTGGTAAAGCCACACCTGGAGTGCTGTGTCCAGTTCTGGGCTCCCCAGTATAGGAGAGACATGGACATGCTGGAGAGAGTCCCACAAAGGGCCACGAAGATGATGAAGGGACTAGAGCACCTCTCCTATGAGGAAAGGCTGAGAGAACTGGGACTGTTTAGCCTGGAGAAGAGAAGGCAAGAATGGGGATCTTATCAATGTGTACAAATACGCAAAGGGAGGGTGCAAAGAGGATGGAGCCAGACTCTTCTCAGTGGTGCCCAGTGACAGAACAAGAGGCAGTGGGCACAAACTGAAACACAGGAGGTTCCCTCTGAACATCCAGGAAACACTTTTTTACTGTGAGTGTGACTGAGCACTGGCACGGGCTGCCCAGAGAAGTGGTGGAGTCTCCCACCTTGGAGATACTCAAAAGCCATCAGGACACAGTCCTGGGAAAGTGGCTGTAGGTGGACGGACCTGCTTAAGCAGGGAGGTTGGACCAGATGACCTCCAGAAGTCTCTTCCAACCTCAACCAGTCTGTGGGATTCTCTGAATTTTGCGCATCTATAACCGCAGCATAAATTAAGCAACTTACCCAAATCCAAACAAGACGATGCACAGAATCAGTACCTAAACTCATGTTCTGTGTACCAGTCCAGTGCCTGAGCCACAAGAGGGATCACACAGGTTTACCGCTTCCAACTACAAAGACTTGGCTACTAGAAAAAAGTCCCAGACTACTAAAATACCACACCATGACATGTCTTGCACAACTCCTGCTTTGCTCATCAAGCCTGTTATTTGACTTTTTCTGAACCAGAAATATTTCACAAATCAAGAAGGTTTTCCTAGTAGTCTGAACAGCCTTCTAAGGTACCATGTTTTACCCAAGTTTATTCCCGTCACATTTTCTCTATTTTTTTCCTGTAGGGGTAGAGGACAACACACAACCCAAAAGTCCACTTTACAAACTCCTCAACTACTCTCCATTTTCTTACCTGCTCAACTTTTATTTACTCTGGCTATTAAAACAAAACAAAACCAACCAACCAGAAAAAAACCCAAAAACCAAATCCAAACCCAAAACTAACCTAGATGAGTCGTTTCATTCTATCGTCTTGCTCGGACACTACAGTTAAGACTTCTGCTCTTGAGCAGTAATGATGCTCATCAACTCTCACAAGCTGTCCATAGCTGCCAAGACAAGTTATTTTTTCAAGGTAAATTATACAAGGGTATCCAGAGTATTAGCATCTTAGGAACTATCACACCCTTTTGACATCTATCCACCTCTGTTTTGTTCTCTAATACATACATTCTACTTTGCACTATGCCTTCATTAGCCCTGCCGAAACTGTTACGCAGAAAACAGTCACAACATTCTTTTGCTGGAGACAAGTTGGTTTTATAGCAGCTATTTAAAGAACTGTTTCTTTCTTAATGAAGTATGCAGAAAACATTAATCAACACTAAGGTTCAAAAGAATATTAGAGAAATACTGTGTTTTATTTAAAAAGATCCAAGTTGATGATGACTTCCTTCCTATTAAATATATCCTCTCAGTAACACAGTGCAAACCGGAAATGCCACTAAGCGTTCTGATTTTGTGATGTACTGAGCAACCACAAGTCCCTCTTACAATCAGGAGGAGTTGTGGATACCGGTCATTTATTTATTTTGCAAGGTCAAAATTACTGCTCCAATTTGTATAAAATGCTGCTGCCTTAAAACATAGTAATGGATTGCTGATGACCATAAAACACCCTCCTCTTTTCTCAAATGGAGAGTAAGTATAGTGAAAGAGGAAAAAAAAAAAAAAAAGCCTGGACAAACCAAATATAAATAAGGATTTGCAGATTAAAAGTTTCCTGACATTAGAAATCTGCACTGACTTGCTCAGTAACAAAGCTCTGACACATAAGGGAAATACCAGCAGCTTTGACCACCACTATTTTACTTTCATGCTCAGTTCCTACAGGGAGGGGAGAAAAAAAATCATTGCATATCAATAGCTTCTACTTCTTCCAGCATAAACTTTCACCAGTAATGAAAGGGGCAGTTCTGTCTTCCCACATTCACTTTGCTCACTCTTATGTTGACTCCAGTGGCCCCATGAAAAAACAGCAATGAATTTTCAGCCAATTAGTTCTTTCATTACCATCTAGGTGTACAATCATTAGCATCAAAATGAGGATGGAAGGTATAGGACTAACCTTTTCAGCATACAGCACAGACTTAGCACAGACTTATGTCAGATGGCAGTGCTGGTGGAACCACAGGCTGCAGTATCTCAATACTGATTGGACTGCTCATCAGCCACAGATTGCTACTGCTCACCTGCAAGATGAAGACCACCACTCAATATATTGTCTCCAGTCTCTGTTCTCCTCAATGACTTCCAGGAGATGCGTAGCAGCTCAGTAAATGCAATCCAATCAAACTAATCTAGTTCTTACAAATCAGCCTAACCATCATTTTTGAAGACTGGTTAAAAAAATTGTCTTGGTCTCTTGAAAAGGGAGCAAGTCTATCCTCCATTAAGTCAGGAACTGCAATTTAGCAACATGAAGGCTCTTGAATAACAGAATCCTTAAGAACCTGCATGGTTCTTTACAGTTTCACTGTGATATCCAGGGGTCTTAGTGAGCAATGTTCTAGGCAAATGGTGCATGCTGGCTTCCTCAGAGCACTTGGGCTAGTTATGCATGCATAGCTGATACTACATTCAAGCTCATCAGAAGTTGCAACTAAATGAAATCTCTTCAGAACAGAAAATACATGGCATGAGTCAATGGATTTCTCAGATATAAAGAAGTGATTCAGGCACAGTAAACACTTTTGCTGCATGACTCCAGGGTCCTCAGAGGCATTTTATGTCACTTCATCTCAATTAACCTTCCAAGAAAGCGATTCAGATATGAGTAAGAGAGAGGAAAAAAAGACATTACTGACAACACACAAAAGCCTACTCTGATGTCATAACGCTGTATTACTTGAGTCATAGGCAGATTTCCTGGAATTCAGTTTTGAAGCAGGAAAGCAGACAATAAAGAGTATAGAAAGAAGAACAGCTACCTGCTGTGAATCAGAGGAGAAATTATTTCAGATGCCGAGGAAGTTGTTATTATTGCTGAAAGTTAAAGAAGCTTTCCGAACTGCACCTTAACACATTACTCAGCTTCGAAATGTTCCCCATCTCAATTTTGCACATACTACAAATGAAGAATACAATAGTTCTAACTCTCTCACAGTAGCTTCTGGGTCACAAGATGGTTTTCTATCTCCTTACTTCCAAAAAAGACAATTTACTGTAAACTCATAGCTGCCATTACCTGTTCTGACACTGTCGTTCCAGCACCACCCTTTACGTAGCAGCACTGACAGAAATAACCATCAGTACTCTGTTACATTATTTTAAGACACTTTTTTCATTATGCTACACTGCATTCCACACAAGAAAATTCAGTACTTCCTTTGGAGCAGGAATACTTTTGGGTTGCATGAAGTTACCATTCTGTGATTGATACAAGATGCTTTACATCTTGTGTTGTGAGAACAACAGAGTGGCCTTGTTATGCTGACTAGTGGTGGATAAGAAAACCTGTATGTTGCAAAATGTATAAGATACCAGATGAAATTGCTTTTGGTCAACCTTGCAATTCCCTGGGAAGATGAGAACCTTAGGCCTTTTTAGATAACTTAGCTTAAAAGCGTTGATGTGGCTTGTGTTAAAAGAATGAAAATCAAGAAAAGATAAGTATTAGAGTTACTAATGAACATTCTTCAGCATAAGTTGTATCAAACCTTGTAAAGAGTCCCACTGCGCAGAATCACTACAAGAGGGTGAACTAACGGACAAGTGAGGAAGACTATCAAAGACCACTAGAGGACCCCTGAAGACCACCAAAGATCTCGAGTGTGCCTGTGCCAAGGACATTTACGTATACTAATGAGTTCCCAGAATTTAGATGAATATGTTAATTACTTCCAGGAAAAATCATGAAAATGTATATCCATTTTGTATATAATCTCAACTGTTGAAAGAACTGGTGTACACGATAGGTGGAGCGATCCCCCGTGTACCCAGCGCTGCAATAAAGAATGCCTGCTTTCTAAAACTCCAAAATTGAGTCTTAGAGAGTTTTTGAAGTGCCGACTTATCGTAACATGATAAGGGATCAAAAGGACAACTCACTCCACGCAAAGGCCTGTAGGGTTCTAGAAACACTGAGAAATTCTTATCAGTAGAGAGACTACCTTAAACATAAAATACATGAATGATAAAATGAATAACCTTAACAAAACCAGGCATTAATGGCGTTTGGACCAGATACTCAAAATGTCTATAGCAATCCAGCATTATAGCACCAGTGCTTTCAAATAAAATTAAAATAACCCTGATGTGATCAGGATACAAGAGCACAAACATTTCTGCAGTTCTTATGCAGATCTTTACAAATAATAATTGTAGGAGGAAAAATACAGTTTTTCATACCAAATCACTGCGTCAACTCCAGCAGGGAGCTGTTTCAGCTTGACTGCCATCTGGTACCTCTTTTAGTCCGAGCCCCCAGCACAGAGATGTCCACACTACAAAACTCTCTTCACAACTAGCACTGCCTTCTCACTAGCAGATGAAACACGTAGATTCCAGACCACGTGAATGCAAACTAAACCCAAACTGCTGCTGCAAAGGACAGTCCCATCCTTCCCACACACTCTTGTAGCCTTTTTGCCATCCAAGTGAGCAGTCCTATGGTCTCCCCACAAGCTGGACAAGGCAATTCAGCTGAAAGCTGAAGCACTGTTTCACCCAAAATTTGTTTAAAGCCAGATCAGTTTCCCAATCCAGCCAATTCTATGACTGCATAATTGCTACCACTAGCACAACAGAGGCATTAGGATAAAGCAGCCTGGAGTGGGTGAAGAAGGATCAGGAAACTGCGGTCTGAGCAATGTGGCAAAGCAAAAGGTGTTCAGACATTTTTAAGATTTCATTTCAAGATTTTTGCCCAATGACAGTTTAAGAAAGTACTGTACCTCAACTACTCATTTTGCCCTTGCAGAGCAGACAAGGAGAAAAGAACACGCACCCACAACTCATTTTTGCAATATGAAATCTAGCTGCTTGGTCTACCACCAATGGAAGTGTCTGAAGAGGGCAGAGCAGATTTGGCAGACAGCCACATTAAACCCGTTGGCTATCACAGCCCCAAGTTCTCCTCTTGGACACAAAGGTAATCCCTGTAACGCAAAACACGGATGTACAAGTGAGGTATGAAAGCTTGTTGCCTTGCTATGCATGCTATAATTTTGTGGACAAGGACTATGTGCTTTCCAGGACTATCTGCACTGTACCTGTCATTTAAATTCTGATGAAAAAGAGTAAACAACTGTTGCAGTGAATGATATTCTTCTATCATGCCTGTAATGAAGACATGTCTGTTTTCCATCAAGGCAGTTATAAACTTCTGCAGTGTATTCTATCACTGTTTGTCACCTAAGGGCGAAGGGTAGATAGCACTGCATCAAACAGCTGGGAAAAATGATCATACCCTGTGCTCCATTACTCATGTTAACGCGCTCTCTGGACATCAGACATTTTAGATTGTACTGGTCAGTGCTGACTGTGGACTATAATGCAACTTTGTCACACAAGATATCCTGCGGTCAATTCCCCATAATTAATAAATGGCTCCCTGTTTTTGTTATGCAGCATATATGATTTACAGGATTAACAACTGGTATATGCACGAAGAAATAATGTACTGCACAGAGGAACTAGAGATGGGTTAAAGTTTCCTCTTTCTACACTGACTGTTGATAACTTCTAGCCTACACCAGGGCAGACCCACTCTTGCCAGAGAGGCTCCATGCTGCATTTCTTCATCCCAGTACTAAGTCTGAGTTGGGAGGGTGAGGGAGGACAGGGAAGCAGGGGGCGGGGGGGGGAATAACAAAAAATCACACCTTGTTAAATGAAGAAGGTGTACAGATAAATTTGAAGTTGGATCTTGCTTTACAGGTGGTTCTACTTTCTGCAGGGAGTTAAACCTGATGAAAAATAATCTCTTCCAATGTAAATTACTACAATTTTATGCAAAGGAAACATGGAGCTTAAAGGTTAAAGTTCTCAGAATAGGGATTGTGTCCCAGGCTTTGAGACAACTTCCTCATTCTGGACAGAAGTAAAATTGCTTCCATGTGCTTTACTTGTGGTTAAACATACCAAAGATGATGTTACCTGGTTTTGCTACAGCCTCAGGGAAGAAACTCACTTTCACTGGTATGCATACCGCCCAAATCCTTTTCAATGTCACTGCTTTCCAGAATACCTTCCCATTTTACAGGTATGGGCTACATGTATTTGGACATACCATTTTACATTTGGCCATGTTAAAACATTTCATTTGAATGAGCTCAGCTTACCAAGTAAGCCAGGTACCATTCTGATTACCCTGTCCTCAGTACTACAGGTTGGCGAATGATGCATCATTGGCTTGCTTACCTTATACTGTCAATAAAAATGGTGAACTGCATTAGGCTGCTAAACCCAGTAAAGATGTACTTTAAACCATCCTCTTGAATAACTAATGCCCTTCAACAGCTATGAAACAGGCCTGACCACTTGGGGTTTCTTTAACCACAGAAGCTGGCTAAAGAAAGGTGGTTAAATTTCATGTTTAACCTAATCCTAAATTCACACACCTTTCAGAATTCTAAGCATATTACTTCTCTAAAGATGATTTTATTGGCTAAATCTGTAATCTCAAAGAATGAAACAGTTTGATAACAACTGTCTTAAAAAAAAAAAATCATTAAAGCATAGAATTATAATGCAGGGATCCTACAATGGATTTTCTTTATGTTATCTGGAAACTACTGCAAGCCTAAGACAGCTGTCAGCTAGGGAAGTTCTCCTGCTTGCCCTTTTTAAAAATTTGTACATCATTAAATTTCTTATTTTTTTTCTTAGTATTTCAACATTTAATTTAAGAAAAATCTAACATATTTGGGACAAAAATCTCTTCAACAAATTATTTTACGATTCTTGGATGCATGTCCTCTCTTCCTGCTTGCTTACAAATATTTATCCCCCAGTTTAGCAACATCCTCTATCAGTAACAGGTTTAAGAGCCTCTCATTCTCAGTTGATATGCACTCGTTTTTTCCATATATTCCTCATTTTGCTCTAGGATTTCCATTCACTAAATTCTACAAATACTAGTACGCTAAGAACAAAACCATGAAGCTAGAGCATACTGAAGTTATATCAAAGTTCCTAAAACCAAGGACAGATAATTTAATACAGATCAGAGAAGCTCATAGAATTAATGCCATTTTTGTTAGCAGACCTGATGCTGCACCTGTGTGGTACCACCTCTAAAGTGAGAATTTTTTTATACATCTATTTGACACACTTCTGCAGAATAAGCAATTACCTATTTAAACATACATCTATTGCATCTTTGATTTCCTTAATAAGAGAGCAAGCAAGAGGGCTGATTGTTATCAGCTGTACGATTACATGATCATTTTGGAACTGAACCACAGTTTTATTTGGTAACAGCTTTGACTTTGATACACAGAATTTAAAACACTTCTGCTTCTCAAGCTGCACTACATGCCCAATAAGGCTGTTTTGAAAAAAAGAAAAAAAAAAAAAAGAAAAACAGGCCAAGTTTTATTCCCAGTGAATTTACTTTGGTCTTAGATATTCCCAACTTACTCTTTCTTCGATTAGGGGGAAAAAACCCAACATTATAAAGGAATAAATGTTTGGTTGCCTACCTGTGGACTTAAGTCTTGCAATTTAGAAAAACCACAAAGGAAAAATAAAATACAGTTTTGGGACAAGTATTTGGCATTTCTGTAACTGATAATCTGACTACAGTTAAATCACAGTAAAAGGCCTCCCACTAACACCAAAGGTTGTATACATCTACTCTACAGGCCAGGAGTGTATCTGCAATTAAGAACATTTTACAAATGCAAAGAGTGAAAGTCAGAATGTAAATAGATATTCCGGTCACTTTCTAATGAAGCTACATACACATATCATTTTATTGCTCTGACTAGCTGATTCTAGTCTACATCTACAGATTGTACCTATTGTGCCATCTCACATGGGGATGATGCAGTTTAAACAGTTCATTGAACAAGCTGTTTAGAATTCATCCTAGAAGGTCAGATCAAACTAACTCTTTCTGAACTCTGCTAAAACAGTTACAAAAGTATAGCAAATACCTACCAGGTTCTCATTTTCTAGCAGAGAACAAATTTTCTTTAAAAACATGCTGTTGTCACACTAAGACCTTCTGAGGTATAATTTTTCAAGAGGCAGAAATTGTTCAAAGATCTTCCATCAGTGTTAGTGGCAGTCTTTGAAATGGTATCACTTGGTAACCTATGCCCTGGTCTTGAAGGATGAGAAATATCTTGACTGCTACATGGACAGAATATTTATATAGATATATATGTATGCATATATGCCGAAGTTTTTAGCTCTAAAGAAGCTACCTTCAAATTTCACTTGAAATAGTACAAGTATACAAAAATAAATTATAGGATAGGATAGCCAGTTTAAGAAGATTCAGACTACTTTTTTTTTTTTTTTAACCAAAGCTCACTTAAAGACATCTAACATAGCACACACATACAGTCCAGACAGAAATATAACTCTCATTTCTGGAAGTAACACCACTGTTAAAAAGAAGAAATATAAAGGATATTGGAAAGAAAAGCTTGTCTCCATGGGATTAAAAGTTTGACAAGAGTCCCCTTAAACAAATAAAAGTAACTGCACACTCAGGAACTCATTAACTGTGTCACAGAGCTGATACAAATTTCTGGGTAACCTTTTTCACTTCTGACAGGCAATGCCCTGCCTTTTGAAACTATCCACAGTTTATGAGAATTTAATCTTCAGTCTTGATGTAAATCAATTATAAATGGTTTCCCTCACATCTTAGGGTCACATGGTTTCCAAGCTCTAACCTTAATGATGTCCTGGCAGACTGTACTACAAGGAAAAGTAAGAGTTGCAGTAACTGTGCTAAACAGAGAATACAACCAATAGTAGAAAAAAAGTTCTTATTACATCAAATTTCTCAGTGTAAAATTATACAAGAACCTGTAATCATAGCTGATTTTTAAACAAGTTAAAAAGCACAGTTTGGTAGCATCATAATAAAGAAGTTGAATTCAGATAATACAGAAGTCTGGATTTTCTCTAACTCTGTCAACAGATGAAATGCCCCGTATTGGCAAGACACTTGACTTGGTAAAGGCCACTTACATTGGATTTCACTGAGCATCAGGTGTACATTTGAAGACTTTAACTTTGGGGGGGGAAAAAAATCCTTTTAAAGTAACTATCTACACAACCCATTTGTATGATGGACTTAATTCCCACCCCACCCCCGACCTTAATTGGTTTTGTTACCGTGTTTCTGCGAGGGACTAGAGGGGGTCTCATCCAGGTAGTTGTGCAATGACATGGTGAACAAACTCCCGCCTTTCCAGCAGCACCCAGTTAGTACAGCTAAATTAATCTGTATCTCCCTAAGATATTATCAGTTTTCATGCACAGATTTAATTAGTCCCCTGCTCTAAAAGCCAGCCCTAGGTGTCACTTAAAAGATGCATCAATTACACAATGGAATGACAGGAAGAATTATGAGTTCTTATTATGATGCAAGACTTGAGCAATTGAATTATTGAACTCTCAGTCACCACTAAGTACCCTTTCATCCTTTTCTTGCTGTTTCAAGAGCGAGCCCAAAGCGCCACCTTTTGCTGAATAGTTGGAACCACAAATAACAATTTCAGCAGCTGGTGAACTATTGCAGTGACAGCTATTCACACACTCAAATCCATCTGGTTGGGTACCAAAAATTAAACATGTGTTCTCACTAAACAGCTCAGTATGTCATAGCTGTCAGAACTGCTGTTCTTCTAGAAGAGCAATCATATGAACAGGTAGAGCATAGCTGCCCAATGGCACACATCAGGAACCTGACATAAAGGGTATTTTGGCTGGATTTCAGCAAGCATCCAAGTAAGTAGCACTTTGTGCATTTTTGCAGAAGGTTCTGTATTTCTTATTGAAATCTCATAGAGCAGCACCTCAACCATATTGTCACAGTTTCCAGCCAGGAAAACAGCAAGCAACACCCAATGGGCCCAAAACTGAAGATAAACAGACTTTGACAAAATTACTTCACAGACTTCACACACACACAAAATTACTCATTGGATTCTTGTAAAAACTGAACATCCTTAAATTAAAACAATGTAATTATCAAACACATATCAAATACAAAATTTAGGAGAAACAGAACAGCCCACTCGAACAGCTGATCCCCAGATATGGAGAACACAAAAGAGACCATAAGGACAACAAAAATTTATCTTCAGAAAAAAAAAAAAAATTAGTCTCTTTTCATCTGTGTTTTGGGGCAGGGAAAGGAGAAAGGGTATGAGAAATGAGTCAGGCATTTTGTGTGTTGACTAGACCCATCTTTGAAAAAACAAGAATAACAAAGAAGTTTTTATTTACATGTTGGATATACGGGCTGGCAGAGTGATAGAAGTATTTTCTGTCAAAGCTACAACTGAACTTGCAACATACTTGGCTAAAATTAAGAGAGGAAAAAAAACATGTAACACTAAAATCAGACTTCAAACAATGGAATAATTTGCTTTGTCTATTTGAAAGACCAAGAAGGACTATAAATAATCCATCATTTCCTGCTTAAACAATAAATTGGGCTATTCCTATTTCTGTCAACCTTTGTAGAACAACCTTGATTTCAGCAGGCTGCTCCAAGTTAAATGATTCTGGATCAACATAATCACAACCTAGAAATTGTCATAGTAATCATCAACAAACTGAAAGCTGGTGAAACTGAAGGCTTTAGAATCTGAGCTGGATTCAGTGTAAGAAGAAATAGTGACATTCAGTGGCTCACCAAAAAAAAAATTAAAAAAAATCTTTCCTTATGATAATAATGAACCAAGTATGGTGAGATCATGCTAATCAATTACACTCCATTAGCAGTGAACTTGCGGCCAATTCAAACACTGGGGCCTCTGATTCAAGTCACTTCTGTAATAAAAGAAGTGATTATGAAGGACACTTTCATGATACAGAGTATATACTGCCCTTGTCGTAAGAAAAAAAATAAAAAGTATAACCTGCAAATTACATACAAAATGAATTTTCACAGTATTCTTTCTTAATTTCTCTTTCAAAAGAGAGAGTTAAAGCTGACATTCTGATACTGGAATGATCACAAAGGCGTATTATTACGTTTCTGGAAAAGCTTAAAAAGTTGTGGAGCACAATGATCCTAAAACAAGCGCTTAAATTTCTGTACTGTTAGAACCAAACACCATAAAGAAGATACAGAGTTAAACTACATTCTAGTGTAATTCCAATGAATTTCCCAGAGCATCACAGGAAGAATGCAACAGGAAAATAAACAGAGGCTGAAAGGAAGAAGAAAATATTGGGTTAAAAGCACAGGCTTGAGAGACCAGTATTAGGGACTGATTCTACTTAATGTTTTTAAATTATGTTTTTTAGCACAGGAAGTAGGAGTATGTGAGTGAAAATTTTCTAATGATACTGTTAGGCCATGTTATCAATACAAAGGCAAATTGAAATACCCCATTAAGAAACAATCAGATGACCTTGAAGACTAGAACCTGAGGGCAAGATAGCACACAGACACTACATAACAAGTATTTCTGCTATCAGCTAGGAACTAATCAAATAGAAACAAGAAAGACTGGTGTTTCTTGATCTCAGAATGATTATGATGCTTCAGTGTTACTGGACTTGAGTCCCCAGCTTCCATCCAACAGCAGGCACTGCCAGTCTAAGATTCAAATTTTAATTACATAAAGGAGAGGGAAAACTCAAAATAAGTGAAACACTTAAGTCAGCAGTGAATGAGATCTTCATGTGCTGCTAACTGGGGGAAGGCTCTCCAAAAAGTCTCCTTACAGTACTTTCTCAGACTTCTCTGAAAGGCCTTTCTTCCAGATTTCTCTAGTCCTTGTTCCTCGTCACTCTGTAGCCTCAAAAACCATTAGCTTCTGCACCTCAGTGCAGACATCTGTTAAAGAAAGATCATTATCTACCTTAGTGGAAAGGCACAAAGCCCAAACCGTTGACAACGTTCTGAGCGCATGCAAAAAGCAGGTGCAAACCACTTAGGCATAAAAAAAGGCAAAGCTCCGGAATGAGGGAGGGAAGGACGGCACTGCCATAAACAGGCCTGCCCCTCCAGAAAGTAAAGGCGCGTTCAGAACCCTTACGTTTAGTCTTTCCCACAGCATCTGCTTTTGTTGTAATTCCCCCTCCCCGCTCCAAAAGGAGACACTTCCCACGAAGGGCCCCGGCCTCAGGCAACCGGGCGGGGAGCAGGGACGAGGGGCCGCTCCTCGGGGCAGGGCCCCGGCCCGGCCCCCCTCCGGTCCCGGCTTCCGCGTGGCGGCCGCTGCGCAGCGCTACGCGGTGACAACGCGACCTGGCGACAACTGGCCAATCGGGCGTCAAGGCTTCAGCGCGCCTCCTCCGATTGGGAGCGAGGCTTCTCCAGCTCACCCAAGGAGAAGGCTGCGTCTACAGAGCGGAAGGGCGCTCAGTGTGGGGGGCCGTGATTGGCTGGTAGGCGCCGCCGGCGGGATGGCGGCCGCGGGGGTGGCGGCGGGGCTGGGGAGCGGTGATTTCTCGGACCTGCGGGAGATCAAGAAGCAGCTGCTGAGCGTGGCGGAGCGGAGCCGCGAGCGCGGCCTGCAGCACAGCGGGAAGTGGTGAGCGCGGCGGGCGGGCGGGCGGGTCCCGGGCGGGCGGGTGGACTGACGGACTGACCGACCGACCGACCGGGCGGCCGGCCGGCCTTGTGCTAACGGGTCTGTCTCTGCGCAGGGCCTCCGAGCTGGCCTTTGCCTTGGACCCGCTGCCGCTGAGTGAGCTGCCGCCGCCCCCTGTGCTCACGGAGGTACGGCCTGGGGAGGGGGAAGGCCCGGCCGAGCGCGGCTCCGGCGCCGGGGTCCACTCGGGGCCTGCTGCCGCGCCGTGAACGCGCACCCGGGTGGGCCTGGGGCCGTTCTGTGCTCGTGGACGCGGTTGTGAGCTCTAGGAGCAAGTGCTGCAGTTCTGGTTGCTGGCGGGGACCGCCGGCTGCTTTTTAATCCCGTCCACAGCTGTTGAGGAAAAAAATGTGATAGCGGTGCGTCTGAAAACACGTGCAGGAGGCTGCTCCGAGGGCTGATTGTTTTATGATGCTGTGAAGTTCCCTTCCCTTATATATTTAATGGGGCAGATGGAGCTGAATATGTTTTCCCAGAGGAAAGTATTCTATTTCATGCGTTGCCGTGCCCTGAATGAGATACTCTGTAAGCAAAATTTGAAATCATGCTGCTCAATTTTTGGTTTTGTTCATCTTTTCTAAAGCTAGAATTTATTGTCATACAAATTATGTTGTGCCATTAAACTTCTGCTCCTTAGGACACAAGAGAAACAAGTTGTAGCTCCATCCCCACCTCCATAGGTGTACAGTAGGACTTTTAGGTATATGCATGTTTTGTTACATTACGGCGGTGTAACGTAAGTGCATTTCAAGGCATAGTTACCACGGAAATGTTTGCATTTAAGTTAGCAGGTTAATATTGTTTGATACGGAATTCCTGAGTAAGTTTCTTATTTGTGGTCGTTCCTACTCGTTGAACAGCTAATTCATGCCTCTGGCAGCTTGCCACAATTTGTTTTCTGGAATCTCTCTGTTTATTTTAAATGTTTCTAACTAGTCTGTACTCATTATTTGAGAACTAGGGACCTGATCATGTGAGGGAATGGAGAGACTTGTCTGATTGTACTCAAACCACCTTTGAGGATGGCTAAACTCTATTTTTAGCTTTCAGAGCAATTTTATTGATATGTTTGTAACTAGATGGTTTTCTTAAAACATGTCAGAGCTTCTAAGGTCTTAAAACTCTTCTCTGTCCCTGCAGGAGGATGCTCGTGATCTGGATGCCTATACATTAGCCAAGTCTTACTTTGATCTAAAGGAATATGACAGGGCTGCCTATTTTCTACGGGGCTGCAAGAGTCAGAAAGCTTACTTCTTGTATATGTACTCTAGATACCTGGTAAGATAGAAGGAAAAGTTGCCTTTTAGCACTGAACTCCTCTGCTTCCCTCCCCTCCCTGGCATACCTTATTTTTTGCCTTTTCTGTTCTGAATGACCAGCTGGAAGTCCAAATTATATGTTTGGGGGGAAGGGAGGTAAGGGTGTTCTTTTTAGAACTGTGATGTTTGTGAAAACTCAGTTTACATGCTGCTGCTGGCATTGCAGCAAACATAAGGAATATGCTATTGTAATGTAATCTTGGTTTTCTTCTCTTTTTTTCCACAGTCAGGGGAAAAGAAGAAGGACGATGAGACAGTGGATAGTTTGGGTAAGTCTCTGGTGTCAAAAAGCACAAGACAGTATAGTGAAGCTTCCAGTAATGCGTTTTCATGTAAATCATCTTGGTTTTATGGCTTTCCCCTCTATTTTTGGATAATAGTGTGCTGTAACATGATTTCTTTCATTCTCTCTCAATTCATTGGGTTAATACAGATTACAGATTTTCATCTATTAGTTCTTCTGTTAAAGCAGGTCATCAGACTAAGTGATTTTCTTTTAAAAAGAGGAAAATAATCACAGGCTGGGAAGCCTTCAGGTCATGTCAGTGATGATTCTGAATATACCCTAGGCTTTTTAATTATGTGGACTCTTGATGGAAAACTAGCTGTTTGACTTTCTCATCATGCAGGACCTCTGGAAAAAGGACAGGTGAAAAATGAAGCTCTACGAGAATTGAGAGTTGAGCTCAGCAAGAAACACAAGGCACGGGAACTGGACGGATTTGGCCTTTATCTGTAAGTGTCTGCATGTATCTTAATGTATTCATGTGTATTTGTGTGGATATGCAGAGTTTTATGATTCTGATTAACTTGATAACTTTCTTTACAGGTATGGTGTCGTGCTGCGGAAGCTGGATCTGGTGAAAGAAGCAATAGATGTGTTTGTTGAAGCTGCCCATGTCTTACCTTTGCACTGGGGAGCCTGGCTGGAACTTTGCAACTTGATTACGGATAAAGAGATGGTAAAACTTGGGAGATATCAAAATGTGGTAACAAATTCCAGAGTTTAACCTGATTCAGTAACCAATGATTCAGTTGCCACAAGATTGATGTCGCCCACTGCTTTATTCTGTGAGACTCGCTATCGGGCAAGGCAATACAAGATTGTAAACTATGTTGTTAAAGCCTCTTTTCTTCAATTGCTTGGCATGCTGTAGCTTGAGAATCTTTATACCAGCAGGGCCAACTTGTTACCATTCACCCATAAGGTGGTTTAAGAAATGGCTAATTCATATATTCTGAAGTAGTTGTCAGCAGGGTTATTGCCTTGTCACATGATGGAGATTCTCCTAAGATGTTTTTTTTTGTTTTGTTTCCTTAATCTAGTTCTAGTTCCACAGTTATTGAGCACTTTTGGTGGCTTGAAAGGATATATAGAATCACGGCCTTTAAACCTAAAACAATAATGTAGGTGTTGCCTTTGTCAAATACAAAGCTGCACATAGGAGATGAACTGTATCAAAGAACTGAGCTTAGATATAAAACCAAAATAGATTATTTTTCTTTATGCATGGGACTTTATGACACCACTCCTGGAATTCTTCAGTCAATTCTGGCTGGTGGAATATTTAAAAAAGTAGAGGTGGCACAGAAGAGAGCCTTACTGATTTGTGGAAAAAGGGAAATGCCGTTTTGATGACATTATTTGGAGTCTGTTCACTTAGCTTATCAAAAATAGTGATATCATATTGATGTTCAAATATAGGAAAAAAGTATAGTCTTTCAAAGGACTTCTGAATTTAATGGAAAAATAAGGCCAGCGGCTGAAGCAGAAGCCAGGTGCTGTCAGATTTGAAGACAATTTCTTCACTGATTGACCAAATGAAATGGCTTCAATTCTCCTGCAATTTCAGCAGTTGTGGAAATGGATTGGGAGTGACTAAATAGAATTATGTGGCCCATATTGTACTGCTTTTTAGACTGGATGTCTTAATGCTCCTTTCCTGTTTCAATATTCTCAATTTATAGGCATTATTTAGTCTCTTCTGTGGAAGAACCTGATATTAATTCTTGGTCCTAATGCTGATCTTTTGTAGCTGGTGTTATGGTTTAAGAAAGCGATTGCAGGAAAACCTCCTACCTCGAGACCATCTGCTAAATCATGGGAGGGAAGATAATGGATTCTTTGCCACAGGTGGCTCTTAGAATACTACTGATTGTCATCTCTTCCTCCTCTTCTTTGGTTCTTGCTAGTTGAAGTTCCTGTCCTTGCCAGATACATGGATGAAAGAGTTCTTTCTTGCACACATTTATACAGAGCTGCAGCTGATAGAGGAGGCTCTGCAGAAGTATCAGAGTCTCATTGATGCAGGATTTTCCAAAAGCACTTACATCATCTCTCAGATTGCAGTTGCCTACCACAACATCCGAGGTCAGTGACACTAACTATAACTAGCAGGAACGAGCCTCTTAATGCAAACTTGGCATTTATAGTTCTTGTTCTCCCATCTGCCGTTCTTTCTTCAGATATTGACAAAGCTTTATCCATCTTTAACGAGCTAAGGAAACAAGATCCTTACAGGATAGAAAACATGGACACTTTCTCCAATTTGCTGTATGTAAGGGTAAGCACTCTTTCTATTGCCTGTCCATAATGATGGTATCTATCAGAGGTACGTTAAACAATAGCAAAGCAGCTGATGCTGTCTAGCCTCTCTGAATATAGGTTTTCAGCTTCTTTCTGCTTCACAACTCCATGAAATAGATGCAATGTATGCATTGCTAACTGCCTAGGTTTTCATTGAAACTGTAACATGCTCCTTTTCACTTTCATTTCTTTGTTTCACTAGAGCATGAAGCCTGAATTGAGCTACCTGGCTCACAATCTCTGTGAGATAGACAAGTATCGTGTTGAGACCTGCTGTGTAATTGGTGAGAGCCAGCTCTTTTCCATGTTCTTATTATGCTGTCCGCAGGCTGTGCGATGAAATCTTAGAAACACTCGTGAAAATGATCAACCAGCAAGGCTATCAAAACCGCTTGGTGGATGTGGATTCAGGCAGCTTAAAAAGCAGACCAAATGACCAAGTACCCTTTTCCCTCATTTCTTTCTGAAAGAGCTGCTGTAATACTATCAGTGCAGAAAGGAGCTGAAGAAATCATTATGAAGATCCATGTAGCTGATAATCCCTTTATAGTCTTGAAACTCCAGTGGAAATAATTGTGTGTCAGGACCAGGAAATTAATTTATTAGATCATGACATAAGTTCTAAGGCCAAGGGGATGGGATCTTAATTGATTGGTCCAACTGGAAAAGGATTGACCAGAACACTGGAGAACAGACTGCTATTATGTCTCTTGAAGTTTGATTCAGATCTCCCTTTAATAGGACTCTTTCTTTTTATAATTTAAGTTAGGAGGTAGTAGATAATACCTCTTCCACCTTTTTTCTGCTTCTCTGCTGGTTTTTTTGTTTATTTGTGGGTTTTTTTTGTATTTATTTAAATATTGTGACTTTTGCTTTAGGGAATTATTATAGCTTGCGATCCCAGCATGAAAAAGCAGCACTGTATTTCCAGAGGGCCTTGAAACTGAATCCTCGTTATTTGGGAGCCTGGACACTTATGGGACATGAATATATGGAAATGAAGAACACATCTGCAGCTATCCAGGCTTATAGGTATCACTCATGTACTGCACAAAATGGTGTTTGAGTCTGTATACATAAGGATTGAAGCAGTATCTCCTATATTTTGTTAGTTTTTTGCTGAACTCTGTCTTGGTTTTAATCCTGACTGCTTTCTGACTAGTTCATCTCCTTTTCTTTGACAGACATGCAATAGAGGTGAACAAAAGGGACTACAGAGCATGGTATGGCTTGGGGCAAACCTATGAAATCCTCAAAATGCCATTTTACTGTCTGTATTACTACCGACGGGCCCACCAGCTCAGGTATAGTTGAGAACGAAGCCATGTTTATTGTTGTTCATTCTGACGTGGTTGCTACTAGCTAAGGAATATACACGCAGGAGCTAAGCTGGGGAAGGGAGAACAACATCAATGCTATGTGATTTGTGTAGTCTCACTACTCCAAATCCTTTTAGTTATATTAGTTAACAAAGGCTTTGTCAGTCAAATGCCCAGGAACGCTGGTCAGGAGTATAAGTGATGTTTTATGCAAGAGAGGATGATGGACACTGCCAGGTGTAGATTTTCCCTCCCTTCATCCCCCCCACCCCACTCTGAGATCAGCAGGCTGTCTGTTAAACTACATTTAGGAATTGCTCTTTTACAGACCAAATGATTCTCGTATGCTGGTTGCTCTAGGAGAATGCTATGAGAAACTCAATCAGTTGGTGGAAGCTAAAAAGGTAAGTGAGAACTGATGCGTGGAGTGAGACATTAGGATGTCTCCCAGGACACTAGGTGGAGTCGCAGCAAAATTGTGTATCCAGTGCTACCAGAAATGCCTATGGCATGTTGTTAGGAGCTTATGGAAACCATTTCTGTGGTGGTTACAATTGGGGAAGTTCTGCTGCAGTGTAATTAGGCCAGCTGATAAATAAAAAGTCATCTACAGATGATACATGCCCCTTTGCTGGAAAGCCACATAGTTTTCTGTTTCTAACTTGCTTGCATGAGTCATGAGCTGGAGTCATTTTTGTGGTGTGCTTGACTGACTTTCCTTCCTCGACAGTGCTATTGGAGAGCTTATGCTGTGGGAGATGTGGAGAAAATGGCACTGGTGAAACTAGCAAAGTGAGTATGTGTTATCACTGAACTGTCAATACTATGTTAAATGCAACTAGCACTTTGATGCCTAATGATAAAATACTAAATTTAAAACAAGTGGAATTGCTGTTAGGCAGTATTACTTTGGGAGCTATGTAATAACTGGTATCTTTAGGTCTGTAGTGACTGCAAATTCTGGTGTCCAGCTTTAGCTTTGTTTCCCTCAGAATAACTAGAGGGAATCATAACATAATGTGGGCTGCAAGGGACCTCTGAACCCTGAGGTGATTTGAGCAGACAGTGCTAGCAACTGTATTTGTTGTACTGAAACTTAAAGCAATCCAGGATGGTAGATGATGTACAAAATTGTAGATTGATTGATTTTTTTTTTTTTAATTATTTTTATATTTCCCCAGTACATGGTTGTGACATTGGGAAAGGGTCTAATGTGAAATAAATGTGAACACTGACACCAGCACTAATTTTTGGTGGGGATCAAGTAATACGAAGTGGAAAAAGTGAAAGGGAAAGAAAAGGACAAGTGAAAGCTGAAGCTGCTGTACAAAGACTTTTGGGATGTAGTGGGGGAAGAAGGAGCGCTGGAGGAAATAGCCAGTTAGAATAGGATGGCAAAGGTCTGTTAAAAGCTTTAAATTTAACACAATAAGGCCCTGCTTTGGTTGTTGCAGTTAGTATCTGACTGGCTCCCTTCCTGGTAATGTAAATGTTCTCAAGCTGGATCATCCCTTTCCATGAAGGGCAGTACATGGTGCATGTCTTCCAAATTCTGAAGGAAAAGATCTGGCTTTAGTCCAGGTCAGGTTGAGTAGGTATTTTCTCATAGGCCAAGAATGTCTTCAACGGTGTAGTCTTGTTCCAGTGGCCCATTTTTCTCCTTTTCTAGGCTGCACGAACAGCTGAATGAATCTGAACAGGCAGCTCAGTGCTATATCAAATACATCCAGGATATCTATTCCTGTGGGGTAAGATGATATATTGGGAATAAAAGGAGAAGTAAACTTGGTGTAGAACTACCTTGGAAGGCAGGAACCAACAGATGATGGTTTTTATCCCCCTCGCTGTAGGAGATAGTGGAGCACCTGGAGGTCAGCACTGCCTTCCGTTACCTGGCCCAATACTACTTCAAGTGTAAGCTCTGGGATGAAGCCTCAGCATGTGCTCAGAAATGCTGTGCATTCAATGATGTGAGTAGTTGTGCAGTCTTCGGTGCAGTCTTTCTTAAGGGATCTATGACCTTGTTCTTGCTTCCCCTCAGAGTAGAAGAAATCCTTTATTGAAGGAATGAGGGCTGTCTGCCATGCAGGTCACATCCCAAATGGTGGTATTGTATACCTGATCACTAAGGCTGCTTATGATTGACTAAAATAATGGAATATGGTTTAGATAGTAAAATTGAACCATGTCTCATTGGTGGTCTCATTAAGTAAAAGAATTTGAGGGTCCACATGGCAGTCTTAAGACTGCTGAAAATCTTGGGGCTGAGGAAGTGGCTAAATGGTCACAGACTCCCCCACATTATGTAATGATGGTACTCATATAACTTCTTTTTTTTCCCTCATCTTCTGTGTGTAGACAGTGCAGAGGATGTAACAGTACTTGGGTTTTATATGTGACTCTGTATTCTGAGATGTCTTGTAAGTGGACAATTTGGATTTTTAACTTCAGCCTAGTGGTAGACACTACCCATGAGTGCAGGGTGTTTGGCCTATCCTTAATAAAGCTGTCTGGAACTCTGGAGAACCTGAATTCAGCTTATTTGAAACTTCTCCCATCTACTTTTTGCCGGAATATTTAGACAGCTTCAGTGGTTGATGGTACCACCGTCTGAAATACCCAAAGTAACATGCAAATCAGGTGAGTTAAAGGTGGAAAGACTAAAAGAAAAGTGACATACCTTAACATTTTTAAGTAGCAGGAGAAAAAAGAAATGGGGATGGTTTTTATAGCTTGCAGCCTTACAGAATGACAAACTACTACAATTTATACTGCTTACAAACTGAATTTGATCCAGAAACCACCCATCCATAGGTGTATTGTTTTGTTTTTTACAAATTGCTTTCAGACTAGAGAAGAAGGAAAGGCCCTGCTGCGGCAGATCTTACAGCTTCGCAACCAAGGAGAAACATCATCCACAGATATTGCTGCTCCCTTTTTCCTCCCTGCGTCATTGTCAGCCAACAACACTCCCACACGTCGTGTCTCCCCACTCAATCTGTCTTCTGTAACACCATGAACAATGCTGATACTTCTAACCTGTGCATTGGATGTGACATTGCAGATGGGGCTTGCAACCACTTACTTCTTTCCAGTGAAATTTCTACATTCGTTGTTGCCTTCACGTGAAGGGTAGAAGTTATTAGAGCCTATAGCTGAAGTAGGATGTGCCCCAACAGGCAAAGGTGCAGCCTATGTGAAAGTGCCTATGCTGAGATGTGAGAACCTGCTTGTACTTCTCACTAAGTCATTCCAGTCAGAGGGCAGATGTGTTCCAATATGCAGGACTACTCCTAACTGAGGGATGGGGAAGAGCTTGTCTGCTTGTTAAAATGTATTTGAAGTTTGATTCTGCGCTGTTACCTCTGGTCTTTACTGAACTTCTTTGGATGACCTCTTAGTGGTACCATTGCTGTCTACATCAGAAACTGTTACCTGCCTGGCTACTTAAGGACTTCTGCTTGTCTTGAACTACACAGATGTTCCACTAAAGCAGTAGATATAGGCACTTAGATATAGGTGCCATGTCTATGTTGAAGGACTGAGAAGTGTCAGAGGCGTTCCAAGTAGCCATATGTAACACCTGTTTGCCATTCTGTCTGTGAATCTGACAGGTACTTTGGCTTTCAGTAGAAAAGCAGCCAGTGGGATAGCACAATTAAAAAACTAATGATTAAGTTACTGTCCTTTGGCTTCTTTTACAGTGCAGCTTTCGCGTGTACTGTAACAAATGAAACGGGATGAACTGAAATGGATCATTTTGTTAAGGATTGCCACATCTTGTGGACAGTATGGTGCAGGGGATTCCTCCCCTGCAGGGCTGCTGCTTCTCCCTGTTCACACATTTGGCCCATAGTAAGTTTTAAGTGTAAATTTCAAAGATGCATGCATATGCCCCCTTACTACAGCCATGACCATTGTCCTGGTTTCAGCTGTGATAGTTAATCATCTTCCTAGTATAGAAATGTCACCACAGTATGTCACCGTAAATGAACAGATTAACATAAACAAGAGAACATTGCCCTTAGGTGCACTTAAAACAGAAACCGTAGAAGTGGCCTGATCCTGTTCTTACTTGCTTAAAGTTTGCTAGTGGAACATATGTATATGCTTTCAGTGACTTGACTCGAGTACATGTTCACATTCTCTGGTCTCTCCAGTCTCTTCAGTATCCATGTCTAGATGTTGGGTATCTTGTTCAGTCTCAACCCTGGACCTAGGGTATCCACAGATTTTGTGTTTTTCCCATTTGCTGGCTAGTCCCAGTTAGGGTTGCTGTTGGAACGCACATGTATGTACACAAACAGAGTAAGGAGCACGATGATACAGAAAACAGGCAGCAATAGTGTTTAATTAATAAAAGTGTAGAACACACTATGGTGATGAGTCGTAAGCCACAGTCAGAAAAAGGTTACTGAGCAGCAGCCTGCTTGTGTGCCGTTGGTAGCTCTTCTGCCTAGCCCTACCCATCAACACTCCCCCTCTCCTGACGTGTGAAGAACGACCAACAGTTTGCGGTATCCGTTTGACCTGTGATCTCAGACAACTCCAGCCAAATGTCTTGGTGCTACTCAGTTACAACCTGTAAGCTTGATACAACCTGGAGGGCTTTTAAAAAGTACTTGAGGTTTGTATATGTTTTGGGTTATGAATTAGGAATAACAAACTATGAATATATTCATGCATTATCAACAAGATGCAGTTATAAGTAATCTGCAGATGTTCATACTAAACAAGCTCCAGCTTCCTCAGGGCTATCCAATAGTGGAATCTCGCATTGAGTTTTGTAATTGTCTGAAGATTTCCTTAGGAGGAAATAGTCCAAGTTTCAACTGAATGTTTTTTAATTAAGATTGTCCCAACTGTGGTGCTTATGAAGGTCCTGCATTAAATCCAGTATCCAGATGTCATTGTGGGAGGCTGGCTGTAATGATTAACTGTATTCACCAGATCTAAACAGTGGAATGGCATTGATCTGATACGATGCACCTTGCTTGCTGGGTTTTGAAGAGGCTTCTATCGGGATGATCAGTGAAATGGTTTCCCTTGATGTGGAGGATACTTCTTACAGATACACCTACTTTAAATACTCATCTGTAAAAGATGCAGTAGGGTTGAGCAATTATGTCTAAATTGAATTGTGAGGACTGTGAGTTCATCATTTTGTCTCCCCTACCCCTAGCTTAGATAACGGCACTTAATACCAAGTTCAGAAAGTTGTGTTTGATGAAAGTTGCTGATTGACATGTCTGCTATGTTATGCCAGCTGTGGAAGTGTGACAGTCCCTATTGGTAATGATATCTATTGCACAAGGTGGCAGTGATTTGTTAAGAATAAGGAGAAAATGACACATAAGTAGAGGTTACCTACTGTCTTAAAACTGAAGATGTAATGGGACCTCCTCCTTTTTTTTAATATGGTCTATTACTATATTTAAAATTACAAGCCAGTCTACTAGCTTTCTAGTATCTTATAATACATAATGTGTCACGTCTTGTTACAAACACTAGTGACCTATAAAAATCAGTAGTTAGTAATGACAATTGATGATCAATTCTTATGCCACATAAACAGCAAGTTCTTATAATGTAACTGAAACAATTTGTGCAGCAAAACAAATCTACTAGTTCTGTCTTTGCCTTCTGATAAAACAAATAAGCTTTATATTTAGGATAAATAATCATTAAACCTATGAGAGCATTCTAATACCTGAGACATTGAAGAAAAACTTTCAAACTCTTCATGTGTTCTAGGAACAGTCAGTCTTACAGAGAACTATTAAGATTAGCTTCTTAATACTTCGTGAGAGTTTGGGGGAAAAAAATCATTCTAATGTTCTATTTTGTTACTATATTGACAGATCTCTTCAAAGCCGATACTGGATTTCACATCAGTCACATTTACTAATTAAAATTGTGCATAATGGAGTTAAATTTTGGAAACAAATTTATTTCTAGACATATGTGTCCTCCAGTACTGAATAACAGTCTTCCTTCTGTCCTGGTTCTGTCTATTTTTATCTTGGTTCAGTCATAGTACTCTACTGTTCATTATTCACCTCTCCTAGAGTCTTTCTGTACTTAACACACTTGCTTGAAGGGACTTTACTGAAATGAACAATACTATTAATAGGTCTAGCTACTTTACTTCTCTTCAAGCTATCATCCTTTGGAGGATCACCCTATAAAACAAACCAAGACAACCTATTTGGTTGTTACATTTTTTGGAACTCTTTTCCAAAGTTTTAACTGCTATTAGTGAAACTGCTTGTTCTGAGATTGTTTTAGTCTTTCTTTTAGTATTTTGACCTGATACACTGCAGGACTTGCTGTTTCCAGAATCACAGCTGGCCCTTGCCATTTCCTGGGCTAGCTACATGGGGTTTCACTGATAACCTTGGCATGTTACGTCATTTTCTGCATTCCATTCTTTGCAGTTTAGGAGCTTTCTAAATCTACTGTTTTGAAGTTGTGGCCTAGATGGCCTAGATGGATAGCTATGTCTTCTGACACTTATTTTATTAGCATATGTAGCCAGTGATCAGTTAATATTTTTCGCTACCATTCAGCTGTCAGAACACCATTGCTGAAGTGTTCTTGTTTCTCAGTCAGTGATTAGTATCATGTGAGGACACAATCTGCAATGAAGGAACAGAACAGAGAATGACCTTGGGATACGCAGGAGCTGAGTCAAGATCTTTCAGCTGTCACAACTTTTGAATGTTCTGCTTGAGTACTGTAGTAGCCAAAGCTTGACTGTTATTTAGGCATTTTTTCCTACATTTTAATACTCTTGGTTGTAAGCCAGTGCACCTTTTTTGCTACTTCTGGGTACTTACTGTCTTTCTGGTTGTAGACATAGACCTGTTCCAGTGATGTGAATGTGAATTTGTCCATATTATGATTCATTTTTTCTCAACATTTCAGTTTGGAATCTGCCTGTCTGTATCCTCCAGATGTTGCTTCAGTGGTGCTTAGACACCTGCAACAGAAGTGTATTGCTGGAATCATCTGTTTCTCTCCTGTACATCCAGGCTGCTGCCAAATATAACCATTTGCTGAATCCAGAGTGAAACTTATTTTTCTTGAAATGCCTTTCTCTTGTTCAGAATTCTGTGCTTATTGAGCACAGTAAATCTCAGGAGTTACCAATTGCACTGTCTGAATAAAGAGCAGTTCTAAAATCTCTTTCTTCTTTATGCCAGGTATATGATGCAGGCTGCATTTGTTTGGTGATTCTGGAGCTCCTCTCCAGGGCCCAGGGCTCTTGCAGTAAACTAATTGAGGCTCTTGTGTCAATAACCATTTTGGGGCAATGTGAATCCCCAACTAAAGCTCTAATTATTGATCACCCCCAGAAATTGGAAACCAGCCTAATCAATAGCCTGTGAGGTTGTTACAGTTGGGCATGCCTGTTGTGCAGAATCAAACATATATCTGTCTGAAACAGTCCCTGGTCCCCTTTAATTTGACTGCTGCTGTTAGTAGTTGTTCTCAAAGGGCATTAGTGTGTGCTCCATTTCAGGCATTCATGTTTTCTGCTCTTCAGCTCATTTAAAATTAGATTCTAGTTCTTAGATTATTGCTTGCCTGATCTATTTCATCCAAGAAACCTCTTGCCTTTTCCTTTATCTTGAGATAGAGGCTTCCCTCGGTTATCCTATTTATTCCAGGCAGCTCGCCTGTTACTAGCAAATGTGATTGCTTGGCCTGGTTCACAGACTTCCCTCTTCCTTTCTCTTCACTGTGAGTCTTTCCCTATACATCTGTACTGTGTAAGTCTGTCCTGCTTGAATGATTTTGCTAACTGATTTTTTCCATCATGATACTTTACTCAGCTGTGTTGTGTAAGTAGGTCAAAAAATGTCATAATGTAGCTGGAATCTAGCTTGTGGCCTGTCTAAACCTATCTTTATGTATGGCTAGGGTCCAGCTATACAGTATGTTAACTGTGACTCCTGTCTTGTAATGGGACTGTATAAGACCTCTGTGTTTATTCAGCTTAGGCATTTGGTATAATATGGTGTGTGTTACTGTGGCTCCTATGTATTTCTTTTCATCTTTAAAAATAATGGAGGGAAAAACCCATATCCACTTGAGGTATTTTTATGATTCTGCTGCTGCTGAGCTTCATGTGGTAAATGAACAGTGGTATTTGCATCTTAATAAAGACATGCTGGATTTTCTTTGAAACGAACCAGAAGCAATGAGGAAAAAAAAAAATTACCTGTGCTGAGTATCATAAACATTCCTTCTTTGGAAATACTGTGGTGTTTCTCAGGGGGGGAGGCATGATCCCTGATTTTTTCCACCAGGACTCCTGCGCACATCTGCTAACATGGGTCAGAGGAAAGAGTGTGCTGGGCTATTTGTCCACCTCATTACACGACCTGCCTCCTGGGAGACCGCTCCTATCAGCCTTGCTGCTGGCAGAGAGCTTGTAGGCACCTTACGTCTGAGGTTGCTGAATAGTGAAAGTGTTACTACAGTGGTGAGCAGAGGGCCATGCAATAGTATGTTGAAGGATGCTAACAAGAGGTGGTTGAAGGCTGCATGTGTGCAGGTGCTGCCTAGCGCAGTCCCTCTTGCACCAGTGCTACCCACCATGCTCCCGCGGCTGCCGTAAGATGGTGACAGTGACTCCTTATCTGGGGAGAGAGGGCAGGAAGTACTAGTTGAGGTATCACTGGTGTCAGTGTTGCAATTAAAACTCCAACAGTAGAGGCAAAAAGATAACTACGCCTTTGTTTCAGAATTAGCATCCTTATTCACCCCTACAAATTTATTACAGCCTTATCCCTATGTCTGTGGCATGATTTTAATTAAGGAAAAAGCATTTTAAAAGCCCTTTCCATTTATCTGTAGCTTCCTGTGCTTTGTAAGACTGATGATACAGGTGGGCACACCAGGAAACCTGCAGGCAAGGCAAGGCAGTACCATCACAGCACTTGGCCCTCTGTACAATGCATTTGCACTGTGTACGTATAGCAGAGGGATGCCATTTTCCTAATTCTGGGCATCTCTAGAAATTTCTGTGTCTTGCTTTATGCTTCTTAGCACCTATTGAACCAGCATTTCTACAGCAGATGGGTTTAAGCAGCAAAATTGGATCTTGACTTTTTTGCAAACACTCCCATAATTACTGCATGCAAACCTGAGGACATGAACAAGACCATTTGTAAAATTTTTGTCAGCCTTTGCTCCTGGCTTGCCTTCCCTTGCCCAGCAGCAAGCCCTTGCTGCTCCCTGACACCCTCTGATCAACTAACTGGATAATTCAGTCACTACAGAGACCATGCAGTTTTGTCCCTCTTGCAAGAGGCTGCAAGTGCTGCAGGTAGAGATGGCAAAAGGTCAGTTGGAAGAAGCAGCCCAAATATACTTAGTGAGGACAAAGTATCCAATGGCTTAACTACCAAAATTAAGGTCTTTACTGGGACAAGGGAACTGTGATTCAACAAAGAATTCTAACTGGTGGAAATACGGGAAAATGTTTATGAGTGATAAACAGAAAAGACCTCAAGAAGGTTGACTGCCAATAATTTTTTTTAAGTCCCAATTAAAAATCCTAGGAATTAGAGGACATACAATGCATAGGCAGTGGAGGCAGGGATGCACATCCTGAGGAGATTATAGGGATATGGCCTGGGAGTGCAGGGAGGGGATCAGGAAAGCCAAGGCACAGCTGGAGCTGAACTTGGCTAGAGACGTAAAAAATAACAAGAAGGGTTTCTTCAGGTGCATACGACAATAAAGGAAGATGAAAGAAACTACAACTGTACAAACCTGGCTACAATTGACATGGAGAAGGCTGAGGTACTGTCTGGGTTTTGGCTGGGATAGAGTTAATTGTCTTCCTAGTAGCTGGTATAGTGCTATGTTTTGGATTTAGTATGAGAATAATGTTGATAACACACTGATGTTTTCAGTTGTTCCTAAGTAGTGTTTAGACTAAAAGTGAAGGATTTTTCAGCTTCTCATGCCCAGCCAGCAAGAAGGCTGGAGGGGGACAAGAAGTTGGGAGGGGACACAGCCAGGGCAGCTGACCCAAACTGGCCAAAGGGGTATTCCATACCCTGTGACATCACTCCCAGTATATAAACTGGGGGGAGTTGGTCGGGGGGGGGGTTGCTGCTCAGGAACTAACTGGGCATCGGTCAGCAAGTGGTGAGCAATTGCATTGTGCATCACTTGTTTTGTACATTCCAATCCTATTGTTATTGTTATTATTAATTTTCTTCCTTTCTCTCCTATTAAACTGTCTTTATCTCAACGCACAAGTTTTACTTTTTTTTTCCCGATTCTCTCCCCCATCCCACTGGGGGTGGGGGGAGTGAGCGAGCAGCTGCATGGTGCTTAGTTGCTGGCTGGGATTAAACCACGACAGGTACTCAAAAACTTCTTTGCCTTGGTCTTCTCTGGCAAGTCCAATAGCCAAGCTGCTGAATTCACAGAATCCAAAGGCAGGGACTGGGAGAATGAAGAACCTCCCACCATTAGAGAAGATCAGGTTTGAGACCATCTAGGGAACCTGAATGTGCACAAGTCTGTGGGACCTGATGAGATGCATCTGAGGGTTCTGAGGAAACTGGCAGATGAAAGTTGCTAGGCCACTACCCATCATATTTGAAAAGTTGTGGCAGACTGGTGAATTTCCCACTGACTGGAAAAGGGGAAACATAACCCCCATTTTTAAAAAGGGAAAAAAGGAAGACCTGGGGAACAGGTCAGTCTCACCTCTGTGCCCAGCAAGATCACAGAGCAGAGCCTCCTGGGAACTATGCTAAGGCACATGGAAAACAGAGAGGTGATTGGTGACAGCCAACATGGCTTCACTAAGGGCAAATCGTGCCTGATGAACTTGGTGGCCTTCTACGATGGGGTTACAGCATTGGTGGATAAGGGAAGAGTGACTGACATCATCTACCTGGACTTGTGCAAAGCATTTGATACTGTCCCGCACAGCATCCTTGTCTCTAAAATGGAGAGACGTGGATTTGATGGGTGGCCCACTTGGTGGATAAGGAATTGGCTGGATGGTTGCACTCAAAGGGTTACGGTCAATGGCTCAATATCCAGGTGGAGCCCAGTGATGAGTGGTGTCCCTCAGGGGTCCATATTGGGACCAGTATTATTTAACATCTTTGTTGGGGACATGGACAGTGGGATTGAGTGCAGCAAGTTTGCGGATGACACCAAGCTGAGTGGGGTGGTTGATAGTCTAGAGGGAAGGGATGCCATCCAGAGGGACCTTGACAAGGCTTGAGAGGTGGGCCCGTGCAAACCTCATGAAGTTCAACAAGGCCAAGTGCAAGGTCCTGCACATGGGTCGGGGCAATCCCAAGCACAAATACAGGCTGGGCAATAAGCAGATTGAGAGCAGCCCTGCAGATAAAGACTTGGGGGTACTGGGATATGAAAAACTGAATATGAGCCAGCAATGTGTGCTTGCAGCCCAGAAAGCCAATTGCATCCTAGGCTGCATCAAAAGCAGTGTGCCCAGCAGGTCGAGGGAGGGGATTCTGCCCCTCTGCTCTGCTTGGGTGAGACCCCACCTGCAGTACTGCGTCCAGCTCTGGGGCCCCCAGCATAAGAAAGACATAGACCTGCTTGAGCGGGTCCAGAGGAGGGCCACACCAATGATCAGGGGGCTGGAGCATCTCCCCTATGAGGACAGGCTGACAGAGTTGAGGTTGTTTAGCCTAAAGAAAAGAAGGCTTCAGGGAGACCTTATAGCAGCCTTCCAGTGCTTAAAGGGGGCCTGCAGGAAAGATGGGGAGGGACTCTATCAGGGCATGTAGTGATAGGATGAGGGGTAATGGTTTTAAACTGAAAGAGGGTAGATTTAGATTAGATATTAGGAAGAAGTTCTTTACTGTGAGGGTGGTGAGACATTAGAACAGGTTGCCCAGAGAGCCCCATCCCTGGAAGTGTTCAAGGCCAGGCTGGATGGGGCTTTGAGCAATCTGGTCTAGTGGAAGGTGTCCCTGCCCATGGCAGGGGGGTTGGAATGAGATGATCTGTAAGGTCCCTTCCAACCCAAACCATTCTACGATTCTGTGACACCACAGCCTTGCCTCCCAGGGAGCTTGCCAACAGAGGAAGGGGCCTACAAGCTATTTTGCTGACTCTTTGCCACAGGATCCTTCCGTCATCAGGACACTGAACTGACCCTGCCAGAACCTGTTAGGTTAATTTTACAGTTTACAGTGCCTGCAGTCCCAGAGAAGTCATGCCATGTAATATGCTTTAGTATTCTTCACAGTTGTTTTTTCCCTTTTTTATATACTTCAGACCTTCCATTTATCTTGTGCAGCCACCGTACTGGTCTTTCAGAAGGCCATTTCCAGAGCTATTCAGTCAGTAACCATGACATGAAAAATAAAACATTTAGGCTAGGCATATGCAGACAGCAGCTTTTAAAAAACAGAACTTGGCTTTATTTTGGGCATTGCAGCTTTTTTCAATCACTGAATGTGTTAACTGCCCATGGGATATTTTTTATGAAAACACTGTAATTCTATAAAGCCCACTTACAGCATCTTCCCCTTCAGGCTCTTCGAGCTTGCCATGTAAATGGCAAGTGCTTTTCCTTTTGAGGTGGGTTCAGGTGCGTAAGGACAGAGTACACATGGGGTTGAACAGAGGAACCTATTGCACTCTTTGGTAAGTGTTAGGCTATGTTATATGCGTCTAATGCTCAAGTGGATCCCTTGGCATTATATTACAGATCCTGCCAAACAAAATGAAAAAAAAAAAAAAATTAACTGAATCTCTTACACAACTCTGAGAAAAACTAAATGCCTCCACTTTCCAGGTGAGAAAGCTGAAGCCAGGACAAACTGGTCAGCCATGAGTCAGGTATATGGTGCCAGACTCTTTACTCTGAGACCTCTGCTTCTAGTGCCAGGTTTCCTTCTCGTTTTCAGAAAGATTTCATGGTAGAAGTTTGAAACACTGGCACTTAATGTGAGGCCTAAGAACTAGATATTACGGAGGACTCTGACGGAATTTGGTGTTCAGGCTGGAGGACTCAAAATTTAGCCTTTGTCACTAGTTTTGTTCTGATATTGCCACTGACTAGGGAACCACTTTACAGAACGGAGATAACCTGCAAATCCAGTACCCAACTAAACTATCTTTTCGTTTCCATGAATGTTTTTTCCTGCACTTTGCTATGATTAGAAAAAAGACCCCAAAAATGCAACAGTTGTCTTCCCTTTGCCCACAGAAAGAAGAGTCTATTTTTGCAGAAAAACAAACACCTTATCTGAGCAGGTCTAACAGCAATACATACCTTCTCTGTAAAGTGCCAGAAGGATAACGATTGGAATTCTTGGTGTGTTTATTATTGTCAGTCTACCGACCTCTTCCAGGGACCTCTCTGTCAGTCTCCAGAAGGATGGAGATGAGGAAGCTTCTGAAGAACCTGAAGAGCAGGGGCTTCTGTGGTCATTGTTTGCACGAGTGCCTCACTGACGTTTGGGCTACGCAGGAGCATGACTGCTTCTGCAGTTTATTGGCATACATGAACAGTCCCGATGGACTCAGCCTGGGCTGAAGCTCGCTCCCCAGAACGTGATGGGCCGCCTTTCCGTCGGGGAACACCGACCTGACACCTGCCTCGCTGGCGGCTCCCTGCTTCGGGAAGGCGCTTTTTGGGCCCGAGGTGCGATTCCGGCTGCGGGGACGTTAGGCCCTCTCTCGCCCCCGGCCTACGCCAGTCTTCTACTTCGGGGGAGCTCCCGAGCGCCGTGGGCCCCCCCCGCCCCAGGCTCCGGACGCTTCGTGCCGCCCCAGCTCTAGCCGGAGGGCGAAGGCCCCTCAACCTCAGCGACCGCCCGGCCGGCGTCGCCGGGCCCGCCCCGAGCGGGTCCCACACCGCCCCGCCGGGGCTAGGATGCGCTCGGCGCCCTGACAGACACTCCCCCCCTCCCCCCCCCGCCGGTGGCCGCGGGGGCGCCTGGCGGTCCCGCCGGAGCCCCTCCGCGGGCGCTGCCGCCGCCTCCCGCCGGCCAAGCTCGCCCCGCGGCTCCCCTCGCCGCCGCCGCTCCGCCGCGGCGTTGCCATGGCGGCCGGTCGCGCGGCGCTGCGGCGGCGGGTGGGGCGGGGCCTGCCGCAGACCCCGGCCCGGCAGCGCAGGCCTCCGCCGCGGGGAGGCGGCGGGGCGGGCGTCCGCCCTCAGCGTCGGCGCGCAGGAGGCCGGCGGGGCCGGTGCTGGGCGCTGGAGCCGCCGCGGCGGCGGGAATATGGATGCGCCGTGCTCGTCCCTCGCCGCTCGGCATCCTCTCCTGGCCGCGGCACGGTGAGCGGCGGCGGCGGAGGGGGGTCCCCCGGTCCCCGCGGCGGCGGCGGCGGTGGCGGTGGAACAATGACCTCGGCCGGCTGTGGGGGGGCCGGGGCGAGGGCGGCGGCGGCGGCGTGGCGGGGGAGAGGGAGCGATGGAGGTGGGCAGGAGGCGGAGGTGATGGAGCCGGTGATGGAGCCAGAGGTGTGGCAGGGCGCAGCCCGCAGCGCCGTGCCCGCAGCCACCTCGGCTCTCTCCGGTCCCGCACTATTGTGTTCCAGGTCGGTCATTATCCTGCCTTCCCCGCGCTGAGCGCGGTGCACTGGGTGCGATTGCTGGTTACAAAGGAAGGGGCTTTTCCAGGGCTGAGCGCGGTGTGCGGAGGCTGCAGCCGGCGGAGCCGGGCTGGGCCTCGGTGAGATGGCATCTGGGGGGGGTAGTCAGCGCAGCTGAGCGGGGAGCAGCTGTGAAGGCACTCCCCTGGTTTATTTTTACTCGCGGTGCGTCTTTGCCCGTTCCATGATCCGCATAGCATTGCACAGGGTTTCTTGCCGAGCATGTCTTTTTAGAAACGCGCCTGTGTGCGTCTTGGGGTGTCAGGGTTGGTGTATTTGTGGCTGTGTGTGTGAAGACATTCTCTCTTGCAAACGCAGACCCTGCAAGATGCATCTCTTTGTACGTGCAACACATGCCTTTTTTTCACAGCCGTTAACTGATGAAACATGCCACTTGGGCTGATGTGCAGTTTATTCTTAAATTAGCGGATTGCCGTCCCTCAATTTCATTATGGCTACTTAGGACAGATCTAGATCATGCATTTGGGCTATCTTATGGCACTGAATACTCATTTGTAGTTGGTTTCTATTTTTTGCTGTGAATGCAAATATATAAAAGATGCTAAGTATACCTTATAGGCTGGGAACATAGAGAAATATATATTTTAAAAGTTTAATTTGAACTGTTGTAAGGAAAAAATGAATGAGATGTATTTGTTTTAAACATTTGCATTCTGATACTGTCCTATGCATCACTGTAAGGTGACATGTTGGAGTCTCCCATTCTCAATGTCTCTTATTTGCTGGGTCAAATTCTGCACTGGTGCACATATCATGCCTGGTCTAGCAGTCTGGGTGGCCCATCAGGAGAATGTTTTGTCTCTTTTCAGGCAACAACATGAGGTTTATTGGTTCTGCTCTGACTCAGGTTTTGTTTCTATTGATCTGGCCTGCTGCTCTACATATGAATTTCAAATCCAGGCCTGCTGTGCTGTAAATGCTAGCATTGCTGGCACTTGACCAGGTTCAGATTGGTGCTTGAGTGAGGTGAATATCTGTTGATTCTAAGAGGTTCTCCGGGAATGGTTATGATATTGGTGAAGTCTGAGAGTGGTTAGCTGGTAATTGTTGAAGAAGGTGTAAGACACAAGTGCCCTATAAGTAGTTCTGTAGCAATCAAAAGCCACCATAGGTGCCTCAATACAAGGAGGACATCAAACTATTAGAGTGTGTCTAGAGCAGGGTGACCAAGATGGTGAAAGGTCTTGAGGACAAGACTTATGAGGAGCAGCTGAGGTCACTTGGCTTGTTCAGCTTGGAGAATAGAAGGTTGAGGGGGGACCTCATTGCAGTCTACACCTTCCTCAAGGTGGGCAGCGGAAGGGAAGGTGCTGGTCTCCCCTCTCTGGTGACCAGCGACAGGACACGAGGGAATGGAATGAAGCTGCGTCAGGTCAAGTTCAGGTTGGACGTTAGGAAAAGGTTTTTCACCGAGAGGGTGGTCGGTCACTGGAACAGGCTCCACAGGGAAGTGGTCACGGCACCAAGCCGGTCAGAGTTCAAGGAGCGTCTGGACGATGGTCTTAGTCGTATGGTTTAGTTTTAGCTAGTCCTGTGAGGAGCAGGGAGTTGAACTCCATGATCCTTATGGGTGCCTTCCAACTTGAGATATTCTGTGATTCTAATCAGGTTAACAGGGTTGCAGCCAGTTCCACCTTTGCTTCTACAGTGAGCAAAATCCCAAGCAGGAGCCTCAGGGAGGAAAGGCTGGAAAGTTTCTGATGGGATTTCCATAGGAGTTGCCTGGTGGAGGTGGCTACCAGGAGCTGTTGATGTAATTGCGCCTTTGGCCATGTCCCTTTCCCAGAACTGTGGCGATGTGGTTGACTGCTGGGATTCTCTGGTTGTCAGCAGAGCTCCTAGCTGAAAGGACCAGACTGCCAGTGACAGATGCTGCAACCTTTCTGACTTGCTGATCTTGGACTGACTGTTCTGTTAGTGCGTAAGGTAGAGAAACATGATCCTCACCTTGGAGATGAATTCGAGCCAGGTATTTCCACAGTGTCCACCCCAAGCTTAACTTCAGGCTCTGTGATACTGCAAATGCTAATGCATTGCCTCAGCCTCCCTTCTGATAATCTTGTCCCTGTCACCTTCCAGTGGCTTCTGATAATCCCTCTGTTTCCAGAGGCCATTCCCAGCTAAATAATCTTCTGAATAAGAACTTCTGTATCCTACTTATTAGCAATTGAACGTAAGGTACAGCTAAAACATGGTTGTGTGGTAAGGAGGTGATTGGCTATCGTAATTTGTAAATGTATGCTGGGCTCTGGTAGACCTTTTATTATCAAGACCTTAATGTAGCTGGAAAGGTGCTGCATAATTTCTCTGTTGTTACAAAGGATAAGTGACCTCAGGGTATTCAAGTCAGGAAAATGCTGTGAAACATAACTGGCAAAATGATGCCCAGAATAATTTTCAATTTTTGTTTCTGTTCATCCATTTGATAGACAGTTGATACTGTGGTTAAAAAGTGTATAAAAATAGCCTTCCAACCATAAAAAAAGGTATGGTGATGGATTCTACTATCATAAGGCTGGTATAACTCAGGTGTAACTTGAGCAGTTGAAATCCAAGTAGTTTGTTAATTATAACTTCTTTTTTTTTTTCCCCTCTTCTTTTTAACCAAACTATGGGAGACTGAAGATGCTTACAACTTGGCTTTCATTAGTGAGTCATGGTTATGCTTCATTGTGGTTCATATTTGTGCTTTCTATTTGCTTTGTGAAGTTGTGAGGCAGCAAAATATACCTTACCAGATACCTGACTTTTGGATCACTTTCTAGTCGGTCATTCTTTGTATTTTCTGGGTTGCATCAGATTTCTCTTTAATCTTTGAGCATGGCAATGCAATATTTGGGTTACAAGACTGCAAAACAAATGTTTTTGCTTTAAAAAACAACTATTTTACTTGAATTTACAATGGCATCTTTGTGTTATGTGTTTCTAAATCAATAGCTTGCTCAAATTCCCAGCAGGTAACCTCTTCGAAGTTCCTCTATAAATCTATATTACTTGAAGATCTGGTCTTTACCAGATTGTAGCAAATTTATCTTCCCATCCTCAGAGATGGATTCTCTGCTGCCTTCTCTTTAGTAATCATCTATATCTGTGCAAAGCATCTGTGCAATTCTCTGTGTCATCAGCTCTCAATATCCAGAATCCATGAAGGTAGAAAAATGTAATTTTTGTAGTACTTCTAGTTTCTGTATCTTTTAAGGTCTATTTGAATTTCTCCTTTAAAATATGAGGACTAGAAATCTTTGCTTCAGGAGGTGGGACTCTAAATAGAAAATTCAACAGCAAGTTGGAAGAGTCATGAAAAAGCTCTATGGTCTAGCCATACTGAATGCTGTCAGGTTAAATGAGCATAAATACAGCTTCTTTGTAAATGACAGAAAAACAGTGTGGATCACAGTCTGCAGTTTCGATTCTAAAACAACCAATGAACTTTAAAGGAAAAATAATGACATGCAAGCACTTTCAGGAATGCAGGCTTTCAGTTCATCTCACTAAAATTTATGGTGCTCTATGATTTGCTTGCCATGCATTTGGATCACTGGTGGGTAGCTGAGAAACTGTCACACATCCTGGAAACTTTGGCCTGTGTTTTATCTGGAAGATCACATGTAGATATCACAACCAGTTCCCTATGTTAAATAGTCTGAACCAGCTATTGTCAGAAGAGAAGCAAAGTGAACTGATATATGTGACCATCCACATCACATAGTTAAACAAGAAAGAGGCAAATGAATGCAGCAAACATTTTACTACACAGCTGTGTAATGAATCCTCTTAGTTAACAGTTTAACAAACACCAGTAAATAAGGAATACAAATGAAGACTGGATAGACCACAATTGCATTTCTAACTTTAGATGAAATGTAACTTTGTGATGAATAATAAAGTAAACTGATGTACCTAAGAAAATTGTTTAGATAGAAGAGCTGCTATGGTATGCCAGGTCATCTTTTACGTTAAAAATGATAATGCAAAGTATAACATTATCTCAGATTATGTTATCAAAAATAACAAAATGAATTATTTTAATTAATTGAGAACAGTTGATGCTAAAATGCATGTTGTCTCCCATTGTCACTTTATGCATTCCTCCCATCTCCACCTAGGAGAACATCTCTCTCAGTTACCATTTAACACCTGTACTCCATTTGTCAAGCTATTTGTTGAATTTTGTTGAAATTGTTTATTATAATATTCTTTTAACTGTTTAGGGGAAAGACTTGTTAAACCTTACATTGCATGAACTATAAACAAAAGGTCTAAGTAACATGGAAATTAAAACTGAAAAGAAGAAGAAACAGCTGTTGAAAATTGCATTGAGGTCCCAGGTGGTTTAGGGTAATCAATAATGAGTGAGCAAATAAAGTTGGGAGAAATGGTAGAGTCAGCGTTTCTGGATTTTTTTTTTTTCTTTTTGCTGCATGTGTGCTGGTTTGCTAAAATTTACTAAGTTGATTTTCTTTTAAAATGGATGCAGAAATATTTTTCATTATTCATTTTTATGGTGTATGCAAAATCCTTAGAACTCTTAATGTTACAGGTGATAGAAATTACTGTTTTGCAGGTATTTGGGGTAGGCTTGGTGTACAGATATTTTAGTGACGAATTTTAGAAAGACTTAAAATTGTACGAATACATAATATACACTTATATTTTTCATGAACATGAATGTTATTTTTGTTCTTGAAGTTCTGTTATCTGTAGATAAGTCCATGGGTTTTTTACGCTGTGTTTATTTGTACTTAATAGTTAAGGTTCTGCAAGCTGTTCTGTTCTGTCTCTGTGTGTTGGTGAGGAACAAAACGAGATGCAGTCATTTTTGGGAATCAGCTAGGAGAATCTGCTTTAATTTAATAAAACCCATAGTAATATCCCCTTCTCATCTCCCCTTTCTGATGGGAAATTATAATCAGTTATAGTCAGTCTTACACAAACAAAGCGTATATGGGGACTGTTGCACTTGAAGAACATCGAGTAATTTACAGCTGAAAGAACAATTGTGTTGGTTACTATGTGGTAGCTTATAACTAAGCAAAAGGTTGCATTAATTAATTTGGAAATGCTTTTAAGAATGAACCTGTAAGTTTAGAGTGTGTCCAGTAGGTGTTTCAGAGGCACAACTGATACCTAATAAACATCCATGCATATCCAGTGGTATTACTGACCTAGTGGTATTCAGCCTGTGTTTGCAAGGTTCTGTGTTAGCAGATCCTTTTTGAATCGCATCACGTATTTTTGTAGGTCACAGCATGACCTACATGTTGCTGTTTTCTTGGAATATGCAGTCAGTGTCGGTGATCTCTGTGGTAGCCTGTGTTAGGTGAACTCAATGAAGATGTAAGCATTGTCCTTGGGAATTGATTTGAAATGATATACAATTGCTTATTGCCTAGTAAAATCTCTCTGAAATCACCATATTTTTCTGGTTTCAGATGCAGCCTTAATGGAAATCTGTGTGTTCAAGAGAGCATCCTGAATGTCTTACAAGTGAAACCTTTTAATATTTTTGTACTTAGCCATGTCATGTATGAACCGCCATTTCAGCTGGGTTTAATGGGTGGTATTTCATGCTTACATCTTTGCCAGCTGAGATGGCGGTTCATACATGACCCATCACCTGCTTTCGTGGGAGGAGAATGCTGCTCCCCTGATCAATACTAGATGATGCTTCCGTTTTTAAAGCAGCACGGTTCAGCTAAAAATCATCCTGTAGATTTCAGGGGTAGTTTTAAAGTAGTAAACTGTAAGAATAAATTCTACATTTAACATGAGTTTCACTTTATCCTGGTTGTTTATTTGTTGAGTCCTATTCTTTCCATAATGAGTAGAGCTACCCAAGTCAGCATGTAAGGTGTTAGGGGGTATGTTTTCATTTGATTTGTTTTGTTGAGAGGACAGGGAATGATAGTTACTTGTCCCTCAGCTGATCAATGCCATTGATGGAAAAGATTATTTCTAGTGTTATCCGGTGAAAGTCCTGTTTTGGACCATTGTTAAAGAGCTCACAGACTCTCGGTGACGTGCGGAAAACAGACTCCACAGTCAGTGAGATTGTAAAGTAGGTATGTTCATTCAGTGCTGGGCAGCACGGGGGGTAGTCCCACCAAAGTCGTGCGCGCCCGACTCGGCAGTTTGTCTCAAGTTTATACAGTCAAGTGTTACATATTCACAATACGCCTATACATATGCATGACCTATCCCCGCTTCCTATTAAAATTAGCTCCGAGAGGTCATTTCCATAGTCTCCTCTCAACTGCGCTTGCGCAGTGCCTCTTTATGGTGGTCGTCTGGTGGTCGCAGAGATGAAGAGAGATGACTCCTCTTCGTCACCACTAGTAACCTTTTTTCTTGCGCAGGCTCAGTGATTTCTTGGTATTCACCCAAGCCGCAAGACCGGTCTTAGCTGGCTCTTGGGGCCTGCTCCTGCTTCTTATCAGGAACTGTCTCTGCCTCATTGGCTGGTTCTTGGGACCAGCAATTCTTATCAAAGACTGTCTCTGCCTCAGCTAATTTCAACAATTTAAGCGCTAAACATCATCTCTCATCCCCCTTTATTATGTCTGCTGAGATTCTTTTGACTCCCCTTGTCTCATTGGGATGTTGAAGGAACCTATCTTTCAACGTATGATAGAAGGGTAAGAATCACAACAATTCAGAAATGAAGACAACCAGCTCTGGTCACAGTGTATTTGGAAGTGAATAATCTTGAGTGTTTCTAGTGAATGTTGCTTGTAAAGTTTTTATTTGTAAAGGTATTTTTAAAGGTATTTTGACTCTAAAAGATGGATAGAAATGGCTGATGGGATATTCATATACATGTTTACATTTCTGCTGAAAAGCTGATGTGAAGAGACAAGCTGTAATTCATGTTGGCTTAGTTTTTGCTGAGCTTCCCTGGTAATGGGAATGTTCAGATTCTTTTCCCAGACAACAGAAGGAAAGGGCAAGAGGGATACAGGACATGGGAAATCAGAGCAACGTGTACATGAACTTCTGCAAGGCAGGGTGGGAGAAGAAAATACATGTTTTGAAGTGATATTGTACTGCAAACTGATAAGAAACTGCAAGAAGGTAGTAATCTGGTTGTAAGTAAGGTGTCCAGAAAAGAAAACAATTCATCGTAGAGATCTATATTGTTAAAAGTGAACGTGGGAGGTCAGAACGCAGATTTTTCTTATTTGTTCTGACATCAATATCTACCTTTATTGGCTGTAGCAAGAGCTGAGCTAAAAATGGCATAAACTTTCACAAGTTAACCCTCTTACTTTAAATAGAAAAATTACTTAAATATCTGACAGTCTTTAGTAGTGAATGTAAAATATCCTCCTCTGATATCTGTAAGACAATAGATAATCACGGTTATGGCCTTAGAAAGAAAGAAAAGGAAGGGTTTCCAGGAGAAAGATATGGGGCATGAACTTGCCCTCACTTTGTTGTTTTCTTGCTTACATGCATTTCAACTAAATAAAAGATGGTTTTGCTGTCTTGTTAAAATCAAAATCAAAGAAAGGAGAGCCTGATACTATAAACTCTGGGAATTGCAGTGTTTCTCTTTAAGCTGTATATGTTGTCTCTGGCAGAGGTTGAGTGTGGCCCTACTTGTGTAAAATACATTTACAAAACCATCTTTTTAGTAAACTAAAAATAGGCCTTGAATAATGCTTAGAGTACAAAACCAGTGAAATGTTTTCTTAGACTGCCATCGTGCAATGAGCTGGGCAGGTTGATAGAGTTCATCCTTTTCCTGACATTCCTGCCATTCTTAAATAGTGTGTCTAATCTGTGTCCATGTAAATCTCATGCTGAAAAATATTGATTCCAAAAAATTTCTGTTTCCTTTCAGGTTAGTGCAGGATTTCATGTTTTCACTGGTAGTGTTCTTCTCAGTGTGCATTGTGTTATGGCAACTTCTAGGGAAATAATTGTATGAAAAAGAGACAGATGGTATTTTAGCCACAGAATACTAGAATATTGGTTTAACAAATCTCCTCAGCTTCGCTGCAGCTAACAATAATGCTTCTGTCCCCTTTTGACTGTTTCCATGGAGTTGCCAGCAACTTGGATAGAGTTTTTTGGTTCATGTTTTAGAGCAAAGGCCAATGGTAATTTTAGCATGAGCAGCCTAGCAGCACCAGATTCATCCTGTATTCCTTGTGCGGAGCCCCGAATCCGAGGGATATTGTGAGTTGGTTCTGAAGGTTTTTTAATATTCCTGAAAATTATTGTGGTATTGATTAAAAATCTAACTACAATACTATGATTTTTGTGCAGTCAAAAGCAGGGGGTTGTTAGGATTTGTTCTGAAGAGCTGTTTATCACCATTTGAGGGAATAAAACACATATAAACTGCTAGCATGTGAAACCTGCCGTGTTCTCACTATCAAAAGAAATACAGAACAGACTTGTATAAATGCTGCAAATATTTGCAGCAAGTCTGAGCTGAGTTTTTGGGTTCATCTTGGGATGCTGAATTATGACATCATACTAAAATCATGTACATCATGCTTTAATCACAGTTTTCATGAATCATGTATTCTGTTATGTGACATAACACACACAGCATGGCATGCAATAGTTAGGGCTTGATTTTTATTCTGAAACGATGCAAAGCTTAGATGAAACCTGGTAAATAAAAGCCAAAGCAAAGACTGAATTTTGAATTTATTCAAATCCCACTAGCAAAATGAGACAGGCTTTGGAGAGACAGGGAATTTTGTATGGCCAGTGTTCCCCTTGTAGCTAACAGAATTGTTGCAGTGATGGGAATTGGCTTACGTGGAAATGTTATTTCCTTAAAATATTGCTTAAGACCAGATCAGTGAACAAGCATGAATCCAATCTAGCTACTGGGATGAAATTTCCAGCAGGTAAGCACTGGAAGTACTCCTCTAGTTCCAAGGGAGTGTCACCATTTTGTGGGAGTAGAAAATGTCTATCTCAAAATTGTTGCAGATTGTTGGCAGAGATGGTGAAGTGAACAAAGGCCACAAGGACTTGCTGAGGATGAAAAACCTTCACAGTGGTATTTGCACTAGTTTTCTTAATTTGCATTAAGGACCTGCAAACCCAGGGAAGAACTACTAAAGGCCACAGAGTTTTGTTTGATGAAAACATGCAGAAGAAGTTGTCTTTTTGTCTGACACAGGGGTGGATATCAGTTTGTATCCCTGAACTGCCATCAAACTTCTCTAACTGGCATAATGGCTTGATTTGGGATTTTGACTTGCCGTGTTCTGAAGCTCTGGTTCTAGAGTCAGCACTGGGATCTAGAGCCAGGGTGCTTAGATCAGCACTCTTGATTGGAAAAATCAGGGTTTACCTAACCTGAATCCCAGCACCCTTTTCTGGTGGAGAGTTGGGTCAGCAGAGTTCCGAATTAGCATGTTAATCATTATCTTGGCAAGAGTTGAAATGCTGGCTCTGGGCCCCAAAGAAAACAAGTTTAGAGTAGAGTTTCTGCTTGTTCACATAGCTAAATCCACTTCACAGTGGAACCAATGTCACCCTCTCCTTGAGCAGAGTCAAGTGTCTGACGGCAGGGCTTTGGGAGGAGCGTGTATATGACTTGTGGTCCCTATCTGCTCTTATGCTCAGAAAGCAGAAAATTAAAGTATAACTGAAACTGAAATATGACCCTTAGAGCGAGCTCAGGTGGGTTTAGACCCTTTCTATGGGCAAGAAAAATAAAAGCCCCTTTCTTTTAATTGCAATTTCAGATATAAGTGACTTGCTCAGTAGTGACAAAATAACTTGCCCATGTGACAAGTTCCTTTTTAGTAGAACATAGATGATTACACAAATGAGACAGTTCAAGAATTCCTGATAGTCCCTCCCTGATATTATAGGTGCTATGTTATCCCCAGAAACTTTCTCCTGAGACTTTGCAGATTTCGGAGGATTCAGTCAGAGAATGGAAAGTGGATTGATCTGCTTTGTTACAGATGATTAGTTGATCCCTTGAAATGGACAGAAGATATGAGCTAGTGCTTGTACCAACATCCTTGCTGAAGTATTTTTTTCCTTTGTGGTAGGGAATTCTGAGAAAGGTGAATATCACTCTGAAATATGGGGAGTAAGTAAGCATACTTGGTCGCATATGCCCCGTTTCTCATTGTTGATGGAACAGGTTAGTATTAACAGTTCACTGAGCTATTAACTTTTAAATACTGTTGAGTAGCGATTGTCAGTTGTGCTGAACTGCACAGTGTTTGCTCACGTTTCTGTTGTCCTCTCATGCACAAAGGAGCTGAAACTGACCCCCCCACCCCCCCACCCCCCCCGTGCTGGAAATCCTGAGTCCATTGACACGTCTTCCTTTTTGATAAGCCTCACAGAATCAAGTATACTAGTATGAATAGTGAGCAGATTTGCATTAAGCGCCTTACTGTTGCTACAAGGAGAACATCAGCACTTAGACGGGGAACATCAGCACTTAGACAAATGCCGCTGAGGTTCTCAAGCGCAGCCTAGATTCAGTGAGACCACAAAATCCAAACTTGGCAAGAGACTGGCCTGACAAAAACTTATGGAGGCAGAGTCCTTTCCAGAATTAGCATGCAATGATGATTTGGTTATCAAATGTATGTTTGGTGATACTGCACATTAGAATCCAATCTGACAAGTGTTTGCAGCTTCTTCAGTCTGCTTTCCTTAATGTGTGATGGAAGAAGCAAGTCTTTCTTGCAACTCTCTAGATCAGCTTGAGAATGTAAGTTGGGGAAGAGTGGCTGCTCTCTATTAGGATTTTTTTCTTTATGCTGTAAAAGCTGTTCTGCCAAACAACTAATTGATGTCAGATTTGGTAAATAAATCTTCACAAAACTCACAGGTGTTGTAAACTGAAGCAACTTGGTTTGATGGAGTTGCTTGATTTTGACACAGCTGTTTCATTTTTAAGTGTGACAGTATATAGATCAAAATAGCATTCTCAACAATGATGCATTGATTTCACAATAGCAGGGCAATTTAATAAGGCAGTTTCAATATTTCCAAGAGAGAAGTATCAAAGTTTCCATTTCTTTTCTGTTAGGGAGGGAAATTCTTAATTTTCAGAATTTTCCATACTACATAAACTATGAATTTGTTTTAAACCAGCTATAGATTTTGAGACTATATTGAAATCGACTTAGATTTGACCCCTTTTCTTCCCTCCCCCCATCCTGCAGGACTTTCTAATTTTTTTAATGCTGAGAAGGGGAGAGATTTAGAAATTACACAGAGTGGATTTGTCTTACAGTATTAATCGTGATCTGGTCTAGAATTTCATGCCTTCAGACTCAATAGGGTCAGTACAATTTTAGGGACAGATGCAGCCCTTTGGTTAATAGGGTCGTATTGTGAACTTATGGGGCTCTGAAGATCTTGATCTATTGTGCAGATAATTGTATTTTCTTTATTGATGATGCTGGGGTCTTCGGGGGGACAAATAAGTAAATAATGTTTACCAAGAAAATAAAGCACAGTGCTTAGGTTTGGAAACAAAAATACAAGCCAAGTGTTTCTCATTACTTTTAGCAATATGACAAAATATTACACTTTTTCTACTGCATGTCAGTAAATATTCTTATGACGGTGGACTTCCATGTGGCTTTTTAATGCATAAATACATGCTCATCTCTTGGTCAACATTTTGTATTCCTAATTCTAGCCTAATCTATGCTTAGGATGACTTGTCTCTTTGTTTATTGTACCAATGCCATTGCCCATATCTAAACTCTTGCTTCCAAAAGTGACTAAGAATACCTCCTACCTAAAAGGAGCTATCATATATTGAAGAACTGCTCAATTTTTCTGACATGTGTGAAAGTACACAGATGTCTAATCCTCTTTTGCCCTCATGGTAGCTGGGTGCACTTTCTCATCAATTGGGAATACATTTCTATTTCCCATGAACACACAGGCCTCTGAGAAGTCTTAGGAGAAGGGCATTTGCCATCAAGTCATTTATGTTATGCTTGTATTTGAGATATATTAACCGTTGAGAGATGCCAAGGAAGCACGGTTAGTGGCTGCTGAAGCTACTTATTTTTGATTTCTATACAGGCACATGTGTTTTTAAAAACAGCATATGCACTTAGAGCTCCTGGAGGACACAGCTTGCCAAAAGCGCAATAAATTTTCCTTTGGGTCTTTAGAAGTGGATGCCTGAAGAGAATGTTTACTGGCAAATGGAGGCCATCTATTTCACAACTGTATAAACAGTACATATGAGATGTCAAATAAGTCTCTTAGATGGCTAATAATCAAAATTTCCTCCATGAAGTGCAATTTTATATTTCTTAGTGAAGATTCTGATCACTTAAAAGAACTTCAAATCTTAACCAGAATAATTCATTAGGGATGTGCATAGCCTTAAGGTGGAGATGCCATTTGGGAAAAAAAAATAAATCTTCTGTGACATCCTTTGCAGGTAGGAGAGACAGAAAGTAAAATAATAGTTTTTAATGTGTTCATTATTAAAATATCTTTTATCAAGGACCTGGAAAAAGGAGGTATGGATGGCAGGGAACAGTCAAGGTATTAGCAAGTAACTGAAACATTTCATCCAGTTCTAGTAAAACATTGTCCTCTGTCGCTTAAGACCTGACACAAATAATCTCTGTAGTGCTAAAGAAAATGACATCAAATCCCCTATGTATATATGGGAAGTGCCAAACTATTGCCCAAATTAGAATTCTGCAAACTCAGTGATTCTACTAGTGAAAAATGCAGCACTACCAAAGAGTGATCTAGGAAACATGGAAACTTCAGGGAATCTTTTAACATCTAGCCAGGAAAAAGCCACTATCTTCAGGTCATAGAATCATAGAATGGTTTGGGTTGTAGGGGACCTTTAAAGATCATCTAGTTCCAACCTCCCTGCTATGGGCAGGGACATCTTTAACTAGGTCAAGTTGCTTAAAGCTCCATCCCACCTGACCTTAAACAATTCTGATGATGAGGCACCCACAGCTTCTCTGGGCACCCTGTCCCAGAGTCTCACCACTCTCATTGTAAAAAAAAAAAAAAAAAATTTCTTCCTTATGTCCAATCTAAACCAACCCTCTTTCACTTTAAAACCATACACCTTTCCTATCTTATTACTGCAGTTGCATCTTAGCATTGTGGGATATGATAAAATTACATGGGGCACCTCCCTGTGTGGGGCTCAAAGTCCATGAATACCGCTTCCTCACAATTATGCATACACTTCATTTTATCCTTTTAGTAACTGGGAGCAAATATAGTAGCTGGCAATATGGCTAACACTTAACAAAAAACCCCCAATGCTTTATTTTATTACAGAAGTGGTGAAATAATTGGCATGATTTACTTCCTGCATTGGAAAGGCAGAAAACGTATTAAGTATTTGAAATTCCACCATGTGGAATGAGATCATAAAACTATGCCTGAGCACAGTTTATTCTGCAATGTTTTGACTTGCTGCTTCTTGATAAAGCAGTGTTGCGCATACCATGTTTAACTCCAGAAATCTGTACAATATGCCTACAGTAGCTTGATGTGCCTCATAAAACAGAAACCTGGGGTGATACAATTATCCAAAATACTTCACTATATATTTTATGTGTAGATATATGCTTTTATTTAAAACAAATACTTCTTTTAAATGTAAATTGTAATCATGATTGGTTTTCATTTTTTTTCCCTTGATAAACTTCTATCACACAAACAGAAACATAAGATTTCTCAAAAGCAAAGTTCAGCCACTGTGTACCAGCTATAGCCTACACTAGCAATTCAGCCAAAGCTACGCTTAACTTTGTAGGGCAGCATTTGTTTCACTTCTTTTGCTTTCAATGCAAAGATACTTCCTAGATCTCTTAGCTCAGATACCTTTTTCCTATCTGGAACAAGGAATTTCTATTTTGAGAGGAGACTGCTGAGTCTGTTCTTGATTTTCACAATAACCTAAGGTGGTTTAGGACTCCTATGGCTGGGTCTGTTAAATCACCACTTTGAATTGTGTATTCATATCCCTTAGAGAATGCAGCACATGTTAGTGAATATTTTCTATTCTTCTCTCCAGCTTGCCCTGCAGTTTTCTTTACTTTGTTCCAAGTTATTTTCATTTGAATCCCAATCTAGTATGCCAGACACATCTATGATTACAGTATATGTCATCTAGCATTCAAGTCTGTGGTAAAGAAAGTTGCAGTGATACTGAAAAGAGCCCAAGCGTCCATTGGAGAGGTTACTCAGCAGAGACGAGTTGGGTACTTGTGCCCGTCTTCAATATACATCTAGACCAGACAATACCTATATAGCAAAGGGCGCTGTTAAATTATGTTTTACCTTAAACCCAATTTCATGTTTAAACTCGAATTGGGCTAAATGATGCTTCTCTGGATCTCTCTTGGGAGAGGAAATTAAGATATGTTATTATTAATAATCTGAATGCTGGTTAACACTGCTGAAGTGTTCTTAGTCAAACCAGAGCTACGAATTCTCAGCCTCTCATTACCCATCCATCACTACAGCATTCTAGTACGCGTGTGGCATTGTTCAAAGAGCAAGAAAAAACATCAGTACATTAATTTATTCATTTGTCAAGATGAAAGGTGGTATGGCTGATTAAGATTCTAAGAGTAAATAGAATCCGGTTTCATTATTTTTTCCTAAGTCCCAAGGCTCAGCTGTAAGTGCGTCTTACGAATTCATTTACCCTGGCAGACATACTGGTCTACTTTCTACTTCTGTTGCAGTCAATGGCAAAGTTCCCTTTTACTTTAGCACTGTACAGATGTACTGGTAAAGCAGTTTTCAACCGAAGGTGCTTTTTCATATTTCAGGCAAGATTTTTTAACTGCAGTTTCGTAGACAAGTGGGTAACTATTTGATTGGAACTTCTTGTTATAGGGAGAGAAAATGGAGAGCTCAGTCCAACAGTTTTTCAATGGTTCTCTGTAAAGTTATTTCACACAGGTGTTTCTCAGAGTTTTGCTATTTCAGATACCTCTTGTATTTGGTGGCCCTCATATTAGGCAGCTGTTGCATAATTAGCAGAGTCTTTCTTCTTGCTATAAATGTACAGCTATACGTATATTCTTCTGTAATGAGGCCTGCTGGGAGATGCATTAATGACAGACTAAGTGGCCATGATGACTGTTGTAAAGATGCATGCTGTACAGTCAAAGTGGACAGCAGCATCTGGGGTTAGAAAAGGGGTATTTTTTTCTGTCTTTTGAAAAGTACTTTGTTCACAATAATTGCAATAGGATTTTTGAACAAGTTGTAAGATCATTGAGGCACAGACTACATCTTAATTTTTCCTCTTATCCCTATGCTACGTAATAACTAACTGAGGAAGCCTTAATTCTGAGGATTCATTAGTGTGTGAGATTGTTGCTCTGGATTTGAACTGAAGTATTATTTCTGAAATAGGACCTTTTGTTCTGAAACACAGGTTTGAATTCTGTAGGTCATATCCGTCTCCATCCATTAAAAGGAGATTTGTTACTGTAGTTTGCCTGCTTTGCTCTGTGATATTGATGGTGAGTCCCACTTGATTTTCTGGCTAAACAAGGTCTGTGGTTGCTCTCAGGTTATACAAACAGCACTCCACAGCTGGAGCATGCCAGGGAATGTGGTCTACAGTTTGCAGGTGACCTTTCTCTGTCAGCCTTAGTATTAAGCTGCTGTCTTAATGTCCTGATGCTGTCATTGTAGCACTCTAGAGAAGAACAGGGATGAGCAAAAGACCACAAGAAATGCTGTACCTTCAAATGAGGGTTTGGTCAGGTTCACTGAAACAGCCTTGAAATTCCCTCTTGGGTTAAAGCACGGGGAAATGAAGTTCCTTTCTTTCCCTTCTTCCTGCTGATGCATGCAAGTTTTTGTTGAGTTAAACAGACTTTTATATTTGGAGGTCTATTTACTTCTATTTGAGCACAGGTGTCCTAGTTTCAGCTGGGATAGAGTTAACTGTCTTCCTAGTAGCTGGTATGGTGCTATGTTTTGAGTTCAGTATGCGAAGAATGTTGATAACACTGATGTTTTCAGTTGTTGCTAAGTAGTGTTTAGACTAATGTCAAGGATTTTTCAGCTTCTCATGCCCAGCCAGCGAGAAAGCTGGAGGGGCACAAGAAGTTGGCACAGGACACAGCCAGGGCAGCTGACCCAAACTGGCCAACATGGTATTCCATACCATGTGACGTCCCATCCAGTATAGGAACTGGGAGGTGGGGGTGGGGAATCGCTGCTCGGGGACTAGCTGGGTGTTGGTCGGCGGGTGGTGAGCAGTTGCACTGCGCATCATTTGTACATTCCAATCCTTTCATTATTGCTGTTGTCATTTTATTAGTATTATCATTATTAGTTTCTTCTTTTCTGTTCTATTAAACCGTTTTTATCTCAACGCATGAGTTTTGCTTCTTTTTCCCAATTTTCTCCCCCATCCCACTGCTGGGGGGGGGGGAGTGAGTGAGCGACTGCGTGGTACTTAGTTGTTGGCTGGGGTTAAACCACAACAACAGGAGATAGTGATTCTGTTTGTTTTGTAGTTGAAGTAAGCAGAAAATGAAAATTAATGTGCAGCCTGACAATAATACAGGAAAGCTTGCCTGCAATCTAGCATCAGAGCACTGATTGTTGTTCCTGCAAAGCTTCACCACTCTCGCTGCAGTATGGACTACCCCCTTCTTTACAGTCTTCATTTTTCAGCACTTTGCCCATCTCCGAAAAGATAAACTAGATATTTTCCAACATTGAAACCAGATCTTCAAATATTCTCTCTGCTAGCAGCCACAAGTGGGAATAATAATGCTATCAAATGAAAGTGAATACAGGGATGATGATTGTCTAATGTCCAGAATTTTATCTTGTATGGTTAACAACCAGATGTTAATAACCCAGTGGTTATACTATTGTGTGATATTGCCATTCCTTGTGTCATTTGTAAACTAGGATCTTATCCCCCTAAAGGCATAGGCACTCAGTTCTCGCCCTGTGGGAGACTGTAAGATACTACACCCTAAAAATAAATCCTTGATTAACATCTTGCATTGCCTGTTCCTTAGATTTAGTGGCCAGTATCTTGCCTTATTCTGTAGGTAGAAAGCAGAATTTATTTGGAAGCTTGATAGCCTTAGAGGCTTTCTGGAATTATAAATAAAATAGAATAGTTCAGTTGGAAGGGACCTCAACGATCATCTAGTCCAACTGCCTGACCACTTCAGGGCTGACCAAAAGTTAAAGCATGTTATTAAGGGCGCTGTCCAAATGCCTCTTAAACACTGACAGGCATGGGGCATCGACCACCTCTCAAGGAAGCCTGTTCCAGTGTTTGACCACCCTCTCGGTAAAGAAATGCTTCCTAATGTCCAGTCTGAACCTCCCCTGATGCACCTTTGAACCATTCCCATGCGTCCCATCCCTGGATCCCAGGGAGAAGAGATCAGCGCCTCCCTCTCCACGTCCCCTCCTCAGGAAGCTGTAGAGAGCGACGCGGTCGCCCCTCAGCCTCGTTTTCTCCAAACGAGACAAACCCAGAGTCCTCGGCCGCTCCTCAGAGGACATGCCTTCCAGCCCTGTCGCCAGCTTGGTTGCCCTCCTCTGGACACATTCGAGGGCCTCCACATCCTTCTCAAATTGAGGGGCCCAGCACTGCACACAGTACTCGAGGTGAGGCCGCACCAACGCTGAATGCAGCGGGACAGTCCCCTCTCTTGGCCAGCTGGTCATGCCGTGTTTGATGCCCCCCCCAGATGCAGTTTGTCCTCTTGGCTGCCAGGGCACGCTGCTGGCTCCTATGGAGCCTGCTGCCGACCAGCACCCCCAGACCCCTTTCTGCAGGGCTGCTCTCCAGCCACTCCTCTCCCAGTTTGTACCTGTGTGGCATTACTCCGTCCCCGGTGCAGAATCTGGCAGGATAGATGGCACTAGATTGTCAAAAGCAATGCATTTTTGTTACTCGAGCATCCGTCCCATTACTGAGACATCAGCTACTGAAACTATTCTCAGATGTGGACTGGAAAAGAAGCCACCAAACAAGAGGATGTAGTAGTAATCTGTTGCTGCCTAGTTATTTCTAGGACCTCAACTGGAGGTTTCTAGTTCTGAAACTTGAGACATTAAAGTGTAAACCCAGGGATGCAGGACCTAACTATTTATTTTAAAGCTATTTAGACCATTTAGAGTGAAGACAGGACTGGTGCTATTTTTGAAACACGTGAGGTAAGTGTCCCCACTTCACATGGGAGTTAGAGCCCAAGCACTGCTGAGAACCCCTTGTGAATGTTTTGGCACACTATTATCTTTATAAATCTGGTCATGCATTCCCACAGATGGTAGCTTTGGGAGACTTCTGTTCTCTGTGGATCAGGCACAGAGGGGAAAACAAAATATATACTGAACAGTGGGTTATACTCTGTTGCTGCCTGTCAGAGCAAGCAGCGTGCTGATGGATGGGAATTTAAATGTTTTCTATTTTCCCACCACTACTGAGAAAAAAGTTTTTTCAACCAATGATGATTTTATTTCTTTAATGGAAAATATTACAGCTGGAATTTTCAGAAAATGCTAAAAGAGTTATAGGCCCAAACTCCACTGAATATTTGGGCGCAAAAATATGCAGGAGGAGGCATTCTTGGTCTATTTTTGGGTCCATTTCTATTGTGTGTTTGAAGGCCAGATGATGAAAGAGTCATCGGGATGAGCTGATTTCTCTGCCCTTGCAAAAGGCTATCATGAGCATGTGTTTGCTTTTAGTTTAGCCTTTTGTTAGATGCCTGCACTGTGATCTCTACCACTTTGAATGAATGTAGGTTTCCTTGTTCCTCAAGAGGTGCAGTGTGTGTTTTTGTTCACTCATAGTCAAGGTTATTCCTGTGTAGAGATTTACGGATTTTGTGTGTGGAGGCCAAACAGCGCAGTACTTATTCAGGAGTGAGTCGCATTTAGCTCATGAGACGCTTTGCTTTGCTGTAAGGAAGGGTGATGCTTTAGGATATGTTTTAAAGGGATTTTGATTCTCTAAATTCTTTGGAAACTGCCATGTTACTGCTTTTCTGAAAAACTACTGTTCAGGTTTGCATGTGAACCTGCTTGCTAAATACAGCCATAAAACCCTGTGTTCTTTGACCTTTGAGTAAGAATTCCAGCTGGGTTTCAAGGGAGTTCATGGCTACAGCCCTAGATCTAAACAGAAACTTCAGAGTGACCAAAACAAAGACATGGCTTCCAGTGCTAAAGTGGGCCTGAGGAACATGCTCTGCAGGGCCTCCTCTGGGCTCTCTTGGATCCGGAGTCTTCAATTGTTCTTGTTCCCAAATCACCCAGATCAATTCCAGTTTGCTGCATTTTTCTAAGTATGCTGAGGCCTTATTTCTCCTCTGGCTGTGCTGTGTGGAGATGACCTAGAAAGTGCACACAGCTGCAAAAAAACCAACTCGCCTCAGCTCTGCTGGTGGTGTGAACCTGCTGTGCCACAGTGAGGCTGTTGCCTGTGACCCTTCATGTTCCAGTGTGCTTACCTTAAGAGGTGACAAAAGTTTTAGACAAAATCACCTGTTATTTTGAGAACCATCTATTTCTGATACAGGAAAGATGTCTGGAAATAAGTAATTTTTGAAACCTGGCCCCTGCGGTCAGAATATTGCCACAGTCGTTTGTGAGTGCATGCAGCAGCCCTGCACTGTTGGTAGCCTGTGGTACAGCCATGGCTGGCTGCCTCTCTCACACTTAGCAGTGAGCTGGGCTCTCGTGGCAGAAGGTAGGGCTCTGTCAGCATGAGAAACTGCAGAGGTTGTCAGGCAGGCCCAGCATTTTGGAGAGTCAATTAAAGAAGGTAGTGAGGTGGATGGCTGAGAGGAGGCAGCTGAGAAAGAGGCAGGAAACAAAGGGGACTAGATGTGCAGAGGTGTGTCTGTATGGGCTCGTGGATAGTTCTTTCCTTTGGCCTGGTGGGAAGGCTGCAGTGCTCCCAAGTGTGAGCTTTCTTCGTTTGGAAATGCTGAATGCCAGAGCCCATGTTCTCATGGCTGGATGCCTGGGTGTACGCGATTAGCAGTTAACTATCTGCGTGTCTCCCCCCATCCTAAACCAGCTCCCTTGGGGCACTGAGGAGGAGGAAGAGCACATGAGGGTGTAGAAGTGGTTGGGGCAGAGGCATTGCTGGGCCTGGCATCTCTTTTTATGTGAAACTGATTCCCCATAAGGAAACAGGTTTTTCTGGGAATCCCAAGGAATTCCCAAAATACAGCAGCAGGTCTTCAAGTGAGATGAGAAGGAAACTAAGTCCCAGAGGTACCTTGTTTGTTAGTCTCATTTTTTTGTTTCATTCTGTACAAGTGGAAACTTAGCTTTGTACTGATAGATTAAAAATGGGATTGGTTATATTCTTCCATTGTTGTGATTTTTGGCTTCTCTGAGATCATGTTTTGCGGATTGTTTCTCTTGTTTTTCAGAACACTTGTAGGCAAGAGTGATGGGAGTACAACTTTCTTTTTTTTAATGGCTTGTTAGCCTGGTCCAATTCTGCTGAGTCACAAGTTGCCAGTGAAACCCTCCTGTGTTGCCTGTGGATGTGACGGTTTAAACCTGAGGTCAACAGAGAGACTAAAGTACATCCTAGTCCCACAGAGGATAAGGTGTCCCGGAGTATTTCCGTGGGCCTAGAAGGAGCTTGGGACTACTGTTTTAAAGGCTGCTTTGAGTTGATGTAGGTTGCACTGTTGACAATGTTTTGAAATTCACAGACAAAAACTACCAAGTAACTACTACATGGAAAAGGCATATTCTGAAGTTATGTCATTAGATGCGTACACTGGAACGTAGGTCTGTATGTCTAGCCACACATAAAAGGTGTATAACATAGTGTGTTTACTGGGGCAGGAGCAAAATTTACATTACGCATATTATTTTCTAAGTGTGTGACCTTGACCGTCTTTGCACCCACAGCCAACTTATGCCCACCATGTGTAGTATGTTTGTCCCCTACATGAAGTTCATTTTGAATGCTCAATGTGGGTATCCCATTTCAAGTGGATCTTGTATGTAATTCATGGAAAAAGCAAACCCATGGTTCAGAAGACAAAAGTGGTCTGGCTAGATTCCTCTGATGTACTTTATTACAGTAAACCAAGGTAAAATGGCTAAGATTCTTACTACAAATAGGGAGAGTCAAGTGGGGAACTGTTGCAGTGCTGTAAGAGAATGATGGCCTCAGCTATTTTCCTGACAAGGCCCCAGGCAATTTCTGTAATATAAATACAGGCTCGCCTGTCACATGTGCAAACTGGAGCATATATGCCTATGGCTGTTTGATTGGTATGCTCATGCCTCTTCATACTCCGCTGAGCTTCCCCTGCAAATAGTGTGTTTCTCTTGTGTTTGTGCTGTTATTCCAGTGAGACTGGGAAGGCATTTTCTGCAACTTGTCTCATTCATTGCAAACCAAAACAGAGAAAGGAGCCAATTTTGAGCCGTCAACTTTCATGACAAAGGCCTTCCCTGAAGATAGATTGTTTTGAAATAGCCTGACCCCAACTTGTCAAATTAACATTCAGTATGATAATAGGGATTTTTACGTATTTACAGGGGAAGGCAGAAAGAGGGCTTTCTACTGATACTTTCTTAGAAAGCATCTTCCACATAACTATAGAAACCACAGCACAAACACAGAGCATTTCCCCCAGATTCACCTCTGGACTGCCTTGGATATAAGACTCTTGTTCACTGCCCCTTTTTGGGGCTGAGCCTGCCTGGTGGTGATGCTAATAAGGGTGTCCACTGAAACGCGTCTGAGTGCAGTTTGCATGAGCTTCTAGCCTTGAAAAGTACAGTGGGAAGGCTTTCATACAGGCTGTTAAACTCCACCCTGCCCCAAACTTTCAGATATCTTTAGTGGGATTGTTTTGTCCTGGATCCTTTTAGATGAGGGCTGTGACTTACCTTATCCTGATGTGAACAAGCAAGCGTGTCTCTGAACTGACTGCAAAGGCAGCTTCAGGGGACAAGCCCAGGTGGGAAACCTGTGTTACCAGATGAATCCTGCCCCTACTAATCTGTCCTGGTTGGCCTTGCTCCCTCAGAGGCTGAAGACTGTTTAGCTGAAGATCATGCTAGCCTTTTAGTGTGAGCTTGGGGGAAGCAGCCTGCAGTATGTTCAGGTCCTGCTCAGACTTGGAGTAGCAGAGGCAAGTCTGGGGTCTGACTGCGGCCATGAGCATGGGTGGCTGCCTGAGGTGGATTTGGGTTCTCTTGGTCGAACTCGGCAGAGTTCAGCTCTCAGCAGCCATACCAGTGCCACCTCTTCACCTGCCAAGAATTCTGGTTGACTACCTGTGTGCTGACAGGGCATGTCTGTGTCTTGTATTAAGGAATTGCTCACTCAGAGGGCGGTTAACTGGGCTTTCCTGGGAAAGGATGCCTGGCTTAAAAAGAAGCTTGAAATGGAGCAATCATTCCCAAGGCCTCAGTGGCAGGATACACACTACAAGAAGGAGAAAAAAGAGTGTTCGAAGCCAGCCGTGTTCCGCTGTTTTTTCACCTTCAGCCTGAAATTTGGGTTTAGGGTGTAATCAACAGGGGAATGAGTGATAGGAGAGGGATTGGACTGTCCTTTGTATTCTTTGCTTCTGAGACCTAGGTGTAACCTGTGGAGGCTTTGTGTGTCCGTACAGAGACCCATATACTTTATAGTGAAGGTGCTAGACATCCTTGACTGTTCTGCTCTGGACAATATCGTGCAGGGACAATTTAGCAGAGAAAAAAAGTGTGAAAGCTACTGATGAAAATGATTAACTGATCTTGAACATCCCTGAAGCAGAGGCACAGGGCTTTGTAATGCTTTGGTATCTCCACTTACCTGAGGGCCCAGAACACTGTGATTCAATAGGGTAGAGGCTGTGGTGGTGAAGCGCTTGTTTCTTCTTTCTGAGGTGTTTCTATTGCTAGGTCTCTTGTAAAGACAGAGAAAGGTATTTTTCCACTTCTATAATATGCAAAGCCTGTTTTTGTCAATAAACTGTTAGTTGGCTTGGAGAAAACAAAGCAGCCAGGAGAAAGGAATAAAAATGGACTAGCCATGATTATCATTGGGAGCAATGTTCAGAGCAGATTCCTTTGCCACTTCAGATAAAGGATAACAGTATTATATGGGAGCACGTGTAGGTGTACTTTTCCTCTATACTTTTGCTAGCATACTACCAAACCCAGGTATTAATGAGAAGGTAACCTAGAATGCCATGGAAAAGAAAGAACTAGAGCAAACAGCAAATAAAAGAAAAAAAGAATTTAAGAAGGAAAGCATGGAAACCAAAAGAAAAGTAATAGCAATGGGTGAAATTTGTAGGAAGGAAGGAAGACAGAAGACTAAAGAGACTAGGTAGGAAGAAACTTCTAGTGGAATTGCGCATCCAGTTGTACTTGTCTTTTTACATTCAGTCTTAAAGATTACGGAGTGCTTTCCTTGAGGCATTTATGGGTTTTATGGCTTGTTTTGCCACGGGAAGCAGCACATCCGCACACTCAATGATTGTCATGCTATGAGACTAATATTTGCTTCAGACCTCTGGGAGTGTGAATATAAATAAACTTCTTCTACCTGCTTATATCATGCAGCTAAGCTTGAGTTGATCTTAAAAACAAAACAAATGAAACAAAAAGCAAACTAACAAACAAACCTTGAGATTCAAATGTGCCTTTTCATACAGTAGCAGTTCTAATTAAGTTTAAGTGTAGCCATGATCTCTTGCTGATAGTCCACAGCCTATAGCAATGTGTTACTACTTCTCATAAAAAGTGTGACAAATTCTTCAGTGAATTCATTTAGATTTTTCATTCAAGATGCATCTCAAAAGAAACGTGTGCAGCTGTTACTTCAGAATTTACTGGATGGATTTTCTGGGGAGAGGGGCAAAATAGAATTTTTGTGAGCTCCAGGCTGAATTTATTATGCTTTAGGAATGGGTTTAATCCTGCCATCTTGGATGGAAATCCACACGTGGGATTTTTAAAATTTTTTTTTAAGCGCTTTTTTGCTTAACCAGAGGTTTTCGTGGCTCCAAGGGCTCCAACAATAATTCCTATAGGTTATACTGACACATGCTGGTAGAGGGCAAAGCTGATAGGAGACACTCCGGCTGCTATTGTACTTGGCAGTCATTCATCGTAAATAATTCTGACGGTCTTTTTGCTTACAGACATCTGACAGATGCTTCTTGCAATCTCTAAGTAGTTGAATTGCCAAATAGACTACCAGCTTTTGAAACAGTTATTAGGGTTGTGTTATTCCCAGAATCTGGGAATGCTATGGTGTTTTTAATTTCCTTGAGTTGATATAGAATCATAGAATCATTTCGGTTGGAAAAGACCTTCAAGATCATCGAGTCCAACCATTAACCATGCCCCCTAAACCATGCCCTGGAGTACCCTGTCCACTCGCTTTTTTAATACCTCCAGGGATGGTGACTCAACCACTTCCCTGGGCAGCCCATTCCAATGTTTGACAACCCTCTCAGTAAAAAAATTTTTCCTAATATCTAACCTAAACCTCCCTTGCCTCAACTTGAGGCCATTTCCTCTTGTCCTATCTCCAGCCACCTGACAGAAGAGACCAGCACCCACCTCACTACAACCCCCTTCCAGGTAGTTGTAGAGAGCGATAAGATCTCCCCTCAGCCTCCTCTTTTCTAGACTGAACAACCCCAGATCCCTCAGCCGCTCCTCATAAGACTTGTGCTCAAGGCCCCTCACCAACTTGGTTGCCCTTCTCTGGACACGCTCCAGCACCTCCATGTCTTTCCTGCAGTGAGGGGCCCAAAACTGAACACAGGACTCGAGGTGCGGCCTCACCAGTGCCGAGTACAGGGGAACAACCACCTCCCTGTTCCTGCTGGCCACACTGTTCCTGATACAGGCTAGGATGTTACTGGCCTTCTTGGCCACCTGGGCACACTGCTGGCTCATATTCAGCCGGCTGTCAACCAGCACACCCAGGTCTTTCTCTGCCAGGCAGCTTTCCAGCCACTCTTCCCCAAGCCTGTAGCGCTGCATGGGGTTGCCGTGACCGAAGTGCAGGACCTGGCACTTGGCCTTGTTGAACTTCATACAATTGGCCTCAGCCCATCGATCCAGCCTGTCCAGATCTCTCTGTAGAGCCTCCCTACCCTCAAGCAGATCGACCCTGCCTCCCAACTTGGTGTCATCTGCAAACTTGCTGAGGGTGCACTCAATCCCCTCATCCAAATCATCAATAAAGATATTAAACAGAACAGGGCCCAACACCGAGCCCTGGGGAACACCACTTGTGACCCGCCGCCAGCTGGATTTCACCCCATTCACCACAACCCTCTGGGCTCGGCCATCCAGCCAGTTTTTCACCCAGTGAATAGTGCACTTATCCAGGCCACGAGATGCCAGCTTCTCAAGGAGTATGCCATGAGAGACAGTGTCAAAGGCCTTGCTGAAGTCTAGGAAAATAACATCGACAGCCTTTCCCTCATCCACTAGGTGGGTCACCTGGTCATAGAAGGAGATCAGGTTGGTCAAGCAGGACCTGCCTTTCGTAAACCCATGCTGACTGGGCCTGATCCCCCTCTTATCCTGGACTTGCCATGTGAGTGCTTTCAAAACAAACCATTCCATAATCTTTCCCGGTACCGAGGTCAGGCTGACAGGCCTGTAGTTCCCCGGATCTTCCCTCCGACCCTTCTTATAAATGGGAGTCACATTGGCAAGCCTCCAGTCCTCTGGGACCTCCCCTGTTGACCAGGAACGCTGATAGATGATGGAGAGTGGCTTGGCAAGGACCTCTGCCAGTTCCCTCAGTACTCTTGGATGGATCCCATCAGGTCCCATAGATTTGTGAGTGTCCAGATGGCGTAGCAGGTCCCTAACTAATTCCTCCTGGATTAAGGGGGGTATGTTATGCTATGTATATGTCTAATGGCATCAGCACTGTGCCCTATGTACTTCATAGAGAGGTCTATATACTGAAGGCTACATCCCACTGAAATCAAGGGAACTTATTTATCTAGGGAACTAAACTGCTTCTTCTCAGACTTAAAATCTAGGATTTGATCATGTGTACTGCTGAGTATCAGTACATCTCGTTGGCTCCCTTCCCTCCTTTCGAATTGAGAGTGCTCAGTGTAGTAAGGACATGGCAGCTGGTGAAATTAGCCTCCTAACTTGCCTAGATTTCCACAGCAGACTGCAGGGACAGTGCTCTTCAGTAATATAATTAGCACCTTGTGGGGAGTATGTGGTACTGCAAGATACCAGGGATTTGTATGAAAGGTTATTCCCCCACTGTGGTCTGCAAGCAAGCATTGGTAAAGCAGATATTTAGAAATGCTTTGGCATAAAATTCAAGCTTTATGCATTAAAAGCAGTATGATGGGGAACTGACAAACTCACCGGGCCCTTCCCTCTGAAAGAATGGTAGGCTGCCTTGACAGGTGAAAAGATGCAACTTTGGGCATCTGAATATTGCAACGGTCTTTCAGTGAAAAAGGATTCCACAGAAAGAAGGTAATTGCCTAAAATATTAATTTACTCAAATTAAATGGAAGTTCCAGTGAAAAAGCAGTTTCAGGGTACATGTTTTGACTGACCTCACTCTACCTTAGAGCTGCTCTACATAAAATAGAGTAATAACATATCTTTACAATTACATATCTCCCCATGTCTCAATGGAATACTCATTCAAATCAATAGACTAAATTTGCAAGGTTGGTCTAGTCTCTTATCCTTTGTGTTAGAATAGAATAGACTATTTCAGTTGGAAGGGACCTACAATGATCATCTAGTCCAACTGCCTGACCTCTTCAGGGCTGACCAAAAGTTAAAGCATGTTATTAAGGGTACTATCCAAATGCCTCTTAAACACTGACAGGCATGGGGCATCGACCACCTCTCAAGGAAGTCTGTTTCAGTGTTTGACCACCTTCTTTCTAAAGAAATGCTTCCTAATGTCCAGTCTGAACTTCCCTCATGCAGCTTTGTTTGGTCTCTTGCTGTGGATATGGGTACCATTGTGTTGATGTAAGACAGGTGAATTCCTGGGAGCAGTATTTCACCAGTTTTCAAGAGAAGGAGGAAGAGCTTATGCCTCTGTGACTCATCTCTTCTTTTTGCATTAAAACCAGTGTCAATCCTTGGTCCAATTATAACTGGTGTAACCAAACCCAATTTTACTGTGATTTGGGAAGGAGAGAAGGTTTGTCTACCTACCAGACAGAGGTGAAAATTCAGCAATGTAAGAAATGTTTTTGTGTACTGTGCACCTGTCCCAAGATTTTCCATCAGTAAAACTTGTTCCACACATCACTTATACTGGGTGGTGTAAGAAAATGGCTGAAAATCACCATCACCATTGTACTTCTTGGTTTGGTTGTGGAGCAGTACCCTAAATAACAGAGTAAATCTCTTGTTGGATCTAAGGGTAAAATTTTAATGTAGGACATAATTTTTTTTCTCTAATTTCTATGATATAACTGGCACCTCTCCCATGACTTCAGGGCAATTATTCTGTAGCTACACCAGTGCAAATCATCTTGGCATTATCAGAGGCATTTTGAGACAGCTGCCAAATGCTTTTATTAAAGCAAAAATTGGAAAAAATCTTAAAGCTCTGGTATTGGGCACTGAAAACCACAGTCAGACTGCAGAGCAAATGTGCCCCATAGCTTGCTGTGAAGTCTGTTTCCAGCCTGCTGTCCAGATCAAGAGACACAGTAGGAATATGCTGTTGTTCTCTTCCAAACTATGCACGTTTCCTTCCAATGGAAGCTAAGTTGGGGAATGTGACCTGTGGCTGTTATACTTCCTGTGCAGTCATTCCCATTACTAGATAATTTCTGAACAGAACTGCAGTCGGTCCCATGAGCTGGGACTTCTTGAAATTAATTGCCATTAATACCTGAAGTGCTTTGTTCAGCTCTGGTAACCCAGCTCAAATTCTCCACTGTTAAGTAAACTTATATGGGGTGGTGGATGTGCTGTAACTGAAGGACTTGCCATCTGGTATCTTCCAAGGTGTGCAGGAGCTTCGGAGGTGTTTAGGGCCTCCCTGCTGTTACATCAAGACTCAGGGAGTCATCTGCTTCTAGTTTCAATTTAAGAAGCTATCGGAAGATTGAGGGGGACAGTACTGCTCCTGGGCTTATTCCTGTTTCCGAGCTCCATTTAACTTGGACAAAAGGAAAGATTTTCTTTGTCTGTTTCTCAGAGATAGTTCAGAAAAGGCAGATGGCAGTCTGCAGTGATTTCAGAAGGAATAAGATTATGGCCCTTTAGGATGCACTGTTTACACTGACTGCTGAAGAGCAGTTGTACATTCATCAATCGTTCTGCCATCCTTGACATCTGCTTCGTCCTTATGCCATACAGATTTTCTTTTCATTCACCAGCAAAGTTGCACACAACACTGAACTCCTGGTGACATTATTCCCAGCTCTATCACATTCATTCTTTGCAGGCCAGGTAGAGTGCATACTTATACTTGTCATTGACTTATTTATGGTTCTGGTGCCTCCTGGTTCTCAGTATTTTGCATGTCAAAAGACTATCATGCCAGCTGTAGTTATTAAATGATGCCTTTTGCTTCCCAGAGCAAATCTATATATTTTGACCAAATATCAGTTGTATCAAAGGGCAAATTGCATGCAAAATAACAGAACTCTTGAAGTTGTTATTTATTTACTGTTAGCAGCATGTCTGTGGGAGCTGGACTTTGCTGGAAGAGCCTGCAGGGTAATACTAAACCTGTCAGTGCTAGTGGAAGCAATGAACCACGTAGGCTTGCAGTAAGGAAGGAAGGGGAGTCATAAGCAAAAAAAACCACCTTCAGTTTCTAAACCATTGAGTTGCTGGTGTTTTGTCACAGGAGAATGAGAGTAATTTCATGCTTTATATCCCACTTTTCCTTTCACAGAAGTAGAAAATGTTCTGCTTTGTTTGTCCTTTCCTACTTTCCTTGAAGCCTTGTTTGCTGAGCTCATGATCAGCAGCTCAGCAGTGCCCTGATTGTTGTCAATCCCGGGTTCCCAAACTCAGTGGTCTCAGGGATTGCCTGGAAGACTCCTCAAACGGTTTGGAAAAGAAGGGAATGGGATGGGCACTGGGATCCAGAGAGAGCTGAGGAGAGCAATGAGAACAAAGGCAAAGACTATCTAAACCCTCATATTTGGCCATTAGGTGCTTGAATTACAAATAAGAAGGATACTTGTTACCGTTCATGCAGCAACAAGTCTATGTTTAATTCAGAACACAGTGCACTGTAAAGGCAGGTTTATGGAATGCTCCCAGCTTCATGCTTGTGGGTTTATTCCCCAGCTTCTGATTTTAAAATCCGACATTCACAACTTCAGGATATTCTTCCAGTGGGGAGAAGTTGCAGGGCATTTTGTTGTTGTTCAACTGTCCCTACATTTTAAAATAGCAAATATACCCACTTTCTTTCCTTTCTTTCCACTTTCTTTCCCTTATCTTTTCTGGATGCAACCCATATTTCCTGTAATGAATCTTCATTCTCTATCCTTGAGGCTTCCAGCTGTGTGTGTAGGGCTTTATCAGTTGGTCGCCTTCAGTGCATGCACAGAGAAAGGCAGGAATGGCTGTTAGATAAGCCGGTCACTCTAGTGACAGTAAGGCAATCCTAGAGGTACAGCGTGGTCCTCTGTTTGACCACAGTGTGCATGATATTGATGTGCAGGCTTTATAAGTGACAGAACATCCAAGGGCTCACATGAGAGCAGGGCTACACCCTTAGTGCCCAGTGAGGGCATCTCGGCCCCGTGCCGAGAGGAGCCCTGTAGGACACTGATCTTCAAAAACGTCTTTGGAGAGGTGAAAGCTGGAGAAATGAGGGAATTTAACACAGAAGTGCAAAGCCCTTCTCAGAAGGGAAATATAGATAAGGAAGCAAAAATGAAGTTAACTGACAGCATTCTAAGTTTTATAGATATGTTTTGGTCAATGTTGGAGGCTGCAACTCCCACATTCATTGCTGACAGGGTAAAGCTCTGCAAATAGTGGTTTTTTTCCAAGTAACTGCAGGGTTACCTCTTCTGGGGGTTATTCTGGAAGAGGAGATAAAAATGAAGCAGCCTGCTCTTTCTGCTCAATGGAGTATGTATGTGTGTGTGTAGCTTCATATATGTGTTGTATCTGCTGTAACATCAGCTCTATTAATGTATTCCAGTACTAATATCATCCCGCTGGCATCCTGGGACGTAGTTACTTTATTTCAGTAATCAAAGAAAAATAGCGCTAAAAGATGGAAGTGACCAATTAGGCCCCCCTCACTTCTTTTTCCTCTGTGGTACTGTGCCTTTCCTAGGCTCAGAAATACTTCTCTGTTTATGTTAAATCATCTTCCACTGTCTGGAATGTTTCCTGGAGCCCATCTTGCAGGTAACAGAAATTTTGCCTCAGTTCCTTTTTCTTTTTTCATTGGATGTTTTTCCCCTAATCCATCCCTTCTTGATGACCTTCCTAAATTTCTCTCAGGGAAAACTGGAAAAGCCTGGCAACACTAGAGCTGTGGCTGACTGCTGACTCCATGTCTGGAAAGAGGCAGCGGAAGTAATCTCATGAACTCCCCAGTAAATAGCATCCAAGTCACATTTGGGCTATATGGCCCTGGTGCATTAGTAGAAGTTTCTATTATCTCAGCGCTACAGCAGATCATCGCTGCCTCTAGAATGGCTTTGTATACAAATGCTAAACCTGTGTTTTACATCTGCAGAGAAAAAAAATATAAATGCCTGTTTGATTAGCTGTTAGGGAGTAAATTACCCTTTTGTAGAAGACTGAGAATGTGGTTTTTTGCACCTCATTCTGGATTTTCCCTTTACTGTGTTCTTTTCCTAACTAACTGTGCATGCTCTGTTGCCATTTGACATGAGCTTTTTTGCTGCTGTTCCAGTCTGCACTGTCCATATGCAGTGGCCATTTGGGTAGCACCGCCGCGTTCCATCTGCAGGGTGATGATGTCCGTAATTATCTGTCTTTATTCTTTCAAGCCTAAACATCCAAGGTATCTCATTCCTGAATGAACACATTCACTTTTAATGAACTGCCGCTAGCCTCTGGGAGGCTGACCTGACAGCAGCTTGTTGCGTGATGTGACGCGATGCCGTGTCTGTGACTGTAGGGCCGCCCTTGGTGCTGCCTTGCCAGCTGCAGTGGCCGGTTGCGAGGGCTGCCATGTGTGCTCAAAGGCTCTCCTGCTCGCTGCTGAGGAGGCCTCTGGGCCAGAGGAGTCTCTGAAAGTGCTTTCTGCTTTCAGGGTGGTTGAGGATCTTAAACAACACAGCAAAGCAGCATTTCCCCTATGCAGGAGGTAATATCCTGTGATTATTTTTAATCCATTGTCTTTACTGCTTTGCTTATGTCCTATTTTCTTTCTCAAAAGCCATCCTTTGCATGGTTAATCTGATAAAAGTGTCATCCTTCGCTCAAACCCAACAAGTCATCATATATTAGTATTCATTTGGCATTGACAGCCAATGATTCTGCTTTCTTGACCATTTCTGTCCCATTTGGCCTGATTTTTTTCCAAGCCAGCACTAAATCAGATCTGTATGTGCTGTGTCACATGACACGTGACAAGAACAAGCCATTTTTATTAACTGCTTTCCAAAGCCCATTTTCTTTCTCAATCATCTGCACCTACAGCAGGCTTAGCTCTGATGATGTACTGTTTCAGCCCTCCTGGTGAAAAAGTCTTCATGTAGCTAGCGTGATTAGATCCTATGTTACCAGTACTGAATATGAAGCACTGTGGGAAATACGGATCAGATCCTGCTTTCATTTGTAGCTGTAGGTATACAATGCAATGCCAAGATTTCAGAGGTATTGTAACTGGGAGCAGTGTAGGAAGCCATGGGTGATACAGGAGTGTTTTCAGGATAGGAGGATCAGTATGGCAAGAAGAAGTGAGTTTGCTTTGTTCAGTTTACAATGACGTTCTTTACTGAGGATTCTGCTGTCGTCTCAAAGGATGTGTGTCATTTCTGCAGGTTTCGTGGATGTGATAGGAATGTCAGAGTGACTGTGTGAACATGAACATGGCACCAGCTCAATCCCTGCTCAATGCTGGGACACATGGACACAGAAATTTCTAAGGAGCTTATTAAATCCACGTTTATTTTGCAGGTAGACAGAATACCCCTTTATCCAAGGCTGTCAGTCAGTGCCAATAACCAAGACAAATGCTAAAAAACCCCACCACTGCACTGCCCCCAAAAAACCCAAACCAATAGGTATATGGGACAGAGGGATACGGAAAAACCCCTTGGCTTCCTGATCTGCATATCTTGCTGATGTGCTTGGGTTTAAGCTTACCACATCACTTTGGCTTAGGACAGTATTTTCCCCCCAAAATTCAGTTGATGGAAACCATTGGTGGAATTTTTTTGCATTCCCTTGGAAATGGCAAAGGGGACAATTTCTAGTCTGATACAGGCTTTTGCATGTCGTTAGTTCTCTGCTTCTACAGAGACCCAGAATGCTGGTGAGGACTTCAGCACTTCCCCTTTCCTCCTGTGGCAGATTGTAGGTGTGTTGTGGAAAGTCTCTGAGTTTGACATAGGATCTTGGGGGGGATCAAGGTTTGGGAAGGGTAAGAGGAAGATATTGTTGGTAGATCCTTGAGACTAAACTGCCTGCTTTGTGGTTACCTCAGACTGCAAGGCTTGGATTAAATGACCTGTCCTTTCTAGTCCTGTACTCTCAACAGCACTAATCCTTATGGTAAAAAAACTCCTATCTTCATTGCATGGTGCCCCTTTCTGAGAACAGAAAAAGGGCATATATGGAATCTCCAGTAGTATGCCAGACTTGCATACAGAAGCCTGATTGTGCTGGGATCTCCCTTGCAGGTTTTCAGACAAAGATTGCAGTGTTTGGAGAAGTGAGCTCTCTCTTGTGCTCTGTAACCATGTGAGCTGTCATGCTGCAGTGTCCACTGACAAATAATAGTATGTCTTATTTCTCACAGGGCTTCCAAAGCAGCTGAGTCCAGGACCTTAAGGAATGCCACGCAGTAGGTGCTGAACTAACTGGCACTGAAAGGAACAGAAAAAGATGGCAGCCCATATTTGAAATAATTAAACACGTGGACTCTCGCTGATAAGAAACCATGTCAAAAAAAGGACGTAGCAAGGGCGAAAAGCCTGAGGCACTGATTGTTGCCCTACAGGCTGCCAATGAGGAACTCAGGACCAAGCTAACAGACATTCAAATTGAGCTGCATCAGGAGAAATCTAAGGTGAGTGAGGGTTTGATTTTAAATAACAGTGTCTACACTGAAGGAGAGAAACACATGGTAAAAATAGTATCACAGAAATCAACAGATGCAATGCAACTCATTCCTAGAGCAGTGATCAGGTTCTTTACCCACATACAACATTTTCTTACTGTGGATGTCCTGTTGCTTCTGTGGAAAAGACTCCTTTTTACTGAGGTACAAGTTTAAGAAGCCTCTGGCCCTCAAATGGAGCAATATGTCTTTTGTAACATCTTTGGTCATATTCCAGTTAGTGGGTTTCATCCTATCCACTCAGTGTTTAGAAATTTTGTAGTGTTGCAGTTTTTTGAATGGCTGATATTTCAGCAAGACATGCCCTTATTTCAAAGTTGGGCGAGTATTCCTTAAATGTGTAGCATGACAATCCATTTCAACCCTTGTAATCCGTCTGCAGTGTAGCCGAACTGTATTGTATACACTAGGGTATGTATGCATTGTTTAAAGCTTGAGCAGGTATCAATGGTCTGCCAGAGTTAGTCTCAAATATGTAAAGTTAGTCTAAAGCCAGCTGAGTATCATGCACACAGGGTATAGCCATCGTCCTATAGTATAGATGTACCTGTGAAGGTTTGAGGTGCCTCCCATATACTTTAGAAGCCTTTGGTACAACCTCAGGGCTGTTGCGCTGCAGCTTCAACTCTTGCCTCCATCTTCTGCTGAACTTTTCACTCTTTCCTGCATTGTCTATCGCTAGGGCAGCCCTTGTGAAACACATAATATCTCTTTACACTACTACAGCTTTTGTAACCTATAAAAAGGTAATGGTCTGAGTGTTATCCAAGTATAAAATACTGGCTGTTGTTTTACACCTACTCTGTGCATACTCCGCCCGCATTCTATTAAAATCCTTGCAAGTAGCATCAATGTTCCCACAGGTGACGCTGAAGTGGCTTTGCAAAGAAGTGTACTTTTTGCTCTCCACAGTGTTGTTCCCTCTTCATTTAGAGATGCTTCTAGCAGCAAGCACAATACATCTGTGTTTTATAGTCAGAGTAAAGCTTTTGTGCAATAAACCCTTAAATGGTAAGTGCTAAAGTTCCCTGAGCATGGGTGAGATTAAGGCAGTCTTCAGGTTTAGTAACATGTTCGTTATGAGCTGTGAAGATAACAAATGTCTGTTTAATAACTCCTGGTGAATTCTTCTGAGGTGGACTGGAGGCAGTGCTAACTGCAGCCAGGCATCCCCAACCTGCAGTCTGGTGGCAGCCACATTTTCAAAGGATGATGCCTAACGATACATTCTTTTTCCAACTGGAATATAATTGAAGTTATCAACTGGCTCTTTGATTCCTTTGCAGATAAGCATATATCCTGGGCAAATAAACTAAGAATGACTTGCCTCTAGCTTCCAAACCTGAATAACCACAAATGCTTCAGCGTCTAAGAGGTCTTTTTCATAATTTCTTCCTTTTAGGGTGTCGTGGTTTAACCCCAGCCAGCAACTAAGGACCACGCAGCCACTCACTTGCTTCCCCCACCACCCAGTGGGATGGGGGAGAAAATGGGGGGAAAAAAAAAAGTAAAACTCGTGGGTTGAGATAAGAACAGTTTAATAGGACAGAAAGGAAGAAAATAATAATTATAATAATAACAGTAATAAAATTACAATAATTATAATAAAAGGATTGGAATGTACAAAACAAGTGATGCACAATGCAATTTCTCACCGCTCGCTGACCGATGCCCAGTTAGTTCCTAAGCAGTGATAGCCCCCAGGCCAACTCCCCCCAGTTTATATACTGGGAGTGATGTCACAGGGTATGGAATACCCCTTTGGCCAGTTTGGGTCAGCTGCCCTGGCTGTGTCCCCTCCCAACTTCTTGTGCCCCTCCAGCCTTCTTGCTGGCTGGGCATGAGAAGCTGAAAAATCCTTCACTTTTAGTCTAAACACTACTTAGGAACAAACTGAAAACATCAGTGTGTTATCAACATTATTCTCATACTAAATCCAAAACATAACACTATACTAGCTACTAGGAGGAAACTTAACTCTATCCCAGCCGAAACCAGGACATAGGGACAGATGTTCATGCCAATATATCAAGGTTAATCATACTGGTAACCTCAGACAAATATTAGCTTCCACTATGGATGCTCATTTGTATAATTTAGGAGAAGCTAAATGAAAGCAAGAATAGCCAGTTTGGTGTTATCTGATGTTCTGAGAATCTCTGGGGGCATTCTCCCTTCACCTACCAGTGAGGTTTATAGCCATTAATTTGCAGCCTTTTAAAATAGGAAAGATTTGCAAGCCATAACAAAGCGGACATCATCGTTCTTTCAGACTCATTCTGCATGCTTTTCTTTCGTAGGTGGTTGATGACAGTGTTGGAAAGCAAAAATGTTTTTTGATTCTTTTGTTTTGCCTACAAGCTTTGGCATTCATGTGTTGCACACAGGCAAGGCTCAGTATTCTCTTAAGGAGCCGCAGGCTGGCGGCCAGAAAACTGATGGCTCAGGGAGCTTCTCTAATGCTTTCCACTGTATTCTGAGTCTTGCTGCTTTTGTTATCACTGCAGCTTTGGAATTCCAATACGGAAGTTGCCAGTGCACATTGTTGTTTTTTTGTTACTAGACATCACTTCAAGGATGGCGCAAAATAATGAGAGTTACAAGAGCAGGAAAGTCTTGAAAACAAAACCAAAAAAAGCTTATCTGAAATATATTTAAATGTGCTTGAGTAACACTGGAAAGGAGGGGAGCAGAACATGAAGAAAATAATGAAATTGCTGGCGCGCTTCAGTACCTCTCGGGATGCCCATCCGTAGGTGCTCTTATCCATTCCTGTGACTAAATGGGACCGAGTGCTCAGGGTATTAAAGGAATTGTCATTATGGAGCAGTGGGGGGCTAAAAACTACAGTCTCAGGAAGTAGATCACACTTCTGAATTGTTCTGTGGTTTGGATTGAGAGGAGCAGACACCATTGCAAACTTTATTTTAATCTGGAATTCACATTTTAGCTCTTTCCTCCTTTTTCCCTAGACTTAAGCAGGTTCAGATTGGACATCTTGGCACAACCTCATTTGTAAAATCAGCTTAGAAATAGGATGCCAAACTGGACAGTAACCCACAATGTCAGAAAGAGCCTTAAGAAAGCGTTCATCCCACAAAGGGGTCAAACAAATAGAATCTTTGAACTTTTCCCATCTCTGCTAGCAATAAATTCACTCTGCCAATGAATCCAAAGAGGGTAGAAACCTCTGGGCCATTTATTGAACAGGTCTCTTTTTCATTACTTCAAATGTAATAATCTTTTTCCTGCAAGGCCCTCATTCACTTTCCCTGTCTTCCCATCAGAATGGTACATCTACAAGTCAGCCTAACATCTGATGGTGTTTCAGTTTAATCAGCTAGGCAGCCTGGAAACTAATAGCCGTAAAACCAGGCATGCCAGAGGTTAGCTGGGGTTGTACTCGGGCCCTTGCTGGGTCTGCATTGTGCCATTGTGGATACCCAAACTACTTTGTTGAGAGCTTAGATGTATCTTTCTATGTCATGCCAGAATGGATCACTTCCAATAATTGCACCTTGTTTTGCAGTTCATTCCATTTCCTTTTTAATAAACAGGAAGAGATGTGTTACAAGAAAGAAAGAGGACATCAGGCTCGTTTTTAGTCCTGAGTATTCAAAATCAAAGATGAACCTAGAATGAAAAAGGAGTGAAGGCAAACCAAAAACCTGTCCAAAGGACTTGAGGGTTGAGGGGCTAAGGAGATGTGTGCCTTTCTTCTCAGAAGTGGTCTATGTAGTAAAGGCATTTTAACATCTCATATGAATCGTACAGATGTGATTAAAAGAGACTGCTTTTTAGTCCCTGGCTGCAAAATCTTCTTGTTGCATATGATGTGTATTATTACACGTAGTTACTGCATCAGTAGCCTCTGAAATCCTCCAGAGAAGTCAGTGGCAGTTGCAAGTGCAGACCACCTTTAAAAAACATGTGTATTGAATACTTTGAAAAGTTTTTGTGCATCCTAGCACCCCATGGAGGGAGTTCTAGGAGAATCTTTCAGATTTGTTTTCCATGGAGCCTTCCAAGGAAGATGCCTCTCATTTTTTAGAGTTTTGTAACTTGTCAGAATGACCTTGGTGATTGAAACCAAAGTAAAAGTATGGTTTCAAACTCTTCTGATGGCTTATTTTGGGAATGACCTACTACTATGCTTATTCATATTGACTGTTTTTTTTCCCCCTGGTTTTTCTTTCTGAAAGGTTTGCTCACTCTTCCTCATTCTTTGTCATCTTTACTTAAAAATGAATTAACAAGGAAGTTCTTACAATCTTTGAAACCACATTCTTTCTCACTGTGAATAACAAACCTACTGAGTTTGCTTTGAACTGAAACCATTCCTTATCCGTTGCTTTCCTTTGGTGTAGGGTCACACAGTTTTCTATTGTGGAATCACTCAGGGGTATGAAGTTGCACCTAGAGATACATTAGTGTAAGCGTGCTGAGGACTGGTGGGTTGCTCTGTAACTTTGATTCCAAAGCTATGGACAAAGGAGTTTAAACACTGTTGTTAATGAAGAGTAGCAAAGGATGTATTTTAAGTAAAGCTAGCTGTTCTATAAGCATAATAACTAGTGAAGCATACTTTTCTGTAGATATGCGTTGAAGAAGTGACTGCTAATGCCCGTTAAAGCTCTACGTATGGGTAACAACATCTGTAAAAGGTGAAATGTCTTCTGGACTTTCAGACTTACACCTTACCTCCATTGGGATCATACAGAGGCAAGCACTTGCCTCTCATCTGACTGACTGCCCATGGTCATGGAAGTTGTGGGAACCCTGCTATTTCTGAGCCCTCTAATTTTCTGGTGAATTTGACTGACATTGACAGATGGGTTAAAAAGTTATTAGAGAAATGCATGCATATACACAGAGTCTTATTTCCTAAGGAAGTATTGAAAGTACATGTAATGTCACTGCATGAGGGAAGACACCTGGAGAAGACAGGGTTGTTTCGGCTTGAGTAAAGACAGTGTAAAATCTATGTGAATGCTCCAGGAGTTGGCCCATATTTTGTTGTAGGAGGGTGGAGGATCATCTAGGGTCTGCAGCAGGGTCTTCCTCACTTTGACATGGCTGTGTGTCTGGTGGGCTTGTTTTGAGAACATGTTGGTAGCAGGTGACTTTCATTTTATCTCAATGTAGGTTGCTAAACTTGAAAGAGAGAAGACTCAAGAAACTAAGCGTATCCGCGAGGTGGAGCAACGCAAGCAGACTGTGCAGATCACGGAGCTAAAAGCCAAACTCCATGAGGAGAAAATGAAGGAGCTGCAGGCTGTGAGGGAGAACCTCATCAAGCAGCATGAGCAGGAGATGACGCGGATGGTGAAAGTCCGAGACAGCGAAATCCAGCGCCTCAAGTCAGCGCTGTGTGCGCTGCGGGATGGGAGCAGTGATAAAGTAAGGACAGCGCTAACTATTGAGGCTCGTGAGGAGGCCAGAAAACAGTTTGACTCTGAGCGCCTTAAGCTTCTGCAGGAAATTACTGAACTGAAGTCTGCCAAAAAGCAGGTAGATGAGGCCCTTAATAATATGATCCAAGCTGATAAGATCAAGGCAGGAGATCTTCGGAGTGAGCATCAGTCCCACCAGGAAGCTATTTCCAAGATCAAATGGGAGAGTGAAAGGGATATTCGCCGCCTGGTCAGTAACCAAAACAGTTTGTATGATCTCTTACACTGTAGTGCGTTTGCCTCTTGTGCCTCTTAGCTTTTGTGAATAACAGAACTCTGCAATGTACTTCAGTTTGCAAAAGTATTACAAACTTCTCACCGTCGTTTCTCAGCAGTAAATAGATCACAGTGAGTCAGCTAGAGCTACCACTGTGATGGCAGCTAACACCTTAAAGTAAGAGTGATTGGCTTAATCCATAAGGATTTGGCTTGCTGAGATGCTAATACATGTGCAATGCAAAGTGTTAGAAAAAGAGTGTTTGTATTTGCACTTGCAGTTTGTTAGTTTCTCTAGCCCTCATGATGGTATCCTAAACGCATTAAACCATGGCAGGGTATCTTTTGGTTTGGTCTTGGCATAGCCTTCAGTAATTACTGGGGAAAATGAGAACAAAATGAGGCCCACATCAGCAATGGCGCAAGTTGTCGTGTTTCCCTATCATCTGGGGAGCTGGACCTGCTTGCAACAGTGAAAGGTTTCACTTGAAAACTGGACTTCAAGATTCAACAGTTAAGCAAAAGAAATAGTAATTTAAACTGTCAAGAATGATTTTTTTTTTTTTTTTTTTTTTTTTTGGGGTCTCCCCTCCTCCAATTCAAAGTCTGTGTACTGGAGGTATATTCTTGTGTTGCCAAAATGCTCAATATAGCACAGACTAGTAGTGGTGGATTCTTCCAAATTTTGACCTTTCTTGTTACTTTGATCCCCATTTGCAGTTCTGTGTAGCCATGAGGACAAACTACTTTTCTTTTTTTCTCATCTGAAATTGAGGATTCGTTTTCAGGGTTTTAATATAAAAAGGAACTATAGTGAAATTCAGGATAAAACTGAGCCATTTAGTAACATTAAGATCAACTCAGGTTCCACCTATGTATTGTATGATTTTATCTTTAGCAACTGTTGAAAGGCTTTTTGAAGGCTATTCACTCGCATAAGAACCTTGAACAAGTCCAGAGTTATTTTTATCTGACTTACAATGAATTTGGAAACCACTTGTGTATTGCTATCAGAGTGGAGGAAGTTACATCAGAGTGACATCTAGTTAATGGAGATCAGAATCTATGACATCTAGTTAATGGAGATCAGAATCTAGCCTTACTCATTTGAAAAATACTTTGGGGAGGATTTTAGCAAGCCTAGGAAGCTGCAAGACCAGAAAGTATCTCTGGCAGATTCAGGCAAAATTTAGCGTAGATATTCGTGTTTTCAGGGAATGATTTGTATCGTTCCCAGATAATAGTATTTTTATTTTGCCAGAGTGATTTGCAAATTCTGGTTCACCAATTTTTCTTGAGCTCAATGATGTTAGCAGCTTTGTATCAATTTTTATGGTTGCAGGGCTTATATGGGCTGATGTTATTCTAAGTTTTAATCCAAAATTTTCCTCTCAGCCATCCATCTGTGAGGTGAAATAAGAGGCAGTTCTTTTTGTCTTGTATAGTCCTGGGCAGAAATGTGGTGATAATACAATGAATAGCCTTGAGTTTGCACTCAGCAGATTAGTAACATGGCAATCAGCTTTAAGAAATACTGGGTCTGCACAGATCTTCTGTTTGTGAGAATTGAACTGTCACCTCTACTGTCTCAGCTAATGTAGCTCCATTTACACAAGCAGGAGCTAGTCTCAACTTTTTGGGGGTTGTCAGAGTTTATACTTATTTTTCACTAGTAAAAGTAACTGAATAAAATGCAATGTGAAAGCCTGAACTCTTCATCCAATTATATGTTAACACATCATACTGTGCTCAGTTCCTGGGCTTCACTCTGTGTAAAGCTGGTGAATATGCCAATGTACGGTTATGGCTGAAACCTCAAAGTGTATCATTTTACAAGCCTGGTGCAGTATGATATAGTAGATTTAAGTGGTGAACACTGCTATTAAGTAAATCGTATACTACTAGATTGGAGAAGGCTGAAATGCTGTTACCTTTATGCAGTAATATTGTTGTTCTGGTGTTTCTCTCATTCAGATGGACGAGATCAAGGCTAAAGACAGGATCATATTTTCCTTGGAGAAAGAACTGGAGACACAGACAGGCTATGTGCAGAAGCTGCAGCTGCAGAAGGAAGCTCTGGATGAACAGCTCTTCTTGGTGAAGGAGGCAGAGTGTAACATGAGCAGTCCCAAGAGAGAGATCCCAGGAAGGGCTGGAGATGGTTCAGAGCACTGCAGCAGCCCTGTACGCAGGTTTTACTGGCCCCTGCAAAACAGAAACATGGCAGTGTTTCTCTTGCTTAAATATTTTCTCAGGCCCTGGGGAAACATTTGCACTCTTATTCACTACAGAGAAGCTATGTCCATAGATTCTTCAGTGAGAATGCTAGTGGGACAAACCTTTGTAAGGCTGTTTCCTCAGTTGCTCTATTTACAAATATAAAAGTTCTTAAATAATTAGTGCCCCTTTGAAAGAATCATTCCATGAACATAACTACCTGGATAGCATGCATCCTCAAAAAACAGATAGAATTGGGAAGATGGGCAGAGAGAAGGCTGGGATGGGCAATCTGGGAGATTCTTAGGAGATCCTCCTCTTATTCTAGGATCCTCTGTCTTATTCTCCACATATATAGCCCTTGCTGTCATTCACAAAGCATGCAACTGACTGGTTGTGTGACTAAATATATGATGTTTACAAAACAAATGTGTATATATACACATATCTACACATATACAAATGAGGAATAAGAAAGTAAATGCAATTGATACTGAAAGGGATGTCCTTACTTTTTCACCTGACACTGTGGCTCAGGAAATAGAAGCAATGTATAGGAAAAGGCAATTAAAATTAGAATCTCTTAGCTTTTTGCTTTTCCTTTTCCATCACAAAAAAATATCGACATCTGTTTTGGTTGTTTTCTCTTTATTTTTTTAAACAGTTGAAAATTTTCAATTAAAGTATCCCCCAAACCAGATACTTTCTTCCAAAAATGTATATGTATATTTGCCAGCACGTTCAACACTATAAAAATCCGTAAATGTAACTTGTTGATGATGACAGCCTAAGTTGACTGGTGTGTGGTTTTTGAGGATTCTGTTCCCAAGCATGTATTTTGAAAAGAATCAGTAACTGTATTATGTTGTTGCCAATGAACAGGACTTGCGCAGAAACCAGAAGAGGATAGCAGAGCTGAATGCCACAATCCGGAAGCTGGAAGACAGGAACACGTTGCTTGTTGATGAACGAAACGAACTGGTGTGTGAGCTTTGTGCTATCTGACACAGGAGGTTGGGACCCATAGGGAAAGGCAAAGAGGAGGATCCAAGGATGGTAGCCAGTGATGAATACGCCTTTTCCATTCATCAGGCTAGTCACTGAGGAGGCTGAGGATGATTTTTTTAATCCTAGAATTAAACAGTAATTTCATTGAAGTTATAGGAGTACAAAATCACAATGAAAGTTGAGGCAGAGAGGCTTGTAGGTTTCTATATAAATGCTTATGTTCCCTCCCTGACCTTTAGAGCATACAACAGTGTATGGTGGGACTTACCTTGTAAATGAAATAATGTATGTAGTCCAGTATTTGACCGGGTTGAGAATAGTTAAATATTGGATCTAGGGAGAATGGACAACGGTGAATTGATCCCTTTATCTGATTTACTCCTAGGTGGTGGTAGCTGTGTGTTGAAGTGAGCACCCTGGCTTTTTAACTTGTCCATATTTCTACTTCTTTGATTAAGGATGAGGGTGGTGAAATTCAACTCTTGATATTTTTTATTTTTGTTCTTGAGCTAGGAGACCTAATGCACTCCTTTCATATCAATTTAGCTGGCTTGGGTCTCCTCAATGTTCTTAATGTAATATTTGCAAAATAATGTCTTACCAAGATTGCAAATTACAAATATGTTCATGTGTCTGTCTTCAGATATGAAAAGCTCTCAACCCCCGAGTTTCTGTGATACTGAGTAGCTTGGAGTCTGAAGAGTCAGCTTGATTAGCTGTTCCATGTCGTTAAATGTTCAGCCTACTTCTTCACCAGGAAAAAAACCCAAAAAACATTTTAAAAGGCTTCTAAGCTGTATCTTGCACAATGTGACTACAATGAACACATTTTGTTAAATGTGACCAGGAGTACTGCTGGAAATACCATACACTTTAAGATACATTCAGACTAGCAACAACCAGCTTCATTCTTAGGGTAGGACAAATGGTTGTTTTGCCCACAGCTGTGCTGATCAAAGATGTAACTGCTTCCTAGCTGCTCCCCCCTTTTCTGTTAGCAGAAGGGATCTTCAGGTACTTGCTAACCTGCTTCAGACAAAATCACTGGGTTAGTTTAAATAGCCTAGTAAGATGATGTGATGATGTAAGCAAATGTGGTTAACTGTTCTTAATAGCTACAGAAAACTCTTGCAGTCCTTTCCTCAGCAGAACTGCAGGGGGCAGGAACCTCCCAGTGACAAATAGTAATACAGAACTGGGACAGTGCCTTTGTTACGTAGATCATCCAGGCACAAAGATGACGTCTTTCCACAGCCACAAGTCATCTTCTTTGTCCTCCCTTAGGAAAAGAAATTATATCTATAAAACACTCAGTATTACTGGATGGAACTAATTTTTCAGAGGAAGAGATCTTGGTTAAAACTCTAGTTGTACCAATACTGGAACTTCCAAGCATGCCCTAAGATACCTTCCTATCTTACGGGATTTGTTGTTTAAATGTTATGTGATTTGTTGATTAAAACAAAGTTCATTGTGCATATGCACAAGTATTTCACTGTGTGGCATTAAAGACCAGACTTATAACTATGTTGTTATTGCTGTGATCCAGACTGAGTATGTACCTATGCAAGTCTGTCTTTCAATGAGAAAATCGGTGGGTTTCTTGCAGATAAAGCACAGGTCGTTTTGGACTTTTGTAGCAGCTTTGCAGTTGCCTGACTGTGTGTTGGATTGCTTCATCTCTATGTCTGCGTTTTCCCATAGATAAAGACATCTTTCAGAAACAGATATGCAGAATTATGCTTTGAGATGTATGGAAAAAGTTACAGAAGCTGTAAGCATCAGTTCCATTAGATCACTTTGTCTGGCATTTTACTGGGACAGTAGTCCAACAGGGAAGTAAAAATACTTCTAACAAAGGAGGGAGAAAAAATATCTTTTATTTGGATTATTTACAATTATTAATTGCTATTATCAATCCAGTTGAAGCGTGTCCGAGAAGCTGAGAAACAATGTAAACCTCTTCTGGAAAAGAACAAGTGCCTCACGAAGAGGAACGATGAACTTATGCAGTCTTTGCAGCGCATGGAAGATAAAATCAAAGCAGTCACTAAAGAAAATATAGAAATGGTTGGTACTGATGAGCAAAATGAGGATTACTGTATGATCTATGTCTGTTAATGGTGGCCACATCTGCATAGTGTATGCATGTATATACTTAGAGAAAATGTGTTGTGTATAGCTTGTAATACTATTGATAATATATAGCCATGCCTAGGTCTGTATATAATAGACTTACATACTATAACATTGTGTATTATGCAAACATGTGCAATATATTTAAGTGAATGCATAATCTCAGTCTTTAATACTATCCCCCAAATTAGAATATTGAGTTTCAATTGTTTTTAAAAAGGAAAAAGAAAAAAAATGTTGTATCATTGAGTCATATTCCACTGTGCTATTTTGCATCTGGAACTCAAAAAGGAAGCTAAGAGCAATGTTTTCAGCCAGCATGATGTTCATTTTTGAATGTCCATGTTCTTCTTAGAGCTGATGATGGCAAAGTAAAGTTCTGGTCTGCCACTGAGCACATACAATCTTTCCATAAAACATATGCATAGTAGAAGGATATGGGAAAGGGAGAATAGTGGTGGTGTAAATTTGGCTAGGGTTAGAAATTTCACGTATCGGGGCTACATGAAGCAGGGTCAAAGCAGTTATGTCTGTGTATCGTTCAAATGGAATTGCCCTGAGAATCAGTCAGAATCCAGTCCCTACACATGCACTGATGTTGCTTTGGCATTCATAAAAAAAGGAGGTGGAAGTTCTGGGTTGCCAGATATAAGTTGGCAGGCTGAGAAGACTTCCTCTGCTAACTGTGTTTGTGTGTCTTGTCTCTGGCTTGCAATAGCCACTGTCCTCATCTTGAGCAGGCTGACTGTTCTGCAATGGATGCGGCTTTCCTGCCAATTAGGATGAGATGATCAGATTCACTTTCTTGTCTTGTAGAAAAAAGACTTTAGTGTTACAAGGTTAATCCACTTTAAGACTGCAATTCACCCGTGCCCTGAAGACAGATAAACTTATTGCAGGTGTTGTGGATCAGAATTCTTCTTCCACAGCCGTGGTAGTACAGATCACAGCCCCTTAGGCTCTGCCACAGCAGAGAAGGGACTTGGGAATCTGCATGCATTAGACATCAGTGGGCAGCACCACTGGTGCATATATGCACACACAGCACATATGTTCTAACTTGGCTCCCTCACATCTGATTTTTACATTATAGATGCCCAAATTATGGAAGTTAGCAAGCTTTGGGTGGCTAGAGTAATTCTCATGGGCCGTAGCCATCTCTTCTCCCACATATGCTCAGGAGCAGGCAGGATGTGGACTTCTAGTTAAAATAGATCTGGTACCACATTTTTTGCCTTTCCTCCTCTTCTGACTAGATGCATGTCTTTCACATGACTAAAGCATGTCCATTTCCTCACTGTATATGGTCATATGATGGGTATCAGTAAGGGCATGGGGTTGTAGGGATAGATGCTATTTGCATACCCACTGGACAGGTAGGGGCCTGAACTATATTTGCCACATGTTGGGGCATCTTGATGCATAGCAAAGGAAAAGCTACGGTATATGACCTTTAAGGGCTGCTGTAGAGGCTATATTGCCACACAATAAGTAAACAGATAAAGCTTTGTCATTCTGGTTGAAGAACTCGGCCTTGCTGTGCTGCTTTATTGTTAAGAAGTGCTGATGGCTATTAAAGTTATAAAAATGGTGTAGCTGAAGCATATTTAGAGGGCTGTACAGCTTAAATGAAAGATAAAGTCTAATTTTTAACTGAAAGGTGGTCTTTTTGTCTTTTAATTGCTGGATCTTATTTTGTCTGTTTCTTCTTCTTACCATAGAGAGAAAAGATGACATCACATCCTCCTCTAAAGAAATTAAGATCTCTCAATGACCTGGATCAGGCTAATGAGGAGCAAGAAACTGAATTCTTAAAGCTCCAGGTCATAGAACAACAGAACATAATTGATGAGTTAACAAGGGTATGTCCAGAGCACCCGGAAATTAGGAATGATTCCTGTGTACAGTTCACCACTGATAGTATTTCTTCTTATAACTAGAGGTCCAAGGGTTAATATCTTATTTTACTTTTAACGCCTGCAGATTTTAGGTGTAGGTATGCAAGGGTGCAGTTTAACTGAATTTCTAGTGGGGCATCAGCTACTACAATTCAAAAGCATAACTCTTGTGTGTGAATTGAGCTCTAGAAATGAACACAGACTAAGAACCATGGAGCTTGGGAAGATATCTACATGTTCACAAGGCAGGGCTGTGCCAAGCTGTTTTACCATTATAACTAAGCCACCATTCAAAGTTTCCTTAACAAGAGGCAGGCACACAGCGCGATATCATGTGCTGGAAAAGTGTGTGCTGCTGGACAGTGGTTCACTAGTTCTTCTGTCGTTTAATGCTGACAATCCCTTTTTCAGCTGACTTTGCATTATGACGTTGAGGGGAAGGAGAAAGAGACTCCAAAACAGGCTGTTGCCTCTTCTAAGGCATTATTGCTAGGAGTGGTGAGATCAACACTACCGTCATTTAATGACTTGAGACAGAGGCAGCATCTCCTCTGCAGGGAAGGCAGACAGCCTCTCATACAAAGCCCAGACTAGTCCCCTGCAACAGGCCTCCCATTTTAACAGGAAATCCATCAGTGCATGTCATTTGACAGCCTGTCAAGGCAACTGCACAACAAGGCTGGGGGGCGAGGGGTTCAGGTATCCCATCTTCCCTTCTTCGAGTGGTTTTCAGCTGACACACATACGGATTTGGATACAAGTCCTCCCTTCCACCTGGAATCAGATTCCTGTCTGAATGTATGAAAAGAGAATCAGTGGAAGCCCAATGATTTATTTTCTCTGTGGATTTGGCCTTCTACAGCTGCAAAAAAGAAGAGAGAGTAACTTTTTAATCTTATTTTTCAGGACAGGGAGAAACTTATTCGTCGCAGAAAGCATAAAAGGAGCTCAAAGCCAATTAAGGTAAGAGGAAAAATTGTTTTCGGCTTATAAAAATACTAGTAGGCTCTGTAGGAAAACACACTTTGCAATCTGATTAAAGAGAGCTTTGTGGATTATAACAATCTGCTTTAGTGATCAGGTTTATAAACACCTTAGTTACTTTGGGAGAGCTTTCTAAGTCTACTTTGAAATTCAGTTAAGGGTGTGTAACTATTTTATTTTCAGCAAAATGGGACTTTTCCCCCCGCTCTCTGAAATAGTAATAATCTCCTTTCCATCTGGTTTCTATAAATATTGGTCTCAAGGTCTGTTATGCTGAGATGTATTTACATTTCCAGAGACCTTCCCATCTATCTTCTGCTATTTATTTTTCACAGCACATATAGGCTAAAACAAAATCTTTGTGCATCTTTATTCTTCAGGTGGAAGTTTCTGCCTGACAAATTGTCAGTCTCTCCTGCTCAGTTCCACAGGCCTTTGGCTGCCCCTTGTATTACCCTGAATTGGGTCAAGTCCAAAGTTGGTATATTTTACAACAATTTTAGAGCTGAGTAGTCAGTAGTGGTTCAAATGTCTCCTTTATCAGCTAGATGTGAAGAATGACTTTGCAACAGCCATGTCCCACCTCCAGAAAGCAGAAATACTGTGTAGGAAACAGAGCTTGGTTGCTTTTTGTCCTCCAAGGACATCCCTTGGTATGTCAGTCATGTTCAGCAAAAGTAATGCAACTCTCTCCTACACACAGAGAATTTCAGACCAGTAAATCCTAGGTGTGTCATCACATTGTTTCTATATGGGTTCTGAAGCAATACACAGCAGGCGTAACTGGGAGACAAGGACGAAAAAGTATTTTCATCAGTCAACTTTATTTCTAAACCAGAGATTATAACATGGGACAATATGGCTATTGTCTTCACTTGGAAATATAATGAACAAAAAAAGATAATATATGCAAAAGGTTATTGGCATCTTTGGTACGTGTTTTTCGTGTGATTCAAATTCCAGGTTTAGAAGGTTGTAACCTGTCAGCAAAAGTGAAAAATGTTGCAAAGCAGAAGCGCATCTTAAATGCTCGTCAATCAGTTTCTCTGCAGAATTATTCATAAGCCAAGTATTTAAACGCTTAGATATGTACCCTGAAACTAAGCCTGCAGGGTCAAGAATCTATACCTTCATAGGAAAGGACTCACAGTTTTCATTTCATTTAATTCAGTTACTGAGATTGGAGATAGTGAGGTGTCAGACATACAAACAAACAGTGTAGTGTGAGCAATCTCTTACAACATGTGGCAGTTACTGTAGTACTGGAAAGATGTGTGAGATAAAAGTTCCTTCACACTAGTTTTTTATTAGCATAGCTTTCACTCACTCCAACAGCAATATCAGTGAGAGAAGCACTGAGATATTAAAAATTTCGGTAGTATCCGTGAGACAAGGAGCGTTCCCTATTCTGCACACGTTTCCAGCCCTGTATGGTGTTATCTTTGCACACCAGTCTGCATGTTGATAGATGTCTTCTGAACAGCTTTGGGATTAACAAAACAATTCTCCTGCCTTCCTGCAAGGGCAGAGACTTTTCCTTTGGCATGTTGCTTCTCCCATTATGTTTTCCAAGTCTTAGAGTGAGCCAGATCCTCAGCTTAGAAAAATTAATCAGCAAACTCATTCTCCACCAGCACAAGACCTAATCATCGATATGGTTCCCTTCAGGTTTGTTTGGAGATGGTAATTGCAGGGGTAGCCCATTGCTCTTTTTTCATATGCTGCCTTTTTTAAGTAACTAGCAATGTGATTTTTGAACTAACCTTTCCCTCCCCATCAGAAACTCATGCTGCCTGTTTCCAAGGAGATTCAGAAATCATGTTTTCCCTTCTTTAGAGACATGTGGTAGATACAGTTTTTGGGTACGATGATGATTCTATGGACTCTGAAACATCCTCTGTGGCCTCATATAGAACAGATAGAACACCAGCAACCCCAGATGATGATCTAGATGAGGTAAGATCTGACTCTTTCCATAGGCAAGGACAGGTTTTCAAGAGACTGACTTGCAAAATAAATGGCCAGGCTCTCAAAACCACTTGGGTTTTTATAGTGCATATTGAGTGATAAGTTCTTCATTAAGTTTGGCCTCAAGTTTGGTTACCAATATACTGAAAAGCTGAGAGGTTCTTTCAAAATCTAGTCCGTAGAGTCTACAGCTATGACTTCATTGCAATCTGAGATGATTTTTTTTTCCTCTCCCCTTCAAGGAAATAAACCTATCACATTTCTTTTAGCTTAAAGACATATAAACACTGTATAAATTCCACATTCTTATTACTTCATATCACAGCAAGCTCACCAAAAAAGCTATTTGAATCAAGACCTGTAAACCAGCTATTGTGCTTAACAAATCACACTTGCATTCTTTGCTTTGGCAGTGCTTTACTGTCTGGGGCTTAGACATGTCCTTTCTTATACTTCAGGGTTTAGCAGCAGAAGAATCAGAGCTGCGGTTTCGACAGCTGACAAAGGAATACCAGGCCCTGCAGAGAGCATATGCACTACTGCAGGAGCAGACAGGAGGCATCATAGATGCTGAAAGAGAAGCCAAGGTCAGTAGTTGTTTGAGGGTAAAAGCATTTCATTGCTATCAGGACATGCAAACCCCTCAAAGTGACATACAAGGGAATGGAGTTACACACAACATACAACTGAGAGATGTCCCTTTCACTCATTTGCTGAGTACATTTAAAGAGAGTGACAATTAAGAATGGACACAATCACTCAGTTTACAAGGGGCTGTCCTCCACCTGAACCTGAAAACGCTGTAGTTAGGCAGGCATGCCAAAGCAGGCAATTCTGCAGTTTGGCACAGAATCACAAGGGTTTTCTCATCTTTTGCCCAGGTGTGAAGAGGTTGGGTTTTAAAGGTAAGTGGAGGCCTGTGGGTTTTCACAAAGGCACACATTGCACCAATTTTAAGAATATTCACCTCAATGTTTCTAATGGAGAAATGCAAATTACATTCAAATTTGAACATGATGCAGACTACAGTAAACCTTCCAAGGCTAAAAATGTTGTCCCTCTAATAAAATCATAGAATCATTCAGGCTGGAAGGGACCTTGGGTGGTCTCCAGCCCAAATTCCTGCTCAAAGCAGTGTCAGCTGTGAGATTGCACCAGGTTGTTTAGCACTTTATTGAGTCAGCTCTTGAAGATCCCCTAGGCAGTTATAATTGCTTCTTTCCACTACCTTTTGCCACTCTCATCTACTAAGCACTTTTCTTCAGTTCAGGGACTGCCCCTTACTAGGGTCTTCGAGCAAAGCCTGTCACCCCAAATACCTGAGCTTGTGTTTCACTACTCTAATGCAATACACAGTAATAACAGTCTTGGGTGGGGAGACAGGGCTGATCTACCACTCTGTTCCCTTGTGTCATCTATATGCCAATGGCACAAAACATTGCTGAGCCAGAATCTTTGTAACGATTACTTACTCAGTAGAAGCAACAGCATAAACCTAGACTCTGCTGTGTTTGGTTTCCTTTTAATACCAGTCACATTGCTGTCTTTGTTACTGTTTAACGGTGTGCTTGACTTCAACAGGCTCAGGAGCAGCTCCAAGCTGAAGTCCAGAGATATAAAGCCAAAATAGAAGATCTGGAGAAAACTTTAGCACAGAAGGGGCAGGTAAGCACTTCTTGTGTATTTTCTTTTCCTATTTTGGATCTTACCTGCTCTGCTTACAAAATACGTAGCACAATTTCAGTATAGACTTCCATGAGATATAACGTGGCTGTTCAGTAAACAGGCAGGTCTAGCGAGTTCAGAAGCCGTGCTACAACTTGATAGACTAATATGTTGTTACTCTGTAAATGACAGTTCGTTCCTGCAGGATTTTAAAGCCTGAATATTGTGGCTCCAATTTTCAATAAACATGCCCAGCTTCATGGAGTTTGATTATTCTGTAATAGTACTGCTTCATCCAACAGGACTCGCACTGGGTGGAAGACAAACAGCTTTTCATTAAGAGGAACCAAGAGCTTTTAGACAAGGTATGTTCCCAATTTTTGCGTGTTCACTCTGAATGGTAATCTGGATCCTACAATACACTTTTTGGACATGCAGTTTGGTGCTTATAGGTGTAGTATAAGGATAGAACAGCATAGATTAATATGGACAGGATAACATATGGAAAGACAAGCCCTCTCCAGCTCTGCGTAGGCACTGTTGTTGCTGGCAGTTGCTGATGCACCAGCTCTGCTGGTAAGCTCCAGCCTGAGAGCTGGAAGCTCTACTCATCGTTCTGGCTCTGACATGCAGACCTTTGTGTTCCAGTAGCATTGCAGTGAAGTCTGCTGCTGTACTGGCAGGATGTTTTGAGCTTAGCTTTTATGTGTGAAACAGCAGTAGAAATCCAGTCACCCTCTGATGCTAGGACCCATTCATACTCCCTAGTCCCTGTGTGTTCTGTATATTTTTAAGGGCTTAAAGTTATCCCTAGGTCCAGTGGAACTTGTACTGCTCAGTCCTTTGGTACATTTAGGAATAGCACCTGTTTGTGTGTGTATATATATTTGTATGTATGTATATATATTTTTAACCACGGAATATAAGGATACAAAGGACCTCAACATTGCTTGCATATCACCAACAGTAACAGCAGTGGCCGTACACATGACTGCCATCAGCAAGAGGCCATAACTCCAGCTCTCCTGCTGTCTTTCACCTCCCCAGATGAGGTCTTTTAGCCTGTGTTCCTCCCCTTCCATAAACACACCTAATAAATCTCCGGCTCTGTGCCATCCTTTACCATCCAGACAAACTGACCCATGGGAGCTCCTTTGACCTGAGTCTTACCATGCTCCCTAGCTGTCTTTGTCTGGGCACTACTGAGACAACCTGACTGCAAAATACGTGTCCAGGCACTGGCTGGAGACTTGCAGAAGAGAGCAGGCTGAGGAGCTAGTGGTGGAGTTGTCCAGAACAAGCAAGCAATGGGTGGTATTTAAGTCTATCTGCTAATTGGCAGAGCTGCTTGTATGGAGATGCTTGCCATGCAGTTCACACAAGTGCTTGCATGGCTGGGATGGCTGCTCAGTTAACTGCCTCCACAAAGACAGCTCTCCCTGTGTGCCATTTGTGCTTCATGTTCTGCACACTGGGAATCTCTGGTCTAGCCCAAGCTCTTCTCCAAGGCAGGTGCAGCTGTTTCTGTGTCATTCCTGATAGACGCTTATTTAACCTGTTCCCAGAGTCATCCAACAATAATGTCTCCACATCCCTCCCCAGACAATCTATTCCAGTGCTTTACCATGAGAGCAGTATGTTTAATAGCTAATGCAGACTAATCTAGTAGCTAACCTGACACCTCTGTAGAGTTAACTTCCCTGCTGATCTTCACTAGGATTGGATTCTTTTAGGAAAACCTCCAGCCTAAGCATTTTATGATGTTTAGGAAATTGATCAAGCAGAAGTTCACTTGTAAACTAAAGACTCACTGAGGTAAAACAGCAAGTAGTGAATCATCTCTAGAGTTTGGATTTGTCGTGGTTTAACCCCAGCCAACAACTAAGTACCACGCAGTCGCTCACTCACTCCCCCCCCCCCAGCAGTGGGATGGGGGAGAAAATTGGGAAAAAGAAGCAAAACTCATGCGTTGAGATAAAAACGGTTTAATAGAACAGAAAAGAAGAAACTAATAATGATAATGATAATACTAATAAAATGACAACAGCAATAATGAAAGGATTGGAATGTACAAATGATACGCAGTGCAATTGCTCACCACCCGCCGACCGACACCCAGCCAGTCCCCCGAGCGGCGAATCCCTGCCCCCCACTTCCCCGTTTCTGTACTGGATGGGACGTCACATGGTATGGAATACCATGTTGGCCAGTTTGGGTCAGCTGCCCTGGCTGTGTCCTGTGCCAACTTCTTGTGCCCCTCCAGCTTTCTCGCTGGCTGGGCATGAGAAGCTGAAAAATCCTTGACATTAGTCTAAACACTACTGAGCAACAACTGAAAACATCAGTGTTATCAACATTCTTCGCTCTGAACTCAAAACATAGCACTGTACCAGCTACTAGGAAGACAGTTAACTCTATCCCAGCTGAAACCAGGACAGGATTTTGCACTGCCTATGCTACCTCAACTACTGCTCACCAAATATTCAGTGTTTCTTGTAACAGTCGCACAGATTCTGAATTTACATATTTCTTTTAGATAGAGAAACTGGAAGCAGAAAACAACCGTCTGCAACAGGAGCTGCAGGATGCCCGAGACCAGAATGAGCTGCTGGAGTTCCGTAACCTTGAGCTGGAGGTGATGGATGAACTTGTTATAGTAGAGTTGGTAGCAAATTAAACTAATGCACTTGCACTGGACACCAACTTTAATCAAGTGTTTACACAAGCATTGTAGTGATATAACAGAGTAACAAATCAAGCCCAGCATTTTTAATTGTGAGCTGAAGTATGTCAGCTCTAATATCCTGGAAATAGTAAGCTCCATACTTCACTGGTTCACCTCTCTCTGAGCTAGGTGCCCAGTGTGCATAGATAAGCTTAGCTGATTAATGTCAGCATGGCTTTTAGTTACCACACCTGCGGATATGGTTTTTCTAGTACTTTGGAGCAGTCTGTTGTCAACATGCTTTGTTCTTATTGCTGGCCCAGAGTCTACTGAAATCAACAGAAATTAATTACGTTTAAATTAATCAAATAAGCAAGGCTTAAACCCCATCCTCATGTACTTTGCTCAGGGCTGCATCCTGGTTCACAGCTAAGATCCCTCCTGAGAGTAGGCATCCAGGGTGGTTTGTTTTTGTTTTTGGTTTTTTTTTCATGAACCTGAGCAGGAGGAGAAAGAAATGTTGAGCGTACTTTTATCTTTAATAGCTGAAGAGTAGAGTGTTCCTCTAAGAAGTCAGAGACGCAGGTACAGTTCCCTCTTCAAGGTCTTCAAAGCCCTGTTTCCCCCTATGAAAATCTTACTGCTGATCTGTAAATTATACTGGCTTTGTTCTTTTCCCCTCTTCCAGCAAGGGTGATGAGACGAGAGTTCAAGTTTCATTGAGAGTGCTGCTGTGAGAAGTGCACCTCTCTAGCCCTGTGCTTGAAGGACTGGAACTGTTTGAAGTTTAATTCAGCAATGATCAATGAAATTGCATAAGCAGTTGTAGGAGAAAGTATCAGACCCAGGGCTGTTGTCTTCCAGTACCACACCTATGGGGGTGAAAGGGTTGTACCTTGTCCGTTCTGACCCAGCAAATCTTGAATTCTTTTCTCTGTGGGGACTTGGCTGTGAGAGGAGAGGGGGGCTGTCCTACCCAAACCAATCTGTACTGGGTGATTAGAGCACTCTTCATTACAGAGGAGAAATGTGCACATTGGCTCCTGCGGCAGAGGGAGCTGAAGCCAGGTCCGCCACAGCCCGCAGGGCACTCCGGCTCTGCTGGGAGATGCCTGTGGATCCCCAGGGCTGCTGGTGTGGACTGGGCTGTGCTCGGGGCTGGCGATGCCAGTGCTGCCACCCTGCTGTGAGTACCTGAGGACAGCTAGGGTACAGGGCCAAGGTGCCCAAGAACACAGGCTCCCTGGATATAGGTTTGCAACAGCTTCTGTGCTATTGATTCCTGAGGCACGTTTAATCTCACTGGACCTCAGTTTCCTGCCACTGTGGTGGGGATAAGAGACATTTCATACAGGTGAATGTGGTCTTGCTCCTATAGCCTTTATCATCATTCTTGCCAATGCTGGCACATGTGAAAAGCCAACACTGCCTGCCTATGTGCGTGTAGTGCTTGGCCTGGAGTTGTCCTAATTTGTGTCTTGAGGCTGTGGGCCCTAGCACAATGAATAGCAACAGCCTATCTGCCCATTTGTGAGCACCGTCACTTTTGCAGGCACTGTACATGTTCCCTGTTGAGCAGCTCTCCTCATGACCTGTTTTAAGTAAGAAAGACCCCACAGGCAACACTGGAGATTGATGGAGGAGCTCCAGAAGCCTCTGCAGGTGGCCAGAGGACTGGGTCAGACCTCGATCTCCCTCTTCCCAGACTGCTCCTGGTTACAGGTTCTTGTTATGAGCACCAACTGACAAAAACTTCCACCTGGTCTTTGGTCCAGTATAAGCTGGTTTATTTCTCAGTTGTTCTTTTCAGTTGATGTCCAAGGCCTTATATATTTGACATTCAGAGCTTGTAGGCAACACAGAGCCTTTCCTGGCTCTCATGAATCAGTGCCGTGACAGATTTGTCCCTTATTTACAGAAATTTCCCACAGTTTTACTTGACAGCTGTGTCTCCATATGACATGGAACTGGACTGATCAAGTGAATTATGTGTTCATAAACCAAAAATGTATTTGAAAGTGAAATTTGATCTTCACTTATGTGCTTGCCTGAATACCTGAAAGGGATGAGAAATAACATCTTCAAATTTTTATTTTTGTCTTTGATCCTTTAAAACTGGACAAATATTTATAGATTCTATGCAATGAAGGTGTATAGATAGCTAAATTGATCAACTTTTTGGAACTTACTACTTTCCATAGATATTAGAACATACAACATACTAGGATGAGCACATGTGTAATCTGAGTACCCTAGTAGTCTTAAGTCAAATACCTGTTTCTAAAGGCAGTATTTACAACAATATATAGTTGCTCGACACTTCATTAAGCAAATCACTTGAGTCTTAGCCAGGTGACAGCCTTTCCACAGACAATTTGTGAATTGACATAATTCATCAAATAAATAATCTCCTGTAAAATAATTAGCTTGGGTTTAGGATCCTATCCCACTTGGCACACTGTTTTTCAGACTAGGTCTAAAGGTTTCTTTGACTTGTAAACTGAAGAGCTTGGCTTTGTAAAGCATGATACAAACAGTAGCTGTGGTATTTTAATGAGTTGTGTATGCATCTCCTTCATTCTAATATGTTCTCTGGTATCTTTTCAATTTATTTTCAGGAAAGAGAGAGACGGTCTCCACCATTTAATCTCCAGATTCACCCATTCTCAGATGGTGTGAGTGCTCTACAGATCTACTGCATGAAGGAAGGGGTTAAGGTAGGTCAGTTTTATAAGGCAGCACTTCTAACTACAGGAGTGGTGGGTGCTGCCCATATAACACATTACATTCACCTCTGCTAATAACTCCACTAAACTTTAAGCATTTAAACTCAGTCTAATGTAAGAGTGTGTGATGACTGACACAATTGAATTGGACTCATAATTTTCACCATAATGATAAAACCTGGCTCAAAGGCAACTGAAATGAGTGCGTGATGCATTTCCATGGGATGAAACAAAATGGTCGATTTCAACATGGTTTGTAGGAGGGACGAATATCGCAGCCGTGATAAAATGTGCATGTCATGCCTTTACCTTATTCTCTCTTTGCAGGATGTCAGCATCCCAGACCTCATAAAGCAGTTAGACATCCTAGGTGATAATGGGGTAAGTTAAAGTGGGAGATATTTTCCCTTTACAAGCTGCACTTTGTACAGTAGAGTAAGTGAAATCTATAATTATCATGACTATTTTCTAAGATGCTTGTTAAATTATGTAATATCAGAACAATTCATTTAAGGAGTGTTTATGTCTGTAAGTTAAGGATTTGTGAGACTTCAATAGTCTGAGAACTAGTAATGAAGTAGCAGCTTTAACATCAGGTTTAGCAGACTGGGAAGAATGTCCAAGGCCACTGATACTTGGAACTGGGCCTGACTGCACTCCAGTCACTCAGGAAAGCACGTGAATTAGTTTGGCAGTCTGAGCCAACCACATCTTCATCAGGACTAGGATTCCTCTGCAAACAGTTTCATAAATATGCAAGAATTAAATCCCTTGTGCCTTTCTAAGTGGGCATTGCTGCCCACTTTAGTCGCGCATGTAAAAGAGATCATCCTCTATCTCTGGCCAACATTAGATATGTTTTAAGAAAGTGTATAAGAAATAAAAATGAAGGATCATGATTGTCAATTCACATGCTGGTGTAAATGAGCATTATTTTTACAAAAGCTTTAATGGAAATTCAGCTTTGTAAAACTAGCATGAAGACAAATGGGTCTCAGTTTACATTTCTCATAAGATGTAATGGAATGAAAACATATAGTTAGTCCATATCATGCAGAAAGGCAAAAGCAGTGTTCTTTTTAATATGTTAACAGACTCTGAATGTTTTGATGGGAATAGGATACCCAGTACTACAGGGATCCCCTGAAAACTATAGACTTAGTCTGTAGCCTGGACTATCTTTATTCATGCAGGAAATTGCTGCCAATTTTTTTCTTCCCTTTCTTTTTCTTCACAGAATTTAAGAAATGAAGAACAAGTGGCCATAATTCAGGCTTCCACTGTATTGTCCTTGGCAGAAAAGGTAAATTTGCTTTTCTCATGTGTTATCTAAGGCCTCATTAACACCGGAAATTTTCTGCTCTGTAGTTGTTAATATTGTCAAACTTTCTAGTGTAGGAAGTGATTCCCCAGGTAAAGTAAACTGTGCCAGCACAGTCCCAAACACCTTGCTAAAGCAGGAAAAATACTAAACGCAGCTGGCCCAAGCTGTGAAGTCAAAACAACTGTCAAATGAAACTTGCAACTGTAAACTGAATGAGAAACCATCAGACATTTAAGCCATAATTAGTTATAGCATGGGATTATATATATATATTTTTATATATATATATATATATATATTCCTGAGATTTCCAAAGCTTCCAAAGGGATCTGTATGCGAAATTGCCACTGAAAGTATGTGTCTTAAGTTCCTTGTTTTGGAAATTAAAAAGAAAGTGAGGGTTGGTTAAAATTGCTTTCTGTGGCTCAAATGCAGCACACAATTTTGTCAACGTGACAGCTTCCAAGGATTCTACTCAACAATTCCTCCTCTGCAAAGAGAATTGCTGTCTATCCAGCTAAGCTATTTTTGAGATGCTAGACCCCCATCGTGGGCCCTTGTCCATGGGATGAAATGGGTTCCCTGTCCATTCAAGGAAGTGTGCTTTTCCATCTTCCAGTGATGCGGTAATGGTGGTCCTCTTACTGCTTCTCTGTCAAGTGCTACCTACAGACATTGTGGCTGCCCCGTCACAGGAGAACAGCCTCAAGATGGACCCAGAACTAGCAATAGGTTACTAAAAATAGACGAACAAGATTCTGTAGATGCCCCATTTGCCACTGCCCGTGTGCCTAGAAAACATGGCAGGTTACAGCTCTCGTTGTCTTTCCTCCAGTGGATCCAGCAGATTGAGGGAGCTGAAGCTGCTTTGCATCAGAAGATGATGGAACTGGAAGGTGATATGGTAAGCAAACTTTCTTTAATACACATTTTAGGGGCAAGACACTGCGTGTGTCACATTTACTTGGTGTGCCAAAAGATAACTAAAAGGGTCTTTTGGCAAATTAAGTATGCAGGCTTTCTCTGATTATTGGTGAATTCATAAAATTTTTACTAGTCTGGTTCACGTACAACAGCAGAATAACAGAAACAGAAATAGTGAAAACTTTCCCTCTCTTTCCGTGAGGATGACTGTTTATTAATAACTATGTAGGGCCCATAGCAGTTGCTCGGTGTTTTTCAGAGATGTAAATAACCGCACTCTTTGTCTCATAAGATTCACAGTCTAAACATTAGCTGTTGTATTACATTGTATTCAATACCACTATGTGGGAAACTAAAGAATTATCACACTCTTTTGTTTCATTACATTTTAAGCGCATACCATCCTAAAGGCAAAACATTCACAGCTGAACTGAAGTTCCTGTAGCACCAGTAAAGTTAGTACCTTACTCTGTTCTTATCCTAGTTAATGGAAGTAACATACAAGATGAACAAGCATAACTACAAGAGTTGGATAGCTGTAGTGGTTTACATTTTGTTCCTATGGTGTCGGTACTTGAGTCAATACAGCTTAAGGCAGGCTGAGAAGTTAAGGCACAGCAGCTTCCCGCAAATAATGTGAATGTGAATATGCCTGTTTAGTTCCTGTTTAGTTTATTGCACTTTCACACTTCTTCCAAAACAAGAGAAAGCAGAAAAGTAGTTGTCCATGATGCCAGAGGAGGTAACTTTAGAAAAATCACACAGAAACCCCTAAACTACGCTACTGAAATGCCAAGCAATATCGCTGAAGTCAACAAAGAGATGATGGATTTAGTTCTATGTAGATCAGATGTATTATCATACAAAAGCAATCCACAGCTATTTTCCCTTCCTTCTTTTCTAGCTGAGTCAGATATTAATAACTCTGCGGAGAGCCAGTTTAAGACCAGTCTCCTAGTCCTGCCTGAGTCAGATATCTGTAGTTGATTTAATACAACTTCCCAAAGTACTTTGAGTAACTAATTCATTTTTCTGTCCAAATGATCCTTCATTGTAGGAGCAATTTTGCAAGATAAAAGGTTATTTGGAGGAAGAATTAGACTACAGGAAGCAAGCTCTTGACCAAGCATACATGGTATGTACAAAGGAAATTCTACATCACACATTGGCCAGCATTGTCACAGGACACAGACTCTTGTTGGATCAGGAAGAGAGGTTTTTGCTTTTTTCTTAGTATCTTTTTTATTTCTTTGTTTTTTTCCCATTCTTCTAATGTACTACCATGCAATCTGCAAAGCTTCAACATGACACCTAGGTTTTTCATGTCACAAAAAGGCAGATCTCCTGAAGCCTGAAACTCTTTTGTCAGTTAAAGGCAGATACTGCTCATTAATGTTGGCTTGTCCAACTGGAGTCAGTGCAACCAACTGGAACTCAGATCTGGAATCTTGGCCATTTTGCACATGTCATAGCAAGAAGACAATATGCCACAAAAAGCAAGAGTTCCTGCTCTAAACGCTGCTATATCAAATTCTGATACATAGGTCTGATAACTGGCTGTGCAAGTTCATCATGTTTGTTTTGTCAAGTTAATGAGAATGCTCATTGATTAGCAGGATTAAGAGCAAAGTAGTCTGCCAGTGGCCTTCAATCTTTCCTCTCTTGTTTTTTAGCACAATGGGTCAAAATTTTAGAATTGGTGAAATATTCATCTTTACACTTACAAAATAGGTATGAAAATTTTATCCAACTCCTAATCATGTCTGTAACTGCTTAAAAAGTTGAAGTGAGGGATTTCAGTGAAAATTAAGATTAAAATATTTAAAAAATGAAAGTTCATATCCTTTTGTCAAAACACTGAACCATTTTATGAGTTCTGTTTTTCACATTTTTGCACACTTGAGCACAGGGACCACCTCTCATGCAGGTGCCTGAATCTGCCACCGACCCCCCAGCTCCCACTGTGTTTTAAACAATGTTTCATCTCTAATTGGCTTTTGGTATTGCATCAACCAGAGGATCCAGGAACTTGAAGCCACCTTGTACAATGCTTTGCAGCAAGAAACGGTGATAAAGTTTGGGGAACTACTCACTGAAAAACAGCAGGAAGAGCTAAGGACAGCAGTAGAAAAGCTAAGACGTCAGATGCTGAGGAAAAGCAGAGAATATGATTGCCAGATTCTTCAGGAGAGGATGGAGCTGCTCCAGCAGGCTCATCAGGTAAGAAGAAGGAGCCATGCACATCCATATCTACTCAGCTTTGCTGTATAAGAACATAAGCTGAGGTCAATTGTAGGCAAGCTCCAGGTCGTGAGGGAGCCTGGCATCTAGTTTTTTGAGTTGTTTCATACTTTGCGCCTTTACTGCGTGCACAAACACACGTGATACTACCTTGTGGAGGATTGTTTTGGCATGTTTTGAGTCTTAAAATTCCAAACAAAAGTTTTCATCCAGAATTCTGTATGCATGAATCTAGCTTTGTAATAAAAATGATCATCCTTAGTTATTGGACTGGACACAAGAGGAACTGCATGAATGCTTCTGGCTGGTGTTACACAGGAGAGCTAGCTGTTTTTCCAGACACTTCTGCTCTGTCGTCCCCCCCGCCAAAGTGGGCAGTTGTTACGTTTCACTGCTGAGATATTGTACTACATTTTGCATTCGAAGACCAACGTTTGCTGCTCTGCAAGCTGTGAGGTCCTAGAGCAAAATGGTAAACAGTCGCAGCATGCTGATTAATGTGACAGCTGCACAACGAAACAAAACTTACTCAAATGTTTATGGGAAAAAGACAGAAAGCATATGCCCAGTGGTTGGGGTTTCTGGTTCACAGAAAGACTTAGTTTTCACGGTCCTGCTTGATCCCGAGTTAGAGACTTGAGACTGGTCCACCCTTATTTCTTCTTACCAGGCCTTTGCAGCGTGAGGAGCTGCTTGATTTCAGCCATGACCGCTGCCCTGATTAACACTGCCACAGCCATTCTGGCTTCTTTGAACAACTCTTAGCCAGCCTCAGTTGCAGATGGGCTTGGGAAAGGCTGAGAGGCAAGGAAAGGAAGAGACAGTGTTTGAAAGCTGCCATAAGCTAGTTGTCTCATCTCCAGACAATTAGGAAGATGGTCACAGGGGCACTGTCTGCTCTCCAGCTGCCAGGGCCTCCAGGTGTCTCCTGGTTTGCCTTGCTGGATCTCTGCTGTTTGCTAGCCAGCTGTCTTATGCCCTGACTAAATAGAGGAAAGATACCGAGATTCAAGGCCTCATTTTCTGTTACCCGTTCTGTGGGATCTCTCTTCCCAAGGGGCCAAAAGTTTACCTCATGTTATGTAATTTTCCTAGAAGTACCTAGCTCTGCTAAAAAAAAATACACCTTGTCTATAAGTTACATATATCCCGCTCACTACAAAATCAATGTTTCCATAGTATTGTATACATTTATCATTTCAGATCTAATAATAACACTTTAATCCTCTTTCAACACATCAAACTGTGAGAAATCTTAATGAATCATGATAAAATTCTTAAGAGTATAACCATGATCTTACACCTACCATCTATTTAACACAGGATTAATATAAAATAGATAATATGGAACAGATCCACTATTGATATTAATGTCCAGCATTTGACGATACAGTCAGATATATGCAGTAGCATATTTTGAGCAGTTGTACACATGGTAAAGTTGGGGTTAGGCCAGGTTAGTGGATGGAGTCATGGTATTACACAAGACTATCCCTGCCAAAGAAACGGATTTGTTAATTTGTAGGCTTTTGGCACTTGGAACATTAAATTACTTGTTCAGCGGAGCAAATTTACTGAGAATTTAGTCTAGATGCTTTCTTTTCTGATTTCCAGAGGATCCGAGATTTAGAAGATAAAACTGACATCCAAAAGAGACAAATTAAGGATCTGGAGGAAAAGGTTGGTTCTGTTATGCTTCTGAAGCACCCGATCAACTTTTTTGAAAGTAACGACCTAGTTGTCTTGAACTACGTGACCTTTTTGTTTAGCTGAATCAGGTGGACCTGTTGTTGGTGGTCTACTATGCTTTCTTTTCAATTTGTGTTTCAGTATATACAGACTTTAATCTTAAGAGTCTCCTCCACAACATTTCATTTTAGGAAATAAATGCCAAACACTTTTAATTATGGTAGATGATACTGTACCAAATGAAGAAGCCTTTACTTGACTGTTAAATGCTGTGTTGGTAGACAGGCCATACTTCCACTAAAGGCAAGGTGAGGCTAGCAAGCAGGAAGGACTGAATGAAACTGAGTGAAGATTTGAAGATTGTCCTTATCTGGCAGGACTAGGGAACTCAGGTTCTCATGCTATCGTCTTTATTGAAGCTTGTAATTGACTATGCAGTATAAATACGGTGCCAGAATCTTGCCCTTAAACTGAACTGTCAAAGAACTATACATGCACATTCTTTATATATACTATATATATATATACACACTCTCTCTCTCTCTCTCTAAAAATATGCACTGCATTTTTTTGGTGAATAAGGCCAACTGTCACATCGAGTTTTGCTACTTGTACCTAGGTTAGATAGGATAGTTGAAAAAAGATCATAGCATGGGCACAGTGTACTGCTACCAATAATGTCTTTTCTAGAAGTGCCAGACTGGTGTAAGATGCATCTCCAGTGGTAGCCTTGCCAGTGTACTTACATTCGTAAATATCAATGTCCATGTGTAAACTATAACATGAAATAATGGCTATATTAGTACAGTGACAGTAGTGCTAATGAGCCCTTTCAGTTTGTACATATGTTCCTAAAGTGAAACAAGTGGGCATAATGCAAAACTTGATACACATAATTCTTTCCACTTTTCTTTCAATAGTTTTGTGCTACAAGGACTCAGTGTCTTTCTTTCTAATATATATAACTTGGAAAAATAACAGATGATAATCTGTGGTGAAAATAAAAAAAACAACAAAGCAAAACTTATGCTGTGGTCAAATGAAGACCTTGAATAGGAGACTTCTTAGTGTCAATTTTCAAAAGAGCTTTTGACTCACAAAAATTCTCATCTCTTAGATGTGAATGACAACAACAAAGACAACACATTCATGATTCAAATGAGACATCCAAAAATAGATTCTTAAACATTTAATGGTTAGGGTTTGATATTATGAGAGTGTGTGTGTGTATATATATTTCCAGGCTATTTCCAGCATGGATTGCAGGCACTGTTTTTTAACGCACTTAAAAGTATTACCCATGCTGGTTTTGATATCCAGCTTTGTGACTTCAGTCAACCCGTGGTGGTTCATAGTGACAGTTATACCTCAGGCTTTCAATATGGTGCCGATTGTAATTCATCACCAAAATTAATGAGATCTGTTTTCTAAGCCTAGCAGGTAGTATGGTACTTACAGAAATAACTAGGGAAATACAGTGTTTTCTGAATGCGCAGAGTTATTCTAATTGTCCTACAGAGCGCAAAAATAATCCTGATGCTTACAATGCCATGACCTTTAGTTTTTATGCAATCTTCTTTTTCTTCTGCAGTTTCTATTTCTATTCTTGTTCTTCTCTCTTGCCTTTATTCTTTGGCCTTGATGTCAATGTGCCTCTTGGAAAGGTAAGACTATTTTATTTCTTTCCTCAAAGCTAGCACTTCTTGCACAGAGCTGAGGATCACATCCTTGTGTGTTCTTGTGTATGTCTGGAGTCAGAGAATTCAGCAGGTCGTTGTTAGTTTGGAATAGTTCACAGCAAAGGGTCATCACACTAGTGAGTTGCCACAGGGAGTTGCAGTCAGACCAACACCATCCAATGTACTTGTAAGTGAATTGTCAAAGCTTGCTGGTGATACTGTGCTATTCAGAATTGTAAAAATAAAAGCTAACAAGAATTTCACAGTATCAAACAGCCAAGAGAATTACAGGTGAAACTCAATGGTGATGGTTGCAAAGTGATGCAGAAGGAAAACAGTTGTAAATCTCAACCATATACACACTATGATGGGCTCTGAACTGACACTCAGGAAATAGATCAGGAGGTTATAACAGGTAGAGCTTAGTGCCCAGAAATAGGAGAGATACAGAGGAGGGCAAGGAAGAATGATCAACTGCTGAGAGACAGGAAGAGGGAGACAGAGAGATGGAAGGATTTCTCTTGCTCAGAAAGCGAGACACTGTTAAAAGGCTGTATGAGAGAGGTCTAGAAAATTTGTCATAGAATGGATGGATGGATAGATTGCTATCATTCACTGTCTCCTCCAGTACAAGCAATTATCATGTAATAAGTTTAAAGTAAACAAAAATTGATAGTTAACGATGCAGGATGTAAAGAAGTCTTTGCCACAGCATGCTTAGCAGCTGAAAGTTCAGAGCTCATAAAGCAATGTGAAGATAGGGAAATAAATCAGGGAACTATAATGTGCATGGCCTTCGCATCTTTCCCTCTGTGTCTAGCCACCTTCAGAACCAGGATGCTGGGCTAGGAGGATCTTTCTTTGGATCCAAGATAACAGAAGTAGAACACAGCCTAGATAATGTTATGTTAAAGACTCAAGAACATCTAATGACAGATCAAAATTTTCTGATTTGGGGACAGACCCATGCCATTAAATTTCTCACTGTATGTCTTAGCTCTGGCTTGAGCTATGTCAATGAGTAAATTCTTCTGCCCTGCACTTGAGGCAAGCTGAGAATACAGTTGTGTGTGAAAGATGTTTCGTCATGCCCTTCCACCATTTGTATTAGCTCAGCCTTTGTTTCCAGGTGCAATTCAAGGTATTGATTATAACCAAGTGGTATGGGTCCAGTTTGGTGGGTTTTCCTTTTCCTTCTAAGGGAAGCTTCATTTCAGCTAGATCAAGGATTTCTTTTGCAGTTTCATGCTGATGCAGAGACAGCTCTCAGAATTAGCCACATCAGCTGGAATCCACTGTCTCTTTGGCTGGCCAGACCTCAAAATGAATGTTTTTATGGGCTGAGGCAGCAATATATATGGAGGTTGGGCTGAATAGGGAATGAACCATAGGAAGGAATCAGAGGAATGTAGACAGATCAGTGATAACAGCTTTTGTAAACAATGGCCAATATCATTATAGAGTTGCTGCTATTTAAAACATACTGCCTTGATCCACTGAACATTAAACAGATTAAGTTATGACTGCGTACTTACTAATGCTCCTGCCACAGGATTTCGGGGAACCATGACACAGCACAGCAGCTGTGAGATGTTTTGAATGGCCATGACTGGTGAAAATTTGATTTTACAGTTTCTTGCTTATTCATAGTGGGGAAAAAAATCAGGAAGTCTTCTAAAACAGCCAAATTACATATAGGCTAATTTTAAGAAACCAAAATATTCACAGTACACAGTAGTAGCAAATAATTTTATATGACTCTGTCTTTTGCTGTACCACAGAATCATGAGTCCAGAACAAGCAGCCAACCTAGAGGGAGAGTCAAAAAAAAAAAAAAAAAAAAAGTCTTGGATTTAAGGGGCACCTTGAAAACTCACAGGGAACTGATAGTGACATTTGCAAGAACCTGTCTGCATGAGTTTTTCCCATTTGCCTATACTGTTGTCCTTTTTTCAGTTTCTATCACAGCTACAATAAAGTCCTTGTGAAGTGTATGAGAAAAAACTGGGGCAATAAGAGGTTCAGAATTTTCTGTATGTACAGTTTGCACCTATATTTTCCACCTGTATGGGTAGGGAATGGGTTTTCTACTGAGTATTTGCCTCTTCTGGTACAGCTACAGAATTAGTAAGAAGTTTATACATCCTAGTTTTACTAATGCTGGTATCTGCTATGATGGAATCAAAATAGGAAATGGGGAAGTGGTTCTTATTTCTTTGAAAATGTGCCTCAAAAGATATCCCTTGCTCAGTTTAGGTCACCTTGATTAAAAATGCATTCATGACATTAAACTACTGAACAGATTTCCTAATCCTGTCTCTTAAGATGGAGCACCCAGTAAAGTCTTTGAAGTAGAGCATACATCCTGAGAAATACAAAATAAAATTTTCATTAATATTAGAACTCATCTTCCTGATTTTTTAAATTGTTTTTAGTTTTGAAATGAATTTTTTTCATAAGTTTAAAAAAACTCCTCAGTAGTAGATGCAAATGCCAAGAAGATCCACAAAAATGCATAAAAATAACTTTTGTTTATAGATATGATGTTTTTCCTTAGAAAAGAAAAAGATGATTCACATGAAAAATTTAATCCACCTGTAATTGAACTTAGAGTAGGAAATCCCTAGTCCCAGGACAAAAATGTCAGTGTACACTTCCTGAGGCTGTATGCATGGTTTTGGTATGCCAGCACAGAAGAGAAAGGAAGACGAACTAAGAATTAGAGACATAACATGGATGAGTCACTTGGCTTTTCAGGAATTGCAGGTATATACCTGTATCTTTTGAAATAAGCATTTCCCAAAATAGAAAAAAAAAACCCTATTATTCTGTTACATTGGAATTCCAGCAGTGCTGATTAACTCTTTGTCTTGGAGCCTGTGAAAATATCTCAAGTGCCCTGTAACATTTCAGTCTCTGCACGCTAAGAAAAAATGTGTTTTAACAGCCTCACAATTAACTCTGTAATGTATTCAAAGGCAGACTGAATTTTGCAGAAGAGCCATTCCTTCCCTCTTCTCAAAGCAGGACAGGGAGAACCGCATATATAGAAGGAGAAGAATCAGGACCATCAAAAAAATACAACAAAACCTCCACATTTGCTGATAACACTTATGCCCTTTTGGCCTAATTTGAGGGCAGGTATTGGCTGGTTAGAAAAGCTAATGAGGTGTTTAAGGTCAGAACTCTACATTCCTCCTAAAATTCTAGCAGATTTATTATTATTCACTTGCAGTCATTGTTCTACCTACATGTGGCTGCTGGGTGACATCTAGCACAAGCTATCTGCTAATTTGATGCGCTCTTCACTGGCACATTCATTGAGTAGGACTAATAGTCAAATGAAATGTAAGCATTTTTCTGCCCCTTTTAGGACTAGCAGGACTGTCGCAGCTGCAACAGAACCAGAGCAGCGTTGAGGCCGATTTCATTGCTGGGGTTTTACATAGATCCCTTAGGGATCATGTCAAGACTTCATTTCCACCCCCACCCTCTCCCTGGTCCAATCTCCTTCAGTAGGTTTTCTGCTTGTTTTAAACAACATCTAAGGCTTAGCAGGTGTAAATCCCTTTGGTGTAACTTCACTGAGCCCAGGAAGGCTGCTCTAACTACAGCACCAACATGAGAAGAGTTTCACTCGCTGGATTCACTGTTGCTCCATAGAGGCTGGCCCTGGGAGTGCACAAGGGTCTAGTTCGAATGACTTATGTCTCTACTCCCATTAGAGAGGACAAGAAGCATCAGAGACAGCTGAAATGTGGTTTACAGCCCCAGGGAGCCTGCTGGTGTGTTGTGCCACTCCTAGGACCACCCAGGAGATGAATGGTTCTTTTGCCTTTCCCATCCTGCTTTTGCATATTTGGCTATGAATGTCAGGTAGGGGACAAGAAGATGGATTACTGTGAGCTGAATGGCAGAGGAAGTAGCCATGATAGCAGTGGAGATATAGTGATGTAGGGAATGGGACATTGACTATGAAAATGGAAAAATCTTGAAGGGTGAGGTGTGGGGGGGGGATATATAAACTCGATGCTTTTTCAGAGGATCTGTGTTGCTGTCAACTCCCTTGAACTGTAAAGACAGCTGCAGCAGGCCCAGCATCACAGCAAGCATGATATCTGTAGAGTGTTTTACCAAGGCAAGTCACTCTACAAGTGCAAAGCATCAAGTCTTGTAGCAATTCCTCAAACACAAGGCAGTGGTAAGCAGCTGTTAGCTCCTTATCCCCTGCCTGATCTTAGTCTTCACCCCCTCTATTTCCCTCCGTGGGATCCTCACCCTTCAATGCCTGAGGGGAAATCTTGAGACAGAAGCAATTTGGGAATGGTGTTGGCAAGTCTGAGAGGGATTTTAGCAAGGTCATATTTCTGAGGCTGGAATACATGGAATTAGTGAGAATAACTAACATTGATATGTGTTTCCCATTCACTTTAAAAACCACCTGCCTACCCAGGTGACTTTGACATTTGAATTAACTCAGCAAGGGTGAGCATGGCATGGGGAGTGTGCTATCAGGATTTCTGGTTCTTAGAACTACTGAGATATTTATCATCAGGGGGATCTTTGCAAAATTGCTTTACTTCCACTGGGTGCAAGTTAACTTTGTTAACCGTATCATAAGAGACTTCAAACAGATCCTTGATAAAACAAACAAAAAGCACAGTGCATCCTTGAAATGTACCTAGGAAGCCATTTGATGATGGAAGGTCTTTGGTTTCATTTGTGCCTTGCTGCCATTTATCCTTTACCAACCTTTTAACTGGATGAGAGCAAACCACAATGCAATTGCAGATTATACTTTCTGGTTTCTTTCTCAGAGTGAGCACAGCAGTCACTGCTGTACTTTTCAGATAAGGAAGGACAAGCATGAATGAAAACATGGGCAGCAATTTATAGTATCCAGACCAGAAGCTCTCTAATTCCTGTTTATGTGGGATTTTCCTACTGCATTTTTTCTGTGCTTGTGAATATACACATTCACTTATTTGTGATCACATAAGGAAGTCTGGCCTACATGGATTTTGCACTCAGTGAATTTTACCACATAGGCTTGAATGCTGAGAGAGCAAAGACAAAATATGCCCTTTTTTCCCCTGGTTTTGAACCTGGGAACTGCAATCCTTTTCCATAGGTAGGGTAGGCTTCCTCGGAACAAGAGCAGTCTGTGTTTGCCTCATTGCTGCAGTTTTGGTTCAAGAGTTATTGAAACTGATGCGTAACTATTCATCTGAAGATGCCCATGGGGACTTTCATGGACCAGAGGGCTGTACTTCATAGGGTTAAATGGAGAGGCTTGGCAAAATACCCAGAATTTTCACAAATGCCTTTCATACGGACAAACAGAAACAGTTTAATGCTGATAACTGTAAGAACAGATCTTTTCAACTTTCTGATTGATAGACTGCATCTTGTCAGCTGGGATACGTAGGTAGAGGAACTTCTCACTTATCTGATACAGATGTTCTTCTTTTTTTTCTTTTATCTTTAGAGTGCCCGACCACACAGATAAGTCTTTATAAAGGCAAATGCTTCCACCCCACCGATGAGGAGAACATTGTTTACACCTATTTTTAAAAGTATAAAAAAGAACAACCTGTAGCCAAGACTGCAACCACCTTGTATTTTAAAGCCATCACTCAAGATTTGTTACTTGACAGTTCCTGTCTCAAGCTATGATATATGCTGCATCTAATGAAATTCTATATGTTGAAATTACAAAAGGGGAAGAAAAATAAACTGTGAACCTACATCACTTAGGAAGAACTTAAAGGGAAGGAACCACTTTCAGCTGATCAAGTCAGTGTGTCTTGGGCATGGAACCAAAGTTACAACAGAAAAATCTATCCCTGCTGTGCAGGGCAATCGTTTAAATGTGACACTGTCATCCCACGAATCGATCAAAAGTTAATAGGACAGAGCAGGAGAAACACTTACAAGCTGTGGAGAGATGCTGACAACAAAGCATTCAGTTTGAACTGTCTGGCTTTCTCACTGCAGGGACTCCTCCTCTCCCTCTTTGGTTTTAACCTCAGGAACAAATGACAGCTGCAATGTGGGGGGAAGAAAGGAAAAACGCATTCTGGTTTATTGCAGGATGGGCAAGACAGGGCACCATGTTTTGCGCTTCAGATCGTAACAAAGCATCACCCTACTCAGCAAAGGAAGGGGAGAAGAGGGTGTCTGGCATAAGGAGGATTTCTGACAGTTGTAGCCTTATCTCTCTTCACCCTCCCTCCACGAAGAACAGCCTGTCTATTGTCAGATACTTTTCATACTCTTTAAAGACTGCCATTGAGATAATAATGACTATACTTGGTTTTACTATTTGAATAATACACTGAGGATCACTGGATTGGACCTACAGAGTAGCTTCTGAGAAAGAAAAGAAATACGTTGGAGGACAGAGGGGGAAAAAGCCAACCCCCTTGTCCATGTGGTATGTTCCACAAAGCATCAGCTTCCAACTGTTTTGTCCCAGCTTGGAACAAATGTTTTGGTTTGGCTTGTCAAACTGACTTTGTTAGCTGGCTTCCTGATCAATGACACATAAACCAAAAATGGGGAAAAGCTGTGTGAACACATCCTTATTAGAAGTAAGAAGTATTGTTAGCCTGTTTAGATTTTTCCACACTTAAGAATAACTAGAAGTAGTTTGCATTTCAAAGCATTACTTACCTCTCTAATCACCAAGCCTGGAACCCAGTCCTGGTGCCTCCCTGAGGCATCACAGGTCCATGCCCCCTGTAGTCAGTAAGACTATAGTAAGTCAGTAAGAACCCTGAGGAGTGCCACACCTGCAGCAAACATTGTGAAGGTCCTGTGCCTGCTGGGGGCAAAGCAGCCGAGCTGCACCCATCTTCCCTTTTCTCACCGACGTGCTGTATGAGCTGGGCATGACAATGCACTTCTCTGTGCCTCTGTTTTCATCTCCCTGGAAATGGAGTCATGCCTGTTTAGACTTCGGGTTCCTGTGGCAAGGCTCCTTATTTGAGCTGTGTCTTCCCCAACGGAGCCTTAATTTTAACTGGGAGAAATGGATGTCTGTATTACAAAATAGAAAACTAAGGGCCAGAATACAGCCTGTGCATTACTTAAACCTTCAAAACAGGGCTCGTGTACCAACATCTTACGCACACAGACTCTGCCCATCAGAAGCTTTAAAAGTGCTTTACAAAGAGTCTTTCCTTTGTTTGCTTGTTTATTTTTACAGATGAAGCAACTGAGGCACAAAGCAATTAAGTAACTTGCCACAGCAACTCAGCAGGTCAAAAGCAGTTCCTCAGCCATAGCAGGGATGAAGTTCCTCAAGTATCAAGGATGCCTGCCCCTCACAGATGTTTTTTGGCCAGAATAGCTTTTAATCATTAATGTCCATTCACCCAACTGGATTGCAATGCTGGGCTCCATTTCTCCACAAAGGCTCCTAACATCCTCATTTCTTGCATGCCCTGAGATTGTGTTAAGCCTTCCATCAAAGGTTAGAAGCTATTAGCAAGTGATTTTTTTTTTTTCCTGCTCCTTAAAATTAATTTAAATTACAGAATGACCACATCTTCTTGAAGCAGTCTGTTTTAGTCAAGGGGTTTACTGAATTCTGCACCAACTGTATGTTTGTTGGTTCATTTTTTAAAAAACAGGTCTGTAGGCAGATATGTTAAATGAATGCAGGTACGTTGCATGCTCTTTGTTCAAATTCTTATTCCCCCGCAGAAGAATCTGTGGATAAGGTTGGCCCAAACCTACGTGTGCTTTCCAGGAGTGCTGCTAGCAGTTCAGTCCTGAAGCTCTGGAGTCAGGCCCTTTGAGAGTCTCATCCCACACCTGTGACATCTGTAGATCACTAAGCAACTTTACAACATCTTGTTAGCTACAAAAAGGGGGGTTTCCTCCCTGGTTATTCCCTCTTCCTCCTCTCACTGTTTTTTCCCCTGTTACAGCACCAGTTCATTTCATACCACTTGGCTGCAGTGTCCTGCAAGTAAATACCATCTGGAAACTGTTTTCCCTAGCATTAGGGCCAGCTATTAAAACATTGAGCTCTTCTTGCAAAAGAATGAGCAGCACCTGTTTTCTGTGATGGTGCAGTAACTTCTGCCTCTGCTTTGGTTAAAAAAAAAAAAAAAAAGAGGACTAGAAATGTTTGTTTCAGGCAATCATAGGGAAGGTTCACGGACAGATAGAAATACCTAGTTTCAGAACATACCTGACCTTGTGGCAGGCTTCATCATTTAGGCCCCCTGAGCCATGGTATGCACATCTTATTTGTCATTTTTGCCTCATTTCCCCTCCCTTACTCTTACTGAATACATACGCATGCAGGTGCTCCATTTCCAAGGCTCAGGGTGGGGCGGAGGGTGGTAGACAATCCACAGCTCATCTTGGTCTGCAAACTTTTAAAAGATTGCAGAGAGCTGAACAACAGCTGCTTTACTCCCCTTGCAGCATAAGTCATGCCTAAAACACACTTGCTGACATAATACAAACTTTCTGCTGTCAGCTAGATCAAAATAAGTTTGATGTTTGTGCGTATATATAAATACACATGTATCTATATATGTATATGTACATATATATACATATATACACATATATATATTCCCTATTGTATATAGTAAATCGTTGCTATAGTTTATGAAAGTATACTTCCAATCTAGGTATGGGGAACTGAATCTAGACTTTTTTTAGCTGCCACAACTGGTACACTCCTCATGATTTAGTTTTACATCTCATGGGCAACTAGTTTTTGGATCTGTTTTTCTGGGGTCTCCCTCCCCTTCTCTGTCCTGAAGCTGTTTATCCAGGCTTTCTGCTGTTCCTGACATTCACTGAGGCAAAGTATTGAAAATCCTCTCTCAAATTAGTCACTGCAGCCAACCCCCCCCCCCCCCCAAACCAACCAGCAAAATAAAAGTCAATTTATTGCAGCCTTTGAGGACAGCAAATGTAGCCCTGGATTCCTCCCCTCCTTTCCATCCTAGGCCATAGCAGGAGTACCAGCACTCCAGGCTATCCATACCATCAAAGCAGTAGATGAGCCACATAACGTAGTGCAAGTCAGCTTGACCAAAATCTGACTTGCTGCTTTTTCTCCACTGACCCAAGTCAGGAGATTTTGAAGACTATTCTTTCAATTTAAGCACTTCAGATGGGGGCCGAGTTAGGTGAGATGAATTTAGGCAGTTGGGGTTGTGCAAGGAAATAGGGCTTCTTGCAGGATTATCAGCCTGGCTCACAGCTCCATCCTCCCTTGTTGATGTGCCTGGAGGACCATGGAGACTTTTTTGTAGACATGCTTCATTTTCCAACTCCCTGCCCTCATCTCGGTGGGAAACATCCTCTGAACCCCCGAAGCTTTCCATTCCATGGCATGCCATGAAGACTGAATAGGCCAGGCTCTCCTTCTCACTAGGGCAAGGTTCAATGAACAGCCACACAGTTGCTGGGGATTCAAAGGGTTTTTTCTTTTCCCCTGCCCACCTTCACATCAGCACCTGTGTGTTTTTATATATACTTTTTGTTCCCAATTTTTTTGATGTCTATTCCAGAACAGAATTGTACATGACTTGGCAGAATGACCCTTTGATAAACACTGGACATGTATCTGTACTATATGTATTAACGTGTAGAAGAGAATCCTTATTGTATGTAAAGTTTTATGAATGGTTATTTTTTAATTTATGTATTTAATATAGGATTCAATGACCTCTGGTGTTTTAGTTTGTATAAAAAATAAAACAGCAGCATTTTTAAAAAAAAAAAAATCTCACTTTACATTCATGGAGATATTCGGCGTCTGTCTGGAATCTGTTTGGAGGAATCATGTTAAAGCTGAGCAACAGAGACACGCCTTCCTTGCCTGTTCTCTCCCTCTGACGTGCCCACCACCCAAGGAGAGGATGGCTGGAGAGGTTGGGCCATAACACAGCACACTCTGGAACGTAAATCTATTAAAATGCTTTAGTGGACATCCTGAAGTACTTTGTTGATAAGGGGAAGGCAGGCAGCTTTCTCAGCATGGGCCCAAGTTGGAATTTATTGGGTTTTTTGCTAGGCCTGTGCAGAAAAAAAAAAAAAAGCAGCTGCCTTCTTTTTGCTAGAGTTAGGGGAGAAAGAAGAGTATATGGGGGGACCCTCATTCGACTCTTGCCCCAGTTCGGGGAAAAAAAAAAAAAAAAAAGGAAAGGCCTCAATCTCCCTTTCTCTGCTCACAGTCTCGCGATGCTCTGCAGTGCCGATACCTGCCTTTATGCGTCTCTCCCTGTGAAACAAGGATCAGGCTCGGTTAGCCGTTCGCTGCAGAGAAGCTGCACAAGCGCAGCCACAAGCAACTGTCCGCAACACGGCCTTACGCTGTCTTCCCGCCCCAAAGCGCTGCGCTCCCCGTGTCACCAAGCAGCGCCTGCGGTGTGAATTGGGAGGGCGGGACCCGCCGCAACCCGGCGGGCTCGGCGCCCCGACAGCTGTCACTCACCCGCAGGCCCCGCCCCCCCCGGCACGCTCGAGGAGCCGAGGTCAGCGCCGGCCGCGCGCCCCTCAGAGGCCACGGGCGGGCGCCGGCGGCCGCGGCCTGCTGAGAGCCCCGGCGCCCGGCCGGGGCCGCTCCCGGGCCCGCCTGCGCTCACCGCGGCAGCTCCGCTTTACCCCCGGGGCCGCAGCTAGAGCTTGAGCCGCCCGTTCCACCGAGGCCGCGGCAGCAAACGCGCTTTTCCGCGCGGGAAGGACGACGACGGTTCCGGCCCGCAGCCACGCGGCCCGGCCGCGCCCGGCCCCCGCAGAGCCCGCCTCCCCGCGCTCCGCCCGGCGGGCCCGCCGGCCGGCAGGGGGCAGTGTCGCCATCTGCCTCCGCCCGGCGGTCACGTGCCGCACCAACGGCTTCTCGCCCGCAGCCGCCGTGCCGCCCGGAGGCCGCTGAACCCGGTGGCCGTCGGTCCCTTCGCCGCCCCGGCGGCTGCGTGCGCCTGGCCGGGCCGGGCCGGGCCGAAGCCGGGGTCGTCCCTGGGAGCTGGGGCTGCTGCTCGGGCGGAGGGCTGCGCAGGAACCGCGGTCGTTACCGGCGGGGAGCTGCGGGCGGGTCGGTGCAGACTGGCACAGACAAGAGCTGGGGGGGCGGTTTGCGTAAAGTAGAAGCACACCGCTTTGGAAAAACACTTGGTAGAAGCTCAGCGGGGTAAAAAAGAAACCCAAACCAGTAACGGCAGTGAAGGAAAACAGAAACGTGTCTCTTTTTTTTGCCAGACTTTGCCATCCTCGGGTGCTGGTAATATTTTCCAGTGTCATTCCCGAGCACTAAATATAGTTTACATTTTAGGTCATGCTCTTTGACAGTCTTTAGACCCTTTGGAATTCCCCCCCTCCCCCCAAATCTGTGCAATTTCTCACTTAAAATGAACTTTAAATGGTCATCAATTACAGTATGACTCCTGTATGTGAAAGAGAATGAAGTTGGTGTTACAGTCTCCTGTAAGCACTGGGTGAAGCGACGATAACTAGCCACCTAAGCAAAACTCCTGAAAATACGAGCCAGGTATGTCAGGAGGAAAGATAACAACTCTCAAATTCAGGCTTCTGCTCCTGCTTTGTGGATTAAAACTTCCACTCAAAATGCATACTGAGCTGTTTTCTGTTGTTGCCTGCAAGGCTAATGAAAAGTGACCTTCTCTGGGAGACAGAAGAAACAGAGTAGAAAACTAAATTTCCTTCCATTACATTTTAACCCTCGTAAGGGTTATGATTTGGGAAATAAGGTTTATGCTTTTTCATGAGTACTTACTTCCAGAGGAAATGGATGACCTGTAGTTGCTGAACTCTTAGGAGCTTCTGAAACATTACCTTCCATTTTTGCACATCAACAGAGCATCCAGGAGGAGCAAGAAATGTCTCCTCTGCCATTTCCAGGGGGTGCTGGGGTCAAGTTCTTCTGTTGTCTTCTTCAGAGCAAACATTTGCTGTTTGTAAAACCTAGTCTGCACAATCAGACCAGACACCTCAGCAAGGAAAAAAATCTTTCCTAGACAATTTTACTTCAGCTTTGCCAGCAGGAACATGAAGAAAAAGAGAAGTGGTCAAAGCCCAAGCTACAACAAGCACTGGGAACCCCAAGTTTACATTGCCACACTAGGGCCCCTTCTAACACCCACCATTCCCAGCCCCTACCAGGTCCCTACTTTTACAGTATCCCTATTCTGAACGACTAGCTTCTTGCCTTTTCAGCATGTGGGGACTTCACCTCACTGCTTAAGCCTTGTCCACTTCACGAGATGTGCATTGTAAAGAATGCAGTGCCTTAGGGCAGGCATACCAATTGCCACACATCAATACAGCCACTTAGCTCCTCTCTGAAATAAGCCACCCAAGGTGTCAAAGGCTAGCTTCCTCTGAAATGTCTCTTTTTGCAGATGTTGATGGCCCACCAGCCACATAAAGGGGCTGAACTGCTGTGGTGAAGGTATCCTGCAGCTGGTCACGGTACAGCTGTGCCAGCACGCACCAGGAGCAAGAATTCATGGGAGGAATTTTAAGGATAAATCCTGGGTGCACCATGCTCGTGGGTTTTCACAGCCTTCTCTTGTTCAGGAGAACAGACTGGACTTGTCCCATCTCTGCTGAGGTTTTCGTTTTGAAGAATCTTCATGATCGGAATTGGGGCAGCAGTGAACAGCAGTGCTTTTATTGCATTTGTTGTCAGAGAGACAAAATATTATGCAGCCCTGCTCAGGAAGCCCATAATCCCAGAGGTGAAAGGCAGCACAGTTCTTGGAAGCTGTGTGCACTACAAAAAAAGAGTCCTTTTGGAGGGAAATTGCCAAGGAAAGTCTTAGAGAGGAAATGGAAAGCACATTTTGAAAGTGCAAAGTTGTAGCCAGGTATTTACACCTAGCCCATCTTTTTACACTCAAATCCCCAACAAATCTGAGCTAAAGAATATTATATTGCCACAGAATAGCCCAGTACATGAATGTACTCTTTATTTTTTAAAAAAAACAAACACATTAATTATCTTTCCCAAGATCCACTGCAGCTCGTATCTTTAAAGTGTTCTTAGAATACTGAAACACATTAAATGGGTCCAAGACACAGAAATTTGGATCTAGATTTAGATCTCTACTATTATAGAGTTCAAAAGTGTTCATCTCCAACACCCTTGCACAATAATCTTCAAATAATGGATGAAGCAAAGAACGTGAGCCAAGCAGTCTCATTTCCTTTGGCTAGAAAAAATGGAAAGGGCATTTAATATTAAAATGCACTAATTCAGATTAAATCAAAGGGAACAGGTATGCATATAAAATAGATGTGTGCTACAGGACCTGTGGAATAAGCTTAGCTTTTTTGGTTTAGTGAAACCAACATGGTGAGGGCGTGGGTCTGCATTGTAAATACATCAAGGTAGATAAACACTGACAGAGAGAGGGACTTCTTAGCTAAAGGACAAAGTTGACAGAAGAAAGAATGTGTACAATCTGTGGTTGGTTAGAAATTAGAAAAATTTTCCTGGCTGTACTGTTCTACTGCGCACTACTCTAGCTAGTGAAGTAAGATCCTGGAGAGTCCTCGAGGGGGTACTGCAAGTCGTAGAACTGGAAGTCAGAGAAATGCTAACTGTGTCTACAGTCTAAGTGTTGCTCTACAGTGTAAGTGTTGCTCTAGCAATCGCTTTTCTGGAGACTCTCCTGTGCCCAGAATGTCATTACTGAAACAAACTGTGATGCATTTGGGAAAGAATGGGCCATATTTGATGTCCTACTGCTCACACACAAGGGCAACAGTGTTTCATCCACTAGAAGGCAGTTGCTCCGATGTCAACAAGAGTAGATGGGTTCCAACTAGTTGCCTGCATATGGTCTACTTGGGCTTTGCTGTTCCTAATGCATGTATGCATATGACAAATATCCTCATCACTACCACTATCGCTATCTACAGTTCTGACAACTGTGTGTAGGTTAATGGTTGAAGCTATATAGAAAATGAATTCATTTGTAAGACTTTCAGTTGGCCCCTTGAGCTCACAGTTGAAACTCATTAGTGGAACAACTGTGATGTCGGAGGGCTAGAAAAGTAGCTCTGTACCCCAGAATTTCCACAGATTCCACATGAGCATAGGACCCTGCCTGCCTGAGAAGGGCTGCTTTGCTTCACTGGACTTTTTCATTTAAAATACCAGCAGTGTGCTAGCTGGCTATGGATGCTGCAGAAATTCTGCAAACCATATTTCCCCCTAGATGCCTGTCAGCAACCTCCTGCTGTTATGTGACAGAAGCAGTGTGGCCGGCTCAGAAGGACTTTGCAGATCCTTCCCAGATAAGGCAGTGGAGTACAGCTCATGTGCCAGTAGAAAGTATCCCCTCTACCAAATGAAGTGCAATAAGGCTATTGCTGTGCAGCTACACAGCTATCAGACTAGGAGATTCATTTACTCTCTTAAAATTTTGTAATAAAATTAGAAATATATTTCAGGCAGGGTACTGCTTATTGGACCCAGATCAGTAGGGGTATAGGAAAGCTACTGTGTAAACTCCAAGCCTGAACTTCTGCTGATGTAAACCAGGAGTACTTTGCTGAAGGAATGCAGGTACGGTGCAATGAAACCAGCATCCTGAACTGATACAACTCAGAATGGTAAGCCTAGGTGTCAACACTTGTCATGTCTGATTTTGCCATCTCCTGTGCATGCATGGAAGCATGGCCATCCAAGAGATCATTTTTATGACAATAACAGGAACTCTGACACCAGATTTTGCGTTCAGAACTCTCTGCCTGTTTCTCTGGGACAGCTGCAAGGTGTCACCAGCTACAAGAAAATAGAAGGGATGGGACAATGCAAGGGAGTCCCAGACTATCCATACTACGGTCAAGAGAGGGCAAGCCTTGTGCGAGTCTGTCCCTGGTACGTGACAGCACTTCAACCTGCCCCCAGGTAGAAAGTACCCTAGTATGATGGTAGCCAGAATCAGGCTGCAGCTGTTTGGGCTACCTTTGAGGCATGTCCATTTTGTCCAGTCTTTAAACAGGGCTTTGGTGAGTAAAGAACTGAGCTGTGTTACAGACTACGCATCTGTCAGAGGCAGGCATGGCCAATACTCATGGCTTGTGTAAAAGGAAGTATGACTGCATGTTAAAAGGTTTCTGTGTTGTCTCTGCAGCCTATTTGGATGGCAGTAGTTTTCCATTGTTTGAGAGATTGTCTAAACATAGTAAAAGCCCTAATAACTGGCAATGTGCCATCTGCTCTGTGTTGAGGGGGGCTGAGTCCCTGAACATGGCAGAAAAATACATTCCAAAGCCCTGTTCCTGCTTGGACAGAGGAGCATCCCATGACTTGTGCCGCACTGACAAGATGCCATTGTGCAGTGTCTGCTCTAGTGCCTGGCCACCAAGTGACAGCCATGAACAAGCTGCTTTGCACAACAAAGAAAATCCTGTGAAAACCATTTTAGAAGCCTGGAGCACAACTGAGACTAGAGATATAATGATTTCAGTGTGTACAACAGATGGAGACTTTAGAGCATGGAGCCACTAATCTATGGATTACAGACTCCCTAATTATAAACTGACACTTACCATTTCTGAGAGGCACTACCAGCTGAGGGAGGGATCTTGCAGATCAGTGCTCAACAACCGAATGCCATGTTAGGGATAACTAGGGAAGGAACAGAGACTGGAAAATGTAACTGTACCAACCTTTTGCTCATTTGTGTCTTGGAGTGCTGCATGGAGTTCTGGTCTGCTGCAGATCTTGAAAAGAGGATAGCAGTGCTGGAAAAGGTCTAGAAGAGTCTGGCATGTGTGCTCAGAGACACGGACCACAGCGGCACCCAAGCAGGCTCCTCAGCAACAGGGACTTCCTCGAGGGCAAACCGACCATCAGTCAGTCAGTCGCACGTTTCTCAACTTAAACAGGGGAGCCTGTAAGAACCAATAACAAAGTCAGATCTTCAGCACCTCCAAACATGAACCTTGATATTAACCATAATACTAATCCCAGTATGGTCCTATCTTATTAACTCCTGACCTTGGAGCAGATGAAAACTCATTATTCCTGCTACTTTGTACCTGATTCTATCCCAGTCAGTCATACAACAAATCATACACTGAGATCTACAGATCCCACAAAACTGGACCTTGGTATTTACTCTAGCAATGCACTTAACTGATACCTTTGAACCCTGGGACACAAGAACTAAAGCAATCAGCAGCCAAGCAGGTGATGCCGTTGTCATTGGCATGGGCCAAACACGGGTCATCTATAAACTAATGTCATCATCTCTTTTATTCCATCCAGATCCCTAACCCTAAGAACAATCCTAATCCAAGCTGTCAGCCTGTCCCTGTGACAGTTGTTATTTCCAGATTTAGCTACATGATAATGGCTGGGAGAGAAAACAGCTTCAGCACAGATGAAACTGGAGGGCTTACCTAGAACCAGTGGTGCTTTAAGTCTGGAGTCCTAACTGAGATGCAATCACCCACCCTGCTTCCCAGCTTACCCAAATTAATGCAAATTCATTTGTTTACTTCTGGCCTTATCCTATACCAATCTATCTAGTAAAATGCAGAAATTAACTGAGTTCCACAGCCATCGCTAAACTGAACACCAGCCGTAGCCTGGACCCTAATGCTGTACATTGCCTGAATTCCTCAACTGCCTCAGACACAGGAAAAACACCCGTGTTTGAGCCAAAAGAGCCTAGCAAGAGCAGGAAATGCAAGCTCTTCGACTTTATACTCCAGTACACCAGTATACTCATGCCTTGGAGGCATCTCTTACCCACAGAAGTAAATGTAAGGCAATTGCAGAGATTAATAACAAAACCCCGGGATCTGGCAAGATGCAGTCGTCAGATAGGTTTTCAGTGCCTCTGGTTAAAAATGCTGCCTTTAACAACCAGCCTGACTTAATTGCCTGTATGAGCTCTAGACTGCTAGGAAGCCAGTCGCTCTTGTACGTGCCAGGCCTCCTGCCACCACGCCAGCAACCTGCAGCAAGCCCGTGTTCCCAGGGTCCCTGGGCAGCCGAACCCCGTTTGTGCGCGCACTCTGAGGTCGCTCGCTCCCAGCTCACGGACACTGACTGCCATGTGGGGCCCGCCAGCTCCCCCCCGGCGCAGCCTTGGGTGCCAAACGCAGCACCCTTGGGCGTTCCGCCTGCCGCGCTCGGGTGACACTGCCGCTGTGCCGTGCCCACGCGCCATCGCTGCCGGCCCGTCCCCAGGCTAAAACTGGCCTGGCACGACTCGTGTGTGGCGGCACGCACAGAGCACGTCTCCCACGCTAAATACCGCAGGGGTTTGGGAGGAGAAGGGTCATCCTGCCTCTGGACCCGGACCAGGTTTGGTGTCAGAAGGGCTCTAAGCTCTGCCCTGGCAATATGGCAGCAGTGGTTTACATGTAAAATATTCTCTCATCTGGAGGAATCACAAAATTGTAATCTTACTGCTTACATTAATGCAGCTCTCATCCTGACTGATAACACGTGGAGTAACCATCTGGCCAGTGGAAGGATGTACCATACTCTCACCTCGCTGCAGGTGACAGAATGATTTATAAATACCAGTTCAACTGACAAATGCCACTGTGTTTCCTGTGGATGGGTTTTCCACAGGTGGCTGCTTGTCTTTGTTATTCAATAGCTCCACGAGTGTCTTCAGCAGATAATCCTGACCTGGAGCTTACTCATGAAATATTTATGGAAAATTGAAGTTGGACCTCTGTAGTAATTATAAATTCTATTACACAGATCACATATAATTTTTTATCTAGATGGAACACGTATAGCAAGCCAAAAGAAAGTTCAAATTTCAAACTGTGCATATGACTGTTATGTTATACTTTACCGTCCACAGATTAAAATTCACATAGGTATCAACTCTAAAAATGCTTTAGGTGGAAGTCTTAGGCCATTCAAGCTTATAATTCACTGTATATTAATACACGTTCTCCTCAATTTTTGAGAAAATCAAACAAAAAAGAACATCTTATATTAAAAGCAAGTCATCAGCATTTAATTATTAAAATAAATATATTACAGCATTTGCCTGGCTGTATGAAACAGGTTTTCGGGGCCTGGTAACTAATCTGCTGAAGTGAAAGCCAGCAATCATGAGATGGGGATCTCTAAGAGTATGGTATTTGAGGTGTGTGTGCCACTGAATGGGTGAAGATTATTGCATGCCGTAGCTACTGGGAAGAATCTTGGCAAGCTGGGTTAAAAGCTGAGACTTAGTAAGTGAATCTCACTCGGCTCATAAGACAGTGTTTGTTCTGCGAATAAAGAGCGTCCAGAGCTCTCATGCCAAGCCTAAACTAAAAATCATGCAAATATGCACATTTATTAGATTCTGATCCTCAGAGGACTCAGGCAGAATGGTTACTTATAAAACAAGGTGTCTTGCAGAAAGAATCTGGATATTGTAAAAAATTGCATAGCTTCATCTGGTTTCCTTTAGACTCCTAAAGCAGAGTTGCTGAGTTATTGCATTCTTGTTTGATGTCCTACATGAAATCATATTATTAAGGCCAGAGACACAGCTGACTGCTCCCGGGTTAGCATTTCACTGTTGCTACAGCAACAGCCACTAACAGCCTTGCAAACCTTGGAGAATGGGCTTGTTCCTATTGGGTATTCCTCCGTCCCCAGGCCTCCCAGCAAAGCACTGGAGCTCCTTCCAGTTATGGCTGGGACAATTTCAGCCACCCTTGGGCACTGACTCTTCAGGTGCCAGGAAGTGTGGGCTTGAGGAGGGCAGGAGAATACAAGAACGGTGAGAGAGCCAGACAGACAGTGAGCAGAGTAAGGAAAATCTTCAGCATAAACTCAAGTAGGGCATAACTGGACCAGCACAAACCCTTGCAACATCTTAGGCTGGAATATTTCCCAGAACAAGAATATTATCTGGTGATTAACCTCTCCCTAGGCTTGTTTGAAGCTGAACATCTAATACCAGCTGAGTACTTTGCCGTTGGTGGGTTTCAGCAAGCGTGCGGAACAAGTCACCAACAAGACTGTATTTTGATCGTGCTTAAACCAGCAGGAACAGCTTAGGTGAGTGTTGTTGCTCCTGATTTACGGAGGTGTAACAGAGCTAACAGCCTAGCCTGCGAGTCCAGAGAAGGTGGGTAGAAAACTGACAGTAAAGTATTGCTGCCTGAACCCTGTGGTGGTGTGCTGCAGACCCCTGAAGCCAGGGAGTGAAGGCCTGGATGGGAAGTGTCTGTGTCTATCATTTTAGTATTTGAGTGCAAAAAATGTGGCAGGAAAGCTGTGATTTTACAAATTTAGACCAATAATGGAACAGGAAAAATATACTCACCTCCTATACCCCTTTTAAAATAGGACCACAAGACTCAAAGAAATCTTAAGCTACTCTCATAAAAATCAGACCAAAACCTTTTTGATGAAAATTATAGCAGAAATATGAAGACTGACTGCCAAAACTGTGAAAGGCAAAACTTGCCCATGCTTGGCTTTAGCAATTGTAAAATGACTGAAATGCTAGAAATCTGACATGAGGTTGGGAACTGGAAGACAAATCACTAAAAATTGTTCTGGAATTGGTTTCCTAATAATTGTCTAAATAGATAGCTCAATTCATATCATAAAGAAATGTAACATAGTGAGTAGTAAAAGCAGTTAATGAAAAGCCTTCTCCATTCAGAAGAAACAAAAACATCAGTTAAAGTTAGCAGTCTCACCAGCGAATGGGACAGACCCTGTCTTATGCCAGTGATACGCAGAGCCCTGCCTGCTCTCTGCTTTTTGCACTGGAAGTGCATTAGCTGTGGTCTGCTGTATGGATGACATTTGAATCAGCCAGCAACAGAGGGAGGGAGTTCATGACCACGGCAGACACCAGTTTCCTTCCTGCAGTCAGCCACCCAGTGATGATCTAACTGCTCTAGAATGCCTTTAAACTGCAAATGTGCAGCCTGGTACCCACCCACAAAAGACATCTGTTGCAGAGAAAGCCGCCTTGCTCGGAGAACGTGCAATCCTTTGCGTGAACTGTTGTTCTGAAATGCTTCAACTCAGTATCCAGCAGCTACACCCAAAACTGGCTAAGGCCGCCTATCAGTACTTCTTGGAGGGGAAGATGCTTCTCTCGATTGTTAAAGACACAGCAGAAAGTCTTGGTGTGCTTTCTTGCTGTGGTCTTGATTCAGGCTCTACTGAAACTATACCCACAGGTCAGAGTGTCTCCTTGGCTGAGCTACACATCTGCTCAGCAGCCACTGCTGACTGCCAGATGCTGTAAAGGCTCAGGTCTTCAGCAGACTATTTCCTTTATGAACAAACTGTGATATAAATGCAGTAAGGATCATGTAATAGCGGCTCATTAATTTTTATTTCTTTATAATAGCCCTAATTAGGTTATGTGCATTCAGAGATTTGAATGGAGAAGCTTCTGGAACTGGAAGTCTTTTGTTTGTACATTCTTTGTATGTTTTCAGCCATCCCAGAAGTTCAGTAATGTTAACCTGACACAAAACATACTTTACAAAACAAGATTATTATTCTGCTTTGCGTGGTCCAGGGGAAACATAATGAGCTTCACTTCCTGGAGACAGATAAAGGAGGTCTGAAAGCACTGCCTTTCCCCCTCAGTGGGGAATTTACTGCCCTTCCAGAAACTTCGCTGGCAAAAGACAACATTTTTCAACAGCAGTTTCCAAGTTAGGGATCCGAACTCCTGTCCAGGCATGAAGAGAATACTTATGTTTTTTAGGATTAATAGAGAGCGTACACTGAAAAAGGAGGAGGGCAAATGGCAGATTTGGAAGTACTCAGCACACAAGAAAATCAGTCCATTTTCATTAGGTACCTAAAAATGATTTTTATGAATGAAACCTGAGCAAATTCTATATGATCATTCTGACAAGTAGCATTGACTCTTAGGTCCTGAGTTTGCAAGCTGTCATACTATCTTTAACTTAAAAACATGGAAACATTCTAAACTACATAAATAGCATTAATTATCAGTGCAGAACGTGTGAAACATTTTTTCAGGATGAGAAGCATAGTATCTTGTAATTGTCTCAGTCAGCATGTTTTAGGGCTTTCCTTGCCACGTTCCCAGAGACATGTTTCTTCAGTTGCAGTATACCTTGCTGACACCTACACTGTCCCCAGCACTCCACTTCTGGTTCTGCCATAGCTGTCCTTGTTAAACCTCTGCAGAGAAAATCTGGACCTCTCTGATCCTTTCCTCATTGTCCTGGAAAGTGCTTTGCAATCCTCAAAATAAATATGCTAATGAGTTAGAAACCATTACTGTGCAAGTCTAAGTAAATGAATTGCAGTTTCAAACAAAGGAAAGTACACACTCCTTAACAGGGTTAAGGCACATGTATTACGCATCTGTAAGACAAGCCAGAGAAAGGCAGTGGGCAGCTATGTGAGCTGGAGTTCAAGTACCCCTGAGCTATTATGAGTTCCAGAAGGTAGCTATTATGAGTTCCAGAAGTGATGCTCAGAAGGCACTTCGTGTAAATCTCTTCATCCAGAACCAACACACACTCTCAAACAAGATTTCTTTTTAGACACAGCTAGAAAGCATTCATGTTATGCTTTCCCTGTAACTTCAGAGAATGAAGACAAAGAAGGAGATAAGAATGGCAATATCCACCAAGTATTATAATAAAAAGACAACAACCTACAGCAGTTTCAATTCCTTTGTATATGAAACAGGGAACTTTTAAAGTGACCAGTTCCCCAAAGTGCCTTCAAGCCCCAGGTAAACCAGCTAGTACAGTTGCAGTTGCTTAACTGATAGGGGCTGTGATAAGAATTCAAACATTCCGGCTTGGCAGGAAAGACAAGCCTCTGTTTTTACATTCTCAGCACAGAAATTTCCAGAGGTCACTGTGGTATCCGTTACTTGGATTTTTATCAGCTAGCCTAGGCACTGAATGAAGGATGTGAATACTCTAATGATGCACGGTCGCTTATGGATATCGTACATAAAACTGTTTGACCGCCTGCACGTATGTGTGTGTGACACACACAGGTCCTCACTTCCATATCACAATGCATATGTCAGAAATAGTGGGAAGGTAAAAGGCAAACACAGTGAAGCAGAAGGGCCACACTGCAAAAGTAACCTGCCATGTTCTCTCTTACCCATTTTCTACGAAGAGAAATCTGTAGTAATGGGGCAAATACAGGGAAAAGGAAAAGGATTTTAGCTTCACAGACTAAGTGGTTCATTTGGCAGTTATGGGTCTGAAATTCTTACAATACTGTATGTTTTATGGGATGAGCGAAAGCTATATTGCAGTTAAGGCATTAGCACATCTGGGGTGCAGACTGATTTCAAGCTCAGACATTCGAAGTTTATCATGAACAGATACAACGTTCATATGCTTTCCTAGGGAAATGACTAATATGCTGCCTATCACAGTTTTCCAGTCCAAAACACGTCACTGTGTTTTCCAAGTTCACAGCCATTGATGTTCACAACTCACTCGTGCTCTATAAAGGGCCCACATCAAAATGCTGCAATTTGGACCCTGGGTTCTAGCCTCTCCAGCAAGAAAGCATCTGGCTCTTTCATCGGTGTCTCTCTCTTTGGTCTTTATTTTTTCATACTTAGTAAAATTCATAGAGTGGTGACACTCAGCACAATGGTATTTTGTGGTGCACAACTCCCTATTGAACAGGAACGAGCCTGCAGTGTGATGAGTCAGTTTAATTCCTTTCACTGCAGTCTCCCTGTGGTGTGGCACTCACAAGCCATTGGTTTAGAAGTAAAAGCAGCTGACATGAAAGAACCAAGCCAGAAGTTAGGAAAAGCCCCTTCAGCCTGAGCAAAGGTGTGCATGAGCATGTATTATAAAGACATTGATGTTAATTTAGTGTCTGTGCAACATGGTAATCCCATAAAGTCAGATAATCCCTACCCCCTCTAAACTAATCTTCCAAAACTGTTAGCAGTTAGGTGGCAGAATGAAGGCTGCAGTGCCCAGCTGCAAGCCACCACCCCTCCGCGGCAGGAGGCCCCAAGACCTCAATCCCATCGCATCTTTGCCTTGGTGCTGTCTGCGCAGCACAAGCATGTAATACACACTGGGCTGGAAAACCAAACCAAAGCGGACTACAAAACAGTAAGTGATTCTCTAACCCAAGAACTGACTACAGCGCTGATTGTTCACGTGTTCCACCGCGGTGTCCTTGGGAGCCCAGTGCCAAGGCTGGAGAGCAGCAGGTGAGCTGGAGCTATGCACACAGGGCAAGAAGACTCCGGTGAGGTTTTTCTGCATTGCTGTCACTGACTCCTGTCTGTACCGGTAGCACTTATTGGTCTCCTGAAACTTTGCAACTGTCAGATGAACTATGCTAATTAAATGAATGCAAATTATTTTCATAATGTGCTTTGGCCATTACTGACCTCGTTAGAATTACATAGGTATATTAAAGCTGAAAGCAAATGTACCTTATTATTAATCCTCAGAGCTGTCTGCTTACCTCAAAAAACATGCTTTGGAAAACTTCTAAAGGACCTTCAGCTGATCAGAAGGTGACATGTCTGATGTTTGAGGATCTTTTTGTTTGGGCCTTTTTTCTGTTCTCTTTGATGCATAAAACTTAGAAAGACACTGTTTCAGTTTAAGCAAAATCTACAAAACTTATCTTTTCATTGAGATACCTCCCTCCTGCAGTGTCTTCTTTCAACAAATAGACATTTCAGCCAGAACTTAGGTTCATCCTCTGGCCAACAAGGATAAATCTCTCTCTCGTGATTCCTCCCCCCCCCCCCCCCCCCCCCCCCCCCCCCCCCCCGCTTTCAAACAGATGGAGGACAAAACCTTAGCAGTTAGCACATGGCTCCCTGGTGTGGCTTGGAAAGAAACAGAACTACTTGCAGACTTTCTTCTGGACTAGCAGCGTTCTGACCTTTGTAGCTCTGTCCTTGCTCAGTATCCATCACCTCAGTACATTAAGTTCTCTTCAGCTAATCTACTGTGACAGGACGGAGCTTTCAGCTCTCAATCTGCCTTGCCATGTCCCATGCACAGCAAGTGACGCTCCCCAGTCTGCTGCCTGGGGCACTCCTCTGAGCATGGCCATGCTGCCTGAGAGATCCTCATCCTCATCACTACAGGGACTTCCCTGATGACACGAGTTCCTTCTGCAGCACCGGAGGGAGATGTCATGTCAGCACCCAGGAGCCCGTCACTCCGCTCGTCCGTGGCTGGTTCTCACCTGCTGATCATGTCGGAATGAGCTGCCTGGTAAGACTGCCTGCTGCACGTGCTCTGTACATCACTGGCCAGTCATTTCTGTCTCCAAATACAGTTTATCCTAGTAAACTCATGACTCGCCAAGGAAAAGCTGAGTCCTAAAGCAGTGCTAGAGCCAAGTCTTTTTTTCTCTTAGATAGTAAGGCTTTGCTGAACTATTGCCAGTGACTCACCTGTGGCTAACACTGAGCCAGGACTGCTGCTAGACAGCAAGCAGTGGACTCATCTCTATCGGCACAATAAGGACCATGATACCAAGTTAGCACAGTCTAGCTTTACGCATCATTAGAGAACAACCGTTTCCCAGCCCAGTTATTTTTCATCTGAATTAGTGAAAATGAAGAAGTAGTCCTGGCCACGGCAAGCACAGGTTCTAGTTCCTGCAGGACATCAGTCACTCCAGTTTAGAGCATATGGTTTTCCTCCAAAGTGATAGCAAATGGACTGACAGGCAAGCAGACAGCAATCTTTCAGTCACAGCCTGGTTCCTGTGGTATTTACACAGCTAAGATCCTTATGTCATGGGTTAGAGGGCCATGACAGAAAATGCACACAAATGGCAGCCCTGCCTACTTCACTAGCCTGGCCAAAACACATTTCACCACTTGCTTCCTCACAGTCACAAGAAACCATATAAACAAACAAACAAACATAGTACCTTTAAATCCACTACAATTCTACTCTGTTGACATCTAATTACTGATTATAGGCATGTAATCACTGCATGTAATCACTAATTATCTCTAGATACACCACCTGTTTTTGCTATAGAGCATCAGTGTACTCTCCTGAAGCTATAGGCAGGGAGGTTGAAGGCAGGACCACTTTAGGTCCGCAATGGTTGATTAGGTCAAGTGCAACACCATGGAAACAAGGAAATCTCAGCTTAGTCCTCAAAAGTCCTGTCTGGGAATAAAAGCAGGCACAGAGAGGAGTAGCTGGTGATCCCTGGGACAAGTTGGAATAAGAGGGAGTCACAACAGCAGACTGCCATTTGAAAGCAAGTCAGCATTTGCCATCACAGCAAAGGCCAAGGATGGAGCACTTGAATGAGAACAGCCAAGCCAGGCTTCACAGCCTGGGAGAAGATGCTGGATGATGTCATCCAGGAAGCAGTGAACAAACAGAACAGGTGGAAGGAGACTGATTTTGAGAGGCAGAGAAGTGGGCAGGGAGGCAGAACATGAACTCAGAGGAAATGGGCTGACTGCTCTTGAAGTGAATCTGGCACAAGTCTGGCAGAATATTTTGGGCTTCAAACTGATCCAGAATGGGTGTTTTCTTACGTAAAACCATCTCATCCAGGCCCTAACAGTCCACTCCACACCAAGCCAGACAGCTCTTCCAGTGGCTACAGTCTCACCCTTCCCCAAACTTTCATCCTGAAAATGCCCACTGACCTGCAACCTACAGAAGATATCTACAGGTTTACTTGGTAGTTCCTGGAAGTCTTGGAGTTGCATCTCTGGGCTGGTCTTGAACTATCTCCATCTTCAGGCAAGGTGCCTGGAGCTTACCTGATGTGCAGAACTGCCTGGGTCACCAGGTGTTCCTCCTCAGTAGTGTGAGCGGGTCCAGCTAGCTATGGAGACTCTACCCAGGTTGGAATATTTGGGGTTTCGTACTGATGCCAAACCTGTACTTCTGAACCTCTTAAAAACATTACTTCTGTTGCCTTGTGAGAGGTTTATCTCTGGCACCTTTTGTCTCCAACAACTTCATGACTGACTCAGTCTGCATCTGATGGTGATGCCTGCAGCACCACAAGAGTCCTTGGGCATTGAGGAAGAGGTAGTAGTCCTTCCTTAGAGGACAAGGAGAGGGAGACGGAAGGAGAGGCTAGATTCCTCACAGGGAAATTTTCAGAACTCCTGTTCCACAATTATTATTCGTTAACATTTTGACTATCAGCTCATTTCAGGAGGAAAAACCCACATATTGAAATGTTGGAATTTCCCATAGATTTTGCTCAGCACTAAACAAATCTGGGAGCAAAAAGCATTACTCCATTTCAGAAATATTTTTTGAATAACCCAGCACAGAAGATTGTAACTTCCAACTGCTCATTGGAGTTGTGATCTCTGTTAGCATGACAGACTCTGACAGCACACTGAGGTCAGTCTATATGTGTTGCTAGAAGTTATACCCTCCAACAATACAACAGCATTTTGCAAAAGAAATTAACATGCTATAAATGCACTTTCCTTGTGGCTTTGACATGAAATACTGAACAGGCTTTTGACAGTCTCAAGTCTTTTTTCTTTCTAGCTCTGCAGTGGTTTGACTTTCATAAAGGATTTCACGAAAGACTCCAGCCTGCTGTACAGCAACCCATCAGATGACATCTGTGCCTGCAGTGAAACCTTTCCCCAGTACCCGATATAAAGAGTTGTTTGCCCCCAACATTGTTTCTGTGTTAGACAACCATCCTGTTCCCATCTTTTCTAGTTTATGACAACATAAACTATGTATGTCCTTCCAGTCTCATCCGTTAACTTATCTCATCCAGCATAGCACATCCAGGCGGGTAGGGCAGCACACTGGCCACAGCATGGAAAGCTGGGACCAGTCACACAAAATGGCACATTCACAGGGTGACATAAACTTGTACGTCTAGGAACAAAGATATACCTGTCAGTGCTGGAAACTCTGTTCTGGTAAACAGTGATTTTAAATCACTGAACATCAGCTCCCAGCATGACCTTGTGGCCAAGACAATGCTAGTGCTTGGGTGTGTAAGTAGACATATCACATGGGAGTACATATGGATGTATTTAACATCGCTGTACTATTGCCACGCTGCCTTCAGTTCTAGCTGCCTGTGTTTCCAGAGGATGACAAAACTTCCACTCCCTCCAGCCACAATTGTAGCAAAAGGACTAGAAAACATGCCTTGTAGTTTATTCTCAAGGACAACAATACATTTGTCATGTCAAAGAGAAGGTTAAGCAGAACTTGATCACAGTCTGTAAGTGCCAATATAGGGATGCAGATACTTGATACAGGAGGCCCCCGAAGCTCATGGATGGATGTGTATGAGAGGTCTACTGCTGGAACCTGAAGTTGAGCACGTTTAGAGGAAATATGGGATGCCCATTTTTAACAGCAAGGGTAGGATTCTGATTTAGGCCCTTATTGTGTCTGTCACATACTCCCCAGCACTAAAAGTGTAAATCAAGATCAGATGGTTTTCTGAAAGATATACAGAGTTGAGATGGAGAACCCCTTGATGTGCAGAGCAGCCTGGAGGATTACAAAGGTCTATTCTGACCTTCTAAGCTACTATGTCCGAAAGTTTAGAACCTGGAGCATGGTGATGGAAGCATCAGCCACTGGCCTTCCCTGGTCGATGGAGGCAGCAGGGTCATCAGTCGCCTCCTCTTCATGAATGTGCCATTTCTTGGGGAATGAAAGAACCCCCCCCATCTCTGACCTCTGCCTCTAAATGTAAGTAGGACAAGCAGATTTTCTTGTCAAGTTTGGCCCTTTCACTTTTTCTTCTGTGTTTGTCCTTAGCCTGACTTTCCCTGAGGCACATGAAATGCAGTGCTAGAGGCTGTCCTGACATTGCTGCAAGAATGAATCAGCAAAACAATCCTGTTTATCTGGCAGTCTCCTAAAACAGGACACTCTAGTAAATCAGGACTGCAGAGTAAGAGAAGGCAGCTCTAACTTTGCATGAAACAAGATAACTCTGACTAATTTCATCATTGCTACTTATCATGCATGTAATAAAGGGATGCAGTTTTACCAAACCCTGTAGGAAGCAGATGGGGATGAAGAAATCAGCATTAACCTGTCACTACCACTGCCCTGCTGCTTCTCAGTGCTTCTCCAGCTGAACCTACAGACCTTAGAAGAAAATGAGCTATGAAACCAGATGTGCATTTATCATGCTAACAAAGTTATGCTGTCATTATGTCCCTTTCATGCGCAATTAAAGATCTGCTGCCTCCAGGCCCACAGGAAAACCAGTGTAAAACCATTTTGTATTGATTTGGCATCAAGGAAGGAAATGTCCTCACTCAGGACACAGCTCTCCTTTGCTTGAGCCTGTGAGCGTTAGTGAAGGAGGGGGTCAAATCTCACCTAATGTCAACAGCCCACTTCCTTCAAGTAACACGACGTTCTCCAAGTCTAATGAGCATTGTGGTCACAGCTATGGAGCCCGAGACGCTTCCCTCCCACCCCCTCAACTTTCTTTAAAGGGGCTGAGTAACTCCAGGAAAAGAAGCAAGAATAACAAGCTAAACACTAAATACTGTGAAATTCTGGCAGGACTTTCTTCCTGCCAAAGCCTTTGTGTTTCTCTGGGATGCAAGGGGAAGATCAGCTGACATGCAATGCTAGAAAGCACTAGAAGTCATCCCATTCCCGCAAAGTCAGCTTGGCTCCTGTGAGGATGTCTGGAGCTTGGCTGGTGCTCAGCTGCCCGAGGAACAGGCCTAGAGCATTGGTGGTGCAGGGGGTGCAGGGACAGCTGCGGAGAGCTGTACCCAGAGCCGCAGCCGTGGTCCCTGTGCAGGTGAGAGCCCCTTCTCAGCGGGCTGCAGAGGGCTGTGCAAAGTGCTGCAGCACTGGAGAGGGCTTTGCATAGAAACCCCGCAGGTGGAGATCTGTTGAGAAGAGGTGCTGACCCAGCCCCGCAGGCCCCAGTGGTGACCTGTGTCCCCCGTGGGGCTGCCTGGGTGCTGGGGGGCAGCACGGCCAAGGGAAAACACCCCCAGGTCTGCAGTGACCTCGTGTCAAATGTCCTCACCGGTCACCCAGGAGAGCACATCAGGTCATTTCTAACACAGACAGCGGACAACAAAAACTTCAATGTTAATAATGAAGGGCATTTAGTTTACCAAAATGGAGGTTGAAATGGGGATGTGATTGCTGCCCATGAGACCACTGAGGGGAAAGAACTGACAGCAGGTGAGCGCTGTGTGCCGGCTCCCCACACCGCTCCCTGCCGCATCTGCCATCATGCGCCCGAGGCCTCTGGCGTCTCACGAACACACATGTGCCTCCGCCGTGGAAGTCACTATCGTATCGTACACAGAGGGAGGTCCTTCCTCTTGGCAGTTTACCAGCTCATGCTTTGAAACATGGTATGTGATTTCTGTTTACCAATAGATGCCCATGAAAATCACCTGACTAAAGAACTCCAGGTATTTACCATTGATCCTGAAATCATCCATTCCTTGATAAAATCCAGCTGTAGTATTTAGTACTGTGATTCTGCTTCACTAGCAGTCTAAAACAAAAGCAACGGTCAGTGGATTTCACCTTGTTAGTGAGACAAGGGAAACACAACAAGATCTTAACCTCCTGGTGTAGTGAGCAACTTCCAGTGGCGCAGGCAACATTTTGTGAGCAAGAAGCCACAATCTGGGACATGCTTCACTTTTTTTTAATCCTTTTCTGTTTTTCTTATAGACAGAATGACGTTGTGTAGAGCATCTGGGAAGCGGGAACCAGCACAGAAGTTTGCCAACAGAGGATGCAGAGTTTTTCCAATTAAGAAACTGCCTGCCGGCCTGACAAACGGAAAATGAATTAGCAAAATCATCAGAAAATACCCAGCAGAGAACAGTGGAGCCTTGGCAGCAGCAGGCAGGATGACCTAATATGACTTCTCTGTCAATACCTTTGGTGTTTGAATGATTCAGTTGGCAATTTAAATTCCCCTTCAAACATTTAAAAGATAACACTTAGTAAGTAGGCAGCCTCACGTAGAAAATGCTTGTGAAAGTTATACCGCATGTTGTGCCTCTCACTGGTTACTCAGCAGATTGGGCAGTCATCGTTTGGAGCCCACGATTCCCCTGCATAGGTACTAATGGGAAACCCAGCTGTTGCTTTGGCAGCAGACGATGAGAACAACAAAGGAAACCAACATGGGGGCTGAGTGCACAGAATAAGAAAACGCTGACCCCAGACAGGGTGATTATGTCCCATCTTATTAACTAATCCTTTTGCAGAAAGGGATTTGCCTAAAGACCATTTCCAAGAAGGCTGCACCACTCCCCCCATTCATAACTAGTGTGGTTCACCCTGTAACATGACTGATTTCCATTTCTGGGTGCTGCCTAATAAAAATAGTTCTTACTCAACTAGAAAGACATGGTCTAGTCAGACGTAAATTAGAAGCTTGCCACTACAAAATGTAATTTCCCATAAAATAAATTCTGTTCCCTAAATCAGAATACTAGCCTATTTATTTTCTTTCAAGATATGACCAGCAGTGCCCATCTGGCAGGCTTAGCTCAGACTCCTGAACCACAATGGACAGGCACCCTCATTCTGGGGTCAAGACATGAACACAGTCCTCGAGCCGAGGAAACGCTCTGCAGGGCTGACGTGTTGGTTCTGGTAGGTCCTGCGGCAGCACCCAAGTACATGAGTTCAAATGCCTGCCATGTCCATCCTCCCTGGGCTCAGGCTGGGAAGACAACCTTTCCGCGGGATCCCCTCCCTGATCTGTATCTCTCATCTGCTTTGCACAGGCAAGCGAGAGGAGATCTGGTTTGCCAGCAGGATTTGAAAATGCACCACTCATGACTATTTGCCTCAACAGCATTTTTGTCAACTAGCATATAAACATGTGATTTAAAGAAAAGAAAATGTGCTTAATTACAGGGGACAGACATTTTGTCATTGTATAATTAAAAGCTTCAAATCTAATCTGACATACATATACAGAAATATAAATAATGCATTCTGCTGGCCTCAAAAGCAAGGCTATTGCAGTGAACACACACCGAACCCAAACTTCAGTTTTCATGGTATTCTTGAACTAGAGGCCTTACAACACCCAAAAAAAAGAATCTTAAAAGCCAATGGCAATTTGAGAAATAAAATAAAGAACTGTCTTTTAAACAGATAATAATTTCCATTAAAGGTCAGATTTTAAAGCCTTCACTTCTTAGAAGAGCCTCCATATTCCTTTACTGGTGCAGATAACTTCAGTGCAACAATTTATGCAGCACGGCACCAGGAAAGATAAACATCAGAATCAGGATTTGAATAAATATTGCTATTAAAGTACAATGCTGAAACTTTTGCACATTTGCAGAACCAGACAAAGGCCAGGCCCTGTTCCAAGGAATTTTAATTCCCCATAAAGCTACACAACCATATGGAGAGGTCCCAACCAAAACAAGGGGTTCACTCTAACTTCACCGTGGTCAGTGCACAAAGCCATGAGGCTGTCTGCGGCTTCATCCCAAGAAAGGCTCACTTCAAGTGCTATTACTTGGCAACTAGAAGGCAGGGGCTCTGCTCACTGACTAAAGCATTCTGGCCACCGGCTCTGAAATCAGCAGATGTATGAATTTTTCCCCTTGGTAGGGGCAGAAGCTGGCTCTGAGATGGTTTTCAGGCTCTGCTCAGTGGGTCCAACTTGCAGTGGGAGGAGGGTAAATTCATTCAGGGTAAGGCAGTCCCTTAGGAAGTTAAAGACCTGGTGGGCAGCTGCTTTGTGCGCATCTATTTGGAGAGTACTGGTGGTCTCACTGCTAAGCATCCAGTTACAGAGAGATGTAAAACAAACAAACTCATTCTTGGCTATTTGAAGGAATACTTCCTCCGTTAGCTGCCAGGCTCTGCTGCCCCTGCACCTGAAACATGACAGCAAGCATCACCCAGGCAGCAGCACAGGGCTCTCCTCCCAGTGCGCATCCCTGGTCGGGCAAGCAGCGGGGCTCTGGCCCAGGCACGAACCCTGTGGTGGTAAATTCTGTGAAGCCACAAAACTGGGGCAGCTGCATATTAAAGCTTGTGCAAGATTGTGAGAACAACCAAATTTAACCCTCTCTGGTGTTGCTTTAGAGAAAGCAAGGTTAGACACTGACCAGTGTTTTACTCTGCTGTGTAACACAATGCTGTTAAAGTAACTCATCCCAGTTTGCTGACACACTTCGTTTACATTTAGTGCATCCTCTCTTCTCCTAACCCTTCAGACCTGAATAATTAGTCAAAAATTCAAGGTCAAGGGGACAGAGTTAATGACACTGGTACAAGTCCAGTGACAAAAGCAGACTGCTTCCCAAGTGCAAAAGGAAGGAAACAATCCCAAACCGTTTCCTCCCTTGTAACTTCAAGCCTCTATCAGCCAGTGCCCACAGACTCCCTCTCCAGGCATAATCACAGGGTCATTGTTCTCCATGATGGGTCAGGCTCCATGCGATTTTTTTCCGTGAGAACCACCAGCCCTCGGAGGACTGGCAGAGACAATGGCACTGCTTTGTTTTCACAAAAAAGGTTGGAAAAAGCGTAACTGACAACATCTTGTAACACAAGTATGTGGTGTGAGAAATTACTTGACAGGATGCTGAGCCCAGGTACTATGTACACTTGTTCTATATAAAGACATGACCACTCGGGAAAAGAATTCTAAGTCAAAACTCTAGCTTCGGTGCTGCGTAATAGATTTCACAGGCTGCTGCGCAGCTACATAGCTGTTAGCGTATTTAAGACTCAGCCTTGGCTGTCCCTCTGCCCTTCAGGCCTCCTGTACTTTTGAAATGAAGTTGCAACGGAGTTCTCAGAGCAACGCCTTCCATCAGCCAATACGTGGAGCTTGCTTGCGCAGTTGCGCCTGGCGGTGTTTGCGTGACAGGAACACGCATGCACACGCATGTGAACAGTCACGCCTTCATGCAGCCGACATTGCCGGTGTCTCGCTGTAGCGCGTGCCTGACCAAAGTGCCTACCCAGGGACTGTGGCCCAAGCACAATGACATGCAGCCTCGTGCCTGGGAACGAACGCCTGTTCGCAGGCAGCACCCGGTTCCCCGCAAGAGCAAAAGCCGAGGAGTGTGCCGAGCCAGCCGCCGGTGGGTTCACGCTCCAGCCCGGTTGCTGAGCGCAAGCGGCGGCGAGCCGCTCTCCGGGTCTCCCTGCCGAGCCCCCGCTCTCCGTCCCCGAGCGGCTGGCGAACGCGGCTGGTGGCATCTCACCGCGGCAGCCCCTCGGGGGCCGGCGGCGGCACCGGGGCAGCGCACCGGCACCCCGCCCTGCCCCGGGGCATCCGCCGCCCTGGGGGGCCGGGCCGGGAGGCGGCTGCTCGTGTCCCGCCCGCCGCCGGGGGCCCGCGTGGCTGGTCCCAGCCGGCGCTCGGGGCTTCAGCTCCCGGGCGCGCCGGGATCGGGCTCCGCCAGACCGGGGGCGGGAGCGCTCTCCCCGCGCCGGCAGCTGAACGCGACCGGCCGCGCCGCCGCCGCCCCGCAGCCCAGCTCCGCGCTGCTCCCGAAGGCGCCGCCGGTGAGCGGGCCCGCCCCGCCCCGCCCCGCCCCGCCCCGCCCGGCCCGGCCCGGCCCGGCGCAGCTGCCTCCCCCGCCGAGCCCGCCCCGCCCCGCCCCGCCGAGGAGGCCCCGCCAGCCCCGCCCCGCACGGAGCCGCCCGCGCCCGCGGCCTCATCCGATCCCATCCCGCCCCGTCCCGTCCCGGCGGCGCGGTGCGGTGCGGCGGGCATGGCGGCGGGCGGGCGGCGCGGCGGCGAGGAGCTGCCGGTGTACCTGGCGCGGCCCGGCACGGCGGCGGTGCCCCGGCAGAAGCGCGGCGGGCTCTTCTGCAGCGTCGAGGGCGCCTTCGAGAGCAAGACCCTGGACTTCGGCGCGCTGCGGGTTGGGCAGCGTCGCGCCCCGCCGCCCGCTCGCCCCGGCCCCGAGCCCGGCCCCGAGCCCGGCTCGGCCCCTGGCCCCGACTCGGACGCCGGAGAGCTCCGCGCCGCCGCCGGGGAGGAGCGGCTCCAGGACCTGGCCCCCCGCGGACGACACGGTAGGGGCCGGGCGCGGGCGCCGGGGCCGGGGCCGGTGCGGGACGCGGGGCGGCGGTGGGGCGGCTCCGGCCGCGGGGCGAGGGGCCGCGGGGCCGCGGGCGGGGTTCGGCCGCCGCTCGCCGCGGGGCTGGTGCCGGAGGAGCCGCAGGCGGCGCGGGCAGCGCTGTGGAGCCGGCGGTGGGCTTCCCCGCCCCGGCTTCGGCTGTCCGCAGGGTCCTCCTGCGTTTCCCGACGGGAAGGAAGGTTTGCCGTCATCCGCCGGTGTGCGGGTCGACCTCACCGACTGGTTACCGGGAGTGGTCCGGCTGAGCGTTAGACTGGCTGATTCGGTTCACTACAGTTGCTCTTTTTATACTTGTATGAAAGAATACTGGTGTGTCGCCCCCCGCCCCGAAAAAACCCGGGGGATCTTGGAGTTGTTACTCCAAACCAGGCTGATCCTTATCTCACATTGACACACATCAGAAGTGAGGGACATGATGTTGATCTGGAAGTGACATCCCGGAAGGTATCGTCAGGCACAAAGTTTCTCAACTTATGCCAAATTGAAGGTAATAATCAGATTCATCCAGCTCCGCAGTATAGATCCGTCTGCCAGAGATTGCGCTGGCTTGCTCTCTTGGTTCTGGTCTCACCAGCGTGAGTTTGGCAGAAAGATGATTAAGTTACCAGTGTTGAGTGAACGCCTCAGTTGGCATTCCAGTGAGCCTGTTGCTCATTTACATAGGAGGAAAGTAAGGCCACAAGCTGGCCTGTTGGTCAATGAGTTCATTTGGGGCTGAACTTTTTAGTAAATAGTCATCTTAAGGGCACTGGTTTTCACCAGTGAACAGGGCAAATTAATAAAGCCCATTTTTAAAAATGGAAGCAAAAATCACTGAAGTAGTAAGTAGTGAGTGAGTAAGAAGTGGTGTGGTTGTCTCGGGGCTCTGCAGAAACCTCAGCTTATGTCCAGAGTGCAAACCTTGATAAACAGCAGACGTTTGTGATTTGGAGGACTAACCTTACCAGCTAGAGCCTGATGGGAGCGGAAGCAGTGAAGTGCAATGGCTTGGCCTGTTTTGGTTTTGGGGAAAAGCATCAGGCTGTCCTTAATGTCTGCTATCTTGTGTAGGAACTTCAGCTAAGCAGTGGGTTGCTTTCAGGTTTCTTCATTGAATTTTAATTTCTTCAGCCTCTGCATTTTGGTTTCTTATTGGCACACTTTGGTTCCTGTTCTTGGGCTTTGTTCCTTTACAGCCCGATTTACAGAGTCAGGAACAAAATTGACATTATTCCTATCAGTACCAACCTTGTCCATATGGTTTGAATAGCAGCTGCAGAACTGACCACTGCATTAGCAATTTTATGCTGCTGCTTGTTGGAAAAGAAACAGAAACTCAGGATGGCCTGTCTGCAGACTTTGCTATGAGCTTTTCTTTATTAGTCTTACCAAAAATTTGAAACAGTCTTATTCCCTTTTAAGGTCTTGTGTAGACCCTTATCTCTGGAGTTTTGTAGCTGAGGTTTTCCTTCAACAGCTCCTCTCTCCCTGATGGTTTCTACTCCTAGATTTATTCCTCTGAGGCCTTCCACCTGATAAGCATCAGCAACCAAACCCTTTTTATCTGCACACGTCTTGCCTAAGAAGGTGGGAAGCTTCATAGATGTGTTCTTTCTTGTGCGTACATGGCTAGAAGGAATCATATGACTTGGTACTACAGCTTTCAAGCCCAGGAGCATCCCAGAGTGTGACGGTCCCGATGGGAAATGCCCGTCGTGCATACTGAGCCACACTCTGTGCCTGCACAGCCACAGAGAGTTTGCTTCTGTTGAACTCTGCAGATTCAGAGCACACAAAGGCTCTTTTGTCAAGGCAAATCGAACTTCTTTGAATAATTTCACAGATTAAGAAACAGAGAGAGGGGGATAAGTCATCTACCCTTGACCAAGCAAGTTGTTTATTAGGAAAGCTGAAAGTAAGAAACTTGCCTGTGCACAGGGCAGCAGACAAGACAAGAGATGTATCTCCTAATTTTTGCAGTGAACAGTTTCTTGGAAGTAAAGCAGACCAACACAACACACCTTTTTTTTTTTTTTTTTTTTTTTAATGATGGCATTAATTACAATTAAAGCACCAGCATTTCTACAGGAAGACAACTGCAATGTGTAACTGCCCAGTGATAATGTGATGTCTTACAACCTGCCAGTGTAATAGTACAGGCCCAGGTAGATGTTTCAACCTCACTTTGCTTTATCACAAAGTCTATTGGAAGGACAAAAACCGAGCTGTGCATTCAGGCACAGGGAAGCCATAGTTACACTACAGCGAGGGATAGGGCTAAGAGCAGTTAGGTGCCGTGCCTTTGCTTCATCAGTGGGAATTTGAGCTTTGCCGGTTGATTCAGGGACAGGGAGAGTGACCGGTTGTTGGGGTGGGGGGCTGGGGGTGCCTGCTAGAGGAGGCCCTGGCTACCGAGGCTGCTGCCTGCCTGTGTGGGAGGATGGGCTTTCTGGCCTCAGCCATATCCTGGTGCTCAGTCCTGGTGCAGGGCTCGCCCGAACAAGAGACAAGCCTTTCGGGTGCTCTTTGCTAAAAGCAGGAGGTTGCTTTCCCTGGTATGAGGATCTGCTGCAGCAAGGGTTGTTGTTGCAGAACACATAAGATTTAGAGGGGCAATGTTGGGGGCCAGATTCTGCTCTGACCTAAACTAATTGCGGAGACCTTATTTAACAAGAGCAATTTAACTTGGTGCAGGTTTCCGTCAGTAATAGCCTATGTGGACTCTACCCTCGTGAAGTTTCCTGCAGTTTTCCTCAAGAGCTGCCATGCCTTTTGTCTAACCAGAGTGGATTGCAATGCTTACTTTACTATAATGAAGTCAAAGGGAGTTTCTCTGTAGGTCACAGACAACACCCTCTGAATTCCTGTGGTAAAAATGTTCACTGAGGGCTTCTAACGTGTAAATAGGTACTGGAGAGCTGCACCACTGGGCATCTGCGGAGGTGACGTGGCTTTGAGGAGCGGGGAAGGAGCTTTACACTCTGTGCTCAGTGCCTGGGAAGAAGGTAAACCAGAAGTCTGTGCTAGCCTCCTCCATGTACCTCCCTGCTGCTTAGCCGTGCAGAGACCCCGCTTTTCCATCCTCCTGTTCAGTAGTAACACAGGCAGGAACACTAGGCTGGTTACGCTCACCCCCAGACATTTCGTCCTGTCCTGCTGCGTGGTTCTGCAGTGAAGTCGTCATTTCCAAGGCAACTGGCTGTGGTCCCACAAATACGGGATTGCAGCTTCACCACAGGCTGGGGCAGCTCCATCAGCCTGGCGGCTGGGAGGAGGAGGAGGAGGGGGCTCCCGCCCTTTGCAGGAGCCAGGAGTGTGAGGGAAACTACTGGGCAGCAAAAGCAGGCGAGGGGTCCGTCCCTTCCAGAAGACCTGCTGGAGCCAGTCCTTGGCTTTCTGCTGGAGGTAGCCAGTGTCACATGTGCCTCGCCATGTCCAGTTGTGTGACACCGCTCAGATTCAGTTTGTGATAAACCCTGGAAAGACATGCGGGGCTGCCTCAAAGGGAGAAGGAAACTTGAACTAACTCGATTCTCTCTTAGTTTTTCTTTTTCTGACACTTGTAAAGTGTGTTATGACTTCAGCATTCAGCTTTTTTGTTTCCATTGCCAGTAATTTATAGCAGAAACACCAAGCCAACTGCAGTCTTTTTCTTACCAGTGAAGTTAGCGTGATCTAAAAGTTGCTGTTGGGCACTGCCTTTTAGCACTGGTTAAAATCTTGCATTTGCGGAAGGGATCATAAAGCACTTTGATAGCATTAATTCATCAACTCAGTATCACCCCATTCAGCAGAGAGCTCAGGTTTTTGTTTTGGTTTTACTTTTCTTAAGAAACAGATTTGGAGTTACATTATTTCTGGTATTTCTACTAACAATAGGAACAAACCCAAGCCACTGAACTAGTACCCACAATGCAAATACAACAGTGAAACCTGTAATATAATTCATGGAGTTTGATGCTAAATACTCTGATCTTTACTGAAAAAAATCCCACACATTCTTGTTTGTGTTTTTTAAGAAATCTGATGCCTGAAGCACAACAATAAGAGGTCAGTTCTTTGGCTGTTCATGCTGGGATACAGATTATTACCAGCAGTTATGCAAAACTGCAAAGTTTGATAACACACACACCCCCCCCCCCCCCCCCCCCCGTGTAAGAAGACTCAGATTTCATGCGAGTTACGCAGTAGGGCTAGTTTTCTAAAGAAATTAGGGATTCAGTTGAAGAGTTCCAGCTTGCTGCAAAGAGCTTTCGTTTTACCAAAAAACTCACCCTAACATGGAAATAGTTGATTTATCACGCTACCTTGTGGCAACAGTGCTTGGTTTCCTCTGTCCTCATTCTCAGCTCTGGGTGGTCAAGGCTTTTTGCAAGCTCGCTGGCCCCGGTGTTGCGGGTGGTGCAGTCGGAGCAGGGAACTGGCTGGCAGACGTGGGCACCGGGCTTATCTGGCCACCCAATCCCTAAGGCACCACAACAGCATGCCGAGCTCACGCTGCTGGGGCGTTGGAAGGATGCTGCAATTGTTATTCTGGGTGATGTGTTCTTGAAATCCTCATGCTTTTCCTGGGAGAGTGTAGGTCTTTATGGAACTTTTATGTAGAAAGGAAACTAGGTTTTGCAGCCAGGTGTAAAAAAAGATGGGTTGTCTGATCACTCAGTCCTGCATTGATCCAGCCTTTTCTCAGCCTTCTTGAAGCAGATCTCTCTCCTCTGAAAAGGCAGGGGCACTGGGTGGGCTGGCTGGCGTGACCTGCAAGATGAGTATTTCTGCTGGTGCCTTTCTTTTGTGTCGTGACCCCGGGACGCGCACTGTTTAGAGGGATTCTGGCCTGGTGGTTTAGGAGAGGCTCATGTGCAGGGCAAGGAGTTCTTTTTATGTCCATGATATATGGTTTATAATGCTCTTTACCTTTGCAAAGTGATACCCCAAAAGACTTTATTTAAAATAAAAAGACAGTGATATTTTTTTCTCCACATTTAACAACTAATAGTAGATCCTAGCCATGGCACATTTTATGGGAGCAATGGGGCATCACCAAGCATGCCATGAAGTACACCGGATACAAGATGCTCTAGCAGTAGCCCATTGCAGCAGGTAGAAGAGGTGACGCTTCTTTTAATACTGTATATTTTTTCTGAGGTTATCAGAAAACACAGCAAGACCTGCACCTGCTGCCGCATCAGGAAAAGTCTGTTTTCATGAGTAGCTTCCAGAGTAGCTGAGATTGCTTCTCCCTTGACCACTGACCAGCAGTGGGCTTGTGCAGTGCTCTGGTGGGGGATGCCACAAGAAAAACACCTTCAGCAGGACACGGCATCGGTGATGCAGCAGCTTCTCTCCTTTGAAGTGGTTCTGGCCGATGAAGCCCAGCAGGGTACGAGGGGCCTCTGTCCCTGCCAAGCTGCTGGCTTTAGGGTGAGGTGCAGAAACGAAGGGCTGGTTCCCAGGTGTCTGTGGTCCTGACAGAGGTGTCACGGAGGTGTCGCAGGGAGCCTCCTGGCAGGCAGCATTCTGCCGACAAACATACTTTGGGAGCCAAACAAACTACATGAGCCACGTGGACTTTTCTTGTTCTTCTCACAGATTTGTGTGACTTTTGAGATGCCCATTTTAGGAAAGAAAGGAAAACAATGACAAATTCTGAGAAGCAGCTAAACATTTTGAGATTTGCAAGGCAAGACTCGCTGCTTTCTTACTTGGAAGGGGCTTTGTTGTGTTGGAAACTCTCTAAGCATTTTTTATGAACATAGTTGAAAGTGTCAAACACAAACTTCAGTAGGTTTAAATTGAAATGAAACATTGTGGTTTGGCTGCAGCAAAATAGTTGGCTCTGTCCAAAATAATCCTTTTCTTTCCTTTTTATCTAAGATGTCAGTACCTCCAACAGGCCAGAAAAACCACAGCTCTGCCTGCCCACTGGCTGGGAGGAGTGTTTGTCTCCAATATGTGCCAGGCGTGCCACCAGCAAGGTAGACTAGGCTTTTGGGGGCTTTTGTTTCCTAACGGACAGTGTCTCTCCGGCAGACAGGCAGCTGCCAAGACACGGGTCTTCCAGGAGGATTCAGCGGAGTCCCAGGACTGTGGCTCAGCAGCTTTTCGGTGTCACTCAGCTGCTGTGCTGCTCTGCTCTTCTTGTGCCACGTGCCCAGCAGCAGCCTCACCCCGGGCAGGGTGGGCAGGGTGAGCAGGGTGCTTGTTGGGCTCTCAGGCCACTTTGCTTTTGCAGAAAGGTTTTGCTTGCAGTCCCGCCAGAGCAGCCGAAGTCCCACAGCAGTTGGGCTCGTGGGGGCTGCTGGCACCCTCCATGCCTGACGTGGGGATCAAGGCAGCCTGGAAGAAGCTGAGCTCTCGTGTGTGAAGGGAAGGGACCTCGAAATGGCCTGACCCTGTGCGCACCCTGTCAGCTGGGCTGCCAGCACCGCAGCGTGAGCTTGCAAACTGACTAGGCGGATACAGCTCCATAGGAAAGTTGTATGGGGCTTAAAGGGAGGTTGTATGAATGGTTTAGTGGGAAGCTGTATGCATCTCAGTTAGAAGCGACTCTTCTCTGGTATCACTAGTGACCTGGAAGGAGAGCTACAGCATGTGTGCAATGACAGTGATGTTGTGAATGCCAGCTGGGGAGGAACGATCCCCACGTGGTCTTGGGAACCCAGAGGCACAAGCTGGGAATGACAAAAAGAGATTCAGCTCTGGAAAGTACAAGCAAACAGACCTAGAGAAAGACTGTAAAATGTAGAAGCCATTGCAAATGGCATCAAAACAAGGAGGTTTTGTGACGAGACCCAGAAAAGTCATTTCATATGTGTGGCCTGTTCTTCAGAGATGGTCTGGGTGAGTGCAAAGCTGGTCACTGACAGTTAGCCCTAATCCCTAGGAAAACCATGGCAGAGACCAGCTAGAACTGTGTTTGCTCTGTCACTTTACTTCGCAAAAGCAAAAGCTTTCCCTGCATGGACCCCTTTCATCGTCACCCCTGTGAAGAGGTGGAAGGCAGAGAAGGTTGATTTTTCTGCTGGGGAGCAGTTGCTATGGATGGCTGGAGGAAATGGGAGGAAGAAACAAAAAACAAACATGCCGGCAGCCTTCCTGGAGACAGGGCTGAGAAGCTGGAAAGTATAGCTGGACCTTGGCTTGTTCAGCTGGGCTGGCTCTCAGCTGTGGGTCAGATCCAGCAGCATCTTTCCCATTGCTCTGCTGGGAACAGCTGAGCTCCATTTTACAACACACGGATTTGGATCCTGTAACGGGCGTTTCCATTCAGCTGAGGGGGAGAAAGAAGTGATGCTGAGCAGAGAGCTCAGACCTTTCCAGTCTTTGCTCCGCACGCACGTTAAAGGGGGCGAGACGGGTGCCTATATTTCACAGGCTCAGGCTGGCCCATCCATGCTCTGAGGGAATTGAGTTATTTCAGCGGAAATCCAGGTGCTCTTGTGTAGCCAAAGCTCACTCCCTGCAGGGAGCTAAGTGTGAAGTGGAAGCCATCTCCCTCCAGGCTTGGCATTAGTGTTTCACCAGGGTTACGTTTTGGGGTGAGCGGTCTCCTTTAGCCCAGGCGCAGCAGGAAGGAGGGAGGGACGCAGCTGCCTGCAGCGGGAGCAGGCATCCCCAGTGGGTCAGTGCTGGGTGCCGTTGTCCCCGTTGCTACAGGCAGCACAACATCCAGATATCTCGCTGCCCCGTCCCAGGTGCTGGTGTGGCTGCAGGCGTGGTTGTGGAGGCTGCGGGATGTGTCCTAAAGAACAGGTTTGTCAGCTTGTGCCATGAAAGCCTGCATCCCCAGCCATGCTGCTATGGGTCGGGCCTCAAGAACACTGACATTGGATTAAAGATTGTGAGATGACAAAGCAGCCAGGCACGCTGTGCTTGCTTTGTTTACAGCAGCTGTGATTGCTAATAGTGTCCTGCTTTGCTGGTGCCTGTGACTATCACAGGACTCTGGGGTGGCACGCCAGGGAGAGCTTTAAGGCATCCCTGTGCCTGTCGTGGATGCACAGGGATGTCCGCTGTGTCACAGCAGTGACCCGAGATCCTTGTTGTGTGCTTGGGCACCTGCCAAGACCCTGTCCCAGCCATGGTCCAGCGGTGTTGGTAGCTGGTGTGCCTGGAAATGCTTGGGTAGCTGCTGGCAGTCATCCCCGGAGAGCTGCCTGCAGGCTGCCACATGTTGCACAGAGAGTGGGTCACAATGCCTATGGTTTTGCTAGGATGAGGTAAAGTGAGTTCATATTGCACAAAAAAGCTTCACAGAAGTTTTGTGTCAGTGGAGAAAGGAAGCAACAGGTAGCACCTTTCACATCATGGTGAAATAACTGAACCTAGTAAAAATCCTGTTTCTCAACGTACACGTTAAAGAAGTGAGGAAGGATCTGAATTTGGCTCAAACCTTCCCATCATGTCAGACTGATGTGTGAGGGAGTGGGCAGTGAGGCAGAAGGGACTGAGCTACCATCAACTGATGCAGCACATGCTCTGATCCCATGTGGGAGAAGAGCTGTGCCACCATCGCAGCTGCACTTACCCTGCACGTGGCACGAGTCTGGATCTGTTCGTGGGTGGGGTTTGGGTCCTTCTGTGGTTTACAGCATCTGGTTTTCTCTGGGATGTGAAATAGATGATGGTTCCAGTGAGCTGAGCCAGCCTGCTGGTGGGAGCCAACAGCAGCCGGGTACCTTCAGTTTTAGAGATGCCTGTGGAGCAGGGAGCTCTTGTTACCCTGGCTTTCGCCAATTAGAGAAGGGGTGCCTGTGTGCCCCCCGTCTCTGCTGGTTGGGGGTATCAGACCTCCCGCAGGGGATGCAGCGAGGTCTTGCTGTCCCTGGACTTTCTTTTTTCAGGGGGTTCTTTGCCGCGACAGCACAGCAGCCTGCAGCAGGGCCTCTGCTGGCGGCTGAGGACTGAAGAGTTATTTTTGAGCCCCGGATCGCCACCCGCTTGGCCAAGAGCCTCCTCGTCTTAGCGTTCCTGGGAGGATGCTGTCCAGGTTGGGTGTCTCATGTCCGTGGGGCTGTCGGGTGGGAGAAGGGCTGCAGGGAGGGACAGGGAGGGTGGCAGCGGCACCCTCCAGCGGCGGGTCCCAGAGGGCCTGGCCCTGTGCTCTGGTGACGTCCTGTGGCAGGAGCCCCATCACCGGCCCTGCGCTGCTGGCACCGGACGTCTCTGCCAGGCTGGGGGCCGGACGGGGGGAAGAACAGTTCTCCTGACTGGGGATGAAAAGTCTCTCGGGGCACCCCTCATTTTTTCCTGCAAGCCTGGCTGTATGCTCCGCTACGTCTGCTTGTTTACCGTACTGCTGCTTTAATTTGGACCCTACTTCTGCACTCGGGCTTTAAGCCCTTGAGCACCCGAGGCCATTTACAGATTCAGTTTTTGCTGCCACTTACCCTTGAGTTCTGCGAGCCCAGCGCCGCCATCTTCTTGCTCCTGCGTTTCTCTCCCCTCCTGTCTTTTCCTGGTGTAATTTCTGCGGTGAGCTTTCTGCTCCCCTCTGGCCTGTGTGGTTTCCCCAGCCCTTCCTTCCCCACCGGCTGCCGGGAGCACCACATCCTTCCCGCAGCTCATCCTGCAGCGCCTGCGGTGGGGCTGGGGGCTGCAGGGGGGAGCAGCTTCAGCCCCCCTGAGAGGCAGCGGTTCCCGCTACCAGCCTGCCCGGGGGGAGAGCGGCTCCCTTCATGCTAACCCTGCAGCTGCGGGTTCGGGGAGCCCCTGCCCCAACAGAGGCCACCTCTGCCGCCTGCTCCGGGAGAGGAGGGCGATTCGACATCCCCCGGGCGCCTGCGCTGGCTCCCAGCAAGCCTCACCCCGGGAGCGCTGCTGCGTGTCCTCAGCTCGGTTCTGCTTTTCAGCCTAGGTTGGCTCTTCCGAGGCTTGCGAGGCAAGCAGTGCAGAGAAGGAAGATGTCAGCTGGGAAGGGAGCCGGGGAGCAGAAACCCAGGGGCTTGGGTCAGGGGGAGTGTGAGAGAAAGGCAGGGAATCGTTAATGTACCTAATCAGTGACAAAACTGGGGCATACGTGCTGCTCTGCTGGGCTCTCTGCATTTCCATCGTGCCTTTGAAGGGAGGAACGGAACAGAGGTGCTATCCACCCAAGCTGGCAGGGGTGAAACCTCTCACCTGGTCGTTGCTGACACTGGCAGCGGTGCTGAGCAGAGGGACAGGGGTCTTGGCGGTGCCTGGTCCCGCAGCCTGCTGGGCCAGCCTCTGTGGCTGGCAGCTCCCTCCCAGCCTCAGCCTCCTGTGGGTCGCTGAGCGGACCCAGCCCCAGGAAAGGAGAAGCACTTGTTGAGCCACCCAACTCAAGGGCACTTCGTTGCTCCGCAGGATCAGGCTGTAATTGAATTAATTGGCCTTGAAGCAGCAGTCACTCGTGTACACATATTCGCATATTCCGGTTGACATGTTTGGTTTCAACATCATTTATTTCCGGCAAAGAGAAGAAACATCTTGTCCCTTGCCTGGACACCTTCTCTGCGTGCATGCAGGGTGCAGGAGCTGTTCTCCGGGGGCAAGGCTCCCCTGCTTTGGTGCAGGTTTGGGTCAGTCTGTTGCAGTCTGGGGTTGGTCAGCTCTCGGAGGCCCTGCAGTGCTCTTCGGACTGTGGGAATCCCGGGGGACGTTTGCAAAAGCACCGATGTCCTCTTGTCTGAAGGAGAGGCAGCCGCGAGCCGAAGGCAGGCTTGCGCCAGCACGGCTGGGTCCTGAAGGATGTAGGCATGAGGTTACCAACTGTGTTCCCACAGGCAGTTAGCCACATAAGTATGTCCATGCCCAGGAGTTCAGGTCTCTTTTGAAGGCAGCAGTTAGGTCCTGCTGTCATTAGATATTTTTTGAAATGTAAGTTTTTGTCACCATCCAACAGAAATTCAAGGTGCTCTTTTTTTTTTCCTTTCTTATTTTTCTTCCTTTTTTTTTTTTTTCTTCTCTTTTCTTTTAAGGGTAAGTAACTAAAGCTTGGCTGGCTTTTCCAGCTGAAACGTAGTTATGCATTGGGTGTCCATTTAATTGCTCTGTGAGGGGGCTGCTCACAGTCTGTGAGAATGAGCCTTGCCTGCAGGCAGATGTCCTGGGAGAAGCAGTATTGGGGTGGCGGTCTTGAATCCCCTTCCTGCAGCAGGCTTGGAGCAGGCAGGGGCAGGGCATGCTTTCTGGAGCTGAGTCCCCATTGTGCCTCCAAACACTGGCTATCCAGAGGTGGGCTTGCTCCAGAGAAATGAGGGATCTGGTCACTCACGAAGCCTGTTGAGTGCTGGGCCTCTCAGCTGCAACTGGTAGCACAAGCCTATGATGAATGCTGTGTCAACACCACCAGCTGCCCCTTCCCACCTTCCTCTCCCTCTCTGGCCACTGTCACACTTCAGCGTAGGTGGAAGTTAGGAGTCTTGTACAGCGGACTAAAGCACTCTGGTGTTAGGCCTGTTCTTAGTCGCCTCGTGTGGACAGCGTAGGGTAGTCCACAAACCTCAAGGTGTCCCAAAGCCACGGGGTGGAAGCTGGTATTTTGATAGAGACATTGTCTCGGCGTTTGCTCTGGGCACGCTGCAGTTGCTGTGGGCTCCTGACAGTCAAGGACAATCCCTTCTGGGGACTTGTGTTTTTCCAGAGCCTTTGTTCCGTGAAGCATCAATCTCAGATGAGGATTTTGTAGGTGGCATCACGTGTCACCTCAGTCCAAAGGAGAAAGAAAGGAATGGTCCTGAAATTGCTCTGACTTTAGTCCTTAAGAAGGCTGCAAATAAATTTTGGCTTGAACAATTACCCACCCTAATGTCAGTTTGGGCAGGTGATTGAAATCATGCAGTAATCCAGCTGGAGTGGCAGTAACACCTTACTGCTTTTAACATAATGGTTCCCTGAAAACATTAAATGCTGACCTAGAAGTTTAGTTTGTTTCAGGCCATACATCTGCTGATTTCCCACCTTGTTTCCGCTGCCAAAGCCTCAATTCTAGCCAGGAGAAAACTAAGCAGAGTTTCTCCACTGCGGAAAAACTTGTGTCACTGCCTGCCACCTGCCTTGTACAACGCGTGTCTCCTGCTGCCTCCTGGCAGACCTCACGTGTGTCCAGCACAAGCAGCTGAGTTTCAGATTCCTTCCCATTCATGTCTGCTGCAGAGTGGGAGTTTGAAGGGCTGCAGAGCTCCATGCTGCCTCTGGGAGATGGTGTGGGTGGTGGGAATGGTGCGAAAGCCAGTGTAGTTTTGAGTGTTTCTCAGTAACAGAGCCAGTGGGCTCTCTTCCCAGTTTCCTCCAGCTCTGGCTCTCAAGTTGAACATCAGAGATTGGGAGAGCTGGAGCCAACAGCACCAGATAGCATGATTGTCAAACGCTTGTGAGCGCTCATCACTTGGAGTTGCACTCTCCCACAGAAGTAAGGGTGACCCCATGGATCTCAATGGGAAGGGGTCAAAGAGTGTGGAGGGAGAGCCACAGCTCTGGGTCAGCAGCCCCCTTCCTCCAGGGATGGCATGCATAAGCACAAGAAAAGCTTCTCTGGAGTTCGTGTGTGGTGGAAGTTCCTCATGCACTGGGGTAGGAGTGCGTGACCAACCTCTTGAGATACCGTGTCCTGCCAGAGGTTCCATCTGGAGAGGGTGCACCAGCTGTGGTGTTTCTGTCCCTTGGATTCACTGTGCCCCGAGGTAGCTCAGCCCCTGATAACTCATCTGCTAGGAGAGAAGAAGGGATGGTTTTATGCAAAGAATACATGTGGGGAGGAGGAGACTGCATGCATGGGGATGGGCTGTCCTGACAGGTCTGCTGAACATTATGACATTTGAGCCCTGATTATTCCATGACTGGTTATATTCACTGTCCCTCGGTTGTGCCTATCTGCAAGAGCCATTGATCACAGACATGTAGGGCTGGTGGGATCTGATGGGTCAGCAGCATCCTGGTCTTTATGGATAGGTGTTGAGCCTGGCTGCTGAGCATTGGCAGACCACAGTCAGAGCTGGGTTTGTTTTGGTGACAAAGTCCTTGCAGCAGCGTGTGCCTTCTACTCTGTGGCTATTAACAAACATCTAGTGCCATATTATCCCTGTAGGTGTTTCCGAGGAGGTTATGAGGTATTGCTTATGAGCTGTAAGGGTATTGCCACTTTTAAATAACTTTCAAATTGACCATGCTGCTTGTTTTGAAGCATGTGAGTAACACCTTGCTGACTGCACCTGGAAGAGGTCCTATGGAAGAAAAAAATCTTTTTCCATTTTGAATGTTCTGGGCCCAGGGCAGCATGTTTTACTGTGTATTTGTGTGAGTATCACATAGCAACCAGGAGGAAAGCACATCTCTTCAAAAGAAGGGTCTGAAGTCACCGTGGTTGGCCAGCATCCAGGGGGCTGATGCAAGCTTGGCTCTTGAAACTGTCCAAGTGCTCAAGTCAGCAGCATCTGTCTGCATAGTCATTTATCTATTATTAACTAATTAACTGCTACTCCAGACAAGGTAACATGGTAGCCCCCGGCACAGGGCTACTTTTAACTTTCTGGAAAGTGGGTGAGTGACGTGTCAGGAGGTTTGGCAATAGGGGTCAAGGGTCTTTCTCACGTCCAGCCCCAGCCAGTCTAATTTCGGTAGAGACCAGGACCTCTTCTTGAAGCATCGCAGCGTCGTGGCAAGAACAGTACGGTCTGGTACCTTATCTCTTCCCCACACCCTCCCTGGTTGCTGAGGCTCCGGTACAGCACTGCTCCCCGTTCCTTTCCTGGTGCTTGCAGACACCTCCCTGCCCATGGGCCCACCAGGGAGGGGGAAGGCTTTCAGCTTGTCTCCGGCCGAGTGCTGGGGTGCACCAGCTCGCAGGCAGCAGCAGGGGAGCTACGGGAACAGAGGCAGGAGGCAGTGGTCCAGCTGGGCCAAGCAGCCCATGCAGATGCCCTCCTAGTCCTGGCAGTAATAAGGAGGTTATTGAGAAGCTGCTGACTTTCACTTTAAGCTGGTGAAAGCCTTTTTGGTTTAGAATAAATATGTATCCAGTAAAACTTTCTAAGAGCTTCAGCGGAAGCACACACAGAATAACAGACTCAGTGAGTAATAAAAGCTTTGGGCTGGGTTACTGAGCTAGTGGAGACATCAAAGTTTGTGGTAAGGGAGGGCTGCCATACCAATCTATGTGCTTAAACCCTTCAGCAAGGAGAACGTGTAATTAACACTATTGAGTGTGACCCTCCACTGAACCCCAGCAGCAGAGTACACGGTCCAGACAGTCCGCACTGCGATCACCCACTTCCCCAGAGCTTTGTAGCAGTCAAAGTTGGCTGCAGCGTCAGGGGTTGTGTTACAACGATTGCTTTGCTCATGCACGTAGTGCTGGGCAGGGTGTTCTTCGGGCTGCTGCAGCCATTGCAAACCATAGTTAGGTTCTAATTCGGAAAGCAAACTGAAAGGACAGTTGGGTGTTGATCATCCAGGTCAGATGGCTTGTTTTTCTAGCAGGAGCTAGAAATCAGATTTACAGCAATGCCTGTGCCAGGTGTGGCTGTAAGATTCGGGTAGCGGAGGACACGCCATTAGCTGCTGGCTGGCAGCAGGATCTGTAGGGAGGTCTCGCTGATGGTGTTCAGGGCTCTGCACATGAGAGGAGTCACAGCTGGCCTGGGAGTGAAAGAGAGATTCAGGCCTGGCCATGGCTCTGCAGGGCAGTGGACCTGCTGGCAGCATCGTGGATCGTGTCAGACAGGAGAGGGCAGACAAGTTCTTCCCATCACAGCACAACTCCAGCTGGCCCAGTCCTGGCTGTCAGTGGGGGTCCCAGGCCCAGCATCATCTGTCTCAGCACATGCTGAATACTTGTAACCAATTCCACAGTTTAAACCTTCCTACCAAGATCACAGCTGAGGAAATACAGCAGTCCTTAACACTGCCAGCACTCATAGTGTTTACACAGGACACGGAGCCAGATGCGTAGGGCATTTTATTTTTTTTAAATGTTTCCAATTCTTGTGCTTGCGCAGGAAAGTTTAAGGTGATCCAGATGCGCTCCAGCAGTACCAAAATACCCATTCTTTTAGAAATCTCTTTCACTTTTACTCACTAATATTACATGGAAAAGTTTCAGCTTAAAAGACCCCTGTTTGTGGCTTGTTCCCCTGGCTGCCCTCTCTGTAGGCTGGACCGGGGTGCAGACTGGGGCCCCTCCGCAGCCACCCCAAGCCCAGGGCTTCCCCGGCAGAGGGGCACGGGCCTGGAGGCTGGGCTCTGCCCGGGGCCAGCTGCCTGGTGGGTGATGCCGGGTGCCCGGCACCTGGCGTGCGGAGGGTGGCGAGCCCCGCTCGCTGCACAGGGAGTTGTGTGCGGGGAGTGGTGCGTGGTGCCCACTACGGGATACCCGGTGCGCTGGGAACAGTGTCCGGAGCCCAGTACCCAATACCCGGTGCGCGGGCAGTGGTGCCCGGAGTGCAGTATGGGATACCCGTTGCGCAGGGAGCGGTGCGTGGTGCCCGGTACCCGATACCTGGTGCACAGGGAGCGGGGTGCCCAGAGCGCAGTACGGGATACCCGGTGCACGGGGAGCGGTGCCCGGAGCGCAGTACGGGATACCCGTTGCGCGGGGAGCGGTGTCCAGAGCCCAGTAGCCGATACCCGGTGCGCGGGGAGCGGTGCCCGGAGCGCAGTACGGGATACCCATTGCGCGGGGAGCGGTGCCGGGAGCCCAGTACCCGATACCCGGTGGACGGGGAGTGGTGCGTAGTGCCCGGTGCGCGGGGACTGGTGTCCGGAGCCCAGTACCCGATACCCAGTGCACGGGCAGTCGTGCCCGGAGCGCAGTACGGGATACCCGTTGCGCGGGGAGCGGTACCCGGTACCCGGTGGCGGAGCGCCCCCTGGCGGCCGCGGGCGGCGCCGTGGGCGGGGCGGGGCGGGCGGCCGTCCCCGGTGGCGGCTGGCACGGCGGGCGCGGGCTCGGGCTCGCCTTTGTGCGGAGCCGGCGCGGAGGGCAGCGCAGGCGGCGGCGGCGGGTCGGGGCGGGCGGCGCCATGTCGTACCAGGGCAAGAAGAACATCCCGCGCATCACGGTGGGCGCCGCGGGGCGGGGCGGGCTGTGCGGGGGGCCGCTGCCGGTGCCGGGCGCCCCGCGGGGCGGGCGGGGAGCGCGGGGCGGGCGGCGGTGCCCGGGGCGGGCGGGGAGCGCGGTGCCGGTGCCCGACGCCGCGGGCCGGACCGGGGCGGCGGCGGCGCGCAGACAAAGAGCCGCGGCCCGGCCCGCCGCCCGCGCAGGTGTCCCGGCGCCGCCGGTGAGCCCGGGCTGGGCAGAGCCGCGCCCCGGCGGGCTGAGCCCTGGCTGGAGCTGCTGCGGCGGCCGGTGCCCGGCGGCACCCGCTCCCCGGGCACTGCCCGCGTCCCCCCCTGGAGCAACCCGGCAGCGGCTCGGGCGGCCCCCCTCCCGCAGAGCCGGCTCGCCGGGCGGGCGCGGAGACCCGCCCGGGCGCAGACTCGTCCGCCCAGCCCATCGTGCGGGCGGGCCTACCCTTCGAGCGGGGCCGGGGGCGCCGGCGGGGAGCGGGCTGCCGCGGGCGGCCGTTCCCGGTGCGCGGCGGGGCCGGGAGCGCGGGTCCCCGCCGCCCCGGAGCGCGGGCGGGGGCGCAGCCCGGCGAACGCCTGGGCTGGCCCGCAGGGCGTTCCCCGCGCTCGCTGCCCCCGCCGCATCCCGAGCCGTTCCCCTGCCTTGCCGCATCAGGTGCGGCGGGGCCGGTGGCTGGCGCGGCGGCGCGGGGACCACACCTCCCGCCGGCCGCCAGAAGAAAGAGGCTGGCCGACATGTTTTCTTGGACGGTGCGGGCAGCCCCGCTCCCCGGGGTCCCACCGATGCCTCTCTCTGCTGAGCTCGCCCCGGGGCTTTCATGCTCCGATCCAGCTTGTGGCCTCGCTCTGCTTTCCCCGGGCCCTCCCTAGAGCAGGCTGCGCGGGGCTCTCTTCTGGTAGAGCCGTCAGGTCTTTCATCTTGTTGATGGCTTTTTGCTGGCTTCCTATAGCTCTTGTTTTCACTCCTGAGGACAGCTTTGGCGCCTTGAAGAAAAAGGAAAAACAAAGCACTTGGGTTTCATTATTCCTTTTAATGTACAGGTGGGAGCAAAATCCTCCCAAAGAAGCACAAAGATCGTTACCACTGCAAAGAGAAATTCCTTTGTCAACCCAGATTCAATTGCTTTAATAAGCAATATCACCGCTTTACACGTCTTGCCTTTTCTGTATCCTTAGACCACCATGGTGACAGCGTTACTCCTGCAGGTGGGATTTCTCCTGTTCTCTGGGGCTTTTTCTACAAGGACCTTTATGATACGCTTTACTGATATGCAGGGCTTGTTCCTGCTCCTCTGGGATCTGGCAGGAACTTTCTCACCTCCATGGTAACAAAATCTCACAAGTTGCTTTCTTTCTCCCAATTAAATCCTTTCCTCAGCCTGCTGAAGCTGAAAATGCTGTGGGTGAGTGGTGTCTGCATAGCTGACACAGGTATTGCAGGTAGCTCTCTTCTGACTTCTGCAGCTTGGTGACGGCCCTCCAGGACTCACTTGCCCTGTTCTGCAGCATTATTGTGTCCTGGTCGGGGTGGAGGAGATTGCTCTGGAGTTCTGGTCAAATGACCCTTATGTCCTGAACCCATGTTTTGACACCCATGGGAAGCAATGAAGTGAAGTCAGGTTTCAGGTGGTCTTCTCTATTTTTATAGAATGGCAGAATGAAAATCTCAGCTATGGTGTCTCCCCTAGAACAAAGCCTCTTCTGTCCCTTTCCGCAGATTGTGTCCCCCTCGAGCATTGTTTTGATTGTTTATTCCTCCTTCCTAGATTTTCGCCCCAGAATCTGTTCTTGCATGTCAGGACACATAGCAACTTCTGGGGATGGCAGATTGTTCAGCTAAGCTGCGCTTGTTGTTAGAGATTTTTGGGACTGTGTTGCACCATTAGGATATAAGATATCTCAGAGAGCTTTAAAGCATCTAAAGCATCACAGCTGGGGGGAGGTCTGGAGTATGAGAGTATACAGAGAATTATAGGAGCCACCTTGTGCTGGCAGGTAACTCACCTATAGATCTCAAAGCTAATAGCACTGAAGCAATGACTGAGCCTGCAAATGAAGGGAGTGGTGCCTTCCTCGCTTCTGTCACCCAAGCAAGCAGCAGGTTTGGCTTTTTTTTGTGAAGTATGTATTGGAAATCTGAGTATTTTTACTTCCTGACAGCTATTGTTTGAACTGTCTAGTGTGATTCTGGAGATGCACAAACACTCCTTCCTGGTTCATCTCATACTCAACAGTGCTGCAGTCAGAATTCGTAGTTAGTTTCTGACAATAACATATGAAAACCCACAGTTTGCATGTTGTATCTGTTTGCAGCAATTTCTGGGCTTTTCTAGGACAGCTATTTCAGTGGAGAAGCCAAGAGCATGAGTGAAGGGTGCATGTGTTTGTGTGAGATGAATTGCTGTGGGAATTATTCCCAACCTGAATTGTAAAATTGACAACAAAAAAATGTTGTCAAAAGCTACATGTGACAGTGTGACAGGCAAGACTGTAGCCATTGAAGGAAGATTGAGAAGTATGGGCATATCTGTTGGTTGTGATGTGGAGAAAGCATGGAGAGGGGAGGTTAACTGTGTCTTTTGGCTTTCTCAGTGATTGCTTCATCAGCTTGGTATGGAAGTGTTGCTCTTCACTGTGCCTTAGGTTGTGCACAGTCCATCAGAGACAAGTAAATGCAGTATTACTTTCCAGGTGTGTGCTGATGCTGGAATGTCCAGCTCAGGAGAATAGTAATTTCAAACCTTGTGTGTCTATTGAGAGACTTTTTATTAGTTCCTTTTCTTTGGTTGTTTGGAGATATAATCAAAATACTTCCCCTCCTGCTGTCCACAGTATGTTTTCCTATCCCTAAGGAAAGAGAGGTGGAAGACTAAAGTGGTGAAATGCCTTGCCCTGGTTTCACAAAATAACTGTTAACAGAGCTGTTGGTTGAATCAAAATTGTGCAGTCTTTGTGCTTTGGTGACAAAAACCGTTCCTATCCCAGGTAGACTGGAGTTCCCGTATTTTTTCTTGGTGTGAGCCATGCCCATCCTGTTCAACCATCCTGTCACAGCCCACAAGCACCATCTCTGTGATGTCTCTGGCACCTCTAAAAAGAATGAGGTCTGCCTGGGGATTGCAGTTCTATTTTGTATCAGGTGCAAGTGGGGAGAAAAGCCTCAGTTACTGACTAGACAGATTTTGATAAACTGGCAGCTGTCAGGATGGCATTTCTTACCATGCCGACAGACCATGGGGAATCACTGACTGTAGCTGGTGGCTGGCCATCTATCCCTGTGATTCCAGCCAGGGGTTGTTCCGTGCTGTTGTGTGGTACGTTAGTAAGGAGGGGACATCAGCTACTGATGAAATGCCATTGCAATTAGTGTCTCTTCTTTTACAAGGGAAAGAGCAGTAAAGCCATACACCTGCTTCCATGCTACCCTAATTATGCCCTTGTGCTTTGTAAACAAGGTGAGCACTATTCTTGGCTGGATTCAGGAGCCTTCTGGAAGCTGCTGCCTCTCTTTCCTTCTGCAGCATCACACTGAGAAATGTTAAGAGACCCCCTGATATTTTTGGATCTCAAAAGGCCAGGTGATGCTTAAGAGCATCAGGAGCAGAGTGTGTGCATGAGGGAATGGGTAATGGTTTTGAAAGCTTGATCCCAAATGCCAACAGGCAGAGAGACAGGGAGTGTTCCACAAAAAGGCTTGCCAGCATGGCAGGGGTGTTGGGGGCCGGTGGTGATCCCACTGGGTTTTGGCAGAGCTGTGCTGGAAGGATGCTTCCAGGCGTGTCCTTGTGGGGCAGCACCTGTGTCTGCAGAAATGGGTGCTCACAAAAGGTACCACAGCAGTGACAAATGGGCTGTTGCCGGCTGCATGGAGACTTGTTGAGACACAGTCGGTGGTGGAGATCAGGCTTGCAAGCGTGACAGGTCTGTGCCAGCGGTCAGGTAGAGCCGTGTGCGTGCAGCCATGGTCTGCGTGGCACCTTTCACTCACGCTGTCGCTTCGGCCCTTTGCACAGAGGCTGGCCCCCGTTTGCCACCCGGAGCCAGGGGCTGAGCTGGGCAGCAGAGGCGGCCGGGGTTTGGGCCCTGGGCACGCTCGCCCAGTCCTGCAGCGCTTCTGCCGCGCTGGGAGGAAAGGTGCTCCCCGCGGTGCCTCCGCGGCTCCTGGTGCAGGAGGGTTTTTCCATCGGCTAACAATGGCTGATGACACAGCCTGACACTGGCTGGTGTGGAGACGTGGTGGGTGTGGAGATGCACAAATGAGCCCTGGCAGGGGAAACAGTGCATTTATTGTAATCTGAGGCTGCTCTGGCAGCGTGTGCTGCAGAAGCCTGTCTATTAAGTCAGGCTTGTTTCCTCGTAACTGCTTCATTCTCTTCCATTCTTGTTCCCCTGCCTCTTAACATCTGGGTGCACTCTGGAACGATGCCAGAGCCTGTAGATGTGGTGTCATTTGAATGTTACTTATTTTACTTTATTATATTTTTTCCTTGTAGCTGGTGGGTAGGCGCCGATGCAGCCCTTCTCTCTCCTGCAGGCGTGGGGGGTGTCTGGCAGCCGGGCTCGGGGCAGGCCCTGAGGCAGCGCCCGATCCCCTGAATGAGCGCCTTGTTTGTGCTCCAGCCATTATGGACCTCACAATTTTGTGTACTAACAGAGTTAGCACTGAGCAGCCCTTCACATCTGCCACAGAATGACCATTTGTGTTTGTGGCCAGGCATATTTTCTGAGTTCATATTAACAGTTTATTCAGTAATTGTCAAGTGCTGCAGTCTCCTGCCCCCATGCTGCCTGTGCCTGTCTCCCTTTGCTTTCTCTTGTCTGATGCGCAGGGAGAGGCAGGCCAGCATCAGTATTTGCTGGCACTCCTGTGCTCTAGTGAGAGCGAGCTCCAGGGGCTTCGGGAAAGCAAGTTGGGAAGGTTTAAAGGGTATGGGCAAAACAAAAAATACTGGAGGCCCAGTTGTGTTATTGGATCTGGGCAGGTAGACTCTTTTTTTCTCATCGTGTAGGCTAGGTAAAGCCAAGGAGGATCTGCCACGGCACAGGGGACTGGTTATGTGGGAGAAACTCTGTACAGTTGACTGAAATATAAAACAGGAATCTTCCTCACTGTGTTTCTAACTGTGGCCCTGATTCTTCCATAGCTGACACCTGATACTGTTGCTTGGTAGTTTCTATCTGCATTTCTTGTACCGTTACCTAAATACTCATCATTTGCATCCACAGGAGCCACAGCTCAACTGCTTGCCCTGTGTGACCGACAGGCAATAAGCAACTGGTTGTGGTCACACTTTGCTCTTTTAGGGGTTTCTGAATTTAAAATTACAGTATTGTTAGTGAGGTGACAACTGGATAGACACAAAAAGAAGGACAAGCGCCCTGTGCCAGGGGAGGAGGAGAATCAGTGGCTAGTCCACAGCATTTGTTTGTGCACAGGGTCCTCAGCCCCGAAGCCGAGCATCGCCTGGCGTGTGTCCATCGGGGAGAGACGCGGCACAGGCTGAGAGCTGGCCCGAGGACCCAGGACTCCTGGGCCAGCACGCACCCAGCTATCCTCCAGCCTTGGCTGTCCCTGAGGAAAAGGGCTGCAAGTGAGAGGTGGTAGTGGTCCCCCAGGTTGCCAGTCAAGGCCAGTATCTTCGTGTGCTAGTTGTAATCTGTTAAAGCTAGCTGTTTAAGGGAGCTGTGCGGGGAGGTCTGTGACCAGCAATGTGCCCTTGCTTCCAGACCCCCCGGAGACAGCAAAGTTCTGCTAGACCTCTGTGCCGATGTGTTAGCTTAGGTCAGGGGAGAAGGGGAGCTGACCCCGGGTCTGCTTGTCAGCGAGGACGGTGGGTGGGAGGGAAACAGAGGAACAACTCAGCTGTGTGCTTTTCTCGGTGGGAGGCAAGGCTCCTGATCGGCATTAAGGTGCGCTGAGTGGGGAAGGTAGATCCCCGTTGCTGGAACTCGGGTTGCTGGTCATCGGTATAGCCGTGGGAAGGCCCTGGTCTGGGAAGCAAGGAGAGACTGTGGCTCTTCCCCCTGCGTCAGCGCTGAGCTGCAGCCGGGGTTGAGAGCGCCGTGCATTCTGATCCTTTCCCCACCCAGTTTCTTTGTCTTGACTGTCTGTGGATGAGATTGCCGTAAAAACGCACATGGGTCTCAGGGCTTTGGCTGCTGCAAGCTGCAGGGACACGGGGGGATTCTCTTGCATCCTTCTGTTGCCAGGGAGGAAGCTGCAAATTAGCACCGCTGTGGTGATACTTCCAGAAATCACCCCAGGGGCGGCAGATGAAGAACAAACCCAGTTCCCTGTAGAGGACTTAAATGTGCAAGAGCTTCACAGGGTGAGGCTGGCCTGTGAGCCCTGCTGAAGGCTCCGGTCAGCCGTGGTCCAGGCTCAGACTATGGAAGGGGGGTGTACTTGTGTGCCAAAACCTGGGCACCGGCGGGGAGCAGAGAGGAAAATAAGGGGAGCTTGAGAGCTGGAGGGTTGTTGGAGCTGTTTTAAGCAGTCAGGAAGACTGCATATTCTCTGGAACAGTGCAGTCAGCTTATGTCACCTGAATACATGGTAGCCATGTGTGAGATCGGGCTGTTTGCCCCTGTACTGCCTGCAGCTGGTGTTTGGACTTGTGCAGGTGGAGGTAGAAGAGCAGGACCTCAGCCTTCCCAGTTCCTCAGGACAGGGTCTGTTCCCCACAGGACAGTGTCCATTCTCTCCCATCAGTGTATGCTGGGTTGTCCAGGTCCAGAAGCATGAATACAGGAAGAGCATAAGAGTTCTGGTCGGGGTGCTGCTCCACTGTCTGGCTGTGCTCCTTCAGAGAAGGCTGCTGGCCACTTAGGTCAATAGAAAGGAGAACAGAGGAGGTGGTAAACGGTGAGACGGTAACACAGTTCAGTGTCTCCTGGGTCGTGTGTAGACCTGTAACGTTGTGAAATACCTCAGAAGGACTACCCTGAGCATTGTAGGGGAGGGACGGGTTCCATCATCTTCAGGGTTGCCTCTCCTGTTGGTGGTCTTTGCAAGGTAGTAACAGTTGAGAGAGATTTAAATTGTCTTCTTTAATGCAACTTATTTTGCATGGTATTTGGATAAGATTTAAGGATATGCCCTTAGTAACAGACTTGCTGCAAATACTGGTGTGTGGCTTGTGCTGCCTGCAGATTTATGTGCGTAATGACCTGGTGTAGGAAGCTTTTGACTTGTCTCTGTATATTTTATGGAAGCATATTTGCTGTGTCCCCAGTGACTCTCCTTTGTACTCATTCTGCCTCAGTGGAGTTTCTGGCAGCACCTGTTCCATTCAGAAACAGCCCTACGAATACGATTTTGTCAATCCTTTCCTCTTGTCCTGTTGTTTCAAGTATTGGTACAGATGTGAACTTTCTGCAGTATCGGCTATTGGGGTGATCTGTCTGATGCGGTAGGAGAGCACCCAAGAAGGGCGCTGAACTGGCTGCTGAGGAGCACGTGTATTGCCTGCTGCTGACAACTGCTGTGTTCTTCCCTTCACAGAGTGATCGTCTCCTTATTAAAGGAGGGAGAATAGTCAATGATGACCAGTCATTCTATGCTGACATTTACATGGAGGATGGCCTCATAAAGTAAGTATGGGACTTCTATTATCTCTGTCTCCCTTAAATCAGCTTCAGGTTGGATGGTTATTGGCTTTTTGTCGATGTGGTCTGTTGCCAACTTGCCAGCCAGTAAAACTTGATAGCCCACTCTGGTTAGAGGGTCAGCTCTCTGCAGTGTGTGTGAGCACATATGTGATTGCCTGACGTGTTTCCATAGTAACTCCAGTGACTGAATTGCAGTCAGGCTGGTGACTTCGTGATACAGCATGCATTGTACAACAAAGCTACATCTAATTGCACCAGGAACAAGATTTATCTTTGACTCCTGTTTTGCCCTGTGTTAACAGTATTAGTATGAATGACCCCACACAAGATCCCATTTGTTAGCCCTAACAAGGACAGTGCTGTGCTGCAGGTCATCTGCCTCCTTGAGATTTTCAGGAATTGCAGGCAAACCTCTGGGGCCCCCCAGCTTCTTCGTGTGTGTTTCAGAGGTGCAGTAATAACTCCATTGTTCAAAGGCTGCAGTTCGAATGTGGCAAGTGTATCACGTTGGGACCAGCTCCAAGCTGGGTGAATTGAAAGAACCATGATAGTTTATAGCAGAGAGACTTGAAAAGCCGTTGCTTGCTCTATGGTAGGAGGAAAATATCCAGCCTTCCCAGGATGGTATATTTTAAAAGTCTAGCAGCAGAGAAGTACGTCAGGAAGTATTTTTATGAGGCTGTTTTTAGCTGGCGGACAAGAGCATTCATGATTGACTAGTACTTGTACCCAGGCAGGGATCAGAGCCAGCTTCAGGTCTTGCTATGGCACAGACTTTCTGGGTATCCTTGGGCAAATCACTTAGCCTCGTCTGCAGCCTGGAGGTCACAGAATTTCATTGCCTTAGAAGCATTGTTCTCGCAAGTGAATTCTGGTGAGAATACAGTAGGCAGTTTAAATCCTTTGCTGATGGATTCATCTCAATAAAAGCGATGGAAAGAGCTGCTGGTTTATTGCTGTGAGGACACTGGAGTGAGCAGTTCTGTCCACAGAACTTTTGTTACGCTAAGGAAAGAAACCTGCAAAATGACTAAGGTTGAATGAAATGCAAAAATGGAATTTGCTCCTCTTTTACCCCCCTAGCGTGCCAAGGAAACCAGAAATTTTCCACTAAAACCAACTTGTCTTTCATCTTGATTTATCAGGGAAGACTGAGGAAGGTTTGATGAAAATAGGATTTCTGAAAGAAGAGATTTGAAGGCTGAGTGCTACATATGGACAGATAAAGGGATTGAGGGGGCGGGAGCCTGAGTGAAGGGAGTCCTAAGGTTCAGGTGACCTGGCCTGCAGGAGGGCTGGGTATGTCTAGGGAGGACAATGTCGTGTGCTAGAACAGCACAAACTCCAGAGGACTATAATAGTATTTTAGGTTGTGAATAGATGTATACTGGAACTTTTTACATTTCCTGTTTTCAGAAGATATTTTTAGGTACTTGGGATTTTAGCTGCCTTCACTACAGCATGGCCCTGCTGATAGCAAAGATGTCCTTCAGGAGCATGAAGGAGACAATGTGAGAAGGGAGGTCCTGGGGACGGGAGGACTCTGTACTCCTTGGGAAGAGAGTGAGCCCAGTGCTTCCAGGCTGTGCCGTGAACCCAGCCAGGCTGCAGCCAGCCATGCTGTGAGCTTTGTGAGCTCCTCCCCAGCTCTCTGGAGGGAGGCTTCCCTTTACCCTTGGGACTTCGTGCTGTGAGCAGCATTACAAGTCCCTGACAAGCCCTGAGCTGGCCTAGCAGCTGTGGCATTACAGTGGGAAATCATCTTTCTCTGTAAGTAAGCCTCAGGCTTGAGCCTTACTTAAGGTGGGCAGAAGGATGGGGGAGAGGAGAGATTAGGGGTGCAGCTTACTGGAAGCAGGGCTGGTGTCGGGTTTTGTGAGCATGCACCCTGGGTGTACAGGTAGGACTGCTACACTGGAAACGCTTGCAGGAGTCTGACTCACGAGTCTGTGGGCTATGAAGTGTCCTAGGCAGCTTCTCACCATACACTGCAGAGATCTGTGTGCCCATCAGACCATACTCTTCAGCTGCCCCAACCCAGTGCCTGCCCCAGACAGCAGGTGCCATCATAGACACCACTAGAGCAGTCAGACAGATGGCAGCCACCCCTGGACTATGCAAATCGCAGGCTTAAGCAAGCCAGACAATCCTGCATTTTGCTGCAGTTAGGTGGCTTCACTCTGCTGGCTCCTGCAAGCCCAGGTGTGGGAGTGGGGCATTTCTGCCGTAGGCGGGAGTTGACCTGGCTGCTCCCTAACTGAACTGTTCGTTGATTATGTTGTGGCTGGTTTTCCTTTGTACCATCTTGGTATCATCTCATCAGGCAGATTGGAGACAATCTGATTGTCCCTGGAGGGGTCAAAACCATAGAAGCCAATGGGAAGATGGTGATCCCTGGAGGAATTGATGTCCACACTCGCCTGCAGATGCCATACAAGGGGATGACAGCTGTGGATGATTTCTTCCAAGGAACGAAAGCAGCCCTGGCTGGTGGAACCACCATGATCAGTGAGTGCAGCAGGCAGGTCCTGTACATGACAGTAGCCAGCACTCTTGGAACATTGCCCAGTTACCTGTTTTTCTCTTTGCTTTTCTCAGTCATCTTTGTTTTAAAGGTCCATGACAGTGTGCTCATCTTTTCTGTGATCTGTCAGTTTAGGCTAGAGAGTGAGGATTGGGATGAATCTTTGGCGTCCCTAGTCATAATGAAGTGGTGGGATGGGAGATTTGCATAGGACCCCTTGCCCTTGCAGATCCCATATTCTGCAGTGCTTCTTTGTCTACAGCCACTGGTGCCCCTGGGACCCTCAAAAAGGAATAACGGCATAACTTTTTTTCCCTGTTAAATAAAAATAGGGCAGCATGATGCTTAGAGGATTCTGAGCAGAGGATCAGAGCAATGTCCTGGCATCCTGCACTGCTTGGAAATAAACAGCGTTAATGGAAAAGGAAAGGGAATTCTCAGATCGTTCCCTGGGGAGGGCCATGGCTGTGTGCTGGTTTGAGGTCCAGGTTTTACTGCTGTGCAGTGGTCACAGCTGTGTACACTGCAGGGTTCCTTGGCATGCAGGAGCAACTGTTGATCCTTCCAGTAAAGGACTGGGTTTCTTGTCCTCCCCCCACTGTTTCTCCTTCCTCCGGGCCAAAAAAATAAGTTGTGTGAAATGGACTGCGGCAAGGCATGGGGATTACATGGTGGGCAATAAAAGGTGCATTAGTATGGCAGCGTGGGAGGAGGCTATGTGTTAATGGGATGGAAGTGTGGGTGAGGAAGGACGAGGCCCTTCAGCTTTCAGCTGATTTCTCGGCAGAAGCCTGTAAAAGCCCCTGGTCCTATGCCAAGGGCTGTTAAGCAAAGGCTCTGTGTGCTTCCCCGCTGATAAGTGCACTTGGAGGAGCCCAGGCACATGGCAGAGGTGGTGGGGGCCTCTTCGGAGCTGCCCTGAAGCTGCCGAGGAGACAAGCCTGGGATCGCGGAGATGCCCGGCAGCGTGCAGGGCCGCGGTGGGGTGGTCCGGGAGGGGAGCCCTCGCCCACCCCTTGCCCCCACTGTGCCGCTGCAGTGGACCACGTGGTGCCGGACCCCGAGTCCAGCCTGGCGGAGGCGTTGGAGCGGTGGCGGGAGCGGGCCGACGGGAAGGCCTGCTGCGACTACGCGCTGCACGTGGACATCCCCCGCTGGAGCGACCGCATCCGGCAGGAGCTGCACACCATGGTTCAAGAGAAAGGTTTGTTGCCCTCGGCTCCCCGCGCGCGGGCCGTGGCGAGCCGCGTCCCCTCGCCAAGGAGGGCAAGGGGCGACCGTGCTGTCGTCCGTCCTCTCGCTGTCGAGCGCCGGCTGGGGTCCTGCGCAGCCGTGGGTGGGAGTTGTGCCCTGCGGATGAGCTGGTGGGGAAGGCAGGCCAGAGCAGGCAGCCTGACCAGGCCGTCTGGGAGGGAGAGCCCCCGGCTCACCCCTCTCTCCTCTCTGCTCTGCCCCTAGGAGTTAACTCCTTCATGGTGTACATGGCCTACAAGGATTTGTACCAGATGTCGAACACCGAGGTGAGACCCCCTTCGCCGCCTTGGTTGTGTCGATGCGAGGGGCAGCGGGGGACGCAGCAGCCGTGCTGGGCGTGGGGAGGCTGGGGCGGCAGGCGGCCGGGCCTCGAGGTTCCTCTCCTCTGCCCTCGCTGCCTTCGGAGGGCTGCCCCCAGGCTGTGGCCATGGTGTGCCAGCCGCGGGCTGGCCAGACCCCCGCGCTGCAGGTGGGGGCAGAGGTCTGGCGTGGAGATCACTAAGAGCATGCGCCGGCGGCCATGGCCTTCGGAGAGCACCGTCCGGCACGGCCAGAGCCGGTCCCGGCGCACCCATGCCGGGCCCTGCCGCTGCCAGGGCCTTCGGCTGAAGGGCCGTGTGGGGTGCCGAGGCCGTACGCAGGCTGGGGCAGTCTGTCTGCTTGGTAATCGTTTTTTCTTGTCTCTGTTTTAGCTGTATGAGATATTCAGCTGCCTGGCAGAGCTGGGTGCCATAGCTCAAGTTCATGCTGAAAATGGGGACATAATTGCACAGGTAACTAACTACTCTTCTGGTATGCAGGGACTGAAAGTCTATCCCAGGCAGATTTGGCGTGGGGCATTAGCAAAATGGCTCTAAAGCTGCATGGACATCTTTTGCAAGGTGATCTCTTTGCTGCTCAGCAGCAATATCAAATTTACGAAGACTTTCTGCTGTGACTATGTGGTTCATAAGCGAATCTGAAATAGTGTATTAGCCATTATCTAAATGGAAGAGAGTGGGCCATCAAGTACGGTATGTTCATTCCAACCACAGCTCTTTTTCAGTGTGGAGAGGCAGAGACCTTTGCCTTGCACATAATCAGCTGAGAGTTAAAGTGTATTGAAAAGTGCCATGGCAAGAGAGGAATCTTCTCCCTGCTGCAAGTGAGCAGCTGGCTAATGGAGCTGGATTTGCAAGGGAATTGTTATGAGGGATGCGGTTTGGTGTTCAAGTGGGTAGTCTGTATTGGCCCGCTGTGTTGTAATTGGTGCTGGATGAGAGAAAGTCCAAATGTTTTGATTTTCATTAAGACAGAGAACACATTGCTCAGTTACGCTCTGCAACTAGTTTTTTCCTGTCTGTCTCATTCTTGGGAGTTGAAGAAATGTGAACTAAGAGGTCATTCTTTGAACATCCTCTCAGACTGCAACAATCAGTTTTTCTTTGGACTTTTTAGAGCTGCAGTGCACAATTGGATAGCTCTTTCACATGAAAACAAAGAGTGATCAGAGGAATTGTATTGGCTGGAGTTTCTCTACTTCAGCACCAGTCTAACCACAAAATGCCCCAAAACTATTAGTTGGTAGCACTTCACAGCCCTGGGAATTGCTTCCTTCTGTCAGGATTGATTGAAAAATCCCATGCTGGTGTGGGGCTCAGCATGTTGTTAGCACAGAGAATGATGCTTGTGGTCATCTGCTGGTGGTGGTTCCCAGGAAGAAGGCAGAGGATTTGTCCTCTCCATTCGCCATTTCAGTCCATTTTATTTCAGTGGTCCTGGCAACTGTGTGTTTCTCCAGTTTGGTCAACATAGGAGAGGAGGTTGCAGGGGAAGAGATGTGATGCATGGCCTGAACAGAAATAGACATGAGCAGAGCTCCTGACTTCAGACTCTGACATGCTGTAGGTGGTGGGAGAGTGCTTCGTGGTGGGTGAAGGGCAAGACGCGAGTATTGTCAAGTCTTTGCTTGGCACTATCACTTGGCAGAGAATGTGTCAGAGGAGGTGACACACAGCACTTACCTGCTGTGCAGCCTCATCCTTTGATACACTCCTCCAACAGCTGTGAACACATCTGTTATCATTGCAGGAGTTACACAGTCTTGACACAGATTAGTGGCATTATTTAATGCCCATAATATGCTCAGTACTCTACAAGGCACGAGAAAAAGTGCATAAAACTGCTTGCTTACAGGCTTAATGTTACTGCTGTTGTGCATCCACTTCATGCCCCACAACACCTCTTGGAGAAATGTTGCCTGTTGTGCAACTGCATGTGGTTTCTGCAAGTCAAGGGCAGGTGTTGGGTGAGAGCAAACACGTGCATTGCCACAGGCAGCGACAGCATGTGGATAAAGGTGTGAGGGTCGCATCAGAAAGATCCCCGAGTGCCTTGGTCAGGGAAGACCATGAAGTCCCCCTGCATGTTTCCTTTGAGCTCTGTCAAAGGGAGACGTTTGAAACGAGGGAATACAAGAGAAGTCTCTAGGGTACAGACAGGAGATAGGCAGGCCAGCACATGTGGTGCACACACACACAATTATCCATGGTCCTTAATTGTAACAGCAAAATATTTGGGATAATGTTAATATTGGAACTAACACCCTACACCACCAGCTTCTATAGAAATCGATACAGGACATGATTTAGCATTTGCTGATTTCCAAATGATTAAATAACAGCCCTGGGGACCCAGGAGTAACCTTGGGAGGAGAAGTTTTTATTGGCTTTAATGATTGTTTTCTCAATAGTTTCTACTCGGACTACTTGCTTTTCAGAAGGGAAGCCAGGGAGGGCCTTAGAAAGGGACTGTAAACATCAAGTGCTGTACACGGAGCTGGGGGGTTTTGTACCCTTTTTCCCTCCACACTGTGCTTGTTTCATTGAAGAGGTTTCAGTCAGTGTCTATGCTCCCTCCAAGCCCTCCTGTTTCCCCATCCTCCCTCTTTCTCTCTCAGACTCCTTGAGGGTGCAGCAGCCTCTCACTGTGCGCGGTGGCCCCACAGGATGCAGGGTGGTAGCAGTCCCGAGGGAAGGGCTTGACACGGGAGGGGTCTGCTTTTCTGTGTGGTTGATGGTTTCACAGCCCTGTAACATCCCTCTGTCCTTTCAATGTCCTAGGAGCAAACCAGGATGTTGGAGATGGGAATAACCGGCCCCGAGGGCCATGTGCTGAGCAGACCTGAGGAGGTAAGGTGCAAAGGACAGTACCAGCCTTGCTGCACTGAAGAGCTATCCCCACAAGTCACAGTAGGGCTTAGTGTATGTAGTGGGGCCAAGCAAGCATCGGGGTTGTGTGTGTGTGTATGCATCCATGGGTATCCATTTATACAGGCAATACTGTCTTGTTCATCATCAGCTCAGGAAAGAGTGAGGTGCATGTTTGTGACATTTTTCAGTCTTGCTGGAGTCTCCTAGCAGAGACAAGGGCTTCTGAGTCTCTCAGAGATTAATCGATCAACAAAAAGGTCTATATGGCTGTAGCAGTATTTGGGGCTGGTTTGGGGATATTTGTCTTATATAGGTGACTCCATGGGTGTGAGAGGCCTGAGGAGAATCAAATGGTGAGTTTTAGTTCCTCTGAAAATTCACTGTTCGTGTCTGTCTGAGTGCAGACAGATTCCAGCCTCTTCCTGCTTAATCTCTGTTTAGGGTCTAAAGTGCGTTTCAAAATCAGACAGGCAAAGCCATTGGTGGAAGGAGTGGGAGGGAAGGAGAGGGGGAATTCCCTGGTTACAAATCATTGTCAAGACACTAATTAGATTACTTCTAATTTTAGCTTGCAGGGTATTTTTCTGTTTGGTCCATTAATCTGAGTTGAGTCTAATTTTAGACAGGTTTTCTTGAGATAGCTCCCTGCTGAGAGGTGCTTTTAACTTTCCACAGCATGTGAAAGAAGAGAACAATAGGAATTTGGTACAATAGCAAAGCTGAGCAGGGGAACACTGGGACAGATTTGTACTTCAGGGTCTGCTGGAAATAAAATCAGTTGGCTTAAATTAAAAGTGTAGGAAGTTGACTGTATTATAGCTGGTAGCAACATATATAGCCTAGTGTAATACAGTGCTTATTGTCTCTGAAGTATGAGAGTGTAAAGCATTTACCTGTACAGGGAAGAGACTCAATGTCAAATACAATAGATCAGAGGCCCTCTATGTGTAAACTGCCATTTATTTTTATGGCTCTAGACCCATTGCCACTAGTTGGCAAGCTAACCCACGATTACGGGATGCTGTGGTTGTGCCAGGATTTGGGAACTGTCTTATTATCATAAGACAGCACTGCGGTTCTTCTCGTCCAAAGCTGGTAAAACGTTGTTGAGTGTTTGATCTTGAAATGCCATTAAAGCATAATGCAACTGAGAACAGTGCAAGAAGGCTCTAGATATCATCTGTCCAGCCAAATCCAGATCTCATTGCCTTTGAAAATAAACAGTGTCCCTCTTCCAGAACGTACTCTACCTGGGAAAATGTTAGGTAGAGCACAGATGACCCTGCTACCCCCCATAAAGCCTGCAGGTTGATGGCAAAGCGTTGGGAGAGTGGTCCATAGCTCCGTGGGTCTGCTTTGTCCCAGAGGGACCTCAGTGGGGGTTAAAGACATGCTCTTCTATCAGGTGATGGTGGTGACCTGGTGGGGCAGGATGGTGCTGCTCCAGATTGTAACCTGCTGTGAAGCGTATTCAGGGATGGCTCTGTTTGCTCCTATCCACATGTTAAACCCCGTCAACTACTTGAAGTCCATAAGTGGGCTGATAGAAATGTTTTCTGTTTAAATTTCTGTTTAAGGAGTCTTGAAGCAGAAGAGAAAAACCTCTTTTCACTGTGCAGCAAATAGGCCTGCAGAAGTATAAGAGGTGTACGAGTGCATGTGTGTCTGGGTGCAGTGGTCTGCTTCTCCTGCTACTGGGAGAATTAAGCTTGCACAGCCAGCTGCCTGGCCTGCAGGCAGTTACTGCGTTCCCTGCAGCTGGCAGTCCTGGCCTCCCCCGGGAGCTAGCTGATTGGTACATTGTCTTTTTAAGGCTTCTGTTTTGAACTTTCTCATGCTGAAGCTTGAAGCCAAACTGTAGAGCAAACACTTGGAGAACCTCGGGGGTTGAGCTCAGGCTGAGCACGGGCTGATGTAATAGTCCAAAGATATCCCTCGTGATTGAAATCCACCCTCTGCTAACAGCAGGACAGTGAAACATGGGGCGGGTGTCAGCAGGCTGGGATGAGCAGCAGCTGCATCACAGGACAGCCAGACCCTGATGCAAACAGCCTGCCAGCGCATAGCTAGTTGCACCCCAGCCACAGGCAGGGTGACGTCTGGTTAAACCAAACACAGCCGCAGGAGAGCCTGGATCCGTGAGCGGTCTGAAGGGGCAGACCCTTTCGCTGTCTGGTGTCAGCCAGTGAGCCATGCTGTCAGCCGCGGGCAGCAGTCCCTGGCCTTCTCTGGCTGTCAGGAGAGCTGGAACTAGACAGTGGAAAAAACAGCCGATGCAGCTCTGCGCTCGACCCCGAGCACAGTCCAGACAGCACTCCGCTGCTGAGCATTGTGTGGCTGTAGGCTGCGATTTGGGCCAGGCCCTAGGGAGACTGAAGCTTCACCCCTCAGGTCTCCCTGATTAACCTGTCCCTGGGGAGTCCAGGGTAAGAGCGAGGGCACAGAGTGTCAGCAGCAATCTGTGGTGTGCCGAGAGGAACAGGGGCTCCTCCCTGCTCACCCAGTGCTCCTCTGCAGCCCTGCACTGTTCTCTTTTCCAGCTGGAAGCAGAAGCTGTCTTCCGGGCCATCACTATTGCCAGCCAGACCAACTGTCCTCTCTATGTGACTAAAGTGATGAGCAAAAGTGCTGCTGACCTCATCTCGCAAGCCAGAAAAAAAGGTGAGTGGCAGCTGCTGCTGCACACAGCCTTGCTGTTGCTGCTGGGATCCTGGACAGCTGGATTAAGTGGTGCCCATGTCCTCATGGTTGTTTTGCCAAGACCGCCACTGTGCCTTGAGTGCAAGTCCAGTGCTTCCCCTTCTGCTGGGGAGCAGTTAGTTCAGGGATTTACCTGACTTGTGAAGGGCATGGGGACACTGCATCAGGCCACATGGAGCCACCTCCTGTTGTCACATCAGGTAACATCAACAACTGCAGGTAGGAGCAGTGCTTTAAACACCAAAGTTTGTCTGTGGCTGTGAAGGGCTCTCTGAGGAGACTTGTCTGATCCACATGCAAGTGGTTTGAGCTGCTGCATATAGCTCTGGCCTCCCTTTGAAATCCTGGCCCCTCAGAGGTTCCTGGGTGCCTTTTCATGTGGCTGGGGGCTCCATTTGTCACTGGTGGTGGAGCGCAGGGAATCCCCACATGCATGTGGGCACGTCAGATTGCCTGACCCCTGCCAGGTGTGCCTGCGCTGCTGGTCAGCTCTGAGATGTGGCTGTCACCAAAGTCAGCGGGGTGAAATGCCCCTGCTACAGCGTGGGACACCAGTGCTTGCAGGAGGGCCTGGAGGGACCGGGGGCCTCGATTCCCAGGAGCATGGCTGGGGCAGAGCAGGTTGGGAAGCAGCCATGTGCTGGGGCAGGAGGCCAGGTTTCCAGCATTGTTTGTCTCTCTGCGGTGTCTTCTGGGGAGCACAGCTCTGTGGACGTGCCTTCCTGTGCCATGCTCCAGCCAGGCTTGCTGTGCCAGCAGGATCTGTGCCCTTGAGCAGGAGGGCTCTATGGTGATGGTGGGCAGGTCTCGCCCTTAATGTGAGCCTTGCTGTCCCTCCTGCCTGCCCCAGCACCTGAGGTCCACGCAGGCAGCGTGGGACAGCCCAATGTGGGTCTGGCTGTCCTCTGCGCATGGCAGACTGTTGGTAGTGTTGTGGAACAGAGAATGTCTCCAGGCTCCATCAAACCAGCATCCTTTCTGTCCTCCTTTCCAGGCAATGTGGTGTTTGGTGAGCCAATCACAGCCAGTCTTGGGACCGACGGGACGCACTACTGGAGCAAGAACTGGGCCAAGGCTGCGGCATTTGTGGTCTCTCCGCCTCTGAGCCCAGATCCAACAACTCCTGACTACATCAACTCCCTGCTGGCCAGGTGAGTGACAGCTCTGCTGGGTGATGCTGCTAGCAGGATGAAGCAGACTCTGGCCTTGGATAGGGGAGGAAGAGGTTAGGGAGTGCCCAGGCAGCGTAGACCTTAGTCCAACCTGAACCACTTCACTGTAGGTATTTAATGAGCTGACTGATGAAATGGCTTTGGTTCAGAGCTGTGGTGGCTTATCTCTGAGAGCAGAGGAAGGACTGGGGAGGCACTATAAGCTTAACATCAGTAATGAGAAAAATACCAGGGCAAGTAGTCATGAACCATTTTAAATGCCCTGAAGAAGGCAAAGAAATGAGGACCAGCTAACACAGACTTGTCAATGAAAGCATTCACCAAGCTGGAGAAGCCCTTCTGCATGTGTGGGGTGGGGAATGGCTGCCTCGGTTGCAATGGTGCAGGAGAAGGTGGAGGGGTTACAGGTGTCACAAGCTGGTGGGGGCTCACCAGTCGAATACAAAGCAGACGTTTTCTCATGCCTGTACAGGTGAGCAGTAGTACAGCCTGCAGAGTGCAGGAGGCCTTTAAGAGCAGCTCGTGCACATCTGACAGGGATGGTAGGTCGTTTTTGCACCCTGAAGGCAAGGGGGTGGGGAGGGGATTTGTTGAAAATAGAGAGCAAACAATACAAGCACTTCAGCAATTTGCTTTGACCTTTCACAGTTAGACTCCATCCTCTCACTGGCAAGGCATGCGCAGCAGCTAGGGACGCAGAGCTCATTGCTGGCCCTGTCCACGCGCCGCGTGTGAATCACACGCCCCTCTCACCCTGTGTTTGTATGTCTAACTGTGCGCCTGGTGGCTGGTCTGTGTTAGCCAGGGAATGGCTGACACTGAGGGGGTTGTAAATGGAAATGACCTTTGAGGTAATGCTGTAAACATCTCTGACTAGATGAGCAAGGGATTGCTGGTCAGTAAGAGGTGTCTCGGCAGAGCGGCACATTAGGATAAACCTGCGTTGTGCCATGGCTGGCGTAAGAGAGGTGCCAGTGCGTTTGGGGCCTGAATATGCAGCTCACCCTGGATTTTGCTTGGTCAAGGAGCAAGAGATGCCTCTGCTCAGTCTGGATGTATGAAATAGGTGCAGGTCTTAGGGACTGGCAGGGAAAAGTGAGCCCAGCTCCTGAACTGGCTTTCTAATCCTTCCCTTCCACTTCAAATTTACCCCAGACCTCAGAGGAGAGGCCAGAGCACTTCTCAGTCCCTGCAGCCCACAGGCATCTGTTCTGACCCCTTTCCCATGCCATTTTCTGTGAGGCTTCAGCAGGAGCAGAGGCTGCGAGGCTCCAGCTGGGCTGGATGGCTTGTTTTCTTCCACCGGGATAAATCTGGTGGAGATTAGGAAGCATGTTGTGTCATCAGCCTGGGCCTCTGGCTGCGCAGTCAGTCAGACATATGGCAGAAATTATCAGAGGAAGATGGAGATTACCAGTGGATTAGGGCTGATTCGCAGCCCCGAGCAGAGCCGTTGTGTCCTCACCATCCTGGGTTCAGGCACAGCCTGTCTGGGAGCCAGGTGCTCAAGGCCACTTGCCTCATGCAGGCAGAATTTGGCCTGCTTCCTTTCGCCCAGCGGCAATGACTTCCCAGCTGCTGCCTATCCACTGCTCCCTGAGGACCCAGCAGCAGCCAGGTGACTTTCAGGGAGCCATGGGCAGCTCCTTGCCCTGCTTTGCCTGTTGGCAGCTTGAAGGCTCTGCCTGTTCCTGCCCTCTGCCATCTTTGTCAGGATCAGGATGGGTCAGGGCATGTCATCCGACCAGTGAGCCCTTCTGGGCAGAGGAGTCTGGATAACAGCACTGGGCAGCACCTGCTGTAGAGTGCTGCAGGGAAGCTTTTCTGGGCCTCCTGGAGAGAGCTGCTTCTGGGGAGTCCTGCCTCTCTTCATCCCACTGTCAGATTTACACGTGGCCATGGGGGGGCGTTTGCTTTTGTAGCAGTGATGTGGCAGAGATGCTGTAGCTTGGGCCAGAGGCTGCAGCTTGGGCCAGCCTGCACTTGCAAGCACACCTTCTTGGTCTGCACTGCTGGCTGCTGCAGCTCATGCTGCGAGTGTCCATGTGGGGCTGAGAGGAGCTTCTGCCAGACAAAATGTCTCAGGCCAGAGCCCTGGAGCCAGGCTGAGGTGCTCTCCTTGCTGGGGAAGGTTGGCAGTGCGAGTGGCGGGCAGCCCACAGGCTCAGCTCCCCATAAGCCCCCTCCTGCAGCTGTGTCCCCTCTCCCAGAGAGAGGGTGACATCTGCCCACAGCAGGCTTCCTGTGGGGCAGGGGAGGGCTGCGCTTGCCCCTCGGGGTACAGGAGCTGGCAGTACACAACGAAAGGACTGGCTCTGGGTACAGTCCTCGGGTGGAAAGGCCTCTTTCTCCCTGTGTGGCAGAAAGGCTGCTCTCCCAAGCAGACCTGACAAATTGCCAGAAATGATTTTTCTGACTCACACTGGGATGGTTTTTTCTCTTTGTGTTAGTTCAAATGATGGAGTCCGGTATGGAAGGACATCTTTTGGCTTGACACAAAGGCCACCCTGTTCCCCGGGAGCTGAGCTGTTGGCTCCTCTTGTGTGCAGGATGCTGTCCATGTCCCAGGCAGGCAGCGCAGTGTGGCGGAGCTCTCTTGCCCCCATGCCCCCAGGTGACGTGGCTGTCACAGGAGATGAGTCAGGTGGAAGGCTTCAGACTGAGGAGCCATTGAAATGAGGGTGCAGAGTAAAATAGAACTGAACCAGGGGCCACCCGTGCCCAGAGGAGATCCGTGTCCCTCGTGTCCCTGCTGTTGACTAACCACAAAACAACTGATGATGCTTTTGTTACCACCACCCCTCAGTGGTGACCTGCAGGTTTCAGGAAGTGCCCACTGTACGTTCAGCACCGCACAGAAAGCAATTGGAAAAGACAATTTCACGGCGATCCCAGAAGGGACCAACGGCATAGAGGAACGAATGTCTGTCATCTGGGACAAGGCAGTGGTAAGAGTCATGCCAGGGAGAGGGCAAGAGTGGGCAGGGTTGACGGACACTTCAGACACCCATGTTCTTGCCCCCACAGAGCTGGACACCCAGCTGCCTGTCTCCTCTCTGGCTTTGAGAGTCAAAACAAGCCAGAGCGGGAGAGGCAGCTGTCGCGGGTTCTGGCTGAACAGCCAGGAGCTGTGACTATGCCCCCAGTTTTCGGTCTGTCTCATGCCAATAGTAAGATTAGCTGCAGCGGTCTGGGCCCAGCCAGCCAGCAGCTTGTGTGGGAGTGAGTCTGGAGCTTCCTGGGGCTCTTAGCTCTCCCTTTCCCCAAAAGAGTGCTTAGTTCTCTTTGTGTCTGAGCAGGCCACAGGAAAGATGGATGAAAACCAGTTTGTGGCTGTGACGAGCACTAATGCTGCAAAAATCTTCAACCTGTACCCACGGAAAGGGAGAATAGCAGTGGGCTCAGACAGTGATCTGGTTATATGGGATCCTGATGCAGTGAAGATCGTCACGGCAAAAACCCATCAATCTGTAAGCCCTCTGCTCATCTGTGGCAATGCTGGAGGGTGGGGTGCGAGTAGCACTGTATAAAGGCTACCTGGCTGCTGGGAGCTTGGTGCTGCCCTGCCATGCTGGGCTCTGAGGAGGAGGACTGAGTCTGGGTGCTGGGTGATGCCAGCTGTGACTGTGGGGTAGGATGTCTGTGAGCCCTGGGCTCTGCACACAGGGCTTTTCTCACCCTGCTGTGTTGCTCTTCTGAGCCTGGCCCACGCAGGTGTAAGGACACGCATTTCTCCTTATCTGGGTTCCTCTTCCTGGTACAGATTTTTCCTGAGTTTGCCAGCATGCTTTGTTCATGCCTTACCTCAAGCCTAGGCCCTGCCCTCCTCTGTTGCTGGAGTCCTTGCTCACACTGAGCTCCGAAGCAGCAGGTCCTGGTTCATGTTGAGAGCTCTGGTGGGTTCTTAGTGTGATGGACTAGTGAACTAAAGGAGGCCTCTGGGGCAGGCGAGGCTGTTAGAGGTGTCTTCTCCCTGCACTGGTGACTTCAGCAGCGAGGGGGGACTAAACAGCCCTGAGTGGGCAGGCAGTGCTCACGTCCCTCCTGACCATCATCCCCTGGTTGCTGCAGGCGGCTGAATACAACATCTTTGAAGGGATGGAGCTACGTGGGGCCCCGCTGGTTGTCATATGCCAGGGGAAGATCATGCTGGAGGATGGCAACCTGCATGTGACCCAGGGGACTGGACGATTCCTGCCCAGCAGCCCTTTCCCTGACTATGTCTACAAGCGCATCAAAGCCAGGAGGAAGGTGAGGAGACAGGGACACCAGGAGAGACAGTTGGGACACTGTTAGCCCAAATTGCCCTTTTCCCTAATAACTGATAGGTTTTCCCTGGCTGTTCTCTGTGGACCCTGGAAACAGTACTGCAGACTGGTGTATTTTGAACCTACAGGTGGGATAGCTAAGGCCTGGGTAGAGAGCTTTGACCTTAGTGTTGATGGTGTGCCACCACTGGAGGCAGATGCTCATCTGGGTCAACAGCGGGTGATGCCTGCCCTTGTTGCTGTCCTGCTGCAGCAGGAGTCTGGAGGGAAGTGCTGAGTTAAAAATGAGGAGACTGGGCAAAATGGCCTTCTCCTCCATCCACACAGCACAAACCCATGCTGAGGGATTGCCTGTTGCACCAGGCTCTGCACACTTTGCAGGGCAGGAGTGAAGGGAGGCTGTCACACGGGAGGTGGGTGGTGGGGCTGTGCCAGGCCTCAATGCTGCAGGAAGGTCTCGGGCATGCAGGACAGAGGGGCACAGCGGTGGCAGCGTGAATTGCCTCTGCGGTGGGACTGGAGAGCCAAGGATCGCTGCAGCCTGACACTGCCATGGCAGGATGCTCCCTGGGAGCAGAGAAGCATCACTGTCCTCTTCTCTCCGGTGACAGATGGCGGAGATGCATGCCGTGCCCCGGGGCATGTATGATGGACCCGTGTTTGACCTGACCACCACGCCCAAGGGGGGCACCCCTGCAGGGTCAACCAGGGGGTCCCCCACGCGGCAGACACCCCCCGTCAGGAACCTCCATCAGTCTGGATTCAGCCTGTCAGGTGAACAAACGTGGCGGCTGGGCTGGGAGAATGCAGAGCCACTGGCCATGCTGTCCCAGCCCCTGGCCTGGGGCAGGGGGCAGCTGGGGATAGCCTGGGGCAAGCTGAGCACAAGAGTGGAGCATGGCAATGTGAGACCCTGTGTGTCCCTTAAAGGACATGGCCAGAGCTGGCCCTCCGCCCCTCTGCACCTTGCAGTAGAAGCAAGAAGGACTGTGGCCACGGAGGTGCCAGTGCAGCATCGGACCTTGCTCTTGCAGCATGGGTCTGTTCACGGAGGAGCATCTACAGTGACATTCAAGCCACTGCTGCTCTCGGGGTCTTTCCTGGAGTCAGAGAGGGAGCAGGTTGCTGTAGACAGCCTCAGGAGGCCCTTTGGCAAGACCCCAGGCTGCCTGACTGCTCAGTGCTGTGAAGAAAATGCTTTTAACTTCGCTTTCCCCCTTCACTTTGTGCTTTCTTGTCCACTCCCAGGTACCCAGATTGATGAAGGCGTTCGCTCAGCGAGCAAGCGCATCGTTGCGCCCCCGGGAGGCCGCTCCAACATAACCTCCCTGAGTTAAATGTCTCTGCCGAAAAGGAAACAAAATCCCTGTTCAAGCGAAGGAAGAAAAATGGTACATTGGTGTTTAAGAAGGAAAAGCAAATAAACCTGTTCTGAAGAATAAATAAGCCTCAAGCCTTATGTTTCACAAATGCTACTTGCTACCTAGCTTTAAGATATTGCTTCATTTTTTTTTATGCATAGCCTTAAAATTCTGTTGTTGTTGTTGTGGGTTTGGTCAGGTTGTGTTTTTACTCTTCCTTTCTGTATGCATGCCGCTCAGACAGGTCACTTGGTTCAGTGTGTTATTCGTGTTGAACACGTGTGGGATGCCGTGGTGTGGGACAGTGGGAACAACCCGGCGTGGGCGAACCGGCCAGGCAGGTGAAGTGACAGGGGCCGGCCAGAGGTGCAGTGTGGGATGGGGAGGGCAGGTTCACGGACGCTGGTGGGGGCAGGTGGGTCTGTGTCGTGTTCATGTCCGTCTCCACTCAGCGCTCGTTGGCGTTTCACCATGAGGGCCATGGTGGAGCCCAGATCATCTCTGTAACAGCTGTCACAGCGCCTCGTGTAAGGAGTTTTACTACTTTGTACTCTTTATTAAAAAAAAAAGTTGTTCCTTCAAACAACTCGTGTTGCTGGTTGGCTTTTTTCTTCCTCAGGCTGCTGCTGCTGGGCAGGGGTGATGCGAAGCTGTGCCCTCTGGGCGAGCTGGGCTCCAGGAGGGGCTTTGGACTGTGTTTGAGCTACAGTGCAGGGACAGGCTGTCAGATGGAAATGGTGTGGTGCTCGGTGCTGTAGGTGTTGGGGTATAGGTGTAGCTTTCAGGCAAAAGCAAAGGTATTGGCAAAACAGCGTGTTGCAAGTGTTTGTAAAAGCCTGTTCAGTTTGTCCGTGTGGACTCTGGCTGTAGCTGGACCTGGCCATCACAGGCTGTTAACACCTGGCAAGAGCTGTGCCTGTCATCTGTGTGGTGACAGAGACCAGCTCCACATGGCACTGCCTGGGCATGGTGTTTGGGTCTTCCCAGCTGGGGCTGGCTTGGAGGCTGTTTTCTGTGAGTACCTGTGAGTTAAATGCTCCCTTTCTATCAAGCAGTGTTTATCAAACTGAGGGTCACAGCCTTCTAAAGCTTGCAAAGCATGCAAAAAAAAAAAAAAAATTGTTTTTTAAGTATTACAAAAATTAAGTGTCAATTTAGGCTGTGCTAAATAAATACACTTTTTTTTTTCTTTCTTAAGTATTTGACCTTGAAATATTTATTTTTACATGCCTGCAACGCAGACAGGACAAGTTGTCCATGCAGCAGTCCTTAAGGGGCCATGCCAGAATAGTTGTGCCAGGGGTGGGGAAGGCTGTTCATATTTAGAAGTTTTGTGAAGTTCTGCTATCAAGTAATTAAAGATTTTTCCCTGTTGCCTGGTAGTGATTAAGCTGAGACTCTGCCTCTGTTTACAGAGGAAGAGGGGAAAGGAGAGATGGTTTTAGAAGTCTTTGGGGAATTTTTAAAGATGCGATGTTCTTACCATTTAAGTTCTTAAGGGTTTGTTTTTTCTTGTCAGCCACTACAACGGTATTTATGCAGCAACAGATTTTTCCCCAGCGAGGAGCAGGTCTAGTTTCCTTGTCTGGGGCCCCAGATAAACATATTTATGGTGTACGAACTTCTCCACTACGCACACCAGAGCGAGGCGATGGTAGCTGTGCGCTGAGTGGGGGGTTGGCACAGTCCCTCTTGACTGCGCCTGGCCCCAGACCCAGTGTAGGACTGTGCGAAGAACAGAGGATCAATGGAAAACACTGCAGGTGCTCTGGCTAAGCTTCCCTGGGAATGATAAGTCTGGAGGCAGAGACATGGAGAACCCTACTCTGCTCAGAGGTCTTACTGCTTGAAAGCAAGCGTTGCTGGGGAAGGGGAGAGCAAAAACAGTGATACTAATTTGGTTGTGCTGTGAAAGGTGGCTTTCCCATTGCAATGACCCTCTCTGAGGACTCTGATAACCACTTACTGGTGATCTAATTCCACTGCAGCTTTGCAGCTCCCTGAACAGAAGGGTTACGCTTTCCCGGTTGGTCGTTTCCACCCTAGCAGCACACAGCGATGCTGCTGCCCTCCGTTCTCCCCAGCCCTGCACACACACACTGTGCTGCAACTATGCCAAAAGCCTGACCTGAGCAAAAAAAAAAACCAGGCTACCAGGCACAGTGTGTGGAGGAAGGTGGTGGTACTAAAGTACATCAACCCGTGTGCCTGCTGGGTACGTGCCAGCTGTGCAGGGGAAACCAGGGCATGCTGCTCAGTGAGTCCTGCAGCCCTCAGTCCCTGCAGCCTTCGCCCAGAACGAGCTTCCCCTTACCCCAGCACCTTCATGTGATGGCAGCAAAGAAACTACTATAGTCCTCTAAAGCTGGGGGGCTGCTTATCTTTATTGTACAGAGGTGAAGGTACGTAGGGCCATGGCACCATGTCAGGAAGAGGATGCACAGTGCAAGTCAGAACAGGGCCCCTTTGAGTCTGGGGAGGTGGTTGCATTGCTGTGCCAGCATCCTCCCTGTACCCTATCTGTTAGCAAAGATATCGGGACCTACAACCACATTCGGTGCCACTCGCATCTCTCTCAGAAATTACTGCAAAAAAAGCCAGATAGGTGAAGGCAGTGCAGAAGCTGTCCCATGGGGATTGCAGCCGGCAGGGTGGAGGCACAGAGGCAAACACCAGACCTCTCTTAGCACAGTGGGAGCGGAGCAGGGGATCCCCCAGCATCACCCACCGCAAACTGCCCAGAGCATCCGTCCCCCAGAGGCGGTGGGACAGGGCCTGGTCGGGACCCTGTACAGACCCATTGTGACCGCACTGGACTGCCCTGCTCGGCCTTTCTGCAGCACAGATGTGCTCCGCTGCATCCCCTAAGAGACACTGCCAGCACAGAGGGGAGACCCAGCCATCTAACGCAGCCCACAGGAAGGCTCATGATCTGGTCTGAGCAGGGGAAGATGTGGCTGCTGCGTGCCGGCAGTAAACCCAGTAAGGTCGTATGCTAGCTAGGGAGCAGCTGGCAGTGGGACACCCCACCAGCACTGTTGTAGGAGGGACCAGAAAGTGGAAGACACCTTACTAAAGCTTATTTTTAGGGGCGAACTATGACTGAGGTGCTCAGTGCTGGGATGCCCGCTACCTGCTGCTGCAGAGGTGGAACAGGCAGACAGGAGACAGGCAATCCCCTGCCTTGGATTCAGGCTTGCTCAGGGGAACGGAGATGTTCCTCTCCCAGCAGTCACAGGGATGGCCGCTTGCCTGTGCACATGCATAAATCACACATTTCCCAAAGCATACCAGCCAGCCATCATCAGATCAATGAGAGAGGGATTCTTTGTGTGTCAGTCCATCAGAAGCAGCTATGAAGACCACGGGGAAATCTACTGCACACAGTCTGTGTCAGTAATGGACTGAATCCACAGCTCCATAGGCAGAGGGTGTCTGAAATCAGTCTTCAGCTGGGGAAAAGCAGATTTAAACTGAGACTCCAGTAAAGTCCTAGTGGGCTCTAGGCAGGAGGAACACCCATTCTAACTTGCTGTGCAAGTGACCTCAGAAGTAACATTGATTTTGGATCATCTGGGAGGGAGCCTTTCATTTGCTGTTGGTTTTATTCAGATTTTTTTTGAGTTGATCAGACTTAGCCAGAGAGAAAGATAGGAAGACACAGGGGATACAAAGAACACCTTTAGGTAACTGGGAGGCAAATGGTTCATCACACATTCATTATATTGCTGAGAATAGGAAAAACATCAAATAAGTAGGTGAAACCTCAGGTCTGCCAAAGCATTTAAATAATAGCATCGTTCCTAGCATTACTGTAATAGAAATGCTTTGGCCAGTCTCAGTCTTGGCAAAGACCACACCAGGAGTACAGCCATTCCTGCAAACAGTAGCTGCTTAAATCGAGCGTGATTTCAATGGTAGAGAGATTAAAAAATACACATTCAAATTCATCTCTGGTATTGGAAGCCAAAACCCATCAGACTCAGTGAACTGCAGCAGTTTAATGTGATGGTGAATGGGTTTTTCAGGCTGTCCTGGAAAAGCATCTGGACGCTGGTTATTCACCAGTGCCCGGTTGTTACCTTTTCATTTCCACATCTGTCTGCATGCTTTGACCACGCACCATGCCAGCCCCGCTCTCCAAGAAATGGGTACAGGAACCAGCATGGACAGAGGGGGGGGCGGACGGGAAACCTTTGCTGCCTCCTCCCAGCTAAGGAAGGAGCTCATCACCACTTCCAGCCCTCCATGCCCACACTCCTGAAACATTCCCAGGAGCGTCTGTAAGCAAAGGCCACCTCTGTTGCTATGCACTGGTGGAGATCCTGCAGCTGAGAGCAGCCTCTTCCATCTGGAGCAACCAGCTGTGAGCCCATGCGGGAGTCCCGACCTCCACAGAGCCTGGAGCCACAGTGCTGTTGCAGACCTGCCACTAAGACTGATACTAGTGATGACACCTCTGCAAATGATGCATGCTCAACCCTTCGGTTACGCTGCTGGCAGTTGCCTGGCAGGCAGCACTAAGGGCTGTGATGCTGGCTAGCCAAGCCAAAAGGGTGAATACTGGGTGGCGTCTCATCCATTTTCACACAGTCACGTTCCTGCCACCAAGAAAGGCAAAATAATAGGATCTGAGTCTAACTGACTGTGGCAAATTGCAGAGGCAGCACCCACAGCCTCTCCCCCGATGCGCAGGGTCTGCCGGCTGTGGGGTGGAAGGCAGAGGGAGCGGGTGCCCCAGCTCCCGCCCGGCCGCCCTGCCCTGGGCTATCGGCAGTGTCCTGGCAGCAGTGGACAAGTCCGGTGGCCCAGCATCGTGAGGGTGGGTGGGTGGGTGTGCGCTGGCCCCACGAGGAAAGCTCCAGCAGGGGCTGTGCTGCTCTCAGAGGCTGTTGTTCTGGTTGTCCTCCTTGTGCACACCTCTGCTTTTTGCCAGTGTTATGGTCTCCTGGGCGTGGTGGTGGTGTCTCACCCTTAGGGAGAGAAAGGGATGGTTGAGCTGTGATGGAAAGCCCAGGCAGTGCCAAGGCCCACGCCATGGTGCGGCTGCCTGGGAGCATCCCCTTCCCCAGCATGAGCTGCCACTCGCCCCACAGGGGCTGCGCTGAGCCCCCGCAGCCCCAGGCACCCGCAGCCCCAAGAGCCTGCCTGCACAAACGGGGCAATTACTGCAGTTCTTGGCTGTGGGACCAGCGCTCCACCTCAAGAACAGAAATGCCACGTCAGTCCCTGGCAGATGACAGATCAACCAGCATTCACGAGTACCTGCTCTCCTCAGCCACCTCGTTAGTAAGCTCCTAAATCTCCATCTGCAGCATTCACCAAGATGGCCCAAACCCCAAGTCTGTCAAAGGCTTTGACAAGGGCCAGAGTCTCTTAGGCTGCCTCTGTACCAGGACTTACTTTTCTCTGTTGAAAACAATGAAGTCCCTCTGGAGCATCTCTAGGTGCTTTTGAAGATGGCAGGCCTTTCACATTCAAATAGAAAAATAAAGAGAGAGGGAATAAATTCACAGTTGACACAGAAGGACATTACAAGGACAATTTCAAGGAGGTTTCTCTCTATCTTTAGGTACAGAGCATCTTTAGCACTGCAGTGGGGAGAATGGCGTTAAGACTCTCCTCTCCTAGAAAACTGGTGCATATACATGCTGCCTTCCATGAAAGGGAAGATGCGGAAGAGTTTTGAGAATAAAGTTGGTCACAAGGGAAAACATGGTCTGTTTAAACAGTTTGCTGTTCTAGCAGCATCTAGCTGGTCTTGCTAGATGGCAAACAGCTTGCTTGGAAAATGAGAGAATTCCTTGACCACATGCTTGTACCTGCTTGCTCTCACCTGGGAGGAATTGCTGTTGCTGTTGCCTTTCTCCTTCTTAGCCAAGCGCTTTTTTTTCTTATGAAGAGGTTTGGATTCCAGGATCATTTCTTCCAGTTCAAAGGTTGGGTCACAGTTCAGTCTGCCTTTCTGGAGGGGAGAGAGAGGTGGCCTTAAGTGATCAGAGCCTGTCTTGAAGAATCTCTCATAAATTGGACTGCATCTGGGAGCTGAATTTTGTAAAAAATAACTACAACTGCACACATAGCCAGAACACCTGCTGTACTTCTTATATATTTTATCAGTTCCTTCAGCCAGGGGACATTGTCATGGTGTGACAACTGCTCTTTTTGTGCTCACTGCTTCTACTCTGCCCTTTGGCTGCTTCGAAGTAACAGCGAGGACGGTGTGTCTTGGCGGGGCTGCACCTTTGCTGGGAGGAGCACAGCAGTCTGCAAAACTGGTTTTGAAGCAATATATGTACACCCACCACAAAGAAAACCAGCAACAGAGGGGGAAAATACATACAACTGACAAATATTCATAGTTTAGCCCAACTTCTGTTTGGCTGAAAAACAGTCAGAGTAACACTGCACACAACAGTCCTTGGATTATTTTCTGTAAGTGTTATGTTACATCTGTGCTGTTTTAATCCAATTAAAAAAGGATCAGGAACACTAATCTACTGTATGTGTTATTTTACTATGAACAATGGGCTTGTTAGGGAGAGTCATTACAGGAAGAAACAATTATCATAAAATGGCAGGTGACCTCCAGGCTGCTAATGAGCCTATGTCTGTTCATCCTTTTTTTGCATTCGAAGAGATGCTTTCAGCCTGGTCTGAAGCCAGGCTGCTAAGAAAGGCAGTTCAGTGCAGGACAGCTCATAAGCACTGTCTGCATGTGTTTCATCTACCATGCCACAGACAGTCCAGAGTGTGTAAGACCAGTTCTGCACCCAGAAATTCTGGGAATATTATAAACAGAGCAGATCAATTTTGAGGCACCCACACTCTGTAGTCATCCCCCACTACTCTTTATTACACCCACAGGAAAGTGAAAATTTTGCCCTTGCCTGTCTCTTTCCCTGTCCCTTATGACATCTGATGCTCTTGTGGAAATTTGTAAGAACTTCCCATGATCTGCTGCGAGGTGCGAGGGCAAGCTGCAGCGTGTCACACTTGGGCACATTGAGAACCTTTCAAAATCAAATTGCCTTACCGTGGGAATGAATTCTGGCATTATCCTTTTCTGGAGAACAGCATCCCAGTTCACATCTGACAGATACGGAAAGTCCTGGATATCTTTCAGCTGAGAAAAACGCTTCTCGGGGTTCAGCTCAAGCAACTGCAGCGCGAGTTAAATGGAAGAGGTGAGAAAGTGAGACTCTGAGATGTGAAATCAGAGATTAGGTACATACAGACATGTCTGTGGCAGAGTTACACCAGGTAACGGCTGGGGCAGGAAAACGACCGTCAGACTTTCCAATGTCTATCTGTCCGTAGCTGCTTTTTGAAAAGGAGCCAGAATTGCCCGTGGCGGGTGGAACTATCAGAGGGTGCCGGGGACCCGCCGAGGGCTGTGGTGATGGCTGCGGTGATGGCGTGCGGTTGGAGACCCCCTGGAGACAGAGCTCCAGGACAACTTTGCCTGTCACCGCCAAGCGTGAGGCCGAGGCAGGTTTCCAGTTTGGGCTGGACCGCAGGGTCAGCCCAGCCGCACCCTGTGACAAGGAGCAGCTGCTGGGGACACCGCGGCCACTGTCTCCATCGCCGGGGTCAAGCACGCATCCTGCAGACACCCCAGCGAGCGCAGCGCCTGGGGCCAGCCGCCCCGCACCATCCGCCATCCCTGCGGGCGGACGTGCCGCTGGACGGGGCTCAGGACACGCAGCGCTGGTGACACGCTGCATTAATGCTGGCACTTCGACCGGGTGCCTCTCATCCCTTGCTCAGGCTCAGATTCCCTTCACCAGCATAAGCAAGGGGCTCACAATCTTTATTTATTCTCATTTTTATGAACAACTTTTATCCCCGTTTTAGGAGCAAGTGACGAGGCAGCACAGTGATATTAAACAATTTGTCCAAGGTTAAAAATAAGCATTATTTCAGAATGGGGAGTTACACTCATGCCTTTGTGTTCTCAATTTAATACCTTATCAGTAAAACAGCCACTGTTTTCTCACTCTAGTAATGGAATGGTCATAAGTATAATTCCAGTGTGAAAAAATGTATTCATTTCCATTGCTGCTTATTTCCAGCATTTTGTTAACATTGCCGTAGGAATTACTTGTGTGGAGGGAAATGATTGAGGTTTGTCTCTGAACTTCAAGGATTCAACATTGCATAAACTCCTGACAGTATGCCCTCCAAAAATCTAGCAGGAAAACCAGATGATCCAAACCCTCCGGGAAGGGGTGGATAAGGTGACCCCCCTCAGCTCCCACCTCGTGCCAGCGTGCAACTGGCTGTGGGCAGCAAGGGCTGTGCAGAGTGCATCACCCACAGTTCGTTTCCTTCGGTGGAGCTCTGTGCTCCAGCCCTAATGTGAGCGATGCGGCTCTGCTATGAATGATAATTTGCCTTGAACATTAATAAATACAAAAAGTCACAAGAGATGTTTGAGCCAGGACAGAACCACAGTTGGCCTCATATATAATACATCTGGCTGTTAAACCAGATGCGAAGGGGCACTTGGAAATCTAAATAATTGTGACATTGCATTATTTATTCACAAGGGAGCCTATATGGCTTGCGGCATGTTGTGGTCCAGGGAAAAACTTCCAACATAACACCACAGAGGACATCCGCAGTCCTATATTACTGTTAGGCTTAATGAAATATTAGCTCCATTTAATTTTAAGCAAATGGAGATATTCTTCAATTTTCTTCTTGGAAAATATGCCATGATTCTGTCTCAGCAAAGAATTGATGTCTCATTTTTATTAAAAAGTTTGAGAGCATTTCATTAGAGATGACAAAATACTTCTACATACTATTTGGAACAAAAAATAGATGAAAGCTACATTAAGAACTACTTTACTGCCTACACTTAATTGAAAATTAGAAAACTACTTACATACTTCCCCAAATCTGCAGCTAGTGCTGTTATACAGGGTTCAGTATTTCAGCTTTGCTGCCACTGTATGCAAACAGTGTCTGACACTGGCAAGCAATAGTTTTGTTTACTGAAGAAGACAGGACTTCACTTCAAACATGACTTCAGCTTCAAAATTATTCCAGTAATGATTTTGAAGCAATTTTGATAACAGCTTTATTAAAAAATAATTACAGTGGTGCATAAACCACATGGCATCAAAGGATTTCAATAGTATCGGCACCTCTTGCAAATCTTTTCATGATTGGGAAAAATGTTTTTTAAAAATAAAAAAAAATTTGCATTTTTTTTGCCAAATTTATTGACACATATATTAATATCTACTTCTGTCATTCCAGAGAGACAAAGTCACAGGAGAAACTCTGGAAGCAAAGACTGCATGTGTCCTTAGAAGAGATGCATTAGCAGCAGCTGCTCTTGCCAACACAAACTTCATTCCCATCAGTCCAGGATGCAGTACTGCTAGCTGGTTATTACATTAGTGCAGCTACAACATTAAAAGCTGGATATTTATCATATGGTACCATCTGAAGGTCACTAACACTGCGTCTGGACACAATTTGCAATGAATCCCCACAATTTACTGCAAAGGCTACAAGGCATGATGGAAGCACTCAGCTGCTTTCAGCAGGCGCCCAGATACAATACATCCCAGACCCTAAGCCACCCACTTCCACGGCTGCCCTCACCTTTTTTATTAGCGACACCATGTCCGTGGACCAAGCAGCAGGGTACATCACTGTAGCTGTCTTGAACACGTGAGCGATTTCATTTGTAGAAGTGTTGGAGCGAATATGATATGGCCTCTGAAAAATGCCACAAGGAAAGCATTTTAATTTATCTATTATTTCAGACTCCTTGGGAAATCTTTTTAGAGAAAAGAAGCTTCAAACAAAGTCTGTTTGTACATTCCCCAAGCCTCCCATTGAAAAGTCTCTGCCTGTGTGATCGTAGCTCAGTCAAAATAATCATGTCAGCAAGAACAACGATAATACCTAGATATTTAAACAGCATGACAGACAGGAGACAAAACCCGAAAGTTAGAGTCATTAGCCAGCTCGTTTTGGTTGGCCTTTTCAATATTTGTATCTTAAAGGGCTACCAAAAGGATTTTATATATATAGTGCTGTGGTTGGAACATTCCCAATATTCCCTGTAAAATGTGTCACTGTTTTCAGTTCTTCACTCATGTTGGAGATGACACAAGTAAAAAGGAGCAGGATTTCTCCCACCTATCCAATCAGCTGAAAAAACGATGTCCCAGGAAGGGTTGCAAGTCCCGGGGGGGACATCAGGCTGCAGGATGACCCATCCCTTCTGCCCCCGACCAGTGCCATGGCAGACGGGTGGCTGAGCCGTCTCTGAGGAGCACTTGGCCACACACTGCCAGCCGGAGCAGAGCCAGGCCAGCCCGGCGCCGCTGAGCACCGGGGAACTCAGTCTAAGATGATGTGCAACGTACAGTCAGTGTTACTGCGCAGGTACTCACGTCCATGTTTAACTCCCAACTACAACAATACTACTGCCTTACTTAGAAAGAGAATTTACAATGGTAGAGTGTTTCCATTTTGAAAGATTCTCGATTCCCAGATTTTTACAGTATTTTGGGGAGATGAGGGTGTTAAACATGTGTTTAAAAAACAGCAGCTATAAATTGTGAGATCAAATCAGGTCTGTTGTGCTTAATGTTCTTAATGTGTACTGACACTAGATGGACCTTAAGGTCTCCCTTCACTTCCCCCGTATGATAACCACCTCTGGTGCCACCATCTTACCATGGCTGTGCCATCAGGTTTGAACACCTAACAGTGTTTCTGCTCCCATCTTTGGAAATGGTGCCATCAAGTCAAAAGTCAATGTGATGAACAGTCCTGCCATTCATTTAACATTACAAGTAGAAAACTCAAATATTACATTAATATGTTTACAGGGGGCACACAGCTCCAATTACCCAACAGGTCGGACAACCACGTCCCCTTCATGTGTACTAACTTGATCACTCACAATTTGAGAGACGCAAATTCATTTGAAAATATGTTCTTTAAAATATATTCATCAAAACATTTTTTCAGGCATTCTGCAAAGACCGATGATAGAAGATCTTAAAAATGTGTTTTGCATACTCATACTGAAAGAAGAGGTTTCCTAGCCTCACAAGATTTTAAACAACCTTTTGCTTAGTAGAATGTAATTTAAATAATTTTGTCCCACTTTTTTTACACAACACTTCCAAAATACTAATGTAATCATCTGTCTACAAGGCCCCCAACCTTACCTGAGTTAGAAGCAGCACACTGACGTGACAGGCAGGGATTGTGCTTTATTAATAATTTACACATTGCAGTTTGCTTTTGCTCAAACTGCTCAATTGTATTACAACAGCAATGAGATTTTTTTTTCAAGTTTTCTTTTTTCCTTGCCGGATGGGAGCTCAAAGTAAATGATATTGCAGCCCAAAGTTCAGGAGTTGTCGCTCATTTGCCTTGCCCAGCTTACACCAACCCAGAGGCCCTTGGGCGCAGCGGGGAACTGTCATGACATGCTATTTTGTATTGTGACAGCTTCTCTGAGCCCTTAGCTGTGATCACAAGAACACTGGTGAAGATGTGGTTTCTGCTTCTTATGCTGTAATAACCCTTAAAGCCTTGAACTTGACTCGGCCCTTTCACCCCTGGTACAAGGCATTAACCTTTCCAACAGAGTGTTTAATGAAAGAGACGGACGGAGACCGGAGCCGCGCGCACAGTACCCGTGTCCTGAGCAGCTCATAGGCGGTGATTCCCAATGACCACCAGTCCACAGCGAAGGAATAGCCGGTGGGTTTTGTGGAGTTAAACATTTCAGGTGCTGTGAAACACAGAAAAAGGAAAGTTTGCCTTGCTGCAATCTCGAGTGGAAATGAGCAACACAGAATGCTTGATCCATGCCACAGAGAGCATCCCTGTTATTCTGCCTAGGACACAAATTAGCATATTACCCATCACCACGTCTTCGATAATTTCTGCTTTTTTCTTCAGAACAATGGCATATGGCTGGTAGATTGGGCCTTTACCAAAACACTGCTGAGGTGGACATGAATCAGAATGCATGGGTTTCCTTGCAGCAATTCATCTTTTGGTCTTTGTTAGGTTCCTCGACTGCTGTCTCAGCCTTGCAGTGCAGAAACATCCCACACCGAGAAGCCTCAGCACGGAAGGAAGAGCAAACACCCGTGTGTGCAAACCACCCTGACGAGCACGGTGCAGCCCGCTGTTGCTGCTCCCTGCAGCTGCATGGCAGGACCTGCCGACCTCATGTCCTGCTCGGCATGGAGCGCCGTCTCGGTGTGAGCCAGACCTGACCCGGTTCCCAGCACGCCAACTTAGCCCAGATATTTGCCTGCCCTGGGAACAGATACACCTTGAAACCTTGACCCTGCTGACTAACTACATGCGCAATTAGCACAGTACGAAACTTCTTCTACTGTGTTAAAAACCAAACAAGTGTCTCAGCTCCTCTGTGCCTTACTCTCCCCACCGGTGAAATGGGACTGTCAATAATTTCTACTTCAATGGACTGTTACAAAACTTAATTGATTAATGTGTGTAAATGATGGGATGGCCTTGAGAAACAGGTATGCTATCACCTTTGTAACTGGAATGTTTAATGTTCAATAAACACAATCCAATTCATTTGGATTATAGAATGTTTTATACAACTCCTGTAATTACTAAGAGATTCACCAATTAATTTCCTACATTGTACAAAGCACTAAAAATCCAACTGGTGTAGAGCCCTTCCAGCGCAGCCATGCTCCTGCTCCTGGGGCACCCGAGAGCCCCACGGTCCCCTCCACATGCATCTCCCAGTGTTCCTCTGCCCTCAAAGCCCAAAAAGAATAAAACTCCTTTTGCTGACACAGGACTTGCCTGTTATCCCACAGTAAATGTTCTTTGGAATAAGGACTAACCCTAATTCACTGAATCTAGGCATAAAATTGGCCTGAGTTAACTCCTCACGTCCCCCAGAAAGCCTCTCTGCCCTCAGCTAGTGCTCAGTAGATCTTCACATTGGAAAGCTGTTCCCGGTCCACTCATATCTCTTTGTTCATATTTAAAGTACTTCAATCTGGCAGAGCCTAAATACAGCCTCACACAGTGAATGAAAGCAGCTCCTTAGAAACATTAATATGCGGCGTAAATGTAGACATAGTGCCAACTGCACCCTTGGCAGGGAAAAGTAAATTTTAACTGAACGAAGCCTGAGACCACAGCTTTTTAGGAGGTTACCAGGCTAATAGGAAGTGGGTGGAGGCACAGACTGAAATGCTCTTTCTTAACCAATAAATTTCCCTTTTGAGAGTAAGGAAAAAAAATAGTGTAGGATTTTTGTGTGAGCTGGGAGGCAAGAATTGCTCTAAAAAAACAAAACAGGGAGCGATGCTTTCTTTTTGTGCATGTTTTCCTTTTTAAAAGGATTGCACCGGTGATGCAAAGGTGAAAGGTCAACTTGGTCATCTTGATAAAAAGGAGATTCCCAGGGGATCGCTCTAAGGGATTTGGCTATGCAACAGCTGTAGGGAGGCTCATTATTTAGGGCTGAGAGACAGTGTTACTGCATATGAAAGTATGTATTTTGTGTGGGAGGGGTTGTGTTAGCTGTATAGAAATGCTTTTGGGTGTTTTGCTTCAGTTAGGAAAGTTGAATTTATGGTTACAAAGACTTTTCTGTGTCATGTTTGCACAGGAGTTCTTTTAGCATTAGCTCAGGATATTTGTCTCTGGTTCATTACCTGCATGCTCTGGCCCCAATTCCTCCCAGGTATGTCAGTGTTATTTTGCTTTATGTTTATTAACTGTGCTTGTGTGGTAAGTATCAAGTGGGTCTCTTACTGTCTAGAAGTCAGCTGCTTCACTGATTTGGACAGTAAGCGAACAGAAGTAAGTTTTCTGTACTCCCCTTATAAAGCAGAAAAGAAGCAAATCTTTTTGAGTACTAGGGAAACAAGGTCTGCACAGGGAGCAATGACTGTGTGTCTTCCTTCCATGTGTGCATGTTGATTTGCTGATGAAAACTGTTCCTCCAGCTGACCCAAGGCTGCTGTGGAGTCATCCACCCACCCCAGAGTCACTTTGCCACTGGAGAACAGCCCCCCATGCACTCCTACAGCTGCCTGACAAGTGTTCTTGCCTGGGACTAGTCCCATACCATTGCCTGGAGATAAAAACCTTCCTAAAAACTGCATTTTTGTGAACTGAAGAAAGAAGGGGAAGGGGATGGTATGCAACCAGCCCAGATACTCAGCTCCATGGGCACCTGGAGGCTGGTACCATACTGCGATAGCACCAACAGTGTACTCCATATGGCACCAGCATGCAGATGGGCTGAGCACTGGGGAACCGACTCAACAGCCCTCCAGAGCCTGGCTGTGGCTTTCCCTTCCGTACACCTCCGTTTCCAGGGCTGCACATGGCTGGTTTTCACTTGTTGGCAGAAATAGCCATGTCTAATCTACTGGCAATGTAGGTACAATATCAGGGCTTTTCAGAAAGACTGAAAAATAGGCTCAGCATTTATCTTCCAATTGTGGCGGCCACTTCTGCACCAGCTGTGCCTCGCTTTCCTACGGGCAATGCACATCTGTCACCACTGTGCTCTGCAGACCACAGTTACAATAAATTGCCCTCCTGTCCTGCTGTTTGAAGACAGGACACTGTCCTCAGTGGTAGAGATCAGACCTAAAGCCTCACTTGTCTTTTTCTGTGTCAGCCTGACACTAGAATATGGGCTCTTCCCTACTGCACCAAACGGATGCTGCAGCCCAGGAAAACAGTGAGCCTTAAGTCCACTCACTTGGTGTAAACACAGAGTGATGCTAGCCTTTAAAGCAGCCGGTTTTATAAAAATTCAAATTATTGCTAGTGATGCAGCAGTGTAAGACTTGTGCTAATGTACTGAGGGACCAAATACAAGCCTTTGTGCTTCATTTTCCTTCTCAAGAGTAGGGTAGCAAGAACAATTCATCATTGCTACATGGCTTGACTGCTGCTTGTGAAATGCTCTGAGATCCCAAGAGTGCAACTATCTTATTTTATAATCAAAAACATGCTGTACAGTATGGCATAATGGCACTAAAATCTGCATTTGCAGTATGCTTGCTTTCGTCTGGTGTGTGAAATCAGTAGACGGATGCACATTTTCCAGCTGCATCAGGGTGCTACTGGGGAGGGACTCCCGCCACGCTCCCCCACAGCACCTCTCGAGGTTGTTCCTCATATCAAACAAATGCATGTGTTTTGTTACATACCAGGAAGAAAAGAGTTCAAACTCTCATCCAAAAGGACCTCATCTATATCCCACCACAGCTGGCAAATCAAGCCTATAAAATGGTAATTCAAGAATAGATAATTGTCATTGGTTCTTACCCATATACGGCTTTGTGCCAGCAATGGTGGTGACTTGTATTTCTTTAGTCATCATCGTGGCAATATTGAAATCGGTGATGTGCACGTGTCCTGAAAGACAGAGGTTAATATGTAACTTGATTTGCTTTAATTTTGCATGAGAAGCAGCTTTGAATCAGAAACTTAAACTAAAATACTCTATGGAAAGGAGTTTCCAGGAAGAAAATATTCTGGTGGGAGAACTGATAGAAAATAGTTCAGCTTGCAGGCTGCTTACAGATGGATCTTGTTACATCAAATATTCCCTTATTTACCCTTTGGGGAGCAAAAAAACCCGGAGTTCTCCAGGAAGTAATTTAATGATGATTGTTTTGAGTCTTCCTAAATTTGGGGGGGGAGGAGAACTGAACTTTTCTCAGAGAAAAAATTCCACTATGTTTTTGGGGAAAAAAAATCCTTGATATTTTTGGCTTTCTAGCTACTTGCCCTTTGGTGTTCCCAGGCACTAAGGACTCTCTCCATTTTCCTCTTTAGAGGATGTCTCTAGAATGGAAAAAAATACCTTTGGCAGCAAGCAAAAAAGCCTTGCACAAGAAATTTAAACATCATGAAAACAGCCTTGGGGGGTCAGAATGGTTTCTGCTGTCACTGCTACAATATGCACAACTGCTGCCTGCAAACTGGAAAGGAAATAAGAGAGATGGATGTGATTTGCAAGATTGAGAAAGGAAATGCTTCCACCTAGCTCTTGCCTGCGCTTTTACTCGCACTTTTTTTTCTTTTTTTGCAAGCTCTTAATTTATTATTCTTTATTCACTAAACTCATATCAGTGAGCAGACCAGCCATGTACAGCAGTACAGGTGATCAATACAAGGCTGGCTTCACTGAAGGGAATTTCTTTGAAACTTGTGGGTTAGTTCAGCCCAATTCTTCTAATTAAATGCCGGCAGTCTTTTCTTCTTCCTGACCTCATGCATCTTCTCCTAAGGCACTGAACTTGCTTGTCCCTGACAAAGGTAGGCTCATTATCAAAAGCATCAGATGTTTTGTATGTTGTGTTCTGCAGACTCATCACCCTCCTCTGCAATAATAGAGGGTGGCTGAATTGCTGTTGTTTCCTCTAACCACAGAGATCAAATCAAAGTGCTCTCTACTGATGGAGATGCTATGACAATACTTCCCTCAGTCATTAGCTTCAACAGCTAGAAATTCACTGCTGCTTTAGTTCATGAGTTAAGGTAGAGTAAGATCACCTTTCTATATCTTGAGCTTGAAGGAAGAAAGGAAAACTTGAGATCCCTCTGGTGAGCCGTGGGCACTGCTGGGAGAGCATGAGCGAGGTGTCAGAGCTCACCTCTCACATGGCACCCAACTGATCTCTTAAGAGCACGTGTCCCTCCTTGCAGCTTAGCCTGCTTTACAGAATCAGCCGGGCCCTCTCTTCTTCGGTCTGCCCACTAAAGAATAGGCGTCAAATTGCTGGAGAGTACTCGAGAGAAAAGAATGACACACAACTGTCTTCTCTGGATATGTCCTCTACATCCTTGCATTGTTTTTTCTTTCATCTCCAGCTCTCTTTCCACTTTGCAGGGAGCTGTTTTCATAAATATGAATCATAAAGACTTATCAAGAATTTGATATTCCAAGCACAAACATGCCTTTCCCTGGCTGCACCTTTTAAATTATTCACTTCAAATACATCACAAGTTTTGTAAACTAGCCCACTTGGGAAATTACCAAATCAAGCCAATGAGGCTGAGGAAGGCAGCTCCGGATGGTGCGATGAGGCTGAACAGCGACGGCAGTGTTACAGAATGGGGTGGACTGGGCTGCAAGGGATGGCACCTACTGGTAACCAAGAGGGATGTGCTGGGTTTTGCTGCTGGCCTTTAGGGTCAAACTTTAAGGCAATCTCCTGATTGCTCAGCATCTCTAACTGCAGTCAGTTTCAAAACAGCACAGCCAGAGCTGTACTCTGGGCACCGTGTCCTTCCCAAAGCTCATCCTGTCTGCCTGAAATTGGCACTTTCAGACCAAGCCTTTGGTTCTGCATTAAGGCAAAGAATTTTCTTATTATATTCAGCACTTCTGTTACTACATAATTCCTTCACCTTTGGTGCAAAAAATATAATGCTTCTGCAGATTCAACTAAGATATAACATTTTAAAGAATATGAAACTAGAGACATTAGGAGCTGTGGAGTATGGAGGCTCTTGGACAGACTGTGCCGTAACTTTCTGATCTGAGATAAGAAAGCAAATGGGCTATGCATGCAGTGCCTGCATTGGCATTAACTCACCCATTTTTAGCAGTGCCCTCAAGAACCTTTTGGCAGTGGTACAAGAAATAATACTGAGCAAAGCCATTACAGGGCTCTTGCAAAAAACCTCTCAGTTTTACTAGAGATAAAACTGAGCTTTTCTTCAATTTTATTAGACAAATGACCTGGCCAAAAACTCCTGATGAATTAGTCACAATTCCTGGAAACTGCCATCTGTTATATCCTTTTATTCCCAGGTGAGCTGTGCTGTCATTGAGCCAAATCGATAAACTTACCATTAAAGAAGGAAATCACTTTGTGCTTGGAATGACTGTTGAAGGTGGTCATCTGCTGAGGATTTTTTCATTTTGGGACCTGATCCCAATCTCTGATATTGAACAACAACTGCTTTATTTATTGTACAGAAAGACATTTGCCTGATATTCCACTTTATTTATGGCTCACTTTAATTTCTTAGCTGAAACTGATATGGTAATACAGAATGTCACCAACCAGGGTGACAGAGGCAAACGCATGAGGTGTGTACGAAGTTCAAGACAGTCAGCAGTAGAACAACACATTTCAACACGTAGCATCAAGAGAGGCATTTGTACTATCAAAAACTTGAACCAGCCTCCTACGCAAAGATCAGATGGCGTGCACAAGGGCTCCCACAGCCTCGTCAGTGATTAACACCAGCAAAAAGGGTGCTGAGGTTTGTAACAGACATGAGCGCCTTTTGATATGTAAATCTGAAAGGGTGAAGGAGTCACAGCTGGAAAGGAAGATGGGCCAAAGGGCAGAATTATGGGGCAAGAGTCTGAAAAATGAAGGACTGAAGTCTGATTGCTGAAGGTCTTCAGGTGCTTCATACTCTCAGGGGACTGGTCTCAATCAAGAACATTATAAAAAAGTTGATGTTAGCAAACAGCATATATTTTGTGATCACAGTTGTGAAAGCCCGGTAAAGGGAGAGGAGAGAGAATGGGGAGCGGCAGCTCCGTTCCATGGGGAAAGAGATACTGAAGAACAAGCACAATCTACTAGGCTAAATATAGATAAACATGCTACAATAACAGTTGCTCTGGGGACAAGAAGAAGTTGAACTGTGTGTGCACAAAGCTTTCTGTAGGCATGAGAGGACACACCTTTGCTGCCATGGATGAAGAAAAGAAATACTACAAGTCATAGTCAGAAGGACACTGAAGTCAAGGGTACATCCACAGAAAATAACTGAAACCTCTGCAACAGACAGTTAAAACATCACAGCGAGCAGAGAATAGGCTCAAAAATCAACCTAAATTGCAGTGTCATTACAGAAGTTTGCAGGTTACCTCCTGCTGAGCTGAATGCAACTGCAGAGGCAAGCAGAGCTTTTTCCTGTCTGTTTTTTTCCCCTCTTTGGGGAATGCTGACCTACATTTCCATGGCTCTAGTGCTCCCAGCTCCCTCCCGGGTGGCCATGTCACCCCATTCCTACAGGGCGCAGAGGTTCTTGGAAGATGGTGGGAGGTCACCCAAGAGGGTCTGCTGGTGAGGACCGACTGAACGCGGCACCATGCAGCGCTGGCTGGCAGGGCAGCCCTGGAGCCACGGCAGTGCCGGGAGCCTGGCCCTGGCCGGCCGAGCAGGTCCGCGGCACATCGGTGGACACGGTGGGACAGAGGAGGGAGGAGGACAGGTCTCCGCATCCGTCTGTGCATGGGGCAACAGCAGGAGAAGCACTGGGAAAGGCAGGAGAGAGGCTACTGCACTTGGAGGCAGAAGCAGCTTTGCTGACAGCTCCTAAATAAATAATTAGCTAGCACTTTGAAATTAGAGGTCATATGCAAAACTGGTAGAGTCTGGGCTCTGGTGCTGCCAGGCAACCCTAGTCACACACAAGAGCCACGGCAATTCCTCAGGAGCTTCAGCATCTCTATTACAGCCTCTGAAATGATAATGAATTCAGATATGCCTTGTCCCTGCACTGACTTTTTCTCTTCGAGTGCCTTGCTGTAGTTGCTAATGAAGATTTCTCACAACAAACCAGTTACATGGATTTTTCAAAAAAAATGAAATGACAAAGTGTTTTTCTAATGAGGTAAAAGCTAATAAATATCAGACAATGCTTCACTGTGAGAGCTTTGCCAGGACAAAAAAATGTGTCTAGAGAGTAATGCAAGAACACAGTTAGAGTTTTGCCTGAGAAAAAGACTAAAGAAAAAATTATAGTAACACCTATAATATACCCAGCCCCAAATCCTCTTTGGAGCTCCCTCCCAATGTCAAATACTCAAGGAAAAAGAAAATACCTGAATGAAGATTATCTATTCAACTATAATTCATTCTGTTTGCGAGCATACATTACACACAGCCTGCAATTACATGAGCATTTCCAGTCAAATGATTACATTTTGAGTAAGTTTTAAGCAAGAGCCAAGAAGGTCTTAAAATAAGGTCTGCTAGGCAACTGACCACAAGCAGCACAAAATGTGTCATCCCTGCCAATGCCTTCTAGGGACACCGTGAGGTCAGTCAGTCAGAGGAGGTGTTGATCAAACACTAATACACCCCCAGAAATACCGCAGCATCACAGGGTGCCCAGTGCCCTGAAGGTACAAGACACCACTGCTCAAAAAGCAAAAGACAGCAACCAAAGCACAAAAGGATGGTCCCATTCCCAAAGGAACTGAGGGATAGAAAGCAACACAAAATGAGGAGAATAGCAGGCACCTAAACTTTAACTTGGATGTCCCATTTCTGACTCTGCTTTTATGCATATGCATGACCACAAAGCAACTGGCACTTACCATGCTCATCCAGTAAAATGTTGTCAGGCTTGATGTCTCTAAGAGAAAAGGCAGAGAAGGGGAGACAGCCATTAGCCTAGAAAAATGGCATGAAACAAGGCTGCAAAGACTTTAGGAAAGCCCAGGCTCTGGAGGACACACTTCCAGAGACATCATGCCCTAGAAGGTATCTCTGCTGGGGCATTGTCTCTGATATGCCTAAATTAAACCCTGCAGGAACAAGAGAATGACTAATCAAACAACAGAAGCAGAAGTGGTGGTACAGGGCTATGGCTGTGAAGGCTGCTGTGGTTTGGACTATCAGCACTCAGGTAGTCCACCTACAATGTTAGAGCTTCTTTTTATCTTTTTCCTCCTTTTACTTCTTAATCTGTTTCAATAGTATATTGAGAGCTGTTCCCCATTTACTCAATAAAAATAAAATTATTTTAACACCTTTGTTGTAGAAACAAATGGGTTTCCCACAGTGTTTGTTCCTGAAAAAAAAAAACCAACAACAACCCCAAAATGATAATACCTATAGCAATGCTGTAGGGAAATGTTTTCTGTTGAAGGGAGAAAGCATACACCTGATACACCTACTGTATTCACCTGAGCAACTTTACAAGACATTACCTGGTTTTAATGAGCTCATTACATCAGCCCCCATTCACCTGCTATCAGCCTGAGCCAGGCACCTGGCAATTTAATGCCCCATAAGGACACTGTCACATACACAAGGCAGGCACACATCCAACAACTCTTCACTGTCCTGATGCTTCCCACCAGGCCCTGGGGTTCAAAGCAAAGAAATGAGCAGGTTTAGGATGTTATCTTTAAAAATGCCATCACTAAGTTAAAGTTTGAATTCACCTAGCCACCTGGAATCAAGAAAAGACAATATATCTAATTATCATATAATAGCTTACGGTTCTCCAGCATCTTCTCAGCCAAACTACTTCCAGTGGGTTATAAATACCAGTTACCTTCCTTGTGCCATCCCCTATCACACAGGTAAGCACAGAGACAGGCATCTTTATCAAGAGAGTACGGGGCAGCTTCAGGTAAGTGGCTGTAAGTTTTCCCTGTAAGCACAGCAAAACTGTGCCACAGGTGAGAGCCAAACAGTCCAGATGGTCAGAAACACTGTATTTGATAGCAAAAATGGTGATGCCACACTTGGTATTTTTGAGAAAACACTAATTTAAACAAAAACGTTAAGAAATGTTTCAGCAAAAAGAGTTTGAAAAAAATGGATTCTTTGAATCCCTTGATACAAAAATATTTTCAGAGTTTTGAAATGAACCACAAAGACAGGGTTTTGTTTCTCATCCAGTTTTCAACCTTTTTTTAATTATTATTTTTTTAATTTCCACTGGGGCCTTTTCTGATCTCACTCAGTCTCCTATGCAGCCTATGGAATTACACCAGCACAGTGAGATCACTCCCAGGATACAAACAATGAACAGGGATAATTTTGTTTATTGATTATTTGTATATTTATTTTTATAAACTGGTTATACTGTTTCCTAGCCTGAAAAAATTAACAAATATTTCCTACTCTTCTACATGTAGGTAGGAAATAATTCCAGCCATCAGTCTGTGTTTGCTGTCTCTGCACAGCTTTGTTCAGACAAAATAAGCAATCGCTCGCCTGTTTCCTGGTGTTCCCAATTACAGATGTTGCAGTGTAATTGACTCAGCTCAGTCATTTTATCAATCTAATACTGTCCCACTGGGTTACAGTGTTAATTAAACAACTTGCAAATTTTACAGACCACCATACATGTTTTGTCGTACTCGGTTCACCTTAAACACGTATAGCTGCTTGAAATACACATTGCAGCCTAAACTTTAGCTTCTCCCAGCTATATTTACAAATAACTCTCTGGGAAATCCCAGAGTTTTGCCCTTTGGCTGTCCTCTTCGTGCCTGCCCTTAGGCTGCAGCCGTAGTGGGACGCCAGCCCACCCCTCGGCGATGCCGACGCCACGCGACTCAGAACGGGGACCGCAGCCCCTGGGCACCCTGCGCTCCCGTAGCTATCGCGTCTTTCCTCATTACGAGGAACAGTCTCCTTCTCGTGCAGACTTGTTCTTGCAGCATCGAATTGTGAAGAACCTCTAGCCCCTTAGTCCTACAAACACTACTACTAATCGTAATACCTTACTAATAGAGAAGGATTTCTTCCCTGTGCTTCCCTTACGCCTGTGCCCCACTCAGTTTGTTCAGGCCAAGCCGAGAGCGTGAGGATTTACCCCTCGCTGCCCAGGACAGCGACAGCTGACTCTGCATTTCACAATATTTAATTCGTGCTCATCCATTATTTGGTGCCGGCGAGCAGGTGCTGGGCGGAGAGGGCCAGCGCAATGCCCCCATCACCGCACACCAGCTTTGAGTCCCAGACCACAGCAGTGCCCACCGGAGCCTGAACGGGGCAGCTGGGATGGCCTGCCTGCCAAGATCAGGTGCATCAGAGTAGAAATCTATGCAGGTATAAAACAAAACAAGCAGCATGAAAGGTGAGACTCCTGAGAAAGTGGGAGCTATCCCCAAGGAGGTCTGGCTCCAACCGCAGTAGAGCAAAACCGCTCTGGGGCTCTCTACAGCTGCAGCGGACATGCTACGGGCATGGCAAGCATCAGCCTTTCTGCTTTCACATCTTGGAAACGGCAGCCAAATGCTACAGACATGAACAGGTATTAATCTTCATCAGCCCTTCAACAGCATGTTCCTTCCCCTACTAACAACCAGGATCATTTCAATTTTAAATTTTGTACCATGCTTTACTGTTACATGTCACAAGAATGCTCTTCTGGAGTGATGTTTATAAATGAGATAACCTCCTCCCCACCTTTATTAACCCTTTGCTAGTCCCTCCCTGTTCATAGCCCCTGTTAGCAGCTACTAAGTCAAGACCCTTGGACCCCCGAGGTTTGCATTGCCCAGTACCGCAGTGGGAAACAGCTGCAGATCCATCCGTCCGGAACCAAACCTGCCTCTCCAACCAGGGAAAAGCTCTACCTTCTCTGTTATTTTGCAGGTCTTCAAATGTGTGGGACAAGCTCAAATATTTTTTCACTGGCCATGAAAAATCTTGGTGGCCAAAAAGAAACTCCCACTACTTCTAGAAAGTGATTTAACCTCATACAGAAGAGAGCCATGTTTGGTCCCATTCCTTGTCTTTCAGGGCAGTACAGAGAGAGGAGCAAAAGAGAGACACCTTCAAGTGTGACAGCAGGGGAATTCTGAATGCTGATGCCTACCCTCCCTGGATCAGGACGGATACTAATGAGCTACAGCTAATTAAACCTATTAGAGACAGCTTTCTGCAGGATCAGCAAACAAATCAAACATGCTATATCATAGCTATCTCAGAGGGAGAAATAAGATGCTCTCTGTTGTATATGAAATGCTTTTCTTTGGGAAGCCTAGTGTTTTACATAAAAGCAAACACATGTGGGAGAATATTTTGCTTAGCTCTTAAGCTTCTATTTGTTCTTTCATGTCAAAGAGGAACAAGTCCCGCCCCTACCGCAGTCTACAAGCATCAGTCCACCTGTGAGGTCCCCAGCTGACCTGTGGATGATGTGTCTGCTCTGGAGATAGTCAAGGGCCAGCACCAGCTCACAGATGAAGAGTTTCACGGTGCCTTCTTGGAACCGCACGTTTTGCTGGAGATGGTAACGCAGGTCCCCTCCAAGCAACAGGTCTACAACCATGAACATATCTTCTTCATCCTGGAATGAGTACCTAAAATGGCATAAGAGTGGTTCAAGGATGACAATATTGAAAAAAGACAGGTTGTAAAGGGTCATATGGTACCTCTGGGAATACTCATAATTTCCTGGAACTTTTTCACTTGGGAAATAATAATTTCCTGACCTTCCCATGCTCCATTTCCCGCTGCGACTAAATTCGTATTGTCATACTTGAGATGAAAATAATTTAGCTTCAAATCCATAACAGAGTCAGAGCAGCTTGTATGAACAACTACCAGCAGGCCCACTAGAAGAACAGGAACCCAACGTTTTTATGTTGAACTTGTTACTACCAGCCACTTCAAAAACAAAGCCACATCCAATCCCTCCCAAACCCATTACTCTAACACAGCTTGCTGCCGATTTCGTCCCCCTAAGCGTTGTGAAGGGAGATGGACAGGAGTCTGGCAGGCGGGCACAGCTCTCAGGCGTGTTTATCACGGGGTGGGAGAGCCAGCGACTGACAGCACAGACCAGTAAGGGCCCAGGAGGTGTGGACCATGCATTTTTATTTTGGGGAGGACCTCACCCTAATGCTTGTTTATTGCTTGCTTCCCAAGTCGCCGGGCAGCGTACAGCACGCACCAGCTTCGTCTGCTCCGCAGTTAACAGCTGGTGCCAGCAGCTGCGAGCTAATGAAAGTGGTCCTCTTAGGGCGCGCGAGGAGGGAGACGGCACCCCCAGCACACCGCCAGGAGAGGCCGGCCGCAGGCTGGAACTAAACCAGCCGCCACTCAACTGCGGAGCGGTGCAGCTCCAGAAATCACCCACGGCACGTCTGTGCTGGCACTCTGTGAAAATCGTCCGCAAAGCCTACGCTGCCCCAGCCAACACTCACGTACGTGAGATCCCTCCAAGGAATCTCGGAAGATCCCTTCACTTGCTGCGAAGTCCCAGCTGGCCGAGCAATCGGTAACTCAATACAGCAGTGGAAATCCAGCTTGGAGCTCTGGATGAACGCTGTCTGTTCCCCTTGGGGTTCACACTCAGCTCTTCACGGTGGACATTTCGTCTTCTCTGAGCACCCAAGGGAACTGGCCATAGGAGCAATGTAGAGAGGAGCCCTAAACCAGCAGGCACAGCCCTGCCCAGACTCACAGCCAGTAGATTGTGCACCGGAGGCACTCATAACCAGGCTCTGCATCTCCTGGCAGCAGCCTGTTAATAAACCCATTTGCTCAACACAACAGGGGATGCAGCTGCTATCTGCTGTTTCTCTTTAAGTGACCTCATTTGATGCAATTGTTTACCAAGTGTCCCTTTGAGACAGTCTAACAATCAGCTATGAGCTTTTTTCTCATGGATTTTTTCTTACTGATACACCGGCTTCTTGATGTGACGAGCAGCACCATGAACCAGAATAATACTCCACAAGAAGCTTATAGTCTGTGTATCATTCAGAGTGCCAGAAAGTTAAAGGCTATACCCGAGGCCAGGGATGACATGATAAGAACAGAAGTAGGGAAACTCAGATGATTTGCTCTGTACAGGTCTATACATAGGCTGTTTAGTTCTCAGCTGCTGAGTGAGTTTTGCCTGGAATTGCTTGTGCAAGTAGAAGAGCAGTTTGGAGATCTGTCCAAAGCTTTGGGAGGTCTAGATGCATGTTCTCATTCATACCCTAGTTAGAACAACACTGAATGGCAATACCATCAAAGTCATGAGAGTTCACCTAACAGCATTCAAGTTACAGGAGACTTCGAAAAGGAACACAAAGTTATTCAAAGATTTGTGATCTTCAATGTGTTTTAGCCTCATTTTTTTGTGTTTAGCATTGATAAGTTCTACCTCATTCTAAAAATAAATCCAATATCCAATAAATGTAATTACTCACCATCCCAGAGGAATCCTGTAACTACAGGATATTGGCCACTGCATCACGTGGTGCATGAGACCACACCACTTGAAATGTTACTGATGTCCTAACAAAATTAACCTGGCAGACTCTAACAGTAATAGTCTTATTTAAAATTCCTTTCTACTGCCCCACTGCAGGAAAACATGCTGAATCAAACAAAGGGGGAAGAATTAATGCATCTTTTATCACTCAGCTGGTCAACCCCATTGCTAATGGTTGAAAAAGGACTATAACCTTGAGCACGTATGTTGCATTTATCAGGTAATCTTAAAGGAAAGAGACTCTTTTATGTACACATTCCCCAATAGATATATGGGTTGCTCTAATAAAATTTGAATGGTATTATTTTTCTGTCAGTAAATTCAACGATAAATTGCTTTTATCTTTGCTGATTAGCATCAATTCAGTCAAATAGCAATAAGGTATTACGGCAGGCTGTTTAAAATACAAAATAAATCACAAAAATCAGAATCAGGAGGTGATGAGAAGAAAGCACTGCCAAGGCAAACCCTGCAAACAGAGCACTGCTTGGGTATCGATCCTGTGCTGTTGCTGTGTGGTTCTGGGAGCTGCTGTTTGTTGCCAAAAGAGTACTATTAAATAAAACTGGGTTATGGCAACGAGCAATACCTGCCTAGGAAGAAACCACAAGGGAACACACGAATAAACTCTCTTGTGCTCATCTGTGGGGGACAAGGGAGATGATAGCTGCTTGTTTAATTAAACAAGATTCCCCTGAAACCAGAGCCCGGCTCAGGGGAACAGACGAGGAGTCCCACAGGACCGGTCCACCATGCACACACGTGCATTCTCCAGAGCAGTCACGGGCGACAGCTGCCACTCTCCCTGCAGACAGTGCCTCGGGCAGCCCACCCACCGCCAGCAAGACACGCGTGCCCGGCTCGGTGGGCAGCATGACACCCGTCACCCTGCGGATGGCAACACACCAGCTGCTCCCGAAACTGGCTTGCAGCAGGGAAGTGGGCAAGTCTGGTCTCAAAGATGTCTCTAACTGATGATGCTGACTTAGTCAGTAAGCAAAGGTGCAATGTCTTACCATAAATTAACTAAGAAGGGGTGTTCCAGGCCCTGCATAATCTGCAGCTCCTTGAAAACGTTTCTCACTTCATTACGCTCCACGCACTTTTGTTTATTCATGTATTTCATGGCATACATCTTCTTGGTGTCGTTCTTTTGCACAACGCAGACCTAAGTGAGCAAATCAAGGGATGAATCAGAGATGATTTGTCAGCAAATTTAGGCAGGGAAAACATGGTCACACGAGTGTTCTCCAGCGGCTTTAGCAAAGTGCACACTGCCAAGTCACCACTCCAGGCACTGACGCTGCAACACTGGACATCGCCAGTAAATCTCTGGCCCAGCTTTCAGCCAAAGAAGAAATTTTGCTGGGGGGAAGGTGAGGGGAAGGAATTTATCACCACAAAGATAGCAGATAGGGAATCACACAGAAGTCAACATTTTATTTAATAGCACTGACTAATCTTGGTCACGTCCAACCCTCCCGCATCAGTTACTGTTTGGAAGAGTCCTTTCCACCACAGAACTACAGGTTAGAAACTAGGGAGCAGCACCTGACCTCCCCCTTCTTGATAAGTTTCATTCATCTCACAATGAACCTTGTGCTTTGTTTGAGGGGTATTGGGGGTTGAATTTTAACCTTTCTTATATTTCATCAAATCTAGAAAGAAACGTGGCTTCAATGACAGACTCAGAGTTTGTAAGAGCACAAAACAAAACAGGCTGGTTTTTCAGATTTGTTTCCACAACAGTTTATGAGCTTGGGATGAATTTGCAAAGTTTCAGTCAACTTTTTTTGTTTCACCATCAAATAAATCTCTTTGTCTAGAGGTTTTTGTCACACTGCACCTAAGGCACGGCTCATTTCTGGCATGAATGTGCCTTTACGTGAAGGGGCAAATGACCTTCTAGAATTCTGTTAGCATATACATGCAGGGAATTCCATAACAGCATAAAAATAAAACGTATGACCATAACCTGATGCTTAATAACAAACACTGTGTTTCACAGATAAATATCCTCTTTAAAAAATTGCCAGGCCTTTCTTGTTGATTGTAGTTCTTTAATAAAGATGCATTATGATGGTCAACGTTGATTTGCTGGGAAATCTTAGAAAATGCTTATCCAGAAACATAATGAAATTCAGCTCATTTGATTTATCAGTTTCTCATTTTAATCTCCAGTAATATAATTTGTGGCTACGGGATGGATGAGGAATCAGGCTCCAATTTCTTCTTGATTACCAGGAGTTGAAGCTCAGGTCAAAGCTCACTGACAATGCAGGGGTTTATTTCTTTACTCTCATGTGAGCCTCTACTTCACCCATTTCTCAATCAGTTACATTTCCAGCTGTCCAAATGGTGATTAGTTCACAAAATACTTACTTTTCCAAAGCTGCCCTTCCCAATAGCTCGCAAAATTTCAAAATGGTCGAAGGTGACTGCAAGAAAGAGCAAACATTCAAATATTAGATGGCTGAGCAAACATTTGATATCACATTATTTCTGCTTTTTCTCCATAAGGTAAGAGCTGAGAAAAACAAGGGATACCCTAGCAACTTTCTGTTGCTTTTGGACGTTTGGGTGCTCCTTAAAACTTGGTGTTTAACAGGCTTTTTTTCTTAGCAGCTCAGCTGCAAAAGCAAGTTCCCTGGGTCAGCCTGTGTCAATGGCAGATCAGGCAAGGAACCCTCAAGTGAATGTTCTCGCTCTGCCCTGCCTGTTAAACATGAAAGCCTCATCTTGTTCCTGCTGAAACCAAACGCAAAGAAGTTCAGTCCATCGAACGCTTATACCATGTGAAGACATAAATGGGCAGCTGGATCTTCATAACGTTGTGGTATTCTAGATAACCGTTTGATAACTGTGCGAGATAAACAGAGCAACCCTGGACACAAGCTTCGCTGCCACTCAGCATCCAGAGGGCTGTTTCTGCTCAGAAGGGAAACAGAAGAGCAGCAGTTTTGCAGACCGTGCATTGGAACAGGGAGCGAGGAACATGAACACACATTTCACTTCACCTTCTGGCCTCCAGGTGGAAATGGAGCTGGGAGGTGGACATCTGCACTGCAAGGGAGAATGTTTTGTAAGTGCTAATCTGAAGGACCCTACATATCAAGTGTTCCTGATCAGCCAGGATGAAGCTGCCTGTGTTTCGTCTCAGGCAATAAACAGATCCAGAGAAACAGCAAATCAAATTACTGTACAGCAAACACAGATTAACTGCGCTGGGATCAAACCCTGCTGCCAATTGCTGGGTAAGACACCATAGCAATGATTGCCGAGTTGAACGCTCTGAATCCTGCTAACGCTCCCCCAAGATGCTGGTGCAGCAGGGCTGTGCCCAGCAGCCGTCAGCCAAGGGAAGCTCACGCTCAGGGATACGCTCCTTAACCAGCCACTGCCAGCTGAACCAAACTGCACCAGAGAAAGGCCTCTGATAGATTTATAATAACTCATCAGCTTTAATTAGTGTGACCCCTGGAACGGAGAAATACCACCGATGTGATGGGCTTGAAATTGCAGAGTTCATTTGCCTCGTGCCCCTCTTATTTCGCCGCTGGCAGGAGTCAGGGCTGCCTGCAGCCAGCACGGGGCCGCAAGGGAGGGATGTCCCTGGCACGGGGACCACGGGAACCGGTGAACACCGAGTCCACCTCTGCCTTGCGGCACCCCCATTCCTTGCTGAGGCTGACCACCACCAGCTCCTTTAATGACCATGGCCGAAGGCAGCCAGCTGCACTGCTCTCGGGGCTGGTGCCCGGGTCTGGCGGGCAGGTTCGCCTCTGGGAAACACCCGTCCTTTGTGACCCCCAACCTCCCAGCCTTGGGGCTGTTACTGCCATTACCCTGCATGAGCACAAACAGCGGGATGTTCTGCCACCAGACAAGACTTCACACCACCTCCAGCACTTCGCGAAACAAGACAAAAATCTCAAGGCCTCTTCCCCTTCCAGCTTCAAGTGAAATGAGAACGAAGGCACTTGCTGTACAAAGAAACACGGCTCTGCCTGCACGTGTCTGCTGACAGCAGCCTCAGGCACACTCACCCGTAGGTGCCTTTCCAGCCGCAGTCGGCAGCTCCAGGCTGGGAAACCACAGGCTGGGCTGGGCTGGGCTGGGCTACCAAAGCCGACCTGGAGCTCCCTGCGGGCTGCTGACGGCGTCTTTCTGAGGCGCAGGCTCCAAGCGGATGTCTGGCACGAAAGCGCTGCCCAGTAGCTCCATCAGGTGCGCTGGTGTTGCCCTCCCAGGCTGACCTGAAATACTTCAATTACATTCGCACCATCCCCAAGCAGACAGGTCTGAGCGTGCCGAGCCCCCGGCCCCCTCGCTCTGCCACGGCCCACCGCTCCGGCTCCAGGCTCCGGCTCCAGCAGAGCTGGAGGACTGGGCTGTAGCCTGGTCAAATCTTCCCAGACACAACCGTAACGTAACAGAGAGCTCGGACGCACGCGGGCTCTGGCCATGCCAGGCGCCAAAGCCAGTACTGGACCCGTGCACCGAGCATCTGGGGAGCGAACGAACAGGCGCAGTCAGTTTGAAGTCCTGTTTTCACAGAAACACTGGCATGTGAGCAGCTTGTGCTTCAGGCTACAGAATTTTCCTTCTCTGGGCTTTCTGACACCACAGGTTGTCTTGAAAAGTGCAGCTCTCAACATAATTGTCATCTGCTGCTTTCTTCATTAACTGAACTGAATGGCACAGAAACCAAGAGGCATTTGTCCCCAAAGCTTTTTATCAGATGGGACTGCCAGCAAGGAAGCTGTTGTTTATCACTCTGCCACAGCAATAGACGAATCCTCCATGTTACAGACTTGTGCACGATACTGGTCAGAAATAAACCCCTTTTCCTCGGGACACATCCTGCCTCTAAGCTAATGGCAGGATAACAGGACAGACACTTGCTAGATTCTTGCCATCACACAGCTATAGGGAAGTGCACTCATACTTTGCTAGTGGATTTTTTTTTTTTTTTAACGTAACGCATGTATTTTCCAAAGAAATTAAGCAGGTAGACCGGGTTTCATTCAACATAAACATGAGGGTCACCAAACTGCCTCAGCCATATGGTACACTGAGCCTGCCCAAACTTCCTCCCCCAAAAAGGTGAAAACAGCCACTGCATAGCTGGCCAAGAGTGTAATACCCACTCGGTAACCCATTCTCAGAATAATTTTTTAAAACAGGCACACTAAATTTATAAAATTTGTCCTTTTCGTTGCCATTATCTTTTCAGGTAGAATGCCACAATCTAACCAAAGCAAAGTTTATATTTTCCAGCTATAGCACTGGAAAAAAGACCAGCTTTTAGGCACAAAAGCCCTTTTTCAAACCTGGAATAACAGCTGCAAACATCAGAGCTAAATACAAGTTGATAATGATGGAGTTTAACTAGATTTGTTTACCAGTTAGTTAGACCATCTGATAGAAGGGTAGTGGATACCTGCAGAATAAAAAGGGAGAGTGAAGATGCTTATCACCTGCAGGGAAAAATGAGAGGGGAAAGAAACCCTCTGTGCCCACTACGGAGAGGTTAGCTGCAGGAGCTACGTGCTGTACAATGCAGCCCATGACAGCGGGGAAAGGGGAGTCTCAGGTCCCAGGTGCTTGGATTCCATGTGAGGCTCTGCAAGAGCGGGGCAGACCACAAAACGCAGGGGTCCAGCCAGACGTTAACATCTGGAACAGCTGCAAATCCAGAGGAGTTAAGCCGGCAGCCAGATTTTGCATGTTAACACCCTCTATCCCTATTGTCTTTTAATAGGAATGCTTTCGTGAACATGTTAACACCCTCTACCTCCTCGTCTTATGTCTTAAAAAACATATTAATGTTTTCATTATTTTAAACACGGGTCTATAACTGAGCTGGTGGTAAGAAAGCTAAATTGCATACTTTTTATTTAAGACTCTCTAACTAGGTACGATCACATTTTAACCCCTCTCTGTTTTGGCTTTCCTACCATCCCCAATTTTCACAGTGAGCCCATCCAGAGTCTCGCTTCCAAAGAGTACGGAAATCCGTGGTGTCCAAATCAGGAACCAAACACATGCTCTTCATCCTGAATCCACATCTACAGATTTGACAAGCCTCATTTCACTGCCTGATGGCATCTAAAACAATGAAAAAGCCAAAGCATTTGCCCTTCAGAGACAAAATTCATGTGATATGCCAAGTCAGACAAATTATGTTTAAGAGATGTCAAGGAAGATAATACAATTGCTATAAAGAAGCAACTGAAGCATAAGCATGAAATACCATTTTGAAAGCAGGGGCTGTATTTCTAAACAGGTTCAAGGAACAGTATTTAGATAAAAAAATACAAAACCTAACCAGCCACAGAAAACATCCTTATCAGAGACAAGTCAACGCTGCCAAAGCCCCCAGACTCCATCTGCCAAGTGGAATTCAATGCTTCGGGGGGCTCAGGTCCTCCCATCCCCATCGCCCACCCCAGTACAGCTAGCACAACACTGCACGGTCTGTTATGACTCGTCTTCCTTTTGTCACTGTAATTTCCCCCATTTTCAGTATATTTCCTCCTTCCCTTCCTTCTCTGCTCTGCAGCCTCAGGAAAACAAGTGCTACCACAGGATCAGGAATGATAACGCAAGTCCCTCTGTATCAGGGAGCTGAACTTGGTGCAGATCCAGGCAGAGGAACAAAGATACGTCTAACACTCTTCTCAGTCCCGGGGCAATTTAAAGACAGAACAGCTGATGGTGGGCTAGAGAGGACACTGGAAAAGGACCACAGAATGATGTATGTCCATCTCACCCAGCCATTGTCCTCACCTACTATCTATTTCTGCTTTACCTTCCCACAGTTTTGGCCAGCTGGGGAGAACATCTGGCTGCCATCCTCTGGGATGCTTTCCACACCCTTTTGCCCAGAAGCAGCACAAACAAAATCCAGCTTTTAACATGGTCTCATCCTGACTACACTGGGAGTTGAGATCACCTTGCAGCACTGAACCTTCTGTCTGGTTATTACATTTTCTTTTCATCTCACTAGCTTATTATCCACCACTGTGCCTACTCAGAGGAAACGCTGAGAGAAAAATAATACTGTCATCCCACTTCTGCCGAAGGCAAATAAAGCCCCTTTGAGAAGTCCATCTTAAAAAAAAAATAATAATAAAATCATGGTGCCACAGAAAATAGTCAAATTATAGCAACAGCAATTTGGAAAAATATGAAAAAGGCATTATATGTGCATATCAAAGGACGCCGCGAGCTCAAGCGAGGCGTAAGCCCTACTGTCCTGTTGCGTGCCACCTGTGTCTGCATGGCAGAAGGTGGCCCAAGCTCCGCAGAGTGAACGGCCGAGGTGTGGGAGGAGAAGGGAGCCCACTGCTGAAGGAGGAGGCACAGGAAAGTGAAGTAATTTGCCCAAGACTATTCAGAAAACTATGGCACACTGTAAATCCAGGTGTTTTCACCCTTGAGTTAGCTCCTTAACAACCCTGTTTTGCAAAACGTTTCACCTTGTTGCCCGAGTATTCTCCAAGACTTTTTTTTATTTTTAAGTAGTAAAAGAAGTACATTCTCAATTACATTGAGACGTAATGAGAGAAATGAAATCACTGAATGTTACAGCACAGTTCTCTGAGAAGCAGACCCAATTCTTGGGTACAATGGCAAAACACTCCTTAGACTGGGATGTTTCCTCATCCCCCGGCAGTGGGTCCCAGCGATGCCCCCAGGGAGCAGCATCTGGCAGCTGTAGCACTGAACTGCCAGAGGTGCAATTTGGGCTGTGAAGAATCGGGTGCCTTCCTGGCACCGGAGCACTTATACCACTCACACTGTTGCTGTTTATATTTACGCTGGTCCCAAAGGAAAAGTCTCTCTATGGCACAGCCCAAGAGCTGGGACCGCTCTCCACCAGCCGCAGCCCAGTGAAGTGACCTGCCAGTGTCACGGAGCCAAAGAGCCTCTGTGCTGCTTCCTGCTGTACCCAGCAGCTCTTAATTCATTTCAGTTGAAATTAGAATAAGGAGAAGATTGTGACATCTAAGGTGATACAGTCTCTGGTCACAGATTTGCCAAGGTAATGGAAAAGTTAATAGAGGACATCCCCACTTCAGCTAGGTTTCTCTTCCCCCAGTACATTAAACTACGACTAATTAGAGAAAAAAAATGTGCTACCACTTTTTAAATTTGGGCAGGGCCATGAAAGCACAACTGCACTGGTCTGGACACTGTATCTGGGTGCAGGGGTGACCCCTGAGCCTATCGAAACTCAACAGAGCAACACTGAACCCCTTGAGATGGTCAGGACTGGGCCCCTCCCTTGACTTGCCAGCACGACACGGGGTATGACATTTCATACTGGGAAAGCCCAGTGCCCTTTCCCACGGAGCTAACAAACAGGGGCTTCACACGCTGTCAGGTTTTGTTTGCTGAAACCAAGCCCTTCCCAAGCACAGAACTGGCTCTCATTAAGAAATCACCTGTCCGAGAAGATTTACTGCCCCAAGGACAGTCACCCTGCGCAGGTCACTGCATTGCTCGGGGTGTTATTTATTTCTCAGTCACAGGAGCTGATACCACACGAAGCATGTCGAACCCAGAGAAAGACAGCAGAGAGACCAGCCACCCCGAGGAAAATTCAATTTGTTACAGTCAATCTCACAGCCCGGACATATCACCCCAAGGAAGGTGATCAGGAATGTGAAAAGTACTAGTCATCCTGAGCTAGCACAAGCAGTTATTCATGAGAGATGCCAATACTGAGCATTTAGATGCACCAGGAATAAAATCTCCAGGAAAACCTCACAGCACGGACCTCTTTTGCACTAAAGTAACTGGAAAAAAAATATGAAAAACAAAGAAAATTCACAAGCAGTTGCATTCATAATTTGGGAACCACAGCCAATTTAGCCCAACAGCCACACACATGCAGCTGGCATTGCATTGCAGGCACAGCAGCGCGGAGCGCGAGGACGGAGCGATTCGCCAGCTCCCTTTGCGCCTGGAGGGTGACAACAGCGAACGCAGACCCCAAAGTGCGAAATCTTCTCTGCGGGATGACAAACCAAGGCGCACAGGGAAGGGCCGGATCACAGCAGGGTGGTTCAGGACAGCGAGGGGAACACGCTGCTGTGCAGAATGACTCTTCCCTTCCCCAAGCAGCTGTGCACATCGGTAGCTGCGCACAGAGACCAGACTGCGGGCAGGAGGCTTTCGTCCCACGAGCACTAACGGCACTGCTTGGGATACAATCACTGCATTTCCAGAATGAAAGTGCGTTCCTCCAAGACCTCTTTCCTAAAGGAGCTGAGTGAGAAAGACCAGGTTTCAGCCAACGTCCCCTCCTTTTCCCCTGACTTCCCCAGTAATCAGGATTACGTCCTCCCTGACTGGAGTTCTTACCTTTGGGACAGCAGTTTATGAGTCATCTAGGTTCTTGTATATTTTACTTTTATTCATATGTATTTGTATTTATCTATATATGCATTTTATGATTGTACTCAGGTGAAAGCCCATATGGCAGTTAGCAAGCTGACTCAGGCAACAGGAAATAGATTTATGGAACAATCTTTTAATGACTGTCTCTATAATCTTGGCAGCATAGTGACACTGGCCTCCGACACTGCTCTCAGCAATGTATTCTCCTTTTCCAGCCGAGCAAGCCTGTGTGCTGGTCTCCCAGTGCCAACGGGTAGAGCTGCCCAGCTGGGCAGTCACTAGGACCCTCCACCTCTGCTGCTGCCCAAAAGCAGGGATGGGAGCATGCATCGCTCAAGCTATCTTCCCACCACACATGATACCAGCCCTTCTTGTGTTGTGATCTCCAGAACAAGCCTCCCCTGCCGCCAGAACAGCAGCGTTTCTTCCCTGCCTTTGAAGCGCCCAGCAGTGTCCCAGAGACATCTCAAAGCCAAACCTCTGCCAACAGTCATTCTCCCAGTGCCCGGCCGCAGAGAGGGGAGGCAAAAGGACCATCTGACACCTGACCACAGCTCTGCAGGAGAGCAAAGGCTCGCTGCTGCTGCAGACCTTGACACACCTTTGCTTAACCAAGATGTCTGGGTGTTTGCAAGCCCAGCACGGGAGCTGGTGGCGACGCTCCGAGTCACGGTTTCTGCACTGGTGGACTCTGCAGTCCCAGACAACAACTAGGAAAAGCTCTTACCGTCTTCATTTTCATTGAAGGGTGGTGACTTGCTGGAGGTGTTTGCTCCCATGGTGCGTTCAGCCCCAGCTCAGCTCTCCCCACTTCTCTCAGTTACGTTACCACCCTCGAAGCTGGTGCCTCCAGGATGGTGTTACCCACAGATCGCTCCCAGTAGACCTGGGCAATGTTCTGCTGGTACACCCTGGAGAAGGCAGGAGGCAAAAAAATCATCATCATTCAGGATTAAGAAGCATTTTGCAGCTTGCAGATTTCTCACTGGAGGTTCACTGCTCTGGAGGCAAAACTGAGTATCAGGGAAAGAGCACATTATAATGGAGTTTACTAAGGAAACCCAGTAACATCATAACCTTGTAAGCTAGACCAGGACTGCTGCCCACTAAGGGAAGTGCAGAAACAGACCAAAAGATGGGAGGATCTGGATCATGTTTGCTGTATCATCCAACACATTATATTTTGTAGCTCCAATGATGACTAATTTTAGTGAGGTCAATATCCAAAATAAACGGACATAGTGACTTGGCTAGATAAAATCAGAAAGGCACTTTTGACTACTAAGGTCATGTGGAAGTGTAAAAGCTATTTAAGAAGAAATTCAGTGTTGACCTTTTGATTTAAGCTGTTACAGAAGTCTTTTATTTGGGACAAAATCATACCTTTTTTTCTTAAATGAAAAATTTCATGGAAAAATCAAGGTGTGGTTACCATTCAGTTTCTTCAAAAAAATTTTTAGATATGAACTATGAGCAAAAAAGAAAACCTTCTGATTTATGGTTCAGTGCTGGCTGCAGTGACTGGTTTTCCTCTTACCCTGCGGAAAGACAGGTCTGTTCATTAGCAGACAACACAGGTTTTAATTTTCCAATTCTCCCCCGAACATGTATGTGTATACTGGAGCATATGATTCTATATAGTTTAGTGGCACTCAAGATAGCTTGAATGATCTTATATGGGTACAGTAACAATTTTATTTTTAATGAGTTTACATGGAAAGCACCTTTATATGCTTATTTTGATACTGACACCCCTGTGAAACACACATTTATTTCCTGTTGGAAGTACAAAGCCTCAAAAGAATAAAATGAGGGAGCAACAGTGCAGCACAGTCTGGACTTTGCCCAGCCTGGAGTGTTCTTCAGGCATTTGTATTTTCATTGAACGTTTAAGGATGCAATGTAGCCTTACTCATTTTTCTCAGATCTACACTCTGGAAACACAGCTACTGAGTAGCTTCACTTTTTTACTTTAAGGTAATAAAATCATGTTATTGAAGCAGAAAAGGGAGGAATCATAAAAAAAAAAAAAAAGTTGGAGAAAAGAGAACTACTGGGACAGCCTTGGGAACCGGGACTGCCCTGGGATGCTGTGGGTTCCCTGCACCAGCACATGCAGCTCCTTCTCTCCAGTTACCTTTATCTCCACTACTCAGTCAAGAACTCAGCTCTAACCTCCTGCCCTGGGTCAGGATGATTACCTTAAAGCAACTGCCAAAGCTTGCCTGAAGTTTCAAAGCAACCCCTACATTTGGGTGTCTTCCTGAATTGGGCTGCAGTGATGCAAAATTCATCTCCAATACGACAATCCTGGGAATCCAACTGTGGATCAAACTGCAGCAACTGCCAAAGCGATGTATGGCTGACTGCAATGATACCCATTCTCCCCACATCAGCTGGAGTTGAGAGGTCTCCCAGCACTCCCCAGAACCTCTCCCAGCACTACCAAGAGGCATCCAGAACGGATCAGAGGCAGCACACAAGGCACTCACCCTCCAAGGCGTTTTACAATCTCAACTGCAACCCACCCATGCTGCTGCTGTGGTTCACATAGATCTCACTATTCCCAGCAAAGAGCAGGGGAGTTTGCAATTCTCAAAAGGCCAAAAAACCACAGTGCAAACTATTAAAAAAACTAAAATCTTGATTTCTCATCTCAGAGAACTGAAACAAGATCCAACAATAAAACAAATGAAACAGCAAATGTTTGCGATCCCTACCGGTGCCTCTGAAGGGAACAGAAAGAGCCTTCAGTTGGAAACAAAGCCACACCAGCACCTCTTTTCAAACCCCAAAACCTATTCTTCAGAGGAAAAATACACCTTCAGATGTAATAGCCATAAGCAAGGTTTGCATACTGATGCTTCTACATCACAGTGATCTTATTGGTGTCAACCAAGGTCAGCTGCTCAAGGAAATTTTCTTGTATAGGAGTCTGTAGCTTAATTTATTTTTAACAACACGTCAATACATAAAAGCTATGGGGAAGGAGCACGGATATTGCTTGAAGTTAAGCTAGTCTGAGTGATAATTACTAGGATTTGTATCTTTATAAAGCGTACCCAGGGTACCGTAATGATACATCTTTCCCTGTTTCACACTGCAAAGTCACAAAATTATTAAAATCAATTCTTTCCCTCGGGCCAAGACGACTAACGCTTCCACATTAACTTCATGCTCGGTCGGACCACTCGTTGTTCCACGAGCAGCGTGGCAGCAGCTCCACTCGTCAGTGGTCCTGGGGTCTCATCAGCCAGCCTGGCAGCCCCAGCAGAAATTTTCTACGGGCGTGAGAAAGCAGCTGCTTGGGAATGCCCAGGCTCCCACCTATAGCACACCTTCACATTGCCAAGCGTATTTTTTCCTCAACAGATGAACGCAAAACCAAAGCAAAGCGGAGGAAATGTAACCACTGGAGTGCCATCGCCGGGGTTTTACACTTACCCTGCAAGCAGGCTGTGCTCTCTGATGAGGAAAAGAGCTCAGCAGGACCAAGGAGAGAGTTAGACGTTTCGACAAAAGGCCAGCAGCCAGTTGCACTGTTAGAATTATCACTGATGGGCGACTACCGTGCTTCCTCGGAAGAGGACCACTAACTCGGAGGGGTTCACGAACAATTTCTCTTACCACCTCTTCGTTGCTTCAGCACTGCTCAGGGGCGGGGTGCCGCTGCTGTTGCGTTGAACAACCGAACCCGGGCAGTAATACGGCAATGCAGGACATTATCCCAGCACTCCTCTCCCAGAGAAACCAGAGCCTTGTTCCGAACTCTTCCGCAGCCCCAGGGAAGCTCAGGAAGGACGACGGCAGGTACTAGCGGTGCCACCTTCGGTTCTGGCCCCGCGGGAGCCCTTCCTCTGCCAGCGCGGCCGGGCGGCTTCCCAGCCCGAAAACGCTCGCCCTGCTGCAGGCAGGGACCAAGGCATTGCCTGCAAACCCCGCGGACTCCAAGCGGCCGCCAACGGCGAGCAAGCCCCCCCCCGCCCCGCCCCGCCCGGCCCGCCCAAGCCGCGGGGGAAGCCGACGAACCCGGGGCCGATGCAGCCCCCGCTCGGGGGAGCACGCCCGAGGAAGGCACCTACCTCGGGCCGGGCAGGGCGCACCGGGCACCCGCCTGGCCCGGGCGGCAGCAACCTGCGGCGGGAGGAGAGGAGGAGCCCAGGGGCCGGGAGGAGCCCGGGGGCCGGAGCGGAGCCGGAGGAGCCGCACGCCCCCGCGGGGTCCGGGCCGGGGCGGCTGGGGACGCGCCCCGACCCCGCTGCCGCCCCCACGGGGCCGCGGCGCGGTGAAGGCGGTGAGGACGGTGAGATCGGTGAGGACGGTGTGTCCCCCCCTCCACCTCCGCTCCCCCCCCGGCGTAGGCGGCAGCCGCTCCCGGCTGCAGAAGCGGCGGCGGCGGCGGGCGCTCCGGGGCTCGGCCCTGGCACGGCCCCCGCGGGCTCTGCCGCTCCCTGCGGCTCCCGGCCGACCCCCCCGCCGCGGCAGAGAGAAGCGCTCTGCCGTTTCGCCCTGTGCTCCCGAACCGTTCCCTTTGCCGCGGGCCAGCCTGGGCTTTGTTCCTTCTTTTTAACGCCCGTCATGCCACAGATTTTTATGGCTCTTGGTAAGGGAGGGGTCGGGCTCTGCCCGGTGAGCCCCAGGCGTGCCCCGGCTCAGAGAGAGGACCGCTGCTGGAAGGGGTCAGTCCCGCAGGGTGCTGAGCACTCTGCCCCCAGCTCAGCTAATAAGTCCCTGACTCTAACGGCTGCCAGCCCCCCTGCCTTCGGGGGCACAGCTCCCACCCTGAGTGCGGCGAGGTCCCGTCTGAGCACAGCCCCAGTTAATCCGCTCTTTGTAAGGCCGAGTCCCAGTGGGCACGCCGTCCCCTCTTGCCCGGACATATTCCTATTTGAAAGGATCCCGTAGAAAGGCAGACACCACATTTCCCGTCCCGTTGTCCGTGTTCTTTGGACACTGGCTTTTCCTCTCCCATTCTTGAGTGCTTGGAGCAGGCTCAGATGCCTGGGACTCCTACGGAGAGCAGTCCTTGCCCCAGGACAGCTAGAAGTCAGAGTAATTATCCAATTTTAGCCATATTCATGTGTTAATCGGAGAAGAACCAAAGAGCCGAAACACACCTATCTGAATTTTAGTCAAATGCACCAAATCAAATTGCCTGAAAAATAAACACATGGGCTGCGGAAGGAGAAAGAGGCTGGATTCACTGCAGAGCTGAACCAGGGGACACTCATCCTCCCCCCCAGCCTGGAGGTAAGAACACTTACCAGGGCTCAGGAGACAGGCCAGCTCTCCATCAGAAGGACCCCAACACCCATCCCTGAGAGACAACCTGCACACCCCTACAACGAGGATGGGCATCCAGCAGTTGCTGCACAGAAATAAAATGACAAAGTGGCTGAAGTAAAAGCATCTCTGGTGGGTAGAATAACAAGTTCATGCTGCAGGGAATGTTTAATGATTTATCTACAGCTCCAGCAACAGGAGAGGCCTGAGATTCCCTTCCCTGCCCAAGGTCAGACTTCACCTTTCAGAGCATCCACCTGCAGTCTTTTGCATGTCCAAAGCACCTTTTCCTGAAGGCACTAAAATTTGCTGAATTGAGGATCCTTTCTATTTGATCTTTCACATTAGCGATTTAAACAAAATTTGAAAATTTTTACCTTAAGTCATATTAGAATTCTTTTCTAAACGTTATTCTTAAGATTTTCTTTTCAACAAAAGCTAGAACCCAGGACAAAACCAGTACCGTTAGTGGCATCAGAAGTGAAAATGTTACAAAAGTATTAATTCAGAGTTGTTCTCTGCAGAGTGGGTCATCTGGAAAGTTTCAGCAGCTCTGTATGTTGACAGAAATAAAATGTTAAAGCCGAATTCCAGAGCAGGCCAAGGAAACAGCAAATGAGAGGGCAGAAGGCAGCTCTCCTGCAACAGCTTCTGAGGAACAGCCACCCTCTGCCCCCCAGACGAGCAGTGCCGCACGCTCCAGCCCAGCTGCGGCTGCCTGGCCACCGCTGGGAAACGGGAAAACACCGTTAGGCTCAGTGCTGGCCGAAAGCTGGCATGGGATTCATTTTCCATGGTAAACTGAGAGCCTCATCTCCTTCAGCTGGGGCTTTGTTTGGTCTGCAATAAAAAGAGGGCACACTTAAAAAAAAAAAAATTCAGTAGAACATTTCCCCCAGTTTTCTGAAAAATGGAGCTTTCCTACTCTGTCAGCTCAGAAACAGGAGGCATGTCCCAAGTAGAGGAATTTTTTCAGTGGGAATAGGAAAAGGGACTTTGTTCCATTTACTGAATTAATTCACTTACCTGTGTAACATGCTACCAATCTACTGCACAAAATAGGGGCATTGTATACAGATGGGTTAGGGAATAATGAACTGCAGTTCTCTTTTCTGCTACCCACAGTCACACTCGCACAGCCTGCCTTCATTTCTACTGACACCCATTTGTCCAACTTCAAAATTTAGGGGAAGTGCTGGAAATTTCCTCATGTATGCAATATACGGCATACAGAACTGTTGCAGCTGAATCCAGAGAACTACCTGCCTGAAAGGAAAATGAAGCTACCTCCTGGCCTACGTGTACCTGTGAGCTACATATGTCCAAAATATGCTTTAAAGTCTACATCAGAGCCATTTGTATAGATTTTCCTCAGGTTTCTTCCAACAAAACCAACACTTCCTAGCAGGTAGACCCAAGAGCAGCAAGACCAAGAGGAGGTCAGGATCCAGGCATGCGGCAGCAGCAGGTACCCTGTCCCACCACAGAGTCCCACTGCGCAAGGGCATCTCTGGGCAACAGATGAAGATGTGCACCTGGTGACAGATCAGAGCTGGGAAGCAGAAGTGGAATTCCTAGGTGCAGCAGAGTTCACTGAAGAGAAGAGGCGGCAGTGGGGCATGCCTGCATCAAAACATGCCAAGCAGAAACTCGGGGAAGAGAAGTGGGCTCACCAAGGCACCCGTCATGCGGAACAGCCACCTCCAGCTTTCCCCGGCTGGTGACACAGGAGAACCACGGTAGATCTCTGGTGCCTTCTAACGGAGAAGAGGCAAGGCTGATCCCTCTCCTCCGAGAGGCTCCTGCGACAAATCAAACGCTCTCTGTGCCTCCACCCGCACACCGAAATCCTTCCTTCCCACCCCAGCCCGTGTGTGCAGGACAACCCCCCCCCCCCCCCCCCAGGCTCTGCAAAGGGCAGAGGGAGCAAAGCACCTAATTGCTGCCACTGAATTTAAAAAAAAACCAAACAGTTTTACTCTCTTTTACTCTTTTACAATTTTAACTATTCAGCCAACTCTATTTTTGTTTCACGCACCAAACTAATTTTTAGCAATGGCTTACAAAAATAGAGAAGTTTAGCCATATTTGTGGTACATATTTCCCGGAACCTTAAACCCTAAAAGAAGTGAAATTATACTTAGCAGCCGTATCTCGGCTGTAACCCTCTGGTGAACTGTGACTTTATGGTATGTCTCCCATGTGTCAGATTTTAATATCGATTGCTGGTATCTCTTGTGGTTAAAGTGGGCTCACTTTCACAGGAGTGCCCAAAACTTCTACTGAATTAGATGTATTTGGTATGCTGTGCAGGTGGATGCTTGTTCAAGAGCATAGGTATCGATATATGTATTTAATCGAGCTTAAAACTGGTATGTTGAATATTTTAATCTAGTTCATTTAGTTTCCCCAGTGCTTTCAGCCCACCAAAAACTCCTGCAGCTGCGTGTCCAATGCTGGAGGGACGAGGTCTCCACCCGGAGACAGCAATTCTGCCGTGAGCCACAGAGGGTCACTGCTGAGTGCTGCTCTCCTGTGAGGGCTAACACGGAGAGCAACGTCTTGGTTCAGGTACCCACACCCAGAGCCATCTCTGGAAGGTGAAGTCTGCTCGTGGGGAGCCGATGGCTCACGCTTCCTTCAGGATTTATCCCCAGCAGCGGCAGCTCCTGGAGCCTGTTTTCGCTGCGCAGGGCGCTGCGCGGAGGCTTGGACCACCCGAGGCATCCCCCAGCAGCACTGTCTCTCCCACAAGTAGGGAGCCAGGTTTTTCTGGATGGGCAAATCTGCCCCTGGTGTCAGTTGACCTGTGTAACCCATATAGAAGCAAGGACTCATTTATTCCAGCTGAGGATCAAACTACTGTCTATTAATAAACAGACTGCAAAGCTCCCGGGGAGCGGGGAGGAACGATATTATTCCTCTGAAGGGACCTTAAAAGTCATGAAAGATGAGATTTGCTTAAGAAAAATCACAAGAGCAGACTCCTTGTCCAAGGACACAACTTCAAGTGTGACAGTGCACAAAAAGATCGTTGTCTTCAGCAGATCATGTGAAACAGTCCCAATATCATACATTTGCTTGAATGAAAGGCTTTGGAAAGCTCTAGGCAGAGATGGATAAGCTAAACAATGAAAAGTCCTGTTAGGGTTTGGAGGGTTTTTTTAGTTTATATTTGACAGATGTAACTGCTACCTTTATCCTCAAGAATCAAAATGGTCCACCCTAGGGAGATGTAAAGTCCAAATTCCTCCCACAGACAAGGGGACTTGGGTATGGGTATTTCCTCTCTATTCTGGGTCTTAGCTTTAACCAGAAAAGAAGAAATCATTAAACAATTTGGGAGATGGGGAAGTCAATGTAGCAGAAGTTTTGCTGCTGGCATCATGGCATCTAGGATGTCAGCTGTATCCCCTGGGACTTCTTGTGTCTCTGGCCCTGGGTCAGTAATATGTCATCCAATTCGTGTACCAGGACTGTGTTGCAAAGTGCTCCTTTACCTCACCAGTGTGCCAGAGGAATCCAGGGCCCACGAAAGAAGGGACTTTCACACCACCGGTTGCTACTGCCAAAAGTAGAAACCATTTGGCTTCTGTTCACCATATGCACAGCTCGCTCACAGCTCTTCTAAACCCTGTGCAAACGTCTCTTTCAGGCCTTCAGAGAGACAGCACAGAAGAAGAAAGGAGACACTCAAGGATTCGCCCTGCCACGGAAGGAACTGAACCAACCCCTGCTGACTGCAGCACAGAGCTGGAGATACTGGTTAGACAGTATTCTGCATACTTCTTATTTTTAGACAAATGTTTCCTTTAAGGTGAGAAAGGTGCACTTTCAAAGCGAGCAATCTGGAGCAGGGTCTTCCCTGGAAGAGTGTGGGGCCCATACACATGCTGGTCAGCTGGTCTCATTCGCCTTCACAAAAGAAAACAATCTGTTCTTGTTAATTTTTTTTCATAATCACCTTGCATTACAGCTTGATCTTTTTCCTTCTTTAATCCATTGTTCAGCTTCCTGAGTTCATACAAATGCAACTTAATTATTCCCTAGATTTTTTAGCAGGAAAGGCTCCTCACTGGCTTTTAGGAACTGTACTTTGAAGCAGCAATGACATGTCTCTGCTCCCAGCTCCTTATGCACTATACACAATAGGGATTCTTTAAAAATGCTGTTAGAGTAACACTAAGTAAGGGACCACGTGGCATTTCATCAGTGACCACGGAAGAACCACTAAGACGTGCCTGGGCTTTTCCGCATGCAACACTTTATGCTGCACATGTTCATATTAGAGTTCAGCTAAGTAAAATATCAAATAGCTGTTACGTACTGGAATAAAGCATACCTCTGGGAAAGCTCCTTAAACAGGCACAAGGCTTCATCCTCAGTGATACCCTGCATTCTCCATCTGGTTTCTGTAATAATGGTCCAAGTAAACTGAGCTCGCTTTTTGACAGGCATCATACCGTATCAGCCTCAAGCTGGTTTGCTCTGGATGGCTTCGGTCATCCTCCACCCTTTCAGGCTAGGACTGACCCTTCTCCACTGCGCATTACGCTTAGAGCATGCTGTTAGCTGGATTTGGTTGACAAGTACCAGGTTCTGTCCCTGGGCTGACTGCTTAACTGCAGGTCTGAAAGGCAAAGGAGGACATTGTTGGGGTTAAACTAATCTCCTCCCGCACCGTCTCAGCTTTTGACATGTTAACGAATGCAGTTAGAGCCCATTAGCAGTACCTTTAAAAACCTAAACCATCTGCTAAATCATCATCAGAGCACAGCCACGTTCTCCCCTTTAAGTTAAACTGCCTTTAGAAAAAAACAACCCCAAAATAACCCCAAAACCCTAAAAAAACAAGAAAAGATCTGGCAAACTCTTTTGAGCAAAAGACAATTATGTCACTTAAAAGCTGCCGAAGGTGAAACTGGCTCTTTTGTAGACAGCCCAATTCACTTCAGGGGTTAGATCTCATTTACGCTCGTTTAAGCAGCAAAGTATAACTGACAGTGGGACTGTTAGCTGGTCCCCTGCATAGGGATGAATTTCTCCCTGAAGCAGGACAGCAACTCAGGCATGCTTTTTCAAAACATCAATAAAATAAAAAAAATCCACTCCTGAAACCTTCTTTTATTGCACACTCAGAGGTACAGGAAAAGAAATTGAAGCAGGCTGGATGCTCGTAAGCAGAATTTCAGCATCTCAGGTGTCCAAAATGTCATTATGTGGATCAGTCCAACAAGGACAGAAGCCATGGCTAGAGATTCAGTTGCTTCATCTGGTTTTCCCAACTGACATACATCCCACCACATTTGCATATTGTCATTTAAGTGCTTTCCTGTGGCAACTGAATTAAGCGCTCAAGCTCTCTGTGCAAGATTCCCTTTATTTCACAAAAGGATCAAACTTATATATGTTTCAACAAAGATCTAGAAAGAACTAGCGGCATACAGCCAATACTACTAACACAGGAGGGCATATCTGGCTCAGCTGGGACGTTTGCCAGTCCTCGGAACAGTTCAAGATAAAAATATTCCATACACGTACTCGTGACTGTCTTCAGCCACATCTTCCCAGGCCTACACAAGGCCATCCTCCAACCTGACCTTGTAAAACTAGTTCTTCAAAGGCTCGGCAAAGATGCAGCACAACAAATTCTAACGGTCACTCTTGGAAACAAATGCCAGGTGTTCCGAGGTGCTCCCACACTTTCCTCCTGAGAAGAACTAGAGATTCAGGTCACGCTGGGTTTAACTCCTGGCTCATGTGTCCCTGGTACCAAATGTGGCTGCTGAACTGACCTACCCAAGACACCATATTTCTCCCATACACCGCCCAGCCAGTGCTGCTGGTCAGTGAAGCAGCAGACCAATGAAGAACCAATGTTATCTCCTGCCTCTGAAGTATTTGTGGCGAATGGAGATAAACCCAGTTGGCAGCCGGTCACAAGTGGTGTTCCCCAGGGCTTAGTATTGGGGCCAGTTCTGTTTAATATCTTTATCAATGATCTGGACGAGGGGATCGAGTGCACCCTCAGTAAGTTTGCAGCTGACACCAAGTTGGGCGGGAGTGTTGATCTGCTGGAGGGCAGAAAGGCTCTGCGGAGGGATCTGGACAGGCTGGATCGATGGGCCAAGGCCAATTGTATGAGGTTCAACAAGGCTCGGTGTCAGGCTCACAACAACCCCATGCAGCGCTACAGGCTTGGGGAAGAGTGGCTGGAAAGCTGCCCGGCAGAGAAAGACCTGGCAGTGCTGGTCGACAGCCGGCTGAATATGAGCCAGCAGTGTGCCCAGGTGGCCAAGAAGGCCAATGGCATCCTGGCTTGTATCAGAAATAGTGTGGCCAGCAGGACTAGGGCAGTGATCATCCCTTTGTACATGGCACTGGTGAGTCTGCACCTCGAATACCGTGTTCAGTTTTGGGCCCCTCACCCCAAGAAAGACATGGAGGTGCTGGAGCGTTTCCAGAGAAGGGCAATGAAGCTGGTGAGGGGCCTGGAGCACAAGTCTGATGAGGAGTGGCTGAGGGAACTGGGGTTGTTTAGTCTGGAGAAAAGGAGGCTGAGGGGAGACCTCATCACTCTCTACGACTACCTGAAAGGAGGGTGTAGCGAGGTGGGGGTTGGTCTCTTCTCCCAAGCATCAAGGGATAGGACGAGAGAAGATGGCCTCAGGTTGCACCAGGGGAGGTTTAGGTTGGATATTAGGAGGAATGTCTTCACCCAAAGGGTTGTCAGACATTGGAACAGGCTGCCCAGGGAAGTGGTTGAGTCACCATCCCTGAAGGTATTTAAAAGACGTGTAGATGTGGCACTTAGGGACATGGTTTAGTGGTGGACTTGGCAGTGTTAGGTTTACTTGATGATCTTAAAGGTCTTTTCCAACCTAAACAATTCTGATTCTGTTTCCAGAGCTCTTCTTCACACCAGCACTCAATAACACCCAAGTTATAACTTTAAGCCACAAGATTTGCCTATGGCTGACAGGGTCAAGAACATTGTCCATCCAGACACAGCACATCTCTGGCCTTTCTCTTCTGAAGACAGCAGAATGAAGAACACCATCTACTTGCTTGTAAGAGAATCAGTAGGATGCAGCTGTACACTCTCATGAAGGGATGTAACTGTGCCTCCAACAAATTACGTACCTTGCCTGTAGTTTGTTAAATTGCAACAATTATACCTGTACTAATGAAGTAACTGGCAGAGGTGGGGAAAAAAAAAGCATGGCCAACTCTGTCATACTGAAGCATTCCTACACAAAGTTCATCAATGTAGCAGAAAGCATTCCTGGGTCGAGCTAAGGTTTCAGCCACCAAACAACACAAAACATCTAAAGCAATGCACAATTGCTGATACCCTGGCAGTATCATAGGTTCATGTGATTTTAAAATTGCTACTATCAAACAGATTCAGCTTAAAAAAGGAAAGTGTGTGTGCATGTGTGCAAACCACAGTATCCGCGAGCCCGAATTAAAAGAGAATTCTTAGACACACTAATCCCTGCGAGATTTCTGTTAGGGTCTGAGCTCCAGTTTGGAAAACACGCTGAATAATGGCTTTTCATGGCTGCAGTATGTGAAGTGCTATGACTCTTCAGCTAGGGGTCACTAGAATTTAAGGCAGAACAGGATTTCAGACCAAAGTTACTCCTAGAGGGAGGACATGCTCTACAGACAAGACTACTGGATAAAAGCTTTTCTACATTAATGGCAGGATTAACTGAAGCTCCATATTCCTTCTATAATACTGCTGCTGGCAAAGAGATTGAAAAATCATACCACTTTTCACGAATCCACTGGCAATGCAGTGTCCTTGTCCCTGTCTTGCTATGACATATAGTCAAAGCACCAGGCTCTGTACATTACCCATTCACCTTCTGCTAACATGCCATTAGGGTACAGAGCGTGCTGCATTTTGCTTTGAAAGGGTCAACACTGAATCTCAAATACATACAAATATACCCAGACCTGAAGGACAAAAAATGTTTCATGGAGGGCTGATCAGTACGTTACAGTTCAATAAATCAGTTTACATTATAAGTTAAATTTATAAGGATAAAATGTGCATCTCGTGCTGCATGCGTTACTTCACAACATTAAAGAATGCTGCCAGCAGAAGAACAAAGTTCTGGAAACTCCTTTCCTACGCAAGACAATAGACGACAACCTAAGCAGTTTAAAATACAACTTTATAAATCTATAAACAGGATTATACAAGTGGGATGCACTGAAAGCATCTGGTTTTTGCTGACCAGAGTCAGAGAGTACTACTTGTCAGGGAGAGGAGTACTTGTCAGGGAGAGAAACGTCTGCTTAGTGCTCTTGCTGCAGGGCAGCAGCTTGGGGCAGGAAGGACAGAGATGGGACCCGGTATCAAACACACACATGCATCACACGTCCTTGTTGACAGCCAGAACCTCAAAAAGCAAAAGCACAGCTATGTGTTTGCCAGTGCTGTCCCCTTTGCACTCAAGCAACAGTCACACAGACCGGCACCTAGATTTCTCCTATTTTAATTCACAGAGGAAAGAAAGCAAAAAAGTAACTCATGTGGATACTACTGAGACATGTCCTGGAGTTCTCTCTCCATCCTTTGCAGAACAACTTGAAACTTCAAGGAGAATGTTTGCTGAACTTGCTTCTCAGCACATATTTATGTACCAGCATTATCCAGGTCCTCCCCGTTTCCTGCTCCACACTCACTGAAAGTACAAAGCCAGCACAAAGATTTTAGTCCCCAAAAGCAATAACTCTGTGGCTACTGGACAAAAATTAGTTTTTCATAGATGGAATTTATTTCACTAACCTGAGCTTTGCCAGCGGCAGCTTTTGGAGGATTCACTGTGGGGCAGTGGTCTGTACAAACACACAGTAAAATTCACTCTGCCTTTCTGTTTGTCTGCAAGGTTAAAAGGTCTGCAACTCTAAAGGCTTCAGTTTTCCGCCCAAATTATCACAAGACTCCCTTTGTTATTCTCACATCTCCCCATTCTTCTCAACCTATTGTCAACTGGTTCCAACTTCTGGAGTACTGGAATAGAAAGAACTCTGAAGAGAAATCTTGAGACGCAGACCTGAGGTTCCCAACTACCCTTCAATAAATAGGTCCTCCTTACACAGAAGTCTCTATACTATGCTGGTAACTGCAATTTTAAACTAGTGAGATGAGGTATTGACACTTCTGCAAAGTCGGCTGCAAAAATCCATGCAAAGAACAGGGTGTATCAGCTTCTGTCAAACTCATTTCCCTTCCAGCTCAGTTCTCTCTACATATTATTGCACTCACAGCTACAAATGCACTGAAGACATTTAAGAGCTGTAGATGAAGTAGAGTGGGAAGGGGAGAAATAAGGAGCAGACCATAGTGGTTTATGGAGGCTGTTCCCCCTCCAGTGCTTCCCACCCCATGTCCCTCCTTGAAAAGCTGTGCTCTGTTTGGTGCCGGGGATCCTCACCAGCCCTTTCACACTGCCATGGCTTGTGCTCCCAGTACCGAGGAGTTTCCCTTAACTTCAGCCTTGCTTTCACATTTGGTTACGCTCCACACATTCCCTTCCTCCAGCTCTACTTACACCTGGAGTAAGGGGAGTCTATTTTCTGACATAGACAGATACAAAAGGAAATCCACTTCACGTCACTTACATGTTTCTCTTCTTTTGCCACAATGAAGACCACCCAATCTTCATTTTCTTGATTTTTTTAAAACTTTCCCATAATATTTACATTGTGAAAAACAACTAGGGGAAAATCATAGTGTGGAAACAAAAGTTTTAAGTATGTTTCTGCAGAAACAAATGCTTTATTAATAGCTTTGTGCACAAAAATAAATAGCGAGAGTGTCACAGCTCTCCTCCAGGGAACTGGAATGTTAACAATAACTCTAACAACTAATGAGCTCAGTTTTACAGCAGTGCGAACAGGTGCACATAGAAGTTAACTCTGTTTTATGGTCACCCAATGTGTCAATAGGTGGGCTGGGAAGTAAAATGTATTCCTACTCCCACTCCTTTTAACTAGTACATATCATAACCTCACACACCAGGAAGTGTTCTCTGTGTACATCACCCAGTCCCACCAATATTAATAGACTGTCATATGCAACTCAAACAGATGTTCTCCCGCCGCTATACAGCATTCATGACTCATTTCATTTCAGGACTGAATGCAATGCAGTTAGCAGCAGACATCATAAAACTAATCAATATCCATGTGCAGCCTTTCCCCAGGCGTATTTGATTTTTAAAAGAGTTCTCAAAATTCTTGGAATAAAACAGCATTTAATTTGCATGCAGGGAAGAGAGAGACCAAGCTTGCAGGCAAACTCTTTTTATACATCAATATCGCAAGACATGTACTTCATTAGTGAAATCCTATCCTTATAGCAAGAACTGGAGTTTTGAAAGAAACAAGTCTAAGAATTACAGGTGATGTCTACATGGTCCACAGAGAATTTGCAGGTGTGAAGTCAGCAATAAAACTTAAAAAACACAACAGCATTCTTTAAATCAATCCTCTCCAACATATCAAATGGGGGGTCAGCTACTACAGGCTTTTTGTCCAACCTGGTTCCTATGATACTGCAGTATTCATGCTCTAGAGGTCAGGAGGTACCAAGGGCCAAGAAACCCTGTCTGCTGCTCTCAGCACTTCCAGCGCAAAGCAGGAATAAACAATCCCTGGCATAAATGTGAGAACTACAGTAGTGAGGACAGGAACAAATCCTGTCAAAGCCTGCTGGGCGAAAAATTTACTGAACAACGTTTATGACAGTGAAGATCCGAGGCAGAACCCTGCAAACTGCCCAGATGTTGAAGAGACTCACTGCCACTCTTACGCAAGCTTCAGTCTGATCTCCAACAAGCATGACAGAGCCTCTGGAAAACATCAATCTTTTCATGGCCCGTATGCGGATATTTTGTCCTCAGCCTCTCCCTTTCCCCCACGAACAGCTTTCCCTTGAATTTATTTCCTTCCATACAAACTCCCTTTCTGTGATCACAGTCAGACATTAGTAACTACAGCCGGCTGCTGTCACGAGCCCCGACAGAGACTGCACCGCACCACTGCCGGGCTCACGGGCACCGGATAGGCACAACCATCGCTGGCACAGCATCTGGCATGGGACTGAGGACTGCCATGCCCTCTCCAGCATGGGCTACCTGGGCACGACCAGGTTTCAGGGGTACTCTTTGACAAGAGAGAATACAGGTTTTTTTCCAAGACACTGTTGTGGATTAAGGGAAGTAGTTCTTGGAAGTGATTAATAAAGCTTTGCTGGTACGTCTTTAACCAGCTCTCGTATTATTTCTAGGCCCACAGCGAAATTCCTAGCAAGCTTACACCCAGCCATAAAGGATTGCTTGAATTCAAACTAAGAAGATGCTGATGCTGTTATTCAGGGCACTTGTAATGTATCTGTCTGGACTCAACTATTAGAGAAGACAGGAGGCCATGCCACAGCAGACAGAGATTAAAATTGGAAATCAGGGGTTCTGGATAATTTTTCTCAATGCCTTGGACACCTGTGAGACAGTTACATTTCAGCTGTAAAAACAGTGTGCGTAATCATGTGCTCATGACCATATATACACACACACCCCCCTTATAAATAACTGGCTTTTCTTTCGTAGGTGCTTAGTATTTCGAAGAGTTCAGATGTCCAACTTCACATTCCCAGTGCCAAAAACCCATGAGTGTCTTCAGCAGCAGCAGTTCCTGAGAAACGCTTTGAAAACATGGAGAAAATGTCCTCAAACCCGTGGTTGGTTGTGGCTTCTTCAAAACAATCATATGAAATGAGACGGATGTGTTTATAAGCGTAGAAATCTTTGCCAAACACTCGTAACTGAGCATCGTTAAAGCCATTAGCCCCCTATCACCCGCAGACGTCAACCTGACCCTAACCGAGCCGCAGCGTCCCGCCGCCGCAGCCGGCGCCCCGCCCCGGGCGCGCATGCGCAGCTCGCCGCTGGCCGCCGGGCCGGTGGGCTGGGGCGGGGCTGTGGGGCGGCCGTCGCCGCCAAGAGGCGGGAGCGTTCCAGTCAGCGGGGCTCTGTGGAGCGGAGGGCCGCTGCGCGCGAGCGGGGCCGTGTGAGGTGCTGCCTTTGTTCGTCCCCTGAGCCACAACGGGGCCTGAGGGGCCTGTGTCGGCAGCTGCCCCGACACACGGGCCGGGGGCTGGCGGGCGGCCGCCTGGCCTCACGGCAGCCCGGCCGGCACAGCGGCAAGGGTGGCTGGAGGGAGCTGGGAGTTACCAGTCACCCCTCTAAAACCTCGTGTTTGCCTCTCACGAGCCTCTCGTTTTGCCTGCTGCGGTACTGAGAAGCGTTTCTTAAACAAGAGCCGCAAACGACGCTGACTGGAGCGGGGCGAGCGAGGAGACCACCGCGGGGTTGTCGTGCTGTCTGTCCGTCCGCCTGTCCCCGTCCGCTCCTGTGAGCAGCCAAGGTACCTGAAAACACAAAAGTCCCTGTTTTCAGAAACCCGTTAGGCGTCATCAGGCTCCCAGACTAGGAGGAAGAATTTTAACTCGCAAATCCTTTTTCCTTTGAGGAGTTTATCTGAGTGGAATTACATAACAATAGAGAAGAGCTTTCTGGAAAGGGCATCATGATATCGCTCCTCTCAACCACCATGTTGTCTGCTTGCTTCTGAAACACTTCAGCAGAATTTATGAGACACTGAAGTTTATGCAATAATGTTAAGACCTGTTTTTGTAGATGTTGTTTTTTTCACATCTTCCTGTCATATTTTGTAGGTGTTCCCATTGTCCGGACATCTCAAGTTATGAATCTCACTAAACTTAATATTCTTTCATAGTCTTATCAAACTGTCTCATACCCTCAGATTCCAGATCTTTTCATACTCTCAAAGCTCCAGTTTTCCCTTGTATTTGGCTCGAAGTATGCAATAAAGCTCATTCTGGGCTTTGTATCTATTAAGTATTGAAGATGATTTTATTACTTTTAACATATATGATATATATGGACCTGTATTAACATACAAAAACCTATCATGATCTAAAAACCAGACAGAAATCTCACAAAGACGTTTGGGTAGGCCATGAGATAGTCCAGTTCACTCAGTTCTATCTCCAGCTATACATTATCTCGCAATCCCACGTTTTCCTTCTCTTTTGCAGGGAAGTAGCAAGTTTGAGTCTCCCATAGCACGACCCCTTGACTGAATCCCGTATCACACTTGCTGGCTGCGAAACAGTCACATTTTCTGTGCCACGTCTCAGCTGGGTGTAAAACGGGTAAGATGACATTCCCTGTCCTCATGGCTCCATTGTGCTGCTTTCTTCATGTCTGGAAATTGCTTTGAGATAAAATGTGTGTTAGGATAAAAGGAAGCAAGTTGTCCTTTGAGGCAGTGAATTTTTTGTGCTACAGTGAAAACCGCATTACAGAAAGGGAAATTCTGCTGAGCTGTCACGAAAAGGAGGAGCAGCAGTAGATAAAATCCTAATTTCTCTCAGAGTGGCTTAACACTACAGCAGCAAGCACAGTTGAGAGTGCTACAGCTTAATAATATGCCCTGTAATAGAAATGCCTGTAGTATTCTTTTAAAGCAACTACAGTGCACTTCTAATTCCACACAAATTTTGATTATAATATTACGATGTCCTGTAAAGCGGCTTCATTCTGCTTGGATTCATTGCCAAGCAGTTCACACCTATACTGACCACAAATTGGAAAAAAAATTATTGTGGTAGCAAGAGTAGTTCTCTTTTTCTCTATTTCACTCTCTCTTTAACAGTGCTGGAAATGATTGGGGGCATTAGTATTCTGATGAAGAGAGCCTGTGACAAAGACCGTGACTACAGGGCCTCCTGACTCTTCTGTGATGCTGCCAGTGATGTAGAGGGGACTGACTCCAATTGCACCGTTTTCAAAATAGCCCTACCATGGTACGGAGAAAACAAACAGACGGGCAATTCATAACGCGGGCATAATGTTTTCAGTTTTGCAGTGTTAGCTTTGCACTTTGTATGGAAGAATGATACCAGGTGAGCAAATATTTATCTTTGTGCAGGGACTGCAGGTATTTGTGTGCCAATTTGTATGTGCGTGTGTATGTGTTTGTTTTAAAAAGGACAAGCTATATACCAATGTGATCGTGTCTTATCTTTTTTCTGCATATGTTTCCCTGGCAGGATTTGGAAACCTCATGCAGGATGTGCTGTGGTGCTTTAGTCAAGTAAAAGGAACTATAGATATTGGGGTGACAGAAGGTAAGTTTATTTTTCCTTTTGTTGCTGTGATCAGAAATAACTTGTTTGTCATGTACATCTTGCCTAATCAGCGTGCAGGGGGGTTGTTCGCTTGTTGTTGGAAACTGCTGGCAAAGAGCTAAGTTGCACTCTTTTCGTTTCTGCCTTCATTATGTACTTACGCATTTGAAAGAGATGGGGCTCTAAAATTAGCTATTGATCCAAAAAAGTCATTTGAAGGCATTATGGCTTAATCATATCAATAATCTTTGAAATAGATTTCCTTTTGGTTTTCAGCTGTTATTTACAGAATTTTTCAGGGAATTACGAGACAGCCTCTCCCATTGTAACATCCTTTACTGGAATCAGTTGGATTCTGTTTCTGACTAACATAAGTGTAAGTTGGTGCTCATTCTTGTATATGGAGTTAAAATAAATTGCAGCGCATACACTTGTACAGATATGTATGTACCTGTGTGGGAGGGATTGATGCAGGCAGTTGGGGGATTTAGGAGCACAAGACATCCCCTCTCACACTCAGTAGCTTTCAGGGCGATTTGTGCTCCTCAATCACTTGGGCACTTCTCTCTCTGCAAGCGCATCTGTTTGGCATTTAGCCAACATGTGGACTGCAAAAACATGGACAACTGAAAAGAAATGCATTAATTTTCCTGACGTTAAGGTTGAATTTATTCATTCAGTTCTGTTCTTCCTATGATTGTTCTGGTTAAACTTCTCAACCGGGCATTTTCCTACATTTTCTTATTCTCATTTCACACTTTCCTTTCTCTTATTGCATTGCCCATTAATCCGTTAATTCCTTTCCCTTTCTATTTCACATTTTATTCCCTATATGTTCGTTATCCCTCAAAGATAACTGAAACCTTTATCACATCCCTCTTCTCTTAACCCTCCGAGTACAGGCAATGGTTTTGTGCCTTAGGGAGGCCAAACAAACAGTGATGAAATCCTGTCTTCCCCTGTGCAGAGCAGGTTGGTTTGTGTTACTACAGTGACCTTTTACATTTGCATGTAAATTTCTGTCATGTTTTGTTTGGAGCACCAGAGGACACAAGCTTTGTTCTCTGGGATCACACTGCTGATTGACTGCACGAGGGACAGGCTGATACCTGGAATATAGCATGTGAGGGTGCTGCCCAGCAAGACTTGGTTGCACTGGCAGAACTGTGCCAATGTTTTCTGCCTGAAACCAGAGTGTAGACACTACTAGTAGCATTTCATCCCTCCACCTGAATGGTTTTGGACATAAGAATAATGCTGGGGAAAAAGCATGCTAACAAGCGCAGCAATGCCTGGGAAAGTGTTGCTAAAATTGCAACTGCTTGCAGCTCCTTATGTGGAGATTAAGATAATAAATGCAGGAACTGAGTTGGCCTATTAGATATATTTCTTCTATTTTGTTATATTTCCAGAAGTGTGATGCTTTCTTTAAAAGCACAGTCTCGTAAGACTGAGAAGAGGACTCAGTCAGCCCAAGCCTCTGACAGCAGAGCTCTGACTTCTCCTGGTGGGAATGGGATTCTGCCTGGAGTACCGTCATCTGTTTCGGTTCAGTGGCAGTTCTCTGTTACACTGCTTTTGCAGAAGAGGGTTTCAGTCTGTAACCTCTAGAGACTACAGTGGGGGACAAAACTCAGGAGAATATTTAATGATTTGTTAAATCTCTAGGGAAAAAAAACACCATTGTGATTAAAGCCAAGATATTTTTTTTACTGAGGTGGTTTTTTTGCAAAAATGTTTACAAGTGTTTTAAGCTTTTACTGTAGAATCTGCAAATAATTTTAAATGGTCAAGAGTACTTGTTTGCTAGTTCAGGATTAATAAAACGGTAGGTTGCCTCTTCTTACTTACTATCCTTTTCTTAATGTAACCAGTTATCAGCTGAAGGCTATAAGCTATATTTTTTTTACATTTGAGATTCAATGCTGGAGGAATCCAGAGGCACGATGACAGGAAGGGCCCCCTGCGATTTTTGCTTGGGGTAACCTGGACTCGCAGAACAGTAAAGGCTGATAGATAATACTTAAAGGCTATATTCAGTGAAACCAGTAACAAAAAGGTGATCATGTTGGTCTGTTGAATCTGGTCAACATGTACAAACGGCCTCACCATGACTGAGCAGAAAGCTCAGGAGAGTATTTTAGGTACGGGATTGGGCTTTTGGTTGTTACGCTGTTTTTGTGTTTGTATGTGAATGTGTATGTGTGTGGATACAGATGTACACATACATGAATTACATGTCATAAAAGTGTTTTTCACAGATGCTTCACCTTCATCAGAGGTTTGTCCATAACTTGTTACTTTTATGCTAGTCTTTGTGGCACATTTTTGACCTTCAGAACTCTTGGTAACATTCAAGCATCATGAATTTACAAAATGTAATTTTATTAGTTATTGGAATGCATGCATTTGTGTATGGTCAGGTGAAAGGAGATGTTACTATTATGTTTAGAATGTTCTGCCTCTTTAAATGTAGAAGAGCCTGCCTCCTTCAGCAGGATGGATTGTCATTCTGGCTTTCAAATTATACTTAAAATGTTGCTGAGAAGAATTCTGTATTAATTCTCTGATAATATGCTTGCTCTTTTCAATGCACACGTAAAGCTGCACGAACAGAGATACACACAAACTTTTGCATTTTGTTCTTCCCTTGGTCATTGCTTTCCTTAAATTGGAATATGGTATTGTAGTGTGTGGTACTTGTCCTGATGAAACCAGTGGTGTAATGGATGCTTTAACTCTCTAATAACTGTGTGAATGAATGAGGTCTCTTGTGCGGAGATGGGAGGCCTGGGACATCTTTCAGCTGCTCAGACAAACACCGATTTCAATGTTAAATATGAAGTAAATGATGTTGCAGATTGCCATTGTGGTGCTACAGTGCTTTGAACTGTATTTCATTACTTGCTTTGAACTGTATTTCATTACTACTGAAAGGCAACAAATTTTAGAGATCTTGCCTTATTTTGGTATATTGATAATTAGCAGTCTAGTGTGGAAAACAGATCAGTGCAAATTTAAGAGGTGAAATTTCCTCTAGTCTTCTTGAGCCTCATGATGCACAGTGTAGAACTACCATGGTCATGGGAAGCTGCCTCAGCGCTTGCTGAAGGGCACATCACAAGGGAGTTACGCAGTGGCTGCACACCTTAGGAGGGCAAGGGCAGCCTTAGGAGATTTGGGGCTGCTGTGCATGTGGGCTGTGTGCTTCAGACTAGGAGTCCAGGCATTAAGCATTTAAATCTTGGTCATATTAAATTAGTCAGGTGTAAAGCACACATATAATGAAGTTATCAAATGGAGGAATATCACATAAATGTTAATGGCTAAATTAAAATGGTCCTAATGAAGTCAGATGTTCTGCCCCGTGTCTGGAATATTTTGCAATTGGAATGTCACCAGTTCGTAGCAAGCTCGATGAACAACAGTCATTTCCAGCAGGTCTGAGATTTTTATTATGTCTGCTTGCACATGCCTGTGTTTGCCACATCATCCAAATGTGTAACCAATAACTCCAACTCAAAGATTTCAGTGTTGAATGGTGGTCTGCAGGCTCACCAAGGTGGCTCAGAGCCTGGTTTGTGGTCTTGTACGTTGGTTTCCTTTTTGTGTTGCTAATTAAGCTCAAATATATATTCCGATCTTTGCATGTGAAGTGAAACTCAGTTTGTTAATGGAACATAAAAACTGAGTATAAATATTTAAATACATCCAAGCCACAATGAAGATAATTGGGGGGGGGGGGAATTGTACATTATTTTAATGAAGTGGAATTAATCTGTTTCTTAGGGAATGTTTGTGCCTATTTTTAAGTGGAAAAAGATATTTTTTCTGTCATGTACAATGGAATCTATTACATCCATGCAGATGGTGGAAGAGAGGCACAGTATTTGCAGATTTCAGTCCTACAGGTAGGTCTCAGATACGGCTTCTGTTTCAAGCTGACTCTGAGTTCCTGGGTAAACCTGAAGCAAGTTACTGCACAGCTCCGTGTGGATAATATTTATTCCAGAGGCTCACATAACCTCTGACTCTCTGTGATCTATATCTACATCCATAACATCCATAAGGAGGTGATAAAGACAGCCACAGAAACTAGAGGGGTGCCGTATAAACAGTTAAAAAGGCATAAAGGGAGGGGAGGCACAGGTTTACGAAGAAACACAGTCCTCCACCTGAAGCTGTAATGGTGATCTTTGTAAGCAGAACTGGGGCAAATGTCTTTCTGGGCTCTTAAGCACAGGACCAAAGAGTGAGTCCGGACAGCCGAGGGACTTGGACTGGTCTTGGAGCAGTCAGTTTTCCTCTCCTTTCCTTGAACAGCAGGCAGGTCAACACCTCTCAGTTTAGTTCATCCGTTCTGTTCCAGCAGTGAAATAAACTTCCAGTGCTCTGCTACCAGAGTGAGTTACACAAGCCCAGTACTGTGATCGTGAGAATCTGGGTTGCAGCGGGATGTGTTTGGCATGGAAATCCATGCTGGAGAATGAGCAGGTTGGTCTGTGCGCAGTGGATGACCATGCCTGAGGTGTGGCAGTGTGGCTCTGAAGATGCCGTCGTTGGGTACCACAGTGTGTGCTGCCTTCTCATGATATGCACCTGCATCGTGTAAGCCATGTGCTGAGAAAGGAAAGGTCGTAACTAGAACAGTAATATGCTCTCTTTTCCTTTGTATAAGGTGAATGGTTTCTCCAGAGCTGTTCTCAGCTGGCCTGACTTAGGGGTGGCCCTAGCCTTCTCTAAGGGCATCCTGGCTCCAGAATATTAGTTCATCTAGCTGCTTGGAAATTCACATTCTTTTCCAGGTTATGTTATGAAAGTGGTAACTGAGCCTGTGATCATTAGAGATACGTAGTTGCAGTTTTCACGTGTGTGATGTGGTTAATTATGCATACCGCACTTAACTTCCCTCTGTAATTTCAACTGGAGACGACATTCATCACTTTCTCAAGTAAACCTGAATGTAGTTTCTGGGTGCAGTTAAACAGCAGTGTTTGCTTCAGAGACAGTCGTTTACATTTCCAGGCTAGTATATGAAATAATCTCATTCTCTGAGTCATACATGAACACATAAAGTGACTTTCCATGAAGAGTGCTTTATAAAATACTGTCTCTTTATTTTGTATCTTGTTTCCTGGGATGGACTTGAGATACACAATAGTACTTGATCTTTAGCCTTCACTTGTTGTGATGCAATCAGAGTGAGCCGTCATCTCTGAGCAGGAAGGCTTTGCCATCTTGCAGCCCAGACCTGGATTTTTTTCCTTTCACATCCAGAGAGGGTGTTTTGAATAAAGAGAAAGATATTAAAGTGAAATGAAAAGCTTCTCTCTTCACTGGCACAGGTGCTTTGCACCTCTTTGGTACAAATGCAGTCATGCTGTCATCTGCCAATGACAGCAAAATTAGAAAGACTGCAGCCAGATGATGAAACCAAGCAGCAACATGACCCAGTGCTCCACACGAGGCAGCAACAGCAGGCACGAATGGTGAGTGGGTTTGGTCCTAAACCAAAAGCTTGTCCGTAGAGTAATTAAACAGCAGGAAAACAGGGGGTGTGAGCATCAGCAGCTTATCACATTATTTCCTTCCAACCTGTCCTCTTGCTACTGTGATGTTTTCCATTATGTGCAGCTGAGCAGGTCATGGCAGGGCAAGTTTGGAGCGCACTTATCGGTGAGAGATTTCTGCCGCAAAGAGTGAGTTGTGCTTGGAAAAGTGTTAGAAATACTGATGTAGATCTGCTCTGCTGCTTAAATGCTGCAGGTTCAACTGGGTATGGGAGAGTCCAAATTGAGAGCACTGCCTCGGAAGAATTCATAATACAGCAAAGTGTGTTTTTGTTCTGTGCTGTAATTTGCTGCAAGTTTGTAAGTGCCTTGCTGGGTCTTTTGGTTCCCCCCCTGCCTAAAGACGCTTTCTGAAGGCTTGAGGGAGCAGAGCTGTGCAGCCGCAGGCGCCCGGGCCGCCCTGGCCCACGGAGGCAGCACGGCTGCTCGGGGAGGGCAGCGAGACCTCGGGCACCTACCTGTCCTCTCCGTGCGGCACTCCGGAGGCTGGGCTGCGCCTTCGCCCTGGGAGAGCAGCAGAGTTTCCGAACACAAACCACCGCAAGCTCTTACCGTCCCGGCCCGGTGACGCGTGTCCCCCCCCGCACGGCCGAGACCCGCGGCTCTCCGGGCAGGGAAAGCGCTCTCCGCCGCGGCAGCGGCCGCCTCCGCCCCGCGGGGCGCCGGGAGCCGGCCCGCCGGCGCGGCGACGGCTGCGAAACGCCGTGGCTGCCGCGGAGCGGGCTGGGGCATCGCGCAGCCCGCCTGCCTGCGTTCCCGCCCGCCCGCCGGCGCCCTCGGCCGCGGGACTGCCTGCCTGCAGCCGGCTGGGCGGCGGGTCTGCGCCTGCCTGCGAGGACGGGCGGCCGAGGCGCCGTGCTCCGGGGGTGTGTTCGCGGGCAGGACGGGCTTAGTCAGCAAACCCGGCCGCGCCTCAGCCGATGCGGCGGCGGAGCCGGCCGGGCCGGAGCGCTCCGCTCCGCTCTGCCGCCGGGGCCGGGACCGGGACCGGTGCGGCCGGGCCGGCAGCATGGGGGCCGGCAGCACGGGGGCCGGCCGGCCGGCTGTCCCCGCCGGGCAGCCCCAGCAGCGAGCCCCCGCCGCCTCTGCCATGTAGGCTGCCTGGGCACCGGAAGGTTCTCATGGATTGAGGAGGGGCTGCGCTACCTTCTTTATTTTTTTTTAGCGTTGTTTTTTTTTTCCCCCTTTGTGTGGTTTTATTTCCCTCTTTTGTTTTTTTTTTAACCCCGGGTTTGGAAGATGAAATGCTTCTCGCGCTACCTGCCTTACATCTTCAGGCCGCCGAGCTCCATCCTCGCCTCCAGCTGCCACGCGGAAGGTACGCGCCGCGGGTGGGAGGGCGGGCAGGGGAGGGGAAGCGGCTGCTGCTTCTCACCGGAGAAGGCTGAGGAGGCAGCAGAAAGGCTGGGAGGGCGTTTGAGGGCTCAGGAGAAAATGACTTCGTTTATTCCCATCGGTGCTGCTTGGTTTACTGCTAACTCTGCACTAATAGTGCGACTAAGCAAGCAGGCTTAAGGAAGACTTCGTAGTTACGGTGCTGCACGTTTTTCAGCTTTATGTAGTTTGTAAACATGGCCTTTAATTCATCTGGGTATTCCCAAGAAAATGAAAAAATCATATCTAGTGCTGCCTGCATTTGGTTACCTGTGCCCTTTCCCTCATTCGGTAAAGCCTGTTTTCAGGTCTCGGCAAAACAGTTCTGCAGGTATTTGGGATAAATGAAATATTCTCAGCAGCGCTTGAACTTTGTATTTTCTGGGTAGGAATGCAAAGTATCAGGTCTGTGTTCACTGAGACTTCAGTGGGACTTCTCCCATAGGGAGTGCTTGTTCATTCTGATTTATAACCCTGTGTGATACGACTGTGTGCACATTTGCTGTGTGTGAACCATCACACAGCTTTGCGAATCATCCGCAGTCGTCCAAACAGCTCCGCAGGATCAAAATTTCACACCACTGCTACTCCCCTATGTGGAACCACAGCGATTTGCCTCATGCGCCCTAACCAGAGTTAGTTAATGAGGAAAAACACACTTCCTGTCACCCAGCTTTCTACGGACTCATTCATATAACTTGAGTCTGTGTGCATAAACTGAAGTAGCAACCTCATCCGTGAGCAAGGGGAAAATCCAGACAAACACTGTAGGGATGTATGCTTAACGGCTGGTTTTGAGATGACTGGCTTCAGTCTCTGCCCACTGCATGTATCTAGTGAAAAAGGAACACGGTGGGGAGTACCTTGCCATGGCTCCTGATGCCTTGACCAAGAATGTTGCAAGGCTGAAGATACGGAGTGGAAAGGTCAAGCAGGAAGGACTGGGCAGTAGATGATGACACTCCAGGCTAAATACTTAGGTTGCTATATTTTAGTCCAAGCAGACAGTGTGAACTTATTATTTTCTCTGAAGTTCTAAGCAGATAAAATTATCCCAATAGATAACTCAGATTAACTCTGGAGTTCTTTCTTTGAAAATTTCTCTGAAGATTTCTTTTGTTTTCGTGTTGACTTTGTCCAAAGGCACATCTCCTTAAGATATTCTGAATAACTTTTGGATTGTTCTACTGGAATAAGTAATTGCAGGGAGAAGCAGACCTCACTGTTTTAGGGGAGGTCATATGAGACTACTGAGAGAAAAAAAAAAAGGATTAAAGAATGCCACACCAGTGTGCTATCTGTTCTTCTCCATTGCAAACAATATATGAAGAATGAAACTTGTACAGAACTGTTTCGCAGACCAATTATCAGATGCATATAATTAACTTGGGGTGAAACTGAGGTCTGGAGAGTTTACATGACTCTGTTGCAGGCTAAATCACTAGCAGAACTGAGAAGACAACCCAGGTAAGAGCCTGACTCCTGCCTCAGTCCTCTTGGAATTGCTAAAAAGGCCAGTGTAGCATACAAGAACCCTTAATATACGATGCGCAGCAGGAGCAGGATCTAGTGCTCGTACCTCCATGTTTTGAAGTGATGAAGTTGCGATTTGGTATCTCTGGTTCACTCTTGATGGAGTGTAGACTCGCAAATGGACAGCACTATTCAGGGGGTGAAGCTGCGAAGCCTCAGGGACCAGATTCAGTCAGAAGCTGCCCTGGCCAGTCTTTCAGCCAGGCTTTACTCCGCAGACAGACAGAAGGCGCAGGACGGCTAAGCCTGTCAAAGAGAAAAGGCTCCTCTCCTCCCCCAGCCTGGCAGAGGTGTCCTCCTTAACCAGAGGAGAAACTCCTTTGTGCCCCTGCACCACCCTCTGTACTCACCCCTTCCTGGCAAAGGTGTTCCTCCAAAGACCCTTCAGAGCTCGGCTCTGTCCAGACCGGGACGTGAAATCCGGATGTATTCTTTATTACCTCACTGTAAGAATTCTCTCCTTCGTTCATCCGAGGTTCCCAGAGTTGTAAACGAGAGATCTAGGTCAGCAAAGAGCCTGGAACAAAGGCTGTGCACCAAGCTGTAATAAACCTGAAATTCAAGTATGCTTGTTTATCCTCTCTGGCACTGCCTGTGAAATGGTTTTAGAAAGTTGCAGCTGAGGTCTCATTTATTTCGTCACAGCCTGGTTTGTTGCTCGGCTCTGCTTTGCTGTGAAGTTACCGTGCTTGAATGGCAGTGCCCATGGAAATGATCCAGCGTTGTTATCATTACTGTGGAGGTGCGGGATTATGGTAATGAATGGGAAGGAGAGGGTGCATCTGGAGAAAGCTGGTGCAAGTGAAGTGCCTTAGGCGGTGGACGTGGTATGGCTGAGCAGGTGACATGCTGGCTTCTCTTGTGTGACCTGTTGTTGCCATCATACTCCTGGTGCTTTTTGTCATCCAGAAACACCAATCCTCCTTGTACCAAGGCGTGTGGCTTAGGATGCAGTATAGCACGTGTGTTTTGAGATCTTTTGAAAATATTGACTACTTGGGCCTTAATAGCACAGCTCAGTGATGCATTCAGGTGTGGGGTTAGTGTCGCATGTTGGAATTCAGTCCCACTCAGCAGCACGTAAGAACACACGCTTGTGTCCCATTGACCTTAAAGGTATGCCTGTAGCTTGGCTGAATAATAGCAGTTTGGCAGAATTTGAGCCCACAATACTATTCTTTGGACCTTGATTGCTACTCCTGAACTGTATTTGAATGAGGAATATTACTATAGAAAAGCATTTCTTGATCTATTACTTAAGATGCAAAGGAGGTATTTGGTCTGCCTTGTTCTCGCAGTGGTGTGTGCACTGAAAATCGATCCAAATATATCTTTTGATGTGGAATGAGCACTGTGGGCTTTCTATCATTTATTATTTGCTGAAAAAGAGTTAAATGACAGCAGGACCGATGCCTTAACAGAAGTATGTATGTGTAAGCATCGGATTTCCTGAGAACTGTGGATAGGCTGCAGCAGCTGGCAGACTTGGGATGTGTGTTTACAAAATAAAACACTTCAGAATGGTTACATATATACTGATCAAAATAACTGCCTGTTTTTTTAAATGCGAACATATTTTAATTTGTGCAACATGTCCAACTCAAGGATTTCAAAGATCATTTAAACCCTTAGCAAAGTAACCTTCAGAAAAAAAAGCCTTTGAATTAAGAAAACAATATCCTTTCCTGCAGACGAGGAAGCAAGCACAAAGATGGGAAGTGGGCTCTCTGAGGTCATACAATTACCAAACTTTGAGTCATGCATATGTTTTTCTTCCAGAATTTAAACAGAAATGTATTTTTGTGAGCTTTTCTGAGAAGGGTTTGAAATGTTGGCTGTTCTGCAGAAGTATTAATTCTTTTGGGTACTTTAATTGATGTTTAGACATGTAAGAGTTATTTCCTATCCTTAAAATCTGTTATTGTGCTTAGAAGATCCTTAACTGCATTATTAATTTGACAGGCCAACAACTCAAATACATTTTCAGTAACTTCCAAATTTTTCCAAATTTGGTTGACATTGAGTTAGGCCTAAGGTCTTGAATCACTTTGTATTTCATGCTGGTAAGTGTAGCCATTCATCGCTGCAGCTGTGGGATCTGTGTGCAATAGTATGTTAGCTTGGTGCAGATACAAAACCGCAAACAATGCAAATGCGTCTGCTTTTAGTTCACTCACTAACATTGGAAATGATAATTAAATTAAATATTAAATATTAATTAAATATTATTAATATAATAACATAATAATTAAATATTAATCTTTATTTAATATTAAATACTTTATCCAATATCTGAATTTACTGCTAAGGTCTAGATACAGGTTTTTAATTGTAACAGAAAAATAATGATGCACATTTGATATTGCAATGCTAAAAATCTGGACAATACAATGAAAACACGTTTAGGAGGCATACGTCAAAGAAGCACTGCTACTTTCATGCTAGGGTCAAAACAAATGTATGCTGTAGGTTTTCTACTATTTTATTAACTCTAATCACTATAACAATGTAATAAGAAACTTTAGCACTTCTTTTGCACTTCCTGTGCACTTCTGTGAAGGACCAAAAGAAAGTGTCCATTGAGTGTAAGTCACATTAGGCCAAAGGTTTGGAGTTCAGTCATTGCTCTGAGTAGGCTCAAATAGTACCGAAATAAGCAATAAACTCACTGTCTGTCCTGCACCAACAAGTCTTGATATTTCTTGCTTTGAAGAGTCCACCAGGAGCTTGGTATTACGCTGTAGCTCATTCCTGCACATTCTTTATTCATGCAAATAATTTAGAATGACTAAATCAGTAGCTTATAGAAAGTTATGGCAGTAGTGCATTACAAGTAGTAGTAGGCCAAGCACAAGGTTGTAATCATGGGTGTGGAATTCTGATGCTGGATGGTTTTCTTTCTCATGGGTGAAGAAACAGCTTCACACTGTACTGTGAATAGATTTCTGTTTGTTTGGGAAATAGAAAACATAGAAATAAAAGAAAACTTCCTACATCCAACATACCCAAAACTGAGACAGTACACAACAGGTACCGCAGGTCTGTGTGTGCGACACCAATGGGGAGGAGCCGCGGCTGGTGATGAAGGGCTTTGAAACCAGCCATACTTCATCCTAGCTGCTGTCAGATGCAGATGTGAAAGCAACACTGCTCAAATGTGACTTATGTTGGAGAACAACAAGGGGTGGGGGGAGCATGGGAAGGTCTTGAATCGCAGCTGCAGAAGTGAAGAACAATGGACTGGCTGTACAATTACCACCAGCCATGAACTGGGTTTAAGTCTCGTTAGTTAACATCTCAACTGTCTTTATCACGTTATTGTCGTGGCTGCACTCGCTGCCCACCTGGCCGTGCATCTGGTATTTCTACTGGGAACCCTGGCCTTCCTGGGAGATGTTGATATTTTACCTACTCTGATCTGTGCTCAGTGAGACTGCTGGCACAGCAGTCTGGGATTTCACACATTCCTCCAAAATGAGAGTATTGGGTCAAGGCTGGAAGAAAACATAGGTAGATTTCTTAGCAGCATTTTGGAAGGAATAAAAAAATAGCACTGACAAATCCCTTGGGAGTCATCTAGCAGGATTAACTGTACTTATTGGTAGTATTGACATAGTACAGGAATTCTTGTAAAAGATCTTCATCCATGCCAGATTTGGTCTGGAATTTTACTCCCATCCAGCTGGTCTCTAGGTTCTTCTAAATCAGCAATTAATGAATTAATAAATCGACTTAAGATTTTTGAATGGGAGGAGATATACAGGAGAAAACCATCATGCTGTATTGCTTCTCCCAAGATTTAAATGACAATGTTTAAGTGATTTTAAGTGATAATTATTACAGTTAGCATGGAAACATACAGTCAGAGAAGTGATGAGAGGCTGGAGGGCTGATAAAAGCTAAGGAGGTCTCTTAGAGCACCTTTCCATTTGCAGCAGGCTCTAATAAAGCAGCTACTTAACAGGTTCTTGTCAAACATGTCTCAATCCTTAAAGGATGCCACATTGCTGTCTTTGCTGGTAATCGGTTCTAGGGCTGAGCTGTCTTCATGGTTTGTGTTCATTTATCTCTAACAAAACTGTCTGCAAGTTAAAATGATTCCCAGTCTCCACTATGTAGCCTGTGGAAGAATTGCTCAGCATTAGCTTCATTGTGATGTTGTATCTAGTCTCGTTCAGTTAAATTCCCTGTCTGAGCCTGTCCTTACAGGTGAAGGTTTCTGAACTTATTACTCTTGTTGGGCCCTTTTATTTTCCCTTAATGTGGGATAGCCAGGAAGGGAACTGGTACTGTGACTAAGAAAATCATCCACCGTTAGTAGAGAATGTGTTTTGTGTATTTACTGTATGGCAGCCTGCTGATCTGTTGGTGTCTGTGTGGCCTTTGGGCCAATGGTGCTGTTAACTTAAATTCAGTTTGTGCTCTTTAGTGTATCTGTATCCTCCGCTGCAATGAGTTTTCTACGCACAGCAGAGGAATTCTGGCTGAAGTCATGAGTTTCTGTATTGCTGAAGATAGTCGGTCATGGCTGGGTCAGGTAATGCCCTACATCGTGAAAAATGAAGGTATGTTATGGGTTAAGCTGTCAGCCTTCCTCACCTCCACCCTCCTGAAAACTTTATTTTAAAGCCAAGCTGTTGTCATTTCCCCTACTATCTTTTCCTCTGGGGAGAATCTTCAATCCTCAGTACGCCTTTTACCGTTAACATGTAGGGTAAGATTAATTAAGAAGCATGCCCAGGACAAGGAATTCTCTCTGATGTGGCTGGGTCAGCTCCGTGAGTATGTACAGCTGCTGCAGCTGCAGGCAGTCGGTGGAGCCGGTCCAGGTTTCCCGGTGGGAGCGGAGCTGAGCCCGGTGGTGCCCGTGCAGGCTGGGCTCCCGGGGACACGCTCGGGGCTCCCAAAAGGGCTGGGCAGGCGCAGCCTTCGTGCCGAGCCAGCGTGCTGGGACCTCCTGAGACGCCTGCAGAGCCGCTGGCTGGGAGGCAGGTTATCTGCCTTCGAAGGGCCTCCCTGGGTGCTCCGCGTGTTGTGCTGTCAGCGCTGTGAACCGGCGGCAGCTGCCCTGGTGACACTGCTCACACCTTCCCTGCTTCGGCCGGCCGGCCTGGCCTGGGCGTACTGCTGTTTGTCCTTCTGGACAGCTACCTGGGGGAGCTGTGCCGAGTGCAGAGCAGCCCTATTGCTGAGCAGAGGAAAAGAAATGAAAAGGCAGTTTAATAAATAGATTTTTAAACATCAGTGGGGTAAATATTACGTATTTGAAAATGAATGTTTTCTTTCAACGCCTCTGAAGAATGGCTGGCGCCCGTCCCGGTGAGGGGGGCTCTGCCTGAGCTGCAGCTGCAGCAGAGGCACAGGGCAGTCACTGTCTACGGTGAGGGTGGGCACCAGCCCGTGGTGCAGCCCCGCTCCACCCTGCTGCCGGGCACAGAAAGCCCTTGTCCCCGATCCCCGTAATCCCCTGAGAGAGGGCAGAGCCTGCCGGAGTTATCCCGAGGGGATGCCAGGATGACCCACGGCTGTCAGCCCAGTCCCAGCGTGGTGCCCGCTGCTGCTGCTGTACCAGATGTGAATCTGCGGGGAGCTCGGTCAGCAGCAGTGACCTCTCCTCCCGCCAGCAGTTTAGGTCTTTCCTGCGGGGAGTTTTAACAGAAAGCGTTACCTACATTTGATCTTTAGAAATTACGTGTACTTCCAAATGACAGACTGCGTGTGCAGAGAGCAAGGGAGGGCACAGACTAGTTCTGATCTCTGCTGCTTGATAAGTCACAGCAACTCCTCTGTCTTCTGTTAAGTAGTTCCTATGTCTCCCTGACCCCGGGGCATCTCAGACTTGGCTTCATTGCCTCTGTGGGCAGTGGGAGTCATGCAAAAAGCACGACTGCCCGTTATGAGCCTGTTGCTGAATGCGTTAGCACTGTGATGCTGCTGGAGTCTGCCAGACTTGCCTGGAGGACGTGGCAAGTCCTTGCGTGTCCTTGTAAACCTCCTTGTGCTTGGGTGTGTGTGGGCTCTGCTCCTCATTCAAGTTTGTACAAACGTATGCAAATACATTTTACAAACGTGGATCCTGTGCCCTCTATTTGGTACCAGTATTTTGACAAAGACTAAGCTAGAGAAGGTCATACAGCGTCTGCTTTGGTATGTGAGGCCTGGAGCTAACTTGGTTCATTTAATGTCATTACTCGAAGGAAGTTAATCTATTGCTTTAGGAATACCTTCACCTTTAATTTATTAATACTAAGTGTTCAGACTGCCCGGTTCCTGATTTATAAATTTCTCGATGGCAAGGTAAGCAACAAGCACCACTCAGGTAATTGGTGCTGTTAGTGAAACTGACTTTTAGCTCAAAATTAAATACTGTTTTAGTGGAAAAAATACACTAAATTAATGAAACCTGTCTTTAAGCAGACTGATTATTTCCTGAATAGCTTGATACTCACAGGATTTGGGGTCCTTGAAAGACCAAAATGTGACTTTCCTTTAAAATAAAGGATTTTGAAGTTATAATTCCCGGAGTATTTGTATGAATAGTTCCCTGGCTAAGAAAGGCTACCAAAGAGTGGAGCAATTCCTGTGTTGAAGTAGCCCTGAGGTAACAATCTTTTTGTTTTCTCTGAAGCCTTTCACAGTTTTCTGGTTTTCTGCATTCCTCAGTTTGTGCCCAGGCTTTGCACTAGCATTTTTGGAGGTTCCAGCAGAGGTGACAGGAAGGCCAGGATGTTTAATCACTTAGGTTTGAGCCAGTTTTAAAGCTTAGCTCAAAGGGGCCTTAAGCTAGAGGGTTAGCTTTTTAGGGGTCTCTTAACATGAAAGCTCAGCCAGAGGCACCTTAAAACTAAGCTCTTTACCTTAGGGGTACTCTAGGCTAAGCTTTTGGCCTTTGGAATACTTTTGAGTGATGCATGTAAAAAATAAAAATAATTATTTCCTCATACGCTCCAGACAGCAGATTCCTCTATGGAATCACAGAACCACAGAAAGTATGTTCAGGTTTTACCTTTTACCATATTTAGATCAGTGGAACAGGGTAATTAACAAAGTGAAGAAAAGTCTGATTGGGAACTGTTTAAAACGTATCTTAAAGTTCCTGATCCCAGACGTTAAACCATCAGTGGTATAGAGCAGTCGCAGAGACCAGCTGGCTGGTGGCTAACTTGCTCCTCTGGCTGTGGTCGGTCTCTGCACCATCCTTTGCAGAGCAAACCCCGGTCTGGATGCTGGAGGACACTCAGGATGGCAGGACCCCACAGCCAAAATCCTTGGCCTGGAGTGAACCTAAAACAGCCAGTTTTCTGTTCGTTCTTTTTTGAAGACTTTAACTTTGTTATTATGATGACCCTTATACTTACCATCAGCCTGTCAGTTTTGTCCCCGCTGTGTTGACCATAAGTGGGTTTATTTTTCTGGTGAGTCATTCTGATGGCTTTGACCTGAGTTAATCAGGCACCAGCAGTTGGGAGCTTCACTGAAGTCCTGAATTACCCTGGAGTAAAACCCACATAAATTAAATTTGAAGCAGCATTAATACTACAGAATGGTATGTGCATTAGAGGTACAGTAAGATGCCGCGATTGAGAGACGGAGACCCGGCTTGATGCAAGTCAGGATCTGATTTATTGATTACAACAGTCATTTTTATATCTTTAGACGAACAATGAGCAGTATGCGTCTTAAGTTGATTGGTACAACAGCTAATCACCTAATACATATTACAAAAGCTGAGCTCATGATTGGTTAGCAGTTAAGCAACAAGATTTATTACTACTTCCCCTTTCTCTCGGCCCCTTCCGCGTATCCCTTGGCCACTGCATCCTGTTACTGTGCAACTGACAAGGGCTCGCTGGCCTTGTCCCTTATCAGTACAGAGCCTTTTATGTTGAGTTGTTTATATCTTGTGCAGCTCTCGGCTTGCAAGGTCTAGCACATCCTTCCTTATCAGTTGAAACTCACTAGGAGTCCTTTTAAGAGAGATTGAGTCACCCCCGTCATCTCCCCCTTCTTGTTGCACAATAAGGACTTTCTTCACCTAGTTGGCTATTAGGTTCTGCATACACTGCAGGAAACAGGGTAAACAGAGTAACAAAAGGATAAAAACGACCAAAGCATACACAATCATTTTTACAAGGCTTCTTAACCATCCTGATAGGCCCCAACCTCCAAAAAGTTTGTCCAGCCAATCCCAGCTATTGTCTTGATGGAGTTTGGAAACCCCATCCTTGAGTTGCTGTATACTAGCGTGAATCGATTCAGAGCGTGAGGCTGTCGAGCAGGATTCAAAATGATCAAAAAGAAAGGCAACTCGGGGGCACATCGGTGTGCCTGTCTTAGGGTAATAGCTGTAGCAACCTTTTGTAGAGAATCAACAGCTGCAGAATTAAGAGCGCGGGGAGAACATAAATCCGTGCTCCCCTTAAGCAGGTCAAATAAGGGACTTAAATCTGTATTGGAAATTCCTAATAGAGGTCGGACCCAGTTAATTGTTCTCAACAGCTTTTGTACATCATGCAAATTCTTTATGTCCGCTTGAATTTGTAAAGGCTGTGGAACTATAGTTTGAGCTCGTATGCGCCAGCCTAGATATTTCCATGGTGGTATTTTCTGAACCTTTTCCGGCGCAATACAAAGACCTGTTGAGTTAACAGCAGTTATGACAAGGGCCACAGCTTCCTCCATGACCTCGTGACGTTGCGCTGCCACCAAAATATCATCCATATAGTGATACAGCAAAACGCAGGGCATTTTTGTTCTAACAGGGTTAAGGACCTTGGCTACATACCATTGGTATATTGTGGGGTTATTTTTCATTCCTTGTGGCAGCACAACCCACTGGTATCTTTGCAACGGGGCTTGCATGTTGACGCTTGGAACTGAAAAGGCAAATTTAGGAGCATCGTCTGGATGCAAGGGAATATTAAAAAAGTAATCCTTGAGGTCAATGACTGTCAGAGACCATTCCCGGGGGATCATTGTAGGAGAAGGGAGTCCTGGTTGTAGGGCCCCCATATCTTCCATAGTGTCATTAATTTTTCTGAGGTCATGGAGCAAGCGCCACTTGCCAGTTTGTTTTTTAATCACAAAAATAGGTGAATTCCAGGGGCTTACAGAGGGCACAACATGTCCCTTGGATAACTGTTCATTAACTAATTCTTCCAGGGCGCGAAGCTTTTCCAGTGGCAGGGGCCATTGATCCACCCAAACAGGGGTATTAGTTTTCCAGGTTAATTTCAGGGTGTTGCGCACCTCAATGGCCCCTCCTAAAAATGTGTTTGAATAGACATTCCCCATTGCGACAGCACATCACGTCCCCATAAGATCATAGGCACAGGTAGTACAAAGGGCTTAACAGAGGCCACATGTCCCTCCGGGCCCCGTATCTGAATGAGCTCTAGGCTCTGGTGACTACTTCCCGTACCTCCAATTCCTGCTAAGGTTTGAGAAACATTGGCCAAAGGCCATTGTGGAGGCCATTTAGCCTGGGAGATCACCGTGACATCGGTCCTTGTGTCAATGATCCCATTTAGTATCACTTGTTGTCCCCCGCGGGTAAGGGTACATTGACACATGGGTCGCTTCTGGGAGATAGACTGCACCCATAAAATCTGCGGGTCCCCTGTCGACCCGAAGCTCCCTTGTCTTTGTTGAGATTGGGTAAAAATGGGGGAGCCCGTTCCTTTAGGTATCAAAATTAACTGGGCTATACGGCTACCTTTAGGTATAGTACAGGGAGGGAACGGGGTCCATGCCATAATTTTAATTTCATTGGTACTATCAGAATCAATAACCCCTGGTAACACAAAGAGTCCCGACAGGGTCGTAGACGACCTTCCCAGTAATAACGCTTGCGTATTTAGGGGTAGAGGCCCCGAAACATTTGTTGACAATAGATGAACCGAGGAATCAAGTACCGTTACTGTGTGGCTGGTTGCCAAGTCCAACCCGGCGCTCCCGGCTGTGGCTGGGCGAAGATTTGAGACACTGCCGTATCCCTCTGCGGCATCGGGGGGTTTGGCTGCGGAACTTGTGTCTGCGCGCGCCGCTGTCCCGCGCTCCGTGACCGGTTTCCCTGTATCGGTTGTCCTAGGGAGTCATACTTAGAGCGACATTGGTTAGCATAGTGGCGCCCTTTTCGGCACCTAGGGCAAATCCCCGGTGCCTGGGGCTTGGCTCCGATGTTAGTAGCCACACAGTTCTTTTTTAAATGGCCAGGTTTGCCACAACCATAACAGATCCCGGGGCCCGCAGGGCCACGCATGGCAGCAAAGGCAGCGGCCATTGCTTCAAATTTATGATCTACAGTGCCAATTCTATTACAAGCTTCCACCATTTCCACGAGAGAGGGATTGGGGTTCGGAAGAGATTTCAATAATTTCTTACAATCCACATTGGCATTTTCCACAGCTAACTTCAATAACAGAATCTCCCGCGCCTCCGCATTATCTATCTGGCGCTCTAAGGCCTGCTTTAATCTGTCAATAAACTGCATGTAAGACTCTCGAGGTTCCTGAGTAATAGTAGTAAAAGCCTTTTGCGGCTTTTGTGAGTCAGGGACCTTAAACAGAGCCTTTTTCGCTTCCTCCCGTATCGCATCAAGCGCTTCCCGTGGGATATCCCTCGCCTGAGCCACCGGGTCCGTGTGTTGGCCAGTACCCGTGAGATGCTCAATAGTTAACGCGGCGATAACGGGATTATTGTGGCCCACATAGGTTAATAGAAGCGCCTGGAGTCCCCCTCTCCATTGCGATTCCCACAGCGAATACTGTGTGGGGGTTAACAACAACTGTGCAAGAGATTTGAGATCGTGCGGAGTCATTACATAAGTATCTAAGACAGAGGACAACAAACTCGCAAAATATGGGGAAGAGAGGCCATGCTCGGTGACAGTGCGGCGCAGTTTCTTCACCACAGGGAAGGATAGTGCCTCCCATTGAGCCCCCCTCCCTTGATAAATAACAGGAGCAACTATTTTCTTTGCAATTTGTAAGTCTCCCTCTTTCAGAGCTTGTCGTCTAATATTTGCCCACACATCATGAGGATCGGGAGGATAAAGCTGCGGCTCCTCCTCTGGGTCCACTGGTCCTGGATCAAAAGGATCATCCTCTGGGGGGTACCCCGCGGCACACACCTCTAGCGGCGCAATGGATTTTTGACCCTCCGATGATAACGGAGGTATCGCAGAAGAGTCTTCCTCTCTTTCTGCTTTGTCTTTGTGACTTTTTTCCTGGGCTTTTAAAGTCTCAAAAATACCTCTCCACCATGGAAGCATGCGCTGTGCCTCGGCATTCCCCGTAGTCGCCGCATCCCATAGTTTCACCCCCACATCATTCCAAAGCTCCCGCGTGAAAATAGTAGATGCAGTTACAGTGGGCATTTTTACTTGTACCCATTTAAGCATTGTCTTAAGATCATGCCCGGAAATATTCTTTCCATGCTTTTGAAGAAGAGCTTTCATAAGCTCATATACGTCTCTCTCGGGGGAAGACGCTTGATTCCCCATGTTTCCCACAGCTCACCTCTCTACTCCGGAGGGATTTCAGGCTGGCCGGCTCCTGCTTCCTTTCAGCAGCTCATTCAACGTTCTGTGGGACTCGCAGCATGCCACGCAGATAGGTGGTTCTTAATCCCAAATCACGTCGGGGTCACCAATTTGCCGCGATTGAGAGACGGAGACCCGGCTTGATGCAAGTCAGGATCTGATTTATTGATTACAACAGTCATTTTTATATCTTTAGACGAACAATGAGCAGTATGCGTCTTAAGTTGATTGGTACAACAGCTAATCACCTAATACATATTACAAAAGCTGAGCTCATGATTGGTTAGCAGTTAAGCAACAAGATTTATTACTACTTCCCCTTTCTCTCGGCCCCTTCCGCGTATCCCTTGGCCACTGCATCCTGTTACTGTGCAACTGACAAGGGCTCGCTGGCCTTGTCCCTTATCAGTACAGAGCCTTTTATGTTGAGTTGTTTATATCTTGTGCAGCTCTCGGCTTGCAAGGTCTAGCACATCCTTCCTTATCAGTTGAAACTCACTAGGAGTCCTTTTAAGAGAGATTGAGTCACACCCCCCCCCCCCCCCCCCCCCCCCCGTCAGTAAGATTGTGTAAGTATGCAAATATGGTTTGGTGTAACTAATAGTCTATAATTACATGAAGAGAGGCCATTAGTTTAAGGCTGATGGAGGAGAACACCGAGTTAAGATTGAGCTTTCTACAGTAATTGCATTGCCTGATTTAGCTGTTCTTTAATTTCTCAGTCTGAATGCCATATCAACCCTTGCTTTTTAGTGAAGAACATCAGACTCACTCTAATCTCAGTTCTTACATTTATCAGAACTTGCACCATGTGCAGGAATCCAACTGCCTGGTCTGTTCTTTCCATAACAGTAAATGAGGTTAATTTTCTGCAGCCATGAAGAAAAGGATTGTTGCTAGGGGAAAAAGAGGCAAATTCCCTTTCCAAAATACTAGGGGTAATGTCAAAATGCAGCACAGTATGTGAAAACTATTTCTTTTCCCAGTGAGCTTAATGCCTTGTTTCTGCTACATCCATTTCTCTTAATTCATTCTTGTTTACTTGGAGGAGGTAAATCACACAGCACTGCCCAGCTCCTCCCACGGTGCCAGTCGTGCGGTGGGAGATGTGCTGCAGCTGGAGAGAAGGGAGGGCCGCAGGCACATCTCTGGACTTCTTTAATATGAGAAATGATAAACTTTGTCCTGACCAGGTATGGTGAGGGAGCTCCGATAGCAGGCGTGCTGCTCACAAAATGGCAAGATGCCCAGCTCTCCAGCTGCCAGATTCAGTTACGGGTAATTCAGGCATATCGGTGGTGCAGATGGATCGGTTTTCTCCATTAGGGATGAGTGGTGCACTTGCATTTTTGTTGTGGTAACTCAGGAGCTGGAAATACCTTTCCTTGGCTGCACTGATTGCATTTCCTTTGCATTTTTTCTTACTCTGTCCATTTCAAGGTCTTTTAGGAAAAAATAACGTTTGCATTATTCATGTATATACTTACAGGGTTTTATTTTGCTCCCTACTAGCTTCAGGAAATTTATAAAAGAGGAAGAAGGCTATTTCAGCTGTCACAGATACAGAGCTTTCTTCTTGCAATTATATTCCTTCAGTATAATTTTTTGCCACAGAATACAGTAACAGTAAGATCCATGTTTTTTGTCTGAATGGTGCACTTTCATTGGGGAAAAAGTGTACAAGCCACTTTGAAAGATGTTAGTGTTTCATTAAGAACTCAGCTTGAAGTCTCTCTTCTTAATGATACGTTAATTTTTGCCTTTTAAGGAGCAGAGTGTCAACGATGAGAGGGGAAACTCGCTCTGGATGATTCCTCTGTGCTTTGTTATTTGATCACATGCTCCAGCTCTTGGTGTCCCTGGGAGGGATGACTGGCTCTGGGGAGCCGCAGCTCTTTCCCCACGGTGGAGAGGGAAGAAGCAGAGATCCCTCCCCGAGCCTTCCCACTGTGTCACCTAAAGCAGTGAGGATTGCCCAGGCAGGAGGGGACCCCCTGGCCCAGGCTGTGGGCGGATGGATGCCTGCAGGGGATGGATGCCTGACCAGAGGCTGCGGTGGGAGGAGGAGGCTGGGAAGAAGCCAGGAGAAGGAGCGTGGCACCTCACAGCCCAGGGGCAGGGGAGCATGCTGTGGCTTTCTACCACTCAGTGCTCAGGCATTTGGAAAACCAGGAGCTGCTGCCATTGTCCTCAGCCTCTCCCTGCACTGAGAATCCCAACTGCAGCATCCTGGTGCAGGGTTAACCTCTGCTGCGGGAGGTGAGCTCTCGGGGCATGCTGGGGCTGATCTCATGTCTTGTGTTTCTAAATGATACCTACTCCACCGTCCAAGGAACATAGTGCTGTGGGCCCAGGAGACTGTAACAAAAAACAGACGTTGGAGAAAACAAAGATTTGCCTTTAGTGGTCTCAGCTCCAGGAGAGCCCAGATGCAGCCTGTGAGTCGGGGATGCTGCTTTGGCCATGGCCAGTTTGGGCTGACTTGGAAGGCAGCTGGCCAGCTGAGCAATGCTGGTTGTTGGGTTGGCAGCAGGCTGCCTCTTCCAGCCATGCTGACAGCCCCCAGCCGCACCGCATCGCCTTCCTCAGCTGCCCCACAGCTGGTCGTTCCTTGCTCTTGTCTCAGCTCTGCTGCAGTCGGGATTTGTCCAGGACCCCACAGATCCTTGCCACATCTTCTGTGTAAACACCTCTCTTGATATCCTGCAGATAATAACTACACCTTGACTGGGAGAGGTCCTCTGCCCGCTTCCCTCATGATGAGCTGCTGTCACTGAGCTCTGTGCTGGTTGCCTCAGTTGGAGGAGAAGGTTTTCCGCTCCCTGGTAAGAGCGGTTCTTGTCTCTGTGCGTATGCTGGGCTCTGAGCCGTTTGCTAATTGCAGGCCCTGCTGAAAGCCAGTATAAATGAGGACAGAGGTCTAAGCTGCACGCGATGCTCTCATCAGTTAGGGGTGGAATTTTTTAATTCTAGCCAGCAGCATTTCTAAACCTCTTAATGCAACATAAAAGTGCTTTGTATTTGTAAATAAGCTCTGATAGTATAAACATTTCTATATTGAGGCCATGATCATGATCTTACACTACTATAAGTTTACAACCATAAATTATATGACTATGCTGAAGTAGGTTTTTTTTTTTTTAAAACGAGGGGGGGAAAAAAAAAGCCTAGTAGCTCCTAGGCTCAGACAAGGCCCGAGTTGATCAGCTTTTATTATTACAAAAGTATATGCATTTGCACTAATTTCCCAGGCTGAAACATGACCTCATTTGTATTCTCTCAAAGCTATTGGGTAGAGAGTGGGATTGAATTTGGTTTTAAATTCTCATGGGTATGACATTGAGCTGCAATTTGAAATGAATTAATCTTCATATCCTACTGGGACTTCTGAGCTATCTGAATAAACACAGTTGAGGAGCTTGTTCAGGTTTTGCCTTTGGTTCCTTTTGGATGGGCTGTGGGCAGTCCCATGGGACTTGGATCGAGACCTTGGGGTTATCTTTGATCAGACTTTGGTGATTATTGACGTGGAGTAAGGGGTGCTGTGTGGGCTGGCTTGTGGGGCCATACACCTCAGGTGAAGTAAACTGGGACCAGTCTGTCCTAAGTTTTGCTTTTTAGCAACGCCCTCTTCATGCTGGAAGGCCAAGAATGGGAAAATCCCTGACCATGGAGTTCATTATATTGAGTGGGAACGAATGTTGAGCAGGAGACGATTCTGCTGAGTTTGGAGTTTTTGAAGTTTTAATTAAAATGCAGTGGAAACACTGGGTCTAGATTAGCACTGCCAGCCGAGGTGGTTATTGGAGTTGCGTGCTGTTTACTTAAACAGCTCATTAAGGGTGTTGCATACGATTTCTTCTGAAGCTTTGTTTCTAGGCTTTGATGCTGCATATTTTCTCTTAAAAAAAAAAAAGAGAGATTACTTGTTTGCTGGAGACAAACTAATTTATTTTTTTTCCCTACAAGTCTATATTCCCTCTATCATCTAGACCTTTTGTCTCTGAGCATTGCTGGTTCCATTCAGGTTATATTAGCAAATAACGACAGGGCTGGGGACTGGAGAAGCTGGGAAGAAACAGAAGCTCCCACGGGTGCTAGTAAGGGGCAGCACCCCGTTGTCCCTCTTGGTGTCTCTATGGTCTAACGAAGGATTCTAGGAGAGCACGCAGCTCTCCTGTGAAATCACCGAAGCACTGACGTGTTATAAAGTCCTCTCGTTTTATTGCAGCACAGGAAAACTTGCTAGGGAGATGTTACCGGCTGCAAGGTGAAGCGCAGTGGCCAGCCCTATTCGAAAGTAAGGCTGGAAGAACCTCCAGCTTGGAGTTCTGCCTGGCAGGTCTGCTGAGCTGCTACAGTCTGGAGAGGCCCTTGCTCAGAGAAGGGTGGGCACACGCACAGAGCCAGAGACCCGCTCGACAAAATCACGGCGGGGGTGCGGCCTGGGCCGCACGCCCGTCGGCCCGTCTGCGGCGCGGGCAGGCCGGCTTCGCCGGCTCGCGCTGCCGGTGTCGCCGAACCGCGTGCTGTCGGGAGAGCGCGCGGGGAAACGGCGTGAAACGCGCGGGCGGTAGGAAACCCGCCCCGGCGGCTGCGGACTGCTGCTGCCCGTTCTGCCGGCGAGAGCCGAGGAGAACCGGGAGGCCCGCTCTGGGCGGTGCCCGCCCCGCCCCGCCCTGTTCTGCCCCGCCCCGCCCTGTTCTGCCCCGCCCTGTTCTGCCCCGCCCCGGCCGCCGCGAGTCCCGCCGGCTCCCGGGGCGGGTGCGCTCCCGCCGGCCGCCGGGCGGGGGCGGTGCCGGTGCCGGTGCGCGCCCCGGCCCCGCGGGGGGGGCCGGGCGGTGTCCCCGGGGCAGGGTCCCCCCGCTGCGCCCTGCGGGCGGCGGCAGCGGCGCGTCTCGGGGCGCGCTGGGCGGTTTTGGGGGCACCGGGCGCTCTGACTCCTTCCTTTCGCCTCTCCCCCGCCAGGGAACCCCCGTCGCACCGCCGACGGGACGCCCGCCCGGCGGGGGTTGCTCGGGGCGATCCGGCTTTTGCTGGTGGCCTCAAGGCAGCCGGACCGCCGCTGCACCCCGCGGGAGGAGTGGACGGGGCGGGGGGGGCGAGACTGCCGCTGGCCGCCGGCCTCGGGGTGCCTTGCAGCGGGCAGCACGCCCTGCCCGGAACGGGTCCAGGCAAGGGCTCCGAGCGGCAGCACGGCGAGGACTCTTGCTCTCAGGTGGCACGGCAGGGCGGGAGCACAGGTAAGGGGACGGCGGTCAAGCTCTCCGCTGTCTCGGGAAAGCTGCCGCCTCTGTCGCAGCCCGAGCCGGCACGTGTTGAACTGGCAGGGTCGGGCATCGGCCGCCCGTCCCGGGAGGGGACGCGTGTGTGGCACTTCTGCGGCCGGGCTCCGGCGCTGGCCTCTCTGCACCCCGGGGCTGGGACGGGGCTGGGGACCGCGCTCCTGCCTTGCGCCGGCGGCACCACAGCATCCCTCTGCACCACGGGCAGCTGAAACAGCTCGCTTCGTTCATACAAAAAGTGTTGCTGAGGGTTTTTTTTATTACCAAAAATACTTCTAATTGTCGATGTTCCACCCTATCATCATTGGATTTTGAAGATGATTTTTCTTCTCCCCCAGTTTGTGTTGGGAAGTTGCTCCCCATCCCGCTCCTGTGCTGAGCGGCGACCCGGTGCGACCGTCGGTCTCCAGGCTGCCCAGTGCTATGGCTTCCTGCAATTTTGCATGTCAAACCAGCTCCAACAAAAGAAAGAGCCGAATTAAGAGCGTATTTCCAAGGCTCTAGAGATATTTCCGTGATGTGACTTATTTCACTCACTGCAGATGGGTTCAGCTGTAGCTTCCCAGTGTTCCCATGTCATCTATATTTAGTTAGTGCTTAAATCAGCACAAAGGTACCTTCTGTCATCCCTCCCACTCTGAAGAGACCTGATTGAGGTTGCAGGGTTGTACAGCTAGAAACGCTTCAGAGTGGGAGAGAGGGAGAGCAGCTGGCTGGGAGGATGAGCTTCAGAGCAGATCTCTCAGCCTGCGGCTGGCTTGAAATGGAGCTATTTTAAGCACTTCTGGGGAAGGCAGGAGGGTGAGTATCGTCAGGGTGACCTACCTGTAAGAAAAAAACAGGGAAATTGTCTCCGTTTATTGTCCCTGCCATGGACAGCTTTGCCCATGAGTCAGTGGGCTTGCCAAATCTGTTCTCCCGCCCGTGGCGAGGGCATGCGTTTCCTCCAGCGCTATGGGCTGTGTTGGGCACAAACCACAGGCACAGCTTGGTGCCTCTGATCAGACCTAGAGGCGTGTTTAGTTGCTGTCCTGGGTTGGCAGACCAGATGGTAAATAGCCAGCAGTAGCCTGCAGCTTCTCGATTTTTGTACACTCTCTCCACTGAACCCACCCAGGAACGCCACGAATTACCACGCTGGCAGAGGGCACGAAGGGCCACAAGTCCACCTGTGTTGACTCAACAAAAATGTTCACAAAAGCAATAGTGTGAGGTTTAACCTTTCTCTTCTCTGCAGGCAGCTTTGCTAAAGCAGGGTCACCAAAAAAGTCTCAGAAATTCCTTAAATGTTTTGATATTGTGGTGAAGCTGTGCAGGTGTATTTGCTATACACAAGACCCTATTCTTACCATGAAAGTCTGACAGCAAGCCAACAAACTGTGTTTGATACTATAAGTACTTTTCTAATGTGGATTATGAAAGAAAAACAGGCTGTCATAGGCTGATCTTGCTATATTTGGGAAATAAATGCACTATCAGCTTTGTGAAGCCATGTGGTGGATTTATTCACAATCAGCAGTTCCTTTCAAATGCAAGTTCATGGCATTTAGTAATACATTTTCCAGTATACAGCTCAGCACTCTTTTTTTTCTTTTTCCTTTTCCAGCATATGATTTGAGAGCGGTCAGCTGGCTGCGGCTGTAGGCCACCTCTTGTCTGGGCAACGCGTATTCAGCAATATAATTAATCACTTACATTAGTGAGTTCTTACAAACTCCTCTGTACTTCATCATCAGTTTTTGTCCCTGCACAGTTTCGTTTCCAGTGCTGCTGGCTGCTTTTTTTCCTTTCTATGCAGTGTTGCACAACAGTGTGACTTTTTGGCTAAGTTTCCTCTGGAAATGGGGCTTGTAAGACCACACTTGGAGTGTGTGTCTGTGTGGCCATCAGATTCGCTCTCCTCCATTGCTTCTGGCACTTGCTCCTACTCCACCAGATCTGGCTGAGGGCTGGGGGTCTTGGAGGTACCAGCTCTGTGGTAATGGGAACATGGGCAGAGGGAGATCCTCCTCGTGCCCTTTGGAGGGGGGTGGTCTTGTCCTGAGAGAGGGAGCTCTGCATCCAGAGCCGGTGCCAGGGATGCTGGGCGCTGGAGCCCTGGCACTGCTGAGCAGGCTCTGTGTGCAGACAGAGGTGTGCTCAGCACCTGGCCGAGGCACAGTCAATCCCCATCACGGACCTGGTGGGTTTAGAGGAGAGTGTGAGAGCGCGCGTGGCCACGAGCAGTGGGATGCAGTGCCGGTCAGAGATGGATGGACCTGAGATGTGACTCCTGGGTCTCCTCCTGATCCGACCTGCTCCCGGTGGAAGTAACCACTGACACCCACACGTGACTTCTGCTGTGGGCTGCTCTGGTCTCTACGGGCTGGGTCCGTGTGAGTACTGCGAATCACAATTATCCCTGGTGACCACCTGCGACCTCACTGGCTGTGCAGGGAGCAGAGGGTGCTCAGCTCCTCTTCCTTACAGGACTCAGTCCTTACCTGTGTATTCCCTTGGGATTGTTGCCGCGTATCAGAGCTCAGCAGATCCCAGCCTGCTTCTCTCGCTGTATTGTGGCTGATCTTGGCCACAAATCTTTCCCTTGTGCCTATTCCAGCTGCTCTGCCCACCTGTATAATGACAGCACTTAGCAGTAAATAGCTTCAAAAAGGCCTTTTAAACATTAACTAATGAATCTGCTCAACATCTTTGTGAAGGAGCTATGCATTATTTAAGGAACTCAAGGAGAGAACAAAAGAGGGACTGCAGGTGGGGGCTGAGTTCAGGACTTGGTGCCTCTGATGTAGGCGTGCTTTGTACCTAAATGCTGAGCTGCTCTACTGGCCTATTTATTCCTTTTGTTGTCTTAGTCTGGAATGGAATATTTATTTTCATAATAATGCATTATAAAATCCCAGCTTTCTAAAACATAAGCAAGGGGCTTACCAGTTCTTAATCTCTGTTCTCACTAACCAGAGAACACAAGTTTACTCCTTTGATTTGTAACAGGGCGGGACCCTTTATTGGGCTCAAAAGCTTCTTATTCTGTCTCTTAACACACCTTCTGCCCAGAGACACAGCACACTGGATTGCCATCCACAGCTGAAACGGGAGGCTGGCAGTGGTTCGGGGATCTGTGTTTTTAGGTATTTCTGTGATGCACAGGTACCCGAAAACTTCCATGACTGCATATGCAAGCAAAACAGATCAGTCCCATGTCTTCGTATGTGTCTTTACCCTTGTGCAATCTTGCACCCTTTCATACCTGCATCTCCCGGTGCTGGTAAGCTGCTTCTTGTGCAGTGAAGCCTTAGGTGGACTTTGGAGCTCTTGGTAAGTGTGTTCCCTACAACCGGATCCTACAGCAGAAAAACAGGATCCCCAAGACCTGCATGGGCCAACCTGCTGGGTCGTGCCCTCTGCTGTTCCTGGAGCTCACGTGCTGTGCGTCCCCTACCATCTGGCGTCTAATGCTTGCTGGTGTTTTGGCAACATATACATGAGCAGGAGGAGAGGGGGAGGAGGCTGAAGATGGCCCTTGCTGTGGAGCCCTCATTCCCTTGGGGAACCTGGTGCATGACGATTAGCCAGACATCTCTCCTTGCTCTCTCTTGGGCACAGTAGGAGATGCTTTCTGGCAGCTGCAATCCTGGGAAGTGCTGCATACAGAGGGGCAGGAGTCAGCATAAAACCATGCTGCTTATATCCCAGTTTTTCACAGAGGAACATATTTGGCTGTTGGGATCATTTGTTTAAAAACATTTAGTAATGGGTACATCCAATTGCCTCTGCTTTTCCCTAGAAATTGGTGAGAAAGTGACATGAACAGTCAAGAGAATGATAGGGCAGCAGTTCACCATCACTGTGCATTTGTTTGGCAGCATGACACCACCAAATGTGGCTTCCCGCTGGTTTGGAGCAGTTGCTCCACGTCCATGGCAGCAGTGCGGAGGTCGCAGCTGTGCCCTGTGCCCTGGTCTGAGAACTGCCACCCTGCACGCATCCGAGCTGCTCCCACGGTGTGTACCTAGGTGTAACTCATCCCTTAACCCAGAGTGACGTGCAACTGCAGTGTACGGTTTGAGGAGGAAATTAAGCATGTGCTGGATGGCGTTGCAATGATTCGTCTGCGGAGTGTAATCATCAAATTATACAGCTGGCTTGGAGCCCAGCTGGAGAGGTCATTCAGGTGACTGAAAAAGAAGCACACTAGATATGACTTAGGCCACCCTTGACAAAGCATCGCTGTCTAGTGCAGATATTGCAGTGGACGTTTTTGTGCAGTGAGTGTGTCCCCATTAGAAACTTGGTGAAAACCCACAAACCCTACCTCCCAGGAGTTACTATAAAAGAGCCACAAGATGAAAATAACATCTTATCTCCTGCTGTGCTGGGCATGAACTTTTCATCTTGGGGAAGGAAACCTCTATCACCTGGCCCTCTGTGAGTATACTGGTACGTGTTTCCGATGTGTGGGAGGATGAAAGATTGGCTGTCTTAGAAAAGTGCAGTAAGGAGCTGGCATGGGAGTGAAGCACCTCCAGGAGGTGTGATGGATGAGGGAATTACTGTTAGTCAGGCTGTCCATCCTTTAAGCGTTAAGAGACAGTCTTGGGTTTCTGAGGAGTTTCTTGATTTTAAATACTTTTCTTCTTTTGGCTAGCTGCAAATTCTCTCCTGAATTCTTCTAACAATTAATGAAATCAATCTAATTTCTTCTTTCTTCCGCTTGGGGACCCCACTGCCTCAGTTACCTGGATACCTGGTCTGTGGGTCTGGGCTGCTGTGATGTAGCTGCGGAAGCATCTTGCTTTTTGTATATAAGTAGAAACCAGTCAATACCATGATCCTATTAAACCAGTGACTGTCTGAGCAAGGTTTATACTGTAAGGTTTGAACGGTGGTTTGTTTTTATTGGGAGCTATGAAAACTGAAATGACTTTGGGCTGTCATTGAGGACTGATTAATGGCAGCACACAGCGGCAATGCGAAAGGCATCGACGCCGAAGGAGGTTTGGGTGTGCTGAGCACTGAGGATGCACCGCAGGCAGCGTGGCTGCTCCAAGGTCCGGCAGAGGCTGGGGGTGAGTGCTCACCTTTGTGGCTCATTCCTGTGTTTTGTGCCTCCCTGCCCAAGGGGAGACAGCTGCTGTTATCACCGGCACGGCGTCTGCTGGCATTGGGTGTGATCCGGGTCACTGAGCTAGAGTGGTGGCAGTGCCGCTCTGCGAGGCAGGCACAGGCCAGGCGTGAGGCTGGGCAGGGTCTCACAGCCGCCTCTGTGTGAGCCCCTGGGCGGGTGGAATATGCCCTGCCTGTCTGCCCAGCAGTGTTCTCCAGGTGTCAGGAAGCAGCAAGTCAAGAAGCGTCTTGGTCCAAGAGAGATGTTGGTGTTCATCGCAGGCAGAGCTCAGCTTACACGTTTTTTTCATTGGCTGCTCCTTCTCAGAGCTGTGGGATATCCGTGCACATGCACATCCACACAGACAGGCAGACACACGTATGCAGATCCTGTCCGTACCAGCTTGCACGGTGGTGTTATTTCTCTTTAATCTGGTTTCTTAGTAACTCGCCTGAAGTGGAAATTTCACAACAAAACCAATGCATTCAAAGCAGGAGCTGATGAGAAGGCTTCCCTTTTATTTTTGCCTTGATTCTGCCTTTAAAGTCAACGTTCCTCAGCTGAAATGAAAGAGTAAGCAACTCACAAGCAGATGGCAACAAACCCACCATGCTAACCCATGAAGAAAAACCATCAAGGTGTGTTTTTTGACCCGCTGCCACATAGTTAGATGTTATTCTGTTGAAAGAGGCTAATTGACTTGACTGTTTAACCTAATAGCAGCTTAGGCTTCTCTCCATCCACACTGTTAATCTGAAGTCTTAGGTGACAGAATAATTGGAGAAGAAAACAAATAATCCAATTGATTAAAAACAGGAGTAGCCTAAGAGCAAGAGGCAAAAGTGTTTGTCGCTTGGTGAAACAAGAGGCAGTCGTGTCCCCTGTACAGTTCTTGTCCGCAGTGTCCCCGTGGGCACAGGCACTACCACGGGCCATCGCTCTCCGTGGCTGGGGCAGCCTGTGTCCCCAGGATGGGGCCCTGGGCATGCTCCAGGGAGCCTCCCAGCCTGAGGGTCTGGGAGCCCTGCAGCTTGTGGGGGGAGAGGGTCAAGAGTCGCCGAGAGATGCTCGGACTGCAGTGACAATTCCTGGTGCGTGAGCAGGTCCAGACCCAAGGATGCCTGCTGCAGAGCCAGGAGCGAGGCTTGGCTCTGTGTGGGGGTGAGCAGGGGCTGCCCGCACCCACTTGGTGCGTGGCCCCCAGGGGTTCCTGTGCCTTCCCTGTCGTCCTCTCGCCGTGGAGGCAAACAGCTCTCTGTCTTCTTCTGGGGGTGCTGTATCCTGAATGTGAGCATAAACACAACTACACAGCAAACACATTGCCTGCAGATGAGTCCATTTACAGTCCTCCACTGCTCGGGCTGCCCTCAAATCTTTATCTTCTCTTTTTTGTGCTGGCTTTGTAATTTTTCAAGGGTAGTTGTCCTTGAGAGGAAAGGCATTGCAGGTTTGCTGTGCTTGACATCAGTCTCTGTGTTGCCTGAACTTAAAAGCCATAAAATTCACACTGATGAAATTTCACATGTGTAAGACCGGGAAGACGACGGAGAATGTTTCTGATGGGATGTCACGGCCATATTTTTCTGACACAGATTATTTGAGGGCAGGAGTGAGGGGAACATTGCCATTACGCCCTTGACATTGACATTTTGTTCCCATAAATTTGGGTCTCGGGAAAATGGAGCACTGCAACCTCTTTGCCATAGTCTGTTGGCAGAAGTTATGTATGATGGTGTGTGGATAGATCTAAAATAGACTCTGCAGTCAGCACGAGTATAAATGACTCTCTGGTCGGATGTGGCAAGTTGGAGTGGAAGGGCTAAGAGAGATAAAGCGTGGGAAGTGCTTGGGACAAGGTGGTGGGGACCAAGAGCTGCAGGTGCTAATGTCTGCGGTTCATTTGGGGAGGAGCTGGGTGTGCAGTCTCTTATCCCAGGACATCCTTCTGCAGCAGTACGGGTGAGTATTGCTACAGAGTAGGTGGAGTGAGTTGCTAATGGGTGTGAACTCAGGATAATCACGTGAAATATACTATTCACATGCCTTTTTTTGATTAGCACAATTACTTGTTTTAGGTGAGTAATCATGGTAAGACTCCATACAAGTTGGCATCCAGTTTTGCATATATATTGCATGAAGAATGGGGTGTTCAGTGTTTCATGCCTCAGTACTACGCTGAATGTCCAGGGAACGTACTGATGGATTGATGATGCTCATGCTAATGAATCAATTACCCTCCGTGCGTGAATGTTTCTTCCTTTAAATGTTCAGAAATAATTCAAAAACATGACAAGAATGAAATCAGTTTTGTTTATTAAATTGGATTAAAGTAACTGGATTCCCATGTGGACAGGGACAATTGGATTTGATGTTACTTTGCATATTGTTCCAGTCTCATCTTGGTGGGGATAGTTATCTGTTTTAGGAAGTAATTTGTTTTAAAGGACAATAAAATCTTAATGATCACATCATCACATTTCAATGTAGACTTTTATACATAATGTCATGCTGACCTCATTGCTTATATTGTTATTATATGTAATTCAGAAAAAGGCTTTGGGAAAGGCAGGTATGTGTGTGAGCACATGCATGTGTTTATGTTCACGTGTAACCCATGTGCTAGACTGGGCTGCTGCTTGATTCATGATTTGGTCAGGGCTATTAGATTTCCTTCCCTCAGGCATTTTATAATCTATTTAACATAACACAGTCGTTTGTCTTGTTTGCTGACTGCTTAACAGATGGATTTGTGGTTTTCATAATTACTATATGAACGTTAATAAGACGTGATATCTTTTATTAATTAACAGTTTTCCAGGTTTGTTTTTCCAAATGACATGAGGTAGATTATATGTAAATATTAGTGACATACAAATATTAGTTTTACAACATTAGTGTTTTGAGAAGTCGTGCAAACTTTTAAGGCTCCCCATGGTGTCTTTTTTTTTTCCTCAACCCTAAGCTATACTTCATAATTATTCTCTAGTAGCACAACTGGTTTTATGTTTTGTTAAAGGTTGGTCTCTCCTTAGTGTAAGGAAAGCATAGACCTGGCCGATGTCCTAAACCATTCTCTATATTTATCCTGCCTATCTGGTGTTCTTCCATCCCATTTATATCCTTGTAAGGTACTCACATCCTATCTTTCCTCTTGGACATTTCCAAAAGTGGAAATCAGTGTAAACGAGTACAAAGACTGCATACCACACAGGAGAGAAAACTTCTCCCACCCTGGGATGCAGCCATTTCTGGGAGCTATTACTGTAAAACGGTTGAAGAGAAGAATAGAAAAATGAGCTCTGTTGTCCTGGGAAATAGCGAGAGGCTGGCAGGGCAGGGCAGGGCACTGCAAGGTCCATTTTCATGGGTGAGACCTCAGTCACGCCCAGCCCTCGTGCTGGGACTCTGAAAATGGGGACAGAGTCCCCTTTGTGATGGAGCAGCCCCTTCTGTTACCCAGGAGGGGACCAGCCGGGTACCAGGGCACACAGAAGGGTTGGGGACCCTGGCCAGTCCCAATGCCGCATTTCCCCAAGCTGCCATTTTTATTGGAGGCACCTGGAGGTCATGTGGAGGAGGAGGCATAGCCCCAGGAGCGATCGGTCAAATTTGAATGCTGAATTTCAGGCATTCACAGAGAATGAATGAAATGGGAATGACGTGGGAGGGAAGGGCTGTACCGGGGGCAGTGCCTGCCCGCAGGGCTGGAGCCGCAGATACTCCATTTGCTGTCATCTGCCGCTCCCTGTTTGTGGCTCAGAGTCACGGAGAAGCAGCATTACCAACTGAATTTAGGACCATGTGCACGTAAGAAATGTTGAATGGGAAAAACATAACACTCTCTGACCCTCCGTTAATGCTTAGATGCTTTGAACACAAACACAATTTAAGCTGAAAGGTTCCCTTCTAAAGGGATGATAACGTGTAATGTATTATATCATCATATAATGACAATATGCAAACACAGATGTGACGTGAGCGTGGTGCAGCGTCACCCCACCGGTGTGCAGCCCCGGGGTGCGCAGCCGCCTGCCTCCGAGTGCTCCTGTTCTGGTCTGTGGGCTCAGCCAGGTCTTGGCAAGAGGCTCACGTGCACCCTCAGTGCCACGGCTGCCATCTCTTGTGGCAGCTCATCCGTGCTTGTGGGACGTGTGACCATAAAATACCAAAGAGGAGGGTGTGATCAGAGCGTGTTGTGATGAATTCTAGTGATTTTTCCCATACCAAAATAGTTTCATGCTTAAAATACGTTCTGCGTTAACCAAAGTGTGCATGAGGCTGGGCTGGCTTTCCAGCACTCGCCTAAATTTCAGATTTAGGTTATTGCAATGCACTGCCAACAGACTGTATCCTTCTGCCAAGGCAGCTGAGGAAGAAATACAGTTATCAGGGGGCAGGCCCTTCGCCTGTGTTGGTTGTTGCTTTGTGAAGTATTACTAAAAATTCACAAACCCCTGTGAATGTTGAAACAGTCAGCAAGTAGATCAGGCTTACAGGCTCTCTTGGTTGTCCAGCTTTCAGCATTGCAGCCAACAACTGCTTTATTTTGCCTTACCCAGTTTTGCGTTATCCACCAGCCTGGTTTTGAGACCCCATCCATCCTTCTGATACTTGCGAAACTTCAACTGATCCTGGTACAGGTTGAGATTGCTGCTCTGCCAGACATGCAGTTTCCTTTTCTTCAGGGAATTAATCCTGTCTGACTGATTAGCCTTTGTGCTTTCCATTTTACAAGGATTGCCAAGCTGCATCTGGGTGTTCTCTTCTCTTCTGCTGCTAGATGACATTTGAGGACAAGCAGAATGATTTTTATAAAGTAAAAATCCCAGCGCCAAGTTTGCAATGCTGTAGAACTTACTGTGCTTGTGTTACAAGATGTGGGCAGCCCCAGTTGAATTTATACCGTGATTTCATTACTTTTTGATGTAGTCCATGTTCAAATTAAATGAAGGCAGTGGAGTAATTGCCGTTTAGGATATACAATTCAAAATGACCTAGATGTGTTGGTGTCTCATATTGGCATACATCCTTTCAAATAAAATCCACCTTTGGGGCCATACAAAATTTTCCATATTTAATGCTAATTTAACAGAAATAAATGCTAAATAGTCATTCTCACAAATGATATCTCATCCCAGGATACGTGGGGAAGCATCTGAGTGCTCAGTATAAATACATTATGTGACAAACTTGGCTTTTTTCTGCACTCAAACTGATCCCAGTTTCTCCTTTTGTTGCTTCTTCTGATCATGCAGCTGATGGATAAACAGTTTGCAGACTATTGGTTGTTTGATAGCTTTCCAGGTTTTTTTGTTTTTATTACAGTGGTGTGCGATTGTCATCTTTGCTCCATGGAATTGTTTTTTGCCTTTGGCTTGATGACTGAAATTTTTTAAGCAGGAGAGTGATGAATGAGAAACAGTTTTTGGAAGCCAGTTCTCACACACATACACGCCAGCAGCAGCCAGTCCGTGAAGCTGATGTAAAGAGCCCAGCCTGTGTACGTTACGTTTTGTGAACAGCACATAAAAAGGGGTGTGCACGGCTGAGGTGTGCAGCCAGCTGAAGATAAGCAGATGACCTTCAGTATAATTTTACAATATCTGTTCCACTCAGATGCATGTGCGAGTTCACATGTTCCCCTCCTATATGGTGACCAAACCTGATATAAAACATCTGGGGAGCTGTATCTCTGTATGAAATAGTGGAATTAACATGGTGATTGTCTTCATAACTGAAAATAAATCAACAGGGAAATCCAAGAAACAAAATATTGCCTTTATTTTTCCATTCTGCACTCACTAGATTTAGTTACTCAGCCTTAGACTTCCTATAATGGTTATCTCATGAACAATGTTCCAGTGTCATCTTGCATCTTCTTTATCCCTTGTATCACATTTCGCTGGAGCAGACTGTAAGCACTTTGGAGCAAGGAGCCAGTATTTATGTATTACACGGCGCCGTGTACATCGGCTGTGTGCTCTATATATAGGGCTCCAAGTCCCCAGGAGACCTTCTGCATTGGTGTCTCACGATGGTGTTTCAGACACCCAGCCAACACCCGTCAGGTTTTGGCTTTCCACTGTCCTGTGTGGTGGAGTTTGTAACTCCAGTTAAAAACCAAAACCAAAGGAACAAACAAAACCCCAACACTGACAGAAGACCTCATTTGCAGCACTGCTCGGAGTAGCTGTTTTCAAGCAAAAACTTACTCCTTAGCGTAGACTGTGCTCAACTGGTTCAGATGCACTGGTGCTGTAATGTGTGGCCTTAATCTTAAGAAATGGCAAATCCTATTTACTGTGTAAGTATTTAAGCTAATTATATCTCTGATGTGAGGAACATGTGACAAACAGTTCACACTGTATTCTTTAAAGGACACTGAAGTCTTGGACCCTCATTAAATATTCTGTGCCTCATTCCATTTTGGGGGTATTGTATGTGTTCTGCAGTGTATTTAGCAATAATATAATGTAGTAATAATATAGAGAAAAAGAGTATGTTATGGCTAGATCGTCCATAGTGTAAATGAAGAAATAATTAATAACAGTTTTTTCCTGGAAGCACCGTGTTTGCATTGCAGTTGCACAGTTATGGTATCTGTTGCATTATAGGAGTGATTTCGTAAACAGAAAGATGTTTTGGCTTTTCAAGAGCTGCATTTGAAATCAAACTCCTGTGCTGATGCCTTAAACGAGAACAATGTTGTTTCTCAGGTGAGACTGCTGTATGAAGCTCTAAACAGGCTTTGCAGTAGCTGCAGAGACGCTGGGAGATGAGAAGGCTTGTGCCCATGGAGGAGCAATCTGCAGCCGCGGAGGATTGGCCCGTTGGCAGCAGGACCCGATGCCATGGCAGGAACGTGGCGCGGGCCGGCGCAGCGGCGGTTGTGAGCTGCCTCCGGCTGCAGCAGCGCGGCCCAAGCCAGCCGAGCCGTCAGCGGGGATGCTCCACTGGCACTGGAGGGAAAAGCCCAGCTGGCTCTTCACGAGGCGTCGATGCGTCCCCCGAGGCTTCCCGGGCACAGTGTGGGGCTTTGTGCGGTGCTGGGCCCTCAGCCTCCCACACGAAAGGCTGCCCCGTCGCCTTGGTTTTCAGCGCTGTTCAGCGCTGGGGCAAGGATCCTGCGGTTAAAGTATGACCGCAGAGAGCGGGATGCCTGATTCCCACAGACACTTACTTGGCTTCGGGAGCATTTCTGCAGGCTTTCACAGACATAGGCGAGATCAGAGCCAGGCCCCTTACCTCCGTACTGGTTTTGGCCAAAGTCAAAACACTAGTAAGGGGAACATTTGTGTATGGCGAACTGGATGGGTGCTGGTACCCTGAGTGGCTCTGAGTACAGGGTGGCATCTGTCTGGATGGGTGATCAAACTGAAAAAGTCACTTTCTTAGTGGTGGGTTCGTCCCTGCCCTCACGAACCCTGGCTGGGGGAGCGAACGTGGGTGCGCGTGTGCTGCTGAGCAGTCGGGTTGCTGAGGCTGCGGGCCGCGCACCGGGCTTGGAGCAGGTCGCTGCATCTGAGGCACCCGCAAATCCAGCTGGAGCCCCGAAAAACCACGGCACCGGCGGTGGGGTTACTGCAGTGCTCTGCAGCGTCACCGCGCTCTCAGGAGAATGGCAGGGTGATGAACTGCAGAAAAATAAATCAACTTGCTGAGGAATAGCCAGTAGATAATCCACGTCTACTGCTTAAGAGACATAGAAATAAGACTCTTCTCTTTCTAATTTCAATGTAGTCCATTGTTATTTCTCCCTAATTTGTCACCTTTGTAATCCATAAGATAAATATGTATTTTCTTATATATATAAAGTCTTATATATATAAAAGCACCAGTAAACAGTATATCCAAAGTACGTGATGAGATAATACAAAGGAAATACCTGAAAACATGATTGAGAAAAGTTATTTCTTACCTTATATATATCTCTATATGTCTATATCTCTCACAGTGTGAACTTGCGGGAGGAGTTCCCACTGATTATTAGCCCTGATAATGCAATGGTTGTCAGTTATCACTGGTCTCAGAAGAGCAGAGAACAAATTGTGAAACCTTGATCATCTAGCACAAAAATGTTTCTTCTTCCAAATGGTTCTGATGCGATCAGAGGTGCCGAGACTTGATGGTTGCACTTGATGATGTGGAAGTGCCTGGCACTGTTTGGTGCATTGAGAGCTCTGTGCTCACACGACCTTTCCGTACCACATGTGCAGTGTGTGCACAGGCACACACAGGCACACTTACACGTGCAAAATCTGACACTACCTGAGCAAAATCTGTAGTTTTGCATGGAAAAACATGTCCCATTAGCTCAGTTGTAGCTATTGGGGTATGTAATGAACGGAGAGCAAAGTTTTGGCTCAGAAGAAAACGAGCGAGAAGCACTGGCAATGGGCTCAGTAGGGGAAGAGTAGAAATGAAGAAAGGCCTGCTAAAATGCCACAGAAGCACGTCAGTCTAATTGAAGATAGGAGAGAAAGCACTTGGAGAGCAGCTATTCCCAGAGCCGGGCTGGGTGTGTGGCAGTGCTTGTTCCTGGTGTGCTGTTAATCATGTACAGCTTGTACCAGTACCAGTAACAGTGCGTAGCAGGGGTGAAGGCCAAGTAGATCAATTTATCATAAGACCTTTGGGAGGCAGAAGTCTTCGCCTACTTTGCATTCGATGAACTGATTCTTCCCTTTTCTGCCCCGAGGTCCTGACCCTTGTTCTCTGTCATTCATGAAGGAGAAGGCTGCAGCTTGCCCTCTGCATGTGACCTGACTTCCCAATTTTCTTGATCTTGGTTTAATCCAGTAAATTACTGGTCTTCCTGGAGTCATGTTAATTAAGGTTCATGTCACTGGAACTCCATCCTGGATATGGGTTACAGCTTCCCCAGTTTTATTATGTGACTTATAGTTGAAAACGTGAGAAACAAACTGACAGTATAGTGAAATCACAGTCGACTCTTTTGGTGTGCTACAGGAGAAACACAAGGCTACGATTCCAGACCATGGGCTGGGGGATGTGCAGGGGGCTCAGCGAGCCTGTTAACTTGCGCTGGGATTCACAGATGTTCCCCGCAACAGCCCAGCCCTCCATCTGTGGGTCGAGAGGATGGGCCCATACAAGGTGTTCACCAGGAGGATGTTCATCCAGAGCATGTTCATCTGCACTCTGTGTCCCTTGATGGCTGGATGGGAATGGTCTTTGTTGGCCAGCACAAGCTGGCGCCCTCCCCGAGCCTTCCCCAGGCTCCCGGGGCTGTAAACAAGCAGCATTGGTCTCTCTGGGTGCTCAGCTATGCAGCGGGGATAATATTTATCCACCCGCTGTGAAGCGCTTGAGTGTCCGTGGTCCTCTGGAAAGAAAGGTCCCTGACTGGTGTCTGTGTCTCTGGTTCTGGATTGAACTACCAGCATGCTGGACGAGGCACTGCTTTCAGAAGGCGTCGGGAGTGTTGGGCAGCACAGGTCCCGGCATGCCCGGGACAAGCACGGGGTTCCAGGGTGTGTGTGGGAGTGGGGGTCGGAAGCACTGAGCGAGTGATAAAGTCCCCAAAGGCTGCTGAAGGAGGCTGTTTCTCTGGAGGCCATGCAGCATACTCGGCTGCAGGGTGACTGGTGTAATTGTCCAGTTACTGTTGGCGATATATTTCCAGCAAAAGGCCTTAATCCCTGATTCACTTCTGTTTTCCCACTGGTGCCTGAGACAAGGACTCGCCCTGCCAGGTTATGTTCCCCTTGCGTTGCTGGAAACAGTGTGTGTTTTGGTGCAGGGGGTACACGCTGCCTGAGCCCTCCAGCTGGGCGTGCGTGGCACGTGCAAGGGCTGAGGGTCAGTGATGCCCATGGGTTTGGGGCTGTGTCTGAAGGCAGGACCACACGCAGTCAGTTCTTCCCAACGCGCTGCTGGGCAATGGATGCTGCCAATCCCACGCTGAATGCCCCAGGCAGTCCCACATTTGCACCTCTGGAGGGAAGCCTGGCTTGCAGCTCAGCTCTGTCTTAGAGGAGGGAGCCACCAGCACCCAGACCCCTGGTTTCAGCAGGAGGCAGACACCTGAATGTCTGCTGGGGTCGCTTAGAGGTGCTGCTCCCGGCGGCAGCGGCCAGGGCTTCCCACCAGCCGTGGCCGTCCCAGGGACACCTTGCCTATGGTGTTGGATGTGTTCAGCACTGGGGATCACAAGAAGCTCTGGGTTCTTATAATGTGGCTCTTCCAGTGTGTGTAGCATGGGGGTCTCTGCTCTGGGACAGCCCCTTTCCCTTTGGGGTCATCCCTTAAATATGGGCCAGCCAGCCCCCAACCCGATTGGCTGACACCAATTACATGTGGGATAAGAGGAGTATAATTACCCCATTTTTGCTGCTTAATTAGCTTCTCAGATTTGAAGTGCTCTGTCTACTGGAATCTGCGAGCCAAAGGACTGGGAGCACATTTATAAATGCATTGGGAACTGTACATGATGAGAGAAATTGTACAAGAGCTTTTAAGTGCTCTCCCTCTAAGAATATTAATTTTATGACATGACCTTCACCCAGATCAAAAATTAGGTGCTGACTTTGGTGTGAGCTGCACAGTGCTGTCATGCTGGCACTGGTTTCCCTTCCTGTGCAGAGATGGGCTTTCAGTTAAGGCATGCTCTCTGACACTGAAGTTACGCAAACCTGGTTAGTGCAGATAGTGGTGGGCACCGATTGTTTTGTGTCCTTAGTTTGATAAGTCTACAGGCACTCCGTGGGAGAAAACTTCTTTCCCACATAAGAAAACAACAATGTGGAGTCAGCTGTGTTTTCAGAGTGACAGTGGCCTTTCAAAAGCCAATACTGGTCCAAGGGATTGCATCACTTTATGAAGTAATGATTGGCATGAATGTCATGAATTCCAATTAATTTACATATGCATTAAAGTGCCCCATCAAGAAAGATGGTATTTCAAACATATGCAATTAAATATTTATCCTCGTTGCTATCTCCTCTAGGCACAGTTAGTGCCTCTTCCCAGCACCCCTGCTCCCACCACGTGCCGGGTTTCTCGGGGAGCATCTGCAATGCGCCAAAGCAGCATTGGCTCCAGTGCTCACCAAGAACAGTGCGGAGAAACAGCCCACCTCGCTGTGCCCTCTGATGTGTCCATTTCCATAAAACACAGATCACAGCATGCGGGGAGGTTGCTCAGCAGCTCAGTCTCCAGAGAGCCATCTTCCTCCATGTGGCAACAGCAGTCGAAGATGCTGCAGGGTGGGAGCTCGTGCTGCTCCCGGGGAGCATTTCCCCATCCCGCCCCAGAGAAGGAGGGTGTTCCACCCGCGTGAAGGGGCAGAGCAAGGCAGCAGCATCGGCCCGCGGCCTCAGGCGGCTGTGCTGCCCACACGTCCTGCAGCTGGGGCAGAGTGGAGGGGATGCGGGGATGCCCACTGCCAGCTCTGTCCCCTGAATTGGGGCAGTGGAGCTGTGTGCACGTGCTGTCACCAGAGCTTCTCCACGCAGGCTGACCTCCCGGCATCGTCCAGCAAGCCAGCGCCTCAGTGACCACACTGCGCTAACGATCAGTTAATCAATAGAAATCATTCTTACAAGTTTAAGAGAAATTTTGTTATCTAATAATATATTTAACAGTTAAAAAAATGATGCTAGGGTTCTAACTCAGACCAGTAATTCGGAAAATAGATTTAGTGCTCATGGATGTGAAAGTAAAATAAATGAGGTGAAGGAAGTTTTGTGCTGAGCATAAAATCGGAGGTTTGATTCAATTATTCTTAACACACTGCCTAGGTCCCACAGAAACCTATGCACGGGAGCTCTTAAACCTATTCTAATTGAAGCAAAAATCAGTGGAGTGGAAAGTGTCCTGGCTCTTCAAGAGATGTCAAAGTATATAACATGGTAGACACCTGGGGGTTTGGAAAACAGTGACGGCTACAAGCTGACCTTTGGTGAATTTAATCTGCAAATGGATTCCTGCTTAGGACAGCTAATGCTTTTAGTTATTGTAAAGGCTTGTTCTTGGATTTTAAAAAGCTGAGAATAAATGGATTTCATGATGCAGCTCCTATGCACGTTGCATAACAAATGGGTGGCTTGTGGATGTATTTAAATGATACGGTGTATTGAAAAACTTTGCAGGACTTATGAATATATAATTATAATTCATGCACAATGGGGAGAATGATTTTTCCAGTTAATAAAGGAGAAAGGACTTGGCACTTGTTAAAATGGAAATACACTGAAGACAGACCCTGCTGAAAAGAAAGGGAAAGAGGTTGCTGACTTGTATTTATGTTTCTTAAATAATATTCATGAGCATTGCAGGGGCTTGTTATTCAGCAGGGCATTGCCTTTTGACTGAGGCAATCAGATCTGAAGGGAGGATGCGATACAGTAATGTTTACTTGTTAAAAACCTGTGTTTATTTTTCTTTTCTGGAGTTGGGATTGTTTAAGCTAGATCACGCCCATGTCTTACACGGCATACACAAGCGCACACCTGCAGGCAAACGCACATCATAGGTAGAGGTAATCTGATTCCTGGGTGTAGCGTATTGGTTTGGTTTTAACCTTTCTTTTCCTTCGCTCTTTTCCTATGGGAGGTCCGTACCCTTCCCTGTGGAGAGAGCAGGCTACAAGCAGGGAGGCGTCAGTTGCCTTGCCCAGAGGCAGGAGCAGGTCTGAGTCCTGCCATGCCGTGCTCGGTCCCGTCCCTTGCGCTGTAGCGTGTACAAGGAGCTACCAGCCACACAGAAGTTACTTTTAAAGCACGATGTTACTGCTGTGACTCTTCTTGACCTGCAAGAGAGCTTTGGTAAACACATCTCTGCACTTTGCCATGAAACCATGGCCAGGTCCTGTGCCTTGTCACAGTGAGTGAATTCAGACTAACTTGTGGATCTTGCCCACTGCAACTGAGAGGAGCATCAGCCACAAATATAATGTGTTTGCTTAACTTAAACGTGTGCCTGGTGATTATAGCAAGGAACTCACACTCCAGAATAATTCAGTGAAGGCTCTGGGCATAGAGACTTCAGGCTCATGCCTGTCTGATGAATGCTTCTGGCTTGTCACAACAGTAATCCCCGTATTAATGAATGGCCTGTGATGTGGTTGACTGACAAATCCTTGAAGTTATATATGCGTATGAGTAAGTGCCAGAGTTCTCCAAGGTGCAGTTTTACAATGCCTTATATCAACCTCCACATGACAGCATGTCAGAAAGTGTCCTGGAGAGGCAGGCAGCTGAGAGCCTGGGAATTCACCTTTCCTCACAAGGTCACGGCACGGAGCAGAAAGAGCTTTCCTTCTCTCTTGCCCCTTGCCTGAGAGGATCCACACGCTCCTCCAAATGGTGTGCGGCAGTGCTGTGGTGCTGTGGTGGCAAGGAGCGCCCTGTCCACAAGATGTGTATACTGGACATACTGGAGTCCTTGAGCCTTCTTGCTCAGACATGCTATCTCCTGCGCTTCCCCTGGAATAAGCAGCTCCCGAGGAGGCAGTGTGATCTCAGCAGAATAATAACATAGGCTGTAAAATCTTGCACCTTCCCAATGAGATTTTAATTATGATACTACAGTTAGGAGAGGAAATGGAGCTGCAGTGCACCACTGTATTTACAATGTTATCCAGCATCTTTGTCCGTTCCCTCTGCATCCCGGGTATTTCCCCTCCAGTCCCAGTAGCAGTAACATTCCTCACTGGTGTGGCACCGGGCTGTCAAGACAGCTGAGGTGGGCACCGAGCTCCGCGGTTCCTGTGGCTGATGCCAGCCCTGCAATGTGGGGGGCTCGAGGGACATGAGGCTGACGGTGCTGGCGGGTGGGTACACAGCGCAGAGGTGCTGCAGGGCCTGTGCCCCTGCATGCCCGGCTCCCCTGCTGCACCCAGCCAGTGCCCAGCACCAGTGACAATCCTGGACAGAGCGAGGGCTCTGCTGCTCCCGAGGGTGCTGGTGAGGTGGGTCTGGGCTGCGGGGCAGGGGTGCACCCTGGGGTGCAGGCCCGGGTCGGACCCCAGGCTGTGTCCGTGCACCCATTTCCCTTCAGCAGCCATCTGGGCAGAGGAGAGTGGGGACAGAGGGGGCACTGCAGGTCGGTTGTGGCACTGGTGTGAGAGCATGGAGTCGTGCCTGTACCCCCCCTGCTGCTGGCCAGGGCGCACATCGCTGCCTGGCTGGGGACGTCTTGTGTCCTGACACTGTGGTTGGGTTTTACCTCCAACTTCAGGTGCAAGGGCTAACAGAAGCGGAGTCGGGGGAGCCTGCCCCCTGTGAGTTTCTTCCCTGTGTCTGCCTGTGGCTCACTCAGTGCCAAGGATTATTTTTTTCCTGGACCGTATCAAGACACAAAACCCTCCCAAGGAGCAGTTGTTTCCCTTTGGCATGCACCAGATGACACGACCAGAATATGGCCTGTCCTTTCCGAGGTGTGCTCTGAAAAGGAGAGCCCTCCCTTCCCCCATTAGCTCCTGTGCTCCTGCACTTCCCTGGATGTCACCGATCCCCTTGCCTGCACTGACCTTCACAGTCATAACCACCGAGCATCCCAATCCCCTTCCACAGCTGAGATGGGCCGAGCCAGGGCGAGGCACCCATGGGCGCACGCCTCCTTATTGCTGCAGGCATGGCTACCCCCGCGGCCCTTGCTGCATCCCCGTCCCGGGACACCCGGCGTTTACACGCTGTGGCTCTTTCTGCCAAAAAAGGGCCTGGTGTCAGTCCCCGGCTCCGTGCTTGTGTTTGGGGCGGGCGGGTCAGGGAGCAGCACTCCTTCGGGCAGGAGCTTCGTCAGGGGCAGGGGGGTCCCCCGGAGGCAGGAGCATCCCCCGGGCAGGAGCGTCTCCAAGCAGGAACGTCCCCCGCGGTCAGGTGCGTCCCGGGGCAGGGGCAGGGGCAAGCGGCAGCGCCGCGCTCCGCCCGCCCGGGACGCGCCGTGCCCGACGGGGCGGGCGGAGCGCGGCGGCGGCGCCGAGCCGTGCCGAGCCGTGCCGTGCCGTATGGGAGGAGCCAGCGGGCTCCGCCGCCCCTGCGCCCCCCCCCACCGCCGCCGCATTTCGCGGCCGGCCGCCGCGGAGCAGGGCGCGGGGGGGGGATGATGGATCCGCGGCTGCGGCTGCTGACGCCCCGCGCCCGCCAGCCCGCCGTCAATGGAGGAGGACGTTGAGACCCGCAAGATCAGCAGCAGTTTCCTGCGAGACCACAGCTATGCCACGGAAGGTGAGCGAGTGCCGCGGGGGCGGTGGCAGCAGCCCCTGCCCGCCCGCAGCAGGTGGGGGCCGCCCCGCGCCAGCCTGCGGCCGCCGGCCCCCCGCCCGCATCGCCCCGCATCTTCCCCCGCGGCCCCGGCCGCGCCGGCGGGGCCGCCGCTGGAGCCGGGGCCGGGCACCGCTCCCCGCCGGCCGGGCCCGGCCGGGCCGGGCCGGGCCGGGCCGGGCAAGCCCCGCGGCGGCGGGCGCCGGGGAGGGTCGCGGAGGGTCCGTGCCGGCTGCGCCGTTGCGGCTGACCCGCTCCGGTGACTCAGCAGCGCCGGACCCGCTGGATTCCCACCGCCCTCCCGCCGGGGTGGGCTCCCCCGAACCGGGCTTGCGGGGGTCCGGCCCCCCGCACGCCGGAGTCGCGGCGCTCAGCCGGGCTGGCCCCTCGGTGGGCGCGGGGGCAGTCGGGGATCCGAGAGCCGCCCGCCCGCGGCAGCGCCCTGGGTGCAGCCCGGCCGCCCCCCCCCAATCCCCCCCAAACCCGGGGCGCCCGGGGAGCCGAAGCGGGCCGGGGCCGAAGCCCCCCCCCAGCCCCGCCTGGCTCCGCGCCTTCGCCCCTCGCCGGGCTCCTCCGACGCCGGGGGCGGCCGGCGGGCGCGGGGAGAGCCCAGGCCCGTCCACAGCCCCTTCCCCGCCGGAGCGGAGCCCGCGGGGCCGCGGCCGCTGCCCTGCCAGGGCCGGGCGCTGCTGGTGGCTGCTGGGCGCATGGGGAGCCGGGGGGCTGCGGGCGGCCGCGACTTCGAGATGTGCTTCATCAGCTTATGGCTGCATTAGTGGCTTCCACAGGCAGCCTGTGACTGTAGCTGTGTTTGTGAGGTTGGGAAATAACGGCAAGTGCTAGTGCAATTCTTGTTACAGAAATTAAATAGTTGTCTCAGGGCTGGTTTTTCTACAAGCCTCTGCAGGAAGAAATACGTACTCTGACTCGCGTGTTGCAGAGGCGAGGAGATGCCAGAACTGTTAGACGTGGATAATGTCATAGCCCCGGCTAAGCTTACGGGTGCATTTGAAGCCGATTTCCCGTAATGGCTCGGGGAGTGGAGGAGATGGTGTGGCCATGTTCAGTTCGGGCATCGGAAAGTGAGCTGCAGACTGCACATGACGCTGCAGCCTGCCACAAAGAGGCAGGCTCCACCAGCGGAGGTGGTGAAGGAGGGACAGGGACAGAGCAGCGGCTGCCTCTCCTGTCCTTCCTGACAGCCGAAGAGCTGTTGACTTCACATCAGCTCCATCACAACCTCCTTCTGCTCCTTCACTTCAGGAGGAAAATGCAGCTGCTGAAAAGCAAAACCAAATGGCCCCCATACCTCCCGGTAGCACTGACTCCTTACAGGAAACTTCAAAAAACAGTCTCCACGCCAGAGAGCCTCAACAAGCTTATTAATAGCTTAATTAGTAGCCAAAGAGGCTTTCCCTTACTGTTTCATTCTCCTAAGGCTCTAGAGGAAGCCAACGTAGGACCAGACTTTGGGAATTTTATGACTGCAGCACATGGCTAAAGGAGGGTTTTTCTAGTGGGAAAATCTTCAGCTTCGTGTAGTAATGGAAAGCTTTGGATACCTGATGAACCACAGAAAATGATCATATCCAAGTTTGTGTTGCTTGTGTGTAGCTGCAACATGAGTGCTCAGCGTTGACAAGCCCCAGAGGCAGGGGAGGTGATGCGCCGGGGCATCCCTGGCCCTGCTGCTCGGGGCTGGGCGGCAGGCGGAGGCCGCGCTGGCCTCCTCACGGCCAGTTTGCCAGCACAGGGGTGGAGGGACGTTTCTGCTGGGAGGGATGGCATGAGCCGGTGCTTCCAAGGGGGTGGTGCGGCCACGATGGGGCTGAGCTCCCGTACTTCCCAGTCGCCTGGCTCGCATCACCTTGTGCTGTGGTCCGTGGAAGGATGAATTTGCCGTTGCTGCATTATAAAAGGCAGCTGCAGCAGCCAGCAAATAGAAAATGGGACTGTAGCTGCCCTGTTGTGACCTGCTGAGAACCCGGTTTTCCTGGTCGGGAAGGATGGAGGGTTGAGGTGAGTCTGCAGTGATTTCAGCCCCTGACACCGGGAGGTCTGGGGATTTTCCAACCCAAGGTTTCAGTGATAAGATCCAGTCCATCTAGTAAGCCTTGGTGAATTTCCCCAAGCTGTATGCTGGTGTTTTCAGAAGAAGAGCCTTCTGCGTCGTACTAGAAAACTATAGCAAACCTTGCCATAGAAATGAAATAGCCAGAAGTCTTTGTGCAGTAGGTAGCTGACTAAGCCAGGGTGATCCCCGCTGCTGTGGCGGGGCTGGAGGAGGTACGTGAGAGTGTTTAATGGCTGCGTATCAGCTGGGAGTTTCTCTTCACCTCGTGCTGTTTAGGACTTCTGATTCTCCATGCAGTTGTTCTGCTAGAGGAGGGCTGAAAGCACTTTGAAATGGTAGGTCTTGCTAGTGTGGAAAAAAATAAAGGAAGGTAATTCACTTTTTTTTTTTTTTTACATGTGAAAGCAGCATATGCCTAAAATGATGTCGCTGGTAACCTGTCTTCTGTTTAAAAAAAATAATCTTTCCAAATCCTGTTCAGAAGGTGAAGACTTGCTTTGGAAATGAAGGTGTCTGGGGTGTGTCAACTGGGGGAACAAATGGGGTTATGTAATTTGGTTTAGTGAAGTGTTGTTGTCACTTAAATAGGTCTGGTATTTTTATGCAAATGTGGGGTGAGGATGGTATTTCAAAAGCACACACTTGAGTGCCTTGTTCTTGTGTGGTGCTCAGAAGTACTGCTAATGAAGGAACTGCAGCTATTGTGCTAATTCGACTTTAGTTGCCAGGGAATATTAAGTTGCTGAGATGCAGTGCACATTCCCGGGGGTGGTGTCTCACAAGGAGCCGGGTGAGCTGGTTCCAGGGCGATGCCAGCAAGGTTGTGTGCTGGCTCAGACCTCACAGCACTGCTCCAGAACGGCAGGTCTCACGTGAAAAATGTTCAGAAAATACGCTTGGTTTGTTCTGCTGCATAAATACATCTTCATTCGCAATTCTGCTGAGCGCCCAGCCAAAAGTAGGACAAATTGAGACTATTTGAATACAAACAAGCCGTTTGAGTAGCTTCCACTTTTAGACGTGCTTGCTAGAGATGTTGAAGGGCCCTTCACGCCCCCCCAAAGCTGGCCCGTTTCCAGTAGCTTGACCCAAAACGCCCATCTCCTGAAGTCTTCAAGCTGTGGGTGTCACCTTTTTTGTGTAGCATCGCCGTCCACATGGCAAGTCTCTGAGTCCTCTTGGTGGCTTATAGTTGGGTAAACACCTCCAAACAAAGGAGGAATGGCATGAATGCCCCTTTCTACGCTCCCTGCCTTGATGAGAGTGACAGTCATGACCGAGCCCGTGTGCTCAGTGGGTTCGGGTAGGACAGGAGCGGTGGCCATCATGGCTCAGCCCAACAGGACAACGCCTAATGAACGAGGGTGTTTCATGTCCGTAGACACACGCCCTGTTGCAGGGCAGGGTCTTTGATGGAGGAGGGATGCTGAGCACTGTGTTAGCCTGGGGGAGGTGGGTCCCTGCTGGGGTGGGTGGGTATGGCGGCAGGGCTGGCTTGGGGACGGGGCCAGGCTGGCACTGCCTGTCCACCACCTGCAAGCGTGGCCGGGAGCGTGGCCGCTGTGCGTGTCTCCCCTCGGGCGCCTGGCTGATGGGGACGGGATTCTCCTCTCCAGCTCAGTCCCTACCCACTTCTGATGCTGCAGGATGTCCTGGGCTCCATGTGGAGAGCCTGCAGGGCCTGGCCCCGCAATAGCCATGGTTGGGTGACCCTTTTGCATGGAGACATATCCCTTCCTGCTGGTATCTCATGGGGCGTGATGGGTGCCCTGTGCCCCAGGCACCACGGACCTGCTCTGGGGAGGGCTGCTCCCGCCCTGCGGCAGGCACCAGAAGGAGTCTCTGGGTGGGGTGTGCATTTTGGGGTGTGCATTTCGGCTGTAAAGGTAGTGCAAATGGCCCGAGGCCCACCGATGGGTGTAGGTGATACAGGCGTGGGTGCTTCCCTGGCACCTGCGGTTCCCAGCAACGCACTTGGAGGAGGAGGAGCGGTCGTCTTGCCTCGGGGCTGCTTGAGGGAGGTGGCCTGTGGCCAGGTGGTTGTGCTGTTGGAGGAGGACCCTTGGGAGGACCCTCATCCCACGGCCATGGTGTGGGCCTGCTGTAGGGCCAGCTGTGTCCTGGGGCCATCCTGGCACCCCCAGAGGGATGTTCCTGTCTCCTGACGGCTCTGCCAAGGGAGCGTCTCCCCTGCGGGCACGGGGTCGACCCTGCTGGGTCTGCGTGGTCTCAGGGATGTGCCGGCTGCTGCTGGGCAGGAAGGCCATGACACCCTGCAGCCGCTCCCCGGCCACCGCTCAGCTGCTCCCCACACTCCTTTTCCCGGGGCGCTGGCTGATGCCCCAGAGTCTTTAATCTCCTTGAGGAGTGTTTCCCAACTCGAATAGATTTTACCGTTGAGAAATCTTTCATTAAGCCTTCATTTCCTTTTCCTAGTTTAATCTTGTTACTTCCAGCTCTAACCCCCTTGCCTCTCTCTGTCATTCCCATCCCTCCTTTATCCCTGCCCCGCTGTCGTGCTGCAGGAAGGAGCCCTGATGCCGGTCCCCCTCCACTTTGATGCCGGGGACGTGGCCTCATGAGTCCCCCCACCGGCATCTCGACAGGGCCTTTGGGTACCCCGGAGCCCTTGGATGTGTAAACAGCCTCCACGTACGGCAGAGGACAAGTTCAGGCTCTTTTGTTCTGTTTTGGGGAGAGGGAAGCAATCTATGCGATTAAAACCTAACCAGTTGGTCACCGATTTCCTCAGGTAGCTGGGTGTGTGTCTGTTCCCCAGGGGTTTTCCCATCCCTCCCTCCCTCTGCCTGCCTGGGCTGTGGGGGTCCGGGCTGGGCTGTGCAGCCCCACAGCTCTTGCAGGCGTTCTGTGGGAGCACATTCCTGCCTCGTCCTTACGTGGGCAGAGTTTCAGAAAAAGCTTGGGGCCCTACCTGGTCTACAGCCTAGGCTGTGCTGCGCTGGGTGCCTAAAAGCTTTTTCATTTTCTGGGTCAGTTTGCTAAGAGGTCTTTGTGGCAGCTACAGCGACTTTTTAAAAAATCTATGTGTAGTCCCCAGAAAAGCATGAAGTGAGGTGTTTTTCCACCAGTGCTGGGTTCAAGGCGAGAGCTGTTGAGTATTTTTGTTGTCCCAAATGCTGTGAGTTGCTGTTTGGAGATCGTCTGGATTGGGATTTAATTAATCCGGGAACCTCCTTGAAGTTGTTGTTTTATCACATAAGTACTTTGATTACGAAACACAATCCCATCCTTTATGCTTTTTATTTATATACATGTACTGTGTTTAGACCTCCCTTCCTCTCCCTGAGCCTGTGCTCTAGCTGGGTCAGAAGGACCCACGGACATGTCTCCTTCTGTCTAATCTGGGGATCAATGCAAGCAGAGCAGTATAACTCAGCTGTTTGTAGTGCACTGCGTCAAAGCCGACTTGGGGATGCTTTAATCCACAGATTAATGACAGAATAGATGTGCCTGGGGACTCTGTAATCTAGGGATTACGGAGAGGACTGGGAGCAGGTAATGATGTGGCTTCAACCCACCCCAGATGGGCCTTGAGAGTGCCCAGTCACTGGTGACAGCATCTGCGGGGCTCGCACCCATCTGCAGGGGACGGGGCTCAGCGTCTCCCCCTCCCCATCTCTGTGCAAGGACTAGGTCAGGAGCTGCTCCCTCTGCAATGCTGGGGAAAGACGGGTTGCTCCCAGCAGGCACTGACAGCAATGTGGAGTGGTCTGGCCTTAAAACCCAGCGTCGCCCAAGTCTCTGTTGCTGTAGGGGTCTGTCTGCTCTGGGGACCAGCTGCATTCGAAACCCAACACGGGTCTTTCCCTCAAGCCTGGGGCCCTGTGACATGCTGTGGGTGCTCATACGGTGAGCCTCGGGGTGCCAGCACAGGACAGCTCGATCCTCAGGTTTCCAAATGGGATTGTGGGAATTGGTGAAGTGGTGGTGGAGGCCCTGGGGTTAATGCAGTGGCTTTCCCCATGCCCCTCCCGTCCGATCCCCTCTGTGCCTACCTCTGTTTTGTGCCTCCTTTTGGACATCCTCGCTCCTTAGCCACCTCCCACAGTGATGTATAGTCTCTATAGACCACTGGTGTCTCATCAGAGGTCTCGTTGGACACTTGGGGTGATCTTTCTGGGTCTGTTGCACTTGTGCTATCAGCTGCGAGGAGATTGGCAGGTGATGCAAAGAATTTTGCGCTCCTGCTCTGCCCTGCAGCCATCGGCGTGTGCGTGGGGCTGTGTGTCATGGCAGGGGTCTCCCTTGGACCACGCAGGGCAGAGGCACAGGGAGCTCCGGTGGGGAAACCTGCGAAGGTCTAGTGGAGCAGCAGTCACATGAAGGGGAGCAGATCTGGGAAGCTTTCCCATGGGATAGTCAACCCTTGTGATCTTTTAGCAGCTGCAAGAAGAGACTGGACAAGGTCATGAAAGCTGTCAAGGTTTACTAAACACAGAGGGACCACCTCTGGCTCAGGAGGCCCCTGAGCTGCATGTTGTTACGGGGTGGGAGAATATTAGTGGAAACATGTTAGGTGGTTGCCCTGTTTGTGTGCATCTCCTGTTGTCTGCTGGAGACGGGTTACTGGGCTGGATGTGCTTTTGATTTGACCCAGTATAGCCTTGCTCCTGGACAAGGTTCTTGTGGTCGCTTGTGTGAGCAAGAGTTTGCAGGGCTCTGCCAAACTCCTAATGCCTCCTCCCCAAAGAGCTGGTGAGATCTTATGCCTGGAAAGTCAGTGGGCGGTAGGGCTTACTGGCAAATGCCGTGGCAGACCAGGTAATCATCAGCTACCCTAAACTCTGGGAGTTAGAGCAGAGGCGTACCCCTGCCAGGGCTTGGTGGTGGTCGGCTGTGGGAATAAAGGTTCGTGGAAGAGATCCTTTGGGAACATAAGTCCCAGCTGCTGGGGTTGCTGGAAATGCCACTGGTGTGGGCTGGTGACTCCTGTAACCGCCGTGAGACGTGTGTGCTGGCTCGCGCAGAGGTGAGGCCCGCAGAGCCGTGCACACGTAGCAGAGCTGAGGCGTGTTGATATGGCAGGATGCTGATCAGGCAGGTTAAAAATAGCAGCTGCTTCCTCCCTGCTCCTCCCGATCTCGGCTGCGCGGCTGTGACCAGGAGCTGGAAGCGCTTACGCCCATGTGCTGAGCAGGCACAAAGCCCCAGCTGCAGTCGGGGCCGGCGCAGAGCTCAGGTACCGCAGGGAGCGCGCCGGGCAGTGCCACGCAGGTGCCCGCCGCCGCGGGGCTGGAACGGGGATCCGGGGGGTGCAGCGATAGCGGAGCTGCTGCACGGCAGGTCTTTCTGGAGCTGGTGGGTAAACACCAAAACACTCGCTGACTTCTCCTCTCGGCATCTCTGTGTAGTGCTGCCGTGACTCCCGGATACCCGGCAGCCCTGTGCAGTGGCACCTGAGCTCCTCGCGGCCCTCCCAAAGTCCCCATGAGTTAGGGGACTGGTGAGTGCCCTGCCCTGGAGCTGGGGAGCCGAGGCAGAGCAAACCTGGGGCCAGCCCGGGCACGCTGTGCCTGGCCCCAGCACTCCTGGAAAGGGTGAGGTGCAACCGTGGCCATCCTGCCCCGATGCCGGGGCACTGGAGCCCAGATGTGGAGACACTCGGTGTGTTGTTCGTACGTTGTCAGAAATGCTGTGCACAGCTTGCATCCCTGCCGCCCTCCCCAATAAAGGCGTAATTGAGCCATTAGAGTCAATGTCTCCATTCAGAACAGTTGTTCCAGCACTGGTTGTTATTTTTCTCCTGATGCATTGTGAGCCTGATTTCTTGAGGGGAAACATTTGAAGAGTCTTTGATTGAGCGGTTTTGTTCTCCCGTAGCAGCTGCAGTCATGGACGGAGTGGGGAATGGTACTGCTCCTCTTGCACCGTGCCGCTGGCCTTTGAGTCATTCTGGAAGCGCAGGCACAGATAGCAGGACCTTGCTCAGCAGTGAGCAAAGGGAGTCCTGGGCACTGTTGTTATCCTTGACATCCTTGTGTCATTCCCCGTCAGGTTTGCAGTTGCATGCGGCAGTTAACTGAGTTGGGGTGATTTTTCGTGTTGCCCTCGACAATCCAATTTGGCAGACGGTTCCTGACCTGAATGAGCTGCAGCCCCTCTGCCTGCTAGGCACAGCATGGGCGAGCATGGTAGGGTGACAGGTAGGTGAAACAATAGGAGGTGGTGCTCTTCATGGTAGCTTTGCGTTTTTGTTGAGGCTTTTCTATAACCTGGGTGTTTTCTATGAGCAGTGCAGACTTTATGCTTTCCCTGTGTCAAGTTCAAACCTGTCCTGAGCTGTTTGGTTCTCTGAATCCATCCGGTAGCACGGTGTTGCCCAGGCAGGGCTCGCCCATCGCAGAGCTGGGTTTCTGTCGCAAGTGCTCATGCTGGCTGGCAGAGGAGCACGCTGCCTGTCCCTGCCCACGCTGGAGGATGTCCCAGGAAGTCGCCCGCACCTTGCCTCGGGGATGGAGGCTCTGCTGAATTTGTGAGAGGAGCCACTTGGCCCCTGCCCAGAGCCCAGCCGGGCATGTGTGAAGGAAACGCCAAAGCAGCTTCCCCTCCTCGGTGTCGTACCCGCTCCGGGTCGGCGTGAGACCTCCCGAGAACCGCTCGACTGGGAGGGTTTGGAGGTGGAGCAGCCCTCGAGCAGGAATACAGCTGCCTGCTGAGGGGTGGCCCACGATGCTTCTGTTGCCTTTTAGTGTGCAGTGAACGCGAGTGACAGTTGCTGGGAGGGAGGGACGGGGCTGTGACCCCCAGGGTGTTTCTGTGTGGGAGGCGACTCTTTTTGGGAGTGGGAAGCGTAGCTGTCCCTGGCACAGCGGGTCCTGGGACCAGGCAGGTGGCTGTGCAATTTGTGTGGCTTTTCTGTTTTTTCAGTCTTTAACTGCTTAAGCCTCCTGCAATCAAGCCCTCACTGCAGCTTCAGCTCACTTTGTTTCGGGGTCAGCGAGGTGCGATATGTACCTTGGGAAGAAAGAAAAATGCCGAACAGGTTAGGAGCTTTGTATTGCAGCCCCGGAGTCCAGGCAGCAGGGCTGGGGTAGGGAGTGGAGAGTCGTTTCCAGGCGGCTGGCATATCCAGAAAGATCCTGCCTCTGTTGCAATGCTGTTTGTCTGCATTGCACAGAATTGTTCTGCAGCCTTTTTGTTTCCTTTAAAAACTGTTTCCTCACTTGCTCGTGTGCAGCGAGTCAGCTGTTCAACAGTGCGCGATGGACCATCTCTCCTAATGCTGCACTAAAGCAGATCCTGTGAATGGAAAGGTAACCAGAATAGAAACCAGGAACCAAAATAGACAACTAATCTCCCATTTCGATCTTCTCTGTCCTGCATTTCAGTTGATTCCCTAGTGCAGTCATAAAACACAACCATTATCTCAGCTTCCCGAGTATGCAAACAAATTGCTGTGATTTTCCTACCCTTGGATCAGTCCGTATCCATATTCTCTGAATAACAATAAAACGTTAATGGAGATAAAGACTGTTATCTCCCTCATGTCTATTTTGTCATTGGAATAACAACTTTAAATGTTAAGAGTGCTGAGATTTATAGATGCCAAGCCTGCTCAGCAAAAATAAATCATGTTCCATAGTGCACATTACCATTTATTGCTGCTATATTAGCTGAAGCCAGAATGGGTGTTAACCCTGTGATAACATCCTCAAAGGGGATTTTAAATAATTTTGTAGTTTAATTTAAAAATTCTGTTGGCTGCCTGGTTTGATCTGCAACTCATTTTAGTGCAGGGTTATCGAAGTGGAAACTGTCCAAAATGCTGATAACAAGCTCCCCAAGAAGTACGGCAACGGGAGAAGCCCCGGATCCTGAAACAGCCACTGTTTCAGCTGCAGCTTCAGTGAACCCAGCCCCACACACGTAGCTTCCCAAATATGGTCTTTTCCAAGGTTTTGTAGACTTTGGAAGACCACTGTGTTTTTTTTTAAGCTTCATCTTGGTGTTTTCATTCTTGATATAAAAGTCTTCAGTGACATACACATTGATAGCAAGATATGGGTGACCTGAGCCGGTGTGGCCCTGCAGTCAGCACCTCTTTGGGTAATGCCCTGCCCTTGCCCAGTCCTGGCACTCTGACCTCCCTCAGGGATGGAGCAATGCCCCGCTGCAGCAGCGCGCGGTGACAGCCAGCTTCGGACTGGCATTCCGTGCCCAGAGCCGGATGCTCCAGGTGTCCCTTGGTCAGCCCCCCAGCGGCGTTGGTGCTGCCTGCCATGCCAGCCGTGGTGGAGCCGAGGGCAGCGTTCAGGACCCTTCCCATGTGCTGCTGTGTCACCAGGCAGCCCCAAAATGAGCAGTGTAGCCTTGGTGGTGAGTCATTAGGCATTTCCTTGCATTCCCTTTGTTAGCTCTGTGAGTAAAGGAAAAGCAATCTGACTCTGATGAAAAGCAACCTGTCTGATGAGCACAGGCATTGGACCAAATACTGAGCACCAGCTATTGACAATTCATTTCTGCCACCAGTCTCGTAGCAGTTAGCAGCTGATGAGCAACATTAGCTGGGATGACAGATTGCTTCACTTGCAGGCTGAGTAAATTTTACCAAGTGAGAAGGGGAGGGAGGTCAGGGGAGTGCAGAGGAGCCAGTCCTTCCACCTTGCGTTGTTTACAGCGCACACTGATGAATCTGTCTCACCGCAGAGCTTAGGCTGATGGGTGCCAGATGCTGACCGGCATCGGGGGGGGGGGGGGGGGAGGCTGTAGCTTGTTCAACACCTGGCTCCTACCCATTAAACTTGCTCAGATGCATGGTGCAGAGCACTAAGTGCTTGTACTCTAGTGTGCGTGGTGCAGCTCCTGCAAAAACCTACTGCCAGGAAGAGCGCCCATCTCTAAGCATGGCATTTCAGGGGCATGGCAGCCCTACCGAAAATGCCTCGAGTGTGCAGGTGTGGGGCTGTTCAGCCAGCATGAAACTGCCTGCAAGAAAATGAGCTTTGCTTCCTTGGCACCCCTGCTCTGTTGCTGCCTGACATGGTGTCCTGAAAGTCGGGTGCGTGGCATGACCCTTGAGGCAGGAGGGGAGCACCAGTGATGGCTCTCCCACCGTACACTTGCCTCCAGACAGGGCATGTCCCTGCTGCTCCCAGTCTCACTGGAAACCTCTGCAGCAGCTGGGGGGGCTACTTGGAGAGCCCAGCTCCCTCTTTACTTGGTTTTATCACCATCTTGCTTTCTGGGTGCTATTGAGAGGTCATGCTGCTGGTGTCCAGCTTTGGCTATTACTCTGGTTTAAAAGTTGTAATAAAACTGTGATAGAGCAGTGAACAATCCAGGTGCCGCTTCAGGCCTTCACACATGTCTCCAACTCCTTTGTGCGGGGCTCAGAGAATTTTTTTTCTCTTTTTTAGCCACTTCATTTTAAGGGAAGCGCTTCATGATGTTCTGTCGTAAAATACTGTTGTGGGTCCTAGGTGCTGGGCTATCTGCATGAGCTCTCTGAATGTCAGGATGAGAGCTCTGCCCTGAGAAAATGAGGCACACTTGATGTTTCCTGAGCGAGTGAAATGGCTCTCGTGACCGTTGTTGGTCTTTGTTCCACTGAGACAACAGGGTTGTCCAGGGGAGGGGGAAGGTTGTCACCCAACCACCTGCAGCAGGAGATGATCTTAAGCAGAGTGTTTTAGTGGGGCGCATAATTCACATGAGATGTAGCAAAAGGGAGCTAAACATTTCACTTTTAATCTGAATTTTCTGAACACTTACAGAATACATATAAAATAAATATAAAATGAATTCCATTCTGAATCTATGTGTATCAACCGATTTCCACCTGTCTGGCAGGTAGAGGAAGCCTCTGTTATGAGCAGATTATTTTGTGACTCCTGACTCAGGACCCTTGCACTTGCTGTTTCAGAGCAGGAGGATGTGGTCAGCTGCTGGATGTTAGACGTCAGCAGAGGTGAAAGCATGGCAAGGTGTCCGTGGAAATGTGCATCTGTGTGGGATCGGGAGAATGGAGGATGGAGAACTAGAGAGGTGATTTCTGAGAGCCCTCCCTCACAATCCCTAAATAAACTTGGCCTTGGTTGCAGTAGGCTGACAGACCCTTAATTATAATAACAGCATGAGCAGTGTTGCATTGTAACTGGTTCCCCACTGAAAATTTCTGGCTAGCAGGAGTGGTATGCCAGATGTCTGCTTGTGATTGCCTCTGGTTGTGAAGATCAGTTTGGGGTAACGCTCTCAGCTGGAGGATACAAATAATGCAGGTATCCAGGGGTAGCTTGGTTTGTTTGCCTGGTTTCTTGGCAAAAGCCAGAGTCCCATCGCATAGGTCCATCAAAATCTTCACAAGCGTCTCTGCAGCAATTACCTTCTGCAAAAAGTCATTACGTTAGAAGACACTGGAGTGAGTGGGGATCTGTGCATCTCCAAACAGTGATGTACTGCTGAATTTTGGCTAAGTTTTGGAGAAGATGTCCCACCACCCCAGCCTTAGTTGTGATCTCTGGGCTGGGGGTTTGTGCAGCCACCAGACCAGTGTGATTTCAGTCTACTGAGAAATGGCCACATGAGGAGCATGGCTGGAGTCATGCACTGATGGGGTCCTGACCACCCCTGGCAATGCCTGTGAGTCCCAGGAGTTTTGCTAGGCTGGAAAACGCACTGAATGATGCTCTGAGGACTGTGCTTTTTGCATCTGCTATGCTCTTTGTGTCGGCGTAGAAAGCAGCCTGGTGGCTGGGCGGTGGGAGAGAGTTGGAGGCACAGTTGTGGTGAGGAGTCTCCGGACTGTTGCTAGCACATGTGTTAGGCTGTGGTGAGTGAGAAAGCCAGAGAGAAGCCACCTCTCAGCCAGCCTGGCCCAACAGCGGGCGGGCTGTCACGCTGCTGGCACCCTGAAGGTATCTACTGGTTTGTCACATCCAGCAAAGTGCAGCTGGAAGCCGCTCTCCCACAGTACCAGCTAGGTCTGAGTTTCCCTGCAGCCAGAGTGTTTTGGTTATGGAACTTGTTTCATACTGTTGTTTGACACCTTGATGTAATATTTTCATTAGGAGTCCTGCAAAATACAGCAGCTTGGTGTTACAGACAAAGCGCCTCCAGCTAATAACAGGTTATTAAGCTTTTTTCAGCAATGGAAGTAATGAAGAAGCATCCTTTATTAGTCATTGGGCATAAAAATAGTCAAAGGTCAATACTTGTGGCGCTAACTCGTTTAATTCACCTAAGACTGTGTTCGCGATGCCATGCAGAGATCACCTCGTAGTCAGGGCTGTCTCTGGTGTCAGTGGAGCCAGATCTATTTCTCCCCACAGGTCTCGAGATGATCAGAGTTCAGCGTTCACTGTCGGTGCGGTGCCCGTCAGGTGGCAATACCGTCTGCGGGGAGACTGGTATGGGGATCCAGCCCAAGTCAGGCACTTGGGAATCCGCATCCAGCTGTAATGTCGACAAGATAATAGCGGCTCCTGGTTCTCATCTAGCACTCCTTCACTAGCAGGTCTCAAAGCACTTCGTAAATGAGATGAAGCTTCTTGCTCGTATGTTACAGATGTATTTACCGATTCTTACCCGTTAGCGTGCTTCCAGGCTGGGTGCTGATCCTGGCGATGCTGCTTTGAAGCCAGAGCTGAAGTCTGTGGTGTTACCTTGTCTGTACAGGGCTCTTCAGAGGAGACAGTGAAGTCTTGTCATATTTGGACATTTGATCTAACGTAAGAACTTTATAATTAGGATGTTTATGAGTTAATCACGTGTGACACTTTGTTTGCTCCCTGCTGAAAGCCTGAGATCTGTGTGAGGATGTGGGGAAGTGGATCATCCTTTTTTTGGCTTTGTGTCACCCTAATGCATTATCTCCATCTGGTTGTCTCCTCCCCCCTCGTGTCCCTCAGCTGGAAGTAAGTGTGTACCAGTGGCTATTAATAGCTGAATCCTGCAACAGTCTGCTCTTGCAGATGGGATTCTCAGCTTCTGAAGCCTAAAACCCATTACAAATAAAGCAGTACGCTGTGTGGTCCTTAATACAATTAGGCTTGCTATAAGTTAGGTTCTCAGGGCCAAATGCTGCCCTCAGTTTCTGTGTGAAGGTTGCCCATTAGTGTCCTGGCCTGCAGATCCCAACCAGCACATCCCCTTGTCACTCGTGTAGCTAACGATAAGGACGCAGCCGCAGTGCTTCGTCACCAGCACTGTCTGTTAATACAGATGCGAGATCCTGGTCCCGATGCCTCTGGCTGTGCAGTCCTGATGTCCTGTGTCATTTACGGCACCAGGGCGGGAGAATTGTTGCTCTACAGCTTGTCTGTGTTGCTCGAGGATGCTGGCTGTTGAGGGCTTCGCCTTTCCTACCCTCTCCTTGAACAGCTAGAACCAGTCAAAGTGCAAGTTGCCCCCTTTGCATGAGGGTTTTCTATGTGGCAGGTAGAAGCAGTCTCTCCCTTTCTGATGGAGGTATTTCACCTGCGGGAGGAGGCAGAAGGGCAGAGCATTTCTGGGACCCCCTTTCTCAAGGAACAAGCAGCTGCGAATCCAACAGCCCATGCAGCTAAAGGCAGTTGGTTGTGTCTTCACTTGCCACCTTGCATACCCATCTGCTTGACTGCACGCACATAACACTTGTCATTACTGCTAGTAAACCTTCTCCTGCTTGCCAGGCTTGGCACTTATTAGGAGGAAAAAGGGAGAGAAAGGATAAACTGCCTTGGCCTGGGAGCGGTTGGGCGGCTGTGTTAAGTCTGTGTAGGACCGCTGAGGTGAAGCAGGTAGAACTCCCGTGGCAGGTTCCCGGGCAGGAGACCGTCCCCGTGGTTGGGTGCGCTGCCACAGGCAGCGCTGGGCGGCCTCACGAGGGGCACGTGGAGGGCATGGTGGGACAGCAGCGCTGCATCAATTTCAAACGCCAGTGGCTGATAATGTGACAGATTCAAAGCTGTGGACTTCTGCATTTGTCTTTGCTCTGCTTGGAGTCTTGGGAACTCTAGTTAATTTTATTCCCCAAACTGCATTTTGCCTCGTCTTTCCGTAACTGTGTCAATCTGTTGCTAAAGTTACAAACCCGTGACATTATACTACAGATCATTCATAGATCCCTTGCTTGAATTTCACACCTCCCTGAGCTGTTCGGGAGCCTGGAGGGCACCCTTGCCCCGCTCACACAAAGGCAGCTCCATCACTGTTTCTTCTCAGGGAGCTCTGGCCCACCCAAGGCAGCAGTGAACATCTCCTCAACTGACTGACAGCAGGATTAGGCCATTTGCTTCCACAGTACCATCAAGTGGAGCAAACAATGATGTGACTCTGTCCTCAATGTCTGTGGCTAGGGTCTGTCCTCACATAGACTGCCAGGCAGCACCCCCAACCCTCCTCCTCCTCCTCCTTTGTTCATTTGCAAAACAGAAAAAACCAGTATTTCTCTGCCTGGTGTATAACAAGTACGAGGTTCCAGTCCTGAGCTGCAAAACCGGGAGAGGTAGGGCTCTTGTGAATGTGTTCCTTAAAGTTATTCTATGAAAAGACAGAAAAATCTGTGAAACCTATGGAAATCCTTCCTGAAGGGGAGTCAGAAACATTGCAAAGTAACCGATAATGCATATTTCGAGAGAACTTCACCCACTGGGCCTGTAAGCTTCACAGAGTTTCTGTGGTGTAATATTCATTGCAAACAGGAATAGCTCAAAACACAAATGTGATCTGGGCAGAAGAAAGAAAGTCAATTTGTGGTTTGGGCAGCTGTCCCGCAGGGGTTGATGTGTCTAATCCCAGAGTGAGAACTGAGAATTTTGCTAAAATTTCTGTCGAAACCAGGACATCTGTCTTCTCAAATGGCAACCTGTATATTTTACTACTTCCCTAACCAAAATAGCAAGCTTCTCTTCTGCCATGTGTTAGAATAAAATCTTCTGTAGATATGGGAACAATGTAAACCAAAATTAGTTTTGTTTTGAAATGAATAGCAGAGGGCTGGCTGAGCCCATCGCCTGTGTTTGACTCGGCAAAACCTCCCAGCGCGGAGCTGGTGTGAAACCTCCAGGTTTGTGCGAATCCTCCCGGGTCTCAGGGGTGCTGGCCACCTGGACGAGGCCATGGTTTGGGCGCTCGGAGCTCGAGCACGGCGGGCTCCGTCCCACCACAGGCCCTCACCTCATCCACCAGCGCAAGCCCCTGCCTTTGCGGTCATGGCCGCGCCGGCTGGCGTGAGAGCTGGCGCCTGCGGTGACCCCGCGGTGCCGGGTGTGCGGATGGCGCAGCGGGCACCAGGGGAGCCTGGCAGCAGCCTGAACCGCAGGGGCACGGGGGGGCTGGCCCCGCGCCCTTCAGCCCCTGCCTGATGGCCGTAGGGTGAGTGCCAGGAGGGGCCGTGGGGAGAGGCGGCAGACGGGGCGGAGGAGACGGGAGGTGCGATGGCACCTCGACACCACGCGCCCAAATCGTGGGCTCTCGGTGTTGTGTCCTCGGAGAGCGCAGCCTAGACCGGCCCGGTGGGGTGGTGGCAGCCGGGCTGGCTCCGGCCCCGCGGGAGCGTGGCGGTGCTGGCTGCAGCCTTCCTCTGGCCGAGAGCCGGCCATCCTGTGGGAGGGCAGACGCCGGCCCCTGCGGTGGAGCGTTGTTTAAAGCAAACTCTGCAGGCTTGCTGACCTGTGCGTCCTCCCAGTTCATCTGTCTGACTTTCTCTGAGGGGCCAAGTCCTGTCCCCGGCAGAAAGGTGGGGGCAGTTTCTGTTGCTGGGGCACCAAACCTTACTCTTGGCCTTTTCCTTCACTCAAACTTGCCCTTTCCCGGCACTCCAGCTCCTCGCAGGGCAGGTGCATCCAGCAGTGGATCTGCTGATGATGGAGCAGCGGGAGAGCGGTGCAGGGTGAGACAGAGACCTCCTTCAGAGGCAGGAGGAGGGACTCTGCACAAAGCCGTATTTAGAGAAAAACTGCCAGAAATTGCTCCAAATTGTGCTCACGTCTGGTGTGCTTCCCCTTGCCAGGGACCTACACAGCCTTGGGAACCAGCGAGGCTTTGGAGTTTTATTCTTAAAGGCTTTGTTTCTTTAAATAAGAGAGAGCTCTGCTTTCTCTTAAGAGAGAAACCTGCTGTTAAAACTGCGAGGTTGGTTTTTTAGGTTCATTTTACCTCTCCTTGTACTTTTTGGAGGGAGGCATCTCCTTAGGGATGCTTATGTCCCCATGCGCAGGAGGCATCTGTCCCTATCGGGCTGAGAGTCCTGCCCTGTCTCTGCACTTGCTGGGGATGGGTGAAGCATCCTGCCCAAAGTCTTTGGTGTGTTTATATACTGCGGCTTGGCCGCAGGGAGCGATTACTGCAGTGAATATGGCCAGTGCCAGTGTTCTTCTCCTAACAGGGACACCACAGCTGCATGCTCTGCTTCGTGGCTTTTCCGTTTGCAAGGTGATAATGCGGCTAGGCTGAAGAATATGTAGCTGTTCACTTTGCTGGCTAGAAATGATTGTCATGACTCCAGACAGGAGACGTGCCCTGGTTTGAAGTACCACCTTACAGCACTTCGTTCTCTATCTTTCGAGAGCTACTGCCTCACTAAACCTCCTTCTTTCCTTGCAATCTGTTTCTGACAATGTGCGAAGTTACTGACAATGTGATGAAATCTGGTGGACTAGGATTTGCCAGAAAAAGAAGGCTTTTTTCCTCTGCATACGCAGTCTCAGGTCTTCAAATGAAACCATTCCCCCTGTAAAACCCATGTGCCGCTGCACGGCGTACTGGGTTCAGAGCAGCGGCTGCAGGCAGTGACCACCGGGCTGGCGGCCTTGTGGCCCATGGGTCCAGTGGTACCCTCTCAGTGCATGTGCAGGCCTCGGAAGAGATGCGGGTGATAATTAGCACAAGAAAAATACACTGTGATATTGTGCTTGGGGGTTCTCCTCCATTGGGTGCTGGATACTGCTCACTAAAACCTGTCCCTTCTGCCTGGTTAGGATAAACCTGCAGCAATTTTAGCACCTGGAAAGAGGAGTAATTATCAGTGCTGTTTTACAAAGTTAGTCTCAAGATGCATCTCTCTCATACCTGCCCGGCATCCAGGAGCTTTGTGTCGTGGTAGATGGTATGGGCAGGAGTCCCTGCGGTGTTCAGGGATGGTAACACAGACACACCTGTGGAAGTTAGTACTGATGCGGACTCTGCAAATGCTTTGCCATCCGCTGATGGACTTGACTTCTTCAGGGAGGTTACCATGAGAGAATATGAATATGGTCAGATGCATTAAATGGGAAGACGCTCCCAATGGATGATGATACTAACTCATCCAGATGAAGCTTTTGGGAATAGTTTGTTGGGAAAAATCCTGTCTTGGCAGAGTGCTCGGAAAGACTTCAGTTCTGGGAAGTTAATGTTTGGGTTTAGGTGGCATTTATTCTTGGCTGTTCTGTTGCCTTCAGTTGTCCTTGCAGAGATGCCTTACTGGGAGGCAGGGCTGAAACACCCGGTCGCTCTGCGGGCACTTGGGTCTGTGGGTCGCCTAGCCCTGGCCAGCCCAGCCCGGTGAGGAGCTGCAGAGGCGGCTCCTTCTCCAGGCTCTTCAATAGAAACAGGGGCTGCATTTTCCTGGTACGGTTTAAATAGTTTCTCTGCATGACAGTACATTAAAATAGAAGCTTGTTTTAACCATTGCACTCGCTTACCTCCAGTGTGAGAATGCTAATAGGCAGCTTGGCTAGATTGTCAGATTTAGCTTTTGTTACGTTCTTGGCAGTGCTATTTGGAGGCTGGAAGGCTATTTTAGGTATATTTAATTACAGTTTTTTCTTGCTTGGCGAATAGCTGCTGGTACAATTATTAACCTGTAGGGAGAAATGTTAAAGCAGATGGGAAGTATTCAAGGCATTCTTTTGTCCCATCCACCTCCAAAAGATGGGGAAAACAATATTTATATTTATTGGCAAGCATTGTTTTCTGGCTAGCAGGGTTTGCAAGCAGTTTACTGTGTGCGCTTCTTCTACTTTCCAAAAGCCATTGATTTTTGCAGCGTTGCAATTAGAAAACAAGAAGCCTATAAAATGATGTTATTCCTGTATTTTAAAATGGAGTTTCAGTCTCCTGCTGTCTTTTTATTGGTTTCCCCCCTTTCCAGGCCTGCTGAACGTTGCTTGAGTCAGCATGTTATAATTGGCCTGTGGAGATCCAGGTCTTGCTGGTATCACTTAAAACCCAAATGGCTCCGCTATGATTTCGCCATTCTTGTGCTTCCCATGTAATAGAAAGCACACACCCTCCTGAGCGGCTTGTACTGCAGCTGTATTGACTGGGAGCACTTGGCTGATCACTTCCTGTAATTAAATTCTTCACTAGGAATAAAGTTAATCTTCTCAGAGCATGTAAAACCTGACCCGCAGCCTGAGCAGGCAGAAACGCTGTTGTTTATAGGCACCTTTATCCAAGTATAAAGGGTCTGTTCCCAAACCAGAAGCAATTAGTATAATTAGATATTCCTTGTCCTGAGCCAAGGATATATGATAATAAACTGTAACTGATATGGCAGCTTCCCACTGAAGATTTCATAGACTTTCAAGGTCGGAAGGGACCATTTTGCCTGTTCCCTTTGACCTCTGGTAAGACACAGCTCTGCTGAAGCCCCATCCATCTGATGGGGTCAGTTCTGCCTGTCAGGGTGCTTGGGACTGATGGGGCAGGGGAGGCTGTTGTTTTTTTAAGATTTTTTTTTAGATTAACATTTTCTCAGCCCAACGGTGCTCAATAAGTTTGGCAGAGAGAAATCAAGGAGACTTTCCCCAACTCTTTTTCTCTGTGTTTGCATAAACACATTAATAAACTAATTGACCAAATCCTTGCTGACTGGTGGAAGCATTAAGCTTGCTATGGGTAGCTGACTTGAACCATATGGTTTGGTCCCAAGGCTTCTTTGGGTTTTTAGAAGAGGTTAAAAAAGTGGCTATTTGCATCATCTTGAAACATTGGCATTCCAAGCACAAATAGTTTTGCATAATTTATTACTCTCACTGTAGCTTTTCATACTCCTAAGTTCAACTTCAAAGTACTGCATCCTCACTCGTAATTATTTATGTGCAGCAAAACAAAACAACATTAAGTGCCATCCAGGCATTGGTGTGTTTCATTTGATGGAGAAGCTCAAAGTTCTTCCGTAGTCATAAAATTTCTTGTTCATGTATTAAGAGCCAAAGTCAGAATAAAAATAACAATTCCAGCAGCCATTAACATTTGCCTTTCCTGGAACTTAGACCGATCAAAATCAAGTGCTTATGGAAAGTAAATACGTGTTACCTGGATGATGCCAGGTACTCACCATCAGCTGTTTAATTTGGACAATTAAAGTGTATTTGTCAGTTCCACTTTCATTTAGAGTGAGATCCACTTGCCAGTTCTCACACACTGCCTCAGTGCAGCAATATTTCAGCTGCAAACAATGTCAGGGAGTGTTCGGATACAACAAGACTATTATTTGCTTCCCCCAATTTATTTGCACTACAGCACTGGAAAGATACTATTCACCTTTAGAGACTCATAGCTAGAAGGGTCAGCTTCTGCCTCGCTTTATGTTTGGGAGACTGCCTGTCGCTCTGGGATCCTCGTTGCTTGTGCGGCTCATTAGCAAAGACAAAGCTGCTGCTGGGTGTGTTGGGTAGCGAGCAGGCAGCGGTGACGGGCTCCCACTGCATGGGACAAGCCGTGCCGGCAGCGCAGTTGGGAGTGGTCCCATGGAGCAAGCGGTGGGGTAGTAAAGAAAATGCTTTGTTATCTTTGCAGCAAATATTATTATATCTAAAATCAGAAATGTAGGTGAAACATGCAAAAATGCCCCACTAAGCAGAGTGCTAGGGAAGCCCTGAAAGCAGGACTTCACCAAACCTGCTTTACTTGTGAAACCTGGTTTGCCAGTTGTTACGTTCCCCTCATCATGATCTTGGGTTTGCTGCCTATCGATTCTGCCCTAGCTAATGGACTATCATGGAGAGCAATGGGGACTTCCTCTCATGATCTGCATCTCTCCCATCGTTGTGTGGATGCTAATGAAGGGTACCAGGGAGATGTCAACCATTACAATAGACAGGGTCTGAATAAATCAGTGTGCATGGATCATTGAACATCTTTGTTGTAAAACAAATGGCCTGTGGTCAGTTAATCATATAAAGAAACATCTCCCAGACCTCATGGCATTATTCGTAAGTCCTAAATCCTCTTGCAGTTTCATAAACAGAACATCTGTTAAAATATGGAGAAATTACAGTCTGGAACAGTTGTTAGAAATGTGGCTGCTGCAGATTGCGGGGGAAAAGGAGTGAGAGATTTTTTTTTGCAAAAGGCTCCTCTCTCCAGTATTATTTGAACTGTCCTTTTCTCTTTAGCTTGCAGGTCTCCTTATACTGAGTCTCCCTTTCTCGCGGTGCTCACACAGCCCTGCTCGGGTGCCGCAGGAGCCCTTGGGCCCTGCAGAGCCCACATGGCTGTGGCTGAGACCCTGCTTGCTCGGGTATCCCTGCAATGGGCAGCGCATGCCCTGGGCTGCTTATCCAGCGTGCTGTTGTACATGGCCCATGTCGGTCCCTCAGTGTCACAGCTGATGGAGCGGGCTGCCTGCCGCTGCGGCGTGAACGAGGGCTGGCAGCAGCCCAGGGCCCCGCGCGGTCTGGTACATCTTGGCATTGCCCCTTCCATGTAAACAGAGCAGTCTTGAGACAGATGAATTGTCCTTGTTTCGTGCCCTCGTTTCTCCCCCACTGGAAGGGGAATAAGCGTGCTGGAAGGTCGCCTGCTCTGACGGTAACTCCCAAAAGTGTGTCCACCCTCCGCTTAAGTGCCCTCCCGCTGCTCCTGCTGTGAACGCTGGACAAGCAGCAGCGGCCGCTGCTGATGGGGCAGCGGGAGCTGTTCTTCCCCGGCGTGAGTGGCTGCAGAGACCTCGCTCGCTGGGGCTGCCGGTGGGTTCCCTGACCGGCTGTAAGCCTCTTCCCCTGCTCTTTCTGGACTAGAGGTGGGAGCCCCAGTTTGTGCCAGCGAGGCTCTCGCCCATGGTGAGCCGTGGGGTGCCAGCAGCAGCGCGATGCCGGCGCTCGGGTGCTCTCCCGCTGCTGGGTGTGGATGGGCTGGGGGTGAGCGGGGAGAGGTGGGGGCCTGGCAGGAGGGCAGGCAGCCCCCCTAGAAAGGTGGGGCAAATCAGGCAGTGAAGGAGTGAATTTGTGTGTGGAAGCAGCGTAAAAGGAATCAGAGAGGGTGAAGGCCAATTAGCAGATCAAAGGCAGAGAAACCAAGCCCCAAAGAAAGGGTTTGGTAAAGCAGAGCGCTCTGGAGAGGATTAAAAATAGGTGTTAATAAACCAGGGCTGGGCTGTTCAGCCATAAAGTGGAAAAGGAAAAGAAAATGCTTGAGGGTGACTGGAGAGCTTCCTCATCCCAAGCCCCCTTGTCTCGGCAGTTCACGCCCGGCAGCAGCACCCAGGGGTGCCCGGTGCAGAGGGCTTGCCCCCACCCGGCTGCAGTGCACAAGCCGTAGCCCTTCCACCCTTCCGAAAGGAGCTGCTTGGGGACGGCACTTCCTCTGTTACCTGCACCGCAGCTCTTCACACCCTTAAGATCAAGTGACATTTTGGAGGGTCTCCACCGCCTGGCCTGCTGGAAGGGCGATGCTGTGCAGCGGGGAGCGCTGGGCAGGGGTGCCAGTGGCAGCGGGGGCAGCTCCAGCTTTCCCAAAGTGCTCCCAGGTTTCACAGTGTTTTGTGGACCAGCTTGCAGGTCTGAGGCCCAAGGTGTTAGATGGATCTCCTCTCTGCCTGTGCGTATGGCAGAAGCCCTCCCAGGGACTGACAGGCCATTAATTACTAGTAGCAACTGATCCATGGGGGAAGCCTGGACAGTCAGTGTCGCAGTCCGTTTTGCTGTTGCAAAAACGAGGGGTGTGCATTAGAGCAACCGGACCTTCTGACACAGGCTGGTTTGGCACAGACCTTACACACTAAGTCCCTCATTAACTGGAGAATGTGTACACCTTTTTGGTAGAAAGTCACAGATTCACTGTGTTGTTTTCACCTAGATTTATCTAATTTTGCGTTAAACTGCTTTGAAGTAGCTCCTAGCCATGTAAAACTGGGTGCTCTGGGCCATGTTACAGCCTCACTCCAGAGGTGAAGCTGCCTTTCCATAGCAGCTCTCTACTTGGTCCTTGGTCCCTGAAAATCAGTTGCTTCTGTTGAAGGCCTAGAATTGATGTCTGTTGCTTTTCCATCATGATTTAAAAAAAAAAAATCTAACTGGCGGTCCCAATTTACAGTTCGTGTTTCAAGAAAGTGGCTCTTATGTCTTGCCAACCCTCAGCACGTTCACTTGTTAAATTATGCATATGCTAATGAAGTGTGAAAATCAGCCAAATAACAACTCTCTGTAATCGCTTAATGTCCCCAGAGCATTGTGGCTTTTTTATTATTATTATTTTATGATTTGTGACCCATTCTGAGTCACGTTTCTGCAGGGCATTCTTCCAACAACTGAGGTTAATTAGTATTTTCACTTTTTCCCCTTCTGAAAGAAGCCCAAACATGTGCTCACAACCCACAGTGCAGTTTTTGTTTTCTGTTTTGAATTAAGTAACCCCCAGATCTTCCTTAGAGTGGGGAGCAGCGTCCCAGCACAATTGCTAAAATCCACATCATTACCCTCGGCTTGCACCTGGGCGTGTTGGAAGGGACAACATCAGCCCTTGGGTGTCCTGTGGTCACTTTTGCTGCGATGGCCATTTTGGGGGAGTGATGCTGCTCCTCGTCCCCCCCTTGACAGTGTCCCCCATCCCCGGGATAAAGCACTGTCTCACCTTGCATGCAGAGAGCTGCAGCGGCAGCCTGCTGATCTGCCCAGAGCATTGCTCCAGAATATTAAAACATTTGTTGATTCCCCAGCTCTCCCGTCACTGCCACAGTGGAAGCCTACACAAACAATTACAACTGATGCAGGCTGTACCAGGCAGGCAACAAAACAGTGTAAGGAGGATGTTGCATTGACAGCATGTCATCTGTCACTAGAAACTGCTGTTCCTCCTTCCTGGCATGAAGCGATGTCGAGTGCCGTGTTTGGACGCTGCATCATCCTACCCGAGGCAGGCGTGTGTGAGCTTTCATGGTACCGATCCCTCTTTGTAGCAGAGATTGTCCCAAATTCATTAGCATTACAGGGCACCGCCAGACTTGAAAAGGCTTGACTGGGCTGGCAGCGATGCTCCGAGTCACCGGAGGTGGGTGACGCTGCTGTGTTTGGGCGGGGAGCTCTGAACTAAAGCTGGCTGTGATTCAGACTTAAAGCAGGGTTTAAACCTGTTCTACGTGCTATATGGCCTTACTCAAAAAATGTAATTCACTTCTTGGTGAACCTCAGCAGGCAGCAATGTGAGGAGAGGGAAACCCAATGCCTTGTCTTCGGATAAGCATTGGGCAGGCCACGGATGGCATATAAAAGCAATATTGCCTAACATCTGGTAACATCTGGTAACCTGCTTTCTCATTGACAACACGGGGAGGAATAGAGACGGGGTACCTAGCTCTTATCTCACAGAGGTGTGGTGGTGATTAATATTTACAAAACCTTGAAATCATTTCTAGAAGATGGTCTGTAAGAGAACATATTGTTTATCACTGTGGGTTTTCAGTGGAAATTGTTGGATGTTGTATGATTACGTCTATTTGGTGTTGACCATGGGCGCTTGAGACACTCTCGATAACCCTTCTCCTGCTGGATCAGAGCCATTTTTCACACTCACCCTGTTCCTCTTGTGTCAGTAACTGGCTTGTGTTCAAGACCTTTATACCCGTGGTGCCACACTGTTCACCTATGATATATGCGGAGTCGCGCTCTTCACCACTAACCAGGGCTTTGTTCAGACAAAGTGTGGACGATAGAAGAAAAATAGTTCTCCACCTTCTTTTGTGACAAGGTCCTAACTCTTGGGAAATTACATAGTTGTAAAAAAAACCCCAGACGTATGTAAAGCCCAATGTTTTCAGTGGCGGTGCTGCGGAAGACTGTTTAAATCCAGGCGATTTTGCCTTGCAGCCTGCGCCGTAAATCAGAGGTTGGTGTGAGCCTGTGGCCGGCCAAGGTCTGAAACGTCCCTGAGCCGTAGGTCACCGTGGGGAACAGCAAGGGACGTACTCGTAATAGGCTCTGGCCTCCCTGGAAATCATTAATTAAATCTTATCTTCTGCACGCCTGAACACCACCGGTGTGACCCTGCAGACCTGAGCAGCCCATTGGGCAGCGGGAACGGGTGCTGACCCCGGGGGCAGCCGCTGTGATCTGCCCCGGCCCGGGCCGAGGCGGTGAGGGGGGATGTGGGGGTGAGGAGGACGGAGGTGGGCGGTGGGTGACGCTGCTGCCCACAGGGAAGAGGTGCCCGGCAGCGCTGCTGGCCCTGGCCCCGTGTGGCAGCCCATAAATGTGGAGGAGGGGGGTTTCTGCCATGTAGCGGGGTCCCTGCGGAGCGATTTGGGAGGGAGTCAGATGAGAGTCGGGAGGGGCCCCCCGCGCCTGGCGTGGGGCTGAGATGTGACATTTGGGGGGATTTCCCCCATCTTCTGGCTGGTGCCGACACCCCCATCCCACCCATCCCAGCTCCTGCAGGCCACCGTGTCCCTCTGCCAAGGTGACGCTCTCAGTGGCTCGTTGGGGCAGGACAGGCCTGTTCCCTGCACCGGCTTCGGCCAGCCTCGGCCTCGGCCAGAGCTGTCGGCTCTGGTGTTTTCCCATGATGGCCGTGCCCCCAGCCCAGCACCTCATCCGCAGCCTCCTGGGAGCTGCTGTGCTCCCGGCGCAGGAGCTGAGAGCCCCCGTTCCCCATGGACCCGCGTGGCAAGACCGGGCAGGCCATTTGTTTAAGCAGAATTACTCACAGTCTGATAGAAAATCAGTGGACCTGAGAATGGGATGTTTTGCTAAAAGCGCAGCGGTGCTGCTGTTCGATGGCATGTGGTTCTTGTGAAATAGCAGTCGCCATGTCTAGACGAGTGATAGCTTTCTGCAACTGCTTGGCCGTATTGTGTTGTGGGATCATTTTCTGTATTTGTCTCTGCATTTGTCGCTAGTTTTAGAATAAACAAATCAGTTTTCCATGCAGTCTGATTAACTTTGCTGTGTTAACTGTGTTAACAATAAGACCTCACTAGGAACAGCCAGGTTCGGCACCAACTCTGGTTCCTGCACTGTGGCAGATGAACAGTGTCAAGATTATCTCAGTCTAACGATTTTGTCCAAAATATTTTGTACTAATAGTGCCTTGGAAAGTACTATGTTTAGCTTCAATGATACAGCCCTGACACCAGAAACCAAGCTCCCAGCAAAGACCTTTAATTCCCTGTCAGAATCAACTTAATTAAATCTCATCTGACTGGGAGAGGGTTTTCATTTGATCTAATGAATGTCCGTGCTTCCATTTGGAAGCGTATTACATCCTGGAGTTTATTCCCTGGTAACAAGCAAGGTTTGTCTGCCTGTTTCCACTAAAGATAGGTTAAAATAAATCCGAATGAATTTTCTTTCCAAGAGGACAAAATCCATGGTAAAATGATTAATTAAAAATGGAAAACAAGGGGACTGTAGTTGAATTTGCCAGCGTGCAAGACACGGCTACGTGGCTACCCCAGGCTGGCAGTGGACAGACCAGTGGGCTGGGGTGCTGGCATGGTGAGATGCCTTGCAGCCTGTTTACTCTGCCTGGAGGAGTTGGTCTGAACTGGTCACCTGGAGAATGGACACGAGCGTGTTTGTGTTGGGACGTCCTCAAATGCACATCGAGCCAATGGGTCAGTTGGGTGCTTTGGGGACAGTCTCCTGGGGTAGGAGCTCAGCCACCAAGGGTGGTGGGAGTTCAGGTCCCCATGCAGGGGTGATACCGCTCACACAGCACCTACCCTGGCCATAACCCTGAGATAAGTTCTCGTGATGCACATCAGCAGAAAAGCAGAGGAACTTTCTGAGCTCTCCAAACTGCTCCAGAGGATCTTTACTCTTTTAGCTCACTGAAATCCTGAGCGTTTGCACGCTTAACTCACAGTAAAAATTAACAGACTGGTTTGTGCTAATGAAAAGGCTTTGCTGGAGAGTGATCAGCAGGTACCTGTTGCCTCATATTGTTGAAGGGTCCTTCAGTGTTCCGCTATATATATTTCTTACAGATGATGGTGATGATTAGCAGCCTAGCTAGATGTGGACATCTTTAAGCTTAAAGATATTAGTTCTCCCATGTTAAAGATGAATTCTTGTTATCACAACCTAGCAGATCCTAAAAATAGCATGACCATGACCTCTCCATTTCAGATACAGATTGAGTAGTGATTTATCACCCAGGGAAGTAAGCAAGGTTATTTCTTTTTTGGGCAGACAGGAGGAGGTAATTCCAGCAGTGTATTAGTTTTTTATCTGAGTTGGGAGAAGAGCAGTACAGCCAGGTGTGTATGTGAAATTCCTGATTGGTTTCAAAAAGAAATATTTGTTATTTACACTTGCAATTTGTAAACCATGTATTTTTTACTCTGTTACTTACCAGCAAGAGACAGAATGCTTTCTTACTCAGACAGATCATAGGCCATCTCCAGGGTGAAGGCAGCACATGCAACACTAGAGTGCTTTCTGCAGCACGGCTTCAGGTTTTGCCATGTGGTGCTGTGCCGGTGAGCACCACGAGGGCAGGTTCCTCATTTGGTCAGCTGCTGCCTGCTTCACATTGAAATTGGGCAGGACTTTGCAGAGGCTGATGCCTGTTACATTTTCTGAACCATTACATCAAATGATGCTGAATGCTACTATGTACAGAAATGTACATACATACACTGCAAACTGACACCAGCAAAAACCGCAAAGTTCAAAAGATGGACTCATTTATAATCTCCTCCTTCAGCTGCTGCACAAATTACTTTTAAGCAATTCATTTCAGTGGCTCAGAACACCACTTAATGAACCTAACACTAAATTGAAAGAAAGAAGGTTTAATTAAAATACTGCATGGAAAATGTCTTGAGACAAGCTCTTCCAGGGGCAGATTGAAAGTGATGGCATGGACATCCAGCTTCCGTTGGAAGAAATGTTAAAGCAGGCAGAAAAATCTGGTTTATAATCAGTTTTGAACTGAGCAGACAAAATTTGTGTTGTGGACTGGCCCTATGCAGGTGCTCTGTCAAGCTTTTCCTGGGTTAGCGTGAGTTTTTGCACTGCTTCGTGAGGGCTTTGTGCCCCTGGGTGCGGAGCGGTGGAGCTGTGGCAGGCATCATCGTTGAGCCCTGCACGGTGGCAGAGCCCGAGCAGCCCTATGGCGGCTGCCTGCCACGGATGCAGCGCCTTTGCACGCCTGCGGGCACGGGTCACGTCCTGGAGGGAGGACCCCAGGTGGCACCGGTCCCCGAAGGCAGCGGGGAGGGCAGTGGTGGGTGCTGACGGGCCACACCGCCTCCTGGGGAGGGGGGCATGGGGTGGAGGATGAGTGCGAGGACCTACAGGCGATGGGACTTCACTGGGACAGACGCAGGAGGAATGCTCTTGGCCGAGCACTGTGGTGGCCGGTGTCAAATTGAAATGCCCTGTTTGCTTGGACATGGGGTGGCTCCAATGGAGTAGGTACAGGGTAGCATCACCCGGCACCGCTGGGCTGCAGCTGCTTGAGCCCAACATGAAAGAAATCCTTTTGTGATGCCTTCCTAGTTGATATAGCCCCAGATGTTGGATTAAGCCATCTTTAGCTGATTAAATTCAAATCTATGCAACAAATGCCGGGGACTGTCTGTACATAGCTTTAGTGTGTTTGCTTTCCCCTAAATATAGAATTGGGATATTAAGCACATTTTTTCAAGTATCGGCACTCTCTGAGGGCTGTGGCTTCCATGTATGCTTTCTTTAAAGGTAGATTATGGCTGAGAAGGCTCAGCTGCTCCATGCGGAAGGTGCTTATCTCCCGTCGGCTGCATTCCCTGTTTGCCTCCTCCCATTCCCCAGTGTGCACCAGGCCCACCCGCAGCTCACCACTGATCCACTGGTGTTTCTCCCTCTGCGCTGCCTCCCTGGCTGCCCCCGCACATAGGCTGCCCCAGGAGATGCTCTTGTTTTCAGGTGTCTTTATGAAAACTCTGTAATGGGTCCACTCTATTTACACAAGATATCCCCTTGCAATAGACTATCCTTTTCCCATTTTGTTGTTTGCTCTATTAGCTTTCTAAAGCATATTCTAAGCTGTGTCACGCTCATTAGGGCTTTTCAGCTTTAGAGAGGGAGTATCCTGGGGCCGTACTCGATGTGGGCCATGAGGGCTGCAATCTCCAGTTCATAGCTGAAGTGCTGGTGAAAAGCAAGCGTGTGTGTCTGGCCAGCAGTGGTATTTTGGTGAGGAGATGTCTGATCCCAGGAGCTTCAGAGGAGATGAAAGTGAAGCATCTCACCTCAGAGCTGGAGAGAAAGTGAACAGTTGTGATGTCCATCCTGTAAGTGCCTAACCTGGGGGTGCTGAGATCTGAAACGTGCCTGTGTGAGCACTCGAGGGCTGCTCCGTGTCCGGCACTGCACTGCCTGGTGCCTGTGACAGTATTACAGAAATGTCTGTAGAGCTGGAAGCACTAGAAGAGCTGACTGGCCAGAAGGTCTTTGGACCTTATGGCCAGGGGAACCCCGTTCTGGCAGACTTCGAGGGGAGCTGCAGGCAGGCAGAGTCCTTGGCTGGCAAGGGAGGACCCTGTGAGAAACCTCATGGGAGCTGCCCAACTCCTGGCTGCAGGCTCTCGACTTTACTCGGGTGTCAGAAAACTGGGAAGGGGGAGAAAACAGAAAAATTCTGAGCCAAGTAGCCCAGACGGCACTTATGGCTTAGGGGATTCAGGCAGCTCATTTAGTCATCCCGTGCCCGAGTTTGCCCACTGGTAAAATTGTTACTGTGAATCTCCATGTTTGTAAAGTACTTTATGATCCTTTAGGGAATAAGCCTCTATCAGTGGTGCTCGTTATTGAACGCTCAGTATCAATGTCCTGTTAGAAACTCCACTTGCAGGAGGAAATCTCTGTAGTCACTGCATGTTGTACCGCCTGTGTTCAGCCTAGGTGCTTGTTCCAGGGGCACTAAACTGGAATAATGAGACAGAGAATGACATCGGTGCAAGATGATAACAAATTTTGGTCATAAGCTGAAAACAGCTGCTATACATGAGAGGAAAGCTTTGCTGCTTCCAAATTTTACTTGCTTAGCTGACATTTGGATACTTCTAATTAAAATTTTTAAAAAATCAATAGGTTTTGCTGATAAGCTAACAGATGGCTTCAGCAAGATGACCAGAAAGACAGAATGCATGGCACACTGAGCGCTTTGGCAAAACATCCATCCTGGTGTCTGTACATGGACCCTTTTGCTGTAATAATTTAACAGTGGTGTACATGTATTAGGGTTTCCTGAGTTTGCAAGGCAACATCTTGAGAATACATGTATGTACTGATGGTCAGAACTGGTCAGCACGATGTTGATCTTGCTAGAAAAGCAGTCTGTATTGCTGCTGCTGATAAAGATCTTTAAATACAAAGAGCTAGGTATTGTTAATATCTATGAATTTGTGTTTCCTATGTCAGCTGTTCAGGTTTCAGCAACTAGTGATGTCACTGGAAACTACAGGTTTTTGGAAGGTATTTGGAAACCAGACCACTTTCTGGGTTGCTTATTCCTATATGCCCAGGAATGAGAATTGCCCAGATGGTCTTGTGGCAGACCCGGTAGAGAGCCCGAGGTTTGTAGAAAGCCTTAGAGTTTTTAAAGGTGTTAGTGTGGAAGGGGTGAAGTGGAGGACTTGATCGATGCTCAGGTGCTTTTTACAAAGTCTGATTTATTTTAAGAGTATATTTTTGCAGGTGGACTTGGATCTTCCATTACTATTCCTAAGCCCAGAGCAGCCATATTGAGGAGGTTTTCTGTCTAGTGTGCCTTTAGAGGCAAAAGGATGACAATGTAAATTCTGCAGCGAGCCAAGGTGCAGCATCCAGCCATGAGCAGAGGGGCTGGGGGGGAGAGGCATGGTCTGCGGGCAGGGGCTGGCACCGGGGAGTGGCGTTGGGTGCGGACAAACTGCTCTCGGATCAGATCGCTTCCCAAGCGCTGGTCCTCTGATCCCCTTTAACAGTAGAAACATCAGCATCTAATGGAAGGCTGTACTTCTGTGTGTGTGTGTGAATGCAGGAGGAATAATGTAGAAAGGAACAGTAAAAAGAGAAGAAAACTAATACAGGAAATGATGTAGAGCATGTTTTGTCATTATTTTAAGCATACTTACAGTGTGTCTGTCCTGCCACAATCAGGATTATTAAGGCAGCATCTTTAAATCTTTTCCATCATGCGTAGAGCTGTGTGCACATTTGCTTTCCATGAGTGGGTAGCGCAGCCTCCTCCCCTACTTATGTGTGTATTTAAGTTCGTATCTCAGAGGATGATGGTGTTCAAGCCTGGTGCCAAGCAGACAGGCCCCAGAAACTGCTCTCGCTATTTCCAGGTGCCAGGAGGGGCTGCGGGCACTCTCGTGGGGCACAGCCTGTCCTGCTGTTCAGCCGGAGGCCGGGGGTCTTCATGGGGGCGAGACCTGGTCCCCGCAGCAGAGGCTGTGCCATCCTGGCCGGGGAGCACCCACTTGCCTGGCGGAGGGCTGATCCAGGTCTCCTGCAAAGCGAGGTGCTCTGCGACACCGTAAAGCAGCTGTTAATTTTCCTCTCAAAGTGAGAAGGATTATGTGTGCTGGTAGAGAGATTCTCTGGGTCCCACGCTAATTGTCTTGATTAACATGCTGTTCAGCCATCACAGGTGTAATGTATAACAGCTCTATAAGGTTTTCATAGCCTGACCAATTAAAAATTGTAATTAATCCAAGAGCTAACGAGTTACACATCCTAATGCTGAAAGAGGAGTTTTGTGTTGCACATGCAAATCCACAACCAGCAAGAATTCATAGTGCACACGCAGGCATTTTGGGGCTGGCTGGGCTGCCCCTCCGTGGGCACTGCTGGGGCCGGGGGAGCCAGGGCAGCCTAGTTGGAAACCAGCCCTGTAGCTTTGCCCCCTGCTCTGTTAACCTCCTCATCTGCTTGCAGCAAGCCTGTCTGGTTAATGAAGGGACTCGTGTCTGGTTGGGAGAAGGGGGTCGCAAGAGCCCAGCGCAGGGGGTTTCACTGTATGCCAGCCTTCGCCTTGCTGCTTTCAGCCCTTGGCCTCTGCCTTTTCTATTTCTTCCCCAGAGCTACCATCTAAAAGCACCACCATTTTCTGAAGCATGCTCTTCTGCCCTGAGAGCGGTGACTACCGCATACCCCGTGGGACATGGCCCATGGCTGCTGCAGCACAATGTCTGCAGTCTGCTCCGGTGCAGCACCAAAGCTGTGAGCGGCTCCTTGGCGGCCGGAGGGCCACGTCCTTCCCCGCAGGATGGGTTTTCCCTGGGCAGGTCAGGATCTGGGTGTTCCTGCCCGAAGCACGAGAGATCTTTCCCACCATGTGGCACATGGGTATCCTGGTAGGGGTAGGAGGTTTGGCCCAGCCTGTCATGTAGACCGATCCCCCTGTACCTCTCTGCTTCGCCTCCTCTCTTCCCTCTCTGCTGTGCTCCTTGCTCGTCCCTGCAGGGCTTCGAGGGCAAGGGACAGCTGAGCTCCAGGACGTACTGTCACCTTCCAGCCATAGCTCTTTCCCCCTCTCCCTGTGCTTCCCGGGGAGTTGTCTGTAACCGCAAGGCAGAAGGTGCAGTTTGTCACTCCCGGATGCAAGTGTCACGAATGAGTGGTTTGGCCCGCTTAAAGAATCACTGTCAAAGGTATTAGCAAAAGTGATTTAACAGGAATTTATAAAAGTGCAACTTCACAATGGCAAGGTTCACTCTATTACTTAAGACATGGATGAAGTATACAAAGAAAACTCAAGTTAGAATCAAACTAGATTGATTTATCCAGAGACTGAAGACACAAAAGGGTGAGGGAGAAACATACAAAGGAAAATCAAGTTAGAATTGATTTTTTTCATGGTTTGCATGGAGATTGGAGATGTAGAAAGGTAGGGGAGACCCTCCTGTTGAGTCACGAGGTTCAGAGAAGACCCCCTTGCTTTCTGAACTCCTGATGGAACCTAGGTGCGGCTGAGATCCACTCCTAGTCCCAGACGTGGGCAACCGTTTATGTCTAAAGGGATTATGTGTGCAGCAGCAGTCTGAGGTTCATTCACAGTTTGAGGTGAATCACAAGATTTAGCAGAATTTGATCATTGTAACATTTACAAAGTGATTCAATAGAATTTACTACAATCACAACAGTGAGTTAGTTATAGATTTGAAAGGGCAGTATTTGTATTATACTTGCTATTGGATAACTGGCTCAATTCACACGCACCTGCGCAGACACTAAGATACATATATATATAAACAAACATATACCTGTTAAAAATTTCCCTCGAGTTCAGTGAAATATTAACGTCAAATGTCTTGGCATTTCTCAATGGTCGAAGGGTTGAGCCTTGAGGAGCGAAGGGTATCAGCCCAGTTCCTGTCGTTGGCTTTCAGCGACGGTCCTCTGATTTTCACAAACTGAAGAGTTTGCGAGCTCTGAGAGGCGTCTCATTCAGAGGGATATGCTGGTCGCAGCCCGCTGCAGCCCAGGAGAGCTCAAAGGGTCTCACTTGGTACCACTGTTCATAGGTTCATGAGATGATTGGCTTTAGTCATCAGCAAATTACTGGAATTCTAGTAACACTGGTACCATTTCACTCAAGCTACGATCCAGGTAAGGGATGTTCCAAGGCTGTCAGGGGATGACTAATTATTCCCGCTCTCGTTCCCCACCTCAGCCAGGCAACAGGAATTCTTGGTACAGTCAGTGCTGCTCCCCACCTTAGCCATGCAGACGTTCCTGGTATGGTCAAGGGATGCTTAACTGCCCAACTCATTACACAAAGGCCAAGGCCTAATGGGAATTCTGAGATCATAGAGCAGCCCAGGAGGTTGGGGGGGGGAAATGCACCACCACAGCAGGGTAATGGCCACGCTGTGTGGCCGGGCAGGAGGGGCCGGAGCCTTACATCTCCTGGGTCCCACGTTCGGTAGGGAGGATGAGAGCGAACACATTTCCGCTCCGTGCTGGGAGAGGTCCCTTGAGATGGAGGCTCCTGCCCTTTGGTTCACCACACCAGTCTGTTACAATCAGCTGCAATGGGACCTTCTAAAGTCAAGACATGTTGGGGTGAAAAAGAAGTGTCTCTGTCAAGTGCCGTAGTAAGTTTTGGTTCTGTCTGAAAGCTGTTGTTGGCTTTCTTTTCCACTTTATTACTCTGCTTCTGTTAATGAACCAACCCATCACATTTCAAAGCTGCATGGTTTCTGCTGATTGCATTCAGCTTTGGAGGAGTGTTTGATCGCAGCTGCCATGTGACGGGGACAGAGCGCGGCCCCGTGCACCCAGGCATCTGGGACCACAAGAGCCGCTGCTCTCCATGCGCCTTCATGCTAAACACTTCCATGACATTATTTCCTCCTGAACTCTCATTTCCAGCAGTTACAGTGACTTAAACCTTGCGAGGATGATGGGAGAGATGTAAATTCACATTCTTTCATGTAGGCACTCTGAAACAGGTGCTGCAGTGGGGGATGCTGCAGAGATGCACTGGGGGAGCTACCAGATGGAATTTTCTTTCGTCGAGGTTGGTAGCACTAAATTATTCTTTGCTGTAACAAGGGCAAAGAAATTTTGAATGTGCCAGTATTTTTAGCACTTAAATCTAGGAGAGTTATTGCATTTTGGGGAAGAGTAGCAGCTGCTGCTAGGTCTGCAGCATCACATCGTCGCGATGAGAAGCCGTACCCGGACGGCAGAGCTCAGCAGCACGTCCAGCCCTCCCCAAAGCTGCTGGGAGGTCCAACTCCAAGCTGCGACTCCAGGCCGATCCCTTTAGGAAACAGGACTTGCGATGGCGCAGAGGAATGGGCCTGGGCTTTCCCCAGGGCTTGGAGGTGCTCAGGCATGGTGGTTTTCTGCAAAGCCTGTCCTCCCTCCTTCGCCGCAGCCCTGGCCCAGCTGGGACGGAGGGGTCGGGCAGGCGCAGGTGCCGTGCCGTGCTGCGCCGCGCTTTGTGGTGTGGGCAAGTCATGGTGTTTCAGGCCGTTTTGCTGATGATACCAGATCCTTACTGGGCTTAATGCAGTGGAATTGATTTCTGTTTGCCAGGCTGTCATTCACCTCAGCAGGGAAAAATCAATGCAGATCAATCACATGTGATTTTGCATGCCATTAGATCCCAGTTTAACCTCTGCTGTCCTCTTCCCTTCCCGCCCCACTCCCCCCCTGCCGTGGACCACACAGTTTGGGGGAGGATTGATGGCCCTGGCTCAGCCTGGTGTCACCCTGCAAATCACACTTTGCCCTGTTCTGGTGGGACTTGGATGGCGCTTCCCTGTCCCCTTCCAGCTCCATAGCTTTGCCCAGGCTTTCCTCTTTAGCCTGTCTTTTCTGTAGCTGAGGGGCCCTGAAGTCCTCCTCATTTTGGTTCCTCGCTAACACTTTTTCACAGGCAGGGAAGAAAGCTGCATTCATGTCTTTGGATGAGCTTTTTGCTCTGCCTGTTGGGGTGGAAACTGGGAGGTCTGGCTCTGCCGTGGGCTGCCGGCTGTGCTGGGGGGGCACGGGACTGGGTCCCGCTCCTCCTGCAGCCAGCACTGCCAGTGCTGCTCTTGGAGCTGCTGGGGTGCTTCATTTCATGGCAAGTGTTTCCAAGGTGCCCTGGCTGTCTACCCAGGAGGTGAACCTGTAAAGCGTCCAAGTCCCTGAAGTGGCCAGGACAACTCCTCGGCTGCCTTCCTGATGCAGAGGTCCCTGTTGTGTGCAGATCAGGAGGGACTGGCCCCAGAAGCATTCTCCATTTGATGGCCAGTCAGCACCCACAGCAGAAAGGCACAGTTGGCCTGTCTGCATTTGGGACTGCGGTTTGGTTGGTTTGGGTTTGGTTTGGGTTTTTTCTTTTGTAAATCTGAACTTACAAAAGTGAGAGCAGGTCATGGCTCCTTTTAAAACGTCTTGCAGTGTTCAAGCCTGCACATTGGTATTTTCACAACTCTCCGTCAAAACTCCACAAGTCTGCATTTAAAGCTCTGACATGCAGCGTGAATTCCTCATTGCTGACAGCGTGTGCATTTCAGAGTTATTAAAAAAACCCCCGCTCACTCTCTTTTTTTTTTTTTTTTTTTTTTTTTTGAGAGGCAGACAGAAAGGGAAACCAAAGGGTTCTCTTTTAAACAGTGAAATGCTAAGAGTCTCAATTTCCTGAGCAAGATAAGACCCACAGGCTGTCACTGAGGTTCAGAGCCAGGAGTCCTCCTCGGGAGGCTGTGGCTGAGGACTGTGCTGCATTATTCAGTGGAAACTCAAAAGTTTGCATCCTCCTTGAAACCCCTCTCTGAGCTTGGGGTCCACCTCCTGCCATGGAGTGCTGGGATGCAGAGACCTGTACCGAGACCCCTGCAGAGGATCCATGGGTGGGCTTGTGATCTGGCTCTCCCATTACCAGACGTGGCTGTGTCCTTCATTTCCCTCCCTAAGTCCTTTAATTTTTCATGACCTCCTCGTGCTTTCTTCATGCACCTGAATGGTTTCAGATGTAGATTTTGTTCTCCAATTAACAGGACCCATTGGCGTCCCATTTGCTTTCTCCATCGCAGCTGAGCAGCAGGCTGGGCAGGGGGATAACCACAGCTCGGTTATGTTCCTGGTCGGGGCCAGCATCCCCGTCCGCTCAGCAAATCCCCCTCTGCCCTCGCTCTGTTTGAGGGACTGATGTGAGGGGGAGGAGAGACGTGTTTGCAGTGAGTTATTATCCCACACTTATCAGCATTAAACGGGATTTGACAACTCATAGCCTGGGATTTGAATATCTAAATCCTTCTTCATTTGGCAGCCTGGTTTGCCGTTATTTATGGTGCTTCCCAATTTATTATCATCTGCAGAGTTGGAGGCTTTGTGTGCGGTGCCATCCACCAAGTGATTTATACAAATAATAAAAAGAATGGGGCATCTGGAGCCAAGCTGTGGTCACGAGTCCCCTCCGCAGCCTTCCCGGGGCCCACGGCGCCAGGCCCCGGCTGGCAGGGCTGAGCAGGCAGGAGCATGCCGGCGAGCTGGGGACAGTCTGGTGTAGTTAAGAGGTCCGGAGCTGCCTGAGAAAGGCAGAGCTCCACCCTTGAGGAATTAGGGAAGGAACTGGCCTGATGGTGTCATCTGCACAGCTCCTGGACCTGTGTGTGGGTATGGGACCGTGGGCCTGCCCACCCTACCCACCCCAAAAGGGACCTGTCCCACTGAGAAAGCAGCCAGAGGGGAAGGAGATGCAGGAATAAGTGACAAGGGGCCGGTCATTCTTGGTCCTCCTTCCTGGACTCCCAGTGTTTGCGGATTGCCCTCAGCTGCAGAAAAAGTGCAGGTCTTGGGGACTGTCAGGTCTGAGGTCCGGAGCAGAGCTGCGAGGGCTGAAGCATTCCCCTCTGCTCTGTCCCAGGTGTCAGGGCTGAGGAGAGCCTCCCTGTCACTCTGGGACAGGGCTTGCCCAAGAAAAGCTGATGTTTTCATTCTGGGGAAGAACCGGTATCACCTTTTCAGTAGGTACATAAAAAAGTAAAGAGAGAGAAATAAGAGCAAAGCTCTGCATGGCTGGAAGGAACCAGATTGCCAGGGCTGGTGAAGAGGCAAATCCCTTCTGGGTTGCCCCTAAGTGTCCCTGTGGGATGGACCGTGGCTGTGACCCCTTCCAAGGAGCAGGGAGGCAGGGGCTAGTTCCTTGGAACTGAAGCTTGTCAAAATTTGAGGCTTTTGTTGGATTTTTGTCAACATTTTGGCAGGAACAAGAATAATCCTAAAAATAATTGAAAATTTTGCAGATTTACTTTCTACCTTTTTCTCTGCTGATTATTGCTACATGATGCACTTCTCTTAGATATTGCGAGACTGTAAATAGACATATCCTCTTGCATTCAGCAGGGCTCCACCAGCTTGGTGTCTGCCCTACAAAGTAGCAGCAAGAACACCTACTTGTCACTTGTTTTGGGGGAGTGAAAATCTAGGGTCGTTTTATGCATGAGGGGCTGAGCAATGGTGATCGAGCAGCAGGACTTGGAGAACACACCGGCTCTCCAATACCAGTGCCTGGGGCAAACGAGCAGGCTGTACGAGATGTTTATAGGAACAGACGAGCTTTAGGGTGAAACCTTGCATAGCAATGTGGAGATGTCAGCTCTGTGTCTTGTTGGGTTGGAAATTGCTAATTTTGCAGCTGTATGACTGACTCATTTGTGGACCTCAGACACAAAGTTTGCTGTTTGTGATCTTCTCACTGTACCCAATTTATCATAATGATGCTTACAGTAATGCTCTTCCTGCCTCTAAAGGGTTTTCTCTGGGGCTTGCAGAGAGCGAAGCTTTGCAGAAATGGAAAGGAGATAGTGCTCAGAAAGGCTGCGTGACTCTCGTGGGTGCGGAAGGCATGGGAGCAGAGGCAACCAGGGAAGACGCTGTCATGCGGTGACTCATGCGTTCCCTGCTTTAAGCTGACAGTGCTCTGGGCACACCTTCTGGCAGTTAGCATGAGGCCAGTGCCAGTGCCGTGCTGCAAGCCCTTGAAATGAGCCTCTGCCGACACCCCTCCCGGCATCGGCAGCAGAGCTGGTCTGGGCAGCAGCTGGGTCCCACAGGCAGTACGTGGGAGTGCCCACGCTGCCGCGCTGGGCAGCACCTCGCAGCCGGAACCCGCCAGCCTGCCCGGCCACGTCACCCAACGTGTTCTGTAGTCATTGTAAGCACAGTGCAAGTACGTTTCTGAAAAGCTAATAAAAATTGTGGATTTTTAAGCTCTGGATGTTAAACGTTGTCTAACACGTACCTCAGCTGGAAAGGGTATTCTCACCTGCAGACAGATTTTTCCGTGGCTTTCCCTACTTTGAACCTCTTTCTGGCTTGCTGTGCTTCTTCACAGCTGTTTTAGACTGTTGGATCAGTCCTGCAGTGCGATCCGGCAACGTGCAGTGGGCTGCACCATCCCGCCCCAGGTGAAATCGTTCTGCCCTCCTGGAAACTGGTCAACTTTGGAAGAAAGGGCAAAAACCCAGCACTTCTGTGCAAGGCAGGCCCTGGAAAACTGTGCCAGTCAGGAGGAGGCATGGGCTGTCCTGGACTGTGCCGGGTGTGAGCCATTGCCCTGCGCCAGCCGCACTGGCTGATGTGACGTGGGGGCACACAGCAGCGGGCAGAGCCCCCGGGACGACTGGGGGACACCCCTCTGCCCTGTGGGTTTGAGCCCAGGGATGCCCCTGCCACCGGGCTAATGGCTGTCCTGCTGCGGCTGCGACCTCACAGGCTGGACCATGGGTGTCATCCTGTGCGAATCGGGGGCGTGTGCTCCTGGTACGTTTGGTGGGACACGCGTAGCGTCCCCATGGCCTCCCTGCTGGGACAGGCAGTATCAGGGCCCTTCTTCTTGGAGCTGATGATGATGCTGGGGCAGACGGGATGTGCCGGGAGTGGGGACGAGGTGCCTGGGATGCACTGGGAGCAGGGACGAGGTGCCTGGGATGCGCCGGGAGCGGGTACAGGGCACCCGGTCAGGCCCCTGCACTGGTGGGCAGGAGGAGAGGGGCAGCAGCACGGGCAGCTCCCCGCTCCGGTCAGCCTGCTCTGGGGATGCAGGTCTCAGCACCGACTGCAGCTCCCCTGATTTTGTGTTCTCTCTTTTTAATAACGGGTTCATTTTACTGTTCCTCGTGGAGAGCATGCCTTCCCTCCACACCGGGAGAGGGGGAGGGGGGGTGTGTGTATTATAAATTTCCTATTTTTCTGATAAAACTGTAATGCTACGGCGGAAATCAAATCCCATCTTCGATATTTTTAGCATGAAAGCGTGAAGGAGCACTGATGCTGAGGGAAGGGAGGATGGGCGGGTGCTGGTGGAGGGGAGGGTCTCCATGGAAACTGTTTTCTTTAAATTCCCGCATTCTGGGCACTGAGCGTGTAGGAGGTGGTGAAGGAAATGAAAAAGCAAAAAAAAAGAGAAGCTTTTTTCCTTTCTGTTGTCACAAAACTGCTGTAGGAACCTTAGGAGAAATGGGCATAAATTATTGATCATTTCAATGTGAATACATGTGAATTTTAATTAATAATCGCCCTCTCATGTCTCTCAAGTGCAGCGGGTGGGGATGAGCAGGCAGCAGCCCGTGACAGACCAGCCTGTGCTGGAGGGGCCCAAGTTTGTCGAGAGACATCTTTGAAAAGGATCTGATGCTGCCCTGTGCTCCTGAATTGTAACCTCTTGAAGCCTCCTCCATTTTACCCCTCGGGGATGTTTTCCTGTGCAATGCCAGACTGTTGTTACTACCCAGAGATGTCAGAGAAGAGCCAGAGCCCAGCCCACGGGTGCCTGGGGTGATGCTCCTGTAGACAGTGGTGGGTTTTGGGCTGGGTTGAATACTTCCACTCATGAGAGAGGTTTTTTTAATTGTTAGGTTTTTCTAAGATATGAAAGCGTGTTGTTAGCCAGGCTCTGTTGTTATTCTTGTCTGAAATCCTGATGACAGGCATGAGCAAACGGTCAGTCTGGGAGGTCCTGTGGACCTGCATCCCCCTTCCCCGCAGGCGCAGAATAAACGGGTGGCAGGGCCGGGGTGGCATGAGGATCCTCGTGGTGCCCAGCCCCGGTGTTTCAGATGATAGCTCTGCTGACAAGGTGATGCATTAGGTAGCAGGCGCTGTCTGAAAAATGTCTCACTGCAGCACAGGAAGTTATTTTTAATTCATTGAAAAGTGAATGACCTAAAACCAGCAGCTGGTGATGGAGAAGATTAAATAGTGCAAAACAGATACATTTTCAACCGAGTAATTTTAGAAGGAAAAAATACCACTTAGTGTGAGGTGCACATTAACACTGCCTGGCCATGGCCTCTGCAGTTCCTTGGCTACTGCTGCAGCTTCTGTGCCAAGTCCGTCCCTGGCGCGTTCTCCGCATGACACCTCTGCTGATGCCAGGCTCAGCCGAGGACATCGCAGCGACGCTCACCGGAGTGGAGGTCACCCGCTACAGGAATGAAAACCTCTGCTTGAGCTGGGGCTTAGCTCAAGCTGCTGAGCCAGATTTGGTTCCAAACACAAAGTTTCTCAGTGCTTGAGCATGTTGGATTTTGGCTGTGGTATCTGTCTGCAGCTGTGGATGTAATTACCTGTGAGAATGGAAGATGGCTTTTGGCTTAACTTTTCAGGGATATGTTTTTTCTTCTATTTGTTAGATCCAATGTCCTTTCCTTGAAATGGCGAATTGGTTTCTGATTCTGCAGGATGCTTAAATGTTGTAGCAAGTCTGGCAGGTTCGCAGCAGCATGGGTGGGATTTGCCCTGTCTAGGTGTTCCTTGCCAGCCTTTATCAGGTGTTTAAAAATACCTGTCCTGCCCTTTGGGAGGCATTCACTGAACATGGTGATTGTACAAAACAGAACTATATCAGGTGGATGTTTTGTTCACTGATGTTTTGCTAATTTAATTTCTGAGGTTCTAACTTCAGTGTGGCATCTTTGCAAAGGTTTCCCTCATGCAAGGGTCTTCATGGGTCCTTGCTGTTCTGGCCCATCAGTCGAGCAAATCCAAGGTTAAAGAACTGGGTGGGTATGAGAGAGATCTGTTTTTCATAGTAGATGCTTGTTTAACAGCAACATCAAAAATGTGTCTGTACCGTGGGAGCAGGTTGTTGATCTCCTTTTTCGTTCTGCCAAAACTAAGGAACTTACTAGCTTCGTGTTACAGCTTAGTTCAGGAGCTGTGCGGAGGAGGGCAGCCCCTTGCGCACAGTGCGGGGAAGTCTTGGGCACACCAGGGATGGTGCCTGGTTGCCTCCAGTCCGTGTTGGATGTGAAATGGTAATCTAGAGGTCAGAGGCTGTGCATCACGTTATCTGATGCATTAATGGATTGTAAACCTATTGGCAGAGAGGTGATCTGTTAAAAGAGGTTTTAAAGAGTGTGCAAGAACAGCAGAAGCAACCAAGAAGTATGTGTAGATTACATTGCCTAAGGGAAACCAGAAAAAAACCAACCCTGAAAACCTTCCATGACCCGTCTTCCCAGCTGCTAAATGGGAATGATACTTAACCAATAGTTCAAAGCCAGCCAAGAGAGGAAGAACAGGTGATCTGAAGAAGTTCAAGATCCATCCAGTAACTTTAACCCCAAAAGACTGAAATCCCTAACAGTTGCTGTCTGTGCCCAGTGCTGCAGCCAGCTCTGCTGGAGTTAGCCTTGCTCTTCACTGGTGTAAGCAAGAGCAGAGCTCAGCCCTTGTGCATCTCTTTTCAGCCTTTTTATTAATGTTAGTAGCAGATGGTTAAAACCTGTCTGGCAGACTCCGCTGCCCACAGAGGCAGTCTGAGGCAGAAGGGCTCCATGCAAAGGAATAAAGCGCTTCGCCTTAGAGTTTTCCAGCTCAGTGCCAGCCGGTCCGGCCCTCGGCACACCCCCCCCTTTCTGCTTGCTCTGCAGGACGGAGGTGTTACCATTAGCCTCTTGGGTTTTGCTTCTGCAGCGCCATCTCCGTCTGTGGTGAAATCACCTCCCTAAATCTATTCACAGCAACCAAGTGTTCTAAGTGAATTAAGATGAACTTCTGAATGCATTCATGTGTCACTACAAATGTGCTTCATGCTGGAGAGGTGGGACAATATGGGGAAGATGCACGAATATTAATAGGAGCAGCCCAGAGTTCATCACTCACCTGCCTGCAGCCATCTGGGTTTTCACAACTCAGCAGATGTGGTGGGCTCCTTCCACACCATCGGGGACAGAGAAGATCCAGAGAGTGAGCGGGGAAGTCCCCTTGAAGACACAGAGCCGTGGGCAGTGTGAATAAATTTGGGGTGCTCTTGTGTCCCAGGTTTCTCTGTGCTGGAGGGTTGGTTCCCCCCTGGCATGGCTCAGAAGACACAACCCACCCACATGGGCAGCAGGAGAGGCAAAGCCTGTGTGAACTGAGGCTCGGCAGCCATCTGCCTGAGTGGGTATGCTTGAGGTCGGGGTGCTGCTGTGGGTGTGCTGGTGAGCACCGGTGTGTGCTGGTGAGCAGCGGTGTATGCTGGTGGTGTGTCCCCCACACCACTGGGACGAGGTGGCTGCCCGGGCGCTGCTGGCTGATGGTGGCTGTTCTGACTCCCAGACCCTCATGGAGTCACTCGCTCGGCTGTGGGAGCATCCTGCGGCGGAGGTGTGTTGTTTTGGGGGAGCCCGCGGCTGTGGAAGGGGCTCTGAGACGCCTCGTCTGGGAGACGCCGCGGCATGGGGCGTGCATTTGGTGGGTGCTATCTTGGCTGACATCCTGGGAGACAGACCATTAGAAGTGTTCCCAGCAGCTGCAGAAGTCTGTGCCACTCTCTGAATTTGGGTTGATGGCCTTTTCTTCCTTGTCTTTTCTAATTTGCTGTGGTAACTTTCTAGTAGGTGTCCGAGATGGATAAAAATCATAGGAAGGAGAAGGGACAATTCAGGTTATGTGGTTCAGATGTTTTCTCCGCTGGCACATGACAGAGCTAATAAGCAAGAGAAATCATCGCGGTGCTCAGGGGGCTCCAAGGGTGCCAGTGCCCACAGTCCGGCTGGTGCTGGTGGCCTGAGTGCCCAGCCGGTGTTTGCAGCCGCAGCTGGCACAGGGATCTGCCCCTTGCCAGAGCTGCAGAGGCTGCAGCCATGGGCTCTACAACCCTGTTAGTACAGGTGGACTGCAGAAATGAGAGGGAAAAGAAATGCAAATGCTGTCAGCCGTCATAGCAGGAATGAGCTGGTTGTTATCATAGCTAAGTGCTGTTTATTGCAAAATCAATCTTGTACCCAGCACTGGGTCTCTGAGGCTGCGTTCATTCTTCCCCTTCCCCAGCTTCGTGCTGGTGGAGAGCTGCACTCCAGGCAGTGGGTGAACACCAGTTGGGCAGTAATTGCCGTGGAATTAACCTCTGACATTCTTCTAAAAATAGGCCCAATAAATCCAATCATTAGCAGCTCTCCTGCTTTCTTTGCCTCAAGGGTAAACAGTGCAGATTAAAGCGCTTACAAGTTACAGGTCCATGCGCGTTTCCTCACTTCTCCCCGTTACTGCAGCCGAGCACCAGTCCCTGCTCAGGGGTTTTCCCTCCTGGTGATGGCACTTTGGTTTGTGGGGAAGGGGAGCAGTGCGAGCATGGTGGCTTTTGGGGTGACAGAGGGCTGAAAGGCATCACTTTAATTTACCTTGATAGACGATGGGAGATAGAGCAATGGGCAGAGAAAAGTGGCAGAGTTGGTGTGGTCACCCAGCCTGCTTGGCCTGGTGTGTTTGGGTGGAGAATACAAAAGTGTCTTCATCCATCTGCTCTCTGTCCTCCAAGGGTGAAGGCAAACCACCTCCCCAAGTGTCGGAGGGGGAGTGAGGAAGCAGAAGAGCCGGGCAGGAGCAAAGCCTGCCCCTTGCACAGGCGCCATTGGCAGGTGCTGGGGCGAGGTGCTGGGGTGCCAGGTGGCACAGAGCCCTCCCCAGGTCCCAGGAATCAATCGCATCACCCAAAGTGGTGGGGGCAGCTCCCTGGGGTGCGAGGGGAGCGTGCCGTGCTATGCCGTGCCGTGCTATGCCGTGCCGTGCTGTGCTGTGCCGTGCCGTGCCGTGCCGTGCCATGCCGTGCCGTGTTGCGCCGCCCAGCTCTGCACCCCCGCTGCCAGCAGCAGTCCCTGGGCTCTGGTCAGCACAGGCACAGCGCAGAGATGGAAGTACCCCTGAATTCGGCTGTTGGGGTGCAGGCCAGGACAAGGTGGCCGGCGTGCCAAGCAGGTCTTGGTTCACGACAGCAAAATTCCAAAATGCTGTGGCCATTATTATCATCGACAATAGAAAAACGGAGATTTATGGAGATCCCACAGGGGACGAAGCACTGACAAGGCATGTAGCTGTACAGGGAATGGTGCTTTCTAGATGCCTGTGAAAGCCAGTCTGCGGTTACTTAAATTGTCTTTGTCTTCTTCTTTCCAGCTGACATCATCTCTACAGTAGAATTCAACCACACTGGAGAATTACTAGCAACAGGGGACAAGGGGGGCCGTGTTGTAATATTTCAACGTGAGCAGGAGGTAAGTGCCAGTGAATGCAAAATGCCCATTTTATCCTTTTAAGAGAAGCTTCCTGCTGTTTCCTAATCCGTCTGTGTCACTCCTAACCTCAGGTCTCTTCTGGCAGACTCCAAACTGAAAAGCGACTATTAACATAAGCAGGACCAGATTTCATCTTGTAAAACACCCTCCAAAAACACGTTGCGTTTCCTGCATCCTTATGCTCTGGCTGCAGCTCTCTGCAGCTGTGTGTAACTTGGATCAGGCTGACGCATTTGAGCATGCCATGGGTGTCCATCTCATCACTAACACCTCCCTTCAAAAACTCTCTCACACCACCAAAATGTCCGGAAAGCATAGACGGGTGAAACAATCATGTTTCCCTTCCAAAACACTTTGCCCCAGGAAATTTTAACAAGCTCTTTGTTGAAAACTTGAGGTCATGGTCTGCCCAGCCTTCTGCAGGAGTGGCGAGTGCCCAGTCCTCAGCACGGGCGCCTGCGCTGGCGGGCACAAAGCGGGCCTGGCCGGGGGCAGCTGCGTGGGCCCCCGCCACCTGGGAGATTCCCTGCCATTTCCGAAGCCATCCCGGTTAGCTGGTCTGGCATGGTGCATGCGGTGTTGCATGGTCTGAGCCGGCGGGAGACGTTCTCCCCTGTGGGTGTGTTTGCTGACAGCGGAAGGGATGAGTCAGGCCTGGCCATGAAAAATGTCACAGTCCAATGGTGCTTTTAAATTTTTCTCAAAGTTATAGCCTCAAAATTATTTCTACATATGCTGGAGAGAACCGATCAGTTAAAGGTTACATGCATAGACGCTTCATCAACCTTTCCAGCACTATTTCATTTCTCATTTCCCTCTCATTTTATTATTCTACTGCTTTACTTGAATTTTAAGCTTCCTAGCATCACACCGGATGTATTCTGTTCAGCTCCTACTTTGGAGCAGTGCTGCACGCCAGGGGACAAGTGGGGCTTCACCGACCCAAACGCTTCATTTGCATGCGGGAAGTTCATCTCCACGATAGTTTTCATTTAATTACCTCAGCCCCATTCAGAGCCTGGTGCTGGGTGGCTCACCATGTGGGATTTGCAGATACATAGTACCTTACAAGCCTGAGCGCTGAGCCATGGCACGCAGCGTCAATTCCTACAGAGCTTGTGTCCTTTTCTTTGTTGCATTATTCTTGCTTTATATTTGTGCACCTGTGGGGCAAATGCTGCTTATCCCGTGCTGGCGGCATGCTGCCAGTGGCTCCTCTGGGGCTGGTTTTGGCACCCGGCAGGAGCTGGTGCTTGGTCCCAGCCATTCACCAGGGACGGCCGGCGTGGTGGGGTGCGTTCCCTCTCCATTCCCACTCTGTTCCCGCTCCATTCCTGCTGAGAACACCAGCGTGCGGGAGCTGGCACGCCAGAAGAGGCCGTGCCTTGGCTTTCAGACCTGCGCTGCGTCACCATGACCAGGCGCTCGCTGTCACTTAACAAACCTTAGAGAACCAAAGAGCCGACAGAAAATGTTCTCTCACTCTGTGCCTTAGACTCTTCTCTGTTCCCCTTCCTGCAGAGCAAAAACCAGCCCCATCGCCGGGGAGAGTACAATGTCTACAGCACCTTCCAGAGCCACGAGCCAGAGTTCGATTACCTGAAGAGTTTGGAGATAGAGGAGAAGATCAACAAGATACGATGGCTCCCGCAGCAGAACGCAGCCTATTTTCTGCTCTCCACCAACGGTACGTGGCCGCGGCCGTGGGCAGCCTGGACCGGCTGGGCACACACCGGCGCTGCTGTCCCACCGCCTCGGAACCCTGGGCCCCGACAGCCAGGCAGGGCCTTCTTTGTGGTGTTTCTTTGGGAAAAATCTATGTTAAAAAAATGTCAACTCCCTTCAGGGTAACACAGGTGTCACAGGGGAGCAGGAATGGGTCCAAACCTGTCTGGCAGAGCTCAATTCCTGTGCACGAGGTTTTGTCCTTATTTCACGGCAGCCGTTCCCTGCAAGGGAGGGAATCTTCCCCCTGCTGACAACTTTTATTTTTTATTTGTTGGATCCTGGGAACTCTTTTTTTTTTTCACTCTTTTTTTTTAAAGAAAAACTGCAGCTGATTTGTTTCAATTTGCAGCTGCGTTCAGCTCAGCAGTTCCATGTTATGTTCAGATAAATATCAGGAGGATCCAGGAATATTACTTGGGATGAATGGGACCTTAAGATGGATGTGACTTAATTACTTTAGGGAAAAAGGAGGGGTCTAATTATCTTCCGTAACCAACTTACTTTGTATTATAGAATTGACTCTATTGATCATTGTAATAAAATTCAAAGACTTATTAAACTCATTTGGGGGGAGAATCATTGAAATGCAATGAAGATTAATTATAGAGCATAATGTTCTGTTAATTGAGTTTTTAAATAGTTTTTTGATTAACAGGGATATTATCTTTCCATTTGGGATGGTGTTTCATATGCTAGCAGGTTATCAAAATGATTCTTTTAGAAACACTCCCGTGTTATGCTGTTTCTTTTTGTTCTTACTGTTAAACTAACATTATGTATAGAAACCCCCTGAAGTAAAGCAGGTTAATAAAAACAAAATTAATGGCACTCTATTGGAATTGCTGTGTAAAGGAGAAAATTAAGATGGATGATATGGTTGTGTATGAAACCTGGTGGAAGTGATGGTAAACTACTGATAAGAGTCTCTGCCAGGAGAGAGGAAAGAAAACACCATTGTTCAGAATAAAACCACGTGTTCCTGGGGCTCCTTCCCCTGGGCACAGGGGGCACAGGGTGGGTAGGATGCCAGGAGGGGACAGGGAACTGGGGAGGGGGAGTTCGGAGCTGCCTTCAGTCTGTGGTAAATGCTGGGCTTTGCGCAGTTTCTGGGTGGGGAAGGTCAAGATGACTTTTGAGTGAATTACAGGCACCATTTCACCTCCTTTGGGGAGCTTCCAGGGACAGCTTACCTCTGCATGTGCTTTGCTCCTTCACAGTGCCGTTGTACCAGCCAGCTTGCTGGAACCTCGAATCGCCCATTGCTCTGTTCCACTTGTTGCACACTGGATTTCTGCATGAACTCCACTGGAAGCAAAATGGTTTACCTTGTGGCACCCTGTGCCTGATGAGCTTTAAAGCCGTGCAGAGCTCCCAGCGCCTGCTGGCAGCACGGGCGCTGCTGCAGCTGCCTCCCCAGCACCCCAACACCTGCAGGGTGATACCCAGCTAGAGCCACCCCCAGGCATCCCCATCCCTCCTTTTGTGTTCCCAAAGAAGCCGGCGAGGCCGGCATGGGGCTGGGGCGTGGAAGGCCAGCACCCCAGTGCTGGGGGTCAGCAGGGATGGCCGAGGGGTGTTCGCAGCATGAGGGTCAAAGAGGAGGAGAAATATTGCAGCTAGCGGGGACAGAATTAGGAGAGCTGGTGCATCCTGGCTATTTAACACATTTCCAATTACTAGAAGCTAAATTAATTTGGAAATTACTCTTGAAAAGTAACCGTTGGCCCCTGGATAACTGCCATATGAGCTAGGAAACATAGGAGGAAAAATCTTATGTGGGAGTCTGCTCTCGGCTGGCTTTCCAGTGGGTGTGCACCTGTGGGGAAGGGGTGGTGGGGTGTCTGTGTATGTGCACAAGCATGCAACACGTGCATGTCGGTGGCAGGGAGGAGCAGAGCAGCCATGTGTGGCGCTGGTCCATTGCTGGGACATCGGTTTCAGCCTCCCTGTGCTGCCTGAGCTGCCCCATCCTGGTGCCAATGCCTCATCATCTCCTCTGGGGGTAACTCGGTCCCATCACTCAAAATAACAAATGCTAACATTCAGGGCATGACCTCTGAGGCTCTGAGCCCTGGGAAATCACTTCTATTATTTCTCCATTAATCCAATAGTTCTGTTGTTCAACCATCTCCCTATGTCTGGGATAAACGCACCGGTAGTTGTCCAGCAAGAACAGCAAAACCAGGGCTCTGGGGATAAAGTGCTGTGGTGACAGGTACATCTTCTGAGAAGGCTTTTCCCCTGGAACCATGTTGCTTCCAGGAAGCTGCAGGTGGGGACGCAGCAGGCTTTTCACTGTGAAACCAACCGGCATGGCCTTGGCGTGTCTGTCAGCAGACGGCTCAGGGAGCAGCCAGCCGTAATGCTCTCCTCTCTCCTGCCCCCCAGATAAGACTGTGAAGCTATGGAAGGTCAGCGAGCGGGACAAGAGACCGGAGGGATACAATCTCAAGGATGAGGATGGCCGGCTCCGAGACCCCTCCATGATCACCATGCTACGGGTGAGTGCGGGGAGACCAAGGCTGTCAAGGAGCTTTTCTTTTCAGGGTCTTGGATAAAAATTGCTGCTGGTGTCACCTGTGTGCCACAGTACTGGTAGCGCCATCCTGATGTGGTAGGTCAATGTCAGAGGGCAGGGAGGTGCTCCTTGTTTTGGAGGCTGGTGCTTTGGCTGGTGTGTGGGTATGGGAGTGGAGGAGGGAGCTGCCGCTGGAGCAGTGCCCGGGCTATGCCAGCGCTGGGCAGGCGTGCTGTGAAATGCTGCGTTTCATCTCATGTCAGGTACCCCAGTGTCCCAGCGCTGCTGCTGCACTGCCCTGCCCTGCATGCCTGTCCTGGCGAGGAGGCAGTTAACTAGCTCTCCCTTCTTAGTGCCTTTGCAAGCGCAACTTCTGCTTCGGGAGCATAAGTACTTTCTCTAAATGAGTTTTCCTCCCAGCCTGAGGAGATTAAAACCGGCCTCTTGAATCAAATGTAAACACCTAAGGCTACATTTTCCATTTAGTGCAAGGGGGATGGATGCACAGACCCCATTAAAGCAGCCGCCCCTGCGCCCCAGGAGTGCGTCTGTTGCTGCAGGGAAGCCTGGCAAGGGGAGGCACATGGGCACAGCAGCGCCCGTCTGCTGGGCATCGCTTTGCCTCCCTGGGAGCTGCCTGCACCTGGCCAGCAGCACGGGCAAATTTGCTCTTCCCCAAGTGCTGCCCTGGGATAGCTGTTTATGAACTTCAATTTGCATATAAAGAGCCAGCTCCGGCCCGAGGCGGTGCACGCCCTGTTAATTCAATCAGAGCTCACCCCGCACCCCCGAGGAGCTCCGGCAGCTCCGGTAGTGGGTACAGGCAGCGGGTACAGGCAGTGCTGGAGACCCCGAGCATGTGGGCTCCAGCAGTGAGCAGGGTGCCCCTCTGCAAATGGAGAGAAGCCATGCTCCCCCCTGCTTGATATTAGAGCAGAAACAGACAATAACTCCTTTAACCTGTAGGCCGAGAAATGCCAAGTATGCAGTCAGTTTGTCATTACATTAATCAGACCAGACCAGCTTGTAATTTATTAGCGTCCTGTCAGAATTTGCATTTTGAGTACTTCGGGGTTTTATGTTTATGTATATGAAATTGTTGCTATGATTACCCTTGGCTCACTTTTATGGGTTCCAATTCCATTGCAGATGAAGCCATTGAGAACCCCAAACAGGTAGTTAATTCTCGCCTCCAGACTGAGTTGCTTCTTGGTGGCTGGCAGGCATTTTTCTTTACTGAACAAGAAAACATTTTATTTCATGTATATATGTATCTGCTGTCATGTTTCAGGCAGCGTTTCCAGCCTAATATGCTGTTACCTAGACAGCCTGTTGGAGGAGTTTGCTTGGGATCTGGATGTTGGAGCTGGGGTTATCTATCCTCTGCAGGGCTGGGAGGCAGGTTTTAAAAAGACAGCAGTGCTCAGGGGTATACTGTAGTTAGTGCTTCCTTCTCTGGCTAAACACACTGGAAAAGCCCTGGGCTTACTGAGGAAACGCAGGTCACAGTTTTGCCTAGATCTGCTAGGCAAAATCTAGGTGCCCGTGACAAGCTCTGCTGCAGGAGGCTGTCAGTGTCAGTCCCGTGCCTGGTGGCCTCCTGAGCACCCCAGCACACTGCTGGAAACCTTGCAAAACAGCAAATGCAAGGTCAGCATTCTCAAAGGAGCAATTTTTGAATATTGATTTATTTTTATTGCTAGTGTATTCTTTAAGAACATTGAATTTCTGGGGGAGGTGAAGCAACTCAAGAGTCCAGGATAAATGTGATGCGTATTTCTTTTCTTTTCCAACACAAACTGTATTAAAACTGCCAAAGCATCAATGTAAGCTTTTAAGCAAAGCATTTCCTTATGGGAACACTGAGTTTTGACATTTTGAAATGGAACTTTTTAACCTTTGGAAAATGCATTTTTGTCTTTGAGGTTGACCTGGCTATCAGCTCTGTAGGTGTCACAAGATCCATCTCGCCTGCGGTGGCTGCCAGCCGGCCAGCCCTGCGCTGGCAGGCATGGGGAACGTGGGGGGATGTGTGCCACAGCCCCGTCTGCCCAGACATGCTGGTGGGTTCCCCCTTGCCCGGGCAAGTGGTGGCCACGAGGAGCACGGCGGGTGGCCCTGGCCATGTGGCACTGTCCTCTCCTGCGCGCGGTGCCAGCTCTGCTGCCCTCCCCGCAGCACTGCTCACGTTGGCTTTGCAGTGCTGTGTGTGCCCGGGGGCTTAACGCTATCGCTATCGCTATCGTTTAGCTGCTCCTCCTCCTTCTCTTACCTGGGGTACAGACACTCGGGTGGGAAGAACAGGCAGCCCGTGTGTGTTTGCTTGTGGGGGGGTACAGGGTGGATGCAGGAGTGCTGAGCTGGTGGGTCGGGCTCCCACCCCCGACCTGCCTCTGTGCTCCTTGTCTGCTCCCGCTGCACCGGCGGGAAGCGACTGTTGATCGATTGGAGCCCGCAATGAGGGTAATGACGCCTCGGCAGGGTGCACGGGTGAAGTGGTTATGAAAATAAATAAATAATTGTTGTGCTTATCTTTGCTATTGATTGTTGGTGTGAGCTGATTGCATTTGACCACATCCTGGTGCTAGAATTGGCAACCACAGGGCTGAAGCAGAGCTGAAAATCAGCATGGGTGTTCTTGCAAGCACTCGACCCGAAGTTGTGCCATCCAGCCCATCCATCACTGCTAGTGCCCAGCGGGGCGCCCCAAGGAGTGCAGGGATGCAGAGATGCTGCCAGCATGGCCGGTGCTGGGTCCAGCCCTGGGCAGTGCAGTGCCGGGAATTTCCCGAGGACGTGGGCCAGCCCCACAGCATACAGGGGCCATGTTTGGGGTGGGGGCAGCCAGCCCATCCCACCAGGCACCCACCTGCCCCATCCCTGCTCACCCCAGGAGCACCCCTGCACTGCTGGGGTGGATGGAGGTGGCAGCGGTCGCTGGAGTTTGTCAGGGAAGGAGGGAATTGTGATTTTTTTTTTCCCTGTAGAAAGTCATACTGAAATATCAGAGAACTGGATGGTATTTATTGGAGTCCGCTGTCTGCCTCGAAAGTTTCAGCCTTCGTTTTACTTTCAGTCCATTTATTCCTGGTAGCAGCTTGATGCTGTATGGCTGGAGGAGTTTGCTACTTGGGTGTCTTCCCTTGCACTATGAGATAAGGTGCTGTGATTTCCCACTCTGCAGCGAGCAGCCTGGCGGGAACATACGGCTCCTGCTTCATGGCAACAGGAAGAGGTAAAACATGATGTAAGTGCTCAGTATTATGGTTATGAGTATCTGCCTATGCAACGCCTGCTGTCCCTGAGGACGGAAGATTGAGGGCTCTTCCACCAGCACCAGTTTGATCTAATGTTTTGATGATTTTACTTAGACAGATATTTACATAGCTGTAACCATTTTGCTGCAGCTTCGTGTATCTTTGATGTTTAATTGTCCTGTGATGCTTGCGCTTTGGAGTAAAGCCGCATCCATCCACAGTTTAATTTTCAACCACAGACAAGCGAAAAATGGTTTTAAAACCAGCTTGCTGCAATCATCTCTTACCCATTTGTCGTAATGGTTTAAATGTACTTGATAAGCATTGTTCTCTGAGGAGTTTCTAACCCACATAGTGCAAAAGGAATATTTAACTCTGCTCAGACTGTAAAGTAAGGCTTTTGCTGTCATTAAAAGAGCTCTGCTTATTTGGATAGCCTCCAGTCTAATAGCTACAGCCCTTCAGCCTCATTTAACAGCCTCCACAAGCTCTTGAGTGCCACTCGATGTACAGCCGTACCTACGCCGTGGGATGTGTGCAGGAAATAATTAACACAAATAATATCCAGGGCTTAAATCTTTTTAAATAGAGAATGTGTTTGCTTTGATCCCTCACAGCGCAAGTCAGACTGCAGTGAAACACTGGTGTGTGTCCTGCCACCAGTCCCATCCCTCCCACAGGAGGAAGATGCTGCAGGCATCTGGGTGCTGTGTGTAGCAAGATGCTGTCTGTGCCTCTGATGAGCAAAACTGGGGGAACCAGCCGGGAGAGACAGCTCCTGGGCCTCCCTTTCCTATAGAGATGGTCTGATCTTTACATTGCTTGTTTAATGAGAAGCAGCAGCATGCTGTGCTGCCAGCGCTGCCTTGGAACGTAAGGCCTGAGCTCCAAGTGCCACAGGGACGGCCTTCTGCCTCCCCGATGTGCCGGGTGGAGGCTGCTGCTGAAGGATGTTCTTGTAACAGGCCACTGTGTGTTCTCAAGCCAGGCTGGGATTTCTTACTCCACCAAGTCCCCTGCTCCTGAGCTACATCCGCAGCAGGGAGAGCAGCTGGGGCTGGCGGGGGCTCTGGTCGGGGGCTCTCGGGAGGGGATGCTGCTGCCTGCCCTCCTCTGTCCCAGGGAAACCCAGGGGAGCTCAGATACCATCTGGGAACAACTTTCCCTGCTCCAGGCAGCTGATCTCTGCCCGAGCACTTTAAAATGTTGGTAAGTAAGGAAACACCCTGTAAACTCACTGGTGTGACCCTAATGAGCCCAGGGACCAATTGCTCTGGGCAGCAGGGTTTTGTCTCACGCAGGTTATTAAGGACTCGTAGATTGCCATGGTACGGAGGGTATTTTTTTGTGGTCTCCACTGGACACCTCCCTGGGTGAGGAAGCACCCTCCCAGGCCAAGTGCGACGTGGGTGCAATGAGCAGGTGCATTGATGTGCCCTGTTCTTGGTGTTTGTAGCTGTCACAAAGCTTGCTCTGATTAAGAGCTACCACTTCACTCTCTCAATTCCAGCAAAATCCATCATAAATTCTGTTTTATATCTCCCATTTTGCCAAAGCAGTCAGGTTTCTTGGCCTGTGGGCACAGTTTCCTGGGGAGGCTGTGCTGTGTTCCCGCTGCATCCAGTGCACCCGACAGGCAGCCCCAGAGCAGGGCTGTGTGATGGGAGAGGGAAGGGGATGGGGGATGCTTCGGAGGACTGCCGTGCTGCTGCATTTCTGCCCCAGCAAAGAGATTTGTCTGTCTTTTCCTTGTATACATTCTCCAAAGCATTATCATGTAAATGACAAGGTAATGTGAAACATTTGGCTTTTTTTGGCTATAAAACGCATATGGCAGAACTAATCAATTTCAAATGATCGTCATCAAACCATTGCCACAGAAATGGAAAAAAAAAAGGATTTTCCCGTTTTCATTAGTTGCTTACATTGCTCTAAAGCAGCTCAATGTGTAACGTTTGCATGCCCGGCTGCCCTTTGGTAGCCTGGCCCCTCTGCCCGAGCAGGGCACCAGTGGGCTCACCGCCATGCAGTGCCATCTCTGGGAAGCAGCTGTGCTGGTCTGGGACGTGCTGGGGACCTGTGGTGTGTACTCCCTTGGAGGTGCTTGATTTTTGTCACTCTTGAAGCAATGCCCTGCGTGAAGAAGGAAGGGCTTGGCTCGGTCTCCCGGTGAGGCACGGCCAGTCTGCAGGGCTCCGGCTCTGAAGTCACTGTGCAGGTAACGGTGGTTCTCCCAGGGACGGGCAGTGCCAGCACCTCGTGCCACGGCTGCGGGGCACGGGGGGCCTGGCTGGGCGTGGGGACGGGGCGCTCGTGGCACGGCCGTGGCAGGTCTGCGGAGCGGGATCTTCCCTCTGGCAAAGCCAGCGGCAGCAGCCAACCCGGCAGCGTGCACTGCCTGCACGTCTGCCTGCTGCATTCTGCAGGTACTTGAAAAGAAATGAAGGAGCCTGTTTTGCCGCTGCTTTTCTTGTTTTTTTTGTTTTTCCCAGGTCATGAGTTGAATTCTTTCTTTTCTGGTGAAAACTCATTATTCATCCTTTTGATATTTGTAAACTCGCCTTGAAATGCCAGTGACCAGAATTGACCTTTCAGATATTTTTTTTTCATTTCTTTTTCCACAGCAATTACACTGCTGGTATCTGTGTCTAGACATACTGTAAAAACAATGTGCCGAGCAGAATTACCAAATGGGTTTGGATTGCTTTGAATGTGTGTTTGGTAACATGGCTATGTTTCTACACACTCCTCCCAGGAAAAGTAGGAAAATTGTAAGCTGCCTGCTGGGATTTTGCTGACACTGGGTCTTTTTCAGCGGGAGAAAGAAGTTAAAAAATACGTTTTCAAACAATCACAACTTTAAGGAAATGCAATTCAAACAAGATTGGCATGCAGAGTTCAGGATTTTTAACTTCAGATAGGAAAAATGTACTGCTTGTTCTTTAAGGTTTCTGCAAACTTATTTCAGAATTTAGGTGCTGATAGTGAAAGTAATCCTGGAGTGTAATAACTGAACTAGGACAAAATCTCAGTTACAAACAAAAAAAAATCCTATCATGCTATAAAAATATACAAAGAACGGGAAATCTGGGAAGGTTTGGGCTCTCTGTGGAACAACACTTGCAGTCAATTCTCAGCCTTGCACTAAAAACCCTTCATGAACTGGCCCTGTTTTTTGCAGGGTGTGTATTTGTGTTGATGGCTCGAACAGTTGGGCCCTAGGGACTAAGTTCAGGCTTCGAACTCTGCACCTCGGTGCTGGTGGAGCTGAGCCCAGCAGATGCTCCCGTGACTCGGCCCCCGTTGTGGCTGGGACCTGCTGCCCACAAATGGCTCTCATCCTTCTGCTGGGACATGCAAGTGGGGTCAGAGGGATGATAGCCCCACTTCTGTCCTCCCACAGGGCTGGGGGCTCTGGGAGGGGGCATGGCGCAGGCGGTGCAGGGACCTGCTGCCTGCTCCTGCGGCCCCACGGCCCCTGCCCGTCCCCACGCATGCAGCCAGCTACATGCCACACCTTCTCCCCCTCCAGCTCCGACTCCTGCAGCTGCAGGCATGCACTGAGTGCCTGCTGGTACCGATGCCGGCGCCCTGCGGTGTGCCAGCAGCCTCCTCCATGACGGAGCAGTCATTGAGAAGCTAGACGCGGCTCCGGCTGGCAGGTCTGCTGGGCAGCACACGCTCCCGCTCCGGTGCCACAGCGCTGGCTGCACCATCCTCCCTGCAGACCTGGTGTCCATGGTCTTCCCCCTCCTCCTGGCCCCCCAGCTGGGACCCAGACCCTGTTGGGGCAGCCTGCACCTTTTGGACCTGCGCACGTGAAGGTGGATCTTCAGTTGGCAGCAAGTTTATGCCTGCATTTGACTGTATGAAAAAAGGCTCAAACAGGCGGCAGAAGAAACTGCGTTAGTGTGATGCTTAGCAAGGAGGGACGCGTCTAGGGAAAAGAGATGAAACCAGAAGCTCTATCAGCTACATGGACTGGTAATGAGATAGCAGGTTTATCCTCCCATGGGAAGGTACCTTCCACACTTCACAGGGAAGGTCCAATAAGACGACATCCTGAAAAGCATGAAATTGTCAGTCTGCCATGAAAATAGTGTTTGAAGCACATTTCATCTGCAAAATATTAATCTGCAGGCAGCATTGGCCAGTTACAGAATATGCCTTTTGTAGGTAAGTAATAAACATCGGGGAGCACATTCAGAGGAGCTCAGCTGCTGGAGCAGGTGCAGAACCTTGCCGGATTTATCCCTGAGCAGCTAGCTCTGCTCTCTGATTTGCCAGGAGCTGGATTACATTTTCCTTCTTGCAAACCCAAGGCTAGGGTTAATCTGGGCTTTGGCTGTGACTTAATCCCACTCGGCCAAATCCTGCCAGCTTGCCGGGGCTGCGCGAGGCTGCAGAGCAAACTGCGCGCCAGGCAGCACTTGTGTGGAGCTGGGGCAGGTGGGCTGGTGGGAGCGGGACTACGCCTGGGCATCCGCACTGGTCTGGCACCACCGCCGCTCATCTCGTGCCAGCAAGGGCAGGTTGTCCTGCAGTAAATGCAGAAGGAGAGAGGAAAGGTCTGCCCCGTCTGCTGGTTTACAGCATCACCGGTGAGACGTGAGCGGTGCCGTACGCGCCGAGCGGGCCGCAGTGGGAGTTGCTCTGCAGTCGGCATTACAGCCGCTGCGCTGCCGGGCTGACCTGCTGCCGGTCCCGCTGCATGTAGCAGGTAATTGAAGAGCTTCAACTGCAGTTAGTGCTGAGGCTTGGTAACCCCTGACGAGGCAGGGACTGGATAGCCATCTAAATGGATTATTTATTGATTTTTTTTTTAACTGCTACTACTCTGGGTCAGATTTGGATCTCGGTGTAAGTAAGTCCAGTGTGGCTCCATTGTGCCAAGAGGATTTCCATGGAGGTAACTGAGAGCAGACCCTCCTTCTCCATTACACAGAAACGGGTGTGTGGTCCCAACACTGACGAGTCTGCGGTTGCCCTCGGTCCCGTCTGCCTGTGGCCGGGAGCGCTGTGCAGGGGCGAGTGCAGGACCCGCACTGGGGCGATGCTGGGGTGCTGCAGCAGCTTTCTGGGCCAGAGGCGGTATTACTGTCTTGCTTGTCTGTGCTGGGCTTTCTGTTCATGAGCCAGCCCTGTCATATTCACACCCTTTAGGAATTTTTGGCCTCCAGCATGTCCCATGAGAAGGTTTCCCAGCAGTGCTTTCACCTCGCGTGTAGGTGGTTGAGTCCCATCTTGGTGCGGGGCTGTGCTGGGGGTTTCATGTCACTGGTCTGACCCCCAGTAACGGGCGGCTCAAACCCGGCACACGTTGGACTTGTGCTAGTGAGAGGTTATGTGACCATGCCATCCTGGGAGCTGAGGCCTTAATCGTCTTCCCATGTATATTGACTTGTGTTTTGAAAATGCAACATGCCATATAGCACCTCTGGGCAGAGGATGAGGTTTTCCCGAGAAACACCGAATCTCTGCATCTCTTCAGGCCACGTCCATCACAGCGGCATAAACGACAAGGAGAAGCTCTGCCACGCGAAGCTTTTCTCCCCGGGAGCAGGGAGCATTTGGTGACAGTTGACATGACAGACAATGAAAGGGGGAAACCTGATGGGAACAGGGGGCAAAGTAGTGAAGCGGCAGCAATTACTGCCATCGCATTACCTGTGCCGTGGTCCTTCACTCAGCGGCTGGAGGTGGCAGAAGGACACGCACCAGCAGCAGTGGGAAGGGGCCAGAGCACGCCGGCTCCCTCCACCCTCAACCACCGAGAAAATGAATTTTACAGCTCAAGGGAGGATTAGTGCCTCATTAACTCAGGAAAGGGGAAGCCTTCACCAGACAAGGAGAGAGGAATCGAGTGTCATGTGCGCTTTGAATGAGTGGGACCAGCTTTTTTGCGGGGGTGCCTGCTAAAGGCAGAAAGAAAAATTAAGACATATTTTGTTTTAAATTAAAAATGACTGGCATTCCCCCCACTTCCTGAAAACAGAAAGTAATTTAATTTATTAGTGGTTTATTTTATTTGACAGCCTTTCTATGTACTTGATGCGGTTTGTTACACTGAATTACCCTTTAATAATGGGTATATATAATACCAGAGCCTGCCCTGCAGGTTGGCTCTGTAATTGAAGAAGGGATGCACTGAGGAGGTCTCTGTGCTGTAGAGGATTGCCATGGCAATGCTGGTGGGAGCCGAGTGGTTTAGGCAGACACTGGCTTGGACTCTGCATGCTTCAAAAAAAAAAAAAAGACAAAGTTTCAGTTGCTGTCGCATTGCCCCATTTGTTGGGCGCTTTCTCTTCACCGTCACTGACCATTGCTGTCCTGAGCCGCTCCCTGCCTGCCCAGCTGGGCTCTGGATGGCGTGGCTGTGGCACCCAGAGCAGTCTGCGGGGTCTTCCCTGAGACCACCCTTTCTTTTCCTTTATTGTACGTTAAGCAGAAATGTAATGCGGGTGTCTGTCAGCTGCTGGAATGGGTCCCTGGGGCGCTGGGAGTTACATTGCTGGAGACCAGGCAGGGCACTAGGAAAGATGCAGCCAAGAACAGTCCCGTGGTGGCGAGCGGGATGAGGGAGATGGACGGCTCTTCTCTGCCTGTGGTTTGCGTGTTGGCGAGGGCGCGCGTCGGTGCCGGCACCGGGGTCGAGCCGTCGGCACGGACTCGTGTCGGCCTCCCCCGTGGTGGTGGTGTTCCCAGCCGGCTTCAGGGCAGACTTCAGCGGAGCAGAGACTAAGCCCAGGCGAGGGCCCAGCCTGCGCTGGGCAGCTGCTCCCCTTGGCCGTCCTGAGACGGGGTTTGCCATCTGCTGCAAGATTTCTGCTGTCGTGGGACAAGATTCCCAAGCCGGTGTGTGCTTCCAGCGCATTCCTGGCTGCTCCTGCCTCAAAACATCAGTGTTTTCAGGTTTAAATACTTACTGTTGATACCCTTAAGCAAAAGCTCGCAGCACATGGTGAGAAGGGACATGGACACTTGCTGTTTTCCATAGTCCAGTGCAGATTCTTGCCACTGTAGCAGATAAAAAATCCTGCCTTAACCAAATACTCACAGATGACCAGGTCTGTTCCTCTTGTGGGGTTTTACCTGGTGACGGACCAAGTTCCAGAGATAAAAAACTCCTCAGAATTTGGCTCTGAAGTAACGTCTGGAGAATTTTCTTAGCTGAAGAGTTTATATCTTAGCTCTGTGGTTGTGAGTAGCTGCCATATGAGAATTGGGTAAGGAATTGTGCTGGGGCACTGGAAGTTGCAGATGGCCACGCTGCTCTGGCTCAGACCCGGACTGCCCTGGTTGCTGCGCACTGCAATGCGTGCTGCTGAGCTCCTGCCGGGGACGGGGACTGGCCTGGGGTTTGACCGCGAGGTGCCGTCGGGCCGCACAGCATCATCTCGCTGAGTGAAGTCCTCTGCCAAAGTCTTTGCTGTACTTATTTTTGTGCCCAGGGAGGCCTGGTGTAACCATTGAACCCTTTCCCTTTGCACAACCGTTGTGTTTCTGACAGTCTGAATGACAACTCGGTTCCTGTAATCCCTGAGCAAAATGCGAGCCTCCATCCCCAGATGGCTGAGCAGAGTCCTTCAGCGGCAAACGATGCATCATTGACTATGTCAGACTGAATTAGCAGGCAGGCTCGTCACATTAAGCTCAGGCTCTGAGCTGGCAGTCCCTGTGCTCTAGTGTCACTCGAGCTGGCTGTCACACTCCTGTCCCCACCTCTGCAGCCATGGGAAATCTCTTTGGGCAGCACACAGATAATACACACAGTAATGAAGTAGCTTGAGGGAATAGCTTGCTGGCAAACGGGAGCACAGACTGACACCTTTCTAGTGTATTAAGTTGCCTTAAGAGCGTTATGCTTGAAGTTATTACACTGCTCCTTGCATACACTGTTCTTACTGCATCTCTCCATCCCCTGATGTTTACATGAGTTTTGCTTATTAATCTAAAGGCAAAAATGCGTGTAGCTCTGTTTCTAGTCCCTCCATCTGTCCCTTCCCTGTGCGTTCCCTTTCCTGTCTCTTTTCATCTCTTTTACCTCCTTCACTTCACTGTGAAGCAAATGCAAGAAAGTTAAAAGAAAAATCTGTGCTGACCTGGCTCTCTCAAGAAATATATTTCTGTCAGAAATACTCCAGGAATTTCAGACTCCAGTTAACAGTGACAAAACAAGGCAGAAGTGGGTTTTATTTTTTTTTCAAAGAAGGAACGGCTGCTGCAGCAGAGATCCAAGCCTGGTTTACTGGGCTCTCGCTCCCTTGCTGCAATCTAACCGTACTGGTGCCTCTTTCAAAAGTAAAAGGCTTTTGTGTCTGCTTGTCCTTCTGTTCATACACTTAGAAAGGCGTTAGGTTTCCTTGGTGAGAGCGTGGAGAGTGGGACGGAGCACTGCCAGCCGGAGCTGCGCGGGTGCCCACTGTGTCTGTGGGGACACCCCCCCCCCCAGTGCTGGATGCTGGCATGGGTCGGGTGGGACAGCCAGACCCTGCCCCTGGGTGATGACGCTCTGCTTCCCATCCCACAGGTACCCGTGCTCCGGCCCATGGACCTGATGGTGGAGGCCACCCCCCGGAGGGTGTTTGCCAACGCACATACCTACCACATCAACTCCATCTCCGTCAACAGTGACTACGAGACCTACATGTCAGCAGACGACCTGAGGATAAACCTGTGGAACTTTGAAATCACAAATCAAAGTTTTAGTATCCTTTGGCGCACGCCGCCCTGCGGCCCCTGGGATGGTCCCAGCCCAGCCAAGAGCAGGAATAAGGGAGGTGCCTCATCTGGCAAGTGGGATGTAAGAGCCCTGGGACCCCAGACGTGCAAATGTCAGTGGGAGAATGAAAAAGCTGGACAGGGAGACAAGTCCACGGCAGAGGGGGGACCTGCGAGGTCAGGCTCCGCGGGACGCAGCAGAGCCATGCCTGTGTCTGCTGTGTTGGTGACCGAGCAGATAGTGCAGCATCTTGCCCGGCCCCCGTCCCCGCACCCTGATCACAGTTCCTCAGTACAGGAGCTTCACCCTCTGGCAAAGGCTCGCAGGGGCTCAGGAGCACAAAATAGTGCTGTCTGCCATGCATCCAACTACAGAACTTCTGAAATCCCCAGTCCCCAGGTGTCATTACCAAGGTGCTTCCCTCTCATCTCTGCCTGTGCTGCCGGGCTGAGCCGTGCCGCCGGCGGGACACCGGGATGTCTCTGGCGGGCACATTCGGCCATCACACCCAAGCCGCTCCCTCTGCGGCGCAGGGCTCAGCTGGCATCGTCGCGACTGCTGCCTCCCAGTGTGGGTGACACGTTTTTGAATTTTGCCTGCAGCGTCTGCGTGGGGCAGGCGGGGGGGTTGGGGTCCGCGGGTGATGGAGAAGACAGATGCCTTGGGGATGACGGAGAGAGGAAATATTAATCGTGCAGTCTCCATTATACCCTGCAGCAGGGTGACAGGCTGCCAGTCACAGTTGTACAAATGAGGTCGTGCCAGTCACCCTTGTAACAGCCACATCAGAAATAATAACAACGGGGCAGTAATCATCGGTGATATTTATATAGTGTTTCCTACTGCGAAATCCCCAGGGCATGTGGCAAATTTAGGTAGCTGGAGAGGATTTCAGCAGTCACAGGCATGTGGCTGGTGGGAGCTCGAAGTGGGTATGGTTGAGCAGAGCTTCAATGTGTGTTGCGTTTCAGGAAGAAGGTAAGGAGTACTAAGTTTGGATAAAACCTCAGGGAGTTTAGATGGCCCAAGGGAGTTTGGCTAAGGTGCAAGTGCAGCACCCAAAATGCTTGCTAAGAATTGATGGAGAAACATCACCACCAGAGAGATGTCCCATTCCACCAGCCACCCCTGGGCTGTGGTAGTTTTCTGTTGGTTGTCATGCTCTGGCTTTTGTTTCCCCCCATATTGTTTTCAGTGCGGTTACTCACCGTGCCCTGATGCTGCAGTAAAAGACGTTTACTCTGGCCCAGGACAAATGGGCAGAGTCAGGTCTCGTGCCACGCTCCAGGCTGCGGCACCTGAGCTGCGGTCCCTGGCTGAACAGAAAACGTGACGGACGTTAGCTTTCCTCTGCACTAGCACTGGCTGGTCCTGGCTCAGCACTGCGGTTCTGCCCCAGGACGGTGCTGCTCTCCTGGGAACACCTGGTTTGCACAGGGCGAGGGGAGGCCCAGGTGCCCAGAGACATCAGCAGGAGGGGCAGCGAGAGGAGACCCCACGGGAGGAGCGGGGTCTGGGCCAGACTGCGTGGGGCTCCTTGACTTGCCCTGCCAGACATTGTGGACATCAAGCCAGCCAACATGGAGGAGCTGACGGAGGTGATCACGGCCGCTGAGTTCCACCCGCACCACTGCAACACCTTTGTCTACAGCAGCAGCAAAGGCACCATCCGGCTGTGCGACATGCGCACCTCTGCCCTCTGCGACCGCCACGCCAAGTGTGAGTACAGCCCCTGCCAGTGGGACAGCCGGGAGGGGGTCCCCTTTGGGTTAAAAGAGCCCAAAAAAGGGGGTGAGGAGACTGACCTGGGCTCAGGTCTGCCCTCCCACCTTGCCCCATCCTCCCTCTGGGTGTGCTGGGCTATGGTCCTGTCTGCCCCTGGGCATTCCCATGGCCACCTGCCCTCTGTCCTGCCTGTCCCCAAAAGGAGCAGCTTTCCCTGAGTCCCAGCCCCGTGCCCTTTGGGGGAGCATGTTAAAAACCACACGGTGATGTTTTGGCAGCAGTGGATCCGAGGGCTCACTGGAATGTCGGTGCACAGCGACTATGGAGCTGCCAATGCTCCAAGATAGGGAGTGCTGTGTTTCTTCAAGCTGTTTGTTCTGTTGTCAACTGTGGTTGATGCTGCAGTGGTCAGGATGTGCAGAAAAGCCCCCTCAAAATTTGGAGTAAGCTGGGCAGCTAGGGAGCTTGTCGTTGGTCCTCCCCAGGCTGAAGCGATGAGTGAGCTGCTGCTGAGGCAGCCAGCTAAGCTTGCTTTCTGCTCAGCCTATACGTGGCAGGAGGTCATTACTGGAAATATTCGCCCTATCAGCAACTGCTCAGTAAAATACCAGCACAAACACCTACAGCATTTATGGGTGGGCTGGTGAATACCTGTTGCTGTTCTTTGTGGCCTAGCAGTGCCTGGAAGGCAGCTCCGTGCTGAGCGCAGTGTTGTAACTAAGACACAAAGATGGTACAGACCTAAAGGAGTTCGGTATCTCCCTTAAAGACAGTGAAGTATGGCAGAAACAAGGGCTGCTGTGCTGTGTGACTGGACAGCTGAACCCCTGTGTCTCCTGTTCTTGTTAGAGTTTTCTTCAGAAAATGGCCAATACCTTGTGGGAAGTTAAATCTACATCCAGAGAGCACTTGGGTGTGTTTCAGATTTAGGTTTCCTAGAGGTGATAGGGAATTACATGCCAGCTATTGCTTCTGGGCTTTTGAGCTGCGGTTGCAGTCTGATACCTGTTTTTAAAGTGGAGTAAAGTGGGTGGAGAGGAAAGCTTACATTGCTGACTGGAGATTTGGAAAGATTGAATGGCAGTTTTCCCAAATTCTGAGCAAAACACACCTTTCTATTCTTGCATTTCCCAACTGTGTCTCGCCATCCTACAGTGACGGCTCCCAGCTGAGAATCAGAATACAATTAAGGAGCAAACAAAATTCATTTTCCTGACACTTCAGCAGCAGAACTGCCCCCCACCCAAGCCCCGGCATTTCCCTTTGTTTGGGTACTGCTGCGTCTCTCCAGCCCTTGGCGAGCACACCGGCCAGCGGTGAATCCCGGCTTGGTTTGACCTCTCCCGTGACATTTCCTTATTGATTTCCCTCCATCCCTCAGAAGCATCAGCCTCAGTCAATTGCAGTCAGCAGATGTGTGAGTCGAAATTGAGACGGTTCATCAAAGTTCAAAATGAAAAGCAACATTGGCTTTTGGAGGCGAATCCTCCAACGGAGACATTTAATAACTGTCAATATTTAATAAAAATGCAGAAGATAGCACTGCACATCCCAGTCATGTTTATTTAGATAGATGCAGTTTGCTGCTCGGGGCCAGCTTTTACTTATGTGCTTCTCTTATTAAATTTTGTTTGCCCATTTTATTTGAGGCTGTTGCGATCTGTGACATTGTGTGTGTTACCTCCAGCTGTGTAGCTGGCCTAAGAGAGAACATCAGCTGCTATATAGAAATGCCTGCTCCGCAGGGATGTGAAGATGCATGTGCTACAACACTAAGAGGGGCAGTGGTCCTGCGAGGGGCACACCATGCGCAAAGAAGTCGCATGCGTTGTCCGAAGCACCACAGGAGATCAGGATTCCTGCAGCAGCTGGCAACACCAGCAAAAGTAATCCTGTTTGAAAAGCATATGGGAAAGGGAGGAAAAACCCTGTTGGGGGTTACTACAGTTATTTCCCCGTAGCAAAAGGCATTGGGCTTTCCACTTTTTTTTTTAAGGAGCCACTTGTGATTGTACCTACCAAACTCCTGAAACAAAAGGCTCAAAGTACAGCCTGTTTCCCAAAGGGGGACCTTTGCCGCCTTGTCTTTTCACTGCTGACTGCCTTACAGCAACACTACCAAGCATTTATTCTTTGCTGAAAAAAGTTTCAGCTTTGGTTAGAAATAAGAAGCACACAAAGCAGCTTTGATAAGGTAACCGACAGCGTAAAGGTTTTACCCTCCAATATTGCAGTATTTCTAAAACAGACCTTGTATTTGGGCAGGCACTGCTGCCTTTTGGGGGAGCCCCAGTGAGGAAGACCCAGCCAGACTCTGCATCGCTGCGGCTTTCCAAGCACATGGTGGAAAGGCTGCCGGTCTCCCTGAGGAGCAGGATCACCCCGTGGGCCGTGCAGCCCTTCTTGGCCATCTCGGGGTTTTGTTTGGTCTGTGTCCTCATGGGGATGGGCTGCTGGGGAAGGAGGGCTGGCAGGGGGAGCCAGCGCGGGGAGGGCAGCTCCTGCTCAGTGTCAAGGGAAAATAGATTTGTTGTGTAACAGAGAATTAGTGCTCAGAAATCCTTTCCGTAAGCTCAGCAGCCCAGATCTGCTTCTGTGGCAGGAGCAAAGCCACACAAAAGCCTTCAGCCGGGAAGCAAAAATAGCTCTCCCAAGCCCCTGCCCTGCCCAGCTGCGCGCGTTGGTTCTCAGACCCGCTCCACTCCGCTGTTGGGGACTGGGGGGCACTGCCTGTGTGCTGTGACCCCAGTCCTGGCAGAGCCCTGCTGCTCCCAGCGCCAGGACCGGAGAGAGTCCAGGCATCCCATGGAGGAGCGGGCGGCTGTGGTCGTGCTGCCTGGAGGCTGTGGGGACGGTGCTGGCAGGGTCTGGGGACAGCAGGGTCCAGCCGCTCCGCAGACGGCAGCCTTGGGGCTGCCAGGGCCCGAGTTGGTGCTCAGAGCACGCTGCCAAAAGCACTTTGTTAATCTGTACCTCATCTGTGAGGAAGAGGAACACGTTTTGTTGCCTCACTACAGATAGGAAGAATGAGGCAGAAAAGCGAATCACTCAAGTTCATGGGGAAAATTGGCACCGGACTAGTAATTTCTGCTCCTTAGCCCATGGTTGCAAGGCTCCTGCACCTCTGGGCTGAAAGCAGGTTGCAGAGTTGATTTTTTCCAATATAAAGCAAAGCTCAGTTCTCTGCTTGTGCTAGCTTAGCTTTTTTCCTCAGTGATGATAGTGATTAATTTTGTGCTTAGGTGAACTATCAGTGGAGTTTTGACTTTTTATTTGAAGCAAGAGAAGAAGCAGACGGCTAATGTATTTGCCTATGCAAGCAGGGCTCCACTGTGCTTCCAGGTTTCCACTGGGGCCCTGTTTATTACCAGATTAACTGGAGCCTCGGCTGAAATCCAGAGGGGTCAGATGCCTTGCCTGGGGCTTACACGCTAAGTGACTCCATCACTTTTAGTGCACAGGGCAGACGGGCCACCTTGCACACGTGAGTGATATGCAGCCCCCGGGCCAGAGTCCCCCTCGCTCCCTGACCCGCAGGTGCTGCCCGAGGGTGGGCACCGTGCGGGGTGTGCGAGGGACCCCGCGGCACAGGCAGCAGCACGCAGGAGGCAGCGCAGGCGAGCCAGAGCCCAGCAGAGATGGCGATGCGGCTTTGCCCATGCCGGTGCTCTGTCAGAGGAGATCTGTCTCATACGGGTTAATACGGACCCGTGCTGAAACACAGCCACCAGTTAAACCCATAGCATGCTTGCTGGTGGCCAGTCCTGGTAACACCCCAAAAGCTCAGCAGGGAGTAACTACCGTGTAGGACTCGCCTGCTCAAGCAGAGCTTGGATTGATTGATCCAAAGTCCTTTTATCTGGCAGGTCACTTAATGCAGCTGGTCATCTGGTGCAACCTGAAACTCAGGATGCACAGAAGAGGGGGAGAGGAGGAGGAGGAGGAGAAGAGAGAGGGGAGCTGGGCTTTGCTAGCTCTGTCTTTCCAGAGAGGAGAGTACAGGGGGAAAATAGCCACATCTGGACTAAACTAACTTCTCCGACCTAGGCGTGTGGGTCTGGGGAGATGCTCCCAGTGCTGCTGTTGTCTGCAGAGTGCTGTGGCTGAGCAGAGGGTTTTCCCGCAGCAGCTGCCTGCCCTGACTTGAGATGCTCAACGTCCCGCCAGGTGATGGTCTGGCCTTGCCAGTAGGTGACCCTGCCGCTTGGCTAGCCGCTGTTCTCTAAACACCTGGAGAGGCTTGGCCTCTTCCCCTGGAAATCACCGTTGCCAGCTCGGAGGAGAGGCTCTGAGCCATGTATCCTGGGCTGCTGCACACCATTGGGACAGACAGGGTTGAAACTAAAGAGTGCCAACTCTGCAAAGCCAAACCAGGCTCCAGCAAAACACATCTATTCCAGTGTTCCTGCTAACATCATGTTCTTTTTACCTATTTTTTCAGCTAAGCCTTTTATAGAGGAAAAAGGTTATAGAAGTAGAGCACGGAGATCTGATTCCCTGTTAGAAAACTCACTTCTTTGTGTAGACAAAGCCAGCACTGGGAATCTGCGGGGTGAGCTGAGCTCTCATTGTCCCAAGTTTTGGCTGGAGCAGAGTTGAGCTGGTAGTGTCACCCACAGAAACTAATCATCTCCTTCCTCCAACCCCTCGCAGGAGTTAAGGGTGTCCTGATGCACAGAATAATAGGCCTGGCAAGACCTCAAGCTATGAATTAACTAGTCGGTTGTGCAAAATCTCCAGGGGAGTGAAGAACAAGCCTCTTGTGCCACCCTGAGCTCATTTAGCAAAGCAGGAAACTTCTTTGCCTTTGCAACACTCTCCTGTCTTCATCTGAAATCAAAACTTCCACCTGCTGAATCATTTGCTTCTAACAGGGTGAGTGTTGGGGCTGAGCTGAGAGGTGACACTGAGCCCAGAGAGGGACCTGAGTGACAGCCACGGCCCCAGCCTGGGCTTGGTGATGGTGCAGTGCAGCTTTGCTGTGCTTTCATTTTCCAGTCTACATTGCTAATTGTCATGATTAGAGTTTAAATGAGGAGCAAGAAAAGACAGAACTTGAATTGGTGTTAAATTTATTGATGAGTGGTTGAATTTATTGATGAGTAAAAAAAAGCAATTTGCTTTGAAGCTGCCCCTACAGAGGATCCCTCTGGCCGAGGGGTGCTCCAGTGCAGGGCGAGTGCGGAGGCTGCAGCTTGGGAAGATCACCTCCAGAAGTGTCGTTTGAACGATTGCTCTCTGCATTGGTTGGTCTGGTTTTTGCTTTCCAGTATCAAAGCCCTAGTATGGCCAGCAAGGTGACCAGTGCAGGGAAAATGCAGTTAACTCCTGCCAGACTTCACCTCTTAGCTGCTCTGAATTTTAAGTCATCGACGGCTCCTCTGCACTGGACGGCATACGGGACTGGATCCTGCACTGGACTCTGTTGTGCACGGCTGGATCCTGCACTAGACTCGGTGCAGGGCTGGATCCTGCCTTCTCGCCCTGTGCACAAGTTCCTCGGCACAGAGGAGGTGCTGCACGGGACCCCCTTGCTCTCCCGCTGGGCTGGGGCTGATGCTTCAACCCTGCCCCAGTCCTTTCCTGGGCATTGCTGCAGCCTGCGCTCCTCGGTGCCAGCTCCCCCACAGGCACGAGGGGACGGATGAGCCCTCGCTCCACTGCTGCTCAGGCAGGACCCGGAGGACGGGGAATTGCCGGAGGAGGGAGCAGCAGGGTGCTGGTGGGGAGCAGATGTGATGCCGTGCCAGGGGAACGTTCCCAGGGGGATGCGGTACCTGGCGTCAGAGAGCTGTTCCTGCCCCTCTTCCTACCGCAGTCATCTCACCCTTGCTGACTTGTCTCGGTGCTGCCTCAGCTCTTGGGTTCATTCTCTGAGGCCTTTCCTGTTTGATAGTTGATCTGTAATTTAGCATTTTCTACTTCTATGGTATCAGCAACAATTTCCTCTTGCCCCTGTACTATAAACTGAACACCTCCAGCCTTGACATAAGCTCACATACATGCATCCGTGACGGAAATGATGCAGCCATTAAAACAAGCCTCATGAAGCCAGCCAACCTGGTGTGAGCAAACCTGTGATGATTACAGCGAAGACAAGTCGTGGCATTCAGATGCTCTCCACAGACTGCCTCAGATCTTTATTTTCTCTTGTCGCTGTCACTTTTCTTATTTAAAAAACCTGATGTGTCATCAGATTTCCTGGTGGTGATTAAAGGACCCAGAGGTGGGTCCTGCTGTGGGCAATGCCATTTCTGATTTGTAGAGAGATCATTTATCCTGGCACTTCAGGCATTTTTTCCGCCGTACTCAGGAGTTCAGGCGCTGGTACCACAGGGCTCAGCGAGGGGATGATAAACCTGAGCAAACACCGTGCTTGGTGCGGCACTGTGCAGGGCACGCTGCCTCTGGGACGTGGAGCGGCCAGGCCGGCTGCTGGCACATTCCGTGTTCTGGTCACCGGTGGGTCGGAGCCAACAGCCGCTGCGGTGGAGGGTTTGTAGCAGAGCCTCAGCACTGGGGACAAGGGTCGGACAAATGCAGCTGGCGACTGGATTTTTCTCCAGTAAAGGAGTGGAGCAATGCGAGCTTCTCCATGTTACCCAGCAGTATCCTTTAATGCTGCACTGGAGAGCTGTCTGTAGAAGTGGGAAGAGGAGGCTGGACAGATGTCCCTGCATCGGCAGCATCTCTCTCGATGCATCTCTGTTTTTTAAAGCCATACTTGCCCAGCTGATGTTACTTTGAAATCAAATTTGTAAATACATTTGATTTGGAACTTCATCGGTCTCCCTCAAACTGTTCAAACTGTGATTTATTCAAAGACTGATCAGATTAAAACTGTAGGTTGCAGTGGCTATAAAATATTTACATTGACGTTCAGTTACACTGCACATTGATTTTTGGAGAGCAGAAGTGACGTGCAAGGCTCTAAATCTTCTGGGCTTCTGTGGTGCTGTTGCTTATTGCACGCTTTAAAAACAAAGGAGCTTCAGTTGTGCCAGGTCCTTAAAATACAGGCATTTGTCCGGTCTGGACCCAACCCAGAAGTGGGGAGCATTCACCCAGCCTGCTGTGGGGACGCAGGTGCCTCTGCTCGGCGCAGCGGGGCAGGTGGCCCTGGGGCCGGAGAGCATTTGGGTGTTGGCGGTGGCTGCCCCAGGACACTGGCTTGGTGCTGCCTGTAGGTCTCCACAGCCAAACTGGAGCCTCCTTTGCCGTGCAGCAGTGTGGCTGCGGGGATGCCCACTCTCCTCCCAGGAGCATCCTGCAGTGCTGGGGCAGCCTGCCCATCAGCTGATGCCGGGGCTTGTCTCTTCCTCTTCTGCAGTTTTTGAAGAGCCCGAAGACCCAAGTAACCGGTCGTTTTTTTCCGAGATCATCTCCTCAATCTCCGATGTCAAATTCAGCCACAGTGGGAGGTATATCATGACCCGGGACTATCTCACTGTCAAGGTGTGGGACCTGAACATGGAGAACCGGCCCATCGAGACCTACCAGGTGAGTGTGGCACGGCCGGGCACCTGCAGCAGTTGGGCACCCACAGTGCTCCTGCCCAAGCTGTGCTCCCAGGCCGGTGGCAGGGGGGATGGGTACAAACCTGATGGATGGGAGCGTCGTGCCATTAAATCACAGAAAGCAAACGAAGAACTGTTAAATGTGGGCTCGAGTGGCCTGGTGAATTGTAACCCCTATCCCCAGGTTGGGTGTCGGTGAGGAGGGGAAGCTCAGGTGCCGGCAGCCAGCGTGAGAGGCAAGCGTCAGGGCAGACCAGCAGTCCTTGCCACCCTCTGCCAGGGGACGTGCCCTGGTGCTGGCCGGTGCTGCCCGAGCCACACGTGGAGCGGTGCTGGTGCTGGTGCTTACAGTGAAAAGGTGGCCGTGGGCAAGGGCATGCAATAACGGGCCGTGCCAACACTGCCTGGCCTGGCTGTGAAGAGCACGGGGCTGGGCTGGGTCCTTCAGCCACCGGCAAGCACTGGGCTGGCGTTTGCCGGCCACTGGGCTGTGCCAGTTGGTGTTGTGGCCTCATGCCCCATCCCTCCCTGCCGGCAGGTTCACGACTACCTGCGGAGCAAGCTCTGCTCGCTCTACGAGAACGACTGCATCTTCGACAAGTTCGAGTGCGTCTGGAACGGGTCTGACAGGTGAGCAGTTCGGCAGCGCGGCTCCACCCCAGCACCCAGCCCTGCGGGTGCTGAGTTTGGCCCAGAGGGTGCACGCTTTGGGATGGCCCGGTGAGTCCCATGTCCCCCCTGTGGTCCCTTCCCCGGCCTTTGGCTGGGTGCCGGGTCTGGAGAGTTTCCTGTGGGTACAACAGGGATCACCTGAACCCACAGCCCCATACCCAAGCGCTGCTGAGGGTGTCTGATGGGGTCCCGTCTCTCCCCTGGACGGGTTTGGTTCCTTTCTCCATTTCACCCACACCTGGAGGAGGGTGGTGATGCGTTTGGCTCCTGATTGCCCAAATCTGGGGCTCCTGATTGCCCAAATCTGGGGATGACAACTACCCACGCATCAAGCACACTGAACCAGGTGGCAGAAAGCATGCAAAGACCAGTTGATGTGGCAGGATTGCCACATTTCTTCCTCTGAACCATCAGAGCAAGTTAATGAGGCACAACTGGGCCTGAAGCCGAAATTCCAAATCTAATCATGCTTCTGGATATTCAGTCTGCCTCTAGTCACAAGGCAGTTTGCCCCTAAAAAGGTGTGAAAAATCATTCAGTTCAGGTCAGCTAAATAGTCACCATAAAGACTGATCTCTGTACGCATTGTTATCCTGAAAGGAATTGCCTCTCCCATGCACGTTCCCTGGGTTAAGGAGAAGGACACAGCGACATGGCTTCACTGGCAGAGCCTGAGCCTTTTTGTGCAGGACGGGGCACGAGCTGCCTGGCATCTTGGTTGTGCCCCCACGTCCTGTGGGGCCCGTGCTGGGCAGGTCTGGGGTATCACAGCTGGGTGGGTGGCAGGGGCCGGGGCCACGCACGGTGACCTGTCCTTCCCTCCTCGCAGCGTCATCATGACCGGCTCCTACAACAACTTCTTCCGCATGTTCGACCGCAACACCAAGCGCGACGTGACGCTGGAGGCCTCGCGGGAGAACAGCAAACCCCGCGCCATCCTCAAGCCCCGCAAGGTCTGCGTGGGCGGCAAGCGGAGGAAAGACGAAATTAGCGTGGACAGTCTGGACTTTAGCAAAAAGATCCTGCATACAGCTTGGCACCCCTCCGAGAATATCATTGCTGTGGCAGCAACAAATAACCTGTATATATTCCAGGACAAGGTTAACTAGGAGGACAAGTTGTTCTTTAGGAATCTCATGTACTGAATACTAGTAAACACAAGATTTCAAATGTTTCTTTTCTTTCTTTCTTTTTTTTTTTCCTTTTCCTTCCTATTCCTTTGTTCAGTTATGCTCTGCAGATAGCGGTTGTGCAGAGGCGAGCACTCCTGCACCCCCCGGCACCTGGGGCAGTGGGGGGCACAGCCAGCAGACACGAGATTTCTCTTTATTTACGTGTTGAGAGCTAAGACGTAACGTGGGGCAGCTGGGGAGGTGTTAGGTTTTTGCTATCCCGGTGTCCCCAGGCGGCACTGGGGTGGCTGTAGCTGTCTGCCGATGGATGAGCGTGGCGATGCAGCAGTGTGGGCTGTCAGCAGTCGGCTGGGGAGGAGATGGGGAGGGTGGCATGTGGTGTGTGCGGGGGCACATGCTGTGTGCCCTTCGGGGGCTCTAGTTACAGCAGTCCTGCTCTGATTGCTTTAAACTTGATCCTAGAAATATTCCACCTGTTACGTTGCAAGATCAGAATGTTGTCCCCTCTGCCATTTTTCACCTTTGTCTTTTTATTATTATTATGTGTTTTTACCAACAGAGACAGCAAAACCAAATGGAAAATGGAAAAGTTCAGATTTGCAATGGACAAGCTTATAGGGGGGGATCTGCTGCACACCGAGACGTGTCTGCTGTAGCCAGGCTCCTACCTTCCCCCCCCCCACCCCACAGAAACTCTCCTGAGGATTTGGCTTTGTAGATACTGTGGTGCCTTTTTTGGTATATGAAATACCTTTGTAAATGATGCTTCCAAACTGCATTGATTGCAAACCAAATTGAACCTGGGCTTTTCTTCTGCATTTCTTGTCTTTTGCTTTGGTCATTTTTACTTGTTTTGTTTGTTGTAAGCTCTTGCATGTTGTGACTGTCTCTCTCTCTCTCTCTGTCTCTCTCTCTCTTTCTCTTTCTCTCTTTATTTATTTATTTATTTGATTTTTTTTAAAGATAAAGTATAAGTTGCTAATTTATGACCTTCTAAAAAAGAATCCAACCATATATTGCTGTTATCACCTGACTGCTTCAGAGAGAGGCTGTCATCCTACATTATAATAATAATAATAAAAACAATAACTCTTCCTCTTTGCATGGCAAGGCTGCCCCTTTCTACTCTAAAGATTGTTCAGGGCCCTCTTTTACCTGAGCAACTGTTCCATGAAAAAAAAAAAGAGCTACTTAATTTTCAGTCAATCTGAAAACTGCTCCTGCAACGAAAAGCAAATGAACAAATAGTCAATTAAAAAATTGAACACTGTCACTTTAGAAGTGGCTCTGTAAGGGTGGCCCTGCTGTGCATCCCTTCCTCTGGGGCAGCGGGCATCCTACCAGCGCCTGCATCCTTGCAGGGATGTTTACACGACTCTCTAAGGGCAAAGTGCTCTCTTGGGACAGCCTCTCTGCGAGGCACCATGAGGATTCCCAGCGTGTCCCGCGATGGCCTCCCAGCTCCTACACCCGACAAGGGAGACGAACTGCTGATTACTAAAGAAGCACAGGGACCGTGCGGAAAACCAGGAGCTGTGCAGCGGTGGGGACCCCGGCTGGGCCCCAGGCCAGGGGAGGCTGCCGCCCCAGCCCCTGGGACGGATCCTTGGGGTGCTGACCTGCTGGGACGCCCCATCCCCGCCTCGCATGCCTGCGCAGGGCAGCAGCGGGGAGAGCTTGCTGCCTTCAGAGGAGTGAACACAAGGGAAAAAACAAAGTGCACTGGCTTATAAATTTATTACAAGTGATGGCTTTCAGGAGTAACTTTTTTTTTTTAAAATGAAATGGTAAAAAAAAAAATAGCAAGAGTAAATGAACCATTTTTTAAAAAAAAAAAAAAATGTTCTTTTTTGGTTCCTGTAAAGAAAGCCTGCACTCTGGTATCAGAAGTAAAATTGTCCCAAATGTGTCTTTGTGTGGAGTCGCTGCTTGTGCCTCTCACATGGTGAGTGACCCAGATGGTGTCTGAAGAAGGTCCCTGGTCAGAGGTTGGCTGCCAGGTCTGTGCTGATGCAGGATGGCTGAGGGGGTCCCCGAGACCCCAGGGATTCTGCATCCCTGCTGAGGCTAGAGGACATCAGGGCAGTGGATAATTTGGAGACCAGTGAGTGGGAATACAGCCTCCCCATCCAGCTGGACACACCGTGGCGAGGGTCAATCCTTGGGCCGTGGTGGGGCTGAGCAAACGTCCCGTCAGTCCCACATCTGCCACTGGGAGGGGGTGTGGGAACCCAGGGATGCATAAAGTGGAATGTCCCCTCCTTGTCCAGTGGTTGCGGAAGGCAGGTATTGCTGTGGCTTTGTCACCCACGGCCCTGTCCCGCTTAGGATGCATTTGTGCATGGGTGGGGAGGGTTAGCGCTGGTGCTGGTGCAGGGCTGGGCATGGCATAGGCCGTAGTGCTGGGGAGGTCGCAGCCATGCTGGAGCGACTGCCACCAGCCTCAGCCAGGAAGAATATCTGCTTTTGGAAACCACGCTGTCCAATGGCATCCTGCACCCACTTACCCAGAAATCACGTCTACGAAATTCACAGTGATCGTCCATACGGAGGGATGTTTGGTGTTGTGCCTATCTGTTGTAGGTGGTTTCTGTTCTCCCCGGTGCAGCCACGCACACAGAGCCCTGCTCACAGCCCAGCAGGGTCGGTGGCCTTTCCCACGGGGGGAAGGTGCCGTTTGCCTCATTTCTGCACAGGCGCCGTGTTGCCCTGTGGGAGAGTGCAGTAGCTCCCGAAGATGTCGGGGTGAAGGCAAGGGAAGCGGGGTGCACGCCATGGCTGGTGCCGGTGCTGTGCTGGGGAGGAGCCACCATGGCTGGCCATGCCTGTGCTTCGTCCCGGGGGGGCTGCCTGGTGCGGCAGCCGCCATCAGCACAATGCTGCGAGTGGCGCAGCTCCCACCGTGCGCTCAGATGCCAGGGAGGCATTAATTCCCTTTTCACAGCTTGGCGAAGTGCAGTGGGGTGGATAGGTTTGGGGTGTTGCTGTCTTTTAAAACAGTCCCTTCTGCTCATCTGCAGCCTGCAGCAGCAAGGCAAAAGTGACAGGGACCTTGAGGGGCACCGAGGAGGGGAGATGCCCATAACCGGGCTGGGAACCAGTTATATTCAGTAGCTGCAATTGAGCCCTACATCGGCCAGTGAAGCAGTCACTCACCATGGTACTTCAGCTGGCCCTTGATGTGCAGAAAGCAAAAATCCTGAACGCTTTCTGCAGCAGTAGAGGGGCATTTGAGAGTACTAAGGGATGCTGTATTGAGGGGCAGCGTGCATGCCATGCGAGCGGTGTTGGATGATGCTGTGTGCGGGGTGCTGCGCGGTGCAGGCAGTGTCTGAGGGGCAAGCTGCCGCCTGACAGCCCGCAATCGATGTCCTGCTCACTCATGCAGGGAGCAACATTATCACATCCCAGATATTAGCCCCGTGGCCCAACCTCAGCACTAAATATCTCCAATAACAGGGCTATATGGAGTGACAAGGGATATTATTCTTACCTTGCAGCCTGGCCTCTGGAAAATGGAGCTGCTGGACCTTCTGTCCGGTGACAGTGCCTGGGGAACGAGTTGGACCCCGTTGAAACTCCACCTGGCATTGGGCTGGCTCAGCAGAGCGAGGCAGGAGATGAGCGCTTCCATTTATCCAGGGTCTCTCCGCCACAAGCCAGAGCCACTGGCTAACAGGAGCTGGACTCCCCTTTGCATGACATTTGCAGGAATGGATCGTGGGTGATTGCGTGGGGACATTCATGCCCATAAAGGAGCTGCTCTGGGTGGATTGTTGAGCCCTCACCCTCAGCAGTCTCATCAAACACTGTATCTCACAGAAACCAAACACAGCTTTAGCTCCACACACAGGCTTGGCAGTAAATACACACATATTTACTGATCCTAGCATCCACCTGTCCTTGAGCAGCATTTCAGCTGAAGCCAACAGGTCAGTGATAGGAGGTGTGGGCTGAGCTCTTCTCCCTGCCCCAGCCAGGGCTCAGGTGAGATGCTGCAGGTCCCTGCTGGCATCCCGGTGGCTGCAGAGCTCGTTGCCTTGTTGCCTCCATACAGACACTGACAGCCAATTAGTCATGATGAGGATGGGCAGTTTCACTGAAACTTCCCCCCACGCATTCGGGGAGCGCTGCAGAGGAGCTGGGGAGGACACAGGGCAGCTGGGGCTCCTCTCGCTCCCTCCTGCTCCGGTGCAGGTTGGGCAACTCCCTGCCGCAGTGAAGAGCAGTGCCTGGACCCCACACCAACAGCTCCGACCCATCACAGAGACCGAGGTCATGGCTCACCCTCTACCACCCGGCGTGGGGAACAGCGGATCCTGCAGTGCTTTTCAGGAAGAATCTGGTTTTATTTTCCATTTGAAATCACTGCTGATAGCTGTTAGCTTTACAATAAACCTAACGCAGGATCTGAGGCAGAAAAGCTTGCCCACGTGAGCCGCAGGTTAGCAGTTATCGTTGTACTGTCTGCCCTGACCTGTGCAAAGATCTGCTGCACTGTGCGTGGCACGGTGTGAGGATGGGCACGGCAAAGGTGAGCCCTGTTCTGCCTGTGCCGCGTTGTGCCCTGCCGTGCTGTGCCATGCCGGCCCTACGTGCCACACTGGACAGGAAGGGGCACATGGAGTGAATGTGGGAGGGCTGTTGTCAATGGTAAATCATTGTGAGCGTCTAACAAGTCACCCTCTTCAGCAGGACAAATCCCATTATTCAATAAAGCATTAAAAGGACCTGTCAGTTCCTCTGCAGTCCGTGTGCTGGTTCTCTGCTCTTCTTGGTGATGAATTTAAACAGCGGCACCTAATTAGAAGCTGCAGGGCATGGATTATACTGTCAAGGAAATGTTATTCAAACAGACACTCATTTACCTTCACATTAACTGTGTGACCTTAATCTACTAAAATGTGCACGGATTCAAGCCCTGGCTTTATTCCTCGGTGTGCAGTGCACATCCAAGCGGGGCAGCTGAGGGCGGCACTGTGAGCATTTTCTTCCAAAGAGCCTCTGGGTAAGTCCTGGATACCCAGAGAGCTCTTCAAAATTTCCAGCAAGGCTTCTGACATTTAAAACAGCCACATTTGTTTTTACCTCTGTGGAAAACAAGTTATGTGTAGAGCACCAGAGACTCAGCTCACGGAAGGACCAGTCACTGCTGAGGCCGTGCCGCTGTCAATGGGGTTATAAGGAGTGGGAGGGGATGCCCGAAACACAGAGCTCTCATTTCCAAGCGTTTTAAAAGGTTGTGGCATTGCCCCTTCAGGTGCTGAGATCAAAGCTGAGCCCGGCTGCTCTACAAGGCACGAAGGTGCTGGACTCCTGGTGCGGGGCACGAGGTCTCCTGCAGCTGCATCTATGATGCTTCTCTTCATGACAGCTGGAGTCCCCCATGTCCTTCCAGCACCTCTGTGTCCTTTGGGACAGTATTCAAAAGGTCCCGTGTCAGAGTCCCACTGAACGCATCTTCCCTTTCCCATCACAGCTCTTTTCTGCGTTGCTGCAGAGCCTGCTCAGGGCCACGTCTGAGCTGGGTCCTGTCCCCCCGCGGCCATGGTCACCCCTCTGTGCAGCCCAGTCTGCTGCCGGCATGCCTGTGCCAAGGAAGAAATGGCATATCAGTGAAGTATCATCAGAAGACCAGTGCATATCAGCTCAAAATTAAATTTTAAACAGATTATTTGGGACTGGAAGTTCTTATTCACTCCCACAAGTGATGGTGAGATGTGATAAAATTAGACTTCTGTGACTGTCATTAGCCACTGACCATAATCATTGCTCAGCAACAGCCACGCTCCCACAGCACAGTGAGCCGTGGCATCGAAGTAAAATCACAAAGTTCATAATAAATAGTCTTTTCTTCCCAGTTTTCTGGAAGGACCTATTGCACCATCACTTTCTTTGCTGTGAATCCCTGGCTTGCTCCCACACACCTCGGTTCGTGCCAGGCTGGGCACCTGAGCACAGCTCAGCTTCGGCAGGGTAGGAGGGCGAAACGCCGTCGTGAAGGCACCCGCTCACCCGGTGTGCATGGCGGGCCGGCAGCCACACATCACACACAGGAAAAATAACTTTTTTCTAAAGGTTGTGGAATGAACGTGAAGAAAGCAACAAGGAATAGCGCTGCTGAGTTGATACCTGCTTACTGTTGAAAACTACAGCGGGAGTTGGGTGTCCTACCACGGTTCATCACGGCTGTGGGGGCAGCTGAAAGTGGTGCGGGCAGAGGGCAGGGCAGACACCAGCTGGGAACGTCCCCAACAGCTGGGAATGTCCCCAGGAGCCGTGAGAGGTGCAGGTTGCATCAGCTGCGTGGGTGGCACAGCCCCAGTGCTGCCAGCCCCTCGTCTGGGGAATGGGCAGGGTTAGGGGGCCCGTTTACTGCTGCTTGCAAGAGCAGCCGAGATCCCTCGGGAAGCCTTGGGTTCAGTGCTGCCTCCTGAAGCAGGAGAGTGAAGAAGAAACTGTCAAGTGGTGCCAGGTCTGTGCTTAGCAGCTGGAAACAGCAACACGGCCCCAAAAGAAACTGAAGCCCGAGACTGGGACTGGCCCTCCCACCGGTGACGGACTGCAGCTCCTTATCCCAGAAATGACTCCAGCTTTTCAAAATCTGAATTTCTTTCCCTTTCCTAAGCATTCTTACATTTAAATCTTGCTCTGCCAGCCTATTGTGAGCACTCAGCCACAGCAGCAGCCTGATGGCAGGGCTGTGACAGGGAAGGTGCTAGAAAAGTTGTCAGCATCCCTTATACCCAGCCTCCTCTCTGGAAGAGGATCCCATGGACTGTCCCTGCTGCTGGGGGACACAGGGGACCATGCTGCAGGCGCAAGGGACCAGCTCCACAATGTCATGGTGACAGCATCGCCAGCGCGTCCTCCAGCAGCATCACTGCGGCTGCAACAGCAGCACCCCCCCTACCAGGGGCCCGGTACGTTAGGCGTAATTGCTTTATCCACAGAATAAGCAGATAAATAAATGTTAATGAACATCTGGTCTCCATAAACAAGATAAATTAAAATTAATAGCAATCTTATCCATTTAATGAACAAGTCAACCATATTTTAAAACAGCCATAAAAAATGCATGGCTTCCTGCAGGGACGCATTAAGCTGAGTGAAAAATTCATTTACTGGCAGAGCGGGGCTACATCACGCTGTCACAGGGAGGGGACGCATTGCCACAATTCCCACCACCAGCATCCTACCCTGGGCACCTTCTGCATCCCAGACGTGGCCACAGAGTTGTTTCCCAGAGGGCACTCGAAGAGACACGAGGGCACCGCGCAGGCTGGTGGGCACGGACGGGCCCTGCTGGGTGCAGGGATGGCTGTGGGGTCCCCCTGTGTCCCAGGGGTTCAGAGGACTCCGTGCTGTCGGCAGCTGACCACCGAAATGAGCTGACCTGTCTGTTAGCATCACTGCTGTCTGCTGGAGTAGTTTGACCCTTCACTGCCAAAACCTTCCCGTGCTGCAGCTTAGTAGACTCTTTGTTTTTATGGACAAACTAAGATTTTAAAGAAGTTTAAATTAAAAATGACTCTTGCTGTTCTGTTTGTCCAGTAGTGATCCGGCTGGTGACAGGCATGCCCAGTGGCTGCAGCGGAGCAGGGCAGCCGTGGGGTTTGCATCCGGCACCCGCACGGTGCCAGCGCGCAGCGTTGGCTGGTGAAAGCAAAGGCCGCCCTGCCTGCCCACCCTGCCCACCACCCCCACCACGGGCAGGAGCCTGTGAAGGACAGGTCCGGCTTCGGGCAGCTCAGTGCAGAACCAACACATTTTTTCTGAATTGATGTTATCGCAGCAAAAACTTTGATGTTTTGTCCTTGGCAAAACCCTATCTGCTCACCTTGTACTGTGTTCCTGCACCAGTTCCTTGTGTCCCCCGGCGTCCCTCACTCCTGTTCCGAGATGTGAATAAATAAATATGAAACCCATCTGCCTGAAGCAGGCAATCCAAAACTCTTAAGACATCTGGCATTCAAGTACATGAAGAATTCGTTAAAAATTAAGAAAACCATGCTGAGGGTCTAACTTGCCAACACAAGTTCATCGGCAGCAGCCGCTGGGTGGGATTTCTCCAGGTCCGACAGTGACTGCAGAACCGCAGGCAGCTCTGCCATCCCCACCCTGCTTGTGCAGCACGGCCCTTGCAGACTGCTCCGCAGCCTCCCCCTGCTTCCCCGGCAGGCATACAGTCAGAGTTTAATTGTACTTTCCAGGTGGGAACTACACTTCCCACGGGGTCTAACAGTTTTGGCCTTACGCAAGCTACAATCCTCCTTACTGCAGCAAAGGCATCACCCGATGCTAGTTACTGATGGCTTGGGTACCGCCACACTGATGGAGCAGGCAGGCACTAAGAAAGAGGAGGGATGCTTGCCCTGAATTTAGGAGTACATTCTTACTACAAGCACCATGTTTCAGATGGCAGCCGTACAAATCCCTCCCAAGCTGCCTAAATCTTTGTGAACAACCTTCCGTCTTGGTGCTCAGACTGCAAGTCCCAATGGCTGGTCACCGAAACCGTAACTGCTGAAAAAAACCCAGTTTCTCATGGAAGAATCAATCCTTCCCCACCCCTCAACTCAGAGGAAGAGATCCATGTCAAATACAGAAGAAATAGAAGGAAATACTTAGACACCGCCATCCCTACCATCTCATATTTAAGCAAAAAAACTAAAGAACTAAACTAGAAAATAATTTTGCTTGGCACCCCATAGCACATATGCTGACCTGAATGCTGCTGCTGAAGTGTAATCCAATGTCACACAGTGCCACAGGTACTGTTTTGCCAAACGCAGCCAAGAATCTAGGTGATATGACTTCAGTTGTTTGCTTTACTTGTAAATTCAGAAGTTCAACAAAATCCAACAAAAACTGGTATTAGGCCTGTACAATCCATATATAAAAAGGGTTGGTTTATTGTAGTTCAAATACATAAACTGAACAATCCCAACATTTCAAAATTAAACTTTAGAAACACAAGTTTAACATTCAAAACAGGAGTATAGTTTACAAGAATTGCCCAGAGAGGAAATCCACAGTCTAATCCAGAAGTATGTAAAGATCACTTTATCGTAAATAAAAATGTGTTTATACAACCGTCCTGTTCTGCTCCAGTAACCACTGTTATTTACCAAGTGTTTCCAACTTCGAGTAAAAATTACTAGATAAATCTTCACTTGGGCAGAGCAACCTGATTTTGCTTCTAATTCATGGATAGGGTAAGGAACAAAGCAGACCTGTGAACAAATTTAAGTTGGTCTCTTAGTTGTAATTCTCCTCTCTCAGTTCTAACTCTGGCTTTAATGGATTTAGTTCCATTTACAAGGGTGAGAGCAAGCAGAGAATTGGGAGTTGTTTCCAGAATGCGGTCTTCAGTAATCAATAATTTAAGCTATCAGACAGCATTTCACCTCCTCAGCCAGGGACCGCAGGTAACCATTAGGAAGCTGGCAGCACACACATAGTACAAGTTCAAACCACAAGTGTGATCATCCTTAAGACTCACATGTGTGACACTGCTGAGAAGAACTCCAAATATCAGACACTCACACCTCATATACAGATACTGCATTGCTCTGAGATCTGAAGTTACCAAACACAGCCCACGTGTTCGGATTTTTGTCAGTCATGCCCCAAAGAAACTCATAAATACCTTTAACGTGGGTTTTCTGTTGTTGGTCATCCCCCCTTCCCCCAGCCCCGAGACCGTTTTATGTTCACAAATGCTGCTTCTTCCTCTGCTCCTCAGATGGTTTTGCAATATATTCACGGTAATGTATATGTATAAACCTGACAGATGGCTCATGCAAGCTTTTTGATTTAATAGATACTCTTGGCTTAAGAGTATTTCATAACTATTTTGTTGTTCGTCTTGTAGGCTCTGAAGCTGTGGGTGGTGGAGGCGGGCCTCGACGGTCCAGGTCATCTACGTAGGACACAATGAGTTTGCGTCTCTCTTCTGGTACGCAGTCAAGTACCAGGTATCGCTTGTCGTTTTGTAGTATCTTCTCTACATCTTTCAGATGCTGATCTGACTCCTGGATCAACTTTTTGGATCTGAAAGCAAGCGTAAGAATTACCACCTGAGGGTGGTGCAGGATGCACAGAACACCCCGGGAACCCACCCTGCTCCTGGCAGTGGCTGCTACGAGCTTAGAGAAGCTGCCCTCACCGTAAGAAAGCACAGGTAGAGTCAACGGAAAGGCAAAGCAGGGGAAGGCTGCGGAGACCTGGGTATCTTCTTAGCTAGAAAGATGCCACTTTAGGTCAGGACTAGGCATGTCAACAGTACTCTATGCACAGGAAATAAAGGCTTGTTGCCTACATTTGTGCTACACTAACTAAGCACCATGGAAGACTCATGTCTGGCTGCAATGGCCTTGGACAGCACTACATGAACTATACAAATGCTAAAACCTAGAGGGGACAAAAAAAAAAAAAAAAGAAAAAAAATCAGAGTTTTACATTCAGCATCTAAATGAGGCAAATAATTAGAATTTGGATGTGGGAGTCTCAGTTACGATCCAGCTTGACTGATTGACTGTGTCCGCCACACTGGCTTAGAGCACTGTCACTCAGCTCACTGACAGCAGCACCACCTGAAACCAGAACTCCAACACGCTACAGTGCTGACCGCAAGGGAACCATGTGGTTTGTTAGGATCCAAAGAATTTAATTTCATTTTCTCCTTTTGAAGTGAACTCATGTTTCTGACAGGAAACTTGTTTTGGTCCATACCCAAGATTCTGTATCAGCCTTACCAACCCCTGAAACTGAGTGAAAAAGTCAACTGCTTTGTAAATCTACCCACCTGTAAGGCATACCCTTTCAATTAAATCCTCCCACAGAAACCAGGCAAATTATTTATGGGGTTTTTTTTATAAAATTTCAATGAAGCCAATATTTCTTTGCTGTCTACTCCAAAATCCTGAAATAGTCCTCATTTCAGTATTGATCCCTCCTGAGTCTAAACCAAGGACTAATACAAACATGAGAGATGGCCCTCACCACAAAATGAATTTAATGCCTGACAGCTCAGAGTACTATTCACAGAATACTATGCCAAAGCCAAAAAGAACCTCACACCTGTGTTAGTCTGATTTTCATTACTCGTTAAGTCAGCAGCAGCAATGTCAAAATAAAGCGAAAAGAAGTCTGCTGCAGACATTTTTTTTTTTCTAGACAGGTTATGAAAAGTTGTGAAAGTGTAACTTAGACACCACCATCTTATGCTAGGAGAAAAAACAGTCATCAGTTTGTTGCCACTTATATGGAAAAGCACAATAAAAAGATTAGTCCTTTGTTGACATTATGCTACACACCTGTACGTTATAAATTTGGTCTCCTTCAATAGTGTTCGGAAGTCAGCTTTGGCAGTAATGTATTTGTCTCTAATGTATTCCTCAAACTCCCTTTGTTTTTTCTGAAAGAAAAAATATAAGCTTAAAACACTGAATGCAGATTACGCACTTCATGCAACTTAAACATACTGAACATAAGCAATAATTATGTTATATTTTTCCTTATCTTTTACATTGTTAATTAAAAAACTTATTTAAACAATAACAATTCTGTTCACAGAAAGCAGAAACCACTTCAGCAGCCATTAACTTACTTTCTCTATATCCTGCACCATACTAAAAGTTAGCAACAGTGATGCAAACCACTTACCCTGTCACTCGAAGAAAATTTAATGCACCTTGGATCTTCTTTAATGATTTTTTTCACTTCTTTCCATGTTGATGTTAAAGTTATCTTTCAAAAAAAGCAAAAATAGGTAAATTAAAAGAAAATTAGATTCTAAGAATACAGAATGTAAATATTACTACATCTGAAGCTTTTAAATATCTCCCAAATCCACTGACAAAGTTGTTGCTGTATTTTCAAGTGTTGGGTTTTGATTATTTATACTACTACATTAGTACTTTTAAGTAGATGATTTTATGTATTTACTTTTCTTTAGTATTTTGAGATGGCATTTTCAGACCAAAGTCCTCACAAATACCATTTACATCCCAACGTCTTTTTGTAGTACGTATTTATGTGTATCAATGCGTTGTTAAAAATTACCTACAGAAAACTTGCTTCAGAGTTACATGTCTGTCATTTTATTCTATCACACTAAAAATCTCCTCAATGTTCTTAAGGACTTTTAACTAAAGCATTAAAAAAATGAGGTAAAAACTTTTGGGTTAAAAGAAAGCTGACTGAAGTTAGCACATAACTAAAAAAGAGCAAGCCTCCCTAAAACTCCACAACACACAGAATAGGTGATAGAGTTCCATAGCATTACATAGAATAAAAGTTCAGATTCAGTAGCACAAAATAAAGCAGGAGAACATCAAAACAGACGAACTTGGTAAGATTATATACTGATATTCACTAAGACAAACTGGATATCTGAAAGAGCAAGTTGCCATATAGTAAAGAGTATCAAATAATTCAGTGTTGAAGAAATGTAACATCCTGCAGGAGATAAAGAGATCACTGGTTAGAATTTTAAATGTAAATGAACTGTATGTTAAACCAAAATAACACTCAAGATAAACAGGTAAGGAAACATAATGCACAAATTTTGTTATGAAGAAGAAAAGACAGTGGTGAAGCAAAGGGGCCCTGGAAATGAAAACAAACAAATCAGATTGTGTGACAGAAAATCAGAAAAAATCATGATGGGCTGGCAAAGATTTGAAGTTTCAATATAAACAGCTCTTACCGCTGAAGTTTCATCCAGAAGTTGCCTAAAGTGTTCCCTCTTCTTTTTGGTAAGTGCCTCAATGTGTTCATTAAAGAGCTTCTCTTTCTCTTCTCTTTCTAGCAAGGAGCCAGATTCCCATCGATGATCTTTGCGTAGAGTCCTTCTGGTATCAGACCATGACACATCTGAAGAACGCACCTGAGCCAAAAGATGACTATTTTTTTAAACCATTTTTTCTACAGTTCACTGGTATCACTAATATCTTGTGTACTTAAGGTTTTTTTTTTTTTTTTTTTATTTCTCTTGTTTTGAGTTAAGGTTCAAATTAAAGATTAAAAAAATTCCCCAAACCAAAACCAAACAGCTTATAAGTAAAAGACTGTTGTAGCTTCCCCACAAATAGTAAACAAGCAGTTGCAGAAGGAATTACTTTACATCAGTTCAAATGCAGATGGAGATAGCCCACTGACTTGGCTGAGTATTCTCTCAAAAAGAAAAATCCAGCACCCTCCTCCTCTGTGCATAACACACTATATTAACCGTACGTGGTCTGGAAAGGCAGCCTCAGAGATAATTACTTCCAAAGAGGCACTAGGAGCTTTGCAGTGCTTTGCTTCTAGCCCAGAGAGCATCCTCAAGGAGCTGTTGCTTTATGTTACTAGCTATACCAGCAGATGAGAGTGATGAGCCGTTTATATCCTGCCCCCTTATAAAGATTTCAGTGCTGAAATGTGGAACTGAACACTAGTAACGTGTTTGGATTTCATATCTTACACCAGGGAGGAAGGGCATAGTACACATACTGGTGAAAACTCATTTTGCTAATCCTGTCCTCTTAATAGGACATTCGCCATACAGGAACTGCTCTCACAGATTAGCTTGACCAGCAGAACAAAGTAAACACATAATGTAGCAGAGAAATGGTAAGACAAAGGCACTGTGTTTGGAGCATGAAGAAGAGAGACAACGCAAAAATAAGGGGACTATTCCTAATGCTCAACAATATCTAATTTTGCAACAGACATACTGAAGTTTACAGTAGCATGACTGAAAATCTGCCATCACCCATGAGACTCCAGAGAAACAGCAGGAATAATGCTATCCACTAACTCCCTGGGCAAGAGGCCAGCACGTGAACCCTAAATGCAAAGCGTTCTTTTCCCACCAAGGCAAAACTCCCAACAGTGAGTGGAGAGCAGCGGGGAAAAGAGAGCAGGATTCTATTTCTATATATGCTTAACTACAAATGCCAAAAAGCTTTTACATAGGGCAACAATTCGAAAAAGAATGCACTGACAAGCTGAGAAAGCCCGTCCATATCTCACCATGTCAGACAGAAGCGCTTTGAAGTTTTGTATAGCTTCTTCCCGTTTGTGCTGCTCACGTTCTCTATCAATTTCCTTGGTTTGCTCTGAACGAGCTTTCTGGACTTCCCTTTCTCGTTCACGCAAACTTGCTTCAATGCGAGCTTGTCTTTCCAGCTCCTTTTCTTTTTCAGAATCTAAATTCTGAAATGTAAGAACAAACTTTTCTCAATAAAACAATACAACACCTTTCAGATTTTCACTAGACAGGTAAGTAAATGAAAGGGTTATCAAACTAAAGGCATCTTGGAACAAAATACTTAAAAGTGATTTGAGATCTATGGATTACAAAATTTTGCTTCAACAGCTATATTGGAGCAGTATAGGGTTTATATGGGGGAAAGAGAAGCTTAGTGACAATGCTGATCACAGAAACTCTTCTCGGGAGCATGTTTCTTGTGTACAGTGACAAACTCTGAATAATGGGGTGGCAGGGGTAGAGTGGTATGACTATTTGTTAGCCCAGTTTTACATTCTCAACCACTAATTGCCTGGAGGAGAAAGGTAGGAATACTGGATTAAAAGAGAAGAACCAGTGAAGGAACTGTGTATGAACCATCTATATTCCTGAAGGAAGCTCAGCTGATAAAAAAAACATCACAGCAAAGGAAACCCTGTCATCCTGGTAGGAAGTAATCAACATGGTGTCTGTATTTTCTGAAGTTTTACAGCCATTTTTACAATCAATGGCTTTACAGGAGTCTCTGCCTTTCTTGCTCTGCTGGACAAATTCTCCCAAATATTGTGTGTGTGTATGCACACATGCATACACACACCATGAACATCTGCAGCAGCAGCACCACCAGGGTTAGTACTCCTAAGTTTCAAGCTGTCATTCTGGGGTACGTCTACAAATAACTATAGTATAGAATTTTCTTTAGTATGCAACTAAAGCCCACATTAGTCTACCTTCTACTTGGTTACTTCACACATTAACAGCAATGTGACCAGCAGAAATCCTAAGCAATCCTAAGTTATACTTCTGAATGTCCCATGCATACCTTAGCTATTTTTTCTATGTACTGTTTGAAAAGGTCTTCCCTCTGTGAAGAGCTATCCACTGCTTTGTAACGGGGGTCAGTCTCTACTTTGTCCTTCACTTTGCTCCAGCGAGACTGACTGTCCAGGTGGTGATTAGCCAGTAGTTCAAAGAAGTCCATTTTTATCTGTTTTACAGACAGAAACAGAAAGACAATGCTTGAGAAAGATATTTTGATACCCAACAGTTTGCTCTTACGAAAAAAGGAGTCAACTTACCTCCAACAGAGGGAAGCATATTAATATTACATACCATTACAATTTAGAGAAATCACTAAAACTCTGAATTTAGACATAACCGCATCTAGAATTCACTTCCCCTTAGGACAATTTTGCTAAAGCAGATACATTAAGAAGATCTGCTACATCTAAGATGAACGATATTCTTTAAAGAATGATGCACCAATACAGTTTTTATTATCTTACTCCAATTTAAGCTTCTTTTTTGAGCTTGATATATATAAAAATATATATATCTCTCAAAGTAACAAGTTACTGACTGTACATTATAGCATTTTGCATATTAATACTACAGAAGCTATGCAGTTTTAAGCAGGGCTCTAGACAAATATTGATGGATTCATCATCCAAGTGTACAATGAACAGAGGTAAATACTTGGATCTGCTGATAAAGAGCAATGTCTTAAGATGGATCTAACCAATAATGACCCACATATGGTAATTAAGTAAATTACATTTAAGATGGATATGCACACATATATAAAAGTTTCAGGAAATGTTTTAGTCTACTTTTTCAATTGGAAATGGCACGTCAGCTCTCTGTCCATAACAGCAGGTATTGCAAAGGGCTGGCAGAGGATCAATCATATTACTTTTTTTATCTCAAGACAACTAGCAACATCATTTTCATCCAAACTCCCAGAACCAGCAGTTGCAAGAGCAACTACCATGCCTCTATTACATCTCTTTTTTCTGGGGTAGATGATCTCCCTGTTCCTGCTGCACTTTAGGTCCTAGGTATTTTCTCCTTTTTATTTCCTTAGAAGTCTGGTTTGGCATTTAAGCCTCCATCTCTCTGAAGCAGAGAGGCGAGGGGCTGGTTCGCCTCACTCGCTGAGTGCCAGGGAATGACTCTAGGGACTCCACATGCAAGGTGAAGCATGCTGCCTTCACAGCATCCCAAACCCTGCTGGTCCACAAAATAAAATCCATCTTTATTGCACACTAATTAAAAAAAAAAACAAAACAACAACCTAGGAGAAAGGTTGGCCATTCATTTTTTGCTACTTATCTCCTCTCCTCATCCTTTTAAAAAAAAGAAAACTACCAAAAGCAGTTTAGCTCCAAACCACTGAGGTTCATAAGGGAAGCGAGCAGATGGACAGGTGAACAAACTCTGGCTTGCCAGAGAACTGTCACATCCCGATTTTCTAAAAGTGTGTTTAGTCACAGAATGCAAGAACGAAATGAAGATCAGAACCAACGTTCTGCAGGCTTGCCCACCGACAACTGTAGTTCTTCACAATATTCACATATAAACTTAAAAGGCTTTATAGGCTTTTTTCTTTACTATCTCAACAGAGAGATTAAGATAGTAAACAGAGATTAGAAAACAACTGGTTAGTGCCAGTGGGAAGTTGTTCTACATCTACAGCACCATCACTTTTTCTTAAAGTAGCTGAACAAAATGCTAAGCAAACCGTTTATTCATTGTAAAATTAAGACTGTTGTTTCAAAACATCTTAAAACATGCATGCAGTATCGAAAATATGAAGCTTTCTAAGCCATGGCATTAGAAATATTTGTTAAAAATCAAACAATTCCCAGATGTTACTACAGAAGTCTATAAAGTAAGGGTATCTCAAACTTTCAACAGAAGCACTCTGCACAAGTTACGTATGCATATATATCCCACTGGATAAAAACTGCATACCCGCAACACTGCTGGAAGCACCAGCTGCCACACAAACCCAAACCTAAGAAGAACACCACAACCTGCAGGAAGATGCTTCTGCAGGAGCCGCCAGCAGCAGCCCCCCCTTGCTCCCTCACCAGCCGTGCGCTTGCTCACTACTGAGCTCCTGCACTACTGTACGGAGATGCCAGCTGGGCCATCTGCTGCTTCGCCAGCGACCAACTTAGCAGAAAACCAGGAGAGTACAGCCAATTCCCTCCCGAGAAAAACGAATGACGCTTCCAGACCTTTAATGCTCTTAAAGCATGGGTTTAACTTCAGTCATCCACAATGGATACGGTACAAGTATTGAAATTTGGTTTTCAATTAAAAAAGAAAAAAAAAGAAAAAAAGACAAAAACTTCTCAAAAAATTGAGTCAAAAACATCTCACCAAGGAATAATCTTTTAAGATCACAGCTCTACTGTTGCGAGTTTAGTATATCTATACACAGTAACTAGCTCCACTAAGTAGAATATTATGTAAGAAAACTGTTAGGAGATCTTGATACAGGATAGATGACAGTCGAGACGGCCATCAGCACATTGGGCTGCAGGATGTTTGCAGCCGAACGTTTCCCTAAGTCTCCGTAAAGTGGGACGTCAGGCTCCTCTGCTGGCACAGCTCATCTCGAGGACGTGGAACAATGCTGTGTCCTGGGACAGCACATCAGCAGCTTGGTAAGCATCACCAGCTCATGGTCCCTTTGCTGCTATCCTCAAACCCATGCACACTTCCTCGTCTCTGTCATCCGAGAAGTATTAGCGTTGTATTTAGTCACTGAAATTAGCCACGTGAATAAAAACAACGATCTGAAAAGCCAGCTGCTCCATCACCATCCTATAAGCCGTAACTCCATGAAGCAAAATCAAAACATTATATAATTTAAAACCCTTACGTTAAAGATTTCTGTAAAGTTGATCCTCCTTAAATAAAGATTTTGGACTTTTAAAACAGACTGAGAAAGCTTCAGGTTAAATGCCTTAAATTTTCTTTTATGTTTTAAACACTTTCAAAATCAAAGGAAAATAAGATTGAAAATATTTCAGGTGTATTTAGAAGTCTTTTTTTTTTTTTTTGGCAGTTAACACATTGCAGGTACAACTCTCATCACTTCACAAGGAAAAAAACTAAAAAAATGTAAAGTACCGGAACTGCGGGAGGCTAAAGTCACCACACAGAGATACCAATTCTTTCCTCACTAGGGAATCCCATAATATTTGCGTGTCAGTGATTGACAGCTGTCAGACTGAACTGATTGACAGGCCGCACAGCACATAACTGTAAAGTCTATCCACTTGTTATAAAACAGAATACATAAAATGGTTACAAAAGGCTTTTGGAGAAAAAAAAACATTATTTCAAAAGCAAAACAAACACAATCTCTCTTCTTTTAACTTTTCAATTTTAGAACAATCATGCAACAACAAAACAAATATTTACTTTTTTTTAAAGTCTTCAACTGCACTATTAAGCTGCAAGAATGCTTTAAAATTCCACATTAATAATCAAAATGCAGTATGTAAAAGTCTAGTTTTGAAGTACATCAGTTCTCCTCTGAAAGCACAATCATTTATTGAAAATATCAGCAATAAGTCAACATTTGAAAAAAAATCAAGTACAGAATCAGATCAGGTCAGACTACCTAGATTAAAAAAATATGCAAAACTTATTCAATAACAAATTTGTCACCAAATCTAACCTGTTATTCAGCATTTTTCTCTTCTGTAAGCATTCTTAGTAGGTGAAATTTGCAATAACTTTATACTACAAAATAAATATTGCAGACTTTAAAATGTCAAAAATGATTAGGCTTTAGAGGTTATTTTCTCCATTCACACAACACACAGGGACATTTAAGTAAGTGGCTGCGTATTTTGATGATAACATTTGATGCCACCTCCATAGTAGCCTGCTTTCCCAGTGGTGAAAGCCTGCTCCCTGCTATTGACAATACGGTCAAATGACATTTGGAATTCATTAATCTTTAATAGCTGACCTTTAATTCTAATAAGCAGCAGTTTATACGTAAGATATATTTACTGAAAGATTAAAAAGTCACTTAAGTGCTAGCTTTTAGATGGAAAGAGAAGATATGGAAGCTGTTTGAAATTTAAACGATGTATCCTACAGAGAATTTCAAGTTCTTACAGCCTCCACTGAGAGAACAGAGAGATAATGGCCAGTTCTGGGGTTTCCAGCCAAACAGGACAAGAATCCTTTTCCTTTTAATGCTTCAGGATAATATAACTTAAAAAAAAAATTTAAAAAAAAATAAAAATCAGGCATTATTCCAGATAAGAATATAATGTTACTTGCTTAGGTAAACAAAACAACAAAAAAAGTGTGATTATTTAAGTAAACTCAGCTTCACAAATAAATGTAAGTTCAATTCTATGTACTCTAAAAGTCAGTATACCTGCAAACTTAAAATAGTTAGTTCAGAAAGACCAAAGGGACATCAGTGAAGTGTTTACATTGTAAAACCTCTATGGAAAGAGAAGGACCGTGTTTCAGAGAAGGCACACTGGAAACCAAGCACTGTCTTTGTCCCATCTCACTCAGACTCACACCATTCACACTGCTGGAACTAAAAAAGTCACCTTACCTTCTCACCTCTGGTCTTCGAATCTTCTTTTTCCTTCTTTCTTGCCGCTGTGATAAACTCATTAAACAAGGCCTCTCGATCTTTCATCTTTTCAATTGCCTTGAATCTCGAGTCTTTAGCATGCTTGGCTGCAAACTCACTAAAAGTAGTTCTGCAACAAAATGGCAAGTGAACTCATTTGGCAGAGCTGTCTTTGCTGGGAAGCAGGTTCAGCAGAGAAATATTTCTTCTGCTAAAATACATGCCAGAGCACAATTTAAAAAAAAAAAAAAAAAAAAAAAGGCAACCTCCTATGGTCTCACTATAGAGATGTTTGATCAATGAACTATATAGAAAGCAGTCAGGTTTAGGCACACATATGAAAGGTACTGTTAGAGACTTACAGGGGGTTTTTTGTTTATTTGTTTGAATACAGCTACCTGCAGAAAGTGCAGGTATAGGAAGAGAGATTACAATGCAACCAGAAGAAGAAATGAAAAAAAACTCAGTTGTCTACAAAAAATCTTCTTTTTTGTGGGTTAGCAGTTCAGCCACCAGTCTGTCCAGGTATTTCACAGCTGTGAAACTGAAAATTTTACGTGCATTCACTTGCAGCCAAACCATGCTAAGAGTTCACCAAGAAAATCATCTTTTGGTATTAGTCACAATAGAACACTGGCTGAATCAATTTTTCCTCCTACAGTGAACATTGTATAGCCTAATCTTAAAACACACAGAGCTGAAAATATTTTAAACACTACGGGCAGATGCAGCAATACTGGGCTTTGAACCCGTTATCCCCACAGCATTTCCCTGACCGTTCTCTCACCTCCAGGGCCAGATTCCAATCTGTGCAGTAGATATAGTACTGCCACTTACCTCGAAAAAAACCACTACTGTGCTTTTTCCAAGCTCTGATGCAAATCTGGCCCCAAGAATACGTGAGACACTTATAATCATACGAATGTTTTCATCACAGCATGGAAATAATTAGACTTGGAAAATCCAGCCTACTGTTGCTGTAGGGTAAATTGAAACAAGAAGAGAATTTGGCAGCTTATTCAAAAAGATTAGAAAGTGAATGTACAGCTATATTGAAGAACAAGAGCTGTTTAAGTGAAGTGGAACACAAACTCTTGGGCATGTTGGACTGAGATAGATGATAAAAAACCAGTCTGGCACTCACAGAAGTACAGCAATATCTTTAGACAAACACTGAAACCAGAAGACAAAGGATAAGATTAAACAAGACAGTATTTCAGCTGGAACTCTTTCCCACCCCAACCCATAATGAGATCAGAGTCAGTCCCAATATGACACATCGGAGATATCTTGGAAGTTGAGGATACTAAAGCTAACATAATAGTCCATGTTAATCTCTGAATTATATATTAAACTTATTACTGATGAACTTTTAAAAACATTTCCATGCCTCCATTCTTCCCAGCCTACTACTGTTGAAACTGCTACCCTTATTAAATGAGCAGACAGGTGTTTTAAATGAGAATTAATCAGATTTGAAGTAATTTAAAAGTTAACATAACACTAGCTTCCACCAGATTTCCAAAACGGGTCACTGAAAAAAAAATTAAGCTGAAGCAAAACAAACGAGTTGTTATTTCACTGTAAAAGAATTAATGCCAGATAAGCCAAGAGATGCTGCAAGAGAATGCTTTAGAGCTCATCTGGTGACATAAGCACATACTTCATGAACTCTATGTGAGAAAGCTGTGAAGCAAACAGTTGTAGCAATAAAATCTTGAATGTTGGTACGTGCAATGTCATCACCTCGCTATTATCCCTGCAAGGTCTCAATGTGAGGGGTATGTAATAATTTCTATATTAAAGAAACTAGAACATTCTATCATATGAACATACTTTGTAACCAGAAAAACATCCCTTCAGCCCCCTCCAGACTGAAGAAACCTCCCTGGTACTTCTCTGAGACTACTAATATTCTTAAGAAGAAACAAGGTTATTAAAGAAACCTTGTGGTGGATCATGAGGCCTTTCTCACAATCCGGACAGCATGCTGGGGATTTCTTCAAAATGACTTAAAACATATAAATCATTATAAATCACGAGTTCTACTATTTCATGGATTAGGCGAATACAAGCAGGCAAAAGAAGATTTCAACAATATCTGATGATTTTTCTCCTCTTTGCCCATTTTGAAAGAGGTTAAACTACCTAATACCACCCAACATACCTCGTTCTAATAGAGCTTATGCATACAAAAACCAAAAGAAGCTCCTACCTTGGATTAATCTTTGCTTCTTCCATCATTTTCTTGAAATCCTCCTTGGCCTGCATTATTTTGTTTTTCTTCTCCTTGCGCTCTTCTTCTGCTCGGGTTTTCACATACTGATCAAATACCTACAGAAACACCAGTCACCAACATAAAACACAAAAACCTGAAGCCACATAAGCTCTAGGCAAGAGGGAGGAAAAATCCCATTTCTTTCATCCTACTTCCTTTCCTCCCACCACACAACCAACATAGATGAAGTAGAAAGAAGGGTTAGGGACTCTTTCTATTTGAATATGCAAATTACTCCAATCTGCTGAACATGTAGTAAATTGGATCTAAACACGTAATCTGTGACCTGCGAAGAAGTTTCTTACACATTCACATTACGTCAACATTTTTCTGGGCCATATGTTTAAGACAGCAGACACTTCCTGTATTCTTGAAGTTTTCATTTCCCTACATCCATTTGAAGAAAAGCTTCTGGAGTGAGAACTTGCTTAACAATAAAAATGCGCTTCAGTTTTTCCCCCAACCACTTTTTTTTTTTTTAATAAATAGATAGAGTATTCATTACGCCAATATTTCAAAGAGATACTGATGATTCTCACCATTTCATTCTGGTTTGGGGAGCTCTCTGTATGCATACAACTTTCACTGTGTTAAAATATTAGATCTTCCAACCACAGGAAAAATAAAAACTATCAACTCACTTCTTTTCTTGCTGGCTTCTTCCATTTCCAGACAAACCCTAATCATAACAAAAATCCCTTGCAACACTGTTTAATCTGGAAGGTTAGCAGGAACAAAAATAGCAGACTGAGGATTTAGATAAAGCCTGTAGCAGCTGTGTCTGGATGGAGAGTGAATTTGACTTCTCTTTTACCTGTTTTCTTTCTTTCGGGTTGAGAAGTAAGTAACGAGGATCAAAAACTATCTTGTGTAGCTCTTTCTCCCATGTTGAAAAAGCAGAGACCTTTAATTAAAAAAAGTCAGATTTTAACTAGTGGTTAAGTTTCCTCAAATATAAAGAAGTTGTTCTATAGTTTTCAAGCAAAACTGTACATCTGATGAAAAGAGGGAAACAAACTCATCTTGAAGTTTTCATCACTAATAGATGATGGAAGCTGCCATAGCAAGTTTCAACACTAACTGGCTCTGAAAACTTCTAAATAATAACACATGCTTAATTACTACCACTGTGTGACATTTTAAAAAACAGTAAGTACATCAGAAGAAAGCCTTGAGATTCTATGTTCTCATATCGCATAACTGCTCTATATCTTTTCTAAACGTTACGAGTGTAACAGTTCTGCTACAAGAGATTGATTTAAACATGTTCGAGCTCATCTTAAACAAGCTTTATTAAAACTATCCCATGAAATCCAGTTATTGAAACTAAATGAAAGCTGCATAGGCAGCTGGAACCACTTCAATTTTTTAAAGTTACTGTATAAATTTACATTCTAATAGCCTAATTTACTTATAAAAACTGATTGGTATCAAGCAGATTTCAAATTTAGTTAACTAAAAGCAAAAAGTCTCCCATTTAAGGATAAGAATGTATAGACTACAGCGGAACTTACTGTTTTTCTCATGTAGGAACATTTCCAAAAACATTATGGATGTGTCCAGTTTGTGTGTCCTATTTATTTTCAATAGCAGCTTTCAATTAGGTAATTACTTAACTTGGGGAAAAAAAGCTAAAAAAAAATTTCTGTCTTGATACTGTTTAATTTCAGTTACTTAGTAATCAAAATTTTGCTATAACATTCTTTGAAATATGGAGTCTTGTACCAAATGCATCCATTAATCAGAGGAAGGATGAGATTGTTTTCCTTACATAAAGCACCGCAGGTTCTGAATTCGCTAAGAATTGAGACCTCTGCCTGAACCTCCCCTCCCTCCCTCTCCCCCCTTCTCTCACACACACACACACACACACACACTGATTTCTCTAACCCCTCTTTCTAGAAGCATGTCCTTGAACTGTTTCATCCGAGCCTCCAGAGGGACAATGGCTCTCTCTCGAGCAGCTTTAATTTCAGCTTCCATAGCAGCCTCCTTCTCTGAATCAATATCTTTGTTATCATCTTTCCTGAAAAAAATTAAACATATAGTATAACTTGAGAATTAATATGTCAACCCTGTAGTTTAGAAATTGAACTACACCAGGACAGAATGGATATAACCGATTACTTCAGAAGCATAGGCTTACAAATCATGAAAGCTGTTCTTCAAGACCTGGATATGAATGCTTTCATATTGAAAGAGCTCAAGAACCAAGGTATTCTCAATAACTTCAGTGCCAACAAATGACTCCAAGAAGTCAGCATGTTCTGGTTGTATTCAATGGTCTCACCAGATGTACAACAGTTTTCACATTAACTGCATTAATTTTCTTATCTCCTGTTCAAGACCATGAGGCCCTGTGAAAAGACTATGGCTAAGGGAGTTAGTTCAAATTGAGAGTACCTTATAATCATTACAACAGAAAACGCTGTAACACAAAAGATACATTCATCCATCAGAGCGTTTCTGGAAAAACGTGTGCTGTTTGTTGATTTATGTTTACTAAGAGCAAATGCGCTTCATCTCAAACAAACTCAAAGCCCTAACTGCTAACAACTTTATGATCATCCCTAAGAGTACACCATAACAAATAAAATTGTAAAACTACTTTTAAAGCAGTGCATGTAAGTAACTCGGAGTGATGTATATTGCTTCCAATAGGCAAAACAGACAAAAAGATGTAAATTAAACTCTTAAACTTTTATAATAGAGTGAAAACAGAGTAATCGCTAGGAAAATCTAGATGGTTGGATTTTTTGGCAACAAAATCTTGTGCACAGAAATTAACAAGCTAGATAAACAAGCAACAGAAGCAAACTATTTCAGATAAAACGCACTCAAAATATTCCTTGGATTCAGCAACTTATACCATTTATTTCCATTTCAAACGATTTCCAAAGGAGATGCGATTTCCTCTATACATGAATTTCAGCTCAGAGAAGTATTGAATACTTGAGCTGCTAGAGTAAAACAGCAGAAAGTTGATGACTCTGTTCACCAATCCTATTAATTACTGTTCTCCTCTGCTGAATACAACAGTATACACACTGCTCAGATTAAAAACTTTATTTTATCTACACAGACTACTTAGTATTGAAAAAGCAAACTTACTTGCGCTTTTTAATTTTAATAGGCTCATCTTCATTTGCTTCCTCTGTAGATTCATGCTCCTCTCTAACTGTAACAGATTTCAGTAATACTTTAGATTTTATATTTATGAAAAGTTTGCAATTTACAAATGAAGCCTTGTGCAAAAACAGAGGACAATGTGTGCAGCAATAATGTACTCTGACAAAGGAAGACATATGGTTTTCAGTCGCTTTTGGAATAACACTATCAGAATTTGGTGGCAGGACTAATGGACTTGCGGCCAGCTTTGGATTTAAAATGACAAACACTGACCTCTTATTTCGAGGGGAAAAAAAACTCAGGCTAAACAGTCTAATGAAGCACATTTGGATCTCCTGATTACCTACTTGCACTTTGCTCTCCTCCAACTACCAAGCCCACATGTCATCCCAGGATCATTTACTAGAACTCATGCCAGAAAGAAGTCTCATCTCAGCAGCCTCTTGAATGTTCTCTGCTCTTGGCAGCTCTTTCCAAAACTGTATTCCAGTTGATGTTCTCTAAGTTAAATCCTCTTCTGTGAGAGCCCATTGGTACATTATGATTAATCTTTTCTGGCCCCCAAATTCCTCTTGCTTATAAAACAAACAGAGTCCCTTTTTTTAGTCAGTAAAAACTGTGGTTTTTTTCAGCCTGTTGGCATTTAGAAAAAAAATTAACCTTGTTAGTATCTACTTTCTTCAATAGACTGTTTTTTCCGAAAGGACTATAAATCTGTATTCCCACCAGCATTCTTAAATTCTAAAACTATATACATTTTTCAATATGTCTTTACGTTTCTCTCACTTATTTAAACGTTACTAGCTTTGGAAATCAACACAAAATAAGTGATAAGAAGTCTGAATATAATTTAAGAAGGCAGTAAGATTGCTCTTACTAAGTTTTTTTCCTTCTTCCATTCCTTTTTTGTGAGGAGGTTCTTGAATAATTTTGTCCACATCAGCTCTTCCAATTAGGTCATCTGGTCGGTCCCACATAGAAAGACGAGTGGTAGGGTTATAGAAGAAAACTCGCTCATCGCCAGTCCACACCACGCACCTAGAAATTTAAAAGTCAGACAGCAAGTCTTGTATTATCTTTGTCTTCATTCATTCTGTATACCTGTTACCATGTTCAAAGACTGAAGCAAGCATTAATGGTCACAGACAGATCCAGGTTATACATACTGCACAACTACCAAACATTCCTACTGTCCAAATGGGATACTGAATTATTGCTTTTCTCTGCTAGCAGATTTGAAATGCAATTTTTAAAATACTTTTTATCAGGAGCTGCAGTATACTCAGTTCTTCTCTAAAAAAAATGTTTTAGACAGCTGAATCAGAATTTGGGATAAAAAGTACCTCATCTCTTCAATGCCCTGCGAAATATGAGAAAAAGCAACCTAATGATCTTGCCAGAATTTTATAAATGGCAGGATGAAAGAACTGCAGAGATCATTTGAAGAGACAGTTTTAAATATCAAACATTAATAAAAAAGCATCGATGGCTAAATTGCAAAAATTAAAACCATGTCCCTTTCCCATCACTAAGATTTTTACCGTGGTCATCCGAACACACAAAGATGATTTACACATATTACAGCAAGAGTAACCTCATCATGACATTATACACAGAGGCACCTGATGAGTATCTATGCCAAGTGAAAAACAAAAGGATTGTTTTGGCCAGCAGCCACACCCATTCGTTCCCCAAGGCATAAGGGCAAAAGAAGTCCAAGATTTTTTTTTTTTGGCCAGTATTTCCTACCAGATCAGAAGGAATCAGTGGCAGATGAAGGGGGCTGGGATATGACATCTATACTAGTAAGGTACCACATAGGACTGCAGTTAGCGTGTGGTAGAAAGGCTATACACACACCACTGAACATCATGAGTACTGGCCCAGTGTGAACAGCATTGCCTGGAGGAATCCAACGTTATCTGAGACAGAAGCATACCAAGAACAGGATCTATACACACTATTACTTGTTCTAACTACCCAGCGACCTTCCTGGTGGCTATGGGAAATCATGTCTCAGTCCCGCAGTAGGAGGCCACAGGGGAAACCGTTACCTACCATGGGGTTCCTGGAATAGGAGTGGTTGCAACTGGCTTGGCCTTCTGAGCTGCTTTTTCTTCTTCAGTCATTTCTTCCTCTTTTGGCTCCTCAAGGAAAAAAAAAGTTAAAGGATTCAAGCAATGACCACTAGCTAATTATTTATTATAAAGTAACTAACTTGTTTTAAAGAAGAAAATGTATTTTGAAACAATGCTAACAAACAGCTCACAATTACACTTCATCCATGCTTAAAACAGAAGCACTGGAATTTCAACAGTAACTGCTACTCAAAACTCAGAAAACCTCTAAGTGTTTACTAACTTTTGACTTCACTGAAACCTTATTTAAATGCCTTCCTAAATCTGCACAAATCCCTGAATCAAGGACTGAATACAGGGGCAAGGGTGTAGTTTCTCACAAAGAAATTTTTATTCTTAAAATTAATTTACTTGAAAATGAGACAGAGTGTGAAACAGTCAAAAATCTGCAATAACCTTTGTAGCAGAAATAAGCAAACTAGCAACTACCTCAAAAGTGAACAGGGTAGAGCGGTAATAAAAACCAGCAACTGAATTCTGTGCTTTTGCCTACTAAGCTACACTGAAGTTTGCAGAAATCAGTATAAAAGCTTTAATTTTTATTCAAACACTTTAGCATCTTAAAGAGCTATGCTTTCTCAGCATGACAAAATGCCTTACAAGAAAAAAGTTAATTTTGTTTACTGCAACGTAAACACTACAGACATTTTCAAGGACAGGTGTTCCTAACAGACTAAACTTATCAGTTACAGCACATGGAGATTGTGTAAGCTTTGTTTCAAAGCTGTTCAAAACAAGGAAGTAAAGAAACAGAGAAAAAGCTATTAATTTAAAGATTTCAAACATTCAGGACAAGTTTCATTTTTCTGAACACCTTAAAATCAGCAAGAGAACATCATGTCTATGTAAGTAGCTAATTTTTTTTTCCATGTTCTTACTAATTTCTTAACTCACGTGCTCTGTATTTTTCTTTCAAGTGTCCTTTTTTCTTTATGTAAAAAAATTAAGAAAAAAAAAAAGCAAAAAAAAAAGCTATGAGCCCAAAAAGGAAGGCTTTCAAAAATCAGCCCAGGAATTTAAGAACTCAAATTACTAACCGTGTCTCCTGTCAATATGCCCGGTCTACAGATGCATCCACACCTGTAGGATGTAGAATTCAAAATGGCGATACTGACTATTTGGTTGCAAGGTCTTTTACCTCCTTTATAAGTTCTTTTATAGGTTCTTCTTTTGGCTCTTCTTCTTCTGTCTCCATTGGTAAAGGCTCCTCCGTAGGTTCTTTAATTGGCTCTTTAATCTTCTCTTCCATTTTTTCTAAATAAAGACAGAATTTTCCTTAGTATTATTAAGAAACCATTATAGAACAACAAATTTATTTTTATCAGTATGATTTTCCAAGCACAACAGCAAAACAAAACTTATTTTTAACGTATTTTTCACTGCTTTCTGTCCTCCTTGGGCTTTACAGTGTCTGCTTATAAAGACGTGATTATCTCCTGTACCAAGATGTACTTGGGACTGGAAAAGGAAATATTGTAAGGCAGCCTATTATATTAAAAAGCTAACTAAACTGTACCAACAGAAATAGCTGAAACGCCAATAAATGTATCAAACAACAGTTGCAACCAACAGTGCAACACTAAAGATGACTTTCAGATTTGAAATGCTGTTGACAAAAAAAAAAAAAAATCAGAGAAAATTCATGCAGAATCATCTGAGGATTGCTCTGCATCCATTTAAAAAAATTATAAAATGTATAAGCTTTACTCAGCAAAATTGATATTTGCTGTCTTAGATGTTTTTACCTCAGTAAAAAGAAGACATATTATTTAAAACTGAATTATTAGAAAGATGGGTATTATTTAAACTAACTAACTGTAAGTGTTCTGAATTTGTCTAAACAAAGGTTTCTTGTAACTGAAAAATTCAGCAGACAATAAAAGGAAGAACTCTTTGGGTCTGACTGGATTTGTTTTCCTAAAAGACTTTATAAACTGAATAAAAGCCACAGGATTTTTGCCCCTTCTTCCTTATTTATGATACAAGAACAACTTCCCTCCAATATAACACCACCCATGGATATAATGTGGATTCAAATAGACACAAGTCACAGATTATGACCACAATACAACTTAGGGATGTGGACAGGGGAGGTAAATTATTTTTTCCTCATATTCCAAATCTGTTTATATACTTAGTTTATGAAGATCTGAAATTTAGCATTTCAGTGATCTTCATTCTCTCCTGGTTTACAGTCTTTAGAATAACTGAATTTTCCCCTCACTTTCTATCTTTCTGCAATTGGGATCTTCCCAAACAACTAAGTATGTAAAGTACTTACTTTCCACTGGAGTGGAAACATGCATTTACCCAAGTGTCTACAGAAGCCACTCTAGAACCAAATACTCTTACAGTACAGTAGGAAACGAAGAAACTATAACTTTCAGACTCAAGACCCACCCAAATGGATACTTATAACCAGGATTTAAAAATATTCTTCAGGGAAATAAGGGATTAGAAATATTCTCGTTCACGTTTTCCAACACAACTGTTAACGGTCTAAGCAATTTTGCCTAGTATACAGCTGCATTTAAAAAAAAAGTACCTTTTTCTTTCAGTTCTTGGGGTTTTTCCCATGTTGACTCCAAAGTCCTATTGTTATAATAGTAAGTCTTTCCATCTGCTGTTTTGTACTCTGTCCACTCAGAGACTGCTGTTGCTCCAGCCAACGTAGCAGGTGAAGCAGCAATAGCAACCTGAGGATGGATCATAGGTACAATGGGAGGGGCCATGCCTGGCAAGACACCTGTATAAAGAAGAAAAAAAAAAAGAAAAAAAGAAAAAAAGAAAAGGAAAAAGGAAAGAAAACAGTAAGTGACAATGAAGTACCCAAGAACCAAAACCTAGCACTTCACTGTTTACAGTAAAACTTAAGTTACAAATAATCAACCTATATAAATACAGTTTTCAAAATTAAATTGGAAATCAATGCATTGTTACTCAATTTCCTTCCTGTGTTTTACAATCAGTAATGCCCATATTACCAGGCAAATTAGATAGCTTTATTTTGAGTAATGTGTAATTCTGCACAGCACAAAGCTTGTTAGTATTTAGACATTTGCCTTAATACTTCAAAATTAAGTGCTCTATCAAAAAAGTCTTTATTAGATCTCTATAGCAAATAATTTTTTTTTTTAAATCTACTCCACTTTAATTATGCTGTCACTTTAAGAGATATTCCTATTGCTCTTGAAAAAAGACAACAGTGGCTTGAATTTGAGCCATATAATACAAAGCAGAACTCTGATAGTCTTAAATCCTGACTTAAAGTTAACATTAATTCAGAGCCTTGGATAAAAACTTATGAGAATGAAATAATTTCAGATTGTGCAATGGTTTTGTTTAATACTGCAGATCGATTGGAAAAAAACATTTTATTCACATCCTAAAGCAAAATGGCAAGTAAATAGCCAAAGATAAGAAAGCCAGAATGCTACATTTTCCTATTATTTCTCTACTCATCCCAACAAAATGGATATACTGAACATATTTTGAATGACAAGTTCTAGAAAAACAAATTGAATAGGACTAGAACTACAAGATCATAATTTTGAGCCTTTAACGTTGATATGAAAAAGTCTATAATTTTAAATAGTGGAAAAGCACACATTACACATTGCCATAAAGTATTCTCAGTAAGCAACTTTTCTTAAAACCACAATTTGAAAAATGAAAATTTATACTAAGACGCACATACACGCACACCAACATGCGAGCACAATCATGTCACTATACATGTGGAAGTAGGAAAAACAAAAATCCACACACAAGAAACTAATAACTAAGAAGTATGGGCATGAAGAGATTCACAGTTATTACAGAACTCAATGATTACAGAAAACTGTACTGGATTATTTGCATAAGATAAGCTAACACTAACAGTTATTTGGGAAAGTTATCTCCTGGCCAGATATGATATTTGCATTTATACTGGTTTTGAAAATAAAGTATATATATTCATTCAATTGGGGAAGCAAATAAATAAATAAAGGATAAACAACAACATTCACTACCATGCCAACTTACAGACAAAACGAACTAAGATGGTTTTGAAAATTACCGGTCTTGGTGGTAGCGACTGTCTTTACATACGGGCAGCTGACTATTTGCATCATTGCTACACCTGTAAAATGGATAAGCAAGCATGTTGGAAAGCTGCCATTGTATGTCAGCTACCACTGGGAGTCTGGATGCTACAGATTTCCTGCTACAATTTGGAATGCCATTTTCAGCTGGCAAAGAGAAAGCCTCCCGGCAAGAAAACATGAATTATTTTTGCTCCAACATTTTATGCCAGATCAAATATAAAACTAATTTTATGCTGCAGCAACAGTTTCTGCCTACATTAAACCAGCTGTTTAGCAAATAATTGGGATAGCATTAAAAAGAAAAAAGTTATTTCAATGAAGACTCAGGGGTTTAAGTTCATTCAAGGGGGAACTCGGCTCTCCTAGTAGGGCATTACCATGGGAAAATACTCTACTAAAGGTGCTGTTTTCCACTGACAGCCTCTGCTCAGACAGATCCATCAGGGGAGCAGCAACAAAGTGAAACTAACGGTCTTTGCTATTTTCAGTCTGCTGCTGCATTTAGAAGGCAGTGGTAAGAGTAGAAGCACAGATTTAAACTAGTCAGACTAGCAAGGTGTGGGAGGGTGAAAGCCAAGTTCAACCCAGAGGGAAAGCTGAGGTTATGAGGGTCATTACAGAAAGGCTGGAGGTGGAAGAAGGGGGGGGGGGGGGGAGAAATAAAAGCAATGAAGCTGCAAACAGAGGTACACAAAGCTGCACTAGGTCAGTGGCAGCGAACATTTTCTTTATTTTTCATTATCAAGAATGTCACGAGCTGAAAAATGCTCTAAAAGCAGCATAACTAGCCCTCAAAAAGGTAGCATCATGCACTGTTCTGCCCTCCAGCTCATTAAGAAATGACATAGAAAGGCCACAAAAAGGAAAACATCTCATCCTCTTCAATTAGACACAAAATTCAGTAGGATATTAGTCAGGGGTAAGGGGAACACATTTCAAAAAACCTTCATTTTAGGGTGTGGAAGGAAACTGTAGAAGTTCTCTCTACGTTGGTCCAGTCTGGACACTCAGAAACTGAAATACTGCAGAAACTTCCCCTTAAATGGTTTGAATTCCATCATCTGAGGTTGGAAATCCTCCCAGCGCGAAGTGAAATTAAACCCCTGTGTTTATAGCCAAAGTAATTTCTGTTTTTCTTCATTAGAGATCTAGTATGGAAAGCATACAAAAATACGGCCAATTTATTTTAAAAAAATTTTGTGAGAAGACAGAATTGTAATGTTCTTTAACAATAATTTCAATGAAAGAATCCAAAACTAGTTTTATTAAAAAAAAGTATGAATTGAGACACAAAAAACATTGACTCAAACAGCACTGAATGATGTGTTTGTCTAAATTTTTGGGGGGGGGGGGCGGGATTCATGTTATGTACTTGAAAATGAATCTGAAAATTCGTTTTGTTAAGGAAGTTACAGCATGTCTTAAAACTGGGTCAGTATAAATAATGCCATCTGCGGGATCACTGAAATTAGAGATACTGCAGCGCAGATAAGACTTAGCAAATACCCAAGCTGTTTCCTCTGCCAAGTTCATTCTCAAACATACAACTAAGTTTTAACATATGAATTAAGAGAAAGCAGACTTACTTTTTAAGATCTGAGATTACGAGATATCACTAATCAACTCTTCCATTGTTCCGTCTTACTACAGTATAATACAGAGATTAACTTTGCCGTCACTTGACAATGGTATTGTTCAGCTCTGCCTCTGTAACTTGAAAGCAATCTGGCTGATATTATACCTAGTGCTGAAAGCCCCAAACATCTACACGTTAAAACTTTGTTAGCCTTTTTGACTTCACCTTATACTGCCATGAAGTAATTTTGACTTCTCTTTTGTTTCTTGTTACTGTAAAATATTTTAAAGGTTTCCTTTTCTTTTAGAGTGTTTATAAACCATTGCAACCAACTCAAGTCAGAATTAGCTGAAATAAGTAGACTGATTTTATTCTGTAATCAGGCAAAATGACAAATTAGACTCATTAGTGGAAGCACACACTTCACTGCTAGGTATCCTTCCTATGTATTATGGGTTCCACCCAAAAGGCTCATCTCACTGTGGGAACAGAAGAGGCCAGATCTAAGACTTGCTACGAAGAAAGTTCTGAAAAAAAGACTTTTCAAAAATGAGTTTAAGAAGGAGAAGATTGATGTTCTTGCTCTGTCTTTTCTTCTGTATTGCACTACTCACAAAACTTTTTGACTGAGAGCTTACAAAAAAAACCAACCTAAGCACAGACCCCAGTGTATCCATATTCACTGGCACTCTTCTCTACTGCCTTGACCATCCACATTTTACCTGACAGTTCACACTTGAGTAGATGATCATATCCTTCAAAGGTATGTAAGGACCCTTCACTCTATGCTGATCCCTTGCTGGCAATGTCAGAAACTGCAGTTAAGAACATTCAGCTGACCACCTTTAAGGCTTAACCCTTTTTATTGCTCTTCCAAACCTCACAAATATACAGACATCAGAATTCTCCCTCTATCCTTTATCCATTTTTTGTTGAGCCTTGAATATCATGTTCAGAATAGTATTTTTTTCCCGTCTTAAAACAACGAGTACTACACTGCGATTTCCTTTTCAAGCAAATTGCAGAATAAAGTAGCTTCGCCTAGTTATTTTAGAAGACTATCCTAAAAGCAGAGGCAACTAAAAGTTGGTCCTCTCTTCTAGTTAGCAGAACTAATACCCATTTTAACTACTTTGATGCTTATATCCTTTATCAAAGAAGTGTTCTAAAGGATTATTTTTCATCCAACCTATCTGATGGAAGGTAAAGGCCTCCCTTCATATGTACTGGATCAACGTATTAAAATGACAAGCAGGAAAGAAGTCACCTCACTCAGCTTGTACAAAGAGTCAAAAACATGAGGATGCTGCTCAGAGCCACTGCTTTGTAATTCTGAATCAGAAACTGACTTGTATCCAATACAACTGCAGTCTCAAACCTTCCTTTGCAGCAGAAAATCATCAGCTCTTGGTATATACTTAGTGCTACCGCACACTGAAAAAAACCATTAATTACTTTTGTACTAGAACAGGAACTCAGTTGTATCCATGCAAACTGAAACATGGCATTTAAGCAACGACTGGCTTTAGCAATCTCTTAGGAGGACCTCTGCAGCAATTGAACAGCAGTTGAGTCCAAAATTTTGCCAGCCTCAAATTACTTCCTTAAGTATCTAAATATTTTATGAAAACTTAAGAAAATATTATTTACCCACGAACCAGTATGCTGCCATCTAAGATTTCCTCTCAATGGTCTTTACATCTAAAGCCTACGAATAATACCCTAGCATCTTGAATGCCTTCATTATGGTTCCTCAGTTTAAACCTCAACATTTTGCATATGCATTCAGCATCATACTTGATAGCTGCAAACCAAAAGAACTGGAAATGCCTAGCATCATTCAGGGGCAATGCATTTGAAGGGTAATTTTTCCTGCTCATAAATACATTCTTTTCTTTTAATTTCTTTGGGCTATAATCCACGTCCTAATAAATATTTATGCACAAAACTTAAGGTTTAAATCAAGCAAGTAGAAAAAATTACAGCAACATGGCAATTAGTAAGATATAGTGCTACAATATTCTCAGTCACATAGGGATTCTGCCCAGAAACTTCTTTTTTTTAACCAGGATGACAAAATAAGACATATGCCATGAGATTAAGAAGCGTTATATTTTCCTATCATCCAAAAGAAAAAGGTTTACATGTTTAAATGCAGCTGTTTTCTAATATGTATATCAAAGAACTAGAAGTAGAAGTCAAAAAATTTCATGTTCTTTGTTAATTAAAGTCTGTCTGCTAACCCTGAATTCTTTCAAAAATACTCTGAGTGGAGAGGATTCAGGCAAGTTCCGTACACAGTGGACACATGAGTGCAAACAAATTGACAACATGGACATGTAGCGGACAAGACAATTACAGTTCGCCAATTTACCTGGAAGTGGAATAGGCATGCCAGGAAGGGGGACACGAAATGGAGGTACCATTACTGGTGGAAAAGCAGGAATTGCTGCAGTTGGTTGAGGTACTGCATGAGGAACTGCAGGAGGCAATGTCTGTGGGACTGGCTGGGGTACAGTCTGCACAGGTGTAGCAGAAGGAGCAGAGGTTGAAACACTGACTGATGGTGTGGCAACTGAAACACCCGAACTCGGGGTCTGGTCTTGTGTGGTAGGTGCTGATAAAAAAAAACAAAGAACACCTTGTATCTTAGACACTACAATATATTTGCTGCAAACATACTGGCTCTCTGTTTCCCAACAGACTTCATATAAGCAGATATGCTTAGATATCATCAGCAGGAAGACGCTCTTGGACAAAAAACCCTTTGCCTTCTCTGTAACATTAAATATTCACAAAGAAAGTCAATTTCAAGTTTTACTTTGTCCCATTATTTACACCTAACAAGTCTCTATAGCAGTAGCAAGGGTGTATCAAAGGACAAACATAGCCTGAAATGAAATTCTACTCTGTATCCCTGTTCAGAAAAACAGAAAGGGAACATTACAGAGAGTTTCAAATGGAAAAGGGTTGTTCTTATGTTAAATAAACACAGGCTCTGCTTTTTAACAATAGGCAGCAGCATGTGCATGACAACAGTCTGTCTAAAAACTATGCTTGTTAAGCTGTGATCCAAGAATGGAAAAATGTCAATAAAAAAAAGTGTAAATAAGCAAGGAAAAGGAAAGTACTTTTGCTCAGAAGCTGCAAGAATTTTCTTGGTCTTCAGTGCCTCCCAGTGGGAAAATACACCACTAGTGTTCAATTCTGTAATCCTTGCAGCATCACTGAAATCAGCACTTAACCAAGAATAAATAGTGCTACCTATCAAAGCACTGGCAAACAGGAACTAGAGACGTGACTGATTAAAATCATTGGCCAGCCTTGCAAATTTACACTGTAAGATTTGGTGGAAGGCAGGAAGAATTGTTGTAAAAATGAGCTAAGAAAAAAAAAAAAATAAAGGAAACCACACCAACTTATGCCCATATTATATATGGGCATACTGTGCATTTTCTTCAGTATTTCATGACTACCAGAAGCATTCCCAATAACGGAGCAGTATTAGCATATTTAAATAAAGGTTTCTGATCTGTTGTTAAGTGTTTCAGAAAGGGTGAAAGTCCTTAGCACTGCCCAAAATTTAGGGAAACAGAGCAGACAGTCAGTATGTGATTTGTTTTAAGGCCTAAGTCAAATCAGTACCAGACAAGAATGAAGCTCAGCCAGAAGTCCCAGGTTGTTTTACAGGCCAAGTCTGAGAGTTATAAAATTATTTTAAATGATAGAATTTTATCACCTAGGCACAGACACCAACAGTAACAGTTCTTGAAAGCAAAGACAAAGTTTAGCAGGTAGAACAGGTAGAAGTGGAACAGATTCTCAGCGTTCGGTATCAGGAAATTTTGCTTCAGAGAGGGTGCATAAAGTGCTATTCCAAAAGCAGGATCAGTTCTCAAAAGCCTGGCATTAGGCCAGAAGCTAACATTCACCTCCTACCTCATTCTTGTTACTCAGCAAAATGGTTCGAGTAGACCATATTTCAACAAAGCAGCTGAACGCAGTACTAAGTTACCTTTCAAATTAAATAAAAAGCCCTAAGATGCTTTGAGCAATACAAATTATTTGCTACTCCAGTGATCTGTCCTCTCCCCAGTGTTAACTGAAAGCATAATTTCAGGGCTACCTAAATTTGACTCCCTTTCATACACAGATCTGTAAAGTTTGGGTTAAATGGTGAGTTAAGCTTGACTTGTCTCACCTGGTACAGGAAAAAGATGAAGTAATTCCAGAGAATGCAACTATACACTACCACTGGAGTTAGAACAATTCAGCAATTGCTCATCTTCTGGATACTCTTTGGCCTAACTCAGTGCACACATTTTTGCCAGCACAGCTACAATGATCAAGACTGTTGAACAATAGGATTCCTGATCAGCATAAATGTTCTGCTTTCAGTAGCCCTGCATGTAGACAGTAACACTAACCAAACTGTTCCTTAACAAGCTGTACCTTGTTTTGTTCATGCTAGGTGATCTTACTCACGCTTGCTGTTGACACGCTCATGTGCAAACAGATCTGTTGTACACAATATACATTTCTAGATGCTCTGCACTAGAGGCACTTTGTTAGCATATATATGCACCAAAGAAGAGTATAAATCGTGCTGTTTATATTATATGCAGAAATTATGTATAAACATGCATTATGTGCATGCTCCATAAATTCAGTCCCCTTTCCTCCTGATGTTCCCTCAGCTGGAAAACCCTCAAAAGCAAAGGCTCGGCCCCTGTAAACAGCAGTAATCTTCAAACTATTATTCGAAGGTCATGAGTGGACGATAACGGCTCTAAGGACTTCCTTTTTCCTCTCTTGTGCAACTCTAGCGAGGCTTAGTCAGAAGAATAATGCTAATAAAAGTAATACACCAGAAGCAGCTCTGTTCTGCAATCAACCAATTCTCAGCAGCCCAGGAGCAGCACTCAAAGGTCCAGCCTCTTAAAGCAACAGGTGCCATTTTGGAAACAAAGAAGCAATTGCTACAACTATAATTCCTACCTCAGATTAACTTTTCTTGTGAAACACTTTAAAAAACAATTTAGCTTTATCTACAGTCAAAAGGAAATGGATGCATAATAGCTTTGAGATGATGTGATAACAGCAGAAGAAAAATATACAAAGACCTAAAGAAAAAGGGTTGCATGCTGATCTAGTATTACTCTCCTGAAGTAACTCTTTCAGATGGGGGGGGGGGGGGGGGGGGGCAAAAAAAAGATGTGCATGCAAGGTTCTTCTGGATTAAGTGCTGTACTATAAACTCACACTCCACTTTACGTTGAAACAACTTCCTCCTGGATACCAAGTTTTTGCTGCAGCAATTACCCAAAGGAGCATCCCCACCACCTGCTCCCCACCATCGCAAAGCTTGAGAAACCCTCAGTTACTCACTGGAAATCGTCTGTGAAACTGAAGTGGCTGTGGTTGTGGTAGAGGTTGTGGAGGACTGAGTACTCGAGGACGTGGATGGAGACGCTGCAGATGCAGGACTACTGGTGGTCGGTGTGGAGGCACCTACTGCTTGTGCCTGGGCCTGGGCTTGCGCCTGGGCCTGGGCTTGCGCAGCCAGCATCGGCGTCAACTCCGACTGCTGAATAACTTTGACCCCATCTGGCTTAGTCCACGCTGACTCACGTGTACGCGCATTATAGAAATAGACCTACAATTTAAGGATGTCACCATCAAACAACTGCTTATCTGGAGGAGGAGCATTTATAAATGGTCCAGTTCCTCATGTTTTAAAAATAGTAAGAGGATAGACAAGAGCGTAGGATTTTACTGCAGTGCCAGACTGTGTATGACAACATGCTCACAACAGCAGAAAACACCCATTACTTCGTTGTTTCTGGTAACCGTCTTACCTTGCCATCTGGAGTTTTGTTTTCTACCCATATCTCTTCAGCTGGGGGCATTGCTGGTGTTCCAGGGGCACTGACAGGCGGCATTCCTGGAGGGAACATCATACCAGGAGGTGGTGGCATGCTACCCATGGGAGGAGGCATAAATGGTGGTCTCTAAAGGCATATAACGACAATAATGATGGTAATAATAATAATAATAATAAAATTTTCAAGCAGAGTTTTCCTTTATTAGAGCACCAACAGACAGCACAACTATAGTAAGGTTAACTCTACCAGTCTGGAGAGCTTCTTCAACAATCTAATGCTACCAGCTCAGAGAATGCGCTTCCTGACAAGCCACCACCTATGGCGCAACAGCTGCAATAAACATTTCACTTCTGAGATGCTAACATCATCTGATGCAGAGCATCGGAAAAAAGTGGCATGAAAAGAAGTGAGGTGAAAGAAAACTCCTCTCCTGAAAAGAAGAAAATATCCCAATGCAAGAAAGAGAAAGAATGGAAGAACTGTTCCTGAATAACTGCCACTCAGACATCCCCAGCTGTAAATCAAATACACCACTAAACAGTTACACAATGACCCTCCCAGTGAACAAATATTAAAAAAAAAATTTACAAGTAAGCATCCAATTTATTAGCATAGCAGAGCAGCAGATTTCATTACAATCCGTTATAGTTCTTGATTTCCCATTAACTTAAATTCTAACTAGTGCTAATTGAAAAAGAAAAAAAACCCTCAAATTGCATTTTCATTATTGCATCATCATAAGAAACCCAGAACTGCCCTGCACACAACTGTTAATTGAAAGCCTGAATGCCCGCTTTCTAATTCAAAGTGCATTAAATTCTTCTATTCTACTTCTTTATTTGGACCGTTCTGAAATTTCCTGTGCATAACAAGTATAGTGAATACTTCCCTATAAAAAAAGGCAGTCGACAAAATCCACCAAGTTCTTTAACTTATTCTGCATACACCTACAACTGACCTAATTATCTCCATCACTCCAGTTCTAATTGAACTTGTGATTCAAAAGATTTCCCCTTCAGAAAGGCAATACCAAGACACCTCACTGGCAAAAACCTTCGAGCTCTGCACTCGCAACTGACAGGCCTGAGGCTGAAACGCGCACATGCAGCAAGACTAGGGCTCTGCTGAAGCTAGTATGTGTGCAGGAAATCCAGTGTCACAGGAACTGGGTAGCTTGGTGTGACATGCCACAAACATGCACCCTGAGCTGCACCTGTGCACTGAGAATTGGAGTCCTACCCTTGGCCGTTTTCAGCGGGTACCATGTCCTTAGCTTCTGTCTGCATTTGGCTTCTTCTAGAAGTTGCCCTGAGATCAAAACTTCTGCTGCAAGAGTGATATTTTAAACTGCTTTTTAAATTCATGTACCAACTCTGATTTTCGTTAAATACTATTATAAAGTAAGTCAAGAGTACGTGGACAGAATTCAAAACAAACAAAAAAGCCATTATGGTAACTACAGCCTTTCTTTCCTTCCTTATTTCTTCTCCACAGCTCCTCCATCTGGCCACAAGATGATCTTTCTCTTTACTGCTCTACAATCTGTAAAAAGAATCCAGTAGGGCTCACTTTTTGCCTGCTGTTGCTGCTTTCCCCATAAAACAGGGTTAGACCGTTACAGGGCAGTCCTGGGAGCGAGGAAGCAATGCCGGGTGTACAGCCACAGGATCCACAACGCCCTTCAGCTCCACTTGAAGCACACTCTCTCCTCTGTTTCTACTGCAGGACCTTTCAACATTGTGTCTCCCCTTGCATCAGAAGCAGGGCGAGAAGCTAAAACCCAAACATTTGGTGCAAAGCAGAGCACAGTGCTGACATGGCATGAAAAATTTAGACATGCTTGGTGCATGGATTCCATGTATGGTAATGAGTTGTAGAAGACATGCTTCCTGCATGGCATGATAAAACAGCTATGATGTAACAGCTGAGAGCTGAAGCACATTCAGAATATAAATCAAACACATCAATCAAGGAGACAGCAGCAGCTAGGCTTCGGGCTTCAAATTAACTCTGGCTGATTCTTGAAACTGCAGGAAGGAAGCAAGGTCCTGTTCTCCCCACTGCACACTCCTACACTTTTCGGTGCTTCAGAGCTTTCAAAGGTAGCGCATGGGCACATGAATGTTAACACCAAGAGGGGAAAATGGGATCATAAAGCACCAGAAGGTGCTCCAGTAGGTGGAAATAGTCTTAGAAAAACTTAAGCTGAGCATGAAAATGTAGCATAGAACAAGGCCCCTAGTATGAACAAAAGATAGAGAAAAGATGACATTCAATGAGGTGAGTGGGGCTGTTTACATCCCTCAAACATACCATTTCGGTCTTCAGTTCCACAGGACTTTTGTTCAGCTGAGAAGGTTTCAATGAAATTAATAGCTACTTCACACCTCCCTGAGCAGTCCAAGTCCTAACAACACGCTTTATGTTTGAGAAGATGGAGAGATAACTGCTATGGAAAACATGCACTGGTTTCTTCTTGAAATCTTGCACTCAGGATGATGACAGCACACAAAATTAGGCTACAGTCTGCTGTTAGTTTATTTCAGATGAAGTCCAGCTTAAGTCCTTGTTCCTGCTCTCACTGTTTCTTTGCTTCCTCTCATACTGCTCCCTCCATTTCACACAAAGCTGTCTGCAAAGCTATACAGTGAACCAATCTGCATTAGGAGTAATGTGGAAAAAAGCTCCCATAGCCCTGCTGCTAAAAACCATATGCAAAGCAGGGCCTCAAACACCACGAAATAACCCATGTCAGCATGTTCTCTTCCCATCTTGCCCACATCCCCACATTTTAAAATAAATTTCATAGCACTAAAGTTTTCACTTTTCTATTACAAATAGGGGACTTAAACCATTATTTATAAACCACATAGTACTATTCACCTCCTTATAGGCTCACCTGCGGTCCCACATAGTAATTACACTGCCCTAACAGCACGGTACTCCTACAATGCTATTAAAACAATACATTCCTTATTCACAAAGGTGTTGTACGTTTCAGACTGTCCAAGTCTCTGAAAGGTAGGCAAAAGAACTTAAACATACATCACCATGACATACAGACAGAAATCTACCTTACTTGAGCCCAACTGGGTCATACTATCCCTGTAGGTGCTAATAATGCTGCAAGTCTTTAAAAAAAAAAAACAAAAACCCCAAACACACCCCCCCACCCCCCCAACAACAACAATAAACGTAAGGTAAAGAGCATTCTCCCTCTGCCAAGAGTAAACTGTTGTCAGTACAAGGGCCACCTGCAGCTGCTCCAGCCAAACACTGAGCGTACTCCTAGGTTTTTTTCCAAATGTTAAATTTTTCTTTGTCAGTGTGTTGACAATTTCTGGTGCATTACTAATGACGCACCCTCCTGAACACAGCGCTAAAGCAAAACATACCTGATTGCTGATTATATACATACTTCTCAAAATTGCTACCTGCCCACCTAGCCAATCCCTTGGTGTTCAGTAATAATAAACTACCAGAGTGATGGCAGGTGTGGCTCATGCTGGAACCGGCACGGAATTCAGCTGCACCTTCTCTCTCAGTCTTTGCGTGCATCCATCATTACCCCACTAAGTGAATACAGGCAGAATCAGGATAACCCTAGAAGGCTGATGTATACTTCACATGCTTGCTTTGAGGCATTCAGAAACTGGAGCACAGCCGAGTCCTGCATTCTGCACGGCCACAGGGCACCAACATGAAGTCAGGTTTTAGTAAAGACTCTGTTGGCGAGCGTATCCTAACTGCATAATTGATTAATTTAGAATTGCCTCAAGGAGCTAAACAGAAGTTGCGTTTACATACCACAGGTATGCATTAGGTTTTATAATGCCATGCATGAGCCTGCTGTTTTTTTCATTCATTTTAATGTCTCTCCTCTTATTATTTCCACACGTGAAAACAAACAAGAAAAATCCATAAATCCTAACTCAGCAAACCAAGAGAATCCCCCGTTCTTTACCTGTAAATGTGGAGGTCCCATTGGTGGAGGAATCCCTCCCGGAGGTGGCATCGGAGGCATGTTTGGATCAAATGGAGGACGTCCAAAAGGGGGGCGAGGTGGTGGAGGAGGACCTCGCATCATACCAAAAGGTGGAGGTGGTCGCATGAGAGGCGGTGGGCCTCTCATGACTGCGTTTGGTGGGGGAGCTGGACCGCGAAATCTCAGTGCTTGCTGCTGAGCCATTCTGTGGATAAGGCCAAAGGGAAAGTTTATTTTTGTTTCCTGCTAAGCTGTAGGAAAATCAATTCTTAGAACAAACAGGGAAAAACCCTAACAGAAATCGAAAGGGTGTGGAAAAAATGCCAAGTTTGAATAATCAAAGTGTGCAACTACTTCCAATAGTTTCTTCCCCTTTGCAATTCAAGTTTATTAGTCCTCAATTGTTAATTTTTACTCACAGAAACAAATAACCTAGAGCTGGGATGAGGGTAGGCAGGCATCGCAGGAACACACCCTGATCTGCCAAAGGTCCTTCAACACAACCTGCAACTCTGAGTCCTGTCTGCACATACATCCTTGACTTCTCAAGCAACGGCTGCCCGTCGTGCCGAGGGTTTTAACTACTCTGTAGCACCACTGCCTGCCAAGACTATCTACATCCTTCGCATTTGTGACCTATGGCAGGACGTGAACCCTGACCATCGCACTAAGCCCACTGTGCCACCCAACCCACTACACCGGGAGCTTTGTAACCGTATATATACAAAAAAAACGTTCACCTTTGGAACCAACAAACGCTCTTCTGCTGCTCTCAGGAAAACAATTTTGCCCACCATTTACTGCCAGTGCAATACCAATGTTGGCATGATGACTCAAAATCGGAAAAAACAGAGGTTATGAGAAAATGAAGGGCAACACACGCGCGGCTCAGCGCCCAGACCGCAGGGCAGCCCCTGCTCCTGCCGACCTGCACTGCCAGCGGGGCGGAGAGCGCCAGGGCCGACGACGGCAAGTGGGACCCCGCCGGGCGCCCCGAACGACCGCCGCCGCCGCGCCCCTGCAGCCCAGCTCCCTGCCCGGGAGCGGAGCCTCGGCGGGTGGCCCCGGCCCGGCGGCGAAGGCCCGGCCCGGCGCCGGCCGCACGCGGGGACAGAAAATGGAGGCGGCGAGAGCAGCTCCCGCCGGGCCGCCCGCCCCGGCCCCGGCCCCGCCCTGGCCCCGCCCCGCCCGGGCCCCGGCCCCGCTCCCCCGCCGCCGCTGGCGGCCGAACCCGCCGGGCGCAGGCCGGGCCCGCGGGCGGCGCTGCGGGAAGGCCGCGGCGGGCGGGCCGGGCCGGGCCAGGCCGCGGCCCCCGGCAGAGCCCGCGCCCGCCGCCGCGCGGTACCTGAGCTCGCTGCCGTACCGCTCCGCCGCCGCCTCCCCCTCGCCGCCGCCGCCGCCGCCGGCCCCCGCGCCGCCGCCGCCTCCGCCCCGCTCCGCCATCGCCGCCTCGCAGCGCCGCCGAGCCCAGCCGCTGCCGCTGCCGCCCCGGCCAGGCCCCGCCGCGTCCCATTGGCCGCCCCCCACGCCCGTCAGCGCTCGCGGGGGGGGGAGCGCGCCCCGCGATTGGCCGCCGCGCCCGCCGACTTTGAATGGGGGAAGCCAGGCGCGCCGGGATTGGCTGCGCGCGGGCGTCCCGCGCCGCAAGCGGCGCGGGTCACGTGAGGCGTGACCCGGGGAGGGGACCGGAACTGACCTCACGTAAGACGGAAGAGACCGTAGGAAAAAAAAAAAAAGGGTGCTACATCCAATCAGCGGGCGGAACCCCGTCCACCAATCACAGGCTGGGGCGCTCCCATCCAGAAAAGCCCCAGCGTCAACGGGGGCGGAGCTCGAGCAGCAGCCAATGGCGGGGCACAGGAGTGGGGCAGCCTCCCGGGAAACAAAATTACGGGGCAGCAGCCAATGAGCGGGCGGTGCTGGGGTCGGGGGGGGGGGAAACGGCCGGCCAATGGGAAGCTGGCGCGGGCCCTGCCCCAGCGCCATGCGGCCGCTGGGGGGCGCCGTCTGCCGGGCGCGGCGCGGGGCCGCAGCGGGAAGCGGCGGGCGAGGGGCCCTCGCGGGCTGCCCCGGCCCCCGTTAGCCCCGGCCCGGGCTAATACGGGCGGGACTCCGCCCCGCAGTCCCCGCTGGACGCAACTGCTGGCAAAGGTCCTGATGCCAGGCGCGGCTGCGCTGGCAGAAGCTCCTTGAAGAGGCAGTTAGACCAGCAGAGCCTCGGATGGGCGAGGGCAGCTTATTTCTCCCGCCGGAGTTCGGTTTACCGTCAGGGCCCGCGGCAGCACGTGTAGCGAAAAGCCCGCCGGCCTGTGCGGAGCCGGGGGGAGGCAGCGGGGTCTGCCGGAGGCCGATAGACCGTGCCTGGGGGCCCTGCTACGGGCCCAGAGCCTCCCGGGAAACCCACACCTCCGCGGAGCGCTGCCCGGGGCGGCGAGACCCCAGCCTGGGGACGGCTGGCCTGGGCCACCGGCAGCCGGCCGAGGGGGCTGAGACGCAGGTTGTGGCAACCCAAGCCATGGGCAAACGCCGGGGGAACGTGGCTGCGGAGGGCGAAGGGCTGCGGTGCCCGCGGGCGGGCTGGGGTGGAGCAGGAGGAGCGTGAAGCGCGTGGCTAGTCCCCGCTGCCGCACCGCAGCGGAGCCCCGTGGGCTGGGAAACGGGAGAGTTCATGCTGCACTGTGGTTACCGTGGGACTCCAGTGGGTTCCCGCTGGGATGGGGAGATGGGGAGCCCCACGGGGGAGGGAGAGGACCCCCGGGGGGGTGGCCGCAGCAGGGCCAGGTCCGCAGCCCTCACGGGGAGGCGGCACCGGCAGGCTCCCCTGAGACGTGGCCCTCGGGACTGCCCGGGGAGCTTGTTACATCCGAGTAAGGTACGTGAGAAATCGTGCAGTCAGCAAAGGAAACGCACTGTCAGTTCAGACTCCCGGTCCTGTGTTTATTTTATGGCCTGTGTAACTGAAACACAACACACGTGGGAGAACAGTTACTCCTGTGAAACACTTGCCAGCCCTGACTCGTCAGCTGCGGACTGCCAAAGCTCTTAAATTCATGGGTAAAGCCTGCAATAACCTGCTGCAGGAACTGGGAGCTCAGCTGTGGCGCTGACATTATGTTTGAGACATAGTGAGATATAAAATACTCTATTGAAGAGCCTCCTGCTGCTGAATTACACATTTCAAAAGAAAAAAGCCCAGAACGACAGGGAAGCAGATCTTTCCCCCCTGCAAGGCTGCGTTTCGTGTGCCAGGGGACATCACCCCCGCCCTGCTCCTGCTGCGGGGAGGATGCCGGGAGCCTCGGTGAGCCATCGGGTCTTTGCATCTCTAACTGCTTTGATTTTGTGATCCCACTTTTCCCATTCCTTTCTTTCTGTAAAAAAAAAGAGCTGTCTTTTCTTAAGTAATAAAAATAATCGGAATTACTGAGGGACCTTTTGGTGGTGCTGTGCTAAAGAGATTCTTACATACTTTGATTTTGCTGCTCAGTTTCTTTATTCATGTGTTTTGCTTGAAGTTGCTGCTGCTGTGAGGATTTTTGACAGCTTGGCGGGTGGCTGGGGCTCCCCGGGTGCCTGCGTGCCCTGCTCCATCCCAGCGTGTCCGCAGCCCGCCCTGGCCCCGAACCCAGCTGGCAGCAGCTCAGGGGGCCGGGGGTCCTCCCCGTTGCCTCGGCCCCCCCGAGGAGCTGCGGGAAGGAGCTGGGGATAACCTCAGCTGGCTCTGCCCGAATGGCGAGATGCAAAGAGCCTGTCTCCACTCTGTGAGGGGAGAGGAGATGGAGTTGACAGTCCCCACCCCGCGTCCCCCCTTGCCAGCGCCACGAGTGATCAGCGCTTTCTGACAGCAGGAGATTAAAACGGTTTTTGGACGCGATAGCTTAGATCCTTCCCAAACAGTGGGGCTGTCTGTCTTCCACTAGTGTCTTTCATCCCCCTTTTCATCTGCTTTTTCCAGGATTGTCTCAATAATTTATTAATTACAGGCTGGCAGATAGGAGCGTCTGCAAGGCCCTTTCCCATGTTCAGAGAGCTGGCCCTGTTCCACGCAGAGCCCCGTGCTGCTGTGCTGTGGCCCCCTTCCTGCTCCGCTTTATTTTCTCAAAACACTTCAGCCAGTAATTCTCGGACTGCGGCTCTTTCAAGAGCAATTAATTGTGAGCTGCAAAATGCGAGTCATTTTGACAAATTTTATGGTAGCTACCGGATCAGCAGGATGTGGCTTTTGGAAATAATACAATTTATTGCCTTTAATATGTACTTCCCCTCGATTTCATTAAAAATCTAAATTGTAATAAAGCAATTTGCTGTGCGCAGGGACACCCTCACTAACTAACCAGCAGAGTAGGCTCCAGGAGTGCAGATACGAGAGGGGACCGATGAGCCACAGCCCCTGGACAGGCTCAGGTTGACACCAAGGCTGCTGCAGACCAGGACCTCGGCAGTACCGGCTCATTCATCTCCTCAGAAAACCTCAGTGCTGCTCTCCAGGCTGGGAAGGCACCGATGGCCATGGTCCTTGGGGGAACAGGGCTGCGGCGAGTGCTTGGTCGGGGAATAGATCCCTCCAGGGGAAACCCAAACCTAAACCGACTGCAGTGGTCCTGGATCTGCTGACGTGGTAGTGCAAATGTAACGTCTTTTAGGCAAGCTGGGTATCCAGACAGTTTTTCAGAAAAGCCTGCAGCCAGGGTGCCCGCAGCAGCCTGGGTTCCCCTCTCCCTGTCACCGATCTGCCCCCGGGCTCGTTGCTCTGGGGCAGCTCGGAAGCCGCTGGCTCCGCTCTGCCACGTAACAGCACAAAGCTGCTGCCGCCGCTGCTGCTGGAGAAAGAGCGTTCTCCGTGGAGGTTTTTGAACTGTATACCTTTTCAAGTGTTTAGATCTCTCTAATTTTTAAAGGGCTATTTCTTACGTGGTCCAACTTGTCTGCCAAGCATACAGGAAGGATGCTTGAAATTTCGTGGTTTGGATACTCCCCCTCAAATCTGCCCAAGGTCCAAAATGAGCAGCCTTTTTCTTTCTCATTGCAGCTATGTGACATGAGCTGATTTTCAGCACTTTAGTTTCCTCTGGCAGTGTCACAGCCCTCGAGCCACAGTGGGCTCCCGTGAGGGCAGGCGTCCCGCAATGCTGCTGAGCGTTACTGCTGGTCCGTGGAGCTGTGATTAGCCGTTCGGTTGTGCAGGCTTGGAGATGCTGACATCTTGTCATTCTTTTTTAATTTTTTTCAGGTTTCAGGTTGAAGCGTGATGCTGAATTAAAAATTTTGCCCTGGGCTGTCTGCAGGGCCTCTCGGCTGCTGCAGTGCCAGCATCTGCCGGGGAGACCCCCAGGTCCCGTGTCGGAGGGCAGCAGCCCCGAGCTGGCACCGGGCGGCAGAGCTGGGAAGGATCCTGCTGGTGCGGTGTGGGCGAAAACGGCATTCGCTTTCCCAGCTCCCTGCTCGGCCTTGCTTTCACCAGTGCTTGGGGCCCCGGGGCAGGTCCCTGAGGGGGGAAGGTCCCTACAGGGACCTGGCCCAGGGATCAGCCTGACTCCAGCTCGACCCGACTGCCAGCAGTCAGTTAGCAATAGCATGGCACAGCTTTGGCGAAGGGGAATGCTGCGTGCTGGGTCTGGGTGTCCCTTGAAGATGCTTATCCCCAAGAAGAGTGGCTCTTGCAAAGCCATGGGCGAGACAGCAGCAGCATGGCCCTTGGCCAGCACCATCGGCAAACTAGACGCTGTTTTCCTGTTCAGCGTCGGCTGGGCTAGTGGGGCTGGGAGGCGTGCACGCTCACGGGGGAGGCAGAAGGCAGCAGCCATCCGCACCCCACCTCTGTCCGAGCCCATCCCCTGCAGCCCTGGGGGGGTTAATGGGGGCTCCCCCGGGGGCTCGGCCACGGGCGCAGCAAACACTTGCTGCAGAGGGTGAGATAAACAGTAAGGTCTTGGACTGTGGTTCTGATTGGGATCCAGTCCTCACTGTTTTGGTAATATATCCATTTTTTTCTCCTGGTGTATTTTTTTTATGCAGGATAGCAATGATTAAAATGGTAATTGGCTTCACTCTGGCTAATTGCATTTCACAGCGAACCTATTTGTAGAACAATCCTCTTATATTTTCTGGCTGCTAGGCTATTAAACTAAGGGCAGAAAAAAGAATTTATGGTTGTGCTTTTCTATGAGGTTTAAATAATTACTAGTTTTGGAAACTATACCTTGGGAACGCAGAGGAAGGAGTGGTCCGAAGGAAGCCCGAGGAGCCAGCGATGGGGAGTCCAGCCCCTCGGCATGCATGCTGCAGTGGTGGTACCCACCATGCTGCGCTGCACCGCACCGCTCCGCTCACCACCCACCCCTCTGTTTCTGCAGCCCTGAAAGGGGATAATGTTATTTAAACCCTTCAGTAACTCCGTGGTAGGGCTCCAGAGGTGGATTTTGGGGCTGAAATCGTGAGGCTGGCCACCCCTGCCCCACGTGCAGCACGTGCTCGTCGCGTCCCTCCAGCCGACAGCCGCGGTGAGGCACCGGCCAGGCGTCGTGGGGCAGCAGATGGGTCTGGGTGTTGTTAAACTTTAACAGGGCGCATCCCCATCCGTCACGTCAGCTGCCGCATGGCAGGGCGCACGCAGGCCCCGGGCACGGAGCTCCCTGATCTGGCCTAATGCTTTCCCTGTATTTATAGGAAAAAAATCCTGTTTTTCCTGTATGTGGGGAGTCTGTAGATTTCCCCTGAACAGAGGGGAAGGGGGCTGCAGGGTTCAGCTGCAGCGAGGGCTGCAGAGACAGGCGTGAGGTCCGTGGAGGTGGCTGGAGTCAGCCAGAGCAGAGGGTTTCGCTCAAACTCGGGCTCCTTTGGAGGTTATAGATGGAGCATAGCCAACAAAGCCAAGCCCAGCCTCTCTGCTTGCTCTCTGCAGCACAATCGTCTCTTGCAGCTCCTCAGCCAGGAGGGACCGTGCCCGGGCCGTGCCATCCCACCCTGCGGGTCCTTCTGAAAGCATTGGAGACCTGTGACTGCCGTCGGACACCGCCACGGGGCTGGGGAGCAGGCCCTGGCCGAGCAGGGCGCGCTCAGACCCTGTCCCAAAATTCTGGGGGTGTCCAGGGAAACTTGTCCTGCCTGAAACCAGCCACAGAGCTGACACTAATAGAAAAAGACCATTAAAAAGCTCTGCGATATTCTGTTCTCCTGCTTCTGGTCCCTCTCTCCCTTTGTTGCTGCTGGCATTTGATGAATTATTGATGTGCCTAGGTGCTGCTGCTCTCCCGTTTCCTCCGCCGCGGCTCCCGCTGCCGCAGCCGTGCAGGACCCACGCCGTCCCGGGGACGGGCTGCCATCAGGTGATGCCCCGGGAGGCAGCAGGAGGGGCTCAGCCCCTGGCTGAGAGCCGAATGCGGCCCCCACCGCCGAGCAGCTCGGTCCCCGTGCTGGGGCGCAGACCTGGGCTCCTGGCTGGCACGGGTGGGGGGTTTAGACGGACGCGGAGATGCCCTGTGTGCTCCTCCGCTCACGCGAGGCTTTTCTCCTCCAGCTCCTGACCACGACTTCTGCTCGTCCCCGGGTCCCGTCTCCAGCCCACACTGTCAGGGGCTTCTCCTCCGGGCTGCCTCAGCTCCCTCCCTCGGAGCACAGGGCCCATGGTGCAGGACAAACGGCGCAGGGCGCATGGTGCAGACGCAATTTGGCAGAGCTGCCCAACCCCAGACGTGCCCCCGCGAAGCCCCGCACCGGCGTCGGCCCAGGGGAGCGGGGTCAGGGCAGCCGTTGGGAATCGCCACAGGGTCAGCTAAGGGGACAGCCCGGTGACGGCTCCGTGTCCCTTCCCGGTGGGAGATGCGGGCTAGGGCGGCCGCGTGCCAGCCTTGTCTGAGTATGTGTGACGGGGTACCAGGGAAAGGAGATCTTCCACTGAGCACTGAAAATGTGCCTCTTTCCCTGAGAGACCAGAAATGCTCTGTCTCTGGGGTTAATATTTAATGAGGCGGTTTTAGGATAGAAGCTGTCTGCTGAGGGACAGGCCAGACGTGCTCTCCCGCTCATTCGGCGGTACGGGAGGGTGTCAGTGTCCGTGGGGCTGCCCCCGGAGGGGGACGAGGCTGGTGGAGGCAGCGGGACGGGAGCCGCAGTGGGACGGGAGCTGCAGCGGCCATGGCACGCGCAGCCACCCACGGCAGCCCCCACTCAGGGGCTGAAGCGTGGGGACATGGGGGGGCTGCAGCAGGATGACAGGATCCATGCCGTTCGAGAGGAGTGCTCCCAATCCGGTGTTCTTTTGGCTGCCTGGGACTGCGGTGAATTGGAGCAAACCTGCTCCTCGGGCTGCACCTCAGCTCCGCCGTGGCATCCCAGGGAATGGCATCGATGTTAAATCCCAGGACACCACGTCTCATGGCCAATTTGCTCAGGTTTCCTTGGTGGGGGCTAATGTGTTTTCCATGTTAACGTGCCTGCACGTGGCATCCAACCCGACTGCAACGTGGAACCGCTAATACTACATGACTGGCTCACGTGCGCCGTTTGCAGGGGGACAGGGGCTGTGCGCATTGCTGCCACTCTGCTCCTCCAAACAGCTTTGGCCTGGACTGACCCCATAGAATCATAGAAAAGTCCAGCATTTAAAGAAATATCAATTTTTTTCCTAAATATTTCCTTCTGTCTTTAGAGTTATTTTGAGTTGTGAGGCATTTCAACCCTGTGGGCTTCAGTACTTGGTCAAAACAACCCCCCGGTGCTCCCTTTAGAGCCATGCCCCAGCTCCCCCTCCAGCTCCATCCCATTCGCAACCGCCTCTGAGGTTCCTCTTCCAGCAAAGGGATCCAAGAGAGCTCATCCTTGTTGCCTACTCAAATTCACCGTCCCTAAACCTCCCATCCTGTTGCTACCCCAGGGAGACCCACACACTCGTTCCTCTGCTCCATGGGAAAACAAGGCTTCGGGAGGAGAGGCCAGCCTTGGAGGAACGGGCAGTACATGGTGCGATGAAGTGTGGAGAGACGGGAGCAGGCCAGAAGCAGTTGCCATGCTGGTGACAGAAGGAGATCCTCCCTGCAGGCAACGAGGCACGTTTCAGCCACGGCTGGAGCAGACTGGACACGTGCTGCAAAAAAAGTGCCTGCGTGCTGCTTGTCCCTTTGTGAGTCCCCAGAGCCACAGCCATCAGCCGGCTGGGGAGTCGCAGAGCATAAAACCAACCAAGCAATAAACAGAAGTTCGGATGCTTTTATATGTTCTCACTACATTACTTAAAGGAGGATCTCTGAGTTTTGCTTTTTTTTTATAGGCAGAAAACTGCACGCAGGCCATAATGTGGTAACGGTTGTAGATTAATCTGTTTTGGCATTTGGGGAAAAACAGACGTATTCTGAAACAACCGCGATATCAAACTTTAAGTATCATCTCTGGCTCAGATCCTTGACATGTTTTGTTCTTGCTCACAGAGCTGCTGAAGGAACATGTAAGCGCCAGGCTCCCTCGGAGCGGTGCGGGGCAGTGGGCTGGCGAGCTCAGGGGCCAGCTCAGCCCCCGGGCTCAGGGCAGCACGGCCGGCACCCCACCGGCACGGGGCTTGTGTGAGAAACGAGCTGGCCGCCTTTGTGCTGGGCTGTGGTGTGCAGGGTCCTCCTGGCAGGCGCTGGCGTGTCCCGCAGGAGCCAGCGCTGACCGCGGCAGACGCAGGGCTCGGGCTCTGGCCCGGGGGTGCGTTGGTGCAAGCTCCGGGCTGCTCCGGCGGAGCCCGTCTGGTGGTGGCTGGCTTGCGGTGAGCTGTAGGTACACTGCACGCAAAGGAGAGACCTGCCAGGTGACTTGCAAAAATACCTTAGGGTCTGGCAACCAACAGGTGACCGTGGCGTCCTCAGCTGAAGCTTCCATAGCTATGCATCCTGCAGAGGTCTTGAAAATTTAATCCTTCTCCCCAAATCATTTCCTGATTTTTTAGTGGGTTTGTCTTCTAGGCCTAACATCCTTTTATGTGTTTTTTGTTGTGTGAATTATACAGTGTATTTGGGCATGCTCTGTGCAGCACTGTCCCACAGGTAGCTCTGGAGGAGGATTTCAAACACGGAAGATGAAAGGGATGTTCTCTGCGTGCCATAAATACTGCAGCTCCCGCACGTGGCCCCGCTTGCTGCACATCTGAAGAGCATGATCAGCTGCGATCCTTCCTTGTCTCTTCTTCCCAGAACTGGTAACACAAGGCAAGCCCAAATACACCAGAGCCTCCGCAGCATCCATCTGCCTCTCTGGCCGTGTGCTGCAGGGGAGCCCTGGGGAGTGGGTGTTGCGCTTCCCATGCTGGCCCTCTCCCACCTTTCCCCAGCCTGAAGAACGGCTCCAGCTGCTGTTTGGAAGCGACTTCAAGATGCAAACGTGAAGGTGGTGGGACCCCTTGCTGCGAGGCCAAGGGGTCTGTGCCAGGGGAGACCAAGGAGCATCACCTCCAGCGGCACCAGACCCAGCTCCCCCCGAGCCCTCCTGCGGGTGCAGAGCATCACACGACAGCTTCCCACGCTGTCCGGGAGGAATCAGTGCAGCGGGACCGGACAACGGGTCTGTTCGCCTGGGCAGCACCTTATTTTTTGTGCACACAGTTCGGCAGAGGTCTGTTTAGGAAGATGCTAACTCTTGCTTGCACAGGCAAAGGCAGCTCAGAGGGTGATGGTGATGGCGGTCCCTCCGAGGTGGCCCCTGCTGTCATACCCCCAGTCGCATCCACCCGGTTTGGGGCTGCCGGGGCCCTGGGGCGGCTCTTAACGGAGCCAAGCAGCAGCAGCCCTGGAGCGTGCTTCTGCCCCAGGCAGCCCAGGGTGCTGCCTCTCGGCCCCTGCCAGCGGGGCACCCGGGGGGAGGATTTGCCCCCCGTACCGCGGTCCTCCCTCTGGCAACCTCCCCAGTGCCTTCGGGATCCAGCAGTAGGGCTCACCCTGTGTAAATAAGGGCCCCGGTAAACTCGCAGAAGGCATGCCTTAGACACACCAGCCTCAGGAGGAGAAAAATCAAAGGTTTCCCTGCAAATCCATCTGCCCTACATCTCCTCTCCATTTTGATCTCCAAACTCATGCAAGTTTAAAAAGCAAGCAAATGCTGCCAGTGTGATTAACCTCCCCACCTGCTCCCTGCTTCTTTCTCTCCTGGAAAGAGAAGCTCGGCTCACCTGCCTGGTGGGAGCATCTCCTTCAAGTGCGAGGATGTAGGGAGTCAAACCAAGATGGTTCCACTGAAATTACAAAACACCACACTTTTAAACAGGACCTGAATTATTTAGTTCCCTTGCACTACCCAAACGCTTTGCTCGTTTGGTGGATGATGGCTTGGTTTCCCTCCCAGCTTTTCTGTTCTGACAGTGAGTAAATGGAGAGATATCGTGCTCTTCAAACGTTCGTAAATAACAACCCACGTCAGGATCAGGCTCTGCCACTGCGAACCAGGCAGGGTAGGAGGCGGTGCGGGGGGTGTCTGGTCCCGGCAGCAGCGCAGCGCTGGATGTGCCCGGGCGCTGGCAGGGCTGCCCCCCCTCGCCCCCCATGAGCTCCCCAGGCAGCCATCGGCAAGGGCTGGGTGACACAGCTGGTGCAGGCAGTCGGTTCCCAGTTCCCCTTGTGCACCAGGAGGGAATGAAAACACATAACGCTTTAAGCCTCGCAGGCATGGACTAAAGGCACCGAGGAAAGAAGTAACCCCGATGGGGGGGTCAGAGCCCAGGTGTCCCAGGTGCAGCCCCATCACTGCCCAGCGCAGGTCTAGACCCTTCAGCCCTCAGCATCCAGCAACGGTATTTCCCTCTACACATAAGGCTTGTGGAGACCCTCGCTCATCTTGGTGTGACACAACAGGGCAGTGGATAACTGTTACTTATTCCTGAACTTATTACTATTACATTTATGTCCCAGAAACATTTCATGAATGCTCAGCAAGCCCCTGACAGAAAAGGTAGCAAATCTGCAGATGAGCCAAAAGGTCATTTTCCACGCAGCCTGTTCTGTTTTGACAGCATGCTCTGACCCCAGCACTGGCCTTCTCGAGCCACGTACAGTGAAGACAAGTGTCAGGCACCGAGCCGACCCTGAGCACCCACAAACTCCGCTGCCTGAGAGGTGGATGTGGGGGTTCAGCAGTTTTGAGACCACCTCTACTTTACACTGTGCATTTAGGAGCTTCATTTTCACCAGGCAGGTTGAAGACATTTACCACATGTCAGTACTATTTTACAATAGCTGATACAGATTTATGTAGCATTATTGTACATTTTTAATTCTCTTTGGATTTAAAAACAGTCAAAGCATTTCATTTTCCTCTGTGTATTGTTTTGCTCCTCCATATAAAATTCTACTGAAAATGTTGTGACATGTGTCTCCATATATAGGTCTAAATTTGCTTAAAGTGACAAAGTCTAAACCATGTCTTGATGATGGACTAAATTTGTATCTAACATTTCCAGGCAAACTGCAAAGCACAACTAGTGTCATTAAAGACAAATTTGCTAATTGCTTTAAAACACTCTGTTCTGAAAATAATTAGCAAAGCTGTACGACTGGAATTAATTCCTTCTGCTTTGCGTTGGTGTAAAGCGGCATTTTCTCTTGAATCAGTGAGTCTCCACAGAGCTCCTGTTGCTGTGAATGCCCACCTGAAGCCTATGGCCACAAGCTCTTAGCACCCCCGGGCTGGTCCAGTTGAACCGGCGGGTGACGGAGGGCACAGTCCCGTCTCTGCGCTGGGCTGAGGGCCGGGCTCGTTTGGGTGGCGATGGGCCGGCAGTGGTACGGGCTGCTGGGGACCTGCCAGGCTGCCCAGCCAGAGCTCCCTTCTCGGGGTCCCCTGCTCACCCTGGAAGCCCTGCTCGAAGGCAGGTGACTGTCCTGGGGCTGCTCTGACCGCTGCTCCCTTGCTGAGCCGGGCTTACCTGGGCTGGGCTGGGCTGGGCTGGGCTGCCCGGGGTGCTGGGACCCCCAGCCCTCTGGCCCCAGTGCCGTGGCAGCACCTCGCCCTGGCGTCCCACATCTCTGGGGTGCAGGTGCTAATCCTCACTCCAGCCACGTGGACCACAGCCCCAAGCGCAGGGGCCTGGAGCAAAGGCTGGGCTCTCGGCACAGATCAGCTCCAGCAGAAACTGCTTTCCTAAGAAACGTTTTTCATCCCAAACTGGACGTATCTCCCAGGGAGGGCAAACCTCCTCCTTGCAAGCTCGGGATGAGTGAAACCTTGGAGGGGGGAAAGCGCGGAGGAAAAAGAGACTGGAAGTTAGGATTTTTGCAGCTGAAAATCACCAGTTTTCTCTGGGAAATAAACATGGCCCCAGCTCCAGCTTGTGCTCCACTTGCCAGCGGCTGCCTCCTTTGACCAGCTCCTGGTGCCGCTCCGAGTGTGTGAGCTGCTCTGCACCCCAGTTTGCAGGAGCAGCCAGGAGCTGGGACCCTCAGCGGGGCCCTGCAACTCCCACGGGACACTGGCGGCCAAACCCTGCCCGGACAGGCAGACACGCACACGCATGCACACGCACACACACTCCTGCCAGGCCATCAACCGTTCACGTCTGCACCGTGGCAGCAGGCTGCTGCCTCGCTCCCGCACACCCCAACCCCCCCCGCACACCCCAACCCCCCAACCCCCCCCGCCCCACAGCCCCAGACCCACCAGTGCCGGCTGTCCCCGCATGCCCCGTCCCAAGGCCCTTGCGTCCCTCGCCCCCCTCTCCCCCCCATGTGTGCTTTTATACGTCTGGGGGCTCCCCCCCCGCAGCTCCTGTGATATCAGATGTGCTTCTATTGATTTCCTCCCTGCATTTGTTTTTGTTATTCATTATTAATGGGATCATTTTTCCATCCTTCGTGCATGAAGGCAAATTTTGTGTAAAAATCAATTGAGTGAGCACCGCCAATGGCTTGTTTGGTTTTCTGTGCTTTCATCTCTCGTGCGCAGTCCCCGGGAGACAGAGAGCAGGATATTAAGGAACAAACATGGAATGGGGAAAAAAATAATAAATCAATTCTTGGTGGTTCAGAAACCATAGACAAGGGTTTGCCTGCTGAACCTTTGTCTCATACACACGGCCTTTACTGGGCATTTCCCTGCCCATCTCCCAGTTCAGCAGGTTTCACTTTCCCCTTTAGCTGGGCTGTCACAAAAAGGGAATTCGTTTCTCAGCAAGTTTGGCCTGCTTTTTCTATCTTACCTGTGGGAGGTGGGTCGGGGTGGGGGGGGCTGTTGAGGAATTAAGTGTCCCAGGGTAGGTCCCAGAGACCTGCTGACCGGGACAAGGAGCCCCAGCGCTCCGAGAGAGCTGAGAGTCCTGATCCTCACGCACCTGGAGAGAGCAGCAGGGCACGAGGGAGCAGGGATTTGCGTTTTGGTGGCAGCTGGTACAAAACTGGTACCCTGAGAGGGTGAGGGTGACCCCGGCACAGCCCCTTGCCCAGCCTGACCGCAGCCGGCAGACCCAGGGCCGGCACTGGCCTCCGTCCAGGGTGCCGGGCACGGCAGGCAGCCCCTGGCCCCCAGGCAGGGGTGGAGGCCCCGGTGCACGGAGATGGATGGAGGCCAGGCAGGATGGAGGCCAGGCAGGCTGCCCGTGAAGGGCTGCAGTCCTCCGCCGGGCTTCTCCCGGTGATGCTCCTCACCGGATTTGTTTGGCAGCTTGGCAGGACGCAGCTTCCCACGAAGCCTTGTAACAGCACAAGGGGTACCGAAAAGTGAGCGGTGCCTCGTGTGCATAACGCATCGTCCGTATCCCAGGGCACCGACTCCCAGGATCGGGAATGCAAACCTTACCATTTAAGAGCAGCAGCCACCAGTAAAACTCTCTTTGCAGTTCCCAATGGCAGCCAAAACTGCCTGTGCCTTGGCTTTGCGGGGAGGGGGGGGGGGGGCTGAGAAGCCAGAGATGATCATGCTCGCGGCAGCAGGGAGAAATAGGTGAGACTGGAGAAGAGCGATGCACACCCGGGCCTGACTCCACTGCCAGGCAGGGATCCTGCTGAGCACTGACTCCTTCTGCCTTCCTTCCCCCACCCCTTGGCGTTGCCTTCTGGCTTCAGGGCACTACTTAAGTTAGACCAAGAAGAAAATGTAGGCTGCTTCTTTCTGCCTCCTCAGCAATAAATACCGGTTCTGAACTATTCCCACTGAAGTCGAAGGAACTTAATCCCCAGCTCCGGGAAGATCAGACGAGTTTCCTGTATCACAGTGTATTTACCTGGCACCAGAGCTTTGGGAGCCAAACCCAGGGAAAGACTAAGGCACCAACAATGATTAAAACAGCACGTACCTGACCTCTGAAGTGAAACCGCAAATGAAGTGATCAGGTCCGGTATGTGATACCTGGGCAGAGCAAGGCACAAACCTGCACGTGCAGAGTGAAAATAAACCCGGAATTTGCAAAGAGTGAAATCTGGGCAAAGAGCGCCTCTGCAGCGCTGCCTTTGTGCAGCGAGGACCCAGGAATAAAGGAGGGCAAGCAAGAAGGACCAGGCTCTTCAGATCTCCCTGGTCAGCATATCTGAGGGGGGGAAGGAGCACGCAGGAGCTCATTTCTGGGACAGTAACTGCGGGTTTGGGAAAGTTCGTTTAGGACTTGTTTTACATCGTTAAGCTATTCTCTGGACCGATGCAAAAGGGACAAATGCAGAATTGTCACTAAAACGTAGCAGATCTAGGCAAAACCAGAACAGCCACAAAAAGTAAAACTGCGGTGACACCTTTGCCGTCCTAAGAACAAGCACGGTCCGGTGTCCCCTTCAGAAGTGAACAGGCAAGAAGATATGGCCACCACAGCTGCGAGGTTCTCCTCGTAAACGGGCTAAGTGAGGCTGCGGCTCGGTTAGGCGAGGCTGCAGCTAGTTTTAGCGCAAGCCGGGGAGGATAGCAATCCCGTCCGAGGACGGCTTTCGGACCTTTAAGTCATTTCTGTTCCGTGCCGGCAGACAAAAAAAAGGCTTGGGCAACGGCGTCAGCCTGCGGTGCCCGGGCGGGATCTCTCCTTCCCGTGCGGGGGTGCTGCCTCTCGCCCGGGGCGGGGGGAGGATCGGGTCCCGGCGGGGACCGGGCGGCCGAGAGAGCGGCACCGCGCCGGGCACCGCCGGACCCTAGCCCCGCTCCCGCCCCGTCGGGCCGGACACTCCCGCCCGCCCGGAGCCCCGACGGCCGCCGGGTCCGGGCGGAGGAGCGCGGAGCGGCCGTCCGGGACCGCGACCCCCGGGGCAGTCGGCGGGGCCGCCGTGGGGCGAGGGGGGGGGGGGGGGCGGGAGGAGAGAAAAACGCCCCTTACCTGGGTTGTTTGTGCGAAACCGGCCGCCCGAAGCCCCCCGCGCCCGGCGGCACCGGGAGCCGTGCGGCGGAGAGCGCCGGCCCAAGTCCGACCGGGCGGCGGGGGAAGGATGCCGCCTGAGCTGCCTTCTGCCCTTTTTATGTACGACGGGAGGCGATTAATATTGCATCACCCTTATTTTAAATTTTCAGAACCCACAATATAATGGAATGGCACAAGGGCATTTATTATTAACGGACGTTTGATTGGGGAAGAATCCGGAGGGCTGATCGGAAAAACGGGCAGCGAGGGAGCGCTGCGGCTTCCCGGCGACCTGCAATTAAAAGGCTGAACCGGCGAGGTCGTTCCCTCGCGGGGGAGGAGGGCGAGGCCCGGTTCTCTGGTTTGATGTCTGTCACTCATTGAAACGCCGAAGTGAAACGTTCAGCGGCGGCTCGCGCTTCGATCATTCATTTTTAATCGTTAAGGTGCTTCTGGGAATCGCAAATAAAAGCCTCCCCCCCCCTCCTCTAAACAGCATTAGAAATGAGCCCGCCGCAGGTTTTCTTTGGGGGGATTTGTTGTTTCCACCCGACGGGGGGGGACGCGCAGCGGGGCCCGCGGCTGCCGGGTCACCCTCCGCGGCGGCGGTCCGCGGGCGCGGAACGGGGCCGGGGGGGGGGGTCCGGCGGGACCGGGGGGGGTCCGGCGGGGCGAAGCCTCGCCTCGTCTCGCGGGGGGGCCGCGCCGCCGAAGGGCGTTCGTTGGTTCCGTGGTCGCCGTCATTTCCTTCGGCGTCGGCGGCGCGGGCCGGCGAGGAAAGACACGTCGCTTCGGGTTGAAAAATAAAGCTTTATTCCAGAGCGGGGTGGGGAGCGGCGCTGGCGCGGAGCTCGGCGCGGCGGGGGGCTCGGGGAGCGGCGGCTCCGCCCGTCGGGGAACGGAGCCCGGGACACGGCGGACGCCCCCGCCGCGCCTCTCCCCGGCCCCGCGCCCCCGCCGCCGCGCTCGGCTCCGGTCCCGGGGCGGGCGGCGGGGCCGGGGCGGGGCGGGGGCAGGTCGTGGCCGTCCCGTCGCGTCCCTTTCGCGGCGGGGCCGGGTGCGGAGGTGCCCGTCGGGGCCGGGCGCCGTCAGTGCACCGCCGAGTACTTCATGCGCTTCTGCTTCTGTCGCTGGTTGCAGAACCAGACGCGCACCACGTTCTTCTTGAGGTCCAGCTTCTCGGCGATGGCGGCGATCTTCTCGGAGGAGGGCCGCGGCTGCAGCGCGAAGTAGGCCTCCAGCGAGCGCTTCTCGGGGGCGGCGATGGAGGTCCGCTTGCGCTTGCGCTCGGCGCCGGCCAGCAGCTCGGGGCCGGCGGCCCGGTCGCGGTGGGCGGCCTCGGCGCCCTCCAGCCAGGCCTGCAGCACCGGCCGCAGCGCCGTCATGTTGTTGTGCGACAGCGTCAGCGACTCGAAGCGGCAGATGGTGCTCTGGCTCAGCGACCCCACGCCCGGCAGCTTGAGGGCCGCCAGCGCCGCCCCCACGTCGGCCTGGGTCACCCCCAGCCGGACGCGCCGCTGCTTGAAGCGCTCGGCGAAGGCCTCCAGCTCCCGCGGGTCCGACTCCGCCTCGGGGGCGGCGGGGGGGCGGCGGCGCCGGGCCCCCCGGGGGCCCCACGCCCGCGGCCGGGGGGCCCGCGCCCACGGCCAGGGGACCCGCGGCGGGCGGCGGCGGCGCGGGCAGGGCGGGGGGCTCGGCCAGCCCGCCGACGGCCAGCGAGGGCGAGAGGTGCTCCAGCAGGTCGCCGCCGTCCAGCGCCGGGTGCGGGAGCGGGAGCGGGTGCGGGTGGGCGGCGAGGGCGGCGGGGTGCGGGAGGGCGGCGGCGCAGGGGACGCCGCTCATGGCGTGGTAGGTGGCGTCCGGCTTGAAGGGGGGGGGCTGGTGGTGGTGGTGGTGGTGGTGGTGGTGGCCCTTGGCGTGGGGGACGATGTCGACGGCCGCCAGAGCCTCCGCGCGGGCCAGCAGGCTCTCATCAAAGCTCCCGAATATATTGCCCTGCAGCTGCGGGCGAGAAGGCGCATGGCGGAGTCAGTGGGGAATAGTGTCATCTCCGGATGAAAAACCTGCCCCGGCACCGCGGTTCCTCCTCGGAGCTCGGGTCATAAAAATTAATACGAAGGCGGCAGCCCCGCTCGCGCAGACGTGCGGATCAGAGACGGGAGCGGGAGAGGGGGGGAGAGAGGTTCCGAGACGCGCGATTGTTCTGGCGACATGAAAAAAACATTAAGCCGGTGCCTGTCAGAAAAATCTGCCTTAAAGCGCTAATTATGCTTCATCTACATACCTGCGGGGCCGGGAGGCAAACTCTGCGCATTGCCTCCGCGCTGGAGTGCAGGCTGGAGAACTTGGGCTCCTGGAGGGCGGCGTGCATGGCGAACGGCTGCTTGGCGTTCATGGCCATCATCTTCGCGCACCTCGCAGGTAGGCAGCCCCTGACATCGGCTCGGGGTTGTCGCTCTGCCTCGCCACTGCCCAAGTGAGGGATTTTCGATGGCAGAGCTTCCCCTGCGCGCCCGCTCGTCCCCCCCCGCACCCCCCCCCCCCCCCCGCTTCTTCACTCATCTTACACGCTGCCTGCCAGCACCGGGCCCCGCGCAGGCGTGATGCACCGCGGGGAGCCGAGGGCAGCGCGGGCAGCACAGGGGCAGCAGGAGGCCCCGGGCCCCCCCCGGGCCCCCCCCCGGCTCCCCGGCCCCCGCGCCGCCCTCCAGCACCCCGCTCGGGGCGGCGGGACGCGCCGTCGGGGCCGGGCGGCTGCCAGTGCGGGGCCGGGAGCTGCTGGCAGCCCCCAGCCGGGCCGGGCCCCCGGGCAGCCCCGGCTGTGCCCCCCCCCCCCCCGCCCCGCTCGAATCCTGCCCTTCCCTCGGCTGCGGGGACGGGGACGGGGATGGGAGGAGGGGACATTTCTCCGTGGGTAAAGCCCAGGGGCTGAAGTTTGGACCAGAGGGACCATCCGTGCCCAGGGGCTGAAGTTTGGACCAGAGGGACCATCCGTGCCCAGGGACCTGCTGCCTGTGCGTCCGCTGTGGCTGTGCCCAGCCGCTGCTGGCACTAGCCACCAAAACCTGCCCCGCAGTCCCCCGCAGAAAGGCTCCTCTGCCCCCGAGCCCGGGGAGCGATGCTGCGCATTCGCACGCCGGAGGGATAAACCAAGCGAGCCACAGTGCATCAAAGGGAAAAAAAACGTCGTTTGTGGTTCCTGCAGGACTAATAGAAACCCTGCAGCGCGGCCTCCGAGCAGCAACACTGGGCCACAGCCAGCCGGGAAAGCAGGCAGTGCTCCAGCAAGCCGAATCAAGCACCCAGCGATGGCGAGCTTGGATTTAAACTGTCCAGCACCCCTCCTCTGGCACCCGGTCCCCTCAGATGCCCATGTGAATTGTCACTCGGGGATGCACCCTGCACTACTTACTCGGGTGGATCTCCCACTGAAAGCAGAGCGGCTGGGCCGGGCCCAGGGTCTGCGCCACCTGCATGGGGGGACAGGCCAGGGAGAGGAAAATTCAGCTGCTGGCAGCGTCCCTCAGTGCTGCGGGGTTACTGGGGGACTGCAGGCAGGGCTGCCGTTGCAACTCAGAAAGTGCAAGGAAATATTTCCACCGAGGAATTTGTTTTCGTAGGAAATTGTGAGAAATCTATCTGTCTGGGTAGAGTACGGGCCTTCTTAAATGTCTCCGCTGCAGCTTCAAGTTCCAGAGAGGCTCTAAGCTCCCTGCCCAGGGCCGCAGCCCTGGCACAGGGGTGGCTCGCAGTAACACCGGTCCTGCCCTTCCCTCAGTGGCTGAAATGTTGCTGTGAACACAGGCCCCCCCCCCCCCCGGCTCCGAACCTTCGTAAATCCCATAAAATCAAGTATAGGAGAGTAAAGTAAACTGAGAGATGTTCAGTGAGCTGTGCCACCGTCCCATACGTAGTACATCTGATGCTTGACTCAGTATGAGAGGACAGCCGCCACCCCCCCAAGAAAAATAGTCCTGACGTTAGCATAATTCTGCTATTGAGCTGTCGTTTTATTTTTGCTTTCTCCTAATCTTCATGTATCTTCAGGCACTACTAGACTTTGGTGGTCCAGGGATGCAAGTATTTTGCAAGCATGAAATTTGAAGTTCCTAAACAAAAATAAAATCTACTCCTGGATTTAAAGTTTCCAAGAGTTTTAGGAGCCTTAATAAATACAGAGCAAGAGCCAAAGAAGCTGCCGTCTTGGTTTCCTGACACATGGATTGGCCTTGATGTGGTGGCCAGAGAGAAGAGGTACCGCTTCGGTGGTAAAATGCCTTTAATTTGAGAGACATGCACACACCAAAGATGTTTGCAACATCTGGCCTCCGTACCGCAAAACGGGTGGAAGCGCCGGCTCGGTGGCAGTTCCATACTTCACTCCAGAACGAACGGTTCGCAGTCTGCTACGTGGTTTTGGGGTGCTGGTCTCTCCCCTAAAGATGCTGGAGCATAGATCGAGCTGATGGGACGAGGCGCAGAGGAGGGTGCCTGTGCAGCGGGCGGGGGGGGGTCTCTGCCTGCGAGCCCGGCCTGGCAGATACCGGCGTTTGGGGGGGGTGTGACCGCGGCGCTGCGCCCCGGGACCACCGCGGCCCAGCCCGGCCCCCAACCGGGGGGGGCGGCTGCCGGCGGCCCCGGGTGGTGCTGGGCTGGGGGGGGACTGGGGGGGGGGCGGGCGGGCTGCGGGCGGCGCCGGGGGCTCGCAGGGTGGGTGCGCGGGATTCGCGGGGGGCGCAGGGTGGATGCGCGGGGGCGCAGGGGGGTTAGGATGCGCGGGGGGGATGCGCGGGGGCGCAGGGGGGTTGGGATGCGCGGGGGGGATGCGCGGGGGCGCAGGGGGTTGCGCGGGGGGTGCAGGGTGGATGCGTGGGGGCGCAGGGGGGTTGGGATGCGCGGGGGGGATGCGCGGGGGCGCAGGGGGTTGCGCGGGGGGTGCAGGGTGGATGCGTGGGGGCGCGGGGCCGCGGGTGCCCCGCACTGGCGCTGCCCGCCCGAGGTGCGCGGCCGGGGAGGGGGCGCGGGGGTCGGGCTGCGAGGGGCGCGGAGGATGGAGCTGGGAAAGCAGCTTCCTCCCATCGGGGGGAACCAGCGCATTGTCGCAAAGCTCCATGCCCTGATTTATGATAAAAAATTTAAAGGAAATCATTTATATTTCAGAGGGCCTAAATAGCTGCATGAAAGTTTTATCTAAAGTGGCACCATATTTATGGGCAGTCCTGCTGCGTTGGAGGTAATTAATAGAGGGATAAATTTCAGGCCTTTGTTTTGGTTTGGTTTTAATCCTCCCTTTATTTAGGGCTCTCTGGTTAATGTAAATAAACAAGAGCATGCAAACGGAAAGCTGGGTATGAAGCCTGAGGTAGTGCCCGTTTAGCAGAGCACGTCTCCCCATCCCTGGCTCTGAGAGCATTTGCACGGGGCTGGCATTTTTTCCCCATCTCTCTGCTGTTGCTTCCTTCCCTTTCAAGCAAGGAGGAGATGTCGGAGACCTTGCACGCCTCATTCCCCCTTCTCGTGTGAAGCCGCACGCGCTGTTCGGAGGATGCAGCCAAGGATCACACGGTGGGACACAGAGCTCGGTCCGGGACTCGTGTCACAGCTCAGACCTGGCTTCTGTCACAGCCTACCCCAGGCACACCTTTCCTACTGCCTGTTTTAAGCACAGGCTTTTCCTTCCCTCCTGAAGGCAGCCGCTTTGAAAGGAACCAGTCTGGGTAATGTAGCTGCTGAGCTCCCTTTAATTAAAGCTGTAAAATATTGATGTTCCTGGCCCTGTCTACTGACGTTACACCTTACAAACAGAGGAGAGAAGTCCAAAGGATAAACAATAACAAGTTAAAAGAGCCCAGATGGTTTGCCATCAGAAACTATCAGCAGGCTCAAAGGTGTCACTGCAATAGATTTCAGAGATTATTCACCTACTGGTAAATAATTAATGGTATTTCTGGAAGAAAAAAAAAAAAAACCCACCACCAAACCCATACCCTGATGAAACATCACTAGTCACTCATTGAAAATCTGAAGGTAAAAGTCAGATTAAAAGCATGTGCTATTTTATTCTTTGTCACAATTCAAAGATTGCTATCCATTTTCCTAATACATCAAAATACCCTGTTCTTATTTAGATTTTAATTCAAAGCCCATCACAGTCAGAGTGTTGTCGATAGGCTTTTGATTTCATTGTATTAATTCAATTTAGTTTAAAAATTATATAGTAAATGCTTACACAGGACTGATGGAAGTTTGGAATATAAACGTGTAATTTAACACACAATTCATGCCAATATCCTCTCTACCACGGACTAAGCAGCGCTAGCTATTACAGTCACAAAGCCAACATAACTTGCCCCATTAAATTTTCTTCAATTGCTATTTAAAACAACCACATAATTCCCTGCAAATCTGGCTCTTCTGGAGTATACCACTACTATACCTTTTGAGATCCATGAATAAGCTAAAGCATGCATCGCTAACACAAAGACACTTTCCTTCTCCTCACTGGGGGAACACAGCCATGGGTACCCGCTTTCTGTCTCCTGCTTTGGAGCCTTTGCTCCCCTACCCTGCCCACCCTGAGTCTTGGGAGGGTTTCGCTGTCACGCCCTCGCATTTGTCTTCACTGTGTATCTTAAAAAGAAGTCGTGTTTTTCAGACCTGACTCAAGATTCATGTGATAAAGCAAGTTCTGCGATGCTGAGATGCAGCCTGTTATCACAAAATCATAGAATGGTTTGGGTTGGAAGGGACCTTTAAAGGTCATCTAGTCCAACCCCCCTGCAATGAGCAGAGACATCTTCAACTAGATCAGGTTGCTCAGAGCCCTGTCCAACCCGACCTTGAATGTTTCCAGGGATGGGGCATCTACCACCTCTCTGGGCAACCTGGTCCAGTGCCTCACCATCCTCATTGTAAAACATTTCTTCCTTACATCTAGTCTGAATCTGCCCTCTTTTAGTTTAAAACCATTACCCCTTGTCCTATCACTATAGACCCCGCTAAAAAGTTTGTCCCCCTCTTTCTTGTAGGCCCCCTTTAAGTACTGGCAGGCTGCTGTAAGGTCTCCCCAGAGCCTTCTCTTCTACAGGCTGAAAAACCCCAACTGACTCAGCCTGTCCTCACAGCAGAGGTGTTCCATCCCTCTGATCATTTTTGTGTCCCCCTTCTGGACCCATTCCTTACTGTGCTGAGGATTCCAGAGCTGGATGCAGTACTGCAGGTGGGGTCTCACCAGAGCAGAGCAGAGGAGCAGAATCCCCTCCCTCGACCTGCTGGCCACGCTGCTTTGGATGCAGCCCAGGATACGGTTGGCTTTTCGGGCTGTGAGTGCATGTTGCCAGCTCATGTCCAGCTTTTCATAGAATCATAGAATCATAGAATCATTTCGGTTGGAAAAGACCTTTGAGATCATCGAGTCCAACCATTAACCATGCCCCCTAAACCATGCCCTGGAGTACCCTGTCCACTCGCTTTTTGAATACCTCCAGGGATGGTGAATCAACCACTTCCCTGGGCAGCCCATTCCAATGTTTGACAACCCTCTCAGTAAAAAAATTTTTCCTAATATCTAACCTAAATCTCCCTTGCCATCCACCTCCAAGTCCTTCTCTGCAGGGCTGCTCTCTATCCCTTCATCGCCCAGCCTGCATTGATACTGGGGGTTGCTCCGACCCAGGGGCAGGACCTTGAACTTGGCCTTGTTGAACCTTGTGAGGTTCACACGGGCCCACTTCTCGAGCTTGTGTGCCTGATGCACGGGAAGGAAGAGTGACGAGCGCTGACTTTGGAAGGTTCCTGCAGAACTTGGGTTTGCACAGCACATTTCTAGTACCCTAAAAGTGCGAGCCACGCTGCACCCAGTATGATATAGCTGTTCCACTGCACAATCTGATCGAGGAAATATCTAGGATTACCCAGACAGTCAATTATTCATCAGCTAAACGGCCAAGCATCAATTACCTGGCTTGATTCTCTTATTCATTAAGGAGATTGAAGAGCCCAACTTGACAAAGCAAAAAGAAAGTTGCTAAGTTACAGGAGCTGCCCGGCTCAGTAGCGGGGCCACACTGTGTCAGGCTTTCAAAGGGAAGGGGTCTGATGGCAAGGAAGTCTCCGAGGCTATAGAGTGTCACCCAGAGCACTCGGGTTTTAGAGTAGTCCATTCCTCCACAGGGCTGAAAGTAACGGGGTTAAACAGAGAGGCAGCACTGCGCCGGAGTTATAATTGCACCTTGGTGGGGGTACAGTGAGAGGTCAGCTGGGGCCTCCCAGAAGAGAAGGCTTGAGAGAGTGAAAGGTGCTGTAAGGGTGTTTTGAAGGAGAACTTGAAGGGTTAAAGCGAAGGGCCAGGGAAGGACCGTTGGCATTCGTGGAAGTTTTTAATACAGGTGAGGGTGTGATGGAAACTATTTCAGAGAGAAAAGCTGCAAGCAGCATCGCAGCAAAGGTACCACTCGGCAGAGATTCTCAGCTCCTGCAGCAGAGAGATCTCACAGGCAGTTTAAGACAAAAGCACGTTTCCCACTGCTCCTGAGCCATCTCCCCATGCAAACGGGCCAGGCGCTGAGGGGCTCAGCAGCCTGCTGAGGGTCACCACAGCCCAGTGGGCAGGGACCAGCTTGGAGTCGGGAAGAGGTGTGGAGCTGCAGGAGGGGGGTTCCCACTGGCTGCTGCAGGGCTGAGCCCAAGGTGCGCGTCTCCGACAGGCACAAAGACGAGTTGTGGAAGCAAAGCCAGAGCCAGCCGGCATTCAGTAGCACGGCCTGCAGCACCCGGTAAAGCCCTGCAGCTCCAATCGCTGAGCCGCACACCAACAGCAAACACAACCAAAAACTTGCAGCGAGCATTTGACATGCAGCCCCCGTGCAGCCGGAGTCAGTCTGACCAACCTGGCACCACCCAGGGAAATAAAGGTTGCTGCCGGTGCTAGCATTTCTCTTTCAGAGAAGTGGACGAGGACCTGGAGCTGTGGGTCTGGGGAGCTGTGCTGGCCGTAAGGACCGGAGTGGTGAGGGACAGGGGATGGTGCCTGTGCCCTCCCCGGGGCCGGAGTGCGTGGTGCACGCAGGGCAGGGCGCACCGAGGTGTCTGCAGAGCAAGTTTGGAGCTCGCTGCAGCTGACTCTCGGCATCCACCCAGGGAAAAGGCCCGTCAGTGAAGTAACATAAACCTGCAGCAGGACACACAGCTTGAGCTGACAGACTGCTTACCCTCAAAACTGCCAGAGCCTGGAAGAGAATAATGACAATAAGTTAAAAGTCAGAAAAATGCAATGTACGTCGTTACACGGCTGCAGACGCCATCTCTTAACCATTCTGTGACTGCTGGATTACTGCTTACAGGGATTTGAGAGAACAGTAAAGGCATAGCATTCCATTGAGACAAGAGCAACAAAAGTTTCCAGTAAGTACTTGTCTCATCAACATTACTGACCTGCTCTGGTAGCAAGCGCTCCTGAGCCGTGTGGCTCCGCCACCATCACCCACGTGGATCAGTACACTCTGCTCCAAGCATGGGCTTTCCCGGCTGGTCAGGTGGCCCTGGCTCTGCCCGATGTCCCCTGGATGTACTGGACCTCCCCGCCAGTCCCTGGTGGTGACCGCGCAGTTTCCACACTGGTTGTGGAACTGGGTGCCGACCCATTAACAGCAGCACATGCAACTAATCTGACTCAACAAACAGATTTTGCGACACGTGTTTTTGTCCCGTACCTTTCTCTTCCACGATCTGTCTTTCGCTGTTCCTACCTTGTGCCTGCTGGCGCGGCTGAGACCTGGAAAGTCTGGGTTGAACAGGCCAGGGAGGGCAACCCGGGAGCATGGGAAGAGTCGCGGGAAGCAGAATAACTACCCGCAAGTCCTATTGCTCATGGTGCTGGAAGTAGCAGTGAAGTTTCCCTCCCAGGACTCCATCCCTCGCAGCTCTTCATCTCGTCGAGGATGGGCTTCCTCTGCGGACAGGGAACGGCTGCGGGTCCGCTCCGCGTGGGTTACCACAGGCTAGCCCACCGAAGGACTGGGCGGTCAGGGCCGTTGCTGAGCTTCCTTCCCAGGAGAGGAGAGGAGAAGTACCTGGGGTCTGAGCGTTGCTTCAGATTAAATTATAAGTCCTTGCTCTCATCTTCTGTAATTAAAAAACAAAACAAAGTTTTGCCGGCTGCATGCAGAGGAGCTCTCGGAGAGCAAAGTCTTGGGTACGTTACTGGTCGCAGGCAGTGGGCATGGGCAGCTCCAGAAGGCTGAGTGGGTGTTTGCAAGTAGTAATCCTAGATCGAAACTAGAAAGCCTGTAGTATTAGAAAAGCATTGTGGCTATGTTAGAAAACTAGAAGTGCCAAAGCCACACTGCAGCATTGAAATGCTTGTTTAATGGAGGCAGAACAAACAGCCTGTCTTCCAGCAGTAGCATTTGGAAAGCTGATGCAATCTTATTTTTTAATTTTTCAGTAAACAAGGCTTTGATTTGAGGTCCCAGGAATGCAAGATGCCAGACAGTTCATGCTAACTGGGAGGTCTTCCTCGTACTCATTTGTAATGTGCATGAATTATAGAACTTGTTTCTTGTATCATTCCCTGAAATTAAAATTGTAACAAAGGACACATCAGTGCTTGTTAAAAATAAACCCGATCTGTTCCTGATGGAGATAATAGGAGCAACATGACAATATTTTCTGGGGGTGGGGGTGGAACAGAGCACTTACGTGTCAGGCATCTCTTTCTTGTGATATTTGCTCCTAATTCTAGAAATACATCTAAATGTAGTCTAACAGGACTCTGTTCCACAAGAAATTAATGAGGAACAAACATTAATTATTCATGTCCTGAAACAGTAGGTCTGCTAATGTTTTTGCTAATCAACAAGTCAAACAGCTGTATCTTTGTCAGGGCAATCTTGGGGAGGATGGAGAAAGAACAATATTGATATGTTTTACCTGACTGCCCCCAAAGTCTTGCCCTTAGTTTGCACATTTCTCCACCAGGAATCTGGGATTCCTGCTACTTTTTAACGCCATCCATTGTTAGAAGATTGAACTGAGATACTCTCCAGCACAACATCCGCTGCAGACTGGACCAAACTCCGGTGAAGGAGCTATGGGGAGCTCCCCAGACGGCTTCCAGGCCTTTGGAGGCAGCCCTTTGTAGGAAAAATTAAGGGAATGAGACGAAGCAAAACAAAAATCCAACCAAAGGAGAAAGGAAGAACCGGGATTCAGCTGCTCAGGCCTGAAACAGAGACCGAGTATCTGAACAAAACCTGCCCTTGGCACTTCTGGTCATTCGTGCCCCGGTTGGAGTCTGTGGGCTCACTGCTGGGTCCCAGGGACAGCACCGCAGCGGGGACACCCGACAGCAGGAGAAATGGAAACTATAGACGGGTTAAGGACTGACTTTTCATGCTGGGCCTTTATCTGGGTGAATGTAATGAATCGAAGCTACAGAAATATTGCTGTTTAGACATTTACCTAACAGAACACACTTAAAAATTAATGGCTTTGTTTAGAAAAAAAATACTTTAAAAAATCAAAGCATAATTAGAGAACAAGTTGCTTTCAAACAAGAGCTTGAAATGTGAAACAAAATTAAAAATATATTTCCTTCAAAGCGGCAAAGATTACATAGCCAAAAAAGGAGTTAAAATCCTCTTGCTTTGCCAAAATTCAGTGGCCCGAAGCTATTTTTTTTGTTTGCTGTGAAATTGTTAATTGCTTGAACAAGAGCAGAGCAGGGACTGTTCAGCGTGCATTTACGCAGAGACTCTTAAACATCCTCCATCTAATTCAGCAAGGCGCGTTTGTCTCCACATCCAACCAAAGGAGCACAGAGTGTGTGGAGCAGCAATTGTCATGACCCTCTGCTGCCCAGCAAAATGCAACAATAAGAAAACTCAGGCAAACAGTGCCAGAGAAAGCAGTTCAGCATCCTCACACATTGCTCCCAACATAGCTGTTTGGCTCATATTTACCATACTTTGGTCATCATCCATAAACCAGTAAGGGTAAAGACATATATTTTTCCACTTTCAAAATGGAAAAAAAAAAACCAAATCCTTTTTTTTGCCCCCAAATTTCAAATATTATTTTCCAAATTGAAGGGATTTTAAGACTTGCCCAGAGTACAAAATCTCTGTCTACATGTCCAACATGGTTCAAAATTCCATTAGAGCTTCTGCATCTTAAAACTAGTCCAAGAAGAAGGTCAAGCTGCTTAAATCCTGGAGCTATATCATAGCTGTAGTTGCAGCAGATAAAGCCCTTCCCTCCCAGGATCCCCAAACAAGCTGATTACCAGTTTGATAACCAAACCCAGAATTTCCCTGCTCCAGGTGCTCTAACAAACAATTTTCCATCACATCTGCCTTGGGATTCATTCTGAATTGGTTCCAATCTGATGAGGCACCATGGGACCCCGCATCGAGGTTTTGCAGCTGTTCCCAGGAGAGGAGGTGACCGACGTCCCACAGGCTGAGAGCTGCAGGGAACACGGACGTAGGGAAGCTGCCGGGTGCTGCTGTGCCCTGTAGCTCTCTAAAATTATTCAGCTTTGTGCTGCCTTCACATCCCCGTTACATTAATGCTCCCTGAAATCTTCATTAAAATTTGAAATTAAAATGTAACAATCAAAGGGGATGGGGAGGAATCCTGTCACCTGGTGTTAAACTCATCCCTTCCATGGTCACATTTCTTGGGGTTTAATTGAAGAAGTCACGACGCCTGCCGCACCCGAGCTCGGGGAAAACAAGGTCACTGGCCAGAGCGTGCGTGCCATCAGTAACACCCACGCGAGCCCACGTTGGTGCCAGTGCTGACGGGCTGTGGTTTCCTGTGGGTCTTGGCGATGTTTTACTGAAGAGGACACGGGGCTGTGCAGTGCCAGCCCCCCGCACGCCGAGTAGCCTTTGCCACGGCAGGTGCTTGCTGGCTGCGTACATTACGTGGTGTTTTAGCAGCTCACCTGTCTTCAGTGTTAACATCTCTTTGCCTCTTGCACATTTTTTCACCTATTGGACACACCAGGATGCCTTGCTGTGATCAGGAGAAGAAAATCTCAAGTTCCTAACCCGCTTTACATTTAGACGCAAACATCCCAGTTAGAAAGCTCTATAAGCAAGAAATGTTTCCAAAGTGGCAAAAGGTTTCTGTATTAAAAGCATTAGAGAAATCCCTGGGGAGCATTCCTGAAGGAAAGGCCCACTGGGGTCCTAACCCAGCGCTCAGCCACGTGCCGGGACCCAGAGGCGACGGTTCTACCCAGCACCAACCCCACGTTTGTGTAACTCAGCACAGGCTCCCGACTCGGTGGTGCCGCCGTGCCACCCGTTGTGGAAAGGTTTATGTTGCCAGCACAAAGATGTGAGACGTCCAGGGAATACTTATAGTTGGGTTTTGCCAGAGACAGGCGACCCACGAGTGCAGATGTTGCAGGGAAGGTGCTGGCTCTTCCCAAAGCCTTTGAGAGCTCGGACAATGGAGGGAACTATTTAAAGTCAGTCGCTGAGCCACAGCAGTGTGAGGAGCAAGCCTAGGGCAATATGCAGCCACGTTAAGATGCAGGCAGGGGCAAGAGCTTGCACCCCTCTGAAAGCAGGTTCAGCACAGCAATAGCAACAGCATCACCCACCTGGTGCCCCTGCGGCTGGGGCTACTCTCCTGGACAGGGCTGCCTAGGAAACGTTACAGGTCCCTGCTCCTAACAGCATCCCAAAAGGTGCCTTTGGTTTTGCACCAGTCGGAGCAATGCTCCATTGCTGATGCTTCTTATGCATTGCACCAGCTCTTTCTCCAGGACAGAGAGGGCTCTCTCCCACCTGGAGCTCTGCAGGCTTTGAGAGGAGCTGGAAAACGGTGCAGCTGTTTGCTAGGGTTTGTGGCAGAAGCATCGCCCAGCAGAGGAAGGGAGAGAGTCTTTGCTCTGCTCCACAAAACTGCCCGCAATGGTGCGAGGCTGCTTGCTGCACCGGGTGGGCTCAGGCTCGGGCACGGTGCAAGGCTTTGCATGCAATTCTGCACAGCTTTGCAGATTTTACTGTTTGAAGTCACACATGTTGTGTTCTGGAGGTGTTTCCTCCCCTGGTTTAGGGAAGCACAGCACCCTAAAGCTCGCGGCATCAAGTTTTGCAGCCCTTTATTAGACATTTCCCCAAATGAACAATCAAACAGTTTTGGGGCAGTGTAAATCTGTAAGAATCCATTCCTTCCACCGCAGGTAAACCTCAGACATTAATGTATTTTGTAGTCAAATTAACAAGTCTCATTACTTTTCTCCCTGACACATCAGTCTCCACATGTTGATATTAAAGCTTCCACTGCATACAAATACAGCCTGAAAACGCTTTCCTATAGGCCTAGATATGCTTACAGTCACATATACTTTGATCCTGATTTAGACTTAACTCCCTCTTTAATAATAGAGACATCAACAGTTGGCAGTGTGCTTGTTCAAGAAGTCCTCCTCGTCTTCTTTGACCCACGGGTAACTCAAAGTCACGTCAAAAAGCAAAGAGTGGATGAAATTGTTGTCTGACATACCTTTAGCCACCAGAGAGCACACAGAGAGGTATGTTATGTTGAGTTGACTCCAAATAATTTTCACATGAATTACTAAAGTGCCAGAAATGTATAATTTATTAGCATTTAAATAAATCACAGAGCAGAAGTGCTTTAAGGTTATCGGTGCAAGATGCGCAGGCTAGGCTATAATTAACTCAAAAACGTCATTGAGAGCAGTGCTCTTGGCAGTGCCGCACCGACATGATCAAGGCACAGCACGACAAAGTACAAAAGGGGTTCGACTCCCAAAAATTAAGATGAATAACAACACAGCAGTCAAACCCCAGAGGCGGTGGGTGATGCTGGTGCCTCCTCCCCGCACCTCCCCATCGCTGACAGGGTTTTCCCCCGGGTCCGGGACACACGTTTTTCCCTCTCGAGCACTCGCGGTCACGGCAGCGCTGCGGCCCGCGTGCCGTCGGTCAGCGAGAGCCGTCCCGGCGCCCGACGGCCTCCGCCGCTCCTGGAGGAAACGCGGCCTCGACAGAGATGGACGGCCCCGGATCGCCCGCCGCCGCGCGCCCCGGGGCTGGCACGGGGGTCACTGCCGCCGCTGCTGGGGGGTCACCGCCGGGGGCTCTGCCGGGGGGGCCGGGTCAGCACCCAGCGCTGCCGGGGGTTTCCCCTCTGGCCTTCGTCACTTCCCTCCGCCACAGCTGGAGGCACCGAGAGCGGCGACACCAACTCTGCTACAGCCTTCGTTTGGGCTGGAGTACGTTGACCAGATACGATGTTTTTTGAAGTTCAAATCTAAAGGCTGTTTCTGACAAAAATTGTATTTGCCAGATGGCATAAAGAAATAGCAAAAAACCTCGTTTTTCTTTTGTGGGAAGAAGACGGAAGACCCGGGTGAAGCAGGGCACTGGGGACGTACGCAGTTCTGCCATCTGACCCCGCTGTGGTGAAACAGAGCGAGGCTGAGGAAATCCCTCGGTCCCCCGGGTCCGGTGCCCTTTGCTCCCCGGGTTTGGACGCCCGGCTCATCCCCGCAAGAGGGATCCCCCTGCTCACCCCGCTCCCCGGCAGCTCCGGCCGGTCTGCGGGACGGGCAGGTGCCGCTCTGCCTGACGGGACACTGGACCCGTCCCAGCGCCGCAGCCGGCCCGGCGCCGAATGCCTCCCAGAGGCCCAGGGAGCAGCGGCAGTCCTGGGGGCCACGGCTGGCGAGCCAGGGCAGGTTTTCTCAGCGGAGCCCAACCACCGCCTTCTCAGAGCAAACGCGACTCTTGCTGCACCTCTGCGGTTCGCCGTAATGGCTCCTGCCCTGGAGTCGATGTAAAAGTCTGCTTCAGCGCTGCCCGTGTCACACGCTGACACCATTTAACACCGACCTATGCGGCACGGCAAGGCCGGACGTCACCGTCACCCCCGAGGCCAAGCACCAACCTGCAACTCGCTGCGTGTCGCACGTATCCACGTCGAGTATCTCTTATGGCAAAGACATTACCGAACCGAAGTAAACGCAGACCTACCCGTCCCCACGCGAGGGACCCAAGCGTGATAAATGGATGCTGCTGTTGAGACGTGGCCGGAGTGGAAACGATCCTTCCTTGTAGAGTGCCAGAATGATCCTCCCTCATGCGTGCAATATTCACGCAATCACAAGTTTAAAACACACATCATCAGCTTTTTCTCTCTATACAATTTTCCAGTCGTAGGAAAGCTGCAAGAACATAGCTGAATAAGTTTACAAACTTTCAATTTATACTAGGGTTAAAAGCAAGACAGCAAGCAGAAAATACTGAAAAAATACAGAAGCAGTATATAAAAATCTGTATCATCACAACCGAGTTCACCACTGTGAAAGCACATTTAAGATCAAACTGAAAATAAAATAAGCAGACAAATCACAGTAAAACACATTAGATTTCCAGGATGAACGTTGCTAGGGTCACAGAAGATATTGCTTAAAAATATACTTGTCTGGAGATTAACATAAATCCTGTTCTACATGGTTTCCAATAAACTTTTCTGCATGTCCTTTCCACCCTGGAGAGGCAGTCCACCCTGCCGATGGGGACAGAGGCGGCTGGGACAGCCGGGGTCGGGAGGGAAAGGCAGCACCTGCGGCTGGCGGTGCTACCGAACCGGCCGGCACTGACCCCAGTGCCGAGGGCACCTGCACCGGGACGTGTCTGTACCCCGCACACCCGAAAAGAGCCCAGTTCTTGCTGACCACGGAGACGTCACGCTAATCGCTGAAGTGTCCTGTTACGACCTCTCGTGATGAGAAAACATTATTGCAGAGAAAATAATCCCACACTTTGATTTGGCAAATATTTTGTTTGTATATTCAACCTACCCGATTACCACTGCTTCTCCCTGTAAAATAAGCTTCAACTAGTTCCCCTCAAACGCAGCTTGGTGTTTGTCTGCGTGCAGAAACCGACCTAGCGAGCAGCCCGGGGAGCGTGGGGATGCCTCGTCCGCTGGGCTGCTGCTGCTCCGAGCTCGCTCGCCTGAAAATAGGTGGTCTAGAGCAGTTACCTGGGAAACACAGTACCGGCCCTCTGCTCTTAAGTGAAAAAAGTGTAAAGTGCTGAGCTCCAGTCATGCAATGTCAACTTAAGATGCCCCCAGATTTATTAAAAATAAATCCTGGACTGCATATCCTGTTGTGGAGCAAAATCATCGTCACTTCAAATAAAGCAGGTGTCAAGAAGCTGAGTGGCATGCAGCGTACTACCTGCAAATCAATCTCAGGCAGCGTTTTAAGGGATAAAAGGCGATATTCTGGTCACCTCACCCAGCATTCTGCCTTTGAACTGAGTAATGTGAAAATCTTCACTTGGGCAATACAGGTCAAATATTGAAAACTTTCGGATGCCTGAAGATGCAGATTTCAAATAAAAAAAGAGTTTAGATAACCATTAGGTTCTGCCGAGTTTACTTTTCAATTAAATGTGTCTCCAAATGGCAAGAAAATTAGAGAGATGCTGAAGCAATGCCGACAGCCCAAGGAGCAGAGGTGCGGAGAGCCCGGCTCGGGAAGGATCCCTGCATCCTCCTGCCCTTACGGGGTAGCCTTTAGAACGCTACATTAGTTTCTCCAACCTACACTTTTCACCAATTCTTGTATTTAGCTCCTGACACTGGACAGAAGGCCCTCCCAGGGGAAGGTTCAGTGCCCTTTAAAGACTTGTTTTGTCCTTCCAGACGGGGTACTGTTCTCATGACTTGCACCATCCTCACACTGTCCCAGTACCTCTTCAGAAGCAGCCGTACCCAAGCGGCTGTCAAGCACCACGTTCTATTACACACAAGACCTTACCCCATCCACCCTGCTGTCAGCCTTGCAGTGGTTCTCCACATCTGGCTGCACACGTCCAGGATCTAGCACAGATCAACCTACCTGAAAATTAACAAGCAGCAATTGGAAATTGTCTGTGGAATGATCCTGGGGAGAAAAAGAAAGAAAAAGCTCTTGTTAAGCCATTTACATTTTGATCATCACAATTATAGATCTGTCATGGAAAAAAGCAGTGGAAGTACACATAAAAAACTTCAGACAAATGTCAGACAAACTTACTTTTCCATTTTCAACCACATGCCCATGTCAGTGATCTCATCAATAAGGACCCAGATAAACATTGCACAACCGGCTCCATGGGCTACACAAGACAGAACTGGGTCCCGTGTTTGAAAAGACAAGTTAAAATTATATTTCCATCTTTGGGAAACCTTTCTGTAAACAATTATTGTTGTATTTCATACAACTATGAGTGTAGCTACTAAAGAGATTCTTGGCCTAATAATTATAGCAACAATTTACCTTCATGTATTTGTTCAGTTGAAATAATTACTTGACACATCTTGCTTTCTTCAAAATGGCTTTCAGCAAGATTCAGATCCATCCCTGCAGGAAGAGCTGTCCTTACCCCACCAAACAGTACTTTTGTAATAGGGGAACATTTAGATGGTATTTGAAACAGCTGGGGGGAAAAAAAAAAATAAATCCAAAGCCACAAACACACAGAGAAAAATGCTAGTCCCCTTTCAAGTTCTTTTTATTCCCTTTTGCCATTAAAATTAATTTTGATCATGTAGCAAGAAACTACTATTTTGAACTGAATGCCAAACATTTCCTACTCACTGTCAAGACTCCATCTCCTTAAAGGACTTTATTGCATCTTGCAGAATGAGGATTATTTGGTGGTTATTGACAGGAAAGTGGACTGTGGAAAGATTGTAAAGTTCAATTACTGGCAATGAGAAAATGTCCAAAAGCCACAGGTTTATCATGAGAAGGCTCTTCATCAACACAGAAGAAAAGCCAGTTCATGTTTTAAAACACTGACATTGCAGGACCACAAAGGGGTGTGAGGGAGATGGTGATACAAATACAGTTATTAAATATACTAGCAAGTGCCTTCCTCTCTTCCCCCTATTCCTCAAAAGACTGCAGTGAAGAAAGGGAAAAGGAAAAATGCCGATCCTTGTAAAGTTTCTAGTCTGTTTTCAAAAAAATCTTGTCACAGCACACCAACAATACAGGTAAGAAAAAAGAATGCAAGAGAAAAGGCTTTTAAACTTGGATCACAAACATTTACATTCATGAAAGCAACACAGGAAAGAGAAGAGAGTAACGGAAACTAGTGAAAGAAGCAAAGACCAAGAATAAAATTAATAGAATAAATTAGTTTTCAGACCAAATTGCAAAGGGGTTAGAATTTGCATGTATATAATTTCATGTTTTGTACACACTATTTTCAGTAACCCAGCAATACTGCAAATCTGTAAAAGAGACCATGGAACCCATAGCAGTCTATAAAACATTTTTCATTTTTTGTTAAACTTTGAACCTTCCCCAAAATGTAAAACAGCCTTTATTGGAATCCCTCCCACCCCCATTGTATCCTCCCCCCATCAATTTATATGTCTTAATTAGTACTATTTCAGCACACTGATACACTTGAAGATTTTTCTCCTAGCTATTAACTATTCAGTAGGACAAACTTGCGCACACATTCCATACAAATGAATAACACCTTCACACATATACTTCCCCCCAAAAAAGTGATAACGCTCTTTTTGTGATAGTTGTAATTTTTTTTGAATGGTTCTGCTGTCCGATTTATTTAAGTTAGAATTTTCTTTCTTTTCTAAATCTTGAACCATTCCATCGTATATCTTTATTGCAAAAAAGTCAACATGCATCTTAGAAATTCAGATTGTAATCAATAAAACAAACATTACATATATGAATTTAAATGTATAAACAGTTAGAAATTCAACAATATCTCCTATTATACTATTACACAAGTTCACAATTTGTAAAAACTATAGTACAAGTTTACTATACACCAAGAGGAACTTCATTCCTTTTCACATGATTTTGTTAAAAAAAGTGTTGTTTTCACAATAAGCAGGCAATTGTTTTCAGATTTATCTTTTCAACTCTTGAGTTTGTTTTGTTCTTTTTGCTTAGGTTAATTCAACAATGAAAGGGAGATAATTCTTCCTAACAGTTACTTTCTTATCACATACTCTTTCAATGTTTATACCCTAAGTTCAGACTGGTAACATCTAATTACACATTGCCTGTAAATACACTGGCTGGTGTACACAAGTTACATTGTTGATTATAAATTTTGTCTAAGGTACTCTCTGAAAGTACACGTGAATTTCACAATAAAGCGTTGCCATAAAAACAAAATAAGCTGTACTGTCATGTTACCTACTACAACAAACAAACAAGCAAAACGCCCCCCCCCCCCCAGTTTAATATAGCCTAGTATACCCTAAAATATGGGGAGATCCATCAGCTTTGGCAGAATGAAGGTCACTTTCAAAGAGCTTTCCTCCTCCTTAAACACCAGCAGTCAGATACCGCTATACTGCCCATCACTTAAATTCCCAATAATATAATCGCATGCTTTCAATACACAAGCTAAGTTCAGAGGCACAACTCACTTTTGTGCCTCAGCGTTTAGAAATCATGTTTGGGATGTCACTTGAGGATTTATGTAAGCCCGCCAATGTGCACTGTAAAGGGTGGGGGGGGCAGGGGGAGGAAGAAATCATATAAAGCTCTCAAAAAAATCATTAAATAAAACTACTGCACTCGCTTCCCTCCTATCTTGCCCAACTTGAACAGCTAGCATGTCCAGGCAAGGGCAAGTGTCCCTGAACAGTGTGCCAGTCAGGTGTCACTTTAGAGCTAAAACCATATGAAAAGGAATCCCATTCTATGTGTGTCAAAGGCTACTGCAATTTTTCTTACAGCTTCATTCATTCACTGTAATTTTCATTTTCCAAATACAAAAATACAACAATTCTTATTGAAATCTATACGCTGGTAGTTTTAGTACACAAAAAAGCAAAATATTTACAAAATTATACAGTTTAAGAAAAAACTCTGTACAAAAAAATATATAAATCCTTTTGTTCCCTCTATCATTTTTTAAATTGTCAGGACTCAAATATGTTTGCTGCAATGGATTTTTCAAAATATACATTGACTGAGCCACAGACATTAAAAAAAACATTAGAGATGATGGGAGAAAAGCAAGACATTCTTCTAAGTATGTAGGATTGGTTTCCCCTCATTTCTTCATGTCTGTAATTTAGCCTCAGTATTAGCAGGAAAGTCCTAATTATATAAAGAGGTAAGGTTTCAATGTGAAGAGACAGAATACTGAAAGACATATTCCCCTCAACTGACAAGGAAATAGAAATTACACTGTTTTGACTTTTGATACACCACCAAGGCAAAAGGGTAACAAAGTTAGGGGAACTGTTAACGCAAAGGTGTGCTCAACTACATGTCACTAGCCAAGTTCAGAGCCATTATAATTTAAAGGTTTTGATGTGTATTTTTCTTCAGTCGGGTACTTGCTGGGAAATATACTGGTAAACTAATTATTCAGAGAGGAGAGCATTTTTGCACCGACATTCTGTTTATTTTGTATAGAAACGCACATAAAATGTACTGAAAAGTGTATGGTACAAATGGACAGAGTCAAGGAAAATGCTTACTAGAGAATACGTTCATGAACCACAAGAGCCACGTAACAGTTAAGATACATGGCTCAAGTATCTGAACTTGTTATCCTCATTTCTATCATAATACACACCATTTCTGGGGCAGCTGTGTGTGTGTTTTTAAAATGGTACAACAATAAGGCAACTGAGAATGTAATGGTGTTCATCTTAAACGTGTCTGAACAAAACTATACTTGGAGATGTATTAATGACCTTCCAAAACCAGCTCTGCACACTCCTCTGAAGACTTAAAGTACTGGTTTAATGCCAGTCTTTAAGCAGGATACTGACATTCTGTTGGCTAAAAAGCATTTTGCTCTGAACACTTCATGGATTTAGTTTGAACATAAACAAACAGTAACAGGGAGAGGAGGAAGAGTTTCTACTGGCTGGTAGATGGTTGCCAGTTTAGTTGTTTTTCTTTTTGAGGAAGTATGAAACTCATTACATTCATGCTCACAAATACTGAAATGCAATAAACAGTCAAACTTGAATCTTATACTGAAACTACAGAAGAAAATCAACAGTGAGTGAAAATTCACTCAAATATGTGTCATTGCTGATGTTTTCTGTGAAGCAGAATTTGAAGAAACAGAGTGAACTGGAGAATATTATAATAATACCCTGTTAAATTGCTTCTTCCATCTCCTCTCACAAAAAGCAGTAGAACGTAGAAACCACGTGGCTTTCAAACATATTGAAATAAACGATTTATGAATCTAGCCACAAACAATTCCTACAATAAGTGATTCCATATGAAATAAAATACTACCCTTTTTCAATTAGCAAATGAGGCAATTTTTTCTTTCATAACATTTAATGAAAGTCTTTCCCCTAACCCCATAATATTGCTAAATAAAACCTGTAATATCTTTTCAATTATAAACTAACAAATCAATCGCATTATAAAAAACCCAAAACAAGGTAAAACAGGTGACACAAAAAGAGGACAAGAAAATACTAATCCCCCCCCCCCCCTTTCTCTCTTTTTATCCTTCTTAAATAGAAAAAAATCACCACTCTGGTGAGCTTGATAATTATGTAAAAAGTTACTGGGCCTTTGGCTAGCTTAGTATCACAGCTCTATATCCGAAATGTTTTTATAACAAACTTTGCTCACTTTAAATCTTGTGGTTTGAAAAGAAAGTAAAGCTTTTTTTGGCTCATCAACTTCCTTAAATAAATGTTTAAAAGATGTAGCTCGAACTATATTCCTAAAATTATACATTTCCAACATCAAGTTTCATCTTCTCCAAGAACGGGATTCATCCTCATCTTCGTCATCATCATCATCATCTTCGTGCAAAAATAAATCTGAGGTTTCAGTCTCCTAGATGAAGAAAAAAAAAAATGTACTTTTAAACAAAGAAGTTCCATGCTGTATCCTAGGAAACATGTCATGCAGCATCAGTTGCACTTTGTATCAGGTTCTTGTTTACTGTATGTCTCACCAGAACGCATACAATTACATTCAACAAGTTTTACCGAAAGAACAGTAGAAAGCCAAACTTCAAAGGAAGCAGGAATAAACAACCACCCACCCTCTCTGAAACAACAGTTTTCTGTTAAATGCCTAGACAGAAAAACCATTAAAATGTTTCCTAATGTGATCCTAATTACAGGAAAGAATATAAGTAACTTATCCTACAGTGCAGCATTAATACTGTGAAGTAAAAAGATTAGCATCCTGCAGATAGAGAATATGAGGTTTGTTTTCATAGTTTAAAAATCAACATCCCATCCAGAAAGTGTATTTTTTTTCCTTTTCCCTTTTTTTAAAATGTGGAAAACATACCTGACTTTTCAAAACCAGTTAAGTTTCTGGTTTGCAAAAACATCTTTTATGAAATTTCTTCAGTAAACAGAAAACTGTACCCTAAAAGAGCTCTTAGCTATTAGATTCCTACAAGAGTGATTAGGTTTATTAACATATTTTCATACCTCTTCCTTAGACTCCTCTTCCTCGATTTCTGTGGACACAGAAGGTACCTTAGGTTTGTACCATGATATCTGTAGCCTTCTGTCTTTGAACCGGGATCCTTGGTTAGCAGCCTAGATTGTATTTTAAACGAACATATTTTCAAAAAGAGGATCAAGTGAAGAATTTTTAAGATTGCCAACAATGAGCTAGACCCAGTGAACATCATGCAGATGCACATTTGAAGAGCTCAAACATATAAGCCACAATCATCCACTTCAGTCCTCCAAGAGCAACTTCACTCAAACCTGAATCTGCTAAATAGTGCTCATCTACCACCAATCTGAAAAGATTAACAGAGCTCTGAACTGATCGTGACATGGAACCTTTATCAGCTTTATCACCTTTATGTTACTATTAAGGTAAACAGGAGGTATTTCCCCCTTTAGTGACACTATATGCAGTAGCAACAAATACCCACACTATCTAACTCAAACTAGTGGGATCAAAGTCTGCTAAATTTTAAAACAAAAGCAGACACAAGAAGTTAAAAATTCTTATTTTAGAACCGTGAACAAAAATATATCCATTATTCTACTTACATTCTCAGCTTCTGAGCGAGATTTAAAAGTTAGAACAACACTTAAGGGGGAATCCTCTTCTTGAAGGTCTTCAATATCTCCAAATTTCTATGAGAGAAAAATCGATTAGGAACAGTAGTAATATTCTCCTCAAAAAACATGATCATCATGTGCTACAGTTGCAGTGTACTGAAGTGCCACTGAAACCTTACTTTTTGGACAGAAAAGTGAGAGCCAGAGAAATCTCAGCTGCATCGTCCAGCAATATTGCAGCATTTGTACCCATATTTTTGGGCAAAAGCTCAGATTTATTGTTATTCTAATAAGTGGAGCTTAATTTTGCAGGAGAAAAGGAAATAAGTGTATTAATCTACAGCTCAGAAGCGAATTCTTTGAATTCACCATTTCCCTTATTCTCTTCTGCCCTTCGTTGTTGTACTTCTTTAGACCTGTTAAGCAAGTCCTTTAGAGCTCATTAGTTTGCAAAAGAGATTTCAGTAATAGGAGTCAAACTTTGCTATAGAGCTCCTGAATACATTCTACAAGTATACTGGGAGAAGGAAAAAAATATGATCTAGTATGGCTATATTAACAAGAAGTTTGCATTTTTAGAGTTTATATACTGCATAACGGTGAAAATTGGTACGCAAAACTATCAGCAATGATAGTTAAATAGTAAAAAAAACCCAAAACAAACAAAAAAAGGATTTATGCATGGAGTACAAGCAGCACAAAAGAAGTAGTCAACTTGAGATTTAATATGAATAGCAGAAGAAAAATAGTTTAAAAGCCAGTAAGATAATAGCTTGAGTAACAGCCCTAGTTGTTTGTAAAAACTTTTACTGGTTTTAGCAGCTAAAGACGACTAAAACTTTCAAAAACGTGAAGTCTCTCAGAAAGAGAATTAAAGCAAAGATCTTTTTTAAAAAAAGGCACTCTGGTCCCCTCTCAGGACTTTTCCCAGGGTTCATGGCATTGTTATCATACCCTAAAGCAGGCTGGTTTTTTTGATCCAATCACACATTTTTCACCAAATCTACCTAATCAAAGCAGTCGTAGTGACCTCTAACCTTTTGATAAGGAAGGAGGCAAAAGCAGAGAGTAACAGGTGAGCAAAGAGCAAAGCTTACCCCACTGTATGAAGAACTGTAAAGTTCTCTGTTCCCACTCAAACCAGAAACAAACAAGCTTTCAGATTACCAGTTCTCTTGAGAACTCTACTGCTTTTCTGTATCCAGCTCTAAAGGGTAGGATTCTACAAAATTAGTTTTCCCTATCAATCACTTGCTCTGCAAAGAGCATCCAGAAACACCAGACTGATTTGATCAAACTTAGATTTCATGCTGGGTCTATTTATGAAGTATTACATGATCTCTCTGAGAAGTTTACTAGCTTTGCACATGAAAACATTTCATTCTGGAAAGGGTAACTGTGGGTAATGTAAAATCAGTTTCTCCTTTATTATGTTAACTTAGTTATGATACTAACACATCTGTTAACTTAGCTTGCAAACTAGCAAGCTACTCGCTCTACCATGAGTTCGTAAACAAATTTAATTACTTTGAAACTGATGTCCTGTTTAGCAAAACAGTGCTTTGCTTCTTGAGCTAGAGAGAAACAAGATAAATGGTATGAATCACTAATCTGACAAATAATTTGTAAACAGAGAGAGGGTGATAGGTATTTTTCAGCTTTCTAACGTCGTTTTAAACTAATGCAGAATTAATAAGAGTAAGCTATTTAGCTTTGCCCATTAAAAGAATGCATTGGGCAGCTATTGTAAAGCAGCTATAAGAGACATTACTTTTATACCCTTGATAACTCTTGAAACTGTTTGCTTATCCATAGCCTGTTCCAAGAATACATAGAATCATAGAATCAATTCAGGATGAAGTCTTTGATTTGTTTGCACTAATAGAAACAAAAAGACTTGCATCTTCAAGAATTTGGAAAAGAAACAGTTATTTACAAAGTTCTTAGCATGCCTCTCTTTGCAAGCAAGCACACATCCAGGGTTATCGGTGACCTACTTAATCTCAGAGTTATAGTTTGGCTACAATTCTCTTCAGTTTTTTTTTTTTTTTTTTTAATGTGACCTCATACTTACAGAGAAGTGCTGTAACAATTCATCTTTTTCCTCTTCAATGAAGCCTCCAACTGTTAGTGCTTTGGGACGATGATCCACCACCATGTGATTCAACATCCCCCTTCCTCTCCCACCACGACCCCGTCCTCGTCCTCTTCCTTGGGCTGGCACTGTCTTTCCTCGACCAACTGGCAAAATGCCTAAACGGGCAGCCTGTTTAAAGAAGGCAAATAATGTACAGAGCCACCCTCAGTTTGAAAGGATTTAAAACATTTATGTATCATAAATACATTAAAAGCATCAATCCAGAAAAACTCACCTCTACTTGTAATTGATTTAGCTTTTTTCGCAATTCAGTTGTGTCTTCTCCAGAAGAGAGTCTCTTATGGAAGTCCAGCTCTGCATCTAAAAGTTCCTTTTGTGCCTTAGAGAAAAAGGTGCAGAAAGGGAAAATGGAAGGGAAAAGCAGAACTGTAATGTGTGCTTTTAATGTTCTATTCCACTTCTTCAGCAATACATTTATGTAAATGATATAGACAGATCAGTACACAATATCCATACTTTCCTTTAAATTCAGTTTAATTGCCTCCATCTCCCTCCCCCAACCCATTTTTTAAAGGACCCAGAATTCTCTGCTTCAGAATTGGAACAAGCTTGAACGAGCTACACGCAAAACTAGGTCATCCAAGTTCCTTAAAACCATAGCTTGCTTGTCCATGGTTATCACTCTAAAATTCAAAATGCTGCTTAGAAGTGTTTTGATCTGATGTTGCTGCATTTTTAGGACATAATATCAGAAATAGTTACAAAAGACAGACAGGCAAGTGTCTTGCGCAATAAATACCTCTGTCTTGGACTTTAATTTTGATGGTGTAGAGGTTGTAGATGAAGTTTTTAATTCATCCTTTAACTGAGATATTTTTCCTGCTAGTTCTTTTAAGGTCTTCATTATTTCTGCTCTCTCTTCTGGTTTCATGGCCTTATTTTTCTCCAGCTTGGATATCAACATCTATGTATTAATAAAAGAGCAGGAATATAAAATTCCAGGAAAAACAACACTGAACAGACAGGTATCTACAAAATCAGAATGTATTTACTAAAAGACATTCCAGACTTACCTTCTGGCATTCTATTTGTTTTTCTAACATCTCCTGCTTCTTCTTCCTCATGTCTTGTTGGAGTTTCATTGCCTCCTATATGAGAAGAAAATTCTTTCTATCAGTAAAAAGCTGTATAGCATTATATGTACTCATATATACCATATTTTCTTCTTCAAACTATAGAAGTGAAGGCCGTAATGAAAACTACTAGTCTACAAAACGTACAAGTATGAAGTGTATCTGATCTGAAGAAAAACAATAAAAAGTTGCTAACTTTCTGCTGTGAAGTACTCTATGAAATTTTTGCCCTCTTAAGAAACATATCCTATGTTGTCATTTAAGTCTCATACCTGCAGAGATTAAAATCAGAGAAATGTCTCAAGAAAACCCAGAAAACCCCCGCACAACCAAGTGTGTCAAGTAAGACACCCCAAAAGGAATACTCCCTTACCCATGATTAACCTCAATATGCATTTGTAAGACAGTCCTATAATGATGACAAAAACTACACTAATGTAGAAAGCTATATAGCAATATTTGAGGTTTAAGTTGCCTATCAAACCTTTCTTCATACTTTGATCACTATACTCTCAGTCAGCCAATGAATAGTAAAGTACCTGTTTTTTTTTAAGTGCTTCTTGCACATCATGAGGTTTAGACCCTGCACCAGGCTTCATAGATGTCTTTAAGTTTGAAGAACTGTAAACCATTTTTGAGTGGCTTGTAGAAGTAGGAAATGTCTGAAATAGTAAAAACACACAAACAAAAAGATCTAATAGCTTAAAATGATTGTGATATACCATCAATGAATTTTAGAGGACTCTGTTCTGTGAAATATGAACACAAACTTCTAGATTTGTGCAACGAGACAAAAAGACCAAGGCAATTAAAACACACGCATAAAAGCATCATTGCTTGTAAGTCAACTTGCTTGGAAGCTTAAATGCTTGTTAAAAGGATTTCTGCAAAAGACACTTTCTTTCCTCCTTCATCCAAAACTCCCTCTGTATCCTGATGTCCACTAGAAAGACCACTGAAGCTGATCTTCTGCATCTGCATTATATTCAGCTTTGCAGTTATAGTCTAACACCACACTTTCTGATCAAATAAGGCAGCAAAAGTCACCTGCATACTTCCTTTCTTAAAAGGACTTGTCTGTGGCCAAGAACACATGCTGCACTATGATATTGGTGTGAATTAAAACTGTATCAGCTTGAACTCTACACAGAAGTATTCCATAAGCTTCTAGCACTACTGTGAAATAACAGCATAAGCTCAAAAATCACTGGGAACGCAATTAGATTCACCAACAAAAAGATGACATCACATACAGGCTGTCAAATTTGTTCACTATGAAGCACTGCCAAAAATACTTTCTGCTACATAAAATACTGATACTTTGTTTCTGAAGTCATTGTCCCCATTTTGTATAAACAGCTAATGAAACTAGGAAGAAGTGACTGACCATGGTTGCACAGAACATTAGTGAAAAGAAACAGAACCAACTGGGAACAGTTCGCAAGTTCTAATTGCTAGTTCCTTATTAGCTAACAGGCCAAGCAAGAAAGTAAAGAAACTGAAAGTACTGAAAGTAACTGAAAGTAAAGATGGTAAGCCTTCATCAGCATACCTGAGAATCCTCTACCACAGACCCAGACTGGCTTAAATCAGGCTGGTTTCCACCTGCTGCTCCAAGGCGACGCTTTACTGGGACTTTATTAAGGACATAGGCACCAGATGCCAGTGGTTTATTCATCACCTGTGTATCAATAAATATTAAAAAATGAAGGATTATATACTCTGCTTTCTTGAAGTAGCAGTCATTTAGGAATGCTGATAACCTTCACCGCTCAATCACTAGTTTATGATAGCACAATACCTTTGACAGATTGCTATGCATCGTTACAGCTGGAGTTGTGGTCAGGGCTTGCTGCTGAAGGTGAAGTTGGTGATGAAGAGACTGTGTGGGTGTCTGTGGCTGTTGTTGTTGCAGCAATGGGGGCTGCTGTTCACTTTCTCTGTGCCACAGTACCCTTATAAACCGATTGTTCAGAACTGCCTCGGTGCTGGAAATTGCCTTCCTAGCCTCTTCATTAGTTAAGTACTGAATTAGAGCAGCTTCAGGATCATTCTGGAAAGCAACCTAAATCAAAAGTTCATTAGAATGCAGTATTTCACAAGGAAGACGACATCTCAACCAGTAGCAAACCAATCCACAAATAACCTGCAATAATGAGTGGGATATCCAATAGTACTAACAGCTCAAAACACAGGTAAAACATTCTATGTAATTAAAGCCAAGTACCTTTTGGCAAATATTACACGTACTTGCAGCAGAGCCTATATACAGTAAAATAAAACAAAATAAAAATTACTCCTCCACCAAATAGCATCACATACTCAGAGGACTGTGAACTGCCGCTGCGGTATGACTGAAGAGACCCTAGTGCTGACTCGAAAGCTCTTTATTCTAACCTACTGAAAGAAGCCTGCTGTCCAAGGATGTACAATGCAAATGTTCACTGCAGTCTCAAAGAAGCATTATCTAATAGTCTTTAATAACACTATTTTTCTCTAAAAATTAATCACAGGAATAAAAACGTAACTCGGACTTTCCAGTATAATGATTGAGACAGCATGTTTTAAATGCATTATTTCATTACTGAGGTGCAGAAAGCACCACAGTATCTTTTGGGCTAAGACATAAAATTCTCAACTCAAGAAATACATAGGCTTTCCAGGTATCTGTCTTTTATTTAGACCTCTAACCGAGGACTTAAGAGGCAACTGTTTTGTCTAGAAAAATAAATGGAAATTAAATGCTATTTTAACCATGTAACTACCTGTGTTTTACTTATATAGTGCTTTCCCCCTTCTTACAGTGCAAGGAACACCACTGAACTGGCGCCAGTTCTAGGATGCAAAGCGGTAATAAACTGATGCATATAAAGACCCTCCTGTAGCATCTTTGTCAAAATCCTGACTATGAAGTACTGTAGGACTATCAAACAAGACAGAAATTGTTAGAGGATCTCTTTCAAAAATTATATACAAGTTGCTTAAAAACCTGAGTTGGTTTAGATACTGTTAAACCTGCAAGCCTTTCAAATTTGGTAAGACCTTATGAAGGCAGAAGCCAACATACTTTTACAGAATTAAGATAATAATACAGAGTAGACCAAGAAAAGCTTTCTTTGAATTTGATTACCTACTCTCCCAGTTAGCCTCCATTAAGATTTCTCAAGGAATGTAGTTCATTTGCAATATTGAAGAAGGCTTCAGGGAAAATAAAATACCCATATACAGGCATAAAACTGAACTTTGTTTTTTACCTGAATGTTTACAATAGTTCCAAATTTGCTGAAATGTTCATTGAGCTGTGTAATATTGTTCAATTCTGGTGGAATTTTTCGAACTTCTAATTTCGTATTAGTATACTGATTCTTTTTCAAAAATCCTGGCTTATTCTGGTTGTTATTTGCTTGCCTAGAGAAAATGAGAACAAGACAGCGATTTAGATAGGCATACATATACTTAAGTAAGGCAGCAAATGTTAACACATATTTAACTTTTATTTTTCTCATAAAAAGTATACACTCTAGACATTAACAAAAAAGAGCTCCTCCCACCACCAAATATTTAGTCTCCATATTATGTGGACACAGATTTTTCTGACCCAACCAGCTCAAATTACAGGGACTAGTGAATAGTGATGTTCACAGCATTAATAGTAATAAAGTGCATTCCAATTAGTCAACTGCAGTTGTTAATTCTTACTTTCCCAGCCATGGCTTCTTTAACGGTGGACATTCCATGCTACTTGGAGATCTTTTCCTGCTGTCTGGTTCAAGGACAACTCTGGTTACGTTGCTGCTATTATTTGTAATGGGAATGGGAGGTTCAGTCTGGATGATAATATTGGCAGCTGGAGGAAAGGAAAAAGACCTGTGTTACTCACCATACATCAACAGAGACATTGGAAAAGCTTTCACTTAGAACAGCAAAATAGGATTGAGTTTAAGAACATAAAAATCAGGAAGACTTTATCAAGTTGGTCAGTTATGTTTATGAAGTTACTTCAGAGATCACTTGCTGGCCTAACGAAACAATTTGAGGAAAGCATTTAGTCCAGCCAGCAGGGATGAGATTTTGACCTTTAAGATTAGTATTAGCTTGAAGAAACAAAGCTAAAACTCCATCTTTCAGGTACTGAAAATTCAGATTCTGCAGGAAAAGAAGGAGGGGAAAAAAAAAAAAAAAAAAAAAGAGGAAAAGAGACAAGGCTAGGTTCCCAGGTTTCAGGTTAGAGTTCTGCAAAGTGGCATGGGCTGAATAAACAACCAGCTTTCGCTGTATTAACCCTTGACAGTGAAAAAGCAACCAAGAACCCATTCCTCCCACTGCTATCCCCTTGTCATCCCTCCATCCAGTTTTCAGCAACAAGCTGTTAATTAAGCACAACTATGGCATGAAATTATACTCTCAGAGATATTAAAGTTTGAAGCAACTTCTACAAACACAAAGCTAAAGCACTAGATCACAGTTTGCCAGGTATTTATTTACAACCTTTTTAAGATAATGCTATTGCTGTTAGTCTCCTGTGTATGCCAAATATTCAACTCCTAAAAAGAAGTCTGAGTTACAAGTCAATTTTCTATGGCTTTTACATATGCCAGAGCTCTGCTGATTACACTGGTGAGAACAAAGACTGGGCATTTGGGGGCATAGTTTTAATCTTACTTTGGAGGAAGATTTTAGAGTAAACCTTTCACACACGTGACAAAGACAGTAAAACAAGTGGTCTGAAGCACCACCACCGAACACTCACCCATGCCTTACAATTGGAATGGGTTCTTAGGGAGAATCTGAGGGCCAGCAATAAAGCCCCAACCCTGCCTTTATGATGTTCATTAAGATGAAAACAGCAACAGCAATTTCTGCAATAATATTTAACCATATTCTTTACAGGATGAATCACTGGAAAGAAATATTGAAAAAAAAAAAAAATCTTTCTTATCCACTGAATAAGAAACACTGAAGTGTAGCTATAAACACTGAAATTTAACATCTTCTCTTTTAAGGATCGGGGTGGGGAAAGCAGGAGGGAAAAAGAAAGTTACGCTAACAGAACAAAAATTTATTTCAAGAGCCTTGACTTGTTCTCTCCCCTAAAAGATATTTTGTACGTGTCACCACTAAGAGACTACATCCACATCCATCCAGTTAAGGATTCAGAATTACTTAAATGCAGACTGGGATTTCCATGGGCTAGGAGAATTAGAATGCTACCTGCAATGTTCATTTTAGAGAGAACATCTGGCTGACAGAGTCAGACCATCAAGTACAAAACAAGTACAAAAACATGCCCTCTTCACTACCTTCACAACAGCTGAGGCAAGTATTACAGATCATCACCTCTGTGCCCAAGGTCCTAAACATACCCTTGGCAAATCAAAAGCAGTCTTCAGACTGTACTGCTTAAAACCATCTTTCTGCACCATTCTTCTTTCTAGAAGCACCCAGCACCCAAAAAGTGCCTTTACAGGCTAAAGAGGAATAAAAACCCAACCAACCAAAAAAACCCTTGTAACATTCCCAAGCAAGTGGTTATTTTTAATCAAAAAGGCTGCTTTGACTTCAATATGATCATATTAGCATTTTAAAAAAGGTAGAGATGTCTGAAAATTGCTCTGGAATACTAGAACAGTGAGAAAAACTATTGCTTTCAGCCCGAAAAAGGGGAAAATAAGTGTTGACGGTCTTGGACAAAAATAGCAACAGCAATGACTAGAAACCCTTCCTACCTCTTGGATTTGTATCCATCTCCCCAGATGTTAGGCCAATTAGATTTGGACGCTGCGTTTGTGCTCTTGTAAAGAACTGTCGATACTGAGATCTACCAGCACTGGTAATACTAGGAGCTTCAGGGTTATAGCCATCTGGCTCATATGTATCTATAAAAAAAGGAGAGAAATGAAAGAATTTTTCAAATGAGTTTAAGACTCAAGTTTAATTTTCCTTTAAGGAAACGCATGGATGTCCAAGGATCAGAAGTTGTTTTGGATGAAGAAAAGAGAGAAAAAGAGGTCGTACAGCCAATGTGTGTAGCCATTTAAAACCCTCAACTGAACTTTATGCCCAAGTCTATTTGGGCATATTCTCTTTTGGTTTTTAATCTGATTGTTACTGTTTATCAAAAGCGCATAGGTCACAATAGTTGAGTATTGCTGATGAGCTGCCTGAAAAAGGAATGAGGTGTCTGTATGACAACCTTCACAACGTCTGACGGTGATTCAAGGGGAGCAACAAAAGATTTAGTTTGAGCATTTACTCTGTAGGGCCTAACATGCAAAGAGATTTTCAGTCTTTGCTGCCCAGCAGTTTAGTTTACTTCAGAAAAGGATTTTTGGGGAAGAACGTACTTAAACGATTCCAATCAAAGAAAGCTGAGAAATCAGGTAATTTGACCAATACTTACCTATTAAATTATCTTAATTTATGTAAGAGTGAGATCAGCTGCCTAGCTCCAGTAAGGTACTAATGATTATTTTAATTAAAAGGGGTAACCATGAGAACACAAGATGACAGAACTGACTCATATTGTTCCTCCAGCCCAAGGTCCAAATCAAGGATGATGCATTTTTCCAACCATGAGAAGGAAAAGCTATACAAGAGCTAGAATGAATAAAGAAACACAGTACATCCTGCAACAGAAATGAAGGCCTATACAAGGGGACTTGACAGACTTGAAGCACTCTAAATTTCAGCTCCTGATTCCACAGCAACAATAAAGACTCTACAATTTAAAACAGATGCCCCAGAATTTCAATACTGATGTTTTACAGTTTAGTTTCAGACTCTGCCAAGAACTTTCTTTAACCTTGCACGAGCTGACCACAAGTTCCTTCTCCATGATTTGACATATGATTGATTGCAAGAGGGCAACCAGCAGTTGTTACCGTAATAGTCCAAGAATAGGACATGAGAATCTCCACAGATGTTCTGGAGAACAGAATTATGTAGTGCAATGGAAGTCACTGATGCCCTGTGAGCTAAGACAGACAGAATCACCCATTCAAAGATGTTCTGAAGCTGAAAGAATCAGATGGTAACATCCGAATGCCTGACAGCATTTGGAGATAACTGAACGGATTATCTAAGAAGATATTTATGTGACTGAAGTTCTAAAAAGCATGGAAGTCACAAAGGAAATTACATGGAATGTGAACTAGAGCCCTCCTTTGAATAGAATTCAGAATATTTATGAAAAAAAAACCCCAACCCCCTGATGGGAATATTATGAAACATTGAGATTTAATTATCTTATTTTGCTCATCTAAAACATGAAAATGCCATTACCTCCTTCATTATCAAAGAAATATAAGCTTTGTTGGATTTAAATTGAGCAATCTGGACTCTCCAGGTGTTTTGCTATTTCCCCTCATAAAAACCCACTGTTTAAAAATTTGAGCTCTGTTAAGGAAGATGGACCTGTCCATTGAAAGCCATCCATTTTTTTTTTTAAGTTAGAAAGCTAGAACTAAGGCAATTTTGGAAAAAAAGATAGAAAGAAAGTACTAATGTATATGAAGACTGTAGAGACTACTGTGATACACAGCAAAAAAAAAAAAAAAAAAAAAAATCTCTCATCTGTAGTAGCCAAAACCAGATAGGAATAAAGACCAAATTAAACAGTAATTACAGGTTTGCAGATCCATCTTTTGCCTACTAATGTTCTACCAAACAGCTTGAAGATGAAGGGATCCCTTTCTCATGCAACAATCTTATTGCTTGGAGCGTATGAAACCCAGACGAAGCTCCCCACAAATGATCTTTCCTCAAGACAGTGACAGAACACTACTGCTATTTCACACAGTAACAGCAGATGATGGACTGACCACAGGGAAAGCCATCAGACTTCTTTTTAGATTTGTATGTACCGGAGGAAGACAGAGATAATAATTTCTAATCACACATCAACAGAGGAATTTTAAAATTTATATCTCAAGCAGATTTTAAAAAAAGGTATTTGCTTACGTTCTGATACTGTATACAGTAGGTTCTGGGGTAAAGGAGGAGGTAGTCTTGCTCCTACGGGTGCAAGACTGGGCACTGCACTTGTCCCAGGCTGGTCACGATTATTTATCAAACTTGACTGTGTTAAAGGTGGTCCTACAATGACACCATAGAATAGATCACTAAGACTTAAAACTCCACAGATAAAATGTGCAAACAATTCAATGCAATTTGTTTATGCCTTGCTTTGAGCAAAGTCAAGATTGTAAATATCTACAATCCCACCGCAGTAAAAGTAAATTGAGAAGCCCTGTTCAGGTAAGTTACTCTGATTCCAACACCTTTCCTGTTTCCTAGGAAGGACAAAGCTTTAAGAAAAAAAAAAAAAAAAAAAAAAAAGAAAAAAAGTGTCTTTTCTTCCCCAGAGGTTTATTATTGTTAGAGCTTGCATTAACTAAAGCAGCTCCTCCCTCAGCTCTACCACGGAGGATCAAGGCATGCTCAGAGCAAGAGATCGTATCAGCAACGCTTAGATTACAGTTCTAAACCAAGAACTACAGGGCAAAAGGCATTCACAGACAAGGAATTTATCTAGCTATTTTTGCTTTGTTTGCACCACATACGATACATACATTCCTACTTACTATATGCCCAAAAAAGGACAATGAGTTACACTACACAACCTATCAAGACACGACTACAATCAGACAGCACTGTCAGTTCACTCAATAGCAAGCTAATTCCACCCAGTAAAAGGCTCATGCAAAGTTCAGGGTTAATCCTATATAAAATTATTTCTCATCCCATAGCTGCTGCTATTTGATACAACTATCACAGCATGTATTGTGTTACTGGAATAGAGAGTACTGAAACAGAGTAACCACATATCTAATATTTTATTTCTTCATGGAATTTACATTATAAGGTGCAGTGAGATAACAGAAAAGGCTAAACATCTCAGAGATCACTGTTGAGCTAAAATAGATCTTAGATGTATCAACTATGTATTGCTTTTCAGTAGCAGATAATATAGCACAAAAACAAAAATCTGTTAGAACTTTTAGGAGATTAAATCTCAACTTTTTTGCATTAGGGGAAAAAAAAAAGCTAATAATCCAATTGTCAGTGATCAATCCAAACACCAGAGTTATGAGATAATCTGAAAGATATCCCCCCTCCACTTCCCCACCCAATTTATCTAATTCAATTTGGATTGCAAGGAACATCACATTTTACAAGCTGATTTTTCAGAATTATTTTGGCAATATTTTGAATAGCACATGGCTAGCAAGGAAACTTGAACTCATTACTTCGAATACATATAGATCTTCCAGACAGGAGCCATCATTTTAACTTGATGACAAAGCAGCACACAACAATGTTTTGACTTACTTGGTACAGGAAGCACAACAGGAGGTGGTGCCTGTGGATGAGCTTGTGGAACTGGCAACCTCATATTACGAGCTGGACCTGGCAAAGGGGGCAGAAGCATACCAGGAGGAGGAGGAAGTCCCGGAGGTGGTGGAGGAAAAGGAATCATACTTGGCAAGGAAACTTCATCTACTACTAAAGGATCATTTCCATGATCAAACTGGCAAAGATCACCAAGTACACAAAATCCTCGCTCTGCAAAACAGGACATTTAATAATCTTTTTAGGAAAAAAAAAAAAAAAAGTTAGTTGTCAGCAATTTGTAGCATCTCAGTTTTTGCTGGAATTTCTTACTAAAGAAAACATGCAATCACTGATCCAACATTACATTATCAGATGAGGTTTCAAAATAATTCGAATTAGAATAATCTTTCAAAAGCATACAAACATAACATGCATCCATCATAAAAGCTGGGGGGGAAAAAAAAAAAAAAAGTCAGAAGTACCACCTGTTTTATAGTAAACACAGTTACCACAGTCTTTATCAGAACTGCCAGCGGTTGAAATATTTGCCAAGCATATACAGAATTGTGAGCATACTCCATATGTTCCTATCCAGCAACTGTCAGATTATAAGCAAACTGCTTCCAGCAAGACTAGTTATTTCCCCAGTAAAATATAGGTCATATATGCATCTTCTGCATACAAGGTATACTCCACATGCTACTGCATTTTGACTTGCTGCCTACATTTAGTGAATACCTAAAAAAAAGTCACAGAATAATTGAAACAAGGTATGAAACTGAAAACTAAGAAATGGTTTACCATCATAATCTCGACATCTTCTTTTAGGAGGAGGGTTTCTGCCAAATGAACTGGGATTGCTATGATTGTTATAGTAATTTGACCAGCTCTCTGTTGTGTTTTCAAGATGGTGCGCAGGTGCAATTACAGTAACAGCACTGGGAATAGACTGTGCAGAGGAATACTGTTCACTAGATTTACTGGGAGACACAGAAACCGGATTATACGAGCCTTCAACATCATTTCTTTCACTCTTGAATTTTGATCTCTCTCGGTGCTCTGTTTAAAAAAGAAAAGTTAGGTAAAGTCTTCATGCTTTGTTCTGTATATCAGAGCCCTGAGAAAAAGATAATACACAACAGTATAAACATTTCCTTAAATATTCAGTGTTCTGCACATTAAACTGTTCTTGAAGGTGCTTGGTCTTACCAATGGACTAAGAACTAAACAGAACGCAGACAGGGTTTTGACTTCAGAAATCTAAATGTTTTCTTTGCAAAATAAACATTCCTTCCTCTACTCCTTATTCCATTCTGGATTACAGCTTTCTTTTTTAAAGTAGAAAGAGGTGGGGGAAAAGCCTGAAACAACAAACCTAACCCCCACCCTTAACTAATGTGGTCTCAATATGCGTTGAAATCTGTTGTAATCTGTGCCTCTTATTTTTCGAACAGACCTGAATTAGCCCTAGGAGAATAACAGGTCATGTGGTAACCACCTTCAATTACAAAGAACACTTCTCTAAAAATACACAGTAACAAAGTGAAAAAGAGGTAACGCTATTTTGCAAAAAGATACACCTTTGGGGAAAAAAAACCAACCCCAAACCACCAGCCAAACAAAAAAAATCAGCAGCTTTGTCAACACACACAGCACAAAAATATCAGCTACTGATATCCACTGGTATACACTAGTGGATAAATTAAGAGGTTAGCAAAGAAGAAAACAATCCCCTTAATTGTTCTACTCTGAAGAACAGCATCTTAATTAATAATTTCAGGAACACAAAGCTCTCAAATTTTGCTCCAACTACTCAAGGACATCTACATTCTGCTGGACCATACCGTATGTAGGAGTCACCACACATCACTGACATTAGAAGTTCTCCTAAAGCAGCACCTTGGGTACTCACCAACACTTCTGTTTGTATCACGGTCTTTGCTTCTACCCCTACTGCGGCTACGACTTCGACTTAACCCTCTGCTTTTACTACGACTTTTACTCCTGCCACGTCGCCAGCCAGATTTCTCTCTGTACAAGTCACTCCTGTCGTAGTATCTGTCATAGTCCCTCCATTTGCCATCATCTCTCTTTTTCTCTCTCGTTCTAGAAAAGACATATGTACACCATGTTTATGAAAAGAGAAACCAAACTGAAAAAACAAGCTTGCAACAAGTTGAGATACTGTTCATTCTTCCCATCCAATTTGGACAGCAAAACATTTGAGTCAGAATTTCCCAAATTACATAGAAAAGTATAGAATCTCAAAGTTGAGTCACTAATTCATAGAAACCAGCAAGGGGAGGACTAAGAAGAACCGGAAAGGTGAAAAAGTTAAACCACCAAAACAGAACACATTTTAAAAGTGATGTTGACACTGTGTGAACAACCCCCCCAACCCCTCAAGACCCCTCCAAAAATGCTTTTCATTTATATAACAGGGGAAAGAACAGAATTGATGACATTCCTAGGTATTAACATTTGAAAAATACTGTCATTTTTTCAGAAGAGACCAACTTCTAGTGAAGGGTTCTCATGCATGTGATCAGCATACAGGTAACACAATGCAGACAAAGTAGGGAGGAAATCGCTATTTTTATGAAGAATCACTACCTAGGAGGTAAAAATCCACAGTTAAAGATTGCCAGCAAATACAGAAGAATATATAAATATCTTGGTTCAAAACTAACCTTTGCTCACTGGAATCTGCACGGCTTCTCTGCGGACTGGAATACTTCTTTTTCCTGCCATCCCGCTCTTCTTCAACTGACTCTTGAAAATTCTGTTTAAGACACAACTACCAATCAAGGATGAGTATCACTTCCAAGATTTAGTTCAAGTTACAGTTAGCATCCCGTATAAAACCAGTATTTAAGTATTACTTGCACAGAATACTTAAGCACTACAAGTAATCAAGTGCTAGAGGTCATTGGGCTTTTTGTTTCAAATCTCTCAGGCTTTTCTGCAGAGGAGATGCCCCAAGATAAAACTACTTTGATATTTTGCTTTTAAACAGGATTCATGAAAGACAAGTTCTCTGTACACTCCCTGTCTCATTAGTTAGAGTAAGCAATTCTACAAATGAGGTACTTTCTGAATCTTGTAACTGGAACACAACTAAGGAGAGTTACTTCTCCAAGTAGATACGTTAGTAGTTTACACTTTGAAATAAATGCTTTAAAGCAAAAAACTGTTCACATAGTTGAACTAGTCACATTTCTTGCTGGCCTCAACAAAAGCAGTTTTAGAAGTTTGTCAGCTATACCACTACTGCAAATCACTTTGAACCCATTTTGTACTTTTGCAGCCTTTGCTGCCATTTTACACTGCTTAGAAGTTACTGTAAATTCTGGTGGGAAAAAGTTTACATGCAATTATCTTTAAAAGATTTTTTCCAATTAAAACAAAAGGAAGGTTTCCTATATCCTTGTTTAGGATTATCTGGGGAGAATTGGTAGAAATATTCAAGGCTTAGCTTGGCAGGGCTCTGGATAGCCTAACCTAAGGCCCTGCTTTCAACACAAGTTGTATCACATGATATCTGGGGTCCCTTCCAACCTAGACTTAGCTATGATTCTACTCTTGTTTTGTGTCCTCCATTTGCAGGAATCACGTAATACACTGAGCTATATGACAAATCATCAAGGCCGGACTGATGTTGAAATAACTAATTAATGTCCTGATCCTGTAAAGTTGTCCCATAAAGCCGTCCTAGATATTTCCTTCTGCCTTAGCCCTGCCCTCCCCCCTACCCCCAACCCTCCCTCTTTCCCCCCACCAAAGCACTGGTTAAGTCAACTGAAGGTAGTAGTTCTAAAACACTTCTTATAAATTATGACAGTACTTTGAGAACTGATCAGAAAACTATTAAAGTAAAAGTCTTGTATAATTGCAAATTACGAACTTCCATCACCAAAGCTACTTCCATAAATTGCCATAATTCTGGGTCTCATCCTCAGATAAAAAAAGGACATCAGAAAAGAGAGAAAAAAAACCAAAAGAGCAAGTTTAATTTAAATCAACTGATGAATCACATTCTGTCCAATAAGGACCTGTGTTTCACAATATAATATAATACAGCTTTGTTCTGGTTGACTGACAGATTTTGATCTGCAATTATTTGTCACCTTCATGACCATCAGCCAGTTTTAACTCTAAAGACAGAATAAATAACTCCAGGAAGGTCCTTCCTTCATGTTATTTTAGGGTCACAGACAGAAGCACAAACCTGAATACCCATTTAGAGTACTTGTTGGCAAAAACGCTACCCATGGTCCATTTATAAAGAGAGTAACAGTTTTTGCTCTTAACACTGCATGACATAAGCATCCTTGGAGTGAGGTGAAAGGACGAGAACTTCATATATACTCTCTGACTTTTTTTTCATCTTTCCTATAGTAATTTAAACCCATATTCAGCCCAAAGTATCTTTGCAAACTGTGATCAGAGTAGAAGAAAATAAAGAACATTTACTTCTATAGCAATTTTTTCCCCAACTCTCTCTCAAAGCTGGTACATTAGGATGCTACACAGAGCAGAGGTCTCTTCCCTTGGAAAACCACCAACTTAGAAGAAAAAAACCCATCTATCTTAGACAAGTGATAGAAGAGGATTATACTAAGAGATTTAGACAATTATGGAAATACTACTTCATTTTTCTCAAAAACTTAACTGTTTTCAATTTTGTCAATAAAACTTAAAAACAAGATAAAAGAAAGAACTGTTGGCCAATGAACACTACCTCACTTTTAAAAGTTATTATCCCTCAATATAGAGGCCACCATATTTCACTGATTTTAAGTATTACAGAAAACACTTAAAATAATTTCTATTCCTCAAAAAATACACCAAATTGGAAAAGGAAATGTTTTGGAATGTTTCTGCTTCTTCCCCCTCTATTAAACCCTTTCAAATCATTATCAGTTTGTATTGCTAGGGACGTCTGAGTAGGATTTCTGAATGCTCTTAATCTAGATCAAAGGTAGACTCCACAAAGGGATTTTAAAATGTTCTTGTCTGAGTGGTCATCTTCCATTTTTCTTCAGATGCAGAGACTGTAAAGATCATTAGTCACAATGAAGTGGATTTTTCTTTCCCATTTTGCCTCACAAATGTACGGGATGGCTAATTCCAAAGTTAGAGGTAGGAAGACAGGAAAAATAATGTTACCTCCTCCTTGACTTCTTCTTTTTCCTGACCTGCAGGCTTCGCTTCTACTTTCGTGGGTTCAAGAGAAGGAAGATAACTTTTTGTGTACAGGCTTTCAAAAAGTTTATCTACAAACCCTGAAGTTTCTGAGGATACAGAACACAAGAAAATATTGTTACATATTGATTTAAGGGCACTGTTAGATTTACCAGAGAAGTCCCTGAAAAAAGTCATCCAGGTGGACTGCTCACAGCAGCATCATCATCTTAGATTAATGAACATTGGTTCCATTCAAAGAGCTGGAATTACATTTGTGCAACTTGAGGTTGTTTATTTAGACAAAGAAATTCATCAGGTATGTCAAAGACAGAAACAGAGACTTTTCCTTCAATCACATTTACAACTTTGAAAGGTTCTAAGGGGCAAGCGTCATCGAAATTTATGATCAAGCAATAAGTCCACAGTTATTCCATTAGCTACAGTTAGCAGCCTTTTTACGGCAATTTTTATGAGAGTAAATCATTCACATAAGATTAATCATCAATTTAACATCAGATCACAAAAAAAACGCACAATAACTTCCCCAGTGAGCGTCAGAAATTCAAGTGTTTAAAACCTTGAATTTGAACCAAATTGCTATGAGAAGCTCACCAGAAGCCTGAAAGATTAGTATGGACCAGGTTGTCAAAAGTTATCAAACATCTGTCAGAGAAACTTCCAGCAGCATGACTGAAACTTTAAAATGAAATTGCTAGCTTTTGTTTCAGAGGATTTCCTCGCACCCACCACTAACAAGACCAAGCTACAGAACTTCATCTTAAGATTTTTTTTTTTTTTTTTTAATCACAGGATCTTTATTTTTTCACACTGTAAGAAATATTCAATTCATGGATAACAAGAAGTATTGTGAAGGCAACAATGGTAAATCATCCTTCCTCCTCCCCCCCCCAGTGAAATGAAAACCACCGAACAAATAAAGTAGTGGAAAGCACAGTACCTTTTTGCAGAAAGACATCCAGCTGATCAGCACAGAAAGCTTTCAGCTCTTTCTCTGGTTTGTCTTTCTTGACTAATGCCACAACATAGTTGGCTAAGGCTGAGGGGTCTGCGTCACATCTATTGAGAGAAAGAACCATTCTTGATTCTGCTGAAGTATGCCAAAACCCCGTGTTGGACAATCACTGTTACAGAAGAGCCACCAAAGAAAACCTGGCAACACGTCGGATGATTTTCTGACATCTAGCACCAATAGAGCTGCGCTGGGATGACTGAGCCAGCAAAGTTTGTGGTTTTTTTTTCCCCAATTACAGCACAACATTTTAGTTGCCTTGTGACCACCCCTCCACCTTACCACACCTGACACATGTTCCCACTCTTTTGCTCCTTCCTGAACTTTGCTTAGGAAAGCACACCTTTCATCTTTTTTACAGAAAGATCCAATTCTAGGGCAACTGAGCAGATGCCATTGTTTCTTAACTTTCTCTAAGCACAGCAACCACCACCAAGTATGACTCCGCGAGAACAGCAGAGCAAGTAGCAGGAAAGTCACTGCACAATTACTGTAAAGTATTAAAGTGGTTGTATAGTGTTAAAACATTATTACCACAAAGAGCAGTTCAGAAAGATGTATCGCAAAAGCACATTTTAAATATGCACACAGATATGTTCTGTACAGCTTAAGTTAATGTGCCTAACATACTGGGGTCTTCCCTCCCCAAGGATTATTTCCATGCCTACAAATTTTACAGTAATCCTTTAACACTGGTAAAATGTCTAAAAGGATGCAATTATTAATACAGATTCACTATCTGCACTACCTGAGCCCTTACCTAGCTTCATGAAGGCGAAAGATAGCTAACTTTGTGCAGCAATACCCTGCCACTAATCTTGAAATTGGACATTGCTTTAGATTCCATTATTCAGCTACTAGAAAAACACTCGAAGTACGAACTAGATTAACAGTGTTAAATGATTAAGCAATAGCTCCTCATTTTGCCTCTCTCAAAAGATGCAGATGCAAGCTATCAGATGGTAGGTAGGAACCTAGAACAGTTTGACGATTTAAAGTTTGGTTTTTTTTTTTTTTTAATGAGATCAACATTTAGAGAGGGGATTGTGTATTTTCTAAGAAGGTTAGCTATGGAAATAGAAGGAAATAGTATAAAGTATACATAGACCTCAAAATAATCTCAAGTTAAAAAAAAATATCCAGAAAACAAACAAACAAAATGCAAAAAGCCATGCAGATGACAACCGGTTAGAGAAAATAAAAATCCTCAATGAGCAGCCAATCACGCAGCTCTACTCCAAACTAGTTTGCTTGCCGTTTCCAACATCCGATGAAAGCCATGTTAAATGTAGCAATTAACAACAAAGAAACCACAAATTTACAGATTTTACAATTCTTACACACACACCCTCACAAAAAGGAATAAACTGTATGTAATGTATTTGGTGCTAGTGCCCACATGCAACTGACTATAAACGTTCAATTTAAAATAAAGGAGATGATCTATCAGTTTATAACCATTCCCATTCCTTTCTCCATATATTAAGTTTCTCAGGCATTGCATTACATTACGTGCTACAGGAGCATGCATAAGGTCTGTATGCTTCTTCAGGTTAACCATTTTGTATTTTCACTCCTGAATCCTTGGCTGTCAGGACCCACTAGCAAATTCCATGATTCTCTGCCATGAATCCTTGTCTCCAACTCACATCCCTATGGTGCAGCTCAGATACCAAAGGCATGCTGGACAGCAAGACAGAAGGTCGATTGGAATTGGCAGCGAAGGTGTAGGAGCAAGAGTTATGCTCCAGTCTAGACAGACTTTCAGAAGGATTTGACCAAGTATCAGGGAGACCCATTGTCTTAAAAAAGAAAAAAGGAAAGTCACAAAGCATTTTCAAAGGCCTGCTACTCAATGGCTACAGCTGAGTAGCTCTAAGGCCTATTTCAAATATGAAAATAGAAAAGTATCTGTAGAGCTATCAGTTAACTACACACTGTAAAAGTACGTCCTGCAACTTCAAACGGGTCTTAGTTTTACTCTGTGGAAACCACCAGGCTAGCTAGTTACCGACAAGTTAGCTTCCTTGAGAAGACCCTTGTTACAGACGGAACTCGGTGAGCACCTCGCTATACCCTCATCACAAGCGTTCAGTCAGTCAGCGCGCAAGGTGCTTTTCAGAAGCGCAGCAGTTTTCATTACCAACGCAAAACCCCTCAAAAGAATCCTCTCCCACCACTCACAAGACCAGAACCGACCAACCCTCCCAGGCCCCCCCGCCAGGACTTCACCCAAGTCCCCACGCATCTCCAGCGGACACCCTTGACCGTGGACTCCGCCGTTCCAGTGACTGACTCTCGTTAATCGTCTCGCCGTCTTCTTTCGAGGGCCGTGCTACAACCCGACCTTAGGCGGTTGGAGATTCGGCCGGGCACAACCCGGCTCGGCCAGGGCTCTACACGGAGGCCCAGGCCGACACGCAGATTTTCGGGACAAAAGGCCGCGCTCGGCGCACCGGCCCTCGCTAAATCCCAACCCTCGGCCCAAGCCCTTTAAACCGGGCCCGTCCTCGGAAGCGCTGGCCACCGGGCGGCCGCGGGCCGGGCCCCTCTCACCCACCTCCCGGGGCCTCAGGGCTGCCCCGGGCTCGGGGCGCCGCAGCAGCGGGGCTCGGGAGGGCAGGGGCGGGCAGGGCCCGGCCCCGTTCCACGGCGGCCCGCGGAAAGCGCCTCCCGCCCCCCGACCCCGGCGGGGAGCGGCCCTGCCCCTGCCCCGCCGCCACACCGCCGGCCGGGACGGCCCCGGCCCCGGCCCGGCCCGGCCCCCGCCCGCACTCACATCGGCTCCAGCAACTTGGCCAGCCAAGACTTGAGAGCGTCCACGTTCTCTATGATCATGATGGCCCCGCTGCTCCGCCCGGCCCGGCTCTGCTCTACACCGCCGCCGCCATCGCCGCCGCCCGGCCCGGCCCGCTCCCCGCAGCGGTCGCTCGCCCCGGCCCCTTCCCCCCGCCGAGGCCTAGTACAGGAACTAGCCGCCAGCCCGCAACGCAACCTGCTGGGCAGAGCCGGGGGCGGGACCGGGCCGCCGCTCACCAATCAGACGGCGGCGCTCGTACGCTACGAGCCAATAGCAGCCCCGAAGAGCCCGTCCCGAAGGTCAGCGGAGAGCCAGCAGGCTAGGTCGAGCGAGCGCACGAACCCCGCTGCGACATCTTTTGGGGGGCTCTTAAAGGGGCAGCGTGCCCCCGCAGCCGGCCGAGGGGGCGCCCCCAGCGGCAGGCCCGCCGGGGCAGGTGGATGTATTTTATTTTTTTTCCCCCCTTTTTCGACGTTTCCGTAGGGGGGAGCCGCGCCCGGGCGCGTCCGTGTGCCGCCCTGCGGACTCGGGCCTGTGCGCTGACGAACCCGGCGGCAGCGACGCGCTCCCGGTCTCCCGGAGGCGGGTCGGTGCCGAGGCCTCTGCTGCGGCTTTGTACGCGCAGAGGCCCAGGGCCGCGCCGGTCGGCGGGCTCCGCCGGTGCGAGCACAGCACGGGCAAGTCTGGCTTGCCGTACCGGCCAGGCCCCCGAGGCCCCGCCGCGCCCCCAGCCAGCAGGCCGGCGGCCCTGCCCCTGCCCCTGCTTGGCGCTGGCCCTGCAGCGGGGCTCTGCCCGCCCGGAAGGGGCCGCGCACCGGGACGGCTCTGTTCCCGCCGAGCACGGCAGGGGAGCGGGACCGCAGGATGCGGACAGGCGCACTGCCTCCCCGCCGGGTCGCGCTCCCTCCGCCCCGGCTGTCACAGTCGGCGGCGGGAGCTGGCGGCCTTCGCGCTACAAAAGGCCCGCGCCCGCAGCGCCCTCCCGCCTGCCCGCCCCTGCCGGGCCGCCGCCACCCCCCCCCCCCCCCCCCCCGCCCGCCGCCTTGGTACAGCCCCGCCCGGCCACCGCCGCCGTGGTACAGCCTGGCCTCGCCCCGCCGCCGATGGGCGGGGCGTTCTGTCTCCCGTCAGGCGCGGCGGCCCGGCAGCATGGCGGTGAGTGCGGACGCGGAGCGAGAGCTCCGGGCCCGGCCCGGCGGGTCTTGCTCTGGGGCCGCGGTTCGCGGCGGGGCATGTGCGGCAGTGTCCGCCCGGGGGGACTTCGCGCGGGACGGGCCGCCTCCCGGCGCGGTGGCTGGGCTCCCCGCGGTCCCCTCAGCGCTAGCGGGGCCGTCCCGCTTCCCAGCGCGGTTCTGTGGTGTGTGGGGCTGCAGGAGAGCGATCCTGAGGGGCAGGCCTGCCCTCGGAGGGGTGGCGGGGGGGGCCTGGCCGTCTCTAGCTGTCTTTGGTTGTTTCCAAGTCGGGTCAGCCGCCGGTGCTGGTAGGCAGTATGTCTGGGCAGCTTACTCGGCTGACAAACGCTTTGGAAGCGCAGACGACTTTCAGCAGCTAGTTTCGTGGTTTTACAGGTGGCATAACAATGCGTAAAATGGTGGAGCCACGCTAAGGTGAATGATGCAGTACCACAGGAGAACAAGAGACTAGTGATTAGACTTCCTGGCATGAGTTAGAACCTTTCATTAAATTACCATAATATCTTTGCTTTTCTTTTAAAGGTATTTTGAGGTTTGCCATAGTGCTTTTATTGTTAATCAGATTTATGTTGGCTTATGTGAGTAAAGGTAGGTACAGCTTCTGCCCCAAATACCTTAGTAGTGCCTTGATCTTGGGGAAAAAACCCAAACCCTCAGACTTTGTGAATGTCAAGCTTTAGGACTGTGGTATCTGTAGTGCGTGTATCCTTTAACGCTTGTAATATGTTGTATAAGAAAAGAAAAAGGAGAGGGAATATTTAACACTTAATGGTGGTGCTTAAACACCAGTGGAATTTGACGTCATTTAAAATACTTTACCTGAAGAACTCTCTTTGTAAACTACAGTTAGAGTCGACTTGTATGCCAGACTCTTCTGGTGTAGGAAGTACTATTCCTACTTAACGTATAGCAAGATGAAGAAACATTACATGGGGTTTATGAAGAGTCTGGAACAAAACCAGAATTCCATGGTGGTTTTTTTTACTTCCGATTTATATCCACTCCTCTCTCCTCAATTCAGACACCTCTGAATTTGTTAGTTATTGGTAAAACGATCAGTTTATTTGTGTGTGTTATGTTGGCTAAGATAGTCCTTTGCCTTGGCAAATGCTTTCCTTACAGATTTTAGATCTTGTTTCAGAAGGCTGAATCTCAAGGATACGCATTTACATGGCCTGATCATTGATCACATTAATGATTCTTTGTTGTGAGATTATGCTGCAGTGTTATGGAGTCCGGAGAAATGCTTGCCCATAACAAAAGGAGTTTAGGATTTGTCTGTAATATGTTACAGTTCTGTATTTGGTAATCCATTCAGCCAGACTTTTCTTCTTCTTTCCGTTTAATAGGAACGTAAAGGGACAGCAAAAGTCGATTTCCTGAAGAAAATTGAGAAAGAGGTCCAGCAAAAGTGGGATGATGAGCGAGTCTTTGAGATTGATGCTTCGGATAGGCAGAACCAAAAGAGGTATCATTACATTTTTTAACAGGTTTTATCTTTAACTGCTTGAAATTTCTTTTCAGGGGAACTTTTCTCCTTCAAAACCCAGGGGGGGAGAAAAGCGCCCTCTTTTGAAAGAATAGTGCTCTTGGATCACCTGGAGGTACTTGCTTATACATTAAGTTGGCATTTCCGTAGCTGACAACATAAAGCAGTGGTGTACATGTGTTGGGCAAGTTCCAGTAGGATGAAAAAAGCCTTCTCCTCATTCCTTGGTACTATCAGTATCCTCTGAGATTTTAAAAACGGATTCTCTTTGGTGACTTCTACTCTTTGACATGGAGGATGCTTCTCAATGGGATCCCTGAGCCCTTACTAGTGGGAGGGCTTTTACTCTCCCAGTTAGAAAGGACCACTCCTTTCTCTGAAGGAAGGTGTGTACTTGCTCTGCTTCACTGAGAAAAGAAAATTGTTAAACAAATATCTTGGGTCCTGGTGTAGGCCAACCTGTTTTACTTTGCGTAGAATTGGATCAAGGCCAGGTGTGTGATCATTACTGTTCCTCAGATGAGGTGCTGTGATTTCTTTTCATACATGAACCGTATTGCAGAAGTTTGTCCTGCTACCTTGTTAGTCATAGACCTTCAGTTTGCACTTCTGTTGTGATCTGCAGCTCCAGCAAAATAAGTTCCAGGACTGAGTAAAGAGTGAAGGACCCAAACGGGTCAGAAGATTTGAATGCAAAATTAGGAGGTGTAATAAAAACTGTTGTGTGGGGGTGTTTTGCTCACACTGTAGAACTCCTTTTTCACTTAAAAGAAATGCAATCTGTGCTTTTAAGTATTCGGTATCTTACAGGTTGAAATTCAAGGCTGTAATTAGTACTTAGTTTCTGACCAAAAATGAAAGTAGTAGGTCAGTTTTACTATATGGAGCAATTTAATGTGAAATCTCAGTGTTCATCATGGTAACATGTGACCACCTTATAAATGGAGAAAAAGCTGCTTTGCTGAACTGATGTTCTTACGCTTCTAGTTAAAATGCCATGTATTTATTTCAGGGTTTTGTCTTCTATCTATTTTTATAAAATAGCTGATATTACTAAAAGCTTCCTCAGAGGAGAGAGAGAGAGATGATGCTGGCAGAACATTTCTGTGGTCAGTCCTTACATAGTCACAGTGGGATTTCATCGTGTGCCAGGAGGAGGCTTTACTTAGAGTGTTTTTTCTTGGGTTGAGCTAGTAAAGCTCTACTATGATGTAGATGGAATTGCTGTAAGGGATCTGTGGCTATTCATGCAACACTCAATCCTGGGAAGTGATAGCAGGAATATCTGTATCATTATTAAAGATCACAGTTATTCAAAGAAAATGGGCCAAGAGAGATGGCTTATAATGTGGTTGGCCTTTTCCAAAACTCAGACTTAATAAATTCTTTGATATAATTTCTGCTTGAACTAGAGAAGATTCCCTAGGAAAAAATCTAACCCTTATTTAAAAAGAACGGAATTCCACCACAGAACTTCCCAGGTTGTTTTAATGGCTAACAGTGTTCCTGATTTATTTTTTTATTATCTAAAGTTTTTTATTAATTATGAAGTTCTCTGACTTCAGTTCCAGTCACTGCATTTGTTGTATTTCTGCTTCTTTGCTTGAAGCTTCCTCTGTTAATGTAATTTCACTGTGTTTCTAGAGGGACTGTGTCTGAACTGTCTCTTGTTTTCTGCTGTTTCCATGTAATAATGCCATTGGTAGGATTGCCTTTGTTTGTTTATTTTGTTAAAGAAAAAACCCTCTTGTTGACATCATCTTCATGCGTGAATCTGTACTGAGGTTTATCTGGGTTTTTCTTTTTTGGTATTTGCCTCTTCTAATTAATTTGAACTGCTGTGAATTTTACCTTGTTTTTCTTAGTTGTTAGTTAAGGATTTTTTTTTTTTTTTATAGAGCATTCTGCTTTTAATCTGTGCTGGTTTTGGTCAACACAACATTTTGCTTTGATAGCGGCTTTCTGGTCTTACGGTGAAATATTCCTGAGCTGCTGTCTGTTGATTGTAGATGGTGCTTATTTCTTTGCTTAAATTTTCTCCCACCTGGTTGGTTTCATAATTGTCCTCAGCTTTCTGAAATTGGTTCTTCTAAAATAGCAGGCATGTGTAGCGCTGGTTTGGACTCTTGTTTGCTTTCCACATGGCAGATACAGTCTGCCGTAGTGCCTGAGCAGCTACCAAGCTCTAATGTTATGTTCCATCCCTTTATCTGTCACAACGGGCTTCCCTGGTGGTAGATGCAGTGCTGCTTGAGTGAACTGATGGGGGGATAGCTTTGGGCTTGCCTTGGTCACGCTTGCTCAGGACCGTAAGGGTGGCAGCCCGAGGAAGGGGGAGAGCAGAGCTGCTGGGGGGAAGCGTGTTTCATGGGCGAAGGGAACGTACTGCGGGATTAAGAAAGACCATTTAACTCTTGGTTTTATTTCTGCCCCAGAGTAGCCCCGAGAAACTTGTTTAAGACAGAACCTCTGGAAATGCTTAGCATGTGTGGGAGCACAATTCCTCTCAGATCAGTACAATCAATGCTCTTTGTAGAGAGGGGCTTCCTTGTGGAACAGCATTAGTCCTTTGGGTAGGTCTCTGACTGAAAAAGCAGTGACCTCGGCAATGTGAGGTTAGTTATTTCTTGTGTGGGAAGGTCAAACTAAACCAAGATAATAACTAAAGTGGTGTAACAGGTGGCAGCTTCCTAAATTGTAATATTTTGCAAGCAAACCAATTACTTGGCCTTTATTTATGCACATTTATACATCAGTGGTAGTGTCTGAAGGGGAAAAGACAAGGCAGGGAGTAGAGTGCAAAGGTGCAGGTAGAAATTGACAATGTCCTAAAGATCTAGAAATTATCTTAGCTGCTTTGAGAGGTCAGGTTACAACAACATAATACGTATTCAAAACACCGTGCAACAATATATCCCTGTGAAATGAGTAATTATTTACAGTGTGCCACTAAAAAATCTGAACTCAGACAGTGGGAGATTAAATAACTGTGGGAGATTAATAACATAATTAATTGACTTTAAGCCTTTGCAGTAATTAATTTAGAGAAGCAGGATTAGAATTTGTTACCCTTGGGAAGATGTTATAGCTATTTGAAAGTTTCTTTGTGATGTCAGTACTATGTGTTTTTTTTCTTTTGTGGTCTGTGTTGATTTTTTTTTTTTAATTTTTTTTGAAGATGATAAAACCTTTTAGTATATCAGTTCTTTAAAATCAAAGACTCATGTTACTGGCAGGGAAAATATTATTTTAATGTCACTGTGGGCTGATAATAGCTGAACATATCAGTTAACTGTTTTGCTTGTGCATCTTCTGATGGTCATTTTAAAAGCTAATTACATGTTTTAATTCTTTGAATTTCTTCACAGCAAAGGAAAATACTTTGTTACCTTTCCTTATCCCTACATGAATGGCCGCCTTCACCTGGGACACACATTTTCTTTATCTAAATGTGAGGTAAAAATTTTCTTTTGCTAATACCTTTAAATACTACTCTAGAACAAATGCTAATTTTGCAGTTAAATTTGGAACTAACAGAATGCCTTGTTAATTTATAGATTCAATAATGAGTTATTCAAAGCTCCCTTTTTTTTCCATATTTTCACTGGAAATATTACTGGTTGAAGAGAAATGCCACTCATCACTTTTTTTAGTTCTAGGGGACTAGACTCCAGGTGTTTCCTCTATTTATTCTTTCAGATTTGCCAAGATTTTAAAGGATTGCTGCTAAACGGCACAAACTTAACAAGAATTCTTATTGTCCCTTTTGTTTGTGAATACCGTGCTCTGTTACCTGTGTGTTAACAGGTTTTAGGTACTAGCGGATAGGATTCCACAAAAACAATCTCTTCTTTGCATCCATTTTTCTCTAGTCAAAAACAACTCCCTGAAAATTAGGAAAGCTTGTACTTACGCAGCCAGGCAGCGGCAGACCTGATAACAAAACTTAGCTTCACCTTCTTTTCCATTAATTAGCTTCCTAGATGCTGTTGACTGCGTTCATCTGTCTTTCAGTAGTTTCATGTTAAAGAAGGAAGTGCACGTATTTTTTGGAAAGAGTGCTAGTTTAGCCTTATGCCGTTCTTGTTTCATCTGTTTCATTTTTCCACTTTATATAGTTTGCAGTTGGGTACCAGAGGCTAAAGGGAAAGAATTGCTTGTTTCCATTTGGTCTACACTGCACTGGGATGCCTATAAAGGTAAGATGTTTTGAGTTACTGAGGGCTTTTTCTAATGTTTTTTATACTTAAGACTACTTGAAGCGTTGCTTACTGTCCATCCCAATCACCATGTTAATTCATTAAAAAATTCATCAAGACTGTGATTTGGAACCTGAATTTGTAGTAAAGATGTGTTGTGCTTGAACTATACATTATCACTTTATAGAAAATGAAATGCTTTAAAACATAAGTTTACCTATTATATTTTTTCATTTGCAAAATGAAAATCCTCACTATAAACCTCTTCCTGCCATGGCAGGCATTCTTGAAGTTGCAAGATCTCCTAGAATTTAATGCAATGTCGAGAAAAAGTTTAAAGTATTATAGCGAAATGCAAAGTGTTATCAGTAAAAAGCACTCCTTAGCTGTGATTGAAGCAGTTGCCACAGAAAAGTGCTGATAGACCACCAATAACTCTATTTAGGCTTGTGCAGATAAGCTAAAAAGAGAAATGGAATTATATGGCTGCCCACCTGAATTTCCTGATGAGGAGGAAGAAGAGGAAGAAAATTCTGCTAAAAAAGAAGAAGAAATTATCATCAAAGACAAAGCAAAAGGCAAAAAGGTAAACTTTAAACAAAGATTTTCTGGATTGGTAGCTGTGCTCTTAAAGCTTCAAAGTATGCATTATGGGTTTTTCCTCCTTCACACTCAGAGAAACCTGTGATACAAATATTTTGATTGTTTTTTCCAAGATAGCTGGGTACTTTTAAGGTAGACTTGGAAAAAAATACATCAACTGCATGGTTCCAGAGATATCATTTTAATGCATGAAATCTTAATGGTGAGCTGGTGCACTATTTAATAGTTTCCTGAGGAAAAATGGGATCATCCAGGGTAATATTCTGATTTTTTTTTTCTTTTTTCTTTTTTTTTTTTTCTTCTGCACAAAGCATTCACAAACAAGTTGTAGGAATTAACCCTGCTTTCTCAGAGGTAGGGGATATATATACCTACTATGCTGGTTATTGTCTTGTAAATTGGTATCTGGCCTATTCTGGCTAGATACGCTAATTAAAATAATCTGAACTATTTTGGCTTATCAGGTATTTAAATGAGATTTATGATTTTGGGAGTATCACAAAGCAAGGAAAAAAGTCACATCTAGGAAAAATTTAGAGATGTTCTTATGTATATTGTTTATGTATGCTAAAGGGTTTGTCACACTGGAAGCATTAGATTTGGGATTCTGTCTGATCTACATCAACAGAAGATGTGATCTTGCCTACTCTTGTGGGTAGTAAGTTGCTGTTGGGTAGAGACATAAGATATTTAAAGGAAAAAGTAATATAAGCAAAGTAACAGCAGAAAATGTTTTTGATACAAGGATATAGTGCAGGACTGCTCCACCTTTTCATGGTGAAAACAGCCATTTGTTTGACCAGGACCTTGGTGAACTGGTCATTTCTTGCCAGCTTGTCATGGCACACCCTTATGCGTCAGATCTAAGCATGTAACAGTTGAAAAGAGGAGGATTACTGTATGTACAGTTGAATACGAGCTAGGAAATAGTGTAGATCAGAAACTCTAATCATTAATCTTCACTGCTAGGGAAAGGATGTTGGAATACTTGTATTCTATATCTGGAAATAGAAATTGTAACATTAATAGAGAAAAATGCTCTCGAGCGTATAAAGCTATCGTGAATACAAGAACGTGCACTTTTTCCTAACCACAGTTGTCCTTTCAGAGTAAGGCTGCTGCCAAGACTGGCTCTTCCAAATACCAGTGGGGAATCATGAAGTCTTTGGGTCTTTCTGATGAAGAAGTGGTCAGTTTTTCTGAAGCTGAGCATTGGCTGGATTATTTCCCTCCCCTTGCTGTTCAGGATCTGAAAAGCATGGGATTGAAGGTAACTGTGTGAAATCTAAAAGTCAATTATGCAAGCAGCCATACTTGTATTGTTATGTTCAGGAATATGCTGCTCCTCCTTTGAGAAGATTTTCTGCATAATACCAACATTATTCTAGAAATGTTTCTGGTATTTATGAAATTACTCATTTAACATTTTAATAGTCTTGGGTAATTATTTCTTACATTAAGAATAATAAGGGCTTTATTATGTAGCGCTTATACCCTATGCAATGATCACAACTGGAAAGAAGAATCGAATAAAGAAATTATGACTTTCACTTCTTCTTTCTGTATTAGATAACTGTTCTGTAGTCAGTATTGACAGTAGTTTTAGGAAGAGTAGTGATGTGATATTAAATAAAGATACTTGTCCTACTGACAACAGATTTTTAAAAATGAAGAATGATAGAGATTATGAAACAAGGTAGTGCTGAAATTTAGCTTGAGTGGTTGATTAAAACTGCTGCAAAATCTCTAAAATTCAGTCAGCAGATGGGGCCCTGAGTCTTTGATATCTCAGCTCTTAAAGGCCACGCACATACAGACTGCACAGTTATGTTTTTAAGCATGCACCCTTTGTGTGATATGTAGTTGCATTCTCCTTCCGGAGAGAAACTTCTTTTTGTTTTTAAAATAACATTTTTGCTATTGTGAGGTTCCTTGAATTTCTTTATTGTATTTACTTACCGGAGACTCTTACACATTTCCAGGTGGATTGGAGGCGTTCTTTCATTACTACAGATGTTAATCCTTACTATGATTCCTTTGTACGATGGCAATTTCTTACATTAAAGGAAAGAAATAAGATTAAGTTTGGGAAACGGTAAGCCTACCACTTAACTCTTGAGTTTATTGTGAATATGGATAAGCTCAGCTTTACTAAGGATGGAACCCTATGACACATTTCTAGAACGTGCTTATAACTCACATTAAACTAGAATCCTTTCATTTCAAATGCTCTACTAGGCAGGATGAAGTAGTGTGTTTATTGTGCTACCGAAGTGTATGAGAATGCATTCCTGTTTTATTTTTTCCATGGATACCAACTCAAAGCAAAATATGGCCGATACTGAAAGCTCTTGTAAAAACTGGACGTTGACATTGGTGGAAACAGATTTACACAAATTTTGAAAATACCATTAAGAGGTCTCTTTTTGATAAAGATTTTTTTTTTTCATTTGGTCTACACGTTATTGTATTTGCTACTAAATTAAAACATACCTTTTTCTAGATACACAATTTATTCTCCAAAAGATGGACAGCCTTGCATGGATCATGACAGGCAAACAGGAGAGGTAATATTTTTAACTGAGATTTTTATGTATTGCTTATGCTTTTAAGTACTGAATGGAAAAATAAATTGTATCTTGAAGCAAAATGTATTTTGTACAGTTATTGGTTCTCAGTTGTCAGTATATGTAAAAACTGAATGAACTCCTCTATTGAGAATATTTGTCTTGAACTATGGATAGTATTTTCAATTGTAGCTGTTTTCTGCGATTATTTGGCAATTTGTGCCAGCAGCATCACTACATCATATCGTTATCTATCTGTTGAAACAAAACAAATAAGCTGTTATTAATTTATAAACAAATAAGCTGTTATTAATTTATATATTGCTGAGATAGTGGCTGTGATGAGTAAATTTTTGGATGTAGGAATAAAGTATAACCTCTCTCTCCAGTCTGCATTTTAGTAAACAGTCATTTGTATCAATGGAAATATGACTGACTTTGAAGAAAGCATCAGTACCTTAAATAGTGCTTGGATTAGCTTACTACAGACTGGGATTTATTTTCTTTACTGCTTGTGTCAATGTTATGTATTGATTGCTGCATTGTTTATGTGAATTGTAGGGTGTCGGGCCTCAAGAATATATGCTAATAAAAATGAAGGTGTTAGATCCTTATCCCACAAAATTAAGGTAGGTCTTGAATTTGTAACGGCAAATAGGTTCTATCTTATGGCCAGAAGTGACCATTAAATTAGACAATCTGTTTTGCCTAATGCAGAATTTAATTTCACCCTGTTACTTCTGTCACTTCAAAGGCTTGGTCTCTGTTTTGAGCTGCTCTACTCACTAGTCTGTGTGGAACTCAAATTTGAATTAAAAAAAAAAAAAAAAAAAAAAGAAAATATCAAAACCCACAAAGAACTTAATGACCCACTTTCATCCCTTAGGAAATGTTACTTAAAAGTTCATATTAGCTTAAAAGCATGTTCTGTATTATCCTAAATGTTTTTATTTTGGTGACTTATAAAATACTTTTTTCCCCCCAGTGGCCTAAGAGGAAAAAATATCTTCTTGGTGGCTGCTACGCTCAGACCAGAGACCATGTTTGGACAGACTAACTGCTGGGTTCGCCCAGATATGAAGTACATCGGCTTTGAAACTGTGAATGGGGATATTTTTATCTGTACCCAAAGAGCTGCCAGGAATATGTCCTACCAGGGCTTTACAAAAGATAATGGAGTCGTACCTGTTGTCAAGGAGCTGATGGGAGAAGTAAGCATCTTGCAGCTTGCTGGTCAGGCTTATCTATTCCCGTGAAGCTTATACTTACAAAGGTGATGGTAGAATTCTATTTACAAAGGAAATTATAGGAACTATTACAAAAATTTTGGAGTGTTTAGTGACAAAAAAGCAAGCAGAAGACAGCTTCCTTGGCAGCCGAGCTGCAGCTACTACTGGGAGATTAAGCTGATGCACTTACCTGTGGACAAATGCATTACTATTGCCTTAGCATTATGTGATGCGTGAATGGTTTTAAGTGACATTTTTCTGCATGCTGGGAAGAGTGATGACTTCTCTACGAGGAATGGAAAGGACAGAAAAAAGTAATAGGTGGGAAGGGTTTTGTGAAAAAGGCTTTTTGTTGATGCTGACATTTCCATTACATCTTTGTGAATGAAGCTTTCTTAGCTTAGTAGCTGAATATTAGTGGTTTTGATATTTATTATCCTTAACTTCTGTGCTTTGAGTAAAGTGTAGTTAGTGGCATTTGTTCATCCTAATAGAAAGCACCTTCATGCTGTTTACATCACTCGATTTCCATTCACTAAAACTTGTCATCATCTTTCTTGATCCTGCTTTGAAGGATGAAGTAGAAAATACAGTTTTTGTTTCTTTGTTAGTAGACATGATGTGAATTCAAGCAGATTAGAGAGGTAGAAGACAACTGCAACATCTAGACTACCTCCTGTCAGTGCATAAATGGTCTTGACGAAATTCTTTTCCTGCCTTTGTTTAATCTGGCTTTTGACTCTAGCTTCTTAATTCTGCCTGTCTTGATGCTGATGTGCTTCAGATATTTGGAGACAAACTGTTCTGCTTACTGTCTTTTTCCAACTCTATACTTCAGTAGTTTTGCTTTCTCTATATTATCTGGTATTTGACTTTTCTACCAGTAAATGGTCCATGTACTGTCTCAAGTGGTATACACTTTCTTTTCCTATGTAATTCCTCCTTGTCGAACTATATATTTTTTTTTTCAATTTATTTGTTTGTAATATGTAAGGAATGCCAACAAATTTAAAGAATATCTGCCAGGAGAGCTTACACAGCTAGGCTGAAAAAGTGCTATTTATTGTAACGATATTCCTTTGTCCCACATAGGAGATTCTTGGCGCTGCACTTTTGGCACCTCTCACCGCCTACAAAGTTATATATGCTCTTCCCATGCTCACAATCAAGGAAGATAAAGGTAACTTTACAGCAGCATCTTGCCAAAGCCTGTTTGATGCATGCTGTGCATTCAATATGTGCTGGCTAATCTTTCTATCTGTTGTATCTTTTTCTTTGTCAAGGAACTGGAGTGGTAACAAGTGTTCCCTCTGATTCTCCGGATGACATTGCAGCCCTGAGAGATTTGAAAAAAAAACAGGTACAGTCTGTTAACTGAATTGCTTCTGTTTCTGTTTCCTTTCCATAGTGTGGAGGGTCAGAAGTGGATATCCAGTGGGTAAAATTAAACTCCCATTGATTGGTGTTTTGCATCTCTAACTTGAAATCAAAGTAGTTAAAAATAAATGAAGTTAAAACCAGCTGGGCTGGGACAGATGTTTATTCTCAGACTTCAAGAAGAGTTTTGGATGAGGATCATGTAACTTCTGCTGCATGTTAAGGTAGTGAAGAGTACCAGTGAAATAGAAATAAATTCCTGTTGTGGAATTGAGTTCCAGAAATGAGATTAAGACATCTGTATCAATTTGAAATGAGACTTTTAACGTAGCTGTTGCTATTACAGCTTCAAGAGTACATCAGCGTCTAAAGAGCTATCCCTGGCTATTGAATTTTTGTCCCACTCATTTTCAGAGTAGAGCAATATTGGTTTTTCCCCCTCTTAAAAATGTGGACATTTATGACAAAGAATCACCTGGAAATGAGATGGGGATTAAACTCAGGTGTGAGAAATGGTGGGAAGGCAGGGAAGTGGCTTTGTCTGCTTTACAATAAAATATTATGTACAAAAAAGACCCTATGAATGGATAAAACCCTTTAAATCTGGAAGATTTTTCTTCTATCCATGTTGCATTTTTTTTTCTAACTTTCAAAGGCTTTGAGAGTGAAGTATGGCATCAAAGATGAAATGGTCCTGCCGTTTGAACCAGTAAGTACACCCAAATGTGTCCATCTGCAGTACACATGACTTTGTACTAATGGATGAGAAATGTACCAAGAACTGTGCTTGCCTTTTCCAGAATTTCTATTTAAAGTCCTCAGCTGAAAGAACTGAAAAGTTTAAAGTTTGCATGTTTTGTTGTAGTTGTAATATTTGGCCTGTTAGGGGTTGCAACCAAGATTTGTTATTCTATGCTATACTTCAGAGATAAAGGAAAGTATTAATTTTTGTGGGAATTGCTGTTTTGGAGAATGGGTTGCATCATTATACTGATAACCTGTTGGTTGATTAAAACTTACAGCCTTAATGGCCAGATGATTATTCTATCTGTTCTATGCAAAGAGTTAAAGTCCTTTACTATTAATGCAGACTCATGGCTGAATCAATTTTCATTAGAAAAACATAGGTTACAGGTAAAGCCATCCCAATATTCTGCACTACCCTTGCTTCCACGCGCTAGCTTTGGTAATGGTACAACTTGGTACTGGTGTCATGTCAGGAGACAAAACCAGGTTATTGCTTGTAGGAGGGCAGATCAGGAGTCACGCTGGGGACTGCCAGGGATTTTTGATTTGATGAGTGGAATTGCAACAATACTTCGTAACCTGATTAGTATTAGATGCTGCAAATTTACAGACAGAGTAGCACGATGCAGTAGAAAGAAGTTTGACATAGCCCTAGCACCTGCTTCTGCTGCCATAAGGGTTCTTCGGTTAATACTGCTTTTGGCCAAGATACCATGCACCACAAACACTTTCAGGTAACTAGTAGTCACTGCCTTTTTTCCCCTTCATAATCTCTGGTTCAAACTCCTGTATCAGCCTAGGGACTGCAAACCAAGCAAAATATACTTGTTTCTGTTTTGTTCAATGCATCACTTCTAGTGAAACTTGTGAAATCTGGGAAACAAATCTTTGTGTAGATTTTATGACATTGAGATAATTTGAACTGAATATCTGATGCTGTTTTCTTAATTCTCAGGTGCCCATCATTGAAATTCCAGGCTATGGCAACCTTTGTGCTCCATTAGTCTGTGATGAGCTTAAAATCCAGAGCCAGAATGACAGAGAGAAGCTTGCTGAGGCCAAGGAGAGAGTGTACCTGAAAGGATTTTATGAGGGAGTAAGTAATAAAAGATTTTCATGAGTGTTATCTTGCTGAGTTTGATTAGGAGGAAAAAAAGTGGATAGAGAATAAAAAAAAGACTGCAAGAAGAGGGAGGGTTTTTTTTGTTTAGATTTCTCCTGCAGGCAGGTTCTGCAGTTGGAGGAGTTGTGTAGAATTGAAAGAGAATGGAGGAACGTATGACTGCAAACTGAGATTTGTAATCTGATTTCCTAGCAAGTGATCACCTTCTGGGGAGTTGATCAATTTTGTTACAAGTATTGATTTGGAAACTGATATGAAGAGAACAATGTATTGGTATGGGTTTTTTGGGTGGTGGTGGGTTCTTTTTTTTGTTTGTTTCTCCTGTCTTTACTTGTGTGGTGGCTTACTGTGATGTATTCCTCAGCTATTTTCTTGTAAGCTGGCAAAAATGTTTATTTCTGTCTGTGTTCGATTGCCTATATGCATGCTGACATGTATACAAACTCATTTTGGGTAAAGATGACTGTATTTAATGAAAAAAACCCTTTATTCCTATTTTTTGCATGTCAAAGATTGCAGTAACTGCTACTTCTTTATGTTGATCTAAACAGCTATTGCACTTATTTCTCGTTAATTTAAAAAAAAAAAAATCAACTCCTGTGACCCATCTTTTACAGGTAATGTTGGTGGATGGATTCAAAGGACAAAAAGTTCAAGATGTCAAGAAACTTATTCAGAAGATGATGGTGGATAATGTATGTGGTAGTATGCACACAGCTTCTTCTAAGTGATCCATTTTGTCCTTTTCACAGTAGCTGAGTTGCTAAAGAAGCCTTTCTGTTTTGGTTCTGCAGTCCTCTTAGTGGTGCTTCGGATCACTACAGAGTACGAAATACTGCTAAAAGAAGAACCTTGTGTTCTTGGACAAAGTGGGATGAATAACTTTAGAGACCTCTTATTCCCTGCTTCATCCCATCACCTTGTCTAGGAAATATTCTGGTGGTCTGATTTAATCTTTGATATGGTTGGGAAGATACTGAAAGTGTAGGATCTGAATTGTCAGTCTTTTTCAAGCCTGCCAATAAAGGATATCTGTGATGTGCAAACACCCCATTTGTGGGGCTCATCATGCAGAGAGGGAAGAGTAGTAAGTGAACAATGATCATGTCATCTCTCTAATAAGATTTTCCTGATGAGGACTGGAAGTGTGGGAGAAGCTTCAGTTATTTAGTCAATATTCCCTTGTTGTTGCAGCATTGTTATGTTCAGCTTGTAATATAATGCTTCATCCTGCATCAGAATATGTGGTTTGTAAAGGTAGAATTAAAGCTCATTGTTCTATTTTTCTTTACCTTCCCTACTCCCTCTGTCCCCCAGGGTTTTCTAGTAGCTGTTTTAATCACTAGGGGCATAGTCAATGAGTAATATTTTGTGCTTCTGTCCGCCTTTTTGTCATGCACGGAGACATTCTTTACAAAATTATGTGAACTGATACCTCAGAGAAGTACATAGTCAATTGTTGCCCTCATTTTACTAAAGTGAATACTGAGGCAGAGAGCCTGTGCAGTGATGAAAGCCATGCAATAAAAGCTGTAAAACAGATTAGAACAGAGAGGATGATTTTTAGTAAGATGTGAGGATTTTCAAGACTTTGCTAAATACTTAAATCTTAGCTTTTATTGCCCTATCCACTCTTAGGATGAAGCCATGATTTATATGGAACCTGAGAAACAAGTTATATCGAGGTCTGCTGATGAATGTGTCGTGGCTCTTTGTGATCAGTGGTAAGGGAAGTAAAGCTGTAGTTGTAAAGTTACTGCCAAATTGTATCCTACTTGTGGATTGCTTTATTACAATAAACTTTTCCTGACTGTAGGTATTTAGATTATGGTGAATTGAACTGGAAGAAACAGGCATCAGAGTGCTTGAAACTTCTAGAAACGTAAGTTATAAAAGCGGATGTAAAGGGGAGTGATCGTTTGCTACTGGTGGTGGTGGTCTAAGGGCTGAGAGGAGTAATAGCTTATTTCTTACAGGTTTTGTGAAGAGACTAGGAGAAATTTTGAAGCTGCTCTAGGCTGGCTACAAGAGCATGCATGCTCCAGGACGTATGGCTTAGGTAGGCAAAACACTCCTTTTCTCACTCAGTGCTTCATGAGGATGGTACTCATCACTTCGTTTGGAAGGCTTAAGTGCTATCTAGAATCCAAAATGGCATAGGTAAGTGTAGAACAGATTTAGCCAACTTGCATTTTGACCCAGCATCCCAGAGAAGGCACAGTTTCTTGAAAATGCATGTGGCCAGGGGTAATTTTATTTTTGCGTTACTACAGTGATTCTGTGCAGCATCTCTTGTAGCTTTTTGCCTGGGCCATTGATTTGCAAGGGACCTCAGAAGAAGGAACTAATACCGTTTCTTGGGTGTTCTTAAATTCTGGCTAGCCTTCATTTTATGTAGCCTATGACATGGGACAGCTGTTATAACTTCATTATAATACACAGCAAATGATCATGAGCTGAAATTTGTTTGACAGTTGTGTTAAGAAGCTGACTACAAAAATAGCAAGTATTTTCTCTTTAGTAAAATGCCCAAGTTGAATTTTTAAAAACAGGATTCTTAAAAGCATAAGCATGAGTACTTGTGTGTATATATGTGTGTGTGTATATATATATGTTCCACTGAAAGTCATAAACTGCTTATGTATGCTTGAGTGCCATGCTTGTTAGTAGGCATGATAGTGACTGCATCTGATACCTGGCTTCCATCTCTTCTAGGTACCCGGTTACCTTGGGATGAGCAGTGGCTGATAGAGTCTCTCTCTGACTCAACTATCTACATGGCCTATTACACAGTGGCCCATCTGTTACAGGGAGGTAACCTGAGGGGCCAAGGAGAATCTCCTCTAGGCATTGGGTAGGGAGAGTGAATCATTAAGTTTTCTTGTTTAATTGGGTGTGCTTATCTCCTGAATTGTTCTTGACAAAGACTTGCCAAGGAGGCTGATTCTTTGCTTTTGTTTTTAAAAAGCATCATTGTTAAAACTTTACCTGCTGTTAGCTAAGTTACAGCAAATCTGCAGAAGGGAAATAAGAAAAGAGAAAGGAGTATGGTGGCCAGAGAGAGAGGAGGAATGTCCCTGAAAGCAGAACTGTATGCAGAGTTATATTACCTTTTTTAATAGTTGTTTGACTTGCCTTGAAATGGTCCTTGCCAGGTGTTTTTGAGTGGTTCGTTTCAGTGGCTGCTGAAGTCTCTGCTTATTGAGACTGCTTTGCAACTATAAAGTGAGCATGATTAGCCCTTAGTTTTTGTCACTGTATTAAAAGTTTGTAACTCTCTTAGAAGCTTAGAACCGTCCTTTATGCACAGCTCATATATGGAAGCCTTCAAAGTAAGAGGCAGAAGGCATTTGTACTAAAATACCTCTGAAGACTGCTCTGTGACCTCTTGGTTGGAGTGGTGGTGGACTTTCAGTGACAGAGATCAGAGAGATGAGATTTTTCAATTCCAGATGAGTTGTACTAAAACACTTCCAATCTTGCCTTGAATCTTATGCTTTAATTCTGCATGTTTTATGAACTATTTTCTGGAGTAGTTTACACACAGGAACTGGAACTTACCTTTTTCGATGCTATAACTAATCTGAAAAACATTTCCAAAGTAAAGATTCTTACAAACTGTTGTGGTTTAACCCCAGTCAGCAACTAAGCACCATGCAGCCGCTTGTTCACTTCCCCCCCCACCCGGTGGGATGGGGGAGAGAATCGGGGGGGGGAGGGGGAGTAAAACTCGTGGGTTGAGTTAAGAACAGTTTAATAGGACAGAAAGGAAGAAAATAATAATGATAATAATAACAATAGTAAAATGACAATAATAATAAAAGAATTGGAATGTACAAAACAAGTGATGCACAATGCAATTGCTCACCACTCACCAACTGATGCCCAGTTGGTTCCCAAGCAGCAATCCCCACCCCCGGGCCAACTCCTCCCAGTTTATATACTGGGCATGATGTCACATGGTATGGAATATCTCTTTGGCCAGTTTGAGTCAGCTGCTCTGGCTGTGTCCCCTCCCAACTTCTTGTGCCCCTCTAGCCTTCTTGCTGGCTTGGCATGAGAAGCTGAAAAATTCTTCACTTAGCATAAACACTGCTTAGCAACAACTGAAAACATCAGTGTGTTATCAACATTATTCTCATACTAAATCCAAACATAACACCATACCAGTTACTAGAAAGAAAATTAACTCTATCCCAGCCAAAACCAGAACACAAACAGAAATAGTTCTGAAAGACTTGGCAAGGCTTTCATTTTTGGCTCAAACCTCTCTAATTATAGAGAGCCTACCTACATACCAGTCCTGTCTGGAAACAAACTTCGAAGTGAGCATCCTGAGCACTGAATTATAGATTTGATGTAATTAAGTACATACAATTAGAGTGTACTCTTACGTGAGTAGGTAACATATTTCTTGTAGTGTTAGCAAACACTTTTTACTAAGACTTACTCTGTGTGGTAAAGTAAAAGGGGATTTATGGTGCATCACATCAGTCACCATTTGGTTACAATGATCTTTGACACCAAACAGGGAAGCTAAGTCACAGCACACCACAGTAATTTAAAGCATAGAACAGTAACTACCAGAACTAAAACAATAAACTGGTACATGTAAGACTTTATTCTAGACTGGTGGTATCGACTGTCATTTGAACTAGTTGTTTAATATGTACTAGAGGTACTTTGGATCCAGAATGCTTTTCCTCTCTGCGTAATACAGGCCAAAGCACCTTAGTAGATGTTAACAAATAGTAAACTTTGATTTGAAATTATTTAATTTGAAATGTGTGCAGGTAGTATCTGGTAGACTCCAGTGAAATTTTAGGGAGCTAGGAATAAAAATCTCTGTAGAAACAAGGATATTTTTTTTTCATGCAGGCCATTGGCTGCAGAACAGTGGGTCTGAGTTGCATCTCATCAGTGTTTTCATTCAAAATTGTGGATTTTACCTCTAGTAATTGGTAAAAAGTGTCTTACAGTAAATGTTAATTTTGAATGGATTAATTCCATTCAAAGTGGGAAAAGACCACTAGTTTTTCCATGTAGGAGGTGACTTTGAATTGTACAGCAATTTCCTTGTACCCCTGCTCTTTTACTTTCATGGAAGCCAGAAGGAATGGCTCTATGACCCAGTGCAAGGGAGGGCAGGGAAACTTATATACTAGTAATAGGTTTTCAGTATTCAGTTAAGGTCACAAGTGGTGCTGTGGGTGTGGGGGGGTGGCATTTGGAAAAGAAATGAACAGGTTTCCAGGACAGTCAAGATTACTTTTTCTTTACGGGAGTCTTCATGCTTTATTGGGAAATAGCAAAGGGCAGTTTAAGCAGGGCATGGCTTGAGCAGTTCTGAGTTCTGATTTTGTTTCTGATGTTGGACTCACTCATCTGATCTTAGACAAAGTACCTGTATGCTCTTTGTCCATATTTGCTGTGCTTATCAAATGGAGCATGTTGTAAGAATGAATCAACAGTTTTAAGCTGTCTTATACAAAATGCTGTAGAGTGTAAGAGGAACTTTCATTGACGTCTCAATATGGGACTAATTCTGTGCAGAGCACATCAAATGAGCAAAGAAGTTTGGGATTACATCTTCTTCAAGGCAGCTCCGTTTCCTAAAACAGAGATTCCAAAAGAAAAGTTGGACAAGCTAAGGGAGGAGTTTGAATTTTGGTATCCTGTGGATCTCAGAGTTTCTGGCAAAGATCTTGTTCCAAATCATCTGTCGTACTACCTCTATAATCATGTGGCTATGTGGTCAGATCAAAGGTAAGTTTGGATAATGCAAAACAGGCGTGCAGGAGATAAAGCTGGAGAGTTTGTAGTTCTGGTACATTTGCTAATGGCTTTTTTGGACTGTACAACATTCAGAATTAGGTTGAAAATTTATTCTTTCATATTGCAGCTTTGTTATAGTTGTCTATAGTAGAAGTTATTGAGAAGGCTCTTTACCATTATTTCCCCTATTTTTTCTAGAATCCTTTAAAGATTTTAAGATGCAAGATTCTTACATACACATTCTAAAACATTATTTAAAGCAAAACTGAAATCTAACTGCATAATATGACTTTAGTTGACTTGCTGAAATCCTGTCTGTTCTAAACACTGGAATTCCGGCAAGTAGCGTAATTGACTTGGCAGTTTCAATCAGCTTTAGAGCAAACCTAAGGATTTATATGTCCTAACTAAACAGTATGTTGGCTTGGTGCTTCTTTAGAGGGTATGTGTAAAAAAAAAAAAAAAAAAAAAAAAAACATGCTGAAACAGCGTTGGTGTATCTTTAGGGTTTTTTCCTCCTTTGGGAGTGAAGAGAATACTACGTAGCAGCATCTACAGCTAAATCCAAATGCAGGTGATGTTGGAATTACAGTGTTTGATGCTGTTTTTCATTTGTTTTAGCTGCCTATGGAGGCATGAATTGCTCAGTTAGGTAGCCACATGAAAAAGCAAATGTGTGAAAGTGGAGAACAAATTTTAACTTTAGCTTTCATTGGCCTCTCTTATAAAAGTCAAATGTCTTCTGTAAATATATCCTCCTATGGATTTTCCAGTGTTGAATTGTATTCCTGCACTGGGGTTTTAAGTGACTTTATTATCATTAAGTTTTCTTAATTACTTCTTGAGGATCATTAAAACAGTGTACATGTATTCCCATGGACTATGCAGTACAGGTTGAGAATCTTTGCTGATCACATGGTGCTTTTAGAAAGATGTAGTTCTGTGCATGAAGATACTATGTTTGCATTCTCTTGAACCTCTGTTTAAGAGTTGTATAAAACTGTATGTAGGAAAAGCTGTTTTCTGATGTACAGTAAAGATGATTACGGGGAATTTGATATCTCCTTCCTCTCTTGGTAGAGATGTGTGGGACCTAAGTCTATCAAGTGCTGTTGGGCAATGCCAATCACTGGCCTTTAAATTAAATGTAGCTGAATAGAGGGAGATGGGGTAAATGAAGTATAATTGTAGGTGCAGTGCTCCCTGCTTTGTATTTCAGCAATGATAATCCCTAGCCCTTATATTGGAATTCTTTTCATCTTCAGAGACACTCCTTAATTTTTTTAAGACACCCCCTGGGTATTTTTTGAAGATTCTAGCTAAGGTGTTCATCCCAAACTGGAACATAAAATGTTTGTTCTTTTTTTTAATAGAGAAAATGTATTTACTTTAACAAATGCTTTGTATCTTGTCTTCAAACAGAGAAAAATGGCCAGTAGCTGTGAGAGCAAATGGACATCTCCTTCTCAATTCTGAAAAGGTATAATGAGGTTTCATGTATGAGATGGTTTTTGTGGTTGTCAAAATAGGCACTTGCCAGCCAGATTGGAAAAATCCTTCTTGGAATTTAAGAGGAGGAAATAGTGAAATTTTTCTTCATTGGTGCCCTCCAGTTTTTCATTCATCAGAGGTAAAGACCTGCCTTTCCTCCAAGTCTATCTAACACTTTTCTTAAGTTACCTCTTGTATAGCTTCACCAGTTTAGTAAAGATGTCAGTGCATTTCTGTTAAATTTTAGGGTAGTTTTTTTACTAAATTTTAGCTTTGTTAAGCGTTGGAGTAGATGCAGTGAGAGGAAGAAGTTTGTGCCAGTAACTTGCTAATGTATGCAAGTTCTGAAACTGAATTTAATTAAAAGTGCCCGAACATAGGAATTAGGCCTTGGAGACTGTCTAACATAAAGCAAAAAAACCTCACCAGAGTCCTTGAAAAACCAATGCAGGATAAGCTGAAAACGCCAATTTTGAAGTAGTATTTAAGTTTATTTTAGATAATTTCTGAAATTAAATTTTGGTACCGGTTTTCCCATTTTTCAAAGCCTGACCAAGTCTGGGGTGGAACCCAAATGTTGCAGAAGGCAGCTACCTTTTCCTTGTAGCTGTGGTGTATATGGACCTTAGTAGTAACAAGGTGTGCAAGTGTCAAGACAAGTTCAACATTCAGGAGTTAGATGAGTGCTTGCAAAGTTTAGTCTGCTTTTGCTGAGACGTAGTTCAGATTTAGCAAATTGTTTTTGCTATGATTCATGAGAAAATACTTTCTCAATGGTTTGCCCAAACTCTTGTTGCATCTGTCTTGCTTATTCAACAACAAAATGGATGTGTGAGAAAATAAAGGCTCTTCTATTTTTTTCAGATGTCCAAATCTACAGGCAACTTTCTTACCCTAACTCAAGCTGTTGACAAGTTTTCTGCAGATGGTAAGTATGTTCTGACCTGCATCTGGCTTTCAATTATGCCAAAATGACTAAAATTAGTGTTTTGCTCTCAAAGGAGTGGTGGGTTTATTGGAGTACTGAATTGCAATAAATCTACTGCTTACCACCTGTTCTTGTTTGAAAAGCTGAACTCTGTTTAGAAAATTGGAATGCATGTTAGCACAACACCTGTTTCAACCAAGAACTGCTCCTGGTGTTGAGACCTCCTAGAGGGGTGCCTATTTCATTCTTCCATGTTTGCTTAAGAGATCAAAACATAAGACATACTGTTGATGCAATGGTGTGTATACATGCATGCTGATGTTTCTTTTTTACATGCTATTGTTTTTTGGACAGTGATTTTGGTAGTCTCCTGGTTCTTGGTGTCTGTCTGGTTTCCTTCCCAAGGAGAGCAGTGTACCTCTCCTGGGTAAAGTGCATCCTTTGTGAGACATCTCTTTCTAGTTGGCCAGGCAGTTTGTAAATTTACTTTACATTTTATTAACTCTTAATGAAAACTTAGTTGTAATTCATTTTGACTCCCATGCCTTCTGCATCTATGTCTACCAGATAATTGCATGCCAGCTATGTTAGCTGATCCAGTTTCTTTCAGGCATGCGTTTAGCCTTGGCTGATGCTGGAGACACTGTTGAAGATGCCAACTTTGTGGAAGCCATGGCAGATGCTGGTATTCTTCGTCTCTACACATGGGTGGAGTGGGTAAAGGAGATGATTGCAAACAGAGACAGTCTAAGAAGTGGTCCTGCCAACACCTTCAATGACAGAGTCTTTGCCAGGTACTGTAAAAAGGCTAATAATACAGTTTGGTCCATTTTTTTTTTTTTCTTGCAAGGAGCATCTCTGTAGTTATTTTTCTTTCCTACAAATTAATGAATTCCATAAAACAAAACACGTTACATAATAGGCTATGGGATCGTGCTGCACTGGTGACACCGATAGTGTTTTACACAATGTTGCCATTATGTGGGGTAGACTATGCAATATTGATATTTTCACTTCCCTTCCCTCCCTAGTGAAATGAGTGCAGGCATAGTGAAGACAGATCAAAATTATGAGAAGATGATGTTTAAGGAAGCTCTGAAAACTGGCTTCTTTGAATTTCAGGTAGGAGGTCTCTTTATAGGTGTAAGAAACTAACACTTGGTATTTGTTACTTTGTGGATTTCTTTTGATCCTGATGTCTCTGATCCTTAATTATACAGCTGAATTGGAATCAGAATTGTGCCAAGAAACAAGAGTACTTTAATGGAATAAATCTGAGATTATGAAGGTCTGCTTGTGTCATTTTACAAAGGTCCAGAGGAAGACAACTGTGATGCTGCAAATAGTCCTGATATCTAATATGGGCAAAAAACTGCTTAAAAAAAAGACACTACTAAAAAGAGTGTTTCCTTTCTTTAGTTCCTTTGTAATAAGGAACTCTTTGTAAGAAATCCAGATAATACGTCAACAAAATTGTTTGAAAGCAGAGTGCTTTTTGATATACCATAAACCATGTCTCCGGAATGTCTGCTGAACCATGCCACTTCACTTAATGAATTACAGAGACTTCTTTATGTGGCTTCTTTATGGTATTCAGGAATATGATTAAGTAGGCTGAATTATGTGTATAATGATAGATCATATTCATTGCCTTTTTTTTAGTACTTACTAGTAACTTTATGCAAGCTATTTAGGGTGATAGTACCTGATACACAGTTGTGGATACTTTTGTCTTTCATGTCTGTGCCAATAAACACTTTTTTAAAATACCATATTAATGCAAAAAATCAAATGGCCAACCGACAGATTCACACTCAGGTGCTTCAGGAAAATACAGTTCTTGTAATAATCCGTTATTGAGTTCTAAGCTGCTTACATTCTAAAGGCATATTAGAGCAAAGGATTGTGTGTGTTTTCTTCTAAGTGTTTCTCCGTGGCAGTTGGAATGTGTTCGTGATGGTTGCATTGGCTGTGTTTCAGGCAGCGAAAGATAAATATCGTGAGCTGGCGATAGAAGGAATGCACAGAGAGCTGGTGTTTAAGTTTATTGAAGTTCAGACTTTGCTGTTGGCTCCTATCTGTCCCCACTTATGTGAGCACATCTGGTCACTGCTGGGAAAGGTACTAATGTTTCAGCTTTGTCACTTGATTCGGATCTAAGTTTTTTACTGATTTTTAGTAAGGCTTCTATCAGGCTTATGGATGTATTTCATATGCAAGTAGAAGAAATGTATGTCTTATAATAAGAAGAGCCATAATGGCTTATTGTCCATAGGACAGTGAACATACAGTTAGCCTGTTACTGTGGTGATATATGCAACTTTAATACAAGTCACTTCAGTTGTCTACTCACAAAGAGGTGATCTAAAATTAACCCAAATAATGCAATATTCCTACACTTATGCATTAAACTTAGTTGGGTTTTTTTTTAAGTGCCTCGTGCTTGTAGATGAAGTTATGTAGCTATATGGCAGGTGTAATTGTATCTATAGTCCTTAACACACTTGCAAATAAGTGCTTGTTGGCTGTATACTTACCCCTTTACAACCTAGTTACAGGTGGGTGCTCCTTGAGGTTCAAACTGTCTAAACTTCAGTTTCCGGTCAAGCTATAATGGATTGAAAACCCACCAGATAGTAATGTGTTTTCATCTCAGCGCATGTCACTTCTTCTTTTCTTCAAAGCCCGATTCCATCATGAGAGCCTCGTGGCCAATAGCAGGTCCTGTGGATGAGGTATTAATTCGGTCTTCTCAGTACCTCATGGAAGCAGCTCATGACCTCCGACTCCGTCTCAAGAACTACATGGCACCTGTGAAAGGAAAGGTGAAGTGTACTAGGTCATCTTTTTAAGTGTGCGTACTTGATGATTCTGTATTGCCTCATGACTCCTTCCTAATTTTTTTCATTGTTTCCTTAGAAAAGTACTAAAGAACCTCCCCAGAAGCCTTCTCACTGTACCATCTATGTGGCAAAGAACTACCCGCCTTGGCAGCACACCACCTTATCAGTTCTGCGCGAGCACTATCAGGTGGTCATCCTTTCATGTTTCTTTGGGCTGCTTACCTGCTTTTTTGTGGGTTCTTTTTTTCTATCTATAAAAAGCTTATAAGCTGTAATTTGTTACTGAATTATTTAAATATAAAGCAAGATAGTTTTAATTTTCTTTATGCTTTTAAAACTGTCCAATAAATTTTGGTGCTTAATGAAATGTCCCAAGGAATGTCATTGATTTGACAGCATAATTTCATTGTTTTTTGACAATCTTGAGTAAAAAGCGGCTCATGTTCTGTTATTTTTTTTTTCATTTGTAAGTGGTTAGCTTTTAAAATGCTCTTCTTCCCAAGTATATTTCTGAGGAAACATTGTTGACTGACAGATTAATGCTGTCTTACTATGCAAGTGGGCTTAGAAGCATTGTTTTGGTCCTTAAATAGGTGTATGCCATTCAGTGATGTTACAAGAAATGCATTGAAATGGAATACATCAGTCATAAGTAGAAGAAATAAGCTTTTCTGAAAGCAGAAGAATCTTCTTCTGACATGGGGAAACTGATGAGAGTGGCTTTTGGCATCTTGATGAACCATCCTTCTCAGCTTGAACAAATCAGTATTGTAGCTGACAGATTAGAGAGCCATGACTATTCCAACTTGTATTGAGATAAAGCAATATTCCTCATGTGAAATTTGTTTTTGGGGTATTAAACTTTGGGCATTCTATACGCTTTTTTCTGCATCAGTGTTAAAAATCTGCTGTTTGGTCTGATGCACTAAACAGGATTGTTGCAAATATCTAAATTCTGAATGTAAAACCCAAACAATTCAGGAGACTAGCGCTTAAATGTGCTTGTGATAAGGCTTAAATGTGGATTTAAAATGCATTCTGGTAGAAAATTTAAGTATATTAATACATAGTCACCAGAAAGAATAAAGAAAATGCAGAATAATACTGAGTCGCCTCAATGGCAGTAGTTATCTGGGTTTTTTTGGTCAAAGTTTTAAAATTTTACTTTTAAAATGTTTCAAATGGATGAGAAAATTATATGTGGAATCAATGATGGTGACAAACCTAGTTGGTATTTAAGGGAAAGCACAAAGGGTATATGATATTAAAGGGTAAGGTTTTTTTAATGATACTTATACTTTTTAATGGATGTGCATCAATGTTTAGGTCAGTGGAGGTCAACTGCCAGATAATAAAGTAATTGCCAGTGAGCTTAACACCTTGCCAGAGCTGAAGAAGTATATGAAGAAGGTTATGCCTTTTGTTGCCATGATTAAGGTAAGTAAGTGTCAGAGGGACAGTTCTTGTATAGAAAAAGCTTTTGTGAATGAAACATGTTGCTCAAAGGCAATGATAATCTGTAACTTGGTGCATGGGTATTGTTGTTTCCTTTATTTCATTCCTGGATCTCCTACTAACATTTGACTTCAGTCCTGGCCCTTGCTTATTTCGCATCTTCATGTTTTTGTTTATAAAGTTCTTTGATGTTGCTGGAAGAAAGATCTAATAAAAATGTCTCTACATAAATTAGCCCAGGTGGGCTAATGGTCTAGTTGAGGCTTGTGTATTTTGCAGGCTGTATAATCTGTGCTTCAAATATACGTGGGTTCTTCTACATTTGAAACTCACCATATTTGACTTTTCCAGTTTTTCGTGCTGAAATGAGAATAAGGTGTTGCTCTAGAGACATAAAAATGCTTAACATTTGGAAGTTAAGAACAAGCCTAGAGATAATTGATTGCCTACATAAAAGGAAGGAAAAAAGGGACTGTTCTGAGCCCTGAATGGAATTACAATTTGTGTATCATTCTTAGTTTTTATCACTAATATTCTGATATTTCATTATTATTTTCCCAGAGTTATGCAAGCCTATGAAAATCTTGGCTTGCTTTTTTTTTTTAAAGAAACTTTATTGTGCTTGCTGTTGCAGATAAAAATTCGATACTGCAACTAGGTAAGTCCAAGAAGCAAAGAATAAGCAAAATTTTAAATAAAAAAAAAAGGGGGGGCCATGGGAAGCAGAGTAGGGTTTAAAACCTTTTGACTTCCACTCATGATCTGTAGAAGTTGAGATGGATTAGTAATGGAAAAAATCTTAATGACTGTAAAAATACTACTTTTTCTTCTTAAACTTTAGCTTGATTTTTAAAATGCATGTAATAATGTCTTCTATTTGTAAGCTTTGTCATATTTTATAAATGGAGGTGCTCTTTTGCCCTCTCTTTAGGGTTACTCTAATTATTCCTTTTCATGGTAGCTCAGAAGCCTTCAGAGGAACAGAGAGCACACAAAGCAGCTGTGAAGCTTCCTGTATAAGTTTGCAAAGAAATGTAGTGATGCGTTAGATCAACTGATACAGTTGAAAAAGGTCAGACAAGCTTTCAGTCCTACAAGTGTGTTAGGTCTGAAACATCCCTACTTTTTGATGTCCTTAGTCTGGCAATAGTTAGTGATCCTGGTGCACACAGGGAATGGGTTGGCATGCTGAGGCTTACCTGGTAATTGATCCTTCCACTTTTAAAGAGCAGTAAGGAATTTCACATAAAGACATAGAAACATCTGAGCTCAGACTCCCTAGATCAGTATGTTTTTCTCTGAAACCAATTATTCAGCAATTCCAGTGTACAAGGAGCATTTCTGCTTGTGCTTCCTATTTGTCAAAGGAGGGCTTAAATGTTGAAGAAACTTTGTGATTTACAAAGGGAAGCAATTCAGTGTTAATGTAGGGAATCTTTCACATTAAACTGACAAGGAAACCAGGAAACCACAACCATGCTGAGTCTGACAAAGCACAGCTTCAAAGGAAACAGCTGGCTCAGCATATGAAAGCAGGAAAGGGACAGATTAAATTCCGAAGAGGAAGTTCTGTTTTAGTAAAAAAAAATTCACGTGGTTTTTATATTGCCTTTAATACTTTGTCTCTTGTGACTGTTGCTGTTGGCTTTCTGGACTAATTAAGTTACTTTTATGTTAACACATAAAGTAGTTGTTATTTCCCTGCAGAGAACTTGTTTTACGACTGCTGTGAACATGTCCAGTTGTTGTATGCTTGTCCTTTTATTTTAAACTAGGTCATAAGACTGAATTTCCTGCTGTGAAATACCACTGAAATGCTGACTTATTTTGCAAATTCTCAACCTGCACACTAAGTGGGGATTATAAATAACTGAATGTCAAACACCTTTTCAATTTTATATTAAAAATGTGTTCTAATTGCTCTTACTCCTCCCATCAGTGTCACTAACTCCCTGTAGAAGAAACCCTGTTACAAGAAAATTATTGCTCCTACGTTAGCATGTTGTGCCAGCAGAAAGCTCTCATAGTTAAAAGCCTATTCTTTTCATGACTAATGTAGACAGTTTGCCATTTGGAAGCATCATTTTACTTGCACAATTTAGAGGGTTTTAAGCCTTTTTTTTTTTCTTTTTTTTTCCTCCTCTGAAAGGAAAATCTTGAGAAGAATGGTTCACGTGTTCTTGATCTGGAACTGGAATTTGATGAACGTGCAGTGCTTATGGAGAATATTGTCTATTTGACAAATTCCCTGGAGGTTGGTACATAGTTGGCATATTTATTCCTTGGGTTTTTTTTTTTTTTGGAATAGCTGGAGGACCAGCCTTTCCTAAGGCTCTAAGCCTGTTTACATTAACTTCTGAGTGTATGTTGCTCAAGTAATTGTTTTTTATCAACTTTCTGTATTTCAACCTTGCTGTTTAAATTTGTCAAATGTAGGTGTATAAATCTGTTAAATATAGGCATGAGACATGGTGGTAGGTGTGTAGTATACAAACATGTTCCCACAAAACAGAGGTGGTTTTTACTGCAGGACTGGTGGTATCTGTGATAGTGGAGTCCAGTGGTGCTTTTGAAGAGATGTTTTTATCTGAGCCAACCGGTATCTTACATTTTTTTTCAGCAGAAGAAATGAGAAGGACATGTTTCAAGGCATTACTAGCAAGAATGATCAGAGTCCTTAGACTTGTATCCTTGGACTCTTACAATAGCATGTTAACTGTAGCAGATTACCTTGCCCTCTTCAAGGAGCAAGTTCTGGGCAGGGCTTTTAAAACTATGGTATGTAGCAAGATGGATACCAGTCTAGCAGGAGTTACACTGCTTCATATGATAACCAGAATTTAGTTCAATAGGCAATATGTTAATGAGGGGACAGCTCAGTCAGGTTTTGTTTTTAAAACAACCAACCAACCAACCAACCTCCAAAAACCCAAACCAACCCCCCCAACCCCCAAAAAGCAAAACCAAAAGCAACTGTTTCAAGAATTAGAAAATATATACATATATTGCAAAACTTAATTTTGTAACCTGTACAGTATGAAACAAATGTGGCTTTATTGGACTTGTCCCGCGTCAGAGCGAAGTCAAGAGCAAGCAACAACTTTTATTTTAAAATATCTGTAAGTCTGCAAAACCCCCTGAACTGGGGGATGGAGCAGTTAAATAGTGGATCTTTCATGTGGGAGAATCTAGAAAAACTTGAGAACTGGGCTATCAAATCTCCTGAAGTTTCACAGGAGTTGTCAAGTTCTGTACCAGGGCAGAATTACCCCATATTTCTGTATAAGTTGGTGCTGGCTGGCCATCAGCTCTGCTACAAAGGACTTGGGGGTTACTGTGGGGTTGTCAAGATTAACGTAAACATAATGTGAACGTGCTGTCACTGCAAACGAGCCACGCTGCCTGTAGACCTACATTAGAAGGCGTTACCTATATAGGATGTGATTTGGCAAGTCAAGGGAAGTCATCCCTTTCCACTCAGGTCTGCTGAGCCCAAATTTGGCCACGTGTCAGTGTTGTGCCCCCTTCTCATCTTCCCCCACTCCACACCCCCAGTTTAAAAAGGCTTTGAGGACTTGCGGCTGTTGAGCAGAGGGCTATCAAGATGGCTGGGGGGAGCCCACCCTAGTGCATGACCTACAGCGAGAGGCTGAAGGAGGTGGGCTAAGATCTCAGAGAAATCTTCCGCTACTTAAGAGAGTTAAAGGTGATAAAGCCAACCTCTTTCTTGGTGGTAGGCTGATAGTCAAACAAGGGACAGTAACCAGGAGTTACTGCTGGAGTTGCAACTTGTGAGGCGGACATGGGACATGAGGAGAGGGCAGCAGTGTAGCCTTGGAACAGCCGACCTGGAGAGACTGGGCTGTCTAGGGGGGATCTCTGTCCTTGGAGGCTGACTAGTTGGCACTAGTCCACTTCAGACAGGGAGTAGGTGACCCTCAGAGGTCCCTTCCAAACAATAGTCTGTGATTTTAGGTGTGCTATTGTTGCCTTATGTCAATGCATGTTTACTTTCTGCTTTACTATGCGAACAGTTCTTTGATAGGCCTGGTAACTCCTGTTGTTCCCTCCAAAACAATTAAACTCCTGTTTATTCCTTCCTCCCCCTTTTTTCTTTTTACAGCTGGATCACATTGAAGTGAAGTTTGCTTCTGAAGCAGAAGATAAAATAAAAGAAGACTGCTGTCCTGGAAAACCATTTTCCATATTCAGAACTGAGGTAAAATCAGAAATTCAGATATTGGAAGTCTGAAAACTTAATTTAAAAAAACCCAGACAAAAGCAAATATGCCATTTAAAAACTTTAATCTGATGTGAACACTGGATTTATTTTGCCTTTGTTTGTATAGAACCCTAAATGTGACTAGGATTGTACCTTAGCTTTAAGGCTCTTCCAGTCAGCACAATTTAATGATTTGACCTGAAGACTGTTAAAAATAAGCGACCTGAGCATTCGCATACTCTTATATTTGTTTCTTTCAGCCGTATGCCTTGACTACTGCTGTTTAGATAAAGTAGATTGTATTCTGCTTAAAACACAGGCCAAAAAATAAAGAATTGAGATGATCTTCTGCAAGTATGGCTGAACTTCACTTCACCAGTGTTATTTGGAAATTGTAGTGTTGCTTATTACACTTGTTTCAAAGTATTACAAATTTCCATGTGAAACTTTGTATTACTTGTTTGCTGAATTCTGAAGTGTTTTTTAATACTTCCTGTGTTTATCCGTTATTTATAACGGGTTAATAAATTCCATTCAGTTGCATAAAATAAAACATTTCAAAAGTATTCCTACAGCTGTGTCATGGAGTCTTGGAAGAATTAGTGAGTAATGTGTAAGATTAGTGAAACTCGACAACAGTGGTATCATGTATGAATGTTTCTAGCTCTGCACTTTTCAATGGTAAAAATTTCATGGATTTCCCTAAATATGTCCTAAAAACTTGTGCATACTCTGGCTTATGTTTTAAAGAGCTGGGCGGGTGCTTGTGTTCTGCCACTGGCAGTCAGTGTTTCTAAATGAAGTTTATCTATCCAGAGTATTTGGTGATAGAAGATGTTTCTTTGTTTTAGTTTCATGTTTCCTCTGAGGTTTGGATCACAAATATGGATTCTCCTTTAAAGTTTGTATTAACTTTCTTACAGCCCGGTGTGTCTGTATTTTTGGTGAACCCTCAACCATCTAATGGCCACTTCTCTACAAAAATTGAAATCAGGCAAGGAGACAATAGAGAGACAGTTATCAGGCGCTTAATGAAGATGGACAGAGGAATCAAAGGTAAAATACTAGCACAGATGTACAGCTATCACATGCTGATTAGATTAACATTCCCAGGAGAGAAGTGGAAACAGAAAGCTGCTGAAGTTTGTGCTGCTGTAATAGATGCTTAGAAAGGAGCAAGAAGCTTTGGGTTTGAGTGAACAAGAAAAGAGGTAACATGCAAATAAGCAGGCTTTTCTATGGGTTTTCCTCATTAGTCTTGTTCTGCCACTGGTACACCGAAACCTAGTTCCAACCAGAGATGAATATGGATGATATTTCCCCTTGTGCTTTGAATTTCCAAGAAAAAGTGTTAGTTCCATAACTGGTTATAGGCAGCTTCTGCCACTTCTATGGAGCCCAGGGCTGAAAAAAAATTTACCAGATTTATTTTTCTATTTAGCCTAAGGTTAATTAATTTAACAGTTGCTATGTTGGCTCCTCATAATTTCTGTCCCGGTTCATAGTAGAAAACTGTCTGTTCACCTAAAATTTGGATTACTGAAGAATTGCTCAATAGCCTATCAGTTACCATTGTTTATGGCAAACTCGAACTAGCAGCCTCTGTGGAAAGTAGTTTAATACTCCTTTTGAGTTCTCTGAGCTATTTCTTCCCTCTCTACTCTTGTATTCTTTATACCCTAATACTTGATTTTAGCTGTTAAATGTTGAACTCTGCAGTCAGAAGAGACACAGTTAGTACTGGAAGAATTTCTTTGAGAGCACTCAGTCCACTGGCAATAGTGGATTCTGGTGTGAAAGTATTAAGACAAAAACATTTCATTACTGGTGAACCTGACTTTGCATTTAAGCTACCTATTCTGTCCTCTGGTGTTAGCTGGTTGCCAGTAGTGGAGACCCAAACGAGAGTGGCTGGTGAGCCAGAACTTGCTGCTGTGTCTGACAGCATCGTCACTGCTCGCTTACCAGAAGTTGGTGTCTCAGTGGTGGTGCAGTGATGGCTCTGGTAAAGGTCTCCAGGCAGAGCTTGGGAGTGCTGCTTTTCCTATGGCATATTTACTTGGAGCATGTTGAGTGCTCTGAAGTGGCTGGTGTACTGTAGTTTAGGAACCTGAATTCCATCAGAGCTAAAAAATCCAGCTCTATGGAGGTTCCTTTTTTTGGTAAAAATCCTGATTGCTGCCAATAATTACTTTGCCTCTTCTTGCTGCATTACTTTCTAAATAGTTTTCTGTCTAGTAACTTAATGCAGGGCTTTTCTGCTGCCATGTAATTTCTTGAGGTGTTGTGCACTAAGACAGAAGAGGAGAGATGCTGTTTTCATCTTTGTTACTGTCTCATTGTGTGGCACTGAGAAAGTCTTGGCCCCTTTCCTGTTTTTTGCCTTGTTGCAGTTGGAATAAAGGCTGTCTCTTAGGACTGCTACTGTGGTCAGTTTAAATGTTTGTGGTATCCTGACTGTCTAAAGGTGGTCTTTGTAAGTAGCAGTATTTCAGGGGGGTGGTCTTCCTTGATTTTTCTTGGAAATAAGCAATATTTTTCCTAGCCTACTTGTTGATAATTTTAGTATTCCTCCACTTATCCACCTGCTTGGAAATATATTTTAGGAAAACACAGAATAGCATGATAAAATCTCATGTCAGACATTGTTGAAACAAGCATTAAGTTTCTGGCCGGTGTAATGACTGAAAATAGCTTTCTTAAAGGAACAGCAGCTGTGTTTTTGTTGAAGAATGCAGGAATTAAGAATCAAACAAATCTGAAGCACTGTGAGCTGGGTATGAAAGGAAAACTGGATCTCATCCAAAAGCTTGTGACAGCAGAGTAATTTTTTCTTTCTCTATCTTTCAACAGCTTGTGTTTATATTACTCTTCATCTGTAGAACAAAGACAACTACATACCGATGATGGTGCACACAGAGAAATATATGATAAAGTACATAGCAAAATATAGGCAGGGGGAAGTGCACTGTGTACATAGTAGGTGTGTAGGCATATCTACTGGCCTTCTGCTAAGTGGATATTTTGAAATGATTGAAAACAAGTGATATTAAACAGTGACTTTCTCACTCTCTGTTTTTTCCAGAAGGTGTCACTGTTCTGTTGGTGCACAAGGGCTAGAAGGTTGTACTTGGAGGAAGGCTTGGCTTGTAAGATCCCAGGCTTCCTGGAGATTTTTCTTGGTCTGCTTAGCAGTCTTTTATTAGTGTGCATTTTAATAGGGAATTGTGTTTAAAACAACTCTCACCTTCCCCGTTCTCCCAGTCTCTGAAGTTCATTCCCCAGAAAATGATACCATGACTGTTCAGTTACTCATAGCTGTCCCAAAGCCAGATATGGCAAAGTTAGTGCTTAGATTGTGGTATTGGGAGTTGGTATTTCTGTGTGGTTTATCCCCATTTCTGCTGGTAACTTGCTGTATAACCACTGAATGACATCTTTGCAGTGGGTGTAAATCTTAACATGAATGTTATTCCTGAGAGAATGTATTTCCTTGGAGCAGATACAGAAGTACTGCTTTGATTAATTCAGTTGATACTATAGCTTGTATGTAGATCTTGTAGCCTAACTAGCCAGTCTCTTCACTGCAGATCTCTCTAAAGTGAAGCTGATGAGGTTTGATGATCCTGTGCTTGGGCCCCGCCGTGTTCCAGTCCTTGGCAAAGAAGAAGCAGAGAAAACGCCTATTCTGGAGCAAGCCATCTTCCACATTGACCTGGACGAGAAACACGTTCGCATTACTGAGAATGGCCTGACAAAGGACATTGGTGACACAATTGTTTATCTAGTTCATTAAACTGGCATATACCTGGCTTGATCCATGGCAGTGAGAAAGTTCATAAAGTGACTTTGAAAGCATCTGTAATGAAAAAAGATGAGAATTTGTTCTGTAAAAAAAAAAAAAAAGCCCACCCAAACCAACCTAATTTTGCATGCGAGTTCACCCCTACTCTTTTAAACGTGGATATAATAAAATTATTTTCCTCTGGCCCTTTGGCTTTTCTTGAAAAGAAATGGTTATCCTGAATGTTAACATGGTAAATCTTCTTTTCAGCTATGGTAGGTGTCTTCAGAAGTAAACTAGAGTACCACACTAAGAATTCCTCTCCTTCCTAAATAGGCTAGGATCTGGCTAGAGAAATTGGTTGTGAATCTTCTGTAATAGAGGGGGAAAAAGTTGCTGGCACACTTCTGTATCTCACTTTTCAGTGACCCAGGTGACTGAACACCATTAGGGCACTTTTACAGGCTAGCAGTTCGAAAGTAATTTGATGCTGAAGAACTCTTAAGAAAGGGTTAAATATGAAAGTTTCCATGCTTCTCAGCTCTTAAAACATGAGTGCCTGTAGCAAACACTGTTAAAGACTGACTTTTCCTTTCTTATTCTTTCATAAAACTATTCATAAATCTATTTTAAGTAGAAAGGTTAAGTGTTCTTTTCATAGATTTTAAATGGTGATGTTTTTTGGTAATTTCAGGACTATTGCAGGCTGCGTTCTCCCCTTTTTGAGTTATGAATCATCACATACAGCTTCAGGACTTGTGCCTGCAAATTCATGAAGATGGCTGGTGACAAACACCATACTTTGTTGTGCACCATTGCTCTTTGGCAGTTTCACAATTCTTGATGCTCCATATGGCTTAACATTTGAACTACCTCTAATAATATGTTACAGTGTGGGAGGAAAGAGCAGTGCAAGAGCTGAAGACTGCTGTACTGAGAGTGCCAAACACTGCTGAGTGTGCCGTTTTCTGCCCCTCCCTTTATTATTCCTTTGAAAAGGCAGGTTTTGTTTGTGGTTATACAGATGCAATATGAGCTTTCCTTTGCTATTGCTTCTCTGCAGTCCCGCTAAGCAAATACTCATGTGGTTCTCTAAATGGGTTTGCATATCAAGGGAAAAAAGGTGATTCCATAGTCTAAGGCAGTCCCTGGGCGCTGGATGGCAGGTAGAAGGGTCGAGGCTAAATACTCCTGCTGCTGCAGGGTCTTGGGAGAAAAACTTTGCCAGCCCTAGCCCTGATGGGCCTTTTAAGTTGCTGGAATACCAACGGGCAAGAGGAATGTCTGTGGTGGGCAGAGGTGTCTGCTTGCTTGTTCAGGTGAGCTTGTCCCTTGGTACACTGGACTGGTAGGCAGCTGGCACTGCCTTCCCAGTGCAGCCTCTGGGAGAGAAGAGCCCTGGCTGCAGCATGGCTGTGGGGACCTGGCTGCAGCAGTGTGCTTGTCACATCCCTTCACCACTGCAGCCGGGACTTGGTTCTTTGCTAAAGGTTTACTTCTGTGTAGTCTGAGTGAATTCCCTTCCAAACTGGAAAAATAAACCCCAGCACACACATCCAGTGTCACTTCTCATATGTGGCTGTTTTCATTAGGTGTTTGGAGCTCATTTTCAGAGCATGATGGTGAGATGCCTGTGCTAGTGCTGCTCTGGCACATGCCTTTGAGAACTGCATTTTTCTGTTCAATATGTGGCTGTTTCACACCCAGGTATCATCTCTGGATTTCTTGCTCTGTAACAGTTGCTTTCCAGTACAAAGGGTTGAAAGTGAGAGAGGTCCCAGGCTGCCCCAGCACCTCCCTAATAGCAGCCAGGCGGTAGGAAAACAAGGTATTTCAGCATTGCGTTGCGGAGCGTCCTGAGCGTCTGTTGTTGCAGGGACAGGAACCTGATCTGAACTCTGCACTCAGTGGAGGAGGAATTGCAGCCACCAGCGAGGAAAGTTTAAATACCCTCTGTGCTGGGAGACTTTCATACCCGACTCTGTTGTGCGTAAGCGTGTAAGCACTGTGACAGTGTGACACAGTGCCTTGGGTCAGTGCGGGGAGAGGAGTTTAAAAAAGTCTGACAAAGATTCCAGTGGTGAGGGGTCAATGTGCTCACAAAACCAGGGGTCTCAAATATTGCTCTTGTTCGGCTGCCTCCCTTTGAGCAAATTTGACTCGAAGGCTGCAAGCAGAAGTCTCTTACAGAAGACAAGAAGAAGGATTTGGGGTTTCCAGATAGGCTGAGGTGGATGTGAGATTTGCTCTGTTGTCTCTGGATGAGAAGTCTGACACTGGATATGGTGATAGCAGAGGCAATGCGTTTGTGGAGCTGGAACCCTTGTACTGCCCCTTGTAACTCGTCCATGGATGTTCTTCCCACGTATGTGCAATTTGATCGCCAGTGCTCTACAAAGAGCAGCTGAGGATCGGGTGAAGCGAGCTGATCAGAAAACTTCCCTTAATTTCCTTGTACAAAAGCACCTTTATTAGTTCCAAGAAGCAGGGATTACGGCAATAAAAATCTAATATATTGATAAAGCAGCAGCCAGATAATCTTAGCAGGTAGAAATTAGCTCAAAGTTTTAGAACAATAAATATTGCTTCCTTACTCTTTCATAATCTGGGTTTTTTTTTTTTCTTTCAGCAGCTGTCCAGAGAGCAAAGACTTTCCCACAGATGTTTGGGAGAGCTGGTCTGTAAAGTGTGTGTGTGGTTCGGGTTTTTTTCTGCCATGAGGGGCAAGTTAATCAACAGTGGTATTTCTTACAGTCTCAGTGTTCAAGTGAATCAGCCAAACTGATTGTTAATGAGCAAGACAGAGCTTTTTTTTTTTTTTATGATGGTTTGTTGGCTTCCAGGAGATGTCACTGCTATGCTGGTTCTTGTGCATTTTTTCCCAATAAGAGCTAGTAACAGGATAAAGAGGCTTTCTTGGTACTAGATTTCCCACATTATTAGTAAAATTCTGGCCTTAGTAGTCTTCATGTTATGATTTTGGTTAGAGAAAGCTGGAAAGGGAACCTTTTTTCTTCTTTTTAACTGAGCCAGTTTTTGAAGTAATAAATTCACAGCCATAAAGAACAGGGTTATTGCTTTTATTTCCCAGCTCTTCCAGTTCCCTGCTGTAGCACCATAGGATATTTCCTTGGCTTTCTGTGCCCTTCAGTTTTCCTCTCTTCAGGAGAATGCATGGATACTTTTTTCTGAAAAGTTGTGAGGCATAAATAACTTTTCTTTCAGAAGGAAGTTAAAATAATTTGGAAAAGTTCAGAGTAACAGCAAGTGCTGCCAGCTGCATCGCCTGATGCCATGCCAAGCTGGACAGTCTGGCACTGCAGAGCCATGTCAGCAGTGGGAAAATCAGCTCCAGACAGAAAGCAGACTTATTTCTCCCTGCAGATGTTTTCCAGAGTGAAAGGGCTACATCTCCGTGATGCTGTTCTGCTGCCCATCTCGGCACATGCAAGAGAAGTGGCAGGTTTAGGTGGAGTTGTCTCCTCTATGTGTCCAACCAGGAGTTGCTCACATCATGAAGGAGGCAGCAATGGGCGACCAAGGCACCGTGAAACCTGTTCCTTCTCTGTGCCTGTTCTGCAGGTACTTGATAAATTTGTTTCATTTTAAAAATAAAACAGAAACCCCCTGGTGAGTTAAATCTCCCCTGGCACTAGCAAAATGCTGGGCCTACTTTTCACCCACTGGCGGGGTTTGGGTTTGTTGTGTTTTAGCAAGGAAAGCTCTACAGGAGGAACGTGCTCTTGACTGCCTTGCAGACATGCTAAAGCTGCACTTCTTGTCAACTGGATTTGGCTCTGTCCTTCAAACCTGATTCAATTGAATGCTTTAATTTGAGAGCCTGCTGCTGCCTGGGGCTTGGGGAAGAGGGGGGCGAGGAGTGGTCCCGGCAGTTGGGAGCTGGTATGACATCAGGGTGCAGAGTGTGGTGATGTCACCTGTTCCGTGTGCTGGGGCTGCTCCCGGGCATCTGTTTCCACACCTGGCTGGAAGTCGTTGCTCCGCTGACGGGATGAATGTCTCTGAGGTCCCGTTGCCATTTCTTCTTTCCTGGGTAATGCCTGAGGACGGGACTTCTTTTCTTTCTGGTCTCAAGTAAGGAGCAAAGTTAGGAGCCCCATCCTTGGTTAACGTTATAAATAATCTGGTATATAAAAAAAATAAATCTATATAGAAACCATATAGCTGATGAGAAATGAATGCTCGCTGTTACATATTACATCATAAAATACCTCTCTGCAGTGAGACTTGGGTAGGGCTTCTTTTACTTAGGAATTCAGTTCAAAGCAGTTTATTAATCCCTCCAGGCTTTGCAGGCAGAAGAGAGAATTATTGACTCTGTGGCACCAGCAAAGTATCCAGAATCTATATTTTGTTTAAAGCAGAAACAGTTATTCGTCAACAGTGCCTTATTGTGTCAGAAGGATTGCATGACCTTTGGTGAATTATTTTCTGCTGAAGTGGGGAGCGGCAGAAATCATCATGCAAGAGCTGGAGATGCACATCGGCTGCTGAGCTGGAGGGAGCTGCCTGGGAACAGCTACTGGTGAGGTTGGTTCAGAATGGTCTTTTTTTAATATTTGTACCATACTGTCAAGGATCACCATTGGTATTGATTGGTTCTTGAACTGTCTGCGTGGCAGCGGTAAACCTTCGTACTGTGGCAGAGCTGGGCTGTGGGCTCCATCTGCTTCATGTGAAGGGACTGGAGGTGTCCGCAGCCTCGCCTTCCCGTCCCATCCCTGCGCGGCCCCCACTGCCCCCCGTCCTGGCACACGGGCAGTGCACTGGGCTGCTGGGGCTCAGGAGCCCAGTGAGAGAGCGATGTCACCAGCACCTGACAAAAACCTTCCACCCTGGAAAAATTGGTATTGGCTCTTGAAGCTACTTCCAGTAAAATCGTGATGGGTGTGTTATGTTATCAGAAGGACTGGAGGGCTGGAGATCTTATCGCAGCACGGCTTTTAGCATCCACACGGTAATTTGTGGTGACGCTGCGAGATGCTGAAGTCTTCATGGGTACTGTAATTTGCTCTGGAAGCACTCGTGCCTTGCCATAGATGTGGAGGGCGGTGGAGATCGGTGGTAGAGATGAGCGTGGAGCTCAGTGGCAAGGAGATGCAGGAGCAAGCAGATCCTTGAAAGGGAACTGGTATAAAGTAAAGCAAAATGGTAGCACTAGTCTCATGAATCTTCTTTCCTCCTCCACAAGGTCACTCCAAATACGCAGAGTGTGTATGTCATTAAAAATAGACAGGATCTTTTAATTTTGTGTGTTCTTGTTCCTTTCTCCAATGCACAGCAAAGCGCCAGGGGAGCCCATGACGAGCCAGCCAGTGTGGCCGTCACTGCTGCTACGGGGGCTGGACCACTGGCCTCTTCGATGTCTGCCGCAGCAAGGCAATTTGTATGAGTTTGCGTGGCTACTTCTTACTCCCTGAATGCCTCTGTAGTTCCCACAGCAAAGAGACGCTGAGTTAACAGCAAGCTTGAACCCGTTCCTGTTGCCTGTCCCACCCGTGGTGCCCAGTCACCAGCTGCTGCACGGGGTGACCCAGGAGGGGCTGGGCAGTGTCTGCCGCGGCCTCCCTGCAAACCGTCAGCGTGGCCCTGTGTGTTTCGGGGGTCTGCGATGCCTCCCACTGCCCTCACCTGCGGGCAAAGGCTCCGGCAGCGAAGTGCAGCTACCTGCAACGCGGGTGCCCCAGCCAGGGACCCAAGCATGGCTAAAAGCTGCGAGGAGGTAGATCTGTGTTTTGTGTGGCATAAAAGGGGTTCAGTTGTTGCTCCTCTGATCTTTAAGCAGTGGCTGTTAGAGTAATTTCTGATCCATTAAGCAGAGATATGTGTCTAACAGGAAGAATTTTTATTTCTTTTGATGTTTTATTTCTTTAGTAGCAGATTGGGTTTTTGCATCCTTTTTTCTCTTTATTTGGGCGGGGGTCACATTACTTTCTTCCAGGTTTCTTTTATGTCTTTCATAATGTGTAAGGAGGAAAAAAATCATCACCACTAATTTGCATTAAGGACGTGAGTTAGATTCAAAGGCGCAGAGCACTTCTTCTGAAAATAGTTCTTTGGGTTTTGTTCTGACACCACTCTAAAAGCTGGGCTACTTATTTGATGGAGGGAGGTTTATAATGCTCCTTGGCTGAATACATGGGAGAAGGGGTCTTCCAGACCCAAAACAACTGAGGGGGCAAAGCAGCCGGGGCTGGTGCAGTGGCAGCGCTGGGGCAGGAGGGTCTGCAGGGAGCCCAGCAGTGCTGGGGACCTTGGACCCTGCTCTGGGCAGCAGTTCCTGCCTCACACTTTTCCCTGATCCAGGGTCTTGTGTAGAGAAAGCAAACCCAGGGTTTTGATCGGTTTGCTTTTTTGGTTTCTGTTTTGGCTGGATCAGCTGGGTCATGAGAAAGTGCTGCAAGTGCTAATTAAAACTGGGGCACAGCTCTGACCTCCAAACATCCGCTCCATGCAGCCTAAAGTATCCTTCTTGTACAACCCGAAGTACCCTCCTTCAGGGAGTTTGATTCTCTTGCTGTGCCAGCTGCTCTCACAGGTACAAATCAGGCAGTCCGCTCGTCATGGAGCAGTGGGAGGGCTGAGAGCTGCTTATTTCCCAGCTTTTGGCATTTTTAAAGAACTCACTTAAATACTGCAGGGGTTTCATAAACAGGGACTTACCAATGAGTTTAACAGAACAGGAAGCATTATATTTTTATAATAATAGTACATTGTTTAAAGTACTGTTACTATTGTTATAAAACAGATTTAAACAATGTGATTCCATAGCAAAGGTCCGAGAGCTTTGGTTCTGCTGGAGATGGTGTGTTGTTCTGGGTGTATTTACCCTGAATTGCAAACAAAAGGCAACGGAAATTAATTGCAACAGGCTGCAATAGCAAAGCACTATTGAATTTAGTTCAGGCAATAGCAGTGAGAGAGAAAGCTGAATACCCAAATGGGAGCCAGCACTGCCCTCCTGGGTACTCCGAGGATTATGCACTTTGTACTTTTTTCTCCTTTGTTTCTGCTGGAACAATGTTTCACAGACTTTGAAGTCTGTCTTCACTGCTGTTGGGGTTACAGCTAGCAAAGGCTTTTCGTTCTTCCAGTTAATAGCACCAGTTCAGCGGGCAGAGGAGATGACACCTGGACCCCACGTGTGGTGGGACTCAGTCCAGTGTTGGATCTAGCATTTGCTGTAAATACAGGGAATTTGTTGGAATTGAAGCAAGGTTTTGAAATATACACACAGAGCAGTTAGAAAACATCCCCCTTTTCCTCTGGTGTAAACCTGTTGGGTATCTGAGAACTTCAGCTGTGACTTTTCTTGTCCAGCAGCCCTAAGAATTTTGGGACATGCAATGTGCAGATTTATTGCACAAATGTGCTTGCCCCACGGTTGGAGCTGGGCTGCGCTGCTCAGCCCCCCCTCGGCTGAGGGTGCTGGCGGTGCCCTGGGTGGTCCATGCCTGGGGCACAGCACGGCCCAGCGCTATGGGCAGTGCTGGTGCCTCCCCCGCGGGCTGAGCCAGGAGAGGTGCCAAAGGCGGGCCAGTCTCTGCGGGGGGAGAGCTCTTCCCTCATGGGGGGGTTCGGTCAGGGCACCCATCGCCCGCAGCTGCCCCCTTCCCCAGAGATGCTGCTGCAGCTCGGTGCCTGCAGCCAGCATCAGCATACCGGAGCGCAGCGCTGAATAGTGACCTCGTTAAAATGATGGAAACGTGAAAAGTAAATTTGGGGCTCAGTCCCAGAGAAAACAGATCCCACCCACTGCCCTCCCCCCCGCCTTGGTGTTTGCACCGGTGTGTGCAGGATCCTGCAGCCAAATTCCTTTTTGATCTGAAAATCTATTCTGTTACCTTGATGCATTTTTAAAGCAGAACTAATGCATTAAATCTAAGGAATTGCCCTGTCTCCTGCGCGGAGGCAAAAGCAGCATTTGTTTTATAATGGAGTGGTAACTCCAAGCAACTACTCATGTTTTTAAAGTACTTTGTAAGAGCAGGATTGTGTGTGTCTGTGCAGCTGCTGTAGAATTGCACAGCCCGGAGCGGATGCTGTACAAGATACGTTGCCATGTAATTGGGCGGCAGGGAACAAGGAGCCCTTTCAAGCCAAGGCGGAGACGCAGCCAAGGGCTTGCGCACGCCGAGCATCTTCATGTCCTGCTTTTAGTGAAACTTGTGGGTGTCCCAGACCCCTCAGAATCTGTCTTCCCTGTGTTGAAGGTGTACCGGGCAGAGAATTCCAGGTCACGGGCTGAAATGAGCTACCCCAGCACCCAGGCGCAGGGTAATTCAATGGATTGGGTCTGGATCTGGCCCATGAGTTCACTCTTGCTGTGGAGTGATCTCGGTAGGACGTGCAGGATGAGGTGGAGAAGCTGGTACTTGGTTGTGCCGCTTGTGTAAACCCTACTCGCTCCTTCCAGGGGACCTTCGGTGGAGACTGGGCAGTCGTCCCGGCTGCTGGCTGCCTGCTGCCGGTCAAGTGAGCTGAGAGCTGAAGCCGTGGGCTGCCACCAGACCCGCAGGAATGCTGCTGTTTAGCTGAGGGTGTCCTAGTTAAAAAACCTCCCAGCGAGGGAGCCTGAGTCATGATTCTATCTATCCAGTCCTTCTCCCTCACCACCCACCATGCAAAATGCTTTGGTTTTAAAAATAAAATGCATGAGTATTTTACAGCAGTCTCTCTGCTGCTTCTCGTCCCCTTCACTGTGTTAAACCTGGATATAATGCCCAATAACCTGCTCCTTCTACCAGATCATCGTATCACAGCAGTTTCCTGATCCAGCAGTGGCTTTGAGAGTGTGAACCTAAATTGCCGTCTTCAGCTGGGACTTGTGGTCTGAAAATTTAGTGCAGATTTATTTGCTGTTCTTGGGAGAGCAGCAGCGACCCACTCATTCTGCGGCTGAAGAGTTTATAGCAAAGCGGTAGTGCCACAGAGCATTGGCAAGGGGTGAGCCTGGAAGCAGGACCAGGGTCCCATCCCTGCACTCTGACTGTCCCTCCAGGGACTCGCTTCTAACCATGTAAAATAGAGTGAAGTGCTGTGCTTTCCTCTTGGCCAGAGATTTCAGAGCACTTAAAAAAGTCAAGCAATGCTAAATATGGTTATATTTGCTTGTAGGTTCCTGCTGGGGGCAAAGAGCATAAAAAATAGAAAGCAGGAGCTTGAGCTCAGACCAGCTGAAACTGAGCTCAAGCTGGAACCTGGCTGGTGAGCCAGAGAGCAAAGCCCTTGTTCCCAACCTCAGCACCAGGTAACCCTCCTCTTCCTTGCCATTTGTTCCCAACTATGGAAGCAGCAACCCAAAATAAGAAAGTGAAAATAAACATTCCTGGTTTTTTTTCATGCAAAAAGTTTTAATGGTAACACAGTAGCTTCCACAGGATGGAATACCGCACGCATCGGGCGCTGAAAGCTTTACCAAGGCCTGTGTTTCCCACTTGGTGACCCCCACCACGCTAGCCAGCTAATTTGGTACTGCACGCATGCTGCAACTCAGTTCTGCCACTTACACTTCCAGGGTATAAGGTGCCATAATCCACTTGGCTCTAATTAATTTAATTAACCTACAGGCTACAGATCTAAACATTAGTGCTATAAACTTAGATGAATAAACTTCTGAAAACTTAAAATGTTTTTAAACCATTGTTTTTCAGTTACAGAAATACAAAATAAATATCTCGAAGATTAATACAAAACAGAAAACTGATATCTTTTTGTTTATTGACTTCTCTCTTCTCCTTAATAGTATGTTAAATTGAAAAAACCTTTTTAAAAAATGAACTTCACATCATGGAAAAAATATTAAGCATCACTGAATTTGTACAAGTGTCTCCGAACAATAAACTAAATGTATGTATTTTATTTATCCCTCCTACCCATCACCAAATAAGAGAAGATTATATATCCTACTGTTTCTAAGCATATACATGTAAAAATAGTAACTTCTATTTTCTCATTTATAGTAACATGGCTGTAACATTTCATTATAATGTTTCTTGGGCTCAGTGCAGGAAGAAGACAACAAAATTCCCTGGTCTGTTATGCAGGGGATCAAGGTGAGTGGTGACCCCTACTGACTTTAAAACTTACTTCGGTTGGAACTTTGGTATAAATAGATCTTTTTTCCACTTTTCTTACACGTATAGTCTTCACCAGCCTGACCACCGCTGGGTGTCTTGTGTGCCAGCCCACAGAGCGGTTTCTGATCCTTCACAACTTTCCGTTTGAAACAGGTACAAAGTGATCAGCTTGTGCAAACTCCCACTGACCTCACTGGTCAGTCCCCATTGCTTCACCTGGACAGGTTAGGGTTCTAAACACCGATTTTATGAATATTTTGAAATGTTACTTTTTAAGTGGGGGAGATACTGAGACTTAAGGCAAAAAAACTGATAAACTTGAAGTCTATAGCTATTGTTACACTTAAAAACATGTAGTTGCACAAATGAACTGCAATAACTATTGGACAATGAATAAACCTCCTAAAATGATGACAAATGTACACATGAACTTGCACATTCCTGGGCTGCTCCAGTGTTTCCAACTTAAATGTTTTGTGGCCAATGTTTGCATTCCTCTTTGCTAGAGCTAGGGATGGAGGAGGAATGGGGCGACGGGCCGCCCCTCCTGCTGCTCCCAGGCTGTGCTGCGGCTGAGGGAGGGCTTGGAGGCTCCGCAGCGGCAAAGCTGTCTGTCTGTGGGCTGGAAGAGCTGCAGGGGCTGGGGGGCTCTTCAGTAAAGACTGCCTATTCTCTCGGATTTTTTTTCTCAAGCTAATTTCTTGGGTTTTCTGAATCTAGAGGAGATGCTTGGTGTTTTAACAGTTCCTGTTTTGCTTTGGTGGTTTATGAAAAATTAAACAGGACGAAGTCAGGAAATAAAACGCTTGGAAATAAGTGTTCATTAAAACACCTGGTGACTAAGAATATAGCATGGATTAGAAGTCTGGATGCACTACAACCTTAACGGTGTTTTTCTAATGTTAGTTTTAGAAAATGGACCTTTACCAAGGGGAGAGCAGGGCTGTTGGGAGAGTGAAAGAAGCAAATATCTGGTGTCCCACACACTGTAGTCTTTCACTAGCTTATCAGGATTGGGATACTTTTTTTCTAAAGCCCTGGGTTCTTGGAATCATATGGTCATGTTAGGGAAAAAAAAAAAAAAATCCCCTTGACTTCATGTAAAAAGAGCCCTCGCGGCTGTAGGAAAAAACTCTTGAGAATGACCGTCAAAGGCTCAGCGACTGGGAGACGAATAGAAATGACAGCCAGGCGGGGGGTCTGTCACAGTTACTGAGCTACCCCAAGCACTCCTCCTCTTTGCGGGTGTCTGGAGCTGCCCGTGCCTGAGTCCAGCCTGCGAAGCCTCGAGCCTGGCCATCCCCTGCTGCGGGCAATGCAGTTTCTGGTGGCACCCGACCAGGTGTGATGCTAAATGCTTTGCATGACTACAGCATCCTCTAGTATGACTTGTGTTCTCTGGCCAAGGGATCATTACATCCTCTTTATCACAGAGCAGGGACTTATCCCAGGGGACTTTTGAGGGACGCCAGCCTGGCTATGGTTCTCAAGCTCCTAGGAGAGCTGTCTGCCAGCGATGCAGCAGCCAGTTGCCATCTGAAATAGCCTTGCAGAATTCCCTCCTGAGACTGAATATCATCACTTCAACTTTCTTTGGGGCAAGTGGTGCAAGTCCCCTTTGGGCCCAACAGTCCAGCTCTCGAATAGACTGGGATGGAGGGCTCCCCTGCGTCCTTCCCTGTGTCTGAGATGGGTTGCTTCTGGCTGGGGCAGGGAGGCATCCTCCACGTGAAGGATGTGGAGAGAATTGGTTAATGTTATGTTTTCTTACCTCTGCTGCCTCTGCTCATAATTTATCAGGAAACATGACTGCAGTTCAAGCTTGGTGGGTAGGTTACTTACTGAAGCACTCCAAGGCTTCTGCCAGGCTAGACAAGCAATTAAAGCTGAGCTGATGAATGATCTGATTTGGGCTCCAATTCATTAACTAATCATAAGAAACAAGCAGATAGAAAACAAGCCCAATTCAAGAACTTGCGAGAGGTTCATTAACGGTCCCTCTGTCCCTGTGTGCTGCTTTATGTGCTTTTCCAGAGCTCCTTTCCTGCGCTCTGCTGACAAACGCAATGCTCTGGGTGGTCAGAGCCCGGATCCGCCTGCCTGCACACCTTCAGCTGGGTAGGAAGAGAACAATGTATTTTCATTATAGAAATACATTACGCTGCAGTACACCTGCAATTGTATTTTGACTTTCCTAATGTTGTTTTTTTTGCACTCTGTGCTTCATATGATGGTTTGTGGTAAAAGAGAAGACTGCAGACTTGGTGGTTCAGCAGGGCCAGGGCTCAGACCAGCCTCTCCGCACCATTGAGAGTGCAGAGGGGAGACGTCCCTGGGGGGGGAGGGGGTGGCCTTCCTCCATGGGCCTTCCTGGCCGGCTTGGGAATGACAAAACAGGGTCCCAATGCTGATGTCTAACCTCTCTTCACTGGGAAAATGGGCTGAAGAGAGTCTGGAGGGTGGGAAGACAGGAGGGAAGTTAAATATGTTTATAAAAAGAACAGAAACCCTTGAAAAGCTCACCCACCTCCATATAAAGCTACCACCCTCCTGCCAACATGTGATGCCTCCCTTTTCATTGCTACCCAATTAAAAAAAAAATAAAAATTGGATGACAGCAGCCAGAGAGGGACAGGGGTTTGGAGCAGATCCTCATGGAAGATACAGTATGCTTCAGGTCAGCAGGCCAGAGCTGAAACAAAAAATGCAAAGTTTGCTCATGCTTCAAGAACCCAGTGTGGTGATTCTGCTTGCAGAATAAAGGTAGTTAGAATAATTGTTCCAGAACAGATGTTTTTAGTCTGGTGCACTTAGAGAATTGCTCCCTGACAGACCCAGTTGATATCTTCCCCAGCATGATCGGCTTCTCCGTGTAGACAAGGGCCACTTGTTGGGCAATGCCTCACTCAGGGCTCATGACAAAGTTTCAGATTAGCTCCAGGTTTTGCTTTAGTCTGGGCTTTTGGAAGAAAAGGTCTGAGTTCTAGTCCCTCTTCCTTGGGATGTTCCTTGGTGAAATAACACAGTCCAGATGGTTCTTCCTAGGTGTTGCGAGGGGATGAGCGGAGAAGGTGAGGAGGACTTAGCAATTTTGCTCAGTGGGCTGCAGTATGAAACCAGTGGGCAGGTATGTCTATGGGAACAAGAGGCTTATTAGGGCTGTTGCTTTAAATTATGTCTTGTTTTCAGTTCTCTCTCCCTACATATTTTGAATATATTTAGGGCACTTATCACCATAGCATCAAAGCACTGAAATATCCTGTGCAAGAAACTGAGACATCTGTCCCAAAATAGCTGCCTGCTCTTTTACCAAAGCACCAATTTCACTGTCAGTGCTTCCTTTCCCTGCCATTACCCGTGACTGTGCATGTGTGTGCAGAAGTGCCAGAGCTTTCTCTGCCCCCATCAGCCCAGTGCTGTCACTTGTCATCATAACACAGTGGGTTAAGGGCCAAGTCTGGGAGAGATTTGTGGTGGGTTTTGGTGTATTTGTCTTAATGCTTCAGTATCGTGTAATGGGCTGAACGGTTTCTCAGGCTTCCCTGGGTGCATGGCTGCTGTGAAACCTTATTGCTGTTTATCTTGATAGGAGAGGATAAGAGGATGGGTTTGTTCCATGAAAGGCAATATTCTGAACTGATAATGTGAGTGGTATCCGGCTGTTGTGAGCCCAGATGTGCAGAAGGACTTTATGGCTTGTTAAGTCTTAAGGCATGCTGAGCACCTTTGGCTTTTCCTGATGTTCTTGGTGTCCCCTGAAGCTTAGCGCATCTGATAAATCTGGCCAAAGGAGGTGCTGTCTTTCCTTGTATCTGGGCTTTGGTGGCAGGATCGAGGTGTGAGAAATGGAGCTGCAGTCACTTCTGTCTGTTGCTTTCTGAGCTTTTCATTTTGCAGCCCCAAATTGAGCTTCAAATTCTTCCTTGCTGCCTGGCCTTGCACATCTGCCTCTCGTGGGAAAACCTGCCCCACTTGTAGATTAAATTTACAAGGTGACTTACTTCAATCTGCATCTGTCTGAAGTCCCCGGTGAGTTACGGTTCGTTGTTTTCTTTTTGCCCCTCATCTTCAAATGCTTCTCTGCATGCAGATTGCACTGAGCTCCCTCCTGAGCGTCAGCAGTTGTGGATGTGCTCCCTGGTCTCGAGGAATGCTCCTTCTGAGCTCCTGACGAAACTGGCACCGGGGTCTTGCAGGGCAGGGTTAATTGCCGATAACAAGGGAAGATCTTTGATCCGAGCTGCCGCAGAGCCCCTGGCTCGTTATCTCGTTCCAGGCTCTCTGGGGACACCGAGCTCTGCTGGGGCCAGGGGGCTGGTGGCTGCCTCTCGCTGTAGAGCGTAAAGCTCGTGATCGGCATCAACTGCCATGTGTGCGCAGGGATCGGCCGTCCCACTCCCCGGGGCACAGCCCAGCCTGCTCCCAGCTGTGTCACCCTGCTCAGTGAACAGTACGACCAGGGCAGTCCTGTTAGACCTTGGCTCTGTTGTATTGGCATGAGATGAGGACACTGGTTTTTGGGGGCAGTAAACCGCAGAAGTTCCCCTTCCTTCCCTACACACACTGTCCCTGCCAAGTATTCAGCTGGGCTCCACGTTTCCTACTGCTCCTTCTCTGCCAGCATTTCCATCTGCATAATTAATTCTCATGCAGCTCCAGCCACCCATGCCACTGTCTTCTGTGAGTCTCATGAGAGGTCAGCTGTTGAAATGCATTAGATGCTTCATCGGTGGATTATGGATCGGGTCATACCATGCTGTCTGTCCTCTCGTTAGCATGCAGTAAGTGATCACATCTGGAGCCAGGCGTGAGCTGGCAGCCCCTCGTTCCCCTCCAAACCAACACTATAAATTACTACCCGTGCTGGTCCTGGATGCACCTAATGCAATTCTATTTATTTCTGAATGTGCTTGGGAAAAGTGGAGGTGTTCTTGGTTATAGAGCCAGCTTATAAGGTTTTCTGGTTTAGTTTTAAAGGGATGAGAGGAGTCTTCAGCAAAGAGCTGGTATGTCCTCTCTGAGATGTTCAACTGTCTTTGAGGTGGCGTTGCTGAGAGTCATGTTCACCCTCTTATTTGCAGCTTGCACCACCTTTTATACCTGGGCAAACTGCACATTTTCAGTTTGTCAGGATTTTTCTGCAGGAGCTTAAATAGTGACAGATAGCACAAGGTGAAGAACTTATCTGTGCCATTGCTGGTTTCTGTGCTACTGAAAATCCCTGCAGGCAGATGCCAGCTTCCTGCTCCACAAAGAAAGAGTCTGAAAGAGTAAAAGAACAGGGGCTGTAGACTAGTAAATTATTTTATCCATTCCCTTTTTGTTCCAGAAGAAAATGTCCTTGTATGAGGCTGTGCCAGTGCCTCGGAGAGTTTCCGTTGACCAGTGGAGTTAATTTCATGGGTTTTGTATGCAATTAACCAAGGATGTGATTTTACAGCAGTTTTGGACGAAGCACAGCTACCGCTGTTAGGAGATCTAGCGGTCGGTGGTTGTGGCTAGGATGGGAATTGCTGGTCTATAAACCAGCAATAAAAACAAAGTATGAAAAACAAAAGCTGTTGTGCATGGGTTTGCTGGAGAGCGGTCCCAGCTGGTGAGCTGGGCACAGCTCTCTGACTCTGCCTGCTTTTCCGTGGATTCATAGGAGGATGCCTGAAATGGGGTCAGCTGAAAACTGGAGCTGGTGCTGCTGTGGCAGAGGGGTGGTCTGTGGCATGGTGAATGCTGAATTCTGCCTTCTGTTACATAGACAATGTTTCATGCATCTTAATGTAGACTTTATCCTAAGTGGAATTCATGGGTTTTTTACAAAAGCAATATCTGAATGGGTGGGCAGTGGGAAGGAGTTGGAGTGAGCTCATGGACTGCTAGGAGGTAGCTGACAGGTAATTAGAGGAAACCAAGCAATGAGGAGAAGCAAGATTCAATACCCCTGTCTGCAGAGTCTAAGTGACTGCGGTAATGGCATGTCCCTTTCCATTGTCTCTTTCCTCTCCAAATCACCTTTTAAACTGTATTCTGTGTTAAAACTCCTGGACTAAAACCAAACAGAAAAGTAAGAAAGCAACTAACCTAACAAAAAAATCTGAGTGAACCCCTCTCAAAAGGCAACACGAACCGTCAGCTAGGAACTGACTGATTCTGATTTATGGTTTCTTTATCCTGCAGAAGCAGGAAGGTAATGAACCAGTGTTTTGATCTCTGTGGGCTCTCCTGCAGCAGTGAGATCAAAACAAGCTTAACTATTTCTGATACCTGCACGCTTTCTTCCCCCCCCCCCCCCCCCCCCCGCTCCTCCTCCAGTACCTTACAGGCAGCCTTACACGATGCCAAAGAACATCAGTTTTGCGGATGCCACAAACCCGCTTCACGTCTCCTGGTGCTCGCAGCAGCCCTACGGCAGCGGGGCTCCTCCAGCTGTGCTTGGCACGGCAGGGGCCAGGACAGGACTCCACCGTGCAGGGAGAGATGCTGTCCTGTCCCGTCCCGTCCCGCTCCCTCAGGAGCAACCCCAGTTCTCTGCAAGCTTCAGACTTGCAGGTCCTGAGGGTGCCGGCAGTGGGGAGGTGTGTGGGGACATGGGGAATAGCTGCCCCTTGCCACAGGAACGGGAGCAGTAGATGTGGCAGGCTGGTGTGGGGTCCGGGGTGCTTGCCCCTCGCAGGAGGGAGGAGAGGAGCAGGCGCGTGAAGGAAAGCAAGTGGAGGAGTTACCCTGTCAGTTTGCAGAAACGCTGCTGTAGTTCTTCTTGACGGGGAAGGTCAGCTGCCCGGAGAGGTCCAGCGACAGCGCCTTCGGGTGCAGTGCCCGTCGCTGGTGCAGGGGGCTGGAGCTGGTCCTGGGTGAGTACAGCACCGCCAGCTCGGGGCCCGGCAGGCTGGCTTCTGGCAGGAGAGCCTCTGCCGCGGCCACCGGCTCCGTCCTGCTGCGTGGCAGGCTCGGGGAGGGCTGCAGGCTGTGCCGCTTGGGCGGCGGGGGGCTGTGGTTCTGGAACCTCACCGTCTTCACTTGCTGCAACGAGAAGGGGACCAGAGTCACGGTGGGAAAAGCAGCAACCCGCCCTCCTTGCTGTGATCTGCCCTGGAGAACCGGGGAGGGGTGAGCTGAGGGGGGGTGGCTGGCTCTTTCCCAGGGGGCAGAGGATGCCTGCGGAGAGTCCCGGTGTGATGTGCAGCTGACAGCAGGTGGGAGAGAGCACCAGGGAACGGCACGGTGTGGTGCGGCAGTGCCATCGGCTGTCACAGAGACCTGGGAGAGTCGGTCCGGAGAGCCATCGCCCGAGTTAGCGGGAGAGAGTGGAAGGGAAGAGCAGGTGGCAGGACGACACGAGGAGGGAGGGTGGCCTGTCCTGCCGTGCCCCTCACGGAGAGCCTCCCGTTTTTGTCCAGCTGGTGATGATCTTAGTGGGAGCTCTGAGGTCGGTTGGGCTTTCAGGGGCTTGTGGAGCAATCTATTCTTTGGGTGCCATGGGAAGGGAAGGCTGTCACTAGGGCAATTTGCAGGACAATTTTATCTTTATGAAATTTCCCTCTGGCTGCCAGAGGGGAAAGAAATTTCTCTTCCAAATGGCTCACCCAAAGCAACACGAGGGAGATGGCGGGGAGCTCTGCAGAGAGCAGCCTGACATAAGGTCTAACACCCAGGTCTGTGGCATTTGCTCATTTGCTCCCAAACTCTCAGGGACCTTGGTGGGATTCTTGCCTGGTTAAAGACATCAGGAAAGTCTCAAGATCTGACAGAGACTGAACATTGGTTTACATGGAAAGAGACCCTGCAGCATCTTGCCTTTCTAAAGGGCTTAATCTGAACAGCAGTATTGGCAACACAAATAGCTGATTTCTTGACGCAGGTACCAATCCCAGTGATTTCTGTCAGAAGAAAACCTGGTGAGAATGGAGTGAAGTCCTCAAGGGATTTGGCCCCGGCCAACATTGGGCTGACAGTGAATGCCAGTCCCAAGAGGACTGGGGGACCCTCGGAAGCAGCAGCTAACCGCTGGCCGTACCTTTTCGGCGCTGTTGCGGGAGGTGTCTGGTTTCACCAGGATGGATGGTGGGGCTGATGCAGGTGGCTTTGGAGCTGCCTCACTCTTTGCCGGAGGGTCTTTGGCATCCAGGATCACCGAGCTGCACACAGAAGGAGTTCTGCTTTCCCCTCCTCTGACCACAAGTGCCGGTGAAGCGTCGTGGGAGAAGTTTGGCCTCGTTCCTGCCTCGGCCATGCCAGCTCCAGGAGGGATGCTGTGTGGCTGGGGGCTGACATGCTGATAAAGCTGAAGCTGCTGAGGTCTCACTGCAGCCGTGGGAGGACGCCTGAGGGAGCCGGCAACCTGCACGGGGGTCCCTGCCTGCCCCGGCCTCTGCAGAGATCCATCTGGGGTGCAAGAACCATTTGAAAAGAAGTCAGTCAGCGGGAATACAAAATGATAGAGACAAAGCAAAGAGGCAGAAGTGAGCAGCGGTTACAGCCCTGCACTAACAGCCCCGTTCACAGGGATGCTGTGGGGTCGTAGCTCCCAGGGATTGCCACGCACCTACCCCCAGGCACGAGCACTGGTGTGCAGTAACGCTGTCTGCCTTCATAGCCTCTCCTCTGCAGGCAGCTGCTCTGCTGGCAAGGCCAACAAGCTGAAACCCTCAATCCTCCTGTATTTGCACAACAACTCATGCCACAGAAATTCTTCTGTTTTGGATAGGACCGATCTGGTTTTTGAAAGCTTGCCCTGCCGTCTCCTAGACTGTAAATACTCTTGGTGCAAACGCTGAAACGCATTAACCCCAAACATCAGGTTGCACAGCCTCAGCGTGACACGGTTGGGATTTTCCTGCCCAGCTCCCAAGCTGAGGAGTCGTGGCACCGCTGCTCGGCTGGCTGCCTGGGGGAAGCACTGTGGTGAGTGGGTAGGACCAGGCGCAGCCCCACCGGGAAGGGGTGAGGGGGGTAACCGTGTTGGGTGACACATCTGCCACCAGCATGTGCTGCAGGGGAGCAGAAATCACCCCCCTGAGCAGCAAACCTCCCCTGGGAGCCCCTAGGGAACACCTCCAGCGATGGGGTCCTCATGGGGCCCGGGGAGCTCCCTGCGCCCTCCCCACGGTTTCTTTGCCAGGAGGAGACCTGCACCGGAGCCCGGCCATCAGCCCTTGCCGTCCCATCCTCTTTGTTGTTGCTGTTTGGCTGCTCCATCCCATAGCTGCTTTCCCATCTGTGGCACGGGAAGTCACACACTTTATTTCTTCTGCAGTTTCTTGCTGTTCGCAAGATTGATTTTTTTTTTTTTTTTTTTTTTTAACAGAGCCACCACAGGGGAATGAGTCCTTTACAGTAAAACAACTCTTAAGATAAATCCAATTTCAAGTCTAAAACCACTGACAATGGCCCTTGCAAACACGCCTCCCCCCTGCCAGGGGCACTGCCTGCCTCCAGCAGCAGCTCCGCCTGCGAGTGCTGGGAGAACACCACTTAGTTGCCCAAATACACTTGGAAATGTATTCCAAAACAGCATGTATGGGCTGAAGATAAACGTTGCCAGCCTCGTTGGAAAGAATATAACCAACTGAGCTCTGCATAAACCTTCACAAAGGGTTTTTCTGTGCTGAGTCAAAAAACGGAGAATTACTAAAATAGTCACAGCTGGGGAAAGCCAGTGGTGTGGGACCCCGGGCTCCTCTGCCAGCCTTGCGGGAGGTGTTCACTAAGGCTCCCTCTCCCTGCCCTCCGTCCTTGGGAGGGGTATTTCCTACAGCCCCGGGCATGTGTGAATGAGAAGCACATTTTGGATCTTTGTGGAGGAGGAGAAAAAAAATAGAGCTGAAATGGAGGTTTTTTCCCCTCTAGCTCTCTGCTATATCAAGGCTTTTGACTTCACGATTTCACTGGGTAACTCCTGCTTCTTTTTTACTTTGTGAAGTATCCTTTCTCACCTTCAGGCTGTTCCTGATTTTATGCATCTCAGATATTTCTAAGCTGAGTATTTTTTTCTCCTGAAATAGAAGTTACTCTATTCTTTTGATCATCCTCCTGCATACTTTTCCTGATTTTACTATATTCTTTTTGAGTTACCAGAAATATGCGTTCAGGATATGAGTTAACCAGAACTCTCCAGTGGCACAGCTGAGTTTTACTCTCGTTCTGAGTTCTTTTCCTAATAATTCCTAATAATACTCTAAATGAACCTTTTTAAAAATTGCTTCTGAGCATGGAGTTGGAGCTCTCGGAGCTGTCTGTGACGATTCCAAAACCTCTCTTCAGAGTGACAGAAGCTAATTTAGGGCCCAAGGTTGTGTGTGTATAATTAGGGCTTATTTCTCCCCATATCTGTGTATTGACATTTCAGCTACTGTTTTGGTGCCCTGTTGCTGGCTGGTGTGGATTTCAAAGGTTGGATTTGCTGATTCACATTTTCCAAGATCACTGCAGAAGTCCCTTTCAGAGACTGATAATATTGTCTTGGTACAGTTCACGTTTACCTTGCTGGAGTTTGTATGTCATTCTCTTTGTTTGCTACATAAGGACACTTTTACTTCTAATGGCCTCCCTTACTCTATTGTTTAAATGTTTTTGGTTGACCAGTGCATTCTGAGCCACGTTCCCGTGCCTGTTGAGGACACGGTCATCAGCTGCTCCCCCAGAAGCGAGCCGTGCCATGCTCCGGTGCCAGTCGGTACAGGTGAGCCAGCTGGCATCACCCCAGCGCTTCGTTTCTGCCTTTGCAGGGGATTAACCCCCCATGGCATTTCAGCCCCCTCCCCTGCCAGCCTGGAGGGTTAATCCACAGAGGTCTGGGCAGACTTTGCTATGCTCAACCTAGTAAATCACATTTTCCTTCATGTGCAGCCGCTTGCCCAGCGGCAGGATAACACTGCCTGTCCTTGGCACTGCAGCCCAGCTGCCGGGAGTGAGACCCCTTGGAAAGACCCTTCCCAGGAGCCTGTTTCACAAGGGGGGTGCAGGTGGGCGACAGCACGGTCACTCCGTGTCTGCAAACCCGGCGTGTCAGCCAGGGCCGCCTGCCCCCCCGCCCCAGCTCTCCCGTGGGCGAGAGGAGATGCTGTGAGTGCCCCGGGGAACGGACGGTCTCTGCCCGCGTAGTGCTCGTCGCGTAGTGCTCAGCCTGACGCAGGAGCCCAGCCCTGGTGGGGACCACTCGGGAGAGCTGCTGTTCTCTGGGCAATGTCTGCTTCTTTTTTATGGCTCTGTTGCTAACTGCAGGCAGCCAGTATGGTTTGGGGGGGATGCATCTCGCTTCTCCCTCCCAGAGACCCCCCCCCCCCAAGCACTTACTCTTCCTCGTGCTGCCACGTCCACGCCGCAGTGACGCCTGTCCTGAGGCTGCTGCGGCCGCGTTCCTCCCGGGCGAGGTGACGGGCACGGGCAGCAGCGCCGGTTTAAAGGGTCTGCTTTGTTTCGGGCCGTTTTCTGAGATGCTCCCTTGGGAGGAGAGCGAGGAGGTCGATAGCGTCCATGAGGCGTACAGGGAAGGCATCTTTGAGTCAGAAAGATTAGATTTCCTGTTTGAAATGGAAAAGAAAGTAAGCTGAGACTAGACTTATGGTTTTGTAAGGAAAGCAGGAGTTTGCCCAAAAGAGAACTCAATGGTTTTAATGTGCCTGTACTGCTCCCAAGTCAGGGCTTTGGTGGGAAATGCTATGGACGATACAGTTAGTTCAGGTTTCTGATTCCATTATAACAAGGGCTTTCATCTTCCTGCACCTGATTTATAAGAAACTATTCCCAAATAGGGTTAGGATTCATTACAGTAACCCCATAGCATTGCAAAAGGGACCTCCAGCCACCAGCCCTCCCTCTGTAATTTGCCCAGGCATTCTCCCTCCATCATGTAGAGCTGGGGTTTGTCCTGCTCCCTGTGTGCTGAACAGCGCAGGGGCTGCTCTGGCTCCTCCAACACTGTTCTCCAAGTGCAGCTGCTGGTGTTTGTTATCCACGGTGGTCGGGCACAGGCAGGGACCACCACGCTCCTGCATCCACTGAAGCTTTACAGCGCCTGCGGTGCCACGGGGCAGCACGTCCCATTCATGGTCCGAATGGCTCCTCTTCCTCCTTGTGTCTGGGTGACCCGAGAATCCCACGCAACGTGACCGGACTGGTTTTGTTTGGAGGCAAAAGCAAGCTTGTGTAGCCTACCCCTTCCCTGCACGGGAGCGTGCTGGATGGCACCGTCGCCGTAAGAGGCACCTCTCAGCGCAGGGGCAGGGCAGGTCCGGCACGACCGGGCAGAGGCAGCGTTGGAGCTCCTGTCGCCTGGCTCTAGCTTCCCCGCTGCTGTTTGGGCAGTTCTCCCGTGCACAGCAGCTACCTTGGATTATCTTCCCTCCCCTCCTTCCCCTAGAGAGGTCATCTTCGTACTTTCACCTGAAGCCACTGAATTGCCAAAAAAACCTGTTAACGTTCCCCACCAGCACACTGGCTGAATATTGCTCCAGATTCCTTGAGAGAGTGGGCCATGACGAAGTCCTTTAGCTAACTCCTCAGAGGAAGAAAAAAGTCATTCTTCTGACTCTTCTTTACCTTTTTGGGGGGGTGGAGGAATGATTTATGGTTTAATAACTGAGCAGTGATTCATCAAATAACTTGGGCATCAATTTATTATGAAGAAATTTCCTAAGAAGGATAGAATAGCAGCTCCAAAACCAGTGCTTATGGTTGAAGCGCTTTATGAGGCTATTTAGGGTGTCTGGGCTGTGCTCTCGATTATTTGTTTGTTCTATTTATCGGTGAGGTGGGGCCGCGGTGTTATCAGAGGCTATATGGTGAAGAAATGAGCTGGAGAGACAAAGACTAATCACCAGCGCTCCTGAATGCGGGGAGGGTGCAGGGGGGCAGCACTGGGACCTCCAGCCTGAACTGAGCGATCTGGCAGAATAAAATATAAGCAGGGAAAGAAACAAGGCAGAGAGAAACCAAATGGTGGCAGGAGGACCTGGGAGTGTTAAGATGAATTTTTGATGTGTCGCTAGAAGGCTTTCAGGGAGGCAGAGGCTGAGATGCCCCCGATCGTCCCTCGGCGCAGTCCTTTAACCCTGCGCAGAGGCACGGGCAGGCAGGCGTGCATGGACCACAGCTGCCCCTCCGAGCAGAGCTCCCTGCGCCCATCCTTCCCCGTCCCTGCTCCCGCAAATGGGGCTGGACCATTGCAGTGAGTTTCCAGATGTGGAAACCCTGCTCCAAATAACGAAATCACAGTCCTGGGAGAGGTGTCCTGACTTCTCCCCACTTTTTATTTGCAGAAGCAGAGCGCTACATTTCTAAGCTGTTCTTTGTTTCTCTGCCTAACTTGAGCATATCTCAGGGGAACTAAGGGCACGGGCAATTTTTTTTTTTTTTTTCCCCTCTCCTAAATTGTATATTTTAATTATTGCTCTTTCTAATGCATGCTTGTTTAGCTAGATCAATGGCATCCAGTGCTTAAATGCCTGCTCTAAAGACAGTATTTTGACTCTAAAAGAGCCTTCAGCTTGTGGTTTCCCTTCTGGCAGGAAAAAAAAAAAAAAAGATGGGAGTCATCCAAAAGGAATAAAGGCGAGTCCGAGCACAGACATGCTGCCATTCATCCTGGCTCCCAGACTAACTCATCAAAATGTGCCGGTTGTGTCACCTACAGGTCTCTGCCAAAGCTCCTGGACTGAAACAGTCATGGGAGAAGCTGCTGATGTCTCTGAACGTCCCAGGTTTAAAACAAGCGGACGAAGGCTGATGTCGCGCTGTTCGCTCATCCAGACTGTGTGCCCCCTTCGAGGAGAATGTTGCCAGCCCCCTCCGCTCCCTGACTTCTCCCTGCTATGGCACCCGGCTGTTGGAGGGAGATGCGATTCCCACGTGGTGAGTGCAGCTGAGTCGGTACACGGAGGAATAAAAGGAGTGAGACCTGCCTGGTGTCATCCTGCCCAGGCAAGGAATCCCTGGCCTTTGTTAGTACTGCAGGAATCCCTTGCAGTGATTTTTCTGTGGGAACGAGAAGACCCCAAATCCTACATGCTACCCGCTCCCTTCTCTGTATGTTTTTGTTTCGTGTAAGAAAAACCAGACCTGAAGAGAGGAGCGACGTAGTTGCTGGGGAAGATGCCCACTCTCCCTGTGACGAGGGACATGCCCCGCAGCCAGCCGTCGTGGTCTTTCCCAAAGACGCGGACCCCTTCTCCCTTCTGCAGCTCCAGCTCATCTGGTCCGTGAGCCATGTAGGAATTGAGAGCCACGCACCTGGGGAGGAAGGGGAGGTGAGGGGGAGGGAAGGCAGTAGCTGCCCCCATGCAGGGTGGCTGGAGCACATGCTGAAGCTCCCGGCTTCGTGCTGAACAACTGATGCTGCTGGCTTTGGGCGAGCGGCGGCTGTTTGCCTGAAGCCTCTTCAAGCAGCACTCACATCAAGTATTTGGGTGCTGCCGTTACTGTGGAGAGAACTCGCGGGGAAGAAATGGCCTGTAACTTCAGGCCAAAGGGGATATGAATAACAGAAGAGCCGACAGGAACAGAGAACAAAGCAGGTCCTGTCAATGGGTTCTGTCCCAGAAGTGCCAGCTAAGCCAGCCAAGGGCGACAAGCGTTAGGGAGGAGAGAGCTGCTCTTCTCCACCTCACACAGTGAGCGCTGCAGTGAAATAACTGATTAAGGGCTAATGTGTACCTGTCCTAAGGCAAAGCAGCATGAAAGAGTGCAGGTACGATGCTCTGTCCGAGCGATAGCATCAAGAATACATTCTGCCTTTGAAGTACGTGGTGAGCCAGAGGCCTTGCATCTGCTTGCCTTGAGCATCGTCTGGAGGTGTTCAGAGGCCAGGGGAGGAGCACCGCTCATACAGCAACACGCGCGTTAACCCCATCTTCCTCCCTTTCCTCGTTCTCCTGTGACTGGACCCTGCAGAGGCTAACACGGGGACTTCAGTCGCTGCCACTGGGGGCCTCCGAGAATAAGGTGGACAAAGGAGGAGGTACATGGCTCTGCTCTGGGCTAGTGAGGAAACTGGACTAGAAATTAATTTGAGATCCCCTCTAGACCTCTCTCTCGTGATTCTGGGGCTATGACTAGGTGACGAAGCTTTGTTCTCTATAGTGAACCACAGGTGACCACACAACAAAACAGGAGGAAAAGAAAATGGCATATTTTTCAAAACTTTCCCCGTTTGTTCTTTAAAGAACTTTAATTTGTCTCCAGTGTAACACATTTAATTGCATTGTTGTTGTTTTTTCCAAGGGGAATGTGATCTGCTCCCAAATATTAATGAGTTACAGACCAATACAGCAATTGTCAGATATTATTTAAAAAAATAGAAACAACAGACTAGTTGTGTACATAGTCAAGGACTATCCCATAACTTTTTAAAAAGGTTTTTCTCTCCGTGTTGTTCAGAACAATCACTTGAAAGTTTGACTTGGAACGCCTGTCTTTTTATAAAGCGACTTCTGTTACTTGCACAGACCAGGCGAGGTTCAATGTAAGGGTGTTCTAATTCTGCAGTGGTTTATTACTTTATACAGGATTCATCTTGAAGGGCAGGAAATGCAGATGCTGGTTTGATACTGTAGCGTTGAAAAAGGAGCTGTGCAAAATGGGCAGCTGACTGAACACTTTAATACTTTCCTTATTCTGCAATGAGGTCTGGGGAGTTTTCTTGCGCTTAGGATTAAGTGTGTACAATAGTCTTGGATGACCTATGCTAATGCATGAAAGTAGCAAACGTCATGAGCGTAGTACAGATTTACAGATATTGCTCATGTGTACTAGTGTTTCCACAGGTCTGGCTCGATACTGTGGAGGTGCTAATTACCATGTAGACAGCTTGCTGCTATTTTGTTGTTATTAGGTAGCTTACTACAGTGCCAGGCTGATGAATCTTATCTAGAGGAAAACAAATCATCACAATATATTATCTGCAAATTTTAACTCTGGGAAAGTTTTAAAAGATTGGATTATTCAAAACACCAGTTATCTTTGCTGTTTTAAAATAAATAACTAGAGGCACTTAAGGAGTAATTAGTTGCTTTGTATTTAAAAAATCTAAAATGTACTGTTGACAAATAGGCAGAACTATGTATCTGTAAATACTGAAATAAGGTAGTAAGGTGCAAAGACGGTTCACCTGCTGGGAAGATAATAATTCAGCTGTGATACTAAGTCTCTGCAACCCCTTGCTTAGACCAGCCAAATACATTCCTGTGTGGATCTGCACTTGGATCTGAGCTCATGGGAGCTGCGCTCTGGTCTGCCTTTACCTCCCGGCTCGCAAGAACTGTTGGCTGGAGAAGCATCAGGTGAAGGTACAGAAAATTACATGACCCCCCAATGTATGTTAGTTTCCTTACGTACATATAAGCTGATACATGGTGCTGCAGATGGGGAAGAGTGACAATGGCTGCCGAGTGCCCCAGTGATCCTGGCGCAGGATAATAAGATGCACTGACCTACAGGGAGAAAGAAAACAATAAATTAATCTGATCATAGACTTATTTTAGCCACTGGAAGAGCAGCTAAAAACATTTGACAGGCTTCACCCACCCTTCAAAAAAACCCCAAAGACATTTCAGGAGGAAGAAGAGTTTGGAGAATTTGACAAAAAAAAAAAAGATGACCAGGCATTAAGAGGAAGATTCATGGTCCTTCCACTTCAGCACCAATATGCTCTCTAGGGTATGGCTTGGTTGGACTGATGGTGCTTATCCTGTCCTGTAAATAAGGAGCTCGTTGGGATGGGTAACCTGGTGTGTGAGGAGGCTGTCAGAACAACAATGAAATGGGATAAATGTAAACTAACCTAATTGTTGCTAATATATATACGAGATCCACCCGAGCGGGGAGATGCTCCGTCGCCTCTCTCCTTGCTCTCGGTGTTTTCTCACCTCTTTTTGCTTGGCTCTGAACAGGGTGAGTACCTTTGATTCACTCGCTGTGTCTGGTGCTTGCTTCAGGAAGGAAAAGGAGTTTGGAAAAACAGCATTTCAAGCCCAGACTTTGCTAACCAGGAGGAGACCATCGCGTCTGCCAGGTGAGGACTGGTGTAATCATGGCTGTTTCACTTGTTATTTATTTAGCTCCAGCTGGGAGTACTGGCATTGTCTAAACCTAAATAATACAGTCCTTGCCCCAGTGATCTTTTAATAACTATTATTAAAGCTATTTACCACATCTGTGGCGTCCCGAGGAGCTCCACGGACCCGTGCGTACACGCAGCGCAGACCGTGCCGGGTGAGGGGAGTCGCTGTCTGCCGTGCCGCGGGCAGCGCGGGAGCACAGGCAGAGGCACCTTGCTCGGGTTTGCGTTTGGTTTGGGGTGGCCCCTTTCTCCACTGTCATTTTGCATCGACAGAGAGGTACCAGCCACCCTAATGCCCCCTCTGTCCTCTCATGGGTGTCTTTCATGTTCCAGGGAGGAACCTCAGCCCTGTTTCTGCTGTCAAGGCAATTGTGTGCCTTGAACATGCCGTGCCAGACCTGCTGCTGCAGTGGGTGAGCTGCAGCTGCTGAAGGTGAGGTGATGACTCCTTGGACCTCTCTGTTGTCCCGGTGAGGACACGGGCAGTGCACGGGGCTGTTCCCGTTCCCCTGTCCCTCCACGTCTCGCAGGTCGGGTGACATCCACCCGCTTAGGGCGTTTCTGAGGCGAGGTGTGTGCCGTTGGGGGTCCTCTGCCCAGTGTCCCACGGAGCATCTGACTGTGACCCCCCAACCCCCGAACCTGCCTGCGGGATGTCTCTGGTCGTCTTCTGAGTTTGGTTTTAGTTACGTGTCCTTTGTGCTCGCTGGGCTCCGGCGTGGTCCCACCGCGGGCAGCTGCCCTCCCTCGTGCGGCACTGATCTCTGCAGAGGCTTCACCTCCACGAGGGGACTGTGAGGAGATGGGACATTTGTTCAAAGGGTGAAGGCCATCCAGTGGCAAGAATAGAAGAAATTGCTACAAATGCCAGCTTCTCAAGTAAGACCAGTCCTGCTCGCGTGCCCTGCAGATGGAGAGGTAAATAGGATGACCTCTCTGAGGCTGATAAACTCTGCACCTCCATCTCCAGCGTACTCTGCAGACTGGAAGGAGCTTCCAAATACCAAGAGCAAGACGTGGAGATGTTTCACTTGGTTGCCGGTGTGAAGGGGGTTAGCATTGCATAGCTGCCTGATTGAATGAGGGGTAAAAATTGGTACTAGAGCTATTAGATATGGGAAATGTTAAGCCTTTCCCCAAAACATCTGAAGAACATGCAGATAAAACCTCCTAAAGTATATTGGCCAACTATACAAAGTAATTCCACTAAGAAATGCTACTGAAGTGCTTGGTGGAGGTGTAGGTCTAAGTACCTCCTCTGCTCTTTTCCCCTCTGTCGGGGCCATGTCTCCTGGATCACGTATTGGTGTCTTCCCCCCTGGTCAGGAGACTTGCGATGCAGGGGGGTTATCTGATCAGGGAATTCCTGCCATACCAGAAGAGGAAGGCACTGGGCTAGATCCTGCTGGGAGCTGGATGACAGCATGCTTTAAAGGAAATATTTTCCTTGCTGGTTGCAAGCTTATGTAGCAGTCCAGGTGCAAAGTCTTTCAATGAAAACTGAGAATTTTCTAGGGAAGGTGGACCTTCCCCTTTCACGTGAAAGCCCAGCTATCTTTCAAATGGCAAAAGCAAAACAATTTAAGCTGAACTTTTTTGATCAGTCCTCGCTGGCGGCCTTGTTTACATGCCCAGCAGCGAGGCAGAGGATTAGCTGGAACAAGGACAACAGCATCGCTCTCCTCCAGAGGTGGTCACTCCTGGCGGGGGGCTGGAGCCACGGCAGTAATACCCTGCGCTTCTGTATCGCCTTGCTTTGGAGGCTCTCCAAGGGCTTTGCAAGCATTAGATTAGCAACGTTTCTCCAGCCCTGCGGAGGCAGGGAGGGTTTCTTATCTCCACTTCACAGGCGGGCGGGCCAAGGTCTCTTGCAGGGGATGGAGGGAGCAGCGCTGCCACACTGGCACCGCACGGCTCTGGGGGCTGGGACGGTGTCCTCGGGGGGGTATACATCTGCCACCTTTCACCGGCAGCATTGGTTTCTGAAAATGGTGAGAACAAGCGGTGCTGCTGAGTCCAGACCCCTTTGCTTTTCTGCTTGTCACCTGCGCTGGTAGCACAGCAAACCTGGGGGCCAGGAGGTGACGAGGAGTGCACGCAGCAGCGTGCTGGCCCATTGGTACAGGTCTGGCCCGCGGGGTTGGAGGAAAGGATGGCAGCGTTCAATCTGGCATCCTCAGGATGCTCTCTTCTGCTGATCTATCCCTTCTAAAGCACAAAAACGTATCCCGGGGTGGACTGCTGTGAGTAAGCAGTTCATCCCCATTTGAAATTCAGCACTGCGCACACTGATAGGCGTTAGCCGTGTTGTGCCATTGCAGGAGCGTGGCTGCTGTCGGGAGGTGAAGACAAAGTTCCCAGCAAGGCAGGGCGGCTGCAGCAGCGTCCCTGGGGAATCTCAGGCCAGGGGAAAGTCACCAGGCTGGGATGTGGCTGGCAGTCATGCTCTCCAGCAAAGACTACAGGAACTTTAATGGTGCAAGTTGTCAGGGCTTTAATCTCTTATGCCTTTCAAATCTAATTTCTAGTGGTCATGGCTGTAACATGGTGCTGGGGCACTGGCTTACCAAGGACCTAGGGGGAAAAAAAATGTTACTCACCAGCTCTCCAGTAAATTAAGTTAATTAAAAACCCCCAGCAACTCGAGCTTCTGTCTCTGGACCTGGAGTGGCAGGTCAGCTTCAAACTATCTTTGCGTTCCTCATTTTCTAGTCCAGGAAGGGTCAGACCAGGCCTTCATATTTCCAAGTTGATTGGAAATTATAATTCTGTTTTAATAATTTTCATAATCAAAACCTTTGAAATTTGGGGATTTGGAGTTTCTTCTTCCTGCATTGGAGCAAAATGACAACCTTTTGCTGGTTTTCCTGATGGAACTGTGTTGAAAAGTCCACTTCTGGATGGAAAGCTTAATGTTTTTCATCTCTCTCTGTTTCCCCCTCTGTATGGAAGCAGTGATCCTTTCAGAGCCTGCATCAAAGCTGGTTTTGTATTTTCAACAGAGAGGAAAAAAGATTGAATGAAATAGTTTCCAGCCGTGTATAACTGATTTCAGCATTCACTTTTGCTGATCTCCTGTGAGCGCCTTGGAAGCCCTTATAAGTACAAAGAGTTTCACTTCCTGGCTCTCCTGAAATCCCTCTCTTACTCCATCTCCCTATCTAGTTTGTCGCTGATGTGATTTCTAGCTTGGCTCCTCTACGGTGCCCTGCTGACACAGGCAATTCCCTGTTGAGAGTGTTCGTGACGTGCCCTCTGGGGAGGGAGATTGTCCCCGTTCTGCTCCAGGGCAGTTGGTGCTCTTGGTGCTACTGAAAGTTGGGTCCTGCAAGTTTCAGATCATTTATTACACAGAAAAGCCAAGTGTACTAGACTGCAGATGTCAGGTTTATCATCTCACTTGAACGAGCAGCAAAGGGTCGCAGCAGCTCTTAGCCAGATGGTTCCTGACCCAGGTACCACCAGGCCCAGGGGAATCAGCTCAGTTGTGACTGGGAAGAGGTTTCTGCAGCTGCTGGTGCTTTCTGCCGGAGGCGGGGAGGGCGGGCGCAGCTCAGCGATGCCGCGCTCCTCTCGCCCCGGCAGCCGGCCGGCTTGCACAACAGGCACATGCACAGACACGGTGAGCCACAAGCCCTGCAAACTGGTTCTGGCTCCCACCGGAGCCCGGCTTGGCACCACGAAGGGGAAGGAAGAGCAGGAGGAGGGCTGGCGGCAATGCCGGCCGCTGCCGGTTATTCCCTTTTATGGGCCGAAATGAGTCCGACTTGGTCGTTGTTGGTGGAAACGCCAGGCAGGCAGGCGCATCGTGTTTCGGAAAGCCCTACAAACACCCAGCATAGCCCCTTCAGCTGTGCTTTGTTGCTGTGTTTACCCATGGTGCAGACCCTCCTGCTCCCTCTCCCCCCACCAAGCACCAGCATCGCTGGAGACGTGACGCTGCGGGGGGACATGTCACGCACAGGGTGCTTCAGGGGGATACTGATGATCTCCTTTCTCTCCCTCAAACGTATGTAGCCTCATAGCTTAGGGCAAGTGTCATGTAACTAGAAGCTACTGGAACATTCCCACTTCTTTTGACCCCCAACCGAAAGAAAGCAATGAACACCTCCATTCAAAATGTGTGGATTTTTTTTTTTTAAATTACCAGATCCAAATGTATATTCAGTATCTGTCTGGAAGCCTGTCCTTGCAGAGGAGATGGATTTAAAGGCTGGGGTGTTAAGCGGATCACTTGGTTTCCAGTCTGATCGCTCAGGTTGCTCTGCTGCTCCATCCCCGAGGGATGGCTGACGCTAGGACCCCCCTCCTGTGATCCGAAGCCTTGCTAGCGTCAAACCCGGTTGCAGCACAGCTGCTTTCCTTCCAGCAGGTCTCACAGGGCTTTACATCCTTATCTCAGACAGGGAACGAAACTGGGTCATTGTCTGAAAGGACAAAAGCACCTCCGAGCGCTCTGTGGAGGGCGCGCTGCAGACGAGCAGAGGGCTGGGGTGCTGCTGGTGGGGCAGTGCATTTCACGGAGGGAGAAAAGCTCCGGTGTTCGGGTGTGGAGCCCAGGGGCCGTGGCTGCTCTCGAGACTTCTCTGGGCTTCGCGTGGAGCCCTGGATGGGGAGGTGGACTTTCCCTGCCTCCCAGGGAGGGTGGATGCTGCGGCGCACGTTCCTCCTGCAAGTGATTCACCCCGCGCAGCCTCCGTGGCTTCGCCTGCCGCTCGCCATGTTAAGCAGACGCCTGCTCCCTTCCCGTGCCGTCCCTCTGCTTGGCAGAGGAGGGCATCAGTGCTGGTGGCCAGGGGCAGGGCAGGGGGGCACCTTCCACCTCCCTCCCCCTTGCCTAGCCCACCCCATATACCTCACCCTTGCCTGCCAGCTAAGGTTACCCAACCCTGGGCTTGGTCTCCTGGGACAATTCCCACTTAACCAGTTAAATCCTCGCCTACTTCGTTCGCAAAAATTGTCTTTGCCCGCCAGGTCTCAGAAACTCCTCCAGAGAGGCTGTGCCGCTTGGGGCTGGCTCCCGGGCGGTTCGAGAGCAGCCGTCGCGGCTCCTTACGCAGCGCAGCCGTGTGCGAGCGCAGGCTCCGCACCTGGCTGAACCCCGGTGAGGATTTCAGCCCGGAGTTGGAACGGCTGAGCTGAGCTGTAGACTCAGCTCCATATGCTGCACCATATTTGTGACCACCCACAAAGATCCAGGCTACTCAACCTCTGCAGACTTACTAGGGAGCACGAAAACGCAGGGAAGCAATTAAAGATGTGATTCAACCCACTCTTTTCTTTACTATATTGCTAATAACGGAAGACCCTAGCTTGATACTCATACTCTGGGGCTGAGTTTTCGGGGCTGGCAGTAGGCATGCAACTGTTCATTACTTCCAAATTTCTGTTTTATCTGGAGTAGTTTAAACCCAAGAAACACAGATCTTTTCCTTCCAGATAATGTTGTGTACATAAAACTAATTGCCATGGAACAACCATGCTTTTGGAGATACACTGCTGTTTTTCCAAAGTCTCGGCACTTACTATCAAAGCTGAACTTCCACCAGAAGCTGCTGAGCAGGGTGGACCAACCCTTGGGATCAGCATCAGCTCTCGTCTCTCCCATTATGCCTCAATCCTGCAACTTTGTTCTGATCATGAGGGCTGCCTTACCAACAAATTCACCGCCGCAGCTTTTCCATCTGATTAATACTAGGAAGAAGGACAAGTGACCTCAGTGGGGTATGGCCAACATGGTCCAGCCTGGCAGTACGTACCTGGGCTTGGAAAAGAAAATCTCAACTTTGCAGGTCGGTCATTGCAACCCAAACCCAGAGAAGGAAAAAGGAAAAGCTGCAACCTGCGTGGCCTGTGAACAACACAGATCCTCCTGCAAACCTCCGGGAGCAAAACTGTTGTTTAGAAGAAAGGAAATTCCAGCCCTCCCAAGGTAACACGCATTCAGTCTATTGCTTCTGCTGTTGACAATAGTTCACACTGAGACGTTTTTGGTAAAATTATATTGGGTTCGCGAGACATGATACCATTTCAATTGAATTATAGTTCTATTGTAAGGCTTCATTTCCTCTCACATAAAACAGGATCTAACATCCAAGGCTCTTTGCAGGCTATTGCTAAGTACAAAATGCCTGCTGGGTTTTATTGCACAGACACCGAACTACCAGGGGCTGGCTTATTGCTTTATAAAATGTTAGAGCAACCTTGAATATGAAAGATGTCATATAAATCTAAACAAAACCTTTTTTCTCCCATTTCAGATGATCTGTGAAGATTCTGTATTGAGATTTTTAGTCAGAGTGTGAAGAAGGAATGAGACTCTTTTGCCTCCTAAAATAAAGAGCAGATATAGTCCAAAAGGTCAGTCTACATTTATTATCTCAGCCCCAAATTCAGCTTCTCTCAGTACATTCCCAGGTTTATATTGCAGACCGGCAAGGACTGCTGGTAATTGCCCTCCCCTGCTAAAAACTGTTCATCTGGACGTGGACAGATGCAGGCAGAGGACTGATTTAGGGTAGGGCAAAGACCCCGATTGCTTTTCAGAAGGGCTGACAGCCCTGATTAGAAGCAGCAGGAGGCTTCTTCATTATTTCTGTAGATGTTATAACATGGCTGAATTGGTGTTTTGTGAGGAAGCCTGTTCTGTAGGTGGTTTGCCTTTGGAGAAAACTTTGTGGCTTAGGGTACGGTAATGGAGCTCCGTGCTTCCATGGCACCTGTGTGTGCCCCAGCAGGCAGAGCAAAGGTTGTGTTTAGAGGTACCCAAACATGTGATCTCCTGTGCTGAAATTTTGGGCTGCATCAAGTTTTTCGATTAAGCCCAATGCTTATCATTGAGGATAAATATTGGAGATGCTGAGGACTCCTTGTATGCTTGAGACTTACCAAAAAAATTGAAACACCAATTAATAAAAAGCACAGGTTTCTACTTTCCTTTTAAGCATGGGGGTTAGACGAAAAGGCCATTAAAGCAATCACTGGCAGTACAGACCCGCTCAGTACAGTGTGGCTTCCTCATTAATGTCACTGAGCTTTTATTTGCTCATAATTCAGGGCCCGATTCTGCAGGTCCTGCTATGCCAGTGCAACTGAATTCTGTGGGAGGAGTTCAGAAACGTTCATTGTCAAAATAACGTAGGTGAGCATGGCCAATGGCTGGTTTTAGCTTTAATTTTGCAAATGCTGAGAACTGCCTATTTTTGATCTACATTGTTGCATGGCAAACCAGATGTTTGCTTGTAGTGTGAATCCAGGCACACACACCTGTCTGTGAATGAGCTGAGGCTCAGTTAGCTCCCTTGGGAATTCATGTTCCTTACTACTTTCTAAAATGAAAAATATTTTATTTTGCAAGTAAAGCGCTCTGTTTTCTCCCATGCTACACTTGGAGCTTACTGCAGTAGGGCAGAAATCAGAATGGGGATGTGCTTTATCCATGTTTAGTTACTCTGATAACTTAATTTCTCTTTTTATGAATTCCCTTGGGCCCCTGAGCTCTGAAGATAGACGTTTCCAATTCAAAAAGAGTGGAAAAAAATCCCAGCAGCCTGATGTGGATGACGTATCTTACTGACACTACTAGCATGGGTGCTTTGTCTTTGCATGTTTGTGCTTTAGCTTTTCAAATTGCTGCCTGCGCATTAAATGTTTCTACCCAGGATTATGCATTTCGGACTTACACTGCCCCTGCAGCATCCACGCCGCTGCTTCCTTACCTGGAGAGGGGTGGCATAGGGAAACTCCACTTTCTCGCTGCTCTGGGTGGCCACGGTGGGGTTGCTGGAGCTGATGAGCACGGGGGAGCTGATCTCCAGCGCCTGCCGCTCGGCGGGCGCGTGGACCATCCGATTGAGGGTGTTCAGGGCGGTGGTGATGGAGAACTGCCGCAGGCTCTTCCGCCTGGAGTCGGGCACCTTGGGGAAAGCTGGCGAATCTGCACCTTTTGCTTTGGGAGATGCCGTTCGTAGGGATGCGCACTTAAACTGAGGGGACCAGTGGCTTTTGCTGGTCTGCAGGAGTTGCCTTGCAGTGGTGTTTGGCTGGAAGAGACAAAGGGAGATGTGATGGCACGTTTCAGAAGTTACGCCTGGCACAGCCCGGCGACTGCTCAGTTTTGCCTTTTTCCTCTCTTTTCCTATCTGGCAGCAGAACTGTGGGCAGATTTCAGATGACGTTACAGGTGATCTTTAAAAACTTGTGGCTCAGTCATTTCCCTGATATGTTTTCAGTGACAAATCCCGGATGCAAAATTACTGATGCAAAGCTGACAGCAAAATTAAAATTGGTTTGAAAAATTTGTTGCTTAGACAACATGTTACTGAGGCTGAGTGCTCCTCCCCAATACTTTACAGAAAGCTTTGTCTCTTGTCAAAGCCTTTGGCTTGCAGAGGTGTAAGGAGAGCTGCCTGACTCTCTAGCAGTGCTATAATAAATTTAACTCTAAATTAGAAGGGACGTTTGGGCACATCTTCCTTTTCCACTTTGTGCTGGCACGCTTGGGTGCGTCTCGCAGCAGGACGTCAAAGCCCTGCAGCTGACTTTAAGGCAGGAGCTCGGAGAAGCCCTCACTGATGGTGGCTTTCCCAGCAGAATTAGATCCACCCAGTTACATCTCTGTAGGCCTAAACATTCGTGGCTTGAACCTGCTTCCATTGAAAAGAACCTGGCTTGTTAACCATTGGGTTTAATGAGGGAAGAGTCAGGCCCTGAGTTTGCATATGGGCAAACAGTATTTCTTGGAAACTGCTGATCCCACAGTATTAATAGCAAAGGGCATGTGGTGACAATGTTTTTTACCATGATGACTGCCAGAGGAATTAATCATGATTTGCTGCTGACATTAACAAATTGCAAAACTTTGAGATTCTCACCCACTCATGTGAGGCAATGTGCTTGACTCCTGGGATGAACAAGGATGACTCTAACGCAGGAGAGGTGCAGGTGTCTCTCAAGTATGATCATTTTAAAGCAGGGATTGTTTTCACATTTCCCGCTTCCTCACTCTTAAAGCAAGGTTTAAAAACCATAGTGTGTGCATATGTACACATATAAGATGGCAATATTGTCATTTCTGTATGTAATTAAACTTTAGCCTAAACTGTAAACGTTTTTCTGCCTTCTCTAAACACCAAGAGATGTGATAAAATGGGGCACAAACCTCAGTGTCAAAGCCAAGAAAAGCCTCGCATCTCCCAAAACAGACCTACCTTTGTCTTCTCCATAATTAATTTCTATTTCCTTGGTGGCTTTATGTGGCCCTAACTTATTTCTGTTAACGTCAGACTTAAATAAGTAATTACTGAAGCTAAAATGATTTCATTAAATGAAAAGACATTTTACAAAATATATTAGAGCTTCAAATAAGGTGTTTTACTAGTGTCCTTTTATAAAACAGCCACAAAGAAGTGCTTGCTGTAATTATGATGATTACAAGTATTAATTTTATTTCTAGGAATTCTTGTTGGTGCCATTTACACCCTGCATCTCAAGCTAAACTGCAGGAATACAATTACTGTCTAGACCAGTGGTAACAAAATACTGTCAGGGAGCGGGTGGCTTAAAGGGCTCCGGAGCCGGAGCGCCGGGAACGCCGCCTGCGACGCGCTGAGCTGGCGCTGGCGGAGGCTGGGGGCCATCGTGACCAGCCAGCACCCCTGCAGCCCCAGGAAAGCAGCTGGGGGGGCTCACGGGGCAGATCCCTCAGCAAAGAGAGCTACATGAGAGCCGATTACAACAGAACCCGTTAAAAGTGCAATTTTGATATTTTGCCTGAATTTTGCATTTTTGCGCCCAATTTTTTTCCTCGTTGTGGAGGCTTCAGTCCGGCAAGGGAGAGGGAGAGCTGTTTGCTCGCTGCCTGCAGGGCTGAGAGGCAGCGGTGAGCCGTGCTGGGCCAGGAGGAGGGCTCTGGCCCCGGGTGCTGGCACGTGCCGCTGCCCGGCAGGGCGTTGGGTGGGCACGGTGGGGATTGGGCCGTACCCCCCGCCGCACACAAGGTGGGGAAGGTCCCTGCCGTGTCGCCTAACTTTCCCTCTGTTCTCATCAGCCCTGCCGAGGACGGTGATGCTGTCACCCTGAAGGGCAGGAGCACGGTGCCACCAGCCCTCTTTTGGGGGAGAGGTGGGTCGTAGGGGTGAGGATGGGCTCACCCGGCCGTTGCGGAGAGCAGCCTCGTTCAACAGCTTTGGTGGTGCGTCCCCGTCAAGTCCTCTGGGACAGCTTCTGGTATGTATTCTGAAACGCCAGCTTGTCTGGCCTTACTCAGTGCAATGCTCAAGCTTGTTTTTAATTTAAAGGTGCGAACGTGGCTGAATCGGGACCGTGGACATGAGTCTGACGGCGAGGACATGAAAAGCCTTTGACTTGCTGAATGGTTTCCATTGCGTGTAAATGCCTCTATAATTGCCACGCACACAACTAATAATGAAAATGGTATTTTAGCTATGAACCAAGTGAAAAACCCCTATGTAAATGTTGAGGCAATTGGCGTCACACTGCTGAGAAGCTCAGATCGCTATTTCAGGAGCTGAAATAACCTGACATTGCTTGAGTGCAGGTATTTTAAATACTCTGGAGGAAAAAAGCTAGTTTGTATTGACTGATAGCTACATCTCTTTGGAAAGACCTACATTTCTGAGCAACCCAGCAGAATTAAATCTTGTTAACTTTTAAGATGTTTTGATTTCATCTTTTTAAGGATATCTGCCACGTGTGTGTGGGAAGTAAGGAGAATTTTACAGAAACAAATTTATGTTTTTCTCTCTTCTTAACCAATGCAGAAAGCTTGGGGCTAAAATTTTAATACTCTGAGGTTGAAGGGGTCAGAGAAGGCTGGTTCCCACTGGCCAAAACATTTACGCCAGTGTAGAATGTGTGCACAAAGTTTCCACCTGAACTGGTGGAAATTTTGTATTAATCTTGCAGTAAGTGACTCAGCTTTCATTTGTGTGTCTGAAAGTTATCTGCTGGCTACTGCCTTGAAGAATCAGAAGAGATTGCTATGTGGCATTGCACTTGAATCTCTGCACAAATTTCCAGGTGGGCTTCTTGCCAAATTACCGTCACCTTGTCCCAAGGGAGGGCAAGGGCACGTGGAGGTGGGGCAAAGCCAAATGTGAAGTAAAAAGGGGGTATCCCATCCAGACGGGAAAGCCAGTGAGAAGAGAAGCTGCTTGTGAAGACAGCTGCAGCGTGCAGCACTCCTGTGAGAGCGGGCAGCTGTGGGGTTTTTTGTTTGTTTTGTTTATTTTGTTTTGTTTTGTTTTGTTTTTTCTTACAGCCAGCTCGTATTTTTGAAAAAAACTAGATCAAGCTGCCTGCAGCAGAGCTGTGGTCTAAAGCCAGGCTGTGCTGGGCAAATGCAACTCCTGTGTCATCCACCCAAGGCTCCAGCCTCCCTGTGTTGAGGTTCCCCTGCCTGCTAGTGCTCCTGGAGGAATAAATCATCTCTTTACGGTGGCTTGCAGAGAGATGGCACTCTCCAGTTGTCCGCCTTGGCTGGCCAGTCACCCCATGCTGTGCCCAGCTGGAGGAGGACACGGCACTGGCACCAGCACTGCCTCGAGGTTACTGCAGAAGGGAGTTACTGAAGTGACTGATCCGATCTTTGTCACGTTGTACGGTAACAACCGACCGCTGTCACAAAGCTGCGGGACAGGAGGATGCTCTTGCCTCTTTGCAGAAGCATCTGTTTGTTTTAGATGTGCACTAACTCCCCACGTGTGAACTTTGCTGTGGGAGCAGAGATGAGCGCAGCCTCCTAACGCAAATAAACAGAATGAGTAAGCTGTGAAACAAAGGCAAATAGAGTGAAAGAGAAAAAACAAACGAACGCAGATGGCAGAAAACTGAGGAATGCGCCTCCTGCTAATAAGTGAATCCTAATGACAAAGCGAGGATTGCTGGCTGCCTGGCTTCTCTGCATCTGCGCTAGCAAGCTGAGAGCCCATATTTTATAAAGCTGCTGGTGATGTGTGGTGCTGCTCCGAACTGATTTTTCTCTTTTAGTTCCTCCCCTTAGTCAGAAACCATAGCTGGCTCTTGGCCGTTTGATTTCTCTTGCCTCCTGCTAGCCACTCCACATCCAGCTCTGACTCCTTGGGGACACTTGGCCCTGGACCACAGCCTCCCTCTCTGGCCTCCTCTTCCCATCCGTGAGCGTGAGGAGAGCATCGCAGCTGTGCTGCCAGCTGGACGGAGAAAGAGGCGACTTCTCTGCGAGGACACTGATGCCTCCGGGCAGCGCTTTCTGTTCTGCTCTGCCATGCCTCACCTCATTTTGACACTACAGGGACAGTTGACTTTGCTGGGAGGTGCAGTTACTCAGAAGAGTGTGTCCTCTAACAGAGTAAATGCAAACTCTGTAGCCTTTGGGGAATAAAGGCAAATACAGTAAAAGTTCAGGTATTGCTCTGCAAATGCATGCCTCCAGTAAGGCTGGGTATGTTCAAGCTGCATAAACGACCTATCCCCAGACCTGGAAGCAATTTTCTTTACTATGTCAGTAGGTGTCTTTTAGAGATCTCCTTGGAGTGTTTTGGCCCTGAGAGCAGACTACCACCATCAGCTGCTCCTCATCCATGACAGCAGCATGGGTGAGAAGCTGAGCCGAGGGACTGTGGTCGCCGCTCGTGGCGGGCGCTTGCATCCCTCTCTGGATGCCCCTCGTCCTGCACATGCCCCTGTGTGCCCGCGGGGCAGTCGTGGGGGTCTAACTGCTGGCAGCAGTGACAGAGGGGGCTTGGGAACCTTACTGATTTCCAAAAGGGAGCCCCTATAGAGTCAGGGAGTAGCAGAACATCATACAGTCTAAAGAAGAAAACAGCCCAGCCCGTGTCGCCCAGCCCCTGCTGCTGCGGGGTGGTGTTACCTTATGAAACGTCAGGCAGTCCTTGTTTTCGGTCTTCTCCCTGCTCCTCAGGTCAAAGCTGTAGAGTGCTCGGCCGAGGGGCGGTGGCAGGGGCAGGTGCTTGATGACTTGCACGGAGCTGGCTGGGAAAACACCGCTGATCCCGTTGACCTCCCCCAGATACCAGTTCTCATCCAGCTGGCGGAGCAGCACGATGATGTCCCCCTTATTGAACCTCAGCTCCCCGGGGTTGTGCCCTCGGTAGGTGTACAGGGCCTTGGCTCGCGGGACCTGTGGGACGAGAAACAGCCCTTGCAGTTCGTCCATGACAGCGATGCTTAACATAGACAGAATTCCCCAAAAGCATTCGTAATTACTGGGAAAAACTTAGAGGTCTAAGGCTTAAGCGTGCATTTATTGGGATTAACTACCCACATCCTTTCTTGATGTCTTTTTCTAATGAAGACAAGCTCCAAAACACTTATGCTAAATTTGTATCAAGATGAAAAGCAGGCTGAACTTGTTTAAGAATATTAAGAAACAATTAATGCCTTAAACTAGTCTTCCCGTGGGATCTTACTGCCTGCTATAAGGTCTCCTCTAATACAATGTCTATTTTAATAAACCCAGGTATTTCTATTTCAGAATGACCAGAGGTCACAGCCGTTGTCCAGCTGACCTGGTGGCTGTCACCTGCAGTGGGCAACTGCGCATGTCTAGGAGAATGCAACAAGAGCAAGGTGAGTGCAGGTTACTGCTCTCCTGTGGTTATCTCCCTGCTTTAACACTGTGTGACCGTGATTTTATTTCAGTCTTTAATCTGGGTTACAGGAAGAGAGGCTTAATGTTATTGTTGTTGCAGTATAATATGAGAAAGACAAGATATACCAAAACCAGAAGAGATGAGGGAACTTTACCATCCTGACTCTCATCAAAATGAAACTACAAAGCTCACTTAAAATAACCACTTTACTGACCCTTATCTATACTAGAAAACTCAATTTAATACACAATGCAACAGATCATTTAGATAGCTGAATAAACCCAGAGCTGTCCCTGGCCTCGGTGCTGTGAACCCAGGCAGTACAACTTGAGGGCAGGCTGAGGAGTGTTTTTCTTGGGAGGAGTGCAGATACGCCGACGTTTTCTGCGCTGTGTAGCTGTTCTAGGTATGCATTTGGGGGGTCCCATACATTGGAAATCAACAATACTGAAAGGCTTGATCTTTACATACTTGTGTTAAAGACAAGATGGAGATACCTTCAGCACATTTGTTGGACTAGAGAACTGCATCCCACACAAGTGCATCCTAGAACGAATAAGCAACCTATGTTTGTTTATGTTTATTGCCATTTGCAACATCACAGTTGTATATGAAATGCAAAACACTGAGTGTTAAGCTCTGTCCTTCTGCTGGCCCTTTGGCTGGAAATGAATGCTGCTCCTTTAGCTTCTGGTTGGCCCTGAAGTGGTCAGGCAGTTGAACCAGATGATCATTGTAGGTCCCTTCCAACTGATCTATTCTGTTCTGTTCTATTCTATTCTATTCTATTCTGGGTGTTTGAATGCTGTGAGAAGGTGTGCTACCTTCACAGGACAGGCTGCCAGCAGACTCCTCTTCCCATCATCTCTGCAGACAAGTTAGAAATAAAAGTTGTAAGAACAAATATCCTCATGTGTGTTTGCAAAGCCTTGATCACTTAACGATGTCCTTCTAGCCCTGGCTCTTGCCAGTACACAGCATTTCTATCCCATATGGAATGAGTGGTCCATCCAGTCTCACATCCAGCTGGAAAGAGCGACCAACACAAAGTGCTTGGCTCTGCTGTGACAGTGCACCTCTGGGAGAGATTTCTTCTTTGCTTGAGGCAAACAGTGATTGTTTTTGGCATGAAGTAAGACAGCCATATATATTCTAAACTATTATCTGAACTGTTAGAGCTGCAGATATTGCGCTTGAATCATACTAGATTCTCGGCTTCAATAATATCTTGCATTGTGGTTCATTTTCTTTAATCCCTTTTGATTAACTGTTCTGCTGTTTCTGGCTGTAGGAGCTTCACTGCTGTTGGTAGGAATCTGGGAATAAGGAACAGATCCATTTTCTGGTTTGTCTGCTTTCCAAGACGTGGCAGCGTCTCCTTCAAAGGATTCCTTGGACCAAGAGGGTAATCTTTGAATTTGGGATGGGAAAGTAGTTTAAGGGTCCTGCCTGCCCCTCCTGTGTTGGCAGATGAGATGAAAACCCCAACGAGTGACTCCTGGGCACCTCCAATGGAGGCAGCCACAGCTCTGTGCCTCTGCGGTGTGGGAGTCTGTGCTCTGCCGTAGGGCTGCCTGTCCTCACCCACAGTGATCTCTCCCAGACACAATGCAGCCCTAAATTTTAAGGGGAAAAACCAAATGCTGAGCTCTGTTTCTAGCCTCCTAGCTGGTAGCACAGCTGCATGAGATACGTGCTGAGAAAAGGGGAAGCCAGGATTGTCCCCAGCTCTAGAGCCTTGATCAGTTTTAAGTCTGGGATAGCCAGGGACAAGAGGCTTTTCAGCTGCTTCTGTGCCAGTCTTTGCAGATCTAGATTGTCCTTCTACACTTTTTAGGATTTGTAATGTCATGTGTGGGAACTGCAGGAAAAACCTTTGCAGCTGGCAGAGGAACTCCATCCGCGGCAGGCAGAGGAGCTCCGTCCGTGGCTGAGTGCTTCAAACCCAGCATGTCTTCAGCTCTGGTCCGCTGGCCAAGATGCGGGGACCACCACGGGGAGCAGGGTCCCATCCCATGAGAGCTCAGCTGTGGAGGTGCAAAGGGAAGCGTGCTGGTGGGGCAATGGGATTTAGGGCTGCTGGCTCTGCATCTCCCGTGGACAAAATGTGGATTTTTGTCTGTCGGCTGCCAACTGCTGTGGCCTTGTGCGTAGGACCCTGCATTGCAGTTTTTCTAAGTCATCGTCACCAAACCCCTGCCAACCTCTTGGGAGATGGCACTTTTGTACCAGTGACCCATTCAGGCCTTTCCTGCCTTTCTCTGTGCAAGGGGATAAACCCATTTCCCCAAATCCACCTGTATCAGTGCCCAGGACTCAGGCAGGATTTCTGCAGAGTTCACCCCCCCCATCAGCCACTTTTGGCAGGTCAGGAAGGTGGAAGAGAGAAACTCAACCTTAGTTTCCTGAAGTGTGGAAAACATCAAATTTTCCATGGATATGCGTTAGGTTTTAGGAAGAGAACATCTTCCAGCACTGCCAAACACTAATGCTTGGTAGGAAAAATGACCAAGAAAAGAAAAATTTTGTGTACTGTGTTTACTTCAAAGCATATGAAACAGGAAGCAATTAGTTTAATGTTTAGTTCTAATTAACTCATTTTGTCTGTTAATTTGTGCTAATAGTAAACACATGCACTTGGCTTAGTAACACTGAAAGTACATTGCTGGAAAAAAAGAAAATTATGAAAGTGAGACTCAGGCCAGCTTTGCTCTCCCTCAGTCCCTTGAGCTTGTGCGGGAACTGGGGACCGTGTCAGTGCCAGGACCACAGAAACTTGCACTGCAAACGCATGCCTGGACGTATGCGCTTCCTCATGCAGAAAAACACACTGTGGGAACAGAGGATTATGGGAGGGCTAGTTCTTTCGAAGGACTCAGTGACAGACTCTCTGGTGTTAAATGAGGACAAGGAGCACAGAAAGAGACCTTTGATTGCCTCAGGAGCAACCAGAAAACAAACAGGACTCATGCAAACTGCGAAAACTGCTTGTAAAGGAGGAGCATAAACGTACAGGGATGATGAGAGAATAGTTGCACAGCAAAATAAAGCAAAACATAAAAGGCATCAAGAACGAGTTATGGAAATATATTAAAAATAAGAGAAACTCTGAAATGAAATGTGCTCCTATTACTAACTGGGAAAAGTGAACAAGCAATGGGGTGCTGAGAGTCAGAAATACTCTTTCTTCAGGAAGAAAAAGGATGAGACAGGAGGGCAGGCCAGAATAAATAACTGAAAACTAGGTAGGATAGGTGTGTTTGTGACATTAGGGCTGGCTGAAACTCACCCCTCCGTGCTTGGATGGATGGGCTGTTTCTTCCTCTAACCATGGTTACAGCCTTCATTTCTTCACCTCCTCTTTAACGCTTTCCTCCCACTTCCATGCCCTTTCAAATCTCACAGCCCATTCTGTTTTCAAGTTTCCCTCTAAGCCTGGTTTTCTTTCCCACTGCTGTTTCCTGGAGCTTGCAGTGACCATGGACATAATCTCACCCCTCACTTTAGAGAGCAGAGCACTTGTATTCACTTGTTGAATTTTGTTGCAAAACTTTTGTGGATCTGAATGAATAACAGTTAATATTAATGCTTACATGCTTCTTTAGCACCTAAAACTATTCAGAATTTTGGTCTTTTGGGGCTTGCTAGTAATTTTGAACACTCACAAGGTAACATTGGTGTATTCCTTCATGGATGTTTTGTCAAGGAATTATTATAATGTTGGTTGTCCTTTGATCTGTACCACTTATTCGCTGCTAAAGTTCCCTGAACTTCAGGGAAGGGCTCTGTGGCTCCCCATACTCGGGATGGGGAGCAGGAGAAGCTGGGAGCTTCCAGCCTGGGTGCAGGCTCGGGGTCAGCATGGAGCACAGGACCCCCACGCCTCCCACCTGCCCCGCGGAGGGACAAGGGCAAGGAAAGCGGTTCTTGTTTTCCACAAGCCTCAATTAAAACCGCCTCAGAATTAAGTGCTTCAAAGGGATGGATGGTACGAAGAGACATTGGACTCTACACATGTTTCTGTTGTATAATAAGGAAAAACTGTAATCACGCTGGACTGTTTCAGCACTTGATGACTGATGTTTTCAAAATCATATGTTTTTGTAACTGCCAAAATATTTTTTCTAATATTTTAATACTCTGTTAACAGCAAAAATCTATGTAATTTAAACAAAAGGAGAAGGATTGAAAAAAGCCATAGCAATACAAAGCATTTGCTTTTGGAGCCAACTGAAATTAACTTGAAATTAAGTTTTTCAAGACCTTCATAAAAAAAAAAATCATTCAATTCAAGTAATATTTTAAGGCCCAATTCAGTTTTTTCCAAAGTCTGTCTTTGTTTTAAAATTTTGTTTGTCTCTTCAGATACTCAGCCAAAAATATCCTATTGATTTCCCAACTTTATTTAGGACATAAACCAAGCCTTTATCTACCCACACGGAACAACCAATGTGGTTTTTACTGTACAGGGCGCTTTCCTGCTTTGCAGGCCTTTCACAAAATAAATCTTCAAGCTGAAGTTTTCAGAAAGATGTACATCAGGGTCACTGTTTTTTAACGTATTCATAAGATGTAGGAAAGACAAAGAAAAGCAGCTAAACCACTGCGCAGCAAACCACCCTGCTGAGGCTGGGGGAAGCCAGCAGAAACCCTCTATGGGCAGCTGATCTCATTGCTTATCGTTCCTCCTGGTGCTAAAATACAGGCAGCTGCGCATGTATCTCAAATCTGATTTCTTTCTCAGGCTTTGGCTGGTTTCTGTCCTCTCTTGGATGTATAAGATCCTCTGCAAGGCATCTGTTTTGCTTTATTTAAAGTAGGTTAATTGCAACGGCAGAAACTGGGGTGCTAATTAAACCTGGCGATAGAGACAAGGTGTGCCTGGAGGTAGCTCGCTCTGGGCTAAGGGCAGAGGGAGAGGCTTTCCCAGGCGAGGATGCAGTCCCGGGCACGGCGTGAGAAGGGACCTGGTTTGTTTTGATGGATTTTCCTCCTGTTAGCATGTCCAGTTGCTTTTTGTTAATCCAAGGCAGCATTTTATTTTAGTGGGGTGGTAGTGGCAGCAAAATGTTCAGCCAAATATTGCCACGCTCCCTAGCTGCAGGGTTCAGCATCTGTCTTCAAATTCAGTTGGGAAAACACTATGAGAAGCTCTGTGAAAAACTCAACTAAAGGTTGTTGAAAATTTGTGTAGAAAATTTGCTGCCCAGTAGCAGAGAGGCAGCAAGTACAAAGAAGAAACATCACTGGTGAACGGAAGAGGCTTTTTTCCCCTGACGCCATGTAATACTGCAGCTACAGTAGTAATGCTAAATTAAATAAATAAAAGAGAGAGATGAGAGTCTTTCAATGTTCTCCTATGTGAAAGCCTCTAAAATCAGTGGGAAGCTGAGTAGAAGGAGGGAATGCCACAGTACGTCAAATTGCCCACTGATACTTCTCAGGCTATCAGGCAGACAGAGACCAACAGGATGTTTTGCCATGACCTTTAGGCCAAGGGCAGTCAGTGCTCATGAACCCAAACCCATGGGAGTTTCAGTGCTGAGGAAACACTTTTTTTCTGCTTGTGGTGCCTTTGACTGCTGCAGAGAGCCTTGCCTCTCCCAGAGAAGCATTTCTCTCTCTGTTTTCTGGGTGGTTGTAACTTTTTTCAACCCTGCCTCATTTTTTCTGATTTATTCCCCCCCTTTGTTTTCTCCTCCGTCATGCCTGAGTGACACATGACCCTGCTATTACCATGCCCCCCAGGAGGTATTTCAGGCTTTTCGAGTGGCTAGAGACCCAAGGTGCCCCCCTTGCCACAGGGCTGCCTGCAGAGCTGTTGGGAAAGCCCAGGTGAGAAAAAGCAGCGGGTAAACTCTGGTGTGTGGGACCAGAAACTCCCTCTCGCATCAGTGCAGTACGGTGCGCAGTCTCTAGGCAAGACACTTTCCACTCCTTGGCCACTCTGCCAGCAGGGCTGGTCATGGCAGATGCCTTGTCCCCATTCTTAGTGGATTTGAGGCCGATAAGGGAGAAAAGTTTTGGTTTTTTTTTTTTTTTTTTTTACTATTTTTGGCATTTGGCATCAGCTGTGCTAAGGCAGCCATCCAATACTTCTGAGTCTCCCTCCGTACAAAACAAAGAAGCAAATTAAAAATATGTACGTGTGTGTGTGAGGAAGCAATTCAAAGCATCTCTTCATAGCTGGGAGAAATGCACACTATAATTATCTTAAATGAGCTAGTTATAACTTCCTCATTATTGGCAGTGGATTAATGTAAGACCACACACTCATAGCACTGGTATTTAAAAAAAAAAAAAGAAAAAGAAGTGTGTGAGGCCGGCTGGGTTGGGGGTCACGAAGGAGAGACATTAAAAATTGTCAAGAAAGGAAGAAAGCAAAGCCAGGGAGCGCAGCAAAGAGGAGAGATTTCTGATGGAGGCTGTGAACACCCATAAACCTTGTCCCAGGTGCCTCCATTTAAAACCACCCTGAGGAGCAGCACGGCCCTGCGGTGACACCATCTCTGCACGAGGAGACCGAGCCGCTGCCTGCGATACCCCGGGGTGAGCATGAGGACAAGGCTGTAAACGTCTCTGCATCTGCGATTCATCTACTCCTTCACCCGTTTCCAAGCGAGGCTCACCACAAACGACTGCAGTGAGACACAGCTAACGATGTCAGATGGGATCCTCCTGTTTCCCAGATGATCTGACTTCACCAACGTCCACGGCTGCGTAGATGAACACACGGGATGAGTGACAAGTTAATCTTTGGAACAGCTTATTGCTGCTGATGTCCAGGGAAGCTTCCTTCTGATTTACTGCGTGCCAAAGGGAGGGCAGCAGGAGCTGCTTTGGCAGGAGTGAGCCCCGGGAGCGCTGCCTGCTGCAGACATCCCCGGTCCCGCACTGCTGCCCGACAGCAGCATTGGCTCTGGCCCCCCCAAACCTCAGCAGGCGCCTGCTGACTCCAGCGGCGGAGGCAGACCCGTGGGGCTGAGGAGGCAGCTGGCAGATGGATCGGGAATGGCCTCAGACGGGTTTGGACCTGCACCCAGGTGGTTTCCCAGCTCTGATTTTCCTAACTCCGCACAGGGAATGCCCCGGAGTAGCTCTTTGCTGCACCTCATCCCTCGAAGGCAATCAGCCACCCCAAGTATGCGGTCTGCTCCCGCACCGGCTGAATGTCTTTGCAGTAAATACCGAGGGTCTGATCCCGCTCTGGGTTTCACAGGTGTGGCCCCATGTGCAGGGAGGCAGTCATTCCCTAGGACCTTGCACAGGAGAACCGGCTCCGGTGCGGGATGTCTGGGGAGCCCCGGCCCCCCCGAGCTGGAGCGATGGCGGCACTGCCAGGTCTGTCCCACCCTGGAGGAAGCCTGCTGACCAGAAACAGACCCGGGACACTGCAAATCAGCTGTGACAAGCCAGGCCAGCCCCAGCTGTGTCACCTGGAAAGTCTGAGTGGACGGAGGTGGCGCGGAGGGGAGACGTGGTCATCCTTGGTGCACGGTCCGCAGGGCCCTCGTGGGAGGCGGCACAGCCTCATGCTCTGCGCAAGCTCTGCCTTCCCCTCCCACCCTGGCACTGTGTTATTTGTGCAGAAGAGCTAAATACCCATGCTGTGCAGAGGCAGCGATATTCCTATAGATACACGATTTCTGTAACGCGTAACAGCCTCCTTGGGAGGAACAATTTGTTTCTAGGATAGTGCCAGGAAGAAGAGAAATCCAGCCCTGGATGTCTTCCAGTTTGATTTTTCTCCCACTAGGTACTGTGGGTTCAGCCTGCAAGCGTTTTTTGATTACTTTTTATTTTGGAGCTGTTTGGAGCAGGACTGGCATCGGTCGGAGGGGACTGGCACACGGGTGTGCTGCATGGGGCCGTGGCAGGGGTGCCGGAGCCAGGATTCGCCAGGACGTGCTCTTCAGGGAAACATGTTGAATTGGATCCTGCAAGCCTCTAAACCCCATTGCACCAGCTCTACACCTGGGTATTAGGAGTCCAAGTACAGTCTAAATATTAAACTATACTGAGGTGCTCGAAAGAACCTCCCACCCAGAAAGTGGCCACTGTGGAGCAAAGAAGGGTCAATGCCAAAGGATGGAGGAAGCTCTTCCTACCAACCCTATCTACTTTTCTTTGAAGAACTGCACAGTGTGAAGAGGTGGTATGCAATAGGTGAGGGAACATTTCATTGCCCAAGATCTAGACGTGAGCACTAGAGGCGTACCAGGGTGGCTGAAGAAATGTTAGAGTATCTTTGCTCTCGACTGTGGCCCAGGGTGACCTGTCCATCTCTGCACAGAGATGCCTGCATCTTCAGTGCAGGGACACCCACAGCGCAGGGACAGGCTGTTCCACAGCACACATGGAAGTATCCAGAATATTCGATGTGTGTTGGAAATGGAAAGCTTGTGTCCCGACCCCGCCGCGCAGGTGGGGAGGGTGGCAAGGGCGAGACGGCCAGCAGCCCCCACTCTCAGGCATGGTACATGTCACTGGAGGCTGCTGCTGTGCTGGGCACTGTACAAGCGCAGCGGCGATTCCTGCCCTGGAGAACGGGCAATCTAAAGAGACCATGTAGATGAAGGGTGGGGTGATAGTGGAAATACTACCCCTGCTTTACCTGTGGGGATAGTACCAGGGGGAGTGTGAATGACTTGCCGGGAGGCGGACAGCAACTCCAGGACAGATCGGAGAGCGCAACTGAGGCCACGGTCCTGATGAGCAGTGATTTACACACCGTGAATGGAGAGCTGGTTATTATCTACATGCTGACGCCAAAGGATGTGCTGGCTTTTCATAAAGAGAGATAATCAATAACAACTGCCATCCATTTTGATTATTAACTTTCTGCAAGCCGCCTTCAGCATCCTGCCACTGACTGCCCGCATTTCGATGGGATGAATGAGCCCCACATCATCTCCTTTGTGTGCTCAGCTAGCGCAGTTCCAGCGCTCTTTAGGATCCAGTTGGATGAAAAGAGCTATTTGAATGTAAATTAATTGCCATTACAATTCTGTTTTTCTGCTTTTCGGCAGAGGAGATAACTTCAGCCTTTTCACAGAGAACAAAACCATCAAAAGTGAACTTGTCAATTCAATCTCTTCATATAATTATATTCTGAGGATTCAGACAGTTGGGTGGTTTCTGCATTATTTCTCCCCTGAGGAGGATTGCTCCCATCTTCTAAGCACAAGCAGACTGTGCGCACCAGGGAGAACAAAGTCAGTCTCCTCCTGCTCCCATCGGTACTGGAGCTCACCAGATCTGCCCGATTCCCTCTTGGGCTCACTGGGACACAAGACCAGAGCTGGTCATGGCTAGAGCTGCTGGCCGCCCTGCCCCGTGAGCCAGCAGGCCTCCGCAGGGGGGAAGGTGGAGATGTAAATTGTACGGATTTAGCTGGCTATGGAGAACATCGTCTTAAGTTGCAGGTGTAAGTAGGTGTGATCTACAGGCTGAAGAGATTAAAAGCAACCAAAGGACTCTGCAGAAGCAGGTATTAGAGCCAGTCGCTGAGACTGCTGGGGCTGGTTTCTGTGCTGCTATGTTTGTGCATCTGCGGCTGCTGGCAGGGCGATGGCAGCGGTGAACTGGAGCACTTACACCATCTGCTAACTAACACCCCTTTGCTATGCCACTGCATTGAGGCTTATGTCACTTCTGAACTCTGCCTATTGAAATTCTGGCTCTGTACTGCAGAGGCGAAATGGAGAAATGGGGGAAATGATTAAAGAAAATACAGAGCAGCTTCTGTCCGGGAGAGGCTGAGCAGATGCTGCACCAGCGATGGCTGAGGCACGGCCGCAGGTGCCCAGCCCCGAGGGGAGCGCCCGGCTGCGTGCCGGTAACATCCCCATGGCTCCGGAGGAGGACGGTGCTGGATCAGGCTTTACTTCTCCTGTGTGAAACCACAAGAGAGATCGAGGTGGGCAGGAGGAGTGCCAAGGCGCATGCAAAGCAGGAGCTGGACCCCAGCGTGGCTTTGCTTTGTAGATGGCCTCTCCTCAGTGCAGGCGGAGTTGTGTGGGCACAGGCAGAGCAGGGACGGGTCCGAAAAGCTGTTCTGTGAGAGGAAAGAGGGGCGGCTGGCGCAGGGGACAGCAGGGTGACGCCGGGGACCAGCGTGTCGGAGCTGCGGTGTCTGCACGAAACCTTTTCACGCCTCTTCCCCTCACGGTTGCTGCTATCAGATGTTTTTGTCTCTGCTGCAGTCAGCAATCTCGGGCAGTGGTTAAGTTGTGTGTCATGGTTTTAAGCCGCACGGAAAACAAACTGTGTCAGCCCTCGGCGTGCCCGGTCATGATGCTCTGCCTCAGCACCGCGGTTCTCAGAAGCGGCTGTTTACCGTGCAGGGAGGAAACCTGCGTCCCGCTCCCTCCTCCTGCGGCTCCCGAGCCCTCTCCCTGCTGATTTAGTGCCCTCCCTCCGCTGGGAAAGCGAGCGTGCCGACGCCGCTCGTCACCCAGCGCTGCCAGGCCCGGGCAGCGGTGCCGCCGGGAGCTCTGCCAGCCGGGACGGCGCTGGCGGCGGGGAGGGGGGCGAGGGACGGCCCCGCGCCTTCCCATTGCCCAACAGCCCAGGGTTTAGTTTTCACGTTATTTCAGGGAAGCGCTTAATTAGCGACGGTACATCTCTCCATTAGCTTGCCGCCTCCGCTTAGCTGCCGTTTCGATGGTAAATTAATGACTGTCGTGAAGTGATGGCCACCGGCTGGGCCTCGCCTCAGCTGTAGGCCAAGACCGGGGAGGACGCTGTCCGCCTGGCCTTGGGCGTCCTCATCTTGCCCAGACCCGGGGCTGGAGAAAGGAGCCGCTCTCCCCTTTCTGTATTTCCATTTCCGAGGGGAGACCGACCAACTCTGTAGCCTGGTTAGGCAAGACACAGGCCAACACGGTTTCCCAGCAAGGCTTGCTTTTTCCTCCCTGCAAAGCCAGTGAGAAATTCTGGGCCCATCAGTTAGTTGTTCGTGGCCCAAAGGAAACCCTCTTAAAGGGGTCGGATTGCCAAAGGACACGTGTCTGTCTTTTCAAAACAGCATCCTAAACTGCGTCCCCCCTCCTGGCATCAAAACACAATGGAGGTTCCCCAAATCAGGGCAAGCTCAAATATCTACTTACAACCTCCTAGGAAAAAGGCTTGCTTAAAAAAAAAAAAGGTCATGGTTCTTTAGTCATGTGCCCAGTGCCTTGCATAGTGGGGTCTTGATGCTAAATGAAATTTGAACACCTGAAAATTAATAACAATAGAACTAAGTCCAGCATTTAAGTGCAAGCATCGTAGTTTTCCTACGGTGAAGTAAAGGAGAGCATGACAAGGTTTAGATGGCAGCAGAGAATGGGTCTTCGCCCTGCCAAGGTCCGGCCGCACCTCTCTCAGGATGTTTTTTAGCTCCAGCCCTGGCGTGCCGGCAGAGCTGCACGCAAACGTGCCTCCTCCTCTGCCTTCCCTCTGGAGGGGAAAATTACAAACTCAGGCCAATGATCACCTCAGTGGACCTGGGGTCGGTGGCCAGCCACCAGCGGGGAAGCTCTGTGAGAAGAAGAGGACTCTCAGACTTTCAGCCTCCTCGCTGACCACGATACTTAGCAGGTGAGCACACACGCTGAGAAATGCTGCTGTTCTATTCCTGACTTGCCATCTGAGCCTGACTCATTGCCTTGGTAACAAATTAAAACACTTTTATGTGTTTGTAGCTCGGTACCTAATTTTGTAAAACCAGGGAAACTGGCTCCTGATGTTGGCCGTGGAGGTCCTTTGGCTTTCCCCCGCCCTGCAGCGTCGCCCAGGAGCAGCCCCGTGCCCCATCTCAAGCCGCGGCAGAGCTGCCGGTGCTCCGCAGCGTGGTTCACAGGGGCACGCCGGGCAGTTTTGCACGGCTGGGGGAGTCGCAGGTGACAGGAGCCAGCATCGGTGCAGCCCTCAGGGAGACAGCTGGGAGCCCCTCTGCGGCAAAAGAACGGTAAGTGTCGCTGTGTGTTTTCCAGGCTCCTGTAACAGGTCAGCCAGGAACTGCTATGCCCTTTGAGCCGTTTGCAGGGTTCCCTAGCAAGGAGCCTTGCTCACCCATCGAAAGCGCAGAGGAAAGTTTGCCAGCAACAAAACCAGACTTGAACGTAAGTCAATCATGCACCCGCCCCAGCCCTCTGCAAAGCCACCCGTCACTCCATCCTGTCCTGACCTGAGTACACCAGTGCCACCTCACATTTACAGTCCAACTGGGTGTTTCATCCTTCACCCCATCAAAATGGTATTTTCATTTTAAGCTTTCTGTAGGGAACCTGACATAACCCTCAGCCCCTCCCTCTGAGGCTGTGGTTCTGCCTTATGCCCCTCTCCAACAGAAACGAATGAACGGCTCAGTCTCCTGGTGAGCTTACAGCTACTGCAAAGATTCCTACTTCTGTGCGCTTGAATCTGTTGTTGTTGCACACACAGCTTTCGGGGTGTGTATTGTCAGGCAATCTATATTGAGGTGACTTCACTCTCTCTTTGCAGTAGATAAAAGTGCTAAAACTATATGCAAAGAAGAAAAAAGGCATGCGATGGTATCCTGTACAAAGTGCAAGCCAGCTCTGCGGAAACAGTTCCTTGGGTCACACCCAGTGTTTTTCTAGAATGAGACAAACCCTGATGGGATGTGGCTGTGGAGGAGATTTGGGGCAAGCCCTTTCTCCCAGAAGGCCATAAGGCCACACAGAATTTTTAGCCAAATAAAGTGGCTCCATTTCCAGCCGAGGGACCCTGTGGCACAAACAGCCACCACCCACAGCGGCTGCTGGGCGAGAAGATGCTCCCCCCTCTCCGGTGGAAAAGGAGCCGCTGCCACCTCCTAAGGCAGAGCCAATGTGCCTGTGCAGACTCCCCAGGTTTGTAACATCTGTTTAGCATTTGTCCAGCCCAAGGTGATATGACACGTGTGATGAGGTCATTACTGTGACTGCACAGGAACTGTTGGGGGTTTTTTTGGAGGGGTGGGGAGGGTGGTTTGCACAGTGAGTGGGCCAGGAAACGTGTTTGCCTCCGCTGGGTGCAGACATAAAGGTTGCTTTGAATAAGGTTTCAAAGAGATGCAGCAATCCAACTCCTGTCTGTCAAATTCAGAAAGGAGTTGGAGATGTTTCTGGAGGAGAAGAAAATACCAAGACACAGGTACTATATATAGACGTCCGTGTGAAGGTGGCGACGTTGGAGTGCAGTGTATTTTTATCCCAATAGAGGTGTTATCTGTCTATCTCCCATGAAATGCTGGAGGGGGCTGTTACAGCACTCAGTTCATGCAAAGAGAAAATAGCCAAAGTCACAGTTAAATTTGTGTGGTCTGTGTTTTCCAAAGGCAAGCTGTCATACTCAGAATTTTCCTCCTCTGGCTCACTGCCCTGTATTTGTTGCATGTCAAAGTTCATCATCCAAGTAGCTGTTTAGTGGCCTGGATGGATTTTTGCCCTGTGTAGGGTATAGTTTAGGTCTGCTACTCATCAGAGAAGTATGGGAGTTTTGTGTATACCTCAGCACACACGATCTTTCTGTTCTCTCACCAGCGGCAAAGCTGTGTTTAGCTTACATTGGGGCTGAAGCCAGATACGAAGGATGCTTCAGCACAAGACGTAACCACATCTGGCACATGCCAGGGGCGGTTCCTAAGAGTTCAAAGGCTTCAGCATAGATTATTTACGCATTCGCCTCCTAGCAAATCCTTTTATTCTTAAATTCCAGACAGTTTATTATGTGGAGATCCTGAAAATCCAAAGTCTTGTCCTCTCTGCATAGATGTTAAAGATCTTAAAACCTGGCCAGACGTCCCGGGAGCAGCTACCGGGCAGTGCCAGTGGCCTCGGCGCAGCACTGCCCGAGCGGCTGCTCCCACGGCGGCTGCTCAGGGCCCGTCTGGTCCCTGCAGAGGCACGGCCTGGGTATGGATACGCACGTACGTGCCCGAGTGCTCAAACCCAGAATGTGCCTGCCCCATGTTAGCATGTAGGAAGTGGATTCAAAGTGATTTAAATGCTAGCAAGAAAGAGTTTGGGATGGGCTGTAACCAGAATATTCCCTGTTTTTTAAGGACTGGCTCTCTGAAATTCCTGACTGCAAACTGAGTATTGTATTACTGCTAATTCAGCAGCTCTGCTGGGGCCTGCTCGCACTTCCCTCTTGGAATGATACAAGTTCTTGGCTTGCTTGGTGATGAGGGGATTTATTTTACTTTTTTGTCTTCATGGATGCTCATGAGGATGAACAGCAAAAAGCTGGCAAAGAAACCATCTCTGCTGAGAAGAGAAACTTTGGTCAAATTTGTGATTTTCTCAGCACCATGGAGTAAAGGAAGTTTATTTATAGAACAGCAGCTTTGATAAAAACAAAACATGTTCTGTATCCTGCTTTTGATGGCGTATGTGGCTGCAGTGCAGCAATGTGCACGTTAATTTCATTTGCTTTGTAGCATGAAGTGGTGTATAGTATTAGCAGTAATTAGCAGACTATGCAGATTGGGGCAGTCTTTGGAAGCACACGACCTTCCACTGCAGTTGCAAATGAAAACTGCATTTATGAGTACCCAGGAAAGCAACTGTGGTGGGATTAACAGTGGTGGAGCAGGATTGCAAAATAGCTGTTCTCACTGTGATGCTTGACAAAAAGCATCTGCTCTGTGGTTCAAATCGTTTGGAGGCCTCTGCTCACCCAGATTACTTCGGATGAATACCCTGAAACTCAAGCACTCCATGGTGTAGGGAGATGACAAGTCATCCTTATTACTGCCTTGTCTCTCTGTACCGCACAGGCACTTCCAGATGAGTCCTTGCTACTGCCAGGTGAAGCGCTGCTATTACCAGGTGCTAGTTCAGGGGAGAGTCTGCATGTGTGAATATCCCACTGGAGCAGCTAAAGTAACGTGTGGTCCCATCTGTATGTATTTAAAACCACCAAACCCCAAATGTGACTAATATGTTTCATTCTTCACCTTGCAGCCGAGGATTCCAAAGTGTTTTATAATTAATTAACTAATTAAGTCTAAGAGCATTTCAGTGTAACGTGTTTTTACATCCCTTCATCAAGAGGCATAGGAAGTCAGAGGGCTATCTCAGTGCTGCGTCCCAGCACCACGGGGAGCTGGTCCGCAGCCACAGCCCTCTCATCCAGTGCTGACTAGCTCTGCCAATTCCCAGGAGTTTGGTCTTAAAACACTTACAGGAGCTACAAACTGATGGATGTTGCTACTATATAATATCAACAACAAGTTTCTGCCTGTCCTGAGAACTAGTAAAAGAAATGAGAAACGTGAAACGGGTGAGAGAGAAGAAAAACAGATGAGCGTATTGGTGCTTTTTTATCTGGGGCTAGGGGAATCCAGCTGGAGAAACTACGAACCTTCTCACTTTCAGCTGAAACGCCGCCCATAGTGACAGTGGCTGAAAACCGTCGCTGTCTGATGGTTCGTACCTCGCACAAACGGCACCAGTGACTCCCCACAGCTCCCCTGGAGAGCTGGTTCCGAGCGAGGCGCCTCGCTGGCCGTGGCTCCGCTGCTCGCAGGAGCTGGCAGCCCCGCGGACGGAACAGGGTGACCCGTGGCGGAGGCTGCCGAGCCCCACGGGTCGCTGCGGTGGAGCCGTCCGCAGCCTGAGGACTGTGCTCGCCCCCACCCCGCTCTGCTCTCCCACCCGGCCACCGCTCGCCTAACGGGTGCTGCAGACGGGAGACCGCGTTGCCCACCCGCCCTTACTCTCCCAGCACCGACAGAACAGCATTGCTCAGCGCCTTTGGGGACTGAGCTACATTCCATCTAAGCTAAAGCATAATTTCTGGCCGCAGAGGTGCATGTGGGAGAAGGAGATGGCCTCTTCCAGGCTGGCTTTCTTGCACTGCCCACCTGGCCCAGGCACTGCCTCCGTGCACGGGCAGGCACGTCTGCCTGCCTGATAAGCTGCAGGCCAGGCAGGGCTCCCGGGAGAGGGACCGAGTTCATATGTCTCAGGGCCACGCTGCCACACTTTCCAGTGGGAAAACTCTGAGAGAGTAGCTCCTGAGAGATGTCTGGTTTTGATGTGTGATCCATCCAAGATGACTTACCGACGCCACAGAGATTCCCTGGGATACGGACACCAGCTTGTACCCACAGGACATAGGGGGTCCTCTACAGCTCCACAGCAATATGCACATATGTACCTCTATAGCACGCTGGCAAGAAACCCTGTCTGATGTCTGCCTGGAAGCTTATAGCTCTGCAATTCTCAAAAGTGCCCTGAGATTTAACAGCTGTTTGAGTCAAGCTGTTGAATGTTATGAAGAGGTTTGTAGAGACATTGTACAGAAGAATAGTGCAGGTGGGAGAAGTGGAAATCCAGGAATGTAACACAGGAAAGGTGAAGCCACAAGTCAGTCTCTACCCCAAATTCAATCTGAGCCCAGCTCCTTTAACAGGTCTAATATCATGTCTCATTATTTAAGAAAAGCTTTTGTACTGTTAAAGAGAATGACAGAAAAAACTTAGAATTTTAAAATTAGCCTAGTAAATCATCCCTAGATAAAGTTAGTAAGTCAGTCGATTTTAATATTTTTCATTAGTGAACCTCAAAGTATTTTGCCAGGGACATAAGCATCATTAGGTGCTCTCTTTCCTTTTCAGTGGCTGGGGAAACTGAGGTGCAGTGATGGGAAATACCTTTCTCCACCTCTAACAGTTACAGCTTTGCAATTACTGATTTAATTGCTATCAGTCAAAAATCAGTATATTGCCCGAAAGTCAAAGCACCTGAAATGCCCCCCAAAAGTCAGGAAGCACCTGAAAACTCCTGGGGAAAACAGCTCCTGTGAAGTTTTTGTAAGAAGGGCAAGCTCGTTTTGTCTCAGCCTGAGAGTCAATGCAACTACTGTTGTGATGAACTCGAAATAGTCAAATATCACAAGGAAATAGCAGCCAGATTTGCAAGCAAAATGATCTCTCTTACTTCAAACATTTCTGCAATACTTCTAACAGGAAAGTTTCATAGCTCTTTGCACACAAGCAGGAAGCTTTCTATGCTGATGGACAGAGTAAAGAATGTGTAGCCTCCTTACCCCTTCCATGTGGATCCTGGGATTTGTCGCCAGCCGGTGCTGATGAAGTTGCAGCCCCCTGGGGACTCTCCTGATGGAGGCAGGGGATGACAGGACCCCCGACCTCTGGATCGAGCCAAACCTGGTAACGTTTTGTCCACACCTGACTCCATCCAGGAGGCGAATGAGGAGCAGGTTGGAGGGCAGCTGCTCGATGCTGCAGAGGACGAGGGTCCTGCACTCAGGGCACCTGAGCTCCTTCTGGGATTTCAGGATCCTCTGCAGACAGGGCTTGCAGAAAGTGTGCTGGCAAGGTAGCACCTTCGCTGTGGCGTCGAGCTTCTCAAAGCACACAGGACACTCCAACAGGTCAAGGAGAGCTAAATCATCCATCTTCAGTGCAGAGCTCTGTCACGAGCGGGGCCGGAGCCATCCACATGCCACATCCACGGGAGCAGGCTGAGATGCCTTCCTGCACCCGCGAGAACCGCACCAAAATCCTGGGCTCAGACAGCTATCCTGCACGGAGGGAGAGGGAGGAGGGAAAAAGAGCAGAACTTGACTGCTGGAGTATGTAATACATCCCACCTACATTGCAAAGCAGTGCCTCACCAGCCAATTTGCAAATGTATACTTTGCGCTCACGTCCAAGTTCGAAGTGAGTCACTTGTGACTCAGTACGCGTGAGGGGACGGCGTTGGGGCTGACGCCAGAGGCAGGAGCCCCAGGTCCTGCTCGCTGGGCAGACAGATCCCGTAGCTTGAACGGGGCGAGCTGGCTCCCTGCCTGCCGCCAGCCGGGGCAGCGCTGGCTGCAGCAGGACAGGCACGCTCAGCCTTACTCACGCTGTACGCAAGGTTGTCTTTAATGCGCGCCGGTCTGCGGATCATAACTGACATGACAGTAAAAAATTTACCAGCTCAGGAGATAAGAGTCCCCGATAAACATGAGACTGGACCTGTTTACGCTCAGCTCCGGCTGAAAGCAGCCACTCGCTGCACACATCCCTCGCACACCTACACGCCGCCTCGTTTTTCAGATCGGTCCCAATTAAGCTCTCTCTCTACCCATTTTGACAGCAGTTCTATAAAAAGAAGTCCTTCAAACACAAACACTCCGGAGGTACCTGGCAGAGACGCGAGGCACTCCGCAGTGCCATCCTCGCCCGGTTTGGCTGCCTCAGCTCTCTGAAGCAACCCAAGACGATTATTCCTCCCACAGCCTGAAGTCACTCAACCTGTTCAGCTCCCCCGGCGCTGCACGCCGGTTGAGACTGAAGCGCACACCACGTCGGGATTCAAGTCTGGGCTTGCGGCCGCCGCGCGGCCCCGCAGAGCAGACGGGACGCCCTGCGCCCGCCGCGTGCCGGAGGGGCCGAAGGGGAACCTTCGCGCGGGGAGCTGGCGCGGCGGCTGCTGGGGCGGGCAGCGTGTGCCAGACCTGGCCTGGCCTCGGCTTTCTGCACCCGGCGCTCAGAACGGGGAGCGACCACTCCAGCTGCTTGTTCCTACGGATGCTCGCCTCAACAGCAACCGCTCCATGGGACAAGAGGGAAAAACCGAAAAGTGCGTGTCCACTACCAGGGCCAGGGCTGAGTCCCGGTGCGACTTTCAGCGCCATCACCATGGGCTCCAGCAGCTCCCGGCTGTTCCCGCTCCTGGGCTGGTGGGGCAGTGGGTTCTGTGCTGGGGTGAGATGGCCCCAACTGGGTGCTGAGCATGTCCAGCTCCTGCCACCGCTCCCCTGCAAGGAAGAGTGCCCACGTGCTGCAGCGTGACCCAAGCGCAACAACAGCAGCATGGGGTTTGACACAGGCACCTTGTCCCCCACTGAGGCACTGGATGTGGTGCTGGAAGTCCAGGGGGCATTTCACGGTATCTGTAACTTGCATTCACTTTATCAGCTGAATTCCTATCTCGAGGTCTGCCTTGCTCGCACATACTGATGTGTTGCCTAACCAGAGCAGTAGATGTAGTGAAGACCTGAGGTATTTTTCCTTACAACCCCCACCATATCTCAGTCGTGTGTTTACAACCTACAAATAGTACAAATATTAGAGGAGAAGACTGTAAATCTGAAGGAACTATTTCTACTTGGTTCTCTCACAGATAATGCCTCAGACTGCACATACATCCCTTCCCTTTTCTCAGGAGGTCTTGTTCAGAAGTACGGAGTGGAAATGGTGAACAGGTTTTTTTCAAAAGTTCTTCCCTGCAGATCATGATTTTGTCAAAACAAAGTTTTTTCTTTTTTTTTTTTTTTTTTAAATGGTGGCCATTTGGTTAAATTAAAATGTTGACAAACATCTTCAGGATAATGGAAGAAACCAATGACCTCACTCTGTTTCATCTCAAGTTTCCTTTTACTTTGGTATTTCTTTGTAGTCTGTCGTATGTTGATTTGTGCTTGGCTGACTGAGTGCACACTTTTTAATGAATGATGTTGCAAACATCATCTCATCTACTGGCATTTTTAAATGCAATGCGTGACATAAACTATATTGAAAACAAAGGTTTTGAAGGTTGTTTTTCTCTTTTACATATTCTTCCCAGTTTGTGCTCTGTGATTAACACTCATGTTGTATTTTCACCTGATTAGAAAGGGAACAGAATTACGAAATATCTTGCAGTGGGCAAGTGGTGGAAATGAAGCTGACCAGCTGGTTTCGTGCACACCAGTTAATGCTAATCTTCGATCAAATCTGTTTTGTGAGTACTTCTTCGGTTTTTCCTAAACTTTACGGGCCAGTCTGCTTTAGTTGTGCTAGCAAAACAACGGGCGGGACTACAACTCTACCGGGGAGAAGCGCCTGCATTTTGCAGTGCACAGTACCTGGTGAATTCCCAAGGGAAATCGGTGGCTGCAGCCTGAGAGCCCGGCCGCCTCGTGGGGTGCCTGAGGAGGGCCCAGGCTGGGGGATCCAGCGGTGCTGAGCGCACTCGAGGGGTCCGGGGGGATCCGGGGGGTCCGGAGAGCACCGTGCCTGCAAGGTGGCCGGTCCAAGGCAGTGGTTACTCTCTGGGCTTGGTCTTACCCCTCTTCAGTGAAACGTGTGGCCGTGGGAAGCATGCCGTGCTGTTCATCTCCCGAGAATGCCACCAGGTGCTAAAGCTCTGGGCAACCTTTCCCCTTGAAGCTGACAGCGATTCCAGCCCACCCTGTGCCTGCCTGGGGCATGCAGGCTGCGGATCGCCGAGGCAGGGACAGGGGCTTTTTCCAGCCAGGAGTTTCTAAATTGCCTGGTACAGCAAAGCTCTGATCTTGATTGCAGTCTCCGGGTTCTGCTGCAATATAAAAGCCGATGATGCTAACACTTAGCATTTATATAACACCTTAAATCTTCAAAGCACTTTCCAAATGCTAATTCATCTGTGGAACGCCCCTTGGGCTAAGCATCACCCCCACTTTACATGGAGAAAACCAGGAGATGAGGCCACACAGCATATCAATGTCCAATTTCAGATTGGGATGTGAGGCTTTCCTGGTTCTCCACTTAACACTCAGACCATCCCATTGAACTTTATTATCTGCCACCGCCTCTCCCTTGCAATGCGTCTCGTAATTGGGGTTAAAAAATAAAGGCAGAGCTAGAAAGCTGCTAGTCCTTCCCTTTCATTTAAAAAGTCTCTGTTTGATGCCGATGTTGTAATTAACTCCAGGCTGGATGCAGTGGGGTGCCGGGTCTGGAGGACGCTGCTCCTCAGGCAGCACTGTCACTGCAGAACTCCCCTGCCCGGGCACAGCCACGCGTCGCCGGCTGCCGCCCCGGTCCCGCTTGTCTGCAGGAGCCCTCTTCGGCTTACCAGTGGAGGGATGCCTTGTACCGAAGGGATGAAACTGCTGAAATACGTATGGCTAGAGTCTTTCAGAGTGGTTTATCATGAAGCTGGAAACAAGGAAACAACATTTAGAGCAGAAATAGTCACTCTACTCTGATGTGCCCATCCTCGCTTTGGCGCAGAGTGGCTGCGCACACGTGTCTCCCCAGGGAGCTGCATCCTTGGCTTCCCCCATGTCCAAAGTTGACTCAGAAAAGAGCTCAAATGGATCCCAAACCAAACGGCAAATACACTTTGTCCCCATTGTCCTGTAGGAGCCAAGCTGTCCAGCGAGTGCTTCTGTCCACCCGGACAATGTCAACGCTGGGGACAGGCTGAATGTGCCCAGCCTTGCAGGAATTCATCCACACACTCCTCCAAGGAGAAGGCTTGCTGTTATCAGCACACAACGCATGATTGGAAACGAACCCTGTCGCTCCTGAGAGCACGGGGGGCTTATGGCCAAGTTTCTTGCTGCTGACTCCTGAGGCTTGGCGAGGTGTGCCGTGGTGAGAAGCGTGAAGTTTGTTTTCTCCAGGCTGTCATGGCAAGTGCCTTGTGAGACCCTCATCTCTCCCACCGCCTCGCTCCAAACCTTTATCTGCTTGGTTTCTCTGAGAGAAAATCGGTCAGATTTCTGTGTTTACCTGAGTGTGCACAGCTCCTCCTCCTGCTTTGACCACCAGCTCGGGGCTGTGAGTTTCCAACGCATAAAGACAGTGGTGAAAAAAGTATTGCCTTTTACCAGCTTTGAATTGCACATATTTTAACATTGTTGGCCATTGCCAGTTCTGGTGGTTATGAGACACCAATATATAAACAAGGTTTGCATTTAATACCTTTAGATTACAAAGAGCTCCATGAAGTTGGATATAATTACTCCCTTCTAAAGAGGGGGAAAAACAGAGGTGGGGTGACTCTTCAAGGTCATAAAAGCAATCAGCGGCAGAGTGGGGAAGGGAGCCTACATCAAATAACTTCTGCGATCAGCTCTGCCTCACTCACAGCCTGACATACCGGGATGCACCCTTACAATATGAAAACTAATTTCCTCGGTCTTCCTATGGCTGCCTGGGCAGAGTTACCAGAAGATTAAGGCATTGTTACAAGAAATGGAAAACTCCACTCATTTCACACATACCGTACAGTTTCTGTATTGAGGGGCAATGAAACATGGGAAAACTGCTTGTGAAAACCCTGCTGTTGCAAAGCAAACAAACAGTTGGTCCATACAGCCAAAGTCATTTTTAAGCATCTGCTCTGTCAAACCAAACAGGTTTTCTTTGGCCCACCAGAAGGACGACTCTCACGGAGCTCTGTGACCTTCAGTCTTCTGGCTGGAACTGCGGAGATGTTACAGCACCTGTGTCTCTGCTCTTTCTAGGGAGTACCGCACCCTCCAGGACGCCGTGTCCTCCAGGCTGGCTGCCCGCACGCAGGCTGTGCGAGATGGCTCTCCGGCAGGACCGACGTCCCGGGCGGGTCTGGCGATGGGCTCCCGAGAAGTCCCCTTTGGCAGCGGTGGTGGGGCGGCTCTCGTTTCTGGGTCCCTCGGGGCTCTCCGCTTGAAATAACAACGGGGAATAGCGTGAGCAAGTGAGAGGAGCTTCTCTCCATTACCCCTCACCTGGTGTGCTCCGGAGCTGTCCTCCTCGCCCTGTCCTTCGTCCCACCACACAACCAGTGCCAGGGCGGCCGACCCTGTGGGTGTCGGGGACCCCGTGCCCCCCCGCGAGCGCCGCAGGGGCACCGGGCTGCGGTTAAATGAACGCGACAGCGCTGCTGCAGACGGGGAGTGCGTGTGCTGGGAGAGGGCATGGGCATGGCAGCGCTTCCCGGGGGGTTATAAAAAGCCTCTGCTACTCTGCATCTTGCGAGTGGATGCCACACACCTCCTCCTCTGGGGAAGAGGGACCTTTCAGGCTGATTTTAGCTCCTGGAGGGCAGGGAGAGGGGGTGCCACTTACAAGCTGCTACAAATTATAGCTCTGAAGATAACAGCTTGTCCTCCTACCCACCCACAAACACAACGCCCGGTGTTGCCGCTGAAGGGGGGCGAATGGCAGGACCTGCCTGTGCCTCCGGACCCCACGGCCAGGATGGGGAGCGGTGCCCCCCCCCGGCCCCGGCTCGGGGTTGCTCGCTCTGCCGCTCAGCTCCCCTGCGGACAGCACGCCATCGGCCGCGGCGAGCGGCTGCGCACAGCTGCGGCGGTGGGTTTTGTACACATGGGCTAATGCTAATTTAGAGAAGCCTGCACATTTAGTAAATACATTGCGTTTGCTTGAAGACATAATTAGGCCAGCGTGAATCTGCAGGGATGTGCACAGCACGGGGACCTGCAGCCGGCAGACCAAAAGCCTCCCTAAAATTTTCCATCTCTCAAAGCAAGGCCTGGTGCCCTCCATTACATCCCAGTCGGGCAGGCAGCCAGCAGCCACCACCTCCCTGCTCCCAACACCCTGCTCCTCAGCCTCCGGAGGGGCACACAGCAGGGACAAAGCCACCGGCAGCTGGATATGAAGTCTTTCTTTCACCTTTTTGTCTTTCGTGAGGTATGCATCAGCTGGCGGATAAAAGCCAAACACTGAGAAGCCATCTACACTTATGTAAGAAGAGTGGTTTAGAGAGCTGTTTATTAATCTTACGGAGAGTTGAATGCTGTATTTTGCCCATAACAGCCTTGTGCAGTCTTGCTGTTGGGTAACGTGAAGGCTTCAGCCGATTCTGAAGTAGCTGGAGCAGAGTGGTGCCTTATCCAGAAATAGAGAAGTATTTTTAAATGAAATTTATTCACTGATTTTCCTTAAGACAGATTGTTATGTGTTTGTTGAAGTGTCATTAGAAGTAGCTGGCAGTGGCCCCGGGCTGAGCAGCAGCAAGCGGACGGACACCGTCCTCCCTGCGCCCAGGGAGGTCACCCGGACCACCTCCTCCTCCTCCTCCTCCTCCTCCTCCTCCTCCTCCTCCTGCTGCCGCCTGGTCTCTGCACCGAGGGCTGCGGTGGCAGCCCAAGAGGGGAGTGGAGGTGATTAAAGCTGACACTGGGCTTGTGAGATTTTGGGCCAGATCCAGGACAGGCTTTGACACCTCTGAGTCACCTGTGAGGTCTGAGCTCGGGCATCGGGTCCCGAGTGGGTGCTGCTGGCAGGTGACGGGGTGACACTGCCAGCCCTCCTGAGGGCAGGCACCCCGAACGCCGTCTGCACGGGTGACGGGGCTTCATCAGGAGGAGACGAGCCATGCGTCAGGCTGCTGCATGGCCTGGTGCTGGATTTTCCTCCTGGGGAGGGAAGGGCATGGGGCTGCCCCTGCCCAGGTAACCCCAGTTTGGACCTGGAGCTGCCCATGAGACCGTGGCCCCTCCAGCAGACAGTGCCTTGGCTGCCCCGGCACCAAAGCCGGGCTGGGCTGAAGAGGTTGCTGCTGCCAGCCTCTGCTCCATGTTCCTGCTGCGGCTTTCTCTCTCTCTGTTTTCCGGCATGTTCATCCTTTCTTCCCTACAGTGCAGTGAAGAACCACAGAACACCAAGCACTAAATCCTGCTTCACTGGGATTTGCCCAATAAGGGCTGAATCTGCAGGGATGCAGTTTTCATTCTTTAAGACAAGAAGAAAAAAGGGTTTCCAAGTAGCAATAGACCTGAGCACCACCTAACAGGCCTTTGAAAATTGCTTTGAGCACTTCTCAGCTGTTCTTCACACAGGTCTAACCACAGAAAATATCAGGCTTCAGTTACCTAATTAAGCACAGATGCAAATAACAACATTACTTGCAACAATGCATCACCTTTTAGTGTTCCCAGGTGCTTCTGGCCGACAGCGAGTGCTGCAGCCCAGAGCACGGCCTGTAGCTCAGCTGGTGAAGCCAACTAGGTTCTAAATACTGCTGCTCAGAAAGCTCTAGGTATGGAGGGGACAGTTGTGGTACAGGAGGGGGAGTGTGGAGGGGGTAAGTATTTAACAGATTGCTGCAAATGTACTTCTGCTTTACTGTTAGGGAGCAATTGGTTCAGCTATTTGTTGCTGCTTTGTTTGATCGTACAGTGATTTGGGGGCTGGTTCTCCAACAGCTCGTGCTTGGAGAGCAGTGCTCCTTGTGGAAGGAGGTCTGGAGAGCAGGATCCAGGCTGCTCGTGAGTCCTGCGAAGAAGAGCGTAGTGGAAAGGCACAGTAGGGTCGGAGTCCTCGTGGCAGAGTTACTTCGCACTGGCAGACCAGTTTGCACGTCTGCAAGCATCTGGGAGCTGTATCTCAGCCATGGTATAGACCAGTGTTCCTTATGCACTTGCCTCTGATGTGAGGTGATGTTTATCCAAGTACTGGCTGTTGCCCTTCCATGGCTCCTGTTTATAGCTGGAACCACCGTGTGTTTGTGGTGGTGGTCCCCGGGCAGTGCCGTCTTCGTGCCGTGGCTGTCGTTGCTGTTCTGTTCTCTACCCGGTGCACGCATGTTCTCCTGAACTCCAGTTTCAGGCTGCGCTGTTGCTCTCAGGAGGAGCGGAGGGAGGTTTGCCTCGTAGGTAAAACTCAAACCTTGGGAATTTCCCTCTTTGAAGCGCTTTTTCCTGGTTTTTGTTTCTTTGTGACTTCAAGATTTTTATGCTTACTTAGGACTCTTACCTGCCCGGGTAAGAGTCTCTAGGGCTAAGGTGGGTGCTAAGTAAGCTGGCTTTCATCAGGGAGCCTGCCTGCCGCTCCTGGAGGTGCTGGGCGTCCTCCACTCCCACTGACTTCAGCCTCCAGGAATGCACGGCGGGCCCTGCCTTGCGCGTGAGGCGAGACGGCGGCCAGCAGAAGGAGACCTTCTTAGCTTGGTTTCCTAGAAAAATGGAGTCTTAGGAACTTGCAGCATATGTGAATGTGTGTATGTGTAGTTCTCTGTCTCTGTGCACCCTCGTAACTTGTGAATCCAGTTCAGCAGAGAGTAAGAGCATCCAGAATTTTAAATATCCTGTGACTTTTATGAAAACAGGAGGCTGAGCACAAGAGAAGGAAACCCTGTTAGCCCCTTCGTGAAGGGAGATGATGCAACGTGACTTCGCACCTAATTTCGAATCTGATTAGATGCTCGTGAGTCCCCACGGGAGATATTAAATGTGCTCCAAACAAGGAGGATGTTTGCATCTTAACAGACACCAGAGTCCAACCATGAGGTAAATCTGGCTTTCTTTAGCTGCTTGCTATATGCATAAGTCTACTAGTTTTCACCACGATACCAATGGCTTCATTTCTGCTGTGTCCCAATCCCTTAGCCTATATGGGGTGTACTGACAACAGATTTCAGCCCTCTTTGTAAGAAGAAGTTTGGATGCAGGACGAGAGATGCTTAAGAAACCCCATGGTAGGGGGTGCTCACCAAGGGCTGGTGGTGAATGGTCAGCATCTGATTGCCAATTGATGCACATGCTCGTTAGTGAGTGAAGGGACACCTTTGGGGGAGCAGACTAGCACTGAGCAACCCCAGCCCAGAGGGGAGCGGGAGCGCTGGGGCTGCAGCCCCCAGACCTCCGCAGGAGCAGTGCTGGTCCCTTGGCTGTGGGAGCCAGGGGTGTGCTCTGGCTGAAGAGGGAAACCCCTGCTTTAGCTCCCTGGAATTTCAGCAGGATCTGTGCTTGCCCCTATATTTCACGGCAGGAACAAGTTGCATGCCCAACGCTTCAAGGATTTTTATGTGAATCTCCGTCAGAGTATGAAGATGGCCGTGGACTTCAGTGATGCTCAGTGCAGGTCAGATGCTTACCATCACCAGATAGAGACAAAGCTTAGTGCCTCCTGATCTGAACGTTAGAGCTTACACTTGCGTCCAAGGCTGAGCAAATCTTGCAATGTTTTCCGTGATTTGGAAATCATGTTGTTACGGTAATTAATTTCAGTGCTGGTACCACCCATTTCAGTTCATGTGTGTTGCTCCCTTGTGCCTGTTTTCTGCTAATGATATTAAACAAATTCACTGCTATGCATTTCTGTAGGAACAGAGCATACTGAACAGACTGCTTTGAGCAGGAGGTTGGATTAGATACCTCTTGAGGTCACTTCCACCCTGGTAATCCTAAACCAAATAATGAACGTTATATAGCTAGCACTGAGCACCATGCAACCTGCATGTTCAGTCAGATCTGGCTGGGGCAAGTCATATTTAGAAAATTCTTCAGACTTTTTAAATCGTTCATTTAAAAAAAAGATGCGATGTTTAACGTCAGATAAAAGATTACAAATGTTATGAGCTGCTTGCAGAGGTAAATGGGAGGCTGTTAGAAGCAGACCTTTGCCTGTCTTTTCTCAGGTAGACTGGTTTGTAAGGCCCCCATTATAAAAAACCTCCCAGCTAAGACTTTTTTGATGCTGCTGGATAGGGAAATACAGAGCAGTAATTTGCAGAATACTTTTATTTACTAAGGTATACTTCTAGCTGCAGATGCCAGTATCTCCTGATACTGTGGGGAAGCAGAGTCATAAGGTTGTAGTCTTCCAGACCTCATGTCCATGCCCACATCTCTGCCTGTGTTCTTCTGCGACGTATTTGCACTGCGTCACTGTCACCTCCCCAGTGCAGAGGTGGCCATGCTGAACTGATATAGTCTGCTGCCTGGGGACCACTGGCTATTGTAGCCATTCTGCCTGCTGGGTGGCAAATCCTCGGGGCTGGCAGGTTAAAGGCAGCAAGTCCTATAGAGCAGATGCTGTTGTCAGGAAGCTGCGCTCAGCCTGTTCAACAATATATGGAAAACTCTCATTTTGTAATGAATGATGAAATCCAAGCACAGGCTGTCAGGCCAGGGGGGAGCGGTGACCGTACTGCTGGCAAACGCCCTTCTGGGAGCCCGAGGCCCTGCTCTTTTTGACTGTCACATAGCGTGTTGGGAATCGTCCCCGGTTTGCTGGCACCGTGCTGTGACCGACCCTCCCGCCGGCAGCGGCACGAGCCTCCCCGGGCTCCCCGTGGGCAGCGAGGGTGCAATGAGCAGCACGCCAGCCTCTGCCGGGGCGGCGGGAGCGGAGTGGGTCCCTGCGAGGCAGGGACGGCACGGACCCCCCAGCCGCTGCCGGTGTAGGAGGGCTGACCTCTTCCCGGGGCACAGAAACGCACCTGAAACCTCCCGATGGCGATTCTGCAGCTCGGAGGAAAATGGAGCGTGGCAGAAGGGAGCCTGGAAATCGGACTGAAGAGCAAACAGGTGAACGATGCCACTGAGCCAAAAAACAGCTCTGGCTTGGGCAAACCCCCTGTTCCTGTGCTGGGGCTGTGACTCTGACACCTCTTACGTTTGTTTTTCTGCTTTCACAGTGACTTGTCTCAGCGCCTGACCCATTTGCTAACGGGCTTGCTAAACCCAGCAGGCTAAAGGCTGAGAGGGGATATGATTGCTCTCTATAAATACAAGAGGAGGTAAAAACTACCAGCAGAGAAGAGGTATTAAGCTAAAGGACAGTACTGGCACAAGCACAAATGAGTACCAATTGGCTGTGACTAGATTTAGGCTGGAAACTAGAATATTTCTAATCATGCAAGGAACTAGCAGCTATAACAGCCCTTCAGATAAAGAGGCGAGGGCCAAAACATTAGGATGTTACCGACTGCCCGGTTAGCTGGTGAAGGGCGTGATGCAGTATCGTGGCAGTACGCATGCCACGGCGAGCCGGGAGCCCGGTGTGGTGCAGACTCCTGTACTTCAGAAGTTCAGTAACTTGCCCCAGAAGAGACGGCTGGTGCAAACCCTGCCCGTGCCGGGAGGTGCTCTGACCACGTTCCTCTCTCATGAGGGACAGGTTGTCCCCTGCTGCAGGGAAACCCAGAAGAACAGCAAAAAGAGGAAAGTTTCCTTCTTTTGCTAACAGTCAATTATGGTTAATGTGGTGTGCCTGATAGTTCCTCATGCACACCGCCACATTTAATGTGGTAATGCCACTATCTTCCCCGCCATTAAGTCTTGCAACTAGTAAGTGACTCCTTCCCTTCTTTCTCTTCATGCATCCAAGAGGTGTCTAAATGCTGGTGAGTTTTCCCTTAGGTTAGCAGCAAGCAGCTCTGTCTGTGACTCCATGCAGAATCTTTTTGCTCCTGCTTTTACTTTCTGGCCTCTTCAGCACACACAGAGCTTGCTCCAACTCCTTTAAATTATCAGCTCAAATTATCTTCTTGACCTGCTTGTCTGAACCTTTCTGCTTGCTACTCCCACACTGAAGCGAGTTTAATGCTTGTGTCCTTGCTTTCAAGCCTCTACCTTGTTCCTTTGCTTCCTTCATATCTGACCTGCCCTCTTATCCATGACCTCTAGCCCTTCTTTGTGGCCCCTAATGCTGGCTCAGGCCCCTTTTTTGTCTCTTCTCTGGCAGTCACCCACCAACCTCACTTGAAGATGCTGTGCTTGCTCAGAATAATGTGAGCAGTGGGGCAGGACTGAAGCATTTGGGCACTGCTGCAGCTGAAACCCTAATGCTCTTCCCCATCCTGATTCATTGCCTACCCTGTGCTGTCATGAGAAGGAGGATTGTAGTGCTTGCTCTAAGAAAGCAAAACACAAAAAACATTTTTCAGCAAAACTTGCAGGCGGAAACATGCCTTCAAAGCGTTACAGTCCAGTTCACTACGGCTTTTCTTTCTGTCCTTCTTTGTACATACCCTACTTTGTTGCAATAGATCTAAACCAACATGTTACGCTCCTTAGGGCAAGGACTGTCTCTCTTTGTTCTGCAAAGCCTGCAGCACACTTCCAACAATCGCTTCATATTGCCTGACATGGGCAGGAGGGTGAAGAGAGGTCCCACGCTTGAAAGACAGATGTCGTTAAAATACAGTGGAACAGAGTCTGAAGTAAAACACAGCGCAGTGACGATCTAGATTATGAAACAATGATTTCACTGTTGAATGCAAAATGAGTATTGTTGTATTTTTAGTAAGACTGGTGCTAGCTGTGGGAAACAAACCCGTGCTGACACACGAGAGCAGCGTGAATGCTGCTGTGCTGGCAGGGCTGTAGCAGGCGGTGTCAAGCTCCCTACAGCCCATCCATCCTTCACCCGCCGCTACGCGGCACTCGCTCGGAGCGGTGCCGCCTGCCCCCAGCACGCTGTAACGCTCCTCGGCTGGAGCGAGACAGGTTCGGCTTTGGAGACAGCCTCATAAAACACTGCCTGGAAAGTCCCTGTTTGGGGTATTTAATGTGGAAAGGTTGGCCTGAGTTGTTCAGAACAGTTAAGAAGTGCAGAAAGGCTGTTCAGAAGTCTTTTCTTTGCAAGATTTATCCGTACAGGGACGTAAGAAGAAGTGCACACATATCTGAGTGAGGAATCCCTCTGCGGCAAACCCGCATAGCAGCCTCTGCATGCCAACCTTGGGTTTACTCGGGGAACGTGTCTGTAGGACTTCACGCCTCCGCAGAAGGCTGAATTTCACCCTGACTGCAGCCCCTGTGCTGGCAGCCAAGAGCTGTTCGCGTGAACAGGAAATCCAGCTGATAGTACTGCAGAGGATGGGATTGTTCTAATGTGAAAATTACAGGGCCAGGGTAGATTTGCTGTGTTTTGGCAGCACCTGTAAGTAACTGTAAGGATGGGAAGTCGCTTTGCTCGTCTCGCAAGCGCAGATTGTGGCGGTGGTGCTCACGCTGTGTTCTCTCATTGCTGCTTTGAACTTAATTTCCTGTTTGATTGTTCCCTTAATCAAAAGAAAACGAACTCCAATTAAGGTATCTTACATAGCATGATTTGTGTCAAATTAAGCCCACTGGTGTACCTTTGAAAAAGCAGTAATGCTGAGGCCTGATTCACACAGGACTTACAGGAGAAAGGGGTGGATCAAGCTTCTCAAGTAAACGCAGTGGGAGCCGAGTTTGATTCATGCAAATCGAAGTTTTCATATAATGTGAGATCCTCCTGTTTGAGATGGGGTGGGACACTGACATGAACATTATAATAGTGTTTTGGAAATGAAAAGGGCGTATCTGTGGCTGTATGTTTACCCAGGCGTGTTCATGCATGTACTCTTGGTGGAATATGCATCTTTTACGTGTACTTACAATGAGGCTTCTAGCAGCCCAAAGAACCTGCAAGAGCAATGTCTGTCACGACAGAAACTGCTTTTGGCACATGAAGACCGCTTGGTTGGTTGGAAGGTCTGTATTGTGTATTATTAGTATACAGCCTTCTAAACTGTCATCCTAGTATTTCACGAAAAAACTTTTAATAAACATAATAAATTAATCTATTGAGAATATTAAGCTTTAAAAGCACCAGTTTTGAAGAAGATAGCCTTGGCAGGATGTAGGCAGAAAGCTTAGTTTAAGTCCCTCTCAGTGAAACTGCATTTAATAGTGGAAATTTACTGAAATCTTGAAACTTGAAAGAAGAGAGATTTTAACTCCTGTTGCATGTGCTTGATACAAGTAGGTATTAGGAGTTGTTTAAAACCCAGACAGCAGTTACCCTGTTGATGCATTTTGTACTAAACATACTCTTCATTTTTTCCCTCAAAAGGAAAGATAAGCCTGAAGTGCAGAGCTGGGGATAGGTGAGTGAGCAAACCCCTACTTTAACAGAGTGATAAAGCACATGCCAGTAAGGCATCAGTTTGGGGGTAACCAGTGGGGATTTCCAGCGACGGGCTGTCATGGGAAGGTGACTTGGGTCATTGCTCGCTGCAGTCGGGATGGAGGTTTGTGTGAGTGTCGAGGAATTAAAATCCCTCAGTTAGACGCTGAGCGAGGCTGGCTGTAACCCGCACCTTGCAGAGCTGCTGCTGTGCCAAGCAGAGACCTGCCTACCGCTGCCGTCTCTTCTTTTCCAGGATAACCTGGGGCCCCATCCCCTTCTGCTCTACACCTCTGCAAACCTCTGCTTTGCCTACCGGGAGAGAAAATGACTGAATCGGAATAGCTGTGCTTTCTGTGCTCCTTGAGCACATGCAAGGGACTGCAAGCGAGCAGAGGATTGGGCCTCTGGTGGCTCTCAGTAGGTGACTGTCTTTTAAAAATGAAAAGCAAACCCAGAACGGTCAAAAGGCCCTGAAAGGCAGCAAGAATTACAAATAGGGACTGAAAGCTGAAGAGAGAGAAAATCTTAATTAGATCTCCACCAACCTGTAGAGGAACACATTTGGATTAAAATGAAATGGAGCTTTGTACTCTCAGGGTTTCGGCACAAGAATGGAAGAGGAATTATTCACATTTGCTATTTGTGAAGCTGGATTGCTTTTTCTGTGAACTTGTCTTTTTAACTTCTCACCTTGTCAGAAAATTGTGAAAAGCTGCTGGGATGGTGTATTTGGGGTAGTTCTTATCACAGCACATAGCAGAAACATTTCCATGGTTTCAGAACACGGGCAGAGTTTCCTATTTAATCCTATCCTCCCCAAGTTAACTCCTTTCCTCTTGTGGTAAGCCAGCCTGTCCACCGTTCACCAACCTGCCTTACATTTCACTACCATCGATATTTTCTCTTTGTGAGTATCTATCAATATTTAATATAGTGGTGTCGGTTTTGCTGTAAGATGAGAGGAACTACTAGAAACCTTGAATTATACATTGTGTGGCTGGGGGAAGCTGGGGAGAGTTTTCTTTTGGACCCAAAGCTCTTGGAGGTAATCTCCAGGACCTGCAGCTTGAAATCCTAATAATGGATGAGCACCAGAAGAAACTCAGTCAGCGGCATGAGGGAAGACCTCGCAAAGTGAGGTTCAAAATATCGTCAGCCTACAGTGGGCGAGTGTTAAAACAAGTCTATGAAGATGGGCAGGAACTCGAGCCCCCAGCCAAAGAGCACTCTCGGCGTTTTCTCCGCCACAGCTTTGAGCCAGGGGACCATTTCTGTGGGGCAGGGGAAATGCCAGAAAACAGGTTTTACTCGCCAGCCAAGCTGACTGCCCAGCGGATCAGCATATTCAAAGAGGACAAGAAATACAGTCTCACCAGTAACTCGCTTCTCCTCAGTGACTACCAGTCAAGCGACAGTCATTGCAGGGTAAGTAGTGTCCAGCCTAGGGCTGCCAAGCTGTTTGGAAACCAACTTCAGACTAAACCATTTTTACAGTAATATTGGTAACAGGAATCTCAAACTGGAACCTCATTCAGAAAAAAACTCAGTTTTGTCAGTCCAGGATTTTAAAAAGGTGATTGTAAGTCTTCAGCCTTTATCCCACAAATTCTGTATTCTGCTTACTCTGCAAATGGCAGGATGCGCATGTTTTGCAGCAGTGCAGTCAGCAAGTGAACAGCATCTGCTAGCTCTGCTCCATCTTCTCACTGGGTTGATTTGCATCTGTCCATTTTGTAGCATAAGATGTATAACATTTCCATATATATCAATATCTATATGTAGTAGTCCTAATGCATCTGAAGCAGTCAAATGTAAGGTGGATATTATCTTAATTAGTTATATTTAAAGCATTAAAGTTGCATGACTTCAGCTGGCAAAAAGGTTAGTGCCACCGGCAGTGTACCAGCGAGCCTCCGAAACAGGCATCCGCATCCTCTGGCAAGTCAGAATTCCCCTTCAGGCTACTTTGAAAATCCCAGCTTAGTTTCACTGGATATTTTGTTAACGTTTGATTAATGCCATTGATATAGAGGTGTCTCTTTAGTCCTAATAAAAAGCTAGTACATGTGTAATTTGTTAAATTGATTAATACACAGGGATTATGTTCATTTTCTTACCCTGTCGAATTAGATTTATGTATCTTTTACTGCTATTTGGTTTTATCAAATCTAGATGTACCAACTAAACAATTCATATAACAATGGTGGCATATCGGCACTATTGATAACACAGCCACGTCACACCGATACGCAAACTCTAAATGGAGTACATTATACTGATATAATCAGCAGACTTCTAAAACTTGAGGTGAGTCTGCTCAGAGAAAAGAAGATATAAAGGAAGACTGCGTGAGGTAAGCTGGCTTGCTGAATTGTATCAGGCCTTTCCCTGCGAGACGGCTCATTCCAATCCAGTTCAGACGGAACAACAAGCAGTTAGTGTCAGCAAACAAGTCAGCCCGTTGTCCAGTCCCTCCCTCACACACCGCCCCAGTCCTGCGGCACCTGCTTGGTGGTGGTGCCCCAACTGCTTGCAGAAAGGTCAAGAATTGAGGGTGTCTCCAGAGAGAAATGTGAGGTCACTCAAGTATGCCAACCGCTGCGATATAAAGAAAGTTGTGTCGTCATCCGTTGTGGTCTTTGGTAAATAAGGAATGTCACTCTGGCACTTGCACAACTAAAGAGACTGAAGTGCTTTAAAAAGTATAAAATGCTTTTTATGGCCTTGATTTGAATGTGTTAAAAGTCTATTAATTCTTGGTGCTAATCAAAGTTGCGTGTAGGAAACCCAGATGGCTGATATTTGAACTATATTTAGTAGATACACTGGACATCTAGTTTAACTGAAAATATCAAACCACGATGAATGTCTCCTGCCTGAAGACAGAGCACTAATGTGATCTTATCCATACCATTAATTTGTTCTGCATTCTTGGGTAACGCTCATCTCTATTCCCTAGTTTCCCTAACCATAAATACCTTGAGTAATGACACTATCCAGTACCGGTTTTGTTTTGTATCAACACGCATTTGGTATTTGGAGACGGCGTGTCTGTGTAACAAACATGAGGCTTTTAAAGCCTCCTGCAAATGGTAAGGATTTGTGCTCACCTGCCCCCCCCCCCCCCCCTGCTTCTCCCCATAGAGAAGCAGGTGCCCAATTGCCAGGAGAGCCATCAGCCAGCTCACATCACCTGATGTGACTCTGGCAGGGTATTTTCCTAGGAGAACATCTCCTTTTGCATTGCTGCTTAACACAGATACTTAAACAAAGCAAAATATGAAGCGTGTAAAACGATGGGCTATGGTAACTGCCATATGATACCTAGTGCAGAGGGAAAAAGGGACCAGGTAAGCAAAATGCTGCTTTCAGAGAAAGGTTTGACCATACCAAGTTTGGCTTCAAAATCATTAGAAAAGAATACAAATTCAAGTGAGCCCAGAGACGGTTATTTAGACTGGTTCCTCACTGTTAGAAACACAATTTAGCATTAGATAATGAGGGGTTGTTTTTATCATCTGACCCTTTTGCCAGCATTAATAAAATACAAAGAAAAGTTTTCTTTTAAGTCTGAAAAAACCCCATCAAAGGCTGCAGAATAGGTCATCATCATGGGGAATTTCTACTTCTGGCCAAAAACATGAAAACCCCTCTCCACACCCCCCACCCTCCAACTATTCAACCTTCAAAGAAATGTAGGTCAGTCCCCAGTGCAGAGGTTGGTTGCTCTTCCATGTATGTCAACACCACTGCTCTTAGAATTGTGCCTTCTTTTTTTCTTGCGTATGGGTTGGAATGAGAATTTACATCCCAGAAAGCTTTCCCCATCCAGAACATGACAGTAAAGTGAGGCTCCTAAGATTTGACCCAAAGTCTTGGTCTGATCCCATAGCCCATTAGGGCCGTCTCTCCACCGCTGTTCTGCTCTGGGCGGTGGTGGGGAGCTGGCTTGTGCTGCAGAGCCAGCTGAGCAGATGACCGGGCGGAGGGGACGTTCTTCTGGAAACCCAGGGATCATCAGTGTTTGTACAGTGAATTTACACAGGCGAGACACTGATAAGATCCTGCTACAGTCTTCCCCAATTCTAGATTTTGGCAAGATCATAATCTACACTAATAACCTGAAAATCATCCGTGCTCCAATGGACCAGAAAGAGCTCATGAGAAGAATCATCCAGACTGAGGGAATAAATGACTGGGCCTTCATATACCGGGAAAGGAAAGAAAGATTTGGTGGTGGACATAAAAAAGATGTGGAAAAAAAGGTTGCCTGCAACCAGTATGCACAGGTAAGAGAAAACGTAAAATGCTGCTTTTCCTCTAAGGCTTTTGGGTCTTACAGCCCTGGTTGGACCACTGAGTATTCCCGCCCAAGCCCCATCTGTGTCTGTATCAGCACTTAACTAAATTTGCATTAAAAGCATCACTTCGTTCCCGTTTCCACTCAGGAGATAACCCATCAGTGCTGCACTGCAGTTTGCACTCTGGGGACAGCTGTTCTGTTTCCAGATGCTCACGTCTCCCACTTGAGTCTTCCTCTGGAGATCACTGACGTTGATGTAGCTTGGCGTAAGTCCATCCTTCGTCACCGTCTCCCGGTGGAATAAGAGCAGGCTGGAGTTTCTCCAGCCTGACAAGGCTAAACACAGCTGCTCTGTGGTTGAGACTGCCGGAGGCTAAAATTTTAATATCAGCTGAAATAAGATTGTGCCTTCCACTTGTTTTCTCATGGGTTAGTCTTTGTTGGTCAGAATCCCAATTAGTCTGACCATAATTTGATCCCGCAAAACATCATGTTGTCGCGCAGGGCAAATACGAAGCGTTACAGTTTTGCAGATCTGAGACCGGCCTGTGCTGAGTGCAGGCTACCTTGGTCCTTCTGCAATCATGAGCCTTGCTTATGGCTCACTTCCACAAAGACCCCACGAAAACTGAAAACAGCCCTAAGAAACTAAGTAGGAATTTTGGCCTTTGTCAGTTTTGAAATAAACTTGATTTTCAGAAAGAAGGCTTTAACAAAAAAGCCAAGATTCATCCCATCTACCGGCAGACGCCTATCCAAGTCATCAAAAAATCACTTCTGGCCTTTGGGGGAATATATGTTGAAAAGGACCTCTATAAGGTAATTGATTGCCTTCCTCCAGGAGGACCGCACTTTAGAGAAGGACAACAGCTCCTGTAAGGCATTGTTCCAGAGAAATTTGTTAACCTTGGAAGAACTCGGCAAAGTACTTCCATTCTCCTTGATGTTTGGGAATAAAAAGTAAAACCTGAAGGTCATAAACCTATAATTTTTTAGAATAATTCTGGACTTTCTATACACTGGTATTATGAACATTCACTTAAAGATGACCAAACCACAGGAAGATTATTCTTCTGAGAAGTCAATTAACTTGGACTATCAAATTCAGAAGCAGGCACCAACACGAAGCATATCTGGCACCAGCTCCCCACGTCTTAGTTAAAACCTCATTCTGTAGTGCCATGTAAAGTAGAACTGCTGCACAGCAATGATGCAGGACTCTGAACCTGACATCAAAAGAATGAACCTACGCCATGCTACGTTCTTCCTGATGCAGATATTTAATAATTTCTGGGCTCTGTGGAAGCACTGAATTTTAAGATGGGATTTGAAAGAGGCTGTCTGGCACCCTGGGAGAGAGTTGCAGGTACAAGGCACAGCTTGAAAGAAGCTGTGCGTGTCGGTGATGAGGGATTCAGGGGGGAGAGGGTGAGGAGAAATGCTTGAGGAAATGAAGCATGGCTCAAAACTGGGGATACAGAGCTGAGAAGATGGATGTGTTAAGAAATTACAGGAAGATGGGTGGAGCTATGCAGGCCTTTGCAGGAGGAGAAAGATGAATTTGAAAGTATTGCGTTATAAGCCCAGTCACATTAACTTCTCATTTGCTAGAAGTATCCACAAATTGTCCCAGATATACGGGAGCCTTTTTCTTGAGGATTTTGCTGCAGAGAACTGAATATTACTGGCAGAGTGGCATGTCAGGAGCAACAATTACTTAAAAGACCAGAAGACAGTATTTCCCTCTTTCAAGTATGTTACTGACTTTGGTATCTGATATCCAGTAACAGATTTTTTTCGTGATCTGTCTCTTTCAGGAAGGAGATGCTGAACACGGTTGTTCCCAGTGTAAAGGGTCAGGCTCTGCTCCTTGCTCACTGTGCCATGGAAGCAAGTTTTCAATGCTGGCAAACAGATTCAGAGAGTCCTACAGGGCTCTCCGATGTCCGGCTTGCAACGAAAGCGGCCTGCAGCCCTGCCAGATCTGTGCTGCCTGATCAGGACCACCATCTCTGCAGCAGGCTACAAGCACCACAGCAATATTTGGTTGAAATCTTTGAATTATTTAACCCTCAAGCAGCCTCGCTATAATGACAGGTTTTTAAAAGATGGGAAAGGCACGTTATACACCTCTCGCCATAAATGTGAATTCTGCACCTCTGCTACTGAGTGTTCCTCTTGTCTGCCACATATACCTGTCTAACTTTTGAATCAGCCCAGACCCCAGGGTCTGCAGGGCGAACATATCCCCCAACGCTAGAGGAAATTACCAGCATTCGGAAGTTAAGCACCTGCGTAAATGTCTCTGGCATCTGGAACTCAGCCTAAATTTGCTGGCACTGTCCCACAGTTAGGTATGTGGTGCCTGGCACAGCCAGGTCCTGACCCACCAGATGCTCCAGTAACATCCTTAAAACCAGCAGAAGTAGGTGCAGCTTGGGCACGTCGGTAACGTGTCAGGGTGTAAAGTCTGTTTGTATAACAACAGCAGAGCAGTGCCTCCCCTAGGTTTTAACTTGCTCAATGTTTTAAAATTATGCTGTCTTTTGTAGTTAACTGTCTACTTGCCCTGCAGTGTCACAAGCATTTCCCCAAGATTTTGCCGATCCTTACATCTGCTTTAGCGGACACAGTGGTTCCTTTGGGGTCTGATTTATGGGAAGAAACTGAAAACCCTTCCCAAACCTGGAGCTATAAAAAATGTACAATAATTTATTATTATAAATAGATGTTCCTAAGTTTTTAGCCTACTTACGAGGAAGTGCTGAACTGAAATTCCTCTCTACGATGCTCAGCACTTTTCAGGATCAGGCTGGTGGTGAGCAGGACTTCTGTTGCTTAATATTAATCCCATGTTGTAATAAGCAGAAGGTAAACTCTAATTAGTTGAGGTGAAGCAATGATGTGGGATACTTGCAGGCTGCCAATGGTGGCACAGAACAGAGGGGCTTCAAGAGGCTGAGGCAAACAGGGGAAACGGTGTTTTTTCCCCAAAGCATTAACCTATTACCTTTTATATTCATGAGTAATGTTAATGCAGCCTTAACTCGCATATTACCTGTGAGACTCTGATGAGTTAAGAGACTGCTCACATGTACTTCATGCTGGGGTTGCAAGCCTAGACAGGGTAATTTATGGCCAAGTTTCTATTTTCCTATGGTAGGTTGTAAGAGTTCTCTGCAATACTTAAATGATTAGAAATAATGCCAGTTTAGCTCTTAGACTTCCGTATGTCTCCTGCTGAAATTGTTCAGTGGGTACTGAGGGTTTATTTTTCAAAAAAGGTGCATAAATCTATAGCCGATACTTGATTGGCTTCATTTATTGTATCAGGATCTGCAACATGAAAAAAATGTAGTCCTTTGGGTATTCACTGAGGGCAGATGAGACCTCACAGATCAGAAACTGTTGTCAAGCGGATCTCTTCCCTCCAATTTGACCTGTTTGATCTCATAGTTTTTTGGGCTTGTTTAAAAGTTTGCCGGCTTAAGATAAGAAAAAAGCAACCAGGCAAAATTGTTGCCCGATAGTTTAATGTTTACAATAAAACCAGATGCAAGTATGCATTTATAAAATCAGCATTTATTGTTCTTCGGTAATTACGATGTTTCTCAACCACTGTTAGACCTCCTGGCTGCGTCAGCTATTCCCGTTCATCCCGACACATCACTGGGGCGATGCTTGCAGCGAGGAGCCCGGCTCTTCCCTTAGCCCGGGGTCCCGCGGGCGCCCAGCCCCAGCGGACTGGGGACCGCCGGCCTTGTCCGTGCGCAGCGTTGGAGCTGGGCTGGGAGCGACGGGGTCAGAGCAGCGCTGGGGGGACCGGCTCCCCCTCCACTTCAAACGCGCTCGTTTTATTTTTGGGAATGCTCTGACTTGGATTACCCAGTAAACGCTCGCTTATTCGCCCGAAGAAGAGGTGTGGGCTTTCCTAAAGAATCACGGTGAGGCTGCTGTCGAGGCAGTGCGTTACTTTTACCGCGCCGCTGGTTTTGTTTCTACTGCGGCCGGAGGCTCCCGCCCGTCCCCGCCGGCGGCACATGGCGGGCCGCGAAGGCGTGACCCCGGCTGCAGCCCCCGTCCGGTCCGGGTCTGGCACCAGCCCGAAGAGCAACGAATCCGCCCGGGGCCATCGCCCAGCCCGGCCGTGAGGCGGCACGGCCGCCGCGGGAGCAGGGCTGAGGGCCGGGGGCTGCAGCCGCAGCGCTCCTTCCTCCGCACCCGCGGTGGTGCCGGCACCCCCCGAGCCCCGCGGTGCGGGGGCCCGGCCTGCCGCCGGCTGCTGGCCCGCGGAGCCCCTCCAGGGCTCGGCTCGGCTCGGGGCGGCGGCCCCGCCGGCCGCACACAAGATGGTGGCGAGGCGGGGCGAGGCAGGCCCGCGGCGGGCCCGCGGGGCGGGGCGGGCGGGCAGCGGGGCCGGGGCAGGGCCGCGGGCCGCCATGGGGGTGACGGTGGAGGTGCACCGCGTGTACCGGTACCCCTTCGAGCAGGTGGTGGCCAGCTACCTCCGCAAGGTAACCGGGCCGGCCCGCGCCCTGCCGGGGCAGGAGCGCCTCACGGCGGCGGCGGCGGGGCCCGGCCGCGGGGATCGCCCGCCCCGGAGCCGCTCAGCTTAACCGCTCGTTCCTGCGTTAACCGCTGGCTCTGCCCCGGTTCTCCCTTCCGCAGCCTGTCTCCGGTCGTGCTTGCGCGGTGGCTGCGTGGAAAAACCGTAAATCTTGTGTCAGTGGGAGAGAAAACCGGCGTGAGTAACGCCGCGCCGGAGCGCGGGAACCCGCCTCGCTGCCGCCTTTGTCCCGTCGCCGTAGCCGGGCACAAGCAGGGTCCCGCTCTGGGGGGGCGGGCGGCTTGTGGGCCTGCGGGCCCGTCCCGCAGCCGAAAGCTTGGTTTTCCTCTTTATCAGAGCTGTTTTCGTGCTTAGGTGACAACCTGCGTTTCCGTGCCCGAGGCGTCGGTTGCGCGTCGGTCACGTCCGAGTCTCCGGAGCGGAGCGGTCCGGTCCGGTCCGGTCCGGTCCGGTCTCCCCGCGGTGCCCGGGCTGGGTCCGGCAGCCCCGCCCGTGGCGGCTGCCAGCAGGGACGGTGCCGGCCCCGGCGCGGGGAACAGGGCGGGCAGGGCCGTGGCTGCGGTGGAAAGCCGGTGGCCGTTCTTCTTGGCCAGAAAACGGCCTAACTAACCCCTGCTTGCGGAGCGTGCGAGAGGGGACTCGGGTGCGGTGAACAAAGCCACCGAGTCCTGCTCGCTGCCCCGGGGCTCTGCTCCACGGGCGGTGTGTGCTGGTCTCTGCGCCGCGGTGGACGTGGCGGGGGTACGGCACGGCTGCCCCGTGGCCCACGGGGAGCGCGCAGCTGGGACGGCAGCCCCTGCCCTTCCAGGGGCTCTGCCGTGGTGGCTGGGATCTGTTGGAAGGAAAGATCGGATGGGTAGAAATGAATTCTGGTTTTCTGTCCTTGCAGGATGCTAACCCCTGCGTCGCTGCTTGGCGCAGTACGGCTTTTGGCCTAGTAGCGCAACAATCATTAGACTTTTAAGTAGGCTTTAAAGTGAAAATGTTTTGCAGCGGCAGAAGGCTGTGTTAATGGCAGGTAAACAGCGTTTCCGTGGTGCATCTGCTCCTAGCAAAACAGCGTCCTGCTAAATTTTCCTTCTGAGCGCTGTTGTGTCTCAGACCCAGGCTCCAAGCTGTGCATCAAAACTGTCCTCTTTGTTGGTGTTTTCCTTTGAACAGTAGCACAGATATAGGGATGAATTCAAATCTTTATTACAAGCTGATGCTGGGCTTTTGCCCTCTAGCTGTGGCTGGTTTTTGTGAACACCAAGGTGAAGAATAGAGCAGGCTCCATTATATTTGTTTTGGCCGCGTGTGTTTAAACATTAACGGTAGAAGCAAGCAGCTGTATAGCGCAGGGCATTTCCTTGGCACAAAACCCCATGGGTTTGCGAATGTTCTCAGCAGGACAAGATGTTTAAACAAATGTTGGCTTCGGGCTAAATTCATCCTTGATGCAACCAGCTTAAAACACAAGGAGGGATTTTTTTTTTTTTGTCTCAGCCAGCTGCCAGTTCTCCGTCTCCTGTTAGCAGAGGTCTGTCTTTGACAAAGGCAGTGCCAAGAGGAACCCGGAGGATGTCTGCTTGAGAGAAGCCCAGTGAGCTCCGGCACCCGGGCAGCTGTGCGGCTGATGCACAGCAGAACTGGGCTGAACGCGTGGGGCCGTGTCCTGTGGCTGAACCTGCCCGGCGTTCTGCTGTGGTGCGAATGCCCTGGGCAGCCCTGGCCGGTGCGGCGGCAGAGCAAAGCCCTGCGCGCTTGCTTGCAGCCAAGGCAGTCCCAACGACTCTAATTCATCAGCAGTGCTGTGACGACCTGCGGTGTGCAGCCTTGCTCCTGCTGCTGCCGTCCCAGGTGCTGGGAGGCAGAGAATGCCTCATGCTAAGTACCCTTTTATTAAAAATTGTCAGATCCTTAAAAACTGGATTGGTTTTATGGGTTAGGGTAGGAGGGGAAGACGATACGTTGCACTTCTACCAAGAAATAACAAGTTTTTCCTGTTTGCTGAAAGCCTGTAAAGACGACATTGGGCTTGCTGAAGTTACCAGGCTTCTGCACGCAATCTCGGTGCGGTCAGCTTCTCGTCTATAGCATCCATCTCATGAGGAAATGACTGATGAGTTACGTGAATCTCTAAAAGATGTAACTGACTGCCTAATTTTTTTCTGGTGTTTGATGGCTCAGTAAAAAATGGAATTGGTTCCCTGTAGTGGTGTCATGCCCCGTACTGAAAACCGAACTGTCATGTATGTGAAATTCTTTTACAGGGGAAAGACCGAAAATATCCTCACAAGCCGAAGTGCCAGAACTTTGAACAGTAAATACAGGCAAAGATGCTTAGTCTGGAGTCTTCTGTTTCTGTTAACCATCTACAGCTATTCTTTTTTTGCACTAGAATAGGACTGTGCAAAGATGCATTTAAGGTTTTCTTTAAAAAAACCCAAAAAGATGGGGGGCAAAAAAGGAAACATTTTTTTTCTCTCGCCCTGCTGCAGAAATCCCGAGCTGTATCTTTGGCAAGCTTGGACAGTCAAATTTGCTAACCATGTAGTTTAGACTGCCACACTATGGCTAACCAATGGATGTGCTCCGAAATACTCATTTGAAAACTGAACAAACTTGGAAAAGAGAAGGCAGGGCCAGCTTTTGCTGATTTCATTGAGTGCTTGGCAATTAGAGGTGAGAGGAGAAGCAGAGTTAGTGCTTTTCATTGTGAAAAATTTGAACCAGAGTAGAAATGCAAATGGGAATTGTATTCTGTAGTATACTTCCATATGACTTGAGAAGGGCAGTTGGAGGTGAATAGCGAGGCTAATTATGACAGCCAGAAGCGCAGAGCAGAAAGGTTAAAATAATCCTCATTTGTATGTGGCAGCAAAGTGCATCACATGCTTTTAACCAGGACTTTACTATGATTGAAAAAATAATTGCCATAGTTACTCAAATGCCATAGTTAAAGTTGACTTCAGGGCTCCTGCTCTCGTTCTTTCTGTTGCGACTCTGCAGGTTGAACCTTTGAATGTTGTTATATCACAAAATAGGGTGGGAAGGTGCAACCAGTTATGCTCTCAGAGGAGACCAAAGCCAAAGCAGTTGGGGTTCTTCAAGGGCATGTTTGTGCCAAGACATCTCTTGGCAAACAGAAATCCCCTATTGCCTCGACCGGGGCATTTTGTGTATCAGCTGCAATTTATGATCTCTGAGGATGGAGCAAAGAAGTCACTTGGACTGTGGAAGGTATCAGTATGGGCTTTTTTTTTTTTTTTTTTTTTTGACCTCCCCTCCCTCTTGTGCATCTCTCGGGTTAGGTTTAAAACATTCCTGTATTCTGCAGCAGAATTGCACCCAGCTTCTCTAGAAATGTGCTCTTACCGCAGAGGTGTGTCGTCTGCTTTCATTACGTAGAATCAGTAAGAAATAGGTGGTAATCAGAGGGACAGCCTGCTACATCAGATATTGGGGTATATGTTCTTGTATGCCGGTTCAGAAATATGCTAGAAAATATTCTGCCTTTGCCACGTGTTTCTAGAGAGAACGGCCCCTCCGTGGTCGGTGTGGGAGGGCAGGCACTGGCAGAGCATGACCTTGAGGGATGTATTGGGTGGGTCGGATGGATGGCGGTCTGCAAGGGCTGCTTTCTTTCCGCCGAGTACACCTTTCGGACAGCTGCGATGGAGGTGAGGAGGAATCCTGCTGGAAGTGGGGGCACTAACTTCTGTCATACCCGTCCGACGTGCCTGGGCTCGCGTGGCCGGTCCCCAGGCAGAGCCGCTGCCCTGCTGAGGCTGTAGGAAAGCCAGGCGGGTTAGACCTTTGTGGGGTGCGGAGCCGAGGGGAGTCTTGCCCTGTGCCCGGGGCCCGAGCCTGCTAGAACGGACAGCAGTTTCTGCTGGGGTGGCCTGTAGGTTAGTGCAGGTGTTGCTTTAAAGTGAGCCTGGGAACTGTAAATCAAACATTTAGTTCATGTATGACAAATTGTTTTGTATTTGAAATAAGCGTATCTGTGTGTGAAAGGCTTTTGTATTTATCGATCTTTATCACAGCAAGTAATCTGTGCAGTGGGTTTGCTAGACTTTTTTTTTTTTTTAAATTTACGTTTATTCACAACCACCACACTTCCAAACCAATAACAAAGTGGAGGAATCTGAAAAGGTTTAGCTGATTTTGCAGCATCACTGCTTCATTTCCTTGCAGTTAGAAAAGAAAGAATCAGAATATTTATGAATTTAAATATTATTATTTTTTGCAAGTCTTTGAAGCTGTCATTTTGATTTATGTGGGCTCGATTTGATCTTGCATGTAAAACCAGCCCTTGATTGCTTTGAAATATTTCATTTTTATACAAATCATGTGTAACCTGCAGTGATTTCACTCTGCTGCTAAACACGGTGCCACTTTTGGAGGCCTGCTATTTCCCTCAAATAACTTCTAAGAAACATCGCTGTGGTTAGGAACTGCTGTTTTTGATGAATGATCGTACACATTCCAGTTAGGAAAGGTATGTGGGGGTCTTAATTCCCTGGATTCAGAGTAATGACTAATGCAATCAATTCTGCTTGTTGTTATTTGTAGAAAACAATCAATACATTTGCAGGAAGACTGAATGAAAGCACAGGAATTCTTTATCTAATTTTAATTGTCAGGTTTTTGCAAGTGGAGGATGGAGTGCTTCAATTCCAGTAGCTGTGACATGAGGGGTAACCCCCTAACCGCTCGGGTACCCCCCCGTGCTGGGGTGCCGAGGGGTTTCTGGGTGCGGAGCTCTCAGTGCTTCCAAACTGCTGTTTGCTGGTACCACGCTTGCAGCTCCGCATCTGTAAAACAGGCTCTCACATCTTCAGAAAACACTCACGACCAGCAGTCAGGGTAGAAGAAAGTAATTTCAAAGCTGTGGATAACTTAAAGGCAAAGTCAGCTTCGTGGCTTCTGCTGTCGGCTCTTTGTTTGGGGTCCTCTTAGTGTGGTGGAGGGGAAGTGTCTTTAAAATAAGCAAATCAATCTGGAAAGAAATTTACTACAGGAACTCATTGGAACTATTTAATTTTTTTAAGAAAAGTGCGCACGCTTCATCTGGATAACTGTTTCTTTTTCCTAAAAGCATAGCATTTTGAGTTAGAGTCGCACTTCCCCGGGTGCAGTCTGGGATGTAGGAAACGTGTCGGCTGCGGTCTGGGAAGGGTTGAACGAAGACAAGGCGTGAAGATTGTCCCCAAGCGGGGCGAGGGATGAGATTTGCTCCTGCGTCGAGTAAGCGGGCAGGCCTCGGGGTCTCCTCTGCTCACGCATTGCCCGAGTGAGGAGGGGGTCGTGCCGGTCCCCTCGCGGGGGGACCCTTCGGCAGCGCCGCACGCACCGGGTCGGGGCAGTGCCCGCGGACCCGAGCTCTGCTCGGCCTCAGCGCGGGGGGGGCCCGGCAGAGCACCCCGGCATTGCCAGCCCCGCTGCCCGCACAGCCGTGCCTTCGCAGCCTGCACCACAAGATGGCATTCCCTCCTCGCCAGCTGGGAGCGGGAACGGCTTGCGGGATGTCGCGTCTGCCCCCGAAGCGCTGACGTTTCGGCTCCTTGGCCTGTCCCGCAGGCAGGAACGCTGCCCTTCGACGCCCCGGCCGGATTCTGGCCGCGCCGCGCTCCCGGCCAGCCTGCCCGGTGCTGGTTTGCAGGCGCAGGCTGAGGGTCGGTAGCCCGGGGCCGTACGGCGAGAGCCGGCCGTCAGCCCGTGCCGGTCTCGGCTCCCCGAGTCCTCTCTCCGGGTGCGGGGGTGCCCTTTGCGGCGGGGCCGGCAGTTGTGTTCTCCGAACCGCGCGTGGTGGGAGCCGCGGCGTTTGGGCGCGACCGCGGATTAGCAGCGCGTTCGTAGCCACCTCTCTCGGGGCGATTCCAGATGTTGGAAGTCCTTGCTCCGTCCTGCGGCCCAACACAAGGAGCTGGGCGTGAGGATGCTGGAGCCGGTGTCGCGTGTGACTGGCTGGAAGGGATGGCGGCGCCTGCCCCGTGCCCTTGCCGAGCGGGAGAGGTGACGCGGGGCAGTTTGCGTTTGCGCTCCCGGGCAAGGAGACCGCAGGGCAGGGCTGGAGCCCTTGGGCTAGTGGGAGTCCTTCAGACAGGGGTGGGATTCCTCTGCCTGTGGTGCTGGGGAGGAGGGTTCAGGGGTTGAGTTACTGCAGGGCTGAAATACCAGCCAGGCTGAGATCTCTTTGTTCTCTGCTGCTGTTAGCTTTGGCGTCCCCGGGGAGTGGAAGCCTTGCAGGGAGGCTGTGGCTGGCTGGAAACGCTATTTTTGTGGCTGTTAGGCTCTCCTAGCCATTACATTTGCTTGTAGACTTGTAATGTTATTTCTTTTACTGTGCTGTGTAGGAAATTGAGTCTATTTCTGTTTAAATACTGGGGTAATAGAGCCTGCTATTTAGTGGAAGATTTATGTAAATGGCTCTTTGTTTCACACGATTGGGCCTTACAGAGTGTAAGTTACATCGATAATGTAATTATGCCACTACTGCCATTTCAGAGCAGCACGTCGTGGAGGAGCCTCCAGTTTCTGTATAGAGTAGGACTTGAAAACCCTGTGCTTTTAAAATCAACTTTTATTCCGCAGCAAGAAAAAATGGTAGAGCTGGATTATAGAACAGCCTGTTCTGGTGTTGTTGACCTTTTTAGTTTAGAACCCAAGATTTCTTTTATATCGGGGTTTTGGAGCACCTATTATTGCACATCATAATTGCATTACGTAAGCAGAGTTAGCCTTAAAATGCAATTTCCCCACCTTTCCTAAAGCTTCATGCTTTGTTTAATGTCAATCTGGTGGTCAGTATCTCTTCAGCCTGGCATTTGTATTAGCATGGAGGTTACAGTAACTTTTGTGTATTATTTGAGTTCAATAAATTACCTTGCGCTTTACAATTTAGAGTTCATTACTCAGGTGAACGTTGATTACTTTTTGCAACGGAGAGTAAGGTCCTTGTAGCCTTCTGTGTCTCATTTCTAGCCAGAGGAGTTTTGTGAGTTCCAAAATAGACTATTCATCCTTAAGTCCTGTTCTTGTGCATACATTTCTTATATAGGATGTTGCCCTACAGGCAACCTATACAATTTTGGCAGAATGCCTTTTCAGTGGGGGTCTTGGAATGAGAATCTCTTTCTTCCAGCCTTGAAATGACTTGCTGTACAGCCTAAGGAAAATGAGGTTACCCAGAGCAGGAATAGGCAGTAGCAGTCCCTTATCCTTGCTGCAGGCCAGCCCCTGAGCAGAAGAGCGTGCCCTCTCGCCAGGCTGGACCCACACTGCAATCCGAAGTGACGTCGCGCTGTCACACTCTTGTAGCAGCTTTTGCAGGACAGTGGAATGCTATGTACCAGAGTCTGCATTCGGCTGACGCTGCACCGTACCTTTCCAGCTTTTTGCTTGAGGAAATAGGTTGTGTGGCGGAACGTGCTTAGCAGCAGTGAGAAGGAGCTCGCTTGCTGCAGAAACTCGGGATGCCGCTGTTCTCTGCGGAGTGCAGCGCAGGGGGCTTTGGCCCGTGGAGCTGCCGCGCTGCTGAAAGCTCTGCTTAGTCCTCATTTGAAAAATGTGATGTGGGTCAAGAGCTCGTGTCTTTGTTTCTGTGGTATAGAGGGTGTGTGGAAGATGTCGGTATGCGGCAGCAAAAGCTATCTCCCCTTCAAGCGATTTTTCTCATAGCCGTATTGTGGGTTTTCTGTTTGTTTTCTAATCTTACTTACTAAGCTAATCTTACTAAATTCTTCCTTTCTGCTAACTTGAACGGAGACTGCAGATTGTTAATATCAGGCAGCTCGTACCTGTTGAGAGAAGCTATGAAACTGCTTCTGACTTGACAGGTGACAGCAATTTTCTTTTACCCATGTGAGGAGTGGTAGTCTTTACCCTATGCATTTTTCTCCCAGTATCCCAGTCCCATGGAGAAACACATCACGGCTGTAGAGACAGTGGAAGAGAAAACAGGTAAGCTGCCTGACTTTTCTTACAGAGGTAATTAAAATTTTTCATAACCTTTAAAATTAATTCTGTAATAGTTGTATTTCAATAGAAACCAGGCACTGCAGACATGCCTTGGATCCCTGCGTGCTGGACATTTTATAAGCAAGACCAAGAAAATATTACCCCCTCTCCCCACAAAGCGTGTGTTTTAACTGCATCAAGTATTTAAATTTTCAGCTTATTCCGAGGCCATTAGACACGTTATGCCTGGTTTCTCTGTAGTACGTTCTTTTGTTGTACAGTTCCTCGGTGTTTCTGTGATGGTTTCCATCCGCAGTGCTGTATGGATCAGAAGTAAGGCCGCTGGAAGGAAGCACAGTGAGCTGTGTGGATCGAGCCTCGGGCGTTCCACAGGCATCGCACTACTTGGCTTTCATGATCCCTGCCTTCGGAGGGATCACTTGCTGTTTCACTTCAGATGAGGAGGTAGTTCCAGGAATCGGAGTCTTGCGCAGTGGCCTTGTAGGATGCTGATAGTGAGAAAATGATCACAGATCCTCAGTCTCTTGCTTTATCATTCCGAATTCCTGAAATGCCAAAAATCAGATGTTACCATTTCCCAATCATATTGACAGGAAAATAAATCTGCTTGGGTCAGAGCACAGTTGTCAGATCAGGTCTGCTGATACCATGTGGATTTTTGTTTTCCAGTTGCTGAGCTTGCAGGAAATGCTTGCAATTCGGCACTTAAAGTAACGTGTCTGTGCGGAGGATGTATTAAACAGTTATGCCACCATGTGGGAAACAAGTACCATAGGACTTTGTGTGGAAATAACTACCTTTCTTCCTAATATGGGAACTGTGATCAAATACTCATTTGGGATGAAATAAGAATTTACAGACTTTAAATTTTTAGTCCCAAATGCTTTAATCCCTAAAGTTTTAGTCCGTAAATTCTTTATCATACATTTAGAGATGTCTTCTGTCTTGCAGCTTGGGCTTAATGGTGGCTCTTAATTCCAGGCTTATGCTCTCTTTCTGAGCAAGTTGTTAGTGAGGTTGCCCTGAGATTCAAGAAAGCCAAGCATTAGTGCTGCCGTTGCCGTTTTGTTCAAATGCAGTAAACCACTCTTTCCAGAGAATGCTTTTCTGCTCTGCGTTGCACGGAGGTGCTTCGTGTTATTAATATGATGTGTTTGTTAGAGTTCTGAAAACCAAACCCCATGAAGTTTTCATTTCACAGATCCCACCAAATGCAACTGTTCGAGAAGGTACTCTTTTATCCCGGAGAAGTCTTTAACCTGGGCTGCCTGCCAGTTGGCTTCTCATTCGGTAGCGTTCTGTTCTTGATCCGGGTCATTAAATATTAAAAGGCAAAGTGATTCTAAAAGCCAACCATTTTTTTGAGACACTAAATAACTGTAATTTGTTTCCTAATAGATAGTTTTGTCCTTGTCACTGGGTCCAACTCAATACAAAAATAAACGTGTGATGAGACAGGACTGTTCTGTAAATCTCATACACAGCTTGTTTGCCCAGAAAATAAGCCTGAGAATATAAAGTAGGGTGGGGGTAGAAATAAACTAAAGCTTAAGTCTGTATGTTTGTCTGGCAGCTCAGTCGCCCAAGCTTTTCTCTCGCCCCAGTCATCGTCCACCCGGTGCCACCAGGAGCAGGGTTCTCCAGTGGGTCCTGCCAGACCCTGCCCGGGCTGCAGGAGGGAGTCCTGCGTGCACCCACGCAGCCTGGCACTGGCACCAGCACTGCCTGCGGTGCTTTGCTGCCCAGCAGCACCACTATAAATGCCAGTAAAATGTTTGTACCACACGCTGGATAAGGGGGGTCTGGATTGCAGCAATGGATGCAGATGCCGTCCTCCTGAGGCAAAGTGCAAAATGCCTATAGCAGTCTTATTTACGGCCTTCTGTCTGGCAAAGCAGCAGAAGTAATACTTCAAAGAACCCCAAAAACGGCCCCTCCCTGCAATGCTCTGTTAATTTGCCAGCGTTTCTGGTTGCACATTTGCTGTGCTGTGAAGTCTTCCAACTACTTTGTTTTTATTAAAAAAAAAAAAGGTAATATTTGCTGCTGTAACTCTTCCCTTCTGATTTTCTTTTGTCATCAGATTTGTCTACGGGGATTATTTACCGGAGGAGAATTGCAACGTGCCAGAATGTGATTCCTGAAATTTTAAGAAAGGTAACTACTTAGAGAAACTTAGTCAAGTTGTAAAACCTTAATGCTTCACTGTGGTTCGTCTTGTTTAAAAGGATCACATTTCCTAATGATTTCTTTTTAAATTAGAAAAGTTACTTTTAAGAGAAGTGAAAAGAAAAAAATTCTCTAGGAACTGATTTTATATTTAACTCGAATGGACAAAATTGTAGCCTTGAGCACACTAAGATGTAACCGGTGGTGGTGGTTGTTTTACACGCACTGATGGGCTTTTAGCTTTTGTACCTGGAAAAAGTAAAGATGTTTTAAAATGTTACCTGGGCCACAGTAAAAGTAAAGCCATTCCCCCCACCCCAATATAACAATCTTATTGCTGTCAATGCCCCCGATTGTTGTGTGACAGATGGTATTTTTATAAAAGCCCAGTCTTGTGGATCTGAGCAAGAAGGTGGCAGCTGGTAATAAACACTGGGTAATTATTTCTAAGCTGAGCTCAGGTATTTTGGATGTCTGATCCATGGCTCCTGAACACATTGGGCTGTAATCTCTCACAAAACCATTCTGTAAGTGAATTCAGCGGGATTTAAAATAATACTTAATGTGCCTATAGCATGTCGGAAGTTAAATATGGCATCGTAGAGTCCCTATAAAGAAGATGAGACAAGGCCGTAGAAAACGTAAGGACCTGGGTTGTGCAATCCCTTAGTGTCTCTCTCCTGTGTCTCTTTTAGCGACAGTCCTTTCTTCCAAGTTTGTTATGGAAGGAGAATTAGCCTTAATTTATTATTTGGTTTTTTTGCAGAGTATCTTGGAGCAGATAGTCTGTATACAGAAAAGTACATTTACATTCATGCACAGTTAAATAACTGTACTGTTCCACAGCCTGCATGGTTAAAAGTATGCATGTACTCTTCCTGGTGCTGACGATTCTGTATGTTTTTGCCTCTAAACATGTGTTTGTCTCTTCCAAGCCTCACCTGCCAAGGAGAACATATCATTGCCCTATACAGGCAGAATGTAAATAAACCGATGGTGAGATTTTCATCCCTTTCATCCCTTCTTTGGCCCACGCTTGCTAGATCAAGGTCACTCAGGTTGACAAGTGGGCTCTCAGAGGAGGAGACCTCCTGGGAGAAAGGAGCTGGAGCAGGACGTCAGCTGCTGCGCCCGGCAGCAGGAGCCTGCAGAGGTGCAAGCCTTTCTCCTGCCCTCACGGATTAGCTGGCGGGTTTGGCTGCCTTGCATGTAACTGTTTGGAAGGGGCTTCCCTCGTCCTTTGTTGTCACAAATTAGCTGTCAGCAGCAAGACAGGAAGCATGAAGTGATGCAGGTAAGTTGGCCTGCAGTGGTCTTGGAAGTCCGGCTGGGGACTGAGCAACTTCCCTAAATCTTGGAGTGTTTGCATGGCCTTTAGTAGCTGCTGAGGAAGTTGAGTGTTCTCGTTTGGGCTAACGACAGCTGATGTGCCCTTTTCCTGGATCCTCAGTCCTGTCCTCTGAGGCTAGTGATAACTTTGAAAATACTGAGAAGTGATTCTACCCCTTCTTTTTTTTTTTTTTTTTAAAAGCTATAATTCTTCTATTTCCCAGGTCAGTGTCTTAAAAGTGCCCGACATCTACTTGGAAGAGGAATCTTGGCTTAATATGCAGAAAAGAAATATGGCTATGAAAACTCATTGTCTTACGTGGACACAGTATGCGTCTCTGAGCGAGGAGTCTGTCTTCAGAGAGAGCTTGGAGAATCCAAACTGGTGAGTGCTGGCCTCTGGGTGTAGCAGTGCCCATGTGCCAGCTCAGGGCCGCTACTGCAGGCCCATGGCCCTGAAAACAGGTTTTCTGTTGCCTTTTGAATGCTTGGAATGGGAGGGTTCTGAATAATAATTTCTTTGGTATGTCTTGAATGCATTTGAAGCAGCAGCTGTAGATGTCCTGTAGCTTTCCTCTGGCTTGTTCAGATGCGAGGTTAGGTTCTCTGGCCAGAGCACAAATAATTGCTGGAAATTAATTTTCTGTGTGCTGCTCTGCAGTCATAGAAGGCTGCCCCGCTGTTCCTGCACAGCAGGCATAGCCAGAGTGTTCGTTTTGCTCTCATGTCTACCAACAGATGCTTGGACAGCAGTTTAAAAATTATCAGCTCCCTCCTGCTTGCCAGCCATTGGCATGGAGCATACTTGTTCCCAAACAATTTTCTATCTCCGGTGTTTGGCCTGCTGTGCCCGGAGATGTAAGCTGCTGTGGGACTTTGCCTGGGAGAACATGCACTTGTGTTTGTACAGAGTGGAGCCTCAAAATGTCTTTATGCACATTTATGGCAGGATCAGAGTGGAATTTCTAATTCCTGTAACATTGAAATGAGCAGGTATGTAATGATGTGACTGTCTTAAAAAAAGATTTATTTCCAGGTGATGTCACCCCCATTAATTCTTACTTTGTTCTGGTGTCTCTTGTAATTAGTCGTTACTTTTGCTTTATGATGTTCCCTGGGAAGCGTGGCAGGGTTGTCCAGTAAGGTCCATGTGACTTCGGAAAGCTCTAAGGATGCTTAAGAAAAAAACCTACCAACTTCAGATGAAATTAAATTCTTTGTGGCTTAGGCATTTCTGAAAACCCCTATGCTGGGAAGTTGCTGTTTGAGGCCATGTTCCTCTGGCTTTTTAAACTGTTTCAAAAGTTTGCTGGGACCCTCTGTCCTTAGACTTCCTCTGCATCAGAGTTGCATTGCAACAATAGATGTTGGTCCTGTTGGTGTAGAAACTCTTAACTACTGCAACTGGTCGCTCACTCACGCCCTGTTTTCAAGGCTTTTCAGTTCCAGTTTAGGAAGGACCCTGTCCTCAGCGTGCTGCTTCTGCTCCTGCAGACTTGTGCAGGGGAGTTGTCCGCGCTCGATGTCACCACTGCTCACTCTTACGTTAAAGCATACTGTGGCAGTTGGGAATGCAGAGCTGTAGCTGGGCTGCCAGAGTGTGATTGCAGCCTCGGCAGGTTCCTTTACACAGGCTTTCAAGCCTCTGGATGTACTGTGGGTGCCGATGCAGGTCAGCAGCTGCAACACGTAGCTGCAGGAGCCTGCGGACCTCAGCCGTGCTGCCCTGGCCAGGTAGGTTCAAGGATACCTGGGTGTCTGCACACACCACTGTCACCTCCTCAGGAGTCTTATGGAGGTAATTGGATCTAACAAATGCTGGCTGGCAAAACAGGCGTGAAATTTCAGCTGCATGTAGTATATGTACAGTGACATTTACATTTGAATAGATGAGGGAATTATGTAAAGGGTATAACGTTAGCAGTATACTATTGCACTGGAGAGAAATAAGAAAACACACAATGAGGAGACTCAGGTGATCGTGATTAGTGGGAAAACTGTTCGTTATGCCCCTAAAGAGAGAACAACATTATGAGAGTGATGGTAACCTGAGTACAGACAGAAACTTGTCTTTCTCCCCTACTAAGCACTGCTGGGCAGATTTCAGTAGCAACCTCCTGAAACTCTTCAGGGCACTAAAAGCGTGAAGAGAATGAGGAAATTCTGCTCCTCAGTCAGGCACCGTGTGCGTGTTGTAGTGGGCTGTTTGTTTGTTTAATCAGCTTTAACACGACGTTGTCAAGGATGCCGATAAATTAAAGCAGAGTGCCACTTTGCTGGCTTGCATCTCGGAGCAGCCGCCCGAGCAGGTCAACTACCTTCGCCTCTCCCCGCACCTCCCGGGTGCGTGATGGGCTCCGCGCCGGGCGCTGCCTGCTCCCGACCCAGCAGGGAGCTGGTGGTTGGGGAGGTGGGCACAGGCTGCTCTGCAGGCTCTCGCGGGGGTGCGTTACAGCCGCAGCCCCCGCAGCCCTGCTCTGTGCCTCTGCCAGGAGATCTCTTGCCAGTGGGGTTAGTGACAGAGCTGCTGCTCTGTCCCGGGCACACGTGGTGGGAGGACGCTGGTGGGAATCCAGAATATTTCTAGCCCTGTCAGATGAAGTTATAACTGTCTGTGCTGACTTCAGCCCAGCTACTTTGTAGACCAATATGCTGTAGAAAATCAAACCGTGAATCCAGTCCCTGCTGGGACCGGTGGCTTAGACGTTTAGCAGAACCTCATCCATAGGACGTGGATTAGTTTACCCAGTTTGAGATTGGCAGTTACATCCTTTGTTATTTTCAGCTAGAGAACCACAAGTCAGGGAGGGGAGGCTGCAGCCCTCCTGATGTCCCTAATGGAACTGGGGCAATTGAAATGATGCTTGCTTAGTCCCAAACAGTCAATTTAACCACAGTGTAGTTCTTCCTCTTAATGTTAGGTGGTTATTTTGTCCTAAATAAATGTGAATGCGGTGATGCCAACTGCTACATATTCTTGCAAAGTGAATTATTGTGGGTGCTTCCAAGCAGAGCATAAAAGTGTCTGAAAAGATCTAGAAGCAAACAAACATTACCATAAATAAATTATAAACCATTGAAAAAGGCATGATGGGGCATATCTGTGTATTCAGAGGCCAGAAAGCACCTATGTTATCCTCTTGGCTGAACTCCTTAATGACACTTTTTGTTTGGTTTCTATGATTTAATTGGTGTTACAGACAAGCATCTTGTCTTGATGTCTAAAGTCCAAAGAAAGCCAGTTAGTCCCCGTGGGCAAGGCCTGGCCACAGGCAGAGCCGCAGGCTCTGAAGTTGTGCACTGGCAAATTTCCATGTGTCTGGGCAGGTTATACCTGTCTTCTACAGTGGAGAATCCCTGCGTAGCTTGAATTTTGTCTCTGGTGTCATTTGCCATCCCTCTGTGTTTTGGTTTGCCTGCTTTCCCCCTCCCCACCAGGACCATTTCCTTGCTTTTTCATTTTGTATCCCTCAATTGCCATCAGATTCCCTTTATTACCCGGCGCTTTCCCTCATTTCATACAGCCCAAGGGAGCTGCAGGCTCTTGCAGCGTGCTGGGCACAGGGTGAGATGATGTCTGCCTGATGTGGAGAGATGCATCTGATGCATGAGCAGTGCTTGTCAGCTGGAGATGGGAATTAAAAAGATCTCCCGTACAAAAGCTCCCTCTTCTGAAGAGCCTTGCATTGGACGTAACTTTTAATTTAGTTTTGAAAGCTGTGCAGGCTTTGGAAACTCTCCCTGACGCTATCTGAACAAGAATATTGCTAGACTTCTTATACTAAAGACACTTTAATTAAACTCCCATCATGAAAACAATTAGACCAAATTTGCCGTACTTAACTAGTCAATAATTTAGTAGTTGGATCTCATTAATAGACTTCTCCCTGTGACTGTGTTGTAATGATGCGGCATTGCCAGCTGCGTGCTACGGAAATCAATCAGAGATCAATATTTTCCTTGAGCCTCCCTTTTTTGTCCCTACAATGGTGAAACTGCAAAACGAATAAATAAATCCCAACCAGAGCAGCTGAGTTCAGTGGTGGATTTTTACTGCTGGCATCCATCCTGTGGTTGGGGGGAGCTGCTCACGTTCTCCAGCTCCTTCACTTGAACTCCGCGCGTTTGTCTTCTTGCCGAATTGCGTTGACAGAAATAATAAAGGGTCGTGGCCCGCCGAGGGCATCGGTGGTGCCGGGTTCGCGTGCATGCCGTGGGGAGAGGAGTGGGGAGTCCTCTCCTCGCGGCTACCACTGCCTCTGTCTAGCTTGGCCAGGATGACGTCCCGAGGACCCTCTAAAATCGTACAAGCGTATTTCACTGTGTCTGCAGTCGGTGGCTCTTGTCTCCGCTCCAGACCGCTCTCTGTGTTGCTGCTCTTCGGGCTTCTGGAGCAAGCGCGTGTCTTTGCTGAAGCAGAGCCCAGCTGGACTTCAGCAGCACTGACCGCGAGAGATGGTCGTTACAAACCTCTCGTTACGCTGATGTTCCTGTATCCGCTACGTTTGCCATTGAGATTGTCATACAAAATAGTGACTGTAAGAGATGAAAACCTTACTCGGGTATCAAACACCAACTTTCTAAGGTAGAGTTTATACTTCATGTTTACTAAGTAGACAGAAAAATAACAGGGTGTTATGTTCCTGTTTCTTAGGACGGACTTCACACAAAAAGGCAGAATATCAGTTACGGGGGCAGGTTTGCTCAACTGTGTGTTGGAAGCTTTTGCTCAATCGTTTTTAAAGCAAGGTGTGAGGAAGGTAAGTAGTTTATTGCTTGAATTTCTTCCCTGAATTGTATTCTAAATTTTTTCAAATCACCAGATCATCTGGGCTCAAAATTAAATTGATGTTTTAAGTCTGGATTCTTTACATCTTTTAATTGTTGAAAAAATATTTGAACTTTTCTTTTGTCTACAGAGAATAAGCAGAACAAAAATGGATTTAGTTTTATTATGCTAATAGTTTTATTTCAAATACACTTTACAACACAGCATGTATGACTGTATCAGTTTCTGTAATTCATTCTTATTCCTGATTTCCCCCAGGCATTGAAACAGTTCTTCTTCCTAATGCCTCATTGTACCAGCTAATACTGTAATAATAATTTGTGGTTCTATAGCACCTTTACACTGAAATAGTCAAAAGTAGTCAACACGAATTTATATCATGTCACACATTTTTCTCCAGTGCTGTTAGATTTTTTTTTTTTAATTTTTTTATTTTTTTGGCAGCTTGATGTATTTACAATAGCCACAGTCGATCTCCCTGTAGCAGTTCTGTATACTTCAATAGTTCTGTCTTTCAGTAAGAATTATGAAAGAGGATAAAAGCTATCCAGCAGAGCATCCCAAGGGAGTTAGTGTTCAAAGGCCTTTCGTTTCGGGGAGTCATGTCATATTGATAAACTAGGTTTAACAGCAACGTCTCCTGAAGCATTCACTGGGAAATGAAGTTGTGTGGAAGTCTTGTCCTCTGGAAGTTTGTGCTTTGAAGAGATTTGGGGGTTCACGTTGTACTGTGCAGACTGTTTAAAATTTACACCTGCTGAAAAAGAAGCAAGGAGGAAAAGGAAGGAATATTTAATTAAACCTTTTTAATGAGAAAGTAAGAGAGGTTTTTTGGCCCCCCCCCCCCCTTTTTTTTTCTTCTTTTTTCCCCCTTCCAGTTTGTATCTTGTTTCAGATGAATGAAAGCATATGTATGTGCCTGAAAACATGGCATTTTCATGGCTGGGGTCATGAATCTTGTGTACTGCAAGACTGTAATGAATCTATATTTAGCATTGCGTATCATTTTTTAGTTATCTAATGGAGAAATTTGTTTTTCGGATGAACTTAGATGTCCACCGTTCAGATCATGCCTTACGCCATTCTTTAATTATTCACGGGGACCAAGTGGTTAATACTGTTGAAGTTTGTTGTTTTTTTGGGGGTTTTTGGGTTTTTTTTTTTGGGGGGGGTTGGTTTGGTTTTTAAGTGGCCTTGGCAGTGTCCTGTCTTTTCTCCTACTGAAGTCAGTGGGTGTTGGAGCGTGGAGCCTGGGCAGCACCCGCAGTCCCTTCGGACACTCTTCTCTCCGCTGGCGCAGGGGCCGACAGCCCCAACCTCTCATTCGTCCTTCAGAAGCGGATTTTGGAATCTGCGCCCCAAGAACTGCAGATGGAAATGTATTTCAAAAGGCACAGCCATTTATTCATTTGCTTATTCTTGATAACTATAAGACCTTTTTGTTGTGGCTTTAAAAAAAAAAAAAAGAGAGAAGTAGACAGCTATGCTAGTGTAAGCAATGACTGTGATCAACGAAACGTGTCTTGCAGGCTTATGACAGCGCAGAGCTAGCGGATAAAACAAACTAGCTCACAGTATCTCTACAATGTTGCATTAGAAATCCTTCAGCGATTTTGGCTATGTCTGCAGATTTGTGAAAAAGAAAAATACAAGCGCACCAGATCTGGTATAAATGTACAGTCTTGCCTGGTTTTTCCTCCCACCTCCAAAACATCCATCTCCCTGAGGCAGCAGCTGTATCTATGCATTTCGTTTCTTCTAAGCTGTTAGATAGAGTTCCTTTTGTGGCTTGGCCATAGAGTAGTTTTGTGGCACATTTTACCCAGATGTAATAAATGGCAATACAAAGATGATATTTAAAGTTTTAATAGGTATGTTGCATGAATGACAATGCTTGATAAATGTTCTCCAGGCTGCCGTTTACTTCCTATCTTCCAGTACCTGATCTGCATCCTTCCTAATGGCCTGACAAAGAAGGCATTGCTTTTCTTGCACCTGGCATAATTGGTTGGAATACGTAAGGATGTTACTTTCAAAGCCAAACCATGATTCCTGCTTTATCTCCTCGATCCTGATAGCAGTGCACTTCTCCATCCATCTGTTTGGAGAGGCTCAGATGAGATAAGGGAGTAAGGGAACAGTGGGAGGCAGCAATGTGAGGGGGCAGAGGAAATGGAGTAGGGGATGAGCTACGTGAAGAGTAGGAGAAAATACTGCATGAATATTAAATCTTGTGAATGACTGCAATAAAGCTCTTACATTCACACAGTCCATATTAAATACCTTTATTTTACAGAAAGAGGGAAAAGTTACTATTCGTGAAACTATTCGTGGACACCAAAGGCACTGATCTTTTTAATCATTATTTTTGTAACTAAGATATGAGCCTATTCTGTGGGTAGGGGTTTTTTAATGCCTAGCAGAATGACGGTGACATTTTATGGCTCCTCATGTTTGTTACATTTCTCTTATTTTCTTCCAACTCCGAACAAAAATATAGGAGATAAAGTTCTCCTGCTCTGCTTTTGTTTGTAGAAGTCATAGTGCATTTGTGTGGAAATTACAGCATTTATGATTATTTTTTTCTTAGCTGTTCAGAAAAGGTATTAATGAATGATGTGAACCCACATTATTGCCAATAAAACTTTCCTCCTGAATAATTCAAAAGTCTGAGCAGACATGCTGGTAAATCCCAGTTACCAGCACGGCCTGTTCTGGGTCTATTGGCGAGAGCCTGGCTTCCTTTGGAGGGGGGAAAGGATGCTCCATAGTCTGCAGGCAAAGTCCGGGAGAAGTTTCCAGCGCAGGAGGGGTAGTGGTGGCCCCTAAAGTCAGCCTTTGTGTGCGTGAGTTTTTAAAACTTGTTTAAAAAGTGGCCTGATTCGTTTGTACATGTCAAAGTTTTGATGATCTCTGCCAGTGTGAAGCAGTACAGATGACAAAGTTATGAGCGATTTTAAGGCCACACAATAAAGGAGCATTTGTAGCAAGAAACTTTTGTTATGTTGGTAGGTGTTTTATCCGTTGCCTCTTAAATGTTGCAACATTTCTGTCATTTTCACTTCTTGGTTTCTTTTTTAGGTTCCTTTTGCTTGACTTGAATATATAAGGAGATGGAAATTAAAGGCTATGATGTAGTGTTTGTTAAATTGTGGAGCTGAGCTCAAATAACAAATATTTAACTGAAAAATGTTTTGTTATGGTTACAAAACAAATGAAAAGTATTAGGTGCTCTTTTCAGAGACAGCATAAAATTTTCTGCTAGTCTGTTAAAAAGTTACCCTGCTTTTGTACTGGCAATGGAAATGAGGTATGTACTGCAGTATGCGTTGCCTTCGTCAAACAGGCCATTTATACTTTCCTGTACATCACTTAACCTCTTACTTAAAACTTAGAGTGTTCAGTAAAGATGTGGAGTGTGTTACAGACGCGATGTATACTCTCTGTCCCTATCAGCTGGGAGGCCGGTCTGGCTCCTGGCAGATATTCCAGATACACATGTAGGCTGCTCAATGAGTCTGTGGTGCTGGAAACTCCTTAGACTGCCATTTCGCATTTCCCTCGTTATCTGGTCACCCCGCTGCTGGGTCAGTGTGCCCTCTGTGGTTTCAGTGCACTGGCTGTGGTGACAAAGTGACACTCGCTGGAGGAGTCACCCGTAGCCGTTCCTGAACTGGGCATCTGCTGGGCTCCGTCCCTGTGAGTGCCTTGGGGTGTTAACACCGATAGGGACTGTACGTAAACACTTACGGCAGGATAGCTTCTTACAGTAGCAGAGTACCTGCACCTTTGAAAAATAAAACTGTTCTATGGCTTGTCTGTCAGAGAAGCTTTTAAGCTACAGCTGTAGAGGTGCAGAGTTTAATGGTTAGGCAATGTTTTGTTCTGCATTTCAAGTGCATCAGTGCACTCTAAGCAGTGTAAATTTAGCGCCTTTAAGCCTGATCTCCTGGGACTGAGATTTAAGTGTTTGAACTTCAGTTGAAAGGAATATATTGATTAGGCTTTGATTTAGTTGTTCGTTGCTGAAGAGATACTGGGTAATGACTTGTACCTACCCTTTCGTATTTTATTAAATTAATGGAGTCCCCTCTAGTTCCCCTTTTCTTCCTCAACACCATTTTGTGTAAAAGTCTCCAGTGCTGTGAGGACAAATAAAAGAAAAAGCAGTTGTCACACTGTGAACATAATTGATTCAATAAGTAACATTTTTAAATTCCCTAGGCAAACCTCTGAGTCTTCACTTATGTCAATTAGTGCTTCAATCTGTAAACAGTGGCATGTCCAATTTAGACTGATAGACTAAGGTAGTCAGCTTATTGCCTTCTACAAAGAATAAGCATGGAAGATGAACTGTTCTTCATAGATATAAAATATCTTGTCCTTTTTTTTGTAGAGATGTGAAAAGAAATTCTCTTGACCGATTTGTTAAAGTCAATTGTCTTTTTTTACCTCCTCTCACAGTGACTCAAACTGAGTAAACCCTTTTTCTTTTATCTTGACAAACAGAGCATGCTAGGGTAAGCCTTAGCCCCACACAGGTTATAGCTAAGCTCCAAGCTTACTTCAGTCCACAAGATCTGACCAAACATTAGAGGTAGGGTTGGCAAATTACTACAATTTCAGTACACAGACAGGGCCAAAAAGTGGAAGAGGGAGGGATGTTGTAGATTTTCTTATCTAAAGTGAGTGGGTTTTGCTTTTCACCAAATAGGAAGCTGCTCCTCTCACTTTGTACTGAACCTTGAACTTAAATGAATTTCAACAGAGCGAAGCATCTGGCTGTGGAGCAGTCTGTAGCCCTGACGTGGGAAGAGCTCTTGGTCGAAAGCTTCCCCCCCTTTTTCAGACGCTGCCCTGCTCTGGGTAGTTCAGTGGTTTGTACCTGCGCAGCTGCTGCCGGTCGGTGAGCGCCCAGGGCTCGTCTGCAGTGAACCCCCCAGACAAACAGAACCCCTAGATTCAACCTACATTTTGCTTCATTAATAGTTCATTGTTTGGTAGTTCCTCCTTCCTTCGCAGATCAGTCCTGGAGAAGAAATACTCACCCTCGTGGCCCTCTGATGGCATTTTTCCCTTCATTTCAATATTACTTTCCTTCATTATAGAAATAATCACAGGGGCTTTTATGGGGAGCTTTCATCCTCACACACCCAATTGCAAAGAACACGAGTGATGGTATTTCAGTTTTAAAGAGGGATATACCAAGGTGCAGGGATGAGAAGTGGCTTGGTCCAAGCAGAGCAGTGGCAGAACTGGAATAAAATGTGTGACCTGATTAAGTGCCCTGGCTTCGTGCAGCCTTGACTTGGAAGAGGTTGCAAGCTGCGAAGGGTCCTTTGTCCTCTCCAGGGTCCCCCTGAGCAGCCTGTGCCATAAGCGCTCCTTGTGCCTCCCGGGCAGTGGGGAGGACCGCACTGAGTTAGTGTGGGACCATAAAATGCAATTTCTTTTTTTTAAGGCTTTACTGGGTGCCCTTTCTAATGTATGAAATACTTAAGTTGTGTGTAGAACTGGCATTTATTTGTGCTTTTTTTCCAGGGTATTAAAATAATGGAGACACTTCTTCAGGAGCAGTGTGAGTGATCGTGCTCTCAATGAGCAGCTGTAAGTACAACATCCATTTACAGATAAGAAAAATTGTTCAGAGTTTGTGATACCTATCGCACATTGTGCTCCTTGTAGTTCTACAAATAAATGTTGGGTTTTTTGTCCGTTACAAATAGCATGCAACTTTTGAGGAACTTTGAAGAAAAGTAATGATCTACTGCAGCGTTAGGCTCAATACTATTCCAGAGTTTCTGAATAGTATGTTGATGAAGATGACTTCTGCATCCTGTATTTTATCCTCTCCTCTCTGTTAATATATCATGAACGCAATAGTCCTAGTAAAATAAGACGTTGGTTCTATCTAAGGATTTTTACTGAAAAGGGTTTTCTGTGGAGGGAAGATTTGGTCAACTCTTAAATTAGCTTCAGAACAAGAGCAAATGGCTGTTGAGTACCTCCTAATAAATTTCTTCTAAAATCTATTTTCTCTGCTTTTGCAGGAGGAAATGTATTTGCATAGAGTTTCCTTGGAACAGCATATCTTCATTGCCATTGGAATTCCATGGCTGTTGTCTGAACTTTACTGGTACCATTTTATTGAGGAAAGAGCATTTAATATGCACAGCTAGAAGAAAAGAAGACCACAGACTGCAAATCTTTTACAAAAGATTAAGGAATTCTACTACTTAAGGGAATGTCGATCGTGAAAATCAGGGAGGAACAAGTGTAAGCTTGGAAACAGCATCTTGCTGTGAATTGGTGCTATAATCTCTAGAGACTGAGAATTTGGTAAGGGAACACAGAGCAACAAAACAAAAATAGCCCTTGTTGCCGTGAAGCCACCCTTGCCTAGTCAACCAGTTGCTTTGTGTCTTGTCAAGGGAGGTGCAAGCACACCCCGTGCGCTGCTTATTTCACAGCTTGATTCTGTGGGGTAGAGGCTTCATTCTACAGAAAAGAAGCTCAACTGTAGCAGCTGAGTAGGGTTACTGTTCCCAGTTCTGATTGCTGTGTTGGAAATATTTGGTTATTGTACCCCTGCCAGCACGATTATTTTCAGCTGTGAAGACATGCCTCAATACAAGTTTTGCATATATTTGAATTCTTTCAGAAAGTATTTCTCTTGTATTGCTTCTGAATAGAAGAAGAAGAAACCCAGAGGGGAATTGATAAAGTGCAAGTAAAGTTCCTGACAAAGAGTGTCTCATACACTTCTCTTCCTTTTGTTCCACACACAGCATCTGGATAGTTTTATTTTAAACTTTTCATTTAAAATTCAGATAAGCACAAAACCGTCTTTGATACCCTTTACTGAGTTAGGGTAATACCACACTTTACAAATAGCCCCATTAAAGTCTGTGTTTGTTCTTTGTGGAGATTTGAACCAGTTATTTGATTGCCCTAAAGCAAAATGATCGGCTTTGCATTTTTCAGGGTGGGTTGTGTTTTATTTTCTCAAATGTGATGTAAACTCTCGGTGGACTCTTCCTTATGCTATGCCTGAGTGCTGCAGGCCTGCTTATTTCAGTATTTAATGGTCTCAACTATCCTATTCTGAAGCTAAATGAGCGTACTACTAAACAGCCCAGCCACAGACTGTGGCCACGCGCCAGCTCTCCAGTAGTGTGAATCCACGAACTTTTGCTTCCGTGGCTGGTGCTATAGGTTTACAGCTAGCCCATACCTTGTGATGAGAGAGCCATGGCACGGTCCTTAGGAAATGACTGTGTTTTGTATTGGCCTAGTGGAACAAAATACTTTCCTTCATCTTTCTTGTTTTGGTTATTAACTGATTCTTGTGAATTTGGACTCTGAGTACTGAACAGTAAATATTTATGAAATGTAATGGCCAAGACTAAATACATTCATTAGCATATTTATTTTTATTGAGTTGCTGCTTTGTGTGCCTGAGGAAATTATCACATTACTTCTATTTGAACTGCTATGTACATTTTTAGGACTAGCATTTTTATTCTTGCATCACTCGATTTTGGAATTAGGATGGGAAGCATTTGCGTCCTCCCCCACTCCCAAAGTAGAAGTAGTGTGTGAATAATGAAAGTTCAGTAAAATCCAGTCTCTTCTTCAAAGCCTGAGTTGCCCATCTGCTTGCTGGTAGGTGCCAGAAAGAGAAGGGTTAAGACTTCTCCTGGGAGCAAGGTGCTTTTTGTGAGGCCGGGGAGTAAGGTCAGGGCGGTGGAATCGCCTGGCCCTCGCTGGAGGCGGCCGGACCCCCTGGGCTCGTCCCCCGGGGCTCAGGTCTGCCCTGGTCTGCTGGAGAACAGCCCTGCTGGGCAGGGAACGACCCCGCTCCAGCCGCAAACCGGCAGCTGCAAGTAGCTTTTGTTTCAAAGATCTTCGGGTGCTGCGTCCTCCGCTGGAGCTTAAGTCATCCCGCTGCTAAAAGGTGTTCCTGGTTTTCCCCCGGGAGCAGCCCCCGGTCAGAGGGCGGTCTGAGGAGCTCTTGTCGGCAGGGCGGACGGAGTCCCTCAAGACGCTGCGAAGTGAGTGACCGGGACAGAGGGATGTGATGGGCACATTCCCTGGGGAGCGAGTGCGGTGGCACAGTGTCGAACATTCAGGTCAATCCTAGTGGGCAATTAACTTCACCCATCTAATTTTTTTCAGAAACAACTTGCCCTTTTTTTTTTTTTTTTGCTCTGTGTGTGTGTGTTTCTTCCTGATGTACATTGTCATACCAAGATAAAGATAAATGTTTTCAGATACAGAAAATAAACTGACCAGATCTGATGTCCCCTCTCAGACCATCTGTAAGACAGTGTGTCTTGTTACACTGATCTGTAGGCAGTAAGAGAATCCATGAATTGCTCAAAAAAAGAGAAACCTCCCTGTTTGTAAGTTTTAGGTAATTGTTCAGATGTTTAAAATGTTCACCGACTGCAGTCATGATGGTTTAAATGATGATTTGACTTACCCATAGTATTCTTCCTGGGACCTGGACAGTGGGAGTGTTAACAAAGTTGGCCTTTAGAAATCAGTGTTCCCAGAAGTCCTGCCAGCCTCTTTTTCTAAATAACAGGATGGTGAATGAAAAGGAAATGCTGTGTTTCAGATTGTTTTATGAAACTAGTTAATACACACTTGTTTAATTGTAGCAAAGTTAAATTTAAAAATTAAGAAAATCAGTATTTCATTCTCTTAATTGTTGTATTGTAGAGTCCCATTAAAGCTCATCCATGAACATTTCCATTAAAGGGTCATCTTTGTCTAGTGTCGAACTCTTATCTGTGATAGAAGAGTGTTGTCTGCCAGATGTCAGCCAGAATTCATTTCCCTGTTTCTAGAATACGTATAAAAACAGTCGTGTGTCCATCCTGTTTGTCTCGAGATGTTTGTCATCTTGCTGGGTTTCATTCTACCCCAGTGCCGAACTTTCTGTGGCTCTTTTAGAAAAGCCTTATGAAAACGCTTTGTTATACGCGGGAAGTTAATTCATCCTGATGTGCTGCATTTATCGACAGTTGCCTTTTCAGGTTTTTCCGACTGTGATCAGCCTAATGGAGCAAAGTTTTCGAAGCCTCTCGAGTGCCTCGGGAGCCTAAACCTGGCTGCCTTTCAGCGAGCTTTGGACCCCTGAAGATGGGCTGCCAGTGCCTGGACAGCCGAGTCCCCAGCGCCCGGGGAGAGCCTCCAGCCGCCCGGCCGGGCACAGGGAGATGCTGAAGAGGGGACGCGGGGGCTTGGTCACCCCTCGGGTGCTGGGCACGGCTGTGCCTGCGAAAGCACACGGCAAAGCCCCGCGAGTATGGCGTGTGGGAGCTGAAGGGAGAGGAGGGGGACCGAGAACCTGGCGCTGGCTTTTGAAGGCAGTAGGGCATCTGAGGGGGTAACGGGTAAAAGGAACAAACTCCCAAGGGTAGCAGGGCTGGGCTGAGATGGTGCTCAGGCTCCTGACGCAGCAGCACACGAGCAACTTCAGTCACCTACAAGTCCGCTCTGCTTGAGGCACTGGGGCGCGTTCTCGGGGCTGAGCTGTCCTGCTGTCAAAGCTGCCTCTTCATCCCCTGCTGCATTTTCTGTCAGCTGTCTGCTTCCCTTCTCCAGCGGCCGATGAGTCGTCGTTTCTCGTCTATTTACTGTAAATACGCACAGGTCTCTTAAACATCCCACCCTGGCTCCTGGCTGTGGTTTGGGAGAATCAGCTGAAAAAAGCCTGTGAGCTTCCGAACCCTTCCTTGCCATGACATACGCACAGCTCTGCTCACCCAGCACCATGGCACGCGTTTTACTACAGCAGAAAATCGAACAGTTAGCTCCGACACTAGGAACAGGTTTCTGCTATAGATACTTAACTGCAACAAAACCAGTGTCCTAATTTAATGGGCTGCTTTGGTTTGTTTTTAAAACTGAAACCCAGTGTATTGCAGATGTGAAGCTGAAGTCAATCTTGTGCAGCGATGCCATGGGACTGGTTACCCAGCAGCCTTCCCACTTCCCCTGGGGCAGCAGCAAGATGGAGCAAGTGCCTTGAATGCCGTGCAAGGCAGCGGGTGGGTAAGCAAACTGTCGGGCTGGGGAAGCTGAAGCCCTGCGGTGGCAGTGGAGGGGGAGCTCTGGGAGTTGGGAGCAGAGAGGAACCGAAGGTGCGAAAGCAAAGTTTGACACAAAATCGCCCCGTGAGAAACAAGGCTGGATCGTGCGTTGGACCGAGTAGTAGAAGAGCGGGGAGTAAACCCAGACCAGGAGGGAGGAACCAGCACGGGGATAAGGAATCGCTGTGGCCGCGTCGTTGTTCGACACGGCGGTGACAAAACGTGCTGTCCGAGGGCTGGGCGCTGCTGCTGCGGGAGCCCTGCCTCGCTGATGCGGCAGCAGTTTCGCTGTTCGAAGTAAAGCACATCTAGAAGTTTGCCCTCCCCAGACCTGACACTTGTTTCCATCCTGATGAGCTCTGAGTACACAAATTAATTAAATTCATGATAGTTTGCCGTGATCCAAACCTGTCGTTTTAAACTCTTTGTTCCCAGCTTTCAGGGCCGCGTTATTTTTTGCTGTGTTTATTTCTTGTTTTGTGAATGCTGTTTCATGTTTGTCTCACTAATGGGACAAACATTTCAGTAAGAGTGGCAAGATTTAGAGCACTTATCTGCTTTAATATTAATCAGTTGCCTTATTTGGAGTGATAACGGGGCCTTGGGGAAAATCACTTCTAGTTACCTTCGCAGCTGGAAGCGTGCTCGCCCTCCAGGGAAAGGAGCCCAGTGTAGAACTCGCAGCCTCCCCCAGCTGTGATATTTGGCACCCAGCTGGGACTCTGGCACGGCGAGTCCCCGGGGTGCAGAGACGGGCAGAGCCCAGGCTGGCCGTTTGCTTTTCCCTTTCTGCATCGTACAGTCCCTTTTCTCGAGGAGATGGCGCAGCCCCTGACGTCCCGCTGCAGCCCCTGCTCTGCTGGTGCCGGGCACGGCACGGCCGTTGGTCTGCGGCGCGAGGGACGTTTTCCCGGGCGAGCTCTTGGTTCCAGCTGAAGCTCTAACCCTCTCCTGCTCAGCAGCTGAGCAGCACCCTAAACCACGGGAAGGTTTGGGAGGCAGCAGGTCATTAAAGCTCTTTTAGGGAATCCTGCTTAGGAGAAGAGGGAAAATGTGTGAGAAGACCAAAGGGAGAATTTGGTAAGGGGAGCCTGGGGCGGGGGGAGAGCCCGCTCTGGCTGGGCTGGAAGAGCCGAGAGCGAGGTGGGAGGGAAGGGGCAGAGGAAGGGGTGCGGTGCGGTGCGGTGCGGTGCGATGCGGTGCGGTGCGGTGCGCTCACCCGCGGTGCCGCGGTCCATGCCCTGCGCGAAGCGGCACGCGCGCGGGAGGGCAGTGGGACACGGAGGCGCCCGGGCGGTCGCAGCGCAACCCAGAGCCGCTGGGTTTGGGTCGGACCCTCCTGTGCCCCCGAGCACGGGGCCGTGGGTGCCCGGCGCATCTCCGGCTCGGTCCAGGACACCCCTGTGGGCGGGCGGTCACGCTCCCTTTTTTTTTAAAAAAACTTTTATGCTTATTTGCTGTTTCTCAGTATCTTGCCTTGTGGTTGTTTATGCAGTCAAAATCTTTTTGCTGAGCCTGACCGAAGCTTTGTTTTGGTTTTTGGTTTTTTCTAGTGAATAAACCACTCGCCTTAGCTACCGGCTGGAAACCTGGTTTGGGCGAGAGCCTAAACCAGCTACACTGGCAGGCAAGAGCCAGGCACAGATAAGAGGCCAATTAAACTCAGAACACTCTAAATCCACGATGCCATTATGCTTTAGTTTGCATTAGCTGAAGAAACAACGTGCCCAGATAAACGGTCTTGGCGGACTGGCACTGATCTTTTGTATTCTTTAGAAATCAAGTTTTAAAAGTGCTGAATATGTGGTGGACAGTATTTTCCATTTAAAAAAAAGTCCTATTATATTTTCAAAGGAAATAAAGAATACCCATGATTGGATCCTTTCAAAGAGTAAATAATTTCATTTGCTCCCCAGATCAATTATGAAAGGCTTGTGAAAAGGGACATTGCCATCAGGAGGCAGGATGCGGTTCAGAGCAGAGCATTGAAAAAACTGCCACATTCGCTGTTGCCTTGTAAACAGAAAGTGTTGTAAATCTTTCTGACATTTGAAGGGACATCACTGTAATCTTAGGTCACTAGCACTGTCTTTGAGGGAAGAGACACTACATTTCCACTGATTTTTTTTTTTTTTTTAAACTGCCAGATGCCAGTTGTGTGAAATATAAATTGTTCCAAATGTCAGGAACAGGCTCTGCTTTGTGCAGGAATCAAATGTTTTGTTCTTCAAAGGCGCAGGCACGTTTCCAGGTGCGGAGCCGCCAGCTCCCACCACGGACCAGCCCCACGCGCCCGCTGCTACCGGGTGACCTGCGTGGGGAGGCAGGAGGAATCGCCTTCCTCCCGTGGGGGTCTCTGGCCACGCACCGCTGCTACACAAAGCCAGGTTTGAGAAAGCGTTTACGGACCCGAAGGCTACAGCTGGACTTCTAGGAAGACGGGTTGGCTTTCGGTGCGGGAGGGCGGCACGTGGGAACCCGCTGGGCTGCCGGCTCCCGGGGGGCCAGGAGCCTGCGGAGCATCCCCACCTCCTCCTCCTCATCTTCCTCCTCCTCCCTGGGGTGGCGGGTCCTTGGTTGGGAAGCAGATGCTCGAGAGCTTCCATAAAGCTGCAGAGGTTGTTTTGGGGTTCTGTTACCAGTGAAGCCCCAGGGACAGGGGGGCTCGGTGTCACTCCCCCTTCGCCCTGGCAAGCGAACCGGCCGTCCCCGGCCCATGCCCCTGCTGGGGACCGCGGCGGGGCCCGGTGGTCTGCCCGCTGCTGGGGCTGGGGGACGCGTGGCCCTGGCAGCCTCTTGCCACCCACTCGACGCAGCGAAGCTGCTCTCGTGCTTTCAGGCTCCCGTCCCCACAAAAGCTTTCTCAGCTTCTGTATTGGCCCTCGTTCACAGTTTCTGCCCGAGTCCCTCTTGCTCAGACCTGAGCCAGGCAGATGGTTTCCCACTTGTTAGGAGGCGGTGTGCCTGCAGTGCGCGGACTCGGTCTCTGAGCACAAACTTTCTGTTTTGGTGGTGTATTCTCTGATTTCTCTGTAGAATTCCTGTGTGCCTATTTTTCACTTACTTTTGCTTCGATTCTCATTTGTTTTAAACATCAGCAAGTCTCCAGCCAGAGGAGGAGACTGGACTCCTTTTGGCAGTCTTGGTCTTTTGCAGATGATGCAGAGACGCCGTTAAAATGCCAGGGTTTTATATGCTTTTCCCATTGATACCGCTCGGAAAGACCTTGCAATCCAATTGCTCTGCCTTGATTGATTCGTTCTCATTATCAGCCCTGAATTATTTGCAGAGGTAAATTACAAGGCTTTATTTTCTCATAGTGCTTTATCTTTTTACAAAATGCATCCAACGAAGTTGCTAATGGAAAAGCTTTTAACCTCCCGAGGCGGAGGGTGATCTTTGTCCGTTCGGGTGAGCGTGTGACACGTGGACCTGACTAATGCCGCAGGCTGCAGAAAACCCAGCTACCGCCTTTGCAGCCCTCCCTCAGGTTACTGGGAGATTTAATAGACAGCCCAAGGTGACTGGCACAGCAGCGGGGATAAATTGTTTGCTTCAAAAATTAAGGAGAACAGAAAGGACAAATCTATTCCCCTGCCTCGGATGCAGGGACGCTTAACCTGTGTGTCCTGGCTTCGCCGACGGGTTTCCGGGGAGGCTAGACAGCTGGAAGGATGATGCTGGGTCTGTTCCATGACAAGATGAAAAACAAACGGATTCCCAGGGACACAGGAGTAAATTTCGCTGCAGGGTGTGAGCAAAGCAAATTGGTCTGGGCTGGTACCCCCAGTGCAGTGTCGCACCGTCCATCTGTCCGCCTTGGGCAGCTCTCTGTGCTGCGTGGCCATGGCGTTACTGATGGCAGGGGCCGAGGAGGGACCTGGGGATCTGGGGAGCGTTGGCTCCATTAGCAGGAGAAAAACCAAACCGCTGTATTTGAAGGTAGGGTACCCAGGGCAGTGCAAGTGCAAAGAAGTGATGATTGCCAGGTGAATGACATATATATCTACTAAAAAAAAAAAAAAAAAAAAAGGCCCAAGATCTCATTTTCCATCATGAAAAATGCGTTTCACTTGTCCCCAGCTCTGGGCTTTGCAGCAGCCACAGCCAAGGGAGCAGAGTGAGCGGGGGCATCGGGTCGGACCTTCCCGGCACCATGGGCTGAGCAACTCCCTGCTGCAAGGTCAGGCTGGGCTGGAGAATATATGTTAGAAAAAAATCTGTGATTTAAAGCATCTGGAGGAGGAAAGCACCCTGCCCACCCTGCTGTTCCAGCACCCAGTCCCCTCGCTGCTGTAAGCGCTTCACCTCCACTTCCAGATCTCTGCTCCTGTCAGACCTTTGTACATGGCCTGGAGGGCTCATCATCGCCAGATTCGGTCTGTCGGTACTTAGTTATGGCCAAGGCAGTTTTTTAGCCTGCTCTGGTAGTTAAACAGATCGCTGGCCTTGAGTACAGGCAGTCTTTTCCAACTCTTTCCAAACCCTGCCAGCCTGTCCCCGGTCTGCAGCCCTCCCCGACGTGCCTACACCAGCCTGCTTGGGGCCACGTCCCCGCAGGGACTGCGGGCGCCCACCTCGTGTCCCGCCTCGGCACCGAACCAGCAAGTCAGCGGTCAGTAATGCAGCAGCAGTTCACCTCCCAGCTGCAAAAATGCCTTTGGAGCAATCCTGCTGCCGATTTTCTCCAGGGACAGGACTGAACTGGAGCGGCCGCGGCTGCGGTGGAGCCGGGTGCCGTGGCAGGACCCCCGCGCTGCGGACGGCCGAGCTCGCTGGGCATCCCCTGCCCCTGTCCAGGGCTGCCCTGGGGCTTCCTCACCACAGCACTGCTGCTGATTCCTGCCTGAGCGCAGCCGTCGTACAATTGCATCCTTTTCCTGGCTATTTCATCCTGTTGCTGGCTGTGGCATTTAAATAACAAGATTAACTTTAAGTTTAAATTATAATAATCTGTACCTATTGCATTTCTTTCTGTCCTTCACTCTCAGGGTGGAAATTTGTCCTGCAGGGATGGAACAGATGGGGGGGAATATTAGGAAAATTAGATCAAATGATGGTATAATGCCATAAGATGACTCAGTTCTGTTGTGGTGTAGCCTTACAAAAACAGGGCATTGAACAAAACATACTTTTATACAAAAGAGGTTTTTTTAATGTTATTTCTTTTTAAAAGCTGAACAAACACTCTTCCTGAGTTGTGTCTTTATGTAACATTGGGTTTTTAATTTGGGCTCCTTATGTTATCTGTAATGATTGTGATCGGCAGGACACTTGTGGGTATGGGTGTGCTGGAGCATGGGTCTCCGGCAGCGCAGCCGGGATCCTGCCCCGGGGCTGTTTCGGCTGTCGCCAGGAGCATCCCTTGCAAGATGTGGCATTAAGCTCTTTCATGGTTAAAAGTAACGTTATCCTTACATTACTCTATACCAGCCGATCAACTTCCTGCTATTCTTGTACATCACGGGGTAGGGGGAAAAACATTTACAGGGATGTGGACAGCCAGTTTTCATCATCTGACCAGATAGTAACTCTTCTTTTCTTGCTGTTTGCCAACAGAAAAGGGCTTTGAGGTTGGGGACAGGCAGTCGTGGAGTTCGGCACGCGGCGCTGCTCCAGCCTCAGACACCCCCGACACCTGTAACTCACATGGGGTGATGCTGGTGAAGCTTTTCAGTAACAGCTCTGCTTCACCCTTAGGCAAACGGAGTATTAGACAAGCTGGGAGGGGGGGGAAGGGAAGTCTACGTATTCCTCAGGTTTTGCCCTCAAAAATGCACTCTGCCAGAAATCCAATTCCCAACGTAATTCCCAGCAATGTGGCTTGTGTGTCACAGCTTTGAAGTCTTATGTTTGCTTTGAGCCCAAGCCCTGATACAAACGAATGGTTTAATGACCCAACTGCTAATTTCTTTGGGCCAAATGGAGCTGTAATGTGGTATCTCATGTGAAACTTCCTTCTTAGCCGAGTAGAGCACAGAGTGTCTGTAATGAGGCATTGCCAGGTGCACGTGCTGTGTTAATAACACTTCTCATGTTGTTACACTTTGTTGTTTTTCCTTTTTTAAGCCTACAGCATTTTCTTTATGGTTAATATGAAAAAAAGCAGGCTGGCTGAACATTTGGGGAGAAAGATGCAGCTCTGAGAAGATAAAGAGCTTCTGCAAATATTTGTGCACAGAAAATCGATCAAACAGTAATGAATCTCATTTACAAAAGAATTATATGTATAGTGTGGTTGTAGCTCCCGCAGCTAGTTCAAGAAGGGGCAGCTGTTTATCACGGATGGAGTTGGTTTAGGGGTTACCCACTGACGTACCTGTGCAGAGACCAGAGGAGAGGAGAGGAGAGGATTTTGTGTCATTCCCCGCCGTACGCAGCCCCAGGGCAGCAGTCGGTGCTGGGAGGGTGCGTAGGCTTGGGGTGCTGCTGATGGCCACAACGGAGGCACCTGGGAGCATCACTCCATGCCCGCCCACTGATTTTATTTAATCTTCTAAATTAACCGGTGGGCTGCTGCTGGCTAATGGGGGGCTGGTGCCCTGTGCCCCTCTCTGGGGCCTGATCCTGCCCTGGCAGGAGGGTGCTGTCGGGGGTCTCTGCTCGCTGTCACCGTCTCAGGTAGGAGCCTCTGCTCTTTGGCTTTTCATGGCGAAGGGGATGGCTGAATTCTGAGGTGGGCTGTGCTCGTGCGTGGTCTTTGCCAGGCCCTGGGGAGATCCCAAAGAGCTGTGCCCCCTCCCCGTCCTGGCAAAGGGGAAAGGAATGGAAGAAACAAGTGGCATTACAGTTCTGGCCCTGGTGAAAGTAGGTTGTTATAATCCTGCGAGAAGATATTTCCCACCAACCTGCCAGGACAGCTGCCGGCTCTCTACACTGGGAGTTAGTCGGGCTCAAGTGTTTAAAGCCCTTTATTTAGGGGGGCAATTTATAGCTGTTACAAATCACGTCCTGACTGACTTTAGCAAAAATGTATGTACGCCCCCAGCATGTACTCACTAATAAGCATTATAAAGGAAAGTGTTACTCCGGAGATGAGAGAAATCCTGAATAGCCTAATTCCTATTTAAAATAAAGTTGACTTAAAGAAACTTTCTGTATGAGGCTTATAAGCAAACTTTGCTTTCTTTCCCCCTATTTAGTTTTTGCCACCTTAACACTTTTGAAGAGTTTTTAAATATTTAAAACTGGTCAGATAAAAACTGTTGCTTAAAGGCTGTCAAGGCTCTGAGTCAGTGCACTATAAATAAAACAAAATACTAGAATAAATCTTGTTAACAAGTAAACATAATATATTTTAATCTGAAAGCCCCGTAAATTCCCCTCTACCTGTCAAGAGTGAGGCTACAGCTGCTTTTCTCTGCAGGCAATGCAGAGACACACAAGTTGCCCTTCACTATGAGGAAATGTAAAGTAAACTGGGGTAGTGCTTAATAATAACCCAGCACAACTAAAACTCTTCCACCAGGCAGAAAAGTGTGTTCAAGTACAGGTAAGTTCTTCCTACCACATCAACTGAGTTGAAACCACCGGGAGAGAGTACTGTGATTGTATTCAAAAGTACAGCAGCAAATTACTAACAATTGCTATTAAAAAAAAAAAAAGTGGATTTTATTTAAATTTTTCTTTAGTCTTTGACCTAATGTAGTTTTTTTGTCATTGTTATGTTACAAACCCCCCCCGCCAGCAGTTTCTCTTAGTTTATAAAATAAAGGAAGCCGGGTCATAAATATAGACATTAAGAGCTCTCTGAGAAGAGGTTTGGGGATGTTTGGTGGGGAGTTATTTAGGGCTATAACCACCAACCATTGCAAGAGCCTGCATCGCACCAACAAAGACCTCCCCCCCGTGTCCCTGCCTGGGCTGTGCGGGGTGTCAGACCAGGCAGCCCCCTCGTGCTCCCTGGGGTCGTGGCACCAGCGCGTGAACGTTCCTTTAGCAGCAAGGCTGATGTTGCCATCTCTCACCTCTGTGCTCGCATAAAGGGCAGTGAATCTGCTCTGAGGGGCCGGGGAGGGCAGACGGCGGTTCCCGGGGGGGGCACTCACCGGGGCAGAGCGCAGGTCGGGGGCAGAACTGGATGCGAGAGCCGTCGTTCAAGGGCTTGTCTTTATTCCCTGCATTGCCACCCTCCTTCCCCGCAGGTACGCCCCAGCAGCAGAGAAAGAGCCGCCAATACCTCAGCCAGGTACGGCTCGCGGTGCACCAGCTCAGTCGTTCTGCTGGCACGCGCTGTCCTGCTCCGTGGGTGCAGGATCAGCCCCATGGGGCACGGATCGAGCTGTCTTTAGGTGGTTTTAAAGCTTTTTGGTGCTGTGGGCAGTGCCCGCCATCGAAACGCCCGCAGGCTGTGGCCCTTGCTATGCAGGCAGGCGGAGAGCTGCGAGCGCAGCCCCTTTGCCCGGAGCAGAGGGTTCCCGGGAGCTGCGTTGCTGCTGCATTGCTGCTGCTGCAGAAGTGCTGTGCAGAGCAGGAGCCCAGGGCCGTGAGCGGGTACCTGCCCCTCGGTACGCCAGACGTGCTGCTGGGACAGCGAGGTCCCAGCTCGTTACCCAAATGATCAACAAGTGCCAGCTCTTGTTAGATGGGAAGGGGTGGTTATGTCGGGGAGCGTTACGGGGGGGTTAAGCCTCATGCAGCACGCAAGGGTGGCGTGTCGGCCGTGGTGGGATGCTGCAGGACCAGGAAGGGCTCCTCGAGCACGCCAGCAACCAGAAGCCGGCTTTCATGTTTTAAGATGACCCTGAGCCTGTTTTTCATCCACAGGGTAAATTCACCCCCTCCAGTGTTCAGCTTTCTACTAAAAGGTGCAAATATCTGGGAAATTCCATATTGTACAGTGACCTACTTTACAGCATTTTTTTTAAAGTACTAGGAAAACTGCCAAAAAGTTAAGTCTTAATTTTTCTGAGGCTGGCCCGTTAGCTTCTGCCTGTCCTTACACGAAAGGAGGCGGGTGGTGAGTTTGCAGCCGAAGCTTTGATTCCCCAGGTGGGTTTGGACCTGCGCTGGCTGATCACGGCGCAGTGCTGTGGAGATGCTTGTGGAGGATGTTTTGGTTAAGGAGCTGCAATTTTAAAGTTCATTCCTCCTTCCTGAACTGGTCCAGCCTGGACTTACTGAGAGCTGGATATGAGAATATTTGGTCAGTATTTCTGAGAGGAGGTGATTTACAGGGACACGCTTTTATATGTAAAGTATCCTGGGTTTGAAATTGGCTAAAATATACCCAGGAGCCTATGTGAAATCCACTTGTTTTCCTCTGTAAGATCAGCTCTATGCACACATTCGCACAGCGAAGGATCACTGTAGCTACAGAGTCTGTTGCTTTGTTATGAGTAGGTCTGGTAGAGAGCTTTGCGAGAAGGCAGCACAGGTACCCTGGCTGCTCTCAAGCAAAACTTTTTGGGGAAAATCTCAAACCTGTTTTACCTGCGAGGGTCTTGATTATGGTGGTGATGAGAGTGTGAGCCAGAACGGAGACAGACTTCTCTGTGATCTCAGATGGTGACTCTTGATATATGGGAACTACTTTAATGAAGATGAGGTGTTCTTTATATACATATAAAAAATGTATGTATTTCCTCCCCCCTGTGCCCAGCTGTCACTGTGTGCTTCTAACTTTCTCAGAGTCGCTGGGATGCTGAGGTTTTCTGCATCCCCAGTGGCACTTGTCTTCTGGGAAAATTTCAGTCATAAAGATAAAAAAAGAGGGCTTGAGTCCCTATTTTCTGGCTGAATGTCAACATTTTTGATAGAAGTGATGCACTTTGGGAAAATTTCAGTTGGCCAAAAAATGAAGATTTTTTTTTTTTTTTCCCTGGTCCATAAAAATTTAGAAGCAAACTGAGCACAAAATCTGTTATGATCTATTTCAATATCCTCAAGGAGTCAAGTGTCTTGCAAGTGGCTTTTAGTAGCAAAACAGCAATACTGGCTACACTGGTTGGTCTGACATGAATTCACAAGCAGGCAACAGATGGCTGGGGAAAAGAAGTTTGTGTGTTTTCACTGTCACCTTTGTTTTGCTGTGCAAAATCGTATTCCAGCTTCTGCTGGAGGAGTTGGGGTCTTTCCATCAGTTTTGGTGGGAAGGGTCAGAAGAGATGCTTCAGTGTTTTACAATGTGGAAATGCTGATACAATTTTTTTTCTTTTTTCTTAAATTTCCAATTCTGGTGGACACCATCCATCCCCTGCACCCCCACAGAGCACAGCAGCCTTGGCCTTACGGGATTTTCCACCTGTTGGTTTTAAACCACTTTCTGGTAACAAAAATCAGAACTTACAACTAATGGCTCATTAGGATCACTGTTTGGCAACCCTCTGGGTGAAGGGATGCTGCAGCGGAGCCTCGTGGGTTCTGCTCTGCACTGGGTGTCTGCCCCAAAGGCAGCCATCAGGCGCTGGCTTTTGGCTCCTGGCTGGCTTTCCCCCTTGTTTGCTCAAGTCTCTCTGACCATTTTAAAGTAGAAATAGGTTGGGCTCATCAGTCAAATTAATTTTTCCTAAGTGCACTTTGTTATTTGGCTTTAAAAGGAAGCAAAAGAATGATACTGAACATTGCAATTCATCTGAGTTGTTTTCTGTAGCCATCTTTGAATCCTGCTGGAAACATAAACGAGCAGTAGGTAAGAGGTTGCAGTGCTGTAGTTCCAATTAGAGTGCCTTCTGTTCAAGTTCATAGGCTGCAGGTAATTTATACAAAGTGCTTGCAGTGCTTTGGATGCTTTAGCTTGATGGGGAAGAAAAGGAGGTCACCGTTCACCTGAAATATGCCTGTTATTAGCTGCACTTCTCAGTGTTTCTGCAAGGCATAATTTAAAAACAATTTTTCTGAATTGCACCATCTGGAGGAAGAAAAAAAATCAATAATGTATTTACATGAGGCTCAGTAGCTCTACCCACCTCGATAGCATCAGTGGATGCAGCCTCTATTGCTTTGCCATTTTCAGATTATGGATCCAGATAACGCACTGTCTGGCATGGGCACAAGAGCTGCAATCTTCATCTTAGGATGGATATGTGGGGAGCGGGTGATGTCCTCGGCTGGGGAGGGGATCTCTACCCCCTCTTCCTGCAGCTGCTTTGCTAGTGCTCGGGCTCCTTGTGCTCGCAGGCGTTTCTCAAGCTGGGGTGGCAGTTTGTTAGTCAGTGAAGTGAGTACCTGGAGCTGGCTGTGACCTAAAAACTCTCGTACTCCCACGCCTGTGGGAAAAATGCTTCTTGCAAGTGCAGCAGCTGGCTGCCTCTGTTCTGTTCAACACTCAGACCTGGAGTTTGAGCCAGACTCGGAGCCATCCCTTGTGGAGAGGTTACAAGTGTTGATGGCTTGCTGCTGTATGTCTCCCTGTGTTCCCAAGACAGTACACGTGGCCCTGTGCCCACAAGCTTCATCTGACACTTTCCAAGTCTAAAAGTGGTTGGCGGAAAAGAATTTGGTGACTTACCTCTGTTTTTATGTATGGGCTAACATTTGTTTGCCACAGGGAGCACGCTGGTGATTGTACCAGATTCACGGAGCAGTAAAACCGTAGGCATGCGTCACCACTGAAGCTGGAACAACCCCCCCATCCATTCAGCTCATGCTTACAGCAACGGTTCCACAGGGCAGCCCCCCCGGCACTGGCGTGTCCCCCGTGGCCACGCAGGGGACCCCCCCCACCGGTGTGGGGCTCCCTGGGGACACCTCTCTGGGGGCAGAAGCCACTGCTGCCCGGTTCGTGTTGCGGGGTCTGTCCTACCAGGGGTTTATCAGGAATTAACCTCCTGGATGAGGCTTTTGCCTCGTGAACTGTAAGGAGGAATCGCTCTTTCTTCACTTCCTAAAGCGGGTTCCACCATCCTACCGTAACCGGAGTTGCTCGGGCGGTCTCTGGGCAGAAGGACACGGACCCCGCGGGGTGCCGCTCACACGAGCGCTCGGGGCTGCCCGGCTCGCTCTTGCGCTGGTCTGAAGCTTCAGCTGCACGTTGCTGGTTGGCATTTTGGAAAACGCTGTGAAATCTGGGGCTGTATCCCCAACTAAGCTGAGACTGCAAGAAGGAAAAAGCAAAACCCTAAGTCCTACCTGTGAGATCACTGTTATAGATGTTATGTATCGGTGAAGAAAGTATGGGTCAGATAAAGGCTTTGCCAGGCAAGTAGCTACTGTAACCCAGGACTGTTGCATCTCCAGTTTCTCATCAGTGTTTCATTCATAATCCAAGGTTCACTAACTCCCTATTTTAAAAAGCATAAACAAAATATCATGTTAATTAAAGCAGCAGTATTTCATGTATCCTGGGTGCCTTTTCTGACCCTGGAGAAAGGTATGATTGTATAGCTTGTGCTGGCGTCAATGCAATAGTGATATTCTGATGTCCCGAAAGATCAAAAGAGGGCTTATAATTTTTATTGTATTACTGCAGTGAGATTCTCCTCTTGGAGTTTAAAATGCCATGAACAGAAAAAAACAATGTAGTTGCCTGGTAATGAAATTCTGTTTCATTTACACTGATGGTCAAAGTAGCAGGATCCCTTCATCTGCCATGGGGCTGCAGCTCTCTGGCTGCAGAAAGCAGGGCAAAGTTTCAACAAGTAGAGGAGAGCAGTGTCCAGTTCAAACTGGAAGGATGAAGTTGACAGGAAGGGTGTCAATCTGCAACATGGGAGTAATGCAACAGGATACTAAACTGGTGTTCCATACTGACAGATATGCGTGGGGCATATAAAGTTGTGCAGCTGATATTTTTTAAATATAAATATCAATAAGATGGTAACCCACATTTTTTTTGTATGAAATTTAACTTTAAGGCAGAGGGAACTGTCACTAACTCTGTGCAGGTGGCCTATGGCTGATCCCCATGGTACTGACACCTTTCTTCAAAACAGGTTCTTGCAGGACGCTGTGTGGGTCGTACCCTCCAAGCTATTAAAAATAAAGCAGCACCTTCTGGGTCAAAAATGACTTCGCAGAAAAGCTGTGCACGACGTTGAGCGCTGAAGAGCTTTAAACTCAATGTCAGAGTAGTCTGATACTGCTGACACTGAGACGTGGGAGTTTTGTTGGTGATTTTTAATGAGAGAAGATTCAGACCTCTCGGTAGAGCAAGCATTGCTGGCTGCTGAGCACTGGTGGCAGGGACTGCCTGCACTGCTGGATGCTGGAGAGCTGGGGGGATCCGTCTGACCCAATGCAGAAGCAAAGAAAGTTACAGGAGACATCAGGAAAAGAAGAAGACAGGAAAAGAAAAGGTTGCTTAGAGCCACACTCTCTTCCTGAGCAAGGATGGGCAAATGCTGGATTGACCCTGGGAAGCAGGATAGCCATCCTGGGCTGAGGGCTCAGCAATGGGGCTGTAGTCTGAAAACTCGAGCAGAAATAAGAGTTGTGGGTAAACGTGAGTCTGTGCTGCGCTTGGTTGTACCAACTGCTCTGCAGTTTGGTGCTGAGCAAGTCCCTGAGCATCAGTGTCTCAGTTTCTTTCAGTTGTACAATAGATGATTATTTATCCCCTTCTCAGCTTGCTGTGAGAAGTAATTAGTTAACACGGTGACAGGGCTCTGAATGCAGCAGTTGCTGTTTAGTGCTTTTTTTTGCAGACAAATGAGGTTTGAGAACTTCCTCTTCCGATCACATTGATAGGAAGAAGGAGCACTTCTCACTTAATGAAACAAGGCCAAACCCCAGTGACATTAGTTGCTCGGAGATAGGGCTAAGTCTTGATTTGATGGCAATGGAGAGCACTTGTGCATGATTTTTTTCACTCAAGAAATCAGGAGCATGAGCAGCACAGGTCTCCAATATTACTGGTGGCAGCTCCCCAGCTGTGTGTGGGCTATCACCTTCCTTAGTTGGAGAAGGCTGCAGGATTTGCTGGATGATTTGAAATGCCTTTTTCAGATGTCACTGAAATACCGCTTTTGCTGTGTTGTTTGCAATTTCAGTTTTGCTGGAACGGTAGATAAACTAAAGGTGAACAAAGGAAGGATTTGAAAAAGGCCAAACCCAGCTTTACCTTTTGCTGCCTCCCAGCGTGGTATCTAACACCCAGCTGGCAAACCAGTAAATATGAAACCTACAGCCATAATTATCTTTCTGAAAGCAAGTGTCTAAGCTGTTAAGTTGGTGGTGAATTGCACCTTAAAAGCAAGCCAGGAATAGCTTATTCTTACCACCACCAGCTGCCCTGCAACCTGAAAACAACAGCAAACCTCTCCTGCAGTGTGAGCAAATTCATTCATTTTTTGTATGGTGCTCACCTAAACATATTATAAATTGTTGGTGTTTTGTACTGCTAGTGAGAAGAAGGAAAATGCATCTGTTTCCTTAGCAAGTGTATTCCTTCCTTTGGTTAAAAAAATAAAATACGCCAATTTCTTGATAAGCTATTTGCTGCTATGTTTTCTGATCAGAATAAAATTCAAAACAGCAGCGAAGAAGACATGAGCTGTGCCTCTGTGCCGCGTGGTGAGGACCAGCTTGGTCTGTGTTTTGCCATCCAGGTGATGCTGCCGTGCTCCTGTCTGGCAGCCCTGCTCCTTGTGGGGGGACTCCAGCATCAGAGAAGATGGTCCGCTAACATTGTGTGCTCAAAAGCCATGAATCTTGACTCCTTAAACCCCATTTTGTGTGTGGGTATCAATACTATGGGAGCCTCTGAACTGTGTGAGCTTAAGGGTAATGTCTGGCACGTGTTTTCAGGCTTTATTCTGTATGAGGAAGAAACCTAGTGTCTGTGAGTCTCACATAATCATAAGACACCACAAACTGGTGGCCTGGGCCAATGAGCTTCATGTTGACATATTTTTGGGGATTCTTCCTCCCAACCCCCTCCATCCTCTGGCCTCCAGCTTCGTGTAGAGCATCTGAATGTGTCGCTGTGCCAGGGTGCAGGATATGCAGGCCACAGCAGCTTTTCTGCTCTTCGTGTATGTGAACAATGAAAGATAAATTGAGACCCCAGTGAAAACCAGCTTCTTTTTGCTTGGTTCCTCAGCTGTGTAGTTGGAATAGTTGGTTTTGGTCCCTGCAGTGGGGATTGTCTACTTCATTGGTACCTGTTGGTACGATGCTGCCTGCAGCGTGAGCTGTATTGAGAAGGCAGCAGACCTCCGCTTAAACAGACATTGTCCCTGAGAAGAGGTCCTTCCCCTTCTCTCTTGGATGCAGGTAGAGACAAATACAGGATAACAGTTAACAGGAGACAAACAGAGGTAACAGAGACAGATGACAGGATAATATGACTGAAGGCAGATCAACAGTTAGAGGATTTCCTCCAGTGTGGTCATCCTGTGCTATTGCTTGGAGAAGCACCTTTGCACCATGGCGTTTCTCCTGTTTGCTCTCTCTCATTTCACGTGGAGCTGGTTCCAGATGATGCCTGCTCTGCTGGGAGGATGCTGTGCTAGCCAGTGAGCAATGCCATGCAGTGGGGATGTCTTCTGGTGGATTAGACTATAATTCATCAACTTTTATCTCCAGAGGCAGGAGAATATTCTGCCACTCTGAGTAGGACCTTTTTTTTCTTTTTGCTATCTCATCTTATGATTCCTCTGCACTTGTTGCTGCTTTAGACTGTATTGAACTCTTGATTTAGTTCTTTTAAGAAGAATTCCCATCACTTTGAAATTATTACTTTTTTTTTTCCTTATTGGAAGATTGGGCGGGAGTGTTGATCTGCTGGAGGGCAGAAAGGCTCTACGGAGGGATCTGGACAGGCTGGATCGATGGGCCGAGGCCAATTGTATGAGGTTCAACAAGGCTCGGTGTCAGGTCCTGCACTTGGGTCACAACAACCCCATGCAGCGCTACAGGCTTGGGGAAGAGCGGCTGGAAAGCCGCCCAGTGGAAAAGGACCTGAGGGTGCTGGTCGACAGCGGCTGAATATGAGCCAGCAGTGTGCCCAGGTGGCCAAGAAGGCCAACGGCATCCTGGCTTGTGTCAGAAATAGTGTGGCCAGCAGCACTAGGGCAGTGATCATCCCTTTGTACATGGCACTGGTGAGTCTGCACCTCGAATACCGTGTTCAGTTTCGGGCCCCTCACCCCAAGAAAGACATGGAGGTGCTGGAGCGTTTCCAGAGAAGGGCAATGAAGCTGGTGAGGGGCCTGGAGCACAAGTCTGATGAGGAGTGGCTGAGGGAACTGGGGTTGTTTAGTCTGGAGAAAAGGAGGCTGAGGGGAGACCTCATCACTCTCTACGACTACCTGAAAGGAGGGTGTAGCGAGGTGGGGGTTGGTCTCTTCTCCCAAGCATCAAGGGATAGGACGAGAGGAGATGGCCTCAGGTTGCACCAGGGGAGGTTTAGGTTGGATATTAGGAGGAATTTCTTCACCCAAAGGGTTGTCAGACATTGGAACAGGCTGCCCAGGGAAGTGGTTGAGTCACCAGCCCTGGAGGTATTTAAAAGACGTGTAGATGTGGCACTTAGGGACATGGTTTATTGGTGGACCTGGCAGCGTTAGGTTAATGGTTGGACTTGGTGATCTTAAAGGTCTTTTCCAACCTAAATGATTCTATGATTAACTGATTATTCTGCTTTTTAATATCACTGTAACTGAGGGCCCAGAAAATCATGAATTAAATAGCAATTCTTCTATCTTCAGTTTTCCATTTTACTTCCATAAAATCCCTTGTTAATGACCAGTGATCACAGCTTACCCTGTAAGAACAGGCTTTGTAAAAGCAAGGCTGTGAGCTGGGGGTTATTTCCAGCAGTAGCGGGTGATCGTTCAAAATCCCATTAAGCATGCAATTTCAGAGAGAGCTTGAAGTGCGTGAGCAAGGAATGTGTATGGGATAAATGCTCCTTTGTTTCACTTGTAGGAAAATGTCCCTAAGAAAGAATGACCTGGTCTGTTCAGCGTTACCTGTGATGATCAGCTGATCGAATTTCATTGACCAGGTTAATATTGAGCCCTCGTGCAATTACCGGGGAAGAACAAAATATGATTTCTTTTTGCCTTACTTTTATGATGTGGAAGAAAGGTTTATATTTCAAATGATCTTTTAATTTGTGCAAGCAGTCTCTTGAAAAAGACCCTTTAATTTAGGGCAGGCTGCAAGAGCGCAATTCTCGAGGTCATTCTCAAAGTAAGACCTTGATTTTTTTTTTTTTTTTTTTTAAATGCCATGCTATAACTAAAGCAGCCATTAATCTTCATTACAGAATAAGCTTGATTTAAATCTGCATGGGCTCTCTGTGACCAAAGTGGTCTACCTGCATAGCTCAGGGAGCAGGTTTGGGATAGCTGGTGGCAGTATAGGTTTGGGGTTTTTTTTCATTCTTGGTTTTATGGCTGTTCAAAATGTAACCTTACAGGTCCTGGTTTGCTTTTAAAATGGGAATAATCCCTGCCTTCAGGTCTCAGCTGCTATAAAATGGTCTATAGGCAGTCTAAAGGTAGTCTGGACTCTGCACAAGGCAAGGATTTGCAGTGTGGGGCAGGTTGTGGCAAGGACAGATGGTACAAAGCAGGGAAAGGGGAAGGTGTTATTAAAAGTCCTATTTCTGGTTACTTCTAGCTCATGTACACTTCCAAAAATGGTCTCAAACAGGGTCAGAAACCTGGTATTTGGCATTAAATTTAAATGCTGAATTTAAGTGAAATTTTGAAAATCTAAGATCAATCAAAATATTTTATGTGCTGAATCTGTGTTGCATTAAAAAATAACAACAAACGTGGAAATTGAAAACTAATACTAAAATGCCTTGTTTTGACACTTTTGACAGTGTTTAATGAAATGTTGTCAATTGGTTATTTAAAAGAGGTTTTAGTACAGTAACATTTTCCAGTGGAAAACAGGTTTGGTGTAAACTTTCTGTAAATGTTTTCCCTTAGCCAGGCTGGTATGCAGAAAGGGAGGGTCTTTTCCCGCACAGGCGCCGGGAGGCTGGGGGATGCTGTGGATCCCAGCAGCCGTGTCTGCCATCAGCTCTGCGTGAACAAAGAGGGAATGTTTGTTTCCCATGGAGATGAAGCAAAACCAGTCGATGACTTCTTTTATGCCCATTAAGTGAATCACAGAATCGTAGAATGGTTTGGGTTGGAAGGGGCCTTACAGACCATCTTGTTCCAACCTCCCTGCCATGGGCAGGGACACCTTCCACTAGACCAGCTTGCTCAAAGCCCCATCCAACCTGGCCTTGAACACAAAGTACTAATTAGAATATAGCTATATGAATGAAATCAGGTTTTCCTTCTTTTTTGGCCGTCTGCTGCTGCGATCTGGTCTGTCCCTTTGCTCCTCCTGCTGCTGTTTCTGAGGGGCTCTCGTGTCCCTGGGCAGCTGCTTCCCACTTTGGTCCCGTCTCTAGACTGTCTCCTGCTCTTCTAGAAATGAATAAACCTCCATCCATATCTCCTGCCATGGCGTCAGCAAATACTGATTTTTCAAAATCTTTGTTTTCTGCTCTGATCCTACTATTTGCAGCATATCTGCGAGTGCCACACCGCTGACATAAAGTCTCTCTCCTGGCCCTTGGGGTGGACCAGGATGGAGCAGATGAGGCACAAGCGGTGGAGGTCCTCTCACCTGCTGGGCGATGGTGCTGGAGCCGCCGTCCTGCCGTGCAGTGGGGGATGTCTCAGGGATGGCTGGGCAAGGCGAGGGCAGCATGATGCTTTCAGTATTGCCTTCTGGCATGGGAAAACTGTGGTTTCGGGACCTCCTGAGCTGGAACTTCTCTCTGAGTTGTCATGTCAGTTAGCGTGTGATGGTCATTGTTTCCATAAATCTATTTTATCACTTCTGTGCAATTTATCTGTGTGCAGTGTTAAAAGGATCTCCATCTGTTTGTTTAATGTCCTACTTGTCACTTCATTTCATGCCCCCTTATTCCTGTATTATAAGAAACAGCAATCAATGAAGTCCCTATTTACTTCCTCTGACATGCATGATTTGATGTAGCTGCATCATATCTGTCCTTCTGCAGTTCCCTGTAAGCCAGGGGATCCTGGGTTTCACTGAGCTCTTGCTGGAGCTCTGCTGTGGCTGTGCTCGTCATCCCTGTCTGCATCTCTTCAGATCCCCCTAGAACTTTATTCAGAAACAGCAGCCAAAAAAACCCAAACCACCAAGCCCAGCTATTAACAGTATGAATTCAGCTTTTTTTTTTTTTTTCTTTTTAGCTACTAGCATTGACACAGGAACACATACAGGAATGTGGTGGTCGTGGTGTGTGCGTGTGTGTTTGTTTATTTATTTTTCCCTGTGGTCCATACCTGATACTTTAAAAGTGGGGCATGGGCTGGTTGTGTTATCCTGTAGTATGCAAACAATAGTAGCATGATTTTTACTTTCTTATGCACAGATTAGGGCACACACAGGCTTTAGCTGAGTTCACAATCTCTTGGTGTGTTGTGGTACATTGTTACTCAGAGTAGGAAGGGAAGATTGCTCAAGCAAACCAGGTGTTTTCTTGCTGGACAGCTTAATACAAACTTCATCCCACTGACAAGTTAGCCTTTCTTGACCTCTAATCTCCTGTACGTTCCTGACAGGCAGGGTGCTGGGCAGCATACACCATAGCAGCTGCTAGCCTGTGGCTCTAATTGCATCGTGTCTCCTGCCAAGGCGTGGGGCTGGGTTTGGGGAGCGTGGGGGAAGGAGCTGTGCCTGGGATCCGTATGGTGAGAGAGGAGGTATCTTTGCAAATTGTCATAATCGCTGGAGAGCTGCAGGTGGTCAAGATGCTACTTTTGGCCTTGTGTGTTCTGTGATTTTTTTTTTGAGGGAGCTTCCTTATAATGTAGATTTAGGAACACAACTGTTTGCAGGGTGAGACTCTTATCCTGTCTCAGAGCCCATAGTCTGGTCTCTCGGCAGTGTCCTTCCAGGCTATTGTGTGTCTTTTAAAAGCAACAGCACATGATAGCAGGTTTAGCTTAAGTCGGTCTTTATGAGTGAATGACGGGGTGGTGAAGAGGCAGCAGAGCCTCTGGGAGCACGAGGCTGGTGAGCAGGACTGGCTCTGCTCCCACCTTCCCGCACTCTGCTTTATTCTTGCTCCCATTTTTCAAATGATGGGATCTGGTGTAGAGAAGTAAAAAATACCTGTTGAAACATAATGTGGAAATCTGCCATACCTGTGTGGATATTCCCTTTCTTTTCACTAAGATCAGGAAACCAGAGCTTACATTTTCCTATATGGTATACAACACAGCCTTTGTGTGTATCGTATATACCACTGCCACAGACCTTGGTGTATCATCGTTCCCCTTGCAATATGTAGTACAAGCTGTGTTCTCCAAATAGTTTTCATGTGAGCTTTGCTCTGTTGGTGTCTTTGCTACGTTGCTTACAGAAAAGCCTCGTCTTTGAATGCCATCTACGCCGCACAAATTGATATGCCTCTAAGAATATGTCAGCAGCTTTCCAGAATGTGTGCTTTTGAGGCAAAATGCCAGTTGTTTAGATGGAGAAAATCAGGAGGGTATCTCTCTTCATTTCAATTAAGCAGCCTGCACATTAACATTTTCCCAGTGGAAATTGGGCTCGTTTCCTCCTTGGAAGCCAATCTTGGTTCCTTTTGTTATTGTTTACTGATTTAGACATGCATTTCTTCATGTCTGCAGAACCTGGTACAGATATGGGTTTCCTCACATCTCTTCTCCTGGGTGCAAACAACTGGAAGTCTTGGGGACTGGATTTGTTATGTAAATACTGCATTTTGAGTATAAGCCAGTCTACTTTCTATTGCTAAATGTGACCCGGTGCAATTATGGTACAGAAGTACTCGCAATATTTAAACAAGCCGTGAAAGAGTATCTTAGCCTATTACTTATCTGAGTTTCTTTAAATTGCTTCTGCTACATACATACTTTCTTATTTTCTTATGTATGAAGCTGGTTATGCTTTGTGGCTATCAGTTGATTATCCTGTCATGGACTGAACTGCTGGTTTAATATGTGAGAGTCTTGACACTGCGCTCTTGAGCGGCCACTTTAATCAGCTACTCCATTCCAGAAAGGGCTGTTCAGTTTGGTTGAGTGACCCGAGATGTTTCTGAACTGACTTCCCTGGTCTCTCAGCAAGCTGCTGGTTTGTTTGCAGCAGCTGAAGCTGAGCAATCAGTCAACTGCATCTGAAATCAGAACTGCATGCATCAAGTAAGGCTTAAACTTGTGGTTTTGCTCTGCTTGGTGTTCTTCTCCAAGTGTCATGACCCAGGGACAGTTTTGGGTTTTTTTTCCTTGAGTGAAAGAATGTGAAGGACTTAAGAGAACTGATTATTTCTAAAAATTATTTTTCGAGTAGTCCATTTATAAAATCTCTTTAATTTTTGAGTAGCTGGTGGATCATGAGCTCCTATTAGCATTTTTCTTGGAAACATTTCTCTTCCTTGGGAATTTGAACACTAACATCATTAAGACAGCTCCTGGTATAAGGCTTACCTATCATCCGGTTGCATGGCTTTAAGTAAATTACACATCTGAGTAGGTGTAAGATAATGCTTCCCCACGGAAAGCCTTTCTTGCTGGACAGATGTTTTGGGTTTGTGTGGTGGGGTTTTTTGGTAGCAGGGGAGGGGCTGCAGGGGTGGCTCCTGTGAGAAGCTGCTCGAAGCTTCCCCGGCTCCAAGCCGGACCCTCCTCTGGCCCAGGCCGAGCCCATCAGTGACAGTGGTAACACCTGCGGGAGAACAGATTTAAGGGGGGGAATCTGCAGCAGGGGAGGAGATTGGAATGGGAGAGAAACCCCCGTGCAGCTACCAAGGCTGGTGAAGAAGGAGGGGAGGAGGGGGTGCCCCCGCAGCCCGCGGTGAGGCGGCAGGCCGTCCCCCCCAGCCCATGGAGGGGAGTGGGGGAGCAGAGGAGTAGAGGAGCCCACGCCGGAGCAGTTGGATGCCCCCCAAGATGGCTGTGACTCCACAGGAAAGCCCACGCTGGAGCAGTCTGTGACTGAAGGACTGCAGCCCGCGGAAAGCACTCATGCTGGAGAAGTTCGTGGAGAACTGTCTCCTGTGGGGGAGCCCATGCCGGAGCAGGGGACGAGTGAGGAGTCCTCCCCCTGAGGAGGAAGGAGCGGCAGAGACAAGGTGAGATGAACGGACCCCAGCCCCCAGCCCCTGTTCCCCTGCGCCGCCGGGGGGAGGAGGTGGAGAGAACCGGGAGTGGAGTTGGGGTGGGAAGGCGGGAGGGCTGGGGGGAAGCTGTTCTCAGGTTGGGTTTTACTTCCTAATATCCTTGTTATGATTGGGTTGGTAGCAGATTAAATGGATCTTGTTTCTTCCCCAAGTCGAGCCTGTCTTCTGCCCGTGACCGTGAGTAGGGAGAGATCCCTCCCAGTCCTTGTCTCGACCCACGAGCTTTTCTTTATATTTTCTCCTCATCCCGCTGTGGCCGGGGGAGCGGTGGTGGGGAGTGAGTGAGCGGCTTTGTGGTGCTTTGTTACAGGCTGGGCTGAAACCACAACAACAGAGAACCCGAATACCTAGTAATGTACTTGAAGGATTTCAGGTCTATTTCTATTCTGAAATGCAGTATCCAAGTTAGGTGATTTTCAAATGAATGTGGCAGCATGGAAGTTTCAAGAGTATCTTGTAGAGCTTTACTAATTTTAATAGTATTGGGCCTGACAGCTTTAATGTGCCGCAATGATGATGAATATAGAAATCTGTGATGCTTCTTGTTGCTGTGTGGTTGCCCCATCTTTTGCGGGCAGCGGTGTCCTGTCACAGCATGATCACTGGCAGTGAAGTTTCTCTGATGGAGGTGCAACAAAACACACCTTTAATTACTGGCACAGTTAGTTCTGCTGATGTTCATGGTACATTGTACAGTTCATTGAATGCTTCATGAATATTTATGCCATCATCCACAAACCAGAAGTATAAAATCACTTCTGCTGGAGTTTGTTATTCCATCTACTATAAAGGTATGCCACTCTTCAGAGTATTCCAAAAAATACCTCTTTTGACTTGAAGAGCTGCAGTTTCAGTTCTTTCATTTTGGATGAATTTGTCTGTGTTTGTGAATATGTCTGGACATTTTTTTGAGTAATTTTGAAATATCAGAATACCACTCTGCCTTCAAACAAAACAGTTGAATAAAGTTATGATCAATTTTTCAGTTTAAGGCATGTTTTCTGCTTTTCAGTATGAATACCCTTTAGTACAAGCTTTTCTCTGGCAATGTCATGTAAGCTGCTTACTCTTCTCAGTAAGAGAACAGATGCAAAAAGCAGCCCGGAAACTGTGAGTAAATAGCGTGGCATCAATGAGAATCAGCTGGGATATTGTGAATGCAGGTTGAAGCCCTCAGGTGGTAGGACAGGAAGATTGATTCCCTTCTAGCTTTGTCCACAAAGCAGGTCAGAGCTGAATGAGGTGACGGAGTTATGGCTGGGATGTGTGCAGCAGAAAGCAATACAATGTCACTAGGAAGGAAAAGAACCATTCTAGAGACAGTGGTGCAAGGGCTGTAAGAAAGGGAACTGCCCAAAGTTTCACCGTGGATACTGTAACTTGGCTAGGCAGAACACTGTGCTGTGGCTCTATAGTGATGGGCAATGTAGTGACTTCCAGAGAAAAAAACCTGTGGTGTGCACCTCAAGGTTTGCAGACTCTGGAATAAGGCTGCTATTCCCTCTTACACGGTTCCTTACAGCTTTCATTTTCTTGGAAATCAGCAACGTAGACCCGGTCGCACAGGTAAGCAACAAGTATGAGATGCACATGGTGAAATCCAGGTAGTCCACCACTTGATGTACCACCCTGTACAGGACTGCAGGACCCAGCCCTTGGGTGTGACTGCTGCATCCTCTACTGGAAATGGTTAGCATCCATGCAGTTCTGAATATGCTAAGCATGTGCTGGAATCGGACTATCAGGCTGAGTATGGACAAGCTGGAAGGTTTCTTCCCCTGGACACTAATGGATTTGTAAACTGGAAGCCACTGAAGGCTGAGATTTTGGAAGGGAATCAAACTGTGTGCTCAGAAGACCAAAAGCTCCTAAATTCATTAATGAATAGTACTAGAGGCCTCAAACCAGTCATTTGGAAGTGAAGACAATGAGTCCTAAGGTACCACAACTCCTTACAGCATGATGTTTTTGAAGGATTCTAGGAACAACATTAATGCAAAGCCAGCAACCCTTATCAGCCAGTAATGTTGGAAAGGGATATGCTCACCCAAAGGACTGCAATGATAATATCAGCTTGTCAAAAAAATGCACAAACCCCAAACATCATCTGCACCTGTGCTGCTTGTGGTGTATTTCCATTTGAATAATGGAAAGAGTTGTAAAACTTTGTGCTTTGTGTGCTGCCAAGACTTTGCAGAGTACTGCAGTGCACTTATACACTTCTGCATGCTTGGCAGCAAGGGGACAAATGAATCTGGCCTTTCTGTTGCAGCAACAGGCTCTTCGTTTTGTACTTCAGTGTACAATGATCTCTCTATATACAGCCTTCTGAAAGAAGGAAAGCTTAATATAGCTATTAAAATGGAAGCCCTTCCTTGGGACTGTCCATATTTCAACAGAGACGGGGTGCGTGAAGGTGGAAAACATATTAGTGTGATGTATGCATCTCTCTTCCAGGTTTAAAAAAGAGAAAAGGAAGCCCATTCAGCTGCATGGCTATTTCCCCTAATGGTCGGTAGAGCTTCCCTAGGGTACAGTTTTTCTTTTTGGTGTAATTAGTTCCTTATCACTGGCTATTCGCTGTCTGTCTCTGTGCAGCCTCCCCTGTAAGGTCTGAAATGGCGAATTAACCAAGTTAAACAAGAATCTCAATGCACTTTGTCATATATAATCACACTTCAGAGACCTCGCAAAAGCTCTGTGAATATCAAATGTTGGTTATTAGAGAAGGTAAAGCCCAGACAAATTTGAGACCTCGTAACAGACAAGCAGGCTGCTTTGGCTGTAATGTTCAGGTTTTGGCACCTTTTAAGTGTGTGAGTGTCTGTGCATTTCTCTTATAGGTGAATGGCCTGGTTTGCAGGGGTTGGTTCAGAAGAGTTACAAGCTTAAAAAAGACAAATTACTGGTTAAAGATTGTGCGCGTCTTTCATTCATACAACTGTAATTCTTCAGATGGTTGCTATCATAGCTGAGTTTGAGAGATGAACTGAAGCAGGAAGGATTTTTCCATCATCGAGCTCCCGTGAGGCCCGTGGCACCGGTGCCGGAGCGGTGTCAGTCTGAGGGCTGCCCTGTGCCCCAGCCGGCCGGCCCCTGGTCCCCAGTCCCTCTTGGATGGCAGCACCCGGTCACCGTGCCAGGTCGTGGTCTTGAGATCTCAGCCCGTGGACTGCTTCATGGCTGGAAACAAAGAGCTGGTGACTCTGTGTGGCTTTTTCTCCTACCTTGTAAATGCTTTTTCAGGAGATGAGTCCCAGGATATGACGTGTGGGTCACGTAAACCCTCACAGGGGTTTCATTTTTGGGACTTAATATACGTGTGTGCAGGTACGTGAACTGGATCGCAGCCCTGCTCCGAAAGCGTTTGGACATGAGCGGATGAGGCTGTGCAGCCCAGGCCCGCTTGTCCTCATAGAGCAGAAACCTGAAGTATTTAAAAACGCACAAACAAACAAAAAGCCAAACCCAAACTGCACGCAAGTGTTTCCAAACAACAGAAAGTCATTTCCTTTATTAACAGCCTCTGCCATAAGACAGGTTAGTAGATGAAGCAACTTCAGAAAGCCAGCCTTGTTTGCAGCACAATGCTTTGAATAGGGGCTGCTACTCCTCAGCAGCAGCTGCTTTTTTTGCTGTTGCTTTCCCCTCCTCCCCCCCCCCTTATTCATCCATGCTGTGATTCACCGCATGGGCCGTGATGGGGAGCGATGCTGTTTGATGCCAGCCCAGCAGTGCAGCTTGCCGCCCCTGGAGAGAGCTTCTTGTCTCCCCCATCACCGCCGGGGTGCATGTGTCTGCAAACAGAAGTACTAAAAGATGTCATTGCAAAATGCCACGGGGATGCAAAATGCCGTGTGGCTTCCCGGTGGCGAGGGTAAAATGCATGCCCGGGGAGCTGGTAAGGACCCGTGTCCGGGTGGTGTAACGCCTTGCCCCTCTGCTCTCCCAGGGACCCTGGTGCCTCCTCGTAGCGATAAGCTCGTTTCAGTGTGCACACAGCGACTGGTGCCTGACTTGCTCATAAATAAAACCAGCTGGCTGCAACAAAAGTTGGTATTCCCAAGGCTTCATAATTATGTATGAGTCAGACCAGCGAGGCGAGTGCTCTGAAGCAGAGTGGTAGTAAACAGGATCTTACAGTCTCTGAGAAAACTGCTGACTTACAAAATGCAACACCTCCACCTGCCCCAAAAAGCATCGCTAATACGTTTATTTTCACATTGTTGTCTTTATATGGTTATGGATGATAAATCGTGGCATAGTTCAGCCCTTGCAAAATCACATTCAAACAAATGTACTCATCACAATCTAGCAATTTTAATTATCCTGTGTGCCTAAGTTTTAACATTGGTGTTTTAATGTTAACTTTTGTTTGTCTGAATTAGGTTTGGGTAGCCTAATAATTGAGTAAATAGGTTTTGTTTTGTTTTTTTAATTCCATCACTGTTAATTTTGTTGGTATTTGTAATTGCAAATATGTACAGTCAACAGTAGACCTTACCTGGGGAGTGCTGGCACTTCAATTTGTGTTTAGTGGAAGACCTTTCCCTTCTTTCTGTGATGCGTGTCTTACTTCTACTTCTGTAATATTTGTTTAATTTTAGCTGTCACTAGTTACATAACATTTCTCTTTTGCCTGCAGTTTTCAAGGTCAGATTCAGGTTTTACTTGAACAAACAGTAAGTGCCTGCATGGGGAATAGGAGAGCTACAGACAGAATGTGTGCACGATATAATATGAATATCTCAAAAAGCTGGTTGCTAAAATGGTTTGCGGTAGTTGTCTGCCTTGCATGTTTTGGGAGGATTACTTCAGAGCTGGTTTTTTTGCTTATGAAAAATATGTTTAAAAGCTTGTTCTAATTCCAAAATGTAATTTGTTGATTTGTCTCTTTCGGTCAGTGTGCTTTCTGCTGTAAGTGCATCTTTAATTGCTTTATCTGCTCACTGGTGTCATGGACAGGACAATCAGTTTCCTTTAAATACAGAGAAATGAATGAAACCTGTGCTGTGGGTTATTTGCCTTGACAACATTTAATTGTAAAACTGGGGTAGGTTTGAATTTATCAGCACCAAGTCATCTTCTGTGAGTTCTACCTGACACATTGCTATGCTTTGGGATGGATTGGATCTGTTCCTGTTTTCCAGCTAATTCCCGCAACGTTTGAAAGTTGTTGTGGCACTGAAGGTTTTGGACACCAGAGCTCCAGCGCCATTCCCCATGTTTCTCATTCCTGACTTAGTGGTCCTGTCCCTTTGCCTCCTGCGCACAGTCTTCCCAAAAGTAAAGTCAAAGCCAGAGGAGGACAAGTTACTCGGAGCAGTTTCTAGGTGGTTTCCAACCATGGTAGCACAGGACACTGCACCAGGCTTAAGAGACGGGAAGCACAAAACAGGCAGTTTTGGTCCTGGGTCAGAAATTGGGACAGGGTGAAAAGCTGGCTTGGGCAAGCTGGGCTGGTAAACTGGGCTCAACGCAGACTGCAAATTAAGTGTGGATGTACCCCTAAAAATAATCAATTATTGCAAAATGTGCCTGTAAATACAGCTGTAGCAGGACCTTTGGTTCTCCCAGTCTCCTCCTGCACCAGAGGGCTCTTGGTGGTGAACACTGGGGGAGACCTTATCCTGCAGAGCTCTGAGACTGCAGCACATCAAGGCTTTCCCAGGCACTGGGGAAGAGGGTTTCATATTAGTCATAATTGGCAGTGGGTATTTAAAAAGTGTACGAGAGTTCGTATATCTGACAACATCACTTTATTTTTCCAGCTTTATGGCTACTTGGCCAGCTCGCTGGAAGTTGATTGACTGCCTAGCATGAGGGAAGACAACGATGAGTCTGTCTCCTACCCGTTAGCCCTAAAGGAAAAGTGTGATAGATGGAACTTGAGTTATTTCCAATAGTGAAATCTTGACTTCTCTGTGTGAGGGGCTTGCAAAACATATTCCCTTACAAAGTGAGGTCCCTGTCTCCAGAGCTGCTCTTTGCCTTCAGGACCAGCGGGACCCCAGTCCTGAAATGACTCAACGTGAGTCATGATCAGAGGCAGGATCAGGTCTCCATGTTCACATTCATTTAAGGAGAACAAATACCACGTTTTAAATCTATGTGAACTTCAAATAGCTTGGAAACTTGACAGAATATATTGCTTCCACCTCTACTTTCTGACAGATAATTTTGTTCTGTTATAGTTGATGGGATAGCTGTAAATACTTCATATAGTATGGATTAATATTTTGAGTGTATTGCCAGTCTTGGAGGGAGAGGAAGAAGAGCCACAGAAATGGAACATGAGATGACATATTATATAGTAGTCAAATGACTGCTGATTGGCTTCTTTTCAGCTCTCTGAAAGTGGTTTACAAGTTTTCATCTATCTAAATAACATAGCAAATGAAAACTCTAGCTTTTTGTGTTTAATGTGCTGTTCCTGTAGCTCCTTGCTTTGGCCTTCCTGGAGGCTCCCACAACATGCCTAGGGAGAGCGGATCTGGTATCTCCATCATACAGATGGAAAAATGAGGCATGGAGAGGCAAAGTGACTTGCACAGGCTTATGAAAGACTGTGGGAGAGCTAAAATTTGACCACAGCTTTCCCAGATCCTAAGTCGATGCCTTAACATAGTCTCTTTTGGACTTTGTGTTATAAAATATTGGTTACTTTTTTCATTACATCATGACTACTAATTTCCTAATTGAAATTATTTGGAGGAACACAAATCCATGCTGCAGCTGTAAATTTAAACAAATTTCACTGACACACTTTCAGCTGTAGCAGCTTAGGCTCTCTGTTTAGTCCTCAGGAACAAGGCAAGGTTGGTATTGAAAGTATGTTAAAATGAAGTTGTTAAACAATGGGGCATTTTCAACTACAGGCAAAACTACATATTGAGGTTTGCAATCCTGGCTGTAAGAACAGAAAAAGTTCATAGGAAAACCAAATCCTTTAACTGAAGTTTTAAAGTGTTGGCTCTTAGTTATTAATGATGTATGGCTCGGAGCGGGCAGGGAATGGAGCTTTGAGGGTAATAAGAAGGGCAGTGAGTAGAGGTGGAGGACAACACCCGTCAGGATTTTATAGCCCTCATGTATAACGAACAAGCCAACCCCAGATGACTCAGAGCTCCAGAAATAATCAGGGTGTTATTTTGATTCCCCGAAGTGAACAAATACTTAAGAGGATGAGGCACTGCACCAGACATGGTGCAATCGCTCAGTAATGCAGGAAACCTCCCGGGCGCTGGTGCTCTCTCTGTGGGGCTGGTTACACGCAGATGTGCACATGCGGGTCTGTGCTTGGTTCTGCTGGAGCTGCAGGAGGCTTCCTCTGGTATGCATTATGGCCAAAAGATTTGATCCCTGCCGTGTTAGGCTTGAGTAGCTCTGCAAGCTGAGGCACCAAATGCATCATCCTGTGCAGTGATGGCGAGCTGGAGTGGGAGTGTGAAACCAGGAACCTGAGTGTCCTTGGGCGAGGTGATGTTCAGGTGTAATAACGTCACCCAGAGACCACCCTGCATGGTGGACCTGTCCCAGTCCTCTGATCTTAGCCTGGACCGCTGTCTTCTGTCTTGTTACTACCCTCCAAGATCTGTGTGTTTCAAAACCTTTTTCCAAATATGGAACACTGAACCCTTGCCCTTGCTGGCTTTTCCTCCTAGATAGGAGCTGTGTAGGATGTGAAATAATCTGAAATCATGTCAGACAGTTTCTGTGAGGGGTTGCCAAGGCAGCTTGGCAAGTATGATAACATCTGTAGGGCCTGAATGCCCCAAACTTTCATAGTTTCCCCTCTGTAGTATTGATTTTGAAGAACATCAAGTTGAAGTGAAATGCAGTGAGGTCAGTACTGTTGGAGGGGTGGGATGGCTCTGCAGGGATGGATTTGTGTGTGTGTGTGCTCATGTGAGCTCTGACTGTGGAACCATCTCTTGCATGAATATGAAGGGTTAAAAGCACACAATAAATAATAGCAGCAAAATAATGGGCTCTAATATATTCTGGCAAGATACTGTACTGTTTTCAGTACTATGCAGCTGACAGTTTTCTGTTTTCAATAACTTAAAAAGTGGAGCCATAGAATTTCAATCACCTTCCATCTTACCAAGAGCCTGACTCCTCCAGAATAACTCAGAGGAATTGACTCAACCATATTTTTCATGTTTCCCAAATGAGCAGTGCAATGCCATGAAAATTAGGATGGAACAGGAAACAGACAGCTGCGCCATCTCCATCCTTCTGAGAAGATGAAGGTCAAAGACACCTTCATTCTTCTCAACATTTTTCCTCCCAGCTGGGTTGTAAATGTAAGTACAGCCCAGTGCAATTAATTGTGAAGAAAACCAATTCTTAGGGCCTCTTAAAAAGGATGGAGAGCGAGTTCTTTTGATTATATTAGGCACTGTATTTGGTAGTGTCATCTTCTTATTGTATCTTAGACCTTGAATTGATCTCTGTAAGAGATAGTAAAATTAAAATAGTTTCTTGCGTGCTTGACCCTAATTGTGTAATCTCCACTTTTTTTCCTCCATTGTATATTCTGCAACATGCACAAAACCCCAACGTTTCTTGGGTATTCAGACTGGAAGAAACCCTTTGTTCCCATGGTATACAGACCTGTCACTGATTAGTCTATCTTCTATTCCCAGTGCTATATGGCAAAGTTGGAAACCACCAACTATGTCATCTTCCCATTCCCTTCTAGATAGAACTAGCTTTTATTCTTTCGTATGTGATGCAGGTAAACAATTCTTACATTAAACAGAACTCTTAAATTTGAGTATGTACAACTTAAGATCAAGTGAGGGAATCGCTGCATGTGTCAACCAGAGAAAACAGCTCCCTGTTTATACTGAGGGCAAGTGCTATTAAGTCTTGACCTTGTCTACATTTGATAAATCACTGGTACATTTTTCTTCTGAAACCTTCATCTTGTGCTGGTTCCTCATCTGAAACAGTACCTTTGCTTTCCACAGTCACTAGCTAGAGAGATTTTCACTTCTTCACATATAAAAAATTCATCCTTTTTTTTCTGAAATAGTATGAATGGATTTCCCTGAAAACAACATTAAAACCTACCTTCACCTCTCATGTAACAACTTTCCAGTTTAGATCTAAACCATGACCTGTTTCTATATCTTTAGTCAACGTATTTTGTCTTCGCTTGGTTCTCACAGACATTTAAATATGTGTTAAATAATACATGGTACACCTATTTCTTGACGCTGAATCCCAAGGCTCAAGTCTGGTCCTCTGTTTTCAGTCAAAGTAATAATTATGATGAAAATGTATGAAAATATTTGTTTGAAAAAGGGGATCTGGAAACATCCTGAACTTATTTGAAACGTGTTATCAAACAGCTTTCGCTTAATGGTGCAGTTGTGACATAGGAAGCCAAATTAGCTCAGAGTACAAATTTAGACACCTGCATAAATACCATATATTGGTATTTTTAATGTGCAATATTCACCTGTTTGCCTTGAGGACAACACAGTGAATGTGCCCATTGTTAGCAGTGAGAGGGTTAAGTCTGAGCTCACTAAAACCTTTTTAAAGCCTGTGCTTGTAAAGCAAAGGAGGATTTCTAAGTAATAAACTACTTGAGCTCATTTTAGCCCTGAGCCTTTCTTAAGGCAAAACCCATCAACTGCATTAGAAAGTATACATACTGGTCATTATTGAAGGATTTTAGACTTCCCTAAGGAGATGTTTAACTAATAAGAAGGTTAACTGTGCATATATACTTGTCAGTCAAGCGAACAGTAGTCTACAAAATCCTCCCATAAAGGAGAACAAATAAAGGAAAAAAATAGATGGAGCATGCAGTTTCCCACATACATAAGGCACAATTTCTTCTCTCACTGGATCATTCTGTTTCGTGTCAAGTATTCCATGACTCCTATGAAAGAAACTGTTGCCATTAGTATGACCTTAACTGCTTAATGCAGCATGATATCATCTGCATTATTTCTATGCCTTCTATGCCATAATAGTGTAATAATAATTTTGAGTTTAATTTAAGCATATTGTAGTTTACATGTTACACATAACTGGAAGTTATTGATAGGCAACTGGTCACCATGTTTGTTAGCCTGTAATCATGCACCAAGTATTTAATGATTTTTCTAAACCAAAGATGTTGCATCTCTTTTAAGAACTGCAGCATACAGAAAATTAAGTCAAATAATTTGCAACGAATTTTATGACAGAAGTCTCTTGAACTTAATATATACTAAAGCTTGAAAACAGTCCAAATAAGGACTTTGAAAACACACACTTGTTTAACAAAAAACATTGCAAGTGACTTTACAATGTGACGTTAAATCTGTATTAATTTTTGATGTATGGACATTTAATCAGATTTGCAGACTCTTAATATGGGCCAACAGTTCGAGTGTAGAACATGCAACTGACAGCATGGTTCTTCATATAGTTACTAACATTACGCATGAACTGCTGACACCGTTCAGCAAGGCTTGCCTTTAACGGACTGTCTAAAGCACCAGTGGGTGGTTTGTGCTGCAAAACTTTCCTCCATGATGTGCATTTTCTCTTTCTCTCTGTGTCTTTGGGAGAGAATGAAAATGTGGAGCTGCAGTGCCAGGATAATATTTTGGCTTCTAAAATCATCTGTGAATAATTTTAGTTAAATACCAACCTGCTGAAATGCTGAAATTGCAGAATTCCTCCCATACTCATACTTTCACTACCCCCAGTTTTAAGCCATTTTCAATATTGTTTTGAATTCTTCAGATTTGACATCTCCCAGCCTTCAGTGATTTTGTCAGGAAACGGAATGAGTGAGTCACAGAAAAAAAGCCCTTTAGGCAGATCTCCTCACAGCCCAATTCTTCTTAATCTTTTAAATTGGAAATTTACTCTTGCAGAAAGCCCAGGGTAAATGGCACCAGCTGACGAGTAGAGCTGCTGGAGTTGGTCCTGTGACTCTTCACAGGGGACTGGGCTTTCCTGGGCACAGACTTTCATCGTCCTGTGGCCGGGCAGGAAGCCCCCGGGGTCACTGCAGCCAGGGCGGGTGCTGGCAGCGTGGGCCGTGGGAAAGTCCTGCGTGAGCAACTCAAACTGTGCCTTGGTCAATGAGAAGGCTTTCAGTGCAACAAGGAAAACTAGTTCTGTTTCATCACTGGCTGCAGATGGGGCTGGTACTTGGCTTGATGACCCTGGTTGAGAAGCGTGTCCAAGGCATGGGTCCATCCCCAAGGAATAACTGACCCTCTCTGCCCACATGTGAAGAGCCCTTACAAACATGTGGTCTGTCCTCATCAGGCTACACAAGCAGGAAAAATTTTGAAGAGAAAGGAAGAAGATCCTAGTCCCCACCCATGGTACAGAACAGCTTTTACTTATGCCAGAGTTTAGAGATGCTGAGGATACAAGGCATTTTTCATGAAGACCCAGCAACCTTTCTTTCCTTTCTGGCAGACCATTTGATATCAAAATGATATCATCCACCCTGCTGGTTATACTGGAATAATGAAGCCTGCGTGGCTCAAACAAAACACAAACACATCCCAATCACTGGAGCACTCAAAAGGCATTTGCTATCCCAGACTGTTATCTTGATGTGACTTTGTCCATGGATATTGCTGAAAGTAATGGTATTCCTGGGAAACAATTCATGTGTGTGACAGAAAGCACAAAATGGAGATGCAAAGCACTACAGCTGGATCCTCTCTCAAAATAGAATTAGAAAATCCTGAGCCCTCTCCTTTCAGCTAGATGTGTAATTCAGGAGACCAAAATGTAGCCTGTAATGGGATGTATGCAATGAAACACCAGTAAAATTTAAGACTTTCTTATGCAAAGCTGTATCAGTAGGGAATAGATACACAATCTTTCAGTTTAATGAAGCCATCAGGTTGGTGGATGTGCTTTTGGTTTCTTATTACTGCATTTGTATTTGTATAAAAGTTGTACTGCTTCCTTTTGATCAAACAGTTTTAAGAAGATGCCTTACAGCGCTATCATTGGTGCTTATTGCTGGCGTGGATCCCTGTGCCTTTGCAAAGTGAAGGGGCGAACCCTGCTGCGAAGCATTCCCCGTCCCTGCTGCTTTGATGTATTGTCGGTGTAAAATCATCAATTACACAAGGCATTTTCGATCCCTGTAACATCATGTTGCCAAACTACTTAATAATGGCATTAGCAAACTGGAATTGAATTTCTCATAGATGGTTTGAGCCAAGTTTGTGACAGCTAATTTACAGCGTCTCTGATTCACTGCTATTCCCCACTTCCTAGACCCTTGATAAATCAAACTCTTTACACACATTTAGTTGTTTTTAATTTGCATCTGTGTTACGAAAAGTGGGAGGAATTCTGTTCCTCAAGGGATGGCAGCACTTCCCAAGAGATTGTCTTGTCTATTTTGCAGAATTCAGGCTCCCATCCTTAGCTCTAACGCTTTCTTTTTTTTTTCCCCAAATGTTGCCTCGTGAGAAGCCCCACTGCCATGTGGCTTGTGCCAGGGACTTATTACACTGATGCCTTTTAAAAAATGTTTTTTCTTGTAACTCCTTAATGGTTCTGATAGTTATTCCTTAAATGTTTCCCTCTTCCCAGCCAGAAACCAGGCTCTGATTCCTTTCCTTTTGACCTCGGTGCCCCTGTCTAACCTTTTTAGTGGCACACTTGGTGTTGGCTTCCTTAGAGCATTGGCTGAATTATACGGGTAGTTTTGGGGTAGCTAAAAGCCACTAGATTGTTTCTGCTGTTATTTCCTTAGCTTTTTGCTTCCAAAACAAACAACTCTTAACTGACACGAAGCTCTTAATTAATCTGTAACATCACATGCAGGTAAAATCTTAGCTGTTTTTTGCGTCACTCTGCAGTTGTTTGGGTGAGTGGCTGTGGAGCCCAGGTTTTTGGAAGTTACTCTTTAAAGGGCCTTATGAACACTTTTTTTTTTTTTATGAGGGCAGAATTTGAATGAACAGTTCAACATGATGCAATGACATGGGACTAGGGTAGGACACGTTCCCCTGCCCTCTGTATAGCCCTCTTAATTCACATTTTCTTCAGTTAGCGAGCCATGTAAATAGGATTGCCTGTGAAATGATTTGTTTCTTTTGATGTGTATTGATTTGTTTTGCCTAATTCATCCTGGCAAAGTGAATCTGGAGAAGGAACTGCTCTTTGGGATGCTCCCACTTCTCTCGCCTTGTGTCACCTCCACCCTCTCATTGTCACCTTCATAACTGAGGACTTCTCTTAACCCAGGTCATCGGGCACTAGCTCGTGTTGTGCCCACAGGGGTTATATCCCTGCAGAACTGCTTGTGGCCAGGGTGTGGGGAAGAAAACAGGAATGATCTTAGTGCTTACAGGGCTGAGGTTACTGCACGCTGCAGAGGTACGAGGCTGGAGCAGGGCATTGCTGCATGCAGACCGAGGTGCTGGTCCCATCACTGGAGCAGGTTTCTCCTTCACCCTGGTGCCAGCATCTGGGGCGTTGAACGGCTGCTCGGACTGTGTTTGTGCAAAGGGAGTGCTGGAATCCTCCAGAAAAGATGGATACTTTTCTTGCTTATAATTACCGAGAGGTGTTTTAAGGTGCTCAAGTGACAGCAAAACATTTCATGCATTGATATCTAAACATAGAGCAAAAAGCTATGGCTGGCTGGTAAATGTGTCAGCCTTCAGGAGCATGAAATAGCGTGGCTTGCTGTTGCGTGTCTTTTAACTTTTGATACGGCTCTTTCTTCCCTGCTTGTCTACTGTGCTGAGGTTTGCTTTATTGCACAATAAGTCCAAATTCAGCAATTTACATTTCTCTTAGCTTGAACAACTCTTTCCACTGCTTATTACTTGCAGACACCATGAGGTATCACTACACACAGGCAGCTTTCACCGAGGGAGCCTATTGTGTTGGTATTTCCTTGATTACACTATCCTCTGAACCTTCTCGCACTGCCTGTTAAAAGAGAAAAACCCTTCACGTGTCAAATGCAGCCAGATCGGCCTCTTGCCTTTGATATGGAAAGTACACTTAATGCTTGGAAGGAGAAGCTGCAGCAAAAAGGTGCTGCCGGAGAGAAAAGAATAGCTTTTTGTTTTCACCTAATTCCAGAATAGATTTTCTCCACTTCCTATGAGCCGGCCAGGTGAGCCCAGGACAGGGTGGGAGAGCCTTGGGCAGCCGATGGCGGGTGCGTTTTCTGCCCCTTCACACCATTGGTGGCTGTTTGCTCTGTCAACGTGCATCATGAGAAAGGGGTTATTCAGTAAATCGTAGCTCTCCTTTGAAGGGACCTTTGGCAGCCGTCGGACGATGAGACAGAGCCGGTCCCTTCTCCCAGGCAGGGCTGAGCATGCTGCTCCTTGCTGTCACGGCTGGGCTGCCACCAGCAGAAGTTTCTGTCAGTCTCGGATGTCAGCTGAACACGGACAGTCTTTCAGGCTTTGGGAGGTTTTGCAATGCCGTTGTGGTCTGAATTGGGAAAGGGCAATGAGGGAGCGTGAAATTTAAACTAAAAGAATAAGACTTTGAAGTGATCTTTGGTAAACGCAGGTGTGTGGAGGGTAAAGGATCCATCAGTTTGGGATGCAGGTATGAGGTGATCACACAAGGTTATGGAAAGGTCAAGGCAGGAATAAAACTTTGGACGAATAGTGATTTGGGAATACGTGTGATGGAGTCAGGGTGGAGGAAGGAAAACCTCAGTCAACAGATGTTTTGGGAGTTGTCTGATGTCCTACGGATTCAGGTGCCGCCATAGGGGTGGGACTGATGTCCGCTGCAGTGGTCCGAGCTGTACAGGGTCACACGTTTGTCTGTTTTCTGCCTGGGTGCTGAGCACCACTCACTTGGGAGGCAGGGATGGCCACAGCGCCGAGCGTGGCAGGAGGCAGGCAATGGGAGAGTCACTTTTCAGGGGGAATAGAAAGTTCCTGAAGCTTGATGGCCTTGAGATAACCTGTCCGCATTTTCAAGGCAACCAAATTGCTTAAGTATTTCCACGGGGATCTCTTTTAATTTCAGCATTTTGGCCCCGAATGAAGTAACAGTAATGGTCTGTCTAAACAACATATGGTGATGCTGTACAGATGCGTGAGTTCATTCAAATGCTGAAAAGTTGATAGCTTAATTAGCTGCTGAGATACCTCGGAGGGGATACAGCTGGAAGATGCCCAAGGTCCCCTGCTTCTCAGGGGCCCATTTCCCAGCTGCTGACATCCCTGCTATGTACTTTGGTGCCTGCCCGTGGCGGAGCTGCCTGCAAGCAGCACAAGAACCTGTTGATATCAAAGACAGACCTTCTGGCAAGATTTCTCTTGATGAAAACTTCTAGGAAAATAACTGCCTTCAGCTATGTGAACTGTGTTTCATAAAGCAAAGGCTAGGTAAGGCCAGGTCCTTTCATACCAGGATTTAACAGCATGTCCTACAACAAGTTGGTTAGTTGTCAGTGGTGTACTCCAAAGGCAGCATGAAGGAACCTGCTCTTACAGTGGTTTTTGTTCTTCCTTTTGGCTGCTTTCAACATGATGGGCCCATCCTTTGATCTTGTTGTGTGGTTTACCAGTGTTTGCCATAACAATATTTCTATAGCTTTTAACTTCAGAGAGCCTAATTGCTTTATTGCATTTCTTTCAGTGGGTACCTGCCTCTTGATTTCTTTTTTCTCTGCTCCCTTTTCTATGTGATAACGCAGCAGTACGGGCGTCTATGCGTAGACTAAAATACCCAGCCTCCACTCAAGTTGAGTGGCCCAGGATAAGGTTCAGCGATATTCTGGCACAACCTGAATTGTGTCTTGGGTTGCGTAAGTGGTGCTGAGACATCTTGAGGAAGAAATGGCCTTTATGAAATGTTTTCTTTATCAAGAGATTCAAAGAAGCTTTTTAGTTAAGGTTGCAAGTCAAATCTTCAAATTTATTATTCTGAGAGGTGAAAAAATAGATGAATTGTAATATTCTTTCTTCTCAGGTCACTACGCAGTACTCTCTCTACTTGGTAAGGAGAGATGCGTTTTTTATCTTTTCTGAGACTAAAGCCAAAGGCTTTTTTGTAATAGAAAAATAGTCAGAATAGCATTGCAGTGAATTTTATTAAAAGCCCGTACAAATGTATTTATATGTGGTAAATATATTCTACCTGCTCCATGTATTACAGTTTCTGCTGAGCTGCTCTTATTAAAAATCGGCAGAAATGTTTAAGGTCTAATATGTTAGATAGTTTAAAGCATGGCAAAAAGCAGCTTAATATCAATTTAAAGGGTTTTTTTCAACTGTAGTTGACGGAAACTGTTTACTGAGTTTTGCGTGAAAACTTCTAACCTGCAAATTCCAATTTCATAGTTCATTCATACGTGGGAACTTAATTTGAGATCTGAGCAGTTTTGATCTGATTAGCAGGTCAGGTGCTCTTCCGTTTCTGGAGGGAGAAACTGAGATCTCTGTGCTGGGTTTCAGTGGGTGTGAACTCTCAGGCAGGCATTTGGCATGGGTTTCTATAGGTAATCTGTAGTAAATATTTTTCTTATATGTAGGCATTTCTGGCAATTAACTGCTTAAAGGAGCATGCATGGGAGTGAAGGTACAAAGACACAGAAGCATCCTAGAAATGAACTGGACTGATTTATAAAGAATATTAACAAAACCTTTTTTGCTGCTTTATCCAATACGGATCCAATATGGCACACGGGCCAAGAGCTCTGTGACGGCGGCTGTAAGAAGCTGAGGCGATAGCTCACCACAGCCTTATTTCTGCAGGGCCTTGTGGAGTCAGTGCTGGGAATGTACCCGAGCTCCAGCAACTCCGATATTAAATGACATCTTTTCAAACTCCACGGGTCTGCTGCATTGCATGGATTTCAGTTCAGTTCCTGTGAATATCGAGTAAGGTATCTTGCTGGAAGAACGACTGGAGGGTGAGAGTATTTCATCTATCTGAGAAGGGTACAAATGGTTTTCATGCCCAGTAGACAGGTTGTACTGGGTGCAAGGCCCCTTGAACTGCCTCTCTCATAGCCAAACCAGGGAGATCATACCTTGATTTTAGGTTTTCTGCCAGGAGGACCCAGTTCTAGTTTCTCTGCACCTAATACAAAATGGAGAATGCCTTTTTGCATTTATTACCCAGACCATTGCCTTAGCACTCCCAAGATTTTATTCAATGTGACTTTTTCTAACCTTGTGGAAATTGCAGTGATGGAAGATGCATCAGCAATTTTCAATCTTATTTCTCTTCCAGTGGTGCCTATCAGCTTGCTTAACAGCATAATGAATGAGTTCACAGGTGCTTTTCTTTTACTATCTTCTGGTTGTTTGAAAGGAGCTGTATTTTGGTCAATGAGACAGATGGTAGAGAGGCAAGGTGAACTAAAGTTTACCTTTTTTCATACATGTCTAACAGAATATGATTAAACATTAAAACTGTGCAGTTAATTCTGCTGTATTTACCAAAAGAAAATTTTCTGAGGAGTGGTTGTTATGGAAACAGTAGCCCTCTGTCCTTCCAATTGGAAAAGATTTATTTTAAGGGAGCTAAAAACCTTTAAATATTCAGCAAGTATAAAAAGGTGAGATCATAATATTCGTCTTACATATCCTCTACGAAGCTTCAAAAACTTTCATGACGATGAGAAGATAGTGCAGCGTGGCAAGCAAGAAAGGCTTGAGAGCCCTTTTTTAATGTGGAAAAGCGAAGGGACTCATAAATAAGGGAAGTAGGACATTCATAAAGGGAAATGAGACTGCTCGAGCAGAGACACATCATCACGTGCAAACCTTGCGTAGGAGAATAAACCTCCAGCCAGAGGAGCTGCCTTACCTGCAGGCATTAACCTTTGCTCAGGGAGCCCGAAAACCCCCGTCCCCTTACGTTGCTTCCAGCAGGGTTCAGGCGTGTTGGGGCTGATGGTCGTGACTTGCTGCACGAACAGAGGCTATTTATAGGGGTTCTGTGGGCCTCGTAACTGCAAGTCATTTAAATCTGTATGGTGTGCTGATAGCATTTCGCTTGCATTGTAGAGTAGCTCCAGAACGGGTCTCTGTGGTGTATGAAAGGAATTTTAGATTCAGCATACCAGAAATCAGCATACTGGTAGCTTCAGATGACAACTTAAAATACTGTAATTTGCTGAACAATCACATGGGTAAAAAAAAAAAAAAAGTTCCTGGACTAATAACAAAATAACACGCCCAAAGCTGCAGTAGACAGCAGGAAAATTGTTCCCTGAAGTACTTTCAAACTGAAAATCAAGTTTCAGCTTCGCTATATTCCTGTTTCTTTTGCGCTCACTTCCAAGAAACATTTAGGGCTCGACTATAGATTAAAGAATTATTATTTTTTCCTACTGAAAATGAAATATAAAAAATACCTTGAGTTGGAATTTTCTATTTTTTAATGTTCCTTTAGCTACAGCACACATTTAGGTATGCACTGTGTTTCTGATACTCTCCTGATGGGGATTTCTTTCCACGTTAGTTGCTTTCAGGTTACAACCCAGATACAGCCGAATCTGAGCATTATAATGAAGTATAAGCCTTGAATTCTTTTTCATTTTGGAATGAGTCCATAATGATTAACTGCACTGATTAACCGTAAGGGCTTTTGGTGGTGACATGGACAGCAGAAGGAGGAAGCGAAGGAGCTGCAGTGAGGGAGCATGGCACTTCGTGCAATGTCCTCGCAGATCTGCTATTGTTGGCCCTTGACAGAAAAGGTGAAAAATGGGGAATCTCAGATGAAAGGAAATGCTTTGTCTTAGGAGGCAGCTGGTTAAATGCAGAATATCACCTTTTTTATGGGCTCCATGTAGTGATGGCATTTCCACACTAGTGCAGAAACTTTGATGGACAAGTGGGTTGACAAGCTTGCAATCAAGATAGCCTCTCTTATCTCCACGGACTCTTCACTAATATTGAAAGTATATGCCGACTCTAGTATTCTCCTGTGTAAGCATCTTGATTACAATTAAGAAAGACACTGCTTGCAAACTCTCGTCTGAATTTAACTCACAATATTTCATTGTATGACAGAAATAGTTTATTAAGCTTTCAGTTCAAATAGGAGCTAACATAGGGAATGGAAAATCAGTGCTGCTTTAATTAATCTTTTGTTTCTGAGAATGGGAGGAGGTGAACATCGCTTTCAATGGGAAAAAGTGAAATTTAACCCTCTTCCAAACTCCTACAAAAAACCAGCTTTTGGTAAAAGTCCAAATATTGCAGGTGCAATGGAGGAAGAATGAATCATGGCACGCCAATACCCAGGCTTTCAATGTCATGAACGTATTTGCTCCCTGCAGAAATAACTATCAGTCGCTACATTTAGCAGATAACCATGTGGAGCCATTGTACCAACCTACGGCTGTGTTTTGTTTGTGATTTCTTTTGTTTGGGTGAAAACTGGGGGTCTGCAGAAATCATTCACGTTGCTCCACGCCACTTATCCTCTATTTTGCTGGTCCATTGCAGAGTGTGAATGTCACCTTCTGTGAATAAACTTGCCAGCTGTCTGGGGAAGAAAGTGAATTTCAGCTCCACCTGAGGTGCATCATGTTCTGTTCCTTGGGAGGTTTTATAATGATACGATATTTTCCGGTCAGATTTTACACTAGAGAAAATGGCAGTTGCATAACTTTAAGGATCTTTGTCCTGTCAGATCCATTCCTTACTTTACATCTGTTAAACCATTTCTAAACACTGTCTTTTCAGGCTGTATTTTAAGAGTACAGGTATAGGAAGTGTTAGCAGTGTGCAACCGCCAAGTCCCAGATTCTTCCCTTTAGGACAATTCTCATGCTGGGGTGGGGAGCAGCTCCTTGTCCCACGGTATTTCCCACCCTGCTGCTGGTCCTGGGCTTTGACCCTGCTGCCGTTTCCCCTCGTGGGCCAGGGCTGAGGCTCTCCGGACAGCTGGAGGGAGCTGAACTCCTCCGGGGTGGAGGAAGACAGCGATGCCTTCCCGGGGGTGGCACTGCCTGCCCCGTCCTCACCAGAGCCGTTTGTTTCCCTTTCTGTGCGCGCATAAGCAAAAGGCTTTAGATGACAGCCGTCCTCGGAGAATAGCGCGGTCTTGTTCCTACACCTCCATACCATATGCTCTAAATGGATATGGACCTTCAGCCGAAACCCATCAGTATGATTTCTCTCGTCACTATTTTAGCAGTCTCTCTTTTGCCCTTGGCCGTGGCGTGCGTATCACCAATGCCGTGGCAGTTAATCGAGCTGCTTGAGCACAACTCTTGTTTCTTCCAGAGAGGAGAGGTGAACCCTTTTGTGATAAACTCCTCTACTGCTCCTCTGCTGATGTAGGTATCCGAGGTACCCCGGGTGCTGTGGTCTGTCCTGGCCCTTGAGTGCCCTCAGCTCCTGGCCAGGGGCTGTGGGGTGACAGGGATTCCCGACTGTAGCAGTGTGCCTGTAAAGGCTTTTTGGAAGGAGCTCTGGGGCGAAGCGCAGCCTTGCGATTAACTCAGGTTGTTAGTCTGGACCGGATCCAGAAGAGATCCGTCCAAGAGGGGGGTTATGTGCTGTATTTGTGTGCTGTAAGAACAAAAAAGGTCATTCTTTGCAGAACTTGTCATGGATTTCGTTGAAAATTGGGCAAATAAATTTCCAAGGAGACTGCAATGAAGTCACAGATGAAGAAGTCAGGCTTTTTAGAAGCAGCACATGTCTCTGAAACCCTAATAAACCTGGGGGCAGGGATGAACTCCCAGGGTATGCCCAGCTTCTCTGGGCGACGTGCAGGTCTGTTACGTGGGCTGATAGAGGCGCGCGGTCTGTGCAGACAGCTGGTCTGGATGTTAAACATCCGTGCGCGTACTGCCAATGCACAACGGCCCTGGGTGAAGGGAATGCTCCAGGCTGGGGAAAAAGGATCTGGCGAGTGGGCTGATGGAGAGCAGAGGTGGGTGGGTGCTGAGCACCTTGACCTTGCTCTGGGGATGGTATCACACGCACTGTCTTGGTGTGTTGTATTGCCTCTGATGGAGCAGAGGAAGGTGGAGACTTGGTCAGTGGGTTCCTTCAGGTGGCTTTAGGTGGAACCTCAAAGGGATTTGCACCCGCTGCCAAAGCATGTCCACAGTGGGGGGGCTGCCTGTGTGCTCCCAGACTCTACTGGCCAGCTAGGAGTCCTACGGCTCATCTTGTATGGAAAGCCTGACATTGTCTTAAAAAAGACAAGGGGCATTTAACCCCTTTTGCGCTTGTCTGTTGAGTTCTGGGGGAAGGTAAATCACGATGAAATGGGTCGCTGTAGGAAGCTCTGTCTCAAAGAGGTGGCAGATCCCATTTATGCCCTGGACCATGTTTAGACTGAGTCTGTGTGATGTCTCCTGCAAGCTGAGTTTTGGGGTTTGGAGGCTTTTGATGATCGTCCTGGCTTTGGGGAAGGAGTTTGCCATAACAGACAAGCGCAGAAACCCTCCCGTTGCAGGCAAACCCTGAAGCAGCAGAAGGCCGGTTTCCACACTTAGTTATACTCATCTAATAGTGCCCCAGGCACGTGTTCTGCCCCTCTGGTTATCTGCCCTCCTCTTCCTCCCCAGGACTTGCTCCTGCTCCTCTGGCAGTACTCCCCTCCAGTCTGCCACAGGTTTTGTATTTTGTTAACGGTTGAGCCTTTTTGTAATGGAGCAACAATAATGCTCAGAGGTCAATTCCTGAACTTTTCCCAGTGCTGGTGAGGAATGCAGAGCCGCTTTGGAGCTCCTGCGAGGGAATGACAATAATAGCCAGATCTTGATCTCTGAACCTTCTCTGCTCTAATGAGCATTTCTGGGGAATTGTGCCCATAATGAACCAGCACTTTCCAAAGGGAAGCAATCCTGAACACATCAATGGATGTGTGTGGAAGCCCTCAAGGAGAGTATTTGAGCAAAGGACTGAAAGTCTCTGTGCTCTTTTTTCTGTCTGTATCTGAAATGCCAGTGCAGACATCTAAAGTACCTGCACTCACGTTGGTTGCTTTCTGCATAGTTGAACTGCATGCATAAGTGCCACATTTATAAAATCCTTGTAATGCTACTTTCTAAAATATTTAAAATCCATGAAATCTCCCGAGTCCAGGCAAGAACACTAATGATATGCAATGAAGCGTTTATGTAAGATGGGTCTTTAGTTGAATGTTTTGGATCAGGCAAAGGAGCTTTGTAATGAACTAAAAAGGTGAATTTATTGCCTACATATTAGTGCCTGTTTTCTCTTCTTCTGTGGTCTGGTGACAAATTACTTGCTCTGAAAACAAAGATAACTGCTTTGGCTGCTGCTGGGCTAATCTTCACAGGTGGTCAGCACTGAAAAACCAAATTCCACCTCTAGAAGCTGATTCTGCATCATACTGTGAAAGTTTTACAGTCCATTTGTTAAAGTCCATTTTAGAAACACTAGAACAAATGTATTTTTCTTCTCTGGTTTGATTTATTTTCATGAGAAGTAAAAATCTCCCCCCCCCCCCCCCCCAAAAAAAAAAGTTTCTTAGAAGCTGTTTTAATCAGGAGAAAAAGTTTTAAAAACCAAATTTTAAAAATAAAAGATTTTTTGTGTACTTCTTAGGAAGCGGGTACAGCAGAAAACAGTGAAGGCTCACTATTACAAAGTAAGCCAAACTCCTCCAGACCCGTAAAACCAAACTTTAATTGCTGCTGTCTGCATCCTTTTCAAAACTATTTCATGTTGAATTTTTAGGTGTGTGAGGTTGCTATAGCCATCACTATAGAATCATAGAATCATTTTGGTTGGAAAAGACCTTCAAGATCATCAAGTCCAACCATTAACCATGCCCCCTAAACCATGCCCTGGAGTACCCTGTCCACTCGCTTTTTTAATACCTCCAGGGATGGTGACTCAACCACTTCCCTGGGCAGCCCATTCCAATGTTTGACAACCCTCTCAGTAAAAAAATTTTTCCTAATATCTAACCTAAATCTCCCTTGCCTCAACTTGAGGCCATTTCCTCTTGTCCTATCTCCAGACACCTGACAGAAGAGACCAGCACCCACCTCACTACAACCCCCTTCCAGGTAGTTGTAGAGAGCGATAAGGTCTCCCCCCAGCCTCCTCTTTTCTAGACTGAACAACCCCAGATCCCTCAGCTGCTCCTAGGTGATAGTCAATGATAAAAATAATTTTATTCCATATGTTTTCGGAGTAATTTTGATTTCTTTTTTTTTTATATGTATGGCTAGAGGTCATTCCAGTCTGGTTGTTTTTATGTATATTTAAGTATGAAATGAACTAATCATGAAATGGTTCAGGACTTCCAATTAATTTTAATGGGATACTAGTTTCAACCTCATTGGATCAGAGCCTGGGAATTGAAAAGTAGCTGAGCTTTTTAATAAACCCTTACAAATCTTGTTCTAAGTGTTGCACGTCATTTATCAGACTCAGGCTAAAGAAGAGCTTACTGTATCAATTTATCCTGACAGCATGTGTCTCTGATGTTTAATTTCATTAATAAAGAAACATTTGCACAGAGCATTCAGAATTGTATGGGGCTGCTACCGTGGCAGAAGGTTAATCATCTTGAAATAAATGATTGCTTCAGGGCAACTGGGGAGAGTGACAGGAGGACGAGGGTGTCTGGATTTTAAGAGCCTGTCTTCACATTAGCTACTTGGAGTACCACGTGTGACCGTTGGGTTGGGGATGCTTTGTGTGGAAGTGGCAAGATACTATAGATTTTCTCTGAGCATACCAAAATAAAGTAGCGGGACAAAGTCTATCAATTTTGTCAAGTTTGGTGGTTGCCTTCTTTCTCTTTCTCTTGGTTTCCCTTCTCTGTTCTGTCTACAAATGAAATAGAAACCCATACACAGGCTGGATCCCTGGCCACGTTCTTGCAGCTGAGTTCCCTGCTGTGCGAGGACTGGTGCCTTTCGGAAGAGGAGGGCTGACCAAGGCAAACCTCAGGTTGTCCACGGCTCCGCCTGAAGCCCCGTTCCCTGTCTTCAGAAGGACAGATGGATGGACGGACGGACACAGCTGTGTCCGAGGTGCCGAAGGGGTGAACCAGCCCGGCCGCTGCAGCGGGGCCAGAGGGACCATGTGGGCAGGTGACTTTTACGGGAAAAATGGAAGGTAAAGGAGGGGAATGATGCTGCTGGGTCCTCTGGTTTGCATATGAATCCCTCTTTGGCAGTAATCTTATTGGTGGCTTTATACAATAACCTTGAGTCATTATTAAGGCCCTTTAGCTCAGAGTTTTTTGTATTAATTCTCTCTCCAACATCTGTGAAAAAGCACAGAAGAACAGTGCATCTACTCCTGAAATGTGGCCATTTCTGAATGAGAAAGCATTTTGGGACAGGAATGTGGGTGGGAAGGATGAAACCAGCAGGGAACTGGAATTCTGGTAGACAGCAAAAATAAGCGTCCCAAAGGAAAAAAAAAATAGGAGGAAAAACCAACAGCCTTATTGTGGGATCTGTGAAGACAACGAGTGGGCAGTATCAGAGGCAGACTCAGCTGAGAATTCGCTGCTATTCTGCCCATTTAGAAGGAAGAATTGCAACCAATTACATTATTTTAGCACCAGGGTGTATCGTAAGGAGGCTTTTCATCCAAGCATCTGATCCAGCCCTATTTGGTTTATGAGATCTGACAGGAAGCCCACATAAAATCTGATGGCTTCAGGCAGGTGATTAGTGTAAGCACAGTGTATAATTAGTGAAGATGTTTATCGTGCAAATTAATGGAAATGAAAGCTTTACTTGTGCACATTAAATTGAAGTGTTTGTGTGGGTATATATGTGCAATGAATTCCAGTATTTTTTCATGCCTGCCCTTCAGTGCAAATACGCATCCTTCCCATACAGACGTGGATTTGGATCTGGTTGTTGCTGTGATGAAATGGTATTAGAATTTCCAGCATCTGTCTTCTGGTGATATTATTATTACTGTCCTACTTTGCATCCCACAAGGCTGGTTCATGTCTCCCCCTGCTCCTTGCAGCTTCTGCTCTAACCTCGCTTCACACCCGCCCCAGCACCCTGCTGGAAAGGTGCATCTCGGCGTGCAAGCAAAGGTGCCGTGCTAAGGGCCCCGCCAGCCGAGGAGGAGCGAGATTTTTCTGATCTGTGCTGCAGCTGGCTAAATTGTAAGGAGAGCAGCACTCTTCAGCTCTTCCATTACTAGATTAAACTTTCAAGTATGCTCAAAGCTGTTTTTGTATTTTATCTTATTTTGTGTTAAAAAGTGGGTGGGGCAGGGGAAGGGAATTTGGAGAAACTTGATGCACGGTGTGTATTTATAATCCATTCAGGGGGTGACCCTTCTTATCTTGCACATGCTTTGCCTTGGGGAGTCTAGAATATTTTATTAGTTCTTAGGGTTTTATACCCTTCCAAATAAAGTCCTTGCACTGGAAAGCTATTGTCCAAGCACCTTGCTTATATCATCTCTGCAAATGATTGCTCCAGAAAAAGAATATACTGAAAAAATTAAATTCAGAATGAAATACAAGAGAAACAGCAATAAACTCTCTGACCAGAAAAGAAGTTATTTTTTAATTCTATCATTCCCTAGTAATAAAGTTATACCCAAAATAACTGCTCCAAACAGAATTTTGACTGTGACTCAGAGAACTGCAGGGAACTCTGTGAAAAGTTGTAAGGATGTAGCTATTTCTGTTGATTTTGGGGGGAATGGACTTGGAAGAAAACATGATGGTAGAGTTAGCCCAGGATGCCTCAGTCTTCCTCCATCTGCACCCTCATATCCTTTTGTTTTGTTTCCAGCTTCCTTGGTTTCACGGTAACTGCTGTGCTTGGCACCCAGCACTTGGATAGGGTACCTCTTTAAAAACAATTTTAGGAAGCAGAATAAGGTTCACTTAGTCTTCATTGTCATAGATTGCATTTCCTGAAGAGACTGTGGAAGGATCACTGGGCAGTTTAGTGAATTAACTCTCACGCTCTTTCTGCATACCTGAGGCTGGGGAATCCGAACTCATCCCACAGAAAACTGACTGAAAATCGATCAGCTCAGATAGATGTAAAGAGCTCACTGGGGAAATGCAGGCAGGCAACTCCATCCTGCACTACTTATGGTATGACAACAGCAGCCTGCGTTTCCACTAATTCAGTTGTCTCCAGGGCATTCATGGTAAGCAGGTCCAGGAAAGACATTTTTTTAATATTGCAGCTGCACAAATGACTGCTGTAGGAGGCATGGCACAAGGTGACTGCCAGCTATGTGCTGTAGGCACATTGATTCACTGGTGTCCATCCATGCGTGCTGACTTACAAAAACACTGAGTGAGGCTGTTGATGCCTTGCAGAAAACCAGGACTATTTATCAGTTCTCCAGCCTAAAATGTCTTTCCTTGCCCGATTCCCAAGAGAATGAGCACTTTCTTCATAAAAAAAAATTGGAAGTAGCAGCTCCAGTTGGCTCCATCACTCATCTGCAGAAGGGCCTAATTTCAGCAGTGGGTCACACATGCTCTCTCCCCTGCTCTGTGTTCTCTGAAACTATGAATATAGTTTCCACGTTTTACATGAGATGTTTTGTTATTATGTCTGCTGTACCCATCTACCCCTCAGCTGGCTGCTAACAAAAGCCCTGCTTTCATTCCTGTTTGTGCTGGCTCTATGCACCAGTCATGACTGAAGTGTGTTGTCCGCATCACGCTGCCTTTTCTTTTACCAGAAGAGCTTTCTATTAAGAAATCAATGACCTGAGCTTATGAATACTGTGCGATATATGACAGGGAAGATACTCTGCTGCAAAGTCAGAACTGGGATGCAGTCTTGATCTGCTGAGTGCAGTTCTGAGGATGCATTTTTTTTTTCTGCTTTTTTTCCTTTCTTCCATCTCTCTCATAACCATCTTGCTATGAAGGAGATGAGAACTGATATTACAAAATACTCTGCAACTGGGTTTATTAATAAAGACCTTGTTTTATGGTTCAGAGAAGTTTTGTCCTTCCAGTTTGACCCAAGATTTAAATACACATGGGTTAACGATGGAAGTGGACAGTGCAGTTGATGAGGGCTGGTGGTTCTGCACAAGCTCCTCAGATGCGCTGGGAAGTGGTCTTGGGAGACCCATGAAATTTCTCTTTATTTCTAGCACTCGTAAAATAGGCTTGTTTCTGAATCCTCAGAGGAACAAAGTTAAAGTTCGTTTGGGTTGACGGATGCTTTGCAGTCCTGTGGTGAAAAGCTGTGAGAGCGACAAGCTGCGGTTAGAAGTGGGATGTTGGTCTGCAGGGCCAGGGCTCGGGGTGGCTCCGTGGGGCTTCTCTGGGGCGCACTGGGGAGGTGGAGGTTTCTGCTGGCTGAGGAGCTCAGGCTGCTCCATCCCCTCCAGCGTTGCAGGCAGAGCGGTGCCAAGGAGCACTGCCTGCCTCCCCTCGGCACTTCTGTTACATCTCACTGACGTTTCTGCCCAGGGCAATGAAATTGAAATTATTTTTACCCTCCCATCTCTTTCAACGGGGGATGAACCTATTTCTCTCTCAGCTGAAAATCAAAAATAGATCCCTAGTTCCCAGTAGCAAGGGTCAATAAAAAAAGGGTTGAATTTATTTGAAGTTCAGTTAAGTAATATTTCCGCAATATACTGTTTAAACTTCTAGTGATCAGGCTAAAATATAAGGAGTTTGGGTTTGTGCCAACATGTTATTTTTGGGTATTAGAGGGTTTATAAGCACAGCACTAGCTCGTACAGTGGGGATGTGCCATCCAACAGGCAGCATTTAACACCCTGCTCTGGGGGCTCACAGTGCATCGGTCTGGCAGCGTCCTGCTCCCTCCGTTGTCCCTGCGCGACCGCCCCAACACAAAACCTAGAAAGGAGGAAAGTGGCCGTGGGATGCATTGTGTGCCTGAGGGATGCGATGCGTGGCATGAAAGGAAATGCAACAAATACCTGTGGAGTTGTCCTGAGCCTCCAACAACCTCATGAAAAGAAAAATTTGATGTTGCAAATTTCCTGCTGTTCGGTAAAATAAACAAACAACTCCCAATAAGCGTGTTAACATCATCCAATGGCAAATAGCTACTCAAGACCTGGAGTCAATGAATTTCTTCTCCTTCTGGTGACAGCTCTTCCTCTGCACAAGGAGCGTCACTGCCAGACTGCCGATGGAGAGGCTGCAGAGGTGAACGAAGGCATCTTCCAGCTGCTGAAAACCATCAAATGCTACCTGACAAGGAATGTCATTTTTTGGTGACTTGCCCAATGGATTATTTTATATTGATTTCACAGCAGAAAAACCCTCACAACAAACCATAGTGAAATTCAGGGAGTCTGCCCTTTTTTGTGTGATTTTCTGGCCACACTGAAGTGAACAGTATTGGTTTTTGTTTTGTTTTGTTTTTATTGACTTCTAGGTGGAGGTTTACGATGGGGACTGAAATTGCTCTCTGGAGAACCCAGGTCCGACAGCAAGCCCTCCTTAGCTGGGGAACATGCTGGCTGCTGTATACTGAGGCAGGCTTACTCACCCCAAGACAATCCTAAACTGACCCAGATTTCTCTGAAAAGGTGGATGGTGACCTGTGATCACCAACCAGATGAGGTGATTCTGTGCTCCAGGCAATCTGCTTCTGTTTCTTTCCTTGCTCCCTTCCCAACTATCCTCAAATTAATTTAAGCAGTGAGAGGAGAAGAGTATCAAGACTGTGGAGTTGCACTGGCAGCAGAAGGAAAAGTTTTGATTTTTTTTCTCTCTAAATATGTGGATGTCTGTATGTGCTTTTTCCCTGCTCCTAGCTGTGCCTTCAGGAGGGTGGAAGGTTTAAGTTGATCCCATTAGTGCAATGTATGTAGATATAAACCCTTTCCATGCTGAGTGTTGAGTGATAAGGAAGAAAATATTATGGAAGGTCACTGTATCTGTAGGTAATATGTGCATGGGTCTTAGTGAAATAACACAGGAAAAATAGTTCTTCACTTTCCTCTTCTGCATGTAACTGAGGAACGTTTTCTGTGTGTCCATTTTTCCCTGATTTTGGCAGGGTCTCTGGCAGGATGGGGCAGATGCTGATGATGGGGAGGTGCCGCTCCCTGTTAGGAAAACTGAGGGCTCATCTTGTTACTGTTGGTGCATAGTGAATTAGTAGGGCTGAGGCACTGCAGAAAGAGGTATTCGAGCCTGAGTGTTTGGAAGTGGAAAGGTTTTTAGCAAGATACATTTGAGTGTGTTCAGTGAAAACCTGCCTGAGAACCCCAGAGAACCACTCGGTGTGAAAGCTTTTGCTTCAAAGTCCTCTTTAAAGGCTGGGAAGGCACTCAAACTGGCTCTGCCATCTTTCAAAAGTTCTTCAGAAAGGCCATCAAAGTTTATAGCTCTGATATTTCATAGGTGGTCTTGTCCTTTGCTCTCTAGTTTGTCTCTGGCTCCTGGCATCAGACACAGTCCCAGCTAATGTTTTGCTCCAAAGACAGTGTTTGAGTTCCTATGCAGAGATTTAAAATGCTTTATATATTCTCTGTTTCCAGATGACTATCATAATTAAGCATTATCACCAGAGTTTGTAAATGGCTTGGGTAGGCCATAGGCAGTATATGGAAAATAAGCCATCTTTTCTTTTACTTTATGCTTTTCAAAGGAATACTTTTTAATAGGTTCTTAGTTTTTCTTATTTGATTTGGTTTTGTTTTGCCCGCCTTTTTTTTTTTTTTTTTTTTTTTTTTTTTGCTAATCTACCTTGAAATATGGAAGAAGGATGCTTTGGGCTGAAAAAGTATAAAGGTGTCTTGTTGCAAACTTCAAACAAACTCTGCCATGAGTAAATCCATATCAAATTCACATAAAATTGGGTTGGCTAGCATGCTTTTGATGTTCTTGAATTACTGCATGAAAAATGCTCAACAGAGATTATCTATTCAGATTTTCAGTTCAGTCAGGCATTTCTTTAAACAAACAAAAATGTTTCATCTTCAGTGAGCCCTAGCTAATAGCAGTTATCTCTCCCTTCTGATATAAAATGGATCAATCGGTGCCTTTCTTGTCAATAACATTCAGATCACCTTCAGATTTCCAGTAAAGCTGTTGTCCTCAGGTGTTCCCAAATATTGGTGGGGAAGGTGGCCTCGCTTTTACCAGGTTCACCACCTCTTGTGGGGCCAAGGACACACAGATTCAGCAGACGGGGCTGCAAACGTCACTGAATTAATTTTTTACTTTCCAGCAGACGGGTGTGGAGGTGCTGCTGGAGAGGACCTCTTCATGGGGTGAGATGAAGGCACTATGCAGGTATTTACATTCTGACCATTTTTGTTTATAATTTTATTGAAGTAAAGAGGAATAAGAGAGTGGGTTTGTTTTTCTGTATTTTGAAGGGAGAATTGAGACAATGTAGTATTTTGATAATTTTTCTGCTGTGTCATGGGGACTGTGGGGTTCCTGCTCCACTGGCTACTCCTGGTCCTACTGTCTTTGCTGCTGATAACACTGGGGAAGAGTCCACTGAAAGCACACGTGGGACTGGGAATCCCTTGATTTTGTGAACCTTCATGGCCATGTTTAATACATAACGTCCACTACATTAGGTATTGCCCTAACTCGGTGTACGCCAGCACAAAGCTTTGCTGAGCCCTGCATGTCTCCTGACTATCGGGGAGCTTCAGCAGTGTCTCCATGCCTCTGGGACCTGCACCTGCAGAAGGGAGATGCTCCCTACTGCGAATCACAAAAGCAGCTGGCAGGGATTTAGGTTCCCAGGTGCTCAGTCCGGTTGCCCAGCCCACTGGCTTGTACCCATATGAAAACACAAGCTGTGTGTGACTGTGCTGGCTGGGGGCCTCTGAAATGTGGGTCTGCAGCTCCAGGGACAGGGTGGCAAACAGTTCCCTGTGCAGCCAACTTCAGCTGGGGTGTGCAGGGGATGTCCCTGGGGAGCTGGTGCCTGGCCCCTGCTAGAGTCCCCTGGCTCCTGCGGGCTCTGGGGTGGCTTGTTTTCCACCCGACTGTGCTGCTCCTTGCTCTATTACATGGTCCCTTGCCTCTGAGCTTGAGTTATTGCCTACATGCATGGGTAGAGCCTTCAGAAAAAAAACTAAGCATGTAATTAAGAGAGTCAGTATATTTTACGGGGATAGTGACTAAAGGAAACAGCTTTTCACGTTAGTAATTGTGAGCGCCTGTCAAAAGAGATTTGTGGGAAAGGGAGGTCAGTGGGGAAGAGAGATGCTGCTAGAGTAACGCTGACTTCCTTCTTGAATGGATATAATTGTGCTCATCAGAATTATGACTTTTTACAGATGCCATGCATATGTATAGGCTTGACTCTCTCAGGGCATGCACTGCCTGCGCTGCAATCTGAGACCAAAAAACCCCTAAAACCAAACCCCACAGACGTTTCTGAAGAGAGGCAGAGTGTCAGCAGGTCACGCAGAACCAGAAGTTTTGATTCCAGGTCTTATACTTTGTGTGAGAACAAATCTCCACTGCTTGGACGTGCGGGCGGAGAAGCCTGTGGGCTGAAGGAAAGCGGGATTTACTGCAGCATGAAGAGGCTGAGGCATGGCAGTGGGGTCCACCCAGGTATCCAGCAACGGGAGAAAGAGTAAGTGGGAAGGTCAAAGCATCTTTGGTGTGGTCTCTGTTAAGTTCATGGCTGACAGTAAGCAGCAGCATGTGCAGAAATTCTGACACCATTCACTGCTCATCTCCTTGTAAAAAGGGCTGCATCATTAGTCTTGCTTCAGTGCCCGCATTTCTGTTTCTGCTGGTATTTTTCTCTAAAACGCCCTGAGGTGTATTTAGTACAGCTGATTTTGATGTTGTTTTCAGAGGGGAATGTGGCACCAAAGGATGAGTGGAGAGCAGAGCCTGGTATCTATCTGGTATCTACTGAGAGCTAGCTGCTCTCAGTAGCCTGTTGTGGTTTCAGATCTTCTGGAACAACTCCTGGGTCTTAAGTTGGGTTTTCAGTGCTTTGCAGTATTTTTCTCTCCTTCCATCCATGTACATTAACAAGCAGCGCTTTATAGTCATAAGGCCTTTGTATTTGTCTTTAAACAAACAAACAAACAAATTAGCTAATTTAGCAATGAAAGAGGTGAAGGTACTTTTAGGTCTTGTGAAAGCCATGTGTAAACAAGAAGCAATGATTAGTTTAAACCAAAAAAGTGTTTACTTTTGAGCCGATTTGCTGACATCTATATGCAATGGTAGATACATAGATAAATAAAGACAGAGTAAAATAAGGGTTTTACTGAAATATTTGGGTTGTTACGCTCTGCAAATACTTAAAGAAGTGGCATATTAATTTATCTTACTTGTTTTCCAGTAAGTCATTAGTCGCTTAAGTGAAGTTGCTCATGCCAGTTTTCCCTTTCATTAAATATTCATGTTTACTAATGGAAATTGTCTTGACAAATTGGTCAAACTGAGCAACTTATGAATTTATGCCATAGACTAAAAAAAGTTGTTTTGGAACTCCCAGTGAGCTGAAGTAATGCTTAAAATCATTAACACTTCATTGATTTTATAATTAAAAAATCCCTAGAATAAATAGAGCAGCCTTTTAAATGTAGCATAGCTGTTTATCTCAATGCTTAGTATTAATATTCATATTTTTTCCCTGAAAATATCCACAAACTTCTAAAGATACTTTTTATTGCCAAGCCTTAGGATTTGCTCCCTTCCCCAGCAGCTTTAACTGGTAGCAGTTACAGCCGTTATCTTCAAGGGGCGCTTCATTTTTTTAATGTTGCCCACCCAGGCGTCAGGGAAATGCAGTTAATTTTGGTGGCAGATAGAGGTACCCTCGGGCCGTCCATACAGATGTACCCATCCCGGAGAACTTATCTAGCGCTGCGTGAACGAGATGCTGAGATCCCCGAGGAGGCGGGGGCTGACCCGGTGTGATGAGCCCCAGTCGTGGGTGAAGTGCCGGCTCAGGACCAGGCGGTTTCATGGCAGGGTGAGACTGGGCAAGGGGAAGACGTAAACCCGTGCGCTCGCGTTGCTGTGCCTTGTCACTGCCCGAGGAGAGGAGGGACAGGGTAACAAGAGGCTGGGATGGGACCCGACGAGCTGAACTGCGTGGGAGGGGGATGCGAGAGGCACAGAGCCCGTGCGTGATGGGCAGTGGGGAAAATGCTCTAAAAAGGCCCAAACTGGCCATTAACGACTATTGGGTGCTGGCAAAAAATCTACCTGGGGACCCGGGTGTCTCTGGGAACCCTTGGGCGTGGAGGTATGCATATTTCATGGGGAATAATTACATTGGAAAACCAACTGCCTGAGCTCAGGCAAAATTAATGCCGCCTGAGGCAACAATAACAAGTATTAATTAATAGATCTCTATCTCCTCTAAGCATGCTTATGTGGCCAAAGGCTTATGATAAAGTCAAATAGGGGTAATTTTTCATGGAGACTAATTTAGCCCATTAACCAATAACTAATAGCCCATAACTAGTTTCATGGAGACTAATATTTCAATTCTCTGCCCCAAAGCACGGCTGCTAGAGTGTCCCAAGAAAAGATAAGATCTTTTTAACATAGACAACACTGGTTTTTTTGTTTTTTTTTTTCTTTTTAGCCTAAACTCATTGTGGTGCTAACCACCCTGTTACTTAAAATGAAAAAAAAAAAATCTTTAAATATAAGCACTGTGGTGTGCTTGTGCAAATGCACACGCAGACTTTTACAGCTATGCCCCCTGTGCCTTTCCTGTGCAGAAGGTGAGGACGTCCTGCTCCCCAGGTGCAGGTGGTTCATGCTGGGGCACTGAGGAGCGGGTCTGGAGCCGCCAGCTCTGCTTCAGCAAGCAGCAGCTGCTGGTGCTCTTGTTGTATTGAGCCCTGAATGACAAATTATTTATTTTCCAGTCATCTGGAGCAAACATGCTGCACTTGTTAGCCTTGCCCTGTGCCCCCTCCGCAGCTGAGACCCAGGAGCACATTAAAAGTAGTTGGTGAAGCACAAACAGTGGGAAGACAGAATGTGTTTAACTCACCAACTTCATATTTCTTGGGATAATGAGAGCCTTCTGTTGTCTCAATATAAATCTATTTTCTCTTCTAATTAGTTTTCATCTGCCTATAAAATATATTCTAGTGGCAGACTCTTAGAGCAGCAGCGAAGCCCCATTTGCAGAAGGTTGTAACAAACCATCACGGAAGCATTTGAACAGACCATTAGCTTTTAGGAGCCCAGGACTTGTTGGCCAATATTGCACACATGAAACCTGGCTGCACCTGCTGTTAGGAGATGATGTGTAACTCCAGCCTATTGGATAGAAAAGTGCTATTTTTTTAGCATCCTTAGCTATCACAAATGGAAGCAGAAGCGTCTGATTTAAAAAATGAATGGCATAGCAGAGTGTTATCCCTTTCCATGAAAAGAAGAGCTCTTTAGTTATATTTGCTGCCAAACCAGGTACGCAGTTTTGTAAAAGGAGATACCGCACAGCTTGCAGGCTGCACGCCGTGATTCGCAGACCGCTCCACCAGCCTGGAGGCCGTGTGTCCGTTAGCAGGCATCGCGCGTGGTTCTGCCACTGCAAAATGAGATCATTGAACACGGGGGAGCCAAGAATCCAGACTCTGCATCGCACTTGGTAATTTACTGTGAGTGATCTACAACTTGCAAATAACAGTTCAAGAGTTTCACATATTAGCAGAAATGACAGGCACTTTTCTATGGTGCCAACAGCCGACTACGCATCCATGTACCACAATTGCCCATATGGCCACAGGATTAATATTTCAAATGGGCAGGAAATTTTTTGAAAAAATTTACTTTGATTCTATATAACATACAATTAGAGGACAAATCATTTAGCGGTAGAAACGGATGAGGATTTTTTAAAATGTATTCACAGTTATTTGATCAAATTGAAAACGTCAATTTGTTTTATTGACATCTCTGTTTTTTTTTCCATGTGAATTATGCTTTCTTTCAAACCCTTTGAAGCACAACTGTCATGCTTTTATAACATTGCTATTTTACTCCTTTTACTTGTAAAAGCTCCACTCTTCCAGTCCTGGAATACGAATACTCTGAGGTGATATTTTGAGTGGCCATGTGCCACAAATAATTTACAGTTAAGGTGAATTGGCTGTGACCAACTCACCTGAGAAGAAATCTCATGAAGTGTTCACTAAAAAGAATTGGCCACATGCACCCATAGCAATCAAATTCTATTAGTAGGTAATTAAAAAAGGAAAAGGGGTTAAAATTAGTTGAATAAATGGTTCACTGAGTAATTTGCATAAGATCTAATTGCCTCAGTAATCTCTTGTAATATACTGTACAAAATTCACAGGATAATACATTAGAAATAAAGATGGTTGGATAGCAATTAAAATATCCATTTTACTGCTTCCATTGTGCTTTGTGGCTGTGGGTTGGCCCCGTGGGTGGGAAGGGAAGAGGCGGCAGAGCCGGGGCTGCGGCTGGACCCAGGCTCTGTCCCCGGGCAGGGCTCCCGGAGTTATATACAATATATAGCTTACGTTTTGCTTAATACCTGCATAATACTAAAACAAGGCTGTTTTCTACCCTATCTTGGTGTAATACATGTATGTGTTCCCTATAGTATTTAAGTAAAGTGCTGAAAAAGTGTTACTAAGACTAGTGATTTGTATATTTTACTGGCAAGGTGAGTAGAGAGTAGGACTGAAAGCAGGGCTGGAAGTAACCCAGGGCATGCTACTCGCACCCAGTGCGGTGATCCCTGGTGTTGAGGATGACACTGAAAACACAGATGTCTTTCCTGCAGATTAGTGCCACAGAAAGTGCCACAGTCCTCTAGACTGGACAAAGCAGAAGAACAGTGGCTCCTTTTTCTGCAGTCATTAATGTTTTATCGTGTTAAGTTTAAAGGAGCACATGTGCATTCAGACAGGAGAGGTACAAGGTACAATGTCAATCCCACCCCAGCAGCTTGCAGTGGGAGGTTTTCAGCAAGAGACTACTGGGGTTGCAGGATTGCTCCCTGAAGCTGTTCTGAGCCTGTACCTGATGGGCAGTTATGTGTGAGAGGCTTCTGGAGTGTAATGCATCTGGAGAAAAATTAACCAGCAGATGAGGTAGGAAGGTAACATCAGTTTGGTCTATAATCTCTTTTATATTTTTAACAGATAATTTCTGGATGCCATAAGGGATGTTAATTTGCTAGTCTAGGATGTAGAATGGAATTAAAATCCTTAATTAATAGATTTAGTTTGAAGCTTTAATATTCAAGGATAATCAGCTATGTCCTGGTGTAAATGAGCATAACTACATTTAAATGCGTTTACAATGTTTTGATTTGAAAATGTTTTGGCTATGGTAAAGGATTTCATTTCCATAATCCCTGTCACCTGCAGAAAAGTTACACGGGCTGGATTTGCAGACCTGGCCAAAGTTGACTTTAATTAATGTTCTATTGATTTCAGTAGGATGCCTATCATTACTTCGAGGAATAGTCTGCTTCTGGGTGTTTTGAAAAGCCTACTTACATTGCATCTATGGGATAAAACAGGACAGCCACACATTTGTCCGGCGTGCCAAATTTGGGAATGAGCGTGCTCAGAAAAGGTGGGATTGTGCACTTCCACGGGTCAGGAGGGGTTGGAGGGACTGGAACCTAGAAAACTGTTTGAGTTAATACAGACTACGTTAACAATCCACCCAAAAAGCCTGAAATAAATGGGCTAGCTTTTCTGCTGTGTTTCCTTTTCTGTGCATTACCATGCTCAGGTGCCCCTTGGAGAGCACGAGCTCCCACATTTTCAGACTCGTGCACTGCGCTTGACTGGTGGCAGTGGTTCTGCCAAGGAGAGGAAATGGAGAGTCAGAGTATGTACATGTTCTCTATTAAACAAATAATATTGCTTGAAAAAAACCAAGAAAATGGTTTGGGATGATTTGTTCAGAGGCCTTGATTGTGACTGAGTCCCCTCTCCACCAGGCAGGTATTGCCACAAATCTGCCAACATGGGATATTGTTCTAGCAAACAACTCCAGGTTTAATATCTTTTGTAACATGATTGATGTCCATAGCTTTGATTTCTCATGGGCATGCAGATTAGCTCATATAATTCTTTATTATTTTGAATAATGTGGAGGGGTAAAAACTGTAAAATACACTATTCAATGAAATACGTGACTTTTATGTGAAAAAACTTCTGCAGTCTATTTTGAAATTACTTTTTAAATCTATTTTTCTTTTACATTTGAGATCTCCAGAAACTTGTCAGCGGTGCAGTTCTCTGAGGATGAACATTGGCTGAAAGCCTGTTTTAAAGGGTATGTGCTTGTATTCATAGAAACAGAACTTCACATCTGAACACGCGATCAGCTATGGTGGGGGTTGTCCTTCCTGCACCTACCCAGCCAAAACTGGGTCTTGCTACTTATTTTATCAATTGCAGATAAGCAAGGTAACATGGAATTCACAATCTACAGTATGGAGAAAACTATTTAGAGAGGGTTCTTTTTAGTTAAAGCACATCAAGTAGATAACAAACAACCTGTCATGTATCTGCAGAGAGAAAGAGGAATTAGTTATCCTACTGCAGAGAAGTAATTAAAATACCCATAAAGATTTTTTTCTTTCATTTCCTCTAATGATTTGAGAGACTTCTCCATCTAGATTTGTTGATGAAGATCTAATGGAGATTCACAACTTTTCTGAAACTGTTGACTCTGGCTATGCAATGCATGTGGGAAGATTTCTAAGATAAAATTGTCAAAATTAAGCACAGTATTAAGCTTTCATTTCTGATACTTTTTAACTGGATTCATCAGGATTTAGTCTTTTTGATCAAGTCAGGAGGCTCAACATCCCACAAGACTCAATACGATCTTGCTAACTGAATACTTGTCAGTGTCCTATTTCTACACATCGTGCGTAATCCCATGATTTGTCTTTGCTTCTGTCTTCCTACAGCTTTTGTCTATTTTTAGAGAAAGTACTTTGCTAAGCTTAGTTTAACTAGAGCAATTATTAAATAAAATTTGTTCTGTATAGAAATGTGTCCTGGTTCAAAATCCAAGAAGATTTGATCCAGATTTTCTCCTCTTGGCTGGCTTACTCCTTTCAAAAGGAGGAAATCTTTCCTGGGAAGAGACGGGATAATCGAAGCAGAGATTCCACACCTTGGAGGAGTCTGTGGTAGGAAGCTGATAAGGTTAAAGTAGGTGACTACTTAAAGCTAGGTGATGTGACCATGTTAAGATGCTAATTGTCTTGGCTTTCCTGTCAATGTTCTGTAACTTAGGGTGATTCAGATTACCTAAATTAGGCATTTGCTCCCTCTCTACTGACCCTGTAGCAACCCTAATGATATCAACCTCCTACTTTAAGCAATTAAGGGTAAAATCCTGACCCTAATGATGCCGAGTTTTGCCATTTGTATTATTTAAAGCAAGGAGCTGGAGAGGTGCAGGATTGGTAGAGAATAAATTAAGGAGATTCAGGGATGATTATGGTGGGTGTTTTTTACCTACTAAAAATCACCTTACTGAGGGCTGTATTAACTCTTTCACAAAGTCCCGCTGGGGTGGTGGCTGGGAAGGAGCTGAGGGCCGGGCTCTGCCAGCACTGCTGTAGGCCAGCAATGAGGCTTCCATGGACATTGCTCTGAGATTTGTGGGCTTGCATACTTGATTTTGAACAGTGTCCCAAGAAACATCACTTTTATTGCTTCGCTCTAAGCCTGAGCTCCTTTATAAGTTCTTTTATAGTTTTGCCTCATAAACAAAAATTGGTCTGAGCTTGGTGTGGCCACAGCTGTGGTTTGTGAGTGAGTGTGGAGCAGTCTGCCTGTGCGTTTAGCTGGTCGTTTCTGAGTAAACTCTAACCCAGAAGCTATATAGGGACACCATACTACATCCAATCTCTTACTCTGACTCACAGTAGACTTTTATTTTTCATGAAATGACAGGAATTGCATTGTCAGCTGATTAGTTTGGTATGATTTCTGGACTAGAGCAAGCACAAACAGCTGCTGTTTGGCTCTGAAGAATCATTACCCCAGCTGCCCCTCAAGACTCAAACTCCTTTACGTGGACGATTAAGGAAGGCAGTGAAGCAGGGGGGCAAGTAAATAAAAGGCCAAATAGTCTATGAAAGTCAAAACTGAGCAAGCAACACCCATAATCAATCCAAACGCAGAAAGAAACCTGTGGAGGGTAGGCAGTTCATCGAGATCCTAGGAGATGAAAGGTGTTTCAGAGATGGCTAACAACTTGGTTCGTATTGCTTAGCTAAAATAACTTTCCCTGCCAGTCCCCAGCTGCTCCAGGCTTGTCCTTGGCTCCCTGATAACGAACATGCATTCAGCCAGAACAGCAGTGCCGCTCGCCACCGCCTCCTCTCCTGGAGATGCTTTGCTTCAGAACTGGGTCTGAACCAAAATACAGCTCTCAGACAGCTCGCATCATGCTCCATTGATTACTTTTCCCTGATGACTAGAAGAGTTAAACTGTTTCAACAGTGACGTGTTCAACATTTAACTTTAAAGCTTAAAAAAGAAAAAAAAAAAGAGAGAGAGTACAGAATAAGGAGTGGGAAATTTCTCCCTAGATTAAGCCAATAAATGTCAAAGTTATGCAAGAACTTTATCTGGAGTAAATCAAGATTAAAATGATATGAAATTTCTCAAATGCTATCTAAAATGCCATTTTAAATTCCGTCAGTGTTCACTGTCATCCAAAGCTAATAATTCTGGGCAGTCCAGGTACTCAAAATATGTTGGTTTGTTATTAGAGCTAGACATCAGTCTGGAAAGGATGGGCTGGAGTTTAATAAGTCCCTCTTAGCCACTGGGCACCCCATACAAGTCAGCACAATACTGTGTGGTGCACACAGTATTGTGATATAGACATTTATGTCACAGACTTAAGTACAGGTATGGGATATAAATTATCTAGCCTTAAAATTTTGGAAATTGTCACTCAAATCTAGCTTTACTTTAGTGTTTTTATTGTCAAAAGTGGGACAAGATGCTGTGTCCAATTTTTGCTGAATCTTCCCTTAGCAATGTGCCTGTTCCTGCGCCAGTAGTTTTGCATGTGTATACTGACACACACATCCAATATTCCTGCAATGCATTTAGATTTTCATCTTCTCAAAACTGCAGAATGCAAATAAACGTAAAAAATAACACCACATCTGAACACTGCTTTGAGTATGGCTCACAAAACTGACAACCTTGTGCTGCAAGTTATCTATTTCACATCATTGTATGTTCCTTGGGATGGAAGTAGGCATTTGTTTGACTCGGTTGGCTGATTTCCTGTGATATAGGGATTTCCTGTAGCTCTGTTACTAGCTTTTAAGAGTCTTAATTTAGCAGTTTACTTGCAGTGCAAGTCCTCAATGTGCCAGAATGTGTCCTTAAATATGCATATGCATATGAGGAAAATAGTGGTTTTACATGCGTTTTAAGACTGTAAGTGATGAGTTAGGGAATGAGGTTAAGGCTGTGGCTGAAGAGGGGCTGGGGAGGCAGTACCCACTGCGGGGCTCAGCCCGGTGTCCTTGTGGGTTGGACAACCCAAGGTGCCTGTGAATCCTCCTCCAGGCTGTGGCTGCACTGGGCTTGGCGTTGGTATCGCTGGGGAGCCTGATGGGACAGCGGGGCTTGCTCCGTGGTGGTAGAATGTGTCAGAGTATTACACGAAAGGTGAAAATTAACTTTTAACCTTGACTGATCATTAAAAAATTTCCCAGAATTTTCCTATCTGAAGAACTTTTTATTTTACTTTATTGATTTGTTTGATATTGTGCTGAGCCCAGCTCTATATTTCAAATTTGGTAAAACAGGTATTCTATATATGTATACAAATATAATGGATATTCTGTAATATTCCCAGATATGGGATTAGCACTGTATCGCCTACATTAGATTCTCCTTGGGTTTTATTTTGTATTGTTCTGTTTCATTTCATTTTGTGGTTTTCTTGTCTTTTAAGATGATAACACAATCTTCTGTTTCCTAACAGTAGTTATATTTAAAAGTAGTTATGTTTTGACTAATATAGCTGCCAGAAACCCCTTCGTAGTTGCTTGAATCTGAACTATGCATGTAGACCTGCTCACAACACGCTACTCTTAAAAAGGTCAGTTATGACACAGTACTTGTGTGCTCCAGAAAGCAGAAGGATAATTTTTTACAAGCAAGCGCGCTGGCAAATGCATATTGCCAACAGCAATGTGCTTTACTCGCCCTCACCAGGAACAGCCAGAGAGATCACCTTGATGGGATAAACAATGTCACATCAGATATCAACTTGCACTAATATGGACTAAAATTTTCCTTTTGCTGTCACTGTTGTAGCTGTTTGTGGTGTGGACCCTCAACTCCGACAGGCACCACTAGCCTCCGTGGCCACAGCACCCTCCTCCTCCTCCTCCTCCTCCGTAGCCCCGGAGGACACATGTTCGCACTAATACGGGGGTAACTCAAATAACCATGTACAACTGGCAGTGTGGTGACTGATGATTTACATACTTACAGCCTTTGCAAAATAAGTAGTGCGGTTCATCATAAAGCATTATCTAAATTTGTAGCAGAAATGCTCCTCGCCGCAGGGAATTTCTTTATGGCTTGAGAAGAGTGGCACATATTTCAGCGCCTATAGTAACGGCTGTCTCTTTCCTGTGCTTAAAGATCATTATGCAGTGCTCTTTCATTCAGCATAACTTTTATGTCTAGCAAATTAAATTCCTGGGCAAAATAATTACATGTAAATGCTGCTGGGCTATTATTCACAAGGGGCCAATTTTGTAGCCATTTGTTGGCATTTGAAATGTCAAATTTATTGTACTCTAACATATGCAACATATAGTTCAAAAATAGAACATGAAAGGCTCCAATCAAGCCTGCAGATGTAAATTTTGAAGATAGCTGGACATCAGAGAAGAAAAATAAATTATCTAAGTTAAGCCAAATGAGTACTTTATTTCAAATGTACTTTGTGCCCCCAAAACGTCTCTGGGTTCCTGGTGGCATGTGCTGCAGTCCCAGAGTCCCATGCTCCACCCCGAGCAAGCGTATTTCGGAATGCATTTTTCAGCTGGAAACCTGCCTGTGCGTCCAGTTAAACAGGTTCGGTGTCCCCTTTACCTGCCTGAGTTGGAGGTGCAGCAGTAAGCTTGTTACCCTTAGCCTAATGTCTAACTGGTTATCGCTATTGATACTCTAATGAATGATTTTATATACCATTTTGCATTCACTACCTAGCATAAGGAACACAATTTGAAATAATGTTATATCAAGAGCAGTAGTACCAGTTCGAAGTTTCATGGGTGTGTACTCAGTTTTCCAGGTATCTGGATCAATATTTTGAACCTCCACTTCAGGAAAGACAGTCAGTATCTTTCACTCAGGTGAAAACAGTTGAGCCTCTGCTGTTCTTCTCATTGTGTGTATGCCCAGAAAAGGCTAATTGCTGCCTAATTGGGATTTTATTTAAACTAGTCCAGCCTGCTCTATGGAAAGCGAAGCTTAAGAGATATACAGGGAGCTGGCAAAACTTACTCGTCAGTATTAGCTCTATATACTTTTGTATAGTATATGTTATGCTGGTATTAGTACACATGTATATGATATACACAGTGTGATAATACTGCATGATATTAGGAGTTTTACCTGTATTAATACAGAGACTTACTGGGTGATTACCCTACACGTGACTTGCAGTGTTTTGTTCCTGGGGATGGCCAGCTGTGGCCTTCACAGTCCTCCTGAGGCTTTTGTCGAGTTTACCGAGGAAACTCGGTGGTTTCTTTGCTCCTGCAACCTTTTGGGTAGATGTTACATGCCGGGATGCTCAGCTGGTGCTGTGGTGCCAGGGTCACCCCTCTGGTTTTAGCAGCTATTCCTGCAGTCGGGATGTGCAGGAGCTTTAGCAGCAGCTGGTACGTGGGATGCACAAGGATGTAGGGTGGTGGGATCCCCTGACCCGCCGGGTTAGGGGGGACCTGCCTTTGGTCCTGGTATGGAGGCATCTCCCCAGCCTGCCTGCCCCAAGGGGATGCCAGCAGCTGTACCGCAGGCAGGCTGTTCATCTGCTTCTGCCTGGGAGGGAGGATTTGCCGTGTGTAAATTAAGATTAAAGAGCTGTGTATATTCTAGCATATCAAGCATCTCACTTGATACTACCTCCCCGTAAAGTTTTTGTTAACATGGACACCCACGCACTCTTGCTTTCTCATGGTGCTCCTGGAAAAACAATCAATATAAAACCCTGTCGTCTCCTTGTATGACAGATGACTAGTGAGTTGTAATTGCTCCCCAACCCTACAGGAAACTAACTTCATGAGGAGTTAAGGATTATCTAGCTGTATGTCCCTGGGAGGTTATTATTCTGGGAAATTAATTTAATTAGTTTAGACCCATTAGAAATACAGAGGGAGAGCTGAAGATTGGCAGGGCAGAGACAGAGCAATATGCTTTTTAAAAAATTGTAAAGAATCTGAGTGAAAGGCGTAATTTTATGTTAACAAAATTGCTTCTTTCTCCTTTGGGGCTTTATTGTTCTGAGAATAAAATTCTATGTTGAAGTTTTTTAAGGCAAACAGCTTTATTCTCCTCTCCTCCTGAACAAGGTGTGTGTACATGGAGATGCAGATGACTCGTGTGCTGTCCTGCTGACTCTTTCTGGGATGTGCACTGTCCTCTCCCGGGACCTGTCTCCAGCAGTGGCTGTGAGCAGATGCAGAGAGGAGAAACAAGGCAGATCTTGCTGACATTACCCCAAATACTCACCCACCTCTGACTGGTTTCAGCTCTTGAAACTTGCAGAACAAGGTGAATCTTTTGTATTTAGTGTCTCTTAACGGATTACCCCTCTGTTGTATTTGTCCAGTCTCCTTTACTTTTTATTAATATAAACTCTAACTGTGCTTTTAGATGGCTGTATTGGAATAAAGCAATTTGTTGCAGTGTTAGATAACGAGCTTAGCGTCTAGATGAGTCTGGTTTCTTATCCAGGCAGGAGCAGCATTATTACCCCAGGATGTGCTTAGCTAGCAAGTCTTGCTGATGCTAGAAATATTTACAAATATTTGTTAAATTTGCTTCAGCCTTGAAGACTGCAACATTGGTGGGCCACCAGCACTTTTGGCTGTGTGCAGTCCTGCACGGTTTCGTGGGGAAGGCTGCTCTCATTGTCCGCTGCTGGAAGTGATCACAGCCTGCCAGGAATGGCAACGGCCACAGAAATGGCTGGTGTAGGAGACCCTTTCCCTAAGGCAGCTCTACCCTAGTTTCTCCGTCTGTAAAACAGGATGTATTTTCTGCTCTTGGACGGAAAAGCAATCCCTCAGCAAAACACTTAAGTATAAATGCTGACACTTAAGTGCTTTGCTGACCAGGGCTGTATCAATCATGTCTAAACTCATCTGCAAGCAAACGCGTAGGTGCTTTGCTGAGCGAGGCCATCAGCACGGCAGTGTGAGCGGGTAGCAGCAGCCCGGGCAGAGGCTGCTCGGTCGCTCCCTGGGTGAAACGATGGACGCTGGGGTTTGGGGTTAAGCAAGAGTGGAGCGAAGCAAAGCAGCGCCCGCCACGCTGGGCTGCCGGGACCTCACGCGTTTCCTGCTGCCCTGGGGTGCCAGCTCCCATCCACCCAAGATGTGCAGCAGCCAAGCAGCGATGTCTGGTTGGTGGCCATGGGATGGTGGGTGTTAGTCCTGTGTGCACGTCCACACTGCGGAAATCCCACCCCGGCCCCTGGTACTGCGGGCACCGCTGCAGACCTCCCTAGAGCGGCGTGGTGCCTTGGCGTGGTCGTGGTGGTAGGGGTGGCATCGTGGTCACCGTGGTGTGGTGGCAGGGGTGGCATCGTGGTCACCGTGGCGCGGTGGCAGGGCTGGCACCATGGTCACTCCGCCCCTGGGATGCCCGCTGCAGGGGCTTTGCGAGTCCTGTCCCTGCGTAGCTGAGTATCAGTTCAAAAGAAACGGGAGAAGAAATCTAAACTTTGTTCTGAAAAGGCAGAAATGTTTCAGGGGACCACAGGGTGTGGTGACGGGGCCACCATGTGAGCTGCTCTTTTCCCTTCTGCAGCCTTTGCACAAAAGCTGTTTCTCCACGTGAAAGTGGTGCAAACATCCCCCATGGAAAGTGTGTTTTACAGCCACCCCAATCGCCTGGTGTCTGTTGTAACAAAATCCCTTTGTCCTTAGAGAGGAACAGGTAGGATATTAGGTGATTAATTAATAAACAAAAAAGCTTGAAACTGGAAAGCCTTAGTGAGGAGGATGGTTCAGGCTGCAGCTGCAGGAGAAACGTGTTAGTGGGCGTTTGGGTCCCACCTCGGAGCAGGCGATGCTTCGGTGGGGCACGTCAGCCCCCACCAGCAATTAGACGGGTACCCACCCGCTCCGGCTGGGCGGTGGGGAGCAGCTGTGGTGGGCTTCACTCCTGAGACATGAGGGTTGATGGTGCGTGGCTCTGGCGATACTCCTGGCGGCTCTGTGCTGTGAGGGCTCTCCCCACTCGGGGCCGTGGTTTTGCTGACGGAAGGAAGCGTTGCGCCTGGTTTGTCTTCTTGGGAAACGGCAAGTGCTCTGTAAAGCCGTCATAAGCAGCCCTGGGTCTCTTTGGTTGGGAGCGGGGCTGGACTTGGGGCTGGACGTGGGGCTGGAGGCGAGGCGGGGGCACAGACCTGCTGTGGCGTGGGCTCAGCTCGCCCTCCCGCAGCTGCTTCTGCTGCTGCTTATTAAAACGTGTTGTAGTACCAAGTGAACGGTGGTGTGGCAAGTAAGTGCTATTCCACTCGCTGTGGGTTTCACACTGGCTTCGTGGGGCTGACAGCAGGCTGTACCACGGCTCGCTTGCATTCAGAGGAGGAGGAGGGCGGAGGAAGGCCAGCAGCGCAGCAGCTGTGGAGGCTGGCACTGTCTGTGTACACCGGGCACCCGCTCCCCAGGAAAAGAGCACCTTTCTTTGGAAAAAAGATGGCCGATACTATTTTCTCATTCCATTTTCTTTCTTACAGTATGCAGGGCAGCTGAGCACCTGGGAGCAGTCTGCCTGGGATACACAGGATACGTCGTGTTTGATAAGGATGAAATGTAGTAGTGTTTGCTATGAAGCATCCTGTAAAAAAGTGTGCTGTTTTTGTTGGTATAAATCTCAGCACAGTGGTGTCTATTAGAAATGAAACTTGTCCTGTGTGTAGTTGGGGAGGGAGATAACCACCGCGCGGCTCAGCGAGCCCTGGAAGCAAACGGTTGATCTCAGATAACGTTACTGCTGGTGCTTCTCAATCTGTTGCTAATGCTAAGGTGCCTCCCATCCGAGACAGCAATGGGTGAAGAACATGTCTTTCCAGGGTCACGGATGATGCGATTTGGAGTGGTTTTAGATGCACAGAAGAATGTTTTGCCTTACTAATGGAGTGCGGTGCTTTTACTCATCCATGAAGAGTGTTGGGAAAATAGTGAAAAATATTATTCGTAATTACTTTTAAAGCATATGTATCTGTGACATAGCGTATGTTCCCGAGGAAGAATGCTCAACAAAATATTAAAAAACGCTGCTGCTGGTGAATTTCCCATCAGCATCGATCAGTGAAAAATCTGCTCTCTGATAGAAGTGGTGGTGATGGGTCTCCACTTTCTGTGGGGAGTTCCCCTGCCCAGAGGAAAACCCCACCCCCCGAAAAACGGTATAGCTTTGCCAAAATATTTCTCCTTCTGACGCAGCGTTTTTCATTTTGGCTGAAGTTAAGGCCAGCGTCATCACATGACGTGCCTGGGCTGAGCGGTAACCCGGGCTCTCCGTCCTGCCCCGGGTCGAGTCCCAGAGCCAGCCCTGGTCCTGGGCTCTGCCCTGCGCACCCCCCTGCAGCTGAGCGGCGGGTTTGGGGGGCTGCTCCCCACCTCGCTCCCATGGGACCCTCAGCCCAGCCCGGCGCTGAGCCCAGCCCCAGCACGCCTGCCCGCTGGAGATGATTTACCTTCGGCGAGGTGCAAAAGAAGAGGATGGAAGTGGGATCCCTTTGTGGCGTCCCACTGGGAAAGGCTGGTCGATGAAACCAGCTCGGCTTTATACTTTGTGGAAGGGAACATCCATTTTCATCCTTGTTCGGCTACCAGGAGGAGAACTTGTGCAAATGCAAACTGCGGATGGCCGGGTGCTCAGGTCCCACGCTCCAAGTGCTAATTGTGCCAAGAAAATAACAAGTTCTGGGGTTGTTTGTGTTTCTGGTAGGAGATTTATGCAGCGCACTCAGGAGGGGTTTATCTCGGTGAGGGGGGAGATATGCCCTGAAATGGATTTTCATGCTCAGAGCTTCCAAACACAAGCACTGTGCAGCTTTCTGTTTGTTTTGCAAATCCTTATCATCCCACAGTTATTGCTTGTGAAGTGGAGCAAAAAATGAAACCCACTGAGGACTGGATGGCAGGACTCTTGTTTCTCTCCTGGCTTAGCTGTCTTGCTGTTCTGGAAGGACATACATGTGCGTCTAACAAAAGCCTCCAGAACCGGTATCTACATGTAGTAATTAGTTTGCAAGTTTACCTTCTAGGAGGTAAGCGTATTGCATTTCTGCTCTGTGTGAATTGTTTACAGATAGCTGTTTCTTGAGGTCTTCAACATTATTCCATGTCTTAACATTTTATTTATTTGGTAACAGAATTATGGTTTGCTTTGACTTATTTAAGACAGAAGATTAAAAAGCCAGCAGTCTATAACCTTTTAAATGTCATAACAAAGCTCACCTGTTAAAATTGAAATACAGAGAGGGAAGGAGAGCGGAGGGTTGGTGTGGGCGTGAATTTAACTTGCTATTGAGCACACCCTATCTAATTGCTGTTAAAGAGCTCCAGCTTCTGTAGGCAGGTTTTCAAGTTTAAGTATAAAATGAAGCTCCTAATTGACAAAATGGGTAGTGAGCTGTGGGGTGCTCCAAAAGGGTCCTGCTGCATATTGCAAATACCCCAGTCCGGCTCTGCGGGCTCATGCTGCCGTGGCTCTGGCAGTGCCTCGCCGGGCTCCTGCGTCCCCTCCTGTCTGGTGGTGTGGTTTGTCTTCGCCTCTGTTCACACCACTGCTCGTGGACACCTAAATAAGAGAGGTATGAATTGTTCCCCTTTCCTCTCCTTTTGCACATGTGCAGACAGGAGGAGAGATGAGGGAAGAGCATTTGCTGGGCGAGGTATGCTGGTGGAGAGCTCTGGTCTTGAAACTGAACACTGTACAATTATCAAGATAATATAAAAGTGGAAATAGGAAAACACACATTCAAAGTGAACATTTGATCTGGAAGGCTTTTGGTTTTTTTGTTTTTCCCAGAATGTATATTTTCTTCAGTTTGTTTCTTAGATGTGTTGGGTGGATTTCTTTCTGCAGGTAATCGAATCAAAACAATACAATTTTGCAAGCAGTTTAAATTCCATTGTAGTGTCATTCTTGTATGGAAATCTGCTGGAATGTTTTCTTCCTTGCTCTGTTTATTGCATCCTGCCCCATGATGCCAGCTTACGCCTGCTCAGAGTGGCTGTGTCCTTCCTTCAGCCTGCTAATGCCTTTCTCCATGGCCACGAGGAAACACAGCATTACGGGTTAAATTATTCAAATACCATGTGTCAGACTTTTTCAAAATTAGGACGTTCATATATGTACACTTTATGGATGTTTTGAAAAGAATGCATTTAGCAGGGGAGAGAAGAGGGTTGTCTGCTCCTTCAGCTAACAAGGCTGTATCCTTCATTAGGAAAAGAAAGAAGCTGAGGCTCAGGTGCAATTCCAAAGCTCCGGCATTTAGGACTGAAAAGAAAACACTAAATTTTAGCAGAAAAGCTCTCCCAGCTCTGGTGACTTAAAGTTGAAGACTGGTTTTAGACATGTATTTTTAGGAGGCTGTGGCTGGCACTGGGGTGGGAAGGCAGTGCAGAGGAGCCTTTTGGCTGTGACCCTCGTGCCGCTGGCACCCGTGGCACCGCGCAGGGCTTGGGTGCGGGTCCCGCTGGTCGTCGCTCATGGTGAGGAGCCGGTGTCGGAGGTGAACACCGCGGCGGCTCTGCCTCCTGCAGCACTCAGAGCCTGTCCGCTGGACTCTGCTGCTGCAATTAAAAAAAACCCAACTGCTCTGCACATAGTAATGACAAACGATTAAGATTACGTGGAAAATCAAGATAATTTCTTGTAAGTAAACCTTGTGCAATATTTCTCAATAGAAGGGCCTTTTTGCAGGATGAGGGATTTCTGATTTTGCCCATAAAGGTTACATTTGTCTAACAAAGACAAAAAAGATATTCTGTGTATAAAGTGACTTACAGCATCCATGGAGTACATATAAATTGGCTTGAAAGTAGGTCAGCGTGCCTTTTCACATAGCACAATTGTGATGCATTTGTATGTGAATTCAATTACAGAACTGTAAAAGCTTACAGGGAGAGCTATGTGGTACACAAGTTCTTTGGCGTGATCTCTCTTGCTTTAATCTCTCCAAGCTGGTGAGTCTGGGGAGAGCTTAATTAAAGTCAGTGAAAGTAATTCTGGAAAACACAAGCCCGTGGAGCGCCTGGATCTGCTCCTCGTATTCTGGCCTGCTAGCCTGCCTCCTTCTCGCCATATGCTTTCCTCTGTTTCCCTTGCCTGATTCTCAGAGAGGACAATGGAATCAAAAAATTAATTAGCTCTTGGCTACCTCTCTGTGTGCAGATTAAGCTGAGCCTGGGCTCTCTGGGTGGCTGCGGGCTGCCCGTGGGCACAGGCTGGGAAGGGGCCAGGCTTGGGAGCTCGCGGGGAGCTTGCTGCGTGGCGCAGGCTGGCGAGGGGCTCTGCAGGGCTGCGGGACCCTCCTTGCAGGGAGACCCGGACGAGGTGGCTGGTGTACTGGAGGTGGGCATCCACGCTGGCTCCGGCTGCCCCGCCGTCGATTCCCCGAGGACGCGTGCTAGCAGCCCTCTGGCCGCAGCGACGTGCGGGCAGACCTGTTGGACAAAGGCTCTGCCCAGCAAAACACTGTCCTGTAACGCCTGGCAGGCAGCGGGCTGCAGCCAGTCCCGTTCCGTATTAAAGTCTTTTTCCAGTGCCAAGTCAATTATTATTCACTAATTGATTATTGCAGTTAATGGGCAGCAAGACTGAATGAAGAACATCCACAGCCCTGCGCTCTCTGGCTTTGCACGTGGCTGCCCAGCGCCCCAGCCTTGCTCGCTGGTTTCAGAGGCAATACCGGTCTGACCGAAGGCAGACACGGAGGGTATGGCTGAGCCCTCTCTGGGGGAGCTCGGCACGTCCCCGACCTTTTGGGTGTCTCACTTACCTTGGTGTTTCCAAAGCTGGGCTGCAGAGGGTTGGGTTGGTGCTCGTGCTCTCGGCGGGGAGAGCATCCCGCTCAAAGGCTGCAGCCACGAACGCGCGCTCAAGCGAGCAAACCACCCAGCCGGGCTTCCCCGCGGCGTCGGGCAGAAGCCGAGGCTGCCGGCTTTGACAGCGCACACCACCGACGGTGCCGGTTTCTGATCTGTAATGTTCTCCGTGTCTGGATTGTTGCTACAAGTCCTTGCGCAAGACACGTGCTGTAAGATGGGGTTTGAACTGGGAGGAGAGGCTGTGTAATGAGTGAATGGAAAAGGGGAGGGGGATGCTGATACTGAGGGCAAGGAGCTGGGAATGGCTGCATGGTGGCAAGTGGGACCTCATGTTCAGAAGGTTTTTCTTTCTCTCAGAAATGGAAAAGATGGGAGGTGCACGGTGATAAAAGACTGCGAAGAAGTGAGGCTTCTCCAGCAGCAGTGCTGTTCACACCAAGTGCCTTAGACACAAAAGCAGCAGCATCTTTCCTTTCCCCCTGTCCCTTCTCCCCTTTCCTCTGCCAACAGCAGCCAGTAAATTATCCTGTTCTTTCTTATTACTGGTTATTGAGTGTTTGGGTAAGATGGAGTCAAATTATTTGCATGTTCAAAGAGGGAAGATAAAACTAGACTGCAGCATATTTTATGGCTTTTATAAAATTTTGATGTGTGTTGTTGGAATAGATGGAAAGCCACCACCAGAGCTTGAGGGCAGAGCTCTTGTCTGAGAACCTTGCTGCTGAATTAATGCAGACAAGTGGTAGAAAGCGAGAATGTACAGTTAAAGTTGGAAAAATAAATGTTTTATTTTTATATTTGGACTGCCAAGTAAGAGAGGCACCTGATTAAAAAATTCTGATTTTGGTGCAGCCCTAAGGTTGTACATTTAGCATTTATAACTCAAATTTGGACAGTTTCTCGTTAGAAACTGGGAGGACAGAGTATCAGGAAAATGGGAAGAGCAGGAAAGGGAAGCAAAACAAACATAGTTCAAATAGTATGGGGTTTTGAGTGTGCATGTGGATTTTTAAGCTTAAGTGAAAAACACATTTAAAAAAGTAAAGGATTTTTCTATGGGACTGACACCTTCTTAGTCGTGTTGTCAGCTGTCAGGTGTAATTATTTTATCTGCCCATCTGCTCCAGAGGTTTCTTTGTGCACCAGCTTAGGACGTCCGTTCCTGTGCAGGAACACCTTTGCACTTTCAACACAGTTACTTATGACCTAGGATTTATTTAAGTGAAGAAACCCAGGCATTGATAAAACAAACAAATACCCCAATTTCCTTTGTATTAAGCACCCTAAATAAACTCCAGGCAAGGATTAAGATTTCTTCTTGCTACCTCTGTACCAGGAGCGGTGCGCTTCTGTTGCTGCTGACCAAGTCGGTATCTGCGGAGCTCATCCTGCTGCACCTGTAGTGAGTGGAAAACTCCTGCTGACCCCCAGCTCAGGCTCTCTGCTGTGGGTAATGGTGACTTATTTGCTGAAAGGTTAAATGACATAAAGGTCAGCAGTGTCCTGCAAGGTCAGTCCTGCAACTCATCGCAATCCATCTGTGCTTTGGTGTGGTCCAAAGGTGATGTACCAAATGTTTATCCACAGCTGTGTGCTAAAAGCTTCCGAATGAGTGAGTCTGACTTCTTTTATGGATTCAGCATTAATCTGTCAGTATTATTTACATATCTGTGTGATATGACATGGCTTTGAGTCTAGCATGACTCCTTTCATTAAAAGCCTGCAATTACCTCAAGATAACCTTCTTTTTTTTTTCCCCCTCATTTTATTCATGACTTTGACATTTCTGGTTGATGTGCTTCAAGCTTCACTTGGGTTTTGGGGAAGCACATTCTTGTGCCTCTGTATAATGAGTGCATCATATTAGTATTCAACATACATGCAGTGGATTGCAGCTGGATAGTTAAGGTAATGTCACCTAAGAACTGTTTGACACATTGCTAACCTTGCAGGCATTTTGTGCTTCAGAGCTGATCTCCTGTCTTAAAAAGCTTCACTTTAGGAACACTTTTTTCACAGTTGTGGTCTGTAATATTTATTTGTGTTTTGACAGGCAGGTGCCAGCCAGATTCTTGGGTCTTGGGGAGCTCACGGAGTCCCAAGTTCTCTGGACCTATAAACTTCTGTTGCCTGAATGGGTCCCTAATCACTCTCTCATAGTGCCTTTTTCTCTAGCACATCACAGAGCAAATTTTTTTGCACCTAATAAGATATCTATGTTCAATATTCAGTATATCTGAATATCATCATACTTAACCCACTGTAGACACCATGAAGAATAAAATTGTATTATTTTGCAGTTTTACTGCAAATCGTTTGGAACATCGTACCTAGAAATAAACAGGCAATAATATAACTACTGTGAGTGTATTGTCATTATACATGTACTTACTTATGCACAACTCATACACATTCAGTTGCTTGGTTGTACACACAAATTGATTGTATGGTTATGTGTGCCTACAAATTTGTAACAGCTACAACATGCTTGTTTCAGGAAAGAAGAACTGGAAATTAAATGCTTGAGAAAGTATGGAAATGCCTGAAAAACAGTAAGAGCTCAAAATGCTTTGCAGTCTGAAAACAGCTGAGGAGCCTATGCGTGCTTTCTCTTACATAGGCACATACACAAGCCACCTAATCAGCTCTGCAAGAATTGTTAAGATAAGTATCTCTTCGTTGTGTTTTCAGTTCTAAACTAACAATCTCATCATTTGCATAATCTAAATTCTCCATTGCTTTAGCAGGAATGTGACTGCTACCCTGTGAGGTTAGTGTGAATTGCTGAGGATCTGCCACATTGCATTATGCATTTTTTGTTGTTTTAATGAATAAATTCCGGAGAAGGCTATTATTAATTAAGCTACAATATGGCATAGTCAGCTAGCAGTGAAGAGATGCTAACTTGATCTGAAGGACCCATCTGTAGAACTTTCTCTTTTGGAACCACAGTCCAGTCATCACCATACACTGGAGGGAATTATTAGCAGCATTTCAGTGCGTTACTATGCCAAAAAGGTGCCTTTATAAGATAGAAATAAATTGGAAGCGTGGGGATTCATTGTGATATGCCTGCCACAGGTAGGTAGCATGGGGACAAGCAGCAGTTCGATATATTAGAGCCTTGGCTTTGAATAGATGAAAAAAATTCCAAGCATATGCTAAACTATTCTCCACATGAATAACAGTTTCTAATTTGCTCGACACATCTCTAATAATCCTGGCAGCTTCTCTCTTCATAATTAACATCTTCATTTTGTTGCTTTCTAAAGGTGTAATGTGTGTTCCGGCTCAGAGGAATTCAGCCTCTTGGTTCCAGCCGTGGGAAGCGGAGGCGTGCTCTGGAGGTGGGAGGATGCTCCAGGGGACCACGAGAGCATCCTGCCAGCTGGGTGAGCCGAGCCAGTGGGCAAGCACAGCTCCTCTGGGGCACTCGCGCCAGGGTGAATAACATCTACAACCCGCCGTGTGCAGGGCGTGTGCCTTCACATGTAGTCAGCAACAGAGGGGTAGAATAACTTATGTTTGTCACCTAATACGAAAAATGAAACTCAGTTTAGAAAATATGTAGATAAATAGACACTATGCCTTTTATGTGTGTGTATTACTGCCTGAGTGTATATGAGTTACTGGTTGATGTAGCTTATAAAACTGCCCTATCTCATCACCGTAGCACCACTAACACAGATCGCAGTATTTGGGCTGTTATGGTGAGGTGGGTGAGGGACCAGATATTGTAGCACATTTGACAGTGAGCAATCCCTCCTTGAGAGAGACATTTGTATGTATGGACTGCCTACACATGGTCAGCTCTATGTGAGATATATCTATCTATCTATATCTCTCTATATAGATATATGAATGCAAGCACACATTTTGTAAAAGCGTTTGTAAGTATATCGTGATTATCCCTATAAACTAAAATATTCAGAATCGTTCCTGGGTAATGTATTTTAAATCTCACTTTCAGAAAGCAAAATGTTCTGAGGTGTCTGTTGCTTCACCTTGGCATCTCCACCAGCTGAGAGGCGAAACCCTGGATCCACGTGCTGGCGTGACCGGCCGCGTCTGTGGGCGAGGAGCAGGTGGGTCGTGCCAGGCTGGACCCGCAGCACTGCCCCGGTGCCCTGGACCCCCGCCTGCCTCGGGCAGCGTGCTCTGATGGCCGCGGACCTTCCTCAGCTTTGGGCTAGTCACACACAGTTTCGGTCTCTCGCACACCCTTCATGGATGATCTAGAGGCCATTTAGCATGCAAATAGTTCAGCAGTTAGGAAAGTAACTTGCCTTAAGTGCTCGGTTACCCTCTTCGCAGCCCGGGCAGCAGAGCAATACTTAACGTTCACGCCATAGAGCATATCTGCCCCACAGCTCCTCCCAGTCGCCCGCTGCTGGTTGTGCGGGTGGTGATGCTCTGGTTGGAGCTCCCCTGGCAGCGATTGCTGCCCGACGGGCACAGCCCTGACCCACCTTTTCAGAGACCGTGGCCACCAAGGGCAAATCTGGAGTGATGGTGTGCGGCAGAGAGATGCAGCACAGGGGGTATTTCTGGGTGGGAGCTGCTCCTCCGAGAGCTGTTGTCTTTGGTACGTGTCAGCCAAGACCTGGGCAGCTGCAGCCGGCATGATCCGCAGATGGAGGAGCCTTTACACTGGCAGTCCCCCAGCCCCGTAGTGCCTCGCAGCAGAGGAGCTGGCTGTGTGAATTATCCCCAGAATACAGAAGTTATTTTATTCCCACGGCTTCTCCTGTCTCTGTGACCTAGTTACTGACTCAGAGTACATGCAGAAAGCCACGGGAGTGAAAAACAGATATCTATTTGAATAAGAAAAGTTGATTACTATTTTAAGCCCCTTATCATGTAGAAGCATTTCAAGCTCAAACACCCTACTCATCTATAACAGTGAGATAACTATAAAGGCTTCTCCCTCCCTGTCCTACAGTTTGACAGTACTGGAGTTTGAGGCAATTAAAATCCTTTCACATGTCTCTAGTGTACCTGTTGTAGTCGCTGTATTCTCAGGCCAACATGATTCAGACTTGAAACAGCAAATTACCGTGTTTGGAGGAGATTTTATAGGTTCTTTTACCTAATTGGTGCAAGGTGAATATTTCAGATGGATTAATTTAATTAAATGACACCTGAGTTACCGTATTGCTTTGGGACAGAGGCAAGGAAAAGCCCCTCTGCCAGTGACTGATGCAGATAAAATGCTTGTTCTTTTTTTCTGTCCTTTAGAAGAAAGCTGCAGCCTTTTCCCCAAGCACTCCCTGCACAGATTAAGAATATGCTGGAGCTGCCAATCCTCAGCTTCAGAGGTTCGGTACGTGCATCTCTGGAATGCTTGGAATTGGGGTGTGTGTGCAGTGCTGCTGTGGCCCTGTGGGGACCCCGGTGCTGCCACGGGGGGTGCGGGGGCTCTGCCACCCGCTCTCTGAGGCTGGGCAGCAGCTCTCAGGCTGCTCTGAGGAGTGCAGGGAATGAGCTGAGGTGAGAGGTGGGGTCCTTTAGGACTGAGGGACTAAACTTTTACAGGTCTTGGTTAGGCAGAACTCCTAAACCTGCCCCAATTTTAGCCCTTCTCTGAAAAGTGTGCAAATTGAGGTCAGGCTTCGGTTAAAGGGGAGTACAAGGTTCTTCCTCCTCTGTGACTTCAGCATGTATGTAAAATGTGAGCAATGCTTCAATTCTTGACTAAAAGGAGGTATATTCTGTATTTAAGTACTCCCAGACAGCAGTGCCTTTACTGAGTTACACGTGCGCTCAGGTTTGAGTAAAACTTCAGCCCCAGATGTAAGCCTGAGCTTTGTGGTCACCTGTGCAGTACAAACCAATGCCACCAGCTCTGGGGACCTCTGAGAGCAGCTCTGACGCTGTGCAGCTCAGGCTTGTCGCCACTGTTACGTTAGCATTGTCTTTGAGTGGCATATCAGATATAGAAGGGAGAAAAGTGCACTTTGTTAAGCTAGATTTTTTTTTCCCCTCCCAAGTACTTGATAAAAGCTCCATGGGCGATGGCTGTATTGCCACAGGACAAACGGAGCACGCGGTCACTTGGCTCAAAGCTGGTCTCCCCCAAAAGGCAGGTGAGAGTGTGAGGTGAGAGTGTGCACGCCCGCAGGCTTCAGCTGAGCTCAGCATCCTCCTGAGACGCAGCCCCTCCACGGCACCCGTGTGGGCAGCTGCCAGACACCCGGCAGCAGAGCTGCAGGACCATGAATCCTGAGTGAGCGGCTCGTTCCTCTCGAGAGGCGATGTCACCGCGAGGATGATGGATCCGGCGGCAGCCGGGTGACCCAGAGATGCTATCTCAAAAAGACAGACTGCAACCTGTGATTGATAACGCAGGAAACTCAAATGACAGGCATGGTGCAATTTGAAAAAGAGAACTTGTGCAAAGAAAGCAGGGGGGAAAAGCCCCTCAGTCCCATAACGCTACGCTGCTTCAGTTGCCTTCCATTTTTCCCAGAGAAGCAAAGTGATTTTCAGTTGTTCTTGCTTTCCCCAGGGTGCTGCTGGGGATATTTATGACTGAATAAACATATTCTCCCCTGCAACCTCTATTTGTGTTTTGTTCTATCCAGCAACTGCACATCTGTTTCAGACTGAGCAATCACTTGAGTGTGAAGCAGAAAGCAGCGAAGTGACTTCACTGTGTCCAGCTAGAGCGGGAGATGGGAAGAGCTGGACTCTGGAAATATGAGAAGGTGGACGGCAGTTTTTGGCATAGCGTTGCTGATAGGGATGGCTTGGGAACTAGAATACAATTTACAAAATATGCCAAGGTATGAAATGTCTTTGTTCATTTTACAGTGCTCCCCAGCCCTTTAATCGGGGTGCTATCTCTCCAAACCTCCCCTCCATATAACCGTGGAGGGGGCAACCCCCTGAGCCCCGTCAGCACTCCCCACAGAGGGCTCTCGTTTGGGAGCGGGTCACAGCAGGAATCTCTGTGGCAGAGCTGAACACGGGGCTCTCTGGTCCTGGGCAGCTGGAGTTAAAATCATCCAGTACCTGCCCCATGGACAGCTTGTTCTGTGTACGGAGCCGCACAGCTATAATCTCAAATCCACCGTCTAACATATGTAAGGCTGGTGTAACGTGCTGCTGGCATACAAACGCATTTCCATGGGAAAGGGAGGGGTGACTTAACTGGTTCTGAAAACCCTTTTGTGTGGGGAAAAACACACGTTCTCTCCAAACCCTTCATCTGGGATTTTTACGTCTCTTTTCTAGTTACTGTTTTTTTGACCCAAAGATCAAAATGCAGCTGTTGGATGATGGCTTTGGGAAGATGCCCTGTCTTTTTTGGTGGGTTTCATCAGTCAAGGCATGCCTGATGTGGTGCATATCCAGATACCAAGGGTTAAAGAGGACCAGGGTGCTGCTTGTTCTTCCTCCTCTCCCTGGATGAAAAAGGCAGGCTCTGTTCATCTGATGATGTTTGACACATTCAGTGAGTGATAGCAGAAAAGTTCAGGATGCATTTGGCATTTCTTTATTTGGCTTTGAAAGCTGTGTAAAGATTCAAAACAGTGAAAGCACCAGGCCCAGCTGCATAATCCTAATTTTGTGTTGCAATTTCATTTAGATAAATTACTCCTGTGAGTTCCTAATAAATACAGATGTTGGCTTGTGTCAAAATTAGTGCACAATTCTGATAACAGGAGCAGCTATTTTTAGTTTTATGTTAACCCAGATCAGCCTTACATCAAGTTTTATTAAACCGAGAAGATACAAATAGGATCCATGCTGGTTATTCATTTGCTTCAAAACATGCCAAACCCATCTCTTCTGCTTCGCATAGTAGGTGGGATAAGGGAGTAGCTGGAAGGCAAGTTATTTGTCAAGTCTCAAGCAGCACTTGTCATCCAGCGTACTCGTAACTGGTGTGGAAGCATTAATTAGGGGAGTGAGCTCAAGCCAAGTAACGAGCACAGCAAAGGGCCACCAAAGACGTGGACCAAGGAACCTTCCCTACAGAAAACATCTGCCGCAGCTGGTGCGGGTGGGCTGGGTTTGCAGCGCTGCACAGCTGGATGCTCGGCAGCCCCCAGGAGTCCCGGCAGCCCCGGGGAGCTGTGAGTGCTTAGCACTCGCTGCCCCTGTGGAAGGAGGCACGTTCCTCGATGTTTGCCAGCATCTTCCTTTGAACATCGCGGGCACTGAAGCTGGAGGAGGAAAGCCCACCCGAGAGGTTAAGTGACCGGTCCTGTGTCGGGAGGGTTGGGTAGCCGGAGGCACAGCACCGTCCGTCCCTTGTCCTTCCCAGTTGTCTTTGTCCTTCCAAATATATATATTTGAATATATATTCAACATATATTTGAATTTATTCCTATGCGATTTGAAGCCTTGAAGCGTATGGCTCGCCTCTCAAAAGGAGAGTTTTCTTTGGGTGGTGTTTATTAGGTATGCTGTGGGAGAAGCACAGCTTATCTAATGAAGTCTTGAGCTGTTCCAGACCACAGCAGCTTTTTGGAAACTTCATTTAATCATCTCAATGGTTACCATTTAGAATTATATTATACGAAGTTTCATTTTCTCCCAAAGCAACTTAAGGAAGGAGAAACACAATGTAAACACAGAAAAATCCAGGCCTGGCTTTTTTTCCCCTTAGTTTAGTTTGGCTTAATTTAGAGCATAGAGAATAAGCTTTGTAATGATTCTTGAGTTTTGTAAGTTTTTTTGTTTTCACTGACTCCCTTTTCCAAATTTTAGATTTTATCAACTAATAGTTGCTTTGATATTAAGTGCACTGATACAAACAATTAGCATGCACAATTAAATCTCTGTTTATACCAATTTTTCTCTTCATGGGAAAAGTTTTATTTCAGCTCCTCATTATTTTAAAGTAATTTGCAGAAAAAAGTACTATTAGGAAAATTAGGCTGATGGCATTTGGGGCGAGCTGAACGCGCTGTTAAGCAAATCAGAAATTAGTGTAAATTTCTTTCATTTGACTTCATTTTCTGCAGATCAAGTTTGATACTAATGATAAAAAATAGGCCAAGCTTTTAAAAATGTTGAGGTCTTTCTGTGTAAAGAAACTGAACAGAAGTGACAAGAGAAAAATTTGGATTTTAATTTTTTTTTCCTGATCTAAATTGGAATAATTTTAATAATTCTATTATCTCTTGAAACCAAGTGCAGTCTTCTGTCAGAGCACATCACACGTACATGAACAGCCTTTCTGTGTTTTGGAGACAGGGCAAGGTGATCTTTGTGCGTCCCAGCAGAAGGCAGAGGCACCTTGGTGTGTGTATCCCCCTCTGCCCAGTACCGTGAAGATCAGCTTTTAGCCCACAATATGCAGAACTGCCTACTCTGCTGCTTCAAAAAAGTGGAAAAACAAGTGGTTGAGTTTAGTCTAGCGTAACTGATAATATTTGGGATTATTTTTCCCTAATGGTTCATATTCTGCTGCTTCACACTGAGCTCGGATATTATTGCATTGCAGGATGCTCGTTGAGTCTTCGCTTTCATGTAATACCACTTCTGCTGGGACACAACTGGTCATGGTTCTTTTCAAGTGCATGGCTTACGTGTATTATAGAAAGGCACAGTACCTGGATTGCGTCTTGTAACGTGATAAATATATACAGGGTAGGAGAGAAAGGAGATGCAATTAAATGCCCTGATTCTACAGTTACTTATATACCTGCCTAATAGCAGTTGGAGTGTCCAAGCTAGTAAATTGGATGTAATTAGTACATTTGGCTGAAGTATGGAAATGTGGCTTGTGGGTGTTATAACACCAAGAAATATGGAGAAGCTGCTGCTGGCTAGCAAAATAGTAACAAATAGATAATGCAGACTGAGAAGAGAAAAAAAAAAATCAGGAAAATACAAGACCCCCCCCCCAAGAACACTCCTGCAATGTTGCTACTTGGAGGATCACTTAAAGTGGTTTTTGGTTGCAGCAGTATCTTCCATCAGAACTTTTTTGCATCAAAAACCAATGTAGTATTTACAAGGTAAATGATCATTTTATATTTTTTCAAAAGCCTTTTCAATTCGGCTGTGTTAAGCCATGAGTAAGCCCTGAAGAGAGAATGTGTTGGGCAGTCTGTATTGCTTACTGCTCCAGCTCCTGCTCTCTCCATCTGAAGTCAGCAAAAGCAACAGCAGGTTTGCATGAGAGTACCTGGGAGCAGGACCAGAGCTCTTTTCTGTGCTTATCTGAGGAGGTCCTAAATGTCTCGGATGCTATGGGAAAATACTGGAGGGTTCTGAGGAGCTCCTGAAAAGCCTGGTGGTTTCAGCAGGAGTGTGAGTACTCGGGAGATACATGGATTAATGGTGCTAAAACCCCAGCTCACTCCTATGAGCTTGACCTGGGAGAAGGGGATCCCATGCAGGAGGCAAGATAGGAGACAAGATTCAGAAAGGGTTGAAAGTGAAGCAGAAGGCAAGTTTCATGCTCGCTATCTCCTAATCAAAGACAGCCAAATACTGAAAGGTTGCTTCACCTTATTTTCCTTCCCATCCTTTCATCGGACGTGACTGAACAGGAACTTTTCCATCTCCTCCCTCAGTCTATAACAAAGATGTACTTTGATTTGAGAATGGGATGCAATTTTAACTAGAATAGTAGAAAGCATGTCAATAGTTTAACAGTTGTAAAATTAGAAGGAAGGAAAACCCGTAAGAGATGAGAAAATAGCTGGTATTAAAGTGGTAGAATAATCTTACCCAGTAATAGTATTCTGTGCAGCTCAAAGCAGCTCTCTTCAGCCAGTATCTGTCAAATCCTATCAGGAATGTAAGGTGACATTATGAAGTCTCCAGATATATTTTCATGTCATTTAGCTGATTTGTGGTGTTTGATAAATTGCATGTTTGTAAAATCAGTGTTCTTCACTATGTGTATTCTTCTCCTTTGCCAGTGTCAAAGTTCTGTGCTAGAGACAACGGCAGCAATTCGTAAGAGCTATCACTTCACAAGATCTTACCACCTTCTTATTAAAAACCCTTATTCATTTTCCAGCAGACTTGATATAAAAGATTAATGAGATACATGAAGATACATAAGGTGAGCCTTCTTTAATGCTGCTTAATAGCATCTCTGTTATTTTTTTAAACATGAGGTAAAAGGGAAAATTAAATCCTAGTGAGAGGTGAGGGTACAGGCTCTTGTTCTCTTGCTCACTCAGGTTAAGCCCAGGAAAGATCTATTAATTCCTGGTGTGACTGGTAGACAGCTCAGTCCTAGAGCGCTTGGGCTGAGCAGGTGACAGGCGAGTGAACCCAGCCCATGCACTTCAGCTCAACCCTTACTTACCCCTCGGTACTCCTCCATCACCTCCTGAGGCAGAGGACAGGCGCTCGAGTTGGACTCGTGGGTCTAAGGAATATTCACCAGTGGGGAGATGAACCCACTGCTGTTGAGTGCTGGGGTAAGATCTGGACCTGGGTTTGCAGGACTGACACTGTGTTTGTGCTGGGCACTCCAGTGGTAGATGGGGTGTTCAGATGTCAGCAGATGCATGCAATAATTAATCCTGTGAAGGTTTAGGAACCTGTAAAAATTGTCTGCTGCACTCAGAGCCCCTGGCCTGCAGCAGGACATTGAGTGGGAATGCTTTTAAAATTCCCTGAAAGGTACTGGTGATTTTTAACTGTATTGAATTATTTAGATGGACCTTTTGGTCCTTCAAATTCTGCTGCGACAGGTATTACTCCTCTGGTTTGAACAACGGGTGGTAGATCTCCCTTGCTCACCTTACAAGTGTCCTGTCGTAGTTTATGGCCATAGGTAAAACCATTCTGGCAAACACAAGATAAAAAGAAAGCATCTTAATGAATATTAATATATTGTAACTAGCGACAATGAGTCATTCACAAGTTTAATAATGGCATGCAGATCAATGTCCATCACTAGGAAATCTGGCTCAGCATAGTTTTGACCTGATCGTTACCTTGTGGGAAGTTCTCCACACTCTTCTGAAATGCATCTGTGTCCCCACAGCAGCTCCTTGGGACCACTGCCTTCAAGGTGTGACCACCTTCACACCCGGCTCAGCTCGGTACCCTTCTTGACAGTATTGTTAATCTGTTGATTTTTGCTTATGCTGTGAAATCAGAAGCGACCGCTCCTGTTGGTACATTTACTTCAGTACGAGTATAAATGCAGGTATCAGTAAGGACTAGACTACATCTGGCAAGTCTAACTCACTGACTGTGGGTCTTCAAGGCCTTGATTGAGAAAGACTATCCTGCCTAATTTCCTGTTTGTAAAAACAAATATCAGTAAGTGAATAAAACCTTTTTCTTCTGATCATGTATTCTTTCAGACAAAAACCATTTCTTAGTTTTTCTTGCAGCTTATCAGCTTTTTGCATTTTCAAGTTTTCTGCCTTGGGTCTTGTAAGATGAGCTGACTTTGAGAGGAACATTTATGAGTTCTATTTTAGTTTCAGATGCAAAGTTTAATGGCTTTCCTGATGACCCAGCATTATGTCTGACTTGTTTAGTAAAAAAATCCCCATAAAAATAGAGCTTAAAAGCAAACTCCTAAATACTTGCATTAGGTATTGTGTTTGGTCACAGATAACATTGAGCTGCTGTATCAATCATATATATTAAGTAATAATACTGTGCAGCTATTGGCTCTGTGCTGGCTAATTTTCAACACAGCAGTGACTGGTGTAGTGTTTTAATAGTGTCACTTGAGCTGTACTGCATAGTTAAGACCACATCTGCTGAAGAATAAATCATCCATTTGAATAGTCCAAATGAATAGATTTGGTCTTGTATTGTAATTTAACTCAAGTTTTCAAATTTGTCTTTGTTATTCCAAAAAGGGAGGAGAACAGAATGAATAACTCAGAAATGTGACATTGCATAATTAAACATATTTATGGCTGTATCCATCTATCTGTCTGTCTATCAAAGCCTGCAGCCTTTCCTTCCTCTAGAACAGCATAAGGCTTGTCAGTGCTTTCGACGCCAACGTTTTAAAAACCTTGGCTGGTCCCTTGCGATCGTAAGCTGGTAGGTGTTAGGAAAGGCACAACAAATTGGGTACCGTGACTCTGCTGCCAAAGAACTGAAAAAGATGAAGTTTGTCAGCCCACTTTTGGGCAAAATAACCTGAAGATATTTAGTAGAAGTGAATTAAAATTCATCATCTTGACCTGACTCCTGCAGGGAAGCGTTTGCCATCCCTACAGACAAGATCTCCGATCAGCTCTTTGTCCTGGAAGATGCAAAGAGGGGGAGAGGTGCCTTGCTGCTGTTTCTTAGAGCTCAAGTATCGAGGACATAAATCAAATCCATGTAATGGAGGAACATCACAAGCGAAAGAGAGACTTCAAAAGAGATTTTAATGGTAGGTTAAATTCTAGTTCTAAGACTGATAGTTGGATGAAACTACAACATAATTATAGATTACAGGTATTAAGCTGCAGAGCAGAGCAATTGCAGTTGTCTCTCAATGTACATCTCTTGTCAGCCTCTACTGGGGGCTCTGCTCATTGTGCCAGTTCTGGGGAGATGGGGATGACTCAAAGAGCAGCTAAAATGATTAAAGCTAGGATAGGATTTATGAGGGAAGATTAAAGAATTAAATATGTATAGCCTGGCTAAATGATGACTTAAGGGGAAGTATAACTCTTTATGAGCGTTTCAAGGTTACAAATATCAAGGACCGGAAGAACCATTCAGCATGTCACAGGCAGAATTGCTAAGAGTAATGAGATGATACTAAGAAAAAGTAAATTTTCAAATGCTGGCAACACCATGTGATAAGGTTTAGGTATAAGGGAAAAACAAAATCTAACTGCAAGGAGATGACAAGAATATCTTAGATCTGTGGAGACCTCTTCAGTATTTCGGTTCCCAGAGTCTTTCCATAGAGTCTGTGCACATCTCACAGAAAGGCAGCCAGCTCTCTGTGCAGCATGCGGCGACAATTTCCACCCGCCAGCAAGGAAAGTTTGGGTTAGATCCACTTGCACAAGAACTCTAGAAAATGGAGACAAGGCTGAATTTTCTGCCTCTCATAGTCCTGGTGTCTCATCAAGAGAACAACAGGTTGTGGGGTGCTGTGCTCCTCGTTGGTCTTGAGACATGGTTAAGAATCAATTTGTAGGGTGGAAAGTGGGAATTGTCACTGCATGTGAAAGTTGTAGACACTGGGTGGAAGATGGACAGGACAGAAGAGCTAGTCTGTCCTTGGGTCCAAGTTATAGACCATGGCAGGTTTCCAGGCTGGGGACTTGATGAGCCAGATCAATTTGCGAGATTAACCAGGGTAGAAATAAAAGGAATTAGTGCTAGGAATTAACTACAGGCCATATTGTAGCAGGGCAGACTGGAAGGCTTTAGTGAACATCCAGAGAAGTACCTGCATGGTGGAGTGCTTATTGTAGTCACTGTCTTCATATTTACGTATTTCATATTATAATCACAGGAGTTTTATTGCCTGCACTAAGGAATGTGTAGTCCTATACACTGGTGTAAGTTGGAGAGACTTTTAGAATAATTGACTGAAAAATATCTTGTCATGAGTAAAGATAGAAAATCTCATTGTTTTGCTAATTGAGACCTGTATCCAAGTATATCATTAAATCAGTTATGGAAAAGAGACTTGGGAAATTACAATCCATACTGCATTGCATTCCCCCCGCACTGTGTGGCTTGGGTTTTCTTTTGTTTTCTTTTATTCATCTTAGATGTTCTGAAGGAGAAAAATAGTTTTTTGATATGAGCTAAACCCTCATATTAAGAATCATTTGTGTTTCAAACTCCAAATGTTATACTGGCTGAGCACCAACCTTATTTTTCAATTACCTTAGTTCACTTTCTCAAAGTGCTGCTTCTCTAGGTAATTTGTTTTTATACCTCGTCCAGAGCTCTGAAAGTGCAGGGGAGCTTTTTTTATTGTTAGCCTTGAGCAATGACCCTAAGTTAAACAGCATCAACTGAATGTCTGCAAGTTGGTTGGAAACAAGAAGTTTCTGAAGACCATTAGGGTGAGTTACAGCAGGATGGAGCACAGCTGGGATGGGTGTGCCGACACGGCTGCTCCATCCCTCCCTCACCCCTGGGCACAGCAGTTTGTTTTCTTTGGGCTGGCGCTCTCCCACTGTGTCCCCGGTGGGGTCCGTCATGCCTGTGCAGAGTGCTAACATGTTCCTATCCTGCATCTCCAGCACAAAGCACGAGGTGGGACCTGGGGTCTGTCCTTTATTTACCTAAAGGTTTAAAATGAAATGAGAGCCAGCTTTGCCAAATCACTGTATTCAGATAACGTATAGAATCACGGCGTGCTTTGGGTTGGAAGGGACCTTCAAAGATCATCTAGTCCAACCCCTCTGCCATGGGCAGGCACATCTTCCACTAGATCAAGTTACTCAGAGTCCTGTATCCTGAGGTAGAGAATATTTTGTTGCTCTCTGTGGGAATTAGGTTCATATATTAAACAAGAAAAATAGGTAGTAACCTCTAGGAGCTTCCCTAATACATCCTGAAATAAAACCTAAAAAGAATATATGAAAAGCAGAGGAAATATCCTTATTAAATAGCCAGGTCGACATACAATTATGTGTTGAGAACACATAATGGGATACAGGAATTTCAACTAAAAAGAAATCAAATTATTTCCCAAAGATAGGCATCATGGATGAAACTGCCTTCATACTTCACATTAACTAAAGTCAATGAAATATGTTGTGACTGTCAGCTGGTTTTACTTTTCTTCTATTCAACCAGCTGATAGCGGCTGCTGAATTAACTGAATGGATGATCTTTTGATTTCTTTGCAGGTCCATGTCTTGTGTTATACTGACAGATATCCATTGAGCTCTGAAAGGTTGTAGTGGATTTAGTCTGATTTTTTTTTTCTGAAGCCAGTGGGATTTTTCCATTGAATTCCAAGGCTCTTGAATTAAACCTGCTCTGAGAGCCTCCCTTAACACAACAGCAACAGTTTGCGACTTTTCGCCCTCTCTTTTCTTAAATCTCTTTTCTCTCCACGGAGGAGCCTTGCTGCAGTTTTCCCATGGACCCTTCTCGTATCTCCAGGCCGTCGCTGGTGCAGAGACCACGCTCCGAGCGATGCCGTCCCTCCAGAAGTGGCTGGGGGTGTCCCGGGGGATGCAGTACAGGCATCCAAGCATCGCCCTCCTTGCTGGCAGCAGTCGCCAGGCGAGGAGGCAGCGTCCTGGCTGCCTGCCTGAACCAGTGAAATAAGTGGGCAAAAAAAGCAAGCTGCACTTTGAGAAAAGGGGGGGGGGGGCAGAAAAATATTTCTGCTGGAAATGGTGGTATTTCCTCTGCAGAGCCGATTTTTGATGGATTTCTGTTGTCTTTAGAAAAATGAAACTCCAGGTAGTGATCCTGCATCTTAACAAAATTGTCAGGAAATGACTTTTGTTCCAATGTTTTGGTGCCATTTTTCCTGAGCTGCCTTTATAATGAATGGTGAATCTTTACAAGCCCAGTGCAAGTCACTGAGATCCAAATCTGTTCTGGAAATAGTCTGCCTGACAGTCTTTTTATTGGCAACGAAGCTATTTAAATGAGAAACCTGTGCAGGAGATGAACTAGCAGCCCCGTGTGATGGCAAATGGAAGCTGATGAATTCTGCACGGGCCACCAGGTGACCCCTTTGCTTTCCACTCTAATTACTTTCCTGTCAGATGTTCAATTAGAGTGACAGGGTCCCAAATTCCCAAAGATCTCTGTTTTGTCTTAGAAGATTAAAGGGTGGCAACTATTTTCAATATGATTATCATCATTATCTCTGGGAGATTTTATACTTCAGAAGTCGAAGTCATAATAGCCCAGCTCACTGCAATTATTTGCAAATTGCCTTAATGTATTTTCCAGAAGCTCTTTTCGCACTTTGTAATTTATTTATTTGCTAATCCAATAGCATATTAAAATGCTAAAATGTCTCTGAACGTATATGAAGCAAACTTGCATGGACTTTGCCAACATCCCCTTTACCCACCAGCAACCCCATCCATTTGTTTTTTTGTTAAAATACCACTTCTCGGTGTTCTCTCTGGTAACAAACCTTGAAGGATTCCTCCTTTTTTTTGGTTACAATTGAAGGAAATTTGTTAACGTTGCAGTAATTCTCTATGCTGATGGAAATGCTTGTGAAAACATAAACCAATATAAGAAAATATTCGGAGACACAAAACTCAATTTCTCGAAAAATGCGGTTTTTTTGGAGGCATGTTTCTAAAGAGGAAGTCTTGACCTATCAAGGGATGGAAATAGCCCTGTATTGGGAAGCAGCGCATGGATAACTATCTAGCGGGCTCCATTTTCTCTGTTGCAGAAGCCAACCGGTCTTAGGAGAGCAACCAGGGTGGTTTTGGGTGCAGTTAGTGAACGCAGCTGTTTGGATCCCAGCCACATCTGTTCCATTTCTTCTTATTGTTAATGGTGAGTAGAGAATGAAGAGACAATATGCCCTGTGTATTAAACTGAAACTAACCCAAATAGCTTCTAAAATACACTCAGCTAATTGTTCAAGAGTAATTTAGAGACCAAGAGTTACACTGCAATAATTGTGAATAATGAGTAAACCACAAAAAAAATGGTAAATGGCTTGCAGACATTTTGTGAACAGAAAATGAGGCTAAATTCATTGAATAAATTAATTGCTATGGATTATTCTTTCTGCTTTAATCTGCTGACTGCTGAAAGAAGTCTGTGCAAATGGAAAAGCTGGTCCACAGCTTTCATTTTGAAATGTGGCTGCTTTGCACTGAATAGAAGAGAGACCTGAAAGGGTTTTTGCTGTGTTATAATAATGTATCATGCTTGTAACACAATTTTCACCTTCAAAGTTTTACCTGCCCTTTGGGATGGGGCAGTTTTATAATCCCGTTTTATTAGCGAGAAGCAGATGGAGAGCCTGCAGGGAGGAGAGGTGATTTTTCCCAAGGCCACACATAGTCTCTTTGGCAGAATTCAAGTTGGAGCTTGGGATTTTGGAGTCCCTGGCTGATGCTTATGATAGTTTTCTGTTTGAAGACTTCGTCTTCCTGCAAAAACATGCATACTGGGACATGAATAAAACAACCCTAAGCAGATTTGAGGCTTCGCCAATGAAAACGTGAAGAAAAAGAAGGAATGAGAAGACACGTTCGCCAGCCCGTTTTAGAAGATCAGTTCTAGTAAAGAGGAATTATATTTTAAGAACCAGATAGATTGTCTCAGATTTACTATCCTAGAGGACAGCAGTGAAGGCAAAGCATTTTTCTGTAAGGATTATGATTACCTGACAGGGTCTTATCATTACTAGGAGAAATGACCCTGATTTAGAAAAGATCTGTTCATTTATAAGTAGCTGTTGCTTTTTAATAGTAGTTTTTTCTTACTGCTATTAATATTAATAAAAATAAAACTAAGGCCCATGTCTTTACTTGGATGAAATTTGTGATTTAAAATGAAACTTGGAGAGCCTTGTAGATCAATCCTTGGATTTTATAAGCTGCTAGTGGCAATTTATGTGGATGTGAAACCACAGAATCCTTCCAGGTTCTGTGCACAAGCTGTCTGTCATGCCTTAGCTTCTGGCAGCCTTTTCTCTCCTGACTCGAGCTGGCGTGGCCGGGTGCCTGAACAGGGCGTCCTTGAGCTGGAAGTGTCTGGTGACAGCCCGACAGCTTAGGACAACCTCTTTGCTATTAATGGGGCTCAGAGTAGTATCACTTGGCTCAGATTTATGCACTGTGCAAGTCATCCCTTTGAAAAAGCTTTAGCGTTCCTCCTCGTGCTGGGACTGACATCCCTTCACCGCTGTTATTTATAGCAGGGCACTTTTACACCCCGCCTGACTCGCTGCATAGCGATAGTAAACAAATCTATAAGTCCTTTCCCATTTAGCTTCCAGTCTAAAGTGAGCTGTATAGTACAGCAGCCAGCGTAGCTGTAAGGGCAAGCTGCTGCTGGGGAGTTTTGCTGAACGGAGTACAATTACCCCATCTGGCTTGATCATATCCGCTCAGTTTATCAAAATAGATTTTTCCCCTCCATTTGGTAAAGTTTAATAGAGCAGAACAAAAATCCAAATGTTAACATTAACCATGAGGTGAGACAAAGGGAGCTGCAGTTACGTCAGTCATGGGAAGCACGCCGCGGGAGCCCAGGCTCTGTTTGCCCCCCCGTTTGCCGCCCTGCCCAGCCACGGGAGCAGCGCCCGGCGGTGGGGGGGAGACCCTGCACCAGCTCCCCGCTCCCCTTTGCTCCCAGTCTTCACTATTACAGAGTTTGGTCTCCAGCAGCCCCTACAGAAAAAGCTGTCTTCTCCATTGTGATTAGTACTACCGGAACAGAGTTGTCCACTGTTGACCTTAATATAACGTTAGGTTTTGCTGCTGTTGTTGACTTCTTCAGCGTGTACCTCTTCGGTGCATCTTTCAGTTCTTGTTTGTTCAAAGCCCCTTACCTATTTGGAGGTTGCATTTCTAATGGTTTCTTATCAGAAGCCATCTAACCCTGTTGATACCCCCAGTGTACTCTGTAGTTGCCTCTCCGAACAGTGGGAAGTCTGGTGTGCGAGGAGCACATCCTGCGCTCTCTGGACTTGTGCAGGGATTTGGGTTGGTGTTGGTTTGCTGTTACAGGAGGCTCTTAATTCTCCTTTGCTGTTTCAAGCATTAACTAAGAATCAGACCTTCTGCCTTCCCTTGAAATGACACCAACATAAAGAAATGAAAATAAGTGTCTTTTCGTGACGTGCCTGAAGCCATAAAATGATTTGTATACAAAATCAAAGTAAATAAATCAGAATCTTTTTCTCTATGTTTGGGAAGGTTAAATCTCCAGCAGCAATGGCAGCAACACATTGCACTCAGAGTTTTGCAGACATAATGTCACTCTTTTATTTTATTACACAATGCAGTTCACCCTAAATTACATTTTCTTCTTTTAATTTATTTGCATGAAAAAGATGGCATGGCATAAATCATCTTGTGTAGGTTGCTGGGTTATTTGCATTTCAGAGGTTGTTTTTAACTTTGTATTAGAAAGGAATTTGCGATCGAGAAGCTTTGGGAGGCATTAACTCTTAGTGATTGGTGGTTCTCAAAAGGTGATGAATGACGTTCATTTTGCTCAGGACAAACATCCCAAAGTTTGTGTTTTTCTAAAGAACTTGTCTGAGGCAAAGACAGAAAGCCAGTGAGTGATGCTTTCATCTCAGAAGTAATTCCTCTTTGAAAAGCAGGATAGACGGGATGAGTTTGGTCTCTGAAGCCAGCTGCTCAACACTGTTCCTGCAAAGCAGCCTCTGCCCCGTGGAGGTTGAGTCGCTCGCTCTCTGCCTTGCCAGAAAGGAGGCGGCCAGAAAAGTTCATCGTGTGGAGGGAGGTCTGAAAAACTGCCTCTGTTCCGGAGAAAGGAGGATCATCACACGGGTCTTGCCAGTGTTGCCTGCCTGTGCTTGTTTAATGGCATCTGACACAGGACAACTGGAAGTCTTGAAGGCTTTAATGAGTCTTCAGATGACTATTTCCTGCTAAAAAAATGTGATGAGAAGCTGTATCTTAAATTCAATACAGCATGTAGCACACAGGGAACAAAACAGCGGAGTAAAATGTATTTTATTAGCAATGAACTGAGGCTGCACATGAAAGAACCCTTTAAATATCTGACATGTTAAATGCATTATATTCCCCTTCAGGAAAGAAGCAGTCAAAGGGACAGGGCTGATGAACTGCGCTTATTAACTTGACTTGGTGGTGATGAGAATGGTATTGACAAAAAGGCTGTGGTAGACTTCAAACGCATTTACTGCCACCATGAAGTTAGAGCACTGCTCTGGCAAAAAGTTGGAACTACTTTACACATTGATGCTAGGTCTCCAGCGAGGGGCTCATCATCTGAAGGTGAGCACAGTCTGGGAGTTGAAAGCAAAGCATTGAAACACATCCACTGCCTCCGGTAGCTAGGAGCTGGAAAGCATCAAAGCCAGCCCCGCTGCAAGGTACCTGCTGAATCAAGGGATGGAAGGGACCTGCTGGAGGAATGAGTCCACCTGCTTGCTAACAGGGTGGTATTCACAGCTCTCTCAAAACGTGGGGCAATCACTTATAGCTTCATTATGCTCCTTGTTGATTCATCTTGCTGTAAACTTTTGAGCAGGTTGCTTGCTGCTCCATCCAGCTTATTCTCTGATAGGATGGATCTACAGGTAAGTGGTCCTTAATGATATACAAACATCCCAGTAACTTTTGTAAATTGAATCCTGGAGTTGACTGTGACTATCTCTAAGTGTCCAGTATGGAAAAGCATTTCTAGAATCCCAGGCGCCACCAAAACAGTTTTAACATGCTGAAATGTATAAGTAAATAACTATTGCTTTCCCTTCTTACAGAAGACTGCTCCTCTATAGTTTTCTTCTCAGAAAAGCTCCCTTAGCATGAGAGACTATGCGTTTCAGGTTTCCCTAAATAAGACTTTGATACCTTTTTCTGTGTTTTTTGCACTAGCTACCTTCACGTCCTGCTTGAAGGTCCCTCTCTGTATATAAGCTGTGCATTACTACCATAGGAGCTTGTCTGCAGCAAGAAAGCCATTTCATCACATCTCCTTATTGCTGGTCCCCCAAAGACAGAATTGCAGAGGAAATTGGCATATCTAATTGATCTCTTTTGTCAAATGAATACTTAAATGTGTGAAGATTTGTCCACTCTCTGCCTGTTACTAAGTTCCTTCGAGTTAAAAGGGATATATTTTTTTTTCTTTTTGTAAATGAAGAGGAAAGAACTAAGTGAAACATCATTTACATTCAGAAGCGGCTGGATCCAGGGAAGCATACTAACCAGGTTAGCAGCCTTAGCAGGAATACTGTTTTATTGTAAAGCAGATTTAAAAGCCAATAGACAAACTGAGGTCCTCTAAGCCATCAGTTTGGGAAGTTGTGCTAATGTCTATACTGTCCAGTGAAAGCACTGAATCCTGGTCTTCTACAGATGAATAGCCCTTTTTGTGTCTGTTTACCAGCCTGGGACTGTGTGTTTCCCAAGTGGGAGCCCAACAAATGCTGCTCTTGGCCAAGTTTTCTGTGCAGTGGAATAACAGAAAGATTAAGGACCCAGTTATCAACTCATTATTATCAGTGGAGTATCTAATCCTATATAGTGCTTTAAATGGTGTGAAGCAACTAGTGTCATTTGTAACAGCTCTTCTGATAAGCAAGGGATTCATGATGGAGCCGAGTGAAGGTTTTCCTCCTGGCTCCCAGGCTGGTGTGGGTCCAGGCTCATCCCCCGTGGCTCAGGCAGTGCCATCTGGGTTGTCACATAGAGAGGGAAACAGATCATCCAGGAGCACACCTCTTGGCATTGTTTATGGAAGAATAATATGGGTTACCTTAGAGTATTCAGAGAGAGGTGATGGTGGTGTTTTCCTATTTTTCTAACTTATTTTTTGGTAGAATTAGTATTCACTGAATTGACGTATATACATTTTTGTACTTTCTGTTGCCTAGGGCTATTGCACTTCAGCCTTTGATCTTATCAGATCTTGCAAACTAAGCTGGTTGGAGGTTGGCCAGTACTTGGATGAGAGATTTCATAGGAATTTCATGATGCTGTGAGGAATTGTTTGTGACTGAAGATGGCACTTTCTGCTATGAGTCAATGCTGAACAAATACCCCAGCATGGAGCCAAGGTGCTGGAATGCCACGGGCTCCATCTGCAGAGGATGTGTAAAATGTGGCTGTACAATCTGATTTCCTACGAACTGCAGAACGGATGTCCTGGCCAAAATCAAATGTGTGTAATTAATCCTTCATTCAGATCTTTCAGAGAATATATTACTACTTTTCACCCTCTCCTAACCTGTTGCTGAGGTTTTCTGTGCACAGCTGCAGCATTTCAGAGGAGGATGGATAAGGAGATCATTCCTGTGGGCAGAGGTGGTTGTGAGCTGCCGACAGTTACTTCTGTGCACGTCCAGTGTGTGTGTGGTGTAGCGTGCAGGTACAAAACAGATAACTATATCAATGTTTGGCCATTTAGAAATCTCTGTTAACTCCCACTTGAAAAGTGGCACGGGCTGTTTTGTACACACCGTGTCCCATAGACACCTTCCTCTCCCAAAGGGGAACGCGATGCACCTCAGCACAGAGGTGCTCGGCGCTGGACCACGAGCTGCCTGGGAGAGAGCCCTGGGGAGTGCTCGTCCAAGGGCTCGCGGTGCTGCCAGGGGAGCAGCCTTCTGTGCCAGGAGATGTCCCTGCATAGGAAAGCAACTGTGGAAAGCTGGCCATCATTTTTAACGCACTGTGGGACTTCTACGTCTGCAAAAGAGTGCTCTGCAAATGGTGTCTCATTTGCCATTAGTGAGTGACCCGTTAATCACATCAACAAGTAATCACTCACATGAGTAATCCTATTGACATCAGTTGGACTAGAGCTGCATCATTATAATTTAGGAAAATAACTATTCAGTTGTTTAGATTATAAATGCTTCTAATTTATGTAGAAATGGAAGGCATTTCTATCTCATTCATTAAAGAAAATATGATGTGAATTATCACTTGCTTAACACATGCAGAAGAAGGCAGATTTTAAGCAGCTTAAAGCAATAAAAAGAACGCATCTTTTCCCACCAGTGACAATGTAAGATTCTCAGTTAATGTTTCCCATGTTTTTCTCTTACCTAACTGGTAAACTCAGGTTGAATCTAATGCTGACTTCTTTCCAGATAAGATGCCATCGGTCAGGAATATCCTTTGTTTAGAATTTGATTAATTCTTTAGTTACTGGTGGATGACTCCGGTGTGGTCTGGTAGAGCTGCATGGCTTTATGGAGCTAGAGATTTGCTGATACAACTCTGGGGTCAGGCACAGAGCGTGGACTGGTTGAAATAAACCGTTGTATTTTGTGTTGTCTGGGATATGGTTCTGCTTCTTTGGAAGCCATTAAAGTCCACAGTCCTGCCAAATTCCTGTTTGGAAATTGGATCCCCCTCCTTAAAATTCTCTGCAGTGCCACCCTCAACAAATATTGACTTTAGCATGTTTTTCCATGCAGGGATGCAGCATTCAGCTCCTGCCATGCTGTGCCCCAGGGGACAGGGAGGATTGTCCCTTTTTTGGGGGGTCCTTCAGGCTGAGCACTGAAATAGCCAGCAGCATCACCACGCGAGCTCACAATCTTTGCATAAGCACACTGATTTTCCCTATTTTCAGCTTAATGAAATGCCAGGGTTTTAAAATTTCTATTAGGCTTGAAAGCAGTACAGGTTGCCTGAAGAAAAGTTGGGGGTTTTTTATAGCTTTTAAAACAATTTTATACTGTTTTCTGCTGATTTGGCTGTCTTGAATTTCAGCTGGTGTAGAGCATAGTAAGGGGACAGTGAAACCTTTTCCCTCGGTGTCCCTGGGATCGGACGCATGGGACAGTGACCTGGGCTGAGCCTCTCCTTTGGTGGCTGGTGGTCTTGGAGCTGAGGTGAGATAGGGAAGAGCCGAGAGGCAGTTCTGGATTTCTCATTTCCCCTGGTGCAATGGATAGCCCATCCTGTGAAGAGCAATACCTGGTGCTGGTACCAGCTGGATTACAAAGTGTTGAGTGGGTTAGGGAAAAAACAAATGTCTTCTAAGATAAAGAGGAAAGAAAGTGATGAAGCACTCAACAACAAAAAACAGACTAAAGTGTTTATAAATACATATGGCACAGCTTTTCTGGAGCCACACTTTTATTTATTTTAATAGCAGTGCTGGAATGCTATTTTTGATTGTTTTCCCCTTTATTCCTACTGCTAAAAACATAGTAAGAGCTTTCCTAATTAGGGAAATGGAAGTTTCAAAGAAGAGATAGTTTCCTTGTCAAGGCATTCTCCCACACTTTGGAGATGGATGCCTTTTTTGGTAAATCCACAATTTTTTAGGAAAAATTGTGCTACAGCTGTAATTCATGCATAATCTCCTGAGTAGCAGGGGTAGATAGTTTAAAAAGAAATCTCTGTAGTAACACAGGGAGAAAAACAAACTGATAACTCTTGACAGATTGATGGCTTCTTCCTTCATCTAAATCTTTATAGATTAGCATGTCTATTTTCTTTTCATGGATATGTTTGTTAGCACTATATCATCTAACCTAATCTGTATGGGAAGTATATTTATCCTAGAGCTGTGGGGCATTTATACTGTTCACTTGTCACCAAGAATAATGGAGAGGACAGGTAAGATAATTTCAACCGTATTAAGGGTTGAGAGATGACTATACATATTTTGATAATGGGACACTCAGAGTAAATGATCTGAAACACTTTTGTTACATATTTGCTAAAAATACACCTTTTAATAGTCTTTTTTCCTGTTTTTCCTGTGTTCCACTGTTGAACAAGGGCACTGAGAGTTGCTCTAGGACAAGGACACATCAATAGCTGCTTTGGGCTCACCCAGGGGACTACTGGGGGAAGGACAGAGGGTGCACGAGAGCCTCCAGTTCACAGGGGGTGGTTTGGTTCAAGCAATTCCAAATTGCTCATTTCTCAGTGTCCCTAATGTTCTTGCCAACAGAAAACAGCGTTGAGCATGGGGAGGTGTCTTTGGGCACAGTCAGCACTGGGGACTGATGCAACATTCCCAGTCGCACTTCATCTGGGTGACTGCCAACGAGGGGTTTATTTCCAGACCTGTTGAAACAGCTTGTCTCCAAAAGCCCTCTCCTAGTCTTTATCTTGCGGCCAGCCCGGCTGCAGGCGAGACTATGTTAGTTAACTGCGATTTTGTGTTCAGGCGTCAAAGGAGCCCTTCCTGCCGTCCTGCTGCTTTGCCAGATGCTCTCCATTTTCTGTCTGTGCAGCTGATTCCTCCTTTCTAAGCATAACTCTCTGTAACCGCCTTCACTACGTTTCATCTTCCTGACTTCGTAGCACTTCCACCGTTGTCAAGAGCATTTTGAATTCTGGTCCTGTCCTCCAGAGCACTTGCAGCCACTCCCAGCTTGCTGTCATCCACAAATTACATCAGTGTCTTCTCTGCTCCAGCCCCTGAGTCTGAGCAGGACACACCGCGGGTCTCCACTTACCTGTCCCCTCATCTTCACAGGGAACGCTAATAACCGCTCTTCGGCTGGTGATTTTCAACACGCTTCAGACTCGTGTTACGTTAATTTTATTTAGACCATGCTTTTCGAGTTTTACTTGTGCGACTGTGTTATGGAACTGCGTATAAAGCCTCGTGCGCTGAGACACGCCGTATCTCATCGTGCCTCGGTGATGAGGTCGTTTGCCCCTCCTGTGCCTGCCCTCCCCCCCATGCCCTCCTCTTCTCTTCCCTGACTGAATCCTCCTTAAGTTTGGTTTTATTTTTATTATTTATTCTTGAGAAATTTATAAACTTATATTAGCTATGTCTCTTGGGCCACCATCTAACCTTCTAGGTGCTGACAACTTGATTGATGAATAATAGATTCCAGTATCCTTCCAGCTGCCAAAGGGAGCTATAATTTCTAAGTGCATCCCTTAAGATAGAAGCAGTGTTTGTCCTTCTCCAGGAGTTAGTCTTTAATCAGCCCAGTTGTCTTTACATTATTGAACCCTTCTTTTCATTGTAATATATAAAAGAAATATTTGGAAATAAGCCATTTACATTGTATTAGTGTGTAGATTAGGGGCCCGATGTTTCGGGTGCTGCAGAAATCCTGTGAGTGGTATTCCCTGCTCTGGAAAACTTTAAGTAGGCAAGGTAGACAACTGAAAGGACTGAAAACAAACACACAAGGAAATTAATTGAATTGCTGAGGTATAGATCAGTGGTGCAATGAAGATTAAAAGTCTGTCTCTCTGAAATCCAGAACAAAACTTTGCCATTGCTCTGATGGCATTTTTTTGATGGACTGTGGAAAATACAGGAAAATGAAACTGGTCCCTTGAAAACATTCTAAATTGAAGAATAACATGGAATGTGATTTTATCATTTCAAGGATGGGGATTTTAAAAATTCACGAAAATCCCAGTAAGAACTCTGAAGACAGATCTTTTTCAGTTACTCTGTATTTATACTTTCAATGTAGAAAGTAGCTATCGATATACTTGCCTCATAATGTTAGCAAAAAAAATACTTGGAGAAAGCTGAATTTCATCTTCTTCCATTACTGCGGATACAAACAAAAAGTGGTTATGAATCACTTTTCATTGATAGAAGGAATTTATTTGTCCATTTATTTTACTGGAGTGTCTGCTGAAATTGAAGTCCTTGATTAATGATCTACAGGAGGTAAAGCTGAAGAAATCTGCTTTTGCAACTGCAAGAAAACTCTGCAAGGCTGTAGTGGGTTGTATATAATAGTGACCCTAACCAGGACTGGGAATATAAACCGTACAAACACACCTGGGCAGAACATCATGTGGAGACAAGGGTCACTCACTGCTGAGCAAAAACATTGCTTCTGCCACAGATTGATATGGAAATATGTTGGGTAAAGTTGTTCAACAAGCTGGTTGTCAGAAATAACCATTAAAGTAATTCTACTAGAAATATAAACAGGTCCAGTTTATGTGTAGGTCATGACTACCATTATTTCCCAGAAACTTCTCTCTCTAACAAAATAATGGAGCTAGTACAGTGCAAAATTTAAATAAAGATAATGTAGAGGCAAGGAGGATCTGGTGGCCAACATTAACCGTGGCTTTCAGAGCAGGCTCACGCAGGGCTGCTGCTGCCCTTGCTCAGGTGGGATCTCTTATGCTTGTCTGCTACCTTTTTATTTTCCTTTCTTCCTAGTTCTGTTTGTTTTTTTTTCTTGTACAGCTTATCCTTTACCATACAGTGTATAAATTCTCCCTTCTGTTATTTTCTGACCTGCACTGCTCTTATTCTTATTAGCCCCTTATACTTGCAGTTACAAAATGCAAATATGCCAGACAGCCACTTTACTCCTATCCATGAGCTTTTCTGCCTATAGAGCCATTGTATTTCTTAAATAGCATGTTTTTTCCTGCTTGAGCGGGTGTTCTGAAATTAAAAGCCTTTTGAAGAGTGCTGCTACACTTTATAAATCATAGATCATATGGACTGTTTATTGTACACAGATTTTAACAAACTCATTTTTCAGCTGGTGGCTTTTCCCACAGCCCACACATGGTGTATCGCTAACGAGGCTGTGGGGCCAGGAGGGGATTTTTTCTCAATTACTGCCTCGCTCTTTCTCTTTCCCCTTTTTATCAGTTTCAGGATCACCAGTGTTACAAGGAGGTAACAAATTAAGTCTTATCTGTGTGGAAGATTTAACTGAAATTGGTGAAGGTATTTTTGTGCAGAAAAGAAACAGGTCTGCAAATAAATGAAATGTATGTGCTCCTTTTGCAGAAGCACGGCATCTAATGAACAGCATCCTCATAAATACATGGTTTTATCCGAAAATGGATTGCTACTCGCACAGGTACTTGCCAAATGTGCCCTGATCAAGCCCAATTTGACCTACCTGTGAGAAGATGAAGCTCCCCTCAGCGTTGAGTGGGTTCATCAGCCGGGTGCTCCAGCCTGCGGCCGTTCACTGCAGCTGGAGGCAAGGGGCTGACCCAGAAAGCAGAGACGTAGCTATGGAGAATTTGCATATTGTGCAAAAAGATTGCATGCTAAAATTTCTGCTCTGCAGCCTGAGCTAGTTACGCAATCTGCAGTTCGGATAGCAAACCTTCCCTCCTGGGCTCCTGGAGGACGAGGCTGGGGAGTCTGAGCTGGAGGCATCAGCGCAGGCAGCAGGTACCCAAACCGTGTGTCCCAGGAGGAACTTCCATAGCGCGTTTCTGGGTATAAATATTGCACTTCTCAGGCTGCCATCCTACAATAAAGACGGAAGCACTTTTTCTGCAGAAACTCTTTCTGTGGAAAAATGGCATTCACTTGAAAAGCCAATTTACCACTGAAAAAGTCTTGACCTTAAAAATTTAATGTCCTGTTAAGAAGTTTGCTGGAAGTTGTTCGCTAAGTCCTGAGCCAGCTAAGTCCTTTGGGGTCCTTCATTTGACTTGAGCAGGAATTCAAACAAATCTTCTGTCACAGAAATAACTGGAATCAATACTTAGACTTCATCCTAGAGAATGGGAAGTGTGATAATGTGCGAACTGCAGTTTTGGCTTCTGATATAGTTTTTACATCATCAGAACTGATGAAGGATTTTTTGGGAGAAAGGAGAAAAAACAACAAATCGGGGAGTATTCCCCTAGGTTGATGAGTACATGTGGTGTGATAAAATACTGTAAGTAACCTCAGCTGGGGGCAAGTAATGGATTCAGGGTAGAAAAAAAAGTCCATGCAAACAAACCCCAGCCACTTGGAAAAATGTCTTGAACATAAAAGCAAAACCATGGCAGCTGTTACATGAGGCTTTATGTCTAATGGTCCAAAATACTGCCAGGCTTTGAACAAAGTTTTGTGTGCAATTACTTCTCTATATTAAAAATAACACAATACACCGAAGCATTAAAATGAAGGTGTTTACCATAGGTAACAAATTGCTTATTTACATGTATGCACTCGCTGACTGGCTGTGGTCATTTCTGGAGAGCAGGCAGCTGCAGGAACTGTCCAGGAGAAGTGCTTAGGGGATGCTGCAATAGTTTTTGGCTGAGCATGTATAATTAATTTAATCTTAAATCAATTTACAATATCAATAATGAAGCACCTCTTAATGGTCTTTTGACTGGTCAAGTGTCAAGGCAGATTGCACAGCGTGGAGAGAAAGGAGAGGAACAACTTCCCTCCTTGCATAAGCTTGTTGCAGAGCATGAATAAATCATTCTCTCTGGCTGGCAACTGTTTCATACTGCTCTAAGATTTCTGAAGTTAACTTCCTTCTAATTTAACATATGCCTGCAGCTTAAAAGCAGCTTCAACCTCTTAAGAAAAAGTGTCTAATTTATGCACTGCTTTTAACTTTTAATAAAAGAGCATGCTTATGACCTCTGAAAAAGAGAAGTAGCTGAGAATGGAAGTTATACTTTCTGCCAAGTCTGAGATGAGCAGCTACCAGGAGAAGCTGTTGGGAGTTAACTGCATCTCCAAACCACTGAGAGCCCTGCAGTGCTGCTTTGAGATTTTTATTTAACTGTATGAACTGTTTTCTGTTACAAAGGCACTGGGTAAGGTCTTTCTTCACTACCGTTCAAATATTACCTCATATTTTTGATCTGAATTTCACATACTGTCTTCTGGGAATTTCCATACGTTTCTGCTCTGGAATGATGCTATTAATAATGCTGCTGTGTGCTCTTACCGCTGTTCCCCTGCACTGCATGCTGTGTTTCCTAATTTCTGAGACAACGTGGAGAGTTTTAGCACGATTGAATCCATGAAAATCTGCCACCAGCTATACTGGTAAAACTCTTCATAATATTTCAAATCTGTAATTTTTTCATGAGTCTGGATAGCAAGTTTTCTGTGGCTCTAGAATATGGATGAAACCAAGATAATCTGTTTAGCAAATTAATTTATATCCTTGATTAATCTTCTGTGGTGCATGCATCACCAGGCTCCACCTTTGAAAGGCGCTGAGGACTTCACTATCAGAAAAAGCTGATAAATTTAGGGACAGCTGAGGACTTCAAAGCTAAATGTTTCTTTGCCCTGTTCCCACTGGGAAATTCTGCACTGTGCTCAGTGTTTGGGCCACGTTGAAGGTTACAGTTACCTTTGCCGTTTAAAGCTTTCCCTAAATAACATGAAAAAGATTGGATTTGATTCCTCCTCAGAAAGCATCTGCTCATGTTATTAAAAGAAGAAAAAAATTGCCCCCCCCCCAATTCCCATGTTATTCCACAACAGGAAATACCTGTTCTGAATAATCAGAATCCCAATTCAGTGTATTTTTAAGCAAATATAGTAGTCCTCGCATGTTCAAATCTACAAGATTGTCAAGGCTACCAGGAGAGTGAGTACCTCTGTGTGTCGACAACTCAGTTAGTGCTGCCCTGCTACTGACTTTTTCTTTTCTTGTTTCTTTCTCTTCTTCTTTTCCTTAAATGTAGGCAACCTTCCTTATAATGAATGTCTCTGTGCCCAGTCATCCCTTCGTTGCAGCATCAGGAAAAAACCAGATAGATGTTACCATTTGCCTAGGTAAGATAATGATTAGGCAGTGGGTTTCTCATCTGAAGATGGATTGGGCAATAGAAGCCATTCTCTCTGAAATGTCTCTTTTCAGGTGGCTGAGAAGCAATTTCAAGCAACGAGGAAGTTCTGGCCCGGTAGCGTTCATCACTTCGTTTCTAGTAGAAAAATTAGTCATGATGTAAGTAAATAATGGAGAGAGTGTAAAAGGCAGAGTGATGCGGCATTTTTCTTCATCTTTTGATTGCTGCATTGCAAACACCATTGCAATGGAGAAGTGCAGTCTGCAGCACAGCAGCTTTCTCTGCAAAAAGATGGCAGTGTGATTAGGCAAGAGTTCACCTTCTGTGAATGCCTGCCTGGTTTTATAACCAGAATACCCTTCTGATTTTATAAACAAATCTTTAGCAGCTTCTAAAAGGCTTTCCCCTCCAATAACCCATGCTCCCACACCTCCTGCGGGAGGAGGTTTCCTTTTCTACTCCCTTCTGCTTTCGTACAGACTGGAAAGTCCAGAAGTGGAAAACAACTGTGAAATTGGTAGCGCACACCACATCTCCAGGACTGAATGGCTGGGGAGGAGAAACTTCATTTCCAATCCAATTTTGCAGGTTAAAGTGATGGAAGTGCACCATGTAAGTGTTCAAGGTTCAGGGGCCTCTCTGAATCAAGCTTACTGTAAACTCAGAATTATGAAACCAGTGCATTGCTCTTATTGAGGGGACATCCCCCCCGCCCCCTAGTATGTCCGGTGGTCTTTTGAGGTACCAAGAAATTACTCTTAATATATATTGAGTTGTTCTTCTATATATGCTGGTTTTTGCTTATATTAGTGGAAAGCATGTTCTCTGCTTACTGTGACTGCTACCAGTGCAGATGTCATAGGAGGAGAGAGCAAAACAATATAAAAGTCTTGGGGATTTCAGCTTGAGGAAACTGAATTTTATATATATGGGGTTTTTTTTGGTCTAGATTACAGCTGTCACTTCATAAAAGATATATTAAAACTCCTGCTTTTGTTCTGTGCACAGACCTGGATGGAGGTTAGTGATGGTGCCTGAGATCTGTCTCAGGCACCTTTTCAGTTTAGCTCCCATTGCGTTTCGAGGCCATGGGAAAATGACTTTTGCTGCTCCTTCCATTTCATATTCATTCATCATTTTCATATGGTAGCTACGTAGAGTTGTGTCATGTATTATTCAGCTCAACCACACAGAAAGCTGCCAAAGTTAAAAATAAATTTTTTTTCTCAGAACCAGAAACTAGGAGCTGTTTCTTGTCACGCTTCAAGAAAGTGAAAAGTAGCACTGGCTCAAAACCTGTGGGTTGTAGTTTTCCCATTCCTCGTATTAAATTGATTCTTTTTTGGTTTAGCAGTAGCCAGCCTGGATATAAGGAGTAGTATCACACTGGGGACCAAATGGTGAAAAAGTCCGGCCTAGATTTGGCATTTTCCTTTTCCCGTCGTGCCCTGGAGTCAGGCAGAATTGACTGCTAGGAGTCAGTTCAAGTAATGTGTAGGATGCTTTGGCTCACCGCCGTCTGTAGCTGGTGGCTGCACGGGTGATGCCAAAGGGCTCGATCCCAGAGTTAATAAAGACCCAGACGCTTATTGATTTATCTCTGCTATCCTCACAGATAAGCAGGTCTCTTTTTGAGTCATGTGCGCTCCTCCTGCTTAGACGGAAAGCGATTGTGATTGAAAGCGCTTGTGACCCCTAAACATGACAGTTTGGGGCATATTTTCAGTTTGTTTTTTTCCCAGCTAACCGGCTGTCTGGCAGTTAAGCCCAATCCTGGATCCCTCTCCGCTGTCTTGCACGAGCTGCAGCTCCTCCAGAGAGGTGCCGCAAGGAGCAGCCGCACGGAGCGGAGTTTGGGTACGTGTAGAGCAGCAGCATCACCGCCCGTGTGTGGCGTTTCCAGCTCCCTGTGGCACGGCTTTGGGGGCACACCTGTGGTATTCTCCTTGTTTCCAGTGTATCTGGAGGAGCAAGTCTCCATCCAGCCTTCTGCCTAAGTAGGAAAATTTATCTAAATGGGTCTCTGAGGTGCTTTGTCAGGGTGATGCTTTGGAGACCTGCAATAATTTAAACTGTATCTTTTCAGAGCTGACACTAAAGCTATGGAAATAAATCACTTCTGAAAGCCCATTATTTCCTAATCGCAGGACACGTGAGTGCCCAGCTTCAGCTAGTCCCCAGTGGGTTACAGGATTGTGCAGCTGGAGGAAAGTTTTCTTTTGACCTGAGCAGCAGCAGAGCGACTGCCAAGGGGGCTGGGGCATCTGCCCAGCTCCAGCCACGAGCCCACGCCGGGGTAATGGCCACCGCTCAGCTGGTGCTGGTGTCACCATGAGCCCGACTGCCTCGGTGCTGGGCAGGAAGGGGTCCGGTCCCAAAAAGGGTTGGAGATAAGGCCAGGGATGGCTGCGGAGGGGATGAGCCTCGGTGGTGTATTTTCCCATCTCGGTAAAGCTTGTAGGCTGACTGGGAGTTTCAAGGGAAAGGCACCTTCCTTCTTCAGAAGAGGCAAAGGGAACAAAGGTAGGGAGTAGTGGCGACGAAAAGTGGGTGGTTAGTGTTTTTCATGAGTTTCCAACGAGCCCAGCTTCTCCCTGCATTGCCCAGCTCTGGGATTCCAGTTCTGCGTTTACAGCTGAAATTGCTGCCGAGGAGGAGGAGGGGGACTGTCCCGGGCAGCACCCAGGCACTTGCTTTCCAAAACAGAAGATTTCTTACTCTGCCATGTGGGAATTCAGTTCTTCCAGAGCGCTCACTCTGATGTCTGTTTCTTCCCTGAATTATCTGGTGGTTTTGGAGGCTGGCACCCCCTGTGAAGCAGGCTGGATTATAATTACAGATTAGTGCTACCGTGATACCACAGCACGGTGACAAGATGCTCTGCAAAATACAGAGAAGCAAAGACAGAAGATGTAGGGGAAAAAAAGACATTTACATTTTTTTCTTGGAGGAGTAAAATAAACATGGGAACATTTCCCAGGAGAAGAGCTTGTTATGGTATATATGTAAAACTGCAGAGGGCTGCGTGTATGGTATTTGCAGAAACATGTCACTCTCAGTCATGAGCCAGTCTTCTGTGATGCTGCCTTTCTGTGCAGACTGCTTGAAGCACATCAGACCAATTTGCCCCAAACTGGCAAAGTATTTAACCTTTTTCTAATATTTTATGGTCAAGAAAGATCAAAACAGGAGGAAACAGTTTTCAGTTGCTTGATTATTTTTTTGCTGATATTTCAACCACAAATATAACACCTTTGAGTTTACTGAAAAAGCCATTTGTGATGTTTCTACTGAAAAATTTAAGCCAGCTTTACTGCGCAGGAGGTTTCTTTAAGGTGTCTGTGTTGCCAAGGCAACACAATGTGGACGGGGTGGAGATCTGGTCCATACGTTCCAGGGTAAGCTCCTGCACTGTAGGACTCTGCACGCACGCATGCCTTACTGTATTCCTCATTTTATTTTGTTGCAGCTACAGTGCTTAAGTACGGTTATTTAATACAGGTAATTATGAGAATAATAAATTGGGGAAGGTTAAATTTGATGAACTGTGGGATGTTTGCTACTTTTGGTATTGAACTGATGAGCATGTTGCAGATACTTCTTGGTAAGAAACATGAAGATTCAGTGCATTTTAATAAAAAGCACATCTCTATCTCTTCACAGCAGTTATTTGATTAGCTTTGTTTATCTTGGATTCAGAACTTGGAGTGCAAATAATCATTCAAACATCGAGTTCAAACAGTTGATGTGGATGAGTGTGAATAAGGTCTAAGAGCAGAGGCAAGTAGGGAGAAGGAGGGGGATGAGTAAGGACTTCAGCACGTGGTGTGGGGGGAATTCAAGGCCAGACAGTACTGTCTTTTTGTCACCTCATTTCCCAGGTAATGAATGAGATTCCATAAAGTGGAGGTCTTTATGCATATGGCCAACAAGAAAGACAACATAGCTATTAGTAGGAACTTAACACATTACTGCTGCCTCCTTACCATGGACTGAATTGTGAGGCATTTCCACGTGGAAAACAAATCTAGTAGCAGTATTTTATTTTTACTGACTTTGGTTGGAGACCCAGCAAAGGGCCTTATGTCTTCTGTTACTAATTTGTCTGGATGTCCAGGCTCTACTAAAAGTATTTAAAACAAGTATTTATAACTTCAAATCAGGAAAAAAACCTCACCTGTTACTAGAATAATCTCAGCTTTTTTACTGATAAATGCCCAGTTCTAAACTGGTGATTACATGTTGTCTTTCACACTGTGCTCTCACACACTAGATTTTCTTTGCATAAAAATATGGCTTATGTTGTTCTGATTACACTTCCATAAACATCCCCTTGAAGCTGATTATTGAGCAACTGGGCTTTTTTTTTTACATATAGTTACAAAATGAGGCCATAAATTTGTGAAAAAAATTCACATTAGTGACCCCATTTCAACTGCTTTGAAACTTTCTGAAATGCTCCAGAGGTGAGTGCTGGCGTACGTGGGGTAGTCATGACTCTGCATCTGATCAAATGTGTGTTCCCTGCACTGCACATCCCTCCCAGTCCATTTAGGAGCTCAAAGCTGCTGCAGTGCCATAGGCTGGTAAAGGTGGCGATAGATTTGCTCTGTTCTTCAAGGCACAAACATAACAAAGTTGTTGGGTTTGACATCCTTTGGTACCCACTTGCACGATGTTATTAAAGCTGCTGGGCCCAGCACTCGGGAAATGCGGTTCTGTTGGCTGGGCTCACAGCTGGGAAGAGCGGCAATTGTCCCAGTGAGGGAATCTGTCGTCAAAACCATTGAAGTGTGCTCATTGCTGGGAGGTGAGAGGAACGTGACAACGCTGTTATGGTCTGATTATCTCCAAAAGCAATAAAACATGTTGTTAACATGCCGAAAGGGTAACGCTCCCTTGTATGCATTCCTGATCTGTTTAATCAGGCAGACATCATAAAGGCAAGAGTTATCGGGAGTCGTATCCTTAGGCATATGATGCCATCGTAGAAATTTACTCTGTGTCATATATTGTTCATAGTTACACTTTTTAACTCTGTGAGGTGGAGCTGCACTATAGAGGAAAGATGATGTTATGCTTGGTCCCTAGTCTTTTCTTGACCATGCCTAGACTGACTGTGGAATTTGGATTCGTTCTTTGAACTCTTATTTTAGAAGGTGGAATAATAATTCTGACTTCAGGGGGATGTTGTAAACTGTAATTAATTTCTATTTCCAAAGCATTTTTGCATCCTCAGAGGGCTTTTCCTTAAAATTGTGTATCCTTACTCATTTTGATTGCATAAGCAACACAGAGAATAATACCAAATGTAATTTATGAATGCTTTTTCCTATAAAAAATGTAAATTCACTTTCACATTTGCAATATTTTTTGTTTGTTTCCCTCAAACCTTCAGACAGATGTTTTTGTTTATAAAAGCTTAAGGCCTAAATTTTTCTAGCGTCCCTAGCTTTATTAATTTTGTCTGTACCTGAATGCCAAATAAGCGCTATGACAGAGGTATGAATTCAGAAAGCAAGTCTCCAGCACTTCTGAAAATCAGATTGATATATGATACTCTAAGTTAGATGGTAAACAACTAGCAATGCCTAGGAAGGGAAGGCCGTGGTGTTGGCAGCAGCGCATCCCTCCCGGCACGGCCGTGCCTGGGAGCCTCTGGCCGCACATCCCCATCCCGCAGGCAGGAGCACCGGAGGTCCGGGCAGGCATTACGGAGCCCATCCCATGTCACAGCACTTATCAGTACGTGATGCACCTGGCTGAGGTATTTTCAAACTGTTTAATAAAAAACAGATTTAATAAAAACACATGATTGAAGTCTGAATGAGATAAGGCAGAATCACTCAGCTAAATGACTTTCTTACAGACTAGCTTTTCACTTGAGGTCTGAATGAGAACTGGCCTCTGCCAGGAGGAAATGTTTTTTTTGTGTGAAGATACAGGGGAAAAAAATTGTCATTTGTATAACTCCATATAGAGTTAGTTGGATGTATTTGCAGTACATTATCCTTTTATTAAAATATATATATTTATATGCAGTCATATTAACAGCAACTGGACAAGCTTGAATCTCCAGTAATTCCAGTCTAAACCTTTACCCAGAGAAGTGTTAGGTGAACAGGTCCCCTGAGTATTTATGGGAATGGGACAAGGGAACAGAAATTAGGCATCTGAAAGTACCTTTGGCCCTCTTGGGACTCAGGTCGCATTTCAGGTTGTTTTGATTAGCAGGTCTTAGAGCAGCAGCAGATCCTGAAGCAGTGATGTCCTAAGGACAAGTGTAGGTCTTCCGCAGAGTAATTTCTCTTTGCAGGTCAGACTTCTGGATCGTTTGAAAAGGCTTACCATAATAACACCAATGCAATATATACCTCAAACATACCTTTGAGTAAGTAATTGGCTTTTGATCAATGTATTTAACTAGTTTAGTAGGAAAACTGCATACTGGACAGATTATGGCTTTTTTTGGAGAACAGTGATGCCTTTTTGAGTCTCCTCAATGAAATTGGATTTGTTGTTCTGTTCTAAGTACTACTGACAAAGTCGATATAACCAAGCGTGCTTTGACAGGGAACATTGTCTCATCTCATATATTAACCATATACTGGAAGATGACAGAACACAGCATTCTCTAAACACCGCAATCAATAAGAGTTCAGGTGGCATGGTGTTTTTGGTACCCAGCAAGAATAGGATACCTTCATCAGGCAGGCTTTCTGAAAGACATAAATGGAGATGTAAGACAGTACAGCCCTTTCAAGAGATACGCCTATCAATTCATCTCAAGAGAAGTCAAATGTATTAAACACAAAATGTGATCTAGGAGAGACAAAAATCTCAACCCTGATTTCTTTACGTATCTTCTTACCCTGACTGAGTGCCAGCAGTGGTATCTTGGCAGCGAGGGTATGCGACATTATTATACTCACCTTGAAGAACAGAGGTGATCCCATCCCTAGATGGAAGAAACTATTATATTGAAAAGTGGCATTTGTGTGACATTTTCAGGACAGGAGAAGAATAGTAATTAAGAGATATTTGTGGAGTAGCACTCCTTATCTCCACGTGCCTTACAGAAAGGTAGAAGATGTGTCATCACTTTCTGATAGAGAAATGGATTGGCAGAGCTGGGAAGGGCACTGGGTATCTTCAGCTGTGTTTTATCTGCCTGCTGTGAAACAGCTGTGCAGCAGCCGAGCAACAAACTGTGGGGAATTGTCCCCTGCCCAGACATTTGCTGCCTGTTTTCTCCCAAGCACTGAGGAGGGCTGTGCCTGGGCAGGAGCAAGGGTCAGGGCCATACACATGGTATAAGCAGGAGGGTGGTGAAGAGACCCACGAGATGCTAGAATACGCTCAGTCCTGTTTTATCATTGATGGAGGGTCAATGGATAGTTAGTTTTCTGTTTGTTGTTTGTTTTTTTTTCACTCCTCCTCCCTCCCCTCCCAGTGCATGAGAACTGGTAATAATAAAAGTGGGGAAATCTGAGGGACCTTCATCTTCCTACATATCCTTTGTGATGAGAAAACTGGATAAAGGTCTGGGCTGTAAAGAGTATCAAGAGGACACACTCTTCATCTCCTTCCTCCTTTTTGGAAGGTTCCCATGCTGTAGGTCCTGTGATATCCTGCTTTATTTATTTATTTATTTATGAAAAGAAAAATGGTTAGTGGCCTGATTTGCAAATGATCTGACACAAAAGGTTCCCTCCTCTAGTGATGTTGGTTTGTAACCCCTGTTAGAATCCCTTATCACCACTGTGCCACGGGTATATGGCAGGACATTAACTCCCATCCAACCTTGCTTTATATCTAGCAAATCCAAAAGACTATAGTTGGCATAGAAACATTCAACAGATGATCACTACAAGAGTCCCTAAAAACCTTTGTCATACCTGGAAAAGAATGAGGGCGTTGCCATAGGATAGTGGTGCAGCATCTCACTCAATACGGTGTGCCCTGAGGATTTACAGTTAATTACTGACCACCAGTTTTGCATTATATTGCACTGTCCATGTCTGTAACTTAGTCTACTAAAGACACCGTTCATAAGCTACAAGAGATGACAATAAAATGAAAGCAGTAGCTAAGGATTTCCCAAGCTTGGTCTTCTGCAGACACTGATATGCTCTCTGATGAAAAATGTCAAGACCTGCCTAGCTGTTGCTGATAATATGGACTGAAAGCGCATGCCTCTACATCAAAAGTGAAGAGGTTAAGGCTGCAGTGAGTTAACATGCACTCTTGTCAAGAGAGTTAAGTGCCTAAGTTAAAGACTGTGAGTTTGGACAATTTTTATTGCCTTTGACATTCGCTGTTGGTCTATCAATTCTCAGGAACAAAAAACGTGCTTTGGCTATCAAAATCTTTGTGATTGGAGCCTTTTCTATTTGCCAGAGAACTTGAGGTCTAACTGAAATGAGAGAAAATTGAATCATATTAATGCTGAGGGGTTGAAATCAAAAGGAGGTTGTTTATCACTAACGAATGTTAAGGCAAAACTTAAAAGCCTGAGCAGATATTCGGACAAAGACATGGTTTGCTACGACAGTGAAGGGTGACCCTTTTGACAGTGTATGTTTTCATAAATAGACAGTGGTGTGGTATATAAGCAAGTTGCACACAAATTCCTGCCCACTTTGACAGAGCCAACACGAAGACTTCTGGGCGCACACCATAATTGCCGGTGGCCGCGCGGGTGCCGTGGGTGCGTGACGTGGTAGCTGCCCTGCGGGTGCAGTGCCCTGCTGCGGCACGGACCTCCCTGCGTGGCAGCGCTGCCAGGTAGGGCACAAACGCCAGCTGTATAGTCTGGGTTGTTTGGACCCGGGTTTTTACTTTAATATGATTTCTATTGCTTCTATTTAGGCAGCGAAGATCAAATTGCACATCGGAAGAAATTATAAATGGCTCCAGGAACTCTTTTGTATGACTTCAGACTCTATGTCCTGGAATGTTGTAAAGCCATGGGGCTTTTGTCTGAAGAATAGTAGAAGAGCTGTATAAGGTCAGGCTGGAGGTCTGTCTCTCGCAGTGTCCTGACTTGGGGAATGGTCATTAGGGAACATCAGAGGGAGAGGATGAGAATAAAGTGGTTCTTACTCAAGTTCCACATCTTATATCTATACCTTTGCATTAGGCATCCATTGGCACACTTTTTGCCAGGAGTTTGCCTACCTGTTTTCTGAACCCATTCACACTTTGTGTTTTTTCAAAGCATGCTATGGCAATGAGTTCCAAAATATAATTACATGTACTTCCTTTTGTTTGTTTTAGAACTGCTGCTAGATAATTTAATGTTCCTTATTCTTGTATTACATCAATGATTAGTTTTTTTCCTATTCACCCTTAATCTGCCATTCAAAATTTTACAAACTTCATCATAACCTCCCCACTCTACATATAAAATGATTATATTCATCTCACATTTCTTTAGCATCTGATAAGCCATCAGATGTTAAAATAAGAAAAACATCCCCATAAGCTATAGCATCAAAAAAATCCACAGTTGAAAAATGGCTGGAGATTTGCACTGACTCTAGCTATTTTGGCCAAATAGAGATCAGCCTGCGGGCAGATTTACACCTGCAATTACAGAAATAGATCTCCCTATGTGCAGGCTGTTTGGAAAAATAAAAAGTAACTCTTGATCTTCCTCAGTAGTCAACCTGCTGTCCTTGCTAAGGCATAGGAGCTAGTAATACTTGTATTTTATTTCCTTTGACACAGACACAAGGCTGTGGAAAGCTGCTATAGGAAGAAATGAGCAGCACAAACCATGATTAATATGAAATAACTAATTGGACCAAATCTCTGGAGAGAGAAGTAAGGATTAGCGATAAGAGAAGTACAAATCTTTCTGTTTGTTCTTTTTAAATGAAAGACTACTATTGTTTAAATTTCTTCTTATTGGTATGCAAGGTAGAGTGTAGTGAGATTTTCTTCCTGCATTTTGTTCGCAAACATTTAAAAGGGTGACCTTTCAGGTTGCTTAATGGATATGCCAAATACCTAAATATCAATTGTTTCTTTTAATAAAACATTGGTTCTGCTCTGTCTTGCCTTATGGAAAGAAGATTTTTCAGCCTATTTGCTAGGCAGCTACTGGAGGCAATCAGCTGTTTCTAAGACTGCGTCCATGAATAGCACAGCTGGGCATGCGGTTGCAATGCTGCAGCATTCAGGAGCTGCTATGTTACTAGAAAAAAGGGATCAACATGAAAATGTTTTCTTTGAAAATTAGGGTTATGGAAACCTGAACATGTGTTTGTCTGTTCAGATAGGAGGGAAACTGCTTAGCCACCTGCAGAAGACTTTTAGCTTTAGGTTTTTTCCCTACTCCACAGTGCAAAACCAAAGACTTTCCAAGTATTTGGAAAGAGGGGAGGAGCAGAGACAACCTCAGGAAGGGTTTATTGCCTGGTGGGGAGGATGTTCAAGTCCGTGGTGGGAAGCCTGTGCTCTCGTCCCCTGTGCAAGCTGGGCACAGCAGAACATATTGCTTACTTTCTCTGAAAGCCTCCCTGGTTTTGATCAATACTTTCATCTAGCAGCTGAGAAAAAATTTCCAGTTGAAAATGTAGTTGAAACAGCTTTGTTCTCATAAGTGTTTCCACTATAATAAATCAGCCTTTTGAGGGAGGAATAAATTATATTGCAATTTCTTTGCTGGTGCTATTGTAAGTTCCTCAGAGCAGTGACTTGTTTGTGTCCATACAGCCCAGATACAGCAGGGCTCCGGTGCTTCAGCCGCCACGGAGGTGTCTGCCTGTGATCTGCTGCAGCGCAAATTAATAAACCAACGGAAGTTATTTAAATGTGATGTGTCTGTGTTTTTCCTTTTTTTTTTTTAAATAACCATGATATTGTAAGCTCCATCCAGCTACTTGCAGTACAGGTGATGAATAGCATTCCCATTGGAAGTTAGTGGTTTTTAAGTGCAATGGAAGTAAGAAAAAATACCCTCAAAATCCCCAGGTTTAGAGCATTTTGTCCTGTCTCCCAGGCAAGGGGAGCTGGGTGCTCCTTAATTACAGATGAGGAGAGAAATAGAGTTTCCAGCCCGCTGGAAATTTGAGAGTCCCGATGTTTGAATGGAGAAACAGTTTTAGACCAGCATGGTTTGGCAAGTCCTGGCTCTCGAGGTCCTGTGATGGCTGCTGGGACAAGAGGGCAGGTGAATGGCCGTAATGCAATTGCGTTTACTTGCATGTATCTAGAGCCATCAGTAAAACTGGAAAAGCAGTCAATGTGTAAGATAAGAAAACCCAAGCAAAACAGGTACCTGCTATTACTGTTCTTTTCCAGCGGTCACTTCAGGTCTTTGTAACCTCTGAGCCAGAATAGTTGGGAACAGCTGAAACGCATCCTGCTGCTTGAAGGCTGCCTGCTCCCTCCTCTGGGAAGTTTCCTGCGTTCTGGAGCCGGCGATGTCCTGCTCACAAACTTTTGAACACTATTTCTGCCTACCAACCACAGTATTTTAATGAAGTGAAAATTTGCCCTGGAAAATCAGGGCTCTCCATGAGGGGAACTTTTGTTCCTTTGCAGCTTTGAGTGCATGTTTGGAGACAGCAGAAAGACAAGTGGAACGTGTTGAAGCTTAGCTGGTTTACAGTATGGCTTTACATAAAGTATAGCTCCATATGTGAGCTACAGCTATGGATTTACACAGCAAACAGTGCGTGCACACCACATATCATAACAGCCTCTTAGAGAGGCCACACATGGCATTAATAAAATACATTAGACTTTGGATGCAGTACTTTGATCGACCCTTTTTCCCATGCACAGGGCTGGTTTTAAGATTATCATGTTGTGGGTATGTTAAATGCACATAAACACACCATCAAACACACTATAAATGCAGACAATTTTCTATATCTGGGAGTAAATACGGTTTGACAGAAAAAGAGAGACTTCTTGTAGGGTCTAGACAATCTTACCCCTGAATTACAGCTTTGTATAAAATGTGAAATGTGGAAATGCACTAATTCACATTGGCAGTCCTGGTTACCCTCTGAGCTACTGCTGTGAAGAATATTAACAGATTGCTGAAGTACTTCAACTTCAGAGGATAAAATGGTTGAACCTCCCTGGTCACATAGAGTATATCTCTAGTTAGCAACCGGAGAAACATACTTCAAACAAAAAAGTATGTTTCTTCTGAAGGGAAAAAAGCCTAGGTGGTAGAAGAGTGAAAGCTATTCTTCACTTTTTTCTGAAAAATAAAATAGCCTATTTGTACGTTGATTTATCAAGCTTATCCCAACCATCTTCCAGCCAGGATTTGCAGGCCTCTCTTTTTTTTTCTCTACATGCTACAGCACACAGATGTGGCTTTCATAGTAGAAATCAGTACATCTGCAGGATGCCTCTGGTGCTAGTACAGTCCACAGCTTCTTTGATTAAAATCTACTAAAGCATAATTATCTGGAATGCCTTGCTATTTCCTTGGCAATGCTCACGCAGCTTTCCAACCAGGAAGCATTTTATCAGGGCATTAGAGCCCCACACAACACATGCTGGAGAGAGAAAATTACCATCCTCAGGACAAGAAAACATTTGTATAACATCCAGATTTAGTAGCTGATAGGAAAGTAGCCACATTTTTGTTTCTGCATGTAGCTTTGAGGGCAGACCTCAGCTTCATTTGGGTTTGGGGGTTCCTACCAGCGATCACGATTACGGGCTTTGCCGGAGACTGCGCAGCCCCACGGGGGTGATAGCAAGGGCTGACTTAAACAGCTACAAAATCCCAGTTCCCTCTACAGAAGGAAGCTGCTGGCGATGTGCAGGGGCAAGCTGCACCCGATCCCCATGGGAGATGCTGTGGTCCTGGCCCCGGTGCTGAGCATCCCCTCCTCAGCCCGGGTACCCCCACGCCTGCTCCGCTTTGTCACGCCGATTCATGCAATATGGTCATAGTAACAAAACAATTTTCAATGTGACATTATCCTCTGGCAATCCACAGCTGAGGCTTTCTCCAAACAGGGAACAGAAGGAGAACTGTCATGTTAACATTTCAGCTGACTCCAGCCTCCTCCTTTTTTCTTTTTTTCCAAGGTTGTGTGTAAAATCCGCCTCTTCTTCCCTACACTGCCAGATGAAACTGCTGTACAACACTTCTCGTAGTATGTGAAAACCCCAGTTTTTCACAGGAGGGTTTGAGTCACCAAATGTCAGTGTAAAACCCAAGACAACGGGTGAGTCAGGATGATGGCTGTGGGCTTCGAAAGAGGTGTTTCAATCCTACAATGCTGTGCCAAATCAAAATGGTTATTTTGAAAGATTTATATATCTGCAAAGTGGGGCTATGCCAGCCAGATGCCAGCAGCCATATTTCAACCCCTTCTTTCCTTTTTTGATGATAGGTACAATTGGAGCCCGAGATGTGACCTTTTCTGTGGCAAAGGGATAAAGCTTTATTAGTGGATACAGGAGGAAAAATTTCCATACAGGCAAATTTCTGCAGTTACAGAGAGGAGTGAGCAGGATTTTTCTGTCACACTATTTCGGACCACTTTTATCCAGAAGGTGTAAAGCCCATGTCCTCTGTTCTTCAAGGCACCGAGGAAGGGGCTTTCTGAGACCCACCCCGTGTGTCTCCTCCTCAGCCCCTCGCCTGGCAGCAGTGCCACACACTTAGCTGAACGGCTGGCTGGTCACGCAGACCGTGGCCATGTGCTTCTCTGGTGGTGGCACCAGCTCCCATGTCCATATTGTCCATTCCAACAGGGGATTCTCCAGAAATCAGTTTTTTTCTCTGCCACAAAGGTCTTTTGTAGTTTTTTTTTTTTTTTCTTGGATGAACTTCCCAGCCACCAATGGCCACCTGATCAATGCCTGGATGTTGTGGTGTCTCTTATCACTTGGGGCCACTTGGGAGAAAGAGAAGATAGCTGCCAGCACCTCTCCAGAGGCTAGTAATGCCTCACTGAAAGCTAAGATGGGAGGATATGATAGACAAGCTCAAAACCACTCTGTTTCCAAGCAATGAAGATATTCTTAGGCTCACTCGTATTGCCAATTAAAGAAAGGAAAATAAAAGAGCTGTCCTTCGGACTAGCAATCAACCAGCACAATTCTGGTAAAAATAATTCGAAGCAGCTTGCCGCAGAGGCTGAGGCTCACCACCCAGCTAGAGAAAGGTGGGAGCCTGCAGTTTCCCAGCCTGAGCACCGGTGCAATGCTGCAACCCAGCATCCAGGCTCCCGTGGCACTGGCCGTGCAGAACGGCTCTCGCTGGGCTCGGGGGCATGTGGCCCCAGCTCTGCTCCCCGCCGTCTTCAGCAGGACAGAACCTCAAAAAGGAGTTGGAGCAAAGGAGTTCAGGTTTGGTTGGTTTGTTGAATACACGTGCTTCCCCTGTCTGTGACTGACCTGCGGGATGCACGTTGGAGCATCGCATCAGTCCTGCTACCACATCCATCCACTTTTGTCCATCGTTTCCCAGTGTCAGAGGAAATACTGAGTCACTCTAATGCAGATGGCAGACATTGATGGAATATGTGGCTTTACTTTTCAACTTGTGCTGTGTGCCTGCAGTGTTTCTTCAGAGTTTTGGGAAAAGATACTGCTTTGGTTTTATTCTGTGAAGCTTTAAAGCAATTCAGCAGTATAGCCTGGTACCTACACCGCAGCTTCTGGAGCCTGGACCCCCCCCAAAATCTGATTAATGAGAAATCTTAATGATGACCCCTACGAGCCTGGTTGTTTTTTAAGCTTTATTGAAAAAGGATATAAACAATTCTGTAACCAACAAAATGAAATAATGGCCTTTTGCAGCTGTATCTTACTGTACAAGATGTGCAGGGATTTCTTTCCTGCTGAGATTCACTCATTTATTGTGGACACTTGCTAAGTTAGGCCTTCCAAAATCTTAGCGTCCTGGTGAGAGAGGGACTTACAGCCAAAAACCAAACCTCGTTGGCTCACTTAAGGATACTGGAAGAGAATTTCTAGTGCTGATTTTGCCTTTGTGTTTTTTTTCAGATGACCAACAATGATGGAAATAATATATAATGAAATACTGGCTTGCTAAGGATTTGGCTTTTGCAATGTGCAATGTACTGATGATTAAAGTGCTAATAATAGCTCATGAAGTTTGAGGTTTACTTGAGTTACGCCTCTTTCTTTTTGATCACACAAGCAATTGCACATGGACAATTTACCCAACATAGCTTTATTGTCTAACAAGGCCACAGCCCACCCCGGGGGCCGTGCGTAGCCTCCTGTGACAGATTAAATACTCCAGCTGTTTTACTACCCAGTTTGATCAGCTGTGTTACACCTTCCTCGGTTCCTTAGAATCGAAGAAAGCAGAACCAGCCGAGCACTGCAAAAAAAGCACAAAGTACTTTGCATCCCAACTGGTTGCCAATGCAGTCATGCTTGTGTCCTTTGCTAGTTGTGTTTGCAAACATTTCCCAGGGCTTTTTTTTTTTTAAAGTTTCTTTTCACACAAGTGTTTTGGGAGCAGTTTTCTTTGTACCAGGAGCTGTATTTGTATATGAATGCTGGAATTTGTACACAAATAAGGCTGTCTCTAATCCATCTGTTATGAAACATACCATAAAACCAGCAAATAGAGAATACTGTGCAATTTACGCTATGGACACATACCCTCCCTGGCTACAGCTGTGCTGGGGGTGAGCTTTCTGCCCATTCCCAGCTGCTGATCATCATCTCAATCTGCCGGCAGAGCTGCCTGTGATCACTCTCTAATCTCTTTCATCCAGAATGAACCCATTAAGCAAAGAGCTACCCTTTAAATGGCTTGAAGCAACAAAGCTGCTTTTGTTTGCTCCTCAGTCTGTGTCTGGTGCCTGAGCAGTGCTGTGGGTAGATGTGGGCAAGAAACTGCAAAGAAGATAAGCATGTAGGATTGCACTGAGGCTGGTTGTCTCCACAGCTGGGGGGCTTGTAAGCATAAAAGAAAGTTTGTCTATATGCTAGGTGATGCTTGCACAGACAAAACAGCCAAAGAGAAAGACCAGAGATCTGATGCCAAACTCTTCAGCAACCTATAATGAAAGTACATGCAGACAGCCAAGGTGAATCTGTAAGAACTATTTATGAATAGTGAGAAGTTAATACAGTGTGTGATGTTGGAAGGTATAACCGGTCCAGTTTAATAATCCATAAATCTTGTTTCAGAGGATATTTATATGTTGTAGGAGGTAACTGAGCAAGATCTAAATAGGAGCTGTAGTTAATTAGCCAAGATAAAGTTAGCCATTGCAGTGTTTCTGTGCTGCTTCCAGGGTGTGAGTGACCCCATTGCTCAGGTAAGGCAGGTGGAGTAAGTCCTCTGTGCGTGTTGCCGTGCAGTGTGGGTGCACCAGAGCCTGGTGGTGACGCTGACGGTAGTGCTCCCTCGATGGGTGACGGCACTGCTGCCTACAAACTGCCCAAGCAGATTTGTCGGTGCTCTTCTGCTTGTCCTTGCTTGGCTCAGGCTCTTTCTACCACATTAGCAGTACCTGCCTTTGGTGTTGTTCAGGAGGGTTTCTGTAGCCCTGCAGAGAGGTGCTGCTGCAGGTGTTCTCATTTTCTTTCATATCCAGAGGCTTTATTAATACTTGAATTGTCACTCTGGGTTAGGAAAGCATGGTCTGCTGATGGCATGTGTGTGCAAGGGTTTGGTTAGGTTAGTCCTGTCAAGCTGTGACCAAGGCTGTGTGTTAGCTTATACAGAGTTCAATAGCTGCCAGTGGCATCAGTGCTGTTGTCCGCGCCGATTTGTAGAGAAAGGGTTGCCAGAAGGCAGCGTCGCTGGGGGATTAAAATCACGTTTCTTGTGTGCAGTTCCAGGTGCCTCTGTGTTAAAATGTCTCCTGTACTGCTGCTTGAGAGTGCTTAGATGCTGCAGTGTATCACTGCATTAGGCTCTTGAGCTGAGCGGGGCAGCAGCTGGTTAGCTTCTTCCCTGTACCGATACAGGGGTGGGGGGATCCCCAATTGGGTATCCGGCTCACCTACTACACCACTAGTTAGTAAGTAAAACATCCTCCTTAGCGTACTGCTGGTTGTTCTGAAATTCAGAGTTTTTTTTTTTTCCTTAAACAAGCTATTTGTATTTGATTGATATATGAACATAGATGGTGTAGTCAGCAGCCTGGTGATGCTGTCCCCGCAGGATTCCTGCTCTCCAAACACAACCCAAGCACGCTCTAACTGTGTTTCTGCCTTTCTTTAGAACGTGCATTTCAGAAGCTCTTTCTGTTCTCTTTCCTTGACCTCAGTGCTCAGCCTAGCATCATTCTTGGGAACACCAGGTTGTATTTGAGGTATACAGTTCCTGAGTAGTTTCCTTCTTGACCTTTTCTCAACCCTTTTCACTTGGGTAAATGTTACAAAGGGAGAAACTGCCATTCCTCTTTCCCCAATTTCTTAATCTGTAAACACAGTAAATGGCAACAAGCTCTCAGTTATTCTCTTTATAAGCCTTAGAGTACTGAAGTTAGCCCACAGATAACAGATTGAAAAGGCAACAATTAGAGAAGAGAAACAAAGGGAATGTAAACAAGTCTCTGCTGTGACAGCGAAAGCACCAAGTAAATGCATTAGGCAGATAGGCCCAGTAATCGCTAATGCAATAGAGGCTGAAGATTTTCAAATGTTTTTGGAATATAAGCTTAATAAACATCAGAAATCATCTTTAGCTGCAAAGCCATAAGCAGATTTTTCCAGTCTGTGTTAGTTTTTTGGCATTGGAGCTTGATCCAGATCCTTCATTCAAAGCAAGACTAACTCCCCTAATCCTTGCTTATAGCTTGGGAAAGAGCATACTTAGTAATATTTGTATTTGTGAGGAATTACTTGTTTTGGTCTACATGCTTTCAAATACTGTTCTTTGTTCATTATAGATGGCCAGAGATGATTACAGCAATGAGAATGTTCACAGCAGAGAATTCCAATGTCCTTCCAGTGATCCCTGGTTAACTTCATATGGCCAAGTAAAAACCTTTCAACAGAGTAGTGTTTTACAGCTCCATCCAGCAGCAAAAGCTCTAGGTAGCTGAAGCTACAGAGGAAGTTTAAACAGAAATGTTAATGTTCTTAGGGCAGGGCCCCTAACAGCATCCGCTAACACCTGCAAGTGTTCCTTGGGACTGCTAAACCTGCGAGGTAAAGTTTTAGGTCTCCCCGAGCAGCAGCTGTTTCTAGCAGCCCAATGTCGTGAGCGATATGCTTGCCCTGTTTCAAATACTGCATACGCTTCATCTTGCTTATCTAGGTAATATCCATACACCATAAACAAATTTTGGAAAAGTATGGTACTTGTGAACAAGTGGTGGGAGGGGGTGTGGGGACCCAGGACCGCGGGACTGATCGGCTCTTTCCCTCAGATTTGTAAAGCTCTGCCTGTGCTACTGAAGCTCAAATACAGGTACTGCAAAACAACTAGGTGGTTTCGGAAACAAAGGGAAACCATTTCTGTCCTTAGAACCCCCTTTTCACTGGCAAAGTGTTAGAGTTCATGAACTCAGACCACTAGACCAGAACAGACTTGGAGAAGGGACAGAGCCTGGTTTATTGTGGCAAAAATATACTTTTTTTCAGAGGTAAAATACTACACCACTGAAAGTCTTGGAAGCCTGTTTTTGCCACTTGTATTGGAAGAGGCTTTAGGCATTTTAAAGGCTTACATGGGCAACTTTCCAGAGGGTGGAAAAACAGCAGTACTGCAAAATGTCACACACAGTTCTGGATACAGGCTTTGTAAACTCAGCGTTTTGTTCAGAAGGCTTTGAGATACTAATTGGAAACGTTGCCCTAAGCAGGGAAGCAAAGAATTAGTTGCTCAAGAGAGTTTCCTTCATTAATCTTGCAGAAGCGCTAATGTTCAGGGGTCAGCCTCTGGAAGATTGGGTGTGGAGTCTCAAACGCGCGCTGTGAGCATAGCGTGCTGTATGGAGCGGGAATGGAGAGTGCATATCGCACAGCCATAGCTGGTAGCATGAAATTACACATGAGCAGGGCGCAGGGGATACGTGGTGAGGTGCGAACTGCTGGTGTCTTGGAGGTTGCAAACTTGTTGGCCAAGTTGAAGTAAAATTTCTCTTGAGTGAAACTCAGGCAGCATGTGTGAATCTTGCACTGTAAAAGAGCTATTGTCTGTCTTGACCATTTAAGTTAAACACTAAGAATTCATTAAATTTTAATCTGTTCTGTCTCCCCTCCCCCAGATCGTGCTCACCCTGCTTTGTTCTTTCTGTTCTGCGATCAACAGAGATTTTAAGATATGCTTGGAGCCAATACTGATTAACATCTTGATTATTGACCTGGATGATGGGACAGAGTGTACAGAGGGAGCTTGCAGATAACACTGGGGGGAATAGCTGACGGATGAGATGGCTGTGCTGCTCTTTGAGGGGGACATGGACAGGCTGGAGAAATGGGCAAACAGGGACTTTAAGTTCAGCAAAGCGAAATGCTGAATTCTGTACCTGGGGAAGAATAACCGTGTGTACCAGTACATGCCAGGGGCCAACCAGCTGGGAAGCAGCCTTGCAGAAAGACCTGGGCATCCTGCTGGACACCAAATTGAACGTGAGCCAGCAATGCGTTCTTGCTGCTAAAAGGTCAACAGCATCCTGGGCTACATTAGGAATAGTGCTGCCAGCTGGTTGAGGGAGCTGGTTATTCTGTCTGAATGTAACACACCTATTTTTACTGTGAGGGTGGTCAAACACTTGAATGGGTTGCCCAGAGAGGGGTTGGACTAGATGATCTCCAGAGCTCCTTGCCACCCTTGGCCATCCTCTGGCTCCTGTGAGCTGCTAATGATGTTGGTGACCAGTAAAGCAGAGGAGCATGTGGCTCGAATTCCTCCACATTGAGCTCAGTGATTCAGGGGTGCCTTTAGCTTGTGGGCAGTGAGAGTCCATGTGCTGTGACTCCATACGTGGAGAGAACTGAATGCAGTGAAGCATAACTGAGAATGGACGTGGAAAAAGTGAAAGAACTACTACTGTCTTATCCCTGGTTAACCAGTTTGTTGTGTCATCCAGCTGAAAGCAAAGACTGAGCCAAGAGTCCAGTGGAAATCCTTTTATGCAAGGACTGTGCTTTTGTATTTATTTTGTAAAGCACCAGTTAATATGTGAATAATGGCCGTGTGATTGTTCTAAAAAGAGCCAGACGGTTCTGCCAGGAAGACTAGGATCTGTAACAGCCTTGAGATATTTTTCTCGTTTTGTTCATAATATAAATGATACTTGAATTAATATTCATGTTGAAATAAAATCTGAGGGGGCCTTGGTAGTAAACCAGTAAACAATGCAAGGAAAAAATGGCTTTTTATGGTAGCATAAAGATGCAAAATGAAGGGGAGACTGGGAGCCTGTTTTCTGTCACATCTCCCAGAAAACCAGAACTAGTATTATGTGTTTGTGTTTTACTTTGCCTTTGTCCAGGGACATTAATTATCCTCAAACAGCACAACTGGGTGACAGAGCAGTGAGTTACCATGTGGAATGCAGGACAGTTAAGGCATAATGAAACCTATTAAAGTGAAAGCCATTTATAAAGTGATCAAAGAGCTGGTTAGGCTGTGTAAATGCCTTACCAGGTACCAGAGCATAGTTAGCCATTTACCATATGGGACTAACGGAGAACAGGCTGTGTAATGTTAGAATGTGTTCAGATAATCCATTTACCAAAATAGGGAATATACACTGTACTGTCTGGGGATGTTTTATGCTGTGGAATAATGATATGGCCTTTGTTTTCACGTTTGATGTCTTCCTCTCTCTGTTTTCCTCCTGAATTAGCAATATCACACCAGGAAGCAAAGCTTTCTTGTGCAGTAAGTGTTGCAGTTTTATTTGAGCAACCTTGAGAATTACTGGGAAGTTACACCAACTGGCAAGCACTCCATACTTTGGAACCATGTTGGTGAGCACTACCCCTCCCATTCCTTTGTCTGTGTGAAAATAAGGGATGCACACAGATTAATTATGATTGAGCTCTGTTTGTACAGAGCAAACACAGCTCTGGGTAGCTTTGCTTGTGTTGTTGAAACAATAATGGTTAACAAGGAATGCATTTTACAGCAATTAATGCAAACTGAACAAGGATTATTCTTCCAACTGGTCAGTAACTATCACAAAATACTGCGTGAAAGGTCATTATCACTACTAGGAACCTGGACTTTGCAGATAAGCATTTGTTTATTGTATCTTCTTTAATTAGACTTTAATGACCAGTGCACCAGCTAATTGTTGCTGCTGAGATGCTTGTTTATCCTATTTTCTTTAGGTAGCTGTGATGCACTCCTTCCTGTGATATCTGACCACTTTCTGGATGTGCAATAAGTGAGCAACTGGCCCACGGCCATGCTTTCCTTCAGCTGTCCAGAGAAGAAATTAATTAATGAATTTAAGTATTACTGCTTATGTTCCGAGATTATACTAATGAAAGCAAGGACAGGAGAAAAAAAAATGTGATGGAGAAGGTTTGTTCTGCAGGAGATTATACTATTTATCCAACACACTTTTTTGGTTTAACAAAGATGACCATATGCATTTTTAGTTTGGGAAAGATGACCTGGAGGACTGGGAGGAATATGTGATTCCCTGTTTTACCATCCCTACTTGTTTAGCTTTAAAGACCCCTTTATGATGGGGGACTGGACTAGAAACAAGTGCCCCAGGTTATGAAGTCTGTGCACAGCTCTCATGGGGATTCAGGTTACGTTGCTCATTCACAAAGCTAAGAACCACCCTAAAAAATGACTTTTCTTGCTTCTGCATTGAGGTATAGGCCCAGTGCCTTGTTCTTTCTTTCCTGCATTTGGGAGCCAATTAACACACCTCCGGGGGGGGGAAAAAAAAAGAAAATAAAAATTGCAGTCTTGATGAATCCACCCAGACAGCTAATAAAAGATCTGGTTGCTGCTTTTTAACTTGATTTAAAGAAAAAAAAAAAAAAAAAAAGAAGAAAAAAAAATTGATAGGCACTAGGAGAGTTTCAGTCATGTGGCCACATGAGAAATCTACTGAGCTCTTATGTAGGGGAAGCGAGAGCAAAGCAAATGAAGATGCTCGTACTTATACTATGCACTAATAGCTACTTGACTGGGGGCAAGGCTTAGGACAGTACAATTTCTGCTCTACAGAAAAATGACTATAGGTTTCATGGGTACACTAAGCAGGCTTAGCCAAAAGCCACACTTGCCATTAATTCCAGCTCATAAACTCCAGCATTGCAGAAGGCTGTGCTAGAGACAAATAGCAATGAAACAAAATGACTGTCGGAGTTTATAAGAAAAGTAGCAATGGCAAGAAAAGCAGAACACAGTTGTGACTGCCAGGAAATGATAAAGCATCAAGATGCATCACAGCACAAAAGTCAGTTACTCAATAACTTTTTTGGCACACACCACAAGTGGCTAAATAGCTGGAGAAGTGCCACTCAAATGCCATTTGTATGAATAACTGTTAGCAGTTCAGTGAACATCAATTTGTTCATTTATTTAAATTTAAAATGCTTAGCACACTTCTGGGTACTACTGGAATGGCAATAATTTGATGCTCTGCTTTTGGACCGCACTGGTGCTGCGTCACGCCAGGCTGCACGGGACGGGGCTGTGGGGCGCCTGGGGGGGGGGGGGGGCTGCCCTGCATGGGGGGAGGCTGCAAGGTGGACGGAGGGGCAACGGGGTGCCAAGCTCTGTATGAGGCCGGGGCACCCGTGGGCTGGAGGTGCCGTGGAGTGTGGCAGGCACATCGCCTGCGACACTGCCTGCACCTCTGCCATTGAAGCACTTGGTGCCTGAGCCCGTTCGGTCTCTGCACCATCATCCCATCATCAGTTTGGTCTCTGCACCATCATACCATCATCAGTTCGGTCTCTGCACCATCATACCATCATCAGTTTGGTCTCTGCACCATCTGTTTGGTCTTCAGCTGTGCTAGAGATGAGTGGGGCTGCAGGTCAGGGTCTAACCTTGCTCTTGCCGAAACAGAGACATTTTCCACTGTGGCTTAAAAGTTCCTGAGTTTTGTGGATATTACCGATCACGCTCTGCTGTAATATCCTGGTGAGTCGACACGACTGGGATTAACCCATGTGCTAGGAGAACTGTAGAGTGCTCGGATGGCTCTGCTGTGTGCACATAGGTGCCCAAAGCAGCTCCTTCAGCATGCAGAGTCCAGCACGGGTCTTGTGCTGTCCCGTGTAGGCATAACCCATGTCTTGGTTCCCAGGTCTTGGCTTCCAGACCAGGAGGCAAAAGCTCTGTGCCTCAGAAATGATGCTGACAGGCTTCTGCAGTGCATGAGCTTAAGCTGCCAAATAACTGTGCCATCGTGGACAGCAAGCGCTTCTCCGACATACGAATGCCTCATTCACACCTCAGTGGACACGGTCTCTGGCAGTTCACTTTAGCAGTGACTGCTTTGCATGATTGTGGCAGAACATTCTCACCATTACCCGATGGGCAGGGAGTGTAACGCCCTTTGAAGCCTGATGGTCTTTAATATCTTGTAATTTTATTGTAGCTAAATAGGGTAAGGCAAGAGTTGCTTCAGGAAGCTCAGTGCTTCCTTTCTAGGAAGGATAACTGATACAAGAGAGCTGTTCGACTGTCCTTTATTCACTGGCAATATTGCTATTGATCATGTATTACATAAATATGATCAGTGAGAACCTCTTTGCCTTCGGTTCATTAATCTTCTTGCTAAGAACTATAATTTTTCTAATGTTCAACATTACTCCTTTTTTGCATCAATCATAGCGTTATTTGTTCCTCACACCTTTCTTTATTTCTGAGTTAAAGGAGACGTGATTAGTCATGCCTAGTAGGAATCATAGAATATCTCGAGTTGGAAGGGACCCATAAGGATCATCGAGAAGAACAAGAAGGTGCATGGATGAGCTATTAGAGATTCATGTCAACAGGAGAGTGACAGCTCTGGACTGTTGTAAGGAGGCTTGAACCATTGATAGTACAAGAAGGCAGATGTAAACAAACAGACTTCCCTGCCCAAAGTGTCGGGGAGAAAAAAATACCTGGGTTTTGGGGTGGGGGCAGCCAAAGCCATTATTTCCTTCATGGCAGATGTCCACATAACTGCTCTGGAATCTACTTAATTTTCATCTTATGGGATTTCCAGTTTCAGAATTGATTCCCCAGTGTGCCTTCTTGATTGTCAGAATTTGGGGTGGAAGAAAAAAACCCAGTAAGAGATCTGATAGGGGGGAAAACCCCCACTGACTACTGAAAAACTGACTACTAATCCTGCCAGCAATGTCTAGTTTATTCACAGTTAATATTTTTTCACCTTATTTCCTTATAAATATGACTGTTATTTTTTCCTCCTGGTTTCATTAAACCAATTTGCATCTGAGATGCATTTTCTGGGTTCTCGGCAGTGAAGAGACTGGCATTGCTTCTCTAAACAGAGCACCATATGCTTCCTTTTGTGTTTGTTTGCTGCCTCCAAAATACTCCCAGATAATTTCACTGGCTGAGTACATGACAAAGTACCAGAAAGGTGTTAGTACACAAATGTTGACACTCTTACAAAAGAGGAAAAGTGATAAATGCTTTATGTATAAAGAAAAAGATAAGGATGTATTTGGGGAACCAAATTGACAGTTGCAATATCTGTTAGCATTTTTATATTAAGATCAAGAATGTGAGGAAAGGTAGATAGAGTCTATCATTAAATCTGCACTGGTTTTCTTTAAAAAACAAACACTGTATCTGACTTTCAAAGTGTCTCTTATCAGAGATGCAAAGGAATTGTAGTGGGGCTTTCAAAAGCATCTGAAAACTAGGTACCTTATTTGCTTTCACACAGGGTTAGCAATAGTTAGTCCCAGATCAGTATGCAAAACCTAGGGCTTTTCACTTTGGAAGTGGCTATTTTTGTCTTTCAAGCAAATAACAATACAAATTTCAGGGAATAGACATTCTGCCATGCTGGGAAAAAACAAAATGCGTCTGAGAAATGGTTTAGTAAGAAAAATGTTGTTTTCCAGAAAACCTGCCTGGCACTGTGTTGTTCCTAATTCTTCTGTGGTTTTTAGGACTATCTGTCATGTTTGGGGGTGCTGTGTGAATTTGGTGATGTTTGCCTGGATTTTCTGCCTGCCAATGCTGGCTGGAAAAGTGGTGTAAATAAACATTTTGGTCAGCTTTGGTTTAAATTGAACAGATACTGCAGCAACAGCTTTTCCTGCAGTACCTGACCACTCTGCTCTCAGGACAGAGACAACTTGTCCATCGGAGACCGAGGACTCTGGCGTTGGTCCACTGACTCAGGCACGTTTTTCCCAGACTCCTTGGACAAGGCTATCGTAGATACGCACGTAAGTGTGCAAGCAATATGCTTGAAGAGTGATCTTGCAGTTGCATAGCCCATCTCTTGCATCTCACAGCTATATCTGCCTCTGCCTCCACGCTACCCAGGAAGGTTTGAGGGACACTGAACAATAGGAATATTGCTCAATGCATCAACATTACAGAAGCAAATTATGATAAATTACCTTTTGTGCACCCACCGGGAAGGTTTTGCAATGATCATTAGCCCTCAGAAAGTCTTCTGCTTCCTGTGGTGGTCTAATGACTGCACTCTGAGCTCCCAGATAAATCACGGGTTGAACAACGGGAGGGCCCTGTCACAGGCAGTGTGTAGAAAGATTCCTCACAGGTATTGTTATTATTTTGTTAAATCCTGCAAAAGGAATAGATATCACTTGAATCCTGAAGAACTACCATAAAGTACTCTTTGGTGTTAATCGCCATTGACAGCAGGTAGGACTTCTTAGTGCATTGTTGCTGTTCTTCTAGGTGGTCAGTCCTTTGCTAATTGTCAAAGCACAGAGATTTACCTTCTCCTTTATTCTGTTCAGCTTCTCCACATCAGTATCATTTATCTCTTGCAGGGTTACTCTCTGCACCTGTTAAGAGCAAGCACCATAGTTTTACATTTGTAATCTGTGGGCTATCTCTTCCAATTTGCCTCCTGCTGCAATTCATTACTGCAGGTTGTGTGTTTATACAAGTAATACAAGCTAAAAGCTGCCCTCCAGCTCTTCCCTCAGAGCCCGGCAGCCTCTTATTCCTAATAACCTGTTTCTGTAGTGTCCATCGTCATCCCTCTTCCGAGCTGCCCTTGTTTCTGCTTCTGACTTGCTGTGGATTATCTGAGGACACGGGTGTCTGAAGGATGTTGTCCATCTATATGTGGATGTGGTCACTGACGGGCTAACCCTGGTCGCTGCCCGGTGCTGCCTGGAGGGCAAGAACAGACTTACCCCCTGCACAAAGCTGCCTCCAGCCTGGGAGTTAAATCCCCAGAAAGGCAAACTTATCTGCTGCACACAGTGTTCTGGTGGGCAGAGGAAAAAGCTACCCATGTAAAAACCGAAAACAAAACCTGTGGAACACGTCATTTAAAAATACTCCTATGACTCCTCTGTCTTGACAACAGCATGTTTCATCTCTTTTGCCAGCAGCCCTGTGCAGGTAGCACTTCCTAAGCAGCTGTTATCCCTGGTTCTTTGCAAATCTGCCTGTAGCAACAAGGACATTAATGGGGGTTTTTGTATTTCTGCAACAGGAAAATCATAGCTGTGAGCAGACCAGCAGCAATGTATGAATAGTCACATTCTTAGAAGTAGGCAATTATTTTGGAGGCTCCTGTTTTCCATAAAAGATAGCCTCAATTTAGCCAGGAGCTTTAAAATTTCTTGAGTTTAGAAGTTTGCTTCATTAAAGAAAATCCCTGAAAACCTCCCTGAAAAGAAAGTAATTTTGACTTCAGATGAAGCAGTCACATAATTTGAAATTGTTTCATTTTGAAATTAATTTTATTGTAATTTTTTAAGGGTCAAGATTCACAGAACTGTCCACGTACAATTAATTTTCTCAAAACCCAAACATTTCAGTATTCTGGAAAGCTTAAACAGGATTTTTTGCATACCTTCAAAACAATCCCTTTGTGTGTAAGCACCAAGAATACTAATGAGTCAAAAATTCACTGAAATAATAGCTCAGTCTAACTACTAACTTTCAAATTCTGAGGATGTGGAGCATATTCTGTTCTCGGTGCAGATGGTGCTGCAGGGAAAACCCCTGGGCTCACCCCTGGTGGGTCTAGCATTGACATTTTTCCTATGAAGCTTTCCACTCAAATTTAACAATCTGGTTTGCTTTTATGCATCTGGTTACCATTAAATAAAATGGATAGTTCTCCATGCAACTATGTTGTGTCGTTTCCCTTGCTGAGTTGTTTAAACCAATTCCACTTGCTCAGATCTCTTTTTGGTTGACTTTCACTTCTGTAGTTTTAAACATTTTGTCCTGAACGAGGATATGATTATTTTGCTATCTGAATATAACGATGGAATGAGTGAAATGATGCTGGTGATACCAGCCAACTCTAAAGCAAATCAGTTTTACCCTCTCTAGTTCTGTGTTTCCTTTTCATTCCAGGATCTCCAGTTACAAGCTGTGCTCATTGCCTCCGGTTACCTTTACGAAGCATGACAAATGGTCTCTTTGTGTAAGTGCCTGTTTTTATATAAATATATATACACACACATATATGTAGATACATTTTAGTGTATACAAATCTGTGATTATATATATATATACACACACACACCTGTAGCCTTTGGAAGGAAGCAGCCTGTTCCGCCTGCCTGCTGCTTCTTCTGTGGCTAACTGCAGGATCACCGCTCGTCGTTTGACCAGAGCACACGGTGAAATACTTTGGCTTGATCACACTCTCTTCTTTGCTGCAAAGAAAAACCAGGAGGCAGCCTGTAATCAAAATACTTGTGGAACAGGTAAGGTGAAACTCAGCTGGGTGGCCTCTGATGTGCAGCGTCAACGTGGGCAGCACTGAAGCATCTCCTGTGTCAACGTGGGCAGCATTGAAGCATCTCCTGCTTCTGTGGTGTGGAGTGTTGCGTGCCCTCGGCCGGCCAGGTCCCATCTCCCAGGAGTCCTGCAGAGCTCTGCTCCCTGGCACTGGCCTCAGAAATAAAACTGGCTCTGAAAAATCTCAGGGCCAGACCTGGGTGCAGAGTTTTTTGGGTGTGAGTTTCAGTACTTCTGTTACCTAGAACACATAAGCCTCCAGAAACTGGAAAGCCGGGGAGGGAAAAAGGTTTGTCTACTGGCCTTAAATCTTTGCAGAGCTTTTTTTTCCCCCTTAATGTGCCACACAGTGATGGTGAGTAAATAGCCCTGCAAAGCAGTAAGTGCTGTATAATGCACTGGCTGCCCAAATGGATCAGCGTTCCCCTCTAACAGGGTCCCTTCCCTGCAGGGTGCCGCCGAGGCAGAGTGCCCACTGAAGGGACCAGGTAGTCACGCTGCAAGCGAATGGCTCGTGCTCTGCCTTCGCAAGGGCTGAGCACAGCCTGCTCGCCCCGTCCCACCTCTCACCCAAAGCCTCGTCAACGTGCGAACAGACAGCCTGCTGACTGCAGATGGCCGTGAGGCCACCCAAAGTATTTGTATCGGTGGGTTGCGGTAGGAAGATGCTCTGTATGTCATTCTGCTATAAATGAGAATCAGAATAAGTCATGATATGGGATGCCATGTTCCCACCATCAGTTTCCATGCTGGCAAAAGTCTGATTTTCTCCTTTCTACCTGCCTGCCCTGCTGACTCAGTCTGTGCTGAAGTGCGGAGTTCTCCTCTTTCAAATCATCAAGCTATGTCCTTAGTTACTTCCATGTGACACAGAGTACAGGTGAAGAATTGTAAAATTCCTCTGTTTTCAACTTATTCCCTGTAATGGCACTCGTGCAGCCCTTCTGTCTTTGGGGGCTGGTGCAGGTGTAACCTTTTGGGACTGAACAAATAATTGTGTTGCAGCTGGAGGATCCCATATGCAGTGTGTCCTCTCTGAAGGTCCGATGGGAACAAAAGTAGTGGCAATGTGCCGCTGAAGTCAGTGGATCTGGGTTTCAATGACTGGGGAAAGAATATTATTGATGAGATGCTGCTGGTGCCATTTGGCTGTAGTCATCTTGCAGAGCACAGTCTTGCTCTGTTTTGAGAAGTTTCTTGTTGCAATGCATTTCCCATCTCAGCTAAAGCTAAATGGAGCAGTCACTGGGTATGACAAATACAACAGTGACTCAGCCCTGGATGTACCTCTGTGTGTATCTGCCAGAAAGAGGTTTCAGCTTGTATTTGCTGGCTAGTCAAGGAGCAGTCATACATTATTGAGAGACCACCCAGAGTCTTTACAGAGCAATGCAATTATTCCTTTCCTGCACCATGTACAAATGTCCTCTTGAGCAGTACACTAAGATGGGATAGCATTTGATAGCTTTTTCAGGCACCTTTTTAAAGGGAGATAACCTGGAGAGATGAGTATGATTTCAGTATTTGTAATTCAAGTTTCTATAACTTTCAAATTCTGTGGTTTGGTGTTTTTTGTTTTTTTTTTATTCCTATGATGTCTACATTGTGGGGCAAGTGGTGTGTTGTGTGTAATTCAATGGCAACCTCCTTTCTCTTGCTGAATTATCTGGTAAGAGTGGACAGGCTGCAGGTGGACTTCTGCCTCTTCTCAGCTATAAAACTGCTAAAGGCAGGGAAGTTTATTTTAGAAGACATAATTAGGGATTTGCAGTGTTCATAAAAAATATGGATGGACAACTGCAGAAGGAAGATATGTTAAAGTGCGGAATGAGCTTTGTTTCTGCCATCAGCACATCTCCAACAGTTTATTTTGTCTCTCCTTCTGACATGCTCTATCTCATGCAATGTGTCCGGGGGAGGCAGAACTGCTTGAGAGAGGCTGATCTCATGGGCTCCGAGAACTTTGCTTCCACCAAGCTGTTTACTGGGGGTGGAAGAAGAGTTTTGTTTCAGCCCTCAATAGATATGAGGTTTTGCGAAATGTTTGCCAACAGAGAATGATATTTAGCTGGTACGGTATGTCGTAACTCCTTGGATTTTTATGTAGCTGTGGCAATTTACATGAGCCAAGGATCAGCCCCCGTATGTTGGCAAACACTTCATATACTGCAGGTTGAAATGATGCTCTTCCCCTACCCTTACATGTGTCATATTTTTTAATTATTAATTTCTGGGTTTTCAGCAGTTCTGTAAAATAGAACTGACCATCCCACTGAAGAAAGGTCTTGGTTCCATCTGGCCAACTCCTACCTGGCTCACCACTCAGCTCAATGTTTCTCACCATTTGGATAATAACTGCACCACTCATGATCTCAGCAATCTTCTCCGGGCTGTCACCGAGATGCTAAGGTCAAGGTAAAACACTCTAGGACATTACAGTATTGAACCACTTAGTTTTTGCTTTCCTGTACCTGTTTAAAACATGGCAAAAACTGAGGCAGAACTGCAGCCATGAGATCTTTGAAATACAGATGAGAGCCTGTTTCAGGATAGACCATTAATTGTTAGCAAAAACATAGATACATTTTCAATAGGATCATAGTATTACAGTATCCCATTAATTTCTCATTTGAGTCGTCTTTTTTTCCCCTGCACTGGTAGTGATACATGCAGTTCTCTTGGGAATCTATTTTAAAAAGTGACACTCAGTTTACATTTCAGCACTGTGCTGCTGTAGGAGTAACTGAAACGCGACTGCAGGGCTACGGAGCACTGCGACGGACGTGGGGTGACCTGCCTGGCCATGTCCCCTCAGCCCACAGTCACCCGTGTCTTCTCCGTTCACCAGCACTGATGCACCTGCTGTTTGCTATGGGTTTGCCCCTGCTGCAGCTATAAAACGAGCTGAATTTAATGGTGGGATTAATTTGAATTGTTATCTAGGGTGTCGTTTTCAGTCCTACTTGAAAATTTTCCTCCATCAGCCTGCTTTCTGGCCCAAATTAAATGTCAGGTATCTTCATATATAAAGAATGTATAGGTGTTAGTGTGAGACCTTTCTTCAATTCACAGAGTTTAATCTGATTATCTTAAGCTTCTGGGAACCAACTTTCTTCCACCACATCTTCTCTGGGCAGGGCTGCAAAGGCTCTCTCCTGCTGAGGTGTTCGTTTCCACTTGAAGTTCATTTTCTTCTGTTTTTTCTTTTCCATTTTTCACTCCTGCTATCTTTCTGCTGTAAGTTAGTCTTACAAATTCCAGTTCCTTTGCACAGCTAGTCCTGAATTTTAAGGGTATTTTTAGGTTATTTTTTTCCTATTCTGATCAAAACAGTTACTTCCCTAAAATGTTTACATTTCTAAACACATCTTGTATGAGGCTCTTTAATTAATACCTACCATGTTCACAAATAGCAATTATTTTCTACCCAGTTCCGTTTGCGTCAAAATGTATGTTTATATCTTAACATGTTGTAGACCTCCATACAGAAACTAAGAAGGTAACAGGACTAAGAATAAGTGGTGGGTAAAAAACAATGCAAAAAAAAGGTTAAACCACATAATTTTTCTCCGGTGTGGCAGAGTTTTAGCATCTACTCTCTAATGCTGCAACAAATGCTGATGGCTGCTGGGCAGCAGCACTGTGTCCTTCTCGCTCTATCCCAGGCAAGTGGCAGGTCACCAGGATGCTGAGACATCCTGCTAATTAAAACCCCTCCAGGTATGGAGGTGGATGGTAAGCAGTGAGATGAGGTATAATGAGGACCCCAATGATGGTGCTTTCTGTCCTAGTTTTGAGCTGCTTACAGCTGCCATCAGGTTCGACTCTTCCTTAAAATCTGACCTTTCTACTCCAGACTCCTCCACCCTTTTTTCCCATGAGAAGATTGTCTGATTGAGCTGTTACAGACTAATGCCAGTAGGATAAAGAGAAAACTATTTCAAGCACTTCAATGTTTTGCCTGCTTGAAACTCTTAAAAGTACTGTTCAGTACCTCCATTTTATTATGATGTTTACTTTAAACATAAGGATTTTTTTTTTCCAGATATATGTCTTGCTCAGTGTCCTCAATTTTACTAATGAGTGAAATAGTTTTGCTCAGTCATTGTGCTGCTTTCGGGATGCTGTCGGAGACACAGGGAATCACCTTTGGGAGTGGGCAGGGCTCCACTGAGATGTGCTTGGGGTGAGGCTGTCAAAAACACCCCCTCGATGCAGCCTCTGCTCCGTCCTCAGAGCAGTTTATCCAAGGACAGACACGAGTCGCGGTCGCTTCCTCTTGGCACAAGGACATTGAAGAAGATAATAGGTGGGAAAAATAACAGTTGATCCTGAGGCTGAAACTGGAAGCTGTTTCTGAATATAAATTAGCATGTGACCTCAAACCGTCCTGTTTTCTGTCTGCTTGTCAGCATCTCTCCTTGCCTAAGTCTAGCCTTTGTTTTTCTTTTATTCCCCTTTCACTTTCATATTGGTACCCTTTTGTTTGTCCTGTTACTGGCACGAACCTGTGCTGACAAGTGCAAGACAATGCAGCTTGTCTAAAAACGGGTGCTCTTCATTCCACTCTGTAGCAATACAAAAATCCCCCTTTAATTCTGCATGGGTTGGTTCCAGGCTTCCCTCAGTTTTCACTAAGCAGGGACAGTCTGTTTTCTTTAAATTAATCCTATGCTCTGAACCAGGGTGATGGCTCGCAAGTTGCAGTAGAGCCAGGTTTTCAAACTTGCTGCTTTTATTAATTTCACAAATGACTCTCGCTGGGATTCTCCAAGGTCAGTAGTCCCAGCTCTCCAGAAAGCCACAAGCACTTAACCCTCCTGTGGAGGTGTGAAAACTGGTCCCTGTATTAGGGGATCAATGTTCATCTTCCCTTCCTTACATCTCCTTCATAGCTGCCTGTCAAAGCTTTCACAGATTACATCACATGCGTCCCTTAAAAAACAAAATACCAGCTGTGAAGTTACCAGCTGAGAAGTCTGACAGTTTGAAAGAAAAAAATTGGTTTCATCAATTTTGTTACTAGCTTTAAATTAATTTTATTCCTGCTTTTAAAAAAGCAGTACCCACACTTACTGGTCCAACTGCGGTGAGTTACAAAAGAAATCTGGGGGGAAACAGCAGTTGTTGAACATGTCTGTGCTACATGCTGAGAGACAGCTCAGGCACCTTGGTTGCAGCGAGGGTGTGCTGTGGGATGGCATTGAAGTGCCGGCAGATCTTAGACCCTCAGCGGGGCCAGAACCTTTTTCCCCTGCTTGGTATCAAAGACGACTCTTACAGGTGCGATGTGGGGCCTCACACGGGGTGGGGACATTCCAGAGACAAGTGAGGGAGGAGGAGAAAAGGCCACTGAAAACCGCCCAGCCCCAAGCCCCGCTCTCCTGCACGTCCGCTACCCGCAGCGCTCTGCGAGGGCTCCCGCTTTGGGAAGCAATTGTTTGCAGACATCTTGGAGAAACTTTTTTCCCTGAAGTCTCTCACGAGCCAGAGAAAAATTGAACTTTTCATGGGTGAACATCAAACGCTGTCAGAATTGGAGATCTGGTAGCATCCATATCGGATACCTCATCTGCTTGTGCCGCAGGTCACTCGGTGCTGCTGGCTGGTTGGAGGAGAATGCAGGAACCACAGGGAATATTTTTGTACTTTATTGACTGTGTTTTCTGTTCTGTCAGATTTGTAAGGTCTCATGTGCTGCTCTCTTACAGCCTCAGCAACGCACACAGGGCAATCCACCCAGCACATCATGCTGCGCTTCTCCCTTAACGGCTCTCCTCCGTTATGACTAATGCCCATCCACTGTGCGAAGTGCACTGGAGGGACGGTAGTGCAGTACACCAATTTTCACTGATTCATCTATGTGAAGAGATATAATTTCTGACCCATCAATATTTATTTTAACTTTCAGTTTCTTAAGGAAATGCTGTTTGCTCCTGGGCCCTGCCTTGGAGAGCACTTGTCTGTTGTTGAGCACAATGCATTTTTCAGGATGCTGAGCACACAGGATCATTTAATGGTTCATGTGGTTTAGATCAGAGACAGTTTTCTGTCTGAAGATGGACACTTACTGAGGGAGTTTTAAAACTGTCTGCAGTCCAGCAGGCAGTCCTGTACTCTGCTAGCAGCTGGAGCTGCTTTGGGAACAGCGGGAGGAAGATGCCTTCACGCTGCAGAGCCTCTCATCTTCTCAAGGTATTGTAGCAGCAAGAGTTGTGCGGTCAAGAATAAAGGGGATTGCTTCCGAACCACATAGTACCAATCCCCCTCCCCATTTGATAAAAAGAAAATAGTTGACAAATCAACAGTGATCTTGTCATGCCAAGTCAGAAGCAGTTAAATTGGGGTTGGTAATTGACATTTAAAAAAAATAATACAGTGCATCAAGTGTTGAAATTGGCTGTTAAAGACTGCCATTATTGACAATAAAACAGACACTATTAAACATGCACTTACTCGCAGTCTCTGTTTTCTCTTGGCATCTCGACGTGCCCCTGTTTCTGCCCCTTCTCCCCTGCCCCCTTTGCAGGGGTGTTTGACAGGCTCTGGAGAAGATGCCACTGACTTGCCACCTCAAGCTGGGAAATTGCCATCTCTGCATTGGACTGGCATGTAGTCATCAGCTGAAAGCTGGTAGGACTTTGGCTGTTTAGTGTCAGATGATTTGTTGCAACAAGAATTAATACATAGTTTCTTTGTTCCTGTGTTGTTGTTGGGTTTTTTTACTTATGCAAGCAAATAACATAGTAATTTTTGTCCTTTCCGCTCCAGTAAAGGAGAGATAAAATAATAATCTATTTTGTGCTATTGCATGCTATGGGTGTCAAGAAACAGATAAAAAATTTAAGTAAAATATTCTCTGTAAAATTAATTTTAAGTTTCTTCTCAGCTCGAGCAACCATATCTATTTTCTGGTGCTGCTTTAAAGCTAGGTTTAGTTCACTGCCGCATGAATATCAATGTGCTGCTGACCTGTAATTTGTCACAGCCGTGGCTTGGGGCCGGTTGGGATCGCTAAGGCTGCTGGGCTGCTCTGCCCTTGGCTCAGCAGCCTCTGGACCAGGCGTAAGCACTGGTGTGACTGCTCCCGTGACTCCCGTAACGGGGCTCAGGTCTGCCACTTAAACGTGTTCTTCACCACCACGCAGCTCCCAGCTCTTGATCTCTGAGCTGGTAATGGGAGGAGGTTGCCCTGGGGAAGACCCAACCCACCAGCAGCTATACCCACCAGTGATGTGCACCTTCCTGAACATCCTTTCACCTGTGAATGTGTACTGGAAAGCACTGGCTCTTCTCCTCCCTCCTCCAGCTAAGTGCAAGCTGTCTGCTATGGGTCTGTTCACAAAGCAGACACACACCCAGTTCATGCAGGTAACATATAAAAAGACTTAATGCTTATCTTCTAGTGCTAGTTAATGAATAACCAGAAGAAGCCAGGATCAGCTGAAGACCCTCCGGTCCAGCCTGTAACCAACATTCATGACCAATAGTTTACACATCAATCCGTATAAGAAAGGAAAAAACCTTTGAGAAAAAGCCTTGTGAAAAAGGCTGCTTATTCTGTAGCTAAGGTATGCCTTGTGGCTTTCAATATATAATTATATATATATTAATATATATGTATTCTGTTCCTGCAACCTGCTTGGGATGACTCTGCAAGTGGTAAGAACCCAACCAGCAAATTTCACGCTTCAGTCCCAGTCTGGAGCTTGGTGGCTTTTTACCCCTCTTCCCCTACCGCCCAGGAAGAGCGGGTGGGAGACTCAAAGGCAAAGCGCAGGTGCTCGCCAAGGGAAACGCAAAGAGAAAACCGCAGGCTGTAGCCTTTCCTTCAAAGGCACGTTGTGTGAGCCGGTGCGACCCAGGGAACCTCCACTGTGCAGGTGGGGACGTGCAGCAGCGCTGATGTGTTTGACCTCCCTGTTTCTAGACCCGGTCTCTAAGCAAGAGTCACCACCACGGGCTGTGTCTGCTCTCCTGCACCCTTCGGGGTGGGGTTGGGTAGAGCAGGGGGAGGACTGGTATGAGGGAAAGGAGGAAAAACGTGGATTTTTCTTCATGTTCTCTCCTAGGTGTTTTTTAGGTTGTTTTGTTTCCTTAATCTTATGCTGATGGCAACATCTAACGCTCATACATTTGTGGAATATATGGGCTGAGGCACAAAAGCTATTCAAATTTGTCAGTCCGAGAACTTTAAAGCATTCGGGAAAATCCCTTGAAACCATCCTGCACGTAAATATTTAGGCTCTTGTTACTTTGCTTTTACCTGACCTGTACTGACTCATCAAGCACAGTAAACCGGCAGATCTCTAAGATGTCATTTCTTTTCCAGTGCTGCTGTTCAGGTCTGAAAAAATTAATTGGGCAACTTCTCCAGTACCAGGTGCAAAAAGCTTATTTTCCACACGGTGGTGACAGCTGCAGAGTGCTTATTGTCTTTGGGATGTTCAAATTATGAAGTCTGGGAAGCTGAGGATCAGAACTGGTTTTAAGTTAGGACTACGGCAGGCAAAATTGAAAGATGTTAAGAGTGGGCAGAGTAGACATTAAATATTTCACTGTGAGTTACAAACACATTTAAGGAAAGTATTAGGTTTCCTTAGCTGTTGTGCACTCATATTTCAATTCAGAAGTTCACAATGACTGTTTTGATTATTTCATTTCTATTAATGGATTTTTATACTGTGTTATAGTGCTATGCTAAGAACATTTTATCTTATAAAAACAGGATGGTTCCAACCAGTACTCCTAAAGGGAGAGAATCTCCCTCCAAATCCATTTGTGAGCTGTGCTTTGTGGACTCACCTGTATTGGGATGTGATTCTATCTCCAGATAATGAATTTAATAAAATTAGTAACTGCATCTGTGTTGCACAGATCTCTCTCCCTTCTCATTGGACCAAATGCATTTGAGTGTTTGGCTTTACATTTATATCTTCTTTTTTTTTTTTTTTTAAATCTTTCATCTTGTTATTGCAGAAAGCCTTTTGTCTGATGCCGACCATCTCCATTAATTTCACTTTTTTCCTGACTGATCCTGATTTCTCTAGATACAACCATATGAAGACCACTTCAGACGAGCCATTTTTTTTTCTGATATGTTTAATAGCCTGACACATCTTGTTTGTGCCAGACTTTTTTCCCAGCATTCCCACAGCGCATCAGGCTTTCAGCCTGGGTAGATGAAAGGGAAGTTATTTCATTCAGACCTTGCCAAGAGCTGCTGCACCAGCCGGTGGACGCCTTTCTTGTACTGACACCCAACATGTTGTTCGCTTCCTCCGTGCTCCTTGCACCACACACCAAGCATGAAAGTTCTGTTTTCTGTAGAAAACCAAAGCCTTGGCTGGAAAGTCTTGGTGGAATATGTGTGAAAGGGCCCAGCAGCACTTGTGCTTGCAGTCACTGATTTCTGAGGCTGCACGCAAAGGGGAAGTTTTTGGTTTATATAAACAAATTACTTGGGAAGGTACTATAAAAATAGAGAAAAAATACATGATTGCCTAGTGATATTTGATGAGGTATGGTATTTTCTAAGTTTGCTAGAATGCATCTGAGGGGTTGGTTTAAAAAGCAGCATTATTACGAAAGGATCTGGACATTTGCTGTCAATTCATAATGTCACTGACTGTTTAATAGCAGGAGCCCAGCTCCCCCCTCTCCTGTCACTGAGGATCAGGAGGAATTTCTATAAAGCCGTTGCACTGATGCGGTACAAGCATAGTGTCAGTGCAATCAAACAGTCACAATGGCTTCACTTAATAAGAATGTACAGTTTATTTTTTACATAGTAAATTTGCTATGATCTAGGTCAGTGGTTGTGACACCAAATTCTCCTTCCAAAGTTTTTTGGTAAGCTTTAAAAAACCCCACAAAATCAAAACTTGCAAGGGTTTTCAAACCTCCAGGTTGTAGAATGTCCCTCTCCAGGATTTGGCACTCATCTTTCCAGGTAAAAAAGGTTTGGATTTATTTTTCTGGCTTATGCTCGTTGTCCTTTGCTTTGCAAAGTTGAGAGTAACAAAGTATGCTTCCCCCCCCCCCTCAAATTTCATTATTTGTGAACTGCATTTTGCAAATATAGAAGGCTGCAAGGATAGCTATGGTCAATAAGCACAGGCCAAAGGGGTAACTAGCAATATTGATCTGAAATGAAGGCTTGATATAATGAACTTGCTGTCTGGAAGGAAGTCTAAATACACAAGGCCGGGGGGGGGGGGGGGGGGGTGTCCTTTTCTGTTATTCCTGCAGGTTTTCAGAGCTGAGTAAGAAATGACTTTTTTTTTTCCTTTTTTTGTATTGAATCAGTTTGTGGTAATAACTTACCAAATTTTCTGTCATTGCAATGCTCCAGCCTCTAAAAGTAGGGCTTTGCATTTCCTTTTCCACCCCTAGGTCTTGGTTCAGAGCATCAGCCTGGTGTGCTCATGTGCTGGTGTTTGTCCTCACCTACTTTCAAATTAATTTGATGTGACATGACAAAACTGGGGTGACTAAATAGTTTCAATACTTGGCAAACTCTATTTAATGGTGGTTGGCGAGGAAAGAAAATAGTAAAATTTGCTTTCTCCAGCAAGACTTACTGTGGCCACTAGTTTGTCAGGTTGTATTTCTCAGTGCCATGTCACATTAAATTATGCTGTGGGATGGTGCTGAGCTGCAGTTGCACAACATCACATCAGAGCTTCAAATGAGAGTGCTGCAAGTTATTTTTACCAAAATTCAAAGTATGGTGAAAAGCCTCTGTGGTTACACAGGTGCATTTGCTGTGAGGCTGTTTGCTATGACTTTAAATACACATTTAGGTTTCCTCTGCAACAGGCTCTGGCTCTTCCTAATGACTTGCAGGATGTGTGCTCCTGGCCGAGGTGACTCGTTAGCCAAAGATGTTTGTTTGCAGTAGACGGATGCTGGAGTTGGTGGTGCAGCTCCTGAGCGCTGTGCTACCATATGGCAAATAGGTAATGAAAAAGTCAGTTTGTTTCTTGCTCCTATGACCAAAATGTTGAAACCAAGTTGTGCTGAGGTGAAGAAAACCCAGAACGCTTCCCTAGGAGTTCTGTTTCCCAGGGCTGGTCAGAATCGCATCTCGCCGTTGCGGGCAGGTGACTTGTCGCTGGCCGTGCTTCAGGGCTGGGGCAGGGAGCGGCGAGGGGAGCGGAGCTGCGGCACCGGGATGTGCCGGGGCCCGGAGCAGCATCCCGGCAATGCCGTGATGGGGCCTGGGGCGGTTCGCCAGTGCGGTCACCAGATCCATACCCTGTCCTGAAATAGCTCCCGGCCAAAACAGATAGGATTATTGTTTATTATTATTATGCATATTTGCTCAATGTCTCCAAAAAGGTTTAGTGGCAGTGAGCTACAGTCTCTAATTTCCAAGACTTTTCTGTTTTTCTGCAAAAACATATAGCACCTTATTTGCTAATAAGTGTTATGAATAATTAAAACTGAACCGCAACTCTCAAAAGAAGGGACTTGTAGCAGAGGTAGTGATGTTTTGTCCTTGCTTTCTTTAAACGAGAGTGCTGAAGCTTCATTATGTATCTCGCCACTCTTCTACATGGAAAGATTTTAGAGAATCATGAACAGAGTTTTAGGAGGCATCGGAGTCAGGGCACTGAGTGCCTCCATTGCTATTGTTTTCACAGCTGATCTATCACTACAGCAGCTTGCACTTTGTGCAAACCAATTAAAATGAATAAGTGTACTCTGATCTAATATTCAAGTCATTTTTTGGCACACAATCATTCATCATAAATGCACATAAAACTGGAATTCAATTAATCAGCTCATACAATGAGCCTGTCTCTTGCTATTTTTTCCTAATACATTTTTTCTTTGAATAAAAATGTAATTGTCAGTGCAAAATATCAAACCAGAGCCACATAACAAATAGCTATGGATTTGTAATTAAACCCAATAAAGCCTAAGATGAAGTATAAAAGGCAGAGAGCTAAAATCCAATTAAAACTTATTATGAGAAATACAATGCCAGCGTTTTTTTTTCAGGCAGAGAGCAACATACTCTGGTTTGTAACAAAACACAGTTATTGGTTTTGATAATGAAATCCAAGGTATGATTCAACGAGTGTAGAGTAAATGGCTAATGGCAAGAAGAGACAGTGACATATGAGGAAGGGCTAAGAACAGCCCCATTATCTTCTGTTGTAATCAGAGGCAGGTTACGGTTATTTCCCCTCCTGTCCAAGGGATGCACTTGACTCTGGAGAAACAAGTTATTCGTTCTTGTTACCCAGGATGGCATCTGATATTACTTGCATTTATTTTTAGGAGAGGGGAGAGATTCATTTTAGAAGAGCTTTTGCTGTTAGTGCAAGACACTCGGCGTGATGAGTACATGCAGCGGCTCTGAGAAATCCCTCGCGGAAAGAGGGCGAGGGAGGAACTGCCGAACCGGGTTTGCGGAGGAGGGAGGAGGACGTGACTCCTCATGGCCTGGGCTGTGTTTCCAGCTGCAGCGGAGCCCGACTTGCAGCCCTCCCTGCGTGCTGCAGCTCTGCTGCCCAGGACCCCGGCTCGGGAAGGACGGACCCGTGCCGGTGCTTCGGTGCGGCAATGCCGAGTGCTGCTGGCTCCTCCGCGCTCGGTGCCTGGAGCAGCAGCCGGGTCCCGCTTGGGGACCCGAGCCCTCTCCCAAAACCCAGTGCTCGGCCTCCTTTGGGGGACACAGATGGATGTTTGCGGCAGCAGGCAGGGCAGGAGAGCCTGGGCTGAGCCCTGCTGCCTTCAAATCACCCTGGCCCTGCCAGTCCTCCAACCTCCTTCCCAGTGGAATTGCCGTGGCTGGGAATTTTACCTGTCCTTGTCCCAGCTGCTCCAGTTTTTAGTGCGATAAACATTTACAGGACCAGACAGAGGGAGGGGAACGCTCTTTTCTGGTGGTTGGAGCCGAGCAGAGAGGGGAATGCCCTATGTTTTTGGGTGGTACCTCAAAGAGTATCATATGGTTTTGAAAAGGACCTGAAGCCCCTGCCAAAGCCTTCGTCCCTCCTCACCCAGCAGATCAATGCTCCGATGCTTAACCTGGTATTTGTACTAGCCTTCTCCTGAGCCCAGGAAATATTTCAAAGACCAAATCCATTTGGCTGGGTCACCAGCAGGGACAGGCGAGCAGAAGGTATGCACCCAAGTGCTCTCTGGGGCTGGTCCATCCCTCCCAAGGATGCCCAAGTGCCTTCCAGGAGCAGCCGGTGCCCTGCGGGCTCGCCACTGCCGTGCAAACGGTGTGAATCGATGCAGTGTATGCATGTGGGTCGATCTTTGGTGCTATTCGCCTCTTGAGGTTATTTATAGGGCCTGGAAACATCACAGAGGTTTGATCTTCCAGCCCTCATTCCCAGCACACTTCATCCTCCTGGTGCGTGTCTGGCCAGGGAAATCGGTGCTGAGAAGGGATCAGCACCGTCTGCCAAGGGAGAAACTTAAACTGCAGCAAAGAACTTGCGATCTGCAGGGGATAGAAGTGGCTGCTGTTTCTGGGAAAGAAGGAAAATAAGCAAGCTTCAACCTTGTTTAAGATTAACTTCATGCGCTAGTCTGACTGTAATAGTTATTTCTTAAACAGAAACAGCTTACAATTTTTTTTTGTTCAGTTTGTTCCCAGTCAGAAAGCTTCTTAGACATGGAAAAAAAATGTTTGAAGTTAACCTACACTGAAAACAACTGTACTTTGTGCTTAAAATGGAGAAAAAAAATTAGATCTCTCTCCCCACATTTCTCATTGTTCCAAAATAACTGTAATTATTCTCTTTTTTTTTGTTACCGAGTTCTTCCATCGTGTAACATGTAATTCTCTTAATTAGCAGAGAGAATCAAATATGTCTGGCCTTTAATTTCATTCTGACCCTAATCTTTTTTTTAAAATTTGATTATAGGCATGACTCCCTAGTGCCTATTTTGTGTCTTTCTAGCATTAATGGTCTATTGAATAATACCCAACCGCTTTGTTTATCCTTTTTATTTTTGCTAATGGCTGTCACAAGTTTTGCAGCTCTTTCTTTACCTTGATGTAAATCTGGTGTCGATCAGCCTGAGCAAAGCTGAGGATAGGAGAACAAGACGGAGCAGAGGATCGGTGTAGTCCAGGTAAAGATCTGCTCTCCTTATTGTTAATGCTTGTCCTATTGCTTCCATGTCTGGGCATCCTCCATTTTCATGTTTTTATATTTCAATTCCTGTGACAACCAACGTCCTAACCACCAAGAGATTTATCTGAAGCCCCAGTCAGCCCCTGGGACCAGACGGCACCTGAGTCTGTGGCATGGCGGGAGCCCACAGGGCATCCAGCTGCCGAATCTTTAACCCTCCCCGATCGTGTGCGACCTGCTCCTTGTTTTCCTCCAAGGGCCAGGTTTGGGTGGAGTGTCCCAGTGGTCGCACAGGCTGTACCTGACACAACTGGACCCCAGAAATCCCATTTGCAAAGCCTGAGGAAAGCTGGGGTGTTTTATAGAAAAAAAGGTCACTTTTATTTTTAGTAAAATTATTTTCAGAAACGTCCAAGACATTGTGACTAAAATTTTTCAGAGAAACACGAGCACAGAATGTGACTTCTCCATCCACCTGGCCTCTTGTCACCGAGCTATAAGCAGCTGGGAAGTTTAGGACGGTGGGAATCCACAAGGAAAAGGCAAACCTGATCCTTCTGCATTTTTCTCTCAGCTGTTTTTGGCTGAAAAAGTCAGAGGAACTGCAGAAAATTTTCCTTTGCCTTTTAAGAAATGGGTGAGCCCCCTCCATTTCACTTCCATCGCTGCTGGCACGGAGATGTGTTTTCAAAACAGCTCTTCTGTGCGTGTAAGTGTCTGAAGTGGTTTTGAGCTCTTCGGGAAATGCAGCCACTTATGGTGTGACCTTCAAGCAAGCATGAAAGAATTAACAGTCACGGATGACTCCAGCTGGTCCCAGTTACGAGTAGTAAGCTCTTAGGAAAAACTTGATTAAAATTCAGGTATAATATAATCTCTCTTTCTTTTTCAGCTGTTATTAGAAATAATAACTGTACCATAGCAATAGTAAAATGAGGTGACTAGTCTCACCAGCCAGTGAGTAAGAGAGAAAAGGCACCTGAAATCAGAGAAAGAACAAGATCCCAGTTTGCATGGCTGAATTTGGGATGGAAAGAATACACTCTCTTGGGGTAATTTTGTACTTTTTGTATTGAAACAGAAAACTGAGCACCCAGCCAGTGACTGTCAAACATAGTTATTTAATATAAATTAAATAGTAAATAACAAGTATTAAAGTTGTCGGGTATAAACACAGCAGCAAATGTTAGTAAATTTTGGGTAGAGACTGAATCACAGCATTCAGTTATTTGCCTGTTACAGCCATAGCCACCCCTTAGATGTCTTTCTGCCATGTATTAATTCACTTGCCACACAATTGCTGTCTCAAAAATCTGACCCTTATTTAGTAGCTTTAACCTCAGACCATTTCCCTGGTAGTTAATAACGCTCCTGTGGAGGCACTCATGATGTGCAATTCATCGTTGCTTTGCAGGCTCTTTAACAATTAACAGCATTAACAGTGCTCTTAATATTATGTCAGCTGCACAGTCATTATTCAGATTCAGTGCTGGGGCTGTAATTGAAACCATCTGTTTGAAGCTTTCTTTTCCGCTCCAGCTTGCTGGTGGAGCTGCCATCTCCTGCTCCTTGGTATCAAGCAGAGCCTCGAGGTAAGAAAATGCAGAGCTGGAAGTGGCCACATCCCTGTGCTGCCTCCAGATGTGAAACAAGGCTGCATGACTGATGATAAATGAATATATTTATTAATATATCATTGACCATAATGAGAGCACATGGTTTCTGTAGAGATGTGCTGGCTGGTCTCTTGGGTATGGTACCAGGGTGTATTCCCTCATTTCCTAGACTCTCCAGCTGCTGGGGCCCTACTGCCTTAATAAACGGAGCAGAACAGGGTGCTTCGGCAGCTCTGACTGTTGTGGGGGCACCCAGTTAACCACTGGTCACTCCAGCACCCCTGCTGTGGTCGGACCAGCTCTCGGCCACGGTGCACCCCAGCAGCGATGCGCAGGGCTGGACCCAGCATCGCCCTGCTGGCCTCCTGCTCTGGTCCTCCGGGCTTACCTAAAGGGAAGGGGGCATTTCAGGACTTTAAGACTTTAGTTTTGTGAGCTTTGGGTGTTTTAAACTGCGACTGCTGGGGCAAAGGAGCTTTATTTAGTACTTCAGCCTGAAACGAAGTCACAAGTCCAGATCAGGTCTCCACAGTCACTGCAGGGCAGGTAATTTTGCTGTTGCCTGTTCGTACCGGTTGATAAAACACAACTGTCTGTTTCAGTGCCAGGAAACGAAAATACTTGATTTTCACTAAATGAATCGAGACAAAACCAAACTATGCACTAGGCTTTCTTATCCTCTGCAGCTTTTGATATGCAAAAAGATTCATGCCCTGTGCTGGGTTTGGTAACATCCTCTAACCTTTGTGATGGTGACACTGAACTCGATCATTCCACTGGCCAAATGGGTGGGAACTGTAACTAATAATTTAGTTTAAGTGCAAGTGTTAAACTTTTAGGTGCCAAAGGGCATGCTTATATGTAATTCAAGCAGACAAACCTGAGCTGGTGTTAAAGCAGCCAGGTCCCACAGAGATAATAGTGTACCTGAACCAGTGAAGGCTCTAGCAGATTGTGCAAAACCAACCCAGAAACACGGGCATGTCTCCAAGAGGAACCCATATGGGGCTTGAGCTTTTCTCATCCACAAAGCTAGCGAAAATCTGAGCTAGCTGACTGAATGCGGCTCAGTACATCGATAGAAGACAGTTGAGTCTTTGAAGCTATACCCTAAAATCCTACCTCAATTTCATATTCTAACTCATTAAAATACCTTTGTCACTTTTCTATTTATATATTTGTGTGTGTTGTATGTTTACACATATAAAAAAGTTTGTTACTTAAAAAAAAAAGTGACTTGGCATTTAGAGCCATGCTACACATTTGAATCAAGCTTTAAAAAGAGTCGAGGTTTCTGTAACAGACAGTAGATGAACTCTTCTATATTCCCTGTCCTAAAGGAGAGTATTATAAACTGTGCTGTCAAGGTAGAAAGCCTCAAGAATGCTGCTCAATAAATCATACCCATTAGTAAGCACGGTGTCAGTTTTTCCTTGACTTTTGGACCATTTTAAACGTGTGCTCAATTATTCTTTCATGTGCTTGAGTATGTGCAGTGGCTTTGACACAGCGATGAAGCCAGCAGTCAGCCCATCTAGCCCGAGCCACCGCTCGCCACGCCGCAGCCTCCCGCTTCTCCAATTTCTCAGCTGAGCAGCCAAGCTGTACAGCTTCGACTCAATCTGCAGGCATCTCATTTGCTTCCCCGGCTGCGTGGAGGGCTTGGACCACACGGACCCAGCGGTAACAGCTGACTTCATTGGCCTCACGTTGGGGAGCAGCCGTGTCTTCCAAAAGCAAAAATGATGGAAAAGAAAAAACATTCTCTAGTTAAAATTGAGTTAAAATGAGAAATTGGTGCTCATATATAGGCACAGATAAGCAACAAGTGGATTCATTTAGCAGAGAAAATGCACATATTTAACAGGGACTCCATCTTGCTGAATGCTGATGACTTCCACGGTGGAAAGCATGAATTCTCCGCAGCCGAGCCAGGGAGGTAGCTAGCAGATAGGGTCTAAAGGGTTATATAAATCTGCATTCAGCACCATGCAGATAACTTTTTCCTTGAATTGGTTGCACCACTGAAAATAAAAGTCTGTTTTAGATAGAATACATCTCAGATTTCTTCAGGATGGAGGGGAGTGCTCTCCTCCCTTTTTCGTAGGTACTGAAGACTTTCTTGGGAAAGACTCTACGGGGTCACCGAGTGCTCATGGGGAATGATTTTGTGTCAGCAGCAGGCTAGCCTGGCCTCTGACACCTTGCTGGGCAGAACACCCAAGGGCAGGTTTCTGTGTGCGCAGGGAGGGGATGCTCTGCCTTCCCTTGGCAGAACTCGTGTTGGCTTCAAATAGCAAACAACCCGGTGCAAATGCGGCGAGAGTCATCATCACTGCACAGCACGGGCTCCCTAAATTGTGCAGAATTATGCATGCAAGTTGCTCTCTGAAATTAGCTGCACATGTTTATATTAACATGCAAATAAAGCAACTCAAATAAAACAAAAATATGAAAATGTCTATTCATTAAGTTCAGTTTTACGGCATAATTGATTTGTGTGGGGTGTGCATGTCTGGTGCTTGCTCTGATTACCTTCGTGAGGTTGAAGAAATCCACAACAATCATACTGATAACAAACCATTTAAACATATTCAATTAAATTACTGGTAATTCTGAAATGGCTCAATATTGCACATGGGTTAGTTTAATTTTTATGTAAATTCTACTCCTGATTTAGTGAAGTCTTAATTGTTTAACAGCAGATTAGGCTAAATTATTTTAATTGAATTTTATGTGAATTTTTTACTTCTGCCTTTAAGGAACCCATTCATAAAGATTTTTCTTTCCGATGTTGTGCATAGAGAGAATTGGATGCTGGTGCCTGTTCTTCCAGCTTCACTTTAGGCCACCATATATTTTAAATCCAAGTAAAATAAAAATGTTGCTCATTTCACATGGGATGTTCAAATCAGAAAGATAAATACTGAATTTGGAAACGGAATTAGAGGACAGCAAATGAGGGATCAAGGTCTGGGGACACTTATTCCTGAAGTTGAATACTATGAGGGTTTTGGCTATTTTATATCTTCCTCAGCTGGATTTTTGCATTGCTGAGATTTAGATTCCTTTGGATTCGTGCTGCCATACTTCTGATGGCTATATTTGTACCTACATACACAATGCTGAAGTTGTTTAGGCTGCAAACTTAAGCAACTGAAACATAAGTAATGTTAAGTTAAAGGCTGCCCATGCAGCTGATAAGCGGAATGAGGCAGGAGTCCCCAGCTGAGGGTCATGCCTGAGCAGGGCTCTGTGAGCACCAGGTAAGCAATTCTCACGGGGGTTGCTGGAGCTGAGCTCGTATTTCTTATTTGCCAGATGAAGGCAAATGGTTACTGACACAAGAATACAGGTTTTCTTTTCTGAAGGCCTGCGACTACGCCCCAGGATAAAATTTGCCTTCCTACTTCTCCAGAGTTCAGAGGTGCCAGTTATCACTGTCCCCCCAGATTCCTCCTGGTATTAATGAAGAAGTGATGTTAATCTTATTCCCTGGCACTACTACTCAGAATTTCTTTTTTTATTATTTAGGTGATGTGTTGGATTTTGAACTGTTTCTTGCTGACAGCTTGCTTAGAAACAGTATCTAAATGGCACCTAAAACGTTGGCATGGCCAGAATCCATTTCCATGGCTCGATTTTATGTTTCCATGTGGCTCCCTGCTAGCCCTGGAAGGCTGAAATCAGGAGCCGACACTAAATCTGGGACTTCACGTGGCAGCACAGGTTGGTGCAGCCCGTGCCGCGACAGCGGCAAGTCAAAGGCGCAGGCTGCAAAAGGCGACGCGAGAAATCTGCAATCAGACCAGCAGGATCTCCTCCACGTTTCCTAGAGCACCAGGAGACGCTTTGCTCTCACTCGCTGCAATCAGAGCAGCTCTGGGGGAAGCGAGGTGGGCTTCACTCGCAAATGCCTTGCCTGCAGGTGTCCCGATTTCCATGTTCAGAGGAGAATCTGGTACTGAAACCTGCCTGATTGTTTTTCCAGTAGATTAGAGAGGGGATTGAAGCTACGTACTTTTCTTTTTTTTCCCTTTACTTTCTTTCTGGCTTCGTAATTCATCTTCAAGCTCCTAGCAGTCTGGCTTTGGATATCTAGAGATGTTTTTTCTCGTGGAGCGTAGTACGGCCGCAGCAAAGGCAACAGCAGTTCACACAGCCTCTGCCCACGTTCTGCTGCTTTTATTCGTTCACTCAGAAATGAAATTTGTGGAAGTTACATGTAAACAGCAAATTACCTCAGCTAGCGCGTCACCTAGGCCACCTGAGATGTGGCCACTCACCTCTCATCTCTTTCTAACCCCCCCAAGCCGCGACACCGTCTTCTCCGGTCGTGTCACTGCCGCCCACTCGCTCCCCTGGCCAAGGCTGAGCTGGCCCTGCCTGCCTCCCTGCCCGCTCCTCGCTGCCCGCTCCCACGCGCTCCCCCCACTCATCCCCTCCTGCCCTCGCACGGCTCTTGCTCACCCTCGCTCCGTGCGCCTGTTCCCACCTCCCCTCCAGATGCCTCCGCCGAGCCCCACAGTGTGGCCGGGGCTCCCCATCCCTGCGGCAGGACCGCGGGGTGCAGGTCCAGGACCCCCGGGGACGGGGCTCCGCCGGGACCACCCGCCCTCCCCGGGCACCGAGCCGCCGTGGCAGGGACGTGTGGCGTACGGGGGCGGTGATATGATTTGTTCTCTTGGTTCCCTAAGCTTTGCTTTCTGTTTATTTTTGTCTCTCTTTTTCTTTAATTATTCTATTAGTACAATATTTTAAATGTCTTAACCAAAATAATGTCAAAGGATTTTTACTTCGGTATGCGTGCCAACAACAATCACTGCTAAGTATTAAACAATTGTAATAAAATAAGTGTCTTGCTGCTAATGATACCTCATTTGTATTAAAGATGCTTTAGTAGAAGCAGTTTCTACAGTTATTTCAACTAATGCTTATCTATCTGCTATGTCAGATTTTGAAATCAAAGTACATGCATGGAAAATTACAAGCTGTTCTGCTTTATTCGGCAGCGGCACAGTTACTCCAGAAGCCCAAGAGCAGTGCTTGCTTATGAAGATTATTTCAGGAGATTAGAGCTACCTGTAGCAGAAATTACCAGTGTGAATTACATAGAGCTGAGATCTGAATCCTCTGAATGTGGCAGTGGGTAATAACCTTAACAGGAGCCTGACCCCAGAGGAGGCACCTGAACCTCTTGCTATGGATCTTTCCTTTTTTTTTTTTTCTTCCTTTTTTCATTTTTTATGTGCATATAACTCATCATTGGTAAGAATTCAGTTCTGGGGCAAAGATGGTGGGCAGGCTTTCCTTTAGTAAACATGCTGAAAAGGAAAAAAAATGGAAGTTTGTTTCAAGAGAGGAGTCCCATTGCTGCTGTTCTGCGCTGCATCTTTGGGCTTTGGACACAACTGCTTGAGGAAAATCACTTCCTGTTTCTCCTGAATAATTTTTGCAACAACAGTTCTTGGATATCTGTGACAAGATTGTTTCTAATCCATAAATTTTCAGATCCATACTAAATAAAATAGTTTGGATGGAATCCCCTCTTCAATAGCGTTTACCTGCATAAATCAATATAAATTCTATGGTTTTGGCACCTGTTGCCTTGGGATGGTTAAGGGTACCAAATCATTCCTGAAGAAACAAGCATTGCACTGTGCTCACCAAAGCATAAATGCAACGTTACCAAGTCTGTGCAGGTCCCTAGCTCAGCACGTCTTGACCAGAGGCTGGTTTGGGGGTGTCCTTCACGTTACCCTCTCCAGAGCAGAGCGATAACATCACCTCCCTACATCTTAACAGGGCACTTCTGGAGCAAATGAGACCCCCCCCACACCCAGAGACCCCTCGTGACCACCGTGTGAGCTTCTTTGGCCACTGGCCTCCAGCTGGGGTAGCCTGGTCCAGACACACAGCCCCTGCATCCCTGGCGCTGCTGCCTCTTCTCCCTGGCCTCCCCTAAAATGCCATCTGTGCCATAAACAAAGCACCGTAAATCCTGGCACCACCGCGTAGGCAACCTCCCCCCGCCGGCATCCGTGCCGTTCATCTTCATCACCTCCTCTCTGCCTCCAGCAGAGAGAGGAGAGGAGAGCGGAGGAGGCTTTCTGCTCTGTTGCAGCCGGCAGCTTGATTTGGAAGCTCTTGTGGTTTTCAGGGGAGCTGGCTCGACCTAAGTTTCAGCATTGCGCGTCTGCAGCCCCGTGGGCTGCCGGAGCGCTCCGGCGTGCAGCCCAGGCAGGAGCGAGGGCTGCCGCGCTCCCCCGGCCGCGCTGCTGGCTGCTGCTCCGAGCCGGCACGGGCTGCAGCGTGGGGCTCAGCTGGGGCCGTTCTCCGGGCCAGCTGCTCCACTCGCAGAGCCTTGACAGGGCCAGGCTGCTCACAAGCTTTATTATCAATTAAAGAGTGGAGGTAAATCAGGAAAAAAAGGAAGAAAGAAAAAAAAAAAGCTCGAACATTAGCGTTGCTTAAATGCTGATGAAACCCTTGCCTGGAGTAGGTGTAGAAGGTGGTGGGAGACCCCTTCTTACCCTTTTAGTCCCACCTCACATGTACAGGTTACTCTTATACAGAGTTTAAATGTCTCATCCTCTTATTATATGTGTTTTATAACCTTAGTAGATTTATCATTGCACTTTGTTATGAACTGGAGATGTATGTCATTTTTGGAAGGAGGAATGAAGGCACAGAAATTATGCCTACAGAAGGAGCTTGGTCACCAACTCCTACCTCTTTGCCACATTAGATTTGCAAAACTGAATTGTTGATCCTGAAAGCCTGCACTCAACTGTCACCATTACCGAACAGCATATTATAGATCTGCTAATCCGAACAGAAAAGGAGGAGAAAAACCAGGCATTTCCATTTAAAGCTCCCAAGTGTGGCAGAAGTCTAGAAGGATGGTGGGGCACCTCCGTTAGTCAAAGCACGTAGGGATGCCTGGAGCAGCGTTCGCTCGGCTCTCGCCAGGAGCTGGGGCTCTCCCAGCCCCGTGGGAGCTGGCTCCGTCTGCAGGTGCTGGGACGGGAGGTCTGCAGCGGGAGGATGGTGCAAGAGCACGCGCAGCACAAGCACCCCTTGCTCGGGGTGTATCGAACCTGTATCGGCAGTTTTTTACAGCCACATGCTGTGTGGTGGCTCTGTGTATATGGTGATTTTTACAGCCCCGTGCTGTATGGTGATTATGCTGGTTTTGCATTTCTTGCTCTGCTAGACCCCATGTGCCATCCTGCCAGAGTCGGGTCATTCCTCACTGTGTTTGTACTAATGGTAAGAAAGACCATTGTCATTGAATGTCCTCTGCTAACGACTTTGTGTGGCTGGAGAGGGAGCACACCATCTCGTTTACACTGCAGTGCCTCATTATTTCAGCATGCGTACCCAATTACTCCTGACACCAACCCATCCCAACTGGAGCTCACTTAAATAAAAACAAACACACTTCACAATGCTGCTCTTTGCCCTGAACAATTGCTGATGGCAAATGCTTCCACGGAAGAAACACGCTGTTGGTAGCTTGGCATTTATTTAGCTGATTTCTGTAGAATAGGCAATTGTAATATTGCTTGTCTGAATTTGGGGGAATTTTGAATGGTAATTTTAAATACCGCTTATCAGTTACTTTGAATGCGAAATCAAATGTTTTTGTAGGATTGTAACTCTAAACAGGATTTGGTCCACAATTTTGAAATGGTTTTATAAATGCCTCTGAATTATTCAACATGACCCCCCCCCCCCGTTAGCTTAATTGACTAATGAATCAGTCCATTGAAGCCACCTGGCACTGGGAGTGACCCAAGGAGGGCAGGAGAGAGCCCGCCACTCCCGGGATGTTTATAGAAGGGCCCCATGGGGCGAGGGAGGGTTTCTGCACCTTGTGGTGGAGCTCTGGTGAGGTGCATGGTTTTTCAAAGCTGTTGGACTGAGGAAAGCTTTGTTGTTTGAGGTTTGTTTCTTTTAAACATTTATATTTCTATTTTAAAGAGTTGTTTAGATACCAGAATAAAATTATTTTTAGATCCATTTAGGAGCATGTTTTTGTACAACTCTTGTTTCCCAGATCCATTAAAGAGCTTTCTGGGGAAGCCGTTGCATCTCAGCGCTCCCTGAAGATGTTCCTGAGAGCCCCTGGTAGTGCATAAAGCTCTGGAAATGAGCAGATGAGACTATGATTCATGACTGCTATCCTAAATGCATTGAAAAGTGATTAGTGGTGATGGGTAATTGGGATATATTTCAGTGAAGAGCCTCAGGAATTTTTCTTGAACTTGGGGCTGAGTGATCTGTGCAATCCCAGGTACTAATTCATTCAACCTGGTGATTAATACTTGAGGTTGCTGGTTACAAGTAACTGGCTGAGGAAAAATTGGCTGAGAAATATGTAGATAATATTTTGAACACGAAATATGTCCCTATAAAATTCTTGGTTTAAGAAGACAAAAAAAATTACTTTTGAATCTGACAAATGAAGTCATATTAAGCATAATATTTTAACATTTTAAAACCAAATAAAGTTAGAATTTGATTATTTTTTCTCAAGAAAACTAATTTAGATTCAAATGAATCAAAAACCATTAATTTAATTGCAGGCTCATTAGTCGGGAAGAATTCCACAGACCTCAGACATAATGATTTTTTTCCAATGTCCCTGTATTACACCCAGCTCTGTGGAATGGCCTCAGAGATGTCACTTCACACTTCGTGCCTCAGTTTCCTGTCAGCAAGGTATTTAGCAGCTCTGCAGGGGCTGGCGGCGCAGATGGGGACAGCAGCAGGACGAGTGGATTTAGAGGCCAGAAGGGAGCACGGCGATCATCTAGCCTGGCCTCCAGGGGCAGGTGAAAGCAAGCAGGTTTTACCTGTTGCAGACAGAAGAATGGAAATACAGAGTTTGAGGGGCAGCTTTTCAGGGGCCCTTCAGCATCCTGCAGTGTGGCTCAGCTCCCGGCGGGGACAGCAGGCGTGCTGGTGGAGCTGCTCCAGTGACCGGCTGTACTGAGGTCTGGGGGGATCCGGGAAGTTAGGTGGGACAGTAGTGTTCAAAACCCCTAATTATGTGTCTAATCTATCTAAATAATGTTTATTTAGATTTTTTTTAATGGAATCAGCTGAAACCTGAGCTCTCCATGTTCTATCTGCATCATATCCCAAGTTGGAGATGTCCATGGACAGAGAGGAGAACTTCTTTTTGATTTCATGCTTGCCCCTGCCTTCGCACACTTCCCTGCTGCTGTTCTTTGGGAATGGTACAAAAAATATATCTGTTTTGGGTTTTCTTTTTTTTAGTTTAAACACAAGGTGCAGTGATGTGGAGGCCTTGTTAAGGATGCAAATGGGTCGTTGGGAGAATTTACTTGAGTAATTGCTGAAAGGGGACCTCAGCCCAAGGCTTCGAGCTAGGTTTGTAAATCAAAAAGTGCCATGTAGCATATGTGTCTCTGGATAGCTTTAAGGATCTCCTGTAACCTTTAGAGGTTAGCCCAGTCCTAATTGCTACTTAATTTCATTATCTATCATCATGGGTGTAGAGCTGCATCGGTGATAAGTAGCTGGAGTTGCAGCCGAGCCCCGGGTGCTCTGTGCTGCATTTGTCTGCTGCCACCTGATAAATCCCTGCTGACTTTTCTGGCTTTTTGCTTGCACAAGGACTGAGTGATGGGAGGTGGCTGGGGTCTGTTTTATTTCAGCTTTGCGTTTTCAAGGGGAATTGTAAGCATACTTTTGGAAACCTGTTCTGAATCTCCTGCTTTGCGCTTTGTAAGCTTTGGTCCTGTACAGGGCAGCAGCTCAGAGGGAATAAGCCCATCTGGGTCTCTGGTTATGAACATCCTCTGGCTGGAAAAGGCTGGGGCATCAGCAGAAAACAACAATATTCAGTTCCATTGAGCGTGAACTGCTGGCAGAGTGGGAGGCGGGGTGCTGCCTGGGCTGCCCTCCCTGCCGAGCCCCCATCCTCATCATCCAACGAGCCCAGCGACACAGGGGGCTGCTCTGTGCTTTCAGCAGGGAAGTTTTGTGGGGACTGTTGCACAGCTTGACATTAACATTAATTGCACCTGCTGCCCACCTTGGTGTTGCAGACAAGTTATGAGGTCAGATGAAGTGTAGATGCTGAATATCTGCAGCAGGCAATGGCTCACTAGTGTCCTAATACAGAGACATGTAAACAGATTTTGGGAGGTCATGTGTTTACATGTGTTCATGGAAATCTCTTCTGATGTTCCCGTAGCCCTTATACGTGGCCCGTGACACCTACGTATATCTGTTAGCCATGTTGAAATAGAGCCTTATGATAATAAGTGCTAATGGACAGTGAAAATTGCATAGAATATTTTTGGGGTTGGATATGTGGATGATGAGGTATTTGCAAGCTTTGATTTGGCTGCTGTATGAGGTGCCCCATATGGCAGGGTCAAAACCCGTGTCCCACCAGGAAGCCCAGCGGCTGCTGGTTTTCTGGGTTTGTGCATCGGACCTTGGTTTTCCCGGTCCAGCCGCGATCCTTGCCCTGAGTCTGTGACTCGGCAGTGAGCTGCTGGGAGACGAGGGCTCCGTGCAGGGTGGCCACAGCCGGTGTGTGCCCGGCACACGTGCCTGGGAGCAAGGAGCACGGGGGACCCGAGCACAGGCAGCGCTGGGGGCTTCGGCCACTGGGGATGGGGGTAGAGAGGATTTTCTTTAGGTCCCTCATTATAAAACTTACAAAACCCTCTTAGCATCTCGTTTGCAGGGAAACATGGTTACATAGGAGTATTTGGGGTATACCTTGTACCGCCAGTGGTGTTATTGCAAAGAATTACTGAAAAACTCCACCAGCCTGTAGGATGCCAGTGGTGCTACTAGAGTGGATTAAAGACAAGCTGAAGGGAGGAACGGTGCAGGGTTCATGCAGGTTTAATTCTTAAATCAAAAAGACAGTACTGAGTAAAATGCATTTATTCATTTACGCTTCAGACTTTATCACTGAAGTGTGGAGAAGGAGAAACCACTAACAAGTAAACTTCAGGGAAGAAATTGAAATATATGCAAACACAGATGTTGCTTCAGGAGAAATTTTGAAAGTTACATTTTTAAAAGTAAATGTGAAAATATGTAAACCATTTGCAACTTGGCAAAACTCAACAAGCTGTGAAGATTATCAGCTGGACCATGAGAAAAAATTGACTTTCTTCAATGGTAATTAAAAAGTAAAATGTGAACACCAAAAGAAATGGGGATTTGGGAACACGATGAAAGTGGAAATAAATGGGTTTTTGGTTATGTTTTCCTTTTTCTGTTTGAAAAGCACATCAGTATGGAAAGCTGCTAGCTTTTAGACTGTGAAAGCTTATATTTAATACTAAGTCCCTAATATCTGAGGTGAATGGTGGGGGCTGAATATGCCCCCAGAAAGAAAAGCGATTATGAAAGCAGGTTGGGAGGGAGTTCAGGTTTTGGTTGGTTTGAGTATGATGTCAAGAAGGTTCTTGCATTTGTTGGGCTTTTTGTTGCAAGCTTCTTTTGGTGGTTTTTTTTTGTTGGTTTTTTTTTTAAAGCACTAATTAGAAAATTAAGAACATTCAACTCCCACACATCAATTTGTCATGTTCTGCTTTGCTACAGTAATTTAAATAAAGGATTTCATAATTTCACTGTGGTGCACTGTTAGTTTAAAATACAGACATCTACCTAAAGCAGAAATGCATTATTTCATTAAAAGTACACAACTGTACATCAGAAAAACACAGCAAAGTAGTGCATAATAACTTGTTTACAAATAGAAATATACCTTCCTATAGTTGTAATGAAACAAGGTGATTTTCTTGGAGTGATAGATTTAATTTATGTGAGGGTGGGATTAACAGAGATGGGCTCTGAGCAGTGTCCCAGCAGGCTGAGGCTGTGTTCTCTGGAATGTAAGCTAGTTTTTTTTGTTGGTTTTTTTTTTTTTAAATCTGTATCCATTAACTTTAAAAGTAATTTCAGCAGTTCAGTGTAAAGGGGACTTCACTGGCATTTCTCTAATAAATTGTACATATAGATAACAATATGCAGTATAGGCTTTGTGTGAGGGGAATAATAGTGATGCGCAGCCAAATGTGGTTCACCATTTGCTTAGTCTTCATGCTTTATGTCTGAACCTTTAATATAATTTAATTTTGCCATTAGTTTCTAAAATCTGCCATGTCTGAAATCCCACATATTAAGAAGGCTTTTTTAATGATGATATATCCATTTTTTTCCTCTTTCTTTGTGATATTAATTCTTGAAAATGAAAATTAAAAAGAAGCGATGAATGTTCAGTAAATTTAGTGGAAGCAATTAAACTACAAACACGTTTTTTTATGATTGCAGAGAGTAGCCAGTATTAGGAAACATCATTTTTTTTCTCTCTACTGACTATATTTTCCCCTTCAAGCAAAAGTTTAAATTATCAACAGAAACGATGGTCCTTTTCAGAGGTTTTTCCTCATCTAATTGAGCATTGCCTTTGTACTCACATCTTGCACAAAGTGTTAAATCTAATCCTCTGAGCCTGAAATCTTCTGTAGGCGTGAAGGTCATTAATTTTAATTAAATGGAACTTTTTTTACACTTGCTAGAAAATGAGGATTAGTCTCAATGAGTTTCATTAAATAAACAGAGCAAATTAAAATTTATAATACACCTCTGAACAGATCTGAAATCATCTCATCAAATGCCAGTTAGCCAGGAATGGCCTTGGGGGGGATGGAGCAAGGGTGCTTGGTGAAAATGTACAGAAACTTGTCAGTAATGGAGCAGGACGTGCATGAGGTGCTGATGGCTTCCTCGCAGTTCCCGAAGTGGGTTTGGGAGGAGAGGTGCTTCGCCGTATCCCGCGGAAGCGTGGCCCTTGCGGGGAGTTCTGCTGCTCCTCGCTGCTGCCTCGGTGCGTGCACGGTGGTGGCTGGGACCAGCCCCGTGGAGGGGAGGAACGACGTCACCATACGAAATCCCGAAAATCTTGCAAAGGAAATGATGGCACGTAAGGTCTGCACAGGCACAGGTTGGAGGAGAGCTTGTCTTGTACTTGGTTTCGCTATCTTTTTGAAGCATTAACCCCCCTTTTCATTCCAGTTGAACGAAACTCTGTCCCTCCTGTGCACACACTCTCTCTAGCCCAGCCAGGCTGAAGCGCGGTCCTGAGGACATCCTCGATGCTCTGCACTTGGTCGTGGTCACGTTCTGCAATGATTCTGGAAGGACCTGGATTTTAGTGTAAAATAATGGATATGAAGACTGCTATAGATCATGAATTTGTTGGTTTTGGCAATGCTGTTTCCAAGCGGAGCGTACCTGGCCGGATCCTGGAGCAGACGGCTATTGTCAGTGTGATTTGCAGCTGTTCTGCTCTCCACATGTTTAGCGACTCCCTTGAAGAACCTGACTGCTCTGGTGTTCTGACCTGATTTTTAATACAAGGCAGTTTTTGCCTCTGTTGCACAGCCTTTCTTCCCTCCTCATGTAAGCACGTCTTCTCATCCAAGAACCGCTCAGGTCTTGCTGTTGAGGTAAGAGGCGGACTGAACTCGGCTTGATTCTCACAGCAAAAGGAGGAGACTCGGCGCTTTACCTGCTTCTTACAGCTTTCTATGAGTGCGTGCATGTGTACAGCAGACAGACTCAAGTATCTAAAAAACACACTGGCAACTGGTGTGTCTAATTTCCCTGAAGGTGTTAAAGTTTATAACTTTTTTTTTTTCTAAGAAACCCCCCACCCACTGCCAAAAGCCCTCTCCCTCCCCTTGCAGCCTGTGCCTGCTCCAGCTGGCATGGCCAGCTGATTCAGACCCACCATTTTCCATGTGCACTGAAAAGTTCCCCTGCAGATTTATTCATACAGTTTGAATTGTTCCCCTTCCAACTTGCATATACTCTTTTATTTCCAGATGCTGGGATGTATCTTATGGTCTAGCGACTCATTTAAAATGATGCAGTGAGAAATGCATTGAGGAGGCTCACAGCCATATCCACATAGCGTTAAATTCAATACATTGGACCAACACTGACAAGCCACATGTCATTCTGTTTTGCTAAGGATAAGCTAAATGGTCTTTCCACTCCCCTAGTTGTTTTGCATCTTTTCAGTCATTCTAACACTCCCTGATTTCTCTGCCTAATGGATCCTCTTACACATCTTTTGTCCGCTGAGGTTTTTGATGGCTGTGAAAAATCAAAGCATTTAAATAACTGAGATTGGATTAGCACTACAGAAGCTGTTCTTCCAGTAAAGGCTGTATCTCAGTTGCCAGCTATCCTTTTACTTCAGACTGGCAGAGAATAGCTCCTCTAAGTTATTTCCTTTTCACTTTGTGTTTGGCATGTCTGGTTTATTTGATTAATAATATACGGGATTGCATGCAAATTCCTTCCTGCTGGGAATTCTTAACTATCCTTCATGTGAAAAGGTCTTTCAGCACAGTATTGTAGAAATGGTCACTCTTGCTGGTCAGCATGAAGACAGGTAGCAAATGATTTGCCAAAATGAAAAGATAAAGCAGCATTAGCAGATTATGTTGGTTGCTTTACTTCAGCCTCTTTTGGTTTGAAAAATGTCTGTAATTTAATAAGTTTCCAAGTGAAGTCCGATATTACCTTTAAAAGAAAGAAGCTGGTACAACTTCAACAGCTCAATGTCATCATGGAATTTTTTAGTAATGACGTTGCTATTCCTGGAGAATAAATGGGCCCCTCAGCACCTTTGCTGTGGGTGACATCGGAGGCAACATCTGTAATTCTGCACCCTCCTCTGGCATCGTTTCCAAATCGCTGAAGTAGCTACCAGCAAAAGCAGCCTTGTATCAGCAGCTTGATATTTATATCTTGGCAGGGAGCTTGTGTTTGCTGGTATAATTTGTCTCTGAAGAACAATATCTGTAGTACATGAAAATACATTTTCTACCCTTCTCCTTCGCCCCTGTTATTGATGTCACCTGAAGCCAGCCATCTCACAGACATCTTTCTTTTCGTAGCACCATCTATTTCAACAAAATTTTTTCATTAAGATGGAACAACCCCCCCACCACTGTGGGGTTTCAGCTGAGCAAAAGGCGAAACAGTCTTTTGCAGCCTTAAGACAAATGTGCGCGAGTGGTTCCTTGGGCCAGGGAGGGCTGACCTCCCCAGTAGAGCGCAGTGGGCACTGCTCAGCCCCCGAGGGGTGAAATGGGGTGCTGGGTTTAGAAACTTTCCATTTCTCCATCACCCATAAAAGCAAATGCTGTCAGCTGAGAGCAGACCTCCTGTGCCCAGGGCTGGGGTGACGCCAGCATCAACTGACCAGGCTGTGTGTTACTGGGATTGCTGAGACTTAGAGTGTAAAAGAGCAGGAAAACCCCAGAAGTTAATCAATCGACACAATTACTTCATTTAAACAGCCTGTGTCACGGAAACCTTATACAAAGATGGGGACAGTATAAAGCTACAATAAATAATGGTGCAATTGGGCTAGGATGACGCCTGACCTATGAAGCAATTTTGGTTTCCTTTTCTCTAAGGGTCAAGGGCACCTGCGAAAGGAGCTGCGCTGTTCTGCTGCTGTTCGCAGTTACTTTGGTACAGCTGTATAAAATGACTCCCTGTGCAAATGCACACTTGTTTATGCAAGTAAATTTATAAGCATTTTTTTAAAATGCTCTCTTGTTAATTGTTGTTTCTGTCACTATAAGAGCTTTTCTTTAGCTAAAATTAATACTTTTTAAGTACTTATTGCTTTTTAAAGTTTCTATGCAAAACTGAAAAACTTAATTTTAGGTTAGCTTGAAAGAGTTTTATTCAATTTTTCAGTAGAACAAAATTTGAAAATAATTAAAGTGTGAATTTGGTGAATCAAAATTATAATCTGAAAATGCCAAAACAAACTGGCTTGAGTTTTGGAAAGATTTTTAATGTTAATTTAGTAAATGTTTTGATCAACTCAAATCTGGTTGATCTGATTTATTGGTTCTGGGTTTTTTGGGGTAGAAAGGAATAGAAAGTTTCAGATCAGTTATTCACTTAATTCCAGGTAGGCTTTAATGTTTTAATGCTAGAGATCTATAAGCATGTCCAAACATTTTTATTTGTAACAGGTAAATTTTAGAATTTATTCTCACAGAAATAAAATACTAGGTTGGCTAGAATGCAATTATGTTGTGTTAATTTATTTTTTTGTCTTTCTTTAACTTGGCCTACCAAATGGTTGATTTGCTGCATGAAGTCTTGCTTTGTCTAACATGAAAAAATGGAACAAAGTCATCACAAGAAAGGTGAAAATGAGAGCTACCCACTGACCTAGCCAAGGTAAATGTGCGCGTGGAACCGGGGGGAAGGGGTTGCCGCGTGCCTCTTCCTAGTTTGCCAGTCTAGCCTAGCACAGGGGTTTTGTCACCAGTGTGCTCCCAAGTCCGAACTGAATTAAGTGTTGAACTGGTAAGTAGGAGTAAATTCACTACATGCTTGTCTGCACAAACGGTGGGTGTAATTTAGCAGTGATGCCTCAATGCCTTTCAAAGTGGCATCTCACTTAGTCAGAAAAAAATGGAATAGAAAGCAAGCCAGAGGTCTGCAGCAGTATGTCAAAGTATTTTATAGAGCCAGAGGAAACTATAAAACAAACCTGAAAAACCCTGACAGCCAGAAGAAATGGACAGCCTCAAGCAGCTTGCTTTCTCCTTGTGTGATTCAGTGCACCGCCTCTTAAAACACATTCTTTCTGGAATCTAAATGGGTACCATAAGGCACAACTGTGTTTTCAGCTAGGACAGCTAAGAATTTTCTTTTTTCCCCTCCAAGTTTACCCAGTTTGGGTTTTTTGGGTTGTTTTTTGTTGTTTTTGTTTTTATTTTGTTTTGTTTTTTAAGCAAGCAGTGTGCAGGTACATGAACTAATGCATGCTTCAGATGGCATTCAGATGCATTCCCTTAAGGGCACTTTTCACTATGCATGGAGCACAAAGTTGTTGAACTGCTTGGGAAATCATGTAAAGGTAAAATAATTTTACAAAGGGGTCACCAGAAAGGTTAAAAAGTTGAAGATATATAAAATGAGACTTTTTATTCAAGTGTTACATCTTGTAAGCAGAAAATAAGCTGAGGCGCAGTCTTTGCCAGGGATGGAAAAAGGATTCCTTGCTGGTACGATCTTTCCAAGGCGCAGTTTCTCTGTTGGGAGCTGCGTGCATCAGGCAGAAGCTGAGTCTTGGAAAGCAGCAACTCATCAGAAAACTGGGGGGCAAGTGGGGGCAATGAAATCTGAGGTTGATGGAGGAAAGGCAGTTTGGCTCAAGTCTGTAGTACATTATGCTGGCAAGAAGTGGGGGGGGACAATCCATCTTTTAACTTTGTTGAAATAATCAAGTCATTAATTTCCCTACAAATTTTAGTATTTAGATATGCAGAAACCTAGGTGCAGTCTTACCAGTGTTGTCTGAAGAGGTATTAGAGGTTTTGGGCCTCTTAAAAATGCTTCTGTAAATTTGGGCAGATTCATTCTTGGCATGACTCTATTAACTTACAAGTGTTATTATCAAGAGTACCAAAATGCCAGCAAGCTGTGTATTACAATGAAGTCAGGGACATACAACAAAAATGATTAAGGAGCTTGAAGAACTTAGAAGGGAAGATTAAAAGAACAAAATGTTTCAATTGGATAAACAGTGACTAAGAGAGGCTGTGGTAATCAGCCACTGGTGTGTGAAGGGTACAAATGCCAAGAGGAGAACGTCATTTTAAAATGGATTTAGCACCTTTTCAAGGGTACCTAGCTTTGCTGTTGGGCAGTAGAGCACCTCAGACATAAGCAGTGTTTGAGGATCCACACATAAACCAGAGGCAACAGGCTCCGAGGAGCCCAAGTTCAGTTGGCATCAATGGAAATGAGGATCATGAGGGCCTAAGCTACCTTTGAGAAAAGAACACGAGCAAATTACTTACAGCTGAATACCCTGGCAGATGGTAATACTTGGAAAGGCATTTATGTACCTAAGGCCAACATCCTGACACCATGAATGTCATTCATTAAGTTCCTGTTCAATTTTCACATAATTCTGAGGTTGCCTTAGCATAAATTCTTACCTGGGAAGTTTGCACTGGTGAGCGCGTCAAAACCACCTAAACCCCAACAATCACCAGCTGCTCAAAGTCCCGGATCAAAAGTAAGTCCCGCCGATACTCTTGCTCAGCACAACTCGCTTATCCACCCATTTGCTGCAGTAAAAATGCAAAGTGCAGCCTGTGGCAGCGGCAGTGCAAGGAGGCTCGAGTCTGCCTTAGAAATATGGATCGCATGTCTCTGGGTGGTTCTGAAAATCCAGCCTGGATTAGTCAGAACTCCCCGGGGATGAAGATACACTAGGAAAGGCAAAATCTTCTGCAAATAGATACAGAAACTGCTGGCTACAACAGCATGGTACAGAGCTTTTCACCTTTAGCAGGTGTGTGCAGACAAATGAGGCCAAATGTGCCAGGCACACGGTTTCTTCCTTGCTCAGCAGTAGTGGTGCTCCTGGAGGAGGGGCTGCAAAAGGGGGGAGCGGGCACGACCTCGGGCGGTCAGTCAGTGATGCTCAGCTAAGCGCTCTGAAGTGGGGATGCATAAAACTGCACCTGGAAAACTCTGAGCCATGTTTGTTTATGAAGAAGTCTGTAATCAGCAGCAAAACTCATGCTTGTTTCCAAATTGTATTGGGAAAGTGGAAGGAGAATGTCCTAATTGCCACCTTGTAGGTAAATGTGTTCCTCCATTAGTCGGGGTCCCACCTTAATTAACAGCATTGTTTCCTCGTAGTGTATTTCAAAATCGTGGTTAGATAGGGGTGAATTTGGCTTTAACATAATTAGTCTGATAATTAAAGCTTTGTAAGGTGCTTAAATGAGTGAAGCAGAGAGAGTTCAGAGGGTGTGGGAAGGGGTTATGCTAATGTTTTACTAACAAAAGAATTGGAAAAAAAAGTTATAGAGAAATCCCACGGTATTTGAGGGCTTATCCTGGAGAAATCCCATAGGGTGCACTGGAGATGAAATCTGTGGTTTCAACCAAACTGCTTGTGCTTTAAGATAAAGTTGTGCAAAAGTCTTCTTGTTGGTATTTCTGTAAAAGTTACGTTCTGCTCGAATCTACCTCCTCCCCCCAACAAACCTGACTAGTCTGGAGCCCCGGATAAAGACTGTGCACAAGTTGGGTGCACCTGTATTTTATTCTTCATGCAATGCCCTGCTTCTGCTACTGATACAATAAATATTGCAATGGCTGTTATTAAGGAATGTTCCTTTACCTGAATTTTTTTCGCAGTATGAACTCAGAGACTGCAACTATGTATGGACAGCTGCTGAGCTGAATACAGTTTCAAGTACATGCAGCTAGCTGTTGTATACTCTAACGTTAAAGCATAAAAATCCCATGCCAAAATAGTATCGTGATATTCATAGGAGGGTGGTGATTCATTGAAAATTGCCGAGTTGGACTAAAATATCAGTTTCTACTGATCTGATATACAGTATTCACTATAAAACACCAGTGTGTAGGGAAGAGCTATGTTTTATAGCACCTGAGAAATGACGTGAATGCTCTGGTGGAAATCTATTAAACTGTGAGGGGAAAATACCTACAGTGCCCATAAATACTGATTGGTCTGACTTCATGGTTTACCCAATAGAATCAACACAAGATATATTCTATACATACAATGTGGCCAGAAAATCATTCCTGTAGATTGGGTGCAAATATTTTACTGAACCGGAGAGGAAGTCAAGATTATCATGAAATCCAGGGTATTAGCTGGCTGGCTTTTGCTTCCTCAGTGCCTGCTCTGGCATAGTGAGATGCTGCTGGTATTTTAACAAGTGTTTCTAATAAAAGGGTCATTCTTAGGCTGGGATAAGCCTGGTACCTCTGCAGAGAGTAGGATAAAAGCTGTTTGTATGACAACAAAGTACTTTATAAATCTAGCAACCAAAGATGTAACGTCATTTGGCAAATAAGCTTTTATTGCTTGGTGTTTGTTCAAAGCGCTCGTGGAAAATGTCTTGGATAGGTTGCTAGTAGAGCAGAGAGTCTTCAAAGTGTTGCTTTGAGGCAAGGTGCAGAGGGGAGAACTTATATGGATTTATAGCTCTTAGGGAAATCTTTTGCAAATACCTGTTGTATAGCACAACCTGGTCTACCCTGTCACAGGCTGTCTTTCGGAAACATTTTTCAGCCACAGAAGTCTGTCAGGAATGTTGGGGGGGGGGGCTTTCAAAAGCTTCCAAATAGGTGATAAACTCTACCCGAGGCAGGAAAATCCCTCCAGGCTTTGCTAGCAGTAATGTTTTGACAGCCTTTTGGGAACCCTGTGCTATTAACCAGAGCTTTGGAAGAAGATGTATTTGGAAACAGCCAGCTGAATTCAGTGGATGTAGTTGTGTGGGACAATGAAAAGGCTTTGCTTCTTGCTGTGATATCGACTGGCGGTACCACCTCACACTCCTCCCGTTACACATTCACGCATCTGTCCCAGCAGAGCCATGGCGTTTCCAGTGCCGGTGCGCTCAGGGGCACTGTTACTCAGGGTTTCTGAAGCTCTGCACTGAGCCAACAGACTGTCGGATTTGCCCGGTGTCTGTACCTCATCGCCCACTTCCCAGGCGCACACCGAACCACCTTTCGCCGTCCCGCCAGCCGCTCTCTGCGGTGGGGGACCAGACGAAACAGCCTTGCGAGCTTGTCCTGGCCATCTGGCCGCCAACTGGGTTTGAGGGAAATGGGTGTACTTGTTGGAAACCCTGACTGCCACGTTCAGGAGTGCTAATGGCAAGAGAGTCTGGCGAGAGATCCTTTTATAAACCTATAGGTTTCCAACGCAAGCACTTTTCTGTGTTACATTTTCTGGCTTGTTTCCATAGTGGGGAGTTTCATGTGGATGGGAATATTGCAGCTGGCATACAGTCTGTCTTGCGAACAGCTTTTATTGAGGGTAAGAATAATCTTATGATGACTTCAGTACATCCTTTAAAACAAAAATTCAGCTGTGAGGAAGCAGATTTTCAATTAATTTAAGCTTTCGGTTGTGATCCTAATCACTCTAACAGCAATGCTGTGTATACCAATTGCCTCTTCTCGTCATTCGTTCCTTTGTTTGCAGTAAGTTCTTGCTAAGGTGAGATGCAAGTGACATCTTGCACAGAAATTATTAGAAGCAGTCACCAACTTACTGAAAAAGATCATGTTTTTAGTGTTCATTCAGAGCTAAGAAGATATGTATTTACCCGTGGCTTCACGATGCATTAAGTGTATTGATCAACAAAGCTGAATTGTTTATTGCATTGTTTTTTTCTCTTTTTGGAGTGGTCTGCATAGGGCAAGCTCCGAAGATGGATGATACTTGTGGTTGGCAACTGTGAGAGACCAAAAGCTGAATGAGTTTCTGAAACCAAATTAAATATGTTCATGGCTTTGATAAGGATTGTTACAGATCATTGAAGTGACCCATTCCATTCATCAGCACGCACATCCATATGCTGCTACTGCCCATCCTTTTCCCCCTCCTTTTAGAGGAAGGCTCCTGTAAATCCCTAAGCTGCCATTTAGTGCTTCTGTATTAAGTACTCAAGTCAAGTGGCTGTAACAACATGCCCAGGTGAAGAGGCTTCTATTTAATGTAGATCATTGTTTTGGGTTTGTGTGGCACTGTTTTTTTTGGTAGTGGGGGAGGGCTGCCGGGGGTGGCTCCTGTGAGAAGCTGCTCGAAGCTTCCCCGGCTCCAAGCCGGACCCTCCTCTGGCCCAGGCCGAGCCCATCAGTGACAGTGGTAACACCTGCGGGAGAACAGATTTAAGGGGGGGAATCTGCAGCAGGGGAGGAGATTGGAATGGGAGAGAAACCCCTGTGCAGCTACCGAGGCCGGTGAAGAAGGAGGGGAGGAGGGGGTGCCCCGGCAGGCCGTCCCCCCCCAGCCCATGGAGGGGAGCGGAGGAGCCCACGCCGGAGCAGTTGGATGCCCCCCAAGATGGCTGTGACTCCACAGGAAAGCCCACGCTGGAGCAGTCTGTGACTGAAGGACTGCAGCCCGCGGAAAGCACTCATGCTGGAGAAGTTCGTGGAGAACTGTCTCCTGTGGGGGAGCCCATGCCGGAGCAGGGGACGAGTGAGGAGTCCTCCCCCTGAGGAGGAAGGAGCGGCAGAGACAAGGTGAGATGAACGGACCCCAGCCCCCAGCCCCTGTTCCCCTGCGCCGCTGGGGGGAGGAGGTGGAGAGAACCGGGAGTGGAGCTGGGGTGGGAAGGCGGGAGGGCTGGGGGGAAGCTGTTCTCAGGTTGGGTTTTACTTCCTAATATCCTTGTTATGATTGGGTTGGTAGCAGATTAAATGGATCTTGTTTCTTCCCCAAGTCGAGCCTGTCTTCTGCCCGTGACCGTGAGTGGGGAGTGATCCCTCCCAGTCCTTGTCTCGACCCACGAGCTTTTCTTTATATTTTCTCCTCATCCCGCTGTGGCCGCGGGAGCAGTGGTGGGGAGTGAGCGAGCGGCTTTGTGGTGCTTTGTTACGGGCTGGGCTGAAACCACAACAATTATAAACCCTCCAAGGGAATGACTGCCTCACTGAACTTGTGTTCAGTGCTTATGACACCTCTTTGTGGCTTTGGTGTGCTCCTATTTACACTGACAGGCAAGAGAGATGATAATGCAAACCAGGTAAAATGTTGGGCAAGGGATCCTCATGCATGAGTTTGAGGCTCAGTTCATTCAGATGTCTTTCAGAAGCCTTTCCATGTGCCCTAGCTGGGTGCTGGTAGCCATCAAACCGCTGAACCAGTAGCAGCTGGAAGGAGATGCTGACCCTTCAGCTCCCACAGGTTCCTGTGGCCACAGGCTCTGATTCAAAGTTTGTCCTGCATCTGAGAGCTTTGAGTCGATGTAGATAGGAGATGTGTTAAGCTCTCGGACACATTAGCCTAGTGAGCCCTCTAAATTTGGGAGAGCCTTTGGATTGAGCACAGACTGGAGTTACACTCGTCTGCTACCAAAGAGACAGTTTTTGTGAGCCAGCCAGCCTGGTGCTTTTTCTCCGTTCCTGGTGTGATTTGAACCTTAGCAGGAGGCAATGCACTGTATTGTTATTTTCTGGAGATAGTCACTTTCCCTGACCCCGGGGGCTGTCTGTGTGCCTAAAATGATGATGGGTTTAAATGCTTGCACTCATATGCATAAGCCCGATTAGGTGGCTTAGTACTTGGGAAGTGAACATGGGGTGAAGGGAAGAAGGCTGTGCAGTGAGAGTGCGTGGGGTGCCTGCTCTTGCATGTCTAATTATTATGCCTGCAGCAAAGTTTACTGAATTTTGGCCTCTGGGGTCAGGGAGCTTAAATAAATAACATCTTCAGACCCGGAGGGATAAGCGTATTCTATAATGCCATAATCAGTTTGGAGAATGAGCTTTTGCTGCAGCTTCAAATTGGGTCTTCAAATGGTGGTGCAGTTAATAGGATTTTACATGTGCTGTGAAATTTCTGAACCTATCTACACTGTTGTTTGACATGCAAAGTGTGATGTTGTCTTTTTATTAGCAGGGCTGCATGTCTGACATATCTCTGTACTAGTGCTGTGGATAGACATCTTAAAAGCAAATTGTAATCGAAATTCTGAGCAGGATGAGATGAGAATTAGCTGCCTGTCTAGTGCTTTTCTGTTTATCTCCAAATGTCAGCACTCTGCACTGAAAGTTTTGATAGGAAGGCATCTGCTGTTCCAAGCTAGAGAATTAGCAAAGGAGAGAATTAGGGTGTGGGGAGGGAGAGGGCTAATTGAATCACGCTGCAGTGACAATAGCTCTGGAATATGCTCGTGGTAGGTCGAAAGAAGTAACAAGTGTAAGGCGCAGCAGGAATGACTCATGCTGATTTGCAAAGAAGCCCCTTATTGAAAGTCTTGTATGACCAAACGCCTGACAGAAGCTGAAGATAGTGATTTCTGTACCTTAACTTAGAACAGGGAAGGCATCTTGCTAGTGTAGCTGAGGACATGAGCTCACGCTTGTCTTCTGATCTTGAACTCAAAGCTCCTTTCCGAAATGATCCAGCTACAAGTGGATGTTTAGGAAGGGATGCAATGGCAAGCTCATTACTGTTAATCACATTGATTGTTTGTCTGATGTTTGCCATGACTTACGTTGGAAATGATTTGCCTATATATGTTCTGTGTGAGATTTAGTAATATGATGTCATCAGCCTCACAAGCTTCACAAAAAATGTGAAGTCACAACTTCACAAGGTTCAGCTGTTACTCTATTTCTGGCAAACTTTTGGTTCAGCATATTTATTCTATGATATGTTCACAGGTATGTTTTGTGCTCATTTTTTTGTACTTCGAGCTCCACTCTCAACAATGTTCATACTTCAGGTGGTCTATTAGCTACTTGCAGTGCACTGAAAATAGCATGTGAGCTCTCTGTTGGTCTTCCTTTTGTGTCAGAAGCCACCAAAATCCTACTGGAGCAGCTGTCTGTGCATGTACATAGCTCTGCTTTCCTTGTTTTATCTGCTTACCTAAGCTGATGATTTGAATCCTGATGTAGCTGCCCGGTTGCTTTCAGAATGCATTTGAGTTAAAAAATGGCATCGGTATAATAAGGTACATTTTTAGAGTGATAGAAGATGCTGTGGATGATAGTGCGTTACATGCTTTCATGAGATTTTGGGGGATCAAGCTGTGAGCAGCAGGTTAACAGTGTTCTTGATAGGATCTCTGAAAGTGAACTGAACTCAGTGCAATGCCTGTGATGACTCTAATTCAACCGGACCCTTTGCATACTTCAAGATCTTTATGTATTTATGTATGAGTCTCATAAAATACTGTGTTTCTACTCTTATTTATTCTCCTGTTGATGCTGAAGTCAAGAGTAACATACACTTAGAGCATTCAGGCCTCATTTTTCAATTCAGCAGGATTATTTTCTTTCTTTTCAGCAATCTTTCAACTGTAAATGCCAGATAATACATTTGCAGTAACTTCTACATTCTTTGATTAAAGGACTTGACCCACATGACATCAGCCACTGTTACACGGATGCTAAGGTAGGGATTGAGTTGCTTTAATACTTTGTATCTTCGCAGTCACAAATGTGTGTATATATAGAACTGCATAGTTTGGGGTCTTCTCTAGGTCCTTTTCTTTTGCCCATCTGATGCAGGGTGAATGACATTTCAGGACTGAGATGTGCTGGCAGCGCTGGTGGAAAAGTTTACATTGTGCTTTCCTGGTAGGTGTGCTGTTAAAAGTGGGCGTTGGGTCTCCGATCTTTTAACCCAAAGCCAGGAACTTGTGTTGAATAATCTAATATAGTCATTAGATGTGCTGTAGCAAGCTGTGGACTATATCATCATACCGCAGAGACCAAAGTACCACATTGCAGCGGCTGTTGTCGCTCTTCTGTTAAAGCCAGTGCAGAATGTGCAGCTCCAAACCTGCTCGCCAAGCGCTTTTCACAGCATTTTGTCGCTGTTCTCACATATTCAAACCTCACTCCTCTCCCTGTGGCTTTTCAATCCACACTCCCAGCGGGCTGTTTTATTTTTAATACCTGTTCAACACTGGAACTTTCTCACAGGTTTTTGTGATCCCTGGTAACCATACCAGTGGTGCTATTTTTACCAGGAGCTGAGAAATGCCAGCACAGCACTGAAAATTTTAACATTCCAACTGTGCAGCTGTATCTGCTCAAATCTTCATTGCGTCACTGAGCTTCAGCTCGGTCTGTTCTTTTCTGGCTTTATATTTCATTATTTACAACACACATTTTCTGACCCAAAATCGTCATCTCTCTCAGTTCACCCAAGTTACAAAACTCTGCTCTGAGCCTCACTGGAGTGTGTCAGATGATGCCCAGACTGGGAGCAGTCTCGCCCACCTCTCCTCTCCCTGTGCTGGTGAGATCTGCAGTGAATGGGACAACTTTTGTGTGCTTGCGTTTCTGTGCTGAGCAGCACATGTAAAACCTCCCCAGCATCATCTCTAGCGTGTTATTTGCACGTTCTTCTGTACCTCTTGGGTATCTGATCCATCGCTACAGCAGTGGAGTGACCCTCGCCATTGCCCGTCGGTCGTGCTGGTTGCCATACTGCATAGCACAGAACAACACCAGTTGCCGTCTCTGTCTCCCACCATCTGTTAGAGAATTATCTGTTCTTTGCTTGTTTTCCTATTGATCATGCTGCTGATGTATAGCATTATGATCAGCACTCTCTAGGGAGTGTTCACTGCTCCTTCCACTTTCCTCTCACCTTCTTTACTACCGATATTTCCATCTTGGCAGCAAAAATGGAAAGATCAAATAGAAAGCAACCTTTCTTCTGCAATCTCTTCAACAACCTGTGGCATGAGGTGAAAATCTAACAGCAAGAACACTATTTGATCATGTAATTGGGTAAGGGCTGTATTGTCATATGATAAGCAGAAAGGGCTATGTTGGACCTGCTTGGCAGGTGAATCCTGGCTTTTTGAAAAATTTAAATAGATTTGGGAATTAAATTGTCTTTTGACAACACTTTTCAGTTCACCTTCAGGAGTATGTTTTGGACAAAAATTCTTAAAAGTATATTAGAGACCTGAAAGCTCAAAATGCTGCCTGAGGTTTTCTGTCCTGCAGGATGAATGTTACTGAATAATCTTGTGTTCCTATGCAGTGCACTCCAGAGAGATGATACTTGAAATCTTTTGGATTGCATTTAAATTTTAATGCAACTTTGATGTTGTATCTTGCTTTATGCACATCAGTCCTGCTTATTTCAAGTGCAGCGACTCGGGCTTTGCTCCATGTGATGAGGTTGCTCCTCCCAGTGCAGCTGATGAAGGTTACCAAGTTCCTGTGCATCAGCTGGTCTGTATGAATATGTGTGGAAAGCATGAGGAATTTCAGTTAGTGCACTTTTCCATCAGATTAGGCTGATTTATCTGTCTCTTTTTCAGGAAGCGAGGGTGTTCGTGTAGAGAAAGAGATACTATGGATCAGTTCATATTTCCCTAAGTATCTGACTTGTGTGTCTGAACTTTAGGGAGTGAGGTACCCGAAGCTTATCAGTATTGAGTGGTGTTGAGTAGGATGCAGGAGCCCCAGACCTTACTGCCTTCCAATGGCTTTAGGACCCTTGCGAAATCCCAGCTAAATCCAAACTACTCTTTTCTGTGACTCTGGATTGAACTAAAACAAATGAGAAACATAAAACTAGAAAATTATCAAATTAATTTTTCTCTTCATTTCCTGATTTGGTGTTACTGATTTTTTTCCTTTAATTGAGATTTTAAAAAGACAGCCTGGTGCAATTATTCTGTACCTACTGCTGGGTTTGCTGCAACACTCCAGTGAGTGGACAATCTATTAAATGCTGAAGAGAAAAATGGTGTCAGCTATTGGAGAAGTTGATCTGGTTTTGGAAGGGCTCTGGGAGAGTTGCTTCTACGCTCCAGGCTGCAAGCAGGCATGCTCTTACACAGTCAAAGAGCCACCATAACTTTTGAAGGCTCAAACTGGTAAAGTGACTGTTTTTAACAGATGCTTCATCAGAAATAGCGTACAACTCTGTGCAGGTGAAGAGGTACAGGTTACACAGAGACCATGACGGTGTCAGTTCCAGCAGATAACCAGGACAAAGTGACTCCCTATCGCACCCTAAGCTGCTGGGATGTGCCTCGGGAAGAAGAGGAAGATTTTCTGCTGACAGAATTACTTTAGCCACAGTGAAATGCCAGTAGTGAGAGTTGTAACTATTCCAGATGTACAGATGACACGCTGCTTAATCTGGAGGATTTGTGGTGAGGCAGCACGACAGCAAGAAAGAGCTGCTACAGAAAAAATGCATCTTCCATGGAAGAGAGAGGAAATAAAAACAGCCAGAAGCTTATGGTGAAAGGCCAGATTAGCCTGCTGACAGCACACCCCCAGCACTCTTGCCAGTGATAAATGTGAAGCGACATGCTGTGCCGGACCCTCGACGGCGACAGTTGGAGGCGGCTGACCTGCACACCCGTTTGGCAGGTCCTGAAGGAGAGGAGGGATAACTCAGCAAAGACGCCCAACGGTTATGGAGAGCAACCTAACGGTTGTGAGAGTATCTCTGTGGTGGCTGGGGAGAAGCGAGCGGGCGCTGAGCCACAGGAGCAGAGCGGTTGGGTTTGCTCTTCCAGCACGTCACCCCAGATCCCTGGGGACAGCCCCCGCTGCAGCTCGGGGTCACGGACAGGCGCTGGTACCAGGCGGCTGTGCCCAGCAAGGGAGCAGACGGCTCCCATCCCTGCGCGCAGAGCCCGGCCTGTGGGAAGAAGCGAGCGTGACACAGAGCGTCCGGCCAGTCTCGCAATGTCGATGGTGAGCTTCCCAGAGTGGTGGTTACTGTCTCTTCGAGTCTTAGCGAACAAGGAGACAGAGCGCAACGTCTGGTTGGTGCTGGAATGAATCTTCTTTTGTTATTATGACAGTGCAATCCAGTATTGACTGCACTGATTATTGATGGCAAATTACAACTGATTATCCCACTGCAAATTGCAACTGAGAACACTTTTCCTAGGAAATGTTCTACACCTGGCACCTGGAGCACAGTGTGGGCTTGTCCCAGGCAGAAAGAGGGGCCCTGCAGGTCTGCTTTTTTTAAGGTGTACAAAAAGTTTTTACCATCGTTTTTAAGGTTATCTGTACAAAAGTTATTTTTACTATCTTTTCTTTATTAATTTATTTGGATTCTGTCCCCACTGTAAGCACCGTACAGAATAAAGACTCAGACAGTCCATGCTTCTCAGAGCTTGCAGTCTAAATGGAGAAGAAATATCAGGCCTTCCTCCCACAAACAGATTTGTAAGATAATTAGTTCATAAATATAATTTTTAGAAAACAGCTGCCTATAAAATCAGGGTCAAACTGTTCTGCTGCCAGTACAGCTATTTGTAATTTTTCCAATTTCAGTTCATCGGAATGTTAAATGGCAGTGAAGAAGGAAGGGGGAACCATGGCAATTTTTGATAGTATTTGTTCCATTATTCATCTGTGTTATTCCTTATGCGTCATCCTGTGGCAGAGATGCTTTTCAAGAACGTGTTGCCTGAGATGTTGAGCAAGTGCTGAAAGTGCATGTAGGAGTCACAGCAAATCTTCCAGGAGGAGCACTGCACTCTTGGAAATGAAATGGAGACACACGGTGTTATTTCATCAGGTGATCAAATGTAAATATGATGAAAAAGTTGGTGATAAATTAAACTCTCGTTTGTGTGTTTAACCTGCAAAATATACTTGTCTTGAGACTGATTTATTACAAAGCTCTCTTATGCAAATGAGTTATAAACACAAATCATTAAGTACTGTCGGGTTCTCTTCACCTGTATCACAGATTAGGATCAATGTACAATAACCAATTAATGTTACTAAGAAACTGCAGGAGAGGGTAATACAAGGGGAGAGTTTGGGAAGAAGTTTTTTTTAAAGAAATAGGCCTAAAAACTGTCTTTGCCAAAATTAAGGGGAATAAAATAAAAAGTTGGGATTAAAAGCTATGTTCTGGAAATGTTTATAGCAGGAATTTCTCACCTAAGGTGTAAAAAAAAAAAAAAAAAAAAAAAAAAGTCCAGTGGTGTTCTCATCTCTCACTGCAATGAATAAGAGTCATGATCTTGTCCAGCACAAGTGAAAGAGCTGCTCACACAGCTACTAGTAGTTGTAAAACCAAATGAGCCTTTGCATGGAAGTGCTGTGTAATGCCGGAGATTTCGGGTCCATTCCTGCCTGTGGCGTAAACGGGTTTAGTTTGTTAGCTCACACAGTGGGAACTGTGTTGACCTTTACACGTCCATATGTTGTCATCCGTGTGTATCTCTATCCTGCCTTGTACTGATCCTACTCCTGGTGAAGCTGGGGAGACCTTTGATATCCACTGCAATTTAACATTATCTTCCTTAGGGGTTTTTTATCATCTCGAGGTTTGAATAACGGGGGTTTGATCTCGCTCTGTGGGGACTGACCTCCTCATGAACTAAACATCTGGTATACAATATGGATTGGTAAAAGAATTAATTTTAGCTCTGTGAGGAATATGTAGCTCTTGGGAGCCATGGGGAGGAGCAGCAGTCTCCTGTCTACTGGGAGTATCAGCTCCTTGCTGCCTCACAAGTTCATATCCCCCCCCGGCAGCAGCATGAAAGGATGGGAGAAGAGAAAAAAACCGAATGCTAATCTCCTCTCCCTACTTGCCTTTAGATACATGTTTCAGAAATGATTTGTTTCTGTACAAATCCTGTTTTTTATACCTTTTTATTAAACAAAACCTCCAAATAAATTTTAGCTGCTTTCCTGCCTGCCTAATCCTCGTGTTTTCATACAGATAAATCTTGTATAATTAGCTGTAGCTCGGGAAGCCTGTAGTGCCTGACGAGAATGAAATGAAACATCTCATTGAGCAGCAGCAAGCATGAGTCTGGGGTTCAGCATCCTTCGCCCCAGCTCGGTGTCAGTGCGAGCCCTGGTTAGTGTGGCTCCCACCAGTCAGCTTTTTTTAAACGCTTCAGCCCAGTAGCAGAACCTTTGGTTTTGCCTTTTTAGGGTTGATGAAGAGTGTATTGAAGCCAGTGGGATTTGAAAATGGTTGAAACCTTAAATTTCCCTGTGGGTAGAAAAGTATTCTCTGTCCCAATCTCTCTCTGCTTGCCCCCCTCTATACGCAGCTCCCTTGGTGTTCACCAGGAAAATACACATACAGGAAGGAACAGATCCCACTAGCTCATATGTGGAAATGTCCAGTTGCTGAAAAACCCAGACATTTTAGCTCATGAGTGTTACAATATGATTCTTAAGTTTTCTGTAAAATTTTAAAGCAGTATTTGAAATAAGAAGTGAATTGGGTGTTTTATCAATCAGTCACCTCTAAAATTAAGAAATCTTGCTAAAATACATGTTAACCAGTTTTGGTCTGCATGACAAGGACCGCAGAGAGCTGTGGGCAGTTACATTCATTGGCTTGGTTCCAATGCGCATAATATATTTTGAACAGATTTTTGATGTGAACTGTGTGTTTAGTCATTTTCTGTGTTGTATTCTCTCCTTTTTCTTTTAAATTGTTTGTGGTTAAGCTGATATTTTATCTCTAAAATTAATACTTAGCACACAATTTATGGGTTTTCATTTCAAATCACAGAGGTAAGATGTCAATCATTTATAAATTCATTCAACTGTGCATCATATGGAACAATTACAGGGACTTTGCATAGCACAGGAAAAGCTTGTCTTCTGAGTTTTTTGTGTTTCATGTAGATAGGGACTTGTTTTACTTTTGGTAAATATGTGCATTATTTTTCAGGTGTTTCACAGATTTTTTTTCTTCTAAACTATTTGAGAGTGGGGAGAGGAGGGCTTCCCTGCTGTGTAAGTGACTGAACTAATGATATCAACAGCAATAGGACTGACCAGATGATTTTTTTTTTTTTTTAAGGGTGAACTTTATGTTGAATTATGTTACATCATAAAGCAGAATGTCAAGTTAACCTGTTTCAGCTCGTAGCTTTGCCCTCCCTCATCTCTGTGGATCAGTACATGACCACAAGGGCAGAAGCACTGCAGGATATATGAGCAAGGAGTATTATCCATCAGAGCACTCAGGTATTTTACTTGCTAGCACCATGTATTGGTTCTGGTAAAACAGTTTAAAATGAGCCACCTTATGTTCTTTTCATAGTCCAAGCTCTGTGCAGTTGCTTCTGTCTCACTAATCGACACAGCTCAGTTATCCCATCACTTGGGTGGTTCTTCAGGTAATGGTAATTGGCATCTGAATGTTAATTTCTCCTGCTGGTTTCTTCCATGATCAGACAGTCCTCCTCCCCTTCTTCAAAGGAGACACAGTTGTATACAAAGAAAGTAAAAAAAAAAGAGAAGTGGGTAGAACTGGTCTTAAACTGCAGGACTACCCTGATCCAAACACACATCAAAGCATTCAGGCATCAAACCAGCCTGGTCCAGAGTTCATGAGAACATTTCCACTTCAAACTACACAAGTTTAATATTTTTCAAGGAAATTTTTCTTCTGTGTCATCTATCTATATATATATACATACATATATAAAAGACAAAAGAGAAGAAGGACTTGCGAATCAAACATGTCATTTTTTGTTTAGTGAGCAGAAAAGATCATGTCGGGCTCTCTTCTTTATTCAGGCAGCTTTCCAGACCCCCAAATTCTCTCTCTGTCAGGAACATCTCCCACCTCTCCACAGGCTCAGGACTGACACACTCCCAGCATCTCTGCACCACCGACCTGCCCATTTGCCCTCTGAAGGAGCACAGAGAGAGCTTGGTCTTCCCAAAGTACTCGGCACCCACTTCACCACAGAAGCCAGAGAGAAGAGGCAAGAAAGAAGAATGCAGGTTCATCTTGGGAGCTTGGGACAAAGGTCAGAATAGGAACTGGTTTTCTGGACCTTTTCTCAAATATCAGCTGCTGAAACAAACATTCCTAAAATTCTGCATTAACATTGCCTGTGCATAGCATGGCTTTTACTTACTTTCCATCCAAGACAGGTTAAAAACATTCTGCGCCTTTGCTTCAACTCTGATTGAGTTGAAAATGAAAAGTTCCAGAAAAAAATGAATTTCTTGGGAAGGAAAGAGACTGTGCAACTGAACCAACTGAGCTCAGCTGATATTTAATTCTGTTGTTCAGTAGCACTGGGTATGATATCTCAGACTTCACAGAAGTACAGAGAAAAAGGAAATTCTATTATATTAAGAAAGTGGCAGACTGGTAAAATTATTAGAGAGATGAAACTTTTGCAAATGCTATTTAGACCTTGCTTTCCTTTCCCCAAATATGAAAATGAATGATAAGAGGAGGACAAAGCTTATAACCTTTCAAACTCTTTCCTTTGGGTTTGATTTTGTTTCTCTGCCTTGATGGCCATGGCTTTTGCCTGACTAAGCGTTCAGGGAATAAACTTAGAAGTACCTTGGGCATGAGTGAAAACTAGGTTATTTAACCTTTCTTCACCTGTGACTGGCTCTGTGGTTCAGGGTGGTCTGGTTAATCTCTCTGCTGGCGTGAACTGCTCCTTCCTTTCCATTTCTGCAATCTCTTTGAAGCTCTGCATTTCCAGAGGTCTGGGCTGGGGGGTTTTTAGGAGAACAGAGACTTGAAGAAACACTGTTGAGGAATGTGGGATTTTCTTGTTTAGTGCATGTAAGCAGATGACTTGTGTGTCCTTAGGTATTTAAGTAAGGATTTTTGTGTGCTAATGCTTAAAAGAAAATGCCCACTGTTTTTTCTTTACCAATGTGATCCCTTCTGATTATTCTGCTATGGTGTTCTTTAAGTAATCTAGGAACAGCAGTGGAAAGAAGGGGTTGCTAAATCTTTAAAATAAAGCTGAACAGAAAATGAATGCATTCCAGCAATAATTGGTTTCTGTACACAGAGATAAGCTGCCAAAATAACAAGACTGTGATTTGAAATGCTGGCTAGCCTCCTACGAGAAACTGTTGGTCTAATCCTTAGCTGGAGTAAAAAATAATGAAATTCCATAAGAGTAATGGTGCTATGACAGCTTATGTCAGCGAAGCATATGACCCCATCCCATTCAGGGCATAAAGAAATATATTGGTGCAGATTTCTGGAAAGCCCAGAACCTGCCATTTTGAAATAACTCTCTGAAACCTTTTCCATGAAGACATGGTAATTTATGCAAACACCACAGTGGGACCTTGTTGATTTTTCAAAAAAGGCAAGAAAAAAAAGTGCTAGCATGCTCCACCGCCTCTAAGTTGTAAGGCTATAGAATGAAGTTGGCTGAGCAACAGATTATTAGGAAAGCAAATCAGAAATGTAATAAGCTGTGTACATGCCAATGTTCCCAGACGATTAGAGCGCTTTTCCTGCGAGAAGAAGCTGAGGGAATTGGGCTTTTTTAGCCTAGAGGAGAGGACTTCAGGGGGATCTAACAGCAGCCTTCCAGTAACTGTGAAGATGTCAAAGATGCTGAAGCCAGGCTCTCTGCGCAGATGCACAGAGGGAGAAGGAGAGATGACAGCCATAAAGTGAAGGAGGGGCTGTTCTAGAGGATCAGATTTTGACTATAAGGATAACTGAAAGCTGGCCTAGGGGCCTTCTGGAGTCTGCTTGTGATAGCTTTCAAGACCCAGCTGCCCTAAGCAACCTGGCCAGAACTCAGCGTTTACCTTTCCTTGAGCAGAAGTTTGGGCTAGAGAGTTCCTGAGGTCCCCTGCAGCCCAAACAACTCTGTAACTGTCATGCCCACCGGAGGAAATGGAAAGTTTTCTTTGGTTAATTGGCTTCCATTAACCCCGGATCAAGCTCACAGCATGTTCTTCTGTGTTCTGACTTTGTGTCCGTGGAAGTTCTCTATGTTCATTTGGACATGGAGTAGGACCAGGAGCTTGGTGTGAGAAGTTAAAATATGACATTGAACACAAGGGTGAAATTTTTCAAGGTCCCAGGCTGCCCAAGAGTTTTCACATACAAAAGTCTAGATGCATTCAGTGCAAATATGACTTAATTCTGTGTGGATTCAAGAAAATAGCACATCATCTCCCTGAGGCACAATTTCTTCATTGGGATAGGGGCTCCACTGGCTTCTGAACTGAAATGAGCTCAGTGGCTGATTTCAGTGTTATTCTAAGCACCAGGAACTTTAAAGACAAGCTATTATGTTTTGATAATCATTTAGCTGCTCTTAGATCGGGCACTAAACTCCCAAGGATCCGCATTTGTGCAAATTATGCCCTGATGCTTTGAAACATACTTCCGCATGACCTGGCGTGATGCATGATCTGAATGCTTCATCTCTCTGTGCAGGCCTCCCTGCAATAACAGATGTCCAAAGAATAGGCTGCTGTTGCTCACTGGGTTGTTAGAGACAGAAACATTCCAGCGTAATTCAAATTATTTTTTAAAATGCACAGTGTAATGCATAGGATGGGAATGAATAGGTTTTTTTAACACAAAAACCTCTGGAAAAAAAAAAAATTTAGTTGAAAATACTCAGCGAGGTGTGGAGCAGAAATAAAAAGAATTTGTGTTTTGCTCCCCTACTTATGTACAGCTGCTGGCAGTAATTGAATGTATCATTCCCGGGGGAAAGAGAAGCAACTGACCTGCTAGAATTCATGCATTAATTGGTATGAATATTAAGAGTCTCTTAAGAAAATACATGCAGGGTGGGGGGGAGGTTTGGTCAGAAATAGATGAATGAAGAATTACAAATACACAGTGGCTAAAATGTTTGAAATCCTAAAGTCAAAGGCTGTGACTGTCACAGTACATTTACAGTAGATGTTTACCTTAACAGATACATAGTGCTGATTTATATTGATGTATGTGCCTGCTATTCACTGTGCTAGCAAAGAGAAAAAGGCACAGAGAATTTTATAATCTATGCAGCCAATATTTCTCCAGGTTCATCCTCTCCTCTTTCTCCAATTATAAAAAGGATGCTGAACCTCTCAGCTTTGCCGTGCAGTCTCTTACACTGTTTGAATGTTTCCACTTTAAGAAAAGTGGAATTTCCCAGTATTTTCATTCTCTGCCAACTAGTCCTATGAAATTTTCTTTGGTCTGTTCTTTTGACATAGTTTTTGCTAGTGGAAATCTGCAAGCTTGATTTATAGCAGGGAGAATCCAGTGAACCTAAAAACTGTCATTATTTTTAGATGGGATCAGAACTTTTCAGTTTGGTCTTTCTTTCAAGAAAGAAAACCCAGGCAGTGCTCTTTGCTTTGTGTCATGTCTAGAACATCTACAAAGAGAAATTAGTCATTACATCTGCAGGCAGCATTTAATGTAGGGTGTACTACTGATCGCACTAGGATGTGCTTTTGGCAACTGTGAGATAATTATGAAGAATCAACAGAGATAAATGATTTTGTGAAGCTGAAATTGTGATCAAACTGTTACGTTTATACCTTTGTTTTCAGTAAAGTCTTAGACATGGCTCCATGGAGTTATATGCCATGGAAGTGGTTCAGAGCTGCATTTTGTGTGACTGATGGGGCGATTTGGTGCCTGGTTTTACAGCATTGTCATCCCTGCAAATGCCATCTTTAATTTGAATGCTCTGTGGTATGTTTCAAGGCTGCTAGGTACCCTGATTGCTCTGCTGTAACCTATTAATATTCTTTATGAACATTATGTTAATATCCATTTTTTAAGAAATTCTAGAAACTACAGGAGTCCAATAAAAAGGCAATTATGAAACTTGCAGATACATAGATTCCCCACCCTGGAATATCTTTGTTTTGGTGGATTGCAGCCATGTAGCTGTGATTATGATGATAGAACATAAAATAAATCTAATCCAGAATGCTTAACTGCAGTTACTGAGGCAGGAATTTGTGTTGAGGAATTTATGCAGATTGCTCTGCAAAATCTTGTGGTTACTTTAACCAGCTTTTATTTTGCTGATTAGTATTAGGGTAATTTAGTAACTCTTAGCCACATAGGCAGTGGCGGTTCCAGGAATACTTGTGAACTTTTTATCAGCTATATACTGAATTGAATCTCATATTAATTTAAAAATGTGGAAAAAGGTATCTCCTGGCACATAGGGGTGACGTCTGTTTGTCCTACCTTTCAAGAGAGCATGCATAACCGATTATGTATGTTAGGAAACTCAGAAAGGTTTTTTGAGAGCTGACTCGCAGCATAGTAAACCAGGGGTGTCAGGTGCTTGCTGTTTGCCGGGCTTGCAAACTGGGAGGTATTTTTTCCTCTCTTGGGACTGATGAGCACAGTCATACGAGTGTTTATAGTTGCCTGTTGCAGCTTTCCTTGTTCCGGACTGCTAGAAAAATAACCTCAAAAGAGAGGGTCTTCAGATATGATCTGAGCAAACTTCCAAACAAGAGACTTATGTGCACTGGAAGGTGGAGGTTTGTCGTAAATATACAGTGATTTTTTTTTTTTTTTCCCTGTACTAAACTGCCTCTGGATCTTTTAGGTTTTAATATAGTAATTGCAAAAATACCATTCTGTGCTAGTTTTACAGATACCAGCTCAATTAACTGTTAAAATACTAATACTTCTTGCTTTTTCTAACACAAGAAATGCACTGGTTTTAGTTTCTCTGGCAAAGCAGTTTTAAATTGGATTTTCCCCACCCTTTTCTATGAAGTCATAGAAAGTTTGGCATTTTCTTTGTGCAAATATTGTAATCATCTAATCCTGTAAGCTAGGCTTTATTCAAAATTGTTTTAATCTCCAGAATTTTGGATGCTGCTTAATTATAAAATGCTAAAATGTTTTTTAGCTTTACCTAATTATTGTTTATGGAGTATTTGCATATAATATGCTATAACCGAAAGCAGGTTTTTGCACTGCACAAAAAAACCCCACAGAACTTAATATTTTAGTTAATGTTAGAGCTTTTACAAAACAACACAGTTTGACATCTAGAAGCTGAGGATCTGGAACGTTATCTTTACTACATGAATTTATAACTTCTTCAATGTTTAGATCTTTTCTTGTAGCTGTGCTTCAACAGTTTTTAGTGGTGTAATCAATGAAAGAGATAAACTAAGTGCAGAAAAATGTAGCATTGATTTTGTGATAGACTTTATTCTTCCAACAGATTATGTCTGCTTGTGGATAGAGCAGGTCAAGAACTTCGTGGCAAAGTTGATTTCATTGGAATGTTCCAGTGAACAGAAACAGAAAGGCGTCATGAAAATATGTCCGTCCTGCAAAACTTTGTTTTTCTGGCATTTCACCCTGATGAGCCGCTCATGAGCTTCCAGCCCACCGCGTGTGCCTTGCACAGGGGAACCTCAGAGGTTCACAACTTGCACAGTGACAGCTGAGAAAGGTAACGGGATGTGTTTAACTTCATGTGCTGGCTCCATGGGGCATATCTCATTTAGGGAATATCAAAATACTGCTTCCAGCATGACCTTTTTATTTCTGTTTAGTGGGAAGTAAAAATGGTTTTGAACTGAATTGGCACAAAAATGAATCTCTGAGTATTAAAAAATTGCTTAAATCAGAGACTGCGGTATGATTTGTCGGTTATTTTATAGTCTAAGTCCATAGAGGCTGAAGGCAAAAGGAGCAGAATAGAGCTGCTTTCAGGAGGTCTGGCAATGAACTGCTGTGGCAGCATCAGTAGGAGCTGGACAAAAAGATTGTAGTTTTAGAGAGTTTTAAGCACTAGGAACTGGAGTTTGTTACCTTTGAGGTTGCTCAGGGCTGAACTCCATCTGTCTGGACAGTAAGCACTGAGCATGGAGAACTGCTTGCTGATACCCGGGGTTTTGGTGGTGCTGCATAGCCCCGTCCTTGTCCTCTGCAAGGGAGAGGGGTCATGGCCAAACCAGCCACAGCGCTGCAGAGGGGCCCAGCCAGTGGGTCTGTCTGTATTTCATCTTCACCCCCCAGGGCTGTCATCCGTCAGGCGGCAAAGGGACTCTTGTGCAGACCTCTTCCATGGACCACCTCTCCTCTGGAGCATTACTCGCTTTTCATGGCGTTCTCCTTTCACCCCCCACAGGACTTGAGCTGTACAAGGAAGGGTGATCTGGCTCTGAACTGCTGAGTTATTTCACTCTATGTAAGAAGTTTTCCTAATTATATATGTTCAGACAGTAGACTGAGGGTGGCTGTCACTTCTTTACTGGTTTAAAGATGCATTTTGGAGACCCTGAGAGAAAAACGACTGCTTTCACTAGCTGGAGCCCCACGCTCAGTAACAGGATTTGAAAGTCATCCATCTAATAATGAGCACTGTACGTGCCACTGGCTCCTTCCCTTAGCTCCAGCTTCCTGTATGTGCTATCAGCATGAATAAATGATGGTGTAAGAGATTAAATATCTCTTTGATGAACTTGGGGGATAGGAGCTTTGAAATAAGTGCAAGTCAATCTGAACGCGCTCTCATTCCTTCTGAAGTGATTTAGGGGCTATTTTCTGGTTGTCTTTGATTCTTAATAATGCTTAGTCAAATATTAAGTGGACTGTTCACTGGGGAATAGCATAACAAGAAGTTTAATCTTGTCAAATCACTTCTGGAGAGAGCTAAGTATTTGTGGACTTTATTGTTCCTGCATATTTTATTATAAAGTCGTGTTATATGTATCTGTCTCTTCCACAGGTTCATCACTAATAGAACCGATTGTAGGGGGCAAAAGAATGGAGTTAGTCCTCAGATACAGAAATCAGGTGTGCCTCCTGGAGGACCAAGTTTGTGCATTAACTCTACTGCTTTATTTACCATTGCACAGCAAGGCTGTTTTCAGGGCTGCCTGAGAAAGGATCAGTCAGCTTTGCAAGTTTGAGGCTTAGAGCTGGCACTTATTCCAGACCAACAAACTGTCCCTCAACCTGAATGTTCAGATCCATATACATGTGCAAGTCTTCAAAGTCTAAAACTAAAGCATAGACAAATAGTCTCTTCCCTTTTTCATTTTCACTTCCATTTCCGGTGGAATAAAAAGGTGAGAATAACAGCAGCAGAAAAAACCAGGAGGAGGAGAACTAACTCAGACCCATAAAGAACAAAAGTAAAGAAAAAAAAGAATCAGTATTATGGCTTAGTTTGTTCCAAATGTTATGCCAGAGTTGTTAGGCTTTTTGAAAATAAATTCTTGCTTTTATATATTTCTGCAGGATAAGGTCTCTGGAGAAGACAAAGACACAGAGCCAGTTCTGTGGAATAGTTTCGAGGGAGAGAGAAGGGATGCAGAATACTGGAAAACACCGTCTAAATTATGTGCTCAGGTTATCAATGCAGGCAGAATAGAAAGGATGGTTTCCCTTCCCAAAGAAGGGAACTGAAATGAATACCATTTGTCATTTATGCTAGGTATGAGATGTTGAAGTACTAACCAGAAGTAGATATCCCCAAACAGTATCTGCCTTCTGCTTCTCTCCTTACCCCTCCACATGCACTTCTGCTTTCAACACTACAAGGCAATTCTCAATAATGAGATACACAGAAGACTACAGGTCATCCTGCAGCCTCTTTCACCATAGTTATCAGTTCTCAGAATGGGAGATGCTGCTTTGATTAAAGTGCCAAATGATTCTCGCTCACATTACAATGAAATGTGACCACTGCTCACCATGGAATGGGACATTTTTGTCACCTCTCCCCTCTCTTCTCTAATAGCAATATCTATCTGCTGCATGCTAGATAATGTGAATGTCTATTCACATTTCAGTTACAGTGTGATGACTTGTGCTTGACAGATCTCATTATGTCATAGATCATCCAGTCTAAAATTTACATAGGCTTGGATTAAAAGCCATTAGGCAGTAGTCTTCCTCTCCATGTGGTTTCAGGTAGGCAAACCCCTCTCCTTATGTCTTTCTATTTTTTAAGATATAATCTAATACCAGAAAATTGCAGAAATGTAACAAAATCCAACCAACATAATCAGGGTTGTCAAAGACTGTGATTGGAAATCATAACCTGGATTTGCACAGCTGGTCTGAAAACAGTGTCTCAGTGTTTTTAGACCTTTAAAGCCAATATTCTTTCTCCTCATGAAATTTCATTATCCCTGAAGTGATGCCCTCCTCTTTTTAAAGCCTGTATTAGTAATTGAATACTGGGATAGACATTGACAAAATGAACATACACCTAATGAAAATCCATAACAGATATTCACATAGTTAGATTTCTTCTCAATTGTCACCTCACAAAGTTGTTACTTTCCTCCTGTATGGAGGGACATCATGCCAGAGATTTGCAAAGTCCTCTGGGCATAGTCTCCAGAGGGTACATTTGAACAGTGGAGGCAATCTGTGCCCAGCGAGCAAACTATGTGTATGCTTGTCCTTGCAAAATTGAAACATATGGTAAACAATGGGTGCCTAATTAGAGGCTTTCAGGGAAACTTTCATTACGTGACCCAGGTATCTGAGCATGATGATCCACCAGATAACAACAAGCTATTCTCCATCACCTGCTGCTTTTAATATTACCCCACTTAAATAACCTTGGGATGAGAAGCTGACCCATCCCTTGCAAGTTCTGCATCTTTTTTGGACTGCTGTCTCCTTCAGATCAGGGCTTGCCTTCTGCCTGCATGCTCTTTCAAACTGGATTCTGTCCCTTCACACCATTACGATTAGCTTTGTCGTAGAGGTGGTCATTTTTATAAAACAAAAAAACAAGTGATGTTTTTTTCTGCTTTAAAAGAAAAAAAATACTTAGAGCTACGTCTGTCAGTCACCAAAGAAATATTCCTATTGGCTTAAAATCTGACTGCTCACTTCCATTGCACGCTTATCAGAAAGAGCTGGAGACTCTGCAGGGAAAGAAAACATTAATCCATTACTGCCTGCCAGCTAGCCTTTGTCTGAAAGGGGGAGACTATGAATTTAGTTTTGTTTTCCCAAACTATATTTCATGGGACCACATACAAATTCTGCAAAATTAAGCTTATCTTAAATATGTAATCAACATCCTAATTCCATATATGTTCCTATAATATGATCTCGCTGGAGGGATTTCCATTAACTGTATTTGCAATGCTTTTTCCTTAATACTTCGACCTAAACTCTGCCTGGGTGCCAGTCCATCACTGAGGCAGACCAGAAAGAGGATTATTATGTAGAAAATGTCTCCTAGGTTGTATATGTAAACACTCTTTGGATGTATTTGCAGGGATATTGTGGAAAACCCAGAACTGGGTAGAGAGAGACTGCAAAAATGAGACTGGTTTTAACCATGGTGAACAAATGGCTTAAGACAGGTCTGTAGATCAAGTCATTTAGATGGCAAAAACAGACAAGTGTTCAGGCACAAAAGCTTGCCTTCAGGGATGAAATTGAAACAAACTTCAAGGTAGGTAAAGGTTTGGAAGAGTTGCCCTGAATTACTCATTTTCTGAAGTGATTTGAGATAAAAGCAAGGCTGACACCTGAGGAACAGAGGAGGGTGTCAGCAAAACTAGAGGTGGTAGGATCGTTCCCCTGTGGGACAGAGGGACAGGCAAGCAGTAATCGCTTACGGAGACAGGGGGATTGCTGATGGTATGTTCTGTATAATGCCGTATGGGATTGACTCTGTAATTTTTAGTATCCAGTGTGGTTAAGAATTTTTGTTCTTCAAAGGTATTTTGTAAGTCTCCTGAGAATGACAAGTAAGAAGCTGGCAATGGAGCAGCTGTTATTTGGGAAAGGTTTGCCCATCAGTGAGCAGGAGCTCCTGCCCTTCGCTGGCTGGCTTCAGGAACTCGTTTGGACACACGGTGCTTGATGGCTGTGACAAAGTTTTGATTGAAACTTCTGATGCAGTGGATGATAGATGCTACGTGCTAAGGCTGCATGTGTGTAGGACTCAGGGATTTGTTGGCTGTGGGGCTCACTGTGGTGGCTGCAGAGATATGTTGGCAAGCGTATGTCAAGGCATGGTGGAGTTTCATTTAATGTGTATTGGTCAGCAATGTCCTGACCTCATCCGTAGACAGCATGTGATGATGACCGCTGTCCCAGCTGCACCGTTTTCCCTGGGTTCAAAGGAAGGTGAATTCATCTCTGATACACAGCAACTTTCTAAATTCCTATTGAGAAAGGTGCTTCAGCCTTTTTTCATTCCATTGTTCATAATCTGTGTCGATTTATTCCTTAAACTTACTGGGATTCTGCTGTCCCTCAAGAGACAAAAGAGTGAAGCCAGCTGCTCACAGCAATAACAGCCAATATGTGGCTAAGCTTTTCTTGATTTCAGCTGTGTCCCAGTGTGTCAATGTGAAAGCATTCATTGAACTGGTATGTCTCCTTCTAAGGTCTTCAGTACCTTTGTGTCACGATACCCGCATTAATGACACCAGATTAAAGAAGTACCTAAACAAGAATTTGTGCTGCTGATGGTTAATTGTTCTCCAGTTGCAGCAGTTTTTTAGTCATCTTTATTTGTGTCGGAGTAGCCACATATTTCTCCTCTTCTAGGGAACCAGCAGAACTGCTTAATTATTCCATTGCTGTACAGATAATAAAGGGATGAAGCTAGGTAGATACCTTGTACTTTTGGAAATCTGTGCACTAATGAGATTTTCTGCATGGGCAATTTTGGAAAAGTTCTGTTTCTGTACTCAGTTTTACAAGCTAGGCAAAACCTTCTCTTGATGTTCCACCAGAGAGTTTATTAAAATGCCTCAATTTGAAAGATTTCCAAGGAAAATGTAAATATACAGAAACATAAGTGTTTATCAAGGGTGTCTTCAAGTCCACAGTATACAGCACGCAGGTAGAAATCTTGAGGGATGGAACCATTTTTTTCTGCAAGAGCTGTTTGTATGGTAGCCACCACTGGGCAGTGAACGACCCTGGCTGTGAGCCCCTGCAGTGGTCAGGGCTGTTCTGAAGGTCCATGCTGACCCACATATGGTAAAAATCTGCCCCTCCATTTCTGATGACTGAATAGACCTTTTAAATAGAAAACCATAAGATGTCTTCAACAAATAAGCTGGAATAACAGAGGAAGGGTCTTTGTTGTTCATTTTTGGCTCCAGTGTTCCCTGAATCTGTGCATTAGCAGAAGTAACTGGTAAATGTACAAGGGTTGGCTAGAAAAGGGGAAGGAGAGATAAAGCGTCTCCGCATGAGACACATCAACTGTGGTCCGTCTGCTCAGAGGCATGCTCAAATTAAGTACCTATGTGGCACTTCTTCCTTGTACATCTCTCAACCAGGGTTAGTCCCTTCCAGGCAAATAGATTCCGTGATGTTTCTGCTGACAGAGAACAATTTTAGACCCATCTGTTCAAGCAGCAAGAGACCTTTCTTATAACTTTGTAAGTCAGCAAGAATTACTTTAAGTTTTGCTCTTTTTCCCTTCCTTTCCTAGCCCTTTGTGGAGTGTAGGTTTATATTTTGTTTAAAGTTTTCACTTTTTTCTAGCCTGTCCTCTAGATTGCTCTTTTGTGCTCTTCCATCTCACACACTGATGAATACCTATTCTGGCCATCACATCTTTTTACTGTTCTTTTCTTTTTGTTGCAGAGGGATCGGGTTTCATATTTTGTCTGAAGGTTTGTGTATGTGCTTTTCAGTAATTTCTTTTTTTGTCTTTCTGCATTGTTTTTGTCTGAGTTTTCCAACAGCTCTTCATGAAATATCATTAATCTGGACTTGCTTCTTTGGCTACTTTACCAAATGATTCCATCATGGGATTGAAACACATTCATTGTGGTATTAGGGTTGGAGGAACTTTTGTTATTGTTTATGGTTTACCTGTTCTTTGGAGAAAACACTTTCATCTCCAGCACCATCAGACTTTTATAAACACTAACTGTGTTAATGAAAGTGAGAAAAGAAATTGTGTTTGTGCCAACAGTGGGAACAAAATACGTAATTTCTCCATTAGTCTATCAGGTTAGCTCATGTAAACAACATGATTAAATTTGTCGGTGTGCATCATGCTATATAAATAGTAATGATAATTAAAAAACCATGCAAGGCCCAAAGATAACAAGATTATGTTAGGGAAGAGCTAGGAGGGGGGTAGCAATATTGAAATAAGCAAAGATATACTTAATTCACTAGTGCTAGAGATAGCCTGGACATCAGTGACTGGTGGTGCCATTTAGGGGCTGGAAAACGAATGTGGACCCACAGCTGAATTTCCCACCACCCTCAGTCTCTGTAGTGCTCTGTGTCCAAGGAACATAGTGTCATAGAAAGGAGTAAAAGCTTTATCTGTATGGACACTTCTCATGAGGGAAAGCAATTTTAAGGAAGTGAAAGACTTTTAACAAGAAGCAGGCTTCAATTTCAATATTTCACTAAACGGTTTTCAAAGCTAGTGCTTTCAATGTTGTGTTCATACGCAAAAGAAGTAGTAACTTAATTCATTGTCTTAACCCTTTAAATAAGACTGTGGAAGGGAGTTCATGGTTATGAGATTCCTGTGTGAAACAAAGCTTTGGCTGCTCTTTAGGAGTTTCCATAAGATGCATTATATGAAGTCTGAGTAGCTCTGATAACACGTCGGTGGTGATTTAGACTACTGTGAAATGGTCGTCACGTATTTCTGTGATCTCTGCTAAAGGCAGAATTCTCCGGATATTGCCCAAGACCTTGTGCGGGAAGAGCATAATATTCCCTTGCTCTTCCAGGTGCAGCTGGACCCACACAAGCCTGGTGCAAGGCGAGCAGCGAGAGCGGTTCCAGACGAGCAGGAGCAGCTCCGCGTGCCTCGCGGCCCTGGTGAGCTTCCTTAAATAAAGGGTTCTTGGTTGCCATATGGAGTTTTCCCTGGGCTCTGATAGTTCTGCTGAGTGCATACATAAATTGGAAATAAATTGGAAATGCACAGAATGAACTAATTCACAGGCTACACTAAATTACAGAAATGGTCAGTGCTTTGGCACACGCAGACGAGCAGCTGGTAGATGAGTTCAGCAAAGCTGCCTCGATTTTGGATTTAAAGATAAAGCCACTGGATCACAAGAAACTCGAAGGCAGGTTTTTTTACCTCCTCTCTGTGTTTACTGATGTCTCCAGCGTGCACAAATGACCATGGGCTATGAGGTCCTGTCTGAAAGAAACAGTGTTAAATAAAAAGGAAAGAGAAGAGTGTATGAAATTATGGAAAGGCAGCATTGAAACATTATGGAAATTGGTGGATATTTGCAGTAGTATCATTTACTTAATGTTGTGTTGATCTGATAATAGCTGTATTTCCATTATGGAAAAAAGAAACATAACTTGGTGTTGCTTTATCCTTATTTATTCCCGTGAGACTACCTAGACTGTAAAAAAGCCTAGCATGCAAACATGAATGCGTATGATTTAAGGGCACAATGGACCACGAGAAATCCATGAGAGTCTCATGAACTGCTGTAACACCATCTGTGACTGCTCAGTGCTGTTGCCTGTGGAACAGGAATAAGGCTGTCCCAAAGCTGCAGACTACAGAGCATTACCCAGCCTGCATCAAGGGGAACTGTGACTTTAAAGGTTTAGTGTATATGTGCCTTGCCATGGCATTCATGTTCACTCTTACAGTATCTAATGGACCTGCCAAAAAAAGTTCTATTCACACACTTTGGAGTCTTCAGCAATGAAAGTTCATATTCCGTCTAGGAAGGAAATTCCCATACAGATGTTGCCTGATGGCTTCTTTGTCTTAAGGATGTTTGCATGAATAATATTATTTATTCAGAAATACAAAAATCTATGGATGCTTGAGGGTTTGCGGTACTGTTCGGTATTGCGATTTTTATCAGAATTCTTCTAAAACTCAGTAACAAAAGATAGGAGAAGTATCAGATGGGCTCTGAAACACTGTAGATTTGGGACTTCACTGAAAGCCCATAGAAGGTTTAAAAAGTCAGTGTACTTCTGTACTGTGTTGAAGCATCTTCCTATTAGGGACTGCAATACACTTAAATCTAAATCTTCAAAGATAATTATAAGTCCTATTGAGCAAGTATTAAATATACAAGTATTGTTAAAGGTCGGGACCTCGATCGTTAATTGTGAACATAAGATTATTGCGATGGTGTGAGATTAACAGTACTACATCTAGAGTAATTAATTTCAAACTTTAAACACAGTCTGTCTCTTGTGCCTAGGGAGGATGTAAGGCACTGTCTTCCTTTTATGTAGAAAATGGGAAGCATAGGCAGCAACCTTTTGTTCTCACTTTTCAGAGCTGGTCAAGGATTGTTGTGCTCAGCCTGGGAAGGGCAGCATGACCAGAGAGGAGTGAAAAGACTTTCCCGGCGATGCACAGCGCTGGCACAGACACCCCAGCTCCTGACTTAAAACACTTTATTTCTCCCATTTGTCAGTTTGTGCTACTTTGACTGCGCCCTCTATCCAATAATCATGGAAGATAAACCTACCTCTCTGAAGGCATGTCTATCCCATCCCTGGTTTTGAGGTAGTATTGCTGAAACTCAAAGGAGGGGAAGAGCACCGATAGGTTTGCTGAGTACTGCTGTCAGGTGGCTTCTGGTTTTGCACACTTTGATTCACAGTTTGGTAGGCAGATTAGCAAATCTCCACGGCAACCCCATGTGTACCATAAAATTGTGAATTATCTTGTTTAGAAGAGGTTCATTAGGAAGATTAATGAGGTATTATTTTTCTCTCATTCAATGTCCTGATACAGAGGGGGCACAGTAATTTTCCCAGCTGTGCACAGCAGCAATTGGTCCTCTCCAGGGTCCCCAGCATCACTGCATTGTGATCAGTTAAACTGCTCAATCTTTGGAAGTGTTATTTGTCAGCTTAATTAGCCCTAAAGGAAGCACTTGTTTTAAAATAAGACAACAGTTTTGTTTTTCCCTGAGAAGGACATAATGTTGTTAGCAGTGGCAACTTGTTTAAATAAAAGAGCTTTTAAGCTGAGTTTTATATGAACCCCTAAGAATCATTTAGGTTTTTTTCCCCACCCCTGAAGTTGCCTGCTTGTCCATACCCTGTCCCCTGTGAGCTGCCAGCCTCATCAGTGTCAGATTAGTGCAATTATGTGGTTCTGCAATGGGTCAGATACCATCACACAGCAAGAAAAGATAAGTAAGATGTCTTCATCAAGAAGACGGGGTAAGCTGTGAAATAGTCCTGCTGTCTAGCTCTCATTTTCAGCTGGGACATTTCTTTCTTTGGTTTATAGCAGAAGAATTCAGAATTTTTTAGTGCACAGTTCTTCCAGGGTAAAAAGGTCAGAACAAGCCTTGGAAAAAGCCACAGAAAGTCATAACTGTGGGTGAGTCTGATATTATGTGTTTGCCACAGACAGATATGACCACAAAAATCAATTCAGGCTAAAAATAGCTAGAGAGATTTTTAGATAGAATTAAAATATGTGGAAGCTGTGGAAGGGCTAGAACCTGGTGAGCATCAGTAACCAGATCTGTAGCCCTATTCGCAATCCAAGGATGATAGCTTCAATAAAATTCCTTCTTCAGAGAAAATTAGGTGGTCTTTTTTTAAAAAAAGTAGTATCTTAAAAAAAAAAAAAATTCTACCTGAACATTTTATTTCAGTCAAGAAAATGTCTCCTCAGTTTCAGGAGGTGTTCTGTAATTATGATCACTCTTACATATCTTTTTTCTTATTTATTACTATTCATACTATGTGTAACGATGGAGTTTGATTTAGGGTTTTTTTTATGCCGTGCTTAAAAATACCAAGCTTTCAAATGTGTTTACTGGTCTGTGTTTTCTGTCCTAAGCAATTATTTGCAAAGCTAGAACTCTTGTGAATTAATATGCCATTTTCAAATCGTACAAGTTGAGGCTGGTTTTGGTGCGTGTAGGAGGGAGAAGGGCTAACTATGCATTGATTCAACAAGGATGCTTTTCAAATGTGAATGACCAGCAGGAGAAAAATCAAATTCCTTAATTTCAGTGCCGTGTGAACTGCATTCCTTAATTTCAGCACTGAGCTCTGGAGCATGGCTTTAATCAAGGGGTCTGGCCCTTAGATAGCACGCTTGGATTTTTCTTTCTTTTTTTGTTGTTTTTGTTTGTTTGTTTGTTTAGTGATCGCATCGTTAATTCCCAGAATGGCTGTAAGAGCAGCAGCGCAGAGCCCGGTGACGGCTGGCCGGCGGCTGTGCGGGCATCGGGCACCGCGCAGCCCCGCTCCCTGTGCCGGCGGCTCTGCCGTACGGGTTCCTTGCAGCGCCCATCAGAGACAGGTACAACGTCGCTGCCGAGGCTCCTGCTCTGCCTACAGGGTGTTACGGGTGGGCTGTGTGCCGCCAATTAATTGCAATTTCAGACAGTTCTCGTTATCGCCATGCTATTAATTACTTTAATGATGCATTCATTTAGATTGAAAATATGATACCAGTGAAGTTTAATTAAAAAAATCAATAACTCATTAACACATTATTGCTACACCTACATGCGTCAACCATATTAATCTGTGTTGGAGAAGCAGTTGTGCTTCAGCTCTGTGTCCGCAGATCTTTTTGTTAGAAGCAATTTGTTGGTAGGATAATCACAAAAGGAGAGTTATTTAGTCACCACTTTATTTCTTTATAGACTGTGGACCACAAGTCAGATTGATTCTTCTCTTTGGGCTAGGCAAAGCTGACGAGTACCCCAGGTAATATTCATTCTAATTTTATTCAAAGAGAAAATACTGTTTGGATGTTTGTGCGTCTGGTTGAAATTCCATCTTTTCACAGTATCTGGGAAGGATTAAGCTACTGAACTTTTAATTAGCGGCCACAGTTTTGGGACATAGCCCAGGAATTTTATCAGTAAAGCAGCACACCTTGCTGTTAGGGACAAGGCATCCCCTGTCCTGCTGTCGTACCTCGATACCCGACATAGGCTTCAGTTCGACATCTGCCTGACTCTGCCCTGGTGCTGAGGGAACAACTGCTGCTTTCATATGCCTGAGACGTATCAGACTGTATGACTGAAGACTTAACATCGTTTTGGGTTTATATATGAATGCATATGTGTGTGCGTGTATGCACAAACAGAACGATGTTTTGTATTTCTCAGTAGGACAGATGGGAGAAGGAGCAACAGTGAGCTACTGGAAACCATCCAAATGTTTAAATGAGAAGTGAGCTGAAGAAAGAATGTTTCCAAAAATGTATTTGTTCCTTAATGGATAAAATACAGTCATTACTGGTGTGTTCCCACACATCAGTTATTATAGTCTTTAATTAAATTATCCCTGACTGATATAAAGTCATAGTCTCTCAGACAGCAACAGAGACTCATGCTGCCCAGCAGAAATCTGGACAACCTGTGGGGACCATTACTGTGCTCTGCAGACCAGTAGGTCCAGTCTCTGACAGACCAGCAGCAGAAGTGGACTCAGAAGTTTCTGTGTCCCAATCATCAACCGAGACACCACTGCCTGCTGCTCCAGGCTGAAGAGTACATCCTGGCTGATCCAGAAATGGAGCCCAAACTGTGCTCCCAGTTTCAGCTGTTATTCCAGGAAGAACAGTGTGTAACTCTGGATTTCCACCAGTGAAACAGAAAACAACTGGTTTTCAAGTACCGCAAAGACTCCCGTTACATGGGTCTCTGTTGATCTGCATCAATGCTGTGGCTGCCCGTACAAATGGCTTGGTAACTGGGACTGTCTGTGGCATGAGGCTACAAATAAAAGGCAGTGGCTTTTCAGGTTGTGAGTTCCTCCTGTTTGGAGGCTGAATTATTGACTGCAAGCTCTTGCCAAATACTATGATTTTTTTTTAAAATTATTATTTTTATTTTTATTTCAATTTGTTACAGCATAGGGTAACAGCAAACTTGGTCCCATGCTGCTCTCTGTGCCCTGAGGGCACCTGACCAGCCCCCACCTGGGACCCCCACTGCTGCCCATGTCCTCGTGGTCCCATTTCAGCTGGGGGCCATTGGTACCTGCCCCAGCAATACCGTAGGATGCTGATCTCCATGTAGTTAGGAGAAAAAGAGCGGTCAGCTGAGTGGGGAACCACATGTCTGCAGGCATCTCTTCCTCGAATCAAACATCGTTGGTTATCCACCTCTGGTCTGGTACATGCGTGTTAAGCAACTGATATGAAAACTGGACCTTGTCCAGCACTGCGGGGCTCCAGGACTGAGCAGGGACGAGGTCTCAGCTGGTGCCCGGGCAGTGCTGCTGGCATTGCCATGTGTCTTCCAGAGGACGTCGGGGTCTTCCCTATCCATCGCAAACGGCCGACTGGAGAAGGTATGATAAAATTTGGATAAAATTTTAGAAGATATTATCTCAACCAACATGTAAGGTTTCTATTTCTTCTTTCTTTTCCCCTGATATCTGTTTGTGAATTAGCACTGGACTTATAGTAGTTATTGAACTTAGTTTAATCAGTCACCGCACAAGCAGCTTTGCTTCTCATGCTGCTTAAAGCAGTGTGCTAAACCAAAAGGGTCCTCCAATAACCCAGCCAGTGCCCGTGACCACAGGCACTGTCACAACCCTTGTCTCCAAAGAATCCCCAAAGGAACATTGTTCTGACATAGGGCTTTCCCAGACTTGATGGGATCCCTGTGGTAAAACAGAAAACTTCCAGGTTTCAGCTCATTTCAGTACGAGTGGAATGGAGATGTGCACACAGCAACAGGAGACAGGGCTGGGCATTAATGGAGCCTTCTACCAGTAAAACCACCAGCTGTGTCTCCAGTCTGTTATTAGTAATTCTGCTAGTAGCTGGTTTCTGTACCTGTCCCCTCTCCCTCTTTGTGCTTCGTTCCTGTTCGTTCAGCTGCAGCAGGACATGTTTCTGCTGGTGACCGACCAGCTCCGGTCCTGCTATTGCCGGTGACGCAGGTTACCTCTCCAGATGTCTCCTCCATCCCCTTTGGGCTTTCTTCTAAAGAACCAGAACATCACGGACAAGACATGACGCAAGGTATTTGCTGACGTACAGTGGGTTTAGGGAGGAAGAGTTTAAGAAGATATTTTTTCCAGCTAATTAATTTTTCTTTTAGGTGATTTTTTTTTTTTGCTAGTTCATTGGGGTTTTTTTTACTTAAGAGAAAGGTACATTCATATCTGCACCAATTAAAACTGGCTTTGTCATTTCACTAGACCCAATTTTCTAGATTCTCCATCTAACTACTCAAGCTTAAGATCCAAGGTTCACAAGAGAAACCCTTATGAGTGCACCTTATTGCCAGGCATCAAATCACACACCGAGTTTCTGAAGCTATAACCATGTTAACAATGCTAACAACGATTCATTATTAATAATTATGCTCTAGCCAATGTACAGTGCTTTTCATTTTCATTGTGCTGTACATACATTAACTAATAAATCTCCACAATATCCCAGTGAGAGTGGTAAGTGCTGTTATTCTCATTTTATGGATGGCAAAATGAGATATAGAGAGGTTAATAGCAAGTCTAATTGGACAATAATTAGCCACTTACCACACTGAAAATTAAGAAATAATCCTCCTATTGTCATTACATCAGCAGAACAAGGAGAGAGCAGTGTTCACGTCCTCCCCATCCCACCATTTATCCAAACAGCTTACATGCAAATGAAAGCAAAGGGAGTGCAAGAGCAGATAAATAAATTGTTCTTTTTTTGTTTAACATCTATTTTCTATCACTGAGTCCCTTCAGGATAGAAAAGAATTATTAAATTTCATCTGAAATCTATTAGGAGATGATTTAAAACAAAGTCAAGCTCCATTTGTAAAACATCTTTTGGAAAAGAAATGGAAGATACAGGATTTAATTACGTGCTATGGACCGGTTTCACTTAATTTTTCTGAGGAGACAAAAAAGCGTAGTAAAAAATTTTCCAACTTAAGAAAGACAATGGGAAAGCCAAGAAATCCAGAATTCTCCTTTGACAGGTATGGTCATTGCTGTGTCTGCTTCTAGGGGCTATCCTTATCCCTCCTCACCGTCCTCATCCCTCCTAGCCCCATGCTGCCAGCATTTTAACACAGTTTTTAGATCAGATACCTAGCACTTGTACTTTGATTCGCAGCCCTCCGGTTGTCGGCTGATATGTTTGGTGGTACCTGGTTTGAGCATTGTGCCTGTGTGTGTGCCGTAGAGGTGCAGTGACCTGTTACCACTCCTTCCTCTCCAAGAGTAAGTATCAGCATAATTGTTTTAAACCATGAATAGGTGACATGAGCCTTTGGGACTTCTCAAGTCCTGTTGTCCACATTTAAAACCAGATGTAGAAGTGTGAAAACCAGCAAGGAAATGGGCTGTGCTTTACCAGAAAGCACCTGCCAGCTGCAGCCGTCTTCAACAGCCGTGCTGAGATTGTCAGGTCGGGCATATTAAAGGGATATTACACACTCTGACAGGTAGCTCCAGGTTTTCACTCTTATCTGAGGCCCCAAATGGGTGACAGTAACATCCAAAACCGCAATGCAGAACATGAATGCCATATTAATGATGAATCTGACCACCTCAGAGCAAAGGCTGCTGGGCTGGGGCTTTACGATAGCATCTCCACCAGGCCATGTCCTCAGTGCTTGTTGCGCTGGTGCCATGTGGATAAGGAGATAAATGCACCTCCAGACATCACCTTTCCTCTGTAAATATTTATCACCCATTAAAATTGGCGTGGGGGAGGACAGGAGTACTCTTGCATTAACCAAATTGATTTTCCTATTTGTTAACCTCAGAATTTACAGATTTCCTTTCTGACATTTCAAAATTCTCCAAACATCACTACCAAATAATAGACCCACAGCTCACTTGAAAGAAAGGAAAGAAAAAAGTCTACCAAATATCTGGGACCCAATTCCTAACTCGCATAGACTGTGTTAACGGGCTTTTATTTTCTTCTTGCTTACATGAGCACAAGCCAAGAGCTGCTCCAGGGGTGTTAGTGTAATGATGTCAGCATTAACATTCCCCCCAAAAACCCAGATTCAGTGAAGACAGCCCTGACTACAACAACAGTTTTGCTTTCCCTGAGATGTGATAATGTTCCCTAAGCATTTTGTCCCCGAAGAAGCCGGCTGTAAGTTTCGGGGAACTGTGGCACTCTGGCTCTGTGACTCCCTGGGAGAGAAACCCGCTGCCCTTCTCCAGGCCCGTTTCTGTCCGCACACGGCTCAGGAGCTCGAGGCTGGCAGGATCAGTGCAGCTCCCCTGGGAAAGCACTGCTGCTCTGCAGCCCCTGCCCCCCAGCACCCACGGGCAGAGCAAAGGGCTGAAGGTTTGCCTTCTGCTGCGTACGGGAACTCTTCAGGAGACTAAAGGGCCTCTGGGGACACTGTTTTTGTCTTGCCTGGATGCAGAGGGTGGCCCAAAAGAGCAATACTGTCTGTTTAAAAACATCCTGAGCTGACAAGCAGACAGCTCGTTGGACCTTCTTCTGTCTCTACATATCTCTTAGAAAAATGGTGGGGCTCTGTAATTTATCTTCACCTTCCCTTATTTAAAGGGAAGATGCTAAAACAGTTACTATAGCCTTCAAGCAAGTTTACAGCTGCCACGTTATGTGGATTTCAGTTGAATCAAGACAAAAAATAACTGCTCAGAGTCAAAAGACGGTGAGTGAGGGCTCAGTAAATACAGTTGCCTCATGATGAACTGTCAGTCCTGGGCACTGCTAGAATTATGAATTTCCAAGATTTTGATGGTACTGAATTTTGCCAGTAGAATGAATCTTTAAGATTTTGATAGTACTGAACTTTATCAATAGGATAATACTACATTATTCTAGGTGATAGAGCATGATAATCTATGGTTTTGTATTTGCATAGTTCCACTAATTTTACTGGAGCACATGATATTTTGTCCCAAAACTGATGGTGACTTGGTGATGAGACTATGAGATTAGGAGTAGCGACTAATGCTATACATGTGAAAATGACAGCTAGAAGCTTACTTCTGTAATAGTTTCAGAATAAATTACCAGAAAATATAAAAGCTTTGTCTCCTTTCCAAAGGAGAGCCATTTTCACCTGTAACAACTAAGTTTTGTATTAAGACTTTTAAAATGACTAATTGAAAAAAAAGATGGAAAGGATACTTCTCCTCTTCTTAAATTCACTCCTGTGAGAGCCAGACCCTGCTCTGTGGGGAAGGGGCTGATGTGGCCAGCACCCGGGTGGGCGATGTGAGCGTGCGGGACGGCTGAGAGGGGGACACAGAGAAAAGACCAGTTTGTTCGTGGGCTTACAAAAGGAGATGTCCCCATATGCACCTGCACCATTTAACGCAGGTGGCTGCTGGACTGAGGTAGCTCGTGAGGAACCAGAGTACTTGATCCAGAGCTGGATAATCTCTCTCACATCACTGGGAGATGACTGGAAAATGCCTTGAAAAATTGTGAAATTGTAACTTTGGATTCTCCTTTGGCTTTGAGTCTCAACCTGTGATTTTGGACTATGCGTAATAGTTTTGTGCCAATTTCCCTCGTAAATCAGATCCCAGCAGTGCTTTCAGAAGAAAGGGAAGATAGCAGTGGGCAGGGCTGGTGCCTTTGTGCAGCTCCTAGCACAGCAGGGCTGTCGTCTTACTTCTGGTTTCAGGGCACTGCTTTAATACCCTTGTTAAATGTAATAATAAAAATACCTGTGAGTTGGACCACTGTTTCAAACGCCATTCCAGTCACCCTATATGTAACTGCACTTCATCATTCTCACATATGCTGGGGGTTTTTAGCTTTTATTTTCCCTTTTACTCTCATCAGAGTGTCTGCCAACTGTCCCTTTAATGGAGATTTTAAGAAGTCTAAAATTCACAACACTTGCTTGTTATTAGTCCATTGTGAAGCATAACAACTCACGATTTTTGCAAAAAGCTTTGCACTGACCTCTGATTTAATATCCTGGATATTAGGGAGGCGAAGCAAGTTTTCTATAAAGCCAGTTCCTCAGCAGACGTCAGTGCCATTAGGGCACTTAGGGCAATTAGGGCAGGTTCCGCTTTCAGTAATATTGCTCAATTTAGAAATACCTTCCAGGTTTAGGTGGTGCATATCCATGTGGTACTAGGCATGTATCCTTAAAAATTGTGTTTTACATAATGAAATAGTGCTTCAACCAGTTGCCAGAATATGCCCTTAAAATTGTTCTGCTCCTGTGAGTTCTTACACAAACAGCAGCCTGCTGTAAACATCTGGGGCCATGGGGTCATCTGAATACAACCCAGGGACCATGTTTCTTTAAAGGAAGTTTTTCTTTTCTATGGTTTGTTTGCACTGACGGAGAAACTATGTCACTTAGTGGGTTTAGTGTGTTTAAAAATAATAAGTGCTCAACAAAAACAAATGATAGAAGTGTTTTTTAAAATGGATTAGCTGATGGCCAAAGACCTAGCAGAGCTGACAAAAGATGTTGATTAGGTTGATTCTCATTGGCACTTCGTTTTTGTGGACATTCAGGCCATTGAGTTTAAACTCTGACTTGTTTCTTTCTGTCTTTTTATTAATTGCTTTCTATTTGACATGCATGAATTTCACCACGGCTTCCATGTTAAACTGATTCACATTTCGTTTACTGCATGTACCCATATGTCTGTATATATATATATGCAATACATGTAAGTATGCCAGTTCACACACACACTGATGTTTAACCAATAAATAGAAGGCTATATATAACAGCGTTAATTATCTAGATCTGAGCAGTGAAATTGAATATAAATTGAATTAAATTGCTTTACTCCTTCTCTCCACACAAGAAGAGAAAAGCTGGACAAAACAGAATAGTTTGCACAGTTGCACCTATGTTCATATAAGAGCATGCCTGCTCTATGGTTGGTTTTCAGTGGTAGTACTCTGTTAATTCTTTTTTTCTTAATGTTTGCTCTTTCTTCTACCAAGTAAATAAGACCATTATACCAATGACAGGTATAATTTAATATTCTGAATATTAGGTTTCCAGTGACTCGATTCAGAACAAAATTTTTTCTTCCAAGTCAGCATTTCAAAAGCTGTTTTGATATATGCTGGAACTCAAATTTCAGTGTTATGAATGAAAGAAAATCATAAGATATATTGGAGAAAATGTTTTATTTCATTTTGGGTTAGCATTTGAATTTAAGTCTTCTTTTTGTTTCCAGTTTTTAAACCAAAATACCTATTTGGAAGATGGCACTTAAAAATCAATTTGTAATGAAAAGGACTGATTTAAGATTCCTATGGGAAACGAGAAATTCAGCTTGAATTTTTATTTCGGTGAGTGAGTGTAGGGACTTCTGCACTTAACAAATGTGAGCCAGGTCCAGCCTCCGCAGAGGGGTAAGCACTCCAGTAAATTGTTTAGTCATTTGGAGGTGATGTGACAGCAAAACAGTCTTAATGATTTTCTTCAGTGACTCCACTTAATCCATAATGGAATGGATTGGAGGAACCTGATCTCGGGCACATCTGGCTATTTAATGGACTGCAGCTAAATGACAGGGCTCGCGTCTTCCGCTGGGGTTCACCTCTCCAGCGCTGCTGGAGCGCGGGGGCTGGGGATGCGGGAGCACGGGCAGCAGCTCCCGGTGCCGCTCCTGCGCCTCGGGGTGGAGGGGATGTCCTTCCACCCCCTTCGGGGGAAGGACTGGACGTGGTCCAGCCCCCCTGGGGTCAGGGTCCGTGGTTTGGGGCTTCCACTGAGAGTGTGCTATCCACTGTGGTAGACACTTTTGAGTGTTGAGGCACTACTCTACTCAAAAAAAAAAAGACCTTTTAAAGAGTTCTACCAGGCCAAATTGTCAAAACCACCTTCGTCAAAAACATAGAATCATAGAATGGTTTGGGGTAGAAGGGACCTTAAAGATAATAAAATTCCACACCCCCCTGCCATGGGCAGGGACACCTTCCACCAGACCAGGTTGCTCAAAGCCCCATCCAACCTGGCCTTGGACACTTCCAGGGATGGGGCATCCACAGCCTCTCTGGGCAACCTGGTCCAGTGCTTCACCACCCTCACAGTAAAGAATTTCTTCCTTACATCTAATCTAAATCTACCCTCTTTCAGTTTAAAGCCATTACCCCTTGTCCTTCATGTAAAGTAAGAGTTAATAATCAGTGATTATAATAATTCAGGCAATAGTACTGTAGAGTTTTTTAAAACTTTATCTCTGAATTAATTTGAAAATGTGGGTCAAGTCCTAAAACCTCTTTTTAAACCCTAAATGCTTTCTAAAAGTTTTACCTGAAGATACTGCTCTGTCAGACTCCCAGAATGGACAGGAATAGTTGCATGCAGGTAGAAATAAATGGCTGCCTATGCAACTTAGATAGATTTCTGGTATAGCACTTACAAAACTGAAGCACCAGGATAACATTGCCTAAATAGTCCTATTTCTGTAGGTGTTTCGTGATCAGTACCACGTAATGTATTGTGGAATGGAACTTATGAAATTCAAAAGAAACACAATAGTATTTTCCAGATTTTTTTCAAAACTCTATAATATCCAGTATAAAATTGTCATCTTTATTTAGTTGTGAATTCTGTAGCACAAATGTAACTTTTGATTAAATTCTATAGAGATGATCAATAAATCTGCAAAAATCTATTATTTGCAATTAAATTCTGTAGAACTGTTCCATAAGTACACAAATTGTGAGCTCAGAAAGCAGGTCAGCCTTTTGATGCATCAGTTTTTTATGTGAATGCTCTTCCTAATAAAAAATGATGGCAAACAAAAATAGATTTTCTGTCATGGGTGGAATTGTTCTTTTTCTTAATGCACTCCAAATATTTCTGTAAAGCATCATCTGCTCTTTAAATACATATTATAGAACATCAATGAAAGCCGATACCTTTTGTCAATGAGTAAAATATTAAAACTAATGATCTGACCTGTTTCTTATTTAGCTATTGATTCTGCCTCTCTCTTGTTTTGTTTTCCTGAAGAAACACAGTTAGGGATTTGGTTTTAGAATCAGATAGAACAGCCTACATTGCAAGGGACCTCAAAAGATCGTCTCGTTCAACATTTTGTGGGAAAGGGAGCCCAGGTGGGATTATCTAGTGCCCTGTCCAGTCGCATCTTGAAAACCTCCAGCGATGGGGACTCCACTGCGTCCCTGGGGAAGTTGCTCCAGCAACTGATTGCTCTCACAGCAAAAAAAATTCTTACTTAAATTGAGATGAAATTTCTCCCAGTGCAACTTGTACCCATTGCCCCTTGTCTTCTCCATGTGGCCACATGGTTTTCTTTTCTAAAAACAAAGTGGCAGGGGATGAAACATTTAAAAGCTGTTTCAGCTATCTCTTCTTGATCCAAGTAATTATTCTGGCTATTTTTCTGAGCCAAAAGCTAACAACAGAGTTTATTCTGGTCAGCTGTAAACAAAGCAGTGTGCTTCTATCTCTCAAATTACTTTGCTTTTATCTGAAGGACAGGATGAAAAAGACTGACTGAGCACCTGAGATAAGTGGGAACTAACGCCAGTGCCCAGTGCTTCCCAGCACCCTGCCTAATACCCTGGCAGCTGCTCCAGCTTTCCTTCATGGACCTTCTTCCCTCTTCAAGGTGTGCTAGAAGATGCACTTTTTGTTCAAATTGGATTTCCGATGACTATGTTACTTCAGGCAAAGGTTATCTAGCTGTAGTTTTGTATGTGCTGAGGCTGCATGCCTGGGGAGCGTGGCTCCTGCACAGGGGGGTGGCTGGCTGTGCTCTTGTGGCCCCACGCTGAGACACACTCTCTGTCCTCTCGCGTTGGCATTAGGACACCTTACGCACACCCATCCCGTGGGATAAGGCTGGAGTCAGTGGATGGGAGCGTTGCACAAGCCTGAAGGTACCCGGCACGGGAGCGGGACGGGGCGCGGGCAGTGGGGAGCCGTGGGGAGCACCACCACCACCGTGCCACCCTATGGCTGTGGTGGGCTCTGCCCCCCCACTCTGCGGTCAGAGGGGTTTTATTCGATGGTTTTTCCCATTCTGATGGGTGAATTTAATTATTCTTAAATTGGCTTACGTGAATCAATCTGTTCAATATGGTGCTGGAAAGGTGGGGGCTTCTGCTTATTTTATTTACATTGATGTTGCTTTTAGTGGGAAAATAGTGGTGTATAGATTTTAATTAAGACTGGAAAGAGCGTCTCAAAGATATAACTAAGATTGGATGGAAAAATTCATTTTTGTATGAGTCTGAACTGCTTGTTTCTGTAATTCAGATGATTAAAAATTGAACTGGAGATTGAAGGTACTAGATTAAAAAAACAATAGAGTATTTTAAGTTATATTTAGTGCTGTTGCAAGTAAATTAAATAAGTGGCTGGCACAGGAGTGAAAGGAAGAGAAGCAATGTTGCACCTTCGGTCCTGCTTTCCGAAGGCTGACCTGTACATTTCAATGTTAAATGGCTTAACCTGATGCGCGGTTTGAAATGTTTCTGAATTACAATCAGTGCTGCTCGGGGAACCCACGTTCCTATGGTAATAAGCTCTTACCTGTTGCCCTCAATTATTCTTAGGTTACCGAGCACAGTTCAACAGTCTGAAAATGGAGTCAGCTGCGAAGTAGGAGGGGGAAAAGCCCAAAGTCCACAAAGGACAAAAAGAAGTTTAAATGCTTTAAATGGGCTGAGCGGCACCACGGGCAGTGTGTCTCTGGTCACCAGTGCTGCTGCTGGTGCTGCCCCAGGACACAAAGGACATTCTCACTGCAGAAACGGGGATGGCAATCCTCCACGATGCTTATAGAGATAGCTTTGCAAAGGAATGCCCTCTGTGCCTCAGGGAAGGTGCGTGAGCCTTCTGAAGGCAGTGCTGGGAAAAACAGACTTGTAAACATCTGACAAAGACGTGCCTTTCTAATGAATATTGAAATACACCCTTCCCACAATTTGGGAGTATTAGTTCTGGCGCTGGTTCAAGCCTGTCTCTCGTGGAGTGATTGATTTCTCCGTTTCTGTTCTCTCCTGCCAGCCCCTGGGAACATGATTGAGTTAAATCTGGAGAACCTTAAGAGTGCAGTGAATTTTTCAGGGAATGGAATGAGGGTATTTGGGTGGAGGCAGGGCAGGGCGGTGTCTCAAGCTGTGCATTTGGCCAAGTCCTGCAGAACAAAGTAATCTTGAAAATCTGTTTTCATCTGCTCATTTGAAAGGGGCTGGGCTGGGGACGTAGGGGTATGAGAGAGGGGATTATTGACCCAAGGGGCATTTATGCAGGGGTATCTCCATGCTATAAAACATCAGTGCTTGGTGGCTGGTCATCAGTTGGGTCTCCATTGGCATCAGTTGGTTCCTGCCACTGAACTTCAGAAACTCATTTTCTGTGTTTGTGAAAGAAGGCGGTGTAGAGCAAGTCTGCTGTGTTTGGCAGGGTATTTTCATATCCTTAAACTGGATTTTACTGTACATAACTGTGTGTATTTCTTGCTCATTCTTTCCTCCTTAGACCATTGTGCTCAGGCGGACCAGCAGACAGCTGCTGAATGTTGGGGCAGAAAAGATGAAGATCTGATGCTGAGGATAAACAAAGACCAAGATGCACAGGTGACACAGTTACGCGTCAATCGGCATTTACCACATAGTTTCAGTATTTCAGTTACAGAATTTAAAATTTAAATCAGTCACTGTTGTAATAAGCACAATATCACAATAGAAGGAAGCAAGGATAAGTGACAATAGGCAGTATTTCTTCTATTGTGCCAAGAATCTAAATGTAAAAAGCAGGTGCTGCAGCAGCGGCTGTGCAAGGAGGATGAGTGCAGTTGGCAAAGCACAAAATTCCTCAGAAGCAGAAAACAATCACAAGCATCCAAAACGCCACTGGGGAAAGCTGGAAAAGCACTGTTTTCTTTCAGATCAAGACAATTTTACCAGCATTTTTCAAATAACTCATATGCTGGATTTTTGTTCATCCTTGTTTCTCTCAGAGAAGGACAAGCTGCCACCCAGCACTATCTGCTCTGGGGCAGGGAGCATTATCTTGCTTTGCAGCCTGCACGGCATTTTCCCGGAGCAGACAAATTAAAGAGGGTTAGTGACTCTCTGTTATTTACATATGTAATGTTTTTGTTTCCTCTACGCATTCTTTGTCCCAAGATTTAACCATCTCGGTAAGTGCGGATGATGGCTGTTGGCTGACATTGGCGTTCAGAGCCGTAACTGACTGCTAGGAAGTGCAAGAAATAACTAAATGGTCAGTAATTCAGCACAAAAACATTTCCTCATGGGCAACATGCAAATGAGTGCTTAAGCTTAAAGCATTTGGAAAAACTGCACTAAACTGTGTTAAAATAATGGTTATCTCACAAAAGAGTTATTAGCAATCCTTTTTTTGTTTATTTTACTGGAAGTTGCATTCTTTTGTAAACTGGCATGGTTTTTATGCCTCACAAGAATTATAAAACTTAATGTTTTTCAGTTAGTTTTCATTATTATTTGGGTCAAGTCTTTCAGTCAAGCAAAACTGTTGTGAAGCACAGGATGTGATTTTTAATTAACCATTTTCTTCCTAGGACAGACAGTGCCTCAGATCGCAGCAGCCTGCCAGTACCTGTCCCCAGGAGCTCTCTGCCGTCCTGGACTTTCTCCAGAAGCATGGAAACAAGTTCAGCCAGACATTACTGAGAAGCAGTCCAGAAATATCCTGTGGACAGAAGGGATAAGGGCAAGGTTACTGTTTGGGGGGGTTGGACTCTTTCCCACCTGCTGTCAAGTAAACCATCTCCTAACCTTGCAGAAACTTCTACATCTCCAGCAGAAATAGTGTGTGAAGTGAAGGAGTTTCGTACAGTTTAGCAGGAAACTGTATGGTGCATAGAAGGAAAATAGCTCTTGATTTTATAGACAGATTTAATTGATCGCTTTAGCTAATCTCTTTTATTTCAAATCTACCTGCTGACTGTTTTAGCCTGTTTTTTTAATGAAGGGTTGAGCATTGGGTAAGATCTTTTACAGATATGACTAAGGAAATGCACAAAATCAAGATGACTACCTAATGCTGCACTGCTCAGCAGACAAAGCGGGAGAAAGAATAAATGTTAAATGCAATTTAATATACAACAAATTTTCAGTATATGGCATCGCAATACATCAAGAAATTTTGCTTGCTTCTGGCCAGGAAAACGTCCTATTCATATTGCTTGGAAAAAATAATTACACTGCTCATGCTTATTTACACATTCACAGCTTGCTAGAAAAAGGCTGATTTTCCGCCACGCACTTACACAGTTCTTTGAAGAATTCCTGCTATTTCAGTATCAGCAATACTGTACCTGTTGGGGGCTCTCATAACCATGCAAGAGCACAACCCGAATGACGCAAGACCAAAATATTTCTCCCTCCCAGACGCGTCCAATGACCACCTATACGAATGAGAAAAAATTAAACACATAAACACTTGAATCAAGATCCTTCTTCTTCTTCTCTTGCAAACGAGGTTGTAGAAGAATGGATTTTTCGGTTTGGGGCATGGTTGCCAGCCGGTTGCAGCCCGGTTTCCCGGGCAGACGCGAGGCTGGCACGGTGCCCTTGGGTGCTGAGCGCTGTGCTGCCCACGCCTCCCTCCATCTGCCGGCCAGCCCACCCACTCGCCCAGCAGCCCACTCGCCCACCCGCTTGCCCAGCAACAGCCCACTCGCCCAGCAGCCCACTCGGTGAGTAACTGCGGAGCAGGGAAGACTGAACGCAGCTTTTAAACCTTCAGCGCGAGTTCCGCAACCACGCAGCCGCAGGCAGGATGCTCTCTGCAGCGCTGCGAGGAAGGGCAGGGAGCCCGTCAGCATCGCTTCTCCTCTGGGAAAGATTCGGATTAAACAAGTCGACTGAGTTGGAGACCTTCCTGAAAACAGCTCCCTAAGTCACAGGCAGAATCCTGAGCAAGGCGGAAAACTTTCACATACTGCCCTGTGAAGACTGCCCTGAAAAACGTCCAAGTAAAGATATGCAAATCCAAATTTATCCCTCTCTCATTTTAAAATGATTTAAGAAACCTCAAAAAAATTAAATTTCTGTCAATCCTGGATGAAAGGAAAGATATCAGATGAAAGTTTCCCCTAATCAGTTTATTCTCCCAGGAAAAAGCAGAAAAAGAATAATTTTTCCTGCGCAAGTGGAGCTATTCTTTCTTACTTCAACGTAAGAACAAATAAAGCATCTGGAATTACAGTGAAACCTTATAAAGAGCTCAGTTAAATCTTCTAAAAAATTTCTAAACTAAGAGTTTCAAAAAAATAAAAATCCTTGCTGACTAAAGAGAATAGATCAGAACATTTTGGGGTTTAAAAAAAGTGTCTCATATGTTGGGGAAGCCAGATGATACTGTTTCATCACACTACAGGTATAGGAATGTTTTATCTGTAAGAATATATCAATGGTCCAATAAAAAACTCATCTATATGTGTAGAGTATGTATTCCCAAAGCATCTGCAAATACACAGGCTGTACCTCCATGTCTGCAGACTAGCAATAAAGAGGTAGTTATAAAGTTGTATAAATTTAAAAAGCTTTTATAAAGACAGATTAGGATTGAAATAGGAAGGAAAAAGACCATCATGATTAATATAAAATCAGTGGAAGAGAATAGCCCCAGGGTCGCAAAAGCACTGGCCTGGGACACAAAACAGGAGGTGGGGTAAGGCAATTCAAACATCATCTCTCGCAGAAGTTAGAAGCACAGTGGGATGTGGGAATTTCCCCTTCAGTGGAAAAATCGATAAGAAGAGCCAGGAGGAAGGGAATTATTGGATTACAGCATCAAAAGCATTTAAATTTTCCGTTCTCAGGTAGCCTGTCTGTATTTGATGGATTTCTAGTGAGTGTGTCCCCTTAGCTTCTGCGGCATTGATATTTTCATTTTTCTAGTCTTCAGGGTTGTTTTCCAGGTGATCTGAAAGAAAACAGCAATGACAATTAATACCTAGTTTATCTATAACATTTGTCATGGTTAGCATTCAGAGCAATTATGAAGTTACACCATTTCTGCAAGAAGGAGAACTGAAGTGGATGCTGAAAGACAAGGATCAGAGACAGGACCCAGGCTGGGCTCAAGCCCAGTTTGGTTTCTGTTCTCTCCAAGGAGTTATTGAGAAACGCCCTTGTAATACGTCCGCAAATAGTGTCAACGCCACCAGCTCTTCCCATCCCCTGCTCAAGAGCCGGTAAGTGCTGCTTTGGAGTTGATGGATCCCTCAGTATTTCACAGGGGTGTCCTTTAGGCACCCGATCCCGTTTCCTTCATCGGGTAGGTCTGGTTTGTCCTTTCTGACCTACGGGCGAGTGCCATCACTTGTGTGTTCGTCTCACCTTGAGAGTTGCCTAGCTCATTAAAGGCGTCTACTTGTTACGGCTGCACGTGAGCTCCCGGAGGTGACTGCGGGTTGTTCAGCCCCGTGGGTACAACCTTCGACCCCCCCGGGCCAGCCCACAGCTGGGCGAGAGCTGCTGGAGCTGGCGGGCACTGGGAGACACGCCGGCCCGATTAAAGCCATCTCGGCACATCTGCAGCATGCTTCTGGGCTGGGGCATGGTAGCTGTAGCGAGGGAAATAATTTTCTTTTACCTTTTAAGCAAACAGATCTCAGTTATTGCCATCTTAACCTGGCAGCAATTGTTCTGACTGGCAGTCACCTCGCAGGTTTGCAAATGCATCTTGAGGTTTCTTGTTGAAGTGAGTGATTTTGTAGTTCGTGCTTTTCCCTGTATCTCACTTACCTGACCTTATGCTGACATACGCGTAAAGCCTGTGCTTCCGAGTCTCAGCCAAAACCAGAGCCCATCTTTCAAAAGCTTCAGGAGAAATCTCTGTCACAGTTGTTTTGCATTTCTGCACGACTCTGTCCTTACCAGTCAGGGGTTGTACTTAATTCTGCAGTGCCAGGCTCTGGTCGGCTTGGAAGAAGACGAAGATGAGCCACCTTTCAGACCTCCTCCTAACTCTGCTTCTAATAATAGGGGGCTTTATGGTACGTGCCTTTTTACAAACATACAATAATATTGTACATGCCTTTTTACAAACATACAATAATGTTGTGACCAACACTCTCTGAAGACTTTCTGAATTTCAATGCTGCTGGCTGGTTGTCCTAAAACCTGTTTTCCTTTCTATCAAGGCAGGGTTGTGATGAAAACCTTTCTTTTGGGTTTGGCAGCCATGCTCTGGTGAGTTCAGCGCTCTGCTGGCTGCACTGAATTTCTTCTCCTGTAAGGGTCAAACAAGCCTTTTCAGTGAACGTGTAAATTTTCAGAGCAGCATTAAGAATCAAAGCTTCTGCTCTAGTTTTGCATTTCTAGAACATTATTTATCATCTATTTCACATATCTAGGAAAAAACATTGATTTCCAATTAAAAAAAAATCCTCCAGAACACAGCAAAACCAAAGGATTTTACAAGGTACGTGTATTGGAAGGGAATATCGGTGCTGAGGGAAGGGTTGGGATAGCACCTATCAAACAGAAAACTTGTTCTCGTGCATGTACCCAGTAGTTATGTATCATCTTCCATTCATTTTCCATGTTCATTTTCACTGCAAAGTTCACAAAGCAGCACGTAGATCTTATGCATGTCCTTTAATGTCAGCAAGAATTCTTAAAACCTAGGTGCCACGTAGGAAAATGTGGATCGGTGGCAGGCTAACCAGCAGTGGCGTGTGCAGGGCTGAGCGTACGGATTTGCAGGCACGTTTCTTGTTAGTGACTCGATTAACTGAAGCCACCCGCTGAGAAGGGGAGAGCTGCTGGCACAAGGCAAGAGAGATGGTCTTTTCCAATGAAAAGTCACAAAAAGCTTCAATGTAGCTTCAAGATGACAAAACAGTGGCCCTCCTCCCCTTTTTCCCATGCTAAGTTTAATGCAGCTTTTCACATTTCACACAAGGATATTAAGAAACAAATTAGCCTAGAAACTTCAATTAGTTGTAATCCCAACGAGGTCCCTGGGAAGGGATAACCAAGCAAACAAACTTCTTAACATTTCCCCAGCCAGGCCAACTGGCAGGATGGTGCTCTCCAGAAGATTAATCTAATCAGTTGCCCGGAGAAAATTGCCCAAGATGACTTTCTCAGTGTTTACAGGAACTTCTGCCAGGTGTTAATGCTATTTGTGTGGTGTAGGTGAGTGGAAAGCTATAAATCATACAAATAACATAGGGGTTTTATATTGCCCTGCTAGAGATCTTACATGCCTTCTAGACAAAGCTTCAGCAGCTATGTAGCTATTTCAGACAATCAATGCTAAGGCAGGACTTCGGCATTTTGCTGCACAATTGATCCGTGTGCCCTGGAGATTTTCAGTCTCTCTCCAAAGTTTCTTATGCGAGACTATTTAAGATCATAAGCCAGCCTAATGGGCTTTGGCATATTTTATGTATTACTTCTCCTGTTCCAAACAGGGTGGAGCTAGACAAAATTACAAATTATCGTGTGCATTTGGCTTTTATAGCAGAAGATCATGCATACACAGCTTAGGACCATAATAAAACCATTTTAATAAAATACAATCCCCTCTCTTGGAACCCTTTTCCAGACATGTCTCCAGTGTGCCAAACCCTGTGGGATAAGGACACCTGGGACTACCTTTGGCTGTGACAGCAGTGCTCACCTTTCAAGATGTCACGCATATGGAAGTGGAGAGGAGTGCTGTGAGCGTAACGTAGCTGATGAGGTTTACTCATGGACTTTACTGTTTGTGACTTTTGCTGGCAATTACTGGAGTGAGATAGAAGTGTTCCAGGAATAGAGGAGCAGGAGGAAAAAAAAAACCCCAACAACCTCTAAATATGCAGAGGATTGTCTTAGTTTTACAGATGCACATAGCTTCGATCAAAATGCCACCTGCACACCCTGGCTGGTACCCTGGATTATACAGTTTCCCTGAGCTTACAGGATGCATAAAATATATGTTTAATGAAGCAGTCACCGGTTTGTGGATCCAGGCAGCTTAAGAGGTGGAGTATAGGATATATATGCCCAATGCCTGTTCACAACAGATTATTTGAGAGCAAAAGAGGAAAAGGGATCCATTTCATCATAGTGACTACCTTTAATTTTTATGACTTAGTAAGTGCAGTCCCAAAGTGTTCAAAATAAGTTCAGATGCTATCTGGAGTTGTTCAGGGACGTGCAGGTCCTTGTAGCATATTTAGCAAAGCTGGGCAAGCTAAGTAAAGGCAAATCATTTAGCAGCGTAAGCCAAGGTTCTTAACCTCCATATCGAGATGCAAAGAGGAGGTGCCAGGGGCTCCACAGCAGTGCAGGAGGAGGCTGAGCCGTGGCCGCAGCCAGGCAGAGGTGACTGTGGAGGGGCATAACAGCCACCAAATATTGCTGTGACACAGAACTTGGTCAAGTCTTTTTCCAAAACACTTGTCTGAAGTTAGCTCGGGTACGCACTCACTGGATGACGTTCAGGTGCTGGATTGAGAAGCTGTGGGCCATATCACCTTTAGGGGTGCCTGCATCCCTGAATCGACTGCACGGGGATCAGAGGATGGCTGCACGTAGATGTCCTCGGCAGGACGAGGCCAGGCTTGAGTCCGTCTCTGCAACTCAGTGTCTGGCTGGGCTCCTCACGCACTGGCAGGTTGAGGTGGTGATAACTGCAGGCAGCTCAGCTCTGTCCTCTCTCTGCAGCCCTTTCGGTGCAGTTTGGGATCCCAGGATGCCTCCAGAATTGGAGAATATTTGATATAAATGTGCATCCTTCATCTTCAGAGCTCCTCTTGAGAAAGCCCGATGCTGGGATCCTAGGGGCAGTCTGAGGCAGGGAGAAGCAGGCAAGGACACGTTATCCTCCTGCCCAGAGCTCTGCCCGTCTGTCCTCCAGCACCCACGTCTGCTTGTGACAGGGATGGACGACACATTCAGGAAACACTTTGGTTCAATTTGAATTTATATTTTCTGTAATCGTTAACAACAATTTCTAATCAGAATGACATCTGCTGATGGATGATAATAGTCCCCCAGAATTGAAATGGATACTTACCGAAATCTTTAGTTCAATCCTTATTAAAATGTCAGTGACTGCCAGTTTTAAATACACATTTTTAATCGTGAAAATTGTTGTTATATGAATTACAATCAAGTCCTAATACGCCCAACTTAGAACAAAATATATCGGAAAATACATTTCAAGCTATTGCTTGGACTGCAGCCTAATACATCTTAACTGTAATAATTGCTTTCTCTGAATAGATTTGGTCACACAAGAAGCACTTTACTAAATTTTAGGAGGGAAAAAATGGAAATAAAGAACAGGGTTTTTTCACACTATTTTTATTTCAGTGTGCATCAAATCCTGTTTTTATAACTTATTAATGATAAATTGATCTCAGGAGATATTAACTCTGTATTTACAGAGTGTTTAGACATGCTGGGGGCTGTTTTAAATGTACCAGCTGCTCAGTGCTGCTTTAAGTACACAGATGTTCTTATTAGCATAACATTCAAATTCAATGCCCTTCTTATCTGCATCCTCCAAATGCACAAAAACAACAGCACCAGCAGCACAGGAGATCCATGCAGGAAAAGTCCCTTCTCCCCTGGGACCTCCCCACGGGCTGAACGTGCAGCAAAGTGCAGCTCCATCACCCCACCGTACCTCTGTGGGTCCTCTCTCACGGTGACGACACGTGTGATCCCAGCATGGAAAGGCGCACGGTGGTGGAGAGATGGGCTTCTTGCAGGTGATGCGGTGAAGCCACACAGGCTCAAGGCTGAATAGCCTTTGGGTTACACGTAAACAACTCAAAAATAGAGACGACCTTCTGCTTAGTTTTGTTTCGGTGCACTTCGTTGTGTTTGCACAGTTATTGCTGCTGTGCTTTCCTTTGCGGTGATTTTTTTCAGCTCTGCTCTTGCCCTTGCTTTGTATTTTTGAGGCATGAGCTGTAATGGGAAGTAATGTTAGTGGTCTTTGAACCAAAGGAACTGCAGATAATGACAGCAAATTGGTGTCTGGCTCCGTGAATTGCATGTTACAGAAATGTGCCTGAATCACATTTCAGGACTTGAGTACTACAGAACAGAAAAGGTCGAATCCAAACCCGCGGTGACTCTTTTCTGGCATGTTTTAATGTTGCAGGGAGGTCTATCCAGCTCCTTGGTGACAAAGTAGCAGAAGCCTCGTTACAGCTTTTCTGAATCATCTCAGAATTCTCCCAGGCTTTCACAGTAATCTTCAAAGTTAAAAAAGTTCATTTAAGTTTTCTTTCCTCATTGAGTATTTTTAAATATACTTTCTACGCTAATCACAATGAAAATTACAGCAATTATGACATAAAGTAAATGTTATTCCAGGGGATATAAAGCCCTTTTACAAAGGGACTGTTCTCTCCATGTAGCAGAGGTGTGAGAAGAACCTTTAGCTCCTCATTTTCAGTTTTCCATTTCAAGTCCTACATTGTTTCCCAGAGAAACAATGATTATTTCAGTCTACCCATGAACAGCAATTTTATGAAATTTTGCCAGGAAATCTCGATTCATTTCAGCCTAGCCTCCTAACCCCACCACGCTTCCATGGTATGAATAAACACCTGGACTTCTGAATATTTTAGGCCTATATCCAATTTTTAAAATTTTTTTTTTATTTGACCTTCCACCATGCTTTATGGCTGTTAAACAGCTTCGGTCCCCAAACATTTTCTCACTGGCATGTTTTATGTATATGATTTTCCACATATATATTTTTGTTCTTCATTTTTCCTTGCAGCAACCTTGAGCAATACCTCATAGCATTTGATGCCTGCATTTTAATACCTTATGGTTTTAAACTGTACGCTTTCAATAACTGGAAGCTTTACTCAAGAGACCAGGACCATGTGAGGAACACAGAAAGGAAGGCTGCTTGGTGGCTCCTTGCTCCCCCATAAGAAACATCCAGCTACCCAGTAGAAATATAAAGTAATGACAACAACAGAACTGGAAATAACTTCAAAGTCAAACTGATATCTCGTGAAAGATGAGGAAAATGTTACAAAGAAAATATCAAAGGCTCAAGAAGGATTTTCCTAGGCACTTTGTTACAGAAGTCTTTACCACCCCCTGCAGAGGCAATCAAGACTATCAAGACTAATGGGAACATTAGTACAGCAGAGGACTACATATCAAAAGAGTCCCTGGAGCAAATAACACCCAGTAACTAGAGCATCACTGGCACCGTACTCCAAACCACCCCCCTCTGTCACAGAAATGAGTAAAAGGGTCGTAAACAGCAGAGAGAAAATTTTTGCCTGGTGACTGCAAATAAGCACCCAGCAGAGCTGTTAAAAGTTGCTTGCTGAAGAGAAAAATATGATTCTCCCAGTTTTATGGGCCATGTTCAGACAGCTCTTACTCCTATACCATAAATCCAATTTTCACATAGATTAAACGGAAAGCCATCACAGACTCTGCTGAATAATGCACTGGATTGTCATGCCTCTGCTGCGTGATGTGCACCGAATCAATCCTCTTCTATGCTCACATATGGCTTTGCAGTGCAGTGGCATCCATGGCTGTGGTGGCTGCCAGCAATACTGCAACGCTTGCCACCTTGGATGCTCGGCTTTACAGCAATACTTGCCACTCTAAGCATGAGAAACGCCACAAATACCTTCGCAGATGTTCGTGTGGGGTCCCAGTTCTTGCATAAGCACTTACTTGGATAATTTATGTAAATTTTTAAACACAACTTAAAACCAAAAAAAGAGTTTAAGCTAAAAAGAGGTGGCTTTGGCTCGAGCAATACCTGATTCCACTAGAAGAATGCTCAGAGGTCGCTGCACTGGGGTACAGTCACCACAGCATCCAAGGGCTCGTTAGAAGGAAAGCAGATAAATGCATCTCACAAGTGTGGCATTTCTCATCAATTTAGAGAGCGTGTCTTTGTGCACTGATGGCAGCAGCTCACGAAATGCTCGAGTTCAACTGTTGTGGCAAAGCTGAAGATCCTCCCAGGAGCTGATGGCTATACTTGTGGGGAACTGTTGCTTTGCAAAAAGAGCTTTTTCCAGGTGTAGCATTAAACACTGGTTCCCTTCTCAAAAATCACAGTGTCCTGACTGGTCTCTCAAGTACTCTGGTGTTTGCTGATATTGCCATAAGTGTGAATAACAGAGCTTGAATCTTACTGATTTGCAAGAACTGGGGAATATTATGAATATGAAGCATGCTGTGCAGGGGAATGTGGTGCCACAGAAAGTATGCTGTGTGCCATGATTAATGCTAAATGAAAAGAAATGCTGCTGACTGTTATCTGTTTTGAATAAACAACCTGAGTTAGCTGATGCAGCAAGAGGTACTCTGAGGTTGCTCCTCGCTATACTTAGATCAAAGGAAAAGATTGCATCTCTAACCAAATACTGCCTGATACATGTCAGATATTGCATCATGTATAGGGCAGCACCTCAGTCACTCAGCTATCAACATTTGTATATTTTTCTTAATTTTCTTTTTATCTTTCAAGTCTTTATGGGTATTTGAGAAATGTGGCAGGCTTTCCATGTGTGCATTTATTGATGGCCAATTTGAGACACTTCTCTGAAGGCGTGGTCCTGCTAGCATTGCAATCAGTGTAAATTTAATCTTCCCCTGGTTCAACAGCAACAGGGTTGGGCTCATCTGTTGTTCTGCATTCCTGGCACTACTTGCTTCTGGTCTGCCTGCCTGCATTTCTGTTAATGATGATAATTTTGTACCGATTTGTTCTTGCGCTGATTGCTGATCCTCTGTTGTGTTTTGCTAGGTGCAAGTACACTAGGGAGTATTTGCCTGTATCCTTGTTTCATCATTTAAAATGCTTTAAGGGAGGGCTTAAAAAAAGTCATTCCTATTTTTATTATTCACATCAACATGTTGAAATTAATCTTCTCATACTAATGTGAAGAACAAAATCCCCGGCACGTTAAACTCGCTGGGTTTGGGGGGTTTCCTTTGGCTTCACGTGAACCAGGCTTTCACCCAGGATTGCTGCATCCTTGTTCTTAAGCCATGTCCACCAGTTGGTGTCTTTGAGGGACCGATAGCTGGTTTAAACTTCTGAAAATGCAACCGGGCTGACTCAGGGCAAGCCACCTTCTGCTAGAAAGCTTTACAGAGAGATCTGTTTAAATGCCTGCTGTTCTGTGCCCTCCAGTTCAGTGCTGAATACTAAACATGTTTTGTTAAAATGAGAGTGAGCTTGAATGCTTTGGACTGGAATCTTATGTGAAAATGGGTAGCTAAAAATAAACCTATAGAGATTCCTGGAAGCAACACTGGCATGTGGGTGAGAGAGATGGGCATGACGTTTTTGAGATGTCAATTCTTTCCTCACTCAGTTGGGTTGAAAAAATTAAATTGTAAAAATTTTCCTGAAACAGTATTCAGCATTACGAATTTGAGTTCTCGATCAGAGCATCACATTTGGATTTTATCACACTGTAATTTCTTCAGGGTTTGTTCCTGGAACTTCTTTAAACAAGAAATGAGCAACAACTTCTAAAATGTAAAGTCACTTCAAATCAGAAAATATTTTTTTCCAAAAAATTAGGAATGCGAGAGGCTTGTCAAAGCTAAACCTTCATCACACTAGTCACCGCCTACTGAGCTGATGTTGCCCAAGAATAAAAATTTTTTTGCAAAAGTGAGTAACCCACAGATGAGAAATTACTCTAACATCCCTGTCTGATCTAAAGGCCAGGTCTACGCGTGAACCTTTGCCAGACACAAATGACTGTGTTCAGGGAGCAAGCACCCTGAGGAGTTCTCCGTGTCCTCGTTCCAGCGCTGACACGTGTGGGGGTGCCTGGGGGGGCACGGGCTGCGGGTGGCTCCGGACCTGCTCATCTGTGTCGTTTCATTCAGGTAACAATTTCAGCTGGATGTTGACAAGTGGAGTCAAATTTGTGTGGGGACACTTGCAAAAGGCCAAGTTTTATCACGGTGGTATAGACGAGGCACAGTGCTTCTATAAATGTTTTATGCTGTCTAGATTGCAATTCAGTGTAGAGACTAAAAAAGAAGTGCAGTACTAAAACCTACTGTGGTCGTGCCACAGTTCTCCTCGCCTGCTTCTGTGCTCACTCGATTTCTTCCCTTCCATCCAGTCCCAGAGCTGTCACCAGCCCATTTCTCTCCTGAGCAGATTTAACTCTGTTTCTGTCTGTTATCTTCTCTCTCACTATTAGGAGCTCAGCTGCCTCCCTGCTAATTGCACTGCCTTACATGACATCATAGGTATTTTCATAACTCCAGTAAAAGCCGCTTATTATTTTACATGGTGATTTCCAATCTGTTGTCAGATTAGTTCCTGGCAACCTGAGTGCAAGCCACTGATGGCTGGATAGCTTCATGCAAGTTTAATGAAGCACAAGGTAAGTGGAAATACAATGCAGAGAGGAGGTCAGCAAAATTACTTAATTAATTAAATAAGATAGAATAACTTTAATTTCAGCAAGGGAGTGTTATCTTTCTGGAAATGCACCTAAATGCCAGTTCAACCAAGAAGTGACATGTGAGCTTGCATTTAGGTGCACCTCCAGAAAGATAAAAGTCTCATCTCACATGTGACAGGAGACATTTCATTTCAAATGAGACAGACAGTCCACACACTTTGGATGACACTTGGATGTGGGAATTACAGATAAAGTCAAGGCATTTATAAGTGAGCACTGTAGCCTTACATTTCTGAATGACAGAGAAAGCATTGCTTAAGTGTTGGGAATAATTAAAGTTTGTAGTTCCCTGCAAGGCCTTTAATCTATTGCCACAAAATATGCTACCAAATGGTAAGATTAAGCTTTTTTTGATTGGGTTTTTTTTTGTTTTGGAATGAGGAAACAGAAAGACAAAAAGGTGAAGGACCTGCCTGCCTCCTCCCAGTTCTGACCGAGCACCCCTGCACGCAGCGGGAGCATCCCCGGACCCGGGCTGGGAGCTGGCGGTGCAGCAGCGGGCCCAATCCGCCCCATCACGCTGCTGCTGCTGCGTGGCGTGAACGTTGTCCTTGTGAAAGTGCTCTGCTCCGCGTTGGCTTTGCTCTTTATCCCTTTCGGGACTGGCCAAGCCCTCCCTCCCAGCCGCTGCGCCCCAAAGGCAGGGACAGACCTGGCTGTGACCACCGTGCTGCCGAGCAGACCCTCCAGCCCTCCCCTCCTCTGCGTTCGGCCGCTTCGCTGAAGTGCTTAATTTGTTTTAAAACACTTGTTCTCATGAGTTATCAGCTGACTCCTGCCAGCTGAGTGGAGAAGTGATTTAATTTTCCAGTTTAAGCATGGCAGATGTGTGTGTGGGAGGGCTGCGAGGGAAAAGGGGGGGTTGTTGTTGTTTTTAAGGTGACCAAAATCTGGTCCACCAGATTTAATCTAACCTACTTTCAGCCCTCTGAAATGGTGAAGGCTGACACAAGGCTTCTTTCGCGGCAGGGACGCACGGCAGGGTGTGGGGCACAGGGGCGCGTGGGGGGGGTCCCGTGGCCGTGGGTCCCTGATGGGGCAGAGACGCAGCCGCCCGCGCTGGGGTGCGACGAGCCCCAAGGGCAGAGACGTGGCGGTGGTGTGGAGAGCAGCTTTCGGCTGCTCAGACCTGGCTCCAGGTCTCCCAGAAGCCATGTCCCTCCTCAGTCTTGCCACAGAATTATTAGCAGCAGGACAGGCTCAGGTGCTGCTCTTTGCAAAACCCCTCTTTGTAACCTGTTCATCCCGTCACAATCCCCTCTTGCCTCCGACGCGCAGGCATGCCTCTCCCAGCCTGCCGCGGATTTCCACGTTACTTGTTTGACTTAAAGTGTGTTTTGCTTTAGCATTCAGTCACGCATTGTGAAGGTCAGAGCCCTGCTTTGAGCTGGGCCTAGAAGGTGAGAAGCTACACTAGAAAATCAAGTGTTAGTAAGCTTTTTGCCTTCCCACTGTAGGTACAGACAAGACTTGAATGGTGCCGGCAGGAGTTGGAGAGCTAAATTTTATTTTTTATTCTTTTCTTTCTGTTCTTCAACAAGAACACCCAGTTGTAAATACTTGGGAGGTAGGCTTCAGTAATTGAAAGGATAATTTGGCACAGCAAATATCCAAAGACAACGGCTCATGTTAATCAAAAACCTGTGATAAAAGAACAGTACAGTCTGTTACTCATAATTAGTCCTGTCTTGAACTATGGAGGCTAACGATATCCAAAACAGCAATTTTAGCTCCGGAACAGTGAGCCATCACAATATGCAGCACAGCAGGAGACAGAACTGCTCACCGACTGCCAGCCCTGTCCCCGCTGCTGCATCTCCTACGTGTGTACCACACCTCTCTCTTATTAACTTGCACCAGCCCCTCCTATACCAGTCGTCTGTTTTTTCAAACAACCTGCACTGTGCCTTTCCCTAAGGCAGAGGTAGGACACTATCCCAGGCAGAGGGGTGCAATGGGAACGTCCTTCTCCTCTGGGAATGGCAGGCAGCGGGGAACTCCAAGGAAAAGCAGTTCAAGGTATTTCCCTTCTAGGTTTGTAACACTCACCCAGGAATTTAAATTTTAGTGTCAGTGGTAACAGCTTATTAATAGAAAGAAGAAACCAATGATCAAGGATCTCACAGTGGAAGAAACGTGATGTACTTTGAATTATTCTGCACAGAACACAATCTTCAAAAACATCGTTTTGCTTTACACTTGAAAATTACAGTCTCTGCTTTCGAGTTATTGGATGAGGAAACAAGAAGCAGCATTTGTGTGATGACTGAAGGAGAGATTACAATGTAGAAATGAAAATTCATTACAAACATAATGCAACAACAAAGAATGCAAATGTACAGATACAGGTAAACGGCAAATAAATTCAGCAAAGAGAAACACTGTGTATTTAGTGGAAAATGACACAGTAAGGTGTCTCTGCACACCTCAGATGAGAATCACATTAATTGATTTCAGAGCTGGTTCATTACTATATTCTGATAACAGTGCTACTTTGTGTGGTAATGGTGGAATTTGTTCTGAAAGCCTGCTCCATCCTCATGGAAGATCCGAGCGTACGGTGGGGCAGTAGTGGCAACAGATGGCAAGAGAGGGTAACCCGGTTTGGAAATGCTGGGAAAGATGCAGAGCACTGGTTTGGGGTGGTGGTTTAAAGTATGACTTGAGGCCACAGATCTGGAGATCTGCAACCTGCTCCATCTCACTGGAGGTGTCCTGGAGCAGGACGTGGAGCCTTTCCCTCTCCCCTATTGTGTTTAGAAGGTGAGTACTCAGCTGCCTCAGATCACGTATGGGAAAGCAAAAAGGGGAGGTGGTGTTATGGTTTACTTTGTTCATATCTGTAAAGCATTTTAAAATCACCATAGGTAATGCAACCTCAAAGGTCAGGGTCAGTTTGTTTCAAATCATGCACTGCAAATACATGGTACCGAACATTGCACCAGACCGCGAGTGAGCTGTAACCTCATGTGTCAGCACTTCTCCTGTGAGCCTCCTGAGCCAGACCACAATGTTCTGCACTGGGAAGGCTTTGGGATGTCCTTTTAACATGTCTCAGTGATGCAAGGGTTGGAAAGGTGTTGTGGTTTTGTTTTTTTTTCTTTAAATCAGTACAGGAACTGCTATTGTACCATTGCTATGTCAAAAATTGTCAGTCAGAGGTTTGAGGAGGTTGTTTTTTCTCTGCCCCTTTTAACCTTCTCTGTTTTTGCAAATTAAAAGAAGTTTTCCCATCAGATTCAATTTCTACTTCAAATAAGTAGCATTTATGCTGGGGAAAAACTCTTCAAACCACTCAGAAATTGAGCAGTAAATCAATGGCAGCTTCAGAACAAGTTAGCAATGCTGAGAAACTGAAATGAAGTCATGGATTGATGGGAAGGTTTTCAGAATGACACACAAGTTGAAACTACACCTTTTTGGTTCAGCTCTCCGGATATTTGTCTCCTAGAAGCTGATCCTTCCCCGGCTGGCTCAGAGAATCAACAAACCTCCACGAGAAGGCAGCTATACATTGTACTCTAAGACTACCCAATTTAGTAGCTATTTAAGCACCCTCCAGATTTTCCAGCACCATATAAAATCCCACTGATGGCTTGTCTCCATGCCCAATATGAAACATTTGCTTACCTGCCTGGTTTTAGATAGGAGTAAATGCTCCTTTTGCTTATTCATGAGTAATATAATTAAGTAGAAACAGAACATGCAGAAACCAGCTTTTAGGTGCTCTGAGAGCCAGATTCCAGCCCCAAGAAAACTAAATATTTGGGGCTGAAGATATACAAGGAGATACACCGTTGGTAATCAGGAGTAAATGAAGCATTAAGAAGGAACCAGCTGTTCAGCGAGCAGAACTGCACCGTCCACGAGGAGCGAGGGTGCGCCTGAGGCAGCAGAAGCTTTTCTGTTCCTTCTTTTCTTTTTTTGGCTCTACCTTGCAGCACTTGTAGGCAAATGAGAGGGGAGAAATGACAAAGGGATTTGAGTCTCAGTTCTGATGGCTGTAGTATTACGTGTAGGTTTCCCAGTGGAGAAAGCACAGCAATGTATCTTACGTATTTTTAGGGTAAAAGGACCATTGAGCAAAGATTAACCATTCTGGAGTGCTAACACTGCGTGAAAAGGCATCATTATATTTGGCAAGTGCTGCTTTCCATCGACAGCAACCTGTTATTTGATTTTAGTTATTTATCTTTGTTAAATGAGGGGTACATTTCCATGCAATACATTTTTAAAGTGTTAACCTGAGGAATGGGATATATTTCAGTGGACACAGGGGCTATTAGCTGTTTTGCCTGTCTCTGTAATGTGTACTGCTCATCACTCCAGCCATTTTCATATTGAAGCTCCTTTGGAGTGGCTGACACCCTGTATCTGTAGGTCAGGCAGCAACAGAAACACTGTTTCCTTTAAGTAAGTACATCACTTTGGAGCAGGATATGGAAGTGATCCAATTAATCATCTACGGTTTCTTGCAAGCACATTAGAGTGAGATCACAGTGTTCATGCAGTGGAAATCTTTTCCGTGGCCACACTTAATTTTGTTGAATAGTCTAAGTGCTGTCACACCCTGACTCCCCTGTACCTGGTGGTTCATGCTCAGGCTTTTCTTGCTCCTAGTCCCATCACTCAATTAATCCTTCTTCCTTACGCTAGCCCTGAAATGTCATCTTCTGCACTGGCTCAGTATGTCTGTTTTGTGATTAATCTGCCTCGTACCTGAGCTCTGAGCCCATTTAAAAAGCCGCAGCAGCTTGGGACTTCCTACAAGGTTTTCCATTTCCTTGTCTTATTTACTGTAGAAAATTGCTGATGGAAGGAAAAAAGAAGTTCCCCTTTTGCTCATGGAAAATACATGAGAAACTGAATACAGCTTCAAGGAATAGCTGAGGTCCATCCGGCTAAAACAGGAAGGCAGAAACTAAAAAGGAAAGATGAGAGTGAGAACATCTGGATTTTCGTCCCAAGATATCTGTGTAATAGACTGAAGTACTGAAATACCTAACCTACCATGTTCTTATTCACCCTGAAAAAGAGGGATGGAGAAAGGGGAGGGAGGATAAGCAGGGATTATATAGAATATTAACTAATGTCAGATTATCATCCAGAAACCTGTTTCTTACAGTATATTCTTTCCTCCCTCCCTGACTTGGGTTATTCTGAACCGCTCACTCTGGTGCCTCATTACAAAGCTCCAGCACCTTAATGATGAAATAGGGTTCAGCAAGTACAGGTTTCTTCTGGAGCCAGGGGATGCTGGAGCAAGTTTCCATTCTGCTCAGCCTGTCTCTGTGACCTTGGCAAGCCTCTTCATGTGACTCTGTTCTTCATCTGCAAGAGGCCAGTACCACCACGCTTCCTTCTGCTGTGGGTGCAGAAGCATTCAGGAGGTGCAGGTACTCACCTGTGGTATGGTACAATGATACTATATAAAAGTTTTCTGCACTGAAATACTTAGAGGTGACTCTAAAAAGCAAATACATGATATTTTTATGGTTGGATGTGTTTATCACTGTATCACTGCAGTATCTCACGACGTGAGTAACAGTTATAAAAGCACTTTGAGCTTACTTGACAGTAAATGTTTTGTGGCTATTCTCAATTTCTTCCCCTTGTATTTTAAACTCCTGAGCTGTGTCATCATTATTTATTGGCATCCGAACTCCAGCACGGTGCGCAGAAGCACTGTGCCGGGTAAGGGGGACCAGACAGTGCCTCACCTAGGGAGCACCAGTCCGGAAAGCTCGGGGGGGGCTGGACGCTGCTCTGGGGAGCTCGGGCAGTCCCAGCTGATTTCACATTCTGCAGCAGAATTCAATTTGGACACCCTGTGGGAAGGAAGGTTTCAGGATCAGGTGAAACATAGTAGCTCGCTTTCAAGCATTGTAAATTTTCAGGTGGGCAGAACTGAATGGATTGCCCTTTACCCAAAAATGTAATTTCTCTGTTACAGAAGAGTAGCATTTGTAAAGAACTTTAACCTGGGTAGCCTCTGTGTGCAATCTCTGACCAGTAACAAAGCAGTGTCTCATGGGGTACAAAGGCAGCAATAAATTCTATATTGACACTGAACAAAATTTAATATCTGCTGCATTTTCCTCTATGTAGGAGGGTACTTACTGCAAGGTAATGTGCTGGCAATTCTGAATAATTCAAGTAGCCAAAGGCACTTCTAGATACAGGCATATGTACTTCAGACCTGCATCCCTTCCTGAGATCCCCTTCTTCAGTTCTGGTACCCATCGAACCCTTCTTCTCCTCTTCATAAGGATGTGGTGCACATCTATTAAATTATGAAGCTTTACCTTCGTCAGCCTGTGATTACATTACCTTTGTTTTTACCCCAGAGTGCCAATTAAAAAAGGAGCCCATGCAATCCTACAAAGGAGCATGAAAGCAAACATGGGAGACTTGTCACAAACTGCTCCCTTTCCATATCACCACACACACCGGGCATGACTGCTCCTGCTAGTTGAAAGTAATTGAAACAGGTGCTGTATTAATATTTATAAGAAGTTCTCACTAAAACACTATTTGATCTGCTCATGAGAAATGCTGCACGTGGAGCACTTTCTGTGACCTGGCTCTCAAGTGCCCCCCGTTCTCCTGTGCTTCTTGCACACATTATGCACATTGCCAGTGGAATTTCATATTATTTATAACTTGCTTTTTATGTCTCAAAATGTCTGAAGAAAGACATCGCTGTCCCTTTCCTCCCCAGATCTGGCCAGGGAGCACTGGTCTCTAAAAAGGAGCCTCTGCTCAACAAGCTTAAAAATAATAATCAAACAAGCAGGTCTACAGATGCTGGCAGGTGGCTCGGAGGATGCCCTTCCTCCAGCGCGGGCTTGCTGAGCTGTCTGTGAGATTCGGCGCTCCGAGCTCTCCTGGTGACAGGAGGGGGGAAATGGCATTGCCCCCACATATTTCTTGGGTTTCCCATGAGTGACAACAGTGGGGAGCATTTCTGACCAAAAACGGCCGGGGACAAAACTCTCCACTGGAGTCTCAGTTTTTGCACGGCTGGCAGCTCCCCACTCTGTCTTGATATTCTGCTGGTGTAGCAGCCTGTAAGTACTCGCCAGTTCTTTTCAGCATGTCATTACTGGGCTATTAGCTGCCTGTGAACTGTGTAATTGAGACAGAGCGGATTATGTGTACACACGAGACGTTGCCTCGTGTCCTCGCCTTCCCCCGGACCCGCTGGCACGTGTCCGCGGCGGTGGCCGCCTCATCCCACGACACTGTTCGTTGGCACTGGCGTCTGGTATTATTTCTGCAGCTCGGTTGAATGGGCATAAAGACAGGAGAATAATGAAAGGTCAAGACTGTAATGACTTTTCCCATGAATTCGTACCAAATTTTGTGAGGAGTGATGGATATCTTCATGAATAGGTTGCAATATAGATACCAGGTACTCATTTAGTAGGAAACAGTAGAGCCAGGTAAGCCTTAATTCCATGACTCTTTTTCACTGAAATGTCAATGATCCAAGTATTTTTATTGCTTTTTTTTTCTGTTGGCAGACTCAAAAGCCAAAAGGAACCACTGTGAAGTCTCAACTGACCTCTTGAGAGCACAGGGACAAAATACTTCCCATCCAAACCTGCCATGTATTAAATGATGTGCTGCAGAACTACAGGGTCTGATCGGAGGTGATCTGCCATCCTGGAGCACCAGGTGACATGGTGAAATGTAAACACATATTTTTTTTTTTCATTAACAGTTTCAGTAAAAAAATAGAATAAGAATGTGAAGCCTAGGGACAGATGGACAGGAATATTAAGAAGCATCCATTCCAGAGGCTCAAAGAGTAGCACAGATGTATGACAGTGTCTTGTCTTGGGTATATTTTGAGCCCTTTTCCAATTTGTTATTTTGTGACAGTAGAATTCAAGTGTCTAAACAAACACAGGTGTGGCTGCAGCTTACCACATGCAATGATGCCTTCTGGTCAGCCATGTACCAGAAAATAGAAGAAAAATAACAGTGCTTGCAGAGCAGTGGTTTCCAAATGGTTGCTTAGGCATTTAAATAATTAGGTCTAGGAATTACAGCAGGGAATGACATGCCAAGGCGCCTAGGAAGAGCTGGTCGAAACATTTTTTATGAAAACAGGAAAAATCTATTGCAGTAGAAATATTTTTTTCCTGGATATGTTTAATAATATTCTTTGAAATGTTTGCAATAAAATTAAAAATTCCCATGGAGGAACATGGAGCATTTCACCAGATGATCGGGTGGGTAATAGACATTTATTCCTTTTGGTGACTGACTGACTTAGTTTCTGGTCCCTTGTTCCATTCCTGTCACTTAATGGTGACTCAGTAAAAGCCTCTGGGAACCTGCTCAGGGCGATGTGCAGCAGCACCTCTGCATGAGCCCCTGCCCGCAGCAGCAGCCCTTTCTCAGCGGTACGGCTCCCCGGCAGGATGAGACCACCTGGGTCCTCCTCTTCTCTTCAGGGCATCTCTGTTGTGCCGACCAGGGCCGCAATCCCCCGCTGTCCAAGAAGAGTGAGGCTTCCCACAGCAGCCTTCTGCTTAAAGACTTCCCTCAAACCAGGAGAAAGGAGAAACTGGTGCTGATGGTGAGATCTCACTGGTTATACTTCCTGGGAAAGGCACCGTTTGGACAAAGGGAAACTTCTTCACGGAAAGGCTCAGGGAACTGAATGCAAGTGAATAAAGGCGTGAGTTTAGCTAGAAAGGCACTAAACCCTATTTTGAGTCTCCTAAATGAAGGTGAATTGAACCAAGGTCCCTTTGATTCTGAAACCATTTTAGAGATTTAATGATTCCGCTAATTGTTTTGCCTGATTGATAATGCATGATTCATTGTGAATTTAAACCCCACAGACTTCAGGTATTTGTTTGGTGTGACATTTTGGTTTATCTCTTTGTACATAGGGAATCATCACGTGGATGTAGGGAGGTAGAGAACCAGAGGGAAATCAACCTGCTGGAGGATTTGCAGCAGACCTGGAGTCAAAAGACTTTTCAAATCCATATTGATTCAATATATTTTTTTATTGCTCTGAACTGCGGAGAATACTGAAGGGGATTGGCAGCTAGAGGGATTTCATATAGGCCGTCGGTGGTGCCTGCTGTGAGTGAAGCGGGTCAGGTCCATCCCGCGCAGACACCGTAGCCTTGGGGAGGCGAGACCCCCGCTGACGATGACTGGGGGGCCCTGGCACAGCACTGGGAGAGTCGGTGGCACGTCCTGCCACGCTGCACACACGTGGCTTGCTCGGCTGTAGGCACGGCTGAACCAGCTGCCGGGAAGGGAGGTGATGCTGCTGAGCTCGCCCTGCTTAGCAACAGGACTAAGGCAAAGGCTCATGCTATTAAATAGCTCACTTTATTACGCTCAAATCCATTGTATTTGAAAATACGTGTTCTCTGTCCACTTTTTTTTTTTTTTTTAAATCTTGGAGCGTTATTTGCTTATCACAGGGCAGCATTGTTCTTAAGAGAGCATGGATTTTGTCTGCACTTGGTTTGCTCTTCTAAGCTTTTGCATCCTTCTCGTCTGCCTGGTACTGCACACCATTACTGGCTCAGATCAAATATGCCAGAACAATCTTTGGGATGCAAGTGCACTTTTCTTTTCTCCCACAGATGCCTACTGGCAGCAATAGTAAGAAAGATTTCTCCCTACATAAAACCAAAGTAGAGGTGAGGAGATTTGTTCTGCCGGTGCAGTGATAAACCACGAGAAACCGAGCTCCATCTGCCAGACCCGGCTTGGCAGATCTCTGCCAGCTTTCACATCTGAAGTGAAGACTAGCAGCATTGCTGCACTATGTGGGCAGGAATGAGCCAGGGAGACATTTCCCAGCATGGGGAGAACAATTCTCTTCCTTTCTCAGACAGCTTTTTAAGTATTAGCAACCATGGTAACTGGAATAGAAATGTAACCAGAGCGCCGTGCATTCAGCTTGACACAATTATCTTTGCAGAACAGTCGTGTTAAAAATAAACACGACTTGCACCAGATTCCTCAGCCACCTCGCTCCGTGCCGTGCGGGAGACCTGCCGAAAGTTCGGTGTAGTTTGGATGAGTGCGTCGCGCGCCAAGGCCCGTGCAATCTGTTGGCGTTGATGGTGTGTCTGCCCATCGCCATCATTTCTCCTTGAGCTGCATCTGGGGAAGAAGACGAAGACCTCGGTGGGGTCCCCTTGTCCACCTGCATGGAGACTGTGCAAAAGAGGGAGAGGGCTCCGGGGTGGACATGCCCTTCCCCAGTGAGGAGACATCAGCATCCGCAGGGTGATGGGGCAGCAGAAGCCTCCACGTGCCCCGGGGAGGTGAGGACCTCTGTGTGTGTGTGTGTGTGGTGGGCATCCACCCTTAGGACTGTTTTGTGGCAGCGCAAGCTTGGTCGAAGTTAAACCCAACGTAACGAGGGCTGTGGACATGGTTTCATCCATTTTAGCATTGCAGCTTTAGCTCTGCAGTCCAACACTTGCACAGGGTATCTTGCTGGTAAGCTCTGTGCAGACTGAAGTACACCTTGATCTTTCTTTTAATGGTTATTTCTGATTTCATTCTTATGTTATTTAGAGAAATCCTTAACATTCACTGAATTTATTGGTACACCAATGCATTTGCCTACTAAGCACAGCTATTTTTCCACTCAAGATAGCTTTTGAAGAAGGTAGTTAGTGTTTCAGCAGGAATTACTGTATTTATTTAATATGGCATATGTATTGCCATGCTAAAAGATCTGGAATCAATGTTTGCTCTTATAACTGTTGGCCTAGATCAGTAATAATTCAGATTTGACTGATAAGAGTGCATCATCCATTGACAGTAGAGCAAACCTTGGATAGCAAGGGTCTTTCTTTGGAGATCCTAGGTAAGATCAGTTGAGGGTACACAGATTGTAAGCTGTGTCTTAAAATAATTGCTAGAAATAAGCTTAGGAATAAAAAAGGATTTGGATACTTCATTTTGTCAATGAACATACTGTGATTTAAAACTCAGAATACTTTGGATTTGACATCTCTGCCTCACATCATTATATGCTCTACAAGAGATGGCAAAATGCAGGGAAAAATCATTACCAAATTGGTCTTGTTAGAATTCAGCCATCCATCATTAGTTTGTCCATTTCAAACTGCATTCACACTCAGTGTTGGGCTTGCACTATAAGCCCAACATGCTTTTCTCATTTGTAACGTTGTGATGAATTCTTCCTCCATCTTCAGCAGATGAGTAGGAGTTAAAAGAGCCACGTCAAATACTCCTCCAGTTTTGTTTGCAAGCCCACCACATTGGGCTCCTGTGCTTTGTCACGAATAGGTCACTGATAAATTCACAGTGGCAAACACTTCAGAACCCAAAATAACACAACTCGAATCACTACTAAGGTGCTGTGGTCTTATTTCCAAACCCATAGAAGTTCCCTGCGTTTGCACCAAAGTGGGTGAGGACATCCCAGCTAACTGCAGAGGGATGGAGGGAAGTGTACCTCGTGCACCACATCATTGCTCCTTGTCAGAGTAGCAATTAAATCATCACGCAAAAGCATGTGGAAAAAGGGAAGAAAGTTTGAGTAGAGGAAGTATAAAAATTTTTCCCCTTGTCTTTTTTAATCAAGGGAAAGGCATAGATTGCAAGCTCTTAACCACTAAAGGTTTTTGCAAGAGTCATTTCTGCAAATGTCTTACATTCCATATATAGATCTTGAGTCTATGCTTTTAATGGACTGACAAATGTACAATAACCCCAGATGACTGTTACTTCATTGCTTGGCTATACAGATAAGAGGAATGCTTTCTTTTGATTGAGATCTTAAATCAATTGTTCCTTTACCCAGTGTCTAGTGGTTATTATCCAAGGAGAAGATAAAGTTCAGATGGTAAATTGTTAATATTGTAAGAAAAATGTCTGTTGTGCCCTGCTTAAAGTTTCCTGTCTAGATGAAATACATTCTCCTATAATATTTAAGATTGTGTGTAATCCATCAGAGTACATATTTGATCAGTGGCCATATTCGCTTGCTCTGTCACTGCACCGTCAGGTTTTACAGTGCAGTTCTGTAAAATCTGCCTGCACGCCGCACTCAGCAGCAGCAGGGAGCAGAGCCTCACTCCCCGGCTGGCCTGGTGCTCCTCCTGGGCGAGGGATGAGCTGCTGGGAAGCTGGGCAAGACCCTGTCTGGCTGTTTGGGAAAGGAGCCAGCCATGCCACAGCAGATCCCCTTGTCCTGCTCCAAAATATCAGGGACTGTGCTGCTGGCAGCATGGAACTGGAAAAAAGCCCAAAGGGGTCACTTGCTTCATGCTTGCCTACCGCTGCCATTTCCCATCAGTGACACGTGGAGGTGGAGGAGAGCAGGAGCTGTAGGTCAGCCTTCGGGATGGAGCGGTGGGGCGTCCTGCCAAGGCCATGCCTACGGAGGACTTCTTGTATTAGGAGAGAGCATCCTGAGCTGTGCCACATCACGAGTCAGTGTCGATGCTCGGCAGCGCAGGGTATACATCAGGCAGATGAACATAGTATAATCCTGTGCGTTCACATCCATTTCCTACAGCTTCTCCTCTGGCGTTAGGCATTTTGCAGGGTTGTACTGTCTGTGATGGCCGCTGGACCACCGGACCCTCTGCTCTTGAGCCACCAGCACTTTGAAAGTGGAATCCTTAAAATGTTTTCTGGGATTATTCATTGCCTTTTCAAGTTCCATGGCTACAGTAATAAATAAAAAACATTTGGATGTTCTTCCTTTATATCTTTATATCTATGTTACCAAAGATACCAAATTTCCTCGCAAGCACTCAAAATACATAGTCTCACATTTGCTTCCCAAATGAGCAACAGCTCTAATTCTTCATCTGCTCATCTCCGATTTAGTTTGGGTCGTAATATTTCATACCAATTTGCTATTGAATTTTCACCTTGTGTTATTGAGAGAAATAGTTCTGTTATTTTCTAATCGTGACTCATGTTGCACCTTACAAACTTTAACTAGTCTCAGGGTCATTCTCATTGACAAATTGCTGTAGGATGCTAAAGTAATTATTCGTCCTTGGGAAGATGTATATCCTTTATTGAAGGTATCCTAAGAGTAAAACAATTTTGCTATTAAAATGTCTGCTCTATCACTAGAAGATCAAATACTTATCCTTTTGACCAGTTCATGCTAGTCCCTGAAAAGCAGAGATCTAGCAAAAAGTACTAAAACCTACTCCACGAAAGGCTAGCTGTAGAGAAGGTATATAATTAATATGACTGTATATAACAACTAATTCTGATACTTTTCTCTTTTCATTTCGTTTTTGTGTTTTAGATCTGACAGTGATCACCAAGGAAACTAAAAAACACTGGTGGCTCTTCACATCTCCAGCAAAGCTGAGTTAGATGCTCCTGGTTCGGGGCAGTGTGCTTCACTTGGGTCAAGTACAAAAAGCATCAAGTGGTCCCAGGTAGTGGCTCTCCTACTTGTCTCTCTCTTGGGTTTAAAGCCACCTCAAGCCCCCACTGTGACCTCTACAACTAACCCGGGACTGAAGGAGGCAGACCAGGAACCCCAATGGCTTTTCCCGGCCAAGAGACAGGCACAGGTACAGACAGTATCTAGCAAATGGGACTCTGGTCCGGCTGATATCTTTGGGTGCTGCCACAGCGAATGTGTGCAGAAGTTGATAGCTAAACTCTGTTGATTTATTTGTGCTCCTACATGCTAAGTCTGAGCCCACACAGATATGGCTGTGTGTCCTCTGTTTTGGTAAACAGCTAGAGCAAGGGGGACACCCTGAATCTAAAAGGTGTCTGCTAAGGTAAGAGCTCAGTGAATGAAAGCAAACCCTAGTTCCATCAAAATCGATAGGAAAATTGAAGAAATGCTCGCAAACCAGGATGAGGACCAAAACTTGGTAAGGAAGCAACAAAGAGTGAAGAAACTCTGCCTTAGCAGACCCTGGTTAACTACAGCCACAGAGCCCAACTCCATAGCAAACTTAGACCTATGTGTAGGGGGCCGGATTCTTCCCCTCATGTGCTCCTGTTGGTTCAGATTCAAGGACCCGACATAAAAGAGAAATCCAGTTTCCACATTGCCCTCTCAAACCCATTTTATTTCCCGTCTCCTTAACCCAGAATTTGTGGCAGTGTCGGCTGCTGCTGTTGTGACAGATGCTGAAAGAGTCTTGCAATATTTTTGGTGCTAAAAGCAGTACTTCTTTGTTGACAAACTGTTAAAAAAAAAAGATTTACCGTTATGGGCCTGTTTCCCCTCAGGGTTATTTTCTACAGGGAATAACTTTGGCTCTGTCCGTTGAGGACGCAGAGTCGGGCACAGCACCAGGGGACACGCAGACACCAGGGACCTCGGGGAAGGACAGTGTCCTGCCTGCTCATGCAAGTTATTCAAAGTAACAGCTTGTCCAGACACGAATATCTATTCATGCCAAGTTCCTTTTCGGTTTTCCTGCCCTAATGAGATTCCGGTCTAAGTCTGGTTCTTGCTGAGAGGTAAAGTAGTGGCCGTGAGCAGATCCCAGAGAGGGAGCACCGACCGGCATGGGTGGGAGCACAGCCAGCTTGTCCTCCTCTTCCAACCCAGCTGGAAATGCCTTCTCCTTCAGCCCCAGTGGCTGCCAGCGTGCTGGTGAGATGGGGCCAGGCCAGGCCACGGGGTTTGTTCAGGGCCGCTCGTGTCCGTGGGCTCGGTACCCCGGCGGGGGGCCGGAGGGGCGATGCGGAGGATGCCCCGCTGCTCCGCGCAGAGGGCACGGCCGCGGGCTGATGCTGTAAGCTGCCTCTCCTGGCAGCCCTGGTCCTCCCTCGGGCAGGTGTTCCGGCCTGGGGAGGGGTCAAACGCACAGGTAATTCTTCTGAAATTCAAAGGATCTCGAGTGTATCCACGTCCTTAAATTTTGTTCTGCACTGGTGTTGTCACGAATGGTTTCATCAGCTTCCCTCCGGCTGACAGACAACAGCCCCTCTCCAGGACTCATTTTTTTCTACACAGCTTTGCTAATGACTTTGCACCCGTAGCCGTAAGCGCCTGTGTCCCCCAGTCTGTCTCTGCCTGAGGTCTCCTCATCTGTCTTCCACAGAAGCAAAGGGTGACTCTTCCCACGGGTCTGGTTGATGTGCTCATGATGAACTGCATGTGTTTAATGTGCAGCCAGAGTAAACTTCTGCGCTAGTGCCACTTCATGGACATCATGATGATGTCCTAGTCCATGCCCCGCTCCTCCAAGCAGTCTCTTTTTCTTTAGTATATCACCTGGAGAGCTTATACTGCACAGTTTGTGCTTTTCTTGCTTTGGGAATGAATAGATGACAGTTGTCAATATCTAGGACGTTACACCAACGTTGAATGCAATGGCTTTTTTTCTTCAATGACACTTTGGGGATGCTAAATGATCTTTTTGACTGTTAACAGAACACACAGAGCTATGCAGCTCCATTAAAGGCTTTGCAAATATTCAACTACAATAAGTGTCTTCTGCCTCTACCGCATTCCTGATTTTTTCTATTGACAGGAATCAATAGTAGCGTATATGAGGAAACAGATAAATATGTATCTAGATAATGAGAGGTAAATGGCTCTTCAGAGCAAGTTGGCCTCACAAATTTCCATTTGTCTCTGCATTTTCTTATTTTTTGGATGAGTACTCAGCTATGCATGTTATCCCGCTCACCTTGAATGTATCTGAAATCTCCAACCTCTCTTCAATGTGCTTTCAGCATTTTGTAATGTCAGATGTTGCTTCCAGCTGTAGAGAAAAATTATCTTTTATACTTCTTTAAAGTAAAAGCAATTTAGAGCATTTACATCTGCAGAAACAGTAGCTCCTTGTGGAGTCCAAAACCCAAGAGGTGCTTGTTTTTGTACACTATTGGACTATATCAAATGCAGCATTGTGGAGTAGTTAATGATTGCCTTTTCATGTCAGCTTTTAAATTTTTGTGTAGTGTCTTTATTATTCATACCAATCTGTCTTTTAGATCATCTTCCACAGACACTCCAGATTAAATTTTCTTCATTATCATTATAGAACGAGATGAATAAGTGGCACATCTGTTCATGAAGTGTTTTATTATCTGTTCTGATGAGGTTTTGGATGAATAGCGGAATGACTTAAATATGGAGCAGAGAAATGCATACAGGTTTATGCATAATCTTAAATTCATAACCAGTAGTGCTAACTCGAGGAATCTGATTTTATACCTAAGAGGTAATTATTAATTAATGATCTGGGCCAATTTATCATGAGGGCCAACTTAATGAAGGGACAAGACGAGACAGAAAACAAACCTGCATGTGAAATAGCACTAATGAAGACCCACACATTGTTTAACTGGTTCTCGTTCCATCACTGCAAAGGAAAACTCCATAAATATTTTATAAACACACCATTCTAGCTGTGTAAAACCAAATTGCACCAATAAATCTATTTATCCAGAAGTTATTTCCTAATTTCTTACAGCTGCATCATTTACAAAGGAGGACGCTGATCATTTGTCTATCAAAGAGACAAGAAGGCTAAATTTTCCACACCCATATGGTAGTGGTGGTTTCCACAAACACTCCCAAATTGCAGAGCACGCACTATCCCATTTGTCTTCGGGTCTGGTTGTCCCAAAGGGAGACAGAAGCCCTTGGAGGCAGCCCAGGATGGACACGGCAGCCAGGGTTTTCCACCTGCAGGTCAGGCTCCCTTTTGGAGGGGCTATCTTTCTCTTCCATGCCTAAACATTGCTTGACGTCCTGAGGAAGATGCCCCAGTCCCAGCTGGGTGCCAAGGTGGGAAGGGAGTGGAGGGAATACTGGAGTCCGGAGTAAAAAACTCCTGCTCCACTCGGGTGCGCTGAGCACTCTTTGATGCCCAAAATGTTTGATGGGGCACTTTATTGACCCCCTGCAGATGAGGTAAAATGAAGCATCAGATTCCTATATGATCTTTATATGTTTGGTTTGGGGATGCGAAATATAAGTAAGTAAAGTGGATTGTATGTAAAATACGAGCCCGTGTCAGACAGAAGAGTGGCATCTTGAGCTCCAAGAGACAAATCACTCGAGCTGCAGGAGCTGTCATGGTATACAAGGTTGCCAGGAACAATCAATAAAATTATAGCCTTGTACTACATGGTTGTTTATCTGCTATTATGGAAATAAGGTACCATCAAAACTGTTGAAAATCTTGAGGATTACAGTATGCACAATTTGGGGATATGACAGCAACATTTAATGATGTTATTCTGACAGGTTCTGTTTTAAAAAAAAATGAAAGTCACAAACTTCTACTGTTGTTGTTGCCTGCATACAGCTGAAAGGATAACAATTAATGTTATTTGTCAGCTCTTATGGAAGAACAAATTTGGAATACTGTACAGTGTCTCAGAAAGCTGAAATCCCCAGAGTAGCACAGGTAACATGGCAAACACAAAGATGCTCATTATTAGTATAGCTTCTACTGAGCAAAAGTGCCCATCAGATTGGTAATTCTCCTGGATTTCAGTGGAAATTTTACATGAAAGAAAAGCAGAGCAGACATGGGCACAGTACAGCGCTTTGTGCTGGGCTGCAGCCCCGGCAGCTGGAGCACTGCTGCACGACACCGGCTCCACTCGGGCTCTGGAGTTCTCATTTAATGGGGAAAAAATGTTCAGCTAATCCCACTTGATTGTCTTTTGCTATCTAGAGCTGTGTGGTAATATTTAACTTCCATCTGAAAATACATAAGGAAAGTTAATTTAATATATCATTTAAAGAACAGATCATTTTACTCTGAAAAATCTCTGCTATTAATAAGGCATTAAGAGCTTAATTTTGGGCTTGAGCTCAGATCAGGGAGAGAAAAGGCATTCCCAGCCTCCAGGCTCAGGCCTGGGGAATCTCTCAATTACAACATGTTAGTATTTTTAGTAAATACCATTAATTGAACAAGTACATTTTCAAAAACAATGCAGAAAAAGCATTTTGCCCCCAAACTGTACTCACACCACAGTTTTTGAGTTGCCTACAGTTTTTGAGATGCTTTGCTTTTCTTATTTATTTCCCAGATTTTACAAGTCAAAGGGTCTTTACTATGGCCTTCATGAAGAGGTATGATTTAAACCTAAATTGCTGTTGTAGGAATTTTAAATATTTAAAAAAAAGTTTCATACAGATTGAGTTTAGACCATTGTTTTCGTGATCCGTCATACAGGCAGATTCTGTACTGAACATTTTTGTCTACTTCTGAAGATAGTATCAATCACCTCTGTTCTTGACAAGCCCTAAGGAGAAGAACATTTATCAGTCTCTATTAGAATAGTCTAAAAAAAATTCTAGAAATGACATTTTATAGAGACAGTATGATCTGGTTGGAAAATAGCAGAAGCTTGATGCTTTCCCTCAAAAATTCTGTGCTGCCTCCTTATATAGTTGCTGTCATCACAGCATCCACACACCTCACTCCTCCTCTTATTTTAGGAGATCCTTTTTATATATTTTCACGTCAATCCCACGGGGGAAGATTCCAAAATGGGAGAGCAGGAGGCCAGACCCTATTCAGCTGGCATAAAACCTACCCAAAGCACGGAGCCTACAATTTTCTGTTGGCTCCTGCCCCTAAATCCCCAAAGCCAAGCGCTAAGCAACATCTGGTGCAGGGATTTGAGAGGATGGTGTCCAGTGGAGCGTAATACCCACGGACACGGCCCATGCCGTAGCAGGGCAGACGACTATTTCTCCAAATTTACCTTTCTCCAAGTTGGTATTCAGAATCATAAAATCGTTTAGGTTGGGAGAAGACCTTTAAGATCATCGAGTCCAACCGTCAACCCAACACCGCCACGTCCAGGGCGCTCCCTCGCCGTCGCCCGCGCTGCCCATCACGGAGCAGCTCCGCTTCCACGAGCTCTCCTGCTCGCAAAGGGGTGAGGGCGGGTGGGCTGCGGGAGACGCGCAGGTCCCACGGGGCACGCGGCGCAGCCCCACGCGGGTGGACTCGGGGGGGTCCTGCTGCCGCATCACGGCCCCCGCATCCCCTCTGGGAGCTGCCCCTGCGCCGGGGCAGCAGCCGCCGGGTGCGGGTCCTGCATTTCGGCGGTGCCGGGGGATGAGGGTCTCTGCTCTGGCTTTTACTCCCCAGCGGAGCACGGCAAAAAGGCCAACGACAGTCGCTGGTTTCCTTTTTGCTGCTCCTTCGGGGCAGGGTGAGCACCGAGCCCTGCAGCTCTGCGCCCCGTCGTGCGGGGTCCAGGTTTTGCAGCACCGACAAACGAAGCAGGAGGGGGTCCTGCCTGGGCACGGGCGATGCTCTTCCCTTTGAAGCGAGCGCAGGTACGGGCATGCTTCTTTCCAGCAGACGCAGTATTTGCCCAAGAACTGTCCAGAACTTTATATGCTTGAATTTGACACCACATACATTTAGCTATAATAGTAAAATCAGTGGGACCATTAAAGCAGATTATGCACTAATAATTATGCAAATATTCCTTCAGTGAAGCTATAAAAATCTCATGAAGATTTAGCACATGGCTATTACAAGGAGAGAAATATGTGGAAAATGAGAATGAAGATCATTAACTTTAAGGAGTTAGGGGAATTTTTTTGCTATCATTTAAATACATGATTTGGGATGCCTTTGCAGGTTTAACCTGGAGGAGACGATTAGTTATAACTGTGCTGAAATACAACTGCAGGATGAAAATTTGGTCTGCCTGGAGAAATGATCGCTGGAAAACAGAGCTCACCTGTTTTGTCCTTTTAGAAAGAACTTAAATACAGTATTAGGGCATTTATAAAAAGCAGAATAACATTTGTATTCCTAGCAGGTAGATCTAAAAGGAACATCCATTTTCCTGTTTCAGGGCACAGATTAGTGGTTGGAAGGAATTACAAAGGGGTTTGACTGCTTCCCCGCTCCAATGCCCTTGATTTTAGCTCTGGCTGGAAGAGCAGGACACTTGCTGTGGCACTGGGTGCAGAGCAAAGCAAGTAACTTGCTGCCCCACAAGCCCTAGCAGCTTGATATTTCACTACAGTTGATGTAACAAAATGATATAATATTTGACAAAGAGACCACCCAAAGGAGCAAATTCAGTTTAACTTATTGAAGCTGGGTTCAGCATCCAGGCCCTGATATAACACTTAGTACTTAATTAACTTTAAACATACAGGAACCACTGGAAGGGTAGATACCATAGTGACAGGCAAGTCTTCAAGGCTGATGGCTCTATCCCAACGGAAAAAAACCACCCTATTTTTTTTTTGTTATGCTTAAGTATCAGCTTGTGTGTGTTGAAGTCAGAAACCTAAAGTGCATCTCACTGTTTGGTCCTGGTGTGGTACCCAGCACTGATCCAACTTCTGCCTTCCCACTTCAGTGCCAGAGTGAAGAGCCTGCAACGCTTTCGGAAAACGTGCCCGGGGCGGTATAAGTGATGTCCTTCTCCAGGATGCTTTTGCTGTCCGCTTCGTCCAAGGAGATCGACAGGAGAGGTGAGGATGTTACAGATGTGGCTGAATGCATCACTAAAAGCAGATGAAAAGCTGCCACTCCTCTCCACAGCAGCTCTCTGTAGTACCAGGTACGCAGCCACGGTAACAATTACCCGGTACACCAGGGAAGAGAAGGAAATGTTCTTGCTCATGTTTTGTTTGCTGGGAAGGCATATTGTGCAACTGCAGTTAAACTGCCAGTTTTTAGTTCTGCATTGTTAGCTGAATTTATTTCTCATCCATAGTGCTGGAAAAATAAACATGCTTGTGAGTTAGAGATAAGTACTAATACTGCAATGCAACGCAGGGCATAACAAGCAGCATGAAGCAGTGGCAGAGGTAAAGAGTTGGAGAATGGTTTCAGTTTGGTGTGGCTTGCCCTAGACATAAAGGGAGGTATTAGATGTGACCTGAAGATGCGAGTGATTAAAAAGATATGAAATTATGAGGGAAAATATTCAGTCTTTTGTGTTGGCTAAAAGCTGAAAAAAATGCATGAAGAGGCTGGTGAAGACTGGAATGATTTCTGTTGATAATTAGATCAACATATTAGATTTGTGGACAACTTAAAGAGCTAAACTGTAATGTAGTGACATATGTGGCAGTAGCTGTGTGTGGGATAATTCAGGTGAGAAGAACAGTCCTAAGCAGGATACAAAGCTGGAGGGAAAGCTGGAGACGTCAGGGCAGAGGGAAAAGTATGGCTGAAAGTATCCAGACTTCTGCATTTTAGGGGACTAGATCTTGTTGCCGCTGTAGTCAGGGCCAGGTTTTCCCTTAAGTAACAATTTTACCATGAAAGAAGAGAGGGCTGTTGTGTTTGGGTTTGGTTTGGGTTTTTTTCTCTTGGTTTTTTTGGTTTTGTTTTCTTCCTACAAGTATGGACACCAGTGACAACTGAAGGATAACCTCGGAGGGGTTTTGGGACCCGCCGTGTGCAGTTTAATTGCCTGAAGCAGTGGCAGAAGGATACCACATCTCTCCTGCAAAAGCTGTCAGCACTAAGGGGCTGCAGATGGGTCTGTGGTTATGGGAGTGAATTTTGGTCCCTGAGCTGGAGGTGACACGGTGTCGGGGGCTGCTCCCCTCTACCACTTTAGCCAGAGCATCCCAGCGCTGGCGGAGAAGGGACATTGCTGGCAAAGGACATGCTGGCGGGGAGTGAGTTACCCCCACGCTGAAACTTGTGCAAGTCGAATGACTGACTTACATGCCCACGCTCAGCACCGGGAACCGGTCGCTGCTTCGTGCAGGGGCTGGGAGCTGCTCGTCCCGCAGCGTGGCCCGTCATCGCGGGGACAGGAGCACCGGCAGCCTGCGTCCCAGCCCTGCCCTTCCCGGGAGCCTGGGCAAGGGACTCACGGCCAGTCATCTGGGTTGAAAGGATGGGCGGACGCATCCAGGCTAGTACTGCTGTTAATTGAGGGATTATTAGAGTAGAGACATATTTTTTAATCCTTCTATTACTGCGTGTGTGGGCATTGACCTTCACTGTCACCCATCCCAGGTTGTACGTCACAGTCTACCCATGTAATTTAGCAGCCCAGCAGCCTGGCTGCATTAAGCACTGGCAATCCTGCTTGGTTATTACTATTACAAAGCTGCAGCCTTGCCTACATCCTCTGTATTCGTTATCATTCTGCCTAAAGCTGTGCTATTTCAGCCCCTGCTCTCTTCAGCTCTCTCAGGTTTAGATTGGATTAATTCATTAATGCAAAAGGCCAGGGAGAGATCTGGTGGCAACAGGAAAAATTATGTTTTTTTTCTCTCTCTCACGGCTCTGTCGCACGTGGTTATCCTAGCCGCACACCACATGTTGCCTGAGCACTTTTGACACCTATTTCTGTCCATCTACACGTCATATACACCATCAAGAGCACAACATAAGCAAAATTCTGTGGTTTCACAACGCTTACAATAAGACAGAGAGTGTCTTATGGCAAAGGAAAGAAGGGGGGCAGATGTAATTGTCCTAATGAATGATTATAAAGAGATCAAGACCTGTTCTTTTGGACTAATGATGAAAATAAAAGCTCATAGCTACATGAGTAGCACCATTTATTTTAGCACTGGTAATATCACTAAACTACATACTATTCCCAATACATTATGTTAAAATTACACGTATTAGATGTCTTTATTGGATTTTAAAAAATAATTAGAGTAGCTTAATAATGACTTCAAGTAACACAGGCCAGATGATAGAGAAAGCAGAAATTACATTTTCAATATGTGTCTACAAGCGCCTGCACCCTTTCAGATGTCCTGGAAAGGGACTGTGCCATAGCAGGCTGCTAATTTAACTTGGGGGTTAATGTCTGTGACTAAATAAAAAAGAAGGAAACTGCGGATTTATCTTCAGAGGTACAGCCAAGGTCATCGCTGTTGCCGTCAACGCGTACAGTCCATTACACACTTGGAGCCCTTTATCTGTTACTGCTCATCTGTTGTTGTAGCTTATCTTCATTTTATATCAACTCATAACGAAGGAGTAAGGGGTGGGGGGAGCAAAGTTAATAATGACATTAGAGTCAGACGAACCGAAATAACTCCAGTTCCGTGCAGAGGGACTGCGGTGTTCAGTTAGCCCCGGTCTGTCCCCTCCGTCTCTCCTGCCGTCAGCGAGGGGCCGGCGGCAGAGCACAGCCCGGGGGGCACGGAGGGTCCCGCCGCCCCGGCTGCCTTCCCTCCCCACCCCGCCGGAGAAGCCGGCACACATCGCTCCTCCTGACGGTCCTTCTCCCCTGGGAGATCTCAGAGCTCTCCGGGTCACTCTCTTATTAGCACAAAGCTGTCGATACGCAGTGCTCCGACCTCCGGATTTCAGGATTACAGATGAGGTCTAGGATGATGGAGCAAAGCAGAAATAGCCCCATCACGTCATGTTCAGCAGCTTGGCAAATCTATATGCTAAAATACGTTTACATTAAAATGCGCTAAATAATTTTTGACAATCCAGTACTGTCTAAAGCTCAAATACCTCTGAAAATACTTCCCAGGCAGTTCAAGGGGTTAAATCCCAAGCAGAGTTTCTTCCCGCATTCTTTCTGCTCTCCCAGCTCTATTTCAGGGGTAAACGGCCATTCCCAGGAATCACAGGTATTGGCTTCCTGGTTCCATCAGCAATAAGTCTTGAAATCGGGGAAAATTTTGCTTCAGTAAAGACTAAATAAAATCTGATAAAGGGTTTTAGATCTGGCAGCCTGGTGCAGCACAGGCACACCTGACTGGGAATTGGATTAGATGAGATGGTTTTAATACCTCTTGGCTACTGTTTGCTGTGATCTCTGGGGCAAAATAATCTTCATAGCTGCACCTCACTTTCTCCTCCCATAAAATGGGCATAATAATAAAAATACATCTGGAAAGATGCAAAATTTATGCCACAGAGAGGATGTTTATAGTATTAATGTTTTTAGTGATTTTTAATGAGTCTCTGATGAAACCATTTTTCGCAAACTTTTCTTTGGGAGAAGCTAATTTACATCCAGTTAAATTGCTTCAAGTTTTGTTTGTCTTGCTGTCCTTTAAAAATCCTGAGCATTTTGGGATAATTTGTCAGCCATTAGTGATACTTTTGTCGTCGCAGTCCTGCTTCATGACTCAGTATTGCACCAACAATCCTGTTGTGGAGCAGGATGCCTTCACAGCTGGTGACGAGCGCGCGGCTCCTCTTCCCACTACGCTCGGTGGATGTTTTCTCGTTAATTTAAATGGGCATAGGAGCAGGTTTTTATGGTAATGTCACCAACTGCTTATGCCCATGCTCCAACACTGTGGGGATTTTGCAGGGCAGGGTTTGTAATTTAATTCTTATGTTTCAGATGGAGAAGGAAAACTAATGTTTGTATTTGGAGAAAGCCCTTAGCTGAATAACGCTGAGATGGGGTTACTGGGGCTCTTAATGCTGACTGTCGTGCTGCACCCCCACCAGCACTAGGAAGGGGCGAAGGACCAAGGCTGAGGGGCTCTGTTGGGAGGGATTCCCCCCCCGCCGAGGGATCCCCCCCAGCAGTTGCCTGCCGTGTCAACCTGCTGAGGGGGAAGAAAGGACGGGGTCTGTGGTTAAAAGGACGCAGCAGGTCTCAGGCGGTCTGTGCTTTTATTTCTGCCTCCACTACCGATTCCCCACTTGGCTTTAAGCGAGTCATTCAGACCAAAGAGAGCACTGCTCTGGGCGCCCAGCACAGCGCGCCTGAAGCCGGAGGGGACCTGAGCTCTTGGAGGATGTCTCGGCGGGGATAGATGTGAACCCTGTCAAGCTGTGGTGCTCCAGAGACAGCAGGGACATCCTCACCCGGTGCCTGTTGCGCTCAGCAGGGTGTTATCTGTGATAACTCAGTTTCAGAGGGATGCATGCATTGCTATTCTTTGCCTGTCCCAGGTAGTGTTTAAGAAATAAATAACTAGAGTTCATATAGGCATCAGTGCTCGTTTATTTGTATGCATCAAAGGATATGAGGTGCCCTGTGCCAGTACTTTCGTTCAGAAAAAAAAATACTTTAAAAAAATAAAATAAACTAAATAAAAATAAATAAATAAACAAACTAAAATAAATGAATAAATAAACTAAAAAAAAACTAAAATAAAAAAACTAAAAAAAAAAATCCCATTGACTTTGAACTTTGAATCCATCATGGCTTTGCCTTCCAGCCGCAACATGCAGGGCTGCTCAAAGGCTTGCCCAGTGCTGCAGCCCGGCTGGGCTGCGAAAGGGGCTGTTTCAGGCTCACCGGTGGCTCCAAACACACCCCTTGCCAACAAAGACATGTGTGGGAATTATTGTTTCTACGCTGAGAGTACCTTCTTCTGCTGAGAAGAAAATGCACGTTGGACGCAATGTTGCAAGGGTCTCCTGGAGTTGCCCTCTTGAGAGCAGTTTACAAAAGCCGGGTATCAATCAGCTCACAGATGAACTGCCCTCCTGGCTCCCAGCTAAATGAGTTTTGTCCTTCCCTTTGGAGGACCGTGGCTTTGGTGTTCAACAATATGTGGAGCAAATAATACACGATTCCAGGGTTAAATCTGTGCCAAGCAATTCAATGGAGCCAGTCGCAAAATTAATAGTTTTGGTGTCACTCACAAAGGTCTTGCCCCTTGGACACCTCTCGGACCAAGGGGAAGCTCCTCTCCTCTTATGCCGCTCTCCACGACTCTTCCATAGCCCTGTCTCTGGCTCCTCCAGCTGAAGGCTGCTCTCATCTCCCACCTTTCATTATTTCTGTTCCTGGGTTGCTCCCTGTCTCGTAATCCTCCACCCCACCTCTGCCAAAATGAATCTGCCTTTCCTCTGGCAAGCTCCCCCTTCAACACAATAAGCCAGGCTGGAAGATGCCTCCGGAGGTCATCTGGTCCAGCCTCCCGCTCACGGCAGATGAATTTCCCCTCCAGTTTCGCACCCACCTCCACGAACATCTGAGCTGCCGCTTTGTCATTCTCCTCTCAGCCGTACAAATATTGCTCTCAGAGACCAGGCGACAGCAGGAGGGCTATTTTTTTAATATACACAGTGTTCTCTCTCTGGTTGGGAATGGACTTGATCAAAACCACACTTAGGTCCTGCCTCCCCTGATTTTGAGGGACCAAATTGCAAATTCCAGGTATTTTTTTCCTTTGTTAAAATTCTGCTAACCTGAAGGAGTCTCACCCTCTTGTACGGTTGTGGTTAAACAAGGAATGGGCGGATGAAGCGTGCAGCATAACACTTATATCATGCCTAAAATCTATGCAATTTTCCTGGGTTTCTATTAACCTTTAATGGCTTACATATATGCGTAACTAGGCATGAAAATAAAGGCCAAAACAGAGTGTCCATGAAGTGAGACTTCAATGCCAATGCTGAAGGCAAGATTTATATTTAAAGAATTGCTCTTATCTTTCAGCCCTGAATCAATTCATCCCACCACTTCTCTACAAAAGGTACTCTGCTTTTAATATTTAAAATTAAATGTTTGCAGAGCACGCAAAAGGTGCTGAGCTGACCGATCAGAAGCAAGCGGAGCTCAAGCATCCACACTTAAACCCCTCAGTGTGTCCGCTTTGGGGGGGCACAGAGACTCCCTCTGCCAGGGGAAGGTTCCCTCGGCAGTGATGCCACTGCAGAACCGCACCCCTGGTTTCACTGCCTGCTTTAAAAATGAGTCTGAAGCGGCTTTGAGATCTAGAGCCTGGTTTGGTTTTTAATCAGTATCCTTGAACCCAACCCCAATGCCTTTCCCAAATTTTGTTCACATTTACATTTCTAATCTACACTTTTGATGTTTTTTAATTCTTTTTTTATTTATTTCTTATGTGACAGAAAACTCTGGTTTGTCTTGAAATTCAATTTCTGTGCCATATTTTTGATCTAGGAGCAGGATATAGACCGATCACAGCAGAGATGATGTGTGCTGTCGGGAATAAAAAGGGAATTATCTCCGTGCCCTCACTGGACAAAGAGCCTCCTCCATCCCGGCAGCTCCCTGTGCTGGTGGTGGAAGAGGGACCGGGGATGATCACAAGACATCTTCGTGGCTTCGATGCAGAATCCCTCATTTAGTCCACAGGCTTGTGGCTGGCCAGGTAATAGGTGTGTATTCACCTGCTTCATACTATATGTTCAATGAAGAGCTTTGAAAAGACCGTCTCCCCAAATTTTAATCTAAACTGTCTGACCGACGGCCACACTCACCAGCCCAGCGCTGGTTCCACCGTCAGCAACACCACGAGGATTAGCCACGGTGTAACCCACGGCCGAGGACAGGGTCTCCTGTGGTCACCGCCCCCCCCAGTTCCCCAGGAGAGCGTGAAGCTGGGGTCAGAGGCAGAGGGCTGTGCAGCCCCTCCTGTGACAGGTAGCATCCCCGTTCCGTAAGCAAGTGCACACGAGTGGCTCGGTCCAGGTCATGCATACAATGCCCAATGCCTTTTTTGTCTTTGGTTGATTTTTATTTATCAATAAAACAATACTACAAAACATGGGAAACATCTGCATTAAATACAGATCTGCTGTTACTTTGCCAGCTTTTAACCTGCTGTATTTACAGGGTTCTCCCCTACAGACTTTTCGCCAGCAGGAGCCCGAGGGGTGGTCGCTGCCAGCTGGAGGACGGGGCAGCACCAGCTCCTCGGCACTCCGCAGCAGCAACGGGAGTGAAAAGTCGAGCAAGAAGCGAGTATCTGTTGCTTTCTGCTCTCGCGTGAGACAATCTCGTTGTCTCGGTTCCCTGCAGTAGGTTTTCTCTCTGCCCTGCCCCTGCCCTCGGTACAGCAGGGAGACGCTGTTGCTGCAGGCTGGAGGGTGCGTGGGTCTGCGTCCCAAACGCCGCAGTCCCACCCGAGTCCTGCCTGACAGCAGAAAGGATCTTCCTTTTCCACTGGATACCATCGAGCAAGCTGCCGAGCTCCTCATTTGCTCTGGTTTTGGGGCACAGTAATGATTTATTCCCATTCCTGTCAAGCCCATGGATGGCTTGCACAGTCACACCTCAGCCTGCCTGACCATTGCCTCTCGTGGGAATTGCTAAGATCAGCAAGCAGAAAGGGTGACACTGGTACTAAAGCAGCTTTCCCATCCCAGACCTTCTCCTCTGCATATTGAGTGCTTGGACAGCTTGTCATTTCGGGGCGGTTAGAGGTTACATCTGGGGAGAGGTGTCCTCTCCTCTGACAAGGGTTTGAACAAGCGATGAGTTAGGGCCGTTCTTCCCACCAGCACTTACCTGTGTGGCTTAGAGCAACACACCTTCCAGGCACAGAGCAAGTCCAGACCTGGCCTCATGCTGCTCACTGATCACAGGCTAGAACGACTCACTCAGTGAGAAAAAGAAATATACATATGAGTATATATATATTTCTCTATATAAGCTCCTTTTATTATATAGTTGTAAGGTAGATTAAAATTATTTTCTGATATCACCTGGTATCAAAGGGAATCTCTCCTACTTTCCATGCACATCACACAGTGCTGCGTAGGGAAGGTAGTTAAATCCTCAGTAATAATCATACAGGTATTCTAACCTGAACATCCATTGCTCTTTCACACCTGCCCTGACATGAAAAGAAGACAAGACAGTACTCAGAAGTGCTAGGAATTGCAAAATTCAGCTTCCCGCCCTAGAAAACACGTGGGAAGCCGCAGAGCTGAGCCCCTGCTCAGGACAGAGGTGCGACCTGCCGGGGAGAAGACCCTGCCACCACAGCAGAGAGCTCAGCTGCTTCCGACGTGTTCTCCTCCTTTGCAGACTGGAAGGGCTGAGAGAGACGGGCAGTGAAACCAAACCCCAGAGAGGGGCAAAGCGGGGGGAGCCGGAGCCAGAGCCCGGGCTGAGTCGGACCAACGCCTCGGAACGTTTCTTTTTGCTCCTGACTGCTGGAATTTGTCTTCTCCTCAGCAGTCAGTAAAGAAGAACAAGTTGGTTTTTTTCTCTCCACATGGAAGGGAATGAGGACAATAATTTATCCCATAACAGTTCAGCTTTTCTTAAGATTTATTATTAGGGAGCTGGCCAGAGCCTTGCTAATTGGCACTTGGCTGAGCAGCACGGTGCGTGCTCGCACTGGAGAGGACTGTCTGCTCACACCTCGTACCCGGACCCGGCAGTCGTGACACCTCTGTAGCAGGGCACGTTCGCAGAGTGCAGCTTCTCCAGAACTACCACAACGTTGCCTAAGACATAATAAGTATTATCGTAAGTGAATAAAGTTGAAAGAAGTGCACGAACAGGTACAGTGCTCCTGCTCTGCTTGTGGTCTCTTGCACCACCAAAGGAAAGCAAATCATTTTTACAAAGCAATCTTTGATCTTAAATTAATTTCTTTCATTTTGTCTTTATTTGTCTGCCCAGGAAATTGGAAATAGTCTAGGACATCTAACTACACCTCCCAAAAGCTCAGGAGGTCTTAAAGGACTTTTTTCCTGGGACAAATGTCTATGCTTGTCCTCAGGGGTCTCAGACAAGATGTGCTGCTGCCCGAGAGCCATCTCTGCACACAGGTGTGTGCATCCCCCCAAACCCACTTAAACCCCAGAGCACGGCTTCAATCAACATATGCTAACAAGTGGAGCTGCTTAAAATACGCAAAATGTGCTGTTTTGAAAAAGCCATAGTGTATTACAAAGGCATAACAGAAGTTGGAAGGAGCGGGGTTGTCTTTTAATAACAGATGCTCAGGTTTGCGAGCAGCGGCTGTGCTCGCCGGGACTCGCAGCGAGCCCACCCGCTGCCTGCCAGGGTCGCTGCCGTGGGGCGTAAAGCGGGTGGCCAGGACGGGGGAACAGGTTGTCAACAGGTCCATGGAAATGAGATTATTCAGGAATGCAGGGTGAATCTGGGAAACAGGCCTGGATGGGGAAAAAGAATGTGTGGAAGGGGGACATCCTGACATGTGCAAAAATGCATGCATTGCCATTCTAAACATGAAGGATTTCAACTTTTCTTCTCACAAATTCTCATTTTTCAGTTCAAAACTGACCTAATTCAAACAAAAAAAGAGCAAAAATGGGTGTAATGAATCACTATTAATTTCTTTTTTGTTTGAAGTAAAACATTTCTTTCATTTCAGGTTAGACAAAATAGTATTTGTTGTTTCACGTTAAAAAAAAAAGAAAAAAAAAAGTCAATTTTTTGTTTATTCCAAACTGTCATTTTTAAAAAAATAATTGGTCAGCAAAGTCAAAGATCTCATCCACACACAAGTGCAACAGCTCCACGGACATCTGGAGTCCGGCTACTTGCAGTTACTGGTTCATGTTACCGGCACTGAACACCTACAGTAATTTAGATATATGCCATTAGGACAAAAACGCCTACCCAGAGAAGTAACCTGTGTCATTTCTGATAAAAAACTGGCGATAGCAGCATCAGTACTTGCTTTATTTGTATGAAGGCGAGTGCACTACCCTGTGAGCTGATCTTCATCTTCACCCTCCAAGCCGCAGGGCCCCAAAGTGGCCCTGACCAAACCAGCCCCACAAGAGGAGGAGGATGCTGCTCACCCAACAAGCCAGTGATGAACTCCGGGTTTCAAATGCCACTCAGGAGAAAGCAGGCAGATAAACGGGGTTACAGACCACCAGGTTTGCTTAGAAACAGCAGCAGAACCATCTCCTCATTTCATCCCTGCCCTGTCTCCCCATCTCCCTGACTCCAGGCAAGGGGTGCTTAATTTGGGAGAAGCTCACCCGAGAGCTGTGATGGCAGTTTAGGGACCGCAGGGACCCCGCGGCTGGCTCTGCAGGTGTTGGCGTGCTGTCACCGATGCAGAAGGCAGGTGTCTCCTGCAGAGTCATCTGCTGGGATGGGAATCGCGTTATCATCTGGCTCGTGGTTCTTCCAGCGTCGGCCGTTTGCAGGCTGCCAGCGGAGCGAGCTGGTGCAGCAGGCTGTGACTGCCGCACGGCGCTCGGCGAGCATCACGCCTCGCCATCTGAGGAGACGTAACTTCCAGAAATGCTTTGCTTTCCATATGCTTGTGCAGATACTGTAACATCCAAATCCCTGCTATGGTGAAGCACCATATGGGGGGAGCTCTGCAAAGACAGGATCTTTCACCTTCTCCCAGGAAGGGGGCCTTGGAAACAGCTTCCTCTGAAGAACAGCCAAGTACCACAGATTAAAAATAATAATAGTAAAATCATCCCGGGATACTCAGCCCCACAAGTGAGCAATTGCCTGGTTTTCTGGCTTTTTCAGACCCAGCTTGCCTACAGCGATGCTTCCCGATTCGAGTCGTATTCGTGTGTATGCATGCCTGGAAGAGCAATGAGAGCCGGGCCACCCAGAGCAGCAACGACAGCAGTACCGAGCCCCAATTACCCCCCAGACTGCTGTGCAGAAGGGAAGAAGATATGACAATAAACCCAAATTATGAGTCTGTCATTCCAAGAACAGCACCGCTGGGGGAGAGGATTGCAAACGGCTTCCTCCCAGCCCCAGCAGCCTTTCTCTCTTTTTACCTTTGCAGCAGCTACTGGAGGAACGTAAAGCCTCACAGCTGGGCACCATCTGCAGACCCTGGGACCTGCCTGGGATGGATGGCGTGGGGACCAGCACCGAGAAAGGCCACAGCTGGCTGCCCCTCCTTGTCCAGAAGAGATAGATACCCTGCCTTTCCCTCCATACCCTTCTCCTCCTGCCGTGCCCTGCGCTCTCTCCATTTGTGACTCAGCCGCTGGCTGTAACGAAGCCGTCCCTTGCCAAGGTGTCTTTAAAATGACAGAGGATGGGAGTATTTCAAAGTATTCTTGGAAATACTCTGGCAGGTAACCCCTGATGCAATGACGGCTTTTCCAGAAGTATTGCTGCTGGTGACAGTACTTTCAAATCATGGCATCAGAAAATCTCTGTTCAAGACAGGGAGGCAGAAGAATCTCACCCTGTGACCACTGAACTGTTATCTTCAGCCCAACCCAGAAATAAATGAGGAAAAAAACCCCATCACCTTCAAGGGAGAATAATCCCCAGTCTGCAGGGAACCGGTTAACATAAACTGATGCTAAATCACAGTGGGCAAGAAAGCATGTATGTATCTATCTCTATATTTATGTGTGTGTATATATATATGACAGTTGAAGGATACCAACTTATTTATTCTTGTCTGTGCTCTTACAGTGTATATGCACTGATTTATTTGAATGGCAAGACACAAATTAGCTGCAGTTTTCAGCCACCCAATGCCACAACACTGATAGCTGTACTTTTCACCAGCATATTGTATAACACCTAACCCGCACAGGGAAACGACTAATATGGAGTGGCTCTCTTCATTTATCGTCATCCTAAGCAAAAGGTCAGCTCTTCCGCCAGCAGTGATGCTGGAGCAGAAGGCAATAGCAACACCCTCATTTACCACCTCCGAGCCTCTATAAATAGGCATTTTTTTAGCAGTTGGACCACAGCTACCTGGCAGGTGTCATTGCACAAATGACTCCACACAGGTCACAGCTATGACTTGTTTGTTTTTTTCCAACATGCCTTTCTTTCATGGTGTTATTTGTACCAGGGAAATACAGCAGGCTAAAAGCTACATGATTTTTTTTTTTTTTACATACCACAGTAGAAACAGTTACCGAGTTATATTTGTCAGAGTCACAGTAGTTTATGCATATTTGCTATTCACAGACTGCAGAATATTGCCAATAACCTCACTGGTGGGGACTGACAACACGGAGATACATGCATTCATGTGAGACCATAATCAATGATGTCTATACTGCATTAAGCACATTCATTTTTTTTAAACACCTTCCAGTAAAATCGATTCCTTTAAATTTGTAGTTAAAACTTCTTTTTTTTTCCACAATTACGCACAAAATAACCTGTAAACAATTTGACATTACACTTATGTACAAGTGAACCACGTTGGAAAGTAGAGAGGTAATTCAGTGGGTGCCACTTAATCTACATCAATGTGCAACAGACTGACTCAGCCTCAGCAAAGTCATTAAGTGCTTGTATGAGGTCCGAAAATGTAACATGAGCAAGGCCCCGAATAGATCACAAAATCACCAAACCCCCCTCTAAATCCTGTGTTGGCTGGGAAAATATTGCACTCGCAGCACTCGCTCCTCTAACGCGCGTAGGTCTGGATAAACCGAAGCGCCCGGGTTGGATCACATCCTGCAAACACGGGGAAGGGGCCAGCCCCCCCTCGCTGCCCCGCGCGCCCACTCCTCGGGGCCCGGGCGGCACGGCCAGGGGAGACGCGCGAAGGGACGTCAGGGAGGACACCCCCCGCTGAAGTCCAGCAATTCCCGTTCAACCAGCTGGGCCTGCCATCCTTCTGCTTCACGTTGGTAAGTTTTGTCTGTTTAATTCTGAATTCTGCTTTTTCGTGTTTGCTTTATCATTGCTATAGTTTAAAATCTGTAATATCGTACTTATAAACTGATTTTTTAGCTAAGTGATATCGATGCCAAGAAAAATAAAGAATGTCTTTTTATAATATAAATAATTTAAAAGTGCTTTTTTGTTCTTTTACTATTAATCTACAAAACCCCGTTGGGGCATAAACTATCCATAAGACTGGACAATTATTTTGTACCATGATATACATGGGGCCTTATGCAAAAATTACTCTGAAAGTCAAGTCCACGTGCGTACTTGCAATGGTGGAAAGGGCTTCAGGGCAGGGTAAGAAAGTTTTCTCCGGCCTTTCTAGGGCTAGGAGAGCAGTGTGAGATATGGCTGAAGGTCTCGGTTACATTACGGTCGTTGCCAATAAAAATCAACCTTGTTTTCCCCTTCAGCCCACAGCTTTGCAAAGAAAATTAATAAATGGACTCACAAAACTAGAATTAAAAACCCAAAACACGTTCTCCAGAGTGCTGTGAAGCCTCTATATGGTGCACGCAGATGATTTAGGGAAAAAAGAAAATAATTTGGTCCCCATGGGTCTATGTAAACTCACATGGTCTCTCCCTTTCTCTCCCCCCGATGCTCTGCGTCCTGCTCAGGTGCCTGTCTCGAGGCGTTTGGGTGTGTAACAAAGCCCTCGGAAAACGTCATTTCTGACCGTGAAAGGCAGAAGCAGGCGCGGGCCGCGGCTGCGATGGGAGCGGCGTCGAGCTGAGCCCGGGCGCCAGCAGCACTCGTGGCCAGGACAGTGCCCAGGGCATCGCGCGTACCCGCGGCTGCATCACCCACCTGCGAGGCACTCATCCCGCAGCGCGTTTTGCAGGGCTGCGCGCGCCCACCACGCTCCTCCAGCCCAGCGTCCTAAGCAAAGCTTCGGCAAGACTACTGAAGAGACCACGGTAATTGAAGACTGGCTATGCAAGACCACCACCAAACCACCAGACCCGTTTGCTATACACAGAAGTGATGAACACTGCGAGCAACGTAAGCGGATGTGAATTTTATTACAGCTTAATGGCTTTCTCTCAGCCTCACTGACGCAAGTGCCCATTTTTCTGGAGAAAAGGTGTTTTAGTAGAGTCTCAGTCCTACTGAAGTCAATGTAAGTTTTCAAAGTAGTTTCAAGAGAAATTATATTTGGTCTTTGTTATGTGTGGAAAGTAGCCCAAAGCCCAGTTTGCTCCCCAGATATTTTAGAAAGAATAAAGTACTCTGTTAACTAAGTTTCATTTTGGCTTGCTACCGATAAGTGACCAAAAACATCCTAGGGATAGACATGGGTTCTCTCATGGAAACAAAGCCGAATTGAGCTGAGTAATTTTAGAGCTCAAAATTCAGCTACCTTTTAGACAATCTGTTATTCCAGTTTCATTTTCCCCCACTGCATTGCATCCGTCTCCCTTCTTTTCCCTCATTGCCTCATTTCAGCAGGTGAGCAGGGGGGGGCTGCAGCCCACCACTCCTGCACAGCCCCGGGGAAAAGCCCCAGAGGGAGGAAGGTGCCTGACGTGCTGAGCACCAGCCGTATTTCCCTCCTTCTGCCGAGCTGACGGTTTGGTTTGAGGTATCGTTTTGATAGCCACCTATTGCAGGAATTTCTCCTGCCCCTTCTAACAGTGAGTGAGTGGTGCCATGTCCTGCAGATGGGGGAGAACAACCTTGCCAAAAAGGCATCAGTATGTGCCTTTCATCCCAAGGTGCATGTATATATCTACCTAACTATATGTTATGTATATGTACTTGTATATATGTATACATGTATACTTATGTGTGCATGACATTATTTTTTATGTATGCGTGCATGACATTATTTTTGGGAAGAGGTCTTTCAGAGTTAATACATCTGTGATAAGAAAAATCACCGTCTCAGCGCCTGTACGGGGGGGACACCACCAGCAAGAGAAGGTTCGGTCACTCTTTCCCGACCCGCTGCTGCCCGCACGTGAACTACGGGGCCGTCGTAGAGCAGCAGTTTTAATTACCCTGGTGCCTGTCTCTACCTGACCATGGTTTTTCCACACCATCGCACGGTGCCGGCATCCTCTGTCCAACCCCGCCAGCCCTGGCGGCAGAGCTGCCAGGGCTCGCGCCGGCAGGGTCCTGTGCCCGGTGGTGGCCCTGTGGCCACCGACAGTGGCAGAACAAGGTGCCTGAAGTGTGGCTCTTTGGTGGGATGTGGTTCTCGCTGTGGGGTATTGGTGGTCCAGAGAAAAGCAGCGAGGCAAGGAGGGAGAGAAGGGGACCTTTGAGCAGCAGTAACAGATGCTGTGCAGCATCCAGCGTTTAGGCTAACCCCCATCGGGGAGGGGGGGACGGCTCCCCACCATTGCCCAGGGGCTCCTCCACAGCACAGGCTGCTCTACCCAGAGCCCGCCAGTCAGTCTTAACAGCAAAAAGCCTTGAAGCACAGCCCCTGGCTCCTATACCAAGCCACCTGTAAAACAACTGCAACATGAAGTTAGACCAGAATTAGATCCCTGCAGGAACGCAGCAGAAAGTGCATACGAACACACACACACGCACACACGAGTGTGCACCCACACGCCTGGGCACCTGCTCTCCTCCCGGTCCATCCTAACTCGTGTTTCCTAGCAGGTTTGGCCTGCCTGTGATTACTGAAGTTTAAGACCTTTATTTCTGTAGCACTGGAGAGTAATAACCATTTCATCTAAAACTGAAGACATGAAGGCCACATAAATCAAGCCCATTCGGGCGCATTTCATTTGGTCTAATTTTTCTACAGTTATTAATCATCGTGCAATCCTGTGCACCCTGAACGTCAGTCTGGGAACACACACACACCCCCACCCACCACACACACACATCCAGCGCCTGTTCTTCTACTCCATCACATGTATTTTATAGATTTTATAGCCCAAATAGTTGTGATATTAAAAAGAGACAGGGAATGATCTGGAGTGGTGGGAAGGACAAGGTTTTAGCTGCAGTCTGCTGCTGAGGAAGAGGGGTGATCCATCCTGAACTGCAGACTCAGCTGGAAATCCCGAGGGAGAGCCCGATCTGTTCCCCAGTTTTGTTTGCTTGGTGCTGGAGCTGGGGGGCAAAATGCAGGATATGTTGAGTAGGAAAAGAAAAACGTTCTAAACTAACCAACAAATAACTAAGAGGAGCCAAATCTGTGGATCTTGTGCAAAACATTGATTTCCATGTGAAAATATGCCTTTTGAGCAGGTAAGTGGAGGGCTGCACAACTACCATGCCTGAACTCGAATGTGAGTGAATGTCTTAAAACCTGAATTGGTTCTAGAGCCTGACCCCAAGAAGTGCTGAGTTTTCTCACTGAGCCCAGCATTTCCCAGGTCAGACCCTCTATTTCACAATCCTTATTCTGCGTTACCATCACTGCATGTCCACTGTAAGAAATAGCACCCTTCTCACGTGTAAAACCTCAGCTGAGATGATGCCAAGCTGCCACATCCAAGACCTGTTCTCCGAAGAATGGGAGAGGTATTGCTGGGAGGGTTTTTCCCACCTTCCTACAGCCAGCTCATGCTTATGGATCACTCTGGACACGTATTGCTTCCTTTTTTGCTGGTAAGATTTGCATCCTCACCAATAAACACCTGCATAACATCTGCAGCTGAGCGATGGGTATGAACCTCTGCCCGTGTGCTCGTGCAGACCTTACGGTTTTTCTGGCAAAACAAAAATGTCACAGCCAGGTGTGTGGGTGCAATGGGGCCCTGCAAGCACGAAGATACCACCTTACTGAAACTGCATGAAGATCAACAGAAATAATCTGTGCATACTTGACATCATCTCTCATAGCAGTCTCTGAGATTTAAGAGGGGGGAAGCCCTGGAACCTGCAGGACGCTAAATAAGTCAGAATCAAAGTGCTTTGTGTTACCAGCACTATCACTTCCCATATTTTTTTATATATATATATAAAATCTCCTCCTTCCTGTACCTTTAGAAAACGAATAATTTATCTCAAATACTCTAGCTGGTATGTTCCCAGCTATGGCCAAAATAGGTTAGCTGGAGCAATTCATTTTTCCGTCTCTCTCCGTGGCTCGCCCATGCCAGCAGCCCGAGCTCACCCCTGAGCTGAGCCCCCCTGAGCCGAGCCGCCCCCCGACGCTTACCTGCTCCAGGTTTTGCTGGCCCTATGCCTTTGACCGCTTGCTAACGCTCGGTTCCTGGGTGCTCTCCATCCCTTGCTGCTGTGCTCACGCATTACTCGGCAACAACAGCCTGCTGCACCCCACAAGACTGACCCGTTCCCCTTCCCCGAGCTCCCGCGCCCCAGGGGGCTGTGGGCTGCGGGACCCCCGCTCCGATCAGTGCAGGACCAGCCTTTCCCACGGCTCCCCGGCCGGCACGTGGTGGGTAACACAGGACACGCGGCGCGGTTTGCTGGCTAACGTCCCGCCACCGGCTGCGGACGGGACCGACACCGAGACAGGCGTCTGCGGGAGGGGAGGGGATACGCGTACCTCCTTCTGGGGTTTGCGTTTTCTCTTGAAACACACACGGCCGGAACGGTGCTGCTCCTGTCCTCTAGCGAGCGATCCCCCGCCAGTCAAAGCACTAAACGTGGCTTGTTCGGCGGATAATTTCTTGTGTTCGCTCCTGTGCCGGACAGGACCCAGCGCCCACTCTCCCTGCTGGCTGGGGCCAAACACTCCTGGCACACGCGCCTGGCAAGCCTGCAGAAACCAGCCATCCTCACCAGCACGGCCACTCCACCTGCCACCGCACTCGACCCCGGAAGAATTCCTACAGCTTTCCAACTGGGATCATCACACGTTTAACCCACTGGCACCAGAGAGCCTTGAGAAACACGACAAGAGGTGTGGGGAGGACACAAAGGGAACAAGATCGTCAAAAACAAATGGAATATTTTGCTGACAGCAACAAAGACCCACGCACTGTTCCCTGGTCTCCACTGAAATGCATTTACAGTGTCTCAAAGCAGGGGAAAAAAAGAGAAAGGGAGCAGGGGAGAGAGACAGCGAGATGGGTTTTCTACTGTTCAACCCTCAAAGACCTGAAGAAGAAACGGAACATCCACAGACTGCTAAAAAATGCTCTTTTCTGAGAAAGTGCAGTTATAAGGAGAGAGCCAGAAAATCTTTAAGCAATATATATTGATATATATATACATATATATATATACACAGAGATATATATACACACATATATATATATATGCACATATATATATACACATGCTTAAGGTAAACTGTCATGGCATAGCTTGTTTCTTTGAGCTGTGTACAACCCTCCAAACAAACGCACTACAAGGAGAACGCAGAAGGCATGCAGTCCACAGACACCCCCGGACACTGCCTGCTCACGTGCCATGTTCCCACCGGCGTCAGCAGCATCTGCACATGAGCGTCTCTTGTTGTCGGTATGGTTGTGCCCTTAAGGTATTCAGCTTGTGTAAGACTCAGAGTTTACAAATAAAAGCGTTTGTCATTGTGCTTCCACCACTGGAAAAATATCGTTACCCTATGACTATAAATGTTAAGGTGAAATAGGCAAATTAGGCAGTACTACAGAGATGGATTTTTTTTTTTTTTTGTGACCTAACAAATAATTATTATTGGGAATTATTTTCGTATCGCTTAGGATCTTGCTCTAATGGTCATAAGGTCGTGTGCTTTCCCCACCCTGAGCCTATAGGTGGTACTTCCGCAGCAGTTCGGATTGCCAGGGATGTTTCCTTTCCGGAAACCTATCTGGGATTTTGATTTTGAGGAAATCCTGGATACATTTTTCTAGCTCCTCCTCAATGGAGAGCTTCTCCTTCACTGCTTTTTTCTTGCTGGAGTTGGACTCTCGGGAGCCGGAGGTGAGAGTCCGGAGCAGGTCGCTCTTCCTCCGGATCTCGGACTGCTGCAGCAGCTGCACCGGCCCCTTCTTGGCCGGCCGGTCCAGAGTCTGTATGTTGGGCTGGCGGGTGACGGGGCCGCAGATGACGGTCTCCTGGGGAGAGCTGGCCTCCGACTGACTGTCGCAGCTCGACGTCGACAGCTCGTTGCACGACGTGCCGCTCTCTCCCTCCTTGTCGCCTTTGCCGTTCTTGCAGCAGCAGTCGCAGTGGGACGAGGACCACCGGGAAGGCTCACCTGCAAGAGGAACAGAGAGCGCGCCGGGGTTACCGACAGCTCCGAACCCCTCGCCCGCACCCAGAAACAGGCTGCTCGCCCACCGCCGGGCTCGCTGCTGCCTGCCGAGACCCGCGGGAGCAGGGAGGGATGCAGCCGCCCAGCGCAGCGGAAAACCTCTCGGGGATCTTTCCTGAATGTCACCATGAACTGGCAGCAAAACCTCCACCCGGTCTCAAGCGGGAGGTGATTTCCATCAACACCGGAGCTCCTTCATCCGCTCCGCTTGCACGTGACGCTCAGGTCCCCTGCGGGTCTCCTGAGACACCCAACGCGTGTCTGAAAGTTTTCTGAGATCCTCAGTGAGAGAGAGTCACGCGAGGACCCAGTCAGGTGTTTAACCAGAGTGAGCCACCATCGCTTCAGGAACCCTAATTGCTTTTCAGGTTTGTAAATGATTTGCTACTACCTCCACCCACCAACAAGGCCAAACCCTGAGCAGATCGCACAGGGTTTTTTCTCCCTTAAGAGAAAATCCTGAAGAAGTCCACAGAAATTTTGCCTGAGGAAAGACAGAAAAAACAGAATGCGGACTTCAGATTTTGTCATTCCCAATCCATTCCTCCAAGTTTCACTTGTATGTGGGGTTCCTTTGAAGCCAATAAACTCATAGGTGTGGATAGAGGTTACTGGGCAAAGGCCAAGATTACTAGTCCAAAACAGACAAACAAATGATGAATTTTCAGCTGCCAGAGGAAGGCAGCGCCCAGGAGGCAGGACATGGCAAAACTTGCTGCCCCTTCCCATCCCAGCTACCGTCTCTGCAAAACACAACGGGTCCAACAGCTTGTGTTGGCACTGATCTTCTTCCCTGGGTTTGCGCTTAATAAAGGCAAGTCCAGACAGGAGGGAATAAAACTTGTTCACATAGGAAGGGTCTGTCTGTGCTGATGGGTGAAAGAAGTCAGGCTCTATCTGCAGCGGCTGCAGGGACCGACAGGTCTCACCTGGGAATGCCAGGCTGCTTAAATCCCATTGCACACTCCTAGCCTCATCATTCTTCTGCCTTTAAAAGGACAGTGTCAGATACGCTGTTAAATCCAAACTATCTCGTTTTTTCCCTGTTTGCCATGCTCAGGTTAAAACCAAAGACCCAGGGATTCTCCAACGATCTTCTTCACACAATTACACACAACAGCAGAGTCCTACCCTTCATTAGCAACCACACATAATGAACCAGCACAGGCAAATGCCCTGCCACGGGCTCTGCCCCAGAACAGACCGGTGTAAGCAACGTGGCACGGGCCGACGGCTCTCCCGTACAGCGGAGATGAAATTCCAACCCCACAGCATGCTGGCTCACAGCAAACACCCCGCAGGGAGAAACACGCCGGTGCCAGGCTCGGAACCACCCAGCAGTGGGCTTGTCGGCAGCCAGGCTATACCAGACCCGCTCCCTCCGTCTCCTCCCGGCACGACAGGCGCAGCCACCCGGTGTGGTCCCATCCGAGGGAGCAGGACCGCGTGGGATCACTGCTGGCACTCTGCAGCGCGAGGTGCTGCGGCAAATTAAACGGGAGAAGTGGACGGCAGAGGAACGCGTACAAAAAGCAAAATAGACAGATCCTGGGTACAGGCAGCTCGCGCTGATCTCTTTCCGGATCTTACAGGTAAAATCCTGGCAGTCACAAAGAAATTCAGTGTTAGGGGTTTCGGTCTAGCCCCCAGCACGCGGCGAGCGAGCCGGGGGGCTGCGGGAGGCACGCCAGCACGGGCAGCCCTCGCAGCAGCAGCGAGCCTGCGGAGGCAGCGTCCCTGCGTGACACCGCCACGGGATGCGCAGACACGTGGCCCTGGAAATCACACGTTTTCCCAGCGGCATGAAACACAACAAAATAAAACAAGATGCTCCTCATGTCTAAACAAAACGTTCAGACAATAGTGCTCTCACTGCTCAGAAAAATGTTTGTTATTATTCTAGCTTGTAATCATCATGGTCTTTAAACTTTCATTCGATTAAATATGACTATTTGTTCTTTTTTAAAGTAAGAAATCCAACAGCATTCAGGTAACCATTGGCTGTTTATGTCAATAAACGTCTCTCCTGCAACAAAAAGGATATATGCAGCCCGTTATACAATTCAGAACTGGGTATCAGAAGGTGGCTGGCTTCCCCAGCCTCCAGGGAATAGCATTTGGGAAATTGTCTTTTGCATTATTGACAGCTATAGCACCCCTAATTTCTCCAGACATCTTTTCTTCTTTCAGGCTTGATAGCACAGCCAGCTTTGGCTTTAAGACAGTGCAGCCAGAGCCGCCAGCCTCCGTCCCGGTGGGCAGCACTCCCCCAGCGTCCCCCCTGCCCACCCAGACCCTGACCCCTGCGGACAACTCACGGCACTTCGGAGGTAGCCTCCCCATGCACGAGGGCTTGGCCATGCACAAAACAGAGGCTTCTGGGAAACATGGACCTTCATTTGCATAACCCATCGGTGATGGGAACCCCTGAAGAGTGCTTAATTTATTTCCTGATTCATGTAGCGCATGGCTTGATTTTTTTCTTTTTCAGCTGGAGACCTGCCCAAACGCAGTAATCCGTGACAAAGAGGAAGAGCTGGCATTGATAACAACTGTTCCCTGACCAAACCACTGCAATAATCATGGATTTAAATGTCATTTGGAAGCATCCATCTTCCCACTAAAATGTAATTATCATTTCCAACTCACGCAGATTGGTAACATCATCCAGATCAAGAAAAGCATAATTTAGCTTTGCAGCTTGGGCCCAGCAATACAGCCCCCGGTCTCACCCATGAAAAGGAACCGGGGGCCCCGTTGCCAGGATTGCATGCCGGCGCTTGTGGCATTTCTTACAGCGGTGCAAGGGCAGGAGAAGGGAATGGGGAGGGGGAACAGCCAGGTCAGAGCTGCAGCATTGGCCCAGTGGTTTTTGCAGCAGTGAGAGGCGACGCGTGGTGCTGGGATCGCGGCGCGCCGGCAGCTCCTGCGTGGCTGCGGGGAGGGCAACAGAGGGGGGGTGAGGCTGATGGGGAATCTCTTCTTCACGCCAGGGTCCAAGGTGACCGTTTGCTGCCACCGCTCCAGAAACAGGTCCCCATCAAAAAAATTTGGGGCAGGGTGGGAAGAAACAAATGGAAAATGTTGCTGCCAACTTCAAACCCCAAAGCCGTGGGAGCAGACACTGGACGAAGGGGGTTTGCAAGCTCATGGCAGCAAATTGTTAAAAACTGTGCCACTGATAGTCACTGCCCTGCGCTCCCTTTTCTCCATCTTTTTTGCAATCATGAACACAGTGCATATAATTTACAGAAACAGGTGGAAAAACAAAAGTCAGGAAGCCCCTCCTCATCTCTTCCTTCCTCTTCCTTGTCAATGATGAAGGAGTCTTTCAGTCTGTGAGCTGTGTGGCTAAATTTAATTTATAGACTTGCTTCAAGACCTGTTCTGTATCTTGTCTGAAAAAAGTCAATAATGGCTAATTGAAATTTTTTATAATTTGCTCAGCTTTGACAAAGGCATTATGTATTGAGCCTTTACAAAATCCTGATCATGTGCTCCTGAAAAACACATCCGTGAGCTGTATTGATTTGCAGCTCCTTACTGCAGTTGACATTACAGCTCGGTGAGGGTTTTCCTGCGTTGCAGCTACTGACTGCGCCCTGGGAGGGACTGCTCCGGAGCCTCTGCCCTTCCTAAACGCAGAACGATTTACTCCAGCAAGCAACCGCCAGTGCTTGAAAGGCAAAAATTAATCAGGTGGAAGGGAAGCGGTGAGGGTGTTTCTGACTGGCCCTGTGGAAACACCGAGATGCTGGGAGGGGGGTGCCTCCTTCACGGCAATCCCGGCCGGCGGGAGGGCAGCTCCTGCTCTCCTTTGCAGCGTTTGCCTGCACTTGCCTGTAATTACTTTTTCTCTTCTCACCTGTGAAGTCAGTCATCTTCCCCACGCTGCTTGTGTGCATTTAAGGACGACAGTGAATCCTAACAGAGGAAATACATTTGACAAGCACCACTGCTGTCATCAGCCCTTTCACGGCGTGTTTTCCCCCCTCTGGACACCGGGCTCCCTCCCCATCACGGCCCCAGAGGACAGCAGGGCCAAGCTCAGTGCCGGGGATGCTCGCCTGCTCCTACGCCAGGACGATGCGCTCCCACTGCATTTGCTGCTTCCCCACCCCACGCTGAACCGAATGAAGTCTGAAAAACGGCGAAAAATGAGTTGAGAGGGAAAAGGTTACTGCTCAGGTCAGGTCCCATTAGCGCACCGTGCAACCTCCTCCTACATCCTACCACTGGCCCTGAGCGTGGCAGGTTTTGGTGCCTCCCTAACAGTTCCTAAGCAAATTCAGAGGGACATTCAGCTAAAGCCCATCCACACCCCATAGCAGCGGGACAGCCCTTGAAACCCAAATCAAAGGGCTGCACTCACCCAGCCAAGGAACAAAACCCCAACACGCACCTCAGGTCCCCAAACAGCCCAGACACCGAACACCAGACACCAAATATCAGACCACTGCAGTGGCACAGGACATTGCTACCTAATGAAACCTTGCAAACCTGAGCTGATGTTCAGCACACACTTAGGTCGCAGACACCTCCTCACTGCTGTAACTTCATAGCTATGGGGGAGAAGAAGGGGTCCAGCCCCCCCGCCCCGTGTCCCTCCTGGAGGGGCCGGACCCTGCTCGGGCAGGGGGACCCACCAGCTGCCATCAGGCACATCTAGAGCATATACTTCATTACCACAAAACAAGCCTTTTATAAGTTAATTAAGACCTAATAGATGCTAATTTCACTTAATGAATATTCACCAACGATGGGCATACCGCGGGTGAGCCAGGAGGCAGAAATTCATCTATTCATGAGGCAGAACAGCAAAAACCAGGCAAGATCTGGGTGCTGGAAACAGCCGCAGGGTTTGGAGAGGTTCCCCGGGCAGAGACCTCCCGCCAGCACCAGTGTTCAGCGAGCTGGGCTGGGCTGGCTCACTGGGAGCAGGGCTTGGCAGGGGAGCTGGTGACCAGCAGCGGATGCTCTGGGTGTGCAGAGCATCTCTGCAGCGGATGCAGGCAGAGATCTCCAAACGCCCCAGGGAAAGGCGAGAGCCTGGCTGAGCAGCTGCCGCAGCAGCAGGGAGAGCTAAAACCAGCGAGCTCCTTTTTGCAACCTGAACAACTGCTCTGCTCTGCAGAAAAAGAAGGGGCAAAGGTGAACAGATTTCTTTTTGCTAAATACATTTTTGACACCTTGAAGTGGTGGGCAAGTCTGTATGCACAGTTAAACACACTCTCAGAAACCATCCGGCCAGTCTGGCTTCCAGCCTCCCGAACACCCCTGCCCTTGCTGGCCTCAGCCCAGCATCACGCAGCCAGAACCCCAGTGGGTGTGTGGGCAGCGGGCATCGCCAGACGTGTACTTTTACTTTTAGCTACAAAATAAGCTTAAGTTTTATGCCGAAAAGACCTTAATATAATCATTACAAGAACAACATATCAGGCTAGCCAGAGCAGTACATTAAGAAAATCTAGAGAGAGGGAAAGCTATGGAGAAAATTGAATTGCCCTTTAGCATGTAATGAAGTAGGGGAAAAAAAATAATTTTCATTAGGGTATCTTCAGATACCAGAGAAAGAAAAAAAAGAAAGGTTCCAGTATTAAGCAATAATACATGAAAAATACATCTGTGCCAACCAGGATCAAAGTAATTACCATGCTAGGAAGTTGGCTCTGTTAGTTAAAACAGTACTGTAAAATTATCTGATCTCAAGTCAAGCAAGCTGAGCTCCACTTTGTTGCAGGTGCACAACGAAAAGTGCGGGCATAGCTGTCTAATTTACTGCTTTGCAAACTCCCTTTGCCTAATTTTAACTCAGTCAGGCATGGGCTGTGGAAGCCTCTGCTCCCCACGCGCTTTGACAAACAACTCCAGACATCGGCTCAGTGGAATGGCTTCTGTCATCTCCTCGGGAGCCAGAGGATGCCAGGGTATTCCAGAGGCAGACTTGCCAAAACACATTTAAAAGCCTAAGTCGAAAGCCAGCTATCAGTCACACAAATTCGCCAGCTGAGTGAATTTATTGAAGGATACACTCATTCTGCCCACAGAGTTTCAGAGACTATGGGGTAAGGAAATACAACAACAAAATTCTAACAAGGAAGTTGGAGATTCTGGACACATCGTACAAGGCCTAATTTTATCATTTTAAGTAACTAAATTACTCTCTGTATCACATCAATTAGTTGACATCAAAGCGAGGGAAAACGATCGGTCAGTCTGACAGAGACACGTGGACCAGACTCGGGAATTGCAGATAATTGCATGTACGTTTGTGACGCAGCCCGTTAGAAATAAAATCCTCAACACTACCATTAGGAAGGAGAAAGCCCTTTGGGAATCGGGGAGATGGGTAGCGGGTTTCAGAGCTGCGCTACCACCAGCACGGCACGCTCGGTCCTGAGCTGGCCAAAGGTAAGAAGGAGCTGATGTGCGTTAGCAAGTGAGGCAGGTTGTCGCTGCATGGCCAGGTCACTTGGCAAAGAGGGACGCAAAAGAGCTCAGGATTTAGAGAAAAAAAAATCACTGCTGTTTGCCTCAGCCTGATTTGTATTTTTTTTCTAGGAATGTTAAATCAAAACATTTCAGCCACCCCCTGCCAAAGGAAAATAAATACATTGTTTGGCTATTTAAAAAAAAGGTCACTTATAAAAGATGTTTTGGAGCATGGAAGGGGGGATGGGGGGCAAAGGGCTACTGATTCAAAGCTGTGCCACGTGTCACCTCCACGTGAACCCCTCTGTATCTGGGCATAATTAGAAGCTGCTGACAGATCTCAGGTTGCATCAGAAAATGATTCTGTATTACACTGTAATGAAACGGGCGGAGCAGTGCACTTCACACCTTCTGTGCACACACATTATTTTGCCGGATACAATGAGTTTCCAACAGCGAGAACTGTGCCGGGTCAAGGTGACCGCTGGCAAAAGCAGTGTTCAAACTGCAAACCCTCCTGGTGAACTCAGCCTGTGCGGGAGCAGGATCGGCCACGGGTTTAGGCTTGGGGCTACCTCAACTTCTCTAGACTGGGAGCACAGTCTTTGAGAGCTGTATGTGTTGTGGAGTGACCACACATAAAAGGAAATCAATAAAGCACTACTGAAAAATTGCAGATTGCTGCTAACTAAAAGCAATGGCTGCAAACTGAACTGAAATCGATTAAAAAATAAGAACTACCACAGCCGCTACAAAGAGGAGCTAAGGCAAGTCGTTCACCCCTGTGCCAGGACAGCATGGGCGCTCTTCAAGTGTTTTCCCAGCGTTTTCTGGATCACTTCTAAAGGACGTCTCACCCAACTATTCACTTCTTAGAATGTGATTTCTGGGGAGAAGTTAGCAACTTTCAGCCTAGAGTCCCCACGCCAACACCCTCACAGGGCTGCTGCCGCCTGCGCCGGGGCTCAGAGCACCCGGGCCGGGCTGGGCCGTCTCCGCAGGACACCCCTCCGCCACGGGTGGAAGTGTGCTCACAAGTACAGGAGAGGATGCGTAGCCCTCGGAGACGAACCCGCGCTCCCTCCTGCTCCGTACCAGGACTGCTCTGACTTGCTAAATGGCACTGCTGCCTCGGCTGCGCGCTGCCGCGTAACGCGCAGGTGGGTACGGTGTCTGATGCAGAAGCATCTCTGAATTAGAGAACAGTTAGCTCTCTTACTAAATCCCGTATCAAAAGCAAAAACGTACATCCCTAGAAGGCCAGGAGAGACGTAAACCCTACAAGATGGGCCACTCCGTTGCGCTGCACATCAGAAGCCTTTTTATTGGAGTAAAACTGCTGCCGGGGTCAATTTATTCTTTTGGGCACCATTTTGTCATGCAATAAACATTTTTGCTGGAGTCCCAGGGATAATCTAAGTGCCACAGGTGGGAGATTTCATTGAGTTTGGGTCTGGGTCAGCGGAGAACCTTTATTCACCATGGGAAGCCATCAGCTTTTGGCGTGCAGGGGACGCGCATCTGGTGGGCTTGTGGGGATTTGCAGAGTTCCCAGCCATGTAAACCTGCCTGGTTGCATTCCCATGCAGGGGACAGGTCTCCTCACCCGGTTTTGGGTGCTGTAAGGGTGACAGACAGAGCAGACAGGAAAAAAAGAAATATTTCTCTGTGTTTTGCAGTGAGAGGGAAGCATCTGCAGCAGTATCAACCCACGCAGGACCCACGGCTGAGCAAGGATGGGTGCTAAGTCCCAAGACTGGCCACCATTCCAGCAGCAAATCAAACATCGCGCTGATTTAACCACAGAATTCATTAATTAATGTCTAAATGCTTTGAGATTCTTAGATAAAAGGGGCTAATTAATTCTGGCCTGGCTTTCCTGCTTTTCTCCCTGATCTCAGCACATTTCTCTCCCAGTGCCCTAATTATAATTATTATTATTAGAAGCTTCTGAAGAAGCAGCAAAGCCTCTGATGTATAATTGACACACAAACCACCAGCCATCCAGTTTTTCTCTTCTCCTCTCCCTCTTTCACGACAAACACGCTGCAAGCGGGGAACGGGAAATCCCCACAAGAGGGATGGCTGGTGTGCAGAAAACTAGGGAGGAGAGAGAAGTTATGATATAAAATAAAATTAGCACAAAGACCTTCAAACCAAAATCAACGAAGAGTTTTTATTGTGAGAAATGGCATATAGACCCTAACCCTAGCCATCATTAAGTCCATCTCAGATACGACGGTGTTTGAATTTGGTAGTGCTAAGCCTGGGACAAATAGCCCAATGGAGACAGACCTGGGTTTCGCAGGGCAGCGCTTCCCCCTCCTCCCTGTCCCTCTGCAAACCCCCCAAGCCAGCGGCGATGCTCCAATTGTGGGGGGTTCGCAGAAGCACTTTGAGGCATCTAAAACTGCCCCAAACCCCACTGTTGCAGCAGGCTGGGACATCTCCCCCTCCGTGACTTCTACGAACTTCAAGAATTAGGTTTTTGCATTAGTTCACCCAGAAAAAGGCTAACAGAAAATTTAATAGTATTCAAATTTAAATGCTATCCATAAGTAACTTCCAACAAAGTGCTGTTTTACCATGTAGCTGCACCCACTTCTGGGACCGGCACCAGTCTCAGCCTCCACCTGTCCCAGGTGATCACCCCCAGATTTAATCCCGCTAACAAATTATCCAGCTGCTGCACTGGAAAGAAATTGGCACCCCTTGCTCTCAAAGCCCACCTGGAAATACAGAGGGAGCATAATCAAATGTGTGAAACCTCTGACAGATCCCAGGAGAAAGGGTTGAACATTTCTTAGGCAATTTTTCACGGATAAATGCTGTTGTCTTGAAGTTGAGCATGGTGATTTTGATGACATTTGCACTGGGAAAGTGCTTAGCTAGATCACTTCAACACCTCCTTTCATTTTGACATCTATATTATAATATTAATTTTAATATCACACTACATATAGTAATTTTCTGTTATAATGCTTCAGAGTTACAAAAATGCAATGTTGTGATATTTCAGAATTAATGTTGCAAATTACTATTCTACAAGAAATTTCAAAAATTGATTTTTTTTTTTTCCTACTGAATTTGGAATGAAAGTACATGTTGGTGTGTGAGAACATGCAATGGGATGGAGACTGCTTTCTCATGTAGCCCTGACCTCACAGGCAGAAGAGTTCATTGTTCTCAGGATAATATTCCTTTTATTCAGCTTCTACAGTTTTCACAACCCTTCTTCTTGAGGTTTGGGGTTTTGTTTTTGGTTTGGGGGTTTTTGGGGGTTATCTGCCTTGTTTTTCCCAGCAGAAGAGGGATGGTTGAGCCTGTCTTATAAAAAAATGAATGGCAGGCTTGTTGCTACAGATATCGAGATAGCAATGAATCAAAAGGCTTGACTGAGTTTTCTTGCTCAGAAAAAGGCACCTCACCAGCAGCACGGCAGGAGGGAGGCACGCTGCTGGGTGGTTTGCCCGCTCAGACTGTGCAGCCCCATCAGCCGCCTCCGCAGCGAGGCTGCTCCCGGGGACGGGCATCGCACCAGCCCCAGCAGCGTCTTTCGGGAGACACGGCTGGGGACGGGCAATGTCTTCAGGCAGGGCACGGAGGTCACGCACCAGATGCTTTTTGAGGCAGGCAGAGGTATTTTCAGCGTCCAGACATTCATTACCTCTACGTGTGTGGGCTGTACCAACCTCTCAGTCTGTGATCATCCTAATTTGAGCCATTTTCCCATCCTACTGTTCTCAATCCAATCTCGTCCATTTATGTTGTCCTTTCACCTTTTATTCTCCTTACTGCTTCTTTGGCTTTAGGGTTTTGTTGTTGGTTTTGGTTTTTTATTTCTATTTCACATTCCTTTTCTTCTTCCTCGTCCCCGTGACTTTAACCACTCAACTGTTCTGGTTTTTGCTGTCTCTTCCACACTTTATCTCTTCTGCTGGGGCTACTTGCAGCAACCGATCCCCATTATGCGCAGTAATTAACAACACTGCCCAGGTAGGCAGGACCATCGGCAGGTGGGAACAGGGTAGCCCCTGCCCTGAGCCAGGCAGCCTCCGGGGCCACCCCCTGGCCAGCTCCCCATCACCTCCATCCCTCGGGGGTCCCATCACCTGAGCGCTTGAGGGGCCGGTGCCCTCACCTCCACACTCACCTTTGTTTCCAACCTTGTGAAGCAAGGATTCTCCTTTCAACACCAAAAAAATGAAGCGTGTAAGTTTTTAAAAATATCACACATTATTCATATGGTAAATAAAAAATTGATTGCCTCTAGGTCTGAAGATAAGGTAATGTCGGTAAAGTGACAATTTGATTTAGATCACTCATTCATGCATGCGCAATGCCTCAAACAGTTTTTGCATCCATGCATGAATTAAAGGTGTTGTGATTGATGAGGGACCATGGTCTAATTGGTGTTTTAATAAATACATTCTGACTTGGTAATCGAGCTAGATTTATCAGCAGAAAATGTCCCTGTCTAAATAAAATTACCAAGGTAAAGCTTAGGAACAATGACAAATGCCACGCAAGTAATTGGCTCTGGGATCAGTGTTGGCAGCAGGATGGACATGCGGTAGATTTATTTGCATTTAGGATCAAGTATCTTCAGTAAAATTTCAGCAAGCAAACAAAACCAGGGAAGGACTTGACAGTAATGTTATTGGTTTGAACTCTCCCATATGTTCAAAGACAGCAGCGAAGGGGGAGGAAGGGAATCAGCAGAGACAACGGCTGCTGCCAGGCACAGTTAGTAAGCTAACACAATTTTTTACCCTTCTGGGAGCAGCTGCGGACACCTGGGTGCTGCCGTAGCCAGGACTTGAGCTGCTCTCTGCAGATACCTGGTTCCTTCCTAGTCCATTCTACTAATTTAAATTTTCTATTTTAAAGTTTTTTTCCATTTAAACCTTCTGAACTTGCCAACCCAGTGTAGAAACCAGAATTGTGCGCCCAGGGTCTCTCTGTCTGGGGAGGTCTATGATTTGTGGAAGAGAATCTCAGCCAGTCCCTCGCCAACACATACACTCTTATCAGGAGTCTCCCAGCACTTTGTCATTTTACCAGCACTCCTGTGATCTTTCCTAAAACACTCAATTCTGGAAAGGAACTTCTGTAAGAGTATCAAATTTGTTTGAAAATAAAAATAAGTTCCCCAAATGGTGGAGAAAATTTGAGACCTGGTGTTAAAATACCAGAAGGCATATTAAATGAGCCAAGATATTTATGTATGAATCTTTCTCAAAGTAACATGTGATGAAGTTAAAATTCTGAGTGGAAAGAGAAGCACAAAGTGTGAGCAGCAGTATGGTAAGAAACAGAAAGTGTTTAGAGAAACTGGTCAACCCTGGTCATTGACATTGTCAGACTGTTTCTGAAAGTTGCGATGTACCCCAAGTCATACAGACTCCTCCTTGCACTTCCTAACAAAAGCCTTTCTATCACAGGAAAACCGCTTCTGTGGTCAATTTATTCTTTCGGCCATCGCTTTGCTGTGCAATAAACGTTTTTGACTCTACCTGGAGTCCCCTGTGCTGGCCTGCCTGGAGACACAGACTGTACCTGGGCTACTACCCAGCACTTGTCTAAACCAGCAAACACGCCCTGGGAGGACCCTTCAGCTTCAGGCGTCCCCCGCCTGGGCGAGCAGACGGAGACGGCGGCCGCCCCCGCTGCAGGAGCAGCCTGGCCTTACCAGGGCATCAGCATCCTTCCCGGGGAATGCGGTGGCCGCTCCGCTCTGCACCCTCCGAGCAGCAAAACGCGTGGTGAAGGCTCAGCCCGGAGAGTGACTGAGGCAGGCTTCGCGGCAGGCTCTGACGAAGCCCACGCAGCTCTTAAACAGAGGTCGGAGGCTGGCAGGAGACCCTGCGGTTCAGTACGCGCGACCCTTGAGTGAGTTATTTCTGTGATCAGGAAAACTCCGTCTGTCTCTTACTATGAAGATGTGTGGTGATACCTCAGCAAATGTCTCCATCATTAATTCAGGTCATCTGTCAACTTTTAATTGTTTCTGATTGTGGTCTCTTCAAATCAATCCTTTTTTTAAACCTCTTTATCTGCCTAACCATAGCTGTCTGCTTAACCAAATCTTTCTCTGGTAGCACTGTAGAAATCATTCAGGCTCACACAACCCAGATTTATCTGCCTTTCTACCTTTTAGTTCTCATCCAATAAGTAAAATCGTTGGCCAGACCAAAGTAAGAGCATAGCTGAGCAACACTCTTTCAGTTCTCACCTGTATTTTTCATTGACAGTTTAGCAAGCATTTAGCCTGAAGAAGAAAAGTAAAATGAATAGCCTGGTTTGCAGGAAGAGCTGAAGAGGTCTGACTGTTCAGCATTTCCAATGTAAGAAGTAATTCAAGTTGTAATTCAGTGCTGCTGGCTTCCTTGCTTTGTACTCCCCTTTCCAAATACTGTGATTAGAAACAATATTTGGCCGTCAGGACTGTGGCATTTAAGTATATCTTCCTCTGGGAAAATTACGTTGATATGAAAAACTGACGCAGAAGTTTTCTTCTGCCAATAGCATTTGCTCTTTCTGTCCTTCTGTCAAACATCTCTAGCTCGGTTAAGTTTGGTGCACAGAGAATTATTAGCTGCCACTGCCAGCATCTTCACTCTTCAAGTCCAGCCTTGCCCTCTCAAATTTAAGACTTTTCTGTATCTTTTTTTGATTTAGTATTCCTGTAATAATACCTTATCTTAATACCATCTTTCCTTTTACCTTTTGTTACTTTAAATTTATGCTCAAGAACTTGAAAGTGAAGTTTGATTTAATTAAGCCAGCCCGGGTTAAAGAGCGAGAGCTTTCCTCGTCTCCTCTGAACAATCTCCTGGAGTTAACTATGGCACAAGCCAAGACCTGCACCGCCTTTCTGTTAGGAAAAGACGTGAAACCTTCTGGTAGGACATTAAATCAACCAGCCAGAAACCAGGGAAGTAATGCAGGTGGATCATGGGTTGAACCCCCACAGTTGTTTTGCACTGACATGTACCTGATGGTTATTAAGAAAGAAACTCCAATCATCCATCAGTTAAAACACAGGTAAAACCAAATTAGTCTGAATAATCAAAAAATACATCCCCTCCCAGTGTCCTAATTTTAGAATTGCCCACATGAGCATTACTGCAGACTCCTCAGCAGCTAAAGCAAAGAAATTCAGAACTAGATAAGTGTCAACAAAGCATTAACACCTCAATGCAAAGCTGGGGCAGTTTCCCCAGTGCAGCTATGCCACCCTTGGCACTGAGCCGGGGCAGAAGCTCACCCCAATGCTTTGTATACGTGACTGCGCACAGCTCTGATCTAGTATGAAAGACCTTGAGATACATACATACATATATATATATTTGCATACATATATGTAAAAAACACAGTTTACATTCAAACCTGAGCCCTGTTTTGGACACCTGTTTTAATCAGCAAAGCCAAAGTGCGTATTAGTCCTGCTTCTTGAAGATAGATATTGCAGACCGATGGTTATGGTAATATGGGAGCCACAATTCTTGAATTTTTGAAAATTAGAACTCATGAACTCAAAAATGCTCTAGAGATATGAAGCTATCATGTCAGCCTATGTTGTTCCAATTAATTGCAATCAATTGCTAATTTAGAGCTATTTTAAGACTTGTCATTACTCTGAACACAATGTAGAATAATTTGTGTCTTCCCCTTTACCCCCACCACAAACGACATCGGTGCAAAGAAATCTCAGGAAACAGAGTAAAAAAGAGTAACAGGAGCCTGATTCCTGATTTCCTTCGAGATGAAGGCAGTGCCCGCCGAGGTGCAAGGCGGGGAGGAGGACGGTGCTGCGCAGCAGGGATGCGGGCAGAAGGGGAGACGCGCGCCCATCACCCCGGAGAGGCACAGGCTTCCTCCCCTTGTCCATGCCGGGCACAAGAAAGGCACATTTCTGGGCAACTGCCATAGGCAACAAACATGTTATTAACCAGTTAGTGATTTCCAAATATAAAGGTGAAACAAAGCGTGGGAGCTGAGAGACACTCGGGTTTAACGATGGCAGCGGGAGAGGTGCACCTACAAGTAAGTGCACGATGCTCCAGAGCTGAAACCAAGAGGCACAAAGGAGTGCGCTCCCAGCAGCCCTGTCCAAAGCCACCGCCTTGAAATCTACACTCACGCTTCATATGTTAATATGTTCAGAATTCAAAAACAAGTGCATATACTCACAGGGAAAGGAAGCACCATTTGGAATTGGTTTACTGGGCAGCACAGCGGTTTGGTTTGTGTCCTTAGCTTGACTGGCTTTACAACAAAGGCCCCCAAATCCTGACAGAGTTATTTTGACATAAAAATCAGATGACCTAAATAGCTGTACAGCATTCAACAACAGGCTGGATGCTTACTGCAAAAGCTGGTGGAGCAGGCAAATCCAGCAGGGATATAATTCTCGGAGGCAAGAGGCATTTATGAGTAAGACCAGCGTGCTCAAAAACAGCAAGTCTGTCATTCAGCATCTACATTCAGACACGCACCAGCTTGACAAGCTATTTCATGATGTCAAGTAGAAAAATCCCCAGGCAAAGAGATAACTAATTCTTAAATGAGGAGTTTCTGCTAACAGTGCTGGTTTCAACCAACCAGTAACGGGTTTTTTTGTAATCAATCTACAGTTCTGCTGTCTTTTCATTGCATTTTATTATGCTTATAGTTGGAGCAAACTCAGCTCTCCTTTTAAAGACCCAAGTTAAACTTTTTTCACCTGATTATTTAATCACATACTCTCTTCCCTTTAATTTTCCACCTGGTCCTTGTATATAAATATATGCTATATATAAATATATATCTCCTTGGATCCTGTCAGTGGCTTCTGTGCACAATTATGCTTGCCATCATCACATGGATAAATTCACCCCCTTTCACCTCTCATTTGTTCTGTTCTTGCAGTCTTTCTGTTGCTCCAGTTTCTTCTCTCTCATCTTTTACTCTTAGTATCAAGTGATCTGCTATTCCTGGAGCATCCTCCCATTGCCTCTTTGTCTCTAGTCCAGTGCCGTTCCCAAAAGTCACCCTTTCCATGAACTATTTACAGGGGCTCCTCAGTCACTCTGCAGTCCTGTTCTCCTTTTCCTTGGGGTTACCGACTTCTTGTCTCTTTTCTTTACCAGTCCTTTTCCTTCGCTTTACATATACGCAGCATGGGGGTTTATGATGCTATAAACTAATAATTAAGCTGTAAAAATAGGCAGTGAGCCGTTAAAACTCACAACTGAAAAAACCCAAGGTTACTACAGGTTAGGCTGCTCATCCTTGAAGAGCCAGGATGGCTGAACAACCTCCCAGGGAGGAGGGGAGCAGCCAGTGGCTCCTGCCATCTCCCGGGAGAGCTGCAGACTGCTGCAGTCAGCCCACCTCCCATCCTCGAGGAGGGGGCTCCAGGGCTCCCCCCTTTCCTAGCACGCCTGCCCAGCGTGACGGCAAAACTCAGCGCCCGTGTCGGATGCCATGCAAAGGGTGGGCGACAGAGGAAAGCAGCTCTTTAATGCTGGTTCCTGCAGGTCTGCCAGCAGTACCTGCGTGCCCGGAGGGGAGTCGCGACCGTTCAGACAGGCTGAAGCCGCCTGTTAAGCACCGCTGAGCATCACCTGCACGGGCAACGGAGACAGCTGCAGGAGCAGCATAGAGTCATCAACCTACAATGAGTTTATTAGCGATGTTTCTTTTCTGCCTAGTTTAGCCCCGTTTGCCGGCGCTCCCCCCCGAGCCTGGATGGCACTGGCAGAGCTGAGAGGAACAGCTGCTTTCTGGATGGCGAACAGTGACGTGATGTATGTCGTTATTACGGAGTGAGATGAACCATGGCTTGTGCACCTGGACCAGGCGGCAGGGAGAGGGTATAGGACCAGCTAAACAGCCAGAAATGGTTCTCCTACTGAGATCCAACTGAAAAAGTTGCTTATTGAAAAAAATTACTTGGGAAATCACTTCCTTCTTCCCTGCTTAAAGCCATTACTAATCTCCTAATTACCATGATACGGTTTTCTTCTTATCCTGGACTTGTTTTAAACAATCTAACATCCTTCACTTATCATTTAGTGTTGCGCAAAATGGCCACGTGTATCCCATGCAGGGACAGCAGCTGCACAGCCAGGAGCTGCCCGGTGGCTGCGGCACCTCCTGACCAAACAGGCTGCACGTTGGGTGGTTTTCACCAGTCGATGCAAGGCACCATTCCTCCATCGTCAGGATGCATCCCCAAATGAAGTCCCAAATTACTTCCCTAGTTAACAGGAATTAATGTTGCAAGAGGAGCGCAGATGACTGCAGTACCCGGCCAGTGGTGTTTGCAGCACATTCCCTGCTCATTTATTACTTAGGATCACAGAAAACTCTTTGTGGCATTTCACTCTGACAACGGGCACTAATAAATAACTCATATTCTTTGCTGTAGCGGCCCGTTTTCAACAGCGTTGAACCACGCCTCATTTTTTATAAATGGCTTCTTAAGAACAACATTGTGTGGAGCTGGCGCTCCCGGCGATGGATCGCTGCATGGGGCAGTGGGTCCCAGCCCCAGAGCCGTGGCCCAGGGAGCGGCGTGGGCAGTGGTGGCTCATCGCCCACCCCACGCTTGTCCCGCTGCTCAGCCCAGCGCTGCCCAGCGCCGCCGGATCCTGCTCCCCACCAGCGCCGTGGTAAACACTGTGGCTACAAAGAAAATCAGAAAGTGAGGGGCTGCGAGATAAGGGAGCAGCCCTGCAGGGCTGTTCTGTGTTAATTATTTGGAGCATGACAAAGGCAGCTGCTGCCAGAACAAAGGTGGGATGTCCGAACCTGCAGCCAGGGGCGTGGACGGTACCGGAGCTCTGCATCGGGGCTGCTGCATTTCTGGGAGTATCAGACATCCCCTTCCTTAGGGGCAGATACTTGTTTTTTACAAGCTATTTAAGACACTCTCTCTGGAAGTTTTCATTTTTTTTTTTTTCCTGTCTGAACCTCATAAAATAGCCTTCTGCTCTATAGAGATAAATTTGGTTTATGTGAGAGAAACATTCCCTGCCACAGTAGGCTTTGCCTTAAATCCCGTATCTTGCTGTTTAATGTTGCTGTGGCTTAGCTTGGTTTATTTTCTAGCCTCTAAGTGGTGAATTGAACTTTAAGAAATGAATGGTTTGGTTTATCAGTTTTAGCATCTAGACCAAAGCACTTTTGCATCAAATAAATGCATGTAGTGGGAGACCCTCCAGATAGTGCTTTAAAAAATCCAGCTATTTATTCCAAACATTTTTAGCACCAGCTTCAAGACCAATTAAGTTACCCATGCCTGGGCAATCCTAAATGCTCCGAGATCACAAGCTTTTCTCTTCCATGAAGTAGAGGGCCCCGAGGGGTGCGAGGGGAGAGCTGAGCTGTGGCAGCAGCCTGGCAGGGACGGCAAACACCGCAGCTGGGCTCGTCTCCCATCGCAAGGCAGGTCTCTATGTAGGTCACTCTGAAGCTCTCTAGCACACACTGTTAGCATGAATGAAATACACGACTATTTCTGGTTTTGCAATGTATTAAAAATAAATGTAGAAAGCAACCAAAGCCTAAACTGCCCCATCGCTTCCGACTTCGAAGAAGGCATTGTGCAGAGGGGGACATGGCCTTCAGATGAGTAATTCCAGAACATGAATCAGTAACATTTGTGAACCTGCTCCGTGGGAGTAAATCCAAGTGAAATCTGGAGTGGGTGACATTTAGAGATGGAAAACTAAACGAAACACAGCACCCATGCCTAGGTGATGGAGGGGATGCACTGGAACACAGCGAACCAGAGAAATCTCTTACTGGAAAGTGAGGAGCAGACAGGCACCAAGAGAGGCAGGCAGGGACGTGCCATCCTTTGCTGTCCACAGCCACGGGAGTCACCCAACAAATCCTGAGGCAGTGACACTGCTTGGTACTGAACACCAGCAGCTGCACACATATCCCGGGGAGAGGTTTTTCTACCAGGTTCTGCAGGGTTTTTCCCTAATGGGTGTCCTGGTTTCAGCTGGGATAGAGTTAACTGTCTTCCTAGTAGCTGGTACAGTGCTATGTTTTGAGTTCAGTATGTGAAGAATGTTGATAACACTGATGTTTTCAGTTGTTGCTCAGTAGTGTTTAGACTAATGTCAAGGATTTTTCAGCTTCTCATGCCCAGCCAGTGAGAAAGCTGGAGGGGCACAAGAAGTTGGCACAGGACACAGCCAGGGCACCTGACCCAAACTGGCCAACGGTGTATTCCATACCATGGGACGTCCCATCCAGTTTAGGAACGGGGAAGTGGGGGGGGGCAGGGATTCACCGCTCAGGGACTGGCTGGGTGTCGGTCGGCGGGTGGTGAGCAATTGCACTGTGCATCATTTGTATATTCCAATCCTTTCATTATTGCTGTTGTCATTTTATTAGTGTTATCATTATCATTATTAGTTTCTTCTTTTCTGTTCTATTAAACCGTTCTTATCTCAGCCCACGGGTTTTGCTTCTTTTCCCGATTTTCTCCCCCATCCCACTGAGTGGGGGGGAGTGAGTGAGCGGCTGCGTGGTGTTTAGTTGCTGGCTGGGGTTAAACCACGACAATGGGTCTAGAGGATAATGTGATTTTTTTTTGAGGTGGGCACACTGGGTTGGATCAGTTTTGGGAAACTAAACTGGTTTTGGTTAACTAATATACAGCTCTCCCCTGTATTTATAGAAGAAGAAAATACTTTTTTTTTTCCCTGCCGAATCTAACAGTTTATTAGATATTCTCCTCCATATACTTCTACAGGAGTATGCAAAAAGTCTTTAGAGATGTTAGTGGTTCCTATTAAACTCTGTAGGGTTTTAGTGTCATTTACAGAGATTCTACTGGTATCAGCATTATTAAATTCCATATAACTTCTCCACAAGAATGTAGAAAATCTCAACGATTATGAGTCCAGTACCTCTGTGGATGAAAAACACATTCACAGGAAATCTCAGAGCATTACAGATGTATTCAAAATAATAATAATGGAAGGATTTTTCTACACGCTGTAATGTGGAAATGCGTCAAACATGGAAAAATTAGACCAACTGTCCTTTGACCTAGAAGAAACACTTAAAATTTAAGCAAGCTCTCAGCTATGTAAAGACCTGATCCTAATCCCTCTGGAAATAATATGAGCATTTCCACTGACTGAAGAAGATTTTGAAATGGCACACCAGCTGCAGCTGTAACATCGTGGTGTACTTTTGTACTCTTTACCTTATAGATACCTTATTTCTCTAGAAATCACTACATCTCACAGCTATCCAAAAGCTAATAAAGCAGATTGTGAAGGCAGGCTGACTCTAAAGAAATTTTCAGAGGAAAAAAAAAATATATATGTACAGAGTTAATTCCAGGATTGGTATGTCAGGCTTCGCAGGCTGGTTTAGTAATTACTCCTCAGTGTAGCACCTAGTAGGTTGGTGATGGAGCAGGAGCAGGTCATGGGTAGTAGCAACCTGGCTACGGCCACTTGGGTAACTGGTCTGTTTGCACAACGCGACCTACAGACGTTGCAGAGAAAACCTCTATCTGCAGGAAACAAGACACAGACAGGAATATATGACAGTCAGGTTCACCACCATCACATCAAAGTGATGGAAGGGAAGTTTCAGAGAAGCCCTGGAAGAGCAGCCATTGTTGCCTCTGTCTACTTGAAGTGGTGGAGCAAAGGAGTAACTGAACATACAATTTGTGTTTTCTTGATTTCTGTTATTCATTTTATGTTTGATCAGAAGTGCTTGTAATGCATTTCTGGAGCAACTGAAAATGGCATCAGAAATCAGCAATTACAGAAACCTCTTCCACACAGTCCATGAAACACAGCCCTTGATACAACAGAAGCCAAGGCAGCCCCAGTCCAGCCCAGTTGGTCTCGGTCTGAGTAGGGACCTGGACTGGTCTCACCAGCTCGCACACTGAGAAGGCTCAACTCACAGAGGAGAAATGGGATCCACAGCAGAACTTGGGGAAACCTTCCCACAACAGGAGAAACTGCCTTAACTTCCGCAGGTCCTCAAACTCATGCTGCTTCTGACTTGTAATGAGACATGGGGTATCTCCTTCACCATGGTCCTCCACATTGGTTTCCCTTAGTAATTTTTTCCCCAGAAAAGAAAAAGGAATTTACTAAACTAGAGCTGAGATCCTACAAAATTCTCAAGAACATTTCTCCTCAGCAGCCTGTGGGTCCTGTTTTCTTCTGCTTTTGGTCATCACCATGACTCTTTCCGTACTGCTCTGTACACCTGCACCACCTCCACCTGTCTTCATTCACCTCCCTGTACATGTATTTCCTTCTGTGATGTCTACACAGATAGTAATACTTATGTGTTATTTTTCTAATTAAACCCATGGACCTTGTATTTTGAAAAGCAACTATTTAGAATATGAAAAACAGAGGCAGGCAGGGATCTGAGATGCCAGAATTCAGGCTGAATTGTAGACAGGTGCCCTGGTTTCAGCTGGGGTAGAGTTAATGTTCTTCTTAGTAGCTGGCACAGTGTGCTTTGGATTTAGTGTGAGAATAATGTTGAGAGCAACAACTAAAACATCGTTGTGTTAAGTAGCACTTAAGTCAAGGATTTTTCCGTTTCCTGTGCTCTGCCAGCAAGCATGGCCAGGACAGCTGACCTGAACTAGCCAAAGAGATATTCCATACCATAGAACATCATGCTCAGTATATAAACTGCAGGGAGTTGGCTAGGAGGGGCGGATTGCTGCTTGGGCATGGGTCAGGGGCTAGTGAGCAACTGCAGTGTGCATCACTTGTCTTTTCTCAGCTTGCTTTTTTTTTTTTTTTAAGTGTATTATATTCCTTTTCATTACAATTATTATTGTTATATTTTATTATTATTACATTTTATTTTACTGTAGTTATTAAATTGTTCTTGTCTCAGCCCATGAGTTTTACTCCCCCCCCCATATTCTCCTCCCCATCCCACTGAGGGGGGGGAGCGAGCGAGCAGCTGCATGGTGCCTAGTTGCTGGCTGGGCTTAAACCACAACAACAAGTTTACCTGACTCTATTCTATAACATCCTAGCACTGGATCACATACACTTTCCAGCAAAATAAAGGTAACCAATAGAAATACATTGCTTTAAACACAAAATCTTTGTTTTGTTGAAAAACTTCATTTAGATTTTTTCATTGCATTTCAAAGAAAACAATCATTATAAAATCAAGTTTGGAGGAAAAAATGTTTGTCCTAGGTTAATTTTGTACTTAATTTAGAAGTTTCCATTCATGGCAAAAGTAAGAAATCCCTGTTTGCATTGTGATTTTGAGCGACGTTTTCCCCCAGCTATTTCCACAAACAGAAACAGATAGAAGGGGAAATGAGCTTTGTAGAAAGTGGAAATTTATTTCACCCTGGTCTTGTAGACAACGCTGGTAATAAAAACAGTCATTAAAGAGGAGAGCATTCATCACTCCTCCCATCCTGCCTCCCTCCAGCTGAGCTGTGCTCTGCCTCTCCTTGGGAACGTCTGCTTTCTGCTGCGTGCAGCCCCGAGAGCCGAGCCAGGAGCCTCTAGTCACAAGCTGGAGATACAGCAGGGCAGCTTCTTGCCATGCGGGCATCCTCGGGAGCTAGAGCCAGGCTGGGCTCCATGCAGCTCTGCAGACCTGGCAGGGAGCAGGCACGGGCTGGGGGGACGCCTGCCAAGGTAATGGCCATGAAAATATCTTGCTCCTTCCAGCAGTTGACAGAGCATCACTTGGAGGTCCCATACCGCTCTCACGGTCAAGAGCTGCTCCTCTTTGCTTCAGAGACATCACCCTTGCTCACAGAACGATGCCCTCGTGCTGCAGCCTGTCGTCTATCTCAATCTATGTTGAGATATGTGGGCAACCGACCCCAAGGAGCATGGGCATAACATCCCCTGCAGACACATGCTTTCCAAAAATTGCACTAAGGAAGATGCCCCGCTGGTAGCAGGAATTCACATCACATCACCAATCCGGCCAGGGCCAAGAGGGACTGGAGCCTACCTCCCACCATCAGGAGCCAACACCGAGAAATGGAGCAGGGCTCATTTTGCCTGTTACAGGGGAATTTCCATGTACCTGTTCCCCAGGCGCAAGGCATTTGCCCACAGCCTCCGGTTCCAGACCCTCATCTGCTGCCCTACAAGTGGATCCTGCACCACAGGGTGTTGGGTGGGTGACAAACCAGTGCCCCCAGCAGGACCCTCCTGGCGGGGACAGATCCTGGCTGAGGGACCACCATGGCCACGTATATAAAAGGCCTTCTGAAATATTAAAATGCATGTAACTGCTTAGCTGAAGTGATAAATGGGCAGCACAATTATTTCAGCAGATATCGTATACTGCCTTATGGCTGCCACAATAGACAAGCTATTTCAGTCAGAGTTCCAGCAAACACCTTGCAATGTTTTCTAAATATTTTATATTGAGGGAAAACACACTTTCCCATGCATGCCTGAAAGATTCAGAATAAAACAGACACATTATGAGTGTTTTTACATCTTCACATATTTACCTCTGGCACTGTGAAAAATCATTTTGCCTGTTGTTTGTTAGTGCCTGGAAATGTCATTCATTAACTCACATAGGGCGCCTTCTATTTTTTTTTTTTTTTTTTTTTTTTTTTTGCTATAGGTGCAATAGCATTCGTTTGACAGGTAGGCTGGGAATAAATGCCACCGGGAGTTTCACATGCAGCTTGTGACAGCAAACCAAAACACAGCTACAAAACTCCACCTTGACTAAAGCTGTTCCTTCAGTTGTCATCGTTTGGTTTAGATGAAGAGTAGTTTATCAGATACGATGACGAAGACACCAACTGCATGCTCTTCTGCTCGGTCTCTTCGGAAACGATTTGCACTTGCACGCTGCCCGCTGGGGTTTGCACAGGGCAAGGGAGACCCTGGGGGTCCCAGGGCTGAGGAAGCCTCCCTGCCCACAGCCCTGTCACTGCCAAAGGGGAAAGACTGAAAGTAAGAAACATTCTGGAGTTATAATACCTAAGAATGGGGACAGATTCCTTTGCTTCATCTGCTGCAGTTTAATACTGGAAAGAAACGCGACTCCCAAGCCAGCTCTCCCTACCTGGAGGCGTGCTTGCTTTCTAGCAGGAGTAAAGCAGTGATATAAACGAGGGAAGGAGAGGGGTAAACCCTGTCCCTGCCCCAGGAGCTGCCGCAGGGTGAGGAAGGGCCATTCGCCAGCGCGGGGGCCATCGCTCGCCGCCCCGGGCCCCGAGAAGGGGGAGCCGTGCTCCCGGCTCCGCAGCCGGCTGGGGACACGCTCACCAGAAATACAAAATCCCAAACCCCTCCTGACCCCGCACCAAGCTGGGTCTTCACCAAACGTTGCGCTTTTTTGCCACGTTTACACCCCATCAGTTCTGCTTTAGCGGAGGAGTTTATATCTTAACTCTATGGGTGCACACGCAGGTCCTGAGGACATGGCCCCTCGGCGAGCGGGTGATAACTCAGGGGCCTCGGCACTGCCAGTTTTGTTCTGATGCATTTTACACTTTCTAGATGGAAAAGGAACATAACCAAGAGGGGAGGCACCAGCAAACGCACAGGGTCCGTGCGGGCAACATGGGGCCCTCACCCATGATGTTCATTGCTCTCCTGCTCCAGCCCAACAGACCCCACGAGGCATTGCCTGCAAAGGCATTCTCCCACACAAAAATTAAAATGAAAAGTAATTACAAAAATAAGATGACCTCAAAAAGACCTTTCTCCCTACCCACAGCAAGGCCAATGTATAGGAAAACGGCCCACACTGGAAGGCAGATGCACCAGCCCAGCTTCATAATGGGACTCCCAGCCTCCACCTGACTGGGAAGCATTCACACTAAAGCCATGCAGGCGATTATATAGTAAAAGTCTCCCGAGAAAACAGCACAGTTTTAGTGAAGCAGAGTGTTCAGCTGCTCTAATCATACTAATTACTTGAGACATTTCCTTTCTCCCTTCCCTCCTGCACCCTCTTGGGCCCTTTTGCCTTCAAATCAGCTACAGAAACAAAGTAATTTGGTCAAGTAAGAAGCTTATTAACACACGACGCAGCTCAGCAGCACAAGAAAACAGAGAACACCACAAAGGTCCATCCACCCTGATGTCCTGACTGACAGACCGACCGACCCGAACACAGCAGAGGGGCTTTCTCTGGCACGGAGGGACTCGGTGCAGGGGGAGGAGGAGGAGGATGGCTTCATCCTGCACATGAAGGGCTGCGAGACCCAGCTCAGCCCTCAGACACCCGTGCCAGGGTGGCCAACATCCCGCTCCACCTCCTCGGAGCCCACTGTTGGGATGACTGACCACATCCCAGCAATGGCAGGGAGGCTTGGTGCTAGCACAGATCCCGAAATCAGCCCCCCCCCCCCCTGCTTCCCCAAGTCCATTCTCTTCTTTTTCCTCCATACCTCAGCAGCGTGTGGTTTAAAAAAAATCTTCCCCAGCTCCCCTCTTCTCAAATTCCCAGACATAAGGAAGTGATTTAGAGCTAGTTTCTGGGAGGTGGTTTTTTGGGGGGTTTTTTGGGTTTTGGGGTTTTTTGTTGTTGTTTTTTTTTTTTTGCATCTGTCACTGATGCTAACACAGACTGGCTGCTCAGATCTTGCTTATTGCTTTATTTCAGCTTTATCTGGTGAAAACCAAACGCTGCAACCTAGTTCTATTGTTCAGGAAAGATAAATTATATTCTAAATGCACGCATGACCTGCTGTTCAAGAGGCTTGCTTTAGTGTTTTATGGTCTTTATTGATCAGCCAGGAGATCCAAATCTGGTACTCCGAGCTATCTGAGCTGGGCTGGGAGTTAATGGGAGCACTGGCTTGGCAGCGGGAAGGGGAGCTCGCCGGCAGGCTCCCTCCGCATCAGTAGATGTGCAGGCTCCCCTGTGCATTGCACCAGCCTCATTTCAGCATCACTGCTCAGCCAAAAATACGATTAAGCAAGCAGTAAATCCAGTTTTTAAGTAGTGCAGACAAATAGAAATATAATTATTAAATTGAAGAAAAAAGGGCCAAACTATAATTTGTAGAGTCTAAATGTTTCAGCTTGAACTCAATACACTACCGTGTAAGAAAAGCTACTGCTTACACCATTCTCATCTTCCTTGTGAGCTGCTCAGGCCTGAGTCACCACTGTGCTCCATCCTGACTGGCCTCTGGTGGCTTTGCACCCTTGTAAAGCTGCTGTCAGGCAGGCACGAATCTGGCCAAAGGCACCTCCTGCTTCCTGGGGGAATTGATGTTCCCGGCAGCTTTGCTCTGCAGCCATTAGAAGAAGCTGCAAATCCAGTGGGTAATTTCTAAAGGGAGCTGTGAGACCTGAATTAATGCGCAATAATGCACACACATCACGGTGCGCTGCGCGCACAGCTCACCCCAGCCGACAGCCTCGGGCAGGGCTTGGGCTGAGCAGGAGATGTAGGCTGGGTCCCAGTGCAGCAGGAGAAGCATGTGGTGGTCCCAGCACTGGGATAACAGAAGCAGCAGCAGACCTGTGCGGGGAGCCGGGACTTTGACCCATCGGGGTCCAGGTGCAGTGGGTATAGCCAGCTCCCTTCTTCGCAGAAAGGAGGGAGAAGCTCAACAGCTTCCAGCCAGGAGAAAGCACACCATTTACACCCAGAAAGCTGCAGGTTCCCTGGGTGTGGGATGCTTGTGGCTGGGTACACGGGTTAGCATGATTTATGCACTCTCAGGGGCTTAATATTACATTTCATACTCTTCAAGTTCCACCTATTGCCTTCAAAAAATAAAACAAACTCATACTCAGCATGGGAGATTAATCTCCAAACACAAAATATTTAATTAATACACTGAAATTTCATTTCATGGGTACTTGCATTTGTGCTACGATAAGCATTAGTTGAAGATCAGTGTATCACCAAATACTGCCTAAGACAAAGGAATCATTTGTCTATATTGCAGTCAAGCATAACAAATAACCAAGTAGTATTTTGGCATAGCTCTGTAATGTTTGCTGTATTAGTCTCTTACATTAATAATTTACAGCTCAAGGTCTGTCTCATTGCCATCACCAAATCAAAAGCCATTTGCACTACTCATGATATCAGAGTGACATCTTGGCTGAAACAGTTTTCACTTTGCCAGCCTATGTATTTCATTGAATTTAATGGGTTTCTCTTACATATTAAGTGAAAATAAAATTAAAACAAACTGTCATGGTTTAACTCCAGCCAGCAACTAAGCCCCACACAGCTGCTCACTCACCTCCCCCCCGCAGTGGGATGGGAAGAGAATTGGAAGAATGAAAGTGAGAAAACTTGTGGGTTAGAGATAAAACCAGTTTAATAGGTAAAGCAAAAGCCACGCGTGCAAAGCAAAACGAGGAATTCATTCACCACTTCCCACCGGCAGGCAGGTGTTCAGCCATCTCCAGGACAGCAGGGCTCCATCACGTATAGCGGTTACTTGGGAAGACAAAATGCCTCAAGTCCAGACATCCCCCTTTCCTTCTTCTTCCCCCAGCTCTATCTGCTGAGCATGACGGCATATAGTCTGGGATATCCCTTGGGTCAGTTGGGGTCAGCTGTCCCAGCTGTGTCCCCTCCCAACTCCTTGTGCCCCCCCAGCCTCCTCACTGGTGGGGTGGGGGGAGAAGCAGCAAAAGCCTCAACTCTGTGTAAGCGCTGCTCAGCAATAACGAAAACATCTCTATTATCAACACTGTTTTCAGCACAAATCCAAACCATAGCCCCATACTAGCTACTATGAAGAAAGTTAACCCTATCCCAGCCAAAACCAGCACACAAACATTACCAGTATCTGGGAAAGATGCACACATTTTATTATAGTTATTCAACCTGACTAAAGAAGGGGCTTCAGTGCAAAGAGACTGTGCCTCCTCACCCCGTGCGGAGGGACAGAGAAAACTGATCCGGACACGGCATTTCTGAGGGCAGAGCCAAGCAGCAGATTTCCTTGTACCAGCCCCAGCCTGGAGACAGACAAAAGCAGTGACATGCATGGCCAGGACATGCTCTGCTCCTCCACTGGTACCCAGCCCTTTGAACCAGCAGAGAGGGCAGATAAAGCTGGAGCCGACAAAGACCTCATCCAGGTTCTGCCAAGTCCTGTCCCACCACCGGTCCTCTGAGCAGCAACCCAGAAAAGTGGCCTGAGCACAGATTTTTCCTGCAGCACTATCCGTAATAGCATGCACCCATTGGGGAGTGCATTCCTAGGGAACCACAGCACCTCCAGCACGGCTCAAGTCAATCCTCTTTGGTCTCCTGCCTTACAGTATTAACCGGGTCTTTCTGAAAAGATCCTACCAAGCTCAGAGATTAAAGACAAAGCTGTGTTACCAGTCTCCAGGCACTGCTTTGAAAAACTGAAAGCCAGAAGAAGGTACTATTTAACGAAGCTCGTTGTGGGGGTAATGTTTGACTTGAGATGTTCTACAAAATGGATGTTTGGTCCTTAACAAGGGGGCAAAAAGGGCTGTAAGGAGCACAGGCTAATGACTTGCCAAGCCTAAAAACCATTCCAGATTTTACTCATTTTTGAGACATGGTCTGACTACCAGCTGATGAGCTGACCTGAGACACCTCATCAATGCGAGAGCAGCCCCAGGGCTACCCTATCCTCCCAGCACAGACACTAGGATTGGGGTCACCCCACAGGGGGCAGTGGGTCCCCAGCAGGGCCGGGGTGGGGGCAGCCGGTGGGGAGGACCCCAGGAGCCTGCCGGCCCACAGGATGGGGCAGGGAGCTGCTCTGCCACAGCACATGCTGCCTCCAGCCAAAATCCCACTTACTGCAGGGAGTTTGTCATTTGGAAAGCTTCACAAATCCAAAATCAGTGAAGTCAGATTCTCATTTACACATTAAGCCTTTTTATACCTTTCTTACTGCATACGAGGGCCATAAAATAAGCAGCAATGTAATTTACTTATGCTTCAAGGCCCCTTTACAGAGCCAAAATGATTTATGCAGCCTCGGTGCACATGACCAACAGGCCCTTAATATTTAACAGCTGTAAAAATATTGCACAAATGCTGTGTATTACTGAGTCAGTTTTAGCCTACAAACATATTAAGATAACTCCGCATACATTGCAACTGGTCAAATATTAATCATTGAATAATTTATCCTGTGAATATATTTTGTTTTAAAAAAAATCATTCAGCAGATATATTTGTCCACTCTAGTACAAATACATATTTATGATATGGTTATTGGTCTAATATATGTTTTTTGGTATTCTCATTTCAGGATATACATAATAAGAGTCAAATCCATCCTGAGGAAAAGAAAGGGAGGAGGGCCCAGCAAAAGTTTTATATGCAGTGCTACGCTTGGCGAAATACTACTGCCTGCGTCCAGGGAGCTCTGGAAATGAGCAGTTGCAGTCTCTTTAAAAATTGATGGCTTCGCTGGAACTGTTATGAAAGCACTGAAGAGAGGCTGGAGACGATGCAAAAACCCCAACATGTGAAGCGGAGTCTGCAGGAATCCCGGCAAGGCTGCGTGGTACGTGCCGCCGCCAGCGCCGGCTCCCCCCGCGCACCCAGGACCCTCCTGCTCCATGCCTACAGAAATATCCCCCGCCTCCCTTCATCTCTGCACTGTGCATATGTGCAAAAAAAGCGAAGTGGAAATTCGAACAACGAACAGGTACACATAAAAGTAGCAAAAGGTATTTGTCTCCCAGCATCTTTCAGCCTCTGCATGAGAAGGATGGGGATCCGGTGGCACAAAGCACTCCTGGGGTAGGAAGCAGGTCCCTAGCAGCGGCTGCCCCAGCCTCGCAGACCCCACAGCCTTTCCACGGGACAACCGCTCCGACACACTATTCAGCACTTCTCCCCCGGGTGCAGCGTGGGACTCGGCTCCCTTTGGCCAGCACAGCAACTGGAAGCTCAGCGTGCAGCCAGCTCCGGCACCAGGGAGATCCTCAGCCTTGCGGTGGCTTGCTGCTTGATGTGGGGCCACGCCAGGTCTCACCCAAAGACATTCAGCCGACAGCACGTTCACATCACACAGCTGGACGACTCCCCAGCGTTTTAGGGGAGCACTGCTCACACCAGAAATGCACTGCTTGCTTCCCATTGACTGTTAGTCCTCAGTTGGAAGCCCCCCACTTGAAACATTTTGATGGTGGATTGAAGGAAAAGCCATGTGATCTAGGCAGTCATTAACATCCTAGGAAGAGCAAAGTCAGTCTTCACAAAAAATAGAGAGTCTTCAAGAGCCTGTAGCACATCTGAAATGTCACGTAGACAAGCCCAAAGGGACCAGTGTTCAGTCTTTTGCTAGAAACAGCTTGTGTAGACAGCTAAAGGCAGATAACATCCTTATGTCTACCATGACAGATGTATACTGCCAAGAGTCTGAAAGCACATACCTGAGTACCTTTTAGGGAAAGAAAATTCATATGGAAAGCAAGTCCTCAGCTCAGGCTGGGCTTCCTCCTCCTCGAATCCCAGCATTGCCCCACTACCTTACGATTACTAACTGCATAGTCATGCTTGATAATTGTATGATATGCACAAAAAAGGATTAGAAGGCGGCAACACAACCGACATTGCCTGATTAACCTTAGCCAGGAGTTTAATTCACATCGTCAGAAGTACCATGCTAACAAATGAGAGCTGGCCCAGTGCATTACCTAGCCCTCTTTCAGTCCGTCACTAATAAAGGGTTTAATTAAAGACTCCAGGTTGTGCACTATAACTACATGATGTGGAGGCAGGTCAGCTCATCCAGCAGAAGGAACGGCTGAAGAGCTTGGCCAGCAGGACAGGCAGGTCAGTTATTCTGCCTGTTCTCTGCCACCAAGAAGCACCAGCATTGTCAGAAATACTGTAATTCACACCGTGTGCTGGGTCTAGCACAGTCATTTAATGACCCTAAAATGGGTCCCTGTATAACCACAGTATGTCCACTGACAAATTTGCACTGTGATTATACCACTTCAGCAGCTGAAGACTGGTATTTCTAGTGCCTACCTCAGCAGCTCATTGCGTCACAGCTGCAGCTGCCTACCCAGCTATGGGTTATGCAGGAGACAAAAACTCTGTCAAATACATCAAACAGGAAAAGCAAGACCGACACCTTGAAACAGGACTGCTGCTGCAACACCTGCTTGCCCTTCAACCCGTGCTTCCAGACCATAAGTCAAAGGCAAGTCAAGCAGCCATCCACACGCATAAGCATATCTGAACTATATTCCTGCTCCAAGCCAGCCAGCACTGCCACTCCAGATCGATCTCCTGAAAACCCCTGTCTGAATCCTGACATCTTCTCTATCTACAATCATGTTTTGAGGCACTCATAGCCAACAGGCAACTTTTAAACAAATCAGAGCAATGCGATTATTGAATTAAAAGCTACCAGGCTCAGGTGTTTTAGCTGACCTGCTCTCTCCACAGTACATGGCAGCCTGCAGTATGATGTACCAATTTCTTTGGGGCCTGATACTTCATCCCACGTCCCCTCTGCACTGCTGCCAGGCACTGCCCATCGCAGTGGGCGAGGAGGGCACCTGTGGGTCACATCAGGTCCCTGGGGGTCCCCGGGCTGAAGGCTGTCCCCGTTCCCCAGCACATCCCCAGTTTGCAGCCACCGATAGCACTGCCCAGCACAAGCGCGTATTGGCCGTGCACTTCATCTGCATTCAAACTAAAGGAAAACCGGCACGAACTGCCTCCCCTCGCTCCCACAGCACCAAAAAGCTTACGGTAGCATTTCACTTGTTTTCATTTCTTTGTTACAAGTTGGTTAGCAACACTGAGATTTTCACTTGGAGCAAGATTTTCCTCTCTCAAGTTCAGGCTACAATGATCAAACATATTTCTGAAATCACCCCAATGACTCCTCAGAAGACAACTGAACCGCCTAGGTAATGTCGTCATTCTGCAGGAATAGGAGATTTCAGCCAAGCTCAAGCCAGATGGGTCAAAGAATAGGTCCCATATCAGAACAAAAAAATCCCCTAGAGGTGGGTCCCGACTCCCCACTATCAGTCTGAACTGATTTGAAATATAAATCAGTTGCAATTTGAGCCACGAGCATCAGCCCATCTCCAGGAGCAGCTACTGAGAACTGCTTCGTGCTTCTGCAGGCACCACATGCAGCTCAGGCAAGACTTTGCTCAGCCCCCCTCTGAAATACCCAGAAAGCGGGAGCTGGACTACAAGCTACTGAGAAAGAAGTTTAAGTTTCTAGTAAACTGTGAGAGATCCTCCAGCTCCCATCACAGCAATAAGCCTGACATTCTTTTAGGAAAATACAAACTTAATTTCAAAACATCTGGGAAATTCCATTAAGTGATTTATGATGCAACTGATGAAACTGCAATTTAACTTCAAAGCCCCAAACAGCATTAAAGAAACCCTCATGTGCTCAAATTAACAGTAAAATATTTGACACTGAATATTATTGTAAAAGCAAATAGCGTTGTTCTCCAATTAGCCTAATGCAATAGATCACTGTATGGGCAAGCATCCCAGCAGACACTCACTGGGATGTGCACATTCAGGTTAGCATATATGGCCTGTGAGACAGCAGAGCATTACACGCGCAGTAAGGGGGGCCGAGATGAACCAGCTGTCCTGCTCCATCCCAGCATCTCACCTCTTCACAATGTTATCCTCAGAGCAAAGATCTAAATATAGCAAGACATCACCTGGCAGGCTGCAGCCTAATCACCTTCCCTACCTCACCTCTGCGGCATCACAGGCAGTGGGAGGATTTTGCAGGAATTAAGCTTGCAAAAAGAAGCCACCCTCGTGCAGGAGCGGTTCTGTGCTGCTGCCCGAGCCCGCAGCCACCCGGGGCGATTCCTCCTGCTCGCAGGAAACAGAGGGGCAGGAGAGGAAGCTCTAGTGCTCAGCCAGTGCATGTCTAATTAGTTTACAACTGCCTCCTTCAATAACTGGTGAATAAGATCCCTATTGATCTAATTAGCAGTAAAAAAAAGTAAAAAAAAAAGGCAGATTTTTAAGGGCTGTTGGCAGCTTTCAGGTCACAGCTAAAGAGCTCCATAAGCTCCACGCAGGCGTGCGCGGGCAGCAGGGAGAGCTGGCCCCAGACACCAAGCATCTGCATCCTTCACAGCCAGCCAGGTGCTCTGGCGAGAGCTCAGTGTTGCACACAGCCGAGAGTTTGAAAGAGCACACCTTGATGTGCCCGAAAAGGACAATTCTGAGCAAGGTCCATGGGAGCCCGCAAGCTGCCTCCAGCAGAAACTGCCTGATGTAACGACCTTGGCGCTGATTTCAGGCCATAACTGAGCTGAATGCAGCCAGCAGAGGAGACACAAGTATTTACGCCCACTCTTGTGTTTCTTCACGCTATCCTCAGACAGTACCTAGGGCCGCTCTAATTTAGGCCACCTGGAACAATCCTCAGCAGAGCCAAGCAGCAGCCCCGAGCGATGGGAATGGCAAGGGGAGCTGCTGGACCCATCCCACCGCTCCCACGCTGTGCTGGAGATGCACCGGCTCTGACGCAGGGACTCAGGGCTGGTGCCACCCTGTGCGTCAGCCTGTACTTGTCCAACAAGGGATGCAGAATGGATGAAAAATACCACTGGCTGGAAATGTTTAGTTTGAAAAAGGGATGAATGGAGGGGGGAAGGAAGAAGAAATACGTCAGTTGTGGTATTTATTTATCTTCTGAAAGGAAACAAAGACTTCCCAGGACTGAATAGCTCAATTAAGTGCTTGCTGGAATGACAGATTTACTGCTTGCTCAACAAATACATTTCAAACCAGAAGTAAAACTGGGATGAGAGAATTAACTGAGAGATAAGGAGAGCCTCAGATAACCCAGGAGAGGATATACCACCCTGCACAGAAACCAGGAGCTGCTACAGAGCCAGGTCAGACGATTTGTTTTGCAGCTCTTCATCCCTTGGAGGGAAAAATTGCCCTGAGGAGATGCTGCTGTTCCCCAGCCTCTGCTCAGGTGGGCAATCCCAAAGGCCACAAAGGCCCCAACAAACCAGCCCAACCCCGAGCAGGCTGGGGGATCCACCGCAAAGGGATTTCAGCCAAGGCTTGCTCTATCAGGCTAAACATTCATCTCCATCTCCAGCTGCTCTTGTGGAGATGGTTTTTCCTAAAAATAATTATAAAGCAATTACTTGTTGGTTTTCTTTTTATTGGTTACTACTTTTACTCAGAGCCTGTGAATGGGGTTGTAATTAAGCACACAGTGCTGTGAACACGCCAAACCGCCGTGACAAACGATGCACTCGAGTCCTCGTTCCTCCAGTTATGCAAGGGACAGAGAAAAGCCCTGTAAAGACTCTGCAGCTACATCTTAATAAATACTTGGTAGTTATTTAAACCTCAAAAATTAGGTGCAAGTCCTTCAATTTAATCCTGTGCCTTCTGGGGTCATAGAAAGTGCTAGATTACATGCCCCTCCAGGAACAGCAAGAAGTATTCTTTTTATTATGGGTACTCTGCAGAACAACAATCTCCAGCTCCATTGAGGAGATTTTTTTTGATTAAACCAGACAGAGGACCACCTACATCAGTTAAGGTAAAACTGTTTCCAGCCATGCTATCTGGCAAGCATTTTTTATTTCAGCAAACCAGTAACGATGGCAGGAATTCAAGATTTGCAGGTGCCCAGATAGAAGCTCAAATCCTCCTATTACTAAACCGCCATGCAATTATAACAGACAAATTACTATCCCTTCCTCATTGCCCAGACTTAGAAAGGATTCATGGTTTTTCCATTTCAGGCAGATTTTGAAAGGCACAAAAGACTGTTGTGTGTAAAACTCCCAGTGATAATCAATGACAGTTGGGTCCTTATCAACCATTATGTTCTCAAAAATCTTCACCTTTGTGATTAACGTATTGTTTCTTTGGCTCTCTTCTTGATTAAGAAGAATCACAGAGAAACAATTATGCATCCTATCATTACTTTCTAAGGGAACTCCACAATTACATATTGTAATTAATATCCTTGTTCATTTCAGAGAAACTTTGGGTTTATTTGGCTTTAAGTCTACTTCTTCAGCATCAAATTGCATCCATAGCATGGTTTGAGAGCTTTGCTCCCACAGCCTGGGAAAAAGTGCAAAAGATAAAGAACATTATTTCATGAAAACTTTTTTTTCTTTCAAATGAAAATTTTGATTTTAACCCAAGACAAATAGCAATCTATTTTTCACACTCTTGCTTGCAAAAGGCACCTTTTTTGCAGCGTAACAAATTTACATTTGCAGGTTTTGGTGAGGTCACCATGACAACTGTCAGAAGTCATTCTTCAAAGACATCTTGAGTAAAGCCACAGACCTACCACCGTCATCACCACTACACCACAGAGCACATTTTAAGCTGGTTTTCAATTATGTGGCACATGGGTCAAAGTGGATCCCTGCAGATCTGGGACCTGGTCCAGGTCTTGACCAAACATTGTGTTGCATTGACCCAGCTGCAGGTGGGTTTCTCAGAATTTGGATTTTAAAGCTGAGCGCGGCCAGGACCTCTGCGATGCCACAGCTCCCGTGCCTGCAAGAGCCACCCTCTTTTCCCCCATTTGGACCATTCCCTTTCCTTCTCATCCTTTTTCTTCATCCCCCCTTTCCACAGTTGGCTTTTCTCTTCAGCCTCTTCCTTTAGCCTTCCAACGGGAAAACAGAGGAGACGCAGCCGGGAGCTTTGCCTGCAGCCAGCCCCACGTTCCCAGGTGCTGACCCAGGGCTGGCAGGCAGCTGCCTGCAACCACAGCTGAACACTGAGCACAGAATCCTCCTCTGAACCACATTATACAGCTCATCTGTATTGCAATTTGCTGTCATAAATTCTCTGCTCATTTGATATACTGATTGTACCAGGAGTACCATGAAAGGAACAATTGCACAAAGACTATTGAGTACCAGAGTGTGAATCAGAAACAGGAATTTTCCCTGCAATTAGAAACAAAACAGTGCTATAACTTGCCTTGCAAGAGGGTCACGCATTCAGAAGCAAGGCAAGAAGGGAACTATTTTATTTTTAAAACAGGGGAACATTTCTGTGGGGAAATATAAAATGCTTTCAATTTTGAAATGCCTTTTTTTGCCAAGTCTTCCTATGTAAAAAATTATGGTTAGTCTTATCTCTGCTCAGTCTCCTTGTTGTACTAGTAAAAATGACCCAGCGCCCACTGCCAAATTCCAAACTGAGGGTTGTCAATGCTTGGATTTAGGATGCAATTTGTCCTGTATGAGTCATGGAACTCGCATTTTAGGCATCCCCAAGATTCAGAGAGAGATTTTTATCCTAAATGAGAAATAAGCCAAGCAACCACTGAAGCTACAAGCAACTTTCGACATGAGCATCCATTTTACCATCAGCCTGCAGGCATTTTCCCCTAACCGCACGCCTTTGCCTTGGAAAACACGGTCAGCAGCTGAGGGCAGGGCCACCCCACCTCTCTGGGGCCTGGTGCTGCTCCTCTTCCTCTCAGCGCTCCAGGGTGGATGGGGCAGAGGTGCCCTTGCACCCACCGAGCCTCCTCCCTGGGTGCCGGGGCTGCTCCCCACAGTGACAGCTACATCCCATGGCATCCGTACAAACACTGTATGTGCCACTCAAAACCACAGTCAAAAAGCCAAGAGCAATTACTTAATTGCTTTGATCTGTGCTCTGGCGAGATCCACAGAGCATAATTATATTCTTGCTTTAAAAAGAGTGAAGAAAAAAAGGCTTTATTTTGATGTTTTAGTGTTTGCTTCTAAGCAATATGTGCTTAAAGGGAACTACGGTAATTTATCTTTCCAAAGCCTGCTTTCTACATCTGAAAAAACAGGAATAGCTGCTGTACATTTGCATCTCAATTTTAGCTTGAGCAACTTGACAAAGATTCAGCTAAATGAATCGGCACCGTTTGCAAAGAAAGCAGCTGAAGTAAATAAAACCTCCAGGGATGCTGACAAAGAGGCATTAAAATCAGGATCTGCTCTTTCACAATGAAAGAAATCCAGCACTTAGAGTATGATCTAAAGTTCACTGAAGTCCTTCCATTAGCTCCAGCAGGCTTTGGATGGCACCCAAAAGGTCTAGCCATCGATCCAGCCCCTGCGGCTGAAGCGTGCTGGGGCCAAATTCATACTGAGATCCGAGACCCGCCACAGAGAGGGTAAGGAGGAGAGCACAAGTCCCCGCCTGACAGTTTGAGGTAAATGCTTCTCCTGCTCTTTCAACCAGAGGTGAGTCCAGCTGCCAGTGCCTGGACAGCCCCATAGCATCCCCACTTCCCACCAGGGCTCCAAGGACAGCGGAGGGGGGTGTGTGGCTGCAGGTACCACTGATGGGTGTCTAGGGACCAGCTAGGCTGCCACTGAGCCCTGAGGTTTTATTCCAAGCCCCTCTCTTTCAAAGTTTCATCTGAGAGCATGAAAAATGCCTTCATTTTCAATTCACTCAGGAAAAAGTGAAAAATATTGGCCAGCTGCACTTTTTATGGGGAAGTTATGAGCACTGATCTTTGAGAGCTGAAAAATATGTACCACTTATGCATAACAATTAACTTTTATGTTTTTCAAGAGGGCTGTTCCCTTTACTGCCTCCTCACTCCAGGCCAAATTCTCTCCTGGTCTCAACCGCTGAAGCTCCACTGCCTCTAGCCCCGCTACAGCAATTTACCCAAACTGAGGCTTCTACCCTTTGTTTTAACCCTGCCTTTGTCTGAAGGTCACACAGGCTCAGAGGGAGATGTTTCAAAAGCATCAAGGACTTGGCTGACTCTAATCCCTGGCTTCAAGGGAAGCAGAGGAATTTAATGCAGCGTGCTTTCAAAAACCCTTCCCAGAGTCCATATTATCTTAAAGTGCAGCATGTTGGAGAGGCTAAAAGCAGAGGTGGGGCTGATGCTGCTGCCGCTGTGGGAGCTGAACAGACCAGTTTAATTAGTAAGACTGAGCTGAGATAGAAAGCTTTCATCTTTTGATACAGCAAAGAGGACACAAGAAGAGGCAAATGATTTAAAAGGTGCCCGTTGCCCTGGGCTGGCTTTCACTGGGTACTGTTGCCTTTTGTTACTCAGTTCCTTTTGGTCCAGTGAATTCAGTCACTCACAATGGTTTGCTTATTTTATTTGAAAGAGTGGGAGGAAAAACTACTCCTATATATAAGTCTGGTCAGGTTAGATCAGGCAGAGCAGCAGCTCCCAGATTCTCTACTGCTTTTTTCATCAAGGCTGCCCAAAATTGCCATCTTGGGGACAGCGCGGCCAGCAAGACAGTAAGTGACAGCCACGGTCAGCTGAAGGCTCAGTGGGAAAAAGTCATCACCACAGGTTTTATTCTAGAACAGAACAGTAACAGGTGCCATTTTAAAAGTCTCCATTTACCACCCATATATCTAGGTCACATATGGTATTACTCCAGCACAGAGTATCTATATAACCCACTGAAACAGCGCTCGCTGTCCCAGCTGGTATTTATGGATTCAGGCTCTTATTTTCATTTTACAAAGTATATATGCTCACAAACTCAGCCGTTTTTGAGCTCTTGGCAGCAAAGCCTGAGCACTCTTTACAGGGCTGTCATCACCATGGCATTTCAAAGTACCCAGAGGGAAAAGAAGAATATGCTACTGGTATATGACTAGCCCACCCTATTCCCTATCTGTGGGAAGCACTGTGTACATTGCAGTGCTGGCACGCCTTATTGGGCTATTCGCCCATATCACCCAGGGGTGTAGGGAGATATCACAGGAGAATTTCCCCTACAGACCATTACAGATGAACATAAAGCTTTCATTGCAAACCCCTCATACTCAGAGCAACTTAATCAATTTTATATTGTTGTACAACATAAAATCTAGAGCACGTTTCAGGAAGGTGATTGGCAAGGCTCATAATGTTTACAGTTAATCCAGGCAATGCAGGAGCTGTATATCAGCATCACCCAAAATTCACTTTCCTGCAGGTGGAAGGTGACACCCAATTCCACAGCAGGCTGGTAATTCAGTTCAGTCCTAATGAACTTCAGACTTTGATGATATCCATCCAGCAGATTAAAACAAACAACCAAGAGGCTGGTGTCAAACCAAGCTACCCAGTGTCATCCTCCTCTCAGTCACAGTAAAAACCTTCCTGTCTCTTGCAAATAGCACAAGCCTGATCTTACTGCATCATCTGGTGTACTACACACATTAGTAAGAATCTAAGCAAAAATTTTGCCATTTTTTTGAACAGAAAGACAAAACAATCCAAGCATTTAGTTTTACTAAGAAAAGCTTCACACAGGAAAAAAAAAAAAACAAACCAAACCTGTTTTTCCTTGGAACCATCTTAGGACAGTTGTTTCTCCAGAGCAAGATGAGGCAAGTGACACAAGAAGCTATAAATTATTCTTTTCAGAGAGCACCTGTATGGCCATTTTTATCTGAGACATGAAGAAGGAAAGGCCTTAGACACACAGTATTTCAGTGCAGTATCTCAAGAGTACTTTGAGCTAGAAATGAATACACAAGCTCCCCTCTAGCAACAGATTGCTTTCTAATTCACAGAATGCAAATGCAGATGCTGTTCTTGGCACTTAACCAAACTATTGCACAACACATTTGTTTCTAGAGTAGCAGCATTTAATACAGTAGCAATAAAAAGGAAAAGAATACCTGGCATCCACCTGTATTTGCCTGGTTTTGTTATTTCTGCATATGATGCTATGAAGATTCTAAACTGAAGACAAAACCCAAACCTGCAGAGATCTCAGGCTGCCTATCCTTGAATAGGGAAGAAATTTAACAAACATTTCCACGATGTCCATACCTTCCAGCACTACGGTCATCTTAGGGGTCATTTTGTATAATCAGGTTACCCAATAGAAGTCCCACCTGGCTCCTGCGACTCAGCTAGGAGACAAAATGGTTAAATTAAAAAAAGCAAAGCTATCAAAGCCAGTGATTCAAAGTCTCTTTCACTTCAAACCACTTTGGCTCAGAATCAACAGAAAGACAATTAATCTGCATTAACAACACACAGAGCCTATTCTCTGAGACTGAGTTTTGACATATATTACAAACACCTATTTGGATCAGTGGGGTTGGCTACAACAGCCAGGTCACAGCCCTTTGCTCTGCTGCAAGCCCCGTTGCCCAGAACCACCTGGGGAGGAGACCCAGGACAGCAGCAGGGAGCCCTCCCACCCCTGCTTTCTACGAACAGGAATGTCTACTGCTGCCAAATGAAGAAATTTAGGAGGAAAAAAAAGAAAAATACCCAAAAATGCACATCTTTCCTTTGCCAGAATGACTCCAACGACAACCAGAACACACTGAAAACAAGAAATCCTAAGTGAGGCTCAATATCTCACCTCTCAATAACAAGTAAGGGGAGATGCTGTCATTTTTCTTGACATTCTCTCCTGTTCCCACCCGGTTCTGCCAATGCAGCTCACCATGCCCCCATGAAGGCAGGGAGCACTCGGAAACCTGCCCGGGGCAGCCTGGCCCCTCCTGCACCCCCCAGCAGCGATCCAGCAGGCACCGGGGAGAAAGCATCTCCTTCCCAAGGCAGAAACCCGTACCTCTGGGCAGCTGGCACTTTAACCCCCTTTTTTCAAAGGGTAAAAATTCCTACATGTCCTTACATTTCAAACCAGTGAAGTGTATCAGGCTTTAAATGCAAGGGTCACCTTAATTAAGCTGCAAGTAACATTTCCCCCCCTTGAAAGGAGCCCATTTCTCCCCCACAGGTTTCAGCCAACAGTCTCCATCAGTAGAAACTTTCCCTGTAAATTGATTTTGAAACACTAGGGATTACTGACTTGCTATCACCTCACACAAATTACATCTTATCAAAGAAGCACTGAAGTACATAATACAATTACTCAAAGAACAATTTGCTGGTGCCAGAGACAGTATTTTACGTATGTCACTGAATTTACGGTTTAAGACTAAATACTGTCAATGAGCACCAATCTGATACACTTTCCTCCTTTGGGTTTTTTTTTCTTACTTCCTCCTACTTCTTTTAGCCCTTGAGTCACACGCTAATGTATAGCTGGAATTAATGACAGGCTAAGTAGCTCCTAGAGAGACAAACGTCCAAACAGGAGCCCTGGCAGCAGTCACAGCCACACTGCCCCACCAAAACCAGCTCATACTTCCCCAGCACATGCAGGAGACAGTACAGCGTGGTCCATATGCTGGATTTCACTGTCTCTCCTGCCTTTAGGCAACCCAGAGCAGTATTATATAATAATATATATAACATATAATACAGTAATATTATATATATCACATATCTATTATAACATATATGGTATTATGTGTGTGCATATACATATATAAAACCCCCACTTTTTCACAGGGATTCATTCAGAGGGTTTTGCTTTGAGGACAACTTTTGGGCAAGGCCTGGATCCTGGTTTACCAATTTGATGTCAAGTGAGTTGGGTGCTGCTATACAGAACAGCAGCTGCCATCCTTGCATTTATGCTGAGAGCCCACAGCAGGCACTCGGTGCTGTTACATAGTGAAAGTCATAAACATTATTTTCAGCTACTGGAAACCTTGGCAGAGCCATGATCTCAGCACAGCTCCTCCACAGAGGATGAGGGGATGGTGACCACACTCACAGGAGCAAGAACGTCTGAGCTCCCCAATACTGAAGGGGAAAACGTTACTGGTTTTGCAAGAATAAAGCCCAGAATAGACCCCAAACCCATACCTTGCATGATCCCATCGGCACCAAGGATGCAGCCAATGGGGCTCAGAATGAATTTAACAAGGACCTTGCTCCTGACCTGCCCTTCTGGGAGGTAAGGCAGGCACGAGCCCCATGGGACACAGGGGTACGGACACACGGGGGCTGCCCAGCGGGTGGCTTTGGGTCAGGCAGAGCGTGTGGGAGACTGCAAATGCAGGCACCGGTCTGCAGCTATCCAGATGACAACGGGGCTCTTATTTTCCCTTTACTTAAAAGGTAAAAACAGTGAGGTGAGAGATAACAGAGCAGCGCTCAGGGGACATCCCTGCAACAGCACCCACAGAAACACCGTGAAGTTCTTCCAAACCATTTACACGATAACATGTACTTTATGCATATTTTATATATACATAAACATACATCTGCAGAACATGCATATATCCTGCATTGCTTAAAAATGAAAACCATTTGGTGCTTGTGTTCACTAAATCAACCTGACCTTTTGAATCTTTGAGGTCCGTTTCATAACCAGGACCCTGGGAGCTGAACCCACCTCATCTCAGGTGACGATATGACACCAGCTCCCTGGCCTGAAGATGTGCTGGCAGCCGTACGCTGCTCACTGTAATCACAGCTCTTGTTGCACGGTTTAGGACAGGCAACCTCACCTTCTACATCTTATCTAGTAGTTAATTATAAGCCTAATGTCTAAACTTTTATCTATCTACTTATCCAGATTTATATACGTACAGTAATGTTATTTACCTAGAAAGGATGTTGTGTAGACCAGTAAGCAAATATTTGATGAGTATTATCTGAACCTTAAATGTTATTACTAATAAAAATGTCAGCTTGAAAATCAATTAAGTCCCATGGAACCAGATTCTCAGCAGAGATGAATTGGTTTATTTCTGCAGAAGTCAATGAAGTTAAACTAATTTACACAGCTGCTAATGCCATCCAGATTTCTGAACAATAATAAATAGTCTGTTCTTTCTTCTCTTTAAGCAAAAATGCATTACTTGTTTAAAAAGAAAAAAGCCTTGCTGTAATAGCTACTGAGCTTTTTGCCTAAGAGATCCTGCCTTTTTCTTTATTTAAACCGACAAGTCAAAACTGTTTTCTGAATTCTTTGCCTTATATAATATCAACTACACTTGATACAACCTCAATGAAATCAATGACAAAAAGACAAAAACGCATCCTACTTTGGTCTCTGATGGATTTTCCTTTGTTCTCAGAAATTCCCACTTAGGTCTTTGAATTAACAAAAATGATTACTTAAAAGTTAAGTATTATTTCTGCTGCACAGGGAGAGGTATTCTGCCTGACATCGTGCAGCAGCAGGATTAAATGAAAGCTGTGCTATAGGCACGACACATGGAGTGGCCCCGGGTCCTCAGTGGCAGGTTGCTGCAGGGGGCCGGAGGCTTGATTTTCTTCCTGGGAAGCCTTTCACAGTAATAGACGAAGATTAACTTTTTGTCAAGCTGTCCTTTTTCTAACTAATTTGTGGACTCAGACAGGATCCTCAGCTAAAGGAATCTCTCTTGCAAGAGCCACATTGGGTTAGCCAGCACAGCCAAGGAAGACAGCCGGGGTTCCGCAAGGAAAGATTCTGACAAAGACCATTTCATGTCACTAATTAAATCTAACTAAACCTCCCAAATTTTATGGCCCCATGAGGTCTACCACACAAGTATCTCATGCCTGTTTCACTAGCCTGAATTACAAACACTGACAACGTGATTTAAGAGGAAAAATGCTAAATGCTACACCACTCATGATGAACTAGCACACATCCTGACAGAACCCATTAATTTCAGAAAAACAGCAGAGCCCAGGCAGGCAAGTTTGCTGCTGTGAAAGATCACTGTTGTGTGCCCTTCCTAGCAGCTGCAGTTTATGTTCTTAGTTCTCACGACCCAGTCGGTCCCAAGCTCACGGTTGGTCAGAGACCCCAGTTCAACTATAAACATTGGATAGAGCAGAACTTAACACCACCAAACATCAACACCTGCTCATCCTTGTGGGGCACAAATCCAACCCCATCCAGCATTACACTGAACTCTACACCTGTATTAACCCGAGTCTCCATTTCCTGAAAATATATTTCCTTTCCACTTTCAATATTTTATAAAAATGTCAATGTACTGTACCATAAATATTTAATTACAGGTAGCTAATGAAAACACTGAAGTTAATAAAAATCTCAAGGTAGCGTGCCCAAATATAGCAAGGAACATTTTCACGTATAAGTGAAAAAAGACAGTGTATATTCTGGGTAAAATGTTTAATGCCTGCTTAACTAAATTCATTCAGGTTAATTAAATCCTTCTCAAACAATTATTTGTTTCCTATTTGTTACAGAACACATTGCAAATTATGTTCCTCCACTGCTACGTATTCAGCAATTATACACACGCTTTGATAATTGTTGTCTTGTGTGTCAGATTTTGTTTAGTCTTTCTAAACTCTTGCAAAATACAGGAGAGAGAGTTCAAGTGTTTCCACATATATCTTTCAGAAGCCAAGATACCGATCTCAGTTTAAAAGAAAAAGAACACAAGTACAAAAGTTTAAGTTCAATGAGAGACTAAAGCAATTTTCCAAGGAAACCTGCCCTTTTACCATGGGACTGGCAGCTGCCGGGCATTGCTGCGGCCAAGAGCAGGCACCAGCTGTAAAGACGACATTTTTATGATTCATGCATTTGTGAAACTTGTTTATCAAGGCATTGAGATGTATAAAACAAGCATATAAAATTCCATAATTCAGTGCATGAAAGAGTCTCCAACAGAAATTATTCCCTGTGAATAGCCAATTCCACAGTTACCTATGGGAAAGGAGGCAACGCATCTGCCTCCAAAGCACCTGCAGCTCCAGCCAAGGTGCCATCAGCGCTTCTGCTCCAGAAGCCCCTGTATTTCTCCCCATCATTAACAGAGCTATTTCTCTTCCTCTAAAATGTTTTAGTCACAATAGCATTTTCTTTAAAACTTAAATTTATCCCAACAATTATGGAAATTCAGTCACAGTGTTTGCTAACTAGAAGATCCAAAAAGAAACTAAATAAAAACAACAGCAACACTGACTTATCTAGTTTGTTAATCTGAATTTAGTGAAATTCCAAAATTTGGTTATGAGCATAAAATGTGGAAAATAAATTAGGTTTTGTACAACTTTTCTGCGCTCCATTTGACAAGAGTCAAAGAGGCCAACAGAAAACCTGTGGCAAGATATTATCATGAGAGCAATCTCATGATGCTTATCAGGACAAATTTAATTCTCTCTCTTATCAGAAACTCGCTTCTGAAGATCACCAAGAGGGTACAGGAATGAAGTACAAATCACCAAGGACCCAGCCCCGCAGGAGGGATTTCCCCCTTGGTAACCCCACTCCACCACGATGGATTGCTTCCTATGCACTCACAGCCCAGCGGTCTTCAAGGCCAATTGACTTCAGTGCTCTTCAGATAAAGCCCTAGCTGAATAAAAGAATTAAGGCCAGTCTCATTGTTTTATAGCATAGCATAAAGTTTTAGTGAAACACAGCGTCAGGGCCAGGAGGGAGCCTCAGGTCTCCCCTGCCATGTTCGTCCTGCACCCAGCTTGAGCACGTGTGGAAGTTTCACTACTGTATTTTTAGGAGAGACAAGAAACTGGAGTTTTTATTTCAAGTTAGGAAGTTCAGAATGGGTCTAACTGTGGGAAAGAATAATTAGGCATTTGCAGTGAAGTCCAGAGGGGGGTGGAGGTGAGGATTTTATCACATTCATCACACCTATACATTACTTCCACTTGGGCAATGGGAGCTTTAAACCGAGTTTAAACTCTTCAGTGGGCTACAGTACAAGTTAATAACAGCTCATAAGATGAGGTGCTACATATTATTTGTGATCTTTAAACTACTACCATAATATGAAGCAATTATCAACACACACAGCACCAGAATAATTAGCACATCATTACTAATAAAACAGGGTCATCAAATAAAAGATACAAGATAATTATATTATATAACCATGCAGTTGAAAAGGCACAGAACAGATACGGAAAATCAGTTAAGACCAAGAAATGATTAGGCTGACTGGAACTACGATGATGTAATTGCAGTAAAACAAAGCAAATGTCACCGTCCTTCCTTGGAGGCAGCAGGAAAGTCACTATCTGTAATTGGACTCCATGTTAGGGAAGAAGTGGCCTGTGATCTCCATTACCCACTCTCCAGCACGACCTGCTGCTCTCAGAGCCCATCATGCAGCAAATGCACATGGAAAATGAATTAATGAGGAAATTAATAATTACCAGCTTCTAAGCAAATTCCCTGAACATGCAATTATTTCACCCTGAAATGCTCCTGAACGATGAAAGACAAGATGGAGAACAAAGCAGTTAGCAAAAATTGTGTAATCAAGTAATTATTTATACTGTAATTGGCACTCTGAAAAAAAAAACCACTTACGCAGGACTAGATAGGCAGAGTGATAACTCCAGTGTTAGAGACCAACAGACACATGAGTCTGGCTATAGCAAGAGACACCCAGGGTCACTTATTCCTGCTCTTACTCGTTTGCTCCTCCACACAGACTTGTGCCTACATCCCATTTGTTTTGCTCATTAGGGAGCAGCGAAGCGGAGCCAGCGGGAGCCAGGCTGATATCAGCTGTCATCACCACAACACCGGGCAGAAAGGATTGCTGCTATCTTAAGATATGCTTCACTGAAGCTTCTTCAGAAAGGAAACTCCACAAAACAAGAAGATAAATCACCCCCAAGTGTGGGAACCAGGAGCGACAGGTAGATGGGCTTTCCCTGCATCCCTCACAGGGCTGTACCCACCCAAAAAGAGCTCCTGGGCAGTGGGCAGATGCTGCCAGGTGCCCGGGGCAGCTCAATGAGCTCACCACGGACACTAGGCACGGTCCTTGGCTCCTGACCACCTGCACTCCTCAGGACACCCTCCTCGGTTGGCAAACTCCAGCTCAGAGCCAGTTCTCCACATCCAGCCCTGCTGCCTGTGATGGAACAGTTCGGGGGTCTGTATCCAAAGGTGTCCAGTATCCGCTGAAAAGTTTAAATTTGGGTCTCAAGCTTTGCTCCCTTCTGTGATGGGCAAACACCATAGGACGAGCTAAGAAACACCTATAGAGCCTGCACGCACCTATGCTGCTCTTGGGATGATCCCAAAGACAAAAGGAACAGAGAGGCTGGGGAGACACTGACTTGAGTGAACGGTGAATTCAGACCCTAAAACTGCACCCCAAATCACCTGGGGCCTCCAAAAGGATAAATATTTACTGATGTGCATTCAAACACAAACAGAAACTAAATCTAAAACCACACTGTACTCCTGCTCTCCCTGGAGAGATGGAACAGCCTGGACACGCTGGCTCTCCTTGAAACAAACAAAGAGAATAATTCACCTTTAGTATACAGGTTTGCATCTGCTGAGCATCTGTATCTCCCCCCACCTTACACTGGTTATTGTACTGTCATCTCCTGCCACCTTACCTAGCAAGGGCTTGCAGAGAACACACAGTTTTGCAGCAGTTCACAGGCTCATCACCGTATCACTAGTCAGTGTGCTGAGAAGAGGTTTTCAACACAGCCTCCCATTTCCAGTTCCCTAGCTGCTGGTTCTCAGTGCTCAAGTATTTGTAAATGGACCATCTTGGTTTTGGTTCAAAAAACTTGGAGTAAAAGCAAACAGGGAGTTTAGAGGCCCTGGGCAATGCTGGTAGGAAGTCTTTCAAATCCCCAGCAGCAGAACACACTACTGAAGGCAGTGTCTCATCGCCCAGATACAGCTTAAATGCAGCTTTAAAAAGTAGTTCTGATTTTACCTGTGCAAGTATAAATCCATATCACTTACGTGGCTACAAGCAAGCACCTCTCTGCACTAAAACAGGTGAGTGGACAAAAGCAATAAATGAATGCAGACCACAAATACCATATCCTGCTCTTCCTAAAAGGCTGCTTTTATCTGATTTTTGTCAGCTTGTACAGCCTCTTGTGCGTCTCTTTCTTCCCCCAGCTTCCTGATGCAACCTGCAGATGAAGCATGGCTCACTAAATGCTCTCAGCAGCACACACCAGCCTCAGGCACTGTTTGTCATCCCCCAGTGACTCCAGCCCCTCTCACATGTTCTTTTTTTGCAGCGAAAAGGGAGATGAAGTGGAGCCAGTAGATACAGACCAGGCAAGGGGTGGTACTGACAACTGCCGTAGCATGAAACACACGGGGAGAATTACAAAGCCACTGTATTTTACTCAGCAAAAGCACTCAGAAATCCAGGGAGGAACTGAAGGTGTTATTGGTGAAGATCACTGGCTCACAGGGAATCTGCAGCCTCCAAATGACAGGGCTGTAGAAAAGGAGCAATTGCATTCAGACTGTGGAAATCCCTGCTGCCCCAAAGGTACTCCATCCTTTCTTCCTTCCCAAAAAGCAGCTTTTTTTTTTTTTTTTGCCCCCTGCAAGCAAGAAGGCATTAGCACCCATAAAAATAGAAACACTAAGAGGCTAGTGGAAATTGGGAGATATACAACCACAGACATGCTGGAAATGTCTTCACGTGCAGAACTGCAGCATTCAGAGCACCTAGTCTGGGAGTCCGATAAATCACAGGCTGAGAGATGATCTCAGGGAAATGACTTTATGGAGGAAAGACAGCCAGAAAAGATGGCACGATCAGCCTTCTGGCGTAGTGGACGTAATGAGTGTGGGAACAGCAGCATAATAATGCAACCCTTGTCCTGTAGCAAAGGGCACTGAGCAAAGGAGTTGAGAAACCCATTACATGCATATACCTACATTATCCGGGGATGAATTACACTTGACAAAGCGCATTTCTACATCTCTTCAGCTTCTTTCAGCCCTCACACGTACATCCCAGCATTACCATAACCTGCAATGTTTCCCATGGGCAATATATTACATATCTCATTTATGCTTAGCATATGTATTGCACCAATTTCCACAAGCAAGGACAAGAATGAAATCAACTCATTTAAACAGAAAATAACTTTAAGAAAATGTATTCTCGTTTTAGGGCTAGATCATCACTGCTATGTGAACAGATAGCTTGTGCATGTAATTATGCCAGCCCTAAACACAAGTGCTATAATTGCACATTGTAATGAGCTCATCCGCCCAATGGGGCATCTCCAGGCACATCAGTGGGACAGTCAGGCTGTCGAGGACCACCGGTGCACTCAGGACCCAGAGCAATCCCGCGAACGTGCCCGGCACACGTGCAAGCATCGTGCTGCGCATGTACCACGCTGTGCGCAGCACCCCATTTGGGTCAGATCTGGCTTTCAGTTGCATGGGTCCAAAGATGAAGTCATTCCCCTTGAAGGCATTAGTGTAATTTGTCCAGAATCTGCTTCTAGATCTTGAAATGCAATTACTGCTGTCTGCCAGCTCAGCCCCACTTAAAGCCAAGGGCTTCCCCCAGGGTCCAGCACAACATCCTACCACCGGAATTACTGTTTACACAGATGCAGACTCAGGGCTCAGAAACTCTTCGCTCTCTTTTTCCACAGATTATCTCTTCCAGTCTTTTTCCTCATGTTACACGTGCATTTGCACAGATCTCTTCACTGGCAACATCAGTTATCCTGATCATTTGTTCTGAACCGTACGAACAAGTAAGTGCTAAAATAACTTATTTTACACTATCACTATTATCCTGTTTCAGAGGAATTTATACATATAGATATTATATAGTTATTTAAATTATTTAATTATTCTATTTCAAATCTTATCAATAGCCCAGGTCTAGAAGATGATCAGTGTTGGAGGGAGGTGAGCGGAGGGCAGCACACACTTCCCATCTGCTTGCACAAGGGCAAGATGCTCAAGTTGACACTACTGAAGCAACAGATCTGTGGGACCAAGGGAAAAAGCAGCACCCGTGTGGTGAAACTGGAGTTGGTTGCAAATACCAAACTGGGATTTCTGGGCGTGAATCTGCAACGCTACCATGGTACCAATCTGTGTTTTACAAAATCCGATTGTCAGTGCTTGCCTGGCACTGCATTTCCAGGGCAAATACTGCATCAGGGCGCAGGGATGCCAGGACACACAGTACACCATGCCCCATTTGGGGTCATGATTTAAGGTACTGAAAAACATGAGCAAAGGAAGGAACTAAAGAGCTGGGTGGTACACATGCAAAAAGTGAGCCTAAAGTTTAAGGAGCATTATTACAAGTCTGTTGATGGCCTCAAAGTCTTTTTAAGCATAAGGTTTACTGCACTGCTTGTGGCCTTTCTAGAAGAACAGCTAACAGGCATTGATTTTTTTTAAAATCTATTTGTCCTAAACACTTGCTTGGGTTATAAATGCAAATAAAAACAGAAACTAAAGGAAAGCTCGTTCCCCAGCTGTTAAACAGAGGGCACATTCACCATGATTGTATTGACCTGGACTTGTCAAAGATGCCATTTCTGAGCTGAGGCATAACATAACACCTGCAGCCTCTCCTTGGGGACACCAGGCCAGGGACCAAGTCCCAGGGCTGCCCCAGCCCAGGCAAGACAAGGCGCAGGCACTCCTGTCCCCACCACGGTGCCCGAGCCCTGGGGACAACAAGGGCTCCGAGCCCACGAAACACACATTAACCTGTCACTGCCAGCACATTTCAAGCGCATCTGGCAAAGCTACTTCCTCAAGGACCACGCGTGCACTCCCACAGGGTTACAGAAGGAGCAACGGATACTGCCAAGGCAGTTCATGCTATCGAGCATTAAACACAGACTATGAACAAAGCCATTTCAGTGCTGCAGGCATTTAGGAGAGCACAACCCCAGGACAGCCTGTGGAAAGTCCGATTACAGAAAGTATGAGGCATTATTAAAACTTTTCTAGAACTACGTATTTTCTGCAGTCAAAATCAGATTATCAAGACACATTTCACAGACATACACTGCACACTTCCCACCAGCCTTTGTTGTATGGAAAGCCCTTCATGCAGAGGGAGACAGTAACACGTTGGGACTTCCAGAGCTACCAGTTAAGTGCAGAAATGTCAGCAATGGTGGCTGTGCCTGGCCTCTCTGCACAGAGAGGTCCCCACTGGAGCCCGCACCATCCCTGCCTTGCTGGGGACCTGCTGTCCTCTCCTGCACTGTCCCTAAGCAGAAAGACTCAAAAATAAATAGATAAAGCCCAGGAGCAGATGAAACACATGTGCATCAGGTCTCAGCAATGTTCCTTAATGTGTGCAGCTGTTTGCAGTCAGAGGAAACAACACTGGTAACACCTACTACAAACAGATTTCCTCATACAAGACAAACCCCACTTTCACACTCACTTTCCCAACAGGCAAGGGGGAACGGCAGTAAATTAAAAGCTGGTGACTGACATTGCAGATCTTGTTCTAGGCATGCAGCTGCACGAACTGAGGCAAAGGGAAGACACACAAATACTGTAATTGGAAGGTGCTAGGGAGTTGTCAGTGCTATCGACAGAAAGGCAATTGCTGCTTAAAAATTAATTTTTTTTACCCTATTGTTATTCCCTTTTTAATGTCAGAATGAGCAAAACAGGAGATTACTTAGCGATGTTCACCCACAAGGGCAAACGCAGTTTAAATGCAAATGAGCGCATGGCTCCCAGCACTCACTCTTGCGTACTTTGCTCATCCCAGCGAGCCAGGCATCCTGTAACAATTTAGTGACCAGACTGAAGTCCTCCACCTGAAGTCCTGTGCCACCTCTTTAATTTTTATCATTTTCCAGCACAACTCCACTTCTCCATTGCCACCAGACTGGCCACCCACAAGCCCATTGTCAAGGGAACAATATCCCCATCACCCCACACACCTTCCAACTGCTCCTCCACTGTCCTTGTTTTCTCCAGGGTCATTAAAAGCACTGTTTACAGATGTTGTCTCAGTTGCGAGGTGCCCTTTCTTTCACTTCCACCCCAAAATGATCAGTCTCAGTCCTAGCCACCACCTTGTGCTGGAACATCTCCAGACTCCCTGGTGCCCACAGGAGATGATGCATGTCTGTCATCCCATCTGACACAGGGGTTCAGACAGGTCCTCTTCTCTCCTCTAAACTCCACATATTTACACAAAATCCCTCCTGCAGCCTGTCATTTGGAGAACCCTCCTCAATATCTTTGTTAGTTTTCTGGGCAGTTCTCAGCACACTGCCTTGTTTGTCTTTGCTTCTCATTTGTTTCTGCATAATTTTATCCACCAACACACCTTTAATTAACAGTTCCTGTTGATGATTCACAGATGCACCTTTCAGCTCCAGATATTTCTCCTTCAGTTCAACCCCCAATTTCAGCCTGCCTCCCTCCCTCCCAGCCCTGGAGAGGTCCGTCCTTCAGGTCTAGTGAACACCAAAGAGGTCACTCTCTCTTGCCATATTCACCATGCACTTTTCTCCCTCACTGTGGTCAACATCTTGATTGTACAAGTAACTCAGCCTCCTAGTTTGGGATCATCCTCAGCTTGGGTCTCTCTGTGTCCCCATCTCCTGGCTATATCCACACCTTGCCAGTTGTTTACTCCAATGATTAAGGATGCAATCTCTCTCCTACTTCCATGTAAACAAAATCCTCATCTCCATAATTACAAAACTCTTCTCTCTGCCTGTTTTACCTTCCTGCCATTCACACACTACCAGAAGATCCTGGGAAAGGTCATATCCCCAGGTGTCACTTCAGGCATGTCACCCTGCAAACCCTTTCTCTGCCTATTCTTCCTCACAACCATAAGCTGCTGCTTTACCTCCCTCTTGCCTGAAACGGGGTTCGTGGTTGTCCTCCTGGAAACCCTTGTGGGAAGGGTGACCTCTCCCAGGCTATCAGGGAACAGCCTCTCATACCGAGACCTAAAAGCAGCGACCTATCTTGGAAAGGAGCTCCACAGCCCACATTTATCCCTGCAAATACCCCGCCTGCCAACCTTCAGCAGTTTTTCTCTGGGGACCATCAGCCAAGTTATCTGATAATTCTGGTTGTCACTATTCATAGGAAGCAATGGAGAATCACAGACACTAAGACAACTCACTTAAGACTCACATAAGTGTAGGGGGCACAGGGGGGGAAGGTTGTAGTCTTATTTATCCCATGCAAGTAAAAGGAAAACTAAGCTTTGGCATCTTTAGCTAATCATACATTCAGAGACCTGCATCCAAAAAGAAAAAAAAAAAAAATTGTGTTCTTCATGCAGCAGAGAAGGCTGACAGAATGAAAAAAAGATGCCAGAAAACACAAGAGGAGGTCATAAGCTGCACTGGATGGCTAAGGAGACCAGGAAGGAGAAGGAAAACTGAGAATGGTAGAAAGGATTCATGAATGATGCCTGTTTCTTGTAAAAACTGGGGGGGGTGGGGGGGGGTGGGGGGAGGAATCACTTCCAACACTGACTGGTTTTGGACTCTGTGCTGTAAACAGGCTCATAAACACACCAGATGCCTTTTTCTCTGCTGTCCCCACTCATTAGGAAGCTGCAGCCCCCTGGGAACAGCACTGCCATAAGTAAATGATGAGAGAACATATTGCCTGGTGCCAGCATTCACCTTTTTCCAAGATGGAAACAATCACAGACATTTTGATTGTTAGGGTGAGAAAACTGTTAATGATGTGTTGATGAATATGAAGTTAATTTTCCAATACATTTCCTACAAACTGTTTCTTTAGGAATTCTCCTCAGAGCCCAGAAAGCAGCTTTAAAGAGCTACTGTTAAATATTGACTGCTGCTCTGGGATCATTACAGAAAATGTGTTTGGGTAGTATTTTCCAGGGCAGGTCGAGGGGGCTGGGTAATTTCTGTTAGGAGAAATGCCTTTTCTACCCCAGTAAGGAGGAAGGGGAAGCAGGGCAGACTGAACTGGTCACTGGTTAGTTGTTGTTGGGTTTTCCCTTCCCCAGAAATCTCAAATAAAGCCCAGGGACAGCAGTTTCCAAAGCTGGGTCAAGCTGAGAGTGTAAATTCAGTAGCAAAATGGAAATATCCTCCATTACACCATAGGGGAAAGCAAGAGCAGGTCAACTGGGAGGGTGGAACAGACACGTGGAGAGGTGACATTGGAACCAAAAAGATCACAAGAAGAGGGAGAAAAAAAGAAGAGAACAACAGGGCATACAACACGCAGTGTCCCAGGAGACCAGCCTCTGCTGGGCTTGCAGGGACCTTTCATGGCAGTAGAGCTCACCATCTCGAATTCCAGTTTTCCTTTACATGCTTAAAAAACCAAAAATTTAAGAAATAAAAAAAAAAAAAATCAAAGGCATTAAAAAGATATAGAAAATAATGCTGCATGAAGCAGCTGGAGGTCTGTACCCCAGTGCCTGGAGCAGGGTGAAGGTGCTACCTCACCCAGTCGAATGCAGACAACCTCACTCCCTCCAGGGAAGGCGTGAGCACAGAAAGCCCCCGGCACTGCCACGGCCCCATCCGGGAAGAGCCGAGATGCCGATCGATGCTCACTGCATTTGCCTCCACAGCAAGCAAGTACAATTGGAGCAAATGTAATGACAAATGCGTGAGCAGCACTTAAAAAGGAGCATAAGAAACGTAGTCTGAGAGGATGAGAAATTGAATTTTAAGCCCATAAAGCAGCACATGACCGTATCTGTGAGAGTCCTCTTCGCCTTGCAGAGGCTTGCTTGTCCCCCCCCCACGCTGCAGTTGGTGGGTGCAGGCAGCTGGCAATGCTCAGGGGGAGGGTGCTGAGCTCCTCCAGCGCCAGCACCCCAGAAGGTGACTGTTTCAAGGAATTTCTACAAATTCTCAATATCATAAAAAGACACTTCCAGTATTGACACTGAATTTGGGGGTCTGAGCAGGGAAACGAACAAAGTTAAGTAACGCACTCCCAATGTAAAGCAGATGTTCTCCACACAGATCTAACCACCCACAGAAGACAGGTACTTTGCATTTCTGTCCCCTTCTGAATGAGAAAGCACCAATTTAGCAACAAAACCCATGGACAAATAGCTCAAGAATAACACCGTCTTCCAATATAATTTGTACTATCCGCTGCAGCTAACATGTATTACGTTGAGGGATTGCCAATTCCCTGATTTTCCAGGCTTCTTAAGCCCATAATAAAGAGCACATGTCAGGGATTTCATCACCCACAGTCAGTGGCAGAAGCTATTCTTCCTTGCTGGCTAAGAAGGTAAAAAACACAGTTATGAACTTCTGCAGTATATGTCACTGGAAAATACAGATCTTTGCTGTAAATTAAGGCCCACGGAGCAGTACATCAGTTCAAAAGCTAGCTGCATGAAGAAAATGGCTCGATCCATCAAGTTATAAGAGGAGGTTAGCAGTGTCAGTCTCCTCAGCCCAGCTGCAGAGGGAAGGACCCATCCCCATCACCCCCAAACCCCTCACGGTAGGAGATACACCATTGTCCCGTGAGGGCGAGATGCAACAGGAATCAGTAGCTGGCTCCTTCGTATCAGAGCCAAAAAAGCAGGAGTGGTGACAGACCTGGCTTGTGCTTACCTTGCCATCAGCACCGATGCCAAACACATCCAAGGCAGGCATCAGACACCACCACCATGGACCGCTGCTGCTCACCGCCTGCTTCCCTACACACCTCAGCACAGCCTCCATAAACCTGCTGCCCCCTCCTCTTCCAGCTACGCTGGGGTCAATCCACACCCAAAGAGGTGAGGTTACTTTGGTTTCACATGTGAGGAACTCAGGATTTCTCTTTATACACTGTAACTTTTTTCCCTTTTCCCAAGGGTCCCACCCACTAACATATAAAATTCATTTTCTGTCATTTTCAGTTTATGATCTGATTTTCAACTTTCCCCAACACAGAAATATTTGCAATAAAGGGTGGGGCACAGACAAGTAACCCATGAATATCACAAGCTGAAATGCTACCCATTTTTTCTGTTTTCGAATACTGATAGATAGCAGCTACTGGACATTTTCTCCTTGTGTATCACTCAAATTTACTTGGGCATGACATTTATTTTTTGTGTAACACAAACAGCATATGGAGGAGAGGGGAACAACCCGATTCTTTTCGTACTTTGGATTCAATTTTACTTAGAAGATTATCTGTCCAACACCGCTATCCTGTTTTTTTTAAATACTTAAACTTTCCCTTTAAAATTAAAATTCACTGATGATACACACTCAGCAGTAAAATAGCTTAGTTTTGCTCATCATCATCAAGAAGCATTTGAGTGACAGAGTCAAGTTAAAAAGCCCTGATTAGCACATGAAATAACATAAAAGATCCAAACAAAAGCAGAGTTTCAGATCCCTCAAATACAAATACCTAAATAAATAAAGCCTTGGTGTTGGCAAAGGTTGTTTGTGGGATATCCAACTCATGAGAGAAAAGAATCCACCTTTTCTTTTGGGGAAACTTTGTATGTCAGCTATACATCAGCCATTAATAAAAACTGACATGACCAACTAAGACAGGAGCAATCCTGCACTGTCCTCTCTCCCTTCAGCCTGTCTGAAGCTGAATAATGCAAATAATTCCAACTATTTCTGAATATACAGCTCAAGAGTCAACACACTTCTGTTCCTTTTGATGACACATGGGATCCTTCATGAGCCATGACTGGTACTGACAAAAACATCCATTAAACTTCTACATTCAGCAAATCCATGCTAAAAGTTGGCTAATCTTTCATCTTTCTGACATCCATGTTTTGTATATCTGCTATTGGAACACGCTGTCTCCAGCCAAGGAGCTGGATGAACACCATGTGAGAAGTCGCAGCATCCAGCTTATGAATCGTTCCCGGTTTGCACACAGCAAAGCCACGCTCACAAGCCACACAGCAGCAATTAATAACACAGAGTTTTGAGCAAACCAAAAGCAATCAGCTTATAAACCAACAGTTGCATCTGTCACACCTGGGGTTTGTCAGATGCTGCACCACAAGGAGCCACGTAAGCATTTCTATCTACACCTTCATTCTGACTCCTCAGACAGCGTAACTCTTACACTCTTCCTTCCATCATGTTGCTCATTTTCACCGAGGTCCGAGACCCATTTGCCACCAGCTTGGCACAGAGTCTATCAGCGAGCAGGCAGCAGGTTTCACATGCCGACTTCCCTCTGCAGCAAGCTACAGGGAATGCTGGGGTAAGGACATAACACCCCCGGGGTGATCCAGCCATGGGCTCAAGCAAGCATGCATGCATCTCCTTTTGGAAGATTTAGGAAGGGAAGCCTGTATGCCGACATCAGACCACGAAAATCACCTCAGTAGAGCACCGGGGCTGGCTGTGAGGAGCGTGGATAGAGCACATGCTGCTTTCCTGGATGCTCTGCAGACACTCAGTGTCCCTCAAGGCACGGCCCCACTTCACCAGGACTTCACTCCATTGCACTTGCTGTACTAAGTCACAGTTCAACTGTGTCGGCTTGTGCACGGCAGCAATACCAGCAGGATACAACCCCGCAAGGGACTGTATTGCCCTCCACTCTGCAGCCAGGCTGGCTCTGCCCCACAGCAGCCTCCAGCTCACACTCCCAGAGCTTTGCTAAGCCCGCACTTCAGGCAGTATTTTTCCCAAATATATTGGTCCTAAATTCCTGGCATACCTCAATATCATTAGTGTCCTCCAAACAACATTGTCTTAAAAATAAGAGGCAACATTTTCAAACAAAACTGCCATATTCCAAGTTGACAGTTTAAGGACTGAAAGAAACTGGGAATAAAAAAAGAACCATTTTCCTTAGTGTAGTGGACAGCACTTTGCAATCACAGCACCAACTCCACCTCTCTCACGCTGTTTGAGAAGGCCCTTGCTCTGCTGCTCCAAATTCCTTAACAGTGAAAGCCAAGTCTAAGGGGAAGCAGCTAAATTCAGAGAGGAAAAAAAGAGAGAGTGGTGGAAAAGCACCTTTTGCTCCTCTCAAGTCTTTTGAAGGAACTTTATAAGCACAACAGAGCAAAAGAAAAAAAGTCCTCATTCAGTTTTAAAGATATTTAAAGCCTGTTGTTCCTAATGTATTATCATACTTTAAAATAAACCAGATCAGATGCGTTCAGCTGAGCTGCATCCCATAACACCAAGAGCTTTTACAGCTGGCCTTGGAGCACACCCATTAAAGCTCCATCAAATAATTACTATCAATTTGGTTGGGAGTAGAGCTTTAACCTCAGACTGCATAACTTGGGGGAAAATTCAAAATCTAGCTGTAGCTTCTTACTTATTAAGGGTATTTTAATAGTCTGTTCTGCTGCCTCACATGCTCCCACTTGTATTTCCTGGATATTGACGAGTCTGATCTGCACAGGCAGAGCTCAAGTGCTCTGCCTTTGCTCCTCACATGCATATTTTTATGTTGACAACATCTAAACTGGACAAAAAGAGGACTTGGTGCCATCAGGGACACTTTATCCTAAATTCCAGCTGGGCTTTTCCATTCCACTAGTCCAGATCCATGTCAGGAACTTTTGTCTCACCAAAGAAGAGTCTGACCCTGTGACATCCCCATGGTGGGACACGAGAGCTCAATGACCCTGGACACAACATCGGGCACAGCACTGCACCCCATCCTGCCCCTCTTGCTCCCCAAAAGGCCAGACCAGCCCCATGCAGACCTGCCTCCTGTATGCTGCTAAAATGGCACTGGTTTTATGGACACATATAACATGGTCCCATTTTCATTTCAGCATGTGGATCAAATAATTGTTTGGATTTTAATATTGAGTCTACGTTTCAGTGATTTGCATTTAAATGTGTTGTCAGAGAAGTTCCAGAAATCTTTAATAAGAAGACCGATTTGCATTTTAATGTGCACTTAAAGAATTTCAAGAAATCTTTTCATGTGAACACTGTTATCTGAACAACATTCACATTTGAGGGGGAAACGAGAACTGCCGAATTGCTAAGTACAATTCTAAGAAAACTACTTTTTTGAGACAGCCTAGCCTTGTTGGACTTTGTTGGGGGGGGGGGGGGGAGGGGGAAGTCTTACTGAAGATGTGCTTTGCAGGGAAAGGTCGTGGTGAGACCTGGGCTGGTGCAGAGAAGGCTGAAGAGCAAATCACCAGTGGCTCAGCCCTCATCATGACCAAGAGCACTTAGGTGAAGCCTGAGCCTGGTGGGCAAAGACCCACAGAGGGATTGTAAGCTCTAAAGGGCCATTTGCTGGAGCTCACTATAGCTTTATAAATAATTTAGGTGGGTAATGTCTCACTTGAGCCATGCTGCAAGTTAAGTAACTAGCAGCTTGTCTTCTACATGTCATGGTTTAATGCCAGCTGAAACCAGGACAACATCAAAAGTGAAGATAGACAAAAGCATGATTTCTTTCCTGTTCTCCTCAATAAAAGGAATATTTTAACCTTCTTCTGACTCCCCCTATCTCTTTAGAGCATGTTGTAGTATCTAAGCTGTACTACTACATTTATGCCTTCGGGTTACAGGCTAACCCTCCTCTCCTCTAATCAATCCAGTACCACTTACATCCATCAGATTATTGGGAAAAGGAAGCTGAGAGGCTGGGTAGAGTTTCTGAGAATCAGAAAGAGTCTTCACAAAAGCTAAAGCCAAAGACAAGCTAAGGCAAAAAAGGAAGAGAAAAACCCTCACAAACCCCAATTCTCCCCAAACAGAAACACCCCACTGAGGCAGAGCCCAGAAGAAGCCTCCTCCCCACCATCACAGCCCTCTTGCTTAGCCAAGCCTTCCACCGCAAAGGGACAGGCTCACAATGCAGACCATATCCTGCAGCCTTCAGAAGAAAACTACACTTGCCCAACAAGTTCGGGGGGACCAGCTGGTGGCTGCACATATGTTTTGACATCCCTAGCTGACATTTTTCTGTAAGTCAGTAGAACACTAGCACACATCTTCTTTACATTAATCATCCCTAGCGCTTAAAATGATACTGCTAGTAAAATAATCTGTGTTTCTGATTATCAGCTTTATCCCATACTCAGTCCTAAGCAGAGCAAAACTCTAAGCTGATGTGAAAACAAGTTCTTTCTTCCATCTGTAATATGAGCAAAGAAATGGCTCCTTTAGCTTGGGCTTTCTTATGAAAGATTTGTACATGCCTGGAGATTATCTTAACAGAAAATTAGGTTTCTACACTACACACATTCTTTATGTTGTCACTTAAGCATCAAATATATTCAACATACAGGATAACTCAGCTGATCATATAGTTAAATCATGCATTGAAGTTTAAGTTTTATTAAGTTAGCTTATGTGTCTCTAATAATGAAAACAGACACAGAACCTACTCTCTACAAAAATTTCTCAAGTTCAGTTTATCTTTAAAATAAACCAGTCCAAAAATTCATGCATAAATACTTAAAGAAGCTGAGAAGACCACGTTCCAACTACAGTTCCCATCTTACCTTCACCCCTTGCACACTCCAACACACACCTCATCAGTGCTCTGCCCTCTGCTACTTCCCCAGAGCTCACCCCCTGCAGATGAATGTGCTTGACTTTAAACCACAGCTGTGCCAAATAGAAAAAATTGGGCTACAACTGGTAGCAGGGGCTGTTTACAGTATATAGATGAAGACAGGCTCCTCACTAGCAATGAGTGGGGAATTTAGAGGCTGTTGTAAGACTAAAATCAGCTCTTTTAGGCCCTAGAAGTTACTTGCAGCTAAGACAATGCCAGTGGAATACAGGAACACTGTCCTACTGCTAAACAAATGCAAGGCTGAGGCATTTATCAAAAATAAATGACTTTAGGAAACAAAGACGCTTATTTTTAGCAGACAACTCGTTCCCTGACGAGGCTCCGTTCAGTTCGCATAACTTCGCTTGCACCCAGTGACTCAGGTTGTTTCATCATCTCCTCGGTGGCTGCTGGTACGTGCCAGGGACCGCTGCTCCTGCGCCTGCCGTCACCTGCCTCTCGCACTGCGAATGCTGCAAGGGCGAACGCGTTCTGAGCTGAAAGAGGAACTGAAGAGCTCAGATCCAGCCTCCTCTGCCTCTCCTCCCAGTCTGAGCTTTGCTAAAATATAGAACATTCCTATCCTGTGCACAACAGGTATCTGTAATTTAAATACATACACACATACACGCTGCTCTCAAACACATACGCTTTCCTAGGAGAGCTTGCAGCTCGCGGCTTTGCAAACCTGTCGATATTTTACAGTGCAATCAAAAGTTTTAAAAACTGCAGTTAGCCAAGTGGAGACATATGCAAGGAGACAGCACAATAATTAGTGAAAAGCAAACTGGATACTTCAGAGTTTAAATTATCTAGCACATAATTGGTACATAAGTAAGAATATTTGTTTGTTTACTCTGTATGGGGTCACCTACTGCTTCCACTGAACAAAGCTGTCATTGATTTTAAATGAAATAGGTTTCTGCTGCTTAAGCCAATTATTTTCTCACCAGAGATCAGAGCGTCAATAAAAATGAACAAATAAGCCAGTTTCTGATCAGCTGAAATATTGGATATGTGGGATTTTTATCATATTCTTTATTGCAATAAACATAAACAGAATATCACATATGCATCAACACTGCCAACTCTTGTAATTTTTGTGAGCATTTCATGACAGCTGATGTTTATCTTCATCCACCTGTCTAGAGACCGGGGGGCTTCTGGGCCTGGGGGAATTTGTTTTTTTTTATATAAGTGCTGACCCTGCGGTTGCAGGAAACACCTGTAAGCTTACATCTGGGGGCCAGGTTACTAGTGAGGGCTTTTTAATCCTGTCAAAGACAATACAGCTGCTTCACAAGCCACTGGTTTTATAAGCCCAGGCTCCTGCTCTTCTCCTGGTTTGCCCAGGTAAAGCAGCCAGGAGGAAAAGGCTGTTACCCCAGTGACGGGGGCATGTGGCTTGCTATTGTCAGTAAATCCAACACAGGTATCAGATGAAAGTGGTCCTTCTGTGTCATTTTAAAGATCTGCTAATCCGTATCATATTTCCTATTTTGGTAGCCAGTGATGTGTTCTTAGGGAAAGCACACTGGATGGTCTTTAATGCCCAGTAATAAGACGTTGAGGAGAAAACATGGTGACAGGACAGTTTTGTATCATCCCATATTTAAACAACAGTTCCAAGCACAGGGAAGCCTTTCCTTGTTGTAGAAGCTAGCTCTGTATTTCTGGTGAATTTGGGAGGGTCAAGTAAATCATGCGTTATTTGGCACATTGCTGTCAGGGCGTGCAATACACACCAAATAAAACTTCAGCTGCAAAGGCTGAAAATAATTTAAAGGTCTCACTGAAATAATTTTAAGAATGCTAGTGAATGGGCACAGCAATCCTTCTGATCCCACCGTCACAAAGAGGTTTACGCATTTTTACTCAGGGCCTTGTGGTGAGTACATGTCAGCTCTAAGGGCTGATGAGCAAGGGCTTGTCAGATGGATTCAGTCTCCTTTGGGGACATATGGGACGTGTCCCTGTCCTGCAGAAGGGGATTGTTTTATATGAAGTTATATCCAGGTGGACGTGTTCAGAACAGCTCAGTGAAAATGTGACTCCTGTACATCCAAACAGCTTTTGGCAAACTGTGTCTTTATGAATTTATCAAACCTGATCTGTCTTTTCGAAGTGGCTGTGTCACTGCACGCCAAGTTAGTGCAGAAGATGATGGAGCGTATTACGACAGGCAAAAAAAACGGACGAGCACTACAACATACACACAAGCATCCCCTGGTTTGCATTTTCAGAAAGGAGTAAAAGAAAATGCTTTAGATTAAAAATGCAGTGTCTGTTAAAGTCCATAGGCTCCAGCTTGCCTCCCCTCAGCCCTGGCAGCGACATGAACTGGCTCCTACACAACCCGGCCAGGGAGAGGGGAGGGAACGGGCACAGAAATGCACGGTGGAGCTCAGGGTACCCCCCTGTCAGCACAGACCTCCCACCCTGGTCCCACGGAGGGGACACGGTGGGAACAGCCTTTCCTGAAAGGCTCTTGAAATATCCCTGACTTAGGTTATGCATATTTATGCATTTGGACTTACAGCATTGCAGTCAGAAAACTGATAACCATGCTCTAGCCGTGAGCACCATTTACATAAGCCATAAGAAATACAAACAATCAAATACCTAATAACCTTACGCAAAGCCGTTTTAAAGGAAATATGATTTTCCCTAACGAAACATTCTTTAACATTTAACTTAATCTGTTCTCTTCAGTAACTTCACCCCTTGGGAATAAGCGCATTAAAACACTGACGATCTGTACAAGCAAGAAAAGGCATTACAATGCCATTATCAATACAAACCAATTTAAAATGCTTCCAATATTTAGAGAAGAGCTACAGCATGATTGCAAACAAAATCTCTGATCACTTTTTCAAACAATATTTAATCTGTTCTATAGCCACGGCTCTGTAAAAGCTGCATCTGCAAACAAAAAATACAGTGTGTAACTAAAGTTGTCACTACAGCTGAGCAAACACATTCTAGCTAACGTTTTACTTACTAAATTTCACTTTTTTCTTTTAGGAGTGTGTTCAAAATCAGGTCACAGAACTTGCAAATGTCTTCATCACTGATATTTTTTCTGGGTTTCCCCGTGCAGTGGAGAAACCTGGCAGGGTCAGGTGCAGGAAATTCGGGTACAGGAAAATTTCTCTCTCCCCAAGGTGATGGTTTATGTCACCAAACAGCATGGTGGACACTTGGAATATGATATTGGAATTCAGGTTTGGTTTTATGGCTGTATAACCTAATCAGACATACTGATCCTGATTTCAAGGCCTGGTTTGATTTCAGGCCATCGAGATGCAGGTGGAGCGAAGCGTGGCAAGATCTGCATGGGATGAAAATCCCGCAGACACGGCTGGCAGGGAGCAGGCAGGAGGGTGGTACATGCCTGCTGAGGGGACATGGGACATCGTTAGCGAGGAGGAAGCATCCCGGTGCCAGGCTGTGCCAGCAGACAGCTCAGTAACAGCTTCGCCCGCATGGAGAAGAGCGGCAGCAAACCCCCATGGTAGAGCAGCCACTGATGCTCAGTCCCATGGGATGTGCCAGGGGGGGACACCCCAAGGTTCCCAGCAGGGAAAAGAGACGGTGTAAAGCCATAACCTGCTCCCTGCAGCCAGGACCCAGCCACCAGTGGGCGGACCAAGGCCCCACCAGCCTGGAGATCTTCACTGGGCATGGAGAGATGGGGTCATTGCTGCTGTAAACTCTGGGGCCAGAGGGACACCCCTTTCCCATCCCACAGACCAGAGGGGCTGTGGTTTTGAAGTCAATGTTTCAAACACAGCATAAAGTGCAAGAAGTTAATATATCAGAGCTCTTTAATCCCCTCATTCAGAAGCAGCAACACAAACTTTCAAATATTTATGCTTGCGAGGGAGAAGGTGGCAGCCTGGATCAGTGCATTGTGCCTTTTCTCCGTCACTGCTTCACTTCCCATCAGGTAATCAGAGAGAAAAAATACATTGTCTAAAGCAAGGAGGCAGCTGCGAGGATGCAATGGAGTCAGCTGCTCTCGTATACAGTGTTGTAATGTTTTCCCATGAAATATTCATTACTCATCCCCACTCGCCCTGTCCCCATTAGTGCTTAAGCATCTGAGCAGAGGAGAGGCTGATCCATGCCCCTCGACGGCGCGGTGCTGGGCAGCCCCGGGCGCTGCACACAGCCTACCCTTCCCGGGTAGTCCGAGGAAAACCAAATTAGCTCAAACACCTCTGGCTATGGCACAGGCTTCTCGGTCAATGTCATTGGGATAATTATGGAAAATACTAATTATCAGAAATAGGTGGGAGGGCAATTTTTTGCGCTCCAGGGAATCCCAAAAGCCCTTTCTGCATCAGCACGGCTGCCCAAGCAAGAGGGGCCACGCCAGCCCCACGGGGACGAGACATCTCGCAGCCTTTGGAGATGCACTCCAGCAGCGCTCTGGTCTGCGGGCTGCCCAAGTGTCCCTGCAGCCCCCCAGCCAGCCCCCAGCCAGCCCCCGCCACACCCTCCAGCCCAGCCGCCACCAAAACCCTTCATATTCTCCACCAGTTTCCCAAGAAGCCAAAAAAAAAAGCAACTGAGGGCCCTGGGTGGGGACTTGGGGAGATGGGGTCCCTGGGTGCCAGGTCCCTGCCATGGGAAAGTGCCTCCATGCCATTGGCACCGTGCTCCCAGACCCGCTGCGTTTTAAGGATGGGAACAGCATCTTCTATATCATTGTGGGCTTTAACGAGCAGTAGGGAGATCTGCACATTTGCATGCGAGAGGAATGAGTAATGGCAGCAGGCACGAGGGAGGAATAAATGAACCTGATTATACCTCCACCTGCAACTGGCGTCTTTGCCCTTATGCCATATGTTTGCATCGTCTTTCGTGGAAACCTCCCCTGCAGCCGATATTGCCAGGACGTACATGTGAAATGCATCAAGGACAGGTAATGGACTAAGATTTATTTTTGCTGGTCCAGTCACCTGATCACAGTCAGACCTCAGAAATATGTTCTCCTGTTAGGAGTAAGCTGGGTAGACACTCAATGATTTAACCCTTGGCCCTTGGGGAAATGTTGTTTTCCCCAATCTAAAGATCTCAAATACCTACAGCTTCTTTCAAATGCAGGAGGCACTGGGACTCTCCTGCCTTCTGGACTGAGCTCTAGATTAAACACCGACACCACAGACTGGCTCAAGCTTCCCTGTGACCAGCTGCACACAGCAAACACTCCTGCCGAGAAGGAAGATCAACAAGCCACGTCAAACCTCGTCCCTCCGAGGAGACGCTACCAACTGCAGCCCCCAGCAGACATGAAGCCAAAGCAGAATCAAGGTTGGCACCCAGGAGACTTGCCTGAAACGTATGCTCACAGGTCCTTCCCCTGGGTATGTGACATGGGGCAGGAGAAACAGTACGGAAAATGTACGCAGGTGCTTTATGCATAACACTGGTATCTTTGCATGCAAATTAGTACTATGTAGTAGGTGTAAAATATTCAGGTGGACATTAATAACTTTTAGCAGTAGATATTTTTTTCTATAAAAGATTAAATAAGCTTATAAATTATGATGAAAATAGAACCCTGTGTTTCACGACAGGATTAGATAGCAAGTCTCAGATCCTTACTGGTGTAAAAGTGGGGTCAATCTGGATTGACTCCAGTGCAACCAAGACCAGAAACCCGCCCTAGCATCCTCAGTCACACCAGGTGTACGTGGCCCATTCAGCACTCCCCGCCTGCACCAGCCCTGCCTCGGGACTCATTGCCACGGGAGATTTCGGAGCGGCTGCCTCCCCACGAGCCCAGCACGGGACCTGCTCGCCCCAGGGACGGGTCGGCTTTCCCCTGGGGCAGGCTGGGCTGAGCGCTCAGCACCGGCACCGCTGCAGAGCTCCGGTCTGCAACCCTGCCAGGCAGGTCCTCCTCCCTGCACCTCTCAAGGAGAGCAGGAACAGGTCTAGGGGGAAATAAAAGGGCTACCAGGAAGGAAACAGTAAATAGAGAGAAAGAGGAGTTTTAGGCAGAAATAGGGCTGTTTTTAGTCTAAAGTTACAAGGAAAAGAGATTCTGAGAAGACTGGCACATGTGCACAGACACACACATACATGTATGCACACGCACACAGGGAAAGAAAAATGACAAGTAGAGCAATAATAACAATAGTCAAAAAGTAATTTGTTCTTAACCTGTTCAAAATAAAAATAACTAGTGTACAAGTTCACTCCTTGGACCATCTGCATCTCGTAAGCATAAGTTAAAATCCTGACACCATCTGTTCAATTGGAATTTTAATACTGTACCAATATGCCAAATCACAATTATGCTAGCAAGGACAGCAGCCTCCTCATTTACCAAACAACTTGCTGCCGTACTTTAATGAGACGGGGAACGAAAAGCAGCCAACTTGGAGCAAAATGAAACCGGGTGCTTACTGCTCACCCCAGGGTGGGGGAAACAGGCCCGGGCCGTCAGTGACCTCCGGGAGCTGCCCTCACAGCCCTAACAGAAAAAGGCGGTTGGAGTAGGACATCTGAAGACTAAAAAATAAACAGAAAAAATTCTCTGGGTTCTTGTGGAATATATTTTGTTCTCTACAATGCAGCGCATTTGCTATACCGCAGCGTTGGCAGCCCCAGCGAAGCCCTTCCAGAAGAGAGATCCATCACTGCCGTGATGAGGTTCAAGTCCCCTGGCATTACCCCAACGCCCTTCATCGGGCCACGGTGGTGGGCTGGCCTGTCTTGTCTGGTCCTTCTGCACCTGCACCAGGCATCAGCCACAGTCATCTCTGTTACTTCTGTTTGTCTCTGTGACGGACCAAAGAGGAGACGCTGAGATCCCAGAAAGACACAGAGTGGTTGGTATGGTGAATTCAGGGATGAGTTTTAATTCAATGGCAAAAAAGTGTCTTGCGAAGTGTCTAAAAAAACCTACCTTGCTAAATCAGCCTAGCAAGATTTATGCCATCTTTTAACTAATTATTACTAGAGAGGCTGTTGAAAGCCTTTGCATATTTTTTATTGGTCCTAGTGGGAAAAAATCTATTTTAAAATGGAAATTAATATAATATCTGCCCAGCCTTCTTCAGTGATTTTTTTTTTTTTTGCTTAGCAATATTGTAGAGTTACAAACCATACATCATGTCCTGTGCTGCTTAGGATCAATTTCTTCAAGAAAGAAAAACAGAAATGTGTTCCCTTACCACTGCAGGATATAAAGCAAATGAAACTGAGGGAGGGGAGGAAGGCAAAACACTGTCAAGCAAGTAAATCTTAAAGACGTAGCACATATCCATTTTTTCCTGATCAATGGAACTACGTAGGCATGTTCACAAAATTTAATTAAGTTCTGTTCCCCAAGAAATCTATGTGCAATGTTTCCCTGCAATTATTTATTTACTATCTGCCATGTAGCTTTTAGCTTTCATCCAGAAAATGATTGGTTTCCGCTGCATTTTCATCAGCAGGCGCACACTAGAGAGGCTGCTTCCCAAACGGTTTGTGGGAAGGTTTGCTCTTCTTTTGCTGTCTGTAGGTTGACTGTCTTCTTGCAAAGAAAATCTATTGAAGTATTTAGATGCACTTCAAGTATGATGCCGTTTGTACAAAAGCCACTAGCAAAAGTTGGAAAAGAAATGTGCAAATGAACAAAATTCAGTTCCGCTGCCAGCAGCTATGAATGCTGTGGGAGCCGTGGCTGTGGCCTGTTTGCCTCCAGACTTGGTTTGATCCCAAGTCTGTTGCTGTTGTTGCTGGATTGCAAATACACAAACTCAAATCTCTGTGCTACTGCAGCAAACTTATTTGGGCATGGCACAGTGTGCAACACCCAGTCAAAGGGGATGGAAAACATCTCATGGCCAGGGAACAGTACAGCCTCAGACAGGAGGTCTGAATCTCTTGGCTTATCTGTTGAAATCAAAGAGACTGCAGAGATGCCCAGGAAGAGGCAGACGAATCAGTCATCCTGCCCACATGAACAGCACTTGGCTGCTAATGTGCCACGTGCTTTGTACCAGACTGACTGGAAACACGTGGGCTGCTGTTGGAGAAGAAAGAATGCAATTATTAAGAGTTTCAAATGGATCATCATCTCCAGTCCTTCGAGTTTTGGCACAGGAAAGGTTATTCTGACTTCTTAAACCCAGAAAATCTCTATAAAGTAAATACTGATGCTTCCTAGGTACAAGTCAAGTATTTTGAAGATTTAAAAGCGGAAGTAAGTTAGAGCAGGGTTTGATTCTCCCTATTAATGACCTCCAATAGGTCTGCCAGTCTCAATGGGATGCAGGCTACCATGTGCTGCCTAATCCCACACCTGGGAAATTTTGTTTTATCTTTATAATGGGAGGTGGACTCATTTGTATTCATTGCCCATTCTGAAAAAAAAAAAACAAACCAAAAATCCAAACCAACTAAAAGATATAAAACAGGAAAAAAACTAGTTGTGACATCCATTTCTATTTTAAGTCCAAATAGTGTGACAATACTGTCCTTCTGGGAGGGAAGTTATTTTATTTATTTATTTCTATCATGAAGGACATCAAAACCCCTGCACAGAACAAATACTATTGCTACTAAATGTTCATCTTTGCAATAACATGTGAAAATGTTCATTGGACTTCTGAAATCAGAAGCACCCTCACTTGGGTTGGAAGAGGTGAACTGGCCTTAGCAAAAAGCCCACCTGGGGGCTGCAGCGGAGGAGCAGGGTGGGACGTGGTCTCTCCCCAGCAGTGCGGATGTCACCGAGTTGTGGAAATTCTTCCCACAGACCAAACTTAAACCAACTTTTCAATCCCTCTGCAAGAAATGGTGTCTTTTGACTTCTGCCTTCATCTACAGGACTCTTTAAAGCAGCAGATTCTTTAATCAAATCCTTACTGGTGAAAGCATTTTTATCAGCATCCTTATTTAAATATTCTTTGTCTACTTAAAGTAAGGCAGACTAGCTTTCTATCTGCAGACTCGAAATCGAAGGAAGGGAATGATTTAATCCTCACGTAATGTAAGTGCATTGACTTGAAAGAATAGAGGATTCGTTCTCTTGAATGCTCACAAATGAATGAAATCAAGAACACCTAGAAACTACTCTTCCCCCAGCTAGGAAACACATGCTTTTGCATCTTGATAATTGTGGCTTCACCAGGGAAAGTAAAGACACCCTTGGGCTGCACGTGGTTTAGGTTAAACAACGTCCAAGGGAATGAAAGAATTTATTCGAGCCACGGGTACAAAACCTCTCTAACCTACAAGTCTTGTGGTTTAAGAGGTGATGGCAGGATTGAGAGAAAGTCATTATATCCAATACTGGCAGGAATGACAGAGAGGTAAATCAGTCAGAGAAAAGCGCTCAGGTTATAGCATGTCACGATCAAATTAATGAGACAAAAGGAACCCAACTTTCAAGAAATTGTCAGCAGCATGTTTCCGATAGTGACCTCTCAAGAAAGCACAGCTGTACTTAAATAAAATACATTGAATATATTTGCTATGTCAAACAGTGAGATATCTTCCATAGCAAACCTTTCTAATTAGCCAAACCACATAGGAGCATACACTTTTGTCAGCGTAAGAAGCAGTACAGGGATAATGTGCTGCAGAAATGCTTGGCCAGATCTTCAGCTGTTGTAGCTGGTGTGGCTTTACTGGGCTCAGCAGAGCTGTCATTAAACTGAGCTCTTCATATTTACTCTTCTGTCTATAAATATAACATTGAGAACAAATATTAACAATAATGGTAATAAATAATATAATAAATAGTATTATTTATGCATAAAAATTATATTACCACTGACCACTATTGGGCCATTAATTCAGAAACAGAATTCTCGCTTTAATTCTGCAAGAGGACAGTGGTAATTTTTTTTCCCCACAATTATGCTGCAACATTGTACCCAAAGAAAAGAACCAGGTACCCTCCTGAGGACTGGCTCCCTGTACTGACTTTGATGATCACCTAAAAACTAAGAGAGTAAACCGAAGAAAACCAAAGCCAACATACTTTTTAAAAAATCAGCAACTCATCAAATTCTTCCTTATTGATTTTTGCTTGTTATAAGCAAGGAGGTTTTAGATCTTCAGTGAAGCATCTCTTGTTTTTTCAGAAGCCCCAGTCTTCTGCTCTGATGCCCAGCCTACGCTCATTTGCCATATGACAACACACTAAGGCAATGACACTGCAGGAGAATATTCTGTTCAAATTTTATATGAAAGCATCCATTATCGATACAGGTGTTATATTTAGTTTAAGTGATGATCAGTAATCACATTTTCATATGAGCATGCAAATTGTAAATTTGCAAAAAAGGCACCTTCACTTCCCAGTCTCGGGATTACCCTCTGCAATCCTTCTGGTCCTTTGTGGAACAAAACGTTGGACTTTCCCACACTACCAGTGAAAACTCTGATCTGAGAAAACTTCAGTAAAATTCCCTTTGTAGGAGCACAAATAAACATTTTTTCAAGCTCTCTGATGGCATGCTTTTCGCTCACTCAAGCTTTGCTCTGAGTTTTTGGCTTTGAGAATATTTAAAGTGCAAAATTCAGTCAAAATCAGCACGTACCATGGGGTTCTATTTCAGCCTGCTTTAATTCTGCTGTAAAAACATACTCTGATTCAGTTTGATGGAAATTCAATCTGAAGTCTTGAAACAAGTCTCCTCCAAAATATGCAGAGAGAATTTTTTCTTTAAATTTGGCTTGCAGGCCCTGGCCAAAGACTAATGCCCGAACAGCAGCCATGGGTCTCCATTCCCACCTGCGGTCCAAGCTCAGAGCAAGGAGGAGAGCCTCCCTCGGGCTGCTGCTGCCTCCAACGTAATTCTGTTCTTCTAGAAGCGCACACCAAAACTCGGGTTCATTTTCCTGCTTGAAATTAAAGGTTTGGGGATGTTGTAGTCTTTTTCCAACAAACTCCAGAGCCCTGTGTCTGGAGCACAGCTACAGAGATTTTCACATGCAGACTTAAAGGAGTTTGTTTTCGAGGTTTTCAGGATGGATTGCAAACCAGCATGGCCAAGGTTTTCTTCACTATATTTTCGGTAGAGGAATTTTTTTAGCCGCCTTAGTAGCTAATCAATGAGCTCCTATAAATCGCCTATCACTTTGTTAGTAGATTCAGAAGAAGCTCTGGAAAATTTTTAACACTAGTGATTTATGAACCAGCTTCCTAAGTCCAAGCAGTTATTACAGCTGCAGAGTGCTCACACCAACACTGGGCTTATGGATGGAAAGGCACTTTACACAACTGATAGTCAATAGAAAGTGGTCAACAGGGTCACACTCTAATTGAACAGTTTATATTTATGGGTATTTCAACAAAGGTTATACCCAGCTATTGAAATGTAAAAAGTATTTGCACAATTCTACACTTCTCGCTTTCTTTTAAACGTTATTAGAAAACTAATATAGCAAGCTAATTTGGGAAGACTATGGAAAACAGCCTACACAGTACTCTGATGCCCAGTATACTGCTGTTCATTCTCTATTTTATTTACCCAGATCCTACAAGCAGAGGTAAAACCGAGGGTCACTCATTCCAAAAGAAAAGTCCAAAGCTCTTAGGAAGGCCTTAGTAAGGGCCATTAGCACAGAAATAAATACCAGTCTCCTACACTGGACCAGTGAAGGGAGACGTTATCTTATGCACTAAGCTTTTATATTGCATATTCATATTTAGACCTGAATCTTTGTGGACTTAAGAGGCATTGCAGGTGTTCAGCACTTCCCAAATGATCAAAATAACATGCTCCCTTACATCATCAGATTTGAAGCTCGAGCTCCAATGTTCCTTAAGCACTTGGGTTAACATTAGGAGGCATAATAAGGGCAGCAATGTTTTACTGTATTCCAGTATTAACTTGAGCACGTCTTCTGAAAGTAGCAGGGGGAAATCACTCGAGCAGGATCCTTTGGACTGGCCACCTCATTTGCCATTACACTTTAGCGACAAGTTCAAGCAATTCCTCCAAGTCTAACTCACTTCAGTCTATTTTCTTCCTTTACAAAAAACACAGTTTTGAGCAAGTTTCATAAAAGGTTATTCTTGCTCTTTGCAAAGACATAGTTTAGATTTTGCTTCTTGTCTCTGTATTTACTGTATGTTAGCCTTGAACTTGAAAAGCTGAAAAAAAAAGGAGAAGAAACTGAGAAAATGTTGTGGTTACAAATTTAAACAAATCCAGGATGGCTGGAAAGAAAAAAAACCAACCTGCTGCAAGGAAGTGTTTGTCTGTGTGTACAATATGTTGCTGATATTCATTGTATGGCAAATATCTGTGTTGTGTTTTCTTATTTACACTCCTTTGCTCTTTCAGGTTTTGTTTTCATAAGAACCACAACTACATTTCAGCAAATTTTAGAAAGGACAGACCTCACCAGGCTGAATAAAGCTGCAGAAAACCGGCTGGTGGGAGCCATTCCACGCTGCTCCGCGGAGAGCAGCCCAGGGACACTGGGTCACTTCCACTCGTAATTCTCCCGTCCCAGGGCAACAGGCCAGGCATTCCCTGTTTCCACACCTCCCTGGGACACCCGTGGGGGAATATCTCACTGGCACACGTCTACTTTTATTACAGCAAACCCCTCCTCTGATCAGTCTACCGAAACGGTGCTCTGGGACCTCATGCGCACCGTTCCTGGAAAACATCCAGCTCAAGACTGCAGTTTAAAAATACATTGATTTCCCCCCCGCCCCGCCCCTAAGTGCCAGCCCTCCCTGGTTAATCCTTTAGTCATTACAGTCTGTTTCTGGATCACAGAGCAGCAGCAGGCGTGCAAGCCTGACAGGTGAGGTTCTGCCTCCAGTCCGTACCTGTTGGTCCTGCCGCAGCAGAAGTGGTGGCCGGGCGCAGCGAGGACGCGACCGCAGCCTGCGCCCGTGGCCAGGCCCTCACTGCACCGAACCCCGCGCAAATATTTCCACTGCCTCCCCAATACCTGCACCGCACGAAGCACGCACGGCCCTCCTGACAGCTTGGCAAACACCAGATTGAAACCCACTCAACCACTTCTTTGGGCAGTGCTGGTTTTATCTCCTGAACTCACAAACCCCCTTCCACTGCAGAGGCCAGCACGGACATGGGACAGAGGGGCAGGGACGTTGCTTTGCAGGAAATCTGCCTAGCTGCTGCGCAGGTGACAGCGGGAGGATCTGCATTGCCCAGTAGTATTTTGGAGCAGCAAGGTAACAGACCTGTATAATCATGCTAAACATCTATCTCAAACATTCAAGTCGATGAAGATCGTAACCAAAGGGCTATGAAACAACCAGCCGTGCCGTGAAACCTGGGTAGGGACAAAGGCCAGTACCCAAAAGCCATCCTTGCTGGTTCCTGAACATCACTATCTGTACATTGTTAGAATGAACTCTGAGTCCTATATCCAACCAACATTTTTACCAATTTTTACTTCAGTTATCCATTAAGCTGGAGATTTTTAGACTGATCTAGCAGTCAGATTTGACACTATTGGTTTCTAATAAATTATAGCATTTTTCATCTATGGAATAACTCTTATCAAACGAACAAAATCTACAGGCTTTTCAGTCTGCCGTGACAAACTAGGAAAAAATCAACCATCACTCAAGTCTGACCAAAAAAGCTCAGAACAAGGTCCTTCTGACATGAATATGCTAGCAGACTTGGCTGATTACAGCCCTATCGCCTGCAGACGAGCATCCTTCTGAGAGAGAATTTTGTTTGGCAAGATGGACCAGGCTCACTGATGATGACAATAATTACCTGGGAACAGAAACATCTCTTGTCAACAGGAGAGGAAGCTTGCATTATTAATTGGATTAGACTTTGTTATCTTTTGGGACATTTTGATCTTCACTGATTTAAAACTAGACAGAACCAACTACTAGAACATAGAACGGTATCAGTTTAAAGAGAGGGGGAATTGGTGATATTCTAGCAAGTGAAAAGCACACCCAGCCTGCATCTTCTTGAAAGAGTAAGGTGAGAATGCCAAAATTTACAACTGTCCCTAGAGCAAGTAGAGGCAGCACATGTCCTTCAGGAGCAAGAGCCTTGTTAATTAATTTTTGGCTTTCAGAGCTACAGTGCCAGGAGTGTCTCACATCTTTGAACATCTGCAGGTGCTTGAGCTGCTCCACATGTGCAGATGTGAACTGGCCAGGGCAGGGCAAGGCAAGGCTTAAGCAAATCAGGCCATTGTCCTGATTTTCTCATGCTTGCTCAGACTTTGAAGCACGGCCTTAGGAAGGGCAGGGACAGCCATCTGTCTAAATCCCCATATTCTTTTCTGCTAGTGAACTTGAAGGAGCATATGTCAACCCCTCTCCACCTGCTTGTTGCAGGAAAACATTTGGGTTAAACTGAAGGCTTGACGTATCTAACGAATTCTCCCTCACCGTGTCTTGGTGTAGTTGTCAGTACCCACATCTTTTCCCTAGTTCTTTCTCTCCAGATTGTGTGTGAATTTTCTCTCCTTTTCCTCCATCTGTACTTCTTCTATATTTGCTCCTTTTTGCCTAGTAGCTCTCGTCTGCCCCCGCTTTATTGCTCCAGCTGAGCAGAGGGCAACCTGCTTGTTGTGGTGCCAACTGTGCTCCTTGTTGGTGCTACCCACAGCTGTGCTGGGAGCCATGAGAGTAAAAGCAAGGGGTTTTGATGTGATATATTAGAGTTAAGATCTCCCCTCTGTATTGTGAACAGTTCTGAGAGCCTACTGCAGTCTCAGCCACTGACAAGCAGAGAGAGAAGGGATGTGGCATCAGGGTTTTGGGGGCAACAGCAATATGCAGACAGGGGCTGCCATGCAGTTTCTCCCCAGCCCATCCCACTGCCATGTCACTCGGTTCCTAGCTGCTCGGCAGACACACGCGTGCAGCCTGCCATGTCGCTGATCTGAAGCTAAAGCCTTCTCCGTTTCCAACCTGTTATTTCGCTCTTCTGGCAATCACAACATCCACGTGCAGGACTGTCACCCTCAGTCCTGGCAATGCTGCAAGATTAGAGTGAGGCAAAAAGAGCTGGTTTGTAAGTTATTGGAGGTGGTGAAAAAGAGCGTGCTGCTGCCGCTGTGAAGTCAGGAATGGGGCCAGGCTACAAAAGGCTGAGCCAGCCCATATGGTTTAACACCCCTCACCCCCGCCACAACATTTACCAGATGTTCCAAGTGCACATTTTTGATTCATCCCATCTTAAAGGTTGAAAACATTTAAAAATTAAGATCCAAGCACAGGCTATCACCCTCTTCAAAAATGAGAGTGTTTGGAGATGAGGTTTTACTTTAAGAGAGATCATCAAAACAACAGGGGGGTGGAACCCACAAAATGGTTCAAGTCAGAAATCCAACCTTAGCGGGTATAAAATTTAAGTAAACGTCTTTGACGTAAGAGAAACTGGATGGAGAGAAAATGCCTGAGCAGAACCTCACCTCCTTTCCTCAACTCATCCTCCACCTGTGAGCAGGAGCCAGGCTGTGACTCCTGCCTACCCACCACACAGGAACTGCGTTTCAAAGAACCGTTTAATTATGGCTCTAATGTATTAACACAGTCTGTCTCCAAACCTTCCTTTGCATCGGCCTATTTGAAACTGGAGTGGAGCCCAGCTGCGCTCCGAGGATTGCACTGTCATCCCAAGTGCCAGCTTTGCAGCCCATCTTGCCACCCACTCAGCAAAGCAGCTGCAGGTTTGCTGTACTGGACACTTTCTGCGTGCCCTGCATTTCGGGAAAACCTCCTCCACAGAGAACATGAATCTCCCATTAGCCTTAATAGCACCTGAATTTGAACAAGGGGAGAAAACGTCATACAATATTAATGGTGCAATTCTGTTAACAGCACACACTGTACCCATGTAAGTAGCTGTGCAGTTTACACCCTCTTCGGTCCAGCTGATCTACTTTCAAAAGGATTTGCACATGAAGAATGTTCTTTATCTTCCTGCCAACCACAGGCATTTACCTTCTGAGCAGTATTTGGAGCAAACAATGTATTTGGCGTATCAAAAAAAATATTCCTCCCTCTATCCTTCCTCCTTTGGAAATAAGCATCCTTTCCCAGCTCTGAAGAGTCCCTCCAACTGTGCATTTCACAGGATCTACTAAGCAGCTCTGCAAAGACCACCTCTGCATCTACCTAACCAGTTGTATTAGACACCTCCCATGTTTAGGCCCATTAACCTGATCACAACGGCTTGATGAATTAATGCTTATATAGACACAGTTGGCAGCTTCTAATTAAATAATTATGGCTAAGCAGCTGCAGAGAAGTTGTAATGCTCCACTGGAAAGCCAGATGTCAATTTTATTGGTCCTCAGAGTTTCAAATGAAATGATTTAGTGAAATTTGGGAAGGCAGTTCTTTTGCTCCAGGTGAATTCTGTAGATACCGTGCCTGCTCTCAGGTCGACTGGCTGCAGCCAGACCCCAAGCACGCGGCCAGAGAAGCTCTGCAGCCCATCAGCGGCTCTAACGCAGCAAGCAGCAAATGGCACAGAGCCTAACAGAACGATTCGGATTGAGATAGAGGAGAGTGGTTTGGCATCACAGTCACTGCTTTAGCTTTTACCTAGGGAAGGACCCTTTGAAAAATCCATCTCTGAAACCGTATCAGTGTCAAAAATCCACAAAACTGATATGAGCCAAACGCAAAGCCTGTTGAACTGGGTAAGAGTCTTTCCAGGAACTTTCACTGGACTGGGCTTTCCCTGCACTGATGAGAGAAGATTTTGTGGCACCTACTCTAGACTTTCACTCTCCAAAATTTCTAAGGTCCCTCTCATCTCAGTACCTAACCCTAGCTGTAGTGATGTGGAAGCAATGAGCAATCCTTGACAGTAAAAATTTGAGTAATATGAAAATCAGGAGTCTGTGTTTGCTAATTCATGCAAAACCTACATTCATCCGCTCTTCAGTTAGGAAATCATTGTGCCTATACGGAACTTAGATTTTTTTCTGATTTTAAATATAAATGCAAACACAATTTATTCTAATCCATTCCTATAACTACACTAATTCTCCTTGTATAACTTGTACAAGACACTATGATTTCAAACAGAAGAAGCCTAATAATAGAAATCATCCATCCCTGTCGGAATATAAGCGGATCCATGACCTTAGAACCATTTTGCTAAGAAATCCAGCTAGAAAACTAATTTTAAGTAAATCTATGCATGTCAAAAATACAGATGGCTTTTCAGGATGCTGACTTAGGCATCATTACACAAGCAGATTAGGGCTGCCTGTTGAGCCCAGACACAAGAGTAGATGGCGCTGAATCTAGTATTACACACAAACTATTCACTTCCCAATACATCTTTCATCTAAAACTTTTGTCAGCTCTCCACGCTACTGAGCCTGCTAACTGTAAGCACCGCACACAGCGCAGCAGGTCTGCCAGCAAAGCATTATCCTGCTCTAAACCCTACTGCCCAAAGCAGCAGCTGGCTAAAGCCCATTTCTACAAACAGACTGGGGAAATGTTCCATCCTTCATCCTTTTGAAATGAAAATGGAGGAAAACAGCCTCATGAACCTCTCAAATATTTAAGCACAGCAGTTGTGGAATGATTTTCTGATACAGAATTATAGAATCAAAATTCCCCTTGTGTTACCATTGGTAACGGTGCCTCTACCTGAATATCAGCTTAGAAAGTTAATGAGCTCGCTAGAGCTATCAGCTAAAATTACCACAACAGTATGTGATCTGATGTGATTGCGGTAAGCAGGGCAGATTCTTCTCATTATGAGGGTAGTTTGTTTTTCATAGGCATGTTGCATAACAAGGCACAGCAACTTGCCTCTCTCTGCTCTGAGCCCTCATTTCAGAGCACATCAGCTGGCTCTGAGCAGACCCCCTGTTGAAAAGCAGCCAGAGGGACAGGATTTTGTTTTCCCTTCCCTGCGTGTAAGTGTGTCAGGTTTGTTGACAGATGGCTTGGCTGACTGTGCTTGACTATTATCAAGCAGCTATTACCTTTGCAAATTGAATCCCATTTGAAGATTTTCTGTAATTAAATCTGCAGTGTGTTTGCAAGGCTTATGTTGCATCCCGCACGTACTCGGGAAGCGTGCAAGGCAGTCAGATGGCTGATGTACACAGCCAGGGACATCGGCATCCTCCAGCCACGGGGATGGGCAGCTTTTGGCAGTCTGTGCTGCCACCTAGCCAAGACCAAGCCATTGAGTTCAGCCTTGCTTTACGTTTCGAAAGCTTAAACTGAACCGTATCCCCCCGGATCTAAAGAAAGCCTTAGTCGGCGGCAGACGCAAGGAAATTTGTGCTCTTTGTGCTTTGAGAATTGTACAGTCAACGGAAGAGAGCAGCTTAAAACAGGTAGTTGCAGTTCCCTCAGAAGTGTCTTGTACTTACGGTAGAAGACATATTCGGTGTAGCTGGACCAGACCTTGTCGTCTGTGTACTGGTTGACAAAGGAAGCCGTCACCGAGGAGTTACAGGCCACCATGTGGAATCCACACTCGGACAACATGTCGAAAGCTCTCTCTAGGTGCTTGAACTTGAGATAAAACCTGGAGGTGTACCTTTCTGGAGCCCTGTCTGGGTCTCTGCTTTCATTCAAACTTTCTCCAAAGACCTCTTTGACCAGAGCAATCCTTCCACAAACCAAAATCCTTGGGACCCTCCTGAATTTAGCATCTGCTTGGCTCTCCCTGCCAATAGTGCACGACCCCCGGTACCCGATGGTAATGAACCCCCACTTCCGATCAGGCGGTAAGAGTGATGAGGGTGGGCATATTCTCGTGTCACTGCCTTGGGAGACCTCTTCATAATCACTGTGGCAATAATCATCGGGGCTTTGCTTGTTGTCATCAGGAGTCAGGAGTTTGACCAAGTCCGGGAGCTGGAAGTACTCAGCCTCCCTCTTGAGCCTTCCCTTCTCTGGGAAGTGGTCAGGCAGAACCACTTGCTTGTCCCTGAGATAGTCCAGAATATAGCGGAAGAGGAAGCCATCTCTGTCGATGAAGAATCTTCCCTTGGAGTCCTTCGCCAGATCGTTGGCTGTCTCTCTCTTTGGGGTGAACATTTTCCACAGCAGGGAGTGAGGGGTGCCAACCAAGGTGGAGTGGCGAGTGAAATAAACCTGGCCGCCCACGTTTAGCTCCACTACCTCTGGGAAGGAGTGCAGCCCAGTCCCCTGCTCTCGAGAAGGAAGGTAAGTCCTGCAGTTGCCACTTAGAGCCATTGTACTTTAAAACAGCAGCACGAAGCAGCAGGACTATCAATCACACCAAAGTGTAGAATAAGGCTCCCAACATTAAGGAGAAACAGGGGGGAAAGGGGAAGCGAGAAAAGAAAAATAGCCGAAAGGTTTGCTTAAAAGAAATCTGAACTGTCCATGAGTGACAGTGTGGCAGAAGTGCCTTATACCCTAAGTCAGAGAGGCTGGAGAGCAATCGCTTCATGAAATGCAATCACATCATTAGATCTTCCAACAAAGCCATCAAAATCAAGGTCAAGCCAAGCCTATGGTCATTCACAGGTCTGTCGAAAGGGAAAACAAAATAAGACACAAATTATTCTTTTAAGCATCACAGAAGCTGCAACAGAGAAAAGCAGATCAGTTTAGAAAGCCAAGCTAGATCTCCTGCTAAATAGGTCTATTTTTTTGCAAGTTCTACGCTTCTTTTTCACAAGTACCAATCAATGGAAGGACTACATACGACTCCACCGTTTAAAAGAAAATACACACTTCATCTTTAAAGAAACATCTAATTTAGACATGCACATGAGGGACCAAGAACAGCGAGTCTTACCTTGGTTACAATTAATGCATAGCTCTTGTAAAGGAAAGCAAAATTTCAAGACACTCGGAACACGCATACAGGCACACAGAGTCCAGTTAGTATGAAATCCGATCCCAGCAAGGGACAGCAAAGGCAAGAGAAGTGCTCGGAGCAACATCCGTGTAGGTCTCGAGAGTTAAACCGAGTCACAGGAAAGTTAACCGTGGCAGGTGACGAGAGAAACCAATACACACAGCGCGATGGGGGAGAAGGAGGAAAAAAAAAAAAAAAAAAAAGCCGCAACAACCCCCCCGAATGAATCCGGCCGGGCTCCGTGAGGGCGGGCAGGGCAGCGCGGGGGGCGCGCCGTTTCGGCTGGCTCAGATGACTTGCAGAAACCCCGCAGCCTGCGCTAAGGGCTGGCGGGCTCCGGCGGTTCCCGCGGCGGCAGCCAGCCGGGCAGCGCGGCCGGCGGCGCGCCCATGTCCCCGCCGGGACCGGGACCGGGGCCGGGGCCGGGGCCGGGGCGCTGCGGGGCCGCCCCGCTCCGCTCCGCTCCGCCCCGCCCCGCTGCGCCGGGCCGGGCCGGGCCGTGGGGCCGCTCCCGCGCCCCTGCGCCGCGCTGCGCGGCTCTGCTCAGCGGCGCGGGGAGGGGAGCGCGGAGGGCGATGCCGATTGCATCATCTTAAAGGAGTCGGGCCGGGATGGGCGCCCCGGGCCGGGACCGGGCCAGCGGCAGCGCCGGGGCCGGGGCCGGGGCTGCGGGAGGGGCCGCAGCCCGCCCGGCTCCAGTTGGGGGAAAGTTCCTCCCCGCTCCGTTCCTCGCCGTCCCCCGCCGGCCGGCAGCGCCCGTCCCCTGCCCGCCCGCCCGCCGAAACGTGGCCTTTCCCGGCTCCGCGCAGACAACGGCGGCGGGTTCAGCCGGCGACGCGGGCGGGCAGGGCGGGAGCGCCCGGCGGGTGGGGGCTGCCGGCACGCACGCCCGTGGCTTTCAGGCAGGACCGCGATTTTATCACGCTGCTGGCGCTCCTCATCTCCCCAGCGGCGACCCGGCAAGGACAGGAGCCAGCAGCGAGGTGATCCGCCGAGGGAGGAGGTGGGACCCCCAAGGAGGCTCGGCGCGGCGGGAGCGGTCCCGCACCGACTTTATCTGTCGGGTCTTTAACGGGGCGGGGGGGGGGGGGGGAGCGGCTCCGCGCCCGCCCCGCGCCGCCCGCGCCCCGTGGCCGCGGCGGCACCGCCACCTCGCGTCCGCGGCGGCGATCGCGCAGGATCGGCCCGGCTGCTCTTCCCGGGTCAAGCGCTGCGGGAAAAGGAGGAGAGCTGAACGGGAGCGGGGCTGCGGGAAGAGGAGAGCTGAACGGGAGCGGGGCAGGCGGGATTTGCGGTGCGGGCTGCTGCCGCTGCTGGGTGTGGGCTCCGGGTCGGTAAATCGGACCCCCCCCACACACACCGGCCCGCTCCGCTCAGCGGGACGTTAAGCAGCTGCCTCACGTTAAATAAGCACGGGGCAAAACATCCGCTGCAATTAAAGCCATGAAGCTGCTTAAAGAGCTCACCGAATCGCGACCACAAGACGCGGCCCACCAGCGATTTCACGGCTGGTCATGCAAGGGTTACAGGGAAGTCCAGCTTTCTGTCTAGCACACATCAGTTCTGGGCAAAAATAGGTTGGTCAGCATGATAAAGGTACGGTAAAATAAAGCCTTTTACTCAAACGTTAACCAAAACCTGGAGGGGAAGCTTTAGAGTGAAATCCTTGTGTGAGGAAGTCACCACGCGCAGACAGTTTTTGCTGACTGCATTTAAGCTGCAGATAGTTCAGCGAGATTCTTCCGAAAACATGGCTATAATTAAAAAAAAAAACAAAACCAAAACAACAAAACCCACATCATGCTAATGTAAAAAGTACAACTTTCAGGGCTAGGGCAGAAAATCATTCATTTCTATACTTAAAGACTTCTCAAATTCAGACCTGAGAGTTGAACAGTTAATCAAACCCTCGATTTTTACTTTAATCAATTCCTTAATTCTGAAGCAACTGCTGGGCTCCTGAGCCAAGGTTCTGTCTCTAACTTCTGGATCTAATTTCTAATTTTTAAACCAGCAGAATCTGGTACTACTACAGAGAATGCTCATTGTATCTCAGAAAGAGAAAAGACAAAGTATTGTGCATCTTCCCTTGCAGTTCTGGTAGACCAGCTGAAGAAGTACTTGCCAAGTGCTCCATAACCCGTACAAGGAGGATTTAAAGGTGTGATATGGGAACATGTTAACTTAGATGTCTTCGTTACTTTTTTAAGAGTCTGGTACAGTCAACACATACGGGCTTTAACTTCTACATGACCAGTCAGATAGCTTCTTTTGGGATTTAAGAACCATAGAATGAATCCTAGAATGGTTTGGGTTAGAAGGGACCTTAAAGTTCACCTAGTTCCACCCACCCTGCCGTGGGCAAGGGACACCTTCCACCAGACGAGGTTGCTCAAAGCCCCATCCAACCTTGAACGCTTCCAGGGATGGGGCATCCACAGCCTCTCTGGGCAGCCTGGTCCAGTGCCTCACCACCCTCACAGTAAAGAATTTCTTCCTTACATCTAATCTAAATCTACCCTCTTTCAGTTTAGAGACATTACCCCTCGTCCTATCACTACGTGCCCTTGTAAAAAGCCCCTCTCCTGCTTTCTTGTAGGCCCCCGTTAGGTACTCATTAGTGCTGCTCCGGTTCAAAGCAAGGAGCATTGCATCAGCTTTTTCAAATATTTTAGTTATTAATGTTAGTTAATATGCTGTAATAATATTTAAATCAACTTTAATAAATCCAGTGATGCCATATTGGCAGGGCTTGAAGAATCAATTCACTCTCCCCAGTAAAAACTAACCTTGTTCAAACAAGCACCGAAGCCATTTGTGATCACACAGCATGGTAAAGATCCAAACCACCAAGGCGGGGGATAAAGACCACCTGGGCAGAACTTTTCAGGGGCGAGTGGAGACAACACAGTAAGTCTGATGCGCTGGCGCTTAGGGAATGGCGTGGTGACATGGGAGTCTTATAAAAAATTGTGATTCCTGACAAGCTTCTGTGAAGCATTCTGACATGGATACCATGTGATTAGTGAATACAGAGATATTCAAGCTCTAAGTCTTTTTGAAAAATTATAATCAGAATTGCCCTTTGAAAAGAACAAAAACCTCAGAGTTTTAATCACAACAGCTTTAGAAATGCATCTGCACTTTTCAAATAATAAATGAAAGAAATTCAACACCTGCTTTTATTTCTTTACACAGGATGTTCCAATCATTTTACTGGAACACAATATAATTTCCTTTGATGAAATGACTTCAGTAGTAAAAGCATCACATAATGCTTCCCAGCTAAATACAAACCATTGGCCAAATCCATCAAAATGCAGCCTGAGAAGAGTGAAACTTGAAAATCTGGGCCAAACACACTGGTGACCTAAATGTAAAATATGTGTCAGCACTATGCGAAGGTCTCACCTATTCAGCTGCAGAACCAACGCAGCTCATTTGAAGAGCAGCTACAGTTCTGACGGAAAAGAAAAGCAGCATCTGTCAAAGGGAGGAGGATGAAGCATGTTCCACTTTTAACAGATGCCTACATAACCTTCAATACAGCTAGGGGAAAATTTAGCCTGTGCTTAAAGTGTATGTTCCAAAAGTCACAGCAGAGCTATGCTTAAACCCGATATACTAATGATGTGACATCATTCACAGGTTTGAGGTCACTCCTTATGACAAAGTGCTAAATTAGCATTTATGCTTTCAGGAAATCATGGGACAACTGACTTCATCAAATCCTGTGGGTGCTAAAAAAAGGTGTCTTAAAAGAAGCAGCAATGAACGTTAGAAAGAAAGGGTAGTATTCAGCTAGGTCTGTAGTAGCAGTGGTATGTATATATATCACCTTACATCTCACAGTGTGAATACACAAGCTATAAATACGAATCAAATCGCCCACGCATAATGAGAAATGTTGAAGCTGTTTATCAGCATTTAGCAACACCGTGCAGAACTTCAAGGCACTCAGAGAAATAGCAATTGAAAGTAGCAGAAATTGAAGGAGTAATTCTGGGAAGAAAAAAAATATCTAAGTTGGATTTTGGACAGAAGATTTCAGCTAAAAAGCCACATGGGAACTTTCATCACTCTGGGTGATTTTTACACACAATAGTTAAAAAAGAAAGAAAGAAAAACAGTACTTCCAGTTCTAGGCTTACGCTTTGATTCAGAAATGACTTCAAGGTGCCACCTAAGGATCCTTCAGCCACATAGCCTGTAACATTCAGTGCTCCTCTGCAGTCTCATATCTAAATGCTGGCCAATGCAACGTTTCGCCAGGGCAAAACTCCATCAAGCCAGAGAGAAGAGTGCAGTTTCTGAGAAGGGTGGCATGGCAAAGAGAAAAAGAAATGTCTGGCCCCAGCAGGTGCGTGGGGCCCGATCCTGGGTTATTGTCAGAGCAGCGTAAAGGGACAGTGGTTTCACTGAGAAGCAGTCACCATGTCCTATAGGCAGATGCTAGCGCTTCCAGACAAGACTTCCAATCCAATCTCAATCCATAGCAAAGAACGGTAACAGAGCCCTGGTAGGAATAAATTCCAGGCTCTTGAAGAGTTACAGACTTTTAATCCAGACACTTTTCTAAAAGGGGTATATCATTCTGAGAGTGGAGTGGTCTTCACATCGCTCAGGTAGCTCTAGAAACTGAGTTCCCAAGAAGTGAGCCAGGCAAGAAAAAGTATGATACTGACCTAAAATAACACATGATCCACTGATCCAGCAGTGTGAATTACATACAGTGAAAATCTCATCTGCTGAAATCCAGCAGGAGGTGTGAATAAGAAGCCCTAGCAAATCTTGCGCTTTGAAGAATAAGCATAAAGAAACAGTAAATGGCAGAATCTCTCTAAGAAAAGGATCTGCTAGCAAGAGAGCGCAAGTGCCATAAAGTAGGACTTATTAACAAGTACGTAGCAAAGCATTATACAGATCTGCCCTTGATCTTTTATTCATAACTCAAGTGCATAATGTATTTTCATCAAAAAAAGGCAAAGGGGAAGAATAGCTTTCACAGCTGCTCAGCACGTGAGCATGGGCATGGTGCAAGGCAGACAATTCAAATAGAAGACATGCAACAACATTTTTTTTCTATCATGTAACATACAGAGTGTGGGCACAGCTTCTGCAAAAAAACCTGTATGCTCCTGTCAAACACTAAATCCAGAGCAAATGCATTGCACAAGGTTCTAGGTTTTCAAAAACTGACAGTAAAGGGGAATCATATTCCACCGATTTAGATAACAATCATTGTACATCAGATAACATTTTGACCAAGAGTTGATATATCCAATGCTGATAAATCCTTTAGAATTTCATGGACACTGTTCAACAAAGCAATCCACTATACAGACAATCCTGTCTCTGACACTTCAATAGACCCAGCATGTATAGGCGGACAGAGACCTCGTGTGCACTCACATCAACAGCCGAGGATTAAACTCAAACAAAAATTGTTGTTTTCAGTCACCCGTCTGTAAGGGACTTCCTTTCTTTCTTAGAAGTTCTGCCATAGCAAAGCCTACTTCAACAGACTCCTTCCTCCCCTCCTTTTTCCCTTCCTCCCACACTTCCAAAGTTCTTTGAATAATACTTTTATTCTCAGTCTGGTTCAAATTATCCTGTTATTAACACTGGTGTAATTATAGTGTGTTTTTTAATGTTACAGCTAAAACAAAGTTTGATCCTCACTGGGTAGCATTATTATGGTACCAGCACTGTGTAATCCATGTACTAATTTTATGATTATCTTTACTCTTCCCATCATGGAGCCATTTCAAGGCCTCCTGCAAAGCCAGATCCCCTGTCCAGATGACCACAGGTGCAGCTGGAGCTGGTCCCTCAAGAAAGGGACGGTGTTTGCCAGGGAGTGTTTGGTGCCTTACTTGGTTGTACCTCTGGGCACAGTGAGCTGGGCTGTTCACATAATGCCCTTTCCAAGTGATGCAGGAAGGATGCAGTTGTGTAGCTGCAGTGTCTTGCCTTCCCTTGAACCCATCAGCCTGTATCAGACTACACACTGCTACAGATGAGTGTGATCGTGTCCTGCAACGCTGAAGCAGATGATACCCTAAAGCAGTGTTGAGATGCCTAGTGCAGAGAGAACTAATTAATGAAAGCTCAACCTAAGCCGTCAGTAAATTCTAATAATCTAAGCAAATCCAAGCAGATTTCTAGCCAAAGAGCATTTCACCAGCAGATCACAATTACACAGCCCACTGCCTGGGATTTGGGTCTCATTTTACTGTCTAGTGAACTGCAACCAAGTCACACAGTTCAGTGAAGTGGCACTAAGTCATCAACATTAGATGTAGCCTGCACACTCTACAGGTCTTCCATGAAAGCTGGGATCTTCTCAGCCTTCAGACACTAATTTACCTAAAGTATAAATTTGCAAGAAGCAGCTTATGCCACAGTTACTGATCTCTGTATTATCCATGGCTGTATTTCCCCCACCGTTATTTCATTCAGTTCTACAAACATACGTATTTTCTGGGAGGCTGTTCTTAGGAGATACCATGTACACTGAACCACAAGATAGGTTTTGCAGGAGAGGCTTGTAACAGGACTATAATTTAAATACAATAATCTCACTAGAAGAAGATTACATACATGAGAGTTTGTTACAAAATAACTGTAATTGTGTCCTGAGCCAAAATGAATAAAAAAAAAAAAAAAGAAAACATATACATACTTCAAAACAGGGACTCACACTTGCAGAAGCATGTGTGCCCAAGTGGCAAGCGTTCTGTTCCAGCATGCAGATAAGAAGTTAGGCTACATCAAGCATGGGATTGCAACTGTTTATGTGTGCACAGTTAAGGTATTTCTAAACCTCATTACCATGTACCTATTCAGCAACAACAATAAAGCGGCAATCAATCACGATTCATTTCATTCTGAAATTTCAGCTGAGCTACCTCAGCCAGGGTTTTCCCTGACTCTGTCCACTACAAAGCCCACCTGAGTCAGCAATGCACGCTCACTTCTTCCGGTGCTCAGCGCCAGGACTTTAGGTAGCTAATAAAAACAAATTCTAGTTAATAGTCTGAGTACAGCCTTTTCCCCTGGCCCTACATGAAAATAAGGGAGCAAAATAATGAAATTAGAAGGATACATGGAGTGACTGACAACGGACTGCAAAGGAATGGAGCTTCTACACAGGAGAGTGTCCTCACAGTCCCAATCAATTTTTTTCTCAATTCCACAGTATTCCTGGCTCCCGCAGCTTATTTGTGAGGGACAGGCTAACAGCTGGTCTTTGGTAAAGACACGAAGATTCATGGCTCTAGCAAATTTTTTGTCTGGCCTCAGGAAAATATTAATTTTATTTGATGGGGACATGTGAAAGGGTATGAAGGTCTAACATTAAATGGCAGCAATTATTTACTTTTCACTCAGCAGCACCATCACCTACTCCATTTCCTTCAGTACGTGCAGTTTCACATAAACTCTCCCATCCATGCAGTGAACAGAGCACACCCTGTTCCCTTTAGGAGATCTAGACAGATCACGGGGCAAGGTGCTAAACTTGCAGGCAAAACCACTTCATGTAACTAAGCTGTGGCCTTGAGAAAAAAAACAAACCACACCTTAAGTGAACATTATGCAAAATAATATCTCTAGGGCCAAAGTCTACTCTCTTACTTTCACTGATGTCAACAAGAATTCGTCTGAATCATGCGAAGAGCATTTTATTCCTACTCTGCTCCATGTTTATACAAGGATTCACAATACCTTTTTTTTTTTCATGAATAATAGGAAAAAAAATCCTGGAAAGAAAGAGATTTTTGGCAATAAAAAAGTTGCTTAGTAATACATTCCTCTGTGACGTCAAATGCATTAACACTAAACTCTCACTGAAAACCTTCTGATGTTACCTGCGTACGTAAACTGTCGTCAAACCAAAATTTTGCATCCAGTTGAAAGCAGATGATGGTGCTGAGCCTAAGCTAAGTAAACAAACACAGGGAACCTGGCAGGTGCCGTAAGCCCGATAGTCTTTGTGCTTTACTTCAGGAAGTTACATTAAAAGTGAGTATGCTGCTCGCTAGGGATGCAGCGCGGCGCATCACGACACCCTGAACAGTCTGGTCCCACGAAGGTGCCATGGCGTGGGAGGGAGGCGCGGGGGTGAGCCAGCCCGAGCCTGGGCAACGAGGCTGCAGCACAGGCCCCAGCCGCAGCCCCGCTGCTGGAGCGGGCATCGCTTCTGGGCTCCTGCTCTCCTTGTGCCTGTCAAATCCTGCCTTGCTCCCCCTGCAGCTCTTCCAGACTGATTGAGGACTAATTGCAAACGCGGGAGTGACAGAGACTGGAGGAACATGTGACCATTACCATCGCTAGAGCCCTGTCTTTGTCCGTTTCTATGCCTCCTGAAGAAAAGGTCAGCTTTTCTGTAATTTTTGTTACAGCATCGCATCTCCTCTTCATGACCACAGCAAGATTTGCTGACTGGGCTTCTCTAGACAGGGTAATATTGATGGAAGGATTCACAACTGCTATTCACTTTTTTACATGTCACTGGTGGCTGCACCAGGAGAGGACATTAAAACAAATAACAATCAGCGGTTACACGGTGCATTACAGCTTCACCTCAGGATAAATCAGTGTAACTCTTCCCGTGTCACAGCTGGGGTACCCGACTCTCAGCCGAACACAGTGAAAGGAGGTACCGACTACTAATGCTTTAATGCCCAGTGAAATACGGCCAGCAGTTTATTCCTCGCTTGTATTTAAAAGCCAATGTTTTGCTTTTCTTCAGATTTTAGGCAAAACAATGGGAGACACAAGTCCTGAAGCTTCGAAGCCTCGGCTGTAACAGGAAGGCTGAACAGCGCAGGGGAAAAACGCCAGCTCCCGGAGCTGCGCGATCGCCGGGCCGCCCGCGGCCCTGAGGGGGCTGACCGAGGCCACCAAGCCCCACCAGCGCCGGCAGCAGCGCGGTGCGAGCAGCGGCTCCCAGCCGCGGCCGCCATCCCGCGCCGCTCCGCCGCCATCTTGCCTCCGCCCCGCGCCCCGTCTCCTTGGCAACGCGGAGGCGCCACGCAGCCGGGGGGCGGTGCCGGCGGCGGCGCATGCCCAGTGGAGGCGCTCCGCCCAGCGCGCCGTGCGCGGCCCCGCTGGCCCCGGAAGTGCTCGGGCCGCTGGGTTGACACGTCGCAGGGGCCGCGGTGGCGGGTGTGGGGCCGGGCCCGGAGGGGCTGCAGGTGGGTCCGTCCGTCCCTCTGTCCGTCCGGGCCCGCGTCTCCCGCTCCCGGCTTCCCGGCGAGGAGGAGAGGGGCTGGGGCGGCAGGCGAGGCGCTGGGGCGGCAGGCGAGGCGCTGGGGCGGCAGGCGAGGCGCTGGGGCAGCGCACGGCGCGGCTGCGGTCGGCCTGAGGGAGAGGGCGGCGGGGAGGGGAACTCCCGAAAGGGCCTCGGTGCTTTCGGGAGCTCACGGCGGCCCTGAGGGAGGGAGAGAGGGAGGGAGGCAGGCAGGCAGGGAGGCTCACCGGCCAGGTTTGGAGGCCCGAGCAAAGCTGGCCGTTCTCTTACAGATAACTGGCGATGTCTGGGTTTGACAGCTTCAACACAGACTTCTTCCAGACGAGTTACAGTATTGATGACCAGACACAGGCCTATGACTACAGTGGGAGACCGTACAGCAAGTAACTTGTGCATGCCTTTCGAACTTGTGTAACGCATGTCTTGTGTCGAGCCATTCAGTCACGCTTCTTTAGCGACCAAGCCCAAGTTAAGATACTTTCTGGGATAGTCTGTTTATTCAGAAAAGGATTGGCATTTCAGCCAGCTACTGTCGCCTGTAATTGAATTCCTGTTGCTCTGTTTTATGAAGGGCATAACTTACATTCCATAAATGGAGATGTAAAGCAGTTGTATGTTGAATACTCTCCTTTCTACATTGTAAGGCAAAGATTAGGAAATTGAAAGAGAGATTATATGAGTAGTCTTAATTATATGAACAGTCTTCACATCTTTGGGAAAAGAAATACCGTTTTTCTGTAAGTCCATCTCCAGGTACTCACTCGGGGAGAAAAAAATTAGTTATGGTGTCAACATAAATGAGCCTGCGATGTCAGTGGTGATTCCTAGGCTTTAGTAGAAAAGCATGGTGGATGTTTCTAGGTCAGGGGAGCTCTTAGGAGTCCTGTGTGAATATCCAGTCTCAGGCTGAGGGTTTTGGTCAGTTACGTGACTAATATAAAGAATGAAAACCCAGAATTCCTTCTCCTTTTTTTCCTTGTGTTAGCAGAGTTCAGCCTCATCAGAGCACAGTAATCCTTTTCAGGACGCAAACAGGCGTTGACCTGCTCCATCTATCGCAGGGATTACTGCAATGTATATTTTTATATATATAAAATCTATAATAGAAAGTATTCCAAAGACAGTATAAATTGAATTGTTAGTAAATAATTGAGAATATGTGAAATAGAAAATGGAAAATCACCCTTTTTTTTTTTTCCCCACATCATGTCCTGTAGGTAGATGTCATAATCTGTTTAGTATCCGTATCATATGTCCTTCTTATATGTCATAATGCTACTTGATACACATGGTGCCGAAGTGAAGGGGAAAACAAGCTCATTTTTTAAAATATGGTGGGGACCAAAAGTGATAGTATGAGCGACTTCGTTTTCTAACAGTGAGTTTGCAAATAAGCATTCTAAATAGCAAATTAATGCTGGCATCAAATGAGATGTCAGTAGTAATTAATGGACAATATTTAAATAAGCTTCACATGTAAAATTTTCCTACTCTTTTACAGGTCTACAGCCTGTAGTAGTAATTCAGTCAATGGGTAACACTCACTTCTCCAGGCCTCTGACTTACAAACAAAAAGCAATACTAGCACATATAGCAAGAATTATCTTGTAGCTTAACAGTACTGTTTATAAGGGTTTGAACTGATGGATGTGGCTTTATGCCTAAAAGGCCTGGATCTGAGTAGGAGATCATCTGCTGTGACTTTTTAAAAAAGAAGAAATAAGGATTGTTTGCTGCGACTTATTTAATGAAAATAAGCGTTGCTTTTGCAGGGAGGTGTTTAAAGTAAAATCCTGTATTTGTCCATAATGCAGTGTCATTCTTTGTAGGCAGTATGGAGGCTATGAATACTCTCAACAAAGTGGATTTGTCCCTCCCGACATGATGCAGCAGCAGCAGCCTTACACAGGGCAGATTTACCAGCCAACACAGACATACGCTCCAACTTCAGCACAGTCTTTTTATGGAAGTAATTTTGAGGATGAGCCTCCTCTATTAGAAGGTATAACTTATGCTTTATGGCCAAAATCCAAAACTCCTCCCAATTTGGGGATAAGTTGAGTAACAGGGTGTGTATTCCCTACTTCTGAAAGTGTACAGTTGATTTGAAATTCTTAATAATTTTTTTTTTTATTTATCTGTATTTTGGTATATGAAATACATGTTCCTGTGTGAACTTCTGCAGTTTTAGAATTGTGCTTTATTACTTCATACTAGTTGTTCTGTGGAAGACATAATTAATTAAAGGGATAACCTGACTTCATACAGCTCTCATGACAACACTTACTGTTTCTGTTGTTGCAAATAAAACTTGCCCACTTTTTGTAAAATAGATCGATGCAGTTAGTTTCAGTTGATTCTTTGGTTAGAACTGAAATCTTTCATTGCTGAAGAGGAATGCTAAACACTGCAGAAATTCCTATGTAGAATATAGCCTGTGCAGAATGCCAGAACGGATGTGTAGTTAGTCTCTGGATTGATAGTTTCAGTTTCCAGCTTATATCCATCATTGTTCGGTACCAAACAACTAAAGACACCCTTACTGCTACTGTTTAGAGAGATAGGTATTCATGATGCCTATCACCTATACCTATTCATGATACCTTCCACCCTGCTGTGCTTTTTTTGCATTCTTAAAGAAAAACTATTTTGTTTACATAGATGCATCCCAGGGCCTGAGGTGGGCAAATAGTAACTGCATTCATAGCTAGGTTTTCATGCACAACTGTGGTCAAACTGTATGGATGGAGACTTGAAATCATATCTAGCTGGAGGGGGCTGTGAAACTCCCTTTCCGTGAGACATTGAGTGTTAAAAGGGGTGGGTGGGTTTTTTAGTGGGCTCAATGGCTGGTTTATGAAAGAGAAATCCACTGAGGGTAATTAAGTACAGACAAACTACTTTGAATTAGAAATCCTTGAGCCACCAGTCATTGGAAGCATGGGGAGTCTGCATGTTCTGTGCTTATACTCTTTCGTACATATCTGCTTTTGGCCGCTTACAAGGACTGGGTACTGGGCTAAATGAACTTTTGGGTTGACCCAGAACACTGTGCTTATGCTCTTATCTGGTCCTTTAGAAAACACCTTTTCCGAGCATTTGAGACCTGGGATCTGTGGAGGCAGCACACTTAGCAGCTTGAGGAAAGATGGAATGACTCAATTCTCTGGATCTGCATAGGATGTTATCTGGAGATTTAAAAGTGGAGAGACAGGGAAAACTAAGAGTGAAGTAAATGGGTGTGACAGGAAGGGAAAATATGAAATAAATATGCATAATTCTTTTCATGTAATTTGTAGAATTGGGGATCAATTTTGACCACATCTGGCAGAAGACGCTAACAGTGCTCCACCCATTAAAAGTAGCAGATGGCAGCATCATGAATGAGACTGATTTGGCTGGACCAATGGTCTTCTGTCTAGCTTTTGGAGCCACATTATTACTGGTAAGATACTGATTGCAAAATATTACTGTTTGTGCATTAATGTTCTTGGAAACACTGGGGGAAAAAGCCAAGCTACCTATAGGTTTATTGCAAGTGACTTCTTGGCATGGAGGCCAAAAAAAGCACATCCAGACCAAGAATTTGTAGCTGTATACATGGAAGAGGAGCTGGGGCTTCACACATCACTGATTGAAATTAATGGGTTCACTATGACTTTACTTCAGTGGAGTTTGAATCTAAGTCTTCGTGCTTGGTTTTTACATGGCAATTATTTCAATGTAATTGATATTTCTTTTCATACTTTGCTTTTGAGGAATATGGCGCTCTTTTGTCACAGGAATGGGTGTGACCCATGTTCTCAGATTTTTACCTGTTTGGGGTTTTTTTTAATAGATTGAGATATTTTACTTTCAGAATCATACCTTGGATTTTTGCAGCATCTCTGTTATCTTCCGTCTTACCAGGAATCAGAACAATGGACACATTAAATATTTGAATATTTATTTCATTTCTTCATTTAGGAATTTCTTTTATCTTTTAACTCTTACTATGTTTAATACTTGAGTCTATTTCTCTGATTTGTTTCATTGTATTTCTTTGTTCCATACTCTATTCATTGTTCTTTACTGATACTCAAGTGGCAAGGAGACTCAAAATTCATGTGTAAAAAGTGATTTCATAAGTACTGATGTATTAGGCATGGCTTTCACTATCAAGAGTCAGTCTGGTAAAACACTTCTAAAGCAAACCTGTTTTCAAATTGTTTATACTTCTTAATACGTCAGCAGCTGTTGAAGCCTGGTGGTTTATTTAGTTGAGCTTAATTGAAATAAGATTTTGCTTTAATGACTTAAAAGCCTCAATTACGAAATGACAGAGTAGCGGCAAACAGCCTTCCTTGTCACTGAAAGCATCAATATTTTTAAGCAGGTTTTTTTCCTCTTTTTTTGGCTTCAGGCACTGCATTTAATTTTTGCCTAAAACTTCCCATTGCTATGACACTTAGAACAGTGTTTTGGTACCAAGGGCACTTTAAGCCTACTTTAATAAGTAACCTTTATTTATGGAAACTAGACCAGTAGAATTAATGAACATGTTTGTAATAGATATATTTGAATGTTATTTTTCTAAGAAATTATCACTTTTTCCTATGTGCTTTTTATTTTTTTTTAAATACCTTGAGTGTAGTGAGAGAAAACAAGCTTATCCTAGCAAAAAGATTAAAGCGGATGTGATTGCTTTCTGTAGCGTTTGAAGAAGAAGAGAGCTGGATTATAAATAAACTTAGTTTGGAAGTTGTTGGTGAGAGACAGACCTCGAAGCTACACACCATCGTAGCTTCAGTAACTGCACAGTCCTGTGTTCCTGCAGTGATGAGCACCATGCATTTGTGCACATTTTGGTAGATGTTATAAGGGAAGCGTCGATCTCGTTGGAAAAACAGATGATGACGTAGGATACATACATTTTGAAATAATGCATGCATGCTTTCTGCATACTTGTTAGGAAACAAAGTTCTGATTTTGACTTTTTAAAATTTATGCAAGTTAATTCTGCTGTTCATATACAGTGCTTTACAGCTCAGCTTCAACTGTTTCTGGGAATTTTTTATAATTTACGTTGTGCTGTAACTTCATGGAGTCTCACAAATTAAAGGACTTTAGCTCTGGATTTGTCAAGAAGTTCCTGAATAACAATTTTTTGGTCTTTATACACCAGTTCTGTAAAGATTATTATTGCAAGTAATCAATTGGCATGAGAAGGTAGTTGATTAAACCCTGAAGAATTCATAGGCTTTTGCAGCCCAGATCAAAGAATAACAATTCAATCAAAATCTGTTCATCAAGATAGGTAAAGTTAGGATAAATGTGCCTCTTGGGTGCCTGGAATATACATGTGTCTTGGAATTCAGGTTGTGGGAAAATACTGCCTGTTGAATTTGAGTATAAGAATTAGGGGTGGAGGACAATGGGGAGAAAGCTTTCCTTTTCCCTTTGTTTGTGGGAGGCATTACTTGTTCTGGTAACTAACGTGCATTACTCTGCTTGACTTTCAGGCTGGTAAAATTCAGTTTGGTTATGTCTATGGAATAAGTGCAATCGGATGTTTAGGGATGTTTTGTCTCCTGAACTTAATGAGCATGACGGGTGTCTCCTTTGGCTGCGTTGCCAGTGTCCTTGGATACTGTCTTCTTCCTATGATTCTACTTTCCACTTTTGCAATTGTATTTTCGTTGCAGTAAGTACCTAAACTTTATAATTTGGTAAAAGATTCCTCTCCTATGAGATGGTGAAGGAAGTTATTAAAAGGAATTTTCATATTCAGTGATGAAGCTGCATATAATTTGAATATGACAGGAATTTGTACTAAGTGTAAAAACATAAATATCAACAGTCTTCAGGTGTTTATTTGATGAAAGATAGGTGAATACTGGTTTTATCTCTAAGTCAATTCACAGTTTTTAAATACATAGACTGAAATAACAATATCAAGTTTGTTTTCAGTCAGCTTTGAATCTGACAAATCTTAGTACCTGTAAAGTCTAAAAGTAATTATAATTTAAGATGCATATTTGAATTTGACAAACAGAAGAAAATCAGTGTGATTACTCATAGCTATATGAAATTAGGGACTAGAAAGAAGGAACTTGCTACAGTTAATTTTACTCACTGCTTTTACATTTCATATGCACAAAGTTAATTTTGGGGTTTTTTTATGCTGTCATAATTGAATAACATCATTCTGAAGTCTTTACTGGAACTATTTCATTTAAAAAGTCAAAGATAAATGCTGGAATTCATCTTAGAGTCTGTAAAAGGTGTTAGGAGGAGTCCAGTTACGACTCCTATAAGCATATATTCTTACAAGTCTTACATGATTTCTCTTTTTATTTCTGTCTTTGCAGGGGAGTGATGGGGATTATTCTCACAGCTGGGATTATTGGCTGGTGCAGCTTTTCTGCTTCCAAAATCTTTATTTCTGCCTTAGCAATGGAAGGACAACAACTTCTAGTAGCATACCCTTGTGCTTTATTGTATGGAGTCTTTGCTCTCATTTCTGTGTTTTGAGTAGACTGTCCAAACTGTTGGACTCCAGTGGGCCAAAATGAAAACATCAACTTGGAACACTTAGTTGGACCAGAAGCAGCTGCAAACAACTGTATAGTGTTGCTATCGCAAAACCTAGACCTGTTTTGAATCATCTGGAACAATGAAAACAAATGTCTTGTGTTGACTTTTTTAGGACTTTGAATACTGTTTTCAATTGACCTGAGGTGTCTATAGCTTTAATAAGTGTTCATGCTTATCAAGTTAATGTAATTTCTTTCCCATTCCTATATCTTTAGAAAAGTAACTTTTGGTTGTTTATTTGAGGGTTGTGTTTTTTGTTTGTTTGGGGGGTGGGTGGGGGTTTGTTTGTTTGTTTTTGTGTTTGGGTTTTGTTGGGGGGTTTTTTTGTTTTTGTTTGTTTTTTTTAGGGGAGTGAGGGAGGGAGAAGGGTTGCAGTTATAAATTGATAGATTTTTATCCGAAAACGTTAACAGAACTGCAGATGCCATAGATTTGGGGTACTCTTTGAATAAATCTGCAGTAATATGGAACCCATTTCCTGTCCCCTCTTACCAAAAGCAAAATGCACAAATGAACACAAGCAATTAGAGAATTTTCTGTATTTTAACAAATATACTCTTAAGCTCTTTGGTCTCATTTATTTGTTCATTTGATGTGATAGTATTTCAGGATTTAAGATACTTAAATTATGAATTAGAAAACAGATGCTTAAAAAGTTAAAGGGATCTGTAATTCTGTCACACTTGAAATATGAATACATTTGGATGTCTAAGTAGCTATATGTTAACTTGGATTTCTGAAAATGACTTCAACTAGAGTTTCTTTTCCTAATGGTGCACATACTAGTAGATGAAGAGTAATCTCTTTTGCAGTACTTCCAAGAAAAACACCATTTTGAAAACGTTATGCTTGTCAGTATTGTAGTTACTGTAAAATAATTTAAGGCATATTGATTAAATTTTCCTTAAATTTTGAAAAAGGTGTTTGATTTTTCTAATTTTTCTTTTTTAATGGAGTTCAGTTACTAAAATAGAAACTTCAATATTGAGGCAAAATCATATTTAAAATTGTATTCAGTTAGTGGATTTGATACTTGCTTCAGTCACAAATACTTAATCTTACATGAGAAGTATAATCTAGTTTGTGATGTAAGACTTCTTGTGACTAACAAGTGTGAGAAGTGGGACAGCAAAATGGTTGTTCTTCATGTAAGCACTTGCTAATTCTTAAGCAAGAAGAGGATACAGACATATTTTAACTCATACTGGGGAGGGGAGGTTACTTACATAGGTAGTAACTCCCTGCCCCTGCCTTGGAAATGAAAAAGCTCTAACAAAATGGTAGATTATAACTATCATTTCTTCATCAATTTAATCCAAGGGATTTCATTTTGTTGAATTTACCACAGGTGTTAGTCTGATGTTCATCTGTCATGTCCATGGAGTGATCTATTTGTAGACTTCAGGAGTTGAATCACTGGTCAGACGTGTTACATTAACACCTTCTGGTAAGATTCAATGTGCGAATGCATCTTCAGAGAAAAGCTTTCATCTTACTGATACATGAATGAATAATTTCAAAGGCTCAGCACGCATTTTTGTTCACTCTTCCCTTAGTTCTGCACATTCTCCTAAAAATACTTTCCTAGTGCCACTAGAAGTTACTGACAAGGTCATTCTTTGTTGGCCAGAGCCAGCTTTTGCTTGTGTCAGTGGGAGTTGTGGGAAGTGTCATATGAGTGTAAAGCCATTAGGAACCAAACACTGATACACAAAACCGTTCTGACTTGCGTTCTATACTGTTACAATTAATTTTAAAACACATACACATAAGAAACTTTAGTTTCCTTCCAGAAGCCAATTCAAGAGCCCAGATAATTTTCTACTTTGATATGTTATTACAAATTATACTAAGTAAAAATGGTGGGTCGATTTTATTTAACAAAATGTTTTACTTTGCACTTCGGAGTTCTGATTTCTTTGGATTAGTAGACCACATGTGCCCTGGTGCACAAAGTTCTTACTCCTTTTAATGAAGAACATTACCTGCTGATAGAGCATGATGTCCTGTATTTGTGCAAATAAATTACAGTGATTACCTTTACTAATGAGGCCTAATTAAATACGGAATTGTTCTAGTAAGTATAAAAGCTCACATACTTTCTTGAGCACGTCAGGTTCTAATACTGAAGTATTGTATTTTTGTGAAGCGGGCTAATTAAGCTTACCTTGCATATACGAATGTGGTTCAGTTCTTAAAGCTTGCACTGATTCTGTAGATAGCTTCCAGGGTGATTACTTATGTGTTAAACTGTTAGAAATAACCTTTTCTCTCACCACAGCATGAGCAAACTAAATGCAGATGAAAAACATTAAAATTAGCTTGTCTCAGTATAGCACTGGCAATACAGCTGCTGAGTTTGGAAAGACCATATGAAAAGATTTATTTAGATATATATGTTCACAGCATCCTTGCTCTGGCAGTAGAGGATACTACATGCTCTACTCAAGCAGTGAGGTTTGACCAGTGAGTTTCAGGAGCATATTGTGTTCTTCAGCTCACATTGTGGAGAATTGATCAGTGAATTTCTAACTGGTCTCTTGGGGCAGGAGAGAAGCAGATGGGAGTAGAAGGTCAAACACTTCAATTCATAGAGGACTTTATAAAAACAGAATGTTATGTCTAGACTGGTAGTCTTAAATATCCCAAATTTCTGGTACATTAATTAATGTGATTCCACTGACTGTGTTTATTGCCTTTCCAAAATCAATTCCATTGATTTTCTGTAATAATGTTTTGTCCTAGATCTTGCTTCAATTTTAGTTACATTTCAGACAATTTAATCTTGCCATCACATAGAATGACAAGATTGTATGCTGTAATTCTTTACTCCCACATGTGCATTTCATATTTAGTAGGACTTTTTTTTTCCTTTTACTTTTTAAATCTGAACTCTCCCCCACAGTCTGTTAACATCAGTATTCTCATCTAGTTTTCAGATGAAATACTAACATTACTTGCTTCCATCCTGCGTTGTCTCTTGATGTGTTCATGTAACCCACAAAGCATTCAAATATGAGTGCTAGTGTTGCTTTTTTTAAAACCACTTTTGTTATCGCACCCAATCTTGAAATTACTTCCTATTTTACAAAAGTTAAAAGTTTCCCAGTTTGTCCATTTTTCGTCCCAGTTTGTCAATGTTTTGACAGTGACTCTGTATTTTCAGGTCACTTGTTTTGCTATGAGGCAGCTGGGGACTGCAGTTCAGTGCGTTAGTTTGTATTGATACCATTGCTTAAAAGTTTGCTAATGTTTTTAGGAACAACATTAGCTAAAACAACAGCCAGCGCTTTGGGGTATAACACGTTACACCACAGAAGCAGGGTTTGCAAAAGAGAGAGCATCTTTTCACTGTGCCAGTTGATTTACCTGAACAAGCTTTCAGTCTCTGTGTTTTCACCGAGATGCCTTGGAGTGTCTGCTGTTAATGTTACATGCTGCATCTTAACAAAAAATGGAGGGACTGGGGCTTGCTGTTTCCTGCTTCTCCACTGGGTGGGCCTGCAGCATACCTCATGTGCTACAACACGTCCGCTGTACTACTATACATCTGCTGTACTGCAATGCTTCTGACGTAGGGTAAGGCAGGACTCAGGGCTGGCACAGCTCAGCATTGGGAAGCCTTTCCCCTCCTTCTCCTCTCCTTGCTTGTCTCCCACAACATCAATAAATAGCACTTACATTCCCAGGTAGTCAAACCGCTAATGTTGTCAAGCTGGGTTTCTGTTCCTTGTCATGGGCAAGGGATTCAGTTCAGTCGTGGCCCGTCAAATTAGCAGAGAGGCGGTGTGTGCTGGGTAGCCCTCCTGGCAATAGGAAACGTTTGCTACATCTCATTCTTTGTATAAAGCTGTAATATTTCTGACCAGCCTTTATTTTCGCATTACCAGCAAGTCTCTTTGTTTTCTGTATGCAGTCCATAAACACATAAAATTATTTTTCTCTGGGTAATTCACTGCCTTTCCAACCGTTGGGTGATACAGACAGGCAAGCTCTTCCCTAGTGTGGATCACGTTGTGTTGTAGCACTGTCTCGCTACCTTTTGTCCCCGTAAGTGGACACATCCTTCCTTTGCTATACTTTTAAATTTAGTTAAATAGCATCCCTCTCAGAACTAAACAATTTATTTACACGATCTATGGGATTAGAAGAGTTTTTAAAGTATTTTTTGTTGTTTGGGAGTTGCAAGCCCTAATACATTAAGATGTGAGGACCTCAGATTATTTATTGCAGTTATTCTTGAGTGTCCTGAGAGATGGGGAGGTTCTGTTGTCCTGTTTTGTAGATGAGGAATGGAGTCAGATGTATGTAATTTGTGTAAGTCCTGCTGCATTTGACCATCTTTATCCCAGCAAAACATAACGGGGTATTTCTCCAGGGGGGAATTCTCAGTCCAGCTCTCTGGGACACAGTTTGAAAGTGGGAGGAGGCTTTGTAATTGGAAAGTCCGTCGATTGTGTTTGCCAGCTTTGTGCTTTCCTAATCAAAGCCAGCAGGCCATTAGCCAAACAGCAGTCCATGCTTTGGGAAGGACTGCAAGCATTGTGCTCTTAAGGGCATTTTTTTTTCTCCTGCTACTTCTTTGCTTTATTGCAGGAAGTACTGACATTAGAAAAGCAAGGACTCTCTGGTCCTTATCGGGAATGGTGAAGTGGAAGATTGCCTAAAATTAGACACTCGTCCTGGAATAGGCCTCTCTCAAAAATTGTACTGTAATTATGTGTCTTTAGGAAGAAGGGCGTTGCTCTGTTTCTGTACATACTAAACACCACATCATTCTTGGAATTACAATGGTCTTACCATACATACTTCTATTCATTTTTTTCCCAACATTCTTGCTTTTCTGCTGTTAGCATAGGAAAATCTAATGTTTTTGGATACCTGCCTTACCTACTGATCTACCCAACCTATTGGCTTTTCAGACACGGAATTTGCATCCACTTCCATGCAAGAGCTGAAGCCAAAGGTAAGAAGCATTTTGTGCTTCCATCGGAAGGATGGCCCCAGTTCCCATGAGCCTGTCTCTCTGTCCTGCACGCGGCCACTGCAGTGACATGAAGTTACCATCGGGCTTTGAACCAGACCTTGCCAAAGGCACTCTTTACCTACCTGTGTTTTCTCAAGTCTGGAGAATAATGATTTACTGCTAAAGAGGAGTCAGGAAAATTCCCTCTAGACTGCCTGTTCTCCGGCGCAAAGTGTTAGGTAGCTCCTGCGGCACGGCGTGTGTTTTCCCCTTTGTGAATGTGTGGTTTGCATCTCATGTTGGTAAATGCATTACAGGAGGATATTTCACCTCTCGGACCTGCACAGGGTTTCCTCCCGCGCAGCTTGTCCACCAGTAAGTCTGTCAGAGGGAGGTCACTAGAGATGCAGAGTTTAATGGTCCAGCTGAGTTCTGGTCCCAAAACTTTTTGGCAGAGTCTTTCCAGGCCCATTGGCAGCAAGCACCAGCGAAGGCTTATCTTCAGCAGTTTTTATGAATCTAAACTCAAGGCCATTTGGGCCTCAGGGTAAAATCCAGGCGTTCCTACTTGGGGTGTGATTTATCCCACTCTGGTGGGTGCCAGCTTCTCGGTTCTTTTTCAGGCAGAATTCCCATTTAGCTCAACAGGAGACTTAGCTGAATCAACAAGATGAATATTTGACCAATAATTATGTCAGGCAACTCTGGACAAATATCCTCATTTACAAATAAACCTGACAGGCTAGGGCACTTGGCTAGTACCTCCGCTCCAGTCAACGTCAGGCCCAAGTGATGCCCAGCCTCCCGAGCCTGTGCTTGGACTAGCTGCGTCCACAGAGAAAAGAATTTCAGTGTTGATAGATCGATGCCAGCTCCTTACCTCAGAAATGTACAGAGTCTGAGAAGTATGTGCATAGAGGCCTTTTGTTTTAGTGAAGGATACAATCTGCAGAAGTGAAAATCCATCTTAAAAACTTACTGTATTAACCTGTTCATGTTCAATTACCCAAGAAAATTGAAGGTCATATTGTCCTCATCAAGACAAACACTAAAGACTCACGACAGCTTATGGAGGATTTTAATGAGTTCAGTGCCTTTTTCTCTCTTTGTGTAATCTTCACTTTATTAATATGAGTCAATCTTCTCATTGTTTTAGTGGCCAGTTCAAATGTTAATTGTCAATATGGAAAGATGATCTAGGATCTTGGCAAGGCTGTGCTGGTAGTGTGGCTGCTTTATTGAATCACAGATAGAAACGTTTAAATTCAGGATGATTTTCTCATTCCAGTGTTTTGTCCCAGTTAAAAATTACTGGTTCAGACAAGGTTAGGAGATCTAAGGTATGCAGTGTCTGCACTTAACTAATGCCAGCAGCAGATGTCACATTACTTGCCCCTCTGCTTTCTTACAGATTCATTTAGCCAAATTCTGCCAGATACCCATTTGGTTTATTTTAAAAGCCCTGAGCCAGCAAGGTACAGGATTACCTTTAATCATTTTATATGGGATTTGAGAAATTTTGACATTCCCCTTGAGGATACAAAGAGTGGGTTTTATCTTTTGGAATAGAATGTTCCAGGAAAGTCAGATGGGGTTCTCTGCACAGCAGATACACCGTGAAACCACAGACTTCTGGCCAGCTTGTCGCTGCCTCATCGCACTCAGCGGAAGATCAGTCTAGTGGCCACACTCATGGAATTGGATGCAGATCTTCTGAAGCGAGGCCTCAAAACCGATCTCCGAAAATCATATGGATGCCCCATTTCATCACCCTCCTGTGAGCGCTTAGTTTGGTTCCCCGGGGGAAGCCCCTTCCTCTGGGTCCCCCGTTATGGGGCTGGGGTGGGCACAGGGAGTCAGTGGTGAAGCCCCATTTCTCCACCACGGGAGAGCAGGCAGGACCCCTCCGTAGGGCTGAACGCAGAGCCCTCCGCTGTCACGCTGGTTTTCTAATGCTGCCTGTTGGATTAACGCCTATGGTTTGTTCCCTTGGCCACCTCCGTGGCTGCCTCTCCCGTGCCCCGCGTGAAGGTTGCCTGTTCCCACCTCCTCCTCTGTTCTCGGCTGTAGAAGGTCGGTCTGGATGGGACCCAGAGAAGTCCATCACCTGGTGTAAAGGCAAGATTATCTCATTTCTGACAGATATATCTGACCTGTCCTTTAAAACTCCAGCTGGAGGGAAATGGCACAATCTCCCTTGAACACCTTGTCAGTGCTTTGCTAACTTTATGATTAGAAAATGGTTCATGATGTCAGGCTTATTTCTTCCTATTTCTTCCTCCCTTTAATGCACTTTATTATTACTATTCTAGCCACAGTAGACATGAAAGACACCTTATTCTCTTCCTTTTGGCAGCAGCCTCTTACATAACGGTGAACTCGTTCTAATTTCCCCTGTCATTCTTCTCTTTCTTGAAAAAAAAATGTTTGACTCTCCACTGCAAGCCCCAAATTCTTTTCTACAGAAATGCTACTGAGCCCATGGTTACCCATCTTGTTTATAGGCATTGACATTTCTTCTTTAAAATAGCATTGTGCACTGTACTGAATTCCATCTGAAAAATTCAGATCATTTCTCCAATTTATGTAGATCAATTTGAACTCTAATCCCATCTCCAAAGTGATTGCAATGCCTTCCACTTTGTTATCATCTTTAAATTTCATCCCCCAAGTTGATTAAAATAGTCACTAGTGCAGACTGAGGGTGGGGTATATCACCTGTGCTTAATAGTGATGCAGTCATAAATTTGTGCTCACAGTTCAATCTTTACAGTAAACCTTTCTGACCTGTGTTTCTTGTAAATCACGATATCCCATCTGCTGCTTCCCTGTCTTTAATAAGACCAGTTACTTGTGAAAGAAGGTAACTAGGTTTGCCTAACCTGCTTTCTCCCTTTCAATCCCATATTTGCTGTTTCTTGTCACCTCATTTTCCTCTATGTATTTACAGACTGATTCCTTTAATTATTTTCCAGCCTCCTTATAGGCATTAACATCTGTTCCTCAGGTCCTGCTGTTAAAAAGTGCTTTATTTGTCCCTCCATAACTACAGCATTTGTGGCCCCATCCCCGCACTTGCTGCATGCGTTCTCAAGATGGTTGCAGGTGGCTGAGCAATTGCTCTGTCCAATTCCCTGAGAATCCTCTAGTGTCATTTAATAAGCCTCCATGGACACAACAATTTACAGAAATAGTCTAAACCTTTTAAGGGTGTAAGCATTTGGTCACAGCCAGTGTTTTGGTGAGGGCTCACATAAAAAGGGCATGTTAACCTCCTTACCATCGTGCAGCACTTGCTTTCCTTCCCTGTTAAGTAACGGTCATGTACTTTGCTTTTACTTTTTGTTCTAATGTATTAATAGAAACTGTTGTTAGTCTTGTTTGTACCTTTGTTTATTGGTCACTTATTACTCTTCCTTTTACCTTAGCATAGGCTGCTTATTTTTTCATCATCTTTACTAGAAGAATATGCATCAAATTTTCTTTGATGGCCTCATTTACTGTCATCAACCATTGAGATGTTATTTAGAGAAGAAGCTGAAATAATCAGCCTAGCACTCTGTATTTTAACCTTCTCAATGCCTTTTAGACATACAATTTCACCACTGAATATTTTGGGTCTACTTCAGTCTTTAAATACATGCAAAATGGTGGCTTTGAGTGCTTTTGGATTATGCAACACATGAGAAGAGGGTCCTTATTTCACTTTGAATTGTTGTTTGTTTGGAGGAATATTTGCACAATCCTCTGCAAATCAGGTCACTGGTTTTAGCAGCCAGCCTTGAGTTAAACAAATCTGGGAATTAAGTGGCCTGAGTTCAGTTAATTGTAAAATGGGTTTGCTAATTCTGGAGCTGCAGCAATCTGCGGAGGAGTATGGGGGGGTTGTTTGAAGGCAGACTGAAATAGCAGAAGCAAAACAGAACAATGTCATTTTTAACGACAGCTAAAGGTAAGCACTGTGCTATGAGTGGAATCTGCTTGTGCAAGTTCTCAATCCGGTGCTTTTCCCATAAAAAATGTGTGCTTCAGTAAAACAATTAAATCATTTAATTGCATTTTATTTGAATAAAAGCCACAGCAGTTGTATTGTTCTTAAAAGCTAAAGAATGAAAAGGGATCTGTGAATGTAATCTTACGTGGAAAAAGAATGCCCTGAGCATGGATTTCAGTAGCAAGAACATCTGCTTGATTAGCTGCAATTGGCTTTAATGTTTTCTCTGGGTATTTTATACTCTCCTGGAATTCTTATAATCTAAATCCTTTAATCTAAACTAGATGTACTTAACTATCATGTAATAGTAGGTTTGTTCTGGAGGTTGAGAATTCACAGTTTTATATGTCAGTAACAGCTTTCTGAGAGACACAGATGTTTCATGTTAATTTCAGTATCTTTTAAACTGAATGAATTTATTTATTCACATGTTTACACAATCAAGATAATTCTGATGCTATGGGGTAGTTTATTTCTGTTCATTTACTTATTGTTTAAATAACATTGCCAGCTTTAAATATCAAGGTTTGCGTGGGGGTTTTTTGTTGGTTTTTTTTTAATTGAACAGGCCTCTCTCATTTCAGTTGCTAATCTCTGGTGATTTCACTGTCATATCTGAATAAAGTATCAGAATTAAATTTTAAATATGCATATTGACAAAAGACAAGAATATCATAATTATAAATGATTGATTGGTCCAAGCCCACATCATTGGATTAATTCTTCACTCCTTCACACCACTGTTAATTTGGAATAAATTTGCAGTAATCAAGTGATCTTAACTTGGGTGCTAAGTATGAAGATCTTAATGTTCTGCCTGAGCTTTAATTAGGCTTAAAAGGCCTAATTCTGCCTCAAATCTATTCTTATTTTTGTTTCAGACTTGGAGTGAATGTAGAGCTTAAATTTGAAAATGATCCTCCTGTCTACATATTAGCTAGTGATAGTTTTCCCACCCAGTCATTGCTTCCATTAATAGGCTCAAACTTTCACGCAAGGATGGAGCATACAGTGCAGCCGTGCTGATGTGCTGCTATAGCTGCTGAGGTAGTTTTATAGCAGATCGTTTAAACATATGCATGGGATTACATTTTCCACATGTTACTCCTATCACTTCTCCTAAGATCTGTTGTGAATATACAGTGATTTATTTAGAGAATGCCAGGAGGGAATAAAGCCACAAAAGGTCTCAGAGCTTCAGAGTGAGGTAAGTAGTGGATTGTAATATATTTAACAAATGATCATGAAAAACACAGGAAAAGAGAGAGGAAAAACACATTCCCTGGCTATGAAGTTGTTTAAATGTAAAAGGCAGGAGCACTGTTCAGTCAGGAGTATTTTCTTGGCTTTTCCCTACATAAATAAATCATCACAGCGTACATAGTGGACGTGGTGATATGTAGTAAATTCTACCCTGCAAGCCCTTCGCTTCCCGCCCCGTTGCGGTACCGAGCCCTACACGATGCCTTGGAGCGGGATTCGGGGTGTGATGTGTGCGAGCAGCCCTGGGATGCAGCCGCGGGATGCTCCCAGGGGATGCAGCCGCGGGATGCTCCGGGCTGCATCTGGCCGTCAGCGGGGCTGGGAGCCGAGCAGTGCCGGGGACTCAGCGGAGCCTGCAGGGAGCTGCACGGCTCGCCCAAAGCGGAGAGCGAGCTGCCTGTTGAGAAACAGCAAGTGTGTCCCTTTCTGTCCGAGTATAGCGGGGTCTGCGGCAGATTTCTGCCTCCTGCCTGCCAGTATCTGCCTGTGGCTATAGACAGGGTGCAGAGGATAAATGGTCAAAAAACCCCCAAACCAACAACAAAACCCACCCCTTGGTTCTTCTTTGTGCTTTTTGTATTCAGTATCTTTCAGATAGTTTTACAAGGCATCCAAAATTTTACCTTGTGAAAAAAGAGATTGGTTTAATTGGGGAATACGGGACAAAAAGAATAGCAATGCCTTTTCTGTTTGCGTGCAAGCAAATGGCAAAATAACTAATTTTTTTTTTTTTTGTAGGTTCCTTTTCTTTGGGATTGGGAAATGGATGACAAAAAAAAGAGCTGGGTTGTCTCCTGGCTTCTGCTACGGCAGAATTGAAACAGTTTTCCTATAAATTACAAGGAAATTTTCCTACAGGCAGAGCTGCAACAGTGACATATTTTAGATTCACATCTAGATCTGGCATGTTTAGCCAGTTGTCACTTCTTTTTTGGCCCGGCATGAGCTTTACAGCGAGATACTGGGTCTATAAGCAGGCAGGTGTATTCACACAGAAGTCAGTGCTCGCGGAGCGAATTCACGCGATGCAGAGCCTGCTCTGCAGCTCGTCCACAAGCTACAAAACCACCCATCGTTAGTTCTCTCAGCAAAGCCTCGCTAGCAGGGGAAAAACCAAAAGAAACCCAAGCTAAGGAGAGGAACAGAATGTTAACTTGCCATTAAATCGTATCGGGTTGTGAACGGATTATCTATTGCAGATTACAGATAAGAAGCAGGAGGACAAAACTGTGAGGAGGTGAACAGGCAAAGTTAAAAGTTCTTAAACGCTCAATTATCAATGAAATCTGACTTGGTGTACGTGTGACTTGTGCTCAGAAATCATCCTTTATTATCAGCTTCGGCTGCTCATCAGCTCGCCCTTCCAGTCCAAACTGGGAACACGGTGGCGGGCTCTCCCAGCCCGGATGGCTCCCGTCAGGACCACCCTGGACCACCGATGGGGTGCAGGGGTGCAGGAGCCTGTGCTGCCCAGAAGGATGCGGCCGTGGGGGCTGTCACCTCTCCCATCTGCTCCCCCCGGTACACGACTGCAGGCAAAACGGAGACTTTGCCCCCAGCTGCACATGCCCTTTCAATTCTGTCGGACAGGCAGCTGGAGCAACATCTGTCAGCTCTCAGAACATCTGCACTCCTGCAAATACAGGTCTGGCTCTTCTGGTCATACCTGGGGCCCATGAGCACCGTTATTATTAATTTCGCCTTTCACCTAAGCCTTTCTCCAGGCTGCCTTTGCCTCGGGCTGGGGGTGACCCGTCCTCCCCGTGCGGCCGTGAGCACCCCTGTAGCAGGAGTGAGGAGCTGTAGTTAAGGTTGTGTGCTGCTGGGTGGAGAGGGGCAGAGAAGGAAGAACTGGCAGGGAGCTATGAGAATAATGATTTCCGATTGAATCACAGAAGCAGTAAAAATCGCTATCAGCCTAACTTCTGTAACTGTTAAGTAGTCATACCAAATATTCCTTCTTATTCTCAAATAATAAATGTTATTAAAATAATTTTTCTCTGTCATGAATTATATATGAATGTGGTAAGTATTCATAATCTATTAAAAATTAACCCATTTTGAGTAGCATGAAAGTATTCAAATTAGATTATTTCAGATCATGTTTTTAAAAGCAAGGAAGAATTTCTTATTTTGTTATTAAAATATGTCCTAGCAATACTGCACAGTACCTGCAACTCACAGCCAGAAATAGGTGTCAAGTTGATATGCAAAATATTGTTTTTCAATAGTACAGTAATTCTGCCGCACAATACCTTATTCTTACCCTGGAGTCCAGCTCTTGGTGAGAAAATTAATTTTACTGACCTGGAGAATCTCACTGGCTGAAACTCAGCAGAGTTTAATACACTGGGGATCCCAATGGACTTCAAATGCTGACGGTAAGGAAAAAAAAAAAAGTCTTTAAAATCATACGGCCCCTTTCCTCGCCAATGCCGAGCTATTCCTTTCTGTGCATAATCCAGGCTACTTTTAAGCATGCTAATGACTTTCCACTGCATTGCTGAAAGGAGGCAATGCATCCCTAAACAGAGAAGGTATCTTCCTTAAGTTATGCTGAATTCCCCTTTAACCATGGCACTCAAAAGCTTCTTAAATATACATTGGAGAAATACAACAACAGTTCTTGCCTTTCTGCCACAATCTGTAATTAATTGGCTTTGGTGATTTGTAGGGATTTTTGCTCCTATTTCTTTGATTGTTTTGTCTGTATAAACGAGTCGGCATGCTCTTTGTGTGTGCAGCTTTTTTGAGGAGACACCAGTGTTTTCATGCTGTAAGTAGCTCTGAAGCAGTCACATTCAGCTCTCTCCCAGCTTCTACCTCCAGCACATTTGTTTGCTTGTTTTCACTCTGGATTGCTAAGCAGATGATTGAATAACCGCAGAGGCCATTTCTTGTTCCTTCATTATTTTCAAAGCAAATACAGGCAGAATTCTAGACCCTGGAGAAAATACAGCTAAGCTAAATTTTGAAATTGTGAAGTGCTGGCAGCAGCTAGATAATACTCATTAAAAACATCAAGCTGAAGCTCTGAAACCTCTCTTCAGTTTACACAGTAATTCGGCTGGAAGTATGTTCTATGGGAGTTTTTTCCATGGAAACCTGAAGTGTAATCCCCCAAACAACTCACTTCGCTCTAATGTATATGGGCTTGATGTTTAGATACCACCCGGCTGTGTTAGTCTGGTTGCTATGGTCCTGTTTTCTTTTTCATATAACCTTTGATTAATACACTAACCATCACAACAAGCTGGAGGACTGGTATACGAACACACCATATGGTGCGTGCTGGGTAGAGATGGGCTCGCTAGATGCAGAAACGCCACTAGTTTCTTCCAAGAAACTCTGGCAGTATAAACAGCCTTGGCCTGCGCTTATATAGTATCTCAATCCCCTCCGCACCGCTGCCAAGATTTCTTAACTGCAGATTTTTTTTCAGCCGTCATCCCCACCCCATCACTCGGTGCCGGAGCCCGCTCACAGCCCCGCCGGGTTGCCTGTGATTTACAGCACATCCAGCTCCAGCCCCTCACAAACCAAGATCAACATTGCTCGTGACTTGGTGCGGGTGGCTTGTGCAACACACACGTGGTGGGCTCGGACCCGGGTCATCCAAACCAAAACGCCGATGTCTTTTCCCAGCTCGGGTCCTTGCAGCTTTTTTCTTTTCTCATCAAGTTTCTTTTATTTACAACCTGCAGCTAAGCAAGGTGGCAAATCTTCAGATGATACATCTTGGCAAGAGCGCTGACTTTCAAGCACAAGAGTTATCCATGAATGCAACACTTGATGAAGCTTAGAAAGCCAACAAAGCTTCATGGATTATAATTCTGCTCCGGTTTTCTCCTACAATAAAATACATTTTCCCTTTTCACCAGTTTCAGCCAATCCGGTTTACAAAGGCATTGGGTAATTATTACAATTTCTATATCACAGAGGGAGAAATTGCGACATGAGAAGGGGAAGAGTTTGTCTGGAGGTCACTAAGCAGGCAAAGCAGAACCACAGTCTAGGGCCCTAGTTCTGCTGGGAAAACAAAACCAGAATAAAAGCATACCTTTATGTTTTGCTCATTAACCTATACCATTATCAGCAACTTATCGGCATCATTCTCTGCACCAATGAACTATTTTTAACTGCTATATTTATATTGCTGTGGTTCTCAATACTTAGTGTTTTTGGCCTTCATTTCAACTCATCTGCTGTGGGATTCGCCTTATCAGATGGATATCTGTAATGCAGATGTAGATATGAGTACATCATTCGAGGCTTTACAGGCAATGGAAAGAAATAGGCTGTATAAGGCACTTTTCTTATCTTAAAAGCAGACTACCATAATAAGTCAGATGAGTCACACCCTTTGACCGTAAAGTCAAGCCAGGGTGACTCAGACGCACACACGAGATCTCGAACTTGTGAGATGAATCCTTCCCAAGGCAGAAGGAGGTATGCAGATCGCTGGTTAGCAAGGCTGGCTCACGTAGAGCACGCGTCCAGCTTTCCTCGCAGGAGGGGATCTCCTGTGCAATATGGCACCTTGCAGTCGAGGGCGAGCAGGAGCCTCGTGCTCCGCAGTGAACTAAAAGTTGGGCAGTAACGCCTTGACCCAGTGCCACTGCTGAATTCAAGCTAACTGCTTGAAAATGCCACGTCCTACAGGTTCATACGTGCTGGCCACACGCATGAGGGTTTTGACCAGGTCACTGGGGTTTCCCTGCACCTCCTGGTGCAAGGCGCGAGCATGGTCAGAGCATCTCTGACCTCGAATCTGTATTTCACCCAGGAGAAGTAGCACCAACAATGAACCTTCTTCCCAAAGTCACTCTTCGGCCTTACTTTCTAGCCAAAATATCCTGAAAATTTAAAACACAGGATTAACAAAGGAAGGAAGCAGGGCAAATATAATCTGACCTCCAAACCTGTTGATCGCAGTGGTGAGGGCACTGTTACAGGCAGCAGGAGGAACGGTAAGAATTTCAGAGCAGCCTTGCAGCAATATTTAGACTCAATCAGCATCCCCTATCAACAAAACTTGGAGCAAGTAAGTTATGAACGCCCATTTTCATGTGCCACTAGATGGCAATCTGTGTATACCAACTTCTCTTCGCTGCTCTAATGTTCACTAGCTCATGGGATCCGCTCTGGAGGCTGCTGGATACCTTCTCCTGGGAAGTGCCAACGCTGCCCGGTGGGTGCTAGGGGTGCACGGGGCTCAGGGCGCTGGCCCAAGGAACTGCTCCTGCTAACGACTGGTTCTCTTTTAACTTGATTGGGTTAGTTTTCAGCTGAATCAGTTCCCTGATCCTAGACTTGTGGCAGGACCACACGAACACTGCAGGACGGGACGGGGCAACGAGCCAGAGCATCCTCTTCAGCAGAGTTGGATGACAATGTGGCCCAGCAGACAGTCGAAGTAGCGATGCTATTTTAATAATATTCACTAAAAGGTCGGAGCATAAGGAAAGAAATCCTCACGTTGATCTGTGAATTATAAAAAGCTTCCATTTACTGTATGGCTTACATTTTTAAAGAAAACTCCATTCTTCTTCCAAAGGAGGTGGTAGGCATTTATTGTTTCTCTACTCCTTTCCTGTTGAATAAAGCTGAGCAACGTTTCCAGGTGGCACGAGGTCCTACAAGATCATTGGGTCACTTGGGTCTGGTGTTCTAGGTTTGATTTCAGATCTTGCAACAAATTTTGTCTCATACAGGGAGTGCAGTTCTACAGCACACTCGTGTGTTACGTGCACACAGCTTCTCCTCATTCTTTCCGACAGAAGCTAAAAATCCTGTGCAACAACAATAAAAAAAAAAGGGGGGGGGGAGTGGAGGAAGATAATGATTTTTTGGCGAACTGCCACTTCACTTAGCAGGGAAAAGTTAATGGCTGTTCTAGTGACCTCCACAGTTGCTGCACTCATTTAACCAGTTACACTTAATTATGCTGAGTAATATAAAAATTCCATATGTTCTGTGAGCAAATTCCTCCTTGGTCTATGGAAAACAGAAACCCAGCAGAGGCAGGAAAATGCCTGTGCCTGACAACACTGTTTTATAATCTATTTTTAACTTAATTTCTCCATCTTCTTTGTAAAGGAATAACACTTCTTCATTGCCTCTGGCCATAATTAATGTGCCATAATTCAAGTCCAAGAGACATATAAAAACAGACTTAAAGCAGAGCATTAGCTTTCAAGCAGAGCAAATAATTTTGCACAAGATCAGTATTTTCTATACTTAAAACTCTTTTCACTGGTTTTAATTAAAGTCCTTCAGTTGCTTGAACACGGAATGTGCTTTCTTCAGCCACGCACTGTGGTTGAGCGTATCCGTCTCCACCAGGACCGGGCAACGGAGCCTGGTTTGCTGCGGGAGCTGCCATCGGCAGAGCTTTTCCATGCAGATTTGAAATGGCAGAAGCATCCAGGAGCATTAACCTGCTGTCACTGCCTCTGGTTTATTTTGTTTGAAAATAATACTGTCATTTTTTGCTGAAAAAAAGGTATACAGAAGAGAGTAAATATTTGAAAACATTTTAAAACTGTATTTAGCAATCATTCAGCTGTCTGAATTGGGTTTAGCATCCACAGCTCCCTTCTTGTAGTTACCTGGTGACCAGGCAGCTCTTGGGAAGTAAAGTACCATTTAAGCAAAAGAAACGCATTTCAGACAAAACATGTTTTGAAACAATAAACAGTTTACATACACAACTAATCCCGAGGGGGCTCTGCCTGCTGCAGAGGGCCCTGGGGCTGCCGGAGCCTGGCAGCAGCAGCCCCCCCGAAGCCCTCCTGCGCTCGCTGGATGGCGAGTAAAGCACAGAGCGAACAGGCTGAAGCTCTGCTCCCTCTTCTCCTGCGTGTTGCCCCTTCTCCTTCACCTCCTGAGCTCTCTGGCCGGCAGGACAAGTTTTAACAAGGCCCCTCGGTCCCCAGCCGTACGCAATTGGCACCAGCACAAGAGGCACTCTTGCATCTCCTCCTCTCTTGCTTATGGTCTTAGGTCATCGTGGCTACAGCAGCAACGCTATTTACTAGCAAAAACATATCTACTCAAAAAGTCACATGCAATCGGAGCAGGCAAATAGGGAGATGAGACCGTAGGAGCCGAGGCGGGATGGCAGCAAGGAGATCCATCGCTGCCTGCTTCAGGCCCAGCCGGCTGCAGCTCAGCCCGTTAACCATCGCCAGAGACCTCCAGCAAATGCAGTTATTGCTTGGCCTGCCCTCGGGCAGCACAGAGCATCTTCTTCGCTTCCAGGTCGTGACGTTTGCCAGCTGGGCAGCGTGTTGGTTTAAAAGGGGCAGAAGGACTGCCGGTGTGCCTCATCCACGTGGGAAAGAAGAAGAGGGAGAGAAGAAGAAGAATTTCAGTTGGAAGGGACCTATAACCATCATCTAGTCCAACTGCCTGACCAATTCAGGTGTGCCCCATCCACACACACAGGTGTGCCCTATATACACAGGTGTGCCCCATCCACACAGCCCTGCTTATCTGTGCAGCCACAGGGGGGGTTGCTTTTTTTCTGAGGGTCACTTTGCTTGTGGAGGGTGCTGGGTGCAGGTAAGGGTGTCTTGGGGAGTTGGGGGGTGAGAGAGGGGCTCCCTGAGGGCTGTGCAATAGTTATTGCAACCCAGAAAATAGCTGGGCTGGCACCATCGGACTGCTGTATCTGCTCCTCTGGCCACTTGTTTCTCCACGTGCCTAATGCTGCGTGTGCCCAGGTTGCTGCAGCTGTCGTCCTGGCTCCTGGGTTCGTTCTTGCTGGCCACGTGTGGCACGCAAATGTTCTGTGCTGGTGCTGCGGGTGCCCTGGGAGTGCCCTGGAGCAGGGGGAGCGTTCCTCCCCTCTGGGGCAGGGGTGGTGGTCAGGGTTCTGCTGTGCACTAGAAGGAAGAACAAACTCATTTCAGGATATGCTATACAGTAAAATACTTTACGTTGTTATGGCAACTAAAATGCTAAAAATAAACCGAGGAAAAAGCGATGATGTACATCAAAATGACCACATTTTATTTCAATTATGAGGAGTTTTTAAATGCTTTCTATGCAAAGAATTCTGAAGTTTATTTTTAAGTTTTCCTTCTCTTTGTGACTTACAGCCTAGTAGGAGTCAGGTACTGCAAAAATGTTTGCGGAAGCTGCCAAGTGACAGCTCTAGTGTGCCTTTGCAGCAGCTCAGCCATGGTGGCAGCTGCCATACTGGAACATAAAGGATAGGAACTAAATCTATTGGGGGTTCCTGCTCAGAATTCGAATGTGTAGTCATAAAACCCCCTTTGAGGGAAAAGAAATTGGAGCTTCACCTTTGAGAGAGCTTAAAAATCTTTCTGTGCAAAATCCTGTTCTTGGACCTTGTGGTACCACCCAGGGCGGCAGCAATAGCTGTTTTATGGTTGTACCTGCAAATACTGGGGGAGGATAGGGCTTCTGGGCTGGCAGTTCTACAGGCAAATAGTAACAATTATTAGGCTAATCCTAATAATCATATATTGACATTTTGAACAAGTGACTTTATAGGTAATCTTCATCCAGTTGCATTGCTGTGCATGTGCTGTGTCTGTCCAGAACTGGCTGCCTTCCCCATCCCTTGTAACTCAGGTCAGGAGCTCTTACTTTTTTTGCTTTTTCCACTAGTTCTGTGTTGTGAAAGACAATTCTTGAAACTGAGTGTACTGTTTTCTATTATTATTATTAAGAAACATATTCTTGCTTTGGTGGACTCATGAAATATAGCTGGTTTACACTGCAAAATCTTAAGGCTCTGCTTTATCAGAAAGAGAGCCCACTGTTCCTACCGCTGGGTGCTGCTTGGGAGCTAACGTTTGAATCGCAAAGAACAGTGAACTTAAGTCATTCTTGGAACAACCAGAGAAATGAGTTTTATTATGTCAAATCCAAGCTGCAGCTGCAATCCTTTTATTAATCATAATTAAACTTTCATGGAGTTGCTCGTGAACGTGCTAGCTAGGCTGGGCAAGTCAGCTCCCTTCTGCTGCATCGGCCTGACTGAGCAATAAAGCCCTTGCTAGGAAGATGGGCTGCGGGGAGGGCATTCGGTTACTGCGTTTGCCAGAACAGCAAATTCACACTGAAGAATGGGCTTTCCATCCTTATCCCAGCAGCCTGCGGTGACCCAGATGGAAATCCTGGGGCTGGTGCTGTTGCCGATGGCCGAGAGCGGCAGCTCCCCGCTGCAGGACGCGGCTCTGCCCCTGCCTGCGCTCACGCATGTGCCGGGGTTAAGGCTTCGATGTTTCGCTTTGCTTGGAGAGGACTATTTAGTGTGCTTTTTCTGCCTTACCTATAGGTCCCTGTGTGGCAGACACCTTACAACCAGAGGTAGCACTCTGCCCTGGATGGCAGCATGTCTCCTGGGCTCCCTGGAGAGGTTTTGCTGATTTCCCTGGGTTTCACAGTTGCCCTTTTTTGGGGTATTCAGTGCAAAAAAGAGAGAGGGGCTATCTGCTGGGGCTTGCTGCTGAGGTTTCTTGACTTGTAATGCTGTGATTAAACATCTGCGTAGCCTCATAGGTGTGGTGAGAGGCAGTGATCCCTTCCTGATGGTGGGGTGTCCCCTCCAGAGCCAGTGCCCGCCAGCAGACTGTGAAGCTGCCTATATGGAAGTCGGGAAAACCTGTGCCCTTCCTCCTGATAGTAAAATGTGCAGAGGAAAAGGGGGGGTCAGGCTTCCCTGCCAGGAGCAGGGCTCAGGAGGGAGGTTTTTAGGGATGCAGGGAGCTGCCTGCACCCCTCTGCTTGGTGCCATGACTGCAGTGGGAGCCAGCTGGGGGGGGTCCACACATTACAGCCCCTCTGCTGCCTTTATGCCCCCCCCCAAGCCTTGGGGCAGGAACATGCACCTCCCTGGCTCGGCTGGGCTTGAGGTGGGATGGTTTCAGGCACACCGCTTGCTTCTCCTGCAGCTGGGTTAATCCCACATTGCTGCTGAAAGGCAAACATCTGGAGAAGGGGCCACAGAAAGGAAATTTTCCTCGATTCACAGGGAGAGCTGTGAGTGTCAGCTAAATAGTATGTGTGTATGAAAAGCGGCATTTAATTAAAGATAATGTAAATAGAAATATGCATTAGCTTAATGTGTGCCATCGAATGAAGGCACTTCCAAAGAGCAGGGAGGGGTGAGGCTGTGCACACGGGTTTACTTCTTGTATCCTGCCTTCCAGCAGGAACAAATTAACTGCCAGAGGCATGCTGTTTCTCTTTATATGTATAGACATACAAATAGGGTGCATGTGTGTTTACTATGTGCTGTAATTTCTTAGGTGCTATAAATTTCATGCCTCTTCCAAATATTTGAGCACTACTCTGACCTTTTAACCAAAACACAAAAAGTAAACTGTATGAAATCTATATGTACAGTGGTTGTCTTTGAAAGCTAACATTTACCCATAGTCATTACTGTTTATATTGCAACAGCATGAAAAATTGCAAATATGGAGGAGAGAGGCTGCTCCTGACGGGAAGTGCTTTGAATCCAGAGAAGCGATGGCCTGAGAGCGGTGCTGTGCTTGCAGAAGTCTGGCTTTTTCCACCCTCTCTGAGCATTCTCCTTGCATGCCTTGTCCCACCAAGGAGCCCCTCCTGGATTTGTGATTTGATTCGTGTTTTGTTAATGAGTGTTTGAGCCATCACTGATGCTGTGTCTGTTCAATTGCTCTTCTGAGACTGCAGCAAATGGCTGCTGGTTGTCGTAGTAGTTTCCCTCATTGCAGCGGGATGTGGCATTCTGGGGTAATAGACAGTAAAACTTGTGGTTTCTGCACGAGGTTCTGAAATCTCCTGTCGATGATGTCTCTACAGCTATACCATTGCTCTGTTTGGCTTCATCCCTCATCTCCTCTTCTTCTATCGCTGTTTTGGGATGAAAGGGCCTCTAAGAGCTGATGGTTGCCTGGGGCAGCTCTCCTGGCTCTGCTCTGGGCAACCGCTGTGTGGGGCAAGGGGGGGCCAGCAGCAGTAGCCGTAGTAGTAGAGGGGAGCGGGCATGGAGAGATGGGCTCAGCCCTGCTGCCAAGGGGTGCGTTAGAGTAGGAGGCATGGCATCCAGAGTATTTTCTTTCCTTACCACCTGCGATTCCCACCCTTCACCCTTCATGGAAAGCAGCAGTGTGTGCAGAGGCTCTGGCAAGCTTGGGCATAGGTGTGGGTACAGGCACCCCAACCCCGGCTGCTGAAGCCCAAGGTCAGGGCTGTGGGAGGGAGAAGAGCTGCCCATGGCCTGTTGGGGATGCTGGTAAATGGGAAACCCAAACCCTCTGGGGACTCTGAGTGTCCCGAGGGAATCCAGCCTGATGCCACCAAACTCCCTTGTGCTCCCAGCATTTGTTACTGGGGCAGCCTAGGGAATGGCTGGTCTGATTTCCCAGTGTAAAAAAAAAACCAAAAAACCAAAACCCCCGCCAAAACCCCCAATGAAACCCAAACACAGGGAATTATCCTCTGTCTCACTGTAAATGCTGGGAGTTTGGGTTATCCTAAAGTAACACTTCAACATTTGTCACTTGGTATGTCGAAGCTTTTACAACCGTCTGTGGCAATACAGGCGTTTGCAGCTTCATTTTTACATGAGGAATCTCTGTCCAGAAAGACCTTGCCATCTTTACTGGATGACAAATAAAATGTATGGTGTGATTTGTAAAGCAACCTACTTTTCTGGGTCTCCAACCTTCTGTTTCAACTATGACTGTTTTTGTCTAATAGCTTTACTCTGTTAAACTGATAATAAATGCCAGCCCTTAGCTTATGGATTTGTCCAGGGTTAAATTTAAGAGGAAGCAGCATAAGATATAGGCACTTGGTGCACCAAAAAGAGGTCAATAATGTAGCGGTCTCTGCTTTGCGGTGCTGTGTAGCTATATAAACATGCAAAGAAATGGCAGCGAGCCACATATCTAAGCCAGTGTGACACTTAATGCTGCATTGCAATGTTTGCATTTTATGCTGAACCAAGAGGCTGCTTGAACTATTGCCCTATTTACTCCATCAGTCTTTTCTATTAAGAGTGTTTGCTCTCTGGAGCAAGACTTGTGTCTCCATATGGTGACCCCTCTATCCTCAAGTGCCCTTGCTGGACAGTAATATGTGTATTGAAATATAGAAAACCAGTTGGATTTAAAATGAACATTTAGTAAAAATATGATGTTACCTTTAGGACTATTTTAAAAGCCAACAGCCTGATGGATGAAGTGTCATTATTTAGCAAACAAATGTGCTGTTAGAACTGCCGGGGAAGACTCTCGATGTGGTACTGAAGAGTCAGTATACTTGAATGCAAAGCCGAAACTATTGAAACATCGGGTGGAGTAGGCTCAAAAAGTTGCATATCCAGGTGTTTCAACTGGTTGCTGTTCTGATACATTACTGTGATTGATATTATAATGTGGATAGGGTTGGTAAAGTAGAACAGCAGCATTTGTTACTGGTCATGTTTTTTGTAGGCTACACTAACATATTTTGTAGCATGGGGTGTGTTTCTATGAAGTTCAGTGCAGTCATCTAAATATATTCACATCTCTTCAGTAAGTTTTGCTTCCTTTAACTTGCATGGTGTCCTCAAATTTTAGCCTGCTTTTGTGGAGAATGTTGTGTAAATAAAATTATTAAACATACCTGAAACAAAAGGAATTGCCATTGTGCAGGCAGGGAGAGGTACCCTTGATCTGTTCCAGTCTTGTTAGAGAATGACCAGCACAATCTTACTTTTTTTTTTAATGTTGATTTCAAAATAAAGTTGGCCTTTTTGTCTGCTCTGGATGGACTTGGCAAGACTTTTTCCTGCATGAGAGGGGTTTCTGCCTCCCCCAGTCTGGGAAGGAAGTTTGAATATTTTACAGATAAACTCAGCTGTTTGGGACAGGCAAGGAAGAATGATGCTGTCAGGTCTTAAAGCTATTGGAAGAATATAGAAATGCAGCATGCAGTTACCAGAATTTGAGGGAATGTATGATAGGAGTCATTATGTTTCTAATTACCAAAGTAATCACGACATTTTGTGTATGGCAGTGTCTGGAAAGTTGTGAAGACCTCTTTTTTCCATTGGAAAATATTCATTTATAAAACAAAAACTGTTCATAAAAACAGTATGTTTCTTCCAAGTCTTCTAATTTAAGCTCAGAGAAGAGGACCTTTTTCAAAATGACCTGTTAAGCTGGGAGTAACTTTTCAAAACTGTCATTAACTTATACTGGAAAAAAGTTAAAAGGGAAATGCTGAAACTGAAGAGAAATATTTAAAATGTTTGTAATGAGACATTTTGGTGAGTTACCCTCTTAGCCTATGCATCGGAAAAAAGTGCACTAGCTTTTTTTCACAGTGATGCTATATGACCAATCACTTGTCCTTTACAAAATCATTTCAGACACTTGCTTATTATAACATTTTGTAGGTGCTATTGTATTTCTGGAACTGGAGAACGCCCACTGATTGCTCCAGGACCTAGAGCACTTCACTGCCCATGGCTGGTACGGGCTTCCCTCCATTAGCTTTATCTTCAGTTTCTGCAATATTCCACTGGTTGGCATAGAGGTGGCCTTGCAGGAGGACTCCTTAGCAACTGGTTTTCTGTTAATATCGTCTCATTAATATCTCTGTGCTCTTCTTGTGGTGTGAGCAAACTGTGTGTTTGATATATCTCTTTTCCCCCCTAAAACGAAAGAAATGGTATCTGATTGAGAACACTTAATAGGCATTAAATTAGATGTTAGACATATTAAAAAAAAAAGACAGGACATCTATATAGACAGCTGTGGGAGGAAAAAAGATTAGCTTTGCTGCCAAGTGGGAGTAGATTCAAGCAAGTCCAGTATTATCCATACGCTATACTTAAACCAGTGCTTGGAAGACTATGGGCATTCCTCACTATACCTTGTTTTCCTTGGCCATTTTATTGGCTAAATATCTACTAACTTTTGGATAAAATCCTGATTTTGCTTAAGTTAATGGAAATTTACATGCATTTAGTTGTTGGGTTTGCCCTTCTTTTCTGTGGCTAGTTTGCTTTTTAACCATTTTTCTTAATTGTTACACTTTTGCAGACTGGTATTCCTAAGCATATATTTCTGTACCCTGCAGACCTGAAATGGCTAGAAATTTGTAAATAAATGTAAGATTTTGGAAACTTGTTACTTTATTGTTCTCCTAACTTCTCCCTCACCACTTTTTATTCCCAGTTCTCCTTTACTCCTTGTACCACTAAGCCTGTTTAAATAAGATCCATGTGTTGAGTGAAGTGAGAAGAGCTTGTGTACTGTAAAGAAAATGTTCACTGAGCGCTACAACACAGCTCACTCGAAGGTTAGAGATAATACAGCTGGTTCTCTGCAGTCAATAATACAGATATTTGGTACCCCCTCAGTTCATAGATAAAGGGCCAGATTATTTTTAAGGAAATTATGGAACTCTGTTTTCTTTCTTGCTTTCATAATATTGGGATGAAATATCCATGCATCGGGCTGAATGTAGTTAATCTGTAAAGAGTTGCCAGTATGCAAATGAAGTTGCTCTTTACCAATAATTGAAACCATCGTCTGGATGTTTAACTTTCACTGACTGTTGGCCCGGAAGGTCCTGTGGTGTTGAGGCGGTGACAAAAGTGCTGGTACTGAGCAGAGCATCACGGGGCTGGGATACCTTGGCCAGGAAGGAGGTGATGCTCACTTGCACGGACTTTGCTTTTTAATGTCCTGAGCATCTTATTCCAGTTGAGAGAGAAAAAAAAAAAAAAGGTGGTCTTGATTTGAAACAAGCTTTTCTGTGTTTCTGCAAATGTCTGCCAGCTCTATAGGCCCCAAGGGATGATTCTCTGGCAAGAGTTTAAGCTTTTCTGGGCAGGCTGAAGTCAGACAGCTTTGGGATAGAGGAGCATCAGAGCTACCCTTGTGAGCAGGACGTTATACCTTGGGGTTACTAAGGTGAATGGCACAATAACGTTCAATGATCCTACAACAGTTGTGTTTGCACACGCATAACTTGTCTCTCAAGGTGCGGTTTGACTTCGCAATTAAGCCAACCCAAGAAGTAGAGTTGCCATCAAACAAAGACCTTCCAGCTCCAGCCTCCCCCTCCGGGCAGTGTTGCATTGCCTGTTTTCTCATGCCAGCCCTGGCACAAGCCAGCCCTCGCCGGGAGCTGCAGCAAGCCTTGCAGGGAGGGCTCTCGGCCAGGACAGCCCCGGCTGAGCGGGGCTGGCACAGGGACAGCCACCGCAGCATCGGTGGGAGGAGGAGGAGGAGGAAGGTGCTGCTGTGTGCTTCACCTGCACCTGGCTCGTCACTGTTTGTCCTTGTTCAGCTCCATTTACTGTGACCATTGCAAGTGATTAAGGCTATCGTGGGCCTTAGAGTGATGGGAATCTTTTATAAAGATGGAAATCTTTACAGCAGGGGCTGTGCCTGGGTACCAAACTTGAGCTGAAGAAGGTTTGTAGTGTTTCCCAGCTCTCACTGATGAGTGACAGCTGGCGATACCACTGCAGCCTGCACTGGGTTGGTGCATAGCGCTGGCTGGGAAGAGCGGGGAATGCTCAGAAATGGCAGGAGAATACAAATTAAAGCAGCAAGGCAAAGCGATAGCAAAATAAGCCTGAATTGTTACTAGTAAAATTGTTTTAAAGCTGATAAACAAATCTTAAGTTTTGCTGAATACATTATGATGAAGTGCCAGAGGTTAATTACCAATACTCTCTGCTCCTTAGCAATGTATTTTTTCACAGCTCTTCAGTAAACCAGCTTTGCTTATCTAAGGATTCTTTGTTTCATCAAACATTTATTCTCCCAGCTGGCTGTGCAGTTTCAGTGTGCTGGGCTGTCATCAGCCTCGCTACCCTGCGCTTCTCTTGGTTTGTTAGCAAACCTCAGTAACAGGTACCTTTCACTTTCAAACTAGTCTTCCAGTGCTGTTAACCACTTGCTAACCAATTCCCCAGAGAGACACTCTATGCATGCTAAATCTTCACTTAAGGGTGCTGTGGGTTTTTTTTGTTTTTATTTATTGCCAAAACTTTACCTCAAGCCTTAGTGGCAGCTTCCTCCTTAAACCATTAGGTTGTCAAACTCTGAAACGGCCGTGGCTGTGGGGCCAAGCCCTAAGGACTTCTGAGGCTGATGCCCTCTTGGGGAGGGTGGTGTGGGACTGCTGTCCTAGTGTGGCAAGTTCACACAAGAAGCCACGGAGAGACTTCGTTGCTGTGGATGTTCAGGAGGTGGTTGTCCTCTGGATGCTGACCTGGAGGAACTGATGCCTGGGATATGGAGAGGACAGAGAAGCACATGAGTGTTGGAAAATGCTGAAGCCCTCCTTTTCTGAGGCTTCCACTCTTAGTAAATGATAATTAATGGGAAGGTGTAGTAGCTTATTAGCTCTTGAGGACTGTTAGTGCTCATCGCTGCCTGTAGTTTAGCTTCCCTTTTGCCCCACCACATCTGTGGTTTCCCTGGGGACTAAGTGGCTGCTGGAGGCTGCAAGAGCAGAGGGTGTCCCTCCGAGCTGTCCCCCCCCTGAGCACTGGGCCCCTTCCCCTGCAGCTACTGGGGCAGGACTCTGCCTCTTGCTTTTGCTTTCATTATTACTTACTGCCCGCTCCCTGTTGCTGGGTACCTGCAGCTCTGTTTTGAGTGCAAGTCCTCAGAGGTCAGCATCTCCTGCTGAGATGGAGTGCTTGAACCATTGCGTAGCGCAGCTGGTTTGAACAAGAGCAGGAGACCCGCTGAAGAAGCTGTCTCCTCCTGGGTTGTATGGTTTGTCTGGGGCTTCAGTCTCCCATGGGGTGAGTCGTGATGCAGTGGTAGCTGGTTAGCGTGTCTGCATTCACTTTGTAGTTCTCTGAGAAACACACCAGGAGGCGGACTTTGTGTTGTGGTTGCTCGCTTTATCACATACTCACAGGTTTGAGATACCATTTACCCTGTGGCAGGGTAAGGTCCTTTTGTGTTCATCTTCAGAAGACTTCTTTAAATTAGGAAGGAGATGCCAGTGGTTGGCTTTTTAAGTGTATTCATGTGACTTGTACTTCAAGGAAGAAAGACTAAGGAATATCAGAAAACTTTTGAGATGTGTATTGCGTATTAAATCTGCACTAAATAGACGCTGGCCTCCACTCGTTAAAACAAGGGGAGATGTAAAGACATTGATTAATTGCAACAGTAAATTGGGCTTCTGTATGACTTGTGTTTTGTTGATAAGATTAAAAAAAATGGCTTGGGGATGAGAGGTCAAATTTAAAGATTATATTCTCTTAAGATGCCAAAGGAAAGCTTTAAAGAAATCCCATTGTGCACCTTCTAATCCAGACCTGTTAGCAAAATGCATAGCCCTTCTCCCCTTCTCACTCCTTCCCCAAACCATGGAACGCCTTCTGCTGCATGTAAGACAAAGTTCTGGGTTAAAAGGTGATACCAGGTAAATAGGTTTGCTTCTGATGGTGGTAACTTTCCAATGAGTTACTCTGAAAATGCAGAGCATGCATTTTTAACGTGCCCTTGGAGAAGTGGCAGCGGATAGTTTGGGTTATAGTGGCCGTGTGGTGCTTAGTTGCTGGCTGGGGTTAAACCACGACAGTAGTACTTAAGATTTTCTTCCAGAACAGTATAGGCTTTGTATGGTAGACGAGGTTTTCTTATAGGGAACCGAGCACAGAATGACCAAAGACTGTATGCAGCCTTGAAAAGAACTGGAGTCACACAGCAACAGCTGAACAAAAGCATAAATTCCATGCAACAGAAACAAGAGATCTGGGAGGAAAAGTTAATGTAGCCAAGCTATAGAAATAGATCACAGGCAGTCTGAAGTCTACACCAGCTAGTAAGGAAAGCTTTGGTCCTAGTCCATAAGCACATTAAAAATATGAGATGGCAGGGTTTACTGAAACAAACACAAACCATTTGTTGACATTGGCAAATCCTGTGTCCTTCAGGAACAGGGATTTCTCCAGCTACGAATGCATGGCTTCCAAATTGAACACAGAACAAGGAGAGAGGTGGTAGCTGTAGACCCTTCTAGAAGAATAGACAGACTTTAAAAAGAAAAAGATGAGAATGCCCCTTCCCTCAGCCAGCCCTGGGTGTGCTGGGAGGGGAAGAGATGCTGATGCTGACTGCCAGAGCCCCGCTGAGCTTCAACCTCCAAGCTGTTGCCAGACTTGGAGGGGAGAATGTGACTTCTAAGTGAAATGGATTAAACACTTTCCCTTTGAGATCTGAGTCACATCTTTACCTCCTGCTTTCCTCGTCTGACTTCCTAGTGCTGTCCCAGGGTGACAGAGTTATATTGGCCTCTGTTCAGAGCAGGCTGTAAAACTGCAGCTTGAGCATCTGCTCCAAACCAGAACGGCGGGGACCCATGGGGGATCCGGATGGCCAAACACTGGAGTTACCAGAATGATGTTTTTCTCCACAAGCCTCTGCCACTGTAAGCTGACGTCATGCTGTCTGGTGGGAGCACTGGGTCAGCGGGGATGGTGCATGTCCCTGCAGCAGCGTGACCCGAGCTGCTCTGCCTCCCGCTCGGCAGCCGTGCGGTGTGGGACCATCGGCAGGGGCTTCTGCAGGAGCTGCTCCTGGTCCTGTTACCCAATACCCATCTGTTATAAAACAAGTACCTAAAAATCAGTGCAGCACTCATCTCTCACCTGGTGCAGGCTGCTGTAGATTTGCAAAGTTCAGTGGAGCACTGGCAGTTGACCCTTAGTCACCGTCTTTCCAGCCTCCGTGTTGGTTTGCAATTTGTTGCATCAGTGTATGGGGCCAGATTTGTCACAGGATCAGACAATGTATGACTTGAAACAACTTGTTAGGACAATGATGTGTAAAAAAATGCTGTCTTGGAACAATGAGTATAAGCCCGTTTCAAACAGTTTAGTGAGAAACACATGAGACAGCTCTTCTTGCCAGTTCATGCAGCGTATCTCGGCTGGTCCTTGTATCATTGTGCACGCTGAGCTGCCAACTGGCTCTCAACAGGCTGAGCAGGGGATTCAGCTTTCCTCCTGTGTTCCTTTCTAGTTCCTTTCCATCATGTTCATAATAGCTATGGACCATTGTTTCAGACTTCTTCCTTGCTTAGCTCCTCCTCTAATTTTGCTTGGTTTTCCCTGTTTCTAGCATCCCCAAAATATATTGTCTTTATTTCATTGCTGTTGTGTAGAACTTCATCCAAGCCAGTTCAGCTCTCCCCATTTCTCAGCAATTAATGAAAAATATTACGCTGTTCTGCCTCCCTGCCTGCCCCCCCCCCCCCCCAGCAGACATTCCTTTTCTGCATGGTTTTATCTCCATTTCCTAATCCTCATGCATTGTCTACTTCTGTTTAAGTTTTATTCTGCCCAGTGCCCACTGCTCCTCTGATTGTACAAGATGCAGGACAATGCTCCCGCTTCGTCCCACTCCTCATCTGCCATTTCTGTGCTTGCATACATTGCACGCAAGAGCTAGGAAAGGGTGGATGCCTTGGGCCAGACTTGCATCCTTGCTGTCTGGAAATCCTTGAAGATTGTCACTTCAGGAGCACTGTCTTATGGTAAATAAGTCTTTTCTCTGTAAGGAAAAACATGCTATCGAATTATTTTCTTCCTCTCGTCCCTGCTCCAACCCCAGCTTTTGAGTTTTATCTATATAGATTTAGCTGTTCTATGCAAAGCTGTTATCTTCTGTTTTCTGTAACATGCCAGAAGAAAGCAAACAAACCTGAAAGATAGCATACCTGAGAAATACTACAGATGTGTCATGGCAAGCTGTCAAGAGTGCTGGCCAGTACTGTGTTTTAAATTAATGAAAAACAGGCAGGAGTACATTTTGTGCATGTAGTGTCTGCTGATGACTCAATGTTTCAGCTAAACATATTTACCTGAATATTCATAGTCACTTAGGAGGTGGTTGCATCTCCTGAGCTCAGCTAATCATTTAAATTCTGTTAACTATACGCTTTTCTCCAGCCCACAATGTTGCTTCTTGCAAGCTATTTACTATGTATCCTTTAACTTCCAAAAAAAAAGCAAAACAACCAAAAAAACCTCCACCCCAAAGGAAAGAAACCAGAGGCACCTCAGCTGGCTGCGGTGGGAGGAAGGGGCTGGCTGCAGGAGGACGCAGCTGATCTGCCTGGTTCTCCTTCAGGGATCTGATCCTGCGCAGGGACCCGTGGTCCAGGGTGCGCACAGCTGCTCGGGGACCCAAGCTAAACCAGGTACCTCTGGTGAAGGAGGTGCATGGTTTGCTTTATCTCCTTTTAAAGAGATTATATTCACCCTCCACGTCAGTATGAGGTGTGGGGATTGGTGAGAAGGGAACGGTGCTGAGCAAGGAGCATTTGTGCGGGGGGCAGAGCCGTGGCTGGAGCGCTGGCTGCAAGACCCGAGGAAAACAGACCCGGCTTGTTTGTTTGAGAGAACAGTTTCCTCTGAGCATCTTCCCCAAGAGCAACAAAAAATAATTCTGGGGGGTGTCTTCAGGTAAAGGTGGCGTTTGTCACAACACAGACCTGAAGAGCCTGCAGTTGTAATAACCGGTGTCTGTCCAGCTTTTTCTGGGGTGCGATGTGTGAGTGGTAAAAGCCTACTCATCTGATCTAAATGCTGCCTGGAAAAACCAAGGAAGATGCTAGGTTCTTCCGAGGCTGCAAACACATCTGACGAAGACCCGGCAGCCTGGGTGAGGTGCCCCTTTCCCAGCAGAGGCAACAAATCCCATTTCATGCTCGGAGGTCCCTGCAGCAGTCCCGGGTGGGAGAAGCGGGGAGGGCACGACTGCCTGGTAGCAGGAGCATGCTGTGAAGCTTCGAGGTCGAGACAAAGCTGGTTAGTGCGTTTTCCCCTCTAGGAGGTTTTTAGCAGGGAACAGATGGTGCTAAGATGCTGTTGAATCTCAATGTCACCTTAGTTAATCCTCTGCAAAGTTTTGAGGTTTCTCTGAAAGCGGTGGCTGCCAACTTCAGCTGCTGCACTCAGTAAGTCCTAGTTTGGCAAGAGGTCCCTTGAATAAGAAAGCCAGGAGTCATTACAGGGTTTTTACAATAACAAACATAAGTCCTGAGGTCTGGTTGGAATGTATTTTAAAGAGAACTGAGGTTCTTCAGAAAGCAAGAAGAAAAGTCAAGGTAGAAATTAAAAACAAAACCAAACAAGAATGACAAAAGAAGAAACCCCACACTGAGCTTTTCCTCTTGCTGGATTAATTAGCTTTAAGATTACAAAAGAACCGGAGACTTCATTAAAGAGCGTGCTGGGGAGAAAAGCTGCCACCCTCAAATGTGAGCAGTCAGCTGTGCGTGGGGCTGGCTGTGGAAAGGGGCAGGAGCCCTCGGAGCCGTCCCCCGCAAGGTCTCGCACAGCACCGGGCAGCCGTTCGGCAGCGCCGATCGCTGTAAAAGCCTGACCTGATGTTCCAACGTTTGAGTGACTTCAATGTCGCACGCGCTGACTGTAAAAGGGCTTTCCATAAATTCCTGTTGATTGCACATCTGCTGACAGTTAATCAATTTTATGAAAACAGGTAATTAGGAAATAGAGCGTTCGCTTCTATGGCCGTTGCGATAGGCTGGTGACTGTTCGCTGCCCGAACCCGCGGGCAGAGCAGTTGCTGTGAGCACAGGCAGGTCTGCCACTTAGGTGATGGTTTTAATTAAAGAGCAAATGGGTGGTTTGGGGTTTTTATATTGGTGGCTGGTGTTATTGCTTGATGTTCAGCTGTTTTCATCAGCTGCGTGTTGCTGACGCTATCTGAGACCTGTGCAGCGAGCCCCTGCCCGTCCTGGAGAACCTGGCCACCGGTGACGGGCGAGCGGGGCCACTGGCCAGGGACTGAGGGTGGTGACAAAAGTTTGGGCTCCTGAGGCTAATGATGCTCAGACACGTGCAGAGCAGGATAAAAGCATGCCACTTGTTTCTGCTGGTCTGTCCTGTCCTTTTTTGATGAAGTGCATTTGACCCAGGAGGTCACCCGTGTCTGCACAGCTTTTGTCACTCCTGTGGTCAGTGCCAGATAAAGCTCTGGGACGTATTAATGAAGAACACTGATTTGGTAATGGAAAAATGTGGTCAGTAAGTGAAGTCTTCAATCAGGAAACTAATAGCATGTTCATAATGAATCATGGGAACATTTAAAATGTTCAGCAGGAGTAGATGAGATGTTGCCCAGGAGTGCTGCTGTAAAAACACCTTACTATCCAATGATCGAATGCAAGAAGACTTCAGGATATTTGCTTGGAGGAAATAGAAGGTTACTAAATATTGCCTCCATTTTGAGGATTTTCTGACACAGCCTCGTTGCAGTGGGCATTTTACAACCATATTTGAAGAGTATTTCAAAAACTGTTGATCTATGTGCCTGCTATCATGCAAAATTTAAGCCTACAGTTCAAGAAACAATTGGTTCCACAGATGCAGTTACTGTCATAAGATTAATCTAAGGATATGAGCTAAGGTTTTTGTTCTTTTCTGTGAAATCTGCATAAAAACACTTAAATTTTACAAAGTGCAGACAGGGGGAAGAGCTGTGTGCAACCATGCCTTGTTGCTCAGGACCTGGGAGTAACCAGTATGCGTGACTGCCCAGCAAAGCCATCATTAATGTTAATGTTTCAGCTGCAAGCATTGTTCACTACTGTTTTTAATTTATTTTGTACAGCTTAAAAAAAAAAAAAAAAAATCCATAACATAAGAAATCTATAGGTAAATGAGAGTTGGGTTTTCTCTTGCAACAGCAGCATGGGCTTTAACTGGAGGTGCTGTATATGGGGAGAGGGGGTAAAAGGGGGAATAATTTAATCTCCAGGACATCCATTTGCATTAATTGCTCATGTACCAGGTATCAGATTCTTCCTGTCTAGACCATCCTACAAAGATTTTCTTAGCTCTTGGCTCAGGAACAGGTGCTTCTAGATATGTGCTGAGACTTTCCTAGAATTTTAAAAACAAAACTGAGGAGCTGTCAAAATAGACAATAATGCCAGCATTTTAAACCTGTGTGTTCAGTGCTTGAATAGGAGCTGATTTCTATCAGTGCTGCTAACTCCTATCATCCCAGCTGGACTTCAGGCCCTCCTAAACCTTGAAATTAAAGGAGATAAGATTATGTTTCTTCTGGTATCTTCCTTCTATAGTTAAAAGGTGTGAAAAATCTTTGCAGTTTGTGTCACTAAAGATTCTTTAACTCTCTGATTTTTTTTTTTTTAAATCCTTGCGTTTCCAGTAGCTTCATCCCAGTAACTGCTGAGGAAAATCATGTTGCAGTCGATACAAAACTGCTTTACAGCAGTGCAGAATTGGAACAAAGTGTCTGTGCCCTGTCTGCCTTAGCAGTGCTGCTGCTTACGAATCCCCGTGAACACCAAATGTAACTAAAACACTGCAAAGTGCCTCCACGATGTCTAAATTTGCGACAGCACGTGCGTATCTGGAAGTATTTTCTCTTTCACGTTGGTGAGTAATGTCAAGTATTTATGTTCATTCCCCATGATTTAATCTTGGGTAGATACTGTAATAATGCTTATAGAATACTATATATGTGATGTATGTGTGCTAAAGGAAAGATGGGGGTGACTAAATGGCAGGGGTAATGATCTGTAAAGTGTTAGGACATAAGAAAACAATAAAAATAGAGATAAAACGGAGGGGAGGATATGATTTCAGTTGTATTGGCCCACCACCAAACAAGTGACAAGGAACTGTATGGGGCACTGAGATCCAGCTTGTAAAACATGAAAACATATTGTGGAGATGTTATTTTCCACTCCAGCTTGACAGCTGCCCCGTGACCCCAGGCAATTCCCTTCAAATCTGCTTTGCCCCTTGCTTGGCTCATCTCTTGCAAACTCTGTTTCTTTCAGTATCTGCTTAGGCATGACTTGACACATGGGTTTTGTCTTTATTGAGGTCTACAAGCGTTGCTAGATTTAAAATGTAACCTTTAATTTCATCTCCTGTGTAATACCTACCCCCATTTAACTTCAGCTGGGCAGTCTGTGTAACTGAGGAGGTGTCTAGACTAGATGGGACTACTCCTGAATTTGGCCAACTAGATCGATATTTTTGCTGGTAGAGATGATAATACAGTGGTACAATGTTCACCGCAGGTTGTATAACTCGTGAGGGAGCCTTTGGGAGGAGAAATTCAAGTAGCCGATGTACACGGATGTTTGAGGTCCGTGCCTTGGCTTATCAATGGGTACTGACGTCCTTGACAGCCCCTTCTCAGCTGTCCCTTCCTAAACTGGCTGGACTGAGTTCAGTTTGAGTGCAGACAGAGCACAACACGCTCGGACAGGTTTCTCCAGTAGTGGAAGGCAAAATCATCTTTGATCCTGAATCCAAGGCACCCTGGTCACGTGTGCTGCGTTCATCTAGTTCTGCCATGAAATGAATGATTGTGTCGGTCCACTTCAGTTCTAGCCAGTTCTGTCTCAATTTGAGCTGTTCTTGTTGAGTCAGTTTGAGTGCTGAGGACACTTGAAACTTCTCAGACCTGACAGGATGGTATGTTGCTAAACATAAAAACAGGCTTGGAGTATTATGTTGCTACGATGGTCGGTTGTTCTCTTCCAACACCCAAAGCTCTTCTGAGTACACAGGGATGTGTGTATACCCCTGGGGTAGGGATGGCTGTACCGTGAGCTCAACAGGTGGAAGAGGCTTCACTCAGCACTAATATGAAATAATCATCTCAAAGAAAAGCTAGATGGACTTGCGTGTTTGAATTTATTGGCAGTAATTTGCATTTTTCCTCATTAAGGGCTGATTATTCCGATAATAAAGAATAAACTTTGCCATCAAGCATCTCAAGGGGCTTAACAGTGCTTAATTAAGCATCATAATTTTCTTTGAAGCAGGTAAATGTTATTGTGTATTGCAGGTAGGCAAGTTGGGACTGAAGAGCAAATGAAGCTTGTCGTGTTGAAGAGCTAGGCTTTGCTGAAAATGAACATTTTTAGGAGCTGTATGTTTTCAGCAGAGGATAGACATTAATCAAGGGGACTTAATTTTTCCACTTCCTTGTGCCATATGTAATTTCTCCCTGGATATCAAACAGCTTAATTGTCTGCTGGGCCTCAGCATTTTTCCGATTCTTCATATTTTATGTGAAATTTGCACAAGAATAAATGCCTTTATGGCAAAACAAACACATAAGTTCCTGAATGTGTAACTGAAAAACTAACTGTGCAATGGTGGAAGGTATGGTATGGAGTACGCCAGACAATTCTGTCTTCTAAAAGAACACAGCTCTACTTGCACAGGCAGTGCTAAGTGCACAAGAAAGAGGATCTCTTACAATTTTTCAATACGAATGGCTGTTTCAAAGAGGTGGGTTCCACCTGATTGTGGAGAAATTCTTGCTTTGGAACGAAGAGGCAAGCTACTCGTTTGCATGTACATAATATTACTGTTGCCCACTCTTCAAAAAAAGTCAAAGGCCCATCTGGCAATTGCATTCAAAACACTCAAAGTCATTGCCTAGCTGCATTTTTTGCCTTTGAGCATCTGCCATGCTCTGGCAGCAAGGCACTGCTGAGTGCCGGGGCAGCGGTGGAGAGTCCCCTTCGCTGCCCGGCACAGGTTGGGCATGTCCCATCTGCAGGGATCTGCCTCCTGCCTTGCTGCAGCCGCTTTCTGTTCAGTGCATCCCTCCTCAATTAGGACCTATAGTAATTAGTTTCCTTGTTTTCCTGAATTGAAGTTCTTGGCTGAAATGGAGGAAGAATTCACACTGCATTACAGGCTATTATGACCTAAAGAAATGATACCGAATCTACACAACTGCTATAGCCATTAGGTGTAATAAAATCTAATTTATAGTTAGTGATAGAATATAAAAGAATTACAAGGGCTTTGACTGAAGATTTAATACTTACAGTAAAACATGTTTGCACATTTTGCCCCTGGAGCGGAGCACAGCCTTTAGCATAGGTACTGTTTTGGCATCTTCTCTCTGTTGCTCTGTTCTAGCAATAAGGACAGATTTAAAGGTTTGCTAGGTGGTATCCTGGTCAGTTAAAAGGAAAGGGTTACAACAGGTTACTAACACTGGATTTTGTTCTGCTGTTGTAAGCAACCCATATTGTAAGACACCAGAGGAAAGAAAACGAGTCTTTGTAGAAGGGCAGGACATTCCTGCTGGGATCATCATGAAGAGTCATGCTCTAGGAAATAACACTCAAGAAAGAGTCACTGGCTCTTTACAAGGTGCCAGGTACCAAACTCTCTTGGTTTTAGAAAGCCTAGAAAATAAGATTACTTTGGCCATACCACAGGAAAGCCAGATTGACCCCCCTGCACTCTGGAGCCACCTTAGATTTACCCACCGGTGGCATTTTTCTATTCTCTGGAAAAAGATGGTGCAAGCCAAGGTGGGGGTTTGATCTACGCCCATGGCAACTCGAGTGTGCCCGCAGGCATGTTGCTATGCTACAAATGCACTATCAGCTTTATTCCATGAGAAAGCTGAGAGGTGTTAATATACCTGAAACTGATCATTTTAAATATTAAACTTGAGACAGGCTTCAAAAAGCTTTAGTCCCAGGAGTCATTTCCTCCTTCCCATTTAAGAAAAATCAATCTGCTCAGCTGCTGAAAGGGTGTCCTGCAGCCAGAGCGATTCCCTCTGCTCAGCTCGCCTGGCTCCCAGCCCTCCCATCCACCTCCAGAGCATCCCTGTGCTCCGTGTGGGATGGGCAGTGTGTGGCCTCGGCCGGAGCGTCGCCGAGGTCCCGGCTGTCGGCTTCCATGCCGCTGTGCCGTGGAGGATCTGGTTGCAGGCGTGGGACCTGCTTCTCCTCTTGATTACGCGGCTTGGCCCTGGCGTACTCTCACTGGTACCTGATTTATGCCAGTTTTAGCAAGATGAGAGCTGGCTCTTTCTACCCATGTACGTAAATTACCTTTCCAGGGTCACTGTGATAACAGATTCTGAATAATATGCGGAGTCAATTAATTAGAGTGCTGGTACTCTACTGATCTGCGGAAAGGTCACAGTCATATTTACCTTTTCTGCTATTAAAGTGGGCAGTGAAAATCGGTTTTACAGTGCATCTGTGAGTTTATCAATGACTTCAAGGCATGTGTGTACTATTCAGCCGTTAAACTGCAGTGACTGGTATCCGAGTTACTGTTGTTGCTGTCGTTATTTGCAAACGTGTCACAGCAGCATCATTTGAGTGTCTAGGTTTCATGTACATGTTGTTTTTCTTTTCTTAAAAATATGTCTTGAAAAGCAGTGATGCTGGCATGTCAAAGAACAAATGTACCTTCGGTGCTGTTCAGTTTGTCTTTTTTCCATCCAACTCTAACTTCTCACAGTGTGATCAACTTGTAAACAGTTTCTGTTTGAAGCAGTCCTGTAAAAACTGGAGGTTAATAACCCCCAGTAAAGTTTGTATATTATGTCAGCAGCTTGCCGGCTAGTGAGACAAAATAAATACTTCTGATGTAAAATGTGATGATTAAAAGCTTCAGATAGACAAATATTTTTCTTCCATGCATATTGAGCATTTGTGATGAGCTCATGTGTTAAACTATGCTGATCGTTCTGAAGAGGCCCCTGGATTTATCTTCATATGGCAGCATACAATCCATTCCCCAATGCTGTTCCGAATTAGCTTTAACATTTGGTAAGGTCTTCAACTGCAAATATCTAATTTCTTGTTCAATATTCAGATTTCCAAATGAAATAAATGATCTATTTACATGCATCAGTAGACCATCTGGTTCCATATGAGAATTCAACAAAGAATCTATTAATTGTCACGCATGTTTATTCATCATTCTCAATTCATAATTATTATAAATAATTAAATTGGAGAATCTTTTGCAAATAAACAAGCCAAATGATTATTTTGAAGCTCCAACTTCCATACCTAAAAGAAAATAAAATTAATAGCTCATGTAAATATCCAAGAAAAGGAAAACATTCAATTACATGAATAAATAAAGCACTATCATTTTCTGCAAGTAGCTAAGTCCCTTTCATCTTGCATTTAAAACCATAATTACCCTCACCAGTAGAACATGTAGAAGACAACAGAAAGAGAAAACAATGTATAGGAAGAAAGTGTTAAGGTAAATTATGTGAAAGCATCAAGACAAGACAATTTGTCTGTGTTACTCTACTATTTCTATAGTTATCTCCCCAGAGAGAGAGCAGCACTGGCGTTATGTCCGTGTATTTATAAGCCTGTGCTGGGCATAGCATTAAAAGGAGAAGGAGATGTTTTGGGGTGTAAAGGGAGGCAGCATGTGAGCTACAATGCAGATAAGGATGAGTAAGGAGCGGGAGCTGGCTGTGAACTGGGAGGGTGTGCTGGAGAGGGGGGCTGGCAGGAACGCTGCTGGGGATGCTGCTGCGTGGGGTGGGACAGAAACTCTGCTGTGGGACCCAAACCAGCATGGGGGGAGGCTGTGGAGGGAGCTGAGGATGCTTTAGGTGATCGCTGTGTGGATGGGACGAATAAAATAGATGGAGTTATTTTTGAATAAAGCATGGCTAGCAAGAGAGGACAGAGGCACAGTATTACTTCTCAGATGATTTTGGATAGTTCATGGCTGGGCGGAGATGTCTGTAACAGTTTGGGGTGTAGTGTTTTAAAGGGGAGCCCAAGTTCCCTTTGCTAAAGTCTCTGGAAGATTAAAAATAGAGGGATGATCGTGGTCTTGTGGGGGAAATTTTGAGGTACATCTAAATAGCATCCATGCATCCCTAGAGCCACTGGAGCCTTATTTTTTGTTCCCAGCCACTCCAAGCATTATTTCTGGAAATAAGAGTCCTCGGGCACATAGTACTTTCACTGTGAGTGACTTCAAGCTGGAAAATGTGATTCATTGGAGCTAAAATGTAATTTCCAGAATACTCATCTCTCACAGCTTATCTTCTGGAAAAAAAAGACATTTCGGCATGTCAGCAGGTGAAAAGGTTGGACACCTGCTGCGACTTATGGATAGTGTTTTATTACTTTCACATTTCTTATTTTAACTTCATTGCCTGACATAGTCATTACCTTCTCAAGGACATAGTTTTTAAAAGTATTGGGAGTCTTCTATCTAGAGTATGCTGAAACTCCGTAATGCAAGACATAAATGTACCTAATGCATCTCTTTCACTTTCATGCCGAGCCTTGGAAATGACACGGCTGTGTTCATTATGTACTGATGGTTTGTCTCAAGTTCTTCCAGGTTGCTGTAATTTTAAAAGTTGGTATCCTTATTCCTACAGCCAAGAAGGGTACAAAATTGGCAGTGATTTATAGGTGTTTCCCTCTGATTTATTAATCCAAATTAGCACAGCTCCATAATGAGAGAGATTGTTCCTACTTGGTATTTTTTGAGGGTTCTGCATGAGCCTATTGGGGTTGCAATTTTCAAAATCCCATTAAATATTAGACCAGTCTGAGCCTCTAACAGGATTGACAGACGTCAGCTCCAAATCAGAGGTCAAAGCCTGGGCCCTGGAAACTAACCTGCTTTTGCTGAAATCTCGGTTCAGACATCCATCCATCCCACTGGTATTTCATCTCTTCATTCCAAGAGTGAAAAATAGGCTTTTTGTCATCCAAAGTTGACAGTTTAACAGCTTCCTGTTATGATGCTTAAAACCTGTGTGCGATGTACCTTAAAGTTGCAGGATTTACTTTCCTTGGGGTTGGATCAAGCAGTACCGATGTGAAGGCCACGAGATTCCTGCCCTCCATTGCCCGAAAGTGAAAGCCGTACTTAATGACGATGTTCCCTGAGCCTCAGGGTTTGTAAGAGCTGTTCACAAAGGGTCTGGCAGAGGCTGTCTGAGCCACACGTCTCCGTTACCAGGTACATACAGAGGAATCTTAATGAGCAAATCACAAGCCACGAGTCAATCTATCGGAATCGTTGTCAGCAGTAGAAGCTTTCCTTTCCTTTGGATGTATAGGAGGTGACAGTTGTAACGTGGAGGGATTGTTCCTCCCTGCTGTGTGATTTCTCTGGCTGTTTGTGTGATACCGGAGTGGTGCTGTGGATGGCCCTAAAATAGGAAAATGAATTCCAGGTTCCCAGTCTGTAACCTTTTGGGCTCAGTTTCAGTTGTAGAAGAAAAACCTTTGTAGAACAGGCAGAAGAGAAGGCCTGACATGCTCATCTGCACTTTATGCTTTTGTTGAAAATATTCTGCCATTCTCTGTCTCCACAAATCACTTGGAGGAGTGTTGCAGGCAGTACGACATTGCTGTGTTTTCATTGAATGTGGCTGCTGAGAGAAAGTCAGGAAAACTTATTTTGGCGTATTGTTAGGTGTGTTGGGTTTGGCGGGGGTGTCTCGTGTTTTTTACTGCAGCCAAGAGACGCTATTTCAGTGTTTCAGGCATTAAAGCTAGAGAAAACCTGGAACAGGTTTTATAGAAAGATTTATGCAGCTTCCGAAGACAAGTGTGCACATGCTCGCAATTATTGTTCACCCGTAAGTTTGCTGAAATCTAACTCGGTCTCCTGAGTGACAAGTATAAACTACTGTGCAATTGTTTTTCCCTTTTTTAATGAACTCGTAAGCCTCATTTGTATGTTGAATGAGGAATCGATGCAATCAGACCACAAAAAGTAGATATTCTGTAGAGATCAGACCGTACGATATTAGCAGCTGAAACGTTACCCTACATGCCGTCACCATTTATAGAGGTAATGGAAAATATTGATTTCAAAAGCCATTGCCAAAATATGAGAGCATATTTTAAAACTTGCTTGCTTCTGGAATTTCATCTCCCCTATCAAAAACTTTTTGAGGATGCCTGCATAACTACTCTGACACTAAAATTTCCTCTTCTAAGCCTGGTTAATGAAGAAGTGTCCAAAAAAACATATAAAGATTTTTCTGGCTGCCTGTAATAGAGAAATAGGAAGTGTCACTGGGATGGCAAGTACTGATGAAAAGATAAGTAATTGAAGCTAAGAAATTGATGTAAATCAGAAACTTTCATTGCTTAGTATACACTAATGGCATTTTTTGTTTTACATCAATTCCTCAGCATACAATTTGTTTAATGATGGTTTTATTTTTGAAGCTTCTCTAATAAAATATTCTCATACATTGTATCCTAACAAATAGAAGAACTATAAATTAATGTTTTTGTGATTTGGACATGTTTAGGATACTTCTTTTGTCATCATGCACGTGGACACATATGCTCATGGACTCCACAGGTGTCCAGAACTCTTCCCCAAAAGCTAGAAATGGAAGTGGTAATAGATTTAGCAGTGATTGTTCTACAGACAACATATAAAAAAATTGTAAAAGCTACCTTTGTGCTATGTGTAGACCTAGCTGGAAAAACTGATGAACATCTCTGTCAAAGTGCAGATCAGTTGAAATTAAAATGCTTCATGTAATCATGCTGTCATTGCTGAAAACTTAATTTTGAAGAGGGTGAAGGCACTAAGAAGATCATAAATTCAGGTAATGTCAAACGTCCCATTTCGACATTTTTTGAATGAAATGTTTCAGTACTACCTTTCAAAGTGTCTTTCCATTTTTGAAAGACTTTTTTAAGACTCAATTATCTTTTTATCTTTTTTTCATAAGCAAGTGTCAGATTATATCAGAGTCCAGTATTGTAAAGTTCAGGCCTACACATCTGTAAAATATGCCTCTCATCTTGAAAAAAAAGTTTTGAGATTCAAATGCTTCAGTTCTTCTCATTATTTCTTGATCATTTTTGAACCAAAGTGAAAAAGGTGTCCTGCCTAGCACCGCCAGTGAAGCTGTTTTCTTTGTTGCTAATAGTTCTAGTGAATAAACGAGTAATCTTAAGTGAAATAATGGAATACCCCAAACGTCACCAAAATATTTTTTTATATTAAAAAAAAATATATATATATATTATTGGATTATTTCTTTTTCACCAAAAAGCTGCAGTTTTTCTTTATTTCTTTGTCTTTCCATTGTAGCCTAGGCTAAAGACAGGGTACTTGAGCAAGACAGGAAACAAATGAAAAAGAAATATTTTTTGAATGTACAAGAGGCTTCCCATCCCCTCTTCAGGTGCCGGGGGCGGAGGTGGCCCGGGGACCGAGCGCAGCCTGCGGGGTATTCAGACACTGAAGCTTGCGGGGAGGTGTGCGGGGGATGCACCCCCAGAGCTGAAAGCAGAAGTGGAGGGTACACTGCTGCATCTGCGGCTCAGGTTTAATCAGAAGTTAACAATCCCCTTTGCAGAAATACTTAAACGTGCCTTGGTTTTGCAGAATTTAAATGTGCATCATAGTAGAGATGTGAGCGTCCTCTTTGGGCAAATGTTATCACTGTTAAATAAAACACACTGTGGTAAGTGTAAAGTGGTGCTTATGTAAGCTGAAACCCCTGAAATATGAGATTTGTATATACAATGTCTGCTAATAAATTTGTGGTAACCGTCATGGTTTAATAGAAAGTCCATAGGAGAGGAGAAAGAAAACATATTAACCTGTAGCAGTTATGGTAACTGGTGCTGAGGCTTAGAGCAGTTTAATGAATGTAACATCATAAAGTATTCCATAGGTGGGAGAAAAGCTGTAGATCTGAAAGGAGTGGTGTGAGGTAGATCATTTTCTCAATCGAATTGGAGAAAACCTCATAAATGCCTGTCTGGCGTTAATCTGATATTGCACACACAAATACACCCATTAGCATCCCTTGATGGGACAGGCTGGCTGCTCCCGACTCCCCCTTCACTTGAATTTTGTTCTCTTAGGTCTGATGTGCTTTAACTTCTTGCTTCTAATCTGATGACTCGATCAGGGCTACCAAGCCAGGGGCCTGCCCTCGTATCGGGGTACAGGTTTATGGGCTCTGCTGGAAGCCTGTGGAGAGCCCACGGGCCGGGCTGGCTCTGGTGGGGGTGTCATGTCGTGGGTAATTTCTGTGCTGAACCGATGTCTCGGGGGGGACGGTTACTCCAAGCAAAGCTCACACCTGACTGCAAGGAGATTATTAAGGCTGCAATGTGAAAAGAAAAGAGCTGTTCTTCCTCCTGCAGACCCAGTTTTATCCTCTGCCTGGTGAATTTTGCTAAACTGACTCCATCTCAGGCAGCGAGCAGGCTGGCATGAAAGAGCAGGTGTAAATTTGTCACACTTGGTGTCATAGTCCCAGCTGAAAGGATGCTTCAGATCACAACCTGCAGACAGACCACAGCTTTTTTTGCCTCTCTTTTTTTCTTTTTTTTTTTTTCTTTTTTTCCCCCTATACCATTTCCAGAAATAGAGCTTATCATCAAGTCCTGCCCCGGTGCGGTCTCTCCACCGGCCTCCTTGCTGGGGGAGGTTGTTCCTTGGAAGTGGGTTCTGCTGGAACACAAATTAAAGCGCTACCCGACTGCTCGTAGCCTTTCCGCTTGTTCACAGGGACCGGGACTGATCTTGTCTGGTAGGAAAGTCACTGAACCATAGCTCGCACAGGTATTTGGGTACAGAGCCATCCCTGCTTTTTTGATAGGTATCAGAGATGTCTAACTGTCGAGCGTCTTTCTCTTCTCATGCCTTTTCAGAGACAGGTGGAAAACAGACTGCGGTCTAACTACTGAACAGTTTGGGTTCCTGTTTCATTAGCTGCTGCATTCAGGTTGACTCATTCCAGGATTATGTAGGCATTTTATTCACGGTGTTATTACTGGAAAGCTCTTTCTGCAGAGGCTTGGAATATAAAACTGAAAATATTCTGATTGTAAACTGTCTAAGATAATATGCAGTGTGTTGTAAAAGTAGGTCCTGTCTGTGCAACACTAATTCCACAACTGCAAAAGCCGTAGTAAGTGTTCAACTTTTTCCTGCTACCATGTCTGTGTTTTTGGTAACTGCCAAAATTGAGATTCTCATCACACACAAATCTGTAGTCTGCCTTGTCTTCACATTTAATTTTTTTCTAGCTCAAAACCAGTCTTTTAATGCATTACTACTGGATGTTTTGGATATTTTCTCCAAGATTATAACAATCCAAGAATTTCAAAGACATGGGGGCTTATAAACTCTCTCTTGGAATGTGCCATAAAGCAGAAAAAGGAGCCAGAATTTGTATTATTTCATTGTTCTCCTACACCTCAATGAAGCTGTCGTCCAAGGGGCACACACAGCTGTCGAATTAAAATTAAGCTGAAGAGACTTCAGCAGTAGTGGGGGGTTCTTTTTGTGGTTTTTACCCTAATTTATCTCTTCTGCCCAGGTCCCTGCGTTGGGTTCTGAGATGTGAAAGCCAACTGAGCTTTCCATCATTAGATGGCTACACCCTTCTCTGAGGAGAACCAGGTCAAAATGTGATTGCTTTTCCCTTAAGAGTGAAAATGATGTACCTAAAGAGAAGGTTTCTGTCTCAGAGTTTCTAGTCTTCAGTTTCAAAGTCTAGAATGTTTTTTTTTCTCCCTGCTAGCTCCTGGCAACGTGAAGAGCTTTGAAACACAAATATTTATGGACGAGGCAGTGTTTGGATTAGGGAATGAAGAGTCTGGATCAGTTGCATTGCTTATCTTTTTAAGAGAATGAATATTACAAGCATGGGTATACTCTTAAGATAACATCTTACAGCTTTGATTCCATAGAACATGCTTGATTAAAAAGTAGACCAAAGAAAGAAGAGGTTCATTTTACAGCTTCCTGCAAAGATACAGGATTTGGCACCAGTCCTCAGTTCCTTGGCAACATGTCCAAGCCTGGAAAAAAAGGTTATAAATATACATACTTATAAAATAGTTATGATTAGGGTAGCATCTGAATGCCACAAGTTATGCTGGGCTCCAAGTGCTCAGGCAAGCCCGAAGGCAATAGCAGACCCAGAGGCAGGACGCCGAGTCGTGGAGAGCAGCGGCACAGGATGGAGCGAGATGCCTGGCGTCCTACTGCTGGGCTGGGCACTGGAAAGGGAGATGATTCTGGGCCCCATATCCCATCAAAATCCGGCCAAAAAGCATCTATGCTCTAGGAAGTGATTTTTATTTGTTCCCTGGGTAAACAGAGAACTCTTTACCGGGTTCTGCCAGTCCAGCACCTTTCAGGCACTGTTAGATTAACTTTTAGAAAAATAATAAAAATAATGGCCCAGCTAATTAATGCCCTAGGAATTCTATAGAAGGCCTTATGACACCTACATTAATACCAAATGAGTTCATTATGATTAATGTTATTAAAATAAATGTCATGGAAATGAATAATGGCTTGGTCATTATTTTAAATTGTTGCCACTGGATCTATAAAAGCTAATGATTCAATTCTGGGGAAGTAATTCTGCATGTTCATGTCTAAAACCTGGGGAGAGTTCAAACTTTTCTGTAAAAAATAGCTGTGAAAATAACGTGAAAAGGTGTGTGTATTCTCTGAAAAACAGAATGTGCCCTGGCTTCAGAAAGGTCAGGTTTCCCTATGGCTGAAAGGTGGGATGAGCAGCTTTCTGACTGGGGAATTTCTTTGTGCTTGATGATGATTTCAGAATTGTTCATGCTGATTTGTGTTTAGGTTTTCATCAGGCTGGATTCCCCCCACCCCCCTGTTCTTTTTTAAGGGAGGATTTGGGCTTCTGTCTGTGAATTCAGAATTAGGTGATTTCTCAGATCCATACATCCGAACGTTTGCCTTTGCGTTGCATTGTTTGTAACAGATAATTTTGTATAAATGATTCGAAAGTGAGAATGGCCAAACCGAAAGCGTTTTCATTTGGGCAGAGTGTGTGTGTCAGCAATGGAGACACACCATACTGTTCTTGAGTGTTTCTCCCACTTGCAGCCATGCTCAGGTTGTGTGCCTGTCCCCCTGCCTGTCCGTGTGGCACATGGCTGTGCTGCCAGAAGTAATTTTGGCTGGTTTTAGCATGGCATTGCTCAGCTTGAGTAGATCCAGTCAATGCAGCCTCTGCTGAGGAAGGTGTTGGGGTTGGGAGAGTCTCTGTAGCTGTTGTACTGCATTGGATTTTCTAATAATCTCAAGCAATTACTTCCAAGTACTTTTTGACTACACTGCTACAACATAAATGCTTCCCTCCTATTTCTTGTTGTATGCATGGTTACAGTTTAATTGCACTCGGAGATCACGGGTGTGAGATGTGCTGGAGGTGGCAGCGTGATCATGAACTGCTCTGCTGCACCGGGCAGCTGTTCAACACAAAACCGTCCCATTTGTCATGAGACTGTTGGTTATGGCAAAAGAGCGGGGAGCAGGGTCTTACCTCTAAGAGAAGGAAAAATAACATGGTTGTAAAGAAACTAGGAATTTGAATCATGAAGACTATCATTTGAATTATGAACAATGTACTACAAAATAACCTTATATACAAAACAAGAAGTGGTGAAAAAGATTGCATCTTCCAGACAACTGGTCAAAGTCCTCAGAAGTTGTTACTTGGAGGGGATAAGGGAGCTGCCAGAGTTGTGTTGCCTTCAAGATCTGTTCCTGGTTTTTGGAGAAAGTGCTGCTGGCTGGCCAGCACTGACTTGTCAGATTAAAAGATGGTGTCAACTCATGGGAAGTAGGTGATTAGGTTTATCATGCAATGAGAAGTGTGCTAAATAGATGAATCCCATAAAGGATGCCTCAAGCTTGAGAAAGCCATGGCCAGTGCCCACAGCCATCCCCATGACTCTGCCCTGGCCTCCTGCTGTGCTACAACCACCTGAATAGCTTCTGCTCTTCTTTCTCGGAGTCTGTGGTGGTTCAAAATCCTCTTCTGAGATTTTATCAGGGTAATAGTGGAGCTCCTGGCCTCCCCATTAGCACTGCCCACATGTGACACAGCTCCCACCTTCCCAAAGCCTGACTGAGATTGGGTTTTATTCACCCTAGCTGTTCTCATTGCTTTGTGAGATTACTCAGTATTTATAATAAAATATTAATGTTTGAAAATTGCTTTAAAGATTAGGAAGTGATATTCATTTAAGACTGTTCATGTTCTTAGGGAATCTTGAAGGAGTGAAAATGAAGCCTTTTGGAGAGGCATGTACAACAGGACAGTGTAGTTGAGATTCAGGCTGCATGCTTTTGTAAAGAGCTAGGTAAATAGTAAATACTATTATTGTTATTCATTGATTTATATAGCATTTTTGTGGCATGTACTAAATTGCTTGTAGGCTTAAAACTGAAGCGTGGCTGTTCATGGGAATCAGTTCACCAACCAGTAAAAATTCATCCAGTCCTAATGTAAAAACATGTTCTGTTCATTCAGAACAATTTGGATTTACACAGAATGGCAGAAATTTGATTTTTTTCTGGGCTATAAGAGTTGATACGAGATTGATAATGACATAAATAGTCTGCTTTTTGCTTCTGTTATGTATGCAAATTGCTGTCTTCATTATTCACCTCTTATTTTGATTTTCCTAACACAGTACAGCAGTCTTACCAACATAAACTTGTCTTTACAAAAAAGAAAAGCCTAAGAAGGAAAATATTTACATTACTGACATTTAAAAACCAATTCTTTTCAGTGCAGTGGTTTTTACCTATGCAAATCTTTTTAGGAACTTGTGAAGCCTTAGGAGACGTTCTTTAGAAGCTTGATTAAAGTCTCAGCTGGAATAAAATATTTAGCAAAAAGATGTTTCTGTACTCTTCAATTACTCCTTAATGAATCGTCTTTGTTAACCTACTAGGAGACATCCTGTATCATTCAACGTCTGCTTGTAAGTTTTCGTTCTTGGCTTAGTCAGATATATGTAAATTCATTTTTGGTCGTATAATCCAATCGTCACAAAAAGGACGAGAAGCTTGCTGCCACTGAGAGTGTTTTGTCGGTAGGGATAAAGGAAAGGAAACAGACTGTCGGCCGTGCTGTCCTGGGGGTCGGTGGCAAAGGGCGTGCTGGCAGGGGCAGCCACTTGGTCGCTTCTCTGCTGCTGCTCAGTGACGGTGCTGAGCAGGGGGCTGGGGAGAGGGGCCGTGCCCAGAGCCCCTCCGTGGCAATGGGCGGCCGAGCGGCACCTCCGCCCCTTCAGAGCAGGGCTGATACTGTCCTTAAAGTGTCCAATAAAAAAGATATAGAACAGGAGGAAAGAGATCAATATTTGATTTCCAGTATTGCCAAAACAGTGCAGTAAAGTTTAAGGGGTACGTCTTGCTGGGAAGTTAAAATCGCTAGGGGTGTAAGAAATGTAACAAGGGATAAAATTTATGTAATTTATAGAATTATTTTTAAAGCAATGCTTTTGCCCGGTCACAATACTATTATAACTGTGGTGATGTAAGGTCTAATTAATGAAATGACATTGGGAGAAGAGGTACAAATCTGCAGAGTATGCATTTTACTGCTGCTGATGTAATTATGCTGCAGCAACAGAGCAACACACTTTAACCGTGACAACGCTGCTGTTTTCTAAACAGCAATGTAGGTGAGTGCACAGTGCAAGACATGCCTGATCTGGAAATGATGACCAAGTTTGTTGACATTACTGAGTTAACCAGGTCAGTGAGGATAAAAGCTGACCGCAAATAAATGCGGAAGGTCCTCCTAATGCCAAATGACTAGGTGATGAAAGGGCAGATGTAATTTAGTGTAAATAAATGTAAAGTCAATGTAAAGGGGGAAAGAAATGCAGTCTGACTTGCGGAAATATATTGATGGGATTTGGGCCGACTGGTTCCACTGAAGGACCAGATCTCAGGGCTACAGTAGATAGTTTTACAAAAATGTCAACTCGGTGCTCAGAGGTGCTCACAAAACATGCAGAGGATTAGGAGTAGGAAACTTAGGACAGGAAAAGAACATAGAAAACATGGTTATACCATTGATGCATCTTGCATACTCCTATATTAACTAAGAGACTCTGGAAGTAAAAAAGGTATGGAGGGGGTTATTGAGGACAACAAGTTATGTAAATTTTTTTTTTTTTTTTTTTTTAAGGAACATCTGAATAGGTTAGGCTTTTCAGCCTTGAAGAGTGATGACTGATGGGGAATAAAAGAGTGATCTATAAAATCATCAGTGTCATGGAGATGATTGATAGGAATCTGTAGAACTAAGAGTTACCAAATAAAACTAGCAGTCTTGGGCAAACCCAAGAGTGTTTTCAGAGCATGCTCTACAGCTGTAGAGCCTCTTCCCAGAGGGTGTTGTGGAGGCTGAAGGCTGACATGGATTCAAGAGAGATCTGGGTAACTTGATGGAAGGAAAACCCAAGGGCTATTAGAGACAGGCCTTCCCTCTGGCTCACAGTCCGTGTCCATCCAGGTGACCCAGGGACGTGGACAGGCTCACCAGGTCCTGCCACCCTTCCCTGGGTCTCCACGAAGGCCCCGGGCACTGCAGGGAGAGCAGAGAGAGTTGGTGTGACCTGCGATGGCTCTTCTTATATTGTAGGAAGTATCAATGCAAATATTTTAGATGAATAGTGGCTGGAGGGGTTTAGAGCAGCAGATGAGTCTTCCCAAGCCCTTCTTCACGCTCTGCCTCCTCTGCCCAACGTTTAGCCTGAAGGTGCACCAGGTGTCCCGGGTGGAGACGAACGTGACGCTGCGGCACAGCCAGGAATTTCACTGACGTTCCTCGGCATTTCGTAAAACGTCGGAGTCTCTCCTGGCTATAAAATTCAGGGCTCCTTTGAACTCAGCTTGGGGGAGGAACAGGATTTGAGACGAGCGCTGCAAAGTGCCCGGAGGAGAGCAGATGGGGTTGCATTGCCGTGAGTCACCGCGGCCGGTCCCGCTGCCAGCAGCGCCGGTGCTGGTGGCGGCCGCGGTCCGCGCCTGCCAGCGGTGCCGATGGGGGATGGAACCCAACGTGGTTTTAAAATCAAAACATGTGTTGTGCGCTTAGTTGTTGCTAGGGCCTAAAACCTTGTAATTTCTGAGTAGGTGTTTAATTTATTTTCCTCTTAAATTTTTTAGCTTTAGGAGGCATGAATCATTCAGTTCCATTTACCAACAGGGCTTTGCTCCTGGGTTTTGTTTCTGTGGATATTTGCAGTAGTTACCTACAGTGAGTGAGATGCTGTTATTGCTGTGTTAAGGGGCAAGATGCTGGTAAGGGAAGCTGAGAAATCTGATTAATTTTGGGTTTGTAAACAACAGAAAGAAGTCCCACATATTGATGAGAATGATGGCGTGTGTACCAGCAGAATAAGAACAAGAGGTTTAAGAAAATGAGGTTTGAGGTTGAACAATATGTTGTAAATGGGTGCAGCAGTAGTGGTGGTTGCCAGAACTTAGCTGCAATTTCTTTCCTCATGGTTTCTTGACTCTGCAGAAATATTAAACGTAACTAAAGGATGTGGCAACCCCTCTTATCTTCCTGTTCTAAATGTCTTCTCTTTGCGCTTCACCAGGGAGGGCTTATGCCTATACAGACTTAGCTGTGTGGGTGCTGTGCCCCCAGATCAGTATTGTAAACCACAAGGAGAAAAAGGGTAAGGAACAAATATTCATGTTCCTGATATATTGCCAAAACTAGATGTTGATAATTTAATCTGCTGCCTAACAGCTTGATAGTCTACAAAAAAAAAAAAAAAATCCCACTTTTTTTCATGCACAAACAGTAGAGAGCACTGCCATGGATGTTGGGAAAGCCAAAGAAATAAATAGGCTCACTGTAGTTACTAAATATGATGGTTGGCATTCAAACCTAGGTCAAATATCTCATTTCTCAGATTTGGTATTGGAATATCTCCAGTTATTTCTATGATTTATGCAGCTGTCATAAACACTTGTGTCTGTGGAAACCTACAGAAGTTACACTGAGACACTTAAAAACCTTTGAGTAAAGCCATAGATGCTTCTTTCAGCTGGAGCTTTTTGATGGAACACCCGATCCTTCTACGTGCTACTTCTGGAAATACATTGCCATCTCACACCTAAGCTACCACCACAATATTACCATCTGTGCACGTCTCCTAGTTAGAGCTGATCAGATTATTTGCTGTGAATAACACGCCACTGACCCTGCGAAGCTCACCTGCGAGCGGGTGGCCGGCGGCGAGCGCCGGCTGCTGCTTTGGGTCGGTGCTATTTGTGCTTGATGAACGGTCACCTAAGCAACAGGTTTCGTACAGTTAATGTGAAAACGGCTCTTTCTACACAAAATGGAACAGCGTGTGAACCGCGTCTTGAAACAACAGCATTAGGAAGTGCTGCGCTGGGACCAGGCTCGATCGCTGCATCCTCTGCTGAAATCAGAGTTTTGGGTGGGCCAACAAAGTTTTTCCAGACGCAGGCTCTTTTCTGCCTTAAAACAGGGTATAAAATATGTTGTTGATTTTGTGCATTCAATACTGCCTGTCTGCCCTTACACGGATTTCTTTACAATTTCTGGTCACGCAAAGAGCTGCATCATTTATAGGCAGGATTCACAGGAATGCGGCTCTGCTGCTAAGGAGCAGCTGGAGGACACGCTTAAATAAAACAGGAATCCTCCTCACAAGCTGTTTCATGTTATCATGAAGGTTTATAGATGGAGATAAATCCTTTCTGACCTATGTGACCCAGCTGGCAAGCAATGACAGGTTCCCGCTGAGCCTGGACCCAGGTTCTTTTAATATTTCTGAAACTTCTGGAGCATCCCTCCCTTCTCGTGGACATGACTAAGTACAAAGGGAATTTAATCTCCTTCTCTCATAGCTCCAATCTCCCAGGGTCTGACTTGCTCGCTTTCTTTGTAGACTGTCTGCAGTGTCCCCGCAGAAGAGAGGCTTCTCTGCACACTGAAACTGCTTCTAAATTCACTCGATAATAAATCACTCAAACCTGACTAAGTTAGAAAATCTTTGTAGCTGTGACATAACGTGACACAAATCCCTGGCTGTGAATACAGGAGTGTTATTTCTCCTTGGGAGGGGTGTGCGTGTTGAAAAGGGTTATTCTGTATTGCAATTTCCCAACTTCCAGGTGCTGTTAACAAGGAAATGGTATTTTCAGTGGCTCAGTGGACTGACCTGTGCAAAATCTGTGCCAAGCCTGCCGCGAGCCAGTCACTATTATTAGGCAGCTCTTGGTTGTCCATGGGCCTGCGAACCCACCCATCACCTCGCGTTTCTTCAGCCCAAACCTCATTTCAAACCGGAGGGGGATGCTGAAGGACTACACTGAGAATAACATCTGAGGACGTTTTTGGCAGGTTGCTTTCCAGTCTGAATGTGTTGTCCTCATTCCTTACTGTTTGCTTTAATACTGTACTTGTAAGAAAGTAAGTCATTTACTCTGCAATGAGTTCTGCGAAACTTGTGCAGGACATGTGATGGATATTCCCTGAGATCTCTTTATTTGCTTAGAGCTACCTTGCCTGCTAATGTTTAAGAAGATTTTTTTTTTTTGAGGTAGTTTTGTGATTTTATTTCCCTTTTCAGGGCCCCCAAACTGTATGTGCCTGACCTCATATTTCTATTATTGAACGTTTATGGGATGCACAAAGACATTTTACAAGAGACTGAATTAAACAAGATGTTAACACATATATTGCTTAATATTCTCCAAGTTGTGTGTTAAACTATTGAAGCAGCTCTGCAGGGGTTCAGCTCTTACAGAGAGTTATGTTTCTGAAGAAAATAATAACGAAGAAACCATTGCACTCCAGATGAAGAATGGGGAATGGGATGTCCTGGTATAGGAGTTGGGAGTTAAAGATAAGCAAAACAAACTTTGAAATTAAGCCATGCAACAGAATTAAGGCAACAAGGGGGGTGAAAAAATGCTCCCACTTCAACAGCATGTACATTTTTTGGACTGATTTGAAAACAGAGTTCAATAGGCTCTTACAGACTCAGTAATTCAACACAGGCTGCTGCTATCACTTACTAAAAAACCTGCACAGAACTTGGTAGGATGAGAAAGCAGGGAAGGGTGTGGAATAAATCACTCTGTATATTTTGCATATGTATTAGCAGAAAAGCTAGATGGAGAGTAGCATGGCTGAGAGAGTACCCTTAAAGAATCAGTTAAGTAGCATATGCTTATAAAACTAATCTTCCTTGTGCTGTTAGCCAGCACACAAGCCGGGGAGCGGCTCCAGCATTCCCCGTTGCAGGCAGGTATGCAAACTAGAGAGACCAAAATTGTGTTTGCACAGTGTTGGAGGCACAGCGTGCTTTTAGCAGGCTGTAGTTTTTCAAGCCTTCCTTCCTAAAACATTTATGTTCCTAGAAAAGCCAATAAATATCCTCATGCTTGATCTTTACCAAATTACAGTCAAGGATGGATTTCAAGTATTTTGCTGCTTGCAAACACTTTCACACAACTCTCACTTTAGTATTGCAGGGCTCTTAATGAAGCATAATAACTAAGTCCGGGCTTTTTTGGGAAAGCTTTTGTGGTCCTGTTGCCAACCATAATTGACAGCCATTTGAAATGCATGAGCTCAGTCAATGCTGTGATTACATTTTTGAAGAAACTGTCCAAACAGGCTGTGGCAGAGTGCAGTTTCCTCATACATTGTATTACCGCTGTTCCCCATCTTCGTACAATAACCGCCGAGCGCAGAGGCTTTGCTTCGGGTATGGCTCAATGACAGACTATACAAGGAGCTGTTTTGACAGCTTTGCAGCTGCCATTGGGCCCGTTCTGTGGTTAGGCTGCTGATGGGCTGTCTAGACAAGCACGCCTTCTAGGAAGCCATGTTCTTCTGGTTCGTATTTGATTATGAGACAGGCTTTTTCATCTGTAATGTAAACATGCCCCTGAAAAAAAACCCTCTGCTGTGGCATTTCTTGTATAAAAGCCCCTTTTTCTGAAGGGGTGATTTGATTCATACATTCATGCATCCCCACTACAGATATATTTTCGGCTTTCCCATTTGGGCATTAGGTTTCCTGAAAAAGAAGTGAGGTGAAAATGCTGAGCCCCTCAGAAAGTGCTCGTATTTAGCAAAGAGCCACAGCTGTGCAAATATGAGGCATTGCATGGAACAAGTGAACTGAAATCCACCTGGTTTGATCGCTTCCACTTAATACAGCCAGCCTCAGGCTTGCCCTGAAAGGCAGGAGCAAGGCTCGCCGTCTGGATCGGAGCCGGCGTGGCCCCTGGCGCGGCGATGGTAAGGCCAGCTCTTGCCGCTGCAAGCGACGGCTGCCAGCGCTTTTGCAAGACCGAACGTCGGGCTGGGGCTGAAAGGACTATTGCAGCGGGTAATTCCTCTGACCAGCGTGAAAACACACATTAATTTCCTCGTAACTGAAGCAACACATCCCAATGGTGAGGAGAGAGGGCCCTGAATCACAGGACAAGGTTTTGCCCAAGGGCTTCGCTGCTGGCTCCTTGTTGACTGCTGCTGGTTTGTTCATCTGCTCTGTGCTTACGCTCTCCTGGCCCATTTTTGCCGAGGGCACAGGGTGCCTTTCCCGGCGGTTGCGAAGGCATACATACTGCTCTGTGTTTGCTACAGACAATGGTATCAACTGCATGTAGAGAGGGCACAAAAAAGGTCACTTAAAAAGTGTAGCTTGGGAAGTCTCAGGGACTTCACGGGGAATTGGAGACGACTCCTCCCGTTGGATCTTTGCATTTCCCCTTACCTTGCTCTTGTGTATCTAAAGTAGAATCGAACTGAGAGGCCAGGTCAAAGCTACCTGTGGGGTTTTGCATTGCCCTGGAAAAAAAAATAAAAGGACAAGCAAGCTAAGCCTTCCCCTTCCACCTCACGCCAGGCTCCTGTGAACACCCCGTGTTACCGAACCTCCAGAAACGTGCCCAGTGTGCACAAATGGCAGCGCAGGTGGCTCTGCTCCCCTCTGCAAACCCCACGTACACACGTCGTGTGCTCCCGGGCTGGCAGCCAGTTCAGGGGAACGTTTCTGCGCACTGAACAGCGACCAGACCCCTGGATAAACTCAACAGCTTCTCCCCATGAAGGGTTTGAAATAGGGTAAGTGGGATGCATCATCCAGAGCTGAATAAACAAGAGATTTAAATTTCTAAATGGGCTCTCTTCCAAGCATGTTTTAGTTTGGGGAAAATCTGTTCTCTGTGGCTTTTCTGAAGACTTTTTCTGCCCTTCTGTTGACCATCCTACTTTTGTTTATGAAATTAGTACGGTGTTGAATTTCTTATGTTATTGAATTGTTTTGAGCATGTCTTAGCCCTAAGCAAATACATGGTAATAACATAAGATCAGAGCCAAAACCCCCACAAAAATTCTCCAAGTGTCAAGAGGGAGACAAACACTCACCTTGCTGTGTTTTAAGGAGATAAAGAGATCTCCAGGCTTTCTCATCCCTGTCCAGCACCAGCGTGATCCTGTCTCTAGATCGGATCAGCAGTACAATATATCACAGACTTCACAGAGTTTCCCAATCTAGAATATAAAAAGAAATTGTGAGATAGCTATAAATCCAAACATATATACTTTTGTTGAGGAAGAAAAAGAAATTAAGGTTATGAAAGATTAGAACTTAAAATTAAAAAGTCTGCTGTATCATTGAAGGACAAGAAGCTATTTTGTTAGCTTCGTAACATACAACTCAAAAATTGGTATGAGGATTGAAATGCAGCACAACAGCAAAACCACTGCAGGTGTTTTTCATAAAAGCAACATTTAGTTATTGAGTTGTTATATCTTATTTAAAAGGTCTTTTAAAATATTTGTTATCTAGTCCTACCTGTAAAATTCAGTGTTGTCATTAAGCGTGTCTAAATATTTGTTCCATTAGACTACCTGTGTTTGTGTCAACAAAAAACACAGATAAAAAATTATTCATTTCTTGCTCCTTTGATAGCAGGCTGGGTCCCTCGTGATGGGGAGTTTGGTAGATTTTGGATGACTAGCAAGTGGAATGGGTCTTACAGAGCTCAATGGAAAACCCTGCTTTTAGATCAGCCATTTTCAATTTTTTTTTCTAGTGGAAACACGGACCTCTTTGCTGTGAATTTAGCACCACTGAAAATAGTTTTGCTATCTTTAGTTACCTTTTATGATCCCCTGTAGAGCAGCTCCTGAGTCAAAAAAGGTCTGCAGATGACAGCTACAAAGCTGTAGGCGTTCTGGGCGATTCTGAAGAATGCAATAGAAAATTATGTGTCTTTGATAAAATTCTCTATTAAATTTATATGACTTTTAAACAAACTTCTGTGGAAACCTATTAGTTAAGTGTATTAAATTTTATAAGACTTTCTTGCAAGAGCTGCTCCAACTGGCAGCCATCTGGAGGGAGAAGGCAGCTGCAGCTCTGGTACTGTTTGCAGGAGCAGAGAGGATGCCAGCGTTGCACTGACTGCTACAGCATGTCTACAACAAAAGCCAAGATTTCAGGTGTGCATACGCTGTACACCCCGCTCTTCTGCTCATCCTTGACCCTTTGAGCAGAGCACCGGTGGCCAACTGTGTTGGTCACTGCCTGTGCTATTAGTCCCACCTACCAGCTCAGACTTGTTCAGTTTATCTATTCCTGACCATTTACAAGAAAGGATTTAACCCCCCAAATAATGATAATAGAAAATCAAACCATTTTGCATCAGCAGGGCAGGGAAATGAAGTGTGCCATGTTCTGTCAACAGCCGCGATGCTCTGTGTAGAGAAATTAACTCCCAAAGTGTACTTGCCCTTCGTATCTGATTTTAATCCCATGTATTTCTATCAGTTTTAATAAGTAGATTTATATTGGACACCAAATGTTAAAATTACCTAAACTTGAAACGCCTGCCTATGAAATGAGTCGGAATAGATTCTCTGTGGAAGTTACTGCAGTGCCAATAAGGATTAATTAAAACTCAAATGTTCTTCATTGTGTGTTAATTGAGGAATTGTTATTCAGTCAACCTTCTTGATTTTTCTCTGTGTTAAATAATCATAGAAGTATTTCACCTAGTCTCACTGTTTATTTAACCAACTAATTAAGGGAGGGGATATTCTGCATTTATTAGTATTTTAATTGGAGAATTTTATTCCCGGTGGCCTAAACATCTACATATGTTCAGGTTTTGTGTTTAGCTTTTTTATCTTTTAAATGACCAATGTTCCTGATTGTACACACTACAGACTTTAAAAAAAAAAAAGTACTCTGTGCAATTGAACTTCATTAGAGCTTGAAAACCAGGGGCCAGGTTTTAATCTCAGCTGTGCTCATGTAAGTCTAAAGTAATTCCCCGCTATAATAATGGATTTACTTTGAGTTGATACTGGTATCAAGATAAGAATTTGGCCTCTGTTTTAAATGATGAGAGTGCACGTTGTATAATGACGTTTAACAGTTGCCAGTTCAAAACATTGTATTTAATGGTTACTGATTTATAAAAGTTCACTTTATAACATAATCATAGTTTAGCAGGTGCCACAAAATTTAAAACTCCATAAACAGAGAGCCCTCTTGTAGGCAAAACATGAGAAAATCTTCACTTTATAAGGACAAAATTCCCATGTATTTCGGTGTTCATAGCTTTTTTCCTACGCAACCATACTCTAGATGACACTATCATTTGCCCCATCCCTGGAAATGTTCAGGGTCAGGTTGGACAGGGCTCTGAGCAAACTGATCTAGTTGAAGATGTCCCTGCTCATTGCAGGAGAGCTGGACTAGATGACCTTTAAAGGTCCCTTCCAACCCAAACCATTCTGCTATTCTATGTTCTACGTTATTAAAAACAGTCCAAACTTGTGGACTCCTGCACTGCACAGGCATATGGGTGCACAGTTGTATGTGCTCTTCCTGCAAATTGTTCTAAGGCCACACTGAAAAAAGAATAATCCAGGTAAGGATACAGAGGTCAGAATTGGCTCTTGCAGGTCCTCCCACGTTCACCCTTCTGGTGCGTTTTCGCATGCCCAGGCCCCTTTAGACATCAATACCAAATTGCTTTTCACTGATGCTGATGCCTAATGGCTCTCTAAAGCCCATGTGTGCAAATGCTGTTGCAGTGACCCGACGTAAGGCTAGAATAGGAATGAGATGAGCGAAAGAACAAAGCATTGACTCACTGAGCTCCTGCATCTCGAGCAGGATCCCCAGAAAGCCTCCCTCCGGCTGCCGAAGCATCACGCTCGCCTTCGGGGGGAATGGGGAGAACCTGCTGGGTCTCTGTGTGCCCACTAGGTCTGGGCAGAAGCAAAGCCCAGAAAGCTGCCAACTTGCATATTTTATTCAGTTGTTTTAAGAGAGAAAGTCTGTTCTGGTAAGGAAATGGGAAAGCTGATGTCCATACTTAATAAGCTTTTTTTGGAGGTGCTGTGCAGGCGTTCAGAGGAAGCAGCAAGGCAGCCCCAAGGAGGTGTTCGTGCACGACTTCCCCGAGGCACCGAAGGGATTCTGGAGCACAGGCACTGCCTGTGGGATTTTCGTGCTTGTAGGTGTTATACTTCATTTTTACACCTGCAAGTAGGAAAGGAAAAAAGAAAAAGGAGTAAAATGACACCTTTCTAGAGATTTATTTCCTCTGACCACATAACTGCAAAATAATAGATATTTGCAACTCTGAAATTAGATCAAAGTACTTCAATATTTTTCTCTTTACTGCACTCTGTTGTGAATCAGAAGGCAACAAACACTAACACAGTTTTCATGCTGATAGTCTATACTCCTTGTGCTCCATTTTTTATTTCCATCTTTAGTATTCTTCAGTAAGTCTACAAATACGTTTTTCCTCCTGACTCTACCAAGCCTTTTTATTTCATTGGGAAGATAAAGGTAGAGATTACTCCAAATAATATAAGACCTTATCTTGCACAGAAAATATGAAAAACATATAAACATGTCCAATATCTTTTTGTTTCTCCATACCAATGCTGAGTGATTTATAGCTGCAATTCTTATTTCCCTGACAAGTAAAGTGGCTTTAGATTAAAAATTTGGCAAAACAAATATTTTTTTTTCTGTAAATGTAAAGGTCCTCTAGATTCATGTAAATTACTTTTGAATTTCATATTCCAATCCTAGTCCCTGATTTAGCAATGCAATTAGTATCCAGTTACATTAAAACATATGAACAAGCCACCCTCAGTCGGTGAAGCACTTGGGTACTTGCTTAAATCCCATTGAGTTTAATGGGATGTGAATATTTGGTTGAAGTCAGGTCACTGTGCTAAATAGAGAAAGTTAGATTAGCAGACACTGTCTTAGCGATATACTCAGGTGAGCTGATGTTACTAACATTGGAATTTCGCACTTCACCTTATCTGAGTTGTCAGCGCATCCTTTTAAAGTTGTCAGTGGAATCTTTGTAGTTAGTCTTTATTACTCTTGATTGATGATTTCCTTGGTGCTTGCCTATTTATTTATTTTTAAATGGTATTAACCATTATCCAAATAACCCCAGCGATGGTGCATTAAAACACTCAGCAAAGGAAAAGCCGTGCATGCTACACATGAAAAACAAAAGGCCGTGCCGGCGTCGTCGTGAGCTTCAGCCCCACGACACCCGTATGCCAGCAGTCAGTTGCAGGGATAACGCTTTAATCCTCGTGGAGATACTGAGCCCGTTCCAGACAATAATTAATGTAATGAATGTTGAAGGAAGCTAAAGGCAATCTGCCTGATCAGAGCGCACATCTCAGCCGTCACCGCAGGCTCTGCCACGCTGTGCACACGCGTGTGCGCAGCCCTTTACACGGCACCTGCCTACGGGGCTCCTCGCCGTGGCCAGCGATCGGGTGATAGCCGGGTGCCAAACCGCGTTAGCTAAAATGACATCTCAAAGGAAACGATGCAATTAGCTCAGACTTAACCTGCACGACCGGTATTGTCCGTGTCGATGGAAGCTGATGCCGCCCCACAGCTGGAGCAGAAATTTCCTCGCCACGGTAGTAACTTGCCTCGTAGCATCGCAACAGGCTTGTGCTGGTTCTTGCTGAACCTCCCTTCTCCCTTGCTTTCTCTGCAGCATTGCCTGTTCCCTTCTGCCCCTGTTTTCACACAAATGTGCAGTGTTCATTCTGAAAAGAGGCTGCACCCCCACTGTGGCGTTGCCATTGCTGTCCCCAAGGCACATCTTTCAGCGATCCCCAGATCTTTCAGAAACACGAACAAAAAATATCTTTACTGAGATGGTTGTCAGGTATTGGAACAGGCTGCCCAGGGAAGTGGTTGAGTCACCAGCCCTGGAGGTATTAAAAAAGCATGTAGATGGAGTACTTCATGACATGGTTTAGTGGGCATGGATGATGGTTGGACTCGATGATCTTGAAGGTCTTTTCCAACCTAAATGATTCTACGATTCTATAAAATCATGCTCTGCTGCAAGTAAAAAAGGCACTCCATCAACACACAATGTTTTCTTCTTCGAACTTCCTTTTTATTTAGGATTGTATTTCTGGCAAGGGAAACTTGTCCATAGTTCTTGAAAAGGGGTCCAAAAGGACCTGGGTGACAGAAGATTAAGAAAGTAAAGACCAGGCAACAAATTGTGACAAAATTTTGGAAGAGTTTTCTCCGCTCTGCTGTTCATGACACCCTGGGGAGTCATAAGGCCTGTGGTAATATTGGTTGTCACTGAATACTGGCAAATAACCAGAACTGAAAATTAGGGTGAATCACAATTTGTGCTTTTAAAAGAAAAGAAAAAAAAATATTCCTATTATATCCATTTACCACTGCCCATCCATCCAAATCTTCTTAAAGAAGTCCACTATTAACCAGTCTTGCTCTCTGGGGTAATTGCTTTCCCAAAGAGAGCTCTCTTCTATAGAAGTACTGTCAAAACAAGGACAAGTTTTGGGTCCATCAACCTTGACAATGTCCTCTGACATTATTAGCTGAATTCATCAGCTATTAATGACTGCAAGATATATAGGATATACTCTGGTTAGCACTTGGAAAGACTTTCAATTCACTTCGAGCTCTATTTATTCATTTAGACTAAATGGAGTTATTAAAGGTCATGACTTCATTTCCAAAGTATCAGGTGAAAATACTTTTCAATTTAACAAATAGAGGACACTGCTTGCAATAAAATTAAATACCAACTTCAACAGTTTCTTTGATTTTAAAAGATATTTCCTAAAAGTTTTACTTTCATTAACTAAATCCAGGTGGGGGCTGGAGAAATGAATGATGGTGCACAGTGTTCAAAGGAGGGTTGTTGACTCCAATAATGAATTTGGGGACTTTGGGTTTTCAGAGAACAGCAACAAGATTTCTTGTCCTCCTCAGCACAGAATGACACGGAAAACCTGAAGTATAATAACTACCATGTGCAGAGAGGTTTTACAATAAAGCTTGTACTTTCATTTTATGATCTGAGATTTACCTGCAAAACACTGGTGAGTCAGTCACGACTGAAGAAAAAATTTTCTCTGTTCTTATGTTCCTTAAGAAACATCTATGCTAGATGTCTTTTATCTGTGTGTTATTGTCCAAGTGCTTTTGATATGGGCATTGCAATACAAGTTATAAATACTGCTACATTAAAATTTTATCCAACTTTTTTTTTTTTTTTTTTTTTCCCCTAGCAGGAAATCTGAAAAGCCATCTGCACCACTGACTTCTGCCAGAAGATCAGGGTTCACCTTTTCATGTCCTATAACTGTTTGAGCTCCCAGCAACCTGTGCTGTGATTGTGACATAAAGCCCTAAATCTGGATAAGGCAGCGAGGCCGGCCCCGTTGAAGATGCCCACCCCACCTTCAGGAGGACAAGTGCTTTCTGGCTGGATTTGGCTGGGAGGGCAGGCAGCAGGCAGGTGTCGGCAGGCTGTCTCCAGGAGCTTCCTCAAGAAAGATGGAGGAAGAACAGAGAGGTTTATCTGTTCACCTTCCCGAGAGAGGAGATGGCAGACCTGACCCAGGTGAGGACAAGCTTCACAGCTAGAAACAGGCATCTGTGCCTAGGAGGAGATGGAAAGGACTGGAGGGGGGTCCTGGGAGGGCTGAACTTATGGCATCTTGGGATTTTTCAGGATCCTTGTAGGATGATAGACGACATGTCTTCAGCGGTAATCAGATGTGTCAGGTAGGATTGATATTAGTCCTACTTTATGTGCTGAGAAGTGCATGACTGAGAATAGAAAATGCTGCGGTGTCACAGCTGGATGACGGGTCAGTCCTCGCACGCTGCCTTGGTGTGCTGGGAGAGCAGCCCGCATTGGGAAGAAACGGCCTTCCAATATCCCCATGTGCTTGCATTACCCACAGTTTCCTAACTGGATAACTTAGATAAGTATCTCTACTAATTTCAAATAGCATAGGCTGCAAGATTCCCCCCTTTGCTGGCTATGAAATTTGAAAGTGTTCAGTGAATAATTTTGCTCAGGTTGTTCAAGGAAACTTCAGGCCCCCGCAAAGGGAATGTGGGAGAACTTTGATTTAACTTGAATTTCTCCACTGCTCAGGCAGTGGTACAGCGCAGTGCAATTTAGATTACAAGATCCACAATCCATAGGCAGACTTCTTCTCTGACCACATAAATTTGCCTGCTTCATTTGGTAGCTGCAAACCAAATGTTTCTGCTTCTGTGAAAAATTGCTTTGAGAATGACCAGGCATCTGAGCAAGGCCAGATGGTGTGTGTGTTGCATCAGATTGGAATAAAAAGGTGCTTTTAACACAAAATAGGTATGCACAAGATGAGGATAATGCCAATATAACGTAAAGGCCCCTTTGTGAGCTTTTATCTAACAGTTTGGGGTTTTAAGCACCTTCATTTTGTAGATGCTGTTTATTTAGTTCTCCAAACACTGTAATAAAGAAATCAAGCTGTAATCAATCAGATCTTCTTTCTGTAGTTCACTCTTGTTATTCCCAGTGAGGAAGCCTTACAGTTGTAGAAGTAATGAATTAATTTGTGAAGATGGCTGTGGTCTTAGAACATGTCTAGTCATCATGAACATGATGATAGCCAATGAAAAGTATTTTCTCCAAGGTCCAGTCTAAAGATGTTATAAATGCCATAAGATGTTGTAAATAAGAATTAATTAAAAGTGCTGGTCAGAGCTTGTTCTGTGGCTTAGAGCAGGACCAGCACAACTACAGAAATTTGAACTATGTCAAAATATTTGCTTTATGTTGTTTGTTTTTAATGTATATGGCTTGGCCAAATGACCTTGCTTGTTTTCCCTTGGTGCATTTCTCTAACTGCTATAGCTGGGTTGTGGAGACAGATTACCAACCTCTTTCTTACTGTTATGGCTTGTGGACAGAAATGGTCCAGTGAGCCCCGGCTCACCCTCGCGATTTAGAATGGAAATTGTAGCTTCCAGCTGATTACTGAAGAATAGCGAGATAATGAGAAGCAAAACAGAAGGGAAGAAGTCAAGTCTGCACGTCAGTACCTCCATACAGCAGTGCTGCAGGAGGACTGCTACCAAAGTTATCATTCACTGTGGTTTAGAATTGATAATGCCTGAATTTTAAAATGTTTTCTTTTTTTCTTAGGAGGTGGCAAAGTGACTTCTAAATGTAGGGATCGTGTTTTTGATGGGAGCAGCTGGGGCATAGTGCAGTGAAATGCCATGCCTCAAGTCACTCTGCAAATCCATCACAGAGCCTGGAATAAAATCCATAGCATTTGAAATGTTGCAATAATCATTTCTTTGCAGAGATTTGCAAGGGATCTTTGCAAGTCTGATACAGGCGGCTGAATCTGCTTGTTCCACAGCACTGCGGCCACGGAAGAGCCATTCAGAGCTCTTGGCAAACCACCCTGTGAGCAGAAGGTGCTTTAGACTCCTAAGCCTGGAATATCTACTTTGGCTGGCCAAAAGTTACAGAAATGATTTTTACTCCAATATACGCCTAATGCAGATTCACTTTTCACTTGCAATAAGAGAATGATGGGGGAACAAAACAACAGGGTCATCTGGATGATCAACTTTATCTTACACAACTTGGTGCTCGCCGTCTTCCATAACTTCTCCCTGAAGGGAGTGCTGCAGGCGGTGCCTGCTGGGGACGTACTCTCTCCCTTAGGGATGTAGCCTTTGGGCCTTTTTAAAAAGGGAATATAAATTAACCCTATTTTTGAATTGCAGACTTTAGTTTCTTTAGGCTACGCTAGAAACATCTGAAGATAATATCACTGGATTTTTCTCCTAATGCAATCTGGCTAGTGGGATGGTATAAATGCTTTGTATTTCCTATGGTACAGGTATCCAAATCAATAGCATTTTCATTGGTCAAAGTTGGCAAAAAATTAACAGAAGCCTTGAAAAGGTGTCCTGCTAATGACATCTTACTAGCTGTTGACAAAAACAAGCTGCCTCTATTAGGCAAAAATGATTTAGAATACAGTAATATCCAGTGATGTTTACCAGGAAATAAAAATGTTGCCTCCTTGCTGTAAGTGAAAAGAGAGAAGCCATGAACATGTGCGATTTTTTTTTAATTAATTTTTAATGAAGAATTTAAAACAATGTCATTATTTTTGCATTTCAAACTAGCTGGGAAGTGGCAGAGCAGGCAGTAACATGATGCAAAACGAATTGAAAAGAAAATCTGTGATAAATGATTGTTACCTCAGAAAAAAAGGTAGGGGCTTCTTTTACTAGACAAAAAAGAGTTTAGACTAAACTTGCCATTTTGAAATGTTTTGCTTTCTGTGAGGCTTTGTGGAGTAATTATTGCAAATGCAGTCAAGGCACTAATCCATCCAACGCTCAGAGGTCAAAATGCTTCATCAGATTAAGGGACTGTAAGATTTCTAGAAGATTGGCTAAAGTAATTTCAAAGTTTTAGTGGACAGTTTTTATTTTAGAGGTTACTAAAATGGGACAAATAGGTGATTGTACTTCTGCAGCAGCCCAGCATTTTGACCCTGTAGAATTGGACAAAATCTGCTTAAAAGTATTTACTCTGTCCTGCAAAGCAAGTAGTTCTTCAGGGCTTGGAAGGCAGAGAGCCACTTTATACCTATTGCAAATCTGGAAATTGATGTTGGAGATTACAGCGGAGGGCAGCGCATGCAGCGTTGCACCGGGAAAAGCAGCCAAGTAGAGTAAGGGCTAACTGAAACGAATTGCTGTTGGATCCGGCTCTTGGACCGAAACAAACCGCGCTCGGTCTCAGCTCTGCACAGCGTTTTCTGTAACAGAAGACTCTGTGTGCAAGGCAGGATCAGATAAACCTGAGTGCAGAGTGGTGTGAGAGGTGGAGAATCCTCAGGTCTCGGAATAACTGACTTCTCTTTATTTAGGGATTACATTTTAATTCCTACTTTCAGATACAGCCAGGAATACACGTAGTCACTAATTAAAGTAAATAGTTGCATGAAAGATGTGTTGAAAAATATCTGTCTGTTTGCCAAGGGGATGTGTGAGATTATGGTGAGCGTGTGAATGCATTTTGCTGGGAATTTCCCAGTCAGTTGTGATTTTCAGTATGCTTTCCCATTAACCAACTGGTTTGTGCAGGTTGGAAAGGAAATATCCAAAGAAGAACTGTATGAGAAAATACCACTAGCAGTGCTAAGTGCTGTGTTTGTATGTCCCTACTGAACAGAGTGTTTGTAAGCATGAGCTTTTTTTTTTTTTTCATTAAAAAATACACTTGAAAAATATTTAGGTGGCTTTAGGAATTATGATAGGAATACCCATATCTGGTGTGAACAGTGCCTTTGTCTGTCGGAGGTGACACCGTCTGTGTTACGCAGCCTGCATCCCCCAGCGACGTGGCGCTGTTTACTAATAAGGCGCAGGTCATTAGTATGAAGAGTTGAGCTCATCGCTGGAAGGAGTCCAGAGGCACCCGGCTCAGAAATCACCGGGAGCGAGACACCTCCGTACCGAGGACACCGGGATGGCCGAGGACCGGACCGGCGCGTCTGCCGGCGGCGAGAGGAGGTTGCTGCTTGCGTTTTCACCTTTGCAAATCTCTCGCAGCATCTCTACAGGAACTTTGCAAGTTGGTCGGCTTTGCCTGAACAAGTGAAAAAAATCTTCCGAGCTCGAGAGCAAACCTTCGGCAGCAGGAGAGAGCTGGCTGCTGCAGAGAGCTGAACCCAATTAAATCACCTCTGCAGAGTTCGCCCCGCGGTCACGAGGACAGTGACTTATTACTGGTACTTCAGCGGTGCATGGAGTGGCTGAGCCGGGCTCTATCCCACCAAACATGCTAAGAACCCAGTGCAAAATCCCGATTAACATCTCAGGGCCTTGCTGAAAGACTGGTAGTAAACTCCCGGGGAAGCCTAGGGGGTAATGAATGGGCTCAGCAGCCCCAGAGAAGACCATGTATTCACCCAGCTATCAGAGGTTCTTCAGTTCCCACGTGCAACCTGGTTTAATGATCAATTTATTCTGTAATGTTCTCCATTCATCTGATGTGCATATGAAAGCAGAGACAGTTATCCAACTGCAAATATTTCTGCATGACACCCATGGTAGAGAATCACTCATTTTCTGTGCAGCAAAGCTGCTGTCACGCACTCAGGGAGAAAAGTGATATATAAGCAGGAGAAACCAGGCAAAGTTTTAGCTTGAAATCAGCATTAGCCTGCCTTAAACTGTGTCAGAGTAGGAGTCTGAATTTATAGCATCTTTGTAAGTACTACTTAGCATTTAAATTTAGGATTTTCTCTGTGGGCGATGCTAAAGACGACAAGTGTCTGCAAAACTGGTGGTATCACACTGAATATGACCTTTTGGCAAGCCAGGCATTAACAGCCTGCTGTCAAGTTCTCCTCGCTTCTTGCTTCAAACCTCATGAAAATAAAGCGGCTCTTTGCGTTCTGGAGGTGTGAGGCATTGCACATGCTGCAGGGGAGACCTGCTCAGCGCTGGCTTTGCACAGGGAAGCTTAACGTTAAATAGGGGCTGCTGAGAAACAACTGGAACGTATAAAACGTCATTGCTGAGTGCTATGAGGTTTGTATGCTCTGTGTTTCATCGACTTTATTGTGAAATACGTAACTCAAAGCGCACAAGGCAAATCCGTTAGCTACTCTGAGCTGCATCAGCCCGCGCGTGCAGATTTCCTGTGACTTCTCATAATTTTGAGCGGTGCCACATGACTGCGCCAGAAAACCCTCGCTGTAGGATGTGCTTTCGTTCTGAGGTAACATAAAAAATTTCCAAGGCAATATTTTGTTGGGTTACTTACCTAATTTTATTAGAGAAGCAATATTTATTTTAGATATCTCAGACTTTGATTTCATTTGGTTCTGATTTTAATTAGCTAATTATGCTGTTTAACTGTGATCTAAGTATCTGAGGAGAAAAATAGCAAAATTAGCTTACTGCAGTACATAACTACTTTTTTTCTAAACTGGTGGGTAATTGACCGTGTATTGCCTAACATGATTTGTTTGGTAGTTAATTACTTCACTCACTGGATAAGCAGATGCTTGTAAGCAATTATGTCATGATTCCTTAGGGAAAGAATACATACATGACTGTGCCCACCTTATTTTCACTACGTGTCTTAGTGACTTTGAAACGTGCATCTAACACCCAGCCGAGGTGCCCGTGGCACCACAGAAGAGGCAAACGCCCAGCGCTGCTGGTGGGACGGGAGAGCCGGGGCTTACGGACACGGGTGACTGCGTTGCAGTGCCGAGCATCGCTTGATGGGAAACCATGTCGTGGGGTCCTGCGGTGGAGCAAAGAGTCGGCGCTGGCAGAGGTGGTGCAGGTTCCTTCCCTTCACCCGCTCCGCTGGTCTGCGATATAGGATAAGTGTAATTTAGGAAATCACAAACATCTGTGATACTGTTGACCATCCTCCTGTGGCCTAAGAGAAATCCTCAGGTTTCGAGCTGCCAGACCTCTTCATGCTCTCCCTGCGTACCTGTGGCTCAGGTGGGATGATGGTCCCCGGGTAGGACCTCAGCCAGGGTCCATGCCTCCCCCCATCTGAGGCCCCCGTGTCCCATCGAGTGTCCCAGTTTTGAGGTGAGGGGCAGAAATAAAAGCTTTCTAGGGAGAAGCTGTTACGGCTGCTCAGCGCCCTTCTGGAGGGACACCGGGTTTTACCTGGCTGAGGGGACTGAGTGGGAATGTCCCGATGCCCAGCCTGGGGAAGCTTCGGTGCCTGTTTTCCATCTGCCGCCTGAAAATTTGGCCTCTTAAAACCTTTTCAAGTGAATGTCAATAACTTCTGAGGACTTCAGCCTGGAAGGACGTGACTCGCTGGACTGGCGAGGCTGGTGTGCTCTTACAGCAGCACCACATACTTTTCAAACTTAACTTCTGCCCTCTTTGTGACCTTGTGTCTTTAATAGCTTTGCTGTCATTGATTTTCAGTCTCGTTATTGGTTTATTTTTGTATCACACAAGTGCTCAACAAAAACAGACAGCCCAAGAGAAAAATACAGCATGCATTGGTCAGTTCTTTGTTTGTTAGCATTAGTGAAGGGTTCGTCACGATCCTTTAAAAACAAGAAGAAGGAAGAGTAGCACAGAAAGAAAATCAGCGAAGTGAGTTGTTATACTTTGTCACACAGCATAAGGCAAAGACAGGGGAAAGGTGACTGTAAGACGTGATGTTGCTGTGTCTCCGCTCTTGTAGCAATCTTCCTCTATAACTTTCTCCTGGCAGCTCTGCTGGGGCCTTTGGAGGGGAGACTTCAAAATAAAAGAAAAAAAAAAAAGAAAAAAGCATTGTCAAGCCTGAGCAATGTTACATTTTGCTAAAATGAAATCAGAGATTATTGAAAGGACTTGATGCTTCTAGAGAGCTGCTTATCCAGAAGCGGAGGCGGGTATGAAATCCAGGCATCGGTACTGGCCTGGGGGATTGCTTTGTTTTTGCTGTGCCAGGCGATGCTAACCCAGTCTGTGCTGACCAGGCCGTTGGATCTGGGGAGGGCTTCCAAGATGCCAAGGCAGTTAGAGCATTTGCCTAAATAGGGCTACTGAAAAAAGTTTCTGCTCTATAATTTTCCAAACAGAACTGTGCTAATACAAGTACTTACTGAGAGTAAGGATAGGGTGTCACCTATAGAAATGAAGAAATTTTATAGCATGTATTCAAAGAAATGTTCATCACTGTCTCATACGTGATAGTTTTTATCCAGAGCCAATATCAACAACAGAGAATTGCGCTGGTTTTCTGTGTCATAAATTGCTGCTGTAGAATACGTATTGACTTTGCAAGTCAATAGATTTGAATAATTGATTTGAACAGAAGTCACTGTTTGCATGCTTTTTTTTTTAAATATGAAAAATGAAAAGCTGCTGACTTTCTGAATAATTGGCTCAACAAATTTTTGCTGGGCAAGTGGGCTACATGGCTATTTGTTTCACTACTGATGTATGAGGTCATAGGAGTCAAATGGACTTTTAAATCCATTGGGAGACACATACAAACTTGCAAGGAGAAAAGGCTTACTCGTGTTCCTCCTTGCCATTTCACCTTCTTTTTCACTTTTATTTGATTTTATTGAGTTTCCTGTGTCCCTTTTCATTTCAATATCCCACAAAAGGTGTCATGTATATGCAGTTATTGTGCTGAAAAATACATATTCATAGATGTATAAACTTTGCATTTTAAAATATAAAGTAAAAGGATGTGTACTTTGTCCTATTCTTTACTGAACTGATGTTTTCTCCAAACTAGCTGCATGTCTTGTGAACTTCAACACATGTTTTCCAGTTGCCTCACTAAAACTGATCCCTGGAGGATGCTCAGTCAAGTCATCTGGGAAAGGAGCTGGACTCAGAAACCTCGTCTGCTGGGCAGAGCCTGGGTGTCCTTTGCTTCTCGGGGAAAGTCTGAAGCCGAGGCCAGTGCATCGGGGTCATGTACCCACCAGCACCCTGTGGCGTCCTGGGGACTGGAGCAGCAAAGCAATAAAGGTGTGTGCGTATGTGAATTAGGCATTTAATTTACTGCTATTGTGTTAGTGCCTTTTATTACACAAACATATACACCTGAAGGCTTAAGAAATCAACATGGTTTCACTTACACTCACACACAGGTGTGTGTATATATATATTTATATATATGGGGAGGGGACTGAGCTAATGCCATGGTTCCAGGTGTGAAAGAAATTTGGGGTCCTCTGAAAAATATTAGGCTCTTCTATTTCCCATATGAATTGCTGTCAAAAGTAAAATTGACAACGGCAAAGATGTCTTGAGCCTTAAAACAGAAGAAGAAATGAGAAAGTGATTGCATCATGGAAGGTAAGGCATAGATGTTTTGGAAAGGGAGATGAGCTGTACGTTGGATAAGGTGAGGTAATCAAGAGTGTGAATAGGCTGTAGAAGATGTACGCAGATTAGGTGCTAGCGCACATTAATTTATGAGTTTTGGACAAAACCCAGGAAGGAAGAAAATTGCGCATGGGATTGAAATGCCAAAGCAATAGGAAGGAGTTTATGTCTGAAGTCTGAAAGCCTCCATGAAGGATATGCAGAGAAATGAGCACTGACCCATCTAAGTAAATCATCCTCGACGTGGAAGGAAACTGAGAGCATGACCAGCCCCTGCAGTAAGAAATCCCGGCTCTGAGCAGAGCTGCTGTCCGAGCTGAGGAAGATCTGGCCATTGCTCTGGCTTTGCTGTTTTCCTCAAGTAAAGAACCTGAAGCAAGATCCTTACAGCTCTCATGCAGAATTTGTGGCACGATGCTAATGGCATCACTGCATGGGTTCGTGCCTCCTACACCCTCAGAGGCAAGGAAAAAGTGCCCTGGGAGCACTTTTCCAATAACTGTTCTCAACCATAACATGGCTTTGAAATGGCATGACTTCATCTTGTGCTTCTGTCTGAACACTAGAAATGGCCTCGAAAGGAATTATTTTAATTTAGATCTCATTGGTATGGTTACATAACTAAAAATATTGTATGGTAAAATATTTCAGAGTTGGAGTGAGCCAGTTCAGCATGGGGGAGAACAAAGCCTGTATTCTGCGGCAGGCATGTCCAACTGGTTGACGTTAAACACAAACAGCTATTTTCCATCTCTGTGTAAAGGCTTAACATATTGTGGGGACTTGCAGCACTTACCACTCCATTCATGTGGTCTGACCCATAGTAAGTTATTATAGGGAGAGGGGTTTTTTCCTCCCCACCACCACCACCCTTTTTTTTTTAAAATACAAAGAAACCCAGTCTTCTTACAGACTTTTGCTTAAATTGGATTTTATTCCTCTTTTAGCATGTGTTTCATTTCTCTTCACTGCTGGGACATATAAAGCAGCAAATCTGCATGGGTTAATGCCTCAGTACACTAAAAAAAGCAGAGGCTGGCAAGGAGGAGTGGGAGAAAGTAGATCAAGAGAGAGTGCTTTGTTCCAGTTCAAGTGCTTGAAGTATGAGGGAGCGACTCATGCTGTTACTGGAGTCTGAAAGAATTTTGTTAAAGGGATGGGATCTGATTTTGTTTCAGTTTAAAATTAAATATCTCTGACGACCAACCCAATAATGTGGGAAAGACCCTTTCCACAAATATTCTTGTGTGTAGGGACTTCATCTGCTGCCTTATGCACCATTTCAGATGGTTGCGATAACAAATTTGTTTTTGCAAAATTAAAACTTGTAATACTGAGGATATTCAGCAGTAGGAAATCACTAAAATCTCAGTCCTTGTTACTGTGGACATCATTAACAACCAACCACTTATGTATTTTGCAGATAGATATATTGAACTTTGTCAGGTAAAATATTAATTAAATTCCCTCCTACTTTCAGGAATAAAACAGTGCTGGAACTACATGGGAGCATGTGAATTGTTTCTTGCTTCTCTTATGTTTGTAAGCTACGTTGTAGATCTCCACTACTATTTAATACAACACTATATTTTCTTTCCTCGTGGGGAGACACCAGGAAGACTTTGGCAGAATTGGGGGGGAGGGAGGCTTTTGCTTTCTAAGAAAGGCATGAAGAGAATTTAGGGATTCTCAAATACAACAAGGGCTTTAGAGGAAGGAAATTCCTTTGCAGCAGCTGATTTTGCCCAGGCTGGCCTAGATGTTTGCCTGTGCAAGCTACGAGTGTGTGCACGTGTGCGTGCATGTGAAACGCACTCTTCACAGCACCGGAGCCGTTGGCGCTGCCCGTGCCGCGGTCACTGGTGTGTGATACTGCGAGAGCATCCCTGCGAGGAGGGGAGACTGGGGGGGTTCAGCTCGGGTCCTCAGGCACTGGGATGCCAGTGGCATCCCCAAGGAGGGGACGAAGGGTGCAAGAGGCAGCTGAGGGTGGCTGAGCGTGGTGCAGCTACTGCGAATGCTAAAGCAAAGGGGATTAGCAGAAATAACAAGGCTAGCGCTCATCTCCCCAAGCAAAGAAGAAACGTGACGCAGAGAGAAGGATGAGGGGTCTGACATCTGTAATGCAAAAATTACCAAAACTTTCTCAAGAGTTGTATTTTGATTTGCTTGTTCATTACTGGGGATGGGGAGCAGTTCAGGCTTGGCAGATTAGAAGAGTTGTCATCTTCTCATTTTCATATACTTCAGTACTTTGTAATCTTGGCAAAAGGAAGGTGCTGAAGGGGGTCTATTCTTGAGTTTCCAATTCTTGCATTTCCAGTGTTGATTAAACAAGAAAATCTCCTACAAGCCTCTTCTTGTTAGATTCTTCAGTCTTATTTCAAGATCAAATAGGCTTTAAAACAGGTCTGGATAAGCTCACAGACTTAATCTGCTTGAAAGGTATAGATTGGGCAACACACTAGACGTGACAATAGATCACTCTGCGTGTCGCAGGTGCCCTCCCGTCCTCTGAAGATAACTGTCATTTTCGAAGACTGCCTGGGACATCAATGTTCTGCAACTTGCTGTATGATTTGCACAGCACAGTTGTACCTGAAGGCAGTTGTTTAATGGAAACATTCAGTTTGCATTTTCTGCCACTAATACTTGAGTGGGATCAACATTATTGAGGCTAATTAGAATTCAGTGAGAACTGATTGTTCATTAGAGAGAGGAAAAAATGTTCCGCGGAGCCCTGGGTTTGGTAGAACTATTTCACATAATTAAGCAATTCCACATCTTGGCATTTTATCCCTCTTGTTATCGTTGCACTTTGTTAATAAGTTTTTAATTGCAAATCATCTCTATGACACAAATTACACTGTGTTTACTGATCAGCAAAAATGCCATGATAACCAGCTTGGATGCCAAGTCCTTCAGAAATACTAACTGCCAACTTCTCTTTCTTACGTGGCTTGGCATTGAAATATCTTCAGGTCACTCAAAATATACTGATTAACAGTTTAAAGTGTTATGGACTCTACAAATCCTTGGCTAGGGCTCCAGGAACAGGGAAAGAATAGCTTTCATAACCCAAACAAGTTTATTTTATGTTGTAGTCCAGCAAGTTTATCTGTGTCTCCCAGGTGTTCTGTTTTATATTCTGCTTTGCTGCTATGTATGCTGTGCATACCTCAAACTTATGAAAAGTGGCTATTAATACAAGTATTTAAGATAGTTACATATTCACAATTACCTGTATAGAATTAGTGCCAGGTTGAACAATAATAATTTATCCTAGAATTTATATTGTTTGTTTGTTTGTTTTTAATGAAGCATCCAGGCTGACTGAATTGGTGAAAAATGTCTGCTTTCTCTTTACAAGGAAAAGACTCAAAAATCTGAAGAGAGAAAGCTCCTTCCTTGCTCTTAAAAGCTTTACTTATCACGCTCAGGTACAAATGGACAAGTCTGAATTCATTTTTGTAACTGGTTTATTCTATAACATATGAAGGATATATATGAATATTTATTCAAGTTCCGGTGTGAAGTTTCCGTTCAAGTGACGAAAACCTATTTGGGACTTACGTTAGCAGCTATTTTCATTGAAAAAAAATGGGATAAAAATTTCAGAAAACCCCAATGAGACTTGTATTTGTTTTAGAGAAGGTTTTAGGTTTTGAGATTTTTTTAAAATATGCAAATAAACTATTTGAAAATGTTTTACTTCAGGAGTTTATATGGATTTAGATATCAATCAGCAACTGAAATGAAAAAAAAATTAAAAGTTTGATGTCAAATAAAGTATTTAACACAAATTTAAATAAAATCTGTTACACAGTAGTGGCAAGAATTCAGAAAACAGTAAAGCATAGGTGTACTTCTGTAGACTGTCAAAGACAGTGTGCTGGGTCCCTGCCTCCTGACCCCTGAAATAAATGCAACACAGTTCTGAAACATTCAGGGCGTTAATTGAGATTAGCTTATTAGCTATTAGCATCAGATACTGGCATTTGTCCATAAGCACTTGCGCGAAGATGAGGTTGGGATTTCTTTGATCCAGGAGGCTGACGACAATGCAATTAGGAAGACCTGAACTTTTGTCCTAATCTGTTGACTTTCTTGTGAGATCTCTAGCAAACGTTTATCTCTCATGGTTAAGTGACTGCATCTGTAAAATATTTAAACACTACTCATTATAGCACTTAAAGAGCAGTTGACAAGAGCTTCGCGGCTCTTCTCCGGGCTCATCTTGCTCTTCTGCCCTCAGCCAGGCTGCCCATGGCCCTTGGTTAAATGAGGCACACTCCAGTATTCTTAGCTTACCTTTAAAGTATTTAAAGCAAATGAAGTCATTCCAGTTTTAGCTAACCTTAATATGTCCATTTCTTTCTCAGATTATAAAAATACGTGCTTCCTGCATGCTTTTTAACATGGAAAGTGTACTCTAAGTACACTCTTAACCTCTGCAGGGTAAATTACAATCCCCTTAAATAATTTCCAATTATCCTAAACTTTCCAAATACACCGCTGGGTCTCATTCCTTTATCTGAAGTAGCCTTATCAGAAAATAATCTCTCAGCTCAGATAAGCAGAGATACCAGATTTACAAAACACTGCTGGATTTTACTTTTTTACCACTTCTTTTCCATAAGACATATTCTATCTGGTGCTTTGGGGGTTGGTTGCTTCCCTCTCTCCGATCAGATGGTACACTGGCATTCCCTTCTGCCAGATTCTGCTTATTTCCCTTCTTTAGCCCTTTCTAGTGACAAGGACATCATTTTACATCTCCAAAGGACAGAACTATACCAGAACAACCCCTGTTGCACACTTTCTTTCCAGAGGATCTATTACTGAAACAAAACTGAGCTGCGTGAGAATGAAGGGTATGAATGCTGTTAACACTCTATGCTCCATTTCAGTGGTAACTCGGTTTTGTTAAGAGAGTTTAAAATGCTTAGTCCCGTTAAATAACCCCTCCACCAACTTACGCATGCACCGGGCTGTTTCATTTGTAGAACATACAGGTTACTACTGCTTTTTTCCAACACCTACAACTTCATTCTTTCTTACACTTCAGAAGCTTTTTTGTTCCACCACTCCGATTCAGAGGAAACTGCTGTTTTCATTTGGGCTTCATCATGTGCTTCTCTGCATTTTTCCAATTCACAGATGCTAAATTATATGTACTGGAAATAAATGTTAGAGTTACCTGAGCTGCTGCTGAGGCTGAAGTGTGCTTTGGCCTCAATAACCGTACACCAGGGAAAGCTCAACAAGGCTCCACTGTCTTCATATCGTACTTAATTTCCTTTGGGTCATTGCAGGAATGGGTTTCCCTGGTCAAGGCTGAAAACATCCCTTTAGGAAATATGGTTTGCAGAAGTTGTGTGCATGTAAACTTACTCCAGTTTGTTACAAAATTAAAATTATAAAATATTGAATACCAAAGGTGAGAAAACAAATACAGATACAGCCTCATCTCATTTAAAAATAACTCATGTCTATCAATCCTCAGGTTGGAATTATTCCACATGGGTTAATTCTTTTAAAATCCAAGGCTTTGAAATACCAGCTACAGCATGTGAGAAGAGCTCCATAGAGAGTAAAGACAACTGGCTCCAGATTTAATATTCCTAGAAGGTCAAATAACTTAAAATTACAAATACAGTGTTTGAGTTCTCTTTTAACTGGATGTAATTAATTAGGTCAGAAGTGAAAACAGTTCCTTAAGTATTAGATGTTACAAGAGGAAGCATACCCTGCAAGTCATTATCGTATGCCCAGAATAAATTCCTGTAGTAGTGTCAATCTAATAGTTGTCAACAGTGTAACTAAAGCATTAATCACTGGCTGCTCAGAAAAATATGTGTTTGGAACAGGAAAGGTAACTGTCCATAATTTGTCTTAAACGACACCCTTTATTTTCTCTGTTATGTGGAGAGTAGAAGGAAAGCTAAGTGAATGAAATAGTAAAAACCTTTACAGAGTCAAAAATATGAAATGTGACTGTTCATATAAATGCTATATTAATGCAGAATTCAGCCTGAAGACCCCCAATCTTGCAACAAAAATTAACCCAAAATCAGAAAAAAAGGAAAAAAAAAAATCTGGGTGTTTTCATGAGGCTACTTGTACCCCTAGAGTACAAATAATTCAATTACCGCAAATGCATCTTCTTGCACTGTTAGCTCAAATAAAAAACCAGTGTAACGGAAAAAAAACTTCTCCAAGGCACATCTCTTAAAAAGAAGTGGAAAGTATGCATTTCTCGGAATGAATGGCAATGTTCTTTTGCCTGTATTAGTAAAGATAGCAATTATTGTTGGCATAAGGCTTGTTGTAGTTTATACAGAATTTCTTAGCTGCCCTTGATAGATTGTCAGCTGTAAGGCAACATGCAAACAGAGCAGATATTTTAACATAAACCTTGGGACCATAGTTTCTAAGAATAAAATTCTTGAAACAGTTTTTGTGGCTAATCAGTAATCAAAGAACTTTTCTGTTATAGCAGCAACGAGAGCGTGCCATTAAATCTGTGCACAGTCATTGACACAGAGAGAGTGCCTGTGGTACGAGGGTCAACAGAGCTGTGTCCTCAGACCCACCGAGGGCTAAAATTATCTCTCCTGGTGAGCTGGAAGTGTCACAGCTTGCCAATAGTAAGTTAGTTTCTCTTTCAGTTAGGGGAAAATTCATAGACTTTGGCCGAAAATGCTGTATTTTCTCTGCAGCTAATGGTTTGCCAAGGCATGGAAATTTCTGAATGTTTCACTATGATGCAGTTGAAAGGAAAACTTTTTCTGTCTGCTCAGCCATAACAATATAGATACAGGGTGTTTCTCTGAGGAATATTCTGGGCTGAAATAGTGAGTGAGTGAGTACAGTCTCCAGGATCCTTCTAGTGCTCGGGCTCTTGATTTTCTTGATTTTGTTGAATCTCTAGAATTTATTACGCCCAGTCCAACTGCAAATGGAGCAGCAGAAACAGACAGTTCCGTATGTGAATCAATAGTGTTGGAATGCAAAAACTTGCTACGTGCAGAGATGGTAAGAGCTATCTTCGAAGGGAAATTAATAGCAATGATACGTGGAAAGCATTTATTATTAATTGATATTTAATGATGCATTAATATCTATGTAAAATTTTGCATAGGGATTTTTACCGTAAAGTGAAGCTTTAACTAACTGTTGTAAAGTGAAGTGGAAGAAAAGCAGCAGCAGAAAGATTCAAAAATTAATACCATGCAAAAGGAAATTAGTTCACCTAAAGATGTCTCTTAAATAAAATATTTTCACTTATTTTTCATGCACTACCACCTTTTGTCCATCCAAGACATGTAATTATTCTGATAATGAAAACTGCTGCCATTGATCAGCGAGAACCACGGAGAACCGCACTTCCATTACTCTTCTTTGTAAGGGAGCAAGGGACTTGGAGAGAAAGCCTAGGTTTTGTTTAAAAGTTTGTGCACACTCAGGTCACCGGGCTGGTCCTGCGTTCAGCCGGTGAGGAGGTGCCGTGTTGATTAAAAACCACGTCAGGCAACGCCAGAATTCAAACACAAAGTCTTCCTTCCAGTGTCAAAGTTTAGACCTAAGCCAAACCCTGTCTAAACTTGAGAACACAACCCAGAACTGGAAACCCTTCACCATCCTGACTACTCGACGCCGGCCCCTCAGCCGAAGCCTCCGCAAGCTCCGGGTCTCGCAGGGGCGAGGCCGGGCGGGCTGGACACCTCTCCAGCTCCCCCCGGGATGGAGGCGGTGGCAGGAGCAGCTCTGCCAGCCCCCGGAGCTCCCGCCGCCCCGGGCAGCAGCCCTGAAGCTCGCCTGCCGCAGGGTCGGCCGCTCGCCGACACGCAGATGGTGCGGCACCACAGGGTCCTTCTTCCCCGAAACCTCGCACCAGCACGGTAGATTTTTCTCTCTGTCTTGATTATGCGTTGAAATGCAGAGACACCTCCCCCCCAGCAGTCTCACAAGGATCTCTTGCTGACTGAGTTAAAAGTAGGACCTGCGAAGTTTGTGGTTTTTTCTTTTCTTTCTCTCTCTTTTTTTGCTCCATGCAGCAAATGACCGTATGCCATTTTGTCTGGACCAGCAGCTACACAAACAAATACGTAATTTAAAATTATTATCTCTTAACATATAAACTGAAATACAGATATAACATTTTTGCAAGAATCGATTAAGCCAAGGATCCTTGAGGAGGGAGATCCAAAGTCCTGGAATGCAAAAAAGTATTCAGCAAATCCCGTTCAATGGATAACTGGTACTTGCTATGATTTCCTCTGGAGATTTCCCAGCTCATTTCACTCAGGTTTTTTAGACATTAAACAGTTATGAAGGTCTGTGGAAAGCCCTCAGGTTCCTTCCCCCAAACCCCTTCTTTCTCTGTCATTGGGAGGACCCCCCTCGCTCTCCCTGCAAGCACAGCCGCTCTGCCGCAGCTGCCTGCCCTCCCGCAGCCTCATCTTACCTCGGTGCACTGCCATGGGAAGAGCCTGGGTCAAAATATGAATTTAAAGACCCCCAAGACCCTCTCATTGGGGCATGGGCCAGCCCAGGGCATGCCCTCCTGGGAGACAGCCTGGGGGCATGAGGAAGGGGCTAGGACTGCAACAGCGTTCCCCCAAAAAACAGAATATCCTCCAGGTCTCCAGGGACGTGTGCTGGCATTTTCCAGCAGCAGCAAGCAGCTCAGCCCCTGCTCCCCACCCACCAGCTCCATTTCTTTGCAGTCATTTCGTATCCATTTTGGTCGCAGGACAGAGTATTTTCCTACACATTGAAATGTGCAAGCACATTGAGTTTATACTTACTGCTCTCTATTTTCTTTACTGTTACAATTTAAGGTAAAGTGCTGGTATATTCATGAGGATGCTGTAATTATTTTCTCCTTAATTTACCTGTTTTTTCTGAGGGGGTACATCAGGATCTGTTTATCAGATGTTGGGAACACACTGATTAAACCGAGCGTTAGTACGTAATGAAAAATCTTTATTAATTTTAAAGTGGTTGAAACTATTTTTTTCTGCTTCTCTTATAAAATCATGAGGCTACAGCTTCAAAGGAAAGTTGAGGAGTTAGATAGTCCCCATGCAGGATTCAGTGAGAATGAAATGCAGATGTAACTAGTGTTAACCACCCTGCTGATGCTCTGCGATTTTGGCAATCTGCAGCGGGAGTGCTGGAGGAAGTTACAAATTTAGGCCAGACCCGAATGTGTTGCATCACACCACTCTCAATGCAAACTGGCGGTGGATGCTCCTCCGCACACCGAGATACCAGGGTGAGAGGTACTTTAGGCAGAATGATGGAGAGAGCGGTATTTGCATGGTTTAAATGAGAAAGGTGCATTACATGGCTCTGTACATAGCATTACATTAGATCAGGTTTCTTCCTTCTGCAAAATTGATTATATGCCCATTTATCACCTCCTACATTCACACTAAGCTCATTCCATTTGCCTTTTCTTATTCGTCAGATGTGCCTTTTACACCATCAAAAAAAATGGAACACTGTAAAAAAATGAATAAATATCTCAGTAAAGCCCAAGAGTTTAACTCACATCCTTAAACTCGGGGATTTCGCTGCAGAAACCAGTGGAGTTCTAAGTAAAAATGGAAACAGTCTGTCTGAGTTATAAATGGCACTTGCTGCCAGTAGAATAAAAACAAAGCTCCTGCCATCGGGAGCCAGAAGAAAGGAGTCAGTAGAATAGAGAGCAGAGAATAGTGATGGCTCTGTCATAAGACAACACCTGACCTGTGAAGTGTTTATAGAATAATAATCCATTCCTTATAGTTTCCTAAAATCCCACCAGTTTTCCTTGTGGCAAATGCCCATTTCGCAGCCTTGACACATCTGTTTACAGCTCCCCTGACAGTCCAGTTGCAAAGTTCCTTTCCGGAGAGGGTGGCCGAGCGGTGCCTCCGAGCCAGACCTGCTCCTAGCACTGGCGGAGCAGCAGCAGTTACGGCCGCTGGAGGATGGAGATGGAGGTTGGAAGGGAGCGGGAGAGGTCAGTCAGTCCGGTCTGGCTCCAAGCTCTCCAAAGCTGCCGCTGGATCATTGCCAACAAATTCTGGTGAATATACTGCTCATGCACTGTGAAGTCAGCACAGGCTTCCCCTTACTGAATTTGGGATCCTCCTTTTTTATACACATTCCATAGAGAAATAATATTTTGGGCTTGTGTTTGATGGTGTTTATTTGTAGGCAAGACACTAAGGAGATTTCTAATAACTGTCTCTTTCCAATCAGCAGCAGACCTAGAAGGCAGCTAAGAAACGCCTTTATGCTTTGTATAGAATATTTGATGGAAGTAGGTCATTTTAAATTTTAGGTGTATTACATGTGGCAAGTTGTAAATCTGAGAAAGAGAGAAGAGAATAAACACAAAACCCATGCTGGATGTTTGGTTTTGAAAGTGCTGACTCGAGCAGTGTGAAGATGGTTTTGGTTGAGGATCAAGAAGACACTTCTGTCAGAAGCACCACAACGGTGCATAGGAGCGTGGTTTTCCTTGGGGGGGTGGAAGGTGGAGTTTCCAAGAATCTGTGAGGGTAACATGTTCTTAACCAATTAGCAATATAGAAAACTATTTGAGTAAAACTAGGTTTGGGGGAGTGAATGGTGCAGCTTGAGCCAGCCAGCCCCAGGCAATCACGGGGTGCAGCTGGGAGCCAGGGGCAGGGGGTAGAAAAGGCGGCTCCCTGCGGTGGGCTGAAGCAGAAGGGTCTGGGGGGAGTTGGGTTTGGGTGCTATGACTCGGGGTGAAAGGTTTGGTCCTCTCTCTTGAAGACTGGCACCGTGGTGTGCGGAGATCTAGGTATGGTGGTAGGTGCTTCCCCGGCAGCAGGACCGAGCCTGCTGCTGCTGCGTGGGGTCTGCCAGGGAAATAACGAGCTCTCTGGCAGTATTTAGGGGAGGTCTGAATCACAGTTAGAGCAGTGAGAACTGCCTTTCCCAGGGTGAAAGAATGGCTCCTTGTGACTGGTCAGATAAGGAATCTTCAAAAGCTGATGCTGAAGATTTTTTAGAAAAGAAATGCATTTAGAGAATACGTGTTCTGATTGTGACAGAGATTCATTTTATCAAAAAGTAGTTGTTTATTCTTTTTAAAGGGCAAGCCTGTTTCAGTTGTGCTTCAATGATTTGCCCTCACATGAACACACACAATTAGGAGCTTAAAGTCCTTTCTCTACCATACTGCTTAATTATGAACTGGAGGTGTTAAGCTAAGGAAAGAATGATTGCAGTTAAACACCAGCTCGGCCTTAGCAGCTGAAATTAATCTTGTTCCTTCTATAGGGTGGTGGAATATGAATGTAAACATCGTGGCTGAAGGCTGTGTAGGGCACTGTGCTCCCGCCGCTCTCCCTCAGCAGGCACGCCGTGCGCCCGTGCCAGCCAGCGGAGAAGGGGAGGAGAGTCGCTGCTCCATGCTTCATCTGGTTGAGCATTGTCAGCGAGAAAAGGTTTGCCTAATTGTAGCGAAGGAATGGGATTTCATATTTTAGATTGCAATATACAAAAATCATCCCTGCTTTCCATGGTGTCACCCAGCCTTCACTGGCAGGCAGTTCTTCGACCACCAGTTTGCGTCGAACACCAAGACGTGCAGGGTGTGCTGGTGTTTCGGGTAATGTCATGTTCACCCAAAAATGCCTTTCTTGAAGAGCAGCTGTACTGAAGGTGATCCTGCTCTCTGCAGTTTCAGCCCTATTTAAAAGGTCACCGCAGAGGTGTGTGGACTCTGAGGGTAGAATAACGGGTGGTGGTTCTGTTTTGTTTTGGTCCCCCTCCTAATTAGTTATTGTTAACTATAACTTTGCTCTCTGTAGTTATGGCATCTCCCAAGGCATAATGAATATAAGGAAAATAATGGAGTATTATTTTATATGAGTAAAATAGTACAAGTCATGTTCTTGTTCTGGCATTAAGATGGTTAAGATCTTGTCCTAACTTGTGCATCTAGAAAGGGGGATATGTTTTCAGCTGCTCTCTTTGCTAATGTTATTAGATGTCTACCACCTCTATTTGTGCAATCCTTCCAAACTCGGAAAGCTTTCCAGCAGGCCAGGCTCCACTATGGCTGTGCCTTCCCTTCCAAGTAGGGAAAAATGCGGTGCTAGACACCCATCGTAAGGGCCAAACCACCAAAGACGAGTAGAAACACGGGCATCAGTGGTAGGAAAATAGACCAAAAATATTAAATACATCTTTGTTCCTGGTTAAGCCATAATGCAGTGAATGAGACTCTAAAAAAAAAAAAAAAGTATGTGTATTTCATGAAAGGACTTGGTATTTTTTTATTTGTGCTGTCTGTGTGTTTCACAACTGAAGAGTTATAATGGTGGTACAGTCTGTTCTATCAGAGAAGACGGTATTAAAGGTTTGCCCACCTTATTGCTGGATCTTTATGTTGGAAAGGAGTTTTTGAAGGCATTTTTGATACTTTGGGAGGAAGGGAAGGGAATTTGATGTTCCTGTGGAGCAGGTAGGGAGGAGGCTGTGTAAGTTGCTTCCGATAACTCTTTTTAAGCTGTAAGACTTTCACCCTACAGGCTCTTGAGCACGTCTTAACTTCATTACTTCCAAATAAATGAAACTAGTAATGAAAGAAAAATTAAAATGCTTGGGAGCATTTGAAAGGTGAAGCCTTACAGCTGATCTGACATGGTGCAATCTGTAGTGGCTCACAGGGCATTGCTGGGTTGGGTTATTTCATAGTTGGGCTGGACCCACCTGGAGCAGTCTGGGGTAACAGACCATGAATTGCAATACCGAAGTCTAATGCACGGTGAATAAAGAGTTGTAACTTATTTGAGGAAATAATATTTTGTTGTAATGCATCTAAATACAAGTGTAAGAAGGTATTGGTCTAAAAGACAGTGTGGTGAAGTCATGCCTAACATGGGGAAAACTTTTGGGAATAGGTTAAACAAGTGGTTCTGTCCTCTGTGGAGATCTCTTCTGAAGTTGAAGCCCATACTGGATTTCCACTAGTGTAGCTAAATTAAAGGAGGGTATAAAGTCATGGACCCTGAGAGATGTAAGTGAGCCTCTGTTGTAGGAGCAGCTACTAGTAATAGCCTCTCCAGGAGAGTTTATTTTATGTTTTAGATGTGGTTTTGCATACCCACATGAGGTACAGCTATGCTGTTATATTTGCATCCATGTGGGATGTCTTCTGTTTTTAAAAATGCTGACATTTCCATGGCTCCAAAATGTACAGCGTAGATGGAAACTCCATTTCAAATGCTGATTTGATTTAATACTGTGATATGACCAAACGTTTGCCTGCTACAGAAGGCATAATGTTTTGCCCAAACTGCAGTGAAAATACTTAAAATGGCACAGATATGGTTATCGGACATGAAAATTGAGAAAGAAGTTACTAAGAGGAAAAGCAACGGAGGAAGCCCACAAAGCTGCTTCTGTCTGCGGAAAAAAAAAATCAGCATTTAATCGTTCCATGGCAGTGAAACTGGCATTTTTCAGTAATAGCACTGAACCGTGATTCTCACTTCTTAAGGAAAGGAAAAAGCATGCCCAGTATGACAGTCTGCCTGCTTTAGTAAAAACATTTGTTGTTCAGAAGCTCTAGTTAATGCGGAGCTGTTAATTGTCTGACCATTAAATTACTTGGCTTCTACTTAGTCCCCACTGGGGACTAATTTTAAATTCAATTAGCACAGAATTTAAAGGAATATAGTTGAGGGATTCTAGAAAGCTACAGAGGTATGAAATCGTGTTTGATAAGATGCAGTCAGGAAAGGGAAGCTTTAAATCTCAATTTCAAGGTTTTAAACCAGGAGAAATTTTTCTCCAAAAGAGAAATTAAATTCCCTTTGAATACATGTGCATAAATGAGATTCCTTTATATTAATGCACTATAATTTCTAATTATTTTGTTATTTCAGACAAACTCTTAGTCAGCCAGAATTTGAACCAACCAATAAAACCTTCAGGAATTAAAAAGTCATGGGGTGTATTTGTAAGTTCACATGTTGTTGAATTCTTTAGGTACTGGCTAAGACTTCAAAGTGTCAAAATGCCACTTCCATCATTTTCACTCACTAAAAAGCAAGACAGATGAGAAATCCCATTAGGTGGCCTGATTTCCAGAACACTTTTGCACCTGCAAGAAATTTAGGCAAGCACTCAGAAATCAGTTAGGAGACCGACTGTGTTCCTTTTACTGCACACAAATGCAGCCATTTTTTATTTTAAACTGCTGGGAGGCTTATGGAGGTGGAGTATAGATTTGCAAAGCAAGATTTGGCTCAGGCTGATCTCGCTTGGGGAGAATATTCAGCAGTACTACTGTGAAGATCTCTCTGACTCCTAGCATGTCTGCCCTGAGGTTGCAGCAGTGATAATTGCTACCATTAAAATAATATTTTAAGATTTCTTTATTTAAAAAAAATAAAATAAAATTCACACAGAGTGAAAAGCTGTCCTCGTGGGTAGAAGAGCAGATGAACCAGTCCTCATACCGACTGTGAATTGTGTGCCAGACTTCTACCAAAGCCACTGAGGCAATATGGGGAGATGTGTATCAAGTGCTAAATGATAAATGCATTGTGTATAAAGTGAGCATGCATTAAAGGTGTAATGCCGTCCTTGAAAGGGAATAGGTAAGTTACGCTGTAGGGTGCACTTGTAGCAAAATCTCATTCTGGAAACCAGATGAGGAACTGCATTGCTCCTGTGTACCCATGCCTTGAGGAGACTTTGTGCACATTGTGCCTGGCTTTTAGACAGGATTTTCCAAGGCTCTTAAAAGCTTTAGGGGCTCTGTTCTCAGTGGGGATTGGGTACTTAGACTTTTTTGAAATCGTAGCCTTTTGACTAGGTATCGCCGCTATCCTGTTCTTCTACAGGAGGTAAATTCTCATTATTTAGAGAGCTCTGGAAATATGCCCAGTGCATTGCATTCCCTCTCTGGTGTAGCTGTACGAAGAGCTGCAGACGCTGTTGGGCAACAGTGGTCACCACCGCAGAGCATCCTGCGTCGGGACCGTGGGAGACGGTGCTGCCCCTGCCCCGGCTCTCTCCTGCCTTTCCCGCTCACCCATTGCTGTTTTTTAACATTTTAATCACACTTGCCTGCTGCAGTCAGAAGTGCACAGCCGAAGGCAGAAGTATGTCTCTGAGCCACTGTTCTGGTTTTTGTAATACTGTGGTTTCCCTCAGGAAGGAAGAATGAGCCTTTCTCCTCCCATAGCAGCTCATCAGCTGGAAAACTGGTGTTTCATTGAATGAGCTGGTGTAAAGCACCCCAAATATCTATCTGCCAAACCACTGAAAAGGTGTAAAGCCGCTCATCAGGTATACTTTAGTACATGGACTCACTTCATTTATGTGCTACTCTTCTATGATTTTGAATATTAACATTTTAAGATAAATGTTGATATAGACCAAGGAATTGCTCAGAAATGTCTGTGTCTATACGCGTGAGCAGCTTTCCTCCTGCCCGCAGTCCCGGCATCCGTCTCGGTCGCAGCAACCAGCTCAGCGGTAGCAGCAGGCAGGGGCTGGAAGGTGTTTGCTGAGTTGATGGAAATATTCCCGCTGCGTTTCCCACGCGAGCCAAGGCGCCGGCGAGCAGATGCGGCGAGGAGGGACCAGGCAGCAGCCTGCCGGGACGAGCGCGGGGAAGGCTTCGTCCGCACCCCTCGCTTCGGTTTTGGCCGAGTCGAATTCAGCCGTGGGCTGGGGAACCTGCGTTTTGCACCACTGGGGGGGAGGGAGATCCTTGTGCCGCCTGGCCCTGCCGGGAAGGGGTATGCCGGGAGGGATCTGGGGGATTTGCCACTCAAGGTTCTTGGCAGTTGGGATGCCTCTAGGGCTGGTGGGCACGTGTTATTTTGATGGTTTTATTCTCCTTAATTTCTCTCCATTCCATATTACCTGAATTGCCCACTTTTTTCTAGTTTGATGTTGGCATACATTTTGGGGAATAGAACCCTATTTAAATACTACTTCATATTTTAAAAAAAAAAAACAAAACAAAATCAAAAACCAAGCAGCAAAACAATTACAATTAAATTTAAAACTTTTTAAAGGATGCCAGTTTATTTTCCTTTGCTTTTCTGGCACAAATCCATTCAGAAACAGTGCTTGCCAACTCATCTTAATTTTGGATAATTACATTTTTGCGATTTCTAATTTGCTAATCTATAGTAATTCTCTTGCGATTTTTAAAAGGCAGGAGGGAGAGTAAGGAAAGCTGATTTGTGATCAGAGTTCTCCCTGCTATAATTAACTACATCTAAAAAACCATAATTGATGCTTATATAGCTTCCCAATAGCATCTCTTGAATTGGAACATGCAGCATTGTATACTGTGCTTTCTGCTCTGAAAAGATTGATTTGCAAGCCACTATCAATCTGTTGCTAAGCAGTTAGTGACGGCACACAGTAAAGTCCTCAAGGACAATACAGAACAGCCAGAATGTTTTTCTCAGTATCAAACCTTTTTTTCCCCGTCTCCTGAAATATTGCATCGGTTGCTCCTTAATCAAAGTATAAAAAATGTTGCCAAGGCAATGCCACATTTATTGCCATAGATCGCAGCAGACAAACCTGTGCTGGGAACTACAAATTTTAGGACTTTCACACCAGGCAACAGAGGTGTAATGTGTTTTGTTGTCATCGGCATCTTCATTTTAAACTCAGCTTTTTTTGTAGGCTTGGTTGTTTGGGGTTTTTTTTTACTTATTTAGGTAAGTTTAGTGAACAAGGGTAGAAGAGTCAAAGTCAGATTTCTTTAGCTAAACCTGGTGAATTTGGCTTTCCTGATCTTTTTGGCTGAGACAGGAAAGCAGCCATTGGAAGAACTAGGCTCTCGTGTTGCAACACAGCGCGTTGCTAAAAAAGCCTGCCAGGGATGCAGGATGACGCAGTGCTCCGTGTCTATGCCAGGAACCTCTCGAGTGGACAAGAGCAAAGCGTGCATCCATCTTGCATCTCGCCTGTGTTCATCTTAGGAGTGTGTTTGTACAGAGCAGCAATATAAACTCTAAACGTAGCCTGGAACTAAAATATTCTTTCACAAGCCTGCTGTTCCTCTCAGGACCATGGGGGGAGAGAGAGCACGTATGTGCCTCTACAGCAGAGATGTGATTCTTGCACATCAAAAAAACCCAAATCCCAAACCAAATCAATGAGGCCATTAATCTGTATGCATTTTTTTAATGTACAGATGCAAACTGAAAACCAATCTTTAGAAAGATATCCTAAACAATTAGGTCAGAAAAGGAACTGAATGCTAAACTCTCTGCTTGACTGTTCTACTTTGTAATGAGATTTTAATAAAAAGGCAGAGAAGAATACCAGCTGAGCTGGCACATCTGACATTTTGATAACCTCGTCAATAATACAGTTATTTTATTGGCTTTAAGCAGCTGCAGAACTCTTCCTTATTGTTTAGCTGCCTGTTCATTCTATTCCTGTCTTGTTGATAACAGTAAAAAGACGATGAGTAACAGTGGCAAATCAATAGAAAGGCATGTTTCTTCTTATATGACCATGAACCCAACTCTCCAAATTACATTTTAAAACTCCAGGCTCTTTATTTGATCATAAATAGATAGGTGGGGGGAAAAAAACCCTCTGAATTTTTAGTTGTTGGCTTAGAGTTTTATGAATGTATTTGTTCCCAGGTTTTGTCTCTTCTGAACTAAGTTACATTACATTAAAAGCAAAGCACAATATTTATTTTAAGTGAGGGACAATCTTTTAAGCTTCGTTACAAGTATCTGATGGATGGGTGACCACTAAGTGAACTTACATCAGTGTTCAACCTTGTGACAGCACACCAGACTTTGCTGCTCTGTTAGGAGGTTGCGCTCCCTGTTCAGGAGGTAAGAGGAGTGTTTCTGTTCCGGCGTCTTCTGGCTGAGTCCTGAGAAGAGACTTGAAGGAGAACCTGCAGTGAAAATTATTATGGCCGCAAAAGTCAAAATTAAAATTGAATTTTAGAAACTGAACACTGCTCTCAACAACAATTAATCTCAATTCTGAATGTTGAGTATAAGAAACTTCAGCTGTGATTGTGGAAATTCAAAGTTCATAAGCAACCAATAGGGTATCTCAACTTTTAGCAGCATTTTCCTAGTCATATAACAATGAGGTATACATTAAAATGTATCACTTCAGAACAAAATTTGAATGATTGTTTTAAAATAGTCTCTTCTGCCTTCTGAAAATAATTTTTCATCGTAAAATTTCATCAAAGACAACATCAAATAGGACATTTTGACCAACATACATGAGCAGGAGGGTTGCATTGAATTAAAAGCTGGGCATGAGCCACCCTGAGTTCCTCCGAGCCCTTCAGCCCTGGTCCTGGCACGGCTGTTTGCAGAGCCGTGGGGTGGGAGCCCAGGGCTGGGACACGTTCGCTCTCAGCCGGGGAGGTGATGGAAATGGTTTCAGCTACCAACAAGTGCACTACTAAATATATGTTCAATGGACTGCTGCTGCTGAGGTGGTGAGGCAGTCTGCAGTGCCTAAATATAGCACGATGCGAGGGCTGCTGAGCCAGGACCGCTTTTTACAGCCTCTCGCATCAAAGCCAGGCTGTGCCCCATCCCGAGCTCGTCTCTTCATTTCTTCGGAAGCATCGGGATGTGCTTAACGCCAGCCTTCCCCGCACCGATGGACAACGGCAAGTCCTCTGCTAGCACGATGCAGCTGTCCTGCCAACCCTGGCATCTCCCCTCTGTTCACAGGCGTTCCTGGCGCAATGATTTCAAAGCTGAAGTCACAGCAAAAATGTGTGTGATACTGTTTCTGCAGAGATGCCGCAAGAAACTTCAACATGAAATCGGAGGAGGTCACAAAAAATAAATGGTAAATGTCTCCTGCTAGCTAGAAAGTACATATTTACCATACAAACAAAATTACTGTACCCCGGTTGAAACCATTAAGCCACTGCAGCCGCAGGCACGGAAGGTGCCTCGGATGGGCATCAGGCAGCAAGAACGGGCTGTGCCTGCCCAGGCGCCCTGTGGAGCAGCAGGTCCGGCAGGAAAAGCCCCACCGGCCCCAGGTGTAGCCAAAGTTTAAGTTCTTTGTTTACAGAAAGGAAGAAGCAGCAGTCCAGCGCTTGCCTGGCTTTCAAGTATTAAGACAGATGCTCAGAAGAGTCCTGAGAGGGGCTGAGGAGCTGCTGAGGCTCCTGATGCTGATGAACCCACCTGCCCACACCGCTCCTTGCAGGCATCTCTCATCCATCATCTGGGCATCCCCTGAGCGCACACGGGGTGATAAATATCATCATTCCTTGCTTGGGACCGGGGACTGTGGCTGGGGGTGTTTGAGAGGACTGGGGCTGGGGACTTGGCCAGCCCTGCTGCCCCACGCCATCCCCTCCCGAGGGCTTTAGTGGTACACTGGTGCCTCTCTGGCTTCTGGTGTCCTCAAGTTTAAAACGATATTTAAAAATCTAGAAGCAATGTCAGGAATGAATAAGAAAAATAATGCAAAGTCTGGCACGCTCCTGAAGAGGCTCCTCAGGAACAAAAGGACAGGACCCACCGATAGCTGGAAGCTGAAGCTGGCAAAGGCAAATGAGGTGAAATGGATTTTTAATCATTCCTTTGCAAAACTTGCAACGTGCCATTAGACCAATTTCCTTTCTAGGAAGAGACCCAGCTTTCCTTTCTAGCCAAGAGCCAGACAGGCTGCGCTGAGCACACGAGGTCTCCCTGCTCAGCACGGGGCCACGTGGGACCTTACACCCTGTATGGTTAGCAATAAAGGGAATTGTGTATGTAATACTGGTTCTTGGGCACCTTCTCTGTGTGCAAGGTTATTGTTCTCACCCCAGGCTGATGCACAGCGTGTCTTGAAGCTGCCTTTGTGTGACTGCTTGTAGGTCTGCGCGGGCAGCACCGAGATCTCGTGATGGCGGAGGAGCACCGGTACCACCACCACGATGAAGCCTTTAACCAAGTTTCTTACCACTTAAGGGGCTAAGCTTCCTAATGTACCACCTGAAACCAATTGGTTTCTGAGAAAAGAAGGTAATCAGAATGCAGCTCCAAAAGAACATAATCTTGCAGCTCATCCTTGGAAGATGTTTTTTTCCCCTACTGTTTGTATGTAATTAGAAACTGAAAATAATAACAAAAAGCTTTTTGTAGATAAGTTGACATGCTTGGCTTCAAAAACACATTTGAATAAGATTAAAAGGGACTGAAAAGACTAAAAAACATTCACCTTGTATGGAACAAGACCAGAATGTACTCAATGGGAGACAGAAATCAACAGCTCCAACCTACAGTACTGGCCCCATAGGAATTTAACAATTTGGAGAGTGTCTTCTAGTCTCTAACCTGTGAAACTTGAGCTCTGTTGTTCTAATTTTACCAATTTACTCTATTTTCCTCCTCCTGTGATACTGGGATAATATTTTTTCCCTATTTTTATTTCACCGAATTCATTCTGAATATTTTTCCACAGTTATTTAATATTTGCTGTTCAGGCTGCAACAGCTATGTTTCTAGGTGAAAAAACTCATGTTGTGTTGCCAAAAGAAGAAATATAAGCCAGACTGCTTGTGTTAATATTTGCATTTGAAAGTACAAACCTGAGTTTTCTCCAGTACTAGACACTTCTCTTGTAGTAAAAGTGCCTGAGAAAAATGTTTGCAGGGTAGAGGGGAGGATGCAAAAAATACTCATGGAAAATACCACTTATTGAATTATATTTTCAAAATACAGAGTACTTGGAAATGTCAACTATCCGCTTAGCAGCTAGAAGTTACATTATGGTCCTATCTCCTAGAACAATTTCCTATTTGCCTTTAACTGCCATGCTCAGCTTTTAAAAAGCAATAACCTAACTCCATAACGGCTTTGGGGATGCTGGGCCACTCCAGGTTGCTTGGTTTTGGCTTTTTATTTCTAACCCCTGCAAAGGGGGAATGAGCTTTGATGCTTTTGCTGACTGTCTTGGGTTTGAACGTGGCAAAAGGTGGCCTTCAGCAAAAAGATTGACTGTTATTCCCTTTTCTGGACTTACAAACTCTGACCCTCTCTTTGAAGGATAACACAGGACTCATTTTTGTGTTCAGTTTTTCCCCCAAGAAGAACGTATGTTTCACTTTATATTTAAAATTGGTCCCTCTTACTTCGGGGGAAGCTTTCTGACTGGCTGAACGCTGTGGCAAGCACGTACCGGTGGGCAGAGAAATGTTCCTTCAGGCCCAGAGCTGCGGGGCTGAGCCGTAGTAAAGGGGACCGAAGGAGGTGATGCCTCCTGGCAGGAGCTCCGAGGGGCTCAACCACGAAACCCTACCACCCCCTCTCTAGGAACATTTCTGTTGTTGAAGCTGTGACTGAATTGGGGCAAACAAAGGTGTTTCTGTGGTGTACTGAGTGTCCCATTGAAGATCTTGGAGCAAGGAGCCGCTCCACCTTCTCCCTCCCGGGAAGAGCCGGCCGGCAGCGAGGGCAGGGATCCTCCTGGTTCCCCATCCCACCTGGGAAGAGGCAAAAATTAAGCAGTCCTTGGCAGTGTTTGGGGGGCTGTCAGAGAAGGGAGAAGAGCTGCGTGGACATTGTGTAGTGAAATCCATCCAGCTGGAAGGTGGCTGGGTAGATCTTGTTGCATCCCAAAGAGAATTAGTACTTAATGCCTTAATCTGCCTTTTCCTGGGGTTTTAGCTGGACTGCACACTTGCTCTGCCTTTCTTTTGGATTCACCAAATCCCGGCTCCTGCCTTTGAAAGGTGACGCGTAGCTGTTTCAAGCAGGGGGCAGGAGCATCCCTGGCACTCAGAGATGTGACTTTGTAGGCAACTGCCACTGGCTGCTCAGAGTCCAATGTTGCTGCTTGGTTTCTTGACAAAATGATAATACTCCTGAGTAATGCTGATGGTTTTTGCACGTCAAATTCCCTCAAATATATTGCTGCTATTAAAGCATCTGTAAAAATAAGGGCTAGAGTGCTAGAGATTGCAGTGCTGTCTTTGTAAGCTGTCTACAGAGAAGTTTTCCCTTCTCCTATTTCCTCCTGGTCTCACCCATGCAGGGGAAGGCAGCGCCCGAGGAACAGCCCATCCCAGACCAGCACCTCGGGCCAGCGGTCCCCATCCCGCGGCGGGGAGCCGGGGGTGCGTGGGGACCAGGCGCTGGGGCAGCATCGCAGTCAGGGGCTTTTGGCCACTTGCTCTTCCCTGTGCTTAAAGCTTTTTGAAAGCTGTGCTGCTGTGATGCCACCTCATCCCCCTGCGGTTGGGGAAAGGTGGGGGGTGCGTGTATAAATATCAAATGGTATCGGAGACGGTGCCAGTAGATGGCACTCAAGAATACACAGCTTAATATCTGGGGTTCGGAGGGCCTAGTGCTCTACTGGGAAAGTGGTTTTCCCTGGCAGCTCTCCGCTTGCTCCTGTGAGGAGCTCTGGAGGGATGCAAGCTGTGCTGTGCATTAATCCCACCCTAGCCGAAAGCCCCGGGGAGACGTGGGGTCTGAGGCACCCTGGGCTGTTTGGAAGCCGGAGGTGATGAGCAGTGGTGCTCAGTGGTCCGGCCACCGCGCCGAGAGACGCTGGCACCTGCGCCCTCCTCCTGCCCTGGAACCCTCATCACCACAGGTGGTGATGCTGAAGTGGCTTCTTCAGCAAGGGGAAGAAATATATAATTTATTTGTCAAAGGGGTTGCGGTGATCAAAGGGCAACTTTAAATGGAGACCTGGGCAAATGCTGCTGCATCTGTGCTTGGCATCCCTGTAAACCTCAGTGTGGGCACAGCTCTTCCAGCTCTCTCGGGTGGCGAGTGTGTCACCGTGAGCGTGCCTGTGGCACTGTAGGGTTCACTCGCCCATCTCCAGAACAGGTCTTCTTCAGCTCATTAGTGGCATCTCTACCACTTCTCACCATTGGCAAAGCAGTTACGCTGGCATGCCCAAGGCCAACAAATCCTTCTCACCCTGGCTAGCGTGTCACCTGCTGCTTTGGATGCTCCTTATACTTTAGGCCAGTTTCTGCATGATTCCTTCTGCACTGGCTCCACAGCAAGTGATCTGCCATAAACAACAGCATAGAGACCCAGGCAGTGTCCATTAGAAATAAGGCAAGAGAATTCCCAAGCTGTCTCCAAATCCCTCATAATTTGCCCCAAGTGTTTATCATTGGGACTGGTAACATAATAATTGTTGCATGATTTTATGAAATCCGTGTTCTTTTTTTTAAAATGTAATTTATTTGACAAATATTTCTTTGCACACTGTCACAATAACTAGAGGAAGAGACTTGCAGGGTGAAACTGTGCTCTGAGTTGCATTGATTTAGCGATCAGTGTCATGTCATCTTGCATTTTGCAGCTCATATTCATTAACCTGAAAATGTTCTTGCAATTTTCTTCTCCTAGACTAGTTTTAAAGTACAAAAGCAGCTTCTATTCATTTCAAGGAATCTGAGAGCAATTATCTCTTTTAAGGCACTAAAAAAGAAGGGGGCAGGCTGAGAATCACTAAATGGTATTTAAATCATTAAATTTATCATTTGTTCAAATCCTTGATTAAAATAGTATTTATCTGGTTTACTTCAACTGTTTGAAGAATTGGACTAAATCACCACATTAAAAAACCCAAAAGCCTTCAACTGTCTCTGCACTGCCTAATTGTTGTAGCTGGTAAATAAGTGATGTGGTCCCAATTCTGATCTTTTTTGCTTCAGTTACAGGCTGGCCCAGTTCCACTGACTGTAAGGAAACTGATCTCTCTTTTACAGTATTTTGTACAGCTTATTGCACCCTGCACCGCCTGTGTGCACTTGCTTGCACCCTGTCATGCTAACGTAGACTCATTTTAGGATAGAGATGGGTAGATCAGACTGAAACAACAGCAGCAAAGCCATATCCAGGCAGCAGTGCTGAGTTAAGTGGAGATCTGGGGGTGATTCCTGCAGTGCCATACCTGAACTTTCGGGGCTGTGCTGCCTGCGGCATGCAGTCCCACGCACCGAGGCACTCTGCACCGGTGTCCAGGCTCTCCTCTTCACCAGGTCACCTCCAGATGCGTGAAGCCGTACACATTCCGACGAGCAGATATCAAGTACCCTTTGATTTCCTTGGTTAGTTTTGATGTTTTTAACCCAAAAGCTATGCTCGTTATACACCTGCCTGACCTATTTGTGTTCTTGACGCCGCACACATCCCCTTGCCATCCTCTAAAACTAACAGGTTTGTGGTTGGTGCCATCTCCACGCTGTGGGAGTTGAGGCTTTTGCTGGAGAATGCCGCAGGCAGGACTGTCCCTCTCGGGGAGCTGCAAATGGGGTTCACCCAAAGTGCTGGTGGAAACGGTGAAAAGGGTTGTGTGCGCTTGTTATTGGAAGATATTGTTGCTGAGGCAGACTCCTGCCTCGGCTGGTGGCCTCAGGGAAGAGCCCAGAGCAAGTGGACCTGCTGGTCCTCGCTCTGAGGAGGAGCCGCTGAGAAAAGAGCCTCGGACACGGGTACCTTACCTGCAGGGCAGCCTCCAGCGCTCACTAGCTGGAGACCAGCCACGTGCTCATTGCAGGAAAACGCGAAGACCTCCAGCCTGTGAATTCAGTTCGTTTTAAAATGTGTTATGAACTCTCGCAGTAAATACCCAGCTTCCCTTATGACACAGTGGACAGGCTCTACGGCAGCCTGGCCAAAGACACGCTGTCCCATTCCAGCTCAGATGCCGTACGTCCCGCAGGCGAGATGGGAAGAGCTGGTGTGCCCCAGCAGCCGGCTGGAGGGGGTCCTCCCAGCCAGGCAGGGGAACTGTGCCCAGAGGTTTGGGGCATTGCTCCTCCAGGAAAGATGCCCATCGCTGGGTCAGGCAGGAGCAGAGATTTCCTCCTTATTCTTAGCCAGAAATTGTTCTTCTGGAGCAGGGTGGGAAAGCTCAGGTGCAAAAGCGTGTCAGGTTTTTTCTTCTCCTAGATAAAGAGCTGCTTAATTCACACACCCTGAGTTTTGAGAAATAATTTTAACTTATTTTGCTCTCCTATCCCAGACCCCTTTTTGGGGGCCAGGTTATAAGCTCATCTGTCCAAACAGTAGCCTAATAAGCTACAGGATATTCCAGAGTGTGAAATTTATTTCTTTTGTGTGTTAATTGTAAACAAAACAGCAATTTAGCTGGCTAGACTCTCTCATTTCTTAGATGAGCACTGGCATCAGTCATACAATTCCTTTGGCTTTTGCATTGAGCATCTGTGAACTTTTTTCCTAATCACATGGTTTCCTACAATTGAAATATTTAATTTGTGTACACAGATCCCTTTTAATATAATCAAGGTCTCTATTCAAGAAAGCAGATCTGATGAAACATCCCATTTCAGTGAGGGCAATTTAGGCTAGACATCAGGAAAACCTAGCTAATGATTAAAATAGTGAGGCACTGCTATAGGTTGCCAGGAGAGCTTAAGGAAACTCCATCATGGGAAGTCTTTAAGAATAAGTTTGGCAGTTGTTATCAGGAATGATTTAGCTATAATTGATCTTGACTTGGAGCAAGAGAATGGACTGGATGATTTCTTCTTTCTTGTTTTGCATGATTTCCAGGAAATTCTAAAAAAAAAGTTGAATTTAGATGGTTCAGTATTACCAAATGTTCCTTCCTCTCTTTCTAGGGGAATATTTTACTAAATTTCAACTGAACGTGCAAATAGTTGAGCACACTTTGTAATTTATGTCACATGTCAAGGTCTAAACCTCTTGAGGATGTAGCTCCACCTCCCTAAATATTTAAATATTTTTCCTTCTCCTCCTGTTGCTTAATAGGTTTGTTGTATTGCAAACAGCTACCTTGAGTTACTGTTTCCCCACTGATGCCAAAACCTAGGCAATTGTACTGAAAGGAGCAGAGCTGCAGCCACTTTGCAGAGCAAGGCTGAGCCAAGCCTTTTATTTCCACAAATAAGAATTAGAACAGAAAGTGTTTTAAACAAATATTATTCAACTGAACTTAAAGGAAGAGCTGAGCATTCAGAAAATGACTCATTGTGCAGGCGAAGAGCATGCACTACCTTGAAATGTTGTCTTGAGGGCTGTTTTATTAAATACATGAGTGAACTGACTAACAGCAAAACTGATGCAGAATGCTGATGGTATCTTTGACCTTTAAAACCTTGATGAAATTTATAATTTGCTCATTTTCTAATTTAAAAAAGCAATACTATTAGTCATTCTTTACATTTGCTTCTCCAAACTCAATGAACATATATATATTTATATGCAACTTTGTATGTTCAGAATCAGTATTTTAGCCTTGTGTGTTAAAATGCATTAAGATGCATCCGAAAGAAGATGTAAAATTTACGGATTGCTTCCTGTTTCTCTTAGTGCAGTGATGGACAGAAGAGAGACAGCAATCTGAAAATAACTGCCTTTCACACCTAAAATTCATATGCACAGGCATTCTGACTATTCAGAATAACCAAATAACCCCAAATCAGAACAAATAACTGTGTGCCTTCTCTTAAACATATTTATCATTCCTTTCAGGCATTTTATTTTGGCTTGTTCAAGTGTAAATATTACTGTTCAGAAGCAAAATAAGTTTACCCTGATAGCAGGGACGAATGTTTAGAGCCTCTATCACAAGTTTTGTCAGTGGCCTGACGCTACCCAAACCCCCTCTGTTGCAGAAACAGGACACCGAGTTGTCCAACACACCAGGCAGCTCTTCTGGAGAGTTGCCCATCTGGCACAGAATTGCTCATTAGCAGCGTCTCTTCTGCGACCGTAAAGCTGGTGGTGATGGATGGATTCCAGGTCTGAGGAATAGAAGCCGTACCTGGTGAAAAGCCAAAGCTGGGGTCTGGGTGTGTGTGGAAGTGGGAAACTTTGGGCGTGATTTGGTTGAAGGAGATCACCTGGCTGTGGAAAAGGGGTTTGTTCTTGGTGAGCATTTGGCTGGCCGGGAGGTGGCCTTTTGGTGGCAGAGGGTAGTCCTGCTCAACGAAGGCTTTGCAAGCCTGAGACAATAACCAGTGAAATCTGCAATACTAATAACAGATATACACTAGCTAATATTTCCTGATAGAGATGGGCCAAAGCTTGAGTTACTTTCCAAATCCCCGTGACTTTGCAGGTTGGAATTAAAATAGAATATTTATGCAAACCACACAAATGATTTTGGCTTTAGGATGTGAAAAACTTGCCTGATGAGCTTTTGCCAAACAAAACCACCCTGGGTTTTATTTTGCAGCAGCTTTTCCAGGCGAGGACACTTTTCAGAAAATGAAATCCATTGACCTAGGCCAGCCCAAGAAATGAGGGAAGAGCGCGTAAAGGTTATAACCATGTACCTTCAGGAAGAGCACATAAAGGTTTTAACCATGTACCTTTAAAAACATTTAAATCCACCCCTATGTAAGTTCACTGACTCCAGCGTAGCTCGCTCTTTGACGCTCGTGAACTTGCAGCCAAGCTCACGTAAAAGCAGCAAAGCTCGTTTCCCACCTCAGAGCTATCTCGCAGTCCTGAAAGTCTGCAAAACACCTGAATGGTTAGTAACATTTTATGTGCAAAACCATTTTCTCACTTGTTTTAGTTAATGGCTATGTCCAGTAACTAATTGCCATCCCCAGTTTGCCACAGGGAGCAGGAGGACCGGTACCAAATATGCTTGGTACTTACAAGATCAGATTTTCAAAAATGTTTAATCTCCATGAAGTCCTGTGGTTATCCAGCTACATTCAGACCCTGATTTTCTCCATTCACTTCACAACATAGGTTATGCATGGGGAAACTATGTAGAGAAGAACCTGAGTCGATGATGAGGAAGCAGCTCTTCTCCACTTCTAATTCAGATATTTTATACAGTATTTCTGGCCAAATCAGCTGGAGCTAGGCACTTAAGTGCTCCACCCACCCAGCTTCAGAGCCTTCAAGGGTCCAGCCTTTGAGAAAGATAAAGAATCAGCATCTCCTGTTATTTCTAACTCATTATTTGTGCACAAGTAACTCGCACTTCACCACCTGCTCTGCAAACATCTGCATCCTTGCACAGGCAGCGGAGGTGCACAAAGAGCTGAGGTTTGAAGGCATCAGGCACGTTGCCCAGTCCTTACTCTCTATGGCTTGCTCACTATAAACATCTTTTAAAGACACCGGAAAGATACAGCTGTTTCTTCTGAAGGTCTGTTTGCCTTCAAACTGGAAATACAAGTAGAAGAGGTCTGCGGTTGGGTCACTAAGGTAGCGCTCTGCTTCTGGCTGTGGGAAAGCATAGTGGGCTTTGCTCTATAAAACTCTGCAGCCATGCATTAAATGTTTTTCAGAATTTAGCTTCAGCTACTCCTTATCTACGCAGCTGCAAAATACTTAAACATGTCAAAAAAAAAAAAATTATCTCCCATTGTTTTTTCTTAGACTCCACTCTGAAATTTAAGTCTCCCTTTGCCCATTTCTCAAGGTAAAATGCTCCCAATGAAAAGAGTAAAGAACAACCTAGAAGCTGATGACGTGTCAGTGCCTTGCCTCTCGTGAGATGGATGTGCTAGGACTTTGGCATCGCGGAATAGCTAAAGGCAGTCAGATATGGTGAAAGAAATGATGAAACCAGATGTAAGGTTGATTGAAACCACTTCTACTGATTTGTACTTTTAATGTATTTCTCGGACCTGGTATTTCATTGCTGTATATTTTCCCCTTGGAATTCATTATGCTCTGTGTGTGTGACATCTCAGCTAGCAGCTGTGGAAATGATTGTGTGATCACTAAAAACTGTAGCTTTAGGTGAGAAATGGGCGATAGGAACAAAGAAAATATTAATGTGCAGTTTTCTGTTCACATATACATCTTATTAGTGCAGAGGGAAGGAGTGAAACCCTACAGAATCATGGAATAATTTTGGTTGGCAGGGACCTCCAGAGATCTCTAGTCCATCCTCCTGCTCCAGTGAGATCACCTTGCTCAGGCTCTTGCCCAAAGTAAGCCCTTACCTGCAGTGTCTGTGAGCCACTGCCAGCTCCTTGAGAAAGCCATGGCTCTTCTTTGCAGACTGAAGACACACCTGCAAAATGGAAACTTTTAATCATCAACCTGTCTGAAAGTAGTTACTGTCCCCTCCAACTGTAAATATATCTTATGAACAACTACATTTTCTATATGCCAGAGCTATCTGCCAGTTCTGCCATGCTTAGCGAGCGTCCCTAAGCCCCACGTTAAGGCTTAGCAAAACAACTGCTTGCCTTTCCTGCTCCGCACGGAGACACGGCCACTGCTCCCCCGGACGGGGTACTCGCAGGGGACCGAAGGGAAGCCTTGGAAAAGTGCTGAGCTATTTCTTCCCCACCTACTAGGGACTGAACTCCACAGCTAGGCAGCATCCTGCTGAAATTCGCTCTTATATGGCTTAGCTTGGCCGAAAGCTTCATGAGCCTGAGTTGAGGTTTGGGTTTGTGATCATATCCAAAACTGGATATGTTTTGCCAGGGTTTTGCTATGAAAATTGCTCACAGCTCCATTGACTGGCTGTGCTCCCTCTGCAGCATCAATTCTATCCCTGGCTGACACCTTTGATTTTGGAAGTTGTCTCCATTTTCCAGAGACAAGTATGTACATTAGCTATTTTTGGATAGCGTATATTTAATCTCCTGCAAGAAATGGAGCAATTCACTTGTTCCTTATTTCCAGAGCCATTACATTTCTCTTGGTGACAGCTCCAAGGAATAGAAATCCTTAACTTGTTTAATGTCTTCATTTGGGTGATTGAAAGACACCTAACCAAAGATCTGCTTCTGTACTACCGTGAGGAAAATAGCATGCGGCACCGTCTAGGTAAAGCAGCTTCTCTTTCATCTTGGGTAAAAAGGAATGTTAAAAAGGAACCAGTTTTTGGATGGTTCTTGTATCTGCTTGGAAGCCAAATTAAAACGCTGCTGACTGTTCATCATTTTCTCTGGTCATTCTTTTATTTTATGCTTAGCCGAGGATAAACTGTGGTCTTTGCACCATGTAAAGTGTATTTAGACTCTTTGCTCGAGTGAAAAATGAGCTGTTGTCTGTGCCAGTACTGAAGTGTGCAGGGAGAAATCTGGGACAGTCACAGGCGCTGCCAACGGAAATAGCCGATGGAAGATTTGACTGGGTTTAATTGAAAACACATAAAGCAGAGGCATATATTGTGAGTTCCTTGTGATGGAAAAGTGACTGAAAGTAAGCAGTGACTTCAGAGTGGCTGAAGAACACAGCCTGGGGGATTCTCAAGCCTGTCTGCAGACTTGCTCCGTACACGTGTCCTAGGGAGAGCTGGGCTGCTTGCAAATTATAGACGTGATCAATATCGCTAATACTTGGAGGGGCGTCTTTCTCAAATCAGAAAATGCAAACCTTGCTGGAGTGTTCCAAGTTCATCAACGTGCAGCTTAACAGCAGCTGTCCTGAAGTCCTGACGTGTTTGCAAATTTGCTTAAAAAAAAAAAAAAATTAAAAATAAAAGGTAGAGCAGTGGCTGTCCTTGAAATGCAGGCTGGGCTCTGAGCGTGCGTTGCTGGTTGCTGCAGCGTGCGCAGAGGCCGTTGCTCGCTGCGGGGAGCACCGCTTTCCTGTGGCCCTGCAGGAAGGATATCCTCACCAGAGGTGAGGCAGCGCTCGCCTAAATACCGGGTTGTGCTTGTGGGTTGAGGCTAAGTGCAGGGAACTCCAGATGATATTAACACTGCTGAGGTGAAAGCAGTAGCAGTCAAGATCTAGATTTGGGTCCAAGGTAAATAACGAGTTGAAACAAGGTAAAGAACATAGGGTCATGCCACCGGAGCAGTGTAAAAATACAGGCTCTGTTACATGCTGGGTACTGATGAAGTAGCGTTAATGAGGAGACTGACGGCTGAGGCACAGGCTAATGCTGTTTGCTCTGGTACAAATTAAACCATTTGTTCATATATAGTACAGGTTCACATGTGAAAAAAGGCTGCAGTATTTAGTCAGCAGTTTTTGGTTGGTTAGTTGAGTTTTTTTGGTTAATACCAGCTATTTCAAAAACTGATTGAAAAGCCACAAGATGTTTTCAGAAGCTCTTGCGTTAGTTGTTATGGATGCAGACTCACCCGTGACTCAGTATCTTGGGTCCCGCAAAGCAATGCTCATGGTTGCAGGACACCTCAAGGTCTCACTGAGCTGGTGGTCCCATGGGGGTGAAGAGAGTCAACAGGGCAGGGGTGACGCACTGCTACCCGCTGCTATCAAAACACCTTGGGTGAGTCTTTCTCTGGTCCAGGTCCCTTGCTAAATACCAAAAAGAACCACCTTGTCTTTAACTTCTGCTACCTGACAGCCACTTAAAGGACCTTTTCAGACCCATTTCTGTCTTCCACCTCCCAAGGCACATGCCTTGGATCACGCACGCAGCCCGCAAGCTCCCTGGCAGGTTGTTTGCTTTGGCTTTGCTCCCTCTTCTACTGTACTTCACACCAGAGCAAGGTGTGTCCTCCAACGCGGATACATGGAATGGTCACCCAGTAATGGGACAGTTATTGTTTGACAGTTTTGATAGCAAATATTTTTTTCTTGCTGGCATCATCAGCTATAGGATGGAAAAATACCCCAAGGAATGTTTTATTGTCCCTTAGAAAGTGACATCGTCTTTTTGAAACTCTGATGGGGAGTCACAGGAGAGACCACTGCCATTGTTTGGGGAGTGAAACGAGGAGTTGTTGAATAACCTTTGAATTTCTAAATCCAGCTACAATTGGCAGAGAAGAGTAGAGAGCATTGCTAAAATAAATTTCTCTTTCTGATATCTTTCTTTCCAAACTAAAGGGCTGCTAGAAAGGTCAGCACTGTTCTGCGTCTTCAAAAACTGGATGCGTTGGGACAAACATAAAATCTGGGGGTGTACAGCAGCAACCTCACTGAGCGCGGTTTGTAGCCTGGGCAGTGAACCCACTGCACGGACCTGGAGAAAAATAAACAGATAACCACAGTTTTAAATTCTCACAGAGAAAGGGCAGTAGGTTGCTTTTCTCTTTGACTCCTTTTCTTTCTCTCTCCATGTTTTGCATATACACACACAGGGGCATGTTTTTCCAGAGTTCTAATTTACTCCAAATCCATCTGATTGAATAGAAGTACCAAAAATAAAGAAAACTGCCATTTCTCTGTCTGGTATTTAACAGCCCTTTGGTGTGACAGGCATCTAACGCCTGTGCTGTAACGCCAGCACAGCTGTTATTAGAAACAGCTACCAGTGGGAAATCGCGAGCTGTGTATTCTCTATGGTTACCCACAACACAGGAGCTGGAAGATGAAACACGTCAGGCCAGAGGAACAATTCATTACCTCAGAGTCACAGGAAACACACGTCAGGTTTTTTAAAACCAGCACAAATATTCACACTGAACTGTTCACCTGCCTTTGCCCTTTCGCTTGCATCGCTCCCCGCTCCTCTTGCTACCGGCCGTGCAGCAGTGTGCCCCTCTCCCATCTCAGCCTTCCCTCCGTGCCGCTTTCCCTAAGTTTTGTCCCTTCCCGCTGGAGCGAGCTGGGGCAGTCGGCTCCCTTAGGCAGCACCTCCCTCTCCCGCTGACCTCTTTGGATCCCATTTTCCAACTGGCGATGGATTGCCAAATGTTGGCGACACCTGAAGCTTGCACCTGACGAAATGACTTACCCCTTATGGATTTGCACTTCGTAATGTAAGAACACGGCTTTTGTTTTGCTCACGTTAGCAGAGCAAATTACAGTATTATGGGGAATCTATGTGATTATTCAGTTGGTGATGAAATCACGTGTGCGTGTGAAAAGCCATCATGGCAGGCTGCTGCTCTACTACCACAACAAGCATGTTGCACCGCTGGGATGGGAGGTGACTAATCTATTTTAAAAGGTGCTGCAGAGTGCAACTCCATCTAACCTTCCTTAGCAACTCAGTATTTTATCTTGTTAATCTCTGAATTACAGATGATCTTTGTTACCATTCGTAAATCCTGGATACTGCACAAGCCCTAATAATTAGTGTTTTTCAGTGTGCTGTGAGGGGAGAAGTTGAATGCTTTCATCATAACAGTTTTGTAAACTGTACTTCTGAAGTTGTTCACCTCTCATGTTCCAAATATTTTTGATGATGGGTCTGGAGGATTGCCAGGCCCTAAGATAGTATGTAAGATTTATGTTCATATACTGACCCTTGTCTACAGTGGTTGGATCCATTCTCTGGGATTTCTGTCACTGAAAAGTAATGAAAAGCAGAAAAATTCTTTCTTGCCAAGAAATGATTCTGAAATTTCAGAGGAACAAGAATTTAATGGTCTGAGTTTTGTAACTGCCTCCCCCCTGAAAAGCTACAACTTATATGAACAATTTACATCAAAACTAGACAGGCATCATACACTGCTTTGCAAACACTTATAAAAGACCCAGGACAGCTAGAACTGGGGACCTGACCTTCCCCCGTGGTGGAAAAGGAGAGTAAATTCTGGCTAACTTTAGCTACATGACTTTTACTCTTGTTTCACCACAGTTGTACCAAAGTGGGGGTGTTGAGATTGTAAAAGATCTCTGCTCAAAGAATAAATTAGATATTACACACTTGTAATTGTTGCTTTGTTGAAAAGCCATGGAAAGGTTTACATAGTCAGCCTGATATTCAAGTGAAGAATTTTGGCCTAGTAATAAATGTTAAGTAAGTAGGAGAAAAGGCTGCCTCTTAAATAGGGATAATCTACACAGAAAGCAAGAAATCTGACTTCTGTTTGGCTCCTGTCTCGGAGACAATTATTTCTAGAAACGCAAATTAATGTACTGGACTAGACCTCACCACAGTGCAGAGGTGAAATCAATTTGTATAAAAACGCTAAAAGACAGGCTTTTAGCAAGAATTGCCTGGATTATTCTGGTCTGGCCTCTATGCAGGACTTGAGGATGACAATAACGTGGCTGTTCATTCCCATTCACTGCCCATGCACAAAAGGTGTTTGTCCAAGGAAACAAAACGGAGCAGTTGCTGCTGCCACCGTCACTGTTCTGTCCTTAGGGAACTGCTGGAATTTACACAGAACGATCAAGTAAATAACATAAAACATCTTCCAGTCTCTAATTTTACCCGATTAAAAAGGATCAGATACTAATTAGTGATATTAATTGGGCATACCAATCTCAAATTGACCCAGTGGAAACCATTAAAATCTAAGTTAAAAGTGCTTTATTACCAGAGTGGGAAGCTGTTTATTTTTCTTACAAAATGCATCTGCCTTTGTTGGGAGTAAGAACTGTTTGTGAATCCCCAGTGACATTGCTGGCCACCTTTAGGTGTTGCTTCCTCAAGAGTCCGAACTGGCACTTTTGGGCAAACCTCTGAATACGAGGAGCTCTTGCAGCTACTCCACAGCCCAGCTTTGCTTTTGCCGGCGAGATTAGAAACGGCAGTCTCAAGCTAATTGTCCCGAAGTTCTCAGACTGTTACCTGGCAAAGGATATTTTGTAACGTCGATCTTTCTCTGAAGTTACCCCAGTGTCCAAGGGAAGAACAATTGATCTCCAATTTCCCCATCTGTCATCAGATCCTCCTTCAACTTGTAATGCTTTCCCATACCTATTTTATTAGCAAATACATTTTTCATATCTTTGCTGAAAACTGTAGTAACAAGTTACTACTTTGTCATTTTTGACATTGTACAATTATTGTTTTATAGGAAAAGTCGTTCTGTTCGTCCAGACTATGTTCAGTATTCTCAAATATATGTTTTATTCTCAACTAAATGCTTAGCTCTGTTCTTGTGTAGCATAGCATGAACCATGCAATTACAGTGCTTCCATGACAAAGCCTTCCTTAAAGTTCTTTCCTGAGGTGATGCTTGTATAACTATTAGTCATTACAAATGTCTTTTTTGACAGTAAAAGCGAACCACAAGTGTGCTTAAACATAAATGGCCACTCTTGTGCTGAGGTGTGCTCTGGAGCAGCTGGAAAAAATACCTCATTTATTCCTTTAGGAGACAAAGGTTTGATTAAGCCTCTTGTTATCATTTTTTGCACTTACACAATGCAAGAAACTATAATAGCAAGTGCATTTGGAAAGATATGTAGCTGCACGACTTGGTTGTGTTCAAAAAGTATCATAAAAATCGCTGAGCAAGGGAAATGTGTACTCTGTGCAAGGGCAGATTGTACTCTATGAGTACTGAGCTGTCACTTCGATCCCAGCATTCTGGATCAGGCAGTTTATGGATCACGTTCACCTCCGTGTCAGCAGGTCACTGCCTGAGACGTAGGTCTGTACCGCTTCCCAAGCCTGGAGACCAGCAGCTCCTGAACAGCAGGAGAAGAGCGATCCCAACCACCGCAGACTTTGCCTGCTAACTGCATGCGGTGGTTCAGGGATGGCGTCGAACTACACAGTGAAGAAGAACGCACAGATGTTCAGAGGAGGAAAAGAACTATCTTCTGAGAACCCAGTCAATGAACACCAAGTGCCGAAGAGTTTTCGTAAAGCCCCGGAACATGCTCGGTGATGGCTAAATGGTTTAAAATCATGGTCATCACAGTTCTCCATGGAAAACGTGCGAGCTGCAAGAAGGCTAGCTCTGCAGAATTAATGGTGTCTTATGGATAGACCACCCAGGCAAACATGGAGAAAACATTTGGGCCAGGTCTACATTACAGACTTTTTCCAGTATAGCCGTGTTGGGCATAGTGATGGTGGCCTGTGATCTCTCACCAGCAGAGCTGTGCTAGCAGAAGCATGCTTTCTTGAAAATATGTAAGAAGAAATTTACTTTTATTTTCATTGGAATCCTATAAGTGTCTTTGACAATCATTGCCATAATATTGTTTATATAAGCAGAGGTACCAATATATGAAGTATGGAAATATTGCCACATTATAAACACAAGAGCTGGGTTGAGCCTGAGATCCTCTTGAGTATCTATGGGATGTTGCCATTCTACTGACATATGGTAATGTTTTCTCCCAATAATCTCCTGCAGAAGTAGTTCTAGGCCAACTACTCATACGTTCAAATTCCATAAAATATATAGCAGAGTTTATAAAGTTATTAGAACAAAAATGTTTTTGGAGATTTCATTTCATTGTACAATATGCGGCTTCAGCAAAAGAAATCTGTAAACAGATATTTTAGCTGAATACAAAACTCTTTTTAATATTTATTCTAACAATCCTAATGGTGGATTTCAGCCAAAATGTTTGTGCAGCTTCATGCCTTAAGGTTTCTACTTCAGATTTACAGCCGAATGTTTTCCTATGTGATGGATGATTATTTAAAACTGCTGCTCTCTCCAGTCCTCAAAATGCCAAAAGACAGTTTTTGTTGCAAGCTACAATGTAAAGCCAGATTCTGAATGCGCTTCATGTCAATGTTTGTACACGAGGATCAAATCTTGGAGTCCACCCTATGCAAAAGTAACAGAAGAACAGAATCGGGTCCTTCGGGATTCAGTTAAAGAGTAATAAATAATATTAATGTACATCTACTACATAATTATGTTTGCTAAAAGAATCAAACTGAGGCACTATCAGAATCTTTATGGCAATTAAAAATCTTCTACGTTAAAATTGCTTTCTGCAGTTGTTGCCTGTACATCTAGCACTGGGCTCGAGCCTGGGTAAAAGTCAAATGACAAAAGCTTCACATGGCTCCGAGTACATATTAGCGCCTCCAAATCCAAAGGATGCTTCAGGAGAGTGATGCAGACAATTCAGTAATAACTGGCTTGGCAATGCAGAGCTAATCAATGCAATTAGCTGAACTTTGTCGAATGATTAGTCTCAGGTTTCAGCAGACCAGTATCACATATAATATTTGCAACCCTTTGCCATGAGCAAAGCCCATAATACTCTCCCGTGGCGTCAGCAATGACAGCTATTGTCCATCCTTTGATGCCAATATTAAGTTGCTTTATATTCCATCTGCACAAGCCAGGTTGATATAAGATGACGTGAGAAGTGTGAAAAGAAATAGGTTTTTAAAGTTAATTTGAGTACCCTTTTAAATGCGTAAGGAAATGCTATTGAGCAGTGGGGAACAGTTAGTGTAATAATGGAACAGAGGCATAGTTATGGAAATTACTATGTTCATTAAACATTTATTCTGAATATAACCCTTTACTCTCCCCGTCTATAGAAAATGTAAAACACAGTGCAAAGTGGCTGCTGTACCTGAACTGCTCCATTACTTCAGTGACTTTATATCACTAAACTCACTATGTGAGTTTATACTAAGGTTAGAATTTCAGAATGATTCTTTTCCATTTGCCTGTTTATATTTAATCTAAGTCTAAACAGAGAAGGCAATCAAATAATGAGATTAACACTGATTCTTGTGTCCTTTTACTGAACAGCTGATTGCCAGTATACATCATTATAATTATTATGTGGCTTCTGGCTTAGGCATCCATGAAAAATACTATGATTGCTTTAATGGAGTTTCTTTTCAAGATCTTTCAGAATATTGTTTCCAGAACTCATTCTTCTCAGTTTCCTCTCAGTTCTTCAGCAAGGCTTTGCTGCTTAGTGAGCCTTTAACTGCTTGTGTCTAGATGCTAATAAAGGTTATGTGAGTGATAGGAAATACATTGCATAAGAAATGATGACCTACGAAGGATGACCCTCACGGAAGATGCACATTCCTTCAGTCTGTGCGTAGCGTCTAGTAATCAGAAGGAAATTTAAAAAAAAAAAGTTATATCATGTATAGTCAGCTCTGCAACTGAAGTTTCAGAAACTGCAATTTCACTGTGAACATCAAACTGCTCTATATTGAGTTTTTTCCTCCATCTCATTGTAGAACAGCTGTGATTTTGAGCATTAGGACTTGAAAGGCCAAATCAATCATGCACGCGAGTCGAGGCGTACAGACGCAGGTGGCCCTCGTCCGTTGTCTTGCTGAGGTTTGTGGCACAGTGCTGAGGACTTGGGAAAGGTGTTAGGAAAACGTGACTGCAGGGTTTTCTTCCTTGACATTACTGAATACAATTTTATGTTAAGTAAATATCTGCATGCATTTTATTCCAACCTCCGTAACCAAACCTAAACTAAGTCAATAAGACTTTGCCCAAGAACATGTATTTTGGTTTGGTTCCTAATTTTAACGTTTAGATAAAACTAAAGAGATTTAGTTTTTATCATCATTCTTCATTACTAGTTGGCATCTAACTTTCATGAATGAAAGCAGACTGGCTGCTCTCCCATAGCTAATTTATCTAGGCCGAGTTGAAACATCTGATTATTATTACATGGCCTTACTGACATAATGGTTAGAGATTCCCTGAACAGAACTGGAAGAGACAGTTTTAATATCCTCTTCAACAAAATTTTCCAGGAAGAGAGGTGTGCGTTTAGGTACAGAGTAGGCTCCGTACATAATTTTACATTAAAATCTCAAAGCCGTCCTGCCGCAGCGAGGCAGAGGGCAGCAGGCTGGGAAGCCCTTTCTGAGCAGAAGGGCTCTGCTGCACAGGACGTAACCTTGGAGTAGAGGTGGGCTCCTGCCCGCGCTGCGGGGTGGCTGGGAGAGGACCTACAGCTCATGTGGGATGACATGTCAGATGATGTGCTGTGGCGATGTACAGCGCACAGCCATTAAACCAGGCTGCCAGCTCTGGCTTTGCACCCAGCTACCACGACTACCTCCCTAGCTGGTACGGTAAAACCTGGCAGGCGTCGCGACCAGGACTCAACATGCACACGTTGCCTGCAGAGCACGCCGACATCTGCAAATTGTGGCAGGTCCAGGCGTTATCCCGGGAACACCACACTGTCCCCTCTGCTTTTTAAGATGTCAGTGCTGTCCCTTGGAGCAGTTAAGCTTTAGGCGTAGATTCCCTGGCTTTTCTGCAAGGCTTGACACAGGCATAGCAAGTTCCCTGACCACCACCCCACGGCTTCTCCTCACTTGTCTGCCCGTGTTCCACCTCTGTCCTTTGGGATCAGGGCTGAAGGCAGCCAGCAGTCTCTGGGAGACAGGCTGCTGTTGCTCGCCTGTATGCAATATGAAACACATTTCATGGTTTCCAGAGACTTGAGTTAGAAATGTCTTAACTTATGATATTCTGGTTTTCATAAGTTTGAGGTTTTCTGATGTTTTGGGACTGTTGTCATCTTGATTTATTTTCTGGGTTTGAAAGGTTTGAACTTGTATATCCATCTTTAGGTTTGTGCCTGTCTGCTCAGCGCTTCACTGAGCTGCTTCAATATTTTTTCTTCATAGAAGATAAAAGATTTCTATGCTGGAGTAAACGTAAAGATGGCAAAACCCTCTTGAGGCAGTTTTGTCTGGTTTATTCAGGAAGAAAAATGTGGTAGGAGATTTCAAAAAATGCTGCTGTGGGAAAGAAGGAAACAGTCTCTCTTTTGGAAATCTCTTGCACAAATGATCTAAATGATGTGATCAATAACCTATTCCCATGATGTCCTTCTCCCGCAGGAATCTGCAATAGCACTGCCAACGGTCTGGTATGTGGGAAATCAGACACTCAAACAGAAATGGTTTTTAAGAGAAGTGTGAAGAAATCCATCCACTCCAATATGGTGATTTAATCTGAAAGATGAGATGAATTTTGCTGGAAACTAACGCAGCGAGGTGTGAATAGAATCATTCATCTCAGCAGCGGTTCTTGTCTCCCTCTCCCCCAGCACGGGTGGAGGGTCTGTAGCAGGACATGTCCTTCTCCAGGCCTCATCTCAGCATCATCCCTGCTCTTGATGCCATTTGCGTAGCACCTGTTTCTGCCTCCCTGCCCAGAAGGGCAGACTTACAGTGGAGAGGGAAAGACTGGGCAACAAAGAGGTTTATTATTGCTTTTTCCATCAAGCACATGCTAAACATGGTGACTCTGAAAGATCATGAAAGAGGTGACAGCTTCTGCTCCCCAACTCCTTCTGCTCCTGAGTGCCAGAGGACAGGAGCAGGTCTGGGGAAAAAGCGTAGTGCTTCTGTCCCAGCATCCACTATCTGCTGCTGCTTGCAGTAGAGAGAAGATCCTGGAGGAGATTGACTGTGTGGGCTGATCCAGCATGGATGGTCTGTTGCTCCCTCGCTGCAATCACCTGCGGGGCAATTTTTTTTAATATATAGCTTAATACCTAGTTTGAATTTTCTCCAACAGTCAGTTCTGTTTTAAAACCCTTATTCTTTGACCAATGAAGATTGTAGAAACAATTCATTTCCTTTTCTTTTTTTTTTTTTTCCCCCAGCTGTTTGATACTGCTCCAGTACTGAGTAATTCTGACAACTCAGTCTGAGAAAGGGAAAGTGCAAGATATCCCCTCTTGTCTTTACAAAAGCATTTTGGGGTCAGTTCTTCAGCTTTGCAAAAATGCAGCTCAGGAACATTCACAGATTTCTTCTGCCAGAAGGGCTCTGTGGCAGTAACTTCATACAGCTGGAGAAACATTCAGCTGAGATAAATCACCACCGCCACTTTGACAGCAAATATCCATCTTCAGCCCAGACCACTTAATGGCCATGAGCTAATCTTCATCATAAATACCATTTCCAATTTTGCTTCAAACAGGTGGAATGTCAAATGGTGAGTGTTGGCCAGCTGAAATTATTTTGATCTTGATCAGAACCACAGTTTGAGCTCTGGGTCTGAGGGCAAAGACAAAGATTAAGTGTCATCCTGCAGAAAAATGATGTATTTTGTTTGGGGGAAGAAAGGAACTGAAGTCCTTATTTCCAAGACCCCTAGAGGAAATTATTCCAAGTCCAGGGCTTTAAGTCTGCTCCGTACCCTGCTGAAACATGTAGGTTTTCAGAGCATTTGAAGCAGACATGCGAATTTTAGGTAACTGATAAAAGCTGTCCTCCAGAGAGGGACTTCCAGCTCCAGCGCAGAAGAGCTGGTGCCCCAGCTCCTCATCTTCAGCCCATTAGTGTTGACGTTAGCTTTGCGAGCACAAGACTCGCAGGGACTGTCTGGCATTCCTCAGGGTGGCCATTCCCCACAAACACCCGTCTCCGCTCACCACATCAATGGAAGGATGCTCCCTGCGGAGAGACAGTAATCCTGGCCTCGAGCCAGTCCCTTGGCCTCCTGCCTCAGTTTCCCAGCTGTGCCGGCAGCAGGAGGAGGATGGGAGGGTTTCATATCGGTCTGATTCAAGCGCTGGAAGAAGGAGCAGAGGATTCACGCTGCCCACTATCATAATGTTCAATAATTGAAGTACCAAAGGTACTCGCAATCTGAGGTCTGCAGACAGGCAGTTCTGACATCCAGCTGCGGGGAGCGAGGACGTGGGTACATTGGCTGCTAGTACTCTTTGGAGAAAACTTATCAGTACACAACTCTCCAATTACCTTGCCTGCCTGGCTGAATCATTGAACGTCTCATGCAGTTGTTTAGGTGCTGCACTCCTCCAACTTATCATTTTCTTTTATGCCATTATGTTTTTTTATATCCTTTCCCCTAGTTCCCTATGATCTCATCCAAAATTAACCAACATTGTGTTTCCTAGCCTTTTAACAACTATTAGAGTGGTTTTACCAAATGATTGCTAAAAAAGACTTTCAAGCTTCCCAAACATAATCACGTATTAAAAGAATAAAGGAAATAACATGCTGTGCTAGCGTGACTTCACAGGCTTATTTCTTTCTACCGATTAATGGCTTTGAGTGAAGCTGTAATTGAGCAGTGACTAATACTGAAGGCAGAGATTGTCTTCTCTCTCTTGTTTAGATCTTGTGCATCACTTTTATAACAATGCTGAATAATAAAAATAATAATACTACTGTATTGCAGTTTCTCCGAGGATTTCAATCTGTTTATTAAAATTACTGTTCCAATCCATAAGGGCTCTTAGGAAGCCGGCACGGTTTAGGAGATACAGGATTCAACTCGGGATTGAGAAACGTAGGGGAGAGCCAGATGAGAGAGCTGAGCCGGTGGGACAGCTTGCTGCTGCCAAAACAGGCAGCTGCGCTCCCCTTCCCTGCCTGCCGTGCCGGGGTGCGCACCCCGCAGCACCCCGGCCATGCCCCCCCAGGGCCCCCCCGTGCCGTGGGGAGCAGGGAAGGGCAGCGGAGCGAGCAAAGCCGGGGGGAGGCGGGGGGTTCGCCCCGCTCAGCCCATCGTTGGCTGCAGCATCTGCCTGAGCCGCAGGCTCTGCCCTGGGATGTGGCTGCCGGTTTTTTCTCCCAGCGAGCCGTAGGGCGCTCGGCGCCTCATTGCCCTCATCCGCAATCTGCTGTTAAACGTCAAGCCCAGGCCAAAAGGGTGCAAACTGGTGCCCAGTTCTGGCAAACCCCTGTATTATTGGTACCATTTGATGGATGCGGAGATCAAAATACGGAGATTCGGTGACTGGCCTGAGGCCAGCATCCCTCCTACTGCACCAGTCACTGCTCTCACCCTGTCCCTGTCCCTTTTCCCACCCCCAGTCCCCTCCCCTCTGTGCAACGAGGTGATGAGCCGGCACGGGCAACGTCTCCAGCTGGACAGTAACCCTGGGCAGGAGAGGTGATCTTCAGCCAAGTCACCGCCCTGGTCCAGGCTCCTCCAGGCTTACATGGGTGCCAGTGCCAGTCCGAGCGAGCTGCCGGTGCCGTGCGCTCTGCCGTGGCTCGCGGGGAGCGCAGGGTCCCCAGGCACGGGCCACCGACGTACCCGCTGCGCACATCCTTCATCACGCGGACGGGTAGATAGGCAGAGGGGAGTGGGCGCTGCTTCTTGGAATAAGACCTTCGGAGACCTCCTTTAGAAAGGCAAGGGGGTTCTCAGTTTCTGCAGATGTATGTGTTGTTTATAAATACATGATGTACTTAGAGAAGTTCGGTTCAATTTACCAATGATGCTGTATTTATTTTTCCCAATTGTATCCAGTCACTAAGTCATAATTCTGCAGCCAATTGGCTGGCTGCAATGGTTTCTCAGGAAACTGGCAATTAAGGAGCAGGAAAAACGTCTGTGAATCACAGATACTTATAAACAAGCAGAGGAGATTGATTGGGCTGCAGCAGTAACCACCCAAACACGGCGAGGTCCCTGACCACGGCACCGCGCTCCGCGCGGGCAGCGTGGCGGCAGTGATGGCTGACTGTCGGGGGCTTGGGTACGGGTGGCACTGTCCCCCCCGGTGCCATTTTGGGGTTAATCCTCTGCATTTTGGTCCATTCCCAGCCGTGATATGGTGATTGTCATCAGTACTGTCACACTCCGCTCCCCCTCTGCAGCCACTGCAAGGCCCGTGTGTTTTCAGCCTTTCCAGTTGCAGGCAGGGAACCAGATGGTGTCTGCTGTTCGGCAAATTTGAGGAAGGAAAGAAAAGGACATTTACGGTCCCTTGGCCGTTACGCTGTGTCTTTGCTAGGAGAGAGGCTTCCTTTCGCCCCAAACTCTTCCCGTTGGCTTGCTTAGCTGTGCAGGGAGCAGCAGGGCTGGAAGAAGCTCGGCCGGGCTGTCGATGCAGGGGCTCCCGCAGGGCGAGGGTGCCGGCCCCAGCACCCACGGCACAGGGCTGGGCAGGAGAACCCTCCTCCCACCCGTGGGAGACCCGTCCCCAGCACCTCTGCACGGCACATGCTGCTCCAGCCACGCCGTCTTCTCCTTCCACCCGCGCTCCAGCTCCGCCGAGGGGCGGCGAGGGACCGAGCAAAACCAGGGGCCTCGCAAAACGACCCGAACTAGCAAACAAAACAAAAAGAAGCGATAACAAAATAAACACAAGACCTACGCAGAGCCCGCGAGGAGCGCGCTGGGGGCAGCGGTCCGTCGCGGGCAAACGGCACCCGTCGGGGACGGCCATCGGCACCGGCACGGGGATGCTGTGCTGCCACGGTGGGACCCCGCATGCAGCGAGGCATCGGCCGGGGCGAGAGGGGAAACTGCCACTGCAGTTTAACAGCTCTTCTGCTATTTAATACGTATCTATTGGAAAGGCGATTCTGTCCTGAAATAATTCATCTGCTGTCATATGGGGAGTTGGTGATAGAACCAGAAATAGATTCCCATATCGGTAATGCCTTGTGGTGTGCTGCTTTGTACCGTGTTACAGACACAGGCTTGCTCTGTTTTCTTGTCTTTTATCTCCTAGTTCAACAGAAATTTTCAGAAATTTCAGAAATTTTTTTCTTTTTCTTCTTAACCTGTCTTTCAGTGCTGCATACAACTTAATTACTGTTAGCTGTCCCGTTATCTGTTTCGTGCATTCTGACATACATTACTCTGCAATATAAAAATTTTATTTCGTACTAAAGCTAATCTAGAATTTTGATTTAATAAATTGGACCATGCTCGAGGAAATCAGAGTGAAATATCAGCTTGTTAAGTTTCATCTCACCAGCCCTCTGATAGGTATAATATGGCAATTTCTGGTGAATCAATTATCAGAAAGTTTTATATGCTGTGTCTAATCACAATTTCTATCAAATAGAAATTACCACCTACCTCCCAAAGGATGGATTTTTTTCTTATTATTCTTCTATACAACTGCAAAATTAATTATGCTATGTGGGGTGGGACTTTATGAAAAAGACACAGAGGGTGGTTCTTAGGGAATTATCTTACTAATGTTACTTCAGCCATCTAAATAAACACAAGGGATTCATTTTATAGGGAGGCAGAGTCACCAAACGCTTTGATTCTGCATATCAACTCTTTCCCACTTCAAAGTCTCATCTTCATTATTTAGCACCAGCTCTCATCTTTATAATTTTATTTTAATGCCCTCTTCTGCTCAGCACTTTTGAGACATTTTCCTAAGTGGGTTGTTTTTTCCACTGGCCCTTGTTGAGATGCATCATTATTCTGCATCTTAACGGCACTCTAATCTTCTTCCTAATTACATGTAATGAGTATTTTGGAGTTGACAGAAGTACATCAAGACCTAATAATGAAGAAAATGACTAAATCTAGTCTTCCAATTATATTCTATTAGCTCAGATGGTTGGCATCTAGTAGATGTAAAAATAGGCATTATTAAAATCCTCCAATCTTCCCTTGGTATTTCATCCCCTACCCCACATTGTGTTTCCACAGTCATATCAACAACAGACTTCTCTGCCTGAGCCAAAGATTTGCAGAGTTAGAGCAGAGTATTTAGTGTGAAGTTCTGTCTGTGTTGGAGATGAGGCCAAAAGACAACTGGCTTCACTGGAACCAGACTTTGTCCCCCAGCTGGGAAGTTCTGGATCAATTAAATATGCCCATAATATATGAAAGTGCTAAAAATGGTGATCCTCAGCATGCAGGAGGAGTGAGGGCAGTTAGCATTTCTTAGGATAAGCATCTTTTTTTTCCTATTGCTTATTGAAAAGACACGAATTTTATTTGTGCTCTGACTGAAGAGTGGAGTTTTTGCTCTTATTTTGTTATCTCATTAGCAAATATTGTATTACTTATGGCCTCTTTCCAGAAGCACTGGTTATAATGTAAATATAAGAAAGGTCTTTTAGCATGACAGCTTTTTCTTCCATCCATTGCAGTCCTTCAAAGTTTCTTACCTGATGATGCGGCTGTGGGTCAATACAGAGTGTGCACTGCAATATCTACCACTCAGAACTGGACAGATTCTGGAAGTTATTAATTCCATATAAAAAAGGAGTTTTGAACTGATGTCGAGCCCAAGCCACAGCATTTGCACCCAAGGCCAGGTGTCCCAAGGCCAGGAGTCTGGGTTTGGGTTGAAGCTCCTCTGGCTTTGGAATCTAAATGCAAAAATGGTTCATGAGGTTAATGTCTCCTACAGGGTTACATTGTCCTCACCTTTTTCCCAGTCTTTTGCTTCTCTTCATTTGCAGCCCTCTGCAATGTGGTTGAAATGTTGGAAAAAGTACCTCCTAGCAGAAAAAGGACAGCTACAGAAGAAGATTTAAATATTTGATCGTGTCCATAAGTCACTATCTTCATGTCTTCAGGGAAGTCTCAGAGGCTCCTATCTTCATAGCCAGGAGAAATGCAATGTAATGTTGTGCTACTTTCACTAGTCCCCACTTTAGACTGGCCTCAGTAACTGTTTGGAATCGATTCATTAAACTCCGAATTAACCCTTAAACACAAGACGTAGCTTTATCATGTATTATGGTATTGAAAACCATTAAGACCTTAAAAGGTGTGACCCAGACCCATTCAGCTCCCTTCACTGTTCCCAGAAAGAGTTTGCAGATTAGCAGCCGAGTCCACATTAATTTCCAGCTCTTTGTTTTCTCTTCCCCACAAAGAGCCATATACTTTGCTTCCTATCGCTCAGGAGTACCATCTCATAACAGTAAGACTCATCCCAGCAACCTTCAGATAGTCTGGAAAGTTATTTCCCATACAAAATGTTGAAAGAACATGTCCGATTAGAGGTGCTCCCTCGTGAAGTGCCATTTTGAAGCAGAAGTGTGATCAGACTAAGGGATTGCACATTAGCTGCTTGAGTGGTGGAAATGAAACTTGTTAACAATTCTGCTGTTCCTCACGGAAAAAATGGCCCCAGTGCGATTTAACCCAGCTGATCTTTCCTAAAGACAATTATAGGATGCAAATATTTATAAATCACCCATTTATTTTATGCCCGTTGATACATTAAATGCAATCTCTGTGTTTCCAATAAAGCTTAAACAAATGCTGCCCGTTATCTCCCTTTCCCCAGCTGGGCTGAGCGGGGGGCCCGGAGAAAGACTCTTTGTCCTGGGTGCGAGCCGGCTCAGATACCCCTCCTGGAAGCTGAGCCGATGGCGAGGCCGTCCTTACACATTTCTCACGTCAGGCTGTCTGGGATAAGCGATGCTTTGCCACAGCCTGTGTGCCCGTCTCAGGCTCTGCGATTCCTGGCTGTGGATGTAGGCTGGCATCCCCTGCCTTTTCGGAGGAGGAGGAGGAGGAGGATGTCCTCTTCCTTAAACTTTTAGTGATGCACTGGGAAAATCGAACCAAAAAAAAAAAAAAAATTCCCTCAAGGCTCCAAGTGTTGAAATGCAATGAAGACAAAATCATTTACCAACTTCCAGTTTCACTAATACCATCCTCTCCCTCCCTCTGCCCACCCTGCACTAACACAGCCCTTCGGCCCCTTTTTGCTGTTGTTTCAATCGTTTCTCGTCCTGGACTGTTGTGTGGCTTTCCTGGATGAGGTGGCTTTTCTTCTCCCTCCTCTGCAAACCAGAAGTAATGAAATGTTCACATTTCTGGTATATTACATTGTGCAGTTATTTGAGGACCCGTGTGAATATAAATTGTATTTACATAAAGAAAAATGTAATAAATATAAATTACACAACTAACACATCGTGTCATTATACTGCCATTTTAAGATCTGCCCTGGGCTACTGAGTGGTACCCTGCCACTAGTGTAGAAAAGATGGAGAATTATAAGTTGAGATAAGACATTTGATTATAATGTATTGTAAATTCTAAATATTATGAAGGGTAAGATTTCTCACCCTGATACAGATTTTATATATTTCAGACCTGTTTTTTTCTTTATTCCTGTCCATTTCTGCATTTTTTATCTATCAATCAGCTTCGCACTGTGATGAGGGAAGCAGCCCGTGCCTCTGAGCCAGCGTGTGCCATTCACCCATGGTGTCATTTAAGATCTAGCGGTGCTGGCGGGAGTGTGTTAGCTCAGTGCTGCTTCAGCAGAAAAGGGGAGGAACTGCGATTATCCTCACATTTTATCTTTGCTTCAGAGGGTGATGTTGGCTACAGTGGATGGAGAGTCTCCTTTGCCCAAGGCTTTTGAGTGCTGAGGTCTGACATACACCATTGAAAATACCAGCTATGAGATCGAAGATGGGAGATCAGTGGCCATAATTAAACAGAGTAAGCACCGAATAAATGAGCCTCCCTGAAGGATGCCCTGGCTGGTGGCCTGGACCGGGAGGCTGGCGGCACATCCAGAGCATGCGGCCAGACATCTGGGGCAGGAAAACCAGTCTGGGATTCGGGTACTGAACCCATACCCACACTGGAAGTGTTTATGAATACTTCTGCTTCTGCAGAAACAGACGGTCCTAGCTGACAGGCACAAAAATCATCTTATGGTCTTTTGTAATGACGATCACCCTCCCTTTTCCTCCCCCAAACCAGAGAATTGCCAACTCCAAATGCCTCGGGGAAAGCAGCCAGGCTGTCAGCGAGGCAAAGGGCTGGGGCATATCCATGTGGCTGAGGATTGCCATAGACTTGGAACCGGACACTTCAGAGACGGTGTGATTTATATATCCTGTCTGAAATAATGGTTTCAGCAGAAGAAAAGCACCTATTGAAATTGCTGCTGTCACTTCTGCTTCCTGTTTATAAGGCTGGATTCGGTTACACAGATGTCAGTGGTGGCATCGCAAACGTAGCATCTGCACTGGCTTCAGGTAGGGAAGAAAATAAGAGAACATGAGCTCTCAAATCACATTTTGGTGCCAATATCTTCCTTAGCAATAAGGGAAAGAAGAACAACAATTTCAGAAAAACTGCGGTATATAAGCCACAGTTGCTTCTGAAGCAGAACAATTATTGTTGCTATAAAGGAACCTGTGATGCATCATCTGCTCCTTAACAACTCCTGCGAGAGAAGGAGGGTTATCAAGGGACTCAAGGGGAGCGAATCTCTAACCCCAATCTTTAATAAAGTAGCTGGAAAGAAATCAGGAAATTATACACTTGTAGGGTTGATCTCAATGGTAAATACGAGTCTACAGAAATTAATAAAGGATGAGGTCACACAACAGCTGGAGGAGTTCGAGTTGATTTTAAAAAAATAGTCCAGATGGCTTTACTAATTTATTTTTTAAAGAAATAAAGCCTTACCTGACAAATCTGTAAGAATGTTCTCAGCAGCTGAGAGCGGAAACAAGGCGAGATGAGCAGCGGTAGTACCCGGATCGAAATGTAACTTAATATTCCTAAAGCCAGCAAGCAGAGAGGTGACACCACGGAAGGGGTGACAGTTCAGAGCCGTATCGTGATGTGCACTTGAGCACTGCCATGGAAATTTATCCAGCCCAGGGACAATTTATGCAGCCCTGTTGATGGTGATCATGAGGAAAGAAACTTGTGCTGTACTTTTGGGGGAAAAAAACCCTCATGCCTCTTCCCACCCCTGCCGCACTCCCCGCAGCGGTCAGCCCGAGCCAAATGCCGTGGCGGGTCCGGCGGTCACGGGACGGACGAAGGGCACCCCGTGCCCGGCAGCAGGGAGCCCGTACCCCGTCTGCAGGGCTCACTGGTCTGCTGGAAGGCTCCTTCCCCTGCGGACACTTGGGAGGTTCACGCAAGGCCAGGGAACATGAGAATAATTGCATATACGTTTGTGAAGGATTTCTGGCTGGGTTTCAGCGAGCGCTACGGCAAAACTGCCTATTGTACTCGGAGGGTTTCACAGACTGTCCTGCATAGCTGAATCCTTACCCAACACGAGCTCGCGTTTGAGGTTGGAGCCAACTGGTATATACTCGCGTACATAAGGGTTAGATTTGGGACTGAGCAGTCATCCCAAGTTACAGGCAGTATGGATTGGCTCCAGGAGGTATAAACTGCAGAAAAATGCGGTTTGAGCTGAGCTCAATGCTATGGTCGGGTTTTAGTAGCAACTAGTCCCAGGTGGGTGTTGGCTGCTTCGGAGGCTCGTGGTCAGCCCCGAGCTAGTGCTTGGGGCACATTAGAGGTGGCAGAGGGCAGGACTGGTATTTGGGATCAACGACGGATGCCTCCGGAGTGACGGGAGGCTGCCTGGGGATCTGTCGGATGGCAGGTACCGGTGGGGCGGGCGCGAGGTCTGGGAATGAGCGGGCACGCAGGGCTGGGCTGGGCAGGCTGCCGTGCTGGGCTCGAGCCGAGCACTGGTGCAGGAGGAGGAGAGGGGCTGGGGCCGGAGCGGGTTGGTGGGTGAGCACAGGCCTTCTGGGGACCCCCAGCTAAGCCGATACTTGCAAGACCCCAGGATAAATTAGGGCCGATGCTCCTGCATCTCACAGAGTGCTCTGAGAGACCCAACACTAAGTACTTCAATACAGGAACCCTTAAAATCACTCGTTATTCCTGAAAATCGAGGGGACAGAAATTGCGTAAATAGAAGAAAGTGACTTGACAACAGGGTTTCATTTGCTACAGTATCCCATAAGGTGTTCAACAAGGAAAGAGACACCTCAATATTTGCAGAAACCGGATCTGCACCATGGCAGAAGGCAACATTGAGAGGAGTACTTTGTACTGGGAATGTGGGTGAAGACAGTGACAATGGATCCAGCTTGAAAATGGTCTGTCGGCAAGGGGCACCTCTGTTTTCTAACTTGACACTTACCCACATTTAGTCCCAGGGTGTCCAACTTGTGAGATCTCATTATGAATTTCACGGCAGTGCTTTCCTTAGCTGTATTTCGAAGACTCATATGATACATAAAATTCTTTCGGTTTTAATACAATATGTTGTTTTAACGTATTACGTAAGCCCTTAAATTGCAGTGAAATACTTCAGACTGACTGGGAAATGCAACAGAAAAGAAATTGCAGAAAGTTTTCACAGCTGGGTGGTCTGTCCGTAAGACACGGTCTAATCCTGCAGAGTTAGCCGTCCTGCAGCTTGCACATTTTCCATAGAGAACTTTGGGTGAACTTTTAGCACTGAGCTAATTCTGAACTGGTGTGAGCAAGCTCTGTTGATGGGAATGAGGTTTTACAAACCATGGATTCTCTTATAGCAGAGTTTCTTGACCTTTCTCTGTTCACGGACCATCTGACTGTTTAGGGGAAAAAAAGTGGGTCACCCTCAGTCTCCTTATTGTTTCATCATTGAAAGCAATGAGATAAGTAAATTAAGTTTTCAGCATTCAGTGAACAAAATGTTATTGTTTTAAAGAATCATAACAGTACTGCGGTAATTGCAAAGGCTGTAATTAGTCACTGAGAACCGCTGGAAACCGGCACCTGACATTACATGTGTGCAGGCACTGACACGCATCTGCCAACCCGCCTGTGTGTGCTTTAAAAAAACGTGTGTTATTTTTCAACCAATTTCTAATGTCTTATAAATTTTTGCATAACACTGATATTTAGGGAACAACCTTTATCCTTCTGGTTTTGCTCAGCTGTTTAGCTGTTTCTGTTGGTTAGTTTTGACCAGACAACCTGCCATGTGCTGACTGATTTCAAGGTCCCTGTATACCAACTAATTAGTAAATATTCAAATCGATTAGCTGGAACTCGTTCTCTTGCACCCTCTGTCACTAGCCCCAGTGTGCTCTATCTGCACGTACTCAACTTCTCGAGCTGGGGACCGACAGCCGGGGAACCCAGCCGGGCCTGAAACGCCTTCGGCTTTTCATGTCACCATTCACGACCAAGTAGCAAAGTATTATTTCAGCTCTCCTTTTCCCTAACCTACGCGTACGACATAATTGGAAACCATGCGCATCCTTTGGTTCATTTGCCAGTTACCTATTTGTTGGCTCTCTCTGAGTTTCAAACACAACTGCTTAAATCCTGGATCTTGCTTCATGTCCTTCTGCGCTCCCTGATCTGGCCCTGACCCAATCGCTTGACTACCGAAATCAAGTCAGAAAAAAAGCGATTGCCCCGCTGTGCCTGCAGCTCTGCGATTCGGTGTGCGCATGCATGAATATATGTTCACACATCCATTTAAGTTAGAATTTCTCATCAGAAATAGACTGTTTCCAGATACTTCTTGTAACACTTCCTTTTGTAATCAAAACTCTAATTTCAGTCTTTCTTTCCATTCTTTGCTCCTCATTCCTGTTAATTTATACATGGGGGGGGGAGGGGGGAGAAAAAAACCAACATTTCATCAGTCACCTAGAAATTTCAAACCAGTACAACTTTTGAAGCTTATACAAAGAAACTTATTTAAGATTTTTATCATTTTTCTTTCCATTACAAAGCTGACATACAGATGTATGTCTAAGCCCACCCACTGCAATCTTTCATGTCTTGTACCTCTTTTGATTTTTATTTTATTTTTATCCCTGCTTATATTCTTTCTTACAATTTATTTTTTTTTAAACTCATTGCCAGTTCATTAAATCATAATGCAAATTTTTTCAAGTTAGGCTACAATGTACACAGTCATAAGTAGCTAACAAATAAATTTGTTTATTAGCATCTAAAGGTGTCCTCTCCAAACAGATTTTCTTAGAGTCATTTACTAATTTTATTGCTAACTGACTTACCAAAGTTGTTCGTTCTTTGTTTAGGAGGAAAACAGTGAAAGAAGAAATACTAGAGAGTCATTTATTTCCAGTGACATCATCTATTTTTGCTAAATCAGTAGCAGGTCACATCATTGGCTCAAGAAGAGCTCTCCTTATACTTCCAGTCAAAAAGAATCTTAGCTGTAAAAAGTAGTATCATTAAAGTGTGATTTGGAAATGTTGTTAAAAATAAATAGGGAAGCAGGCAGAGGTTCAGCCCGGAGACACAGTTCATACCACTTCGTGTGGCTGCAAATGCATTTTTTTCTCCACCATTCTTGAGAATATTGAACAAGTCAGGAATTATTACAGTAATGTCCCTGTCATTCTGAATAATACATGAACAAAATTAGTTACTGTTCATTCAGATTGAAGCAATTATTTCATGTCTCCTTTCACGAGGCCATGCGTAACCTATTTCTGAGTGCTGCAGACAAGGCCTTAAAGGATGGTGAAATAACAGCTGGGACTAATTGGAATTATGGTTGACTTGATTCACTACGTTTATTTATTTATTTGTGTGTGTGCAGGGAGGGGATTAAGTTTAATTTAGTATGCAAAATATTTAAAGGGAAAAGAGCCGTAGCAATTCTGTTGCGCGCAATGCATATAGGCTTTGCTGGTTTAATTAACCTTTCAACATGAAGCCCATCTAACTTTCTATTCCGTAGCTTATCACCTTATTAATACAAGTCACTTTCCTTATGCAATATCTGTCCTCTCCACACCTTTAAACCCGAACCGCGCAGCCCCAGCACTGCAAGGCACTAACACGGAGCTCCAGCAAATCCCTCCACGTACACACCAGGATCGGAGGAGAAATTACCTGCTCTCCCACGCTCCCTGTGCCTACAGCGTTCTACAGCAGGCTCAGCTGAGCAAGAGCTCTGTCTTCTAGCCCTCGCCCAGCACCAAGTGTGCTGTTTTCCGAGAAAACCTGTTTCTTAGGAAATTGAAACTGTTGCACTGTTTATTCATCTGCATCTAATTATTCAGAGGCATGACGGGTCTGCTCTGAAGACACTCAGGTGTCTCAGGCTGAAAATTAAAAGGGGTTCTGGGTGCCTCGGTGCACCTCAATGTCCAAAGAGGCTTTGGGAGGGCTGGGTCGGACCCCGCTCCCGGGGAGCTCAGGCGAACGGGCAGACTGCTGAGAGGCTTGTGGAAAGTGTCTCAAAACCAGCACGTTTCTCCAGGCTGCTTTGGTTTCCATCAAGTGGCGTTTTCTGACAAAAACCTCTTTTTTTTCCTCTGAAGACCCCCAGCCAGTGACACCTGGGATCCCTGAGCTCTGCCCTGAGCTCTGTCAATGGCGAAGGCAGTTTTGACTTGGAGCCCATCACTGTGGTATCTGGGCGCTGATGTTTATGTCTGGGAATCAATCCCTGTATTTTGAAAGCAGAAAAATGATACTTGGCCACATTGTGGGGGTGTGCAGGGGATTAATGTTTACAGGATGTTTCGGAAATGCTGTAGCCTCCTCGTTATAAATAGGTACGAAACCTATTAATGATGTAGTCTGCTCTGAACAGAGTGCACACTCATTTCGGGACTCAGTGGGTTAATGTGGTGGTTTTTCTGCCCTACTTTTTTTTAAGATGTGGCAGGATGCTGCTGAAAATGTGTAACTCAGTTTGCTGGAAAGAATCCTGTAAGTTGCAGTGAATAAATGCAGAGCTGGGAGTATAAAATGTATGTGCTTTTTAATATTTATTCATATATTAAAAAGTCAATACAGTTGCTGAGATGAATGTTAAAAACTTTAATTAAAAACAAAACAACAATGCTCTCTTTCAGTTGCCTTAGCAGCAGAGAAAATGTAGGTAAACATCCTTCTTTCTGAAAAATGATCTTGTTCCTAGTAAATCCTATAACCTCCCTTTCCCAATATAAATGTATCATTCTGCTGAAGTGAACCATAAAATGACAGGGGTGCAAAATCCTCCTAAGTCAATACCAGTCTTTTTGCTGATCTTGCGGGACTCCGGATCAGTAGGTGGAAAATTATCTCATTTTATTAATTAGTTGGAAGAAAATCAATCATCTCCTTCTGATGCATGAAATTTTTAATACTAATTTCTCCTCTCCTGGGAAGTATATGCTAGAGTTTTGGAGAGCCATGGCTGCGTGCTCCCGTACAGGCGATGCACAGGAGGAGCTCCCACCGGCTCAGCCTGCCCCTTGTCTCAGCCTTTGCCATCTCCTCCTGCAGGGACAGAGGCGCGAGAGCCGTCCTTTGCCTGCAAAAGCAAGAATTTTAAACTTCGCCGTGTTGCAAAGAGCCAATGGAATCAGGGTACACTTAATCCTTCTTACAAAAAACACGTTCCATCAAATTATAACTCTATTAATATTAATAACATATTTCAACATGAAAAGTCCCACCAAGCATCATCTGCTGCTTTGATTTCCATTGCTGGGTGGCCTCTCCCACCAGCCGGACAGTGCTCACCGCGGACGCCGACGCCAGCACAGCGGGTGCCTCTGGCTGCACGTCTCCCACCCGTCCCCACCGCCGTGCTCCGGTACCCGGCGTGGGGCCGCCTCGGCGTGCGCCTGCGGGCTGCCGTTAAAATGAAGATAAAGCTGAGGGTGGGCTCCGGGGGGGTGAATCCCATGAGCTGGTGGGCGAGGAGTCCTGGGGGACGTGCCGAGAAGGTCCCCTTTCTGCAGGACGGAGTGCTGGGAACTGGGGAGCAGCGCTGAATACCTACAGCTATTCGAAATACTAGCTTCACTAAAACTTTTACCAATCTGTCCAGCACCTTCAGGCCTGGGCATGGGTAAGGTGACCCACCCCCGAGGGTGCGGAGCATAACTCACGTCTGAATTTTAAAGATGCTTTATTAGCCGTTGAGAAGACCTGAGCTCCTGGGCCCTTAAGTGGAGTGTCAGAATTAGAAACCATTCCTGAAGAGTTTTATGAAAATCAGCTCAACCTTGACTGTTCATAAATATGGCCTGGCACTTCCCTCTCTGCCTTTACATAGTGGGCATGCTTTTAAATAGTCCAACCTTATATAAAGGCTCACTGTTATGAAAAATAATTTACATTGGTTCCTTTCCCAAATACATTAATTACAACCTCAATAAGAGCAAACGGTATTTGCATTTCCACTTACGATGTGTTTCTAAGAGAGAGCGCTAGAATAGCTGGAGTACTTTATTCCATCCATAGACCTCGGCATTTCCCAGCTCCCTTATGGAAAGATCATAGAATCATAGAATCATTTCGGTTGGAAAAGACCTTCAAGATCATCGAGTCCAACCATTAACCATGCCCCCTAAACCATGCCCTGGAGTACCCTGTCCACTCGCTTTTTGAATATCTCCAGGGATGGTGACTCAACCACTTCCCTGGGCAGCCCATTCAAAGAGCTCCAAATCAGTTTTCCTTTCCAAGAGGAGACAATACAAATGAAATAGCTAATAAAATACTAATTTCACTCAGGATGTTGGCAACCAGAATAATTAGGCTTTAGGTTGCATTGAATATTAGCAGGTAAAATACCATTTTCTCATTCTACATTCAAGTCATGAAGAAATGAGCACTTACTTCACTTTCGTCATTTACTTGTCAGCTCTATTCATTATAGATGCACATTTTCTAAGATAAGTATCCAGATTTCACGTCTGTTTTATAATTAAGACTGGAAAAATGTAAAGGGTACAGGTGCCATTTAGCATCTCTCTTCAAATTACTCCCATTTTCAGACAGTTATTCAGAAGGGGCATTTTGAGGAGTATCCAAGTCGCTGCATTTTCCTGCTTCCCTTGTAATGACATTTAAAAGAGAGCTTTCTGCCTTCTACAGGCAACAGAAACCTAGTTAGCTAAGCAAAAAAACACCTTCTACCCCAGTTTTGTGTCCTGTTCTTTGTGAAACAAGAGAAAACGGGGGCGGAGGAGTTGTGATCACAAGAAACAATTCCCCAGCATGGATCTGCAAGGGGACGTTCCCCTTATGTCGGGATCCCAGGTTGTTACGCCAGCATCAGCGTTTCTTCTCGGTTACCTGCACATCAACACCGACTCGGGCGGCAGCCGTGCGGTGCCGGAGGTGGGAGCCCTCGAGGATGCACCCGGGCTCTCCTGGTAGCAGCGAGCACTGTTTACACGGGTGGCTACAATCCAGATTGTGTTTTGGGATGGGAATAAAAAGAATGCAATTGTTATCACAAACCATGATCTCATCTAGTCAGAGACCAAATATTTTCTTGCTAAATAGAAGGTCTGTTCTGGGGTTTTACTCACTGAGGCAAATTGAACTCATGGCTCTTAGGAGAGCTGGAGGAAGGGACCACTGAGGCAGGAGTTTCTAAATGACACCCTTACTCCTCCTCCTGAGGCAATATGCGTTTACGGGAGACAACTGTGGAGTGAGATGCCAGACAAAGCAGTGCATTTTTTATTTAGATTGGACTGGATGTGGCACGAAAACTAACTTTAAGTGCCTATTTTAGAAGCGCAGTTGATCGGAGTCCATGTAGTCACTGTGTACGTGCGACGTGTGTGCGGAGAGCAAGGTACCGCAGAGAGAGCATCAGGTCCGACGCCCGCCTGCGTACGACCTGCGGGCACGCGGTCTTTGCCCCTTAGCTGTTCAGGGCACCGGGGGTCTCAGTCCGCTCTGTCGGGCATCGCAGTTTGTTGGGATGCGCACGCTCTGTTAAATGTATTTAAAACTTGCACGTAGGATGCGACAAGCTGGCCGGGACCTTCCTGATCTATGGGCATAAACCATCCCAGCCACAGGCATGAACCACAGCAGAGTCGCTTGGCCCTTGTTTTCGGGAGGTTGATAAGCACACGGGCAGCTGCCTGCATTCAAAATCAATGGGGAATAACAAACAGCTTGTTTCCCTGGTTAGTTCTTTTCTTTAGAAATTATGAGCTGGTGAAATGGTGTTAAGATGAGTTTTTGGGTGAAGTAGCTTTGCTAATGTTGCTTAGTGGACTGTCTGAGGAACTGATTGTGCAGGCAAAACTTAATGGTTTTTTTTTAAGAGAAGTGAAAACATTCACAATTCAACTCTTCGCTAAAGGATAATTATAATGAAGCTGTTTGTGGCAGCAAACGACTGCTGTTTACTGTCCCTCACAGTCAAGTAGACAATGTTTTTTAGCTTATATTAAGGTCTTTCATGCGGCTCAATTACCACAAATGCATGATGATAAGAAATAAGGAATATCAAAGGAAAAATAGATAGAATAACAGGCTCCTAAAATTATGTAAATAACTGGTTGAGGAGTGTGGTAAAGATGATTTTTTTTTCATTTGAATATACTGAATAGTTATATTTGCAGAATTATAGCATCTCTTGGGGCTTTTCTAACATTGTGGTTTGTATGTGCTACACTCACGCATAACTAGCTGTCTGCATGCCAGGAACAATTTTTTTTCCCCCTTTATAAATGACAAGATTTTGATTTCACACCATAGTTATATCAATATTCCAGTCTCCCGAGATCCTCTTAATGTGGTGACAATTGCGATATTAGTTTGGGCTGTTAATCCCAGGGCTCCTATATTTTAGCATCTCCCCAATCTCATCAGAATTATATTCTTTCAAGAATATATTGTTGTATTTATCTTCATATGTATCCCATAAATAATGCTGATGAGCATCCGAGCAATAGTTAGAATAAGTTTTCAGGGAGGTGTGAAGAACTGTACGTGATACGTGCAGGCATCCTACAGTCAAAAAAGGGCAGGCTATTTCAAAGGAAACCAGCACTCCGTTTCTTCATGTAGACTTCCTTTCTTTTACTTTTTTTTGTTTTGATTTAATTAAAAGTAAATTCTGATTATAAATGCATGTTTTGCCTATAAGAAAAAAATTTCCCCAGTGCAAGTATCCATAGATGCTCCACCTCAGGAGCAGATGCTAATTCCTCTCTATGAGCAATGCAAGTTAACTGTCGTGATGAAGGGAGACACAGCTGTTAAGGCAGAAGTGAAGGTAATCAAGGAGTAATCATAGGCCTGGGAAGGTCAGCTGATATAAATTAAGCATTAGGCTTGGGTGAAAAAGGATTGTGGGTGTGGTGTGGCTTAGAGGGGGGTAGTGCTCCTCTGCAGAGGGTAGGGTGGGAGGCTGAAGAAAATGGCTGTGGGAAGAATGCAAATATAGGAATGACTTACTGGCAGGGACTTGAAGAACTGGAGGAAATGACTACTTGGGAAAATGAGGTAAAATATTTATGTGCTTAACAGTAGAAAGCTCAGATCCTAGAACTACCTCTCATGTAAACTTATTTAAATTTTCTATAAGACAATTTAAGAAGCACATCCCTAGTTCTGAAGGATCCAAACAGGTGTTTTACAGGGTGAATGACAAGGTTGCTATGTTTGGTTTGTTCTGGGATAGTGTGGGGAAATCATCTTCCAAAGCTTCACAGCTCTGCAACCGGTGCTTGATTAAATGAGGAGAAGCAGTGGGGGAGCGCTGGTGGCCATGCGGCCGGGACCCCTCTGCTCCTCTCCTCCTGCCTCTTGCTGCCAAAGCTGGTATAAAATGCTGGTTGAATGCGAAAACAAGGCTGACAGCATCACGTGAGGCTATGTGAAGTCTCTCTTTTTGCTGAGCGTCTTGTTTAAATGTCTTTTTCCTTTGGTAAACCTGAGACTGTTTAGTCACAAGCTCCCTCAGTTGCGCGCTTCTGAGAGCATTGAGAACAAACTTGGGTTTTCATTGTCAAATGCACAAAACCTACTTCCTAGGAGCAAGTGCCTTTCTAGTATGTTTTCCAAATGTGTCTTTTTCAGCTTTGCAAGATATGAAGGAAATAAAGCTATTATCAGTGCCAGCCAAAATGCTGTGCTGATAGCTGTACCTCTCCAGATGGAAAGCGAAAGACCTGGAATAGTACCCAACTAGCAGGTAAGAGGCACTAAAAAGAAAAAAGTGTATTTGTGCATGAGGTAATCACTTTCAAATAATCTCTGTGTAAGTGCCATTGCTTAGGGCAAGTCTAAAACAAAGCAGAGCTGCTGTTTGTGTTCTTGTGGGCTGGCAATCCATATGCCTTGGAAGGGGTTGCAGGTATCTCTACGTCCTGAGTGAGCCCCAGGGTCAACAGGGGAACAGAGTTCAGAGATGATTTTGCCTTTCCTAAGGGCCTCGCAGAGAGGAACTGCATGATGCTTATTGCAGTCTCCAAGTAGGTAGCTCAAGTGGAAAATCCTTGCTGAACTGTAGCTCCTCAGGTGGAAATGGTATTGATACCTCACTATGGATACCTGGGCAAAGCAAAGCCATCTTAGTGTTATAAAACATGAGAGTTATTCTGGTGGTGCGTTTGTTGTGGTTTGTTTTTGTTTGGGTTGTTTGGGTTTTTTTTAAAAAAAGGGTTTCCATGAATACTTTGTATATATGTTTGAGTCTGCCCAAGGTAAACTTGTGCTTGGTGAAGCTGAGCCATGAATAGAGGTTGAGTTCAAAGCTTTCAAGCCTGAGGAAGTGTTTGTGCATTTCTTTTTCATGCCAATGACTGTGATTAACCAGATAAAGTGGTGTTGCCTTAAGCTTTCTGAATAATCTCACTCTTACTGTGCAGTCATCTTCTGTTCCGGTATTTAATTAGCCTAATTTTTTTCCCTTCAGGCAGAGTGTAGAGACTTAGATCTGGATATAACTCCAGGAATAACACTGCTGAATCTGTTAAAAGGCTGTGTTGTGCCACAATTCCTCTGTACTTGGAATTCCACATCAACCTCACAAATATGGCAATAACTGAGGAAGAGTTGAGTAGATATCACAGCACGTTGGAAAACTGGAACCAACACGTACTATCGTCAGTTCATGCTAACTTCACTTTCTGGCTGAAAATCACTTACTACTTATTATTTAGCACAAATAAGGGAATGTCCCTGCAGGATGCTGCCGGTGGTGGGTGCCTGGGAAGAGCAGGGTGGACAGGAGCTGGCACTTCCCTCCTGTGCTGCCTGCTGACTTGCAGCTTTGGGTCCTCCTAAACCAGGGTGGTGGTTCTAAGCTTAGTAACTCTAGATGGACTTTTTTTTTTTTCCCTCTCTTCTAAAGACCTGTGAAAGAGCCTTTGAACAAGTGTAAGCTCATGGTATCATCTGTGGCAGCCTTCCCCAGCCTGTATTGCGTGCAGAGGTGCTGTTTGCGTGGGAACTGCGACGTGGTGACTTCATCTGATGCCTCTGGTTCTCAGACTGTGAGACACAGTGATGAACTTGTTCCTTGTTAGTCTTCTTTCCCACTTATTTTACCGGCTTCTGTCATATTCCCCGTCCCCCACCCAGCAGTCTCTCTTGCAGCCTGAAGTCATAGTCTGTCTAGTCATTTCTCATACAGAAGCTATTTCATACCTTTGCTCATCTCTTTCTTCTCTCTTATAGTGATCAAGTGAAATGGTAAGCTACTCTCATGGACAGAAAACACAATGGTGGGAGGGGTTGATTATGTCTTTTTCCAGGACAGGAGTGTATCCTTCAAGTGCCTGTTTTTAGTGCTGGGTAATAGCCTTGTAGAGTTGCAAACTACTTTATTTAAAATATGTATACATATATATATTTAAAGAGGATAAATTTTATCCCCCATACTACTGCCTAGGTTCTGTCAGTAAGTCAAAATCTAAAGCACTTGGAAGGCCTTGTTAGTCACTAAATATTAGCCGTGCCTGGGGTAAGGGGATCTTCCCAGGGCTCCTCTGCTTGGATGTGCTGACCCTGGCAGGTCTGGATGCCCTCTCCCAGGCAGGAACTTTACTGAATTTACGTCTCTGCACTGATAGAGGATGTGGTTGCATGCATCGTTCTGAGCCCAAGCGTATGAAGCAGCTCCCTTTCCTTGTCTTTGCACTGAATAGAAATTGCAGCCTCCTGCTCAGACTGGAGTCTGCAGGACTTTGTCTCCTTATTTTAGAGAAAGGATCTGTTGCTTCCACCAGAATGGTGATGCAGTAAAAGCTTTTGTTGTGTAGGAAAACCTGAAGAAATAGTTGCAAAGCTCTTTAGAAATTTTGCATGTGGCCCAGAGCTTGCTTTGTCAAAAAATTTAAACGTGTAATCTTGACATGTAAATATTTCCAGAAATATTTCCTGAATAAATAAAATTCCTTCCAAAATGACCTCACCCTTTGGCAGACGCAAGCATGTATACTGTACATCTTCCAGAAAGATTCATCTGCGCTGTGCTCAGGACTGTGTGCTGTGGAGCCCCTGGAGATCCCGCAAGCTTTGCAGGCACGCGGGATCGGGCACGGAGGAGTCTGGAGTATGTCACGAATGCCAAGTTCACTACGCTTGGCTGCAAAGTCTCTTTTCATATCTCAATCCGGTTCTCCTTCCATGTCTGCACCACCTCTCATCCAAACCATGTATAGTCAAACGTGAGGAAGCAGGAATTGAGCGTCACTGATTTTTGTGGACCATAAAGGAATATGATCTTATAACTTTTATAACTTATTTTGTATTCTAGCTAACTAAGCCTGGAAGCGGATTTGATTCCAGTTTCTGGAGTAGGTTGTTATCAGGGTGCTATGTGGCGTTATTCCCACTGATCTGGCCTCCCAAACATCATGTGGGGTTTTCTCTATGTTAATTTTTTTGGAGTTTTCCTCCAGGGCAAGTGCCTGTCTGTGCAGCACCTTGTATGTTAGCATACACTTAATGGGATAGGGAAAGGGAAAGTATTTCCTCCTCCAGATCTGAGGCAGAGAATCACTTGCAGGAGATCTGTCCCCACATGGCAGATAATAAATAAATGTTACTCGGTAACCTTCTCTACTGCTTAAAGATGTATTTTCCAGTTCTGTATCTGGGAACTTTTAGCCTGAACCTTCCTTCTGGCCAGTTCACTTCCTCCCCACTATTTTAATTTTAATTTTAATTCCTTGCCAAGCCAGCTCTGGGGTGTTAACAGTGTGGCTTTACTGGGTCACTGTGCTTACCAGTAATTATATCTGGTATCTGTGACCAATTTTTTTTTTTTCTGTGCTGAGCAAAGCACAAACTGTTTCTGTCAATGAAATTTTTTTCCAATTATCTTCAGTTAAATTTTTGTTTCACAGAGGAAGACGGGGGAGTCTGAAGGAAGTGTTGTAAAGTCTCTGCTCCCCCTGCCTGTGAGAAGGTTAATGAATGTGCTTTGCAGCGTGCGCTTCCATCAAGGTGCCCATCTCTGCCTTCATAAAAGACTAGTTTTTTCTCTGCTTGTCTAAAGTTATAAAAGTGATAAGAAATTCAAGCCATTTCTTCAAGTTGAGAACATAAAGAGTTTCTGCAAAGGGTATCTCTTTGGAAAGGGTGATTTTAAAATCAGTTTCACTTCTTGGCCAATTTATTACTCATCCAGCCATGCTAAGCCCTAACCGTGTTATCAAAATACTGTATTTACTAGAATGGAGTAGAGCTGGCTAGAACACAAGAATGTCAATTTCTGGAAGACTTTAAAACTTTGAAATTTGTTGTCAATGCGTGTTGAACACAACCGAGTGCTTTTAAAAAAAAAAAAAAAAGATGAAAAATGTGACGTGTGGATGTGCATGCACATCCCAAATAACAGAGCATGACAGGTCTGTGCCACATCTCCACAGCCCAGGAATCCCAAATTCTGCTGGACGTGAGCAGCAATGTCTGTCCTCTGGGGCTGAGTTGATTCCCCTGCCCTCCATCCTTTGGAAACATGAAGAAGAAGAAATATCTGTGAAGCTAGACAGGCTGACCTCATAGCCTGGCGTGAAGTCAAGCAACTGATGCTGAAGAGGGTCTTGAGCTGTGAACTGCACGATGTCATGCAAGGGCTGTAAACTGGGAAATAGGGGGGGGCTGTGTCAGAAACCCCACTCTGCACTCACCGTGCTTCTTCACAGGACTCAGAGATACCCACGCATGCTTCAACGGGGGGTGGGGGGCGCGGTTTTATTTCTTTTTGAAAGCTCAGTTTATTCCAACAGAAAATCATTTCACTGAAAAATCCTCAGGCAGGATTGCACACTTATCCTCGGTACTGAGGGGGAAAGGGGCAATGCAGGAAGGACACCCTGTTCACTTGTAAGTCACTATAGCTCTTTATCTGCAGGAATACTCGGGGTTTTGAAATGCTGTGCTATACTCTTTTAATTATTTGCCGGAACAGCTCGTGGTCTGTAAACCAGAGTAGTTACCGAATTGCCAGGAGGAATCGGCTCGCTCCCCGGAGCGAAGGGTGGAGGACTCTCCAAGCAATAGGGAAAAGCGTGTTGGGTTCCCGTCCGCCCAGTTGCCCGGTGGCCTCGTCCAGCGGCCCTTGTAGGAGGGCTACAACCTGGAGGGAAAGCCCCGCCGGCTGCGGGAGGATGGAGGTGTGTGGCCGAGCGGAGCGAGGATCAGCGAGCTGGAGGGCAGGCAGCTGCGGTGCGTCCGTCCATCCCTCTGCGATCTGGCCCCTGCCCTGCGCCCCTAGAAAAGAGAAACCGAGGCTCAGCCGAGGGGGTGAAGACCATCCCTATGGAGACAGAGGTGATGCTGTTCCCTGCGGGTCAGGTCTGCCAAGAAAAGCTGCCTTTTGCTCTCCCGGAGGAGAGAGGTGAAGATATTGTATTTTTAAAATCGATTTGTGTGTTTTAATACTGAAATCCAACCGTATGGAGATCTAAGACTGCAACTAATGAGGGCCCCGGTGACCTGAACGCGTTGGTAAAGGAGGCCAGCGAGGCTGCCCGGTGCCTGGTCCTACAAAACCCAGGCTGCCTGTGCACGCTCACAGGGAGAGGATCGACGTGGAGGTCACCCCAAAAATGGCCTTGTGCTCCCCGGGCTTGTCCCAGGGCTGAGCCCACGCTTTCTGTTCTCTCTCTGGCACCTGGGGTCGATTCCCTTGCACCTTCTCTTCTTGAACCTGGTAGGATCAGCCACAAATGCAACGATGTTTGGTAATCTTTATATATACACATATGGATGTGTGTGTGTGTGTTTATATCCGTATGTATAAAAATCCGAAAAGAAGGAGAAGCTGACTCATTTCACTGTTGGAAGGTAGAAGTAAGATAGTTTGAAAGAGGATGAGTCTCTCCAGCTGTATCAAGTTCATTCCTATTACTCGGGTAACTGCTCTGATATTTATTTTTCCTGCTCTGATGACTAGATACAACAGGCAGAAGAAATGCAAGTGGCAGATCTGGTAACAGGACAGGCTGGGTGCTCTTTGCAGAGCTGGTGCCAAGGGAGGCAGCGGATCATCCAGAAAACTCCCAGGTCTTCTGAATAAGCAAAGGAGCCCCGAGAGCACAGCTGGTTAGGCAGGGATTTGCAAACTGCTTGAGCTGGGCTATAACTTTTGCAACCTGGTAAAACTGCTTTTAGAGCGCCAAATGAGGAACACTTCAGCTGTATGGCAGAAAATCCTCGAACAAGTACCAGGTACTAACCAGCTTAACCAAGCCCTTGGTGGTCTCGAGGGAGGCAGGACCCTGCTGCGGGCGCCCGCTGCGGCGTGGGCAGGATGGCACCCGGCGCCTGAAACGCAAACCCTCGTCCCGCCGGTCCCACCGAGTCCTGGTGTCGCTCGCTTTTCCCCTGGAAGCAAATTCACGTTCTTTTCTTCAGCTGCCCCAGATCGAGGAAGCTCTTGCAATCAAAGGACCAGCCAAGCTGCCGTTGCTCAACACGTCTCGCTTTGCTGCATTGCTAGAAACAATCGCACAATTGCGCTGCCCGAGTGACTTAGCTCATTCACTCGCTCCTCGTCTGTTTGAACGGTGAAGTATTCACTTCTACGTGATTCAAGCCTCATTTGAGAAAAATAGGAAATGGCATGCCATATGTGAAAGATTTAGGGCAATAAAATGTTTATTCCCTCTTGGCCAGTTATAAGCATCAGAAATGAGGCCAGTCTAACTTTTTATCAATTTTTTTAAAGTTCAAAAAACTATTGTGCTTTTTCTTTTATGAGAAAACCCTTTTTGTTAATATTAGGTACTTTCAACCTATTCATCAAAAACTGAATTTCCAGTTTTGTTTGCACAAAAGCAGTAACACATTCACTAATTGAGTAGAAAAGTTCTCACAAATTAAGTTCTACTTTAGTTAAAACTCTGAACTAAGAATTGGCATTTAGATACTGCAAAGCCCTTTGTGCTCAGAGACTGTGTTCTCGTCCCCTGGAACTCTGTGTTAAAAAGTTGTCCTCTCCAGTTCTAGCAAGCAGCTCCTTCACGGAACTGACACTTTTTTCATTGTAAGGCAACATTTAGGAACAAGTAAAATCCCTGTCTAAGAGTTCCTGGGAGCCTTGGCCAGAACATGGTGAGAGACAAGGGTGCAAATGGAGGCAGGTCTGAGCTTTGCTTGGCTATTACTGATACTCAGGGAAAGAAAAGGTAAATATGTGCTCGTGCCTGGAGGACACGTGGTAGTAAAAAACAATCTGTGATGGCCAGGATGCCTAAACGCCTTGCTGCTCCAAATGCTGCTTTTCTGTTGGAAATGGCTTGTGTGATTAGATCACTCTTATCTACCTTAACTAATTATCAATATTAGTTTAGGGAAAGTCCTCAATTACTTAAAGAAAACCCCAACCACACACCAAAAGACACAAACAAACAAAAACCCCCTTATTATTAGTTGTCATTTTTGCACTGTAGAGTAATTTCACATTTTTATATGATGAAAGCTTCACTGCGTGATTCATGTGGTATGCCAATAGTTTCTTAAGAAGTACTTGGAGTAGCCAAGGTAACACCTGCTGAGAAGAGCATCTCTGCTTCGCTGACGTTACCCTTGCACTAATAGCTTGCTGCAAGCAGCTTTGATGCTGCATCTCTATTTTGACAGAGCAGGACCGCGGGACCCGCGGCAGGCTGCCGGGCGCTGGGTGCCCGTCCCGCCGCCGGAGCTGCAGCTGAAGCAGGAGCTCGTGCTCTCGGGCAGCATCTCGCAGACCAGATGCTGCCGTATGAGTCAGGCCTCCCTTTCGGTGGCTGCGATGACCTGTTTTTTCCTGCAGCGAGGCTCTGACAAGGAAAGTGCCTGCCAGCGTTTTCCCTCATGACCAATCGTCCCTTGAGCTGTGAAGCGGACGCTAAGGATAGAGCTGAAGTTTCAGGTAGCTATTGATAACATCTTTTGGTGTTTTCCCTTTTTGTAACTTTATTTCCAGTGTACTTAGGCTTGATTTGGGATAGAATAAAGCAGATTAATTTTTTGTGCTTATCTGCCTTATCGTTGAAACTGATGACGAGATGGTTTTCAAGATGCGCTCGTTACTTGCTATGAAAAAAGCCTACGGGCTCGTGGGCCAGGCTGGTACCGAGGTCCGTCGCCCAGGACCGGGGTGCTGTGAATTCCCATAGCGGGGAGAAACCCCTTTGGCAGCCGCTGTCTCCTGGCAGGAGGAGCCGGCGCCTTCAGAGCTACGGGCTGAGCTGGGACACCGCGCAGCAGACTTGACGCTGGGAGGGAACTTCGGTAAAGCTCTTTAAGTACGGTCTATGAATCTTCAGTGACTACAGAGATAAACTTAATCATATTTAAGTCCGTTCATATGTGAATGTTTGCTTAAATATTTCTTGATGTTCCTTAAAATACCAACTTGTACGGCTGCAGAATACAAGCATTGATTTCTTTAGGCCCTTCCAACAATACGGGCTATGGCATTCGTTTTCCAGCTATTGTTCTGCAGCTTTTCCCCTCTCAGCTAATTATTGCAGTTCTTTTTAAATGATGCATCTAGTATTGAATTATATATATTTTTAAAAGTTCTTATGCTTGTCTTAGCTGGAAATATGTTCTGGCCTGACTTGTAATTCCCTCTGCAGCCTTATTGGAGTCAGGTAATATATACAAAAATATTAAGTCAATAAAATTGTACTGTAAGTCACTGCAGATTTAAAGATTTTTTTTTTTTAATGAATAACTATCCCAGGCAGCCAGAAATAATTTCAAAAAAATTCCAAGCCCTAATTAAGGAAATAATTTAAGCATATCCCGGGATTTAAATGTATGCCAAGGGCTTTGCCTGCACGGAGCTGAAATAAGCAGGTACCCGAGTGCACTCCCACGAGGGGTTCAGAAGCCTGACCCTCCCCTTGTTTCTTGCTGGGGGAGCAGGAGTGAGGTCAGTGGTGAAATAACTCTGGTCAATGTTAATTGAGTGAAATGGATTTTCCTCCCAGCACGAAAGCAAACAGGGAATACGTATCCCTCTGGCTGCGGGGCGGCCCTCCACGGTACTTAGATGTGACTGGGAAAAATTGCATCCCTCCCCGTGTGCGCTCTGAGCAACGGACTGGGGCTGCCCACAGTAGCTGCATCGCTGTGCAGGTTTTTCAAACTTAGTAGCCAAAATAGAAAAGTGGTTGAAATGGAAACAAAAAATCACCCAAGCGAGTCTAAATTAGAGCAATTCCTGGTTCAGTTTGCAGTCGGGTTTCCTGTTATGATGAAAGTTTCCCATTTAAACATTTTAATGCACTTGATCTTTTCACAAGCTACCAGTAAACTATTGCAACAAATCTGTGACCATTTAGTAACCCCCGAGTTTCATCTTAGCTGTGCAGTAAGGTACAGGGCAGCAGCCAAACCCAAATGTTTTATGCTAAAAGCAGAGGATGCTACAGTAGGAGCTGGTGCTGTGAACTGCTGGCAATGCAGGGCTCACTGACCACAACTGGCAGTTTCATAATTGGGGATTATAAGCAAACACCCGCATCCAGATTTGGTTTTTAGGACTCGGATCGCTTCCTGCCTGATAGAAGGATGTTGTGACAGAGAAATGCAGTGGAGGTTTCTCCAGCCCCGGGGCGGGAGGGAGGTTGGCTGCTGGCCCAGGGTCAAAGCCAGAGCTAGAGCTGAAATCCAAGGGAATTTCTTCATCACTTTCCCCAAAACTACAGTGCAATCCACAGAGGCTTGAGGGCAAGCAAGCCATGCTGGGTGCAGGAAAGAGGGGCCGTGCCCCAGCAGGAGCTGGGAGCGGGGTCCCGCGGGGGGTCCAGCCCGAGCAGAGCCCCGGCTGCCGGAGCCGGACCCCGGGCGTGCGGTATCGGGGATAACCACCTCCTGCGGCACTGCCGGCGTCGGGAGCCGCCTGCCTGGGAGGATCCCGTTTGGTTCAGCAAACGACAGTTCTCACCCGGGTGGATTTGGTTCGGATGACCCTAGTTAAGTTACATTTATAGAACATGCCTTCTGGCGGATTTTATTTTCGTATGTAGTCTGCTCAGATTTCTTCCGCTGGCCCTGTCAGCGCAATCCTCTTGGCTGCAGGTACAGACAGCAAATTCCCTGATCCAGTGGGGACTGGCTCCTATGGAAATATTTTGGGTGTTAGCCTCTCTCAGTGCTCGGGAGCTGGAGGCAAACACGCTGATTGCTGAGCTTGAGTCTTCCCCTATCTGCAGCTAATGCCTTTATGCTGAATGAGTAAATAAAGCGCGTTTCAGACTTCTGACCCTCCTGGGGGCTTTTACCTCATAGAATTTATGGAAGGTAATTCTATGGGAGGGTTGTTTGCACTCAAGTCTTAGTGTGGTTATTTATGAAGCCAAAAAACAAATACATCTCTAGACTGGTGTGTACAGCTTTTCTTTTTTTTTTTTTTTTTCCTCCTTTTTTTGGCCTGCTTCTTGCAGCTCTAGGCAGCATGAGCTGTGCCTGCTGCATGGCCAGTATGGCACTGGGATCCTGAAAGGTGACGCTTTCTATAGCATTACTCTAGCGATGGGCTTACCTGAAAAACAGTGGTAGGACACTTTAGAAATAATATTTTTGTTTAAATGACTAATTCCACCTAATTCAGAGTCCCACTGACTTCAAACACATATAAAGCCTTCTTAAGGAATGTAAGACATTGCTGACAACTTCAATGTTTGGAAGCATCTGTTATCTTATGCTTAAGGTAAAAGTATTTTTTTTTTACATAATTTGAAATAATGTATTTCGGTTTATATCTAACTTGAATAATTCTTGTAAATGAATCCGTGGTAAATAGTTTCTTCCAGTGTCAGTCTTGTTCCTTTGGTGCTGATAATACTGATAGAGCCAAAGCTTATTCAGTCTCATAAACCAAATGAATGATTCACAGGCTCTGTCTCTACACAGCAACTCTATTTATATGATATGAGAATATTATATAAATACCATGTCGTCTTAATCATACATCTGTATTCATTTTGATGGGAAGGCAATTATTTGTCTCTAGCACAGTTCCGTTTAGTGACTTCCTAATGTGACAGAGATAAATTATTCCAGAAACAAATGTTAAAATACACTTTCAATGGTCAACAATGTATTGCACCACGTTGTCCCCATCGCCCCCCCGGCAGAAACGGGACGTGTCCCTGCAGCTCCGCACTGGGGAGGTGAGCAGGGGTGGGCACCTCCATCTTCTGGCACTGCAGTGGCGGCACACAACGGGGATATCGCATCAAATAATCTTTTTTAGAATAGGAAGGACTCATGGGTGGGTTTATATAATAGACCTGGGGGAGAGACCAACAAGTTCAGGAAAAAACTTGCATCATCCTCTGCAAAGCTGTGTCGTACCAAGCAGCACCCGCTGCAGGGGACCCGAGGGTGGCAGGGTGCTGTGTCCTGAGCTGGGGCACGGGGGCCTGGGCTTTTATGGCTTCTGCCATCACCATGTAATCTGCTCCTCGCCACAACAGATGCAGAGGAAAACAGCGTCTGGTAAATGCTTAAGGCCATAACACGTGACTAGGAGTAAACAAGTGCTCCTATAAGTGGTCTTTTAGCCATTCGAGTTAAAGCATCTCTGTGTCTTCTGGAGTCATTATGCTTGTATAAACAAATATTCAGAGGCAGGGAGGGATGATCCTGACTGATGAGGAGCCCAGGCTTGGCTTGTGGCCTGAACTATGCCTAGGACTAAATGGACAGGCTGAAGAGGTGCTGGAGACATGCACAAGCTAGTGTCTGAGTTTTCTCCCACATTCTTCTTGTATAACTGTGCCAACTGCTGAGGCATCCGGAGCCGATTGCTGGTGGGTTTTGCCATTTTGTAGTTCCCTGGAGGACAACAGAGTCCCACCGCTGTGCTCACATGCCCCAAGTGCCGGACCCCAAATGGGACAAACAGTAACCGCAGCCGGGGTCGTACGTGGTTGTGCCTGTCCTGAACACGCCAACTGCCCCGCGCCGATTCCTCGGCAGGGGACTGCACCGGCGCCGCTGGTTGCTCCTCTGTCCAGAATGCACATGATGAGTCAGAAGGACCAGTGCAAGAACAAACCAGTCGGTTGGCAGTTAATTGCCTCTACTATCAGCAACTTCAGCAAGAAGCAAAAAAAAAAAAAAAAAAATCAAACCCATGTAGTTTGTATTTGCCTGTTCTGGGGCTGATGCACAAAATGTTCTCAAAGTTATTTCTACCCTAAGTAGTGGTGAGGAGAGTTATTTCTCTGACCATCGCATGTTTGAGGGTCACCAGTAAGTGCCGAGAGCATCGTTCTTGTGGTACACCCACTCCGGTGAAATGCAGGAGCTTGTCCCCTTGCGGCAAGGGCTCCTGCTGTGCAGCTCCTGGCTGGAGGGTGGGGGGGAGCCCGGGGGGGTCCAGCCTCCCCGGAGCCATGGCCCCACATGCTCCCTGGTTTGGCCCTTTAATTTCTGCTGTGTGCTTGCCTGCTCTCTTCTTTTTTTTAAGTAGGATTGGAAAAGGGAAAATGAAACTATGTAATTGTGCAGGCTCAGGGAACAAAGTCGGGATCAGTGAGTGTGCTCTATCGTTGATATTTTTAAAAACATCAAAGTGGCTGTGAACAGAGGAGTGAGTTTGCAACACGGAGTCAGGTTTCATTTTAAAATATTTTTTTTCAACATACTAGAATTAATGTTAGTCTAAGGCCAGTGACAGATGTTATTTAAAAACACTTGGGTTTGTTTTCTGAAGACCAAATTGTAGATACTCTAGATTTAAAAGATGTTTTCTCCCAGAGTCTGTGTACAAAAATACTAAAGACGTGTTCTGGGCCAGTTTTCTGGTTCCCATAATTGCAATTCCATTATTACAAGCTAATCTGTAAGTGCAAAAGAAATGGAAATACAAAATAGATTCAGCTTTAACAGCTGAAGGAGACCAGGGGGATGAAAGGAAACATGCAATGCTTTAAATATTAAAAAAACAGAACAGGGTCTCTAAGAGCTTGTGAGAAACTTTTCACCGGTCACATTGCCAGTCTGCAGCCAAGCAGAAGGCTCCTCTTTCTTTTGTGTTTTGCAGGAGGTTGGTATGCATTTTCTCTTTACATTTCTTGCTATCCTGTAACTCCCAAGCCATCCTCAGTGTGCAAATAAACACCTGCCTGGCAGACACGTGGGAAACGCCAGGCAGCGAGCGCTGGGACGGCAGCTCGCCTCCGCAGACACCACTGTCCACCCATCTGAACCACAGCGGTGTCAAACAGGAACCGAGAGGGGCTAAAAGCTGCTTTCTGGGTGCTCTGGGTCACCTTTGGGTGACACCTCAAACAAAGCAGTCTGGCAGCTCTGAAAAATTTCCTCAGCTTAACCCTTACAGATGCATTTCTGATTTTTTTTTTTTCAATTATATAGCTACTTGCCAAAGCAAATGTGTACGGAGTGTGCTTTACAGCCCTCCATCAACACGACAGCGATCCTTTGCTGTGCAAGCATCTGTCGAGAGCTGGGGCACTGCCCCTTCAACAGCAGCACCAAAGCCGTGCGCTCAAGCCCGCTCTCTTCCGAAGGCAAATTACTCCTGTTGATTGATGTCATACGTGGGTAAGGAGTTAATTTTCCTTTGTTTCAGGTTACATGTCATCTGAAATCCCAAATACACATTTAAAGCCCAGGCAAGGTTCTTGTTGAAGTTTGTTGGACCAGAGTTTGGTCTGGGAAAGCCTTGTACCTCAAGCACCTGAATGCTGTGGAACGTCTCGTGGCGAAAATGTTGCTGCAATGATGCTCTTGGGTGTTGACGTTTCCATCCCTGAAACTTCTTCTTAAGCACTGAGATCTGTCATAATTATGTTTACTCTTTTCATTACCCAGTAATATTGTTTTCAGATCTAAAGCATCCTGCAGCGTGCACCTGCCTCACCTCCTCCTGCAAGCGATGCTGGCAGGCACCGTGCACTGAGGGCTCTCCGATTTTGTGCAGAGCTGTCTGCTGCTTTTCGGCAGCAGAGCATGATCACACTGACACATGGATTGTTTCTTTTAAAGATGAAAAGAGCAGTTTCTTTAGAAGTTTCTTATTAAATGCATAGTCTTGTTGAGCAAACCCATCTTTCTTTTAACTTGTTTAGCCTTTCATCGCACATTTGTTCATGCTTGATCTACAAAGTGGTTTAACTTTTGCAAAATTTTGTGAGTGTTGTAGGTTGTTCTCTCTTGGTATTTGGCTTGGGGAAGTTAGAATGGGATTTACTGCAAAGACAAAGCAAATGACACAAAGCCAGGCTTGTTCTTCAGACAGTTGTTGCCTCTGACTTTGTTGTGTTTCCTTCTCATAGTAAATGGGCCGGGGCAGTAACCAAAAACCACGGTAAGGACTGGAAAACTCCTGTGCTAGACCCCGGGCAGTGAGGAAGATGGAGCGAGTTTCCAGCCTGCATGTTATTGTAAACTGTAAAATACAGGACCTAGAAAATTCAGGATGCCAAGCTGTTAGGATTGCTCCTACGGTCGCTCAGGCAGATAATTAGCTCGCTCATTCATGACATTAACAGTAGTCAGAAAATTTGCATGAGTTAGTCACTACGGGTTGAATGTCTCCGTTTCTACAAGGCAGGGGCTGTCTGGAGTCTCTGTGTATCCTGGATGGAGCTCAGGCAGAGCCGGGGCACGGCGAGGGGTTGCCCTTTGCTCTCTGTGTGCGTTCTGCGGTGGCCGGGACGTCGCTGCGACTTGCCGGGGTGCTCTTTGGACTCGGATGTGAGCTAGTTTTTACCTAAGGAAAAACAGATTGTCAAAACAGACGGGACACATAAGGAAAAAACAGATGGGTTGTGTAGCTGCCCAGCTGCCTTTCCCAAGCACTGCCCAGCGAGAGAAGTTTATGTAGGGAATTGCAATATAGTGGCAAGCTATGATAACCAGCTAATATTCCTTCTTCGGGTAGATAGCATCTTCCCGAATAGATAGACGACACTCCCTAAACAGCTTGGCCACCAAGGCAATCAGTAAAACCGACAAAATTGTGTCAATAATGTGCTTGCTGTTTCCATGATTCTATGTCTCGCTATTTAAAATATTTAACAACCCAATGGATGCTGCATTTTAGTGTATGCGGACTTAATGCATGCTCTTCTGGTGGCCAAGCCTTCCGAGGAACAAAACGACAGATGCTCTCAATGCGAGGAGAGCTCTCGCTGCGTAAGAGAGAGGCAGCATCAAGGAAACGCCGTAGTGCCGTACCGCTGCCTCACCAAATGCAAAAGTGACAGCATTCCCCAGCGGAGAGGCTATTTGCAAGACATTTGGCTGGGTTGTGCCATCATTTCACAGCTCTGCCTGCTGGGCTGCGGCAAGGGAACCAAACTATTCCCCAGAGCAGCTACAGTAAATGTCTTTTTGTTTCTGACACAGACATTTTCCACTTGAAAACACCGTGCCCATCTGAGCCCTGATCTGGACAGCGCAATGCAATGCCTGTTCCTCTGTTTCGGCCAGCACTACCACGGGTTACTGTCGTTATGGGCCTGTTAACAGGCAAATTCCCGGGCGTTAATTGCAGTGGATCTGCACACATGGTGCCCCGAGCATGCCTCCAGCCGGCACTGCCTCTGCACCCCACAGAAAGGACATTTCACCAAAAAAAAAGCTCTTCTCAGGCCACAAAGCTCAGCAGTGCCCGGAAATGTGGTGACTGCATGACAGGAGTCATGTTCTTTGTACCGGTGGTCACGCATGAGTCATGCAGAGTAATGCCCTGCCCATGTGAGCTCAACTTCTGCACCGGCGGGTGCAGCTTTGGCCAGGGCTGTCGGTGGTTTTGTGCAATCCTAAAGCTGCTCTGCACGACCTGCCATCTCCGAACTTGTTCAGCCCTTCACCGGACCTGTTCATGACCATCGCAATAGCCTGTCTCGGCAAGCTCCGCTTCTTTAGCTTGGGTGAAATTAATTTTGTTGTTGTCCCTCTTGCTGTCTATATTCTAAAACTACTTAATTGTATAGCAATTAAATATGCCCTGTAGAAGAGCTATTTCAGTTGCAGAGTTAAGTCTCCTCTCACTTATCGTATTGGGCTACTGCCCATTGACAGGCTGTTCATCATAACTTCATTTCTTGGAAGAGGTCTTTGCAGAAGTAGGAGTTGTGCATGAAGCCAGGTTCAGGTTCCCCAGTCACAGATGATTTGCTGACAACATCCTGATTTGGCCAAGACAAATTTCAATTATTGTAGCTCCTCAAAAACCCCCCAAACTGACACCTAGATCAAATATCTAGATTCTATCAAATATTCCCACCATAAATTAAGGTTGTTAAGGTACTAATTTAAATGACCTGTTCTTTTTTTCTTTTTTATTTTTCCCAGCACTTATTAATATCTCTCTAAACCCTTGGAATACATACAATTTCATCTATATTTTAGCCAGGCAAGAGCTGTTACAAATATTCTCCTACTGTCGGGGGGGGGAGAAAAAAATCCTACCAAAGGAAGAATTTTAATATATTACTTCTGCAGCAAGAGACCACATTGCTTTTAAAATATATCAAAAAGTCCCTCTCAGTGAATTGTGTACATTCTGTCCCTGAAAGATTTAAGTGCAGCAGTGACCTTAGAGGGTCTTCGGAAGAGAAGCCCTTTATATTTGAAGTGGTATCCTGACGTGAATAGCAAATATACATTTTTTTTTATGTCATCAGAGAAAATAAGTGAATAAACCATGTAAGTCAGATTCATGAGTTACTGCTGCTCACGCCAGTAGTAACCCTTCTCTACCAATACATGGTCAAAGCTTTTTTGGTTAAAAAAAAAAAAAAAAAAGATGTATTGGTTAAATTTGAATAAGGCTATTTGAACCCAGTTTTGCTTCCTTTGCCTTGCAGGTTTAGAAATGTTCAATTACTGTACAAAACAAACCAAACCCCAAAAAGCTTCCTGCGTAGCTTCGCAGAGTATGTACAAGCATTAGCACCTACAGGTCTTTTGTATTATTCTACTTCTCTTCACAGGGGAAAGAAAATCCACATTGTATATACAAATAGCCTGAAAGCACCTTACATTTGGCACTATTATCTGATTATATCCACATAAATCTGCTTATATAATTCTACTTGAACAGCAGTGAATTGTTTTGCCAGCAATTTACACTCTCTAGCTGAGCCCTTGCAGACCTACTTTAAAAACTGACTTAAGTCTTTGAACTCTCAGTTGCATCCAGTTGAAAGTATCCTCTTTTTTTAATCTAAAGTGTTGGCGTTTTATTTCATTCAAAATGGTCCACTAATAGAAAATGTTAGATCTTTAGTGCAAACTGTAAATGAAACAATTTCCAATTCTGTCACCATGCTTCCTTTTTCATTGTAACTTTGCTGATGTGTAACTCGTAGTTAATGAAGTCCCATGGCAGAACTGTTCACGGTATTATTGAAAGTAAAATGATTTAGGCCTTGTAGTGGCAGAGCAGTCTGAGACCTGCCTCCACAGGGAGAAAAAACATGATCTGGCCTTAAGGTGGTAGAGTTTCAGTCTATAATTGGTAAAGTGAAGAAAGTTTTGATAAATAAAACAGGACAAGAAAATACATTTTTTGGTGGAAATTTTGAACTTTTTCAAACCACCAACACTTCACGTGGAAATACAACTCCTTCTGACAAATGGCTTGCAGGGGATATTTTTTATCTAATTTGGTGGGGATATAAGAATTGCCAGAAGAGGAGCCAGGTTGCCTGAGGTCCCAGGGCAGAGCTGCCTGCGTGGGAGAGGCCCCCGTGCCGGGGGGATGTGGGGGGGAATATCGGGTCCCCTGTGCCAGCCCGGTCACTCTCGACGGGTGCATCGCCGACATCTGCGCTAGCTGCAGTCACCCGATGTGTATAAATGCATAGATGTGTGCGTGTGTGCGTTGCTTAGTCTGCTTTTCCAGTTGCTCCTTCCCTAAGTAGTTTATACATTTTCCAAAAGGTCACTTAGGCAATTAACTTAGTAGTCCACAATGTCATTCAGCAACTATTTAAACTCCCATAAATGAAATGACCGGAGTCCAACTGTTCCTTCCCCGTGACCTTTGTGTACTTTCACTTTGTTAACCCTTTTCACTGCTCAGTAAATACTCCGGGTGCCGAGAAGCGTTGCTCGGCCAGGAGAAGTCACCGCTGTTCACACCTGGACCGCAGCCCCGGTGCAGCCGCGTGCTGCCTTTAATTCCTGCCTTCGTCTCTGTTTCGGGAGCGTTTCGTGGCTGTGCCTCGCCTGCCGTTGGGTGTCTGCTATTTCCCTTTGCACGTGGATCCTGCAGCGTGGAGTCTGGTCCGAGGTCACGCAGCGAGATGGGGACCGAGGAGATTGCTCAGGTTTCTCTGGGGGCTGTTCCTGCCCTCGTCGTGTCCTTCTCTGGTCTAACAGTCTCGTAGGACTGGGAGGGGGGTCCTTATTAGTCTTCTCCATTAAATGACCGAGCTCCACTTTGAGAGCACTGGCCCTGTAAAGTCCTTACACCGCCGCTGAAAGGCCAGCAGACCGCCCCATAATGTGATTTTTGGCCAAAGGCTTCCATCACCAGGTTATAACAACCTGGTTCTCAGTTGGCCTTGGGAGTATGGCACCGGGCATTGCTCCCTACCGGCTCCTGCAGAGAAACGCTGCCCTGAAAATTGCGCTGGGGGCAATTTCCGCAGGAGTTTCGGTTCTGCTTCCTCCGCTTGACCTAATCCTTGGCGAAAAGGGCCTGATCCTGCAAACCTACATGCTCAGGAGTACATGTTTTCTCTAGACAGAGGAAAAGGTCTGGAATCTGAAGAATCCAGACCGTGTTCCTGTCTGAACCCCTGAGGCTCCTTCATGATCCCCTTGCCTTGTCACATCTCTTCTGAGGGCTTTACGCTCAGCCCAGATAAAAGCAAGACGAGGTCTCAGCTGCTCTCCACGTGCATGCGTGCGTCTTCAGAGAAAGCGGTGTAATTAGTGCAGCCCTTGTCAGACACATTGCTGCGTAAAGCTCAACTTTATCTTAATGATGTTCCATCTAGTATGAAGTGGGTTAAAAGGCAAAAGGAGAAAGGAAGATAAGAGAAGGTAAAAGGCTTTCTTATCTTTTTTTAAGGCAGGAGACTCCATCTAGAAAAGACCCAAATAATCCCACTAAATGGAGATTTAGCACCATATTTGGTACAGAATGTTTTCAAATAATCTATAAGCTTGCTTTGAAACTATCAAGCCCTAAGGCTCCTGTTGACTTCCACAGGGCAGTAGTTTATCCCCATGGTGGAAATTTACTTGTTATTATGCAATTTGCAGGGACCAAACCAGGGGGTGGGTGAGGAATTGATTGTTGTGGTTTGCTGGGCTGGCCAGTAAAGACAACTATTTACAAAACCTTCTGCCCCAAGAAAAACAGTAACGAATCAAGTATTTACACGTTCAACAGGTTTTGTGTATACAAGAACAGGCTGGTTTGCAAAAATTGGTGTTGTGCTGCAGAGAGAGAAACGTTCTCATGCTTGGAAGGAGCCGCTGCGAGCGCAGAGGTCTTTGCGCTGTCGGCGCGCGTCGTGACGGCCGGCGGCACGTGGGAAGTGACTCGGGTGGAAGGGAAACGGCAGCGGCACGGCGAAGCTCCGGCACCGGCAGAGGATGGAGACGGGTGGTGGCGGGGAGGAGGGGAAAGCTGAGCCCAGAGGGGCCGCGAGCGCTGGGTCGGGGTGACCAGCCCGGGGGCTCGGGTCCCCGCCGCGGCCGGTGGCAGGGGCTCAGCGCCCGCGACCCGCAGGAGGAGGGATGAGTGCCCGGCGGGGACGGAGGTCAAACGTCTGGGCAGGGACACTGGAAGTGAGGGACGGTCGGGATGGCGGGGAGGGGATGGGGCTGGTCACTTACACCGGCTGAAGTACCCGCGCCAGCAATCCCATGTAAATTTTTTACTAGGTTGCCGCTTCTTCCAAACTGCATGCGGTTTTTAACCATGCCCAGTAAGAAAATTAATCCCTACGTAATTAGCCGTGTGGTCTATGATTTCCTCATAGAAGGAGGCAATGCCTTCGCCCTCATCTCTATCCTGGTCTGGGAGGCAGACGCTTCAGAACTGAATTTGATCTTTTTAAGCCTTTTTTTTTTCCTTTTCCAAGTGATGCCGTGAGTTTTGCTGAGGATGCCGCCCTGGTGTGAGGGCAGGGCTGCTGGCAGCGCAGGGCTTGAGCCGGCGTCTGCAATCAGGGACAGTGTCTGCGTGAAATTGGGAATGGAAACCATGAAGGCTGCGGGGCCAGATTCGTAGCTTTAACCCTCCCCTGCGTGGAAGCGCGGGGTGCTGCTCGCAACCAGAACGGAGATTTAAAGGTTGCGGGTGATTTGGAGGGGAGCTGGCTGAGGTCTGCGAGGTTAAAAGGAGGCGATTAACCTCACTGAGTAACTTCATTATAAAGGGAAGGGCGAATGTCTCAGCTGTTACAACCATTACCCAGTTAGAAGGCCAAAAGTGACAAACCAGCAGAATTATTAAAAAGACTCTTATCGCGTTAGTCGCAGATTGTTTCTGGAAACGGAGAAATGGCTGTGTAATGGGAACTGCAGGTTTTCCTGGAATTCTGGATGTTGTACAAAAACAGCTCTTTTCAGACCCAGCAGACACAAGCGAAGTAAAATAGGTTTTCTGAGTGGAAAACTGCCAATTATTCCAGATTGTTGTGATAGTTTAGCGATTCACACAAGACTTCAGTAGACTGTTAGTGAGAACGTCTTTTTAAAATGCGCTATGGGTTACGAAGCATATTTGTGAATAAAGCATCCACATTTTAAACTAAGTCTTCCACGCAGTTTTTGCTGCTACCTGAGGACTTTCATCGGCATGGCGGGCAGAGGGTATGGCTCGGCCACGAGCTCGGCCGCCCGCGCTCCACGGGCGTGCAGAGGGGGCACGGGGAAGCCCGGGGAGCACGGGACCCGGTCCCTGACGGGTGCGTTCGTGGACAGCCCAGGTGTGCTACTGACACCCCAGGCAGGGTGGGAAGTGTTTTGCCTACTGCTCTGCAGCTGCAAGATCCTTATTTAAAAAAAAAACAGTCAACAAAACAAAACCAAAACCAAACGAACAAAAAACCAAACCAAAAACTAAAGCCAAAACCCCTGGACGCTATTTTATAAAAGCTTGTGATCTATGTAGTTTAGACGGAAAGACAATGAAGTTTCTTTTTTTTTTCCACTGAAATCTTGCTCATGTGCAGGCTGCAAGGCCCCATGTTTTCCAGCTAGGTGCTTTATTTAAAGGTCTGGCTTTACACCCTCTAGGCAGAGTAAAAGAAAATTTACCCCAAGTGTTTGCAGCTAGGAAGAACAAAATTATGCTTAAAAAAGAGGCAATTAGGCTGAGGTAGGTTACCATGTATCATCATCTGATTTAATATTTAATAAGGGATTCTGCTTGTTGAGCAAGTCTTTTCGAAGGCGTTTAAGACACCACTTAGGCTGCGGGCAGGATCACCAGGTACCAACCATGGAAGATGCGTCCTGTCTTTGGTCCCTCTTTTTCCACTTCTGTTGGAAGAGTTGCACTGATCAATAAGCACTATTCTCTATCTGAAATGCACAGCATAGTACTTTAAAAGTATATAAAATAGAGCATCTAAAGCACATGACTATGATAGGAATCCAGAAAACGTGACAGCACTAGAGGATAAAGACGTACATTGACCTGGGAGTTCAGGCATGATTCATAAATACAAAACATAAAATAACATATTTAATTATTCTGTGATTACATATTAATTACCTTTCTGTGGCATGTACACCCAGGAGGAGTAAAAGGTCTCTAAGCAGAATGAGCCTATTTCCTTTAAGGAAACAAAACTCAAAAAAAGACAGATGTGTGCCAGTGGAAGCTGATAGGGTTTGCTCTACCTCGTTAGATTTTCTCAAATGCTCTTTTGCAGAAAATTACCAAGTGCACAAAAAACCTTTTTGTTTAAGTCCTTGTGAGTTAAGATTAAAGGCAGAACGGAAAATAGATCTTGTGACTTAAAAGCAAGAGAAAGAACGAAAAATGTATTCACCTTCAGTTTGGAAAGACTAAAGTAGTCTGGTTCTTCAAAACTGGATTGAAAACTGGGGGTTTACATCTTTTATTGGTACTCATTTTTCTCTAATGTGACTTCTTGATGTTTAAGTAATCAGTCTAGCTTGCACCTGGTTACCTCTATTTCCTAACAAATAGCAAGAAACAAGGCAAACTTTTATTAACAGTACGTACCCCTGCTCTACACATGCACTGTCGTTCTGGGTACTAGTGTCACATTAAAGTAACACAATGGGAGCTGAGGGACTACAGCTAATACATTTTGCAAGGATTCCATATTGGGATATAGCAATGTGGAGGTCACAAACGCTTTCCAGGCCTTCCAGGGCAGGAGCAGATTTAATGCATCAACCACCACTTTAAATGCATCAAACTTATTCCAGAACTCACAGTAATCAGTCCAAGTGATTAGATCTACATTATTCACAATGAAGTGTGTAGCCCTTGGAGCGGTACATGGATTTACCATCAGATTATTAAATTGATGGTCTTCTGTCTTGAAACCAAAGGTGCAATGAAACCCAATGCCTAGAAGTGAGAGTTAGACTAATTCTGAGAGAGACAGGCCAATACTTTCAATTTTGAAGGAAGCTTGCCACAGCAGGCGCTAAGATGCCTGTGCAGAAGTCTCTGCCACTGAAAAAAAAGCATTTAAAATTAGATTTTTTTTTACATATAGATATGTTGTTACTGTGTCTGTGTAATACACACCCCCCCCCCACCCCCACCCCCCAATAAAGAAATTAATTGCATTGCCTTTGGTCTTTTGGTGACCGTTTTGGATGATCACAAGTGGCTCTACACTCAATGAATTACATAGCCCTAATTGTTTGTTGTATCCTTTGTAAATTATCCCTTCAGCACATATATTATACTGTGAGCTATTTTTAGCATTCCTATAAACATTCATTCCTATCGACAGTCAGCCCTTAAACTGAACTGGTCCTTTTATTGAAGCAAGGCTCTCAGGAGTAACAGCTCCACATTTGATCTTTTATCCTTGTCCTGGCTGGGAAATCGCTCCCTCTCCCGCTGTCCAAGACACCATCCTGCTTGGGGCTTTTCATGCTTGCAGCTTAACTCCGCTTCGTACCCAGGAGATCTGTGTTTTGTGAAACTCGCGTAATAAGAAAAATACCAACTTAAAGGAACTTTGAAAATAAAGAAGGCTGGGCTTCTCCCTGTCTGAGGTGGAAAGTTGTCAGGGAAGCAGAGGAACTTCATCCAATTCTCGGTGACCGAGTTTTGTTTAAAAATCTTAATCTAAATTAATACAAATTTAAAGACGGGAAGTAAAGAGCTTCACAGTAATGACCTCTCTTTTCTGTGTGCTTCCCCACCATCTCTTCCAGCTTGCCTCTCTCCACAGTGCACACAGCTGTGAAAAGTGTTCAGTTCTGCGGGGAAAAAATTACCTTTTTTTAGAAGCAGCATGTGATGCGCGTAGCTGTTCCAACTGCGCTTGTCAAACACCATTGGTTAAGGTAAGCGGCAGATCGGAATGAGTGCAAGGTGTTTCCCTTGGAAAGCAGCATTGCTTTAGTCAGATACGTAATAAAATTTATTCTCTTCGCCATTAAACACGTTCCGGCTTCACTTCTGTCCACTGAGCGTGCCCATGGCGGCTCTATCGGCTCCAGCCCGGCCGCTGCCGCGAGGGCACCGCGGCCGGTCCCGGCAAACGTGGAGAGGGAAGGACACGCGACCGCCCTGGGTTCCAGCACAGCTGTAAGGCTGCTCCGTGCACGAGGGGGTAGGAGGGACGGCAGAGGGGAAATGTCTGCGGGAGGGGAGAAATCCCCCGGGAGACTGAGGCCGGGGCCAGGCAGTGCCCGAGGGTTGGGCTCCAGCAGCCCGGAGCAGGCGCGGGGTCGGCGTGCCCCGGGGTGGGCACACGGTGCCCCCAGCCCCTTCCCAAGCTCGGGGCCTGGGAACTGCTCTTGTTGCAGCATCGGTACCGCAGAATAGATCGGGAATGCGGTCGCCAAAGAGGCTGCCAAGAAAACAAGCGTGTCCTGAAGCGTGCTGCCTAATAACATTAGTATCGTGACTTGTATCCTCCGTGTCTCAGAAATGTGAACAAAGCGAACGTAAAGGGGCTTCTTTAAAAAATCCAAAGATCCTGGATAGAGTTGTCCCTGTGGTTAAAATGAAGGTGGTAGGAAAACAGAAGCACTGTATTTACTTTTTTTTTTTTTTAACCTTACTTAAACTTCTCACTAATGCAAATGATAGAACATACACGTGACATCAATTTTGTTATAAATGCCAAAAAATTTCTATGCAGTTTATAGAAACCATGACAGATCTTTAAAACAAATGCTTTTTTTTTTTTTTGCTTTGCTTTTTTTTTTTTACGACTTTTCAGTGTTGGCAGTTTAAAGAATCTGAAAATTGAATCCATCCATCTGGCACTGGGAAAACAAACAACATATTTGTCTCTGTATTCTCTCTTCACTCCAATGCTTAAAGATCCTAAACTCAAATAAGTAAATGTGAAATGGTAGGGGAAGGGAAGGTTAAAATCGCTTACCCCTCAGTCTATTAGCTTGGTCATGTTCTAAAGAGATTATTTGAATTATTTACCAAAATTTCTCTTGTAGTCTTGAGCATTCAGAAAATTATAGAACATCTGAAAAATGCAGTTGGTAAAATACCATGAAGTAGCCTGAAAATGCAGGGGTCAGTCTTGTTCTTTCGTGTGCAAGCGTTTCTTGACATGAAGTCATCGGAGCCATAGAGGGCTCCAAGGCTTTTACACATGCCTGTATCTAAGTGTATCGTGAGAGGCTTTTTCAAGAGAGGGTAAGAAGTAGCAGTCCTGTTCCAAGTTAATTATTTAAAACACAACAATCTGATGATGCTCGCTAAGGACACCATAGATGTTCAGAAACAGTGCTATCGTTCTCTGCATTTCACCAGTCTCCTTCGTCATGATTCCTCAGCCATTTTGTGGACCGATGGAAAGTTTTTACCATCGCTTTTTTCTCCTTTTGGACAGGGGAGCAAAGCCAGGAAATACGTGATGGTGTCTCACCATTGAACGCAACCGGTCCCTCTATGAGTTGTGTTTATTAGTAAAATGCAGCAATCCACAAATTCTCTTCTTCCACATGCAGAATGAAATAGTTTCAGAAATTCAATTATCTCTGGGCCTCCATTCTGAAGTGACAGTTCCCAGATCCCCTCGAGGCTTCATGTACTCTGCTGCATGTGTTCCTACATAAGATTTCTCTGATTTTTTTTTTTTCTGGAATAATAATAGATATTTTCATCAAGAAAGCTTTGGTTGCAGAGAGCAGGTGCTGATGCTGTGTGTGCGTGCGCTCCCTGAGCCTCTGAGCTGAAAACTTCATACACTCAATGTGTGCAGCTCCACGTCAGGAAAATGCAATGACTAGCCCTGTCTAAGGATCTGGCCTGTATTTCCTCCCTTTCTTTTGCCTTTTATGTGGCAATGAGTTGCCTTACTGGCCATCTAAGAAACATGCAGCTCTTCATGTACGGGTTTGAAGATTTAGCATCCTCTCATATTGAAGGATAACCCCGATATTGCTTCCCTCTAGAGAAGGTATTTTGTCCTTCAACGGAATGAAATTGCATCATTCGGATACTGATTAAATTTTGAAGAAAGCAGTAGGAAATTGAGGTTGTCAATTTTTATATCTGTGTTCAGATCAATTGGGGATTGATCACTCTTCACCTTGCTAAATGAGAGAAAGCTGTAAAGTGCTAGTCTTTATCAGAAAGGCTATAAGCACACTAGCCAAATTATTTTCATTAAACTCCCTCCCCCTATCTATAACCTTGGTCATATAATCAGGAATGAAAATCATTATCTATTTCATTCACATCTGTTATTAATTTTTTGAAGCCTGCTTTAAATCTGATTAGAACTTCTCATCTAAACCAAACAAATTCTGAACTCAAGGCTAAAATGTATCAGCTTAGCTTAGTAATTCACATAATATTTTTATTTTCTCTTCCTAATTGAATTTGTACATTGATTTGTGTTGCTGTTCTCCTGACCAGTTATTATTAACTCTTTATAAAATGCCAAGGGTATACAACACACTGTGAAGACACTGACAGCAAATTGCTTTTCCGGTTAATATAGCCCATCATTTCTGTCCCTTGCCCAGGCAATTTGCCGCGCGTCTACTCCAGCTCTTCCTCGCCATTCAGCTCTAATAAGGCTATTTCTTTGTGACTTACTGGGAACGTTATCTGAAATGTTACCTCTTGAGGACTGGCCTGTATGAGTGTCATGAATTTTGAGGGAACATCCCGCTCGGCCAGTGGCAGTACAGGTAAAAAGATAAGGCGATTTAATAGGTTTACTTCATCTCCTCGCGAGCGAGCATCCCCGTTGGCGTCCATCGCCTCGGGGTCGCCGGAGCAGTACGACGGTGGCGAGAAAGAGCAGATGCATGGGAACGCGCCGGGCTCCGCTCCACAGCGCTGTGGTTTCCTGTTTTCTTTGTCAGTTATTTAGAAAGGTCTCTCAAGAAAAATAGCCACCGGTCCCTCCGGGGAGATGCCTTCTCACGCAGTCCAGCATCCTAGAGAGAACCCCGCTGCCGACAGCGAGGCAAGGGCTGGGGCTGAGCGTCCGCCCCCCCCCGCGGAGGGACAGCAGGGTGGCTTGTGCTGCTGCTGGGGGTAGAGGGGGGACAAAAATAACCTGTCGAGTTTCACTTTCATTCTGGGTGACGAGAGGGGTAGATGCTCTCGGTTGCAGTATCGCTCTGTAGCAATAGCTTAATAAAGGCACTAAAACCTGCTGCGTTAGTTGATCGAGCGTTTTACGAAGGGCTGTCCCGGAGGAGCCGGTGGCCCGGCTACGGTGGAGGCGGCTGGGAGCCCCTGAGCCCCGAGACAGCTCTGAGTCAGGCTGATCGCAGCGATGATGGCAATTGCTGTCATCCGGCCTCTAATTTTCTTGTCTCTTTATCTCGGCTCTTTGAGGGCTACAGGCGTAGCAGTGTTTTGGCAAGGAGACTATACCGTCATGCCTTTTTCTTTCCTTTTGCAATTGTTTCAAGTCTTGTGCCTTTTTATGCAGTAATGGAAGAAGTCAAATACTGACCTTTTGTATAAGCACAAAAGAGCCTTTGGGGGCAATATGTTAACCTCTGACGATTCCTGTAGTTCCTACAGAAGTCTGTATATAAGTTACAGTTCATAATCTGCTCTTTCCTTCCTCTTTGCTGGTGACTGAAAGTTTTTCTAAAATTAGTATGTATTGTTTTATTGATATTTCTCTAGTCTCTACCTTCTGTGGATCACAAGGAGCTTCACAATTATAAGCTGTTATAAATCTTCTATTAGTCTTGTGAAGCAATGCAAGTTTGTAGAAGGCAGAGCTGAGGCATCAAGCCTCTCTGCCTTCAGCCTTAATCATTCAATGTATTCCTCCCGTTTTTAAATTCTATAATAAAGGGCTGTGACCAACACGGTGATTCCCGAATTGTGAATCTGAAGAGCAAATCTGAAGTGAGAAGACAGAGCGTAAATGTCTCACTGTACCCTTTCCTGAATTGTGTTAGTTGCTCGTATGTTTTTCTGCCAAGGCAGATGCTGGCTGTGGTTGCCCCACTGGTACCTCTGGGGACTGCCCTGCGGGTTCCCGCGCACTGGTACCCTCTTTGCAGCAAGCAGGCATGCCCAGCTGCCTGCTGTTCCCACCCCCTTCTCCGCATTTCCAGAAGGAATGCTCTGGGAGAGAAGGGATGTGATATTTCTCAGTCACATGCGCTCACTTGGTAGCACCCTCTTAAACTGCTCATTTTCTCTTTCCCTTCCCCAGTTCTCTGTAGCACTTTATCTGGTGTGACACCAACTGCTCTCCAGTGACCCGGAGGAGAAAGGCACGGAGCCCCGCTCTGCCCTGCGGCGGAGTTACTGCTGCCTCAGCTACGCCTGCCGCCCAGCTGGCCCTGCGACCAGCCGCACAAAATCGCTGCAAAATCCTGCAAGGCTCACGCAGCTGCAGGCAAAGCCGAGGCTCCTCCTACACACACAGCTCCACGCTCTGCGTCTAATAATAGCGTGCTGTAGGGGCCAAGGATGTTTAGGTTTAAGAAAACAGTTTGATAGTTATGCCGCACTTTGATCCTACTGTCCTGCAGTCCTCTGGAAGCTCGCATTTGGAAACGTGGTCGATCGTATCCATTTTGATTTTCTGGGTTTGGGGGTTTTTTTCTCTGTTGTTATTCGCTCTCTGGTTTGTTTTACTCCGCACTCCAGAAATTTGTCACATCCCAAATGGCCTTGATCGGAACCATAAGGCAGTTAGCGTTTCCCTTGGCTTTCCCGGACGAGCCAAACGCACACTGCGAGCCCTCGGAATACTTTGAAGAGACTGTGCCCATGGATGCAGGTGACGTTGCAGGGCTGCTAACTAATACACCGCAAAAAACAAGTGATGTTAACGTTTGGTTGGCATCAGATCATCTCTCATAGATAAGCGATGTAGCAAGGCTTAATATTTGACCATTCAAAGCACCGCGTGGGCTTCAGCTCCTACGAGATGAAGCAGCTTTCCGAAATAAAGGAGGTGCAGAGCCGGAGCTGCCGGGCTCCGGCGCGCGTCTCCTCTGCGAGCTGGCCGGGAGCCGCGCACGTCGTGCTGAGCGCGGGTGGCAAGCACCTGCTGCCTCACCAGCTCCGCGCGAGAAATGGTTGTAATAATTCATAGCGAGTAATAAGCCTCGCCTTCTCTTCGTCTGTGGTAAGCCCCGTAAACCATCGCACTTGCAGGACTTCTGCCATCACGTAACCTCTTCTGTTGTGACAGCATGGGTGTGTCTGGCTGTCACCTGTGAATTAATGAGTAGGTTCACACCATACCTGAAAAAAACAGAGAAAACCTGTCTCGTAGGAGAAACGTTTTTTTAGAAAGTTTTGCATTGATCCAGGAGAGTCAAAGTCTACAGCTCTATTAGTGTTTCCAACCCATGTAATCTCACTAACATAATCTTGCATAGAAGTTTGCAAATTCAGGAGTTTAAATCCTGCAAGCGAGCCTGTGCTTGGGCAAAACATCCGATTCTTCCTAATTAGCCAGGAGCTGAGAATCGCTGTCATTTGTCTGCAGGGGTAAGTCAGGCTCTTGTTCATCTCAGCATGAATCTAGTGATTTCCCCAAAGCTACTCCAGCTCCATACTGACACTGCAGACAGCAGAACTGGGCCTATCATCTGTCTTTGCTGGTTTTTTAATGAAAGGTCAGATTCGTTCCTCCGCTTTCTATTTCTTGCTACTTCAAGACAGCACTCACGTAAGATGAATTGAGCTATCCAGGGAAAGTGAGAAGATTCTTTAAAGGGTCAAAAAGTGGTTAAAATATGGAAGCAAAAGGTAGGAAGAAATAGATCATTTCACAGCAAAAGGAGATTATTAGTGGAGTCCCACAGGGACCTGTGCCATTCCAAATATTCATAAGTGACTTGGAAAAGGGGAGGAGGTGACAGGAGGTGACAAAGTTGGCTGCTGAAAGCAAATTGTTCAAAGTAATAAAACCAAAATCTAACTGTAAAGAGTTGCAGAAGTATCTCACCATACTGAGTGACCAGGTGGTAAAATGCCAGGCTGAATTTACTGCCAGTAAATTATAATACACACAAGGAAAAGCAAAATGCACAAGGAAAAATGTATGAATGTGTGCAATGACAAGCTGTAAATTAGGTATTACACCAAGGAAAGAGTTACTGGAGATACGTAGTTCTATGGAAACATAGACTCACTGCTGGCTGTCAGAAAAATCAACTGGAATGTTCGGAATTATGAGGGAAGGAAGAGAGAACAAAACAGAGAACACCATTGTGTTACCACGTCTTGTGTATTGTATGTACTTCTGGTTGCCCATCTCAGCAACTATGTTCTAGAACTAGAAAAGGTATAGAAAAGGTCAAGAAATATGATTAATGCAAAAGAACAGCTTCTGAGAGTCTGAAAAGAAGGGAAGCCTCAGAGGAGAAAAGGGGTGGCAGTGGGAGGTCTATAAGATAAGAGACCTCTAAGACAGATCTGTCAGGAGGATAGGGAACAATTACCGGCTCTTTCTAATGGACAAACAAGTTAGCAGCATTAAGTTATCGTTTGCCTCATAGAGCAAACAAAAGGAAGCAATTTTTTTTCACCCAGCGTGTAATTAAACTGTGGAACTTACTGCTGCAAGATGTAGTAGATACCAAAGAATAAAAAATTTTAGAAAGAGAAATTGAAGAAAAATCCATCAGTGATTACCACCCCCAACTACACCAATTCAAGAAGCCCTGACGCTGTGTCTCCGGGCTGCAGAGGGCTGGAGGATGCACCCCCAGAAGTGATGCCGTATGACGGCCTTTGGGCTTTGCCAACACGACGAAATGGCCCAGCTGCCTGCTAGTTTTCGTCTGCTCGTTCCCTCTCCTGATTTTCCCCTTGTGCCAGTGCAGCTGCTTGGGTGACCGCCTGGCTGAAAATAAGCGTTTAACTTGCTGGGAGGGGACGGAGCCTGGATGAGGACGGCTCCCTGTGGCATCAGTGCCAGCTCACGCCGTCAGAAGCGTCTACGGACCGACAGCCCCGCGCTCGTTCTGTCGTCGGCTGCTGCTGTCGCGGGCTGCTTTCAGGGACAGGCTTAGAGCCTCGGCAGACGCTCGGTCTGATCCGGTTTAGCCGCCACATTCCTGTGTGATTCCGTGTTCCTTGGTGTTGGAAAGAGGGACGAGGCTCCCTTCTACTGTACTCACGTGAACTTTGTGACATATTGCATGACATAATACCCACATAGGTGAGAGCGTGCCTGCAAGGGTGCCATTGTTCCCACATCCCTCGATAAAACTTAAAATAAAACCCCAGATGCCCAGGCTGAACCGAGGCACAGCTGTGTAACACATCGTAAACCACAAGCTGCAAGCCAAGATGTTCTTATTACATCACCCAGCCCCCGCCACTGTCACACGTTCGGAGGAGAAAAAGCTGAGCCGAAGGTGGCTGGTTTCAGGCTATTTCTGAACAAAAAGTGGGAGAGGCACTACTGTATAAAATATTTTAAGTGAAACTGTTTCTGATAGAGCTGTCTGTTCATTATGCTGAAGTGTTAAGGATCCACTCATGAGCCTGGGTCTCAGTGCTCCTGGTAATGCAGAACCTCTCAGGTGGGAAAATAAGCAGCTGTTTTAAAGGGCTTTGCGTTACCACAATGTTTAGGTCATCTTTAAACTTACCTTACTGCTAAATAAGAGGCAATACAATTTTCTTTTTATTTGTCTTTCTTTTTGACACTGCAATTTCAGCACCAATTTCTGTGATGTCAGACTGATGCCAAGTATAATCTTAACAAGGAAATACCCTTTTAAGTCATCAGGTTTTTTATTAGATCTCCCAACTAAAATCACAGAAGAAGCCTGTTTAAAACTGAAGTCCTTTAAAAGTTATGTTCATGTAAATACTGTAACAGTAAAACACAGGGAGTAAGTAAGATGGAGCACAAAGCATAAGGACAATTGTCTACAAACACTTTTTCCATAAGAACTTAAAAGATCAAGACCTTGTCTCAAATTCATTTATACTGTGTTCTTTTTTTCTTTCAAGAAAAGCAGTTTAATTTTCATGTCCCATCTCCTTACTTAACTCCCTGTGAATTCTTCCATTTTAGGTGTGTGATATTTAAGAAAAGATTTAAAAATCCTTTCTTCATACATAGCACCTACTGCAATTCAAAGAATTCTTCCCTTCGGCTCCTGGGTTTGGCTCAGACTCTAAATTAGGACCCATCTGTGGTATTAAATGTGGCAGAGTTTGGAATTATGTTTTCAATTTAAAGAGGTGTCATATCTCTTGCAGTAAAGACAGATGTTTTACAAGGTATATGATATTTCATAAAACATGTTTTTAGTGGTAACATTTCTCTTTTGCTTATGCCTTTACTTATATATTTTACTCATGAGTCTGAGCTTAAAACTTGCACAGCGTCACATCCTGAATTTGTTTTCATTAAAGAACCCAGTTGCATATAATTGTTTTATTGCTGACAACCCCTAAATTTAGAGAACGTGGTTTGAAATCGCTAACATGGGAAAGTATGACTTGCTTTAAAACAAAAGAAGTGCAAGCCTACTGTGTTGTGCACTCCTGAGATGTATCTGTCATGTCAGAACTACGCGGTAATACACGCCTCCATTCACACACGTTCCCAGCATGTTGGTACTGCGGCTGCCTTGGAATTGTGTGTTGATTTGCCCCTTTGCGGCACCTTTACCACCAAAGCGTTCCAGAGGAAACAAAGGAACGTCAAATCCTATTTTCTATCGTTTTCACTTGACTAGCTCTTTAACACATGGCAATTCATGGACCTCTCACAAAAACTGGTGAGCAAGGTCAGAGCTTCATCCCGCAGTCAGATTTACCTGTCTAGGTAATTTCTACCTGTACCAAACGACAGCTGAGCCGAGAAGACTCCGCAGCAGCCCAGGGCGTTCCCACACTGATTTCTTTGCCGCACGCAGGTACCAGCCACGCACCAACGCAGCAGAGCGAGGCACCGACCGCCCCACACCTCCAGCAGCAGCAAGGCAATGCTCCTGGCCCTGCATTCCCTGCTGCTCGTATCAGTATTTTTGCCGTGTGGGCTCATGAGCACGCGGGGGGGTGCAAAACTCTGTGCACGGACCCTGCTCCCTGCCGTACAGAGCCGCAGTCGGGCTTCTATACCATGAGGAGCCTGGACAACCTTCCTGTCTGGTGGAGGAGATGCACGGGTAGTGCCACATAGCCCAGACCGCGTTAGAACCTGTGTGTCACTGGCTACTGATTTTTATTAGGCATTGTGTTGCAGGAAAAAATACTGGTGAAATCAAAGGTGGTTCTTTTCTTGCAGGCATCCTGTAATTAGCTAAAGTTTTCTTTTCTTCATAGAGAGGTCTTGATGCAGAAAACAAAAGTTTCCTCTTCCTTGCATGTTGTTGCCAGATGTGTCTGCAAAACTTAAAAACAACAAAGTTATTTGTGTGTACTTACATATGACTTCACCCCAATGCCTGTTGCAAAGTGCTCCTCCTCCTCCTCAATTAACCCAATTAATTCTCCCCCCATTTCTGAACAGTGCATTTCCATTGTCTGTTTGTCACAACATTTTAGAATTTCAGCCCTTTGTTACAGATCTATGTCCTAGCATTCAGAAAAGCTCAATAGGACCATAACCTCCTCAGATTAATTTCCAGTTGCAGTTGTGATGTCTTTTTTACACAAAACAGCTGCAGAAGAAAGCAGCCCTCAATGTTTTGTCAATATAGATCCAGAGACAGGCGGATTCAGCGCTCGCAATTGTTCTTATGGCTTCAATAAACACCAAGGGCCAAACTCTCTGCTGATGGAACTAGGAGTTGATATCACATTATGCCAGAAAGAGATTTAACCCCGTGTGGGGCTTTATCGGTTGGATACAGGCTTCAGTTTTTTCCAGTTCACAATGAAGATTGAAGGTGTGTTTTATTCAGGCGTTTGTCATGAGTTCTATTTCATTGTATTGTTACACACAAAGTTTCCCTCTGTACTCTTTTCTATTTTAAGATTTTGCTCTACTCAGGCATGAGCCTGAGAGGGGCCAACAGACTTCACCTGCCCTGGTTACAGTCCTGCACTTCACACTGACTGCTTAATACCGCTATATTGCAATTAGCAATGCCCATGCAGTCTTTCATTGTTCACTCTTCCGAGTTAGCAGATTAACATGTTTGCTCGCCTCAATCTAATCACAACTTGTGTAAGCTAAGGCATGCCTTGAGAAGCTGGCAGAGCTCACTGCCCCAAGACAGCTCTGTTAAAGGCAGCGAAGGTGGAAGGTGGCTGTGGTCTGGGGAAGGATGTGTCAGACTCCAGCTCTGGGAGAGGGAAGGACTCCGGAGGGGACGTATTCTGTTCTCAAACGGAGAATGAAAACTCTGGGAGAGAAGGGAAAGAAATAAAGGGATTCAAGATGAAGCAGATCAATACATGTAAAGAGGAAGGATCCAGGAAGGAGAACGGCACGGTGGAAGAACTAAAACAGTGGTTCACGTAGAAGTGAAGGACCTGGTGGGAAATCAAAGTACAAAATATATCACAACAGACGGAGGACTAGCGCAGGAAATAAAGACAGGAAAAAACACGAAGACAGGAGAAAAAATACAAAGAGTTATTAACCTAAAGAGGATGAAGGAGGGCATGGCACAGACCCTCTGTGCCTCAGACTATGACCTACTAAAGTTAATAGCAAAAGCATACTTGGATTGAGTTTGGACCCAGGAGTCCCCTTTGACAAATAAATTTGCAGTCATGAGGATGCTGCTCATCTCATACTCGTAAGGAAGCGTGCTCCTGCGCCTGTGGAAACAGCAGCTGGGGAACATTGTTTTTCCATTCTGGCTTAGCTGGAAAAGTATTGACAGGCTGCAGTCACTGGCTGAATGACTTTGATGTATATTCAAGAATTAAACAGAATTACTTACAAGCTGATAGGAAACAAAACTGACCTCCTTACAAGACAACTAAGATCTTAAAAGACTGGTGTTTGTGAAGAGCATTAGACACCGGGCATATCACTGCTTTTTTGTAGAGAGACAACAGATTGCAAAGGGAGGACGAGTTCTTCCTATAAAATTGTAGCTTTACATGAGCTGTCTTTGATGCACAGCTACAGAATTAGCATTTCATAGGAAATGACAACGCAAACCCTTATTTTTGGAAGTACTTCCAAGTAGGCTTAAGGACTTTATGATTTGTTATTTGTGGACTCCATATAGTATTTATTGCAAAAGTGCAAATTCTTTGTTGTGTATAATTCTGAACAATTATCTTCCAATTCCTGATATCTCTGCAAATACTTTAGTAAGATTTTATTTCATTGACGTGACTTTTTGTCAGTGGTGCTACCATGTCCTTGGTTTGACTAAATTCTTTCCATTCCCTATTGTCTTCGATATGTAGTTCTTGTTCTTTGGCATCTGTTTTTTTCCTTTAGCTTATCTTTATTAATTGCCTCAGAGATCAAAGACATCATTTGTGTCCATTTCAGTACTTTGAGTGAAATACTGGTAAGCCAATCCCTTAGCCTGCAAACTTCTCTGTCCTACCAAGGTAAAGTAGATCCAACCAATTAAACCTGATCTCCATTAATTACTAGCACCACTTCATACACTGATTTCTTGAAGGTTACAGAGAAAGTTGTTGCTATTCTATTTCATGAGCACATCACTTCATCTGGAAAAACTTCAATCATTTTTCTTCTAGCACTAAAAATGATTTAGTACAGATCCACAGTGGCCTATATATGTTTGCCAACAGGGACCCATGTGTCAGTTCTATTCTTACTGGGCCTGTCAGCAGTTCATAACCAAAGAAATTTCCCCATATTGTAAATGTACTTGCGTATGATCATTTTACAGTTATTTGTTTCCTTGAGTCTAGAGGGAGTTAATTTTTTTCCCAGTGTGACTCCAGACCATTTTTATACCTAGATATTTCCTGTGAATTATGTTATGCATGCTCACTTCAAAGTTGCATGTGGCATGATCTGCTTCTCTTCAGGTCCTCTGTATTGTCCATGCTAACCTCCAGAAAGACAGATTTGTGCCTGCATCTGGCAGCCACGAGAGTTCCCTTCGGTGCGTCAGATGTTTCTTCCTGACATTTGGTTTGGAAGGCTGTACACAAATCTGAAGTCGGTTCTCAGTTTCCATGCATTGCCTGATCTCCTCTATGAGAGTCATGATTATATTGTAACGATTTAATAATGGTCTCCACTTAGATATATATTTTAATGCCTATATTTAGTGTTTGTTAAGGTTGAGGATCATTATCTTTGCAATATTATTACATTGTGGCATCGGAATGCACAGTCATTTATATATTTTTAAAATCTATTATATGACAATTCATACCACTCTTCCCTTCCTGTGGCTCCACAGAACTACTGGCTAAGCTGGATACTCACCAGACCTGCAGTTCCATTTGCTGAAATTCTCTTTCAAAATTAGGCATTGATCTGCAGCCAGAATTTTCATTGTCGATACGATGCGGTACCTGAAACTATATTTCAGTCCTTCTCTTGATCCTGTTTTTCTCAGGATATTTATTAGTTCTTCCTCAAATTTCCTAGCTTGTGGAAATAATTCTTCCCTCTATTGTCCAAATATATTTTATTCTCTGCACAGAATATTAATACACATGCCATTTGTAGACATTTTGAAATGGACAAAAAACTCCTGTAGTTGGAATCTTTAGTTAATTAACTATTCATCTGTAAAACAGCCACAGTATTCTTATGATGATTGTTATAGTGCATAACTTGTGTATTTAGAAGAAGAGAACTGGTGGAATTTTTGAAAAAACCAAACAAATCCCAACCAACCAAACAACCCCCCCCCACCCCACCCCCCAAACCATACCCAAACCTTCACCTCTGAATTTTAAGAAAGAATATACAAATTTTACCAAATTACCACTCTGCTCAGGTTAGTTGAAAATAATAGAACAATGCTTGACATTTTGTGGAAGACATGGTCTTCTTAAGATTTGTATCAAACAGGAGCCAAAGCCATAAAAACTGTTACCCCAAACAAAACTTACTACCTATGTTGACACTTTCAGTGGAGTGGAGAAATCCTGTGCTGGACTGACACAGGATAAGATGAACCACATATTCTGAGGTTGCAGTAAGAATTTTCTTAATATTTTTTCTTCCGGGGACTAGTGAGGTTCCTGTGGTAAGAGACAGAGCAGCAGTGCTACTGCCAGCTGTACTCTGGGAGGGATGAGGTATGCTTTCTGATCAGTGTCAAGATATCTTGATATCAGGGTTGGGAAATCTATTAACAGAGGATTTTGAGTACAGTTTGTAACAACAGTGCACTCGCTTCTAAAACCTAACACCACCTTCATTTTCGTCTGACCATAATAAGCATTTATGTATTTTAAATGTGAACGTAAAATAAAACAGGTTGAAATCAAGAAATAGAAAACTCATATTTGGTAATTAAATTATTTCGAAGGTTGATGATGTTCCAAGAAGAGTTGTCAATACCAGTTGTTTAAGAAAGTCATAAATTTTTAGGGAACAAAATAATCAGCAGCATAATGCAAGCCACAGACTTTCAGCCAGTCAACTTCTTCACCTTCTAAACATTTAGTTGAACAGGAACAAAAATCGCACGTCTTTTAAAGCCTAACTTACTTCATACTTTTTTATAAACTAGCAAAGATGGGTTTTATTTAACTCTGGCCATCATCACATAATGCATTTTAAGTTGTTATGTACAGGGTAGCATGTTACTATTGTAAAATGTTAGCCAAAACATGCACGCTTACCAAGATTTTACATTACATTTATTTTTACAATGTAGGAGTGCCCTGGGGAACGTTTCTGTTTGAAGGAGAACAAAGGGAGATGGTATGTTCGGGTTGTTCAGTCACATGGGATAACTCGCATGAAGCCAGAAAGAGTTGTCCAAAGCCACGTAGCAGAATTATTCCTCTGACACTGACGTGCATCCTCCTGCAGGCTTTGCGCTCGTTCTGTTTCAGTAGCACTTGTAGCTAAAAGAAGTGAGAATCAGTAATATTCTTTGCCTGGCTTTATATACTAGAAGGAGAAAATATCTGTGATTTTTCATCTGCTCAGTTCAATACCAAACATTTAAAAGGGAACAAATCTAAGAGGCAGCATTCACGTGTATTGTAGCAGCTTGAAGACAATGAACAAATCTAACTTTGTATTTGAACATGGCCGGTGCTACACAGTTTACCGACAAATCCTGAGTTTTACCGACAACGACCTTGCAATGAATGCTGCTGTGCTTAGCAACAAGTGAAAAACATCCTTCAGGACAGTAAGAACGTGAATCGTTCTGCCCTGGCCAGATCCCACTTCTGCACATATTGCACTCTGGCCTGCCTCAGTCTTCCCGGCATGAAAAGCCTGTAAGATGTCCTCTGCTCACTCTTTTGCAGTGTTGTACGGTGTCCCTGGCCGATGCTGGTGAATAAATTCTGTATAGCGATCTAAAATTGGGTCCTTTTGGATAAAAGATGATATTAAGATATGGAATTATTCATTAGAGAAGGAACGTCCTACCCATTACCGTGCAAATCCAGCTGTAATTAAGCATCTGAGTGTGTGTTTATAAACAGATGTTCTCATCTAAATGTCTTAGAAATAAACAGCTTTGTTACACAAGTTCTCTCAAACTACAGAAAGTTAAGTGAAGCTAACATCCAGCAGTGTTACAGCTCTCCTCCGCAGGCTGATGTCCTCCCATACATACCCTATATTTGGGTTTACCAAATTTCAGTGGTAGGAGAGGTCTCCAAATGCAAGACAGTTCCTGTGGTAGAATATTCACAGAGCAATAAAGTGAAGTAAATTTTCCAGGTATAGTCACAGAAGCACATTAGGATTTCATGCTTCGAGAGACATTCTTGCCTTTATTTAATACCGAGGACCTCTGCAACATTCCTGTACCTGGTAACAAAGATTTCATGGTATTTGTGAATAGTCTGACTTCTGCTATTCTATTTCCCTTGTATGGGAATAAGCGTTTCCTGTTAGCTGTAAATTCATTGCGTCACTCAAAAAGCACCAGAAGACAGTTTTGAGTGCTATTTTAAATACATCTTTCAAAAATGCACTAGATTAAGGGACATTGCAGTGGAATATCTAGAATTTTTAGAACCATTTTTCATAATTCGTGAAACAAACAAATACTAAGCTAACATTGCATGCATTTATTTTGCATTTTTAAAGTAAATCAGCATCTTCTAAGTGAATGGGACATGTAAAAAACTTGTAACTTAAAAAAAATTAGGGTAGATTAATCGTGCTTTAAAATCTGTGCTTTTACTTGGCCTTGCCATTCCTTGTAGAAGAATCCCCAAATCGCTATTTAAACAGCTGGAGAGACAAAAACATCTTTCATTAACGTAACCTATATTATGTAAAGCAATTTATCGGGTGCCATAATAAGCATTTCTAGATGCTAACTGCTTGTCAACACAGTCCCAGTGCCAGCATTATCTGGTCGTTATCTCCCAGCTCATTTAATTGTCCCAAATCAGAACGATGGATATCTTCATAAACGGATGCTTGCCGTTTCTCTTCCCCCCATCACCTGAATTTCTGACAGTTCCAGGGAAAGCCAAAACCAAGAGGATCGCTTGTTCTACACTGAATGGGCAACCTCTTCCCCCTCAGCTCTCTCCCCACTTCTCCAGGGCAGCAGAATTTCCTACTTTGCTGTTTTACTTTATTGATATTTTTAACTTCTGGTCTGCTTCCGTACTGACAATTTCTGGTCTTTTCTTGCCCAGAAATGTGTCGGACAGGAGCGGCTGGTGAAGCAGGGCTGTCCCCGCAGCGGGCACCATGTCCCACCATCAGCCCTTCGATGCCTCTGTGGTCTAAATCCAACTTCAGACCAGCGCACGACCTGCTTGGGTTTTTTAATTTAAAAAATGCCCAAATCTGTTAGTTTCTCAGTGAAATGCTACCGTAATTTGTGGAGTTTAGTCCTGTTTCTCAGTGAAAACACCTAGACTTCCAGCGCTTGCCAGGGGACCAACGCGTGTCTCTCTCTCTCCCTGCCCCCTCGGTGCCTCTTCTCGTTCCCTCAGCTATTTTGAGGGGGTTTCTCTCTTTCCACGGATTCGCCCCCAAGCCCTCCATCCCAGCTTCTACCCGCCCCTAGAGCTGTCCAGCTCCACGGTGGCTTTCCCATGACTTTTTGCCTCTCTCCAGCGCAGCCCCCCCCAACTCCCCGCAACTTCGCTTCGCGGAGAGGCACTGCCCACGAGGGAAGCGGGCTGCCCCGGGAGGGGAGCGGGGCCCACGCGTGGGGGCTCGTCCCCTCCCCCGTGGCGGGGACAGCCCGGGCAGCCCTCGCGGCACGGGTGGAAGGTGTCCGCTGCCCGGGCCGGGGGCGAGAGCCGCGGGGAAGCCGCCGAGGCCCGGGGGAGGGCGGCCCGGCCGCCTCAGAGCTGCCGCCCGGGGCGCTCCCCCCCGCCCCCCGGCTTCGGTTGGAAGTTGAGGAAGTGAAAGAGGAAAGAAACGGGGCGGCCTCGCGGCTTCCTCGGCGCGGTCACCCCGGGCTGCCGCCCGCCGGCTCCCCGCGCCCCCTCCACGGCACCGGGGGCGTGGGGGGGGGGACACGACGACGACTGTCAGCCGCGGCCATCGGGGAGGAGGCGAGAGCCGCCTGACAGGAGAAGCGACGGGCGGCCCCTCCGCGCAGGCTGCAGTTGCCCGCCTCAGCCAACAGGTTGCACCGTTCCCCCTCCCTTGAGCCCGGCGGGCGCTGCCCGGCGGAGCCGAACGAGGGGCGGCCGGCACCGGCGGGCTGCGCTGTGTCGCGCCGCGCCGGGCTGAGGCTGAGGCGTGTGGCGGGGCGCGGAGCGGCGGGAGCGGGCGCGCTGCTGCCGCTGCCGCCCCTCTCCGTGCCGGCTGTCTCCACTCCCTCTCCACGTCGGGGAGGCGGGAGGAGGGAGGGAGGGAGGGAGGGAGGGAGGGGGAGGGAGGAGGCCGCCGCCGCCGTCCTCCATTTTGTGGCGGGGGCAGAGCACCGCCGAGCGCGGCGCTGCCCGGCGGAGGGAAGGCAGGAGCGGGGGGGGGGGGAGGGGGGGCGAAGTCCGCGGAGGCAATTAGCGCCAATTAACGGAGAGGGCGCCGCAGTGGTGGTGGCGGCAGCGGGCGGGGACGGGACTAGGTCAGGGTCTCGGGTCGGCGGGAGAAGGAGGAGGAGGAGGAGGAGGAGCAGCGGCGGGGGGGGGGGGAGCGGTGCTGGCCGCCGCGGCCCCCGTGAGGGGCGGCTGTTGACTTCCTCCCGCCCGCTCCCTCGCCCCTTGCAGCCGGCTGCCGTCCCCCCCCCGCCGCGGGGCGCGATGGCAGTTGGCGGCTGAAGGAGCCCCAGCGCCCCCCCCTGGACGAGGTAAGGGAGGTGGGGGTCCCGCGGGGGGCAGGGGGCCGAGCCGTTCTGCGGGACTTCGCCCCGGCAAGTTCCGCGGGGGGGGAGGCAGTGGCCCCGCAGGAATGCCCTGAGCGCTTCGGGGGGGGGAACCGAGCCGCCCCCGGAAGGATCCCGGGACGGGACGGGACGGGAGGGGGGCACGGCGGTGCCCGGAGCTGCGCGGCGTCCCCCCCCGTCCCCCCCCCGAGGTGTGGCTCCCGGGGTGGCGGCGGGGTCCGCGGCCGGGGGAGGCAGGGACCCCCACTCCCCCCCCACCCGAGCCGCGGGGCCCCGTCCGCCGCCGGCCCGTCAGCCTGCCCGCCCCTGCCCTTCGTCCGCCCCTCGGCCGGCCGGGCTGTTCGCCTGTTGTTGTTTTGGGGGAAAGCGGCGCGGGGTCCGCTCGGCCGGGGGGGGGTTGGAGGGGTGAGGAGGGGGAGCCGAGCCCGGAGTGCAGCCTCGCAGCCATGGGCCGGTCTTATTTTGCAGAAGTGGGTGTGCCGGGGAGACAGCTCAACAGGTCTCGACACATTTCTCTGAAAACTATACTTTGCGGAGGAGAATTTATTGTAATCCGGCCGTTTTTAAGTATTCGCAGCTTTTTCCTCCTTTGGGCAGGCTCTTGCATCTGAATTTTGACGCGTTTCCTACGCTGGATGGGCCGCTGCTTTTTTTGGAAATTTTGGGGGGGGAATTGTCAAATGTAATAACGACATTTTTTCCTCCCCTTCATGTAAAAAAAAAAAAAAAAAAAAGCAGCGAAACTGGAGGTAGATAGTTACAATTTTTTTTTTTCCAGTCGCTGTTGCTGTGTCCTCCTTAAACGGCCCAGCAATATTCCCGTGCCATTTGCAATCCGTGAGATCGCGGGGGGGGCTGCCCCATTCCCGTTTGGCGCTGCGTGCTGTGGTCCCGGTTGGCAGGCGGCTGGCGGGAGCGTGGCTCCCCGGGCATGACCCTGGAGACCCTGCGCCTCGGCGAGCGCGGGTAAGGGACCCTCTGCTCGGGCACAGGGAACGGCTGTACGCAATGGTGTCGAAGGACCGAGAAGGGTTTTCGCGTTGAGATTCTCCCACTCTGGACGCTTTCACCCAGGCTGAAGCTTGCTGGGGCCACCTTAAAATTTTTACACGTGGGGACTTTTTGTTGATCTCAGTCTTAACTTTGGCATACAGAAAGCAGCAGCGTTCATCAGCAGCCGGGAGAAAATGGGCGGCAGAGACGGCGGGTTTATAGTTAAGACGACCGTAAACTTGTTGTGAGCACTCTTGGGTCGCTCGGTTTAATGGATAATTCCGTGGCCAGGCTTCAACTTGGGCATTGCCTCCTCTTACGGGTTGGGGGGGGGAGTGTGAGGTGATCGCTGTTTGCTGTTAGTGTTAGGCCGTAGGCAAACAGTATAGAAAGCTCTCCTAAGATTTTACCGTTATTCTCTAAATATTTATGCTCTGTGCTGAAAATAAGTTTCATCTGTTTGTATTTACTACATTTAGGAGATTTGTTTTCAGCGTTAGATGTGTTTGGAGAATAGCTGTGAGCTGTTAAAGTGTTTGAAGCTAATAAAAACTACTTTATTTTTAGTTAGCTCTTATTTATAAATTTGAGATCTATTTAAGGAATTGTGTTGAGTTTATTTCGAGATTCACGAGTTGCATTTTAAGCTGAACCTATGCAAAGATAGCAAACTTTCTGTTTTGTGGCGAGGAGGTTGTCTAACTCCTGGACAATAACAAGCCACTTAGATTTTGTCTGGCTGGTAGGTACCACCTTTGAGAGCTGGCTCGGGAGGCTTTGGTACCTGTTGTGGGTGATGCATCCGAACCTGCAGAGAGAGAGGGAACTGACTCAGGAAAGGTGATCAATGTCCTTCTCCCCTGCCCTGCTCAAGATGTAATTAAATACCAGGGAAAGTTACCTTCCAAAATTTGTAAATTGGATACTTTAACAATTCTTATGCTTCCTTACTTGCTAGGATGCGTAACAGAGCTAGAGAGTGTGTTCAGAAAGGTGTCTTGTGCTGTAGTCTCATTCTTAGTTGCATGCAGGCATACTTACCCCTTCATCCAGGTTTAGCAAAGCTTTAAAAAATACACTTTCTTGTTACCAGTCAGAAATTAAAAAAAAAAAAAAACAAAAAAACAAAACCCCCCAAAAACCCCAAACCAAAAAAACCCAAACAAACAAACAAAAAAACAAAAACAAAACCAGTGGGTTTGAGAAGGATGTGGCACATGTCAGTTCGTAGCTTGATTTGCTGTGCTTTCATTCTCAGGGCAGCTAAACCAGGTTCACCAGGCTAATGATTTAGGCTTTATTTTTTAAGCTGTTGTTAAAATATCCTTGCCATGCTAACTTTGAATGCTTCTGATCTTTTTATAGCTAATGTTACAGTAATGGATTCCAAAGAATTGCTTAACTCGTCGGATCAAGACGAAACACGGAAAAATGCGCTCATCAGTACCAAAGGAGGGATTGTGATGGACTTTCATCCACCCTTCAGGGGTGGAGCTACTGTACAAGCCCCTGTGTCTACATCTCCTCTCCCTGTGTCTTCTCAGTCAGATTCCAATCAGCAACCTGCTTTGGCTGACTTTTCAAAAGGATTAGTAAACAATGTGCCTCAGCCAGACCTTTCCAAGGCAGTATCGCTCTCGATGGGACTGTACATGGGTGAAACAGATGCAAAAGTGATGGGAAATGACCTTGGATTTTCACAGCAGGGCCAAATCGGCATCTCTTCTGGAGAAACAGACTTCAGGCTCCTGGAAGAAAGTATTGCAAGCTTGAACAAGTCCTCCAGCCTGGCTGAGGACGCAAAGGGAGCAATATCTTCTGAGGTGCCGCTGGAGCCGGATTTCCCAGGCATGGCTGGCCGCAATGTCCCTTTAGAGTCAGCAACTGCAGTCCAAAGCCAGGTTGGCTCGAATGGTGGCAACTTGAAGTTATTCTCTGAAGACCAAAGCACCCTGGATATTCTCCAGGACTTAGAATTGCCGCCGGTGTCGCCTGGCAAAGAGCCCAATGGGAGCCCGTGGAGGCTTGACCCGTTGCTAGATGACGGCGGCTTGCTGTCCCCTATATCTGCAGATGATTCATTTCTCCTGGAAGGAAATCTCGGTGAAGACTGCAAGCCTCCTATTTTATCTGACACTAAACCTAAAATTAATGACCGTGGTGACCTTTTACCCAGTTCCAAAATGCCAATGCCTCAAGTGAAAACAGAGAAGGAAGACTTCATTGAACTCTGTACTCCTGGGATAAAGCAAGAAAACATGGGCCCAATTTATTGTCAGGCAAACTTCTCTGGGTCTAATCTGCTGGGTACTAAAGTCTCTGCCATATCTATCCATGGTGTCAGTACCTCTGGGGGACAAATGTATCACTATGATTTAAATACTGCATCGCTCTCTCAGCAGCAGGATCAGAAACCAATTTTTAATATCATTCCATCTCTTCCTGCCGGTTCAGAAAATTGGAATAGGTGCCAGGGATCAGGGGATGAGACGTTGGCTCCTTTGGGAACGCTCAACCTTTCTGGCAGACCTGCTTTCTCTAATGGCTATTCAAGGTAATTAGTTTTTGTTGCTGTTTATTAAAATACTACAAGTATGTTTAGCACAACTGCATGCGTGCTGGTTTGTTTGGGTTTGGGTGTTTTTTTGTTTTTGTTTTTTTTTTTTTCATTTTGAAGTCAGTCATCCCTTTTTCATTTGTTACGTATGGGTGCCTGATCAGACATCACTGGTGTATATTTATTCCATAGTACGATAGTAGCTTTAACCAAGTACTCAACTATTGGTATTAAAGGGAAGAAAAGAGGAGGGGAGCTGGCATGCTTTAAAAAAGAAATAAATGGATAACAATAAAAATTCTAAGATACAACCTAGAGGGAAAATTGAGTACGTGGTAGAAGGATCCGCACACAAGGCAGTATAGAAGGAAGGCAGTATAGAAGGAAGTATTTAAGCATATACAACAGCTACTTCATTCTCAAGGGTTAGAGGATCAATCACTGTGGGGGTTTTTTTCTTCCTAGTTTTACTTAAATGTTATGCACAAAAATAACTTGGTTGCTGGGTAAATTTCTAGAATTACATTTAAGCTGAACTAGAGTTTTAGCTTTGCTTGGTATTGCATTTACCTTACATGGACAAGGGGATTCAGAGTAGGAAATACTCAGCAGTTTGTTTAATAACTGGATATAAAGAGATAAGAATATTTGCAGTAAGATTTAAACGTACCTGGAATTTAGCTCTTAAATAGAACTGCAGGAGGTCTTGCTTATAGGTGGTTTTTTGAAAGCAGGGTATTTTAGGGGAGCTGGTTAGTACGTATCTGAAGTGACTTTGTAGTAGCGTTTCCTACAAGTAATTTGATGGTGCAGATACTCAAGTAAAACATGTTTCCTCTGCCCTTCAGGAGTAAGTGCAGTGGTGGCAGCTTTCTCAATGGGTAGCTGTGTACATCTCTCACAGCTGGGGATGGGTTCTGGTTTCAGTATGAACACCTAGTTGTATATTTTCCTTAGCTGTTCTTTGTTTAACATATACTTGCACAAGCACAGTGTTTGGTCTCAATGGAGGAAGAGATTTTTGCTGTGTTTCTGTGGAGCCTTAGTTAGAAAATGGTTCTTCAAGTCCATATATGTAAAACCAGTGATTGTAGGCTTTTAATGAAGTATCTGTTTTAACTTTCTTTTTTTATTTCCCCGCTGACAATTGATCCCCAGAGCGTTAGCTGCCAGTCCCGGGGCTCTCCCCGCATGTTATTTGCTCCATTTGCCACAGTTAGAATGAGGTGTGTGAGGATTTCTTCTTTGTTTCAGGAAGACAACTTTTAACTTTCTTTCATTCTAGATTTCTTTCATAGTTTTTGATTTTTGTAGTGAAGATGTGGGGTTTTTTTCTTTGAAGTGTTTAAAGCAATTTGTAACGTAAGGAATCTAGAAAGGAAAATTGGAATTTGTGGATAAATTCCACTTTGATACGTAAATATTGAATGTGCCTTATCGTTTATTTTGACAGAGTAGAAATCCTTTGTGCTAACCTTTTGCATAATCAGTCCAACTTCCATGTTAGTTTGTTTCATGGGGGGTTTTTGGTGGTTTGTTTTTTTTTTATTTTGCTCTTGCTATATCTTTAATGGCAATCATCATAAAATCTGTATCAAAGCAAGAAGAACTGTTTCTCAGTTGGAGGTGAATTTCAGTGACTGTTTACTTAACAGACTCCTTGTAGATAATGGAAATGTTGCTTTTGAGAATACTTCTGTAAAGGTCATGCATTGTTACTATTTTACAGAACTATTTAGGTAGAACCAAGCGCATTCATAGTTGAATGGTTTACACGTAGATCTTTGCCCAGCTTTTGGGGAATTTCATAAACACTGATTTTATATATTATGTTTCTGATAATGTTGTGATGAAAAACCCACTCAAGCTACTAATGTGTACAGAATACATCTGATCCTAGAGTAAAAAGGACAGCAGTGCTAAATGTTATCATTGCTTTTATGAAGCAAATTTAAGGAGTGTGTGTGTGTTGGAGCTGAGCAGGCAGCAATAGGCAGGCGTGCTGGGGAGAGCTGGCAGAAGCCCTCGGCGGAGCTCCTGTTGTAGGTGAGGGAGCATCCTCAGCATCGCAGGCAAAAGTCAGCCTCCACCCCCAGATAGTATTAACAACGTTGTGCTGCAAGTGTTTACGTTCTTGCTTCCTGCAAGGTTGTCTTGCATTTTATTGCTTTCTTTTGCCTTAAGATAATTGAGGGTTTTTTTTTCTTAATTTAAGGAATGTGTAAAGAATTTTGGGGTGGCTCCTAGTTGAGTTTTGCATAAAAATTCATTATTTCTAGCCTTCATGGAAGCTGTTCTTACTTCCCAAGGATTTTTACACACTAAAACTACGAAGTCCAATTCTAAAAACAACATTGTTTGGGTTTTCTTCCCCACCCCCCATAAAATAGAGGCAACTCCATCTTCTTTTTAAAATGTTTGAGATACTAATGAACCCTTGGTTTGAAGCAGGAATTCTCTTTCTTCCTGAACGTTGTCAGTAATATTTGGTCTAAACTGGGTTAGTTTAAGGTGATGCATTGTGGATTTGTTTGTTTAACTTACAGAAGACTTAACAAAATTGGCATTTGTTTTAGAAACAGAGGAAGGACTATCTTGCCAGGTTCCTGTGCTCTTTTTTTTTTTTTTTTTTTTTTTTTGGTCCTAATTGTGTGAGATGAAGGCTGGGATTTTGAGAATTCAGAATTGCTAAACTTCAGTTTCCAATAGGAAATGTTTCTTGGTGTTGGTAGAATTATTAGACTATTCAGAAAATAATTCTATACTAAACATATGCAAAGAAAAGCTGCAGTTCTGTCCTGGTGTTCAGGTAGTATTTAATCTGACTGTTTTAATGGAAAGCATGTAATGTCTCTTTATAGACACACAGTCTTGAATTGATGTCATGTAATTTTTGAGTGATTTTGCTTCTAAGGACAGCACAGTGTGCTGTCTTTAATGAGACAAGTGATAATCAGGACTGAGAAAACTAATCAATTTTCCTATGAACAGTAGGAGATATTCTGAAGATAACAAGCAAAATACGAACTTCAGAAATTTGTTAGATATGAATGAATCTGCAATAGTCGTTAAATTGCTGTCTGTATCTCAGGGTTGTAGAAGAGTCTGCCAGTGCTTGTGCTGATGTGCAAAGCTTGGAGCTGCAGCTCGGTGTTTCAGCAGCTAACACTCAAAATCTTCTTGAGCAGGAGCAAAACTCCAAAGAGGGCAGGACAGCTTCATTCTGGGGTTGCTTTGGTGAGGTCTCCCATCTGAGCAAGCAAGCTGCTGACTGATTGCAGTGGAGTGAACTAAGGAGAAGGTGGATAGAATATGAGGGAGGAAAAAAGTAGGCTGAGACAATTTGCCTTAGATTTTCTTCAGTAGAAGTGAGACAGCATCTGGAAGAGGAGTAAAACAGGCTGAAAGCATTTGGTAAATGCTTCACTGAAGAATTAGAGGGTTTGATGGTGTCTGATGGGATATTATTTGTGATTTATTACACAAGCACCAGTGAAAACTGTTAAGTTTCGAGGAAATTATTTTAGCAACGCATGCTCGTAGGACTCTTGCGTGGTATATACATTAAATCCATTGCTCAACTTTTTTATTCCTCTGACTTCCTGGAGATGTGGCTTGTTTTGGGGGGAGTGAAGGACGATGAGAAACAACACAGCGACGCAGGGGTTTCTGTGTGCTTTTTCTCTGAGCCTACAGCCAGAATTTACAAAAACTGGGCCCCACTGGCAGTGTTATGGCTTCTCTTATTACATTTGAAATCATTCCTAGTACTTAAGCTTGTGGGGGATAAGGATCATTAAGGAAGTTTAAGAAAGGGCAAGAGCTGAGAGAAGCCATAAAAGAGGAGGAGAATCTGGAAGGGGGAAAAAAGTTTTGCTGGTCGGTCGCAGTCCAAAGCCTTGCTTCCAGGAGAAGTGCCTTTCTACCGTCACTCTTTAGCTGGGGTTCTTCTTGGACACGGACGTTTACTAGAAGGAAGGGGGGGGGAGAAGTGATCTTTTGCTAGAAATGGTAAAGGTCAGTTGTCCGTTTGTCTTACCGCATTGTTTCAGCTTGGCTTTTGGCCAAGGCCAGTGGCTTGGCATGGTTGGATATAGTACTTTAAATGTTGTCTGACTCAGCAGTATATAATGTGTGGTACATATGGAAATATGTCTTTTTTCATAATTCTATTTTGATATAAAAAACAGACTTGTTATTTGGAGGGAGTGCTCAGGGTTTCAGTAGTCTATGTTGTGATTTGTCAGCTTAATGTAATACTGTACTTGGGTTTTGAGTCTTGGAAATGCACAACAAAAAATCTAATTGTTTTGGCAGAAAGGGATGAATCGGGAATGTCCTGCAGAATGCGCTATAAGGCACTATGAAAGGGTAGCTAGATAAATGATAGGTCATGTAAGATATAATCCACGTGAGATGTAATCCACTTTTTCAGATTTTAGCCGATCAATTCAGCTAGCTGATAGCTGAGGAGGTTTTTGTAAGTCCAACCCAAATTGTTAATTTCTGCTGATTTATTTCCCCCTACAATGATCTCTATTTTAAGCCTAGCTCTAGCTTATAAAACACAAGTTGATTTTTGTTGCCCATTGCAGTTTTTTAATCCATTTTAAATAATGGTTGAACCCCCTGTACTCTTCTGCTGGCAGTGAAAGCAAAACTATAGTTGAACCAGCTCTACTCAGGAATCTTCTCATAAATGTGAAATACATGTGTTACACAACTCCTCCATCATATATTTACTGTGTTAAAGATTACTTTTACACAGTGAAGGTTAATTGTCTTGGGAATGCAAATGTCACTTCTTACTTCGACTGTTACCGCTCATTCTGGTAATGAACGAGTGGCTAGCTACTCTGTACATACATGTAACTGTAAACTGGATTATTTCTACGTTTTGAAAGGTTACCAAGTCTTCCTTTCTTCCTAGGTCCCCTTTTATAGCCCCCACCTAGCAGGTGGGCTTTAGGGGGCTTCCTCGAGTTTTTTTTTATTATTTTTTTTTGAATGTTGCCTGACTTCAAGTAGTGAAAATCATAGAGGAAGAACCTGGCACTGTTGCCTTGAATGTAATGCTTATACCAAAGTTGGACTGTTGGTTTGTTACACTTTCCAAAATTACATATGTTGTTTCTCTTATTTCCATGCCAGTTTCAGTGTCTCTGTCCCTGAGTACTGTTTACCAGTGCATATGCTTAACTTAATTGTTTCCAAGGCAGATACTGTTGTTCTAGCATCAAAACTCTGCAGTTAGTCTGCAGTGTGATGGGAAAGGCAGTGCTCCTACGAGAGTGTCTTTGGGCTCAAGTAAGGCTACTTTCATAACTCTTCACTGCCTCATTCGTAAGATGTGGTTCAGTGGAACGGATGCTGTACTGACGACTTTGACTCCTCTGATATAGTGGTTGCAAAAACTTCAGCCATGCTCCTTTATATTTTCTTTTTTATTGAGGTACAATATTCAATCAAGAAAGAAAACTTTTAACTCGTTATCCTCTTACCTATTGTAAGCTGGTCATAAAAAGAAGCTAATAGTTGTGTGGTTTTTGTTTTGGTTTTGGGGTTTTTTTTGTTGTTTGGTTTGGGTTTTTTAGTAGTCTGCAGCTACTGTGGTCTCTTCAGAGTGCTTCTTTTTGGAGCAAATGAGGGATCCAGTGTTGGCACTTCAGTGCAAAATGTCATTTGGAGCCTTTTTCTTAGGACATTTTGTTTAAATCTCTTTACCACTGGCCTGAGAAACACTCGTTCCCACACCCTTGGATGTTACAATCAGTGTCTTCTCCACAAGCTTTACAAGAGGAGAGCAAGTACTCAGCACTCAGAAATTTGCCTGGGAGAAATAAACATATGTTTCTCGGTAGTAACTTTTCTCCTCACAAAACCCTTGCATGTAGAATATTGCAAGACACAGTTATATCTCCATTCATTTTCTGGGGTAGGTGAAGACTGCCTAAGCCAATACCCTACCACCGATGTGCTGGTGTAGTATAATGTATGTATGCTGCAAGTGGTTCCAATGTCATTATTCTTGACATAAGTAACGTACCAATAAAACCCTGTTTTCAATCCAAGTTATAAGCAATGGGAAAAGCTTTGTAGAGCTGTAGTTACAATTATCTTGGGTTTGTGTTATTGAAATAACTGAAAGCATGCCACCTCTGGTGTACAGAAATGAATTTTAAAATGTATTCATAAAATGATCAACTTCTAACTGCTTAGAAACACAGAAACAAGTGTGTGTGCAACAAGGTAGTTTCTGGGAAGAATATTTAACTGTACAGTACACTGCACAACAGACGCAGGGAGCTTGTTATATTAAGCTCTCTTTGGTTTTATAGTCTTTGTCTCCCAGAGTCTGGCAGTATACACAAATTTTAATCTTATTTACTGAAGTATTAATGTATTGCATTGTTGCAAGTACAGATTATTCACGTTCTCATTACAGCAGTTTTCTGACTGATTCACTGTAGTATGATACCCATTTAAAATACAGCCTTTGCTTAAATAACCAAGACACTTGTAGACCAGGAGTTAATCCTGGTCTCAATGCTGGGTTCTGGAAATACTAGGCATATACTGTCAGTGGATGGCCTCATCCCCATGGGACAGAAGTGAACCAATACAGCTGGAATAGATGACACGCAAAAAAAGAAAAAAAAATTATTTCAGCTCATTGTCTTGGCACTGACTTCACATCAACTAGTTTCAATTATCTGTCAGAAAAAAATGAAACGCAAAAATTACAGTTAACTTTGTCCATATCTGAGGGTGAGAGAAATTGTGACTATCGCTTTGCTGGTCACCTGCAAAGGAATCTAAGCAGAAGTACAGTAACCTGCACAGAGTGTACTCTATCTGCGTGTTGGAGCACTTAAGTATCGTAGACTTAATTAAAAGGAAACTGAAAGACTGTGGACGTGCAACTCTTGCTGCCTTTTTGCAGGAGTACAGGAAGGTGCGGGTTGTCCCCCGTGCATAACAAGTCCAGCATCTTGAATTATGGTAGTTACTGGAGGGGTGAGTAATTGTGCTTCCAGAAGCAGTGTGTCGGGCTGGGAAAACAATTTAGTGCAATTACTTTGTCTCTCCTGGAGGTTTTTCTTCTTACCTCATCTTCACTACAAAGAAGGTGTAATGTTGTGCATATGCCTCCTACGTCCTTACCTGACTCAGCTTACGCTAATCTCCACTGTGACGTTTTCTGCTAGAATTATTTTCCTGGCTGAAACAATGTCTTCCTGCGTGCAAGCTATGCACTGTATTGCTTGAAATATAATAACTATGTGTACTGTGGCAAAAGCACATCCCATCTAGTTTTGTGGCCCGCACCAGTGGATTTATCACATGGCTGTTTCACGTGTCCCAGAGGTGCGTTTTGGCAGCAGTGGTGAGGTGTAACTGCAGCATCACGAGCTCAGGGAGAGGTAATGCTGGCTAGCACCTGGAGTTCAATTTTGTAATGTAGATGATGTCAGTTTTTCTTGCTGCTGTTATGTGAGACTTAAGTTTAGATTCCAGGACACAGTGTTACTTATCCAGGATATCATGTAGAGTTTTAGAATAATGGTTCCTTAAATCAATAATCACTACAATTGTGTGGATTTCTGGAGGAAATCTTGCTCTTCAGAAGCCATCTTGACATATTCTTGTAAAGTATATTTCTGTGCCAGCCAACTGCATTCTTAATATAGTCTGTATCAATTGGTTATAATTAAAGTTCCATATTCCATATGTACCTATGGAGCTCTCAGTCCATGTTAAGTCCTCCTAGAAAATTACAATTCTGATGCAATTTGAAAATTCATATCCCACAAGCTGCTAATATTTTGTTGTGGAGATGCAACATTATATGCAACTTCCACTTTTTAATCAAAGATCTCAACTATCCTGAGGTCACAAAGGCAAAACTGCTGTTGGGGAAGGATTTTCAAAATAATAATAATGTCTTTCTTGAATTCAGTTCACTGCTACTGTAATTTAGTTAACAAACTGAGTTTCATATTAGATTTTACAGTAATACATTCTTCATACTATTTGTAATAGGTTTGTACAGTTACTGTGTGTCAGAAAACAGCTGGAGATCATGATCGTATTTATGCATCATGGTCACACAAGATTTAATATGAAACGTCTGAGCAGCAGGACAGACTTTACTCTTCTGTTGCTTTATTCAGATACTTCATATTTCTGGTTGCTTTCATTTGTGTAACTAAGTTTTAAGTAAGGAAGTACTGCTCAGGATGCTGGTTTTCTTTTAAAAAAGAAATCAGGTCACAAATGAATAATTTGCCTCAAAATACTATCTGGGAAACTTGCTGTATTGTAAGGTAAAAGCAAATAATTGAGTATTGATGAAGTATGTAGTTTATTCAAATAAGCAAATAATGGAAATGATTTTATAGCTTTGTGGCTTGGTTTTCTTTCTTGTTCATTTTAGTTTTATTTTGGAGGATCTGAGATCTGATGCTTTGATTATCAGCCTCTCAAGAAAACTGGGAAAAGTCCTGTAATTGTCCTTATCTAAAAGATGTGTTGTGGTGGGCTTCTGGCTGCGTCAGGGACTTCGGTCTTGTCTTGTATTAGAAACTTGGGGGGTGTGGGGTGGTGTGTTTTGGGGTTTATGTGTGTGTTCCTGTCTCTGAATATTTGAATACCTGCTTCTCCTGGAAGTACTCACTGAGAAGAGGGGTTCAAAGGCGGATGAACTCTTTGTTCACAAGTAGGCAGTAGCTTGGCTGCATCTCTCTGGTGGGGTGAGAGGTGTGAAAACGGGGTGCCTGTGGTTGGAAATTCTGTGAAACGTTTAGAAAATGCATTTTTGGTCTTGGATGAGAATCCTCCAGCCATTATACGACTCCTTTCCAGCTGTGTGAATTGTGTGTGACCGGGGAGGGCTTCGTTTGCTCTCTTCCTTCCCAGCTGGATGTTGAAGGAGGACACTGCTGCTGGGGGTATGTGGGCATCTGGCCTTGCTTTTGGCTTTGGTGCATCTGAGAGTTCTCTAAACCCTGCGTGGTGTGTCTCTAAACCATGCCGTCCCGTGCCATCATAACCTGCTTTTGAGAACACAAGCGTGAAGTTCTGGGGTTCTTCGTCATTTTTGTTGCCAAGCTTCAAAAGGGCTGCTCTGCTGCATCCCGGTCTGTCCTGAGCTGAGAGGCTGGTATCTGTGACAGAAGAGCAGCTGATGCAGTTTGTTTTTGTTGTCATCGCTTGGAGAACCTGCTCGCCTGGTGTGTGTGTGATCCTATGTAATGATGTAGTAATAGGGTCTGGTACGGCTTCGGTACAACTTCGTGTGGAAGGAGAGCTCTGCCAGGATAGTGCTGCCAGAAAACGTCAGACGCTGCAAATGACAATGGCTGCGTGGTAGAGCATCTCCATGAAACACAAGTCACACTTGGGGTGTTTGTCACGGTAAATTGAATGTGGTGTGGCACTGGACTTTAATAGTCTGTGTTGGAGCCTGTTTCTATGCTGCTTTCCTAAGCAGTTTTTAACCACTTTTAATTCATTCACTGACACTTTTAAGAGATGAAGATGCACGGTATGGCTTTGAAGGAGGTTGAACGTCAAATCGATGCATTGTCAGGAAAGGATTGTGTGATCTATCATATCACTTAAAAATGAGGTGTGAATGAGTACAGTTATAATGTGCTATTGTAAATAAAATGTGTAGTTTTTCTGTAGCTTTTCATTTGATCAGATGATGTAAATTGGTAACAATATATCTTAAATCAATACATTTCCATAGGCATGTTATGTATCGCTGTGTACCCATGTGTTTTTTCCTCTCGCTTATTTTTTTCTTTCTAAGAGTTTTCTGTTACCTTTCTGAAGCAATAACTTACTAAAGGCATCAGCTAAAGGTTTTTAACAAATCACTGCTGAAAATGCGCATGTGCTGCATGCACACGTGTGGATGTGTTATGCAAGAATGCAGTTCATGATGTTAACTTAAAGAAAATACGTACTTGCAGACTTCATTGTTTCATGTCCTGATTTCACTTTGCATATTACTAGCTGTTCTTTTCTCTCTCATATTTTTTTCTTGGGTTTCTTTTGCTGTCAGGTCCTTTGATGGTTTATTTTGCTTGTTGAATTTATGTTAATCTTGCGCTATGTATGAATTGCTCCAAAATTAGTTGCATTGTCCCAGTATGAGGTTGAGGTACTTGTAATATAATTATGACCTTTTTTTTTTTTTTTAAAAAGAACTCTGCATCTTGGTTCTCTTAAAACATGGAGTAGATTAGAATATAAGCCAATATAAACTATTTAAGAAAAACAGTCTTATCTGAGAACAGGCATTTTAAAAGGCTTCAGAAATTAGAGATCCTGAACTTGGTATCCAGAAGAGCTTTTGGATGCTAGAGATGAGTGAAGGAGTATGGAATTTCACTTCACAGTTTAATTTTAGTAAGATAATAAATGTTTATTGAAATTATAGCAGACTGCATGTGAAATGACCAATTCGGATACTTTCTGAATGTTAGAATTCCTTATAAATAGGTCTTTAATCAGTGGGAAAAACTTTACTTAAAGCGAAGATTAATTCAACAGGTGAGTTGGGTGAAATCAATTGGCATGGTTTGCAGCAGCAGCAGGAGCTGGGGGCAGGCGAAGGAGCCCTCTCCTTTGGGCAGGGTCCTGGTTTCTCAGGCAAGAATCAGCAGTTTGTGGAAACCAGGTAGTGCGAACACTGAGTGCATAGGCTAATAACTAGAGGAGGGTGGAATACATTGCCAGTTTGTAAGCGGTCGCAGTAACGCAAATGATGGGATTGGAGGGGCCTTTGGGGATCCTCAAACCCAGCCCCTTCTGTTGTACCTTTGTAATCAGTGCAACTCACAAACCCTACTGCCATTTTTTGTGTTGACAAGTGGTGACACAGAACTTGCACCAAATAGAAATCTTCTGTCCAGTAGAGGTGCCTTACTTGTCTGTAGGCTCTTAAAATTGCCACGGATTTCAGTATGGTGGCCTTACAGAGAAGCCATGTGGAGGTTGACGCTTGCTGCTGGCATGTTGCTGGTGAGACTGCTGTGAGTAGGTGTTAGGGCCAACACTCACCAGCGAGGTGCTTGCATTGAATACAGCTCAAATCAAACTGCAAGTCTGAACGAAACTGCAAATTCAGAAGTTTCTGGGGTAGATATGCTGTCCTTCTATAAATGCAAGTGAAAACCAAATATGGAGGGTAATTGAATTATGTAATATATGGGGCTCTACCTCGTGTATTCAAAGAGAAACTAGAAGTGGCAAGAACGGACGAATGCTATTAGGACTTTCTCTTTAAAGATTTAGGGCCTTACGTGCTTATATAGCCTTTTACCAGTGCGGAGAGGCCGACGGTCACAGCGCTGTGCGGTACGCGATGTGCACCCCTGCTGCGGGGACCTGGGGGTCAGGGGAACGACAGTGTTTGTGAAGAAGGGGGGCTGAAGGTAAGGGCCTGTGCTCAAAAAGCAGAAGATAGAGAAGTTTTCAGTGGTAAGAGATGGAGTTAAAGACTGTCCTGAGTTATATCTGAAAGCTGGGGGTTCATTTAAAATAGCCTAAAGAAATTAGCTTTTTTTTTACCGTAAGTACCATTAGAAACAGGTTCACCTCTGTGTAACAGTTTTCTCATGAATGTAAGAAACTGTTCTGTTAGCAAGTTTAAGTTTTAAAATGTTTTAAGATCTTGATAAGTTAACTCCAAAGAGATACTAGTGAATTATTTTTAGTATGCTGTTTTCATTTATTTATTTCAATGATCATCTCTGGTAGATTCCAGAGGAAAACAACTATGATGAGGCTGAAGGGTTGTACCACTTTTTCCTAATTCTTTAATTCCAGTAAAAGAAATCACTGTGTTTTCATTCAGCTCAGTAGGATTAGGTTTTAAGAATATGCTAAATTATTGTATTGAAGAGAGACCTGCTATGAAAAGAGTGGTTTAAAATGGAATAAAATATAAAGAAAGAAAAAGTGAAAGGTCGTAAGTTATACTTACTTGAAAATACATTAAGCAAGTTTGTTTTCACTACCTGACTCAGATTTTCAAACAAACATAGATTAAAGGTGAATTTGTAAAGAATGATGGTATGTCTTTTTTTTGCCTATTAATTTTATAAATCCCTTTTTGTAATCCCTTTTTGGAGGAAAGGGGAGACTTGTAATGCTTTTTGTGTTACTTGCTTTGACCCAATGATACTGTGATAAGCTTAAGGTTTAAAAGAAAAATGAACATTAAATTGTATGCTCTCCCCTCTATTATTTGAAGTAGCACAAAGTATGGAAGAGATCGTGTATCACAAATAGTCTCCCTTGGTGCTGCCGATAGACAAGAGAGCTGCTACTTTAATACATATTTCGGAAAAAGCATTTTCTCTAACCTGTTCTCCTTTTACAGCCTAGACCAGGCTTCTTAAAAGTCATTTGGCCACGCTGATTGTAGTGGGAAGTAATCTTTTTTTAAAATCTGAGTCCTGGTCTGTTGTAAAGTCCCTTGGTTTCATTTTCATATGGCTTTATGAATTCTGCCCTTCCTGAACATGTATTTCTACTAAGCCCCACATTATTTGCCATTTTCTAAACTGACCAGGAAGCTTTTCTGACACCTTCATTTTTAACAAAACCAATCTAATAAGTTTTGTAATGAATTAGCTTTCCATAGTTGAAGACAAGTCTGTTCAAATGAAGTGCCAGGTTATTTGCGAGTTACGTGCATGATTTAATAAAAATGAAATTTAGTGCTAAAATTCCTTGTCTGAAATGTAAATGTTGTAAAAATCTGAATGCTCAGAGTTCTTTATTTTGAGTAGCAGAGCATTCTTTTTTTATTTTTTGAGTAGTTAATATTAAGATGCCTGCAAGATTACATTCTTAGTCACACTAGATATTTGACAGCTACTTTCCAACCAGAGCAACTGGTTTGACAAATGAGCTTGGACCTATTTTAGCACTTTAAAGGTTCTTCTTTAAAGACTCTTTTAACACGTTAAAGGTTGGAACATCTGATATTTTATTAAATAACCATAAGGAGGTTGGAATATTGCTAACAGTCCACTTGTGTTTGTGACTTAGTTTGTTCCATCTTGCAGATCGAAACTATATGGTTAAGTTGCACGGCATACCATACCATTGGGGAGGGAGGAAGTGAGTTATGTTTCTATTCCTGGCTGACCCCAGCCTCTAAACCGAGGAAGAGCTTTAAAGGAAATGCAACATTTAGCTCTTTGAATCTTTCCAAGCATTCGTAAGTGCTACCAACTCTGTCTTCCTGTATGTAGCGTTTCAAGATGTGGACATCTTAAAACTGCTGTCCTAATTTAAAAATGAAACAGAACATATACCTAACAAGGGAAGCCCCTAAAACTTCATGGAAATAGACAGCAGAACTGCAATTCCAAATTTTATCAAAAACATCCAAAACATTCTATTTCAACAATCACAGAGATGTTTATTTCCCAAACTGTTACTGCTCTTGTCTTGAGGGGGATGCATATTCTTTTGGCCTGTTCTTTGTTTAAGAGCAAACTTGGGTTCCTTTTTTGGATCAAACTTGGGATCCTTTTTGGGAGTCTCTTTCTAGGTTCTGTATTAAAAAAGGGAAATAAGTGCTACAACGTTTTTTGTTCACTCCTGTCTTTCCTACTCAAAGCTATTTGTGATGGTTCTGTTTTTGTGAAGATGGTGTAACTCCTTGTCCGTGCATTGGAAGTTGAAATAATGACTTTGAAAATGTGGTCTGAGCATTACGGTGCGTGTCCCCACTCTGATAGAAGCCACTGTCACAGGATGATGTTCTTCTGTGGGATGGGATCAGATTTTTGGCTTTGGTTTGGCTGTGTATTTAAAAGATCTCTAGAGTTTTAAAAACCCTCAAAGATGCAAAAGGTGGTTGGGTGCCACATATGACGACTTGTGACTTTGGAGTATCCCTTCTAAACACATGTAACTTGCTTATGAAATGATGCCTGTTGGTTGGGTGCTAATTGCAAGGTAGATTTTTTCCAAATTGTGTTTAAATCCCGTGGTTTAGCAATGATGATTCACTATCATATTGTAAAAAAACTCATAACTAAACAGTAAACTATGTCAGGATATTTATGGGATTGGGAAGCTAACGGCCTTCCACAGACTGAGGGGTCCACAGACACATCAATTGTTTTGTATTTCTGGGAAGTTTCTGTCTGTGGTACAGATATAGCTGTCTTATCCCAATGGTTTGTCGCTGGCTGCATCAAACTCTCCGTGCTGGAACTGGCATGGCCTCGTTTGGTGCAGCTTGCTTGAGATGTCCTGAAATCCATGTGTAATGCAGCAAGGAAAGGTGGCCTTCCAGCTACGGTTTCGAGTGATGCCATAAGCTGGCTGAAGAGGGTCCTGGTGGGAGACCTGCTTTGCAGTAGCCATCACAAGGCTACTGAGGTAGGCACTGTTGATGGAGAGAGCAAGCCAAGTAAGTCCAGCGTGCAGACAATTGTAAAAGAGGGAACTACGTGCAAATGAGGCAATTGGCTTAAAAACCAGCTCCCCCCGCCCCCCCCCCAAGCCAAAACTTAAAGAAACAGCACCAACACCAAGGAACCCCTAAACAGCTCAGGGACTGGCTAACAGTATTGTGTGCCAGAATTGTATCGCTTTGTGATACACTGATAGCTCCAAGTAGCTCAATTTAATAATTAAAAAAAAAAATTTTAAAAAAATCATCCTTTTAAAACAGGGAAAAGCTTGCCCAAATGTGGTGAACAAAAATCCCGTAGAAGATGCAAGTTCCACTGTAAATAGGAAATTGAGAGGGATTAAAAAAAGGAGTTTGCCAAGTGCCTTGCGAAAGGTGCTCAACCCGGCAGGCAGCTCCCCAAACCCAGCCGGCACGGGGGCTGGGCTGGGAAGCGGTGGAAGGACGTGGGGCAGCGGGCAGGCGGGCGAGGGATGGCCGGAGCCCAGCCATGGCCCGGCGGGGCCGCTGGGCACGTCCTCTGCCCCCGGCTGCGCTGGGCCCCTTTGGCACGGGCAGGGGGGGCCTCCGTCAGGCTGAGGGACGGCCGGGCAGGTCAGTGCAGGGTTAATGAGCCACAGGGCCCGGGTGGCATTCGCCCAGGAGTCCCGAAGGACCTGCCAGCCAGCAAAGACGGTCTCTCCGACAACCCAGCCACCGTGACGGGGCTGCCGGTGTGCCTCCCGTTCAAAACGTGGCTCCGCGGGACCTAGAGCGCTGTGGGTTTGTGAGTCCGACTTCTGCCCTTGGCAAGGTGGCAGATTGTAAAGCTGTAAGCTCGCTGAGCACGTGAGTCCCTTGGGAAAGAGCTGTCCTCGCTCCTGGAAGGAAAACACCACCTCATCCGATGTCCTGGGTTTCTGTGAGGTTGTCAGTGAGCCTGTGGACAGGGGAAATCCAATTGACCTGAATATATTTGAATTTTTTTTTTTTTTTTTTCCTTTTAAGTCTTTGACATGCTTCCTTGCCAGAGGCCATTTAAAAAGAAAGAAACCAACAAAACCCCCCAAGTTGTCATGGAACTGGAAGAGTGGTTCTTTTGTGGGCTGGAGAGCTGGTTAGAGAATTGGAAGCAAAGGGTAGGATTTAGTGGTTGCTTTTCAGGATGAGAAGTCGACCGCCTGGTTCCCTGCGGGTCAGTGCTGAGACGGGGGCCTGAAAAGGGAGCGTGCGGAGAGGTTTCTGGGCTAGCTGATACGAAGCTATTTTGGGTAGTTGAGTGCCAGGCTAGAAAGCTCCCTGAAAGCGCAGTGAGCACAGGGACAAGCCGACGGGGGAGCCTCCATCTAGAAAATGTAAAGTTGTGTGTCTAGGGGGTATTATCTATACACTGCTTGTACAGCACGGAGCTCGGAGCTGGCAGCTGGGACTCGGGAAGGGGTTCCGAGTTGTCACTGATGGTTTTGTGAAATCCTTAGCTCAGCGTGCTAGAGCAGCCCAAAAGGTAAACGAGGGGGTTTATTACCAAGAGTGGCCTCCGGCTTGTGCTTTGTGAGCCTTGGTGCGCTCGCATCCCCATGCTGTGTTTGTCCGCTCCATACTGCCTGTTCTTGAGGAGGGTTGGGTAAGTTTTTAATTTACTACCAGAATGCTTTTGTCGGACGTGTTTGTCTCCAATGCTTAAGAAATCGTCCCCAAATGTCAACAAGCTAAACAGACAAAATGGAGGGGAAAAGTGTCAGCAAAGAGAATGCAACGTGTGATAGTATTAAACATTAGTGAAATCTATGGTGGTTGTAGTGATGTCTTCCTGCACAAAATTTTTTTTTCTCATTGTTAATACTGGTATATTCACGTGTGTGTGTATTCCCCCCACCCCATGTGTTAAATTTCATACTTCATTTTGTCTTTAAAATTGCAAATAAATCAAGGTAATTATAGGAAGCAGGGTATTCAAACTGCTGCCTAGGGAAATTCCTACATGCTTGAAAGCTATCCTTCACTTGTTTCATATGGTAGTCAGTTTCAAAGACATCTAAGAAATTAAAATCTTCAATTATAAAGATGGGTTGCTCTGTCATATATATTATTGTCAGTAATTTTCCCTAGCTGTCCCTATTGTCCCCCCCGCACCGCCCTCGCCACACACACTCAGATTGCTGTAGCAGCGCTGAAGAACGTTGTTTTGACTCCTGTGCTGCTGCCAGACCCATCATCAAAAGCAGTCAGACCCACAGTTCTGCAAAAATAAAAATTCTTACCACTTACATCACTGCTTTCTCTCCAACTGCAATGCATTCATAGTAACAGAATAAATATAAACTTAATAGAATTAATACAAATTTTTGCAAATCTAAATGTAATATTTAGAAGTATTTTCTACAAATACAGCAGGTATTGTCAGTCAAGAAAAATTAGAAATTGACAATGTTTTAGCTATTCCAATAATTTATTTATGTTTATTTTCTAATAGCAAAGGATAGAACTCAGTGATCCTATATTTATAATCATTCTTTCTTAGGGAAGATGATTATGTTTGTTGTTCCTTTGTTAGCAATGCTTTCTGGTGCTTCTAAACTCCTAGTTTCGAAGATGCATTACATCTGGGGGGTTTTGCAAGGTGAAAAAATTGGCTGTTGGGAAAGAGCTTCTAGCCAAATATTTCAGCTGTAGAGTTTTGTCCGTTTTGGAAAACGGTTTGGTTTGGGTCTGGAGGTGCAGAGTCAGTGCTGTCGGGCAGGTCGACAGCAGCCTGTTGCCATGGGATCCCGGCAGTCGTCCTTACCCGGCACAGATCCGAGAGGACTGGTCGGATCCCTCTTCACGCGTTCTCCTTGCGTGCAGTACCTTGTGTTACTTCTGTATGTTTCCCATGACGGTGAATCTGTAATAGTGTTCCCAGAATTGTAATTTCAGCAAGTAAAGCTGTTCTTGATGCATAAGCAGGGAATGGTGTTGCGAATCTTTCGTGTGTTTCTTCCGTGAGGGTTTTTTCTAACTCTTTCTAAGCCGAAAGAATCATCGTGCAGATACTGGAAAGTATTAATTGCTTGGACTTACCTTACACAACATGTGGAAAGTTAAGAGTAATACAAACAAGCTGATGACTAGATGTTGTGTTGGTAGATGTTGTTGTTGAAATGAGAATTATTAGCTTCTCCAGCTTGTATTTTGAAGAACTTCTCATGCCCGTAAATGAGACCAGGCTGGGAGTAGCTAATGGCACCATCCTTGCTGGATGTTGCTTCACTCCAGTGTGCATTGCTGTGCTCTCTTGCTCATATTTCTGGAGCTCACTCAAGTAGTATTTTCAGATATCTTCAAAAGAAATATTTTTTTAAATTAGTCTTTGAGCAGTCAGGTCCTTACTGTAATATGTCACAGTTTGTTCATAGAAATGGAAAACTAAAGCTGTGTAACTCCACATTGTACAGCAGTTTCTCAAGGAAGAGGTGTTTTACCTTTCTCACTGCCCTGGACTACCTGAGATCCTTCTTTTCACAGCCCTGTCTCTTGGTCTGTGCGTTTGAATTTCTTTTGACTTCTCCAGCAGTAAGTGTCCATGTTAGTTTGTCTCCATTATTTTCCGTTTACGTTGCTGAGTAAGGTGATTGTAAACTGGAGAACATTATTACTTTCCTCTTTCTGCAGGTGTCTGTGTTGTCATCTGCTTTTATTAATACTTTTGTAGCATCACGCTCACCAAACTGTTGCCATTTGGTGGGGCTTGCTGTAGTTATTACCATCCTGCATCTCAAAAATCTGAAGTCAAGTATTTGATTATAATTTTGTAACACTCGTTAACATTGACACGTTCACCTTTTATTTTGGATCTCAGAGTTAGTCAAGTCTCTACTTCCTTTTTCTGTTATTGGCAGCACAATGAAGACAAGATCACTCTCAATGTATACACTACCTTTTGCAGACAGGGGATGCTTTATTTAGTTCAGTGCTTTTTTTTTTTTAGTCCTTCTGGAAGCTATTGACATAAAAATAGTTCATATTAACAAAGATGCAGAAAAATGTAAAAATTTATACATATACAGGCAAAAGGATTGCTGTACCTTACGGATGGTGGTATCTTAGACCTCTTTACTGTTGAGTTTAGCCACGTTTAAAAGCTAACTACCATCCTCATGGTACTACTGAGAAAGACAAATGGAAATTGAGATTAATTGTATCTCCTTTTATGTACTCATGAAAACTAGATAAAATATTTCTAATAAATCCTTTCTTGCTCTCGCCTTCAGAAGGTCTTTGAAAACTAAGTAGTGTATGTTTGCTACAGGGCATGTGTGTTTCTTAAATCTGAATTTGCCTATTGGGAGAAGCACAGATAATGAGGAAAAAAACATTGTTAGGAGGTATGAGCCAGGTGTATGTCAGCCAGTATTTTAAAATCAAGACAAAATGGGATTTGGAGGAGGAGGAGAATGGACAGGTGAAATGGAGAAAGAGGGCAATAGAAAGGGGAGAAGATAAGTTGGTAACTGAGGGGAGATGGACCCAAAACATGAGTTGTACATGATTTCTGTTCTGCCAGGCGTGCAGGCAGGTGAATCCTCAGTGGGGCGCAGGGAATTCTCGGTGTAGAAGACCAACCTTAAATTTCTAAAAATTACAGTGATCATTAATTTATAAAGTTAAAGCTATATTGAGCATTCAGACAACATATTTTTTGCATATTCAACTTCCTCTGTCTCTTATTTATGCATAAATGCAAATAATAAGTAACCAAACAGCCATACGCTGTATAAGCTCTTCAGATCTGTTACTGCCCTGTGTCCCTGGATGCATTGCTGATCAATCACCCAGCTGCTGTGGGAAGACAGCCCGCTTGTGGGATCACCTCCTGGGCTTCCACACAGCCGTATGCGCACAGTGATGATGTCTTCTGCTTCCTCCTCTTCTACTGAGCTTGAACTGAAACTTTTCTGCTACCTGTACTTCTGGATTTAATATCTCTTTTTCTGAGCTGGAGCGTATTGAGGTATCCAGCTTGACCTCTTCCTCTTGTCTTGACACCTTCTTTATTACCTGTGTCTTTTTGTCTTCTTACATGTAACCTTTTGCTAATCCAAATTTCAGCTTTCTGCAGGCCAATCAGTCTAGATTGCTTATTTATCAAATGCAATAGCACAATTTCTAGGTTTGCAATTGACAGGATAGGCATGTTGGAATTCACCTGATGAAGCATTTCGGCTAATGAAAACTACTTTGTTCCCATCCGAGTAATGTTGTTTTCTGTTATATCACCAGCTGGCAATTACTGAAACTATATGCAAGTATATTTCAAAATTTTCAGAATGAAACTTACATTTAATTAGATTAGAAGGTACATATAGAAGGGTGATATTTGATACGTAATATTATTTAGAGAAGTAACATGCCAGATTTGTCTCGGTGTAGACATGCAAATGTAAGACAAACATTTTGAGTCATGGGTTTGAAGTCTGTTGGTTAGTCCCAGCATGTGAGACAAGGATTAGTTTATCTTGTGAAAGATAGTTTAGAATAAAGTCTTTTTCTTCAACCAACTACAATTTTTGTAACTGTCCATCTAAAGCAAGAGGAGATCTAAGCGGATATCACCTGTCAGCTACTTATCACCTCTCAACCAAGACAATGTTTCTGGCTGTAAGCACAGGAGTGGGATTAGTGCGTGCTGACTGACATCAAATGCAGATGCGAATTCAACACAGCAGCACCTGCTGCTCTGTAAATGAGTAACAGAGTAAGGATCAAACATCTTCTCCCTATCTCTTTACATCTGTGATGCCTTTTAGGCTTATTAACAGAATATCCATACTTTAGTAATGTTTTTTTGAGTCCGTGTTGTTTTTACGCTGTAGCTTTCCATTTGGCTTAAAAATGCTGGGATGGGGTTGCGGGTTTACAGCAGTCTGTGCTATCGGTCACCACGGACCGGCTGGCAGGCAGTCCCCAGGACGCTTCCACAGCTGCTCTTCCCAAAAGAGTCCTTAGGGCATGTTTGAGCAGCAGCCGCTACCCCAGTGCCTACAGGGCCAGTGAGTGGCTCAGACCCCAGAGCTTTGTCCACTTTCTCTCCCTAGAAGAAGGGAGAAGGAGCTGCTTGGAACAGCCTTGAACCGCTGCTCCGTTTGGGAGGGACAGGGGTGCTTCCCACGGTTCCCGCAGTGATCCCAAGGCTGCAGCTCTCACCAGCAGGATGGCACGCACCGTCCGGTGAAGCCGGTACCTGGGCAACAGAGCTGCGACTCTGAAACTTCATGTTCAATAAAACTGCCGAGAAAGCTTTGTATGTATGGTCAGTTTTACCTGCCTTTCAGCATTTGGGATATTCACAAGCACCCATCAGCAGGGTTTTTTTTCTCTTGAATCACAAGGTTAAACTTAGTCTTAAATAACTGAGAATTCTTAGAAGGAATTCAATGTCTGTGATGTGTATCTTCTTCAGTTTTGCACATACTTTGTACTTGTTCAAGAAGCACAGACCCCTGAAAGCTAGACGTTTTAAATGAGGGACATGTACATAGCAGCATTGTTTCTCTTTAATCATGCAGTTTCTTTCTGTATCTAAATGGTTTTGCCTTGTTTGATACATAAGGGCTTTAATTTTACATTAAGTTTTTTTTAGTCATCTTTTTTTTAAAGATTCAGATGTGACTGTAGTAGCCATCAGTGGTGAATATTTTTAATCATTGTCTGCTTTTTTGTTGTTCTCTGAACAGAAAACTTAGTTCTTTTTTGGATTCATGGATCCACTCTCAATAGTTATCAGTGGTTAGACAACAAGTAAACAACTTACTGTAAATGGGCTGCGTGCCAGCTGGCCTCCAACTATCCTGCAACTTGTGACTTGCATTCAGGCTCAGAAGAATGCCTTTTTACTTGGTCATTTCCTTTCCTTTCAAATACAAAAAATAAAACTTTTTTCCCCTCCAATTAAATAGCTTTCCTGGCCTAAATATTAAAATTAGGGAAAGATAGTAGAGCTGCTCAGATATTGGGTCTTATGCATTTTGGAAGGAAGCTTTTGACCTTTGCTTAGAAGCCTTCAAGAAACGGTCTTGCAAATGCTGGACTGAGAAGTGGCTGGTCTTGAAATTCTTTTTTGTTTTTTTTTGTTTTAATTATGGAGCAGTTTTACACTGATTTTCTTTCTCTAGTTGAGACATTCATTGTTTGTGAAAACTATGCTTGCCCCAGAGGGAGGTATTCAGGGCACATACAGAGCCTCGGCTAGCCCTCTGTAGGTGAAGGATGCTGGGGGAGCGCATGGCCAAGCCGGCACTTGGCCACTGGCGCACAGCTCCTCGGGGCTGCTGCCTGGCTGCTTGCTTTCCATGTACCTGAAACAGAGAGCTTACTCTACTTTGAAAATCACCTTTCACAATAGTATTTTCTGTGTATTTTGAAATAACGAGGTGAGGAGCGACGACTCAAAAGGTTAGATGAAGCACTCTAGGTACCAAGACACATCTGGCCAGAATAACCTTGGCATTTTGCGCTTGTGTGGCTATATTTCTTCCAATATTTGAGTGATCTAATCTATGTAATGTTAAGTTAAATATGTCTACGCTGTAAGCTGGAGAATAATTAGCCTGAATGAATGTCTGTAATTGATCTCTTTGCCTGTGTAATTACGCTAAAGATCTGCCAGGAAACTTGCTTCCTTTCTCGCGTCCCTTTCCTTCCCTCATCTAAATATGCTCACATACTCCAAAACAAAATACTTACACTAAGAAAGCTTCAGCATGTGGACTGAGGCTCATGGTTGTGGCTCCCTTCTTTGAAGAGAGAAGGATTTTTTCAAAGGCACCAACACAATGTGTATGTTATTCATTCCAGCTCATGAATTCTTCAGTCTGAGATAAATGTATGGACAGGTTATTTTGCTGGCATCCTTTCACCCAGTGTTACATACACCAAGGAATTATGATTGTTTGGATGTTAAAGTAAATCTGCTTTTACAGGGAACTTTACAGTAATTGTTTCTTAAACAGCAGTCAAATATAATCTGTTTTCTTGGCCTTTAGTTTGAGGTCAAAAAGAAATCAGAGGATGCCTTGGCAATACAATTGAAACAGCAACACAGGTATTCTTGTGGTTAATTTACTTATTCTATAGAACCCTATTTCCAACTTAATTTTATCTCTTTCTGTGATCTGCATAGGTGTATATCTGTTTAAAAAAAGACTATCTTCATCCAAGTAATGCTGGCTTGTACTAGCAGTTGCACTTCGGGCAATTACTGGGCTTGTTTTGCCTTCTTGGGGGTAACAGAGCTGACTATGAACACAGGCAGTCACGCTTATTTGCAGTGACAACGGTCGGGGAGCGAAATTCTGGATATTAACAAACGGATGCATTTTCTGAGTTTCTTGCAAGGCTTTAGAAAGTCTAAGGAAGAGACCCAACGTTCTGCATCCTGGAAAATAAAAATAGCAGAGATTTTTAGAAGAGTGGAGATTGATTATAGGAGCCGCCTTCTTTTCCAGTTACCTCAAATAAAGGTGAAGTAAAATGCTTATTTTACACGAGAAGGGTGTGAGGAAGCTCTCCTTTAAACTTGTGTGTGAAAACTTTCTTTTCATATTGTAATTCAGGACTGAATTTAAAGGATGCTTTTGAAAGCAATAGTCCTTAGTAGAAACTGGTTTTGAGTATTTTGGATGGTTTTCTTCATTATTAATTTTCCATTTTAACACTTCAACACTTTAAAGCATATCCAGTCCATTTCCTGTCTCCACAATCAAGTTAAGATTACTTGGTGGTTTCTCTGGTCTTTTCAAGGCCTTGGTTTGTGTAAATGACAATCCCGTAATGTTCATAAAACTATGTTTTTTGCTTGGTGGCTTTATTAAAAAATGTTGAACAGAAAAAGTCAGTCTGAAAGGAATTAATTCTGTTATTTCTGACTTTACAGTGCTCTCAAGTGACTGTCAGCTGGGGTAAAGAAGCTACTGGTGGTGCAGTAGGAGAGCAGTAAAGATTGGTTTATTCCATGTCGTTAGAGGTTTTAGGGGAAGAAAGCTAAAGATGAGCACACACATTATGGGATGCAGTTAAGGCTGTAATTAGTCCTCTGCCAGGCTCTGCAATATGTAATCTCTGAAGGGCTTCAGGCATCTGAATGCATTATATTCCCGTAATACACAGAGCGTGGAAAATACCTGCACGTATATCTAGGGTGTGTGCACGTGTACACAGCCACACGTACATGCCCTCAAGTCTGGTCGTTAACCGCTTGAGGTCCGTTAACAACGTGCTCTGTCGGTCTGGAGCTGGAATTTCTTGCACAGTGTTAGCAGTGAGCTGTGGAATTTGTTTCCTCCTTCATCACAGTCCTTAAAATATTTTAAGTTTTTCTTTTAAAGCTTAAGACCACTGCCAGTGCCGTGGTTTGAGGCTCAACTTAATCATGAGATGCTGAAAATTACTCAAGTGGACATGCTGCTTTACTTTTTTAACCCTTCAGTGCCTACATTTTTCAGCTCAGTACAGAAAAGAGAGAGATTCTCACAATTGTAAGCCCTTAAGCGGAGCTAAAGGAAAAGTGCCAGATGCTGCAAGACTTGTGATTAAAATTGCAAGAATAAGCAATATAGGGAAACACTTATCATTCTCTCCTTGAAAAGGCTGGCCTGCTTATCTCCAGTTCTTGGCCTCACTCGAGCCATCTACAACTAAGATGAAAAACTACAGACCTTTGGCTCTATTTGTTATTTCTTTATGGATTGTTGCAGTGGAAAAATGGTTTAAGTTGTGACCGTTCCAAGCTTTTTGAAACACCACAGCTTCCAAAATACAAAGAAGTAGCATAAATAATGGAAGTTGGTGGGTTTGTTATTTTAATGTTATCAGTTAGAGACAATTATTGTATTTCTCTCATGGCGCTTGCTTTGGTTTTCTTCTGGAGCTAGGGTGTCCTCAGTCTCGATAGCTTTAGAAGCCACTGGGAAGTGACAATAGGTCAACACCTTGGAGAATTAATTCTTATGTCTTGAACAACAGAATAGGGGTTAACAGGAAAATCTGTATTACAGGTAGGAAAAACTATATATAATGATTATGCATTCAGCATCAGAAATAAGAAAATAAAAAATTTAAGAAAATAATTCCTTCATATCAATTTGAGTATAATTTATATCTAGGCCTTGGTTAATCACATCTAAATTTAGGTGTGCTGAGGTCTCAAATTTAAGAGCGTAATTATCCAAAGTTCAGTTTTCTACATTAGGCAGTGGGGGTGAGACGCAGGTTTGCATTATTCTTTGCTGTTTAGTATTTCTCTGTATTGACTAGGTAAGTGTTCATTGTAGCAATGCTTCTAAAATTAGTACCTCCTTTGGTTCCTCAAGTTAGGTGAAATTAATTTGGACTGTAAGTCTGACCCTAAATCTTAAGTTTTTTTTAAATTTTATTCTTAGGATGTGTTAGTTCTTAGTTACTTTTATTTTTCATTTTCTGTGGTGGTGGTTTATTTGTTGATACCACTCAGTTATATTTTAAAAATCAGTCATTTGATACACTGAAACATTAAGAGGGTGTCCATTTTGCATGGTTCAGATATTGCTTTAACGCTTAAAATCTGGTTTGTCTCTCTCAGCTAGATCCTGTTATTATATTGTTACGAGTATATTAGATTGAGGAAACTTCCCTAGGCAAGGTGAAAACTAAAAACACTGCCTGTGCAGTGGGATGACTCCATAAAAATGAAAGGCTCCTTTTCTCCTGGGAACGGCCAGCATAGCAGAGATTCACAACACCGCATTGTGTAACGACAGTGGAACTGCATGTACAACCATAAACTTGTGCAAAGTGAATCCCTTTTTAAACATGGGCTTAACCACAGGCTTTAAGAAGACCTTACTGAAACAAAAGAGTTAAGTGTGCAATCAATGTTCAGTTTGTTCCTATTAGCAAACTTTGTTTGTCAGTTTGACCTTTGTTTAATGTTTCTCAGATGAAACATGTAAGTGACATAAGAGAAATGTTGGGCTTGGTCATTACTTCAAAGACTATATAGTCTAACAAATTTTAGTACAAACTGGAAAAAAATGCAAGTCTTTGGTCATACAGTTATTTATTTCACCTTAAAAATAGTCCTTCAGTGATTACATGGTGTCAGGGGCTACTGAGAATTTGGATTGGGAGAGAGCAGTGCTCTGGAGGAGCCAGACTGATCCTGGCTGCCCTCTAGTTTTGGAACCCTGTTTTTGTTGACATGTCTGGAAGCTTATGTGCTGCTTCGGTCTCAACCTCTGTTAAAAATAAGCAAAGATTAACCACTTTCCTGTTTTATAAAGATGTTTTGTTATTGCATTAATTTCTCTGAAGCTCCGTGAATCTGAGAAATGTTTTACAAGGGTAAAAAAGCTTTTGTATGAGAGAGAATCTCATACAACTTTGAAGTTTGCTGAACCATTTGATCGATGTCTCTTGAAGATGCAGTAGCAGTACAAGTTATTGTTACTGCAATATGAGAAATGCGTATTTAAAATCAGAATGTTGTGTTTTAGATAAAAGTGCCATAATGTGCTTTTTATTTGAAAAATCAAGACTTTCTGAATGTCAGCATCTCTTCTCTATTAAACACTGTCTGTATGTTTAAGTATCAGTTATGGACTTGACTTAAAAACCAAAGCCAGACTCAACAACTGATGCTGAGGGCAGGAAGAGGTGCAGGTATTCTCTTGATCATGGCACAAGGGTCTTGATGGATCTCTTTAGCGTATCTAGGAACAGGGCATCAGTATATACTGAAGAGCACTGCCTGCTGCCAGTGTCCATCAGAGCAGGAAATGTTTGTGTGTCCATTGACTTTGTCTTAGAAGGTGTGCTCAACTATCTAAAACTGTAACAGTAAATTATTTGTAGTAAAAAGCTTGTTCCTGTGTGTATGATTGTCTGCACTTCTATGGGGTCTGCACTGTGGGAGTTTGAATGCTGGTTTGTTTTGGTTTTGTAGTACTTGCTACTGAAAAAGCTGATTGTGAAGCTAGGACTTCTGTAAATGAAAGTTGTATCACAGTGGGGTCTTCTCAATAATGTCTGATTGAAATTAACTTTTCCCCCCCCTTTGCTTTACGGAAATATTTTTAAAAGGTAGATTTGATTGACTGTTCATCTGACAGGTCACAGAAATGTTTGAAAGACTTGGCAGATGAACCTTCATTTTTTTTCCTCCCCTATCCTGTGTCTTTGCCTTTGCCAGATTTTCATCTCTTGTATGCTCTTTTCAGGTTCTTATAGCACCTTCTGTGCTTTGAACCCCTTCCTACCTGCAGCTGAAAAAGCAGTATTTTTGTATTGTTTGGTTTCATGAAAAACACGATGAAATACCTGTTTTATCAGTAGCCTTTATAATTATACTTTCGTAAGGAGGTAAGGACCTAGTGGCTAATACATAGTCTGAATAAAAGCTGAATCAAACACCTGCTTGCTTCAGATGGTGGCGAGTAGCATGATCTCAAGCCTCTTTAAAATCATCATGCAGTGAATTCTGCCTTATACCGTATTTCAGTAGTACACAGCTTTCCATCTTTCCATAAAGAATACTACAACTCTCTTACTGGAACAGACTTTGTAATCTAAATGGCAATGACTTAAAAACTTCTTGCAGATGTGAACGCAATATATACTGCATTAAGTAAATCTTGAACAATGAGCATAGTTAAAATTTTCTGTTTGAGATATCGTGACCTATTCTACTAGCAAATCTGAGTGACCAAATTGTTAGTGAAAGATACTGAAAGATAATGATAGGTAGTGATGGGTTGTAAAAGATTTGTAATGGCCATCAGGACCTTTGTAAGAGTGCATCTAGTTGTAATGAACACTGAAAATCAGGAAAAGAAAACATAGTATCCTGCCAGGAAAGTTTCTAGTACTTTTCTGAAAGAGTGTTGGGGATCCCACTGTTTAAAATTTGAAATAACTGCACAATATGCAGAGCAGTCCTTAAGACACACAAGATGCTCTCAGAGAGGAGAGGTGATGGGGAGATAGGTGTGTACGGACTCTAGGATTATCTGACTAGTCACCTTCGTGATAGTTATGTGAGAGAGGTAAACAGCCTGTTAATGAAGTTTACAGATGGAGTTTAAATTGGGAGGGGTTCCCAGTGCTGCTCAGGAAGAGAAAATATACAAAGAGGCAGAGATGAACAATGTGGCCAGGAAACCCTGTGAGGTTCAGCAAGGAAGGAATAGAGCTTCCTTCATCTGACAGGGAGGGGTAGAGGAAGAGGACAGAGGAAAGTTGGTAAAATAACATGAGAAATCCAGGAGAGAGAAAGAAGGCAATACCTAAAAGTATCGGGGGGGGGGGGGGGGGCGGAGCAGAATAAGACAAAAAGTGCTTTGTGAAGTCCAGGAGTATGCAACAAGAGGGATGTGATGAAACATCTTGATAGTCTTGAGTGTGCGACATGGATGCCAAGTGCAAATAAAAGCAGATAATAACCTACTCCATATGCATGGTATAGCAGAAATTGTATCTGTAATTGCTTAACAGTGTTGACAAAAGTAATTATAGCAGTCTACTAGATAATTCAATAAAGGTGACTTAAAAGTGCCATGAAAATTACATACAATATCTATATACATCTTACAGGTCTGTGGTGCTACTTGTTGCTTGTCCTTATGAAAATATTACACAAGTTTAGATGGCTGATGTGTCAATAAACAAACTTACTACATGGTCTTCTTCCTGTTCATGTGTGGGGAGGAGTGGTTTCGTATATATTCTTTGCATCAAATGTGTCAGAGGCCAGATGAAATGAAATGAAATTTTGTTCTTAAGAGTGTTAAAAGTGTTTGTAAGGCTTTGGAGAATACCTTTTAGACAGGTTTGCTTGGTTTTAAGCTATGTCGTATACACACGCAGGTCTGGATATGAAGGATAAAATGCACCAAAACCTACATGTAAAACACGACAGAAAACCTTTTAGTAGAGTTCAGAGTGGGAGGTCTTAGCCTTTTCCTTGGGGAGCTTCGCAGTGTGCCATCACAGCGTTTTGCCCTTCAGCAACTTTCTGATTTTTAAGTCACCGAGAATTTTGCATTTGCTCCTTATCTTTCCTGCAAGAATTACTGTTCTGTCTCTAATGTGGTAGAAAAGAATCTTTACCCTTTCAAGTGAAGTTACTGCTTGTGACTAAGTGGTGAACATAATCCACATGCATCGGGGGGAGCACCTTACACAATTTTTTATACTAAGTTGGCGCTGAACCTCAATTCTGGCCTTTAGTACTGAGAAGAACATCTTGCAGTCATCCTCCTCTGTGACTAAGATCTCAAAATCATCAGAAGTATTTTTGTCTTCCAGCAAACTACCCAAGATATGATGTTTTTATTGTTTTTTGTTCGTTTTTCATGCTCTTGGAAGTTGTTATGAAAGCCAATTCCCTCCTTGCTAGATTATTGTAACAAAGCCTGGTCTCCCTTCACGCTGCATTTCTCTTATTAAAGATAGCTTAAAGTTTTTCCTCTGCTTGTTTCTTTAGCTGCTGATCAGTTTTCTGGGAAGAAGGGAATATAACATTGAATCTCCCTCACAGGGGATCAAAACCTACTGAAAACATACCTGCTATCTGAAATTGGGGTACAGTGGAGTGGAAGAAAATGAGTCAAGTAGACATGTTGAAAATAAGTGGAATCAACCTTCACTAAAAATTTCTGTTAAATGCAATGCATCTGTATAACAAGTTCATTTCTGATCACATCCATGTGAAACACACCTGTGTTTTAAAAACATAAACGGATAGTATTTATGAGCTTCTCTTACCCTGACTAGAAGTCTACCTTCAGTACTGAAACAGTAACTTTGGGGGTTTAAATTTTTTCATTTTCAGTTTTAGATTGAGTATTGGCTGAAGTGAATTAACAGTATGCACATTGATGATGAAATATTTCGGGAGTATATTACTGTTATATCTGTTAAAAATACAGTACTCATTCACTGATTTATTTATTTTGGAGGGGAAAATGTTTGCTTCTCCTTCCCACCTTTATGTTAATGGGGGGAGGAAGATATCTCGGAACCTCTTCAGTAATTCTGAAGTTAATACTGTATGTTACAGATACTTGATAATATAACAGAAATTTTTTAAATTGTGAGGTGGGTTTTTGGTTTTTTAGCTATCTCTGCTAAAAGTAGATGTCATTTAAGGAGAGTAGGTTTCTTGCTTAAGAATCTTGTTTAAACTCTGCTTTGGCCCCTTTCTTTTTGGTTCACTGGTGGTTTTTGAGCTTCTGGACTCCTGTTCAAAGTTTAAAGCACAATAACTAGTCAAATGTAAAATAATGTCAATTGAACCAACCTATGACTCAACAGTCAACGAAGTCATCCTGGATCCGCATCAAATGGACTGAGGCCAAAACCTAAAATTGGCACACATCCCCGTCCCTCTTCTCCATATATTTCCACTGAAGCAGAGCCCAGAATGCAACACGTTGGTTAATACTCCATAATAAACTACTCCGCATGTAAATGTATTATTTTCATTGACAAAAAAGTGTGAAAGCCTGTGCCAAGGGTAAAGACACATTGTGCAAGGCTTCATACAGACTGGCAAGAAGATGGAGGTTGTGCACTGAAGAATTTACCATCTTGACTTTCTTTTAGTATCAGTTCTACTTTTAAACAGAGCTTCCTTGAAGGTCTGTAGAAGGAATTAAGGAAGAAACATTCCTTTTTGCTTCTCTTGCCCTGTTGCCATCTTTCGCTCCTCCTCTTCCTCCTCCTCCTCAGAGTTAAGGTTTTATTTCTACTTTCTTATTTGTGTTTATTGATTTGTATTTCTTTTAATTGTTATTTTTTTCAGCAAAGCAGAAAATAGTTAGACAGTGCTAATAAAAGCACAAACTGTGGTGAATAAGTCTGTGTGTACACATTGATAAAAATCAGTGTCTGAATTACTGTTGAAGGGTTACGCTGGCAGCAGAAGAGTCTTGATTTTTTTTTTTTTTTCAAAATAGCAGAAAGGAACTTTCTAATTACCGGTCTAAATTTATTTATAGCTTTATGACTCAATTTGACTATGCAAGTATTATCCTGCAGCTTTTAAAATACTATTCTGTGACTCTTGCAGTTTTAGTTTAATCTTTTACTGCATTTCTTACAGTATGATTAATATTTTTCCATGTACATTAGAGTCAGCTTTCCACATGTCTCCTGCCTTCTTTCCTAGCAACATCATTTTGGCAGCCTGTGACTGCAGTCCTGTGATTGACACAAGCATTCACGTTAAGATGACCAGAGCAACATATATAGCTCACGCTAAGGTCATTAATGGAACAAATCCTGTTTATATTTTGAGTTCAGTTCCTCTGGTACCACGTTAATAAGGGTGCTGTAATAAGGAGTAAAATACTTTTCCGATACATGCAGACTGTATAGGATAAGCCAAAATGCTGTGACTGATCTAAGCTCAGGGTCTGTTCTAATAACAACAGAATATCTCTGTGCAAGAGTTGTGCTGTCTTGTTGAATTCGGTGTGCTAGCAAATGAAATTAGTATGTTAAAGGACCTATGTTAAGCTAATAAATTTTTGGTGGGTACACTGTCTCTTGGTTAGTTTGCAAGGTTCAGAAAACTAAGAAACTGCTTCCAAGAAAGTGTGGCACAGGTAGAACATACCTCTGTAGCTGCTGAGATCGGAAACGGTGCTTCCTGCATTCAGAGATTGAGTGGACTAGGAACAATTTCATGTATTGTGCTTAAAATGAAAAAAAAAAAAAAAATTACAAATCTAATTCTGATTCGATTTTTGAGCTTTCTTCTACTGAGTGCATATGAGTCTTGCAGCCTTCCTAATTAGGTTCTTTTTTTGCAGAGACACCTGCTTTCACCTTAGTTTGTAAACGTAGAGTGCATATGTATGCATATAAAGCTGGATCTATCGCCAAGATTGAGTTCTTGAAAATCAAGTTTTTAGATGATCCACAACCTGTCTGTAAATATAGGTAGATCAAACGCATATTTTGTTACCCAGCAAAGCTTAAAGAATTAGGATGGCCCAGGATGATTTGATTCCATATTTTTATGTAAAGTTTTTATTTAAGTATAAAGGTACTGGTGTCTTACTCTTTTTTTTTTTTTTTTTTTTTTCCTGCCTCTTTATTTAAGGAAGCAAGGATGCACAATGAAACATAAACAAAAAACCCAAACAAAAACAACAAAACAAACCTTTGGAAAAACATGCATAAATTGATTCATCTAGAAATTAAGTCCTACCCTTGAAGGTAGGACTTTTTGGCTGCTTTACTGGAGCACTGTAATAAATGTAAAAGTTTAGAACATATAATTTAATTATCATATTCTGGTCATAAATACTTCAGGGCTGTAGTACATTTGAAATCCCAAGAGCTCTAGCTAAGGTTGCAGCTGCAACATCAATTACCATTTATCCATTCCAAGAAAGCTTTGCCTGTGCCCTTGAAACCTTTACGTTCTGGAGAGTATCCAAAAGGGAAAAAAAAAAAAAGTCGCGTCGCTCACTTGCGTTAGTGTTTCTTTCTCACTCCTGTGCGAGCTCTAAAATGGTAGCGGACGCCATTTCGGAGCGGGGAGAAGGGGTGTCTTTGGTGCCAGTGGCTCTGGAGCTGCCGGAGGCTCCTCCGAGCCTGCCCGGCGCTGGCGTGTTAATTAAAGAGAGCGCCGAGTCACCTGCGGTAGGACGCTCGTCCTCAGGTTTTGGAATAAATATCGTGCAGACTTGGAGAGATGAAAGGGCCCGATGCCCACAGGGAACCTGCGCTATTTAATATGGTGGGTTTACTTCCCATGCGCTACCTCGGGAATCTCTCCAAATTATTATTCTGTTAACATGCTATTTGTATTTGCCTATGCTCTCAGGGTTTATTTTTGTTTAATAGAGTATAATTTATGAGACATGAAACAACAGCGCTTCGAATGGTAGTCCCTGCTGCCTCTGCCTAGCAGTAGAGCGACCCAAGCTCCCTGTGAAGCCTGTTCTTAACAACACGTGTTTGTCACTGGAGCTCTACTAAACACGTGTAATTACTATATCTGCTTCTCCAGAGCGGCAGATCGTGTCAGCCAGCCCGTGGTGCTGGGGGTGTGCGTGTGCGTGAGCAGTGTTCCCGTGCCGGGGGGTGCGCGTGTCCCTTCTCCAGCAGCCGCAGCTGCCGGAGAGCGCTCGGTGTGGAGGTGCGGGCTTGGGACGGTCGTGGGAGAAGGCAGGAGCTCCTGTACATTCAAAGCTTGTCTGTGCTGGGTTTTCTAGTTAAATACTATTTCTTCGTATACTTTTGGAGAGCAGAGCTTAGGTTTGCAATTCAGGTTCTTCTTAAGACCTCTGGACTGTACAGGGATCAAAACCTCGCCAGCGCCAAGGTTTGACTGGTTCTATACAAAAATACTTACAGGAAAGGTATTCATTCCAATTTATTTTGTTTGCCAACCATAAGTGTATTTTTATACATAAAATCTTTCATAACAGATACATGTAAAGCCTTTTCTTGGTGTGAACTGAAGTCACATTTTTGTTCTGAACTCAGCCTGGATACTTTGGTCAATGTCCTTGTTATGATGTACCCGAGTTGTTGGAAACATAAGCGAAAACGTTTATGGTATTTGAGGTGACTTTATACACAACAATGAATCCTATAGTCTGCTTTAGCTGTATTAAAGGGAAGGTAAAATGTATGTTGCTCTGCAGATGGAGAGGTTAATTGTGAGACCTTGGTGCTTTAGGTATGTCTCATATTTTAAATATTTCTGTGAATTAGAATCCCAGTACTCCATTGTAAGTTAGAGATAAAATTTATCCTCATGTAGAGACAATGTCAGGAGGAGGCACGATGGTTACCTGCCCATCTGATTGTAAAATAACATGTTTCTCTGCCATGAGTTTCACCATCCAGCAATGAAGCAAATTTGGCCGCGGCCTTTCTGGGTGACTTATTCCTAATGTTGGTGTTATCTTGGTCTTGTTATAGGCATGTGCACAAAACCAGACCGTTAGTTCAAAATCTGGTTTCCTGGTTTATCAAGTCATGATATGGCATTTATCTGGGTACGTGATATAGGAAATGGTGTTAATCATCTTGGCTTTCAGAGGGGCTGTAAACCAGTAATACTGGTTGCTTTTATTCACAGGCTTTGGTTAAATACTGTAATCTGTAGTAGATTTTCAATTTACTGTGGCATCACTGGGGACATGCTTGTAATCAAGAACAGCGTTTTTACCAAAGCAGTTCAGTTTTCTGTTTTAAGTACGAAACAGGAAAGAAAACTTTTATACAGAACCTAGCTATTCTTAAGTTATTTGGAGGGCTTGTTTGTTTGTTTGTTTGTTTTGTGGGTTTGTGGGTGTTTTGTACATTCAGGCAGTCAGCAGGAATGTTTGAGTCAGCACCCCAAGACACCTTTGACTTTGGGTAAATTGCCGTGTGTTTAATGCCCACTGACAATAGTTGAGCTGTGTGCACCCTCGGCAGTGGCTGGACAAACCAAGGGCTGTGTGTGTATCTGCGTAGAGTTTGTAGGCAGCCTGGGAGGAAAACTTTGGTTCTTACCAGCTCATACCAATTTTCAGTCTCTTTAAACTTCAGTGAGTACATTGCAAGAGACAGAAGAGACTGTTGTAACCAGTGGTTCAGGTTCTCAGCAAAATGCATTTTTGAAATTATTTTCAGCTGGCAAATATACTTTTATTTTAATACTGTAATGAAAAGTATAGTGTCAGTAACGTTTTAAAATTTTTTCCTGCTTGAACTGAAAACTACTGTCCTGCCTAAGACGGTATAAAAAATAATTAGTAGTTTCTCTATTTAATGAAGAAATAAGCAAGCAATTCAAAAAATGTAATCAGTTGGTGTATGCAGCTGAGTGTTTACATTGTTCACATGGCTAGAAGATAAGAATGAGGCCCAGATGGCAATGACATTGAAAATCATTTCTTTACTGTTAGTTTGGTGATACTACTTAAACAGATAAGTAACTCGTTTTTAAGAATGTGTTAGTTCAATACTAAGGTGACTTATGCTGGAGAACCAAGACTTGCGGTGTGCAGTATTTTGTGGTCTATATCATGCAGAGCGAATGCAACTCATATTTGTGAAGCAATAGGTTAAAGGTAGGAGCAAAATGAATAGTCTTTTTACTCTGCTTTAAACTTAAATAAAGTCAAATTTTGAGCTGTTTCTTCCCACCCTAGACATATTGCATCCATTTCTTTCCTTGGAGTTAGCAGTTGGACATGAATAGCATTTTCCTAGAGGTTTTTAGGAGCCAGTTGCAAGTGTTACGGTTTTATAATTTATAATAGCACCAGGGAATACCTTAGTTGTCCATATGTCTGAAAAAAAACTTGTATTATGCATTTCCCCTGACCTTGTCTTCAGGGTAGATTTTTTTTAAAAGGTGAAAATTGCTAAGGTGACAGCTGCTTCTTTGCCTAGCAGCCCCACAGATTTCCCGAGCTGCTCCTTCCCCTGTTCTGTAGCTTGCAGCCATTTTCCTTAAATACAGTTAGTTTTTAAACTGTTAACTAAGTTCTCTTCTCATTGCATGTGTGTAACTTGGTATTGGTGCTAATTTAATTCGCATTTTTTAAAAGAATTTACCCTTCAGCAGAACTGTGCTAGGGCTGGGCACGGTTTCAGACAAAATGTGATCAAGGCTGATCATCCTAAGCTTTCATGCATTGGTAAAGAGTTGCAAGTTGTAGACTGTAAATGACTAATACTTCTGGTTGCTGAAAGTATTCGTCTCCATTATCTTACTAGAGGTTTTTTCTGTTTAATAATGTAAAGTGACAGGAAGGTTGTATATTTTTTAAATAATATTATAGTGTTAGTATGTTAGGCGAATGGGAGTATGTGCATCCTGTGTTGTATCGGGGAGGTTTTATATTCTTCACAGTAAAGATAGAAAACATTTGCTTTTTCCTCTTTCTTCTTCAGTAATGAAAGACTATGCTGGAGGAGGGTTTCTTCAGAAGCGCGAATAACTTTCTCTGCCACATCTTTCTGCTCAAATGTTTATAGCTGATTACAGAGCTGTGAGTTTCTGGCCACCCGTATCTGATATCCCAGCCGTAATAGCCCTGCCGGAGGAGCGTGGTGCTGGTGCGAGGGACTCACCCGGCCGCTGTGAGTGTGTCCCTCCACGGGGGGATGACGTGACCCACAGTGGACGGGGACCCCGAGAAAGGAAAATTCACACTGCCATACACCTTACCACACCTGACTTTAATAAAGTTTGAACCTTGAGCTTGGTTTGAAAGTCTCTGGTAAATGATTAACACAGAAATGGCTTTGGTTAAGCAACTTGGATTTCTACAGAGCTCGTTACTGTGGCTGTATCTTCTTTAAGTCTTTCCATTTTACTCCCATATGTTTCCTTGACTGGAAACAATAAATGTATCTATGCAAACAAATAGAATTAGGTTATATATAAATAGTTTCTGAAAGTACACGGGAATGGAGCTCAGTACCCTTAAACAAATAACACCTTGCCTCCCAAAATAAAATTTAATTAAAGTTGTTACAAATTTGGAACCCTTAAAATTTGGAATTTTTTTCCTCTCTCATCTGTGCTTCTTGACTTTTATTTAGATGAGATTCATAGTTTATTGGGGTTTTGTTGAGTTTAAAAACATTTCTGCAAATAACTGAAAGGTAACTTTTATTATTATATTATCTTGCAGTGTAATGTCCCTCCCTTACCTCTTCCTTAGGAAGTGGCTGTTTGTCTTTTACTATGTATAACTTTATAGGTAAAAGATTTATATTAAACCTCAAGCCAGTTTGTTGTAGCTCTTGCAGGAGTCCTTATGCACTATAATCCCTCCTGTTCTCCATGTTTCAGGCAAGCAAAATTGTGTTTTACACAACCAGGGGACTGTCAGTGTCTGGCAGCTCTCTACACAGTTAGTAAATATTGGCCTTATCTGATGTAGCCAGGCTTGAAAAGATATGCCAGAAACCCAGATTAGATTGCTGGCTACTGCTTTATTAATCAATGTAATAATTTATTTTTAGTTTTGTAAGTCATATCATCTGTTTTCTTTCTCATGTTACGTTTTCTATGGTACTGGTACAGAAAATGAGCCCTGTTTAAAAATTAAAGGTGACTGAAAAGTTTCAATGGAATATGTTTGGCACACCAGAGTTTCTGACAGTTGATGAATGTTTCCTTAAAAATGCTTTTGTTGGAAATTCGTAAGGTATAAAGAGTTTAATTTTTGTGTCTAACTTAGCTGTCTTCAAAACTATGCATAGAAAGATGTTTCCATCTTTTTCTAGTTTTAATCATTTTAGTGAAATTAAGTTCTCCAGTTACAGATTCCTTATTTAAAATCACAGGCTCCTAGCCTGTATTTCAGTGTTTAAACTGAGATCTTTAGTGTAAGAAAAGGAGCTAGCGGGCCTAAAACTTTAGAGAAAATAAGGCAACTTACAGTAACTTTTGACTGGCCAGTGATTACTGTTTTTAATAGCGGGGGTTTGTTTGTTCTTAAGGTAAGTGTTGGTTTGGGGTGTTGTTGTTGTTGTTGTTGTTGGGTTTTTTTTGCATATGACACAGCAAGTGGACAAACAATTTAATTCCTTTTTCCAAATGGATCAGTGAGCTGGGGAAAGCAAACAAACAAAAAAACCCCAACACAACAAACCAAACAACAGGAGAAAGTAATATATGTATTGCATGAAAAGAATCAAAGCTTTGTAGTCAGAATTATTTGTCTAATTAGACAGGAAAGCTGTGAGGGAGTGAAGAACCAGGTACGGGTTCTCAAGCCTGAGGTTGCCCTCTCGTCTCTGGATTCCTTCTGAAATCTTAGTGGAGCAGCAGACCTGCCCCAGCGCGAAGATGCGCATGCTGAGTGAAGCTGAGATCTGGGAAAGGCAGGAGCGCCTAAACTGTGATCCGTGTTGAACACGTGCTCCGGTTCCAGTCGTGTGGCGGGGAAGGGTCTTTTCAACCAGAGGAGCTGGGCATCACTCAGCTCAAAGCACAGCTCCGTTGACTTGAGGTTGTAGCGTGCCTTTCTTCAAAGTATGTGCCAGACCTCAAGCTGTGTGTTAAGAAGGCAGGATTTCTGAAAAGGCTGTTTTGTATTAACCAAATGCCACCACACACAGCTTTGTGATAAGAGGCAGAAGGAGATTTGAATCCTAAGCTTCCTTAACCATGAGGTTTCTTTTCCTGCAAACCCATAGCCATTAGCTTCTATCAGCAGATTTCTTCATCGGAGGCGATGGGGCCATGCAAATGGCTGCTTCTGTCATTACAGTATTCATTCCTAGAGTGTCTCTGCACTGAGGAAGGCAGACGTGCTTTGTAGAAACTAGGATGAGCGTGTACTTAAAGGTGCGTGTCTGTAAGGACATCAAATAAATGTAACTGGGTTGAATTACATTCTGCCATTACTTGGATGTTGAGTGCTGGATTGTGCAACCTCAGTATTTTATTATAGCTTTCTGCTCTTTAAAAGAAGACGACTTAATTAGGAAAAATAGAAAAGCCATCATATGGATCATAAACAGGATTACAATCTATCGGTGACTGCCACTTTAGTTGACAGACTAGCTAATGGTGGTTGTCAGCCTCTTTGTAGAGTAACAGAGTAGAAGTGTTGCAGCATTTCACAAATATTTTCTGAACGCAAAGGAGTGATGTGATGGATTTGAGTTCTTTTCCAAGTTCTGGAAAGCATTCTTTCCTGGATGAGCTTTCTTCTTCCCTTTTTCCTCAAAGTTGACTCATTCTACTTCATTCCCATTGCCAGCCTTTCTTACTGAAACCTTCACCCTTGTTCTGGTCTTATTCTTCTCTCCTTTTTCCCACAGCTATCCCAGCATGTTTGAGCTGTTGCTATGATCTTGTCTGTTTTTCACTCTTCTGCTCAGCCCTCTCTGCTCTAGCTTAGATACGAGCTAGGGGAGAAGGTGAGCTGTAACAGACTGGTTTTTTAGGGGGGGTCTACATGTACCTTACATCTTTGCATGCCTGTACTGTCTCATTTTTTTTTCCCCTAACAGAAGTAATTCTCACTTTTCTCTGGCCCCTGGTTCCATAGTGGAAGCGTGGACTTCATTGACACGTTTATTCTGGTTTGACTTTATCCTTCTGTATTCGAGTGGTAGGATTCCCACTCCTTGTCTGCTTTTATTATCAAATTCCCTCTCGATAAGAGCAAACACAACAGCAAAAGTCCTTTGAATTGCTGGACAGGCCATTTCTCAATTGCTCTCTGGGGATGGGGCATATGGAGGTGACCTGTTCAAAAGTAAAGCCTCCCAGGTGTTGGAGTGTTTTAATTTGGGCTGGAATTTTAAGGTTTTTGTGAATGAGAACTAAGTTTTGTTTTTTTTTTTCAAATGTGTGACCAAATGTGGTCAGACTTTCTTGAGGAGAGGAAAAGGAATTTTCCATGCAAAAGCCAGCCCACATACGAATGTTGAGCCCACACCAGGGAACATGGAGGTTCTGGAGAGTTTCCGAGTAAAGGCACCAAAGTCTTTAAAAAAGTGTTATTTTCTAGCTTCATCTGGAAAGTGGCTGGAAGCCTGTTGGACAAAATTTTCTGTGAAAATCACTTTAAGTTAAGCATACGGTATAGAAATGGCATTTTAAAAGTTTAAAACTTTGTGAAAATAAACTCAACAAAATGGGCCTTATAACAGGAGGTGTCGAGGCAGCCTTTAACAGGTAATGCATGAGGTTTTTGGCTATATTGTTTACACATGCTGAATAAGGTTAGCTTCTGAACTTCCGCACAACCACTGTTGGTTCAGCCCTTATGATTAGAAGCAGATCGAAGGTGATTACAATAGATTGTCTATTGTTCTAATGATGATTTTTTTGTTGTTGTTAACTAACTAACCCTTCATTTGTAGATGGCCTCTATGTTTATACAGGAAAACCAGATCCTGAAATTAGGAATATATATTCTTTTTCTAAAATGCTGGGGTGAAATGATCATTTATTGCTGTGAATATATATCAATAGATGGCTTAATTTGCACAGCTTCTTGCATAATAGTATCCCAGTTGACAACTCTGTGAGGAGACTGGAAATGAAGCTCTTGTAGGACTCAATGCAGACTGCAGGGAATGTGACAGTAATGAAAACAACATGGAATAAGAGCGTGTTTGAAGATTCAAATTTTAAAAGCTAGGATAATTGTGCAAGAAACTTGGCTTCGGAAATGCGTAAGGGAAGTAATCTTGACCTAGTCAAATAGGCTGTGAAAAATCCATACAGATTTACTTATGTTTTACAAAATTCATTGTTTAACTGTTTCAGAGTCTAGTGAACTTTGTGTGCAGAACTGTAATATTTAAGAATAAGGGCAATCATTTCTTGCAGTTACTAATATTATGTTTGCCCATATCCCACAGATCTTAATTAAAAGTATTTTTATGCCTTTTTTTTTTTTTTTTTTTTTTAGCCCTGGAATGAGATCAGATGTAAGCTCTTCTCCATCCACAACCTCAGCAACTACGGGACCACCTCCCAAGCTTTGTCTTGTTTGCTCTGATGAGGCCTCTGGGTGTCATTATGGTGTTCTTACTTGCGGCAGCTGCAAAGTGTTCTTCAAAAGAGCTGTGGAAGGTAAGACATGTTTTGATGAATTTGCTGTTTAAAAATGTAAAATCCACGTACATATCATCCACATTCAAAAGCAGTCTAATCGTAATGGAATCCATGTTTTTGCTAGAATCCTACTGGAAAATCCCATCCATTATATCACTGATCTTTTCATAGTAAATAACATTGATAATGGTGTATTATCTGAAGCATAGATTCCATTTACATTTATAAAATGCTCCCATTCACTCACAGTGTAAAAGGATGTATTGTTGTCTTGGTTTTTTGTTTCTTTTGTTTTCTTTCACTGTTGTTTTTGTTTATTTGTCCTATTTACATACAGATATTTGTGTGCATTAGTTTTGTAAAGTTTGTGATTTTTAAGTTTAATGTTAGCTGTTTTGTATATAAAACTGTACGCGAAACTTGATAAGCAAATGATAAGCACTGAGCTGCTTGGGCTCTCCATGACTCCCAACTAGTCCTGTTGGGAGTCTCCCATTTAGAGCCAGGCTCTTTATTTGAAGCAAATAATCATCTATACCTTTGATTAAAATAAGGTCACTGGGTATGCCTCAGAAGAAGTATTACATGGCAGCTGGATATATGTCATAGTGATGGTTTTACCTGTCCTCAAGCTTAAAACAAATCACAAAAGTATTGATACATGAAGAAGTCAACCCAGTAATTCCTTTTGATCAGTGATGTGACTTGCCGCATCTTATATCAACTGTATTAATGTTAAAAATGTAAGCAGGCTTGTAGCTGAAAAACTGCAACAGATTCCTCAAGGCTTACCTCCACTTTCATTTTTTATTGTTCCACAGATTATCCCAACCTTAATCCTTCCAATTAGATATCGTGGATGTTTTCAGGAGCTCTTCCAGGATCTGTTAGTTCTAGTATTCACTTTAAGGAACAAATAATTTGCTTTTGTCTCTTACAGGCATTTTTCTTATTAGGAACATATGTAAAAAGAATTTGTTTCTGCAATATCCTTTTTATTAATAGCTGCCAGGCACCTGTTAGTATACGGATCAAGCTGAGTCTGCACATTGGTTATCCAGCCTTTAGCCTGAAACCCTTTTTTGTACCTTTGTCTACACATATGTGTACTGTGATAGAAACAGTCTCAGAAACTGGAAGTATCTAGAAAATCAATATAAAATGTATTTCTTTCAGCGAAGAGTAGAATGAGAGAAGAGGAAGGCTGAAGGTGGGACAGCAACTGTGTATTTGTACGCAGTTCTTCACACAAACAGGCCTTTGTTCAAGAGCCCAGGGTGGCCAGAGCCGTCTTGTTCTAGTTCTTATTTTTGTGGTGCGTCAGAGCCCTCCTGATCCAGTTTCTCTGGTCCCAGAACCAACCCTGTTCACCTCCCAGTGTGTTACCCCCACCCTGCTGCCAGCCCAGATCTTCACCACGTCTCCCCACCTCCGCTTCCTCGCCTTGCTTCAGCTCCTCACACCTCCCCTCTGCTTCAGATTCCCCCAACACCTCTGCCTCCTGCTGCGCTCCAGCTTGTCCTTGTTCTTTGGCATTTTTAATTCCATCTCCCCAAACCCTACTTCTGTAATTTCTGACCTTTTTACACACTGGTGTGCTCAAACGAGCAAAGACTCGTTCAGTCTCGTAGTGCTTCAGAGCCCCAGGTGCTGACTTGTGCTGTGGGTGCTGCAATGTTGAAGAGTGTCCAGCCTCTCTGTAAAATGCCCCTGTTTGCCATAAATCCCCTTGGAAACATCTCCATTTGCTCACTACCAGTTTATACCAGTGTATTGTTTGTGAAGCATCTTTGATTTTTGAGCAGCAAAGATAACTGAAATGCATCCCTCTGTGCAACTGGCATGTCCTCTGGGCAGCAGTCAGACATGAAGCAGAAGGTGGCATCACCTTCCCTTCATTTTTCCACAAAATGTTCATGTGACAAGAAGGCTTTAATATAATGTAATACAAAGAAATAGTGCAGCTTTCACCTAAAAAAGGCAAGAATAGGTAAGTAGTGAATCCAAGAAACCAAACAGTACCTTCACGGAGATGAAGCTCTTTGTTAGGAAAAAAAATGGAACAGCTCAGGAAAATCTACACCTGAAGCATATGTATTGACTATGTGAAACCATGGTCTCATTGAACATCTTTGTGAGACATGAAATTGTAGTCTCTGTTCTACTACAATGATGACAGATACTCATCAGTTTATATTTCACCTGTGCATGCATGTGTATTTGTTCTATACATACTAGTATGCTAAAGGCAAACAGAATTGTGAATCATGCATCTATTTTCTAAGTTACCTTAAACACAAAGATTATACAAGGGTCAGTAAGGCTTCCTCTTCTTCAGATGAAAAAGGTAGGGATGTTCATTCAGAAAAATGTTCAGGGCTTCCTTGGAATATCAACTTGAAACACTTCACTGGAGAAGTTCAACTAAAGCCGTAGTAATGGACTCCACATACCCATAATTTTCACAGCTGACTTGAAACAAATTCCTTAACCTTCCTCTTTTTCTGTGAGAAGATTCTTAAGACTCCATTGTTAATAACTCAGTATTTGCAAAATATGTTTGTTCTTGCAATATTATGCTATCAGGAATTTGAAATACAGTGTAAAAGCCTAGGTTGTAGCTTTCTGCCCTCTAAAGAAATATGTTTCTTGATCCCTGTCTGGGAGAAGGATGTATCTTTTAGTAATACCTTTCTCTAAATAAGTTATATTGAGACATTTATTCATATAATTCAAATAATTAAGAATAGATACTACTCTTCTGTTGCCCTGCTCTTAACAGCTAATACAGTTATTTTCATTTATGTAGTTCAAGTTACCATATCTCTAGGGTCGGTTCTGCTCTGAATCTGTGAATCCGTAAAAATGTCAGAGAAACTTGGTTTGTCCAGTTCAGACTCCAAGTTAAACAAGGAGGAGGTTTCATGACTTTCAAAATGGTGAAAGCTGTGTCTATGTATCTGTAGAAGTGTTTACATGTATACTTTCAAAATGTGTTTATGAACATTACTTACATCTCTTGTGAAACTCTTTAGGGAAATCGGAAACATGCTATAATAGACAGCTTTGAGAACTGTAAGAGAAAAATAGTTTTAAAAATAGAATTTGTCTGATGTTAACAAATAGAAAATAGGACTTCTACTTAAATTTATTGGCTTTGGTGTCTAAATATGAGAAATCTGTTTGGTGTATACATATATGAAATCGTATGGATACTGATCATATTTTTGCAAGAAATGAAGTACAGTAAGTAAAGGTATTCTCTAGTCCCCAGATCCCTTAAGGTTACTGAAAGAATGAATGACTTCATCTACTACTCTAATTGTAGAGCTTATGGTTATTTTGTTTGTCTTTGTGAATACAGGGCAGCACAACTATCTCTGCGCTGGGAGAAACGATTGCATTATTGACAAAATTCGGAGGAAAAACTGTCCAGCATGCCGCTACCGGAAATGTCTTCAAGCTGGCATGAACCTCGAAGGTAACTTAAAATGTTCAAATCCCTTTTTCAATTTTGAGTCCTAGACAATAAAGGTCATGCTGCTTAAGAAGCTAAAGGAATTATTTGAGCATCACTTTAATACGTTAAAAGTAAGTACTGCATTTTACGGTGTGTATGAGCATTTTAATGAAAATCAAGATTTTTCTGTTACACTTCCCTAACCGTACTCAATTGCGCTCTCTCAGTATGTTCAGCAGAAGCAAGTCATACACACAGAACAGGGCTATTTTTTTTTTTTTTTTTATTCCTGCCAGCACATACATCTTGTTGCTTTTTCACTGAATCTGAGACAGCAGAACTCTAGAACTCCTGTAGGGAAGTGTGATGCCTGTCCATCCTTACTCAGGAGAGTGACCTGACACTGAAACTGCAGATGAGAGGGAAAGCCCAGAGACACAGATCTAAAGTTGGAGTGGGGCTTATATCTTCAAGATGAACAAAAGGAAATTATTTTTGTTCATGCTGTGGATTCTTCTTAAACGTCTGTCAGAATCTCTCTGGAAAAGACAGGTTAAATAAATAAATGTAAATGTACCAGTACATATTTGTTCTCTGCTAACTCCTGTATGGCTTATGAGAAACTGAAAACCACATCGACTAGAGATTTAGCAGCAGTTGTAAAATGGCATAAAACATTTTTATTAGTGTCAGCTACATTTTATGCTTGATATTTTTTCCTTGAGCTGTAGAGATTAATACAGTATTTACTAGCATAGTTATCATGGTGATACTTGTATAATCAAAATTGTCAGATAAAATAAAAATGTCAAAAATGTATTTGTCAGATACAAATATGAACAGTTTCATTTCAGTCAGTGATAATATCCTTTGGTAAAATGTAAGTGGTGAATTATGTTAAAGGGATAGATGATACGCATATTGGAGTCCCTGTTAGCACATCCTTTCTTCCTCTTCTGCTTCCAACCTCTATCAGGAGGACGAATCAGCAGTTTTTCTGCCCTGCAGGTGTCTCGACGTGCCCCTTCCTTCAGAGCAAAGGGAAAAAACCCAACAGTCTGAAATGCTTCCCCTCCCATGACATGCTTGCAAGTACATCCCATACTTCATGGTAGAGATTTGCAGGGAAGAGAGGAGGTTGCTGGTCAGTTTGTTGAGGTGTTACTGTGATCTGTGTGCAGGGTGTGAGGTTACATCCTTTAATAGCCAAAATCTACAATAGTGGGTTCTAAAATAAATCCTTAAAGTACATGAGGTTGTCAGCGAGTGTCTCCCTGGAGCTAGATTTAGCTTTTAGACACTCCCAGTGGGCTGAACCTTGCAACTTCAGAGATAATAGCAGGGTAGTCCACTTGCCTACTCTTGGTGTCCGATGGTGGAAAGATGCAATACCCTGCCAGGGCTGGTGTGGCCAGTACCAAGTAGAGGTAACAGCAAAGCCTAAAGAAAATTTAGAATAATGCAAAACCCCACAATTTTCACTTTCGGGTAGGAAAGAATACATTTTGTTTTAAGACTTGTTTCTACTTTTTTCTCTCCATAGTTGTGTTCAAAATACATCTATTCATATATCTAACTATATGAATAAAGCACCTTACTATGTATATTACTCTATAATAGTAAGCCTTTCCGCATCAATTTATGTGAACTCTTTTTAAAGTAGACACCTATATAGCTATCTCAGGCTCTAGGACATGTTATTTGAGTTGCCTTTCTGCACCAAAGAAAATTAAAATTGAATGACGTCTGATACTTGCCACTTTTCCACATGTAGTTTGGAGCCCTTCCAACTATAGTTTGTTTGCCTGAATTTTGGCACAGAGAATCCTAGAGAATAGTGACTTTCTGGAGGACGGATATTGTTATATAAGTTGTTGGGAAAAGGAAAGGGGGTGGGCTTTTATGACTGAGAGGGAAAAGAGATCTAGAAACTCAGCAGTGCAAAAATGGAACAACCTAAGGTAGTGTGAAGCAGGGAAAAACAACCATGAAAACGGCGATTTATTGGACAGATCTGAACAGATGGTGAATTGGTCATACAGAACTCATAGAAAAGAAAACTGGAAGGCAGCATAAGGTGTAGAAGAGACTAAAAAAGAGTTCCTTTTATCTTGGCTATTTTAGGGTCACAGTTCAGGAATTACTGTTGTTTAAAAGATAATTAAATTTGCATACTTTTTAGACAGTAATTTCTTTTTGAAAAGTCATCAGGTGTATCCTCGGTGCGTAAATAATGGTTATGAGCAAACCAGTTAATGAATAGCAAGAGATCAAAATATCCTAGCATGTCAGTCTGAAGGGCCCTTTCACTTAGCCTTACTTGCCAGTAGATTTCTTCCATGAATCTGTCCAGTCACGTTTTGAATATCTGTAGGTTCTACTACCAGCAGTGAATTTCACTGTTAAGTATTGGGTAGAAGACTAACTTATTTATAAATAAATAAATAGAATTTACCATGCAGTATTTTAATTCTTACCGGCTCTTCTGCTTAGAAAAAAGTGGCTCCTTGTACAGTAGAAACGTGTTAGTTGATAATTTTCTATTATAGTCTGGTTTATCATCAGTCATACCTTTGTCCCTACTTACCACCCTTTTCTGGAACTTTCTTGTTTCTATTACATGGGTTTTTTGCATGTAGGGGACTGGAGAAACATAAAACTATCAAGCTGCAGGTACCAGAGATTTATACAGTAGAATAATGATATTTAGTACTGTAGCCTTTATTTCTTTGAATTTTCATTTCCGCTTTCATCGTTAATTGACCCAAGGCATTACTTGGCACCCTTTCTGATGTGTTTGAAAAAAAGATCTATTGTTGGGTTTTATGCTTGTAAAAAGTAATCTCATAATTTTTTTGGCCTTTCCGACTGCATTTTATAGTTGGCCATTTATGGGGTTTTTCTGTCATCTTCATTTTGAATTTATTTCGATTTTTTGAAGGATCTCTTCCACTTTCTAATAATATTCATTGCCCTGCTCTGTAAGTGCAGTGTTTTTTGTCATTCTAAATCCCATTTCAGAAGTGAAGTGCATCGTCTCCATGTCTATCTGGCAGTTCTTGGTCTTCAGCATGGTGGTGGGAACATTTCATCACCTCCCAGGATGGTGAACTGCCTGCGTGGTTCAGGTGCACAGGCCATCTGCCCAATGGGCAGGAAATGTGTGCAGTAAAATAGGAAGCCTGTACAACCTTGTTGGATGCCAGACTGCAGGGGGGTGGGGTTTGGGGGAGTTGTTTGTTTTTAACAGAAAACCTTGGATGCTTTTATTTCCATGCCAAGTTTATCTGTATGGATTATCTTCTGTAATTTGCACTAAGGAGCTGGTTTTAAATTTGTGGTATTTTTATATTTGAAAATAAATTGTAAAGAAGTACATTATCTCAGCATTCTTTTTTTGTGAGTTACAACTATATATCGAAGTCAGGTCTGGTAGCATAGCCTAATAAAAATTCTTGCATAATACTTGTCTTATCAGATATATTTCTTTTGATTATAATTTTACCAGACTTTCTGGGCTGGAAATACTCCATACCAGGTGTCTGCATTAAGCTGAAGGCATGTGCATGTAAATTTAAGTCAAAGGAGTTTGTTTGCTTTTGAGAACAAGGATAATGGGGCAAAAAATGCCAGAATATTGAACGGATTTGGAGCAGCCATTTCAAAATTTAGATGAGAATAGCAAGAAGCTTTTTGCTCCAAGGAAGTAACTGTTGCTATTCCCCCATGACAGTCTTGGCAAATGTGGCCAGTGTATAAGCCTCTGGGAAACTGCAATTTATACAGGGTCCATAGAGAATTTCTTATCTTTAGCAGTTAGTTTCTGAAGTCTCTGTCCTAGCCAGTGGGAGAAAAGGGGTCAGGAGGGGGATTTTATGTGTTGTTAAGCTACAGAGTTGGTGCATTTCTGATGATGAGAGATTCTGAATAGGTCAGTAGAAACTTTGACTGTGAAACCACATTACATGATGCTTTTATGTGCTACGGATTTATCTCGGAAGTTCCAGAACAGAAATCAATTAATTAATTGAGACACAGGAAAAGAACTGGGTTTCATTTTGGTCTCCGTTAAATAGTGTGTTGAGTGTAGCAGACTGCATCCAGGAGAGCTGAAAGCCAAGTAGGAGACTCCATTACTGACAATATGCTAATAAAATTGTTGCTCCAACTTTTTGAGTTAACATCTCTGTGTGATGTTTTATTTGTTTGGCAAATGAGTTTTATGGTTTAATTACGCAGCAATGATTTATATGCAAGCGAGTTGGCAAGAGAAAAATCTCCTTCGGCCCAGCATTTTCAAAAAAATGTTTTCCCTGGCTTGAGAGATTGAGTAACTTCTTACCCATTAAATGTATTTGTTTTTTACTTTCTTCTGCATGTTTTCCCTACTTGATATTTTAAGGAACTTAAGTGTGCAGTCCTGCAAATATTTCCAGACAGGTGTCATGCTGTCACATGAAGTTTCACTGAAATTTTTCATGTAATAGAAATCGTAGGATCAGGCCTTGTATTGTAGGATCAGCCTTGTAACGTACCTGCAGACTTTATTTAACATTTTGAAACATTAACATAAATGTGACTTTAATTAAAACAGAAAATAAACTTATTTTCAAGGGGAGTTTACTTAGAATTAATGTGAAATTACTTACAGTTCTATGAAAAAATGCTTTAAAAGTTTCAATTGCCTGATCTACAACTGCAGGAAAACAAAAGCAGCATTTCCTCTGTTAGGTTTTTATTGCTGTGTGGTCACTTTCCATTATCTAACCTGTGCCTTACCAAAACTTTCCTAGCTCGAAAAACAAAGAAGAAGATAAAAGGAATTCAGCAGACTAACGTAACAGGAACGCGGGATGTTTCTGAAACACCTGGAAACAAGAGCATCGTTCCTGCGTCCCTGCCGCAGCTGACCCCGACCCTGGTTTCTCTGCTGGAAGTGATTGAGCCGGAGGTGCTGTACTCGGGCTACGACAGCACGCTGCCGGACTCCAGCTGGCGGATACTGTCAACTCTCAACATGCTGGGAGGACGGCAAGTAGTAGCTGCAGTAAAGTGGGCAAAGGCAATACCAGGTAATATGCAAATACATTCGTTACAAAGTGCAGTCTTTTTATTGTACTTAAAGTCTGTCTTCGTATTTGGTGTCCTTTGAAGCCTTCACAGATGAAGTTTTAGTAGTATCTGAGCTAATTCGTCTCTCAAATACTTTTGGAGTGGAGAAGCAGAAAAAAATGCAGATGCAAAAATTTATTTACTGTAGTTACAAATTAGGTCATTTTACTTGAACCCTTTGACCATTGAGTGTTAAAATTTATATTCAAATGGAGATGTGTTTTTAAGAGTAATATAGAGAACTATTTTTATTAGCTCTAGCTGCACCTCTTAGATAATTCTTCTTGAATATTTTTGGCAATGATGTTCTCTTGACTTTAATACACTGGTGCTGCTGTACTGGCTTGTCTGGGTCTGCATTCATGGATGGTTCTTTTTTTACTACCCCTCACCGTATCTGTAGTTTCTTCTTGACTGGCCGTAGGCATTTCAGTGTCCAGTCCCATAGTGGAAGTCAAGATGTTAATTTTCTCTCAAGCACTGTAGCTACATGATTAAACTGCCTGTCACCCGGGGAATGTGGAAGGTTTGTTGCTATTTTGGCTCCCACCTGAAGACACAGCTAGCAGTTGCCTTATAGGAGAAGTGGTGTCAAATCAGCCTTGGACATAATGCATCCTGTAGTATGCCATTGGGAAAGGCCAGGGCCGAAAGTAAAGCTGAAGATCTTTTTATTCCTGACAGAACAAAGGCTAGTGTTTTTCTCCCTTTCACTTCTACTCAGTACCGTTAACTACCTGATTTCAAAAACCCTAGCAAAAACACCTCCATAATGCATATGATGCCCAAGAATAACATCACATAACAGGTCTGCAAAGAAAAGAAAAAAAAAAAAGTCTGATAATGAAATTTATGAGTCATAATGGTGTCTCTTTTGAGACAGAGGAAGTAAATTAATAGTAGGAAAGAAAGGCTAGTAAACTCAAATATATGTTCAGCAGAGATGTGAATAGAGAGATTTGTATGTCTGTCAGGGCTTTTCTGCAATGGGGAATTACGCTGAATTAGCTAAGGTCTATATTAGGAAAACTTCACGTGCATGTGCTTTCTTCTGGGATAAGTCTTTAGGAGACCATCTGGTATTTGCAAATACAAATTTAGATACCATTTTTATAAAGCAGTTCTGTGTTCATAATCTCTTCTGAACAGTTTCCCTAATTAGACAAACCCTGCAGGTTAGAACGTAGCTCTTAATGAAAATGCCAGTCTTCTCTGTAATAATTCTATTAATAGGAACTATTCTTATCATTTTTTTATCTTCTTCTTTTTGGTTGCTAAGGTGGTTCTTCATGAGTATTTAATTTGTATATACTTCTGCTAGTTGAACACCATCAGACATACTAACAGTAAGCCAGCATTGGTTGCCAAACCCTTTAGTTGGGATTTCAAAACAACCTTTTCCTGAGGAGGGTTTGAGCAAAGATTTCAAGATTGGATCCAGTAAGTTTGAAATAACTTTGAAACACTTTGCTTGTATTTTAGGGGTAGTAAATAGTAGTTACAGCTGTCTCCAAAGCCAGAAGCTTTTTTTGAAGTGATTAAACATATCAAGTTTTGTTATATATCAGTCTACTGAATGCTATCTATTTACACATCTTCAGGAAGCAGCACTGTTACGAGCTCTTTAGATGTCAGATACTTAATGAAATTAAATAAAATCAACTTGAATTCAGACTTTAGTAATGATTCAATATGGTACAGTATTTTCTTGTTAAATGTAGGCAGGACCTAATAGGAACTAGTGTTGCAAATTAAAAGCTGCCTACATTTTAAGACTGTTTAAGAGACCAATTTTCAGATTTTACACATTTCCTCATTGTTTAATTGGCTCTGTCCACGCTACATGTTCTTGTGAGATTAGCAGCAGTTAATGATGGTAACTAATGCAATCATATTTTGTAAGTTCAGGGTACAATTGTTGTTGAGTAAGAACAAAATTTGACGTTAAACCATTTATTGTCTAGTGGACTGCTCTCACAAACAGTAAAATATACTGTTATTTTTGGAAGATAGCCTGCAAAATTATAGTTTATATTGAATACAATTGTTGTCTTTTGTAATCTATCTAACTGACCATCAGTTCCAGATAAGCACATGCGTATACTCTGATTTTTTTTTTTTTTTTTTTTTTTAAATGTTACATCCCCTTTTACTACATGTAGTACCTACCATGAATTATCCATCTGGTACTCTGTCCGTCCAGAATGTAACTAACATCATGGCTGTCAGGGGCCAGAGCTTTCAGTGTGCATGCAGTTTTGTAGATGGGGTGCTGAGAATTTATTTTTGAATGTATATAGGTTAAGTGTGAATATAATGTATAATGCAAAGTTCAAGAGTTACTCTTTCTGTTGCTCTCTTTGGCCTATTTTTCTGTGTTATATATGTTTTGTATGGTTGACAGTTACACATTCAAACCAGCTCAGGGTTGAGTTATACTGGAGCTTTCTATTCAAACCTTTCAAGTCTCGTATGTAGTCATATTGTCCAGAAGACATAACTGGAGTCCTATGGTTACGAACACTTCATTTCTACTTATGCAAAATTTTGAATAGGCAAAGGATTCCTTAGTGGTATGCTAAGTATATGAATGTAACTTTAGTAGCTGGAAGATGTCACTGAAATTTTGCACCCCTTTTAAAGTGCGTTTTTGTCGTCCAGCAAGAACATTCTCATAAGAAACCTCTTACTGTTCTCATTTCTTTTTTTCTTCTGCCAAAAATCTAATCTAAAATACTTGACTGGATCAATCAGATGATTGTAATATGGCAAGAAATTTTGTTGTTGTTTCAGGTACAGTGATCGCAGTTACAGAAATTTTTATGAAATGCACTTTTAAAAGTGGTAATCTACATTGGTAATACAGAAGTTGTACTGATGATAACCATGGTCCTTTTCCAAGTTATGGGAGGTTTTTTCTTATTTTTTGCAACTGGTACTGTCACACCTCAATTTTTATTTTTCCAGGTTTCCGAAATTTACATCTGGATGACCAAATGACCCTTCTGCAGTACTCATGGATGTTCCTAATGGCTTTTGCTTTAGGATGGAGATCATATAAACAATCAAATGGAAATCTCCTGTGCTTTGCACCAGATCTGATTATTAACGAGTAAGTAAGACATGAGTCATTTTCCAGGTTTCCTGGGATGATACAAGACTCCGCGCAGTATTTCTGGGTTTTGCACTTGAGAGGTGAATCACTGGGTAGCAAATTCTTGCAGAGATCACAAATCAGTCTGTCATTTGCAACTTGTTTTTCTTTTAGCAGATTGTTTAGCGTTTTTAAGTAAGTCAAATGAAAGAAAGGTATTTTAGATATTAAGTGTATTTATATCAAGAAGTTTTTGTGGGAGATGTTTGTACTGAAATGTTCCATATTGTGACTGTTCCTGCACCATTCATTATAATCATTCCTTTTATCAGAGCCAGCACAGTTGAAGCAAAAAATATATCTGTGATGGAGAGAAAAGTTTGGCAAATTGCATAATGTTCTGTATGTTTATTGTATAAAAGTGATAGTATGGTCCTACCAGTTTCACAGAGTTCTTGATCAGTTAAACATTTATATCTGAGCCTGATTAAAATCTGGCTAAAAAGACAAGGTTACAAATGGAGAAACTAGCCTGATTTCTATTTTCTTGTTGAACTTTGTTGTCAATTTTTGAGAAAAGTTGAATTTGCTAGAATATTTGGACATCTTTTTTCTTGCACTGTGCATAATTTTCCTTGTATTTTTCGAATTCGTGTTGTGCAGTAATTCTGTGTCGCAGAGGAGTGAAAGAGGGAATTCAGGATTGTTGAGGTGATGGGCGGAGGGCTTAATTGGAGTTGCAGTGGGGATAAACATTTTGCACAGAAATATGCATAGTTATATTACTTTCTATACACTATTTCAAAGGTATAGTAGCAGATCAGTTTAGGTTATGCCTTTCTGCCTCCAGTCTGGAAAGCAAATGTTTCGTCTAAACCCTCTCCTGTAGGGATGTATTTGGGAATCAGTCCCGATGGACTGTCACACTCTCCCACCTTTTACTTTGAAGCCATTTAGCAACTGTGTCCTTTAGCTGATATTTTAAAAAGCAGCTGCTTCAAGCAGGTGGAAGAGTGTCTACGTAGTCTGTAACAAACCTTTCAAGTTATCTTTCAGTCTTGTAATTCCAGTGATGCTAGCAGTAGTCATAAAGCCTGTCAGGGCATTCTGTCTGTATTTTAAATTAGTTGCTGAAAATATTCTGTGGATGTAAATCTTTGAGGTTGCTGGCCAGAGCCATTCAAAATCTAGGTTACCCATCTGCAGATTCCTATTAATATGATGCTATCACTACGGGTTTGCCATTTCTTTTTTCATGAAATGGCTTAGTCCATTTGTGGGAACTAAAACTAATAAATACAATTACACGGGGCCTTTGACATATACAATCAAAAAACTTTTTTAGCATCACAATTTCACTGACAATAATTTAAAAAGTGATGCAAGTGATAAGGTTTTATTCATGTCTCTGCTTTCATGTCTTTAAAATGACGGCAATACTAATACCCTTTGGCCTGCTTTGAGACAGTAGTCTTAATATTTTTGTTCCTATTGCACTTCAGTATCAGATCTCCCAAATCTTTTCTCTGTTTAAAAAAAAAAAAAATTGTTGCATTTGCTATGAGATTAGCCATTTACATTTCAGACTAATTCTTTTTCATGTTTATTTTTTGCCTTTATTTTTTACAATGTAAATATTTGTCCAGAATTTTATAAACTGTAATCATTTCTTTAAAATAATAATTTTTCAAAAAAAGGTGAGGAGCAGATGCCAGGCAAGGGCCCATCTGTGTACTTACGTTTATTAAAGTTCTTAGAATGTGTCTCTGGAGTAAAATAGTCTCTGTGTGGTGGAATTGAAATAATTGATGGTTGTGACTAATAAGCCTAATAACATCTAATTTGCTTTAAGTCAGAGGTCTCCTGCTGTTTTATCAATGGGTCAAAACCACAGAGCTTTACAGCTAAGTATATGTTGGTACTCTTAAAAACAAAAACAAAAAAAACCAAACAAACAAACAAAAAAAAACCCAACCAACAAACCACCACCACCACCCCACCCCACCACCCCCCGCAGAAAACCCACGTGCAAGGGTAATCCTATTATACTAAATATTAATTCTCAAATTCATTCTAGTTACAGTTTTGGTACATAAATTGTTTATCAAAATGACACTTGTTTTCAATAAAACATGTAGACTGAGCGAACTGCAATTTCTTCTCCAGTGTGCTACAGGTTCCCCATAAAACTCTCTAGTCATAACTTTTTATGTACCATTCATCAATAAAATACAGCCACCTCCATGTTAAATGTGACCACTACTGAATAATACATAAAACCACCACGTAAGCTGTAAGAAGCTTACGAAGCGCAGTACCGCAGGGAAGGGCAGAGGGGCAATGCCATTGGGGAAGCCTTGCTGGTACTAAAATGTTTGGTAGGGCAAGAGAGACATCATGGACATCAAGAAAAAAAATGCACTTGGATTTAAATGATCAGATGTGTCCACTCTCTCTGCTTGATACATCATTCAAAAGATAGTACTGTGGTACATAACATCCCCTAAAAACCATTCAGGGGTTTGATATGCATCTCAGTGATCTTTCACCCAACAACTCCTTTCCACCCCTCACCCTCCCACCACCCCTAAAGCTCTTGCTTAATGTTTTAGGTATGCTAGAAATAGGTCCAAGGTAGAGTAATAAGTTAAGTTTATTTGATGTAAGAATCAGATATTTATTAAAACACATTAACAATTAGAAAATAAATAGGTAAGGTAGCATCCTATAAAAGTCAAAACAACTCTATTATTTGATAATCTAAAAACAAATGTAATATTTAATATCATTACAGTGAATTCTCTGGAATAATAGGAAAAAAGTGAGTTTTCCTCATAAATTTTAAAGCTTGATTCCACTAAATACAGTTATGCATAGGTGTTGTGTGTGTAACAGAATCAGAACCTTCATTTTGATTGTCTGAAATCTAGGATCATGGTCACTTTTACAGTTAACTGAAGCCGTCTGCATCAGATTTTTGGCTTCCTGTTCAGCAGTTTCAGATTTCTGCGTGCAGATAAAGAGGTATAAGTTGTTCAAACTTGTAATTTTTGAGATCTGCAAATGACATTTTTACAGGTCTCTTCTTTATATGAACGTTTTTCATTTGTAACTAAGAATTTGTTCTGGCTTCATACCTATTAATTGCAGTTTCAAAGCATTATTTCAGTGGAGGATTAGAACAAAACTATAAGTCTTTACCCATACTGTGCTAGAATACAATAATTCCAGAAGGTCTTCCGTCTCTTCAAGCCACAGCCTTTAGATTGATGATGTACTTGTTTTTCTTAAATGGAAGTATAAACAAGTTGAGGAGTTGGCAAAAACTTGCAAGCCTCACGTGAGCCCTTCGTGCAGACTTGTATCGTTTCAGCCTTAACAAAATAGTGGCAAATATTGACATGGATGGGTTTTCAATTCTGTTGTGTAGTTTGAGTTTACGCATCAAACAAAATTGTATGTATCACATTATGCTATGTGATAAACATCGCACTGTGTATATGGAATTACACATACTCGAATCTCAATTAGTATGATTTTTTTAAAATATATTTAGCCTACTTTTCACCCCCCAAATTCCTTTACTTTTACTTACAAACAATTGACCTTCAGAAGGGTTGTAAGAAAAGTATAGGCGTTATTACGTACAACGTAAATCAAGAAGTGGAACAGACAAGCATCTTATAATCACGTTATTTCTTTATATTTCTTTGTATCTTCATTACAGCAATAAACTAAAGTTGGTCTCAAACCACTTCCACTGTGCCACTGTTACCTGTAGCTTGCAGCAGCACAATGCAGGTGAACTATTCAGGAATGTGAATGCAGGATAAGTTACTGAGTAGTGGTTGCAGAGAAGTCAGTAATACTTTATATCTGCTGCTGAGAGCTAAGGTCACATAGCTAATGTTAATGGGGGCAGGGGGAATAATACATAACAACAGAGCATACAGTGCCTTCCGCTGTGTTAGTTGAATGGTTACAGGTAAGTGCAATTACTTCTATTTTAATTTTCTTCAGGTTTTATATAGGTTTCTAGAAACCATTTATTTTATTCAGTTTCTGACCTTTAAAGACTTGTCCTCATATTTGGTACAATTCAGTGTCTTCAGCTTCAGGAAGAGAAACTCTATCTTTGAAGGGTTCTCCAAGCCTAGGTGATTTAAATGAACATAACTGCAAAATATTTTTTTAAGATTGAATTCTTTATAGGGATAGTAAGACTTTCTTTAGTTTCATGTATCTGCTCAAGCATCAGAGCAACATCAGTCTTTCATGCATTTATCCTTGCACCAACCCTGTGTCCAGTATTATTCCTGTGTAGTTACTACTTACTTACATGGAGTAGCAAGATCCACTGGCTCATGTTGACACTTTTCAGGCAACTGTGTGTAACTGGGCTGTACATAAAGAGCCTGTCTATCCTGTTAAGAGGTTTGTCATGCTACATTTTCAGCTAACAGATCCTTAGCATTTATAAGTATCTTACTGTGAATGTACAAAAAGCTTCCCAGAAATCAGTGGATTTGTTTTGCTTAGTGCTCAGGTGGCTTTAGCTGTGGTAGTGCTGAATGCCACTATTCATTAGTACCCCTGTAGATTCCTCCATAATTGAATTTTCCGAGTATCCTCGATGCAGTCTGTGGCGGGAAAGAGAATTAAACTCTGTTCTTATCTTCTTAAGTCTTAAGCTGGCAGCCTAGTCATTTGACCAGTCTTCTCATAAAAATTGAATATTTATTGAGTATTCCATTTTTATGTCTGTACTCCTATCATTTATTGACAGGGGGGACAAAAACAAAGAGAAAAACATCCAATATATTTGAGTAACGTTTATCATGTACTGGCTATCCTAAGTTAATACATCTGATAGGGTTGAGTAGGGTGGATTATAAAGTTGCTGTGGTATGAAAATAAATTATTTCCCATAGAATTTGTTGAGTGCAAAAAGGTTCACCATACATATACATAGCATTGTTTTCACTTCATATGCTTATGCTGCATCTGTACAGCTTCTAACTTTGTCTGCAAAACCAAAAAGAGGGAAAGATGAGTTTCTGAAGATGCAGCTATCATTTCTACAAGAATACAGGTCACTTCATCATTCTTCCTGCTTCCATTTTTTCTGCACTCCTGGCTAGTCCAGTCGATTGAGGTCTTGAAATGAAGCCTCTTTCTCTCTCTCCCTCTTACAAGCTAACTGGTTGTAGCTGGAGGTGGGGTGATCCGAGCAGCGTGCTGCGGATGCTCACCCGATGAGGCAGTGAAGGTAGCAGTGGTCCCCAGCCTTCGGGGAGGGAACGGCATCGAGGGCTCCAGACCTGAAGAGCTGGTGCTGGTAGACCTGGGCAGGAAAATGGCAAACGTTTAGTGCTCCCTTGGGTCGATAATCTGTTGGATGGCGATTACTGCCCAATCCCGTTTCCACTTCAGTCAATAGAAAAACTGCCACTGCATTGCATAGGCACACCTTAGTCCTCTAGTGTGTAAAACTGGTATTTCCTTCCCCAGCTAATGCTCTGCACCGGGAAAAACTACAGAGCAGCCAGTGATAGGTTTTCATCTCCAAATGGGTAGAGGGGAGAGGGGAGTCTTATTCAGCTCTTCATCAAGTGAGGGGCAAAAATGTATTTTAAGTTATCTTAAGGCTTTGAAAAATATTTTAGATTTACGTTTCTATACTTCATTTCTGGATAGAAATAATATACTTTAATGGATTAGTGTGTGACTATTCAGTAAGCTCATTTTACGTTTCAAAACAAGAATTACTTCTTTATGGAGTTATGCCTATATCAGCTGGCAATTTCATATATAATGTATGTATCTTTTTAGAGATAGAGGTATATACACACAAAAACCCCTCCTCATTTCAAGTTGTTGAAAAGTTTGGCAGCTTAATAAATCTTAGGCTTTAAACCATCATTTAGTATTTGGAGATTGTATAAACCTGTGATTTTGTAGTATTGTATAATTGTTTCCACAATTTTTGATTCGCAATATGCTTTTGTTGGAACTGGCACTATTATTATATCAGCTTTAGGTCTCTAGATATGTCATAGTGTACATGAAATTACAGTGAGCAACAGTAAGTAATGCACGGTTGTGTTCATCAAGTAGCAAATGCCATTGAATTGCTGCCTAGCTTTAGAAATAAGTTCTTGGAAGTTCCGTGTCTTAGGATTTTGACTCTGTTTGCATGCTTATCATCTTAGCTCTTTGCTCTGTTTTGTTTGAGGTCAACTCCTTGGTCTCATTTGTCCTTGTAATATTATATGTCATACAGAATATCTGTATTTGTATTATTTGAATAGAAAGAAAATAACAAGTGATTACAGTTTTATAAGCAATGTTTTATCAGTTCTCTTATTCCCAGAATTTTTTCCGAATGTACTCTTGTAACTAATTCTGTGGAATCAGTATCATCTGTTTTTCAGAATACCAGCATCTTGTTTACTGATTTTAATCTTTTATAGACTTAGCTGAACTGAATGACTCACAGCAGTGTTGAAAATCATCACATGCTTTCATCATCAACATGCATCCCACACAGAATGCATATGTACAGTCCGTGTACCTTACATGGGCTTTCACTGAGCTAAAACTTGCAGCTAATGCCCGACTTGCGTGCTCTTTTCTAGGGTAGCTGGTTACAAAAGCAGAGGAATATTAGATACTTACAGAACAAGAAGGCGATTCAAATCGGACTAGATCGCTAAAGCAGGATCACTTCAAAAGTGATAAAATGCCGTCAGTTGGCTGTTTAAGTCTCAGTTTATATGAGTGGCAGCAATTGCAAAAGCATCAAACTGCTGCGATCCACCCCATGTCACCGGGGAGCTGGCTGGTGCTCCCCCGGGCCTCAGCACCGGCTCTGCTGCCTGCCTCAGCGGCTCCCGAGCTTTTGTGGAGTACAGGCAGCTGCCAGACCTTACAGCTTCCCCTGGCTTACCAGCCCTGGTTATCACCAGGGCTTTGCTTGAAGGCTCCACGAAGTCAGTATGGTTCTGTAGATAGCTTCTGCTAAGAAGAAATCGTGTGTGATGTCATCGCTAAGTATACCTATTTTCATTAGCTCAGTATGGTACCTAGTTTAAGTATTATATCTGGTTTATGTGTGGGTAAATTAATTCATAAAGTTACTAAATGCCCTCTATAGGGAGTGGTACCAGTGAAGCCGAGCAGGGAGCAAGACGAGAGCCCCGCAGCCGCTGCTTTTTGCTGGGTCTTTGGTCCGTGACTCGACCTGGACCTTGGACGGCCTCCCTCGGCGCACAGCCCTGTGGCAGCTGAGATCATCTGATGCGCTCTGGCCAGGAGATCTGCGGGGGGAAATGTCTGGGACCTCTTCCCAGACCCTTCGCCAGCATTAAGGACTACCCAGTGAATCAGCTTCCCTCTTGTTCTGACACAGCCTGGATCCGCTGCCCTCCAGGGCATAGTGCAGAGCTCATCTGTGCACTCAGGCTTCCCTGAAGGGAAGGGGGGCTGTGTTTTACTCTCGGTTTTTGAGGACTGCAATTTGCATAGCCGTGGTATTACCAAAAATCCGCATGTCTTCATATAGATTTTCAGACTTGCAGATGTGATTGCACTTATAGCAGATAGAAATAAATGACAGGCTAACCCATTTCATAATGTTTATTTTAACCTTCTGCCCAGAAATGGTAACAGTTTTACATGAGGAAAACTGCTGAGCCCTGTCTTACAATGTGTTTAAATTACTCAATTTGAAACATCTAAGATGCCCTTTGATACAACTCAGAGGAGTTAGGAGAAAATTTGCCAAACAGCCAAATAGTGGCTTTCTGTCAAGTGCCCTGAGAAACATCCTACAACTGAGCATCTTACACTTATTCCTATTTCATGCACCTTACCTCGTGTACTTTGTATTCTCACTGTTACTCCTTGATTATTGAAGTCTAACATAATGCCGGTGTCTCTAGGTTCGTGTATGTGCATACACGTGTATAGCTGTAGATACCATTTGTGTATAAGGCAGTGCCGCACGTAGTCCTGTTACACCCAGAAGGAATTGTCCAACAGCATGCATTTGGAAATGACGGGGTTTTAGACTTGTGCTTGATTTGGGTTTAGTACAGTTTCAATAGCTTGTATTGCTTTATGTCTTTCAAAGCCCATGTGAATTCCTATTATTCTTAGGTTTTTGCACCTTGAGAAAGGTGTGTGTTTCTTCTTGCTTTCACTTAGGGTTTCTTAGGATGCTTGTGAGGGTACATTATATAATTCTCTTGAAGGGCTAAGGAAGGGAGAACTGAAAAATGATAGCCGCTTTGGAGGAATTGGTGTAGTTTCAAAACCCAGTCTTACTCTTAACTTATACTGGGTTTCAGTTCTATCTGTGTCTTTGTTTAGATTATAATATTGAATAGGTGATGTCTTAGGAAAGGTGACACATCAGTAATGAGAAATAAATTGCTGGCATCACTGTAGAGAGCTTGTGTAGTCATTGCATTTGAAATGTACTATTTTGCCTATCTTTTTCTCTCCAAAAGTTTACATGGAAAAGCACAAATCTCTCTTACACTCTTCAGAATTAATCTGTTCTTGTTTATTTCCCACCCAAAACTGTAATTCTGCAGTATTCACAGTAACCAGCTATAAAAGTACATGTAAAGAGGATTGTTGTGCCAGGCGAGGTACTAAATAAAAGGAGGGGTTCCTGTCTTGATGCAGGGTTTCATTAAAATAGAAAAAATAAAAGGAAAAAATTATAAATACCTAATGTTTGTCATTCTGATTCCAAGTAAGTGCTTTCCAAGGTTTTCCTTTGGTTGTCAACATGTCTTTCCATTTATGGTTAGAAACCTTATTGTTACTGTATAAAGGTAACAAAATTTAATTGCAATACTAGGCATCTTCTTAAGAACGTAAAAAGAACATGAGAAGTCTAAAGTCACTTTGAAAATCGAGAAGTTATGGCAAGTTGATGCTATCACTAGTGAGCAAATATGTATTAAATGTAGGTGGACTTCTCAAAGGTATTGACAGAATTAGAGAAATCTCATCTCATCTCTTAGTATAGTATACCATCATGTTTCTTTACATGGATTAAATACTTTGGGACTGCCAGACTTCAAGAAGTTGGTCACACAGTGCCTAAACTTGGGGGTTTTTGTCAAGTTTGTGATGAACTGTTATGTGTTGTCTGTTGATAACAGAGCTTTCTGATCAGTCCTTGGCTTCCTTTATAACACTGGGATTTCATACGTCATCCTCCCCTCATGCTGCACTTCTAGGCCAGTGTTTATATGTGGTGACGAAGGCAATTGCCCTGAATGTGTTCACTAGAGAAAACCAAAGATTGTTTTGCTGCAAGATAGATACATACTAGTTTGTCATCTGCCTCTACAACCCCTGCTGCTCTTGAATGAAGCATGGAAAAAGTTAGATTTAGAATTTTTAGATAGCTAGGCATTTAACTAATTTTTATACTCTTATTTCTCAGGCAGAGAATGAATCTACCCTGTATGTACGAACAATGCAAACATATGCTTATGGTTGCCCGAGAGCTATCACGGCTTCAAGTCTCATATGAAGAGTATCTCTGCATGAAAACGTTGCTTCTCCTCTCTACAGGTAGGTGAATAGTTAAATACCTATGTGAACAGTGTAAGTTTAACTTGCCAGTATTCTGAGTGTGCGTGTGTAGTTTAAAATTGTGCGTAGGTATCTGATAGCATATAAAAGTCAAAATGTTCTGCTTGGCACCTGATCATATAGGGTTAGTGAAGGAAATTCTGCTTTTAGCAGATGCCAGACATTCATGCTAAGATATTATGGATTGTGTTCAAAACTTCCCAAGTGCAACAGAGGGGCCTAACTCAAAATTGTAATCTGAAATTCTTCAAAAACACATAAATCACAAACTGGCTGAGGAGTTCAGGACCAAAAGAAATGGGCAAAGCTATGACTTCGTGCCCATAAAATACTTTAAAAAACCCCAAACCCAACAACACTCAAACAAGCAAAAAAACCCAAACACCAAAACAAGAACAACAAAAACAAAAAAAGAAAAACACCAAAACAACAACAAAAAAAACCCAGACAAAAAAAAATACCACCACCACCTGTGAGGAAGTTCTGATCCAGTGAAGCAGTTTCCCCCAAAAAAGTTATCAAACTCCCCCAGAATTTAACTTAAAATTGTTAAATACAACTACAGCTTTTTGCATTTGCATCTTAAAAGTCTATGGTAGTTTTATGGTAGGTATCATAAGGTAGATTTATCTAATATACCAAAGCTATCTAATCTATCTAATCTATTACATGATGGTTTTTATGTCTTTGATAGGATATGCTTGTTGTTAAAACAAGTCACAGCTTAGCAAAATTCTGTTGTCTGTACAGCATGAAACGTCAGTGTCAAAATAGTCCTTTTTAGAATACACAGACATACACCAATATGAAACACTGACAGTGTTATTTTTACCCTGCATTCATAGTCGTTGGTACCTAGTGGGTGGTTTTTTCCTCTTCGTGCACAGTAGGGCTGTAGCCACCTGAGGAAGCTCAGTTGTAACCCTGCCTCCGTTGCAATCCAGGGACTCTCAGTAGTAAAGTGTGTGTGTGTGCGTGCGTGTAGGCATGAGCCAGGCACCTCGCCTGCACCACTTGGTCTGTCTGAGCCGTTACAGCGTGTGCCTGGCCTGGAGAAATCCCGTCCTGTGGCCGTCACACCGACACCCACGGTCCCACAGGACTGAGAACGCCGTGTCTGAGGCAGTGACTGTAGTTTCCCTGGAGCCTTTGCTGCTTCTGCTTGACAGAAGATTATTTTTGCTTTAGTGTAGCGACAGGTATGCTAGTATGTTTTAAAAGTATCAGTAAGAGCAACAATGCAAGTAAAGACTTCTCAGCATAGTACTTCTACACCATTAAAAATACATAGTTTTAAATATTTTAGACAGTTCATTACACTGAGGACTCAAACATTCCTTCTTTAATATTTCCAGTGAATAACAGCATTAATTCTTGGAAGCAAATGAGAACTTGGTAGCTTTGGGCTTTTCCCTAATGAAAGCAGGAGGATCTTGCGCTGTAGGCACTGCGAAGCCCCGGGTGACGCGTGCGGGCGGGAGAGATGTCGGATGCGGTACGCTGCCGTGACCAGTTCCTCCCTGGGCCCGTCACCTCGGCAGCCTGGCAAGGACCAACACAGCCTCGCCTGCCAAGCCCAGAACTGGGACAAGGGCTCTTTTCAGAGGAAACTTTCAGCTCCACACTGCCGCGAGCTTTGTAGGAACTTGAAACTTCCCCAAAACTGCAGATTTAAAGCAGTTTCTGAAATCTCTCCCGAAAATTCCTCAAGTGTTTTGGATGTGGCGTAGGCCAACTTTCCTTGCAGGAACTGGAAATTTCCTTAAAGGAATTTCCACGGCAGAAATGGTGAAGAGGCAACACTCGTAGAATTAAGCCCATTCATAAGTGAAGTATGGCAAGCACTGGCGTTAACCAGCAGAAGGCCTCTTTGTTATATTTACAGTGAAAGACAATATATTTTCACATCTCTTTTTGAGTACATACATTGTGTAAGTGGTACATTGTGGAGCTTTGAAAATTGAATAGCTGAAATTTGTACAGCTTTTTAATCCATGACTTCACAATTTTAATTTCTGTTTATTGTGTTTCTGTGCAAGTTTTCCAAGAGGAGGAGGAGTAAAACAGGAATCCCACGCAGGTCTAGACACATAGCTCACACATAGATGTAGCTCATAGGCCTTTTCCATTTAAATTATTGAAGCAACAGTTGACATGTTGTCATCTCCTGTGTAGGCAAGGCAGTCAAGATGCTTCACTCCAACATCTCATGGATGCTGACAGTGTAGTGAGGGTTGGATTTTTTTTTTTTTAAGGACGGAAGTGTGCTTTAGTGGCCTCTTTCCTCCTCTGTTGCTTTCAGTCAGCTTTGTCTCAGCTCTCTCGCTTCTCTATCTTCAGCTCTTTCCATTCACTTCACCAAGGTAATCAAAGGCTTCACATCAAGCATCTTAAGGACCACTGGAGTCCATATGCTTGATTTGTCCTGATTTGTTCATTAGTCCTTGGCCTTTAGAAGGACCATCCTAGTAGGAGAATGTAGGCACAGGAATTTAACATGGATTTGAGTGAATATGGGCCTCGGTCCCCACACCTTGGGTCTCTAACCCACAGCTCTTCATCTGTTCAGCGCCATCTCGATGTCCCATCCCTATTCCAAGAAGCTCTGCCTGGGACCAGCGTCCTCTTTGGCTTGGGCAGTCACTTTGTTGTCCAGTCGCTGTTACTGCCTTGCCTGGACGTGTTACTTGATCCATGTCAGGAGGCTTGGAACTAGATGATCTTTCAGGATCCTTTCTGAGCCAAGCCATCCTGTGATCCTACCCTTGTTCTTCCCTTGGCACACAGACTTTTTGTGGAATCTTTCCAGTGTGACGTTTCCCCAGGCTTTGAGAACACAGGAGCTCCAGCCCTGGTGGTTCTTCATCAGGGCACTTCCAGGGCTTAGTGTTGTTGCCTCCATGGTCTGGTTCCCTTCCCTCTATTTCTTGTAGGGTTGCCTTTGGGGGTGTTTTATTTTTATTTTGCCAGCAGTCCTATACTATTTGTTCAACTAGTCATCTGTCTCAGTTTCTGCTCTCTTTCCTTATCTCTCAGCTATCATTTCATTAAGTCCAAGTCCTTTTCCTTTTCGTCATTTTTGTGTAACTAACGTAAGAGAACTTAAATAATGACACAGTTCATAGATGTATAATGTCTTAAAGGTTCATATCAATGTTACAGTTCCTAAGGAAGGCCTGAAGAGTCAATCTTTGTTTGAAGAAATCCGTATGACGTACATTAAAGAGCTGGGAAAGGCCATAGTGAAGAGAGAAGGGAACTCAAGCCAGAACTGGCAGCGATTCTATCAACTGACTAAACTGTTGGACTCTATGCATGATGTAAGTTCTTAAAGGAATGCTGTAGACGTTCCAGATAAATAAGTTTGGGGATATGACAGTAATCTCCTCTATCCTTCTATTTAAAGGGATAAATATCTGGGAGGGGTGGGGTGGAGGAGGTCGTCATGCTCCCCTACTGTCTAACTAAAGGCTAATTTAAAGAGGTGAACATGGTGCTTTCGGGCTACTTTTGCAGTGGACTCCCCAGCAATTAATTTTATAATTAATACAATTTTCAGTGTCTTTAGTTTTTAGAAACGATGTTGCTTTAAAATGGAGGAACTCGGAAACTGTAAATGATTTTGCAGTAGTAGCAGAGATGTGAAGTTTAAAAACAGTACTATCTCAGAGACAAACTATTCAAGAATCTGTGGAATTGTTTGAAAATACATTAAAATAATGCATCAGTGCTATTTTCAGTATTAGTAGCGGTCTAATTTTGCAAGGAATTTCAGAATTCAAGCTGTCTCCTTTTTGCGATATGTACTCTAAATTGTGCATATAGTAGAAAGTAGTCCAAGTAGTCTTTAAGCTGGATAAGGCAAAGGAAACTTTGACACCTCAAAATTTTTTCTTGTTAGTGTAACAAGCACCTGGAAAGATCTTATTAAGCTTATCCGTATGTATGTTATTTATATGCTAGAATGGGAATTGATACAAAATCTCTTCAGTATTTGTAAAGATCTTGCCCAATCTCTTCACTTCTTCTATATTAGAATGCCATTTACAAGACTTACGATTAAATTGAGGATAACTGTGCATGTCTGCCCTGCGTTGCAAGTTATTATCTGAGCAGGGTGTGAGGCGTACTTAGGGCAGGTAGCTGGCCTGCGCATTGTAGCACAGGCAGAAGTTAGGAAAAAGGAAGGATGTAGGTTAATAGTTCTTCTGTATGTATTCGTGTGAAAGTAATTCTTTGCTTTATCACTTGTAGGTGGTTGAAAGTCTTCTGAGCTTTTGCTTCCAGACATTTTTGGATAAATCCACGAGTATTGAGTTCCCAGAAATGTTGGCAGAAATCATCAGCAATCAGATACCAAAATATTCAAATGGAAATATCAAGAAGCTCTTATTTCATCAAAAGTGACTGCCTTAATACAAAAGGGTTGCCTTAAGAAAATGTCAAATGATCGCGCTTTTTTTTTGTAAACAAAAAACCTACAGAACTTGTTAATTTTGTCCTTGCAGCGTGTTCCTTTTGTAATTATGCACTACATGTGGTTTACAGAGGGCCAAGATTTAGGCTATAGAAGCAGCGGATTTCTCACATTTGGTAAATAACTGGGGAGAAAGGAAAGGAAAATAGATCTTATTTGTCAGAAATTATATCTCTCCCCTCGTGCAACATCCATGGATGCATCAAAACCACCGGTGACAAGATCTGAGGCTGTGTTACGAACATTCTGCTAATTAATTTCTGCAGTTGGCTGGAGACAATTTTCTAGGCTTTTTTTTTTTTTTTTTTAGTAAAGTGTTTTGGATTTTTTTTTTTTTTTAAAGTTAAGGTAGCATTTTGGTTTATGCATGTAACCTGAAGAAAGTTTACAAGTGTATATCAGAAAAGGGAAGTTGTGCCTTTTATAGCTATTACTGTCTGGTTTTAGCAATTTCCTTTAACTTTATATACCGTGAACTAGGCTTGTTCATTTTTTCTTACATAATTTTTTTGTAATACTTCAAGATGCCTATTGTACAGCTGGTTTTTTAAGGTGGGGCAGCTCGTAGCTTTCCTAAATGACCTCTAGACCGTAATCTTTGAGTATATTCATGTGAAAATGGGTTGGGCTTTTCTAACCTAATAGCTTTGAACTGTCAAAGTGACCATAAAAATTTGGCATTTTTTAAGGGCCAGGGTGGGTGGGAGAACACTCTCAAATCTAATTTAAATAGATGCCAATGAAACAAATACTTTTGGTATATGTGCAAAAGTGTTGGATATGCAGATTCATAGAAAATTAACCCAGTCCTAACTGGATGTAAATGAGCAGGTTATTTTATATATTGAAAAAAAAAAAAGCCTGATTTTTGCATATAGTGCAACAGCCATAACTATAAGAGTCATGGGCTGCATTGATGCCAAGAAGATCAGTCCTGACTGCCCATCAGGAAATTTTCAGGAAAATATGCATAGCTTAAGAAAAGCTTACTTCTGTGTGGAGAAACTCACATTTTCTATACACTTAAATCTGTCATCATACAAGTATATATGGAGAAATACCATTGACTTAAGAGGCAGATGTGTAATTATGCCCAGTGGTTTGGTTTTGTTCTGTTTTCTTGTATCGATTCTAGAGATCTTTTCTTCGGTGAGATGTTTACCGTCATGCAGGCAGTAAAGCAGAGCAGCTGCGCTGACTGACTGTAACTCTGGATATACAGGCTCCAAACTCGTGTGGTTAGAGACCCATTTTCACATCTCCACCTGTCACTGACCGGTTCATCCTCTTTCCTGGAGAGCAGGAAAGCTCCGCTACTGATTTCGTGGTCTTAGAGTCGTATGTCAAATTTTCTGTCTTTGTAAGGCTGCATCCCTTCATATCGAATTACTAGCGTGCCATAAAATTACCATAGGTCTTGTGAATTTCTCCTTGTTGCCATTGATAACTATATTTTAAAACGTTTAGAAGCTGTAGTAGCCTTTTCTACGTGCACCTTAACAATTTTCTGTATCTCAAAATTTAAATATTTACTAAGCCACTCTAAAATTTGATTTTTACTCAAAGTGGCCAGATTATTTGTGTAATAGAAATGAGAAAGATCATCTGATAAAATACAAAACCTAATATATTTTTATATTTAGTTATAGTTTCAAATATGTATAATCGGTATATTCGCTGATCGGAGAAAAGAAGGGAAGGGCTACTGCAGCTTTAAAAGCAATTTATTAAATGATTGTAAAATAGCTTGTATAGTGTATAATAAGGATGATTTTTAGATGACAGATTGCTTTATCATGATACATGTAATTATATTTTTTGTAGGGGTCACAAGTATGCTGAATGGTAACCCGTACAAGTTGTGGTTTGTCTGGAGGTAGTACTGAAGGCATCGGTGTTTAGTATCCAAAGAAGTACTCTGTTTAGAAAGGAAAACCTGTGTTCAGTGGATGTTTTTAGGGTTGATTTTATGTTTATCAAATCACTGTGTAAAAATTCAAGTTGGAGCTTGGATGAAATACTCCTATCTGTATGGTTGGTTACCATTCACGATTCGTTGCTAAATCAGACCTCCGCTGCAAAAAATGTAAGCCAGAAAGATGCGTGTGTGCGCATGCATACATACAGCTTTGAACATACGGGGTTAATTTCATATACAGCCTCACCTACCACAGCAAAAACAGCTTGAAAAATTTGGCAATAATAGGCATACAGGTACCAGCAATATGTAAATATAGAGCATAGGTTGTTCTCAATACACTAGTACATTTCTATTGTTCAGCAAAAGTTTGTTTCCAAGTGAAATAAGAAACTAAATTTTCATCCTTTCTTAAATCTCTTTTTGAATGTTATACCTATTAAAAAAAGATACTATATTCAGTACTTTGGAGTAAAATATCATCTTTAATAAAAAAAAACGTAATCGTTCTCTTCTCTTTGATCTGTAAAGAATATGTACATTTTGTAACAGTTAAGGTAAAGTTCAGTATTTTAATTACTACTTTCAGCCCAACTCAATGAGAATATTCACGCGACCTGTTTGAGATACAGATAGGAGTTTCATACTGTTTGGTTTCAGGTGGGCTCTTCGGTTAAAAGGAAAACTGTTTTTACTTTAGAGAATGTTTTTAAAAATTGCATCCCCAGATACCTCGATTTGAGCTTGCGTGAAAGAGTGGGTGCGGGTGTGCATGCGTGCACGTGTGCAAGCATTTGCGCATTTGTATACACAAAGATACAAAACTTTTTTTTCTCTTTTTGCCAGCAGAAAAGTAACTGCAGTGAGCACGAACAAATTATCACCACCTTGAGAGAACTGGTAACATAGGAGAAGAGAGGCTCTCTACCCCCTTTTTGTCTATATGCCTGTATATTCATTTTTAGCTTATGGGTTTAAGGAGAAAAATAAAAAAAAAAATAAAGAGGAAACTGTGATGTTAGAAGAAAGCAATCGTCCTGTACGTGCTGTTGAGTTTTAAACTTCACAATTAAAAATACGTAGTGCTTTAGTAGGCAGTGAGAAGTCCATGTTCTGTGTATCCGTAGTCCTTGTAGCAGTGGGTAGTATCTGCACTCTGGATAAAGCAGGGAGAATTCTGACTTCGTCTCTTCAGTGCCTTATCACAAAGTGCATGCATCCGACCGAGGGACGGCCGCCGCCGGCAGCTCAGGACACACACGTGCTGCGTGGTGGAACTTGCACATAACGAACGCTAGGAATGGCCTTACGTAGGAGCAGCCAGGGAGCGGGGATGGAGAGGAGCTGCTGTCGGTCTCGCACAGCCGGGGTATCGCCCCCGCAACGGCGGCAGAAACCGAGGGGGTTAGGAGCTTTGCAGCTGGGAGGGAGGGGGCTGGGAATGGGTGCCAGTGGAAGCCGAAAAAGGACCTCGCCATTTTCACGGGAGAAGGTAGAAAACGGGAGGAAGTGCCTGGATGAACGTCAGCTCAATCCCGTTTCCCGTAGTCGAACTTCAGCGAGTGAGGACTTCAGGGCCATACCTTAGAGTGAGATTTTTAAAAGACCATATGTATTACATACTAGTTAAGCTCTATCCCTAGTCCAGCCTGCAACCGGGTGTTGCTGAGCCATCGATGTTACATAGGAACCAAATTTTCAGGAAAGGATTAGGGCCTCTTTAAAACAGCAAGAAGCACTCGTTTTCTGATGAAAGGCTGTGTGTATGAAAATATCCCCCACCTCCAAACTAACTCGCGTAACAGCATAGAGTCAGCGATGTGTCATTATTCTATTTTGTATATTAAACAAAAGATATATACTGGGGACAAATCCTATATCATACCGGTGTATGGCATTATTAAAAAATCATTATTTTTATCACAGTAATTTTAAACAGCATAAAAAAAATTAAACCAGTGACTCCTGTTTAAAAATAAAAGTTGTAGTTTTTTATTCATGCTGAATAATTCTGTAGTAACAAGTCTGTAGTTTTCACCTACTCAGTGAAATGTTGGACTGTAAAAGCTTGTGTGGAATTGTTGAACATTTATTTTTTCATTTAAATTTGCTGTTCTGGTAATACAAAGCCACACATCTGTACAGAAGTTGCAGTAAATGTGAGCCATTTACAGCAATGCCGAATAATGGACAGAAACCATATAATAAAATTCTGCTTTTTTCATTAAATGGCTCCAAAATGCTTTTGTAGAGTTTTTGCTGTGTACCTGGAAAGGATTGGTTCTGACAACCGAGTCTGTTTATGTTGTTTTCGTTATTCACCTCATGCAAAATTTATTTATACTAAAGCTAATTGCTGCCATAGCTAAGTTCTAGAGTGGGGGAATTTCTGAGAATTAAGTTCAGATTAACAATTTAATTGAAAATCATTACTTGCATTTCCCAAACCTTGCCGGATTTGCCATTGCATACATAACATCCATTTTCTGGAGGGGAGTCTGTACCACAGTTTTCTAATCAAATCAGCAGGGCTGTGCATCTGAGCAAATTGACTTGTGCACACATCAGATAGATGGGTGTAAAGCTGTCAGGACAATTAAACTAAGAAAAACAGCACGCAGTGTATTTATAAAAAAAAAAAAAGAATTGACTAAAAATTTATTTTGTTACTGCAATGCTTCTTAACCATCTCATAGTTGTCAGAACGTTGATGACAGCTCCTTACCAAGGCAGGTACCGGATGCCTAAAAGTTAGTGATAGAGGGAAAACAAAATATAATACAAAGCATTGGGTGTTCATTGTAAGTCTTCGTGTTTGCCACGCGTGTCTGCCTTCGTACCTATTTGGGCGTGATTTCCACTCGCAGAGTGGCCTGGAATGGCAGAGCAGTAATTAAAGGACAGCAGCGGGGCGGGGGCAGCTCTCCGGTCCCCCCCTCCCAGCCGGGGTCCCAGTCCGGGTTTAGATCCCTCCCGGAGCGGCTGTGGTCGCGTCGCTCAGGTGTCTGCCCGCTGCCTTTAAACCCTCCCGTTGGCACTGGGGTACTTTGAATGGTACGTTTGCTCTGGGGGTTTTTTGGTTTTGGGGGGACGGGGTTGGGACACTGATCCCGGGAACGGGGGCTGGGCTGCGGCAATCCAGCCGAAGGGGTTAAACTGCCCTTGGGACGGGACCCTGCGTAGCAAGGTCGTAACTTCCCGAAAGCAGAACTTAACTGAACTTGTGTGAAAAAGTATTTCCTAAATTAGCAATGCTGAAAAATACCTCCGTTCAGCTTTGGATGGGTGGTAAAGACATTGCACTTTGTACTGAGAAAGTCTCACAGCCCCGGAACAAAAAATGCTGCCATAAAATTCCTTTCTTGCCATGTGACTGAGTTTTTAAAAAGCAATGTATCTTCAAACCATCAGTAAATAAAACTGGTGATTTTTTTTTTTCCTTAACATAGCTCATGCCTTTACCCCCATTGAATGGTAATGTGAGATTCATGCTATAATAAAATCTCATTTAATAGCAACATAAAATGCCAACTTCCCAGCAGGGAATGATTTCTTTGAATTGTTTGCAATTAAAACAAAGGCTTACATAAATTTCACTTTGGTACTTTCCAAGCAGGATGGCTGTAGATGGGGGTCAGAGGCGATACAACAGGATTTATGATAACTACGTTTCTCCATGTAACAATTACGAAAAGATGCTTTAAGGAGATACATCAGCTATTAAGATAAAATAACCGCTTTATGGCTACAGTACCAACTCATGGTCTCCAATACACTTCATGGCAGAGTACATCACTTACTAGATGTCTTCACATTCCACCCAAAATCTGATTTGTCCTATTGCATTTAAAAAATCATTTACGTGAAAAGTATCTGTGAAACAAGTGGCACAAAACCAGAATCCGTTTCGTTGTAGGGTTTCTGCATCTCCCATGTACCCTTCCCGAGACGTCAGCCGTTGCTTGGAGCGTGTCCGAAGGGGATGCGGAGCTCTCCTGCCCTGGCAGGGTGGGTTCTGTGTGCGTGGTGCTGAGCCGCAGGGAGACGGGCAGCGCTCCTCTCACCTGCCATCTTACTATGCAGTGCTGCCGTGGGCTCTGTCTTCATCTTCCAGGAAACTGGGATGAAACCCAGCATGAGATTGAAATTTGCGGTTTTTGTTTTGTTCACACTATCCCAATAAAATGATGGCATTTCAGGCTGGTTTGGAAAAGGTGCCATTAAATGCCATTTATACAGTTTTGTCATTTAAGATGTCCCAGCTCGAGCACTCTTGACTTTGTGTTTGCCTCTGGGACAGCCCACAACGTGCCGATTTATCCTTAGCTGTTCCCCCGCTTCAGTGTGAGTGTGTGCTGTGCTCCGGGCACACAGACAGTTTTGCTACGTAAGGCACAAGCACTGGGATTTTACAGAAAAGAAAAAAAAAAAAGTCTCCTTGGCTGGACAGTTACTAGTTATCCCATCGCAGGCTCCAAGTTGTTCCTAGCGCTGGTGCTTTTGCCAAAGCTTGCCGGGGGACCGGCCTTGGAGGACTCCTCGGGCTCAGGTTCTGCAGTGCTGCCGTAGCGATCCCAACCCTTTCAAGTCCATAAATCCAAGATTTTGTCATTGCTGCCTCCTTCAGATCCGGCTGCCCCTCATTCTGGGGTGCCTGTTTCTGCCGGTACCTGTGCCCCGTCCCCTGGAACCAGCGAGCAGCGCGATGCTGGTCCTCGGGCTCCCACCGCTCACCCTGTCCTGCCCCTTAGACCCAGCCCCAAGGGAGCCGCGCGCTCAGACCGGCCCAGGATGAGGCCCCTGGGGCTCCCGGGCTGCCCTGGTGCCTCCGAACCTGCTGATCCTGGTGCCCAACATCCCGTCTCCCGTGCTGCAGGTGCGTGTGTGCCCAGGCTGGCTCCAGCATCCCTCCGGTCACCTACCCGCTGCCCCGACCCGAGCCCCCCCCGGATCCCTTCCAGCCCTGGGAGGCGACAACCGAAGCTTGAATGACTCACTGGCCGTGGGATGGTGACTCCTTGCCAGGAGAAGGGGCTTGCTGTGTCCGACGGCACATGGGGGGGTCCCTCCCAATGCCCCCGACACTGCCCGGGCAGAGGAGCTGTGGGGCTGAGCCCCCGGGGACCAGCATCCCTGCCTGCTCCAACCCTGCCCGGCTCCTGCCCTGGGAGAAGGCGACTTCGTCCCGGCACCCTGCACGGGTGCAGCGGAGACCTTTCAGGAGCATCTTCGGGGGGTCTTTGCGGGGGCAGCTGAAGGCGAAGACGCGGAGGAGAGCCAAACGGCCGCTGTCCCTCCGGGCCGTGCGCCGGGCGGGCGCCCATCGGTGACAACCTGCCGGGTACCTGGTGTTGGACCGCACGCCCCGCGAGGTCACCGGCCGGCTTCGCTGCCACAGGGTCACGCGTCAACAAGTTCGGTTCGTTTCCTTATCAAGATTACCGATAATTTCATTTATTGGTGGACCTGAAAATATTATATCATCTAGGACATGTACATTTTAAAACAAAAAAAGGGTAAATATTGAACTTGTCAAAGCGTGACTGGAGGAGCGGTAACTAGAGAAACCCTCTACAGGGGATTAAAAGTTTGCTGATCTCAAATGCTTGAGCTCATGGAATACCTGATTAAAAACTTGCTCTGAAGCAAGAGTCAAGGAGTGATGGCGGTGGTAAATATTCTTATTCAATACATCATAGGCTTGGCACAGCTCCAAAGCATAATTAAGGATATTCTCTGAGGTCACAACAGGGAACTTTAAGTTTAAAAAATAACAAGTGGAATCCTTCTAATTATAGGCTCTGTTCATTCAAGATCAAACCACATGAAAAGACTGAGGGAAAACTGCTGATGCAGCATCTAATACAGCTACTAATTGTGTTGCTAATGCGCTAGGACAGGGGTTATACTTTCTGCTTGATGTGATACATGCTGAAAAAAGTGGCCCATTGTGCCCAATTGAGGTGGGCATGGCTGGGAGCTGGTTGTCAGTGGACAGAGCTGCAACTGCAGGAGGAGCTGAGCAAGGGGGACGTGGATCCCCTCCCAGCCTGCTGCCAAACGCAGCTTCTGCTCCCCCCGGCAGCTCAGAAAATCCATGCTCCTTTTTTTTTTTTTTTTTTTTCTTTCCTAACACTTGCTGGGAGGTTTTCTTAGTTTTGGCTCAAGTGGGATGTTTCTTTGTTTTAAGAGGAATAAGCACGAGTGGGCGCGGCATCGGGCTGCAGGACTCTGCTCCCTGGCCCTGGGGGAAGTTCTCGGGTCCAACGAGCCGCGGTGGGAAGGGTTCGTGCTGGCAGGGACGGCAAACTCCTGCTCGGTATCATCCATGGTGAGCGCCACGCAGTGCTTGGGACGCCGGGGAGCGGGGCCAGCTCAGCTACCCCAGTGCCCCCTCCAACGGGGGCATGACCCAGCAGGGCCAGGGCATCATTTCTAAACTCTTTTCAAGACTTTTTTTTTTTTTTTTTTCTCCTTTCTTTTCTTTTTTCTTCCTTCCTTTCTTTTTCCTCCCCATCTTCTTTTTATTCTCTTCTTTTTACTGAAGCAGGCCAGGTTGCATCCAACACACAGCACTTCCCAGCTTTCCCGCGTGCACCCAGCGTCCCGTTCCCTTTTTCTTTAGTCCGGACAAATTGCAGTAACTGTGACAAGTCCCCTCTGCTCACAGCTGGTGTCTGAGGGAGGGCAAGGCCAGCGCCAGTGCTTCGCAGTCACAAGGCTTTCACACACAAACATAGGTGTGTACATATCTCTCTCTCTATATATATATTTATATCTCATCATAGCTATATGTGTATTTGTCCCATGGCTGCTCCCCTCTCCAGGGCGGTGGGCTGTTCTGGGGGGGCCGTGCACACCCACCCACCGCCCTGCACCCCGGTGCCATACATCACCCTGCAGCAGCGAGCGATGCCGCAGCCCCCGCTGCACACACGTGTGCCTGTACTTCAGTGCTGACACTATTTGCAAGGGCGGGGGGGGACACCCAAAAAAACCAAACTCTGGCCTGAGGGGCTGTGAACTGAATCCCAGCAGTTATGAATAATGCAGTAAAATCCAGCAGAGTGTTAATCCCGCTGAACGATGGCGAGAAGCCCCTCTGCTCTCTGCAGCGAGGGCGTTTTATGGGAACCATCATGCTGCTTCTGCCGCAGGAAAGTGTCCCTGGTCACTGCCTGGGACGGGATGGGACCCTGAGGAGCGGGGGGACATGCAGGTAAAGGGCAGCTACCAGGGACATCTCTTGTGCTGTGGTTGCACTCCATCCTCTTGCTGCAGACGCTCCTGCCTGCTCTGTGTGTGTGTGTGTATGTAAAATATTTATTACTAAGAGTAATATTAATATCTAAAAGTTTTATGCAGCATATATACAGATTACATTATACACATCTCATCAGAAGAACCCTCTGTAGGTGTTTCAGGTTTGGTAGCTGGTCCGTGTGCATCCCCGCTCCCCTCCCACCCCGCTGCAGCCCCGCACCCCAAGGGGGGGGCCGGCTCCGCGCAGCCACCCTGTCCCCCAGGTAGGGATTTTCTTTCCAGTGGGAACAGCCATTGCCGCACGGTGAGCCCCAGGTGAATGCCCTATGTAGTTTGCTATGCATGTCTTTCTAATTAATTACCTTAGTAGAAATGTGCCACCTTAGTTTGAAGATGACTGTGAGCAGGCACTAAAAGCAAAGCAGCCCCACTCAGATACAAACTCTGACAATAAATGGGCACAAAGCGGGGGGGTGGGGGGGCTCAGGGTGCAGCAGTGCCAGTGAGTGTCTCCGGGAGGGGGAATAACGCTTTGTGCAGCATAACCGAAGAGCCCCTTCTGCGAGATACGGTAATGCATGGATGGGTGATTAGTCAAACACCTCCCAAATGAACTTCACTTTGAGAGAGCAGCAAAAAGAAGAAAAAAAACCCAGCCCAAAGAGAAGGCTAACTTGCCAGGTCACACGACAGCCCTGCCGAGCTGCCCACCGACAGGCTGCCCCGGCGAAACACCACCCGACAGGCTCGGGTCTTGCCCCGCTCTCCTGCTGCCCGAGACGTCCCATGGGAGCGGGTGTTAATCAGCCTGGCAGCTAACGAGACCGTGCACAAGGCGCCGAATCCTTCAAACCCCCGTGTCCCGGCTGCTGCGGCGGGGAGCTGCCCTCTCCGTCCCGGCCGGGCATGGGCACCCCGGCTCTGGCTGGGGGAGCTGCCTGGGATGCCCTGGGTGGTTGCACCCACCAAGAGGGAGGACCGGGCTCATCCTGGCTCCATCCCATCCCCTGAGCCCCCGGCACCGACGGCCGCACCGCGCTGCTGATGTGCTGGAAGGCACCGGGAGCACAGGGCAAACACCGGGCAAGTGCTTTACCCGCAGGACTCGCGGCTGCCGGTGCCGCCAGGCCGTAGGCATGGAAGGGCTTCCCTGTCCCCCAGCAGCAACACAGCTGGGGACATGGGACATGGACCGTCCCAGCGAGATGGACCGGGATGAAGTCACTGATACAGTAATGAACGAGGGAAAACAGAGCTGCCAAGGGAATCAGGAGCTCTGGAACCATAATATTTGTCCAATAAGCTATTAAGAAATATTATCTGCCTAAATAATATTCACAAACAGTTTGACAAATATTTTTCCCTTGCCAGAAGTACAGCACTTTTGCCGTTTCCCCTTATAGATGGTGTTATTAATGCTGCTCTACAAATGGTCGACTCATGTTTTTCAGATTACTGAGCCATCAGTCACCCTTTAATTGCAGCTGTGTCCGAACCACTGCCGTCCACCGCGGAGCAGGACGGGTGCAGGCAGAGACACATCTCTGCCACCAGATCACGGAGGGCTGAGCCCGCTGGCCCCGTCCCACCGCGGGTGCTTGCCTTGGCCACCGCCCCACCACATCCGCAGTTGTGCTCCTGCAAGAAGCAATCCTAAATTAAAACCCAGCACTTTTTAATTCCTCATTTCTCTCATACTCTCTTCTTTTTTTTCCTTTTTGGCTTGCAGCTTTAGCCGAGCTGCAGCAGAACTGCACAGTTCCTACCACAAACAAAAAAAGTACCTTTCTACAAGGCTCAAACCAGAGCAATTACCAAAAAAAATAAAAAAAATCCAACCAACCCAACGCTTGGCGAACCAATAGAAACCCGATGGATGTTGCTTCCACATCCTCTCCCTTTTGTGGAGACGCTTCTTCCCAGGTGTGGGTCAGACCTCTCACCCACCCGCACCCCCCCTGCCCCGTGGCCAAACCTGCCCCGCTCCGGGGCGAGGGGCTGCCAGTGCCACAGGCTCTCCCCAGCCGCTGGGGCCGGGGGGTTCCCCCTTTGGGAACCGGGGGGGCTCATGGCACCGGCACCCTTTGGTGTCCCCCCTCCCCATGGCCACTGCTCGCTCCCATCGCAGCCACGCGCGGCTGCTGGGATTTGCTGAGCATAATGGGCATAATGGGTCTGAAAAAGCTCAAAGCTGTTGGTCTAAATATATCATTGTTGCTGGGGAAATAAATAATAAACAGAGGAGTGATTATGATCTTTTGGTTTAATTGGTTCTCCTTACCGTCGCTGGAGGGCCGTCCCCGGGTGTTTCGGAGGAGCAGGCGTTTCAGGTACCAGGCCAACGCAGAGCAACATTTATTTAACAAAAAAACCCAACCAAAACCAAATTAAAAAGAAAAAACAAATAAAATAAAGGCAGGCGCAGGCCAGAAAACGCACGTGCATTTCCCAGGCCCAGAAATATTTATGATAGATGATGACTGCAGCAAAATTAATAAGCTCTAAAAAGGCACGTGCAGGACTATCTATCAGGCAGGGATGGTGTTTTTCCGTCCCTCTCCTATGCATGCGGCTCCATGACGGAGAGCTCTGGCAGCCAGGACCGAGGTGGGGGAGCACAGCCCTGCTCCCGCAGCCGCCCCGGGACACCTTCCCAGCCCCTCGCCGTGAGCCGGACCCCGGGCAGAGGTGCCACCATCCCGGGCTCCGGCGGGACGAGGAGGGCACGGCGTGACACTCTCTGCTGCAACAGCCCTGGCTGCCGGCCAGGACGGTAGTCCTCCCTCAGGAGTTAAGTTATAGGTAAACAACATTAGAATAACCTTGTTTGCACAAGAGCCGCTCTAACAGCAGCTGGAAATACGAGTTAAAAAACCAAAACCCACAACCACTTGCTGCAGCAGGAGCAGCAGGTCCCGGCTGGCCGGGCTGCGGGGTCACCGGCCCCACCGGCCCCAACCCCTCCGCGCCGGCCCTGGGCACCTTCTGCCACGGCAGAGCGAGCCCCGGCAGCATTTCTCAAGGCAGGCTTGAGAAAACCTCTTTGCTGGCTGCCTGAAATAGCAGGAACCGGCCAGGGAGGTTGATGGTGTTGTCCCATCGACTACAAATAACTTAGGTTTATGTTCTCCCAGCAAGTTTTGCATGGAGCTAATTGCTTGCTTTGGTTATCAGGAGAACTTGCTTCTAATTCCATTTTAATGCTTTCTGAGCCTGCTGCAGCTGTTGCAAGACACCCCAGCGAGCTGCGAGGGCAGAGGGATGGTGGACGTGAAAGGGCACGATGTGAAGCTCTCGCAGAGGTGACCGTGCCGTCCGCCGCAGCCGGACACGCCAGCACCGGGGCGGCCGTGCCGCCTCTCCCCACCCGGGCAGAGCCTCCCCGTGCCCCTGAGCGGGATGTCATCCGAAACGAGAGCTGGGATTAAAACCGAGCAGAGCAAAGGGGCCAGGCTGGGCACCGAACCCCCCGTGCCGCAGCACCGCTCACAGTGGGGGGGTCTGCCGTCGCCCCGATTCCCCTCTCGGCCGCTCTGGTGCTCCTTTGCGGTGCCTTTGTCATTGCCCATTGCTTCTTCTCTAGTCTTAACTCACAGGTGGTTGTTAACGAGCGCTCTGATCAATTTGCAGATATTTAATTATCTAATTGTCTAGAGTAACCGGCTCGACCTTGGTGTAAAGCAGGGAAGGGGGAGCAGCAGGTGGGACACGATGCTCTTGCAGAGCCGGGGAGCTGTGGGGGGCTCCCGGGGAGATGGGCCACGCGTCGGCAGGGACACAGAAATCTCGCTATGGGAATGGATTTATTTAAACTCCGCCAGTGCTCCCACATCCAGACCATCTTCCCTGTCTTCCCCATATAATTTGAGCCTGTGGCAGACTTCCAGGGTGCCGGGCTGCTGGGGCTTTTTTTCCCCTTCCTGAGTGCGTCAGTGAGTTTTAGAGCACAGGTGTGATTTTCTGGACCCCTTTGTCTGAGGTTTAGAAGCAAGAATAAGCTTCATTAACAGAAGGGAGGATTTATAATAAGTAATAGCTAGGTGCTACCTCGTGAGCCGTCAAACAGTTGTGCTAAATTACAAGCTGCTTTGCTGTGCTTGTCTTCAAATAATCAGCTCCTCACCCAGAGAATAGAACTTTAAATGGCTATTTCTTAAAAAAAAACCCTTGCTTTTAATCTTCATTTCCCAAAAGCTAAAAATTTGAATTAGCCCAAATGTACAAACTATAATTGCTTTGAGGTTTCTGGTTCATTAGAATAATTAAAATACCATGCACTTGCTAAGGAGAACATGTCCCTTCAGCACTGGGCTTTCTTTTTTTGCATAGGTAACTTTCCTCGGCTACAGACCAATCTGACTCCAGCCAATGCTGCATTGAATGGGCGAAAATTTGACGGGCGCAGGTGCTGCTTGGGCTCTCGCCGTCAGCCACCCGTGCAGCCCCGTCCCGCGGGTGCCAGCCGGCCGCGGATCCCCACGTCAGGCGAAGCTGCGAGGTTCCAGCCATCCCGCTTCCCGCGGAGCTGGAGCAGCAGACGTCCAGGATCCGGCGGGGAGAGCAGCGTGGGGATGCAGCCTGACCCTGCCCTTGCTTGGTGCTCGCGGGAATCACCAGGACTGAGGGATCGGAGAGCACGTGGTCCACGCTGAGCTGGCTGGAGCATCCACCGTTCCCGTCCTCGTGTGTCACCACGGGTAGGATGGATGAAGCAATAACACGCGCGGTTCCTCACACCTTAAGCAACGACACGCACGTTTGGTCTGTCCCATCTGCTTGATTAAACCCCACGGAATGCGAGGGCCCCGCTGCGGCGCTGAGCCGTCGCTCCCTCCTGCTCCTGCAGGTCTGGGTGGGGAGGGACATGTTGCTTCCCCTCGGACACGGCCGCCTGGGAAGCACGGCCTTTCACAGCCACGTGCCCGCTGAAAGTCTTGCCTGTATTTATGGGCTTTAAAAACTGGGGGAGATGGGATTTCTCAAGGCGAAAAGCAAGTGAGCATCCCAGCAGCGATAAACTTCCAAACTGAGCACAGGGAGGGCGCAGCCACAGCCAGCACCTCCTGCCAAGTGCCGTCATCCATCAGGAATGGCCCGGCCGGCTCCCGCGCGGGCACCGCCAGGTCCCCCCGACATGGGAGAGAAAATCCCCCCGCTCCCCTCCCGCCTCGCCCCAGCCGCCCAGCAGGGATGGGGGTCTGCCGGGGTGCTGCCGTGGGCAGGCGCCGTTTGGGGGGTGGTGGGACCGAGCACCCACCACGGCTCTGCAGCCCATCCCGATGCGGGTTGCAGGGCCGGGCTTGTGTTTTGTCAAGCAGGTCTATGGGGTGTCACTGCTGCAGCATAAAAAAATACCCCAGTGCTTCTTTGAAAGCATGCCCTCCAGCCCGAGAGAGGTGACGGTAGACGCTGGGCTCCTTTGGCCTTTAAATATGAACAGCTATCAAAATAAAATTCAAAAATCTTCCCAGAAGGGTGCTGGAGGATGCTCGTGCCTCTGCCTGCAGCCGGCACAGCCGTCCCTGCTCCGCGGGGATGAGGCACCCGCCGGCAGCTCCACGGGTGCCCGGGGCCACGGGCGAGGGAGTGCCTTCCCCGTCCCTGGCTCCGCTCCCTTTTAATCCCGTTCAAAGCACATCATGCAGAGCCCTCTCTGACCCACTGACACGGATTGCAGGCTGAACACGCAAACGCCTCTTTTTTTTTTACGCTGGCATCGCTTGCTTTGTTCACGCCTCCATCCCTGTCTCCGAAGCAAGCGACAATGTTGAAATGCTGCTGGAAAAAAGACTAAAAAAAAAAAAAGGGAAAAAGAAGAGACTCGTGTCCCAGGTCCCATGGGGCAGATGCCTCTGGCAGCCCCGGGTGCGGATGCCCTGCTAAGGGGACAGGGCTCCCCGGGGCGGCTGCAGGATGGGGCCCTGCTGGTGCCCAGCAAGGCTGCTGGCACGGCCTCGGAAATGCTGAGCAAATGCCTTCTCAGCCAGTGGAAAAAAGCTTATGGGTAATCAAGCCTGCGCCTACTTCCAGGGAAATGAAGTTTCCTTGTTTTGAGTAGAAACACAGGTTTGCTTTTCTGTCGGAATCTGTTCCCGTGTCCCGCAGCCCGGCTGCGCACACGGCAGGCACAGCCGCTCGCCGGCGGCCCGGCCGGGGGGATATTTCTGTGCTCTGTATTCTGTTACCAAGCGCTATTCCAGGCTGACCGTGATTTACTGCGCGCTGCTCCAGAGAGCACTGGAATCACGAGTTTTGCGCTATATATTTCAATCATTTCTGGAGATCACACCAAACACTGATAAGAAGCAGGGATTGGGGGCCGATTTCCCCAAAGGCTGTCAGACGGGAGCAGGGACTGCTCCGCTGGGTGACAGAGGGACAGTGCTGAGCTTGATGGGGGAAAAGGGTTTCCTCGGTGCTGAGGAACCTTTTTTTTGCCTTTTCAGGACCATGCACTTGAAGGCTGAAAAAATATGAATGGCATCACTGTAGGAAAGATGTGTCACTGCAAAGAGGGAAAGAGCCTTTCTGAGAATGCTTTGGGACAAGAAAAATCAGGGTTTGGGGTGGGTTTTTTTTTTTTTTTTATTCCTTTCTCCTCCATGTGAAGCAGCAGCTATAAGTAGCTTTTCAAAGCCTGCCTGGCTTTCTCAGTGGTGCTGGGGAGCGGCGGGTGCTCCGCTGGGTCTCAGGAGCCTCGCACAGGCTGGATGAGCCCAGGAGCCCCGGTGGGGTCTGGGGTGGAGGGTCCCCTTTCAGCAAACACAGCTTGAAAAGGTCAATATTGCTAGAAAGTGCGTGGCAGAGATCTCTGTGGACATGGGGAGAAGCAGAAGACCCTTTTCATTTTCCCATGGCAAAGGACGATACTGATTTTTCAACTTTTGTATGGTGGCCATCAACTCATGCTTACAGCTTAAAGGGTTCTGACTTTGGCATCAAAATCTCTGTAAAACAGCAGCGGGCTAAAGTAGTGTATGTCTGTGAAAAAACCCTCTCCACGAGCCCTCACCCACTGCACCTCCTCTGACCATGTGTTTTGCTTTTTTCATTTTTCTGACATTTGTCCGCTGGCTGTGGCTCCCTGACACCAGGACGGCCGCAGGTGTCAAGGGCGAAGGGCAACATCCAGCACGGTGTTTCGGCTGGCTGTGACGAGCCCGCTGACCGAATCCCACCCTTCCCTGGACAGCAGCTCCCAGGAAACTCCCCGCTTGCCCTGGCACTGTCCCGATACTGTCCTGAGAGGGGTGCAGGCCGGCAGAGCAGAGTCCTAATGCCAAACGAAATCCTCCTGAAGAGTAATCTAAAAGAAAAAGATGAGGGGAACGCAGCTCCTCATGCCCGAGCATCACCTGCAGCCCCAGCGCTCCTCAGGGCAGACCGTGACCAGAAATAAAGAAAGGGCTCTTGGAGGCACCCCGGGGGCAACTATTACTTGAAGCTGTTTGGATTTGTGCTGTGAAATCTCTCAGATAAATCAGAATAATTCCTCTGCAGTATTTAAACAGGGCCATCAGCTGGCTGTTGCTGGACCCAGACGTGACAGCGCTGCGAGGCTCTAACGAGCAGCCTCCTCCCATCCCTCCCTGGCACCCTCTTTTAGGCTGTCAGCAGAAGTGAAACTAAAATAAGCAATATCCTTCTTCGAGGGAAAATTCCAGTGCTTTCAACTGCAATTTACGAAATAAAGCGGCAGCAGAGCCTGAAAGGAATATCACAAAACTTCTGTGTCAGGATCACAGAGTGCAGCCCGCTCCCCCAAGTGAAGGTGTTTGTCTTGCCGTGTCCCAGTGCAGACGGACACACGGCTGCGTACGCACCCATATGGTCCCATCCGCAGCCGGAGGGCACTCGTGCGGGAAGGTCCCATCCCTCCGGCGCCCAGAGGAGCTGTGACATTTTGATAGACGTTCACAGCATCTAACTCCATCCAGCGTACGACGGCCGTTCCGTCTAAGCCTGCGTTAAGCAGCAGCAGGGCCCTGCAAGAGCCCGTCTGCAGCTTAAAGCGTTGGCGCTGAGGACTGAGGATCCACATACCCCCGTGTTACAGCAATAACGGAGCACTGCGAGCGACTAAGGAGCACGGCTGTAATTAGCTGTAATGGTCTGGGCTGCTATTCAGGCCACCGAACTCGGCAGAAGTCTTCTCGAGACAAGACAATTACCAGGAGGATGTTTTGTCTGACTGCGGAGCCAGATGGGAATCTGAAAAATTCATGGCCAGAGTCTGAAATTGTTGCTCTTACTGAGTAATAGCCTGCTTGAAAAAAACCAGCCAAGCCAACCCCAACCCAACCCAACCCAATCCAATCCAATCCAACCCACCCCCAACCCGATCCAAAACAATCCAACCCAACCCAACGCACCCCACCCCAAGCCCCCAGCAGGGCACTGGGAGGTGACAGGAGCACTGGCAGCAGCCTGGGTGCTCCCAAACCATCCGAGGTGCTTCACTTGCGGCTGCAAAACCCTGCAAAATCAGTAAAGAGGCAAAGGCCAGCAGCTCGAACATGGGCCCGTGGGGACCTCAGAAATGCCATGCGTGTCGGTGGCCACCGGGACACGGGGACCAAGGCTGCTGCAGAGTGGCCTGGCCACAGCCAACCTGTGGGACTTGTGCCATTGACTTGAAATGTGTCAGGACTGCACCCTGAGACTTGTCTGACATCTGTTTCAACAGATATTATTGCACCGTGCCTTTTTTTTTTTTTTTGGTTTAATACCTAAAATGATGGGACAAGGAATACAGGAGACACTCCACCTATCGGCAAGTCTGGCTATCCTTGCTTTCTTATAATTTTGACTGATGACTTTAATATTAAGCATTAAATGCCATGACAAGCTGGTTTAAAAAAAATATTTTCTATCTTTAATTTCTCTTGGAATAAACCAATGCTTACTCCAGTATTAAAGCTGGCCCAAAATGGGAACATTTAGTAAGCGTTTCAGCCAAATTTTTCTTTTTGGAAAGTTCTAATTAAAAAAAATATTCCGCCAGCTCTGCTGTAACAGCAATAACTTCTGCTTATGCTTTATTTTCCTTTCCTCCAGAAGGCACCTTGCAAATATGTTTGCATGGGACTTTTGTTCCCAGTAACTCTCTAGGTAGCATATCCAAAAGCTCCTAAATGCCTAGGAAAAGGAATTTACTACTGTCTCAGAATAACTCAAGCGTCTGAAGAGCCAAAGGGGGACACAGCACTAAAAGGTTTTCTGGGGATAAGGACCGGCAGCAGCCTGCTGGCGCAGAGCAGCCTGTGCTGGTGCTCGTGCAGCATTACTAAAGAGGTCCCTAAATACCGTAGCCCTTAAAAGTGCCTTTTAAGGTGTTTCTGATGGGTTTCAAATGCTCATTTGTCCATAGTACGCTTTCTGTTCAAAGGCTAAGAGTCACATTTGAGACAGAAGGCTGTGCTGGAAAACCCCCGTCTGAGCTGAAAGCCACCGGCTCCGGCAGCGTCCCAGGAAGGCAGCAGGGATCCCGTTGGAGGAGCGGCTCGGGATGGGACAGTCCCAAACACAAGCAACTAGTGCTGACAGATGAAATATTAAGACTTTTTTTTCCTTTTTTTTTTCCTTCTCCTTTCCATTTAGTCCTTCCTCTCCCTCTCCTACACCCCTGGAAGGGGGTTTCTGTACTGCCTGCCCCGAGCAGTGCCGGTGCCAGAGCCAGCTCTGAGCAGCCCCCCCAGGTCCCAGCACCGGCCGGCAGCACCGCAGCGACTGCTGGGGCTGGATAAAGCCCAGCCCGGTCCTCCACTTCAGGAAAATCAATAAATGGTACAAATGTTCACTATTAAATCCAAGGATAAAGGTGAACCACCAACTTGCCAGTAAAACACTGGCTTTTATCCCTACAAACCTCTCGGTCCTCTTCATCCAACACCTTAAAGCAGAAAACATGGGACAGTCTGGAGGCTTCACCCCTGCCCAAACAGCACCAGCCAGGTGATGTGCCCACGGCATCCCCAGAGGGGTCCGTGTGTCGCTTATGGAGAGGTTATAATGCCGAGGAGATGAGCTGTACCACACCCGCCCTAGAAATCAGGAAAAAAAAGATCTTTTTCTTCTTTTTTTTTTTTCCCCAAGACAAAAGTCCAGGAAGTTTAATTACTGTGAAAGAAATGTAAAGAGGTCTGAAATTTCAGTTGTTTCCCTCATTTCTAAGTGACACCACGAAGCGAATGAAAAGGCAGCCCAAGGCCCGGAGGGTGGTTGTGGATGCGAGTGTGTTTGCAAGCGCTTTTCTGTAACCGGTTTCAAATGTCCTTCGCTTCTCTCGTTACAGGTGTTCTAAAAATATCAAATATAGATCTTTCCCTCATAATATTTTAAGATACTCTATTTATACATTAATTCTTTCAAAAATAAAAAGTGACACATACAGCAATTCAGTCACTCGGAGTCTTTAAAATTATTACAAAAAGACACGACATCCATCCCCCAGCAGCGTGCGACTGTCGCTTCTGCACAACAGAGTCTCTCTGCCAACAGGCTGGGGTTTCTTTCACGATTTTCTATGACAAAATATAATCATTCCAGTTCTTGACATGCCACCCGGCCAGCCCAGCTCTGCAGTCACGCAGGGCTTCTTCTCCCACCCTCCCCCTTAAAAACAAACCGAAATGGCGAGGGATTTGCAAACTCGCTCTGCTGACCACTCGCCACATGTCCACGGAGGCACGAGCATCCTCTCCAGGGCAGGAACAGAGGGGTGCTGGAGCCGAGGGGCTCGTCCTTTGTTTTCTGTAGACCGTAGGTTGGCCACACCAACAACAAATGTCCTGTGAGTATGGAAATAATTTACCTTGCACAACCAGTACTGCACAGACTTGGCACGGACAGACTACACGCCAGGCTGCAAGCAAGGAGACCACCGAAAAAGCAACGGTGGAGAGTGGCAAACGCAGCTCCAAAATGGCACATCAGCGGCCTGGGCGTTCGCGAAAGCATGGATGTCTCTGTGCAATGTGCATTGGAAAGAGGAGATAGATACAAAACAGCCAGTCAAACAAAAGGAGTGGTATTTATCTGGAGCTGCATCTTGCCCTCCAGGAAGGAAACGCAGACTGCAGATATCACAGATGTTTACCTCGCAAAAACCTTAATCTTTAAAAAAAAAAAAAAAAAAAGTTTGAGAGATTTGGTCCAAAATATTCTCCCCTCCACTGTGCTGACGCCTGCCGAGTCCTGACAGCTCCCGGCGGGTACCGTGCCCACCCTGCAGAGCCCACTGAGCTTCACGCTCTCGCCCGCAAGAGCAGAGCTCTGCCGTGGCACGGCAGGACGGCTGCCGCCTCGCCAGGGCTGCCCCCGACCTGCCGTGGGAAGCTCAGCCTCACGCAGACCGCTGCTGCAGAACAGCCTGTGGTTTGGCATCAGCCGAAAGCACCTCACCCCTTCCCCTGCCGCAGCGGCGCGGGAAAGGGCTGGGTTCGCTCCCCGGCTGCACGGGAGAGCTTCGCTCGGGCTGGTCGGAAAGCGGAGAAGGGCCTGGGAGGACAGGACTCCTCGCTGCTGACCTCTCTTCCTCCGGCGGGGAGGCTGATGGGTTGGGGTCCCTCAGCTCCCACTAACGCTCTTCGCAGCTGGTGAACTGTCTCACCGCAGGGGACACCAGGCTCGGTGGCTCTCTCGTGCCGGTTCACAGTTTGCAGGCTCGTCCCCTACGAAGCACTCGGGCTGCGGCGTGGAGCTGCCGCGTTGCTGGGTTTTTTTGATTGCTGCGAGGGCTCCCAGCTGGGATGTGGGCTTTGGGCATCGCCGGCCTCCGCTCGGGGCTGGAGGAGTCGAGACATCTCGCCTGGACCGTTCCCCCCGCAGCCCCGGCACGCACGGCAGGAGACACGAACGTTATTATCCGCGCAAACATTCATCTCAGTGGGTACGGGCAAGTCCTCACCCTGCGTCGCACAGTGGCAAAGAGCAAAATGGTCTGCAGGACTCCTGCCAGCGGCTGCCATGGATACCATGTAAAGCTCAGCAGTGGCACTTCTTACGGCCAAAGTTATAGGAACTCGACGTAGTTCTCGGGGATTAATCCTGTCTTCCCGTTGAGGGTCCCTTCCAGCCAGCCGGGCTCCTGGGATGGATGAACTTGAGGAGAGAAAGAAAAGGCAGGTTACTACAGGAGGGGGATTACAGTATAGGGGCTGTTGCTCTTTGTGTGCTGACAATGTCAAAGTTGCTGTTGGGAGAGAGCAAGACGTTTAATTCCTGTTTATTTTAAAGTAAGGCAACTAATATGCTAAGGAGCTCAGAAAGCTGAAGTGCTCTCTCCTGCTCACTCATAGGACTCCTCTGCGTTCCCTTTATCCAAGTGTCAGAGATCACACAGCGAAACCAAAGAAGGACCACGTGAGCTGCGCGCTCAGCTAGGGACTGCGTTTCCAAATACTAGCTGGTGCTGCAGGACTGGTGTAAGTAAGTGAAGCATTTGGGATAAAAACAGGGGCTCAAAACTTCCTCCAGATTTGGGCTAAAATCTCTTTGAAGTTTGAGAGAACGTGGTTAACTCCATCGCCTCGTAACCCTGCACGTCCCAGCTTGGCCTCGCACCAGGCTGAGAGAGAAAATGCATTAGCAAATGCTGCCGGCAAGAAAGCAAACACTGCAATCTTATTTCTGTCAAACAAGAAACCTGATCAGTCCTCAAAAGACTTCTTTATTCAATCAACTACTGAAAATTTGCTGATTTTACAGGAACCAGGGTTATGCCAACGCAGGCAGGAGAATATTCCCCACACCTCCCACAAGAAATGGTGGCAAGTCAGTATTTCAGAGCCACCCAAGCTTCCCGTGACTCTCTGCAGGTCTGCTCACTTACACGTTGTCTGGCATCAACTGCAAAAGCGAAGCGAGTCCCCCCTGCCCCAACCCCACCATACCCCCTGCCCGCTCCCCTGCCCTGCCAGCACGGTGCCTGCCCTCCCCACTGCTCCCCGGCTCTCCATCCAGGCACCCTCCAGCCCACCCTCGCTCAGCTGAGGGGGTGAAACGTGTTGAAAATTCACATTTCAGTACAAATGCAACCGTGTTTCTTGAGCGCACCCCAGAAACGGCACCGACCGCTGCGCGGGGTCTACATCCCCCCCAAAGCAGAGCTGCGGGGACGGGCTCCGCGCATGCAGCCAGCCCCCAGCCAGCAGGTACAGGCCACACCAAGGCTCCGGCAGAGTCAGAGCAGAAACAAATGTTTAAAAACGGAGTCTTTTTCACCCAATGGCAAACACAGGTGTGCTGCTCATCAAACCAGCAGAGCAACAGAGCACAGCAGAGCAGGGCTTCAGGTTCCTCTGCGCACCTATTCTCCTCTGACAGCCCCATCTATTGCAGGATGACCATTTTCTCTGCAAAAGTCACCACTGACATTGACCGGTGAGAAAGAGTCAGAAAGACAGAAGTGTTTTAAGCCCAAATATCTCCACGCTTTGGGAGACACCAGTCCTCACCAGTGTGGCAAAGTCCATCACTACTGGCTATGCCTGCAGAGCAGTATTGCACGTAGTAATGTAGTAAGGAAAAAAGCATCCAAACCACAGAAAACTAGTTTTAAGAGCCACAGTGTTCTGGCTCCTAGAATAAAGTGTTTACCATCTTCGGGTTTCACTTGTGCCAACTTCTTTTTCCATGTGTACACCCTCTCACACCCAAGTCTTGGGACTTTTCTATTACCAAAGGCTAAGGCAGTCTGCACAGAGGAAAAATGCCACCTCCAGCCTGCAATGAAAGCCCCCAGGGCAAAACTGCATTAAAAGCTATTGCGTTACCTCCCTTTGGGTAGGACTAAAGGCTTCACAGTGCCCCACCAGTGGACGATGGCCATCAAGAGAAAAGAAATTGTAAGTGGTATGTGTGTGTGTGTCTGTGTCTTCAGCCCTCTGGTCTCAGCAAATGGGCTGGGAAAATGCTTTAACCAAAAGTCACGTGAGTTCCAGCTACTGCTTTTCCCTTCAAAAATCACTTATGTCCCAAAGACAGCCATTTATTTCTGTGTAGGTACTGTCAGATAGACCAGGGCACATGAGCAGATAGGGAGGAGAATCTCATCCTCTCTCACAGAATTAGAGCACAAATGCAACACAACTTTCCTAATATAGCATAAAACTTCAGTATCTAGCAGCAGCAGCTCAGGTTGGGGGTTTACTGCTTCAGAATATGGCGTTTTCCATTTCAGGGGCAATTGCTAGTTAAAAACACACGTGAGCATCCCTTTCCTGACCCGTGACTCTCACCTTCCCCGATTTCAGGCCTCCACAGACCCAGGACATCCCTCCCATTCAGCACCACAGCAAGGGCATGCAACTATCAAGTGCACAAGATCTGCTGGAAAATCCAGGTTTCATGTGACTAAAAGGAACAATGCTCCGGAGTTTAAATGTGCTTCTCAAAACATGGTGTTATTTACTATGTGGGTGCCGCTTCGTGTGGGTAGTAGCACCTCAATTTCCCAGTCAGACCGAAATGCTGCTCTGCCATGTGCAACCTCAGAGAACCTTAAAGTTGGACAAGAACCTGTCTCTAAGTATTTCCAAGATCCATTTGCTTTTGCTGGGTTTTGTAAAACCCCTTCATCATAACATTTCTACCAAGCGCTGCTGTTTCTAACTCACTTCCCCCAGCTAACGTGAGCCTCGGCTATGCTGCTAAGTGATTAGAACATGCTGTATATTTTTTCCCTTGAATAATCCATTGATTTTTATCTAGCAAACACAATGTATTTAATTCAAACTTGTTCCCCTCCTAGCTGCTCTAATTCCCACGGGCTCTCAAAGGGGAGACCATGTTTATTTATAAGATATCTATGGAGCTGCTTAGGAAAAGTATTTTCTTTAATTCACATGTATTCATTCTCTTCCCCTTTCTGCTATATTCTCATATATATCCCAGGGCAAAACCAGTGCACGTGGTAGCAGTTTCCCAAATGACAATGCTTAACATATAAAAGCCAAGAACTACTTGGAAAGTAGTAAAAAGTCTTTTCTTTACATTGGGATTATATCTAAAACAGAGCAGCTTAATTCCATGGGGCACAGTCTCTTTCCCCTGATGCAGGAAACAGAAAATCGATGTTCATTAACATCATCTCCAAAAATCTAACCAGAGCCCACCTATTCCAGCTCTCAGTATCCAGAGGCAAAAAGCACACATGCTGCTTTTCCATCTCCTGCATGAAACATTATGGCAACTGCATAGAGTATTTCTGGTGCCGATACTTGGAAACTAATCTCTCCTACCCAGAAAACCATTGAGGAATGGCTCTGTATATGGTAAACGCTGGTGTCAGTGAACCGCTCACCAGTTTCTCCCTTACGTTTAGATTAAGGGTCCGTGCCCACAGGAGGGGGGCCGGCGCAGTTGCGCAGCCCGGCGCAGCGCACAGCACAGGCACACCGGGCTCTGCGCCGTCCCACCGGCGCGGCGCGAGTACCTCGCTCCGCCGGCAGCGCTGCCTGCTGCGGCACGGACGGCGTGCCGCGTACCGCTGCGGTAAAGAGCCGGGGTCTGTGTGCTGCAAGGTCTCGAATAACTTCAGCGACCCGCTGGAGCGTCGGGCAGCCGCCAGGAAGGCAAACGGCGCAGAACCTGGGGTGGGCACTGGGCACCGGTCCGTGCTCCACGACCCGCCGTTGACGTAGCATGGCACAGAGATGACACCGTGCCTTGCCAAACTTCTTCCTTTCATTTTCTTCTTTGGATCAGAGCCTGCACTTTGTACGCCCACGCGTAGCCTGGAGAACCTCTGCACACCCTCCACGCAAGGCTGCGCCTTCCCCTACCGACCCGCCAAAACACAGCTCTGACCTAGACACACACAGTCACCCACGCACGCCCTCGCCTCGTGCCCTGTGGATGCGCGGCCACTTCCACTGCTGGGGCCAAAATACCCGTCACCCCCGGCTGGCGGCTCGGACACTGCGGGCACGGGCAGGGCGATGAGTGGGACGTGGAGCGGGACCCGCTGACCCAGGCTGGAGGTGGCAAAGGGGACATCTCTGCCGGAGTGGCCTCCCGTGCTCTCCTCTGGGGGAGAGGAGGGGTATCGCCCCTATTCATCCCTCCTATTTTACACGTCTCCCTTAGGATGAAATAAATCAGGATCTCAAAAAGGCAGTTTTCACACTGATCCTAAAAGGGGGCTGGATGATAAGCTGCTTTCAGCATGGATACGAAAAGTAAGGCAAGATTCACCTCGGATTGAATGGCTCTGTGTTTCAAATATTTCTGCTTTCTTCTTTCATGGGATTTCTAGTGGTGGAAATGGGATAGTCCTTAAACAGAGGACTAGAAAGCAAGCTGTGAATTGAGAGTCAAATCATTCCCTGGGTCACAGGAAGAAAACCAGTAATTTGCAAAACTCAGTGCTAAAAACAGTAATAGCCAAGTGTCCTTCCCTGTAGCTTTATCCGTATTGCTGTTAATACTGGCTCTGTAGCATCTCACGCGTACGTTACATGAAATGAGAAATGCTGTTACAAAAGAAGAGTGTCCACTCTGAAGTGAAGGGGAAGTCTCCTGCCTATCTACCACCCAGGCTAAGAGCCGCACTCTTGGCTTCCCACAGCGCTTCCCTGGCAGGCGAGGTGGGTGGCTGCCAGTGTCAGGCAATGCCACGGTCGTTAGAAGGAAGCTAATTTGATGGTGTGTTACAAACACCCTCGGTACGTCCCCCACTCTCCCACCGTGCTCTGCCCTTGCTCTGCAGCAAACCCTGCTCCAGGTTTGCTCCGTGGAAGCCCAGCACCAGGCACGGAGCAAGCGCGGCTCCTACAGCACTGGGTGCAGCTCTCCCGATCCAGCTTTCCCAGGACACCGGGAACCACAGCCCGAACACTGCGCTGGAAAATGAGCCCATCTCCTCCCGCTCCCACGAGGTGCCTGGCACTGCCCCGTGCCCTCCCTCCAGGTCGAGGACTCACCATTATCAAACACGGTGCCCGCCGTGAAGGAGAGTTCCGAGTCGTGTTCTGCTTTACAGGCGTACAAAGCTCGGGCTTTCCGCAGCGGTGAGCTGCAAAAAGAAAGCATTTATTGGCATAAAAAGTACTCTACTCGTACACAGCAGCACTCCCCTCCCCACTGTGTCGAAGAGGGGTCCACACAAGTGGTGCACATTGAAGAGGGGTCCAAGGACCTCTACTCTGCAAGGGTCCAAGGTTACACTGCTCAGGGGAAGGGTGAGGAAGATGCCAGAGGAGGCTGAAGGCTCTCGGGAATGAGCCTCCAGCGCCGCATTTCACCACGCTGCAAATCCCAGTCCGAGCCCAGCTGGCACTGCCAGGACCAGAGCCGGTGCCCGGTGCCCACAGGGGTTCCCGGCAGAGCTCCGGGCGCTAGACAGGAGCAGTACGTCAGGGAGCTGGAAATGTTTTGTGAGGCTTTGATGGGCCATAACTGGCTGGAGGGCCGGCGCGGAGCAAAGGTGGGCAGCAGGTGCTGGCAGCGACCCGCTGCCCACTGGCCCCGCTCGCTGCCAAACCCAGTGCTCTCCGAGTGCAGCTGCAACCACACGCAGAGTTTCATGAGGAAGAATTAGCACTTGGAGAAGGGTGTTTCAAAACAGAAAAACAAGTAGGTCCATGAAGAATTTGCTGCACTTCTTTAGAGACTATACCTGAGGATAAAAGATTTAACAACCATTAGATTTTACTGGGGAAGTGTCAGCGTGCCCACACTGCGGGGGAGTGAATTAGAGCAGAGAGATCCAGAAATGGAGCAAATCACCGGCAGACACGGGGAGAAAATGAAGGACCTCAGGACCCCACCAGCAAAGCACAGGCACACAGAGCTGTCCTCTGTGCCCAGAGCCTCCTACCCATCCTTCCCGGGTTTGGGCTCGAGCAAGGCTGGTGGAAAGCTGGGACACTGCCAGGCCACGGTGACGGTGACAGTGCAAACCTGCCCAGGCACCGGGCCGTCGGGCCGTCCGGCCGTCCGGCCGCATCCAGCGCTGCAGCAGACTACTTGGCTACGGTACGGCCAAGCAAAGTGATGGAAGCACCCCCAAGAGCTGCTGGGGTAATGAACAAGGCATCGCCGTTTCTGAGTTCAGCGGTTTCACCAACTTTTATCTTTCCAAGGACTTGAACTTATTCTGAATTCTCTCCGAGTGAGCCCAGGGAAGCGGCACGCTTTCACCTCGTGGTGAAAGCGGTTCACCTTCACACACAAACCACAAACCAGGGAAGCTGTGAATGGTTTTGGTTTTGCTATGAAGACAGCCCCAAAGCAGAGGCCTCTCCTCTCTGAATTCCAGCTGCCTGACACAAGCAGCTGCCAAACACTTAAAAATCAGGATGGGCAAACACTCCTCCCGCTCCAGAGAGGGTCCTTCGCTGCTGGGGAGGCACTGCTCACGCAGAGTGCTTGAGGAGACTGTCAGATGAAAAATAAAAGGTATTTTCAGGCTTACTACTTTGAATTATTCAAGTTGTTGTTTTTCTCCCTAAAACGACCTCTGCAGCCCTGTGTCCCCGTGGCCCCAGCCTGCCCCTTTGCCTGCCGGCTGCTCTCCGGACTGCGACTGCACCCGTCAGAGCTCCATGGGGCTTTCAGGGACAGAAACACTGGACCCCAGCAATCGCTCATGTTAGGTTTCTGCCTCCAAGCACGACACAAGGCCAGAAAAGCACTCAGGAGCTTCACCCATCTTCCCTTGTGTAGTTTCGGGGATATAAGCCCCTCTCCCCCAGAAGAGGAAGGCAGCTTGGATGGTTATTACGCCATTGTCAGCCTTTGCAGATGCGTAGCAAAACAAATAAATAACCCTGCCAAACAGGCAGCCGTCGTACAGGCAGCATTTGTACGGCTGTAGGTGCAGGGGAAGAGCTCGGTCCGTGCCTGTAATGAACAAACAGGTTTGACACATCTCTCTAAGAGGAGGGATTGGTGCCCCGGCCCCACGCTTGCACCCGCCAAGGGGCTGGGAGCTGCGCTCTGCCAGCAACGACAACGGCGTCTTGCTCCACTGCGCCAGCCATGGGCTCAGAGGAGAGAAATCCCACCCAAGGGCACCCTGCGCACAGACCAGAGGCGATGCTGCCCTGGCTTCCCCCGCGTGAGCATCCCCCCATGCTGCGCTCAAAAGCCACGGGACCCCCAGGCAGCGCCTGCTCCCGCTGTGCCGCAGCCAGCGGCGTCTCGCACCCCAGGGCGAAGGGGGGGTCGTCCACCCTCCTGCCCCGCAGGGCTGGCGTGCAGCACAGCCTGACCTGCTGCTCCGGGGTTCCACTGGAAATCTTCCGTTAGTCTGTCTGTAACTTTCAGGACCGATTTACTCCAGCGATGCCCAACCACCTGAGACACGGGCACCCAGCAGGCAAATGTCTGTGCTGGCCCATGTTCTTTACCTTCCTTAGATTCCAGATAAGAAAAGGAAGTGGCCAGAAAATGAGGTATCACAGCATTTTACAAAGGCTTGTTATTCCTCGCAGCACCCGGGAAGGCAGTACACATCTTACCTGTTGCAGAGCGGAGTAAAGCAAACCGCAAGAGCTGAAACGGCTGGGCAAAACCACAGAAACCACCAGCAACACCGAGCACTGTGAGTGTGTGACCTGCGAGCGCTGGCTCCCGCTCACCTGACCACAGGGGCCAGCGGGCACCCGCCGGGGGGGTCAAAGGGAGGATTCAAAGGGTCTCCCCTGGGGCAGAAGGCGTTTGAAAGCTCCTCTCTTGCTGAATGCAGATAGCTGCATTGGGGGAGTTTGAGCAGGATGCAAAGAGAAAAGGAAAGTGAAGCGGGGGGAAACCGAGTAAATTAAACAGAAAATAGCAAAAGCAACAAAAAGCAAAGCAAATTCTGCAACAGACCTGATGGGGGATGAGTCGCTGGACGTAGAGGAGGTGGGCATAGGACTTGATGGCGCGGAGAACATGGGCCAGGACGGTGAGAGGGGTGACGTTGGGCTTGGATTCTGAGGGCTGCAAGACATAACCAGATACCTTATCAACGTGCAACCACAGAAACAAACAGCAACCGAGAGACAGTCAGACGACATTCGATGATAGCGAGTGCCTTGGGGAATATTCAGAGCATGAGACACAGCTACGAAATGAAGTGCCAAGACCTTGGGAAATGTTTCAAGGCCAGATCTGCATTTCTCTGGACAACAAGAGCTGGATCTTCCAATTAAACCCTGCTCCATCATCCCGTCCAGTGAGCCCGATACCCTGTGTGCAAGAGCTGTCTTGCTGCTTGCTGCTGGCAGCCCAGCCACTTACCTGCCTTATTTTATTTCCCCCACTGCTGCCAGGAATAGCTGATGGTATTTCTGGATGTTAACGATGCTTGTGAGCAGCCTCCATCCCCCTTTTGCATGTCAGTTGTTGTGGCATCAGAGTCCGGGCCGTGATCCACAGTGCCCAGCCACAACCGCCTGTTTACATTTCTAACCAAACGGGTCTCAGAGGCTGGGAGCCCAGAGGAGTTCATTATCTACAGGATGGAGCCAGCCAGGGCTGGCGTTTGCATGCTATCATCCATCTGAAGACAACTAGTAGGAGAAAATCTCCAGCCCACACCACCCCGCAAGGGTCAGCAGCATCAGAGGGCTGTGAGCCGGCCGCCTTACAGGTCATGCAAACGGCTCGCATCGAGGTAACCAATGCTCCAGGGCTCCTGCCGTGCTTACGCATTCGGTACTATAAAAACTTAATTGATCTGTTTTCCACATTTTACACTGAAGAACTTTTTTCTCCCCTCATGCAAAATGCTCTTGATTCCTCACTTTTAAGCTACGGCTGTCAACAGAAGTTGAATCAAGTTACTGCACTAGTAAATGCATGCAGAAGTCAAGCGAGAAGTGTTTGGTTCCTTCAAAACTGTTCAATTTAGGTCATTCTCAGGTTCACCAGAAAGCAATTATTGTACTAAAATACCAATTTGAGTCTGATTCATCTTCTACTGTTTCCATGCTTAGCAACTCATCTGTATTCTCTAATTCAGATTGTAAACTCCATCCCTGATAAAACACCAGAAGAACCTCTCCACACTGAAAGCGCCTCTGTAAAAACAAGAAGTTTTGCAAAAGCATCGTGATTTATGTTTTTTTGTTGAGAGAGGGATGGTACCTCTGATCACACGGGGCTGTGACGAGGTGGGGATAGGGTGCGACCCCACAGGCAATCCCTGGGCTGTCCTCGTCCCCATCCTTATCCCCATCCCTATCCCCGAGCTGGGGGGTCCTGAGAGAGAGGGGAGGGATACGGGGAGGAGAGGGCTCCAGAGCACGCGGGAAAACCTCAGCCTTGCAGTAACAGAGGTTTACGGGTCCCACCAGACCAAATGGATGTTGGAGGGAGGGAAAGGGCCGCACCAGGACTAACAGCATGTCAGAGGCCATCGCTTCGTCTCTCCTCCCTCATCTCGGGGAACTGGCACTTCTCTGAGGGGAACGGGATGAAGCTGCTGAGCTGCTTTCTGACAGCACCGGGGTGAGTCCCAAGGTAGAGGGAAAGGTGATCCACACATGGAAAGGGGCAAAGCCCTCCCTCTCAGCTCCAGGCTGTAAATATAATTTGTTCCAAATACCTGCCTGGGATTATAAAAACACCTTCTAGATATGTTTTAACTCAGATTTCCCCTTGTCAGGGTGCGGTGTGCAGCGATGTGCCTCCTTCATGCCTGAGGAGAAGCCTCCCGAGGAGCATGGCTTGGACCAGTAGCCAACTTGGAAAAAAACCCCAACGTCCAGAAAGGATGAAAGCAACCCCCTCCTCTCCAAAATGAACAAAACGGGCAGCACCAGCGCAGGCACAGTGGGACCAAGTGTGGGCAGGCTCATGCGTGGGCAGCAGCCAGGGGAGCCTACGCTGCCTCTTAAACCTTTAACAAAAAGATAAAGTCTCTGTAAAAAGGGTAATGGGTTAATCCATGATCATTCAATACCTGTTAGATCACAACAGCAGAAGTTCATTGTTTCAGCCCCTGGCTTCTGCTCTTTAAGTCCAGAATGAAACGTTCCATATATTAACAAAGAAGAGAATATAATAAACATTTTTCTTCCATTTCAAGCTGAATGTAAAATGTCAACCTCTGTTATCTAAAAGAATCAACCTCCCCCAACATCTGAGAGGGTTTCCAGGAAACATTTATGATTAATCTTGAATTTTGTGTTTTCTTGTAATTTTCTTCCCTTCGGTTTAGTTAGGATTTTGCACCTTAAAACTAAAATGTCACTCTTGGCACACCAGCTTCCCTCCAGTTCATGCATCTGCACGACCAACACCCTGAAGCCTTCCTCGCCTGCACCAGGCTCATCTCTGGGTATCTGGGTCTTCCACCGGTGACTCTCGCCGGCGGTTCCCGCGTGCCCTTCCACATGCCCGCGAGTGAAACTGGCAGCCGGCACTCCCTGGCATGCTCTGATGGTGACAACTCAAAATTGAAAGGATAAGGCTGTGGATTTAGTCCAATTTCTAGGGGGAAAGCGTCCATGTCATAAATACCACCACTGCAATGGCACCTAGAGGACACTAAAGAAGGTTAAATTGTTGGCCTGAACTACTCTGAGGTCTGTATCTGCTTAAGGCCAAACTCTTGGCTTCTTTACTCTTCGCAGAAGCTGTGTCACTGGATTCAACAGAAACTAATGCTTACCCTTTGTAATTATGGGCAATACCTTTATTACATCAGAGGATTACATGCATACAGAAATGAGATAGAGCAGTGCATCACAACTTTCACAGGAAGGCTGTAAAACAGGGGATGTTCACAGGCAGACTGTTACAGAAATCCTCAAAATGTTCTCCTAATAATTGTCCCTATTTAAAAACAATCTTTTTGTATTTTTCTATCACCAAAATTGTCCATCTTTTGAAAAATAAGTAATTACCTGTATTACTTAGTCTTTAACAAATCTGCTAGATATTGGTACTTACCACATACCAAATCTATTTCCAGCTTTAAACAGAAGGAGGTGCTACAAAGACCACCAAGTTAGCCCAAATCACAGAAATTAACCCTTGAAGCACCAGTTCTTGCTGCTGCTTTTTCTTTCTAGCAGGTGTAGTTGTCTGGCCATTCGTGATGATGCCCTACCTTCCCGTAATGCAACACGCTATATGGCACGTAGGGCAGGTAATTTTGTTTTATTTTATCCGTGCATAAGCATGCTTCTGCCCTCTAATGGAGAGAGCATGTTAGATGCATTTGAAGACATGGAGAGTGCTCTCCTCTGGGCAGCAGGAACTAGAACATCTCCTTCACTGTTAGTACTGCAAGAAGAACCAGTATATCGGAAGCCGGAGCCTGTCGGCTGTAATACCTGTACGCAATGTTCTCTGGCTCTATACAGCTAAGCTACTATAGCAAGCCTCCAAGATGGTACATGTCTGCATGGTAAATGGAATATGAATGTATGAGTTTATCGCCTGGAAGGCAGAGGACCTGCTAGGTGTGCCTTTCGTCTTACCATGGCCTCTCACTGTTCACGTAGACTCCTCCATCCTGGTGATCTCAAAAAGCTCTTCATCAAGATGCACGCTACCTGCTCCATGCACGGATTTTCTGTAGGCAAGGAGCGTTACCTTGGGAAGCAAACCTCCCAGCCTCCAGCCCCCGGCTCCAGTGAGGTTCCTTTCCACTGAACCATCTGCAGGGCAGGATGAGTCCTAAGACAGCTTAAACACCTCCAGCCATCAGCCCATCTTCTCACTGGTTAGACATCCAGCAGGCAGCAGTATCTAACGGACCGCAAAGGCCTCACACTGGGGTAGGAGAGAGCAAACGCAAATGCCCTTCTCAAAGAGGAGCTTGGCCCACGGTCAAGGTGGGCCTTGGAGGGGACGATGAGCTGGTGACTGAAACGTGGCTGGGCTTGTCCCCCCGAGAGCAGCCACCAGCCCTCCTGCCGTAGCTCCCACCACCACCGCGGCCAGCGGGCTCCGGCTGCAAGGAGACATCTCGCCGGGTGTGCCGGCGACGCTGCGCCAGCAGCGCGGGACGGCCAGCCCCGCCGCTACCGACCCCGGTCCTCCCCACTGCACGACGGAAGGAATATCCGACCGCGCAGGGGTCTGGGACTAGAAATTCCCAATGCGCTTTTTGAGATGAAATCACGTTAAAAGAATGCAGCTCTCGCTACTCATAAAGTCGGCTCTGTCATCGCTCCACCAACTGCGCAGCCTGCTACGCTAATTACAGTGCGTAATGCAATCAATACGATTCTCAGAGAAGAGAGTTATTTCTGTGATGTTGCGGTAAAAAAGCCTTACAGCAAGAACCGGCTCTCGGGCCGGCCTCTGTCTAAGAAGCTATCACTAATTTGGAGCGGGATTTTGGTGTCTTTGGATCCCTGGTGGCAAGGAAAACACTCTCCATCCCCACCAAAGCAACTGAGGGAACTATTAACTAATGACAGCATGTGGATTTTTAAGTATGAAGACCATCCTGTTTCAATCAGGTTCCTCACAGAAGAGATGAACGTGGTCCTATGATGACCGAGCTACCCCTGCATAGCCTCACGGTCCTGCTCTGCGAGTCTTTCCAGCACATCTCCTCAAGAAGAACAAAAGGACGTTTCAGGACCCCGCCTGAGCTGGCCCTCCCAGCACCTACAGACCCCGGGGCTACGATGCGCACGAAGGGTTCATCTCCCTTCCATGAAATATAGCTACTTATTTTCAAGATACTGCTTGAATATCACCTTTTTGAGCTTATGTGACTGCAAGACCTGAGTCCTGTCTCGCCGGAGAAGTCAGTTCACGCGAGCGAACAGACTGTTCTGAGGTCTCTGGCATTTTGGAAAACGGTTTTCTTGTAGGATCCAATTTCCTCTCTGTTTCTCATGGAAAGAGCAGAGGTGGTGAGAGGCTTTGGGGAAATGTTGGCTGCTGCCTGCTTTCAGTTCTGCCTGCAGAAAGCAAATGTCATCTGGACCTTTTTTTTTTCCTTCTTCTTACTGTGGAGGACTTTGCGAGAGGCTCTTCCTGTTGGGTGCATAGTGGGAAACAAAACAGAGAAAAAAATGCTAAGAACCAAAAATACCAGAAGCAGCAAACAAAGAAGTGGCTAAAATTAGTGTCTTCCGAGGCAGGTATGGACTTTTCCCCAACAGAAGCAGCAGAGGGAACTCCACAAGTCCGTAGCCCAACACGTCCCGAGACTTTCACCTTTCCTGTCCGTCCGCCTGTGCCCCTCGAAAGCAGCGGCCTTGACCTGCAACCCAGCGAGGAGGTCAAACCAACCGCCCTGGAAAGGGCAGGCTGCGGGAGGACGTCGTGTCGCAGCGGTCAGCGCACCGGCGCCCCTTTGGCAATCCCACTAGTCCAGCAAACAAGTGTACTTAGAAACGTATTTAGAAGCGAAATCCTCCTCCCTGCTTCCCATGCCTGCTGTACACACTGCCTTTCCCATTCTGATGTTTAGTTTGCTGCCTGAACATGCAAAAAAAGCAGCAATTCTCGTTTCCAGACTCCAGTCTCCTTTCCAGTCGCTGCAGCTAAAAAATCTCTTTTCTAATCCCTTCTCATAACCTGCCTCTTTTCAATTCCTCTGCCTACCCAGACTGCCTCTGGCACTTTCTTTGTACAGCTCAAGTCCTCAAGGCATTTACAGGTCTGAAGAGTTATTCTCAGCAGGGTTTCCAGACAACTTCTGCTGCTTTGTTCTTCTGGCTGAGAGGACATCAGTTCCACTTCAAAAATGTTTACAACTTGTTCTTTATTTTTGTGGAACTCAGGGCTATTTCTGACACAGAACATCTAACAACTATGAATGGGCATAGTCTGCTGATGAATTAAAGCCCTTTCACGAACTCACTTCAAGAATAAATAACAATATTCCCATTCTGACATTATCAATACCTGACTGCATTAAAATACATCAAGAACCACCCAGTCCTTTACCTCCTGATCCATTCCTGTAAAACAAAGCTGCAGAACATAAGGCTTTTCTCAAAGCTAACCAGAAAGAAGTATTATAGCATCATTTAATGCCAGGGCACTTAAACTCTTCTAATGCAAGGCCAAGATTGCAGCTCACCAGCGGACATGGCTCTGTTGCCTAAATGAAATGGGAGGCAGCCTTGGGTTGAGAAGCTCATGAAGTTCATGCAATGCTGCACATCCCAGCAAAGCTCAGAGCGCAGATGGATGGGCTCTAGCAAGCAATTCCCCAAGTTCTGGCTGCACTGCAGGTTAGTGATGGCACCACACATGACCCCACACATGACCATTAGCTCACAGGGCTTCAGATTGGCAGGATTCTTCCTCTGGTACTTTAAATGCAAGAAAAATTATGTTAAACTCTCTCCAGTGTTATTCTCTCAGGAGTTATCTTGCTGCATAATGATTCAGGTGGAAAATGATGACACACTTAGAGAAATAAGCAGTCAAAATGCATCGTGGTCAACATCACTTGACCAAACAGGTCCAAAAAAGTTCAACTTCTTCAGCATGGACTTTCCCCACATCTCCATTTACTAGTTCCTCTGCCTCCATAAGCACAGATTACAGAATCTTCTTTTCAATAATATGGACGTGTCTCTCTTTGCAATCTTGAAGATACCCAGCACATTGGTTTCCCTTGTCACTTTGCTGCTTGGCTTATTTCCCATAGGTAGAAATATTTCCCTGCTTTAGTAATTTCATAAACCATCTAAAAGCTTTTCTGCTTGAATAAAAGAGAGAATGGGAAGAGTTCTCACTTTGGGAAGGAGAGCTAGAGTTTTTGTTGTCCTGCTTAATAGACATTTCCATTTCCAGATACAGACAGATGATGCTTGATGTTTCAAAGGGATGCAATGACATTGCTGGTTTGGTGTAGCCTTCTGGCATGAAGCTTAGAGACTGATGTTAATGCTGGAGAAAGGCTGAGTGAATAAGCAAAGGATCAGAAATGGATGCATTTTCAGCATGTGGAAGCATTGGAGGCTCTGCAGAAAGGAAGCTCTCTGGACTGGTGCATAGGTGTCTTCCCCAGCGGGTGGGATCCAGGCGATGGGAGCATCGTGCCGTCTTAATATGAAACAGCATTTCATTAACAGTTGTACAACTCATTTGTAACAGAGAATTTGCAGTATCACGAGCAAGTTACCAACCCACCAGTCACTGCTCTTACAGAAATGTCATACCAGCACTGGAAGGGGGTCAGGTGGGAAGAAATGGGGCAGGGCAGTGGAACAGAGGCAACCACAGGTCCACGCTAACGTGTCTCTGGGTCCTTCACGGCACCTGCCCTGGACACGACATGTTCTGCCTCGCTCCACCATTTGCTCAGCAGCTCTATTTTCTGCACCCCCTCCCTGCTTCCTTTCTGCTCAAAAGGCTCTCAGCAGACTAAAAATCAAGCTGGCAGATTTTATGTTGAACCAAGTGCTTTCAAACGGTGTCAAAGCTCTTAATTATTAATAGAAAAGGTATAATGTGCCAGTAGGAAGCCAAACAGCAGTTTAGGAGGGAAGTGTTGGTAAATCAGGAGCCAGCATCTTAGTCATATCTTTTCCATCACGCCACTGCTTCTAATACATGAGGTAATTCTGCAAGTCTGGATGCATTAGTCACCAACAAATTGTATTCACAATTAAGGAGAACTCGACACTCCTCCCGAAATCTCTCATTTTTCTCTGGCATTCAATCCACTGCTATCTTACGTCCCCCAGAAAAGAAAACTCTCCCATCTGCCACCCCAGCAACCATATGGGATTCTTGGAAAATGAAGGCAATTAAAGTCCCTGTGGGATCACAGCTCCCAGATCAGCTGGGGGGTGTTTGGTAGGATCAAATATTTGAGGTAAACACATCCTGTGCACAGGGTGGCCCTGCTTCGCTGCTGAGCAGGGTTTGCCAACCGTAAGCGTCTCAAACCCACCGTACGCAGCTGAGGGTGGCCTCGTTACGGGACGTCGGAGCTGAAGGAAAGCTGACCGATACGTAACGAGCCTGTCCTTGCTGCCAGCCCTCGTCACCCTGAACCCGGGGCAGGACTGCCCCAACCCTCTGCCCCAGGGTCCTGGAGGACCTGCACCGCAGCACCAGCCCCGCATCGCCCCGGCCCCAGAAGCCCGCAGCAGCCCGGCTTCAGGCTCAGGGCAAGGGAAATCGGTCTTTATTTCCCAAAACCAAAACTCCCTTTTGCTGGCAGAGATGTCCTGCTGCAGGGAGCCATCGAGGGGACGACCGTATTGCCCGCAGGGCGGCAGGGACAGCTATGGAGGGAGATGCCAGGAGCTGACTGTTTTGCCCCACACGCTCTCAGACTCTAACATGAGCCCCAAAGAAAAAGTAATGATGTTCTGCAAATGCTGAAGGAGGTCAGTCAACCTACCCCACAAGCTGTTACTGTCAGCTCTCCAAAGGAAGAAAAGTTTCTTTTACTTTTTAAGTAATTTCTGGAAATGGTCAGAAAATCTACTGCACACCGTAAAAAATTAATTCCTGGCTAAGTAATCTTCCTCGCATAATTTGATAGAAGGCCATTTCCAGACTCAAATCCTAACAAAAAACAAAGACCGTTTATTTCAGCCTTCATCAGCACCACAAGCTAAAACTCTTATTTTTGTATCATGCAAATATTCCTCACGCAGCGTAAAGAACTAACACCTGCCCACATAAGTCATACACATTGGGAAAAACAATGAAGATTATTTTGGCCTGTAAAAGTAATTTGAGAATAATGGGTGAGTAAAGTCACCACATAATAATTTTCTGCATTTACTTGATTTGCCTGATTTCCTTTTGTATATTTCTTGTGCTGCTTTGTTTTGCAAGTATTCTGCAAACATCGGTTCTAGAGAGCTGATCAGAACATTTCACTCCAAAACCCAAAGACTACAACACTGAAATGATCCAGTTTGAACATACTTATCAAAAGAAGTTCCGTTTTTGTTCTGTTCTTTCTTTTTTCATCTTTTTTTCACTTGAAAAGCCCGAACTTGGTAATAACATTTTTGCCTCATCAGCTCTCATCAGTAAAACCCTCCTCCTCCAGTTGCACATCCCCTCCCAGTGCAGCCCAGCTGGGAGGTGTGAGCACGACAACCCTCCCAGTTTACTGGCCCAACCTCAATTCCTCTGCCTGCAATCAAGCTGAAAATGTAGCCTTTTCTCCCTTCCCATTAATCAAATACAGCAAAGATTAATACATTCAATTAACTTTTTTTTGGTTTGGTTATTGTTTCACTTCTACTTGTAACATTTCATGTGCTTTCCCAAGTCTCCCTGCGGGCTGCACCCACTGCCGTGGCCAGAGCACCCGAGGTTTTTTGGGGGGACCCCGGGAGGTCTCCGACCCAACCTCCTGCTCAGGCGGGGGGGGCTGTGAGACTGGAGCGGGTCGATCCACCGGGGCTTGGAAACCTCCGAGGACGGAGACTGCAGGCACGGATACCACGTTAGTATTACACCATTACACACGGAAGAGTCTGGCTCTTGTAAGAGACCTGAAAAACACTTTTTGTCATGTCCAACGTAACTAAAGCCACAGCAAGACACATAACTTCAAGTCCCATCTTGGGCTGCCATACTTAAAAGCTACAGATATATTGGACAGAGACGATTCGTTGGTGTCATTATTTGAAGAAGCAGCGGTTTTGGGGCAAACCAGCATGGGCTGGAAGAGCCCCAGCTGCCCAGTGGTCCTCAGCGCACAGCTGAGGCTCAGCCTTGGCTTTGTCACGTGGAAACCTCTTCGCCTTCACGCTGACGTGAACGTGGCTCCACAAACCCTTCCTGACTCAGGCACCGCTCCTCCAAATTACAGCGGTGCCATCAGGGAGGCAGGGGGAAGGTCCGTGCCGCTAGCCGAAGGCTGATGCCGTTGAAGAGCACGCGGAAGGCCGCAGAAGCTTTCCCGCATCCGCCACCACCACGATGCCACGTGGCAGCCTGCAGATGGGTGGGCATCCCGGCTGTGCTTAAAGAGGGGATAAATCTTCCCTGCTCCTCGGAGCTCCCCGGCAGGGTCTCCCGGAGCGAGGTTTGGGCCTTTGTTTAAAGCAGGCAGCTCCGTCTCCACGCCTGCGGCTCCCTCTCCTCTCCCCCCACTCCCACCCCTTCAGCCCGGCGTCGGCAGAAGCCGGAGGAGATTTTCCTCTCCTCCGCAGGGGACGCGGCTGCTTGCGTTCACAGTTTTTCCAAGCGCCGGTGCAGACAACAACAAAAGATGAAATACTGCTCCTTCCTCCCATGATTTCCTTTCCCGCTGTCCGGTAAACCCAGCTGGGACACCTTCACTGCAGGAAGCCTGCGGATCGCTTCAAACCCGGCCGGCCTCGTCGGTGCCGGCCGCCACCGCGGCCAGGTGCCGGCAGCCGCAGGGCTGAGCCGGGCGAAGGGGGGAGCGATGCCAGCGCGCGGGGGCGGGCGAATAATTAGCGGCGGTTCTTATGCTGCTGATAATTTCCCAGCTTAGCACAGCCCTGTCAACAGTGTCTGCGCAGCAGCTTGTGCACGGCCAACGTGCAGCTGGACGGAAAGCGGACAAGGGCAAATTAATCGGCGGGCAGGATCCCTTACGGCGGCAGAAAGGACCAGGGAGATTGGGTTACCTCCATTTTAGGTTAAAGTGGTGGCGTTACAGCTCCAGCTAATTTATGAAGTTAATTAGGCACAAGGATCTTCTTTCAGAGGGAGACAGGATGTCTTTGTGAGCGAGCAGCCCTGTTTTCCTCCTGCCCCTTTGGGGGAAATTGTCAGCTTTCTGCTGGGAAATCGGATCGCGTGGGAGGAGGGGGACAGCCGCCCCCGGAGGTGGTCCCCATCTGAACCCCGCTCACGCGCCGCTCCTCCGCCCGCCCCAGCTCATTCCCAGCCCTGGCAGTTGTAGCTGCCGGACGACTGGGGAGGTTTGGTACGTTTTCAGCATTTTCAGTGCCTGTGTGGTACGGCTGGAAACCAGCACTGCCTTCAGAAAACACTCCCGCATTCGTCAAAAGACTTTTACAAGGGACAGTCTAGGCTACATCCTTGATTTTGAATTAAATCTGCCTGCAGAAAGAGGAAACAAAGAACACATTCGGCCGTTTCTTTAAAATATTTTGACTGTGGTGACATTTATAGGTGGCAGAAAGACCTAATTTACTATCATTTCGCTTTCAGCAGTCTCAGTAAAAAATTTGGCTAGGCTCACGCTTGAGAGATTCTGCCCAAAAGAAACTTGGATGCAGACTGAGCAGAGGTGCTTGAAGCAGAGCCGGGATGCAGGGGCTGAGCGGGCTGGGGCGAGCGCTGCATGGCAGCCAGGGAGCAAAACACACCCTGGGACCCGCAGCTCGGCCGAAATCAAAGGGGAGAAGGGGGACACAAAAAAGAAAGGACTGGCCAGCAAGAAGATGAGTCTGAGATCTGCACATCAGCTCATAACAAAATACAGACTGTTCTGCTGGCTGCCCCAGGGAAGGCTTTGTTGTAGCATCTTCGATTCCTGCATCCATTTCCCCACAATGGCCGTAATGTATTTTCAAATACTGCTTTATTTGAAAGTAAAATTTCCATTAGCCAATATTTGTCTGAGGCAGTTTCTTTGAAGAAAATACTGCTATGCAGCTATCTCCACACTAATTACATGAATTAAGAAAGCAATGAAGGCACAATGTCTGTATTTTCTTTCCCGGGCTTTCACGAAAGCTGTCTAACGCATATGTGCCACTGAAGTTTAAGGTGCTTTTTTAGATCTCTTGGAGGGAGATCTAACATAATTCCGTTTGCGAGAAGCACCCTTAGATGTTCCCAGAGCAAATCACACAGAGCGGTGCTGTTCAAAGGCAGAAACTTCTGAAAAGTCTCCCGAGAGGCAGCACTGGGAAAAGCTGCGGACAGCGGGAGTCAGGCCGGAGGAGCTGCGGGACGGCCTGGAACACGGAGCCTCTGAAGAGGCCGTCCGTCCGTCTGTCCGTCTGCAACCGCCCGTACACCCCACACCGGCGGCAGCACCCAGAGGAGCACGCCCACGGTAGCTGCAAAGCAGCAGATTCAGAGCAACCACATAACTCACTCCTGCTGAGAAAGGGAAGACAGGCGCCTGATCCCATCGGTAAAAGGGCTCTTAGCCTGACATATTACCTTTGTTTTAATCGATGAGCCTGTAGAAAATATTTTGACGTATGACTACTAGTTCACATGGGGTTAGCCACAGAACTGGAGACTTATTTTATGAGAATATTTGGCTTAATTTTCAAGTTCAATTTGTGGAAAGTTTCTAGACCAAGAGCCAACTAAAAAGTGAAAGAGCTAAAGCTTTGAAAAGTTGTTATGCCAAACTCTGGGGGATATGAAAAGCCCACACAGCAGAAAAACAGATAAACCATCCATCTTCGACCTTTTCCTTCCACGAGCCCAAAGCAACGAGCCCGCCGAGCTGAGGTGCTGGGGGAGGCTGGCATTCCTTCAGCGCTGGACTTCTCCTCTTGGCCAAACAGCCTTAAATATCTCACCTCAAATGGAAGTTTGTAATTTCCCTCTGCCCTCCCAAAACAAGATCACTGCTCTGTGGCCTACAAGCATCGTTCTTTTTCACGTATCTTAAAACACCTCATGGAAGCGCACAGATGCTTAGAAAATAAATCCAGGATTTTTTAAACACAACATAGGAAAGAATTATGAAATATATACATATACAGGTATATATATGCAAGTTTTAAAATGTATTGCCATCAGCAACTAAGCCTCAAGTATATTTATCTGCGGAGCCTACTGAGTACGCTGCTTGTGTTTTTCATGAAACAGGTTTAAGGACGTTTGCCAGATACTTGAGTCACTAAAGTTTATGGAGCTTTCTAACTGCAGGCACAATCTAGGACTCCCAAGTTAAAACTGCTTTAAAAAAAACAAACAGACACCCTTATAACAGTCTGCACCAAAAAAAATAAGTCATAAGATACTTCGAATATTATGTCATCTGGAATAAGCCAAGCAACAGATTGGGAATTTTAGGATCTTTTCTCAAGTAAGAAAACTAGGAGATAGGCGGTTTCTGTTTTAAACTGGAAATAATCTCTACCCCTCTTGAGCACAAAGCCAACCCCACGTCTAAAATACAACATGCAACCCCCAGAGTCATCTGCCTAAATCCCCCTGCCCGGCCCAGCGCAGAGAAGCGCCCCGGGTCCTCCGGCAGATAACTGGAGTAGGAAGCTCGCTTTGCCGGCTGGACTGTCTGCCTTTTTGTTGCAGAAATTTGGCATTTTCCCCTCTCCCCAGGTCCCAGCCCACCCTGCAGTGCCACCAAGTGCCCTTCAAACCACGCTAATGGTGAGCCTCAGCAGCAAACTCATTTTTCTTGCTGGCACAGAACCTGACACCTCATTTTTGCTGTGCTGTCCCCAGTCTTGCTCTCGTAGCCTTTTAATATTTCCTGTGACTCCAAACAGGAGAGGAAACAATTACATTTGGGGTAACTTCACCCCAGTCTGCGTCAAATGCCACAGGCAGTTTCATGGCTGAGAACCCTCTGCCCCTCCAGACAAAATTCTGTGCGGATCAGTTATTAGGGGTGTCCCAGGGCTCTTCCCCATTTCCATGAGCAACACAGCAGCACCTCACAGCTCTGTTAGGAGACGGAAAACACGCAAACCCCAACCAGACGTATGAGGAGGTATCGAGGGAAGGAAAGACGAAATAATTGTGTATCATGACACTGCTTGGAAGGCAATGCTTTGAGCAGCAGTTTCCCTGGGGACCTGGGGTTGGTGACCAAGGGTTGGGGACCACCCAGGGCACCTCTCGCACCAGCTCCGGGCCATCCCACCCTGCTGGGACCACAAATGCCGAGTGTAAAGCCCCCAGTCCCAGCATATGACTGCAGTCAGGAACAGGTCTGCTCATCTTAAAAAGAAATTTAGATAAGGCTTTTCCAGAGGAGCTATGATCACAAGATTTTACCTAATCCCTAAAAAATGCCATTTTTTTGTTTGGCAGTCAGCAGATCCGCCCCTTGAGGCTGGCCTTCGCAATTAAAACCCAGATTAGGCAAAAGACCAGCATTTCGGGGTCTGGGCCGAGCTTTGCGTGGCTGCACAGAGCAGGGCTGGTGGGAGACGCTTCTCTCCAGCCCGAGCAGTTACCAGCTGTGGTTCGCTGTGTTTCACCTAATGGTGCCAGGCACAGAGCGGGCGCTCAGGGCTGTAATCGTCCCCAATGAAGGGCAGCAGAGGACCCGCGGTGGTGGAGGAGGGTCCGGGGGGGGGCTGGCTCTGATCGCTGGCCCCAACAACGCCTCTCCCAGCTCTTGGCTTTCGCCGGAGCCGCAGTGGCTCCTGGCCAGCCGGCCACAATGTGGTGGAAGGAAGAAGAAACGGCTTTGTTTTGCCCAAAGCCTCACAATTAATCAAGTTTCTATTTCCTCGCGGTCCCACTTTACCTACCCAAAATGCACCAGGCAGTTTCTATCACCATGTAAGAGTCCAGACACCCTGCGCCTATGACAAGGTTTTCTTTGCAGTTTCGTATGAACAGAGAGAACTAGAAAATGAAGCTAAAGTAAAAAGAAACGTCTTTACTACAGCAAGTACAGCTAGGATGGCATTAAGAATTTGATGCAATGTGGGAACCTCCCAAGCAGGCTAGCGGCCCCAACTCTGCCAGCTGCCATCCCCTGGGACACCCTCCTGGGCACCAGCTCTCCCACCCAGGAGGAAGAGGACCCCTCTGAGCACAAATTACTCCATTTTTATAGCAACACACGCCAATACAAAAACCCAGTACCTTTTCCCAGTCTTTTTCCAAATTAAAAGTGGGGATGAATATTGGGGTGGGGGGAGAGCGGGTAAGAATCCAGGTTTCTCAGGGACGGGAGTACTTGATTTAAGAGAAAATTTCTTAAACAGAAGTGCCAGAGATGCCATTTCAGAGAGACATTCCCAAAGTGGCTGACGGGAAGGCAGGGTGAGGGTGGGACCCGCTCCTGCACCTCTAATTGCCATTATTATTCAGGAGTATAAACAACATGAGCAAAAGAAAAGAGAGCCACGAAAGCCTCTGCAAAACAAGGGCAAGCGAGCAAAAGGGAGAGGAACTGAAGAGGTTGTGCAGGTTGAGGGCTCATTTCTGACACACCACAAGCCCCTCTGGACGGAGGACGGACGGGCAGACAGCATGGTGGCGGACCCTCTGCCAGCCCGCCCCGAGCCCCAGCCCCTTATCAGCACTGTGTCGAGGGTTCACCAGCTCCCCTGGTCATATGCAGGGCAGATCCTCTGGCTGACGGTCTCTGTATGGTCTTACGTTAATCTATAGATAATTTTTTTTCCTTTTAAAAGCATTGCTGGGCTCCGATCTCCTGAACGTCTTTCATCCTTCCAAAATGGGCAATATACTTATATGGAAAATACAGCTCGAAACCATGAAGCGCATCAGTTCTGCACCTCACTTACATCATTTGATAACAGGGAGGGGATTATTTCAGAAATACTCTGACCTGTAAGCCTGACCTCCAAGAAAAGCTGGTGCACAGAGGGAAACAGAAGCTCAAAAATTCCCTGGCAGGTCCATGCTCGGAGGCTATTCCTCGCCCCTGGCACTGCCACGCTCACCGCACCCTGCCAAGGAGAACCAGCTGCTGCCTGATCCCAGAGTTGCTCTCAAACCAGTTACCTGTGACCAGTTAAACAGCAGGGAGGGCTTTAATAAGCAGAAGAGGAATAAACAACTCAAAGGGGCTTTGGCTGCACGTACACCCTTCTTCCTACCCGCATGCATCAGCAAGCAGGGGTGAGCACAGCTTCGAGCACGTAACCACTGCTGAGACCGGCGGGAGGTGATCCGCTCCTCCGGCACGCTGCGCTCCTGGGCTCCGCAGCTCTGCGCGGGATGTGCGAGAAGGAGCTGCGGGAGCCACGTCCCCGGCACTCGCAGGATGCCCGTGTTCCACCTGTGTCGCCTCCAGGGATGTGGAATCTGGAGAGGACTCATCTCAACTCGGATGGGGGATCCCACCTTCGGCACATGATAGCGGTGGCCAGAAAAGCCAGCTGAACTTTAAACTGTGCAAATTTGACCTGTATGTCAGCAATGGGAAAATGAAATCCTGTATTGCTGTTTGCAGAGTGGTGGGTCTGGATCGGTCCAAAGCTCAGACCCCAAGACTAATGGGGCTTTGCAATTAATGCCAGAATTATTTGTGCAATTCCAGCAGAAGACAGGAATGGATAGTGAAAGAGGGAGAGAAAGGGGGAAGAGACATTTGACGTGGATGTTACCGAGGATGTATATATAACCTGCCAGCTCCCAAAGCCCTTGCAAGGACTGGGCCACACCAAACAGGGCAGCAACAGCCTGACATGAAACAAAACTGCCAGACCGGGACGTGGCTCAAGCACACAGCTCTGTCCCAAGGACGGACTGGAGGTGATCCTGCTCTGTGCTGGCAGCACACGTCCCCAGCGCCGTAGCCCTGTCACCATGGCCCGCTGCGATGAGAGCGGCAGCTGGCTCAGCTGGACTGCAGATACCCCCCGCACAACTGTGACCCGAGGTGCAGAGCAGAGCCTCGGTGGCCTGCTGGCACCGTACCCCCTTATTCATCACAGGAGATGACCTCCTCTTGCTCCTTCTGACACCCAGCAGAAGCATTCAGCTGACAAAGATGGCAAATCTTTTTGCCGAGCCAGCAAGATGTTATCTGTTGAATGCAACAGTTCATTATTAACCATCTTCTTTTGCATTTTAAAGGTATGAAAAACGCAGCAGTGACTAACGAGCATCTCTCCTGCAAGACCGGCTGGTTCCACTTCACCCAATGGCTCATCCAACACCACTGTCGGAATTAGTAACTTCAACCGAACACTTCTGAGCAGCTGCCATCCCAGCTCTTACTGCCGAATCCAGTGTGATAAAGATGGGATTTAGTTTTAGGATGCAAATCCCAGGGCAGGACAGAGGGCAGAGTCAAGATGCTGCTGCTGGTGCTGCCCCTCAGACAAACCGCCTTGGCCTCTCCGACTCTACCCAACTAGATGCTCAGTATAATATATCACAAATATCTGTAAAAAAAACCCAAATGAAACTAAAAAGTGGCTGAGCATTTCTAGAACTTTAACTATAAAGGCAGAAATGACAGTATTATGCGACAGCAGCTGACAGACATGGCTATCATCACTGACAGTAACCACGGGTTGCCTCTGCGGCCACGAGAAAGCTCAGCTTTGCCAGGACTGCACAAGCTTACCAGTGTTTTAAAGCACTGTATTTTATAGGAAAATAGATCCACTCTTGAGGATAGGTTTCTTCCACTGTATGAGTTAAACTGGCCTAGAGTCAGGGTGCCAGGGCGACCGCTGTATCACCCACGGGGAGCAGCATTCCTTGGAGCACTCGCACACATAACCTCTTTGCTGTGCTTTCACCGAGCTCTGCTCAGAGAATAAAATGGCACTGTCTCACAACTTCTCTGTGCCGAATAAAATAAAAGCTGAATATGGCTGTAAATAGTTCTTGGGCTTTCACAGCCTGCAGGCAACTCCCCAGACATGCTCTCTGTGTGCCTTCAGGGGGGTCTTTCTGTAAATAAAAAAAGTTTGTTCTAGCTGCCAACTTCACACGGCATCCAGAAACCAAGAAACTCTCCCCTGAATTCCTAACCAACACCAGCTTCTGCTGCCCTTTACACCTGGCTAATCTTCCTGCTGACAGTGTAGGGACATGGCTCCTGAAATAAGAAGGATTTGTTCTTACAGTAATCTGACTAATGAAGCAGTGTACAGTAAAGTTCACATCACTCCTACTACTGACGACTCCACAAAAGTTAAAAAAAAAAGAAAAGCAAAACTAAACAATTTATTTTTGCCGCAGAGATCTGCATTCTGCGCGGGTACAGGGAACAGAGCTGCTGAATAAGGCTGTGTCATGTTTACGTAGTTATTTTTCAGAATGGAAAAAGTGACTTAAATTCTGTGAGGAACCAGCAGCATTTGAAGGTCTATTTACTTCTCACATGCTTTTGCTTACGTGTGTCACAGCTGATAACTGCCAAAGCTGTTTGCATTTTTAAGAGATTATTTATTCCAAAAAATACTGCCTACCCTGTTTGATACATTGATGATGCTGCACTGGTTCGTCTACTGCTAGACGTGGATTTGGGATGGCGAGGGACTTCAGAGCAGAGCACAGGGACGGGGCAACGAGAAGGCGCAGGCCTTCAGATGGCACGTCACGGCCACCAGCACCACGGCTTCAGCACGCCGTCCCCCCCTGCCCCGCCGCCAGCCCGCGGCTCCCCTCCCGACCGCTCGGCCCAGGACCAGTAAGGCGGCACTGATGGAGGCCGTTTTGCAAATATATTAGTACTTGAGATTTCTCTCGTTTTCGAGCAGGGAAGGAGAAATGTCATTCAAGTTTTAACCGCGATGCCTAATGAAGATTTATTCTGGTCCTGTAAATCAAAAGCACATGGGAATAACCTCTCTTCCTTAGACTAACTGGGTTATTTTTTCATGACCACTAGACCTTAGATCTGCTCCTCATTTCTTTCCATACCCGCGGAGGGCAAGAAATGGCCATACTTGGTCAACGAGAAAATAAAGTAAAATGCAAATAGACACGTGATGACTAAATCCAAGTTTCCCAAAGCTCTTCTTTCCCTAAAGGCAGAGTCCCCGGGGTGAAGGAGGTGCGGCAAACAGCGTGTGTCAGGGCTGGGTGGCGGAGCGGGGGGCTCGACCTGCCCCGCAGCCCCCAGCACCCCCGGTTCCCGGAGCCTGCGGGTGAGGACGGGTGCCGCCATCGGTCCCCGCCGTGAGCCTCGGCGATGGGCACAGCCTCCCCCGGCCAGGTCCGGCTTCCCTGTCACCTGGGAAAAACCCCGACTTCGAAGGCCCCCGCCACACCACCGGGATCGCCGATGGCCCCGGAAAGGTGTGGAGAGGGGGAGACACCATCCAATACAGGCAGTGTCGTTAGGCTGGTTGTTATCTCCTCGAGAAATCAGGCAACAATGCCTGATAATATTTCATTTTGAGGGAGCAACAGATGATACTTCCTTCATCAAGTGATTGGGTTTTTTTTTTTCCTGCATTCATTATTTTTGACTTGGCTTGCACCTAAGAGAATTCCGAGGGCAACCGGTAAAGGCGTTGATTTTGTGAAGGGAGCTGCTCTGTAATTACCCGAGCAGACACTGACCAGCCCGTGAACTCGTCCTACGTTAAAAGGACGTCAAGATTGCCAAGCCGTGTACTCCAAAGCTGGGAAATGCTGAAACAAGTCAGCACCAGAGCACTGGTGAAGCTTCGCCCTTTGGCTGCCCGACGGCCGGGCACGCACCGGGCCCCACCGCCTCCCCGAGGGAAAGCAAGGAGCGTTAAAGGACAGATCACATATGCGTGAGGGCAGGGAAATTAAGGCAGCTTTAGTTCTGGGCATCTCCTCGTGCATGGGGACCCCCAACCTCGGGGGATTCCCTTCCAAAGTCGAGGGGCTTCTCAGGGCTTTAGAGAAGCAACAGGGTCATGCCGGGTCAGCCCCAGGCAGGGCTGAGCCTGTCGGTGCCCGAGGTCTGGGCTATTTAATAGCTCGGTCCCCGCTATTTTTAGAGACACCCACTCACACAGCTGACGCTTGAGTGCCACCCCACAGAAAAAGCCACATTTCTGAGCCCGCTCTGCAGATAAAGCCTCCTCCCGCGCCTCCCCCGACTCATCCCGCTCCCACCCCGCTGGCCCCAGGCTCAGCCCAGCCCCGCGGACCCCAGACCCCGGCCGCCCTGCTCGACACCCAAGCTGACGCACGCCTCGTCCCCGCGGCGCTTCACCCGGGGCGATAAAACCGCAGTCACGCCACAGGCGAAAACCAGCCAAGCGTCTGCAGAGAGCGGGAGCGAACGCGCTGTGGGGAACAGTCTCTGGTCACGGGATGACTTGCGGGAAGGTCTCTTCTCTCTAAGCGCTGCCCAGCGCATCTCGGACGCAACCGCCGCGGAGGCAGGCTGAGCGACGGGCAGAGCGCTGCCCGTTCGACCCCGTTCAGCGGTGACACGGCACGTACCGCAGGACTCGGGATGCTGAAGGCAGACAGGCGGGTTTGCACGAATCCCTGCCCAGGGCTGGGGAAGGAAAGGTCAGGCGAGCAGGAATGGCCAGGTCCTCCTGGGGCACCTTGCCACGAAGGCAGCCCAGAAATGGGATGTTTTTGCCTCTGAGAACACTGCGAAATAATCTTCCAACAGAGACAGAGGGTCGTATAACTTCAGAAATCAACAAGCCTCTAAGAGAGCGTTAGAAACCTGCAAGAAACAACTGTTCAGAAACATCCCAGAAGTGCTGTCTGGCTGCGCTTCACTTCAGCAGAGGTAGTGGAGCAGCCCTTCAGTGGCAGCATAAAATTTAAAAGGGCGTGGGGGTATAAAATAAGCGCTCAGAGCCACCTCTGGGAAACATTTCTGCAAAGACGTGGCCAAGGACTTTAAAAAAATGAAAGTGCCCAGCTTTTGTATTCTAGTCCCATTTGCTGGGCACGAAATAGCAGCCAGCCTGTCCTCCCAACAACAGCCACCCACCGCTCCTCTCCCTGGGAGAAGCAGCAGGACGGTGTGGATGGAGCAGGTCATCCCGGCACTTGCCTGCAGCCAGTCGACAGCGGGGTGCACGGCTATGGCTGAGATGGGGCACCTGCAGGACCCGGGCAAGCATCCCTCGGGCTAGCTGCAAATCTCGGGTGCTCTGCCACCCACCCCAGCCCTTCCCGTGCGCTTCTGCTGCTCACCTCCCCTTCAAAAAGAAGGGGCAGAAGGCCCCTGGGTATCATTTGCACATTCATACTTACAAGAGTGCAGGCTGGCAATTTCATGGAGTCGCAATGCAAAAATGCAAGCTCATCTAGTTACCAGGCTAAATATCATCTGGCCCCACCCCACCTTCAACACAGTCCCGCACAACAAGAAATTACCGTGAGAGGAGAAACTGAAACCCTCGCGACTCCATCTACCTCCTCCAGTAAGTTTAGGCTGCTGTTTATTTTCCAAACTGTAACACACTAGTTGTTCAGGTTTGCAAACAACTGTAAAACCTTGCAGTGAGTCGCAGGTAGGAAGCCAGCCAGAAGCACCCAGTACTATACCCAACAGCTGATTTAAGGCATTACACTTATTTTAAGCACTAAAAGGTGATTCTAACGAGGCTGTGTAACGCAATCTGGCTACCGCTGCCTGTGTTTGCAGCACTCACCTCTGATTTGGTCTCAGCCAGATTTAAGCACTCAGAGTGGCCGCCCGTGCCCCCAGCACAGCGGGGCCCTGCACGCAGCAGAGGTCTTTGAACAATACAGGGGACACAGGTGAGACTAATAAATAAATAAAAAAGGGAAGAAAAAATACAAAGCAAGCACCAATCAAGGGGTTGGTTATCTGCAGTGATACACCCTACATCAGAGGCTTCACAGGTATGCATTACAGAGCCACCATGGCAAGATGCTTTTATTTAAAGGATTTTAAAACCAGCAATCTTAAATCTTCTGTTTTTCATGATCACACAATTTAGCTTGAAAACTTCCCCCGCTTCAGCTGAAGTATGTATGCTAGAAACACAGCACTTTCTGGTTCTTGTTTTGCCATGTTTTCTAAGGCAGGCATTTTCTGCAAGGGCAGGATAAAGAAACCGATGCTCCTTTAGAAACAAATCCCCCTCCCTGGAGCTTTGGTGGCCCTGGGCAGCCAGCCCCGGTCCCTCCGCACCCTGCCGCCGCAGTGACAGCTCCTGGCATGGGACAGCAGTCCTGCTGACTCACCGAGTACAACTCCCGCCCAGAGCAGTTTTTCCATAAAAATAAAACCAGCCCTAATAAATAAATGCATTCCCATAGTAAAACCCCGATTGGTGGCTGGGAAGGAAGAGCCTTTGCCCTGCAGCAAAACAATTTCCCTCCCGGTTGGTGAAGGAGGACCACGTTTGAGTGAAGGCAAGTCTGAGAACAACCGCGTTCCCCCTGGGAGGAGGACGGGGGTAACAGCACCGAGGTGGGGACACCTCGGCCCCAGCATGGTCACTGCTGTAACACTCATCACACCCAGAAGTTAGGGACGAAGCGGCACACAAGAGTGAGATTTAGGAATCGGCTCAGCTCCCCGTGGAGCAGATCTGGGGGAGACATGAGCATTCAGAAGGGAGCCAAGAAGCTTTTGTAAACAAAAGCTCAGACAAACATCCCTAATTTCACAGATAGTGTTCACAATTTTTAGCATTGCACATTTAAAGGCAACCTTTGAACGCATCGGCGCTCACTGCAACAAAAGGAAAACAAGAAACCCCCCTGACTTGCAGTCCTTAACATTTGTACTCCAACAAGTCTCCCACTGAGATCAACAGGAGTTATTTCCACAAGAACATCAGTTATCAGCTTAATAAGAAGCAAGAACATCAAAATGACCCAGCTCCTTTCCCTGCAGTTTCCCAAAGCGCTTTTACAGAGGGCAAGCAGCTGTGCCACAGCTCCCATGCAGTCAGGAGCCACCGTGCCCAACATGAAACGTCGCGTGTGGGGACACCCCACTTGGGCTCTACAAGGCTTAAAGGATGACGGTGGAAGCACTGCATCCAGCTGCAGCCTGTGGGGAGCAGGCAACTAATGATGGGAAGGTTTGATGGTCTCAGGCACACCGCTGCCTCTGCCGTTGGCTGGGCTGGAGAGCAGCTCCAAGGTGGACATCACTTTGGGGCAACACAACGGCACAGCTTTCCCTGAGCACAGACCAGAGTTTGGTACCTTGTGACCAGCAGAAAAAATGTGTTTTCCCCTTCACAGCCGTCACGCTCTGCCCGCTTCGCAGCACGTGTGAGAAGGTGACGCAAAGGCACTGATGCCACGAGACAACATAAGCAAAGATTTTAAAGCGACATTAATGTCGAAAGGCTCATCGTGTGCCCCTTCTGCTCATCGCCCTCCCTAGGTGGGCACCCAGCTCAGGACAGCTTCAGCTGAGACTGGGGCCTGGCGGGACGGCGAGGCTGGACAGGACACCGGGGTAAAGTGCGGGCAAAGGGCGAGAGACGCACCAACACCTAAAGGCATCAAACCTCAGAATAAAGCAGGAAAAGGCCCTAATTAATGAAGGCATTTCCCCTGCACGGAAGTCTCCATCAGCCCATTTTTTCCAGCGACGCATTTAGCAGAAAATAAGGAGTAGATCAAATTCTGGTCAGGAGTAATTTTTAATTTACTAACCTTTGCTGTTGTCCCATTAGGGAAGCAGAGGTCCCTTTCTCGAAGGGAAGGAAACACTGAATCCAGGATTCTTTTGTACTTGTTCTCTTAAAGAGTTTCTTGTTCAGAAAGAAATCCCTTTTTCTTTCAAGGAGGAAAGCAGCACTTCCTGGCCTCCGCACACCTGGAATTTTACAGCTCTTCAGCTGCAGGGTTTGAATTTTGGCGAGCACTGGCTCCCAGCTCAGGCAGCTGATCAACTCGTGGGCAGGCTGCCAGGAAAGCCAACCCCTCCTAAACGGGTCCTCAAACAGGACAGCCCTGGCCCACAGCCGAAAAATTAGAGAAAACAGTGAAGAACACAAGAAAAAACCCAAAGTCCTGAAGCAGAGCTCAAAGATGGGTCTCACGGGACCAGCAGAGAATTTGGCAGAGTATTTGAAGGAGTGCAAAGGGCAAGGCACCCTGAGACCCTCCCCACTGCCATATACCCTAATTGTGGGTCCGGTAATTACAGGGCAGCACCAGAACCCCTTGCACGGCAGTGACAGATACTACAGACCGACTGCAGTGTGCGTAGCTGCCCAAGGCTTCCTGCAAAGCCCAAATTACTCAGCTGGTTAAAAAAACAGAAGCGGCTTTATACAGATATTATTTGGGTAGTCCCGCAGAGCAGCAATGACAAAGCCGCCGGGATACTGGCACCATTCAGACACCCTGCCCTGACCCAGACTGCAGTCTGTAAAGAGCCGGGGGGCAGGGCTGGGGGATAAACCTGCTGCTGGCAGCCCTCCTTGCCCTCCTCATCCTCGCGACTGCAAACCAACACCCCTCGTAGAGCGCTGACCACTGAGGGCAAAACACCACGGACCTGCCGGACCTGCCAAAACCATGGGCACAGACTTGTGTTCGTGGGTAAGCGGGCACAGAGGGGCTGAAGTGACATCTATACATACTCTTTAAAGAGAATAAAATGACGTCAGATGCTTCATTTCTCATTCAAAGATTGGATTAAAGATATTTGATTTAAATATTTGGGGTTATAGAGAAGAAAATATTTGCCTTGTGGTATTATTCACCTTAAGACTCACTTTTCAACCTTTAGCTCAACATGGACTGAAAACTTGTGTATTCCTGCGTGTGTAGAAATGATCACATAATCACTGGATTTGAGGAAAAGCACCGAATGCCACAAACACCATCAGAGCCATAAGAGCTGCCGGTGCTACCCTGCTAATCACTATTTCACTTCGCAAAATTGTAAAGGCCCCTTAACTGGCGGCAAGCAAATGGTTTCACTGCCGGTCTGCTCACTTAATTCCTCAGTAACAGCAAGATGCCTCTGTTCCCCAAAGCCTCACATAGCTTTAACTGATTTATTCTGCTGAACTTCTTTATGACTTCCTTTAAAAAAGAAATTATTGGAAGAGGCAACTCTTGGAATCTGAAAAACTGCGAATTTGGCAAACAATTCCTGTAAGGTCACAGCAAGACTCAGGCTCACAAAACTTGCTGTATTATAAGTCACATAATTTTTTTTACCCTCGAAGGATAAATAAACTAAAAACATCCTGTTGGGGGAATGGTATGTGACTGACTTCCAGAGCTTCAATCAAAAGTACGGGCATGGGATATCGACGCACCTTTACGCGGTACATAATATATGTAACGCACAACCTTAGTTTAGAGGCATCCTACCTTTTGGGTGCTCTATTCTGCCACCGCAACACTCCTTGCAGGCGGCTTTCTCGCAGTAGGTAAATCCACAGACAGCAGGCGAGGCACAGAGCTGAGCCTTACGCACCCCGCTCCCGGAGCCAACGCCAGGAGAGGCCAACAAGAGGCTGGGCTGGTTTGGTACTCATGCAGCTCACGGTTTTAGTGGCAGTAATGGTGAGGAGAGAGGCAGAGCAGATGGATGAAAGCCAGAGCCTGTCCTCTGTTCACACACAGGCTCACGCAGGCAGTAGTGCCAGCTGCCCGCTCCGTACTTACCTTTCTGCCCGTGCAAACCGCTGCAGGCACGGGTCCCCGCATGCTGGCAGCGAGGGCTGCGCCCCAGACCCCCCAAACCCCAACCCCTGCTCTCTACCAAGCCAACAGCCACACGTTTCACCATCTCTACCAGTACCCGCCCTGGTACTCATCCATTTCGAGCCCTTAGCAATCCTTCTGCTGATAACCAGAAGAAAGCAGCTAAAGCAAAAATGTTGCTGTCTGCTCTCAAGGGACTGGGGGCTTCTACGGTTGAGTGGGAACTGGAAGTGTTCAGAGCCTGTGGGAGGACTGGAGGGGTGGGAAGGAAGGTCTGCCTTAATTGAGAAGGTCGCCGCATACGGCAAGGCCATAAACTGCTGCGGCAGGAGCAGCATTCCTCCCGGCTGATCCATAGGGACGGGCAGGGGCGTGCCGAGGAGCGCTGGGGGGAAAATTGGCTTCGGCTTGCAAGGACTGCAATGGCTCTTGAAGATCTGAGCAGATCTTCACATGTACGAGGAGGGGAGGTTCTGTGGGAAAATGCTATCGGGCCCGGCAGAGCCGCGGCAGGAAGGAAATTCCCCCAGCAGAGACGGCCATCGGCGCGAGGGCTCAGCTGTGTCGAGTTCAGGGGACTTCATAAATAACTCGGCCGTCCCCAGGGAGTCATTGCTAAGGTCGCTATTTTTTCCCTTGAACTTTCCAGATGAAGGAAGCAATAGCAGAAGCAATGGCACAGATTTGGCCCGAGATCAACTGTACTGACAACAGTCATAGAATTTAACTCAGAAGAAAAGTCCTTTGTGTTTGCTGGAGTTATCACCAGATGGGTCGAGCAGTTCAAGCAGCAGTGTGGAGTTCTGCTCGAAAAATATTCCACATGTGCAAAATAATCAGAGCTGAAACTCACCAGCAGATATAACCCACAGTCACTAATTCCACCGCTTAGACCGAGTTAAAAATGCAGGGCACATGCTAGACACCCATTAAAAATTAAAATATTAAATTGTATTCTTCAACAAACTGCTGGGATTCAGAGTAAGAAACAGCCCTGATTAAAGATTAAGGATGGAGAGCTTATAAAACACTAATTACCACTGTACTTACAGTGAATTTGGCCTGTTGGGTTTAATTACTTCTAGTTCAAGATCACTTGAGTTCAGGCTGGGCTGGGGAGCGCTGTTGGAGTTGAGGAAGCTGTTTACGTTTGAAGAGATGACGGATTCCAAGCTGGAGTTGATGATACTGTTCCTGTTCTCCTCTAAAAAAAATCAAAACCCAAGAATCGTCAGCCATCACACACAGCTGCCATTGCATACAAAATAAAGAGCATACTGCTGCAAAGGCATCGAGCGTTCCTAGTAGTAATCCTTGCCCTAATGCAAACAGGGCAGCAGCTTCCCAGATCTCAGAAGACAGGCAGTTAGTTTACGGAGATATTATCCAATAAACTATAAGAAATACCAGGTGCTCTTTTTTTTCTTTTAAGATGCAGCTACATTTTAAATGAATACCTTTTTTAGTAAGAAAATACTCAATTTTCTCAAGGCATTAATATTTTATATTCCCAAAGACATCCAAAGTACTACACAACCTGAAAAAAATTAAAATGCAAACTATATACAGGAGTGCATTTCTCTGTGACTGAAATCAGCTACCAAGGGTCTGAGCGTTTGTGTGACAGAGTAGGACAACATTTTAGAACAAGAACAGGACAGATCACCCCGAAGTTTATCTCAGAAAAAAATGCTTCAGCCTAGGACTTGACGTCAACGACTATCGATCTTTCCTGGCCAGGTCTATAAGGAGAAAGGGGACGGGGTCTCCGCTCCATTTCAGCTCAGCTCTTCTGAAATACAGACCAGCTGTGGGTCAGAAACTTGGCTTTATATCTGATCCGAAATAGTGCCTCATGCCCGCTCCCGCCGTAGTGCCGGCTGTACTGCGTTGGGGAAATGCTGGCACTGCTCCGCTGACAATCTGGAGGTTTCTTAAGAGTTTCTTGTTTCCCCTGATCATATCCTGTTAAAAGATTTCCCCCTTATTTGTGTAACTTCAGCAGTGAGGAGTGAAAATATTATGCATCCCAAACCCACATCCGCAGCATGGGCTCCCTCCTCAGCTTTACGCCGATTACCTAAAATCACATTAATTCATTTTCGTAAGATGCCTTTTCCGTATAAGCAGTAATTGTAATTGTGAGAAGCAATTATCATTACTGATGGCATGGAAAGCAGCCCTGTTGCAGAGAACTGCTACTTCTGTGTTGACGTTTTCCTGAAAAATAGGCATCTGCTGGAAAACATAATGAGTCCTACTTCAATGATAAATCTTTCAAAAATTATTTTTCCAGTGCACACTAATATAATCAAATTACTACCAAAAAGCACATAGAAATAGGGAACCCCTTATACTCAATCCCTTTAAATTGTACACCTCTGCTTGTGTTAGAAGGAGAACATGTGATATTCATCCATATCCTGTACACATTTAAAGAAGGATAAAAGAGTGCAAGAAGAACTCCTGGGATATATGAAAAGTTAATCCTGAACATACAGCAGAAAGAAACCGCCTGTATTTCTGTAACATAGCTTGGCAGCAGCGTTGTCTCAGGCGCAGATGAGCATGGTGTTTCAAAGAGAAAAGTCCACATTAGCAAAAGGTTTGTGGATGCCAGGGGGAAGAGCAGAGTCTAATGCTCCTTGTCACACTCCTTCGCTAGAGTTGCTGCATTTTCCTGGTACCTGGACAAAATCAGCGCCTACATGGCAGCAAGACAGGACTAAAACTTGGTTTAGCTCAGGTTGCGCTTGTCTTCCAGAGATCAGCCAAAGCCAAAGTTGTGATAATTATGTTGATACATGTCAACACATTCCTGAAATTGCATTTCATTAATCTTGATCTCCAATAAGCCACCAAGGGAACAAGCAGCACATACACCTCTCTGTCCCCAACTTTGTTCCTCCAGTGCGCCTAATAGGATTTTTTTCCCAGCCATGGTTTCCAACTCACCACCGTCTGACGTGCCAAAAGGAAAATACGAACTATCTCGTCAGCTTCGAGCCATACAGTGGCTCAAACAACAAGCCATGCTTTCCCTAAGCCATCAGAAAACCTCGTAACAAGAGCGATTTCCCCAGAGTGCCCACTTTAAAGACATTTATTGGCCTATGCTTTACGCCCAGCACCAGCAGCAGGCGATCAGTTTGGTGCTGGAGCTGCAATTCAGCCGGAGGCTGCGGGTGTCGCACAGCGGGACCGGCTGACGGAGGAGAGTGCACGGAGTCCGGCCGGAGCCGGGGCAGGTCCTCTGATACGAAGCTACGAGCTGGCAAAAGCCCCCCTGGACTCAGAAGGCATAAGCACTTTGTGATGAAAAAGATTATCCATGCAGAAGATAAAAAGAGGCACAAGCGAAGAAAAGCAGAGCGCTGACCTCCACAAATATTGACAGGCAGACGCGGGAGCCAGCAGATGAAATAAGAGAGAAATTAAGCTGCCTAAGGACCTAAAAACCCCCAAAGGCCAATCCAAATCACTCCTCGATTTTTGCATCTGCCCGAACAGGTTTTAAGCAGTGCCATGACAGACCACCTCCGTAGCGTATAAAGAAGGCCAAGCCCAGGGTTGGCCCCCACTGAGCCCCACCGGACTCAACGGCCGTACCGCAGGCTGTGAGGAGCACGGATCTGAGCCGATGGAGTGTGGTCTAACACTACATCTTATTATTTCCAAACATTTTCTGCTGGAGGCTGAAGTCCAAAAATAAGCTCCGTAAGCCTAACAAATCAGTGTCAATTGTCTGCCTAATCTCAGAGCTAGCTACCAGCCAATATTGAATTAAAGTCCCTATCAGTCAAGAAACTGGAAGTGTTTCATCTAAAGAGGAAGGGAGATGAAGGGCAGAATCTGAAACTCTTGTTTTGTTTTGTTTCCTCCTTTTGAAAGGCCGATACTGTATTTTGCTTCATGTTTTTAAAAGCTTATGTGAAGGATTCTTTGCTGTGAGATGTAATTTGGTCTTACAACTACAAGAGCAGAACCGCCAGTCAGCTAAAGCGTGTTCCTTCTCCATCACACAGAAGGCAGAAGAGCCACTTTGCAAACCGCCGGCACAGCCGGGTGCGAGGGGGGTCACAGCCGGCCACGCTCTCGTTGCAGACCACCGGCATCCCCCTCGCAGCACAGCCCCAGCCCCTGCCACTGGCCCCAGCTCCTGGCTGCGTCTCCTCTCTGCTGGCACCGTGGCCCGTTCCCATCACTGAGAGAGCTACTGTCAATAAACCAAACCAGCAGCTTCTCTCCAAGAGCCCCAGAACTACCTTCCTGGAAAGGAAGGGCTTAAGGGAGAGCTGCACTTGGACATTTTTTGCAGTCCTCCCTTCGCTAAACAACAAACTCTCCCATCACTGAACTGCTCAGCCGGCGCAAGTTCCCTCTCTTCCAGCTCAAGAACCAGCAACACATCAAAGTGAGTTTGAGTTTGAGTTTTCACCACTTACCCAAACCCTTGTGAATCTTAATGAAAAGTAAGTCGGGCAGAGCCGCAGGAGCCTCACCGAAGCCTCCGGCTTCTCCGGGCTCTCCTCCAGCCAACACCACACACCTTGCCAGAGAGCAGAGCAGCAGCTTCTGGCTGATAACCTGATCTAGGGCACTTTGGTGAAAGTTATCCACAGGGACCACAGAGGTGATGACAAAAGCACTCTGCGTAACAAAATACAAGCAAAGTCCCAAAACACTGTTTATAATGACGAACTAACAAGGAACAAAATGGTGCATTTGCTGCGTTAATGACACTTGTTTCACAATATGCACTCAGTTCCTGGGTCAGTTGTGGACAAAAATGTGAATGTTTAACAACGAAATAATCACTATAATTAGCTAATCTGCTCTCTTGCATGATCCTGTCTGTTGAACATTATAATTTTGGACTTACACACAGCTTTGTATAATGAATTTTAGTGAAAATATGAGAAGGATATTTGACTTCGATGAACAGATTTCAAGTAATGACAAATTCACTGTCCCACTTAACTTCTTATGGTTAAATTGCTCTCAGTCTTAAAAAATATGCACTCCGTTTCTATTTTGAACGTCTCTAGCTTCGATTTCCAGCTATTAGATCTTATTATGTCTTTGTTTCATAGAGGAATGACCCCTGTGGCATGTGTTCAGTGCTCCTGTTGTGTTTGGGGCTCCTCTGAACCGTCTTTACCTCTTCCAATACATATTTTGAAGCACGAGCACCAAAGTGACCACGTACTTCAGGGCTCCCCGTCCCTCACCCCCCAGACAGCCACCCGCAAAGGGAAGAGGGGCTTCCCCCAGAGCCGGGTGCAGCCAGCGCTCTGCGGCGGGGAGGCTGCTGAAGGTGCCAGCTGTTTCTGTGTCACGGCGGAGCTGTCTCTGTGTCACAGCTCAGGACATGATGCAGATGTGGCACTCCGCTCGGCTGCAGCTGCTGTCCAAGCCCTCACGCTTCAGCCTGACTTAGAGCTTTGGCCCCTGTCCGGACCGGTAAGAAAGGAAACCTCACGTTATTCCTCAACTGACACGTGCAGCAGGGATGGCATACGCTGAATAAAATGGTAGTGGCTTCCCATAGACACAGGAGATTACAGACTGTCAGGTGGAAAGTTGAGAAAACATTGCTTCTTGTGGCAATAAATAAATGCGGAAATAAATAAATGAACTCAGTTCCTCTTCTAGGCAAGGGGAGGATGGTACACAAAGGCTCTGGCAGCCAGGTGACTCTAGAGTCTAACAAGCAACTGCTTAGTTAGCAGTAAATAAATTACTTAGGCTGAAATTTTTCAAAAGCAGCTTTTGATATTTGAGGCTCCACTGAGAGTCGTGCGATACGCTATTTCCAGAGCACGCTTTGGTGCTACCACTGCTTCCTTAAACCCACGTGTATCATTATGACATCCTCCGAAATGAGCATGCCTGATAATTAACAGTAACTCAATCAGAGGCAGACAAGCCCACATGTTTTGAGAGTCAGCAAAGTACACAGCAACCACTCCGTGCACCCGGCAGTTTTAAGTCCTGGGGAGACGGGTTTACTCCCACCTTCCCCTGCCCCTCGCTCTCCGCACTCACCCACCTGCCCAAGCAAAGCAAGTCGAGCTCCTGAGCACTTGCTCTGCTCACCAGGTTACTCTCCTGCTCTTTTAGCAAACTGGGACAGTTCCCTGTGCAACTGGCCAGATCCAGGAGCAGCCCGAGGCAAGGGTTGGGAGCGCATGGCCAGGAGGAACCGGAGAGCTGGGAATTGGGCTTATGCTGTAACGTGAAGCAACAGCCTGAGCAGACACATCTCTGCCACTCTATGAGTAGGGATGGGGCGCTGACTCTTTCACCTAAATATCTGGAGTATCAATCAGTGACAGAAATGGAAAGATGATCTTCAACATTTTTAAACTGCCATAGCACATAATCCTCAGAAAAATGCAGAACCTCCTGGCCGAGTTTTCGTGTCTGTAAAAGGCAAAGTGCCTCAGGGCATCCAAAAAGGGTCACCTTTTGGAGATGCAGGCGGGTGTCCACCCTTGCCCCATGTGTTGCGCCCCGCGTGCAGGAGCGCGTCTCGGCAGCTGATGTCGGCGAGGATGGGGGTCGAAGAACATGAGAACGGGAATGCGCGAGGGCCCGTCAGGTGGGGAAGGGACAGCAACACTTTATACTGTGCTAATGCAGCCTCTTTTCAAGCCCCTGGCTAAGGGCTTGGAAGCCAGGCAGTCTTCACACTCCCCATCAATGTGGCAGTAGAGGAAACTGAAGCCTGACCCTGTTATGGGAATCGTCTCTTCCACTGACACCAGTAAAATTGCATGGGAATGGCATGGGAATTACAATCCATTAGTCACGATTAGGGCAAAAACTCTGTCAAGTGGGAAAGCCGGGAGCTGCGGCTCGGCACACTTACGCTTCTCGTTGGGCTGTGCTGTGTGGAAGAGCGTCAGTGGTCTCTCGCTGCAGGAGGGAGGCTTCGAGTCCGTGCTCTTCTTGCGAGATAACAGCAGCTGCGAGTTTGATGGCGGAGTCTCTGGCACCGTGTTAAATATCTGTTAAAAATAATAAACAAGTTGTTCTTTGGCATCACCCCTTGGAACAGAACAGCTGTCTACCTGCCTGGCCTGCACTGCTCTGCGACCGCTCTGCAGAGCAGTGTCTAAGGAAGACATGCATTCAACAAGGCGACATTTTGGGTACAATTTCCTAAATTCCGCATTCCCACCCTGTCTGCACTCCTTTTCTCTAATCTTCACCCAAGATGCGTGTTGCAAGTTGGGAAGAACCCCGACACTCTGGCACTCTGCTGAGTTTTCGAGGGCGTGTGGTGCCTCAGTGGGTGATGACGAGACAAACCGGTGTGTCCCCACGCACGCTTACCCGCAGTGCAGCCCTCGGCACCCTCGCACCCACTGATGCCGACCAGCTTGGGAAAGTCCCCGCGACTTCCAGCCACAGCTGTCAGAAAACCGAGTAATCGCATTTTTCTCGAGGGGATGGAATTTTAAAACTGCACAAACCTGAAGTGCAGCAGCTTTGTTTGTTGTTGATGTTTGGTTATTTATTGTTTCTTTTCTGGAACGCCAGGCTCAGACAACAGCAGCGTTGCCTCAAGACCAGCTCTCTGAAGGTTTCCCTGCGCTAGGGTATATTAAACACCACCCCTCAGCGTCTTTCCCTGCTCTACCTGCCCCTGCCAGACAGCCGACCAGCACTGCCGGGGGTGACCAAGAGGAAAACCGTATTTCAGAGGCAGCTCGCTGCCCGCCGCAGCACTGGGGTGACTCCTCCGGAGCACGCAGCCGTCGCCGCTGGTCACCGGCAGCCCTTGCCTTGCAGAAAGCCATCATAGGCCACCTGCCAGCAAGGGGGACCGGCTGCCAGCAGTTAATTGGTTTGTTTCATGGAACAACAACAAAATCCTCACACGCACACATAAACCCTCCATGCCGATTTCTACAAATAAACGCTAAAGAGCCAAGACGCGTTAGCCAAAAATTTTAATGTCGCATCTCTCCCCAAAAGCGTGAAGAGGCGGGTGTGAAGGGCAGTACTGACGGCCCTCGGGGAGGAACTAACGAACCGTTCTCAATGAATCAAACACCTCGCGGCTAAGGACGTCGCTCCCCAACCTCTCCGTTCGCAGGGACCCGCTGCCCGGGCTCAGGTTTGGCTTCGGAGCCCGCAGACGGGGTGAGGCGCAGGAGGCAGCGATGAATCACCCTGCAAAGCTCCTGCACGGCCGGCCCCGGCCCCGGCCCCGACCAAGTGAGCAGTTGAATCCGACTGTGCACAGTGGGGCATGCTGTGAAACAGATGGATGGATTATGGAGTCCTACTGCAACCCTTCCTGGAGAGCTCTGCTGAGCTCATTCACACATTCCTCCTGGGCTTATGGATTAGCGGAGGGAGAAGCAGCCCATGCCACGCTTTCTGCATGCGGCACCGCTCGTTTTCACCCCACGCACGCCCGCCCGCAGCCGTTCCCACCTCCAAAGCGGCTGTTTCGCAGGCTCCCCGCAGGAGTTTGGGGGCCAGTGGCTCCCCAGCCTCTCGCAGGGCCGCCGCACCCCGCTCCCTGCACCCCACCAGCCCTCCCCAGCACCCCGAGAGCCCTCCCCAGCACAGGCACCGGCACTCAGCCCAGCTCGCAGGTCCCGGTTAGAAGGGCTATTCGTAGCGCATTGCTTACCATGCTAAAACACTACACAGCTGCACATGCTTCAGGTGCCTGTCCCGGCTGCTGGGACCCGAGCCGTGAGCCCTTCGCTCTGCGTGCTAAATACAGCTTCTCTGGGGCAGGATCCTCAGCATGGGGGGGGAGCAAAATCGGTACCAGGGGCACCTTGCCTGCCCTGGGCTCCGTTGCCCATACCTGGCACAGCCACTGCCTGCTTTAACATGTTCTTGCTTTCAAATTGCTTTTCAATAGTAAATTCTAATTGGGAACTACACTGAAATATATAAATCAAGCAAGATAAAAGTATTGATTTATGAATTGCATTTTATGCAATGATTTCCCACAGCACACCTGAAAATAAACTTCCAGGTTTTCGCCTCCTTTTTTTGGTCTTTAATAAGAGAAGATATATATACTCTTAAATTATGAACTCAGTGACTAAAACCAGCCTCAGCTCATAAGGAGGCTGCATTTTTAAATGCAGCTGGAATGTCATTATGAAACAATCTTACTAAAAAGCTTCAGCACCTAGCATCTTGCACACTCCCAACTCACCATAACCAACTTTGTATTTCAGTTAAAATGCCTCCTCAGCCCCAACATCCGCGCTGCAGATGGCCCTGCGCTGCACCCTCGTGCCGCACGCTCCCCGGCCGCACTCGCGGAGGCAGGGCGACGTGCAGGCAGCGCAGGAGGCAGGGGACAGGCAGCCTGCGCCCACACGCAGCCCACCGTCTCCCACCCGCCCTTCCCGTCGCAGGCTCCGGTGTGCTCGTGCTCCGCTGGAGCCCTCGGGTTTACAGCCTGCGCTTCAGGCACTGACACAACTGCCACCTAAGGGCTCGGTAAATACACTTCTGGCTACCTTATAAACTTCTTTTAGTAAGCCGCAACCTCTTCCATGAGCACCCTTCGCCCCTCGAGCAGCGAGCTCCCCAGAGGAACACCCGCTGCCCCGGCGGCACGGCCGGCAGCCCACGCTGCAGCAGGACCGAGAGCCGCGGCTCCGGCCGGCACGCCGTGGCGACGACAGCATGACACGGCCTGCTGATGAAGCAGAAACACCAGTGCTTCTCCAAGATGGTCTTCACCCACGGATCTCCTCGGTGTCCCAAGCCCGCTACGGCATCTCCACCGAGATAAAGGCAGAGAGGGGGGAGCAGAAGCAACGCGGAGGCGGAGGCAGGGCTATTAAAAGCCGCTCTCTCTACCACCTCTGAGCACAAAGCACACGGGCTAAATTTAGCCGCTCACAATGGAGAAAAGTCAATTAACAGATATATTTAAAAAAGCACAACGCTGATTTTGAAGGTCTAAGGAGAGACGCCAAGAACTGCAAGATAAATCGCTCACTGTAGATGCGACTTTGCCATTATTGTGCACCAGGAAACGGCACCGATCTCTTCAGCAGCCCAGGAAACCGGCACTGCTGGACCGAAACTTCCCACTCCATCTCCCTCAGCTCAGACATCGCTTGCACAAAAACCCCACTCTTCTTCACAGGAAAGTTTCTCAGGTTTGTTTCATTTTTTAATTTAACAAGAATAGCCGAGACATGCTCCTCACTACGCAAACCTGTGTTACAGCTCTCCCAGTCACAGAGTCCAATTAACGGGGAGAGAGAGACAGTTTAATAGCCAGAGTGGGAGAGAAGCAGCCAGGATTCATAAATCACATTTACAGCCGTACCATGCTCGCTCGCTCAGCCTGATGCAAGCGGCAATTTCGTGGCTCCACACCTTCTCCCCTGTCTGCAAAACGGCAAAGACCCGGCAGCACCTCATCTCAGACGTTAGTTTAAAGGCTTTTTTAAACCTCTCTCCCACCTCTGAATCAAACACACCCAGGTCCTGCTACATCCTTTATCCTGCACCTCTTCCAGAGACACCGGCCCGTGGCCCCATCACCAGCACTGAGGACCGAGGGTGCCCCCCCAGCACCGACGGCTGCTCTGTGCAAAGAGAGGGATGAGGCACGTGCGCTTCCCATGGGTTTCGGAGGAATTGCTCCCTGCCGCCAGGCCGCCCACGCTTGCACTGGGGGTGCTGGTGGGGCCGGGGATGGTGCCCCCCCCGTCAGAGCCCTCCTTCCCTCCCCACACCCTGGCACACACTGGAGGATCTCCTCGTGCTTGGTGTTAATTGCCCCACTACACCCATTTTATTACAAGGAAGGTGAAAACCAGATGGAATAGGTATCCTGCCCAAATCAGAGGGATGCGATATAACAGCATATAAAGGTCCACCCCCGGTCTCTGCTCTGGCCAACAGCTTGGTGTATTCCCATGCACAAAGCTGCATCTGCACTCACTCAAGGAACTTGGAGAATAAGAAGCTGTCGTGACGTTCAAAATGTCGGTGGTACTAAGTCTTATACAAGGACCGCCTAAAACTGCCAACAGCATCACTAAACATTTCAGCTAATTACAGAAAAGAATAAAAAGAAGACGAGGTGCTGAGGGCTTTGACTTTAGTATTAGTCCGTACCATTTACTGAGGTTAGTGTTCGCATATCTGTGATTCCCTGCATAAACTAGTCTCCTACTTGTCATCAATACTGGCTGCATTAACATTTCACCTGGTCAATCTTTTGTCTGGAGGGAACATCATCAAGACAGTAAATCGATCTCTTAATTTTGTAACACTTCAGAACAACGGCCTTTTCCAGAGAGCTATAAAATTTAAGCTTTGGAAGAGAAAATGGATGGACATCTGCAATTGCCAGATGTAATAATAATTCAATATTACTTTTGGCTAACATTTAATTTTTAAGTCAGAAATACGGTCTTAAATGGCAATCACTTGAGTAACCAGGCATACAACACAGCATCCTTATTTTTTTTTTGCACAGGATACGTTCTTGGTTTGCCTGTCATGGCAACATCCAGAGCCATAGGAGAAGAATCATTTTATCCATTTAGTTATATAACATCAGGATATATTTTATAATACATTACCTTAATGTATTGTATTCACAAACATACACAGAAAAGGCTGAGAATCGCTTATGGATATACCTTATTAAGTAGCAATTTGACATTTTGTTGGTTCGTTGGGTAGCGCTGGGCAGCCGAGAGCTGGGCACATTGCTTCCACATGGCTTTTTCAGGGTTCCTCTTTGCTGCATTGGAACATCTGGCAGGCAAATGGAGCCATCGTCCCCTCCTCCCCAAGCCCCAATTCTACGCTCATCCCAACGCTATTCCACATTTCCAGAAGGTCTGGTGCCAGTACAACCCATGGGAGATCACCCGAAGTGCAGCAATTCCCAGTGACAGCAGAGACCTTCTTGAGGAGAACATGTCTGAGAAGCTTTAAAATCTGTCTCAGAGTTTACTGCTGTTATTGCGAGTATAACAAACAATTTGGATCCGAGACCTGGAAACCTGTTAAATCTCCAGAAACAATTTAACTTTTTGGATTACACACAGCGTTTAATGGTCTGTGTCAGACGCTCTGGCAACATAGAGAAAACCATAATTTACCAGTCATTTCGGGAACCTTCAGAAAGTCCCTGTTTTGCTGACTACGATTCCAAACTGCACATCGCTCCCGAGGCTCATCGGAAACATTGCGCGTGCAGGGCACACGTTAATCCAGAGGTACCGCCAAAGGGAGCGCAAGTTCGTGTTAATGAGCGAAGACACGGGACGATCAGCACCGTATCCTGCAGCATCCTTCTCTGATACTTTCATGGCTTCGGGACGAATGTTTTTCCCAAGGGGTAATCTCACGTGGAAGATGAGCCAAATCTCAGGTGGGATGACTGAAAATGCAGGCAGGTGAGCGTGGAACGCTGACTAACCCCCCTGAAACCTTCTCCACTGCCCCGGCAATCAGATAAGCCCACTGAAGCAACCATGTAAACAAGCTGCCAGCAGTTATTCAGACCAAGAGATGTCATCACCAAGCTTGCTTTTATTTTTTTGGCTACACAATGACAACAGTAATTTTGACGGGAGAGGCATTCCACTTACCTGGGGGAAATATAATGTAATACCAGACAGTTGCTGATTGCCAGGAACCATTCAAATCAATTACATTTTCCCTGCGAATGTACTTAATCATAAACAGTGTCTGTGAGTCACCGGTGTAAAACAATATAAAGCACCAGCAGCACAAGCGCAGGCAACGTGCATATTGCTAATCACCCACGGCAGCTCCTGTGGGGAACCTTCAATGAGCTTGAATCAATTCAAATTAAGAAATACACTGAAACGAAACAATCCTAAAGCGGGAGCTGAACCGGCACTAACGCTGCATTTAAAACATTTCCCTCTCCCGGAGTCACCTCTTCCTATCTCCCTCCTTCCCAGGATCTTTTCCCGAGAGCCCTGGAGAAACGGGGACACAGGTTCGCAGGCGTTTCACTGACAGCATCCTTGTGTGAAGTGGCAGCCGCAGACGGCCCCGGCCCCGTGAGCCCCGCGAGGGCAGCTCAGCACCCTGCAACTTCAGCCCTTGCTGCACCCAGGCACCCCAGGCAGCAGGTACACCCACTCGCAGAATTAACTGGTGACAAACGTATGTAGCCAGCTTGCAGATTCAGCCTTCTGCTGGTGCCATAAATTACTTCTAAGGAGGGGGAACCACTGAAGTGCCAGGACCCCCTGGGGCAGGAGCTGTAATTTGGCTGGTGAGCAGAGACGAGCCCTGCAGCCCACCCAGATGCGATCATTGCAGAAATCTGTCATCGATTCCTCCACAGATGCCAGCTGACGGAGGGCTCGGCTGGCACAGCAAGCGACTAGATTCAGGCAGAAAAAAATCAATGTCTAAAGATGTGTTTCTATAAGGGCCCATGAGGGAAGGGCTCCATAAAGCACAGCGAGGGAAAGGGAGATAAAACACGCTCGCAGCGACGCCGTGCTGCTCGTGACGCAGGCGGCACAGCCAAAGAGCTCATCACCACCAGGGAGAGGCGGTGAATGCTCCCCTGTACCGACACAGAGATGACAGACGGACAGAGGTGACCATCAAAGGCCGACATGAGGTTTCGTGCCAGTTCCTCCACGCAGGACCAAGGCTGGGGGAGCTGGGCTTTGCTCACAACTGCAGGTTCATCACCTCTGCTTGCACACCCCTCTGCACAGCAGCTCATCATTAAGCCATCATTGCCATTACATTCCATGCAGAGGAGAAGAAAATAGCTCCTATGTCCTAAATAAATACCATGGCCTTTATGTGCCTGTGGAAGCAATTTCTCCAAGAACAGACAACAACGGACGCTGTCCCCCCGTCCCCATCGGCTGCGCGTTTGATGCCCCTTTGCAGCCCCACACAGCCGTGCCCCGGTACTGCTGCCCGCACCGCATGTACCAGAGGCTCAGCTTTGCACCTTAACCTGCAAGAAACCCATTCAAGACATCTACAAGCAAAGCCCCACGCCAGAGCCGCGATGCCACCCTGCCACGGCAGCCCCGGCCATGGGCAAGCCTGCCTCTACTTCTTTCTTCGCAGCCTGAATGCACAAATTAGTTATTTCTTTCCAACCAAAACCAGGCGAACAAAAGATCGTAATCAGGGAACTGTTTGAATTTAGAAGAAAATGGCATTTTTTTAGCACTGCTGTTTGCATGCAGCCACCCCACGTGGCCGGCTGGGAGGGACAGCCAGCACCACGGCCCCGCTGAGCTGCCTCTGCTCCACTGGCAGACAAGAACACCCTTACAGCTGACAAAGTCAAATGCATCATAATTTAGGAGATCAGCGTTGTGGATAAAGCCAGTACTTGAATAAACACGGATTTAGTCAGAAAAGCAGGAAGCCAGCCTAGGCGTGCATCTCACACTGTTTCTTTTAGCACTCATCTCTCTTGAAACTAAGGACAAATTCTTATTAAGCGATGGAAAGGGGAAAGAAAGGGGGATTTCTATAACAGAGACACGGCCATGCCGACTCACACCAAGATGACCATAAAAAAGGCTGGTTACCAGCTGCGCTGGTTACACGACTACAGCCTAAGACCTGTCAGTTTTGGAGCCTCTACGCCATATCCCGAGTCGTGTCCATCGCTGGTCGGAACGCCTGGGAGGTGCCAGGTGCCGTTCTGCCCGGCACAACCCCACTGCCTGCAGCGAAGCTGCCTCCGCTGGTGCTGCTGCCCACGGGGAGCAAAGGGGGCCCTGGGAGAGGGGGCTGCAGTTTGCAAAGAGAGACAAATTCATTTCCACAAATTAACTGCAGTGAAAGAAGCAAGTAAAGCCATTACCTTCTCATGGTTTTCTATTAAAATTTCAATCACAATGTTCTGAAACTTGATGTCCATAATGGCAGCGACTGTTTCCTCTTGAGGTCGAAGCAGTGTTGGCCCAAATACCACACCCAGATTAGCAACAGTCATCAGGTTCTGCTTGTGATTATTTGCAACTCTGGAGGGAAAAAAAAAAAAAGTAGGTGATAGAACTAATCCGCATGGAAACCCCCTCCCTGCCTCATGGCTGGCACAAAGCTTACAATGCTGTTTACATTTTTTACACTCCTGGTGAGCTCCTTGAAGGCTCAGCCATGTGGAAAAGTACAAATTTAACTATTGTGTTACTAGAGACCTTTCAGCCTCAGCAAATTGACTAATCCCATAAAACCCCAACACTACGCTGGCCACTGAGTCTCATGTTGCAAACCACTCCCAGGAAAACATCTTGAATCATTAATGCTTAAACCCCTTCTAAAAACAAATTGTTGGACCTCTGACACACGCTGCTCTCCAACTGAATGAGTGACCTAATATGTTCCAAAATCCAACTCCTTCTCACCCATTTAAGCTTTTGCCTGCACCAGAGGTCAGCCCCATCCAGCCCAACCAAAACAGGCTGGAAGGCGAAGACTGGGCTTTACCCCCGGACCCACGTGCACGCACACGCGTCCTTCTCCACCCTGCCAAGGAATCCGCGCGACATGGACACCGGCTCTCGCAGGGATCCACTGACATCCGAGCCTTCCTCCCTGTCGTCTCCATCTATTTTTACGTTCGCAAGTATTGCAGCCCAGCGGGAGCAGATCAGTTCAGCAAGGTGAAACAGCTCAGGCTGAGGACCTGGTACCGTGGTTCATGTGCCTTTGGGGGGGGTTACTTTGGAGCAGCTCCGGTCTGGCCCCTGATCTTAGTGGTGCAAAGCATCAGCAGCCCTAAGGGCGCACATCCTCTGCCCTGGCTCAGCCCCAGAGACCCCCCCGCGCACCGAGGGCACGCCGCAGCGCGGGGCGCAGCCCGGAGGTCCCTGGGCTGTGTCCGACTGCGGGTGCCAGGGCACCCGGGGTGCTCGGCCGCTCTGCGGCGAACGCCTGGTTGAGGCACGGACCGACCTGGCCGAGTACCACGGACTCGGCCCGAGTGACGTGCTGGAGGCGCACAACGACGCGTAACGCGATGACACGTGCGCGGGTGACGCAACGAGGACCTGCGGTGGAAGCCCTGCAGCCCTGTCGCTGCGACTCTTTCTTGTGGTTTTCTCCTGACCTCTTCAACCAGGAAACTCAACGACTTCAGGCAGCGCAATCATGATCTTAGCTTAAGGGGGTTTTTAAGTGTTTTTCCTTTTACTCTTTCTCTCCCATTTTCCCTGGACAAACACACTAGGCTAGCACAAAGTGAGGCTGAGACTCAGATCTTGCTGGATTGTCCCGAAAAGTTACTGCCGTGAGCTTTTATTATTGATCTCGGGGCCAAGACACCACAGTGCTCGTTTCTGTGCATGCTTGGCTTATTTCAGCACAGCGTAAGCTAGGGCTGGCTTTGAAGAAAAGATGCTTTCTGTCCTTTTTCATCCAAATCTCACTTGATCCAGCAAAGAACTCCTCATTCCTCATCCCTACACACGGCTCTTCAGGCAGCAGAAGAGGACCTCGTCCCCAAGGGATGCTCAGGGGCTCAGGACTGCTGGCTTAGCTCCCTCCCCCAGCAACTTCAGCCCTATTTACCGCCCAGGCAAGAAGTCTCACCCCTGGTGCCTGTTATATCCCTGGAGAATATGCAGAGCTGTCACCTCCACCAAATCTGGGCTTGGGTTTACAACTTCAAAGGTGCAGAGGTCCTGGTGAAAGTCCCTTGGGAGCTTGCGGAACCTCCCTCTTACCTGTAACTTCCCCCACTGTCAGGAAGCTCTGAATATTTTATCACAAGTGTCCGAGAAATCTCCCGAGATGGGCTGCCCCGGAGAAAGGCTCCGGTTGCAGAGACGATTCCCTGAGGAGGAAGGAGCCCCGTGCCGGCGGCGAGCCGATGCACTGCCCGGCAGGGCCGCTGCCCCCCGGCTCTCCCCATCGCCTCCACCCAGCCCGGCCGGCCATCCCCGTCCCCGGGCGGGCACCGAGCCTGTCCCCGTCCTCACCGACGCCGGCGAGAGCGGGCCAAGCTGCGCGCACAGCGACGCCGGCACCAGCCTCCCGACCGGCAACGCTGGGAGGGTAGAAGCAAACTTTCCTTAGGGGGTCACAACCTTGCGGAGCCGAGAGAAAGGCAGAAGAAGTCCAACGGGAAACAAATTCTTATTTAGGAAAAAACTTGCTTCTTACAGGAAGAAACCTCCTACGTACATAGGGATTCAAACCTTTTCCCCTGCTCCAACCCACCTCCTCATCAAGACACTTAGAAACGCCAATGACATTTTTACATTGCAACAACATCTATATTTCAGACACGTGTTCACATGCTCCTATTTGGATTTTGAAAAAAGCAGCTGTAATTCAAATAGTTTTGAAAGGTACTAATAAAATAATAATTTTAATGATCTTCTGTGGTTAGTAAAACAATGTTCATTTATAAAAAAACAACTGAATTGATCTAAGTCTTACAAAATTAGGTCCCTCCATTTCTCATTACCGTTACCATGTAATACATCACTCTAATAAATTGCATTGTCATTGACTCATTACGGCTAGGCAGCTGTGCCCGCTCCTGTTAATTATTTCAGATTAAACTATTAATGGCTTCCCAACCAAGACATGGTCCGGCAGCACCAGCCGCAGACCCGGCTCTGCCCTTTGCCCGAGGAATGCCCACATGCCCAGACACAAGCGCTGGCCCTCGCCTCTTTCCCGCAGCCGGCACCAAACTCCTCTTTACTGTGTTTGCTTTGAATTTGTAAAGTGTGGAAGCCATTTTGCAACTGTGCAGGTCTGGTTCCTTTCTGGAATAAACCCGGGTGGCACGTGAACTTCTGATCTGTACCACGGGTACTTTTCCAGCAGTAGTCTTCACAACGCTCGGTTACCAAAGCTATGCTACAAAACATGATTCACCTTTCACATCCTTCAAATTCCACATCCATTATCCACCTGATAATTTACTATAAATTATACCTCTTCATCATCCTTTATAGTAGAAGATAATGCCGCAGTTTCTAAAGATGAGGTGTTCTCGTCCCAAAGTGTGTTCAATGTTGGTGCTTTTCAGCAGGCATTGTTAGTGACATTCCTGAGCTGTCCTTTAGAAGGTTTCCAAGTATTCGATGTATTTTCCTTTTAACCCGCTGTTTCTTTCTGGCCTTCAGTGCACTCTGAAAGCAATTGCACTAATATTAATTTAGATGGGTCCTTTCTCAGTTCTCTCTCCATCCACGCTTTGCAGAAGTCACTTCCAGCACAAACAGGAGGTGGGAAGCAACAACTAATGGAGAAAAGTGCAGAACAACCTCTTAACTCCTGCTTGGTGCTTGCAACGTGCCGGGCTATCGCTGACTTTTGGACTCTGGGCTGCTCCTCCTCCTCGCAGCACACGACGGTTCCCACGTGTCTCCGGGATCAGCGGGAGATCAGCCTGGCACCGTGGGACAGTCTGCAGAGCCCCTCGACCGGGGGAATATCTGCACTCAGCGATGCATCACCAACGAGCAGCCCTGCAAAGGGACTTTGTTCCATGAAGACCTGACCCACTTGGTGCAAACCCAAGAGGCGTGCTGGCTACTGCCAGCGCCCAGCCAAAGGAGCTGGAGACCGAGCTCTGCCACCCCGAGGGGACACCGAGGGGACTCCCGTGGGAGCGCTGTCCCTGCAGCTGGATGGGCAGGTTGTGTCTCCCGGGGGTGTCCGTGGACGCCCGCTCACTTTACATTCACTTTCGGAAAAACAAAGGGGAATGGGAGCAGAGTAAATCCATGTTGTGTGTTAAATTAGATTATGCCTGGGTTGCCTGGATACTGTATAATCACCGTCATGACCAAACATAATTTAATACAGAGTAATTGGTAGTCAAGCTTCAGTGCAGGGAAAGCATACAGGAACAGTAAATATTTCTTTGTTGCACTGGCTTGCAATCAGCATCGTGTAACAGAGGAGAAATGCGGCGGAGCTGGGGGTGCTGCAGGCTGTGGGAAGCGCTGCGCTGGCTCTCTTTTATTTTACAGATGTTAATGATTTAAGTTTCTTCAGCCTGGTCAACAGCTCATATTTTTTTCATAGAAATCCAATTAAGGAACGCATTTGCTTCTCCAGTGACCTACAGAGAAACCCGTATTGTGGGAGCGGTGGAGAACGCTCGGGTGCAGCACGTGGGAGCTGCCCAGGGGATGCCACCTCGGGCACCTGGCTCTGCTCCCCACAGAACTCTTGCTTTCTGTGGCTGGAACCACTTTGTGTATGTATTTTATATATAAAATGAACATATGTAAGCCTCAGCCAAAGAGTGTTGTTGTTAGTTCAAATATCTTCCCCGATTCAGAGAAAAATCTCTGAGAAAACAAACATCTGAAAGGGAACAAAGGCAAAGTCTGGAGTGTTTCTATTTCCATGCCTGGGACAAACCTTTGAAAACAAAGTGCTTGTTAATGGCTGGCCTAACAAGACCTTATAGGATGGAAAATAATGCAGCTAATTCATATCGCTACAGGTAAAAATATACTTCGTGTCTGCCACCACCATTAGAGCTTCTATTTAACGTGAAAAGCCAATCGTGCAGAGGGCCAGCAATCCCCCAAATTATTTAGGCTGCTCTGGGGAGTTTGTTCCAAATTAAACACATTTGACTCTGGACATGAATGAAAGATAAAAAGCACAGCGAATGCAGACAGCACGCTGAGCAACAGAGGCATCTGTGGATCCACCATCCATTCGGTGGCGAGTCGGTATGTGGAAGAGCTGCGCTAACCCACGCCGGCAAGACCCAACCAAGACAGCAGCCGCGTTCCCACCGAGTCCTCGCAAAGAAAATCACGTCTGGGGGAGCATAGCTCCCTGCTTGGGGGAGAGGTTCAGCACGGCTGCCGAGGTTTTAGGTGGCTTAATTCAAGCGACACCCTGCAGTCAGTGTCCCTGCCCCCCCAGCTCCCCCCGTTTCCATCCATTTAATTTGGATCGCGCACGCTGCCGGCCAGAGAGCAGGCGGCTGCGAGCGCACACAATTGGTGGTATTTATCGGATAAAATCTAATGAGTTCTGGGAAATGTTCCTGGGTGCATTCAAATCATCCCCGCACATTATTGAGTTTAATTGGGCTGCAGCTGATGAGTGTGTAGGTGGAGAGCCGGGTGAGGAGCGGGGCGAGGGCCGGGCTGGCCACCGCGCCGGCGGCTCCCATTGCTCGGCTCTCTCCGAGGGGCCGGAGGAGCTGTGCCTCGGGAGAGAGCGGCCCTGCAGCTCCTCGCTCGATCCCACCGTGGGTTGCCCAGCCCCGGGAGCCCACCTGCCTCGGGAACGCCGGCCGACGGCTGGGAGCGCAGCAGGCGTTTTATTGCAGGCGCATTGTAAAACGTTGCGCTGCAACGCAGAGCTCGTGCAACCCGCCTGCGCATGGCCACCTCCTTGTGCTTGGAAGGAAAGACGGAATGGTGCTAGCATCCCTGCCATTCCTGGTACCCAAAACCAGAGAAGCCCAATACCGAGTTTTGTCAAAAGCAAACTTGGGTCAGGAAAGAAACAGCTCAAGTTTTAAAATAAGACTAATAACAATAATCATGAAAATATTTCAAGTTACTAAAATGAGATTTTTTTAAAAGCAAAGCTCCTCTCCTGCGATATCAGAAACAGAGGAGACTGGCAATAGAAATTCTTCATCAAGCGCCCTTGTAAACACAAATGCCACCCATCGCTCACAATAAGAGAACCAAAAAGGCTGTGGCACATTAAAAAAAAAATTACACCTGCAGCACGAACCGCTGGTGTCCCAAGTAGCTAAATCAGTCAATCATGCACGTGGATAATCATTCCTAAAAGGCACATCTGCACAGGAGGAGGTGACGGAGGGGTTGATTCGCAGTGGCCTGTGGCAGACAGCCATGCTGGCGTGATCAGCAGCGGGGAGTGGAGAACCGGGGAGCACGACCAGCTCCGCTTCGTCTCCCAAGTCGGGGTACACACGCACAGAAACGATACACTTACAAATTGCATAACCGTAATTTATCCTGTCGTGTTTATTAAGGCTCTGAATGTGCCTGTGCTCTTCTGGACTGCTGTTGGATGAGGGGAGCTCTGCAAGAGCCAAAGGAGTCTGGAGCGGCGGGGGGACGAGCTCGCTGGGCTCGCTCAGCCGCCACGTGGTCGCTGCATGTTCTCAGCATGCAGGAACAGGGACGGGAGCGTGGGCAAAACAACACCATACGCAGCCCAAGCTTTTGCAGGCTGCAGAGACTCACAGCATCGCAACTTCTACGGCACCGCCGCTCGAGCGAGGAGCGGGGAGAGCCAAGTTCTGAGGAATGCAGATGGAGGCCAGCGGATCCAAAAGGAGGACAGATCACCAGGGAAATACACAACCTCCCAGCGAAGACAAGGAGAAACTTTCTGAACGCAGCTGACAAAACCTTCAGATGCAACGCTGAGAATTAAAGGGGGTTTCAGCAAGCAGCCGCATTGCTCTCGGGTTTCCCTGCTCAGCTGGGACAAAACATGCGCTTGAACTGTTTCTGGGCAGTTGACTTGCTCCAACAAGACTCTCTTTTTCTCCCCGGTGAATGTGGCCACAGCTGGATGCTTGGGTTCACTCCCAGGGAAAAAAAAAAAGTGCTCATATCACACTGAACAGATGCAGAGGCCAAATGTGAAGTTCAGTATCGGTAAGCCTAATTGGTGTGAATACCATACGTGCTGTGACTTGCAAGGAAAACACACATGGTGCTGCAACGCTCCTCTGATTCAGGCTTTCCAGACCAAGTCGCCTCGGTTTCCAAAGGCATCCTCCCTGGCTTTGGGCAAGCTGAGCTTGGTGGGAGATCTTAGGGGGATGTACTGACAGGGGGATCCCAAACCTGCTCCACACCCCAGCACGGCATCGGCAGCGCCACGCGCTTCCACTGACACCCCGGTGAAAGCCACGGATGGGCATGGCCACGAGTTGATATTAAAATGTCACTGCAGTTTCCACCTGCAGAAATACAGCCAGCCAAAGGGCACTTCACCCTCAAATGTTCCCCGGGGACAGAGCTGGAACAGGGGCTGCCAGGGCTGCAAACATTGTCCCCTGTGCCGCTGCCACCCTGCAATGCCGATGCTCTGTTTGAGACTGGCACCCTTCCCGCAGCCCACAGCACCGCAGCACGCTGGGTACCGCAGAGGATCTGCACCCTTCCCTCCAGGGGCCAAACCCCAATGCCACGCCAGCAAACTTCACGTTCACAGCACACAACCAAGAGGCAACAGCAGGTGAATGCAATTTCTACACCCCACACTCCAGCCTTGCACTTCTTCCCTTAATTTTGGCCGTATGCGTGCAAGCACAGCATTCGGTTATAACTTCAGTCTGCTACACTCAATTACATCTTTCCTCTCTACGATAATAATAGTTATTTTACCCATTAGCAACAGCAGCAGCTCGTGCTGCAGCAGGGCTTTGGCCGGCTCCAGGCTGTGCCTGCAGCCCCGCAAGAGCCGTCCTGTGCACGAGCACCACCGGCCCCAGTGCCCCCAGCAAAGCCCCCACTGCGCGGTCGGGTTTTCCTCTGAAAACAGAAATCACAGATGCTTTCACATTGCAATAAGAAAACCTACATAGCCAGCAGGGCAATAAAAGCCTGAAAGAGCAAGTATAATTTAACAAGAAATCCCTTGAAAGACCTGCCGCGACGGAAAGCGACATGCCGAAGCCTACCTGACAGATGGAAAACAGCCAAAGTAAACGGGCTTCCAGAAAGCCTCCTGGCAAGAACCAGCACCGGTTTTAGCAAGTGCAGCTCCCACTGTCCCTGCAGGGAGGCATGGGAAATAGTTCACAGCCGAGAGCCAGGTCGCAGAGTAATGAGCAGAAGTTACCCTGGTGTACACCTGTATATTCATGCGAGTGCATCGGCCACAGGGAAGAGTAACAAAGCAGAGTTTTTTACTTTTTTTCTTCCATCCTACAGGTATTTTGGAGCACATTCACTTCACAAATGCAAGGTCAGTGCCCTTCCCTCCAAAACACTGAATTCCTAAAAAAGATTGTTGGAAAGAAAGGGAATACAGAAATAACCAGCTTTGTAGAATAAATTAAAGTAATGGTTATCAACAGCAGGTAAAATGCTTGTCCCATCTTTGCCAGTGGAACAAGGTTTTGCCCAATGATGGGAAAAACACCCCCCAGATTTTGTGCACGCTGCCAAACACACGTGGGCAAACCCACTCACCCCACGATGACCTTCCAACTTTTCATGGCAGTAGATAACCATCAAATTGCAAAAAAGTTCCATGAAACTACATTGGAAGAGTACAGTAACTATTTCCTTTAATAAATAACAGCCTGCTAATCCCTGACTTCACAGTGGGGCACCCGTGCAGCCGATGGACAGACCTTCCTCCCACCTCCCTCCACAGGGTGAGTTAGATTAAGGGAGCAGGAGCCAAGAAACACATTTCCAGACTCCGGTGCCCCACATACATTTGTACGTACACACATACATAGAGCCTGTGGAACGCGGGACCGGCTCCCTCAGCTCAGTCTTGGTACACCTGGCACCACCACCAAGCCAGAGAACATCCTACACAAACCAGCTCTTTTCCCCACATGGGTGCCAGCATCGCCAGGGTTTTTCTACATGGAAGCTGTGATTGCATTCGGTTTTTCTCCGGCAGTGGCTCCCGGAGCCCCCCGGCCCTCCCAGCCCCAAACAGCAGCTTTCAGACCCTCTGCCCCACACCTTTCACATGCAACAGCAGAAGAAGTTTTTAAAAGCATATGCTTCTAAGTTGGAACGTAGTTAAAAATAAAGTCACAAAAAGTCTAGACCTCGACTAGATGTGCAGTTTAGTCACTTGAAGATGGACAGAGGAGACAGGTCCAGGTTGGCCAGGGATGTCTCCCAGCATCCCATGGAAAACCCCAGCTCAAAGACATCTTGGCGCTGGTCTGTTGAAAAAAGATTTGACTAAAATCTATATAATTGGTTTAGTACCGGGTCTGTTCAGCATAAAGAGCAATCTAGAGAAGCTCTCATTAAAATATCTAAGTCCCACTCTGTCTGCAGGGACGGAGGAGGCACCACCAGGGAGAGACGCCAGCTATTTATTGGAAATCTTTTGCTCACTCTAGATTCAATCTGTTTCTGTACATAGTTTCAATTTCACTGTGATAAACAATTAAAAAGAATCCAGATAATTACGTGCTATCAATGACCTCTATCTAACAACACAAAGTTCAAACGCAAGCCCGCAAGAATTCACGCCTGAGTAATGCAAAACGCCTGGTGTTTCTCCCAGAGATCCCGGCCATCCGGCAGGAGCTCGGCAGAGATGTTCAACCACAGAAACTCCACAGCAAACCCAGCATATGCCGCATTACATGCTACTAAATGATTGGTCTTGCCAGCGTTGGTGATGTAAGCTTCAGTCTAATTTAAGACAGCCATTATCATATCTAGAGAGATGACTCTTATGCTTGATGAAGATACAAGAGTTGCGAAGAACCTGATAAGAGAGATGCTGCAGTCTCTGAAGCGCCTTCCTCTCTAGCTAAAAAGTGGGGAGCCCTCAGAAAATATAAGGACTTTTTGGAGAAACATGGAAGAAAAAGCTACCAGAAAATGCAAACAGCTAATCTATTGACAACCCAGGCTAAGGAGGTTAAAAGTTCATTTGCAGAAGCAGAACAAAACCTTCTGCTAATTTACACATTACAGGAAGCCAAGCCCAAAAAACACAGTGAACACCTACAGGGGTTTTTTGTGTTGTCTTTTTTTTTTTTTTTTAAATTCTGCAGAATCTCATATTAAAAACAAAACCAGAAGAGCTGGCAAGGGGGAGGGCATGCACCCAGCCTCACGCTTTGCACGCTGCGCCCGGTGTTCCCGGGGCCGCGTCCCCAGGGAGCCGAACGCCCATCAGCACCGTGCCCCCGCCAGTACCTGCTAAGCCCGCAGCAGTCGCAGCTCTGCGGAGAGCATCACCAACTCCTCGAACAAAGCACGGGAGGGAGAGACGAGCAAAGGGCAGGGGGAAACCGAAGGTGTTGCGGCTGCCCCGCGAGGCTTTGACACCTCCGGCTCCGAAGCACGAATGGTTCATAAGGACCCGCTGCATCACGTCAGAGCTGCTCCTCGAGCACGGGCTGCCTCCCGCAGAAGGGCTTCAGCGGTGGGAAAGGATGCCCCTCACCGCAAGTCATGAGCAGAGAAAATACCAGGAAAACAAGGGGATGCATTCACAGCATCATTGTCACCCCAGCTGCTAATTGCAAACGCAGCTCAGGACCACGTTCCCTGTGCTGCTGCTGTGTATCTGGTGTAATGTACTCTGAACTTGTGTAGTAGGAATGAGCCGATCTACTGGCACATTATCAATAATCCAGTGGATTGTTTTGTAGTAGCAGAAGAAAAATGGACACGGGCCATTTGCAAACAGAACAAGACCATCTAAGAAACTGCTGTGATGGCCGGGGAGGTCTGAGACCCCACTGACCACATTCAAGTGCTGCTGCCTCTGCCTTTGCGGGATCTGAACATGCACAGGATTTCTGCGGGGAGGCAGGAGAAGGCACGGGGCAGGCTTCTTCCTCTCTGCAAAGCTCCCTGGTTGAAAAAACTAACCCCCTAACAAACTATGTTAAAAGGTAAAGTTGTCTTCAGGAGCCTAATGCAAGACCTAAGAAAACAAGGGAGACGTTAGGGCAAACCCGTGCAGATTTCATGAATGCTGGGAAGGCGTGTGAGCACGGGGGAGCCCGAGAGGCAGCGCAGCTCCCGCTGGAGGCTCTGGGGGGGCCTGCGGACCTCCGCGGCCTTCCCCTTTCCGCAGAGCTACAGGTGGTTCCAGTTAAATGCTGTAATTAAATTAGTCAGGCAAGATGGGCGCGCTAAGATTTCAAACTAATCTGCAGAGCAATCTCTCATCCGCTGCCTGTCGCCAATGTTAAAAATACCCCAGAATTTGCACAGAGCCCGATCCGACGGAGGAGGGAGACTCGGAGGACGTCACGCTGCCCTCCCAGAGCCGGGAGCGAGGACGGGTCCTCGGCACAGCGCGCTGCTGAAGCCGTTACCTTCCTTCCCCTTCAGCCGCCCTCCCAGGCTGCTCCTTCCAAATCCCCGTCTCCTGCCTTCTGCAGGGAGCCCGCTGCATTGCTGCTGGCTTGGTTGGCTTTTCCCACGCAGGAACAGAAAAATAAACAGGCAACTGGCTATACTTGCTAATCATGTCAAAGCATTAAAACAAAAGGGATTTTTATTGATCTGAGAGGGCTTAGCTCCAATCGGGAAGAGGATGATTTAAAAGAGTTGCTTAGCATGTATTTTCAAAACCAAGGATGTTCTTGTTTTGGTTTGGTTTAGCAGGATTAGCCTAAACTTTCCTTCTTCCTTACTCTGCATGCTGGTTCACACCTTTTGCCCTGCCCGCCTAGGGTACATATAGGCAACGCACACACAGCAGGACCAACACAGATACACACCTCCACGCACACCAGCAGGTGATGGACCTGGAGGCACTGGTGCTCACTGGCCGCCGTGGTGGGGATGAAGCTCTGGGGAGCTGCAGCCGGGCTGGGCTTGCACCCCACGGCATCCCCTCTCTGCTTTTCCCTTAAAACCAGCCGTTCACGAGACAGTGTACTGGGTTAGGTGGGACTGAGGATGCCTCAGCACAGCAGCTCTGGGGGTACCCGGCAGCACCAGCAGCACTGGTACCAGCTCCAGCATGGGACTGGCACTGGCTCCAGCACGGGACAGAGGCACGGCACTCACCAGGCTGCAGCCCCCGGCAGCACCCATCCCAGCTCCCCAGGTGCCAGGACCTGATGCTCTAAACCACGACACAAAGCAGAGAAACAAACCAGGAAGAGAAAAAGGAAAAAAAACCGGAAAGAGGGGGAAAAAAAGCACAGCAAGAGCCAGACCCTGGACAGATGACCCCCAGGCAGCATTCTCCCAGCTCCTGCACAGCAGAGCGTGCCTACGGGGAGTCCCCTCTCGTGTGATGTGCCTTCTGCTGCCCACGGGAGCATCCAGATTCCTTGGGTCACTGGAACTCCCAGGGCTTCACCCAGGACCCAGCGTTGCCGTGATCCAAAGGGATCAGAAACAGGCACCAGGGAAAAAAACGGCATTTCCAAAGCACGGCGAGCAGGCGGCAGCGCGGGAGGATCGCTGCCTGGCCTGGCCACGCGAGGTCAGAGAGCTTGCTCGCTATTTTCTTTTGGCAGCCAAATCAGGCGAGGAGCATATGAGAGAAATGCATCTCAGAGGCCTCAGCGGCTAGTGGAAATTTCCAGAACGTCCTGGACAAGAATGACTTACTGGAAGTAATACATAAATCAAGCAAATGAATAGTTACCAGACAGCAGCATAAACAGCTGCCACAGGGATGAAATCAGACCTGCTGTGCCAAGAGGCGTCAGCCTCCTCGCCGGCTGCACCTTCGGGGGGAAACGGGGAAAACAACCCAAGGAAAAGCACATTTCTGGGGAAGCAGCCACCCCGAGTCCTACACAGGTGCCTCGGTGGGTCTCCCGAAGCCGCCGGGCACAGAGCACGCCATGGCGAGCGCCGCGCCGCTGCCGGTGACCCCGGCTCCCACGGGGCTCTGCTCGGGCAGCACAGCCTGGGGAGCACGGCGCGGGGCTGCCAAGGACGGGACTGCTCCACGCGAAGGAAAACAAGTGCTGGGTTGTATTTTTAGGCAGAAGACCTGGAGGTTTTTTTTCTTCTTCTCCTTTGCCAACAATCCCTCGCTCAGCAGAGAGCCCTCCGAAATGCGCTTCGCTCCGCGTCCAGCCCTGGCCCCGGCCCGCCGAGGGGCTGTAACGGAGGGTGGGTTTTGCTGTATCTGTGGGGCTGTGGCTGATAGCAGCCGCCCTGCAGAGCCCATGGAAACCATCCGCACTGATAAGTGGAAAACAATTTGTGCTAGAGATAGCAATCACTATCATGTTGGTTAAAACACGTAAATTAGAAAACACCACCGCAGCAAAAAAAGGGAACTAGTCACTGCTGGCCAGGCCGCAGCTGTGAATGATTAAAGATAATTAATTCTGCTAAATACACGTACACACATTTCTTCTGCAGCCTCCTTAATTGTTTTGACCTTTTGCCAGGAGAGGAGCGGACGCACAGGCAGGGGCAGCCCTGCTCCTCGGGCCGGGGGGACGCACGGAGCAGCAGCAGCGATGCACGGAGCGATGCAGAGCCGCAGGACGGTCTCGGGAGCCCCGCCGAAGGGTGCACAAGCACGGCACCATCTGTATTGGAGCACCTGGATCTCGCTGCCACAAGAACAAGGCAAGGCTCAGATGTCAAATTATGTCCCGTGCAAAAAAAAAAAAAACAAAATTCCTAAATGCTTGAAACATAATCAGAATGAAATCCTGCTCTGCACCTTCAAAGCACTTACTCCTTGGTGTGAAAGTACATTAAAAAAAGAAGAAAAAGACAGCAATGATATCGCAGCTCCACTAACAAAAATGGCAATTTTCTGCAACGAGCTCCACTCCCGGCAGCACCATTGGCGCAGCCACCTGCAAGCTCGGCAGCACCGCGCGTGCCTCCGCTTCTCTTTGAACTGCTTTAACTCATTTGGCAGAAAAAAAAAAATTGGTTTAATCAGAGATGGCACATTCTATTGATAAAAAAGCATTTGAAACTATAGTGTAGCCATTCTTGGAGATAGGTGCTGGGCCAAAAGGAGGTATCTGCAGCAAAACAACTCAGAAGCGTGCGAGCAGGAGCGTGTTGCTAGGTGACGTGCTGTAGGACAGCCTGCTGCACCCAAGGTGCTCTGCAGCACCGAGGAAGTATTGTTTTCCTCCTTTCCCAGCTAGAAACAGTGGGGGAAAAAAAATCCCAGAATAAAGAGAGAGAAAACCCTGAAGACAGCGTGAGGAGTCCCACGCCATGCAGAGCTCGAGCCTGCTGCCCCGATGGGCGCAGGGAAGGCTGGGCACAAACTGCTAAAAAATGATGCTGGAAAAGGCATTTGGGAGAGCGGGGAGCCCGCAGTGGTGAGCGGCAGCGTCACGGCCGCGGGTGCTCGGGTACCACACACGCTCGCACAGCGAGCTCGCCACGTCTACTGGCACCGGTTCTTCATGTAGCTTTTTAAAAAGTGTATTTCTTATTTTTAAAGCAGGGGATGAGGAGCACTCTCACCAGCCATCCCCTGCAAACACCGAAAGCTCCAAGGATTAACAGACTGACTAAGCAATAGTGACTCTGGTAACTAAAACAGCTACAAGAAACAGGAGAAGATATGTGTTGGGTTTGCCTTTCAATTCTTTGAAAGACATGGGCTATTCTGGCCTGAGACAAGAGAAACCAGGCTATTTTTAAGGTCATCCAGAGTCTCACTAACTTCAGTTGCGGCAGCCTCAGACATGCCTGTTGGCAGGGCCAGCAGATGCAGGCACGGGGCTTACTGGGACGGTCCGGACTGTGGGTGTCCAGGCTTTCCTGCAGAAATCCCCATGGAAAAACATCAGAACAAAGAGATCTCCTCTCTTTCAGGAACAGTAAATCACAGCTGGGTTTATCACAGGAATCCTGACAGCATGAGCACGTCCCAAGAAGGAAAATTAAAGGTTTCACCTACTCATGGGTCAAAGAATAACATAATAGCAACTTTCACTGGAACCAGGATGGGTAGAGCAGAGGAGGAAATTTGCAGCATTACGTTCCTGACAAAGGAGCACGGACAGGGATTGCTCACACTCTCTCTGTATTTCACAGTGGGTAACTGCCTGGACACCTGAACGTGAGACAGGAGGCAGCACAAACAGGCTTAGAGGTGCAGTAAGAGGCAGAAATCAACTTCATTTTCTATTTATACACTCCCCTCCCTCCACCCTGCCTGTGCCTGTCCTCGGCATCTGTCCTCCCCCCGCCTCCAGCTCTCCTTTCCCCTCCCGTGCCCCCCCGGGAGCCGGAGTGCCGGCGTCCCCCTGCCCGCCCGGGGACCGCTGGGGTGCGAGCCCCTCTCGCCGCACGCCGAATTGCAGGGGGGGCACCAGGCGCCACGGGAAACCCACGACATTTCTCTGCTGCGCAGAAGGAAGGGCACTGCTCTACCACCTCAGAGGCACTTATCCTGGCTGATATTTAATTTGTGTTAATAATTGCCATTTTTTAATTTATCTGCTCTGTTAGCACGGTTTTATTACTGTTATTAACTGGAGCCCCATGCCACATGAAGAGCCCCATGTCACTTTTCAGCGAGCAACAGCGAACACAGAAACCAAAAAACCAAGAGATGTAAGACGATGTGGGACAGACTCTCTATTTGACCGATACAGTTCTGCTATTAGTGTAAGAGATCTCCACAGTAATACTGTGAGAAATATTTTTTTAGCTCATCTGATAAAAATGCAAATCTTGATTATTCATACATTACTTAAAATAATAATACAAAAAACCAAAAAAACCAGAAACAGATGAGGCAATCCCCTCCAAGAAGTGCAGCCCAGCTCGGTAGGGTCAGGAAGGGGCCCTTCGGTTTTGCCTGTGTCAGCTCTCAGCTCCCCCCGCCAGGGACGGGGCAGCACCCAAACCCCGGCCGGTCCCCACCCCGGAGCATCCCCCTTCCCCACGCAGGTCACCCAGGAACAGCCAGGCCCCCGTCCCTTCTGCCACCCTCTCCCTCCCTCCAAACACCTTCTGCAGATGGGAAGCTTTATCTCCACCACAACGTCTTTAATCCGGCTTTATGGTACCGCTGCCTCAACCGGCTCATTTCCAAGAGCCACAGCAATGAGACCCGGACCAGGCTGCCCTCCCGGTGCTCCTGGAGCAAGGTCCTCCTTGCCGGGCGGCCCCGGAGCAGACGGCAGGAGAGCCGCCGTGCAGGGGCTGCAGGACTGACACAGGAGGGATGCTGGAGGGCCCGTGCCCGGGGCTGGCTGTTCCTCTGGCCCCCACAGCCTGGAATCCCCCCAGGAACAGCACCAGGGCCGGGAGAGCTTCGGCAGGGTGGCGGGCTCAGCAGAGCCGGCTCTCGCTCCTCGGCTTCCTGCCTTCCTCTGAGATAATTTTTTTCCCATTAAATAACCACTATGAGCCGTTTCTCTTCCTAACATAGCACGCACCACTACGCTCATTGTTTGTTTGTGTTTTGTTTTAGTTCCCTCCCTACTAAAGCAGCATGAAACCCATTGTATTACCTGCCTCCCCTCTCCATGTCTCTCACTCAAACACCACCAGGTTTTCCTTTAAATGAAAAGCACTTAAGCGGTTATGAGATTCCTCGCACATATTTGGCCGATGGGAGTACCTGGAACTGCCTGGCCCTTGGCTTAAGCCTGTAAATGCTTGGTTTTGAAACCAAGATCCAAACCAGCTCTTTGTTTTTTAACAGCCTTGCTGGGGAGTCCATGGAACAGATACAAACCCGTGTCATAAGAAAGCATCTGGAGTCATTTTTAAGCCTATTTCAAGTACCATTTGTTACTTCTTCTCTTAAACAGATAACTTCAGGTTCTCCCAGACCTTCTTCTAAATGGTTATGTCGATTAACTCATTCCCCAGGTTTCCAAGTCCTGCCTAATCCCTCCTGCTCACGCAGCGCCGGTGCAAACAGCGAGGGCAGGGACGACCCCGCAGCCTTGAGGCTGGCACAAACACCTGATGATGCTTTCACTTTTCAAACACTAATCAAAGGTTTCCATGGTAACCAGCAGGAGCAGGAAGAAGACGGGAAATTATAGGTCAGCTCTATCACTGAAAGCAAAAAAATTATTCAATCCCTTTGCCCTCGAAGAGTTTCAAGGTGACCTAGAAGTACTGATTCATCAGGTTGCATAAAGGCAGAAAATATGCCCCAGAGTAGTCTTCTATTGTAGCAAAGAAATAGCTTTTAGTCCTTTAATACTAGGCTTGATCTGAAACCCAGTGAGGAGCTTAACCTCCGCTCTGCCTTCTGGTCAGCTGAACCCCATTACCATGCCATTAAAAGCAATGCTATATGCCCCGTAGCCTATGGGTTCCTCCTGCCACCGCGGGGCCAGAGCACGGCCACCCAGGCAGGGGATGGCAGGGACGTGGGTCAGCGGGAAAGCCCCCCTCCCTCCCTCCTGCACCGCTCCCTCTGTCAGCCCTCGTTTCGCTCACACACGGGTTTCCAGTTACTCGCCAACCAGATATGACTCAACACCGCATACACACACAAGGAAACTTTTCTACCACTATTAACTTTCAGAGGAAGTGGAAAAAGGAGAGAAAAACATATCAGTCATAAACGTACTTTGCCAAGTGGTTCATGAGCAAGTGCAGCATCTGCCTGTTTTTCTCTGGGAGCCGATGAACGAGGCTGTGGATCTCTGACACCCTCGACTCCTGATTCTCCAGTTCTGTGTTAGAAAGAAAAGATGATTTATCTCCGCATCAGGGGGGTTATAATGGAAAGAGGCATGCAGGCCTGAACACTAGCAGTGACAGACATCCTAGGGACCTACTCCACTCTACACCCAGGCACGCTGCGGATACTCTCGACAGCACTTTTCCTTTCTGCCAACTCCAACCAGTTGTTTCCAAAAGGAAGAAACTAACGGGCTGAAACAGTGAGCTGAGAGCAGATGCCAGCCATGTGAAAAGCCAGTTGTGATCAGGGAAGGGGCTGTCTGTAAGCAGTATTTCTCCGATTCCAGCAACGGGAACATCAGCACGTTCCTGTTCAATGTGTTCCCAAGCACTGTCAGGATGTGCTCAGCACAGCGCCCGGCGAGGTTGTTGCATCTGGTGCTCCACACGCTGGTTGGGTCCGCAGGTGCTGGCAGACTTGCCCCCACAGCCTAAGCGGGAGCCGTTCAAGGAAGGCACCGCCGATGTGGCCGCGGACTACGTGAGCCCTCCTGACCCCCCGGTCCCATCCACGTGCACGCAGGCAGCACCGCTGCCAACGGAGAGCTACCTGCTCTCATACAAAGCACCTTCCCAGGGCAGCCAAAGGAAAGTGGCACAGACATCAGAACCGCAACTGATCTCATCAAAGCACCATAGGTGGTGTTTGAACAATGGCCTGCCTCATTTTGGCAGATGATGGCCAAAATAAGACAGAGCTGCAGCAGCAGCTACTGCCACCAGCCAGCTCTCCACTCCCCCTGCACCATCTGCGTTTCCTTTTCATCCGGTAAGTCCCAAACAACAACATGCCCCTTGTCTCTCCATTCTTATTCTGCTTTCCGGGACTTAAGAACAAGGAGGTTGGTGGGGAAACAGCAGGGCAGAGGTTATGCTCAGTTACTTGCAAATTACGCTCCTCTTTCAGACCGGTGCCATAAACATCAACAAACTCACTTGCAGCTTTGATGAAGCTCCTTTGAAACTGGTACATCATGAGCGGCCCTGGAAGCATTCTGGAAGATAAAAAGGTAACACGCACAAAACACATCTGAGTAATACAATCCACAGAAATAAAGCTTTGCCCTTACCGTAAATTCAGCTCCATTTTTAAAAGTGCAGAATTAAGCAACAGCAACTCTACTTAATTCTCCCCATCAGAAGGAATAAGATCCATTGAAGTACCTTTGATTTATTCTTCCTCCCTTTTCTGCCCCACACTGAATTCGTTTTTAATTTTAGCATTCCTTCAGTTACACAGTAACACAGAGTTTCAGGACGTCAGTGAGCCTATGATTTCCAAGTAAGTTTAAAAATAAATTAAAAAGAGAAACAAGCCTAGTCATAAAACTTTAACAGTCACCATTCCCATTAAATTCCCCATTCTCCCCTCCCACTTCCACATCCCTTCGATGGGACATCTTGGTGCTGCCGACATTCTTCATTGCTTTGCAAACAGTTCAAACTCTGGAGCAAAGGTTGCCAATCATGCAGAATTATGTAGTGTTTTGTCATTTTCTAGGCTGAGATCCACCAAGCTAATTATACTCATCACCCTAATTGGATTTAGCCTCTCTCTTGTGCGCGCCCTCTCTCTCTCTCTCTCAAATAAAACCCAACACACAGAACAGCAACAGCAAGCAAGAAGCTGCAGTGGCAACAGGTAGAAGCATGTTGTGGATAATGAGATGCTGACTGCTGCCAACAAACTAACCCTTTGGGAAGATAACCCACAATGATAATAGCATCAACTTGCATACAGAAATTATTACTACAATAAAGCTCAGCACCCAGTTCTGAAAAAGCACTACAGCCACGGCCCTTAGAGGAGCACTGTGCTCACCTTCTGCCACATGCTCATTAGGTGGAAGCCCATTGTGAAAAGCTTAGGGAAAAGCTTACATCAAGGCAGGGGAAGCAAGAATGAGCTTCTAAAATCATGTTTGTACAATACATGCATCTGTCAGGGAGCTGATCGTGTTCCCCAGATCCTACTCAAACATGCTGGAGGGTCACGGGAAAAGCCAGAATAAATTCTTGAAGAGCAGTTTCTTCTTTGTTTCTATTAAAGTGCTATTGTTAAGAATCTGCAGTAACAGGCACTAATGCCCCAGACGCATCACCGAATCCATCCTGAAGCCACATGACAGATGAGGCTTTTCTGCCTTACCTCAGGTAAGTTTTCAGTGCACTAGTAATGGTCTTTATCTCCCACTCTGCACAGATCTCTGTTTCTGTTTCTGTAGCTGTTTTGGGATCTAAGGAAAAAGACAAAAAAAAATAAAGTGAACCAAAGTGAAGATAATACCAGCTCATACCAGCTCAGCTGTGTGGGAAGACTGTCACGTCCCATTTTATTTGCTATTCCCCAGCCCAGTGACCACAAACCGATCCCCAACAGACACTTCTGCAGGGAAGCAAGAGTTTGTTACACGAGACGGGCCACGCTCACTTGCATGGGACGAGAAAAAGAAAAGAAAAACATTAATCACGAGCAATGAGATTGGCAGTTTGACTCAAAGCGTGACATTACGCAGGGCGCAGAAGACTGCGGTGTTCAGCGACAGTAGCGACAAGGCAGGGCACAAACACGACACGAGCCCAGACGAACAGAGACCCCCCCCCCCAGGACTCAGCAGAAAATCCCAGCCCCAAGTAGGCTGCGAGGCATTGCCGCAGCCTAAACCAACGCGAGCGACGGCGGCACGGCCTTCGTGGCAGTCGGCGGGTGTCGAGCAGGCGGCAGGACAAGACGGGGTCGCAGAGGCAGGAGCCCTGCCCGGGTGTGCGGGGGGACAGGAGGCGGCTCGTGCTCCCACCCAAGGCGGGGAAGAGTCCCTGGAGCCCACGGAGGGCGTGGGAAGGCAGCTCCGCGCTCCCTCGGCTCCACGGCTGCGTTTCATTTGGACGGGAGGGAGGAAGCAGGGCTCGGCACAGCCGGCGTTCGCACGTTATCCGCCGTTATCCGCTCAGCTCACCGCCCCAGGAACGTGCCACCACGCGCCGTCCTCGCCGGCCCGACGCCGGCTGGGGGGTGGCCTCGGACCGGGAAGCTCCCGTCACCTCGCAGAGCAGGAATACCCGCAGGACCCCCGGGGACGGCCACGACCCGGGAGCCTCTCGCCGCTGCCAAGGTACGCGGCGGGGGGGGAGCAGCGATGCTGCCTGGTTTGAGCTGCGCTAGCGGCGAGGGAGAGGAGAAGCGCCCGGGGTGTTTTGAAGCGGTGCAGGGCACGGAGCGCAGCAGCGGCTCTGGCTGGGAAGGTCACCGGCACGGCAGAACCGCGCTGCGGTTTGTTTTGTCACCTTTGGCCTCTCGATGTCATCCCATTCTGTTCCTCCGTCCTCCCCACCACAGGCTGTTTCTTGCCATCTTTAATTTTTAAATACCCGATTCACCCTCCTCCACCCCCACGGCAGACGCAGGGCCCCGCAACAGCCCCTGAGCCGCCGCGAGCAGCGAGCCTCGGGGAGCATCAGGTACGACGGCAAACCTCCCGGCATGGGGAGAACCCAGCCCAGACCCCACAACAAACGAGACGGTGCCAGGCCCTCGGCGCGCAACATCGGGGAGCGATGGCAGCGATTGAGCCGCCGTCCACATCCACCCGCCGCAGCCCCTCGCCGTGGCTCGTCCCCACCCTGTCACCAAGCACCGCACGTAACGCTGCGGAGATCTGGCTGCCAGCACAGCTGGCGAGCGCGGCTCTCGTAGTGCTCGTGAGGAAGGTCTCCAAGCTACAGCTGACGTGCGCACACCTCTGCACTGCCGTCCTCCAAGGACGCTTCTTCCCAGGTCCTTGTTCCCACCACCGAGCGGAGGCGAGGTCCGAGGATTCACGCTCCTGACCGTCCACGGCTGCCTTAGATGAAAACACGAATGGATCTCCAAAACGCTTTCGGGCAATAACTAGTTTCTCCGGACAGCTTCAGCTTTGACAAGTCAACGGCAAAGGATACCCGAGAGAGGCACAAGCTACGTTATACGATGCTTCCGTTGGCTATGCTCACCAGGTCCCACCAGGTCCCAGCCCCGGGCATCGAGACCCTCTTCCCGCTGATGTCGAGCGGACACTGCATCCATCCCCCCGCTGAGCTCTCCAGCGTGGCTGAACCCCCAATTTACTGTCTGACAAAGCTGCCGGGATCCCTCCCACCCTGCAGCCTTGAAGCCATTTTCTGAACCGCGTACCCTCACCAGCAGGAGGAAGAGACCCTCTCCAGCCCCGCAGAGCACCGCGTGCCTGGGAAACTCTCCGAACGTGGCTCCCGTCAGCCCAGCTCCCAGCCAAGCCCCCCCGGGCCGGGGCAGAGGCCGACCCCCGCAGCAGCTCGCATGGACGGCTGCAGGACGGGCTGCACCAAGCTCTGCAGAGAAGCGCGGGTTTGCGCTTCCCAACTGACAGCTGCTTTTCGCAGCACGAGGCTGTTCTGAGCCAGCACCCAGAGCGTTACTGACTTGCAGGAAAGGTATAAATGGTGACGCTGGGTGACGCTTTGTAATGGCCTGATGCAAACTTTGCAATGAGACCCTGGAGGAGATGGGCAGGAGCATCCTGAAACCACAGGACGCTCTCCCAGAGCCAGGCAGAGGGGAGCGGCACGGCTCCTGGAGCATGTCCATCCCAGCATCGGCCAAACTGGCACCCCAGGACAAGTGGCGGGTCTGAGGGCAGTGAGGTACCACCAGTGCAGTGCCACGCACAGCCTCAGCCAGCCCTTCCCGGCAATCGGCATCAGCAGCCTCCCAGGAGAGCAGCTCGCCTGGCCGCAGTTCGGTGCAAGGGGCCCAGGACCAGCTCCGCACCTCTGCATCGCGCTGCGCTTCCAGCCCCCGGCACCGCTCTGTGGGAACGGGGCATCCGCACAGCCGCAACGCCAATGTGTCCAGAGGAAATCCAGTCCCACGACGCAAAACCGCACGCGTGCCAGCCTCGTACCCCGCCGCGCTCTCGGTGCTTGTGCCGAGGGGGTTCGGCACTGCCCGCCCTTACCCCACACCCCACCTCTGCCCGGGATTCACAGCACCGGCTCACAGGTCCCGCAGGAACCGGGGATCTGCCCTCCCACCCTCCGGTTTCCAGCTCTGTGCAGCGCGAGCGTCCGGAACGAGGGAGCCTCCGAAGCACCTCTATTTTCATTGTCGAATACTGCAGCATACTTTTCTCCATCTCCTCCGGGGCCTTCCCTTCCTTTCTGCATTTTTTCCCCTCCTATCTTTCCTTTTAAAAATTCCTTTAAAGAAATCAAAAAAACGCACAGCTGTTCTGGACAAAGTAAATAGGAGGCTCCAGACTAGCAGCCTGTTCCTTCCCAAGGCAGATCTGAACCAGCCGCCGGCAAACCGTGCTCGCAGGAGTCTGCAGCTTTCTGCTTCTCCCTGCTTTCTGCCAACCACCAACCCAGGTCAGGAAGCCAGACCTGTTTGCACAAAGTTCCACAGTGAGATCAATAATGTGCTATTTTTACTGATTTCTGTGAAAATACCTTAATGCTTTGACAATAAAAGAGCCTTTGGGAAGCAGCAACCGCTCCCTTCTTCGGCACCTCCACCCACGCCGGGACCCCGCTGCCACGGGGGCCGGAGCCGAGCTGGCCGCACCGGGGGGGCTCCTTGGTGACCGCTGCCATCTGCACACCCGCCCCGAGCAGCCACCAACGCGGATGGCATTTATTTTTTAATCTCTGCTGACAATTACAGCCAGTCATCTCGAAAGCCACCATCAGATTGGCATTAAGTGGCTCGGCCGTGGATACCTCACGCAGAGCGCCGAGTACCAGGAGTACAGACACCAACTCCTCCATGCCAGAAGCGAGAAGCACTGCGCCGGTCGCAGCTGGGCAGGAGGGAAGAGCAGGGCACGAACGTGCCCCGTTTGCAGGTGTAAGCGTGTTGTTTCTCTCCTGCTTGGATGCTGTTTCATGAACGCTCTTTGCTAACTCGGTCCTGGAATCTCTCAACCGCTCCAGAGCGCAAATGGAGCTGAAGGCTTTGACTGCACCAAGCCGTGGGTGAACAGGACCTGGAAACACAACAGGGATCCTGCTCCCACCGAGATCCTTGGGAAACCTCTGCAGGGACCCCGGGAGACACCGCTGTGGGTCCTTTCAGTGATACGGACGTGCCAAGCGTCCCTGGAGAGCCGGAGCAGGCGCAGAGAGGCACTCACCGCGACCAAGGCCAAGCCTGACGCCAGATACAGCTGCCGACACCATCTGGTCCCACGGATTCAGCTCAGTGGGTATTTGTCTTTTCACAGACACGTATAATGAGCTTTTGAATTTTAAAGCAATAGGTAAGCACAGTGTAATTTTAAAACTAATTAGAAGAATGCACTGAATAAGAGTTAGGCTTTCCCTTAGGGCAAAGGGTTTATTTTAATTAAAAAAAAACATCAAGAGGAGCACTTGAAAAAGTAAACATTTAAGAAATGTATATTCACACAAAGATCACGTGTCTCTCTCTGCAATCACACAAATGAACACCCTCCTTCCTCGTCAATGCCAAGGCAACTTCCTATTGCACTACCTTTTTAAGGAGGCAATTTTAATAGATTAAAGATAAGCTTGGCATAGTAAAAAGAAAAACAAAAAACCAAAAAAATCCTTTTTAAAAAGAACCTTTTTAATAGCAAGGCCTCCACTGAAGTTGAACAAACAACTCAAGACTGGATGTCTTCTCAAAAGCTCATCCAGGAGTTTATAGGCATGATTCATGAAACACTAGGTGAAATTCTACGGTCGGTCTCATGAAAAGGCTCGGAGCAGATAATCAGTTCCCCTTGACCTTCAAATTTATGAGTCTGGAAAAAGTTAGCTTTGTGGGTTACAGATGTAGCATCTGTCTCCCCAGCTAGAGATGGCTGCAGCCAGCACCACAGCGAACTGCTGTCTCTGCACAAGGACACATTTCCACATGAACTGGTGTAAATGTGAAATAGGGCCTGCAAAAGCACCCACAGGCCAAATTCAGTATTAACCCTGAAGTTGCTTATTGCTGTAAATTACTAATCTGACGTCTCTTAGCAGATACGGAAAAGGCTGAAGTGGAAGGGTAGGGGGAAAGGGAGTGCAAAATTAACTTCCCCAAGCTTTTTGTTCCAGCAGAGGCTGAAGAAAGCACTTTGCTCACCCCATGACACTGCCAGCCGCTGCAGCATCACCCCCGTTCCTGTTCACTCATTCTGCGTGGTCACCAACGCCACACAGGACAGCGTATCCTGGCTCTCCCTGGGCTGCGAAACCAAAGGGGGTTTTCACAGCCTCACATAGGCGATATTTGAGGAAAGAAAAGGGACCTGCAGCACTCCAGATCTAAATCAAGAACAAATTAGAACGTGCTTTTTAATGGCAGGATCTACACAGTAATTCAGGGGTGGGAGGAATCCATTCCCATTCCCCCCAAAATTACTTTTGCTGCTTTGTTTTCTTCCTGGAGGCAAACAGCAGCAGCGGCGGAGGGGACGGGGGCCGCGTTCATCCCTGCGGACCCCAGGTGATGGGACGGGTGCCACGGGACAGCCAACGGGGCTGGCCACGGCACGGCGGCGCGGCAACGGGGAGGGAAGCGCGGGCTGATCAGACACCCCCAAACCCACAGTCGTGATGGAACCGCAGCAAGACACTCGCGTGCAATGCCGGGGATGCTCCCCGAGGCAGCCGCCCCCGGCTGCCGCACAGCCCATCCCACACGGCCATCGCCCGAAGCCCTTTCTAAGGAACTTCTCCATCTGCTTCCTGGGATGGAGAAAGCTGCTGCCGTAAGACAGCTGGTTTCAATTCCTCACCAATTTCTCCAGGGCAAGGGGAACCGCCTGGGGCACGACCTCATCACCCAGCCATAATTCTCACCTGCGCCTGGGTGGCTCGAGAGATTTCCAAAACAGCCGTAGGACATATTATATCCCAGCAGCGAGGGGCCGTAGGAAGTCCCACTCACCAGCCCTCATGGCTCATGTTGGGAAGGAGCAAGAAGAGCAGATCAGACGTTGTAACGCTCTGCTCATCTTAGTGCTGAGTTTCAGCAGCAGATCGTAGAATCATAGAATCATTTAGGTTGGAAAAGACCTTTAATATCATCAAGTCCAACCATCAACGATGCCCCTAAACCATGTTCTGAAGTTCCTTGTCTACGTGCTTTTTGAATACCTCCAGGGCTGGTGACTCAACCAGTTCCCTGGGCAGCCTGTTCCAATGCCTGACAACCCTTTGGGTGAAGAAATTCCTCCTAATATCCAACCTAAACCTCCCCTGCCGCAACCTGAGGCCATCTCCTCTCGTCCTATCCCTTGATACTTGGGAGAAGAGACCAACCCCCACCTCGCTACAACCCCCCTTCAGGTAGTCGTAGAGAGCGATGAGGTCTCCCCTCAGCCTCCTTTTCTCCAGACTAAACAACCCCAGTTCCCTCAGCCGCTCCTCATCAGACTCGTGCTCTAGACCCTTCACCGGCTTCGTTGCCCTTCTCTGGACATGCTCCAGCACCTCCATGTCTTTCTTGGGGTGAGGGGCCCAAAACTGAACACGGTATTCGAGGTGCAGACTCACCAGTGCCATGTACAAAGGGATGATCACTGCCCTAGTCCTGCTGGCCACACTATTTCTGACACAAGCCAGGATGCCGTTGGCCTTCCTGGCCACCTGGGCACACTGCTGGCTCATATTCAGCCGGCTGTTGACCAGCACCCCCAGGTCCTTTTCCACTGGGCGGCTTTCCAGCCACTCTTCCCCAAGCCTGTAGCGCTGCGTGGGGTTGTTGTGAGCCTGACACCGAGCCTTGTTGAACCTCATACAGTTGGCCTCGTCCCATCGATCCAGCCTGTCCAGATCCCTCCGTAGAGCCTTTCTGCCCTCCAGCAGACCAACACTCCCGCCCAACTTGGTGTCATCTGCTGGTACCACCGCCGTCCTGTGCGCACACACTTCCACAATAAACCCTTTCAAGGGAGCTCCGACTGATAAAACTTTTATTGGTTGAGTTCTGTCCTCATTTTGACGGTGCATGGTGATGGTGAAGGCAAGGGAAAGGCAGCTTGCTCTGCCACAGATGACCTGCCTCCCACGAGCCCTGGGGGAGGCACCCCTCCCCGCTTCACCCCGACTTAGACAAAGGCAAGCTGTTCTGCCCAAGCCCGAGACCTGCGCTGTCCCTGACCCGGCTGCTGCCCACGGGAAGGTTCTGCTCCGCCGTCGGCCGAGTGCAGTGCCGACCTCCTGCAGAGACACCTCGTGCCAAAGGCCTTCCCGGCAGCGTCACTGACACCGGCCACCGCTCGGGGAAACTTGATCTTTTTGCCATTTAAACTGCATGTGAATCAGTAACGCTGCCCACATTCATTTCTAAATATAAGGGAAACCTGAAGTTGTAAGGACAATTTGGCTCCTCCGTTCACGAGGGTTGGACCCGAACACGAGCGTTTGAGCGGAGCGGTGCCGCTACCGGCAGGACGTCAGAGCCTCGAGGGCAGCCGAGAACAGAAGGGGATTTGACAACAGACATGTTGTCTGACTTCACAGACAGCCTGAACGCTGGGATTGTCAAAGATGATTTAATCGCCTGCGGTTCGGCGAAAGATACGGAGTCAGGGGTTTGCAAAGCGTCCCGGTGATCGACGGCACGGGAGATCCCCGAAGGAGGTCCTGCTTCCAGCAGGCACTGGGCCACCCGAGCAGCAGCCCCGGGCATGCACTCACCTCCGATGGGGCTTCCAGCACCAACAACTAATGAAGATGTGCCGGGACAAAGAAAAACCACCGACAATATATCACCGCATTATGAGACATGAGGTCGACAGCTGAGTGGCTTCAGTCGCTGAGGAGATAATGGATGCTGGATGGTGTCCAAAACTTTGAATCCCTCCCAGCTCCGGAGAGCTCTTAAACCAAGCAAGTTTTGCCATCTGTCACAGCCCCGCCACCTCAACCCAGAACTGACACAGCCCGAGACCGCCCTTGTAAGAAGAAAACAGGATCAGTTGCTCTGCTAGCTCGGAAGATGATGCACAGCGGCATGAAAAGCATAAGCAGAGGACCTGGCAAGTCAGGCCTGCTGCGCCATGGGGCACCCAATCCCCAGCCTATTTTTTCGGTGGGCAGCAATGCTCTTTAACCAATGCTCTAACACAATAGTGCCAAATGTGCGCGCCATGAGACAGCTCTGGCTTATCTGCTGTACTTGGGTGGCTAGCAGGACATATTCACATGCCCCAGAACCTGTGCCAAACTTCTACTAATAAAAGAGTCAGTCACCAGCTCTTGTGACTGCAGCGAACTTTCCAAATGCCACGGCAAAACTGGTGCAGAGAGGTCCCCTTGCGACAGCCTCTGATTTAGAGCCTTACCCTTCTGTTTCCTAATTATCCCTAAATTATCAATTTTGCATAGGTTAATGCTGACAACTGTAACAGCCACCACGGGCTTTGCTCAGTGAACATCTTAACAGTGGGAAAAGACGGGGGAATTGGAAGAGGAGAAGGAAAGATGTTGAAAGTGAAACACAACTGATTAAAACTTTTTGCAAGGAGAAATACACACAGAAAGGAGCACTGGCATTTTGTGAAGGCAAGGAAAAGGAAGTCATGTTGCAAAGGAATGATAAGAAGCAAATGTAAAGAGGAAGAAGACCACAAATGTCAGTTATTTCCCCCATGGGGTAGCAAACACATTCATAAGGGCACTAACAAATTATTAAGCATTTGTTTCTTCATTATTACACCTATATCATACGTTGTTTTGCCAAGTCTGAGAAGCATGAGCTGGGACTGGTGGAGGGCAGCTGCCGCTGCTCCAACCCAAGTGTGTGTTTTCTCAAAATGGTTCTTCAAATGTGTCTCTCATGCATGTCCGGACAGAGAGACTCCCACAGGGCTGCAGCTGGGGGATGGAAATGCCACCTGCTAGTTCAGGGGATGAAATGGTCCATTTGGTCACACACAGCCATGGCCAACCTCAGCACCAGCCTGGACCACAGACAAGGGCACAGGGAGCAGGGGAGATTCTGCTGGAGGGGCCAAGACTTGGGAAGGCAGCAAGAGGACCAAAGAGGGAAATGCCTCGCATTTCTTTTTCGGTCAAGTATAACCCCTGGGCTATTGTTGACACACAAGCTGGGCTGGGAGTCAGGCTACAGATTCTCCAATGCAGACCAACAAGCATGACCCAAAATAGGGCTTTGCGTGGCTATGGGGTCGTGGAAACCAAACACCAACAACAAGGAACCACTCCAGGAAAAGTCAGCTGTAGTGGTCCCAGCCCTGCACCAGGAACAACTACCAGCTCACTGAGAATCACAAGACCTGTTTGCTCCTACATGTTTCAGTGCTCGGATTAGGCCTATGGGAATGCTGGTTCAGAGCACAAAGGCACTTGTAGCCAACACCACATCTTGTCATCATATCATCTCAGAGGTGGCGAGAGGCTTCTGAGGGCTGCTGGGCAGATGCAGGGTGGCTGCACGTTGGGGCCAGTGCTCAGAGGAGCCCCACGTTGTCAACAGCAAGCTCTGCCATGGTGTGACCCGGTACCTTCTCTCCTCCCGAGCACCCAGAACTGCAGGACCCGATGCCTTAGGCATGAGGGAAACACATGCTTGGAAGGTCTGAGCAAGACCGTGTTAAAACAGGCACAAGAAGGTCCAAGGGGAAAGTAAGAACAGCCACAGGCAGCATGCAACACACAAGAGAAAATAATTAAAAAGTATTCTGGGAACAACGTGGCAGGTATGAGATTAAAAACCAAAGCTTTCAGCTATTTCTTTGAAGATTTTAGTTCGCATTTGGGAAGGCTGCCAAAATTCATAGCGCATGTGAGCAGGACACCAGTGACTGCACCAGAAGACCTTTTAAAGCAATGTCCTACATGAGTCCTACCTTCGCAACCTGCCAGTGGTGCCCCGGGACCTCCCGGCCTCTAACAGCATGTGGTCCTAAGAGCACATGCACCACGATTAGGTACCCCAACAAGAGCCTCTGTTCTTGGCTGGCAAGACTTCAAAGCAGCACAATCTACTTGCCTTTAAAAAAATACGAGATACTTACCCATTAATATACTCAACAGCTTTTGAACTCTAGAGTTTACTCCAACGATTCGGTAGAGCCCTTGCTCATTGATCCCTAGGAAAAATAAAGAGCTTATTAGGAGAATGTCACAAGAGCTACTAACATTTCTTTCATTTCTTTGGCTTCTCTAATAGCAAAAATAATAAAGCCCTCTCACCAACTACGTACAAAATTAGAGAAGAGGGTAAAATTTGGGTTTGATGTCAAGGTTTTCACGTATCGATTAAAAGTATTACCCCCAATTAGCTCAGGAATAAAAGATCTAAGGACACCTTTCCACCACCCCACAGTCAGCAAGGGAGCTATAGCTGCACCATGAAGGATCTGCACTTAACATATAACACAAGGGCAGTTTTGGAAAATTTTACTGTGCCAAGTTCTTCAGGTCGAGGTCTGAGCCTTTTGCATGTTCTTCATATAGGGAACAACGAGGCCTTGAACCAAAAGACTTGCTAGGGCAGAGAACAGCCAAAGGACGTGGTGACAGAAGCCCCTTCCCATTGAAGCACCCCAGGTTGGGTGTGCTGCACCTCCCCGGCTGGAGTTCTCTGAACTTACCCCAAGAACTGCAATTGCCTTGTTTAGTCTGATCTACCCATTTGTTTCTTTTTTTTTTATTTTGCCCCCAGGTGTTCCTTTGCTCTTGACAGCAGTTTCTGTACTGCTGCAAATATTATAGGGGAAAATATCACATTTGAATAGCCCACAATATATTACGTTGCCTATGGCCAGGAAGAAGACCCCAGTGAAAGAACATGGGCAGAAATACTGCCAGCTCAGAGCCCTACTCAGCCCAAAGTTTCCTGTGAGGCCTCTTTCTTACCTAGTGCAGGCATCAGCGCTCTCAGAAACGATGTGAGAACAAGACCCGTATTTCACTGTGAGGGGCTCAGATGCTAACAAGATAGCCCATCTGTATATAAATAGTCTTCGCAAGAGATTTAGGGGAAGGATTGAAACACAGATCTATTTGTAATCCCACATGAGAGGAAGTGCTTTGCAGCAGTACCACATGAAGGGATGCTCAAATGAAGTCCCCAGCTTCGGTCCCTTCCCCCATTTTGCACATACAGTGCATTATTTCCTAACTCTGCCCCTGACGTTTGCTTAACCCCTGCTAACCCCGGCCACAGGGCAAACGCATGTCTCAGCAAAAGCATCTGCCTGAGCATATTACAGGGTTTATTTGATGTGGGTCTCTGAGGGTTAATGAATCATTTTTGTTCATGAAAAGAGCAGGTAAGCAATTGCTCCGCTACAAACAGCTGCAAGGCCGTCCCCCAAAACAAGACCATCTGGTGAACTGCTCTACCTCTTGTTTCGACAGCATGTATGCATTTCTTGATAATGCTGAAGCCAATATTATCCAACTGGGCAGCTGAAAGGGAAGAGAAGAGAGAAGTGATGAACACCTAGCAGAGGGATGGCTTCACACTGAGCACAACGCTCATCCCGCAGTCGTCGCTGACATTCACAGCAATACTGTACCACTGCTCAAACGAGGCGGGGAGGAAGGAGAAGGAGATAAATTAGGTGTTCAGGGCGGAAAGGCACAAGTACAGTAGCTTGTACCAGGTGTAACCCAGGCAAGCTCAGAACACTAATCTGTCATTTCAGCCTCCGCATCCCTCTGAACCAGCACCTCCCACGCCTGCCGAGCAGCAGAGCCCCAGGCTCTGTCAGGCATTTACGTCTGCAGTTGGTCAAAATATTAATTTAGGATGAAGGTGAGATAACCTGAAGAGACCTTTGTCTTTGACAACAGATTGCTTGGAAAAAAAAAGGAATCATATATGACACAACAAATCCTTGAAAACAGCACATGAGGCAGCTTGCTTGGTGAGTCCCAGGTAATTCCTACAAATCCTTTCAGCTCTCCACCCAGCTAACTAAGCCATCTGTGTGCTGGAGAGAAGTCTTCATCTTGAGGCCATCTCCATCACCCCACACTGGGGACTGCCTGCATATCTGGGGTCCAGGACTGACCTCCCAGGCTTTGCCTGGGGCAGTGGGGCAGGGGCCTTCAGTGCCTTAGATTTCTTCTTGGGGCTTTTGAGGTGGGTTTGTGCAGATGCAGGTTTTTTCAAGGACAAGCCATATGACAGGTTAAGAACATTGAAAAGTGATGGTAAAAGGAGAACTGGGAAAAAAACAAGTGGAAGAGAGAAGCAGGAGATAACTGTGAGCAGCAACTGTGAAGTAAAATGGAGTAAAGAAATCAAAAGAAAGGTGAAAGCGTGGAGGTAAAAACATAACACAAAGAGGAGAGAGCACGTGGCGGTGCAAGAGTGATAGCGACTGGGAGATGGGAACGAATCTCAGGTGAAACCTCTGTCCGAAGCATCTTCTGTGACCAGCGGGAGGGGACCTGGCCCTGGGGAGCCAGCCAGTGCCAACCCCGGCCCCCCACCAACGCCTGCACCACACTTGAGGCGGACACTCCGGCCCCCCGGCAATGCAAAAGGCCGGCTAAACAATACTGTCTCATGAACACTATGCGTTACATCCCATTTACCCTCACTCTGTGCAGATGTGCACAGTTCAAGAACAGCCCCTTCTTTTGTTAGCACAAATGAAATATTTATTTGGTGCAAATTAGGATATCCTGAAGGCAGCTGACTCTGCCTGAGAGTAATACCTAAAACACTCAAGTTAATGGAATGTAAAACTCAATTAACTCATGCCATTGCAGGTTTTCACGTTTAATTTCAAGGAATTACTAATACGCGGATCCAAATACCTGCTGGAAGAATTCATCCCTTAGTCAGCTTTCCACCACTGCGTGGAAAACACTGCCTGCAGACATCTATTTGTTAAGGAAAATTACTTCCTCCCTATATAAAGGTTTGGGAAACCTTTCATATGGCAGAAGCCCCAGAGAGAAGGGTGTGCAAAGTCAGCCCGGGCTCCGGGGCCGGGATGAGCACCCTGGGCTGAGGACACGGGAGGCAGGGCACGCAGCCCACCCGCCTCCCACATGCCACCTCAAGCAAAACCCTTTTGCCCCGGCTGGCCCTCGAGCTGGCGGGGATGCATCTGTCCCCGCTGCCATCCCACCTCCCACGGCAGCGCGGGCCCAGCAGACGGGAGAAGCATCACCCAGGGCTGGGGTAGAGCCACGAGCCGCTCCGCTCCCCGGCTGCCACGCGGAAGGTGCGGGATTTTCCCAGCCGTGCCTGACGGAGGATCGTACAGCGTGGCCGAGCGGTTCAAGATGTCGAAGTCCAGAAGGTAGAAAAGGCGTAGCGTTAGCTTAAAAGCAGATCACTGACTACGTCTGCACAGACTTGAGGGAATGCCGTGTTGCAAGAGACACAAAACTGCATTTTATCAAGAGCACAGCAGGAAGGGATCAGAGCCCCAGGCTGGCAGTGTCCTCACAGCAAGGCACGTGCAATTTTATTCCTTTGCATTCCTCCTGTTCACATCGCTTATTTAAACACAGATTCACTGCTGGTGCATGATAAGCCGCCAGCTCACTGGCTGCCTATGGCTCGCATGGCACAGTCCCTTACTAATCACTTGTTTTGAGTTCTCTGCTGGTGGTGTTTCTTGTGTGATGAATGGCACAAGAACCTGAAACAGTGAAACAGTAAAACAGCTCTATTATATTTTTCTGGGCAAGCACACTGAAGTGCTGAGCCAACATAAGCACACAAGTTGCAGGACGCCTGTGCCATAGGATGTGCGAATATCCAGAAGCTCCAGGGCCCTTTGCTAGGCACCTGGAGGGCTCTCCAGCACCATTCCCAGCCAGTCTCCAAGCACAGATGCAGCATAAAATCAATGTGCCATCCATCAGTGGGGCACAGCCTACCATACCCCAGATCACTGATAAACACAAGCACAAGGGTACCTGAGAAGCAGGAAACCACCATGTAGAAACCCTTTTGTGCAGGCAGACCCAGTTCAGCGGGCCTTATTAGCCTTGGCTTAGTGCTGGCTATAACCCTGATTTTTTGGTATCCCTGCACAGTGTTGTCCAGCCAACACGTATCACCATTTCAGGCTGTCTGCCACACACTTCAAGTGCCAACCCATTCCGTAAACCAGCAGTTTTCCCTCGGTCCCTTGCATGTTTGAACTTGAGCAGAAGACACCTACAAACACGTGCCCTCCTCCTGCAGAGCCCACCACTCCACCGCCGAGCAAGGGGCTAGGACCGCACCTTTCCGCAGCACTCGGCAATAGCAGAGGTAAGAAACCAAGCAGTCCTTCCAGATGGAAGTGACCAAGCATAATCCTCCTAAGTAGATGAATAAACTCTTCCACTTGTTGCTGAGCTCTGGATCAGGAAAGGTCGGGGATTTATTTGCAGTAGTTATATCCAGAAATAATATCTGATTAAATATCCAAACTGCCTTTATTCATCCTTAAATTTAACTTTTAATGAGCATTGTAAAAGCTTGATTTCCCCTCTCACAGAAGCAGCTTCTCTTTATCTCATTCATTTACTCAATGATTCAGTTCAGCAACAGCACAGATCAAAGTCGGATTTCTATCTACTGCTGTCCAGATCTTACACTTGCTCCATTCGCCCCAGCAGCACAGCGACCCACAGCCCTGAGCTTTGATTCAGCAGCTTAGACCCCACTTAGCTTCTGTTTGATAGCGGCTGCAGGTCAGGAAGCGGGGAGAAAGGAAGGGGCAACTGATGGCCTTTTGGGGCTGGAGAGAGCAACGCTGTATGAGCGTGCCCATAGGAAATGCAGGGGCTGCGGTCCCAGCAGCTTCGGCCGGACCGAGTCTGGCCTCTTACGGCTCCATCCTCGTCCCTGCTCTCTTCCATGCTCTGACAGCAGGACTAGTGCAGCGAGGGGGGTTCAGCAAGATGAACAAAAAAGAAAAAGAAAAAGAAAAAAAAGAAAAAAGGGAAAAAAAAAAAGGAGAAAAACCTGCTCTATCAAAACCCCCACCAAACCCAAGTCTTCAGCCAGCTGACCTCAATGAGAGCTGCTGCTGCAGCAAGGCAGAGGCAGGAACGCGTGTATGGGAGGGACGGGACCCGCAGCCCACGCTCAGATGGATTTAAATCATTGTGCAGCTGCCTCCTGCCATCAGCTGGGGTCAGGAAACGAGAGAGGGAAGGCAGCGGGGAAGAGCAAACTCTCAGGGCTGCCACAGAAAAGCATGGCCAACATGCTTCTCCACGCTTCACAACAGGAATCCCTAATCCCCATCCTATATGTTTACACGGCCTCTCGGCCATAACAGGGAGTGGATTTACAAACTATTTTGTTATCAGAGGCAGCATTTTCCTCTGTTCATGCATTCAAATCTGCTGCAGGGGCAAAGCCTACAGCCCTGCCTCCTGCTATTCCCCCTCCCTTGAGGCTCTCATTCCCCAGGGGAAAGATGTGAAACACAGCTCCAGGCCAAGATACCTGTCACAGGCTCTTAATACAAGAGCAGCGTTTCAATGCACAACTGAGATGCAGATAGCAAAGAAATATTTTACATCAGCAAAGGTGATACACATCACTCGTATTACAGCTGTTGGACACACACACACATACTTATCTGACCTTCATGTAGCATCATATTTCTAGTGCTACTGAGCTGGTCTCATCCTTTTCTATTTTTGCCTAGCAGATTATTTCTATTTTATCCATTAATTCCTTTACTTTACGATGATACGGCATATCAGAGCATCGGTAAGGGGGTAAGAAGACTGAATCAGCTCTGTTCAGCCTCAGGCAACCTTGCTGACTCCAGCTGTGTGCAAGTTGGTCATGGCAATGCAAGGTCAAAGCAAGCCCTTCTGCATACCCCACCACGCGTTTCTGTGCTGTGCAATGAAGTGCCACGATGATAACTGTTAGCAATTCTTTCAAAGACTTTATGAAATTAGGAGCCACAGAGAAAGGGAGAAACCAAGAAGCAGAGACCAGAGAGAAATGAGTTTCCAAGCCTTACTTCAAGTCTCAAACTATCAGTGAGCTGCCAAGATTGGGAAATGAAGATTGCTGGGGAGGGCCAGGCCACGCAGACAAGCGCACCAGCAGACAGGGCAGTCAAGGGATTCAAGGTCTGTGAAGAGCTTATGAAAATAAAGACAGCTTTCGACGGGGTCCTGAACTAATGGGGAAGCAAATGGATATGGAAAAAGGAGAGGGAAATGGTGGGGAGGGGAAGGGAAAGGAGTTCTTCTGTGCTTTTCCATGTAATAAGCACAAATGGCCTGGAGGATTTGTTTCCACAGAGCAGGGCAAGTCCTCCTGGTTTGCAAACTAGTGCATCTAAATTCATCTGGCTCTAGCGGTTCACAGACACCCGCTCACCCCCACCGCTCGGCACTGCTTCCTCCCAGCTCCCAGAAAAGATTAAGATAAATCACCCTGTAAGGCCGATGGCCATCTGGCCACACAGCAGGATGTAAAACCCAAAAGCTCTGTAAAATTAGATAGTGGCCAAAACGCAGACCTCACTATAGCACTGCGAGTCTCTTTCAAACTAACAGAAGTACGGGCAGGAAGCAGAGGTATATAGGTTTTCAGGGTCAGGAATTGCATCTGGACTCCACTCAATCACTGCACTCATTTCGAGTCCTTATACGAAGCTCCTGTATCAAGGGCTGCGTGGCAAAAAGCCAATTTCCAAATCAATTTTAAGTGTAGCTGGTGAGGCAAGCAGTTCACTACAGACATGGTTTTAATGAGGGCTATAGCAGAGTCAGATGTCTGAACATAACAGCGGCAGCCCCAGTCAGAGCCGTACGTGAAAATAATTACCACCAGATCGTTTAGAAGCAATGCTACATAAGCAGCCTTCAGCCGCGGGTCCCAATGCTCTGCCCAAAGCCAGGGGAGGAGAGTCTACAGAGCAGACAAGGAGGATTGTTCTCATTTTTCAGACAGACCATCAAAATGGAAGAGGTACTAAAAGATAAACTTTGCCAAAGCCTCCTTGGCTGATTAAACCCCAGCTTTGTACTCATCTAGTGAAGACATGCAGGGAGAAACTTGGCATTTGGTGTCTTTGTCAAAGTCTCGCTACGCTGCCAAACGCTGAGCGCTTCGGAGAGGCATGACCGACGCATGCGCTGCACTCACTACCAGCACTACAAACAAACAACTTTCCAAAGCGGCACAGGCAGCCCACGGCCGGGCTGGGAACCGACACGGCAGGCAACCACGGGAGCTGCCCCCAGCCCGGGGACAAACTGGCTTTCTCCTCAAAGCCACCGGCCTCCAGCACAACCCACGTGGGCATCCAGCTGGGGATCTGTCTAGTGGCCAGCAAGGCAATGCACCCACACGCCGTGGCCGAAGAGCCGCAGCAGTCAGCAGAACCGCTCAGCCCGTTCCGGGCAGCGGGCACGTGGGCAGCGCGTCCCGGCCGAACATCACCGTCAGCCCAGCGCCCGACGGAGCAACACATTCCCCGTCAACACGTACACCCGTCTGGGATGAAGCCCAGGAAAATCATCTATTTATATGCCAGCAGCGGCCACCGCGGGCAGCCCCACGCTGCCCGCAGCCCCACGCTGCCCGCACACCAGCCTGGTCCTGCTCACACCTCCGCGAACGCGGGCCCTCGAGGAGGCTGTGCACAACCAACCACGGGCAGAAGCCAGGGCTCAGCGGGCAGAAACTGCCTGGCAGTGAAGAGCCCGGGTGGGAGCACCATCACCCAGACAGCCCTTACCTAAGGAAACCCTAAAGAGGCATTTAGAAGCCCCGACCTGGGATCTGTTGCAAGCTTGGCAGCTGAAGACCAGGATTAAATAATACAAATAACCCTGGGAAAATCATGGACACACTTGACTCAAGCTCTTACCATCTCTAAAGAGCCGCCGTTACTTTGCAGGATGACTCCAGCCCCACGAGGGTTTCTGGCTGACAGCACGTAAGATGGGAAGGTCGTGTTTTGACAAGCGCTTCTTTCAGAAGCGGTAATTACTTCACCAATCCTTCCTCCCATCCCCATCCCTAACGTTTTCCCTGGTTTTGCATCACCCCTCAATGAAGTTTAGAAAATGGTTATTTTAACACGTTCCTTGAGCCAAATCACCATGTACTGTCCTAGCAGAGACAGAGGCTGTGTGCAGGGAACACGCAGAGCAGTGACAGTCCGTGGCCAGGGTAAGACAGAGTTGAGCAAGTCCTGTTCTCTGTGCCTCAAAAACCTCATTTTGCCCCTCTGTAAAATGGAGAAAAGACGGAGCTGTTCTACGCAGACTTCATACCCAGCTGGGCCATTAGACATACTGTGCTTCATGAGCATGAGGCACAGCATTTAACTCTGCGAGGATCATCTGGGTCGCACAAAGCCAAGAGGAATACATACAGGGTCAGATGTGCAGCTGATGACATGGAGGACCAACAGGGAAGGCAGAAGCCATGTTGGAGAGAGCAGAGAGGAGGAAGAGACTGTTTTGTGCAAGGGCTGAAAATTGGTGCAAGGAACATTATCTGCAAATTATACCTATTATTGTGAGAAAAATGCTTCTACTCAAGATGAAAATGCCTTGTCTGAGACAGCATAAAAATGAACTATTTACTAACCATCAATGCGGGCTGGGCTCCTGTGTGACCGATGACTTTGGGGAAAGGAGGGAAGGGATCAGAGTTTTGAGTATTGCAATTATGGCAATTCAGATCTACTGGGAAATGGCTCAATTAAGGGTTTTGAAACACAGGACATAAGAGCCAGGACCAGGTGCAACCACTCCTCTAGGAAGAAAAACAAGTGCTTTCTTGACTCAAGTCTTTGCCTGAACTACAATAAAAACAGCTTTATTTTTAGGGGCTCTTTTTGACAATCCTGATTAGGCAGGACCTCCCTACTCTTTATATTTTTGCTCCAATTCCCCCTTGGAAAAGGCACACTCATCCTCCAGATTCTGGTTCAGAAAGGAGAGATGGTTGGTCCAAGATGCCACCTGCCCCCATTGGCTCTGCTAAGCAGAAAAAGCCGGTCCAGAGGCATGCCAGCACCCCCTGCCCCACTGCTGCAGCCCAGGGACACCAAGGTGCAGGGCGGACAGGAGGGGATGCACCCTGAAGTGCCAAGAGAACGGCTCGGCACCGCTCTCCATGGCCCCGAGTCCCACCATCAAGTTTCTGCATCTGTTCCCTGCTGGGTGCCGGACCCAGCTTGTCGCCGGGGCCACCCGCGGTCCCCACGCCGAGCCCCGTCACCCTGCACCCCTGGCCCAGGGGTGCACAGCACAGCCTGGTGTCACCAGCATCAGCAGCTCAGCCTCTCCTGCTGACCCACCAACGTCACACACCATACAGCACAGCCACCTTCTTGGGGGTCTGGCTTGAAAGGAAATACTTACTGCCTTCGCTTTGGTTGTCCTTGTTCGAGTTGTAGACCTGGAAAACACAAGAAGAAAGTCTTATAAAGACCCTGGCTCCACTTGGGAAGGGACTGCTGACGTGTCTGGTGTCACCCTGACTGGTGACAGCTGGCAGGAGGATTTGCCTCAACCTCCCCCAGCAGCGCAGTCCCCAAAGCCCACCACAGCCTTCTGCATTCAAAATGCCAGGTTGCCACAGCTTTGGAGTTGTATTAAAATAACAGCTAGGACAGTTGTTAAAATGAGAGAATACAAATGGGATGGACTAGGTAAAAACAGAAGCTGAAAAGGCTTTTAAACAAAACGAAGGTGGGCATTCCTCTCCTCCGAGCTCTTCTCAAAGACACACATGAAGGATGAAAACTTAGAGCAAAGCAAACAATTCCCTTTACATCTTACAGGCATTACAGTGACATCTGGTAGGTGCAACTCAGACAAGGAGAAGGAAGCCACCCTCACTCACAGGTACTTACAGCCTGAATGAACGAGTCGGGCAAAGAGTAAGAGAGGAAAAGAAATGTCATTAATTTAGAAAGGACCTGAAAAGCAGAAGGATGAGGCAATGCACCCAACACTGCCCATGACAGAGCCATCCTCTGAGCCAACGTTGGGGCTTCATCCCAAGACCCTCCTGTCTTCAAATACTGGTGCTCTTCCTCCTGTCCCAATCACTACGACAGGTTGGCTACTTTAGGTTAAAGTAATGTTTCAATGGATACAATAAAAAGGGGAAAAACAATAGCAGAAGGTTTTAATCACAGTTTGAGGATGATTTAAAAGCCTAGCATAATGAAAACTGCGGCTGTAGGAAGACCAGCCTTCAGAAAGGTTGTATTTCTCCAGCTCAACAGAGTAAAATGTTTTAAAATAATCCTTTGTCAACCCAGAGCCCCAACAGAAACACACACACACACACCCCGCCGCTCCATCAGCATCACAAGCTGGAGCCAAGCATGGCAGCATCCATTAAAACAGGAAAAAAGGCCTGTGTAGGCTGTTAAACAAAGCCGGCAGCGTGCACACCCTTCCTCTGCTGGGAACAAAGCTGGGAGCCCCCTTCCACCGGGAGCGAAGCACGGGGAACTGATTTAATCACATGCTACCTCCAGAAATAGCAAGTGGGGAAGGAAAGTTTCCAAAGGCAATGTTGATAGCAACACACAAGGCAGCAACGGCCGACACATCCGAGGGGAGCGGGGAGGAGGAGAGGCTCTGATCTGCAATCAGGCAGGCAAGTGTTTCTCGACCTTTCCCACCACAGGCTCCCAATTAATGATATTAACACTGAGGACAGAGATTCTGCAGCTGCCCCTGAGTGCAAGGGTCTGTGTGCTTCCAGTGGGGTCCCTGCTGTCAGGATTTCCCGAGAGCTCCAGCAGAAGCGTGAGGCCAGGATGCCGACACTATAATGTCCTCAAAGGATCGGTGCCAGCAGCAGCCGGGCACGCACACTGCTGACCACAGCAGACCTCACCACCACACTCGCCCTGGGTGCCCCAATATCCCCATCACCCATACCAAAAAAAACCCCCCACAAAAAGGCTGTGCGTCACATAGCGCTTCTGCAATATCACCATCAAGCCACTTAAACAGATGTCTTCCTTGGAGGTCATCAAAACACAAGCTATTCCTGTCCTCTCCTGCCTCTCGGCCATCGTGCCAGCCTTGAGGAGAGCCACCGAAGCTTCAGCTCCACGGACACCCCTGCGGTGGCAAAGCAGACACGAGCAGCTCTCGCCCCGCATGCCGGCTGCACGTGCCAGTCAGGGCGGTGAGCTGAACAAGGAAGCTTCGTCAGCATTAAAGAATTAAATGAATCTGTTCATTTGTCTTCTGCAAGTTTATCTTTAACCAAGACCTGCCCCTCGATGCCATCCGCCGCAAGGCCACAGCCAGCCGTGCTGGCACCAGCCGGAGGGTGGCAGGACGCCTTGCATCAGCTCTGCCACCCAGCACGCGTCCAGGGAGGTGCAAGTCTAATGGCACAGCTCAAAACTGGGGGTTTCGGCAGGGACTGACTCCTCAACGTTAATTCCCACTCTTCCTGGAACGTTTCCCAAGGAGCACCTTCCCTCTCCCCCTCCCAGGGCACCTAGCTATGCAACGCAAGACAACGTAGAGATGTTTGTTTGCAGGAGAAAATCTATCATCCCACATCTGGAAACTGGGGGATGATTCAGCAGCAAAACCAGTTGTAGTCAGCAAGTGAGTTTTCCTCCAGGACCAGTGTTTGTATCAAGAAAATAAAATAAGTGAAAAGAGGGAAGGAAACAAACAGCAGGCTCCTTTGCCAGCGGTACTGTCTAGCAGCCCTGGCTGTGAAGTCAACTTTCCCTAAAGAAGTTTTTCGCTCCAACTTCAGTTACCAGCGTTGAGGACTTGTTGAAGGGAGCAGGGACATAGCTTGAGGTAACTCTTATTCAAAGGCTTGCAGATGCACAGGCCTTCCTCGGAATCCCATACAGACTTCAAGCCCTGCACTCCGCTCTGGCTCACGCCAGACATATAGGTTAACACTACATACAATAAAAGGGTGACTCGGCTCTTATAGCCTTGCTTTCCAGTTACAGCTGGGTTATGGCCCAAGATGCCCACCCAGTCAGCACCCTGCTTCGCCGGGGGCTGCCGTCCCAGCCCGGCCACTGCCTTTGCTGAGCGCACATCAGCTCCTCTGCTTAGGACACCAAAATATTTTCCAATTCTTCTGGGTCAACCCAGGTTTCAGCCACTTGCTCTGGCACCTGACATGCTTCCTGGCACAGACTGGCTATCTGCTGTCCTTCTCCCAGTGGTTTCCTCTGCTGCCCAGGCCTAAAGGGCCAGTCATGCAGCTCAAGTTATGGTGCACAGCACATCAGCTACAGGGAAAAATGTGTCTGCCTGCATATACGCTCCTCCAGTTTGGTTACATGAAACAATAGAGAGGTTGTTAATCTTCAGAGGCTGTTCTTTAAAAAAAGGGAAAAGGACAGACAAGGAACACAATATGCTTATGCCATTAATTGCAAACTATGCACACAGTGAAAAGGAAATTTCATGCAGAGGTCAACTATGCAACTATAAAACAAGGAGATACTGTCATCCTACCTCCGTCTTATGAAGGGCAAACCTTTTATCCATTGTCAGTGCGTTAATCCATTAACACCACTCTACAACATCAGGGTTTTAACCAAGCCCCAATTCAGTAATATCGTTTCCTTTTCCAAGAAAAACATTACTTTTAGAAAGAAATCCTTTTCCTATACCGCCTCAAGCCTTTTGAAGAGAGAGATTTTTTTTAGGATAAGAGAAAGTTTCCGAGTTTGAAGAAAGGTCTGCTGTGTAAGAGGTCCAAGAGTTAAGCTCCTCCAGCGCCCTAAGGGCCATCATCTGCCTCGCTGTCAAAAATGTGCCCTTAGTGCAGCCAGACTGGGCTGGCCCAGCCCGCAGAGACCCCTCGGGGTCTTGGCATGGCAAAAGGTCATTCCTGCCCAGCTTGGGTTTACGGATATTAATATTCCACTCTTTCCAAAGTAGCTTTAGTAATATGCAGGGCTTAAAGCACAGGGATGCATTTTAAGATTAAGCCTCATATGCAAGTCAGTCTGTTGATGGACCAACCTTCCTCCCTGCGAAAGGGTGCTGAATTTTAAAGAGGTTCTTACTATTCATTACACCCAAGTCTCCATTGATTACTGACAAAAATAAAGTTACGGATTGTTCAGATAGGAGCATGTCTCCCCTGCACTATCTTCCTTGTAACTCCATCACACTGTTACACTGTCAACTCATCTTTACAGCACCGCAGAAGATTATATATAAAATCACTTCTGCCAAGGGACAGAGACAACGGAGGCCCTGCGCTCCCTGGCACTCCCCAGGCACAGCATGCTCTCTGAGCTGCCTGATTCTGGTGAACAAACTCTGCAACCCAGTCCAGAACAGTAAAAGTCAGCATATGGAAAAACTCAGCATGGCCGGGGAGACCTCCAGTAACCCCCACAGCTATTGGGTCGCTGGATCTACGTTCAGACAACAAAGATCTTCGAAGCTCTCCGTACGGAGCAGCTCTTCCAGCAGAAGCAGTGAAGCCACCCCTGACCTCCCAGGTCCGGCTGGCAGCCGGAGCCCACCGCTGCCTGCCAACACGCAGAGCCTTTGGCTGCAAGAGTCTCCCCCAGGTTCGGCTGGCTGCACGGCAGCACGTCTGCTCTGCCAGGGCAGAGGACCAAAGGGACAGCGAGCACGCAGAGGGGGAAACACCTCACTTGGTTGTGCAAAGGACTAAAATATTTCCCCGTAGGATTTGCACGGCAAAGGACAAAACCGTCGTGAAATAGTTGCGAGATCTCCACGGCAATGCCCTCTGTCCTACCCCAGGCTCGCTGCTTGCAGCACGCAGCCAGGCATCGCGGGGGTCGCAGGCTGCGCAGCGGCTCAGGACTGGCGTGCCCGGGGTGGATGCGCGGTGCCGAGACCCACGGCTGCGGCCACGTCTGTCGCGGGAGAGATGGGTGCCAGGCTGGGAGCACACAGCCTTCAAAAACCTCTTCTAAACCCTCTTCCAAAAAACCGCCAAGCGCTACATTTGAAGAGAGAGGCGCAAAATCCTCCCTCTTGCATGCCTGTGCGCAATTCCTGCGCTAAGGTTTGCTGCGGGCTGCCTCGCCACGGCTGAGCAGGGGAAGCGCCGGGTGCCGGCTCGGCGCGGGATGCGGCACCGAGACACCGGCCTCTGACGCTTGTGCCAGCATAAGTGCGAAGGGACAGCACGGCTACACCTCGCAGGGTAACAGCACTTAACAGACAGCACGTGAGAGGTTTGCTGAGAACAGGCGGTTCTGCGGATGTGCACATCGCCCAGGGTAGAGCCAGGTGATAAAACACCATAAAATACATGTATTTACATATGCACACACCCCATTTTCCTGTCGTTAACACACTCTGGAGAAAACCAACCAAAACCCAGAAAGATTCTCATGAAGTAAAAAGCTTCTTTCACTTTTCAGTATTAGTCACTTGCAAAGGGTAGGAAATTTGAGAGAAGAAAGCATTTGCTGAGAGGTGAAGCGCCTATGTCCCACGTACCGCGTGTAGGAACAGGCTCAGTTATAAAATTCACAAAACGGGGGCTAGTGACTAACTTGGAGACAAATCCCTACCCTGCAGCACCACAATCATTTTAAAATCACGCTCTCACTAATTATTCCCATTTGATTGTATCTTCAGAGCCAAAATATCCTTACTAGGAAGTTTCAGAAGTGATATGTAGAAGAAAAATATATGTTGACCTAGTATAAAATTCACAGACCTTGATGCCTTGAATTTAGTTTTCTAAATTCATACCGTAGATGGTCAAATATCCTGAACAAAACCAGATTGTACCTTTTTTTAGTGGAAGCTACTGCTGCTTAATTTCTGCAGAATCACTGCTATTTGGAGGCTTAAAACAAGGCCTTCACAACGTATTATTGAAAAATTCTGAGATACATCTGTAAGTAATCCAGAGACATAAATTTTATAAGAACACAACAGAACCTGCAATTCATTATTATTTTGAAATTTTCCTGTAAAGTTAAAAACCCCCCGTGGCCCAGAACACTCACACTATGCTCAATTATTAACTCAGTATTTAAGATAATTTATCAAAGAACAAATTAATTCTTCCTGGTAAGATATTTCACCAAATATACACTATGTTTTGCAGAGGAAACAGTTTTATAGAGATGATTAAGAGGTCTGTGATGTTCAAGGGTGTGCTAGCTACAACAGACAGCCCGGGAAACAACGCCAAGCCGCCCTGCTCCCTCGCTGCTGGTGGGACGAGCCGGAGGGTAACTCGCTTACATCCCACCCGCAGCCACAGCTGATTGCTTTCTCCTCGATTCACGTCTCCAACATCACGTGGACCAAAGTACGGGCAGAAGCAGCAATGCAGACCATTGTACCCACTCCAGTCCCCACCTCAAGCTTCAGTTCTGTCATTACCACATATAAACACCTACTGTGGGTAATATAAACATAAGCTGTGGATTTTCGTAATCAAAAATCCTCCAACAGCCCCCATCCGTAGCCTAAAATACTTCTATGGCCACCATTCATAGCCTGATACCATCTTCTGCTTGCACAAAGATAAACTAAGAAGAATCCAATCCATTAGTTTTCCAACCTGATCCTAAACAAATTGCACGCATGAGCATGCAAAGAGCAAACAGGTACGTGGGATGTTTGGGATGAAACGGGACTGTGGGAAAAGAAAAGGAAAAGGAAGTAGCTGGGGTTTGCAAGGGGAACTAAGAAAAGATGATGTTGAGTAATTTTATGTTTATTTCCTCATTTCAGGGTTCACACTGGCTGCCCATGATGTCTATTAACCTCCATAATAAATTAACTGTGCTTTCATATGGCAATTGTATGTGCGTACACATCTTTTATATGAATACACTGCAGTTCATATACAAAGCAGTTTTTTATTTATAATTCAAAATGGCCCAACCTAAGCTGCATCCCTCGGAGGTTGCACTGTGTTCAGCACAGTTCCCAAAATCTTTCAGGTTCCAACATCGGCATGAAATTCTGCCCAAATGGCTAAAATCTAGAGGAAAGAATTGTCTAGCTTCTCAGAGGTGGGAGGTGGCAGTGATTTATAGAAAGCCCTAACCAACAAGCGGGCCAGCAGTCCTGTTTTGCAGCCACAGACAGAGGGATCGCCATTTGAGAAGGAACCCACCATTTCAATCACCTAGTCCATGCCCTGGCATGGACGATTCCACCTTACGCTCCTTTTACTAGTGCTGGGACCTACCCTTCAACCCAGACTTTCCATTCAGACTGAAACTACTGTCAAAATGGGCCGGTCCTGCCAGATTTCCTTGGTCTCCCTGGAGGAGCGCAGTGTTTGTAAAGCCCTGAGCAATAGGAGGAAATGCTGCAGTGTTATGCAATTTCCTTGTGATTCATATTCAGAAATCCTCAAAACAACCATGAACGAGTTTTTCAACTCTCAGCTCAGAAGATGCACAAGCCAAAAGAGTATAAATAGAAATCATTATATTCCCTCAGAACTGGTAGTCCAACCGGCTTGCCAGCCATCCAAGGACAGGCTGTGAAGACATGGGCAGGAGGAGCACAGACATTTTACATGGGTGTTTTGCAACCTTTTTGTAAATGAAGAGGGAAAATGGGGTGAAAAACAGCATGCAGACTGGAGTCCAGCCATTCAGATTGACTCAGATGGTGCTAGGTGGGGTGGTGGCTGCAGCACCCTGAAGCTGCAAAGCAGCTGCTGCACGAGGGCTCGCTCAGCCCAGCAGCAATAACCACGTGCTGGGACTCTTGCACATCCCTTTGCCTACCCGTTCAATTGCCCTACATGAGAGGGACAACAGAAGATCTGCTTGGAACAAGTCTTTTCTCTTAATCTCTTTCTCACTTGGACACCAACGATGCACCTGATCGCTTCCCCGCAGTCCAGATCCTAAAGTCCTCACTCCCTTCAGAGCACAACAGACAGAAACACATCAAGATCAGTCCTGGAGAATTTGTTTCCAACACTACACAAGGAGTTGGAAGCCTGAGAAGCAGCAACAGTTAAGGAAAAGGTTTATGAAAATTATCCTACAATGCCTGGACAAAAATCCCTTCAGGATGATGTTGCACAGTGCCCAGGTGCTCTTAGGAGACGGCCAGAGAAGAGTAACTCTTGCATTCACCTAAAGCTTTGGCAGCACACAAAAGTCCCCTCTGATGAACTGTAGTGAAGGTGCTGTAAACGACAACAAACAGGTTTTGCATGGAGATCTTGGGTGACTCAAAGTGACTTCAAGAGAGCAAAACTTCAGTAAATTATTGAGCACATGCAGTTTAAAAGATAATAAGGCATTAGTTTCTACTGCTTTTACCGCCACATACTCCATTATTTTCACAGCAATTCAAGTGAAAAATAAAGTGAAAAAATAGCATTTTCAAGCCTAATTTTAGCATATATGGGTGGCACGTTTTCTCTGACTGTGAAGACTATAAGGAGTTACCTCCTCACTTCCTCAAACTGCTGTCGGATGCAAGGACTTCCAGGGACTTCCGAGAAAGGCCAATCTGTGGGTTATCCATTTCTTTTGGCCAGGCACGTTAGTGCTCACTTTTCTTCTCACGTGGCTATTACTGCATTTCTGTCTTTTCTGTGTTAATGCTAGAACTGGCCTTCATGAAGACAGGCAGCCTACAGTCCTCCCTACCTCCCCTCGCTCATCACACAGACCATGAGCACCTTTCCCTCGGGAGTGATGTCGGAGAAGCTGGCTCCTCTGCTTTGCTTTCCCACGCCACAGGAGGAAAGAGGGGAGAAGGTGACACCCTGTAGGCAGACGGCAGCTTGCCCCAGGGAGCCCCAGAAGTTGCTCTGAAAAAATGGCACTCCCCAGGTGAGTGTTTCCCTTGCCAGGAACACTTTGTGCATCGTTTTGTTGCTCTTGCTGTCACGGTGATGCTCCTGCTGTGCCATTTCACTTGCCCCTCGTACAGGAAGGCAGGGACACCGGCAGGTACCAGGGCCGCCGAGCACGTGGAATGCCCCGTGTCCTCGTGCCTGCGTGTCTACGGGAGGTCCTGCTGCCCCTGCTCAGCTCCGTGGGCAGCAGCATGACACTGTGGCTTCACAGCTGGCTTCGGTTTATCTAACACCATCCTGCAGCTGAAGGTAACCATCTCACCCTCCGCACGCTCACAGCCACGCTCTCCCGCTGCTGCTGGTTAAGACCGCATTAGCACCTGCACAGCTGCACGGGGAGCTTGATTCAGCCGAAAATTAATCTAGCAAGCCAGTTATTAGTATTATTATTACTTGACAATCTGCAGCCGGATCAGGTTCGCAGCGTGGGCACACAAACATTTGGTCCAGCACCAGAGAAACAGAGAATGAACAGTTGAGGATGGAGAGGTGAGTAGGCTCCCCACTTCCCACAGCTGCCCAGTCATGGATCAATGAGTGGATGGAAGCACACCCCGAGCCAGCTCCAGCCCTCGGAGACAGAGAGCACCTCTACACCCCGCTGCTGTACCCAAAACCTGCTGAGTGATGCCCAGAGCTGTACAAGATTAGGTGCAACGCCACGACACCCCTGAAAGGCAGCGACTATTTGCTTGGCTTCCCACCACACTACTCAGCCCCATCACCGCAGAGAGCCATCTCCCACGGCGTGCACAGGAATGCCCAGAGCTGGGTCAGAGCCTCCGGGCACCTGGGGCTCCCTTCATGAGATGCTATAGGCATGCCCGGGGATGGGAGGACACCATATATCCTGCTCCCTGCAGCAACAGGGAAGGGGGAAAGAGGAAGGAAGGAAAGAAGGAAGAAAGAGAAAAAGAAGAGAGCAAGATCGGCACAGGTCCATACCATGCCAGGCAGGATCCTCTGCACCTGACGCCCAAGCAAGCTTGGCACACCATTGCAGACCTGCTATGTTGGGACACAGTCCAGTAGCAGGATGCCAGCAAAGCACAGAGCAGGAAGGCTCATGTACAAAAAAGCATATTGCCTTGTTAAAAGCAGGACACCTGGCAACCTTGATGAAATCAGCCCTTGTTTCTGGCTCTGCCTTATCAACCCTGTTCTATTTTTGTCCGAGAGCCAGGTTTTCATACTACAAGCAGGATTTTCAGAGATAGACTACACTGTGTTGTGGCTAGAAATAACCTTCCTTGCTCTCTGAGCCAGAACGATATAGATAGGAGTAAGATCCTTCCCAGCCCACATCCCTGCAAACCTCCCTGCAGGGGGAGGGGAGGAAAAAATATGCCTTGCTTCCCAAGTGAAAGACTTGGCAGGGCAGCAGAAACCCGCTGTGAAATGCTGGTTTATGTCATTCAAACGAGGGCTGTTCATTTGGAAGAGGGTGGCCCAGGGTCCCTGGCAGCTCCTTTCTTCCTTCCTTCCTTCCCTCCCAACCTACTGTTCAGCGCTGAACTAATGTACCGCAGTCGGAGTCACCCCCCCACCTCGCTTCCCTCTTTCTCTCTCCCCCTCCTTCCTTCCAACATAAATTTCAGCTCGGAACTTACACCGATGCCTGAGCCTGATTAAAAGAAAAAAAAAAAAAAAAATCTATCAAAAGTGAAGCATCTGGGGGCTTGAATCCTCTACACGGGTCTTGCTCTTCTGTCTCTCCAAGCTGAACTAAATGATGGTTCTAATTAAAAACAAGCCCACGTTTTATTACAAGTGCAGGCATTCCCAAGAGCCTCCAAAGCCGAAGCCGACCGGGCTACCCGCCAGCCATCTGGACTGCTTAGCTCAGCGCAGTTATATAACCCGCCGTGTTTGTCACCTAAGGAAAAAATTACCTGGGTCAACCCAAGGAAAAAATTACCTGGGTCAAACTATCAACCTACCGTGTCCAAATGTTAAAAGGAAATCAAGCAGCAGACACTTTGGGGGAAAAAACAAGGCGGTAGGTGGAAGCGACGGGGAACAAAGCATGTTAGATACACAGCAGTCTCTAGAATAATGTAACTAAAGGTCAACTGGTTTAGAAAAATACATTTTTGGAATAACTAAAGCGCTTAAAGTTTCACAGAGCAGCATTTTTAAGCAAGTCCAGCGGAGCAGATATGTTCAGTCACTGAAGTGACTGATTAAAAGTGAAAACTTCTACTAGTTTAACAGCTTCCCATAAGTTTTCTAGGATGCTTGAGCAACAACTCGCACATGCTTCTCCACCAGCTATCTGTGCTGGAGTCCAGCCAGCTTCTCGCTCTCCCTCTCTCCCTCAAGCACACACGCCCTTCCTCCTTTCAACATCTAGTGACGAGCAAGGAGTCTGAACGCATCAAAACCAACCTAATTTTAAATGACAGTGTCATCTTTATTTTTAAAATAACTGTAACACAGAGATGCCTCGCGTTCCTCCTCTGTGAAAAGAGGTTTTACACTGCCCAGTTGTTCTGAACAATGGCTGGCGGTTTAATGCCAAGACTGTAACATCTTTGAGGCAAGACCGCTTTTAATCCTCAGTTTGCATAGCCACTCATGGGGAACACGCTGGGTCGGCTGTGGGGCCACGTGTGCCGGCAGCGTAGACCATCATGGGGACCCCAAGGCTCTGGGAAAGTCAGCAGAAAGGGGACCATGATCCCACCCTCGCCAACCCTGCTCTCCACACCCCACACGGCTGCAGAGCTGGTTTCTCGGAGCAGTCCTGGGACGCAGCGCAGGGCTCGCAGTGCCCCTTTGCCTGCCTGGTGCTGGGAGCCGGCCCTGTGGAGGCTTAAATGGTCTCAGTGCCCCTCTCCAAAATTGCAGCAGGACGTTCACCCCTTTCCAGACACGACCTGAAATTCCACTATGCTAATAACCTCCCTGGGAAACTACTCACCCCCAGCACGTACACGGCACCGAGAGCACGCACCAGCACTCGCGAGGAGCATTTCTACCGTGTAGCATCCAACAAATGCTGGTTGGGAGACGGCGAAGGGCACGTTCACCCTGCACGCTGCTGCAGCCCGAGCCCGGCGCAGAAGCTGCCTTTCTCGGCAGCACCGTGCCTGCAGCCCGCCTGCTCCTGCCAGAGCCCAGCCCAGCTCCCCAGCTCCACACGGGCATGGCGCTGCAGGGGGTCTGCCAGGAACGGCAAACCGAGGGTGGCACGGGGGAGAGACCAGAAGTACAGAAATAATACGATTAAAATGTTTGGAGTTCTGAAGGGCAGACTTTTCTTCTGATGCTGCAGCTAGGAGAAGGAAAAAGCCTGGGTCAGGGACCATGGTGGGACCGCAGCAGGACAGTACATCACTGCTTAAAATTAAATGCAAGGACCAATAAAAGACGAAACAAAGAAAGAGGCCAGTTTTACGACTGATTGTACAATGAACCGCTTTAATTTTTAATTTAGAGTAGGAAAAAATACTCTAATAGTCTATTCAAATTGGCAGGGGAGTTTGTTCTACTAACATGGAGCTATTCCCTGAAATTCTACATGTTTCTTGAATTGTCTGCTCAAATAATTCTAAGCAGAGGTGACGTAAGAGCAGAGAGAAAAGGAAAGCGAACATACTCTCTTTGGTCTTTCATTCCAATCGAGTGCTTTGTGCCTCCCCACAGAGGCTGCCAGCACAGCTGGACAGATGCAGCCGGAGGGTGGACAGCCGGGTTCACCCTGAAGCAGTGTAACAAAAATCACTTAATGCAACCACTCTGCAACCTTTTCTTAAGCTGGTTCGCCTGTCCAGGCCCAGGCTTACAAACAAGTTGCCGCATGTCAGCTGATCTATCCTGTTTGCACACACACCGCACTTGTCGCCAGCACGCTGCAATTCAAGTTCAATTAACCACCTTTCCCCAGGGACTCTGCAAACTCAGATCACCTCTCGCCACAATGCTCACCTCCTCGCCTGAACCAAAGTAAAAGAAAAACACGTGCTGCAGCAGAGTCGGTGGGTGTCCCACACCAAAGATGTGTGTTTTACGACGTCCTGTGGATGTGTGACCAGACCTACGCTTAAATCCCCAGCCCTCACTCCTCTGCGAGTTTGCCTCAGTGGGTATCAGCAGCAAGATAATACAAGAGGAGACAGACAGCTGCCAACGCTTCCCCAGCAGAACCAAAACCTTCTCCCAAAGGGAGAGCGAAACCCAGCTCGTGTCATGGGACCAACCGCCCTAGTCTCCAAGTAAAGCCCAACTTTAGTTGCAAATTTGTGCAGCACAGACCACAACGAAGAGTGCCGTGGCAAAGCTGGCTGCAGCGAAGAATGCATTAAAGAAATGACGAGACATTCATGCACAAGAGATGAAAACCAGAGACAGAAGCTACTGCTCTGCTCCTCAACGTCTCCAACAAAAGAGCTAGAAGAAAGAGAAGAGGTCACAAACTTTCCGAAAGTGGATGGGATAGCACTTTTAGGTGTGTAAAAGCAGTCCAGAGGGCTCTTTTCTCTTTTTAAGACGATCTAGAATGCTTCTCTCAGTATCCTTCTCCTTATGACCCAAACAGCTTCTTAAGCAAAGGACAAAAAACTGTCAGCCTGAAGCAGCAGTGATTCTGGCTGTGTAAGCTATCAACCACTGAAGCAGCATTTGCTGGAACCATAAAAGCCTGAAGTCAAGGCTTAGGACCTCACTGGCTTAAGCACTTTAGAAACAAAAAAAAAAGCTTATAAACTCAATGTAAAGTTACTACTATTATAGCCTTAAAATAAGTTACAAAACAGGAGAGGGAGAAGAAGGGAACAGTGGTAAGAGCACGTGATACAAAAACTAACATGGAACATGACAAATTATCATTCAGTCTGAAAGCTCAGGCTGATTCTCTGAAGATCCTCTTCTACCACCTTGTCCCCAAAAAGAACAAAGAACTTTTGGGGGCAAAAATCTTGAACTGTGGGTCACAAAAAAGCCAAGCAGGAGCTCCCCTGGGCCAGGTTTTGCTGCCAAGCCAGCAGTGGGGCTCGCCATCACTGCAGCTGCACGTGATGTACCTCCACCGAGACAGAGGTGCTGCTCTCGGAGGCAGTTCGGATGCTCCCAGGCGGTGCGAGAGCACGGGCAAGACTGCAGCTTCGGTTCAGGGAAAGTTCACTAGGTTGTCTGGGTCGGAGAGCAGATTAGAGGCGAACAGAAAAAGCAAACAAAAGAAACTTAGAGATTGAGAGGGTGCAGAGCGGGGAAAAAATGTTCTGTTCAGCAAAGACAGAGAGACAGAGAGATGGAGAAGCAGCAACTAGAATGAGTCAGGTCATGGAAAACAGAACAGAAAGAAAGAATTTGCCATAAGCAAACAAACCCAGACAGGATGAAGGCCATGAAAAAACTGCAAGATAAAGCATACACAAATAACCATCCTTCTCTGGAAAGCCCACAGAAACACACGTCTGTGGGATTGAGAGGGTAAAAAGATCAGCGTGGAAAAGGCTGCGAGGAAACAAGCTGAAGAGACAGACACGGACCAAACCGTGGAGACCATCGGAGGAGCAAACACGATGATCACTCCAACACCTCACCCACAGGCTCTCCCATGCAAACAGCCAAGCACCACCATCTGTCGTCAAAGACGTTCTGGGTGAAGGTTTTTCTACCATCTCTAATAATTCACTTTTCTCAGTGACTACCAATTTACAGTCAGTATCGTCAGAGAAAAGTGCTGCTGACATGATCAGTAACCAAAGTGCTTGGTCTCTCAGTCCTGCCTGATGCTGGTGCGGCAGCAGCTGTGAACACTGCATCCAAAGCACAAACCGCTGGTCCCCGTCTCCGTCAAAGAGGGTTTTTCAAGCTCTGCTGGAAACACTTAGCTACAGAGGTAACGAGTGCAGTACCAAAACCAATATAGTAGAAGAAAGTGACCTCTGAGGAGTCGGAGATGAAATGAATTAAAATGACAAAGCAGACCTGCAGCTTCCAGTGAGTCCCGGCGCAATCCGAGAAGGTTGGGAAGGCATGTGGTTGGTGCCGTGGCAGCACGGGTGTCGGGACTGAAGTCCTCCAAGTTAATTTATTTTTTGAATGAGCCAAAATGACAGGAATGCCGAGGTTGAAAGCACTGGATTGAGTTCAAAAGACATCATTTCCACTGGGAAATTAATCTCTCACCATTTTGTATAATTAGACAAGGAAAACGAAAAACAATTTCGGAAAGAATTCCCAGAAGCAATATCTGAGGAGGAGGCGGGAGGCGAGGGTGCTGCACGTTGGACAGGAATGCGAGGCTGGGCTTTGTTGTTAACGCTGGCGTTTGCTACAAAAACACAACGCTACGTTTCCAGAGCAGCAACACCGAAGGAGCTCCAGCACCACCGAACAGCTGTCCGACGGGGAGCGCGGCCGAGGGGCCGGGACCGGGACCGCGGCGGTGGGAGCTTCAGCGGCTTTTCCCGGCACGCCGCACTGGTGGCCGTCATCCCACCGCCGGCGGTGCACGGCCGGAGCTGACGATGAAGAAGGGCCGGAGCTGATGAAGAAGGGCCGCCGCACCCGGCGCCGTGCGGCCCACGCGGAGGAATCGCTGGAGACCCGGAGCGGGGGAAATGCCACGGGGAAGGCTGCTGCCCGGCGGTCGCCAGGAACGGCGGCCATGCTGCCAGCTGCCGGCTATTTCGCTCCTGTTTCTTTCACCAAACCAAATCGACCATCGCCGCGGGCCGGCTCTGAGGGGGGCACAGGCCCTACCATAGCAGGGCACCCGGGCATCTGCCGCAGGGACCCCGGGAAGGGCCCCCAGGACACCCCAGGCCCAAACCGGAGCGACACGAGATGGTGGCGGTGGTCACCATGGGAATGCCCAGCCTCAGGCCTGGAAGCCATGGAGGGACAGGAGAGGGGAAGGACCCCCATGGCTGGGGAAGGAGGGAGGGAGAAGCCAAGAGACCTTACAAGTTTTGAAGGTCTGCGCTCACCTCGCCTCAGTTTACCGTCATGAAACACTTGCCCGCCCCCAAAATTATCAGCTGCTCGTTTTGGGGCAGCAGGAGGAGGAAGAGAGAGGAACGGAGGAGGGAAGCGGCTCTGATGTGGGGCTGCGCCCCGGTTTGGGGGACGAAACTGGGAAGCGAGCGCTCTCCCCACCCCGTGCGGCACGAACGGCCCTGGCCGAGCGCAGGAGCTGGGCGGCAGGGCTGCGGTGGAGGGGGGGGGGGGGCACGGTGGTCCCCCAAACCCGCAGCCCCCCCCGGGCGGGTGGGCGAGGGCAGCCCCAGGCAGCCCGCAGAGCCCCTGGGGGCACAGGGGGGCTGCCGTGGCCCCCGCTGGGGCACAAGTGCAATGAGCAGGCTGGTCTCAGCTTGCCATCTAGTGGAGAGCAGCCACGCAGCCTTCCTCCCACGCCGCCCCGCTCCATTTTGTGCCGCCCGCGCGCCCACGAGGAGCGCGACCAGCGCGGAGGTGAGGCCAAACACCCCAGACGCAACATGGCCAGGGCGGCCACCACGGCCCCGGCAAGGGTCAGGGTGGCCCTCGCAGCCGCGAAGCCGAGGAGGAGGTGGGCTCTGCTGAGCCGGGTCGTGGCCAGGAGCTCCAACGCGGCTGCGGAAAGGGAATGGAGTCCTTCGTGCCCACCGTGATACGTCCGATCCCCCCGAGCTCCTTGCTGGCTGCAAGCAAGAGCCCTTGGCACCCTGCAAAACGGGGCAGTATGGGACCCGCCGCCACCAAGGAAAGGCTCCGAGTTCTTGGGCAGGTTCACAGGCGCTACCGCTCAGCTGTCCCCCATGGCACTCAGCTTCACGTGGCTCAATGGCCGTGCAGCCCAGTGGCCTCACTCGGAGGAGCAGACATGACTAAACCTGGGTGGGTGAGAAACCCTGGAAGGTTTCTAGACGTCAGAGCAGTGAGGTCCTGGAATTGCCTTCCAGAACGGGAGCAGAAACCTCATTTGCTTTCCAGAGGATGGAGCTTCATCACACAAGGACTACGTCATGCAAGCGCCAAGAGCAACAGGGCCCCTCCAGTATGACAGGTCTGACCCCTGGGAGGTCCCAGGACAAAACCCACCAGCTTCTGCCAAGCTGCCTTTCCATTCAGGGACCAGCCTCAAGCTTCCTGAAGCATGCAAGGGACTTTGTTCTTGCCTTTGCAAACTTGCAGATTATGTCAAAGAACTGAAGAGAGGGTAAGGGGAGGAAAAGGAAAGGAGAAAGCACCGTTGATGTGTCTCCATTTCAGAGTCCTCCCTCCCTCCCCTGCAAGGGCATGAGACTGACTGCTCAACCCCAGCCCGTGGTGCACTCAGCTGTACAGCACTAACAAAACCAACTCCGATATGAAATGCTGGCTGTATTTTTATAGACTTGTATTGCTTTAAAGAACAAAAAAGAAAACCAAAAGAAATAGAGCAAGGGGCAGCATGATGTGAGTGCCAGAACAGCACTGCTCAGATCCCATCCATGTCTTATTTCCTCTGACAGGATCACAGGCTGTTGCATTTGCCATGTAACACTAACTTCTCCATCACCACTCAAGGTTACTGACAATGGATTAATACACCTCAACAGGGATATGATCTAACATGTTTCATATCCTTAACACTCTACATACCCTTACATTGCGAGGCTCACTTTCGTGGAGAAACGATTTCATGTCCCAAACACTCCAAACCCAGTACCCCACTTCTGCCCTCACTGATGTGAGAATAATTTCTAAGATTACCAACCTGCTCGGAAGGTAATAGCGGGAACTGCTGACTCCAACGTCTCTCTTTTGGCTGGCATGCTCGCTGCAGACTTGGCAAGCAAAGCCACAACCTTACTAAAATGCTTATCTTGTTCAGTTCTTTGCCACAAAACAAACAGCCTAATTTGCGCCTCTCTTAATCCTACAGCTTACCACAGCCACCGCTATGAGCCAATACAGCTTTTATTCTTGACTTAGGCTCTAATGAAGTTTCAGAATCACTCTGGCCTCCACCACATTTGCAAACTGCATCACCAGAGGAGAAAAAGCATAGGAAACTTATACTGAATATCCTAACAAAAATGAATGCAACTGCTCCGTTACGGAGTTAGTATTTTCTCCTATTTCCAGCCTCTGCAACGTAAAAGAAAACCCAAAGTCAACACAGGGGTTTTAGCCAAATTAACAACAAGTGGTAAGAGTTAACAGACTGATGATAGCTATCTGGAGACTGCTTTGACTGTGAGATATATAATAAATCTTTTCAAGTTGTGACAAATGTCTTGGCTAATGCAGCCCACATTCTATGTTTAGATCTTATTAAAATGTAATACAACATTTGGTTTTAGTTTTTTAATTATAATTAAGAAACAAACTCCAGTCCACTTTAATCTCTCCACAGCCTGAATTTGCACATGGAATTACTGTCCCCACTGTGCCAATCTTTCCCACACTCAATATTCAAATCAAAGGAAAAGCAGGCATTCTTTCCAGTAGGGGTTTTTTGCTTACAAAAATATAGTGAAAGCATAGAATGGACATTTCCAGGAGTCTAAAGGTTAAATCCTTGTCTCTTGCTCAAGGAAATCTCTGCAGAGCAGGTAACATCCCACACCCTGGTGTTGCAAGATAAGAACCCAAACAGAACAGACCAACAACTCCACTTTTGATGGATCAAGGAGGATAACTGAGGACAAGGAGCTACCTTGTCTGTCAACATGCACCATCTCCATCAGTAAAATGTCTCTTGGATCCATTTCCATACAGGCTTCATTCCCATGGCTCCCACACCACACCTGGAAGGCCAGGTTTAAACACCATTAGCATTTAAGTGCCATGAGGTATTGCATTAATGTGCAGCAACGATCCTTGACGTGCTGGATGAGCAGGCTACCCTAAGCTGATGGGCATGATAGGGAAGAATAGAAATATGCAGGCGACAGCACGAAGACCTGTGTGTTTTTGAAGGAGTTCACATAACCAGGTTCTGAAACAGGATAATCCAGGCAGTCCTGCATTGGTTACTTCATAGCTTTCGCAGGTATAGCACTTTACAAGCACGCAAAATCTCTGGCTGTGCTTCTGCAACCCGATCCTAACAGACTGGCTCTGCTGTTGTGCCAAATCCTGGTAACATCAGCAGGTCAAAATGCAACTGGATGACTGTATTCATGCAGCTCCCATTGCAGGCGGCTGGCTTTCGCATCCTTGCAACGACAGTTCTCAGCGGAGGTGAGGCAGTGAGAAGTAGGTGAGCAGGCTGAAGGGAGGACAAGGCTTGATTCGGACTAGGAGCAAAAATGCACATTTTGTTTCTGAAGAAATTGAAAATACTATCCTGCCTCCAGGTGCCACCAGAATCAAGGTAGGGGTTAATTTAGGAGGGAAGAAGACAGCTTGCACGCTGGAGCTGGAAAGGTTGGTACGCCTTACAGCCGAGTGTCTTCCCACTAAAGCTGCCCCAGGGCAGGGCCACCCAGGTCAAGACCCAAGGTGGAGGAGCAGGCTGGCTCTCCCAAACAAGGGTACCTTTTCAACACATGATAGAAAAAGGGAGCAGAGGCCGTCCCACACACACAACACACATTCAGTCCTTTTTTGCCTCTGTGCCTGCACGCCGCACAATGCCTGTTCTTGGAAATTGTACGTCTGCAGGTGTAACTGAGCATTTTTGTCCCAGAAGGACAATTTTGCTGCAGGGAGGAAACCAAGGTGGCAGAGAGCTGTGATGACCGTCAGAGGTAGGTCCAAGCTACACAGCACGTGCCCTGTTAGGGAGTGGGTTTTATTCAGCTTGGAGAAGGAAAAGCTTTGTGGGGACCTGACGGCACCCTTCCTATGAGGAAAGCATCAGAAAAACAGAGCCATGCTCCTCACAGCGGTGCATGGCAGGAGGACAAGAGACAATAGGTGTAAATTGAAACAGAAGAGGTTCAGACTGGGTATCAGGAGAAACTCTCCTCCAGGAGGACATTCAAGCAGCAGAGCCGGAGCCCAAGGAGGCTGAGCAGTCGCCTTCCTCAGATGTCTTTAGCACCCAACTGAACAATGCCCCGAGTAATCTGCTGTGAGCAGAAGGTTGGACTAGAAACCTCCTGAGGTCCCATCCCACCTGAATTACCCACTCGATCTATGATTCCAGGCTGAGACCTGGCTGTAATCCACAATAAAATGTTTTTACCTGAAATACACAGCAGCACCCTCACACATACAGAACCACTGCACATTTCAAAAGCAAGTTGCTTGACTAAGACCAGCATGTGCTTTCCAGCACTCACTGAACAGCCCGCATGTGTCCACGTCTCACCTGGCTTTAATGAACCATTCTTCTGACAAACAAGGACCTTTTCGTTGATTTGGCGGGGGTGGGAGTGGATCTGCTCAAACCAGTACCAGTCTGTGGCAGTGAGGCGGTGCTGGGACAGGACACCCTGCTCCCCACATGGACTCTCCTCCAACTGCCAGAGCTTGACTCAAGCCCAGAAGCACAGACACCTATTCCAAAAATGTACGGGCTGTCCCGTAACAGCCCTGGCTGCTCTAGCTATCCGCAAAGTTTCTTTTCGTATCCTGCTACACTTTTGGCCACGCTGAGGCACAGAGGCCCACAGTCTAGTCTCGCTCTGAGTACAAAGGCTGCTCGGCGGTGCTGAGTTTGCCGTTCATTGCTGGATGGCCGCCACACCGAAACCGGGCAGGACCGCGCCACCGACGCACGGTGCCCGCACCAGCACTCCTCCAAAGGAACCCAGTCAGAACCAGCCGAAACTCTTCAAGCTCAGCAGTAAAGTTTGCATACGCGTTAAAAAACAAAACCCCAACAACTATGAGTTTTCTGAAAACCTCCATAATCCCTTCCAGAGGTGAGGAAGCCTGTGCAGCTTTGGCATGGCAGGAGCAAACACAGCAGCGAGGAGGCTATCGCTGAGTACGGGGAACAGGGGCTGCCCTCCTCCGCTCATACGAAATCTGCCATTCTCTGCAGGACCCAGAAACGGCTGCCAGATGAGTTGCAGGATTCAAAAAGCCCTGGAAATCTACAGCGTATTTTCTTCCACTGCTCTTTTTGCCATGTTTTCCTTTCAGCACAGCACAGCAGCGTGTTTGTGCTGGCCAAGCCTACCCTCCTCCTTTCCACTGCACCTTCAAGCAATCCAAGCACAGAAGATACAGTATTACCTCAAATATTTAACCAAGGGATTAAACTATTCTCTTGGCAGAAGGCGTGAGCTGCCCCACGGATACAGCTCTTGCACCGGCTGGCAGGCGCTGCGTGACAGCCTGCTTCGCAGCAAATAATCTGCCCCAGGCTACGAAAAGCTCTCCACAATTTTCTCCAATGCTTTTTCACTAATATTTCTGCTCACCGGTTCCCGGCCATCCATGGCTTCCATCCACAGCCTTCGGTCCTCTTCTGAAAGTGCCTGCATCGTGATCACGCCGGGCCTGTGGAGACAAAGGGAACACCATAAATAAACTGCAGGATGGAAAACAAAGACGACAAAGATAAATTCCCCATGAGAGAGAGAGAGAAAGAGGAGAACCTTCTTCCTCGCCAAGCCCCAGCAGCATGGGGCTGAGCCCAGCCTGACCTCTGCAGGGATGTCCCTGCAGGTCCTAACCAGGACCAGTAAATGAGCAGAGGATATCTCCAACAATCGACACCCATTTTCAGTGTTTTTAGTGTAAGAGAGCTGGATGCCAAATTCTTCCTCTGGCTTTCAGCCAGACAGCTCACCTGAGCTTGGGCGAAGCACGTCCATGCAATGGCAGGAGAAGGCAAGGAAGGTAACCAAGCAAGCAGGAGACCCACACATCCCAGCCCCCCCCATCCCACCACCACCCCCAGCATCGGCTCGTGGGGGGGACCTTCTGCTGCGTGAAGAATTTCATCCCTGACACGTTTGTGCCAGCAGGGCTGCTCCATTTCCCTGACCGCATCCATACACTGATGTTACATGCAGCAACGGCAGCGATGCGATCCTGGTCCGTGTGCCCCTGCCAGCAGCCTTGCAGCGGAGCGCTGCGAGGAGTCCCGGGGTGCCCCAGGGTGCTCGCTCCTGCACCGGCTGGTCCTGCCCGGCCCTGCCTGTGTTACATACACAACAGCTGCACTGTAAATCCAGCCTCCAAAAAAGAACGCTGTGTTGGCTTATTTATTTTAATGAGAAGGGGAAAGAACAGGCCCAAGTGCCAGCAAAGCAAGCACGGGGAGCTAGGGGACACCACCAGTCCAGCCCTCGCCCCAGGGCCAACGGCACCTCCACCACTCGTAAGTGGACCCTAAGTCCACTCCTGGACTGCCCTTTCCATCCAAGGAGTTAAAACTTAATTATCTGGCTCTGATAAGCATGACCACCAAGGTCACGATGGATTTAACACGGTGGAGAGTATTTGCACAACTTCAGGTGTGGCTGTGTGTTTGCACAAGAGAGGAACATGCCGCAGAGGGCGAAAGCCAACGCTGTACTCCCACGGGTCGTGTCATGGGCTGACGATTTACTGCATCTCACTTGGCTGCAAGCCGTCAGGCTTTCCATCCTCAACATCCCAGCTCATCTCGCAGCCAGCAGATCTGCACACAAAAAGCCTAGCTAGCCCTATGCCTCCTCAGCCTTGCGCCTTTGGGTACGGGTCTCCAGCCACCAAAGGGGCGGTTGTATCTGACCCGCTGCTGCTCCCAGCAAACCCCGCACAGCACCTGGGGGACCAGGCAGAGGCCCAGGGCTCAGTGAGACAGCCGAGATGTGTTCTGTTTGTTTGGTCTAGTCATTCTGCTTCCTCCCAGGCTATTTTCAGATGCATTAGCAGAGCACAGCAGCTATTTCTGTAGGAGGAGAGTGAGCAGAAGCCCTGGCAACGGGGGAGATGCAGGCACGGCCAGAGCACTGCGCGACTCGGCGTGCTCGGGGCGGTTATGGGTGCTCCCTCTGCAGTAATGCTCATGGGGTTTCATCCCTTGAAAGTACGACAGCAGAGAACCTCTGACGCTGCTCTTCCCATCCACGGCAAAGCACAGCGGCTCCAGAAAGGCAGCGGAGAGCCAGGATCACCGCTTGCGGGGCACCGGGCTGCTGTGGCACAAGGTGGGAAGAGTGATTTAACCTCGGGAGCTGCCAACCGCCTGCGGACAGCGTTCAGCAGAGCACATAGGCTCTTTTTGGTAGTAAATGCTCAAAAACTGATAAGGCCTGGGAAGAGGGGTAATTTCTAACTTGCACTTCCCAAAAGTGATTCAGCAGGAGAATGTGAGCTGCAACAACACTCTGCAAAAGTCATTTGGTCCTTGATAGGAGCCAATCCTCTGTTAGAAAATAAAACATTAACAGGGGCTCTCATAGTGGAGGGTTTGGCCCATCTTCTGTCGCTTCTGTGGTACCTACGAGCAAGGAACAAAGGATTAACCCTTCTCCCTAACTACGCTCCCCATGCAACCAACCCAACAGTTGGCTTTCGGCACACGCACAGCAGCTTAGCACTGTTTCACCAGCAGAAGCCGTGCATTCAGGCTTGCAACAGTCCCAGGTCCAAGTAAACCAGACATAGTATGTTTGATCTCTGCTAATCCCATTGGTGAGTCAGTCAATACTCACCAGCTTAGTGGTTTGGAAGTTTACTCATTTTGAAAAGAAGAGGAAACCACTTAACCATCACCCCATTTGAGACACAAAACATTCAACATCCAACACCAAATATTTTCAAAACACTGAACAAAGGTCCTTGTTGTGCAAAGAGATTCAAGAGTAGTCCCTGGTACCTGAGGAGCTGCAGTGGCACTGGCTACAGGCTGACAGCAAATCCTTCCCTCACGGCAGGAGCAGGCTTTTCCTTGGGTGACCAGAGGTCTCAGCTGCACCCCTTCCAGCCAGGGCTTAAGTCTGAGCTTAAGGCAAGCTGCTGCTGAAGGCACAGATATCCCAGGCAGAAAGCCCTGGGAAGGCTCTAGCTCAACTAGGGAGACACAGGAAAACGAAATACTGGGATTTCTGTCTCTTTAGTCGAGACATTAAAACAAAGAAATTTAAACCATTCATTCACGGTAAATTCGACACTGGACTCCCAGCGAAGCAACGAGGTCCTAGGGAGACAATACTGGTATCTGGCATGCCAGGTTCCCTCATGCGCAGGGCAAAAAGGTGATAACATGAAAATGTTTGTTCTGCCTTTGAGCAGATAACAACTCTTTGGGCTTCACTTCAAAGTCAAACTTATTTAACAGCATGAGGGGAGGGGCTGTGAAACTGAATTAAAAACCTATTTACATTGCAAATAGCTCTGCATTTCCTCCCACAGTGTTCATTTGCCAAGGCATCCATTGCACCACTTTCCTGAGCAGAGCTGTCCTCCTAGTTGTGATAAATTTAAAATGCACCCCACACATTACGCCTCATTCACTATTTATTTGGACGATGCCCACGGGGTACCACGTGCTTAATAGTCAGGTAGTATGGCTGGCGCTGAAACAGCGTCCTACTAATGCTATCAACATGCAGCCGTGTTCGACTCACTGCCTGCAGCCAGCCTCATTTTCACAGGGTTTCCTTGAAGATCAACGATTTCCAAAAGCGTGCTCATTCGGTTACAGATATCTCAATTATTCAGCGTAGAGCCTGAGACAAGGAAGGCCCTTCTCTGACTTCCTTTCCCAAAAGATAAACAAAACAGATCTGTCTTTGTTCCCTCACCTAACACACAAATGATCCTGAATACTGGAGCTTAGCTAGATTTTGCTGTTGGGTGGCTCATATCCCCTCCCAAAGCCTGATGTGGCATGCACACAGACACACGCTGGAGGAGCCTCCTTTACCCTGGTGGGTCTGCCCACCTGAGCCAGCCCCGAGACTGTCGCATCGGGACAGCAGGACGCCCTCCTGGATCCGACAGCTAAGATGCACAAACATGAACTGTTGTGGCAAACAAGATGAAGGACCTGCTCATTCATTACTAGATGCTGCATCATACATTTCAACCTCCAGGCACCAAAAACCTTTGCCTTCTTCTGGGATGCAAGGTGGGGAATAGGACATTTTGTGATCAGAAGGAATCTATTTCTAAACTGAGTGGATGCAGGAGCATGAGACCAGAGTAGAACATGGTAAACACTTTGCAAGAAAGCATATTTTCAATATGCTACAATCTAAAAACTAAAGAGATTTTTCCATACGAGACCATACAGGAAATTTGAATTTTCTCAATATCTCAGCTTTTGTGAGAAACAGCCTGCTTTTAAGGAGCTATGACTAAGCACGCAGAGAAAATTAGAAAGTCCAATAGCTTTTCCTTCTTCCAGAAAAACAAACAAATAATGAAAGCAATAGAAATAGATAAGAACTTTCAACTCCCGTAGCAGCTTATCATACCGAGACAATCTAAACTGCTGAATGAAAAAACACGAGAGCGGATTAATAACAGGGTCTCAAGGGCTGAGCGGAGTTGAACACACGGAGAAGTTTGCAGTCCCGGTCTGAGAAGAGCAATGTACCCACACACTGCTGGCACCCCAGGCAGGACCCCACAGTTGTGGGGTGCTGGTCCAGGCACCAGCACCCAGACGTGGCCCCAAAAAGAAGATGAGAAAAGATGTAAATAAGGGGGAGACTTTGTTCCTGAATTCAGAAAGACTCACTTGTCAATGTAAAGCTTAAAGCACTGTCAGTACAACCACCGCCAGCACGCTCCACAGGGCAGGGACCGAGGTGGGTCTCCGTGGCTGCCGAGGGGTGAACGAGCTTCATCTGCTCGCTGCCAGCGCGCCTGTGAAAACCCCATGAATCGCTTTGTTTAAAAGGTCACTGGAAAGGCGACACCAGCAGAGGAACAAGTACAAGTTGTATTGCACGTGCCGTCCAAAGCACCGGCGAGAGCCGCCGGCCGGCCACTGGGAACACTGGCAGAGGTGGGGTGGCCGCCCAGCCCCGGCGCTGGGAAGCCGGGAGCATGCCCCGCCGCAGTCAGGGTGGCACTCAGAAAGAAATACGCAGATCTGTAAAGTGTGTACCCAGAGCAAGGCCAACAACCTACCTACTGAAAACCATCTGGTCGGGGAAATGCTTGGGCAGGTGCATCGCAGCTCACCCACCCCGATGCCAACCATTGCGTAGCCCGACCGAGCGCGGTGCCAGCCACCTTGGGGGCTCACAGGCGGTAGCCCAGGAGAACGGCATTATGTGCAGAATTTACTGCCTTTATGAACAGCTAAGACACCAAAACCCCCAAATTTTGAATACCCCCTGTTCCCATAAAAGCCAATTGGTATTAGAAGCACTTCGCTCCTGGCCCAGAGCAATGACCTACATTATCGTAAATTACAAAGCCTTTGTCATCAGCCAAACAAGATACTCCTCCTCCTAAGGCTCATTTTGTAAGACACTGGCTGTCATCCCTGTTTACCTTGTTTACAAAACTGATTTAATGCATAGAGACTACAAATAAGTTTAGTCAGAAAAAAAGAGCATTAACAGTAAAGCACAGTATCCATCACACTGGGAATGTATTTCAGCCAGACACTAGAACACCATTCTGGGGCTAATTTTGCTGTAACAAAGCAATAAAATATACCTAACTTCCCACATTGAAAATCAGAACTATTTGCAAATGCAGTGTCAGGGATTTCTTAGACCTCTCAGAAACACCTGTACCACGGCTTTTCAGTCTTCAGCATTGGGAACTTCAGCATCTCCTTATCAGACAACAAGAAAAGGAAGAAATGTTGTAATGACAGATCAGGCTTAAGATTTTCAGCTCAGTAGTGCTGAATCATTCTTACAGGAGAAAAAACAAAATTTTTTCCCCCCTAACAAGCAACAGCTTCTCTGGGTGTTATTAAAAAAGCTCCAAGCCTGCACCCCACGTTGCATGTATACCAGTTTCCCAAAATGCAACACTGACAACAAGCCCATTTCTGTGCTGATGAACATAACCGGGGAAGAACCAGCCGAGGCTGCCACCTCTAGGCTGTACAGCAAACCAGGACCTGGACGATGGTCCCCTCGCTCCTGTGTCTGTGTCAGCACCACAACACTGGGATTACACTGCATCCTACAACACCGTGCAAGTTAGTAGGGACAGAGCCTGAAAAGCTACACAAATTTTATGGTGGTAGGAGATAAAAAGACTTGAGTAGAAAGTGAAATTTCCTCGTATGTACTTATATGTGTGTGTGGCTGTTTGTTAGCACGGGATTTGATACAGAAGCAAACTATAACTACATATGGGTTTTATACTGCCAGCTCCAGCAGGAGACAGAGGAATAACCCTGGCCCCAAGCACCACCGGCGCTCCTTCCTCCTCCTACCCCAGTTAGTAAGATGGACACAACTTGTCAGGCCATAATAAAACAAACTGGTAACTAAGCCACTCTGTGCACAAACAACTAAGGCTCTAGGAAGGCCTGGGAAGAAAGTGGACTTCACATTGCCCCCATGGCACCAAGGCACGCAAGTAACTCGCTGAAATCCACAGAGCAACACTGCAGTGGAGCACGGGCTACCTGCACCCACCGCAGAGCCCCACGCGGACACCGGCTTGCAGGTGCCTTTGCAAGGTTATTTAAGTGTAATCTGTTGCAGCAGTAAGAGATGTTTTGGACACAAATGTTGGGAGGCAGCGACCGGTCACATATCGAGCACCGCTGGAGGCATCAATGGGCTTTGTACATTGCACAGTCACAGGTTTCAACCCAGAGCCCGTGGATCCCTAGTGAGTGACACTGCTCCGGAGGGGTCTGCAGCAGACAGCCCAGAAAAGCCGACCAAACACCAACGCGATGCGTATCTGGGAAGATACAGAGGGAACACACCAACTGAAATCTGCCAAAACCCACAGCAGCAAGCAATGCCCCTTGCTCTAGCTGAGGAAGGCACACATGCAGCCCAGTGTATTCTCGGTCCACACGTACTTCAGAAGGGACAATCCAATTTAATTGTCCATAGGAAGCAAGCGATGTGTACAGAAAAATCTTCCTGCTCTCTTAATCCACCTATTTCCAAGCTAACCTTTTGAAAGGCAGTTTCAAACTTCAGGAGTGCACTCCGGTGGCATTATTCACCCTTACCTCTGAACACCACAAATGCATGTGGTTTTCTCAGTATCACAGTGTTCTCCTGGGCTGGCTTAACGAAAGGTGACTGCATGAACCTATCAAGTTACGAGATACTTGACTCTTGCAGGACATTGGCTACAAGTCTAATTCTCATTTAGAAGTTGCATACAGAAAACAAAGGGGAAAACTGCTGTAAGTCAAAACACAGTACATATGTGAGACAGAAAAGCATCTTGGGGATGTTTTTCTTAATCATATCCAGACTTCCTGCATGGGGCTGAAGAACAAGACATCAAGTTTCTGACTTCTCTATTAGTAGAAACAATAAACAAACACAAAACAAAAAGCCATCCCCCACCCCCCCCAAAAAAACCAGCCCGAGACAAAAAGCCCACTACACAAACCAGCCTTCTCCATTCTGCGAAAACAGACACAGACACTGCTCCAGTTAGCCTTTGGTCAAAGGTATCCTATCATTTGTGGTCAGCAGACTTGGGTGGAGAGTGTGGGCTGAAGTTTTTGCCTGTGCTTGGGTCCTTAAGCCAGAGATTATCTCCTCCAGCACGAAATGGAAAGCAATGCCTCCAAAGGCATTATCTTCCTGCTGCCCGAGCCTGGCTGAGCTCCCGACCAGCAGGCACAGTTCTCCCTCCCCGTGGTGCCCAGGTGAGCCCCAGCACCTCTGGCTCCAACCAGGCACCTCCGCACAAGGAGCTCCAGGTCGCCCATGGTCCCCAGGGCCACGCAGCAAAGCCAGGACAGACTCCGGCAGGACGGCTGCAGGGTGGCATCCACATGCTGCCAATCCCTGATAATCCCAGGCTGGCAAGGAAACCATTCCTCGATACACACCGCTTCGTAAAACAGGCCAAATCACAAGTGCCAGGCAAGGTGAAGGTGATCTCCAGCAAACCCTGGCCATTGACAGCATCACCTGAAGCCCTGATGGTGCCAAATCTCCCAACACTCAGCATGGCTATCCCAGTCAGGGGGAGACAGGGTGGGCACACCACACTCTCTTTTGGCCATGGCAAAACCTGTTGCCTGCTATTCCTCTTAGCTTAACTATTTCGGAAATAACCATTATTTTAGACAACTGATGACAAATTCTGATACCAAAAATACACAGAGTTGCCTGTATATTGGGGGGAAAACCAGCCTTTTATTTCATGTTTTCTGCTCTCGCTGTCCTCTTGGGCAGAGGCAATCTCTTGCAGCAGGAACGTGTACATGAAATGAGCAATTTCTCAGGTTTCCCCGCCTTTGCCACTCCCCTGCCATTATTTACATTTAGTAGGCATATTTCTGGAGTAGCTCTTGATCCCATGCCTAGCAGGCTCCAGACATCAAGGAAAGGTTCAGCTGCCTCTGAACACGCTGCAGAAGAAAACTATTGTGGTGGCTGGCTTCTCCTCCTCCCAGTTTTATTTTGATTTTCACATTAAGAAAAAATATCCTCAAGGCATAGGAAAAAAATCCCCATGTCAGCAAAAATACTGCAGCTTTCTGGAGGAAAACACAGCTATGGAGAGCGGGAGGCAGCCCCGGGGTTATCTTATCCCTCAGCCAACACAGGCAGAGCTCCATCACCCCAACCCCTCCCTGCCTTGGGCTGGCAGCGAGAGCGGCTGGCAGCAAAACTCTGCGGAAGCATAGGCTGGGCAGGGGAAGGTACTGCAGGTTATTCCAGCGTTATTCAACACCTTGGGTTTTGACAAACTCGGGTTTTCCTGAGACCTCCTGGGCATTCCTGCAGTGGCCAGGGGAGGGGAGGACAGCTGGAACATGAACAGGCACACAACTGGGAGGGCACAGACATTCAGTGACTCTGGAGTGAGCTTTTGTAAGCCGTGTAAACTTCCTGCAGCAAGGAAGATATGAGGCAGTGACTAATACCGCTTGGAATAGCAACCCCAGCCTGGTTTTCCTGTTTATATATGCAAGCCATGCGTGATGCTAATTAGATATGATAACAGGCCCTCATTCCTAGGCGCTATAGATTGAATCCACACATACATCTGGTTCAGCTGGTACGTGATAAATCACATCAGAAAGCATTTTACTCCTTCAGGAAAAAGAAGTGAACGTAAAGTGCCTGGAGGTGCAAGCTGGACTTCCATTATCGCCCATCCATAGTGCACCAGCAACAGCCACTCTCCAGCACAAAAGCTGAAGTTATTCCAACACACACCCAATGCTGGAAAGAGGCATCATATCCCTGCCAAAACACCCACAGAGCATCTTTTCCATACTTGCAACCATTTACCTTACGTCGCCAAAGATTGCAGAAGTGCTAAAACACCATTAAAGTTTGAGAGACTTGAGTAAACTCGACAGCTTGTAAACCAAAGCACTAACTGAATATATCAAGAGCACCTGGCTAGAAGCACTAGGGAGAAGTGTGTTTCCATGGACTAATGCTTTCCATTCACAGAGGGTATGACTAAAGGAGGAGAAAAACACAGAAACTGCACAAGAACTACCCAGGAAAGCCAAGTACAGATGAGTGCAACCTTTTCCTATGCATGGCTAGTGCAACCCCCAGCTTGCACATTCTTTCGGCAACCTGGGCTGCAGGTACGCCGAGGCTGCGATGCCCCTTGGTACTCACCGATCAACAGCTTCCACATCAAAGCAAAACCTCTTCTCAATCGAGTCGGTTTTCCGCCGTGTGCAAGATTTGAGGATAACAGCTTCGTCTTCTCCCTGAGAAGAGATAAAATCGCAGATAAGGCCAAGAACAATCAACCAACCGTGTGCCTGTCCCCAGCACCCACTGCGCTTTCAATGAACGTGTTCCAACCTGGGGGGATTTGGCAATATCAGCCTGCTAGAAATATATGTTTATATATCTGACATAAGGACTTGTCTTTTCACCCTTGCAAACATGTTTAGTCCAAAACCTTTCACAACGAAACTTCCTTTCAGAATGCACACAATTAAATTTGTGCATTAAGCTTCACGTGACCCACGCTTCAGGCAGGCAGGGAGTGTTGGACCACAACTTTTGGGCAAAGTCAGCTTTATTTTCCATTGCTGAACAATGCATCGTAGACCTGGCTGTCAATTTTCACTCCAGGCTGCATTTTTGGCAGCATTCTGCACACGAGAACTCTTAACGGGAGCAAACACGTCTTAAAATGTTTATTATATAACAAAGCAACAACAAAACCATTCTCCCATCCAGGCATCTGCATCCAAGTTGTACTGGATTTCCACATGCCAAGCAGCGATCCGGCAGGATCCGCGTGCACTGCTGTCCTCTGCTGGAGGAAATCCCTGCTCCGTCCCTGCCAGCACAGACATTGCTCCTTCTGCAATTTTTAAAATCCACTGATGACTCAACAGAAGATGAATTCTGAACAAGTTCCTGGAGATGGCCACTTTTCTGTGCTCTCTGTGCTGTTCTTGATGACACCTTGGCTGACCACCCTGTTCCCTGACATCACCATTTTTCCAGGAAACATATTTAGAAACATAGAATCACAGAATCATTTAGGTTGGAAAGGACCTTTAAGATCACCAAGTCCAACCATTAACCTAACGCTGCCAGGTCCACCACTCAGCCATGTCCCTAAGTGCCACATCTACACGTCTTTTAAATACCTCCAGGGCTGGTGACTCAACCACTTCCCTGGGCAGCCTGTTCCAATGCCTGACAACCCTTTGGGTGAAGAAATTCCTCCTAATATCCAACCTAAACCTCCCCTGCCGCAACCTGAGGCCATCTCCTCTCGTCCTATCCCTTGATACTTGGGAGAAGAGACCGACCCCCACCTCACTACAACCCCCTTTCAGGTAGTCGTAGAGAGCGATGAGGTCTCCCCTCAGCCTCCTTTTCTCCAGACTAAACAACCCCAGTTCCCTCAGCCGCTCCTCATCAGACTCGTGCTCTAGACCCTTCACCGGCTTCGTTGCCCTTCTCTGGACACGCTCCAGCACCTCCATGTCTTTCTTGGGGTGAGGGGCCCAAAACTGAACACAGGACTCGAGGTGTCACCTCACCAGTGCCCAGTACAGGGGGACAACCACTGCCCTAGTCCTGCTGGCCACACTATTTCTGATACAAGCCAGGATGCCGTTGGCCTTCTTGGCCACCTGGGCACACTGCTGGCTCATATTCAGCCGCTGTCGACCAGCACCCCCAGGTCCTTTTCCACTGGGCGGCTTTCCAGCCACTCTTCCCCAAGCCTGTAGCGCTGCGTGGGGTTGTTGTGAGCCTGACACCGAGCCTTGTTGAACCTCATACAGTTGGCCTCGTCCCATCGATCCAGCCTGTCCAGATCCCTCCGTAGAGCCTTTCTGCCCTCCAGCAGACCAACACTCCCGCCCAACTTGGTGTTAGCTGCAAACTTACCAAGAGTCCACTCGATCCCCTCAACCAAATCATTGATAAATATATTAAACAGAACTGTCCCCAGTACTGAGCCCTGGGGAACACCACTTGTGACTGGATGCCAACTGGATTTAACTCCATTCACCACCACTCTTTGGGCCCGGCCATCCAGCCAGGTTTTTACCCAGGGAAAAGTACGCTCAACCAAGCCATGAGCAGCCAGTTTCTCCAGGAGAATGCTGTGGGAAAGAGTGTCAAAGGCTTTACTAACGTCCAGGTAGACAACATCCAAGCCTTTCCCTCATCCACTAAGCAAGTCACCTTGCCACAGAAGGACATCAGGTTGGTCAAGCAGGACCTGCCCTTCATAAACCCACGCTGACTGCGCCTGATCGCCTGGTTGTCCTGTACGTGCCGTGTGGTGGCACTCAAGATGATGTGCTCCATAACCTTCCCTGGCACCAAGGTCAGACTGACAGGCCTGTAGTTCCCTGGATCTTCCTTCCTGTCCTTCTTGTAGATGGGAGTCGCGTTTGCTAACCTCCAGTCAGCTGGGACCTCCCCAGTTAGCCAGAACTGCAGATAAATGATTGAAAGTGGCTTGGTGAGCACTTCTGCCGGCTCTCTCAGGACCCTCGGGTGGATCCCATCTGGCCCCACAGACGTGTGTGTGTCCCAGTGGTGTAGCAGGTCACTAACCAATTCCCCTTGGATTATGGGGGCTCATTCTGTTCCCCATCCCTGTCTTCCAGCTGAGGCGGCTGGGTACCCGGAAAACAACTGGTCTTACTATTAAAGACTGAGGCGAAGGCATTAAGTACCTCAGCCTTTTCCTCATCCTTCGTCACTATGTTTCCCCCTGCATCCAATAAAGGATGGAGATTCTCCTTAGTCCTCCTTTTGTTGATAATGTATTTATAGAAACATTTTTATTGTCTTTTACAGCAGTAGCTAGATGAAGTTCTAGTTGGGCTTTGGCCCTTCTTATTTTCTCCCTGCATAACCTCACAACATCCTTGTAGTCCTCCTGAGTTGCCTGCCCCTTCTTCCAAAGGTCATAAACTTTTTTCTCCCTGAGTTCCAGCCAAAGCTCTCTGTTCAGCCAGGCCGGTCTTCTTCCCCACCGGCTCGTCTTTCGGCACATGGGGACAGCCTGCTCCTGCGCCTTTATAATTTCCTTCTTGAAGCATGTCCAGCCTTCCTGGACCCAGAAGAGACCCGAGAAGACAGACCTGAGAGAGCTCCCTGCAGGGCTTCTCCCTGGGGTTCAGCAGAGGTTACCTGCACCCGGTTCTCCCCAGCCTGGCCCGCTGCTGGCACAAGGCTGCTCCCAAGCTGCCGAACATCCCGCCCGGTATTCATGGAATGCCCCCGCTTCAAACCCACTAATATCCGGCTCCAGCCACAGCCCGAGGCATGTTCACGAGTGTGTCACCACGCACGGTGTCCTTTGTGACCCACGAGCGCTGGGTCCTCCTGCAGCACCGACATCGCCTGTCGCTTGGCACCTGCTCCGGCCGGACCCCGAAACGCCGGCGGCGCGGCCACAAGCCCCTGGGCTGCTCCACGCTCTGACGCCTGTGCTGGTCATCGCTGATAGACTCTGTAGCCCCGGTAGTCCTGCCCCAGCATAGGTAGCGTTTCATGCCAGGATCGTGCAAGCCACGAGACCTTGGGCGGGCAGCCCCACTGGCGCGGTGGGTGCCACGGCGCACTGGAGCAGGGCTTCTGCCCTGCACAAGAAGGGCTCACGGTTGTGCCAGCAGCGGCCGTGCCCCGGGGTGCAGGGGAAGCCGTAAAATGGGAAGAGACCACATGAAACACAGTGCAGCCGCTGATGATTACAGGGCTGGGATATTTTAATGCCGAGGTATAATGAAGATGCTCCGAGGCAAGAGGAAATTAATTTTAAAAGTTGCCCTCCCCACAGACGGCTCCCTTTGCCAGCACGGAGCTGTGCGGCAGCCTGTCCAGCTGCCTGAGGTGCTCCCCTGCAAGGGGATAATGTTTGCCAACCGCCCCAGCCGGGAACACTCTGGGGGGGTCTATTGTTCCTTCTGTATAGAGGAGCAAAGCCAGTCCCAGCTACGGCTGGGCTTATGCTGCCCCAGGAGCAGTGGGGCACATGGTGTGCGCTGGCCCCCCACACCCCACATCCACTATTCCCCTGCTCCTCCACACCCCCTCGGGGCCAAAGAGAGCTCCAGGCTCTCCCGTGGCTCTGTCTAAACCAAAACAATTTCATTGGCCAAGTCATAGGCATTGGGAAAGAAGCTAAATAATGAACAGGTTCTCTCCTCCAGGCCTTGGAGCAGGAACTAGGGACTGGGGAGCAGGCACCCACGGAGCTGGAGCATGGTGGGTGCACGTGGCACGACCCCACTCCGCTCCCAGCCCTGACCACCACCTCCACCAAGGGAAACAGCCACAGCCTCGCAGGGCACGGTGCAGATGCACAACCCACCGTGTGCCCAGCATCCCCAGGAACAGCAAGAGTGGAACCGAAGATGCAGCTGCGCATGCTTCAGCTTTTAAAGGTCTCTCCCAAGCAGAAATAAGTAAATAAAGGACAGACCTAAAAGCAAGAGGCAAAAGGCCCAGTCTCAGCCCAGAAGCAGCTGGAATATGGAGCTGGAGCACAAAACAAGGGGCTCTGTCCACTTGGGAAACTGGCTCTGCTCTCAGCACAGCTGACAGTTTCCAAAGATCTGTGGGGTTTGGGGGTTTTCTTTTTTTTTTTTTTTTTTTTTAAAAACAAGGTGCAGAGTTAATTTCCCATGTGGCATCCGCTCAGCCTAGAATGAATCTGACCCACTTCACTTGCATTTGTGTCACCTTGCTAAAAATGGTTCCCTCTGAGCACCAGGAGAGCATGCAGCCAGCAGCTACGCAGTGCTCCTCCACAGAGACCCTCAGGACATAGTTCTGCTGCCTGTTGGCACTCACCCCTTTTCCTCCAGATTTCTGGTCAAACGGCACCATCGTGATCCGCTTTGATTCCCTCTGGTACGTGCAGTAATGCTTCACCCAGGAAGTCCCAAAGTGACCTACAAAGCAAATGCAGTTTTTATTCCCAGAACTAGTACAGTTTCAGTGACCTCCCATTAATAACCTGTTATGTTTAACAATCATTTAACATGACAGATTTCTGTACCTACAGTTCTCGTTGGACTTCGCAAGTGGATTAAGCATTATTACCCCCCTTCTCTTTAGGTTAAAGACTTTTATCACACACTGGTAGTGATTGTCCCTCCCAGGGAGAACCTGGGTCCTACATTCCCACCTTAATACCCCACCCACTGGGCCAATCCCTCTCTTTCACGGATTTTGTAGCCTGCTGAATTAGCTTCATGCTCCATGCCCTGATAAACCACCTTCCCCAGGTGCCCACTCGCCACATTGCCCCGGCAGGCAGCTCTGCCACCCAGACACCTACGTTTCTCCTGCACGTAGAGATAACCCTCCATCGTGTAAGGGCTGATGTTTTTGTGCTCGTGAGGATTCTCCTTCATCTTCTTCATCAAAGATTCAACCTCTGACCTTGTTCCTTCAAAACGATTTCTTGTCTGCAAATTAAAACAGGATTGCCTTCTCCAATGCATGGACCCAACGTGGCCTCCTCTGCAACGAGGAGGCACCACGCAGGGGTGGGACCCCAGAGCTGGGTCGCCACAGCCCATGTGGGAAATGGGACTGGGGGAGCCCACTGCCAGCCACAGGACAGGTTTTCTTCCTGGGCCTGGATTTAAGCTAAAAGAAAAATATTATGACAATTGGCAAGTTGTTTGTATTACCAGTTTTGTGAAAAAGTTGTTTCAAAAGAATGAAACCAGTCTGCATCCTTGGGAGAAAAAGTAATTTTATAACAAGAGAGGAAAGCAAAGCTGCAATGCCAACATGCCAAAACCCTGCACATACATCCAACGTGCGGGCGGCACGCACGCTGGACACAGCCACAGCTGGCAGAAGGGCTGCGCTCCACAGCCCACAGACTGGGACGGCAAAAAGTGCTGCACTTCCCAGGATGAACAGCGCTTTGAAACACTTGCAAAATGGTTTGAAACACTCACTAAAATCACAGGGCACGCAACGACATCTGCCCGCTGGTTGGGGAAGCTGGGCCTCTGCATTTGGTATGCCGTAGGGAATGAACTACCATGTAGGCCGTGTATATGATGTAGTGTCATTTATAAAAAAGAATTTGCTTTCAACAACACAGTCAAAGCCTTTGCTTGATGGCATACAGAAAAAAGGAGAATAAAACCTTTATTAAAATATATCAACAGTGTTAGTTAGCTCTGCAGGACAGTCACGGCGACGGACACATGGCACAGTGGCACAGGCACATGGCACACTTACGTTCTGGATGCTGATTGTCAGCTCTGTCTTGAAATCGCTGAAGTCCTTTGCAAGCTCGTAGCCATGGTGGTAGAAAGTGAAAAGCCCCTGCAGAAAGGCCAGCAGCTGCGTTGGGGTAAAACGAATCAAGACGGTCAGTAAAGACCCACAGCCGCTTTCAGAGAAACCGCTGCCGAGGGGAAGCATCCCTGCAACTCCCTGGGGCAGAGGGGCTTGCTGGCAGTCCCTAGGAAGATGCCCTGTTCCTCGTTTCATTTTCAAAACCTCCTCTGAATGGACCCCAAAGCTGAGTCTGTGCTTCCTTCCCCCAAAGCCAAGGCAAGCCCCCACCCCAGGACCCCCGCCAGCTCTATCCCCCCTCCCTGCATCACCCAAGCTCCGGGGTCACTGAGAGCAGAGCCGGGAGGTGTCGGGCAAAGCGGGCAGCACGCTGCCGTTCCCTGCGTTGTGCCTCTCCTGACTCTGAGTTACTCTGCGGTCAGCAGGAATTACCTTTGCAAAGAGCTGCAGGGGTTTTGCACTTCCCGGAGGAGCTTTAAAGGACTTAGCACCAGAGCAAAGGTAGATCTTAGAAAACTTTTTTTTTTCGTACTTCTGTCACTCATGCACTCTTTTTCCCTTCTGAACGTTAGTTACAGTTCTTTCTTTCCCCCCCCCCCCATCAAGCCTATTTTTCTTTTAATTGCCAGTAGGCCTCTCAGCCCAGCCCGCCATGACAGAGATGCCTGCACAGCAAAAAATGAAATGTTTCCAGCACGCGCGTGGCTGCCAAGCTAACGGCTGCGTGTCCCAAGGCTCACACGGGTGCCTTCTCCCCTCAAATCTCCCTCTGAGAGAGGGGCTGAAAGGTGACGCTCGAGCCCCCCATCCATCCCACTGCAGGGATGCCCCACACTGCAGCCCGGCTCCCCACGAGCCCCAGCTTCTCCATGCAAACCCCCATTTTTTGCAGGCTGAGGCGGTTTGAGTGCTCACTTACAGGCTCCACGAACTCAAACATCTTCCTCTCCTGGACCTCTTGCACCTTGAAGACATACTCCAGGGAGACTTCGTAGAAATGCTGCCGAACCAGGTCCACCTGGCTGTCTGCCTGCAAGCGTCGGGGAGATTAAAGAGGAAATACGAAGTTACTACTGACCAGGAGCACTTGGCCTCGCGACCAGAGGACATCTGGGTCTAATGGGAACGCGTCCATGCAGAACAAATTCAGCTTCAGACCCCAGTCCAGGGCTGGACAGATGGCACAGCTCTTTCATCAGCTGAAAAATGACTCACATTCTCACCTCCCTGACAGCTGTGTAGAAAAGCACGCTGAGAAGCTTGAAAAATGAGAAGTTGCTGCATACTTGACAATAAAAGGCAATTCTCTGCTTTCTGGAAAGCACCGCAATGGGAGACTGCCCGGAGCGTCCCGGGACCGAACCAGGCAGTACACGTGCCCCACCACCCTCTCCAGCAAGCGTGTCGCTTTGGTGGATCAGCAGATAGCACATCCCCTCTGCTTTGCAGCTAAAACCCAAGGGAACAAAACCAGGGATATGCCCCAGTGCCAGTGCGTAAAAATAACCTCGTCACGCACGCAGAGCAGAGCCGCTGCACCGAAAGTGGGGTGAGGGACATGGGTATCCCTGGCACACGTTGCTGCTATGTTTGCAAGTGACACTTTGCGTAGAGCAACCTGGGGTGTCACCGATGCCGGTGGTGCCCACGGGGAGGTCAGTCTGGGTGACCCACCATCTCTCTGACCTCAGCGCCAGTAAACTCAGCTGGGCGAAGAGCCTCACCCCCAGCGCAAACTGCTATCGAGTCATTGCTCAACAGGAGGCAAATTATTCTGTCCCAGCTGAGGCCGGCGGGGTGCCCTCGCCAGCGTGACCCTCACTGTGCCCGGGGCAGAACCAGACCTCCAGGGAAGAGGATACGCTGTACCACGCATCCCCTCAGGGCTGGACATACGGCCGCTCCCGCGCTCTGCAAAACCCAGCTGGCAAATACCCGCTTACATTTGAACAGCAGCTTACTCCCGATTTTCTGCGTGACACGGCCATGAAATGGCCCATTTTCCCCATGACCTGCCACCAGCATTTGTGCTGTGTGCCTGTGGTGCACAGGCTGAGGTGTGTAGCAAACTGAGTTCTGAAAAGCAGAAAATATGATGCAATCAAGTAACTTTGCCAGGAGTTAAATGGCAGATTAGACTCTGTCTTATTTAACTGGTCAACAGCCAAAACAGCAGAGAATTCCCATGGTTTCCTCCTCTCCCCTCCTCACTGCAGCAGTTGCACATGTGGCTGCTATCACCCTCCAGATGTAGACAGCAAGAGGAGGTCAGGAAATATAACATACCAAATCTCCCAGACACAAATGCTCATCAGAGCATCTAGTGAAGCTTCAGACTGCTCACAAACCGGTGGTGTTAACTTTCCTAAAATGCTACCATCCCAGCAGCACCTTTTCTGCACGCACATCTGCCATGGCTGCAGCCCACTGCCCAGAAAGCCCCTTGGCAGGCAGGGACCACAGCAGGCAGCCCCAGGGGAGGTGCTGGATGGAGTGAGAGCTCCCACGCCCCACTGGATGCCACGTCCACGTTTCACAACCTACATGCTGGACTGCTCTTTCAAAAGCATCTCCCTCCTTGGTGGGGCTCGAGCCACCAAAATCAGTGTATGCTTCTTAGTGCCCCAGGGGAAAAGGCTCCAACACCTGAACTTGGGAGCTGGCTCCTGCTGGCTCCAGCTTCCTCCTGCCTTCCCAGCAAAAGCCGAAGTCAACGTTTGGGGTGGAAAATGCCAGCAGATGGCACCAGCAGCCAGCGCTGCTCAACACGCACTAGCAGCTGCATCCCACACCGCATCCCGCACACGGCCACCGCCTGCATCCCACACAGCATCCCACTGCCTTGCTGCCCTGGGCTCCCGGGTAGACCTGCAGGGCCATAGTCTGTCCAGGGCGTGGGGTCACACTTCTAAAAGTCACTGCTGCAACCTGACAGCCACAAGTGGTTCCTTCCCTCCACAGAAAGAAATCCTTCCACTCCTGTGTCTCACAATAGTATTTCAAACACAAACTAAGACAGAGGTTTAAAGGATTATTTAAAAGCCATGAGAATGGGACTCTCCATCTTCTGGGACGTATGGTTTCTTCCACATGGTAAGTTATTTACAAACCCAGAACGTCTATGCAAGGACAAAGCCGGCTTGCAGGCACGTCAACCCTGATTCTTACCCCTCCTCAACCCTGATTTAGTGGAAGATGATTATTTGTGCCACAGATGCATCTGCTCCCTTGAGTCCCCAGTTCTGCTGGGCACCACACCACCACCTGAGCTATCCCAGTGAAGGAGCCACCACCTGTGCCCACCAGTTCCCCCAGAAGTGGCTCAGTGACACACCAGCATCATGCCCAAAAGCAAGGACATGCATCCTGCAGGGATCAGCCCAGCTCTGGGCCAGTGCAGGGAATTCCAAACTTGGAAGAAGTCTTTGAAAACTCAGCGTACTCATCCAGTAAGAGTATTTGGCACAGCAGCTAACTACAACCCGAGTCAGTAATAGGCTCTTAAAGCACTTTAAAAGCACTAAGCCTGATCACTCCTCCCATGAAGCCCAAAGCCAGTGCAGCCACTTTCAGCGAAGGGAACTAGACATCCATGATTTGTGCTGGCAGAAGGGAAGCCTGCAGCAGAACCAGTTCCTTTCTGTTGCACTCTTTAATTATAAACTCTATCTCCTTTTTGATGGCTATCCATTTTGGGATCTCTCTGATTCACTCACCAAAACAGCTCCATCCGTTTTGATTAGAGGAAGAGGGGAAAACCCGCCACCCACAGCCAGAATGAGGAGAAAGATGAGTTTACAGCCAGGAGAACCAATGCTATAAGCTGCATAAAGCATTCAAAAAGCTCACCACAGTTACTGCTGGACATGGAAAACCAGAGGTTGCTCTCACCTCCTGAAGCTGGGATTCTTTCTTCTTAGAAGACAAGTTTAAGTGCTTTTCTAGGACACCACAATACTTCTCCGTCTCCTTGTCATATTTCTTTTTGGCATCCTACAAAACAGAACAAAGAGTGTGATGCTGAACACAATGGCACTGGAGCAGCCGTGAGGATCCACAGCATCCCTACGGCATTGGGCAGGACCGCAAGTCCCGGGCGGGAGCTAACCCCCTTCTGCACAGCATGAGATGGGACCAAGGCCAAGGGACATCAGCTGGAAGCAGGCGAAGCTGCTTTTATCCGTGACCATCGGGCAGCTAGAGGAAAGCAGCTTACGCTGCCAAAATCCAAGACTCAGGGGAGCCCCTCCTCTATTCCCAGGGCCCAAGGCTCGGCAAAACATCCAGATCCAGGGCTGGTCCAAAGACAACACAGTGAGGAAAGTGCTTGCTAACCAGCTAACCAGCACATCGTCATAATTTCATGACCCCATCCGCTGCTGTCCCTTGCAAGGGCTTATCCTATGCGTCACTCAGGACGATGACAAAGTAATTTGGCTGTTTGTGGCAGAAGCATTAAAGTAGGATGTCAACCTTAACTATTCTTTTGCACCTCTCATCCCAGCCTCACCACCCCGACACGCCAGTATGAAATCCACCACTGACACCTGCTAATAACCTGCTCCTTTCTGAAGGACCCCTTTTTGTCTTTTTTTTTTTAGCTGCATGAACCAGGACAGCCTGGCCGGGCTGAGCTGCACTGCGGTGCCGCTGCAGCTCCCATGCCAGCGGGGAGCTGGGCACACCGCTGCCATGCAAACACGGCCCCGCCGGGCTGGCATGTGCTTCTTGCAGGCAGCAGCAGGTTGTTATAACAACAGAAGAGCTGCAGACAGCAGTTTTAATTTCAGAACAAAGGCAGGAAAGAAAGGGGGGGCCAGGCTGTCTCACCGCCGCCCTCAGCCACACCGGTGCTTCCCCGGGCTCACCCGTCCTGCCAGAAGCCGTCCAAATTCCCGTGCAGTCACCCAGTGACACACCGGGGGTAGGGAGCACAGACCGGGGAGCTCAGGCGACTGGGAACCCCTCTAAGAAAATGCTAATTCTTGCTTGGAGTAAGAAAAAAAATGTTCACTTCAGCTGGCATGTGATTTTTGGCCCTTGGCATGTTACTTGGTTGTGGGTAAACTCAGAAGACCGAGGCACTTTCCCGGGAGCTGGATGGTCCCCGTGTGCATCCTGCAGCAGCACAGCACCTCTTCCCATGCCTGTGCCCCGCAGAGCCCACCCCTGCAGCGCGCCAGGTCCCAGCCCCGACCACGGCCATCGCCGCATGGCTGTGGGCTCTGCTCCTGAGCCCGAGCAGGGGCTCCCAGAGGAGACGGCGGCTCGGTGCGGCAGCAGCCTACCTTAGCGGCCCCGATCTGCTCCTTGCGAAACTTCTCCAGTGGCGTGATCAGCACCTCGCTGGCGTTCTCGATCTACAGGCAAAGACAGGCACAACTCACCCACCACCTTTTGCCCAGCTCAACCCCAGACACCAGCCGCTCTACAGCCTTTCCCACGGAAACCCTCCTGCGTCCCACGGAAACCCACACGCTTCACCCCCCCCGGCTCTACGCTGGCTGAGGCCCGGGGGAGGCTGAGGGGCTTGCACCGAACCTGCTCCTCACCGCAGCGAGCCCTACCAGCACCAGTGCTGGCCATTCTCCAACAGCAAGACACCATTACTGATGCTCTTCGAGTGTGCCCCCCCCCCCAAGTTCACCCTCCTCTCCCTCGGCTCTCGCCTGCGGCTCTGCCCTGGGCACAAGGGAAGGGGCACCGGGGCTTGCGGCACGCCGCGGTGCCCCCGGCCCCCCGCCACCCACCGTAGGCAGATCTGCCGGCGGCAGCAGCGGTGCCACCACCCCCCCCCGCTCCCGGCGGACGGGGCCGTACCATGCGCATCCGCTCGTCCTCCAGGTTCCGCAGCACCGTGGCAAACTCCTGCAGAGACTTGGCTGGAAGGGACACACCCACACGGTCAGCATTTAACAACATTTTATTTTCTTTTTAAATGAAGAGAGAGATTGAACAGAGGGGTTTTGTCTGCTTGTGTTTTGGGAGGGCTGAGGGGGTTGGTTGTTTGGGGTTTTTTTATCATCTTTGCTCTCTCCCTCGAAAGGCCTCCAGTTGCCTACAGAAGCAACTGGTAGCAGAACATCCACAGCACCATGTTCTCACCTCCAGAGAGAAACACCACACCTTCATCTCGAACCTGCCCTGCTCAACAGCCAGTTGCTGACCAGCCCTACGGCTCAAAACTGCCATCAGCCATGCTCGACGCACGAGTGGCAGCTCACCAGCATGTGCATCACAGCAAGTGGACTTGGATGAGAAAGCTATTTTTGCTGAGAGACTGGGCACGAATAAATAAGCAAAGTTAAATCAGGGCTAAAGCTCATTTGCTCTCCTGGCTCCAGACGGTGTGCACAATAAGCTCTAAAAGTTCAGCTGGGGCAGAAGCAGGATAACACGGAGCGAAGCAGCTGAAGCTGCTGCCCTGCACCACGAGAAGGTCCGTGGTGGAGCCGGGCTCGGTTGGGAGAGCACTGCCAGGGTCTGCGCTGCTGGCTTCTGCCAGCACAGCAGGTGCCTGCTGGCTCCTTTGCTCCTGCAGCCAAGCAGCAAGGCTGCTGCTCCTCTTCTTCAGATCACAGCTCCTTGCAGTGTATTTCGCCATAACCACATCTCCAGATCCCTGCTCTAAAATGGGAAAGGGACGGATGATCTAGATGGTTTCAGATAGGGGCAATCTTATTCCCTTCCTATCTGGCAGAGCTACATTTAGGCCAAGAAGCAACAACTGATTTCCTTGGGAAGGCGTTGCTGATGTTGAACCAGGAGAAACATGCCATTTCCAGAGAGCAGGAAAGCACCCAGACAAATTCCCAGGCCCCTTGGCACCCTCGTGTATGTTTATCCCCCGTGCCCTGCTCAGCTCGAGGGTCTGGAGCACGGCTTCAGGGCTACCCATGGCACCAGGACTCACCTATGCAGATCTCATCATCCGTTTCAGCATCACCAATGCAGCGGAATTTAAACTCGTTGAGGGAGTCTGCGAACTTGCGCTTGGCCGCCGACAGGTCTGCAGAGAGAGCAGGAGAGGGGAAAACGCAGACGTTAGAAAAGGAAAAAGCTCACCAACAGCATGATGCAGGCAGACGCGTTATCCCAGCCAGCAAGTCCCCTCGGAGGGACCCGCCTGACAGGGCCCCCCTGGCACCAGGGAAGCCCCGAGAGCACTGCCCTTCTCCTGCACCCACCCCACGGACGGGGCTCTGCGGGGTCCCAGCCAGCACATGCCAAAACACACTACAGGAGATGAAACCTCAAAATACCATGAGAGCCATGCGGGAGCTCAAGCCCAGTGCCATGGGGCAGCGGCAAACAGTGGTGCACGGTGGCACTGCCGGGGCAGCTCCCGCGCCACCCCCCAACAGACGGCACCTCTGCACAGGCTCCCAGTCCTGCTGAAGGGAGGCACCGTGTACGGGCGATAATGCAGAGGTTTATTGCTTTCCAAGCTGCAGATTCTCCCCGAGATCTGAATCCTATTAAGTTCTTACTCGCAGTGACCCGAGCGGATCCAGGATTGGCTTTTCGAACCAGCCCCGTAACCCTGCACACACAGACACACACGCTCCCAGGCACCGCAAGGCCACCGCCTTGGGGGGGAACTCGTACACGAGCGACGCGAGAGACTGCAGGCACTCAGATGGCGTTAGGAAGACGTAATGCTAATTCCCCTGTGCATTTCTTCACTCAAAGTCCAAAAATGCAACGTTTTTCTTCCTTTCCAAGCACAGGTGGAAAACATGCGTGTGCACACAAAGGCCGTTTCCTCCTCTCGGACGCCAACAGCCAAAAGATAACAGCAAAAGAATACAAGCGTTTTGCTTTCCCCATGGGATAAGGGAGTTTGCAGCTTTCTCCAAGCATTAAAACTGTTCTCAGAGTGTCTCTGCTTAAAGCCCTGGCGCTAATCCTGCCCACAGTTCAGTCCCCACTGCCTTCACACAACTGCTTCCTAAGGCAGCAGGAAACCACCCAGCAAATGCAGGCAGGGAGAGGGAAAGCACCAGGAGCTTTCCTGGCGGAAAAGTAGAGTGGGAGCTTCTTCAAGGAGCAGCCAAGGAGCCACAGCCGTGGGGACCCGCGAGCAGAGCATCCATGCTTTCAAAGTGTGGTTCACACAAAATGGCATTTGCATTTTGCTCCCCGGACGAAGGAACGAGCACCACTGACAGCCTGCCCATGCCCGGGGCTGCCGGTAGCCTCTGCCTGCACCTACAGGAGCAGACCGTACATTTTTTGGGGCAGCTTCCAGGGTGCTCCTGCTGGGGTTTAAGAGAGGGACTCACGGGAGGTGGGAGGGTTTGCTCCAGCTCCGCGGCTCAAGCGCCGACGGCATGAAACAGGCGAAGGGCACCAGAGGCACCAGGACAGCCCCCGGGCAGCTCTCTGGGCACACCACAGCACCAGGGCAGCTGGCTGCACCCCCGGGGAAGAGCGGGGCTGGGGGCCGCCTGGCAGCACCCCCCGTGCAGCTCTCCCCCACACACCCGTGCTGTTGCTGTCTGCAGCGGAGCAGCCCCCCTTCCCTCGCCGGGGGCAGCCGGAGGGCTTGGGGAATTTAACCCGGTCCCCAGAGCCGGATGGCCTCCTGCCTCCTCTGGAATAATAACGAAGATGACGTTAATGACTTAAGGAGCTATTTCCTCCCCCCCCAGTTCCGTGCTGACCGTCAGCCACCAGCCACGCTCTCCCCGCCGCATACCGTGGCCTCACGGATACCCTGCCCGTGTTATGCACGGCACGTCCCCCGCCAAACCAGACCTGCCGTGACATCCCTCATGCCCACCGCCAGCCGGGCAGGACCCCAGAGCCGGAGGCCGCTCCGGCACAGGGACAAACACCCAGGGGGGAGCCGAGCTCCTGCCGCCCGGGGCAGGGTGACCAGCATTCGCACAGCACCCATTGCCAGGGCCATCCCTCCCCGCTGAGAGCGAGGAGGAGGTCAGGGCTCTGCAGCCACCGGGCACAAGCCAGAGCAAAGGCAAGAAGCCTTCGGCGCCAGCGGTGCGCGACAGCAATGGCCCACGGTGCTTATAAATAGGCAAGGGAGAGGCAGGGGGAGAAAGGAGATAATTCCCGGTGCAGCAGTGATAAAGGAGGATCACTGGCAGCCACTCGCTGAACAACACGGCCAAGTCGCAGGGGCGAAGCAGATGCTAAAATTAGCAGCAGGCTCAGCCAGAAAAGGAGAGAGGGGCACCCGCGCCCACACCACATGTCTGGGAGCAAACAAGGAGCCAGCGCAGAGGGACTCCATCGTCCTCCCTGTGCCACCATTAGACCCATCCGCACTCCTAGCATCCCGTTTTCCTAAAAGCTTGAACCTCTCATATATATTTTGGGGAAAAAACCCTCCAGTGGAAGCAGCCAAAACTCCCGGCTGTGCTGCAGGCAGGGGCACATGGGGAAAGTGGGGTGGCCCCTCCATGGGCCGGCTCAGGTCCTAAGGCTTCTTCTTCCCCAGGGCTGTGGACGAGCAAACCCAAAATCCTACAAAGGCTTGACAGAAACTTCTGCTTCCTCTCGTGCACGAGTAAAACCACCCAGACCCCGCGCATGAGTCACAGCTGGGCTGCACCAAGGGCTGTGAAAGTTTTGCTTCCAAGTCCTCCGGCTGGCTTCATCAGTCAACCGCAACGTCAGGGAAAACCACCACAAAGCCAGAAAAATCCTTCTGCCTGAGCAACGCCACCAGCTCAGGGTCCGGGCAGCACCGGATGGTGGTCCTGCAAGGACAGGAGCCGGGCCGGCCGGGATGGATCCAGGGATGCGCAGGTGCTGGCAGAAGCAGAGAGGATGCCACATGCCTGCAGCCCTGCTGCCAACAAATCTTTCCCGCGCCCATCGCGCCTCGCGGCTGCAGCACAGAGCACCAAAGATCTCCGGGGACAGCAAGGAAAGCGCGATGCCTGGCAGAGGCACCCCAGGAGGTGAAAACAGCCCTGTACAAGCTGAAACACCGGGAGGGCGGCAGGGCAAGCGGTGGCCCCTGCCACCCCAGGCTGCAGCCACCTTGGGAGGGTCCGGGGTGCAGCCTCAGCCCTGGGGCTGCTGCCGTGGAGCCACGTGCCTGCCTTGGTCCAGGATCCCAGACAAAACCACACGGAGAAAACACTGGCCAAGCAGCAGCGAAGCAGATATCTGTCCCACCTGTGAGGTAACGCCTACGTATGTGCTAACGCAGCCGGGGCTCCTCTGCCCGGCACGCCGCAGCGTGCGGTGACTGCGCCTGAGTTACCATCTCCAGGCAATACGCGTTGTGCTCAAGTAACAGCTACACGTGCCGTCCAAAGCCCCGCTGTCCCCGCCTGTCCTCCCCTCCGCTCCAACACGGGACCATCCTGCTTCACGTTCCCCCTGTCCATGACTCATGCTTTTCCCCTCTGCGGGCTGACCGCCCCACGGAGGGTTGCTATTGCAGCCCTCCTCCTCCTCGTCACCTCCCATGGCTCCCCATTCCCACCCCCAGCCTGGCGGGGACAGGACGATCCTTTCAGGAAAGTCGACTTGACAGAAAACAGGCATACACACCACATGCTGGAGATCCAGCTGCGTAGCTACAGCAACCAATAATCTAAATAAAATGCCCTTTTAAAAGAAGCAATGTATTGGCTCGTTACTGCGATACAGGGTTACCCGCTCAACCACTTCCAGCAGCAGCCCAGCAGTGCTCCCCTTCCCGAGCACTTTGCCCTTCCTGGAAGAGGGTTTACGACCTGAACCGGGTGCAACAGAGGAGAAAACTGCAGAGGACAGGGACAAGTGACATGGAAGGAGACGCGACCTCACAGACGGCAGAGGTACTGGCAGGGGCCTGTCCTGGCAAGGAGGGAGTTGGAGCTGAACTCTGAGGTCTGATTCTGTCTTTCCCGGCAGCAAGTCGGAGAGCAGCGGCTGAAGTGCCCGGCATCGCTCATCCATCAGCACAGCAAAGCTGAGCGGCACAAAGGGCGCAGGCAAGGGATCTGCCTCCACGCTGCTCCCTGCCTGCTCTGGCTTGATCGGTTCCTGCACAACAACTCCTGAGGCACAGCTTTGCCTTTTTTTGTGGCCAGTCCTTTAGCAGACGTTCAGGAGCCAATTTTGGCCGTGCCCCTGAAACGCTCCCACTCTGCCCCCACGGCAGGGGACGGAGCATCTCACGGAGCTCTGCCCTGCCGGCACCCAGGGTCCTGCCCCAGCGTGCACCGTGGAGGCAACCGCTTGCAGAATCAGAGCAGGGGCACACGGCGTGCCACCGAATACCGCAGCACCCGTCCCTTGCACAGCGGAGACACGCTCCGAGCCCTCACCGTCCGCTGCAGGAACAGCACGGAGCGAGGAAGGCTCCCAGCAGGACAGAGGGCAGCTGCCTGCGCCTGGAAGCAGCCTCGGTTAAGTCCTTTGCCCATCCCTCCGCCCTCACACCCAGCTCAGGGGTCAGCCCGCTTCTCCCCTGGTACCCCACATCTCTCCTCCTCCCTCCACCAGCCAGGCAGCCGGGTAATTGCTGGCTGAGTTCCCATCCCAGCCTCACACCTCCAGGCTCCGGGGCTCCCTCCAAACCCAGCTGAAGCCAACGTTACTCCAGCCCGCAGCACCCCTGCTGCAAGGGACCACCTCGCGCTCCCACTGTCCGTCCTCCCAGATCACCCCAGCATTCCTCCTCCTCCTCCTCAGCTATTGAGAATTAAATCTTCTTTCTGGGAAGCGGTTGCCGTTACTGCAATGAGACTGAAGTGGTTGGTTTTCTACATAAAAAGCCCCTTCCAAAGGAATTTGGAACTATTGAAAAAGGCCATTTATAGAAGGAAGACGTCGTGATTTCACAACCCTCCTCTGTGTGTACAGCACCCTGGGCGCAACGGGGATGACCCCATCCCAGCCAGGTCCGCAGCCAGCACCGCAGAGGGGCAGCCCCCACGCGCGGTTCTCCCCCGTGGGCATGCCACTGTGAGACGGGGCAGCCCTGTTCCCAGGGCACAGGCGTCAGATCTAACACATCCCAGTTGGGGTGACTCAGCATGAAGAGCTTCAGCCACTTCGGGGAAGTCACTCACACCGCAGCCCTGCTGCGAGCCGCTCTCTCACGATCCTCGGCTCCCAGCTCTTTCCCCAACTTTACTCCTCAGCTGGACATCTCACCTCTGTGCAACACCCCTATCACCCCCTCTCTTTGTGTTCAGTGTTGAAAACATTTTCAGGCTTTCCCAAAGGGACCGCTGCAGTAAGTAAGGTGTGCTGAAACCTGAAAGCTTGGGAGCTTTTCCCTTAAATCAAAATTTGTAAGGGGCCAAGGAGAGATGGCAACTCCTCCACTTGGGTGCTCTTCCTGGTTGGGATGGGAGGCTGGGAAACGGGACCACAAAACACAGAAGAGAACCGTAACACATCAAAATGAGACGTCAAGAAAACAGACATTCCCTCCTGCCCGCCCGCTGCCCAGTCCCGCTGCCCACCAGGGAACATGTGTTTGAAAGATCGGGTTGGCCAGGGAAAAAGTTATACTGCTGGCTCAGAAAGTGGGGGCTCCCTGCAAAGCTGACTTTGCAGCTAGCTTGCTATTTAAGCTGGAAAAATCAAAAATAGCTCTGGCTCAGCTGCGCTATTGGGACACCCGGGACAGAGGCAGGAGCAGTAGGATGCTGTGGGTGGTTCAGCTGAAAGACAAACCTGCTGACAAGTCCAGGAGTTAAGGGTTAATGGTGCTGCAAAGGGGGAAAGCAAAGGATGCTGATGAGGCCAGTTGCATGCTGCAAGGCAAGTTCCAGCGCTCTCGGTGTGTGACAGAGGTTGTGCTCACACAGAGCGGTATTTCTACACTTCCTGCAGAGAAAATTGCTTAATAGCCTATATTTAATGCTCAATTGGACAACAGGAACCGAGACTCCTGCCCCTTCCTTCCCCCGCGGCAGGGAACGGCAGGCTCAGTCCACACGTCTGCCACAAGCCCCCTGAGAGGGACAGGGGGGTCCCTGGTCCCCAGCAGTGCAGGAGCTTGTCCACTCCTCACGGGCACCTCTGCCTGCCAGTCCCCTCCCAGCAGCACCAGCAGCCCCACTGCCCCAGGCAGGTTCCCAGTCCCCTCACTGGGGAGGTGACCACACTCCCACTGGCAGCCGTGAGGACAGAAGCCACCAGCTCCCCCCTCATGGGTTTGACAAGCTCCTTAAAGTTTCTCAAAAAAAAATTGCATCTACTTCATGGTCCATGTTCTGGCTATGTTTTAAGAAAATGCCTCCAGCCCTCCTTACTGCACGTGTGCCCGTGGGTGTGCAAAAGGGACGGACGGTTGCACGGCAGGGTGTGCCGACACAAGCTGGGCTTGCTCCCGGCACTCTCACCGGGCGCTGACACACAGGCAAGCCTCTTCGGTCCTCCACGTGGCAGCTCCCCTTTCGTCACGACAGGAGAAAACAACGGGTCCTGCCTCTCGGGGACAACGGAGGTGAAGCCTCAGGGTCTGCAAAACGCTTTGGGATCCGCACACAGCAGACACTGCACCAAGCGCAAGGTCGGACCCTCATCAGACATCATCTGCCCAGGCTACAGGAGTAACACACACGTGCACAGCGTTGGTCGGTAACAGCCCCCGCACGGAAACACTGCAGCATAAACAGTGCAAATCCCAGAGCAACGGCTCAAGCAAAGAGAGCAGCACGGGCTCGCTGTTTGCCGGGGATCTCACCGCACGGGTGCTGCCACCCCACAGCTCCTGCGTTCGCAGCACGGCCGGTCGCCCCACGCACAGCCAGCCACGAAGGCGACCGGCACGATGCACGGGTGCTGCGGGCTGACCCCGAGACAAACCTGCCGTGCCGTGCAAGCTGCTGCGTGCCAGCCACGAGCCCGGCGTGAAAGCCGTGAGCCCGGCGTGCAAGCTATGCTGCTGCCAGACCCGGGGAGGGGTCGGGGGACGCTGCAGCAGGACACGGAGCAGCAAGGGGTGACAGCAGGGTCTCTGCAGGGTCTCACGGTGCGCGACTACGTCAGGGGTTGGTTCACCTCCACCGCTGCCTCGATGGCCTGCCAGGAGCCTCCTCCGCCGATACCGGGGCAGGATCCAGCCGGGGCTCTGTCCTGTGAAACAGCCCAGATGCAGGAGCCCAGAGAAGGCAGATCTGGGGGGTCACCAGTGGAGACCCCCCCATGTGGCTGCAGCGAAAGCGGGGCACGGCACGGCACGGCAGCACCTCTGCAGCCCCACACCTCCCCGGGCCGCGGCAGCCGGCACCGAGCAACCCCGTGGTGGGCAGGGGCCAGCCAGGATGGGTAATCCAGGGAACAGCCGCCCTAATCCGAGGCCAAAACAGCCGGATTATGGCCCACCAAGGGTGCTCGTAAAGCGGCAATATGGTGTCTGTCCCCACAGCGAGCACCCGCTGCCAGCGACCACCCGGCGAGCCGGGGCTTCAGGCACAACGCCGGAGCAAAGCCACCGTGGGGTCACGCAACACGTTCCAGCGCTCGGGATAGAGGCTTGGGAAAGGTCGGAGCTGGGAATGGCCACCTGGATCCGGCCCACGGACACACGCGAGCGCTCTGCCGCGCTGCGAAGGTTGGGACACTCTGACCAAACCACGGCCCCGCAGTTCACACGGGAATCCGGCAATGAGTGCCTCGTGCCTGAAAATCAGCATTTGCAGCCACCAGCATCAAATTTTAGCCCCCCCACACGGACCCAGCCCATGCACTGCTGGGGTCGGCACGAAGCATCAGGGCAGCATCATTAAATACTTAATTTGTTCCAAGAGGTTTAAATCCTCTCTCTCTGTGCTTCCCAGCGGAGGTCAGCAAAAGCCCCGCTCCTGCGAGACACCACAGTCCTCTGGACCCAGCACAATCCCCAAGCTGCTTTCATACACAATTAGCAATGATTTGTTTATTAAATAACTTCTCCACCAGGCGGTTGGAGTTAATCAGTGATTTAGGACGGGACTGCATCTGCTGGCAGGTTCCTCCTCTGATTCATCTATCAAGTAAATATATAAAACCAGATGAGCGGAGACTAGCCCGCCTCCAGCAGCAGCTTCTGCCGTCGTGTTTGGGCACAAAAGCCCAGGGCAAGGCTGCCCTGGCTCGACACGTGCCAGAGACCAAGGTTTGAGTGTGCCGAACCCAGCGGGACGTGACCCCAAGGACCAGGGCAACGGGCGCAGTCCCTGCGCTCGTCCCACGCAGCACACCCCCGAGGCAGGGCGAGCATTGCCGCCCTGGCCCCGCAGCCCCCCCCAGACCCTATTTCGGTGCCTTTACCACACACACGGCCTGCAGCCGAAACACAGCACCGAGCCTCATCTCAGCAGCACATGTGGGGAGGCCAAATCCCGCCACCTCAAATCCCAAAACTTCATTTTACCACGGAAAGTTTACAAATACGAACACCCTGCGAATCATGCTTCAAGGGAAAAACCCAAGACTGCTCGGATGTGCTAAAGCGCAAGAAAAGTTGAACGATCTGTCCAAGACGGCCCCAAGACTGAAGATCCAGGAGGTGCCACAGCTTCTGCTCAGCCTTCTACTGCAACCACGGGAGCACACTGCACTGCTGCCCAGCCAAGGCATCACCGTATGCCTCGCTTCACACACTCAACGTGGCTTCGTACGGCAAAATGTTTGCCAAAGGGACAGAGAACCCATTGTAGAATGAATGGGACTATTGACTGGGCTCAAATAGCAGATCAGATTTGAGTAACACGCTGAAGACATGAATTATTTCCATGGTATTTGAAGAGATAAAAGTTCTGTGCTTTGTGAAAAACAAAGTTAGCCCTTGGAAGGACTGCCTGGTTGCACAGCTAAAATTACCCCGCCACTGCCCACAGCCCAGCGCCCTGGCCACGTCATCTTGCCGCCCCCAAATCAATAACATTTGGAGTTATCTTGGGAGCCTTGCCAGGCCAGGACATTTTTGCAAAGCTTCCCAAGATTCCTGACCAAAAGGCACTGAAGATCCAAAGGACGCGAAGCCAGAAGGACCGTCGGGTCTCCTGGAGAGATGGTTGGATTTCCAGGAAGATGGAAGAGGTTGCGTGTTCTGGGGACACAAGACAACCCTCGCCCGTGGCAGCCGAGGTTGCAGGCGTCTGCCCTCAGCGGCCCCATTCGAAGGCGAAGGGGAGCAGCCCCGTTGCAGGAAAAAGGAAGGTTTGCTGGCAGTGCTTAACTTTGCCTGTGTATCGCCAGGCAGGTCATGCCAAGGAAGAAAGGTGACAGATTTAAAAAACAACAGAGAAAGCAAGAAGGAAGCCCCTACCTAGCATATGGGCTGGGGCTGGGGCTCATTTTGGAGGGGCAGGCACCCCCTTTTCCCGCAGCGAGCCCTCACAGAGAAGGCAGGAGCCTGACCTCGGCCCCCACTCGCCAGCTGTAGCCATGGGCACCAGTTCACTGGAGCCCCAGCAACCAGATGGTGCTTTACAGAAAACTTTAAAATCAGTAAGAACAACTTCAGGGAAATAATTGCTGCATGGGACTCTCAGAAACATCTGGTCACGGATGCATGAGGCACCACAGGCTCCAGCCTGCTCCTCCCATCACCCGTGCTAGAAATGGTCCAAACCTGCAACGCGTGTTTTGGTAACCCGCTCAAAAAAGCCCGTGGCGGCAGCTAGAAGTCAGGTTGCCGCAGCCCCACGAGCCTGCCGGCATCGCTCAGCCCGGCGTGACGTCCTGCAGCAGAGGCTCGGGGCTCCGACAGCGCGGGAGGTGAGAAGCTGCTGCCTTTGACTCACGCTGCTCCGGCCGCTCTTCTATTTCCAGCGGCCGCCCCTGGTTTGAGGAAGCCGATGGTTAATCAGAGCCCTGGCCCTTCTGCCCCCCACTTCTCTGACCTGGATCCAGCCCTGATCTTTCTCACTTCCTCGACATTTTAGCCCGGTGCAGAGCCTGCTTTGCCACAGACACTTTGAGCAGGGGTCTCACTGCCACCCTCCATCCTTCCTGTTCAGCTTTTCTTAGCACTTAGCCATCATTTCCTATTGCAGCAAAACCCAAACAGCAACTTTCATGACTCAGATCTTTATCTCACGGTGGCTGAGATGCTTCAGAAACTCAGTGCGTGCAAATGGCTCTGTCCGTTCCCCCTCTCCCCGCGCTGCTGGCAGAAGAGTAACTGGCAGAAGGTTAACAAAGCCATTAACGAACCCCTCACCACTGCCGAGGGTCGAACCCAAAGGGACCCTCACTTCAGTGCCGGGCACATGCACTGCCAAACACCGGTGGGCTCAACGGCCTCTCCATCCCTCCAGAAAAGGAAGACGTGGGGAAGCTCACGTCTGTGCTGCCCTGCATGGGAAGTTTGCACTATTTTCTCTACTTGCCCAACCGGGATTTTTTCGAAGTAACTGTTCCAAAGCAAAGCGCTCAGTTGAGCACCCAGCACAGTTGAGCCCTGCCCCAGTTCCGTGTTAACCGGGTTATTTGTGGAGAGGAAGGAGGCACATAATGAGCTGCAGCAGCTCTCGCTTCAGAGATACGGGTGGAGAGTAGACAGAGACGATGCCGGGTGGGAGCAAAGGAAAGCAACAGAAAATAAAACGACTTAAGAAATCCAGGAGCAGGCTGCAAATACAACCTGCACACGCCGGGTTGGTAGAGCACGGCGAGCTGTCCGTACCTGTGGTTAGGACAAGGAAGGAGAACATAAAACCCATGAATAATGCAAACGACCCCTGGAAAGGCTTCCCGTTTCTGAAGACGCTGAGAAGACACTGTCTGCAGCTGCAGAAAGGCACATCCTAAAGCAAGTCCTGGCTCCCAGCAAGGAGCACGGGGGCTAGGAGAAACTCAGGCGAGCTGCCTGTGAGCAAAGCCCTCCCAGCAGTGGCTGGGAACCGCTATGAAACCCCCGGGATGGTCTTTGAAGATAAGGGGCCCAAAGCCGGGTACTGACACCCTGGCAGGCAGCTTCCAGGCTGACCGCCGCCGTGTTGGGAACCAGCACGCCAGGTCGGCACAGCCACCCTCTGACCCACCAGCACCGCGCAGAGCCCTCCGTGCCCACCGCCCGGGTGGGCTTCCTGGTACTTTGCATGAACGTGGCAACATCCCAATCCTCCCACAGCCCCCCAGAGCATCACTGCCCACGGCTGCTGGCGGGGCATGTGCTGCACACCCAGCACGGCCCGTTTACCCCCGGGGAAGGGGCAGCAGCTTGCACTGGGGCACAGGCACGGTCCATGTGTGTGAGGAAGGTCAGCATCCTCGGGGTGCCACCCCCACGCTCCTGCACTGGCCCTGAACACGGAGAGCGTTTCGTGCACTTAGCAGCAAAACAAAACAAAATGAGATTTCTCTGCTTCCCCACCCAACCACCATGTCTGGCACTTTTCCCCGTGTTTATTTTTGTTCACATCCTGGTGTTGTTTTATGGCAGAACCCCCCAGCCCATCCCAACCTGCAGCAGCAGCAAGCGACGGCTGAGCCGGTGGAAAGTTTGCCGGCAGGCAGGCTGGGAAGGCAGCCAGGCGTCAGAGCAAGGGGAGGGAGCTCAGGTGGGAGCCGACAAGGCCTCCAAATAAAATCAAATGTAAATATCCAACGCTCAAACACAGAGGAGGGATGCATCGAAACAGCAAAAGCGAGCAACGGCTCGAGTGCCTGGAAAACTTCAGGGATGCGGTAATGAAATGGAAAACTACTGCCCCAGCTGGCATTTCCAAAGGCAGCCAACTGCACAAGCAAAAAATGTTGTAAGGAAGCAGTAGTGAAAATCCCTGTATCACACTCAGGGCCAGGGCGAGGCGTGTGGGAACGGCGCTGCTGCAAGGAGAGCGATGGCACATCGGCGGAGAGCGGCCGCCCTGCTGCTCCGCATTTGCTTAGCTGTAAGCCTGAAACTATGAAAGATATTTCAAATTTCTTCCAGGCAACAAGGATTTCGAATATTGCATTTCCCCCCCATCTGCAAGCTGCCCCGCTGCCACTGCTCCGCTCTCCTGCCGGCACCAGGCGGGTTGTGCAAATGAATCCAGCCTTACACCTACGAGTAAATTGCCTCTGATGGCGCGATGGAAATGCCACATTTTACTCACAGTGAGTTTTACTCACCATTTTTCCCCCCAGCTCCCTCGTTGGGGGAGCGTGGGTGAGCCCATGATAGCGTAATGCACTCCCCTGCTAATTACAATTTCTCCTCCGAGCCTTTTCCGTTTCTCTCCTCGCCAAACCCTGGAACAATCCACAGAAAGGCGGCAGATTACTTTACCCTCCTTGCCACAATAATTCATCGACTGGAGCCTGGAATCACATTTCATTAGAATAAAATGCCCTGCCCGAGACAGCTAATCAATGTAGAGGATGCTAATCCAGAAGAAATTTGCTCCTGACCGAGGCAATGACCATTAGCGGAGCAGAAGGCCAGGCGGGGGTCTCGCCGGGCAGGGAGTCCTGGCACGGGGGGAGCACGTTGGCAGAGCCCCCGGCCAGACACCGCACGCCGGTCGGGGGGAGCAGATTGCCTCAGGCACCAGCCACGCATTTGGATTAGCTCGTTATTAAATCTAATTAGTTAATAGCCGGCCCGGCAGGGAGCCAGCTTGATTTCTCAAGGAGCAGGCGCCGAAGCATCGGGGTCCCGCATGGGTCTGTGGACCCTCGCGCCCCGGGTGGGGAGAGGGCCTGCGCCCCATCCCCGCGGGCAGGACAGGCGTCCTCTCCAGCACATCCCAGCCGGCCCACGGCACGTACTGCCCACGGCATGGGGCAATGACTTGTCTGTCCCCCCTCTTGGCTTGGCAGCTACCCCTCCGCGAGGGGCCACGTCCCGAGGGGCTGCAGCCCAGCGGTGGCTCTCGCCAGCGGCCGGTGTGCCCACAGCCAGGGCAGGAAAGCGAGGTCAGCTCCCAGACCCTCAAAAAAATGGTTTTGCAGCAGCCTGCTTCCTTCTCCTCCCAAGGAGGCTGCGGAAATCCTTTTGTCTCCGGTGCTCCTCCACCTCAGCTGTAAGAACAGGAAAAATCCCACCGTGCTCACAGGAACATCACCGGCAAATGAGTCAATTTTTCCTGCATTGGCAGGAAAAAAAAAAAAAAAAAAATTAAAATCTCCAGCAGAGCCCAGGGAGGCACACAGGGTGAGAAACGGGATGCAGGGCCCAGGGTGCATCACTGCCTTTAACCTGGGCTTTCTCCCAGCCTTCGTGGCCACTGACACTGAAAGGGCTGGGAATGCAATACCGGGAAACGCTTCCTGGCTCCCTGCAGACCACCCTCACTCAAATGCTCCCAGGAGGCTCCTGCTCCGGCACAGAGCCCTGCTATCCATGGCAGCACCTGCCTCCCAGGCTGGAAGGAGCGGAGCCCCGGGTGCTCGGAGGGATCCCACCGCTTCTCCAGGGAGGGAGCAAGGGCAGGGCTTTTCCCCCTCCAACCCCTGCAAAAGCAAGACAGGGCTGCCCCTGCCCCCGGCCACTTGGGGAAAAGCAGGGGAGAGCCACCCAACTGTTCTGCTCTGCAGTGGGTTTTTTTTTTGTAAAACATTGCTAAGCAACCAGCACTCAGCAAGGGCATCGTTCTGGACAGACGCTGTTTCAGCTAGAAAAAGAAAAAAAAAAAAAAGCAGCAAAGGGACGCTCTACCAGGCAGTATTATTAAAAAGGCACAAACCAGCTTATTTTACAGGTCACTCAGCCCATGCAGAGAACCCTTTATACTTCCCTCATCGAGATACTGATGCAGGATTAGAAGCCGCTAAAAAGAAAAAAGCAGGTGGGTGCGCACACATGCCCATGCACGCACACCGCAGGCAGCACGTCAAGTGCACCGCGGTAGCGGCAACTCAACGCAGGTTGCAATAACATCTTCGAGCACATCGCTGCATGTGACGCGAACCTTGTGAAGGCAGCGCTGTGGGTACCGGGACTGCCGCTCTGCCGGCCCCGCTGCAGGACGGGCAGCATGGCACGGCTACCCGCCGGGGAGCTGGGCAAGCCCTGGGGAAAAAGAAAGTTCTTGTTTTCTTATTTTATGAGCTATTTACGGCCCCGCTGTAGATCAACAGTCCATATCTTTTTAAAATAGATTCTTTTACACTGCAGCCCAGAACAAAGGGAGCATTTTTGTCTTTTGGGAATAAAAAAAAAAGAGTTGCCTAGCTGGGCTGGCACGGGGCAGAAAGCACGTGTGCCGGCGGCCACCCGGGCAGGCACTGCGCCGCAGCGATGCCCCTGCCTGCCCGCTGCCCTCGGTGATGGGGTGCTGGGTTGGGGGGGAGCACCGCACCCCGGCTTTGGGTCGAAACTGCAGGGAAAAGTGAGGAAGCGGCACCTGGGCCCTTCGCTGGCCCCTCGCCCCCACGCTGGCGCAGGCAGCCCCGGCCCCCGCACGGCACGGCTGCGCCCGCCGCTCCACGTGCGGGAGCCAGATGGTCCGGAGGCTGGTGTACTTCCCACCAACTCCAGCTAGAAACTGGCTTGGCATCACGGCAGAGACGTGTGTGTGTGTGTCCCCGCTTCCCCCTCTGCACCGTAATCCTCGCTCCGCAGAGCATCCCGCAGCCGGGCCGGCGTGCATCCAGCATCCCAGACGCGCCGTGACCCCCCAGGGTCCCGTCGGCAGGCGGGAGAGGTGGCAGAGGAGCGCAATTCCCGGTTCCTCCAAGCCACGCTTGAGACCATCCTTGCTATTAAGAGCTGGGGTGATGTCCTAACGAGCGCACCTTGTCGGGAGCGTGCAGCCCGCAGGCCCAGGGCCACCAGGCGCTTGCACGGAGCAATGAGGAGGAGCAGGTGGAATCGCCTTCAGCGTGGGGCGGCGGGGAAAACGCGCCAGGAAAACAGGGAAAACAGCCTCGGCTCCGTCGGCCGCGGTGACAGCCGCTCGCGTGCCCGGGGGAGGAGGGAGGGATGGATGATTCACACCAAGCAGCCGAGAAGCGAACAAGCTGTGCGGGTTTCGGTACGAGCTCCCCCTCGCTTTCCCTCCCCTCTCTGCCCACCGCAGTCACGCTACAGCTACTCATCACGCCGCATCCGAACCTGGCTTCTTCGGGTCTGCTTAAAACTGACGGATCAAAAAAAAACCCAAGCGCAGCAACAGATACACGGCAAAGCCCGTCCTTCTGCTGTCCCACTGCTGGACGGTGCGGAAGGGTTGCCCAAAACACCCCAAACCAGAACCACCACAGCGCGGGCAGGGTTTGCTTTGCCACGCCGCCGTTGCTGCCCCTCGGACACGGCGGGGGTCTCTGAAGCCCCTTTGCTCGGGTGGAGGCACCCCCGCCTCGTTCCGTGCACGGCCGCAGCCGCCGCTCTGGCTGTGGCATTGCTCCCTGGGTTTCAGGGAGAAGCACACGACAATTTCAAGGTGCCTGCGGGGAAGGTGAGAGCAGAGGGGTTGGTGGTCTCCCTCTGCCAGCCAGGGGAGGGGGCTGGCAGCACCATGAGGGCCGACCCCACTCACCTTGTCCCGGCCCAGCTGCAGGCTGATGCCCGGCTGGGATCAGCCAGGGAAGCACCGCGTGTGCCAACCTGCGGAAAGCACGGGGACACACGGCAGAGCCCCGGCCCCACCGCCTCCCACCCTCCCCGCAGCAACCATGGGAACGGCATTTCCTCGCACGCATTTTTACGTCATTGTGAGTTGCCACCCCCAAAGGAAAAAAAAAAGGAAATCAAAACAGCCCACCGCCCCCAGCCCATGTCCCAGGGCATGCAGGTAACACCATGCACACGGCATTGCACCGCTCGGCGCGGCGAGATTGCAGGAACAAACGGAGACACAAGACGTGGCTGTGCTGGCACATCCGCAGCATTGGAAAAACAGCCTTTTGACCCAAACCAGGCGAATCTGCTCCACGCTGGAAGTATGAGCAGGACCCAGCAGGTACCCAGCTCCTGGCACGGGAGGAACACTGGGACATCCCACCCTGCCCCTCCACATCCCCCTCCCCAGGTCCATCCACCTCCTGCTCAGATTTTTCTCCCCAGACACAAGCGTGTGCTTTCAGGCTACGCCAGCCTCAGCGGTACAGCCAGTAGCAGCCCCTGCCTCTTAAAGCTGCTGTTTATTCCCCAGTCTATCCCCCACCAACCCAAAAGGGCCGAATTTAACGCGACATTGGACACCCAGTCAGTGCTGGTGCCATGGCCGGGCAGCAGCACGCACAGGGCCAGCAGTTTCTCCAGACACCGTCAACACACCAGTGTATCAGGACGAGTGCCCAGAGGTGCTCTGTGGCACAATCCCAATTAAAGAGATCTCTGAGCCCCGTTAATGAGCCTTCTGCCAGCAACATTTAAAAGACGTAATCGCAAACGTACACTCTCCTGCACGCCCAAGACCTTCTGCTCATCAGCTTCCCTCTCCAACACTGCCGATCCTGGATCTGGCTGCGGCACGGTGGAGATGGCAGCTGTGGGGTTACAGCCTGCCCACGGCACCAGCTCGGTGGCTAGCGCGGGACTCGAGGAGCCCACCCCGCTTGCCAGCTTGGCTCTCACTATCAGTCCCCAAACACACCAGCACTGGGGGTCACGGTTGGGTATGGGGGGACCCGCAGGCAGCCCCAGGGGACCCCTGGAGAGATGGATGAACAATGCCTGGGGATGTCATCACGAGCCTCCTGCATAGATCACGACCACGGGCAGTGCATGCGGGTGAGCCACTGCAACACCCCGGCAGGGCAGATGGCTGTCACATCCTGAGTTTTCCTTCTTACAATCAGGCTGAGCCACACAGGGTAAGCGCGCAGTCCTCTGGAGCCAACGCTGGCTGCACAACGATCCCTCCACGACTCATGGTGGAGACCCGCCACCAAAACCAAAGAGCATCTCCCAAGCAGGAACATGTTCCTGTTGCTAATTTCCACCAGAGAGGAAGAGGAGGAGCTTTCAACTCGTGCTGAAAATAAAGCAGAGTATTATCATTTGTACTACTCCTCGTTTGAATAAAATACCAGACAAGGTATTAAATATGTGACTGCACAAGCCACACAGGTCATGCAAAGGAGGAAGTCCTCCTCTTTGCCTTTGGCCCTGCTGGCGCAGGACTGGCGGAGCTGTAACCACATACCTGTCCCGTAGCACAAAGTATTCCCTACACCAAACGTTTCCCACGGCCCTCCGAATGGAAGAGAGGGGAGAAATACACCCTGACACGGGGGAGCCACATTACACCTTCGCTGGGTGGACCAAGCAGGAAAAATCAGAAACAACTCATCTTAGCATCCAAACCCCAAAACCACATCCTTTCCCCCCAGATTGGCCCCGCGATTTGTTCACCCAGCCAAGGTGGAGAGCCCATGGCAGCCGCACGGGGGACCTGGCCGTGCCTCACCGCTGCTGGGCTTCGGTGCTGGCAGAGACCCCCCCACCCCTCCAAGCACAGGGCGAGCTCCTCGGGCAAAACTGGGTCCCACGGCCCGGCAAGGGACCAGGGTTTCTGCCCGCCTGGATGCGGTGCTGCCGCCGAGCCCCAGGAAATCCTCCCCGCCGCGAGGCAGCAATTTCCTCGGCACTTGGAAGATGTGAAACGGGCTGTGCAGCGAGTGCGGCGTGACTCACCTTGGCAGCCCTCGCACCCCATCGCTGCTCGTAGGCGGCCAGCACCGAGTGCTCGATGGCAGCAGCCAAACACCATTTCTCACAGCATAACCAGAGCAGAACCAAATGCAAGCGGCCACAGCAACCCAGCGGCGGGGTTATTTTTATTTTTGCACCCTCCAGAAAGCATACCACTCCTTTTCCTCCAAACCCAAGCCTGCAGAAGTACAGCTGTCTCCTGGGCAGGAGCACGTCTCTAACCATTAATGTTTGTACCTGCAAAAATAAGGGCCATTCCCAGAAAGGCCAGACCTAAACCCCTGTATTTCAATCCCTCCTCTCCTCTGTGCGTGGGTGATGGGAAGGTTTGGGCTGTTACTGCTTTCTTCAGGACCAGAAGGGCAAAAGGATGAAAATAATCCAAGAAGGGCTTCAGGTTTCTTCTCCTCCCCAGGGGTGGCGGGCGCCTGCGGCACTGGGGCACAAGGACCCGTCACCCCAGACAGCACCGGGTTACGAAGCAGCCCAAGACGCGGCTCTTCCTCCCACACACCCGAGGGCTTTCACCCTGGAGAGGCAAACAAGGACATTTCGAGTGCACGGCACCGTGTTATCCCTCTGCCCATGGAGCTGGGCAGCTCTACCCACCCAAGCCACGGCCTCCCCCAGACTCACTCTGGTCGGGGTGCCTCTCCCAGTGGGACCGAGTGTGCTGAACTGGGGGGGGACATGCAGAGCGGGCAGGGAAAGGCAGCAACGGTAGCAAAGTCGGCCGGGGCAGAAAGCAACTGAAGGTTTTGGCCAGAGTCTGAAACATTTCCTTACGGCCAGGCTAAGCCTTGTTTGTATCAAAAGAGAATTAACTGCTCAGGTTAAACATTAGACAAAAGTTTCACTTTCGTTTCCAGGGGAGCTGCAGAGTCGGTGCCAGCTCCAGGTACAGCACTGCCGCACCACAGCCACGGGCACAGACGTTTCCTAAAGGCTGGGTTTCAGCAAAGGCTGCCGAGACGTGGAACGGAACCTGTGTGCAAGCGCATCCCGGAGTGCACGGTCCGTGGGCAGAGCCCAGCACGCTGACGGCACCGCCAGGAACCACACAACCACCCCGCTTTGCTTTTTAAGCGGCACGGCAGCCACGGAGCAGGAGGCTTTCCAGGAAAAACCCCACAGCCGCAGCAAAAGCCCTCCCGGTGTCACCCGCGGTGGCAGCACAGGCTGCCTCCACGACCCCGGCAAAGCAGATTGTCCCACTGGGTAGCTCACTAAAATCAAGCGTCGCGTGCACGGACTGAAGGGTGACCGTGTTTCTCCGACAGCCTCGCACGAAGCACGCCCCAGCTTGGGAGCGGGGGGCAAGCCCCAGCCGCTCAACGCAGCCGGCACGGGGCACGCCGGCGGATGGCAGAGCCGGCACGAGACCCGCAGCATCTGCCCCGGGGAAGCCGGTGGGGCCGGACAAGATCCAGGCTGCCGTGGGGTCTGGGTCCACCCCAGCGTCATCCCTTCCACGCATCCCCCTTCGCCACCCGGCCGCAGCTCTGCGGTGACCCGGCCGAAAAACAACCAAAGGAAAAATGATCCAAAACCCCAAACCAGCCCGACTGCGCCTTTCGGAGCACGGGCACCTCCGCCCTTCCCGCAGGAGCCCCGGGCATGACACAGCTCGGCCGGGGTCTGGCTCTCGTGGGGAGGGGGTTCACAGAGCCCCCGCCGGCCCCAGCCCTGCCCCACCGCACAAATTGCAGCCTGCGACGTGCGAGCGCAGCAGCGGCCGGGGCGTGGACGAGTTCGGTGGCTTCAAATTAGTGCTTGGGAGTTGAAGGAAGAAGCAAAACCAAAACAACAGCGGAAACGTGGCAGGGCACCGGACTGCAGCCCCAGCGCCCAAAGGAGATGACAGCCCCCAGCCCTCCGCAGCCTCATCACCACGGGAAGACCTGGGGGCCACGAGGAGGAGGAGGAGGAGGAGGAGGAGGAAGAAGGTGCCCCTGCTCAGCCCCCCACAGCAGCATGGGGGAGGCGATGGCTGCCAGCCGCCTGCACCCCCACACCCTCCATCATTACGTGCGCTGCTCATTTTCCAAAGCAAGCTGCAAAGCATCTTTGCATCACCATCTGGGCGACCGGGCTTGATATCCCCCTCCACCGAAGCAGAGGGGCTGGTGGCAATGCCAGCACCGCGGGCAGCCGCCATACCAGGACCAGCCGCCGGCCAGGACGCAGCTCCCTGCCTGCCCCATTTCTCAGGCACAGAGGACACGGAAAGGGGCAAAATGCTTCCGTATCCCTCGTACCGACGGTCACCACGGCTCCTTCGCTGGAGAACAAGTTTCACGGCATCCAAGCTTTGAGTTCATTATTTATGTCTCACTTGAGGTCTTTGCATTTGCAAAACTTTCTGAATAATTTATGTGTGGTATACAAGGGAGGAAGAGGGACACGTTTTGCTGAAAACCAGGTCACTCCTAATACCAGCCAAGCAGCAAAGGGAGACAATAGAAACAGGCACAGATACTCACTGGGGGGGGGAACAGTATTTATATATATACACATATACACACACACTCCAGAGATGCCCTCAGCATCAGAGGATATTTAGCAAGACCGGCCCTTCAGCAAATGACATTATTTTCAACCTTCTCAGTTTATTCTTTTTTTTAAATGAAGAAGACAGTGCTGTGAATCAGTCCCATTTCCTTCCATACCTTCACAGAGGGCAAAAGCAGGGTAGCTACAGAACAGCTCCTCCACCAAATCCAGAGAGAGACTTTCTTATGTGCCTTTATACCAGCCTCACCATCGCTGCACGCTGCTCCTGCCACGCCGGTGTCGGAGGCACCGGGGCGGCGAGGGGCCAAGCAGGGCAGCAGGAAGAGGGGAGCGCTTCTGCCCAGCGTTGCGGAGGGGTCCTCCTCCCTCCTGCATCTTCCTCCCTCCTGCATCTTCCTCCCTGCCACATAACTGCACCGCTGCCCCATCCAAGCTGCCCCTCCGCCTCGCTCCTCGCTGACTCACAAAGAGTTACGTTCCCCTTGCGCCTGTCTTAAAACAAAGAGGATGTGAAACATTCAGCAGAAAACGCAAGAGGAAGGAAAATGAGAGAGGACATTGCCAAGACTTCAAGTAACTTTGATTGCAGGCCACCTCGCTGTGCCAAGAGACTAGACGCCCTCCGAGCCCCTTGTTCCAGAGGGAGCGTGCTCCGAGCTGGGGGTTTGCCACTCCTTGGGACATGCCCAGCCCTGCATCCACGCACCCTCCAAGACGGCCAAGGAGCGTGCGTGGAGGCGATGCCAGCGGCGAGATAAGGCTGCCCTGCCTTGCCCTGCCCAGCCACGGGGAGACAAACCACTTGGAAACACCAGAAAAATAAAAGCTGGGTAAGAGAATCGAGCACCTGGTTCATTGCCAGGAATGGCCACCAGGTACCACCTGCACCGGCGTCCCAAACACCTGCGGCAGTGAAACGGGAACGACACCCAGCAAGAGGCAGCGCGGCAGCTCTCCACCCCTGGAGCATCTCCATCCGTGCTCAGACAGACGCCCAGAGGGTCTGTGATGACCCACGCAACATGGCCAGACCTCAGACCCATCGCACACCAAGGGTAACGCATGTGGAAAGAGCTGGGCCAGATCCTGTCCTGCGCCAGGTCTCTGCTAGAGAAGTCAGACGTACCACGGCTCGCCGGCAGCCGTGGAGCTGGTGAAGTTGCTCTCACAGCAAGGGGCCGCGCACGGGAAAAGGACGCACAGAGTGGCCGAGCATCACAGCCAGGGAGGGGACACTCATCCCCGTGCCCTGCCCCACACACCCCCAAACATACCCCCAAAGCGCCCTGCAGACCACCTCTGCGGGGAGCCTGCCACCATGCCTGCGGCCGCACACACACACGAGGCAGCCACGAGGCCAGGCAGCGCGAGTGCTTGGGCATTAATTAACTCTCCAGCAAAATTGTCATTATTCATGCCCCTACCGACCGCAGCCAGGACATCAGTGGAACACACCCCCGGCCCTGCACGGGAATTAAGGTCTAATCCAGGAACGCATTCAATAGAGGCTACAAAACAATTCAGCCATAAAAACATCCTTATCTCTTGAAGCTGGCGAGCGTTCTTCCTGCCCCGGCGCAGGCAGCCCGGGGGCCACGCAGCACGGCCACAGCCACGGCTGGCCAGCGAGCCACCCACCAGCAGCTGCGAGCACGCAGCGGTTCAGCACACCCAAAAATACCTGCCGTGCGGCGCGACCGGGGCGAGGGCACAGCCGGCCCCCTCGGCCAGCACCTGGCGAGCGACCCGCTAAAAGCGCCCACTGACTAAACCCAGAGACAAACACCCTTGGGACCCACCAGTTAATTCCTAAAATTTATTTTCAGTGAAGAACGATGCTGTAGGATTTGTTCTGCGATAAAATGAATGCTCCACGCCGGGCCAGGCACAGGCTGCCTTCAGCTCGACAGGCAAACACACCGCAGCAGAAGACAGCTCAGACCTGCAGAACCATAAATGCACCGAGAGCTGTTGGGTTTGGGGTTTTTTTAATCCCAAAACACTGAGAATCGGTACAATGGGTGTCTGGGTAATACAAACAGTACTGGCTGCTACTCCGGAGCAGGGGAACTGCACCCGTGGGGCTCAGTGCGACATCTGAAGGGGACGGAGCAGGAATCAGCCCTGTGGCTGCGGCTCTCCCGGGATGAGACGGGGTGGTGGGCTTGGCCGGACCATCACCTGCCTGAGCACCCTGGGGGCAACACCGCCACGCCTCAGCTCCCAAAATAACCGCGCCACATCCCCGAGGCCAGGCTGGTGCATCACAAGCGATGCCACGGGGGGATCCACGGCACGGGTGTGGGTGGATGTGCCCCTCTCCCATCCCAGCGCCCCACGGCACCGAACCAGAGCAGGGCAGGGCGAGCTCGGTAAGGTGACAACTTGCCCGGCCGGCCTGTTTGGTACGGGAAACCTACCGGCAGGGGAAGTGATCCGCGATTTGGGCCAAAGAAACTTAAAAAAACAGAAAAAAACCCAAACGACCCCATGGGGGGAACAGCAGGAACAGAGCCACCGCTCGGGCAGTGGGCCCACCCATCGTGGCAGTGGGTGGCCGTGCAGAGATGTCCCCAGCCCTGGCTGTGGGGACGGGAGCCAGCCCAGCCTGGGCATGAGGGGGGGACCGGGACACCGCCGGCCGCCGGCGAGGGTCTCCCGCTGCGTCGCAGCATCCCCCTCCCGCACGGCCCCCACCACAAACGGGTGGTTTGCAGCCTTGCCCCCCAGCCCACGGTTCTCCCACGCAGCAACAACCATCTCCACTTCCCCACACGCCGCTGGGGATGGAGGAGATGGCACCGGCGGGGCCAGCCCGGGGAAGAGCCTGGAAAGGGGGCACTGGGCATCACCCCCCACCCTGAACAGAGAGGGGACAGAGGACAACCGGGAAGCGGGCCGGTGGGCATGGCACCCACCCATCGCCCCCACCCCAGCCGAACCACCCCCGAAGGACGCAACTCCTGAGGGCCACGGACTGGAACCCGGTGGCCCAGGACCACGCAAAGTCCAGCTGGAGCGGGGCCAGGCCCACCCTGACGGACCACGCGTGTCCTGACGGAGCGGGACCGCCAAGGGCTGGTGGGACACGGGCGGGAGCAGGTGCTCCGCGGTGGACCAGGACCAGGACCAGGATGGATGGGCACCCGCGGGCCAGGCGGACGGCGGCGGGCCGGGCAGGCTGCGCTGGGCCGGTGGCGGGGGACCGGCCGGAGGGTGCGGGACCCCCGGTAGAGCCGCCCCCCGGCCCCGACTTACTCTTGAGGGCGGCGACGAGCGACTTCCCGTCCTTAATGAGCTCCTTGATGAACTTGTTGGTCTTCTCCAGCTCGGCCTCGTGGGAGCGGAGCCGTTCCCGGAACTGGGGGCTGTCCAGGCAGCACTCGCTGAACTCCAGCGCCGGCAGCCCCATGCCGCCCGCACCCGCGCACCGATCACCGCACACGAATAAAAAAAAAAAAAAAAAAAAAATTAAAGGTTTGGGGTTTTCTTTTTAAGGCGAAGCGCGCTCCCGCCCGCCTCTCCGGGGAGCTGGCGCCGCCGCGGGCGCGCCCCGGGAGCGGCCGGGCCGTGAGGAGCGGAGCGGAGCGGTGCCGGGCGCGGAGCCGAGCCGAGCCGAGCGGAGCCGAGCGGAGCCGAGCGCTGAGGCGCGGCGGGCGGGGGCGGAGCTGCCGCCGCTCTGGGGCCGCCGCCCGGGCAGGGCCCGCGCGCTGCCCGCCCGCGCTGCCGCCGCCGCCTCCGCCGCCCGCCGCCTCCCGCGACACGCCCCCGCGCCGGGACACGGCCCCTCCCCGCGAGCGTTTCCAGCCAATGGGTGGTTTCGCAGCGGCTCTCCCCGCCCGCCCGACTTCGCCGCGCTCCGCCCACATCGTCCGCTCAGCCAATCAGCTGCGGGGCGGGCGGTGCCTCGGGCGGGGATGGGGGGAAGCCCGCCCGGCCCGGGCCCGGCGCGGCCTGCGGGAGCACCTGGGGCCGGCCTGCCGGTGGTCGTGGGTGAGCCCCGGGCCGGGCCCCCGCCCGCCGCATCCGCGAGTGGCACTGAGAGACGGGAGGGATTACTCGAGGGCCCCGCTCCCCGCGGACCTTCCCGGCCCGGGATCGCAGGGCTGCGTGGAGACCCGCATCCGCCACCCGGTCCATGCCCAGCTGGTTGGGGGCTCTCCGGGTTGCAGCTTTGCACGCTTTTCTTATTAAACATCTGCGTCGGAGATTATTGCTCCGGGTTTAACAGCACAAGTTGAGGAAAATAAACCCTCAATCTCTTGAACCGGCTGGTTACGGAGGGGCACCGGCCCCGGGCAGCAGGCCGGCACCACCACCTCCCTGCGAGCGTGTCGTCTCCAGCCCAGCGAGGGAGACAGGGACGGGCAGGACAGCTCTGCGTTGCCACGCACAAACCCGGCCGCTTCTCCCCACAGCCCGTTTTCCTTCAGGAACACGCCAGGAATTTGGCCCGAGCGCAGCAGCTGCCTCATCACCTCCTTCCCTCGGCTGGGAGCTTCCAGGAGCAAACCGTGGCCCACGAAACAATTGCTCCTCCTCATGGTTTTGGCTCTGGCTGCCATAAGGTGGACAGCAGCTCATCAGCAATAAAATGGGAGAGAGCGGCAGCGGCCCCGCGGATCTGGGAAAATCCATTCTCACCGTAAATGATGGCACCATGTCAAGAGCAAGCCACCCCGCAGCCTCCCCCCTGGGCAGAGACACACACATAGGAGCCGGCGATGGCCTCTCACCCCAGACTGTGACAAACAGACACATTTGCGGATAATCCCCGGATGACTGGAATTCCCCTTTTCTCCCCGGCTCAGCCATTCAGGCTGGCGAGGAGGGCGCGGGGCGGCTGCCTCTCGGCAAACACGAGCCCATGCACCGCACAGCGAGCGCGTTCTGGATCAAGCACGGCGACAGGGCAGCATTCCTGTCAAGTCAGCCATGAAACGCAATGCGAAGCTGGTGCCAGCTTTAGGCTTTTTTGCAAACTGGGGAAGATGGATGGTCTTGCACAAAGCTTGGCACCACATTAAAAAGTTAATCCACCTATGTTTTCCAGCGGATGGGTGCAGGCGTAGCAACCTGATACCAGCTCAACCTTTTGTCTCTGCTTTTTTTATGCACTGGCAGGTCTAAAGCACGATTTTCTCAATCTTCACGCCACAGCCTAATTCAGGCTGAGTCACTGCCTTCAAATATGGTTTGCAAGCCACATTTTTTTGGATGAGATCTCCTAATTATAAAAAAGGATGTAATACTAATTACATGCTTATCTTGTAGGCAGGATATAAAGTTTAATTAGCTGTCATTTACACCATATGCATACAGCCCTATAAAAGCACTAGACGTTATTATTTGCCTTACACTCCTTAATTCTACCCTGTACAAAGCCACAGGAGCAAGTATTTTGGTTTTATCCTTCTACATTGCCATTGTTCATACTAAAAGAGTGTTCTAGCACTTACAGCTAATACGGAAGAACCTGTAACTAGATTTATAGGACACTGCCCTAGAGGATCAGAATATTTGGGGCTGGAAACTGAGGGTTTTTTCAGCACTTTTCCAGAACCACAGAAAGTAATGATGCTCAGACTGTCATTTTCTGATGAGGACAGAAACGAGGCATTACAAAGCTCTGTCACACATGAAATACCGCACACACCACAGAACTGGAACTGAGGCCTCGGGCAGGCAGCGTTTAATGTACCAGGTCATGGACTCGTCTCCTCTTTTTCCGGCTTACGCTGCATTTGTCAGGATACACTCATGTTTGAGCTCAGAATGTGGGAGCAGAGCAGGGCAGCAGGCACTGGGGAGGAACAGCCATGGACATCTTCAGCCCAGTCTTCCCAGGATTGTGCATCCAAACTGTAAAAGAACACCACTGAAGGGGAAAATAAGCAAACAAATAAAAACGTCGAACTTCCACATCTACCTGTCTGTAGCTAATAGCTTGCATCCCTCTGCAATCCCATTGTATTTGCCTGCCTGCTTTGATTTATTTTTTAAGCAACTTAGTTGTCTCACCTCCAAGTGAGCTGAGTCAATTGGACACCGTGTAGGGGTCCAGTAACACTGCCATTTAAACCGACAGAAGCCTGCCCACTGATCCCCGTGGGTGCAGAGCTCGGCCCGCCCGTCTCCGGCGAGCACTCCTCTGTGCTCTCCAAGGCTGCGCTTACACATACTTCCAGCAGATGAAAGCTATGGCCGCCACCGCAGTCCCACACTCCCACCCCTGAGCCCGACCTTGACCACACATTAACACATTCTCCCCTGCTCAGTCCCCAACCCGCATCCCACAGCTGACACACTCAGGGAGCAAAGTCAGCAGAAAACTAATCCAGCATTTAAAAAAAATTTTAAAATGAGCAGTTTCTACCTAGTTTAGCTCTCTGGGATCAAATAACCACCAGTGCTGGTGCAGGGGTGGGGGCCACCCCAGGCACCGCCAAGCAGGAGGAAGAGGGAGGCTGCAATAGCATCAGCTCAGATGAGCCTCAGCTGCTCTTCCCAGCCCTCCCTCACACCAGCATCACCTCTAGGTGAGTCACACAATCAGCTGGATTAAACAGGTTTGTTTGAGAATTAACAAATTTTTTTTAGAGCTAGTTTTCAACTGGATCAGCATCCTAATCTGGCTGCGCACAGCATCTCCCCGCCTCTCTTTTCCTGCCCCTGCCCTTGCACTGGCGGCAGTGGTTACTGCACCTCTGTGAAACATCATTGCGAACACAGCAGGAACAAGCCACTTCTCCTCCAGGAAAGCTTTCTGCCAGTTAAATGAGACCGGTCAGGTAAAGCAGGAGCCAGAGTGACAGCAGGAGTGGGAGGTGGGGAACCAGCCCCATCCCCACAGAGCAGCGCTGAGCCACCGTGTCAGCTCACAGCATCTCACGGCCCCATCTCCGCAGCCTCGGAGCGACAGATGCCCACAGGGAGGCTGGTGCTGCAGTGCGTGGGCATCCATGCACAGGGACCACAGTGCCTGCTGGGGGGATGTTAAACCCAGTTATCCTGTGAGTGTTTTGTGTCAGGGCTTTTGGAGGCTGCCATCTGACAGCTGGCCCCCAGTCCCAGCAGTGTTCCCACTGCTTGTGGATATAAGAACCAGTGTTACCAGGGGAGGGAAGGTGGAAAACCAGGTCTCAAAACACCAGACACTTGGGCGCACTAATGCGTTTCTTTAAATCCCAAGAGACTACAATGGGCATCTTGACTGTCAGAAACCAGGAGATACATGAGAGATTTCTTGGAATTGCCCTCAAGCAGCAATGTTCAAGGTCTGTTTGTTATGTGACTATATATCACACTCACATCTTTCTTGGTCTCAAGGATTTTTTTTTTTTAATTGAGCTAGGCACAGATGAAGCATTGTATGCAACCAAAAAAAAAAGTGTTCCAGATAATACATTAGACCATTGCAATGAATCTACATGAATTCCCTGTTGTAAACCAAAGGGCATGTATTGACCTATTGTACTGACAACCTTCTGAGAGATCAGATCCTTGAGCTTGGACCTTTTGTTAGCTATGAGTACAACTCCAGAGTAGACACCAAGAGCTTCCTCTTCTCCAGTGCAGCCATGTCAGCCTGGATATGTGCTGCTCTGGGTCTGTTCTAAACAGATAGACCTTTTCCATGTGGTTGGAGCAGATAGCCTAAGAGACACCATCAGCATGACAGAGTGCTCCCTCCACTGAGCATTCATGAGTTTTACATATAGCTAACATGATTATACATTTGTATCTTACAGCAGAACAGTACCTTTCCTTCCCGAGTTGCAGCTCTAGCAATCACACATGAATTTCCACCTCCTTGATTCCTCTTTTCCCTTCTTCAGCTAACTTCTTTTCTCCTTGCCGTCACTCCTCCTGGCCTTCAGACAGGTTTGCAGGGGTGGGTGAGACAACCCAGAAGACAGGTCTTTACACGGAACAGCAGTGACATAAATGAGCCTCTACATGGGGGTCAGATCTCCCTGAAGTGAAAAGCAAGCAGGACTGGGGTCCCTGCTCCCAATCTAGAAAACCTCTTTGGCTCCTAGCTTACACTTGTTAACCTCCAATAAAGTTTTTGCAAAACTCATCATTAGCCAGTTGTGCTACCAAGTCTTCCTGGGTTTCACAGACACCACAGGTTTGGTAAAAGTTTTTGGAAGCTGGTTTCATTTTGAATGGAAATACCAATGCAAGATGCTATTAGTCAGTCTGTGGTGTCCTACTTGCAGCAATGATCTCCACATCTATTTCCTTCCAGATCCCTATATCTTTGTTTGTGCCTTGGGCAATCAGTTATTCTCCCCCACAGAGAGCATATTACTGTAACTATAGCTGCTACAAGCCTGTTGTCTATCTTAGGGTAATTGGCTTTGCCTCGTGTTTTTGCTCTGCAGCAGTCACACCCATTCATACGTGCCCAGGACATGCCAGCTACTTACAGCACGGTCTTTGCCAAGCCACTCGCCTGGCACGTGCCTCTCGGAGGCATCTGGGAGCACTGGGAAGAGAGCAGGAATCACAGCGACAAAGCCCACAGGCATCGCATCTGAGGGGAGCTGTCTCCAGAAGACGACAGCACCGTTTCCTTTCATCTTCCTGGCAGGTGTCAGAGCAGATAGACCAAGACCCAGCTTCCAAGTGCAGCAAGCACGGGAACACTTCTTGGGCTTGAGAGTTTTCTGGTGCTTGTGCATTTAGCCAGTTTAGGAGGTTTGTTTGCCTTGATTCCTTGTTAAAAGAAAACCTTTTCAATACTCTTCAGCTAAGACACTGAGAAGCCATATATACCCTTGACCCTACACCTGAACCCTCAGTTTTGCTAACCGGGCCAGCCCTTTCACACTGGCAATAAGGAATAAGGCTTGCTGCAGGAGGTGGCACATTTCCCAGCTCTGTTGATTTTTGGCATAATTCTTCAGAGTGCTGTTTGCCTCCTCCCTCCCCAATTTCAGTGGCAGCTTACTTACATTTTTACTACTTCATTAAGGTTTATACTCTGCTCCAACACCTGCCCTGACTGCTAACCTCCCTTCTCCTGTTCAGGTCCATGACCCCAAAACCCACCTGCTGTCAGGACCCTCCCCAGGGCACAGAGATACTCATGAATCCATTCTGCTTTTCCTAGCCTGATGTTATGCTTTGACTTTTGTTTCCAGGATGATGATCCTCATGGTGCTGGAGCCAGGCTTCTACACTCAATGTCTCCTTTGTCTTCCCTTAATTTGGTGGCGGTAATGGTATTGGTGACTGATGATCAAAAGCACCATGAGATCCTTATGCTGAAGTACCACAGAAGAGCAGCTTTTAGAATTGTCATGTTTGGGTCTGTGGTCACACTGCCCTGCCCAGGAATTGAACATAAAATAACTTACAAAACAGAAACCTTATTTTAAAGAGTAATGCCTTAATCAGGAGATTGCAGAGGCTCAGTTACCCAGCAGCACAAATCCCTGTTTGATTCAAGCCACAATGACCCCTTCTCCATCTCATTTTAGAGCACCATTCACACTGTAAACGTGAACGGCACTGTGCATACACGTCAAGACAGAACAAAGCACTGCATTATTTGTTATCTGCAGCATGATTTAGTCTGTGTTAAAAATCATGAAGACAGTGACTGCGTGGTCATAACTTCTGGAGATATGACGATCATTCAAGCACAAAGACAAGGGTAAGAAATTACTGGGTCAGGGAACTAGGATGTCTAGAGGCATTTAGCACATTTAACATGATGCAGAAAGAACACACATAGAGGGACTTCACTGCTTACATGTATGCATTTGTATATATAATTACCTTCCAGGCAAAGGCAGGGTTAATTGCACTGAAGATCACCATTTCCTTGCTGATGGTCCAGGTTACATCTCACCCTGAGAGAAGGGTGGGCTTCCAGCTTCACTATGCCCTTCATCCCTGTTGTTTTTTTTTTTTTTAATACTGTGCTGCCCAAGAGTTTCACTAGCTCCTTTCCCATCCAGGCCTCCCCTGCAGAGGGATTCTGTGGAGCAAAGTGGTGGTTATTTAGCAAGCTGGGGGGAAAAAGAAAATCCGCTCTCTCTGCAGCTGCCAAAGTAGCAGCAAAGGAAACATTACTACAAGCCCTGCAGGGAAGTTCTTACTGACACAAAAATAACAAGTGATACTTAAGTAAGAAGAGTTTCTAGCTTGGGATTTCTTGGGGTGAACCCCTTAAGAGGAGACAAATAGCACACAAGGAAAATCCACCATGAGATCTAATGCAGTTGTACTGGTCCCCTATTCAACCCCACAGATCTTGAAGGGCTGAGAACATCCCAGGTCTCTTCTACAACTTTTCTTGCACCTAAGCAAGTTCAGATAACATCCCCTGAGAATACGAAATGCTCAGAGCAGCAGGTTTCCCCAGGTCCCAGCTGACACAGCCATAACCCCTCAAAGCAAGCTGTATTTGCCAGTGCGTGCAGAAAGCCTTGCTGCGGCTCCAAGGTGACCCAGCGCCGTCACGCACCCGTAGCTCCTCCACCCCAGGCCCATCAGGGCTGCTGGAGAGCGTGCCAGCTAGCACCATAGGATGGTGCTGATGTATGCGAGGCTCCAGCACTACTGGCCCTGCAGCTAAGGCCTGAAGTTAAGGATTAAACCAACAGCCATACTGAAATTCCTGTGGGACTACGTCACTGCAATGAAAAGGTTTCTGAAAGAAAGAAAAGTGTTGGTCATAGATGTTCTCTAAATTCCCTGGGAAGCTTTTCCTAGAGGAAAATAAGAGGACTGACAGGTGCATTTTGGGCAGGGACAAGGCATCAACCAGGCTGCCCGAGCTGCAGCTAAACACACAAAGGCAAAGCCAGAAACAAGTCCTCAATTAAATGGAAAAGTGAAATTAGTCATGCCCCTGGGAATCACTATAGCACAGGAAGCTGAAATGGAAAAGTAGTAAATTAACCAAGGGCTATGAAATCTTCAAAGATGTTCATGGAAGTATTTAAATAACAGAGTTAATTATAGATATGACAAAGTTTCATTGTCAGGAAAGGCCAAACAGTCTGTCTATTCTTACTCTCATTTTTTTCAGGAAATATGAAATCTCATCGAAGGCCCAGCCAAGCAGCTGCCACTTATTTCCTCTGCAAACACAAAATATTAGCCTCTATCCATGTTCTACATGGGAGCTTTGGTCTCATAATGCTCCGTGGAAAAACACTTCCACAGGTCATTTGTGGTGGGGAGAGGGAGCAACAGGCAGAGGAGCGCAGGACCCCGGTGAGCTGGGGATGTAGGCACGGGTGACCCTCTCCCAGAAAGGCTTATTGATGTGCACCTTGGAGATGGAATAGCAGCAGTCAGCACCCAGAGATGTAACCTACCTTTTTTACACCTAGAACTTACCAAAGGCTGGAAGTCAATCGATTTTCATCACACACATGCCACATATCCCCTTTGAAAACCATCACGCAGATTCATGCCAAGGAATTTGTACATTCCTTAGCTCTCCTTTGTAAGTGACACCTTTAGAATTGGCCAGGTTAAGGGAGAAAATCATAGTCTCACACAGCCTAGGCATCAGATTCAGCTGGAGCTGCAGCCTTGAGAGCCCAGTTGTGCCAGACAAACCACAGGCTGCATAGCTAGGCAAGGAAACGAGCACTGCATGAAACCCATAAAGCAATTCCCAGCTTCTGCTGTTTGTGCAAAGCTTTCAAAACCCTCCTGGTTTGGAGGAGACCCACCACTCTGTGTTCCTTGGCAGGTTCTCCTTGCAGGAGCCTGCTTCAGCTCCTTAAGGCTGGACGTGGGAGGGGTACCAGGGCCCCCACGGGGCGCTGGGCTCTGGTGACACCAAGGTGCAGCAGAGCCACAGACCAGCTTGCAGGGCACCCGCCTCTGACAGCACCTTGCTGACCATGGGAGCCAGAGCGTCAGAAACATAATGCACATCCTGAGCTTTGCAGGGCAGGCTGTGAATCAATAGCTGAGGGAGGCAGCTCAGAGTTAAACCTATTGAATTTAAAGTGACTCTTTTAAACCTCTAAGGCTATGAATCTTTGGCTTCTCAGTTTCAGAGAAGGGTAGGGGAACAAGCTAGGACAAAGACGGGGGGATTTTGAAGAGCAGCCAATACCCACAGCTCCCTTTTGAGTTGTAAGGGCTCAGCCCCACAAAAGGGCTTTGCTCTGCACCAATGCAGCATTGCAGAGCCAGCCATTGGAGCCTTTCCACCCATAACAGCAGCAAGCTTTTGCCAGGGTACATACCAACAAAATTCACCCAGATGAGCTCTTGCAGCAGAGCCACATCCCCTGCCTTGAGCCCAAACCCAAGGCAGGAAGGCTTTTGGCCACCACCAGCATTAAACACCTACCTGCCCCATTCCAGTACCCACCTCTACCTGCCTTTGGCTGTACAGGAGCTGGAGACAAGTCCCAGTACTACAACAGCAAAGGTCCCAGCACGCACCACTGCACCCAGGCTGGGTGCCCAGCACAGCCACCCCAGCCAGGGGCACTGTAAAGCTCCACCAAAGGCTGGAACTAACTCGAGCAGTGGCACTTAAACCCTGCTCCACCCTGTATCCCATCAGCACCGACACCCTGCAGCTGGTCCCTCTCCCGGCTGCACCTGGGGAGGGTGAGCCCTTCATGGAGAGCACCTGAAAGCCCGGAGTCATAGAATCACAGAAGGGACTTTTGAAGATCATCTACTCCAACGCCCCTGCCGTGGGCAGGGACACCTTCCACTAGACCGGGTTGCTCAGTGCCCCATCTAACCTGACCTTGAACACTTCCAATGATGGGGCATCCACAACTTCTCTGGGGAACCTGCTCCAGTGACTAACCACCCACATCTTAAAAAATCTCTTCCTTGTGTCCCATCTAAACCGAGCCCTTCCCTTGGCCAGCACCAGCCCAAGGGGCAGAAGAGCCTTCACCTGTCCCGCAGCTCAGTTTTTTCCCACTTTGGCGTTTGAGCCTGCGTGCTGTTGCCTGCCCTGTGCTGCTCCCAGCTTAGCGTGGCCTGCACGGACCAGAGAAGAGATCCAGCTGTGAAAGAGCACGCCGCAGCTAGCTCAAATCCCGGTCCAACAGATGCTGCGGGCTCGCTTTCTTCGCGTGTCAAAGTACACTGGCAGGCTGTAATAAAACTGCAGACACACAGTGGATAAACAGTCCCTCACAATCCCTCTGCCTAACTGTGAGCTGCCAGGGCGCGCGAGGCAGATGGGGACTACTTCTTGCAGGCGCCTTCTGGGGTGGTTTGAAGCCATACAAAACCTCCGACCACTTAAGTGGGGTTATATTATCATAAGACAATTCCAAGGAGAGAAATGTTTTCCCAAAATTTGTATAACCACTGGAAAAAAGTCACAAACCACTGTGAAATTGAGCTGAAGCTGTGTTTCCAGGAATTAGAACCAGAAGTTCCCAAACCAAACTCCAGTTTCCTTTTTGGAGAGTTTCCAGAGATGTCTGCTGTGCATTAGCCCTGGTACGACCCGTAAGATGGATGTAAGCACTGGCTCTCCCTATGTAAATATTAATTTCCTCCTGGTTCTGCTCAGTGGTCCCAGCCCTCGGTGTTCCCTCTTTTTCTGTCTCTGCTCCTGGAAACTGGATGGAGATTTTCCTCTCCCCCAGCACTCAGTGACCACCCCTTACACACGCTCCTTTTGCCCTGGTGCTAGCTTTACATCAACGCCCCACTGTTGGCTTCAGTGGAAATTGTTTTAATTTTCATAATTACAGCAAGGCCACTGCCTTTCCTGGATAAAAATATCTTCAAAAGTAACTAACAGTATCTCCAAAATCCTGTGGAAATCCCCAATAACTATCCCAGCTTTGCCCGGAAACCCAGACAAAGGGAGTTGCTTTTGGCGCTGGGATTCGGAGGCAGGAGCTGGTTGCTGTGGCTCCTTCTGCCCAACTCTGCCGGAGGCTGCAGGACCCCAGCATCGCCGTACACCGTGCCCACGCCGCCTTTGCCTGTCGTTAGCTCTGCACTTCGTTTGGACCTTTTTCTGCAATCTCAGGGGTTGACATTTCCTTTTCCTTCTCTCAGCAGAAGATGGCGAAGGGCAGCTGAGCAGGAGGGTGCCTTTTCTCCCGGTTGTCTGCGGAGGTACCCAAGGGGCAGGGTGTGATGGGGGACCTTGGGGTCTCTGGGGGCCAGAGCCAGCCGGCTGAGGGGAACTGGAAGGGAGAGGAACAGAGACACTGCAGCCAGGCTGACTTACCAGAGAAGAAGAACAAGGAAACAGATTTGCATTTTAAGTTAATGAACTTAAGAAGGAAGATGAGGAGCTGCCCTGCAGGGAGGTTCCTGCAGCCCATGTTCCTGCATCCAGCAGCCCACCCCACAGCCAGTGTGGGGTGGGACATAGCCACAGCAAACACCAGATTGTGTTAAACTGATTGTGGGGAGGTGAAAAGATCAGTAAAGTACCAATTCCTATGGCTCTGTGGTGTTAAATTTCTCCATACCCCAGAGCTCTCCAAGGAGACGGGTAAGGACTGACGGTGCCGTTTCAGCGATGCCTGCAGCGGAGGCATGGCTAGATCCTGGCGCCTCGCTTAACCCACTTTTACCTTGTCAGCACGTAAACATATCGCCCAGCCAGAAAACCTGCCTGTCCCCACAGATCGGTATGGTGGCTTCACTGTGCTTCTTGGGGACCAGGGGACTGCAGCTGCGCATGAGGTGTGCAGCTGTGGGAGCAGGAGAACAAAATTATCCTCACCATCTCAATTATTTTTCCAGGCATATATTTCGTCCGTTCAAGGTTATGGCGTGAAGTGTCCTCACACTGCACCGTACATCTCAGCAAACGCAGCCGTCGGGGCAGGGACGCAGTAAGCAGATCTACCTCTTCGCGTTCACCTTGCCGTAGAAAATCCCGTCGCTGCATCGTGTTTACTTTCACGGCAGTGTTTGCAGAGGACGTGCCCTTGAAGCATGCAGATAAGACACTGATGATTGGGAGCAATTTCATTTGCTAGTAAAAACATTAAGTGCCTGGAGAGCTCCTCATCTGTTACGCGCTGCAAGGGCACACAGGGCACCGCGGCAGCCCCAGGACGTCCCGTGGGCATCGCTGCCTGCTCTGCCTGTGCCTGGCACCGTGACGGCCCCAGGAGGTCCCACCAGGATCGCTGCCTGCTCTGCCCACACCCCCAGAGGAGATGCACAGCCCAGCCGAGGGTCAGCTTCCCCAGGTCAGCATCGAGATGCCCGTCCCCCTGCAACACCCTCCCTTCCAGTCCTGCTTCTCCGTGGCTTCTCACTCAAGTTCCTGGGAGAGCAGCAGTCCCTTTCCTTACAAAGCTGTCCCTCTGAAACCAGTAACAACTCCTAATTAATGGGTCTGGCGCTATTCGTTCCTCTGCAGTTTGGGTTTCTTTACTTTCCCCTTCCCCTGGCAGGACGTGGGAGGGCATAGGGTCTGTGTGAGCCGGGTTACACGTCTGTTTATATTCACTTAGCTTGTGAGATATGGTTTGAAATGGTCCTCTCTTAAAATAAATGTATGTTATTTACTGTACAATTAAATATTTGTTTCCTAGTGGGTTGGACTTGAGTGAACTGTATTTTCTACAATACTGTTTAAGCATGGCTTACATTCTTTCCCATTGCCTTCATTTTTGCCTCATTAATTTTCTTGCTCTTTCTGCCTTTATTAGCTGCAGTGAGGTTTTCCTGTGACTCTACATAGTAAAAAGTGAAACAAAAAAATTCAAAAGAACAAACCCAAAGATTTAAAAAATGGCTTTGAAATTGATTCATCTTTCACTAATTTGATCTGTAGTGGCAAATCAAATACAGAGTATTTCTTAATTACTCAAGAGTACTTCCCCGTGCAAGCACATTGGCCCAGTCTGGGCATGCAATTATTGTATTTTACAATAATAGTACCATGGCATACTCAAGTGGACAGTCACAGCCTTTGCCTGCAGATTATCTGGCTCACCAAACACTTCCCACGGCGGCCGTGCTTAGCTCTGGACGGGCTGTTATTTACAGGAGGACCCTGGCAGGGCAGGGCTGGGTTTCCTCCGGCCGAGCGCTGGCTGGGGCTCCCCACGTCCCCTGCAGCGGCTGCAGCATCTGACACGTCGTTCTGCGGGGACAGGACCAGCTCGCCGGCTGCGCACGCGTCTCCTCTGCCCATGGGATGCGCCTGGCTTAGCACCTCGGGCCAGGGCGAGCTGGCAACGACCAGCATGGTTTGGGTCCAGGAGAAGAGAGTTTGCAGAGCCCGTTTGGTGCAGCCAGTGTTTAAATCAAGCGTGGTGCCCGAGCCAGGAGGGTCTGGAGCAAGCCCTGCCCTGGGAACCCCGTGGGTATCTCTGCCTGGCTGTGGAGGACCCGTCACCGCTGGGCGTTAGGTCACTGCACGGAGGTTTTGCCTGAAATATTTTTGGGGAAAAAATCAAATACACCAAAATATATTGTCAAAGTTTATGTCAGGTTGCCCACGTTTGATCGAAGGTGACTCCTGCTTTTGCTGTTCTCTAGACATACATTTCTTAAAAATAATTTAGTGTAAAAACCCAAATGATTTTCCTCACTTCTTCTGGAAGCAGGCGAGTTCTCCATTCATTTTGTACTTCCCAGTCAGACACTGGCCGCACCATTTCCCCGTGCGGCCAGGGGCCACGGCGCAGCCAGACCCCCCCAGCCAAGACAGTCATCCCCCGTGCACCGCAGAGCCCCGCACTCAGCGCCCAAGACAAGGGCAAGCTGCGATTTTCTGGGTTAATTGCCAGGATGCCAGCAAAGGGGAGAGACAAGGATTTCTTTGTGCCGGCTCCAAGTGCCTCTGTTCCAGGAGAACGGCTTATAACCGACCTTGCTTTGTGTGGCCAGCCCTGGCTGACACTATTTGCACAAGTGTCTGAGCTGACAAAGACAAAATCAGGAATTCTTGGAGATTTTGGGCAGTGAGGTATCTCCTGGAGCAGCCCCCAGACACTGAAGCCCCAGTTTTGTTTTCTTCCTGGGGTTCAGATCAGAAAATCCAATGCCACAATGAGCAGACCTCATGTCCCAGAATGCGCCGCTGTGCCGGTGTCCCCGGGTTGCCCTCCCTCCCCTCCCGCACACCCAGCAAGGGAGGAAAAACCTTCTTAGGCAGCAAAGCAAAAGAAGAAAGATCAACCAGTGACACACATACAAAGAGCAGGGCTCCTTCAAGTCCATACATCCATGTGACCTCCTGGGGTCCGGCGCGGTCCTGCCCGCAGCGCCTGCACCCAGCACCCACAGTCCCACCGGCACCGTGGGCTGCAGCCTGCTTACACCAAAACAAGGAAAGAAAAATCTGTTTCCATTGTCAAACATGTGGGAAATAAAATTAAAACCAGTCAGTAAAATATGAAAGTGGTAAGACTGGTGATCAGTGTCACATGCTTTCCAGATGCAGAAAAATTTATTTTAATGTTTTTGCTGCCCAGGCCTTCTGGGCGCTGGGCGGATGCCTGGTGCAGCCCGCGGTGCTGGGCTGGGTGCTGGGGGTGTTCGGTGCCCACCGGGTGAAGACGGCAGAGCACAGCCCCATGGTGCTCCCCTGGGAAGCTCCTCGTGCTGCTCTGGAAGTGACTGCTGCGTGGTGAGCCCTTCCCAAAGCTGGATGACCCTGCAGCAGCCCCCTCTCATCAGATGGGAGACACTGGCAGGCAGTGGGAAATTGCACGGGATGTGTCCAGAGAAGGCGGCTCTTCCCAGGCACGGTGTTCTCCTCCAGCCCAGGAGCTGCGGCACTCGCACCGTGACCCCCCCAGCACGCCCAGCAGAGGCATGGCACGGGGACCAGCCAGGACAGCTCTAGCGATGCATGCTCTGACGGGGCTGTGCGTAGATGGTACTTTTCCACCGTTCATTCAGAGCCACCACTGCCGGTGACGGACACCGCTCGGGCTAACGAAGCAGTTTCCCAAGCGGGAAGAAAGCTGCCTTGGCTTGGCTTCCAGGGAAGTGGGGGCAGCTATGAAAGCTATGGAAACCACATAACAATCAGAGGAAAGAGGAAAGTGATGATAACGAGCAGATATCAGCTACGGGCCTTACCTTGGGCGGGTTTTGTAAACAAAAGCAGCTACAGCAAAGTGCAGATGTGCGAGGCAGTGGGCGATGCACCGCTTCTCTGCCCATAGGAATTACCTGGGTGTCAGCAGCTCCCAAAGTCAGAAAGGTTAAAAGCAGCCAGAGCCGGATAACCTGAGCCCCGAGGAGCCTCCTGGGCTCTTTGTGTTTATGTTCGGTGAGTTTTGGAAGACTGGGACAAGTGGAAAGTGAGCACGCTGCTGGGCTCTCGGCAGCAAAGGCCTGCCAGCCCGGTCCTGTTCTCGGGAAAAGGCTGTGGAAGCGGATTGATGCTGGGCTTGATGGAGCAGGAACCAAAGGGAGGAAACAACACTGGGCAGCAGGGGAGTAGGAAAAATGGATTCTGTCAAGCTAACTTGATCTATTTTTAGATAAAACTGTAATTAAGTCAGTACTTGATAACAGCAGTACTTTTAAGGTAATAGGACTTCTGTTATGTATCTGATTTGTAACAAATGCAATATGGCACATATTAAAAGAATCAGAAAATGTCTGCTGTCCCAGAAATGTAATTACAGGAGAAGATTCCTCATTTGGTTGGTGTATCCAGGAGAGTCCTTTGGGAATCAGCTCTTGACTCTAAACTAGTGCTGAGTGCAAGTAAACAGCAGTCGTTTCAATATATAAGGTCATCCGTTAAAAAACAAAGGATGGGAGTCATTCTTCAGGAGGGGGTGATCCTTCCTGGGAAACGGTGACTGGAAAAGACCAAAGGGATCCTGGCGAACGAGCCAGGACTGAGAGCAACATGGAAGACCACAGAAAAGACAAACAAAATTACTCTACTGTGTGTCTGGTTGGGAGAGTGACTGGTTTTGACAGAAGTCAGGGTGAATGAGATGATCTTAATGAGAAACAGTCTTCCTGCCTATCTTCAATTCCTTCCTAATTACCTCAGCTGCAACCTGAAAGAGCAGAGGCCTGACACCACCTCCGGGTCACGGAGGAAGTAAACCCAAGCCCGGAGCAGCTGCAGTGGGTTTTGGGAGCCAGCACAGGTAACCGGGCCCCAGGCCCGGGGAGGTGGGTGCACTGCCAGATGTGCACCGTGCCAGCTGTATCTGCGGCCGGCTGGGCCATAGCTGCCAGCTCTGCTGCCACCCAGATGTGCTCCAGCTGTGGACGCTGCAGCCGCGAGCACCCTCACCTGCGCGGGCCTCACATACCCCGCCGCTACCAGCTGTGCCACAGCCACCCCAGCTGTGCCCGGGCTCCAGCCGTGCCCCAGCTCCAGCTGTGCCCCCCCGGCGGTGCTCGCTCCCCTCTTCTGAGCCATACCCCCCCACCTTTGCCCGCTCCCGCTTCTGTCCCAGCTGCGCCGCGTCCCCCAGCTGCGCCCCCCCCGCATCCAGCTGTGCCCAGCTGCGGCCCCGCGGCGCCCCCTGGCGGCCGCGGCGCCTCCCGCTGCCGCAAGATTTTCTCTGCTCCCTCGTCTTACCGGTCCTGCCCCCTCCTAAAAACCTCTAGTACGTTTCTAAAGTCATCGTTTTCCCCTCCAGCCCGCACACAGCAATTCTTCCAACGGGGACAAGCGGCTTCGCGGGAGCTTTTGGTTACCCACTGCTATCAGAAACACTCCAATTTGCAGAGAGTGCAAAAGAAAAGCTTTTACCCTGGTGGCGGTCACACGGAAAGAGTTCCGACCCCACCCTGAGAGGCAGCAGAGCATTTAATAGGTGTCAGAGAGCAACTCCTTATTTCACATAAAACTGGTTAATGGGAAGCAGGAAAAAGAAAACAATTTTATGTGTTATGTAAAGATTGTGAAATAGGCTGAAAAAGGAGTGGTTTCTAATTTTTGGACCTGAATTTTTCACTGATGTAGCATGCATCTGGAATAACCCACTTCTCTGTAAGCCAAATCTTACCTACCTCTGATTAAAGTTTCACATCGTGGGTCCCGTCCTTCACCCGACACTTGCCGCCGTGTGCCGCCTGCCCGCAGTGCTGTGCAGTTCAGTGCCGGCTGCCGAAACTGGCTTCTTCCATAGCTGAACTGGGGACACTTCCTAGGGAGAGGGGAAATCCAGGTTTCTCTGGGACTCCAACTTGTCTGAGCAAAGGTGTGACTGTGCATGCACCCTCTCCCAGCTGCGATAAGACCCCTCGCCCTGGGCCGACTACACAGTGCAGAAAGTCCCCAGCGGGATCAGCCCCGTTACACCGGCACCTCTGGTCTTCAGCACAGGAACCTTTAACGAGTTTTATTCATGCAAAGACCCAATTTAAGGAATCAAATATGCCGTAACAGCATCCACTCTTCCTGCCACCCACCATGAAAGGGCAGGGATGTGTCCGCATGCGACACATGCATGTGGGGACAGGCGAGACACAGTGCCGCATCCCAGGCATTCATTTTCTGCCCCACTCCTGCCCACACATGGGGTAACTCCTGCCACCCACCGAGCTGGCAGAACCAGGCTGTCCTTCCCCAGCGCCCCACTGGCACCCTTCAACTTTCATCCAGAGGGCTGAAAGACATAAATGGGATAAAAATAATCAGCCCTGCCAGTGCTGAGCATGTGGGGCCAGAGGCACCAGGATGTCCCCAAGGACCCGTCCCCAGAGGAGGAGGCCCCAGGGCAGGGAGGGACAGGACATGTGCACGCTGCAGCACAGGGTCTGGCCTCCCACACATCGTATGGGGGGACCCCCAGCAGCCCCCCGCCTCCCCCATGTCCATGCACGCCCATTTCCTCCAAGCACTGGTAGAACGCTTGCAACCTGCACGAGGGGGACGATGAGCAGTTTGCGGGGTCAGGCCTCGCAACAGTTTATGTCAAGGCTGCTGCAAGCCGCGAGCATTTTTTTAATTTATCTCCCGTCAGCTTCCTGACAGGCTGTTTCTGGGGGGGGGAAACAGGCAGAAAGAGGGCAAACAGTGCTGGGGAGACTTTGACTCTGCAGCTGTGCCGAGTCCTAGCAAGAGCCCTGGGGGACCCAGAGCGGGGGGTGCCCACGGGACGCGGCAGAGGGGCAGCCGGGCATGGCATGTTTGCCCTCATCCCCTGACTGCACAGAAGTGGTCTGGGGCTAGAAATGGCTCTGCAGCAAGAGAGGGAAAGGGCTGGGAAGCACACACCCAACATGAGCCAGCAGCAGGGTTTAACCCTATCCTCCGGACAGACAGGCAGAGGTCCTGGGAGGCCCTTCGGGAGAGGGGGGTAGGCAGGCTGCACTAAATCCTTGTCTTTCACCTGGGCTGGAGTCCAGCCCCAAAATAGCAGTCCAAAAACAAGATCACATGAGAGGAAAAAAATAGCAAGGCAAAGGATTATCCATACTTCCTTGTCCTATGTGGGTGCAGAGCTGCAGCCCACGGTGCTGCTTTGGTCGCTGTGCCCGCCGGCCGATGCCAGCTTTTGCCTGGGATCCGGCACAGCCCCGATGCCTGCGCCCATCTGAGGGACGCTGCCTTGCTCTGGAGCCACCCGTGAGTGGTGTTCGGGTGTGGGTGAGTGTCCCTCCAGGAGCTGCCTGGCCCCCGGGGAGCGGGGCGAGGGACAGGGTGACCCCAGGCAGCTCCTGCCTGCCTCGGGGCAGGTCAGCAGCATTGCCTCCCAGCTGCTTCCACCGTGCTGCTGCCCGCACCGCCGCCCAGCACCGTGCACCCTGAGCCGGCAGGTGAGTGCCTCCTCCAGCATCCCCTGGTAACCCCCCGGGCACGCAGCCTCGCGGGGGCTTTGCAACCCCTTCCCAAATGGTCTGCAACGCGCGTTCCTGGTTCCTGAACTCCTGGCCAAGTTTGCAGGCTCGGCTGGGTGTGTGTCGCTGGGGGAACAACTGGGGTTTCCTTTTCCTCTCTCCGGGCTCGGAGGCAGGGAGCTGGCAGGGAGGCAGAAGTGGGGGGACTTTCCACTTCAGTGCTGTTCCCAGCTTGTACTGGGCTGGTGGCACTTGCTGAGCCGTTACAGCAATACAGCTCCAAGAAGGATGAAACTAAAGCCTGGGACCCGGGGGATCTCGTGGGTCTCATTTTAAACTTGCCGAAAGTTTTGCCTAAGTCATCTCTGCTGCGTGATGGTGGTTTGGGGGGAAGAGGAGCCGCTGGGGCAGCGTGTGCTGGCGCTCAGCTGCCCGCACAGGCACTGCCTGCGTACAGCTGGGTGCCGGGCAGAGAGAAGCACCTACTGCTTCCTCGGGGCAGAAAGCGGCTCTATTGTTAATTACTCACTGCGCTTCCAAACAACCCCAAGAAGTGTATATTATTTATGGGACTCACAGCCAAGGAGGCCTGTGGACATTCAAGGCAGCAAGGTGAGGATGTTCCTCACCCCAGACCGGAGCAGGAGCCACTGAAAGCCATCCCGAGAGCCTGGGAAATAACAGGGGCATCTGCTGCAATCAGGGCTTCCCAGGCAGGGCTGGGGAGGGCAGGAGCAGGCAGAGCTGGCTGTGAAGGTGGTGACCCCCCTCCTCGCCAGCTCTCGGTGCAGGGCAGCACGGCAGCAGGGCCCGGGGACCGCTGCGGCACCATCGGCATCTGGGCTTCGGCCAAGGCACTTCTCAGTGCAGGGACTTTCTGCTCATCTTTCTAGTGACGAGCACAGGAGCCTGCTGCTGAAGGAAGTGTTTGCTCCACGCTGTTGGCTCCGTCCCGGGGACGGCTGCCTTCAGGACGGGCAGAAAGGACACAGCACTAAATTTGGCAGGATACCATCAGTGGTGCCCCGTGCCCCGCACAGCACCAGAGCTGCCAACTCCGACCACAACAGGGGTGTGAGGAGAGCCAGGCAAGCGGCGGGGAGGGCTGGGGGTGCGGGGAGGGGGTGCAATCTCCCTGCAGCTCTGAAACAAGGGGGATGTTCCGTCGCGTGAGAAAATGGAACAGTGTTTCCTCATATGCTAACAACCCCAATGCCTTTCATCCAGGAAAGGCCGAACCAAAGCCAGGGCCACTCTTTTTTTTGAGATTCAGAAACGTTTGGCTATATCTTTCTTATTTTTTTTCCTTCTATTTTCAACATGTGGCTGAAATGCTAGGAGGAAATCTTGTGTGGGCGTATTCAAACTAAAAAAAAAAGGAATATTGATATGCTAGGAAGGCCCAGAGTCTACCTGTGCTGTTGGGTGCATTAGGAGCCATCCCCGCTAGCTGCTGTTAACTGCAGTCAACTAGAATACGTTTTTATCAAAACGCCTGCGCTCAGTATACTTTCAGTCCGGACTGCCTGTCCAAATACACGGACTCCATGTGAGCCGGAACTAAAAGCCTATTCTAAGCGAGCCTTAGATAACACAGCTTAAACACCACATCAAAGCACTCGTGGAGGCAGGCCAAGCTGTGAAGTCATCGCACTTGCTTCTTCAACGCTGCAGCCAGCTAACACGCAGCCTCCGCACGCCGTGCAGCCTGCACCCCACCGCCGGCACCCCATAAGCCCACCACCAGCACCCCACGAGCCCACCACCAGCACCCCACGAGGCCGAGGCCCCGGCGCAGAGCCGGCATCAGCACCAGGCACAAGCTCCCGTCCTTGGGGAGCTGGAGCCATTATTTTATCAGGCTGACAGCGCTCTCGAGAGCATTTCGGCTTTTAAGGCCAAGCTCTCCGCAGCCCAAAGCGGGGTGCCAGGGTTAAGGCAGGGTGCCGGAGCCCCCTCTCCCCGGCTGCCCCGAGGGGCTTTATTGCCTTCCCCGGGGCGGGGGGGGGGGGGGAATACTGAAATAACCGGCGCTTGCACAAACCGCCATGGACCGCAGGGATGGGAAGGAGAAAAGCGAGGAACAGAAACCACGGCTTTTCCTCCAGCTTTGGGGGTTTGGTTGGGGTTTGGGTTTTTTGTTTTTTTTTTTTTTTTTTTTCCCTTTCTCTGCCTCCACCGCGCCGCAGTCCGCGCTGTCCTCGGCGGGGGGAGGCTCAGCCCCAGCCCCAGCCCCAGCCCCCGCCCGCTGGGTTGACCTGACGGTCCGGGCAGTGCAGGCAGCTGCCCGCAACCCGCCCCCCCCCCCGCTCCCCCCCCCCAGCGCAGGTGCCCGGCCCCGGGAGGGGTGGGAGCCACCCAGCACCCCCGGCCCCCCCCCGCCGCCGCTCCCGCCGCCGCCAGGCAGCTTTTCATCATCATCTTCCTTTTTGTTGGTGGTGGTGGTTTTGTTTAATTCTTGGTATTTTGTCCCTTTTCTCCCCTCGCTCGCACACGGCAGAGCCGCAGCCGGGAGGAGCGCGGAGCCGGCGGTAGGTGCCGGGGCTGGGGGGGGGGGGAATCGCGGGCAGCGGCGGGACGTGGGGGCCCCCCCACCCCCCCCCACCCCCGGGGGCGATGCAAGCGGGGGAAGCGGCGGGGCTGAGCCTGCCCACGCGTGTCCTGCCAGCCCCACGGCTCCCCGCAGGATGCTCGGACACCCGCGGGGGCTGGAGAAGGCGGAGGTCGGAGCGCAGAGGTGGGCTGGGGGCGGGGGGGGGGGGGGGGCAGGTCCCTTCTGCAGGGCCGGCTTTAGGGTTTCAGGCGTGCTGCTCCCCACCTGGCTTGGCCAAAAAGCCCGAAGCCCGCAAGTGGCTGCAGAGCGCTGCTGCCGGGGGAGAGGAAGGCTGCAAAGAGCACGAGTGTTATTCCAAAGGGCAGTCTGGGAATTACTGCGAATTAACCTAAAGCTTTGGGCAGAAGCCCGGATCAGAATTTGAATCGGAATATAAAAAACCCACATTTTAAATAGCAAAATGCAATATTTGGACCATTAAAAAAACCCAAACAAATAGGAAGTTTGTTGAAATGACACAGCACTATAAAATGGTTCGTTTCTGATGAAAAAAAAAAAAATGTTTCCTTAAAAAAAAAAAAAGTCCTTGGGCCTACTCTAGCCAGACACCCAAGTCCTACTGAAAAATATTTTTTGACTCGCATAGGATTCTGTACGTTCAGATCTTACTAAAAGTAATTGTGCGTAGCCAACCTCTGCTCCCTCAGACCTTTTCCTGCCCAAAGGGGTAAGCGCTGAGCATCGCCTCCTCCTCCTCCGGCTCTGGAGCCGTGGCTCCCCGGGCTGTTCTGGTGTCCCCCGGTCCCAGCAGTATTTGGGATGGGTCATTTCAGTCGGGGCCATGCAAGCCAGCAGGGAGGGGTCAGGATCCAGGCTGGGAAGTGCTGGTGAGGGAGGTAAGAAGAAAATGAGTAAAAGCAATGGTTGAACAAGACAAGATGGAAGCAAAGCGGGTTAAATTAATTTTGTACGACTTGCCTGGTTTCCTGGCCGGACACCCAGCGACAGCCTGCTCCGTGCCCGTGCCGTTTGCACAGACGCACCCCGAGCCGGCTCAGCCCCCCGCTTTGGGCACGTGCCCCTTGCCTTGCACGGGGGCTTCGGAGGCCGAGCACCGGCTGAGACCCATGTGGCCCAGGGTGCTGCTGCCGTGTGGGTGACACGTCGAAGGTGCCTCAGGGTCTCGTGCGTGAGCTGCCGCCCCCCCCACCCTGCCCATCGCTCAGAGGTACCAGTACCTCCCAGCGCACCCCACCGGCCCCGTCAGCAGCCCTCCGGATGGCTGCCGTGGCCGTCCCGGGGGGAGCATCACCTCGCCACTCCCCGGCTCCCGGGTTTGCTCCCTGCTCCAGTGAAAGCTGCGTGCGAGCACCCCAGCATCACCCCTGTCCCCATGGGCTGCCGGACCCGACGCGCTGGCTGGGAGATGGGCTGCGAACAACGGTAACGGGGAGCCCAGGCAGCTCTCAACCCCTGCGGCGATCGCCTTGGAGAGCGCGTGAGATGTACGGGAAGAATCTGCACAAACAGGGGTCTAAAGTTTAATCGGTTCCTAAGGGCAGGACTGGGCTCGGTGGCGATAAGGCAGCACAATGTCCAATTGTTCTCCCCGCAACACCGGCTCGGCCCCACTTCCTCTGGCCGCCGGAGCCGCCGCTCCGAGCACTCGGGATGCGCAGGAACATGCACTTTGGATTAGGGCTGGAGAGAGTTCGGGTCCACCGAGGTCTCCAGCCAGACCCAGAGCTTTGCAAGTCCTTTGGATAAACTTTCCTTCCCAGCTCCACCCCAGCCCAGGGGATAGACTTTCCCTCCCAAGCTCCCCAAATGACTTTGGCCTTCCTCCCACTCCTGAGACCTTGATCTTCCTCCCAACCGAGGCAGCTCATCATGCAGCTGGCTACGGCTCCTTCCACTTTATTCCCCGTCAGCTGCATGGCTCGGCTCCTGCCCGCTGCTCCTCGAGCCGAAGCCCTGCGGTGCCCAGGACCCCTGTCCTCGGGCACAGCGCTGACGGGGAGCTCTTACCTCTGTGTCTGCTTTATCTGCATTTCCCCTTGGCTAAATGGCACGAACAAGCCAAGATGCTCAGGGAGGTGGAAGGGGAGCAGCGGGGGACGTGCGGGGGCTCGGCCGTGCACAGCACCTGCGCCCGCCCAGCCGGGGCAATTAGAGCTTGCAGCAATTTGTCTTTATATTTGGCATCTTTGGTTTGGCTTAGATAGCAGTTAGCAGCTCAGAGCATAGTTGTAATGAGGAGTTAGGGCTAAGTCACAAGGCCCATAAGGATAATAGCTGCGGCGGTTTTATTTCAGTCTCTCTCCTCTTATTTCAGCGTGCTTCCAATGAAGCACTCAGAAGAGACCAAAATCAGAATTTCAAGCACCTTTTAAAATATTTGTTTTCTCCTTTGATGCCAAGTCAGAAAGTAAAAAAATAACAGAACTTAGCACTTAGGAAGGACCTTTCCCGCTCCTCTGCACTCCCAGGTTTTTTCTCCCCTCCGGGGCCGTGTCTACCTGTTGCAGGGAAAATTCTGGGGTCGTTTTGGAAGTGCCACTGCCCCTTCCCTGCAGAAATCAACCTCCTTTCAGCTGGGTGGTTTTCACCAGCTTCAAGATGCTGGATGTGGCCCTTAATTAGCACAGGAACCCAACCAAACCGCAAATGCTTCCATCCATTTCTCAGCCAGCCCATATTTGCGTGAGCCACAGCCTGGGGGAGGAAGCACCAAGAAGGACTTTTAAGAGACATTGCAATCCTGAACCACAAGCACACGCTTTTCAACAGGAAATAAGCCTAGCTTTAGGGTACTAATTAGAGAAAGTAGGTTGTAACTTTTCAGTGAGGAAGCAATCACCGATTTTTATTTTAATGGTGTAATAATTGCTAGCTGGTGATTGAGTCAGTCCCGATCTTGTGCTGTCTGTGGATCCCAGGCTGGCCGTGTGTCCTGGCTTCAGCTGGGACAGAGTTAATTAAGTGGCTGCATCCACTCTCGGGGTGCCCACGACCACCCTCAGGATGAGGTTTGCTGCGGGTGCCACTCGTGACGGTGCCCTGGTGGCCGTGCACACCTTCAGCATCCCTTGCAGTAAAACCCCTCACCTGCGCTGCACCACCCTCCCCTCAGCTCCGCGCACCCACGGGGATGGGGACGGGGGTTATTTCTTACTCACTTTGTCCGGCAGTGGTCAGTTTGGGCTCTTCCCCTTGAGTCTTTTTTTGCCTGCAAATATTTGCCTCCATTTGCTGAACTTGCAGGGTTGGAGGATGCTGGGTGATTTTCCTCCATAGAGGACAGATACAATTTCCTAGGGATTGTTTGCCGTGGGAAGCGGCTGTGCAGTTTTCGGGGGCGAGGAGCGGCATTTGCTGGCACAGCCGACAGCGGTGTAGGCTGGGAGCCTGCTGTCCCACCGAGACCTGGCTGTCTGGGTCAGGCAGTTCACGTGGTGCTGGGCCAGAGTCCATCCATTTTCAGGCGCTTGGCAAAGGCTTTGAAGACCGCCGTGTGCCTGAGGAGGGCGACCGGTGGCACATGCATCCTGGGGGGCAGCTGCAACGTCCCGTATCCCGTATCCCAAATCCCATGTCCCATGCCCTGCAGGCTCCAACCGAGACCACTGCCAGGCTCCAGTTACAATCCGGCCACGTGCTTGGTTTTGTACAAGAGACCCTCTCGGGTCCAGCCGACCCACTCCGGGTGCACTGGAGACGCAGCTCCCAGTGGGACACCAGGCACCCCTGCCCATGAATCCTAGCTCTCCTAGCAAACGTCTGATGATTTGGGTGGAGGAGGAGGGGTGAAGAGGCACCTTCAAAGTGAACAGCAAGCACCCCTTTAAGAGCCAGATAAACTATGTTGTTGGTTTTTTTCTTTTTTTGCCCTTAACAGAACAGTGGACTTGCACACGCTTGTACAATTCAGATAGCCTTTTCTAAGCCCAAATTTCTTGAGCCTCTGACCCTCGCAGGCTCCCTAGACTTGCCACTTCCCAAATGTGGTGTTACCTTCAGGTGCAACCACCACCTCCGCTCGGGGTGCCAGCGACGGCAGAGCCCAGGACTCGCGTCTGGAGAGGGGACGGTTGTCTCACCCTCCGGGAGCAGCAGTCACGGCGGAGCGGTGCCGGGCACGGCTGCTTGCAGCCGCATCCCTGCGCGCTGCTGCGGGTCTGCTGGCTGGAGGGTGAGGGGGGCGAGGAAATAAATGCACGGGAGCACATGCATACTATGGAAACTGCTCTTAGCGTTTGGCTTCTGCTTAGCGGGAAATAAGATTATCAAACAAGAACTGCTGCCTCTCGGAGCCTGGCGTCATTTCAGCATGCGATCTATCACGAGAGGCCGTGGGAGTGGGGAAGAGCTGCAGGAAGGTGCAGGGAAGGTGACTGGCGATGCCCTGACCCCCGGCAGCCCTGGAGGTCCCGGGGCAACTCCCATCAAAGTGGGGGTGTCAGCCTCACCCTGTATTGTTTAAACACCAGTTTGGGGTAATTGCACAGTGACCCCTGAAAATACAGCTGGGTCTAGCTTCTCAGCTGCAGGAGTAGCACCTTCCTCTCCAGAACCGCAGGAATGCCAGATGCAGGAATGCCGAGTAGATTCACCCATTGCATTAAAAAACTCCCCTTTTAATCATCCTTAATTTCATAACCCCCCAAAATCACAGGAGTTTAGATGAGATGAATGTACTCCTTTCTAAATGAGGGTTCAGAAATAAGAGGTTGCAAGGAATGATGGAGAAAGATGAGCATTAACAGCAGGTCAAACCAAACCTATCACCAGCTACAGATAAATTCCCAGAAGGCAAAGCCCGACCATCACCAGGATCCCTCTAACCACAGCCTGTCCCAGCACAGGCTCAGGATCAGCCCCCAGAGAAGAGTCAGGGCCACCAGGAATTTCCCATCGCAGCAGATCCAAGGGAAGCATTTTTCCACCTTTCGCAAGCAGGGAGCCAGCAGAAAGCCAACGCGAGGGGCAGTGGGCACGGCCCCAGCGCGGGCAGAGCTGTGGGATGGAGGTTCAAGGCTTTTCTGCCAGACAGCGTCAGACCTGAACTTCTTCATACGAACCAGCTGCCACCAGAAACACGCTGAAGAGCAATGTATGCCGGGACATATTTGTCGTGCAACAGAGAGAGAGAGAGACCACAACCAGGGCCTTGAGACACATGTTAGCACATGCATTGTATCTTACAAACCCTTTTAGTAAACCTAACCAAGAACAAATATTCCAGGGAGGTGCCTGGTGAAACCTGCCCTGACCCTCACAGGCTGCTCTGGCACGGCTGACCCTGGGTACCGAAGCATCACCCTCTTGAACACGGCGGGCAATAACTCGTGATGGGGGCATTTTTAGAAACCCTGTATACCTTTTCTGCCACTGCAGAACTATAAGTGGTTATCGTTTGGGCCGGAGGCCTGGCTGGGTTTGTCTTTCAAACGGCTCACAATAGAAATCTCTTCGCAGAAGAATTTGTTGAAAACCAGTTCAGCGAGAGAGAGAGGGACAATTGCTTTGTCATGGTATCTCTGCCCCGGCGTGTTGTGTGGCGTTCATGAATGCAGTAATCCTCCCTCTCTCCCCATTTGTTAAAGAAGAAAGATGCCTGACTCAGTATTTCTCTGTAATGGCAGTTACTATTTTTTGCCTTGTTTCCAACATCAGTGTCTGTTGGTTTAATGCTGTCGGAGAACAAAAGCAGATGCTGAGGCCTTGCAGAGCAGTTGCAGAAGCAACCAGTGACTTGCAGATTTTGTATACTCTAAATGCTGTAAGTGTAACGTGTTTGATGGAGGGACAGGGACTCACGCTTCATGCCTGGGTCGGAGGCAGCAATGGACTTCAGCCAGGGGAGGAGGCAGAGGCAGGTCTGCAGGGTGCAGAGTACCCGGCATCTGAAGGTAACAAAACTCTGCCTGCCACAAGCTTGCTCACACACTAAGGAAAACAGCATAACAAAAATGCTTCGTTTGCCTGGCTGCTAAACATGGCAGCTAAAGGCTAACACAGGCCCTCAAAGAGTGCCATGCTTAATATTTATGAATTCCTTTTAAGAATGGCTAATACACAGCCAGTGCTAAATATTATTCTATTAACCCCAGCACGGCATCTTAACACGCATCCATGGTCCAGCTTAAAGCCTAACCTTTGTTTTAATAAGGTAACAAAACCCACTCTTCTGGGTCTTAGAACTAACTCAAAAGTGAATTCAGAAGAGCCCCCTTTGCCCTTCTGTTTGTGCTTTCCCAAATTGCTGGGTCTGACCCTTCCCAGGATGAGACAGAGGCACTTTAAGAGGAGTGAAATCACCGCAGAAAATTGCATCCTCCAGAGTGGTGCCAGCAGAGAGAGAAAGATAAAAATGAGAGGAGAGCAGAATGGAAAAACAGCGATTAAAGTGATCCGGTGACCGAAATAACACTGCACAGAGTCGCTTACTGATGTGAAAAAGCCAGCTATTCCAGAAGGCTGGAAACCTGAGGAGCACGGAAGGGAATCCATCACACCGAGCGAGAGAGCCTGGAGCTCCCTGCAGCCATGGGGCAACCGCTCCACCGCCCAGCGCCGGGCTAAAGCCCAGGGCAATAATTACGGTCACTGAGCAATTACCGTCTTCCTCCTTCAAGCCCAGGTGCAGAAGCTGCCACGCTCTGCCCGGCCGCAGGGCCCAGCACAGCTCCCTGCCACCGCTCGCCCTCGCAGCCCGTGGGTTTGGCGTGAGAGCAGCAAACCCTCCCTGCTACGCACCTCTGCGGCATAACGCTCGGCTGGAAAAAATCGTGCAAAGCTGCTCCGACCTGCTACCTCGCACAGCCCCCCTGCAGCTGCAGAGCCCCTCACTGGGGTGCCTGCTGCCTGTGTACCCCCTTACTAGGGTCTGTAGCCCTTTACTAGGCTGTGTACCCCCTTACTAGGGTGTGTAGCCCTTTACTAGGCTGTGTACCCCTTTACTAGGGTGCGTGCCGCCTGCGTACCCTCTCAGCAGGATGTGTTCCCCCTTACTGGGGTTCATGCTGCCCCTGTATCCCAGACCCGCTCCCTTGCCCAGGAAAACCGTGCGGAGCTGCCTGGGGATGGACCAAGCTGACATCTCGTAGGCAGCATTTCCAAGCCTGAGGCATCCAAGCCTGACAGCTAACCCTGAGGCCAAAGATTAGAAAAGAGGCAGAAAAGGGCTTTCCACGTGAAGCGTTTTGCAGGGTGCAGGAGCCGGGCTGGCTGCTGTGCCCAGGGTGCCAGCCCCAGCCAGCTCCAGCCCTGGCTCCGCACCACTGACTCACAGGGTGACATCCAAACCCCTTTTGTCCTCTTCAGACTCATTTCTGGTGTGGTGTTGTCCTCTCTGAGTCGTCCTCCCAAAGATTTGCACTTTGCCCACAACAGTCTAGACACGCAGTTCATAAATGACTCATGACGTGCTTGTGCTCATAAAGTCTGTCCTTGCTTCTGGCTCTTAATTTAGATCTGTGCTTCAAGAGTTGAAATCTGGGCGTCAGCCTTGACCTCAGATCTTTTCTTCCCACGTCTCTGGAGTTATATCTGCCTGTCCCACCTGCAGACGAGCCTTGCCAGCACTCGCCCATGCAGGGACCTCATTTCTACAGAAAGCCTGAGCTCGCCAGCAGCACCTCCCAGAGCAGATCTCACCGCTGCCCTTTGCGAGCCACCGCCAGAGACCATGGCTGGATGGCTTCTCCTCCAGAGATGTCCTCAGGCATCCCCAGCGCTGCTCAGGGACAACCTACCGGTGCCCAGTGCTGCCCGTGCCCTTCCTCGCCGACCTCACACCTCCTCCTCCTCCACCCCTGTGTCCCTCTGCATGGACAGGGTGGTGGGGCCGGGCATGATCTCCTCCTGGCACTGCAAGACAGTGCTCCTGTACCCCGTCAGGACCCTTCCCTGGGTCCCACGAGAGGCACCGACCACCCCAAGGTGAAGCCAGCTCCGGCGGTGGCCCGTGCAAGGTGCACAGTGGCCCTTACGGGCGCAGCTCCCACCTGGCATCCCCAGCCCAGGGTTTGCAGGCAGGCAGCTTGCCCAGCCTGCACGCCAGCCTTCAGGGCACGGTCACCCTCGCTTGCTCAGGGTGGTCCCCGAATTGCACGGCGAGCCTGTCTGGTCTGTGCTTAGGTCATGGAACAAGAGCAGGAGCTCCGAACGAGTTATTTCACTCGTTTGCTCTTATTCTGCGCTGCCCGGGCGGACAGGAGGGGGAGATCTTTACCGTGACAAATCCCAGTCTGTGCATCAGAAGATGAACTCCAGATCCAAGCTGTTTGCTTATACCAGAGACACTCTGCACGCCATAAAGCCCCCCCCAAAATTATGCCAATCACTGGAGCTCAGTGCCAGACAACCTGGCTGCTTTCTGCACGTCTCCCCTGCCACACGCTGCCTGGGGCAGTCGCACAGGCGACCTTCTGCATCCCTGCACCATCCAAGCAGGAGATGGACCACCCTGACCCCTCCGTTCATTTCCAAACACCCCCCCCCAGACCTAGTGCAGGGCCGTTCCCATAGCCGTGGCCTGGCAGCTCCCCAAAGCTTTCACCCACTCTGATTACTTTTCTCCCTAGAGAGGTCACTCGTTACTTCTCTAACAGCTGCACATCCTCACAGGGCATGTTTATGTTATACAGAAGAATACTACTCAACTGGGTACATTTTCCACTGGAATTTCCATCTCCCTTTATATTTGAGTTTCAATTGCAGGTCAAATCTTGGACATAAAACACCCTCCCTTCCCTTTCCTTAATACTCCCTTTGCTGCGGGGTGTTCTAAAAAGCTTCTGACTGATGGGAAAAGTTTACCAACTGCCAAACTCTAAATGGGGTTTTTGTAGCTTACACCTAACCTGGTGCAGATGCGATCCTCTGCGGGTGCACATGCGTGGGTGCCACGCAAAGCGCAGGAAATGGTGCAGGCAGTCGGGGGATGCTCATTTACTCCCTGGGGACCCTGCACCCCAGCGTGGGGGCTGAATGCGTGGCTCCTGAGTAAGAAAAAGATAAAAACCCATTGGGGTCCCGGCCAGGGATGCCGTGGCAGGCAGGGATGGCAGCTCCTGTTCCCCAAACCGTGGAGCTGGCACACGGCGGTTCGGTCCCATCGCCCGAGCCCGGCTGCATCCATCGCCCCTCTCCAGGCTGGCTGCTGCGTGCCCGGGGCTTCTGAGAGCAGCTGCCCTGGGGGGTCAGAGCTGGAGCTGTGTCTGGGGGCTCGCTGACCGGCTCCTGCTGACCGGGGCGGGCAGCTGGCAGCATCAGACGTTTTGGAGGACGCTATTGTGTGCGAGCGCAGTTTGGATCAGCCCTTTCCTGCCCACGTAGCGCTGTGGATAGGGGATGTTTGCGCCCTAAGACCAGCCAGGTTACAAAGGGGAAAGCTACGTATACTGGGGTGCATTTATGTAATTTTTAAAAATTCAGCCGAGCTAGGACAAGTGTCTTACGAATTGCACTGGGGTGGAGACACTCCACAAACATGTAAAACATTAACATCAGCATGCAAAGTACCTGCAAGCAGATCACTGCAGCCTGCTCCTGGCACTCCGTTTTTTCCAGGGCCGTGAGCAGCCCCCGTGTCCTGGCACCGCTGCAGCACAACAGGGATGGCAAAGCTTGCATCCCACAAGGCTGCCTTTTTTTTTGTCCCAAAGTTTTTTGGTTTAGTTTGGGGTTTTCCTCCACTTAGACAAACCAAGGCACCTTTGTGCCTCCTATCATTGCTAGCATCCTCGGCTGCATCCCTGTGGGCCAGCTTGACCCCACAGCTTTCCCCTAAACCAGCTGTGGAAACACCGGGCACGACAAACATTCCCATGTCTCTAGACTGCCCACTCGGGAGCTGGAAATAAACAGCGTGGGTGTCACCTCCGCGGGCAGCACTCTGCGAAGCGCTCGGTACAGCAGCTGAGTTTCATCAGGTAGTTAAAATTGCAGACTTCTCTCCTGCGACATGCTTTTTATGGTGGTTTGTTGTTTACAGAGCTGAGAAAGGGTAGAAGAGCTTTTCAAAAAAATATCCCCTTGCCTCTGAGGGTACTGTTATGGAAACCCGCGGCAGCATCCGAGGCAGGGCACTGTTTTCCTTGGAGCAGTGCAGGAGCGGCTGCCTGCTCCTGCCTGCTGACACGCAGCCTGCGGTCACGCTGCCTGCTTCACAGATGTCACGGGAAGGACTGAATCGGTGCCCACCTCTTTACAGACGCAGGTGCCTTGGTGTACCCCTGTCTGGGACAGGGAGGACCACAATTAGGGCTGTATCTTCTACCGAGGTCTGGCACGTCCCAGTGTGTGATTCATGCTCCTTTCTAGGCTGGAAATGAGGATGACAAATGGACAGCCCAGTGTCCATGGGCCTCCAGAGCCACCCACTGCCTGGAACTGAGAAATCCCCAATTTTTGCCTAAAGACCGTGGGTCAAAGAAGTGACCTGTCTGGCTCTACAGACAGCACGAGGTGGAGATGCACAGCTTCTCTCCCTAGTTTACTCCAGTGGCGAGTTATCCACAGCTAATTATTCTGGGGTTTTTCCCGACCTGCTCATCTGCACATAACAAGATTCAGCTTTAAGCTTGCCTTGCTCTGATCTTTCATTTGAAACTCTCCTTGCATGCTCTTGTGCACTGCAGTATGCACTAGAAAGCATCTTCTCCAGTCCTAAAGTCATGCAGATAAGAAAACTATTATTTACTGGAAGATTTTCCTGGTAACAGCAATTATTATCTCAAGATTTTCTCGCACTGTTAAGTTATTGAGCAACAGTGTGCACGGGAAAACACAGCCCAAGCTGTTTGCTCAGGCAGCTCAGAGAAAAAAAACAGGAGTTAGCATCCATAGCTACTAGATGCTAAATTTAAAATAAGATCTTGAGCAGCAGAATTAAGAACAGAATTCTTCCAGCCAGTTTTTCTTAGAACTTAACAAGACAAACTATATAGTCCTTATACAGATATTTCAGAATGAACAAAATTAACTCCCTGTGCATTTTCAGCATAGTAAATCACTGCTGAGCTTATGGTGAACCCAGAAACCAAGTGATTTTCCTTGGAACAACCAAGACTGAGACTATGCTGGAGGAAGTTTGATTTCTGAGTGATGATATGTCTACTGATGGTTAACCACGAGGATGGATGTGGGGTTTCACTTGGCCTGGAGATGAAACCCTCAATTCCAGCATCCTCTGCTTCTTTGGGGAAGGACATGGTATAAAGTCTGAACCCAAACTCAAATCCCAGTTTTGAAGCCTGAGCCAACCCTTGATTGAGCTTGGCCGCCCTTCAGAGGGCCAGCTGCAGGAAGTGTTGCATCTGACACCACATGAAAATTCCTGCTTTTCGCTCCTAATTCGAGCTTCATGCCTTATTAGCACCAGCACACTGAGATTTCGGACCCATCTGAGCACTGAGAGATTGGCGAGGGCTCGAGGCTGACAGAGGGTGACCAAGAGGAGCGGTGACCAGGCACGTACCTGAAACAGGACCATCGGCAGGAGGTTTTGCTTGGGGTGGGACTAGAGGGCTCAGACGGGACGTGGTACAACAGGAGAACCAGATCAGCCCCTTGGCGTAAGAGCATTGCATAGAGTGAGATTTTGGGGCTAGAGTCTGTCATTTGGCATCAGCCGCTGGTTTTACCGGGCAGAGCTGGCCTGCAAACAGAGCAGCAACCCGCTGCAAGCGGCCATGCATCTGCATCTCCCGTATCAAAATGCAACAAGGGACAGAGAGAAGGGAGGAGAGCTGGAGAAAAGCAACCATAACCAGAGCAGGAAAACAAAGCCGTGAGAAGCCTGCTCGCAGCCAGGAGCGGCGGCGGCTGGCGCTGCTGTCTGTCTGTCCATCCGTCCGTCCATCCATCCGTGGGCGCGCGGGGCGGGAGCCGGCGGCCGCGGGGCAGCCACACCTGCAGCGCGAGCCCAGCCAGCTCCCGCTTTGTGGTCTGACATTTTGGCCAGTGTCCTGCGTGGACACTGGGGGCGGCTGGCGGGGGGGGACGGACGGTGACATTTGCAAGGCGGGTGAAGCATCGACCAGCTTAACCTCCCTGCCTGCTGGGAATGGGGCAGCGGGTCCCGAGCAGGGTGCGGATGGGGGGGTCTGCTGTCGAGACCCTGCTGCAGGGTCCGAGCCCCCCGCGCCCGGGGGCTGCTGAGCAGGAGCCGATGGGGGGAGATGCCGCTTCACCCCTCCATCGCTGAGTGCCCCCCGCCCAGAAGGGTTTCCTATGTCGCCACAAAACATTTCAACTTCCAACAACCAAGTAGTTTTTACAGCATCCCTTGTGGTTTCCACTTCCTCCAGACACTTTTCCCCTGGGAAGCAAAAACACACACGCAAGACCCACGGAGGAGAGCTGTGCGCAGCCCTGCGTTCAACCGCCCGCTGCCTGCTGGCAAACGCCTGAAACAAGGTACCTGCACCCGGCGCGTCGTCCCTGGGTCCCCAGCAGCCTCGGCAGCCCAGAGCCATCCTCCTCGGGTGCCAGAGACGAGACCATGAGGACTGCGTAACTCATGGCATGTGTTAGTGGCTGCTCCCAGCCGGTCCCGTGTGCCGGCACGTCTCGGTCCGCACAAGCGAGGTGCCGGGAAGCAGCGCTGCAGTGAAGGATGGGAGAAGAGATGATGCTTTAGGTTGGTCTCGGCATGAGCCTGCAAGGGGGACAGGGCACTTGCAAAAGGCAGGCAGCGCATCCCGTCTCCCAGAGGGAAGGGTAAGCCCTTGGTGTTACTCCACTAATTGCTTTTTTTAATTAGGGTGCCTGTTGCAGTGCTACTGGGGCGGCAGAGCTAGAGGTGCCCACGGCGAATCCCCCGGGATGAGGGAGCAAACGTTGGGTGCAGCTGGGCCCTGGGCTGCTCCCGGCTCTCACCTCCCGCCAGCACCGGCACAGCGGTCACAGCCACAGCCACGGCCACGGCCACGGCCACGGCTCCGGCCCAATCCCGGACCCACGGTCCTTGCTCAGACCCTGGTCCCTGGGGAAAAGCTGCAGCGAAAGCATCTGCCTGCGCTGGACAGGGCAGCCTCGCCAGTGAACGCTGTGAATGGTGTCTTAAAATAAAGATGAGCTCTCTGCCTGGGGAGGGAGGGAGCCAGGGAGCAGTGGGGGAGCAGCAGCCACCCCCGGGATCCTCCCAATAATCGGACAATTGCATTGCCTCTACTGCAAAGCCCAAAGGTGTCCCCTTGCCCCCTGGGTGCAATACATCCTCCACCCCATCCTTGGCTGGAGAGGTTGAGCTTTTGCAATTCTCCGTCCAGTGTGTTCTTTCCATACAGCAGATCCCACGCATCTGGCTCGCACCGGGAGTTAGCGCTTAAATCCCCCACATGAGACAACGGGATTTGCTTCTGTAGCCAGCGTTGCTCGTGTACGTGTCCATGGTCTTGGGCTGAACCCAGACAGGACACATGGGGCAAGACCCTCCTGGCAAAGCTCCTGCTCTTGGGCTGGATCGACTCCTGGAGCTGGAACTGTAATTAAGTTAATCACTAGATTGCAAAAAGGGCGTGGGTGGGGAGGTGGGAGAGGCTGGAAGATAATTAGAAAGCGGATCGTCACCTTGTTTTCCTGTCACCCCACGGATGCCACCAGTTTGCTGAGATGTTGCATTGGACGTCCCAGCTTGAAGAAGAAGCTGGGATGTCCCAGCCTCAAAGCCACGCAGAAATCACGCATGGCTTTGAAGCAAAACATCCAGCTGTCGGCAGGCCATCGCTCAGCCGGGCTCCGCGCGGGGAGGTCCTCCGCCACGCCGTGCCGTTCTGCCCGCGGGACGTGCACACATCCCCAGGGCTGCCTCTGCTGTGCGGAAAGATGGGACGGGAGCTAAAGCAGGGCTGGGATGGCATCAAATGACCGAATCCAGCCTCAGCGACCTCATGTCTCTCCAGCCGTGGTATGGAGGCAGCCTCGGGCTGGGCAGGGCTCCTCGCCGGGGCTGGGACGCTGCCGACAGCGTCCGTCGGGGTCTGCCGAGGTGCGAGGGGTGCTGGGGGAGCTGCCCAACGCTCGCGGCACCTCCAGGAAGGCGACGGTGGGGACCTGCCCCCCTGAAGATGTGTTTTCCAAGGGCTGCCAGTGGCCCGCTGGTGTAGGGTTTTCCCCAGTGGTATAGGATTTTCTCTCTTCACCTGGAGCCGGATGCCCTTCCCTAGTATGGTGATTTATTTTTAAATGCTGCCTCGGAGGGATGGTGAGCAAAGGGACAGGTTAACCCCTGCTGCAGCTCGTAACTGAGAACCCCCTGTCCCTTCCTCCTGGGCAGGATGCAACCTTTTCTTCAGCTGTCTTTACTGTGATGCTCCGGGGGGTTATCCTCAGCCTTTTTTTGGGAAAGAACTCACTCACTCTTGGCATTAGTGATAGCCACTCAGTAAACCTCTAAAAGTTTCACATTTACACTCCTGTCTGTTTTACCTAACACAAATCCAGTGTGACCTAACTGGAATGACTGTGTTTTCTGGTGGAGAGCAGAAGATGATGACAGCAGGCATTAGTTAAATTAATTTCTGCAGTTTTGGTCACACTTCACATCACATATTCCACTTACAAAGGGTAAACCCTGACTGATAAATATTTCACTAAGCAGTTAATCATATCGCTAGAGGTAAAATCATCTTGCCATAAACACTGACTAGAAACAAGCCAAAGCATTCCGCTGATATGCACAAAATGATCTATTACATATTTATCATATGCTTTGCCTAATCACTTAAGTCCTTCTAAGCGGATCCATAGTCCAAGGAATTCGAGCCATGCCTTGCGCTGCCAGCCCTTTGAAGGGAAAGCAGCCCTTGCAGGCTGGCTGTGCTGATGATAACCCCAGACCCACTGTGCTGCAGCTCCTGGAGCAACCAGTGCACGAGGAAGCCCCTTGCTGATCTCTAATCCTTTCCTGGGTGAGGAAATCCATCCCACGCAGTGGGTCTCTCAAACGTATAATGTATAAAATCCCTGTTTATCCGAGAGATGTTTACTCTGCACGCTCGCTCAGTTCTTGGATCGCCCCAAAGCCGTGCCTGTCAGCCCGGCACCAAGTACAGGGCGCTTCAGGAATCCCTCAGGACAGGCAATGAGTGGAGGAAAGCCAGAGCCTGAATTCCTTAAAAATATTTTACCTGTTGTAAGTGCTTTCCGTTCCCATACTTAGTGTCTGAACTGCCTAGGAAGTGACTTGCTCTATCCAGGTGGCTGCAGTCAAAAGTGGGAATGGGAAATGAGCCCATCAGGAGGTGATGCTGTCTGATCACAGCTGAGTCACACCCTGGAATAAATAGGATTTCTGCTTTAATGGAGAAAATAACACTTTCCAAAGTGAAACCAACTGCAGTGTTTCCACTGAACTCACCGAGCCTGATTCAGGAGACACTGATCTCATTAACTGAAGTCTGACAAAATCTTCAAAGACTCCCGGGTTTAGCTGGCTTCTCGCCTCTTCGGAGTTTTCTGGATGATCTTTATCTGTGATCAGCTAGATGACAACTGTGATTAACTGCACTTGTCATCGATGCATCCACACATGTTCTGAAGGGGTGCTTAACAGAGGCTATCCACAACATTTCTTTCCAATCCTATATAAAGGATTGTATCCAAAGACAAGGACAATTTTAATGTATTTGAGTCAACATCCGATCTTGTTTTAACCCATGGTAGATGAGATATTTCTGGTTTCCTCCGCGTAGTAGCCAGGTATTTTATACTTAAGGAAAAAAAAAATAGGCTCACCTTAGGTGGTCACCTCACAGCTTCAGGGACAACCTGTGGGACAGAGGCACCATTTGGGCATCAGAGGCTGTGACGAGGCTGCGCTGACGATCCAGCGTGCTCAGCTGCAGACACCACACTGGGGTCCACCAGCCTCCGGTGCAACCTGCTTTCATGAACCTGCAAAATTGCTGCAACTGATCTCAGGAAAATGGATCTATTCAAGCAAGTCAGGAGGAGTCTAAAGAAAAAGGAGTGGAAAGGAAGCGTTGGAGAGATGGACAGGAAAGAAAAAGAGGCAGAGAAGTTTTAGCACCAGGACAAGGGACTCCGTCTCCCCACAGTTACTCACCACTCTTGGTCTAGGTAACCTTTGCTGTCTCTGACGAGATGGCTCATTAAGCTACTAACGAGTTTGACTGGTGGATGGAGGTTTGTGGATGGTAGTGGAAGATGCTCATCTCCCAGCTGAGAAGCAACAACTTCCCATCCTCGTGGTCTCCAGCTACTGCATGTGTACAGAGGGGTGGCCAGAAAAGGCATGGGGTTAGTTCCCTCAGAGAGCAGGAATCACTGCAGGGACAGTTCCCTGGGCAGAGGGATGTGCCCAGAGTGTGCCCAGTTCTGCCGGGAGCCCCACGGGACCCAGCACGGCTCCTCTCTGCTTGGCTCCTCTGCTGAGACTGCTACCGAAAACCTGGGGCGCTCGCAGTAGTGACGGGAGGTTAAGTCGTAGCTGGCCACTAAATTTGTGTCACAGGAGCCACAAGAGAGCCACGAAAATACCCTCGAAGCCACACACAACTCATTCTGAGTGTGACCTGGCAGTCCAGGCATGCAAAAAACTCTTGGGCCATTAGCAATCCCCCAAGTTGCCAAAGTTTCATCAACACTGCCTTTGTACTGCAAGCAAAGGAGAAAACAGTACTATCTGGTAAAGTCTGCATTGATTTTAAAACAGGAAGGGAAAAGGACCTCACTCCTTTTCCATGGCCCCCAGTGTACACTGTTATTTCGGAGCTCACACAGAGTTTGCCTGTTATTGGCAATGTAACCAGCCCTCGATGTTCAGACTCAGATGCTTGCAGAATTTGGGATTTCACATCAAAGCCACTGGTTTGGCCGCTGCAGCAGCAGCGGTCGGTGATAAAGTTTGGAACCAAACCCAAACTTCTCAGAATTTCACAGCTATTCCGGTCCCGCGCCGGGCTCATCTCTCCTCGCTGCTACAAGGAGCACGCACGCTGCAGTGCTCCAGCCACCGAAGTTCAGTAGGACCTGGTTAAAATTAACATTCGGGTTTAACTCTCTTTTTAAGCCCTTTTTTCCTTCAGAAAGCTATTTCTGATCTTTTGGGATTCTGACATCTCCTTCCACAGCCCAGGAGGAAGAGCCGAGTGCCACCCAGCTGCTGGTGGGACCCTCTGCTCCCTCTGCCTGCAGACGGGGCTGGGGCCACCCCAGTGCAGATGCCCTGGGTCCAGCTCCCAGTGATGATGCAGTTCATTCTCAGTGGTTTTCTCTTAGGCAACACAGCATGGGAAAGCTATGGGAGTGAAGTGGAAGGGGTGGGAGGAAGGAGGAGAGCCACGAACACAGCTGGTCTTGGACAAACACTCTCCAACTTGTGCTCCAACTTACTGTCCTAGAGTGACCAGCAATGTCAACTGCTCAGCAGCAGCCTTCCCCCTCTTACAGCAATCTCCTCTTGGAATATTTTCCTTTCTCCATGTGGCACCAAATAACTGCTGGAGTGTGGTATCTCTCAGCTTAGCATGTTGGAGAGAGCTTTCTGTTCTGCTTTGAGCTATTTAATAATTTTGTTGGGCTTCTACCCAAAGAAATAAGGCCCTTTATGTTGTCTTTGGTTCAGGTTCTCTCTCTCTCACTCATGCTTTTTAATTCCCATAAAAACCTAACATGTTCCTGCCAAAAGTATAATAGTAGGGCCATGAGTGGTGGTGTGTGTAGAGTACCAACTCCAGAGTCATAAAAGTATGAGAACAGCAATAGTACTTAGCAAGGAGAGACAATGGGAGTGGAAAATAGTGTTCATTCAGCTTCTCTTGTGGAGTCAAAGGCAGCTGGCGAGCAATAAATGCGTTCTAAAAATAGCAAAAACAACCTTAAAGGAAACGTGAAAATGAAGAAGCCATTTCCAGTCGAGCTGCTCTCTTAAAGCGATCTGTGGGTGCCCTTGAATGCGCAGACCTTCAGGTGACCAAGGGGAGCATCCCAGCCTGTGCCTCGCTCGCACTGGCTGCAGCCTAAGTTTGCCGAGATCCTGATCTGAGCTCTTGGCTTTGGGATATTTGTTTCTCGCTTCTATCCGTCATCAACCCAGGAGACTTCTGAGTGCCTTTTACCCTCAGATAAAGGTTCAAGAAAAGCTTTAGTTCCAGTAAATTGCACAATACCACTGATCTTGATTAATGCTCAGTAAAGTACTAAAGCCTTGTGTACCACATTGAACGACTTGAAGGCTTTCGTTCAGAGAAAGCCTGGGAGACAGTTGACGTTAAAAAACTGAACTACTACAAAAGTATGATCTCTTGACAGAAACATAAATTTTGGGACCAGACACTCTGAGCAATACGTAATTTCAGCTGCCTGACAATTGTGTTAAAAAAGGATTTTGAAGCTATACTTAGCTAGTCCATCACCTGCTTTGGAAGGCCACCAGCAACCATAAAGCTTCTGAGCTCTCGTGGGTTACTTCACCAAACTCATCGCAGGATACCAGGGCTAGCCCGTGTTATCACTTGCAGAAAGCACTTCCCAAAAACCTGGTCTGTGTCAAATGGGGGATCTGTGAAACTTCACAGCTTCCAAACATACGAAGTCTGAACGCACCAGCGCTGAGATGGACACGGCTTTTGTGCGATTCAGGAGCAAGGGCATCAGCAGAGGTGGTTGTAAAACTTGGTCAGACTCCCTGGGAAAAAGTTCATACCTTGGGCTTTGCAAATAGCTCTGGGGCAAAAGCGAGCAATGAGGAGATGTGCGACACGGGGAGGAACTGGTCTGGGGCGATTTTTAAACGTAGATAAGAGCCAGGACAGCTTCCAGTGCAAAACAGCACATAGCTGAGGAGGCGCTGGGCTGATAAAGTAACACTTGGTAGGTGTTGGTCCAGCAAATGTGACTTACCAAACAAGAGCAAAATGGTTCTGGAGAAAGGGCAGTGGGGAAAAGTTTGAAATAATTTGTCCCTGCATTTTGACTCCACATTCAGCTATGGTATTAGTGGTTTAATACCTCCGTCTGCAGCAAAACACAGGCTGATAGTTAGGAGGAAAGAGAAGCTGTTGTGAACCAACAGCTACCAGAAGGAACTGAGGCCTGGGATGGCAGGGAATATTATTTCTTTACGGTTATGTGTTCCTCTCCTAGGAAATCTCTCTGTTCTGATAGAGACCCCAAGGGGACACGTCTGAGAGTAAGGGATGAAGTCTATGTACAAACCAAAGCTGGTTGCAATGGCTGGGTGCGTTTTCAGCAATAGCGATGAAGTCTTTATTTCCAAGGTTTCAGCTTTTAGCAATCCAACTTGCAGACATTTTTATCTTCTGCAGGCTTTTGGGATCTACTTGAAGGAGTAGTTTCCCCTCCTTGCAGCTGCATTTGCAAATTTAAATACTTAAGAGTTTACAACCAAATGTTTAGAGATTATATGTATATGTGTGTGTGTGTATTGCAAAGAGTTGCAGTCCTTAATATCTCCCAGGTCACTCTTTAAGTACCACGGCAAACCCACACAGTATGATACTGGCTCCATCCTAATGTACCAGTAGCACAAAGCAGTGCTAAAGAGACATTTTTACAATCTATAAATATATAAATATATATAAACAGTGACTATATAATATTTTCCATAATATAGCTATGGGAATACATGACATTTAAAGTAATTTCCTGTATCTAGATTTATACTGTGCCCTGTCTTTTTCTGTTCGTAAATCCACTTCGCTATAAGCACTATGGAACTTTGTATATGAAAGACAGCATACTCATGGGAGGTTTTAAAAGTAGTTTCTAGGCTAGAAACATTCAGATAAATTTGAATATACCTGGAATACGCGTGGGACTCTGGTCCCCACCCACACCTGGCCACGGCACCTCCTGATCCCACGGCCACGGCTGCAATGGCAGTTCTCACCCTCCGACATTCACGTCTTTCTCTTATCGGTCTGATGATGCCTTCAAGGTTTTGGCACGGCGTCTGCTTAAACATGGATCATGACCACACAGCGTCTCGCAAAATGAGGTTTCAGTACGATCTCCGTGCATTTCCCCAGTCCCCCAGGAGAGCACCGGAGCCCCGCGGGAAGGAGCACTCACGAGATGGTGCTTGTTGCTCCTGAGCAGCTGGCAGTGCCCCATGCCCAGTTACACCCTTCTACATCAGCCAGAGCTTTGCCTTTCCCTTTTAACCACTTTTTGGGGGATGCAAAGGTGCACAAACACCCTAATTGAGACTCAAAGTTCCTTTTTTCCGTATACTACTGATCAGTGTATGGGTAAATCTCCTGCTTACCGCCCAGGCAGTGAAAGCCTCCTGCCCCTCTGCTCATCTCCCACAATAGCTAACGTTTGTTCTGATCTTTAGCATGTGTGTGCCTTGGCCAGGTGAGATGCAGAGTGCCAAGATATGAAGTAATATTTGCTATCTGGCATGCGGTACGTGTTGCAATACCTAGTCATAATGGTGTTTGAAAGTTATAATAGTGGAGAGAGTTATTAACCTGGGCTCCCTTCCTGCCTCTTGTGGGTTTCAATCAGACACTGGGTGTTTTTCAAACTTTTTTTTCGAGCCTATAATTTTAGTACGTACGTCAATAGAAAGCAGAAAGAAAACAGAATTTACTATGATAAAATTAAAAGGACAGAGTCCCTACTGCCCAGCTACACCCAGTGAGGAGACAACCCCCCCCACCACCTCCCACGCTGGAGGAGCATCACCTTTTGGGCTGTGTCACTGCCGGAGCCATCATCCACGGTGTGAATCACCTGCCCCGCAGCCAGCCCGGGTACCGGCCGGGGACCACCGGGCTCCCTCCCCTCCCTTTAAAAGCCTGGCAGCAGCAGCGTGTGCCAAGCACTCGGTGCCGCAGCCCCTGCCATACGCCACCGCATCTCTTGCAGCCCGGCCGGCCGTCGGGAGAGGCTGAGAGATGGCCGAAGGGGAAATCACTACCTTCACCGCCCTGACCGAAAAGTTCAACCTTCCCCTGGGGAACTACAAGAAACCCAAACTCCTGTACTGCAGCAACGGGGGCCACTTCCTACGGATCCTCCCAGACGGCAAAGTGGACGGGACCAGGGACCGCAGCGACCAGCACAGTAAGCAAACCCGATGGGGCTTCTTGGCACTCCTCCTTGCTCCTATGGTTTTGTCAGCCTTTATCAGCCAGGAAGGGGGGAGCTGGAGAAGATGGGCTCTGTACCAGGCTCTCTTTTCTCCCGGTGGCAACACGCCTTCCAGGAGGTCAGCACACACACCAAACACACCTGCAGCCTGTACGCAGAGCCCGGGGAGGCACGGTATGTATGCTATTTCACATCTGCAGAAGTATTAAATCTGAAACTGGTCATCAACATAATCGCAGGCAGGCAGACTACACAGGACCGAAGTGCTAATTGCAGCACAGCTGGCTTACGCGGCAAGCTGGCAGCTGGAAAAAAAGGCTTAGGAGCAGCCTCGCATCCTACACACACACAGCCATCCCACATAATTCTATGGTATCTTTGCATGTGCTCTGGGTTAGAAGATTCAGCACAATAGTGGGGCTGTGCAAATGCAATGTTTCCCAGCAGCGCGCTGCAGGTGTGCATCTTCGTACACGAAGTTGTCAGCCAGAGCAGGAGGTCGGGCCCAGATTCCTCTGCGTGCAGAATGGATTTTATCTGTATGTTCTGCACACGGTGTCCCCTTGCCTTCGGGGAACTTCCCTCTCCCCTTATGCAGCAAATTAAATTTCTGCAGGATGCAAAAGCAGATTCTTGCAGAGGCAAGACTCAGGTGAAATAGTTATTTTGTGACTTACGGCTTTAGAAATGCACTCGTGTTACCATTCACTTTTGTTCTGAAACCAAGTATGGCTTATTGTATGCTGAAACAGTTACAATACATTTTACATGCATCTGTGTGTCCCAAAGATTTAATGGGCCATCCATGGCCAGGGCCTCCTCTTGCCCGTCCCCGCTCCCTGCAGTCGCTGATGCCGGCGGTTCCAGCCCATGGGACATCGGGGACCTGCTGCTGGGATCAGCTGGCCACACAGATGCCAACACTTTTCTGACCATTTGCACATCCCACTGCCTTTCTAGGAGCACATTCGTTCTCTATAATTGGCATCAAAGTTTACCCTAGGAAGCTGGCAGGACTTGCTCGCCAGAAAGTGCCGGTTTTGTAAATGCTACTATAAAGTCCTGCAGACTATCTGACGTAGGGCAAACCTTAATATAAAAAATTAATAATATTATCCTGTATGGCAAGGCAGGGTGCATGTTTGTCCTATTCAGCAGTTTTCCATGTCACCAAAGGCATCAAGAGCCCTTTCCCTGCCAGCAACTCACACGACCAGAGCCAAGGCGCGGCGCTGAGGCTCTCTTGGCTTTGACCCAGCCACGCAAAGCCATTAGATGAGAGCTGAATACCTGGCCCTGACACCAAGAAGCCCCTTGCCCTCGGCAGCTCTCCCTGCTGAGCCCGGCCAGGCCATCAGCAGTGACCAGGGGGGCTGTGCAGAGCAGCCCCCTCCCTGGCAAACCACTCAGACAAAAGAAAATGGCTGTCTGAGGACAAAGACAAAAAATCCAAGGAATCGGTTGGGAACTTTTAAGCTTTTAGGGTTCTTGCACTTCCAAAACGCTTGGGAGGATTTTTTTAAACCGATGCTCGAGCACAGCTGGACCAGCAGCGCAGCAAAGCTCCCCGTGGGGCTCTGCAGGCAGCGGGGTCGGGCTCTTCCCCACTGCCGCACGCCGGAGCTCTCGGTTCTCGGCAGAAACCTCTGGTTACACCATATCCTGAACATTTACTGGAATATAACTGGGACCTGCCAGGCTCCTATCTGGTTAGAAAGAAGGGCTGGGAGCAGCCAAGTTCGCCTTACAAAGTGCTAAGAAAAGCACTTTTATTTTCTTTAAACCACAAGCGTACATGTGGCTTTCTCCCCCAAACTTAACCTTTCTTCTTGTTATTGTTGTTTTAATGAAAGGCAGTTTACAGCAAAGTTTTAATTATAAACACTGTTTCCCCACCACTCGCACAGCACGTGGCAGCGCTGGGGGACGGGCGAGGATGAGCTCACCGAGGCTGGATAAACAGCGCGGGGCAGGCAGCCTCCAGCCTGGAATAAACTGGGCACTAACCCTTCTGAAACCCTTACAAGAGGCAGACAAGGACGCTGACCCAAAGGATCCGCAGGAGACAGGACCGGGCTCACAGGACCCACAAGCCAGTAGCTGGAGAAGTTGTATGAACTCAGCCAGCATCTCTGCAGCATTTTGCCAGAGCTAAGATTTTGCTGGAGTCAGATGGGGGACACAGAGATGCCCATGTGCCCCGCGGAGCTCAGCACGGGTTTTTGCAGAGCCGGTGGCAAGGCAGCATCTCCTGGCACACGGAGCGCTACCAAGGACATGAGTGTCCAGCCCCCGCGCCCCAGCCTCGAGCCCACCGTCTCACGGACGGACGCTGCCACGCAGCCCAGCCTTTTTTCCCTCTGGCAAAGCAAGCCGGTCATGTTGGAGTGAGCGTTTCCCCTCCGGCCACCGGTCCCCACAGCCGCACCATGCACACAGGCAGCAAGTGCAGGCAGCGAGAGCGCAGGCAGCGCTCCTGTGCATGGCACCCGCTGCGCCCCGGCACGCTCGCACCTCGCCGGCTGCTGGCCTGGGACCGTGTGTTTGGAAACCTCTGCCAGAAAGGAACCTCCTGTAAATGATCTCGTAAACTTGGGTATCCGAACGTACAAATATTTACAGAGAAAACTCCTGGAAGGGCTGCGTGCCAGCGGAGCAGCCCTGCCGGCGAGGTAGCCTGCCTCTGAGCACCGATGGCCGCCCACGGTCCTGTGCCTGCGCCTGGCAAATGCCGGAGCTGCTCAGCACCGCTCCCCGGCATGCAAGGGGAGCAGCCCGGACCGCGACCTGCACCGTGGGATACTGCTTACACAGCTGGGACAAGCACCGGCCAGCGTGGAGCCAGCCAAATCCATACGGGAAACCTGGAGGTGACAGCGGGGAGAGAGGCCCCCAGGGAGGGACGAGGCACGGGAACGCTCATGGCTCATCCGGGGAGCCAGTGTGCATAGCTGCGTTAGAGCCTGCATTGGTGCCTTGCAAACTGCCCATGTGCATTTTGTTCCAGACAAATATCAAGAATTCATATTTTTATCTTAAATTGCTTTGCCAGGCACTAGCCCCAGAATCAGGTAGGATCTCTAAGGACAGCAGAATTCACTCGCTCCAAGCCTTTGTCGTCCAGCCCTACGTAAGGATTCCCTCACCACGTCTTTTGCTGCCGTGCATGGGCATCTCGAGCTTGCACCATGAAAAGAAAACTTACCAGGACATTGTAGACCCTCAAGGATAAAGCCCATGCTCAATTCCACAAACAGCCTTATTTTCTCTGTTTCATCCCATTACTTCATGGAAGGAAATATCTGTACAGATGTGTAAAAAGTGCAAGAATTTGTGCATAAGCTCCTTCCTCCAGACCCACCGTTCTCCCTCCCTCTGCGGCTAGAGGCCTTAACGTCCCCATCAGCAGCTGGAGGGTCCCCCCGCTCCCCTCTCTCAGAGGCAGTTTTTAGGACAGTATCATCATTTTTAACTCCCCGGCTGGACTTCTTGGCCACATCCTGGGGCTGCAGCACTGCAGCGAACGCAAGGTGGGCTGGGGGCTCTCCCACTGCGGGGTTTGCTGGCTGCCAGCGCCCGGCCTGAACCAGGCGAGCACTGGGACTGCGTATTACTGCAAATCTGCACCCAAACAATTTACTATATTAACCATCATTTACTGAGCAGAAAATGCCAAAAATTAAGAATGTGAACCATTACAGCAAAGATTTCACTGGGACGGGGGCTTCTGCCATGCCAAGAGGTAACGTTACCGTTTACCTCATCCAAATAAGGATAAAATAAAATAAATTTTAAAAGGAAGGAAAGCGCTGGAGTTGAGGCATCCGTTCATACTTCATTCAAACCAACCTAAATATTTCTGTTACAAATCTCTACAGTAAAAGCTCAGGAAAAAAGGCTGACTAGGAGACGGGAACGATCATTCAAAAGAGTTGGATTTTGCAAGTCACACTGACTATAACCGCAGCCCTCCGTGCATGCCGGCGGGGCCGCTAATTGCTCAGACTTCAGTTTTCCTGCCCACCCATGAGAGCAGTATGGGGTCCTCTCTGAGCACACAGTGCTAGAGAGCTGTCCTCCCAAAGCTTGGCTCCAACCAAATGGCCTCTTCCTGATAAATAGGTTAAACAAGAACTTGATCCAGGTTTTAATCATTTTCTGAGACTCCTGTAATTAGCCAAGTAAGAAAAAAAGGAACCCACAGGGGAAAAACAAGTAACCAGACAAATAGAAAGGTTAAATCTGCTGTGTTGGGTACAGGGTACTGAGCAGGGGAGGTGGCCCAGACATCCCAGCCTGCAGCTGACCCACTCACCTCCCACAGTACAAGACCAATAAGGAGGTTTTTTTGCCCCGGAGTTTCTAGCTGAAGTCCAGCATCAGTGACGGGGTTGGAAAGCCAGTGTCCGGTGGGCTGCGTGAACCGACGCAGCATCGCCATGAACCCATCGCCTCTGCCCAGCCTGTGTGCTGGCAGGCTCAGACCCTGGTTTAGTATCAAATTCACATTGGTGCCACAAACTAGGACAATCTTAAGACATGGTTCGTGGCTACCTACAGGAGGTATTTTTTTTAGGATGAAGATCAGCCCTTTCTCTTTCTCCGGTATCCATCTACGACGCACCAGATAACGCCAGCTGCGGCACGCTGCTGGATGGGATGCTTTGGATCAGGGTTTTGCAACGCAGGCATCTGAAGTCTGCCCGTCCCTGGTTTAGCTCTCGAAATACTTCTTCATATGTCACTCCTTAAGTGTCTTGTCAAAACCACATGAGAAATTTGTAAATTAGAGCCAGAATTAAAACCCCAATCTCCTGTGTCCCATTCCAGCGTCTTAACCAAAATGCTGCCCTTCCTTTGATGTAAAATAAGGAAAAAATTGGTCTTTGGTTCCTAAAGCATGGCTGTGGGGTTTCTTTGAAGGAGAGGGTACAAGGAGACACTTTTATTACATGCTGTACTGTTTCCTATAAACTCTTTATAAGCCAGGCTTCAGGACAAAAATACCCTAACTTTCCTAGCAGCTTGGACATTATCTCTGACAACCTTTTTTCTATTTTCTTTTTACTTTTGTTGTTGTTGTTGTTTTATTTTTACTTTCAGTTCAACTCCAGCTAAGCGCGGAAAGCGTGGGAGAGGTGTATATAAAGAGCACCCAGTCTGGGCAGTACCTGGCGATGGACACCAATGGGCTGCTCTACGGCTCGGTAAGTAGGAGGTTTATGTGGGACCAGACACAGAGAGGGTTTGAGGTTTGCAGAAATCTCGTAGCTCTGAGTAATGCAAACCACGAGCAACAATTAGCCTCTGTTTGTTATTTTGGCAGCTGGACGGCCACTCTTCATCCGGCTTTATTTTGGAGGGAAATAAATAAATAATCAAATAACACCATTTACTGCCCTGCCTCTTGACAAATATTGTATTTCATATCTGGAGGAGTAGCTGCTTTGCATCCCCTCGGCAGCTGGCAGCTCTGCAAGCGGGGCCGCGGGGGGACCCCGGCAGGGTGCAGGGCTGCTGCACCTCCAGCCCGGCTCTTCCAACCCCGGCAGTGCCTTGCCCATACCTCTGCCTGCCTCCTGCCGCCTCTCCACCGCTTTGCGAGGTGCTTCATTTTTCCTCTGCATCCTAGTTGCACCAAACCCTGTGCTGGGTCCACAACATCCCGGTGTGAGCAGGATCGTGCAAGGCAGGAGCTTACCCCCCCGTGCCCAGGAACTGGAGGGCACGGAGTTCCTGAATATAAGCTGGGTCTTTGAGAATAGCCCCATTTATAGCAAAGCGTGCGACACATAATCCTGGTCACAGGCTGCTTAGCCTTACCAAAGAGCCGTTTTGTTCCCCATGTTCATGCCCTGAACCTGCAGCCACCACCGCACAGGTTAGTGCCAGAGCAGGAGCCAGTGCCAGGACCGGCTTACAGAGCGCAGGGCTGGGCTCGGTTACTGCCGAATAAAACGCCCAGGTCACGGACAAGTTACTGCAGGAGTAGCCCCAGCGTCTAAATCAAGGCTGCTTACCTCCACGCTTTAAATACGAGCTGTCCCGGGGCACGAAGATCTCAGAGGCGGGTCTGGGTAGCATCCTAGCCAGGGAGCGCCCGAGCTGGGATTGCTGCGTTAGGAACACGCATCCTCCTCCCTACGGCATCTCCCTGTCTCACTGTCGTTACCTGGGGCTCTCTTTCAGCAGTTACTGGGTGAGGAGTGCCTGTTCCTTGAAAGGATCGAAGAAAACCATTACAACACGTACACCTCCAAAAAGCACGCAGATAAGAACTGGTTTGTAGGTCTGAAGAAGAATGGGAACAGCAAGCTGGGGCCGCGGACTCACTATGGCCAGAAGGCGATCCTCTTCCTCCCGCTGCCCGTCTCAGCCGACTAAGACCTGTCCTGGGAGCTCAGAGACAACCCGAACCCCAAAACCCAACTGCTGCCTCCTCCTTTTCCCTCGCTGGCTCTCTTTGGCTAGTATGACAGAGCCAAACGTTAGAACTCCGAGCTTTAGGTAAATGCATTACCAAAAATAGACGAAGCAGAGCTCCTCTGCCCTGCACGAAGCTTTGCAGAGATGAGGGGAAAAGCCCTGACCCCCCCACCAAGGTCCACCGGCATCCCCACCTCCCCCTGCCCTCCGCCGTCTGTCGGTGCATGCCGTGACCACGCTGCAGCTCCCGGGGACACGCACAGACCTGCCCCAGCCAGGCACCCAGAAACGTGGCCAAGGGCACCCCAAGGACACCCCAGTTACCAGAGAAATGCACGCTTTTACTGGCCCCAGTCATTCTAAGGCAAAACCTCCCTGGATGCTCTGTGTTAACATATTTATCCACCTAAGTACGTAGCTTCTAATATGCCCTTCAAGCAATTTCAGACTGCGCCATCAGTCACGTTATCGAGTGCCAGCCTGGTTAAATGCTTGCCGATATTCTTGGCGTATTAAGCTAAAGTAGCATCAGCCAAAAGCTCCAAGCCCTAGACATCCTAGCCTCCCTTACAACATGAATATTGCTGTATTTCATGCTAGTACCTGCCATATGTTATTTGTACTTATTTATTAAGTAAATATGTGTCTCTCCTACAATCTGTTCATAAGTAATTCTAGGCACCGAAGCCCCTTGACGTTGTCCCAGTGAGGACGGGGCAGAGTGGGAATGACTAAGGTCTGAGGTTGAGGGTGTGATGGTGCAGCAGGAATGGGCTGCATGATGGTGGCAGTGCATCGCACTCCATTCCCAGGGGGCTTCCTCAAAACAGGCTCTAAATGGGCTAAATGGGGCTCCAAAAATGGCACTGGGGCCCCTTGGTGACTCCCAAACCCTCTGTGCAGCTGGATTTCTCCTCTCCTGGCACGAAGCAGATCTCCCGAGCAGTTGAAGAGCTGCTCCTGCCAGGCTCGTCTTCTCCATCCGCCTCGGGCACTTGCAGATGCCTACGGGGACGGGGCACGACCTGCACGGGGGGGACAGCTCGGCCCAGGCACTGCTGGGGCAAAGCCCTGCTGAGTCAGCGCTTCTCTAATCAGTTCTTCCTGAGTGGCAAGTGCATTTTACCGTACAGTGAGTTTCCTCATGTGTAGACTAGCCCAAAGACTCGAAGTAACCTTTTCTGGTGATATTGCATTAACAAGTAAATTAGGAGTAGGTTTAACTCCGTTGCACCCGTGTGACTTGTCACAGCCGGGCTGTGGTCGCGGGTGAGGTGTACGCAGAGACGTGGCCAGGGGTGCCACGGTCGATGGGACGGATTCAGCAGCCGAGGAAGCAAAAACGCAGGAGTCCTTCATTTATGCAAGGCTGGAGCTGCGGCAGTGCCGGGCAGCCCGTCCTCCGGCATCGCGGCAGGGGGAACGCTGCCGAAACTCACGTTCGGCTCAGTCCTCCTGGTGTTCTCGGATTGAGGTTTCGAGCTGTGAATAAAATATGCTGGTACAACAAAGTTTGATATGAAATACTGCAGCAGGCTACATTTGGTCTTAAATTAAGAGGCATTTGAGTAAAAAAGTCTGAATCTCTCGGGGGGGGGCTGAAAATGGAGCATGGCGCGTCTTCACCACAGGGATGAGCTTTGTGATGAGACACCGAAGCCAGACACTCCGGGGGCAGCACCCGAGCAGGGACACCCGATCGGGGACACCGGCCGAGGGAGCTGGGGGACCCTGTGCCACGGTGGGTGACGCAGCCTGGTGGGACACTGCAGACGCCGCTCCCACCACACAGAGGGATGGCCACAGCCCATGCACTCTTTATTGTTTCTGCAATAATAATCCAAATTTTGCAATTCTAGTGAATGGGAAAAAAAAAAAATCTGGGGAGACAAGGACTTGCTGCAGTTCACACGGCTGAGGGATGAGGTGAACTTTATTTTCTCCTTTACCCTGGGCCACAACCTGGGCTGGGGACAGGCAGAGAGCCATTGAGCCTCATGATTCCTAAACACTTTTCCCAATGCTTCCCTTCCTATAGTCCCGCCTCTTGGACCTGGCTTTCCTTCTTCAGCAGTAAAGGGGGAAAAAAAAGGCATTTAGGTACATAGCATAACTTAAGGTAGTTAAACATTACATTGTTGAAATAGCGGTGTCAGTGGTGAAAAGTACTCCTGTTCAGTTTGGAAAACATGGGTAATCTAATTCATTTTACCTTTATTTTTGTATAATAGACCCTTGGAAACTGCAGAAGTATGTATTTGGTGGGAGCATTACAGCAGCTCAGCTGCTCTTTCCAGCTTTGCAAAGTGAAAATTTTCACTCAGAGGTGAGCTACGCTGCGGATTTGAGAGCTGAACAATGGAGTTCACGTATCCGTACCAAACTTTCTGAAGAGGGAACACAAACAGCTTTCCTGTTTACACAACCTGAGGCTGAGCTCGGGCGCTGCCAGCCGTGCACAGCCTCCTCGTGTGCACGCATGCAGCACTTTCCGGGAACACCGAGACAAGGCCTGCAGCGCCCGCTAATTAGATATGGCAATCTATTTTTTTCCTGTCACTTGTGGTACTGCTGGGATCCCTTCCCTGGTGGGCATCACCTCGCTGCTGTGGCTGCCGGAGGGTTTTCACAGACACACTTTGTTCCTGAGCAAACGCGGCCAGGGACTGTCATCCACCCCACAACCAGCAGCGCAGGGTTATCTATCTCATCCCGATGCGCAAATAACAAATGAGCTGACAGCCCCCGCCAGCCGACACGCTGAGCTTTTGGGGGGGAATCTGCATTGGGCTGAGGGGACCTGCCCAGCCCCACGCGATGGAGGGGCGGTCGCTGCCCGGCCTCTCTGAGTCCAAAGTCCATGTTTCTTGCACAGCCCGGGGGCCTTTGCTCTGGAGAGCAGACCGAGTTCGCCCTCACGGCTTCCACGGCCTCCGGCTTCATCCCACCTGGGCTCCCCTGCTCACTTTTTCCATTCCTGCCATGGGGGAGAGGGACATGGGACAAGCACTTCCCGCTCCCAGCAAACCCCAGATAAGCCATCTCTGCACGGGAGGGTGGAGTAAAAGGCATTACGCCTTGAATATTTCTGCAGCAGCAATTAGCCACTAATTACTGCACTTTAGAATTGCTCTGCTAATTACCGTACTCCTGAACTTTTGCAGTTGCTGGCTCTGAAATCTTTTCCCCAGCACCGATAGCATCGCGGTTAATCGTCCTCCCAGGCAAACAGGGAGCTGGCGTGGGAACGGCGGAGCCGTGGCAGGGAAGGAGCGTGCGGCAGCTTCGGCAGCACCGCAGCTGCAAAGCCCAGCGGTGTGGGGACCATCGCCCGCCCATGGGCACCAGCCCTGCCAGTGCCCAGCACCCTCCTTGCACCTACCCATTGCCACGGCCCTTCGGTGCTGTTTCTCATCTGGGGGAACCGTGTGGAAATCAAGTCGAAAGGCCATTTCTGCTCCTCCTGGAGAGCCGCGGGATCCCAGCTGCTTCTCTTGTCTTTTACATAGCAAAGTTTCTATGCAGCTGCCCACGAGGAGGTCAGAGGTATGGCCTTGCAGGTATTTACTATGTGCATACTGAATGCTTGAAGAAGTACAAATATCGATTTCCAGTTTTCACTTATAATCCCCAACAGCCCAAAAGGCACATTTTTACTGTATATACCAACTGAAGAAAGTAGAAAATAATGCTTGCAAAAAATCTACTCTGCACGGATGCCTCCCACCACCCCCCCCCCCAAAAAAAAAAGCACAGGAGTAGGATAACTTTGGGGTTTTTTTTTTTTTCAATATCACCATATCACAGGTAAGCTAGTGGGTTACCCCTAAACTGGCAAACACCTGTGATTGTTTTGCAATGTTGAAGTATTTTACACATCTAAGGACATGTAATATAACTCATACCAAGCCTACACGATCCCACTATAAAAGGTGACCAAGTAATGATTCATCAGCTCTGCTGCCACCACAAACCACGTGCACGCTTTTAATTACCTGAATGGTGAGGTAACACACGCTCTGTCCGTTCTCAGTGAAGGCGGTTCAGGCCAATGGTGGGTGAGAAGCAGATGCACGGCTCCCTGCAACCCTTCAGCTGAGAAGGGATACCCCATGGGGGTATCATCATCCTCCTCACGTGTGCCCACATCCTCCACCTGCAGGGACACGGTTCCCTCAACAGGCTGAACCCCTCCCTCTCTACCTTTTGTGCTGCTACGAACGTGTAATTGCTTAATTGCAGTGGATAAGTGTTGAGAAGTTTGACATTTAAACCAGTACCTGGCCGTGTCCAGTAAGGACTGAATATCTGCCCAAACCCCGGATTTAGGCCAACGAACTGCAGGAGGAGAAAGGACAAGAGAAGGACCCAGCCACCGCCAATGTCCCTGGCACCGCTGCTCTTGCGGATCCAGCACCTGGGAAAGGCTGCAGACGATGTTCCAATGGCAAACACAAAGCTGGGCAAGACAGAGCGATGTGGATAGCCAAGGGCATCAACACCTTACTTAAATATTGTGGTCGCTTGCCCTGTGAAAGGCTGGGTTGTCACTCAAGTCAAAAACTGAATGAACGCATGACCAGGAGATGGTATAATTAAACTGGAAAGTTGGAAAGCGTAATGCCAGATTTAGCCATGCTGTCTTCCAGCACCTCATTAACAGCAGGGCATTCCTCTCGTTAGACTTCTGCCGCTCAGAAATTACCACCGCAGGTACACGCTTGACGCCCAACTGGGGAAAAATGTCAACACTTTGTCTGAAAAATAATCCCTAAGGAAGCCACAGTAATTGCTTCAGACAGATGAACAAGCAAGGATGACATTACCCAGAGAAACCACACTCGCTTTGGAGAGTTTTGTCCTCAGGGTGAGAGGTGAAGGGGGGGGGGGGGGGAAGACTTAAAAGATTTAATAAAATCATTACGCTTGAAGATCTTTCCCAGCAAGCATAGTGAGTGCAAGTGTGCTGCAAGAGGGTTTCTGGAGTATGTCGGAAGGAAGGAAAAGCAAGTGCTGCTGCACGAGAGGGTGAGCTGGGGAGGCACGGCTGGGCGGGGAAAGGACAGAGATGTTCAGATGCTCAGTTAGATTTACAGCATTCAAATCCAGCAGCAGCCAAGGGCACCCGATGGGCTAGATTTCAGCCTTTTTCAGCTACGACCCTGCGCTGTCTCCTGGCAAATCTTGCCAGGATCCTGCAAGCGTCCACATCCTAAAGAAGTGGGAGGAGGAGGAGGTGGAGGGAAAGTAGGGTCCTATGTGATCCCACAACCCCTTCTCCTAGTGCTGAGGTCTGTAGCATCCACACGCACAACTTTACCAGGGCTCTCCAAAGCCATATTTTTGCCTCCGCGCCTGTCAAACCTCTTGGGCTGAGAGCATCCCTGATAAGCTCATTTCTTCCACAATTACCCAATCCAGAAGTCTCAGACACGGGAAGAGCAATAAAGGGCCATGGATCCCGGCCGGGCTGTGCAGCGCAGGAGTTTGTCAGCTAAATCTAAAAATCTGCAGACATCTTAACAGACCGCAACCTCGACAACATGCCAGGCAGAGCCCCAGGCTGCAGAGCTCTCTGAATCTTGTCCGCTCCCTCCTTCTGTTTGGCTCAGGAGTCCTCTGCGGAGATTTAAAACCCGACCGCTAGTTCCTGTTAACTGTTTATCCTGCACCAGGAAGAAGGGCATGAAAAGTCACACAAATTATTGCACTAGAACTGAAGCTATTTTTTAAAAATATCGCAGTTTACATTACATAAACAATTCTCCGACATGCTGCCACTCATTAGGGAAGAATGTAAATCTGGGCCTAACGGCTCCCATATGCTCTGCATGTATATCATGAAAAGGCCCAAGAAAGGTAAAAGCTGGGTAGGGCTGGGCAGCACAGCCAGGTTTGGCTGCGAGGTATGCTAGAGGGTGATAACACCTCTGCTTCGCAGGACAGACGGACTAGTGGTCCTTCAGTCCGTCAGGAGCTCCCTTTAAATGCAAGGCAGGCATCTTGCCCACTGCTGCCTGCTCTTTGGGGACATTATTCCCGTAGGTGCCAGACCTTTTTTGACAGCTGAACCACTGTCTTCATGGCACTCCTCGAGCTCGTTACAGCACGGGCCCGCGGCAGCGTGGGACCCCAAGGACCGAGGGTCCGCAGAAGGGCTGTGCGAGCTCCCAGCCCGCAGCACGAAACCCACCCCGCACAGCCCCTGGAACCAGCTACAGCACCCAGCAGTGGGTCCAGAGGAGAGCAGGACTGGCCCAGCGCACCCATTATCGGGGATGGTTCGGCATCTTCGGCCGAGGAAGCGTGGCCAAGGCGAGCGGCAGGGCTGCTTCTCTTTCGTCTTCGGTTTTCCAGCGGGATCTGGCAGGAATAGGCAGGGACGAGCTCCTGGGGTGGGGGGATGGGGGTGTGCACCAAAACATAAAGAACAGAAGAAAGCAACGCACCCCCAAATTGCTCGGGGCCAGGCGCAGAGGAATTAGGCTTTTCCCTCTGCCAAACCAACCGCCTTCGGTGTCCCCATGTCGCGGGATGCCCAGGAGATGGCGATGCGGAGGCGCCGCTCTGCCGGGGACCGGGGGGGGGAACCGGGGGTGGGGGACCCGGAGGGAGCCGGGGCACACCAGCCCCCCCCCCCACACCCCGCAGTGCCGGTGCCAGCGGGCAGACACCGAAGCGCCAACATCTGGATCGGCATCTGGCTGACAAATGGAGCCAGAGGGAGCTTAAAAGGGGCCCGGGAAGTGGGGGGGGGGGGGGCGCTGGCTCTCTGCCCCCCATCCCCCGGGGTGAGGGTACCTCGGGGTGCTGCTCCCACCCCGGCAAACCCGCGCTGCAGCCCCCCCCCCCCCCCCCCATGGGACCAGGGCTGGCAAGGGACCCCCGTGGGGAGCGGGAAGGGGAGAGAGGGGGTTACGCTCCCGGCCAGCCTGGAGGGAGGGTTTGATCCCAGGCAGAACTCTCATCCCGCAAAGTGGCTTCTCCTTCCTCTTCCTCTAACCCCGAGGGCTGCTTTGCCCATGAGACAGCGCTCAGCCCCGGCCCGAAAAGCCAAAACAACTGAAGCAAGGAAGCCTGAAATAATCTGTTATTAAGCTCTGGGAACTGATGGGAATCCAAGCAAAAGGAAAGCTTGGGTTTCTGCTGCTTTCCTGTGGTTGGCATTTTGGAAAGGCTGCCGGAGGACACACACATCTTGGGTCGGGAGAGGTTGCGGGAGCCGTGGGACGGCGCGGTGGTGGGCGGCCAGGGCCAGGGCTGCAGGACACCACGATGCCCGTGGAGCATCGTCCCCTCGGAGGCTCCGGCAAGGACCGAGGGACCCCCGCAGCCACAGCCTGAGCCTGGCTCTTGGCGATGCTCATCCCTGCAGCTCTCCCTGGCACCGGGGTGCAGCAGCGCTGCCCGTGCCCCCACCCTCCACGCACCCCATCCCCAGCACCCCAGACCTCCCTCCCCACCATCCTCAGCCTTCCTTGAGTGCAGGTACCATGGGTCGTGCCAAACCATTTCAAGATGTGCAAACCAAAATAAGCTCTTGGGACAGCAGATCTATTCCCACGTGTGCCATGACTCCCATTTTTAGAGCAGCATTCCTGAGCTATGGAGGGACTTGGGGTAAACCTCTGGTCGGGGTACTGGGACAGTGTAAATCAGTTAATTAAAGAGGAGAGAATTCCACAGTGAAGGCCACATTAGGAAGAATGGGGGAATTTGCAAGAGCAAGGTCTGGCAAACCTCCGCCTCAGAGCATTGCCACAGTTTGTGCAGGTTGGGCTGTTTCTAAGCACGTGCAGCAATTTGTTCTGGCTAGTGAGGGCAGCTTGTGGCAACCGCTAATCCCAGCTCTCGGGTCGAGCCCCTCAAGAGGAGGGAGAGGCCCTTGCTCACAGCACTCACTTCTCCCGAGACACTGAGCATCAGGAAGCTGCAGCTTAAACCTCGGTGTAATCCCCACACAAAGAGGTGGTCACTGGTAATGGGTTTACCTGCTTAATTCTCCCGGCTGTTCCTGGCTCTCAGGGTTTTCCCTTCTCCACTAAATCGGTGCTGCAGGAAACTCTGCTTCCCACATTAAGCAGATTGTCTGCAACAGTACAGGCAAATGCATTTATCACGCTGAATTCCCGAGCCGTTACACTGCGGCGTTTCCGGGATATGAATCCTCCGTCGCTCACATCCTCCCCTGCTCCGTTTCCGGAGCTGGCCACGATGCATTTATCACCCAAGACACGGAACATCTTCACCCCGTCTTCGCCCCCGAGTCTTTTCCCCTGGGACCATCTGCTGTCACCACCAAACACAACCCTGGTGCGCATGGTGACCACCAAAACACCTCCCCCCCCCCACTGCCAGGGCTCGCCTCTGCCCCGTGCAGCCCCACGGCAGGGGGTCCTGGGTGGTGGGTACGCTCGGGACAGGCTCAAACCACTCCCCACCACCCCAAACCTACTGATTTCTCTGCAGAAATTCTCTCAACATAGATTTCCTCCTTTTGCAGGACAGGAGCTGGGAAGGAGGGCAGGTGGGCACCCGCACCCACACGTACCAAAAGAGCCGACCTCTGCAATATGCCTCATAAATAAAAGGGGTTTCTAGACTCAAATTAGCAAATGTTGGCCTAATTCTGGAAGGAAAGGCTCTGTTACAGCACTGCTGGGCAGGATGCTGCTCCCAGCCGTGCCTGTGCAGGGCTCCTGGGGAAGCAGAGCTCACACCACCGCATTTGCTATTTCGGATGCGTCCGTAGCATCTGGGGAACCCTGGCAGTGGGCTTCTCCTCCAGGCTGCCCTTCCTAAACCATTCAAATTGCATTTATCCTGCAGCTGATGTTCTTTTTTTTTTTTTTTTTCTTCTGAGATGCTAACAATTTCTGTGGATCCATCTGGATGTTATTAGAAAAACGTCTTGGGTCCACTGAGGCTGCTGGCAGCAGGCTCCTTCCTCGCTTCCCCTGTCCGGGACCCCTGAGGCCAAGGAGCCGACTCGCAGGAGGAGCCGCAATGCCAGCGTACGAAGAGCAGCAGGCAGCCTGGCTCGGGTGCTGGATCTACTGCCATTCCCGAAGCACACCCAGCCTCGGGAACCACCACGTGCCTCGGTTCCCCCACTGCAAAAAGGAGCTAAATACCTCTCGAGGTGACACCAGTGAGATACCAGGGCCCTGGCAGAAGGGACGAGCCCCTGCGTCCTGCGTGCCACACACACTCATTGCTCGGGGCTTTGGTGTTCCCAGAGCGCCCAGGCTCCAGCCTCAAGGAACCAGCGTGGCCTCATCCTGCGTCCCGGCTCGGCACAGCCGGCTCTGCCGGACCCAGACCAACCGCGGAGCTCATGCCTTCCTCTCTTCGGCCACGCACCTGAGCAGTCACCTGTGACACAGAGGAAATGCCACGGTTATTGATAAACGCAGGGGCTCCTCGCTGCTGATTTCATCTCGCCACGAATGTCCCTCCCCAGCACGCCCACCTCCCCCGCTTCTCTCCGCACTCCGGTCATCCAGTCCTTTTCCCTTTTTCTGTGACTTGCAATAGTCACCGTTTGCTTGCACGAAAACCCAATTCCCCGGGGCCGTAGCTGACAGCTTCCATCGCTTGGGGTATGGTTTTATTTAGCCATTACAGCTACATCCTGAACGTGGCCATAAAGCACATTTATCCTTTATGACTGAACTCGGTGCCAAACGAGTCTCAGTTTACGGCTCGTGCTCTGTACACAGCGTTTACCGTGGGCTTTGCCGTGCCTGCGCCTACGCTAGCTGCCAACCGTAACTGGGAAATGCGGGGGAGTGAGATAGAGAGCGCAACTGGGGGGAGAGCCTAAGTGTGGGGGCTGCCTTCCCCTCGCCGGGACCACCGCGGCCGTGCCACGTGCTCCCTCCTGCTCCCACACCGCCTGTGCCGAAACGCCGCCGGCTCCCCCGGTGAGGCACCGCCGATGCCCCGGGCAGGGGACCGTGCCACGCTGCTGCATCCCGCCGGTGCCACAACCGGTCCTGCTGCCGGTGGGCAAATCCGAGGGGTTACCGGCGGGCAGCTCGGCTCCCCCGGCCGGCACCGTGTCAGCAGCCGCGGGAAGCACTTCTCTGGAGAGATTAGGGAGGTAATCTGGAGAAAAATGTACCTGTCGGATAAGAGCCCGTGTCCAGATCTACACGCAAATGCTGGCGAACACAAGCGAAGCCTTTTGAATGACAACTGCAATTGCCAGCTAGTTGCATGTATTAAAAACACACCTTAAGCACAGGATAAATAAAAGAGGAAAATAATTTCCAGGCACAGCCAAGAAAAGCTAACAACTTAGATAAATCAGGCTGCAAGGTTTTCACTCTTTAGAGAATAAGGCCCCAAGCTCAGGTCCAAACCCTCCTCTCCAAGGACAGTTCCAGCTTTCCAAAGCAAAACCAATCGCAACTCAAAGCCATCTGAATCCAATCACTGCTCGCTCAGGCAGATCCATCCTTGTCACCAAGCATGGAAATTCAATATATGGGAAGAACTTGCAACAAAAAAAATGAAATTCTGTTTATTTTCATAGCAGTAGGTTTGGCCTAAACCCTTTACTTTTGTAAAGAGAGTCAATAACTCTGCTGCTTCTTTTTTTTACCTTCTTCTAATTACTCTTCTAAACTAAATGAAAGCCAACAGGAAGGCTGTGGGGCACTATTACAGCATCTTTGGTGAGATGCATGCTAGCCAAAGGTGCAATTCCAAAACAAGACACTACAGTAATGAATTATAATTAAAATACCTTTTTACCAGTTTTACTCAGAGTCTGGACAGGTTTTCCCCAACTTCCCTAATACAAAAAAAAAAAAATATTTTTTTTTCTAGCCAAACAACCTTTCTAAGCAAGAGCTTGAGAAGGTCTTCCTTAAGGAAGGCAGACTCCACCCTTACCATGCCTGCCCATATCAACACTCTGAAGAGAAGGAAAACGTGTACAGGCAACTCGGGTTTCCCCATGCAGATTCCTCCATACGCCAGGCGTAATCCAACGGGAGCAAGAAGAGAAATTTAGGAATGGGAGGTTTTGCAGGGTGCTTTTTGCAGAGAACAAACCAATAAATGGCACAGCTAGAAACACATTAACGGGGACGGTTCACAACCCCCAGCTGAGCAAGGCTGGGGGCTGCCAAGGGGAGAGCAAAGACGCTGCAATCCTGCCTCCCAGTTCAGGAACTGGGAAACATTCCCCATAGACAAGCAGATGTCAGCCACAAGGGTGCTCAGCGTGGCCCAGGTAAAGATGGAGGGAGGGAGAGAGGGAGGCAGGACGCATCGCCTGGCCGAGCAGAGCGGCGTGATGGACAGAGCTGGACTCCCAAGAAAGCCAGGCTTGGGTCGTCTCTGCTCCCAGGCTCCTTTCTAGATGGTTTCTTCCATTCTGAAATCTTGTTATGGAAAAAAGGATGGTGACAAAGTAGCAGGAAGGGAAAAGCAACACAACCATCTCACAGGCTCTGAAAGGTTGCAGATGCCTTTCTGTCCGAAGGAAAAGGCCGGTGCGTGGACACTGTGCTTCGGTATTAGATCCAAGCAACACCGTGCAGGAAAAACATCACCCTCCGCTCATGTCCACGTTGCCGCGCTGGATAACTCCAACTCTTTCACCGTTTCAGGCTTCAACTTTCTGTGCATAACATGTCGTTTATATTGTGTTAAGCCCATCTAGACAGCAAGCAATTTCCTCATGCTTAACAGCCCTCCTGTCCCTCCCTGACGTCCACCGCACGCAGCTAAGCCTGGCCGATTAACACTGTCTCCACCAAAGAGCAGAGAAAGGTCCCCACAGCTCTTAAACGCCATCCACTCCTCCAGCCTGCCCAGGCAATTAGTCCTATAGGCTCTGGGGCTGTGTTTCTATAACATACCTTCTTCCCTCTTAATGCTTGTTACACACCTTAATTTATTTTGTGCACGTGCTGTGGATACCAGCGTGTGCACCACAGCTTCATGGATCATCCTGCTCCCCCAGCCAGGGGCTGCTCCGTCCCATTGCTCCGAACCCTTCAAAGCCTTCTTTTCTACTTCCACACTGAACTGCAGGTTTTAACCCTCACTTTTTTTAGATCAGTAAAATACTTTTTCTGGTTGCACCTCATGGCTCGCTTCCCCGCTGCCCACATCCCGAGGGCCCCGGTGCCCGGCGCTGCCCACCGCAGGCTCCCGCACCCCACGGCTCCAGCCCCACTGCCCACCTCTTCCAGCAAACCTCCCCCTGCGACCAACCCAGAAATGACACCCCCAAAAAAGAGTTAAAAGCCAGCCTGGAGAGTTACTTCTGCCCCACTCTGGTGCCTGAGCATCATCCAAAAGCAATGAGGCAGCACACAATAACTCTGTCAGCAGCACCGAGGTTCTGCACAGACAAACGATGCGACAGCAGCAGCACTGTCCACCCCTGGCCTCTCCAGGATTTTCACCCAAAGCCATTTCCATTCACAAGCACGAATTCAATTTTCTTTCCCCAAGCTGCCAGCGCTGAACCCCCAGCCCGGGCTCCCTCCGCCTCGCACGGAGGGGTCCGCTGCCGCGCAGGTCCTGCCGCCTGGCACCGTCCCCCCGGCACGGTCCTCGTCCCACCCCAGGGGCACAGGTACCCAGAGCAGCCCTGCTCAGATGAGGCCAGCTTGACAACAAGAAAACCGAGCTTTCTTGCAGTGCTTTTCAGGGACAGGAGGGAGCGAGCAGCCCGCACAAGAGTGTTGCTCAGATTTAATTAAGCCTGTTTAGAAACTCTTGCTGTCTCACTGGTGCCATTTCCATGCGTCCGGCAGCTCCAGGCAAAGCTGGCATTTATCTACGGGGCCAACACAAACTGCCACCGGGACGCAACCCTTTAACTCTGACAAATCTGCAAATAAGTAAGTGTCAAAAGGAAGAAGAAAAGAAGAAAGAGAGGGACCCAGAGGAAGGAATCTGTACAGGGAACAACTCCATCTGGGCTTGGCATCGGCGCGTGCTCACCACATCACTGCTAAAAGGGACGATGGGTTCTGGCCAGCAACAAAGCTGCTGGCTCCAGCCCCGCAGGGATTAGGCCAGTTAAAACGCCGAGGGCTGCAGGCAATTCTCAGCTGAAATGGGGGCCACACAGCTCGCTGCCAGGGATTCCTGAAAAAAATAAAATAGGTGGGCTCTTCCCTGCCCCGGCCGGGGGGCTGCGACTAGCATCACCTCTGGTTTCTGTCCTGGGAAGCCATTGCTTCCTGCCTGCCCTTTATTTATCCCACATGTTTATTTTCTATATGGTTTGTCCTGAAATATGTCAGTATGCAACTTTCTAGGCTTTCCCGTCCTGCTGGGGTAAACCCAACATATGCGGGATGACAGCAGCCATCGCTGCTATTATTGGGCTCTGGCTTCTGCCAGCTCTGCAGAGGCTTTATGGGGATTTGGGGGGTTTTTTTTGTTTGTTGGCTTTTTTTCCCCCCCCTTTTTTTAATTTTTTTTTTTTTTTTTAACTGAACTGGTGCTTTTAACACTTGCTATCTTCAGTCTTTTCAAAAGTTTGAAATGAAAAAAAAGCTCTGCTCAGATCTACTTTTCCATGTTTTCATGAAAATAAGAGGATCGCTCAGGATGCCCTGGGTGATTGCTGGGGTGTGCCAACAGAGCAGTGACTGCAGGTCCTATTCTGCAGGGTGTAACCGTATTCACCAGCACCCTAATTCTGTGTGTTTTGGGACAGAGTGTTTACACACACAGCTTAATCCAGAAAGAGGCATTTTTCTACCCACCAGCTGGTTTTGCCTGTGTTCTGCAGTGCCTTTGTAGGGCATTTCGGAGGAAGCATGAGCCAGCGTTTGGCATCCCAGTCCAGGACTTTGGAGAAAAGCCCATCCATGACCCACCACAGGGGTTCAGCATAATCACGGGACAGACGCTCCAACGCTGTGAACTGGAGAAGTTTTCCTCTCCCTGTCGCAGGGAGGGATAAGGACAAAACACCGGCACTGAAACACTTCCGCAGTGCAGAGGTCCCGCAGTTCGAGTTAAGGTCAGTCGGCTCTATTTTTCCCCCAATACTTTGGGTCCAAACTAAGCACGGGTTGTTTCACATGAAAAGCTCCTTTGCTGGTGACCTCATGGAAGGTCAGTGACTCCAAAGCACCGTTACTTTTCCAGAAGGACCCTGTGGTTTCGCCTGCCGTCGTTCCACCTCCCGGGGGGCACAGCCTGCTGCCGGCTCGGCTGCAGCGGTGGGCAGTGACCACAGCTCCGCGGGTGCCAGGGCACACTGCCCGGGACAGCCTGCCCCTCTGCCTGCCCGCCTCTGGGCCATCGCCTGCCCAGGAGGTGACAGCAGGATGCTCGGCCCCAGCTGGAGCGGTGCTGAGCCACCATCACCGCCACGACCATCCCCCAACCCGAGGATCAAGAGCAAGAATTAAAAGAAAAAAAAAAAACCTCTTTGAAATCAGTTTTAAGTAAACAAAAAATTGATCTCACAAGCTTCAGTAACCACAAGCATAAATTTGGGGTTGGCTGGGTTCTGTGTTTTGCTTGGGTTCTTCTGCATCACATATGAAGCCTATTTTAAGATGATTTGCTTGAGCAGTTCAGCATATCACCAGGGCTAACATGCACTCCACAGTCACCTAGGAACCACTGCTGTCCCCATGGCCACCAGCTCCCCCGGAGCGGTGAGAGGCAGAGCTGGCCTGAAGCGCAAACAAAGTCCCTTATTCCTTGGGCTCCTACTACCACGGGCAAGTTCTGGCATGAGCTAGTTCAGCATCCCCAGGAAATGAAAAGTGCAGAGAGGTAAAAGCATGCCCTTTCCAGAAAAAAAAAAAAAAGGGGGGGGGGGATAGAAAAGGAAAAAAAAAAAAAAAAGGAAAAAGTAATTCTATACCCTCATTTTATTCCAGTGAACGGCATGGTATTCAGACAGCAGACTGGAGGAAGTCTTGGATCACACCAGGAAAAACACCATGCTTATGAGTGTTAGTCCAGTTCCCTTCTGCCTCTGCACCAAGCAGCAGTCACCGTTCATCACTCACACAGAGCAAAGACATTTTTAATGGCCCGACTGCGGTGGGGAGATACAGAGCTGCAGTTTTGACCTGGCCCATGTTTGAAACGGGGCTCAGCACCCAGCGAGCTGTGGATCTAAACCTCTCCGGGGCTCAAGGAAGGGGAGGATTGTCCAGCCGGATATTGGCTCGGCTCCACTTACCCTTACAAATAACAAAAATAAAATAAAAGAAAGCCAAGTCGTTCTCGCTTGTTGAGTAATTGCCCCCAAATCAGGCATCTGCACCGTCAGCAGGCATAAAAGCATAAAGAGGAGGGGAAATGAGGGTTTCCAGTGTCTGTCTGGAGATTGGCCTGGGCAGCTGGAAGAACATTAAGATATATCCTAAATTTCAGAGAGAAAAAAGGAGAAAAAGAGAAAAGAAAGCTAACTAAAGAAACAGGATGTTTTGCTTGTCCCCCTGATGTGCACGGAAGCCTGTCAACCACACAACCCAACAAATGGCTTAGGATAAAAGCAAGGAAAACCACCATTCACTGTCCACGGGTGTGCTGAGGCTGTCTCTCCCCACGCCGTCCCCAGGAGCTCTGTCCCTCCTGCAAAGGTACCCAGCCATCGCTTTGCAAGGCGAGGGGAGAGGAAACTGCGGAGGAGGACAGCAAGCAGACAAATTGCTAAATGAAAAGGCAAAGGAGACACTGGAGAAAATGCTGTTTTCTCTGAGGCTGGGGCACAGCAGCAGCCGGGAATCCCAGAGCTTCAGCTCGAGGCTCTTTGTACAGCAACAGCAAAAAGTCGGGTTTATGCAATGCTTCCTGAGCATTTCCACATTCAATTTTGCAGCCCTCCAGGCAAGATTCCTGCCAAATCACAGGCCTTGGCTCACACGTGAATATCACAAAAGCAGAAAAAATGCACGAAGGGCTATCTTTTCTAGCAAAGCATTTCTTGTTTCTGCTTGGAGAAGCTCTGGAGGTTATTTGCAGCCTTTAAGCTGAGGAGCGGCCGACACGGCACAGGCAGTGGAGGAGGACAGCGGCAGCTGCCCAGAAATACTTTACACTTGCAGATGCTTTTATCCCTGTTTCTCTGAGCACTTCACAGGAGATAGCGGGGTGTTATTATCACTTGCTATTTACGTGGAAGCTGAAGCACAGTTTAGAGTGAACTCTCTTGGTGTTTCTTAAGACTCGGTACTCTGGAGGCTTATTTGGGAAGGGGGGCACAGGATGAATTGCCCTCCTTCAGCTGCGCTCTCTGCTGTAGGCACAACAGGGGAAAGCAGACTGCCCGGCGATTCCCGGCAGGATGCAGGGAGGCTGGAGCTGTGGAAAGGCGGATTGCACCCCCAACTTTGCACAGGCTCCGTCCCCCTAAAACGCTCCTGTCTAGAATTGCACAGGGAGGTTAAAAGGAAGGAGAGGAGAGCATGGGGAAGTTTTCATTTGCTACCAGATTTTGCAGATGTTTAAGGCTACTTTTACCAAAGGCTTTTACGTTTTGCGGAAACTTCTATACAAAGCCTGATGCAAAGCAAAACGAAATCCCTAATGATGCCTGCAGTATGGATAAGTAAGAAAATACCCGTTACTTTGACTACTTATTTCTGAACAGTAAAACCTTTCAGAGACAACCTAGTGAGCCACAATTATTTAACGCTGTGGATCTGCACATGGGCTTCCACGTGAATGCATTCACCTACACTCAATACCTGCTGACTTCGGCTATCCTTACACACAGCAAAGGATATAATTATGCCAGCTTACAAACAGCTCCCCAGATTCCTGCCTCCAGACACCGCTGCTTGTGGTGCTCATTTGTACCACCAGGAACAATTAGCAATACACTGGCAAGGAAAATTACACTTTTGAGGGACCTGAAACCATCTCACGCTAGTAAAAACCACACTTGCAGATGAAACGCGCATTCAAGCACAAACTGCCAAGCCCCTTCCCCATCCTTACTCTGGACGGTACATCCAGGGGATGGCTGCATTTGCACGTCACGAGTTTTCTAACATCCCTTCACCCCATCAAGGGATGGGTGGGACGTTAGAGCTGGGGCATCTCTTCCTCAGAACCACATGCTTCTACGCAGCCTGTCGCTTCTGCTGCCGCTGGAAATGTTCTCAGCTATACTGAGCGTGCCACTTGTTTTTATCCACAGCTGAACAAGGCTGGCAGGGGTCCCTGGATGCCTGTCCTTGCCCCAAGACAGGCAGTTGTGGCAGCCTGTCACCTCCCAAGGGCGAGGGGACAGAGGCAGAGCTCACAGCTCACCGAGGCGGCTGCACATTCGCATCGCTACAACCGTGCGAGCTCAGCTGCACCGGGAGGAAAACCAGGGCGTGCCAGAGCCCTGCCTGACAAGTGTTAGAAAAACTACAAAGCTGCACAGAAAAACCTTTAACTTCTGCGCTTTCCTGAGAGATAAGGGCCCGGAGGCGGCGTTCCTTGGCTGGGAGGCTGAGTGCTTGTGAGCTTCCAGCCAGACCGAAACCAGGGACCTGCTGAAAGCCTGGCCACTGAAACCTCCTCCGTTTCACCAGCTCTGTCATCGGGTCTGATAACAGACATCACCTTCCTCTGTTACCCTCAGCACTCACATACTCAAAACTTTTAAAACACTCCCGTATTCAAAATGTACTCCTTTACCTGCTGGCAAAGCATCCTGCTGCTGTCACTGCCGGAGCAGGGAGGCAGAGTAATTAGCTCACCCGTGGAGAGAGGAGGTCGAGCTTTGCTGGGACCAGGACCACTGCCCTGCGCTGAGCTTTGGGGGGCCTGGGAGCGATGCCGAGGACATTGGATGGAGCCCGCTGCAGAATCACGGGTCCAGCACAGAGGACAGAACAGCGCAGACTGCTATGAAAAAGACGTATTAATTACGCTTGTTGGGGCTGACACATCACTGGTGTGGCTTAAGGCCATATACAGCTGTGGCTTTACCTACCCTGAAAAAAATTACCAAACCAAATTCACGCCCATAAAACATTGACAGCTCATGCTCAAGTATTTATCATTTGAAGAATGGCTGTTGTTATCATTCAAAACTAGGGTGCCGTACAATAAAAAAAACCAACCAAACAAACAAAAAAACCCCTACTAACTGGCATGATTGTAGGTTGGCTTTATTTATTCATTCACCACGAGTGAATTATTCAGCTTTCCAGAATCCCAACACAGAAACCCTTCCCGCTGCCTACACTGAGATGTACGGTACGTGCTTTTAGCGGTTTAGCAGCTGTGCATCCTGTCTGTCCTTCCTGACAACCACGAGTCCAAAGGCACCACGGTTAGAGTGCTTTAAGTACATTTGCACTTCTGTGGAAAATTAAATATACATATACATTTATATTTGTCATACATAGGGAGGCTGATTTTTCAAAATCTTAGAGTGCTTGGAACAAGCAACAATTATAATCAGGAAGTCAGCAGAGTGCGGTACTCCCATCTTTTTATGGAATAGAAGTCCCATTTCTATCATTATAGGGATATATCTGATATTAAACTCAAGATACCTGAATATAGGAAAAAAATCAGGATTCTACAAAGAAAATTTCATACCGTTACTGTCAGATATGATTTGGGGGAAGATTTTCACATTTCAACACAGAAAGAAAAAGTATTTCTAGCTGCTATCACATAAAATGATCTGGAATTTCTGTGAAAAACAATCTGCCTGAACTGCTGAAGCACGTGGAGAAAAGCAAGTGGAGACACCAGGGCCATGACAGCACTTCACCTACCGAAAGGATGGCTCTAGCACATGTGTGTGCATCACCTTTCACAGAAGCTGGATCTTTTACCCACGCAACAGCAACTTCAAACCCCTTGCATTCTTTGCGCATCCCTGGATGGAAAGAATAATGCAAATTAGCCATTAGCCAAGATTATTAGGCATTAGTGAGATTCTGCACCTTGCTGCTGGAGCATAAAACCTGCCATTGTCAGCACTTTGGCTAAGGAAGCCTGGGGATGGCCCAAGGAGGTTTCGTAAGATGGGTGATAAGGGATTATATCTAGACATTTAAGTTTTTTTATGAGTTTTTATGCTTTTGCCCTTTTTATTCAAATCTGATAGATCTTAATCACTCTACCAGCAGCATTCATACTGCTGTGGAGGAGCAGCATCTCCACTGGCAGATGCACCGGGACACAAGAAGCAAAGCCCTCATCCCCAGGGCTTGTCTTTCCCCATTTCCCAAGCGAAGCGAGTCCACGCAGCAGCCTGCGAATGACTTACTCGACAGCACACAGTAGCCTTAACCACCTGCTGCAAACGGAAAATGAAAACGCCAGGGAGAAAAGGCAAATTTTATTGTGTCTGGAGAACTGCGGCTCCGTGAAGCAGAAGTATTTAAATAGACAAGAATCTTTTGTCCAGGAAACTGAGCACTAATAATAACATTTCGGCTTCCTGCACAGAAGGCTTCTTCCCCAGCTGCTTTCCACGGTCTCTGCCTCCTCCCATCCTCCCGGCACTGCCCCAGACCTTGTCCCCCCCTCTCTCCTGTCAGGCTACAAAACACCCCACGATTTTCCAGGCTGCCTTCACCCCATTCTCCAGCTTTCCCTCTTCCGCCAAACATTTGGATTTTCTATTTGATTCCCTGTTTTGTTTTCTCCTCCAGGCTGTCTTGACAAACACAAAAAAGAGAAAGCCTCTCCTCTCCAGCTCTGGTGCCCACTGCCACGGCACCCTCCCCAGTCCCCCAATCCTTACTGGGAGAGCCTGGTCCCGCTCGTACAGACATCCCGCTCAGAGGACACGGGGCCAGGTGCCAGCGCAGGCTCATCCCAGAGTCACCACCGGCATCTTCTCCCAAATGCCCACAGCTTCCCCAAGCTCGGGGGGAGTTTTAACAGGGACGAAGGAGGACACAGCTCGACGTCCCGTCTCCCCATCAACTTTCCAAACCCTGGCCAAAGCATGGAGGTGTTCCAGCTATCCCAAGAGCTGCAAATTATTTATTTATTCATTCATTTTGTATGGGCAAGCTTCCTGAGTCAACCCTAAAAAAAAAAAAAAAACCAAAACAAAACAAAAAACCAAAACCACCCCACCCCAGGACACCAGCCCCATATGTGGGTGTCGAGATTCACTGCTGTGGGAGCAGACAGGCACTTTCTGTAGCCGGGTACCTCATCAAGGGAAGACAGGAAATTTTCTGGAGCAAAGACAATGCCCTAAATTGTTCCTGCCAGCACAGAACAATGCGCTCGAGGAGCCAGCAGCCATCGTCTGCGAGAACAAAATTGGTGGTCCCCATCAGGCCCTGCTGGAATAGCATCCCCATCACCGCAGCCGGCGTTACCCCCCGGTCTCGGGAGCCGAGGGCTGGGCGAGGAGGAGAGCGGGCTGGGGGCTCCTGCCGGGACCATCCCCACCACAGCACAGCACCTCTTAGGGCAAAAATAAACTGAAAACAGAGATTAAGCGGCCAGAAACACGAGCTTTTGGAAATCAAGTATTACCTCGAGGAATCGTAGGGCTGAGTGAGTTGTGTCTAGCGTGGAAATGAGCCGGGTTAAAGCAGGGAGTTTCGGCTGCTCGGAGATCGCAGCTCAAATCCTTCAATGCCTTGCTGCTGTCGGGAGAACCCAAGGGAACCACGTCTTTATAAGGTGACAAATTTGAATACCAATGTGCTTGGTAACAAGAGGAATAGAAAAACAAGTAAAAATAAAGGTGTTTAAGGAAAACATATCTTGTTCCCACCCTAAAGAAGCTGAAGAGGCAGGACGATTTTTACCCATAGCCCAACATATTTACTGGAATCAGTTTAAGAACAGAAAATTCACAGATAGAAAAAATACCGCTCAATCAAGACTCAAGTGTCCTGACACCGTTGGTGCAAAATCTTCACTGGTTCTACTAAAGCAAATTGAATTTACTGTTGTTTTGGTCATTTGACTTCAATACAGCCACGATCCTGCTCGGCATCCCAAAGCCAGCTTTACAAGCAGAAGATGGGTGCCGGGTCAGGAACGCTTGCAAGACACATCCATGTGCTACGGGCATAATACTAATGAAAATACATAAATTAGGGTTCATATTTCCATACACAAAGCCTAAAGAAGTTGGATCCCAAGTGGCAGTTTCAATTAAATAGTAGCTCAGCGCAGCTTGGAATATTATAAAAATCCCAGAAAGTAATATATAATTATGCACCTACAAAGCACCATTTAGACTGACGACTCAAAGTATTCTATTGATTTGAAATACATTGTCCGAACGCATTTTACATATGTATGTATGTAATACTTGTTAGTTTAATAAATTTGTGGAGAAAACATGGAAATGTGTATCTGCTTTTAGAAACAAATGGCTCAATCACTGATCCATTAATTTGCATAAGAAAAGTGAAGCAAAGGCTTCACTCCTTTTATTTTATTCTTATGCAAGTAATGATTTAGAAAACGTACATTATCATCAACGCTATAATCACAGTCCCGAGTCTATAATCCCACGAAGGAAGTTTGCACTGCACATAAACTAAGTCTACTGGGGGCTGTTGAAGCTTAAGTTCCTTAAGTATTATTTTTAAGTTCCTCTCCATCAAGGATATTATGAGTAATAAGAGTAGCTGCAATTGTGGCTTTTTAGAGAGTGTTCTTCCCAGCTTGCTCTAGAAAGGCTATTTTAAAGGTCGCACTGCTGAGCTTGTGGTGCGGTGCCTTGGCTAGCTGGTATAAAGTAAGTGCATTTTAGTTGGCATCTGGTTGAGACTATATTTTCATTTGTAAAAATTGAAAAATTCTTGGAAGAACTCCACAGCCTACAAAAAAATGTTCTTCTTGAAAACTAGTTACGAGTTAATGATAATTCCACTTTGGGCAGGAAGGAAGGGTTTAGGCTGGACGTCCCCGAGTGAGTCGGGAGGATGTTAACCACAGCCCTGCTCTGCTCCTCAGGTCCAGTTCACAGCCCAAGCTCCTGCTGAACGGGACAAAACACCCCATTTCCAGGAGATATAATAAACATATTCCACAGAAGCAAATTACTTTTATAAGCACTAAGTAATTCTGAATATGTGAAAACTTTCTGAATGGAGTTCAAATCCAGCTTTTCCTTTGATACATCCCTAGAAGGAACTTCAAATATTAAATCCTGAGAAATGTAGACGAAACCACGTAAAAGCTGTAGACATCCTAAATACGTACAATGGGATCCCTTATGCCGAAGATACAGTGAAACATTCATAGACATTACAGTAAAACTCAAATTCTGATTTATTCCTGCATTTAGCTACAGCCAGGTTACAATTCTGGTTAGAGCGTCCATTTGCCTAAAATAAATATTTTTAACGACCTTAATGAGCTTTGGAGTGATCCTGTGTTGGGAAAAAAACAGGTCATTATTTGGAAGGACCTGCTGTAACTTCCACATGAGAAACACGCTGCGGCACTGGAAATAACCAAAATGGAGCCATAAAAGTACAGAGGCAGATATATGACCTCTCCTCTTGCACAGAAGAAAAACAACTGCTGTGCTATTCATTTATTTTCAATAAAATGTCCAGATTTAAAATGGCTAATGTGAATTAGCATAGGTATGGGCAGGCACAGGTTTTTGTAGCTCCGTAGCTGTACAGCGACTTACGTACCATACAGAAATACAGAAAGAGCCCAGGGCTTGTGAGAGAGAAAGAGCCACAGCCGAGCAAACCTGGAGAGCAGACCGGTACAGCATCTTACCCAGCTCCGTGCCCTGCCCGTCCCCGGGGCTGGTTTGCCGGCGCACCCCGGCAGCGGTACGGGTCGGACCCGGCTGGCTCCGCTCGCCAGCTCTGCCCTCTGCAAATCAGGGCACCTGGGAGATCACCACCTTGGACGAGGGGAATGAACATGAGATATAAGGGTCCTGTTAATTCCTTTGTCAATAGCCTACATACTCTGGGATGTGGTGCACGTAAAAAAAAGCAACTGCCCCTTCTCCCCAGCAGAGCTCCATCAGCAGCGAGCCGCACCACGTCCCATACTCATAAATGTTTCATTGCACTTCTGGAAAACAGACGGCCGCTTTTTAGCAGTCTATGAAACAATATTGTAAACAGCTCGGCTATTCTCCCCTCTGGTCTTGGCAGAGTCAAGAACAATGTGCATTGAGGGAAGAAAACCCTCGGTCATCCCAACCCGGGGATGCTCGGCGTTGCCTTCCCAACCCACTGTCCCTGGGGGCAGCTCCCACCGCCGCCAGACGACGGGGCTGGATGGAGGGATGCATTATAAGATGAGCAAGGCAGGAGAGAGGGCTTAAAGTGAGCAAAAACGCTGAAGCCCGGCTGATACGATTGCAGGATTTAACCCCGGAGCCGGTGAGCACGCTGGGCTGGATGCGCCTGCCCGAAAAACAAAACAAAACAAAAAATCCAATAAAATGGGCAGATGGTCCTGAAGACATGGGGGGAGGGAGGGCTGGAAACAAGGAAACCAGATATTAAAAAATGTAAATGAGAGGGAAATTATAAAAAGCATAAAGCTCCTGTCCCTGAGGGAACAGCTGTGTATGCTAATCCCTCCTGGGCTGCTCCTTTTGGATCTCCCTTCCTTCCTTCCTCCGTCCCTCTCTAATAGCTCCCTTGTTCCTGCTGGACAAAACCGGCCCTTTGTGGCTGCTCTCAGAACAACATTAAAAACAGGAATAGGGAAATTGTAAACAGGAGGCTTTTGGCCTACAGGCCAAGGCACACACCGGCCTCTGAGGTCTACTTCATGCTAAGCAAAGAAACAGATCTTTGTTGCTAAAGGGATTAGGGCTGCGGGATTTCTGAGGCTCGGCGGAGGCATTCAGCTGGCCTGAAGTGGGGGCTTTGTAAAGAGATACCTCCATTATGGACCCGCCAGCGGAAATCGCTCGCGCTCTTTATGCAATCCGGGTAATGCGATATTGTTGGGCGGCTGAAGGGCTCTGGTGAAGCCGGGCCCTATCTACTCAATGGCAAATTCTTTCGCAGCTAAATAGATGGTGGTGTAATTACCTTTACGGACTGGGGGGGCGGGGAGACCATCCATCTTTAACCCTTAGGTGCTTTCATACGAGCAATCGCAGCGAGATACCGCAGGGTTTGCCGAGAGACCGCCGTCACGATGGGCTTCCAGATGGGTTTCTACCACCTGAGGCAATTTTATCTCACGTTCCTCATTAAGCAAATAAGCGCGTGCCACAAAATATCCGTTGCCTGTATTACTCCAAGGCTCCCTGAGCCCACCTTTGCTCTGCGCCCTGCGCAGGGTGCCAATACCCCTGCTTCAAACCCCAGCACAGCCCTCGACCCAAACCATCCACCTCACCACGTCTTCCAGTGCTGCGCTGCCTGGGGCTAACGCTGCGAAACCCTCCGTGGGGCTTGCGGTTGGGGGTTTTGGTTGGGGGGGTGGGCTTTTGTTCTTTTTTGTTTTAGAAATAATCAACTAACTCCTTTCTGATGAACAATAACCTACATTCAGATTTTTGTTACGGTTATTCCTCCGTTACACACAGCCCACACCACCTATAGGCAAGTATTATGGATTTTTCCATGGTTAACTTCTAATTAAATTCCCCAGCTGAGCATAAGAGCCATGAGAAGAAAAGCATCCACACAAAGAGCATCTTACTGCAAGCCCCTGCGCTTCCAGTGCAGCAGGCAATGGAAATCTCTCCTGGAAAGCAGGTGGCACCGAGCCTGCTCACAGCCGAACCGTCTCCATCACCACAAACATGTGCTGCCTTCATGTTTGTACGGCACAGGACATCCAGAGATGGGTGTTTACACTTCTCTTAGTGATAACTAATAATTACGCTTTCTTTTCCTGCAAAACCGAGAGCATCTGCAACCGGGAAGGTGGCTCTGCTCTGGAAAAAGACTAGAAGTAAGTAGCAACATTTAGAGAAGAAAACAAATATGAAATCATTCATGTCTGGGGCCATCAGGCATGAGATCCTGCTCAGGTCATGCAAGTATTTCTGATCACCGACTGCTGCCTGTGCGTCTCTGCCCCTTCACCCCTCTGCCGCCCACTGCTCCAGCAGCGCTGCTGGGGCGTCCCTGGGGGCCGTGGGGGGAGAGGAAAGGGAAGAGCTGGTTTTGATGCCACCATTCTAAGCTATTCCAATTTTTCAATGACGCAAACTGGCCACATTTGAAGGAACTTCATTAGAATCCGTTAACTTGAAGTTTAGAGGTTAGACACACATACAAGGCCAGTTGCAGCATTATACAAGCATTCACTACGGTTGTTGAAGGAGCTCTGCATTTTGAAGAACTATTTGACCTGATAATAAAAAACAATTAGCATGCAGTCCATTTTTAAAATTTTCTTCAGGCACTGTCTAAATCTCAGCCTTTCACCTTTTTGGCTCTAGTTTCAGACTTTCTTCCCAGGAAAATGTTTGTAAAAATAATTTTATATAATTAGAAAAATGATTCATTGAAAATTCATTACTGGAACCCTGTCCCACAAGTTGGAGTTCGACAGGCTCCAAGACACTTTTTTCTGTGACACGTTACTGCTAAACTGACAACCAAAGTGACACCTATGCTTGTTTTACAAGAACTGGTTTTTGAGTTCCAGCTCCCAGAGTCAAATAATTATGTGTGATTTGCTACATTTATTAAAACTATCTGTTGATTCTAGCCCCCACGCCTGGTGAGAGTCCCGACTCCCAACAAGAATGGGAATAACAAGAACGGGATATATATTAATTTGACAGTATCTCATGCAATATCTGCTTGGATGCGGCAGTACTGCTGACAACTGTTACTGTACCTGTTCCTAGGACTCTCAGCACGTGGCCACCAGAAACATGAGCCTGCACTTACACAACCTCTGCCTCCCGCGCTGGTAACACCTGGGAGTTATCATCACTTCATCCCTTGGGAGAAGGGGGACCGTCACTGCAAGGACAGAGTAAATTTGGATGATGTGACCAAGCCTGAACGATGCCCGAGTTTTGGCTTTCCAGCGCTCCAAGCGAGGAGCTCTGCTATCCCCCGCTCTCCCCGGGGGCCAGCACAAAGGCTCCCTGCAACTGGAAACCAGCAATTCCAGCCAGGGATCAGCGCTCCCTTCGCCATCCCTCTCTCCATCCCTCTGCACCGGTGTGGAGCCCTTCGGACACAGCATCCCGCTGCCCCCCCCGCACGGATGCATCCCGCTGCTCTACCCATCCCAGGGCTTCACTCCTGGCAAAGAAAAGCACAGTTTGTTCGTGTTTGTTAAAAATGGAGATGGCAAGAAAAGGCAACCTTTGAACACATCTCTCCGACCTGGGATTTTGAGTTTTTAACATCCCTTCAGGTCTGGGACTTTTCAAACACAGCAGAGCAGGCTGGGGGCTGAGGGATGGTAACTCTCTGGCCAATTACAAAGTAATTAAAAGACCCACCATGGGCTCCACAGAGAAAGCTTTGCATATGGACTTTAATTATTATACCACAGTCTTGCCAGAAAAACACAAAAGAGGATCTCAGGCGGCTCAGAGGATGCATATGGCTTGTGTAGGTGGAGAAAGCTAAGAGACTGTTACTTTGGGTAGGAAGTGGATTTTCTCTCTCCTATAATCTTGTTAAATTACCCTGTTTTTAAATCAATGATTTATATCTCTCTCTTCAAATCCAGAGGGGAAAAAAAAAACCCTCTCTAAACAGCAAGTATGTGACAAGCAATACATTTTCACTTTCATTTATCCTCACATTGCAAAGTTCACTCAGCGAACCAAAAGTGTTAAAGGAAAATACTGGGAAGGACTGGTTAAAAAGAAAACCTTGGCTGAAATGAGATGGAAAACAGATTTCCCGGGTTAGGTAAGTATCAGAAAATAATACATAATGTTAGACATCTGAAAAAGGAAGTAGGAAAATATTTAGGAATTTGCATAACCATTTGCAGCCTAAGAAAAGCACAGAAAAACAGTTTCATTACAAAAGGACATTTCAAATAAGCGGCCATGCCAGGAGGTGCTGCGCACCGTGATCTTCACCAAGAAATAGCAATACCCTGGGCACAGCACTGTTTTTCTTGCAACTGCCTGTGTATAAGTGGCTGAAGATTCCCGATCAGATTTTCATTTGTGATGTTTGCTGGTTGGGTTTCAGGGAGTCTCCCCTCCCTTTCACACCAGTTTTGCATCTGTGTAGGTCTAGCAGCTTCCATGGGGAATCATCTCTTAGCAACACTCACAAAAATAAAATAAAATAAAAACCCACACAGACCTGAGACAGAGGCCACGCTGCAGCCCACCTGCAACAGGGAGGGCTGGCACATGGGAATTTACACCGACAGCCACGGATTTTCAGACAGGGAAAAGGAAAAAAAAAAAACCAAAACATCTAAAATCTCTACTTAATGGAATTATATACACTCTACCAGCAAACTGCAAGGAAATGCCAGCAACCGCAGTGCTGCTTCTGGGCACACCACCATCACCTTCGGCCACGACCCTCTCACCCCAAGGAGCAGGATGAGGAGACCGCGGGGAAACGCAGGGCTGGGAGAGGTGCTGCCCGCTCGGATGCATTTCCCCCTGTGCCATCCCCGAGCCGGTGCGTGGCCCCACGCCAGCACCTACCCGCAGGGGCTGGCACGCACCACGCTCGCCGCAGGTTTGGGAAGAGTTGCCAAATGAAAAGCAACGCCCATGGGTGGAAACCCAGCGGCTTGGTGGCAAACTGTGCCGGTAGGCATGGTGCATCACAGCAGTGCAAACCAGGCTGCTCCTGATGGCCCAGGCAGTGCAGGTTACCCCTGGAAGAAGTTGCACCTAATAAAGTTCACCATCCCCTGCCTGCACCCTGCAGCACCTTGCTGGCCCATTAGAGGCTTCCCACCCTCTGCCACTTCAGCCAGCGCAAGCCGCTGCTCGGCTAGCGTCACGGTGAGCAAAGGCCGAAATGCTGACGCGATGCCAGGCTTTATACCCTGTGAGCTCAAACGATACAAACACTTTGGAGGCAAATGTGCACGTCGCAGTGGGCTCTCCCGCGCCGGCGTGCCCCTGCGCCGGCTGCTCCAGATGATGCTGAGGGAGGTGTGGTGGAAAGCAGGTGCAGAAAAGCAGGTTTTGGTGAAAGCATCGCTGCAGCAACACTGGGGCAAGCGGTGGGTACGGCACCGTGTGGCACAGCCGGTTGCCCCCCTGCAGCGTGCCGTGCCGTGCTGCAGGGTGCAGCCATGCGGTTTTCTACAATACAAGAGAATTTGTCCTGGGGGAGCAGGCAAGTGCTGGCAGGGATGTCAGCCCACGCGGCTGCAGAGCCTGAGCTGCCCCCCTGGCATGCAGCAGCCCAAGAGCAGCCCTGAACATCAAAGCCTCTTCCCCACAGCTGAGTCCTTCTCCTCTCCCACTCAACCCAAACACTACTAAGTGTCCCATACCCGTTAAGCTCGACGTGCCCAAAACCGGAACAAGTGGGAATGATTTAAGAGGTACTGAGGTTGGCACTTTGGTGACAGTTTGTCCTTGCTGGGCTTGAAGGACAAAGTCGTGTTTTGTTTGCTTATACGGAAGCTTTATTTTCCCCTCGCAGCCCGAGACTGGTGCAGCAAGCCCTGCCGAGGGGTACGAGCCTGCTCCAGGCTGAGGGGATGGGGACCCCGGAGCTGAGCACAGCACGGCCGTGTGATGTGCACGGCTCAACCTGGGCTGCTCCAGCTTTTTAAGCTTAGAGAAGCGTGAAAACTCCACACATCAGAGCCAAGAAATTCCCTTACTCAAAATTATTGTGTCCTTTCCCGCAGAGGGGATGCACGACGTGTTTCGGACGTTGTCCCCTTGCCTCTTCAAAGCAGGGTTCAAATGACTCTGAAGGCTCCAAACCTCTCTGTGTAGGATGCTGGTGAGTCTCTCCCCCCAGCTCTGGCAAACACTATAGAGTATTATCCAACCATTTTAAGTCTATCCAATCAACATCTCATCTACCTTCCAATTTCTGAAAGCCCCACTGTGCTGCCATTGAGCACCAACTCTTCATTACTGTCTCGAGAGCAAATGGCTCTGTCCTATGACCCAAATGCCTCATGTAAGGTTTCGCCAGCTGCGACAGCAGAGCGGAGCTGGGTGTCGAGGAGTCAGGAGGAAGCACTGAGATCATCGATAGACGTCTTTAGCTCTGCTGACTCACTGCTTCTCCCCCCAGCAGGGAAAACACGTCCGAGCACCATGAGCTTTTCCCACAGTTACTGTTGGTGGACCTGCGGCTAAGCGAGACGTGGGGGAATACAGAAGAGCCCCTTTCTATTTCTGGACCCTGGGTGAGGTGGATGGAAATTGCTAGGCTCCTGGTTCCCGTGGGAAGCCATTAATAACCTCCTAAACACTGTCACATCCTTTAACGTGCGTGCTATTATGGGATGCTGAGAAAGCAGCCATTGGGTTGGTAAGCACATGGGGCTCCTTCCCCCACGCTGCCCACCAGGCACTGCCAGGACGGTCCCACCGTGCCCCAGCCCTGGCACGGCACAAGACACGACTTTGTGCGCCTGTCCCCACTGCTGACGGTGTATTTGAAAAGGAAATCCTCCCACATGGCCTCGAAGACTGTGAGGGAAATAAAGCCATCTGTTCATTGAGACATGCCTGCTTCAAACCAATTAATATAAAGAGCTTATATTAAAGGATCTCACTTAGATGCAAATCCCCTCTTGTAAACAAATGTTACAGGTCTCGGCCCCAGTCTCTAAGGCAAGTTCCAATCTGATTAGTTACTCCACATGCCTTAAATTCCCCCTTGTAGTTACCAATGATTAAAACTGTAAATTCTACCTTTTTGCTGAGGTATATTAAACACCTCCTGAATTTCACCTTGAGGTGCCCTTTTCAGTGATATTTAGTGAAACTGGGACCTCTCTGGGTGAAAGACAAGTAATTTAATTTGTTTCTTTGCACTAGCTGTTCTCCAGACCACCACCCACACACCACAGTTCGAGACCTCCACAACAGTACAGCACACACTGAATTTTATCTCCCATATACGCACCAGTGTTGACTATTTTTGGATGACTGCCTAAACCAGAGTGCACAGCGCAAGGTGCATAGTTCAGTGTACTAAAAAACAGGAGAACGAATTAATGAGAAGGGTGTCCAGCACCAGTTTTCTGACTTACTCTGAGCAGCAGCCCTAGAAAGCATCTGGGAAAGTGCTTCGTTTAGGTGAGCTTACCTGGGCAGGACGAGGACTGAGCGTTGCTGCAGGAACACCACACACGTTAACTCTATGAACTCTGGACAAGCAGCCAGATGAGGAAACACTACCACCCCTACGGAGGAAAAGCGTTTGTTGGCTGATGGTTTGAATGTGGTTAGCAACAGGATGGATCCACAGGCTGCTCCTCTGCAGCTCAAGGAAGCCCGAGGAAACGCTCCACAGCTCCTCTGAGCATGAGCCTTTCACACCCCCCCCCCAATATCCACTTTTTTTTCTCATATAATTCATTTTTCTTCTTGGTCTTTCCACTTCCATTTAAACACACAAGCCTGAAAGCTCCCAAAACTGTAGCACAGCCTGGCAAAGCTGTTCAGCAATGTATATCCCTGCCCTTTTTAGCTTCGGCCCTGGGCCACTCTCTGCTCCCCACAGCAGTGAAGTGATTCCTGGTCACCTCAGTGGGCACGTGCCCATCAGTAAAAAGGGTTTGATCCTGGGTCAAAAATAGCCTGGCTTCTTTCCCTTGCCTCGTACATCACTTTTTTTCTGTACTGTTTAAAAACAGGCAGAGAGAAGCAGGAAAACAATCAATCTATGAGAGCTAATTGAATATTAAGAAGTATACATGTCATTTATTTGGGTTTCTTCCCTGTCTTTATAAGTAAAGCAGAGTCCCTAGGTGTTACCTGGGGTGTTCATACAGAGGTGTGTGCTTTGCTTCTCTTTTCTTGCTTAGAGTCAGACCCACAATCTTTGCTCAGGAGGAAAAGTCCCTTTCCAGTAATGGAAATCTCCCAAACAGGGACTAAATAATTTGGCCCTGCAGTAGAAGACAGTAGGAGATGCATTTCTGGAAGAAAAAGGGAAAAAAAAAAAAAAAGCTTTTCATTAAAGTTGAGCCCAGTTCCCTAGGAGGTTTCCAAAGACGGCAATTCAACTCCTTGTCCAGGAGCTGCAGTTTGTCAGAGGCAGGCACTGGGAGAAGAAAAGAAGAAATCACCTCAAACCTGCTGAAAGAGCAGTAGACACGCATATGGACATCATGTCTCATTGCTGTCCTTCCCCAAGAGTGGAACAGCTCTTCTGTCAGCCCCCGGACTTCCCAGCCGGTACAGAACAAGTATCTCCCCCTTGGCCTGGAGGCAACAGAACAGGAATTTTTGGTCTTACATAAAATTCATCACTGAAAGTGAAAATGTGGGTGCCCCGTACCTGTGTGCGGGGCAGAAGCTACTGGGAGCTGCCAAGCTGTGCTGAAACCAGTGCAAGTAAATGAGGAGTTTGACAGAAAGAGAAGAGCTGGTGCTGGGAACCCTTGTGATTTTGGCATTGAAAGTGTTACAGAAAACATGCCATAAAGTTCCTCTGAGGCTTTAATTTCCCTCCCCCCAATCTTCCTTTGATTTTGATCCCCTCCTTTTCTCGCGTCCTTTGAACTTTTAAAAAGGCACTTTGAAGACATGTCATAAAGCAGTGTTTTTATTCAGGATCTCCTCTTTGATGCTCCTGCTGCTGTGTGTGAAGTGCAGCCCCGCAGGATGTGGGAGCCGGAGGAGCCGAAAGCCGAGACGGAAAGGAAAGGACAGAAAAGTAAAAGTGTGGACGCGGTGTTTGTCAATAACTCGCTGGGGCCGCGCAGGCAGACACAGGCAGCAGCCCTTATTCTTGCCAAATGCGTTGACTTCTGGGCTATACCGACCTGGTGTAATTATACCCGACCTGGTGTAATTATACCCGACCTGCTCCTCCGAGGGCACCGTCGGCTGGTAAAGCTCAAGGGCCAAAGCGATGGGGATGAAGGAGAGGGGCAGCTGGCTGGTCCTTCATCCCAAAGGCCATCCCCATCTCCCATGTGCTCTCAAGACCTGAGATCTAGGAATAAAATGCTGGAAGAGGCAGCCTACCCTGGGGCAGAAGAAGGGATGAGCAGCCCATGTCCAGGTCCTGTCCCTGCTCCTGACTATCTGCCTCCGACCTGGGTTTTTTAATTTGGCCTCTCTGCATCCAAAACCACAACACAACCAATTTGGTTGGATTGGGCAAAGGCAACTGCCTGGCCCAAATCAGTCCTATTGCAAGAACTGGTCTTCAGCAGATAACACATTTATTCTAAAGAGAGAGGACACGTGGCTATTTTGAAGTAATTGCTAGATGCAAGATTTACTGTATCAACTCTATTCACTGGTTCTTGTATTTCAAATCTATGTCACTTGCATTTAAACAAATCCTGGTGCCCTCTTTCATAACTTTATTTTGAATCTCAGGAGATGGAGGTGTTCTTAAAGTCCCAAAAGCTAGGATACTATGGTATGGGCAAAATCTTAATTTAAGTTTTAAAAAGGTTTCTAACCACAATGGTTAGGGCAGAACAACTGGAAATAAACAAGTCTAAAAAAACCAAAAACCAATTAAAAAAAAATTAATGCAAGTAAATAGAAACATATTGCAGATTTAAGTATTATGAACTCTAACCCTTGAATTCTAACCCAACCATCTGATACGGAGATATGTCGCAACTCACAGTATTTGAGCATTTTGATACCAACATGCCACCACAAGCTGCGCTGGAAGTCCTTGCCACCAGGCAGTCCCTCCCCGCTCCCGAAGCATCAAGCTGAGCCCCCGAGATTCCCCGCGGGGGGTTTCTCTTACAGAAAACCGAGTCCTCAGCCACGAGCAGCCAGGCAGGAGGGGGACGGGCAGGCTTTTCTCGTGAAAACGCCAATCCAACATGCAAGGAAGAGGCTTTTTCTTCCAAAGAGGGATGGTTCAAACGTGATGCTAACTATTTGCTACAATAGATAGCATCTGTGCCACGTGCTTTGGGATTGCCACAGTATGTTATTGGATCTGCCTGTCAGAGAAAGACAGAAAGACCAAAGAAAGGATTACATGCAGCCGTATAATTCTGCATTTACAGCTACTTAAATATTGAATCAGTGCTACAGGATTATATACATTTGATATTTCCTGGATCAAGCAGACTGTGTAATTCATCGTGATCAAAGTTACAAGGAGGTTTTTTTTCCTTAAAAAAAAAAAGGAAAAAAAAAAACAAACCCCACCTTCAAAATAACTCTGCCAGCAAGCAGGTTTTATTTCGCCAAACCACACTCACTTTATTTCTCCCAGTGTCAAGCAGTCTCTCTTCATGACTTCGAAGCCAAAGTAAGGGTCTCACCACCCACCGTTGCTGAACCACCACGGCTATCAGCTCTCAACGAGCCCATCCAAAGAGTGCGCGGCTGTTTCTGTGCAGCACATGGGAAACAGTGGGAAAGCAGAGTAACCCCAGCTGTACCGCCCGCTAAGGCATCCCTGCCAGGGTCCCGTCAGAGGCAGCTCCTCTCACAGGGCTAATTCACACTCCAGTGGAAAGCAAAACTTAAATAGGAGATCACGGCACTTGCCACTGAAGCCGAAAGCAGCGCAGCTGGGAGCTGCCTGCGATAACAGCCCTGCCTGCTGCTCGCCGAGACCTAGCAGGAACGGCAGAGTGGAAACGGGACACTGGCTTGATAAACGGGAGGAATACCACGAAAGCTGGTTTTTGACTCCCCCCCAAGATAGGGAAAGGGAGGACGATGTTGTCACAGGTGCCCTCCTGCCTTGTTGTGTCCTCAAGGACAGGGAAGGCCCCGTCATCTCCAAATGCTGTTGGATGCATGAAGGCTTCTGCACCGTGTCTTGGCACGTCCCGTGCCGTAGAGCACGTCAGAGCAGAGCCCCTGCCGCCGGGCTGCCCCGACCTTGCTCCCAACGCGGCGCTTAGCCTGGCAGCGATTTCAGCCAACGTCATGGCAATGGCATCACAAACTCTGGGGAGCTGCAACACCAAACACTTCCAGCTCTCTAGCATCATGAAAAGATGAATTGCCAGTCCTCTCCTGCTCGCTTGACTAGAGAAGGCACTACAGGCACATGCCATCGCAGGATCGCGTGACAATACAGGGGGTTGGTTTGTCCGTATCGGGACTTTCTACCTCTATGAAAGATCATCACATGCTACAGATTACCACAATCTTCCATCTAAGTGCCTCACAGCGTGTTGCCCTGTGACATGGAGAGTGAGAAATGGGATAGGGAAAACAAGGAATAAGAAAACAAGGAGTCAAAAAGACATGTATTCCCTTAATTTATGCAACATTTCATAGCAGCGCTGCAAGTTTCTGAGCAGAACTAATCTTAAGGAAAGGGCCTTCACTCAAGACCCAGATTTCTTTGGCTCTGTACCACAAACAGTCATATGGGCAAGTTGTCAGGTGCCGATCCCACAAAAATCTAACACTACATGCAAGCTAACAATTATTGATAGGCGGAAAACTGAGACAAGACTTGGAAAACCAAATGGCAAGGTCTAAGCTATCCCTTACTTCTCTTTACATCTTCAGAAAGTCAGGAAGCGATGAAGTTGTGCTGTGCTGTGCTCCGCAAGCATCCCTGCCTGCAAGGATGCTGCACTTCCCACAGCCGCCAAAGCCTCCGAAGGAGCCGCTCCCCACGTACGGCGGTCCTGCACCTCTGCAAGGTTACGGTCATCCGACGTTCCCCAACATGCACGTGTGATGTCCCCACAGGGAACACTGTGCTGCACTGTGCATCTCTTGCCACCCAGCACCCACGGATCAGCCCATCAGCTCCAGGACTCGGTGGTGGTGGTGAGATCACCCCGCATCCCTTCCCACCTCCAGCTGCTCCAGTCATAAAAGGCCCTGCTGTGAAACATGCAAAACAGCATTAAATAATCAAAAAAGTACTAAATAACCCTGTGCATGCATGCTACACAATCACCAAGAACGGGTATTCAGCTTCCAAGTCCATCCCGCAGGAAGACGATGAAGCTGCCCAAGCAGAGGGAAGCAGATGATGAGCTCACCACCAGCACCAGATCTTCAGACCCAAGGAAAGTGCATGGTTCAAAGCACATTCTCCATATTTAAGTACCTTTTCCTCAAACTAGAAAGCTCGGAGCTGCAGCACCAGCTTAGGTTACGTGACTTTTTTTCCCCTCCTGAGTTTGTTTCTGAATTAGAATTGGATATTTCCGCAGCAAAGCTGTTTTTGCAGTGCAGGCCTCCGTGGCACGACGCCACCGGTCAGAGCCTCTCAACTTTATTTAACCTTTGTGTAGGGAATTGCATTAACTCATCGCAAGAGAACCTCTCGGGCAAGGGAGAAACAGATGTTCAGGCATTAGATAAGCTACAAGCAAGTCCATGGTGTTCATCAGCAGGGATGTGTGGTGGGTTTTGGTTTTGTTATTTTTAAAGGCTGACCAGTGGTAGGAGTTATTCGGAAATAAGTGAAAATTATCCTGAAAACTGCCTGACGGGCTTTTCAAAGAATGTTTTTCCTTGGTTGGTCCTTTTTACCTGCAATACTGATTTCTTTCCGTTTTTTGGTTTTTTATTCTTTTCTTCTTAATTACAGCTGAGTATCTGCTCCTGAGACTGAATGCAGATGCAGCTGGAACAGGAAATTTTAACTTGCTTCCAACCTGGGAATTTTGCACTTTAAACTTGAGATAAGGAGAGAACTTCATTTTAAAGACACATGTCCCTTAACAAAAGACAAATACACTTCCACAGCACTCCTGAGAAACCAGTACTGCAGAAAACAGCAAAATCTAAAGAGCTATTATGATTCTAGTGTGTGTTTATTAAATTAGCCCCACTTCAGACACTCCTCCCTGCTTGGTCTTTAAAAAACCACTAAAATACGGACGTGAAAATTATTTATTTTGATTTTGTCTAACTTGTCAGGCACTTGTTGGTTCTGCTAGGAGCTCAAACTCTCTGCTCTGTGATTGAAGGCAAAGCAGGTCTCTGGAGGTAAAATCTGGCCATCGCTTCTTCATTAACTGTGTGTAAGTAGACACAGACACACTTGCACCCCGGTGAAACCTCGCATTTGAGTTTTTCAAAGTGCTTCATGTGCGACAATTAATTTCACTGCAGGCCAGCTTGCACTGCTCAAAGATGTGGTTTTAAGTCAACTTATTTAAACCCTGCATAAACCGCTGCAAAATTGCTTGCATTTGCATTAATAACTGGCTGCCTTTTAATGTAGATAAGAACTGAACTATTGCATTAACTCCAGCCGTTGACAGGCAAGTTCTGGTAAATCCGTACATAGCCTTTTAGAAGTTACTGTCCCAACCAATGTTAGTTCCACCAAACTTTCAATCCACAGAGAGAAATAACTTGTCCAAAGCCAGCAAACACAAAACTCTACAGATCTCAGAAGTCTTGGATAAAGGAATTGTAATTGTGACTCAGCAACACAGTTAAGCTTCAATTTAAGTGTGTGTGTATATATATATATATACACACACACACACTCTCAAAGGACAATGAGATTTGGGGGGTGACAGTCCCTCTGCACTTAAAATTGCCCTCTTGAAGCATTCAGGAGCAAGGCCAGGCCCTTTGTGGTGCCATGTGTTATCAATGCCCAAGCAAAGCAACAGCTGTACTGCCCAGAAGACCTTGCAGAGGACGAGAGAGATCTGGCAAAGCAATCATGGCTCTTCTTGGTGCAACCAGGTAATCTTGGGAAGCCCCAGGGCAGCCTGGTTCCTCCCACAGCAGCCACTTTCACACAGGCAGGCTTGAGGAAAGCAACCAAAGAAAAAATTTAGGTAGTAAGTGAAAAACTATTGTTTTGTGAAGGGCATTTTGTGTTACTAACCTACAGCAGATTTTTTAAAACATATTCAAACATCTAAAGCTGCAAATATAAAAGCTGGCACTACAGAGAAACCCAGTGCCCAGCCTGCCTGCATCTTAGCTACACAAACATCATCCAAAACTCAAGCCCTGAGGCTTTCGTCCTCCTTAAGCCCTGCTCTCCCACATGCATGGGGCATCTCCCCCACGTTGTCCCATTGCCCCCAGGGCTTCCCAAGGACTTTCACCAAGAGGAGAGAGCTTGTCAGCTGCCCTGCCACCACCAAACCCACTCTTCAGCAAACTAGGTCAAATTCAAATACTTTGCTCTTAGCTGAAGGTCACTACTGTCTCCCCAGCCTGTGCTGGGCAAGCTAAAATGTATTTACATTGAGAAGATGCGGAGAGGTTTTGAAGCTGGAAGTGGTTAGAGGAAAAACAGGCTTTTAAAGAGAGCATGTGCATGAGCATGCATCTAAAATGGTGAACACAGAGGGAGGAGAAAAATAAAAAACCAAATCAGCAGACATTTCCCTCAAAGGGCAAGAGCACTAGCCCTGCCTTCCCTGCTCCTCGTCAAGTGCTGATAGGTGTTCCTTGGACCAACTATAGCACTGACTAGAGGTAAAGGTCTTGGATAACATTTGCAGAGTACTTTGACATGGAAGGTCCAAATTCCCCTTTATGGAGGCAAAGTCTGACAAAAGCATAATGGAAACAGGCTTCCGACGGACAAAAAAGTGACTCCCTGGCACACACACAAGCCCACGCAAACTTTCCAGCCTGCCCTCCAAGTGTGAGCACTGGTGTTTCCATTAAGAGCCTGAAAGCTCAGAAAGCATCCAGAGAAAAAGTAAACTCATGATGAGACTGAGCATGACTTTTTGCTTGAATTTCTGCAGAATTATTGCAAGTAGTTTTGCAACAGGAGTGGGGATTACCCCGGTAAATTTGAGAGTGTCTCTTCTGAGTGCTATACAGATAGTAATACAAATTTAGCCATTTGAGACTATTTGTCTGAAATTATTGCTGGGAAGATCCGTCAGAGGAGACTTCATACAGAGGTAGGTTGGAAACAGCCCTAGATCTGGAGCCACGCTGAACTTTGGGAAAGCCCAAATCTGGACGAGGCTGCCTCCCCTGCCGCTGGCTCCCCAGCATGACCCCACCACCAAGGTGGGCTCCTGGGAGCCTCAGGAAGGGGACACATCTTGACACGAAGGTTGCATCATGGCCATCATTCATGCATCGTACAGACCATCTCTTCTGTCCCGATGCCATGGCTGTGAAAGCTATAGCATTGCCTGCACAGGAAAGTTATGCTAGAAGACTAATTAATGTATTTTGGCTGTCTTTTAATGAAACTCGGCAGCTGGAAGCAGGCACGGAGCCAGCACCACGTGACCGCTCAGTTCTCCCTTGGACACGTTTCAGGAATCTCTTTGCTGAAGTATCCAGTTGTCCTGCACGACTTTTTTTTCCCCCCAAACTGAACTAATCAATGTCTGGCTGCTAGTTATCATGGAGGGAGGGGGAGAAACGCGCATGGAAAAGCTGTTGTACATCAACCTCTGTATTATAAATATGCTAGCGATACAGCTATACACAGTATTTTACTCCACCATTTATCGTCACACAAGCAGAAAGGCTGTAAGCGGATGAGTGTCTGCCATGGAGAGCAGTTTTAAGTGAGGTTATTGCATTCTTGACTTAAGCCCATTTTTCTGGTTTCCATGCAAACGTCAATGAATTTTAAAAGGGAGCATTCAGTCCGGACCTTCTGATTCAGACAAAATACAGTATCTCTCTATATGGGGATTATACTCTTGCTTGGCAGAGGGATGAATCCAATGGATTCCTTCTGCCTCTCACAGTTACAACCCCTGACTTCCTCAAAGCACACATCCCCATTACCTCCATCGGTTGCTGCGGCTGTTCTCGTGAGCACTGGGCAGGAACACATATTCTAAACGCGTAGGAATATATATATACTTGCACCTCATACATGTATATACACACACATACAGGTGTGTGTCCAGGACCAAAGACAACAGGAATGTAAATATGTTTTACGCTTAATTATGGAAAGTACTTTGGCAGGAGGTGGCCAGGGGCACAAAGAGCTACTATTGAGATTCCTCAAGCCATGGCGTCCATTCATTACACAATCGACAATATTTAGACAGTATGGGCTAGTTCCTTCCTTCGCAAGGTAACTTCCTCCGCCTGGCAGCCCTCGGGCAGGCTATAAAATGACCTTATGTTTAAGGACAGTGTCAAATAAAATAAGCAAAGGAAAACCGTGCCTGCTCGCTCTCCCTGCATCTCCACTGTTGTTTCACGGTTCTCTTCCTCTTTGTCTTCAGGGTGCAGGCAACTTCTCTGGTTGAAAGGAGCTGAAAAGCTCCCGACGTGGATGCCCCCGTGCTGCCCGGCAGGCAGCAGCCTGGGCGCGCTGGGCGATCCGGCTGCATGGTACACGCCAACGGCTGCATGACGCAGGCTAGCAGGCATGCACCGCGCGTGGGGAAGGAAAGCGAAAAAAATGACGGCGTGCAAATTAAGACTTGCTTATTAATCCCAAAGGAATTTCGGTTTGGGTTCTGCCTCTCCCATCTCTCCCCCTCCCATTTCCAGCCTTCCCCAGGCAAACGCTCTCCTATGAGATGCCCAAATGTTTTCTTGCCTTTCCGCCGTGCAGCTTTGCTAGCAATCCCTTTCTCACTGTGCAGTGCCCCATTCCGATCTGCTACCCGTAACATTCGGTTCCAGACCACAAGGCACACTGGCTTCTGAAAGTCTGGCTCTAAAACCAAATAAAAAGCTTTTCATTGACACTCAAATGTAGGTGCAGCAAGTCAAAAGCCTTATTTTCGTGTTTTACAGTGCTCCCACCTGAATAAATTCATTTTAAGTGCCACTTTTCCATTTGTGGATTATGAAAAGTTGGGAGGTCTGGATGCCATAGCAAGGTACCAAAAAGCAATATATTACCCACTGCAGGAGTCTGTCGGAGCTGCTCTAACCTGCAGCCACCGTCACTGCAAAGCTTTGCAGAGCACTGACCCACGCAGCCCCCCGAGCGCTGCCTCGGACTGGCAGCCGCAGGCAGATGGACAAGAGCAGGTCCACCACTCGCAGGAGGGACGGCAAGTAGCCTGGTAAGCCGTAAAGCTATGGCGGGACTTGAATGTGACATGGCCCGGTGGAAAAAAATTACTAATATAAAATTTTTCCTAATCCACCCACCTTCCTGCTCCCCTTTGGAGCAGAACAGCTCCATTATACTGCTGGGTTTGCTGAAGCCAGAACCTGCGCGGGGAAAGGAGGGCTTCCACCATCCCTCAATGTGAACACACACACACAGCTCAGATCAGACTGCGTTTCTTGCAAGCACCCAGTTTAGATACAGATGTGATTCTGCCCACTTTCAGCTGTAATACACACATGTAATTTAAGGCAACGATGTGCCTGTGGGTGTAAATGCAAGTGCATGCAATAGATGTAGGCACACTCACCTTACACATTAACATCTACAGCAGAAATCTGGAGAAATAAAGTGGCACAGGATTGTTGGCTCTGCCTATATTTAATTTTTCAGACATTTTTAATCACATGGAATGATAGCTGAGGTGTGTCAGAGCATCACTGGCTACGGATCCAGAGGACAGAGATGCTCTGTGTGCACAGCTAAAAGATCTGAAGCTCTGTCCACAGTGGGAACATGTATCATCCTATCAAACACATAAAATATCAGCAAGCTTAGCATCTTTCATAAAGAAGGATTCACCAAGTTTAAAATCCAGATCACAACAACTCCAAAAGCAAGAGGTACTATATAAGCCTGCTTCTTCCCATTTAGTGTACAAAAGGTTTGGCCCAGCCCTTGGTAGCTCTAGCAAAACACAGAAGGTTTAAGTTTATTCCACTCGTGCAAGGAAACTTCTCTGACAAATCAAACATGCATTTGGCTGAGAAGGCTGCAGCATATGGTTCCTGACTCCTCACACATACCAACCTTTCACAGTAATGCAGGGACAGAAGCACTAGGTGGCAAAAAAAGCCAACAGGTCCTTATTAATTACACTCTGGAAATCAGCATTAATGTATCTATAAAATTTCAGGTAGTTTAATAACATCCACGGTGGGTATCAGCCCATATACCCATCAGCATGTTTTATTGTTCCCAATGGAGCAATGGAAGCGAGGGCTCACAACTAGAGAAAGAAAAGGGGGAGAAAGGGGTTAAACCCCAACTTGTTACTGAATAAATGTTACCAAAGTACAAATAGCATCTTGCTGGATTTCTGTGCACTGTTTCCTTCCTGGTAATGGCAGTGTAATAAAGCATCAAAATAAACAGTAATCAAAAAAAAAAAAAAAAAGGCTAGAATTGGTCTGTATTCCAGATGAGAAACATCTGCAGGGGTAGATCAGCAGATCTTTTCTCTGTTTCCTGGGCAATTAGTTGGACAATGCTGCACTCTTATAGGTAAATTTATTCTCCCAGCCTCTTCTATCACCTCATAAATTAAATCAGTATTTTTGGAAAGGAAGGAAAAATCAATAAATACCTCTAGATAAATAAGAGCAAAAGACTCCCTTAGATGTAGTTTAGATGCCTGCCTTCATGAACACTTCCTGTACAGCCCTTCTCATTTCTAGCAGCGTTTTCTCAAACGGATGGAGGAAAACAACAACCCTCAAGTGCTTTAAAATTTAAAAATAAGACTGTAATTTTTCCTATACTAAAATGAATGTATGAGAACAGTAGGATTAGACCAATGTATCAACTGTCTGACTTGTTACCAGACAATAAACAAGGATAGTCTCATTAATTTTGGAAACACTACTGCCAGTTAGGAAAGCATTGTGTTTGCTATACACATTGATTAGAAAAGGTCTTTATTTGAACTAATAAAGCAGTAAATGAGCTGAAATTGTCTTTTCTCTATTTTTAATATGATAAATGGAATAAACTATGAGTACATCTGTTCCAAGCCTCTCTTCCACAACATGCTATGTCTGAAAAGCCTGAAAAATGTTCTTTTCTATTCCAACATTTCAAAGTAATGATTTTCTGCAAAGCATCACCTACAAAACATCCATCAGGGCTTAAACAGTTTAATCCTCATTCTGCATGTAGTTCACTTTCTGAACTAAACCACATTACATGGGGAGGAGAGAACAAGCATTAGCCAACAAATAAATCACGGGCATCGTAGCCCATCGACCTTGCAAACATTCCTCGGCACGTTGGCACGGCTCAGACATCAGCGATCATGCTCTTACCAAAGAGCCAAGGCTTTGGTTGAGGCACCCTCCCGCGAAGACCAGGAAGGCTGGCCAGGTCCTCGGCTGGGCTGGCAAAGGCACGCAGAGCTTGGACCGAAGCCTGAACCGGCTCACCAGCCCGGGGTGCAGCTCCGCGAGATGCCGCCTGCAAGGTGCCAAGAGAGCGAGAACGTTTCACCTCACACCCAACACACGGATTTGGGGGGGATACGGGATGCAGGGCTTCGTTCCGAGCTGCTCTCTCTAGTCAAAGCCCTGGGAATCCATTGGCTTGAGCGGACCCTTCCTCAGTCAATACCACATTTCCCCCACAAACACCGAGAAACGGGCTTCGCGGCAAACTCCATCTACAGATGAGGTGTGACGGGAGGAGCCCACCCCCTGCCCACAGAGGGCCCGCGGCCACACAGCCCCCCCCAGCCCAGGGACCCCCCAGCACACGTCCCTGCGGCACCTCAGCTCCAAATTTCTAGGCTGACCAGTCCCGACTGATTTCTTTCAGAAAAGTCGCTGGCATAATAATAGGAAGAAGCCAGAGGGCCAGACATGGTGCTCTGTTTTAACCACAAAACTATTTTTCCTCTCCCATTATTACTACTTTTTTTTAAACCTTGCTGTTTATGTCTCTGAGCGTCCCCCCAGCAGGACAAACCCCTGGTCATCTTGAACAGGGATATGCACACAAACTGCTATTATTTTAAAAACATTGCCACCAAATAGCAAAAGAGAGTCCATACGCAAATCTGTGCAATACTGCAGCAGTCCTTTTCTCTAGTGAGATGCCGCACTACTGTATTTTTCAATGGAATAAATGCTGAACCTCATTTTTTGCCCAGGAGCTGTGATGACAGAGCATGTTAAGGCAAATACATGGTCCGGTTTTGGCATCTCCCAAGATCAGTTCAGCTGGAGCTGGGAATGCAGACCTGCTCCCTGCACCACCTCTGAATGGGAACTCAGTAAAGCAGCAAATAGAGGAAAAAAAAAAAATCAGCAGATAATGAACACCTTATTTTAGGCTGTGGTCAAGTCATTTGCTTTTCTGAGAAGGGATTTTTTTAATTGTATTTAGTGGGTTTTTTAGGGCAGCCACAGTGAAGTTTCTACATAAAGGAAAAGCAAACAGCTAAAGAGTCCTCCTTGGGCTTTGATCCTCCCTGTGGAGAGTAAACCATGAAGTGTTTGTTAAAATCCTAATCCGATTTAAAACTGCTTTTGAATGCGTTAGGGGAGGAAGTGCTGGCTCTCGCTGTCCTGTCCAGCCCAGGTTTTTAAAGCCATGTTACTCCACTTGTGCAAAACCAGTATCCCCCTCCCAGGCAGCTGTTGCTTCGGCCAAAACCACCCACCTAGAGACAAAGCTCCTTCCAAAGGGGCAGTTAATACATCTCTTCTTTTAGGTACCCTTCTGCTCCCTGAAGAAAGACTCATTTTCTCAGCAGAGGTAACAGCACACCTCGCTGGGGTGCGATGGCGAGAGGAGGGGTCCCCTCACTGGCCCCCGCCAGCCCGGCTGGACTCTGCCTGGCTTCCCGAATCCCTTGCTGCATTCCACATCTCCAAAGTCAAGTAGGAAAGGAAATCCCTGGGCTGGGACACACAGCATTTGCCACCTTCACCTCCTTTCTAACACACGATTAGACGGTGGTGGAAGGGGTGTCAGCACAGCCCCACGCCGCGGGGCTGACTGCAATCACTGTCGGGCCATCCCAAAAGTCCTGACTCCTCAGAAAAGAACAGAATACTTGTATTGGCAATACTGCAGATCCAGCCAATTTCTATTGATCGCTAATTAATGAGTTGATGGAGCTCTGTGCAGCTCCCCAGCAACTAAGCTCTCAACTGCATAAAGCAGGGGAAGGCAGTTCAAGCAAGAGCAAGAAGCCTGCTCAGTGCTGGCAGTCACTAACAAAGACTTGAAAATCCTGCAGAGTTGGATAGTTGCTTGACATGTTGTTATTCCACTGACACACCAGGAAGCCTGAGCACCGCATGGACACCCAGTGCATGAACACACATCTCAGGTCGTGGAATACGAAGCCCAACATGAATGAGACCCAAGTAACCGGCCGCAGCAGGTCCCAGAACCACCACGAGTGCTCACCCCGGGCAAAGCCCTGGATCTCGCCTGGGCCAGTGCAACGAGCCCCACTGATAACACAATTCTGCTTACAGCCACCCCAACAGCAACGAGCAGCTCTTGCACCCACTCTGCTAAAGAGCATTTCTGTGATGTGGATCTGGATGGGGATTTTTCTTAACGTAAGTTGAACTTGGCACATAAAACTATTTCTACTTTTTCTTTTAAAAATACCATTTCAAAGGGAATCAGCATCAAGGAATCTGCAAAAAACTGATGCCACAACCCACCCGCCCTCCCGGCACCTCTGCGGGGGCTCCCCCATTCCCACCCTGCTCCTCAGCAGGTGCTTGGGTACCAGCAGTCCCCTCCAAAAGGCTTTACTGACTAGCTTTGAGACAAACTGCTGGCTAGACATTTTGAGACTTATGAAAATACATAGGTACAAGGAGCAGGGAGCGATCAGGGACACTCGTTTCACTGCAGGTCTGAGCTTGGCACAGGCTTTTAGCGTAATGGGAGTGCACTGCAAAGCCTAATGAGTGAAGTTGTTTTGAGAGCACAAAGTGTCCTTATTCTTCGCAAAATGGAAAATTTGTAAGATGTCCGCAGGCAAGCCAAGGAAAACACAAACTGCGTGCCTGCCGTGGCATGGGGGCACAAATGCTATTATTGTGACAAAGTCGCGCATCTAGTCACACAAATTACCACAATGCAGAATTCCTGAATTCAAAGAAGAAAAGCAAAAGTACTGTCAAAATGAGCCACGCTTGGGGCCAGGGCAAGCTTGACTGCATTCCTTCAAATGGTATGGTGCTTCCTTTCTTTTGGGAAAGGAGAGGGAGGAAATGGGATCCCACTTATAATTTAAATGTACAACAGAAAAACCCCACAAATATCTGAAATAGGCTCCAGCTGTCCTGGATAACTCATACCTCCCCCAGGCATCCAAGGGCCCAGTCAAAAGCCACCAGCATCAGGAGCTGGCACTTGCCACCAACCCCTCGCAAATGCAGCACCACGGTGGAGCACCCTTTGCCATCTCCACATCCAACTGCACAGAGAGGGTCCAGAGCGCATCCAGGAGATCAGAGGCTAAAGATTATTTATCTAAAAAGACATGTATTTCTACAAAGCTTCACCATTCAGGGCAGAGTTAATGAGGTTTAAAGCACAGATGCCTGACCAGAAGCACTGGCCTTGCTCTTCGTTAGCAGGTGGAGTTGGGCTGTGTCTACGAACACTCATGTACATACCCCAGCTGTGCATTGCAGCACTATTTTCACAGCAGAGCTGTTTCAGGATTAAAGATGTCCAACTCGAGAATGCCCACATTTAAGACCAGGAGGACAGAGATGCAGCACGAATGCTGGCTAGAGAGCAGCACTGCCTGGATGAAGAGAGTGGAGGGGGTTGCCCGCAGGTCTCACGGCACGTCAGCAGATGGGTTTTCATGCCACCCATTGTTTATTCCAACACCTTATTATTCTCTGGACGCCTGTGTTTTGCTGTCAATAAAGAGCATCAATCTTTATTGAGGGATTATCTGGAAATGCAACTTGGCATCGGTAAGCCTGTAGCCCAATGACTCGTTTCTTACAGAGCCAGAGAGGTGTAGGACCCTGCTACACCAGGAGCTGTGCAGCCAGAACGACAGCCCTGGCTTCAGAGAGTTTATGAAGGAGAAAAACAAGAACTTTAAAGATATAGGATCATCACATCTGGATTCTGTCACTGTAGCAGGATAAAACAAAGCTGTGATCCAACCTTCTTTGGTCAAGCGTGGATCGGAAGATGAACATACACATCTCAGCTTGGCGTGTCATTATTTTCTATACGTACAGTCCACTAAGAGATCGTTAGGACCAGAGAGTTCAACATGAAAACTAAAGCCCCAGAATACTGGGATCAGAAATGTGCTGGTAACTGGCAAGATGTCAGAACAGTTTCCTTGGCTGAAGCCAAAAAGCAGCAATTTTGCCTTGGAACTGTTTATAAATCCTGGCTCCAGAAAAGCTTAAGAGACTCAATGTGATCATTCACACAGTAAAATGAGTCTGCGTGTTTGCCGGGCGCAGGTGTCAGTTCCGGGGAGATCGAATAGCATGGTTCTTCAGGGGGAAAAATGCTCTTCCATGTGCCAATGCACATTTAGTCATGACTGCAGCTCTCGGGTTACTGGATCCCAGCTTGAACATGGTCTAAGAGCTGCTTCAGCCCAACAATTAATTACTTAATGTTTTTCAGAAAACTTCAAAAGGTAGGAAGAGGGGAAAGACAACATGAGGAACCTCCCCTCCCTTCCAAGAACAACTTTTAAAGAGCAAAGTGACCTTTACTTCAGGAGAATGTGCTTATGTAGCAAGAATGTTATATTTTTTTAAATGATCTCTTTTCAAACAATTAAAATACACACCCACACCATATGCAAGTACGCAAGTCAAAAAATCTCTGCTTTACATCACGCACAGCACTTTTAAATGACATCTCCTTTTTCCGGGGTGGAAAATCACAGTCAGCATTTGTATATAAATATTATTACACAGCTTGAACGTACAAGCCAGGAAACAGAGAGTGCTGCATGACAACGTGCTAAAAATTCCTTGCTGCATTTTTTTTATGTTAAGAAACCAGCACTGTTTGTACAGTAATCCCATTGTCACACACAGCGTTGTGCTTACAGGGACTGGCAGTGCACACAGCTACAGAACCAACACTTTGTCCTAAAACCAAAGTACAACAGCACGTAGGAAATAGTCTCAACATCTTGTGATACTGATACACTGCTCTCCTGAAAATTGCAGATTAATTTAACCTGTGCATACATTAAATCCCAAGCTATTGTCATGCGCTGACTACACATATGCCTGTGAACGGTAAGATTTTAATTAGGAGTGTGAGCATGTCCTCCAAAAAGAAACAGATGAAAACACCATGTTGGCATGCATTCTCTTTAAAGTAATAGTAATATTACTTGTCTTAATAATATTAATTTATTTTAATAATAAAAGTAGTTTTTATTAGACAGATTTTCAATCAGAGCAATCCTCTTTCATAGCCTACAAGTGACTAACAGGGCCAAAGACTAGAGCTTGACTTTGTTTGGGGCTAAGATCAAGCTTAGGATCAGCTTACTATGCAATAGCTTGAGCCTGTCTGTTGAGTGGCATGAGATCCTGATTCCTCCTGGGAGATTTTTACTTGCTATTCCCGGCCTAGAGAGACAGTAGTTTAATAGTCTAGGGCTTTTCCATCTCCAGACAACAAATGACAAAACCTGAAATTGAAATCTCCAGCCTTTTGTTCATCAAATTCTAATCCCCCCCGTATCAAATGGTGAACTCTCTACTGCTAAAAATACACCAAACTGGTCTACGCTAGCTGGTTAAGCATCCATAAATAGTGGTTTGTTTTTTGGAAGCCACACACTTCCATGTGTCCACAATGTGCTGTTTGACTTTGAAAACAAAAACACTTCCACTGGAGATACACACTGTTCCATTAAAAAAGTCTATCCAATCCCCAAGGCACGAAAACCTTAAATGGGGATAAACCACGTCCAGAACACGCCTATCACAAATATCCTACTGACAAAACATTACACACTTTTTGGGATACTGCAGCATTCACATTAAATAATTTCTGTTTGTAAACACTAAGATCATCAAATACAGAGTAATAAAAGAAACTCCATTACTAACACAGATACACCGCAGGGATTAGCAGAGCGTGTAAGTGCAAGAGAGGTCCTAGTCAGGGTTGTCCTTAAACAATCTTACGAGGTGCCTGCAAAGGTAACTTTAGCATCTTTGACAAGTCATTTCAGGCTTCATAAGAGAGCCTGGGACAAAAAAGGGACACATGACATCCCCCAAAGTATATTTTTTTAGGAAAAAACACAGCTGAGTGGTAAGATCCCACCTGGGATGCAGAAAACAGAAGTGGAATAAGGTGGTGGTTTCCATTCAACCTCTGGTTTCACTACTCTACAGATTTCACTATAAATTGCTGAAGAGCAACAGCAAAACCTTCCCCACACCCTTTGGAGCTTCCAACCTCAGAGCCCTTCAGCCGAGTCCCCAGCAGCTGGAGGAGGGCCTCCTGTCTGAAATAGCCCAGGGACCTTCTTGGTAGGACAATCCACATAATTTTATTAATCAGATCACTGAATTTGTCTAGGTATGACAAAAAATTATGAGGACTCCCTCCCCCTTTGGCTGCCAAGCTCCTGTCAGGGATAGCAATTAGCAGATCAACTACCAGAATTTAACATTCCTGACAATTCTGGGGGCCAAAATTTGATTTGATTATGAAAATTCAGGGTCATTTCCAGGCTGTAACCATTTCATTTCTAATGACTTTGATAAGTAAAACAAGTTTTGAGGTGAAATCTCAAGTCTCTTTCAACACGTGCTTTAATGAAAAGGAATTCACAAAACCAATGAATAAGCAGGTCAAAATCTCTACAAACAAATTCTCCCTTCTAACATTACTCCTTTCAAAGAATATCAGACAAACTCAATAGTCTTGGAAAGTGCTAGCATACATTCGATGGACAGGAGGCTTCACTTCTAAACTGAAAAAGTGGAGTTTTGGATTGGACTGAAATATAAATCTCATCATTCCTGTAACTCTGGGCCAATAAGTCCTGACATAATTTTACATCAGTTTCTCTTCTCTAGTTTTCCATTTCCCAAACATTTTCCGTTTGTCCCACAGATAAGAAAAGCTCCTACACTGCGCTGTGCACCAAAACATTTGTGAAGACGTGCACAAGGACTTCAGAGTATTTTCCCTCGGAGGAACTTAACCGTCACATCCCATTACATTTGAAATTCAGGCTATTTTTGCCCGTGTGCATCATTCAGCACTTGTCCTCATCGGCTCTCGCCTGCCAGGATGATGACTAACTCTCTCCCTTCACTTGTTCCCTCCACCCCTGAGAACATTCACATCCATCTGGAGTTTCTCACAACAAAATATTTTTAAGCTAACCAAAACACCGTAAAACAGGATCAGCAAACTCCACTCGCTCGTCCCCGCATCCTCCCGAGTCTCGGCACACGACGGCGCCGGGCTGAAGCCGCGGAGCCGGTGCCCTTGACCAGGGGCTGGCGGAGGGTGGGGGCTCCCATTGATGCCAACACAGCTCCGCAGGGCGCCCTGAGCGAGAAACCCACTTTGAACCAGGGTTTGTACAGGCCTTTTCTTAATCACTTCGATCCTGTTCATTGGCTACTATTTAATTTAACTTCCCATTTTAGAAGAAACAAAAGAGAAGCCCACCTTGCCTCATGCTTCAAGCTATACAGCCTCACTTCAACTCCCCATCCCGGCAGGAAAATGAGGCTCTGGAGGATGCTTTACCCAAAGTACCCATATTCTACTCAGAATAGAAAGCTAAGGAGGGACAGAAACAAAAGGATGCTATCAACCGAACATGAATTAATTACATTAATTAGCAAGTGGGAACTGAACAAGATGTAACAGCGTTAAGCTGCAGCAGAGGACACAGATTTCAAGGTGCAGGAAAATCCTGATAACTAAGAATGGCGTGGCAGTGAGACCAGGGAGAAGGCAGCCCAGCCGCTGTCAGGGATGCCCAAGGCTGGCCTGGGAATGCAGCTGCTGGGAAGGGCTGAGAAGTAACTGCAGCCTGCGGAGAGGTGATGGGGGCCAGCAGCTCCAAAGCCCAGCAAGCCCCGAGCTGCTGGCACCCCTCACCACAGTCCCCTGTTCTCGCCTTTCTGCACATCTTCCTCCAAACCTTAAAGTCGATATTGCATTCAAATATTTAACCGTTTCCTTTGGCAAAGTGTTACAAACCTGACCGCTTCCTACCCCCAAATGGTGCCAGCTTGCAGAAGGGTGTCAGGTACATCCACCCCCGTTGTATTTGGGTTTCTCCGAACACAGCCAAGGTCCTGAGCTGGAATCCTCCCGCTGTCCGCCCAGAACCGATGTGGTGCTTCCCCGCCTCTCCTCCGCAAGGTCAGAAATTAGGTCTTGCAAAAGCAAATTCTTATTATTTTCAAATATTATCTGCTTTTGTTCATCAGTAGCCAGGGCTAATTACTACGCTGAGGAAATACGTCACCTGAAATTCGTTGCCCAGACTGTTTCATCTTTAGGCTGCGAGTCTCAGACATCAATAAGATCACTGACTTGCAGGAAGAAAGAAGAACTCTGAAGAGAACCAGTAACAGCAGAAAAGAACATGAAGGTGCCCAAAGAAGACCTCATGAGTAACAACACAAGGAAAAAAAAGGTTTGAGAGCCATTAAAGGCAAATCATTTAACATTTACTTTCTGTTGCTGTTTTAAATTTCCACATTACTGCACCATTAATTAGGGAAAACTACAGGAACTGATGGGTATTTTGACAGGGCAGAGACTGCTGGACTCAGCCCAGCAGAACTGTCATAACATTCTGATATACAACATTAGGGGTACTGTGGGTTTGTGGATTGTGGGGTTTTTCTAAAGAAAAAAAAAACCAAAAAAACCACTAAACCCCAGTAATTCTGTGAAAGGTAACAGGTTAAGGCCACAAAGAAAAGTGGGTTTTAAGTGTTAAAAAAAAAATTCCTTTGAAATCATGTATTTTCCAGTCTATAACATTTTAAATGGCTATAATCTGGGTATTTTCAAAGCAGGGACAGGAGGAAATTAGTCAGAAAAATATTTAAGTGTTAGAATATGGTAATTATATACAAGTATGTGACTCTGTAATACCCAGCAACACTTTGAAGAGGGAAGGGCTGACTTAATTTTATTCTACTGCCCTACCCTGTGGAAGAGTAAATGCATGAGAGATGGAAAAACAGGGGGATCGGATCCTGCAGGGAGAGACAGACACCCCCCCCACCTATGTGGGTCTGGGAGCGAGGTGTGAGCCCCCCCAACCCGCAGCCTCCATCCCACCGGCATCCCGCTCCCGCTCCAGCCGTTGGCACAGGATGGGGAGGGAGAAGCGGGACATTCACTCGGCACCTCTTTGTAAGGAGGTATTTTGATTTCTGCGCTGTCTGAGGCTTTCTTTCAGCGGGCTGTAACGGCACAGCTGCCCACCGCCCAGCCAGGGCGATCCGGCGGGGAACCCACACCGATCGACCGACCTGCTTAAAAGTTCACCCGAAATGTTAATTCGGAACAAACTCACACCAGTTGCTTGAGCAATGTCGCTTTCCCGAAGGAACTTTATCTTGGAGGAACATTTTAGCTTACGGCTTATTTCAGAAGTTATAAATCATTAACGAAATGTTACATTTCATCCTTTTCTATTGTAATATATGTTACATATACACATCACATAAAAAAATCAAAGCTAGTTAAAAATTACTGCATGAGGATGGAAATAGGAGCCACACAAACCATATTCGTGCTACAGGGCACAAAGGACCTATGGTTAAAATATGCAGTTAATCATCACCAATCCTGGGGAAACAGCAAAGAGTTACAATACAGGATGGTTTTATAGTATACAGAAAGAACCCCAACAATTGTTTTCCATCAGCACAGCCACCTAGCTAGCCCCAGCGTGCAGACACCATCTCCAGTGAAGTTTTTGCATTTAACCTCGGAAATAACCGAAATTAGTTAACAGAAATACTGTTAACTACTGCAGTAGCTAAGTTGGAATTAAATATGTTCCTTTTTGCTACAAGTTTCATAAACTTAAATCCAGAAATGCAACAGGAAAGAAACATTAGCGGTACCTTGGCAATCACACAGTTGTAAGCTCAAGTGATTTATACATTTGCATTGTAAGACTTTAGCTCTTTCTAAAGAAACAGCCCCAACATCTTACCCAACAAATCAAAACTAATTGCCCGCAAAAAGTATTTTAAAGCTGAAGCCAGATTATTTAACTGAAGAGACCTCAGAGATCATTTTGCTACAGTCTCTTTTCAGGGAAAGTTCAATTCTACAGATGGGGGGAAAAAAGAACATAACAGTATTTGAGTTTTTATGCTGATACAATTAATTCAGTATGGCTACTAGTGATCAGTATCCCTCTCTATATCAGGTGGAAGGTATAGATCTTATCCCTGCCAAAATAAAGATGGATTTGCTGTCTGCTTTTGATCACTTCATTGTAATATATGCACAAAAAAAAGTTGACATTTAAGCGTTTGCTTTGCTGTTCATTAATTACATCATTTCTAAATGGAGCCTTGCAGTGAAAAATTACATGGCTTTTTAGGAAAGAGTTATAGCTTTTTCTATTCAAAATATAACTGAGTATTAGCGAGGGTTTCAGGGAAAGATGCAGCATTTTTTCAGGCTGCTGTCAGTACTTTGCAGCTCTGTTTATGGACTGGTGCCGGAGAAGTGAGAACAATCCCAGTACTTGGATTTTTCAGGCTCAAACTGGCCTGCTATAGCAATACAAACACCAAAAGGCCCACAAAGCACTGCTTTATAGTCACTATGACTTTTAATGTCAGTACTTTTCCACAATGTTGCTTTGTTTGCCAGGGAACACAATTTCCTCCATATGAAAATTCATTTTCTTAGTCACAAGTAAACTGATAGGGCTTTGAGAAAGGTGTGCCAGCAGGTAACAGGCTGGTAGCATCAGTTCTTTTTGTGCATTTAAAAAACGTATATACGTGAACTATCACAAGCCCATAAATCCATTAGGAAAGACAATCCCCAGCTGTTCCAGACCTGACGGAGACAAGCAGCTGTGCCATGCCAGGTGACCACCTTCCTCCGTCAGAAGCATCAGCCACATCTGGCAGCAGCTGGGCAGATTCACCCAAGGGGGCAGTGACAAAAGGGACAAGACTAAAGCCTCAGGCAGGCCCAGGGAAGGTTTACACGATCTGGGGTACTTCAGGAGTAGATTTGTTAAAACCTTCTGGGCTGAATGCCACCGTCACAGCCTGGGCTGCTGGGAGAGCGGGGCCGGGCTGCCCCCATCGCTCCTGCATCCCCATGCAGCCACGGGCACATAAAGCTCCACATGTCCAGTGGGGACATGGGACACAAAAAGCATGATGTTGGCATTACGAAGTTGCAGGATAGCCAACGTCCCTGTACCTGCCCTGCGCAGACCAGCCGTTCGCTTGCAAGCCCCCCCAGCCACAGGACGCTCCGCAGAAGGGATCTCCTCCTTGTCGTGTTTCAGGAGGCCTGGGACCAGGGCTCCCAGGCACTCAGAGAGAATGCGAATAACAACAGTTCCACTGCCCTGAAAATATGTTTGCATTTGTTCACTTAGTTGCTAAAAATGCTCGAGTCACATGGGAACGCCTGGGAATGCAGCCCAGGAATTTCGTTTGTAAGCAGAATTGTGTTTCTGGAGATTATTGACCTGAATCGTAAATAAATACTCAGGAAAAAAATAGAAAGATTTACAATCCTTGAGACGATCTCTTCAATCAGGAAGAGTTGGAAATACTTCTCACAGGACCCTCACTGATCTACAATCAAGTGGCCAAGTCCTGTAGATTGGTAAATAACCCACAGCCCTTTCACGGATCCAGTTTCAGACCTGGAGCCTACGATGGGAAAATCCATATCTCGGATTTAGAGTCTCTGCCTGATAACAAGCGCTGTTATTCTGCCAGTTGGACAACAGGAACGATCACAGCAGCTTCAGAATCCTGTTTATTCAGAACAACCGGGCCATATCTGCTCTCTACCTCAAGGATTTCTACCTGTGCAAACCACAGTTACATGGAACAGCCAGTCTGAAAATCTGTATTCTGGTAAGGTACCAACCTCAGAATTTGCATTTACCTCAATGGAATTTTTTATCCCAGTGAATGGCAAATTGCTCTGATATAGCAAGTTCAGATTTTGAGACTGAGACAGCCAGCACACAGCAAACATTAATCAGAAAACATCTTCAAGCCAGCAAAACCTTGAAAAGCAAGTGCAAAAGATGGTACGCTTAGGTGGAACTAAAGTTGTCAGACAAGTCGGACATAATTGCAAAAAATAAAGAAGTATATAATACCTGATCCTTCAAAAAACCCTTATACACAAACCTACAACCCAATAATTCCCAACTGGGAATCTTATTCCATCAGTGCCAGTTAACTGCAGGTGTCCAGAGATTTCAATGTGCCAGCATCATCCTGTCACTTTAATACTGAGCAGTTAAATATTCTTTGGGATTACAGGTAACAATGTGGTTCTGCTCAGGTCTATGGTAGACACCTAACATATCATGCTGAAGTATAAGGTAAATATTATGCTGAAGTATAAGGTAAATTTCATATATACAGATTTAAGCGCATATGAAAAAACAGTAAAATAATTTTTGCCATTGAATGGTGGTATCAGTCAAACTTAACCACAGCTTATGAAAATCCCTTTACAAGGGAAGCTGTTTAGTGAGAGCTTGTTATTCTGTCAAGCAATGCACCTGAGTGAAGAAGACAGGTCAGTTCTGGTCTTGATTTTTTATTTGATAGCTGCAAGAATTACGTTTTATTTCCTGCTTGTACCAAATCTGACTGAAAGTGAGGGAAGAAACAGGCCAGCAAGAGGCAAAGGCAAGAGAGCTCCTGTCAGCCTTCTCAGGAGAGAGGGCAAATCACAAGTGATTTGATGGGATGTGGAAGGACAGGCACAGTTTTTGCCCTGGATGCTCTTTACTCATTTGGGATCTCCTTTCTTCCCCCCTCATTGAAGAATCCCATTTTTCTGTCTTCCTCACATAGACCGTCTTTCCAAGCTTCTCATTACCTTTCACTTTATCCTAACTAAACCGTGAGCTCAGCGAGTTAACGGTGTAGGTTCACTTACTACAGTTGTTCATAAACACCCAATTATTCATGTAAAACCAGGTCAATAGTTATTAAAAGCTGAAGTGAATTACCAAACAAAAGCAAATAATGAATTACTGCAGCAAGCAAAAGTGCTGGCATTATGGTTCCTACCTCAAACCCTGCACGTACGGGCTGCTGCCAGGAGCCAGGCATCAGTGCTAGAAATCAGCCGAAAATAACCGACAGTGACACACGCTTTAGGAAATAGTTCCCCTCGGTACCATCCCAACCCGCCTTGGAGCGTATTGCACAGCTCTCCATCACCCTGGGGCATAGCCAGCTCGGTCCTCTGAGACACAAGCTGATGGAGATGGAGGACGTGGCATTTTCTGAGCACAACTTCGCAACTGCAACAAGCGATCGCTGCGCAGACTTTTCTTTAGGTTTGCTGCTTTTTTTTTTTTTTTTTAAAACCACTCGTAAGGAACTGGAACAGAATGTCCCACCACAGACTGTGGCTGCAGCACCAGTTCAAGACTAAAGAGCATCCCTTATACCAGACTAAAATATTCTCATCTTTCACGAGCCAATACCCCCAAAGCTGACGCTGATTTCCATTCCTTGTATTAAAACTCAAAAACAACACCGAACATTCCCACAGCCAGGTAAGGCCACAGCAAAACTGCAAGGGAAGGAAGGAAATGAAGCGCAGTTGGTGTTAATTATGCAAAACAAGATGTGACTTAAAGGATGTGAGTAATGTCTGGGTACAAGCAACAGGTGCCTGATAAGAAGAGGAGGAAACCCAGACCTTTCATCTGTACCACAGAAGCAGACAGCAGCAATAGCTTCATTTAGAATAGAGATAACGATACTTAGTCACCTCCAGGGTGGACTACAAAGTTTCTGAAGTAATTTCATAACAAGAAGAGTGGATGCACTGCCCCCGTGTCAGGGAGCCTGGCTGCCGGGGAGAGGCCCCCGCTATGTGCTCTGGCTTTTCAGGGCAGCAAGATAAAGCTCAGGAACACTTTCATGGTGTATCGCTGCGTGGATGGGCCCAGCACTCCCTCCTCCCCACCAGAAATACAGGGTCTGCTTTGACATCCCTCCATCCCTCCCTTTCTGGGTTCCAACGGTGGGCTTCTCTCTTACTTCCTACGGAGGCTGCAGGTGGGTGCAATCCAAAAGGATCCAAAAAGGAGCTCTTGAGAAGTGGTATCATTTCCAATACTCCCAGATTCTGCTCATCTTAAAAGCTTACAAACACAGCCCTGCAAGAGTTGCACCCAAGCCTAATATCTCTGCATCTAAGCAGGCACTTCTATTTTCTGTTTGGCATCTGTTTTGTAGCACCTGATTTCTGTTTGGCATCTCGACATGGACCTGGTTCAGGCTGTGACTCATAGCCCACAATACCACTGCCAATGTAGCAGTCACCATTTTGCCAACAGTTTTGTCACCCCACACCTACCCCTTCTTATTTATTTGCAGGCATGACAGACCAGCACAGTAACTGCTGTTAGCAATGCACAAGGGGAGGAGAATTCCTACAGCAACATCCAAACAATTTAACTTAGATATGTATGACAAATATTTGGCACAATACACAGTAAATTTAACAGTGGGCCTAATTTTCCCTACTCTGCCTATGGCTAGAAGCATCACAATCATCAAACACATCAGAAATAGATGATGCTGCCCTAGATGGATTTTGCAGCAATGCATTTCCATGCAAGGGGCACATCACCTCAGTGGACTAAAAGACAGAGATCCAGTTATCCAGGTTTTATGAACTGTTTCTGAGAGTTAGGTGATAAAAAACCTGGAATTCCCTTTTCTCATTTTTAACAGGAAATTTTAACCTATGGTTTCCATCCTCGTAACATACACAGAAATGGTTAAGTAAATAATGAGAAGGAAAAAGTTCTCCTCCTTGTACCACCAACAGATGGCAAAACCACCCATAAGGGCATCCTTTGGTTTCAAGAGGCAAGGCCAAGTTTAAAAACCACCTCTTCTGTAATAACTTGAGCCCGCTGCCAGCAAATTAGAAAATTCCACATGAAATATCAGTTCAGACAGAGAATTAGCTACTTCTTCATGCAGGAGTGCTGCCTGCATGCTGACTTACCGTAAGCCTACAAACACCAGCCAGAAAGGCTTTGGAGGTACATGAAAACCTCAGCAGATAGTCTACACATGTGCTCTTGATCCAGCTTAAAGATAGTAAAATGCCAAGTGACCAAAGATTTAAGACAGAACATGGCTACGCATTCAAAACGTCTCAGAAGCACAAGTTACGCATTCCCCAGGGGGTTGCACTTTCACTTTACTAAATTGCCTGCATATTTGCTTTTTTCTGATGGTAGATTAGGAACCATGCATTTCCTTAAACCGCCAGCTTTTGGCCAAGACACACACGCCCTTCCTGGAGACCTGCCAGCCCACACTCACAGAAGAGGCAGATCTGGAGAACCACGTTCCAACGTAAGCTGCTCCAAGGCGAGCCCAGGAGCCGGCTGCCAGCGACTGCCAGGCACTCACCATAGACCCAGCTCCCTCGGGCCAGGCAGGCGGGAGTGCAGTTAAAGAGAGGAAAGCTTGGCCGAGTAGCCAGACCCCTCTGAACAAGGCCCAGGGTTCAGCCTATGGCATTTTGTTAAATCTTTATACAATAATTTTGTGACTGTGAAAAGTGCAAATTTGAAAGCCCAGAGGAAGAAGCGTATGTTCTGTTTAACATGCCTGATTGTAAGGGGAACTTTTTCGTTTTTAAAGCTAGGGAAAAAGGAATATAACCTTAAAAACATGGGTAGTAACACGCATTCCTCTAAGGCAGACCCAACTTCTGAGCCTTGAAACCCCTGTGTGCTTCCAGAGGCCGGTCACGTGTATGCTGCACAGAGCAGGCTATATAGCCTTAGTGTGAAAGCCCCTTAAATATTCTCTCTCTCTGGCTATCTGTTCAGTACTCACACACACAGCGTCTTCACGCAACGTCATCTCCTGCTGCGGGTAGCCAGGAAGAAAACTGCGCTCCAGTTGTCCCCAGGCGCGAGACGCTGACAGACCCCGTCCTCCAAAGCGGCCCCGTCCCCCTCTTCCAGGCACACGCATACAACTCGGATATCAGACCTGCCTCGTGCACAGTTTGGTGGGTGGATTATGGCCTTGCGAGGCACAACGCATTTAAGGAACATGACCAGATGGGCATCTGATGTCTGAAGACACTCGTCCAGGTGGCACAGGTGATGAGCAGAAGCGAAGGTGCCTGCTCAGCACTGCCTGGGCGATGCCGAGATGGGATGTCAGAAGAGGTGCCTTTATCATGCACCATTATTTTAGCAGGGTGGTAGCTGGTAAGTACTCAAGACTCTCAGGGCTTTATAAACAGTAACTAATAACATGCACTTTACAGAATCACCAGTGGTTAGCAGAGTGGGGTACAAAATGAACATTTCAGATGTCATCTTACTGTAGTCTGTTCATAGAATCATAGCTCTTCTACTAATTGCAGAACATATAAAAGTTGACTGCAAAGTGTTCAGCTAGATGATGGTGATGAGTATTTCCTGTCCTCATTGGGAAGGGAAAAAAGACAGGCAGATACTGGAGGTTCCAGGAACAGGCAATATTATATTAGCTGGACAAGTATTTTGCTGCTCCATATAGTTTCAGTGAAACAAATAATATGACCTGAAAGTGCCAGTCAAAATAACATAAAGCCCTACAGGAGATAAGGATGTAGCCTCTACCACAAAGCACAGGCAACCTTTCAGCTTTTCCAACGATATGCAAGAACAAAATCAAAGTATTTACTTTACAGGCAATGCAGTTGTGGCAGCACCACAATTCATCCCAGTGAAGAAGTCATGTTCAAAAATCTACAGCCATTTCAGGGTTTAAATATGCATGAAATGCATAAGCAATTAATTTCCTGCACAAGAAAGGAATGTAGAGTTCTGTATCACTGGTACTGCCAACATGTATAAACATATTACACCTCTCAGGATAAGTGGTATTTCTCTCAAAGCCTCAGCTTCCAGAACCCCACGATGGTAACATGATGCTCCTCCCTGGCACTCTTTATCAACCCCACAGAGCCCTCGCTACAAGGACAGTCTCATCCTCGTAGGAAGTAGCACAATCTTCTTCTTACAGAAGAACAAGGAGATTTGAGAGGCAGAGCAGAGCCCCAGGCGGATAGCAGAGGTGGGGAGAGACGCCAGCCCTCCGGCTCACATCCCACCCCGTGCCTCGCACGCTCCTTCTGGATTTGTAAGGCTCACGGCAGCGTGCGCATCTTCAGCTCCTCCTGTTTGCAGAGGAAAGTCAAGATAGCCAGGCGGCTCCAGAGTGCAGATAATCAATACACCACCCTCGCGCTGCGGTTTTGCTTCAGTGACCCAGAGCTCAGCTTCTGAATCCTGACCCAAACCAGGGCCCACTGGTACAAATGGGACCAGCAGCTTGGAGGAATCCACACGCGGTTCCAGTCCAAAGCAGCCTTACATGCCCGGGCATAGCAAACATGATAAGCTCTAGCAAGAAACACCTCTGTCCATAGGGAAGAATTAGCCAAACGTGTTTTAAATATGTTAGGGATAGAGGCAGAAGGAATAGGAGGTTAATTAACTCAAAGATTTACCATTTCAGAATTCTATGCTTAAAAACGTTTCATACAGTTTGCAGTGATACTAGCAATATTCTGAGTTTTCCTCACTCCAAGTTTTCTCTCCCTAGAGCCATATGGCCAAACCCCATTTCCTCCTCGCCCCTCCACACACACACACGAACAATAATTTTTATTTCCTCTTTTCAGTTTTATTGCTAAGGCTTTTGTCAAGAGTGTACTGTCTAGTTGGGCTTTGCCTGTAACTACTGTGTAATTGTAGTGTCAGCCTTCTTTGCTATTACATAGCAGTTTGCAGTTGCCACAGAGGCGGACGGGGTCTCGTGGGGGGATGCTTACTGTACTGCAACAAAGGACTTCCCCTGTGTGTATTGTACATGTGGCCCTGAAATACAGAACTCAGCAGTCTTATATAAAAAGCCTTTAATTCTGAGACGCTTGACTCTCACACTACTGCAATGTTACAGCACACTTGCAAAACTCCAGTTAAGGTTCAGAATTCATGCATAGGCTAGTGTTGTAAAATGATGGGATCAGAGCAGATTTTTTTGCTCAGGCATTTGAGTCTCTCAGCTTTGAGCTGGTTTCCAACACTAAATACAGCAAGATGTTTGGGGTTTTTTTTTTTTTCCTCTATATAAGCTTTTTAAAAATTGCATTTTCTTCCATTATCCATTTATTTGCCAATTTTCAAAATCACAGACGAAGAATTTCTATGCTTGCCTGTCCTTCAAGCAGTATTTTAAGGTAAAGAACACGACCATTAACAAAGCAACATTTTTAACAACCATATTCTATTTAGTCTCAAAAGCAAGCATCTGCCTTTTATATTTGAAGTCTAGTAATATTTTATGCACCACTCGGCTAAGCTGTTCTTTAGAGAGTCTCCTTCTTCTGTCCTTTCCTTGTTAAATTGCATTTGCCCATGACCCATGAACACTGCTCCCACTTGCAAAGGTCTCTGCCCTCAGAGACAAACACAGATGTAACCAAACAATCAGCCTTAGAGCAGACGCTCCAGGAGAGAGAAATCTTTTCTGTGGGGTGTATCTGCAATAACACACAATGTTCATATTAGCACTAAATAAATAAATAAACAACATAGACATCTCTCCAGTGCTGTGCAAGCTTTTCAATATATGTGCCATAAATATGGCAGGAAATGAGAAGGAGCTCCATTTGTACTCTGAAGGTGACTCTTCACACATATTAAAAATACATCATTATTCTTAATGCATTTTCAGTGTAAAGCAACCTGCCTGCGAAGATCCTGGAGGGCTGTGCACACAGAGACCCAGCCTGTCACCGCTTCTGCGCCAGCTGAGAATTGAGATTCTCCATTTGCTGAATGGGAACCGAAGCACATAACGACATTTCGGAGCTCTCAGCACGCAGTTAGGGCAAGGTTTTCAGGGGAGCTCAACACCGAACAGCAGAACAGCAGCTGTTTGCTAAAGATCGTTTTAAAACCTGGCCCTGAGGGCCTGCCTCACACTGCCTGCAGAGCGCTCGGGATGCAGTCCAACAGGACTTACAGAAAGCTGAACATGGAAAAAATTGCAAAGCTGAGAATAGCACAGAAAATGCCTCACTTCCACCAGCAGGACCATCTCCTTGCTCTTGGGGGTTTTGTGTGACCTGCACAGCTCTGTCCCACCTCCTCCACCTTCTCAAGAGCCATAAAATAAATCTACAGGTTGCACATACGACATGCAACTACAGCTATGGGTTTTGCTTGCATTTTCACGCAGGTACTGCCAGCGAAACGCCCAAGCCGCAAGGCACAGCTACCCAGGACGGGAGTGTGTCACGGCACCGCAAGGAAGGGAACGAACCGCAGGGCTAAACACAGGAAAAGGAAGCCGAACGCTGCAGGAAAAATCAGGAATATCTTCTCGCTTCACGGTCGCACACCCCAAAACCGGGGATAGCCGAAGCCTCCAGCTTAACCCGCCCCCCCCGGGCCCGCACAAAGCCGTCCGGGCTGCCAGACCCCCCCCGGCTCCCGGCGAGAAGCGCTGCCCGAGCTGCCGCCCTTCGCCCCGCTCCACAGCGGAGCCGGGGGGGCTGCTCCGCCGGCTGGGGCGGGGGGGTCTGCCGAGAGACTGGGGGCATCCTCACGGCTGCTCTCCGCTAACGGAGGGGCCGGGGCGAGGGGCGGCCGGGGCAGGGCGACCCCACAGGGCCCAGAGGGGAGGAGGGGGCTCGGAGGTGCCCCCCCTTACCCCCCCCCCCCCGCCCCAGGCGGCCGGGAGCGCGGAGCCCCCCGCCCCCGCTTCCCCCGCCGTTACCTCCAGCCCCGGGCGGGGGGCGCGGTACATGCGCAGCTGCCGCCTGCCCTCCATTCATTAAAAAAAAAAAAAAAAAAAGAAGGGGAGGGAAGGGAAAAAAAAAAAAAAAAGCGCGAGCCGTATCCGTCCTCCGCAACTCGCAACACGCTCCTCTCCAGCCCCCCATTCATAAAAGGCAGCCGAGCATGCGCGGTGGCGCCCCGGTGCCCACCCATTCATAGAGTCGGGAGGCCGCGCAAGCGCAGAGGGAGCTGCTGCCCTCCCATTCATAAAATAGCCATTTTCCCAGGCAGCGGCGGTTGCAGCATCGCGGCGGCCGCTGACAGCGCCGCGCTCGCAGGTCCCTTCCCGCAGCTCCAGCGGCTCCTGCCAGGATTTTCCCAGGTCCGGCCCCCCTCGTCCGTCTCGGATTTAGGATTAACTCGCCTATGGAGAGATGGTCTTAGCTGAATTACTTAAAGTAAGTGCGAGATCTGTGTCTGCGAGCAAATGTTAAATATTTTTTAACTAGGAAAAATAAAGCCTGCTTCCCGAGGGAAAATCTTGTGCTCTGTCTAGATGCATTCATCTAGTCCCTTAAAGATCACTGATCATAAGCATATTTCTGACTATGACTTTTCTAACAGCAATTATCTATAATTATATATAGTGGATAGCTGCCTGGTGCTTCACAACCTAAAGGAGACTTTGCATTCTGAAGAAACATCCTGTTTCTTGCAGAATTTGCATTTGTATTCCTGTGCTTCTTATTTATACCTCTTTTCTGTGTTCTTCCATCAACATCTGCATTTGGTGTACGTATATGGCAGGCAGGTTTCACCATACTTGCGTCAGGTTTGTTTGCAAGGCTTTTATAGCAGAATAAGGCTGCTCTTTCTGTTGTTGGGATGTCTTCTCCTTCATCCCTTCTTCCTCCCCCCAAAAAGGAGCAGAAATATATGGACACCTGGGCTGACAAATAAGAATTGGATATTTCTTGCTTTGGAATATGAAAACTGATTATACGCATTTCCTGTCTTTTCCAAAGCCCTATGTCTTGTTAGTGTCAAATAGTTCTGAGCTGTCTCCATAATAGGACACTTCAGAGATCAGCCACTGGTGTGTCAGATCATTCCTGCATGACCTTTGCTCTTCAGCATTTTATTTCATACAACTGCCTTTTTTTTTTTTTTTTTTTTTTGGCCTCAGTGCCTTATTCCATCACTGTTCTGTTCCCTGTCTTGCTGTATACTTGGTTGCTTCAGTTTTAAATCTGGATGGATTATATATTTTAAGGGCTAGATAAGTAATAAAATGTGTACCTAGAATCATTTCATAAAGGTATATGAAATATATTATATATGGAGGAAAAACCTGTCTTGGCTGCTCTTCTCTACCAAGTGCGTAGCAAAGATAAGCCAGGATTTTATTTTCTGGTACCAGTCCTGGCGTCACAGGAGAAAGACAAGCCTAGAGACGACATGTTCTGAAAATTCATTATCAGAAGGGGAATGGAAAAAACAGAAAGGGGCATGTAAAAGGCACAAAGGTCTTAGAGGAAAGCAGGACTGGAAATGCAGACCTTGGAAATGGCAGTGCAAATGAATATCAGCATTAATCACAGGAGGAAAAGGCTTCACTCTTTTTCTTCAAGTGACCAAGGGTCTGATTTCTTGATTTAAATCTTTTATAGCCCCAAGTTTTTCCTTGAAGGGTAAAGGAGAGAAAGAAAGAGAAAAGGAAAAGCATCCCTGAGTTAACTGGAGTAGAAAAGGCACGTTCTAGATTCTTTAAAACTTCTTCAGCTGCTACCTTTCTTCCATACCATGCTAAGGGTACAGTATGTCAAAAATCAGCTCAGGAATTGCTGTTTAATTAGGTAAAGAGAAACCCAGCTTTCCCAATATTAAGGCTTCCCCCCCCCTCTCTTTATTTTGGGTTAAAGAATAAAGCTACAATTTGTGCACGGAATCACAATGATCCTGATGACTAGCTTCCCCCTTCTCCGTATAAAAATGAATGATAGCAGGAGGAGGGGTTGTTCTCAGTTATTGGAACCCCACTGGGGATGTCTCATTGATAAATGTGCCATTTTCCATGGGCTACTGTGTTGTCCGTTGCTAGAAGGGACTCTATATTGGTATTATAAAATTAGAGGACTATTTCTGAATACTGCAGTCCTTTTGAAATTCTCTGTGAGGTATGCGCAGGGGAGAAATTATTTGTTCTCCTCCTGAAACAGCAAAACAAAAGCTGTTTTCACAGAATCATGACTAATTCCCAAATCATACTGGGAAATGCAACATCTCAAAAAGCAATCCCTCCCTCCCCCCCAAAAAATCCTGTTATCAGACTTCAGTGAAATAAAATTCACAACCCTTGCAACACTACAGCAATAATTAATTCATGGTTCTGATAGTTTTCCAAATATTAACCATAAAAGCAAAAAAAATCATTAATCATATTGCTATACAATTTTCCAAATTCAGCCCAGTACTTAAAACTGCCTTTTTATAGGCAAACAGTTGCACAAGTATTGTTTGGGTTTTATTCTTTTTAAATGCAATACAATGTATTTCCTTAAGGAAGTATAAAATCCTTCTAATATGGTTATCATTTAGTACCATGAGCTTAATAGATCATATCTGAGCTTAGTTTTCTGGCCTTAAAATAAATGTTCTTATCCAATAAAAAGCCTTGACTAAGAAATTGGAGTCCCTAGAGATCTGAACGTTAGTGGGCCAAAATGTGCTTTATTCACTCGCACCATAGGAACAGACAGAGCTGGACAGAGACAGCTTCTTGGAAGTCTACAGGTCTCATTTCCCAGCTTCTGAATTTCCACGCTCTGGCAAGAATTTAGTGTCTCGTTTTAAAAATGGCAGGTTTCCCTAATAAGCTTTCTAATTTTTTTTTTCCTTATTACTCGTAGAGAAAATTCTAGCTGTCCTTAGACAGATAAGGCTACTAAGGAGGGGAACAAGAAGAATTAATATCAATATTTTGTTAATATTAATACACATTTTATGGAAAAGAGCTTTTTTTTTTCTTTTTTAGAACATTTACAGCTTGACTCAAAATTCAGACAGCCTAACTCAGTCTTAATGAACTCCAACACTGTATATTATTCTTAATCACACATTAAAAACATGTGCTTACTGAAAGGTCTCCTTTAACTTCAAGTATAGTCTTCTCTCATTAAAAGCTTTTATTGAACCTTTTGACTTCCAGCAGCAGCACCACATCCCTCGTCACTGCTGGGAGGTCTGGACAAGAGGATGTCCTTAATTCCAAACAAAGGCAATGGCAGAATTTGTTGCCTTATCGCCAGCCTCTCCTCCCTGGGGACTCGGGGAAGCGAGTCCTGTATTGATCCCTCTCGTTCACTCTGGTGGAAGCAAGCCCCGGCCAGCAGCACCCTGCTCGCTCCCACGTTCCTCCCCAGGTCCCAGCCCCGCCACGCCTGCCCCGCTTGGTCCATATCCTCTGTGAAGCCCTATAGATCTTCCCTTTGCAAGTATTTTTTGATAGCAAGGATAGCTCTTATACCAGATACCCTGGCTTCGTTTTCAGGGTATGTCCTGGGCATTTTCCTCTTTCCCAAAGGGCTGTAGGGAGGAGCTGTAACTTGCTGGTGAGTCCTGGCCACCAGCGCCGCGCCGGAGCCAGCAAGGCAGGGTTTGTGCACATCCCCAAAGCACGGGATGAAGCTGTGATCAACGCTTTCTAGATAAGGTTTTCTAGACTGTGTAACCAAACCACCACAGGAGAGAGAGTAGTTATGATTGTCCTAAAAGCAGTGATAAATCGGAGGAGTTTTGCACTGGTTACCATAGATTCTGAACGGTGTTGACTTGCACAGACCTTGAAATATGTCCCTGCCCTTGACAGTATACTGCCCCAAAGTATATTGTTTTCAGTTATGATAATTTCTTTGTATTCAGACTTATCTGTAAAGATTCTATTGCTTATTTTGTTTTCTTCCTGTTGCCCTATTGTTTCAGCAATTTGTGTGTCCCATATAGCAAAGAAAATAAGCAAATTTCCGCAGTACGTTTACTGCACCTATTACTACCTGTATGCTAATCTTAATTAGGTGATTGTCACATCTCTTTCAGAGACTGTAATTCAGCTTTTGCATGGATAATAACGGGTCTAGTATCATAGTAAGCAAGAGGAGGTGTGATGCAGCTGTTAGGTGACAAGATTCAGAGCTCTCTGGTCCATCCCCCACTGTCACTGACCCACAGCAGAACTCCAGGCGAGTTCAGGCCTTACCGCAGCCCCAGTGCACGGCTCCCACGGGCTTCAGCCAGGGCTTGGCCTTTCATCTCGCTGGTAGTTTCTCTATCCTTTCTTCACAAAAGCTTGTGATGCTTCAGTATTCGGAAAATTCTTGGAAACCTGTGATCGAAAATTCTTATTGAAAACCCAAGTTTGCTTTACTCTGCTTATGGTAAGAAGGCAGAAGGCAGCCCTTTCCATACCATTACTCTCCATCCCACCTAGTACCATTATAACCATTATAGATGTCCTAGAGCTGGCCACCACTGTCACAGCAATGGGCAGCACTGCACTGCCTGCATGTTCAGCAGCTTCCCGGCGTTCCAGGGCGAAGGTCCAGGCCCGGGAGAGGGGGCACCGGCGACGTTGCAGAACGTGCACGGGACAGTCCAGCGCCAATAATCCCAGGAGAAGGCTTGGTTTGCCGAGGCAAATGGCTCTTCTCTGACACTGGTGCTGTTCAGGCACAACGGAAGAGACAGGCTGCTCAGGAGGTGTAATTAAGGCATAATTCATTAGAAGGCGGTAAAGTGCCCCCAAATCTGGTACTTGCAGCTTACAAAGGGTAGAAAGAGTTGACAGTGGCTACATGACTTCTCAGTTCGTACTGGTGGTCTCTCTATTAGCAAACATACTCCAGGCACCACGTTTGGAGCTTTTCTTTCCTACGACATTTAAGACTGAGTTCAGTCATTTGCACATCAGCATCTGCATCTTGAAATTTTCTGCATCTTTCAGTAATGGGCTGGGCAAAACTGTGATACCTCATACGTGGTGCTGGGTGGACAGGAGGTGGGTTGTGGGAGCACATTTTCCCATTTTCACATTGACTTCACTGGGAGTGTGGGCACTGGGGATGTGTCAGAGTCACACCAGCGCTTCCCAGGGCTGGGTTTTGCAGGATTGCTTCCACACGGGACCTGATTCTGGACTTATGTCCCTTATTCTCTTTACTCTTTTGTTACTGCATACATCTAGAATGTGTTAAACATATGAGAAAGTACTTATTGTTAACTAATCAGTAACTGAGACAGGTATAAACATTATATATATTTCTGCACTCGTTAGATATTTAAGTCAAGATCCATTTTGTTTTTCAGTAACTGGAAGACAAGTTATCCAACTCCACTTTGAAAATAAAGATACTAGAACCTTATTGCTTCAAAAAATGTTCTGAAGACGTTAATGAGAATGAGCTTTCCTGGGGGTTTATATGACTTTCTCACGGAACTGCCTACAAGGATGTAGCTTTCTGTAGAATGATGTAGGCAAGTCCAAAATCCTATTAAAAAAAATAAGATCACCTTTGTTTTAATTTCATATGACTAAAGAATCTTACAAAACGTTCGAGTCTGAAATAATACCAAAACACTTTAAAATAACAGTTGGTTTCCTACAACTTCGGGACTTGTAATTATGTAGTACAATAGTAATTTTAAATTGGCAATATCTTGATGAAGAGTTGAAACAAGCACTGCAGCACATTTATGAACTTGACTTTTGAATCCAATTTTACTCCCTTGGAAGGAAGTACATTTTGACTTGAAAATTGTATGTGGTGAGCAACCATACAGTCCCTGGATGGCATGGGGGAAGAGACATTTTCTCTACATGGGAGTTTGTTGACACGTCTGCTTTGAAAAGAACTTCATTGTTTCACCTACCTCTAAAGAAGGAAAAAATCCCAATGTAAGAACATACTCATGAATTTTTCTTCCTGTTGTCTACTTTCAGAAAATTGCGTGTACAATTGCAACCAGTGAATTTGTGCCTACGCTAATGCTATAATATGTCTGTAATTACTGATGATCAAAGATTAACTAACTTTGTTTACAAGTATTCTGTATGGCATTTTTTTTCAATTAAAATGCAATTTAGAGTCAAGCTGGATTAGTGCAGTGGATGACAAAGGAACTGCATAAAGTTTCATAGCTTTTGCAAAGTATGTTGCTTAAGTATCTTAAATCTCCTTTTCTACTTTCTCTCTTCTATTTTTCTTTTTTTATCTACAATTTTCTTTAAATGACACATCTTGTTATATTAAATCTGTTCAATTTGAGCAATTAATTCAATATCTGCAAGCAGTACCCAGCTGCCATGCCAGAAAGAGAAGCTCTGTTCACAACACCAACATCACAAACTTCAGTCCTTCCTTCTCACAGCAGATGAGCCCTACGAGAGAAATGTTCTTTCTCAAGGGGTTTGACACTTGCAGCTCATCTCTAGTAACCATCCCCTTCTTGGTTAGCCAGGGTGGCTGTCACAGGCAGCTTCAGGCACTCTAGTTCCAGCGGGGGGAAGAAAGGGGGAGATGGACAGCTCAGCCCATTCTTTCTTGCCTTCCCTCCCAACCGAAGTGGCTCACGTTTGTCACCACTTCTACCCAGGGCTGCTTCAGACACGCAGTGGCCAGTTCCACGTGCCGTATGCTGAATTAGGTCACCTCAGCCTCTGAGCCAACACCAGCAACTACAAGACACAGTTCACTCTGAACCCCACCTTGCTCACCTGCGCAGGCCTTCGGAGCCAATGCAAGAGCCCCAAGGTTCCACCCCTTCAGTTCTTGTCCTTTTTCAAGGTCTTAAGTCCTGCCAGGTCACCCCAAACATTAATTTTCATTGGGGATGTAGCTGGGACAGAAGCTGGAGATGACAAGATACCAACGCTGCTGCTCAAGGCAATGTTGTCCTTGCTGACAAGCACCCTGCGTGCATGATGGGTTCCTGGTGGGGAGCTGCAGAAGGGCATGGAGTGCTGCTTCTGGAGTGGGAATGAGCTTTCCTGCGGCTGAGAGGACATCTTACCAGATACTCCTGTAAACAATCATGAGGTCTCCTTATATCTGCCTGCAAATTGACTGCATTTCAAAGGATGACTTGCTTGTATTGTTCCAGTCATCCTGGAACAGTTTCAGACTGGTTGCAGCTGCATTTTTTCCCCTCTGGGGAGCACATCAACCAAAAAAGGTCAAGTTATGATGTCTTGGAGGATCTTCCAGGGAAGTCAGCAGGATCCATGCACGTACCCAGGCAGGCACACCTCAGCCTGCAAGACTTCACAGGAGCAGTCTGGCTTCTCAATTTGCTTCTGGTTCAGCGCAAGTCCTTAACCTGAGAAGTTGACTGGATTCCTCTTCTTTACCAAGAGAGATGGAGTGCTGTGTACATACACAGCTATCTAGTACCCTTTGCTGAAATCTTTCTTTTCATGGGATGCAGACATAAAGCTTAAAGCAGAAACAGCTCAGGGAAAGATGTGCCCAAGGCACGTGCCAGTGGAAGCACACAGACAAAAAAACCTGAAGCAACCACACCATAAAATATCATCATCATTGTCCTCTGGGCAGATCCCAATGGAGGAGAGCCTCCTTGCAGAATGAACACCACCCAGCTCACTCTCTAGTTCCACACTTGAGATGTTTGACCTGGATCTGTCAGCAGCAATCTTACTGCACTGCTGAAACTTCTGGCGACAAGACCAGCAGCAGCAATGTAGTCACGGTCCTTGGAAAATTCCATAAATATCAGAAATTTCTGTCTCTTAAGCGTAGCTTGAAAGGTGAGAGCAGTTAACTGTGGAAACCCTCTGCTCAGGAGTGAGAAGGCAGGGCAGAGGTTGAAGGACCATGTGTGGCACTAGCACCAAAAAGAGGTAGGGTGTGTATCTATGGTGTTGTAAAGGTGATCTTCAGCAAGAGAGACTTGGTGTCCAGAGCAGGGGTCTGGGAATTAGGAGAGCTGGGTCTTAGTTGGCTGTCGTCACTCCAGAGGTTTTATCCAAGTAGATCCTCTGCCGAAATATCTGCAGGGTCTTTGAGTTTGCCATGTCAGGGCTTCCATTCCGCTTGCTCTGCAGAAATAATTTGCCTGTTAGAAAGACAGTTTGGAACAGTATTATAATGAAAAAAGGTGATGAATAATTTTCAACATCAGCTATCCTAAAGTGTGGTGTTTAGACCAGGGTCCATCTTCTTTCTGTGATAATTAACTCTGAAATCCTGATTAGCATTATCTCAGTTAAGCCATCTTTAATGTCTGCCTGCATATGGCCATGTCTGTGTATCAGGAGTTTGCGTGTTTTAGGAGCGCCTGTGGCTATAATCCTTCTCCAAATTAATCTGATGACATAAATTCCATGTGATGTCATCACCGGTTCTGGACCATTGCAGACTGTGCAACTACAGAGTTAATATAAAGCCTAACTGCCAACTCCTGTGTGCTGCTCCTGTTCCCGGGGGGGGCTGCCCTCCCGCTTGCCGGGGCGAGGGGCTCCCGGTGCGGTGCCGCCAGCGATGCAGAACGCCCTCAATGTGCCAGCCTGGCTCAGAGCTGCCGTATCGGGGAAAATCAACATCAGATCAGCCTCGCTGCATTGACAGAGGCGGTGGATGCTGCCTAAGGGCTAAACAGCTCTCCTGCACACGCGTGCTGGCACACGGTGCGCCTTAAAACAAATAATGCTCCACGGGTCCAGTCTTATCCTGCTGTGAATGGACCGAACTCCAGTTCTGAACTGAGTTCTCCGAACTGAGTTCAGGCCGGAATGCAGAGCACCGTGCTAGAGGTTATTTAAAAATGATGGCAAGGCAATGCTGCCAGTGACATGCAGGAGCAGACAGGTAGCCTTGTAACATCGTTCAGCGTGCCACCATTTCTTCCAGCTACCTTCCATCTAATACCAGCTCTGCTGCACTTACTCTTGGCAGCCAAAACAGCTGCATCTCTCTCTTTAAAAAAAACAAAACAAAGCAAAAACAAAAAAAACCAAAAAAACTGTGAAATCAAAGTCTTCCTGCAAACAGAACACCTAGCCGATAGAGAACTGACTATTTTGCTAAACTCTGACTTGCAGCAAGTACTTTTTATACCGTGAGACTGGATTCTGACATACAAAAGAAAATCAATTTTTTTCCCTCTGCATGCCCCATAGTTGTCAGAATCATTGGTTGTTTTTGGTTTTTTATATACAGTAAATAGGAATAGATGCTTTAAAAACTCTCTTGTTTCTCACGTCAGGATGTCAATGAGCTATGAATAATGAAATAAAAAAACTTCAAATGAATGGCTAAGACCCAGCAGAGAATTTTAACTAGTGAAGAGAAGCAGCATAAGGACTGCATTACAATAATCATAAGCACTGCTAGATAAAGCACTTTTTCCTACTCGTCTTGCACAGCGGACAAAAGGAGCCTGGCAGGCAGGACACGGTGCCAGCGTACAGAGGCGGCATGTGCCGTACGGACCACGCGTTGCCGCTCTGGCCCCCGTCCCCCGGCGTCAGCCCTCTCTCCTATTGATCTTGGGAAACCGGGCAGATTTTCAACCCCTCCAATGCCAAGTGATCTATCAAAGCAACAATTTACAAAAATAATTGTGGACTCCAGTAACATTTTTCAGTGGGTAAAAATGCACTTCCCTTTCTCCTTCCTAAAATGCATAATTAGTTCATGCTCCAATTTTTGTAGCGTTGTGTTAAATTTAGGGGGGAATGTGCTCTTGCAGAAGGGCATACATTTACCCTCTCACACACACACGCTTCTCCTGTGTGCCTTGGTTGTAGCTGGATGCAGTTTTCTCCTGACTTTTCTTTCGGACTGCTGTAATATTAAAACTTTTCACGCTGTTGGAAAAGGTTAATTTGTTTGTCTGAACACAGACAACTGGCAATGCCTTAAGCTGTTCACCATTTCCTTTTTCTTGATACCAGAAGCTTTTCCCCTCCTGCAACTTGCTCTGAAGCTTTACTCACTACTTCTTTAAACTGATCTCCAACATTATATTATTTATGAATAAAGGTCGCCCCGTGAGGAAATGGCACATCTACTAGAAAACAATGTGCACTTTCTAAATTTGAACCAAGTCGTTTCCGTTCTTTGATTTAAGTTTAGTTACTTCCTGTGGTTTCTTGTCCTACGCCGCTGCTGAATCTTTGGATCGACTCCAGGATAAATTGCACTCTTTCAATGAAATTAGAAACTGTGGCAATAGACAGCTTAGCTAGTATAGCTAGTAAACAGCACTTAAACTAAATATTAGTCCACTTAGTGTTTTGGAGTGCCTAATTACCTGCCCGAGGTGACATATGCGGTCCGACCCGTGTGCGTGCTCTCCCCATGAGCTGTACCCGTCCGCTCCCACCCTGGTTTGCAACCAGACGAGCTGCTGAGCAAGAACTTCCACCTCCCGCAGGAGGGCTGAAAGCAGCCTTTGAAACCCACGGCTCCCGACGGAGACGGGACACTGCCTCGCTGAAGCCAAGCCACCCTCCCACGGCACATTCTGGGTTAGCAAGGACAAGTGCTCAGCCCCGCGCTCCAAAGCGTCTTTGTGCCAGGCCAGCGCTCCTGCGAGCCACAATTTTGCATCAGGATTTTGGGGGGGGATCAGGGTCAATTGGGGAAAAAAAACCCCAACCTTAGGTAAGTCATTGCAGGCAGTTTGCTGACAAAAATACATGTGAATATGCACCGGTAACCCTAAGATGTGCTTTCCGTCAGTAAAAATGATGAACGGGCACTTCAGGAGCCTGCAGTAATGGTAGCCCTCCCAGGACCAGAGCAGCTATATATGGCCAAGGTTAGGGAGAGGAAAACAGTAGCAAAGGAGGAGTGATGCCCTTTATACCAGGGCAAGTGCTCTGACTCCCTTGGACACAAGTTTACCTTGTAAGACCTTCTGCATAATAACCAACATCAGCAAAGAGCCCTGTTTGGGCTGCGGTTGCAGGGTCACTCAATAACAATGCGTTCTTTCTCTCCCCTGCCCCTTTTCTTTCTCCTTTCCTTCCCCCAGGATACTTAAGAGCAGCTTTTTCACCGTTAATCAGACTGCGTTATCAATGGAGCCCCGGATTCCCCACAACATCACCGTTGTCCCCAACTCTGTGATGGTCCAGCCCTTGCTGGACAGTCGGATCCCCTATGGGCGGCTGCAGCATCCGCTCACCATCCTGCCGATTGACCAAATGAAGACGACTCACATAGAGAACGACTACACCGACAACCCCACCGCTTCCCAGCTGGCGGCCCAGAAGCATCCCCGAGGCCCCCATGAACCGGTCTTGACCAACCAGCACCTCCAGCGCTGCGAGCAGGACGTCACCCACCCCTGGATTTCGTTCAGCGGGCGCCCCAGCTCCATCAGCAGCAGCAGCAGCACATCTTCCGACCAAAGGCTCTTGGACCACATGGCCCCGGCGCCCGTGGCGGAGCAGTCCTCCCCCAGAGCGGTTCGCATTCAGCCCAAGGTGATTAACTGCAAGCCCCTGGACCTGAAGGGACCTGTGTCTCAGGAGCTGGACAAGCACTTTCTACTGTGCGAAGCCTGTGGGAAATGCAAGTGCAAGGAGTGCGCGCTGCCCCGGACTCTGCCTTCATGCTGGGTGTGCAACCAAGAGTGCCTCTGCTCGGCGCAGAACCTGGTCAACTACTCCACCTGCATGTGTCTCGTCAAGGGCGTCTTCTACCACTGCACCAACGAGGACGACGAGGGCACGTGTGCCGACCACCCCTGCTCCTGCTCCCACTCAAACTGCTGTGCCCGCTGGTCCTTCATGAGTGCCCTCTCCCTGGTGCTCCCTTGCTTGCTCTGCTACCTGCCAGCCACCGGCTGCGTCAAGCTGTCCCAGAGATGCTACGACCAAGTGAGCCGGCCCGGATGCAGATGCAAAAACACAAACAGTGTCATTTGCAAGGCGTTGCCGGAGAGCAAAGCAAGCAGGCCAGAAAAGCCCTTTTGATAGCTTGGGAGGACAGGGAGTGGGAGGATGCTCCACGGAGGGGGGTGGCGTTGGCTCTTTTTAATAACCTGTGTTCTGAGGATAACGTTAGCCTTTTGCCTTCGGAGAAAGCAGAAGCAACTATTTCTACAAACTGAAGCGCTTTGGGTTATTCAGGGTTTTGGAATTGGTCAGAATTTACATAGACGGGGCCAAAGGAGGAGTCTTAATAATGTAGAGTGAAGGCTGAAAACCTATGTATGTCATGAAGTACAGCTGCTTAAAAACTCCTGGTTCGGACGGACGGCTGCTCACCATGCCTGCACACCACAAGAACCATTAACTGCTCGCTTGGCAGGCACGGCCGCACAAGCAATACCCATTCCCAGCTGCGAAAAGCTGCATTGGATTCGTATTCAGGGTGGGCATCTTGTTTTCGCTTTCCTTCCAAACTCTGATTTACTACCAGCAGCCGGTTGAAGGTGACGGGTTAACTCCCTCCGCCCTCCTTCCCCACCTGCACACTGTTAGAAGGGCCAGTTGCACACAAAGTACGTGTTTCCCAAAAGCTTTCTGTGTCCCTCAAAGGTTTTGAACCAGAAGTAAAGATACAGTTCATTTGTTTAAGGGTCTTTTAACATTTAGGCATATTGCTTGCTTTGAACCCTCCTGGCTACATTGATTTGGACCCTCTTTTTAAAGCAAGATGGTAGCAGGGTTGCTCCCTCCCCGGGAAGAATAGCAGCAGGATCTGTTCAGGCAGTTGCATCAGCATCGTGTCATTCTGCCTGTAAGCTGATCCGTAGCATCACGTTCTACTCAATGGAATATTAATTTTACATCAACAGTACAAACCCGCTCCAGAAGGATGTTGGTCGAACCCCGTTTCCCCAACACGCATGCTTGCTCCCCCAGTGCTGGAGCAAAGGGGATCTTAACTCGTGCCACAAAGCAAAGACGTTCAGTGTTTGTTTCTCTAAACCTCTTAAGCTCTGTTAAGAAGTCACAAAAACCTAAGTGTACAATACACATAGGTGTATTTTTATAGGGATATCAATCCAGTACCTCCTCTCCTGGAACAAGCTCTTAGCTCATTAAATACTAAGATTTTTAATTTTTTATGTCTTAGGGATGAATGGTGTTTGCTTGAAGTACAGCCCATTCCCCCATCTCTATTGCTGCTGTTCAACTTTTGCCTCCTCTGTACAAAAGTGTGTCTTTTTAAATGGAGAGAATGCCTTTAATGTTTATTTTAGTGTTAACAAACACTAGGGAAAGCCAGGGGAGGGAAGAGAGCATATTTGAAGAATGTGCCCATGGTTTTCAGTGAGCAAATATCATCGGCTTTGTCCGTGCACTCATCCTAGGGCCAGTTCTGCAGTCCCTTAAGATGCAGTAAGCCCTTTTTCTTGACAGCTACAAGGTGCTAAATAAAATGTTTGTCCAAACATGCAACACTAATAAGTAGGTAGGTACTTGTTGCATGCAGAAAACAAATCTAGATTTTTTTTTTTTTTAATTAGAGGAGATTTCCTCAGTAAATGCACAGCAGTGACAGTGAAATGTCATCTCTAATTAGATAAGCAATAGGCAGAGCTCATGTAGCATTTCCAGGAATCCCATTTGCTTGGTTGCAATACAGTTGCTGCGTAGGAGTTGGCAGGAGCATACTGATGGGACTTCTGGTGTCTTTTGTTTTCAGAATTCATTTAACCTGGATGACTTGGGGTTTAGTTAAGCTTAATTGTAGATATTTATTGAATGAGGAATTTAAAAAAAAAACAAACAACTTTCTATATTTATAACATTTGCTAGCTTGTATATGATAAATTATAGAAAAAGGGATACTACATCTGTCACCAGATACCAATTCCTATGGTTTATCCTTGTTTTGACCATATGGGGACACCAGAAAGAAGGAAGCAGGTGGGGATCCAGAGCTGTATTTATTATCTTGCACAAATTGGAGGGGAAAAGATAAAAGGAAAACCAACCTCAAACTAGCTGAACTGTTAGTTGAATGTATAAGGTCTTGTATTTAATAAGAGAAATCATTTTCCTAAGATGCAAACAGGCTAGAAAACGCAGCAGGAGAGGTATTTACCTGCTGCCCTCCTCTATTGGGACCATACGTATCCAAATGGCCTCCACCTGTGGTTGTTTTGCCTTCTTGACCCTCTGTCCCTGGCTGTTCCTGGGGGACCTGAGCTGAAAATCTGCAATAGCAAAGCCCATGGCTTAGATGCGTGGTCCTTGCAAGCAAATACAACGCTGGAGTGGTCGCCACTGTGCCAATCTACACTCATGTATATACACCCAGCAATCCCGTATGGATTTACTTTCATTGTACATAGTTGTAAACTATTTCTCTGTTGGTTTCTTTTAATATATAAGTCCTGCTATGGTGTAAGCCGATCCCATGCTGGAAGACTGTAAAGCATTAGTGGATGTGTTAGAGCAGTGGTAAATGTAGCAGAGGGACCCTCCCTCTCCTCCTCGCCCTCCCGGCACAGCGGCCGGACTCTGCTCCATCAGCGCCCGGTCCAAGGCACGGCAAGAAAGCGCGGAGCTCTTTGCAGAGCGCTCGGAAAGGTTCGGGGTCAGCCGAAGCGGGGGCTCCGCCGGCCGTGCTGTGCCGGGGGGCTGGCGGAGGGTACGTCTCCGGTCGATAACGTCTTTATTCCCCTCTCTTCCCCCATCCCAATGCCTCCGTTCCCCCATCCCATTTTAAGGTACTTGGGTCTCCTGCCACCCCCGAGACATACCACGGGCACGGTGCCGTGGAACCTCAGCCCCGGCGAGGGCACGGAGGCGGCAGCTCCGGCCATCCTCCCTGTGGGTCGGGTCCCCCCCTCGCAAACTGAGGAACGGCCGCTAATTAGCACAAACCTCGGGCGCGATGTTCGCTCGCCGGCCGTGCCGGTGCGGTGGGCTGGGACCACGAAGGCAAGAGGGGAGGGGAGGGCAGGTTGCCCCAGGTCAGGAGCCGTGCCACCGCAGAGCGGCTCTGGAGGAGGAGGAGGAGGAGGATGGCAAGGCGCTTAGGCTTTACCACCCTGAACTGCTAATTGCTGTTCGTTGCCGGGTTTTGTCCTCTGCCCACACACGGAAGGAAAGACCCAGAAAGCAAGAAGGGGTGACTTCACGGCACGCTGGCAATGCCACGCTGCGTCCCTCAGCAGAGTGGCTTCAAGAGACAAATAAACCGTCACCGCACCCTCTGTCCCAGTGCCTGCCGGGTACAAGGAGAAGCTACTAAATTCATGCTGTTGCTCCCCGGGCACCGGCTTTCCCACCCGGACGAGCCCTCACCCTTTCGCAGCACTGGGTATTCCCCCTCCCCTCCCACGCTCGGACACGCTGATAAAGGTTTCCCCCATCTCCTGTTACCACCCCACCACATACACACCCTGAAAAGTTACCACAGAAGGTTTTCTTTGTATAGAATATTTATTTTGAAGCTCTATTTTAATAGTATTTATTTTAGAAAGTCTACTATTGTAAGAGTTCTTCTGTTTGTGAAGAAAAACAAGTACTGATGAATGTACTGATCTAGAAATTATATATATATATAAAAATATATATTGTTAAATATATAAATGGCTGTTGTGTTTTTTAAAAAAAAAAATCCCGAAGAATGTTTATAGCAATTATTCTAAAAATACAAGCAGAGAATAGCCCCAAATCAGTTATTTGATAACTACACATATCAGGAGCAATTGAGGGAGTCGAGAGCCTGGGTGGGATAACTCAATACGGATGGCACGCTGGCTCCGGGGATGCCGACACGTGGTGCGGCCACCCCTCGCCCGAAGGGGAATCGCAGACCCCGGTACGCACCACTGATGGTTGTGATATGCACCGTGCGGCTGCCACCTCAGCCACCAGCTCCGTGTGGGAAAGCCTTGGCCGTGGCAGACCTTCCCATGGGAAGGGGCACCCCCGAGCCCCCAGCACGGCGGGGACCCCCCGCACCGACAGCCGGAGTCGGAGCAAGGGGAGCCCCAGAAGCATGCGGCCCCTCGCCGGGATGCTCTCCAGCCCCGCGGATTTATTCCAGCTGAGGGACTCGGAGCGATGCTGGGGTTGTCCTGCCCTACGGCCTGGCTCATCAGGGTGCGCATCGTTTAAGTGTCCCCCAGTTCACCTGCAGCGGGGAAGAGCTAGCTCCTCGGTGAGGAGGAATGTCCTACTCCGTCCACTTGGAGCAATTCTCTCCTTCCCTCTGCCTCTAAAATATGCCAGGGAGACTTGCATTGAAGGCAGGCTGCTTCTTCCACGGGGCTAAAGCTCAACCCATAGCGTGAAAATTGGGATAGAGATTAAAAAAACAAAACTCAAACTCAGTGGTACCCACCGCACAGAGGGATTTTGCTGACCGGCACATCACACAGAGCTTCCCTTGACATTTCAGACCCACTCCCTGCTGTCGTGCTTCTCATTTCTAGGAGCAGAGCTGGCACTTTCTGTGTACCGAGCGGTTAGAGACGGGGTCTGCTCAACCACCACAGCCATACTGACGGGGAGAGGAGGGACGGACCGCAGGAGACAGGGATGGAGGCCAGAGGAGAAGGCCAGGAGGGCTCTCCCCTCCCGCCGCCTTCTCTTGCGCTCACCCCAGCGTTAATAACACAATAAGTACGTGGCCTCAGGCAGGTGTCATTTTCATAATTTATGAGTCTCCAGGACAGGAGGGGAGTTCCAGTCTTTATTGTGTTTGCACACATTTCGGCTGCCTGCGCGGTGCTCTGCGGGGCTGCGCATCCCCCCGCGTTGCCCACGCACCCCTGCCACCCCCGGGCACCCGTGATTAGGGGTACCTCTGCACGCAGGGAGCAGGAGGGCACTGAAAACCCCTCCCCGTTTCCCCAAGTCATTAGAAACTCTTCCCACGTTGACGCCAATATTAGCTCTCCATGACCCAAAATCCTCCCGGGGAGGGGGCAACGCGGGGCAGGATGGACAACACCGAGTCACTCACGGGCAAACACGCACCTCGCCAAAGAGCGGGGCATTGTTTCCTTCACAGTTATTTATTTCTAGAGACAAAAAGTCGGAGCTGCTCCTACGGCGTGATTTACCCAGGCGGGGCTGTGCTGCCGACACCGGCACCGGGCACTGCCGGGGCCCTGGCTGGATTCAGAGCATCCGTGGCTCCCATCCACCCGCACACACCACCCCGCCTCCCCCCGCTGCCTCGTGTGTCACCAGCATCACGTTAGACTGCTAAAAATAAAGTATCCGGGTTATTTTTCACCATTCCTGTTATTTATTTGCACGCACTGTGGAGCCATGACTCATTAAAAGACATGCCATGTTTTGTGTCATCCGCAAAGGTAACCCGAGTGCTTTACCTGGCCTGAAATAATATTATTGAAACAATAATGTTGAGTTAGTTACTGGATCAGATAAAGAGACTATAACTGCACTGTACAGATCATGACATCTGATACCAAAAAATTTGCAATAAGGAAAAGATGCTGAATTTATTATGCGGGTGGTGGGTTTTGTTTTTTTAAAACAAACAGACTGAGCCAGGATGTATAAATTTAAATCAGAGTTTAGCAACACTGACTGATGTCTTGCACATAAAGCTTTAAAAATATCAACTCGGTGTTCATGTCTCTCTGCTGGAAGCAAACCAGAGCACTCTTGTTGATTTGACTAGTAATATTTTTTCAATCAGAATTATCACCTTTTTAAAAATCATTTTTTACACCATTTTCAATAATAGACCATTGAAGGAAACCAGTTCCAACACCATGAGCACAGGTTTTAAGATGGCATAGAGATATGCAGAGCTAAAAGTATAACAGACTTGCCAGGTCCAAAGCAACCACAGCTCTTGGAGGTCAGACCAGAAAGGGAATTTCTAGTGAATCAAAGCACCCAAAATACCCATTAAGCAATGTATTAATACTGAGTGAATGGGCTGAAACTTATAGAAGTGAGATAAAAAGTTAATTTTGAAATTTCCTTTAAAACTATTTTGCTAAAATATGTACTTAATAAACATGTTGAGATTTTTCCAAGGGTTTAAAAAACACCCTTGATGAGATGTGAGATCTGTCAGCGTTGCCAGCAGCAGGAGGAGGTGACGGGGAGAGCAAACAAGCAACGCTGGGCAAAAGTTGCATCCATCCTCAAAGACAAACACTGCAATAATCTGGCTTCACACCAAAAACTAAATAAAGCCCTGAAGATGGGGCTTTTCAGTTACTGGCAGCTCTGAGGTGGGTTTTTTTGGCCGGGGAGCAGGATGCATTCTTCCATGGTGAGACGCCTCTGCAAGAGCGAGGGGAACAATAGACACGACGCGATCCAGGAAAAGGCAGGAGCTGCGGCGGGCATCGGATGCCCGGTTCGAAAGCTGGGGCTCAGGCGGTGCAGGGCTTGCTCAGCACCCTGCCACGGGGGACGCAGCAGGATCCGGCCCTCCCACGCCACGTGCACAGCACCGCTCGCTCTCAGCCCCGGGACCAAGGCAGAACCCGTCCCCCACGTGCGGCTCATCGGGGGCTGTAACACCAACCTGCCCAAGCCTCTCCAGTAAAGGATATTTTTTTTAATTCTTTGCAATTTTTTTTTTTTTTTAGTTTTACAAACATTTACAAATGTTTTCCCACCATGTGTACACACGCCTGTAGGTGCACAGATACGCATGCATGCACAGGCGGAGCCGGGGGGGGATTATTTGGTGCCATTCCCCTTAGTGAGCACCTCTGCTCTGTTTACATGGAAACTAGATAAGGGATTCAAGGTCTGGTCTGTCTTTCAAAAAAAAAAAGTTATTAAAAGTCAGCAGATCCACATCCATGATCATGCTGCTGACACAGGAGCTTTTCTTTCATTTCTGAATTTCCAGGTGTGATGCTGGCGCAAGCGTGGCAAGCAGGAGCCAGCTGTGGCACAGGAGGGCTGTGCTGCTCCCACGCGGGTACCACCTCCCACAGCGCTTCTTTCCCAGTAATAAATAATTCCTATCGCCAGGATTAGACACCAGTGGTGTGTGAATGGGCACGATGGCAGCTGTGCCAGGTGGGAGAGCCCCGTGCCCCAGCCGGCCGAGTCCTCGCAGGGGATCCACAGACCGGCATACGTCACCCACGGATGAAGTCTGGCCTTTTGTGAGCGGCAGACAAATGGCCAGGATAAAGATAAATTGCCTTTGCATTTTGTTTTACTTCCTAATGATAATAACCTCCCGTGTGAGACAGTGAATCACCGGGCTGCCCGCTCTGACCCCCGCCGAGCGCCGTAAAACTTTAGGGATCTCCTCAAAGAGCCGAGAATGACCACGACCCTTCAGAGGGCACCTGCGCTCCCACACAAAGCGAATGCTTCCTTTTCAGGGAAATAACGAGATGGTTATAAACATCAAGGCAAAGCCTTTCGGGAGGGAGACGCAGGTCTCACCCCTCCTCTTGCACCCCACGCTAGCGGGGGGCTCAGACCCAGCCGTGCCCTGAACAGACCCCGGGGGCCCGAGCTGGACGCCAGGTTTTGAGGCAGAAGAGGGGTGAAGGGGGTTCACAGAAGCTGCTGGTCATGCCTCGGCCACCAGAGCCCATCGTGGCCCTGGGGAAAGCAGCCCTGGGCACCCAACCTGGGCACCCCGAGGCTTCTGCTGCTTGCTCAGGGGTTGTTATGGCAGGCAAAAAAAACGACCAGCAAGCTGAGAAACAGCAGTCAAAGGCATGACTGGAGGAGATATTCTTCATAAGGTCTTTTTTTTTTTTAAATGAAAAAAAAAACCAAACCACAACCCTGTGGGTCTCCCTGGTGCCAAAGACAGCTGCATTTATTTCACACGGGCTCAACAGTCGCCCACAGCAGCAGCTTGGGCTGAATGACAGCTCAGGACTCAGAGCTCACCCCCGCCCAGCAATCCCCACCACCTATTAAACCCAGAAAATAGCAAAGGAGATCGTGGAGAATTTCTGAACCAACCAGCCAGGATTTCAAGTCTGGGTTCTGCAAATCCAAATGGGGTTTGTGCTCCAAGCACAAAGGTCCAGGATTTTTTCAATAAGAAGCCTGACAAAATATATTTCAGTATACCTGAATAGAGGGAAGATTGAAATGTGTGCTACCCATTTACTCCGTAGCACTGCAGCTTTCATTGACATTTTTCTTCCCCTTACAGCAGGGAATAAATAGAAGTTTATGCATGAAGAAATTCTTATGAATAAATCATAAAACCAAGTTCCGCTCGACGCCAGGTATGTTTGTGATTATGTGATGCAGTTATGTAACTGGATTTTCCTAATCAGAAACATGATATTCTCGGAGCATGAAACTGGGACGCTCTGCACCACGTCCCTTCGCTCCAGTTGCCACAGTGGAGCATCCGACTGTGTGCGGAGCCACAAAATCCTCCACTAAGAAATGTCCTGCTCTCAGCTGCGAAGGAAATGGTTCACATTGCCTCTTCAGTGGAACCGTCTTGTCCAAACAGATGCTAAATCATGAACGTATGAATAAAAAATCCGTTACTGTTGATACAGCATTTAATCGCTTTCATGAAAAGGGTGAGCTATTAGCACAGATTCTCCACTTTAGAAACTACAGGGGTCTAAACAGGGGTCTGTGGGTGAAAGTGCCTAGGGCCCCACCAAAACCAAATTTTTATCATCTCTCATGTTCAAGGACATGGAGTTATGATTCTGTTTCCACCAGCTGCCCCTTCCCTCCGCAGCAGCCTCATCACACTCCTGCACTACTGCAAATACCTTCAAGGCTGGCATGAACCAGCTTTCCTGATATTCCTGTAAGTAATCCTTATAAAGACAAGTACCAATTTTATTTTTTCCTTCACATGGGTGTCTGTACCCACTGCTAAGAAACCTCCAGCCGTATCTCAGAGCAACTGAAGCGCAGCAAAGGACTCGCACCTAGCCGAGTGGGATTCGGTTACTGTGAATTAGGGACAGGACAAATCCCAGCTCACCAGCACAGATCTGCCTAAAACTCCAACAAAACCAACAGCATCTCCACAGCCACGGTGCCCGTGGGCAGATCCCTGCCGCCCACGGCACCCCGTCCTCACCGGAGCCTGGGGAGCATTGGGAAGCGGCACCCACCTGCTCTCAGCCAGGAGAAAGAGGTTTGGCCGCACCATTTCTGAGGGAATAGGAGGTGGGAGTGTAGAATAAGGCCAGAGAGTGCTCACTGCCATCCGGAGATTAAAAAAAAAAAAAAAAAAAGAATTTAAAGGACCCCATGCTGCTGGGAAGTGATGGGCTTTTCTGCCGGTCCCAAAGAAGTGAGTGGAAGATACGGGTTAGGACTCCAGCGAGGCAGCAATATATCTTAACGATCCCTCGGCCAGCTCCTTTTCAGGGTTAGCCTAAACCCTGAAACCCGTTTAGTTAGGCTAAACGCTGTAAACTGCAAAGGAAACCCAGAATGACAAACAATTGTAGGAACCTGAAAAACCAAGTTCCTCTGGATTTCATGGGAAGTGCGATTTTAAATACTCTGACCTGTCTGTCTGAGGGGAAGTGGGCAATAAATAGCAGCCTGGTTGTTATCAAGAGGATGTGAGCTATTTATAAAAAATTCTTGGGCTTTTTGAACTCTGTTTAAAGAGGCAATATCCTTCACTTGGGTAATTGGGGGACTAAAATGCTAAAGCAAACAAGATTACTCAGCCACCTTGGGAAAGTTTAGTGCTTACTTGTGTGTTTCTGAAATTTCAAGCATATTTAAACAGCTGCGCTGTTATTGTCCCCAAATCCAGAGGAGAGCATGAAAAGGTCTTTCAGACTGCTGCGTACGCAGGGATGCACCAACAGCTGAGACCTGCTCCAAAATCAGAGGGATCTGACCATCGCAGCTCAGCGATCCCAACAGCTGACAGCTATGTTTCTTAATTAAATAGTACCTTACATCAACAAAATCCCTCACCTGAAAAGGGGCTTCTACATGCTTTATGACATGCTGGCTTCCCAGCAGGATTAAATTATCTCCAGCTCTGAGACAAAACATGGGTATCAATGCATGCGGGTTGCAATAGCAGAAGAGGGGGGAGATGTTGGTAGGAGGGCAAGGAGAAAAGGAAAACAGGCAACCTGCGTAAGGCGGGATGCACCCAACACCACAAACATACAAAGCAATAAAGACCTCCTTTTGCTCAAGGGAAACTCATCCCACCCCTCTGACAAATAATTGCCTTTAAATAAATTAGGAAACTCTCCTGCCTTTGCTGGGACAATCACCTCCCCATCCAGCCTTTGGCAGCACATGGAGATGCACCCAGCCTTCAAGTGCTTTCAGAGAAACGGGGCTGACAGCCCACGGCACGGTGCTGAGAGCCGTGCTCGGGCACAGCCATCCGAGGAGGGATGGTTAAATGCCCAGGTCACACTGGCCGCGGTGCCCTTACCCTCCCAGCACCACGCCAATGACCAAGGATTGATGGATTTAGGGCTGTTCGACTGGGGAGCTTTGAGCATAAGCCTCTGAGCTGCTCCCCTTCGCCAGGTCCTGACCCCCTCCGTGCAAAGCAACGGCCGATACACGCCAGGGAAACATCCCTCCCACTCCTTCTCACTGTCCCATGATCCACATGTCAGGATGTGGCACTGAACGGAGCCCTCAAGGGTTTCCACTGGCTGCTGCTTTTATTTTTCTGAGCACAGCCGTTGGGCAGACAACATTGCTCCTGTGTGGGAACCACACACAAAGTGTCCTGACAAAATGATGGCATCGTCTAAAATATACAAACATGCTCAAAAGAAGGAAAACCATGAAATTAAGGATAACAAACAACAAAGAGAAACTCACACACAGAATCTGTTAGTGTTTATGAGTCACTAGGGCCTTCCTGTCTCCTCTTATAAATTGTGGGAATCCACTGTGGTCCATCCTCTCCTTGAAAACCACCGAGGTGCTATTTTCCTCACAGCCCCAGCACCCGGGGTGGGGGGGAGCCCACTGCACAAATGAAAGATTTTTTTTTTTTTTTTTCTTCAAAGTAGGAAACCAAATCTGAGGAGCAAATGCTGCGAGGCGTGTAAACAGAGGCGACTGCAGAAGCCTTCGCGATGAGATCACCAAGCGCCTTGGCCCGGCACTGTTTTCCAACGGCGGAGGGCTTAACAATGGAATGGATGGGAAATGCCAGGAAAAGTTAAAGAGCTTTGGACACGAGGTCTTTGTAAAAGCTCATTCTTTATTATTAACAAACAACTTCTCCCCATCCTTCCTTTCTCCCTTTGGCAAATGAGGATTTTCTTTCTTAAATAGTGTTTTTTTTTTTAATCTTAGCATTTTTAACCTCTCCCAGTGTGCCCATTCTGCTCCATCCAGAGCACCCCACCATGCCAGGACATTGGGACGCCAACCGCCGCATCACACCTCCATGCACCACCAACATCACCCCGAGTTGTGCTCTGACTTCAGAGCCAAGGTTTCCCCTCCAGGTTGCTGGTGGGTTTGCAGGATGGCGGGACATCAGGCAGGACACACGCTGCTCAAGCACCCAGGTACTCCCAGGAGCAAAGACCGTCACCCCTTGGTCAGGCAGAGCCTGTGCAAATGCCGCCTTTAACCCGAGGGAAGGATGCTCAGCCCGTGCTTCCCAGCTAAAACTGGAATACACAAACTAGAACCAGCAACGGCAAGCTTTTTTGGATTTTTATGTGAAAGCTTCACACAACAGAGGATCTCAGATGGCTTCAAGAGAAGCCACCCAGACTCGCTCAAACCAGGGCCAGCCTTGAACAGCTCATGCAAGCTGCAAGTAAAACACTGGCTAAACACATCTGCACATTTAGGGACTCTCAGTACCAACTTCGTGTGTAGAGATAAAAATACAAATAAGGATTGTAAGGTGCTCTAAAGTGGCATTTGATACTCAAACGCAAAACCCAGCCTTTGGGAGAACGGTACATAACCCTATACAGCACCTCAAGGTGACAGTGTTGAGCACTGCCGAAAGCTCAAGGGAAACTAAATCTTGTATTTTTACTGTCAAAATTCCCTCCTTGCCTTTTTCCTGGCGAAACACTGCTGGCCACTGACCGGTTACGTAGTTTCTAGAGCTTTAATGAAAGGACAGACCGGAGCAGGAGCTGTGCTGCTTCCTCAGCCTGGAGCAGGTCCCGTGAATCAGGAGCTCCCAGCAACACACCTCCACTGAAATTTCTATTCAGTTCACATGATTCCTTCTGTCAGTTCACAAAACGGTTTTCCTGCTCCCTCTGGATTTCTTGGTTTCCACACCACAAGCACTGGAAATAAAATTATTATAATAATGATTATGCTACAACAAAAAGGCTACCCCCAAAATTACATACTTTGGAAGAAACAAGGGAGTTAAAAACCCTGAAATGTCAACCATAAGTGTTATAATTTTATGTTTGCACTAACTAGAGGACATGCTTCAGCAGTCCCTTTCATCACCAATAACATCTCCCTCGCCTCCCTGCTGGAGGAGCCCCGTGCCCGGGACAGCGGCTGTGGGGAGAGGCAGCGACCCCGATGCCGATGAGGCTAAAAGCAGCGACAAAAAAAATATTTCAGTACTAACAGCGTGAGATATGGAGTGGAACCAACACAGGATTTTTACAGCTATTTTGTACCACTGCAAACGGCTGCAGAAGGAACAGAGCATCTCGTGGGCACCGAACCCACTGTACCCCAAGCGAGGGCAGTGCCTCGGTGAGACGGGTGCCTGGAGCTGAATTTTTCATTCAGATTGAATCATTCAGAAAGCTGTACCCTTTATGTCAAGAAACTATCTTTCACTCATATGTGCACTGTAAAAATCTGTACCACAGCTCAAGAGCTGTGGGTACAATTGACTACAGAAAGAGCCTTAGTATCCAGCCTGGTGCCCCAAAAAATGAGCAGTGCTGCAGCTACAGATGCACGTTCAGCAAAGAGTCAGCAGCACCACTTGAAACTTTCAGCTTTATATAGACTGCCAGTTATTGGGAAATGTTACAGAAACCTCTCCGTTCCCTCAGGAATATTAAGGAGATATTTAAAATAAATTTAAAATAAAACCAAAATAATGTAAAGTTTTTCAGCACTCATATGAGTTGCAATTTCTGGGGTGTTGTAATTCAATATTGGGTTCTTTCAACATATGATCACTTCTATGACAACTGAGAATAGAACTGGGGACCCCGATCCCATAACCCTCCCCACAACCCGTGCCCGTGCTGGCCCTGCCAAACTGGCTCCTAAGTCCCAGATTTATATATAACCCAGTGGAAAAAACCCTGGTGTGGATCCCCTGGGACCTGCTGGTGTCTCAAAGCCCCTCTCACACATTGCATCAGACACATCCCAATTTCAGTACCTCTGTAACACAGAGCATGTGGCAGGCACTGGGAAAGGCAGGGCTGACAGAGAGCATGAATAAAACAATAGGTACCACTCATCACCCTGAGGGCTTCCTCATACCGGGACTTAATTTCCCTGAAAAACAAAGAACAATTCCCTGCATCATGTATTGATGGGTCTTGAGTTTGGTCCCCAGTACGAACACACACACACAATTTTTTCTTTTACATTTTTGTGTGATGACTTGCATGACAAGCCTGGTAAAAGCCTAGACAAATAACCCAAAACACACAAAAATGTAATACTGTTTCATATTAACTTCCAAAGCACTTCACTGACTGTAGGAAGAAACTACACTAAAGCATTAGAACAAAAAATATCGACCATGTATGGAAAAAATATATACGTAAAAATACCCACTTAAAAATCATCCACCATTACGGAGTTGACAACGAGCAAAGGGATCGCGGTGGGCAGAGCTGCTCTTGGGGCACCTTTGCGCAGGGGTGACTTGGATCTGGAAACAGAGACCCAGGCAGCTGCAATGCTGCTGCCCTCCAGCAGAGCCCATGGGCACAAGATATTTAGGAAAAATAAAAAGAAAAAAGAAAAAAAATCCCACTGGCTCATCTGTCAAGAGCTCTGCTTCACCCCGAGCTCTTATTTGGCCAGAGGGTTCGTGCTCTTGGACCACTCCTGCATCTCTTGGCTGCCGGCGGTGGCTGGAAGGTCGGGCTGCGGAGCTGGGGCAGGTCCCCGGGGTGGGAGATGCTCTGGGGAGCACACGGGGACAAAGGAGCCCTCGTGGGTCTTGGCACAGCGGTACAGCCACGCTGGCACCCTGCCTGGTTTGGGGAAAGCCTCCCCGAGAGCCTGTGCAGGCGTTAGGTGGGAAACACGTTCGGCCCCCGATGCGGGACGCAGCATCTGCCTGCGGGGAAGGACAACGTGGTGCCGGCCGGCGCTGCTCCGTGCGGGCAGCTGCCGGATGCCGCAGCTTCAACTCCGGCCAGCTCAGCAGATCCGAGATCTGTCCCGGCCTTCGAAGCCCCAGGGCATCACCCCACTAATTGCCAGCAGCAAGGTGTAACAGCTACAAAGCCCTCCCGACACCGGAGCAGCAGCGTGGCCCTGGGGACCAGGAGCCGTCCCCATCCCTGACCTGGGGACGGTCCTCGTGGGCAAACAACACCCATCCCGCAGGGGAGAGTGGGGCCACAGCAGAGTGAAAATCATCCGGTCTCAGCAGAGCGGAGAGGATGTTCTGGAAAGGTTTTTCTTGGCAGGAGCCGATGGGGCTCCCCCTGCCTGCCCCAAGGCCCTGCCAAGGGAGCCCAAGGCTGCGGGGACAGCGCATCCCATTTTGTGTCCTGCCTCACTCAACTCCAGCCTGGCTGGCGGAGACCAGGCTCTACCCTCCAGCTGCATGGGTGTGCTGTCCAAAAAACCCCCCCCCCCCAAACTACCAAAAAGCACCAACAAAACATCTATACTCTAACAGGGAAAACAAACAGCCTGCATGCTTTAAACCAGGATCTTTCCTCTCTTCCCCCCACCCAATATATTTATAATCTACCTGGCGGTCTTGTAGCCTTTTTTCTATCTAATGACCCTAATGGGTTTGGGAAACAGCCAGTAAAAATTTGAAAACGTGATCTCTATCTACATGAACAGCTTCGTATAGAAATGGGGAAAGTTCTTTGAGAAGCTGATAGTGGACTGAAAACAACCTTTTCCAACTCTGATTGTGCCAAGCAGCTGCAAGAAAGAAATACCAGCAGGAATGGAAAAATGTTTCCACTTATTTTCCTAGGCCGCCTGCCATCAGAGAGCCCCCAGAGCGGGGCGGGGGGCACGGCAAGACCCCCCCCCAGGTGTTTGCACAATTGCCTTGGTCAGGAGGTAAATGTTTACGGCATCTTGCTGCAAAGCAGCAGGCAGCCGCTCCCAGCCTTGCCAGCCAAGCCAGGGGCAACCTGAGTTGAGTAAGTGGAAACTGGCCCCTGCTTTGCAATGCAGAATCCAGTAGCTAAACTTTAAACCACTTCCTCTACCTCCTAACAATGCACAGAGGAATTTCCACAAATCCCAAGGCTGCCCTGACTTCCATTTCTAAACTTGGAAAAAGAAATACCAGGACATTCCTTTGTTGTTCCAGCTCACTCGCTGTTTGATCTGGGGTTTTTTCTCCAGCTGAGCCAATTAAAGAATCCCAATTTCCCCTGGAAAAAAGCATAAACTGGTAACAAACAATGTGCCTGCTTCTTTGATTTTTAACTAATTGTTTTCGAGTTGAATCAAAACCTGCCACCTCATTCTGGTCGGTGTGGTTTAATGCTTAAATAGTATTTTGGCCAGAGAGAAGAGAGTGATAGAGGCATTTATAACTGCATTCCTGCCCTCTGGAAGGAAGCGGTCTAGTGCTGCATTTATTGAACAGCGGCTATTTTGGATCACACAAGCAGCTTGAAATATACCCCCCCACACCTCCCCAAACCACGGCCACCCCCAGCTGGTGCCCAGCACAGTCCTACAGCCCCACACCGGCCCCGGGGGCAGAAACTCCTCCATGCTTACACACGCTCCTTGGAAAGGTTTCTATTCTTTGCTTTTAGTTTCAGGGGGTTTGCCCTTTTGTCTCCCCTTTGCACTTGCTGTGCCGCCTGGGGTTCCTCCCTTGCTGCCCCCTGAGACCTCCCTCTCCCTGCCCGGCTCCCTGCCTCCTTGCTGGATTCCCCCTCGCATCCCCGGGCACGTCCTCCGCCCATTCATCCCCCAGTAAAGTCCCCTTCCCCACCATCCAACAGCTCCTCTCCCCGCTGCCCGTGGGCAGCATCCCCGCCATCCCCTGCCCAGACATCCAGCCACGGGGGAACACAGCCTCCCCCACTGGTGTCTGTGACTATCTGCCGTGGGAGCTCTGGGCACCAGCAGAAGGAGCTGGGAACGAAAGCAGTGACACCCAGCAAGGCAGCGGTCCCTGCTCGCCCCACGGGGACGCAGGAACCCCCAGGCGATGCGCTCGTGCGTGGTCAGCTCCCGCGTGGCCCCAGCGTTTGTCCCCTCCGCTGTCCCCCGTGGTGTTTGGGTGGGAAAATGCCATTTCCTTGAACTTCCAAAGAATCTGTCAGTTTAAATCACTGCGCTGAAAAACAAGATACACGCTCGGATGCGAAGCGCCAGCCTTCACTTTGCTCCAGGAGTTTTTAACAGTCATTAGAGAAAGGCAAGGGAGTTTTAGAGCACTGAGGATCAGATCTGGGTGCCTAAGCTGAGCGGAGAGGAACACCTTGACTTGCAGTGAGTGTGACTGCTAATCAGAAACCCTACAACTGAAAATAATCCAAGCAGCCACCTAACCGCAAATAAATAGCAAAGCTAGTAGGGTGACTCTTGCCTCAAGTGCAAGGAAGCATCTATTCTTCTGCCAGGAAGAAAGAGAGACGCGAACCTTGAACTTGAGGAGGAAGGACCGGGTTCCTGTTGTTCAGCTGGAGTAATTAATTGCATATGTATCGAGAGAGGCCAAAAGGGGAAACACGTGCTGTTCGTGGAAAGCCAGCTCGGAGCCAGTGCCACCGGCTGGCACTGGCGGGACGGCCTCGGGGAAGATGCGGCTCCTCCATCGTCTCAGCTGTAGCTCTGCCATGAGGATCCGGCGGCTCTGGCCCAGCAGAGCTGGTGGTCGAAGACCATCGCCGTGGCCTGAATCCAGCTGTGGGCCCTGTATGGCTGGAACGAGCCTCCAAGTACTGGCCCAGTGCAGACAACAAGCAGTCGTGTCCTCAGCAGGCTGGAGCCCGGCTAGACCGTCGGAGAGATATGCTGCAGCGCAGCGTCCAAGTGTTGTTGGGTATCGTTAGTGAAATTTTCTTCTCATGAGCTGAAGCTCAGACCTCTGTCTTTTTCTTTTTTTTTTTTTTTTGGTGGTATCTTATCATCCAAGAGCTCATTAGCCAGGAATTCCTCATGCTGTTTATTTTCCATTTGTCCATATGTTCCCCACAAACTCAGCCTAGTCCCTGTTTTAAGTTTATACTTAGAAGCAGTAATTGGAAGGGATGAACAAAGGCACGAAGGAAGGCAACACAAGCACAAACAAACTTACCAGATGTTTTGGATTCCTGCATTTCCCCAAGAAGCAGGATCCTTAATGTTTTGATCCTGTCATCACAGTACAGAGCTGTTGCAGTCCAGAATACAACTGGCTCCTCTCTTCTGACTACTGGCCACAGAGACAGTAATTCAAGTCACCACGAACAACCCAAATCGGCTCTTACCGCGAGCAAAAGCAAAACCCTGGGACGTGCTTATTTGGCATCGATGCCTACAGTGGAATTGTCCCAGGGATGGATTTGGCTTTAGACTTTGAAACTGCAGGGCAAAACTGAGCTCCTCAATTCACACAACCTGCTTGTAAGGTGGACGGAGAGCTCGTGTGGCCCCGCAAGCGCCGCGCTGAGCCAAGAGCCGGAGGGAGAGCCGCAAAGCCGGCGCTGGCCACAGAACTGACTCCAGCCCAGCAAACCACCCTGCCCCTTTTCTAAATTATCCTACCCACTGAAGAGTCTAAAAGCTCCGGGAAGAGCCGTTTGCAGGACAGACGGGGGACTGCCTGCCGCTTACCGGATCGACACGTGGCCACGTCCCTCCGCAGGCAGCCATACCCTCATCCCCTGCGGATTTGGAGATGCTGTCACGTCCACCCTTCAAGCCCCCCAGCACTATTAGTCAAATCGATGCCACGGAGAGATGCAGCTCCTGCCTCGGGGCCGAGGTGTCCCCCCCCCAGTGCCGGCCGAGGGCTCGGGCAGGCTCCGCAGCCTTTGGGCAGGCTGAGCCCTGCCCAGGGTGCAGGCACGACCCAAGCCGCCCTGCTCACGGTTACCGTGTTTTAAATACACTTTATTGTTGGTTTGTTTGCTGCTAGTGCAAACCCCTGTAACCATGCTGGTCTCTTGGTGTCCCACCGCCCGGGGTGGAAGACCACGGGCTGGGGCACCATCCCCTCCACGGCTTTGTCTCTCTGCATCGGGGGGTTGCATCCTCAGAGACCGACACTGCTTTATTTTCAGAATTGAAAGCGACTGGTTTAGTTGCGTAGGTGCGAAGTCTTTCGGGCATTTTCTTCTTTCTGTTCAAGAGTGCTTTTTTCCTTTAAGTTTTATGCCAATTCAAAATCGATTTAAACGTCACCAAAATAAACCAGTGTTAATCTGAAACAGAGCACTGCACTAGTTAAATTAAAATGGTATATGTTTACTTGTAGATAAAGCCTTGTTTTTCAACACAGCTGTTGCAAAACACTTGGGACAATGTCGAGATACTGTACAGGACAGAAAGAATTGAACTAAAAAAGGGATACTGGCAATTGTGCACGGCCCGACTAGCAGACGAGAGCTGCTGGACCGAGGAGACAGCATTTACATTATGGTTAGCAGTCTTCTCTCCCATTCAGAGCGCAGCAGTGAAAACAGGCCGTAAGATTAATGAAAGGAAAAACTGTGACCACAGCAAATAGAATGACTCACGCCCACTTGCTGGTCTTAATTTCTAATCTGGAATAGTAATTTTCTGCTGGACCAGATTAAAAATATTTCTCCTCCTGCTGAGCACATAGCCCACAGGGATCCAGCAGCCCACACTCAGAGCACTGGCCACTGCTTGGGTTTAATGGCTGAGCAAAACCAGCCTCACAATTAACCGAGCTCTACCTCAGCGATGCACCAGGGAACACAGGCTGGGGGATGAGAAAAAGGAACGCAGGACAAAGAAATCCCTTCTGTCTCCCTTCTGTTCTAAAAAGCAAAAGCCCTTCAAACACCACCACTGCCGCTCGCAGAAGTCAACTGAATACACAAAATTAATAAAAGGGAGAACACTAAAAGCAGACTAAATACGGGAAATCATGTACAAAAGCACAACTCGCATCATGATCGGAAGGGGAACTTCCCAATTTGATTGCAGAAAGCAATTTACTTCAATTAGCAGGGACATAAACAGAGCGCTTGCTTAATGGAAGTATTGCATCTCCAAAAAAGCAAGCTCCCTTAATTACATCTCTCCTCTTGGCACTTGCTGAACTTTCAAAGCCTGTTTTATGAGAGACGGGTTGAAATAACCCTTTGGTTGTCAGTCAGTCCTGCCTGCTGTGCAAACGCACTTTCAGCAGAGCAACAGGGGCACGTTCCTCTTGGGAGATTTAAGCCACGTCCCAATAAGGGGGACCCATGTTGGGCCAAAGAGGAGATCGCCAAGGGGAAAGGCAGCAGGCAGAGCCTTCCTCTGCCTCCTCCTCCTCCTCCTCCTAGCAGAGCCTGCGCTCTCTGCTCTCAGCCGGCTCAGGCTTTGCTTAATGTATGGATGAGGTCATTCCCAGCAGCTTTGGGAAGTTTGGGCCTGTAAAGTGCTTCTTCCTCCCTGTTTCCAGCTGGAAAGTTTGGGATAATAGATCCGGATTGTCTGATAAAAGCCTTCCTACGTAACCAGCAATGAGGTAGGACCAAAGGACAAGGGGCACATGGTACCCAATACATCTTGCTCTCCATTTCACTGCCCTGCACCAGAACCCAGCACTGGATTTATCCCGAGTGCTTTAGGGCCACTTTATGTCCATTGAGCTGCAGACTGAGAGGGCAGTAAAATTCCTCCAAGAATTTTACTTTTGCTCCAAACTAAAACCAGCAAGAGACACCAACGCGAATACCCATGCAAACAGTAGGAATTAAGCACAAGCAGCTCATCCTGAAGTCTGGGTACAGGGCTCTGCATCCCACACCACGGGAAAACCATTCCCTAGGAACCTTTTAAAATTGAAACCCCCGCCCGTGCCCAGCGGCAGCCCCTTTCGGAGAGGGCAGCCGGGCAGCCCCTGGCCCGGGCGCTCGCTGCCCACCCGCCGAACCACCCTGGCACCGGGAAACAGCACCAAGACCTTTGCTTTTCGACTCCAACACCCTGCGGGTCCTGGGCTAAGGAAGCAGCGGCTGGACAAGGCGATGGGGACTGTCCCTGCCTCGCTGGGCCAGTACGTCTGCTTGTGCCTCGGCTTCTCGTCCTGGGAACGGTGATGATACGATTTACCTGAACGTGCTTCTCGGTTCCCTGATAAAAGTGCTCTGCTATAACGGACAAAATCACTTTACCTAATCAGGAGTATTTAGGTCCAAATTCATGCTAACCAGCCATGATGGAGCAGAGAAATAGATTTCCACAAAGGACCCAAAGGGCAGCTCAGAGCTGCAGACACCAGGTTCCACACCTGGCTAAAAATCACGGATCCATCATTGCACCTAAGCAACCGGTTCCCGCTCACCCCGGGCACCTGCAAAGTGCTGCAGCATCTGCAGCTCCGCTTTTCTCAAACCCTAGCCCTAAAGCCAAGCCTAATGTGCCTTAATGTAGGCATTAGCAGACAGCTGCCCCGAGGTACAAACAAGACATTTACGTCCCTCTGCATCAGTGTTACGCTCACCTCCATCAGCTCAGCAGGATTTGGCAAAGCCAGGCAGGTCTGCAGCCTCCACCGCCGGGACCTGGCCCATCACCTCGCACGGAGACACCTGAAAACAAAGAATTAGTGAAATTGCTGGGAACGTCCTTCAGCGATGTCACTGGGAAGAGCAAGAGGATGCTGTCAGGAGCTGCAGCTCTGCACTGGTAGCCCAAACCAGGCACTGGCCAGTGCAAGATCCCACCCCTCATCTCTCTCCTCTGGCAACTGGAAGAGAATTTACCCTTCTAGGCTCCACAGTCCCCCGTGCCCAGCCCCTGGCCTGATCCTGAAACCAAGGGCTAGTCTGAGGAGAGACCAGTCCTGGCTGCAATCTGGAGCGTTGGCATGAAGAACTCCCAGCCAAACTCAGGAGAACCAGCTCATGTGTACATCGTTTACTTATTCCAAAGTGAACCCCAGCTCTATCACCATTGCTGCAGTCACCGTCCTGTACTTTATATTTTAACCTACAGCTATTTCAGTGCTTTGAACTTAGTTTTCTTTTGGGAGTTTTAAAACATCATCTCATCAAAGCCAAGCTCTGTGTTATTCTTTGCGTTACTGTTTGCATCCTGCAGACTTCAACCAATCTTTAGATTTGCTGGGCATCGGTGGGTTGGGTTTTTTGGAGCTTTGGTGTTGGGTTTTTTTGCAAAGTCAGGGTTAGGTCTTTGGTTAGAGGTAAGTTAATGTATTTCTGCTGCCCCTCTCCTGAACTGCAGAGTGCTGCCACCAGTTGGTCCCCCCAGCAGTAACCCAGCCCCATCAATAGCTTCACCACCCACAGCAGCTCCCATGCAGAGGGACAAATTCTAATAATGCTCCATGTTAGCAGTAAGATTTTGTGCTGGTCCCACTTACCTCTACGCAACTTGGAGAAATAAAGCAGTAGTATCTATCTCAGGCAAGTCCTTGTACACATAAGGAGCACACCCCACGGCAAAGGATGGTGCTGCTGCGTGTTATAGCCTATTTGGGGGTCCCAGAGCAGGGCTGGGGCACGGTGGAGCTGGCTTTCTTCCTCCCAGAGCTCCCCATCACCTGCTGCAGGCACAGAAGGCTCAGAGCAAGTAACACCCAGGCACGGCCGGGGCTTTTGGGCACTCCTGCCCCAGTCGCAGCTGTGGGAGGGAGTCAGCAGCGATTGCAGCTGTGTCGAAGCCTCCCACGGGGCCCGGGCGGCTTTGGCCACAGCTGCTGCCCACGGAGTTCTGCAGGGCTCGGCCGGGGCGGCCGCAGGCACTGCTTTCCAGCCAGGGCACCGCAAAGCCTCGTTCGGCATCCTGCAGCACGGCATGGCCCCCACAGCATCCGACAGCACTGCCCAGTCTCCCATGGCACTTCACGGCATGGCACTGCATGGCCTCATACGGCAGCATCGCTCTCACACCGTTTCCATTTTTCGGCTGCCCCGTGCACACGTCAGAAGCGGTAAGGCCAGCGGCCGGAGTTGTGCCAGCCCCGGCACCGCACCACGTTCCTTTTGGCACCGGAGCTTCTCGCCGCAGGAGAGCGGCCTCGGCTTCTCCATCCCCTGACACCCGCAGCAGGACCGGCTGGTTTTGGGGCAGGACGATGCTGCACGGGGCAGCCACATGCCGTGACTCCAGCAGAGCAGCTGGGGCAGCTGCCGCCTTGCTCCCAGCCCAGGACCTTGGGTTTTCACCCCACGCAGGAGTGTGTTTGGTGAACTGCCGCTGCGGCAAGCTCGGGGCAGCCCCAGCTTTCAGGCCGCTGTAGCACAGGGGCTGTCTTTGCGTGGAAAGTAAACCCTCCAAATTAAACCCAGGGCATAGTGCAGTAACTCACCACCAGATCCCTTTAATCGAGCCAGTACGATGTGTGTGAGTGGGCTGGCAGAGAGGGGAGCAGCGACAAAGAGTCCGAAAACATTAAAACGATGCAATCTGTAGGCAAAAGTTACTGGAGGCATCCCGGCGAGGACGGGCATCCCGGCCCCGTGGTGCTTGACCATTGCACATCTGCAACCCCTTTTCTTTTTCTTTTCTTTTTTCTTTTTTTTTTTTTTTTCTCCTCCCAGATCACTTTAAAGGTCCAGATTAGGGCATAATTAGAAAAGCAGTTAAAGTGGCGACCTGGCGAGGGCAGTGACCTTCGGCGGTGGCAGGAAGCGCAGCGGTGGGTGGGCTGGGGGTGCAGCCCCGCACCCGCGCTGTGCACAACACCCGCCGGGCGCCCGGGAATTAGCACTCGGTTGCAAAAGCTCCTTCTCCAACCCCCGTCAGCAGCCTCAGTTTCTTCCTCTGCTCAAAGAAAACAGGCATTTTGGTGAAATAGCCGTGCTGAGCGATGCTGAGCGCCCGCCCCGTCCCCATCCCACATGCTGCATTGGCACCGTTCGCTCAGGCACGAGATGCCCCATCCTCTCTCCATCCCCCAGATGGGCAGCACCGGCTCCGACCCATCGCACGTGGCCAGGGACTGCCCCGCCGTCACTCGTCCCCGGCACCGACACGTGGCCACCAAACCGTCCCCGTCCGCCCCGAGTGGGGACCGGGTGCTGCACCCCTCGGCACTTGGCTGTCGGACCCACCGGAGTTTGTGTTTCCACGCAGGGCTGTTTGCGGCCGCTGTGCTCCCTTATCGCCGCCACGACCTTTGCTGGTTGCAGATTAGTGGCTGGAGCCAGTTGGATTTGTTTGATTTCTGTTGATGGTTATTAGGCAGAGGAAGTGCCAGAAGGGATTTTGACCTCGAGTTTAAACCTATTCCAATTAGAGCCACTGAGCCTTTAATTACCACGCTCTGGCCACTTCGGTTAAAGCAACAACAAAAACAAACACAAAATCTGGTCGAAGATGGGCTTTTCTTCTCATCGGCCCTCCGATCTGCCGCCTACTTTGTCCATGTGCTGCACGACTGCGGGCATGGGGCATTTTGGCCCACAAAGCCCCTCGCGCTGCCTCCGGACCCACTGGCTGCCGCAGGTGACACCACTCCAGGACGATGCCCATGGGCAGGGGGCACGCTGCCCTCGCCCACTGCCCCAGCACACCACCCACCGGTACCCGAAGGATGCTCCAAGGACCATCCCCTGGTGCCCAGATGGCTCCAGGCGACAAACATCCGAGGTTACGGTTCAGGAGCCCATTAGAGCTCACTGAGAGGTGATGGTTATTTTGGAAACAGTGATTTCTTACTTAGCATAACTTCTACTGAGTAATTCAATTTTTTTAAAAAAGCAGTCCAGAGCGCTCTTGTATTTTGCTCCACTTGGCCCGGGGACATGGAGAGTGTTTTACTCTCCCTGGGGCACTACAGCACCTTTTGGCTCCCAGCGCAGACCCCTTCTGATGCTCCAGACCCCGGGCAGAGATCCCCACCTTTTGCTTTATTTCTTATATCCATTGCTATTGGGTTTTATTAACATATTTTAACCTTAGCAAAATAAAGCTTGTGTTTGTGTAGGTCCTATGATTTAAAAATAGTTTCTAGGATACATCCTGTGATTGATTTTTTTACATTAAACAGTGACTAAACCCTGATATCTGCCTTCCCTGACTGGCTTTTGTCCATTCCCCAAAAATTTCAGAAAAAAAAGCAAAATGGAAATCCTCATCCCGAGCATCGCAGCAGCGCAGCAGCAAGCAGCTGAAGCGGGGGGACAGCGTGGCTGTGTGCGAGGGTCCCCTGGGGGTCCCATGGGGGCTGCTCCCCTGCCCACCTCCCCTGGGACCTGCTCGTCCTTGCAGGGTCGGAATGTCCCCGGCCCCGCGGGGCCCCTCTCCGGCAGCACCGGTGACACAGCACTTCTCTGGAAACCTCTGTCGTGTTTCCCAAAGGTGCTTTCTTTTACCCCAGCATCTCCCTTACCTGGGGATGCCCAAAAGCGGCTCGACCCGACCCCCTGCAGCCCTTCCCTGTCCCCTGGGAGTTTCAATTCAGTGAGGTGGAGAAAAGCCCAAAGCACAGACAAACACACGGGCCATATTGTGTATTTAAACACCTGGAGAAATTTGCCACCAGCTGTGTACGGCTCTCTCACCATAGTCCGAGTCCCAATTACCAGGAGATGGGGTTATTTAGCTGCTTGCGGATTAAGTCTACATTTTGGCACCTCATTTCCCCTCCCCAGCTGCTGTTGCAGGAACTTTATTGCAGGGACGGAGCGGAGCAGGGCAGGGGAGTCCCATGGTGGGAAAGGCTCCGTGCCCCCACCCGTGGCTGCGGGATGGGGTGCAATCAAACCACAGGCTGAGGCAGGATGGCTGCAACTACAGCTGCATCACGTGGCGCTTTTATAAGCCTTGTATTTTACTGTAAACCCCAGCAAAATCTGGCCAGTTTGACCACCGGGATCATCTCTTATTGCCTCTGGTAGCCACACGATGGGAACACTGTCATATGGGGAAGCCTCTGAGTGTTCATCCCTGCATCTCGTTTTCATTACCTAAATGCTGTAAGCCGAATTCTACATCCAGAGCCACATCTTCACAGCCAGCTGACTAATTTTTTCACCGGGCAAAGCCCAGGTGTGGATGGGCAGTGGTTACTGCACACACACGCTCATGGCCAGGACCTCACGTGAATGGGAACTTGCTACAGAGATCCAACAGTTAAGGAAAAAAGAGAAAACCATGAACTTCCCTGTTAATTTCTCTTGCATTTTCATACGTTTATGAGACTCATGAAGGTAAAGCAAACCTAGGAAGTTAATTAAAGTTTCTTCACAGAGCACACGGACCAGAAGGCACTTGGGCACGAGGCTCAGACGCTTGCACGCAGTCAGCACGCTCTGCCGCTGGGACAAAGCTGATGTACTCTCCTTGCTCCAGAGGAGCTCTGCTGCTCTACAGCAAACACAACCCGACTGGATAAATTGCAAATATCACACACCCAGCTGATACTTTGAACATGAATTTGTTGGTTTGAATTTAAAAGAAACACCAAAAAGTTCATTGGTGTTTGCATGCAAGAGATTATCTGAAAAATGCTACACAATTATTTCGCAAGGAAACCAGCTAAGAACTATTTGCAGGAGAGAGAAACTCCTCATTGTCCAAGGTCACGGTAACTCTCACCATAATATTTTCTCAGCAATACATGTGATAAGGATGACTCCTAATACAACCCTTTGGACAAAGGAGATACCTAAAATGAAAATCTTTACTGACCTACTGTTGAGAAACAGATGCTGAATTGATGTAAACTTGCAAGTTGGAACAGTGGATGGACTCAGGCGTTACCAGGACAGGTCTGAGTGAGCGTAACGACCCTGCCAGTGCCCACACTGTGAAATGTTTTATGTGATGAGTAATAAGTATCACCACTAAAATGGCCTTGCATTCAAGGAGTTTTTAAAAAGGTTCATTAATCCAACTGCCACGAGGTTTGGCTTATTGTACGTATTTTCGCAACACATTTGTTTCTCTTTCCTTCCAATTCAAGCTATGCCATCTTTTAAACACGAGGCAACAAAACCAGCAGCAGGTACTACAAAACTTACTTCAGCATGTAAAAAGATGGCAGCGAGTCCCACAGCCCCTCCAAGCACGGTCTGGGTACACGGAGGCACTACAGCCTTGTGCTGGCGTGGGCTAGGCTGGAGTTTTTGGCTGAATTACATTTTCTGGCCCTTTCAGGTGCTTCCTACCACCCTCTGCTTCAGGATCTCCGGGCCGTCCCTTGCGCCATCACAAGTATCTTAAAAGAGGAGAGTGCACCAGCCCAGAGAAGAGGTCATGGTAATCCAGCCCATGAATCATTTCCACAAGTGAAGCCACCGAAAATGAGTCAGTCGTTGGCTTTGTGTGGCCAAAACACAAAGCGATTAATTCACTGCAGCATTTTTCTTGTGAGAAAGGACTTTTGCATTAAAGCAAAAAGGTTTATAGAAATCATTCCTAAATCCAGCAGTATTTATCAACTTCTTGGAAATATAATTGTGTATTAGCTAGAGCAAGAGGAGAGGGGAAAAAAGTCTTTCTTCAGTAACTGGGAGGGCTCCCATTTAGTGGTTTTATTCCTCAGCTTAATCCTCTATTTCACATGGATGCCACGGACAATTAGCACCAATCTTTTCACTGGAGGCCGAGCTCCCATCGGAGCAGGCGGAAGAGCATGGACAATGGACAGATCCCATTTGTTTCCTCCGCAGCGGTCCTACCTTCTCTGTAGGCAGATTTGATTTCCTCCAGCACGTGCTGTTCCCCCTTTATCTGATCCTTCTCCCCTCGGGTTGCTTTTCCTTCTTTCATGGGAACTGGAAATAAGATGTCAAGATGCACTTCCTACAATACCTGGAAAAAAAACCTTGGAGCAACTTTCAAATGATGGCAAAATATTTTAAAAAAATCAATTGTACAAACAATTCTGGTATTTGGACAAAAAAAAAGTGACTCCATTGTAACACAGCCAAGCTTTTCTGCATAAGACTGTTACTGATGCAAAACAGTTTAACCATTTTGAGACTTACCATGGAATAACATGTGCCAGCGCTGGGCCAGGGCCAAGTGCAAGCCCTAAGGCAGGCGGCAGGGAGGAACGGCTGTGTCTGCCGGAGCTCTCTGCCCGCCGAGCCACAGCAGCTCGGCAGCCCCTCCGCAGCCAGCACGTACCCTCAACAGCGCACGAAGCCTCCATCCCTCTTCCAGGCACAGTTAGCTAAAAGGAATACTAGAGAGCTTGACACTTCTTGCGTAGAAATGGTGAGATTATCAAATTTAGGGTGATTTGCTAGAGAGTCTCAATCTCTATTCGCATTTCTTATCCCCTCCATGGCCGATGGCCAAGGGAGAGGTCCCGTGTTCGTTCAGATCACTCCCTCGCTCAGAGGTTGCATCGCAGCATTTCAACGTGCTCATCACAGCCCAGCCTGAGTGAGACTCAGACAGATGGTCGCAGTCCAAGAAATCCTGGGGTTATCGAAATGTAAGCAAATCTAAAGGGAGAGGGGAGCAGTGATGTGATGCTGAAGTTTCAGAGGTGCCATTTCAGGTGCACGCAGTACAAAAGGTGCGATGCAAACCCTCCCACCCAAGCAAGTTTCAGGAAAATCACACATTGCTGGGTCTTCTGCAAAGGTTACCGTGTGAGGCAGCGCATTTTAAAACCACCATGGAAATCACAAGTATTGCCCACGGTAAGGGCCGAGCCAATCCAGCTGTCTCCCCGCTCCGGGGAAGGATGGAGCACGCTGTTTTCCACAATCAAAAGATGAAACCCGTTTCTGGGAGATTTAAGTTTGAATCCTGTCTGAACCTGCTCAGAGGTTTACAACGCTGGAAGGAGAAAACAACCTGGCTGACAAAATGCAGGCAGGAAGGCCAAAGGTATGTATTTGGTCACTGCAGATGACCACAGACCTGCCACTTACTTGGTATAAAGTGGCTGAGCTGTCACAGACCCAAAATAATTATCTGAGCTTGGAGTCAGTGTTTAACCCACACCAAACACAAATGCGGGTCTCTTCAGACCCCGTCACCCACCCGCTTTCGGCAGCACATCCCTCCCCTGGGCTCCCAGAACTGCTCACTGAAGAGGAATGATGGAGCAGTAGGTGTCTGTAGCTTCAGGCCACCGAATGAAGAGAAACAGGAATGCTAAATATTCGAGTTCTCTGAGTATACAAGACCAAATAAGGCCCAGATGCCAAGAGAGTAAACACAAGGCTGATCTACCAAGTTTGGGCAAATGTGATTCAGAGTTCCCTAATGCTACAGATTTTGCCTTGCAGGATAAACTTAATAATTCTCTCTGCGTACGCTTATTCTTGTTTAAAAAGGAAGTCTCTGTGTAACCTCCATCTATCTTTGTCAGCCCCAACTGCTTGTTTGTGAGGACTATACATTTGAGAAGTTCAGCCATGAACCAAACCCACAGACAAACCATTTCACAAAGCAAGTAAGTTATACACGTGAAAGTACGAAAAACCCGACACACCCCCAAAAAGTGTATGGAATCGCCACTTCCTGACCTACCAGGCTGGCACCGAGGATGGTCTCAGCGTTTGAAAACCTGGTTACAAAAAGGAAGAGAAACACCTTGAAGTGGAGATTTGTGTTACACCTTCTATGGAAAAGTAATGAAATTCCCACAGATAATCTGCATTTGTAATCAATAACCAGGTGCAATAAAGCATTGAAACTAAATTAAACACTGCTCTACAGCAAAAATTGCTACATAAGTGACATTTATTAATGTTCTGCTATATTTACAGTTTTAACATAGTAAAACTCCAAAGTGAATTACCACTTGGCAGAAAGCACAAAAGTGCACATTAAATCTACATTTATAACGCATCATAGTCTCTGCTAACACAAATTATAAAAGCAAGAATTACAGGTATGATAGGAATTGTCTCAAAAGTCCCAAGCCAAAGAAAACAAACAAAAAAAAGGCCTTTGTTTTGCAAGGTAATTTTTTATACAAAGTTGCAATGTGATCTTTCATTTTTACACTACCGATGTGTACTGTGAAAATCCCTATATAGTCCAAAAAGTAGGTAGTATGAAAGTAAAGTATACTACAACATTGAGAATATAGACTATTAAAAAATTAATACTTGTGCCACCTTCAAAATCATACTCTCTCCCAATTACACCTCAAGAATCTGTACCGCATAGACCCATTTTTCCTTTCAGCCACAGACAGCACAGGTGCTGTTGGATTTAAGCAGCAGAAAGGCGTGTAACCATAGCAATGCCATCGCTTCAACTTTTGAGATCATCCCTTCGGGCCGTCAGCATGACGCAGGCTGTACAGGACAGACCAGAGCCCAAACCCGCTCCCAGGATGGAGGAGGAAATAAAGCAAGCCTGTCCCCTGCTGGCTCCAGGGGCAGGGCTCATGCTACCGAAATCACTACAGAAACTACCTAGATAAGGCTTTATGAGCACGTCACAGACTCGACTGCAATAGCTTTTTCAAACATTAGCCACTAATGATTCAATGATTACAGAATTCTGCATTAATTATTAAAATTTTACACCTAGAAACAAATAGAAAGAAATGCTTCTCCTTTTTTTTTTCCAACAGTACTTTTATTTTTTTATGTATTTTAAAGCAGGTGATTATTTTTTCTTCTGCTCCAGAGTCTTGATTCACTTCCTGCAGGTGTCCTGTTGCTTCTTGAGGGAGAATTCACTAACGCAGGAAGACATTTGCCAGAAAACATCTGTCAGAGAAGGATATTGAATATTGTAACTATAGTTAGATTGTTATTTTGGATAAGAGAAGGATATATTTCACAAAGAGTACAGGATGTCTAAAGGCTTATAAAGTATCTCAGTACACAATGATGTGACTCTAGCAAAACGCTCAGCAGTTTTGTGCATACTTTACAGTTCTGAAGAGTTAAAATTCCGTAGGGGAAAACAGGCACTAAACCAGACAATGCTCTTAGAAACACTGGCATAAAAACATACAGGTGTATGAAATTACACTGCATTCACACTATGAGAACAAAATTTGACTTGGTCTTTAGTTGCTGCATCCACTCAGGATGATTATGACTTTTCTATCTTTCTGTCAAGTGTTCTGGTATGAGAGAGACATCAGCTCTCATAAATCGTCTACTCCAGCCATACTGGCCAGAACTGTTTAAACCCCAGATCCAACAGAAACCACTTGCACTTGTCACACAGCTGATGTACTCTGCTGAGATGCTGCCAAGGGTAATGTCCATTACTAGCACTCGCAGGCTGAATGGTAAACACCAAGCTTTCGATTAGATTCATTTTTACCAGTTATGATTTTCTGGTTTGCACTAATTATTCCTCTCCTCCTCCCCTCCTAATTTTCTAAAAATTATCCCTGCTCTAAAATGAAAATGATCATTCACCATGCCCTTTTCATTATGCTCTGCAGAGGAAATCTCATCTTAAGAACAATAATACACTGAAAATCCAAGTCTTTTGTGGTTCCCCTGATCAGAATTTAGGATTAAAGATTTATTTTCAGGGGAATTATCAAAGTTGTAATATTTAGAAATTATTCTGGACATTTATCTCAATGTATCTAAAAGAGTGCTTTTTCAAAGCTCTAAAATGACCAAAAAATAAACAAATAAATAAAAATTTTTAAAAAACCCTCTACACCTCCATCCTCACAAGCAAAGTCTCTAAAATTTTCATTTCAAATTCCAAACACAGGAAAAGCCTGCGGAACAAGAAACCACACAGTTCCTTTAATAAATGAAAAAATAAGTTTCAGTAAAGAAGCAAAATCGAAAAAATTGTTCAGTGAGAATAAACGACAGATGATAAAGCTGATGCTTAAACACTCATGCTACATGACCATACAACTGGGGGAAATAAACCCTCTGGTGACTCAGCAGGAATTTGAGAGGATATTACAAATCCTGGAGGAGGTCATAAACCATAACTTTGTTAAACAGAACTGAAACACTTAAATAAATTGACTGAACTATTTTTACACACTATCACCAGTGGAAAACTCAAGCTGGAAAACACTGCACAATGGTCGTTTTGTGTAGCACGTTCTCATTACAGGCTAGAAATGAAGCAGAATCTTACGCAATTTGCAGTTTCTAATAAAAGGAAAGTGCATTTGGAAAAATCAAGCCTCAGTTTTAAAATCTGAACAATTTAATGACCCCCAATTTAAAACTGGGGTCTGTTTGGCTTCTTTATACCACTGTTCCAGCTGCAATTGCTTCAACCCTGTCTTGGGGAAATCTAGTGTTATTACGATATTTCTAAAGGGAGCATCATGTTGCACTCACCATCTGGGAAGCAACCTATTACAGGATTTCCTTCCCCTCAGGGAGGGACAGTTAATGCAAGGCCATTATCTGCTGTAAGCAGGAAATTATGCTAGAAGGGTTCAACTACTTAAGCCTCCTTCTTTAAAGTCCCATTAAGGCAGCAGCAATGTTAAGGTTCAGCCTCAAAGGGAAAGACTTTTAGGCATTAAGGTTATTGAAAGACGTTCAGGCAGGACAGTATGTTCAAGTATGTGGGAGGGGTTTGCAAAGAGCAAAGGTGTGCAAGAGTTTAATTTCTTCAGGAACTTGGCAGAAAATTCAAACAGCATGCAAAATTCAGACAAATTGTTCTTTCTGGGACATGAGCCAAAGACACTGGCACAATCTTCTAACAACATTTTGTGACCTTTACTCATGTTCAGGACATACCACGTGTTTCAGGCATGTGATTTATTCTGAAAGACACACTTGCCAAATACAGTGCATTACCAAGGGGCAGAGATTTTGTTCTTACAATGCAAGTCATGGAATCTAATGAATATACAATTCCTCAAAGCAAAAACTCAGGAAGAAATGTCAAGTATTCCTCTGCTCCCCACCAGGTCAGTCTGGACTCTGTAGAAACAGGAGCTGCATATGGGATATCAAGAACAACTGTCTTCTGCTGCCTTGTGTTCTAAAAATATTCAGGCAAAGAAAAGTCTAGCCTAAAAGTGTCACTAAATAGAGTTAAAACCAAAACAGAACAAATTCAGGAAAGTAGAAAGTTTACCTTCAGTAAATAAAGAGAACTCTGGTTCTGGGGAGAGTGGAAAAAGTATCTGGCATCTTCCTAACCTTTGCATAATTAATAAATCCTCTGAGAAACAGCAGAAAACCTAGATGGAAGAAACACATTTGTCCAGTTAACACAGGTGTTGCTTCTTCAATTAGAGAGGGAGCAGTTCAACTCAAGTTACTAGTATGGGGGACCTAAGTCACTGCGATGCACAACAGCTGCTTAAATACAAGAATTTTTTTTTTTTTTTTAATCAATTACACCTAATCTTTCAATTTCAGGCAATCTCAAAAACAAACTTCCTTAGGCAAACACAAAACTTTTGACTCCAAATGAGATCTAGTCACTTTCAAAGGAGGAAAAAGAAAAGAAAAAAAGAAAGACCACAACCCCCTCTTCCATTTAAGATATAAGAACAGATACAACATCAGTTACTATGAAGACAAGCATCGTTCTCTTCTTTACTTCTTCTGGATGATAAATAGGATGCTGCCACCAAAAAATGACAACAAAAGGATAGTTTTTATGTGTACCTTTAAAACCTAGAAGGCATTCAGTAAGAGGAGGAGTACTCTGAGGGTTACATTTCGGTTTTACATCTATACACATGTATTTTAATAGCCAGTAAAGCTATGCTCACAAAAGCCCTAATTGCACTTCACAGAGTTTTTAAGCGTGCATTCCCTCTTCCCCCCCCAAACAAACACTCACCTAGTACAAGGAAGACCCACCAAAGCCAATACTGGCCATCAAAGTAACCAGGAAAATAGGTGGAGAACTAAAAAACAAAAACCAACAAAAAACCGATACAAGTTAGAGCACATGGAAGTTTCTGAACACAAACCTATTCTCAGTAATATCAGCAGTAACCAAATAAAGCCCGCTGCATACACACATCAGACCAACTCTAACCAAGAGAAATGGAACAGATTCAATACCCAGCCATAAACTCTTGCAATCAGTGGAGCAGAAAGACACTACTGGGCAAATACTCCTATTTTCCCTCATATCTTTGATGCTTATAAACCACAGTTGCAGTTTCTGAAAGGGAAGATCAGGCTTGCAGCAGTGCATCACGTTAATTACACTGTAAGGTTGGATAGCATAGCAAACAAAAGCACAGGTGAAAAAAGAAATCCCAGATCTGTGGAACCCTCTGACAAGATTTTCTATTGGGAAAATAACTGCCTATTGAATGAAAGGCACTGACACTACTAGAGCACTGAAGTTCACCGTGTCAGTGGTAAATACAGTATAATTTTTTTGTTTTCATTCTATTCAAGTTTAGAAACCTAACAAAAAGCTAAGCTTATTATCAAAGTTTAAATCAAATCCACAGTTAAGGTCACTTGTTTCTGTCACACCCCTTAATCCAGCAAACAGTTCTTAACACCATTACAAGATGACCCCAAGAATCTTAATTTTCTACAGAAAAAGCTAACAGATTCTGCATTTACAAATTATAATTCCTATCTTTTCATGGGCTCCAAATAAAGCTTTTCTGATATTTTCTCACAGTCCCTCCAAAAAATAGTTTGACTTTTTTTTTTTTCCATTCCTTCCAGCATCAGCACATCTATATCCTTTTTTTTTTTCTCTCTCCCCAGAAAGATTTCTCTTTCTCCCCCTCCAAGTTTTAAAAATACTATGTCAGCCTTTCCCGCTTCTATGAGAAGAGGTCTGTGCCCTATCTTTGCATTGAGGCTCCCATAATACAAACCAGTTCCAATCAGTCACCTCCCTCCTCTCCCTGTGTGTTCTGGTGGAGGGGAGCACAGTGGGTGTTTTAACAGCCTGGATATGCCCAGAGTTTCTATGGAAAAATCAAACAGAACTGAAAAGCATGCTTCCTCCTGATCCCCTCTTGCTTGTGCCGCAGGCACGTCGCACCAGAGGGCACCAGCGGGCTTCTCCCATCCATGAAACAAAGCAGTGGCTGCCTCTTCTTCCTCCAGCAAAGAGCAAACCTCACACCTCTTAAGTCCCTATTTCCCTCTTCTCATCGGCTATCCCACATTTTAGATATTTTTTTTTTTTTTTCTCCCGAGAAGTACCTAAGGAACATCATACTGGAAACAAACATCGCTGTGCTGACGGCAGGGCTTGCTTTATCTGGATAAATGCTTTACAAAGATCAGATCATTGTTACTGCTCAACACACAAACGCAATTTGATCCAATACAGTGGCTCTGTCAGAGTGCACCATACTTGGGTGTGCAATCTTTATTCTCTTTTATTACAATAATAACTCCAGCATATAAACAGAACAGAACGATGAAAAAGCTCTGCTCTCAGTGAATAAGGGGCTCAAAATCTATTTTGTTATAAAAAGCTGAATTTATAACTAATTTCAGTATAAGTGAGATAAAAACGAGCTAAGGAAAGAGAGTACCAGTGTCTACATACATGTTTTTGCACTACACAACTTACCCTAACAATGAGGATCCATTTAATAAGAGACAGACCAAACCCAGAAATGGCCCCGTATCGTCCTGCAGCTGAAGTAGTCAGACAGAAAGACAGGAAAAATCCAATCCAGTTGAAGAGGAATGCCACTGAGAAAGCAGGAGAAAACCAGCAGGTCAAGCCCTCTTTATATTCCAAGGACAAAACAACATAAAAACCTTGCACACAGGTTTTTCCTTGTGCTGCATAAACATAAGTGTGAAAATAACTCTAGCTATTTTGGGTGACTGCCTGAAAAAAAGTAAGTTCCACCATGTACTTACTGAAGAAAGTTAGCATGAAAATGCCATCATTTCCTATCCTCAGCTGGTCGGTGTCGTCGAAGTCATCCCGTGTCACAAAGTCGTCATCCTGCAAATCAAAGGGAAAGAAGACGCGGGTGAATTTAAGTCAGTCCACTCCATACAGCAATCCCAATTCTGCACGTGGCTCTTCAACAAAGGGCCAGCAAACTGTATAGCCCTCTAAAAGCAGTGTACAATGGAGGGATATAAAATGCTTTGTTTACATTTAAGGAAAGCCCCCCATGGGGCAGGGGGGTGGAATCCTAAATCTCAAAAGGCTACAAATACAAGCAGGAAAAATTCCTGCTTCTCACCCTGAGATGATGCAAAGCATGCAATACTAAGTCACTGGCAGTACTTCTTAATTTTTTTTTAAGATGGTCAAGATCCAGCATATTCTTCTTCTCACTGTAAAGAATTCCCCTACTCATAAAAAAAATTAAACTTATCATCTCAGCAAGGAATTTGGCTTCTATGAAGAATCATAATGAGCAGTGGACATCTAATGCTAGCAGGGGTGGAGGGAGAGGCTGAAAGAGATAATGTTGAAAAAAGCCAAAACCAAATAAAAAAATAATTATTCTGACAAAATATCATCTGTCAGACATTTTATCACCCTTGTATCAGCTACACTAACTCTGGAAAGGTCAACTAAGTAAGCAGCAGGAGTATGAAGGGTAGATATGCTAGATGGTAAAAAAGCCCACAACAAAACAGTGACAGCACACACAGATTCAGTACCATGCCTCTGTCAGCTTGCCAAACTAATCTGAATAGCACATGCTGGCATTACTGAGATGTCTCACATCATCATAGCTGCCCAGAGGAAAATTTAAAAAAACCCAACAAAATTAGCCACAGAACTCTTGGGAATATGTAATATCACCACCCCAGAAAACTTAAAAAATAAATTCTACACAAGAAATGTGAAGGACATACAGCCAGCCAAGCGTACTCACTCTTCCAGGAACCAAGGGAATTGTGGCTTCAGCCTTGGTTCTCTCCGCCTCATCATAACTAGGCAGTGTTGTGGCCACGTTGTAAGATGGAGGCTTAGGAAATCCTGACTCATCCTTGTAGTCAAAATAAGCTGCAAAAAAAAAGTTATATGGAACATAACTTGTCAGTTCCTTAAGAACACTGTGTTGGGAATGAGAAGCGTTTCAGATGACTTCAAAAGACCCCAATAGCCCAGACTGTTGAAGCCTACCCCTCCTGTCCCTTCCCCACCCTTCTAGCCTCTTGCCATCCCAAAATGGAAAGTAAAAAACACAGGAGCACCTTATCTAACATAGAGTAATACGCAGAGCACTACTTTAACATGCCTGGTTGTATTTATTTTTAAAACAATGATACATGCTGTGTCCCTCCTGACTTCAATAAACAGTAGTAGTCATATTTTCAAATCCAAGTGGTTTGAGTGAGTCAAAGAAGGATCACTGCAAGCCCTGGGCCACTCATGACCAATTTTTCCAGAGAGAGACTCCAGATTGTTTTCTGATGGAGGGGAAAGGGATCAGAACAAAAAAATCAAACATAGCATTTCTGAGCCCCAGTTGCTGAGATGCACTTAAGGAACCAGAACTAATGGGACCTCTTTACAGTTAGCGTGCCAAGGCAGGACACTCAATAGGCAGCTTGAGAAACACAATATTCAAACTTCTATCCAAGGCTGGCTGGCTGTTTGAGAGACTGACAGTATGTTGTTGCATTTGATTCACAAATCTTATTCGAACGGTTGACTATGAAAGTTCTGGAGGGAAAAAAATGAGAAGATTTACCTAAGCCAAAATACTCTGATACATAACCAACACAAAACAAGCTGGTTTGCTAAAAGGTATTAGCGACATGACAGTATGATGATTCAGAAGAAGTATAATCCTTATGACCAAGTCCTTAGTTACTGAAAACTGCAGGAAGAGTGAATTCTTTAATCCCTTTTAAGTAACACATCTTTTTTGGAAGGAGCACAGCATCATCCAAATGCCAAATAATGAGAGGGTAACCACAAATCCTCATAGCACTTTGATTTTTAATTGTCTTCAATCTACTGAGAACACTGTGAAATGTAACTTCAACACCACTTGATGGGATGACATCAGATGAACGTAGCCAAAATGCATCTTCTAAACCACAAGTAACAATAGTGTCTCTGGATCAATTCTGATCCTTTGCAGCCTTAGTAAGGATGCTGCAATGCCATCCGTCAATAAGAACAATTAAGGAGGTAAGAAAGAACAAGAGAGCAAACCTAGCTACTTCCTTTCGGTTAAATTTACCTGTATTCTCCGCAGAAATGCTGCTGTAAGGTGGAGGGGCATCATTCACCACTGGTGCAGTCTCGCCTGGCTCCTCTTCATTCTGCAACTGAACAGACCCCCACACAAGAGAGGTTAACAGGGTTTCTCGAGTTCTGTGAAATTACCTCTGTAGTTTTGACTGCATATGGCAGAGTCTTCTGGAAGAAGACGGTTCCTCAGCATCATGGGGCATGCAAGCAGTTGCTCTGCTTCATATCGAAGTACTCCCACTTGAAATGATCAATATGACACCTCTAGTTTTAATGTGCTTTTAAATAGTATCCTCACACATCTCGACTTCAACAAGGCACAGCATACCTCTTTTCAGTATCTTTCCATTTCCCTGGCACTTCCTCAGATTCCTCAGCTCACACTGCTTAGGAGCTGCAGTTGCATCTGTTTCAGTCAAGGAAATAACAGGAGATACCCAACAAAGACTCCATTGCTGCCTGTGGCTTTGCTAAGGAAGGGGTTTTTTTCATGGATACATTACATAACGATAGATGTAAGTATGGATCTTGCCATTTCCCTTCAACCTTTCACACTGCATGACTGAAAAGGAGACAGTTTATTTTGTGCACAGTGCTTCCCACAGGCTCTGTATAAATAACCATACAGCTTACCAAATATACAGTGTCACTTGCATGAAGCAGGTATGCAAATGCAGGCTTTGATCAGCGAAGCTAGCAATACCAGGCCAGAAGCATTCAAAGCAGAATGTACCAGAAAGGAATTTACAAATCAGCTGCCATTTAATTTTTTTCTTCTTTCCATTTCTCATCATCTCATCAACAAAGAAATTGAGTTTTGATGCAGAAAGACAACTCATTTCAAAAAAGCACCTTGGGACTGAACCACTGGCTTGAACAGAGAGGTACCACCCTCTTCTGTAATCAACACGAAACAGCAGCAACCCTGCAACTTCTTCCTTAACATCTTCTTGAACTATCCCTTCTGCACAGCCCTGCTAATACTCTTGAAGCCATCCATGATATTTTGCTTTCTTTTCTTTGGAGAGACATGTTGCTGTTCAAGTCCTTCCCAAGCATTTGATGCAGGGGGTGGGAATATGTTCTTATTTTACTTGTATGTATTATCAAGGGAAAAAAGAAAACCAAACCAAAACCAAATCAACTCACACTTCTAAATGAAGGTCTTGTTTTATACGTAACTGTTCTGCGCCTTGTGTTTTCATTCCTTTTGCTGCCTAAGATCAAAGGTCAGACGACATCTGTGTCCTCTGTGACAGTCAAAGCCAAAACTTTTTCAGATGTTTGAAGTGCAATTCAATCAATTTGCATCCAAACCACAGCTGCATGTCTGAACTGTGAGACATCCAAGTCCTACAAGCTTGCTGAGAAGAGCACGGATTGTTTCATTTTCTCTGCCATTAACTGGACAGCCGCACACCTCCATCAGCTGCACAACCACAAGCATGCACCGAACGAGTAATTGCAACTCGGTGGTTCGTTGCACTGCGGCCAGACACAATGTCCCTGCTGGCTTTCCACCTCCTTGGCGTGGAGGCTGCCGTCCTCCCCAGCCTGCCGGCACAGCTGGTGTGTCATAGCTCCCTATGCCAGTTATGTCAAAAAGATTTTAAACACACCTGCTGTTAAAGGAGTTTAACCTAGTAAGGCTTAAATGACTTGGGTTAGCAGGCGATGATGGCACAAGCAGTTCTGCTGGCAGGTCCAAGGGGTCAGCCAGGAGGGGGAAAGGGAAGAAACGACACTGGGAAACACTGGAAAAAATTCAGCAGCACTATCACCCACTCCAGCTGTACCAAAACAACAGAACATCACAGCCCTGCACTCTGTTTCACTGTCAGATGAAGCTCACCTTGCTACTCCAACAGCAGCCTCCATGCTCTCCCCATTCACATTTTCTGAACAGGAGAGGTGGAAAAAAAAGAAAAAAAGAGGGAGTTGGTCAGCCCCAAGCTTTCTGGATAAGGACTCCCCACGTGGCACAAAACTGAACCACTTCCTTGAAGAAGGAGAAGTGATCCAGATGAAAATTTAATCCGTATTACACCAAGAGCACCTCCTAGCACAGATGCTATGGCTGTCAGCAGGAGACACGTAAAATGCTGGCCCCCGGCCAGATGCGAACCCACACCAAATCAACCCCTTTCTGCGCCCCAGGAGCAAGGCCGTAGGGTACACAGGGCAGAGGTGGCAGGTACCTGCCTCGATGCCTGCAGCTTTAATTAGCCTCAGGGCACCAAGCAATTAACACGATAAGCTGCAGCGACTCCCACGACAGCAATGCATCTTCATCATTTTCAAACCAGCTAACTCAGCGTGAGCCCTTACCAAGAAACAAAAATGCCTTATTTTATAAACCCCATGGAGTTCAGTCATTGGAAGAAAATGCAAACTAACTTGTGAAGTAATTGCCTATTAAAATAAGCTTTAAAAAAAAAAAAAAAAAAAAAAAAAGAGCACTGCTGCAGAAATTCAAGAGCAGCCTGCACACAGCATGAGAGGGGCAACCTAAGGGATAATCCAGTAAAATGCAGAGTCAAACTAGCTGATTTAGTCTCTCCCAGCTCTGTAGTCTATGAATTCTCAGAAAATGCTCCACCATGCTTATTTTCAGTCTATCCATGAAAATTCAATAGTCCTCCCCTTTTTGTCTTCTGCCTATGCAGGACCCAGTCTATTAACGAAGGAGGAAAGGCTCGGACACACTAGGGACACACTGGATACCGCATGCCCTGCACTACTGGCTCGCCCAGTGAGGGGGTGGCAGAAATTAAAACCCTAATGTTTGTAAGAAAGAAGACATATACAACCTAAAAGTACAATCACCAAGGAGGGCGAAGGAAAGCACTAGATGTGACAACACTGGAAGAGATGAAACAAAAGAGGACACAGATAGTTAAGTGTAATATTAATTCTTACCACTGGAAAGCTTACAAGGTTCTTCTTTCAATGGTAAAGAGAAATACATATTCTTACAACTACCTCGTGTGGGAGAAAGCAAGCTGAACTTACTGCTGGCTTCAAACCATTACAATTCAGGTAATGACACAAAAAATGCAGTTACTTTTTAAAGTTGAGCTAGAGGCTGTAGGAGGTATACAGATATAGAAAACAGATTTTTCCTCTAATGGACAAGGTACACAAATGCCTTCCAGCCTTTTTAATGATTCCAGGCATCTAAAATTCAACTAAGTGCTTATTAGCAAAGCAGTAAGGGTTCATGTGACAGGAAGAATGAGTCATCGGACCTCGCAGGGCCCAGCTCCCTGCACTGCGCAGCACTGGCCCTGTGTGCTCCATCTGCCTTGTGCAGCGCCAGGTACGCACAGCGAGGAAGGCTACGCACAGCGAGGAAGGCTGCACTGCTCGGGTTTGCAGGCAATTCCCCCTTGGGCCACTGCTGAGAGTCTTCAGAACCCAGAGAACCTGATAAAAGCAGTGTTTGGCTGAAGTCTATTTTGCTGAGGCTGTGCGGTATTCTTTCTTTGAGTCACTGATGGATGTTAGCTTTTAAAGCATGACTCTTGTATTTGTGGCATTAAAAAATAGTCTTTACAGCAATGCATAGTTATTAAAACAAAACTTTGGCTGTGCTTTTTTCACCAGATTGCTAAAACAACAGAAAGTTGCCTGATAGAACAGGACAAGACCCAGGCACATTTATTTTCCCAAAAACACCATCAGAAGCTTGGCTCTAAGCAAGACATCGCCTCTGTCTGCCACTTCCCCTGCTTGAGACATACGACATGTAAATACACACAGCACAGTAGCATTAAAGCTCGAAACTTACAAAATGGTTTGAAGTATTTCCATATAAACTTTGAAGAAAGCATTTCCAATAAATGTATTTGTTAACTCTTCCAAATTTTCTAAACTTAGCACATGGGCTGCTGACACAGTTTTGGATCTTTTTTTTTAACCTCCCCTTGCCCCAAGTCCTTAGGCTGCATGCAAATATTCTTTACACTGAATCAGCATTACTACAAGCTTCGCCTTAGCAATATATCACCAGTAATATATTAAACTCAGCCATATATCATCCATGTTTACTGCATTTCAGTTCTTTTTTTATGTTCTGGCATGCAAGGTAGAACTGCACAGAAATCCCACAGAGGAATTCTAGGATGAAGACAACCCTAATCAGATCGCATTTTTGTTGTTACTATGGTTTCTCTGAGATTTCAAAAAGGCAGATATTTAAGCTAATGACAGAAAGAGAATCAATATTTTTTTAAAAGGTGATAGGATTGATTTTTTTCAGAACAATGAAATCATAACCTTTGCAAGCCAAATGTTGAAAAAAATAAATAAATAAAAATGTCTATCACTACAAAATTTGAGAGTACTCCAGCAAGACAACAACCTGCCCACAAAAAGGTTATACTTCATTCCCATTGCAACACCCCCTAACTTTTCTCCTTCCATACCTCTGGCCTTTTGGAAGCAAGTGGAAGTTGCTGCCAGCTCTGAAGGAGAAGAAAATTGTTTTTATTGACTTACACTTCACTTTAAATGTACCCTGATTTGAAATCTTAACTTTTGCCCAATGCTGTTGCAGATTCCTATAACTTAATATCAGCTTATTAATCAGCACAAATAATGACAAGCTATTAGACAAGTCAACCCACGCGCATCAGCCCCTCTCCTTGATGAGCAAATAACTGTTTTCTCCCGTAAGCACTTCCAGTTCATTTAACCGAAGGAGAATGACAGCCCCGAACAGTGCGTCTACCCCAGCTACCCGTGCCCAGGCACGGCACGGTGTGTGCTGTGCGGCTCGTAGGTGACACGCTTGGCAGTCGCGCTGTCTAAGCAAACCCTCCCCTGCCTTCCCCCTGCACCGGGAGATGCTGATGCTCCTGCCCAAGCCTTGCACTGGGAAACTGATTCTCCCTGGCACAGGGCCCTGGGCACAGCCCAGCTCTGGGGAGCGACCTCCCGGGGTCTCTGCCAACCTGAGCTACTCCTTCATTTTAATAAAGGGCTGAAAACTGTGCCTCCACTCCCCCTCCCCAAAAATGTGGTGGGTTTTTTTTTTTCCAGCTGGACCAGCTCCCTCCCATGCAGCGAGCACACATCTGCACCCACATGGCGGGATGCACTGGGCAAGGACCAGACACCAGTGGGAGCATCTGCCTGAAGGGTACGTTTGCAACGACCCTCCCAGCTACCAAGGTAAAAACACAAATCAAAACGTATTTTATGTCCATCAAAACACAGCTTGTGCTCACGAGGATGTTGTTCTTCACTGACTCACTGCAGTTAAGGGCCTGACAACACGGAAATACACCTCAGTCCTGGGAAACACGCTGATTTAATTCCCTCACCTCTGCTCAAACGGGCAATTATACTGGTCTGGCTAGGCTGCAAACAAGCACTTTGGCCAGCACAAACCTGTGCCTAGACTGTCCTTAGATTTGAGCATTCAATACTGAAGAAGTAGGTTTTAATCTTAGATAGCTGTAATTAAATTTCATACACTTACCAAAGCATAAGGCCTTACCATAATATTTAGGATCAGATTAATGTTTTTCTGGACGTTAAGATATCACAGAAAGAATTCTGAATCTTTTAAGCATTTTAAAATATTTTTTTAATTGGCATAGGAAGAATGTTAAGTATCTTCAATGAAAAAAAAATATCCCATTGTGCCACCATACATCAAATTTGGGTATTTCACAAGAGGAGGCAGAAACAGAATGAATAGATACACCTTAATATTGAATTTTTCTTATTAGTCCCAATGATGAAGAATAAGAATTCACACACACACAGAAGTTTTCCTACTTGCTTTCAGTATGGCTAGTCTTAAAATGCGATGCCAAGCCCACATAAAGAGGTGCCACATCTGTGAGCCACTTAACAACCTGAAAGCCTGAGGGACTGTTCCTACATCTGCTTCCCAGATGGGATTTCGAAGCCCCGCCGAATTTTAGTGATGAGAGAAAAGTCACCAAAGAAGCCCAACTAAGAGTCCAACACAATCCTGATATCCAAGAGAGTATTTTACTAAAAAGTTTGTCGCAAGGCTATTTTCTCGTGTTAGAAAGGCTACGTGATGATACTGAACTACTACTGTTTCACTGTCTTCCCCAAGTCCTTCGAGTTTTAGAGATGGAATATATTTTAATTCTGTAACTACTTTTTCACTATGAATCACTAAAACCTTGCAAACTCACCTGACAGGCACTGATGCCTACAGAAGCAGGTGTTTCAGAACAGAACAGTGAGACTTTAGTCACCTGAACACAGACTGGGCTGGACATTGGACAGCATCAGACAAAGCGTGTGGCCCCCATCAGCTGCAGCAGAACCTAAGAGTGGCGGCTGTGCAAGAAGTGTGATTTTACTCTGCAACTTTCTTTTAAATCTTTATTGTTTCCATGTCAATGGACATCTCCTATTCTACTTGTCTGAATACAAAAAATAAAAAAAATGTGAAAACAACCTACCCCGCAAATTTCGTTACCGTTCTTATCAGTTGCCTGTATCTTTAGCAAGCACATCTTCTGCACACTACCTCACCAAGGAAACGAACAGCCACTGACATCACTAATTCTAACTGCTGACATTAAAAGATTTGGTATATTCTCACCTTTTAGTATCAATCTGCATGCCCATTTCAACTGAAAAATTAAATACCAGCTTAAGGTAAACACAAGGTAGCAACTGACATCTGCCTCTCAGTTTCACTCCAGCCTTCCCAGATATTAAGCATTGTGGTCCTTCATGGATTTAAACTGTATTCACATTCTATCTTCAGCAATATATTTCTTCTACAGTTTCACTGAAAGAAAACCAAACAAATGGAAAAGCCTTTCTTCCTTACATTTCCCACAGACACCTCCCCTTACGAAATGATTCATGATCCTTGTAAGCCTTCAACAAGTGGAACAGGAAGAAATATCACTTAAAAAGCAATGTGTCCTCATTATTTAAGACACCCACCATTTTCCAGGTGGAAAATTACTCCATATGAGAAAAATACATGACTCATATACATCACATATATTTTCAAATGGTTCAAGTAAAAAGCATGCCTCCATTAACGCACAGTGTAAATAAACCTAGTAAAAGCCTGGCTATTTTTTCCAGAATGGAGGCTAGTTTCTGTTCTAAGGTCAAAACACAGTTCTGTCACTGAACTCACAATCCAGGGGTTATGCTCAAAAGGCTTTAAGCCACCTAATCCTAACAACATCCCTGTGTAACTTACCCAAAGGCAGGTCTAAATGACAACAGCCTGCCAGTGTCCCTTTTTGGGACACAGCACCACCCAGAATGATGATACCAGGGCGTGCTGCAGCCTTCCTTCCTCCCAAACATCTCCCGTTCCCACCTCCAACAAGCACAGCCCCGTGTCACCCGGCCTGCAGAGGAGGAACTGAAACCAGCAGTCTGCCCTGGTCACTCTGCCCGGCTCCCGCTCGCCACCCCAGCCTGTGCTCACAACAGAAAGGGGCCAGGGGAAGCTGAGATCCTTTCTCTGGAGTTTTAGCTTTTTTTCTTCATCGAGCTGCACTTCCTCAGTATATTAGATCAGACCACCACATCATCCAAAGCCGTCATCACAGGCTATTTTTTATATCACATTACCTAACGCCTGAGCAAAGCACAAGGGCTAGAAAGTTAGCTTTAGAAAATAAATCACATGCCACTGAACACCCCTTCAACAGTGCACATACTGGTGAACGGACACAGGTTGTGAGTTTGCACAGCTCCCCCCCCTCCCACCCCCCATCTGCAGGGCAGCACGGGCTGAGGAACAGGGTGGAAGGAGAAACACAGAGGTTTCAAACTCAGTTACTGATTTCTGTTGTCCTCAGATCACCCTCATTAACTATCACCTTTTTTTCTGAAAGTACACACGCTCAGGGAATCCTACAAACATTTTACACGTTCAAATCGTGCCCACACCTCAGCAGTGCTGCTCCTACACACAGGTCAACACACGGCTAACACCTCCCGGAGCAGGGGTTACACGACCCTGGCATTCTTGGACAGTATATCACACTTAGCTGTACAGGAACCGCCCAGTTATGTGACAAACTCCACTAACGCATTACTCCCCCCTAGATTACCAAGTTTTATAATTCTCAGTTCTCCTTCACTGCCTCATAATCCAATAATTTAAAAGATTAAATGAGCTTGTTCTGAATTTCTACAGGCAACCTGCACTCACTATATTCAGCTCTAGCCTTTACGGTTATCAATTAACTACAAGTCTTTCTTCGTTGGCACATGGTAGGTTCATTAATTGTACATTCATACACACACTACGTTTCAATGTATGGAAAAAAAATTGACACATTCTATGCCAGAGAGACTCTCCCACCCTCACGTCTCCTCTTAATCTAAATAGCAACTCTGCATCTTTAGTTTCACAGCTTGCAGGGTTTTTTGGAGCAACAGAAGCATTAGGAGCCAGTTCAGCAATAACACGCTTTACAATACAAATACCAGGGTTCTGGCAGAGGGCGAGGAAAAAAAAGCAATTTCTAAGCATCTACACAAAAGTAAATATATTTATGCCTGGCTTTCCGATTCTGCACTCCAGTTACACCAGTCGTTTCACCGAGCCTCCATTATCTGTTTGTCTTTAGCAGTATAAATCCTTTGGGGCACAGCCTGCCTCCCTAATCTCTGCAGTACCACGCAGAGTTATGCTTTACAGCAACAGCGGTGTCTGCTACGTGTCTGTTGGATGTGTTAGCAGGATCTGGCAAAATGACAGCTTTACACATTTCTCTTTAAGGAAACCAGGACTGTGCTTATCCGTCAGGTAGAGAGTCACTGAAGAGCAACGCAATAGCGTCCTTCAGCACGTTTTGTCACCTATCTCCACGGGCTCAAGGCGATGAGACAGGAAGCTAGATAGCTTTGTAAACGACATTTGTGAAGACGTTTGTTGGGGTCAACACCAACGGCAGGACTCTGATGGGAAAGGCAATTAACAAAAAGGCCTGGTTATTTGTACCTATTATTTCCAAGAACAACAACAAAGAGATCTGTCTTTGTAAGGGAACACATCTGTTTTGCACAGAACAACAACAAAAAAAAAAGCCTAAGTTTTACTTAGCTTTTACATTTCTACTATGTAAAAACCAGAGCCCTCCAACTGTCATGCTGAGACTAATATTCTATCCCACTGGGAAGGTGCACCTCGTATTCTGAAGAGAGCAAGCCTACCCACGCTGAAAATGCTACCAAGGCAAAGCCATACCACAGCGATTTCTCGCAAGAACCTCGGTTAAGCAGGAGAGACCTGTGTACCATTTTGCATGATTTCTGCCTTACTTTAAGTAATGAAGTCGCCACGTCTGCAGGTCAGGAACATGCGCCAGCAGGAGCTGGGTCACACAGCGGGGCCCAACCGACCCCGAACCCTTTCTGCGAGGCCGATACTCCTGACAAAACACGTCCTCTCCTTCAGGAGGCAGGGAAGGAAGAACAACCCCAAATTTACAAGGGAGCTCGTTAAGGACAGTCTCTGGCCTACGGGGGTTTCAAGCTGAGCCAGAGGGAACCACGCGTAAAAGATGAAATAAAGTTAAGGGTCATCTCAAGACGACGCGGAACAAGTTCTCTCCTCGGGAGAGTCCAAGCAAAGTTCGCTGACCTGTGGGCTGGAACCCAGAGGCCGCGGCGCGTCTCTGCAGCATCGCGGGGGGGGGGGGTCGGAGAGGAACTTGACCCTGCGGGGACAGCACCCTGCGCGCAAGGTCGCTCCGGCCCCCTCCGCCCGGCGCTCCCCGCCGAGGCCGGCCCCGGGAGCGGGCAGACACCGGGCCCCGGGGGAGAGGCCTGGGGCAGCGCGGCCCCGGCGGGGAACCGCTCCCCAGCCGCCGGCCCGGCCCACCGCGCCCCAGCCGGCAGCCGCGGCCTCCGCCCCGGAGATCCGCGGGCCCGGTCACCGCCCCGCTCTCCCCGCAGCGGGACAGCGGGCCCCCGCGCCCGCAGGCCCGGCCCAGGCCCGCCCGCCGCTCCGGGAGACGCCCCGGCCTCAGGCCAGGGCTGAGGCGCCGCCCGGCTCCCGGCGCCCCGTCCTCCCCGGCGCGGCCTACGGAGCCGCGGCGCTCGCGTTACCCACCGCCGCCCTCCCTCACCTGCTGGTACCGGCCGCTGCTGGGCTCGGCGGCCGCGGCCGCCATGGCTCTCGGAGCGGGGCGGGGGGGGGGCTCGGCGGCGGCGCTGCCCGGCCGCCTCCCGACGGGCGCTGCGGAGGCGGAGGCGGCGGCGGCGGCGGCGGCAGCCGGGTCGCTCCTCGCTGCGGGCTCCGCTCCCGCCCCTCCGCCCGTCACGCTCGGTCGCGCCCGCCTCCCGCTCCGCCCGCGGGGACGGGCCAAGGGCCGCGGCCGGCGGCAGCGAGAGCCGGCCCGGGGGCTGAGGGCAACGCTGGACGGTGGGGTGACCCCGGGCCGGCTCCGCTGAGTGCCCGGAGGGCGACCAAACGCAGCGCCGGAGCCGGCCGGCTGTGCCCAGCTCCGGGGCGAGAGGAGAGCCGGTGCCTGCGGGCCGGCAGGAGGTTTCCCCGGCAGTTTGTGGGAGCTGCAGAAGTAACCCCACAAGCTGCGCGCGCTACGTGTGCTCTGTGTTACGAAACTTCACGTGTAATTAATTATTCGGAGTGAAAGCTTCCACAGAAAGTGTTAAAGAAACCCAGGCAGGCAGAAAATTGACGCAAACGCGTGTCGAAAAACAACGCCGCCTCAGCGAGGACCCGCCGGGGCCAGCACCCACAGAAACCGGCACCGTCCTGAGCCATGCCAACCTAGCCTTGGTCACATACACCCATGGCCTATCATCACCACCACCACCACCACGTCGTCACCGTGCCAGCACGTGCCCACGCTGCCGGCAGAGAAGAGGGCCGCGACGTGCTGCGCCGCAGCTGAAGCAAACACGAGATGTTGGCCAACTCCTCCGAAAGCGCCGTCAGATCCTTCATATCCACATAAAGCAGATGGCGTCGCAGATTTGAAATCTCATTCCAAAAGAAGCACGCGTAGGAAACCTACGCAGAGATAGAAGTTTGTTTATTCAGAGAGCTTTTGCATGGAATGTTACGTTGGTTGAGAGACTTTCCAGCCTGCGTAACCTTTATTTTCAACGTGTGCAGTTCAGCTATAGTCAGGCTTGTACAAAACTACCCACATCAATCCCTAAGGTTGATGAGACTTACATATATCAGCTTTAGGATGAGAAAGGCTGAATCAGCCCTGCTGGGATTCCAAGCTGCAAATCCAGAGAGTTGCAAGAGTTTAAACCTGAGGGCATGGTTTTGAACTGCATACTCAGTCATAAATACATGCCTTAATGCTTATTATTCAGTAGCATAATCAGGTTGGATTTTTTTTTTCTGTATTCTGTTTTTGCAGTAGTAGGTAGTTCACCCATGTCTTGGCGAGATGAATGAACATCACAGTTCTCATGTTGAAGGAGAGGCAGAAGTGGTAAAGGATTTTAGACAGGAATAACCTCAGAGAGTGACAAATGCCGGAGACACAAGGAGAATGCAGGTTCCTTGCAACACAGATACCTTTGAAGGGGCTGGAGTGAGAGCTGCAGGCACTGACAGACTCCCTGGTTTCACCTCTCCACAAGATTCACAATTTGCACTAAGAATCTCTCTCCAGTAAGAAGCTGTCCTGATGACAGGCATAGATTTACTTGCCATTGAGGTGGGATTATACCCTAAGTAAGGCTGTAGCCACAGTGGTAATTAGCTGTACACTGATTGACTTGGACATCGTAGAGACTAAAATAAGAAGCAACCTGTACATGTCCTCAGAAAAGATGCTGGAATGCATCCTGAAGAAATGGTGAAACAGTTTGTATCGATTGCCAGCTGGAGGCAAATCACTGCCTAATTAGGCCATCTAGTCCGAGCAAGACCCATTCAGGAGGGGTAATGGCAATATCTTCCAGCTGCTTTCTATGTATTTATTTTATTTTCTTAGGTGGGGAAGTTCTGTAGAAAGATGATGCTGTGGTTACAGCGCATGACTGGTTCTGCTTTCATTTCCCACGAGGTTTTAGGCGAATCACTTCATGCCTCTCTGTTTTTTGACTTTTCCTCCAGTGCAAAATGTCTTTTCTCCCAAGAGATGTTCTGAAGCTTGAAGTCATTGCTTTTTAGTGACTTCCGCAGGGGATGTGCTGTGAAAGTATTTGAAAGTAATTGGAAGTATTACAGAATTGCAGTACAGTGAGTCTTCTGAAATCCTAGCGCTGTACAAGTGTTTCTTTAATTATTGTGTATGACAGAGCAATAAAGGGAACACTTTTAATCTACACTTTGTAATAAATATTGAGCTCTAAAAGCTAAATAATAAACCTCAAAGGCAGGGTGTTTTAAAGCTAGACTAGTAAGAAATAAGCAGGACATTTAAACTAGATCTTTCTTAGTGATAAATGACCCAATTAAGAAAAAAGCAAAGACAAAATGTTCACGTGAGCTAGTGCGTCAGATGATTGTACCTCTGAAGCTCTCTGGTTTAATAGCTTAATCATATGCAAGCAGGCTGCAACTGGCAGGTTAAGAAAAAGTAAAAGTAACAGTAAAGAGTTGTTCATTAAAAGGATGGATTATCCACCCGTTTGCAATGCTGGGCTCAAGGAAGATGGAAACGTTATTATGACTCCGATCCAAAGACCGCTGGTATCAACAGAAACTTCACCGTGCTGCCCACAAAACCTCGATGGAGTGCTGTCAGCCTGGCTGGGAGCTGAGCTGCTGCTGTCCGCTTTGTTCCTTCGTTCCCAGTAGCTGTGTGTAGTGTTCACTGGTTGTCAGTACATTTACACGCTTATTGAAAAAAAATTTTTGTCATCAACTATAAATAATGAAGTGAGCAGTATTCCTGTGCCCCTAGAGGCATACATACTTAATATGCAAGAAATGGAATCATAGGGTTTGAATATACATATATGTCATGTCTTGTTTTCACACTGTGGAATAACATCTTGAATTATAGTTGCATAATTAGGCTGAAGAGATCTGTTAAGAATTAATAAATGCTGTCTAACAGATGTTCCTCCCCAAAACATCATGAAAGACTTCTGCAACTGTGAAAATGTAAAGACAGGACAAGAAGCAGGAGATGGGTCTCTCATATGTAATTAACTTTGACATAGCTGTTAATTGTTTCTAGCAATCTACTGATATGAAATTAATTTTACTTTGAGACACCACTATATACCTTGATGCTCTTCAGTTTCTTAATATTTTGCACTCAGTACCATGTTGTATTTGAATATTCTTTTAGCTTTTTGCCAGTTCAGAGCTTTATTGAGAGAGTACAGTATTCTCATCCCGAGTTAGTTTAAAACCATGTTACTGATGTATCTACAGTAGGTCAGGGCCTGACTGGGTCTTTCTGGTTTTGCTGCCTCTTCAGAGAAATGGAATCAGTATGCAAGCGCACACCCCAGCTGTTTCACAGGCAGCACGGCTTCACACCAGGATGTGCCTGCCTTTATGCTGCCCAGTCAAACGTGCTCTGACATGGTCTCTAAAAGCACCTGGGGGCCCCTGGCCTGACGCCCCATGACAGCCCCTGGCCAAGCAAGCTGCACCATACCTCATCCAACCTCGGCAGACGGCAGGTTCCCCAGCACAGCAGATGCAGGCGTGGATCTCTGTACGCATCTTTGAACATGCACGCAGCTGCAATTTTCCGTGACTGTTTGTTGTAACAACAAAAGCTGCTCGGTCATGTCGGGTCTGCTGTAACGACGAGTACCTACACAGAGAGCACAACCACACATGCTCTTACAGCCCAAGCAGAGCTATTCGTAAGCAGTGCCTCGTTTAGTGGTGCAGAAAATTACGCCCCAATAAGCCACAAGTATTGTAACAAAGGGGAATGAAGATAGCAGCAGCAGTGAGATGGAAGACTTTCCCAACGAGACTTCTGAAATTCAACAGTAGAATTGAGGTTCAGATACTGGATGAAGCCGAGTTTGTGCTGACTGTGAGCAGGGCAAGGCAGACAGCTGAGCGCCGAATTGCCTTCGTCTAGCATAGCCAACTCTGTCTGAGCCTGACTTTTGGAGCCCTAACTCACTGATTTCACCAGTGATCTTTGTCGCTCCATGATTTCTTCAGTCTACTGGAGAAATCACAATTAGCCAATGGTTAATTTAATCTTGCTATCCAGATTAAATCCCTTACTGCACAGACTAGCAATTTTTAACCTGGTGAGGAGTGAAGCTCTGCCAGCTTTCCCATGGGACCCTCGTCTGCAAAAATGGGAAGGGACTGGCATGTGCGCTCTCCAGTGCTGCCTGCTCGTGCACCACCCTAGCGTGTCAGCTTGCTGTGACCCCCCCCAACAAACTCCTAACTGGGATTTGGGTGCTACTGGGAGAGCTAAGCAGTGAGCGAGGCTTGCAGAAAAGAGCAGCTCCCCTCCAGCTCTATCCAACACAGAATCTTGTTTCTCCTTTTCTTATAAATAGTGTTGACAAGGTAAGTGGAACATGCTGGAGCAGGAAGAGGTGACAGATGGTAGATATTAAAAAGGCTCTTTACTGACAGGATTTGGAGAGAGGGTCCTTTATGGAGATAATTTTTTAATTGTTTCTTTTTTTAGGAAAAAAATCCCAGTGCTCCCAAGCAGTTCCCGGTAGCAAAAGCCCTGGTCTCTGAGCGCTGTTGACTCTAATCACTTCAACACAGAGAAAAAGAAAATGCTGTGCTTGTTAGAACTCCTTGGTTAAACTTCAACTTCTGCAGAGAAGTGTTTGTTTCCTTCCATCTGCTGCCTTTGCAAGGAAGGAAAATCAGCCTGTTCAGATACCAGGAAGTTCTTCAACATTTGAACAGCTAGCTGTAAACGCAGAAACAATAACATGCATAAATTATCATACCTAAAAATACCCTGCATGCTAGTCACACATATAACCCAGGCCTGGAGCAATTCCTAAGTAACGTAGGACTGTGTAAAGTATGCAGATACACGGGATGTGGGCAGAACAGGGCAGCTGTGGCGGCAGATGCACGTGCCTGGCTCTCTTGCATCATTGTAGTTTTTTCATCTCATCAAAACATGTTTTGCTTTTACTGGGAGCTGCCAGCTGCCTCCTACATCTTTGTGCACAGTATCTGCCAAAGCCACTTGCACAGGAGATTAAATCGAGAGCCAGACCATTTGCAATAGACAGAGACCCACAGCATTTGAATTTAAACCAAATCCATCCTGACACTGGGGCTGTGTGAGCAGCATGGCAGGATGCTGTAAGGCTGATCCTCAAATGCAGCAGCTCTCCATACCTCCAACGGGGCAAAGTGCAGTGAAGAAGGCAAGGCAGGTGGCAGGGGATGGGGTGACGGCTGTCCACAGGCCGCTCTGATGGCAGACAAACCCGACAGCCCGCAAGTCATGTCACCCCAGGAGGGGACGTGGTTGTTGCCCTGCAGCTCACCACTGTGGGAAGTCCACAATGTCTCTTGCAATCAATTCCTATGCGGTCTGTGCCTCCAGTATGTGCTTTTCAGAAATCTCCGAGCCCTTGTTGCGTTTCCGTGGTAACGCTGAGCGATCCGATGAGGGTTATTTGCAGAATCGCGGTGCTGATGCACATTCCCTTCCGAGCCCTGCAGCAGTTTTGGCTTTGCACACCAGAAGCTGCAGGTGTGCTGCAGTAACGGTGATGTTTTCTTCACCACAACTCTGACGTCAGCATGCAGGTCAGGAGGCACGCTCACCAGATTGCCTCTGTTTAGCTCAGTGCCTCGGTCCTGTGCCTATGAACCCACTGACGCTGTAATTCCTGCCAGTGTCCATGGGACCCATGGGTCTGTCGCACTGATATGACCTGATAGGAATAGCGGAAAAGCTGTCTCACCCAGAGCCAAAGCCCAGCCTGCCTGGCACTGCAAGAGAGCTGAGGATGCTGCTGCTGTCAGCTCTTCATCCAGCACTACAGCCACCGAAATACCTTCCTGCCTGCCGGCTAACCACTGCTGATGGAAACACATGGGGCTTTCAATTTATTTAGTCTCTGTGGCCTAAAACTCTTCCGACTGTCTGGCTACGGCCCGTCACACCCATCATTCCCCATCCAAATGCAAACCAAGCCAGGACTTCTCAGCATCCACGATGAGACAATATCGGGAGCATTCAGTCTAGCCAGGTTGTTTAAATCATTAAAATAAGAAGGAACTGCACTGCACGGGCTGGATCCTAGCAAAGCAATTTGTCTAGTATTCTTTCTTCTAATGAAGGTGAAAAGCTGTCTAACTTTGAAGTAAGAGCTCTGCGTCTCAACAGCGAACCAAGACCTTGCGAGGAGAGGTTGGGCCCACAGCTTGAAGGCAGCCGGAGCAAGAGCAGAAGGGCCTTTTGGGGCTACCACTGCCGTCAGGAGCAGCACAAACATCGGCAGATCACGGTCCGTTCACTGGAGAGGGGCTCCTCTGCCCGGGACAGGGCTTGTGGCTTCAATTTAGGGATCGTGGGTCACTCCGAGACACCCGGAGCGGCTGGAGGGCCGAGTCGGCGGATCTCAGCCATGACGGGGACACGCCAGCAGAAGCCTGAAGCAGTAAGGACACCTGAAGACGTAAGTGCCTTTTTAACGCATTTGGGGAAAACGCTGGTCCCCAAAAGCTTTGTCCAGGCATAAAGCACAGCCTCCGGCGTTCGCAACTTCGATTCATTTGAACAGACCGCTAGCAGCCCAAGCACTCCGTTCCTGGGTGTATTTATCCGCCTCCTTGAATTCTAACCCTCAATTCTGACCCTGCCATCCCGCGGGCTCCCCGGGCGCAGGGGCCGGGCCCTGCTCCTCCCGCCCCGCGGGGCCGCAGGGGCTCGGGGCCGCCCGCGGGGGTCCCGCAGCCAGCGGCCGCCGTGAGGGGCCGGGCCCGGCGCTCGCCGCCCACCGGCGGGGCGGGCGCGGAGGGCGGCCCGGGAGCCGCTGCCGCGTCGGCCGCGTCCTCTGAGGGGATCCCCGGGCGGCGGCGGCGGCGGGAGAGCCGGCGGCAGGTGGGTGAGGTAGGTAGAAGGAAGGAAGGTGAGCGGGGCGGCGGCGGTAAGATGGCGGCGCTCCTCAGCTCGGTTCCCTCCCGCCCTGCCCAGGCAGCGCCCGACCCCGCCATGAAGCTCATCATTCTGGAGACGTACGCGCAGGCCAGCGAGTGGGCCGCCAAGTACATCCGCAACCGCATCGTCCATTTCGGACCCGGGCCCGGGCGCTTCTTCACGCTGGGGCTGCCCACAGGTGGGTGCCGGGACCGGGACCGGGACCGGGGCCGGGGGCCGGGGCGGCCCTTCCCCGGGGCTGAGGCGGCGGCTTCCCCGCAGGCAGCACGCCGCTGGGCTGCTACAGGAAACTGGTGGAGTACTGCCGGAACGGGGACCTCTCCTTCAAGTACGTGAAGACCTTCAACATGGACGAGTACGTGGGTGAGTGCCCGCGGGCAAGAAGTACTTGGCTTTCGTTCTCTGTTTTGCTGTACCTCCTCTCCCTCTCCATGTCTGGTTAGTGAGGCAGGGCCGCCAGCCCGCTGGAGGGGCTGATGTGCCCCCAGCGCTCGGTACCGCAGCTCGAAGGTCTTGTCAGTGTGCGGTGGGCGCAGAAAATCCCACCTGCCAGGGATTCAAGGTAGGAGGGATAAAATTTGCTTTAGCCAAGGGAGTTAACAGGGACAGTTTGAAAACCGGTACAAGAAGTACTAAAGGGTGTCAGGTGTTGCCTGGCATTCTACACACTAGACACTGCCGTAGTTTACTTGAACTTGAGTATTGACCAGCTCCTCCATCTCACCACTGCAAGCCGAGGTAGTGTGCAGTATTAACTACCACCTTTGCTCTGGGAGTAAAACGGTCACTTTAGCTTCAGGTCTCTTACAAGGACTGATGTGTTACTTGCCCGAGTGCCCTTCGTAACTGACCTGCCCTCCTGTTAAGACAGCAGAGGACTGTTTTCGTTGATGAAGCTGTGATGAAATAGCTTCTTTAGAAGAAAGAGTACAGAGAGATTAGTGGGCAAGCCTAAAGCTCCAAAGGTGGAAAACAGACAGGCTAAATATTTGCTAATGCTAATTTTACGCTGGTCAAGAATTTTTTCTGTGAACAATCCTAATCAAGCAGCATTTGGGAATAGGCAGTCCAGTGTGGGTTTATAGCATTCAAGGGGGAAAAAAATTTATGCAATAAGTTATATTTCCCAGGCTTCTGCACAGTTTGCTAATTGTCTTTGCGAATACAAACCGGCAGGAAGGCTGAAAAGGTAGTAAAACATGAGGCACAGTGCATGCCTGCTTTTCTGGCACATCCGTCGCGTGTTAATACGAGCACGTCTTATGGGAGCTATCGTGTTTGATTTTAATTTTGCTATTTAGGGAAATAAAAACAACTCATGAAACTTGAGGGAGTCACAAATGACAGACAGAGAAAGCAGTGCTCTGTTACCAAAGCCACTGCAAGGGTGTGTAGGTGGTTTATGTTATGGGTGATATTCTTTCAGGTGGTCTTAGTCCCATGCATGCTCTGTTACCAGGTCTCCCAAGGGATCATCCGGAAAGTTACCATTCCTTCATGTGGAATAACTTCTTTAAGCATATTGACATCCCGGCAGAAAACGTTCACATTTTGGATGGAAATGCACCTGATCTACAGGCAGAGTGTGATGCATTTGAGGATAAAATCAAAGCAGCTGGAGGAATTGAACTCTTTGTTGGAGGTGAAAACCTGAAGGACTAGCGGTCTCTAAACACTGGCAGGAAGCACTGCCTTTCCTCTACCAGCTATCTATCTCATTTATTGTCAGGAGAGTTCATCTTCAATACAGTTCAGTGGATTTGCAGTGAAAGGCACCCCACATTCCATTGCCCTGGGCACTCGTGTGTTGGCAGCCTTGTCTTCCAATGTACTGCTCCCCCAGTTTTAAGTATTTCAATCCAGTTGGTGAATTGTTCAAGAAACTATTAGCAGGAGAAACAGGCAGGGCTAGAATTGTACCAAATACAAAATGTATTACAACTGCCAGGGCTAACAGGAAACTGCTAGGAGTAGTCAGAGTCCTCTGAGCCAACAGGAGCTCAACGCAAGCTTTTCCCATCAGTTTGCCTTAAGATTCTGCCATCTACTTTGCTTTATTGTTCTCCCAGCACAGTTAGAGAAGAGTCTCTATTGGCTTCAGCGGGGCCTTTTGCTATCATTCTGTGGTGGGTTGACCCTGGCTGGACAGCAGGTGCCCACCAAAGCCGCTCTATCACTCCCCTCCTCAGATGGACAGGCGAGAGAAAATATAACAAAAGGCTTCTAAGTCGAGATAAGGACAGGGAGAGATCACTCACTAATTACCATCATGGGCAAAACAGACTCAACTTCGGGAAAATTAATTTAATTTATTACCAATCAAATCAGAGTAGGATAAAACCAAATCTTAAAACACCTTCTGCCCACCCCTCCCTTCTTCCCAGGTTCAACTCCACTCCCGGTTTTCTCCACCTCCTCCCAGCCAAGCAGCGCAGGGGGACTGGGATTGGGGGTTGGGGTCAGTTCATCACACATTGTCTCTGCTGCTCCTTCCTCCTCAGGGGGAGGACTCCTCACTCGTCCCCTGCTCCAGCGTGGGTCCCTTCCCCAGGCTGCAGTCCTTCAGGCACAGACTGCTCCAGCATGGGTCCCCCATGGCGTCACAAGTCCTGCCAGCAAACCTGCTCCAGTGTGGGTACCTCCTTCCATGGGGCCACAGGTCCTGCCAGGAGCCTGCTCCAGCGTGGGCTTTCCCATGCAGTCACAGCCATCTTTGGGGGCATCCGACTGCTCTGGCATGGGCTCCTCCCCGGGCTGCAGGTGGAGATCTGCTCCACTGTGGGCCTCCCTGGGCTGCAGGGGGACAGCCTGCCTCACCGTGGTCTTCCCCACGCATTGCAGGGGAATCTCTGCTCCAGTGCCTGGAGCACCTCCTCCCCCTCCTTCTTCACTGACCTTGGGGTCTGCAGGGCTGTTTCTCTTACATGTTCTCACTCCTCTCTCCGGCTGCAGTTTCTGTTGCGCAGCAACTTTTCCCCCTTCTTAAATACGTTATCACAGAGGCGCTACTACCGTCGCTGCTGGGCTCGGCCTTGGCCAGCGGTGGGTCCGACTTGGAGCTGGCTGGCCTTGGCGCTGTCAGACATAGGGGAAGCTTCCAGCAGCTTCTCACAGAAGCCACCCCTGTAGCCCCTCTGCTACCAAAACCTTGCCACGCAGGCCCACTCCTACCAGAAGCAAATTTGAGCTTGAGCAGAAAAATTGAAAGTGTTTTTCTCAGATCTGTATCTATTCCTGGAAGCACTGAATGTCCTTCTAATAGGAGTGCTGCTGGCTCTGCTTCCTACAATAACCATTCCAGCCACTGACCCTCTTCTGAAACTGTCTCTGTCACAGGTATTGGCCCAGACGGTCACATTGCTTTCAACGAGCCTGGATCAAGTTTGGTATCCAGGACGCGAGTGAAGACCTTGGCTATGGACACTACATTGGCTAACGCCAGGTTCTTTGATGGCGACCTCTCCAAAGTCCCCACAATGGCTTTGACAGTCGGAGTAGGCACTGTCATGGATGCCAGAGAGGTTAGGAGAAAAGCAGTGAGTTCATACAGGAGCTCTTGAGCAGGGCTTCCTGGAGTAGCTAAAGATTACCCAGTCTTGGAGCAGCAATGCACCCTGCTGGTCTAGGTCAGCTTATGCTTTTCCTGCCACAGACCGCTGAATACCTACCTGATCCTCCTGTTCTTTTGCATCCTGCAACACTATGGAAAGGCTCTTGCTTTGTCTTCCATTTTTGCTCTACTAACAACACTCACATTTGTGTAACCCTGCAGTACAGTTGTGATGCACAGGGAGCAAGAAAGGTTTGGGAGGATGTCTTTAGTTAAGAATCTCATCTGGGGAAATAACTGCAAGAATCAGCAGCTGACTTGATGCTACACCAGCAGATCATGAAAACTCTATGGGATAGCTTTTAATTGAGTCTATACCTTGATTTATACTTGTTAAGTCTCAGCATACAGGTGCCTAACAGGGGAGCTCAAAGGATCTAAATCATTACAGTGACCCACCAGGCTATTATTTAATTGACAAATAAAATGCAGCCAGAGCAGAATTGTGATACAGTGAAATGCCTCTGGGGAGGATGATGGACATTGTCCCCTGTTGGGAACCGGGGCAGCTCTCTTAGTTCAGCAGGATGTGGGTGTGCTCTCTCTGAGTGTGTCTTCTAGACCCTAACTGCCATCCTCTGTGTCCTGGAGTCCAGGTGATGATTCTTATCACAGGAGCCCACAAAGCCTTTGCTTTGTACAAAGCCATTGAGGAAGGTGTCAACCACATGTGGACAGTATCTGCTTTCCAGCAACACCCCAACGCTGTGTTTGTGTGTGATGAGGATGCCACACTGGAACTCAAAGTTAAGACGGTGAAATACTTTAAAGGTGAGCGTTTGACCAGGCCAAGCAGCTGTTGTACTTAGTTTTTAAATAGCACAAGCCATGCTTTGCATTAGATGTTTCTGTCTAATCAACTCCCAAAGGAGTACATTCCTTAAATATAACAGCTGAAGTGTACAAGTGCAAAGGTAAAGGCTTAACTGCATGGGTATGGAAGCAAAGGAACAACGACTCTAGTAACATCTAATTTCATTAGCAACCAATGAATAAGAATTTTGCTTTATTATGTCTACTTAAGTCATCTTTTTACTTTCTACATTAGGTTTAATGCTGGTTCACAACAGGCTTGTGGAACCCTTATACAGCATGAAGGAGACGGGAGCAGAAAGAAGCCAGTCTAAGAAGCCATACAGTGATTAATCTCACTGTTCAGAGTAATGCTGAACCAGCTTTTCTGTTGAAAACCATCTGTGAAGAGAGGGAATTGCTGCAGAAATTAATCTCATATTTGTTCTTAAATTAGCAAAATGATTATGTGCTTGCTTCTCTCCATTAAAAAGACAGATGCAACACCTGCCTTAATTAACCAAACGAGGATGGGATCCAGTATACTGCATTCCACAAACTTCCGCCACTAGTTTATTCTCTGAAGGTAAAGTCAATGGAGAGTGAGTTGTTTAATCTATGAAGCAATTGTAATGATGGGGACTGAAGGCCCCAAAACTTAAATGTGAAGATATGTGAAAGTACAACGCTGCAGAAACTAAATGGGTAATCACTTCGGGATGTATGCCTTGCATTTATGACAAGTACCTCTTTGTGTCACTCCCCTCCACAATACACTCTTACATTATAGTCATTTAAAATGGGAACCGAGTTTGTTCAGCCTGGAGACGGGAAAGCTTCAGCATGACCTAATAGCAGCACGCTTCACAGCTACAAGGAGGTCATCAGGAAGATGACGCCAGGCTTTCCTGGGCAGTGTGTGGGCAGAAGATGAGAAGAGATGATGGGGCTTGAGTTGAGGCAAGATGCTCAGACTGGATATAAGGAAAAAATTTACCCATGAGGACAGTCAAGCAGTGGGGCAGGTTCCCCAGAGAGGCTGTGCAGTCTCTGTCCTTAAGAGGTTTTCAAGACCTGACTGGATCAAGCCTTGGCTGAACCTCGCTTTGAGCCAGATGTTGGACTTGAGACCATCTCGGCAAAAGGGAGGCTACAGAGAGCATTCATCAGTGCTGTATTAATAATGCAGTACCATTAATGCAGTTAATGGTTAGTTTACACATCTGTATGCTTTTATTTGTTGTCACACAAGAAGCCTTACATGTTCAGTTTCAGGGTATAATTTTATATGCCCTGGTGCTTTATGATGTACTACAGGAGAGTAGATTTGTTCAGATTAAGCATAAATGACTTCTCTCTTTGCTGCTCAGCGCTCTCTTATTTGTGTCAGAGCAGAGCCTGAAGCAGTAAGTTCTCTCCCCCTCCTTCCCATGCTTTACACTGCTACAAGGAAATGCCAAATAAGCCTCAAAGGAAACAGTCTGTTCCCTCTGGCCTCAGCCTGTGTTTAATTACAGAAGCCCCACACAGGTGGACAACAGCCCTTACTGGCAAGACCCCACCAATTCTGAAACTTGATTCCTGGGTTTCCTATCAAATGCTATCAATTGAGGGGCAAGACAAACTGGGCAGAATTTTCTTTATGCAGAAATTTTATAAGCTGTTGATCTGTAATGTAACTTTCTACAGTAAATGTCTTAATTTTTTCTAAATGGTCACACCGACTGTATCTGGTGCTCAGCCTCACCGTGCTAGTGAAATGGAACAGTTCATGAGGCTGAACAGGACTCGTAATACCATCTTTGAGCAGAACAACAAAACCATCAAAGCACGAGAAAGTCCTGTTATTTTGCACAAGATTTCTCTGTCACCTAGAACCAAAGCTGTATCAAAAGCTGTTTGGTAGAAATAGCTACTGCTGCTCCCTAGTTCAAGAGCTTCCTCGTCTTGTAATTGCTGGCAGGTTTCCACCAAACACCTGCTACAGTTCTGTCCTGCCAGGCAGCAGCCATTTCATAAAAAAAAAACAGTGGGGATCTTCAAAGGAAAACTGAGGTCACAGTTATTTACCTTTTACCACAAAATGTCTGCAAATAATCTAACGCTCATTCTGTGCATGCACAGTAATGGAGCAAGTGAGGAGGTCTGCAAGAGAGAAAAAATAAAAAATAAAAAAATGAAGAAGAAACACTGCCACATTTCCAGAGTTGCCTGCCTTGCTCTCTGTTGGTGAAGCCAGATTCTGGTTTTAATCGTCCCTGCTCTGCAACACCAGCTGATGGTCCTACGACTGCAGTCGCCTCCTTGTCCCCTCCTCAGAGAGTCTGTCCTCCTCTGCCTCACTGCAGAATATGGGAGCTCCAGCCCAGGGGTCCCCGAGTGCTCAGAATTCACAGATACGGTGGTGACTACATCACCGTTCCTCCTTTCTCCACACAAAGTTCTTGAAAGCAGAGGTAGTTCATCACAACACCTTCAAATACTTCACCATAGCGCTTGTGCTCTGGTAGCTCTGGCAGACATTCCCAGCCACGGCTTTTCATCCCAACATACCCTTTGGGGTCCAGGCCCTGCCCTCAGCCCACCTCTGTCCTGCCAGAAGGGACCTGCCCAGCCTCCTGCAGGTTTAAGAGATCCAACACCCCCTCCTCTATCCAGGCACAAAAACAGGTTTTAAGCACACGCTTCTCGTCACAAACGTTCCCCATCTGCCCACGTACGCAGCTTAGCGGGAAGAAAGCCCCTTCCAAAAGCAGGCAGTTTTTGGACTCGGCCTGTAGAGTTAAAAATTGTGGCCGAGATAAAAAAAAAAGAGCGGAAACTCCTGTGGGGACTGCAGCTCAAAGCTGGCTACATCCGACACAGTGATCTCGAAGCAGCGTCATGATAGCCACCGTCTATCAGTTAGGGGCTTGTGTCTCCAAGGGAAAACCAGGGCTCTTTCTTTGGGTGCGAGGGCACTTCACATACACAAATCTCCAAACTTCTGTCAGCAGAACACATCCTGTGCCAGCTTCACTCGAGAGCTTTGCGCGAGCCCTGGTCTGTTCTATGTCATTCTACAGGCGACCGCGCGAGTGAGCGCCTCGGCCCCGTGGCACGCCAGCACTGGAGGCGATGGCCACCCAGACGCAGAACAAAACTGTCCCACGCACTGACCTGTGCTGCCATATACATGCCATAATGAAGACAAACAGGGAGGCAACTATGTTTACTATCTTAAAGTGAATTTAGTGCATGTGAAAGGTGCAGGAAATAAATACAGTTTAAATCATACACAGTGGAACCCTTCCCTACACACTGTCCTATAGCCTAAACCAAGACGAAAGACCCACCCTTACCATCTCGTATCTTTTTAATCGCTGCCAATTCTAATAGTACAGACTTCCATCCTCTGTGAAAGCAACTAAATCAGCACTCATTTTGGCCAGATATCCAAGTATAAATTTATTTAGTAACAGGCAAAACTGAGTGAGAGGTGTTCACCTTGAGTTTCTGAAGAGTCTTCCAGCTCCTGAGCTATCCATCCGGACCCTGCTATTTGTTTTGAACACAGCACATGCAGTTTTAATTTCAAAATAAATTTTTAGACCATTCTGCAAGTGGAAAAACTTGTAAAAAATTAGTGGTTCCCTCCAGTAATTACTCTCATGCTCACAAAACTGCTCACTGAGCTTTTAGGGGAAAGAAGTTGGGTTTTGAAATAATTTGAAGTGCAAGAACAGTGGAAATAAGGAATCTAGTCCAGAAGCAAAACTATCAACTAATCAGATTTCTTACATGAAGAGTTAGTAAAAAATAAATTCATCATCTGAGAAGACAAGGTAAATTTCAGTATCTTGAAAAATTCAAGTTAATGTCAACTATGTACCCATAAAAATGTGTTTCAATATCTGAGTGATACTTTTCACCCTCTCACTGGCCACATACTCGGTTCATTGCCTTAGCACTCATCACTGTCAAAATAAGGAGAGGCAACGTGAGCAAACACAACAGCGACACCGAGATGAGTCATCAAACTGATTCAAATTTTTCAAGTTTTCTGCCAAAGCATTCAGTAATGCAAAGACCCAGGCATTACAGCCAGTAAGAAGGGGGTTAGGAATAATCGACTTTGCCATCGTTAGAAAGTATCAGTGACAAAGCAATGAGCCGCTTTTCAGAGAAACGGGTCAGGAAACACTATAGAAGCAACAGGCTCAGCTGCTGAATACAGAAGAAATTTTCTATAATGTATCAGAAAACTTTCCCTGTGCAAGCAGCATCACTAAACAGCTCCAGAAAGAGCACTACAGCTACAATAAAACTGCCGTAAACCCAACAATGGATATAAGCCAAGATCCTCGAAAGGTCAGTCTCGCTAAAGGAAACCCCCAAATACTTCTATGATTTGGGGCTTCAGTTTTGTTTGTTTGCTTCTCAAAAAGGGGCACCTCTTAGTACATATTTTTCCAGTAACTTTCCAACTTCTGATGGGTTGTATTTGTCTTTAACAATCAGTAGGATTATTAGGGCCTTCCATGGTGATCCTGACCACAGGATGGGTAAAATGGTCTCCTTTGGTTTTGGCAACAGCCTCTGAAGTGCGAGTATCCTGCAGTGCAAGGTAGTTATTCTTCTATCACATAATGGAAGTGAAAAGCAAACAAACTTGACACAAAAATGGAAAGCATCTATCTCTGGTTTGTTCAGCTTTTGTTGTAGAGAAAGCTACTAGTCTTCATCTTCAGCTTCCCATAACTCACCATCAATATGCATGGCTTGAAACAATCTGCAAGACAGCCAATAATTTACATCAGGATGTAAAAAAAGTAAAATATGTAAAAAAAAAAAAAAAAATTCAATCTAAATGTGACCAAAGATACAAAAGCAGCAAGTTTCAAAATTTTTTTCAGTATCATAAACCACTCATACTGCAGTCCTCAAAGTCAATTAAAATAAGCTACTCTGCAATTCTACAGCACGTTACACCAGAAGGCTTTACAGTACCTTACAAACATGGTATCTCAAGAAATTCCTGAAAAATATTAATAATCCAAAATGTATTACAAGTTACCTAACATGCTGCTGTTCCTAGTTGGTCTTAGGCAGTATATAATCAGCAGCCAAGCCTGCCTGCTCCAAACAGCTTACAATCTAATCGGACAATACAGAGCTGGGCAAACAACTGTAACATATAAACGGGGGAGGAGCAAAAGGGAAGAAAAAAATTGTTTTTTTATAAAACAGATGAGCTTAGTCAAGATAGGTAGAAGTTAAGCTAAACTAAAGGAAAAAAGAACAGCAGGAGACACCAGAAGAAAAATAGAAACAAAAAAAGGGTAGGAAGTGAAAAAAATACTGTTGGGAGAAAAGGGAATGCTGAAAAAGAAGGGCCAAGAACAAGGGAAAAAAAAAAAAAAAAAAGAATCCTGTCAGCCACATCTATTAAAGCAGAATAGACGGTGGAGGATTGAGTAAACTATTGGTATATTGACTTTTGTATCCAGGCACTATATATAACAGCGATGGGCACAACCCAATGGAATACACACGAGATTAGAGGCTGCCACTATTACACCTCTCTGACCTGCCTGCCCTTTCGTTTGTCCAGATGGCAGTGGCATCCTTTGTCTCTTGATATATCTCTAATAGCGATGATGTAAGCCAAGTTTGCAGCTTTTTAGAAGCAGCTTTCTCACCCAAAGCCCTGTGTTGCACTATCATATACCTGAGCATCTGCAAAGAAACATTTCACTACAGGCTGCTCTCAGTCAGAGGCAGGAAGTACAGCATCAGGAATAGGCCCAGAAGACTTCTCCAGAATTTAAACCAGAAGTTCTTAAAAAGCAAAACCATATCCCAAATCACTCCTGATTTTTTTATTGTTGTCAGGTCCTTGTAAGTGTAAATATTTGAGAGAAGAAATTGTGTCTTAAACTGTATAGCTACAAATTCCAAGGTAAGAATAATCTGGGAGAGGCTGTAAGAATAAATACAAAAATAAGTGGTACAGCACTAGAAGAAATACATGTAAATACGTACCTATTAAAGCATGGGGAAGATGGATCATTGAAGTGCCTGTATGGGTTCACCCTTGACAGAGAACCCATACAAAGCCAGCAGAAATACTGCATGCAGCCAGTACACGTCATTTTGTTACAACCATCTAGTTTCTGGCAGGGGAAAGAAACAAGAAATAGCAGTAACGAAATCTTACCATGTCAGTCTTCAGGCCTGTCTCTAAATGGTAACAGTCCTCAAAAACGCATCAACTAATGAATACATTTTACCCCAACTCCATCATAACACTGGTATTTTTCCACTGTTCAAAAAAACTAGGAGCTAGAATCACAGAATTGTAAATTGGCTGTAGTACTAGTAACACTGGAAATTAATATTTTTCTGAAGCTAGTTTTATTTCCTGCCTGTAGTCTGAAACAGCAGTAGCCTGAAACACATGGTAAACACAGGGATTCATAGGGATCCATAGTCAGCCTGGATCTTTTTAGTACTGGAGTCTGAACAATACCAGTTGCTGTATTTACTCAAGTCCCTGAGCTCCAGAAACATCACCTCCTTTTCTATATAACACAGACAGAAATGGAAAGCTCTCTCACCATTTCCTAGAAATTTACCTTCCCTGGTGAGCTTGGAGGCTACAAATAAATCTCTGTTCCAGCCTAAATACAGAACTGACTTAGCAATTTATGTTAGTTTCTGTTAAGAGTTACTATGATTCTTCAGCCTTTCCCCTCGGTGCTTACCTCTATATGAGTACCACAGCAAGGACAAGACTTCGAGTTCTTTTCTAGCCATTCTTTACTCTCCATCTCCTCGAGGGCTTTCTGAATCACTCGTTTGCCATAGCGTTGTTCCAAAAATCTCTTAGTTGCCTCGTCTGCTTCTAAATATTCATTTCGCAAATCCATTAATTTCTCTGGGGAATAAAACAAAAAACAACAACAAAACCAAACACAAACAAAAAAACAAAACACCTTTTGTAATATGTTATATAAAGAAGTCCAGCTAATAACAGCATAAAGTATTCTCAAAGGAAACTAACATCATTAATTAAAAAGCAAGTGAAACATTAGAATACATAAGAAAAAGATGAGAATATTAAAACCCCACTACCTCAAAATTCAACAGTTTTACACTGTTTCATTATAAACGAGACCAGTCAATGGAACTAGAAAAAATCTACAATGTAAAATAAACTGAAAAATGGAAATGTTGTTTCTGAACACACATTTAATGAAACTGTGTCATGATTTTGAGGCCAAGCAGATACAGAAGCATCCACCTGATTCCAGTATCAACTCTGACAACAGAAAGTAGTGGATTCGCAGGAAAGGGTGAAAAAAGGCACATATAAAATTATTCTTCCCCTGCTATGGCCTCAGCATTTGGCAATCAGCAGTTTAGGGACTTCCTGAGCTGCGGAGTGTCATCAAAGCAATACTTTTTAATTGCCAGCAACAGACCTACTCCAAATGAATCCGTCTAATCTTTTAGAAAGCTCACGTGGTGTTGAGTTCCCTTGCTTAATTTCTGACTTTCAGACTTATTCACACGATGCTTAATTGCTTCTTGATCTGTTTCTGAAATATGATGACTCACCCGCAGTAACTTTACATGGAGAGACCCCATGGTAAGTCATTTTACAGAGAGTACAAAAAGCATAGTTGCAACGGGAACATATGCCCATGGTGCATCCTGGTTCTTGCATGACTGGTGTCTGACAGCCCGGGCGAGGGCAATACACTACATCCGCCATCAGGTCCAAGCTAGACTGCAGAAGCAGGCGGTCATAGCGTGCAAATAGCTGCTCTCCAACCAACTCTTTCACCTAAACAAAGATCAAAGGAAGATTCTGAGCCAGCTAGCTTCAGCAAAAACAGTACGTTAGCAAAAAGTACCTACAGCTGGGATGAATCCACTTTATATTCTCCAGTAAGTCATGAAAATACTCCTAGAAATGCTATTTTAATAATAATTAATCAAATGAAAAGCATGCAGTGTCAAATGCGATGGGACATGAATTCAGGCCTCTGACCAATGCCAGTACTAATAAAGTGCGCAAAACATGTGCCAAGTCATCCAGTTTTAACTCTGATGCCTCTGTGCGGCTCAGAGCACGAAAAAAATTTTCCCCGGGTATATTCACAATGCTCACCATGAAAAGCCACACCTTGTCTTCTGTAATTATTGGTAAGTTAGCAGAACTCTACCATCACTGCTCGCACACTTCTATTACCTGGCCAGGAGTAGCAACAGAAGAACACTTCGGTTCTGGACAGTTGAGACAGTGGACCTGACCATCCCTGATCTGTATTTCAAAGTAGTCCTTCAGGCATGCTTTGCAGTATACATGGCTGCACTCGGTGAAGTACATACATTCACTGCCCAGCTTCTCACAGAAGCAGATATTGCACAAGTACATCTTACTGTTAAAGCACTTCCTCTTCTGAGCCTGATCAAAGTCCAAGATTTCCCTAATCAGACTTGACAACGATTCCACATCCTGTACAGCTCTTGCATCGATGAGTTCTTCTTCAGCTGCTGCAGAGCCTGCGGCACCACCACAATCCTTCTCAGCGTCGAGAGGGACCAAAGGTGTCCTACTCTGCCCATTCCCTTGATGGCACATTTTGAGCTCATACGGGGAGGAAATATTCAGGTAACTCAGCGTTTCTTCCTTCAGAAACTGCATCCAGGCAAATAAGACCACACAGCCTCGGTTCTCTTCCCATACGTTGTCTAAGTGTTTGCAAAGAGCACTGAGCTAGAAAAGAAAAAACAATTCCGGATTTTAGTAAGTTCTGACAACTCATTACTGTCTTCCTCTCCTCCCACGGTCCTCCTTAGTGCATACTTAGATTTCACATTCTGGAGTTTTTAATATATACATAAAATACATATAAAAATAATGCTCATAGATGCAAGCTTTCATTCCTCAGAATGGTGACCAAATAAAAACAAGTAGGAAACAAAAGAAGAGCCAACTGAAAGAGCAGCATAATTGTTTATGTCTTAATTTTACTTTCATCTACTCCATTAACATCCCCCAGAGCACCGTTAATTATGAACTTACTCATGATCACAAAAGCTCTGTTAAAATGTGTCCTGGTTTCAGCTGGGATAGAGTTAATTTTCCTCCTAGCAGCTGGTATAGCGTTATGTCTTGGATTCAGTACGAAGAACACTGATAACACATTGATGTTTTCAGTTGTTGCTAAGTAATGTTTAGTCTAAAGTCAAGGATTTTTCAGCTTCTCCTGCCCAGCCAGCAAGAAGGCTGGAGGGGCACAAGGAGTTGGGAGGGGGCACAGACAGGGCAGCTGACCCAAACTGGCCAAAGGGGTATTCCATACCATGGGACATCGTGCCCAGTATATAAACTGGGGGGAGTTGGTCTGGGGGGGGATCGCTGCTTGGGATCTAACTAGGCATCGGTCAGCAAGTGGTGAGCAATTGCATTGTGCATCACTTGTTTTGTATTTTCTAATTCTTTTATTATTGTAATTTTATTATTGTTGTTATCATCATTAGTTTCTTCCTTTCTGTTCTATTAAACTGTTCTTCTCTTAACCCACGAGTTTTACATTTTTTTCCCGATTCTCTCCCCCATCCCACGGGGTGGAGGGGGAGCGAGTGAGCGGCTGCGTGGTGCTTAGTTACCAGCTGAGGTTAAACCACAACAAATGTTAAAACTATTTTGCAGACCTGAGCTTGGGAGAGCCATTTTCCACTGAGGGTAAACACTGGGGGGGAGGTTGATGGGTAGTCTGGTGGGAGTTCAAAATTCAGCACAAGGGGAGGCAGAAAGCAAACGGTGTATTCAAACCCGTTGTTCTGGAGGCTCTCTGTGGAATTGCCTGAATCAAAGAGAATTGAGACAGCTTGAGAAGTAACAGGAAAATTAAAACTACCAAACTGTAACTGTTTATGACAGCACCCACTATATCTCTTTTCATTTGATAAATTTCTGAGTACAAAATTATTTATTCAACCCTAAGTAACATAACTTCTCAGTGCAGTAAAAGTTCGTGGGGTTGTATGCACATGGTTAAATGAGTAAACACCAGTACCGTGAAATATCAGATCCTGCACAAACCAAGAACCTGGAAAGACATCTCCTCAAGCTAAAAAAAAATAATAAATGAACTTAATTATTCCAAAGAAATACTATTACTCATCTCTAATTTTAAAGTTCACTGAAGAGGTTATATGTATGAGGATGAAATCACCTACTCAGATATAAACCCCAACAATACCGCAAGCCCAGCACACAGTCTGTCATGGCTTTGTCTAGTCCGTGTTCCTATAGGTCGCTAGAGCAGCAACTGCCCAAGCACATACCAGAAAATTAGCTTGGTAAAAGCTAATTTCAGGATAACACAAAACATCTCAACTCACCACTCACAAAAATTTTGAAGTTTTGGGGCAACTCCAGACAAATTCTTGTTTCTCCTCCTTGGGCAGACTCGGCTCTCTTAAACTCATCTTCATCATAAATGCTAGCCAAAGCCAGCAGCTCATCCTCCTGAGCTTCTTTGTCTTCTGAAGACATTTAAATTTTCTGTGGAGTTAACACCACTCTACAAGATCAACTGAGTTAACGCATCCTATTGAAATTATTGATTTGGGGTATCTATTTTATGCTATTATAAGATTTAGAAACCCAAGTAACCGATATAAAATAATGTAAAACATAATTAAGCTTTTTTACAGGTTGAAAAAATATCGATAGCTTTATAAAATAAAAAAAACACCTTAACAGAACATTGAAAAGTCAAAAAGCAAACTGTCGGTAAGTGTTGGTGGCTAAAGACAGCCGTAAGGGGGGAAAAATAGTGAAATACACCGATGGCCAAAGTGACACAGGGACTTTTCATTAATGTTTGAAAGGGAAAATAGACCCCCCAAAAACCCAAGAAAAAGGAATTAGTAACAGTATCTCTCGTCCAGTGTCCTAAAACAAACAAGCAAACAGCCCCATTTACGATTAAAGTTATCGAAGGTATCAATAAGAAGCTTCAGATCCTACACAGGCATCTTGTAGATGCACTCCTATACCATTTCTGCTCTAGATTTGGGGAAATAAAGCCACGTTTAAGGGGTTACCTTTCTATTCACAACTGCACAGTGGCAAAGTTGTAGGTACCGGTTACTGACCAAGGACAGCCACGTCAGTAGGACCAGAGCAGAGCCCCTGATCATTCCTCTGGGAGAGCTGGAGGTCATAAACTTTTCCTCACGTAAGGCATCAAAAAACGTCAACTCTGTCGTCGAAGTGCATATGGTTATACGGCACCGGTGCTTCTGAGCTGCCTGCAGCCAAACAAACAACCAACCGCTCTTGGCGATTAAAGTCCTCTCAGCGTTTTCGTTGTGAAGGCTAACAAACAATTTCAGTTGAGCAGGCACGCGCAGTAATTCAGAATACTTTTTTTTTCAGCTCTAATAGCAGTGGCTCGTTTACGTGCATAAGCAATTCCGACCGTTACCTGGGCTAACTCAGGAGCCCGGTAAGGGCCCCACTGAAGTCAGCAGAAATCCCACCCTGCTGCTCCCCCCCCCCCGCCACCATTCAGGGAAACCACTCGCTGCTAAACAGCAAGGGGAAGCCCTTCCGAACGGGCAGCACGGGGAATTACAAACATAACCCAAGAATTACAACAACAAACCACGTTTTCAGGCCAGGCCTCCCCCATACACCCGCCCGGCGCGGCTGAGGGAGGCCCGGGTCGCGCCGGAGGCTCCGCAGCCCACACGCCCAGCGCTGCCACACGCCCTACGATACAGCACGGCCCGGCCCGGCCCGGCGCGGCCCACCGCCCCCGCCTCACCGGTTACCTCAGCCACGGGGGCTCGGGGACGGCGAGGCGGGGCCCGGCCCGGCCCGGCGCGGCCGGTGCCGCGGCTTGAAGCAGACGTGAGAGGAGGGGAACGGCTGCCGGGCGGTAGGCGCCGGCCCGGCCCGGCCCCCCCCCCTCCACCGCCCCGCTCCTCACCGCGCTCCCGGCCCCGCCGCCGCAGCGCCCCCGGCGGCCGGGAGGGACGGCAGCGCCCGGCCGAGGGCCGCGGTCCAGCGCGGCGCAGGCGCCGGGTGCTCCGGGAGCGGCGGTGTGAGGCGCTGCCCCGGCCAGCCACAGGCGGGGAAAAGGCCGCCGAGCTCAGGGCCGCCCCCCGACCCCTTCCCTGACACCCCCCCCCCCCCCGGTATTTATTAGCTCTACTTCGTTAAAGTGGGTTTGCAGCGACGTCTGTAAAGCACGGCTTCACCTGGCATTAAAACCAGAGCTCTTCGCACGCCTCCAGCAAGGAGGGACGCGGCCCTCGCCTCTACCCCCCGAGTTCTCTCTTGATGGCAATCAACAGCTGGAGAAGGTGATCCAGTAGAATCCAGTGCATTTATTTCTTGCAATATCTGAATGGGTGTTTCAGCTTTGGATTTTAACACATACAAATTAATGTTTGCAAGTTTAATGACAATCAGTACTAGAAGCAAATCATTGTATAAAGCTCATAGAAAAAAATGCCAAATCGCTCAGGTCTTTCTTTTCCTGGGAAAGAAAACAGAACAAAAAAAAAAAACCAAGCATTCCAAATGAAGGCCTCGTGGAAGCAAGCATACCCCCTTCAGAAAAAGTTAGGAACCAGTCAGAATCGGCTATCAGCATAGGCAGCTGAAATACAAGTATTCATTCTTTCTACAAGCAGCTAATTTCACCAGAGACAAAGAAGTTTACAGGCTCTAACCAGCTGGGGAGTTGGCCAGGAGCAGACACTCGTGTCTAGGAGCACATTCATGGTCTGAGCTGCAGGAGTGCACAGTGGCTGCTACTCTATGTTATCAGATTAATGAATCCCAGTCACCTGTCACGCAATGGCACCAGCTAAGGAATAAACGTGCTGATGCTCTGCAAACCTTGTGTTACTATGAACTGTTCAAGTGCAAATCAAATCTAGAGTGGTGCATTAACACTAAAAACAAGGGCTAGATTAAGGTGAGCAAGTGAAAGACTATGCTTTAGCAGGAGCACTCCCTCTCCCCCATTATCTTCTTGCAGTGCAAGTGTCAAGGGGCACTTTATATAAACACTGTTGCTGCAGTCCACAAGGGAACAAACAGCGTGCCCAGTCTGGCTTCAGAGGGTGCTGTCTCACTACTTTAAAATAAGATCGACTCACCATGGACATTAAAAATGGAGAACCAGCTTATGGCTGTTCCTGTAGGTCAAGTAAGAATACCAAAACTTCTAAATACAATCATAATGGTAAGAAATACTGCTTATTCAACTGAGTAGTTAGCTACCTAAGCGTTCTGACTTGATGCATTGACCAAACCTCTCCAAAAATTCCTAAGAGTGCTGTGGTATTCACTTGCTTCAATTTGTATTCAGAACATACAAAGTTGACAACTTAAAGCTTTATTGTAGTTTGCAATAATATAAACAAGTGCTGAAATTCAGTCAATGTCCATTTCGGGAAGCTTCTTCTCCGTGGCCGTTGGGGCAGCAGCAGCACTCTGTTCGGCAGCCTGGGACCCGCCGTTGGCTTCTCCCTGGCCTTCTACTGGTCCATTGGGTTCAGTTGGTTTCTGCTCCTCCTTTGGGAGTTCAACTTTGGGTTTTGGTTTTGTGACTATAGGATTACAAATACTTGTCAATTCCTAGAAAACATAGAAATAAAACACTGTTAGAAATGTTTCTGGATACCAACAGTTGTACTTTAACCTGTTGCTCCAATTATCCATCAAGTATGGTCAGAAGAAGCTGTTCAAGTTGAGGGCTGGTGTTCCCCAATACGCATGTTTAAGAGATTAATACCCTATCACTGTCTTTCTAATTATAGATTTCTCACCTCAGAGTCTTCCTCTGAGCACAAACAACTAGACTAAGAAACAGAAAGATTCATGGAAATACAGTGAATTACATAGACAGACTTACTTTAGTTTTAGCTTGTATGTCTTTAGCTTTTATAACTGGGTCCAAAGTAAGACTTCTCTTGTTTTGAAGATTAAGTTTATTGTTCATCCACTCCATAGCTTCATTTGCACTCTTCTCCACTTTTGCTACATCTGCTTCATCTAGATGGTCATACTGTTCATCCTGAAACAGCCAAATTAGTAGTAGCTGTGCAAATATTTGTTTTGAACATGTGAACTGCATGCTTATTTCTTCAAACTTTTAGCTTCAAAATACAAGACAGACCATTAAGCCAGAAGGCTGTTCTAGTTAACAGAGATCAACCACAAGCTGATCAACTACAGCTCTACAACCAGAGAACTGAGGTTCTACTGCTGCTGGCATTTCCCCCCCATGAAGAAATCAACACCTGATTAAAAAAGACTGTCAGGTTTTCCAGCCAACACCCACTTCTGAAAATATGTTAAATATCAAGAACTCAGAAGCTAGCCAGGAGGTTGCACCAGCTTTTTGTTCAAAGGAGCTTACTTAAAATTCAGAAAAGATTTGTACCACTTCCTTGCACTTGCCAAAGTTAAGTATGGAAATACCTTTGCTTTGAATGCATGAACAGTTTTCATGTACTGTTGAATTTGCTTCCCTAAGTCCTCAAATGCTTTTGGTCTTTCCTCCGATTCTTGAAATCTTGCCTGAATAGGTTGACCCAGAGTCTGAAACAAAGTACAACAGATATCAAAAACCATGCAGCATCACAATATGATCCTGCAAGATTTGACAGAATGCATCAACATTTCTGAACTCCTTGGAACTTTTACTCCTCCCTCCACTTACGGGGAAGCCTGAGTCTTCCTCAACCCTGTACTGTTACAGGTCTACAGGAGATCTGCTCCTCATATACTTAATAAGCAAACTAAGTCATTTGTTACCACTGAATCAGCAGACCTAAGACAGCTCCCCGCTTGAACAAAGTTCTCTAGATTCAGTAAATCCCCATGGGAATGTAAGAATCACTTACCTTCAATTCTGTCAATTTATCAATATAAATTTGTTTGGGTTGGTCTTCACCATCTTCATAAAGCCAGTTTTCTGTATCTTCCAGCTTCAGCGTGAAACTATTTCGATCCTGAAGCAATCCATACAAAATAGGTAGGTGAGATAATTCTGTTAGATGGCAGATTGTACTAAATGATACTTGGAACCTTTCTGGAAGGGTTACATTTTTAGAAGGTAAAGAACTGTCTGAACTCTTTATCCTATTTCAGTGAAAAATAACAAATAAAATATTCGTCAGTATGGCTTCATGGTGGAGACCAGGCCTAAGGAAGAACCATCTATGGCACCCACAGTTTAGATCAATACTGTCACATAAAAGCCTATTTTTTTCCTTCTCCCCCCCCCCTCACATTTTCATCATCACTATACCAGCAAGTCTGAGAACAGAGTGAAACTTATCTTCAGCAAAGGTACCATGAATCTCACTCAACTTGTCCCCGTTTTAGCTCTGACATAGGCACCCGGGCTCTGTAGATACCCTGCTGGCAAGGCTCCCATTATAATCAATGGGGATCTAGTCAAGGGTTTGGGGTGATTCATCTGACTAATGTAGACATCTAACTTATATTAATTACGCACCAAGCTCCTTTAGTACAACAGGGAAAGATAATTAATAATACCAAGAGATTTTTAGGCAGCCTGTTCAGGAACAGGTGCCCACATTTAGTCAGACTAACTCCACCTATTATGTTCCTAGGTAGGGTTGTTCTTTGATTGTTTTTTTAATCTTAAACTATTCCTAAATACTGACAAAGAGCCAGAATAGAATAGGTTGCCTTAAAATTATTCTGCAAGTGCTCCTAGTCTGTTTCAGTCTGAAAACACGTGCTCTGATAATATCTTAATTGCTGCAACTGTTTTGGAAAAAAGCACACAATATATCCTGGGTACCATCTGCTTGTACTTGAGCCACATTTAGAAGGTTATCTTCGTAGCCAGAAAGGTTAAAAGCTATTTCTCCAAATTTAAAGTCTGAAAATACAGTCTAAGTAAACCTGATACAGGTCAAAGGTTATTAAAATACTGTTCATTGTAACAAAATATATCAGGAAACCATCAAGCTAGCAATACTTACATCTTCACTAACAAATTTCTCGTAAATACCGCAGAGTTTGTCTCTCATATCATACACATATTCTTCCACTGCATTCTTGGCATCATTCCTCTCTTTCTCTAGCTTATCCTGCATTATCATTTTACCCTGTGAAAAAGTTGTCAAATTAGTTGGCTAAAAAGCTAGTTATTTAACATTTATTGCCAGGATACCTTGTTAGCAAAGGCTTAAGTTTGACTAAAGATTTTGAAATGCTGTAGTTTACAGAACTGTTCTAAACACAGCACATGAATAAAAACTAATTTCAGTTTTGGTGGGATATCCAATACAGTACAGAACAATCTTCCTCCAGTTGAGGAACCTTCACCCTGATGGTAGCAGCCACTGAGTACCTTGTAACTGCAGGTGATTTTGGAAATAATCACCCTATGAACTAGCTCTCCTGCAGAACACCTCTTCAGTAAGAATTACAGCATTCACTTAACAAGGAGAATGTATTTTGGCTTCATGGGGCACTGTTGTTCACCTCAGAAAAAACTGCTTTTTTTTTTTTTCCTTCTCATCTTTCCTTGATCACCCTTAAGCATTAACCATGTTTAATGAGCAGCAAAATTTCTGGAGATCAGCTAGTGAAATTTGTAGCTTGGGCAAGTAGAAGTTTACCTCATTCTCAATGAATAAGTTCAGCATATCTTTCCCTATCTGCCACACCAACTGATTCTCAATGGGAAGGTCCACTGTAGTTGTCTTTACTTTAGCCTTCTTGGCTTGAGGCGGTTGATCCACTTTCTTGTCTTTTGAGTCAGCCTGAGAAGTCTGCATTAAAGAAATAAACTCAAAGTAAAAACAGCATCACCCAACAGTTCAAGTATTCAAGACTTGTAATGGAAAAAGTATTATTGAGTTAGTGCACTTCAACATTAGAACTACATACTATCTGTCATTCTGACACTTCAGCTGCTAAAGAAGTCAGAGATAATTAATGCAACTACTGACATTTTCTGGGCACACTGACTACATTCATAGGAGTGATGGTGCTTATAGTAGAACACTTTTCTAGTATTTAAGTTACTGAAAACTAAATGATTATGTCTTCCATGAACAGGACAGTTCACCCATTTTATCAGTACTAGGTCACTTGACAGATCTGCAATTGCCCATGCCATTTATATACTTCTTAAGCTCCAATCACAATACAGACTACCAATATATTCAAATAAAAGTTTAGCTTCCAGAGCTATGGACAAAGGCAGCAGATAGGCTCACACACTACATATTCTCATGAATCTTCCAGAGTAATCCATGAATCCTGTAAGAAAACAGAAGTGTCTCAGATGTTAATGTTACCTCCATTTCTTCAGACTCTGCCTTATTTTCAGGTTGGGCCTGCTGTTGTTCTTCAGGCTTTTGTTGCTCTTCCTGGTCTACCTGCATCTTCTGAAATTCATAGACAGATCCAATTCGACATATTAAAACAATGCACATGCAGATGATTGCTTTAGTTCTTAGGCTGATCAATTACGCCTAATGCTCTTTAGGCAAAAGAAGAAACAGAACGAAAACTGAAGTGGAGTCTCAAGGCACAAATTAGAAGCTTCTAGTCTTTGCTTAGGCAAGTAACAGCTCACTCCTAGCATAATTAAGCATTTCATCTATACCTCACCGTCCTGGTTTCAAGAAATCTGTCACTGGTGTGACATACTTCAGTTAGTACTTAATCACATCTTCATATTTTAGTTGCTGAACACATTTACTGAAATCTTACACAACTCTTAGAACCTTCCCAGAACTTGGCCAATTAAGCTTCGTCATAAAAGCAGTTTTCTAAGTAGCTAAGAGCAATTAAGTCTGTTACCTCTTCCTCTTTTGCATGCTGATCTGTTTCCATAGGCTCTTCATTCTCATCAGATTTATGAACCTCCACTAAAGATGCACTTGAAACACTGAAGATGCCATGGATATTTACTCTAACTTTCACTTTCACTTTTGAACTGGATCCATCTGTTTGAGGAGTGACCTTCTGAACCAAAAAGTGAGCTAAACAATCCCAAAGAGAAAAAACATACCATTTGATTAACTTAATCACTGAATGTAAAGTAAAACCTGACTGTTGCTGACAACAGATCACTGCAACACACTCAGAAGATATCAAATCCTACTCAATCCAAACAATTCAGCTTTTTACTCAGCAATGCTAGGATACACAGCAATTAGAAATTCTCTATGGTATGCTGTAAAAGCTGGTGTTACTTGTACTATAGGAAAAGACTGCACAACTCTCAGCATGCCCCTTTCAGGTTTGCTCCAACATTAAGATGCTCTTTATTTAGCCTATTTGTCCATGAACTTCATGTTATTCCACTCATTTCACTGTAGATCCATGACTTTGGAAACCTGTCCCTACAGCATTTGTAGTAGGTTGCACTTTCCAGACTATATAATTAGACAGAAAGAAGTCCTGAAACATGTACAAGACTATTAATATAAAGCTATAGAATGGTCTTAACCTATAGCAGGATCTGGGTAAGGCAATTCCTTGGGAGAACTGTAGTATGCCTCAAGAGTAAAAGGTTCCTTTCTGTAGAACGTGAGGACCTTTGAAAATGGAGCAGCATGGTTCTTGGGAAAGACCTCACAGTCACTGTAAGAGAAAACAGAGCACTTGTTCAGTATGTGGGATAATGCATCTGATAAAGTTAACAAAACTTTTCCAGATACTCTTATATCTTAAGGAAAAGCTTCTTAAAGAAGTGACAAAAGCATCTCCTAACCTTTTAGGTTAAAATAAGACTGATAGCCGTGTGGGAAGTGCTGAACTGCCACCCATTCTTGGTTTTGTTTTCTATTATCACTAACTTCAGAAAAAGTATCAAAGCTTGAATTGTTAAGTGGGCATTGTTCTGGAAGTGGTATTTACTCTAGTTGTCATCAGTTAGTTTTAAGCTGTATGTAAACATGCAAGAAGATTGAACATCAGGTTTTTTACCTTAACCCTTCCTCTGCTGGTGAATTCCATCGTAAAGAAATAGGATACGGTATCAAATCTGTGATAGAAAATTCTCTCACTTTGAAAGCCGGGGATAAAATCGCACACTGAAAGAGCACAGAGCCATATTACAAACAATCAGACTTCAGATGAATAGTAATTTAATTCAGTAAGTAGCTATTTATGCTGTTTAATATGTAGATTTACTCTAGGTTAAGGGACACTAATACTGATGGACTTGGGACCTGCATAATAAGCACTGTAAGTTCATATGTACCCTTCCTTTTCAAGAAACTATCACAATCTGTTCACTCTGAAAAGTGAAAATATGCAAGGTTTAATTTAGAGCCATCATCTTTGGCTTGTGTGGTTAGGCTACTGAATTGTTTTTAGTGCCAACAAAGAAACAGGAAAACCTCAATTAAAGTTACTTTTTAGAGTGACATAGTACCAGGGTTTTTGCATGCTATAACACAAAATTCTCTTTTTAAGCAGTTTACAATAGCTAGTTTGTACCACCGATGGAACATAGCTGTAAGCACATATTACACATTTGAAAAGAGAAGTGAGGTGATCAGAGCAAAATTAAGGTGCATTCAAGAGATGGTAGCACTATTAACCATAGAGTATTTACTACTGCTTAAGCTATTCAGTAGTGACCAATTCCAGCTCAGGACACAGAATTCCATTAGCAAGAACCTAAGCTTTCACTTCCATCTATGTTCATAAGCAACTGTTGTCTCACAAGTTTATCAGTAGTGCTGTAAAAAAAAAAAAAAAAAAAAAAAAACCACCACAAAAAAACAACACTTTTTTCCCTGTTTAACCTAGGCCCCCAAAGGAGCCTGGAGGAAAAAACATCATCATGTGAGCTTTATCAGACTCCCAGCTTCCAGACACAGCAGAAGCAGAGTACATGTTTTGCTTCAACAAGCTACAATGATCCACTGATTTGGCTTAGACAAACAGTACAAAGGAATCACAAACCACTATTCTCATTCTTCCAGCCACCTTCAAAAAGCTTATTCGAATCCATTCTGATACACATGAAGTATCTCCCACATTACCTGTGGACTCTGGCTTAAGTATTTATGGATTTCAATAAAAATACTCACAGCTAAAACAAACAGCACTTTTTACCTGCAGCGCACAACCTCGTGCAACAGCCTCATCTGCATTCAAAGTTGTACTGACTTCTTTGCCAAAAAATTTACTGATCTTCTCTTTTACAGCAGGGATTCTTGTGGTACCACCAACTATCTCTACTGCATAAATATCCTCCTTCTTTAACTCTAGAAGAGAGTCAGACATTGGTTTTATAGATTAAATGTTTCTGTTTTACATGAATATGCTGACATTGTAAACTAGAAGTTTTACTAGACCAACCATTCTTTTAAGCTTGTTCTCTAAGTTTCTAAGCAATACGAATTTCAAATCTTAGCTTGTGTGAAAATTTTAAAAAGCTTGTAACTGCTAAGCAAGAAATTGTTAGGTGCGCTAAATACATCTGTCCAAGTTCTGTCAACACCCAAAGGAAGCTTGCATTACAGATGTCTCTCTTCTGTATGCAGAATACAGAATGCATATACACTTACTGGCTTGCTCCAGCACACTGCGAAGCGGGGGTTCTACTCTTGCAAGGAGTCCATCACACATCTCTAAAAATTTGCTCCTGTTGGAAGAAGCCGTAAATAAAGCTATAGCATACCATAAGCAAGTTAATACTGCACATATAACAGGATGCCAAAACTGAAAGAATGCCATTTTAACTATGTACTGCAGGGTTTTCTCTCTCTCCCCAATCCTAGTTTTAAACTTATTTAGTATATTTCCAGACAAACTTGGTTCTAGCAATCTAGGCACACTTGCAACATTCACAGCCCTCCCTCCCAACTCAAGGCCACTGACCAGTCTCTAAACATTATTGTTTTGAGCAGCACCCCTGCCCATGTTGTTCTCACATTTCCCACCTCCCTCCAATCCTAAGGACTGGTATTTTATATTAAGTTTCTTTCTTGACTGAAGCCAACTGGACTGAAGAGCACTCTAAAGCTTACCTTTGTAAAAGTATAAACATTACCTGTTCATTGTTCCAGAGACATCTATGTCATTCATGAAGCATTCTATGTTCATCGGAAGATCAGAGGCATTAGCGCTCATCAATTTTTTCAGTTTTTCGCATTCCTGGTATAGTCTCAACAATGCACGAATCTTTGACTTTACGTCTAGTTTATATTTCTTTCCGAATTCTTCACAAAAGTATTCAACTAACATCTCATCAAACTTCCTGCCTCCAAGTGTTGTATCAAATGATGTAGCAAGAACCTTAAAAAAATTGAACTCTTCAGTAATAGTACAATTTGTCATTACTTCAGTGAAACCAATTAGCAGTTCATGTCAAAGCATTTCTTTGTTTCAAATATACTCCAACTTTAAATGAAAGCATGTGTCACAACATTACTATGGAGGACAAATTATACCGGTGCAGCCATAACAGAAAAAGATCTGGTACAGTTCATTTTTATTCTGCCCTTGCCATCACCAGTAAAGAGTTTCTTTTGATGAGCCTCATCTAGAAGTCTAACCTATCCCAAACAATAAAGCCACATCCCGTACTCATCTTTCACATTTCATGGACACTGCCGGCAACAATTAAGCTATTCTCTTGCATTTCAGGGCAATCTAAGTAGCAATTGCATTACTAGCATCTGATAGTTTATGTGAATTGCAACTGCAGAAATAGTTGCACACATGCTAAGATATGCATTTTTTTTTTTTTAAGCCTACCATGATTATCCTATGCCTTTTGTAGCTGATATTAGATATGTTCAAAATGCTGTTGGAGAAAGAACCACCATTACCACAGACAAATTCTGGCAGCTACACAAATATTAGACCTCTTTGTGAATGATAATTCTCACAAGAATTGCAGCACATACATACAGCAGTTACAAGCTCCAGGAGAAAAAAAACATCTGCTATCTCAAATGCTAAAAAGCAGCCCTGGGCACCCAGCCTTCCTGTAATGAGGTGACAACTTTTAGAAGAAATTTAGGAAGATAGGGTAAGGCTTAGCAACGCAATCTGTTCCGCAACTTGTACGGTAAGCAGACCATCAGAGTTTTCAAATTCTGCTTAGCCACTGTCAGTCTGAATCATACCCCAGTTTAATATTTGATGCCTCATAAGGGTGGAACATGCTTACACCAAGCTAAAAATAAAACATGAAGAGAATAAGTGCTATTAACTCTTGCAAATAGGCGCTCATTTCTGATGAAGGAGTTATCTGCAAAGAACATCTGTAGCCTATCCACCTCAGCTGATTCTACTCTTTAAACGTATTGTGAACTTAATTTTTTTTTTACTGATTTCTATTCCTAGAAAAAAAGTATCACATTATTCTCAATACACCTTCAGACTAGGTTTGGTCTCTACGCTGTTTTTAACTACCTTGCTGTCCAGTTCTCCATTCTATACTCAAAAGCGTCTCTTCCATATTTCTATGGTTTCAAAGTTCAAAGGACAAGTCTGAGAAACACAAAGTAGGTTACGTTTCCTCACTAGAGGAAACATAGCTACAACAACACTAATGTTTTCAGAACTCTTGTCTTCTCTTCATTTCACTACCCCATGCTTTAAAATTTTTGTTTGTTTTTCTAGTTAAGAGAAATTATTGGAACTGCAAAAGTCCAGATTGTAACCATAAAAAAGCCAACTAAGAAATGTTAGTATTTGCTGGAAAACAGTCATGCTTTGGCAACTTACACTTACAAGTATACTGTAACTTACTTAGCTTCCATTTGCAGCTTAAAGTAATTCAGAATGTTTTTACTCTTTTACATGAGCACCACAGTGAGTGTTAAAAAAAAAAAATGTTTGTCACTTACACCATTCTAGGAATTCTTGGTTTAATGCTAGATCTCATGACTGGAGTATTTTTTGAAAGTAGCCCCCAGTCAGATATGGTAATTTCTGAATAAACAATTTAATCCAGGTTTTTTATTCTTTGCCAAAGTCTGGCGATTAAGGCATGTTTCCTTCCTCCATGTACCGCTCAAAAGCTCTCTAGCTCCCTGCCCTACTTTTAACTCCAGACAAAGTGCAATTTTAAGAATATGAATTGAGCTGTCTGGACACGCTTATGTAAAGCCAGGCAAGCTTGCCTGTCACAGGCCATGTATGTACTGATGAATATTTCTACTGATAATTAAAATGGATGCATAATAGATTGTTTACTTTCAGTTTTCCTTTGTTGAATGCACAAACAGAAACTTGATAAGCAGAATGCCCCATATCCACAAAAACAACATTCCGAGGCTTCTCTTCCAAGGCAGGCAGGTCTTGCTTATAGATTCCATATGCAAGGGCAACTACAGAGAAACAAGAGTCAAAGAGCATAGTTAGGACATTCAGTTTTGTAATTCCTCAAGAAATAAATGGTACATCAGTAAACAGCATTAGCATTTCATCTTACTTTCCAACCTACAGAAATTGGTATCCTGTTAAACAAAATTCCCAATGCTAAAGGAACATGCAATAATATTAAACAGCATTAGCCCCTCCTAGTAGCTGCATAAAAACAGATATTCAAGAAATACCTTTATGCCTCCGTAAAGCAATGAAAAAACAGACCAGAGCTTAAGGAACTTTATCAACTAATCTATTTTAAGTTTGCAAAACCAGTGGTAATTCCAGAGGGCATGGATCAGCAACAGATTAAAAGCCTTTTTAGCTAATAAAGCTACAATATTAAGTGAGGGGGAGAGAAAGGAAGGTATTACCTGCAGTTGTTTCATTTATTAGTCTCAGACAGTTGAGACCAGCAATCTGTGTAGCATCCATCACAGATCTCCTTTCTGCATCTGTGTAGAAACAAGGAACCTGCAAGAAGATCAGATATCTAATATTAACATTTAGAAGAGCCATCTTTAGCAAATAATGACAAGCATATCTAGAGAGTCAGTATAGAGCACAGCTGAGGTATCCCTCAAATTTAGTATTCATTTCAGTTGCAATAGAGAAAAAGCAAAGAAAACATTACATGAAGACAAAGTTACTTTTTGTGAATCTTCTTCCATTCTGCCTCACAAGCCACTCATTTTAGGAGCAAAGAAACAGAAACAGGTATCAATTATTATTTATGCTGCTAATTAGCAGCAATTTAAGACATTTTACCATTAATGAAGTAAGTCTAGTTTTGAAGAAGATATGTGAGCAAGATTCAGTTTTAAACAGAAAAGACAAATACCTGAATATTCAAGTTTAATGGGCAATTTAATGCTGCAATCATTTCAGTTTATGATACCAGCCAAATATGTACTATCACATACTTACAGAAACAACACAGTCAACTACAGGCTTCTTAAGCGCATTCTCAGCAGTCTCTTTTAATTTGGTAAGAAGCATTCCTGTCACCTGTTCAATAGTAAAGTTTCTTTCTTCTTCCATGTACATGGCCTTCAAATAAAAATTGTGTACACACATTACACTACAGTAAAAGCCACACACTACAAACATAAGGAACACATGCAAGAAACAGTCTTTACTGAAAGTAATGCAGCTCTAGAAAACCTGCTCTCTGACAGCCTAGCTCATGCACAGCAACTGCAAGAAGATAATACATAAACACTGGAATGCACATTTAAGAATTCACATACACAAAGCTGCTCTGGACACAGATTTTTTTTTTTTAATCCCAATTGCTAGACAATGCCTAGGATGCCTTCCTCCCTACTGTTTTGGGGTAAGTTAATTAGTTACTGCTAAAATCCAAATCAGAAGTTCAGCCATTGTTGAAAAAGACAAATTTTTACCATTTCACCCAAAGTACTAAGCTAGCATCTTACACCCTTGCAGTATCTGGACAGCAGCTAAATAAGTACACTGGCCAGGTAGCTTGTCTTCCAAATTCACCATGGAGTGAAGGAAAAAAGCACTGCTAAAACAGTTTGTGTGGGACTGGCTTTGCAAGGCAGAGAAATTCTACAACTGTAAAATCAGTCTCACCTAACACCTGGAAAGACCATCTATATTATTAGCCTTTTATTCCCCATTTAAGACTTTCCATTCACAAGAGAACAGAAACTACACCAAGCAGATTCAAAATAAGGAGATAAAAGGAAACTTTATCAGTTCCCTCCTCTGGCTCTTTTTCAAATATGCCAGACTTACCTTGATGCCAGTTGAGCCTGTTGGCAGCTGGACAAGTTCATACGCAAGGCTTGCTTTTTCAGCTTGAACAAAGGGATCTGAGAATGCACGACCATGAAATCTTTTAAAACTTTGTACTGTATTCTTTGCATTTGAAATAACCTAGAGGAAAAGAAATCTTTAATACAACGTGTCAGGGGAACATCTGAATTTCAAGCAGAAGACAGTTTTGTTCTCATGCTTCCCTCACCAGGATATTTTTGTGATTTGTATCTTAATAGTATCAGGGCAGCTGCTAGAAGACAACTTCCCTCTGATTGCTCAGGTAACCTACAGGAATTTGAGATTTAAAATAAAATGTATGCTAGAAAACTGAGCCAAGATTCTAAAATCAATTAAAATAGCACTCAATTTTCATAGTATATGCGTAGGACACTTTAAAAATGTTAGCAAAGTGTCTTTCCCATTTACCTGTTTCCTATCACCCTACCTTTCTATTGCGTTGCAGCCAGTAATTTTGCAAATATAACAAGCATATTGACGTAAACTCCAGTTCAGGTTCATCACATGCATGTGACAGCCAACACATAGATATTCTCACAAAACAGCTCAAGGACCTTGTCATGAAGCTTTAAAAAGTCAGGAGGGCACCAACGTGATATTGTCAACTTGATTTAACTGACAAAAGGTAGATTGTCTTATTAATAACAGAGATCAGTGCAAATAAAGAAATGAAAAATCGTTATAGCTTGTTTTCACGTAGTGCAAGTAAACTTGTTTAATTCTTTCATTTACATTAGAGCAAGATACATACTGGAAAAAAACACAGTAATTGACAAAGCAGACAAGCACTGTACCATATAACATTTACCTCTGATTTCAGTTTCAGTCAAGGGTCTATTTCCTAAGTAACCTGGTTTTAATTTTCTGTAAGTTTAGTTTCTGCAGAACATACCTCATCTCTACTGGATCTCTGTATCAATGAATTTCTTTAAGCTAAGCAGACACTCAATTCCAGAAAAAACATCTGTATTTAGTTCTAGTACAGTTCTTCTGTTCTTGAATAACATGGTTGTGTCGAGTCATTTTTGTATTCTAGATAATGAATCTTCACACATCTCTAGGTATTTTAGGCTAAGAAAAACCAAGTGTTTGAATAGTCACTTCCTGTAGAGGACTTCAAAAAAAATCATGTTTTATAGGGGTTTCACAGCAATACAAGATACAATACAGCAGGACCCAAATGTCACAAGCAGGACAAATCAGCTTAACTTCTTCTCAGTCCTTAAATCATATTTACCTACCTACACCAAACAAAACTCAAAGTATGAACAAGAATGCCTAAGACAAGTATTTAGGTTGTAATTCAACCACAAAGAGTCAAGAAAGCTACATATATTTACATTCAAGCTTGTCCCCTTTCTGCCAAAACTATGCACTTAATGGAATTCTACAGAATGTAGTCACATAATTAAAAGCTATCATAATGCACACGAACTGGAAGAAGCTAGGGTAGGATGAAACACTACTGCTTAGCTTTAGAATTTACATTTGCAACCTAAAGAAAACACTAGTATTTATCAGAATTTAAGGGCAAAGATTTTTTTTTTTTGTACATTTCATTACATACAACTATCAACCCTTATTCTGTCCAAGATGACAAAGCAGCATTACATGCTGAACAGCTGAATTAAGCTCAGCTGTTCATTACAGTTATGGAGACACTAGGATACCAGCTCAGAGACATTTGTAACCTTCAATGATAAAAAAAATACATTGTGCTAATCTGATTCTTGACTACTGAAGTTGCTTTTACCCAAACTATACGCTCACCTGGCTTTTAGCTGCAGCACCAATTGAGCGATTCTTGGGTCCAAAGGCTATACATGATCTATAATAAGAAGAAAGATTTCCAGTCAGTAAGCAATTGGTAGAATTGCACTGCACATCTTTTTGTTAACTGTTGATAAAAGTGTTGATAATATCAATTAGACTAGAGATATTTTAAACAGCATTTGGTCCACTGAGAAAGTTGGTCACTCACTGCAATATATGCATGGAATGTTCTGTGAATTCTGGAAAGAAACAGGCACGAGTTCAATTAAAACAGCAATCCTCCTCACTGAAGGACAGCACTAAAACCAAACTTATTCATGCTACTTCAAGTTTTACATCCGAGTAATAATTGGGTAGACACCCTTGATCTCAATAACTACCTGTGTATCTAAGCCACTCAAAGATAAGTTGTTGGCTAATAATACAGGAAACATTAAACTGTTCAGAAGAAATACATGAGGTAAAACAGATATTAAGAAAATCATTCCTACACGTCTGTACCAAATGCTAACTAAGGTTTCCAGTTTTAAAGCAAACCTTCAAGAGCAGGAAGAAAAATCCTGCACAGAAAGACTGGTGTTTGAGTTTCATCCGTACTCACTGAAATAATGTAAATTACAGAAAGAAAAATCATACTTTACTCCAAACTACTTTGCAACAGCTTACGTTTCTGAAAAAGATGGAATTAAAAAAATCCTCCTTTTTGGAGAAATCCCTAGTCCTATTAAGCCTCTTGATTTACATATTTAACAAACTGTAGAAGCCGTAATGAAATTAAATCCAGCCTTCTAATCCAAGTTCCTCATACCATTGAGGTAAACTTACCAGAGAAAAAAAAAATTGCCATTAGTCAAGCAGATCTTTCCTATTCACACAACATACTAACAGCATAATTAAGCCGCTCTCTATGTGGTGGGTCAGGAATCTGCTTTACAGCAGGGTTATGCCATAGGGCTGCCACAAGAAACAAATTCCAACTCAGCCTGAGGTTTAGAATTGGCCTTCCAAACAGAAACTGTCAAAACCAGAATGGAAGACTAGAGTGATATAATTGCATTCGTTTTCTATCTTCTTCCAATTTATTAATAACTTAACAAATGAAACAAGGCCCACCCTACAGCATATGTTGCAACAGAATTAATATTTCTGAATTAACCTCTTATTATTTGAAACCATTATTCAAGGGATTAGTTAACTAAAAGCGAGGAAGTTCTGTGCTATGCAGACCCTAAAGCCCATGCTAAGGGAAAAGGAGCTGCAGAGCATACAGCTAAAAATCTAATGAGCCCCAAGCAGGAAGCTAGTTATTAATTTACTCTGGTCTCCAGAAAGGAATTAAGACATGAACATGAATTGTTGCTTTTCTCCTAGATGAAAAAAAATATCCAGCTACTTCACCGCTAGATTCACAAGCCGTCAGTCCTCAATCACCACAAATCCACTAATTTAGATTACAGAACCATTTAAACCCACCAGACTAAAACCTCAAGGTAGAAGTCTGTCTCAAGAGAAGGATACAGCACAGTAATCAAAAATATGGGCTTCCATATTATGCGCTGGGAATAAAACCCTTAAGTGCATACATTCTTCTTAAACATGCTTGCCCCCTGCTTGGCTTTATAAACAGGCATGGTTCTCGAAGGAGCTGCAGCTGGACAGACAGGATGGTTCTACCTGGCTCCACTCCTTTGCTTTCTGCCTACCCCAACACTTCTCCTGAGTTAACCCTGGCTCCCAATGGAACTTCGGGGAGCCACACAGGGACCCAGCACAGAGGGAAGTTCAACTGGGAAGAGTGAGGGAAGGAAAAATTTTCAGCCAGTCTCATTCCCCAAATCAGTTCACCATAGGAACCAGGGTTAACTTATTAAATACAAATTATACTATTACACAATTTTACTGGAGGTTGAATAACTAACCATAGCATTTTAAGTAGAAACATAATCACAGTGAAGGTCATCAGAGGTCTAGTGAAGCAACTTAAGCAGAGCTTTGAACTTCCTGAACACACCTGCAGGCACTACTTCACCCTTACCCTCTCACCCACTTTTTCTTTGGAAGACATCCCTCAACCCTGAAAATCAGTGCTAGCTTTCTAAGATCAGTTGCAACTACTGCACTTAATTCAAGTCCCTTCATCCTTATGGAGATAATGAAACAATCTTACATTTTTTTACTCTCATTTTTTACTAGCTTTCTCTCTACCACTTTTCCATTTTGTGAATAACATATTGAAAGACAAAACATGTTTTGCACTGCTTTTGGATATACAAGTTCAAATTTTACAGGATTCTGGAAGAATCCAAGCACAGAGCTGAAAGCAGATTCAGTGAGAATGTCATCTGTGCCAGCGAACTAAGCACAATGTATTGAGTAGGGTTTACTTTACCAATACAAACAATTACAATAACACACATCTGCTAATCCTTCCCAAAACTTGGATGTCATCTTGAAAACATAAAATAAGTGTTTAACCCTGACCACAAGCTGATTCCTGAGGAAACCTGTCACAACACCTTGCACAACTCCCTCCAGAGCTCACTGTAAAGAAATGCTAAGCACCGACTTTTTGAACCAGGCTGTTTCTAAGACAAACACTTAAAAATCATTAAGAATTTCTTTTAATAGATGGGTTTGCTTACAGAATTGTTTTCTGTATTCCCTCAGAACAGTGCTCGGAGATTAAGTCCTGTTAAAAACTATCATTTTCATTATGCTAATTTCTTCCATTTTACTTCAGCCTTTCATAACTGAATTATTTCCTGAAAGATTCATTGTGTCAGATATTTTACATAGCTCATCTCCTTCAGTGAAGGAGACTCATGTTCATGTTTCAGCTATATGTAAGCAGAACTTCAACTCTCTGAGGGACAGATACCTAGAGCTATTAGAAGATTGCTTTGAAATTCTTGACGTTAAACATTTTCTTAGTACATCTAACCTTTAAACTTCCATATTAATGAGAATACATAAGAGACTAGTCCTTACTCTAGCACATGTACCAAATAAAAATTTCCTTCTCCATTTATTCACTGCTTAGAGACAGTAACAGGCAAACAGAGCCGAGATATTGTCTAATGAGAAGCAAGGTCATTTTATGCCTCTGGTCTTTTTAAACAGATGTGAGAGATCTAAAAAAAAAAAAAAAACAAAACAAAACAAAACAACTAAGACGATGCATTTGTCTCACCAAGACAGCTATTTATTTTAGTATCTGATTAAAATAAAGTTAGCTATACTACAACATAGAGTAAGCTGTAGAAACACTTTTAAGACAGCTTTCCAAACAGTTCCCCTCCAGGTCTGATGCACTGGAAGTCCCTTTTCCACCTTTATTTCACAATTGATTCTTAGAAGAGTTTTATCCCAGCTCTCCCTCTCCTTCTTAGCAAGTTTCTTATTAAAAATAGGTAATGCACACTCTTCAGGAGAAATGTGTTGGGAGGCCTATTTATATAACCAGAGTTAGAATATACTATACACATCGTATAGTGTAATGTGCTTCAAGACCAAGTTCACCAGCAAACTGCACTGTTGGTCAGCCCATCCCCTTCCCAGGAAAGCAGATGTCTGACACTGTACTGTCTATTCACACTCCGCTTCCCCATCCCAATTACTTGTCAATCTGGTGGCTAGTTTCAAGTGAGAGTTTAAAAGACCCAATACTCAAAAAAGCGCAGATTTTTTGAGAACCCTTGCTGAACAAAGAAGCACGCAGGCTGAAGGGAAGGCTGCTAAGAAGCTTTGCTAAGCTTTGACCCAGCGGCAGGCCAAGGAGCTCGCACAGAGCGAAGCACCAGCTCGGCGTTCACCTCCACGGTCCGGCTGCCCTGGGGGAGACAGGACTGGAGCTGCAGGAGAACAAACAGGTACGCTATCAGGTGCGTCAAAGCACGGCGTATAAATTCACAGGGAAATTAAGCTTCGTGACTTCCCGCCGTCAGAGATACGGTTGCTTTTTCTGATGCTCAGGGACCCTATCCTTTTAATCCTCACAACGCAGCGCTGCCTCCGGGAGGACAAACTGGTCTTACTACACAAAAAGCGAAGGAGCAGAGCGGGTCGCCCGGAACATCTCTCCACGCCTGCCGCACGGTATCCGTCCTTTCTTTAAGCACTTATTTAACAAAGTCCACTTCTCCCGACCCCCACCCCCACCCCCACCACGGCTGCCTTCCCTCCCCGCCACACCGGGGCAGGACCGGGCCCCGCGGGCGTCTTCCCCTCAGCGGGAGGTCCGCCGCCCCGGCCCCGCTCCTCAGCCCGGCGGCAGCGGGAAGGCGGCGCGGCCCGCCCCGAGCCCGCACTCACGGCGTGCTGCGGTCGCTGTACTCATTAGCGATGGTCTCGATGCCGCCGGCGCGGGCCACGGCCACGTAACAGCTCTGGAAACCCAAATCGATGCCCACCACCGACATAGCTACGGCGGGAGAAGGGACTGAGGCGCCTTGAGGAGCGGCGGCTCGGCCCGTTTAAATGCGCGGCGGCGGCGGCGGGCGCTGCCTCCTCGGGGCGGGGGGACTTCTCGAAAGATCCCGTCGGGCCGCGGCCGAGCGGAGCGCTGAGAGGAAAGGGGCGGGGAGAGGAAGCTCTCGCGAGACTTGCCGCCGCGGAGGGGAGGGGAGGGGCGAGCGGGGGTGGGCTACCGCGCAGGCGCGGGAGGGCACGGCGGTGGGGGGCGGGGCTAGGCGTGGCCACGCCCTTTCAGCGGGAGGCCGCGCCGTCTCCTTCGCGAAAGGGTTTTTGTTTGGTTTGGTTTTTTTTTTTTCTTGCATAAGCTTGTAAGAATTGGAGAAAAATGCGATAAAGTCAGAACTCGGCAGCACTGCAGAGGTCTTTGTGTTATTATTTCCTGTTGGGCCCGAGGCTTTAAGAAGGCCGTCAGTGCAAATAGAAAAGCCGTTTTATGTATTTCTTTTTTTTTTTCCCCTACGGCGTGATCGCCTGATTGGAACAGATGGGGCTCGAAGGAAAACGGCATGCCATGAGATTAAAAAAAAAAAGCAACCAAAAATAAAATCACAATTTCTGGAAACGCACACAGGTTTTGCAGAAAAGGACCTAAACGCCTCCCGAGTAGTTCTATCTGCTGTCAGGATATTGTCATTTTGCGTTCTGTCAATTCAAGAGGACCACACTGGTGATTCTACCTTGACGGTCCCAAACTCACAATGAAATCTCTTTCATTTTTTTCTATTTTAACAACCTCGAGGACTAAAAAAATTAGTGGAAGCCTTGTTGATGATATTTGGTAGCTAGCTAAAGGGTATATCGATAGCATCTGTATGTCATTCATCTTTTACACATCTGGAATAAGGAGGTAAACTTGTCATTTGCTGTTTTTTCCTAGACCTCCTCTGCAACACAAAGCAGAAGGTGCAGGGATAAAAACACCACGTCTGAACGGTCCATACGCATACACAGAAGTATTTAATACTCATTAAACCTTTCTCCGTGTGGGAATTCTCAGGTAAACCATGGGAGACCTCCATGGTTCAAACACGGCTGGGCCAAGTAACCCAACCCGTGTTCTGATTGTTTCTGAATTACAGAAGAAAATCCAAGGCTGGGTTCATAGTTTCATCATTTGAGAATGTGGTTAAAAGGCAGTTTGGCTCCAACTATGCTACCAATAAAATTTAGCATATGATTGCTTTATATCCAGTAGGATTTGCAGTACCGTCAGTCCCTAATCAACACATAAAATCTTAATATTAGTGTATCCACCTTCAGGGCTTGGGCCATTATCGCTGCCGTAGGTATTTGTATAGCTGCATCATGTTTTTCCAGGGAAGCGTTTAGCCACCAAGTGCTTTGCAAGTGTGCTGGAGAAAAGTCCTTTTTAGGGATCAGGAATCCCTAAAAAGCTAAAATTAAAAAAAAAAAATCCCTAAAAGCTCCAGCACGTTCCACAGCTCCAGTGCTGGTGGGAGTGGGTTGGGGGTGGATGGGGCGGTGGACCAACTGCTCTGCTGGGACCCCAACAGCGGTGCCAGCAGTGAGGAGGTAAGGGAGAGTTCTCCCAAGGGGAGCGTTTTGGGAAGAAAGCACAAGGGATCGGCTGATTCCTCCGAACACAATCATGATTCTGATACTTATCTTACATTCATGTGCAACTTAATGTTTGGGAATGCTTTTCATTCTGAGATAAAACGTGCCTAAAACACAGCAATGTAATGTGTTATAAACAGTATGTTTCCAAATGCCCAGCCCTATATTTACATCACTGCTCCTTGTTTTAATGATACAGAAAACACATGGCAGAGAAATTCAATATTTAAAGCAGGAAGGACTCTTGTCCCAGAGGCTGTCGAGTAGCCTCAGCCCCGCGCGTTTGCGATTCCTGGCAGCGTGCTGAGTGACGCTGCTCTGGCAGCTGTCGGTGGGCTGGGAATTGCATCACAGTGCTAATGACAGAATAATAATGAAGCGTTTAACCTCAGACGTCCTTGAGCGTAGAGCGAGGTGCCAAGGAACGAAACCAGCCCGCTGCTCCGCATGGAGAACATTGTACAACACGTACCCGCGGCACCATGAACATCGAGAAAGAACATCACCCAGTTTCCTCTGTGGCACCCACCACACCTTTCCCCCCCCCCCCCAGTTTCATTTTCAAAAGGGGAGACCCTGCCAGTGGAGCTGAGAGCCTGACGTCAGAGGGGATCCGTGTCCGAGTGCCTGGAGCCCCGGAGCCCCGACGGTGTGACTGCTGACCCTGGGCTAGGACATGGTCCTGGGACCTCGCCAGAGATGCTGCCCCTGGGGATGGGAGGGAGGTGGGAGAGAGGGGCCCCGCCAGCCCAAACTGGCCTAATAAGCACATGTAACCCCCTGGCTGGGGGAAAAATAAATAAATCAACCCAAAACCTGAGGTGTCGTTATGTAGTCACCTGGAGTGGGACAGATTCTATGATTCTCCCCACTCTTCTCTAGTTTCTGAATGTTTTTTCTTGTAAAAAGTGAGACTTCTAATGTACAAAACAGGAAAAGACCGTAATAAGTATTTCTAAGAAATAATTAGGATTTGATGACAGCTGAAGGACACATAGCTTATCCTGAACTCTTGTAATATATATTCTTTAATAAGGCTTTATCATTTCTTCCCTGGTGAAGACTGATTTGCGGTAGAGAGAGCGACTGTAAAATGAAACAGCAAAGTTCCAGCTGGGGTAACTCAACTTACTGGATTTTACCTACGAGTTTTACAGCGCTTGACTTTTGAAGGCATGATAAGTAGCTGATTCTATATATGCTTTTTTTTATTCTATATATGCTTTTTTTGCATTTTTTCCCCCTCGTATAACTTGTCATGAATCCTGTTTGAATCCAGGCTGGCTGTTCCTTTTGCCACAGATTTTTCACTTTCAGTATGTTATAAAAACATAGTCATTGCTGAGGGCACCAAGAATCCTCCAGAAAACTGCACATCACCCAGTACCAAGGCATTTATACTTAATTTGGTGAGTGTCCCCTCCTTGGGGTGTCAGTACGGCGAAGCAGCTTGCTACCCTGAGCTTGAAAGAAGCCGTGCACGGGGATGGTTTCGGGAATGGTGCTGTGAGCCAGCTCACCAACGGTCCGGGTGCCTTTCTCAGCTCCATGCCTTGCAGCCTGGGGAGCACTGAGGGCAACGTTCACTCTTCTGCTCCCGTATGGTTCACTTTCCCTGTGGGGGATCAAGGTTGTGTGTTCAACCAGCTATACACAGTTGACAAGCTTTGCATTTGGAAAGGAATTGGAATAACAGAAGCATCTTTGTCTTATCTGAATCCCATTTCCAATATAGATATGCCCACTGAGATCAGACCTTGGTCAACATTTCTAGCCTTCAGCGTGGCAGTGAACTTTCCAGGTGGGAATTCAGAATAAACCAGTGTTTGTTGTCTGCTAAATTTGTAACAGCCTGAAACAATTGCTATTAGAGAGTGACAATTACCCTCAGAGGAGCGATCTAAAGACAAATGATACTCCAAAGTTAAGTCTTAATTTCTTTATTGCTTATGTTCGCATGGAAAATAAACTGGGAAATGAAGCCTGCCTATGCCAATGTGGTGGGTAAAATGCACAGAGAAGGAAGGAGGAGGTGTGAAAAGTGAGAGGGAAAAAAAGGAGAAACAAAGAGTAGGAAGAAAAAATGTCTGGAATAATGGGCAGCCTGATCTGAAAGCACATTCTTCAACTGCATTTCTGTCCATTCCCCAGTACAATGGTAAGGCACTAAAGAAAGAATAGAGACAGGCTTGGTTGCCTTTTATATCCTCCGTGGTATGGGTTTGATACCCTCCACCCACAGTAGTGTTGGGTCGGAGGTACGTTTGACCTGATCCCCGGGAGGACACGGACACGCATGCCTGTCCTGCTGTAGCCCAGTCAAATGCCCTACTGACTCTGCTGCTCCACGTTCCCTCGCCTGGCAAACGAATATGAACTCTTAGATCCAATACAGAGGCAGAAAACTTTGCTGCGATTCTCTGTGGATGCTTAGGAAGCATGGCTAGAGCAAGCAGATTTGTTTCAATTAACTTCAAAGATGGGGTTTGTTTTGTGGTGTCCCATAGATGTGTCCTCTGCTGCGGTGTGCACTGAAGTCATTATATTGTTTAAGCTTTTCTGTGTTAAAACTGTCCCTTAGCTTTTGACATTGAGTTACTCCTGGTCTGGAATTGCCAAGAACTCGTGAATTTTAAGTTCAGTGGTTTTCAGCTTTAAATTAATAGAGGTATTTATTATATTATATTTTTAGAACTCTGTCACAGGATCTAATTATTCCAGAACACCTGGACCATGAAAATCAAGAACAAATAAACCTGACATGCTGGAAATTACAGGGAGAAATCTGCGTGTTTATCATTGCTTTCACAAGCTTTCTAGCACATTTTCAAATTGGGTTTACAGCACTGATACATTTGCTTTTAATGGAGATGTATGACTAGAGGAAATGTCTCAGTACATTAAGAAATGCCAAGGCAAAATTCAACTATGAGGTAGCATAGCACCTTGCCACATTAATTTAAGGAAGTAATTTCATTTCTTACATCAAGGCAGACTTTGTCTTCTTCCAAGCAAGTAACTTGTCTTTTTCTTACGCACTTAAATACATAATCTGTGAAACCCTATCAGACATGAATATTCCTTATTTGAACATGCTGGGTTTGTCATTTGGAATGTATTGTGTGTGTTGCTACGTGGTTGCTTATCAGTAAAGTGATAAATAGCTGAATACTTTTTGTTCTCTTTTGTTATCACAATAATCAGTAATTTTCTTTTAAATTAAGGAGAAAACCCCAGAAGAATCATCAAAAAAGGGCCGTTGAAGATGCAGCTTGTCTCTTTTAAAATAGATGGCAACTATTCCAAGAACAAAATATCTCAGAAATTCTTAGGCTTTCGAAGATAATGTAAACAAAACAGCAAAAGCATTGAAGTTTCGTAATCGCATCACATGCTCAGATTATGAATTTCAGAATTCAGTTGTATATTTGATCAACTACTGCTATATATAAGAAGACATGAGTCAGAGAATGTATTCAAAATGTAATGATAACATGGCCTAAAACTCACAGCTATTTTTTAAAGAAGGAATAATTTGCCGTTGATATACTTGATACCATTTCACTGCTCCGAGTTGCAAACAGGTCTTCTGTAGCGTGGCAGGCATTACAAATATCTAATCCTCAAAAACCATGGGTATAAAAAAAATGGGGAAAAGACTGATGCATCTATGTTAATTTGTATGCTATGGGTGATTTTGTCTGTTCCTCAAAGTATCCTCGCTGTGCTTTCATTCAGTGGTTTACTTGATCTGTGCCTTAGTCCAGACTTTCCCGAAACTAACCCCTCTGGGGAGCTTCACAGAGAAATCCTTGCCTGGCGCATTAAGCATCCTCCTTTTTCTATTATCTCTATGTGAAATAGATGTATGATTTCAGTGGAAGTGCTTACATACTGCAAATCTGCCACTACAGTGCATCTCAGTGTACACCCAGTATCTTCAGACTCTGTTTACAGTGGCGTGTCTTCAATTCATTAATGCCGGCCAAACATGAAAATTAATATGGGCTTAAAATAAGTCCTAGCTGGTATCTGTCACAGGCTATTCTTTGGGCTGCTGTAAATAGTCATTGCATGTCATCTAATGTATGGTTCATAGTGCTATTCTGGGATATTCAAATAGAAATGGGCTTTGCAATCTCCTCAGCTGAGGGTATCTGGAGTATCATGTTGCCCCGAACTCCGATATGAATCATACCACATATAACACAGTTCTCAGAAAACCTTACCTCTCTGTGCTACGAAAGGTTACTCGGGAGCCATTTTCACCGGTTCAGTTATCTCAAGAATTTGCAGTGAAATAAATGTTGAAAAGATAATTTTTCCCTTGTATTCTGGTTTCCGTAATTTTCCATCAAACTTGAAAGATAATGAGATTTCACGTGTTTACAAATTAAGCCATCACAAGTACTAAAGTATCAGAGCTGGATAATTGCTGACCAAACAAAACCCAAAACAACCAACTGAAAATTTCCCAAAGAAACATAACAAAAGCAAATAGGAAAAAGGAGGAAAAACAGATATAAGAAAAACAATATTGGAAAGTGATGGGCACTATAGAAACAAACGCGTAAGTCTAAAGAATACATAAATGTTTCCTAAACAACTAGTTGCTCCTGGATGTTGTGTATTACGCATACATCATAGCTGTATAATTAAGGCTAGTTCATAGTTTTGCATTTACTTCCTAACACTGGAAATCTGTGCCTCGGGGCAGCCTGCCCGCATGAACGGATTTTAAACACGTAAGATTCTTCTCAGAGTGTTGGTCCATGAAAAGTGGCAGCAAAATGCGAGAGGCTTTATTTGGACAGGTTGTAATTACTGTGACAGCCTCCCCACTGAATTCTGGAGGCGCTGAACTGAGCTGCAAGTCCAGCAGACAGAATTTTTAATATATTGATAAGGTAAGGATGGTATCATATGATTTCAAAATATGAAACAGTGGCCATGTTAAAGGAAAAGAATTATAAATGCTACATGCAAGTGTACATCCCTTCACAGAATGCAAGGCTTTAGGAGAGAAATTTTTAAATTGTGATTAAGTTTTTTGATGTGACATAAAATTAGGAGGCATTATCAATGAAAAACTGCATGATCCCAATGACTGGAGTAGTAAGACTGAAATGAAAATCAATGGTACAAAGATTAAGGTCATGCACACATGAACTAAGAGCAAAAAAAATCTTTTAGAAACTGGAAGCACATCTGTAGGAAATAATGGCAGAGAAGAATGACTTGCATCTAACCTCGCTGACCAGAGGATGGCTGTGGGTGGAAAGCATTGTGCAAACGTGAAGAAGAAAATATCTTAAGATGCATGAGGTATCTCCAGCTGAGACAGGAAAGTGTTAATGCCATTTGTATGTGGAATAATACTACACTTAATTCTTGTTACACACATTCAAAAGCATTGGGGTGACCCCCAGAAGGGACACAGGGATGGTCAGGGGAGCAGACAGTCAGTACTGCAGATGGAGATTGCCCCCATACGAGTGAAATGAATACAAGAGGGGATATAATCACTGCCTGTAAACACAGTGGGGGTGGGAATAAGTACTTAAACTAAAGAACAGGTGAGATGAACAAATGGGTAAACTGATCACCAATAAATTAATTCAGAAATCAGGGGGATCCTGGAGCAATTGGAGCAATCAAGCTTTGGAAAGCCTGCTAAAGAGAGCTGGGAGGAAGAAAACAGTTTTAAAGATGAATCAGCGTAAGTGTATTGATGGGATTCTGTGAAATGGTTCCCACGATAACTGGAAGCAGCAGCGGTACCCAGTGGGTAACTTTGAACTCTGTAACCCCAAGGCATACAAGTCCTAAAAGACTGAGGATGGAGGCTACAGTCACTCCTTGTCATGCCCTTCCCCATGGCACCTGTACGTTTACAGATGCAGGAGTTCGGGCCGGTGAGCCCATCTCGGAGGGGCGAAGGGCTGTGGCTGGGCACCGGACAGGAGCTCAGCCCCTCTTTTCTCCATCCAGACTATCCACAAACCTCCTAAAAGTTCCAGTATTTTGTGTGACATGCACACACGTTTGGTGCAGGTGACAGCCTTCCCCTCTTGTCCCGTTCAGGTTCGGACTGCCAGCCGGGCATCACGGCCGCACCGTCCCAAGGGTGCTGTCAGCCCCAAGCCCCTCCGCCTGCCGCTGAGGCTCCTTTGTACGCTACGCTCCGCTGGCTGTCTGCCCAGGAAAGAAAAACATCTGAATTTGTTCTAAATCGATTTAATACATTCCAGTGACATATTTAATGATGTAAGCTTCCACAAACCGCACACACAAATGACGTCCCTGCTACATCGACGTGCTTGACGCTCCCTCGGGAGACATTCGGGATCTGTTGACACGCGGAGATACTTAGCGTTCACTGAAGTGTGAGCTGAGGATCTAAAAATAGGGCAGAGTTTGCTAGGCTGGAGTGGGGAACAGTCAGAATAACACCAGAGTCCCATAGCAACGCTACACCAATGCTACCCCCTCTAGAAAAGGGGCGTTCGTCTCAAGTTCACAGATCATAAATTGAGTTTGGTTAAATGCATTCTAATAATAAAGCCTATTTGTTACTTTTTATTTCAATGGGAACTGTGGATGAGCATACGTGTAGATTACAGATTTGAGGTGTGCGTTATCCCTTTCAATGTATTTTTACAGCAGCTGACCTAATGAAGACTAATCTGATTTGAGGCTCAAGAAGCTTCCTTCATGTGAATACCAAGTAACAGTTCAAGCTGGCATTTCTACCTTTTTTCTTTCAGCTTTCTGTACTATCCTCTAATTGTTTATGTGGTGGATACCAAAGGAGTCTGATATTACGCAAGCCTGGAATTCTAATGCATAGAGCCAGGGTCTGCTCTTAGTTACCGATATAAATATTGAGTATCTGCATCTATTTTACTAGAACAGACCTACATCCATACTGGTATTAAATTTATATATATTATAAATACTTTTATTTTTGCCAGATCTTCCATTCCCTGTTAAGTAGTTGAAACAAATACTTTTTGTGACTCTGCCAGAAGAGGAGACCCTTTTCACCATGCAAATATCATGTCATAATATGTTCAGCAATTTATACTGCAAGGAAAATGTACAGAAGAGGGAATGAGGGAACTCATCTTGCTTGGGAAGTTATGAGACAGTGAAACACAACTGAAAGATTTTGACCTTGCGTTGCTTTATTTTATGCCTAGGAAGGGATTCCCATATTTCTGCTTCTCACAAGCAAGTCATCTGAAATATCACAACAGATGGGATCTCCCCTGGAGTTCCCTACCCTGATGTGCTAAAACACGCTGTGATGAGGCTGGTTCACTGAAATCCACTGGACGGCATGACGCGAGAAAACCGTCATATAAAGGCAGGGTGCAGGCAACGCTCTGGGGGGAAATAGGAGGTTTGCTCTTTATACCACTTGTAAGGGACCAGCAGGATACTGTGTTCATGCTTGGGGTTCACTGCAGCCAGTGCTTGTTTCACTTGGCTGTTCTGGTTTTGCTTTTGTGATGAAGAGAAACATTGGGATTTTCTTCATTTTAGGTTGGCTGATTTTTAAGGAAAGCTCTGTAAGTAGACCCAGTATCTTCCATTAGGCCAACCAGTGTTTGGAAAGGGTAGAAAAGCTTTGAGAAAACCCTCCTTTGCATGTTTTAAATATTTGATTCAGTAACCCCAGGTGGATTCAGACCCAGCCAAAATGCACAGCAGCCCAGCACCAATCCAGACTTTCCAGTAAACTGCTTTCTATCAGGTCCTGAGGTAAAGCTCCGCTGCCCCAGACACCCTGCCCTGCTCCTGGATTTCAGTCCGGAGCTGTAGTGTAGGTGTGGCATTGTTTCCTGGGAAGAATGAGGTTGTTATCTGGAAATTCAAACTCCAGATGCCCTGGCAAAAGAATCACATCAGGAAAAGCTTTAATTAGAGAAATAAAACATGTTTGGGTAAGATAATTTCTTTCAGACATTTTATTTCATAGGCAGCATCAAAGTTTTTACTTTTTATTCTGAATTAGGAAATGCAGAAAACAGAACAAAAGACGTTCCAGAATCTTCTTGTGTCCACATTGCAACTGTAGTGCTATTTGGAAATACCTGAGCCAAATTTAAAAGAACTGATTTGTGTACCCAAAAGTAGTAACATGCAGTTTCATGTGAGCTTGTTTCCTCTACAGATAAGCGAAGCAAGCTGGCCAGCTCTAATGTTACCTTAAGGTACTACCGTGTGTGTAAATTGCAGTTACTGAAGGTACAACTGGGTGGAGGCAGGAAATCCTAGACAGGGAATGATTCAAATCTGCTGACTATATTCCTTATCACTGAGATTTTTTTCCAGCCTACAGTTTTGCCTGAATAAAGACCTTCTGTGTTTCCATCTCTCACTTACAGTTTTCTCTGATGCTGAAAGTGATAACAGGTCTACATACAGCAATTCGGTAGCCAGTGTGGGTCGTTGGTTTTGGTTGTGGTTTGTTGATTTTGGTTGTTTGGGGTTTTTTTAAATTATTATTATTATTTCTATGTCCAATTTGAATTGTGTTTTAATTTGTCATTTTTTTCAGTATGAAATACATGATGTGACTGATTTCTCTTTGTATTTCTGCAAGAGAGCTGGGGGAAAAAAATGAAATGCACATTTAAAAAATGCCAAGTGACACCGTCCCTAGTGCTCCCAGTTTATCATTATTATTGTCCAGCATTAGCACTGTCAGCTACTTAATTGCTAGTCATTTTGGAAGACTGTTCAGAGTTTTGAGTAACTGGCACTAGTAGCCAGCAGTCTTGGCAATGGAGTTTTAACCATTTATTCATGGACAAAGAAAGCTCTAACAACATTTTTCCAGTTTCACATACAGACCCTTAACAAATAGTGCAAGACCTTAATTTCGTAAGCCACATGTTTGCACAGAAAAGTGCTGGGGTGTGGGAGCATAGCGAGAAAGGTCTCTGAGGAGCTGACACAAGGCAGCTCAGTGTTGGTGCCACTGAACCTTCAATACTTTCCCCATTTTCTTCTCCTGTGTTGTCTGCACACCTCCTCCCTTTCCTGCCTAGAGAGGGGCACACTTTGGAAAGTAATTTCTCTGCCCAGCATATTTAGAAATAGGTTCATGACACTGCAACTTTAAATAGCAACCTAATGTGCAAACGCAGGATTTATGGGCACAGTCAGTTCATTGAGCAGCAGCAGATCCCTGGAACTGTCCCCCCGACAGCGAAGCCTGCACCGCGCAATGACTCTGCACATTTAGTCTGTAGAGCCTCGGAGTCGCATCCTCCGGTGTGCTCATGGGCCCTGTGGTGAATTACCTCTGAATGAAAGAATGGCTGTGAAACGGAGATTTCAGGCTGTGGGAACCTGCCGACTTTGAACTCACAAGAACACTTTCAAACTCCTCAGGTAGAAGAATTTTAAAAGTGGATTGTTCTAATAAAAGGTACATCTTTAAAGCCTCTGTGTAAGGAAAAGCCCATACGCTCCATGGAGTAATCTGGCATATATCAGATATCTTGCTATACTGGCCAATTTGGGAAACTGTACTTCTGTGGCATTAACATTAGGAGAGTTCTACAAGTGCTAGAAGCACCAGAAGTTGTTGAAGTAGAGTGCAGATATGGCTATCAGTGTGTAATTTACTCCCACATTTTAAGTGATACTGAGGTAAAAAAGGATCAGCAGGCAGGAATTTATTATAAAGCACGGATTATTATAAATCACTGTTCTTAGCTATTTTGTCTTTTTAAGAAAATTTCTTAGTCAATCCTAAAGTAGGAAATTCTTCTGTCTGACTTTCTCCATTAAAAGTGAGATGCCAGACATCAAAATTCAAATATTGAGGCCAAACTCTGCTGCGTTTATAACATACCAGGCATCACACATCAGAATTTGGCTAAGGTGCCAGATATGATTAATCACAGGTTATCGCAGAGCATCATCCAAAACAGGACAATGATTAGATACTGCAAGAAGTGCCAGATATAGAAGAAAACATGATGCATACAGGAACAGCCACTAGCCTTAGACATTACAGTTACAGAGTCTAGAGACAGGAACTACCAGAATATTTGACAATTAGTCACATGGTAATTAATACTGATGAGTTGGAGTTGTTTATGTCTAAGAGAATCCCTCGGTATCTTACTTTCCCAGTGTGATATTTAATTGGTGCCATTGTACCCAGCAGATGTTGTTACCATCCCTGTTGTATAAGTATTATGTGACACACAGCAGGAAGTGCTGGCTCTGGTATCTCCTGGCTGTGACTTGATCGTGCACCATCAGAGGTGAAACACCTCCATGCCACACGCCTGCTAGTTCAAGACCTGGGATACTCATTGCCTGAAAGCATCAGATTTTTATTGCTGTATTTTATGTGACATCATATAATTATACTTTATTTTTATATATCTATGAATTGCTGAAAATATAAACTTGTATAGCCATCTGTTCTCACTACTGTTACGTTCCTCTGTTTTCTCCCCACAAATTCTGTTGTACCGTGTTCCCACCTTGTATCTTGTCTTGAGATAAGTTTGCTTTTCTCAGCAAGGCCTGCCTTTTACCCTTGTTCTACAGTTCCTCACATAGTAATGATCCAACTGGTACAGTTGGATTCTACTGAACTTAAGAAAATACAATATGTATTTTTATTTTATATAATAGATGAATACCACCAACTCACAAGAAGCACATTTGAAAGAGCTACATAACTGATACTAAACTACTACAAATCAGTAACAGTTCATCTGTTTCACTAAATGCAGATGTCCAGTGGAATGCCCATTTATTGCCTACTAGTTGTCCCTATGACAGGGTAGTTCTGAATTAATACTGAAAATGGTTGGATATAAAGTACTTCCAGGATACTAATAGCAGGAGTAATCACAATTCAGCATTAAAAAATGTTTTCTTGAGGATTTTTGTCATGAAATTTAAGATATCATTTTAAAACTGATCCCATGAGATAACAATGGGTTTTGATAAAGCCAACATATGAAGCCACGTTCCTTGCTTCCCTGAATCCAGGATATTGGCTGCTCTACTTGTGCCAGCTGGCAAGGATTCCCAAGGGGCTGCCTGCCAGGTATGTGCCATCAGAAAGCTCCAGCCGCTGTTACTCTTCTTTACTGTGCCTAGACCTCTCCTCCCATGCCAGAGACTATAAGGAGATGATGTAGGAGCCAAAAATACTAGCTGCTGTTGGCATCGCTGAGAGACTATAGTCTCCTGGGCTGAATGGAGTGGAAGAATTTGCCTTACGATTCCGAGACATATCAGAACTGCATTTCCGTACGATCAAGTGTAGAACACATTGGGTCAACACCAACATGACTTATGAGTATCCTCAGGCCCTGAGACTGTTTAATGGATTATTGAGCCATGGCCATGCACCCATACCAGTAGCAGAATTAATCTTCTCAGTTATACAGAGATTTCTTTTTCTGTCAGTGCGGGGTATAAAAATCTGACCTGCTAAAAATTAACGTGTTACTAAATGCTTGCACCGTTTTAGGACTGATAATGAGTTAAATTATTCCTTTCTGAAATCTAGCTCTTTCTAACATTTTTTTGGCACCTTCATGCTACGACCAGAGAGCTATTATGCTTTCCAACTTGTCACATAGCTAAAAGCTCTTGAGAAGCTGTAGCAGGCTACCTGCAGCTATGTTGAATTATTCACGCGGATGAATGAAGAGCTGAAACTATGCCAGTGTCACCCTGTGGTCAGGCCTGCTCGCTGGCTGAAGCAGCTCGGAGGTGGTGCCCCGCGGCAGGGGGGACCTGGATCAATAACCCCCTCTTCCTCACCAACCCTGCATGCTACCCTTCTGCTGGTGGCCTTGGACGGCTTCCCCCAGCCACACACACAGCCAGGGATGGGCTGTCTCAGGTACAGTCCGTTCTGCTGCTGGTTTCAGGTATTGAAAACATGTCCTTCCTGAGAAGAATTACAAGTTTTTAAGTGCGGCAGGTTCTGGTAAGGCGTTGACCGAAGGGAGAGAGCAGCAGCGGTTAGGCACCGGCAGGGCGGGAGCCCGCGGCTGACCGCCAAGAGGCTGAGGCGGCGGCCCGGGCCCGGCCGAGGGCTATGAGGGGCCGGGCCGCCGCCGGCCCAGCGCCCTGCGGAGACACCGGGCGCCGCGCCACGCGGCTAACGGAGGGGACGGCGGGGACCTGGCTGGACGAGGTGGAAAGCGGCGGGGACGGGGACGGCCTGGGCAGGCCGGCCGGGGTCCATGACAGACCCCGCAGCGCGGCCCCGCCGCTGCCATGGCAACGCGGGAGGAGACGAGGCGAGGCGAGGCGGAAAGCGCGGTCCTCCCTGACGCGTCCTCTCTGGCCGCGGGAGGATTTACTCTCTGTGGCGGCCGCTCTTTCCCCCAATGGGAGGAGGCGGCGGACGGCATGGCCCGGCATGCAGCGCGGCCCGCGCCTCACTTCCCGGCCCGGCCGCTAAGATGGCGACTCCCATGCACCGCCTCATCGCTCGGAGACAGGCGTGAGTGCGGCGGGCGGGCGGGCCGGAGAGGCACGGCGGCGGAGCCGGGGCTGGGTTGGGGGTTTCCCACAGGCGAGCCGGAGCGAGGGGGAGGCCCGCCGGGCTGCGCCCTGAGGGGGCTGCGGAGGGGCGGCTGCGCGCCCCGGAGGAGCGGGGCCGGGGGCGTCTCCTGTGAGCGGGGGTCGTGGGTCCGAGCGCTTTCTGAGGGCACAGGGGCCCCCCCTCTCCTCCAGGTGCTCGGCATCCGAGGCAGGGTGCGGCTTGTCTGTCAGGAAACCGCTCGGAAATACGGCTGGGGTGACGCGGTTGGTGACGTCGTTGCAGTGAAATGACCAGAGTGAAAGCAGGATTGTGGAAGAGGAGAGGGAGTCTTCAAACTTCGGCTTTTGGCGTTATCAGTAGTTAGCAGCGTTTTGAGGAAAGGCTACCTTATAGGTGGTGGCGTGCCGTAGTTTTCAGTGGAGGGTGTAAGATCTTGCGATGCAGGCGTTTACCGATCTTCATCGCAGGCTTTCAACAGTCAGATTAAGAAAAAAAAAAAAATTCTAGCTTCGTGTTATGAGGCGTTTACAGACCTGTAAAAGAGAAGCAAGGAAAAAAGAAAGAAAGTGATCCTTGCTCAGATCTGGATATTGCATTCAAGTAATTCTGTCAATACCAAAGGGATCTGATCGCAAAACACTGAAATGCGGAAAAGCCAACATTTTTGTTTGTTTATGTTAAGTACAGCAAATGCCTGCGTTCCACTCTCATGTATTACTTGTGTTGGCTTTTTTTGTTTGTTGGTTTGGGTTTTGTTGTTTGGTTGGGTTTTTTTTCCCTTCCTTAGAAGCATATATTTCTTGTCTTTCAATTTTTGGAGTGAGTGTGGGGTTTTTGCCTGATGATAAGAGTTGGATAGAGTATGGATGACTTATGCATTCTCTCGCCTTTTTCATTGTTTAGTGTAATCTCTTTCCTATTTTCTAGCAGGAAGTAATGTGGAATTTCAAAGTACTCATGGAATACTTGTTCTTTTAAGTTGCTCTTTTATATGAGTCAAGGAATGATTTTTATGTTTCTTGTTATGTCCCTGTGTGTTTGATGGGTATATGCTAAATTGTGTACCTGCCAGCCTTTGCTTCTAGGTTGTGGTCATTGATCCCTGTTAAAAGTTTACTTCAGTCTCGTGCTTTTCATTAGTGTTAAAACTTGTTAGTGCTGATATGGTATTTATACATCTGTAGTTGTTGAGCTATTCTGATCTTTTTCCTGGTAATTACTTGTATTGCTTTTAGGGCGTAGTCCTTATCTTTTTAGCTTGCATAGAATTGTCTGCCCTGGTCATGTGAGTAGTACCAAAGCCCTGGAAATACTGACTTATATTGTTGTTGCGTTAAACTTCCATTCTGTTCCCGTGGAGACAGGTCTGGGCTAGTTTGGGATAGAAAAACATTCACTTTTTTTGGTTTTGTATGTTGATGAAGAGGAGGGAGTATCCTCATTCTGCTTATATGTAACTCTTGTGGCAGAGCCAGAAGTCCAAGGCAAGATAAAGCAAGTCATTCAAAGATGTTGGGGGTTTTGTTCATTACTAGACGTACTGCTTCCTGTTCAAGTCTGAGTTAATTGTGCAGCGTAGGTTACAAGTTTAATTAGTTTTCTAGTGCTGACTTAGATTAGTATTTCTAAGGCTAGACTATGAAGCCGAAAAATACCCTTTGCATTGAGAAAGTGACGGATGTTCAAAACAAGATTCCTTTCAAGATACAGTAGAACTGTCACAAAAGGTAATGGCTAGAGTTGAAGGAGAAGCAATTCACACTTTGCCTTGTAAAGCAACACTCCTTTTGAGAGCAAAATATTCACTACTGGTCTGTCACTTTATGCTTTCTGAGTACTAAATCAACAGTTTAGGAGCCTCCTCCTAGTTAAGCCAGGGCTGTTACCTTCAGATAGTTTAGATGGGCTGGCCTTGAAAAATTAGTATTTTGGTGTTTGGAAAAAATGATAGAAGGTGGAAATAAGTTACGGCAGTTGCAGTGAACTGTACGGGAGCTACAAAGTCCTGATTTCAGTCCTGGCTCTAAAACTAATTTGTGATTCTGACCTTGAGTGAGTCACTTGACCACTGTATGAGTTTCCTTATTTGTAGAGGAGGAGGGTATCTGTGAGAAGATAGCAAAACAGCTTTTGCAAAGCTTTGGAATAGTGGTGTAAGAGCTAGAATATGAAAACATGAATTTTTTCCCTTAACTGGCTTCTAAAAATGATCAAGGGATTTTACCACAGTGTGAGAACTGAAATGTGGATGTAAAATGCTCACTAAATACTTCAGGTGTTTAGATGGTAGAGAGTAGTAAGTGAAGTCTTGCTTGATTTACATTGCACTAAGTGAGCAGGAATCTGACTGTCCTTACGATAAACCTTCTGCCAGGTTATAATGAATCTTAGTACATTCAAATAAGCTACAACTAGGAGCATCCCTGTCTGAGAGTCCTAGGCTCTTTGTGAGAATTTGCCAGTTTGGTACTTGAGTGTTAAATTCTAGGATTTAGAAATGAAACCTGCTTTTTGCTAACAGTGTTCTAAAACATAATTTCAATTATTTATCTGAAGCAAGCTAGAACCATGTGCAGTTTTTGGAGAGTAACAAATTGTATGCAGTGTAATAATTCCCACTAACTGTTGCACAATTATATCCTGTAATGCTAAAAGCTGTGCCAGTTAGGTTGATCAAAATGTCATTTTGGTGATAGGAATAACCTTTGTTCACTGGCAGAGAATGGTCCTAGTGGCATTTTTCAAAACGTTTAAGTTGTTTACAATATCTGAAGGGGCTGGAAAACTATGGAATCTTAAGAACGAGAGAAGACTGCAAGGTAGGCTAACCAGCAGCTAGTGTAAAACTAAAAGTGAAATTCAGGTGCAGTTGATGAGTGTGTTGACAGTTGATGTTGGTAATTCAGCATTTGTTACTTTAGCAGAAGACGACTTAAGCTGAAGCTCTGAAACAGAGGAACAGTGTCTCTGTTCTCTTTCATAAATAGTTGATATGAGAATGTTTTAATAAATGGAAATGTGTTTGCCTAAATTCTGTTACTGTTCTTGTCCTGATTTAAGATGTGTAATAACTAAAGCAGCCATGAATGTCTGGTTTAATCATAACTACGTATGCTGTTAAGAATCTGTATGATAAAAAAAATTAATAAATTTTCAATAGGTAGAACAGACTTGGAATCAGTCACTTAAGCAATTCTGCATTTTTGTAGGGAGGCAAACAAGCAGCATGTAAGATGTCAAAAATGTTTAGAGTTTGGACATTGGACATATGAATGTACAGGGAAGAGAAAATACCTGCACAGACCTTCGAGGACAGCTCAATTAGCGAAAATTCTTAAAGAAAAAGAAAAGCAACTATTACTGCAACAAAGGTAAGATTGGCAGAATGAAAATGTCTAGTTTATCAATGTAAAGGTAATTTTGTATGTGGGTGGGAAAGATAGTGTCCTAGACCATTTTCTGTCATCTTTTCTTCCGAACTGTGTGATGCTTGCTTAATATTAGAGCCGTTTTGTATGTTAGGTGGAATATGTACACTCAGGTCCCACAAAATTAAAATGTTGTTCATTAACACCTGCTTGCCTGAAATACACTTAAAACTTTTTTGGCCTGTCTGAAACAAAAAAGTGCACTAAGCCAAAGTTAAAATAGTTGAAGCCTTTTTTGTAATGGAATTCTGTTTCCTGAATTCCTTGGTTACTTGATTTCATGTGTTTATGTGCTAGCACAAGCAGGTTGGTGTGAAGACTGTAAATGTATTTATAACAAAGAAGCAATTAGGTTTACTGTTAGACTGTGCAGTTAAAACCTGGTCTTCTGGATATGACCTGACAGTGCATCTGTGCTGGCACAGCTCCTGTATATTGCTCGTTATGAGCTGTAATGGTTAAACAGGTGAATGAGAGCTTGATTATCAGGTGTTTTTAACTCTCAAAGTAAAAACATCTCACTGAATTGCATAACTATTTCCCTCTCTGACATCTGAGAAAGTGAAAGATACCTGCAGCTAAACAGAAAAATCTAAGCAAAACTCTGCATGTGTAATGTGATTTCCTTTCCACTTTGCTCTGTGAGTAGATTTTAATGATTCCCCCAAGTTTAATAAATGTTTTAACAAGCAGCTCCAGATGACAGAGAACAATAATGTAGCACATTAGTTTTGCATGAAATTCCTATGTATAAGGGTCTCTGTGCTGCTATTGCAACTCAAATTTAGATACGGTAGCTGGAGAGTTGTTGCCTCAGCCCCACTGAGGGACAGTATCATTTACAGCCATTGCAGCTAAAACTCTTGAGGGTTTGGAAACATATCCTCTGTCGCTGCCACTTGCAGCTCAGTATGTTGGCTGCAGGTCATTACTGCTGCCAGGATGTGAGTTATGGAAGAGTGTTCACACCTTTTGCTCTGTTATCTCAATGGGAAAAGAAAATGGGTGGTAACCTCTGGCAGAGAGGTCTGATTTGACTTCGTCAGCTGTTTCAAATGAGGCAGCAGTATGAATCAGTGCTGAAATACTGACTTAAGTGGGAGCCCATTAGCTTCTGTTAAGAGTGACACAAAATGTTTGATTTTGAAATTAATTTTGATCCAATGAGTAATTCTGAAGCAATTGTAATCCCCTAGTATTGTAGATAAGAAATCAGGAGTGCTTAGGCTCTAAAACTTGCTCCCTTTGGAGACAGTTTAGAAGAGTTCTTCAGAGACTGAGTTGCAGGACTGTCCAGTGTCTGTCATGAATGGAGTTTTTTGAGCTGTAAGTCTAACAGTGCGAGGGGTATGTGGTGTGAAAAGTCATCTCATAAAAGGAAGATTAAGTAATCCTTAGATGGGAACAGTTTTTAATCCTGGTTAAATTGGGCTGGATTCATAGTGGTTACATAATCATAAGCTCTCTGAAGCTCCTTAACTGTGCCATGAGGTATCCAGTCCCTTAGATGCTGATGTTACGCTTTCATGGATGAAGCTTGTTCTTCATGGAAAGAACAACTTCCTAGGTCACACTTTTACTTTTTGTATAGCTTGCTTTGGAAGGTTATTTGTTGTTTGCAGAAAAGTTGGGTCTCCTACAGGTCTGCTTCAGAGTATTTGTATCATCATCTTTAAAGACCTAATACTGAATCATTAACCAGAAGGCAAACATAGTCTAATAAGGTTGATATTTACTTTTTCACAATCACATACAAGATTTTTCGGCATTAACTCTTTTCGGCAGTTGTTCCAGGATCCTTCTATTTGCCCAGTGCTGACCCCACAGTTCAGATGGACATTATGGAGGTTTTGCTTACTGGTGCCAGTAAAGCCCACTGCTTGCCCATCCTAGAGTAGGAGTTGGGAGGGGAGGAAAGGTGAGAAAATGCTTATTCCTTAGTGATGTTGCTGTATTGAACCAAAACCAGGATGCCCGAGTCTTATTTATGGTTCTGAAGACAGTGTGGTGCCACAGGGACAAACGACCAAGTGTCATGAAGCAGATTGATCTGCAGGGGACTGACCCCTGTAAGTTGTGTAGTTCCATGGAGTAGTGAACTCCTATACTTATCCATACGGTAAACGCTAGAGGGAGGCATAGACCTCTGCCACGGCAGCCTGGGTTACTCAGATGCTGAATTAGGTCCCATCTTCTAAAAGGTGCTTTGGGATCTAATTCTGTTTACTGCCAGTGACTTCTCTTACCTGTGAAACACCTGGTTACCTATGGTAAGGGTATAAGGCCTTAATAATAATATAAATATTAACAAAGTTCAGCAATACAGGAGGGATTATAATTTGGTGTGAAATTTGAAGATCAGTCAATCTTCCCCTTGCCCACAGGAAACTGTGGGGAGTGTGGAAAACTCTTATATGTAATTATAATATTTTCGTATCATACATGTGAAAATAAATTGAAAAAAATCTCATTTTTCTGGCATACAAATGGCATTGAGTACTTTTATTGAAATACAGTATCATTTACACTTAACACTTTCTTCTTTCTACCCTTTTCTGGAGTCTTTATCAAGACATACTGCTGTCTAATTTCTAAATGAAGTATATTTGCAGTTTTTACTTTTATTTTTGTGTATTTAAGATGGCTTCTAATAACAGGTTTCAGTTGAGGAAAAAGTATCCTGGTTCATGAAAGAATGTACAACTTCCTCATGTATCAGTGGCACATTAAGTATGTTGTAAGTATATGATGAGGGACTACTTTAATTGCACATGTACATTCCAGGTTGAATTATGTGCTATATATTTGCAGTGGATTGAGAAGAGCTTGTGACTGGTACATTTGACTGAAAGATTTTTATTTTCTTAAAAAAAAAAAAAAATCCAGAAGTAAAGACTGGTTTAAAAAAGAAAAATAAATCCCTCAGTTTTGTTAAAAGAAAATTCCTTCTGTGTCACTTACCACTAAAACTTTCTGTGAGTATATGAACACATGGGAATCTGAAAGACAGATAGCTGGAAGGCATCAATATAAGTAGATTGTTGTGTGTCTTTTTGTACTTGAAGGAGATGCATGGTGAAAGCTACAGACTAATTCAGTATTTTACCCTTTGTTTCAATCAATTCAGTTATTGCTAAATATGGTTATACAGAACTTTTTTGTATCCTTTTCTACTATGCTTTTCCCATCCCAAAATATTGTTGTCTGATAATATGAAGAGTAAAGAAGAGTAAAGCATGCTTAACACAGACACTTAGAGGTGAATTGCCGCTTTTTTTTTTCTTTCCTGATATGTAGATATTGTTGTTTTTCTGGTTTGAATAGTGACTGAAAATAGATGCCAAATGAACTTTGGGCAGTGTGGCTCTGCCAGTGGGATATCAGTTTTCTAATATTAAACTCAGCTCCATTGTGCTGCTATTTATTTAATTTTCCTACTGCATTAATCAAAGCCATTGTTTTTCCCCCCACTTTAATTAGCGCTGGAGAAAGCACTGCGGAAAGGAAGACCAAGAAAAAAAGGTACGTGGGGAACGATGACAAATTGTGCAGCTGTTTCAGTGTGTGATCTTGCACTGGGTATTGCAATTTGGAAGGCGGGGGGGAGTCAACAATACAGTTTTGATTTTACTGCTTTTAGCCTGTTACAGGCATTTGCATGACACACATTTTGAGAATTCCTACTCCTCCCTGTCCAAAAACTCTTAAATTCTTTGTCCTCTGCTTGTTTCCCTACTGATTGTTCTATCTCTACGTGATCTTGTTTTAATAATAAAATCTTCTGATTTCTGCCTCGAAGTTCATCAAGCGTATTTTAAACAATTGTGCAAGAATGGCATACTGTTTTCTAGTCTGTAATCGCTCTACCTACCCATCTTGCTCTTCCTTTTGTTGTTTTCATTTCCTTCTTGTAGCAGCTGTCTCTCTCTGAAGCTTTGTCTAGAGAATGAAATAAAGCATATTAAAAAAACCCAACCCCAAAACCAAACAAAAAAACCTTCAATCCCAGAACAACCAAAATCCAGGAAATAAACCTCCTCCCTGCCCCAAGTACTAGTTTGAGCCAAGAACTATTTTGACATTATTTCTACTTCACTTTGCAATAACGTTTGCTTAGGAATTCGCTTCTGTCTTTATTGGCAAAACCCTTTCGGGAACAGCTAGAACCTTGGCTGTAATATTCCTGCTAATGATGTTGTGAGTTTTGCTTATGGGAGATATCTGTACAGTAATAGCCTCATTATCTCTTTGCATTTAGTTGACTGTTCTCTGTCTCTAAACCTGATCTTCTAAAACAGTTTTCAGAAGACTTTTAAAGACTAGGCCTTTTGCTTTGTGTAGCAGTCATTAAATAAGCCACAGCAGTTTTTTAAAATACACCTTTAATTTAGGCTATCATGTGGAATGTGGCTTTATTGGAATGCTTCTTGGTGAGTGTCTTAGTTCTAATATCAGAATATGTTTTATCAAAGGCTCCTTTCTCAGTAGTGTCCGTTTATTGTTGGGAGTTAGTTAGGACTAGTGAGATCATAAATTAACTGATTTTTAAACAATGTAGTTCAGACCTCTTTCTGCCTCAGTTTTGTTATATATGGCAGTCTTCTACTTGGCATAATGATTTTCACAGTATTTGAGCTCTAAATCAATGCAAAAATGAAAAGAGCAAAAGGATTTATGGTAGAGGAGGTGGTTTGGTCACTTTTTCCTTAAAATTTTAAAACTCTTCTAAGTTTGAATTGTTGTCCTGTTTTTAAGCAAGCACCAAATCCATCAGTATAAATTCCTTTCCAGATCGCTTGCTATTTATATTTTTATTACGATACAGGAAGAATTAAATGTGGAATATTCAGCAAAGTGTTACCATTGGATATATAAGTTCCAGATTTAAAAAAAATAAATGGAGAGGTTAGGGTTCTGGCAGTAGTGGGCACTAACCTTTTACATAGTGTATGTTTGTTTTGATATAAACAGTAATAAGTAAGCTACAGGCTTAACCAGAAAAACAGGAACGGGCAAAGCAGCTGTTGTACAATCTTGTGACCTCAGGTGACACACAGCAGTCTTCTGGGTGAATGTTTCCTTCAATGTTCCCATATGGCATACTTTGGTTATTAACTGAAAGCGTGCTTCATGCTTGGATCACACATAAATCTACCTGTCTGAAGGGTAAAATGTCTTAATTCACTTGTTTCTTCAGGCACCTAGCTGTGATTGTGCCCAACATTGTAGATTTGATTTAAGTAGCAAGTTTAAAATCACCTAGGTTGCTTAGATGATTGCAATAGAATTAGAAAGGACAAAAAGTCTCAGAGAGGGGTGATAGCATGTGTTAGAAAATGCAGCAGTTGTTCCATGATTGGTGCATGGAATCATACCAGATACTAACATTTGTGAACTTGTTTTGAGGAGAAGGAATGCTTGTCTCCTGGAGAAATTTTGTACTTTTACAGTGGTGTAGTAGACCCAAAGATCTTAGATCTACTGATCTACAGCATCTGGGTTGTCCCATTACCTAATTGGGACAAGGTGAAGTAGTGAATTTTACTTGCTCCCATCTCCAGCCTCCTTCTGTAACTACCAACAGGCCACAGATTGCATCACCTGAAAACAAGTATCTGCTTGTTTCTTCTCTCATAGATCTAGCTGTTGCTTCCCTCTAGGGAGAAGCAGTATTAAGTGTTATATTCTGATGTTTCTGTGAGTGGGTTTCAGATTATAACCTAAATATTGGAGATCCATGGACTGCTCCTACGGATTCTGTGAAAGGTGATTAGGAAAAGAAAGTTCAAAGGTACCATTCAGGGGATCCTCTGACTGATTCTTGTCCATATAAATGGGTCTGCAGATCTAATGAAACTGTTTAAATTGAAACTACTAGTCCCATTTTTTGGTTTTCTCATCTTAAGACTAGTTTTTCACAAACAGCAAGTCTGTATTTAACCAGCCCTTATGGATTTATCTTTAATAAATAGCCATTGTGTCTGCATGCAGAGAGATACCAGATTACAGATGTATTGTAAAAACTTCAGTGGTTCATAGCTTAATGCATGCATCCAGATTTGTCAGCTGACATGACCATGGCTGATATGATGAAAAAACATTATTCTTTCTCTAATAGCCTTAACATAAGCATTTCCTGAGTAGTTGTATTTAACCAAACCCTCTGATAGAAACTACTACATTAATTTTCTAATGGAAAGAAAATTCTGCATTATTATATCTAGCATTTTTGCATGCTGTTTGGTTGACTTGGCAGGAAGCAGGGTGAATTAATACCTTTACACTTTGTTTGGAGAAAGATCTATGGGAGAATTTAATTGTGCTTTCTTGGAATTCTTATTGCCTTAATCAGAGACCTTGATCTTGAGAACGACAGCCTCAGTAAGGGCTAAAAAGGGAGGCGGGGGGGGAGAATTGCAGAGGATTCTGAAATCCACTTTGCTGTGTTTGTAATTCTGTCTTTGTCTTGGACCGTTTCCACACCTTCTCCTCCACCCTGAAAATATAAGCATCCTGTAGTGGCAGGTAATTTGGGTTCTTTTGCCAGGAGTAATCTAAGAACAGTTTCTGTTGAGTACTATTCTGACATTTGTGAAATCACTGAGGAAACTTCCACCGACTTTTACATTGTCAAAATTTCACTCCTTATTACAGTGGTGTGCTAGGGAACTGATCTTTGTTAATTTTTCCCTGAGGCTTTAGTAGTGCAGGACATTCATACTCCTGCAGCCTTGTTCTTTTATTTAGCCATGTCAGTAAAGACACTCGTCATTACTATGAACAAGATGCTTGCCAGCTTTCAAACTTAACCTTTCTCTGTAGTCCTGTTTTGGCTTGCTTCATGTATATGGTGTCACTCTGCCGTTGCTCAAATGGCCAAAATGCATTCATTCAGAACTGGAAAGAGGGGAGGTGGGGGGCATGGGGGGGTGGAGTATGGGAATTTGTCTTAGACTGTCAGGCCTGGAAATTTTCTGACCAAATAATTGATCTTTGGATTACAACATGGTATAAAGAACACTGTAATGAATGCTGTCTGTAGCAGGCCTGTTCTCATCTGTGTATTTGTTTTCTTTCAGATCTAAAAGTGTGACCAGTTCCAGCAGCAGTAGCAGTGCCAGTTCAGCTAGTGATTCCTCATCTGACAGCGAAGATTCTTCTACCTCTTCTTCTGATGATGATAGTGACAGTGATGAGAGTTCCTCTACTTCCTCATCTTCTCCATCCTCGAGTAGTACTTCCTCTTCTTCAGAGTTTGAATCGGATTCTAGTTCCTCCAGCAGTAGCAGCAGCAGCACAGACAGTAGTTCTGATGATGAGCCGCCAAAGAAAAAGAAGAAGAAATAGTGTGGTACAGTCTAGAACTGTTTAGTGAATGATAACGTTCTTCAGAGATGTTTTGAGCCCGTGGTTGCCAAGCAGTTTAACTGGTCAACATTTCTACTGCTAAAACTTTCTAAATGTTTTGCATAGTTGTTCATGAGACATGAAAGGTATTAAATGGCACGTGAGACTTACTGAAAGAGTATTTTTGTGGTTTATCCTTTTATGGAAAATTTTACTTTTTTAGTTCAGAAATCTATCATCAGATTTGTTTATATGAGCTAAGGTCCGGTAACCTGGATGTTTACATGCTGGAAAGCAAAAGCTTTTTATTGCAGATCATGCTGTGCATCATATGCTACTACTCTGTTTATGACAGCTTCACTTACATTTAGAAAATCCTCTAAACTATTAGAAGCAAAAGTTTTACACTGCTGGCTGTAGAGCACTGTCATTGTTGAAACTGAATGCACAATGTTGCACACAGAGGGCCTTCCATCTCACTGTTAACAAATGTATTATATGCTGCTGAGCTTTTTTTCTGATGGCTTTTCCTGATGCTTCCAGGTTGAGTCTTCACTGCAACATAAAACTTTAAATAGTGTTCATTTGTCAACGATCAATATACTACTTGTGCTGTACAGAGGCTTTAGTCTTTTCAACTCGCCTGTTTCCTTAGCTCATGTATTTGTAGCATTTTCTGAGACACAGAGTGTCTCTTGCAGCAGTGTCTGTGTAAGAAAGAGGAGCAGTGCACAGGGGAAGAATTATGACTGATGCTGCTTAGGAGTTTCATCTTTGTGCCTTTTTTTGTAAATTAAATGTATCCTAGTGAGAGAAGGGCTCGAGTGGGTGTTTTTCAGAACTCCATTAGCTTTCCATACAGAACATGGTCAGTAAAACCAGAGAAATAGTAGTAACAAACAAAAATGGGCGCTATTTTCAAGGACATGGGAAAAAGGCTATTTTCACTGGATGCTCAGTAAGAAAAGGAGTCGCCTTTAAATAGAGGTCCTAAAGGAGAGTGTTTCCCTTTTGATATTTTTGCAAAAAATTGTTGTGTAATGCAAGATTACCAATCCATGTTGTTGGGCACATGATGACTGGCACTATAGTCTGCAGTATAATCAGTCCATTATTTTTATGTAATAGTGTGTACATGTCTGTGAAAATCTGGCATGGGAGAAGCAGCAAGTTAGTGCAAAAAAACCCCCCCAAAAACAACAAAAGCAAAATCCAAATGTACTGCAGAACAAGTATTGCTGGTTGCAAATTGAACGTTATTTGTGCTTTTGGTGGATTGAAGCAGTTGGCATTAGTATTTTAATTTTTGATGCGGTCTCCTGAATTTCATATCGTTGGAGTGCCCTTTTTGGGGGAGGGGGCAGCACATGTGGAAGAATTCTTAAATATCTTGGTTTAGGTAAAATATAGTAACTAAACTATTTTTTATATTTTTATGGAAAAAGTAGTGTGTAGAATTACTTTTGAATAAACTGTGCTTATTTAAATGTTTGAAAATGTATGTTGTATGTTTTAGTCTGTAAGCATTACTGTGTTTTACAGAACACTCTGCAGACTGTAAATAAAATTACCAGAAAATTGTTTAAGTCGTCTTGAGTGAATGTACCATTTAATGGGAAAAGTTAACAAATTATTAAACAGTAGTTGCTAAGTTCATGCTTACCGCAAATCCAAGCGTAAGTGATACAGTAGTTAAGCATGTGCGTGGAAGCCCTTTGGAATATAGGACTTTCTATAGCGCAGGGTTTCAGGCCATCTCAACAGTTCCAGCAAGCCGTGAGTGATGATTGAAGCAGGTGTGGTGGTAAGGTTGCTGTCAGTGACCTCTTCGTTGCAGGGTGATGGCTGCAGGAGGGGTGTGGAGCCCGTCTGGGTGGAGGTCCCATGCTATGAAGAGTATATAGGCTTTAGTTCGGTTGGCGATGAGCTCAGTGGCAGCAGCAGTGTGGATATGAAGGACTGTGATGAGGAACAGGCGGTTGTTCAGAAGGGAGGGGATGGGGATCAAGGCTCAACTACCTTTGCCATCCTGTTGAGAGCATCTTGTACGTTCGTTTCTTTAATGCCGCTGGTGTTTGTGTGTAGATGGTTTTGTCAGAAGTGCACTGCTTCACGCAAGTGTGTTACTTCTCCCCGTTAAGTTGTCTCTGCCAAGAAAAGAGAAGTTTAGTTCTTAGTAGTTGTCTAACAAAGCTAGTCAACTTCAGGGGCTTGGTCTCTTGGTACATCTGTTTACGTTTGGCGTGTACAGGCAGACAGATTGGGTCCATTCACAAAGACAAAAGGGCATGCTTGTATATGTTAGGTTCTGTCAGCAGGCGCTAGGATAAGGTAACATAATTAGATGATACTAAGGAAACCTTAATTTAATTTCTGGTCCGCTGTTGGCTCATGAGTGGAGAACACATGAAAGGAGATTCAAAGAGATGGCTTACTGCTTTCACTGGATGTCTGATGTTGCCAAATGTTGATTAAGTCCGAGACTAACTGTAAGTCCCTCTGTACTCAGATTTTTAAAAAAATGTTTAATTTCAAATACAATATTTTTGTTGGGTTTTTTTAATTGCCCTTTCTGTTTAATTTCTCTCTACATATTCTTATTTTACAGAGTAAAACCCACCAGCCTGTCAAGAGCCTTACCAGTTCATCTTTCACTAGATCACATCCTGATTTCTTACTGGATGCTTCGATTCAAATTTTTTTCAACGGGAAAGGTATTTCTTTAATTACTGCCTGCCAAAGCTCTAGGTCAAGTCCAAAAGATGTTTGTTTTTTTTTTAACCTGCTAAGTAGAAATTGTTGTATTTACTAAGCAGTTACATGAGACCTGTGTAGCTCTGAACAGCCTCAGTTTTAATCCTTCCAATTGCAAGTAAAGCTGCCATTGCTAATTGAAGGGAAGCAATTGATGCAGTCTAGTAGAAAAATAGCCTCAGGAAAAGGCATCACATCTCAAGGAAGAACCCGAACTGATGGGAGAGCAGAAGAAGGGAGAGACAATCTGATCTTCTAGTCCAGGTCTTTATTAATCAAACATCTGTCAGTCAGAAACAGGTTTTTGGGTGCCCTCAATGAAACTGCATTATACAGTCTCTTGTGGATTGATGGATTTTTTTTTTTTTTTTTTAGGGAGGAGTCCTTAATAAATAAGACTTTTGCTATCAAATGGATTTGATTTATAAAGAAACAATTCAACCTACCTTAACCCCATGGGTTTAATGTGCTTTATGAAGTTACATTTATCCAAGCTCTGCTTTTAACTAGACACTGAGACATCAGTGGTGTCTGAGGCAGATCTTCGCAGCCTAATTTTGTTAATTGAGATGTGTAAGAGAAGGCAGGGGGGATAATACAAAACATAATACCAGAATTTAAGTTTGACTTTTGAGATTTGGTATATCAAAAATGTCACTGGCAGAATTTTAGAAACATCATTGAAACCTGATAGGAACAGGGTATTTTTATTATTTCCTGTTCCTTTCTGTTATTTGCAGTACAGTGTTACTTTCTCAAAGCAGCTGCATCTGCCTTCCCTGCCTGTATAAAGAAGGGAAGTTATAGGTGCATTTAATTTTCAGGTAGGCTGGGATTCCACCCCAATTTGACTGTGTTTTGTTGTTGGTTGTATTTCAGTGTCATAACAATCTGAAGATTTAACTGCCAGTTAAAATAGTGATGAACTGTTTGGCTCTAGACCTAAAACTATTATTGTCTCTTTTTTATGGCATTTTTGTATGAAGGGTCTCTGCAATCATAGTATTGGAGATTGTTGGGTTTTTTTTAAAGACTTAGATTCTGGAGTTTGTTACACTTGTGCAAAAAAAAAAAAGGGGTTGGTTTTGTTTTTTGTTTTTTTTTTTTTTTGCACCATTGTGCTGCACTTGACTTGCGGATTTCAAACAAAAATAAAATATTACTTTTAAAAATATGAACCCAAAGTAGAACTATGTTCCAGTACGTTTCAAAATTGGTGTATGTGGAAGAAGTAGTTTTTGTTTCAAAATATTTATATAGTATAGTTGTAGGTTTTTCAGAAACAGCTTATTTTGGAAATGATTTTCAAAGCTGATTTTGGAAGTTTTGGTAACGTTGCTGGTGTAACGGGGTTGTCCGCCCGGGATCTCCGGTGAGGTGACTTGCGTTTCCCCTGGGTCAGTCGGGAGTTCTGAACGCTGTGCTCTGCTCGGCTGTTCTAGGTCAAAAACCAGCACCGCAACGCTCCGCCGAGACGAAAACTTGAATTATAAACCAAAGCAGTTAAGTTGCAGATAAGAGCAAGAGCGGTTTTAAGAACCGTGAGGTGAGGTGAGGCCTGGCTGGGGGGGGGGGGGGGGGCAGGGAGGGCTCTGGGGGTGCTTTGGGGAGCGGGGGAAAAGACGTCTGAAGCAATTATGCAGAAAAACTGAATTCTGGTGCCGCGGGTCCGAGCGGGCAGCGCCCAGGCCCGAGTGTCCCTGCTCGGACCCGTTTGTAGGCCGTTGACGGCTTCGTGCCCTGTCGTGCGTCAGTTCATCCTCACGTCCCGCATCAGCCCTCGAAATGTAGCAGAAATGTCGACTGAGGGAAAAAAAAAAAAGAAAAAAGGGAGGTTTGTCTTGCCGGAGTGCAATATTTACATTTAAATACGCAATCGCTTGCGAAGGAGAGCTCTTTTTAACGGACTTTAACCGCCCCTGAGATCGCGGGGAGGGGAGGGAAGGGGGGGGTACTCTGACCCCGCCCACCGCCGCCAGGGGGCGGAGCGCACGGGAGCCCTGCCACGTGACGCCCGCCACGAACTGGGAGGGGGCGGGCCCGCGGCCGCCTCCCCGCTCGGCGGGGTCACGTGCTCGCGGAGTCCCCCGTCCCCCCCCGCCCTCCCCGTCGGCGGGTCACGTGAGCGGCGGCGGCGGGGCTGCGGCGGCGCGGGGGCTGCCGGGTAGCGAGAGTGCCCGGCTGCGGGAGGAGCCGCGGCCCGGCAGGACGGGCGGAGGGAGGGAGGCAGGCCGGGAGGGAGGCCGGAGCCGGGCGAGGGGGCCGAGGGTCTAGCCCAGGCCGACGTCGCCGGCCCTCCCCGACCTCGCCTCGCCGCCAGCCCGGCCCCGTCCCGCGATGGAGCGGCGGGACCCCTGGGGAGCCGCCGTCGCCTCCCGCCCGTGAGCCCCCCCCCCCCGCCCCCCCAACCTCCCCTGGGCCTCGTTTCCCCCCCCCCCCCGCCGGGGGCCGGGCTTGCTCCTGCGCTCCCCGGGCGGTCGGTGGCTCGGTGGCGGCGACGCCCCCGCTCCCTCGGGCCTCTTCGTGTCCTCCCCGCCCGGCGGGCCGGTGGCGGCAGCCAGGAAATGGTCCGGGCCTAGCGGAGCGGCGAACGGAGGTGAGACGCGGCCGGGGGTGGGGACGCGCGCCGGGGCGGGCGGGGGGGGGGGGTGTCCGCCGGGACCGGCTCCCCCCCCCCCCCGGTCCCCGCCGGCGGGGAAGGGGCAGGATCCCGGTAGCGGCCGCCGTCGGACCCGGCTCTGCTCCCCCCCCCCCCTCAGCCCCCCGGCTCACTTCTCGGGGGGCTTTCCCAGGCCCGGAGCCGTCCCTTCCCCGGCCGCGGCCCGGCTCTCCGTTGCCAGCTTTAGCTGCGCGGGCCCCGTCCCGTCCCCGGGTCCGTGCGTGTCCGTGTGTCCGTCCTTCCCCCCCCCCCCGCGCCCCGCCAGGCTGCGGTTCCGGACGGATGGGATGGCCCCGTTCCACGGCGCATCTGTCCCGTTTCAAAACCGCGGGACCGCCGTGTTTCCCCGCACACGGACACGGGCGAGTGACACACCGAGAGGAGTTACACACCGGGCGGGAGCGGCGGTGGGTGTCTGGGCCGGGCACCGTTCCCCTGCCCGCGTCCCTTGCCCCGGAGAGCAAAACCGGGGTGACCCCCGTGGGGAAGAGACGTTCGGGACGGTTCCCGGTGCTAATGGGGCCGATGCGTTCCCCTCTCTTAGCTGATGGGTTTAATCCTTTTCCAGTAATTGACGTCAGGGCTTTGTTCCTTCCCCTTTGCTCTCTGCGTTTGAGGCCCTGAGCCGCTCCGGGGATGGAGCTGGCAGGGCTGGGTGCTGCTGGGTGCTGCGGTGGTCATAGGAAATGGCTTCGGGTGGGTGCTGCCGAAGGTCGGGAGAAGGGAGACTCTCGGGGTTGTTGACACGCAATCGCATCCTCCTCGTGAGCGACTAGGTGGCTGTTACGTAAAAGCATCATCCCTGGTGAGGGTTGTGTTATACTTCGTAATCAAAAGGGCGATCGCTTAACGTTTCTTGAGCTTGGGCTGAGAAGTGCTTTTTTTTTTCCTTTCTTTTTTTTTCTTTTTTTTTTTTTCTGATGAACAAAATGAAGCAAGAAAGCGTCTAGACCTGTAATACAGATATTAGTGCTTTCAGTTGCTGTGTCTTTCATTCACTTCTTGAAATGGGAAAGTGGTTAACTTTGTTTGGGGGGAAAACTGAGAGTGCTTACGCCCATATCTCAAATACAGCCCGAAAAGATGATGTTCTAATGAAAAGAGAGCTGTGCTTTGCAGGTGTGGGCCCCTCTATTTCACAAGCCCGTCTCCTCGGCTTATTACGGTCTTGTTTGATCATTTACTTACGAAGACTCTTGACGGTTTTAAACGTTCACATGTTTCTACTGATGTCAGTCAGATCTCCCACTTGCCTCTGTGTGAGCTGAACAGGCACTTACTCAGCATCAGTAGTGTTTGAAATTAACTTGTTCTGCCCAAGTCTGTGCTTTTATTTGTCACTTTCTTGCCAGCTCCGTTCTAGTTACTGAACTTTTCCTCATGGGTGTATTTCTCGTTCCTTACATTTCTTTAAAACTTCTGAATACTCCTCTGAAGTCACTGGAATGGAGCGCTTTGCAGCCCAGGGGCGTTATTGCAAAATAGGGTCTAGTCAAGCGCTTTGGAGGAGTGGTTGTAGGCTCGATTTGTCATTTCGTTATCTCCTGTAATGAGAGAAACATTATTAAACTCACAGCGCTACTGTTGTGTGGTCTGCCTCAGCAAGGTGTGATATAGACAGCCTTAGTCACATAGGTACTGTATATAGGTGTTATACTGGAGTTTGACGATGGCTCGTAATGGTAATCATGCAGTTCTTGTTGGTCAATAACAAGAAAGAAAATTTTACCCTTTGGCATTATTAATATCTTGGCTTTATTAATGTATCAGTATTGATTTTTATGACTTCCTAACTGCTGCACGATGTATTTGCAGCTTTGAGCAAGAGCAAGCTCTCCCCTGTTGAACAGTTTTAACAATCATGAAATAAAACAGTAAATTTCAACTCTAGTCTCAGAAACAGTTTCTGGTCCTTAATATTTTCTTTAAACATCTCCGCACTTCTCATTTTATGACTGTTCTCCTGTGTCTCAAACACTGAGAGAACGAGACTGAGCCCCTGTGCAAGAGGCTAGGTTTTGTGCAAGAAGGCACACAGCAACCAAAAAAAAAAAAGTAGTTCATATTTGTGTTTTGCATTCTTCCCAGTTATAACGATCTGAACATGATAAAGCATGATGAAACTTCAGTGAAATATTACTTGGATTTCTAGGTTGTCTTTTTAGTAAGCTGGAATATACAAATGAGTTTGCGTGATTATGACCCAACTATTTAACGAGAAGATGCCACATATTTTTATCTGCAAACGCCATATACTTTGCGTTGTTCAGGTTTTGTAGGTAAATAGTTGCAGCAGAAACCTGCCCTGACTTTACAGTTAGTAGATAATAAGCTGGCACATACACATTAGTTCCTTCTTTCTTTTCTAGCTCACAGCTGCTGGCAAGGATGTTCTGCTGCACTTTTTTCCACCGTGGTTGCTCCTGGATGTTGGATGTGACTAAAGACATACAGGACTTGTGCATTACTGACTGACAGAGCAGTTCGCAGCATCTTTTGAAGCAGACAGGGGACTCTGTGACCGAGTGATGGTGAAACTGCTGTGTCCCCCCCCCCCCCATATTTTCAGTGCTTGTGAGAGTTGCCATAACAGCTCATATCTGCTTCTGATGCCTCTCTTCCTTTCCTTCCTGCTCATCCTCTTGTTTTCTGAGTTTTTTTAATTGTTACTACTCTTACTCTTTGCTCTAGATCAAGAGAAATCTACGATGTTGAGGGTAGAAATATTAACCACTGATAGCCATGTCTGAGGCTGAATCTTGAGAGTTGAGACATGAAATGAGCACCTGTCCTATAGGCAGATTTTGCCTTTGCTGCGTATATGGAAAGAGTATGAGCATCCTTCAAGAGGCCGCCTCTACCAGCAGCAATGTGTACGTAGAGCTGGGAGGAAAGTTAGTCACACAGTGTCATATTTGGGGTCTACCTGTCAGAGGATGTAAGAATAGTCTTGAGATTTTAGTGACTCTGAGGTTTCTTTTCTGCTGCAGTAATTGTTCTCGGCCGCATAATTTCAGATTGTTACTCACATGTGGTTTGTTCTACAGGCATATTTCCTTTCTCTCATTACTATAGTCTCACAGTTACCTTCAACAGAGGCTAAGAAATTACTAAACTCGTGTTCACCTGCCTGCCTTGTCATTCGATTTTAATGTCTGTCTTGGAGTTTGTATCAAGAAAGAGGGGACGGTGATGTCATCTTCACTAAGCAGTGAGAAAAGAACGCCTCAAATCGTGGGGAGATGGAGGGGCTATAGGATGAAGAGGGACTGTCTGGAAATGAGTCAGGAAACTTTAACAGATTACATTTGGGTAGAGGAGGGTTAGATGTATGTAAAATATATTGCTAGCTGTGTTAAAATAAGAAAATAAGAAATCGGGTTCATAGAACTGTAAAACTTGCCTGGCAATTATTTTTCTCTTGCAGGATTTTTCCTTCTCTGCAGTTACTAATGACTAACAAGATGCTTTCCAGCTTGTGAAATGATAGGGGTTCTGTCACTGCTTAGGAAATAAAACTGCACAGGCTCGTGCTCCTTCCTGTCATAAAGCTTTTCTCGTAAGTTTAGTCAGCCTGAATTTTTGAAGTAGTACTGTTCTCTTGCTGTATATTTTTCTCCTGTGGGAATCCGGATTTATTCTCCTTTTGGATACTTGAACTAGATGTACATATTCCTGTTGAGTTGAGGTTTCCCATTTCGAATAATTGTATTGGTACCCTCTGAAATGAAAATCTGATGTTGCCCATGACTTTTGTAAAGGTGCCTAGCACAGCACATAGCTGCAGCGTAGCACGGCTTGCTTCCTTGTCTGGTTCTGTGCCAGCTTCGTACGTGCTGTCCAAAATTCCATTTTCCCCGTAGCTGTGATATTGTTTGCCTCATGCACTCGTGTCTAATTTGGTGTCTGCCATCTCCCCAGGCTCTGTAATTCTTACTACCTTCCAAGTTTCTTTCTCCAACTTTGTGTTTCAAATCTGTCTTTTCCCTAACGTAGTGAACTTATTTTCTCCCCAAGTGCATTAGCTTGTAGTTCTTCAAGTTGTCATGTCTCTGTCTCTTGTTCTTACTTGATTCGTTAATTCTCGCTGATGAATTAAAACCCGGTTTATTAACTGGCAGTAGGACCAGGTACCAACAGGAAAAAAAGAAAAAAAAAAAAAATCTCCTTGTGCTCGGTACTGTACAAACATTGAATAAGAGAAGTTCTTTCCCTGAAGCCTTGAACTAATTTTCTTCTGTTAACAGCTCATTAAGAGAAGTTTTCCTGCACTTCTTTGTATTGAGCTATGGTACCCAGTCCCAAGAATACGTCACTGGACAGCTCATAGCCCCCTTTTATTGATCTCTCTTTTTTTACGTTCATCTTAGTTTTTATTCATGTCATAACATTTATTGATAATTTACTTGAGTGTGTTGCTTTCCATGTTTTATAATTAAACAAATATAGAGTGTACTTTTAGTAATACTGTAATCCTGTAGTGATCACGTTTTTCAGGAGAGACTGTTTTATCATTCCACATCTCTCCCTGTGGATAGATGTACTCCTCTGCAGCCTCACGGCAGTTTCTTGCTATATATTCCCATTGCTACATTGGGGGTGTGAAGACTAGATGTAGTAGACAACAGGCCAGAATAATGGTGCGGTTCTCTTCAGTGTTAGCACTGTGATTTTTTTCCTGCAAAGGATTGATGTTTCTTCCCCCATTATCTGCAGTTTCCAAGAGTAGCATTAAGATCCTTGTCTTTTGGACTGGACTCGAAACTTCCCTCAGTTTTTAAGTTTAGTGGCTTATTTGTGGAGGGGGAGAAGCAAACCCTGGAAATGTGTGTGCCCCTCCTGAAGCTCTCAGGGGTGACTGCTGGGCTTGGGAAAAGTGTCCGAGAATGTGTTGAACCAAAGTGGATCCCTAAACTTAGTGCTTTTAAAATTCTGTAACTTTTACTGTATACAGTTTTAAAACGAGAAGGCACCCAGGTTTTGATATGCTGTAACTTTGTAATCTCCTGGAAATGGAGCTGAGTGCTTGGTATCTCACTGTAGTTGGATCAGACATAATTTTATTTACATATATTTTCCAATTTTAAGGAAAAAATATTAGTATGTTTAATTTTTAGAACCAAACATTGGGAAAATAGTGTTTCTAACCAGTGACCAGTTAAAAAGGACTCTTCAGACAGGAAAAATTGTTTAAACTTGTCCTTAGCTCAGATCGTAAGATTTCGTCAGGGTAAATTACTCCATATTAGATACTTTCCTCAACAGTTTTGCTTCCTGCTGAAATTTCACACCACTGCACAGTCTCTCTTTCCTACTTTCTCACTGAAGTGTACCAGGTACATGTGAATCTTTACTTCGAGAGTTGAATGGCGGTCTGCGATCAGGCAGCGATGGGAGAAATGGAGGTGTGTTTCAAATATAGAAACCAAATAAATATGAGGAGAACAGAGCAGGTGCTTTGTTGCTCTTCTAGCTGCGTATAGCGTGTAGATACTGAGGTAGTAGGCATCTACCCATAGATAGACACGCACTCATAGATAAATGTGCAACCACCCTGAAGCCATATAAGGCAATGTTAGTGTAACTGGTCCTCCAGCATCAGAAAATCTGGAAACAAGCTGTGATAGCTTTATTTACCCTAGCAGGCAGTTACATTCAGTGCTTTTTCCCCTCTTGCGCTTTAGGGCTGTGTAGAACAGTCAGAAACGTAAATGCACTTTCCTTAGTGTGGTCCTGTTGCAAGTGTCTGTTTGTAAATAAATATTTAATATTTAATATTTATATTGGTTGTCTGCAATATTTTTATATAAATTATGCTTCAAAATACTAAAAGTGTATGTCACCATCTATGCTAACATTACTATAAAAGCTCAATTTAGCTGATGATAATTGTACACCTTTGTACATTCGCATGTATTTTTTTTGTTTGTTTCTGCACTTAATTTAATTTCCAAAAGACGTTAAAGAGATTTCAGTGATGGAAGTGCTTAAATGGTTTTAATCAGGCTTTGATGTGCACAAATCATTAAAGTGAGTAGGATGAGGAGATAAGAGTCCACAATTCTCTTTGTATAGTTTGGCTGCAGAGCAACTAATGGAGTATTTTTCCTATAGGGGAGGGTAAAAGCAAACCAAAAAAGCCACATCAAAATGGGAATTTAGTTTTTGTGTGATGTTACTTATTTTGTGGGCAGAGGAGTAACCAGTATTTCTGGAAAAAAAATCAGAAATCTGCCAATTTAATTTTCTAGTGTTTCATTACTATTAGCATAAGCATTTCCTTAGTTAAAGATAATTTAAAAATTACTTGGTGAAAGTCCAAATCTGAAAAATTAAGCCATTAAGATGAAAATTTCAGAAGAATTGAATATGGAGAAATGGGTTAAAGGACTTAATGGAGGAACACGTTGTAAATTTAATTTAGCAAGTTGTACTGTATTTTGGCATAAATAAGACTAGTAACATAATGGAAATTGCTGTGATTGAAAAGTGCTTGATTTTAGAATAATTTCTTAATACTATTTTGTTCTTTTAACTGCAAGTGCCGTGAAGCATAAAGATGGGCCAAGATGAGGTAAAATGGGCTGTTTTTTCTCCTATATCATGTCTTTTTTTGATGTGCTGGGTGGTCCTGTATGGAAAAGAGCTTACTGATAATTTTGTTTGTGTGTTTGGAGTAGGTTTTTGTATATTTGGGTGGGTAGGGGGCTGCTGGTGGTAGGCTTTTCTGTTTGTTTGTTTGAGATTTACCATTAAACCTACCAGTTGGCGTGTGGTTTGTACATCAGTGACCCGTGCTGGTATGTAGCTACTGCAATTCACGCTGGTTGTAGGCAGAAAGCAGTATGGCCACTGTACCTGCTTGATATATTGTTTTAAATTGACTGGTGAAGTTTGGGAACTACATTTAATTTTGTCCCTGTGATGCTGATAGGATAAATTAGCATCATGTTAAACCGATCTGACATGGTGAAAACTACGGTGTAGATAGCCTTTAAAAGATAAAGGGTGAAAAGGTTTTTCCTGGAGCAATGATTACTTCTGCTGAAATACCTGCACCAATTATATTTAACGAGGAAAAAATACGTTTGTACTGTGACACATTCTTAGCCAATAATTACCAGAAATATGTTTTACTAGGAGAGAGTTTTAACAAGTAGTCTTCAGCTTAAATTTGTTAATCACTAATAAACTCCTAAAAAATGACTTTTTTTTTTTTCTTCATTTTTTTCTCCAGTTTTCTCTTTTTTAAGAAAAAAATTACATTCTTTTATGGCCACATGAAGCATGATCCATGCTGAATTGACATTTAAAAATGTTTTCACAGTATCCTCTTCATGCACCTAATTGGCCCAAAGAGCTCGTGTTGATTTTTTTGTTTGTTAGGGGGTTTTTGGGGGGTAAGTCCAATTGCTGTTCGCTCTGCTGTTGTAGAGGAGCAGTGCGGGGGGGGGGGGGGGGGCACGGGCAGGGAGAGGGGAGCACCGGCGTGGCACTCCTGCTCGCTCTTCACGGTACAAGCCAGCATGTATTTAGTCAGAGGAATGTTAAAGTACGTTCAGTCATGATTTACTGACAGGCTCAAAAACTAAAGATGGTCAAAAATGGGTGTGGTTTAATCTTTGTTTCTATTGAAGAGGAATACAAAATTTGGATCTCATTGGCTGGTATAATGGGGTGATTTCTTGCTAGCGGGAGTGTACTTTGTATTTATACAATTTATTTTAATCCGTTATACAACTTAATATTTTTTTGAATTATTATATGTCAGAAAATAGTGAATCATACCTTAAAAAAAATTAATCTTAGCTTGTCCTTAGTAGAATTCAGTTAATTCAACCAAAAACGAGGAGTTGCCATCCGTGCCAGGTGCCTAAGAAAGGCAACAAAACTGTTTAATTGAAGCTAGTTTGTCCACCATATCCCTGGAAGCTTGAGCAATGAGAAGCATTTCTTGCCATGTAATTCCTGTAGCACTTGAAAGCAGTTTTATCTGTTAACAGAGACATTATCAGATTTAAGCTTTGTAACAAACTGATGCCCTGGAAGTCTCTGTATAAACTGAACTGGTCTATTGCATTAAGTGTTTTGAAATTCAACTGAATTTTGACAAGACTTTTGCAAGGTTGCTTGTGTTTTTCTTTAAATTCATATGACAGAAAGCTTAACTCCCTTCTCTAGTGGCAAGGTTCACTGAGTCTTGCTGACTTTAAATTATATATGTAATGATTCTATGTTTTGCACTTTCATGTCTGTCAAGTCTTTTAGCTTACAGTTAAAAATACGTTAGGAACAGCAGTTCAAAAACAGCTTGCACAACGCCTTTACTAGTTTATCAAATGCAGAAGTTAAGTTTTTGGCCTGGGTCGACCAAAAACTGTTTACATATCTTCTGCGGTAGATACTTCGTAATTAGTATTATTCATAATTATCACATCTCTGGTGCAACTGCGCGGCCCTCGGGTGGGAGCGGGTTGCACACGAGCGGTGCTGGTGCTCTGCGGGGACGACCGCGAAGGCACCGTTTGATTCCCGGCTGTCCTGCCTGGGACACAGGGACCCTGGGAACAGGGAGCAGCGCAAGTTCTCTCCGGGGTGTCTCTTTTTGGTGCTTAAATCTGATAGACCTGCGAACAGCGTGACTTTTGCTTTAAGGCCACTTCCAGAAAAGTGAGAAAAAGCTGTAAGAACTTTGAGGGGAAAAAAACCCCCAACTTAACGTCATTAGGGGAAAAAAGGTAACGTCACTTTATTAAAATGGTTTGTATAGCTAAATTAATGTTTATCAACTGTTTCCTGAAGCAATTGATACTATACTAAATGTCTTGGTACTCAGTGGCTGCTGAAATTTTAATGTTTTTCTCAGTCTGCTTATGGGGATTCTAAAATACAGGTGGCATTTAATAGGTAGGATGAAAGGTTAAAACTTCCCAACTTTTTTAACTAGTGTTTGTTTGGAAGCACTGCACATCAAAGCTGTGGCTTTCCTGCTGAATTTCAGCTTACCTCTGTAGATAGTTCTGGTCCCTTCCTCTCGCTTGAAATTTTTTTTTGCTTTGTCTGCAAATCTTAAATACTCCTCTAGTGTTTTTTTCCAAAGTTTAACTAATATGCACTCTCATCATCTTAGTGTACTTACATTGAAAAAGGAGGTTTTAAGTTACCAGGAAGTATCCCAGGTCTCAGAGCTGTCATGTCATTCACGTATTGATAGCAGTTTTTAGACAGGTAGCAAATGGTAATGAATTTGGTAAACGTTTTGCATACAAGTTAGGGTTGAAAACTGGGAATTGGAGTTAAAGTTCTTATTCTCTCTTTTCTGGTATGCAAAATTGTGGATTTTAAGAAGTCTACGAACCCTTCCAGTTCTCAAAATGCAAAGCAATCCTGGAAATACCGTAACTGCTAATGGGGACTGTTGGTGCTATGTGAGTTCAAGCTGTCACTTTTGAAAAGATACTTCCATGCTGACATGCATGAACTCGGTTGGCTTTTTGATGCTTCCCCTCCACCCCCTTCGGTTGTTCTGGTAACAGTGTGGAAACGTTCACTTTGTTGTGCTACTCGGTCGTTCTGTAGCATACCTCGAGAGTTTTCCCATGTTTCTGAAGAGAGTTAAATTATAAAATGGTGAAGTTCCTTAACACCGGCTACTCTGCTCACCTGCTCTCCAGCATCCTCTTGGTCTTGTTTCATCAGTCATAACCACGCTGCTCATCAGCTGTTGCAGACAAAGTCCACCTATGATGCTGTGATGCAAAAAACATAGGCAGTAATTTAATGAGACTTTTGTGGATTTGGGGGGGGGTGGGGGGAGTGTTTGTTAGATTTTTTTGTTGTTGTTTTGTTTTAAACAGGTTGCTTATTCCTGCTCTCTAATGCTGATATGACTCTTTTGGGGACCACGGAGTGTTTGAACTTAACTGTGTTCAAAAATAACTCTGCTCCCAAAATACCTATTTTGAACCTGCACAGATTTCCCTAATTCAGCTTAACCAGCTCCAATAAATGGCTGTGTCAGCACAACCAGGAGAGTGGTGCGGGCAGGAGCACGACACGGGGTGGGAACTGCTTTGGGCGTCTGCCCTGGACCAGGGACTAGGAACCACACCCGTACTGTGCTCTCAAATTTTAAAAATTACCTTTTGCTTTAAGTACCAAGTAGAGCTGGGTGCATGATGTATTAATAGCTCCAAAATATTCTATTACTGCTGCTTGTGTTGTGAGGATGCATCAAATAAAAGGTGTGTTTAGCAAATAAGCTGTGCTTGAAAGGGCAAGGGGAAGAGGCAGAGATGCTATCGATATTTATACAGCGCTGTCATGTGGAAGAGGCCTTACTACTGTGAGCAGTTACAAAAGACCTAAGTGGTTTATACAGTGCCAGAATTTATTATCTCAAACCCTGATGTTCATTTTAGTAGGTTATGCAGTAGAACGTGTGAACCTTGGTTACAATAGGAAGTCCAAGATAAATGTCCTGTGAGACAGTGCAAGCAGATGATCTTTCAATAAGGCTGGAGGAAATGGCAGTTAAACCTGGGTGGTGTATGTGATAAACTTTTACTCTCCTTGCTTTTTCTGTAGTTCTGTTAAGATGGGAGAAGAATGTGAACCTTGAAATGAATGTGATTTTTCCCTTATGCCTTTTCACTCTTTTAGTTTAGATGGCACCTCATTAAAACGTTGTCTACTGTTTCAGATCTTATACAGAGCATATTTATCAGAGAATTTCTGTGATGTGAATCCTTTCTTAATTCTAATCCTGTAGAGTTCATAACACTCAAATGTAATGACATCTTTTATGAAAGTAAATTAATGTGAGGAAGTCAGAACTATAATAGCCAGATTAATGTTGGATGTCTGAATAACTATTGCTTAATAAAATTTAAACACCAATTGTCTTGGCTTCAAAGTTGAAACAGAAGAACATGTAGGCACAGGAATTCGGTTATTAAGTTTCTGCCCAATTAAACTGCAGAATATTGTTGGGAAACAGTATTAGAATATGTTTTGGTTAGCCTGTGTGGACATGAAAAGATTGCATGTAAAAAATTTTGTGTTCGTGATGCTCCATCTTTGCACTGTGCAAATTACAGAATCTACCAGCGATGGAGGATTGAAAGGATGAGGGGAATGTCGTTGTTTGAGTGTGAGATTGAATTGGGCTGAAGTTTGCCGAGTTGAGATTTGCATGAGAAATAAAATTGTGTTCCTGGTGGATGGCAAAGCTCTGCTGAGTTCAGTCTGCTCTGTGTAGTACTTTTGGTTTTCTTATTTTCTGAACTGTAGGATGTCAGGACTTGAGCTTCAGATGATGTTAAAAAGAATATCATTGCCTTGGTTAAGAAAGCCCATATCCCTGAAAGTAGTTTTGGTATTGCAAGATGAAGCAAATAGAAATGCAAAAACTTGGGAAGGTGTCGCAGATGAGTGTTTTCAAGAATTCGATCAGCGGTTTATGTCTAAAAAATTATATGTGCGCAATCAATCCTTTATATCGCTTAGGATTACAAAGTTTAGCATGCTACTTAATCACTTACCTTCCATCCAGGCGTCCAGTGTTAGTTCGCTCCGAAGTTCGAACCCTCGGGTTTCCCGAAACAGACTTTCAGGCATCGAATCTCATAAAAATAAATAATGTAATAGAGTGGTACAGCAGCAGGGTCGGCTCTAGCTGGATGTCTCCGAGGAGGGACCAACCCGAACAAAGAAATCCCTGGGCAATTAAACCTCTATGGACTATTCACCCGCCCCTCACGCGCTCTTCACGCGCCTTCCCCGCGCCCCGTGGTCCAATAGTGATCCCGGTCTGAGATCCTCCGACACCTCCTGACTCCTTATTGGACTCCCGCACCGTCTCCAGACAGGCCGTTCGTTATCTCCTCGAGTTGCAGCTGCTGTTGACGATGGTAGCCTTGAAGCCTCCTTATCTCCTGATTTACGCTGGCGCTGGAGGCCCCTGTTTTGACTAAGTGAGTCCACGTTCAGTAAATCTAAGTGAAAGTTTACAGCTTGCGGCCTAAGGCTTCGGCAAATCGAGCTACTCGCAGCGAGTCAGTAAAGCTAAGCAAACAGCATCCTAAATCACAGAATATTACAACTTTAAGTGATTCGTTCCATTTAAAACTTACTTGAGCTAAACGACTAATATCTCTTAACGTTGAGAGGCATCCCTGCTCAAGGGGAGAGTTTCATGGCGCGCAGTCCAGTTGCCGTCCAGGGAGAGCTCAAATCGGGCTCATCCAACCATCCGTTGTTGGTAAAAGATCTCGTTGCTGGAGATCGCCGCCGTGCAGCCGCGCTGCCTAGCCGGGAGAGCTCCAAGAAGGCTCACTTAGGCCGTCACATTTACGGGATAAAGTGGTTGGCTCGTGGACAAATTGCATCCAGTGGGAGAGGCATGCACCAGGCTCCTCGTGCCCACCGCGTTCCCTGTGCCGCTCTGCTCCTCGGTGGGTTTGCCAGAGGAGTTCTTGGCCCGGCTACGGCTCAGGCGTTTACCTCCTTTGGAGCCGGTACCAAAATACTGCTGGTTTGGTTAAAGGGGGTCGAGCGCATCTGTCAGAGAAGGCAAAGCTGAAATTCCGCTTCGCTTAGCAGCAGAAATAAGCTTTACTTCTGGCTCAGGCTCGGTTATCGATAACAAGAGTACGTTGAGGCTCCTCTGTCTTACCTGACTTCGGAGTCCTGACTTGGCACTGTGGTAGGTGCAGAAAGTGACCATTTCAGGAGATGATGGCTTTGTTGTATCAGAGCATTCAATCTTAGAGATATTCTTTGAGAGTCAGTAACACCGCTGTTGGGTCATTGCTCTGTGGGGTCTGTGCCGTCTGCCTGTGCGGTTCCTTTGTGGCAGGTGGAGGGACAGTTGATGGAGGAATGATGAACCTTCCTCTGCTGTGTGCGTCCCCCGAGAGGAGGAGAGAGCAGGGAGTTGTGCTGTCACTTCCTAGGCTTCCCTATTTCTCTACTGTTTCTGAAGAGACAGGATGAAAAGGAGGGACTGAAGTTGATGTCCCATGAGCAGCTCTGCTCTCTATGAAGAAAAAGAGCTGGGACCTTTGTTTCTGTGTAAGGTTAATCAGGGGGAGGGAGGAACTAGACGTTTTCATTACTGTGTAATACTTTTGCACAAAAATACGACTTTTTAAAGAACGGGTAGGTTTGGATCTTTTAAGATCCCTTGAGTAAATTACATCAAACCAGTCTTGCAAATTCTTCCTGGATGTAAACAATTTTAAGCTATTTTAGGAGTATATTTTAGAAGCGCACTTAAAACTCAGTTTTAAATGAGCTGTATTGCAACTGCTAAAGTTAGGAATTTCTTAAAATCCAATTGCTGGGTGTTAACTTTTACCTTAGTCCAGATGCAGTCCTTGCTTCTATGTGCTGAATCTCATGTATATAATATACCCATTTCTCATCTGAACTTGTTTAATGAAACGTTATACTTACAGAGCCTCTTTAGTTCTGAAGGATCCCCAAGTCCTTTTCCAGTAGTTAGTGTTGAGTTACAAATGATCACTATAATTCTTTTATCCATCATTGCAGTGTGGTGGCTTCTCAAGTAGAAGACGCTGGCTGGCTAATACTTGGGTAACTCGATACAGTTTTGAGGCATGAAGGGGGAATCTGGCACATAAAACTAAAGAGCAGGATGTAATTACTTGCAATGTCCTTTAACTGAGACACTGGAATTAACAACATGCTCTTACAAAAATTACTGTGAAATTTTTCTTGACTAACGGTGGTGAAGGATTTGTGCTCATTTGTCTGAGAAGCAGCGGCAAGTCCAGGCACATCGTGCTTTCTTGGGGATTTCTGCGGTGTTTTGGAGCTGAGCAAGAAGAAGTGCCTACAGCAAACTGCTAGCTCTGCCCTCCCTGGTAGTTCTCATGAAACATTAACCTGACCTAGTCCAACTTACTTTTTTTTTTTTTTTTTTTTTTTTTTTAATAAAGGTCTCCCACCCTCATAATACGTACAAAGGTGTTCACATCCAGCTCTTACAGTACTTTATGATCTCCCTGTTAAATGTGCAGAAGGAATCCCTGACATGAAGGGTGTGGGGTAGAAACATTTGTGTTAATATTATAGAAAGGAGACATTTGTGTTTATATTAATGGAATCACTGGTTTGTATCGTGTTACCAATACAGTTGTATTTGCATTGTTATTACCAATAGCTCAGACCTTCTAATGAAACCTTGGAAAGAGGGATAGCTCTCTTCTAGAGACGGAGCTATGTGAAAGTTCATTCTCATCAAAATATCTAAATGAGATTATGGCTCAAGCTTTCTTACGCTCACGTATGCAGTCTTACTGTGTGAGTGTGCCTAACAGCGAGTTGATTTATACTGAGTTATAATTTAAGAATAATGCTGGTATAACCAACCTTTTCTTTGGTGGAGCAGATAACCATTTGCAGTTGGACCCACCCCAGGCTAAATACCCCTCCCTTGGCACAGAATACCACTGCGGTATTAACCAGAGCTGATGGAAGACTGCAGCCTTTCTGTCAAAAGGTGCGAGGGAGAGAAATAAAACAGAATATTTGTCCTTTTGAAAAGTTGTTTTTTCCTGTTTCTTGACACATATGAATATTATTTGAATTCTCCGTAAACTCTTTTTCTTAGTTTTGTTCCCAATTCCAGTGTTATAAAACTCTATGGAGATGACTTTGATTGTAGTACTTCCATATTTGCAACATTGTGATTATCCTCTAAAATACTCTTTGTACTTTGTTGTGCAAAGCTGTATCATTTTAGTAGGAAATGTTTTATTTTTTTCTGTGTGTTTTTTTTCTTTACCGTAACATAGAAAGCTAGAAGTTAAGACTACACATTCACTTTTATGTAGTAAGTATAGTAAGTAAGTATTAAATAGTTCTTGGTGACACCAGAGCATGTTCCTGTTCTGTGTGGTGGTGGGTTTGTGTTAACTTTGTTGTTGCAGGGCAGTTATTTTTTAATTTCTCCCTTTTTTAACAGTTCTTATGTGAGTGCATTTGTATTAAAAGCTGACAGAGTAGTGTTTAGGATTGTGTACTTGATTTTAGTGACAGGACTAGTAGCTATGCCATACTTGACGCACGAGTTGGGAGAAGCATGCCATGCTGACTCCTTAGATACTTCTTGCTATTCATGGTACAAGTAAGAAAAATACTTGAAATAGGTAACAGGTGTCTTTGGGAGAGAGTTGGATGCAGTGTTAAGGCAGTTTCTGGTATTTTTAAATGCCTTCTGAAAACATATCATTCCTTATTACAAGCAGGATTGCCAGCTTTTTTTTCCCCTCCTTTTTTTTTAAAATAAAAAATATTCGAGTTGTCTGTGCTTCACGCAGCTGGGTGTGCCCTGCATGAAGTGCTAGATACTGTGTGTTCTCTCTGAAGACTGTTTATCGTTCATGGCCAAATGTTGTCAAACAAAATTTGTGTTTCATCACAGCCAATTAACCGGCACTGGATAAATGAACTGTTTGATTTCTCTTGCTTATGAAACCAATTGAGATAGAAAAAAGCCCTTGAGTTAAATGAGGATGTCCTGAAGGAAGTCAAGGTGTTGTAAACATGCTTTGAAGATCCACTAATGCCTGCCTGAAGAGCAGTGGGTTTGGATCACTTTTTGGTGGGTTGCGCGTAGAGGGTTCCTCAGGCAGAACTTCACCTTTGATGGTTTTGCCTTACGGTGCCTGGGAAGACGGAGCGATGCTGCTGCTGGTGAGGGTGCTGGTGAACTTGGACAAGGACAGGCTCTTGGATGCCTGTTGCGGTTCACGAGGGGTGAGAAGTAGGCTGTTAGTCCTACGCCTGTACCCAGCGATTGGCCAAGGTCCTCTTTCCTTTAACAGCGTTGCCAGTAAAACTTTGGCAATGTGGGTGTGTTGGATTGTGGGGTTTTTTTTTTTTTTTTTGTAAACTGAAAGTGTGGTCCAAAAGTCCCATCCCTGGGATCTGTCCCCCTGCCCCTGAGCTGAGGGAGCAGGAGGTGGGAAGCAGGAGAAGGCTGCAGCTGGTGGGCAGGGCAGTGGCAACGCTGCAATTTCATAATGCGAGTTATAAAGTCCATGATGATGATTGCTTGAGTGAACCCTAGCCAAAGCCATGCCCTTTTTCGATTAAGGATGCACAGAAATACCAGATAGGATTTAGTAAGATGTTGGAATGAGAAATGAAAATTGTGTTTCTGGTATGGATGATTTGAATGACGCTCGACTAGTTCATGTGCTCATTACGTCTAGATCAGCGGTTAACAGTGGTTAAAGACTATACGCAAGTGAATTTTGTATCAGAAGTTTCCGTGAACTTCCTGCTGAATTTCCTTCCTTCTTTCTTCGTATTGAGCTGGAGAAGAGGCGTGAGATTTGAACAGAGTCAGTTGTGTAGTGAAATCACATACTAAACAGACTGTGCAGAGTACAGCGTGGCTAACTGTGCACAAATAATGACTCAAACCATATAGAATTAGACTTCCTAAAAATGGAAATACTATGCTGTGCTTTAGGCCCATTTTCAAATTTCTTTTAATTTTTTAACTTTTCTTTCTCCAGATGTGGAAATTAAGGTGACTTTGGTCCTTGCTGTGGGGGCATTAGTTTTGTCTCTCTTAGCCTGGCTCTGTTCCTCCTAGGTGTTCTCACTTTTGCTCAGGCCTCCCGGGAAGAGGGAAAGGGAAATTGTAGCAGGATCCATTTGACGGCAGCGGCTACAAGTCAAAAAGTTCTTCGTCTTCCTCTTCCAGGCCTGGCGTGCAGGGAGGGAGGAGCAGCGATGCTGTCCTCTTGCCCAGAGGGTGGGGTAGGGGTGGCAGCTCAGCTGCACCAAGCCGCTCCGGGCTCTTTTATCTTGTGGGAAAAGGTTTAAATCTGGGATGCAGGTGTGGATGTGGGAGAGGGAGAAGCGGTTCTGCCCCCGTGCAGCTCTGACTGTGTCTGCGGCAGTGGTGGGAGTGGTGGTGGTGCGGCAGAGCTCCTTCCCACCAGTCAGCATCAAAACTGGGAGACAACGGGGCTTCTCATGCCAGCCTGAGACAGGGCTGGTGTCCACTCCGACTTGGGCAAAAAAACTGAGGACCAGCAAATAGTACATAACTTCGATCACAGTAGTAAATTTTAGATAGTGGATTTTAAAGGTTTGTTATAGTTAGGAGTGGTCTGAAAACTTAGTTTTGCAATTTCCCCTATGCTGAAGTTAATTGCTAGCAGTGTTGATTTAGTAGGCAAGCCTTAGTCTTCTGCTTTTCAAAGGACCTCTACTGCTTACATTTCCTGAACAAAGGCAAATTTATCTTCTGTTAAGTTTCATGGCTGTGGAAGATACGAATTTGACTGGGAAATTGTCTGAAGTACAGAGTTAAGGAAGCCCCGCTAACTTCATTTATTTACACATTTAATGCTAGTGTGATTTTAATAGCTTAGTACACATTGTAGGCACTTAAAATATCTCTGTATAGAGATTTAGAAGATCAGATACAAACAAGTCTAACTTGAATCACATTCGAACTATTGACTTTAATACAAAATTTAAAAGAATTTAAAAAAACCTAAACCCAATCCCCATACAGTCAAAGTGACTACCCATGAAGATGTTTATCCTTTACTATACTACAAAAGACTGGGGAGGAGTGTTAAGAAGTGTAATTAGCTGGTATATTTCTGATGAGTAATTTTACGTTGACCTGGCAGGTATAGCCAGATCAGCTCTAGTTTTGCTCCAACTCTGATCTCAAGTGGATCTTTGCTATAATGTTCCTTTCATGTGATAGTGTTGGTACAAATGTTGTGTTTTTTCCCTCAGTCCCAAGAGTTATAGTAAATGTTGATACAGTTTTGAAAGGTGATGCTTGTCTCTGTAAAAACTAGTAAAGGTCTTTGTTAATATTTAATTCTCTATTTGTTAAATGTAGCTGTAAAATTCTTAGTTAAGATTATAATCTTCTAAATGTGTAGCTGTATATAATTCACAATCTTCGTGTATTGATGTGAATGAACTGCTCAAAGATAGAGCCTTGCCTCACATTTTGCCTTTAATGGCTTAGATTCGAACTGTTCCAGTTGGCTTTAACTGATCAGTATCTGTAATTAAATCTGATATTTGTCTCTGCTTAAATCCTACATGTATAAGAAATTGGGCTGCATTCTGAAGAATAAGGTTTTTAAGCCTCAAACTTATTTTAAAAGTTTGCCTTTAGTACCAAAATGATCCAGGTAGTTCGCTTGCCACGTGCCAGTGTACGGGTCCCTCTCTCAGCAGCCAGCCTTGATGTTCACTTGCAGTTACATGAGGTCAGCTGATTATAGGATAACTGGAGAAAAGAGTGATTTTTCATATATAATTTAAAAGTTATGGTATTCATAGGCTTGATATCAGCATCAAGTTGCATTATGCTAATGCTTTTACCTTGTTTACAAGGCAGGGAAATGCAACAAACCCGTCGCCTTAAAAAGCATCAAAGATTTAAACTTACAGTGTGGGTTTATTCTGGTTTTGGCATCCTCTTAGGTTTCACTATATTCAGAGTAGTAGACAATATGAAGCCAAATGAGGCTAAAATGTTATTAAGGTGAAAAGACTAACATTTTAAAAACTGATAGGTTGAAGTCATCTTGTTTAGAATGGAATAGCTGGTTTTGCATAGCTTTCAAAGTAATGCTGTAGCAAATAATTTTTTTTTTTTTTTAAATAATCAGGCAGCTGTCTTAAAAACATGAAATAATGATCTTCTAAGCAGATGACATTTTCATTTTAGACTGCAAATTATGTGGAAGAACATCTATTTATTTCCTGGAAGCACCTACCATACTTTTTGCAGATCAGTAAGGCACATTTATAAATCTCTTGATATGAAGGGTAGCACATGTTAAAAGAGTTAGTTCCACCTTATTTATCAGCTTATTTTGTTTACTCCTTTAAGTCGCAGTGCTTTATCAAGCTTGAAAGGAATCTTTTCCAACTTTTTTTTTTTCATGTTGCAACAATTTGACCTATTTCTGTTAACTAAGCAGCAAGACCAAACTGCAAATTAAAATTTGTAAGATGGGGGATTGGTAGTTTTTTAATCTGCATTTTTGCAGTAGGAGAACACTGTATGGTCTAAAGCAAAAGGTGCAATATTGCCAGAACTTCACTGAAATTACTGCTTTGAGTAGAAATGTCTTTTGGGAGTCAGGGAGGAAGGGAGACCTGGAAACAACATCAAAGTTGAGGTTAGAATATGTGGGAGAATGGGTGCCAATAAAGGTATGTCAGCAGCAAAAATAAACCCAAAACCAGTAGAAGTCAGGCACTGAATGGGTGGGGGGGATAAGGGAGTAAAATTGCAGAACATTTGGGGGATGTGGAGGAGAAAAAGTATTTTGGAAACGAATGGGAGATATACAGCGTGGGTTGAAATAGCTAAATGATTCAAGCAGGTGAAATGGTTTGAAATAGTTACTTGCCTGAGGACTTTGTGGATTTTTTCATTTTTTTATTACTGCATAAACTTTCCCTGTTAGAAACAGAAGCTAGCTGTAGACTGTGGGTTACAGCTCTTCTAAGCGTGAGGTGTCTTAAATTGGACAAACATCTTTTCAGTTTTGAGGAGCTGTGGTCAGCAGGGGCTTCATAACTGAGATCATTCTTTTGGCAAAACAGGTACAGGAGCTAACTGTGTGCACTTGCATCCCTCCTCATTTCCTTCTGTGATCAGAAATTTTTTTTTTGTTCATAGCAACATGAACCGTGAAGACCGGAATGTGCTGCGTATGAAAGAAAGGGAAAGGCGAAATCAAGAAATTCAACAGGGTGAAGAAGCCTTTCCACCTAACTCTCCTCTCTTTGCTGAACCGTACAAAGTTGTGAGTTTATGCAGTTCTTACAAATGCAGTTTTTATAGCAGAAGTCATATGCAAATTCATATTTTAAATTTCTTTTTATCTGCATTCTTTTTAAATCCACAGCTCTTATGCTAACCAAGTATTTAAGCAGGGCTTGAAAATAAGGATGGACAGTTACTAACCAGCTCTACTGGCAGATTTATAATAATGCTTATTACTATAAGGGGATATATAATCCTTTATATATTAAGGGAGGGGCTGCTTTGCAGGGAGTGAGAAAAGGGATAATAAAATAATGAAGTTTTTCGGCTTTCTTCTGCTTTTGCTACAGTGACTCGAAACAATTAAACTGTCCGTTGTGTCATGCTGTCCTGGCTGGGATAGAGTTAATTTTCTTCCTAGTAGCTGGAATAGTGTTGTGTTTTGGATTCAGTATGAGAATAATGCTGATAACACACTGATGTTTTCAGTTGTTGCTAAGCAGTGCTTATACTAAGTCAAGGACTCTACAGCTTCTCATGCCCAGCCAGCAAGAAAGCTGGAGGGGCACAAGAAACTGGGAGGGGGCACAAGAAAATACATCCAGGACAGCTGACCCAAACTGGCCAAAAGGGGTATTCCATACCATGCAACGTCATGCCCAGTGTGTAAACTGGGGGGAGTTGGCCGGGAGGGGCAGATCGCTGCTTGGGGACTAACTGCGCGTCGCTCGGCGAGTGGTGAGCAATTGCATTGTGCGTCACTTGTTTTCTATATTCTAATTCTTTTATTATTAGTATTGTCATTTTACTATTATTATAATTATTACTATTTTCTTCCTTTTCTGTCCTATTAAACTGTCTTTATCTCAACCCATGAGTTTTACTTTTTGTTTTGGTTTGGGTTTTTTTTGATGCTCTCCCCTATCCCACTGTGGGGGCAGGGGGAGTGAGCGAGCGGCTCCGTGGTGCTTAGTTGCCGGCACATGCCAAATTGCTTTTTTTGGGTGCTTTAGCCTGTTGCTACACTTTCTAACCTTCAATCAGTGTAATCCAGACTTGGGTAAGTTCAGAAAGAGAATGTTTAAATAGGAGGTTAATTTTAAATGCTGAAATGCTTGATATGATAGAATTATCAGCTTTAACTAGTATGCCAATTATTTGTATCTGATTTTTTAGTTTGTTTTAGTCTTGTACAGCTTTAAACCTGTGCTAGGTTTCCACGTAGATTTGCTGAACAGAACTGGAAAAAATAGCCTAATTTTGAGAGAGCTAAAAAAGTACAATTTAAGATTTTCATTATGTAGCTCAAAGCTCGCTTTGAAAGCAAACCCATTCCCTTATCACAATTTCAGCTGGTTTGCAAGAAGTAAAACATTGTGACTGAAAACTGTGCTCCTGCAGGAGGAAAGTTGAGAGATGGTTTTTTTTGTTGTTTTTTTTTTTTTTTTATTCCTGTCCTCCCATCACTCTACTGTGCTTGATAACCAAATCCCACATGTATGAAGTTAACTAAAGCTGCTTGGAATGCATGGGTAATGGTACAGTATACCTGATTGGAAAACAAACTGGTTATGTAAGAACAAACCTTTTCTTATATATAATCTTGTTGGCAAAAAGAATTATGCCAGTATAAATACCAATTAAAAATTACACGCAGTGGGAAGGTTAAGCTGATTTTATTTTACTGTTAATTAAAACTTTTTAGGACTAATACATTCTGTATTAGAGAAATAGTCTTTAAAGGTGAGAGTCTTTAAGGTGACAGTAGGCATCTACAATTTTTAAACTTGCATCCAACTCACCAATGCATTATTTGAAGCACTGATTAGTGCTGTTTCAGCTGTTCCTGCTGCTGAAATACATCTTTTCCTTATGCTTTGTTAAATTACTGCTTTAAGAACTAAAATTGGGAATTGGAAACAGTGGCAAAAAAGACATGGATGTTAGCCACGATCTTAGCCCTGAAATTTAGAACTGCAGTAATTGTCAAGTCAATTAGCTGAAAGTGAAGTTGTGATTTTTAAAGCCTTATTTTTCGAATTGTTTTCACAGACCAGCAAAGAAGACAAATTGTCTAGTCGTATTCAGAGCATGCTTGGTAATTATGATGAAATGAAGGATCTTATAGGAGATAGATCGCTACAAAAGCTTGTTGGAATTCCCAAACCAACCGTACCATCAACACCAGATGAAAAATCAAACCAAAGTTTCTTTGGTGATCAGAGACATAATACCAGCTCACATCAGAGCAGCAAATGGACTCCTGTAGGACCAGCACCTAGCACTTCCTCGCAATCTCAGAAACGGTCCTCAGGTTTACAGAGCGGACACAGTAGTCAGCGTGGCAGTGGCAATAACACTAGCAGTAGCGGCCAGAGGCATGACCGTGACTCATACAGTAGCAGCAGCAGCCGCAAAAAAAGCCAACATGGGTCCGAACACTCCAAACCCCGTTCTTCCAGTCCTGGAAAACCATCTGCTGTTTCTTCGTTGAGCTCCAGCCATTCGAGATCTCATGGAAATGATCACCACAGCAAAGAACATCAACGTTCAAAATCTCCCCGGGATCCTGATGCCAACTGGGACTCTCCCTCCCGTGTACCCTCATTTTCAAGTGGACAACACTCTAATCAGTCTTTTCCACCTTCACTAATGTCCAAGTCCAGTTCAATGTTACAGAAACCCACTGCGTACGTAAGGCCAATGGATGGACAGGAATCCATGGAACCAAAGTTATCTTCCGAACACTACAGTAGTCAGACTCATGGCAGCAGCGTGAATGAGCTGAAGCCTAGCAGCAAAGCACATCTAACCAAGCTGAAAATACCTTCTCAACCACTAGATGTAAGTTGCTGTCTGTTTCCTGGCTCCTTAAATATAAGTCCCTTTGGGCTGGGATTTTCCAGCTTGTTTAAAATCCCAATCTACATAACCAAAATCTAGTTTTTAGTAAACACTGTGTTTTTTTGTTACACAAAGCATCTTAAACTTACGCAGTGAAGACCTGTATTTCAAATGGGCAATGTACAAAAGTAGTTATTTTTTTCCTTCTGCTTCTTCCATGTGGATACTGTGATCTTCTTTAAATAAAGGCTGAGACATTCAGATAGGCTAACTTAACCCAGAGAGGCTAATTTTCATAGAGTATTTCTATAGTCAGAAGTTAGTGAAATAGTAGGATATTCACAAATATTTTGACAAGCTATACATACATTGTCATTACTGGGGGCCATGTTGTCTTAGACGAGTGATACCATCTGCATATATCAGACTTTCTTTTGAAGTGTGTAGCAATTACTAGATGTGATTATTATACCTTCACCTGGGGAAAATAAGCTAACCCTAAAGCACACCAAATTGAACAGGGTTCAGAACTTTTATCAGGTATGCTGGATACAAAATACTATTGGGTTAACAGCTTTTTAGTAGTTTGGTAAATCTTGAATGGTTAAGGCACAGACTCTGACTACAGCTCCCTTACAAGGAGAGTGCCTTTCTTAATAATAAAATGTCATTGCATCTCCTATTTAATTGCTTGAATCGTCGTAGCTAGAGAAAAGCATTTGTTCCTGGGATTTCAATGAATAGCAAAATAAGATCCAGGGCACAGGTAAGGAAATTCGAAAATAAATTATTTTCTCATTTGTGAAGACTTGACATGCTGATGCAGTGAATCGTATAGTAGCTTTGCTTCCTTTCTGCTTGTAGCGGTCAGGAATGGAGAAGATTAATAGTTCCATAATTATTGCTGTTTCTAGATTCATGCTTAATGTATGTTTTACTTCATAATGCAGTTTGTCATTACTGTGCATTCACAGTCATGCATTTGAATTCAGATATTATCCAGTGGCTTCTTCCAGGAAATGATTGAAAGCTATGATTCTCTTTCCTTTCTCTCTAGAAGTTTTTAATATTACTGACTGCCTATGATCACTTTAACTGTCAAGTGAAAAGTAAGAGATTATTGTTGCAGTTTTATAGATCTCATGTATTTGCTTTTCATAACTGGATGTGACTCATACCATAAAAATATGGATCTATCTGATATTAAAATTAATGTTGATGAAAAGAATTAGCAAGGTCTGTTTGTATCTATATAGAGTCCATATGAATCATGATAAGGATTGAAGTTTATTTTTAACTGTTTCTAGCCCCCGGGATCTTTTAAGGAAAATTTGCTGTAGGAGACATTAATCTTGAGTTTTGATTTGTAGGCATCAGCATCTGGTGATGTGAGCTGCGTGGATGAAATTCTAAAAGTAAGTTCTCTGTGCTTTTGTTCATAACTTACTTGTTGAAAATACAAACATTACTAAGGAGGTGGAAAGTACTGTGCAGTTGCTTAGTGCCTTCTAAATTGACTTGGCTGCAAGTTATTACAGGAGGGCTCTTCAATTACTCCTCCAGCACAGGTAGACCAGGGAAAACTGGAAGCAGAGCTGTGTGCAAGCTGGGTGCTGGGCGTTGCTGGGTGTGCACATCATCTCCTGGATATCCTCACTGCATTCCTGTTCTAGGCCCCCTCCCTGTTAACCTAACCAGAATTACCCTTTTCTTCCACCAAAATACAGTCCTTAAATTCTGATGTCTTTTTAGATTATAGTAATTTTTTTGCTATCCCACAGCAGAACTTTCCCTTCTCTTCTACCTAGGTTATTTTCTCAAGTCTTTTTACCCGCTGTGATCCCCTGGTCATATGTCTACTATAACAAAAGAATCCTCAGATTCCCCTTGAGCATTTCCATGGCTTACCATTTGCTCTGACCTTCAGTACTCCATCATCCTTGGAGATGCTCTGAGAGAATGCAAAGCACTTTCTTTCCAGCTTCAGGCGTTTGATTTTCCCCTTTTTTCCTTGAACTTCATAGGCTTCCCTTTCCTAGGATTCTTCTTTCTACCCCTGTATCCTACGTGTGCTCTTCACAGGCTGAAATGATCAGACTCTGACTTCTACTTCAGTTTATGTTCAGGCCAACCAATTCTATTGATTTATGCCTTTCTGCTTGTTACTATGTCTTAACTATCTGTTCTCATGGGTAACAATTTAAGATTTAGGTTTCAGTGCAAAATCTTTGTTACACATTTGGGAAATTAAGATTTGAATATAAAGCTTAGCGAAGTGTGGACAATGAACTGAAAACTGAGAGACAGGGTTACCATTTGAATAAGATTGTAACTTGAAATCTTTGCTTTAATTTTGTTAATAGCTTTCCTTTTTTGTTCTGGTTGTAGGAGATGACCCATTCTTGGCCTCCTCCACTGACTGCTATTCATACACCATGTAAAACTGAACCATCAAAATTTCCTTTTCCAACAAAGGTCAGTGCTGTAGTCAAATACTGAGTGCTGTTGAAGGAGTAACTCCTATTAAAGATCAGGATTTTGGAACTCTCTTAAATTCAATTCTGTATAGTTCTGGGATTGTTTCAGTATCTCTCTATCTTGCTTCACAAAAACATTTGTCAGCAGTAGCCTTACAAAGAATGTCATCATTTTTCCTCTGGTTTACACACACACTGCAGTCTGCAAAGATGTCTATAATATAACTTTCCTTTTACTTTTTAATTTTTGTTTCATAAACTCAAACCTTCTTCAGGATACTTCTGAAGCTTGAAAATGCCATTGAACCTTTTTCCCCTATTAGGGAAATGCTTTGCACCATTTTGTGTAGAACCAAGCAAGTGTTGTGTTTACCTCCATCTAGCAAAGTCGTGGAGGCTGGTAAATGCTAAGAAATTTAATATGCTTTTCTGCATAAACTGAATTTTCCTCATTATTTTGAAGTCCATTAATAGTTCTATTAGATCTTACATTTTCAATTACAAAAAAATTAAACCAGTTTTAAAGTCAGATGTTTTGCTGAAGAAATTTTCAGATCACTTGTTCCGAAAGATCCTCTTCCTAACCTCCCATGTACTTAATAACTACTGAAGTGTTTAAGCTATTAATTCTAAAGAAAAATCAGTCACTCTTTGCTGCTGTTGACAGCCCAGGGCACGTTTCCAGGAGACCTGCTTGAACTGACACCTCTGAGGAAGGAGTTCTCTTGCTCTCAGCTGCTTGCTCCGTCCCCTGAGGCTGGATCTGGCAGCCCCAGCTGCAGGGTTTTAAGGCAAACTGACACTGGTGATTGTTTGCCTTGAAATACAGCTCTGCAATCTCAAGATCTTGGAAGCTGATGGGTAGGCAGGGTGGAGATAGGCAGGGTAGATAGCTGTGGGTAGCAACTTTAGCAAGTACAGTTCAGCTTGCGATAGCTGACTCATTCAAGAATTCATGTTTTGTTTCCTGTATCTACTGATTACCAGTTAAAGATTTAACTTGACAATATAATTTTTCTCCAGACTCAACATATCTCTGAAATGGATTGGGGTACTCCACCCCTAATCTGGCATAACTTCAGAGTGAAGAAATTATTCTGTTAGTCTTGTAAAAGTTACCTTCATAATAATTAAGGCTACACTTTTTCTGACCAGACTGCTGTTCTAGAGCACCACTTGCTGCTATCAGTTTCCTGTTTGATCCAAATTGCTCCCCAAAACAGAACAGTTCAGTGAAGTACTTTAAGATTTTCTCACTGAGGTCCCTAATCTGTCTAAACCGATTGTCTTATGTGAGTGCTTTGACATCACCTTCTTTTGGCCAAAGGTTCCAGGTCCCATGTTGTAAGTGCACATCCACAAAACTCCCACAGACGGGTGCGAAGTTAAAGGGTTCGGGTTCTCGTACTGGCTAAATATCACAGAGCTATGGGCAGTCCTGTTGTCATCGCCCTCTGCGTTGCATGTTCCTGTCTCGCTGAGTCTTGCTTGCTTCTCTCCAGTGAGCTGAAAATGCAGAATAATACTATATGGTTCTCAGCTTTACTTTTGAAGGCATATCTAGAAATAAATCTTGTCATCTATTTTCTTAACATTAGATCAATATTAATCTTGCATATATTAGTTTTAGTCAAGATTTATTTGCTGTGTTACATAAAACTGTGAACTTGGAAATAGTTCTTACCTTTTATTGTAAAGAAAGAAATTCCACACCTTTCCTCATCAACAAAGGTACTTACTCTGCTGCTTTGAATACTTATCCCTGAGCCTTTGGGGAGATGTTTTTCCTTCACACACTTTTGAGCACACTTGATTGTGGCATTGCTAGAACTGCTTGTTTCTGTGTTGCTCTGATATTTGACTCAATTTGGGAAGAAAGGAAGTGTGCAAAGATATATGTGTCTCTGTGACGCGGAGAGAAACTACGTAAGATTGCACAGTCTTGTTGATGTTTGAAAAAAAAGGTAGCTTGTGGTATTTTGAACCTATCAACCTGGATTGTGTTTCTTCACTCAGTTTGCAAAAAATTCCATTTATGGCTGCTCTGAGTCTTTTGACTTTTTGCCAGCTTTTTTATTTTGTGGCTGCACATCTTAGCCATGGAACTTTGTCAAATTCTCTCTCTGCATCCAAAGCCTATAATTTCCTTTGCCTTCGCCCCTCTGTCGTTCTTGGCAGCAGGTTCTTCGCAGAATTCCAGTGAGTTAGCGAGCCACAGGCTTGTGCAGTCTGGACCCAGAGCAGAATTCAGAAAGCAAAACAAAACAGTGGTTTACTTTAATCAAGCAGTACTGTTCAAGGAAAGCTTGTTCTCTTTAATACTGTGCTCAATTTATTTATATGTAATATGCTGCAATGTTTCACAGCATTCCTCATGTGTGCAGAAGTTTGGTATGTTTTGCTTGCACACATAAAATTAAGCTTCCTTTGGTGGACGTGTCAGTTTTATTTGTAAGACTGTTGGGATAAGATGATTTTCCCTCTGTGTAGACAGTGAGTAGCTTGAAGGGACACAAACTCCTGACCGGGGCCTCTCTGCATTACTATAAATATATCTAATAATTACCAGGAAGTCTTTGAATCAGATGATAAAACTTCATGAAAATAGGTCAGGGAAGGTTTTATGGATGCTATGAAAAAAAAGTAGATTCCGGAGTCTTGATAAAAACTGTTATCCAATGACCTAACACTATAATTTTATCCTGTATAACTTTTTTTAAGCCATGCGCTCACAGTCAAAAACTCCAAAAATACTGGCATGTTTGTAAAATATATTAAAAAACCCAGCAGTTACTTAGAGGGTGGAAGTTTTTCGTTTCAAAGCAATGTGAGAGCATTGGCAGTTTTGTACCTGCATACCTGTGCAGTGACCTCAAGGCATCTCTGAAGAGGTGGATTCTGTCTCCAGGTTTGTTCAGTGTCTGCCCTGTGCTGGAGTTACCAAGAAGGCCAGCAGTCGGGTCCCTTCTTCCGCTGTAATACAGAAACTTTCTTCTGAGAAACATAAATGAGATCTGACCTGAGATTTCAAACATTAAATGGAAATGGGTCCCATTCACCACAACTGGGACTACAGCCAAGCTGGTAACCTACAAATGAGAATTCGGTACCCAACTGCTGTTCTATCCAGCTGGAGAGTGTTTCTCTCTCCACAGCTCTTGTGTTCGAGTACAAGCTGCGATTTTGTTTCCTGCTTAAGTGTCTTCGCTATCTAACCTCAGCAGTCTATTACACTTTGGTTAAAAGGGTTTCCTTCCTTTAAGTTGTTTTTAATTTCTTCTTTCTGAAGTAGACCTTTAGAAGATACTGCTGTAAATAACTTTGGCATTGGAAGTATAGGGTTTTTTTTTTTTAGTCTCTGAGTTTCTTAAAGATATATGTATTTAAAGACAAAATAGGTGGCAAGAGAGTTGGAAAAAGTTGCACACTTAAACATAACACCTCATTAAAGTGCACTTAACTGGAAGACTGCACTATGCCTTAGAAATAGGAAGTTGATTAAAGTGAGCAATTAGGCAGGTGCTTTCTGCAGAATTTTTGATACGTGCATTGGTAAGAACGAGTGCCAGTTCCTCATCTTGTGCTCACCCCAGTGCAGTTGCTCTGTAGATGTGGTGTTTGATTACTGTGTGGTCTTTATTTCTTTTTTGACTTACAGTTAGCCAACTTGTCTGAGCTGACAGTGGAAAAAGGCAATCAGGGAGTCACACTTGCACTCCTTGTACCTATGTAAAAGATAAAAATCAGTTTTTATTCTGAAGGAAGTGTAGCTGCTGCCTTCTGTTGAAGTCACGAGGCTTCTCTCCAACTTCATCTTTGCTTTGCACTTTAAACATAGTTTAATGTTATTTTTATTGTCCCTTCCTTTCTTTCAATTAGTAAAGATTAGAGGCTTTTGAAACACCTTACAAGGAAAGTTCCTTATCAAGTTCCCGATCAGCAAAATAGTGTTCAATGCATTATTGCAACTGTTTTCACTTTTGAAATAAAAAGTTCAGGGAAATTAGAAATATCCAAGTGCACTTTGCTCTGTAAAGCTTTTGTGTGTTTAAAAAACTAAATTTTGTAAATTGTGTATATAACTGCTGCACCTTACTGACTTGGCTGTTTGGGAAGACCGGTCCATGGGTATACCAAAAAAACCCGGAATTCATTGTTGAATTGTAATTCTGGTCTGCTGTTGCCAGAGCACTTAAGTAAAATTTGTGTATATAACTATGAATTGAGTCAGATATTTTCAGTTTTTATTTATGGAGCCAGCATTTGTCCTCATTTTAAAATGAGGTCAGGAAGGTCCTATTTTAAAATGGCACCCTAGCCTAGAAGTAGGTTTTCGGTAACTCGGTAGCCTCTGCATATTTGTTTGTTAAAACAGTATTTTAGGATTTAAAAAAAAATTATAATCTACTGTGTCTTGGGAGTCAGAACTGGGTTTTCTGGAATGGGAATACTGAGGATCATACAAGTGCTAAAATTCGCAAGGCTTCATCTTTCATGCCTAGATTCATAGGTAACAGATTCATTATGTATCAAAGGAAGTTATGTATCATTGTTCATTGGCTTTTGTACAACTGAATAGCCTAATTACATGAAGATCTGGCCTTTGGGGAGAAGGAATCATGTGTTGGCCAGCTGTGCCTGGCTGCATTTCCCAGGGACTCGCATGGAGCCACTGCGAGAACAGGGTTTTGGGCAAAGTGTGCAGAGCTGTTCAGACTTTAAGTTTCATTGTCTCTTAGGCTCCTCTGTAGCTGAGATTTTTTTTTTTTTTTTTTTTTTTTTGGTGATAGGTTGTTACTGTACTCATTGCTTGACCACCACGATGCTGTATGTGTCTGAAAAAGAAAAATGCTGAGAAAAGAATTTGAATGAAAATACATAAAACTAGCAGCACAGCTTTTCCATGTATAGGGAAGATAAAGAAAAACATACTGAACGATTCCTCTCCATGCTAAACATACATGAAGATAGGATTTATGGAAGTTACTTAGGGATTTTGGAGTTCCAGCTATCACGTGGTACAACTGCACATGGCCTTCCTTAAAACCAAGCAAGTGGGAATGCTGAGCTAGGGAAGAGGAGAGTGCTGGCTGTGCCGTTATAGCTGGTGAGAGGGGCTGGGGCCCAGATAAAGAATCACTCTTTCTCTTTTGCTGTTAGGCTTTTTTTCCTTTTTTAGAGGTCAGGTGCCATCCTTTAAGTGGAAAGAATACCTTGCTTAAAGCATGGGTTTTGATATGCTAAAATTCTCAGTGAATAAAACGTTTGTGATCTTTTATTCCCTTAGGAGTCTCAACAGTCCAGTTTTGGCACTGGAGAACAGAGTAAGTATATTAAACTTCCTGTAATATGTTTAATGTTTTTGTTGTTATTCGGTATTCTTAGTATGTCACGTTTTTTAGAGAATGAGATTTTCCAGACTGGTCATAGGATGGAATCTAAGTTAAGATTTCTGTACTTTCTCAAGTTTTAATCTGTAAAACAATTGCTTGATTTTCTTTTGCATTTTTTATTGAGATCTAGAAAGTTAAGACTAAGTTGTCAAGGTTGTTACTATCTTTTAGGGAAAAACAAAATTAATTTGTCATGGTTTCTAATTCTTGAAAAAAATGCCTTCATGATTGATCTGATTGAAAATAGCTGAGTACTAAAACAAAACACCCTTTAAAAAACTCAACTCACTGCTTGGGGACATACTAGAAACCAAAATAGTCTTATGCTTATATTTCAATAGAGAAAGAACATTGCAGTTTCACTGTTAGTTTTCACTTTGTCATTTTAAAATTAGAGATCTGGTCAAGAACTCACATAGTAATATTCATAGTAATATCCTTTAATTTCTTGTCCCAGAATGCATTTTCAGGATTTAGATAAAAGCAGCTTTTATTTCTCTTTAACTGTAACATTGTTTTGAATATTACTGAAATTAATAATTTAGCACAGGTAACATACCAGGTAAAATTGAATTAGATTTGTGCTGTTACCTTCCAAAACTCTTTCTGCTCCCTCTTGAAGTGATTAAAGAGATTAAATAGTAAAAGAAGAATGGTTTATTCTTAGATATTCACAAGCAGCTTAATCTAAACACCTGGTGCAGTGGGGAATTAAGGAAACAAATTGAAACTTAATTCCATAATGCTAAACCATTGACTTACCTTATAGGAGCAACTGATCTTCAGGTGTGTAAATAGAGAGGCAAGGTTAGTCAAAACACAGAACCAGTTTTTAACTCCTGTTTGAATTTTCTGGAAACTTTTAACAGCCTCAGTTATTGTTTCTGTTGAACTATGCAATTTGCCAGAATTAAAGAAAAGGGAAGGAACCCCCCACCCCGAGACTGAAAAGCAGATTATATCAGTATGTATTCCTAGTGTAAGATTTGGTTTCTGAGTTTGATTTCTGGATCTAAACATTGCTCATCTGCTGAGAAGCTAAGTAGGGATGCTGAAACAAGTCAGAGCTTGACAGGCTGATTTATATCCTGTATCCTGCATGTAGAAGGCAATAGATTAATCTTGATAGGAACAAAACAGTTTTTCACACCATTAATAACAAATTAAGAGTGTATTTGTTTAGACAGCAATGATTTAAATAAATTTCTAGGTTTTTTTTTTTAATTAAATGAGGTGGGTTGACCCTGGCTGGACACCAGGTGCCCACCAAAGCCGCTCTATCACTCCTCAGCTGGACAGGGGAGGGAGAATAAAACGAAAGGCTCTTAGGTCGAGATAAGGACAGGGAGAGATCACTCACCAATTACCATCACGGGCAAAACAGACTCAACTTGGGGAGAATTAACTTAGTTTATTGCCAATCAAACCAGAGTAGGGTAATGAGAAATAAAACCAAATCTTAAAACACCTTCCCCCACCCCTTCCTTCTTCCTGGGCACAGCTTCACTCCCGAATTCTCCACCTGCTCCCGGCCAAGCAGCGCAGGGGGACGGGGAACGGGGGCTGGGGTCGGTTCCTCACCCCTTGTCTCTGCCGATCCTTCCTCCGCAGGGGGAGGAGGACTCCGCGCTCGGTCCCTGCTCCGCCGTGGGGTCCTCTCTCCGCGGGCTGCAGGTGGAGATCTCCTCCCCCGTGGGCCTCCCCGGGCTGCAGGGGGACAGCCTGCCTCACCGTGGTCTTCATCATGGGCTGCAGGGGAATCTCTTCCCCGGCGCTTGGAGCACCTCCTCCCCCTCCTTCTGCACTGACCTTGGGGTCTGCAGGGTTGTGTCTCTTACATGTTCTCACTCCTCTCTCCGGCTGCAGATTCTGTGCCCCGGCAACTTTTTTTTCCCCCTTCTTAAATCTGTTATCTCAGAGGCATTACCGTCGTCGCTGATGGGCTCGGCCTTGGCCAGCGGCGGGTCCGTCTCGGAGCCGGCTGGCCTTGGCTCTATCGGATGCAGGGGAAGCTTCTGGCAGCTTCTCACAGAAGTCACCCCTGTAGCCCCCCCGCTACCAAAACCTTGCTACGCAGGCCCAATACATTAAATTACCCGCTGTATTTAGTATTTTGTCTCTGCATCCGCTCACTTCAGTCTGTGGGAGATTGTACCTCACGTCAGCTAGTTGTTAGGTCTTCCTGTCTACGCAGCCATTGCTGGTTTATCCAAGAGTGTGTACTTCTGGCAACTCGGGAGTGACTTATTTTGCTGGCTGAGTTTTCAACTGTGCATTTCTTTTTTTCTTCTTCTAGAACGATATAATCCTTCATCAAAAACATCCAATGGTCATCAATCCAAATCGTAAGTAGCTGTTGAGAAAACATTTTTCAAACAATAGTCTATTTTTAAGAGATTTGGAAAATAGCTGTTTCTTTTACTAGAATGTGTCAGTTCTTGCACAGACTCTTTTAGCATACTTCTTGACTGGCAGAAAAAGGGGATCATCTTTAAGCGGCTATTTTCTAGGACAGCAGACCAAATACGGCACATTGAAGTGAATAACAAATACGCTGTGCTGCCTTTCCATTCCCCTGTTTTCTTGTCAGTTGTCAGGATAGGTGTGCAAGAGTTTAGACCTTGGAATTGGCTTGTGAACTAGAAAGGTATCAGCAGATAAGAATAGGCAAGATGGAACGGGACTTAGCAAACATGTGCATTGCAGAGCTGTCAGCTGGAAGCAGCTTGTAGCAGTTGCACAAATAGACAGGATGGGGAACTGTTTTGTATTGGAGGAGATAGAAAACTATGTTTGGGATCCAGTTAAGTTCATTCTACTCAGCCTCTTAACTGACTGGCAAACATTTCTATTAGTTATGCACACCAGCCCAACATTTTACTTTGTCAATCATGCAACTGGGAGAAAAAATAAAAAGCAATTGGAATATTCTAGGTGGCTGTAGTCCACCTTTCTCATACCTGAATATCAATTATGTGCTGTTAAAAGACTGTATCCAAACTAATATGTCCATGAAAATAGAGGTTTACCAGCTGATTGTATGTTTAATGAAAGTGGTTGTAGATTCTGAAAACTTGTTATTCTAAGTTAACATCTGTTGTAATGCAATCACAAAATGAAGTCTAGTTCTTCTGCTGGTCTTTGCACATGTTACGGTATTGGCAAGATTAAAAAGCACATGACCTATGGGAAGGGAATAGAACAAAAAGAACCCCCCCTCAATTATTGTAGACTTACAGCCAGTTTCCCAAAAACGTGTAGTTTAAGAAGATGCTCATATGCAGCCAGTTCAACAAGTGGTAGAAATAGAAGTTCACCATTTGGCTTTGCTTTTGTCATAGCAGTATAGACTGCTAAGGTGGAACTGTGCTATTTCCAAAGCTGGGGAATGTGAGAACATCTAAGAAGAGGAGGCCGCATTGGACATGAGTTGAACTGGGATGCATAGGAAGAAAGTTGAGATGATGTTTACTGTGATGATACGGTTTTAAATCATTTTAAAAAAAAGTCTGATCTGGTCAAAAAAACTTTAAAAAGGAGATAAATGCATCTTTTGTAAAAGGATAGCAATGAAAAATATTTCAGGAACTAGATCCTAGAGGCTGGTGTTTCTTTTCAGTTCATCAGTAGAACAGCTATACTGTGAAACTCAGAAGTATTAGACTTTTAATCCTTTCTCATTTTCTTTCTCCAGATGTGAATCGAACCAGACAGAGTAAGATGTTTTATTTCTGTAATCAAAGATGTTTTTCAATAAGCACAAAGGCCTTGTACGCTGCTATATGTTTTCAGTGTGTTCACATATTTTCAGTATTGTGAAATAGTGTGTGTATGTATGACTACCATAAATAATTATGGCTTTGTATAATAATAAAATAACTATGGCTTAGAACAGTTGCACTGTTGCCACGAGACAGGAAACAGCCACTAGTGTTAGCTTTCTTGATTCTATTTAAAACAGTATTCTTGGCCATTGTGTATAAGAAGTTGAACATACACAAGTTGGCTCCTCCCGCATTAGTAAATTGTGTCAAATTTCCTTTCTAAATTTAACAGTGAACTAAGGAGTCAAAGTACTAGAATCCTTATTCTTCTCTAAAGAATGACTTAACTCACCATTCTTAAACCTTAAGTGTTAGAATGGCATCTTGTGGATATCACCCACGCAGCCTACTTCGTAGTATAAACAATAGCATGTTGAAATATAGAAGAATGCTTTGAAAGTAATTAAAGTATGTGGAAAAACTTGTCTCACTTTCTCCCTTTTACTTAGTATGTTGAAAGATGACTTAAAACTTAGCAGTAGTGAAGACAGCGATGGAGAGCAGGTATGTTCATTAAATCAGAGTTTCAGAAAAAAAAAAAGAATGCATTCACAGTTCAGTACTGCAGCAGTGTTCAATATTCCAACAGCAAAATGAGCAGTTTAAGAGGAGATTTATGATTAAGAAACAAAAATCAAATGGAATGTTTTTAGACAAACCTCAGATATTCCTAAATGTAAACTTGGGGAAAATTATCTGTTTTGTGAAAACAGTACGCTTTTATCTAGAAAATCTCGTTTTACTGATTTCAAATGGGCTTTCTCTGAACATAAAATAGCAATAGTGTACTTTAAAACATATGTGAAGGCCCACCATTTAAAGATAGAATCCTTCATGTTCTGCCATTTAGTAGCTTGGGACTGTGTTTGGGATGATAGGGGATACTATATCTGTAACTGGGAGTATAGCAGCACCTTTATTTTTATCAAAAAGTCTCTTTTTTCCTCTTTGTCATTATTAACTTTGTGCAGCTTCTGCCAGAAATGGCATTTAGCATGCTAAATTAAAAATACTTGTAGAGTCTGTGCTACGCAGCAGTAATCACATTCCTCTCTTGTTTCTTTTCTTCCTGTTCCCAGTTCTAGTGCTTGATTTTCTTCATGTGGAAAACTTTGAGATAGTACATGTAGTTGGTTAACTCCTAGTACTCTGGGCATCTCAGGAATAGTATTGTAAAATGTTGAATCATCTGTTTCAAAAAGATGGAAACATGGTATCAGTGAGTGCTGGAAATAGGAAGTCTTAGAACTGTAGTCAGAATACATAGGACTCAGATAATAGATTTGTGGTGAAAACTTGGAGAAAATAACTTTTTCTGTATAAGGAAAATGCTTATTTAAACTGCTTCAAGTACTGAATTTAAGATGCTCTTCAGGCTAAATAATTTTAAAAATTTAAAGGGTCTAAATTGATGTTTTGCAACTTAATTGTATATACAATCCTAAAGTAACTTCTAGAAGCTTCATGCTTTTTTTCTTAATTGCAGGACTGCGATAAGACAGTGCCAAGGAGCACACCTGGAAGGTAGGCATTCCTGGTAGATTGCAGCATAGAAAGCAGAGTGGTGATATGCAGCCCAGTCAGCACTCTTGACTTGATCTTATTTCTAAAATTCATGTTTGTCTTTTGTCTTGTGTTAAAGCAAAAGGTGATTAGAATTTAATCAGTGATTAAATAGCTTATATCCCATAAATTAAGCTAACCACTTTGGGAAGGGGGAAAAAACAAAGGCTGTTGTTTGGTTCTGGGGTGAACTGTGTTACTGTGTTCAGTTATGTTGAATTTTCTAGTAAATGTTAATTAAAATATTACATTTTATTCTTTCTAATGAAAGTACTTCTAGGCTATGTTTGTGCCTTGGGAGTGTTTGTTGATTTTTCCTCATTTTTGTTTTCAGTAATTCTGAACCTTCACAGCATAACAGTGAAGGAGCAGATAATTCAAGGGATGACTCAAGCAGCCATAGTGGATCTGAAAGCAGTTCAGGATCTGACTCTGAAAGTGAAAGCAGTTCCAGTGATAGTGAAGCTAATGAACCATCACAGAGTGCATCCCCTGAGGTAGGATCTGACATGTATTTGGGCTGTCTTCGTTAGCTTGGCATTAATACTGAGTTTTAAAAGCAGAAAAGATTAATAAATTCTTAAACTCTTTAAAAAAAGAAAATAATAGACTGACAAACACGGGATCATTTTCAAGACAGACTATTCTTTTGCTGAAGTACCTGTAATTGGATGTGGTAACAATTCTCTATATAAGCATGTATTTGATGTTTGAATTTGAGGTGATTTTTACCACTGGTTACCTGTTGGAGAGCAGAAGTTGGATGTAGTAACAGTACCTTAAAAAACTGCAGGCTTTTAGCCTGGAAAGCTGTGGCAGCAAATATTGCCTGTTGATAGCAGCTGCTCCAGGTGAAGGAAAAATGAGAGCTGTTATTTGTACCTGTATTCATCGACCTCTTTTTCATTCGTTATTTATCACAGGTTTTTTGGTGTGCCTCTTGCTTTGGCATGCAGCATAATACAGCTGTCCCATGGAAAAGATGGAAGAAATGTGAAATATTTTCTCTAATGCTGTTTTTTTATTTGTTTTTAGCCAGAGCCACCACCAACAAACAAGTGGCAACTGGATAACTGGTTGAACAAAGTTAATTCACATAAAGTGTCACCAGCTTCTTCTGTGGACAGCAATATCCCATCGTCCCAAGGCTACAAAAAAGAGGGACGGGATCAGGGGACAGGGAGCGGGTACACTGATCAAAGCGGATCCAAGGATTCGATTTCTTCTACACCGGGGCGAGATTCCAAACCCACCCAAAAGGGCTCGGAGAGCAGTCGCGGCAGGCAGAAATCACCTGCCCAAAGTGACAGTTCAACACAGAGGAGGACTGTAGGTAAAAAGCAGCCCAAGAAAGCAGAAAAGACATCTATTGAAGAGCCTAGAGGAGGTCTCAAAATAGAAAGTGAAACCCCAGTAGACATGGCAACAAATATACCTTCAAACAGGCATAAGGCAGCCACAAAGGGCTCCAGAAAACCCAATATAAAGAAAGAGCCCAAATCTTCCCCTCGGCCTACAACAGAGAAAAAGAAATACAAGGCTTCAAGCAAATCTGCCCAGAAATCCAGGGAATTCATAGAAACAGATACCTCATCCTCTGATTCAGATGAAAATGAGAGCCTGCCTCCTTCATCACAAACACCCAAATACTCTGAGAGCAATAGGACTCCTGTTAAATCTTCCATGGAGGAGGATGACGGCTTTTTTCGGCAAAGAATTTTCTCTCCTATGGAAGAGAAAGAGCTTCTTTCACCACTCAGTGATCCTGATGAAAGGTACCCACTTATTGTGAAGATTGACCTGAGCCTCTTATCAAGAATACCAGGGAAGCCTTACAAGGATGCTGACGCACCCAAAGTGGAAAAGAAAAACGTGCCAGAGAAGCACGTGAGAGAATCCCAGAAGCAGCCGTCTGACAAAAGTTCCACAAAAGGCAAAAGGAAACATAAGCAGGTGATAATTTTGTAGCGAGAAATTTACCTGTTATTTCAGCCCCGTAGTGGATTGCTACTGGTGTCAAGCGTGTAGCTCAGCAGCCCAGATCATACCTCAATGTAGTGACTGAGCAATTTAGGAGATGACCTTGACTAGCTGTTTTATGCAGAACACATTGATCATCCCTGTGCTGTTATAGTAGGGACTACTGGGATTTTCTTTTTTAGCAAAGAGGGGAAGGGAGAAGGTTGCACCAGTAGGAGTGTTACCACTGTAGCTAGAGCTCATGGAGGTAGTGCAGCTTCTGTACCTCTGAGTAGTGCATCCTGCCCTCTCATGCCTCCACTTGATCTGGCAGCAGCCCTTATTGCACTGCAGGCCAGGTCAGGCAGCTGATTCAATGGAAAATTCACCTGGCCCAAAAAAAAAAAAATAAATTAAAAAAGGCGGGGGGGGGCAGTTTTCAGCTGGATCAGCTCCTTGAACCAGTGAATCATGCAATTACCTATTGCCAGGACAAAGGATGGGCCTGGGGCAAGGCAGCAGCAGAAACCATAATCTCAGGGGTGCTGCTTTACTGGGAGCAGAGGGATCTCTCCATAATGATATTTAATCTTTCCTAAAAAAGCATTTCATCTTCCATGGTTTTTATTTATAGTTGAAATGCCTGGGGGCAGTAAAATGGACAGGAGTCAGTGGGGCAGCTGAATAGAAGTAATATTCTTGGGGGGGGAATGGTAAGAAGTAGTTGGTGGTGTAATTTTAAACTGCTTTTAGAAACCTGAGAACATAGTCTGTGTAAAGAGCAAACCTGTAGCTGTCAGATGAACTCAGTGATCCAATGAGTTTTTATAAATTTCTGGTTTCCATGAAGTTAGGACTGTGAAGCCCTGGTCCAGGGATTCAAAAATTGCCATGCTACTCTGGACTTAATTCTGAAAATTTCATTTTGACAGGGATTTGGCAGTGGTTGTAAGACTTTGTTGACATGTGGAATCAAAGGTTTATATGATATCATCCAGAGAGTCATTTGACTTTCCAGAGGTAGATAATTTCAGTTAAACCAGTTTTCCTACTGAGCAACCTAAGTAAACTTGATCACTTGCTGAAATTAGTGTCATCTAGGACACTTGACATGTAACTGCAAACAGAGGTTTCTCCTGTACTGTTCCTAACTAAGATTCCTGTTTTCTCTGGGTAAGGAAATGAAGTGAGAAAGTATGAGCTTTTTTTGTAAAACAGGAATAACTCTGACCAGTACAGTGATTAATTATTTTTTGCAAGTGTTACTGTATAATTCCTAATGTTCATGGGAATGCACTCATGCTTGCAATGGCTCTGAATACACTGACATTTATTTCTTTGACCAGTACACATTTGGAGTTACAGCATTAAAGATTTGTGCTCTTACACCTAAACCAAAAAGCTTTGGCAAGATCAATTAAATTTAGGCTTTATCTCAGCAAATAGTCTGGTTGTTAATGGTTTTGAATCCTCAGATTACTCTGATGCTTACTGGTGCATGCTAGAGAAGGTGCAAGCCTGTTTGAGGCAACTAAAGAAAACCCCACCCTTTCCCCCCACCCATCCAGTTTTTAGGTTTGTGAGTGCTCTGTGTGCAGCTGTCACCACTTGATTTCTACACTTTGTTTGCTCATGTGTTTCCTTGACGATAAGGCTCAGGGTTGCAGCATCGGTGTAACAAAAATGAAACCTTTTGGGTTTGAACCTGGGTTATGTTTCCAGATGACTTCTTCTGTGAGGCCCTCTTTTCCATTTTATTCACTGTATTGATACTTCCAGTGCTTGCTGAAGACAGCTTAGAAATTTACCTTCAAGACCCTTTGACTTTTAGGATTAAATTTATATAAAAGGCTAGTCTTCACATCTCTGAGCTTACTGTAATAGACTGTAAGACTTTTACCTTTTTCTGACATCACTGTGGCCTAACCTATGTTAGGCTCCACAACATAAAATCTGTCTCCTGATCTCTTAGTGAAGCCTTTAGCAGATTTTTCCGGTGTTTCATGGTGATAATATGTTTGTGCTAAAATGAACAACTTAGCTGCTACTTCTTTTATGCAGGTTGGTAATTTAGAAGCCAGACTTTGGTTTTTGTTATGTTCCAATATCAGGGTCTGGTCAAATATTTGATATGGGCTAGATGTTGTAGGGCATGTTTTTGTGGTCCGTATATATCTTATTCTGTACACTGCAAAATGCCTGCTAAATTAAGTCTCTTAATGTGGAACATTTGCCACTCTCAGTGAAGCTGTAAATGTGGATGTTTGCCTGGATGTATTTCTTGTTTGCTTTATTCAGAATGAGGATGAAAACAGAGCCAGTGAAAGCAAGAAAACGAAACTGGAAGAAAAAGCTCCATCAGGACACAAGACTTCTAGCAGCAGGGAGTGAGTATCTTGGCTGTGTTTTCAACATTGAAGGCTCAAGGTGATCAAGGAGAAGATGGGTGCCCGTCTTCCCCCCTCTTCTCCTCCCCACCCCCAACAACGTGTTTCTTCATTATTAATCACTGGGTACAATTTCATTGTTTCTTACCCTTCAGACAGATTTACTTCAGAGTTTCTACTAGTAGTTGGTGGAAATTAATTTCCGTAACCAAAAACATTGGCCAAGGACAATTGTTTTGCTTAACAGAAGTAAGGTAATCCCTCATGTGAAGGGTTGGTGTATTGTGGAATATATGTTTCCTAGTTTTTCTCTAATATACAGTGGGAGTTTGTTTTGTTTTAGAAATCAGCTGTGCATCTAGCTTTTTGATCTTGCAAAATGTATGCTTTTAAATTAACCCAGTCTGGTAATTCTCCATTTAGCTAGCAAGTTTGTAAACTGCGACTAAATTACTTAACTGGCACTGTCTGGGAAGCTGATAGCATTGAGATTTGGATCCATGGATTTAGCCTTACATTTGCTTGATAGATTAGCTACACAAAAGTGTGAATGACACAAAAGCAAAGTAATACAGAATTATCAAATCAATAACATTAATACTCTTTTACTTGTATGTTATTTCTGTAATTTTCCATGCTTTTTGTAATAGCTATTATGCTTTTATTTGATTTATTTCTTGGTCAGTGTTAATCCACAGGAAGGAGTAAGGTTTTTTTCCCCACTGCCTTTTAAAACTCTGCTATTTTAGATCAAGCAACTGAAAACAGGTATAATTATGTCATGGAAAATATTTCTATATAGTGAGTAATTGCCAAATTACAAATATGTGAGAAGCTGCAGTACGTCAGATGCTAGAAATCTTTTTTGCCCATTCTGAATTAAACAGTGTCTTACTATTTGTTAGGAAACAGATATAGGATGAACGGGTGCATTTCTAGCTTGACTATGCTTTTTTACCTGTTATTTCTAATATTTGCTTGATCGTCAGGGCAGTTGTCTGAAGGACATTTAATTTAAATGAAACTATATGATTTTATAAAAATACTGTGTAGAAATAATTATTATGGGAAGCCAGGAATAGCCAACGGTAGTCCTCAGCAGCCAAGGTAAGAGTGTACTGAAAGGCTACACTGAGAAGGCTTTCCAGTTTCCTGGGTTCCAGAGAATATTTATCTGGACCATCTTTTTTCTGAGCTGTTAGGCTGACTAGTCTGCAACAGACAGGCTGGCGCTAACATTGGCATTAGTTTCTTGTGTTGTAAGTGTTTAAGGTGTTTTTTTAAGAACTGTTGTAGGGATGTGGTTTTATGGTTAGAACTTGTCTACTGTGTTTTCAGGTCAGAACAAATAAAATGGTGAAAACGAGTTTAATCTGGCTTCGTAGAAACCTACTCACCGGATGATTATTCTTTCTTTTCCTCCATACCTGGTTTGCTAGGTCTAACAATAAAAAATCTTGTTTGTTTAAAAAAAATTTATTTTTTTTTTTTAATTTAAAATTTTTTTTTAAAGTTTTGTGGTGTTGGGTTTTGGGGTTTTTTGTTTTGTTTTTTAAGGAAAGAAACACAAAACCTGAATTTGTTCATTTTGTCCAGGTCTTCAAAGCCAAGTGCTGTTAAAGAGAAGGATTTACTGCCGTCTCCTGCTGCCCCAGTCCTGCAGAAAGATTCCAAGCAAGAACATGGGTCCCGGAAGAGGACGGTCAGTCAGTCGTCATCCTTAAAGTCCAGCAGCAACCTTAGCAAGGAGAGTAGCGGTGGCACTAAAAGCAGTTCATCTTCTAAACAAAAGAAGACGGAGGGGAAGGGTTCTAGCAGTGCTAAAGAAACCAAGGTAAAGGGCTTATTCTGTAAATGCCTTAAGCCTGTTTCTTTGCTTTGCAGTTTGACATGCTCAGTGTGATCTAAACAATAATTGGCAGTTCAAGTTAAAATGTAACTAGTTTTAGATATGCATTGTTTCATGTCATAGTGCTTAACTACCTTGGAAGTCTATAAATTAGAAAACAACTTGGGAGAGATCATGGAATACTAATGATTATTCCTCCCAAATTCTTATGTTAATCAGTGAAATGTGTTTAGTCATCTTCCGATTACTGATGATGCTTATTTATCGTTTAATTTGTTCATAAGAAATATCACTAGAAAGCTGTTTCCACAACAGTAAATGGAACAATGAGGTTACTCTTGTCTCGTCAGAGCAGATACACATCTTGTCCTGATTTTTAAGGAGAGCAGGAGCTTGGCCCACGCTCAGTGCTAGGGTGCGGAACTATAGCTCTCATTTAATGACATTGTAGTACCGCAGAAAGATTATTTTAACTCCGGCTCGGGAATGTACAGCACTCTCTGTGGTTAGAGTGGAGAAAACATGGTTATAAAGATGGTGCAGAAAATGTTTTTTACGAGATTTAGGTTAGGAAGATACTTAGATGTGATGGAATTTAAAAATATTATAGGAAAATTAGACTCTTAGGTCACTAAATTTTAATATGCTTTTTCATCAGTATAGAAATGTGTATTACTGGACAGAAATTAGCCTGTGAGGACATCTGAGAGTATGTTGTTGAATACCTGTGATGAGCAGTTTCTATTGTATAGCCAATTGTTGAGCGTAGTACGTTTAACTGGGGGGGATTTCACCTTTGTCTTTGCGATTCCAGTGTGTGCTGCAGGTGCTGGTGCGGCTGTCTCCACGCTCTCTGCAGCAAAGCCCCAAAGCTCCGACCGGCTGTGGAAGCTCCAGTAGTTTGAGGAACTGCTAAACCTCAGTAGTTGGATTTGCAGTCTCTGAAAAGCTTAGAAGCAAAGTCTAAAAATGTTCAGGAAAGATAATTGATTTGGGGAGGAGTAAAGCAGCAAATAGACGTTAGCAATGGCAGAAAGTAACTTAGTCATCAGGGTGGAGTTCATGAACAACTGAACTGGGTGACGTGCTGTATTACTTCAGATGCTAATACCATGAGATTTTAGAAGCCTGCTAGGGTTGCGTATATTGGTGGCTGTGTAAGACACTTCCAGGAACTGTAGATAGTGAATTTACCTTACAGGCTGAGGCTTTGCCCTTTCTTTATTCATCAGCATAGAAACGTCCCTAAGCCAGTTGTTAATTTGTGAGATGTTTATCGTTTTATACTTCAGATATGCTTAGTCATGCCTTTCTTAAAGTAGCATATACTCTTCTTGCATTGCACTGCATGTTTTGTTATTGTTTCTACGTTACAACGGTAGATAGTACATTGCTGTGCAAATCTGGTGCCTTGCAGCTCCAGGATCCTTCTGGTTAGCAGTAATCTGATAAATGTAGGTTATGAAATACATCTATATAGATGGCCTTTGATCATGATAAATCAAGAGAGCAGAAAACACATATGAAGCTGGGGAGTTGTTTTATACTTTTTAGCTGCTAAAAATGGATTCACTTAGGATTCACAGAATGTTTCTAGTGTCCAGTCTTTAGCCTGAAGTGTCACATTGAGCCGGGACAGAGGAGCAAGGACAGTGTGTTGTGAAGACAGCTAACTTTTCTCCCCGAAGATGATGCTTATCCTTCCAAATTTTCTTTTTTCCTGAGGCAAAGACATTCAGCAGAGTCTATTATTGATAGAAATGAGAAATCATAAAAATATTCATCACCTCTTTGTTGGAGTGGAAAAACAGGACTTGGAAACAGTGACATGGGAGATTCAGGGAGGGATTTCCTGGACCCGGGTGTGTCTAGAAAGCCTCGGCCGCATTACTTCCTCTAATGGGGATCTCCTGGTGTATTAGTGAGGAGCTTGATTACAGCCTCTATGTGTACCTCTGTGCTGGCATTAGGTGAAAGCCTCATGAAGCTGTGTTACTGTCTGTGGTGAATGGCAGCTAAAGCAGCTGCAAAACTGACCTTATTTCATATAAAGTGTGAAGTCATGGGGGAAATTTATACAACAAATGCTTTTCTTGAAGGCCAGAGAAGATTTAACTGTTCTTTAAATTTATTATTTGGCAACAATTTTCCTTTCAGGAAAAGATTCTGAACAATTCATCAAACTGCCCTCCTGCATCTGCTCAGTCTACGGAAAGTTCAAAGTCAAGAAGAGCAAAACTTGTTTTTGATGATAGGTAAGAACCGCAAAAGGTGCCTTTCCCTTTGTGGGGCTGTGAATCTCGGAGCGTAGCCAGCTCCCTGTGGAGCAGAGTTGTCATTTTGCTTCACAGAAGCTGTTAAGCCAAGCTCACACTCTGGAGAGCTGCGCTTTGTTCCTGCAGCGATGTGCTTGTCTGACTGCTCCCTCTGCCATTTACTTGGCAGGCAGCGCAGTCCTTGAGGGGGAACTGTAGCCTGCCCTGTGCATTCCTACCGAGCATAAAAAGACCACGCAGTAGACTTAAATAGCTCAGGTTGTTCCGTTTTTAAATGCTGATGGGGCCTTTTCACCTCAGCAGGACACTGCCGCTACCTATCTGCCTGTTCTCTTCTCAACAGAGCCTGTGTCCTTTACAGTCAGGACATTGTGGTCATTGATAGTAAAGAGGAGCCATCGTTTTTTGAAATTCCAGATCCACAAGAGCAGGATTGGACTTTAATCCTGTGGGGTCAAAGAAAGTATCTTGAGAAGAAAATAAAACCAGTATTTTACTGTTTTGTGCAGACTTGATGTTTCACTTGTACCAGTTCAAATCTCAGCACAACGCTTGCTCTTAAAGCATTTCTCTTTGTTGTTCTTTAAATTCACTTCACAGATAAAATTATGTTTATACTAAACGTAAAAGTAGCTTCCTGGTTAAGAAATACTCGGAAGTGGGCAAGCTAGCTGGTTAGTGTTTTTCTCCTGATAGTTATTCCTTAAAGAAAAAAAAAGAAGAAAGCTAAGGGAATTTGATGATTAGAGTACACTATCAATCATTTAGGACAAAATAGTTTGTGGGGATTTTGTAATTATTCCAAGACAAAACAGGGCCAAGAAATTGAGATAAGATTAAAAAAAAAAAAATCTGAAAGTGTATTGAAGTATAGGAAGACATAATGAGAGCACCCTCCAAGGAACAGTCATTGTGCTTTGGAATGGTGACATGTTATAACCTTATGGTTATGATAGACACATTTTAGGATTTCTTGGGCCTAGAACTGATTGGACTAATTTTGTAGGTATATAATCTTTTTAATATTAACTGTTGCTTTGTAATGACATCAATTTCCTGTAAGTGGACAGTTAAAAATGTTGATTTCAGACACCTTTAATTCTTAGACAAGTAAGATAGGATGGATGGGAGAATTTATTTCAAACTGTAATCAACTCATAGGTAATACGTTAATATATTGAAATGTATAATTACACTTTTATCATTACCTTCTCATCTAGTTGTGAAAGTCATTTAGCATTGATTGTCTTGGGTGGCTAAGCAAAAGCAATTAACACCTGAATGCATCTTGATTTATTTTGTATTATTATCATAGTTTTTAAACATTTCACGCCCTCAGTAATGCCAGTCCTGGAGGTGCTGGATTAATTTGTTCTTAAATTTTGTGGTTTTTTCTTTCCCCTGCTCCTGTTGTCGGTCAAGTGTTTGGTTTGCTTGGCTATCAAATGCAATAAATTTAACCAAATCATGTGTCCTTATCAATTTGCTTGAAATACTGTTTTGAATTACCTGAAATTAGAGAACTAACTTTAAACTACTTTTAACAATTTTATCATACTGCAACTAATCATACTGGTTAACTGTTTTAACAACTTTTTAAACAGTTTTATCATAGCGTGTAGCTCCTGTAACTTGATTTAGACAGAAAAGATAGGAAATTTGGCAACATTAAGAACTTCAGTCAAAAAAGGAAATGCAATGTGGATGGGGCTGAGTCCATAAATTTGTGTCCTCTGTTGCAGGACTTACTCAGCTGATCATTATTTACAAGAAGCAAAGAAGTTAAAACATAATGCAGATGCATTGGTAAGTAAATCTCCAGTACTTATCCAATGTTTGCACATTGTACTGGGGTTTGTTTACTGCCTTTGCCATTTTGCTGCCCTTCTGTACTGGAGCTTTCTTGTACTTCCTCTCTGTTTTCTGTCCTTAAAAGTTTTTTCCAATCTCCTCAGTCTGACAGGTTTGAGAAGGCTGTGTACTACCTAGATGCTGTAGTGTCGTTCATTGAGTGTGGGAATGCATTGGAGAAAAATGCTCAGGAATCCAAGTCCCCGTTCCCTATGTATTCAGAAACTGTGGAATTAATCAAGTAAGCATTGCAAAGCATATACAAAAGTCAAGTGGGTGGGAAAGAGGTCTGGAAATCAGAGCTTCTAGATTTACTAAAGTTTTGCTGCCAGCTTTTGAAAACTTTTATCATTCTCTAATAAAACTGGATCGCTTACCAGTTCCAGTTGCTGAGACTTAAAGTGGTTTTGTGAAGGTTGAGATCCTTTCTGCTAAGGTTCTTGGAGTCTCTCTACAACGTGTAACACATGAGAAGCAAAATTACTCTAATTACTACCTAGCCAGCATTTTGTTTAGGGTCTGAGAGAGGTTCCTGAAATGGTGAAGACAGTTGAAACTAGAAATTCATAAGAAAGGTAGTGTTTTGCAATTGATAAATGATACTGTAGTCTTTATTTTGTTGCTTCCTTGATGTCTTTGTAGATACACTATGAAACTGAAGAATTACTTGGCACCGGATGCTACGGCTGCAGATAAAAGGCTAGCAGTGCTTTGGTATGTGTATTCTGAACTTACTACAATGCACTGATTAATTTCAAATGTTTTATCTACATGAAATGCTGTACTACACTGAGTTCTCAGGTGTTTCTGAACCAAATATATGAATTTTCCACTTGGCTGTACATGAAGATTAATGCTGTGTATCTGATTACTGGAAATTGGGGCAGAGGGGATGTTGACAAAAAGGGCCAAGTCCTTGAAATATTAAGGAGTAACAGCAGAAAGGATGGGAGTCCTTCCTATGTACTCACCCAGTGATAAGTCAAAATTTGGACTGGCTGTAAAGAATTGTCACTAGCCTCATAGATTAATGAAATGGCTGCAGCAGGTGTAGAGGACCAGAATCAATTGGTGTCAGATGGAAAAGAAAGGGGAGGCCGTGGCAGAATGCATTACACTCAGTATGTCCTGACACAAGCAAAAAATAAATGAACTCCTTGTCTAGGAAGTAACTTAGTGTTGTCTTCTAAGTTGAGAACTGGATTATATTAGCCAGATCACTGAAAATTATAGTTTCAGCTTAAGGCACACAGAGCTATTTTTATTTCCTTGAGAATTTAAAGGTGCTTATGGATTTTTTAGTTGAGTTACAACTTGAGAGTTGGCAGAGAAAGCTTTAAAGACACAGCTACTAGTTTTTTGAACTTCAGTCAGTTGTGATAAACTTGACTTTAACTGTAAATGTTTTGTTATTCTGTCTTTGGTCAGTCTTCGGTGCCAATCTCTACTATACCTAAGGCTTTTCAAACTGAAAAAGGAAAGTGCATTGAAATATTCTAAAACTCTGACTGAACATCTGAAGGTAATTGCATATGTATTTTCTTAAAATATTAAAACCTAATCAGATTAAAGCTCTAAATCACTTAAAATTCCTGAATCCAATTCTCAGACTGCTACATGTGAACTTGGAATATACCCTATTCAGAGCTGGACCTTGAAAGTATATTAAAGTTCAGTAGTTTAAAACTGGGAAGACACAGCATGGCTGTCATAACCCTACTGGTCCTAGCATGATAAGCTCTCTATTAATAATTTGATTGAGCTTTTGTCTTCTTTAATAAATTTAGTAGGCTTCAAGGAGAATTTGAAAATGTTTTTTCTTGCTGCAGATATAACAAGCTGAAACTTCACTTTCATGTTTAAGCTTAAGGGAATTCAGGATCTAGGGGTGTATTACATGGGCTGCAGCTATTCAGCCTTCGCAAAAGCTGGCGCCAGAGCCAACTTCTAATTCAAAACCAAATTGGTCTTTCTGAATTTTTGTTGTTTGCAGTGGGCTGCTAGATATTTGTTTTTAATTCCCCCCTCCCAGTGAATTTATCTAAATTCCTGTGCAACTGATTTAAAAGTGCTGTCAGGGAAAGGAGATTGAGAGATGTCCTTTGAATGAATTTATCTGAATCAAGACGTTGCAGATGAGAAAAACAGTTATGTTACTTCTGTAATGTTAGTCAGGCCTTAATCCAAACTGAGATTTTCAAAGGAACACTTGGGGGTATGTAGCTCATATGTCATGGGGTTTCTCTGAAACTTCCAGCTATCAATACTGAGAGGAAACAGGCTCATCACATGCCTGAGTTCTCTGTTTTTTTGAGACATCTTTAATTGTTCAATGCTAGTAATAACAGATTTCTTCCTATTAATGGGCTGAAGAAACCAAAATGTTCTCATAAGAGGCAATGGGATTTAATGATTAGAACAGAGGACTATTCCAATCATATATATATTTAGTGGCCTTCTTTGTGTTACTAAAATAATCCCTTAATTCGTGACTTAGTCATCAGTAAAAAAGGATATTTTCCCAAATTTGAATTTACTTTGATATTATTCAGAATGTTGGTTATTGCTTAAAAGAAAAACTACAAAAATGAATTTGGTCAAAAATAACCAATTAAATAACCAGATAAAGTGTAACTAGTTAAAGTATGAACATAAATCAGGTGACAAATTTATTTTTCCTCAAACAGAATTCCTATAATAATTCTCAAGCACCATCACCTGGTATGGGAAGGTAAGTAGTAAAAGCTGTTACCTGTATTTCTCAACTTCTAGCTAGTTTTCTACATAAACTGTGTGCCTGGGGTGCTCAAAGAGTAGCTTTTCACCCTTTAAAGTGTTGGGGTGGTTGTTCTAAGGGTGTAGATTTTGATTCAGACGTTTGTGTAATTATTCTCATAAAAGGTTTGGAAGATTGCTGCTTGTGATGGTGCTCTGCAGAGAGTTTGTCAGGCAGCTCCTTGTTACAAAAAAAAAAAAAAAGGGTCAGTGTGTCACTAACACACAAGTCACCTATCTCAGTGAGTTTTGTTGTTCTATTTAATGCTTTTCCCCTCAAAACAATACTTTATTAATGCTGCAAGCCCAGAAGGTTAGAAGTACTTTCAGGATTGTCTGTTCCATAGTATAGCAATTTACTTCTATTCTTTAAAACTTAACAATAGACCTTTGATAGATTACTCTGTGAGTTTTAGGAGGGCATTTTAGATGTGCATCGTGTTATCTGAAAGTGTAGTATTACGGCAGTATAGTTACCATGTGGTTGTAATGTTTTAATTATTATTCTTTAAGGTTCAATTTATTTAAACAATGAATTTAAGATTTTATTGAGTTAAAAGATGATGAGGTTTGGTGGTTAGGTTTTGGCCGTGAAGCTAAAATGTTAAGAACTGGAGGATGCTCAGCAGTTGTTACCAGCTCATGCATTTCATTTGTTGTAGGGCAAATCCTGACTTCTTGATGTGTAAAGTGGGAGTGCTTTAGCATCTCGCACCCTGAGGTGTGGGAAGAGAGGTCTTAGAGGGCAGCTTACAGCATGATGTGCCTGAAGTACATATATGTATGCATTTTAAAATTTAATATTTTTCTTTGGATAAGCAGCAAGCCTGTCGGTATGCCGTCTCCAGTCTCTCCAAAGCTGTCTCCAGGGAATTCAGGAAATTACTCTTCCGGGGCAGCCAACCCTTCAGGGAGCGGGTCTTCGGTGACGATCCCCCAGAGGATCCATCAGATGGCAGCCAGCTACGTCCAAGTTACGTCCAACTTCCTCTATGCCACCGAAATTTGGGACCAAGCCGAACAGCTGTCTAAAGAACAGAAAGGTAAGGGCTGGCACAGGTGGATTATAACATCGGATGTACCAGAGTGTGCTGAAACGCTTATAGGCTTTGACTTTTGGAGTTGCAGTTAATGGTGCGCAGGATGCTTAACCAGGTCCTCTGCAAAAGTAAGGTGGAAAGTTACACCTTCGATTACAGTGATACCCCAAGCTGGTTGTCTTGGTTGTCAAGGTAGTGTTGGAGATGTAATGTTTCCTACCAGATATGTGTTTAAAAAAAAAAAAAAAAAAAATTGTTGCATTTCCTGTAAAATGTTTGGTGTAGGAAGAGGAACTTGGTACATTTCCGTTTCTGAAATTCTTAAGTGAAATACAGATTTGAGGGGGGAGGCCAAGGAAGTTTTACAATAGTTTAACCATACTCTAATTATTCTTATCAGCCAGTCTTCTGCAAAAGAGTAAAGAAATTGATTAGAAAGGACCTTTTTCCTTTATTTTTATTCTTCCGTCATTCAGCCATCTCTCATGACTCCTCTCTATCTTAATGTAAAAGATCCATGCTGAAAGGATGGGAGGGTTGGGTGTAATATTTCCCATTTAAAAATACGTGCATAGTTTAACTTGTATTTCTGTTGTTTTAGAGTTCTTTGCTGAACTGGATAAAGTTATGGGCCCTCTGATTTTTAATTCAAGCATCATGACAGACCTAGTGCGTTACACCCGTCAGGGATTACATTGGTTGCGCCTGGATGCCAAGTGATATTTTGAACTGAAGGAATGGAAAATCGAACACATTTTTCTCGCTGCCTCTGATTTATCTCCACAACACTGTGTCATGTCAATAAGGAAGACTGCCATAACACATTGCTTAGTTGACACTAAGAGCAAGGAATGCTTTCACATGTCTCCCATCCTCATTTGTGTTTTGTGTTTTAACCCCAAATCATCTGGTTAATGGACTTCTTCAGTATTCCCGTTTTAAGTTATTTAAATATTTTAAAATTTGCTACATATAAAGGTGTAGTTTTGCTGATCTGTCCTGGATAGATCATTGGAATTCCAGTCATAATACATAAATAGTCAGTTTAAATCCTATTTATTTTAATTTTTTAATTTTAATTTTGAAAAGCCCAGTTTTGGGCGGTTTTAGCTATTTCTTCCCTAAATTTACCCTTTTGAGTACTTAGGAGAAATTAAACATAGACACTTTATTTAAGTACTTTGTGAGCTTTGTTACTCTGTAATGTCTTGTGGTGGTAGAGCCTGTAAAAGGAACTAGGATTGATAGGTTCTAACGTGTAGGGACACCATACTTTTCATGCCTAATGCCTATGAGTCAACTAATAAATGACAACTACAGATTTATTATTGCAGAATTTGTACTAAATAGAAAAGTTCCAGATATTCTTCTACGTATTAAGATACTTCATTTAAATGAATTATAAAGAAATTTATATGGAAAAGTATTTAGCTGGATCTGACTTGGATTGTTTACAAGGCAGTTTCAAAACATCGATTAACACTATAACAATCACAAAACATTACAGTAATTTGCATTTAATGTAATATTGAAGTAATGGTGTAGGAATGAACTTCAGTCTGATAGGTGCGATGCATACAGGAAAGGTTTCTGAAAAGGACAATCTTGTGCTTTTTTGCATCTCTTCATTTAAAATACATTTTGTTTCTGTGCTTGTCATTTTTTGACACTTAGAAAATCAGTGAACTTTGTGGTTAAAAAACCAACAATACTTAAATTCCTACCAGAACTGTCATTTGCATCTTTTCCATTGACTGAGAAACCAGTAATCTTAAGTAGAAATCGAGGTCCATTTTTTTCCTTTTAGGGTCTGATAGGTAATGGACACTACAGGATGACAGTGCAACAGCCATCGTGGGGTGGGAGCACACCTGCTATTACAGGGAAATTGACTGTTTTGATGCAGAATGGATTTAAAACTTGTATTTACCCCGTGTTAATGAAGGTCCCATTAATGTTTGATGGAGCATAATATTCACTTGCAAGGGAGCGACTTGGTGCAACAGAAGTGGTTCGTGGAGTTGCAATTGACTGCTCTCAAAAAGTGTAAACCAAAGTACCTTTCTACGTAAGGTGCTTGTCTGAGTAAAAGGTTTAAAATGCTACTGCTTTCAGTATTGCTTAGTGCCCCTAACATGTCTGGTGTGCCTTATGCCTTACTTTTAGATGAAGATTTTATGAACTGTTTACAAGATGTTTTACAGCAGGACCAGGTATACTGTATGCAGTGGTCTTCTGCAGTACTTTGGTAAAATTCCATTTCCTTTTTAAAAGTACTAGTGTCCGTCACACAAACTGACTTCTCATTGCGGTGGTCTCCTTTTGAAGAGTCAAACTCTGAATCCTTTGGAGTGAGGTTGTGGAATGCTGCTTTGTTTTCTCTCCCACTTAACCCTTTATTCTGTACCAGATATGAACGTGCATGTTCAGGAAAATTATTGCACTAAATTTTTTGTGTAGTTGTAGTTAAGTGCCAAAATCACGGCAACCTCAAGAGAAGGAATAGAATTCTACGCTACTTAGTACTGCAGTATGTCCTATGGGCTTTAAGAGTTTAGAAGTTTTGCAAATTAGTAACCTACTAAAAGGTAGCTGCATATTCGTAGAGCTTCCTTTGCGTTCCAGCGTGTTTTGTACTTCCAGAAAAGCTTTGCTACGTACGAATTGATACATGGTTAACAGACCTGTGACTTTTCCATGATAGCTGAATTTACTCTTCAGGTCTGTTGGAGCATCCTTTTTATTGAATCACTGTGCAAAGGTCACGTTTCTGTTAGTGTTTGCTGTTCGAGACAGAACTCTGTACCCTCAAACTCCGCATCTTGGTTAATGGGACACTGTCAACTATTTTTCCTTTAATACTCTAAAGTGCCTAGCACACTTTTGACGCTATATAAAAAATACCTTCGTAGAAGTTGCATTCATAGTTTATTTTTTGTGTAGTGCTGCACTAGCCAGCATGGCTGTTTTTTGGCTTGCTCCTTTGTGCACAGTTACCATTACTGTTAGCAGGAATGGTCTCATCTCTGGGAATTTTTTTTCCTTAACTAGAGTCCCACAAATACCTTTTGGTGTCACGCTAAATTGGTCTCTTAAAAATGTATCGCTTATCACTAGATCAGTGGATCTTAAAAAATTGTCTTCAAATGACCAGAAGACTTTTTACATCGTGTCAAAATGTGGACCTGAACTGGTTGAAAGTGTCCCACCTAAACAGTATACTTTGTAGTAAAATATCCTCTAGAGTGCTGTCCCAGGTCTTCTGTCTGTACGGGAGATACGCAGTGGTCTTGTTAATTGACAAGAAATGCCTTATGCATGTGTGGCTATTTTCAAACAGATAAATTTAAACTTCGCAATTCCAAAAGCATATCTTAATTTGAGATTTACCGTTGTTTCCGAGAGTTATGTACTTTGTCAGATTTCATAGCTAAAAAAAAAAATGCAAGTACATAATAGGCTTCCATCCCTCTGTCAAAATGCAGGCGAATGGTCTAAACCTGTCCTTTCGTACTTCTACACAACAGCAGTGGAAATGCACGCCACTTCAGTACTAATGCACGTCACACTAGTGACTAACGGTGAGGGAATCCCTAACTCCTGGCTTCCTAAATGATTCCCCAGATGATCATATATTAAATACATATCAACGCTGTAATTTTAATTCCCTCACTGAACGCGGTCCCAGTTGGTGAATCTTAAAAATGGCTTAATCAGACTAGGCTTGCTCAGATATCAATACTATTTGAATTTGCTGTCAAACTTGCAGGTTCCTAGGTGATAAGGTGCAACCATTTGTAATTATAAACAAATCTTCAGGACACCAGAGTAAAACAGCCCGAGACTTTTATTTTGATTTGAAATTATTAGCCATAAAGCAGAGCATATGGATGGCTCTCCTTGGCTTTTGATGGCAGTATGCAATTTGTATTGTATGTGTCTTTTAATATATATGTATATATATATGAACTCAGTCTGTCCAAAGTATATGTTATACTTGTTTTTAGATTATGGTGCAACTGACTATATTGATATATTATTTATTGAGTGCTGAATCACCATCTTATTGGTGATAAATATTGCATATTATACAGGAGTGCAATGTATATTCCTTTAGATTGCTGAGGCTTGATTGCTGTGATAACAAAAAAATGCCCTGAAATGTATTTATGAATGGCCCCAACATACAGAGAGTCAGTACTTTATGGAAATAATGTAGCGCTTGCCTGGGGCAAGTAAAATAAAGCCGTAGGCAGATAATTATGTCGTTTGCCAAAATGGCAAACTACTGGAAAGAGAGACTACCTTTGCTGTATTTAATATTTCATTTACCCAACAGATATTTGCTGTCACTGCAGTGTTTATATTAAGGCAGATACAAAAGGGCCTGAGCAAGTCAAGTTTGAATTACCCATTGGGGAGGAAACAGCTTCCAAATTCTTAGATTTCTGACAAATACTTTGGTCGGGGTTTAAATTACTCCCATCTGATGAATCAGTGTTACGGAAAACCCTGTGTTTCCAGGCAACAAAGTTAATGCTAGACATCTTTAAGTATAAAGAGTAGCCAAAGCTTTTGCCAGCCAACTCAGACAAATCCAGACCTATTCCAGGAGACGAATTTCCTAAGTGGGAAAGTTACGTAAACTCAAACAATCAGGGAACCGTGATGTATGTCCAACTCCGTTACTTTTCGAGGAATTGGTCTCTGCTGCCATGATGCCATGTGAAAACAGCAGTGTTGGGGCGGGGAGAGGCAGGGAGGGAAGGGTCAGCTGTACAGTCGATAAACTCTTCTCCCAGTATGCGCGTGGCAGAGCAGCAGCTCTGGTCTGTGCGCGGTCAGCCTTTCGGACAGCGTTGGCTCTCTGCTCTCTGCCAATACTCAGCTGAGTTTCAGTCGAATACGCTATACGGAGCAATTTGAAATGCTGTGGCACAGCGTAGAGTTTGTGTAGGCTATCTTCATGTAAACGCGTCACCTGTTTTAATTTCATCTGGAAGCTTAATGGAAGTGTATCCATTCCTGGTGTAACTCTCCACACGTGCTAACAGAGCTGATACCGGCAAATTGGAGTGCAGTGTTCCCTGTCTTCAGTTTTTATATGCAACCCTAATCGTTGATGTAGTTGGGTGCACAGTACTTCTGCAGCATTTGGTTTTGGCTGCATTGGCATTATACATCTGAAAACTCAACTCTAAGGACCAGGCATGACTTTTGCAAGCACAGTTCCTGACATTTGTATCTGGTCCCCCTTTTAAATTGTTTTAAGAAATTTTGTATATGGAGGATAAAGTGCTTATATATTTATTAAAAATCCTTTATCTTATTTGAAATTATTATTTGGTGAAGAAGGGTTTTTCTTTTGGGGGAGGGCTCGTGGGTGGGGGAAGGTAACTTTTAACCTGTCACTTATAAATGAAGCCCTTATCAATCATACAGAAAGGTACTGTTAGTAACTATAATGGGATGTCTCTGTTTTATGCTTTGTACATGACAAGTCCATGTGTTACATTTTGTTTCTATCAAAATATTTAGGCATCTGTCTTCAACCAAAACCTAAAAAAAAAAAACAAACTGTGATTTTATTTGTTGCAATACATTTGAAATTTCAAAGGGTACTTTGGGGCTCAAAATTAGGATTTCTAAGTCAGTATGTGCATTTCACGTAATAAAGCTGTTAATGGTGAGCAAAGTATTATATACTAACTAGATTTTTTCCACATCTGTATAGTATATTCTATGTATTTTGTGGTATTGAGATTATAGAAAGTTTAGTGTCTGAAACATGCGTTTAATGTGTATTTTTAAACAAATTTATGGCAATTAAAATATTTGGAGAAAAGGGTATCACATTTCAATTTGTAAAGATCTTTTTAACTACTGTGTCATTAAAATGCTTTGTACAATGCAAAACTGTAACTGGAGAAACTAAGTTTAATAAATATCAAATAGATTTTCTGTATTAAACTTCAAAAACACTGTGCTCGTATCTGTTGCATGGGCTTTCTCCTCCCTGGTATTGCATTTTTAAGCAGAGTTTTCTTTTTTGATCCTAGTGCTCTATGCATAACAAAAGAAAAATAGCATTCAGTATTTGTGTCCCAGACTTGTTGATATTTGTCTAATCAAAAGTGGCTTTGTTTCTTTCGGCCCTCCGAGTTAACACACAACAGGTCAAAATTGGGGTTTGATCAATTTATTTTAAAATAGTAGATACTTCAGTGGCACAAGTCAGTCTAGGACATTTATTTAAGTAAATTTGATTAGAAGTAATTAAAAGTAAATACTTTTCCTTCCAGTTATCACTGGATATATTTGGGATATTGAAAATGCTATCAGTATTATCGGTTTGTTTGCTCCCTCTTTCTAACAGGCCTTTATCTGAAGTACTGATAAGAGTTCAGCTGTTGAGACTGAAATGAGATGGAAGCATGATCTACTTTATGCACTTGCCAGGTTGAAGGATAAATGTCTAAAGTCCAGTTTGAAATAAGCACTCCGAAACACCAGCTGTGCACTCATCATACACTTTGCTCACAGGATACAAGGAAAACCAAGGTATTGAGCAAAAACCAAGGTGGTTTGCTGAATATAAATTTTTAATTCACACCTCAGAGGAAAAAAAAAAAAAAAAAAAAAAAGAACCATTACAAAAAACCAAAACAAACACGAGATGCAGAGTCCTTTTACTGAGCTTGGCCAGAGAGTCATCCTGAAGCGTGTGCTGCAGAGGTACAGCCTTGGTTAGGAAATGCTCTCAAGTTGTTTGAAGTCCTTTTTTATCAGTTCATATGACAGAAGTGTTAAATATACTTATTGCTCGATTCACTGTCCTAGCTTTTGAACAGTCAATAAATATTTCACAAGTAGAGTGGAGCATTGTTAGCAGTAACAGTGATGGGCGTTTTTCATCGTGACAGGTCACTCTGAGGCTGTTCTGAGGAAACAGCGGTTCTTCCTGGAAAACAAAACATCATCAGGCACTGACGGCTCGGACTGCCAGCTGCGTAGGGCTCAGACATACATCCTCAGATACATCCTTAGCAGCGTTCCTCTTACCCAGCTGTACAGCAGTGCTCGTATTCAGCTCATGTAGCCGTGCACATTGTACTCACCTTCTTATTCAGTTCATCTCGATTCATTTTATGTTCTTTGCTTTACATAATAACTACAAAATGCATGTTAGCCAGGGCTATGTGGTCTGGCTGCGGTGTAGAAATTACACGCAATTGAAATCCCTTTCTGCCTATATCTTCCTGTAGCTGCTGTTAGAGTTCACCTGTGTTAATCAGTAGAACCAAATGATGCATTTCAAATGCATGCAAAATAGCAGCCCAACTACCATGTCCTATTATATTGACGTAGAGTAGACAGTGGGTATATTCTACCCTGTCTCTGCTTTCTGGTATGTGTACAGTAGGTGCCACACAAAATCAGTTTTCAGTCACTAAGTAGTTATTTTAACTAATCAATTTAATTGTATGTAGTTGGACAATTTGTTTATGTCTAGTGTTCATGAGAACTAAATGGCTTTTGATATTTTAGTTGTCTTTTAAACTATGAGCTTAAGTAGTCACCTTAAATTGATTAATTTAGGGTAAGACACTGCTTTTAAATAATATGTGCTTTAAAGTGAATGGTATTGGCTTTAAGAAGGATTAATTTTAAGGTGTCTAAGTGATTATCTAAAAGCTGTCTAGAATCCTATGTTCTTTTTTTGAAAAGACAGGTTATTTGGGGTTGCGATGAAAGGTCTAAGGCTTGTAATCAAGGGCACTTGGACTCTGCTCTGTTTGCATTGCTTACAAAAGAGGTCTAAATCTATTGCCCCATCCCTATTCCTGGTATCTTTTTTTATGCACAGAATTAATTCCATATCTCGTTTGGGTGAGAGTAAGTGGGAACTTGCTTTACATCATATAATATTAAGAGTCGCTGAGCCTGAACATTGATCAGGATTAGTTACCTGCACAGCATTGTAATGCATTCACTGTTATCCCTGCACGAGGCTCCAATGGGTCTTAGTGAGACTCCTCTCCAGAAAGGTGTCATCCGCCTCTGTCTTGTTAGCTGGGGCTGTTGTTGGTGCAAGGAAGCGCAGTGTGTCTGAAACAGATGTAGCATGACTGTCAGAACATGCAGCAGCTGTAAGCAGTTGGTCATTCTGATACTGAGGTCAATAGTCTTAAAATTAAGTGAAGAACTTGAAATCTTTCTTGTTTTGAGATCATAGCATGCTCTGTTAAAGTATAATTGCTTGTATCCTAACCCCAAAGAAGTAAGAAGTATAAAAATTAACTATGTTTTTCAGTCTTCTTGGGAGGGGAGGCAGAATTACTTGCTAAGTTATGTCTCAGAGTAACCCCGTATTCACTAGGCAGTTACTCTACTTTTTTATGATGTTGAACCCTCTAAAAGAGCTCTGCTGTCACCTCCAACTCCTGCCCGTTACTCTTATTCACACAGATCATAACAGTTTTTATTAACTACCTGACCATTTCAATTAGCACTTTAAATAGTTATCTCTGTTTACCTGGCTGAGCAGCAGTGAGCAGAGCAGAAAGACTGCCATCACCTTCCAACAGTGCATCTTCTCAGTATGAGCTGTCACACTGACTGTAGGACCAGCCTTGGGCGGAGGAGGTAGGAAGAGCCCCAAATAGAACTTCCCAAGCTTCAGCTAGATTTTTATAGACTTCATTCTCTTATCGTTGCATCAGCTGTCAGTCATCACAGGAACAAAGTTCATTTCGGAGCAAGAGGGAATTACTAAGTTAGCATCTGCTGAAGTGATCTGGTTCAAGGCCTGTCTGTCTGGCTAATGATTGACTCTCCTTCCACTTGTACTTTGTCTGGTCAGCTTACAGGTTGCGCCAACTCTTCCTTTTTTTTTAAAACCTACCTAACGTGTTACCAGAACTCCATGGTGTATTTGCAAGCAAAAGGGTGGCTGGCCCAAAGAATTATGGTAAAGATTGAAAGCCACAACCTTATTTAACTTCTGTGACATTCACAGGGTGTTCAGCTTTGAGTTTGTCAGCTGGGGGTAAGTATTGTCTTACCAAGCTTATTTGGAGCAGAGAATCGTGCTTTTGATTCTGCTTCTCACTCTTGGTACATGAAAGAATCATGAGGAAGTTACTTAACCTTCCTTTCCACACACATGGTACTCAAAAAGCAGATGTAAGACTTTTCAGATGGGTTTTGGAATGTAAAAAGTTATTTTATGCATGATAAATAATAGACCTCTTTTTCCAGGGACCCTAGTGTATAGTTAAAGACAATAATCTCTAGATAGCGAATCCCAGAAGTTGAAGAGACTGCTGCAAGGGTTTTCTGGAGCTGAGTTGCTCCATGTGGCAAGACTATGGTTTCTTTAGATGAGCCATCTCTGCTACAGTCTGCCTCTGTACCTTACAGTGCACTCACAATGGTGCAGACAACTCCCATTGACGTGGATGGGCAGTCTGTAATCAAGACGAATCTTAATTTTTCCATTGTGAAATGAGATTGCAACAGCCTAGAGAAAAGAATGTTTAAGAAGAGCTATTACCTCTCATCTTCTCTATAATCCTCTGTTTACGAACATTGGGACAAGTGGGAGAAGCGTATGTCTAAGATTACCAGTCTGTAAATGGACCTTGCTGGTACTCGCTGCTCCTCCTCATCTGTGAGATCTTGTGCATCTGGCTCCCACGTCTGTCCCATGTATGCCGTCTCTGTCAGGTACAAGATTTTTGATGATTGCAGAGTCAAATAAAGAGAATACCAATTTATTCGTGTCAAGTATGTGTAGGTTTTGGAGCACACTGTTTTAAGTCACTTCAAGTAGGAAGATGCTGTATAAAACAATGGAGTATGTTTTAGCTAAATTGTAAACACAAATCTGGATGTAATGGCTTACCATTTTCTGTGATTGCTTAATAAGGAGGCAGAAGTGCCAGCATGGAAGGCAAGTTACTCAGATTAAGATAATGCCATGTTGTCAGGTTCCTGTCTACAGATTATTACCCCTTAGCCCACACTTCACCGGGATTAAACAAAAACCCTTCCCAGTATTGGTCTACAACCACTATTGGAAAATTTGTTCCTTTCCTAGGGTTCTTCGTACACTCTTTCCTCTGCCCTGTTCGTCTTGCTTCCCTGGGAGGAGGAATCAAAACCCTTCATTATTTCACCTTCCTGTGTCTTATGTAGGGAAGGAAAGGGGAACAGTAAATGATGGCGCATCAAATAGCTGAACTTAAAAGTTTCTTTTACATTTGGCTGTGAATTTCTCAATTGTTTTTCCCATGAAGTCCTTTCTTTACATGCACCTGAGTTCTAATTTCTGCTATTTCCACTAGGCACTAGTATAGAACAGAGAAAGGAAAACAAGAGGCGGCAGCAGTAGTCTTGACTTCATCTGTGGAGCACAGGATTTGAAATGACAGCTCTTTCAACTCTGACAGCAGTGCCCTCTGTAAGTCACGGTTTCTCGGCTAGGTAAGACTAGTACTTTGTGACGATATGTCAAAATTGCTGTGTGTCCTTCTGGGTTACTGACAGCGTCAGCATATCCCTTTCAGGCAGCAATCTGTTTACTCTGTGCAGGAAACTGGGGAAGAAAGAAAAAAATTGAACCAATTGTTTCCACGTACGCAAGTCCAGCACGCCAGTAAAAAGCCACAGCACAGACGCAGGTTAGAAAAACACAACATGACAAAAAAAGGCACAAAATGTTGCTCTGTTGCCACTTCTAAGATTTAGGAAAGGGAGAGCTGAAATAAATGACTGACAAAATTTCAAGCACCTTTTTCAGATTCTGAAATACCCACCGGCCGAACTCCCGAATGCCAGCAGGAGCCGTATCCCTGCTGGTAACAGGCTCTGCATCCAGCTCCCTGCCCGGCGGTCTGGGTGAGCGCAGGGGCACGGGAGCCGGAGGGCGGCTCGGCAGGGCTCGGTGGAGCAAAGGGTGAGGAGGCCCAGCCTGCCTCCTGACTCGCTGCTGACATTGCAGCGGGGCTGAGCCGCTGCCCGAGCAGTTGCTGGGCTGCGGTGCCTTGGGTAACGGGTCACCGGCTGAGGTGAAGGTGCTGCGTTGTTTACAGTAGTCTAGCAGCTGGTTCAGAGGCAGTTCAGCTGTCTGAATGGGGGCAGGGACCTTGTGAGAGAGACCGATGAGCTGCTCACCTTCAGCAGAGTAGCTGAGATGAAATGCATTGAAAAACTAGCGTTTAGGGAAGCTACCAGCATAAAAGGTCACACAGGCTATCATTTAGGCTACCCTTCAGCTGCTGTGGGCTGTTCGAGATGTCTTTGCCAGCTCTCACAATCGTAGTAGCCAGTTTGTTGTTCCCTGCTTGCTTAAGCTGTCTAGAAAATACCAACAAACTGAAACACAGAGTTAAATTTAAGCACAGAGTATTTTTGGCACAACTTGCAGCACTGGGTGACTTGTATTACTCCTGTTTATGCCGACCTCGGACTGCTTGGAGTAAACACAAGAGCAGTAGGAACAGCCCTAAGATGGAGCTTAGTCTTATGTGCTTTTTAAACATAATGTTTAAAGAGCCCCAAAAGAATAAGGCATTCAGCTATAAAAATTGCATGCCCCCCAAGAGACTGAGCATCTTTATCTTCCAGACAGCCCAGCCCTGAGCACACCAAGTCCCTAACGCAGGGAAATGTCGCTCACGCCCTGTGGATAAGATAAACTCTCAGAACCAGCTACAGGAATAGCACGATGGGGAGATAAACGTGTTGCTTTGCGCGGCGCACGGGCTTGAGACAGTCAGCTCAAGATTGAAAGCAAAAAAGGGATAAAGGAACAGCCAGATGTTCTGGACTTTGAACAGTGAAGCTTTTTTATATGTTCAGAGCCACAGGGTGAATTTCTTTGTCACATACTCAAGTAACTTTACTACTACCATTTGATTTTAAATCATCTTCAGGTATTAAACAGTCTTGTTTCTCCCGGTGGTTTCCAAGAAGCAGCTTCTAATCCAGCCTGTTAACGCGAATCAGGTATCAGAATTGCAGTTAATCATCTGATTAACATTAATAAATACAGTAACTAGAATCATCACAGAATCATAGAACAGCCCAGGTTGGAAGGGACCTCAAAAGATCATCTGGTCCAGCCATTCGTGGGAAGGGAGCCCAGATGAGGTTATCTGCCACCTGAAAACCTGTGGCAACAGGGGCTCCACCATGTCTCCGGGGAGGTTGTTCCAGCGATCAATTGTTCTCACAGTAAAAAATTCCTTTCTTGCATCGAGATGAAACCTCTCCCGGTGCAGCTTGTCCCCGTTGCCCCTTGTCTTCTGCACGGGGCAACTTGGGGAGAGCGAGCCTCTGCACAGAGGGTCAAAGTCCACGTTCGATCGGAGCTGTCAGCCAGCTCATGCAGTTTTGGTCAATATCAAATCAGGTGGCCTATTTGTTTTTCACAGATATCAAGGTTAAAGGAAAAAGCAGTGGCCAGTGATGGAAAGATAAAGGGAGCAATGAGCTGTTATTTCAAATCATCTCCAGCTGAAGGCAGCCTTCGCTACGCTAGTTATACTGAGAAATGTTTCACAGAAACAGGAGTCAAAAAAGGCTGGAAATGCTGTCATATAAAAGAGTTTGAGTGCACAGAACTTTAGCCTGATCATCTCCCTCTACAGCGTGAACCAGACAGAGATGTGACGCTACTCACCTTAAACATCTCAAGACACAGATTTCACACAAAGTCATGGGGCAAAGTTAAAGTTTATTAGACTCATCTCCCTCTCAATACCCCTCTAGTCACGCAAGCAAGCTTAGCAACACGGAGTTGATAATACAGCGAGGTAACGGTCTCCTTATTAACTCGATTACTGGTCGTTTTCATAGTCAGCGGGGTTCTTCCTCTTCAGTCTCTCAAACTCTTGCGTTCCCCAGGAGTACAGAAGATAGGCTCCCAGAAAGGCTGGAAAGGAAAGGGGACACTCACAAGTCGCACTGCAATAAGCACAGCACAGAACCACCGCGCTCCCGTGACGAAACACAGCCTCACGCAAAGCCGCCGCTACACGGACGCCTCCCCCGTCCCCAAAATAACGCTGAGAAAGTAAAAAAGAAAAAAAAAAGGGGGGGGCCTCGATCCCTCAAAGACCTCGCTCTGAGCCATCTCCCACCGTACTCACGGGGCACCACCTTGAAGACCTGGGAGCTGAAACGCCGCCAGATGTTGGGCAGCCCGTGGGACAAGACGTTGGGGAAGGCGCGCTGCTCGAAGGGCGAGAGGCTGTAGGTGATGACATGGCGAACCCGCGCCAGGTTCCCGAAGTGAAGGCCCATGGTGTCACCTTCTTCACCCTGGCTGCCGCCGCCCGCCCCCCCGGAAGCGGAAGCGGCATGCCGCTTCCGCTTCCGGGGGGGCGGGCGGTGGCGGTTCCCTCAGTCTCTCCCCTCACCCCCCTCAGCGAGGTTTATGGCCGCCGGCCCTATAAAATCACAGTTTATATATCACAACCGTAAGAATTTAATCCTTAATCCTGCTGAAATTTCCTCTGAGCCCGGGGGGGGTGTGTGGGATTTCCAACGGCGAGTCGGTACGGCGTTGTTGAAGGGGGTGGGGACACCCACCTCAGGGGAGCGCTTCAAAATCCAAAGACAAGCTGGTCGTCAGAGAAGAGGCCGCCTTTTTGTGGTTTCCTACCTCAACAGCAAGAGGTCTTGAATATTACTATTATTAGAATAATTATTCCTGCAGACTAAAAATGGTGTAGCAGCGTAAACCCGCCCTGGAGAATGCGGTTGCAACCTTTAATCCGGTAATGTATTCCCGAAGCTGCGTGTAGCTGACCCCAAAACGCAGTTTCTTTAGCTTGACTTAGGCATTTTGTCTTAAATAGGCTTTTCCATTTGTGTCACAGAAAGAATTAATTTTATTTTCCTCCTTGGCAGCTCGGTGAAGCTGAATTCCCGCTGTTTGAAAGGCATTAGCAGGGGTGACGCTGCATTAGGCAATTTGAATTAACCCAATCAAATGCAGCATTGATGATGGGCTGGGATTTTTTTGTTTGTTTGACATCAAGATATCTGCCTTGAGCTTTTGGTATTTATTTCAAACGAACCTTCAATTAGAGCCAAAGTGAGTGCTCTTTTTAGTTCAACAGTTCCAGGCTAATGCAATCTTCAGTTAGGAACTTCATTTTGATAGAGGCTATATGACTGTTAGCCGGATCATATTGCACCTCCACGGAGTGCTTCAGATGTGGAGAAGCGTCACACCGACATCGACTAGTTCACAGGGATGAGGTAGACCATTGTCACGGTAACATAAAACCAGACACAGTCCTCTCCAGTTCAATCCTTCCCCTGCCTGGCTGAATTCCCAGCCCCAGGCCAAGCCCTGTAGAATTGCACAGGTCATGATCTAAGGTTAGGGTCTGGTTAGGTGGCTTATTGTGGAAAGTTAAGGCATTTATGTATCAATGCATTAGCAAGTCATCATTTTAAAGCCTATTCTTAATGAGCTTTGAGAAGACAGTGCTGCTCCACAGACTTCTATTAAAAAAAAACAAAACAAAACTAAAATCCCTACCAAAGCTGGGGTTTTGTGCGTGAGCCCATCTAAAGACCTCTTAGCTTGGGTCCCCAGCCCAAACCCAGCATTTTTGACAAAGTTCTTAAAACTAGAAAAGTCTAGGAGAAAATAAATCAATTGTATTAAAAATCTTTTTTTGAAAGCATATAGAATTAAGACACTTACTATAATTTTATTGTGAGAGGAAACAAGGCTATAGCCCCACATTTTCAGACTACTAAACCAATTTAACAGCATTTAAATCAATTAATTTAATAGGCTTCTAAAAGCCTTGACCCCCCCCTTAAACTGACAGCACTGCACATTTCTTTGCAATTCAGAAGCAAGTGGCAGTGTGGTTCCACATGTAGCTATCCTGTGCCCTCACCCCATGAACAGCTTGTGTTTTGTTCTTGAACTAGATCAAGCCTTTCTGTTTTTAACAACTCACCAGTAAGCTGGTGCTGGTTCTTACTCAAATAGCTCAGTGATTTAAATTTTCACAAGTTACCACACAGCTGTCCTTAAATTCTTACCACCCATTGTTGAGAAAACCCAAAGAGTGCAACAGAAGAAAAGCAAGAAACAACCTTGTAACTTTTTACAGAACAGTGAGGAAGAGTTGACTTCTTGCTTGGGGGAACTGGAAACATGGTAGGGAAAAAGAATGAAAAACTGAGAAAGTAATTTTAACATTAAAGACTTTCTTCCTAGACACTTGCTGCAGATGTCAGTCACACAAAAGATCTCTTTATATAGAGGAAGACTAGTAGGCACTGGGTGTAAGTGGTGTGCATGATAGGCATTTATTTCTTTTTTTAAATCTATAACAAAACCTCTTAAAATAGACATCTGGTAGTCAAAACCTTTTCCACATTTTAAATGCAAAATTATTCCAATAAAAAGATATTATTTACATTTAATTTCACATTCTAGAAAGGCTGAGTGGCTACAAAAATAAGTGCTATGACGTAAACACCTTCTACTAACTCCATGCTAAATCCTAACTGGTTTTACAGAGCTATTAGAATTACACAAATACTATTCATTTGATTATAGCTACAGATACTTTGAGGATGCAGAAATACCCAAACCCGGATTAAAATCAATTAGGGTTCACCCACTACCGACAAGTGCACTTGGTAGCTATCATATCTTCGTACTCTTTGTAGACTATGGAGCCATCGGGCTCTATGGTTAGGACGCTCAGTGGGCTGTATTCAGCAGGAACACAGGAGGGCTTTGGAACAGAGGAGTCCAGTTTCTCATATATTATGTTCTGTACCATTGTGTGTACCGGAGAGCCATAACGATGCCCGACAACCCTTGGGCAGTCACCTTTACAATACTGAGGGCTGTACCTGTGTGGTGCTATTATCCATTTGTCCCATTTTAGTTGGCTAAAACTTAGACGGAAGTTGTGAAGCTCACACTCGTTTTGAGGGAACAGAAATTGTTTGAAATATTTGCTCAAATTATGAGGTGGAGTTGCTGGTGCTTCTTTAAGATTCTCAGCTCTTCGCTGTCGAGAGGCCCTTTTACCTTGTGAATTCTCCTTTCCTTTGCCACCCGTAGGATCAACAAGCGGACTGTTCCTTTGCCTGGGCCACACTGGGTTTTTCCTTCTGTGTCTAAGTGAGTTCCACCTGTGATAAGCTTGCTCACTGGTATCATTCAGATAAAGAAGAAGAGAAGGGGGAAGCAGTGCCATATTAATTGCATTTTCCAGTTTAGTGTTCTGTTGTGGATCACCCATCAAACAAGTGACATTCACAGCCATATGAATATTCCTCCTGTTAGTAGCAATTAGAGGCTGGAGAAAAGAAGTCACATCAATCTCAACCCACTTGCGTTTTCTAACTTCAAATTGCAGGCTAAAAGGTATAGAGTGCGAGAGGCTGGGACACACTTGGCTAGAAGAATCATGCTCCTTAACAGATAAATGGCACATGCACGTAATGGAAGAAGAAATGGGAACTGATGTGTCAAAGGAATAGAGCAAGACAGACTTGAGTAAGTGCTCTAGAGCAGTAACACGATCCAGGTTGAAGAGTAAATCCACCAAGTGAACGTCTCCTGAGAAGGGAAACAAAATCTTGTCAAGTTAATGCATCTTAATTTTCCACCTAGACATGAATAGTATCGTGTAGTGGAGAAGTAGTAATAATTCAGCAGCAGAAGAAACCAATTTAGATGCCCTCCCTTACTTTTATTATATGGAATTTCTACTTCAGTCAGGGACATAAGATTTAAGAGTTAAGAAATGACAGCAAAACCAAGAAAACCCATGATTTTAAGAGGTATTAGGATTCATTTCATTAAAAATATAGTACAGGAGGAAGTTAGCAGTTGTCTTTTCAGTGTTTATATGAGGAAACAGGAACTAGATGCTCCCAATTATACAAGCCATGAAATTAAATAGCTAAAGTTTTAAAGTGAATGCTTTCAGAGCTTTTTAGCATTAACTCCAGTTATTCTTCCTACTCATATATTTTCTCCTATTTAAATCTCTTGACCAGCAGCTGCCAGCAAGTCTGAGTAATAACAAGGCAGAAATTTATTTATTAGCACTACTTTAAAAAATTATCATTCTTTCATGGGAGTCACTTTGCTTTGCTTTTATGAAGCAGAACCAGAGCTTCCAAGTTATTCTGAACACACATTCCTGTCCCATTCACCCCTACTGTAAGATACACTACTCTTATCTTTTCCCCAATGTTAAGAATTTTCTGGCATTCTTTGAATTTGCTCCAATTTCCATCTTATTTTGGGATCAATGAACCCATTGCCTGGCCTGTTTTCCAGACGTTGACATAGCCTATGTTTAATATATTGCTTTTTTTACTACTCGCCACTGTATTTTTTCTGTGATTAGAAATTGTTCATTTTCGACCACACAAGTGCGTTAAGTGATCTCTTCAAACTTACATAGGCCAAATAATAAGAAATCAGATGAGGGCTCTATAGACCTTGATAGACTTATATTTCCTGTATTAATGATTTTTTCTAAAATCATGAATTTGTATAACCTCAATAATTGTAGGAAGTTGGTTCAGATTCAGTCTGCTACTTTAATTATTACTACATTTAGGATATATAATCACAAGATTAACTGTTAAGTGTTAGTATATTTATGAATCCATAGATTATGCTATGCCAGGAAATTTTAGTCATAAACATTGATTTATTTTTATTTTATTTTTCCGTAGTGAATGCTTCTTAACTGAACCTCGGTCTCAAAGTGCTGTTACTGTGCACAGGTATGATGTTTGTGTTTAAGGTTATCTGTCTTTCTAAGTAAAAAAATCCAAGTCAGGAGAGCTCGGATCACTTGTCAGCCATCACAGAATTAGAACTAAAGGCCAAGGATTTCTAGCTGCTGTTGCTGGGACCAGCCCATTAAGAAAACTGTGAAACCACAGTAAGTTGCAAAGTGCCCAGCCATCCTAGTTTTTCAGTCCTGAGCCCAATTTACAAGTAGTTCTGCTCTTCCCTTCAGGATATTCACACATTTGGGTTGTGATTCTTCCCTAGCAACTGTACAAGGCAAGGAGAAAAGTCATCTTGCAATGGCATTCTGGCAGTTTGTTACAAGTCTTATTACAGTGCTGTGTTTCTGTGGCCTTGAAAAAAGCCAAACCAAGATGGGCAGCAGAAGGAAACACAATGCCCATTATGCCTAACCATTTTGTCCACTTTTCTTACTTTACTTAGAACTGATTGTAGAGTTTTCTGTGACTCATAGAACTGATTGTAGAGTTTTCTGTGACTCATAGTAAGATGAGTCAGCCTGAAACATCACTATCATCTTGATCGTAGTACCATTTGTGTGGCATTTCCCAAACTGTGGAGAAGTCTATGTCTAAGCCATTCAAGAATAAGTAGGTTATGAAACACTCCTACAGTTTAAGAAAAGAGCCATCAGGATTGAAATAGCAACAACTCTAAAGAAATAAGATATTTTTATATTATGCTGCAATTACAGAACACACAGAAAGCCCCCCTTTAACCTTTGCAACTCAGGTCACCCCACACCTACCTTTCATTAGGTCCCTGTGGTGGTGCTTGCATTCAGAACACGGAGTGAAAAGTCGTACAGTGTTATAGAGGTGGCTTTTATTAGCCTTTGGGATTCCCTCCTTGGTAGCAGACATCTTATATAGCCTCTTCATGTACCGAAGGGCTCTGGACCCTGGCTGTAGCCTGGGGGCCTCACTTTCCCAGTTCTGGTGTCCCCGGTCAGACAGCACCTTGAGAAGGGGAGGCAGGAGGGCATATCCACGTCTCATGCCTTTTGGCAGCTGCAACAATGGATGTAGCTCACTGGCGTTGTCCTCAGGGGCTACCGATAACCCAGAGGTCTTGTCAGAGACTACACGATCCCTGGAGCGAGGGGAGCACTGGATGCTAGAAGAAAGCCAATGAAGACAGCAATAGAAACAAACACAAATTCTCCAAGTACTCTCCATGCTTTTTAGGGTTGCAGCCAAAAAAAATGCCTCCTCTAAAATATTCAAGGAAAAAGAGTACCTGAGCCCAATCCCTTATATATGTTGCAGCTGTGGAATGGGAGGGAGGTTTCCTTCTGATCAGGAACCAAAGAGAAAGATCTGCAGCTGGCTACTGAAACCACATGCTTGTTTGCATTTAGGCTAGAGCCTTTGCCCATTAAAGCATATTATAAAAAACCCCCCTTATTCTGAGAGTTAACCTTTTTCACATGGTAAATTACAAAACAAGAGTGAGTGCCAGCCTCCAGAGGGAGCTGGGGAGACAAGTTAGTATTGGCTAGCCTGTCTAAATCCATATTTATTTGCAGAAATATATATAAAGCTAAATACTATTGCTCTTAGCAATAATAGCTAATAAAAAAGAAACTTTTTCATTTTGTTAACGTATTTCTCACATTTCACTTCCCTATAACAGTAACGTCCACCTGAGAGAGAGGTAACTGTGACTATAGTACCATCAGATTTGTTTTCATTCCAGCACACAGCACGTATTTCCTCCAGTCTGAGGTAAGGCATCCAAAAAGCAGAGTGCTTTTTCAGTCAGTATCAGATATCTGTGGAGTGTGCTCCAAAAGACTCCAAATGGAGTAATATTGATTGCATCAGAAATATTCAGAAACTCTTGTAGCTGAACATAACTACAGGGATGGGGTTTAGTTTTAATTAGGAAAATACAGGGAAAAAAAAATGTTTTCATGACAGTTGTTTTTAGTTAGAGCTATGCTGTCAATAATCGAGTGAAATGTCACCCATAATCTAAATTTCACATCTTAAGGCTTCTGAGTGAGGATTCCTTGTTCAGAGAGTATTTAATTAACTTACAAAAATGTCAGTCTGGCGTTCTTTGATTTGGAGTGGAAGGTTAATTCAGATAACAATCTATGATATGAAACAATATAACCTTTTCTGCTAGGTTTCTTAAAGCTGATTTGGTTATGTTAAGAGGGGGATACTGTCACTTCTAAGGTCAGCTATGTTTAAACTGTTTTGGACCAGGTGATCTGTACTTTGATTTATTTTAAAAATATATCCTTCAGTCAGGCATGCTTGCACCAAACAAGCTCATCTGCTCCCTCCCTTGTGGGTTTGAATTAGTCCCACTTTACATTAGTTTCAAACACATGTAACTACAGTTTCTGCTGCTCCATGACAACTTAAGCTGCCCTTTAACCCTACCCTCTTCCACAAAACAAACGTGCATTCCTGCTCTCTCCTTTGCAGTGATTTTTGGTGGTGTTAGATCTTGTGGTGGGTCCAGTCAGAGAGCTGAAATGGTAGGAAAATAATCCAACAAAAAGTGAATATTTGCTTGGTTGGTCTAGACCTGTGGAAATGTTTAATAGGCCAGTTGATTTGACTATGGCGTGTTGACTACTCAACCCTTTAGAAAATGCAATCATTTCCAGTGCATAAATAGGAGCTGAAATGCTCTGAGAGTAGCTATAGGAATGCGGGGATTCTTAACATCAGTGAAGTCTTAGAGTCTTCCCATGAATGTATTTCTAACTTTAGGCAGTTCTTGAGCAGCTTCTAATAAACTGGACTTCCTTTGCTCTGCAGTAGCCTATAATAAAGAGGGAGAAAATTGGAATTTATGTTGCTGTTGATTTTTTCCTCTGAAACCCAGTTCCCCTGAACAGATTACCGATCCAGCACAGTCACAACAATCCCTACGTGCAGAACTGAAGCCTAGTGACTTGCAGGGGAGTCAGGAGCTGGGGGAGGGAATGAAAGAGGAAAGAGAGAGCCTTGTAAGCCACACTCACTGCCAAAGCCACTTTATCATCCAAACTGTGACTTTTTACTGGGCTTCAGGTTTCTCAATGCTTGGACATGTTTGCTGAAGAGTTATAAATTGTGGCTATATTTGAGTGAAGATTCTGGCATACCTACACTTGTAGGTAGTTGCAAATACATGTGCACAAGCATTTAAGATATAAAGACTTGTTTAGTAGAACACAATGTCCAATGAGATTAGTTTCATCATATCTCTTTAAAATCCAGACCATTATTAGATTGTTTGATAGTCTCATGTTTTATATATCTTAAATATTTATTCTCTCTATTATTAATCATTAGATTGCTGCAGCAGAAACTATATTTTCCTTTTTTTCCCTGGAAAACACTAAATACCTAGTGTGTACTACCACAAACTAATAATTTTTAAATTCCTATAAAACAGAGCTGAAGAATGTGTAGCTTTGCCCTGTAGCTAGATAATGACGTTTGTTTGTTTCCCACAAGGGAGCGAAAGCATTAATCAAAGGTATAGCTGTTATGCCCTGATAAACAAAGTGTTTTCCTTTTGGCTCACTGAGCTGATTCAGTGGACTTTGAAATATAAGAAGTATCAGGTGCTCTCTGCAGGGTCCATTAATAATGTTGCAGAAACTTAGCTAACTGCCCGTGCAGAGTAACAGCTGAGTAACGTGTCTGCTATACAGATGTGAGCTGTAGCGGTTTCTAACTGTAAAAAGAAGAAATGTTTCCTGTTATTTCTAATAGCTTCTTCTTGCCATAAACCAAAAAGATCAAACAAATTATTTTAAAGAACCAATGCATGTATACTTATGTCATTGTTTGACAAGACAGAATCAGAGCTAGAAAACTACGTACCACTGATTTTATGACTACAGTGTAAAAAAGAGATTTTTTTTATCACTTATGATAGCAGCCTGTGCTCAAGTTGGCGCATTTTTATCTCCTTGACGGTAACATCAGCAATCCCTTAAACTGGTGATAGCCTGAAGATTAGGTTCGGTTTGCCTCTCTGTTCCTAACTGCCTTCTTGTACCTGATCGTTACAGCAGTCTCCATGGTCTATGTAGTCATACCTGCCATTTGAGCCGTTTTTCACAGAGGCAGTGGATGATATTTTTCCCATTCTTTATCACATTTGTAATTGTCCCATGGAAGACTTACTTTCCTAGCTGAAAGGTCAGCCTTGAAGAGCTTGGAAAAGAACTGAAACATCCTAGACATAGACAGAAGCTGTGGCACTGATGGATAGTTTATTAATTCCTTTTTTCTTGCAGACTATTTATCCTACTACATATGTAGCTGTGCATGTATCATTTGTTTTCTTTATGTTTTAGTTTACCATCACTTTATTATCATTATTTATAGACCCTAGAATTTTCCCTAATGGACCGTGAGCCCATTTTCCTGTGTGCTGCATAAATACTGACTAAACTGGCCAGGGAGTTTGTAATCTAAATATAGGACAAGTGAAGGGACTTAGCATACGAACAGTTCTCTTATATTTGTCAGCATTATAGAAGAGCAGAGTTCTAGGGATTTAAAGAAGATTATAAGAGAGCATTGCTGCTGTTTGCATCAGGGGCAGCATGACGATTGTTTGGAAATTTAACAGGTGAACAATGGAAGCTGGCCTCATGAGAGGGAGTTGGCAGAGTACACTGGTATGTCCCTTACCTTATAGGGGTGCTTTGAGGATTAATATATTGAATATAATGAACCATTCAAGCACTAGGAAAATGATAGTTTTGTAAGGACCTGAAAGGGATATACACAGCTAGGCGCACAGCCACTATTGTGACTGCATCGCAAATATTGTTTGGTGTCTGCAGGATATTGCTGTAATAGGTAGGTAAGAAGCCAGCAGCAGTGATGATGTACTTTAGAGATGGTGAAACACTGTGTTTTTTCCACAGTAATCAGGTTTTAGAACCTAAAATAACGCAAAACTTACAAGTTATAATTGTCTCGGTTCTTCAGGCAAGGGAAAAACCTGCATGAGGAGGATATGCCCAAGGGAGCCTCTTTCTTTGTTTACATGCCCACCAAGGTCCCTGAAGCATCAGGATGAGGAAAGATCATTCCCTGGTGGTTGACTGCAGTGAGGAAGGTGAGAAGGGGAAGGAGATGATCTTTGTGGTGTACCTGGTAGCGAGGAGCGCTCAGAAGAGAAATACCCCTCCTCCAGGGGTGTCTCCCCCTTTCTCTATACCTGAAGACAACTGGACTCAGAACTGCACCCCTTGTAGTGGTGTCAGCTGCTGCGAAGGCAGTGGCTGACTGGCTCAGGGGGCTGGGGGAGACGGGTCACCCACCCCTTTGTTTTCATAATTGCCATCTGTGGCCTCTCTGTGTCTTAGCTAAAAAAGACTGCCTTCTACTATATCCTTGTAGAGCTACGGGGACCAGGCATATGCTGTGGATTTATTCAGTGGCATAATAATATTATGTTTTATTCTCCTGCCAAGGGCACAGTAGTGAGTCAACCAAAAAGAAAACAAACATTGCCTCTGTCTCTGACTGCTTCACTAAGGCATCCATATCTAAAGTACTGGATTGCCACTTTACAAAAAAATATATTATAATGGTGCCTAAAGTTAATGAATATCGTAGCTACACTTCCACTGGTCACAGTAGGTATCTATTCTTTGTTGCTACAAGACCTAGCTATAGATGACCCAATAGTCAATTTAATTCTTGTATATAGAGTTTCTAGATTTATGAAAATAAATTCTAGATTTATGGAAGTATCATTTTACTAAACATTTTAGTAGCTCATGCATTCTGTATCGGATTAGGATATTCTGACCAACAGTGAAACCTGATATCTGGTTTATTGTACTATTTTTATGTCCATAAAAATAAGTAACTCTTTCAAATGTTACAAAATATTAGCTGATAGATGAAACAGCTTGGTCTGAGTATGGATAAACATAGTGGCTTCTTAGGGGATGCAGAGGAAGGTAGTGCCAAGCTGGAATCGTGGTACATTTCAGAGTTCCTGAGGCCATTCCTTTGGGCCTTTTACCTTCCTTTTATCTACGTGGCATTGCTGTAAGCTGACCATGTAATAACACTAAGGAGAAGTGACCTTGTGGACACTTTGTACAACTGGAATTAATAAATGTTCTTGACAGGGTAATCAGTTAGTTGGTTCATTTAGTACACGAGTTTAGTGGCTTAATAGGCAGCAGTGTGAGAAAAGTTTTACTTCATCCTGTTGTGAAAACAAATGATTAGCAAAGAGCAACCTGACAACTTCACTCAGCTACTGAAAATGAGCCCAGTTTTTTCCTTTGCTGCTAGGCTGCTGGTGGCCATTTGGATATTGGCGTGGTATCTTTGTCAAACCTCTTCAGTTTTACTGATGTGAGGGTACATGCTTCTGGAGTGCTTTCTTAGAGCTCTTTTGTATCAAGAGTTTAGTTTACAACTCATTCACACATTACTTTTCATGATCCATGTGATGATTGGGGAAGAATGTAGATATTCAACGTTAAACTATGGCACTCACAGTTTTACCTGCTAAGCAAATATCACATGGAAAACTAGTAGGTTTCTCCTTGCTGTAATCAGATATTCTTTAAAAAAATAATGAGAGCTCCTTCTCTGAAAAGAACCAACAGCTGCAGAAAACAGCTACTGTAGGTAGCAGAGCAAGGTTCCTGGAGGGGCCCTTCAACAGAGGGACACCTCCATTTATGTTACTTCTAGGCTGCATAGCATCTAACAGGTATATAGCAAAAATATAAAAGTTAAGGTTTTGGTATGCACTATCTGCAAAGAGTGAAATTTGTGACATTGACTTATTTCACATAGGTCTTTGAAAGGCTATTACAGGGCAAGTTTTGTGCATACTTACACATACAACTGCCCATGGGGAACCTGGATGAGATAGTCTTTTAATATAGTTAAAATTTTATTGAAATAAAACTTCTGAAGTTAACGAACAGAACTGTCATTTGTTTGCACATGCTATTTCTGTTACAGGGAGGTGCTATACATGTACCCATAAAACATGGCGTTCAGGTCAAGTTTCAGAATACATTTAACGCAGTCTGAAAGCTACTGCTATCAGGGTGAGTTTTGCCTTTTCCTCCTTGCCTTTTGGCCTTTTTCTGTGTGTTGGTGGAATAGTTTTCACCTGGTCTGTGAGCTGAATGACCCATTCCCCAGCTGCACACTCAGTATAGAGTTGTGGGGCAGCCTAGTCTGTGCTCTTTGTTAAGGAAGAAGGTTGGAGGTGGTGACCTGCTGGTTTGAGAGCATTGTATAGTTAGCTTAATTGAGGTGTAATGTGAAGTTATACAATACTACAGTCAGGTCCATTTTAGATACTATAGGTATCTAGAAAGCTCAGTGAAAAAAAGGAAATGGGTAGGTAGAACTTAGTTGGGCTTTTTGTTTGCTTCTTGCCCCCCAAACATGCAGGACTTCTCTCCCTTCCCTTTTTTCAGAAGAGAGAAAGAAAATATTTAGAACAAACTGGTTTAAAAACTAGAAAACTGGGGTCTTATGTTGGGTATTCTTCCTCTTGCCTTGGTGTGCTGGTGTGGAAAGCTGGGTTTGCTAAACTTGTTATTACCACTTTCAGCTTTCTGGATGTATTTTCCTGCCCGACAAGCTCTTGTTTACAAGCTGGAGAGCCCTGAAGAATAGAAGTTGTGAAAAATGGAGAGCCTGCTGCTGTTACCTCAAACCTCACCTCAGACAGCATACAGAGCAGCTAAATTGCTGTGTACCAGATGAGATTTTTTTTTTTTTTCCCCCCAGAAATGTTTTTATTGCTCCTAAATAAAATAACAGTTCTGGCCATTCTTGCAGCATCTCCGCTGTAGGGTTTGAGTGTGGCTATAAGGTAGGAATTGGGAAACTGTTTTTCATTTTGTTGGGGTCTTGTTTATTTTGCACGCCTATCAGCTATGGTTAAGATGCGGGTCCTCATGTGACCCTCCGTGAGAAAAAAGCTAAATTGTAATTTAGCTTCTTAAAAGTGCGGGAAAATAAATTGCAGAATTACATTCTTGTGCAGCCTCTCGGTTCTCACACGTGGATATGCTCCTGGTATGCTGCTGTGCGTTAGGTTTACGGTCGGACTCGATGATCTTCGGGGTCTTTTCCAACCGGAGTGATCTGATGATCCTGCGAGCCGTTCCCGTGCCGTGGGGACCCCGGCTGGCGGTCCCTGCGGTTTGGGGGGGGGGGGGTTGTACCCCCTTCTGCCCAGCGTTTGCGGGGGGGTGGGTCCTGCCTTCCCAGGAGGAGAGGGGGGGCTCCGAGAAACGCTTCTCCCCTGCCGCCGGAGTGCCGGGGTCCTCACCCTGACCCCACCTCCGTGCCTGCCCCTGGGCAGGGCTCTCCCTGCCCGCTACCTTCGCAGCCTACAAGTACCTCCGGCACCGCGGGAGCGGGACGGGCTTTTCTCCGTGTCCGAGCTCGGGAGAAGCGGCCTGCCTGCCGGGGGAGCGGGGCGGGGGGTCCAGGTAAGCCTGTGCCGGGGTTTGGGGGGGGGATGCTCAGGGGGGTGGCTTTGTCCCTGCAGCCCTGGCAGAGGAAAGTGCAGCCCGAGGGGAACGAGCGTTCGCGGTGATGATCCACGTTCTGTAAATTACACTGATTGGTTCTAATGACCGTAACCGCGCGCAGCCGCCTGGAAACGCTTCGCCTCGGAGAAGGTGGATGGGGGCTGGCGGAGGTGGGTGGCTTTGGGAATGCTGGAGGGGGAGGAGGGGAGCGAGCGCTGCAGCAGCAGCAGCAAAAAAAGCCATTTAAAGTTCAGCGAGCCCTCGAGGTGTTCGGAAAGCTTTACCGAGCGGCCTTCTCTCCGAATTCCCAGAAAGTCGTGCCGCCGGTGCAGTGCAGCCCCGTCTGCTCTTCTACACGGTCACGGGTGGGAGAGGAGGCGGTTTGGGTTGTGTTTCTTTGGCATGTTGCTTCTAATTCTGTGTGTGGTGTTAAAGGCACGCTGGCAGATAAGGTGCTGTTGTCTGCTGAGAGCAGAAGAGTTTTTAACAATGGTTTTATCTAACCTGATGTTATTTCAGTGGTAAAAAGCATTCTTCCATAGTTTAGAATATGTGGAATTACAGTACTAAAACAGTTTGGATGTGTAACAATGTGGCTTATTTACGCTGTCTTCAGCAGGAGGGGTTTTAATCTTTCTGTTAATTTAAAGACCTGAGCTACATAATCATTTCCTGCAAAAATCACAGGGGCAGTAATTGCCTGGACCCTTCTGTTCCTGTTGTGTAGAGACCTGTTAACAGGATTCTTCTCTCAGAAAGAAAGGTCTCCTTAGCAGCATTTAATGTGAAGAATAAAGCAGTGCCAGGTAGAAACTGGATGTATTTCAAAGAAGAAGTGTATTCTGAAGAATTCCAAACTTAATTCTAGAGCGTTCGGTGTTTTGCAAAATATTCATGAAGTGATGTATTTAAAAAGTAGAGACATCTACAAATGCTATGCACTTAAGTGTGAAAATTAATGAGCAAATATTAAAGTTAAAACTTGAAAAACAATTTAAGTGTGCATTTAGAAAACAGAAATCCAGGTTGAATAAATAGGGGAGGTGACAGAAAGAAAAGTATCTTCAAGTGTGTGTGGGAGGGAATCACAGAAGACTTTCCAGCCATTTACAAAAGGTGAGAGAATATACAAATGTATTTATTCATTAATTTGCCTGAGAGGCTTTTTATATGCTCTGATACTGTCTCTTGTTTGGCCTTATTTAGTGCTAAGGTGCAAGTCCAAACATGCAAAGGGTCAGATTCATCCTAACAGGGCTATTCAGGCCTGCCAGGGTCCCGTTGGCTGCATATGCAGTGCAGGGCAAACTGTGGAAACTGGAAACCGCATCCAAGCATCCAGTGAAAGGAACTTCAGGATGTGGCTGGAGAGGGGCTGGAGCATGGGCCGCTGAGCTCCCCTGTGCCCCGGAGGAGTACCTGCCCTCCGACCAGCCACAGCCTCTCCATCTTAGTTCTGGCTCAAAGTTGAAGGATGAGCGACTATAGCTGTACATGCTACCAGGTGTTTGGTACTTTCAGTTCCTCATTCTGACTTGGCCAGAGTTTTTCATCTCAGAATTTGCATTCTGGTTGTTTGCTCTGCCCAGGATTTTGGGAAAATGAGGACAAAATGAATCCTATATTTCTAAGAAGCAGCTTAGGGAAAAAATTATGTCTTGCCTATTTTCAATACTCCTGACCTGCCACTGAACAGCTTTGTTTCCCACGCTTTGGAGAAGCAAACTAAATTCTGTTTTGCATGAGTTTGCATCAGGGGCGTGCTTTTTGTTGTTCTCTCTGAAAATCTTCCCAAGTCTGGCCAATTAATAAGTCTCTGAAAAATGCACATGCTTTGATTTTTTTTTTTTTTTTTTTTTTTTTTTTAGTAACTTAAATGTCTGAAGATTCTGTCCTCAACGTACTGGAATCTCCAAGAGCTTCCAGTCATGGCTGGGCTGACTCTGTGCCAGTCCCAAAACATAAATGAAGATGCTGCCTTTGACCTGTGGCTTCAGATGATAAACCAGATTGTCACCATCGTGGCTGGTTCCAGTTGGCCTCAGCCAGTTTGGAGCTAAGAGCTGGCACTGGCTGAGCCTGCTGTGGTGACTTGATGGGATACTTGCTAGCATAAAACAGTGAAGATGGATTTGTAAAGTAATTGAAGGGTGGGGCTGACACAGAAGTGGAATAGGAGTTCTGTGAGTGTTCTTTTAACATAATTTTATATGTATAGAATTTTAATGCAGAGTGAACAGAAAACAAAGGGGAGAGGGGAAAAAGAACTAATCATAGTTAGGTCCTCTTTATTTATAATGTTTTCCTAATCTTAGTTATTAAAATGATGTTTTAATTTCAAAAGTTATTTGCAAAGGAAAAACTGTGTTAGAAATATCATTGATGTAAAATTTGAATATATCTTGTAAACTTTATTCTTTGAAAAATTCCCTCTAATTTCTGTTACCTGGGATTTCATCTTTTTGGTATTGTGACAGCAGCTCACTGTTTCTGCAGGTATTGTGCAGAATATTCTGGAGATCCAGATTTCCACTGCTTGTGCTGGAAGTGTTGGCCAAGTGCAAGGCACTACTCATTTCAGTCCCTTGAGCTGATGCCAGTAGCTGTGCACTCCCCAACTAAGGCGCTCTGCATTCCCTGGCTACCACCCTGCTGTGTTTCAGCAGAGCTTTTTGCTCTTTTTTTCAGCGTACCATTTGCACGCTCAAACAAGAGAGAGTAAATGTAAACTTTCTTTAAACAGGGGATGTATTTATCTCAAGGGTATGCAAAAGATTAATTGCTTTGGATATTTCCTGCCTGTTTGTTTGAGTCTGATTTAGGTCTGATTCCAAATGGTAAAATCAAGGTAAAGATGCCATTTACTTCAGTGGGCCTTAAAAAACTTTTTAAAGAATAGCAACAGAACTTAACATTATGTCAAGTTATGTACATCTTTAAGAGTGAATAAGTGTACTTAAATATTCCATAACTAATCTGACAAGTGCATTTTCTGGTGACCTAGAAGATCCTTCACTATCAGGAGGGTGATGATTTTATAACTCAAAGTGGTTTTATTTTTTGGCATTGAATAATGCTGGGTGCCAAGGTGTGAGAATGAACATCTGACAGTCTGACTTGGAAGTAAAATCAGTTACACCAATACTGAGGATGATGCTCCTGCCGATTCAGTGGGTTTCCTGTTCCTGTGGTTATACAGTGCATATGAAGCCAGAATGGGAACCAGACGTTTAGAAAATTATGCCCAAATACACTCCTGTACATCCTCACAAGTGATAATAGATCTAAATTTTTGCTCTGTGTGCATGCGTGGGAGTAGACTATATGTCTCGGAATGCGATTTATAATTTTTTCATATGCAAATTAACAGAGTGCCTATACTTGCTCTCATAGAGATGCATCATTCTATAAATACAAGCATGGCCTGCCTTCCAGTCAGAACAGTGGTTAGTTCAGGGAGGTATTGGGTACGGGGTAGAACACGTGTTTCTTGTGCCTCGTGTCTGTCTAAATTACATACATGCTGGCTGAATTAGCTTGGGGATCTGCCGTGAGCCTTTTGCTATCCCCAAAGACTTCTCGCATCTGACACTGGAAGCACTCACAGAATAATGAGGAATGACAGAAGGTGGTCCGAGAATGAATACTTTCAGACTACTGCATAGGAGTGTGTCAAGTGTTTGAGCTTGGAAAATCTTCATACAATGAAAGAAGTGCAGAAAATGTGCAAAGTGAATGAATGTAAATAATCAAATGAACTGATCATAAGCAACTGTAAGTTAATGGACTATTTAAAAACATGGACTTGTCAACAATAGACAAGGTCAAATCAAAGTTAAGCCAACCAGATGCTTTCTTTCTCCTTCCTCTCTATTCTTTCCAGCTCACCATCTTTTGACAGGCATTTTATTTGCCTTTTTTCCTGTCTTCTGTGATGTGACCAGCTTCCATCAGCCCTCAGAGATAAACAGTAACAGTCCTGAGGCTGCTTTAACCAGCCCTTTAAGTATCCTGGAGTGAAGTCTATCGGACTCGGACAATCTGAGGACCTGTAATTTATTCAGCTTTCTAAGCTGTACTTTCCCTGTTCCAGGGTGAGTTCTTACACTGTGCTGGTTGTTTTCGTTAATGACCAGAATGACCAGCTCATTTTTGGCTTTTTGAACAAAGACTGTAGCCTACTTAGCAAGAATGCTCTTCCTTCTCACTGAGTCAAGAATACATAATATTCCCTTGTTTTTATTAGTTTAATTTTATTTTGTATCTTGGGCTTTGAGATTTTGTCCATTTCTCTTTTTGCCTTAACAGCCCCTGTTCTCCTGCTGGCTTTTACTGTGTCTGCCTGCCTGGGCTGCAACTCTATGTTGTCACTCTCTTACTTCCAAGCCCCAGTCTTTTTGTCAAAACAGGTCCTGACTCCCCTAGTTTCCCATCTGATCCTTGTTGTCTTCTTCATCCTTCTCCAAATTGGCATTTCTGGGTTTTCGGTGCCTCCCAGTTAATTTCCTTTACTGGCTCCTGTTTCAAGCCTCCTTGCTAGGACAACCTTACCATCATTTTCCCTCTGGTCTACCAGTCCAGTCTCAATACACTTTTACTCTACTATATTCCACCTGATTCTAGCTCTTCTCTGAATTTGGTGATTCCTTTGCTCCACCTGACTGTGATCCAAGCAGGACAGAAATGAGAGCACAGCTGAGAGGTGCTCTGGTTTCACTAGTCGTGGATGATGCTGGGCTTCCAAAAGAAATTCCAACAGTAGCCTTGTAAGCTGTAGATTGACTGCATGGAAACTTTAATACATCGAGTCTCTACTGAATTTATGCAAAGTGATTGTTCAGGTATTTAAATTCAGTCCCAAATTTAGATTACTTAGATTTCGCAGATAAATCAAAACCAAGTACTTGGTGCAGTAGCTATTCCTTGCCACATTTTAGTATGAGCTCTAAAGGACAAGAGCTACTGTTTCATAAAGGATTGTCAGAATTTGCTTTTAACCTTGAGAAGACAATGTATTATCCTGAGACTTGTTCTTAAACAGCTGGAACACTTCATCTGACAATTTAAAAAAAGAACACCCAAACCCCATGAACATATCTCCAGCTGGAATATTCTAGTCAAATGGATAAACATTTGTCAGAATAAGTACCTATAGCAGGACATGTGAAGCAATGCTGGTACGCATAGGACCTTTCTAGAATACACAAACCTGCCCGTTTTTCATCCTGAATATGAAATTACATCTCTCCTCTTTGGGAGTTTATTCTTGGTGCAGCATTCCATGCATGGAGCTATATAAGATTATTTCTTGGATCATGGACTTTTCTGCACCTGTCCTGTTACTATACAGGCTTCTAGCTTCAAGAACAGAGAAGGAGTATGATCAGAATTTGAAAATAATATATTTTTGCTATTAATCTGTCCAGGAGTAATTATGCATTGGGCTGTCCACTGAGCCTGTATGTAATAACATTTTGATCCTGGTTTGAAGCAAATGTTTCTTGTTAATTATTTTTTATGATAACAAAGATAAATCAGCAAGAGGTTTTTTTTGTTTTTCTGAAGAAAGTTACTAATATAAAATTACAAATAAGTATTTATTTTAAAATTGTCAACAAACTTTCCATGAGTTGTAAAACAAATGGTTTAGATAGTCAACATAGTCTTTGAGCTGAGTTTTGTGATAATCTTAGAGCCTGTAAAATGTAGAGGTTTGACCCAAGGGTTTGTCATACTTATATGACTAATTACCGTAAAGCTAATCTCTGAGTTTTTACTGTTCTGTCTTTGAAATGGTCACATCATGTTGCATATTTATTGATGAAGTTGAATTTTCTGGTATCTAAAATACCACAAGCCGTTTTTACAGGACCATTTGTAGAAGACTCAAGAATGACTTGACTTCATATCATATATATTGCAGAAATCCAAGCATTAACAATGTAATGCTGCTTGTATGCTACTGACACTATCAAAATTGTCCTGAGAAATGACCGGTGTCTGTTTTCCAAACTGCCCCATTCAGCTCTTCACCCAATCAAACCTTTTAAGGGAACAATATTCCCGGTACCACAAGGTCTGATTTAGGAGATGTATACAAGTCCTAGAATGTGGTGCCCACCCCACTTCGGCATGCTCAAAACAGCAGCGATGTGATGCCCCAGGATCTCAAAGAGCTGAAATTCTCTGCTCCCTCAAATGCTGACTCTGAATCTCGAGCGGGAACAGCTTGGCTTGTGTCAGGAATGTTTGTTTCATCGAGGCTGAAAGGAGGACATTTGTGCTGATTCCCCACCATGGCCGTACGCACATATTCCGCATTGCTGAGGGATTTATGCATTCAAGGGTCCATCCAGCTTAAGATCAGATGAGCTTGTACGATTTGTATCTTTGTCTAATCCAGGCATAGCGTGGTCTTTCTGCGGATGGCAAGTGTGCGGTTTGCACCTGTCCCTGCCTCCCTCCTCTTATTCCTTCACCCGTCCCTGCTGCTGAAGACCATTTGTAGAAGAAGCTCTAAGACAATTTAATTGTAAGATTGTAGGGGTAAGAGTGCTGTCCTCACGGTGTCTGCTGCTTTAGCTGCCTCCAGCGCTGCTAGGAGACCTCAGTAGGAGTTAACCACCCAAGGAAGTGTCCTGCTTTCAGGTGCACGTTGCAGCCCTTGCCAGGTTACACGCTGTTCAGTTACGCTGCTGACCGTGTCCACGGTTTGGTGGTTCTTTGATGGTTTTGCATGTCCTGAATACCTTGAAGTAAAATGTTTAATTTTGGGTGGAATTGTAACATTTTATTTGGCACAAAACAAAAGCTCATACTTTTAAGGTTTTGGTAGACAAGCTGAAAAAGTGATTTTGATATGAACTGAAGCAATTCTTACTTAACCAATTCAGTTGTCAAACTGAAAATATCTATGATGGGACAGTGCCAGAAAGCTGTTCCTGGCAGATCTTGGCTGGCAAGGTTCAAGTCTCTGACGCTTCTACCAAAGTGAAATTTTGAGTTTCCAGTCCCAATCTCATGAGATTTCTCTGCAAATCCTTGACTGAAATAAGTTGTTTAACTGGAGAATATGACTTTCTCAGTAAGCAGCATCTGTTCCTCAGGAAGCTCGGCTACTGTTTCTGCCATGTGGCATTTTCCAGTGAGGGCTGAGGAGCCCCACGTATCAGACAGATGCAGAACTATAATCAAGCTTAGAATTACACGGGTGAGAGCGATTCTGGGATGCTTCAGTCCCTCCTTGTCCTCCTTTCAAACCAGCTGCTCTCCTTTTCCCTATGGCAGACAGATCTCATGCACTAATGTAGAGAAGACGCCTAAATCCATGTTAAGGCCCACGGTAAGCAGCATGGTTCTTAGAATTGCTTCTGTGGTATTTCAAAGGTGTCTTGGGTGGTGTTTCAGAAGGGTCAGTAGAACCTCTTCTAGCATGCTAATGGAATATGAGCTTGGACGCGTACTCTTGGGTCTCTTGGGCTTAATGATCTGAGACCATAACCTGAACTGACCTCTGAAAATGCACCCCCAAAGCTTGCCTGCTGCGTGATTATCTAAGACGGGAAATCTGGTCTAGTCAGTAGAGCAGGGAACTGCAAAATAGATGACTTATTCTCTTTCCACTTTTGCCATTAACTTACTGCATGAATGTGGCTAAATTGCTGTCCATTGAATAGCTTCCATCAGCTCTATGTCTGAGAAGTGTTGAGTTCAAAGCACCTTTATATATACTTATATATATATTGCAAGTAATTTTGCCTACATTATATAAAACAGACTGGTAAAACAAGAAAGATTTGCTCATATTAAATAAACCTTTCCAGGTTTGTGGGGTTTGTTAGCGAATTGTCAGTCATTAGATGAGACTAATAGAATTTCACATTGTCTATCTAGGACAATTGCTTCTTTTAATACGTAAAATCAAATTTTAAAAGTGGAGATCAGTTGTAGCATCTTATATATCCACTTCTAGGAATTTCTAGAACAGACACCTTCTGTGATTGCTGTTTTCTATTAATAACTTCTTACAACTTTACCGCATTAAAAACATCTTGAAATTTGTTTCTAAGTTTTTTTTTTTTTGTAGTGAAAACTCTCACAAAAGCTGTTGCGAAATTTCCAGTGTGCATAGCTTGCAGAATAAGGTCCTTATTAGCAGAAAAGGCTCATAGAAAAGAAAATGTATGCTTTCTAAAATATTAATCTTAAATGTAAAATGGCTTTGTATATTATTCTGTCATCCCAATGCATTCTGAAGTTCAGGGAGACTCCAGAATTTAAATGATTAACTGGCATTTCCAGACTGCTAGCCAAATGAATGCTTACCAAATGTGAAGCTATGTGATTAATGAGCTGGGTTTGCTTGGAGACCTCCGAGACTCTTTTTAGTGTTTGATTATTAGAATAATATTGCTTTTACTTGTGAAAATATGTGTGCTTAAGTTGCGTTGCAATTTTTTTTCAAAAGCTATATTCAAGAGACATTAGTTCAGATCCTGCGGGTTTTATGCATTTATAAGCTTTGCTACAGTAAGCAAAAGCATATGAGAGAGAATAATGACTGATAACAGGTATTTCTGAACTGAACTGTACTTAATGCCCAGACCTTCATGTTCTGTATCTCTGTTGACCCTGTGTAATTTTCGCCTGAAAAAAACCCACACACTGCTGGACCAAGCTGCTGGCAGAGTCTGCCGCTTCCTTTGCTGTACGTTAGTTTATTTGGGAGCCTTGCTCTGTATTTGGAACTTAATCGTGTAATGCTCCTTTTCTGTATGACATCTAATGGCTACATTATTTATTTAGCCTCCCTGTAACAAAGACACCATTGTACTCGAGTGTTGTGAGAGAAAGCAGAGAGCCTGCCGCTGCCTCTGCCGTGTAACTCTACCGACATACCACCAGAAGCCCTCGTTATTTATTTATTTTTCTAAGTGCAGAAAGAGAGGAGCACATACCTGATGACAAAAGAAGGCAGCAGCTGGCATTTCTGCTCTTCAGCTGGTCCCTTGTCCCAGGGGAACCATAAAGTCCCTCTCTCCTTACTTCTCTCACATTTTACAATGCTTAAAAGATAAACAAATAGATAATCATTCCCTTGGGAGTTGTTTATTAGCACCCTGCACTACTCTTTAATACTTAGATACAAGTGTGACTCCTGAACAAATTTTTTAAATATAGTGACAAGTCTCATTTAAATTCTACTTTTAGTTATCTCTGAAAAAAGAAAGCGTACAACTTCTGACGAGTGACACATTCCTGAAACAGAACGCCCTGTTTCTTTTTTGAATGCCCTTGCATTTAGGCAATATAAAGAAAGAGTTTTGTCATTGATTTGAGTGGAATCAATATCACACTTGAAGTGGGTTTCTGGAAGGCTCCGAGTGCTGGGTACACCTTGGTATCTCGGGTACCACCGCGGGCACACCCTCTGCCATTAGCTCGGGTGATCGCAGATTGGGGGGACAGGCCCTAATGATTTTTGTGCTTTGCACCCAGACTCTGTTTTATATTGAGGGAAGCTTGGCACAGCACTAACACCGTAGGCATGAAGTGACTTGGGATGGATTTCTGTGTTACGGCACGAGCTGCTGGGATGGTTCAGTGCTGCCGAAACGCAGCCGTCCTGTCCGGCAGCATGCTCCTCTCCTCTCCCCTGGCATTGACTCGACATTCACCCAGTTCCTCTGTGAACTCTTTCAGCTCAATAAACCAACAGAAAACTAAATAAAAACCCCGAATGGCTTCTTAGCAAACAGAATTTGCAAACTGAATGAACTCCACGGAGTCCAGCGAGTACTAGAGCTGCAGCAAGGCCCATGTTGGGGATAGGAAAGAAAGAAATGGGAAGAGAAGGGGTGAAGGCAATCTCCCCTTTCAGCAGCAACATTGACTCAGCTGCATTTCCATTTAAATGGTTTGAGCAGATTCCACTCTGAGGCCCAGGGATTTTGTATGAGCCATACAAAATGAAGTTCAGCTGGTTTGAGAAACAATATTAAACAGTAAAATTAAAATTACTTATCCAGGCTGGTACAGCTCCTTGACTCAGACACTAAAATGTCCCAGTGTTGTGTGATGCGGTGTTCTCTAAAGATTTTTCCATGAGTTCAAAGAGTTCAGGCACTGGTGGTACAGCATTTAAATATGCTGACAACCTGGTTTCAGTTGGGAACTTTGTTCAGCTAAATATTATTTTATTTTTCTAATGAGGCTTTCAAATACAATTTGATTATTCTCACCGAAAGACCTACCATTACATATTTTACCAAGGACAAATCCTGTAACCTTCCTCAGTCAAAACCCCCAGTGAAGATTTATGTGAGTAAAAGCATGGCTGTGCTGTTTGGCAGCAATACCAATTTAAGGTAATTTTTGGCAACTGTGCTTTCCCCAGTGTACAGCTGCTTGCTTCTGCTCCACACTGCAGCAGAAAACCCTACTCACTGCAACTGCTGATACTGCTGTGAGTTGGGAAATTGGCCTTAAAAGGAGCATGAGCAAAGGAAACTTCTGTAGGTTGCTTTGGCTGCAGAACATTTTGTATCAAATCAGGGCCTGAAGGAACAGGGGGACCTGTCTTTGATCCACAGTACATCAGTATGACTTAGAACAATAGTAGTGGCTTTGTGTTACCTTTCTTCTATAAACTATTACCAAACAATTAACTAAATAAGAGGAAATGCTAACAAATATTACGTTTGCTGTAATGTCTTGCAGAAAGATTTGCTCCTGTAGGAATTACTGGATTCTAGTGAAAAAATAATGAATATGCGTCTATAATAATACTAAGTCCTCTGCCCTGCTTGCTGGTTTGGTTACTAGGTAGGGCAGCCATATCTGTGAAGTCTGGGATTGATGAAATCTCTCAGGGATATTATTTTGTTGATTAGGCTGCTGTTACTTGGATAGTTTTGGTGGGTAAAACCCAGGATTTTTATTTTTAGTTTGTATCTGTGCCACCATTGACCTAGTTTTTGAAGCCAATAACTCTGAGCAGCCATCTGTATCCCAGCTGATGCCAAGTAATGAAAATAACACTGAAAGGTAATAGCCCACTGGGTGATTGGGGGGTTTTATGGGTAGCATTTGCTGTTTGTGTTGCTTCCCCCTTTGGATTTCTCTTTCCAACACCTAGTAAAAAAGGCTGGGAAGGCAGATGCGCAGGGAGCAGCACTGCGGGGCTGGGGGGGCTCTGATCAGCCCTGCCTGCAGCTTTTTACCTGTGTGTGAGATGGCCGAGGAAGCACCGAGGCACCTCTGGTTTTTACTTTATCCTGCTGCCTTGAGGGGCTCACCTTAGTAACCAGTGACTGATTTGGTGTATTTGAGGCTGTGTGAAAGAAGACTGACACGGCCATGAGAAATTATTTTAATGTTATGTTTATCTGATACCCCTACAGTCTGTAAATGTTTTTGTGATGTTGGTACTATATAGCTAGTACTAAAAGGGCAGCAGCAGGATGCGAGATGCCAGTGAACGGTGAGCAGACATCTCCCTCGGTTGTTGTTGATCACTGGTGTTTTCTGTGTTTTATCCGGAGTTACAGGTCCTTGCCTTCAGGAGCTGCACACAGGTGCAGAACACATCCTAGCGATGCGCAGATTAAGCAGAAGATCTGTAAAGTAGCATTAAGAGGCAAGTTTTGGCCTGTAATCCTAATTACTGCTTTTCTACTTCCAGGCAATTTTGTGCAGTGACTGTGGCAGCGTTCAGAAATGAAAGGCATACCGATGGCAACTACTGACATCTTTATCTTGAGTATGACGAGATTTTATGCATCTCTGAAAGCATTAGTTGTAAAAATTCAAGGACTCCTTGAAAGTCTTAGCTCTCAATTAAGAAATCCACTATGTATATCAATATTTCTGGTTGTGAAGAAGAGTTTGAAAACATAACTTAAATGCACTCTAAACATTTAGGAACCCAAGGACAAATAAAATGAACCTCAGCTCTGTTGTTTTCACAAAATCCTTTGATTGTTTTTACTCTTGGCCCTGTTTGTTATTGTTACCATGTAAGTTTATAGATAACAAACCTAAGCATGCTTTTTCATGACTTGTAGATCTCCCGCAAATGCTTCAGTTACTTCCTACTGGGGATGAGTGAATGGCAGGTGTACTTGTGTCTGACACGAGAGTCAGGTTTCTGCCTTGGTTCTATCATATTCTCTGATTCTAATGTATTGTAGTGTTTTTAATTGCCAAAAGCAGCTGTAAATTCTCTCTTTTGGGGTCTCTCCATCACATCTCATTCAGTCGTTATTAGTCATTAAACATATTATCGCATTTAAGTTGGGGCAGGGCTATGGTTAACCCCCATCTCTCAGGAGTGCATTCCTCTTGCTGTCCCTCCTGAGCAGCTGGGCTGTTCTGTGATTGAATCTGAGGCTAGAGCAAAGGGCAATTATTCAGCCCAAATCTACAGCACTTCATGCAAAGGCAGTGGGAAGGTTTAATTGTTAATACTTGTAAAACATGGAATTTACTGTGACAGTTGGGGCCCTAAAGGAGCTCTAGCCCTGCTCCCTGTTAGCTCTGCCTAGTATTTCAAGTGCTTGTGACTGCACAGTCCTCCCCGATCGTAACGCAGCTGAATCCAGCCTGGAACAATTTGCCTTTGTGAGATACAAATCATTAGAGCTGTGGACCATATATAATATTTAATAACTTCTTTACAAGTCAACTGGTGTATAATTTAGGAGGAGCATTTGTAAGCATGTGATTTATATTTTGAAATAATTTTATAATTGGTGAATGCTATTATTGTATGCATAGTACTGTGATTATTGCAAGTAACTGGTAAAACTTCTGCTGGTTTAGAGCTCCAGGTTACACGATATTGTGCTGACAGGGCCGTTTTCCTGAGGCTTTGCACTGTTTTGCAAAGTTTCAAGTGATTTGCTCCAAGCTGTTGCTGACACTCTCCACACTGCAGAAGCTTTCAGCACCCTCAGGTTAGGAGGGAAGTTGCATTTGTTTCTGAGAGTCTCACAGTTTCTAATGGATTTATCCTAACAACAAGAGTGGCAAGAAGAGTGTTGTTTATCCCCAATTTATATACAAGAGACACTTCATTTAAGGGGCCTTGAACTTGGATGTCTGTACAGTTCTTGTCTGGAGCCGTCAGGAGGCTGAAGCCGGGCACTGTGCTGTGTCTGGAAATGTCTGGACACTATCTTAATTTCATTATGTTCAAATGTCTTTACAAAAATCTCATCCTAATATAAGGGCCAAACCTTACAAAGGTCTGTGGCAAATCCCAGAGCTAAACTGAACTCTCCAAAGTTAATAGCTTCTCTGCTGAATTCAGCTATCCCCGCTGTGCCTGGGAGGGGCAGGAGTTAGTGCATTAACCCGCTGAGGCATAGGGTGGAAAAATGATGACTTTGGCTTTCCTTATTTTCTCATGTGGTATGTTTGAACCTTTATTATTGATGTAGGACTAAGGTCAGATTTGTTTGCAGCACTTTAACAAATCAGTCATCTTGACATACCTGCAAAAAACTTACTGTTAGAAAAGAAATGCACAAAACCTCCTGCGCAGAGAAGTCATGACCAGCATTGCCAGCTCTGTCCCCAAATGAGAGCTTTGCTCATGACCTGGTAGGAGGAGTTGCTTAGGTTTGTCTTTTTCCTTCCAAGCTGGCATCACGCAGTGCAAGATTTTTTTTTTCTTCTCATTTCTTGGACCATTGGAAACGGTCCCTTCGCCTCCTGTTGCAGAATGCTTGACTCGATCAGATACCAAGGCACTGCTTTGTGAAAACAGTATTTAATGCAATGACTGAACACTGAGTTAGTTACTGAGTAACTTCCTGGGAGCCCTTCTCTATCACATTATGTGCTGGTGAAAAAAAAAATTAGACTTAGGGACGGCCTATTTGTATACAGGATTTTGAAGAGGAGCCTGGATGGTTGCTTGCAGAAAAACCTCAAACGACTCCTCAGTGAGCTGTATTCCAGGGGCTCCTCTGTTCTCCTCATGCACAGGAGATGTGGAGTTGAGATTTTTCCCAACAAAACGATCCCTGTCCTCTCCTGCTTCTGCTGTTCAGTAAACCAGGGATGGATTCTGAACTCTCTGTGGTGGCTTTGGCACCGCCCGGCTGGAGAGAGCGGTGAAGCCAGGCAAAACCCAAAGGCTGAATCTGCGTCCCACTGGAGAACATTTTGCTCCTCGCCACCATGTAAAAATTGAACGTAGCCACAAGTGAGCAATTATTTTTGTAGGAAATGTGGAAGGAATCCCCAGCTCTCCCTTGAGAGATGATACATAAGAACAAATCGGAGAGCTGTTGCCTGCATGGCATTATCCAGTTGGCAGCTTAGTTTGAGGAAAAAAATAGTGGGATAAAATCGGCTTATTTTTTAAGCCCAGCTGAAAACTAGTGGGAATTCATCTCATCAGATAAGGATGTTATAAAATGTAGTATCAGGCTCCATCACATATATTGGGAGGCAGGAAGGAATTTATTGCAGAGGCTTGAGTTGATTCAGAGTCACACAAAATAGATGAAAGCCTCAATCTGTGTGCCTTCTGTGGTGTTTTATGAAAAAAACACTTAAACAAATAAAACAAACCCCGCCAAAAAACCTGCAGCATATAAAACATAGCTTCAGTGTTTCCTTGAACTGTATTAACTTTTACTGTACAACCTTTTTTCTCTCCCCCTCTGAAAGTCATACATAGTTTTTTAGGAAAATCAAATTAACTACTTTGTTGCATTAAATCTAACTACTTTCAGTTGGATTTAATAAGCTTTTGTCTAGTAGTGCTTCTCGGCTGCCCCAGAGCAAGGGCTCTTGGCCACTGTGCTACGACCCCGGGCTGGGGACAGCAAAGGACAAGGTGCGGTGGAGTGAAGGATGCTCCTCTGGTGATGCCGTCCTGGTGGGATGCACAGGAGGGGAGTGCGTTGGGTCCCGGGGGGCGAGGGCCTCGCCTGCTCTCTCCGCTGTGGCCTCGGCAGCATCGGCATGGAATTTTTCAGTTGTGCCCACGCGGGAGTCGTGGCCGCTGCCCAACAGCTCAGGCAGAAAAAGCACCGTCGTTAATAATTGACTGGTGAGATAATGAAATAGTGGAGCCCGCTGTTTGCTTTTCTTCCTTTTCCACTGCCACCGTAATGCTCTGCACAGTGGAATGTAATAAACAAAGTGCCATTTCCACCGGTGAGGCAAAGGGTTTGGATATGAAAGTCATTTGTGCATCTTCAATGTCCGTGCTGTGCGTGGAGCTGCCCGCTGCCTCCGAGATGTCCCGGTTGTGTGGCGGGCTGGGTGAGAGATTGGGAAGTCGCCTCTGACATGGTATGAGTTGCATTGAAAACACTTCAGATTCTGATGATTACAATTTCTTTTCCACTGTCTTTCAGATCCTTTGCAGACATAGCTGGAATGTGGGTCTAAAGCATTAGCTTTTGTTTTCTAAAGAGAAAATTGGAGGTAGAAAATCTGAGCTAGCTATACTTACTGTGAACGTGTGTTCAGATCTTAGAGGTAACTAAACTAAACATCATTTCAGTGTGTGTGCATGTATTTCAGATGGCTGTATCTGGTATATATTGTCTCGCTGTAATTCAACAGTTGCTGTGATGCCTATCTGTGTATTTGCTTTATGTGAGCAAAGAATGAAAATAACATTCTGGTCACTCTGTGTTACTCGTATCTTGTTTGCTTTAAATCTGGTAGGAACAGTGATTCTGCTGCTCCGTGGTCTTAGTAACTGCTCCTTAATGTCTGGATAAATGCGTGTCTTTGGGGAGGGAGGGAGGAAGGTTCAGTAAAATCCTGAAGGCAGATCTTTTTGAGGGTCCTTGGACCTCGCAGGGTTTAATGCAGAGTTTGTATGATGTTACGTGGTTTGAGTGCTTCCAGGTGCACCCAGCCATGCCCATGCCGGTGGGTGCTTGGGGCCATCGTGGCAGCAGTTTACAGGCGGTTTGTGAGATCGCCACAAAACAGGAGGCACGGAGTGTGTGCTCAGCACCCAGCTCTGCAGAGCTGCTGCTCGCACATGAGAAAGATCATTAGAGACGTTTTGCAAGGGCACATCCAGACCCAGGCAGTGGAGGTGGCAGGAGAAGAAAGGGTAACATTGGAAAATGAAGTGTCGTGTTTTCCATTGATCCTTTCTCCCCACCAAGGACTAACTCGGCTCTCGGGTTTCTTCCAGAGCATCTGCTGCCAAAGTCTATCAGCTCCCATCCAGAGGCACCCTTCTGTAACAGTCAGCAGGAAAACAGGTGAAGGAGCAGGATATATCTTGGAAAATATTAAAACCACATTTTGAAATGTTTAACCTAGGGTTGCAAGCAGCCTTAGGCACATGTGACTACACAAGGCTGCCCGAATTTCAGGGCTTATCCTCTGTATCTCTGTGTGTGAAAGATGACGTTTTTTGTAGGGAAATGCATGAATGTAACCAAATAATTGAACAAGGGCAGAACTGAATTCATACCAGAAAATTTTATCATTAAAATGGTAAAATTATTAGTGTGTAAGGGACCAATCTCACATCTGTGGTGGACATGAACAGTCTAGTGTGTCACCTCTGGTGTGACGGCCAGTCTAATGCAAACACAGGGGCTCTGCTCTATCCTTGGTTGTGCAGATTAGGCATTTGTTTACAGAATTAAGAAAATCTAGGTCTGTGTTAAATAGAGAAGGTAAGAGGTCTGGCACTTAGACCTTTTTTACAGATTAAATAGTTACCTTGGTACGAATGCATGTAATGATCCTCCAGCATAGGCAGTGTTTAAGTGGCAAGGCTGGTGACAAAATGCAGGTTATAGATAACCAATTTGGGAACTTGAAGGTAAAGTTTCCATAGAACAGCTTGAATGTAGAAAGCCATATCCGAAAAAACCCACACCTTTCTATTTGGATAGGGACTAATTGGCGTGAAGTGTTACGGAGAGGAAATTGCTTGGTCTCTCGTTTATATGTTAACCAGGCGATCCTCAAAATGACACTTCCACTTCTCTCTGTTGAATTACTCGCATATTGTCAGAGGTTGAGTGACTGCCCTGGCCTTGGCTGGTTTGTTGAAGTCTCTCTCGTTATTGCTCTCTAAGTTTATGCTTTCCCCAGTCATTTTCCCCTGACATCCTCTGTGAATTTTGCAGCACATCTGAATACTGTTTGCAGACCAGGGGTTTAATTTCTGCTGGTGATTCTGAGCAACTTGCACCCCGCCATTAAACCTGTACTAATATAACTAATAGATATTTCCAGCTGCTAATACAGTTTCTCATTGTTTATTATGGAAACCAGTGATAATAACATTTAGTGAGATTAAGAATAAATGCTTATGAATTCTGCCCAAATGAAAGATACGGGAAAATACTTGAATGCAATACTTGCCAAAGGAATGGGCCAGTCTAATATATTATGTCTTGTATATATTTGGTGGTTTTTCTCTTATTCCAGTGGATTGTTCTGTAGTAACTGGATATTACATTACTGTCTCCTTCAGCCCAAAGGCAGGCACAATTATGTTTAACATCTGGATGAATTAGACTGAAAACAGACATCCTCTGGAAAGGAATAGTTTCTGTTTCTTATGTCAAAATAAGAAAGCTAAAGAGCTAATAGCTTTTTTAATACCAAATTAATCAATATTAATTCATAATCCTTAAGTTGTATGTAGGAAAATGGAAGTGCTAATATCGTTTGCTAATTACATTTTAGACTGGCAATGCGCTATGAAAGAATGGGAAAGTTATAAGCTTTATCAAGGGTAGTAAGTTATTTTAAAAAATACTTTGTAGTTAGGAGAAATGCTTAGGAGGCAAGAGTGCTGGATTCTGTTCCCTTTGTAGGAGTCTCAAACAATTTTATGGTAAGGCAAGTAGTCCTACTGGTAGTGACAGTATGTGATTAAAGTTTGTAAGATAAACTCTGAGGTACAAGGAGATTGTTTTGTTAGGTGAAGCTCCATTGCCACATCTCTGCTTTCTTTCTCTATTTTTCTCACGTGCTCAGTCTCCTCCTCCACTGAAGTCTCCACTGAACCACCTGTGTTCAGTGGCTATGAAGTTTTCCAATTAACACAAGCTGATTACTGTGCTCTCCTGTTCTCTGGGAGAATCTGGGTGAGCCAGTTGGCTGTGCCACTCCTCCGTTCTGGGAAAATCTGGTAGGATTCTCTGTCCAAGGTTTTACATGTAGGTAATCACTAGATGGGAATGACTTTGGGAATACAGTGAAGGGAGTGAGTGTTTCTGTATCATTCATGAAGTTCATAGCACACAGTCTAAAGCTCGCCAAGTTCAGGAGAAAGCTTCTCATTAAATTTAAGGAGCAGAGAATAAATTGTTTAGTCCATTTTTATTACATCTAAAGGCCATAATCTAAATATACACACACACACATATATGGATATTTTTATACATAAATAATATATATAATCCCACTTGATTAGGTGGGAACTGGACACTGCCCCTTACCCAGCCCAGTGCCTCAGATCGACCTGGTCTAAAGCTGGAGCCGCAATGTTTGTTCTCATGGCAGTTTTTTCTGTGGAAAACATAATTAACAGCACGGATAAGTTGGAGTCTACAGTCTCTTTCTGTCTGGGCTTCTTGGACTGTAATGACAGAGCTATCCATTAAGCTTCTGAAAATAGTTTTATGTTATAACAGAAGAAAGCATATATAGCTGCCAGAAAACCACTATTCTTCGAAAGATAAGATGACTTTATGGCATTTCCTAGCCAGCCAACTCTCACTCACAAGTTTGAGTGAGAGTTAGCTCTCCCAGAGCAATAATAAAAGCCCAGGAAAGGCAAATTCTGATCCATACAATGCTGTGAATACATTTGGTTTGGGATGTGTGGCAGTTGCTAGAGCTGCCTGTTATAAGCACTTGGCTTTTTCTAATTACAGTCTGTTAATAAGGGACATATTTTTAAAACTGTCTTGCACAGAGTGCTAACCAACTTTTACTGTTAGTTATACTGGAGTCAAACCACGTGTCCGTGAAAGGAGACGTTGAAATGGATTTCACCTATTTAGGGGCCAGTTTCCTCTCTTGTGGTCTTGACTTGATGCCTAAGCTGTGGGAAGCTCAGTGCAGTCAGTAGCAGGGCAGGGCGACTATGAGAATTTTATTTTTCTCTGATGTTTCTTGGACAGCCTTGCTGGCAAGCAGTCAACAAGGTGGAAATGAGAAAACATCTTCTGAGACTGCTCTGACCACTGATCTATGAGCACATGCTCATGTTGCAGCTTCCCCTGTTCCTGGAAATCAAATCTTGTTTTCCTTGCTATCTGTTAAAATATGATGGCTTATCCCTCAGGGAGAAAGCAGTCCTCTGAATGTGTCCTGATCTATTTGAGATTTCTTGCCTATCTATTTGTACTGAGTCAAGCAGGGGAGAGAAAAGTCATTTTCTGCCCTTGAAGAGCAGCCTTCTTCCTAAACCTGTTGTGGGGGGCGGGGGGGGGGGAGACTAGTAAAGGCTTTTCACTTAGTTTGAGTTTTCTTCTGTGTTCTCTAGGCTACTGGATATTATATAATAATTCTAAAGGAACATGTCTGAAAATTAACAGTATCATTAGATTTTTTTCTTTCTGAAGTTTTGAGTTCTTTAGAGTCTGTAGTTCTTTAATGCTCTTGAATATTTTTGAGTCTGTTCTTGCAGCCTGTAAAAGCATTATGGATGGTAAATTTATGGCCTCAAATGAACTTGATTAGATTAAAAAAAAAAAAAGGAAAGAAGGAAAATTGTGATGAAGTAAGAAGGGTTGAAGTGGAAACAATTGGAAAGAAATGCATATGTTTGGGATGAAGCTGTGATTTCTGGCAAAAGCATTTTTTTGTGAAGTGCTTCAGAGGTAGAAACAAAAATAAATGTTTGGTGTTTAGTAGATTAGGGAATCATGATGATGGAAGCCAAGAGAAATTTTTGAGGCTGAATAAGGAAAGTCAGGGAATTCAAGGACAATGGAGAAGTATGTGGCGGGTGACTGCTCTAATTAAAAGGTCAGACTCTGTTGGGTACTCAGAAGAGGTCTCTTACAGGGCTGTGAAGAATTGCCAAACCTGATCTTCCTCATTAAATCCTTGGCCAGAGATTGGACCATGGTTCTCGGGTCCAAAAGCATTTTATTTGGGCCACAGCTTTTTGCCAGCCAAGCACGCATGTTATTGAAATGCCAAGCGTTTGTGTCCGGCAGCGGATGTCATCGCTGAATGGGAAAGCCATACACCAGGGAAGGTGTAGGATGACCCATTCTGGCATCGTGGCTCAAGGAAAGCTCCCATGCTAGTCAGCAGGAATCTCCTCCTTCTCTAGAGAGGTAGGCATAGCTGAGTAAGGAAGTTTAGGAAGACTTATCTTCTCCCCCCCCCCGAAAAGGGATATTGAGATGCATTATTATTTTAATCCTCCTCTAAATTACTCAAGACAATTCCACAGCTCCAGAAAGCCTGAAGTCTGTATCAATGTTTTTACTGAAAATGTTTACATTCCTCAAGCTATGGTGAAATTTATTTCTGTGCACACAAGGCATAAACCTCATCTAAATCCCATTTAGCTCTGTTTTGAGAATGTCTGACACTTTGACTTTCCCTGGCTCCCAGTAGCAGGGTAAGTTTCCCACTGGGCCTGCGTATGCCAAACTTGAAAGTTTGTCCTTGGTTTCTGATGTGTATTATCCTTGGCAACCGTTAGCTACCTGCATGAAGTTCTGGAAATTGCACTAAATGAGAAATCTGGTTTTAGTCTTCAGAAATCTTTGCAAGAAAAATACAGATTAGCAGAAAGTGTGTTTTCCAGTCATCTAAAGGGGATGTCATCTGATATGTTCTCTTATGTTCCCTTCCTGTTTGAAACCTAAAGCTGAAAGTCCTAGGGGATAAAATTGTTGATTATAGGCTAGAAAAAATAATAATAAAGGGAATGTATATATTTAAAAAAAAAAAAAAAAGGCAGCAGCAGCAGCTAAGAGAGAAACAGTGACTTTCAGAGACGCTGGCACAAAGATAATCAGACAGCCACACTTTCCTGGATGTAGTATCCCTTCCATTTCTCTCACCCTTTCAACAATCATGTGAAAGTGATGGAATTTGAAGACTTCAGACATTTGTCTGGAATTTCTGGATGTTTCACAGTCTGGTCAAAGGAGCAGCTCTTATTTCCAGACATCTCATGTCTCAGTAAGACATACAGTCACTGAGAAGGCATGGGTCACTCATGTCATGAGTGTGACAGATTTCTGTCCAGGAAGTCCTGGATGGAGATCTGGGAACCTGTGCTGGATCAGCAACCGATGACCTACCGCAGGTGTCTGTGATACCAGAGACTCTCTACGCGCCCTCCCCACGATTTCAGACTCTCCAGACTACCCTGGGACAGCCAGTAAGGTTGCCTGCTAAACCAAGAGTCTCACAGATGATATTTTGGTCACAATTAGATCTCATGGTCCGTGAAACAGATGGGTCAGGTGCTGCAGACTGTGCAACTGATTGGAATCTGAAGAATTTCGTCTAATATTTACATGAAGTGTTTACCCTTTGATAAGAAACAGGTCATTCACAAACATGTACATGACATAATGTTGGTAGGTTGGTCACGGTGTTTGCTTTGCATTTCACACACTTACCGTTCTCGTTGCTTGGAGAACAGTTGCATATTGTAGTTTGATATGGATTAATAGCTGTGTTTTCCCCCTTTATTTCCATGGAGCCATTTGTTTAAAAAGGGCAGTTTTACAGAAACAGATCTATGAAGTTTTACACAAGCCAACATGTTAGCAGGGTGTTGCCTTCATCTCCGGAGTGTTTTGGAGGAGAAATCCTGTTTGGTTTTCCAAAGTTACAGTTCCTCACCCATAAACACCAATAGCCCAGTCTCAAAAGAAGGTTTGAACTCTGCTTGTGTTTATTAAGGAAAATGCTCATTCTTGCTTCTCTGATGGAAAGATTGTGTTGGTAAACTTTAAGGGAACTGCACAAGTCTGCAAACATACTGCGTGGCTGTGTTCGGTGCCGGGAGCTGTTTCTCCTAGGTTGTTGAGGATTAATCAGAGACTTGATAAAGAAAATACATGTGTTTCAGATGGGTGATGCATTGTTTGGGCAAGCATTGTATATAACTGCAGGTGAGTTACGGATTAATTAGTAGTACCTAATACAATCTAAATGAGGTCAAACAAGAACAAACTCTAAGTAGAAGAAAGCTTGCCCTTAAAAGACAGGTAACTTGTTAACTGACTGCAGTCTAGAGTCGCTGATTTTTCTCTGTACAAAGTTAATTTGCCAGAGCCATGAGGCTTTGACCTACTAAGTTGATTGCAAGGAATTCAAGATTGTGCAATACAAACCACCTTTCCCTAGAATTAAGAGGTTGAGGTGGTGGGTGGTATTTTAACAGTGGTCTGTGAGGGACTGGAGACTTCTGCAGGACTTGAACCTGCACTGAATGCTCAGGGACTGTATTTGATAATGTTTGGGTGAAGAAGTTTCAATGCAAGCAGTGGTACCTGAGCTGAGAAAATGTACAGTATGGGCTGTAACAATGTGAATTTCTTGGCACTGCCTTGCCACTACTATTATTTTTTTTCTATTGTTATTATGGTGGAAACTTGGGACAAATCCTGTTTTGACACAGAAGACATCATTATCTTAGCCCAGAGACAGCCCAGCTGCGTGTACACAGCGTCCTGTGTCGTCTGGGTTTTGTTCTTCCTCGGTCATCAGCCTGCTGGGAAGCATTAGACAAGTCCCGTTCCCTACGGATACCCCATTTCTCTTCCATACTTTTGTTCATCTCATCTCCGTAGTTTGTCAGATCTATAAAGCAAAGAGTGTGTGCTTTATATTTGCAAACTGCTTTGCATAGAGGGCTGTGCTCTGTGTAGGGTATCTTAGGTAGTACTGGAGCAAATATAATAAATCAGCAGATGGAAGTCAAGTTAGCCTTGTTTTTAAAAAAAAAAAAAAAACAAAAAAAACCCCCAAAACCCAAAAAAAACAAAACCAAAACCCAGCTTTTTTTGGACATTTATAGGTTGTTAGTGGCTTTATTTCTTCCTTGGGCATAGAGTGACACATTGTTAATACACTTCCCTTCATCTTCTGGTGTTCTTGGTTCTGATATACTTTAATTTAACATTTTTCTTTTTGCTTTCAGAGGTTTACAATTAAAATATTGCAAGCCTGTCTGGAATGCGCATGTTGTATTACAGCCTTGCCAGAGCATTTCTAAGACCCACAAACAGTGTAGTCCATGAGGGTGCTGTACCACCTACCAGCAGAGGAGAACAATAATGTCATTGTTAATGTCAGTTAAGTACATCAATGTTTTTCTTTTACGTGTGAAAGAGAAGGCAGTTTTCACATAGTTCTTTAAACACATTGAGATCAATGATTCTGCTTCCAGGGTTTAGGAAACATCTTCTCCAAAAGAAATATGACAGATTTTCCCTAAGATGTGTTTCAGTATCATATTATTTAAATTTTAGCAGAGACTTCTGGAGAGCAGTATATTACTTCAGTTCTTATAATTTCTCAGTCACTTCAAGGATGTGAAATTGCAAACCTGGTCTTAAGCAAAACAGATATGCAAAATGTGAGCCATGGTAAGATTGGGACCAGAGGGCACCCAATGCGGGGAGAAGTCCTCTCGCTTATTTGGCACTTCTCCACGGAGCAGAAGGAAAGGCTGCAGGTAGCTCCAGAGAGGTGATGGGAGAGACTGCACAGGAGGAGCAGACAGAGGAGGGAATGTCCCATGAGCTGCAACGTCCTCCTGCACCTGGTGCAAACATGGACTTGGTGCTTGCTGCTGCTATTTCCAAGTCAGATGTTCGTACCTCGGTCTTCTTAGATATTCGAATTATATTTCCTGTTATTTCTGGTATCATCATAAAAACTTGAGACAAAAATTCTTCACTGTGTTGCTGACCTCACTGTAAATCATGAACAGGTAGCTTGAACGAGAGGAAATGGCCTCCAGTTGTGCCAGAGGAGGTTTAGTTTGGATATTAGGAAAAATTTCTTCACCAAAAGGGTTGTCAAGCACTGGAACAGGCTGCCCAGGGAAGTGATTGAGTCACCATCCCTGGAGGTATTTAAAAGACGTGTAGATGTGGCACTTAGGGACATGGTTTAGTGGTGGACTTGGCAGTGTTAGACTTACAGTTGGACTCAATGATCTTAAAGGTCTTTTCCAACCCAAATGATTCTATGATTCTATGAAATAATGGAGGAGAAGAGATCTTGGGAAACACTGGTGTAGGAAACCAAGAGAGTACCTTCATTGATATACATAAACCAAAGCACAACTGTTATTTAAATTCTACACATAGCCATGAAAAGTTAGAGCCAAATTCTCATCATAAATCAGGGTGGCTCCATCAACTTCAGCGGAACAGTGCCAGCACATCCCAAAGACATGGCTCGGTCTATTAATACCAACAGTCGAGAAATAGAGCTGCCTGGAGACGTTCTGCTGGTACAAAATTTTGATTAAAAAAACAGAGACAAGAATAACAGAGGAATCTGCCTTCTGGTTCTCTTGTGGAGTGTGGCTCCCGTTGGGTTTGATCCTGTGCACCTCCCAGCACCTCCAGAGACCACCAAGCTTGCACAGCTCAGTGAGACCCAGCAGTCACTGCGGTGGTCCAGGTTTTCAGGTGCAGTCTGTTCATTTAGATAATGTAACAGCAGTGTGATAGCAACTGTGTTACAGTCTGATTCTGCATTTAGTGTCAGTGCAATCATTCTCTCAGCTGCTTTTCTTTCTTTGTAGCTTCAGAAAATCCAAGGTTTTCCTTTCACCAGATATCTAAGGGTTTTATTTCTTTAAATCCTTCAATCCAGCATGGTGAAAAGGATGGGGAATGTCCATCTTCAGCCATTGATGCTTTGTGTTTCCTATGTGACCCTGTTATTCAGGGATAGACAATTAAATTTCACAGCTGCATTTTAGATCCTCTCTAAAGAGAGAGAGAACTTCTCCAGGTGTTCTTGAGTTGGTTTCTTACTGAATTTCCAAAAAAGCCCAGCAGAAATTCCCACTGTGTGGTGTTATGCTGTTTTCATTTCCCAGAAACTAGTTAATTTATTGTGCCCCACCAGTCCAAGTTCCCTTTATAGATTAACTTGTGTGTTTTGGCTCCTATCCATCTCTTCCTTTGGCTCAAAATGAATGATACCAGGACTGTCTCTGAAACAAGGCAGGAATGTGAAGTTTTTTGATTAAACAGCAACATCACCCCTGAAACCGCTCTTCCTGCCAGCTTTATGAGGCCCCACTGCAGAAGTACGGTATTGAGAATGGCAGATGAAGGTCTGGCAAGTTCAACCTTTTTGAAGAAATTAGGCATGTAATATTCTGGTAGGATTTGGAAACAGTTTGCATCTCCTCAGAAGGTGTGTCACTGGAGCGGCTTGTCCCTGAAGGTTTTCAGGACTGTTTGCTTTCTCTTAATAACTAATCAGTCTTTAGAACTGGTTTAAATGAGAAGTACTAAACAAGGTCACTGGCTAGCACCTATCTGCCTTGCCAGGTTCGGTCTTTTATTAGGGGCTCGTACTGCCTATGAGTGTGTCAGAGGGGCTTGAAGCTGGCAGAGGCAGTTGAGGGGGTCACAGTTAGTGTGACCATCTCCTGTGTGTCTTCTGTTGGCCTGTTTAAGCAGGCTGCTTGTAGAGATCTCAGTTGTTAAACAAAACCTGCATGCATCCTCTATAACAATCAAAGAGTAGATGTCAAGTGCTGCTGATAAACACAGGCTGTTTTCTAGACTCTGCAAAAATTGTGTATTTCTTGTATGTGAACTCTAAGCTCGTGCTTTTTTCTAGTACATTTGGTATGTTTGCAGGGGAGATCTTAGCATCAGCCATAAAAATATTTGGCTGTCTTTTAAAATCTATGATTTGTTACTGACAGCAGAATGCCTCATTGAGATACTCTGTCAATCTCTCATCAAACCACTTTCTATGAGCCTATGGGAAAGGTTTTCCAAGGTGTGTATTTTTGAGCACGGATGGAAATGGCATGGAAACTCACTTAAACGACAAACCGGTTTCATCATGTTCATGAAATAAAGTATGATATGGTTCTTGCTTCTCTGAGAAGCAATGGAAGCCTTTAGGGAGGGGGGAGAAGGCTGATAAGACTGATTCTGATCATGATTTCTTCCTATTTGATAATTCTTCTGGCCTAATATGTGCACTGCTCATTCAGTACAGTTATCCATGGGGCACTGACGTGTCCAACTAACTGTCTGTGTGCTCATATTTCTGTGTGAGATTTTTTTCTGAAAGGAAATGTGGAGGCACTGGTGGGGTTTGGGGCACACTTTGTGTAATGTCACTGCAGTCATGTAGTTGGAAACCCTGGTGCTGTTTAGAACCATCCAAATGAGAGCGAGGCACTGATCCACGGTTGTGAACATTTCTGGAAGCACAGCTTGAAGTCACTTTGCAGCTTCAGCCAGCCAGGTGCATGTTGTATTTAAGCACCTCCAGAATTAGGCAGTATCTGAGCTGGGATTTCCAACCCCTCATATTTATTTCTAGGCAGGTTCAGGAACTAGTTTTGATTCTGACCCTTGACGTTTTGCACATAGTGAGAGCGTATCTTCTAACTCTATGTATAGTCTTTTAGATTTAATGAAGATCTAGAGAACTCTTATTATTAAAGACTTAGTTGCTCTGTTTGTGATAGCAGAAATGATCATTCCAAGATCCTGATAATTACTGAAGCCAGACATTTACTTCTAGCTACTCTAAATACTATTTTCAAGTTCACATCTTGAGCATGTATGCGATGCTTACTGCCTGATCTCCCCAGGTGTGATCAGAATCCTCCCACTGAGTCTTTTTCACATGTTTCTCTTTCTTTTTAGGATCCTCTAGATATTATTGGAATGTGACTACAGAGAAAAATGTGCTTTTCTAACAACTCGCTTGTGGACATTTTCCAGAAATCAAAATCTGATTGATGCTACAACATGGCTTCATCTGGGAATGAGATAGAAGGATGGACGCACAGGCAAGGTGGCAGAACTGGAGAGCTGGTAGATACCGTGCCCTCTCCTGAAAATGGTAATCGTCTTTCGCCAGTGAAGTCGATGGGCAGTGTAGACCATCTCTTGCACCTCCCTGGAAGAGTAGACTCTGCTTACAGCTCTTTCTCAGGGGGATCAAATGTTCCAGAGTATCCCACCCCATCGTGCTATGGTGAAAACTGCTGTTTGCCTCCAGAGCAGGTACCATACATGGACTCAGAATATGTAAGAGGTATTTATAATCTCAGTGCAGCAAACTCTGACCTCAGATGCCTGCATCCATACAAAGCACCAGAGCTGAGCATCCATAATAACTGTCACAGCACCAGTCTTGTTGAATGCCGTGGAAGCACTCCTACCCGAGGGACTTTAGATCAGGGACCACCGCCTCTGGCGGCACCTCCGCCTTCTCCTCCCACGCGACTCGATAGCTATAAAGTCACTAGACATCTTGAAAACTCAAGAGGGAGATGCAACTCTGGAAGTCACAGTGAGTGTAGTGTGCATCCAGCTCCTTGCGTGCAGGACAATCAGCTAGCAGATAGGGACATATCACGGACCCAACACAGGGGTGAAGTTACAGAGCAAGATAGAGTGGCTGCTAGGGGAAAGACTCTGGAAAACAAGGGCCTTTCTTCTGATTCTACAAATGAGGTATCTATATCAAAAATTCAGGGGTTAAAGATGGATGAAAATGGAGAGTGGAACCCATCCCAACAACCTTTAAAGAGAAGGAATCCCCACATTTTCAGCAGACCTTCTTCATTCATTTTTCAAGAATATTTAAAGACTGACTCTGTGGCTGATGTCCCTAAAATACTTTCTGCTTATAATTCAGTTCATGCTTATAAAATTTCTGAAGAGATGAACTCCAAGTCCTATCACTCAGTGCATACCAACCCTAACACTGTTAATGATACACAAGAAAACAAACAGTATCCCTGCAGTGTACGTAAGCCAACTTTCAGAGAAGCAGATCTGCAAAGCGCAGTGCCAGAACCCAGCCAACGAAAAGGATCTCTGCCCTGTGCTCAGTGCCCGCTCCATGCCGAGTTGCATTCAGATGTGGATCAAGATGTGTTTGAGGACAGCTGTGACTTAAAATATATGGAGAATGCTCTTCTAATTAAAAATGCTCCCAGGAAGCTGAACAGTTGTACAGAAGAAAATCAGTGCTATGACTCTGAAGGAAAAATTGGGAGTGATGTAAGGGAACCACTCCTGAATCAACAAGCCAAAATGCAGAGATCATCACCATCCTGCAGCTATGATACTGTAGAAGCGGAACACCCTTGCTGTGAGGAGTCATCAGATCAGGCAAATAAGCAATGCTATGATAATACTAGCCAAACGTCTTTTTTCGGACCAAAGGAAGATTCCACATCTCAGTTTTTACATGAAGTCAAGAAAGAAAAACAGGCTAGTAACAGCAATCCTGACCTTAGCATGCATCTAGAACAAAAGGAACCTCCTGTTCCTTACCAAATATATCAACCTAAATTTCAAAAACAGCTCTTAAGACAGCTACAGGATGATCTTGCTGGTGAACAAATAACCAGGCAGATGACTCCCATGCTTTACTACCTTTCTGGGGGGAAAACCACCAACATCCTGCACCACAACAAACTCGCCCAATGTCAGGAGGGCTCAAGGAGCTCACCAAAGGAATTACCAGCAAGCAGCTACTCTGCCTCAGCACGGTGTGTAGAGATAGAAAGGGAAAGCAATCAGCTTCAAAGGACCAGCCATCACCATCAGTGCAGTGCTGATGATCTCCTGCTTGAGACTGAAGATCTCAGTGTCAGGTGTCCTGCTTTATCCATGGATGAGAGTTTCAAGAACGATTATAGAGAGAAACTTAAAGTGGCTCAGAAAAAGGTTCTGAGAGAAACCTCCTTTAAAAGAAAAGACTTACAGATGAGTTTGCCTGTTAGACTGAGACAGAAACCCTCTAAAAGGCCATCAATTGAACACCTTAGGTCTTTCTCGTTATCCAGTGCAAGCGAGGATGCCAAACCTGTTCCTTGTTCCCCTCCTCATCTAGAGTCCTTGGAAAGTTTCAGTAGAGATGAAGAAATTAAGAGGCCACAAACAGGTCGAATAGGGGGAAGGAAAAGGGTAACCAAAGAGCAAAAGAAAATGTGTTATTCTGAACCTGAGAAACTCGATCAGCTAGCAGATAAGGAAGTATCGTGGAGTCAAGTCAGGGATGAAATCACTGAGCAAGATACAGTAGCAGCTAGGAGAAAGACTCTAGAAAACAGAGGGAGAGCACTTTCCAGTTCAAGTATCTCCAGGACAGAGCTGAAACAAATCCAGCATACTGCACTTATCGAATACATGGAACGAAAGATTAACCAAAGACCAAGCAGTTCACAACACCTCCCACTGCATAAGCCGCCCCTGCAGAAGAGGCTGTCGCATCCCAAATGGCCTCCTGGTAAGATTTCCAATCCAAACGGGATCAGGACAATGCAAAACAATGAGGTTTTCTGCCAAGCTTTCTCTAAAGAAAAATTGCCAGATGTTTCTTCTCCTTTGGCTTTTGTTCCTCCACTGAGCGTGACCAGCAGGTGCGATCCCAGCTCTGCTGCTGCTGGTACAGCGACCTTGAAGCACGACCCGTCTCCCAACGAAGTGGACGACAGAAGCTGCACCGGCAAGTGTGCGTCATCTGAAAGTCTCCCACAGGCAGGTGATCCTGCATCTGGGAGAGCTCGCGAGAGATCAAAATCAACTCCTTCTTCCACACAGGTAAGAAAGATATTAAGATAGTAATTAGTGTTTGAGCCTGACTTATGACTGTCTACCTGTTTTAGAGAACTGTGGGACTATTCACATGAAAAACTGCTGAACATCACGAATGAGGAATTAAGACTTTATTTTTTAGCGTGTAGTGGGGAGATGATAGAAGTGGGGGAAAAGCCACATTTGCTTAATCTATAGGAAATGCTGTGTAGCTGTTTGAAAGCAAAATGCATGCTCTGCTTTGCAGTGTGCAGGAGAAATAATTTGGGGTGATTCTGGGAGAAGTGCTACCAATTTTAAAGTGTTATGTATTTATGGTTAATGATGACAATTCGTTATTCTCAAAAGTATTTTGTAAGAAAGTATTGCAGACAAACAAGGTGTTCTTTATTGTGAAAAGTTCTAAGAGAATTGCATAAGAATGGAAACTTCCTAACAGCTGACTGAAATGCATACTCGGTTTGGGCAGAGTCCCTTGTTATCATTCAGCAAGTGCACAGGTAAAGGCAGGGAGGAAGAGGAGTGTCTGCTTCACGGGACATGCTGTGCAAGTGCCACAGGCTCTGCTCGAGGGCTGGACAACGCTGGGCACATGAGGGTCCCTTCCAGAGCTACGGAGGGGCGTGCGTGGGGTCTGGCACTCAGAGATCACGTTTGCAGAGAACACGTGTGGTACGCAGGATGGTATGCAGGTTTGCGTTTCAGCAGTCACTGTTGTGACCTACAGCAACTACATTAGATCCCTACCCCAGAAAAGGTTGTTATAGAGACATTTTTATAAGTGACCAACCTTTTTGGCTCCTGAATTTGAAGGACAGTAGCTGTCAATATTGTTGTCAAGGAGAATAAAGAAGATAAAAGGGTCAGAAAACAAATAATTTAATATACTACTAAAATTGCCCAACTGAAGAGGCTGACAAACTTCCACAATTCTGCCTGCTTTCTGAATTTTTACGAGAGTCAATGAGAGTGGAGTATATACTTTGTTGCCAGCTGTTCTTTGGTTTTCTAGGGAAAAGGGATGCTACCTAGGAAGAGCATAATAGCAATTTCCTTAATAAAAGAAAATAGACACACTCAAAAATAAAAACCTTGGTGAACCTACTGAGAGATCTACTGTTGGCTTCTGTTTCTGGGGATAACAAATGCAGTAGTAAAATTAAACAGCTGCCTAGTCTGAAAACGCCGGTTGTCCCATTGTGCTGTTTTCATTTCCAGGACACTTACAGATGTGCTGGTGGTGCAGCGGCACCGTCTCGGCGTTGGGAGAGCTGCCTCGGCACCCCCAGGTAAGGCTGCGAAGGCTGGGTTCTAGGTAGAGCCTATGTCCAAGATGTGCGAACTCCAACGGCAGCCGTGGGTGTCTGCTTCTGTCCTTGTGTCTTGGGATCCTTCGTTGCCCATACGGGAACATTCATCCGCTATGCTATTTGTTTCATTTTGGGACATTCTTTAAAATAATTTCTCCTGTGTGGAGCACAAGTGGAAAATGCAGAGTGTAGGTGAGTGTCTCTCCCTGCAGCAGCCCCGCTGCATCAGATCTCTGAGATCACAGCTCCCTCGTCTGAGCTCTGGCAAAAACGGCACCTGCAACAGCTCGGATATGCCCAGTCTTGAAAAATATGTGTACTCACAGAGTGGTGTAGTAGGGGCTTTTGGTGTGGTTTTCTAAAGGAAAAAAATATTGTGCCCTTTACACATAGCTAACTAGAAAGTTTGTATGTTAACTCTCCATATTTGTTTTGCTTGTTTGAGGAGCATCAGGGGAGAAAAAGATCTGAACTTTGTCTCAACAAGGCAGTGACACTGATACTTGTGCAGTAAGAGAATTTCCACTGTTTCAGTCATTCAAAAAGATCTCAATGGTTTCTGGAGGCTTGATTATCTTGGGAAAAAAAAAATATTTTTAGTAAGATTTTGAAGTTTTTCTTAAATTTCCTAGTTTAGTTAAGAGGCTTAGCAGGTCAGCATGAATGTATCTGGAAGTCCTGGACAGAACAGTAGCATCAGAAACATATTTGCACATAGCTCTATAATACGTACTAAGTAATGAAAAGAAAAGAAATCCAGAACTGGTTTCATCAGTAATTAATTTAGATTATCATCTTTGGGAAGTAGGTGTAAGTACAGGTTTCAGTCTGTTACAGCTGTATCTCATTTTTTTCTCTTTGTTTTCCTCCACAAGAAAGTGCTGCTGAGCTGTGGGAGAAAATCCAGGGTAGACTGGACATGTTTGCAATATTAATTACTCAAATAAAAGTTCCAACCGGGACCAGCAGGAAGAGCAAGCTATGATCATTACCCACACCCATAGTGTCCATGGGTTAGGGGAAAAAAGCTTGAGGACATCCTTATGTATATCTTGCATCCATTCAATTGCACAATGTAATTTTGAGGTAGTTTTCACTGGTATTATCCCTTTTCCCTGATAACTGCTACAGATGGTTTGTTTAGCCTGCAAGCTGGTCCTACCCCCTTCCATTGCAATGAGGCCTGAGAATGAGTAAGAATAAGGCCTGCCACTGTTTGCAGTGATTTTCTTGGGTGTCTCTGTGTCTCTTCCTTTAATCTATCCCTCCATAAACATTTGTCAGTCCATGTTCACAATATTGCATGATCGTCACGTTAATTTAGGTATCACAGTACAGCATCACATTGCAATGCCGTGGTGTTTTGCAGGGGGTGTTTTTAGCACCTTTTCGATGGAAAGGCTGTTCCAGCATTAAGGGCATCACTAAATCACCAGAACCAGGTGGTTCAAATCAAGGTCAAATGAGGTTTTTATTTTTAATTGCAATGAAAAGGTGCACATAATAGATAAGAGAGCTCTAAGTGACATTGTTAGTCACTATCTAGTACAAACTATGATTAAATTTCCCTTTGCCAAGCTGACTTCACTTTTTTGATGAAAAGCTAAAAAGGCCGTGTTAAAGCTGGCACATAGAGTGTCTGCAGACCTTGAAGAAGAGAAGCTATGGGAGAAGGTGGAACTTCAGAAATAGCAAGACTTTCATTGCTGAGCCACAGAACAGCTCAGTTTGGCCACATGAAAAGCTTTGTGTCTTGCCAGTGCCTGCTTGAGCTGGGTAAACGCAGCTCAGCTGCAAACCATCCACGCTCTCCCCAGAGCCCCACGTCTGTGTCAGGAAACCTGCCCAGACAAGCAATGGCTGGAGATAGTGTGGGGCTCATGGGATTAAATACAATAGTCCAAGCATTTGAAAGCTTTCCTAGCACAACAAAGTCTGGTATTTTGTCTGTGTGCATCCCTTCACTGGGGGTACTGCAATCTCTGCTGTTAGGCATGAGGTCTCTTCATCACTCTCCACTGGTCTGGTCTCCTTCAGGAAAAGGAAATGCCTGCCTTCATATCTCCACATATGGCTTAGAAAGACTCACACCATCCACAGTGGCAGGGTTAATTAGTACCTTTAGGGGAGGGAAGGACCGGTTCTCTCCCAGCTGCATTGTTTTTATATGTGACCTTAGAGAAAGAGCTAGACGAAGGTGGACAAAACTTGCAGTGAGCTCTCTATGCCTGTTCTGAGGGAGAAAATTTTTGCTTTGTGCCTACAACTTTGAAGATCATCTGCCAGGTTAGCATAGTTAAATGGAGGCTTATAAATCTTCCTTCCATTTAATGTCTCTAGCTTTCTTCTCTACTGTCCCCTCATAATCCTGTTAGGTTATGAAAAATTTTGCTAGAGGAAAAAATAGGTTTGTTCATTCAGTCATGATTAATACAATAGTATTTATATATACACAGATGTACTGACTATTTTCACAAGCAGTTACATGGATGTATATATGAACATCAGTGATTGCAGAAGATGGTCTATGCATACTCCAATCATCTTGTGTTCAACAGTGCCCTTATATTCTTGCAAATTCTAGTCCAAAGTGTATTTTTAAATTACGTGTATTTACTCACTCTGTCATCATTAATATAATTATTTATGCCCTGCAGACAGTAGCTTTTTCCATCAGAGTTTCTCCTGAAGTGTTGCATCAGAAAACTCAAAGCACCGAGTCAGACTTGCATTGGCCAACTCAAAAGTAGAAGTTTGATCTCAAAATGGTTCACTGAAAGGATTTAATAAAAGTTTTACTGAAGTCTAACGGCCATTTCAAAAGAGAGCCCTCAGATGAATAGCGTTTCCTCTGTGTTGGTATTCAGTTTGCCTAAAGAGAAGGAAGCACTACATGTCTTCTCTAAGAAGGACCGAGAAGTGGGGAAGGGAGTGATGCACAGGAGACAGTGATGGCGTAAACCTCTTCTCACCCTTGGGCTGAAACATTCTCACTATAGAAATAAGAAGGTGTAAGGAACAGGACAGTAAAGATTTGCCCTTTTGCAATACAGTCACTGTGTTACAAGAGGGCTGGTGGTGGGAAAGGCAAAGTGCAAATCGTCCTCCTCTGTTACTGCCAGGTGGTTCCCAGATGTGGCCTGAGGAAGGTCTCGGCCAGCCCCGGTCCCCGCAAGTGTCTCGTCCCGTTGGCAGCATGCTCACCAAGGCTGGTGGGATGGCTGCGTGCTTGTCAAACATTTGTCAAACAGCATCGGTGTGACATTTTAGGGCGTTTTTACCACAGTTTTATTTCGGAAAAACGTGTATGTTGGTCATAATTAGAAAATGAGAAATTTAATGGGGATTCAAACAATGTGGACTGGTGCAGCTAGACATTTTACCCACTCCCTCTTTTTGCCAAGCAAAATTAATAGGTATTATGGAATTTGAATTTAAAAAACTTTAATAAAAACAGGAAGCTGGAAAGATAATGACAATTGCCTGTAGCTGCTTAAACAGTCTGCAGAAGTATCTGTTGTAGAGGAAGTGTCTCAAATAAAAGGAAGCGTCTTCTTTCTTATAGTTTCTGTGATCCTGAGAAAGATGGATGCGAGAATCATGAATATAAAGACAATGATGTAATTGGACGTGCATGTTGTCAGGATACAAAGGAGCTGACTCCTGAAACCTCTATTCCTATCCCAAGAAGCGGAAGCAAGGAAGATGCTCACATGGAGCAAGAATGCAGGACTAAATCTCTGAATGGCAATGCTTTAATACAGTGTCCAGAGCAGCAGCCTGCAGCTCCTCAGGAGCAAGTAACGTACTGCCAGACGGCGTTAGCTCAGCCTCACCAAGGGGACAAAAATACAGCCAAAGGTTTGGTTGCAAAGGAAACATCTGTGCACAATAGCCAACATGATATTCTCTCTGAGAGAGAGACAAATCTGCCCAAAAGGAGACTGCCGTCTCCTGAAGACCAGCGATACAAAGAACTTGCTATGGAGATCATTGCCAAAGACAATTCTCTGGTTGATATTCTCATGCCTCATCCTGTTAGAAAAACTGCTTTAGACCTGATGGAGGGTCTGTTTCCTGTTAACATTTCCATGCTGGATAAATCACACAGAAAAAAGGGAGACGTACAGCATGTGCAGGAGAATGAGTAAGTAGACAAAACCAATTATCTAGTATTTTAAGCTATTTTAGTGTATGAATACCATGTATATACTAGCAGTAAGATGACTTGAGCATATTGTGTTATTTTTGTTTCATTAGCAAAATATTTTAGCTTTCTGATTCACGTATCAAGAAATATCTGAGGCTATGGGTATATGACGGAAGAAATGCGGTTCAGTGATACCTTATTAAAAGGGACTGTGACAAACCTAGGCTGCAAATCTTTTACTCTCTATCTTTTAAAAAATTAGAAAAAATACTGCTGTGAGAGGAGAGTGATTCTGAAGTCAAGATGGATAAAACCATGAACACAATGTTTGAGAACAAAACTCTTAAGTGTTTGCCACGGGTATTTATTTTCTGTTCCAATAGCAGGAAAAGTAGTAGAGATGCAACAGAAGAATGTCCTGAATCTAAACACGATGCCAAGCAAAGGAGTGAAGGTCCTACCTCTAAGGGAAACCAAGTCCTGAACAGGAGCAGAGACAGCACAAATGACCTAGATGACATCACATCTAAGAAAGTATGTGGATGACCGTCAGAGGAACCGCTCTTTCTTCACCATGACAAAGAAGTTATTATTAATGTCACATATATTACTGTGGATATTTTTATTCATGACTTTTATCCCCATAATAATGTTTCACAGATAACTTTGAATCCATTTGTGCCAGTAGGTGAAGTCCTGGCAAATTGGCATATTGATCATAAATGGTGGCATTTAAATCCTGCCTGGTTTGATTCAGATCTGTCCTCCCACATACTTCTCTTCAGCAGGTCATTGGGGATGGGTTGTACCTGGAACAAGCACACAGGGTTGGTTATACGTTTCCTTGCAAGGCCAGCTCCTGTGCAGTAGTTGACTCACAATTTAACACTCCGATCTGGTCTCAGAATCTGTAAAATTCATTACAACTGGCAGCCTAAATAAGAAATATTTTTTACTCTGAGAGAACTGGCAGCAGTTTCTGCACACTACAGTACCCTATTAATTTCCATATGCACAGGGAGTAGAGGTAGCTTGGACATAGCGGGACTATGATAGAAATATGGCTTGGAAGGGCAATATGTAGCTTTGAAGAATTACATGGGTTTTTTCCCCCTGTAGAAACCTGGCCATGCTCCATCTCAGTTAATGACAATCTGCCTTCCTGAAACTCCTCCTGCTGCGCATGTGGTGATATTCTTCATTACCCACTGTCTAACTGCTGCTCCTGTTCACGGTGGCATTGGCTGATTTCCAAAAAAGCTGATAGGGTTCTTCTCCCGCTCTGGTCTTGGGGCCTTTTTCCATATCAACATTTCTGTATCAAACAGCCTCCTCTGCTTGCTTCACTACCTAGGCACTGTGGCTTGCTTGAATCACCCGTGGAACTGACTTTTTCTGTGCATATTATAAATGAAATTCCAGTCGGTTCTTGTAAAGCTTGGTAAAGTTGTGACTTCATGCTCGTATCTTAGAGCATAACCGTCTGTAATCATGTTGTAATCTTTATTGCAGTTCACTTCTGACTGATTGGAAGCTCTCTGAGCTAGGGATTATATCACCAGTTAAGGTGATTACCAGTAATTTGCTTTTCAGAGTTTGAGAATTAAGTACAGCTTAGGAAATACTTCCTTTTTTCTTTTTCTTTCCCAGAGCTTAAAATTATTTTAAAAGTAAAAAATTTGGCAAAGATGATGTGAGGAAAATCCATTCTCTAGAGATTATACGGATTCTCTTTAGCAATAACAGCTTTCTATAATTTTTTTTTTTTTTTCCCTTTGCAGCTGGAACTCATCTCCAGCCTCCAGTCAAAGCTGCAGACCCTGTGTGAGGAAAAGGAGCTCATCCTCTCTGAAGCCAGGGAGTGTGCCAAGCGAGGCGAGGAGCTGGAGGCAATGGTGCGGGACGTCTGCAAGCCCAATGAGTTTGAGCGCTACATGATGTTCATCGGCGACCTCGAGAAGGTTGTGAGCCTCTTGCTCTGCTTGTCCAGCCGCCTTGCCCGAGTCCAAAATGCCATGAGGAGGATCGATGGCAATACAGATGCTGAGGAGAAGGTGAGTGACACGTGAGCAGGGTATTTAATTTGTTTTGTTCACTTCTTTCCCGATGGGGCTGTGCTCACCTCATTTGTCTGACAGCTCTAAACAAAAGTTGTAAATTATTCATGAATCCCAACCAGCCGTTGCCCAGGCAGCGTTTAGTGTCATGCCACGGGCTGCGTCTCCACGGCTGAAGCAGAGTGGACCTCTGGTGTGGAGCACAGGTTCCATGCTGGAGAACAGAAGTGCAGAGTGAGCTCTGCAGCTTGGTGCTGGGGTCGCAGCAGCAGCAAAGCCCTAAGAGGGTCCAAGCCAGAGCGGTGGCCTTTGAACCTCGGGCTGCTCCCTTAGCTCCAAACCTGTGCTTCAGAGGGGTTTTTGTTGGTTTGGGGTTTTTTTTCCACCGGTAGTTTCAATGCAGTAATTACTGCCTTTGAAATCGTATTTCACTTAATGGGCTTGTCTTAACTATAGCGAGCAGGAAGAAGATGTGGTTGTAACTTGAGATAAAATTCCCTGTAGTTTCACTCAGCTAGCCAGTTTTTCTGGAAAATTAGGAATTGTCTCATGTCATCAGGAGATCTTTTCAAGTCTGAAAAATCTCTTTTTTGCTAGAGGAAACAAGCCAAATTTATTCCAGGAATGATGCTTTCCTGCTGTCCTTATTGCTTTTAGACATCTTTTTATCAATACAATACCTGCTGTTATCTCTCATTTGGAAATTAGAAAAGCAGAGAGTTAGAAAAACTGGGATTTCCTGGAGCTGTGCTGCTGCCTACCTGTAGCTCGAGAGGTTTATCGTAGTTCACATGCAGAAGGGCACAAAAAGAGTCCTGCCATGCAGTGTGATATGGAGAATCAGGATCTACCCGCTCCAAAATGTCAATCGTGTTAATGTGAATAATTTTGAGCAGTATTCCACACTGACTTTGGCTTTGTGGTTGGCGGGGGGGGGGCTGCTGTTTCTTTAGTGTTATGTTTATACTCTTCATAGTAAATACATTACAATAATTTATTCAACAATTTGAATAACGTGCTCAGTAAAGACTTCGTTATGTGTCAGCATTTTTACAACCATCTCCCAGTCACTGCAATTGCCCTAATGTTAGCAAAACCAGCAGTCTTGATCTTTGACTCCATTTTTAGGGTGTCGATGGTGACCGTTGCTCTGTGCTATATTTATGGACACGGTCCTGAAACTGGGCGTTTTCCAGCAGTACTATCCCTGTGAAAATCATTACAGCTGAAAGAGAATTAGCTAAAACGTGAAAGGTATTAAAATCCTGTAGAACAGGCAAGGCTTGATTCTCATGGGTTTGTTAAAAAGAAACCTTTGATGAACAGTTACTGTCTGCATCAAAGTTACTTTATCGCATGTACTTTTAATAGAAGTCACGCTTTCTTTTTACTATGACATTGGCGCTCTGGCCACACATAACTTGTGAAATACAAAGCTATGTGCCTTAAAGAACTTCCAACTGAATGAAGATGGATACAGGATACTTTAAAATTACCAAAATGTCAAGTATATTGATTTTTTTCCTGAGGGCAGCATGGAAGAAGTGAGCCTTGATGGGGTTTACTGGGTGTCTTTTACCTTAGAAGCCACAAGAATGAGTAATTCAATTGAGAAAAAACTCGTGTGGAACACAAAGCCCACAAGAGGAAGTAATTAAACTAAATTGACAGTGGCTTCCAAATGAAGACCTACAGTCTGCCAGGAATGGTGAGTTTTCATAGTGTGCTGCTTTGTTTTTTCATTCTATTAGCAATCGCTGAACGAACGGCACAAGCTCTTGTCTAGACAGCGGGAAGATGCAAAAGACCTGAAAGAGAATCTAGATCGTAGGGAAAGAGTGGTCTCTGGTATCCTTGCCAAATACCTGACTGATCAGCAGCTCCAGGACTACCAACGCTTTGTTCAAGTCAAGACCTCCTTGCTGATTGAACAGAAGGACCTCGAAGAGCAGATTAAATTTTTCAAAGAACAATTAGAAAATCTTGAGAAAAGCATCCCCCTCTAATACCCACCAACAGACGTTTTTACACATTGTAATTTGTGACGTTTCCCTGGAAATCCACAGGCGCTCACTGCGCTGGGCTCAGTTTGGTGAATTCTTGCAATCCTGTTAGTGCCACGGTATTGACAAGTGCTTAGATGCTCTGGGCACACGCTGGACGTGCCTTCCCCTTTGGACAGGCCAACTGACAGCATCTTACAGTATGTAGCAGACTGCATTTTGGAAATAACTGATAGGATATGTTGCTCCTATTAACTTGGCGTGTACTTCCCCTTCCTCTTGTCTGTCCATCTGTTTCCAGATTGACATAATCTCAATAAAAGAATGATACAAATATTTTCCTCTTGTGGGTGGGTTGAGTGTTGGAAATGAAAAATGATGTGGGTGTTCAAATTTGAATTGGAGATTGCACAAAGCCATAGGAAATGTTATGGACCATTTCAGTGAAACTCCTCGTTTCTACTGTTTATATGTATGACACAGTAAAAATACACTGCAATGGAAGAAAATAATTATTTCCTTTCTTGGCAGTTGCCATTCATGAGTCTCTCCTGGCTCTGCGTAATCCCGGTAGGCTGTTCAGTAGTAGGTCTTAGGAGGTCAGAAAAAAGGGTGGTCCTCACTGACATCAAAAAGTGCCGATCAGTGATGAAGGCAGCTTAAATGAACACTTTGGGGAATGATAAACTCTGAACTTATTCCTGCATAGTCATTTGCAAAGTCCTTGCTGTGCTTTTGAAGTGTTTTATTTTTCAAGCAGCACCTTCAGGGGTTTGTTTTTAGGTACTTTTCAATTGTTGGCCTGCACAAGAAGTGCTGAACGTGGGGGAGAGCTCCGCTTTGTGAGGTAGGTGGGACGATTGGAGGAAATTATTTAGTTTCAGTGAAGCTTTGTATAAATCCCTAGGCAAAAATCTTTTAAACTAATGTTGTGTGTTGAGTCAAACCAGTGATGTTGCCGTATTTAAAATTTGAGTGTGTTTTGTTTGGTTGGTTTTAAGTATTCAGTGAGAGGAATATTCCATCTGAGCTACATACCTAGACCATGAATAAGGCAGCTACTAATCGAACTCAGGTTTCTTCCACAGGCAAAATAGATGTTCATTGTTCCACGATGTTAGACTTTACCAAGAAATGTTGTACTAGTGGTGTGTGTCCTGACTACAGTAAGTATCATCACCACTGAGAGCAGCTGTCCTGTTCCTGAGGCATCTTCTCCTTTGGGATTGCGTGAGCTTTCAATAAACATACAACCAGCCAGGATGGGGAATTGACGTAGGTTTAAATTGATGGTTTGGGTTCATTTTACCTCAGATCGCATTCTTCGTCTGAGTTTACCCACCAGGCAACACGAATGAACCGATCAAGAAATGACAGTGTATGAAAAGGAGACCACTGTATGCATTCTGCGTGAGCGATGTTTGTTAAGGATAACTTGCCAGCACTCCTGCCTGCTGAAAGAGGGCACCAGGGAGGGTACAGTGTGCTGCACTTGCCCACGAGCAAACTGTGAGGTGGCCTGGGAGTTACATGACAGTGCAATAAAGCACAAATAGCTTGCCAGACTCCAAGGTTGTCAGCTGCTCTGTATTTGTCTTCAGAACAAACAAGTGTGTCATCAGGTGCTGTTCAGACTCCAACAAAGAAGCGTTGTTCTGTTCTGAGTTTGCACATTTATACAGAAGTACTCATATCTGTGTCATATCTGTAGCCCTGCTCACATTTCAAGAGAAACAACATAGTACCCTGAGTAAGGCTGCGAAGACTCGGCGTCAGAAGTCCATTTTATGATGTGTACCAAGTATCAGTAAATATGTTTGCAATAAAGTGTCCAAATGGATGGTATATAGCAAAGAGCAGTTTTGTGAATATTAACATTTTGTTCTAGTGATCTGAACAAAATAGATTGTGCTTAATGCTGAAAACCCTGTTTCACCAGGCACAAGTAACTCCAGGAGTGCAGTGCCCAAGCTGCCACGTGTGCTGTGGTTATCGCCTTAATGCGTGGGGGAAAATGGCCAGACACCGTAGATCCTGTGAGTAGATCTGCTCAGTGGTTCTCAAAAGGCCATAAATACAGGGGTTTAATATGTTAATCTGAAGGCTGCCTTTAAATGGTCTTTAAAATAACAGAAGTGATGCTAACAGAATCAATGGAGAATTTAAAAAATACGAGCTATGTTAAATCAGCTGTTTTCATTATTTGAGAAGCCTGACTTGAAGGTGCACTCTATTATTATTATTCCTAGTTGAGGAAAATCTACCTGGTTGGAAATAAATGTTTGATAATTGAAGCTAATGCTTGCCTTTAAGGGAAAGAATGGGTCTGTGCTGTTTAGTTTCTCTTATCTTTTTCGTCTTTTGTGTCATGGAGAAGATTGCTGCTCCTGCCGCACTGGCACTCACAGGTATGTTTCAAAGAGCAACGATTAGAAATAACTTTTAGTCTATTTTCCAAAAAGTCACATATCTGTGCTCCTTCTTACTTTGTTAGAACTCTGAATTTCAGATAAAGTGAAAAACAGGTACAGTGATGACATTGAAACCTCTTTGCTGGCAAGCAGAAACCCCCTTTCCAAAGCACCAGCAGATCTGGATCGTCAGGTAGGTCTCAATTTTGAGACTGATCATTTGTTATTGATTTACCAGTGGCCAAGCCTAAGGTAATAGTGGTAGTTCACACTGGACCTGAGCCATGTGCAGCATTCCTGGCACACCGACATACTAAGATGTGGGCTTTTAAAATCAGTCTGCTGTGTAAATGCAAATAATGATTTAATCTGATCCCAGATGAATGGTGAGGAGCAGCCCTGGGTACCTCTGAGACTGGTGAAAGACTTTGGTTGCTCAAAATCGCAGCCATTACCTGCAGAAGGAAGAGATGCTCTGTTTTTAGAGATGGGCTTGCATCTCCTTTTAGCAGTGTGGAGTGGCACTGAGGTGATGTGTGCTGGCCAAGAACTCCCTCTAAAGAGGCCAAGGCTCTTTACTTCTTAGCTGCTGGGAGAGAGGACTGCATCAGGCAGGTGGTGTCCACATCCTCCGGGTGATCTTCTTGTCTTCACATCAGTTTACATTATTAGCTTAAAAAAATCTTTCTCTGAAGTAGAGCTTGCGAGCTGAGCTTGTTTGTGGGGCTTGCAGGACTCTGTCCCAGTGAGCAAGACCTTGAATCATCCCGTAGCTCAGCCAGTTTTACATATGGTAAGTGTCCCTCTCCACTCTGGTCAGCTGTAGTCTTTAGAAGTACAGGCTGAAGTAAAAAAATGGTTTAAGCACCTGCTTTTGAATCCTATTTGGGAAAAAAACTGGGTTTGCCTTTTTCTGAAGGTTTAGTATTTAAAGCACTAATTATATCCCCATAACAACAACCATTGCTTATGTAGTAGCTTTTTCCTAACTTCAAGTCATGCCATTTAGCTGATACTCCCTTAACTTTATTCTGGGGAATAACATGAGAAACTTCCTATAAACAGGCAGATTTCCTACAGCCTTCCCAGGCTCTCCCTTCTCCAGCCGTGGTGCCTCCTTCCACAGGTTCCTGCAGCAACAGTGAGAACAAAACCCCAAGTACCTGCATGCATCTGCCATCGCTGCAGCGCGGAGGCAGCCGACCCCGGCCGCAGCCGGCATCACTGCTGTTGAGTTCACGCAGTTCCCCGTTTCTTCTGCCTTCCTTTCCTTCCTCTTGGAGCGCAGAAGCCAAGAATGCCAGAAATGCAGAGCACCTTCTTTTTACAACACTGTGATCCCACACTGCTCCAGACAGTTTTTCTGACCCTGTACAGGTAGAAGACAAATTTAATACCTGAGCTGTAAATAGCAGTAACTGGTGGTCGTCTTAGTGAAGCAGATCTTGCAAACATAAGGATTATGGAAATGAAACCCTGTGCCATGCTTGTGCGTTATTACTATTAGCACCACTAGCCTTCCATTTGCGACTTCTCCAGCAGTGATACTGAGTTGTCTCTGCCCAGCACGCATTAGACCAGGGAAGCCTTAATGCTCTGCGCTTCTTCCCAACTGCTGTCCAAAGCCCCGGAAAGCTGTTGGCTTCCAGGGGCTTCAGGGCCTTGGCAATTCACCAGTGCCGAGACCTGCTGAGCTACTTCTTATGCAAACAAAGTCAGGTGTGTGTGTCTGTGTTGGGGGAATGCAAGGAATGAAGGAACTCTCTGCTACCTGACCCTCTGGGGAGAGCAGGCAGGAATTCCCCACTGCTGCCCAGCCGCAGGCAGCAGAACGCTTGGGAGTCTCCTGTTGCAGCCTGCAAGCTTAATACTTTCTTAACATCCCAGGTAGAAGGTAATGTGACCCCACCACCAGGAGAGAACTGCTATCAGAGACCTGCGGTGAGCTGTCTGTATGAATTAATTACAGCTACATCCAGGAGAATGCAAAATAATAGTGCCGAGGAGAAGGAAGAAGGTGAAATGCAAGAGCCTGGGTCTCCCCCGTGGGGTTCTGGCTGCGGGGAGGCTGGTGGGATTCCAGGAATGATCTCTGTAACTCATTTGGCCATCCACGCACAAGCAGCGTGGGGGAAGAAACTGCAGTAGCTTGTGTTCTGCTAAGCAAAAGCAGGTGGGCCTGATTTCAGGGTAAAAAGATACCTTTTATTGCCTAGAGCCAGAGAGATGAGCCAGCATTACAGGTGGGGGGTAGAGCAAGTGGTCACTGGGAGCAGACAGTGCATCACACCCATCTGACAGTGTCTTGGCAACAATTGCAGGGATTTTAGACATAGCGGCTCATTCAGAATGTGATTTGACACCCACTGCAATGTGTGGGAGTCACTGCTGGATCAGGAGCTGCTGTTTCAGCCTCGCGCTGAAGGATCTTAATTTTTTTTTTTTTTTTAACCCTGGCCTTGTTTTCTCCACTGGGGCATTATGCTGTGGGACTTCTGCATGTGGAGCTAATTAAGGAGTGGAGGGGTGCAGGGGTTAATGTAAATGTACTCTGCAAAAGATCTGTTTGGTGCTTGTGAGAGCTGTATTTAATAAGTAGAAGGATGTTCTCTCTGCTTTGGGAATTCATGGCAACCATCTGAACAAAATTTTAAAAATAAACTCCGAGCAGTATTGCAAACTAATCTTCTACGCCTGAAGGGAGCCCACGTATACGTTAAAGAATAATCAGGCTGTAGGAATCATGCAACCTCTGGGTTTCACAAAATGCACTCAGGAAGCAGCACATGAATGTCACTGCTAAACGAAGAGAGGCATTGAAGGTTATGAGAGAGACTCTAAAATGTCACATGAGCCTTCAAGCTGAGTCAGCTCATAGATAAATCCATGGAGAGAAAATAGGGCCTGAACTGATAGTCTTGATTTAGAGAGTAAGAGATGCTTCTAAAAATGTGCATAAACAGCCAGAGGTCTTTCTAATGGCTTTCAGCCAATGATATAAAGAAAAAGAAGATCCCAAACTACCTCAAGAAGGAACCGCTTGTGAAACAATCCCTCCTGAGATCCCTGCCCCGGATGGGGGCTCCTAATGGGATGGCTGGTGGCTCCAGCACCCCTTTCTGGGGTCCAGCTGCTCCCTCCTGTGCACGAGGTCAGTGTCACCCAATGTCACAGCGGGAAGCAGGAGCTGGCGGTAGGAGAAAGTGGTCTGAGCAATTCTCACTGATGGGCAGAAGTCTGTAACAGAGTGCAGAGGTGGACAGACAGACGGCTGCTTGGAGAGGAGCGAGCTGGTCCGGCCCTGAGCTGACCCGAGCCTGGAGCAGAGTCGTCGTGCTTTGCTGCAAAGGGGGTAACTACTGCAGGAGAGTGGTGGAAGGAAATACAACACAAAAAACACAGTGAGAAAGTCTGTTGGTACCACTGCAGTGTGGTGGTGTGACCATATTGGTGAATCTTACTGGTGTGGCTGTGCTGAGACCATCTGCTTCATGTGGGATATAGATCGGCCAGCAGTGCTGCCTTTTACAGAGAGAACAGCACACCACGCTGTGCACAGGTGACACGTTACCACCACCATGCTCCATCTGAGGCCCACGGGAGCCTAAGTGTCTCGGTGTTTCTATACCATGGAGTGTGTTTTCCATGTGTTCCCCTCCACATCTGCACACTCTTTAAAAATGCTATTTATGGAGCAAAAGCTCATGGACTGTGGTCTCTGCGAGAGCATTTCTGGCAGTCAGGGATGCAGAAGCCCCCCTTCCCTGGTGCACGCCAGTGTTGGGATGCTTTCGGCAGTGGGTGAGGACAACCGTGGTGCCTGGAGGCATGCTGGGGAGTGAGGGCCTGGCACCGTGATACCATGACCTTGCATCCAGGGCTTGTGCATTTGGGTGTTGTGTTTTATTCAGTGAAAATGAAGGTTATTTGGTTTGTGTCAGCAGTGAGCCCGCAGTGCTTGCTCCGCTTCTCAGCTGGGGTCTCTTACCTCGTCTGGAGAGTCTCAAGGTGATGGGCATGGAGGTGGAGGAAGGAAACAGGGCAGGATGAAAGGAATTCTTCTTGGGAAATGGTGGTTTGGCTTTGGCTGGAAACTCGTGCTCTCAGATGAAGAAAAAGAATAACGCTCTACCTGGGGCAAACACAGAGCGGAAGTCCTACCTAGGAAGAGAAAGCTGAACAGTGCCAGCATCATTGTTGTTGTCCACATCCATAGTTTTTTCTTCACAGAAGGGGAAGAAGACATACTAAAGCTGTGCTAATATTAATAGTATGGATTTATTTTGCCTGGGCTCAGAGGCAGATTATTGTTTTAATTTAAGATCAGAGCTTTTTTTCATCACAGTAATAAAAAAAAAAAAAGCCCTGAATGTACTGAGCTGAAAGGATTCAGATTCGCAGCACTCTGTGACTGCTGAGCAAACCCTGCATGGACCGAGGCAGCGCAGCTTTACCTGTGGACAGTGGCTGTAGCAAGGCTGGAGCTTTCCCAGCTCAGCTGTGGTGGTACTGGTCCATGCAGCACCTTGACTTGCCGGCCCTGCTGAGGACTGCGACACAAACGAGCACGATTTCAGCACACAGTGCAACATCGTGGGCAGCGTTTGAGTGCGGTGTTATCGCCACCACAGACCCTTTAAATCTGTGCTTTGTTTCAAGCCTGGTAAAGCACAAACACGCAAACTCTTGGCTGTCTCGAGTTGGCTAGCAGAAGGAAGGATACTGCGGCGTCGGCCAATACAAACAGCACGAAGAGACTATGTAAAATGATGGGTGCGTGGCGAGATGTGAGGTGGGGACTGGGGAGGTAAGCAGTTGGGTGCAGCTCTGGCTGTGCGTCCTGTGTGTTTTCAGAGAAGTTGCCAAGGCTCGGGCTAGCTTAGGGGGTGTTACTGGCAGAGCTGCTGCAGTGAATCCTGTCCCAGCCCCTGCACTAGGTAGATATACTCAGATTGCCCAGAAAAATCTTTTTTGCTGGTATGCTTTATTCCACTTGAGGAATGGTGTGAGTTCTACACAGAGAAAGTCTTTCCCTTGTATGATCTGTGTTTCTACCAGAAGCGTTTGTTGATACAAATCTACCCAAAAATGCTTTGCGGTGCAATTGGCTTTTTTCTTATTTTTTTTTTTAATGCCCCTTTCAGGGGCAGTGAGTAGGACCAGACTGCTTCTGATGGGGGCTGCACCATGTGCTTCTACAGCAGGTCTGTTTTAGAAACCTTTGCAGGTGTAACGGTGTTCATCAGTGGAATGAGTTCGGTGAGACCAGTTTATCTATCTCTAAATGCTTTTTCTGAACTCGTCTAGGTTATTTGGCAAGGACACTCTCTTACTGCAGGCAGCTGCATCACCATTAGAAAGTGTCTCCTGATGGGACTTTTCTGGCAGTTCACTCCAAAAGGGCTAGCAGGTGACCAGCCACCATCGTTCAACGCCAGCAGTTGGTGATGGTTCGTTTTGGGGTTGCACACGCCGTATATGGGGTAGATGTGCTTAATGATTTGCTTTGTCTGATAAATTAGTGAAATAAACCTTGGAACTAGAATAGAAAATGAATGTTCCTCATTACGATGCAGAGCTTTTGATCTGTGTTGTCCTGCTCTGTCCCTGTTCTCCCCCTCCAACAAACAAACACCATGCTGTTTGTGCCCATGCTATGTGCCGGCCAAGTCCCTGTTAACAACCTCTTAATTTGGGGGGTCCCACATTAGTACAAATCACTGGAAAGAGCAAAAACTGCCATGTTGCCATTTTACTCAGATTAATATGCAAATCAGGAGGCAAATGCATCCAAGGAATGTAGGTCATAGTGGAAACGTGCAGAGCGGGAGGAGAAGGGACGAGCAATGGGGAGTTAGGGGACTGTCGAAAGGCCTCCTCTACCTTCAGCTGGTGGTTGCAACTCCCATTGGGTCTGTTGGAGTTATTCAGTGACTCTTCCACTGGACCTTGGTTTTGTGATGAAGCCGAAATCTCGTAAAGACTCCATTGTGGTGCAGGAGTGGCATTTCCCAGGGCTTTCGTAGAACAGGTGTTTTTCTGTGCAGCACTCACAAGGGGATGGAGATGGCCAAAAAATTTATTTGAGCCTGACCGCAACCGCACTGCCTCATGCTGCTCAAACAGCCGCATGCAGGAGGACAAAGTCTGTCCCTTTGTATAGAATCGCGGCTTGAAGCTTGTTTGCTAACCTCTTCAGTGCAAGTTTCTGAGCTGATATTCCTCGGAACAAAATGTGCCGTGGAGTGGATGAAACAACTTATCTCTAGAAAGGCGGACTGAGCCAGGGTCAGACAAACATTTAGCTTTGCTGATCTCTGATGCTGCTAAACTAAAATCTGAGCCCGTTTTATTTGTGTAGGCGCTCCACTGAATGCGCAGCATTCACAGGTTGTGGATGACGCTGCTCGTGCTGCCTACAGGTCTAAAAAAAATTATCTTGATTTCACTTTGGAATATCAATACTGTGTGCTTTAAAGAAGTGACCAGGGTGATTATCTCCATTTTACAGCAGGAGAACTGAGACATGGCAAGTAGGCAGGCTAGTAACCAAGGCAAAATACAACCCCGAGCTCCTGAATCCCGGTCCTGTGCCTCATCTGCACCTTCCATCTCCAGCCTTCTGCAGCTGCCAGCCTTCCCTCACCACGTAAGCCATCTCCACAGGGCAGAAGCAGAGCCCAGGGGGCTAGGGTTTTTTGGTTTTATCCTTTCCTGTAATCAGCTTTGATGGTGGGGAAGGCAGCTCCCGGCTCTGGGCTGGGTCAGAGGCTCAAAAGGCTGCTTGCCCGGCCCGTGGAGCACGCTGCGGCACAGCCTCTGCCCCGGGCCAGCGCGCTGACGGGAGCCGCAGTCCTCTTGGCTCTGTCGCTTGTGAAAGCATCCTGGCTAAACTTCACAGCTCTCACTCATCCAGGTGAAAATCCTACTGTGTTCAGCTGGATTTGGGCTTGGCATTGTGGTATTAAGGAGACTCTATCAAGCCAAGGGATTCATAAAACAGTCCCAGCCTTAGTCTCTGCCTGGAAAACGCCGCTGTGATCGTCCTACAGTGTCCCTTCCACAGTGCAAATGGCAACATGCGAAAGCAAAACCCAGAAAGGCCGATAGACTGGTTTTACTTCAAACTAAAGGCAATATATATTTTTCTAAGATTACAGCAGTGCATTCTCAATACCTCTCAGTATTTGTTTGTTTGCACCTGAAGTCATATGGCACTGGGTATACTAATCACAGCCTAGCTAAATACTATCTTTTCCTTAATCTGCTCAACAAGGAGGAGGAATGAGCTGAGTCACTGCACAAACTTGTTGGCAGAGCCTGACCCACCCCACCCACAGCACCCGACCTTGTGAGCTCCCCACCTTTGTGTTGCAACCTTCCTGCCAAGCCTCGGAGCACCTCCCCAGGGAACGCTGTAAGGAGGAGGGCTCTGTTGTTGTTGCTGGGCTTTTTTCTATCACACTAGCTCATCACTGTGATGCCTCCGAGGAATGAGTAGTGCTGAGTTTCCTTGATGATACCTGCTGCAATGAAGTCTTATCTCAGCTGTGACTTCTTGCTTTTCCTTTGACGCAAGAATACATGAGCAATGAAACCTTCTCCCTACTTTCCTTATGGTGAAGTCATAACCACGCTTTACAGGTTGGTCAGTTGTTTTTTTTAAACAGAAAACACTCTATCCTTGAACCTTGCCTCCGACTCAAGTAGGTTTTACTCAGAATTAGCACTAAAAATTCAGCTAAGTTATTTGAACAGGTATCAAGCATATAGCCATAACTAATGAACAAACTTCCCCATCAGGCTGAGTCAAACTGGAGAGCATTTCCAATTCACACAGAATCAGAACGCTTTTACCAGGCAGCATCAGTCCTGCCAGTGCCTCAGATGCAACATGAATGCACACACATGCTTCTGTAGTTTCAGTAAATACAAAAAAAAGTGTTTAACGTCAGTAAATTTGGAAAGACTTCTTAAAACAGAGCGACAGACTTTTTTTTCCTTTTTTCGAGCTGACACAGCGTAGCACAAATCAAGGTTTCAACTGACCACGCTGGTCAATGGTCACACCAACAGCTATGGAGCAAATAGGATTTTATTTTTTTTTTTTAAACCCTACTCCAGATATAGAAGTCATGAGGTGCTTGATCATTAACGTTTGCTTAACAACTTAATTAGTTCAATACGGAAGCAGACCGGTGCAGAATAATCCAGTCTCTTCCGAGAGCAGGTGGATCAGACCCCTCTGCAATCGCTGATTACCCTTACAACAAATGTCACCAACTCCAGGGAGAAGGTAAAAGCAGGCAGTGCCTCCACCTTCAGCACAGTCCTGTACAGCATTCTTTGCCGAGCATTTGGGAGAAGCCAATTACAGCCAATTAGAAGTACTAAGCTTGATTCAAGGCTGAAAAAAACATTCCTGAAGTCACTGACTTGGAAAGAAAGGCAAAGCATGCAAACAAGTGTTTCAGTACAGAAACCAAAACACCTGACAGGGCTGAAAAGCAGAGCAAGCGTAGTATTGCCATCACCTTTGTCACCTCTGAATTACACAGGTTTTTTAGTTACATTTTTAGAGAAAATGAGATGGTTTAGCAGACTGGCCCCAGCAGTCAGACAGTTTCTGTTCTTCGCTCTGCCTTTTCACATTAACTTTAACCCAATAGTAATTAAAAAAATAATAATCTTACTGCAAATCTATTACTTAACCTGCAGTTAGCATGCTTTTTGGAGCTATGTGTAGTTCTATATATAGAACAATTATGTTTATGATATAAAAGAAGAGTTAGTTTTAAGTCAATGATTCATGCTGTTGAGATAAACATTGCTTTAAGAGGTCATGCAGACATTCTATCATGAAACACCTAACATAACATAAAGTCCAATTTTTAGAAATATTTATTGTAAATAGGTCAAAATCAAAGGCCAAGTTCTAAATAAAAAGAATCAGACATACGAGCCTAGCTTTGTTTCCAGTTGGCTACTCAGAAAACTCTGCAGGATCCTATTCCTGGTTCTTCAGTTCAGTTTTTCACTATCAAATATCAACAAGGTTTTTATTCAGATTAAGTGATTGAACTATAGACAAGTTCAAATGTTCACAGTATCATCAAGACATGTGGTTAGTCCCACCTAGAAAGTCTTTCAGGAAGAGAAAGAAAGTCAGAAAGTCTTTCAGGAAGAGAAAAAAAAATTTAAAATGCTAACCTAGCTTTCAAACTGAGGTAGACAGGTCATGGTGACTTGAGTGCTGAGGGTGGGGTTTTTATTTTTTTTTAAGTTGTTAATCTAATAAAATGCATTAGGCAACAATTGAGATTGTTATGTTAGTATTTCTGATAGTGAGAAACTTTGTTTTGAAAAAGTACAATTTTTTTTTAAATAGAAATACTCCTCTTCTGTTACCAAAATAATCAGAAACATCATAGAAAACTATGCATCTTTCCTCTAATAATTTAAGCCTGCTATGTAACAAGCCATGTTAAAGTAGCCAGCTACCAGCTCGCTGTTCACAGTGTAGAATATGCAATTCTTTACCTTACTTGTGCTCTCCAGCCAAGGAACGCAGATCAAGAAGGCTGTACCTTAAGCATTTTAACCTGTCTACGCACACAGAAGTTGTTTTAGTTTTTCAACCGTTAAGTATAAAGTTTGCGGTCTCCACCGATACATCAGCAGTATGGTACATACAGCGTTTATAACGCTCCCTGGGCAGCTCCCTTTCCACAGGCGTCTGTGGGCTGGGTTTCAGCCAGTGGCCTTTGGAGCCAGACCCTATCGCTGATTTAGTTAAATATCCAAAAAGAGAGACACGGAGAGAAGAAATCCAAGCTGCTTCTGCGAGAGAAAATCGAGACCCCAGTCACATTATTAAACAATTTCGATCCCAAGAAGGCTAGTGGCCAAAGAACAGCTCAGAAACGGGTCTGCGTTTCACGACGACCTCCTCTTCCTCCTCCTGCATTACCTCAGAGAGTGAGGAATAGGAAGGAAAGCCCCCTCTAGTCTTTGGCTTCCTCCTCGGGCCCGTAGTGGCAGCCAGGAGCTTGTTTAAGGACGAGGGCTTCCTTAAACCTTTGGTGAGGTCATAGAAAGCCATGTCATCGGATATGACCCCCAGGAAAGTGCTAGTGGAGCTCAAGATGGAAGCCGCAAGCTTTGTGGTCTTCTTGATGGGCACGGAGGGCTCCGCGTTGTGGGGAAGGCTGGGGTCCCCCAGCAAGCGCCTAACTGCGGAGGAGGCCCCTTCCTTTAGGTACTGGTGCGGCTTCTTCCCGCTGTAGTCCCTCAGGTCGGTCTTGGCGTGGTAGCTGTAGACCAGCATGGTGATGACCTTCTCCTGGCCGTGTATGGCGGCCAGGTGGAGCGCCGTGTAGCCGCCGTGCGACCTGGCGTCCACGTTGACGCGGGTCCCCCCCTTCTCGGCCGCTCTGATGATATTCGTCACCATGTCGCAGTTGCCGCTCTTGGCGGCCCAGTGCAGGGCGGTGAAGCCCGAGATGAAGTCCCTCCGGGCCGCCAAGCTGGCGTCGCCCAGCAGCAACCCGTGCAGCTGCTGGGTCCACTGCCCGCCGGCCGCCATCACCAGCCACCGGTGCTCGGCCTCCTCCAGGGGCACCGCCGCCGTCTCCTCGCTGGCCCGATGGCTCTTGGGCCCCCGCCGCAGGCCGGGCGAGCGGGACCCGGCCGCCTCCTCCTCCTCCTCCGGCGGCGGCAGAGACGAGGGGGACCCCGGCTCCTCAGGCGGCCCCGGGGCGGCGGGGGGGCGGCACGCAGCGCACCGGCAGCATGCAGGGCTTGGCGAGCGGCTCTCGCCGGGACCCCGCCGCGCCGGCGGGCAGGGGGACACCGCCACCGCCGCCCTGGAAGAGGCCCCGCAGCTCGGAGACGGCCCGCGGCCCCGGCAGCTCCTCGGCGGGGGGCGCCGGCGAAAGCCGCCCGGCGGGAACGGGCAGGCCGCCATCGCCCCCCGGCGGCAGCGCGTCCCCCGGCGGCGGGGCGGTGCGCAGCTCCCGCCTCAGCACGACGAAGTTGGAGCCGTCGCGGTCCTTCACCACCGCCACGGCGTTCACCGCCGCCTTGAACCGTTCCCGCCGCTCCGCCCGCCCCGCCGCTTCCCCGCCGGCCTCCAGCAGCGGCCTGAAGGCGCTCACCAGCTCGGCGTGCCGCACCCGCCCGCCGCGCTCTCGCAGGAAGCCCAACACGGCCGCCGGGCTGATGTCGAGCTCCGCCATCCCGCCGCCACAGGTGGTGGAACCGCCGCCTTCGCCTTCGCCGCCTCCCCCGCGGCGGAGGGAGGGAGCCCGCCCGCCCTCGGGGGAGCTCGCCGGGATCTGCAGGCAGGAGGCACCTGCGGCGGCGAGCCTGTTCCCCGCGGCCGCTCCCGCTGAGGTGATCGGGCCGCCCCGCCCCGCCTCGCCCGCGCCGCCGCCTCCGTCTGAGGGAGCGGAGCGGAGCGGCACCGGCGTCTGTCTCCTCCCGCGGGGCGGTGCTCCGGGGGAACCCGCCCGGCCCCGGCCCCGGCCCCGGCCCCGGCCCCGGCCCCGGCCCCGGCCCCGGCCCCGGCCCCGGCCCCGGCCCCGGCCCCGGCCCCGGCCCCGGCCCCGGCCCCGGCCCCGGCCCCGGCCCCCCCACAGCCGGTGAGCGGCCGGGCCCCCGGGGAGGCGGGAGGGCGGCGGCCCGACCCGGTGCCGTTGTCGCTCGTCCGCGCTAATGTCTCCCTCAGGGAACTGAGGAGACGCGGGTCGGTAAGGCCACCGGTGTGTGGGCTCCTCGGAGCCTCCTCAGGCAGGGGCGAACGCTTCGTTGATTTACTCCTCTTCCAACTTCCTAAAGCGATTGGTTTTGTTTGTTTCGGCAGCAACTGAGCGGTGCAGCTTTAGGTCTCTGCAAAGGCAGGGCTCCCTTCTCCGAGGAGGCTCTGGTGTTCTGCGGCACCTGCGATCCTTCTGGGTTAGAGCCGCGCGCCTCGAAATAAGTTGGAAGAAAGGTGGATGGGTCATTCTTTTGCAATATATTCAACTCGATGCGATGCTCTGTATAGTATCGTTATCTATTTTCTATGTGCCTTTTATCTGTGTTGCATCTGCAATGTACATACGTGTACATGTGTATCCGTATAAACCATGAAATCTTTACAACGTGCCTCAATCTATTCACATACACCTGGAGAAGAGAGTGCTCTTTTTATAAAGAGAGAAGCTGTCTGTGCTGCCAAACCAATTACTTCTGCTTAAGCATTTAACGTTATTGTTCTCTATTCTAAATGGAAAAAAAAATCCCAGACAAATGCCTTTCCCCAGGTGAAGGAGTAGGACTGAAGACCTCCTGGAGGGATGACGTTCAGCCTGCAAACTTGTTTTCTCCTCCACAGAGTGTTGCAATTAAGATCACGAAATTGATTCCTGAATGACTGAACAGTTTGTCTAGGAAAACAGCAAGAGAGGCTGAACACAGAACGAACAGTCAGTGTGGTATGAAGACAGATAAAAGTAACTGTCTGTACAAGGATGGCTCAGAAAATAGATTTGGTTTTGTTTTCACTGTCTTAAAACTTGAATAAAATGGAGAATCAGCCTATGCCAAAGTCTCCATTTTGAAGGCAGTTTGAGGTGCGTTAATCCCCATGCAGTGCATCTCTCTCCCTTCTCGTTGATGCTGACCTCCCTTCTGCCTCTTCATACCTTTTACTGGTGGTGGAAGAGCCTCTTCCCACTGATTGCTCAGAGTCTTCCTTTGGCAGTCTTTGCCCTTCTCTCTCTCCATCTTTGTGCAGATCTCTGAAAAGCTATTTTATCTCTTGCTAACAAGCTGGCGCTGAGCCAGTTCCTCAAAAATCATTTTGCTACTCTAACGTTCTTTCACATAATAGCGTGTAATCTTTGTGCTGCTTGTAGCAATTCAGTATTTCTATGTGAACCACACACCTCTTATTACCGCCTTTTTACATGGCATACACAGCAACCTTGCCCTCTGCTGAGGCAGCCACTTGTGTCTAGTGTTCTACTGTTTTAGCAATGCTTTCTAGCTTATGGCATCGCCACAGTTCTGCCTGGCTTGCTGTAGAGAGCTAATAATGAGCATGCATCCAAACATTAATTGCTATGTCTTGCTTTCACTGTTGATTTCTTTTCCTTACTAGAATCCATTGCAGGCATAAGAAAATCTCAGCAGTCTGTGATGTTTGCACTGCAAACTTTCAACTATACCCTAGGATTATAGTTCATATCTGCAAATGAGTGAGAGGAGAAGGGAAAATAATTCAGAAGAATAGGCTCTTTTAAAAAACATTTTCTTATGTTACAAATGTTAAGGGAGAAGTTGTTCCTACTGCTTGAATTGGTTCACGCGCGGCAGGGTATGTCCTCAGGCTCGCTGCTACGCTGAGGGTCTTTCTGTGGGTGCTTGCAGAGAGGTGCCTCGCTCCGTCCCTGCCTGCACAGGCATCAGCCTTCTGCACCCGTGTATCCTCTGAGACCCCCGAGGGTGCCCTCAGATCCCACCCGTTTTATCCCCAGCACGGCACCTCTCCTGCAGAGGGATCTCCGTGCACCAGGCCCCCAGGAAGTCTCACTGCTCAGCACCCGAGGGGCAACCCTTGGGTCGCTGAGGTCCCATCACCTCTCTGGGGGCTTGCGTTGGGTCAGGGTCCCAAAGGAGGGGTGTTACTGAGACCATTCCCCACTGCAGGTCCTGGCATTCCTCGTGGCCACAGAGCAGAAGGGCACATCCCCAGCAGGTCATAGAAGAGGAGAGAGGATGTCTACAAGTGCGCCTCGTGCCGTGCCAAGCGGGAACTTGTTGCTCTCGTTTAACTGCCTGACGCAAGGAGTTCTTTCCCCAGGTAATTTTCCAGTGATGCATCCAACCGCCTGTCCCACGTGCGCTCGCTTAATCCTTTGTGGGCAACCCATGCTGTGTGGTTGTGCTCCTTTTCGCAGTCTGTCTGTCAGTGGGTGTTAGGTTCATCCTATACTTTCTGTAATTAAGAAGGAAACAACACTTCTGGCTAATCCTCCATACCATTTCCAGACCACAGCATGGGGCGCATCGTGTTTGCCAACCTTTCCCTTTATCTGTTGATGCCTTTTGGTTTCCCACCTTCCAGGCTAAGTGCCAGGTACCAAGAGACTAGATCCCAGTGAGCTCCTCTTAGTTTACTGAGCGCTGGTCATATTCTGATCAGGTTGTGCAGCGGAAATTAAGGTGTCTGAATGAATTTTATTAATATAGATACTAAAAGCCTGGAGCATTATGGGTGTTATGCTCATCAGTCATCTGAAATTTCCAGCCTTAAAAAGCATGAGAAGTTTTGCCTCTTTTTCTGTGTCACCAAAAACCTACAAAGCAAGTATTTTTTGTGGGGCTATTTACAGAATACTGTGGGCTGCTTTGTAGGAGATTTCAAGCCAACTGTCTTGATATTTTTAATTTACTGGCTGGGACAAAAACAACGTACAGAAACCCATGATTAAATGAATTTACTACTACTTTTTTTAAACACAAATATTGCAGTTTGCTAGTTCTACGTCATAGAGCTGGCCTCTATTAATAACTGTGTGACTGAGGAGGTTACCTTTCCCGTGACCAACTTTCCCAAACTATCGACATTACGGTGTAGTACAGTGCATAGAGAGCCTGGGGCCTTTTCCCACCCCCTCAGGGGAGGAAAGTAAAAGTTATATGACTGTAATTATTCACACCACACAAACCCAGGAAATCAAGCAAATAATCTAGTCAGAGCAAAGAAGTTTCTACTGACACTTCAAAACTGAAGGAGATGGTATCCCAGGTCCTGCTCCTTCCCGCACGATATTCTCTGAGCCACAGGGAAAGTGAGGTGCCAGGTTGGAAGCAACAGAGGAAGAAAAAGGGAATATGGGGGATAGTCTCAGTCGGACAGGATGCTGCTGCTTTGCAGAAAGGTGAAGCTTAGGTGCTATTGACTACGGATGGGATTTGTACCTCAAGCAAAACTTATTTTCCTCCGAAATGAAATCAGGGCTCCCAGAATAAATAGGATGACAAAGCCCATGATTTTCCACTTTCCTTGTTGGTATTTTCATGTGAAACAAAGAGCATGCATTGTGAAGGAAAATAGCTCTTCCTTTGTTCCATGGAGAAATGCAGTAACCTTCCATAGATAAACAATTGAGCAAAAGTCTGTGAAGGGGGGGTGGGGTGGGGGGGAGATTATTTGCAGATAAAAGGCATTTTCTCATAAATGAGCAAGGTTCAGCTGTAACTCAAGGACCTCAGTAACCACTTTGGACGATGTTTCTCAACAGCAACCATTCAAATGCAGTTTTCCGTGTATCTCAGAGTTTGATTTATTAAAATTGCTTGTTCCACACAGATGATGCAAGGACCCATCCCAAACATCCTCTGGTTTTCAGATGGTGCCTGCGAACGTGGTGGGATTCTAGCAGGATAATGCAAACCTGGCATGAGGTACAGTGTGATAATACTACCTTTTAACATTAGAAGGCAGGGAAATTTGGAGTCTGTTTCCAGCCATCCCACTTACATTCACCAGGACCACTCAGTGTGCATAGGGGAAATGGACCTACAGCTCCTATTGACTTTCACCTTAGAAGGATAGCACTTCTGTAGAAAAGCCTTGTAAGTCCCATATATTGTCAGTATAACCAATGAAAGTTTAATAAGGTTCTTGGTGGTAGTGCTGCTAAAAGAGTAGCTATGAAACCATTTGGTTTCTAATAATCCCCAGAAGGACACATTGCGAGAAATGAATAGTTTCCAATAAGCTGATTCCTCCGGCCTGTGTTGAAAAACATGAAGGGGTTCTGTTTATCTGCACCACCTGGATTTGAAGATCAAGAATCTTCTGAAAGATGCAGCCATCTTCCAAAGGCCTTGGTCTTGCTGCTGTATTCATGTGGCAGGTAGGATGATGGCTCACTCACTGTGGCTGCATGTGAAGTAAACAGGGCTGTGATCACATTTATTTCTCTCCACTTTCATTGCCTGTACCTAGGGTCACAACGTGAAGAAGTAAAGCAACTCCTGCTGATCTCCCCACCATCAGAACTGTGCTACTGCAATGCCACCGTCCATGCAGCAAGGGGCATTTTCCTTCCTCTCTCCAGGACAGAGAGGTTCCAGGGACACATTCGTGCCTCTCCAGTCCTTTGTATTCTCTGCCCCAGCTCTTCACCTGCAGAAAATTCACAGCTCATCCTAAATTCACTGTGGATTTAGCAGGTACAAATATTCCACAGAGTTTAAAATCCTTGCAGGAGCATCCAGCACTGTAATGTACGTTTAATTCCTGAGCCATTAGGGATAATTTGCATAACAACCGATGCCTTAGCAGCTAAAGGAGCCACGAAATTAAATTCCCTTCTCTTGAAGCAGTTTTTATACATCTGAAGCTTTTGAAATTAGCAGGATTTCTCTTGAATTGGCATTAGAAATAGTGTTCTTTTTGAAATAACAAGGTGTTTAAAAATAACTGCGAGCTTTTACACAGTGTTCTCCTGTCACAGAGATCTGCCCCATGCTGGTGGCAGTGCTGATGGACAAAGGCAGAGAAGACTCGGGCTGCAGAAGCTCTCGGCAGCACAGCTCAGAGAGCCAGGCGACAGCAGTGTTGTCCCTTGATGTGTTGCAATGTCTCAGAATTTCCTTTATGCTGTGAATCTTTGCATCTGACCCGCAGCTCACAGAAGCCAGTAGCTGTCTGAGAATCAGCGTTTGTGAGCCTTGTGTTGTTACATTCTGCACTTTATTGGCAGGTAAAAGAGCTCTTAATGAATCTAAGTCAATCACTTCTCCCAAAGTACCTGGCATAATGGCATTTAAGGGTGTGTTAAGCAAGAATTTTACATTGCCTCAAATCAGGACTCCCAAGCTTGCCTGTACAGAAAAAAAAAAAAAAAGGTAACTTTTTAACATTTTAATCCATTTATTTTTGCTTCTTTCTGATCTATAAAGAAGGCCTGGAAGGTTAACTCTGCTTCTATATCAACTATGCTACTTGCATCTGTACACTAGAAATACCAGACTTTAGCTTCCCTGGTTTTGCTGAAGGACCCAGGGAGAACTGGAGAACCTCTGGGAATCAGCCAAAGAAATAAGATGGCAAAGTGAGTGTCTGGTCTGCACGAACATCTCACTCGCAAGGGACAAATGAATAAAAGGTTCAGCAAGCTTATACCACCTCTGCGGGTGGAGAGGGACTCGGCTTTAGATGCCAAAGACCAGCAGGCCAGCTTTGGTATCCCTGGCAGCTCTAGCACAAGGCAGCACTAACAAAGAGCTGTGGCTGTGACAGGAAAAAGGTTGGGGTTTTTTTTGTCATTTTTGGTGACCCAAGAAAATAAACTAACAGATGGTGTTCAGCAATGGCCTTTTTAGAGAAATACAATATTTTTGCAACCTGTCTTTAGCCAGAACTAATATATGGATTAGCAGCATTAATTGGGTTATAGCAGTCTGCTCGGGAAGGACAAAAAACCAGCTCTTCTGACCTGCACTAGATTATCATATTTCAAAAAGCAGATCGCTTGGGTGACACCTTCTCAGAAAATGCCTTGAAATAGCTTAAAGGGAGAACACAACCTTCTTCCTAATCTCCGATCCCTCTAAGCACTTGCATTTTATAACTCTTGCCCCCTCCCTTCAATTATCTACATCTAATTTTCATATCCTGTTTTATTTCTCCAACATAAGCACCCTTCTGGGATGAGTAGTGCTTCCCAGAGCTCCTGCAATGCAATGCAGGTGGATCCCAAGGAGTCTTGGGGTAGAACCAAAGATGTGGAGATGTAACATATGATCTTGCACGCCTGCTGTAACACAGCAACTCAGTGCCCACCAGCACAGCGTGGTCTCATTTATTTATATTGCCGTGGGAGCAAGAGACCTTTGTTAAGATCACAAATAGCGGGTAAGGGAGAAGATAGAAGTTAATATGGCATGCAGCTCTTTGAGTAGCGTAATGAAACGCAACTTCTGTTTTCATTTTGTTGCTGAGGTTTGGTTGTCTTTGAATACTTCAGTCCTGCTTTAGGGCACTCCAGGGACTGTGCTTTTGTGGGCGATGAATGAAAGGAACTGGGATATTGGATATCTTTCCTTTTCCTTATCTTGCCACAAAGTTGAAATTTGGCAAACCTTTTGAAAAATAACTGGAAACAGGGCCTAAGCACAGTTGCTCGCTGTTTCCTAGTAATTGGGGTGGGGCTTGGAGCTTTAGCTGTATCATAATTGGGTAGTGACTCTATTTATGGCCCTACTTTGTGCAGGATGCTGGAGCCTGTGCTGCAGGTGATCTAGGAGCACCTGAGTAGACCGGGAAGAGTCTGCTGGACACAGCCACTCCAGGTAAGCTCTCCCCTGTCCATTCCCTGGGAGGTGGTTACATTGCGCAGCGAGATTAGCATTCCACATCTAGCATAATTTAGGGAAATTCAGGCCATGAACTGGTTCTTGAAGGACAATCCTCACCGGCAACAACAACGAAGGTGGGACAGCAGGTTCTGGCCCTGCCTGGGGAGAGGATCAGAGTATCAAGCCTCAGGCTGTGCTCAAAGTTATCTTGATTCCTTAATGCTCCCTATAGCTGGTGCGCGCACTGGGTGGAGAAGCAGCCCTGAGGATGGTATTTGAGGAGCTCAGCGGAGCAGATGTGTGTCCAACAGCCACGAGAGACGGAGGGCTGAGTGTGTGTGTGCAAAGCTGCTGGGGGAATTTCTGCTGTGCCCTCAGGAACTGGAGGCAGACAGTAGCTTTTCTGACTCTTGTGTAGTGAGTTGCAAGAGGGCTTGCCCTTCTCGGGGGGTTCAAAACGATCCTCAGCAGTCCTTTCCCCACATAGAGTCAGTGTCACGGGGGAGAAGTATTTGATCTCCTTGCCCAAACTCAGCTCTCCAACGGGAAGTATATGTTGCCCCAAGAGAGAGGATGAGCAGAAAAGACGAGGACACAGTGGCTGATAGAAAGGCTGGGGAAAGCCTAAGACAAAACCAGGGCAGCAGACAGATTGGGAGTGTAGGTCTGGTCTAGAGAGAACATGTGGCTCTGGTAAGCTGTCCTTGATAGGTGCACTGCAGCAGAGGGCACCAGAAAGCAAGAGAAACTTTGCTCTGTGCGAACAGCTGGTAAAATACTGATGTCTTTGTGGGTTGCAAAGAGCGAGGGTGCTGGTGACGGGACTGGCTTTGTGCTTTGTGCGGGAAGGAGTGATGAAGAAGGACTCGGCGGTCCTCTGTTGCGTACTTTAACTTACGGTAAACGCGGGCAAGCGTAACGGCCACGAGCTCTCGGCACCCCGGCTCAAACCCCCACGGTGGCTGCGACCTCGGTGTAACTCCCGTGGGTGACAGAGGCACTGCTGCCCTGTGGTATCCGACGACCTTCCAGAAACGCTGAACGCTAGAGACGGGGAAACGGGTCTCCCCGTGGCTGCGCGCCTCCTCCGAATCCCGCGGAGGATCCTCCTGCCGCTTCTACCGTCCCACGCAAACGCGAAGCTTCCCTGTGCCGAGGGTGATGCTGCGTGGCTGCCTCGCAGCCCCCTTCTGCCTGCGGAACGCCATCAGCCCCGTGTGCTCATCCCCAAACCGCCCCCCCCCCCCCCCCGAGAGCTCGTACCCCCTACTCTGCCGCTGACCCCCCCCCCCCAGGGGGGGTGCGGGCACCGCCGGGGCCGCCCCCGCCGCTCCGCCAGCCCCTCTCCCCCTCCTCCGTTCCCCTTCCACGGCGGGGCGGGAGGGCCGGACCGAAGCCGGCCCGCTGCCGGCCCTCCCCGCCGAGGGAAGGAGGGAGGGCTCCGGCTGCGTGGGGCCGCTCCCGCCCCTTCCCGCCCCCGGCCGGTGCCGGTGCCCGTCCTCCCGGTCCCCCCCGTTCCCTCGGTCGGCCGGGCGGTGCCTGTGGCGGGCGGAGGGGGAGTTTCCAGGAAGTGGCCATATTGGATCCATTCAGCCGCATCCACCCGCGGCGGGGAGAGCCGCGCTCCCGCCCACGGAGCCGCGCCAGACCCGGCCATGGCCGCCACCGACCTGGAGCGGTTCTCGGTGAGCGGAGGCGGGGAGGAGGGGGGGGGGGGTGGTCCTGCTCCCGTACGCGCGTCTCCTCGGGTTAATAACTTGGTTTTTTCCTCCCTCGGCGGGTGGGGGAAATAATAATAATAATAAAAAAAATTTAAGCCAGCCGATGGTGGGGTCGGGGCAGCCGGGGGGGGGGGGGGGAGATGCGCCGGTCGCCGGCCCCGTGTGCGCGGCCGCTGCCCCGCCAGCCCCCCCCCCCCCCGCTCCCCGCGTGTCCGCGGCCAGCGGGCTGCCCGGCGGCGGCAGAGCTGGGAGGAGGCTGCGGGGGGTGTGTGTGTGTGTGTGCGTGGGGGGGGGTGTTCGGCTGCGAGGGGGTTTGGGGAGAGGGGCAGAGCCGGTGTGCCTCGGCGGGGAGAGTCCTTGCGGGAAGGTCCTGCCCGGCGGGCTGGAAGGCTGCGAGGCCTCGGTGCTTTGGTCTGATGCTGAAACCGGTAACGAAAGCCTTTCGTGGCCCCCCCCCCCGCCGTGGGTGTCCAGGATGCTCGCAAAGGGTATCCCGTATCCCTGTGTCTGCAGGCGTAAAGTGCCCCGCGAAGAGAGGCGGAAAGAAATGGGGTCAGACCTTCCGAAATAAGAATTGTTTGCGTACCAGTGGTATACAAACACTCTGCAAGAGTGAGTAACTTAACGGCGTGTGTATAACACTGAGAGAGACACACCGATTCAAACGGGGGTAAAGCAAACCCTTGGGGCTAACTGGTCTCTGAGCCAATGTATGAAGAATGCCGTACAGCAAATATGGAGTGTGACCTGTGCACCGCCGCCTCTCTGCAGCTCACATGTTGTATAACTGCTATCGGAAGTCAATCTGGCTAAAATCTATGTCGGCTTTAAACTATTCTTTGTCTATGGCTTGAATTTTTTGTTGTCGTTGGAAGGCTGTTCCGATTAAATAGCGCGGTGATGCGTCTTGTAGCCTTTCAGAGCTAAAAACATTTTTACCAGGTTAAATAGCATAGCTCTCAAAAGTCAAAAATGTCTGGTGTGATATTGCTAAATAAATGGGAACAGCAGTGGTGGTTGTCTGAATTATAGGCATGCCCTTGGAGCACAAACACGTCCCTGCTACTGTTTTCTCTGTAAACTACTTTTTGCCAAGAATCTCAAACTCTGCTTCATTTCTTTGAATCCTGGCCCAAAAGTTTCCAGCTCAAGAATGAATTTGCAAGACTGTAACTTACTTAAAACTTGCATAAAGGAAAATTGATTGTGGGCTCTTATTTAGGAAAGCAAATGCTTCCAGACCCTGGGGAGAGGGGATTAAGGTAAAGCGTCAGTGTCAGGGAATGGAAACACTGTAACTGTCTCACTGCAATTCTTTCTGCATTTGTATCATATATAAATACTTTTAGTGTTAATTAGGTATGCCTGCGGGTGCCTATGCAGGTTTTCATAGGTGTTAGCAGAACCGAAAATATTGCCTAGCCTGGGAGAAAATTACACTTATTCTTTGGTGTGGGTACTTGAATGCTTGGTGTACTTGCATCAACGCTCTTGTCACTTTTATTTTAAAAAAAGGAAGGGGGGGTGGGGGGGTGGGATGAATGTTCCTGAAGGTGCTTGGCTCTCATTTGGGCACAAAAATGAAATGAATGGCTGGGCTCCAATGTGACTTTAGTGCCCAACTCCATTAGGAGAAAATCTGCTTGCTTTGTGCAGGGAGCTAAGGGTGAGTTTATAGGGATCTGCAGGCCCAGTAGATCTGGTGATTTGCTAATCTTTGCCGTTGGACTAGTTTGCCTTTCACCTGGAACTGCAGATCTGGCAGAAGCAGGTGGGAGAGCAACGTCTTGCTTCCATTTGATGTAGGGCAGAGGACTGTCCCAGCTGCTGTTTCCTTTATCCTCAGCACATCTCAGATCTGATGCTGTTCCTCCAGCAGTATCATGGAAACCTCATGATTAAGGTGTTCCAAGTTGTTCTTTCTGCAGGGTTTACAGCTTTCTTGGTGCCGCTTTATATCAGCATGCCTCAGTTTCCTGTGCATAAAGCCTGGGTGGGAATAGCTCATTACTGCCAAGAAGAGGTGATGATAATTTATTTTTTACCAGCTGTTTGTATCTGCAGTGGGAAGTAATGTTGAAAAAGCCTCTGAAGGAGGTTTTTGATACACAATAGGTCATGCTATTCAGATTAGTGAAGCTATTTATAAGTGTCCAGCTGACACTGACATCCTGGAATGTAGTGACCCTTAGGTTCGGATAATGTGTTTTCAAAACTCCCCAGATGCATGCTTCCCTTGTACAGTCCTCCAGAATGCCTCTGTCTCCAGCACAATAAAGTTCCCTTGAAGTGCTGCTGTTGGAAATGACCAACAAAAGCAAATGAAAGGAAGCTGGCCCATAGAAAGCTGCCTCTAAGGCAGCAGAATCACACCAGTGGTGCTCAAGACAGCCTTTGTTTTTGTGAATGTAGTGCTTGTGAGAGAGATTGGCTTCAGCCCCTGGAGACTGAAGTTTTCTGCTGATCTGCTGTGAGAATGTGGCTCACCACTGCCATGTTCAAGGCTTGGTCTACAGGCATCGCTTCTGGATACCCGAGGCCAGTTGTCTTCATTACAGCTGCCACCAGAGTGGAAAGAAAGCTGTTAAAGTTTGGTTCAGTTATGAAATACTGTAATTTGTCATCAAAGCTCAGAGCTTCTCCATTGCCTGTTCTGGCCAGTGCTGAGCTAGCACACGTGATGACTGTGTGCTGGAGCAGACACTGGCAGTATTAGCAAGGATGTTGGTATGTTGAGCGGGAAACAGCCCAACCACCACGTGCGAGCGGCAGCCAGCAAGTGCGTGAAATGCAGGAGCTCTGGAGGAAGCTAGAAAGTTGGAAGGAGAAGAAATGACAGAGAAGCAACTGGAGATGCGTAGGAGAATAAATGGGATGAGATGTGAGACTGAGACTGTAAGACTGTTTTGCTTTTGAGAAGCTTTTTCAAACCCTCAAATCTGTGGCTTTCTCTCTTTTTTAAATAAAACCCATCCTGAAATGCTGTTGCTTAACGATCTGCATTAACCCCTTGTCTGACTTGGATGTGCAAAGGCAGCTGCTTGGGCTCTAAACTAAGCAGCTGCCCGCTCACAGGCGCGTGCATGTGGGGAGGAGCAGGTGTCCTCAACCTTAAAGTTGGGCTGAGATAAGTTAACATTATGCCGTAACTTTTGAAAATGTCATGGCTGATTGCTTTATGTGCGTACTGTGACTGTGTGCATGGACAAGGGATTTGTGAACATGGACGCCCAGCGAAGAGAGCACTAGATGCGTGCATGTAGCTGTGTGTGAGCTGTGGTTGTGGGGCGGCTGTCTACATACAGTCCTGAGAAGTTGTCTCTTCATGTTAGTGATTGATAGCTAGGCTTTTACTGGTAGCTTTACTATAAATTAATGCTACTTAGAAAATCTTGCCAGAACAAAACACGACTTTATACAGAGGAAAGCTGAACAACATCTTCCTCGCTGGAAATAGGCAATGGCATTTTTTCTGTCGCAGCGAGCTGCTGAGCTGTGGGGGGGTCTGGCCAGTTTGGCAGCTTCGTGTGAGTGTTACCTGCGTACACACCACTGCCTTCTTGTGTCCTGCTCCCAACTCTGTGGGAGGAGAGGGACCTTTGAACAGTGCCTGTTCCTGCCATAACTGCCTGGGTTGTGATAAACTTCATGCGTTTCTGCTGCTGCTGTCTTCTGTAAGCTCACCTTTTCTCTTATTGACTGCACAGGCTAAACCTGCTCCTCTGTGTGAAGGGGCCAGTGTTATACCTTAGTCAGTGAAAGATGGGCATGAGGAGTGGGCTGAGAACAGCTCTGTGTACCATGGCTAGGGCAGAGCGGTTGCCAGAAGACTTATCACTGCAGGTCCTAAACATAACCTTACATTTTCTTTTATTCTCACTCTCAAGGAAAACATTTCCATGGCTCAATTCCAGTGGAAACAGGGGTTTGTTTGGATTCGGCTATTCTTCCTGCCCTGTTTTTTGCCCAGCCAGTGGCACCATTTGGAAGTTCCAGGGTTAAATTTCCTTGTCTGTTTTTGTCATTCAGTTATTTTACCTTTAGCCTGGAAAATCTCAAGTGATCCCCCATGCAGTGTGGAACAGAAGTGACAGATTTTTCTCCAAGCTGGTAACATGCACCAGGAAGCGAGCCCAGCGGGAGCAGCCCTTTCCCTCCCTGCCCTGGCCAGCTCTTCTGCCTGTAGCGTATGCTTTTTTGGGAAGGAGGGATAGGGAAAATGGTCTTTCATTGGAGGAGACAAATTGACGGTTGTCTCTCCGAGCCCCACAATCTCTCCCAGGGAGAGCCTGTGCTCATACAGGAAGCCAGCTCTGACGATTTCAGCCACAGGACCAATTAGCTCAACCACAGTCCATTGCAGTTAAACACTTATTTTGGATATATGCACTGGGAACAAATGTTGCCCAGGAAAAGATTTTTTTGGGTTTTGGTTGTTTTTTTTTTTTTTTTTCCTTCCCCACTGTGGTGCTGTTGCTGTCAGTGAATCTGGAGCATCTCTTCCTCTTGCAGCAGAGATGCAACATGTTGTTCTGCGTGGGAGCTCCAGAGCTCGTCTTAACTCCTCGTAATCGCAGTGAGCGCTGAGGCAGTGGGTGGAAGGACGTGAGCTGGCAAATGCTGAAGCCATGTGTGCCCTCTGCTTTGGCAAAACAAATGAAAGCCTGAAGAATAACTCTCTTTCAGGAGGCCGGCATGGTGTCAGGGCTCATCGTCAGTGCTGTGGTGGCAGCTGTCAGCCAGTCTCCAGCATTGCTGGAAGGCCAAAAGCTCCCTAAATATTATCTTCTGTAGCAGAATACCAGTGCTGTCGCCAGCTGCGGGGAGAGACACAGCCCTGTCTCCGAGTGCCCCCACTGTCCCCAGTCTGGTCGTCCCGAGGCACCACCGTGCAAACGAAGTGCTCTGGGGACTGGGCTGTTTTTCCATCTGCAGGAGCGACGGTCACGCTTGTCTCCTTTCCTTCTCATGCTCCTTTGGCTCGGAGGTTGGGAGGGGAAGAAATGGCATGATGCTGAATTGGCTTTTCCTTGGTTGTGCAATTAAGAGGAGGAATTTGGGAGGCCATGGGACTAAGGGAGACGTGCAGGGTGTGGGCACGCTGTTTCCACCCCGCCTGTGTGGGGTAGGGGCACATTTTTGTGATTAACTTTGATTATTCAGAACATGTCCTGGGCACATTTCAGGCTGTGGATGGAAGAAGCTGCCCTGCTTGTTTCAGATTAGCTGCAACCCTTAGAAATAATGTTATCCTGTCCCATATTTGTGTTTTGAAGAGGTGGGCCCATGCATTCATGCACAGCTTGCTTGTTTCTTCCCTTCCCCACATCTGTGTAGCTGCAGTGAGCTCTGGGTTTATACCTGAAGCTTTGCATTTGTACTGGGTATCGTAAAAGTGTCCGAAGAGCAAGAAAGCCCATCTCTGCTCCCAGAGCAGCTCAAGTGAGAAAAAAAATCCTGAAGGTGCTGCTTCTCCTCAGTCCTAGCCATGTGCTTTCCTTCCAGAGCCTCTTCTTTGGTGTAAGCGGCCGTGCTCGCCTCTGACTTGTGACGTTTGGATGCAAAAGGTGGAGCCAGACAGGGAACTGGCACCCTCTAACATGGGGTGACAGTGGAGATTTTCAGAGGGCTGGGGAAGAACAGTGTCACTGAGAACCACAGGCTTCTTGGATACATCCCTAGTTGCCGCTCTCAGCTTGTGGGCTGACCGGGGCCTGTGGGGTCAGGGTTGTGGAGGCACCACTTTGTTTAGACGTTCAGATTCCTTTGTGAAGCCAAAAAGTGTCTGTCTCCCACACACATGAAATTCCAGAGCTGTCAGACAGCTAGAGAGAGGTTCCCATGGAGCACCCTGCCTCAGGGCTCTTGCCCTCTCTGGCTCGTACAGCCTCAAAACCAGATTGTCGCAGGGAGCTGCGGAGCGAGAGAGCCTGGGCTGGATTTCCATCGAGGGACTTGGGGCTGCTCCTGGCCTCTCCTCGCCGCTGCATGAGGTGCTGTAACGAGTCTGTGCCACCGCTGCATTACGTGCGCAAGGAAACATGCGGGGAATGCATCCAGAGTTTTCCACAGGCAAGGAGCGTTTCGGTTGGTTCTTGCTATAACAGAGAGGCAGGACGCATCCCTCAGCTTCTGCTCGGCTGAGTTCTTGTCTGCCTGCAAAGGACTGTACAGGCATGCCTTCAGCTGTGGGCCGGTGTGAAGCCTGTTCCCAGAGCTCGTGTTGTTCATGCTGGAAAATCGAACCTTCCCGCAGCAGCAGCCAGGGTTGCTCAGGTCGGTCACGGGGAGAGGAGACCGACCATGCTGTGTTAAATAGCGTATATATTCCCGCAGGTGCCCGGTGTGTGTGGGGCAGCACTGCGATCGTGGGGCAGCACTGCGATCGTGGGACAGCTTGGGTCAGAGGGGCATCGCTGGGTCTCTTGTCCAGACCCTGCTTACAGCAGGCTGCTCCGGGCCTCAGGTCCTAATCCAAGCTGATCCTGGCTTTCAGCTCTGCCACAGTAAAAGGGCTGCCTGAGGAAGGGCTGCCAGAGCCGGCCTCCCAGGAATGCTCTCCTTCCCCTGTCTTCTGCAGCGAAGGTGTTCCCAGCTCATATTTGTGAATATAGATTTATTCTCTATTTTCATACAGAATGAATAGTCCTTTCAGCTTATCTTTTTGCTATGCGTGTTTTTCAGACAGAGGTTTTTCTTTTCTTTTTTCCGTTGCCTTGAGTCTTCAGCTTAAAGGTGTTCTGTGCTAATACACTTTGAGGCTTTCTGGAGGCATGTGTTAATAGGATATAAAGCAGTCAGCTTATTAGCATGATGACTCTGGTTTAGCTCTTGGAGCTGAGTGGCTGTGGTATGTAAAACTTCTCTTTCTGGTGTCTTCCAGGCAGTACCACAAGGAGACTTGTCCAGTAGCTGGAAGTGCTGTTTGTGGAGATGCTGTGAGATGGCTGCATGAGGCAAACTGGGAAAAAGCATACAGTGGTGACCAAAACTCTTGGGTTCCCATTATATCTCTGTTCCCTTGTCTAAAAATATACTGAATAATAGTATTTATTGTAATCAGGCAATAAATTCTGGAAACGTATGTGGGAATTAGCTATGTTTATTTTAAGTGGTAACTAAAACAAATAATCCTGATGGCTGATATCCAGCATGGCTTGTTTAGCATGATGGGGATCCAGATCCTTTTTCCTTCTTCAGCACTTCTTTTAAACTGCCCCAAACCTTTTCCATGCCACTCCTTAGGGGTAGGCACTCAGTTTCTCTCCTGGCTTTGTCCCACAGCCATTTATTTGTATTTGCCAAGTGTCTCCTCCTCTTCCTCGTGGTAGGATGGTGGGGGAGGGAAGAGATCCTGGTGGTCACATCAGTTGAGTGCAAGCTGGGAATGCATCTGCTGCTTGGGTCAACTTGGGAAAGTCTCTTACTAGATAAGGTGATAAGATTAGTCTCTTGTCAGGGTTAATTGTGAAGCTCCATTAAATCAAAAGCCTCAGCACCTTCTGAATAAATAATTTTGAAAAGAAATGAACTAGGGTAGTCTGGTATGCTCTTGTTTGTCTGTATTTTGGGGTTTTTTTTAAACAGACTGAAGGAAAAGTTGTTAGTGTTTTGGACTTTGCTTTCTTCGTTTTGAATAGCTCATGGGGGATGGAATTCTCAGGCTGACGAAAAGCTGAACTTTCTCATCCTTTAAGGTCATTTTGGAGGAAATGTCTCTCATTTTTGGTTCCATAGTTTTCTCTGTTTTAACCAACTTGCCTTATTCTCAAAGGCAAACATTCACGTTTGCAAAACATTGTGTGCGTAATGCCCGGCAAATCCTGTTTTGCTCCTTTGTAAACTCTCATTTAGGGCTTGTGATAGGGACAAAATGCACGGTTAATCCTTTCTTAATTAAGAAAGACCTCATGATTAGTTAATTAGGCTTCATAAATGTTATAAGGAAATTGCTAAATAACAGCTTAAGAAAAGGGAGCATGTGGGAATTTTGCTTTTAGTATAAAAAGTCAGAGAGGAGTTTAAGCCAGAAACAGTTTGTTTGCAGAAAATTAAAACTGATGTTGCATTCACAGGTTGTGAATGTATCATCTTGGATGTATGTTGTATAAGAAAAGATGAGAAGCTTTACTTTCCCTTCAAATTTAGCTCTGACAGTCAGCAAAAACTGATGTTTCAAGCCTGTGCCAATTCCTTTGATTCTGTAGATGTGTGTAGGATTTTTATTTTATGTATTGTGGTTGGGGTTTTTGGTTGGTTGTTTTTTTGGTTTTTTGTGGTTTTTTTTTTTAAAGGAGGAAATGCTGCTGAGACTGAAGCAAAGCTGAAGGCAGTACCTGCAGTTCAGCTGTTTGCTCGCAAATGCTAAAGTGAGCAGGCTGGTGCAGAAGCAGAATATGTCGAGTGTGCAGATCCCTGCTCCTGGCTTGCTGCTGGGAGTGCTCAGCGTCTGGCGTATTGCTGGGATATCAGTACAAGGTGTGCCACTGGAATCAAAACACTGCTTTGGCACCAGTAGCTTGGATACAGGAAAGCAGTTAAGGAGTTTGCCTAAGGAGTTCCTCCCTTAAAAGGAGTTTTGCTTTCTCACTTGAATCCCTGTCCACCTCCTTATGGGTAGGTGACTACATTGTTGTGTGTTCAGCACGCTGGATTTTTACAGGTGTGCAGCAGAGCGTTTTCTTCCCTGAGACTAGCCTGGGGCACATGGGACACTGTGAAACATTGATACTGGACCAGTGATTTTTTTCTAAATTTTTGTTTTCCCAAGATGCTGAGCATTGCTCTTTTCAATGTACTCACTGGTCTCAGGGTGTATGAATAGCTCTTAAAAATGGGTCCAAAAGCTTTCAAGAAGGGCATCACTTTAGGCAACATAACCTTTAGTTAGCCCTGAAGGAAACAGCCACAGCTTTTGAATCTTCTTGCCTCTGTAATGTAAAGTGGCTTTCATTTTTATTTGGCGGGTCCTGGTGGTGACTCCATATCTGGTTTCTTCAGTGATGTGTTTGCCTGCCTGGAGTGCAGCTGGGAGCCGGGAGGGATATGAATAAAGGCGCAAGTGTCTGGGAAAATTCTTGGCATTCTTAGGAGAGCGGTTTAAAGGGGGCTGGGAATTGTTTGGGTTTGGTTTTTTTAATGCATGAGTTTTTTATTGGGGGAGACTGCAGTGTGGGCTGGGAGCATGTTGTTGTGAGCATGCAGCAACTGGAGATGACTGGCTGAAATGGTGTTGTGTATGTGGAGGGATGGTTCAGTTGCGGACGTGCTCCCGTGTGCTGTGTGTTGGAAAAGAGAAGGAAGTGAAGGCCACGGAGCTTTGCGCTCCCTGGAGGGAAGGGCAATGTTAGACATCGCGGTGTTAGTGTTTACAGTTCTTCAGGGCCACGACAGTGGGGAAAACGCTATTGCCCTCCCTGCACAGGCACAGCCAAGGCAGAGTTGCTCATGCTATCCGAGATGTGTCCTGTTTGACTGGCCACGTACCATCACCAGAGTGGACCGGACCGGAGTGAGAGGTAGCAGACAAGCTGAAGCACAGCAGGTTGCTATTGTAAGACAAGTGGTAAATTAGCATAAACTCCACATCTAAAATTATCTCTGTAGGGTTTGGTTTTTTCCTTCCTTTCTTCTTCCCCCAGCCTGTTATTAAGTGCTCCACAATGGGGATCTGGAATTTTGAGCACATGCTTAAGATTAACTGAAAACCTTCAGAGTTGTGTATGTGCTTGCACTTTGCAAATCTGCTTGAGATTAGGTGGCATTTAGGTGCAAGAATTTTAGCCTAAGAGGTGCTAAGATCTCCGCTGGCCAGCCCCAGCTGAAAGTGTGCTTCCTTTCATCTTCAGTGCCAAAGGCACCTATAAGGTCACCCTCACTGTGCCTAAGCCCTCTGTGAAGATTTACTATGCTTAGTGTCATCTGACTTGTTAGAAAACCTCAAATCTGGTCTCGTTGCCTCTCTTGGGCCATCTCTTTCTGCTTAGTAGACTGCAAAATGCAAGCTCATTCATTGATGTTGTAATAGACCTAATAGTCCTTAGCCTGAGAGTACAAGAAAGATAATATTTTGATGTGTGACAGTGTCTATTCTGAATGTTGCTAGCACCAGAGGTGCTTTTCAAACATCAGGTGTGGTGTTGCTGTTACTACCCCTCAGCTGCTGAGCTTGGCAAAAGAAATGTTTTCTTCATGGAAACCTGAGTCTGTACTTGCTGCTGTTTCTTTGCAAATGTCAAGTGGCATTTGTTGAGCCAGTATTCAGAGATGGGGTAGGATCTCCTGAGAGAGGTGATTTGCCAGATTTTTCTGCATTGATCCAGAATCTGGGCCAAGCCCCGGGGAGTGCCTGCTTGGACAAAGCAGCTGAATTTGCCTTCTGACACTGTTTGCCCAAAGGTCTCTAGGCAAGTACTCAACTGCTCCATGACTCAGTTTACTTGTGAAATGACAGTAAAACTACCAGCGCCTCTGTAAGGAATCTTGCAGGGACAGGTGTTTGGGGGACGTCCCCTCAGCAGCACACAGTTGTGGGGTTGGGGTTGGGACCCTGCGTGTGCTGGACCCTGAAGCAGACCTCTCTGTTCCGTGGGTTTGTGGGCAGTTTGACTTGCCCTGCCCTGTCTGAGAGGGGCCAGGTAATGCCTGTGGCTGGCAGCACGGCTGCTCGGGGTGCCAGCATGTATGAGCCTGTATTTGGGACCAGCTTGCTCTGCTTGGATTTAATAAACAGCCAGATCTCATTCAGTCCTTTCTCTGCTCTGTTGCAAATGAGACTCCCTGCATCAGGACCGAATGATTTCCTGATTCCATGCATTTCCATTCAGGAGACAAGGGAATAGCATCCTACAAACCCCACTGGTGTATGTATTAATCTCTGTGTTGCGCACACTGTTGTGGATTGTGGACGGGGAATCAAGAAGGTGAAGTCATTGCTTTGTGACTAACAGCAGTCCCCAGCTGTGCCGGGTGCCGAGCTGGCCCCTGCAGAGCAATGACCGCTCCGTCCCACCACGGGAGCGCTGCCAAAGGCGCTGCGGCCGTATGGAGCAGGGCCCACGGGAGCTTTCCCTGCTCTTCCTCTTGCTGGTCTCCGAGTCACGCTGATCGGGGAACTGCAATCTGTCTGCTAGCACTGTTTTATCTTTCTGTTTTGATTTGATTGTAAATTGGAAGGGAGAGGATCTGCCTGTGCTCTGCACTTTGCGGGGTGCCTGGCACGCTGATCCGTGACTCCATGTCTATGTGTGCTATTGCAGTGCGAAACGATGCACCCGTGGGAATATCCAGTGCTATAGAGCTGCTGACAGGTGTTGGGGTGAAGGTGACGGGCTGTACCCAGGCTGGAGGGGGACCCATGCTGCAAAGTGCTGGTGGATTTGGTATTAAGGTCACGATGTCATCCAGAATTGAGGAATATATAAAGAAAAGTGTGCCTTGGTAGTGGGAATTGAAGCACTATGGAAAAGTGCTGTGCAGATGTTGTGTTGTTGCCTCTTGCTATTTTAAAAATGTGTGTGGAAAATGTAAATGGAAAAAGCCCGGGAAGAGAGGGACCTAAAATCCCGCTGCCTGTGAGCTCTTGCAACAAGAAAGCTCTCATCTGAACGGCTGTGCCTCTCCCCTGCATGCAGGGTTGGTGTTTGGGGGGCTGCAGCTTGGCCACAGCTTGGGGAGACCCTGGCTCGGCAGTGCAAAGCCTACGGAGGTGCCGGAGGGAGCATTTGAGAGCAGCAGATAGCTTTAGGTTGAAGGTCACTGCTCAAGTGTAAGACCTTTTCACTTAGCAGAAAGAAGAAAGGGCTGAGTTTCTCCTTCTTTTCCCCCAGTAGGCCTTTGCTGTTTTGCCTTGGAAAATGTCAGATGTTCATCTTTCTTGTTCATGTTTTGTTGGGCCATAGAAATGGGAAAAGGCACCTTAAATACAGAAAAGTGCTGTGCTGTCCCTTGGGGTATAAAACTAGGAGTCTTCACTCAAGTCATGGTTTAGGTGATAAACAGCATATTTACAAGTTGCTTGTACGCTGATGAGTCTGCTGTAGCAGGGCCCAAGATTTACATTACAACTCCCATCATGCCAAGGTCTTAAAAAAAAAAAAATCACCATTTAAAGAAATAAATATCACCATTTGTGATTGTGGCATTCAATTACACTTTTGTTTACCCACATGCTTTCACCTGCTTTATTCAGGAAAACAAAACCAAGGGTTGTCTCAAGCAGAAAACACAAACATATGTCACCAAAGAGCATTTCTTGTTGAGATAATTAAAATGTGATACTTCTCAATATCTTTTTTCTTTTTTTTTTAACCAACTGATATCAGAATGGTCTTTTATATTCAAGTTCCAGTCTGTTCATACTGCTCCTGGTGTGACAGCAAGGAGAACAGGAGCAGCACATTTAAAAGCAGAGTGAGTTGCTCCGCTTTGCACCAGGAGCCCCAGCTAGGAAAAATATGCACTTGAGGGGCAGCTGAACGTGGAGCTGATCTTCTCGCTGCTGACATCCCCCATGGGTTGCACAGGCAGTGATAAAGCCAATTTTTCTACGAGAAGTTGCTCAAAAATATAATGGCACAAAGTGAAACTGATGCTAATTTGGAGGTGAAGCATGAAGAGACTGGAAGGAGAGAAATTGTGATCAGGTTTTTATTTTTTAAAGGATCGCAGGCACACTGGTTGATGCTATAGCCTGTGCCACTTCTCCTCACAGGTTTCTTTAATCCCTCTCTCTACTGGGAAGAGCCTAACTAATATGTGAAAATTGTGTTGACCCTCTTATAGGGATCTGGATTTGGTCTCTCTAATTGTGTTTCTCTGCTGCCTTTTGTTGTCTCACTTGCAATAAAGAGCCAAATAACACATTATCTTCCACGGATGTGGTTTGTGGCCAGCTGCCCACAGTGTTGCTGCCTGTGCCTGCAGCGATGTTGCCCCCTGCTTCCTCCCAGTCCTGCGGTCCTGCTGCACGGCACGGTTTGTTAGGACCCTGCTGTGGAAGAGCTTTGGAAGCTGATGTGGGTTTGAAATGCTGTTTTCAGTTCCCTGGGCAGCTTCGTGCTGGTGTGGCTGCAGGAATGGGCCAGCGTGCTGTCGTGCATCCCCAGCGCATCCCCAGCCTCCAGCGGAGGGTGGCTGGTGCCTTACAGCAGGTTTGAAGCACTACATTTGGAGGTTTCTTTTCGGTTCTCATGGTGCTCAGATAAGCGTGGCAATCTGTGCTGCCAAGGGCACATCCGTCTTTCCGCTGCATACCAGGAGAAGGGTCCTGTGACATAACGGTCAAACCAGAGCCAGAGATCGATTTCCCTCCGGGATGGTGGTTGTTCCCGTGACCGTGCCCCCAAATGCCGTTTGTGCACATGTTGCCTTGATGGACTCTGCTTCTCAGCCCGGCCAGAGCATCTGTGAAAATGTTTAAAGGACTTTGGATTTGAAAATTAATAAATTATGCTCTGACCTTCTGATGAATCTTTTATTTCCCGCAAAATTCAAGATTCAAAATACAAATTATCCCCTTGTCTCTCTGCTTCAAGCCCTGAAGATCAGCTCAAGGCACAGAAGATCTTCAAAGATTCCAAGTAAAACCCTGGTAGCTGCCCATCGTACGATGCCATTAGTGACCCAAGAAATGATGTTCAGGGCTGCAGTGGCTGTTTATGGTGGGAGTTCGCACTCGGAGCCATCACAAACTCTTAATTATCATGTTGCGCAGCAATCAAATGGGGTTCAGGAAAGGTTGGCTGCCTCATGGTTATTTGCAGCTGCAGGATGGGGTCTTGCCTGGTAAGAAGCAGGAGAGTCATCTCTCCAGGCTGAGAGGAGGAACCTAATTCTTATCAAGTGTTGCAGAGGGCAGGAGTGTTGCAGAGACCAGTGCATCTGGGAAGGGTAGGGCTGTGTTTCTGCCTGGTTCTCACCATGGCTGATCCCATCCAGCTCTGCCACACAACCTGCCCGCTCCTGTCCTGCAGGGCAGTCTCATCGCTGGCACCAAACATGGAAAAAGTCCTACTGAAATTCTTAGCTTTTGTTTAAAACAAAAACAACAAACTGCCCCCCCCCACACCCCCTGCCCCTTGCTGCATTACTGCTGCCCTCATTTATTGCAGCATTTGTGTTCTGGATTGATTATTTATGCTGAGCATTGCAACCTGGCAGGCTGGCTGCTTCTGCTGGAAAGAATTCAATTTTGAGTGTGACCTTGTCTTTACTAGCAGGTGAACTATGTCAAGCTGTCCTTGAGCTACCCTGGGCAAGCGGGAGCTGGCCAGAATGGTTAGTCATTTGGGGTGAGACTCGCAAATCAGTTGCAGGTAGATGCAGGAAGAAGTGCTGGTGGTTGCTCATCAGGGTGGTAGGTATGTTCCTCTTCAGGGCAGGTCACACTAGCAATTGCCATGTCCTAACATAGCAACAATAGCAAAATCCCTTTGGAGGCTGAATGACAGCTGAATGTGCTGCAAGCACAGCAAATGGTTTTCTGCTTTGGTATCGGCAACGTCTTGGACTTGAACCAGGTTATTATTGCTGCTTACAGAAATAAAAGGAAACTGCATTTCAAGGTCACTGATAATATTTCACTGAAGTTCGGCTTGTTGGTCTAGCAGCTTTAAGAGATGGCAAGCAGTTTTGAATAAGCGTATTCTTGCCCCGTAATGAACAGCAACCAAATGGCAAAAAAAGAAGAGAAAAAGAAAGCCCTGTGCGAACACATTTGGGTTTCCTCCGGCCGAAGCATGACTGAGTTCTCAATGCAGCCTTGCCGAGCTGGAGCCTATTTTAAAATCCCGAGCAGTGGTACTGCCTGTTGCCTGGAAACCTCCTCCCAGCCTTGGGCACTCTCAGCCTAATCATAGCCATCGGCAGCCTTTATTTATTTCCTTTCCAAAATGTCATCCCAGGATTCTGGTTTGTGTTTTTGTTTGCTTGATTTTGTTTATTATTTAAAATGAAAAGACACAAAGTGTAACTGTCAAACTCGGTGACTTTCTGTGGGAACAGCTTGCCTGGCTGTCACCGCATTGCAGTGGTGGGAACTGGCATTTTAAGCTCGGTGAGGTGGTGGCTCAGAGGGGCACGGGGGAGAGGAGAAGTGGGGCTCAGAGCCCAGGGAAGCCCCCCAAGCTCTGTTGATGCATGCGGTGGCTTCCTGCACCTTCTGACAGTCTCCTCCTTAAGAGGAAAAACAAACCTAAACAACTCTGAGCCCTTTCCCAGCACACATGCGTCCAAGTTCCCCTTCCTGGTGCGGTTGCACCATCCCATGCTGGATCCACGGTTCAGCATTGGGCTGCTTGGATCAGCACAGACTCGCTTTTCTCCCTGTGTGCTGGGGTCTTGTCCTGCAGTTGGGGTCTGTCCCTGCAGAGGTGTTAGTCTGAGCTTTAGCATGTCTGTGTGGTGACAGATGAAGGGAAGAAAGTATAACTTGGAGGTTTCCATGTCTTAGGGGCCCTTTTTAATGCACCTAAAGTCTTGGCCACCTTAAAACCTTAACTGATGCCGTCTCTCCCACAGGAAAACTTTAAACGATTGCTATTTCCGCTTAGTTAGCGAGCGCGATCGATCCTGATGGAATGAAACAGAATTGATCGTAGCAGCCCAGCTATGATTTGGTTGTGTTTCTGTCCAGGGAGTCCCTTGCTAGAGTGCTGGGCTAAAATAATCTGAAAGTTGGTAACAAATGCTAAGCAGGACAGCCAGAACGTTTGTACGTGAGATGTAGGAGCTGCTTCCACTGTTCACAAGTTGTTCTTGTGATGTAAATGGTTTATTTTACAAAGCTGAGAATATTTGTTCTACCAAAGGCAGAACTAAAGGGGGCTTTGACTCGAGATGCAGTTGAACAAAGGTTCATGTTTTGTTTAGCAATCTTAGGGCAGGCATAGAGCAATATGCAAGGCTTATCATGTCATTTCTTTTATTTTCCTCTCGAGTTAATTTAAAGTTTGACAGCCAGATTAGGCTCTTCTTGGGGTATGCTCTTGTCTCGCAGTCTTGGTGCTGGGACATTAAGTCCGAATTGTCAGGGACAGACAGGAGAACCAGAGCTAGGCAAAGGGCAGACACTTTTTCCATCCCCATCTTCCTCTGTGTGCTGGTGATTAAGAAAAACAGACTAATTTACCAAAGAAACTGTGAGGGTGAATGAATCATGCTCTGAAATCATGTATCCTTGCTTCTCCATGGAAGGATGAGAGTGCTTGAGAGGCTGCAAAGACAGTGGTCTGGTCCCTGGGTTCAGACAGCATTGCTTAGTTGTGTAGAGAGGTGGCAACATCTGTTGAAATAGTTTTGCAAATCCAAACTCTACTGTTCTTAACCACTAGAAACAGAAATGACCTTTCTGTCAAATCCTCTCTTCTGGACTTTATAGGTGATCTGGGCTGCCTTTCTGTATAACATAGGGCATAGACCTGTTATCTCCTCAGATATTTGTGTTAGTTTCTAAGCAAAGCTTCCTACAGGTGAGCAGCATAGCCTTCCTCTGGGGGAAGGAGGCAACAGAAGGAAGAGCAAAGTGCCTATGGGGGAGGCAGGAACAGGAACAGCAGAGAAATGGTGGAAAACTGTGTGGTCACAGATGGTAAAGCAAGAGGGTTCCTCACCCTGCCTGTGCGACCAGCACCCCTGAACGCCTGAGCGAACAAAACCACGCTGCTTATGGCAAAAGAAAAGGAAAAAAGATCAAGTACTTGGGGGAAAATGCAGAGTCTGTCAAGCTGAATTCAGTGCTGGAGGGTTTAAGAAAATAAAACAAAAAAGAACGAGGAGAAATGAGTACTAAAACACATGATGGTGGGTTTTCCTTTGCTAATCTCTCCCAGCTGCATTTAGTTGGAGCTCATGCTAGTGTTTTCTTTCCTTTATAGCCTGGTAGCTTAGTTCTCCTAATTCCCCATCAAGATCAGTATTTTTCCCTCACTTTTCTGTTGTTGGTGGCTGTCGGAGGGTTTGCTCTGTGGTGTGCCAAAACACACACTCTTGCGGGCAGCATTACAGTTTGTGTCAGTGGCTCCGTAATGCCCGGGAGGGTGGTTATTTCTTGGGCTCAGTGATTCCTCTCGCGTCTCTGCCTCGCCATCTCAGTGCATTTCTGCTAATCTGGCTTCTTCTCCCTACCAGAATGAAGAGAAGAGGAACCTTTCCCTGGGGGGCCATGTTGGCTTCGACAGTCTCCCCGATCAGCTGGTCAGCAAGTCTGTCACACAAGGCTTCAGCTTCAACATCCTCTGTGTGGGTGAGCACAGTCCTCTGCAAACAGACGTGGGCTGAGCTGGCGGTGCGGTGAGGTTGGGACCAGGATTTCTTGTGTGTCCTGCTGTGCCACGGGCCTCGGCAGTCGCTTTAAGCAAGTCGGAAATGCCTAACTCTTTATGTTTTAATTTCAGTGAACTTGAGCTCTCTAGAGCTTGATGCTTCCAAGCTGTGACTTTCACAAGTGACTGTTTGAGACTTATTGCCCAAAATTAGAGAGAGTTTTGGGAAAAGCTTTAATATATCAAATTTCTGCCTTTGGTGAGGCATGGAGGGGAGGAGACGGGTGTGGGACCGTCCAGCTCTGCACTGAGCTGAGCTCCCGGTGCAGGTGCAGAAGCTGCAGAGAGCAGCAGGGAGGTCCAAGTGGCTGAGTCTTGTGGGTCAAACCAGAAGAATTTCTGTAACCAGTGAGGTATTGCTCATCTCCTTCACTGCTATAGCTTTTCAATAGGAAGGATTAAGGGAAGACTGTACATGGCAAGTTAAATATTTCCATTTGCAAACTGGGGTGGCTTCCATGAGCACCTTCTCAGTGAATACTGTGTCCAAGTAGATGCAGTCAGATGCACCAGGTGTTAGCTGAGAGCTCCTGGTGATAACTCGGTCGTTTCTGAGTGTAAGCCTGCAGCTCAAAGCTAGGGATAAGAGGTTTGTATCTGAGCTGTGCCTGGTTGGTGAGTCAGAGGGCTTGAAGCATGACCATCTCTGTGCTAGGAAAGGGAGAGGGAGTGTTCCTGTTTTTATTGATTGTAAAGTGTTTGTCTTGAAGATTGTGAGCAGGTGTGAGAGGCTGACTTTAAAATAGCCTCATTATATTCTTGGTTTTTAACTTTTGTATTGACATGATCTAACAGGTGATGCTGGCTAGAGTACTAGAAACCAATTCCTTCCAGTGATGAAACGAGCATTACTTTTACTTTGGCTGGTTCTTGTATTGTATATGAGGTCTGAAGTATTGTAACCTGCTAGACCAGCAGAAATATGTCCAGAGACAGCAGCTCCCTGCCTGGCCCTCAATCTGCCTGAAGAGAATATGGCTTTGTATAGACTGTGCAGTGAAACTCTGACAACTTTCACAAGGTGCTTGTGCCATACCTAAGCCACTTTTGCATTTTCAAACCACAAGTAAAAAGCATGTCTGAAATCACGGTTGAACTTAATAGACTTGTTCCTTAACATAAGGGTAATTGCAGCAGAGGGCAATATGTTTTTAATTAGAGTTGTTCTTGGGGACACCAGAAGGGATACTGCTGCATTCTCATCTGGCCATACCATTTGTGAAACACTGGAAAAAATTATGGCTTTTTTTTTTTTTCACAAGAGTGAAAAAAACCAAACCCATATCCCTGTTTTCCAGTTCCTGCTCTCAACTGTGCCCAAAACTGAACAGGACAATGTGGCTTACATCAGTAGTGAGTTCTCCATATGACTTTTCTTTCAGATTAATCTAGAGCACCAGGCTGGTTTTATTTCCTTGCACAACTCTTAACCACGGCTGGTAGGAAGCAGTATGTATACCTCTGCCCTATTCTGAGCACCATGTGGTATTTGTGGTTGTGCTTGAAGAAAGAAAAAGCCCAAATCCCTTGGCAGCAGACATGCACCTCCCTTGAACAGAAACTTGCTCACCCTCCTGCTCTCCATCAGCGCATCCACTGGAGGACTCCTCGGAGGTGGCTGGGTTCAGCAAGAGGGGCTGCACTCGGTAGAAGCAGTGGCTGTCTATGCCGAAGGTGTAGCACGATGGATTGCCTGGGAAGTGAGCAGGGAGTAGAGGAAGGCTATTTCCTTGGATTTTGCCTCTCTTCACTTCCTTGGCCAATAGGGCTGTCTGTAGTGAATGAGGAGTTTAAAAGGGGCTCCTTGTAGGCCAATCTGGAAAATATCAGAGTCTCGTTTAGTTACCAGGAGCAACAGTTCAAAGCCTTTCTGGCTCACAGGCAGCCTGTGAGCCAAATATTCTGGGATGGAGCTTGGTTTGTGATGCATCCCAGGTGTCCTTCAATGGCTGTTGAAACAGGGGGGCTACAGATGGGAAACTTCTTCTAATCTTGCCCCTACTGATTCTCCAAGAATTATTCTCTCACTACCAAGTTTCTCTGCTGTCCCCTCTTGACTCCATGTTCTCTCCCTCTGCACATCTCAGAGGTTCAAGCTGGCATAGTTTTTTCTACTACTGGAAAGATGAAGATGCCGCAGAAACGCCCTGATTTGGTGCTCCAGCACAGGGCTCTGCTGGAGTCTATAGTAAAAATGCACTGTGGAACATGGCCTTTGAAAACATTGTCATGCTTTGGCCTCTGTGTCACAGATGCTATATATATATATATATTTATATATAAAATTTTGGTGTTGGTTTCACTTTGGTTTCCCATAAACAACATTATTTTCTTCCCTTGGCTGATCTGGCATAAATAATCACGGGGCAACAGGGCAGCCTTGAAGGAAGCAGAAATACTGAAGGGAAACTCCAGAAATCAAGAGCAATGAGAGATGAAACAGCTGAATTGCAAGGTCTCCCTGTGCAGCTGTAGCTCTTCAGAGCAGAGCAGCACCTCTTGCTCTCTGTCAGAGAGCTGCTATCTTGCTGAGGTTATTTGGATGCCTGTGAAAGCTCAGGCCTGATGTGACAGAAGAGTTCATTGCTTATTTCCTCCAGTTTGGCCAATTCTGTTTGCTGCAGAGGTGGCCCTATCATCTCAAAGCATAGACATGCTGTCTGTGACGTGTCTGTGCAGAATGGGACCATCTTGGACAGTTTGCATGTACCAAGCCGGATCTCAGCAGCTCACCGAGTGCCTTGTGCGGAGCTTGCTGTGCTTTTCAGAAAGGAGAGTAAATGAGCCACAGAGCCGACTCTGGTGTAGCTGCTGTGTGGATGGAGGGGGAAAGGGTTACAGCAGAATGGGCTTTAGTCCTTTGGCAGTTATTAATGGGACATGTGAGAATACAGGGTTGAGGCTGTGGAAGATGGACAAGCTGCTTTAAGGCTTCCAGGCAGACCAAAGTTCAGCCGCACAGTGAAATCATGAAACCTTCATCCGGCATCTTTTCTGCTGTGGAAAAGAGGTTTTCAGTCTGATGGCAAGTTGTCCTAGCAGCACGTCCAGAGTTGTCTGCCTGTTTCTCTGCACTGAAATAGGCCCCCAGATTCCTTCCTCACAGGGGTCTCCACTCCCAAAAAAGGCAGGTCCCCAGAGACTTTAATGGCAAGACAAAGCAAAAAGAGAAAGTGGTAAAGAAGCCTGTTAACGTCAGGAATCTCACAGAAAGGAGTGAGAGGAAACCTCATTGTCAGACTTCCCTGTCCCCTCCACAGCACACCAAACACCCATCGTTTTGTGCTGATCTGCAGTGTTACCTGGAGCTATCGCTGTGTTTGGGACAGCCAGCAACTGAGCCAGATAGTCCTTGTCAGTAGGAGCAGCTGAGTTTTACTCCTTCTCGTGTGAAGACCCAAAAGACTCTACTAAAACTACTCTCCCCAGCTTCTCTGGTGCAGGATCCCAAGCAAAGTCAGTACATGGAGGGCAAGATAGTGTGTTTTGCTGTGCTGTATGATCCTCACTGGGGAGACGAGACCAAAGTGCTCTGTGTTAGCTTTGCATTAAGCATGGGTGGCCTTCGAGAATGCAGTTACTTTTGTGACAATTATATGTCTGTCCGCAAGCAATTTGTAGTAACCTTTCACGGTATAATTTCATTCTGCTCTGTGATTACTGTTCTTTGAAGTACCTGTGACAAATTCATGCTGCAATGAGCTGATGATTTCTCCTTCCTAGGTGAAACTGGCATTGGGAAATCAACACTAATGAATACCCTCTTCAATACCACATTTGAGACGGAGGAAGCCAGTCACTATGAGAGCGCAGTTCGCTTGCGGCCACGGACCTATGACCTGCAGGAGAGCAATGTCCACCTGAAGCTAACGATTGTGGATGCGGTTGGATTTGGAGATCAGATAAATAAAGATGAAAGGCAGGTCTCGTGCCATCTGCTTGGCATTTCTGGGCTTGTCTCTGATGCTTAGACATGAACTGCCTGCAGTCCTGCTTGCAGTGTTGCAGAGGAGGTGTCCGTGTTTGTTATTGGAGTAGCTCCCTGCAGTGGCTCTGGTTCTGGGGACTAAGTGTAGAGGTAGTTGGGTGAGGAGCCAAAAAGAGAGGTCATAGGAGGTCTTTCCAGCAGAGAATGGTGTCCTCCAGGAACGTGAGCAATTTAATAAGCTGTCCTCAGTGCAGGGTTGGGAATTATCTGTTTGGGCAGTGATCAGTGTCTCTGGACCTGTCTCATTTAATTACACAGACATCTTGTTCAAGCCCCAGGTAAAGGCTTTCTGGGACTCCAAGGTCTCTCCTTGGTCATGTTGCATTGCTACAGACAGATGGCTCAGCCCTGAGATCTGGGCAAAGTTTGATCTGGGGAAGTAGTTGTCTTTCCATGCTCCACTGTCCTTAGACTTTGCAGTGCAGCCTCAGGAGACTCCGGCAACCTTTGGATTACAAGGTCTGTGTGTAAATGCCACACTTTTCCTGTTGTAAGGCTAAATTGTTTGAGTCTTATAACTACTTTTAAAGTGATACCATGGTATGTCTAGGGTAACTCAAGCCTTTAAACTGTTTAAGTTTGAACTCCAGTATCTGGGTTGCTAATGGTATGGTTTTAGTTACAGGCCGATAGTTGAGTACATTGATACGCAGTTTGAAAACTATTTGCAAGAAGAGCTGAAAATCCGCCGATCTCTCTTCAACTATCATGACACGAGGATTCACGTCTGCCTGTACTTCATCACCCCAACTGGGCACTCGCTCAAGTCCTTGGACCTGGTGACAATGAAGAAGCTGGATAGCAAGGTAAAGCATTGGAGACCATGGTCCCTCTTTCTGGAAGTGGTGATGCTTCTGTTAGTATTGATTGTCATGTGGAAGGCTCTGTTCCTTCTGTGTAAGTGCTGGACTCCTTCCTGCATGTTAGCTGAGCTGTTTTTAGGACTCTGGTAAAACTTCATCTGCCCTGGTGGGTCGCTGAGGTCCTGTGCTTTTTTTCTCACTGGCTTTCCTGAAAAATGTCAGGTGAAAAACCTGTTTTCCAGCTAGCTGTGTGAAGTCTAGAGTATCTATCACTGTAAGAATCTTACCCAGATTAGTTCGTATTTATCAAAGCCATCAGCTGCATCTTTATTAGCTTTTCTTTACAGGTGTGTAGGTAAAGATGTGTTCCAGGTCCTGCAGTTGAACTGTGGAAAGTGTGGAGCCACCTCTGCTGTCCTGACCTGTCACCAGGGACAGAGGGGCTGAGAGCCACCAAAACCATAGGTGTCCTAAGGTGGTGGTCAGTATGGAGGAGACAAGGGCTGAAGAGAAGCGTTAGCTGTGCATGGTGGTGCACAGGGAGTGCGTGGGCTGTCACTGCTGGTAGTGCCAGATGATCTGGATAGGAGATCACAATATCTTCTGAAAATGTAAATATGGTGAGAAGCTCTCAAGGTCATAGGAATCCTAAAAGTGGGTCATGAGAGGGTCTAGCTGGGGGTTGTTTCTTTGTGCATAAGCTATTCTGTCTTAGGGGCCAGTGGGTTACTTAACTGGCTACTGCTGATATTCCTGCAGCTTGGAGGAGGTTTCTGACACACTTGTGGCTGTTCCAGCTGGCTTCCAGGGAGCTGCAGGAGGCCCCAAAGGTCACTAGTGGCAGCAGCATCTCTTCTTTTTGCAAGAATTTCCTATCTTTCAGAGCAGTATTTTAGCAGCAGGGTGGTTCCTTTCAGATGGCAGATGCTGATCAGGCTACGGAGAGGGCAGGCAAGGCAGCTGGGACCCTGCAGTAACTGGGGATCCCCTGGATTACATTTCGGGAGTGCTTTCTTCTCTGGCTGTTGTCCACATGCAGCTCTCTCGGACTTTCCTGGTGGGTAGAGTTCCCCCTCGTGGAGTCCCTGCTGTTTGCCCTTGCCACCCAGGGCTGTTGGCCTGCTTTTCCTTGGCCCCACTCCAGAGCAGGCGCTGGCTTCCCATTGCAGTGGGCTGTTTGTAACTGTGGTGGCTGTTACACTGACTTCATCAGGAATCTGAAAATTTTCCCTTAATAAACTCTTGTCTCTTGGCACGGTGCCAGCATTACATGTTCCCAGAAATATGTTTGGAGGAAAGCTTTTGCACGATTCCCCTTGGTGCTGGTGGTCCCACAAAGCTTTTTTCTTTCTTTCCTTCTGCATTCCCTACTTTTGACATCTCCCCGTGGCTGCCTTTAATGTGGTCCTTAGGTAGTACCAAAATAAATCCTTTGTACTTGTGCAGAGATGGGAACTTTGTGCGCGCGCAAGCTTTTTATGTTTCTAAACTTCCATTTAAATAGTCTTCTCTGAAGTAATTTTATCCCTTTGCTCTCATCTCCCTTCTTACCACAGTGTGAGAACATCTTGGATTTCATGGTGTGGTGGCCTCGCACAAGCACACACATGGAAATGAACAAGCAAGTAGAGACCATTGATCTTTTCTGGGTGTCAGGGATTTATGTTGCATTTCTGCATCGGTGTCATCCCAGGGCTTCAAGGTGCTTTCCAGGCACTCCTTAAACATTTATGTGTGACAGTGCTGTGCCCCTTTCCCAGTACACGTGAACCATTTGTGCCTGGGGGCCAGCGTGTGTGCAGAAGTGGGGTGTCAGCAGACCCCAGGCAGCTTTCTCTCTGCTCCAGACTGGTAACAGCGAGTGGTTACCGTGGCTGAGCAGAGAGGTGACGTGCACTGACTCATGTCTGCAGCCGTCTGAGCACACCTCTTGGGAAGCTTTATGGGGCGGGTAGCCCCTGTTTTACAGTTGAAGAATGGAAACCATGGAGGCGAAAGGTGTATCAGAGGCAATGCTTTGCTGCATGCTCTGCTGGCTCAGCCTCTGAGACTAGTTTAACAAGGGTTTTGCAGGAACCTGGCTCAGTTATACCTTTGCTTTAGCACCCCAGTGGCATGGCATCAGGTGCTGGGCAGGCTTTTGAATCTGTGTGACAATTTCAATAAAGTGTCTTGTTTTTAGTGTAAAGTTTACAAAATCCCTTCTGGATAAAGCTGTTTTGTAAACAAAGTCTTCATTGTACTGTAATACAGTATTTGTTTGGCTGAGCTCATGGCCAGCTGTTGTCTAGGGTATTTAATTACAGCCGGAGAGCTAGAAGCTTCTTCAGAGCTGGTTCTAGGTGGGTGAAATGTGGCTGCCTGGCTGGTAGGTGGGAAGCACGTATGACCTGGCAGGGGTTGGCTTTCCGTTGGGTTTAACCTGGGAAAAGGAGGAGATAAATAAATAACGTAAATAAGATAAATAAAATTGCATCTGTACCAGATAAGAAGGTGATTTATGGATTTAAACCACAGCCCTGACCTGGAAAGTGACGGCACAGCTGTGTGCTGCCATGGGCATCCTGGGGCTCCCTGGTTGTTGTCCCTGGATAGTTTCCAGCCAGTGTGTACTGTTTATGAGCTGTGGCTAATTGCTTGCTCTTCATGAGCTGACACGTCCTAGACAGGTCACTGGCCAGTGGGGATGCTTCAGGCCGGTTTGTGCCTCTGCTGTTTGGTTTCCAAGGTAGGATTTGCCTGTTGGCTTCACCAGGACTTGCATTCAGGAACACTTTGGAGATGGGGAAAAATCCAGCTATATTTCGCAGGGTGAAAATGCATGTAGCCTTATTATAGTAGCAAAATAATTTTCTACCAACTGACTTATTTCCACACATTCTTGTAGGTTTTATTTTTGTAGATGAGAAATAACTCTGTGGTCTGAATGACTTGAGAAGGAGGTGCATTTTATGCGTGTGCATGTGAGTTCACTGTCTTGTGTGAAGCACAGACTTCCTCCGGTCATAATTCCGGCTCCAGCAAAGACTTCCAGCACATGGACTGGCAGTCAAGGGGACACTGCACCCCTCTCACATTCAGTGGGATGACACTCCAGTAGTTAACTTCATGATTTTATTACTAGATCTTTTTAAATAGAGAATAGTGCTCTTCCAACATGAGATCTAAGACTGCTGCTCTGGGAGTTTGCCTGCAACCCCAGGTGAATATTATCTGTGTAAAAATAAGAGTGGAGAGGGAAACCTTGCACAGTTCTGGCATCACTTCCTTTTATTGGGTTTTTCAAACCTGTTCAGGTAGAAGAGGAGAGGTGACTTTTTCTTCTCTAGCTAGTTGTATATCAGTTTATTTGGCACTGATCTGTGCCACATACTGTGGCCTTTGCATAGAAGTGGATGTGTGGAAGGTGCTGTCGGAGGGCAGGATTACGCATGCAGTTCAGTTCGGTAGCGTCTCATATCTCATTTGTTTCTTGTTTCCAAACTTTTCCATCCTTTCTCCTTATTATAAAGGGATAAGCTCATTCTAGACTTAGACAGCTTTTGGGTGCCGATGCTCAAAATCAGAGAAAAGAAAACAGGAAGATAATTGTATGGTGCCCTGGGTATCACTTGTTAGCCATGGGATTCCAGTTTGCAGGTTTCCAAGACATGCATGAAATCAAAATAAAAACAGTAATAATGTAAAAAATTAACTCACAAGGGAAGAAGAGATAAGGAGGGACATACACCTGAATGCCATTTCCAGGACTCCACCGTATTGATGTTGGCTATTGATTACTGGAAATACGACAACTTGTAAAGCCCTTTTGGGTTTTGAACTCTGTGGCAGCAAGTGCTGACTGAGTTGCCTTTTCAAAGCATGAGGCACCTGGCTGGAGGGGACTTGAACCAACCTCGGTTTGCACCTTGTTTGAGTACTGCTGGGGCAGCAGCTGTGACCACGGAGCCTGCCTTCTCCTGCTGCTGGGAAAGCTGTGCCAAGCTCCAAGCTCTGCATCTCCTGCCTCGCTGTAAGCAGGGCTGAGCTGGTGCTTTTTGGAGGAGGAGGGGGGAATTGCTTAGGCCAACTGAAAATGGACAAAAATCACCTCTTTTGCTGGTTTGTTGGTGTGCCTGGCTGGATGGAGAGCACGAAGCCCTGCATACAGCAGCTCCCTGGCAGTGCCTTTCCCCTCGCAGATACCGCTCCTGAGGGGGTGGCACGTGAGCCCTGAGCTGACCCTTTTTTCTGTGGGAGATGGTGGATCCAAGCCTCCTCAGCTCTTAGCAGGTCAGCGAGGCACCCAGCTGTGGTCATGGCCCTTTTTACCTTTGTAATGAGGACATTGACCCACTGAGGAGCGGCGTGAGCAGCAGACCTCATTCTGTGTGGGTTTGTGGTCCTTGGTAAAGGAGGCCAGATCAGTGGCTGGGAAAAATAAGGAATTTATCCTCTCAGTTAAATTTACAATGAGCAAATTAAGATTATTTTCTTTTGGAGTGATTAAATAGTCTTGTATTTAGTGAGTGCTAAACCAGAGGGGGGAGAAAAAAAGAGAAATATGGAAAAAACACTGAGCTACAAAGTGAACTTGAGCTGAGAAAGCAAGGTCATTTATTTTAATGGGCACCCATTGGAGACCAAATGGCTGTTAAGAATTTCTGCTCTGTAGGACAAAAAGCGTTGGCTGTTGGGAAATGTTAGATGGGAAATCAGACTTTCCCCTCATTTGTCTGAATTCTTGTGTTTTGCTGCTATGAATTTGGCTGCTGTTCAGACAGACGAGTTTTGTTGTTGTTTGTTTAAGCAGTGGTTTGCAGTATCTGACTTGGCTTTTCTGGGCATCGTAGCATTATCTAATAGAGGTTCCTGTGACAGATCCTGCCCCACTGTAGCTCTCCCAAGCATGAGGCCATAGCGAACCACATCCTTCCTGAAGGATGAGGGACGTGGCCCTCGTTTGCTCTTGATCTTGGTAGGCATGGGGGGACCTCTCCAACTTGCTTGTGGGTGGCTTTGTGAAACCCAGGTTGATGAAGCTGCATGGGGTATTGTGCTTGGTGACTGCTGATGCAAAACCAAAGCTGAGCAACAACAGCATGAAAACAAATCTCCTGTCTGCTGTATGTCCCTACACCTTTCCCAGGTGGTCCGTGTAATCTGCACAGCATGCCTGAGTTATGATCCTCATGGAGAGGCTCAGGGAGTCCTCGGAAAGGATCCGCAGCCGCTGTGAAAGCATCTGAGGAGTCCGTGCTCTTTCTGCTTAAGCATGGGAAGGCTTCACATCAGCTTGCTGCAGTGTTTCATCCTTGCACTTGTCTTCTAAAACGGCTTGTCAGCACAGCCAGAAGTGGATAGGTGATAACTTGAGATGTGACGGTTATGCTGTCTCTGCCTCCCTCGAAGCATGTAAAAAAATACATAGGCAAGAGCAGAGGCTTTGATCTTCTCGTTGTGTATTTATTGCAGGTTGTCTTTGGTTTATCTGGAAGTCTTGTAGCCAAATTAGTCCTGGAAAACTCTTCCCTCTAGTGTTCAGCTGAGCTTGTGCTGCAGCTCGCATGCAAAACGTAGCACCTTTTGTGGTTTTATGAAATGTAAAGCAGCCACCGGGGTAGGACCCGGGTCACCCTGCAGGCACCCACGCTCCTGACAGAGCTGCTTGCCCAACTGCTGTTCACCTGGTTGTTTTTCCTTCCTTCCTTCTGCTGTAGGTGAACATCATCCCAATTATTGCCAAAGCAGACACCATCTCCAAGAGCGAGTTGCACAAGTTCAAGATAAAGATAATGAGCGAGCTGGTCAGCAATGGTGTGCAGATCTATCAGTTCCCCACAGACGATGAAGCAGTCGCTGAGATCAACTCTGTGATGAACGTGAGTAACGCTGCCAATCGCATTGCAGCCAAAAGTTGTGACAAATTAAATTGCTGCACAAAAATGCATTTGAATGGCAAGTTTCATTGGGATTGTCCAGACACTAAACCTGTTTGCAAGTTGAGCTGTGGATCTGACAGTCGCCTAAGGCTGTTGCGTACAGAATTAATTAAAATGTGGCTTTTATTTAATCTGTGGGCTCTCTGGAGAAAGTCAGCTCAGCTCTAAAATTTGTTTTATTGAATTTTTGAAAAATACTCTCTTCAGAATTCATTCTGTCTGCTTTTAGGCTACTTTTCATTTGAGGATGGAGAAACTTTGAATAAAAATTTTACAGTTAACATTTATGTTAGCCTTCTGACTTAGGGAGGGTAAACAGAGAAAACCCAATTTAAAATAAAGAAAAATCATTAGACTCTATTTTGTCTTTTTTTGAAGTTCAAAGATCAAATTCAGACCTGGGTGAAGCATGTGCAAAACACTTTCAAGTCTCCTGTCTCCCAAATCAGAGTGTAGCTATTACAGTAGAAACAGCTGAAATGTTTCCGTGTTAATTTTTTAAATAAAAAGTGAACATTTCCCTGCATAGCTGTTTCTGATTAGATGCTTTGTCTTTTTTTTCACCCTCCCACCCTCTTTTTTTTTTTTTTTTTATTTCAATAGCCAATTGATTTCTGGGTCAGCTAGATATGTGTTTTCACTGTAGTAGTTATTTTTGCTGAATTCATGAAAAATTTGGAGGACGCACTCTTTAAAATAATTGCAAGCTATGTGCATTGGGGAGAAAAACAAGAGTTCATGCTTGCTTGGTTTTTCTTCCGCTCCCCTGAAAATATTTTCAACCAATTCTCTACCAGTTCCACACTTCTGGATCCATTTCTTCTTAAATGTGAAGGATTTTGTTAACCTCGTCCTACTGAAGCACCTGCTTCTTGGCTCCTTTCTTGCAATGCTGAGGACGGTGCCCTGTTTCTTTACTGTGCTTGATGCTTTGCAGACTTGGAGAGCAATGAGCACATGTTGTATCCTGCACATGTCCCTTCCAGTGCCCACACACAAACTGCTGTGCCAAGGCCTGTTTACGGATGTCTTTTCTTGTGCTTTCTGCAAGGCAGGGAGTGCCCTGCTCTCGGCGTGTGGAAAGACTACAGAGAACAACCTGTCAAATGGATAGAGGGAGATCAGTAATGATCATGGTGTTCCTACAATATTTCCCCACCCAGTTCAGTCCAGCCAGCGTTGCTAGTAAGCTGTGCTATGGCCCTACGCTGCTCTCTGTCATAATATCCCAGTTCGTAGTAGAGCCTGCTCTGAGTATTGGAGATAGATAGCTTCAGAGGAAGGGCTTTTTGAAGTAGATCCTATGCCTGAGGGGGGGATGTAATGGTCAGGCTGATCTCTGAGGGGTTAGCCCATGCACTGAGTCCCTGGCCTTGGCTCTCTTTCAGGCTCATCTGCCCTTCGCTGTGGTTGGCAGCACGGAGGAGGTGAAAGTCGGGAACAAGCTGGTGAGAGCTCGGCAGTACCCATGGGGAGTGGTGCAAGGTAAGCCGCTGTGAACCTCTCTTGTGCGTGCACATGGACACGCTGGCACCCTCTCCAGCTCTGCCCTCCCACCAGCGCACGTGCATTAGGGTGCCCCGTGCTAAACGGTGCAGAAACGTCCTGTGCGGTCTTTTGAGGGTTGGCCAGTCTTTCTTTTGGATTCCCATTCCTACCGGCAGGTAGTAACGGTCAACGGGAATCCCTGCATCCAAGGGGCTGTGTTGTGCCCTGTGCGGGACAACAGGTTGAGGCCCTTGGGAGGGGAGTCTCTGGAGTTAAACTGTATGTGCATTTGTGTTTCCCCCACCACGTCTGCAGTTTGCTGACTTCTCCCTTTGCTTCCATCAGTTGAGAATGAAAGTCACTGTGACTTCGTGAAACTGCGAGAAATGCTGATTCGAGTCAACATGGAGGATCTTCGGGAGCAGACTCACACCCGCCACTATGAGCTGTACAGGAGGTGCAAACTGGAAGAGATGGGCTTCAAGGACACGGATCCAGACAGCCAGCCCTTCAGGTGAGTGGCCTTCACGTCTCGCATCAATTTAGAGCAATAGTTTGGTACTGACACTCCAAAAAAATGGGAGGTTTGTAGGTGGTATCCACAATGCTGGGCTGGAACATACTAGCACTGGGTTTGAACTTTGCAGCTGACTTTGGTGGCATTCCCTTCCCTGCCTGTTTGTCTTTAAGCAATGCAGACAGGCGTGCATTTCCCCATCCCTAACTCATTTGTGTCCAAAGTGTCTGGATTTTGTTTGCTTTCTTCCCCAGCCTCCAAGAAACATACGAGACCAAAAGGAAAGAGTTCTTGGGCGAGCTCCAGAAGAAAGAGGAAGAAATGAGACAAATGTTTGTTAACAAAGTCAAGGAGACGGAGGCAGAGCTGAAGGAGAAGGAGAGAGAGGTGGGTGTGCCAAAAACCTGTGAGAGGAGCCCAAAATACAGCCAGCATAGGATCTGGGTCTGGGCAGCATATGAATCCTGGAAAGCTCATGCAGCTCTTGAGCAGACCTCACCAGCCAAAGCACAAACACACACACACACACCTTCCCCCACTCAGAAAAGGGGACACCGGGTAATGTTTTCAAAACAGCATCACTGGTTTAGGTGCCTCAGAAACAACAGCCTTCCCCATCCTGTGCAATGTGTAGGAGACTCAGCTGCTGCTTGGTGAGTGAAGGGCAGTGCAGGACGTTTTGGTGAGCATTCATGTCAGGTAGATTTCACCCCTGGAGACTCACTGGACAGCAGAGTAAAGGGGGCAGCTGGGCTGGAGTCCCCAGTGCCAGTGGATCTCAGACAGAGTTGAGATCCTCAGCACACTTACTCCGGGCTCCCCCTTTCTCTCGGTTTGATATGTGGTGTCAGGCAGGGCTGAATTTATGGTGTCTTCACTGCCTTTTGGCGAAGAGGCGGTGATTGCCCAGAGGTCAGCTCTGCCGAGGGGCTTGCACGGTGCAGGGGCACTGGTGCCGTACCCTGCCCGCCGGTCGTCTCTGTGGGGTGGTGGGGATTCGTGCGGGAGCTGTCACTGCGGCTCCCGGGGGAGCGGGGAAGGGGGAGCGCAGCCTGACGGTCGTGCTGGATGCAATGCTCAGAGGGTCTGTCTCCTACCAGCTGCATGAGAAATTTGAGCACTTAAAAAGGATACACCAGGAAGAGAAAAGGAAGGTGGAGGAGAAGAGGAGGGAGCTGGAGGACGAGATGAACGCTTTCAACAGGCGGAAAGTAGCGGTGGAAACCTTGCAGTCCCAATCCTTGCAGGCTACCTCACAGCAGCCGCTGAAAAAGGACAAAGACAAGAAAAAGTAAGTGACTGAGCTTGAGTCTTTCTCCTCTGCTGCTGGGAAGCTGGGTGTCTGCTCAGATGCTTTAATGCTTGGTCAATTGCTTAGACAGCAAATGGAAAAGGGGATTTTGGAATCCTAATTCCTATCCTTCTGACTTTTTGCTTAAAGTAGAGGAGAGACAGGGCCATCCTGTGCCCGGGCACTGCGGTGGCTGCAGGTGGCAGGGATTCACAATTTGGGGCTATTCTGTGAAGGTTGAGAGTCCTGCGGGGTTTGCCCTTGCCTCTGTGACAGCCAGCTCAAGTGATCCTGCGAGCCCTCTGCTCCTGGAGACAGCCAGGAAGGTGACTACAAATCTTCTCCCCAGCAGGGAGGAGTGGGGACAATCTCAACACAGTTGTAATGTCTTACAGATGAGGTCCCCCATCATGCACTACCTCACTGTGATCTGTAGGCTTGGGGCCCTCTTTGGAGAGTGCTCTTGCTTTATTTTTAGAGGCAGAGCTGTGAAGAAGGAAACAGCAGCTTAGAATGAAGACGCATTGGAAATTCATTAGGGTTCTGTGTGAAATAGGGCTCCAAGACACAGTTCTCCTCAGGAGAAAGCTCTTTTCCCCTAAAGGCAGAATTCTTATCTTAGCTTTCTGCAAGTTAATTGACATTGCTGAAGCCAGAAAGAGTGTGGAGCGAGGGCATGTAAATAATGCTCTTTCAGCTGCCTGGTTGTGTAATGATAGAGCAGGAATGGGGCAAACAAACTTAAAAAGAAAAGGTGTGTGTGGGTGATCCTGCTTCCATTCAAGCCAGTCTTCAAGGAACACTGGCTAGGGAACAAAATAAGAAGCGCCACCATGCAAGCTGGTAATTCTGTTATTCCAGCGTTTTTTGTTGCTTCCCCTTGCGTGAAGGAGCTAAAGAGTCTGAACTGCATTCTGTTAAATCCAGAACAGGCTGGTGGCAATGCTTTCTGAGCCTTTTAATGATGAAAAGGAAAAAAGACCATTGAGGGTAGCAACAACTGAGTTTCCTCTTGACAGCACAACGTTCGGCTTCACGTTGCTGATGAAATCTTGTGCTCTGTCATTTCTCCGCTGTGAACTGCAGCACTAGAGAAGCTCATTCTGCGTACTGTCTTGCTAGTAATTTGTTTCTTCCTATGGAAGATAACAGCGCGTCTTATTTAACGTATTTCCTTGGAATGTAAATGTGTTGATGGCGTTAAAACAAAACCAAAGCACTCTCTTCTGCAGACCTCTCAGCACGCTCTGGGCATGTCCCATCTCACACACAGTCCCAAATGGTTTGTAAAATATTCTGCTGAAAATAAGGTTTAATCCAGCTAAACTCGTACATGAATTAGGGGCTGAATACTGGGGTAGCCCGGGGCCCAGGTCTGCTTTGAAGAAGGTGAGCACGCCGAGCCGTGCGCTGCTAACTTGCGGGAGCGATGCCGGCCGCTGGGATGCTCCGGCGGTGATGTACTGCGTGCGCTGGCCAGGCGGAAACGCTGCAGCTTCCCCTCTGCTCCGTCTGTCTGCGATAGAAATAGCTTTCCTGTGCTTTGCTGCTTTTAGCCCACCTGCAGATGTGAGTCTGGACGCCCTTCCTCTTCTGGGTGGCGATTAGAAACCAGCTGTGGTCAGAAGGAGGGCCAGGAGAAGGCAGCTCGGGAGGCTTACGAAGGACTGTGGGGCACCCACAGTGTGTGCTCTGCCTGGTGCTGGGGCAGAGGGGCCACTGTCACCAAGAATAAAATTAATAAATTAGGGGGAGGAGGTGGTTTTGGATTGGGTTTTGGGGTGTGGTTTGTTTGTGGTTGTTTGGTTGTTTTTTTTTTTCCCCCAAACCTGTGAGCTAGTTCAAAACGTGGTATTTGGGGGTTTCTACTCAAGCAGGATAACGAAATTTGTAATAAAAAATTCAAAGGAAGGTGCCTCCCCTTGGCCTTGCCAGTGACCTGTCTTCCCAGACCCCCTCTTCATCTGGGAGGCATCAAAAGGAGCCAGGGGTCTTGTGAAACCTGTGTGTCAGAGAGCACAGCCCTAACCCATCCCACCGCTGCATCCCAGGCGGTCAGTTTGGTGTTGACTCCACAGACCGCATGGGCATGAAGAGGATCCGTGTATTCCCTGGCAAGCAGCAGGAATGTCTTTGCTGTCTTTCTTATCGAGATCTTTCAACCAAACCGGACTGGAAGGCAACTGAGATTTGGGGAGCTGGTGGCAGGCAGTGTCCTCCCATGGGACCGGTGGCAAAGCTTCCCCCGGCAGATCCTGCGGTTCAGGCTGTGCCTGGGGCTTTGGTCAACGAGGAGCTGGTGCTGCACAGAGCCGAGCGTGATATTAGCTTGGGGTTTGCTCCCCTCTTGCACCCGGGGCCGTGCGAGGGAATTGCACCTAGAACGTGCCGGGGGGAGCATCGCTGCCGGGAGAGTCCCCGCAGCTCCCCAGGGGATGGGGATGCGGGTGGAGGAGTATCCTGGCTTTATGGGCAAGATGTTGGGACCTTGCAGGAACTGGGAATACATTGTGAGCTTGAGGAGGGGGTGTTTTTTCTTGTTTCAATTTTTAGGAGAGCTAGCGGAACCTTTTATCGTCTCCTGTCTCAGCAGTGGTTTTAGTAGCTTTAATAAGTAAAAAATGGAGATGGAAGAATTGCAGGTGTTGAGGTGGAATAAAGGTGTTTGTGCTGAGATTCTCTTCTGCGCTTGCAGCTGCCAAGCAGGTTGTGCTCTGGCGTGGGGCTCAGCGTGCCGGCGGGTTGCTCTCATCTGTGAGTCTTCAGATGCCCGAGCAGTGTTTGCCCTTCTCTTCCTTTTTTGTTTTTAACATATTTAGCTACACTTTGCTTTTGTTTAATTTTCATAACTTTAATTCACGCTTTTTTATGTTTTGTTTCTTTCAGTTAATCACACACAGACTTTCAGGCCAAGAGTGGACTTGGTGCTTTCATGTGTTAAGTTGCTTGAGTTTCCCACCCTGTGACCCTTCTCATAACATTGTGTGAGTGGACCAAAGTGAAAGAGAAAATGAGCATCTTCGGTGGTTGCAGTGTAACGACTCGCTGTTATCTGTACAGAATTTATCAGGAGGTTTTAAGGAAGTAACCTTACCATGTACATTTTGTTAAACAAAGTCAACTAATCCCTCAAGTAAGATGTTTTGTTCTAAACCCAGTGATTGAGCAGCTGTGTATAAAGTGACCGTAACTGTTTGTCTGAACTCATCTTACCCACCAGCTAAATAATTGCTTTCTAGATTTTTTTTTTTTTTTAATTGGCTAAGGTGACTGCTTGAGGCTCATCTACCTTCCCCTGTACATGCACAAATGTGAGGAGTGGTGTAAAGAATGCTGAAACGTTTATTTTTCTAACAAAATTCTCAATTTGAGTAAGTTTTTAGAATGGGTAGAAAAACACAATGCTTAGACTTTCTCTCCTGGGAATCTTAGTCAGAGTAACCATCATTCCAGTAATTACATATTTTAATCCTGAATTACGCTAAACACTTTCTACATCATTTATAATATATATATATATATATATAAAGAGAGAGAGAGCGGTTAATAAAATTCATGGGACAATGTTTTGAATTTTCTTTACTGCTAAAGTAGAACATTTATATAGAAAGATTTTTCATAAGAGTTTGTTGTATAATGTGGAACTACAGGATTTGTGTAACTTTTCAGTTGTCATTTACCAATGTATTTTACTGTTGTGGAAAAACTATTTAAGTGGTCATCTTTACTCTTTAACCTTAAACTTATTATGTGCCTAATGAGGAGAATCCCCTGATCTTGAGCTATGCACCGTATTTATGCTGATAGGCTCTATTCCTCTTGGAAGGTGCTTCCTTTAACACTCCTCATGCCTAGAAATTGCAGCCTTGTTTTCCTGGGCAACTGAGCTTAGAGCAATAATTAGGATCAATATGTTTTTTTCCGCTCAAACCATTTTGTGATAAGGCAGGACGATAACTGAATAGAGACTTACTAGCTATGTTGTCATGGAAAAATAGTTGGATCCAATTCCATCCATCCATCAGGTAATAGGCTAAAAGAGAGCAAATATAAAATATTAACCCCCACACAGTATCTTCAGAGTTTATAAAAACACTGGCTGGCTAAGTGTTAGTTGTGAGTGTGTGCGTTTTTATTTAGTTATATCAGAAAAATCCTGTAACATTAATTATTGTTTTTTTTCCTTAAAGACTTGTCTTTAAGCTAAGATGTCAGCAAATTCCTTATTTGACTTGCAGATGGAGGTGCACGGCCTTGCATCTGAGCTGTTACAGGTCTGTTTGAGGGTAATATTTTACTGGATTGTAAGATGAGGTTCTTTAACTTGCATATTCCATTAAAGCAGCTTTTTTTTTTTTTGCTTTTTTTCCCCCACTTTCTAAATACATGCTCAGGTGTTAAACTGTTTTTGTATGGACATTGGCCTTTTATATGGATATACTGAAAATCACGTCTGTTACTTGATGCTTGTAAGAAAGAACCTCATGAAGATCTCACAGGTACCTTTTAGAACAGGCCATTTTTCAAAGAGTAAAAATTATGCACACTTGTTAGGAGTCTGCTGAAAGCTGAACATTTAGTTTTTAAGGCTGTGCCTCCAGGTTAGATGTATTTTAAAGAATAACTGTCAAATGTTAGGAGGGTTAATGTGTTTTCTCAGAGAAATGTACAAGGAACCCAACCTATTGTTACATGCAAGAAGACAATTCCAGCTCACCACTGACTACAGTCCAATCCTGTAGCAAATTAGGGGCAGGATTTTGATTTTTGCTAATGAGAGAAACTCTGCTGCACTAATTGCATGAGTAAGCAGCGCTGTTTGGTTCATTCTTTTGCTTCTCAAGGCCAGTGCTACGAAGGCTGGGATAAAACAGTTAACTGATGATACCAGGTATGCAAACAGCTGCCTCGCCATCACTTTTCCAGTCGATAGTTTTCTCCTGATCTCATGCTGCAGCCAGCAAGATCTATGCAAATGATTTCTATCTGCCCTGGCTCACCAGAGATCAATTCTTTTTTCCTAGAATAACAGGTAGTTAAGAATGATGATAACAATGAAAGAGTAAAAACCTTCAGATCCATGGGCATTGTGGAGACATTTCCAGCTTTTTCTGATGAAGACATTCAGAATGTATGTAACAATATTTTAATGACGTTGATTATTATATTACAGTGAATTTATGTTGTGACGGACATACCTTTGCCTTGCAGTTACTTGTTCTTTAGACCAGTCAACATCGTAATCTCCCCAATGGGACTCAGTCATTTTTTTTTTTCTCTAGTACTTGGTTTTTCCTTTTGGCTGAGACAAGATTTAAGTATGTGGTATATAGGGTAGTTCTGTATCTTATTTTTATTTAACAAGTTACAAATACATGGTGATTCTAATATCACTCCAGTCCGAAGATTTACATCTTGTAGGCTAGAAGAAGTGAAAGAAAAACCCCTCAGAAATGACTGAAACTGTTCAGTTACACATTTTTCAGTTGTTTTATACATTTATCTGTAAAAGGTTGGTATTAATGGGAAAAACTGTCCATTTTTTTTTTATCATTTAAACATTTACCATCATGTATGTTGTCTGCTTTCTAATTTAAAAAGTGTTTTGTGGGGCTCTAAGCTCTCTAGGCTTCACGTCTGGCTGTGGTGAATGCCCCAAGGGTGGAGATGGGGTGGTTGGCTCAGAGCACATGGAGGCACCTTGGGGACCTGCCGGGGGGGTTGCAGCCTCTCGGACGGACGTGCTGCATCCATTTGCTTTGTCATTCTGAATGTGATGGGGGTTGGTTTTTTCTTTTGTTTGGTTTTTTTTTTCGACTTTCATTTCTTTCCACTCACTTTGTACTTTTTTTTTCTTTTATTAAATCTCACATGTATTTTGAGTTTTTGTGGTGTCGTTTATTTAGTGGTGGATTTCCTGTGTTATTTAGTGGATCTCTGTTGAACTAATCATGTGTAATGATTGAAAGCTTACCAGTCACAGGATGTCTTCTGACTACTGGGAACATTAAAAAATAAAATTGGCTAATTTCTGCATCATACAGTATGCGGAAAAGCATCTCATCTGTAATCTGGGTAGAAATTCTAAGATATTAATTCAAATGCCATCCCTATTTGGGCAAAAGTTGCCTTTAAGCTTGTTGGCACTTCTCCTTTGTGGGATCTGGTGACTGAGCAGGTAGATTTACCAGCAGTTTTGTTGTTGTAATGTTGCCCAGAGAGGTGATTTAAGGGTAGGATGAAAAGGGAGCAGAGCTGGAGGGTTTCCTAATGGTACTTCCAAAGCTTCTGCAGAAGCACATCATACACTTAGATCAATGCCAAAAAAAAAAAGACCACAGCTTTAGTTTGGTGTTCTTTTCTTCAGAGAGAGCTGCTGCTGAAGCTTTACCTGAAGGCTTGTTCTTGGTGTCTGTTCTGTGGGCCATTGCTACATATGAAGCTATATTCAGTTAATTTAGGGTTTCTCTGGGTTTTATTTGGGGTTGGACTGAGATCAGTGCTGCACTTAAGACAAAACCAACAAGTGGAGTTTGGCTGATGCATAGTGTTTGCTGAGGTGATGCTTCTGACAGGAGCTTTTTCTGCAGCCCCAGTTTCAAGAACAAAACCAAGTCGGTGATCCTGACTGCTTCTGAAATCTGTTTAGAAATGTGCAGATGGACAGTGCTGTGGCTACAGGAGTTGGCTTGTGTGCAAGACCTCTGCTTTTTGCATTTAATATGCAGCTTGCTTAAAAGGCAGAGGGCAGTTCTGGTCGTCTTACGTGCTGCCTGTTTGCATCCCATCTTCTTACAAGGCCGGGATGGTTACCCAGCTGCGGTACCAAGCTGTACGGACACGGTATGTCCACCCGCGGAGAGCTGACCAGAAGCAGTGGTTGGAGCTGGTGTGATATTGCCTGTAGCGATCACCAACAAAGTGCAGGTGAAAGTCTGAGCCTGCGCTGGGTTAAAATTGTCGCTTCAGCCTGTTAAATTTTTGAAGGATAAGCCTTAGTGGGGACTTAGCAGTTGATACCAAGTGGTTTGTATGAAATGTTTTACAACCTTTTCCATCCTAATACTTTTTAAAGCCAAGTCTTCTAGGAGACCGGAGAAGAGAAGGTGCAGTCAGGCACATAAGAATGAATTGGGAAACTGAGGCAGTCGAGTAGCTGGTCATTTTAAAGATGGGCCACCTGATGACTCAGGATGACGTGCATCGGCAAGTATTTTTCCACAGGAGCAATGTTAAGATCATTCAGTAATATTTGTGCAAAGCTCCTAGAGATGCTCGCAAGAGAATGAGAAATGCGAAGTGTTGTTATAAAAGCAGTTCAGCCGTGAGGTAGGTACTGCCCGTGTTTTGCAGTTCCAGAGCCGAAGCCTGGTGACTGAGGCCGTAGGACATGTTGATGCTTTCTGTTCAGGACCCAACCCAAACCCAACCTCGTCTCCTTGTCCTGGGCTGCTCGGCAGGGAGATCTGCGCAGCTGTGAGGGACGTAACCTGCGAGGCAAGGACAGCGCAAAGCCACCAGCTCTGCCGGCCGGGAGAGCCGGCTCGGGCTGTGTGTGCTGGTCGGTGGCGGCTGCGGTCCTGGCCGGGCAGGAGACGGCTCCGCACCTCTCCCCATCCCATGTCTCCATAGCACGTGACTTCTCAGATGTTCCCTGTCAGCAGTCTTTCCTCATTAAAATTTTAAATCAAGCCTCTGATCACCAGTTCCAAACAAGATCTTGGCAGCCGTGAGAGCTTCTCCAAGTTGCAATGGTTTAAATTCAAATGTCTGTACCCAGCTCTGCGCGCTATCAGGCGGCATACATTAGATTTGTATTTTGACCTTTCATGTTGTCTTTACTTAATGTAAATAACTGAAACTTAAATACTGATTCTCTTTTGTTCTTTCTGTAGCTTTTTTAGTCTTCCCAGTGCGTGCTCCATAACATCAGGAAGACATGTTAATTAGAAGATTTGTTAAGGCCAAAACATCTCATGCAGAAGAAATTAATTGGTGCTTTCACCTTTAAGCTTGCAATATATTGCACAGAAGAGATTATATAGCAAGGACTAAGATGCACGGTATCTTTTGATTGGGAAAAGTTTGCTTGATCAGGTTTCTTGATAAAGTTGAAATCTAAGGTACTTGCCAAAAGATAAACTGCTAATTAAGGCTGCTGCATGGCTTGCACTAAAACCAAAATGCTAATCTCTGGGCGAGAGCCCGTACAAAGCAGTTAGTACTGACCGAACTTCCAGAGAGGTGAGGGACAAAGCTGGGTTAGCGCAAGGCGAGATTTCAGCTTGCTGCTTGAGCTGCCGCTGTAACGGCGTTTCCGTGTGTCCTCTCCTCAGCCTGGTTTTGGGGTGTAACTGGAGAACCTCCTAACGTCCCTAACCTTTCAGCTGGATTCTCACGTTTCTCAGCAATAACTCTTCCGTGTAGCTTTTTCCTGTAGACTTACGGGTTTTATAACCAAAATCCTCCAACCTTCATTTGTTTAGTTTTCCTAGGACTGCGCACACGTGCCTCACAACATAACCCCTTCCCCAGAGCTCCCTGCCCACCTCCCCGCTCGTGGCTTCTGGGACGGGTAACCCTGCCTGGCCAGTCCGGATTCCAGCACATCCTACTGGGATGTGGTGGGTGAGAAGGGAACCATTTTAAAGGACAACTAATTGTTATTTGTTAACGGAGGGGAAATGGTTTAAAGCTGGAGACTTGGTGTTCCTGTTTGTGAGTTCTGTGTTTGTAACAGACTGATTTCCCCTTAAACAAATACTTGTTTAAGAAAAAAGAAAAAAAAAAAAAAGAGGAAAAAAAAGTGAGATGTCTGTGCCCCAGTCTAACTTCACACAGAACAGGGAGAGGCCCCAGTTTATCTTCGTTTTAAAATAACCTTGTAAACAAATCTCAGGAATGACCTGCTTGTACCAAAGTTGGGTTTAATAAAAACAAAACTGACTTGTTTAACAAACTTCTGTTAAAAACATGTTTTGTATGCCAGTTGTAGTCACTGGAACAACGAAGTGCTGTGTCCAAATTCACAACCCTCACTGTTATTCCAGTTTCCCTCTGTTAACCCCCTTACCCTGTCCATCTGTGTTTAAAGTGTGATGTCCCCAGTGCACCCCCATATGTCTGGGGTGCCTGCTGCTGGCAGCCCCCCTCCCTTTCTCCATGCTGCTGCTTGCCCCGGTGCCGTGGGGCTGGGGGCGTAGGACCAGCAGAAAACCAGTCCTTGGTAGGAGGTTTGAAGGAAGCTTGCACCCTGTACCCCTACCTCATGCTGGGTGATGTGACCGGAGTGGGACGAGGTCTGGCTGTGAACAGCGGGCTGTGTGGCAGGAGCCCACCGAGCAGGCTGCGTCTCCATCACCACCCGAGAGTTAGTTGAGACGGAGGGGATGGTGTAGAGGCACTGACTGCCGCAGGCACTGAGCTCCTGTCCCCAGGGTGTGTTGTACGTGACAGTCACCGAAACCTCTGGATACCCTTGGCATGAATTAGAACTTGGAAATAATTCTCAGCGTGTAACAGGTATGTGTTACGTGGCCTGGAAATAACCAAACTGGGCATACGGGGAGGTTCTGGAGACTCCTGCCACTTGCAGGCAGTAGGGACTAAACCCCGTGACAAGCATGTTCATCCCACGTTGCTCATCCCTGCCTGTGCCCGCTGCCGCAGCGGGCAGGGGCGAGGCACCATGTGCTTCAGTGGAAGTGGGACCAGGTGAGAAGCAGCCACGCTCTGACCAGGCTCTCTCCGGGGCCGTGGATTCAGAGCTGGAGGTCTACTTGGGATGGCTCCGTCTGTCTTCATGTCTGTTGTGCCCTGCACCAAACGGGAGGAAAGCTGAAGCAGTGCGTGACCATCAGGCTGAGCCGAGCCATGAAACACCCTTTGCCACTGTTTTGATGACTACTTTAATTTTGCCTGCGTTCTCTTTGGAGGCAAACCATCTAATTCCTTTGGCAAAGTTTTAATCTGGTTTGAAGCTATTGTCAAGTTAGATTCCCATCTGGATAGGTGAATTGGGAATAAAAGCTTTTTTCTTTTTCTTTCCCCAAATTGCTCAGAAGATTTGATTAAGTTCTGGTTGCCATGACAATAGTTTGGTCACCAGTGGGTTTCAAGTTGCACGCCTTGCTGAGGAAGAACAAGAGGGAGCTGCTGAGACCTGCCAGGAGTTAATGCATCACTTGATCTAAGTGTACTTTTCTGCATTCTTAAAGAATTGAACTGTAAGTACTGTTCAAATTGAATTTAAAACACTAAGGCCAATTAGCAAAAAAAAAAACAACCCAAAACCACTGCATAGAGGCAACCCCACAAATGAGATATAAAGGCTTTATACATGTCTGAAGGCACTTGGTATTGGTGATGTCTCGAGGTAGCCGGCTGCATGCTCTGAAAGATCTTTCTGCGATCCCGGTGCTGGTTGCTGTTAGTTGCTTCTGTGCGTTTCATTGACATAACAGCAAATTTTGTCAGAAACCTGTAATACGGTAAAACAACTATTGTATTACTCTTCCCTCTGCTGTTTTCTTGTATCTTGATCAATTCTCTGACCACAGAAGTTTCTTTATTTGTGCAACTGTGTAAATGAACTCTTCTTCTAGGTCATCACACGCCCACCGTAAGTAGCGATACCAAGTCAGGTTTATTATCTGAAACACAGCGGTGAATGCTGGTCCGCAGCAAGGCAGCTTCATCCTTACATGTAACGGTGCCCGGGTGACTTGCTTTAGCTGTGACACGTTTCCTTTCGGTGGTGGTTTATGAATGGGAGATGTGGCGGCGGCTGGGGGTGACTCTGAATTGCTTCGCTGTTTCTGTAGGTGATTTAATGTTTGGTTTATGTTTCGCTTCTGATTCAGCATCTGAGCATCCGTGTGCAGCAGGGGAGTCTGCCAGGAAACTTCTTGAAGGACAAACCAATTCTGTGGATACTTACTGTAGGGGATTTCAGATGTAATTGCAGCTTTGTTTACAAGGTGGTGTTAGCTTCAGGCATCTGGAAATCCGGCCTGAAGTAAGGCAACAGCAAAAGGAGTCTGGGTTTGAGAGGTGTGCCTCACCTGGGCCGAGACTCCTGCAGGGGAAGAGATCCTGCTATTGCGGACACAAATGCAGCCTCGCTTCTCTGGCGAGGGCCGGAGCCCAGGACGGGGACGGTGCTGTGCCCCGGCCCAGAGAGAGGGAGGAAGCAGCCTTCCTTACCAGGTCAAGATGAGGCACCGTAAGAGCTCTTTGAAAATATGCTGTAAATGTTCTCTGGCGTTTTACAGGGACTGAATATTCCCCAGAACAACAATCCTTGCAAAACTAGCCCTAAACACGTCAGATCTGTGCCAGCACTTGCTGTGCGGGCTGAATTTGGCGCGTTCTCGCCAGTAACTGGTGTGTAGCACAATGGTTACAGGATCCACAGCGGTGAGTTTAGCTGCAGGTAGAATAAACTTGTGTCTGTAGCATGCATGCTGTGTGCAATCCAGACAGGCAGGCACAGAAAGGAGACAGTCATCATCTCTGAAACTCGGCTGGGCAAAATGATTGTTCCTGTTACTGCTGTCACCTGGATGTGCGGTGTGTTCATCTTGTTACTCATTACTTGTCCAGGCAGTGAGGGGAAAGATATTAACAGCCTCAGACTCCACTCTGCCAGTAAGAATGGAGTTTGTGCAGTTCTCACTATCAAAAATGGTCTCTTTCCATAACGAGAACGGTCCTGTTGCAACAGCAGCTTCTTCCTGTAGTTTGCAACTTGTTCTTCAGGGCAGGAAGCTCCCTTCCTAACGATGACGGGAACGCAAAGGTAAGCGGCACTTTTAACCTCCTGAAGCCAAGCCACAAGCGTTAGTTCCTTTATCGTGACTCCAGCACTGGGATAGGTGTGCAGAAGGGACCTGCGCTGCCAGAGAGAAGCAACAGCATATCCTGGGAGAGCAGGCAGGCTCCAGATTTACTGCTCCCATCCCAGCATGGTGTCCTGCACGCTGAGTGGGAACACAGGACCCTGATGGGCCTTTCAGCACTGACTTCATCCTTTGGAATTAACCCCATTAACATGTACTTTTGAATGTTGATCGTATAGATCTGCAGAGGTTTTGAAAAGCAGGCTTGTTCATGGTTTTTTGTGTCATCCAGCTTATGGGCAAGAAAATATGTACGTCGGCTCAAAGCCAGGGGAAAAACATGAGCTATGGTCGTTGTGGTATAAAGTTACAGCATGTTAATTACTGTGTGTAGAACTTTTCTGCTAGCATTTCCACTGGTTAACGCAGCTGGCGAAGATGGTTGAGATAGGGCAAAGGGACGGGAGGAAAGCAGAACCAGACACGCACCCCAGCTTCCCGCAAGGACCTGTGTGGGCATCGGCTTTTGGCTGGGCTTGTCAAGGAGCACACTGAGAACGCGCAGACCAAGCTTATATTTTATTTAATGAAAACTACAAAAGACAACTTGCCTCCTTCAAAAAGTCAGGCAGTCAAGTCACAGCTTGTGATAGAAAAGGAAGGCGCTGCGCTGGGGGGAGGGAAGAGCCCTACCACGAAATTAAAACCTTCCCTGTGGTACGTAGGCAGGATGAATAAATAACATATCCCAAGCGTGCTGCTGCCCGGCCCCCGGCTGCGTGGGTACCTCATAAATCTCGTCCGGTCTAAAACTGGGCGGCGAGTCTTGTTCCTGCAGCATCCCCTGGCCAGGGCAGAGGCTCCCCCCTGCAGCACGGCATTCACAGTTTGCGGTAGCTTTGACTTGCCTCATGGGACCTCCCTCGGTTTCACCGCTGGTTCAAGTCACATCTGCGCACACATGTCATTTGCACTAAGTCTCCGATACTAAATGTTTCTTTCTGGAACACTGAGGCACTGCTTTCTTTGCAGTTTAAAATGAAAAGCACAGCTTTCTCCCTGCACACATACAAAGCTCACTCTGTTCTCCGTGCCAGTTCTGGCAAATGTTATACTTTAGAAAGCATTCTCTGTTAACAGAGCTGCTCAGGACATTGGTCCTGCACAATTCGATGTTCAGGAATTCCTCTCCTACAAGGTAAGATCATGAGCAAGGGGAAGAAGGTCAGAAACTTTCTTCCTGCACCGATGAGTGCTGCTGTTATGCAGCATGAGGGTCTCCTTGCTCCTGTCTCATCCCTGTCACCTATTTATTTATCCTGTGTCATTACGTGAGACACCTGCTCAGCACTGAGCCTGTGCCAGTCCACGTGAAACCCTTCCCTGTTCTGTGACAGGACTTGCAGCTGTGGTGGCGTTATTCATCCAGTACTGTCTGGATTATACCTTCAAGCTAGGATAACAATCACCTAAAAATGCTGGCCCTATTGTTTAAAACAAAACCAAAAAAAATCTAAGGAAACACTTATTTTAACAGAATGTGTAAGGCTGGTTTTTAAAAGTGCAATAGAGGTTTAAACTGACCGTTGTAGTTTGTAAAACTGCTTTGCTATGGAGATGAGCAGTTCATAAAAACTAATGGGGGGGGAGGCAGAATTAACTAAAGGCATTTTGTATCGTCTAGTCGGGTAAGACAGAACAAATTAAAAAAAACCCAAACCTGAAAGGCACATGTTGGTTTGTGAGCGCCCAAGGCAACAGTGACTGTGGACTAGAAGCAATTTCCCACAGCGTGTAGGAACTGGGATTGGGTCTTTAATGGCTTAAACCAGGAAGGAGCACAGACCTCAGACCCCTGGCTTCCAGGGTAAGGTCTTAAGAAAAACTGGAGGTTTGATTCTCGGTTTTCTCACTACTAAATCAAAACCTTGGTTCTACCTGAGAACTACTCTTACAGAGCCAGCAGTGGGAGCTCCCCCTTCCTCGAAAGCAGCTCCCACGGGGCAAGTCAGATTAGCTCTAATAAGAGAACAATGGAGTGAGCTGGATGAAAGGCTCAACCTGTCACGCTCCATCACAGCTATTTTAAAAATAAACTCTGAGACATTTGGTTCTGTCTGGTGCAGTGCATAGCCTTCTGCCAACTTGATCCCTGAGTTGTAGGACTGTGACCAAGTCCCTTCTCTCCCCAGCTTTCTGTATTTACGTGATGTTAAAAACTGAGAGGTAGCACATACTGCTTAGGAAGGACATAAAAAAATAGAAAGATTTTGTCATTATCCTCTGAAAAACACAGCAGCACTTTTGCTCTGTTGTGTCGGCTGTTCTGTTCGCTGCTTCTGCAGTTGCTGCTTCCAAGGCAGTAATTCTCCACTAGTCCCTTTCAGGCGCCTGTAAGGGAGGACACGGGGAGCTGCCTTCTCCAGGCCTCAGCTGAGGGCACGAGCCACCCGTAGTCACCCTCCCACCACTCGCTCCCCCATCCTCACTGTACAGGTGTCTGAATCCATCATAGTATTCATCTGTCTCCATGCGGTCATCAGGAATTTGGGCGGTAGTAGGTGTGAAAGGTGCTAAAACTGGCTGGTTTACAGCGACCCTCAACCTCACTTGATGGGAATTCTTCAATCCAGAAGGGTTGTGGTAGGGTAGCCCTGCCTTGGGGTGGCCCTGGATGGCTTGACTGATGGGACAGAAAATATAAACAGCATTGGATGGCTGCAAGCGCATTAGCTCTTGATCCACGAGCTCTTTGCAGTGGATGAACTCAGCACTGTTAACCTGTAAGGAAAGACGCAGATTTTTTATAAGTTCATGATAAATTACTCCTGGCCACTGGTCCTGTAACTCTGTAATTAGTGGGAGGGCAGGGACAGGCTGTATTGCGTGCCTCAGTAGATGCATATCAGCACTATGCACGTTGGCCCTGATGCAAAATACTTAACCGGGAGCTCCTGAACTACCACACAGAAGGTGGGCAAGCAATCCCTCTTTTTAGGAGGCAACAACAGTCAGGAGGGACAGCAGGAAGCTAGGCTATTTCGGACAAATTCAAGACCACAAAATGGGTTGACGGTAAGCTGACAGGTCTTTAGCCTTCTAGGTATACTCTCTTAAAAGGCACGTGTTTTATGAAACTAGAGAAAAGCTTTAAAAAAAACCCCAGAGCTTGCCTTTAATGTGTATCATTAGAAGCCAAATTGATTATATTTTAAAAGCAATGTAACTGTACTTAGAAGTTTTTGCAGTGTTCAGTGGGAGGCTGGGGACACAGTGGGCAGGTTTTTAGGTGTTCACAGCCACTCCCGTTGTGGGAGAATCTCTCCTTGCTCAGGAGGCAAGGGGCTATCTGTGGCCAAGCAATTTGGAAACCTCCCTTCCCTGCCAAAGGGAAGGCTCTCTCCCCAGTCCCAGCCCTTAACTGCAGTTTTATTCCCTCTCTTGTTAGCGGTAGCATGGTCTGCAGGAAAGGCAGAACATGGACATGCGCTTCTCAGAAGGCTGCTAAAATGCAATGTTGGTTGAAAATACATGTGCGCTTTATTAATTTATCGGTGTCCTGGCCTCAAGATTTGTGACCAAAGGCCATTTTGATTCCTACCTGTGCTTTTTTTAGCAGATCAGTAATAACAGGAAACCAATCAGGAGTCAGCCTCTCCAGCTCTAAGGTGATGATCACCAAAGCCAATGTGGAGCCCTTAAACTGCAATAGTTGGTGGCACGCCATACAGTGCTGTAGCTGTTTGGTCAAGAATGCAACATGGCGGGAAGGATTCATCTGAGGCAGCCCATGTAGTAGATGGGGCCAGTTGGACATCACCATGGCATGGAACTGGAGAGAAGATAAAGTACATATATATATATATAAAAAAAAAAAAAAAGCAGAGGTCAGTGAACTTTGTATGTTTTCATATGTTATCAACCAGAAGTACAGACTAATTTCATCTTGTATCAGAAAACCTAAAGGGTTCCCCCTGCCCCTTTTTTTTTTGTGTTTTGTGTTTGTACTTGCCAACCATTGAACTGTTTTTTGAGCTTATAATGAATGTACAAGGTCTGTGTTTCCTAACAATTTCTGAAGTTTCTACGTTATCCAGATTGCTATCCAGGAGATAGAATTCAGGCCAGCAGATACGAATAGAGTAAAACCAATAATCATGACTGCACTCTGAATTTACTGAGGAAACAAGCACCTAAGAAAGGCAGTTCTCACAATCAGCAGCCTAAGATGGCTTAATATTTGCACATAACCTTAAAAAAGGGATCCAGGATGTGTTTGTATCACATGATTTTTGCCTTACTAGAACATGATCGTTTCTTGAAGACAAAGTTTAATTGTTTCTATCAAATGTTTAGTAACTGCAGTGTGAACTAAGTGCCAGATTGGGGTAGTCTCATTGCCTAAAACAAGGGTGAATAATTAGTGGGATGAAAAGGAAAATGGTTTAAGAAAAAACCTGTGTGTGAAATGTAGCAAAACTCTGACAGCTTTCTATGTACAGTATTAATAGAATGGAAATAGTTAGAAATATTTTTGCAGTGTGTATTTAAAAAAAATAAAAATGGCGTATAGTTGTGCATTATGAGAATCTTTTTAATGTCCATTTTAGTTGTCCTTTAAGATGGGAGTAAATTTTTTGAGCAAAATGAAAGGTTTTAAATAGCAGACAATTTTAAAAATAAATTTAAAAAAATCACTGTAACACTCTTCAAAAGACTTGCAGATAGCTAGCAACAGGTAGTTTGCAAAGCATCTTGGGAAGGATGTGTGGGTGTGTGTATGTATGCGCATCTGTGTTTTCTAGTCTTATTTGATAAGGAGCTGTTTCTTTAAAGAAAAAAATTTGCAAAACTTAGTGCTTACGATGTTTAAGAAATCCATTGGTGTTGCTGTGTAAAGATCCCAGTGAAGCTTATCTAGTATAATTCTTTCCATTCTCAAGATCTCAGCTGGAGAGCGTTTACAACCACTCTGCACTGCAAGCGTCTTCACCGATGGTATTACCTGTAAAAAAAAAAAAAAAAAAAATTACAAAAAAAAAATAAAGAAGCCAACGTCCTACACAGTGCTCTGTGTGTTTCTCTGTATTGCAAAGGGATCTGACAAGTTTATACACATCCCAAACTGCTAAGGCAGAATACTTGTTCAGGAGACCACTTTCCTAGGTAACTCCCATCCTAAATGAAGACTGGTCCACGCTCGCCACAGGGCAGCTGGGTACGAACCCAGCCCACGGCAAGAACGATGTTGTTCACCTCCCTGGTCACTGTGAGCCTCCTTAATGCTGCATCGGTGATGCACGTTCCCTGCTACCAGCCTCATTAGTTTGGCTCCTCTGACAAGCTAGGAGGAGGCTTCCTGTTGGCCTGTTTTACAGGGCCTTCTGTGGTTGTCTTGTTTCCTGCGGTCATTGACTCAGCTTCTCCTTCTTAGCTGAGAGGAAAAGAAGAATAACCTCAGTGTGACACATCTTAAGAAAGGCTGCGAAGAGCATTTCACTACAGCAGAGGTGGTTCGAAGAGACATGCATGTCTGACTCCAACTCCTAGGTTTCCTGTTCTTTTTCAAAACAGAATGAAGGAAAGAGGAGAAGTGCAAGCTGAAATGCTTTGGGCTCATGTTTGTAAATGTCTGAAGAAGTCTATCAGTGCACTTCTGCCATGAGAGATTACCGTGTGTAATCTCACACTTACATGGGTAGTTGCTGATTTTACATGCTCATCTTGAGGTGCAGACCTGAGTCATTTCCTCACCAGGTTCAGAAACCAGTTTTGACTCCAAGCAAACTCATCTGTTTTAAGCTTCCTCTGAAGAACCTCTGCTTTGTCTTACCTACCTTACCCTCCCAGGACCTATCGCAACAGAATTACAGCACTCCGATGCTGCGCGCACAAAGCTGTGCACGTGCATCTTGACCATCCCCTGCCCCAGACTAAGCTTTGTTGCGAGCCGTGGATTCTGAAGAGAGGAGAGAGGTTTCAGGGCAGGAGGAGGGAAACATATCCATTACATAAGCAAACACAAGTCCTTCATCCATAAAGGTCACAATTCTTCCAAACAATGATGAAACAGGACTGAAAATGTTACTGTCACCCCTTAAAGACTACTTAGGGTAAATCTGTTAACATTTCCTCATTATGCTCAAGTTGCTGAAAGACCTGGAAACACGAACAACATGAACACAAGAGATGAGTTTAGTGTGTTTTAAAATTAAACATACAGACCTCATCTTCTTCATTGGTTTTTGCTGCAAGGACAAGGCAGGAAATTGCTATGCACTGAAGATATTTTAATTGGGCCTGAAGGGAGAAGAAGAAAACACTGAGTAAAGAAGGTAACAGTCTCGGGGGAAATCATTGTCATTCTACGACAGATGCACAACTTTCAGACTTTCATTTAAGTTACAGTTGCTTCTGAATTAGTTTAGCTGCAGAAAGTTTCATTTGAAGCTGGAAATAGAACAATGAAATCCAAAGTGAAACAAAATAAATCCTCCTCTTGGTGCAATTTTTATTCAAGTATCCCACAATTTTTAGACTATGCAATGCCACAGTATTTACAACGCAAAAGTTATTCCTCTTCTCAGCTGAGATATTAAATAATATGCTTTTGCTAAATGCTGGTATTGGTCTAAATAGAATTGAGAGCTGCAAGGCTCAGTTCAACTCATAACTTTGCTGTTGCTTCAGTGACAGAAAAAGTTGGCCCCATGGTTTGGTTAAAAATAGTGGTTTCAAAACTAAAATATTAAAAGTGATAGTGCAAATGTTTTCCGTTTAGCACAGACAACCAGCTGATGAGTTCTTTGTATTTATCACAGCATTTGGACTACAATTCACACAAACACTTCTACAGAAGACTGTAAATCAGTGGAACCTCATCAAACACCCGAGTTCATAGGCTTAAAAGCCTTCCCCACAAAGACCCTGACTGCTCCCTAAATCTGCTGCCAAACATAGTACCTGCTTTGTGTATAAACTGATTACATACTCTTTACATCCCCAATCAGTGATCTCGCCAGGAAACAGCTGACAGAGATTCTCTACCTTTACTGATGCCAATAACCGGTTAAAGATGCTAGTAGCTAAGGCAAATGTTTCAGGGTGAAACTTGAACTGAGAGCTTATTTCTGCAATCCAGAGAACCGCTTTCTTGTAACAGGACAGGGAGATATCTGTGCCCTGAGGGGGAAGACAAAGTTAGAAGAAAAATACAGTTAGTGCTTTGATGATTTTGTTGAAGTATCTCCAAAGGAAGACTCAAATCATTCTAAGAGCTCTAATTAACGTTTCAGATGTCTGGAGGCTTGAAATGCAGAAAGTTGTCGGCTGTGTCTACAGAGTGAGGGCAAGGGCAAATTTCAGAGCAGCCTGAAGTACTCACTAGTGTTGCCCACCCAGTCAGGCTCTAGCTGTGCTTACAAGGGCCTGGTACCGGCTTGCTTGTACTGAATGGGGAAGCACCCAGTTCTCCCCTTGCACAGTGCGTACAAACCACCGAACCGAGCTCTTACAAGCAAGGTGCAGAGTGTGCTCATTATTTCACCCTCCTGAGAAAACTGAAGCCTCCAATGCAGCACGTGTTTCATTCAGACAGCCTCGACAGGGAGAGAGAAACTGGAGTCAGGAGCAGGTTTTGATTTACTCTGCAAGATCATATTTTTTTAAACAGCCCTTGAATTTGCTTAGCATTGGGACCACAGAAGCCAGGCTTTCACCTCCCCCAAGGCACAAGGCAAAACATACTCCAGTTTTTTCTTTCTTACATCTTATTTGAAGATGCATTCAGGTGAGAGGAAGGACTTTACTCTGGCTGCCGTTACGCCACACATGATCCATGGCACGAATTTGAACATTATTGTAGGAGAACTGAAAGGCCTGAGCAGCTACATAGAACAGACAACTTTTACCACCAATTCGTTTAATATTACTCATCATGTTATCTGTTGCACTATTTTGCTTTATTTGACAGTAAAAACACTTGGTAAAAAATAGCATTTCTACACTATTGCAAAAAAAGAGATGAGGCTGGCAGGGCACTTTTGTGCATCCTTCCACAGATCTGATGCACTTTACAGAAGCAGCTGAGCATACCTGTTTCTATTGTACACAGAGGCAACATTAAGTGTTGTAACTTCCTCAGGTAGCAGACTGACTTGCTTCAGCAGCTGGGAATGGGGCTGGGTTTCTGTTAGGCCTCAGTGAATTCCCTCTTCTCCCACCTGAAGAGATGGGACCCAAAAGATGGTGTCGAGCACAACTAACTCTAACGTGACATATTTATGGCTTTACCATTGATTGTCTGCTCTTACCTGCTCTACCACATTTCCCAAAACTACCTGAGTCAAAACAAAATGCAAAGCACCTGGTTTACATAGGGCATTAAAAAGATGTAAGATGGGACAAGTACAGACCCTCCTCCCCCTCCATTCCTGAAACTTAGTCCATATGGGATGACTTTTGCATTCAGGTGGATTAGATGGCAGGACCAGCACTGCACCTCTGCAGAGTCCCTTAAGGACTTCCAAAGAGGACAGGGGAGAGTACCTTCAGGGAGAGATTCTGGAAAACTGGCACTTTCCAAATCCTAGCCTCTCTGGCTAAGGCATTGTCCAGGAAGAAGGCAAGTCTTGAGCTCTCTGGAGGGCCAGGGCACTTCATGGCAACTCTTTGAGCCAGTTTCCCTGATGGCAGCTTCTGTCAAAACCAAGAAAATAATTATAAAGCAACATCCCAGCTCCTCATGCTAAGTACGATTTCCTCTCGTGACACCTTTCCAACACTGAGAACGAAGTCAGGAGCAGCCATGCGACTTGTTTGTTTGCAGACAGAGCAATCCTGTCATCCATTTTCCCCGAGGGGAAGCTCATGATGAAAGAAAACATGTCAGATGGCTGAACAACAGTGCAGTCGAGTTTTTTTCCTCCCGGGCTGTGTAAAGGCTTGCTTGAGTAACCTTGGGTCGAGCAGTATGTATTACTGTTCGCCTTGTTTCACACATTCAGCTCTCCATTTGCAGAGCTGTTAAGTTGCAACCCGTTATCACCCGATTTCAAGAGGCAAATAGAGCTCTATTGTTTCCGTACAAAAGCTCAAGGATGACTGTTCTTAGCAGGTTTATTAATTCCCAGTTAACAGTTTTCCTTAGAGCAGTTTTATCTTTGTTGCTGTTGAAGGCATGCAACAGCAACACTTTGGAAATACCACTCTTAAGACTAAGCACATATTTACATGAAATAAGTATCTCCGGATAATATCATGTAAGTACCAAGCAGTGAGAACGTCTCAGTCCAAAACTGAGTATTTTAATGCTTACATTTTGGTGTCTCTAACAGCAGAAAAAAAAGATGTTACTAGACACAAAAATTCTGCTTTTCGTTGTAAAGAGTGGTGGATGTGGGCTTCCTCATCTGTGTTTTCTGGAAGCTCACACCATTATCTCTACAGCTCCATTAAAAACCCCAAAGTGACATGAATCCTCTGGAAACTGTTCTACATTTCTAAAGCTGAAACTCTGCGATGCCTGCGTTTCACTGAAAGCAGGAAACGTACGTGACTTTGGCTTTTGCTGCCACTGGATGTCAGAGCATCCAAACCTGACTGCCCGGATCATTTCAGCAGAGGGAGCTGGAAAAAGATTTATCTGTCCAGTTTGATGCACAGAAAACTTTATCCTCCTGTAGCTAGGGTAGCTGGGGGGGGGGGGGGGGGGGAGAATTAATTATAAGCTCAGCCTCCGGCTAATTTGAACGCGACTGTCCCTGAGAACGACGCCGAGCAGTTCCCGCACCACCAGCGCCCGAACTGCCCTTCCACTCCCGCACAGCGACCGGGACGGGGGGGCCAGCAGGGAGCCCCGGTCCCGGGAGGAGACCCCCCCCCCCCCCGCCCGCCAGGAAAAGCCTCGGCGCCGTCCTTACCCGCCCGGGGGGGGAAAATGCTGGGTCGGGTCCCGCCGGGCACGGGGGGGGCCCCGCCACCGGCGAGCAGCGCGGCGGGGCTGGGCTGACATCCGCGGCTGCGCGCAGGGACCGCCCCGGGGCGGGGGGGGGGTAGGCGGGCGAGGGCGATGCCTGCGGAGAGCCGGGACGGATCCGTGAGATGTTTCGCTCCCCCCCGGCCCCTTCGCCGCTTCAGTGCCCACAGGCGCTGCTGAACGTCTCCGCCGGTAACTTCTGTGTAATAAAACCAGCGCGGTGAAAAAACCACCCGTCTAGTGGGTGAGTGGGTCTAGTGTCCCTTTTTCGGCACAGCTCCTTCTTCCAGACTTCGGTGGGTCTCTGACCGCAGCCTCCTCCTGGGAGCATGCTTGTCCTGGGAAGGCGCAGCCTTGTCCTGCTCGCAGCTTGATCTCACGGGGAATGGCTCCGCTGGATCACCAGATCACCGCTCTCCCGCCTGGAGCTTCCCAGGTGAACGTCGTCTCACCTGCACAGAGATCGTTGTCTGCGTCAAGGCAAAGCTGTGCCTTCCTGGGATCAGGATGAAGTTCTGCCATGGTGAAAAACATGGAAAACTTCAGCATAGCCCCCAAATCCACACCTGCCCCCTTTCCCGGCATTGGTTATTGCCTCGGCAAATGCACTGCCTCTTCTCTTTGGCATGGCCCTGACCAAAATACTCTTTTGCTGCACCCACATCATCCCCAACACCTGCCAGGAGTTCCTTCCCTTCCAGACACTGGGAAGGATCCCTTTTTTGTGTGTTTCACAGAGCATATGCACTCCCAGGGCTGGGCCGCTCTGCCAGCATCCATGTTTCACCCCATGTTTGCTTCCAACCAGGGTCTCCCCACCTCTCACGACCAGTCTCCTCGGCTTTTCCCATGGCTCCTGGTTCCCTTTGTTCTTCTCACACAGCATTTTCTGCGGGGAGCCAGTTCCAATATTTTATGTTAAACCTTTTCTTGTTCCTCAGCTTTATCTGCCCACACACAACTCCCTGTTCTCTCACCAGCCCTTTGGGTTATACTTTTTTTGGTGCAAAGGTACTCTATTAGTCTACAAATCTTTGCATACAGTACAGCTCTGAGTAATACTGTGGCGATATATAAATAGCAAAGCGACTGTGTTTGCTGAACACCTTGTCTTCCAGCTTCCTGACTCACCTGGTGACGCTCAGCTGGGGTTGAGGGAACGGCCCTGTCCTGTCATTACCAGCGTCTTCCTGGCCCTGCGATACACCAGTGAGTTTGGTGAGTGAGATCAGAAACCCTTCTGGAAGCCCCAGATCAATCCTGTCCACATTCCTGCTCCCGCCTACAGCCCTCTGGCAAGAACGCAGCCAGATTGATTTACAGCCCTTAGTTTGTTTCTGTGCTTGATGCTTACTGCTGATTATTCCTGGCCTTGGTCTGGGATCCCAGGCCTCGGTGTCCAGAGCAAAGGGAACGCGGGGAGGAGTGGGACTGGAACAACACCCTGCGACCTGCCAACAGAAGGATTTGGGTGTGCAGAAATACCTGGGGAAGGAGTGAGACACTGGTCAGGGACCAGGAAAAGAAGGAGACGGATCTTCTGCCTGTGTGGAGAACAAGCTGGGGCTGCAGCCCTGTCAGCTCTGGAACCTTGTCAGAGTCCCAGAGTCCTGTCAGACCCACTGGAGCCCTGTCAGAGTCCCAGAGCCCTGTCAGACCCGCTGGAGCCCTGTCAGAGTCCCAGAGCCCTGTCAGACCCGCTGGAGCCCTGTCAGAGTCCCAGAGTCCTGTCAGACCCACTGAAGCCCTGTCAGACCCACTGGAGCCCTGTCAGGCCCACTGGAGCCCTGCCAGTCCCCTCAGAGCCTCGTCAGGCCCAGAGCCCTGTCAGAACCCCCCAGAGCCTTATCAGCCCCGCGGAGGCCCGTCAGCCCCGGAGCCTGGTCAGACCTAGAACCGGAGCCCCCCGAAGCCCCGCCGCGGAGCCCCGGGACCCGGGGCCACCGGGCAAGGCCGCCCGCCCCCGCCCCGGTCGGCGCCATCGAGCCGCGGTGACACCGGCGGCCCGCCCCGCCCCGCGCTCCCCCTCCCCGCCGTTCCCATGGCGACGCCCCGCCCTCCACCCGTCATTGGCTAGCGCCTTTCACCTATGGCCGCGAGGGGCAAGGCCGGGCCCCTCCTTTCCTCGCCAGCCATTGGGTGCGCGGCCTCCGCAGCGCGCGGGGATTGGCTGCGGGCCGGGGCGGCTCGGGGCGGGCGCAGGCGCGGTGCTGTTATTGTTCCGTTGTGCCGCCCGGCGGGTGCCTCGCGCCCGGCGCCGCTCCCTGCCCGCGCGCCGCCGCCATGCCGGTGAGCCTCCCCCGCCGCCCCGGGTCTGCGGCCGCCGCGCTCGGGGTGCGCGGTGGGGAGTCGCTGGTGGCCGGTTGAGGCGGGGAGGGGTTGAGGCCGGTGGCCCAGTCCCGGTGCCGTCCGGTTCCTGCGTTCCTCGGCCCGTCGCTGACAGGAACCGTCGCTGACAGGAACCGCGGCGCCCGGTGTGGGGGACGGGCGGGTGTGGGGGTGCGCAGGCCCTGCGGTCGCTGCTCCCGTTCCACGTCTCGGCGTGGGAGCCGCCTGCGCTGTGGGGTGGGGAATCGCGGGCGGCGTGTGCCGCCCTGTCAGGCTGAGGGGGGCCGGGGGGGTGAGGGGCTGCGGGGGGGTCCGGCGATGGCGGCCCCCCTCCCCTTGTCAGTAAGGGGTGATGGCCGGGCTGGCCTCGCCTCGCCTCGCAGGGGCGTCTCGCCTGTGCTCCCGAGCCTCCTCGGGATGCTGCGCAGGCTTACTGCGCCGGTACGGCCCGCTGCTTTTCGGGGCAAAGGCGCGGTGAGGCAGATGGCCCTGAGGGGGGGGGGGGGGAAGCGGCAGGTAGGAGGGATGTGGGGGGGTCTGCTCGGGGCTGGGGTCTGGCTCCGGCAGCCTTTCAGCCTGCCTGCTTCCCTCTGGGAGGCTGTGGATGACGGTGCAAGGGAGAGGTAGCGTGTGGCTCGTCGTGACTCGCTAATTCTGTAGCTGATTTCGGAAACTGTCTTGCACCTGCGGTGGTAGAGTAGGATTGTAGGATCCCTTCTCCGCCGAGATGAGACTAATCAGTTCTCTGCTTTCACCAGAACAACAGAAGCTGTTTCTGGCCTCTGCCGAGGCCTGAGGGGAATCTAGGCAGGTGGCAGCTGGTGGGAGAGGCGCTTGGAAACAGGGTTTGTTTCTCGTTGACATCCAAGGTAGCTGCGTTGGAACTGGTTAAATGCTCAGCTGTGGCACCTGTCACCAGGGGTAGTGTCTTAGGCTTTACTAGATCAGATGGGGTTTAGATTTACTTAATCAGGAGAAGCAGCATGTGACATCAAATTAATCGGTGGTGCTTCATAAATTTGTATTTAACTACTTTGTGAAAGAAAAGGTTTGTGAGTTTTCATAATACAGCATTTGAATTTTCTAAATGATTAAATTTAAAATTCAGCAAGTAAGCTGAAGCTTGTAACTTAAATGAATTCCCTTTGGCCAGTGCTCGCTGGTATCTGCTTATGTCATCTGTAAGGTCTGAGACTTGTGGGCTCCGGTGAGAGTGTGCTCAGTGTTAAGGTAAAAGAATGGCACGGCTGCACCTACTTCCAGCAAACTGCTTGCAGATTGTTTGCAAGCATGAAATTGTTAATTTAAGAAATTAATAGATGATCTTGAATGTGAAATTCTCAAGTTTTACTCAATCAGTTTCCACGTTGGCAAACAGAAGAAGATTGCATTGTCTGAATAAGTGGACGTTATTCTCTCAACTTCAACTATAAACCAGTTCCAGTTGTAAGTCCCCAAGTTCATGATCCAATGGAGATGTATGCATCTGCTTGAGTTGATTCAACAGTGTTTGTGCTTAAACACATATGTATGTTAACAGTAGTGTTACAACCTTTGTATTCTTTTTGCTTTTTTAATAATTATAGATCAACAAGCCTGAGAAACTGGACAAGCCAGAGAGCTGTGATAATGTCAAGGTTGTTGTTCGATGCCGGCCTCTTAATGAACGAGAGAAAGCTACGGGCTACAAAATGGCAGTCAACGTAGATGAAATGAGAGGAACTATAACTGTTCATAAAACAGACTCATCTAATGAGCCTCCCAAGACGTTTACGTTTGACACAGTGTTTGGACCAGAGAGTAAACAGCTGGATGTCTATAATTTAACTGCCAGACCTATTATTGACTCTGTCCTAGAAGGATACAATGGTAAGTCCCTTGGCTTTTTAAGTCAAGGATCCCATCTCCTATTCTTTGCATTGTTAGAGTTCCTGCTGATCTTATTTAAGGGAGTTTCACCTTCTGAGGGCTATAGCCCTGTATTATTTCTGTTGTGGCCTCTTAACTTAAAGCCTGAAGGTACTTGCTGTTCTGAGTACTTGGTGGTTGTACCTACTATGATCATTAACAGTGGGAGATTGGTGATGAGCAAGACTCAGCTGAGGTCAGTTAGCTGTATGTTTTTATTCAGTATCTTCTGTTTGCAAAAGATATGCACTTTATCTCATTATCAGAATTCTCAGCGGCTCTTCACTGTACAATTTCAGTAACCAGGCAGCTGCCACGGTCCTGCAGTAACTAGGTATGCATACCAGACTTGTGCATATAACTGCTGCATTTTCTCCTCTGCTGTTTTAAACTAAGATGACTAGTTAAACACATCTGCCCTACCCCACAGATAATTTGTTGCTTCCTACAGCTGGGAAGAGTATGACCATGATTTGTATGTGTGTCTGTTATGCATGTAAATGTATTATGTAAAGGAAAGCAGATGCTAGTAAGGAAGCAAATTACTGCTTTCCATAACAGTATGCTATAAACAATGACAGATTACAAAGTCTTTAAAGGTTTGTAAAATGCCTAATAAGCTCTTGTGCTAACACACCCAGGTTTTAGCTGATCATAATTCAGTTTTTCCGAACTGTAATGTCAGTGGCTTGACAATCAAAACTTGAGTTTTCAGCAGTGCTATGCTAAACTTAAGAACCACTATATTTCTGGAGTACCAGAGTCTGGGATCTCAGTAAATTTTCTGGATGTCTTCCTGTGCAGGCTGATTATCTAGTCCAAATTGTAGCTGCTTCTGCAGGTTCAGAACTGGGCTTGTGGTGTGGCCTGTGTTGTAGAAGCCTCACACTGTTTCTTTCTGCTGTGGCTTAGAGCACTAGCAATAGTTGGTTTTGCAGTTGGTATATAATGATCTTCCTGACCATGTTATTAATTGGGCTTGCCTTAATTATTTGTGCGTGAGACCTAAGTGTACTAGCACTCAATACTTTAATCACTCTGCACAGTTAAAAACAAGCTGACTTTTTCTTAGATATCTTGCAGGCTGGATAAAACAATGGCTCAGCCCTGTTTGCTGTGGTTGTCCAGCACTTCTGTTGCTCCTAGTCTTGTACGGTATCTTCTGGAGCGGGTGGAAAATTTAAACTCTGTAACAATAGCAGGGGTTTAGTGCCATCAGGCTAAGAAGGAATGAAGTAAAACTGCAGTTAGCAACTTCTTAAAGTTTGTTCACATATCTTCTTATCCTTCAGGTACTATTTTTGCATATGGCCAGACTGGAACAGGCAAAACTTTCACCATGGAAGGGGTCCGAGCAGTTCCTGAGCTTAGAGGCATCATTCCCAATTCCTTTGCCCATATATTTGGTCACATTGCCAAGGCAGAGGGGGATACAAGGTAAACAGCTTCTCTTCACTGCTTCTGTCTTTTTTGTGTCCATCTGTAGCAGGAGCCTGACCATGACAATGGCAACTGAAATGGTACCCCTGGCCCTAGGTGAAAGACTCCTACTTAGGCGGTTCTTGATGGGGTGGCAGGATTGTGTTGGTATATCACTGCATTTTCTTTGCACTCTGTGATGGTGTCTGTTGGACTTCAACAAATGTCTTGCTAAGAAAGCTACCCAGCTGTTTGTCTTCAGGTTTTTAGTGCGTGTGTCTTACCTGGAAATTTACAATGAAGAAGTGCGGGACCTGCTAGGAAAAGACCAGACACAGAGATTAGAGGTGAGCCTGCTGTTCTGAATGTGATGTTTGTTTTGAATCAGTGAGTGATACTGTATTTTAAAGACCAGAGAAGCACTGGAAAGGAAGTGGGAGGTTGGGCTCCTCAGCCCATGTACTATTTCCTTTAAGATACAGTAGCTGGATAGCACTACTGACTTCTCTGAATCTTCCACCCGGTCAGTTGCATAGGGAGAAACTGGCTGTTCCATCTGAGTCAGTTTGGTGTCTGCAGTTCCACCCCAAAGGCCCCTCAGCAGTCTTTCTAGGAATTGGAGACTGAGATTTGAAGTCACTATTTGCCACCAGGGGAAGCCAGGGGAATGTTGTCCTGCATGAGTCTTTATTCCTTAGCTGCTCTGATTCTGAGTGTTGGAGTGGTTTATGTGCAAACCAGAACCTGGAGGAGTAAATCACTGTACTATTATAGTACCACTGAAAATTGCTATCGGGGATCTCCTAAGGATGCTCGGTCTAAACTGTTTCTCTCTTAGGTTAAAGAGAGGCCTGATGTGGGAGTTTATATCAAAGACCTTTCAGCTTATGTCGTAAACAATGCAGATGATATGGACAGAATCATGACTCTTGGCCACAAGAACCGTACGTAGCCTTGCTGTGGGCAGGTTTATAGCTCAGGGAGAACAAAGGTCTGGTTATGAGACCACAGTAAGAGATTGTATTGGGTTTGTGTGGTGGGGTTTTGGTAGTGGGGAAGGGGCTGCAGTGGCGGCTCCTGTGAGAAGCTGCTAGAAGCTTCCCTGGCTCCAAGTCAGACCCACCTCTGGCCAAGGCTGAGCCCATCTGCAGTGGTGGTAGTGCCCCTGGGAGAACAGATTTAAGAGGGGAAACCTGCAGCGGGGGAGGAGATTGGAATGTGAGAGGAACACCTCTGCAGATACCGAGGTCAGTGAAGGAGGGGGAGGAGGGGTGCTGGAGGAGGGGGTGCCCCTGCAGCCCGTGGTGAGACAGCAGGCTGTCCCCCTGCAGCCTGTGGAGGTGAGTGGGCGACCAGATGCCCACTTGCAGCCTGGGGAGTACCCTGAAGAAGGCTGTGATTCTGTGGGAAAGCGCACGCTGAAGGATTGAACCCTGTGGAACGGACCCACTCTGGAACAGTTCATGAAGAACTGCAGCCTGTGGGAAGGACTCACGTTGGAGAAGTTTGTGGAGGACTGCCTCCTGTGGGAGGGACACCATGCTGGAGCAGGGGAAGAGTTGAGAAGTCCTCTCCCTCAGGAGTGAGTGAGCGGCTATGTTGTGCTTTGTTGCCAGCTGGGCTTAAACCATGACAGAGATCCTAGTCCTAATGCTGGAGAGATTACTCAGCTGAGCAGTGCAAAAAGGATATTTCCTCCCAACCTCCTTTTGTGCAGGGGCAGGTGAAGAAGGCTGGGCCTCCCACATCAGCCAGTGCCAGTGGGAGAAATGGCAAAGGGCAGGATGCAATGAGGGCAGTCAGTGTTGTTGGAACTACTAGTGTGTGTCTTGGTCCTTTCCCCTCTTCAGTTCTGATCAGTATGAACAACTAGCCCTGTGCTGTGGTTTGTTCTCTGGAAGACTTAGCAAGCTCAGATCCTTTTATGACCTGAAGTTTTGACTACTGTTGCTCTTGGCATGGATTGCTGTGTTCTTATTTCTCAAAATACAACTGTTTTCAGGGATCAGCTGTGAATACCTTAGGCTACTGATCTTTGTAGCCGTAGAGAAACAAATGAGAACTACTGCTGCTCTTGGGATGGCAGTCTGTGGTTGGCTTAGAGCTACAGCAGGCTGTAATGCTTCTGCTAGTTCAGATTGGAGATGTGCTACAATCTCAGTGCACAAGAATACAGTTTGCTGCTGAGTCTGAGCATCCCTCTTCCATCTTCTGAAAAACAAGCTTGGGTAAAGAGGCAGGGATAAGTCTCCTTTGAGAGCAGGAAGAGTGTTACAGGAGGATGTGATTCCTTCTGAAGACATCATTGCTTTTTCTCTCTATTCAAAGGTTCTGTTGGTGCCACAAACATGAATGAGCACAGCTCTCGCTCGCACGCCATCTTCACTATCACTATTGAGTGCAGTGAGAAGGGGGTTGATGGAAACATGCACGTGCGCATGGGCAAACTGCATCTCGTTGATCTTGCTGTAAGTAGGACCACCTAGGTCTGCCATAATGCATGGTGGGTATGGCTGCTCATGTATGCACTGCTGAAGGCACAGTAAGTGGCATGTCCCATGTTTCACAGCTAAAGCCCAGACTTCTGTTTGACATTCGACTTCTAGGAAGTGTTCACTTGGGGTCTTAAATTAGAGGTGTACCAGGAAGAGTCTTCAGTGTAGCTAGAGCCTGCCCCAGTAAAAGGGCTTTCTTGCTTCTATAAATTAATCATTAAATGGATAAACTACATTGGAAAGAGCTCTCTGGACAGCAGAACTAGGTCTTTGCAAGAGTTGGGTTGTTTTTTTTTTTTTGAGGGTTGTGACCATGCAGTTCATCACTTGCAGGTTCCCTCTCTCTGTCACTCGCTTTGAACCAATGTAATTGTACTGATAAAATGTGTCTTTAGCCCAAACTTTACACTGGAGTATCTTTCCTTGGAGAAGATGTGGGAAAGGGGAGACTAAAGGCATTCAGTGTCTGCATGTTAACTTTATTTACGTGATGTATGTTTAGGTTGCTCTATCAAACTCTAAAATAATTGTAGTGTTGCTTTTCTCCCTTGATCTGCTGATAGGAAAGGTTGGAGATGGTGCTTAGCAGCTCTAGCTGAGGTGCCTCATGACTGCTGACTTGCTTTTCATAACATTTTTGTTCATGGGGACAAAATCTCCTTTTTCCCAGCTGCATTACTTTGAGCAATCCAGAATTTGCTAGCACTGAAAGCTTCAGTTAAGATCTGTTTGACTTGTCTCTTTAACAATGTCTGAGGTACTTATCCAGGTTCTCTCATAATGGATGAGGAGGTTAGTGACATGGCTGCTAGCAAGACTTCAGGTGTAGCTGATCCTATTTGGAGGAGGGAGATGTATTAGAGGATCTGTTTTAACTCCTGCTTCTGCTTCCTGTTCCCTTTCCAGGGTTCTGAAAGACAGGCAAAAACTGGAGCCACGGGGCAGCGACTGAAGGAAGCTACTAAGATCAACCTCTCTCTTTCCACACTGGGGAACGTTATCTCTGCGCTGGTGGATGGCAAGAGTACCCATGTGCCCTACCGAAACTCCAAACTTACACGGCTCCTTCAGGATTCTCTGGGGGGCAACTCCAAAACCATGATGGTAAGCTGAGAGGTGCCCTTTCCAGTGCCAGCTATTGAGCTGCATTTTTACAGGGATAGCATAGTGACTTTGCCATGAGAACAGCCTGGAGTTTACCTCTTTATTTCAGAGCTGTTCGCAGCTGAGAGAACCTTCTGTGTGCATCTTTTTCTATCTTTTTCTCTTTGCCTCTGTACAGATGAGGTTCTGAACACAGTGCAAGTGTACATATGTGTGTAAGATCAAATGGAAGCTGTGCTTGGGTAGCCAAAAGCAGCTTTGGTGTAGAAGCAGCTGGAAAGCTTGGGAAAGAGTAGCAGTGTGAGACTGGCAGAGCTGGGGATGAGTGCCTGAAATTACTTGTTCTGGGCTCTGATGCTCGGTCCTCCATGTGTCACAGTGTGCAAACATTGGACCAGCAGACTACAACTACGATGAGACTATCAGCACTCTCAGGTATGCAAACCGAGCCAAGAACATAAAGAACAAGGCCAGGATTAATGAAGATCCCAAGGATGCTCTGCTCCGCCAGTTTCAAAAAGAAATTGAAGAGCTTAAGAAAAAACTGGAAGAAGGTGAGATTTCCCTTCCTCCTAGTGTTTCTCTCCATACCAATGCTCATTCTTTTTGCGTGTGAATGTTCTTTGCTATTTTAAGATGGTCACACGAGTTTGGTAGCTGGTGCAGGCTGGTGTCCTGGTTTTGTTTGCCATGCTTGGTTCCAGGAGAGGTGTCCCAAGGGCAGCGTGGTGGTGGCCCAGCGGGGGCCCGGGGTTGCCCGCTAGGTGGCACTTGGCACTGGGATAAGTGATGGCTTCTGGGCTGAGGGAGGTGAGCCCGGTGAGCAGGAGCCCAGCTGGACACCGTGCAGGGAATTAAAATGTACCGTAACGAAAGGTCAAATGTTTTCCCTGTTTGAGGAGGAGGGATGCATTTTTGGGGAGAAAAAAATCAACCAAATCTATGGAGCTAGAACTGGGGCTGACTTTCAAACAATGCATAGAGAAACAAGAAGCTTCTTCAAACCCTGTAACTTCATGGCCCTGTGACACTGTTAGTCCATCAACATTGAAGGACCCTGCCAGAGGGATGCTTACTAAACAGTGACCTTGGCACAACATCTCTCTCCAGAGAGATGCTCACAGCACAGAACAGCTGTAGCAGTAACTCCAACATGGCTTGCTGCTTGGAGTCTGCCCCATTCAGGAGAAGCAGGAAAGGGTCAGTAATGCCTTCTTCAAGGGTTGGGAGCTGGGTGTAGCTGTTTCATCCCTGGTGGGCTGAGGGTGGCTTCTTAAATTTTAGACTCTAAGCTACAGAAAAAAATAGGTCTTATGATTGCTAATGTTACTGGGAGGCCAGGATGTTAAATGTTGGATTCTATTCAATTTGGTTTCCAAACTCAGCCTGAAACATCTGAGCATTGTGTCTGCAATGGCAACAATGATAAACATTTGTGAAACTGGACATTTTTCTCAATTAACAGCCATTTAGCTTCATGTATACAGGTGTAAAATTAAGTAGCAAGTCTGTGTGTACTTTGTTCATCTGACCATTTTCTCTTCTATCTGTGATGGAAGAGGATGTATGGGGAGATCCTGCTAGGAAAACTTTGTAGCTTAATACTTCAGCAGTGCAAGGATGCTTTATTTCGCATGAAAAGCATCCACTTGAGCTTTAACATATACAAGCTGGCTTCACAGCATTAGATTGCTTATCTTGATTTTCCCTAAGTTTCCTGAGCCATGGGAAGCTGTCTGTCTGCTCAACAGTTAAGGATTTCTGCAGATGCTCATAAGCTGATGTCAGACACTGCTGGGTTTGGACAAATGCTGCTGTCACAGTAACAAGCTGATATGAAGCGCATCAAAAAACATGCTCTTCTGTTCTAGGGGAAGAGATATCTGGTTCTGAGACCAGTGATTCTGAAGAGGAGGATGAAGATGATGATGGGGAGATTGGAGAGGACGGGGAGAAGCGGAAGAAACGGCGGGGTAAGGCAGTAGAGATTCCTGTCAGTGCCACCAGTCCCCTCTTATCCAGGAGCTGGTGTCAGAAACTGTAGCCAGAGCCAGGTGGGGAAAAGTGCAGTTGTAGAGCTGCCCTACTGCCGCTGCAATTATCATGCCTCTCCTAGAAACGAAGCTATTTGGTGCCGTCTCTGTAGATGGACAGCTCTGAACCTGTGTAGTATCTGCTTCCACTTGGGTAGTTCTGCTTGTGGTGGCTCCCTGGTTGCTGCAAGGTGTCTGTGTATGGCTTGTGACTGGTGGTGTGGAACTTCCCCTGCTCATAGAGGTGGGAGGAAGAAGACACCAAAGACCAGTGGTAGGCAGATGTAGGTTTTCATAACCATGGGAATTGTTGGAGGGGAATTTTGGCTGTGGTTTAGGCAAAGGATTCATCCGTCTTATGGATGTTCAGGAACTGACTTTTCTGGTGTCCTATTTTATGTTGATAAAGGAAAAAACTTGACCTCTGGATGTCTTTGTGCGAGCTGAAAAGCTGAATGGGAGCTGCATATCCCTTGTTTGGGAGCACTCTGGAAATCCCATGGTGAAGTTTGCTTTGTTCTACACCCGTGTTAAACTACTGCATAACATCTAAAGCCCAAGGGATGTTGCTGAACCTAGAACTGCAGGTCACTGTGTACCATGGGATGCTGTGGCTTCCAGGGAGCTTGCTATGCCCCTAGAACCCCTCTGATGTTTCTTCATGGGGAGTAGAGAAGTCAAGCCCAGTGCTACACCTCAACTTCCAGCTTCTCTAGTAATTTTGACATTCAAACTGCTTTCCTGTCCTGAAGCACCCACATCTTTTTAAAAAATTCCTGTTAAAGCATTCCTGCTTTAGATGTATTCTCTTCATTTTGGTATCTAAGTAGAGTTGTAAATGACCTTTGTCATACCTTTGGTGAGAGGGGTAACAACTTCATTTTTCACCTTTTGGTAATTTCTAGAAGCGAAAAGATTGACCACTATCGCCATCAAGAACCAAGTCCTGCCCAGATCTCCTCCCAAGAGGAGACCACCTTCAAAATGCTGCCTGAAAGGAGTAGAGGGCAAATAACTCTGACTTACTCAACTTCCAGACAGGCTACTCTAGTTACGTAAGGGTGCTGCTCAGCAGAAGTATGCACAGTAACTGTCCCTGTGTAAGCTGATTCTGCCTTCCAGAGGGAAAAGTGCACATTGCCATGTACATAAGACTGGAAAGGACTCTTGGTCACTGAATCCTCTGCTACTGCAGATATCCACAGCCTTCTCCACTATGATCTGGTTTTCTGTGCTGTTGTTGCTTGAAATGGAAGCTGCCTTGGCATGTTGTTTTAAGCTGTAGGCTGGTTCAGATGGGTTTTAACTGAAGTGTCTTTCTGAGCATGCTATTTTGTGCTGGGAAATGGTGGCTTTGCAAGCTGTCTGGGAGGGATCCTAGCAAATGCTTCTTAATGGGAACTTGTGCCTTTTTGAAGTAGGTTTCTGGCCCTTCTGGGTTTCCTTCCTTTAGAACTAACTTCCCATCTGCATGTTTCTTCCTTTCTGGGTTTTTCTGTGGGACGCATTTCTGTTTTCCAGGCAGTAGCAGCAGCAGTAGTTCAGACTCCACATGTTCTGTCATAGAGAAACCTCTGGATAAGTCCTTCACTAGTGAGTGGGAGCTCTTAAGTCCTTTAAGCTTTGGCCTTTCCATAATCTGTACACTCCATTTTGCAATGTCGCACTCTTCCCCGCTATGTCCGTTGGAAAGATAAACCTGAACTCTTAACTTCGCTAAAGCATGCCTTTCCTTTCTTTGCTGCTTCCATGCTTGAAACAGTTGTTCAATGTGCACATTGTTAACCAGATATGTGAGAGAATAGGAAGCAATTTAGTATGCTGCTTGAGCAAGATTCAAAGACAAATGAGAAATAATAGGTTAAAAAAAGTTTGCAACTTCTGTGTTAAACACTCCCTCTAAAATATCAGGAAAAAGTCTGAGCTAACTTTATGGGAGCTGCTGCAATATGAGTTCATAAAAAGGACAGCAAGACATATGAAATGGGTTGTGGTATGTTATATTGGACTCTGCCTTCTCAAAATTAATTTTGGAGAAAATGAATGGAGCAGTCAATGATCAAGCAACACAAGGTTTATACTTGCAAGGAAAACGTGGGAATACTTGGTTAATTGGCTTTATTTTGGCAGATACTTAAAAAACAAATCCTCAGTGGTGGTTGGGTTTTTTTTAACTGCCCCATGACATTAAGTTCTTGGTCACTGTGGGACTTAGTTCAGAACAAGGGATCTAGATATTGGTCTAGCAGTGAGGAAAGTCTGGTCTGCTCCTGGTCAGAGAGAGGGCTCTGTCCCTTTAAAAACCCTACAGTCAATTAGTGATGACTGAAGAAATAAATCGTATCTCGGGACTTGGCTTGTAGGGACTTCACCCACTGTTGTGGTTATCCTGTGCTGATGCAGTCCACTCTCCTCTCTGTGTGGAGAGAGTCTGCAAAGTATTGCTATATAGTTATACTTCAATCAAATTTATACTAGTTATGTTAGTGGAAAGCATCAGCTCAGATAAAGTATGGTAGCAGGTTAAGAAGGATCACAACCTAAAGGAGACCTTTGGTGGGTCATATGATGGTAGGCTTGGAAATCTGCTTGCTTCAAAATTGCTCTTTCAAAGCTTGCTTGAAACCTGGATATTTTATTTGGATGGGGACAGTTAATAGCAAACTGCTGATGTGGCAGTGGGTGGATGAGTCCATCTCCTGCAAGTTTGCAGGCAGCTCGGTTGTGGAAGTTGGACTGGGCTTTTGGCGATTAGGATAAGCGTGGCTGTTTGTGGTTTGGGATATTAACTGTCCTCAAGTGTGACCCTTCTGCATGTGGTGTCTTTCATTATCCCTTTCCTGTCCTGCCTTTTTTGCTGCACTTGCTTGAATAACCAAAGCTGGCTATATACCTCTATGGAAGCATCAGTTACTGCAAATTAACCTACTAACACCCTGTGTAATTAAATGGAGAAATCTTGTGCTGAGACTCCCTATGTGCAACTGTCATGTATCTTGCAAAGAATTGGCTTGGAAACTTGGTTAAAACTTAGAACGAGTCTTCTGTATGCTAATATTTTACAGGTAATATAACAGAATTGGCTATCTTGAGCGGGGGGGACGGGAGGGAAGCATTAAGTCTCTTATTGAAGAAATCTACCCTCTTTAATTGTTTCTTAGGGCATGATCTTTGCGGCAGGCTCATAATGTTACATTTAGATTCTGCATTGCATTGAATGGGCAGAAGAATGCAAGAGTGAGCTGAAGATTATCCTGGATATGCAAAGCACTCTGAAGTACAGAAACTTGCTCTGCTTTAGCACAAAATCATGATGCATTAATGTTTGCTTTAATGGAGTTTTTTTTAGTGATGATTATCCTGTGTTTTCTACTCTAGAAACATGCGTATAGAATTAATGTTTGTTCTGATGCTGATGATCTTTGTCCAAAATGATCAAAGCAATAATATATTTTCTTTCCTCCTCTTTTTATGTATGCTGCCTCTCTGCGATTTGCTTTCTACTTCTTAATACAAGATCAAGCAGGTTGGTGTAATTGATTTCCACCTTCTTATAATACAATTGCAGAGCTTTTGAAAGGGTCTTACAACTTGGTTTTGTTCACCTTTTTCTCCTAAACTGAGAATATATAGGGCTGTGTACTAGCAGTAAGAAGCCTTTATCTGGCTTACCTTTTTTTATATGATGAGCTCTGTATAGCACTTTGAGAAAGCTTCTCACTCAAAGACTAATTAGAGAGATTTTTTCCACCACAAATCCAGAAATAAGTGCTTATTATCCGATTCCAAAGTTTAGCAGATAAAAACTAAGACACTGTTTGCTGTAGTGCTGAAGTCCTTACCTTGCCACAAGACTAATTAATTCTCTTGTGTGTGTGAACATGTGTACAGATATGTACCTATGTGCATGCATGTTTACAAATACACTGCATTTTGTCTGTCTGCTAGAGGTCATACATGTATATAAATAAAGCTGAATGCCATGAAGACTGGAGGAGAGGGAAGCCTTTTACCGAGTAACTTCCTTGAGCATGTTCTGACCATGTGAATTATGTCACTGTGAAAAACAGTCCCTTGACAGTTGATGGCTTCTGTTAGTTTATAGGCACCTGGATTCTACGTTGTAGGTTTTGTTGGTTTTTTTTTTTTCCATGTCTGGAGAAGAGCAAAACAAGAAAATGAAGAATTTGCTTGTAGTGAATAAAGGGAGATTGAGGACTTGTGGGAGACTTGTGAATTTGAGGAAATTTATGTAGGCTGGGCTTGCTCTCACTCCAAATAATCCCCAAGGATCTCTGTGTTCACCTGCCTTAGGCACTCTTGGGTTTACAATGAAAATTGACTCAAGACTTGTGGAGTGACTTCCAAGAGCAGCAGCCTCACACTTTTGTTCAAAATCACAGGTGTTTGGGACCAACCCTTCAGGCTGATAGGTTCAATGAGTTGCTCTGGCCACTTCCTTTGTAACCCTCAATGAAATGCACCTGGTTTGCTCCAGTAGTAGTGATGTAAATAGACAGTTGATTAAGTCACAGCAAACCTCAGTACTTTCAAATCTGTAGGTAATCACTGTTACATAGATCAAATACCATAAAAAAGTTTTTCTTTAATTGCCTGTTTTTCATAGGGCTGTTCTGAATTTCTCTAGTCTCTGTATTTTCATAGTAGTGCGTTCGTAAAATGTCTACGTGCTCACTTTGCAGTAGGTAAACCTGTAAGGAGGACAATGAATGAGGGGTGTGGTGGGGATGCTAATGTGAAATTTGAGTATGTAACTCTTGGTAGCTTAGCTCTTGTAGCTGTAGATCAAGGCAGTCTTCCATTTTCCTTCATTTGGCCTAATCTACATCGTTAGAACATCTGAATTTCCAGCTCAGACTTTTCTTTTGGCACTGTTCCTTCTCCAAGTGTTCTTTATGCTTTCTATTTTGGGGTCATTGTGTTATAGTGTTATATAGCAGTCCTCCTCTGTAGGAACTGTGACAACTGGTCAATGTTAGAATGGGATTTGAAACAGAGTTGTGCACAGCTTGGAGCTGATATCTAATTAAATTAATTTTTGTTAAATGCAACTACTGAATCTGAACTTGAAAAAAAAATGCTGTGATACAGAGGCTGTCTTATCTTTCTGTGAACTAATTTGTTTTCTCTATCTCTTCCAAAGGCAAAAAGAAAGTTTCCCCTGATAAGATGGTAGAGATGCAAGCAAAGATTGAAGAAGAGAGAAAAGCTCTTGAAACTAAGCTTGATATGGAAGAAGAAGAAAGAAATAAAGCCAGAGCTGAACTGGAGAAGAGAGAAAAAGACTTGCTTAAAGCTCAGTGAGTACCCTGCTCTGAGCAGTTTGTGTGGTCGTGTGTTTTTTTTCCTTCCTTAATCTACAATTCAGTTATGGATATCTGGAGATGCATAGTGAGGTGCCTGTCAAACTTTGTATAAACTGAACATCAGCTCTTGCTATTGAAATGAAAGAGGAGCTTACTCTGCTTTCAGAGTTTAGAGCAGATGGAAAAGACAAACTATCCTTTTGCTGCTTCTTTCTTCTCTTAACTTTAACTAGTTGTGCAAGATAGCCTAGAAACATAAATGAATCCTCCAAACCCTGGAGACCTGTGAAGAGCAGCAATACTGCTATACTGCTTGATCAGTGGGCAATAGCTGTGTAGCAAGCCAGGTTTCCTGCAGCACGCTGTCACAAGCGTGTCATTTTGGGTGTAGGGGTTCTCCACTCCGGAGCTGAAAAGCTGCTGAGATCACACTGGCCCATGCAAATAGGACAATCCTGTTGTCAGAGGCTGCTCCAACAGCAGCCAGCATTCCTGGTTTGCATCTCAGCTGCTCTGTCTTGATCTCTGTTAACTTGCTTCCATTCCTGCAACTGCCTCCAGGCATCTCTGTGCTGGCAGACCCTTTGAGGGGGGGGTGCCTTGGGTAGCCTGGTAATATTGCTGGTGCCTTGCAGCGTCTCACAGAGGGGACTTGCCGTAGGAGAGACTTCTCTGCTGACCTGGTTTTGATTGCAAGAAAGTGATGGGAGCTGGAGCTCAGGGAACTCCCTGCATCCACTTGCACTGCCTCACCCCCACTTAAACCCTTGGCAGCAAGACAAGTTTTTCCAGCCCTGTGAATGCTGTCTGGGCTGTAAAACTGACCTGGACCTGCTGCCTTGCGAGCACTGTAGGATAGGAAGTTTTACACTTACCTGTCTCTCTAGACAAGAGCACCAGTCCCTGTTGGAGAAACTGTCTGCATTGGAGAAGAAGGTGATTGTGGGAGGAGTGGACTTGCTGGCTAAAGCAGAGGAGCAAGAGAAGCTTCTAGAAGAATCAAATATGGAACTGGAAGAGCGAAGGAAGAGAGCAGAACAGCTTCGCAAGGAGCTTGAGGAGAAGGAGGTGGGGTTATATGCTGTAGCTGTCTGAAAATAGCAATGGCGGGACACACTGTGTTGTGTGCCTTGGCATTGCTCACGTGGATGAAATGTGGCTCTACTCTGAAAGCAGAGCAGAAGCGAACCACTTTGGAGGCTGTGTGTTGGCAGTGCTCACCTGTAGGGCGCTGCGATCACTGTGGATCTGAGCCAGCTTGGCTAAGCCGGGTCTCTGTGCCCTTGGCAAATGCTTTGTTTCGTTCAAGTAGTTTCTCCTCTTGTTCATACTATTGCAGATAGCTTCTTTGATTATGTTAATGTGTGAATGTCTGTGCTAAATGTTGCACACAGCAAGAACGCTTGGACATCGAGGAGAAGTACACCAGTCTCCAGGAAGAAGCACAGGGGAAAACCAAAAAGCTGAAGAAAGTTTGGACCATGCTTATGGCTGCAAAATCAGAGGTTAGTGTCTGAAGCCCTCAGCCTGCAATCACGTGAGGGACTATAGGTGGGAAGGGTAAGCCATCAGTTTTGTAACACTGGAAAAAGTACCATATGTTTAGAAATGTCTTTCTGCGCTGTCCGTTTGCCTCGTGTAATTGAAAAAGATCTAATTAAGTCTGGTGTCAGAGCTTCACAGGGGCATGTTGTAGAGCTTTTCCCCAAGCCAGGTTGAGAGGGGATAGGTGTGAGACCCTGAGATATTCCCAGCTTCAAGGAAAAACACTGGTTATTTCTGAAACAAAATAAAAGTTGTCTGCTGGCAGCCCAGTCTCCTGCTCTGCAGCAGCCTGAGTGCTCCTCTGCTCTTAACTGTCTGTCCTTTCTGCCTGTTGCCCTTGTTACTTCTTCCTCAGTCACTGGATCAGTGTGTCCTTTGGCTGGTATCTAGAGTTCCTGTTTCATGAAAAGTGTGTTTTGTCTTTGGGATCAGATATTTTCCCTTGAAATCTTGCCAGGGATGTAACTTGTCTGCACACTCTTCATCTGCTCTTAGCTGGTGCAGAGCTTGGATTGGCAGAAGGCCAGTTTTGTTTTTATGAAACTGAAAACTTAATGCTACTTTTAGCCATCTCTGAGCTGGAACGTTTCAGAGGGTTTATTCTTCAGAGAGAAATATTCTAGTACTTATTAACCAGAGTTTGCTTTTGTTTCCTAAAAACCTTGTATAGGCAGAAGACTGTTCTCTTTTAGGCTGTTACCATGTCTTAAGCTAGCTCTGATGTCTCTCAAATGCCTGGTTTGTCTTCAGATGGCAGATCTGCAACAAGAGCATCAGAGGGAGATTGAAGGATTACTAGAGAATATTCGGCAGCTGAGCAGGGAACTTCGCCTTCAGATGCTTATCATAGACAACTTCATTCCTCAGGACTACCAGGTAAAGACAAAGAACCTAAGATTGTGATGTAGGATTGTGCTGTGCACGCTGAGCCCTCTAGCTTTTATTCTGTCCAACAGATGGAATGAGTTGGCTTCTTTTCCTCTTCATGAGGTATTCACAGTGAACTGATTGACACTTGTCTGTTAAGTTGTAGCACAAATGAGTTGGTGTGTACTGCTGTGAGCCTTTGTTTTCTGTGGCTTAGCTGAGCAGGTGCAACTTGGTTGCATTCATGTGTTTGTGCCATTCATAGAATCATAGAATCATAGAATCATTTTGGTTGGAAAAGACCTTCAAGATCGAGTCCAACCATTAACCATGCCCCCTAAACCATGCCCTGGAGTACCCTGTCCACTCGCTTTTTGAATGCCTCCAGGGATGGTGAATCAACCACTTCCCTGGGCAGCCCATTCCAATGTTTGACAACCCGCTCAGTAAAAAAATTTTTCCTAATATCTAACCTAAATCTCCCTTGCCTCAACTTGAGGCCATTTCCTCTTGTCCTATCTCCAGACACCTGACAGAAGAGACCAACACCCACCTCACTACAGCCCCCTTTCTGGTAGTTGTAGAGAGCGATAAGATCTCCCCTCAGCCTCCTCTTTTCTAGACTGAACAACCCCAGATCCTTCAGCCGTTCCTCATAAGACTTGTGCTCAAGGCCCCTCACCAACTTGGTTGCCCTTCTCTGGACACGCTCCAGCACCTCCATGTCTTTCCTGTAGTGAGGGGCCCCAAACTGAACACAGGACTCGAGGTGCGGCCTCACCAGTGCCGAGTACAGGGGAACAACCACCTCCCTGTTCCTGCTGGCCACACTGTTTCTGATACAGGCTAGGATGCGATTGGCCTTCTTGGCCACCTGGGCACACTGCTGGCTCATATTCAGCTGGCTGTCAACCAGCACACCCAGGTCTTTCTCTGCCGGGCAGCTTTCCAGCCACTCTTCCCCAAGCCTGTAGCGCTGCATGGGGTTGCCGTGACCGAAGTGCAGGACCCGGCACTTGGCCGTGTTAAACTTCATACAATTGGCCTCAGCCCATCGATCCAGCCTGTCCAGATCTCTTTGTAGAGCCTCCCTACCCTCAAGCAGATCGACCCTGCCTCCCAACTTGGTGTCGTCTGCAAACTTGCTGAGGGTGCACTCAATCCCCTCATCCAAATCATCAATAAAGATATTAAACAGAACAGGGCCCAACACCGAGCCCTGGGGAACACCACTCGTGACCCGCCGCCGACTGGATTTCACCCCATTCACCACTACCCTCTGGGCTCGGCCATCCAGCCAGTTTTTCACCCACTGAATAGTGCACTTATCCAGGCCACAAGACGCCAGCTTCTCAAGGAGTATGCCATGAGAGACAGTGTCAAAGGCCTTGCTGAAGTCTAGGAAAATAACATCGACAGCCTTTCCCTCATCCACTAGGTGGGTCACCTGGTCATAGAAGGAGATCAGGTTGGTCAAGCAGGACCTGCCTTTCGTAAACCCATGCTGACTGGGCCTGATCCCCCTCTTATCTTGGACTTGCCATGTGAGTGCTTTCAAAACAAACTGTTCCATAATCTTTCCTGGTACCGAGGTCAGGCTGACAGGCCTGTAGTTCCCCGGATCCTCCCTCCGACCCTTCTTATAAATGGGAGTCACATTGGCAAGCCTCCAGTCCTCTGGGACCTCCCCTGTCGACCAGGAACGCTGATAGATGATAGAAAGTGGCTTGGCAAGGACCTCTGCCAGTTCCCTCAGTACTCTTGGATGGATCCCATCAGGTCCCATAGATTTGTGAGTGTCCAGATGGCGCAGCAGGTCCCTAACTAATTCTTCCTGGATTAAGGGGGGTATGTTGTGCTCTTCATCCTTACCTTCCAGCTCATGAGGTGGAGTACCCTGAGGATGACTGGACTCACTATTAAAGACTGAGGCAAAGAAGGCATTAAGTACCTCGGCCTTTTCCTCATCACTGGTTGTTACGTTCCCTTCTGTATCCATTAAAGGATAGATATTCTCCTTGGTATTCTTTTTACTGTTAACATATTTGTAAAAACATTTTTTGTTGTCCCTTACGATAGTGGCCAGATTTAGTTCTAGCTGAGCTTTCGCCTTTCTAACTTTCTCTCTGTATGATCTAACAAGATCCCTGTACTCCTCCCAAGTTGCCCACCCTTTCCTCCAGAGATGATAAACTCTCCTTTTTTTCTTAAGTCCTAGCAAAAGCTCCCCATTCAGCCAGGCCGGTCGTTTTCCTCAGCGGTTTGACTTGCGGCACACGGGAATAGCCTGGTCCTGAGCCATTAAGATTTCCTTTTTAAAGAATGTCCATCCCTCCTGGACCCCTTTGCCCTTCAGGACCGTCTCCCAAGGGACTCTCCCAACCAGTGCCTTGAAGAGGCCAAAGTTAGCCCTCCGGAAGTCCATAGCGGTGGTTTTGCTGACCACCTTCTTTGCCTCACCAAGAATTGAAAATTCTACCATTTCATGGTCACTAAGCCCCAGATGGCCTCCAACCACCACACCTCCCACCAGTCCTTCCCTGTTCGTAAACAACAGGTCTAGCAAGGCTCCTCCCCTGGTTGGCTCACCCACCAGCTGTGTCAAGAAGTTATCTTCCACACACTCCAGGAACCTCCTAGATTGTTTACTCACTGCTGTGTTGTATTTCCAGCAGATGTCTGGAAAGTTAAAGTCCCCCACGAGGACAAGGGCACACGATTCTGAGACTACTGCCAGCCGCTTGTAGAACGATTCATCTGTCTCTTCAACCTGGTCAGGCGGTCTATAACAGACTCCCAGCACAATATCTGTCTTATTGGCTTTCCCTCTCATCCTCACCCATAAACACTCCACCTTGTCATCAGAATCGTGTAGCTCTGAACAGTCAAAACATTCCCTAACATAAAGAGCCACCCCACCACCTCTTCTACCTTGCCTGTCCCTTCTGAAGAGCTTGTAGCCATCCATTGCAGCACTTCAGTCCTGGGAGTCATCCCACCACGTTTCCGTGATGGCGACTTAAGTCATATCTATCCTGCTGCACAATGGCTTCCAGCTCCTCCTGTTTATTGCCCATGCTGCGTGCGTTGGCATAGATGCATTTGAGCTGGGTCATCGAATCCACCCCTAACATTGGCATGCTGCCCCCAGGCTCATCTCTGGTGCACCTAGTTTTATCCCTTGCCCCCTTCGAACCTAGTTTAAAGCCCTTTTAAATGGATAAATCCATTATCTGGATTGTTAGAACCAGGTGATGTTAAAATAGAAAAGATGTTATTGTCAAGTGACTCTTGTAACCTTGTGGACTTCTGCTTGAAGTTCAACTGGAAGAATATCAGTTAGTGGGTGCATTTGGCTCCAAACCAGCACAATGATGTGAATAACAAATGCAGAATGGCTTTGTTGTATTTCTCGGGGGATTTTGATAACTTTGGCTACAATTCCATGGTTATGGAATCTTTTTAAGGGAAGCAGTGAATAATGTGTTGGGGGTTGTAAGCAGGGGGATATACTAATCTCAGTTCTCTTGCAGCATGTTTTCCTAATGGTTTAAAAAAAAAAAAAAATCACATTCACCATGTATTTAGTTGGTATATTCACTGTGAGCCCATGCTCTGGGTTTGTTCAAAACCTCTTTTTTTCCACTGTGCTTGAAGTTGTGCTTGCTAATGTCTGCTATTAATACAGAGTAGTAAGGCTGAACTTGGAACTCTTCACTTCTTGTTTTCTTTGTGACCCCACTATCCAGAAAATGAATGATGAGCTTAAATATGATGCACACTTTTAAATAGAAAATGTAAAAGTTATTTCCCTTAATCTTTCACTTTTTCCCATATTACAATGTGTGTTTATTGCTATCCCAATGGCATTGGCATAATGGGAAACCCACACTTTAGCGGGAACTCCAATGCATACATTTGGGAGTGGTCTTTTTTCTCTTCTGTAGTCTTCAGAGTGTAAATAGGGGTTTTTGAACATGATACAGTTGTCCTGATAAAAACAACTTGGAATGGTTAAGACTGTTCTTAGGCAGCTAGTCCAGGCCTTCAGGGATGTATGTTCTGGAAAATGCATCTGGAGGGTAGATTGTGCAAGTCTAACAATTATTGTTCTAATTTCTTTCTAGGAAATGATTGAAAACTACGTTCACTGGAATGAAGACATTGGGGAATGGCAGCTGGTAAGCTAGCCAACTGGCTCATGTACAAGCTAATGTTAGCACAAGCTTCTGAGGAGTTTAATTGAGCCCAGAAGTAAATTGATAAAGCTGTAGTCAGTTTTACTGTACACAGTAAACTTTACTAACAGACCTTTCTTTCTTTAAGAAATGTGTTGCATATACAGGAAACAATATGAGGAAACAGACGCCTGTCCTGGATAAAAAAGAGAAAGATGTGAGTGACTCTTTATAAGCATGTATTGAACTGCGTAGGTTTAAGTTCTGCTGCCTGTACCTACCACTGCATATTTATAGGGAAACTGTCCAATTTCGGTTTTATTTTCTTTTGAAGATGTGAGTCTTTCTAGTGTTACAAAAGCACCGTTGATCAGTGTATGAAATGATTCTGATGTTTTTGTTTTGTGGGGGTTTTTTGGGGTTTGTTTTTTTTTTTTTTTTTTTTAGCCCTTTGAAGTGGACCTTTCCCATGTTTACTTAGCTTACACTGAAGAAAGCTTGAGGCAATCTCTGATGAAGCTGGAGAGGCCGAGAACTTCAAAAGGAAGATCCAGGCCCAAGACGGGTAGAAGGTGAAGAACTTTGGAGTATCTATATGTAATGGGGGATTTACCCAGGGGAAGGCTTAAGTTTGTGCATGCAAACTTACCATGAGTCTTCAAACATTTGCTTAATGAGAAGACAAAATGCTAAAATTTTGCACGGTATAAAGTTTACCGCTGCCAAGTGTGACAGAACCAAGCTGAAAATCTCTTCACTACAGTAAAATCTTGTCCAGAAAGACTTGTCTGGGGATTTTTCTGATGCCCTTTTGCTGCATTCCTCTCTTCCAGCTTCTTGCTTTATTTTACTGTGTTCTCTGGTTCAGTTTAACATCTGACACATTGACAGTGCATATACTGTTATAACTGGGAAGTAATGTGCTGTTGGGGGAGATTTCAGCATGGGTTTTCTTGGTTATTTTTGGTTGGTTTTGACAAATGCTTGTGGAAGAGTAACATTCTGTAGTTTTGACTTGAAATGTGACTGGTCCCAGTCTGTCTTAGACAGCATAATGATGTGTGTATGGTGTTATTTTTCCCTTTCCTTTCTGCTCTCAAAACAGAAAACGTTCGGCAAAGCCAGGAGCCGTCATTGACTCTCTGCTGCAGTAGGTGTGACCTGTTCAGAATTGCCGTAAAAATCAGTGAGTGTATAAGGTTTGGCCAGAATATGGAATTCAAGAGATGGCACAGTTTGACATGGCTATAAAATCCATGCCTTGCTGGTATGGAGCTTTATTTTAAAAAAAATAAATGTATTTTTCCTTAGTTGCCCGTATATTGTATGTTATATTAACATAATATTAAACTGGTATATATGATGGTTGTGAAATTCCATGTGTTAAACGTGTTGTGCAGGGAAACTATTGTTGGCAATCCTTGTTGAAATGTATAGAAAATAAGGGTTCTAGATGTGTGTTTAAGTGCTAGATATGTTAGCTCAAAATGGTTGATGAAATCCTAAAATTTAAGGCTGGTAAATCTGATTTATGCCCTGCTTTGCACATAACTGGCAGCTTTCACTATTGTCGTCTGTTGCACTGATCTGTGAATGTGGTTGCTGCAAACCTTTAAGAGCATCAAACCCTTTTATTTAAATATTCCTCACTGTGGCTATTAACCTGATTGTATTGTGTATCAAATACACAGTCCTCTTCCCTTCATTTGCTGTCTTGCTGTACAAAGTAAGTAGTTGGCTAGGTGAAAAGTGAACTACAAAAGTCTGAGACTTCTGGGAAGGGACCATGCTCTGTTTAAGTGCAACAGAAAACAAGCGTGTTTAAGTAGTGCTTTTATTTTTGTCTATTTGTGTGTGATCTGCTGGCACTATGGAGAATGAGGCCTTTGCAAAGGCTGAAGAGCTGGGGTTTTTTCCTCCTTTTAAGGCTGTGTTGCAGCATTGCTTTGGCTGCTCTTTATGCTTCTGAGCTGGAAGTTTTTAAATGTATGTGAATTGTTTTGTAATCTGAAAAGCAGAGATTATTTAAGGGGAATGCTATAACACTAGGACTTGTGACCCCCAGGTCAGTTCAGCCTTGGGACTGTGAGCATTATGGCTCCATTTTCTCATCCCTGGCTACAAGGGCACTGGACCAGTGCTCTAAACTGAGGATGAATTTGACTCTCCTGTATTAAAACAGGCGTGAATTGCCCAATTTTCCCAGAACAGTAACATCCCCTGAAATAACTGATGCTGTTTGTGTTCCTGTGTAGACTGTATCATCTCGGGTTTCTGCCTATGCTCTGAGAGGAAAAAAATTCTGGTCTCTGATAATAACCATTTATTTGTGGTGGCTGCTCTTTTTCTTTGATATTTATGCTGCTAATAGACACATATCACTTTAATACATTGCTTTTGTGTCACAGAGAAAATGCATCTCCTTTGGATTGTGTGTGCTTTATAACTCATGCTGGAGCACATCAGCTGCAGGCATCTTAACAGCTCCCATGCCAGGGTGGTGGTAATTAGCTGTAACTTCCATGTAATCTTAGTGTTATCTAGAGGTTTAAAAAGCTGTGATTACTAATAGGAGAAATTGAGTCCTTAAGCATGACAGAAAGAACAAGACAGCTCCTTAGGTGTCCTGAGTTCTTGCTAGTAGCCATGTTTGCAATTACCAGAATGTTCTTGTGAAGTACTTTAGAGTAGTTAAAAGTTGATAGCCCTTTCTTACTGTCATGATGCTTAACTGGATGTACCTTGTGTCTCTCTAACAGGTCTGTAACAGGATCTGTAATAGTTAAAACTGGTCTTGTAAGGGCATATTTTGCTCTGGAGATATATTCAGTGCTATTCTAAATCGGTTGTAAGCTTCTCCCTGTTTTTTTAAATGTGTTTTTCAGGATCATGACCTAGAAGAATATACTGCTCTCTATTTTGGGGGGGAGGGAGTGTCACCTAAGTTCATACAAGATACAAACACTGGCATTTGTTTTCTGTAGCCTAGCACTTAGAGGTAAATAACCAGAATTTTTGTCAATCTAAGCTGTAGCTTGTTTTGCTCTTGAAGAGCTGACCTTACTTTGAATGTGCTTGGGTAGAGTTGGGTTATCTTGTGCTACATACTTCTCATCAAACAAGATGGATTGAAAATGGCTTAAATGCTGTTTTGTCTTAGGGCTTATGTCAGTTCTCAGTCCAAGCAGATAGATATGTAGTTTTGGCCTGTGCTAGTTCTCAGAACCAGGGGTAACTGTTGTATTTCCCTCTTGTGTTATGTCTTGTGCTAAGATTTATTGAATATGTTTTTAAGGAAGTGTCTCCTTCCAGAAAGACCATTGAAAATTCTTTTAACTGACAGACATCGGTGGCTTAAAGATACCACTGTGAACCATGACACTGCGTTTAAAATATTTAAAACTTAACTATAAAGGCGTATGCTTTACGATTTAATTAATGTTACAGTCCTGCTGCTGAAAACAATACTACTCTACGTATTTAAGTGAGCCTTGGGGCAGAGAAAACACTTATTAAATAATTGCTTGCACGGCTTTGTAATTGGCAGATTGGAGAAACTCATTGTAATCTCCTGTTACGGGGGCTTGGAGAACAAATTATCTGCTCTTACAAGAGGACTTTAAATAAAATGGAACGCTATCATGGTCATAATGATCTATCAGCTTGGCTTACCTCTTAACTGGTGTGTGTTGTTGAAGTTCTGGGAACTTTCTTTTAAAACCAGAGAGTCTGGCTTGCAGGTTTACCATATGGGCCTTCTCTGTAGCCCTGGACAATCTGTGAATGTCTAATGGGTCCATAACGTGTTTTAATGAGGAAGGGTTTTTTTAAGAGCTTAATAGAGCCATTCTCATCCCAGGTCAGTATGTGCTCTATAGTATTTATCAAAAATCACATTACCATAACATGTATATCGTGTGTGTTCATCCTTGCATCTTGCTACCAGAAGATTCCCCTCAGTCCAGAACATCGACCTTAACATTAAGGTTCTTGATGCTTTATGTTGTTTAACGTTGTGTAAATGAATTACTTCATATTTAACTTGTTCCTGATCCTTTCTTTAAGAGGGGAAAATGGTCCTTAGTGCCTTTCACTGACTACACTGTCTGCACATGTCCAGCTTTCACCTTTCTCAATGGTTTGCTTCATTGGTCCTGTATATAGGAAAACCCGCTAGTCTGTTTGTATAATTTGTCTTCCTATTTATTGGTTTTCTAACTCTGTTTATTTCTGATTATTCTTTGTTTTATGATTAAACTTTATTCATTACACTGTATATATCAGTATTGTGTCCCTGGAGCATGTTCATACCATGAAATAAAATTCTTGATTCCTAGTTCCACCTCTGTGTGTGTTTTTCAAATAACTTTATATGTACAGCATCTTTCTAACCCAGTTGTGAGAATATACATCAGGAGGGGTAGCTAAAATAGTCTGTATAGCTCTGTGATATACAGCACTTACTGGAGAAGTGAGTTTGGGGTGCGTGGGGGCCCCCATTGCCAAGCCTCAGGGCAGTGGGCAACAACCTCCTGTGGAAGAGGTAGACGGGGCAGAATAAGAGGATGCTTTGCGAGACTCTGGAGGAGATCAGTGGGTGAGGCTGGTATGCAGGTCACGAGATGTGCCCCAAGGAGCTGATGAGCCCCCTGCTCAAGGTGGTCCTCTGCTGGGGTTGTCCTGAGCTGCCTTTGGGGAAGAGGAAAGCCCAGCTGAGCCAGAGCACTGCAAGAGCAGCTTCTTGTCCACCGCAATAGTCGGTGCTGCCTGTGTTCCGCCTCTTCTTGTGTATGTGCACTGCGTAGGTGGGACAGCTGATGGGGAGAAGGCTTTTCATGCTGTTCTGGCTTTGTGTCCTTGTGCTACACGGCAAGCCCGTCATGCCCTGTATTTGTGCAGATGATGTGAATTTACCTGCAGTAATTGGAAATGTTCAGCTCTGTTTCCTTTGCTGCATAAACTGTATTGGTCTGCAGTGCATTTCTTCTTCTGGAAGACATTTCAGCCTGCTCATGCAGTAGGTAACAGGTTTTTTGTGGTCTGCTAACTTTGCAGCTCCCCTGAGTACTGTGACTCAGCTGATGCGTGAACCAAACCCTGCACAGTCCTGGGACTTTCCAAAGTGCTCTCCCACGCTGTGCCAAAGTAAGTTCTGAAATGGTAGACACCTAAATACCTGCAAGACTCTAGTCCCCTGCTGCTAGAGAGGCTTTAACCACCACCCAGGTCTGCCGCAGGCTAGAGTCATGCCTTCAACAGTGCAGTTTAGCTCCCTGTTGCTATTTCTTTCACTGCCGTTGCTGCTGGAGCCTCTTTACTCCTGGGCCTCAAAGGGCTATGCCATATATAAATAGCATATATAAAAACATAAGGTTATAATAGAAATATAGCTTATAAAGTGAGGGGAGAACTAAGGGCCTGCTTAGCTGCAGACCTGGCATCTGCCTTTGCAGCTCTAGCACACACCGGAGTTCACGGCTTTCAGAAGCAGGCCCTGTTCGTGGCTTGTCTTCTCCAATCTGGCTTCTCTTGGGCTTTTTCCTCTGCTTAGACCTGCTTTCCTCGTGTTAGGACAAGCCTTAACCCCATAGCAGGACCAATTCTTTGTTTTGGCAACTCTTGCCAGCACCACCCTTGTGCCAGTGGACTCAGGACTGTTCACTGTAGCCCCACGTATTTCTTGCAGCTTATATGGCAAAGTAAAGAAAATGATTTCTGACTTCGTGGTTTTAAACTCCATTATTTCTAAAGCCCCTGTTCCATCTAGGAACCTGTCACGTCTCAGCTCTCTGGAGCCAGCACTGCCCCTCTGTGCCCTGGTTTCAAACCCAGTCATAAACTCGTCCCTTTCCAACAATGTAGATAGAAAACACCCATCCTTTTCTTCCCTGCTCTGTGGTTTCCCTCTGTTGCCATCAGCCTGGTCCCCATTGCTTCTGGACTGGCCCTGGGGCTCTGTCCCAGCCATGGCCTCTTCTTGGGCCCCTCAGCATTTCTGCTGGGGGTGCTGGGAGGGGGCTGAGCAGGTCTCGCCAGGAGCTGGGGGCTCCTCGGTGCTGCCAGCCGGGACCTGCAGCCCAGTGCCTCCAGCTGGTACCTTTGAGCTCTCAAACACGTTCCTGTCCTCTCCAGTTTCTGGCCAAGAAACATCTTAGCAATGCCAGCAAATTTAGTCCAAAAATACATTTATTTAAAGAATTATTATAAATAATCTTTGAAAAATACAGTGTCATTATAGTTTAAAAACAAAAAAAACCAAACTGTGTTTTTTCACCTCAAACGCTATATATAGTCTTTTACTAATTGTTGGAGGACTCTCTTTAAGTCCTCTAGGAAATCACGCAGTGAAGTAGTGTTGCCTGCTGCTACGGGACACAGTGCCTGTAATAGGAAAAAAAAAAAAAAAAAGCCGTTAGGAAGCTTGCTGGGGGAGGGAGCTGGTTCTGCAGCGTGGTCTTGCGGGAGAGGACTGGGTGAAAGCAAAAACGGTGACCGAGGGAGAAGCTGAACGTGCGGAAAGCTTGCAGGCTGAGGGCCGTACGGCCCCGGTGCGGTCGGTGCTGCAGGGGCCGAGGGCTGCGAGGGGAGAGCCTTGCCTTGCCTTACCTTGTGGACCGTGCTCTTCATTTGGACCAGCTTGATCAAGTTGATGTAAATGCCCTTCAGGTGCTTGTGGCAGCTCTGGGCCTCCAAGGTGACTGTGGTGGCTTTGCATAAGATCTCCATGTCGTCGACTTTCTGGAAAAAGACGCGCGTGGCTTTTTTAAAAACCCTTTTGCACAGTCACGGCTTCATTCGCAGCAGATTAAACCAGTGCAAATAATAACGCGTTGCTGTTCTAAAGGGCAGGTGCAAAGTACAGTGCGAGATGTCAAAGCCTCCCCCGGAGCTTCCCAGCCGCGTGGGTGCACACAGGGTCTGTTCCCAGCCCCAGCGAGGGGGGTGCTGGGGGCCACTGGCGAGAAGTCCTGGCAGGGTTTGGCACAGCAGTGAGCTTAGAGCGTCGTGCTCCTGGCGTGGGACCCTGTGCTCGGGAACCTGCAGCGTTCCGTGGGAGTGAAGCTGGTTTGGATGGGCAGGGGATCTACGGGAATAACAAAATCCCTTGGGAAGAGGTTGCCTCTGTCAGGTGCTTTGAGTAGGTGAAGTCCCATAGCAGACACGTGGAAGATGAGGAGCTAATCAGCGAAGTGCTGGCGGTAATAAAAAAACTATTCAACGCTCTTCCCTGGGGGACGTTTCCCAATGCTGCCTGGCTGCAGCGGTGCCAGCAGGTCCCCCAGAGCTCTGCCTGCTCAAATTGCCCCAGCTTCCACCCAAATGAGCGACCGGCTGGTCCCCGTGAGCACGGCCGGGTCTGCGGGCGTCGGGTCTTGCGGCGTCCCGGGTGTCTCCTCTCGCTCCCAGGGCCGGTCCCTGCGGCAGGAGGGGTGCGGGGACCCCCCCCCGAGGGGGTGCTCAGCCCCAGCCCCCTGAGGGAGGCTGCTGTGCCCCTCGGCTGCCGCCCGCCCGTGCAGCGCGAGGTGAGGGCATCGGCTTTCTGTGAAAACAGGAACTCTGGTGCCGGGGAGCTTGGCTTAGGCAGCAATTTTCAGAGCAGAAATAGGCTTTATAATCTGCTATTAAATCTTCTGCTAACTGAAGAGCCTTCCCCCAGATAAGGGGCTAAAGAGGGATAGTATGTCTAACCAGAGCTCGAGATGCTGTGCGACAGGCACGTGTGGGTGTCTGTGAGATGGTGACACACCGTTCCAAGGCAAAGGAAGAAGTTCCTCTCTTCCTTTCTGAAAAGTTTGAAAAACCCTGTATGCTGCTCAATGCACGTTGCCCATTCCTGCCTCCCCCTTGCCTCCGGGGTGGCCGGGAGCAGCCGACGCTGCTTCGGCTGGAGGTGGAGATGGGTGCAGGGAGGTGAGGGCACCCGTGCAGGACCAGCCTGGCAGCCCAGCATCACCGCTCGGGGCTCGCGACGGGCTCCTTGCTCCCGTGCGGCACCGCACCGGGACGGGCAGGACTCCCGGGGCTTCACGCCTGCCTCCTGACTGCCCCGTGCCCTCCTCTGGCCCCCGGCAGCCTCTCCCAGTACCCATGGTGGCCAAATGATTGTTTTCGAAGAAGGACAAGTTAGGTGTTTTTTTTTTTTCTCTCTCTTACCTTATTGCCTGCAAAAATATTTGTCACGTTCATCTTGCCACAGGAAACCTTTATCGAGACACAAAAGAGAGGAGCAATCAGGCTAGAGAAACCGCTAACACGGATCCATCCTGACACACGCACAGGCAGACACGCACCCATCCATCTCTCGGCCACCCCGAGAGTGCCGTGAACCATGCGCTCTGCCTCGGCGCTGCACGCTCAGCACCTTTCTTTGACTCAGCATCGCTCTCGCTGAGCCTGGCAAAACGATCTGTCCCTCCCATCAGCGGGTAAAGGCTGAGCCGCGCAAACGAGCCCTACCTGCATCTCCGGGTCGCTCAGCAGCCTGATGCTCTCCTTCAGAAGCGTGGAGGTCTGCAGCAGAGCGGCCGTGTGGCCCTGGCAGGCTGACAGCGCCAGAAAGGTGAGCAGGACCAGGACCCGGCTGCTCATGGCCTGCTTGGACTGAACCCCCTCAGCTCACAGTTTCTGGATATTTTGGTGATCTCTACCTGTGTGTGCTTTTCTGGAAGGAACATCTCAATTTATGGCTGTAAAATTGCTGAACCTGTAGGAAAAACTTATTTTTCCCTTATCTGCACTTTCCAAAGTTGCTCCTATCCAATTAGGACAACAGGTCTTTTTTGTAAAAGTCAAGATTTTCTTCTGATCTTGCATTACGTTTCAACATAGGAAATTTCCACCGTAAGATAACAGTGGTAGGAGTCAGGTCACGTACAAAAGAGAAGTATGTAAACTGCCTGGTTTGGAGATTCTTCATTTCTCCGTATCCCAAGACTTTCTCTACACCTTGAGGTGAAAGTGGCCGAACCGGGAGACCACAGCTCTGACCGCGCTCAAATAATGGAGCTTTGCTTTTTTTTCTCTAACTATCCTGCGAGCTCTTCCATCTCGTGTTTCATTTGAATATCTCCAAATCATGCAAAGCATCCTTCATCTGCATACCATTTTCTGTCTACGGTTATCTTAACCTGCGCCCGGGGAGAAACAGAAAGCAGGGCAGAGCCCTGCCTGGGGCCCGTGGGGACAAAAACCTCCTGGGTAGGAGCGGGGCATCACCGCCTCCCGGGGCCGGGGGGGTTTATGGAGTCCTGGGGGCCCTCCTGGCCAAACGGGACACCCAAAACAGCGTGACCCTGCCCGTGGCACCCCACGGGGATGTGGAAGAGGGACAGGGAGCTGGCACGGGGTGGTCCTGCGGCGTTGATGCCGGGAGCGCCGGCGCTCGCGTGGGAAAATGGGGTTTTGCGACTCTGCTCCAGCACCCGGCGTCTCGGCGAGCTGGAGGCTGCCCCAGCCCGTCCTGCCCCACGCAGGGAAAAGCCTGAGCGAGGTTCAGGTGATGGGCTCGGCTGGTACCCCCGACCAGCGCTGCCGCAGGAAATCACACTGAGAAATTCGCTGAGCTGGGAAACTTCGGAGTTTTGTAATAACTAATAGGTATTTTTCTAACTCAAATAGCAACTTGCCATCAGATGCTTGATAAGAGTTTGCGAGTGCTCGATTAATCCAGGAGCAGCCAGACTGAGAGTAATTTTGTTTGTCTAATTACGAAATGCCCCAGATGAAGTTAGTGCCACTGACTCAGAAAGACCTTTGCGAGGGATTTGCCAGCGGAGGGCTGCGCCGCTTCCTACCTGCATCGCTCTTGATGGATTGCAGATAAGCGAGCGTGCCCCGGCTGCGGGACCGCACGGCGGCAGCCTCTGCGGATGGCAGCCGTGGGGCCGGACTTCTCGCTGGGATGCCCGGAGCTGCTCCGCTGATGTGGGACAGGTGGCAGTGGGAGGCTCCCTGCCTAAAAGTGATGCTGGAGAAGGGGATGAAGGTGATGGTCCTATCCCACAGACACAGTGGTTTCCCCAGTGATCGCGGTGGAAAGCTCTAAAACTGGAGTAAATGAACAGAAAACGCTAAATTAACAGAAAAATGTAACCTTTGAGCTACTCGGGCTGAATCATGGTGGAAAACTGCATCACTGTGTGATGGGAAAGTCACCGGTGAAGGAAAAAATTCCCACGTCCTTTCCCGAGGGTGGGATGTGGCCGATGGCAGTGATGGCCCCATCGCTCACGGGAAGGACAGCTCCGGCTCCGGCACAGTCCCCGTCTCTGCCCGTGCTGGGCAGGAGGGTCGTTTCTAGAGCCCCGGCAGCGCCTTCATCTCAGCCGTCGTTCAGGAGATGAACCTGCTGCCATTTTCCCTACCAAAGTGCTTGGTTCAGAAAGGTGTCTTCCGTTTTTTCTCCACTGCCATCCTCCCCCTTGTGCTCTGGGGTTTGAAGCATTTCCCCATCACACGAGGATCCTGCCTGGGCTCCCAGCGCCGGCGTCCCCACAGCCACCGAGCCTGGGGCTCCGCTGAAAGCTCATGGGCTCAGCTTTCCCCCTCTTTCCTTGGCCCAAACCGGAGCGATTCCAGGACAAACACTGAGAAAGAGCCATGAGGGTTTGCTGGGGCGTCACATGCTGCCCAGGGTAAATTTTGGCTGGCATTGGCAGGGATATGCTGCAGTTTTCATGCATTTCTGTTGCCTGCCATGTCTGGTGCTGATGCTAATAATGCTGGGGTTTATCCAGAGCAAATCCAAAGGCTGCAGTTAATGCCCCATCGCATGCATTTATAGCAATTCCCTGCATGTATAACAATTTCCAACGGCCATTTCACCTATTTATTTCCTATCTGTGTACCTGCTGCTGCCGGCACCCAAGCAGACACTCATCCCACGAGCCGGCCCCGTCCATTCCCTCGCCCATCGGCCAAGCATCCTTTCCCCTGCATGCAGTGATGCTTTGCCACCCACTGGCTCCCATTTCAGCCCTGCTGCCCCCCCCCCCCCCATGGTCTGCACCCCAACATACTCCCCTTCATCGTGGCCCCATGCACAAGACCCTTTTCCCAAATGAGGACTCTCATCCCTGCTCCTCCAGCCCTTCCTTCCACCCCGTATTTTCCTATGCCGCAAGCCGGGTAGGTTCATCAGTGCCTTTTGCTTTCTTGAAAACTTCCTCTCAATGTCAGACTGGGTAGATCTGCTGTATATTGCCCCAAAAAAGCCAGCCTTCCCCACCCATTCCCCTGTGCCGACTGCCCAAGGAGGCAGCACCCCCCCGTTGCTCTTCATTAACTGCTGAAGGTAAGAAGAGGGGAATCGACAGCATAAACCATTGGTACCAAGAGCTCGTTATTCAGTAGTTTATTGCTAAAGCCCCGAGACACTTTTATAACAAACGTCAGTGCAAAGTTGAAATGAAAAAAATATAAAATGAAGACATCCAAATACATGGTAATTTGAATATATTAACTCTGTCATAATACAAATATTTTAAATAGAGGGAAGAACAATAAATTACGAATCAGCACACATTCATTTGTTGTCGTGGAAAGGCAATTAGGCAATAATAGCTCCCTAAGAATGAGGTAGCAGTATTTTAAATATGACTATATTCCACAGAACTACTGTTACATAAATTAAAAATAAAACACCTGAATACCAACTTTTCCTTTTTGTTTTGGGTCCCAGGTGAAGAAAAGCTTTCAACAGCCAGGACTTTTTGGTCTTGAATCTTTAGATTACGCAGTATAAAAATAAGTTATTTAAATAAAATATAATAATAAATAAACTCCAGAAGTATGATGCCAATGAGCACCCATTAGATCCAAAGTTATCCTACAGACTCTCCTGGTCTTCGCTATTAATAACTTAAAAGCCCACCGACGATATAAAAGACACATTAAAGGTTATGTTAACAGATCTGGCTGGCAGCCCCCTCCCTCTGCTCTTTCCCCTCCCGGCTTTTGCTCTTGCACGCTGCACTTCTCCAGCTCCGCTCCCACCGGGCACCCACGGGGAGACATCCTCCTGAGCTGCTGTAGTAACTCTTGTTGGTGAAAAATGCATCATTTCAGCCTAGATTTTGATCTCTTTAGGAAGAGAAGACGATTATGAAGAAGCCTCCCTTCATTAAGAGGAACAGGAAGCAGATAATTTGGTTTTGGTTTTGGTAGGCGCTGCAGGAGGAGGTGAACGAGTTAAAAGCTCAGCCTCCTCGGCTGCCCGGTCCAGGCGTGATGCTCTGCTCCTCCTGGCTGGGCAAACCCTCCTGCCAGCCTTCCCGGGGGATCGCAGTCCTCCCGAGGGGTCACATCCATCCCTCCCGAGGGCTCGCATCCTGCCTCGTGCCAGCTGGAAGAGCCGCAGGGCTGCGAGGGAATGCTGAGGGCAGCCTCGTCCAGACCAGACCTCTCCTGCAGAGGTTGAGTGATGTCTAACACACGACACTTGGATGGAAAGCTTGGGAGATGCCAGGCGCCTGCCGGGAAGGGGACATTTCCCATTGCAGCTGAGCGGTCCCAGGTGCCCGGCTGGGACTTACTTGCTGTTAGGATTGCATTGGGTTTCGGGGAGCTGGGGCAGAGCTGAGGAAGTGCATGCAACGAGGAGCAAAAAAACTCTGCAAAACCTATTTTTAGAGCTACCAGCAGTAAGATCCCTGGGCTCGGGGCTGGCAGTGGCGGCTCTCGCCAGAACGGACCCATCTCACTGTCCAGGTGGTACGCCCAGGCGCCGGTACATCCCCTGGGTGAAGTTCCCCAGCTCCGGCAAGAAATGGCGCAGATAGATCTCGTTGTCATTGCTCAGGGAGCAGTTCTGGGGAAGGAAAAAGTGTCAATACATTAGAGCTGACAGCAGGATTTAGCAGCTCAGGCGGTGGGTAGCCAGGCTACCATCCCAAGCAGATGGTTTGTTTCCATTGCCTCTGTCTCCATGTAAATAATTCAGCAAATAATTCAGAGTTGTGAGAGCGCTGCCCCAGGAGGGTGGGAATTTGTCCATTGCTCAGGACAAGCATCCAGCCCCTATGCCCAGCGGTGTGACCCCCCCCTCCATGGCCACTGGTCCGGGGTGGCCGGGTCTGGCGGGGACATTGCCCCTCTTCCCGTGGAGGCAAATTATCCTGCAGCACTGCACAGGTCTGCAATGCCCAGATAACAAATACTGGCTTGATCAGTCCTGGGGGTACATCTGGGGAGCTGGCACTGAAACGGGGCCCGTGCTCGGCGAAGCCGGCTTGGGGGGGCACGGCCACCGCGGGGGCCGGAGTTGCACAGCGGGGCAGCGAGGGGGGAGGCTGCAGCTCCTGCTTACCATCTTGCCATGCAGGCTCTGCAAGTTGAGGATGAACGGCTCGTAGTCTGTCTTGCACCTGGTGACTTTCATGAGCGCCATGGCAGCCTGGCACAGCAGCTCCTGGTCCGACAGCTGGTAAACACGGCAGAGGGGGGGGGAAAGCAATATTAGAGCCACGTAGTTGATTTAAGTTGATGCTACTTATCAAGGTGTCCAGGACTGGTGGGAGGTTTCACAGCGACTTCCTAAACTTGCTTTCATTTTATGGCTGTAATTGCAGCCCCGTGCGGTGACTCGGGCCCTGGGCTGTGCCCAAAGGGGAGCTGGGGGGGGACGGAGGTGCTGGAGGCAGGTCCTCAGCTGCAGCTGGCATCCAGCCGTGTGCTCGCCCCCAGCAACTGGCACTTGAGCAGCTCTTGCTCAGTGACTAATAAAACTACCTCTGCTATGTGGGCTGCTCTCCGCAGCGAGGCGGGTGCCGGCTATGTCTGTGTTTATTATAAATACGTTTTCTGCCTATCTCTCCATCATCTTTTACCTTTCGATCCGTGAAGGTGACCTGTGCCACTCGGCTGTCGTTGCAGGGGACCTGGAGAGGCGACACAAGGGAGAGCCGTCATTACGAGACCGTCATTACGAGACCGTCCTTATGAGACCATCCCTGAGGAGCCGCTGCCAGCTGCGCCCTCCCCCGGGACGGAGCACCGCGTCCCCATCCCTCTCCGGTGGGACACGGCGTGGATGCAGCCCAGGTGCTGCCGCCACTACCGAGATCCGTCTTTCAGCAAATTGTTTCAAAACAGGCTCCTGGGAAGATGGGACCTGGGTTTGCACAGTACTTGCAAGCAGTTGTTTGGGAAGGGGCAGGAGGGTCCCCGGGTGCTCAGCGGGTGCTATGGTCTGGCACAGAGCAGGGACCCCCCCGGCAGCTCACACAGTGGCAGGCCACCATGTCCCTCCCCATCATCAAGCTGCCCCGGTGACCCCAACACAGCTCTGCATGTTGGACGGGGAGGTTTGGGGGAGGTTGTCTTGGTCCTCAGCATTTTTTTCTGCAGTGTGCCCAATGTCAGGTGGAAAACTTCACCCTGCCCGACCCCAGCAGCCTCTCGTACCACCAAGTCAAGTGCTGAGCACCCAAAGTCTAGGCTGAAACAGGCTGGGGTGCCCAAAGCACCAAGGAGCATCATCATCGCCAATAACGTTCCTCTGATCTGTAAGCAAAGAAAAGCCAGGAGGTGTAGCAGCATTTACCTGCACTCTTGACTGGAGGTCGTGGATGAGTGTGGTGATCTCTGACAGCTTTCGTTGGGAAGAGGTAGTTGTCAGCGATATGGAAGAAGTGAGCTCGAGCAGGGAGAGGAGAGCAAAAGCAGCCTTCAGCAAGGGGAGCATCCTGTCGCCGCTGTCCGAGCGCTTCTCGTGCCGGCTGGGCTGGCTGGCCAGGGCCTCTCTGCCTGGCTGCTTGGCAGAGCACCATTTTTATAGTGCGAAGAAGGACCGGTGTCTCCATTGACTACCAAATATAGGTGTCTTCCTGTGCTGATCAGGCGAGACAGTGGGAAGTGCCATTCGCCCCAAAGAAGGGCATTATGTAATGACGGCGAAGACTTTTCGCCCTTAACCAACATTATCTGTTATTCAGCTACCATGCAGATTTTAATCACCTAATTGATAGATGAAGAGATACGGGGATGAGAAGTGGAGAATTTCTCTTTGATGTTTGAGGATCTATTTACTGTCGAGCGTGTTTGTAATGTGCTGCACGTGGAAAACCATGAATGTGTCCACAACTTAACCAAGCGCATTGCAAGACTCGAGTAAAGTCAAGCCACGATCTTATGTGCAGAGAAATATCTCCTGAAGCTTCCCTTGTCTCCGTGATGGAAAAGACAAACAGTTATGCAGAAGGACCGGCTCTGGGATGTGCGTGGCTGGATGCCTGCTGGGCTCCTGCCCTGGATGTCGGTGTCTCGGGGGAATGACATGACCCCAGCAAGTATCTGGTTGAATTTGGAGGCATCTCCCTGCCATGTGCCGGGAGCCAGACCAGCCTTGCCATCCAGGCAGGTTTGTGTCCAGGTGCTGCAGCTGCAGCTTGGGGATCAGCGTCACCCTCAGGTTAGAAATCCAGGAGCCAAACTGACATGAAAGCAGATACTTGCTTTTGCACTTGAACGTGCACCTCTGCTGCCCATGCAGGGCTCTGCAGCCAGCTCGGCACCCACTTGCCCCGGGGACACCACCATCACGGGATGTGGGTGGGAGCACCCCATTACCCAGCACTGCTTTCCAGGACATCCCGGCCACTTGTTGATGTGGAGGACCTCTCCTCCCACGTGGCCCCTTGTCCCCATCAGTGGTCCTGGGGACATACTGGGACCACAGTGCCCTGTGCCGCAGCTCAGCCATCGCCGGTGGAAAAGGGCATCACAGGCGATGGCAGCGCTTTCGAGAAGGAAATGGTGCGTGGCTGCTGTTGGAGAGGAACAGCTGAACCGTGTGTCAGAAAAAAAATTCATGTCATTTGGCTATAATGGCAGCAGCTCCAGCAAGCTCAAGTAGCCGAAGTCAGATGTGAAAGAAAAGAAAACCTCAAAACTTTTATCAAGATGTTAAACATCTGCAAAGACAAAAAAATGCTCTTGCATGTAAAGGAAGAAGTAGCTGAGGGGGTTTTCTGGCGTGTGGGTGTGTGGGTTTTAACTAGGACTTGCTCAGCTCTGTAGCACGTATCCCATCCTGCAAGGATGGCTCCTGCAGTGCCTGGCTCAGCGTGGCGCCTTTCAGCCCCGCGCCGTGCCTGTGGGCTACAACATCCCACACTATCCCACGCTGTCCCATGCCACCCCACACCATCCCATGCCATCCCACACCATCCCATGCTGTTCCATGCCATCCCACATGATCCCATGCCATCCCACACCATCCCATGCTGTTCCATGCCATCCCATGCTGTTCCATGCCATCCCATGCTGTTCCATGCCGTTCCATGCCATCCCATGCTGTTCCATGCCGTTCCATGCCATCCCACACCATCCCATGCCATCCCATGCTGTCCCACACAATCCCACACCATCCCAGGCCGTCCCACACCATCCCATGCTGTCCCAGACCATCTTGTGCCATCCCATGCCGTCCCACACCATCCCAGAGGACATCAGGAAACCAACAGTAACTCAGGGATTCAAACCACCGCATCCTTCAGAAGAAGAGCAGACTTGAACCCGCAATGATTTCCCACCATGGCTGAACTGTGGTATTAGTGGAAATTTTGTGGGGAAAAAAGTTGACTTGCCAAAATGGCTCATTTCTTCCCCAGATTCTTAAATGCCTTTTCCCAGGCATTGCTGCAAACACAGGTGAAGCAGCTCGGTGCCAGCAGTGCCTCGTGGCTCTGCTCACGCCAACACCCCACGCTGTCGGGCAGCCCCGCCGTGCTGCTGCCCTGGCTTGGGCAAACTCTGTCCAGGGGAGCCCCAGGCTTCACTTTATACCTAGTTAGAGGCTTGTAAATAGTCGTAAATTGTTAAATTAATTTAGAAAATGTAGAAACACTTAAGTTTAAACTTTTTTTTTTTTACATTTTCAGTAAAGTCAAGGTGTTACATAGCCTGAGGAAGCGCTGAACTTCACATTTCAAACAAACCCCTTCCCATTTCACTGCATTCTTTTTGTATTGGAAGACCTACCATTAGAATGGCAGGACTGGGCTGTAGCACTCCCATTTCATTGCTTTTATTAGCCTGAAAAAATTGGTTTTCCTGGAAACAAAGATGGTGACCATTCCCAATCATTGAATTTCCTGCAAAAGAGAAAGGCTGGGTCAGAGCCAGACGGGAGCCTGGAGGTTTCCCATCGCAGGCATTGGGAAGAAGGTGTAGGAGCTGGCACTTATCCAGGGCAGCACAGTACGGGGTGTGTGTCCATCTGTCCCAAAGCCAGTGTCCCTGGGTCCCTTGAGCCAAGCTGCTGGAGCGGGATGCTGGAGTTTGTGGGTCCCACGCCCTGTGCCCTGGTGTGGGGTCCGGCAGCTTCACGGGGGTCCCGGGGGGATCACGGGGCCACGGGGCGCTGCGAGGAGTGGAAGCCCCTTGGCTGGGAACACCCCGCATCTGTAAACCTCGCGCGGAGAGTGTGTGTCACCTCCCTCAAAGGCAGATAAAATCATCCCCCCAAACTATTGATATGGTAACATTAACCTGATGATGGGAAAAGCTGACATGTATCAATTTGGCTCGTGTGGGTGGAAAATGATAGCTAGAAAGCGGAGCCCAGTTCTGAGAAACAGCGTCGACCCAGGGGCTTGGGTGAGAGGCGACGCGGGAGAGGGGCTCGCAGCCCATCAGGAGCGTCATTGACCCGAAGGGAACCGAAATAGCTCCTTCGGAGCATCTTCAGCTGCACTCAGCATTAAACCCGGCTGATTGTGAAATAATAAGGGAAATTGCTGCCTGTGCATCACCCCCAGTGCTGGCGGTGAGATGGGCGCTGCTGGCCGAGCTGCTCTTCTCTAAGGGACGGGGGTACGGGGGGCTGGGACACCACATCCCACTGCCCGCTGCTGCCGGCCGGGGTGGACGCAGGACCCCAGGCATGGGAACCCGGCCTGGAGGGGGTCTTCTCGTTGTGCAAGAGCTGGTTTTGCTTCCAGCTGTGGCCAGAGGCAGGTCCCAGAGGTCCAGCAGCTGGGGGGGCTGCACCCACCCCACCTCAAACCCCCCCGCCCTGCTCTTCATGCCTGATTTAAGCATGTCGGTCCTCAACCAGTTTGGAAAAATGACCCAAGTGGTTAATTTAGGTGTTGCAATTTTCCCCATCAGGCTCCTCTTGCCCTCATATAGAGGAGAGGTTGGCGGGGGGGCAAATGTGCACACTGGGCTGGCACCGGTCAGGCCTTTCCGTAGCTGCATCTCTGGGTGATGACACCAGAAAACAGAGGAGCCAGCTGAAGAGACCCTCAGTGCAACCAAACCCAGAAATTTTGCTTTGTTCTGTGTCCAAAGCCATGGCCTTTTTCTCTTTTTTTCCAGCAGCGAAGCCAAGGTTGGTTGCCCACAAGCATCACACACAAATGAAGAGCATGGTGGGGGGGGGGAGGCTGGAGCCGTGGCCACCACCGGCACAGGACGGCATTGGTGGACATGGATGGAATCAATGGAAATCCACGGAAAGAAGGAGATATGGCTGATGGCTAAGTCAGATTTACGGGGCTACAGCTCCCCATGGCAGTTGTCCCCTTCACTTTCCTGGCTCTGCAGAAAATGAGGGGACTATGGTCCATAATTTTAGATGGGCTGAATTTGTGCCTTTCCAGTTAAATAGGCAGTAGCTTTGTCTCAGTACTGGGCCGTCACAGCGGCAGTCAGGAGGAGCTGGAGGTTTCCCACCCAGCTGCATTTGGCCATCCCTGGCTCAGGATGGGGAGAGGACCCCGGCAGCGAGGACACCCACTTCTCCCAGGCGATTCCCGGCACAGGGCCGCCTTTCCTCCTCCCGCAGTTTCCCAGTGCCCTCAGCATCCCTATTCCTGGCTGTTTTAACAAAGGGAGGCAGCTGTGCCACCTCCGCACCTTTGCTTTAGCCCCCGAGTTCACCCCTACGGCAGTCCCAGCGGCACCGAGTTGTAGGTTTTGTGGAGGGACAGGACGGGATCATGCAATTAAGAAACAATGTCAGAACTCGTAAGGTCCAGCGGACACTTTAACTGAGGTGATGTAAACAACTTCAGGTCTCTTCTATCATTTCTGAGGGCCTGATTTTGGACAACCTTACTAGCCATTTTCTTGTTTCCAATACTACCCCAGCTTTGCTTTTTATGAAATCAGCACTGAGAAGCCACAACATCTTTTCCAGGCCGTTTGCTTGTGTGCTGTTCCTTACTTTCAGAAGATGGTGGAGAAGTTAAATAAAACATTTTGTAATATGAAAAAAAACCCAACCCCAAATGTGGGTCACTGTAATGTCTAGCATCAGCACATGTAATATCTCTTGAATCAGTGGCTGAGTTTACAAACTGTGAGTGTTTCAGACCCTGTGCTGGGATGGCACTGCAGCCTGGCAGGTGTGCTACAGCTACAGTAATTTAGTTTTTCTGCATAAATCAAATTACATGGAATAGGATGAAGCCAGATGAAGGAGAATTTGCAAATTGCACCACACTTCCCGAAGGTGTCAATCTTGCAGTAAGTAGAAATAAGTGCTGGCTCCTGGCAGCTTGCCCCGGGGGGGCTAGTAAACAAACTGTCATACTGAAATAGATCAGAAATGATATTTAGTGTGACATTTAAATGCTAACAAAGATACATGGAGACACTAAATGATTAAGCTTTTGAAAGCATCATCTATATTTATTGGTTTGGTTTGTGGTGTTTATTTGTAGATAATCACATCTCTGGTTTTTTTTTATTTTTAATCTGTAGGGCATGCAAAAGCTTTTTGCCTAAATATGGCATGCAGCAGGAAAACTGGACCTCCACCATTATAACATTTATGGAGAAGTTGCTCCTGGAAGTAGCAAGTTACATATTCTTTAAGTCACTTTTTTACTTCAGGCAGGTCAGAAAGCAGTTTTGGTTGAAAAAAAATAAAAATAAAACCCCAATGAATTCGTCTTCTCTGAAGTTTTAAACATCCAAAGCCCATAGGGCTGAGCAGCTGTAGCAGTCTGTAAGCAGACAGCAGAGTATTGTACTGAGTAATAGTGAAGGAAGCATCAGAAACTCAAAGGATTGGTTTTCCACTGCTAATACAAATTCCACTTAGAAACAAGACTGTTCAGACAGGGATGTCTTTAAGGCTTTTTTTTTTTTTTTTCCCCCTAGTGAAAGTAGTTGCCACCTTGCTTACTACGTGCACATAAACCAAAAATAAGTTACGTTACTGAAGAACTGAATGATGTGGCATAGAGGTGGGAGGAAAGTCATTTGAGCAGTGCATGCTGGAGCCCTCAATCTACTGCAGATTGCTGGCTCTAAAAGCGTTCACCAGGGCTGAGGCTGCAGTCAGACCCAAATCCCTTGGAAGGGATTTATACCCAACTAAACCTTTCCCAGGCTGACCTGCCAATGTTTGCCTGTACAGGCATGGGAAGCATTTAGTGCTCTCGGAGGGGAGCTGGGTGCCTGCTTAGGTATGAAATTCCCGTCCCAGGCAACTGCCTGATTCTTGGCTCCTGAGCCCGCTGCAGTCACACTCACGGATAGCTCTGTGAAAGCATTTAGAACTATTTTTAGTTGTCATTTTTGGCTCTTAAATCATGGCATATCTGAGTGTCTGCCTGTGGCTGTGCGTTCCTTGTGAAGGTGTGCGCGTGCATCGCTGTGCGCAGGACGGGTGCTGTGGAGCCGCTCTGCTGCGCTGGCGTTTCTCTGCTGGAAATCCACCTCAGCTCCAACCAAAATGGCAAGCGGAGAGACGGTTTTCTTCACCGCTTTGTCACCTGCCCAGTGACTTACTGCAATAAACCTGCGCCTCACTTGCCTCAAAACGTCTCTGCTTGGTTCTGTGCTAGACGGCGTTGAACTTCGTGTAGTACGACGTAAGGGCGACAACCCCTTCCCCCCGATATTCCGCTCCTCTCGCCACCCTCACCTGCAGTCCTCCGCCCGCACGACGCGGCCGGAGAGGAGGCCGACCCCGACCGCGCCGTCCCACCGGGACCGGAGGCAGCGGCCGTCGCCGGTGCGGCGAGGCAGGAAGCCGTGGCGGAGCAGGGATCCCCTTGACGCGGTGCTGGGGGTGGCTGACTGCGCCCATCTGCAGCAGCCCTGTTTCCTGTGGGTGCAGCAGGAGAGGCGGGCGGCAGCGTCCGGGGAAACGGGGCCCGTTTCCGTCCTCGCTCTCCCCGAGGTGCCCGCGAACAGCAGAAGATCGTGGAAGCGTTGAAAAGTTTCTCCTACACTCGACTCACACGAGCGCATTTTTTTTTTTTTTCGTTGCCCGGTCCGTATCAAAACCATGGGGCTGGTGGAGTCTCTTCCACGCTGTTAGCTAAAGAGGAGCGTATGGATTATTCATTATGTGGATTATTTTTTGTCATTTTAATACTGACACTTGACATAGGAGACCAGACTTTCTGTATTTTTTCCAAGTTCTGGCAACAAGTTTAATCCCCAAAGTGTGCGTGAAGATAGACTTTGCAGCTGGGGAACAGAGAAGGGCTGATTAAGGCAAAAACGTGCCCAAACTACTTTATAGAGGAATTGCAAACCATGGCTTTAACTTGGGGCAAAAAAAGGGCACAGAATTCACAAAAGCTGGGGAGTTGCTTCTGAAGATAATGTAATTCTTCGTGAACTGGGATGTATGTGTCATGCTAAACTAAACAGGTAGTACAGGAAAATTTGAAAATTCAAAGTCATTTTTTTTTCTGTTGATTATATCTTTAAGAAAATTCCCCTTCAGGAAGTAGTACTAGAGTCAGTGAAGCTTCTTCTTTAAAACTGCAAACGTAATGCACGTTAGTAGCATTTTCCTTTGCCTTCTCTTCCCCCCTCCTCCCCAGTTTGGTGTTAATTGCTTTTTCAGGGGATTGGTGAAAGAACGTAATTGCTAGGAAGTCCCATTCATTCGCTTATCTTTGAGTGGTTTCCCGATGACTGGGGCCAACCTGACTCTAGTGACTTGCAGTTTCAGAAAATTCAGGTGGAAATAATCCTTAGTTCAAGCGTTCAGTTTCTGGCATTACCCTTTAAGGCACCTTCTGCCAAGTTCACTTAACTCTCCGGCCACGTAGAAGGCAGAACATCAGCTACTGAGATGAAGAATCAGACCCGGGGCACTGCTGGGTTTTGTCTTTTTTGGTGCAGATGTCCAGACCCTTTAGCAGGTGGGGTGGGCGGTGGTATGATTTAACCGGGGGGCTCAGCAGAGCCAGGAAGGAGCCACGGCACAGCCCCCGTGGGCAGGCAGGGCCACGCTTCACCGGCCCCATGGGCAAAGGCCTCGGGGCAGGTCCCAGGGCTGCCTCTGTCCGTGGTGCTTAACCGGCCCCGCGCCCTGCCGGCACCTGCCAGGTTTGCCCGCACTCCTACCCCTGTCCTCGCTCGCTTCGTCCCCGGGAAATTAGTGAAAAAGGGATTCCCGCATCCTGAAGCACCAGGAAGGCAGCGTGCAGCTTTCTCAGGCTCATTCCTGTATTTGCTAAAGACAAATGTCCCGAAGTTACAGAGATTAACCTTTTTTTTCATGGTGGTTTAAAGATTCTTCCTCTGAAATTGAGCTTTGGTCACACGCTGTCTGCTAAGGAGGTTCAGCCTATCACTGCTGTCTGCAAGGATTTAAAGAGCTGTAAGTCCAGCTTCTGCTTGTGGATGTGTAGCCAGTAGCCAGAGTTCAAGGTAGAAGAGGTGCCCCCTTACTTGGTTACGAAGCAACAGAGACCCAGAAATCGCATCCCTCAGGGCTTGCATGGCTTCAGAGGCAGCTAGGCATGTTGCTGAGGAACCCTTGTCTGAAATCTCAGGACTTGTCATGATTGGGTCCTTTGCATTTTGAAGCGTGCCATCGCTGTTGGCTTTCCGTTGTCATTCTGAGTGGTGGGTTCCCTTTGGCCTGCGTTCTGCAGGGCCGTCGGGTGTTGCTGTACCAAGAAGAGCTTCAGGAAGAACTCCAAGTGGTGCAGGTGAAGCTCAGCATCCACACAAATTAACTCTCTAAGGCATTTTTGAATCATTTTCACAGAATTTGATTGTATCTCATGGAGAATCAGAATATGACATAACTCTCAAAAATGTCATCATCTTAAAGCAGCAGAGAGGTTACGAGCAAAGAGAATATGGTTAAAATATGCTTCTGTCATCCATTCACTCATTCATCTCCTCAGAGATGGGACTTTCCTTTGTTCTAAAGAAAGCTTTTATACTTTGTGAAGATTCTGTCTTTGAACAGCCAGAGTAATGTTACCTTGTAGAGAAAGTAGTAAAAGTTCTCTCTGAAGCTTGTGAATTTTGTGTAGACAAGGCGGGTAGCTACAAACATGCCTTGACTAGAGATACAAATCAGTCCTGAACTTGCCATAATGCAGTGATGGAGAGTGAGCCCTATTCTATCGACAGAGCTGCAGCTGTTCCAAAGAACCTGTATCTGGATCTCCCCGGCAGGACATACACAAAGAACATCGCAACTTTATTTTCACTTTTAAAGCATAAAATACATGTAAAAGTTAACCGTGTTGTATTCATTTCAATTCTTCCAAATCATGGCGATCCTTAAACCCAGGCACAGAAATGCATAGAAAGAGAGGAAGTTTAAAAGTCTAATAGTTTCAGATTCTAGCTAAAATTATTACAAATCTTCAGTAGTATATGATAGGAATGCCTTCATTTGAGCTCTATCAAGTTAGGCAGCTAAGCCAGTCTATAATACGTAAATTACTTGAAATTCTAATGAATGTATGAGCCTAGGGAGCTGACGCTGCATTTCATGATCTCAGAGCACTGGTCAATGTTCTTCTTTATCCTGTAGAATGTTTCCACGTATTCAGAACGGCCCAGAAGTTCAACAAAATCTTCATCATGAGTTATCACCAGAAGCTGAAAGTTACGCTGTTGTGAGCGGCTTTTTATTATCCTACAAAGAGATATTACTTAGTGTATGTTTATCTAAATCGCATTCTAATTTTATAGAACTAGTAAATACACAGTACAAAAATATTTAACTATTGACAACAAATGACAGGAACTGTCAGGCAATCTAATGCAGATTAGCAACTCTCTTTACCCACGTAAAAAAATCCCCAAATTATTTAAGAAATATTTTTCCTCTTCCAGATAAAGGATAGGGAATCTAAAGCTACTACTTTTCATGTATATTTGCAGATGCCAACAAAGATATGCCATCTTAAAATATAATTCACTTCTGCCGACTACTATTAACATTTGAAAATAATCCATCTTTAAGCTTCACAAGAAGAGATCACTTACTCCATCAGGGCATGTGCAAGAGACTCTATGTTTTCTCGATCAAGATTGGTAGTAGGCTCATCTAGTGCCAATATGCCACAGTTGAGACAGAATGTTTCTGCTAGAGCAAGACGAATAATAAGAGAAGCAAGCACCTAAGGGAAAAAAAAAAAAATCCACACCAAAATCTCACTCTTTGAAGTGTTTATAGAGGAACTACATGTAATGTGCTATTTTTAATGCTATTACAAACCGTGACTAAAGTTTACATAACTATGTGCTGACAGTTCACAAAATGACAATAGCTAATTAGTTACTGAAAAACTACATTAAAACTTCAAGTTTGAATTGAAAGACCCATTCTACAAAATACCTTTGGAAAAACATCAGAGAAGTCAAATACTCAAAATTCAGGAGATATTGGAAGTAAGGATTCCATTCTGCGGTAAAGATGCTATGACATTGCCACGTGCATTACCCCTACTGCAGCGGGGATGGTGGAAATTTGTACGTGTACCACTAAGTTTGAGTTACTGAACTCCTGACTACTTACTAAAACTGAAGATAGTAGGATTTACCACCTTACATGTTAGTTTTGTATTAACATGCCTAACCATATTGTTATTAGATCTCCTGAACTAGTGAAAACTACAGAACACTCGATGGAAACTGTGCTGCCAAAAATACTTTCCAATTATCACGACTGCTGGCATCGCAGTTCATGATCAAAGAATTCTCAGAATATAAGCTAAGAAACTGTGAACAAGTTTCACTCTCATTTACATAGGACTCAAACGTAACACCCTAGACTACTTTAGGAGAGGACACATTTTTTGCCTATACTGCTGTTTTATAAGATTGGGATTTCCCCCCGAATTAGTATGGAATTTTCAAAACCAAGTACACATCTACACTCATGTGGGAATTAATTTGACAGTGTTTTTCATACTCAAGCAACAATACAGTATTCATCTCCTCATGAAATACCCTTTCATTATTCTATTGCTGTACGCACTTAAAAGTACTGTGTATCATTTTGTTCGATTCCTTGATTTCGTTTTCTACTATTGTCTGTAATATCTGGTTGTGGACAAGGCCTGGCTGCCAATGGAGTAAGCAACAAAGTGGGAACTGCTACTCTGGAGGCAAGGAAGTAGGCAGTTTGTTCCTTCAGATAATGGCAATTCTTCCTCAACATCAAAGAGATCTAAATCTGTTGCCATCATAACCCTTTCAGCTACTGCAGAAGAAAGGGAGCCAGAAAGCTCCAGCTCCCACTGCAGAAGAGGAAGGAGAACATATCTCCCTCATAAAACTGCAGTGTCCTTGGGCTAGGTTGTCACTGGCATCTTGCACAGACAGACTTAAGTGTTGGGGAGAGCTCTCCAGGTCTATTTACAGTGCAGCAGGCACAAAGGACAGGCAGAAAGCGTTCCAGCAGGGAAGAAATAAGAGCAGCCTTGGCTGTATTTTTGTCCCTTTCTACTATCTCTGCATTTAGGAAGATCACTTGTTCTAGTGGAAATGGTTCATCTAAGGAAGAAGCAGAGCTTCCTGCTGTAATACTGCAGGTAGGTTTGGTTGCCCAAGCTGCATAACCGATATGCCAATTGTCAGATGGCTACAAGCATTATGGTTTTTTTTCCATACCTCAGCCCTTCTTAAAAAAAAAAAAGAAAAAAAAAAGTACAGATGGCGATTTTGGAAGCTGATTGACAAGGCCGGTTCTTTTCTCTTGCTTAGGAATATTTTAGATGCTCTGTCGTAACATAACAGACAGGTGGAAACAACTCTCAAGCCCCAACATGTGAAAGAAGTCGTTAACTATGACAAACCTCTGATCACTGGTACCTTCAAGGCAGGTGTGATATCAGGCCACTTGGCCAGTGTGCATTATTAAAGTACTGAGACAGCTGAATGGCCAGACTGCAGAGCTGCTGGCTGACACCGACCAGACAGAATGAAATGCAATGCCTGAAAGTGTGGCACGGTATGATATTTGGTGACATCAACTGAAAGGTTATATTCAGCAGCATGGGAGAGTAGCATAACTTGGAGAAAAAGAGGTCTCATCACACTTAGAGGTAGACGCAGTTGTGAAAAGAAGACCAAGGGCCAGTCCTCAGGAAGGCAAAAATATGGGAGCAAGTCAATAGACCCAAAGCTATGGGAACCTTAGTGGTAACTAGCAAGAGACAGACTAGGAGGATTTCAACTTGAGGAGAGAGGGAAGTTGAACCCTTCTCTCCTGCAGGAACTCAGATCGGTCCCCAACTGAAACAATGGATTTTGGCAAAACAGGTTTCAGAATCATGTATTGCATACTGTCAGCACCAGATATGGTGAAGGGAAGTTGTACAGAACTGTAAATCAGAGTTGGAGCCGCCTGTTCTTCAGGGTCACTTCAGAATGCATTACTCTTTTGCATTCACCTGAGTCAGTTTTCAGAATCCTCTTTACTGCGTACTAAAAGATGCTATTACCTTTTGCCCAGCACTACATCTTCCTCGCATATCCAGTGCTGTATCTCCCTTTATCATTACTACTCTATAATTGTAACTTCTTCTTTTATCAGAGGCTGAGACATTCTCATCTGCATCAGAACGGATTTCTATATATTCAATATCTGAAAATGGGAAGGAGACAGTTTTCACATTATCAAAAATCTTTAAAGATATCATAGGATTAAACAGAGCTGAGAGGTATAATATGCAGTAACCATCAAAAATTCTCTTCAGAACTCCCACTAATAGATACGTCTTTGAAATTAATTTTTCCAAAATTGAAGGAATGAACTCATGCAGTTCCCCTGTCTCAAGGAAACCGTAACTTTGGAAAACATAGAAAAGGGAAAATTACCTCTATCTATCCTGTAACTAACTACATAATGTGTAATAAAGATCACAGTGGTGACCAACAGATGTAGCCTTTAGAATGGAGCCAACTGTTTTCAGATCCTGGATTTTCAATATTTTGAACAAACACTTTTCAGTATGCACTGCTCAATATCAAATGGATACGTATGGGCAAAACTACAAAAAATTACATACCTTGTCCTCTGTAGGTGCTTCGCCAAAGGTCACGAATTATTTTGTTGATTTCTTCCATCTTCATGCTATGAAATGTCATTATTGCTCTAAAGAACAACAACAAAAAGTGCAAATTGTTATAGGTGCAGCCATGGACTGCTATGGACTACAAGAGCTTTAAGGACGGCAGCAGCTCCTTTTCCATTCCCTAAATATTTTACTAGAAATGTACTAGAAAGCACCAGTTCATTTTGAACATGTAAGTATCTAAAGATGAAACACACTCTATTGTGTAAATAATTCTACTCTCACAAACAGCTGTGTCTCAAGAAGTAGGAGAGTAATGAAGACAAAAAGATTTGCATTCAGTCACTCAATGGAGAGCAAGTTTACCTGACTTTTTAAGAGATTTGTAATTTGTGTGTGAGGTGTATTTTCAGACTGACACCAAGAAGACAAATCTGATGTTAAGACTTTCAAAGCAACAGTAGTGTTACTCATTGGCACAGTCCCCCAACAGTGCAGATAACTGGGTCTCAGTAGGAAAGGAGAGCCTGCGAATTTTCCTCAAAGAATTCTGTATCGAGAATATGATTTATAATTACCCAAACAGATGTTATGACTAGAGCTACCTTTTTCTTCAGCAGCAAGAGTAACATAGGATGTCATTAATAATTTCCAATTTAATTTCCCCAATTAATATATCGACATGACTTCAGATCAATTACAGATGATTCCTTATGAAAGCATTCAAGAAAGGACAGGATGCTACATGTCTAACTTGGCTTTTTAAAGAAAAAGTACTCTGTAATGAAAAAAATGCTTGCTCAATTCATGCCAATGTCTTCTTTCAAAAAACATATGGTGGAAATAAAATATACTTCTGAAATGGACGGTTACATATACTCTTCCTTTCTCCCCTCTTACAGGAATTATTTCCACCTGTTCTGGGGAATGCTTAAGTATCAACTCTCATAGGGTTTGTTAAGTCTGAAGAAAGAGGAAAGTGTTTTCAACTATTTACTTACTTAAACCCAAGAATGCATTCCTCACCAATATTTATCATAAACCTCTAAATATTAAGTCAATAAAGATCAACTATAGCACAGAACACCCAAAATGTTGGTCTTCCCAGCTACAGATAACAGCTTTCAATCTCTGGCCATTAGAGTTAACGTTTCGTCTCACCGATTTTTCAGACGATTACCAATAAGTGATGCTTATCTATTTTTCTTGAAATTACAAGACTGATTTCCTGTTTTGCCTTAAATAGAAACAATAGATGATTTGATACCACACAAAAAGATTCTGAATTCTAAAAGGGAAATTCTTGGAGTGCATTTCCATTTAAGCTGAAAGGGGAGAATTATATATGCTCTAAACAATTTAGATCTCCACAAAATAAATTTTGGATTAGCTTACATTCTGGTATTATGTTTAATTTTATTTATTTTATCATTAAAACTGCTTAAAACAGGGTTCCTCTAGACAGTCTTTTCAACTTGGAGAGTTCTCATCTATGTAGTTTCACTTCTTGACTGTTATGCTGTACCCTCAACCACATTATTGCTCTTCTGTGCTCCTTTTTCCAGCGCTCCTAGACCCTTTTAAATACAGGAGACCAAAATTCCATACTATATTCAAGACATGGGCCCATTGGGAATTCATACAGTGGCCAAAATGTTTCTTTCTTTCTTTCTCTTTTTTGTTCTGACTATTCAATTTATCTTTCTGTCACTGAGCACCAGTTTCAGATTTCCTGAAACGTATCCACTGATTCCAAGATCATTCCCCATTGTCCATGAAGTTGCAATAGCTCACTGCAATTCAGTCATTATAATTGAACATACAGGGTTTTTTAATGGAGCCATATGTTTTACTTTGTACATGTTTACAAATTTTGAGATGCTATTTTTGCAGTCAGTCCAAGACTAGAAAACAAGCTTCCAGAGGAAGCAGAAACTATCACAAAGTTTACTACACTTTCCATCAAATGCAAGACATGTTTCTTTTGATCTTGCCTTCTCTAATATAAGCACAAAATGACCCCCACTGGAAAAGGAGAAAAAAACCCCTCTATATTGTAATATTCTTTAATGAAAACACAATTGTTTACCTGAGAAGATCATCATGGGGAACAAGAAATCTACCTGACATATCTTATCCATGTTAAGATACAACCAGAAGATGCTAAAATATACTGCTATAGAAATGAAAGTAGTATGAGAGACTATGCAAGAAAGACCTGGGTTAATAAGGAAGGATTTAAACAGAGATTTCACTTTTCCTAAACTTGTACTGTGGAGTTTATGTATTTTGAGATAACATGTGAGAGAGACTTTTACGAAACACATTCTCCCAATTATGCATTGCGTATCCTGTAATACTTTCCTCTACTTCTCTCAAAAACCATCAAAATTACAGGAAGAAAGGAAAACCATCAGCAGTTTTGGGAGACACACGTACTAAAGCTTCCTAAAAATGCTTTCAAGCGGAAAAAAAAGCTACAGAGGAATAGCGACAGAGGAACAGCCTGCAGCTCCACTGGCTTGTCCACATGTTTTCCTATGAAAACCAAAGTTGAATGTGTTTATCGCCTGGACATTCTCTAACCGGTACAGGCAACACAGCAAAAGACTACTTCAGACCAAGAATTCAGCACAGAAGGTACAGGTGGGTGATGTGTTGGGTTCACTCACTATTATTGAATGTGTTTATCGCCTGGACATTCTCTAACCAGTACAGGCAACACAGCAAAAGATTACTTCAGACCAAGAATTCAGCACAGAAGGTACAGGTGGGTGATGTGTTGGGTTCACTCACTATTATCTCTTGACTTGAACTGTTGCATTGCAAATATGAGTCCTAACACGTACAACCATAACTGAAAATAGGTCCTACAGAGAATTGGGAATAAAATTATAGTGATCACTGGACTTACCTATGACTATATTAAACTCCAGTTATTAACATCAATACACTTACTGTATGTATATTATATACATTAACTTACAAATTTCCTACATCCTACCAATCCTGTGCAGTTTGTAGTATATTTTCATTAGTTTATTTAAAAAGGCGTGCCTTGTTATGTTATCTAAGCATTTAAATGCCTGATTTTATAAAGAGAAATAATTATATATCTCAAAGAATTATATCAATTTACTATTTCTAAGTTACCTCCAGAAGTCTGAAATTGAAAGCTGCTTTTGCATCAAGGTTATCAATAGTAAAAAAGCCTAAAACATTTAAGAATTACCTTCATATGACAATACTTACTTATCAAGAGCCTTGTAATAAAGGTCCAGATCTTTGTTCACTAGCTCTGTTGTTCTCATAACAATCATCATCTCCCTGTACTTTTCCTCTGCATCTTTGAATTGTGACTCTCGAAGTTCCTTTTTAAACCGAACAATCTCTTCCTCAAATCCACGTTGTCGACCAAGTGCAACATGATGGTTTCTTTTCAGAGATTCTATTTTCTCCTCTAAATGTTTCTGTTCACTGTGAAACCATAATTGATATACAAGTCTTTTGTATTTAATGTTTCACAATTTTTTAATCAGGGTTCTGATTTTGAGTTTATGTTAGACAGTAGCTCATTATATTGTAAATATAAAGTCTGTAACAGTTAAAATCATAGTACTAACGTCACTGAAATTAAGAAATTATTGAAATAAAAATAATTTTAAGTTTCTTAAGAACATATTCAAATCACTATTCTGAGAGGGAGAAGCAAGTTATCAAGTTCAAATACCAAAGTGCTGTATGCAGAAACGTAGAAAACAGTGAATTTCGTAGGTGGAATTAAATTAGGATACTGAGCAAAATAAGATGAATTAATTAGGTAACCGCTAGAAAACTAAATAAATAGTTCACACATAAGAACCAGCATAGGGCTAATTCCTTTTCGAAAGTGTTTATTATCAAAGCAACTAATATTAAATGACTGAAGTAAATACAAAATTTGCTGCTGAGACCTAAGTGAGCAGACTGAAATGGAAAACTAAACATTCTTATCCAGAGAATTATTTTTTAAACGTGCATTTAGCAGGGGAAGTCATTAAAAAAACAGATTAGATTGGTACAGGTATGGGCAGACATGCACATATATGTATTTCTAGCTAGAAGCACTATATAATTTCACCGAGTCATTTATGTTGTCGTCATGGGGATATTACGCAAACATGAGTTTGAAGGAGGAAGTGGTCTACAAGAATGGGGAGAAAGGTGGGCCAGGAAACACACTAAAACACAGTGAATATAATACTCAGATATTCAGTGAATTCTTGTGCAAAACATGCTGTTCAGTTTTGAAGGTACTTACTTCTTCATTTGCGGGACTTTCATTTCTCCCATCTCCTTCACAAGTTGTTTTATATTGTCTTCAACTTCTTTTAGCTCTTCATTCCGTTTCCTCAAAGTAAGATTATCCTCTAACCACCTTTCCTGTATCTATCTCCACAGAAAGTGAGAAGTTGTATAATGTTTCAGTATATTGATTCTCAATTACAAAGTATGAGTTCTGCAAAACTCCAAAACATGCTGCAATCGTAAAATAATTGACAACAACGAAAATTATCACAGTGAGAACTTATCTTGTGCTAGAAATAGGGTATAATGGAAATCAGCAGTATTATTTCATATTTCAATCTGAAATAATACTTACAGTATTTATTGTCACAGGTGAACACAAGAGTGATCCTGTGTGCAAATATTAATCAAGGTTTCAAACAGGGCAAGTAATTTAGGGTGAGATTTAACAAAGTCCCCCATCTCAGTTCTACAAGTTAGACAGTAAGTGGTGGGGTAGAATGGGGAAACACATCTTTCCTATAGAGAATGTAAACAGTATTTGAAATATATACACAGGAATTTAAAGTACGTGACAAAATCTGGAGTAACTAGCAACTTTTGGTATCTGCAATTTGGTACCTTACTTCAGAAGGCAGGTATTCTCCACACAAAGATACTTTTGAAAATGCTGGCTACTATCCCAACAGACTTAACCCTTTTGGAAATAACACAAAATGATACTTAAGAGATAAAACTTTTTTACAATGTATCTACTTTTGCATATACAAACCTCAAGACTTTCTTCAGCCTAATGCATGTATAGCAGCTATTCTGACTAACAACTGATTAAGTAAATTAGGAGGAGACAAACTCTGCACCGCTATGGACCTAGGCAGACTTAAACCAAAACCAGAAATTATTTCAACTGCACAAAATATACTTTACTGTAAAATAATATATCTACCTTTTGAGTGTCAATATCTTGTCGAATCATTTCCATCTCCTTACTTATCTTTTCCTTCTGTTTCTCGCAGGCGGCTAACTGAGAATTTACTTCATCAAGTTCAGACTCCTTTTGCTAAAGAAATAAAAAAAAAAAAAAAAATTCGAGATTTAAACACAAGAGTGCTTTTAATGTCAAATTTTATGGACTGTTTTTTAGGTTACCTTTTTATAGTCTTCTTTTCCTTGTTGAATATAGTTTTCAATTTCTTTCACATACTTGTTTATATCCTTAACTTTCTCTTTTATGCCATTTATCTGCAGGGAAAAGATTTCAAATGAAATGCAGTCATATATCCAAGAACTGATACGCTCTGTAGCAACGATTAGATACTGGATAACACTACTGTGAAAGTACAATACCTTATCATAACTGCCTTTAATTCACTAACAAAACCTTCAGCTTTTGAAATCCAGACGCTCCTTATTACTATGAAAATATTTTCCAAAACAAACGGTAAATCACTCATTTGTGCTTACACAAGAAGGCCACTTCACCTGAGAAAAACAGGTTTGTCTCTTGGCAAGGACAGGTTACAGTCATCCTTAATATTGCTCTTACATCTATTGGGAAGGGCTTTTAATACCATTGGTCGCTAAATATTGCCAAATGTCCCTAGAAGCCTTTTGACAAGACTGTCAGCGGTTAATAACAACTGAGTTCATCTCCTAACTTGGTTATGTTCCTTTTCTTCCCTAAAAGTTGCACCAATCTAGAGCGTCTGCTGAAGTCACTGTTTCCTAAAAACGAACTCATTGCCATGGCTTCCAGCCATGCCTGAAAACCAATACATAATCCTATCTCCCAGCTATGCCAAAAGCAAACAAACCTTCTCTTGGGTTTCTTTATTACTTGCAGTCCTTTTGTTCATTAGATCCTCCTTCTCCTGCTGCAGTTTTTCTAAAGTTGCATTCAAAGGAAATACCTGTTCTTTTGCTTCCTGAAAAGTAGTTGGAGAAAGTCCTTTTTTATTTTCCCATTCTGTTAAAGATTAACAATTTTTCATGTGGTAAAAAAAGTCATGTGGTTATTTGCTCGGATTACAGACAATGTTAAAGATTTATTATTCCGCGCCCCCCCCCCCCCCCCCCCCCCGCCCAAGCCAGGACAACAAAGCTAAGGGTTAACAATTAAGAGTATTTCCTACCTTGATCTCTCTGCATAAGGACTGAACCTCAGTGGTTAATTCCACTGTTTGTTCCTCCAGTTGTCGACGATGCTGCATGCTGCTGGAAATCTGAAGTTTCTCTGCTTTAAGCTCATTAACTGCACTCTTTAGCTGCTGAATCTGATTTTGCTGGTCTTGCTTGAGTTTTTGATTTAACTCAATTTTACCAGTAACTGCAGATGAAAACAAACACAGAATGAAACAGTCAATCTTTTATTAAAAACATTTATTGTCTTCCTTATGAAAATTTAACTCTAAATTAAGCTAGTATGACCCCCAAAAATCAAAACAACAAACTATTAGAATACAGTTATTTCAGAATGTAAAATAAGTAAACTAAAATTTTAATGGCAGGAAGTTTGGAACATTATTTTCAATATAAAAATGAAATACCAGTTTTGTATGACCTACCTGTATCCCACAAGTGTTTTTTCTCTTGTTTTTCATGGCTTACTTGTAGAACAGTTCTACTTAAATCGACCCCTAGCAGCTTAGCCTCCTGCTGAGCAATTTTTCGTTCAACATCCCTAATATCAGTCTGAAAGTATGAGGGAAAGTACTATTACTTTTGTGTTAGTGTTTAACAATGTATTTTTTATCTTTGGCACACAAGAATAAGCTTGGGGCTTGAGGCACACATGACTCAAAAGACCTTCAAATTTATCTCCTCCGCTGGAGCAATGTCACATCATTAGCAGTAAGGTTGTGTCAGCCCACAGGCTGCTATAAACTGGAATACCTAATTGGTATAAAGGATATCAGTCAATATGGATGGATGGGCTTTTGACATCCCCAGCCCACCTCAGAACAGTTACATGTGCTACCTGTCCCTGCGATAACGGAATTGTTGAAGCCTCAGGAGTTGCTGCCATCTCCCACCTATGAAATGCTCTCAGTCCTTTGCCTGGCCCCAGGTTCTCTGCATAACTGTCCCTCTCATGGTTCTTGGTCAAGCAAAGATTTTATGTTGGTAATAAAGGCATCAAGACTGTTCAAAACGGCCTCCTACGTCAGAATAATAAAAAGTGTAGGATATCCATTCCCCTTTACCATATATTCAGATGACACAGAACAAGGAAGCACATGTGACAAGATTCCAGAAAGTACTCAGAGTAGCTACTGAGAATACACTGAGCTATAATGACTATGAAGACTGAAAAACACTTTGGCACACTTGTGGTTATGCTCAAGTTCTGGATTATACATCTTTTCCCAGTTACTATAGCACAGAATTGAATGAGAACTCAAGGGACATTGTGGTCCCCAAAAGAAAAAATCATTACATAAAACTTCAAGTTTTGTTAGTACCAAGATCACCTATGTAATGCTGCCTTTTAAAGTATTTTTACTTTTCTTGAATAGTCTTAAGACCTCAAAGTTTTGTTGTATTATTGAATAACTACATATTCAAATGCTAGCAAGTGAGCATCATTTTATATATTAAAAGAAATTACCAAAGCATACCTGGTACCTTTCCATTAGTGTTATATCCTGTAAACGTGCCTTGGCCCCATCCTCCTCAGATAAAGCTGTCCGCAAGAGTGATTCCTGTTCTTCTATCTCACCCTTCAGGCCTGTTAAATCCCTGTTTGCATTCTGTATCTTGCTCCTCAAGTCTGGTATGTCCCTATCTTGGAGTTCAACTACAGTTCGCCTTAAATAAAATAGAAATCCATAAAATTTCCTTTGTCAAAACCAGCAGCATGAGTTCAAGACATTCAAGGTAACAAAATCTGTGATACGATTTAATAGTGGAAGACTAAATTTAGCCAAAATTGTAGCCCCTTAACCTTGCCCACATTCAATTAAGCTTATATTACATACCCAGCTAAGGTAATACATCCCTCATTTTAGACAGGTGAGATGAAACAAACAAGCAGACAAAATCTCTTTTGGTTTTTAACTTAATTACAGCAAGTGATCATGAGAGGGTCTAAATCCATGGTACAAGAGTGCCCTCTTGTGAAGGAAAGGTCTACCCTCTAACATACATTCTCCAAATTCAGAACAATGGTCTGCAAATTTCCTGAGACTAGAGCCTCTTCACTACTGGCAGGAAACCTGCATACTCTAGTCTTACTTTTAATGCTGTTCATACACTAAGAAAAAAAAAACCAAAACAGGACCCTTGACAAAAACTCTTTAGGTGTAGTGTTATTTGTTAATGTTTTGGAGGGAGGCAACAGGTAAACATTTCAGTAACAACAAAACCAGCCTGTCCATTTTAAATTACAATGATAAGTAACAAGGAAGGGAACTGTGCCTGTATAGCGTAAATTATCAGTAGAAAAGTAAGTATACAACCACTTTTTCTGCCTCATTCTCACGAGAAGCTCCAAAGGACTAGAAATACCAAAAATATAAAATAGCTAATATTAAAGTCCAAATGAGCAAAGAACAAATGCTAGCAAAATATTTATCTCCACAATAAGATTTTTTTAATGAATTAACTAGCCCTAAAATAAAGCCTCCTTGATGTCTGCATTATTTTTAATAATCAAAAAACAACCATTTGAAAGAAAACAGCTTGCAACAATATGGTTTGCTAAGTACTTTACCTAAGTGGTTTAAGACTCATCATTTCATCACGTTTTTTCTCTTTTCTTTTAAGCTCAGACTCTGTTGACTTCAGTTTGTCCGGAGCAAGACGCAGCTTAGACTGCAGATCACTGATTACATCTTGCAGTTCGGCCTCTGTTTGAAAAACTCTTTGACAAACTGGACAACATGACTGGTTCTCCTCTGTCAGTTGTGTAATGAACTGTGAATAAACTGCAGTGGCTCCAGCAAGCACAGCTGGTTTAAAAAGAAACAAAAAACTTTATGTTATACAAATAGTGCATAATCAGTTCTAAACTAGGTATGTATTTACCATAAATGAAGACAAAATTATAACCCACAAAATCACAACGGTAGGAACCTGACATGGCCCTAAGTGACCTGGTCTGAATTCAGTGCTGCCCCTGCTTTCAGCAGGTTGCCCTAAATCACCTCCTCAAGTCCTTGTCAACCTGAATTATTCTGCAAGTTTGTTTTATTAAACCATGCTCATCCCTCTGTAATTAACGGTGGAAGTGAGTACTTCCTTCAGAAATTACTTTCTTTTAGTTAGTAGTAGGCCCTATGGGCCAAACCCACACCAAACGGCTGGTTCTGTACTTGTCCTCACACCTGGCAGATCCAAGCACTCAAAGCATTTCCTTAGGTTTGAGGAGGTCATGATCTACATACACAGTAAGCCAAAGCAGAAACTTCACTTACACATAATAAGAGAATTAGCTGAAAGAATTAAAACAACTGATCCTGCTTAAATGTAAAACATAAATAGTAGTAAAGATAAGGAAAATTTATTAAAAAATAGTAAGATTCAGTAATAATCTCCCTTAAGTCAGTTTCTGTGTCTATTGTTTGTCCTGCACAAGCAACAGACTGTCTCAGTATCTGTGACTTACATTTAAAAAAGCTTTAGGGAAAAAAGTAGAGCTATATATAAATTTACCTCGCTGTTTTGAACTCTTTTCAATTTCAACCTGAAGTTTGTTCAGATCACTGTCAAAATCTTGGCTTCCACAAACATCAAAAAGTTTTGCTTCATGAAGGGACAACTGCTCTTCTTTTTTTTTTAGCTCATTACTGACATAAGTTTTATGATATTCTACCGATGCCAGTCGTTTGCTGAAACATCAATGCATAAACTCTTTTATTACAAAAACCCAAAGATTTCAAACTGTTTAAGCAAAAACAAAAACATGGGAAGTTAATCTGAAATTGATATTACAGTGCTGTTCACCAGTTCTTCTTTAATGATTTTTCAGGAAATCTATAGCGTCAAGTTTTTATTTCTTTAAGTACAGCATAAAGCATTTAATTTTAATTCCCTTTCGTTTTCTAGATGCTTACTGACGAGAAACTAATTTCTAACGACAAAGCCATACAAAACTTTATAGACTAATACAATATCAACTTTTTTCCCCTACAGCAATTATTGCTTATATTATTGAACCTCTTATGCAAAGAATGTTAGCATACTTCTACTCATGTTTCATACTTTTGATTTATGCAGTATTCTTATACTTAAAATCTTGGGTTTTTTTTTTTTTGTGGAAGTTTAATGTGTATCAGTGCATAGTGTGCTGATGTTACCTACTCCTTCTAACAACTTGTTTTATATAATCAAATGAAATCAGGAACAGATAATCACATGTGAACTCGATATAGCCACTAACCACTCTGTGACTTACAAGAAAGTCAGAAGACCAGCAATTTCCACCCCGGAAGCACATTCATTCAGCTAGGATTAGTATAAACAATTAAGGATGTTCCAAAACAATATTTTGCTATCTTTTTTCATGCTGCCTTTGACATACTACAAATGTTGTGATTTTATTAACTAGCACAAACTATGTCAGCTACACATTACATAAATTCTGCAGGATGCTTTGATTTTGCAGATACCCAAATAAACAATAATGAATTAAAGTAACAAGTATGTTAAGCATATTAACCTTTCTAACATTTAAATTCATAATTGCATAAATACTTATGGTGACATAATCAATTAATACTTACTTAAGGTCAGCAAGATTATCCCTTGTCTGATTAATCTTTCTATTTTTGCCATGAAGCCAGTCTTCAAGTTGGTTTTTATTTGGAAAGTATCCCAACAGTGATGTCAGTTCATCAGAATGTCTTGATTTTACTTTTCTGATCTGCTCTTCTTTGTCTGCCTGGGGAAATGAAGCATTTTAAATTAATTTTTTCATATCTTCAAGTTTATGTCACTCAATGCGTTCATGGAGTTAATGGCTTCTATGGAGTCAGACAGGAGCTTTACATATGATTGTGGATAAACACCTGAAAAATACACAAATCTTGAAGGGACTGTATTAATTTCATGTCTTATGAGATGATGATAGAAAAATTACTTTGTCTTTCTTCAGCATCTCCATTTGGGTAATTGTCATGGTATGTAGATTCAACTGTTCCATCTCTTGATCCAACTTCCTAAGAGCTTTGTCCAGGTTTATTTTCTCATTTTGCAGAGTTCGTACTTCTACTTCAAGTGTTTCTACATTGCTGTTCTTCTCAGCCTTCTCCAGCTCATGTTCCTAAACAAAAATAAAAGCCCAGAAGACTTAAATAATTACACTAATCAATAAAGCTCTAACTAAAGGAAACAGAAGACAGCTCTTAAGCTGCCTGGTAGCAGTATTGTTAGCTGTTACAGGAATGACACAGGATTTGTAAAGAATACACGAAAAAGGACAAAGGCTGTGATGTTGGCATGGCAAAAGTAAAGCAGATACTGGATGCACTGTTCTGAAATGTAGTACTGCCCCAAGTTGCTCATGCTTCTACCATAAGCCATAACCACATGACTTAGCTTCAGAAGGCTCACTCGTATTGAGTTTGCGTGGCAGGTTTTGGTACTGGGGGGGCTACAGGGGTGGCTTCTATGAGAAGCTGCTAGAAGCTTCCCCTGTGTCCGACAGAGCCAGTGCCAGCCGGCTCCAAGACGGACCCGCCACTGGCCAAGGCCGAGCCCAGCAGCAATAGTGGTAGTGCCTCTGGGAAAACAGATTTAAGAAGGGGGGAAAAATCCCTGCGCAATGGCAGCTGGAGGGAGGAGTGAGAATATGCGAGAGAAACAACTGTGCAGACCCCCAGGTCAGTGAAGAAGGAGGGGGAGGAGGTGCTCCAGGCGCCGGAGCAGAGATTCCCCTGCAGCCTGTGGGGAAGACCATAGTGAGGCAGGCTGTCCCCCTGCAGCCCAGGGAGGCCCACGATGGAGCAGATCTCCACCTGCAGCCCGTGGAGGAGCCCACGCCGCAGCAGGGGGATGCCTGAAGGAGGCTGCGACCCCGTGGGAAGCCCACGCTGGAGCAGGCTCCTGGCAGGACCCGTGGCCCTGTGGAAAGAGAAGCCCACGCTGGAGCAGGTTTGCTGGCAGGGCTTGTGACACCACGGGCAGCCCACGCTGGAGCAGTCTGTGAAGAACTGCAGCCTGTGGGAAGGACTCATGTTGGAGAAGTTCATGGAGGACTGTCTCCTGTGGGAGGGACCCCATGCTGGAGCAGGGGAAGAGTGAGGAGTCCTCCCCCTGCGGAGGAAGGAGCGGCAGAGACAAGGTGTGATGAACCGACCCCAGCCCCCATTCCCCATCCCCCTGCGCCACTGGGGGGGAAGAGGTAGAGAAAATCGGGAGTGGAGTTGAGCCAGGAAGGAGGGAGGGGTGGGGGAACCTGTTTTACAATTTGGTTTTATTTCTCACTACCCTACTCTGATCTGATTGGTAATAAGTTAAATTAATTTTCCGCAAGTCAAGTCTGTTTTGCCCATGATGGTAACTGGTGAGAGATCTCTCTTTGTCTTTATCTCAACTGAAGACCCTTTCGTTATATTTTTCTCCCGTGTCCAGCTGAGGAGGGGAGTGATAGAGCAGCTTTGGTGGGCACCTGGCCGCTCTACTGTACATTAAATTCTGTAATGTACTTTTACTGTACATTAAATTTGGGATTATCCTAGTGAGGAGTCTAGAAGAAACACCGTCAAGCACTGAATTCATACACCGCTAACAAACATAAAATATTTGGCTACAAAGGCATAACCAGCTGTTCAACTGGGACGTAAAATGCTTGTAACTTAATAATAATTCATCAGATAAAACGCTTATAACCAACTAGCCCATCTCACAGACAAGTTACCTGGAAAAATACATGTAGTATAGCACTTTAGGTCACATTTTTCTGGCCCAAGAATGTAAGGCTGACTAATCTTATGATATCACCAGCTGTGGCTATTACCCTATTTATAAGTCACCAAGCAGAATCAGCATATTCTGTGCATGCACTGTACAAAAACAAAGAGTGAATAGTCCCTGCCCCAAAGGGTGCACCATCTAAACAGACAAAGCATAGAAAAAGGTATTAAAAGGGCAAAAACGCAGCAGATGGAGTAAAGGTCAAGGGTTTTCTTTGGGTTTTTTTTAATGATAAAGCCAAAAGTTTTTACTTCAAACTTCTATAAATTTTTCAATAACAGTAACTTACTGTCTTGACAATCTCCTGGTCCAACTCCAGAATTCTGTCTGAAAAACCCTCCAACTGCTGCAATTCACATTTTACATTCTTCAGCTCAGCTTGTTTCTTATTTTGAATGTCTGATTTCAGGTCAATGGTTCTTTCTAATCCAGTTTTCTTGTCTCTTATTTCATCTATCTGTTTTTGTTTCATTGCTTCTTTTTGTGCAAATTCTCTCTGAAAGAAGTCAGCAATAATATACTCATTTTTTTCATAGGAAAACAACATTTAAAAACACTTCTTCACACTAGCTTACAAATATTTACCACTGTAATACAAGACGTTGAGATACTTAGATAACTAGAACTTGTCAAAAATTTTCTGCTGAAATATTTCGACAGGAAAATGCAGATGCATCATACTGGTAGTGTTCTGCGAGAGCAACTCCATTTTGAAGATGACTTCAACAAAAAGTTGCTTATTTTTAAACCAGTTGCCCACTGTAATTCTTCCTCAGGCTTTTCAGCTTGTCAGTGATCTACCTGCATGAGAGGGCTGCTGAGAAAAACCTATCTGAAGAACTGCCTGTTCAATAGCTTTGGCAATTCAGATCACTTGATGACCACTCTTAGTTCCAAAACTAATTTCCACGGAAAGATTCAGGCAACCCATAATAAAGAATTCTAGAAGAAAAAAAAATGGCTTCGGTCCCCCCCCCCAGCATTCTTCCTCCCAGCACCATGAAGACACGTATGGACCAATAACACACTAATAACCAATACTAACTACATGACTAAACCAACAAAATCCTTACCATCAAACGATTTGCAGCTTCAGTATCTCTTTCTTGTCTCTCCTTCAACAACCTGTGAAAACTGGTAACGTGCCTTTCATTAAAAGGTGCTCGCTCAAAACCATCTAATTCCAGCTGTGCTGCCAAAGACTGAATTAATGAATCCCTCATTGTGATGTGTTCTTGGTGACGATCTGCTTGCAGTTGAAGACGACCTCCACAAAAAGAAAATGTGACATTTAAAATGTGAAATTAAATGTGAATTTAAAAGAAAGCCTCTTAAAACACTAAAAATTATTCTGATAAACAAACAAAGCCCAAACATATTTTATGTAAGCATATACTCTGTCTCAACTACTACAGCTTTACTGAAATTCCCATAGTCCATCGAAAAGAGAATACACAATGTATGAAAGAATATTATCCTAAAGCCCTCTGACTAGTCCCCAGCCCCAACCTGAGACACTGAGCATGCCAAGCATTCTGCTTTCACGTTTTTCTTGGTTAAGACACATTTATACAATCACATCTGGTTAGCAGTCATTTTCATCACCCAAAGCAGTACAAGCACAGACAGTGAAAACAAAGGTGGTGTAAACTGCTAGGCTGATGTTGATCTATGCCACCTAAGTTATCTATTTGGAATATCTTTATAAAGAATGGTCTGTTTACAAACAAAGGTACTACATGTTGTAATTATAGCTCAGAACAACAAGTGCACATTAGAAACTCCAGGAGAAGAACGCTAAGATCTGTCCACCTGTGAGAGTCTCATACCATACTGTGCAGCCCACTCCAAACTCATACACATTTCAGGGGTTTTGTCTAGTTCAAATCCCTTAAATTCTTATCAGCAGTTCCATTTCAGATCTTAATTACATTAAAAAATAAATACAAGGTTACAGATGAAGTCTAAAATACCTCGTTCAATAAGTAGTTCTGATTTCTCACTGTTAAATCTCTGGCATTCTTTAGTGGCTCTATCTAATTCACGCTTACAGTCTGATAATCTCTTCTCCTTCTCCCTCACTGTTCTCTGGTGGTTCTGGTATCTATCCCTTAGTTGTTCATCTGTTCCTTGAAAAACCTGTACACCAAATACAATACAGAATAAAGGTAGCTTTTCAACTAATTTATAAGCCGATTAATGATGTTTTAAGAAAGAATCGTGTCTACTGTAACAGAATTCAAGAAATAAGACATAAACACCTCCCACACAGAATTTCTATATTAAGACACATATTAAGAAAAATTAAATATGCTACAAGCAAAACTGGAAAAAGAAAAAACTATTTTTCTTAGGCTGATAAAACAAATGAATTTAAAATTTTTACCATTAAGGAATTTCTTTCCATTTTTCAAAATAGTTTTAAATGCCTTGTCACAATCACAACAGAAGACTGACAATTATTTCTTATTTTAAGAGAAAGAAATAAAAAGTCTCCAGGGAGATGAATAGTATTAACGTCAAGAGCCATCCCATACTGGTCAAAACAAGTGCTGGCTACCATCAACATACAGTGAGAGGTAGATATTTTCAAGTTGCACACCACAAGGCATTGTTACCAATAATTATCACTTTTATGAAAACTTCTGTCAGTATTTGCCTTCCTGGCAAGCTAGTCTACAGTGAAGGGAAAAGTTACAAATAGCAATTTAACCCAAATTACATAGAAACTAATACAGCTTTATTGAGCCATATTTGCCATATCTGGTAATATCAAGCAAGCTACACGGGCTATGAAAATGTTCTTTACCAACATCTAATGCATAATAAAATATATACTTAGTTCACAGGGTAGCAAAAGACAGACTGCTTCTTCAACAGAAAGGATGGCAGCATGGAATTTAAAAGGCAACCTTTTCCATCTTCTGTTGCAAATCTTGATTATCTTTCTCCATCTGCTTCCTCCTGCTCTCCAAGGCTTTTACATCATTGTCTAGCCTCATTACTTTTATGAGATTCTGTTCAACTGCTGCCAGAGAATTCTGCAAAGAAAAGAATGCTGTAAGTGAAATATCTCACCAGCTTATGAATCCCATAATCAATTGTTCTACGGTTAGTTTAGCTTTTGTTTTAGTTAGTTTATAATAGTTTTAGTTACCAGCTAAATTTGAGAAAGAGAGATTTTAAATTAAGCTACAAAAACCCAATGCTGCTACAAGAATTTCACAAGCTATGTTCTTAAACCTCCAATGACTGTTTACAGATTAGACCACCATCTGCCAGCTTTGTTGAGGTATGCTTGATTCCGCTTCAGAACAAAGGATTAGATAACACAACAGAAGATTTTAATCAAGAAATTCGTCCAGCTTTCACATTTTGCTGTGTTCTTTAGTACTCATGTATTGTTTTGTATTAAAGTCTGTATTAAAGTCTTAACGTAATTGTCATGCAAATTACCTTTAGAGGATCAAGTTGACTCTCAATAGATTTTACATTCTCCTTAGAAGCAGCCAGTTGAGCCTCTCTGTTGCTAAGATGATTCTGGATTTCCTGTGCTTTTTCTTTATTCTGTTTTAGGTATTTCAGTTCTGTCTGGCACTCTTTTACTTTCAAGCTTTGCTTCAGTCGTACCTGACGGAGAGTTTCGAGTGCTTTAATATACCTTAAAAAAAAACCCCAAAACAACAAAATTTCAGATCCTATTGGCAATATAGCAATACTGATGTATGAAACAATGCCTTAGACATTTTTGTTAACACCTACATTATGAGAGAAGACATTTTCTTACTTATTTTTTATTTAACTACAGTAAAGAGAAAAACCTTGTTGCTGAAAAGATCTCATCAAATTTTTGCTTCAGGGCCTTCCCTTCACTTAATGGCCAGTTGGATTCTTCTTGGTGGCAGAAAATGACATTGTTAATCACCGATTTGGAAACACCAAGGGCACTGATCATCTCTCGATCAATTTCTGCACACTTGGAACTGAGACTGACCTTCTCGCCATGCCTATGTAGCACAGATAAAGAAAATCCGCAAAGAAGTTACTAGCAAGTTCTTTTAAAAGAAGTAAACTGCATTTTTAACAGTATAACCTCATTGTAACGTACCGACTCAAAAACTTAATGAGTAACCATTTTTAAACATTTAATTACCTTGTTCAACACATGCATTCAGCACTGTCAATATTTGTAGTCAAGACTGTTACACATTTTAAAACTATGCAGAATCACCAGAGAGAGCAAAACCAATCTTGAATGAAGTTAAGTGAATATGACTCTTAAATAGTGGAGATTGGAGTTAAACATGGGCCAACAATGATCTGAAACTGAAAATGGTGCTAAAGAAAGTAAAACCTACATACTCCACACAATGCTACTTTCAAACCATATCATTATTAATACAATTTTCAAATAAATGCAAGTTAACAGATATAAGTAGTTCTTAAAGTAGTGGCTGTCAAACGTAGGATTTTTGAATCAACTAATAGATAAAGTGATGAAACTACATAGCTTTAATCTAAAAGCACTGGTAGCTACTTCAAGGAATACATTATGAAGTTTTCTCTTTTATACTTAAAAATATACAAAACCCAAAGCGATCTTCATGCCAAAGTAAGGAAAAAAAAAAAAAGTGACAACTTACTTTGTTCTAGTAATGACAGATTCAAGTGTTTTAAATTCTGTTTTCTTGCCTTTCTGGGTACAGACCATGGATCGCTGGACAGCTACGAGCTCTCCGTTTACATCACGAAACTGTAATCGAATCTGAGCTCTAACATCTGTTTCATTGGCAACCTTTAATAGAAACAAAAAAACTGAATAAGGGAAATTCTTCGCAATGTCCAAATGAATATGTGCCTTCCCAGCTGTAGGTAATGTTCTAATCTCCCCCAACTCTCCGTTATTCCTGAAACAATACAGTCAGCTCATGTCTGCCTAGAACCTGAACATCCCTGTCTTCATCACAACCCTGAGCACAGTTAAGTATTTTTACTTAGGAGTGAACACACATTAAATCTAGTCACCATGACTTTTACCTTTGGATCATGAACAAATGAGTTCCCTTTGGTGCCAGGAGGAAAATCTCCAGTGGATATGTATTTAAGACATTCAATGATAGTCTAAGAAAACAGAAATAAGTATACAGTTATAATGGCAATTTAGAATAAACAAGATGGACTACAGGCAAAACCAGTAACAGCCCAAATATTTACAAGTGAGTTAAATATGTGAGGAGAGAGAAATAAGAAATAACATTTTATTTTTTAAGTATCATGAGACTATGGTACTTTGCAAAATCAGTTTTAATCAGGATCTGGATCAATTTCCTATGAAAAATATCAGCCAGAGCTCTGCAAAATCCAGCCATGAAAGCAGATCTCTAATAATGCTAAACAACACAATATTTACAGTGAACAGCAAGATTTCTGCGATATTATTAATACCTTTCTGTAAATCATTATTCATATTTTGAGGCCTTTCAGACCTATTTACAGTTCAAAACCAAACATACAGTAAGCCTTACCGTTTTTCCTGCACCATTTGGTCCCACCAAAATAGTTAACGGATGAAAGAAAGTGATAATTTGTTTGTCTTTATCCTCTACCCCAAAGCTCCTCACTCCGAGGATACTCATCTTCTCAATCTTCGACATTTCTGCAGAAGGTCTTCTCTCCCAAAGTCAGAAGTGTAAACGTTATAAATCCTGTAAAATAAAGCTTCGTGAAAAATCTAGAAGGCAAAAATCACAGCATATCACTGAAAGCTGACAACACATCTATACAAGCACAAAATATGATGAACAGCTTTAAAAACACAGCTAAGGCTCTTCAGTCATGGCTCAAGGCACAGAACATATGAAGGCAAAAACTCATTTGTTTTAAACTGAGAAGCTAATCAACTCCAGGTTAAGAGAAGTGCCATACTATTTATCATTAAATCAAAACCAAAAAATAACCCAAAATAACCCTTTATTCCACATCACAAAACCCACGCACATGCTTTCAGAACGCCCCCCACGCAACAGAGGCCCCGATATTTTTTCCCCTTTAAAAATCCACTGTCGTCCTGCAATACCCAACACTGTGCCAGCTTCCCCACCGCCTCTGTTTCTCACAGGGCCGCGTTCCAATTTGAATGGGACACCCAGCATTACCTTTGTCTTGATATGAGGGGGAAGAGAAAAAAAACAACCAAACAAAAAAGCAGGAGACTTCGCAGGCAGGGCCCAAGGCCTGTGCACGGGTGGGAGCTCCCACGGGCTGGGGTAACTGATGGAGACAACTCCTACCCTAAGGCCCCTACTGACCCGCGGTAAACACGTGTATTTCAAGCGTTTATGTATGTGTATTTCAGGTATGTTTCCTATGGCCGAAAGAGCGTTGCTCGGTGCGCTCCCACTCTCCCCTCACGGCTCTCCCCTGCCCTCCCCCGGGCCCAGCTGCCTCCTCAGGGGAGGCCCAGCGGGGCTCGGCCCCGCCAGGCCACCGCTGCGGTTGGAGGCGGGCGGCAGCGGTGGGGGGGGGGGGGGGGGGGACGGGACCGGGCGGCAAAAGGGCATTTCCCGGAGAAACCCCGCCGCCGGGGCAGAGGTGGGCAGCGGGAGTTTCCCACCCGGAGCCCCGCGCTGCAGCGGGGGTGGGACATTTTCCAGGGAGAGGCGATGGCACCGCGGCGGGGGCGGCCCTTCCCCTCCCTACCCACCGCCGAACCCCCGAGCCCGCCGCCTGCCCCGCTCCCCCAGCCCGGTCACCTCAGCTCGCCGCTGCTGCCGCCGCCGCCGTTCCCGCGCCCCGGCAGCCACCGCGCCCGCCGCCACGCCCCGGTAATGGCGGCCCCGCCCGCCCGCCCCGGCCCGGGCTCGCTACCGCCCCCCCCCGCCGACCCCGGCCGCCGGAGGCCCCGCGGATTGGAGCGGCCGCGTCGCTTCCCCCGGGTCCTCCGCCCGCTCTTCTTCTTCGGTTCTCCGTTTCTGCCACGGGCCGTGTGTAGGCGAGGCGGGAAAGGGGGCAGCCATGAGCAAACCCCGCTCCGGCTCTTCCCCACGGCCCCCTTCTCATCCCCGGGCCTCTCTCCTCATCCCTTCTCATCCCATGGCCCCTCTCCTCATCCCCATGGCCCTTCTCCTCATCCTCATGGCCCTTCTCCTCATCCACACTGCTCCTCTCCTCATCCCCACTGCCCCTCTCCTCATCCCTTCTCATCCCCACTGCCCCTCTCCTCATCCCCATGGCCCTTCTCCTCATCCCCACTGCCCCTCTCCTCATCCCTCATCCCTTCTCATCCCCATGGCCCTTCTCCTCATCCCCCAGCCCCTCTCCTCATCCCTTCTCATCCCCCGGCCCCTCTCCTCAGCCCTCAGCCCTTCTCATCCACTGGCCCCTCTCCTCATCCCCACGGCCCCTCTCTTCATCCCCCCAGCCCCTCTCCTCTCCCCCATCCTCTCCCGCCTGCCCTGTCCTGGGGACACCCAGTGGCACCCAGACATCTCCCCCCCCCGAGGAGCCGTTAGCACTTCTATTAAAAACACAAAACAATTGTGAAATAATAATTTCAGATGGTTTTAAAATGGCGTTTCCAGCCTGCTGCCATAGCTCGGTGCCCCCGCAGTGCTGGTACGGCAGCTATGGCAGTGGAAAACTCCAGCTGGCCCCAGCTCCAGCCCTCGCCTTCAGAGCAGGCAGGTCGCCTGTTGGAAGACAAATCTTCCAGCCCCGTCATCAAACGGAGCCGAGTGACAGTGGATCATCCCGCAGATGAGCCCCCTTTTTCCGACAGTCTGGTTAAGTGATGAAGAGACCCGGGGATAATTGAGTTGGGGGGAGTGTGAGGCGGTACCACTGAGCCCCGCTTTTAAGGCAAATCTGCAGATCCCCACAACAATCTAGCTCGGGCACTTCTGTCTCAGAAACCACATTTCCGATGCTGGCTTTGATGTCCGCTCATTCTGCCCGTTACGTGCTGTTGAATCAGAGCCAGCATGGGATCAACGACCGGTGTGCAGAAAGGTGGCACAGCATCGTCGGAGCTGCCGTAGTTACCTGGCTGGCTGTGGCAATGCCAGTCCGGTTAGTAACTCCATGTGTGTGTGCTCGAGTATTTCCAGCATGAGTCCTCGGGGCTGTGGGTGAGCGGTGGTTCACCATGACGCTGTCGGTAGTGTGTGTGATGCATCCCTCTCTCGCAGCGACAGATGAGAGTCAGGAAATGGTTTACAAGTCTGAGTTGTTATGTGGTTTGGTAATTCACCTTCCTTAGTAGGAAATCTAGAATACAAACTGCAGAAATTCCACATCAATCTCTTTGTGCTCAGTGCAGGAAGAGGACGAAGTGTAGTCATATATCTGATTGTAGGATTAGCTCCATTTAGGTTTAATTTGAGGGGAACTTTCCTTCAAATCCATACAAAAAATAGGGAAAGAATGACTAACCCAAGTGGTATAAGATATTTTTGAAATTAACATCTTAGCAGGACTCAAAAAGCATTGGGCATACAGAGAAGCACTGTTAGAGCAGATGAAATGTGTCAGGACCCTCTGCCACGTCCTCCCAAGGAGAACAGCTTCTCTTGCACAGGGCAGCTCTGGCGAGGCACTAGCCCTCGTACTTCAGCTTCCTATTTTAGAAATTTAATACAGGTCATTCTGATTGTTCAAATACCATTCTGATGCAGAGAGTGTGAAACCCAGACAGGTGGCCTCTCATTAAGTAGAAATGTTTTATTTAATGGCATTGTGATGGGTTAACCCTGGCTGGATGCCAGGTGCCCACCAGAGCTGTTCTATCACTCCCCCTCCTTCTCAACTGGACAGGGGAGAGAAAATATAACAAAGAGCTTGTGGGTCGAGATAAGGATAGGAGAGATCACTCACCAATTACCGTCACGGGCAAAACAGACTCAGTTTGGGGAAAAATTAACTTGATTTATTACAAATCAACCGGAGTAGGGTAATGAGAAATAAAACCAAATCTCAGAACACCTTCCCTCCACCCCTCCCTTCTTCCCGGGCACAACTTCACTCCCGGATTCTCTACCAACCCCCCAGCGGCACAGAGGGACGGGGATGGGGTTTACGGTCAGTTCATCACACGTTATTTTCTGCCGCTTCATCCTCCTCAGGGGGAGGACTCATCACACTCTTCCCCTGCTCCAGCGTGGGGTCCCACCCACGGGAGACAGTCCTCCACGAACTTCTCCAACGTGGGTCCTTCCCACGGGCTGCAGTTCTTCACGAACTGCTCCAGCATGGGTCCTTTCCACAGTGTGCAGTCCTTCAGGCACAGACTGCTCCAGCGTGAGCCCCCCACGGGGTCACAAGTCCTGCCAGAAAACCTGCTCTGTGGGCTCCTCTCTCCACAGATCCGCAGGTCCTGCCAGGAGCCTGCTCCAGCGCGGGGTTCCCACGGGGTCACAGCCTCCTTCGGGAACCCACCTGCTCCGGCGTGGGGTCCTCCACGGGCTGCAGGTGGATATCTGCTCCACTGTGGACCTCCATGGACTGCAGGGGGACAGCCTGCCTCACCATGGTCTTCACCACGGGCTGCAGGGGAATCTCTGCTCCGGCGCCTGGAGCATCTCCTCCCCCTCCTTCTTCACTGACCTTGGTGTCCGCAGGGTTGTTTCTCTTACATGTTCTCACTCCTCTCTCCGGCTGCCGAATACCGCCGTCCCAACTTTTTTTCCTTCTTAAAAATGTTATCACAGAGGCGTTACCACTATCGCTGATTGGCTCGGCCTTGGCCGGCGGCGGGTCTGTCTTAGAGCCGGCTGGTATGGGCTCTCTCGAACACAGGGGAAGCTTCCAGCAGCTTCTTACAGAAGCCACCCCTGTAACCCCACCCGCTACCAAAACCTTGCCACACAAAACCAATACATTCCACCCCTCGCCTCTGTGCATCACATTTTTAAGAACTATCATTAAAATCTACATTCATCACACAAAATCTTCACTCACATCAACAAAAAAGAATTCCCCACACCAAAATCAAAATAATATCATCACAAAACCGACAAAAAGTGGACAATTTACACACAATCCACCCCTCGTCCCTTCACCACAATTACAACAATAAAAATTCCCCGCTCGTCATGCAGCTCTTAACTCTCTAGCTGCGTTCAGTCCATGTTTTGCCCGTTACCTCTCTCAGTTACTATCCTTATCTCAAATTCCTCACTTGCCCGCATTCTCCACCAAAAAGACTGTGATGGGTTAACCCTGGCTGGATGCCAGGTGCCCACCAGAGCTGTTCTATCACTCCCCCTCCTTCTCAACTGGACAGGGGAGAGAAAATATAACAAAGAGCTTGTGGGTCGAGATAAGGATAGGAGAGATCACTCACCAATTACCGTCACGGGCAAAACAGACTCAGTTTGGGGAAAAATTAACTTGATTTATTACAAATCAACCGGAGTAGGGTAATGAGAAATAAAACCAAATCTCAGAACACCTTCCCTCCACCCCTCCCTTCTTCCCGGGCACAACTTCACTCCCGGATTCTCTACCAACCCCCCAGCGGCACAGAGGGACGGGGATGGGGTTTACGGTCAGTTCATCACACGTTATTTTCTGCCGCTTCATCCTCCTCAGGGGGAGGACTCATCACACTCTTCCCCTGCTCCAGCGTGGGGTCCCACCCACGGGAGACAGTCCTCCACGAACTTCTCCAACGTGGGTCCTTCCCACGGGCTGCAGTTCTTCACGAACTGCTCCAGCATGGGTCCTTTCCACAGTGTGCAGTCCTTCAGGCACAGACTGCTCCAGCGTGAGCCCCCCACGGGGTCACAAGTCCTGCCAGAAAACCTGCTCTGTGGGCTCCTCTCTCCACAGATCCGCAGGTCCTGCCAGGAGCCTGCTCCAGCGCGGGGTTCCCACGGGGTCACAGCCTCCTTCGGGAACCCACCTGCTCCGGCGTGGGGTCCTCCACGGGCTGCAGGTGGATATCTGCTCCACTGTGGACCTCCATGGACTGCAGGGGGACAGCCTGCCTCACCATGGTCTTCACCACGGGCTGCAGGGGAATCTCTGCTCCGGCGCCTGGAGCATCTCCTCCCCCTCCTTCTTCACTGACCTTGGTGTCCGCAGGGTTGTTTCTCTTACATGTTCTCACTCCTCTCTCCGGCTGCCGAATACCGCCGTCCCAACTTTTTTTCCTTCTTAAAAATGTTATCACAGAGGCGTTACCACTATCGCTGATTGGCTCGGCCTTGGCCGGCGGCGGGTCTGTCTTAGAGCCGGCTGGTATGGGCTCTCTCGAACACAGGGGAAGCTTCCAGCAGCTTCTTACAGAAGCCACCCCTGTAACCCCACCCGCTACCAAAACCTTGCCACACAAAACCAATACAGGCATATAGCATTCTTTTCCGCATTTTACACCTGCCTACAAAAATTGTTGGAAATAATAGAATATAAGCTGTTTGTAAGGAAACAATAATACCTTCATTGCCAAACCTACTTTTTATTTGCTCACAATTTTCTGCGAATCTGTCTTGTGGACTGACAGCTGTCATGCACAAGGGTGAATTTTGTTGGACTTACCACAACATGAAAATAAATTGCAGCAGCTTTTCACATTAAATGCAAACAGTTTCCATTGTTCCACAGACGGCTCAATGACCGCTGACCAAAGAAACTTCATGCTTCTAGGTCAGTGACTCCAGAAACCCAAAGAAAAACTCAGTTTCCTAATTAAATTAGAACAAAATTAGGAAGCATTCAGAAATGCCTCCTATATGTATCTGAAGGGAGATTGCTAAATAATGTAGTCAAAATTCCATGCAGTTTTTTGCCACTAAGTCCACCTGTTTTATGTACTTTCTTAGTCACAGTGCCAAGCCTGATTTTTTCTTTTTTTTTTTAAATAAGAGGAAACAAGAAAAAATGGAAACAGACATAATACCTTTAGCAAGGGTGCATGTTTTATACCACTTGGTAGGTAGTATAATACAGATCCTGCTCTCAACAGCAAAACAAGTAGTTACAAAACTGGCACGAAATAATACAACTGAAACAGTTAAACAAGAAATCAATGGCTAATATGCATGTCCATTATTGGATATAATGACAGAAACTGCTGCAAGAGCTGTTGTTCCTAACAGTGTTCACTAGGGTGATGAAGTACAAGTTCAAATCACTTTAAAATGTGTAAGTTATTTCCTACTCTGAAGAAAATAGGGAAGGGGGAAAAATACCACTTTCCCTGCAGTACAAAAAAATTCAGCTGTTTCTGGTTAAGTCCTCAACCACTATCTATCCTTTTCTGTATACCAGTGAAAACATAAAACTCCTAACACTGCTGATTTTCTGACGTGTATGATCTTAGCATAGTTTGTTAAATACTTTCAACATTCCAGTCTGTGCTGGAAAAGAATCTCAGGAAAAATCCTGGACGTTAGAAAAGTCCGAAATTCCAAGCCAAATCTGGAGTTTTGCAACTGAACTTTATTTCTGTAATGAGAAAGTCAATCTCTTGCAATTTTAGATCACCAAATAACATTGTTAATAATGATCGTGTGCACAAAGCACATTAAGAACTCACCTAATAGAGCATTATAAGGATACCACAGTGTTTCAAGAGCTGTATATCATCAGATCTAGAAGATGTGGTCTGTGGACTCCAGCTATTGCACAGCTACTGCCATTGGGCACTGTTTAATCAGAGATGACTCACTTCATAGATGCTTTGGGATCTACCAAGGGGTTGGAAAGGCGTGCTGGAGTTTTAAGGCAGTTTGGGGGACTGCAGGAAGGTTCCAGGTGATTAAGAGTAGGAAAAAGGATCTCTCCCTTTGGCTGCTCAAGTTAATTTCTTTCTAGGGCCCACACACTTCCTCGCTCCCTTGTACCAGTCTTCTCCCACATCTATTGCAAGAAGCCACTCTTCCTCTTCTCTTTACGCCTTCAGCCAACTCCAAAATTGATGAGTAACTTTACCAGCATATTTTAGTGCTTACTGTGCTTCCTCTATGAAGGGAAACAAAGCGGCCAGTCTTGTATCAGGTCAAGTTCATCGTTAGGTAAAAGAGGCAAACTTTGGAAAACAGCCCTTTGTACTCAATCTCAGCATCATCTGTCATTAAAATGAGAAACATACAAATGATAGGTGAAGTAAGCCTGTACCTTATCGTAAGCTGGCAGCCAGCAGGTGGTTTTGCGGCTAACAATTCAGGCTTTCTCTATGATCGTAGTCTGGTGATAATCCTACTTTCTATGAGCGCGAAAAAGGTTCACAAAATGTGATCTATGGCCGCTACAGATCTTAAGACAAGAAGAGGCTAGCATTCACTTCACTGAGAGGTTACTGGCACAGCAGGATGTAAGAATATTGCCAAAGTCAAAGATAAAATTCATACCCATCTTTCAGAAGCAAATACAACTCCTCTAGATAGATGTTACTAGATTATACTCCATTTGTGCGTTGTCTCCTGCCCTGTAGCTGCCTCGTTATGACTCAGTTGTTCATGAGCACACTGCCATCAGTCTCTGCTGTTGCCGCTTTCTCTACGGCAACACTTTTCCACATTGCTGTTGGATGATGCACAGACTGTGTCCTGACTCTGCAACCAGTCTGACCTCTGGAATATTCTCCAAAAGTCATCGATTAGGAGACTTAGTTATTGGTGTTGTTTCTGTAAGAGTTTTCTGTTTCACACACACTATTTTTGCACCAGTATGAAGTCTATTCTCTAAATCAGTGTTTATGCTACTGTGGGATGGTTTAGTGGGAATGATTTCTTGACTTGTGATCTGTCTCCTTTGACTGACACTCAGCACAGTTACCAGCCTTTCAGAGTATATAAATCTCTGAATGTGAAAGTATGAAATTGAAAGGCTGAGGAGGAGAACTACCTGAGTCACTGTTTCCAGTCTCCTGCAACGTGTATTATTGTGTCGTCCCGTCTAGAAATCTGTCAATGCTCCTTTATAAAACTGGTTGGAACATTAGGTAGAAGAACAACTAGTGGTTACAAACTTTTATAAATTTCCAGCCTAAATGTCTGATGGCTGGAGTGTTCCCCATTTGAATTTGTCTGAACATCGTCCTGCATCTAAGATACCTTCTTCCTGCTCTTACCTCAATCTGTTTATAGACTGCACATATTCTCAGCCTTCATTTTCCTAGATAATCAAGCCAAGCTCTTCCACTGAGTTCTTTGTTCAGATGATCAACGACGTTGTTAATGACAGTAGGACATACACTACATCTTGAGGCCATTCATTAGTTACCTACTTCAGCCTAATAACTTTCCTTTTCAACATGACTCTTAACATAGCCCAGTAAACTATTCATCTGCCTTAATACTTTCACATCTTCTCCAGATTAACCAATAAGTTATTGTTTGACACAGTGCTTTACTAAACCCCAGATACCTAGAATCCTTGTCTTCTTATAGGATGAACTCTCTTATCAAACAAGGATATCTGGTCACTCTGGCATGATCCATCTTCAGCAATCAATGTTACATTTTGCCTTATTCTACCATTTACTTCTATGTCTTTAGTGTACATTTCTTTCCAAACTTGTTCTAAAGGCCAACACATCAGAAGAGCCAGCCTTCACCAGTCCAGCTTGCTTTTTATGTGTAACCTAATGCACCACTTTATAGAGAATTGGGGGAATGTAGATTTTATCATCCCCTGATTTGAAAACGCAGTTCAGCTCCAGGTCAGGCCTGGAGGAATGCCACAGACACCTGACTGTCTCCCCAAGAGCTGCTGACCCTGCCAAATCATTTTGTCTTCCTTCTCATTTGTTTGCAGTCCACTCCATCATTTCAGATGCTGCTCTCCACTCACTGCACCGCCTATCTCACAATACCTTATATCAGTATTTTTCCTTCAACTGCCAGTCCTTCCTTGACATTTTTTTAACCACTATGATATCTTCATTTACTTGATTTTTTTTTTTTTTTTAAATTCCTATGTACGGTCAGTTAGGATTTCACTCTACCCTACAGAATAAGTACAGACGCAAAGTCTGATAGACAAGATATTTGCACTCAAACGGGAAGTGGAACCTTACATATTGATCTCATTTGTTTCTGCTGCAGTTGGGTGCGTGGCATTTTACTGGGAGACACTTATCCTATGTTGCCTTCATACATTTTTTCCATTCTACTCCCACGTACCTCCCGTAATGTCACAACTCTTTCTTTATTCAAACTCTGCAAGACTCATTGATACTGTGATACAAAGAACTTCCATGGTTCTGTCCATGGATGATGGACAGAAGTCTTCCGTTATTAAAAATCATTTGCATCTTGTTCCTCTCCCAAGTCATACCTAGGTGGTGTGTCACCGTGGGTGTGATCAGTTTGGGGCAAAATTTTTCATTATTTCAAAACTGGCTAAGACATTGTTGATGATTCAGATCCTGGTGACAGCCCCGAAAGATTAGATTTTTGGCCAATATGGCAAGAAACATTTACTCCTTTAATTCTTGTTAAATATAACAAAATATATACTCTATTAGCATATCATATGATAAACATGCTAATGTCTATACTAATAATTTTTAATAAGACTACCACTATTTGTGAAATATAACAAAATGCTTGCTTTATATCCACACTGTGGGAAAGGGAAACCTTTCAGAAGATCTGCTTTTCTTCTGCCTAGTTTACCATAGATGCTTTTTATCCCTTTCCCTCTAGGAAAGAGTGGCCGTACCAGGTCAGGCAAAAGGCCATCTTACTCGGCGTCCTGTCTCTAAGAGTAGTCAAATGCTGATTTCTGTGGAGGAATGTAAGTATATGTTGTGTTATTCCCCGCATGCTTTTCCAGGATCCAAACATTTTCAGCTGTGGGCCTCTGGTGTTTCTTTGGATGTGTTGACAACAGGATGCTCAACGAGCCTAGTGTTAAAAGGTTTTTCAGGAGCTTTTTCAGTTAGGATCAAAAGATCCTTTCGAGAGGGTTTTTTTAACCTCTCGTTATACTTCTCTTGCTGAATTTTAGGACAGGAATAGGTATTTTAATATTAAAAAAAAATTAAGTTTAGTTTAGCGGTGTTTTCAACAAGACTTAAACAGATCTGTTCATAAAATCATGTATTGAGAAATTAATTATTTGATGTGCACAAGGTCTCCTTTGTTTCTGTGACTCTCAAGCAGATAGCTATGGAAAACCAGATGACTCTTCTCACATCATTGAGTGATTTGTCTGATTTTGCTGGAAAATTGTAACCTTTTAGTGAGTGACTGTTACCCTCTCAGAAGCCCTTGCCAGGCATCTGAAAGTAGTTTTTAGCCATTTATAAGCACTTCAGTATTTTTCAGTACATAGAGTTTTTCCACTAACATTGATGCCAGGACTGCTAATTTCTGCCATTGGTGCCTACCATGCTTTTTCTATTTGGCTGTTGCTAATTAAACCCATGCTGTTCCCAGCTATGTATTATATGCTGAGTTTCACAGAACAGCCAGGGTGAAGGAAGAAGGCTAAATAAGTCAAACTGGTTAAGTGGTGTTAGGGTCTGTGTAATAGCAAATTATTTGCTATTATTTTTTACTACATCTAGAACTGCAGTTTATGTTAGAAAATCCTATTGAACAAAGGATGTTGTATTACTGCGTGGAATGTAAGAACTAGTTAGGTTTCCAGATCTCCATCTATCTGACTACGTGGTGCAAAAGTAAGAATAGAACCACATAAAGATGTGTGTTATACAAGGAATACTCCTATTTCCTGTGATGAGTTTTTGATATCGTGTAAGAAAATGACATCTCTTATCTACAAAGGTATTTTCCCCTTATTTGATGTCAGAGGGAAGGAAACCCCCAACCTGTCCCCACTGAGGCATCCCACAGTGCCTATACTAATTCACACTATGTTCTTGTGCCTTTTCCTATGTGAGAAAACTTTCCCTTCGATTTAATATTCAAGGTGTACATGAGTATATATAGGCAGCATGTGGTATTAAAAAGGCATAAATCAAACGTACCTTTCCTGGAAGCAAAAATGCTGTTGCTTTATATCTTCTTATTGAGTAGCAGCTTACCTGGCTCAATGGGCAGCGCAATAGAAGAATTTCAAGCAAACTTCAAGGCTCTAGTGGATCTAGCAAGCAAGGAGGTGGGTCATTATCTTTTCTTCTTCATTTTCTACAGTTCTTTTGATGGAAGTATAAAATCGAGTCTGGGCTAGTTTCAGCTCTAGTTTGCGTGTCCTGTGTTTTGTTTGCTAAACTTGAGATGCTGAAGGCACTGCATGTCAACCTCTCCTCAGAAGTTGGCGCTGCAATTGTTTCCCCAAAGGAAGTTCAGAAATAGAAAACCTGATGAAGACGATATGTAGTTAGAGATGCTTAACGATGTGGCAGTCACTTAGAAGATAAATACCTTTTAACACTATTTTCTTTTTTAAAATTTTAGATCTTTCTTCCAGTACCTGTCGGGAAATTTCAGGTAAGATTTTTAAAACTTCTTTAATACTGCTATTGTTAATAATTTGAAAAACAATGATGCTTTGCAGCAGATCTTGAGAGAAAGAGAGTTAGACTACTAAAAAAGACCGAATCTCACAAAAAGGGAATATACATGCTAACGATATGCTCATGAGCAGTTCTATAAAATTCAGTTAAGTTCCTTGTATGCAAAAAGTTATGGAAATAAATAGCCAATTCTGAGACCAGGGTCTCCGAGTCTTGGTTAGACTTCTACTGAAGGCAATTGCAGGAGCTCTTGCTGAGAGCTTAACACCGAGGCTGTTCTCAACATTACTGTATGAGGTGCAGACCCTGAATGTGACCTGCTGTCATTTAGAACAGAAGGTGGTGAATACGGTTAGTACTGGCAACACTAAAATGTTCTTACCTCTCCGCAAACAGACGAGTTGAATGTTACAAAGCGTAATGGAGTTTGTCTCCGAAGGAAGCAATTTGCAGGCATGACAAGTTATCACACACAGCCTTGTTGATTAGTGAGAAAAAGGTTCTGAAAAAAGGTTCATGAAAAATAAATAAGAAGAGGCGGCCTGTTTTTGGGAGGCCTTATCTTCAGCGGAAAAAACGTTTAGAGTTTTCAGCTTTAAAGAAGGCGAGGAGCAGCACGTTATAGACAGAAGAGTACGGTGCTTCTGTCTTTCGGCACAGAGATGGTAGCTGTGAAAGGCAATTAGCAGATCTAACCTCCTTGGGCTACTCCATGTGATTTTGATAAAACTGCAACCCCAACGGATTTTATTCCTCTTTTACAATCCTTTTCCCTGTTTTTCCTTTACAATGATTTTTTTTAACGTCATATACTTTTTTATTATCCTGCTGTAGATTTTTATCAAATCCAAGAAAATATAGGAAAGTACCTCTTTCCCTAATTGTACAGTAATAGAGTAGACAATAGGTAATTTCTATTTCTGCTGTGCATGCAGTTAGTTATTGAATTCAATGAAAAATAGAATTTAACTCATTTGGCAGAACATAATTTTGCTGTTGTTTGATATATTTTTTAGTGCAACCTTGTTTCCTGCCACCTTGAAAGAACCGTAGAACAGCTGAAAGTTTACTTTAAGAATGATCAAATGAGAACACATGTTTCTCTGATGGAGAAAAACATGGACCGCATAATATCAACTTTAAATAAAGCACATACAGTAAGTTTCTCATCAGTTATTTATAGTGATTAAAAAGGTAAAAATGTGAAATTACTGTGAATAGACCGCTCATTTGTTTTGAAAACACACGAAATTAAGCAACCCAGCACCCTGGTCAACTAAAGTCAATAGCAAAATTTTGATGCCACCTCCATACAGTCTTAATTTCGCACATTTGCGCATTATGGCTGCCACTTAGCAATGGTTTTATAGAAAACACTTACCTGAAATTCATGGAGTCTGGATGGAAGTTACAGTTTTCTAAAAGATGCATCACCCTTAGTCAAATCCTGGACTTGTCATTAGCCAGGAGATTAATGAGAAAAGGCCCTAAGCCACATCTCAGTAAGCAAAGTCAGCCAGGAAAAAGTATTCCTGATTTTTAAAAGTCTGTTCATTCATGAAGATCTATCTTTACTTGTGATTAAATATCGCCTTGAACAACCACTGATAACTCCACAGCAATATGCTCTTTTTATTCTCTCTCTTATTATCACAATTAGCTGTTGTTATTATTATTATTCTAGAAACGCGAGAAAGACGGTTCCTGTCGGATGGCCGAGATGTCCCCGCAGAGTGCCCTTAAGCACTACAAGAGGTTCTTTCAAAAGCTGCACGAGAAGTGCTAGAAACCCTGCTGATGGGTGCTGGCAACCCAGCTAGTCGTCTTTTACCCAACACTAGAGCTGGTTCTGACGGAATACTGCGAAGCTGCCACAGAGTGCCACGGAGAGACAGCACAACATTAACATGAATGTTTTATATGTGTATTATCAGATATTTATGTCTTATTGCAGGTATTAACATATTTATTTAATTTATAGAAATCTTTTATATTTGTACAGGGTCCTAATGTTCAAAGTGATAATGAATAAAAGAACTTAAAATTATTGATTCTACTGTCAGTTTTGTGCACTATAATAATTAGAGTATACATCAAGGCTTCAATAAAACTATGTGAGTGAAATTAAAAAAATAAAGATTAGAAGGCAGGTCCATTAATGTGTTCTCCTGCAGACATTTGCAAAATTGGCAGAATCTTTGTTTTCTGAAGGCAGGAGAAAAAAATTATAAAAGGCTATCTTATAAATATGTGCATAATTAAATTTGAAATCTGCATGTTTTCCTGAAATTCTGTGACATAATTGCAGTGCAGTATATCTGCATGATACACATTCTTTATTTATTTAATATATTTATTGTGACAGCAGATCGTATTTATTTTAATATTACTCTAAATTTATTTTCAACCTATGTTATCTTCAAACTTTGGAGCAAAGAGTGAGGAATTTGTGTTTGTTGGATCAGTGCCAGGCCAAAATGAGACCTTGAGCAGATTGCTCAGGTTATTGCCGTAGAAATATGGTAATGATAATTGTAACAACAGAAACAAAGGTGGTAGCAAAGGACGTCTAATTTAGGCTGGATTTGTCTTTTCTCTCAGGATTGCCTTAAGCTATATTTTTCATGAAGTAAAGAATGTATTTCGTAAATAAATATATTACATTTTTCTAGAGTCTGAAGTGTCAGAGGAAAATGACACCTTTGCTAACGTATGGAAGTGTACATTGGTTTCCAAATGAAACGCGGTGGATTCACCGAGCTGGCTTTTGGGGCATGAAGTAGTTTGAGGATCTGCCCAGCTAGGTGTTCTGTAAGTTTTAAGTCAAAGGCATAGATGTATTTCTGGGAAGTCATAGACCCTTGCCAATTAAGTAAACCACATGAATAAGTAATTGAGCATAATTATGTCCAAGGAACCAGCAGGTTTGTGACGATCGTAACAGCTAGAGATGTGACAAGTAAAGAAGTGAAAGGGTGCACAGCAAAGTGATTCCCATCTCGGTGTCTGAGAAAAGCCAGGATGAAACCAGACACTGTTATTAGCAGTGTAACAGTGGCTAATCCATTGGGTTGCAAAACTAATAAACCTTAGCCAGAGTGACTATATACAGCAGTAAAGAGGAAATGCAAAGGACACTGTCCCACAAGCCAATGCCTGTGCCGTTAGTTGCTGCCGGAGGTTTAGCAAGAACAGGCAACAGCAAAACATTGACTTTTGAAAGAACCAAACATGAGACGGTACCTCTCTAAACAGTGCTCCTCTGACGCAGCTCCTAAGGACAGCACATTCCTGGAGATGCAATAAGCCAGGAAACCTGGCCCATTACGTACTTGAACAGCAGCTGTCACAAGTAACTGTGAATGATGCACAACTGCTAAAATTGATGCAAGGCTGGAAAGCATCAGTTTTTTATTGTATGGTTCATTCCAGCTTTCTGCATAAAACTGAAAAGTAGCAGCAAAGTCGGCGTTTTACCACAACGTTTGCAGAAACGATATAATCTTCATCAAAACAAAACAAAAAATCCCTTTCAACCAACCATTGCTGAGTGACTGTAACGTTACTACAGGTCAGCTAAAACCTCACCTTTCCTTCCAAACCATGCTAAAACATGTTAAAAGTGTCAGCTATAATGTGACATACCTACAGGTGGGGACGATATTGCTCACCCACGGCAAGCTAAACCTCAGGCGGTGAGCACAGACAAATGCTACTGACTGCTTAAAAGACCACACTGGAGCTTAATTAACTAATTAAGCAGAAGAGATCTCTAATTACAGCATATTTTAATGCAACCTTGCCTAAGCTCAACTCATACCTACAAGCACATTCTTTCACTATTCCTTCACATTACCTTGCGGTGGGTCCATCCACGCAGGGCAGAGCACAGGGAAATCTGTTGTCTTTCCATTTTGCTGTTTTGGAAGCATTTTGCTTCCTGCATTAGTACAGGTTAACAGAGTTTGGAGCACCTGTAATTCTTATTTTATGCTATCTGCTCTTCAGGAATACTAGTACCAGGATTATAAGGCTACTTAGAGTCCTTGGGAGCATTTTGAAATACCCTGAGTGGGACAAATGGATTTTCGGTGTGCTGCCAACGCAGTGCATCATCCATTTGCCATCTGGTCAACCTACTGAAAAGTCATTTCTGAAGAGAAAGGAAAGGTGCTGTTTCAAACCAGAGTCATCAAGGCATGTGAATGAGGTTTCTAGGAGTCCTGGGAGGGAAAGGCTGTACATGCAAGGGCAGAGGAAGTTACGAGGTTGGCTGTGCAACCTTTAAAATTCACATTCAACATACACAATGCTATTCACCCTGTGACGGAAGAACAAAAGCCTTAAGGCTTTCATTTTCAAGATGTATAGGCAAAAAAAATCAAACTCAGGCCGCGCCTGCGCTCAGGAAGGTCTCTGGCTGAATGCAGAGGGCACCCCGCACTGAGGCAGAGCGTGGTGTGGGGTGTGGGAGCTGAAACCCAGCACATCGCTTCCATGATAAAAATCAGAAAACAAAACCCCAAAAAGCTAGAGACAAATATACTGGATTGTTTAAGCTGAAAGAACTATAATCACAGGTTTCTGAGCTCCTGCCAGTTTCATTTTCTGGCTGAGGAAGCCAAAGGACTTTAGAAACCAAAAGAGATGTTAAAGCTGCCAGAAGGAATTGCTGAGATCCGAAGAGGTGAGCATCCCACCACTGCTCCTCTGCCTTGTCACTTCAGGGAGTTACAGGACAATGGTTTAGATTGTTTTTTAACTATTCTGGCTACCATTCCCACTGCCATTTCCCATGATGCTGAAAAGCTTTCTAGTACAGCCTGGCCCGGCTGGTGGGTGCTCCAGAGCGGGGCAGGGAGTGAGCAGCAGATGACATCTGTATTTCCATTAGTTTTGGCTAAGACTTGAGCAACAGCTGGCTCCTCTGTGTCACCTTCCTTTCCCTGGCTTTCCTCTTCTCTTCTGCCTTTCTTTTTCTCTATAGGAAGTGTCCCACTTTGTGCAGCAGCTCAGTCAAGCTGGGCTTAGGCTGGCATCCGACAGAGTCCCACTGAGAACAGTGTCTGGTACTAGAGAGGAACTGTGCTGCTCTCCTCACCTACCTGAGCAAGTTCTGCCCTGGCTCACCTTTAAGAAGCAGCAATAGTGGACTGCAAATAAAGAAGTCAAGGTCATCTGGCCCACAGTTTCTCTTTTCTTCCAGGTGTCTTTAACACCACCGAGGAGCCTGGCAAAACCAGGCATTTCTTGCTACGAGTCACTTTGTCCGGAAAAAGGGAAAATCCGTGAATATAAAAGCCTTGGTTAGTCCTTGCATTTAAAATAATTTATGTTTTTGTGGTGATTTCAGTAATACGTAATAAATTACGTATACTAAGTATTTAGTACATACTTAATAAACCTTACATACTAAACTACCACTGTAAAAACCAGTCAGAGCATCGCCCCCAGTGTACCCCTGACCCAGTCCACCTCTGCGTGGCAGGCTCTGATCTCCCCTAGCAGAGTTAAAACCTTTCTCCCCCGAAAAAAATGGTCAGATATTCTGCATGTTGTTTCCAGAAAGCTCTTTCTTACTCCCACAGGCTGTTACAGAACTGTAAACAACATTCCTCCTAACAGCCCGTTTCCTAAGAAAAGATTTTACTTCTGTGTAATTTAGGTCAAGACCAGTCTTCACAAAATTTCTCAATTTCCCTGGCTTGGGACTGGCCTTTGAACAAGCACCAGAGCAGTTTCTGTAGCAGAGGTGCTCCAGGAACTGCACTATGGAGCTGCACTACTACGGGATGCTCTTCTAGCAAGAACAAAGTCCAGGGGTTTATCTTTTATCTCCATTGCACGAAGCAGGATTTCTGCTCACTGCTGGTTTTGCACATGCGTATGTACCTCGCTTTACCAGCCGCTGTAACAAGGGGCATGCACTGGTGGAAGGCAGCAAATAGCTATGTATTCATTCCCTAAATACTGTGAAAATGAGTCAAGGCCCCCTGCTAGTGACCTGCTTTTTGCACTTACCTGGCTTTTCTCTATTGCTCTCTGTTAGATGTGAGAGTATAACTAAAGGTTAAAACAGTCTCTACAACCCCAGGAGATGGGTCGGTTTGGGGGCAGAAAATTTGCCAGCGTAAGAGAAAACTCCATTTCAGCTGGGTGGCTTTAAACTAAGCCCCCAGCACAAAATATTGAAACATAACCACTGTGAAAAAGCACTTCAGAGCACTTCTGCACGTTAGTAAATGCACATTCATACTCCAATAGAAAGGGCAGCAGGTGGCTGGGAGTCCTCCTGGCCCCACCAAGACACCTGCTTGTCTCTGGGCATTGGGCTGGATCCAGCTCAGGAGGCAAACCCTGAGCGGCTCTGCTTTCCTAGGATTGGGGCGAAGAGCCGCTCAGGAGGGGTTCCCACAAACCATGGTTGCAGCTTTTTATGTGGCCAAATACGTGGCGCTGGCTGCAGCTGAAATCCATATGGGGCCACAGAGCATCTGCTTAGATGAGACATCACAGCCACTTCAGAGATGCCCAGGAAACACTTATCTTTAACAAATGAGATGGAATGTTTACTCATGAGGTTAACTGATGAAATGTAATTTCCATGTGCAAGATTACATTAGTCAAAAGCTGCCCATTTATTAGGGAAGATTTAAAAAACGAGATAAGGTTTCCAAAGCTCCGTGATCTTCTCATATATCTAGCCTGCCCTTTCAGATAAGGGAGGAAAAGGACAAAACGCAGAGTCTCTCACAAATGTCACTCTGCCCTAGGGTTCCATTTACCACCACGCATTTTTCCCATTTACCACCAAAACACCCACACACCGTTTTGTAGCCGTGTCCCCTCGACAGCACCCGTGGGCTGCACGCCCTGGTCAGCAGTGCTGGGGCACCAGAAGACACCCCTTGGACACCCCTTCGACACTCTTTGGACCTCCCTTGCTCCTGACACCTCAGGACAGGAGGGTCGAGGGGGAGGAATCGCAGAGGACCCCTCACCCCGAAGCACCCCAGGCATTACCTGCACCCTGCAGTGCTGCTCCGACCGACTCCTCCACCTCTCCTCGGACCTGCCCCGGCAGAGGAGCGCAGGCGGCTTCGAGCAGCCATTGCCGTCTTCAGGGGAAAGGCGGTCTAGGAAGTGGAGTCTGTTCCCTGATTTTCAGAAATTTCCATTTTCTTGAGCCTGGCAGGCTGGAGAGGCACAAGCTACTGCACCATATCCATGCTGCATTACGTACTTGCACCATTAAAGCAACCTTATCTGAGCATCATAACTTTATGCTTATCTAGAGGAAGGAGCAAAATCAGCTACTGCAAAGAGTTGCAGCTTCCAGCTAATGATGCTGGCAAAAAGATATGAAGGTGACAGTAGCATACGGTAGCTTGCTAGTTCCTGCGTGCCACTTTAGGTCCACCTCCCCTGGGCACCGCAGTGTTTCAAGCTGCCATGGTTTCTGCAGGGGCTTCGTGGCACTACTACAGCCAGGGGGGGATCAATTCTGCACTGGGGACCAGACAGCAAGTGCTGAGCATCTCCCACAGCTGTCCAGGTGCTGGCAATGCAACTGAGCCACAAGTAGGTTCAGAAAAGCTCACGCTTAAGCAAGCTCAGCAGTAGTCTTGCCTGTTATGGTCTTGGTGAGCACGCTGCGGTGGCAGACCGACTTGCCCAATTCTTATGAGGCATTCACCAAGTCTATCAAGCCTGTTAATGCAGGGACGTACCCGTGGGAATTGCCATTTCTCGATGCAGAGAAACCCTTGCCCCGTGTGATGATCCCGGCTTGCAGCTCTGGCATCAGCAGCATCTTGCACAGTTTTTAGGACAGCTTTGTTTTCACACTTGTAGCATCATCTGATTCTTTTTTCAATAATATTCCTAAATCAGCCATAACATGAACATTGGTTATCACATGCTGACTCCTACTGAAATACCTATTTCATTAGTATCAGAATTCATGAATTCACTAATTAATTAAATTATTTATTCACGTCCATACTCCTGATCATTCCAAATTCAAACTGAGTCACTTTGGATTAATCAGTTTGGATTTATCCAACAGTTTGGATTTCCACTTACTTTTCCTCCAGCCTCCAGAGTTTCTTCAGAAATATTTTCTTTTCTTATTCTTATTCTTATTCTTATTCCTATTCCTACCAATTCTATCAGTGTTTGTGGTGCCTTTGACCATACTCACAGATCAGACAAATTGCAGAGCTATAAGGCCCAAAAGTGTACAGCATCGACGTCAGGACCTGTTGCTTATGTTGCCTTATTTTGTTCTTACATTGTCCTTCAGCTTCTTAACCCTGCATTCACATTTAAAAAAAAAACCCAAACCATCTGAACAATAAAAAAACCCCTGAGGCTGGAAGATGTGACTAGTTTGTGTAGGGACACAGAGCCAGCTTAGAGAGAAAAACAAGCACTTGAGCAGTTCTGTTATCTCAAACAGAAGAGGAAAAAAGGCAGGGGGGGATGGAAAAGAAGAAAACCCCTGCGTTGCAAAGTCTAATGATTTTGGAGTCTGTTACAAGAAGACAGAGTGGTCAGACACTGGTGAAGAACCAATCTTGGTCCTTTGGGAGCTAGCCAAAGCCCTGCTGAAAGACCAGCTTGTGCTACTGATAATGTGCAATAAAAAACCCCTATAATTCTTGGGAACTGAGAATTATCTTCTGACCACAAAAAAATCAAAATTTGCCAAGGGAGAAAAAACCTCAAAACATACAGTTCATACAAGGTTCTGGGACGGTGCTAAGATTCTGCAGAAGTGACCGAAAATCCCAAATGCGAAAGGGAGGAAAATGAAAGGCCTGAGACATAAAATCTGTTGGCAGTTGTGCCGGCCAGGAACAGAAGTGGAGACAGATGTGCTCTCTGCCATGAGCAGCCCCCAGCGCAGGGAGACCTGAGGTGGGAGCGATCGCGGCAGGCGGCTCCGTGGGCGATCCCTCATGGCCGTGATTGGAACCGCTGCGGTACGGGATGGACCAACCATTAGGAGAGAAAAAGGTAAAAAAGAAAGATTTCCCATTACCAACCTTGAGGTCCCGCAGCAATTCAATACCAAGTTGTCCACGGAGGTCTCCAGTGGTGGGGTCAAACCTCAGCCTGGCTGGCAGGGACAGCCCAGGTGCCAGCCAAAGGGGAGAGGAGGCTTTGCCCAAAAAATCAGTATGAGTTTGCGGGAGACCAAAAGAAACAAGCTGTAAAATGCCAAAACCACAGCGGACCAAGAACAGGGCTTAATATTTTCAGGTGCATGACCTACAAATTCAGCCTGAGGGCAACTGGTAGTGCCAGGCATGTTCTCCACAGAGCTCCCAGCGATGCGCTGGTGCAGAGTCCACGTTCCTGCAAGGATACAATCCTTGGAGCTGCATGATGCAAAAGCTCTACAGATAAGCATACACCATGAAAAAACCAAAACTATTCCTGTTAGAGATGACAAACTGGGTGTAGTGAAGTGGGCAGCGATCAGCTTGCAGGTTAGCTTGAGCTAAGCCACACAACCACTACTGACTTTTGACTTCCCCAATTCAAAGTATTGAGATATTGAGGTGCTTACTCATAACTGCTGTGACATCAGGCTGCGGGCCACCGGGCCACGCAGAACGGCAGAATGGAGCCAGCAGATCTGCTCCTGCCCAGCAGAAACGGAGCTGGACCGCCTGCTCCCGCGGCTGCTGCCCTCGCCGGAACCCGCAAGCGGAAAGGCAACAAGAGCAATTTTTGAAAAATGACACCATTCTTTTTGAAAAGGCATCAAAAAGGGCTTTTTCCAGCTTCCAGGAAAGGAGGAAACACAAGTCACTGAGTTGGCAAATTTGGCCAGATAACAAGCCAAAATGCCTTCAATGAATTAAGACCTCAGGCGCAACTCTTGCAAACCCAATGGGCTTTCCCCTTGCCAGCTCCCGGCTGGCAAAGCGGAACAGCAAGAGCACAAAATCAACTCCCCGGTCCCAGCTGTGCCCGCGGGGTCCGGGCTGACACGCTCGGGGCATCCTGCATCCCTCCTTCCCCACCCGAAAGGAGCCGCTTCGCTGCGCCCGTCCCCGGGGCTGCCCTCCCGCCCCGGCATGTGCTCCAGGGCAGCGGCTTCCCCTGCTGTAAATTAAGTAATTCTTACAGAATACCTGCATTTTGACAAATACTTTTCCACAAGTATTGCGCAAACGCTGTCATTTTCTCTTTCTAGGCAGCAGTCCACATATTTTCTGTGGGTTTTGTTGGGTTGGTTTTTTCTCTTGCACCACAGTCTTTTTCCTATCGCCTATCAGAAGATCGCATGCTTTTATCAGAGAAGCTCCGATTTCTAGAGAAGTGCCGTGGAGACAGCAACTGCTTGGTCATGCTTTTGGTCATTTTATGTTTTACTGATTTTAAAATTGAAAGGCCACATCCTTAGATGTTTATTACCTACTTCTGTGGAAATGCTGATTGGGTAAGGAGTGTGCTCAAGGTTAAACAAATTTACTGGAACCTTTCTCTTCCCGAAAGTCTCAACAAATGGCCTTTTTTTTATCGGTTTCAAAAGTCAACCTAACCTGTTATTTCCTTCTAGAGAGACCATAAAATGGTAGAGGACTGGTCCAGAAGCACTTACAGGTTCTCTGAGCACATCAGGAGGATGAAGATCCATCTCTACATTCTTTTGCTGGCTGCAAGCATCTCTGCTGCTCCCCAGATGAGCAACATGGCTGAATTACAGATATTATTACAGCAAATGTGTGAGTCAATGACAAAGGACATTTGGGTAAGTTCAGTTTCCACTTTTCTAATCTAAAATTTGATATACTGAATCCTCTTGTTCTTGAATATTTAACTTTTTTGAAAGTCAAAAAATCTATTTATGTGACTTTTTATTAGTGTTAATGAAGACGATATTTGAAAGAATTAATTAATATATTATTATTTTTCAGAATCTGAGGATTGAAACTCCAGACAATATAGATGTAAGTAAAACTCCTTTCTTTAAAATAAAATTAACTTTTTCATAAATTTAGTCATTGGAAATTGAGATAGTTTTAAAATTGTTATCTCCTAAAGTACTCTATTTGTATTTAAGAGCAAACAAGTACTTTAAATGTAGCTATTGTAAGATATAAAAGTCATTAAAGATATAAAATGTTATTGTAAGATATAAAATGTTATTAAAAACAATCAAATGTTGAGTCAAAGAAAAATATGCTATGATACAAAAGTAGCCAAGGACAGCAATTATTCTTGTTCTATGTTTTTGTAAAACAACTGCAGAACACACACACGCAGAGTGATTTTCTGAATCAGCTTTTTAAATGAAGGACAGTTAAAAAGGGAAGAACAAACTCATTCACATTCCTTGCTTGTCCATCTGCAAAAATACTTCTTTTTAGTCTACTTTTAGAAATGGCTTTTTATACCTTTACCATCAGTAAGGGGATTAAATAGTTGTATTACCACATCTTGTCTGAAGGATGGTGTTAATGCCCCAGGGAACAAGACACGGGCTACCGTGTGTCTATGAATGAGGTCTGTCTTAGAGATCAAATTCCCCTTTATGCATCTGCCATCTTCTTTTGCATCTCAAATAAATTTCTGCCGTTCCCTCTCAGCCTAAAGGCTCTTTGCGAGCTGACTTTAAAGAACTTCCTCTTGATGCGGACGCTGCTTTTTTTTCTGCTGTGCATCAACTGGAAACTTGGTTTCAACATGAGATCACAGCCCAGCACAGATCTCGTTTGATAATATCATGGCCAGATGGCTATTTGTGCGACTGCAATCTGAATCATTAATTTATTGAAGGAGCAGAATCATTCATATTTGTGCCATAAACTAGCTGCAGGATTGTGGGGTTGTTTTGGTGGCAAATCCAGCCCATTCCTTGTAAATCAGGTGTGAAGTTTCCAGCGCTGTCACTTCTCTCTGGATCCTGTCTGGAAGAGCTCTCTTTCCCAGGCTGGGGCTTGGGCTGGGTTTAACCCTGAGGTCTAATAAGGAAAACAGACCCGGAATCAGCGGTGCCAAACGCTGACAGCTCGCTCGTCCCTTTCCCTGCTGAGGTCCCCGGCGGTGCCACTGCAGCCCAGCAGTGGGGAGAAGAGCTGCTTCGCTTCCACCTGTGCTTCGGATAGAGAGGACGGAGAATTTCCCAGTGTCTCTGCGTTTGTCGTTCGTCAGTGGCAGGAGCGAGCAGCTTCCCAAGCAAGGTCATGGGAAAAATGATCTTCCTTGTCATACAGCATCCAGGAATGACTAACAGGAGACTACGTGTTGGTCCAGAACATCATGGGCGTGATGCTGGCCTTCGGCAGCTGTCCGCATTTGCTCTGAAATTCGCTGATTAGTTTCTGCTTCATTTTTCATCACTTTCTTCTCCCATAACACTTCAATCTGTTCCTGCTGCTGACGGTCATGTCCTCTCCTTCCTTCCTTCTCCGTACGTTTAGCTCATCTCTTCCAAAACAACCCCGCGCTGGCAAGTGCAACCATCATCACTCTTTGCTCTGCTTCCACCGCCTGTCCCCTCTAACCCTTCGGGCCGCCTTGCCCAGACCATCAGGTCTCGGAGACAAATGCCGGCTACTGCTTTGTGGAGGAGGACCAGCGTGCCCGGTGCGTGGCTGCCCTTGGGACGGGACAAGGCAAACAGGGCTGTGAGATGAGAGGGTCACCGCTGTCCCCACCTCTCCCGGCATGCAGATGTCAGCTGTCACAGAGGTTAATGTCTGGAGTAGTTTCAAGTTCATTTATTTTCTTCCTCTCATGTTCAGAGAGCTGTAACTTCTGTGGCCAAAAGCATCTCACATCCAAACTGAAGATGTAAACCAGAATTATCAGCTGTCACAAGCAGATGGAAGAAATCAAACTGGTCTTCAGATAGCTGCAGAACAGATAGGATTAAGTCTTTAGATAATTATATGGTCATCTGGACATTACAAAACGTACGCTAGCAGAAACTATCATCTGCCAGCTTTCTGCCCGCAGAGTAAATAAACGTGCATATCAGTTGAGCATGTTTGCCTAAGTCATTTGCAAATACAAGCCCAAAAGTCAGTAACGATTTATTTGCCACCCAGGCAGCTGGATGTAACTCAAGATGATTTTTTAATAAACTTATTGTAGTTCATGGTTACAAATTCTTGTATCTCAGTTTTGCTATTTCTTCCATCTTAGGATGTGAATTGTATCAGCACAATCTTTGAAGGAACGGAACAGCTGAAAACTAATCCAGCTATGAAAAAATTCAGTGTTTTTTTCCAAAAATTTGAAAGGCTGAAGCAATTACTCACACCAAGCCTGGCAAAAGAGGTAGGAATTTGTTTCCTCTCTAACAGAGATCATACAGCAGAGATGTGATAAAATGTGATCCATAATTCATAACTAAGCCCTTATGTCTACAAGAGAGAATAATTTTTGTACTCACTTGTGTTGAGTACATGGAAGGAGAAATCCTGGCATTATTTCACATGTCTACCCTTTCCTTGTTCTAGTCTTCAGCTTGACCCACCTCTAAAATGAGGATTCATGTGTGTCAGCATATTTAAGATTTAAGGAAAATTGTATCATTTACAAAATGATTTCAAGATGAAAAAGCTCTACATAATGGTTAAGTATTACATAATTTCTTTTTCTTAATTAACTTTTCAGGGGAAATGTGACACAGAAAGAAAGAATGCAACAATATTTCTAGAAAAACTGATGACATTCATCCGAAAAGTATCAAAAACTGCAAGAGCATAGAGTTGTAAGTTTCTAGAATGGCTGTAAATTTAAATGAGCAGTAATGTGTTTATTTGTTTTAAAAGGAATCCTCTGTGTTAAAACCTGGCAGGGCACATCTTCAGTTTCAGTGGTACCATACTGGTTCATGTTTGGCATGTAATCTCTGAAAGTATTGATGGCGAAATGCCATTTGTAGTTCTAGATGAAAATTTAAATGCTTGATAAAGTAAATCGTGCAGGGGATTATGGAAGGACATGACTAGGCATAAAACTTTTGGGTTTCTCATGAGAAGGTCAAGTTAATTTCTGAACAGTCACAGCGAGACTTAACATAGATGGATGCGACCAAAAGCAGCTGGTTCACACTATGCACCTTATCCAACCATCGCCGTGGGTTTCACACGCTGTGCCATAAACACTGAGTGATATATCGATATGTGCTATGAATATATTTCCTTTGCCTTTCTTTAAGACCGGGGTGGACCAGTGTTGGGGGGGACAGCATGCACTCTAGCAATACCTGTTGTGAATTTTGTAACTTTTCAGGTTTAAGGTCAAATTTCTGCTGGAAAGTTTTGCTGGTATCACATAACGTCAGCAGAATGGGTATTATTCTTGAAAACATGTCTAGAAGTGCAAGAACCCGCGTATAGACCATTAAACCAGTACACAACTGCTGCTGCTGAAATAGGTAATTTTACTCAGGGAACTGGTATGGCTATACTGGGAAAATCTCAATGTTGTGATATCCATCTACAGTAAAGAGGATTAATTAATACAATTATACCAGCAAAACTTACCTAGTACAGAGCTAGCTTTGCCACTGCTTTGAAGCCAGATGAGTATGAACTGCAAAAGTCATATTCACGCAATATTCCACCTCTTAAGCTCTGCCTGAGCTTCGCTATATATATGTATATCGCTTATCAGCAAGGAGTACAAGAATGTTGCGCTCATGCATACAGGATCATCTTGATTTAGTATGCTTAGCACTCTGCCCAGAATCCTTCACAAGCACTGAGAAACACAGCCTGAGATTTTCCCCTACCTGCAGCTTTGGTAGATCAGTGTAAATTTGGCAACTAAAGATTTATAAGGATCTGGGCATATGCCACTTAGAGAATTAATGTTTTTTCTAAAGCTAATGGTGAAGATAGGAGTGTGTAGATCTGTATGAATTTATTTCTATGGTGTCAATTAAATTATATTACATTTTATAGATATATGTATTTTGGAGAAAATATTTATTCTGTATATTTACTACTTTTAATAAAGTGAATAAATATTTGTCTCTGCCTTTTCTTCCCCACAAATTTCTTCCAAGCTGTTTTCACACTTGAGCAAATCTAGTTAAAATCTCTGATTGTCAAGGGAATTAGATCCTTGAGGTGAGTGAGCAAGTGTGTTGCTAGAAGCTGTTTCTAATGATGCACAAATTAAAAACCAGAGAGACCACTAAGGTGTACACCTCTGACAGAGCTGAGCTTTCACATTTGGTTTTACCTTAACAGAGCTATTGAGGAGCCTGGGATAGAACATGGACCGATGGGCCACGGACACCTAAGTGGCTGGTCATAGAAAAGCTTACCGGTCTCTGTTCCTCCTTTTCAACAATTAAAATAGAAAGGGAGAGAATCCAAGTGACAGTCTAACTGTACAGCCCGCTCCAGGTGGTGGCAATGGCTGAGGCTCGAAGCTGAACAGTTTTTTAGTGCTTATTCTCAGATGCAGATACCTGCCAGCATCTGAACAAGCATCCTATGAACTGATTGTCTGACTTAGCCTGAGTAACTCCAAGCAATGGGGATAAACATGCTGCAAACAGAGGAAGAAACAGCTGGGGATGTTCCTAATCGAAAATAAAGACCTTCAAAATAAATAAGCAAGAGAAATAACAGCCCTTGCTATTCACAAATAAACATTTGCAAAGAAAGTGCCTTTGGTGGAGAATGTTTTCACCCTCCTCCTGGAAGCTGGAGGCTGCCACAATGAGAGCATCCCCAGAGCTGTCCTGATCCCCACCTCTGGAGCCCCCAGCTAAGCAGAACCCCCCCAAAGACCAAAACACCGTAGCAGACCTCTATTGCTCTCATAGCTCAAAACGAAATCCCAATCTGCATAACCCCCACATGATAGCCCTGCACTTTGCAGCCTGCCTATTAAAAATACTAGAAATAGGATGTTGTAATGAAGAACATGTAATAAAGCAGAGAATGCAGAAGCTGGATGCTGGCCGAAGGTTCCTCCTGTGCCAAGTGTACGTCATCCAGAACATGGGCAGATCTCCCAAACCCCACCGAGGGTTTTAGACACCCAGCTACAATCAGCACTCCAAGCAGGCAGGGAAAAATAATACCAGTTAGAAATGATTGGGGTGGGGGAAGGTGTGTGGGGGTGAGAACCAGAAGATATTTTCCAGCATTTCAGTCTGAAATGGGATAAGACAAAAATCTCTAAATATTTTACATGAATGAAAACTAAGGTAAGATCTGATTCAAAGGGTCAGCAGCTTGCCTTGCAGGCTGAGCTCCACTCTCCTGCACAACAAATCCCACCAGACCCCAGAGGGCCCTCCATCAGCGTTTTAGCTCTTTCTGTGCCCCGCTTCTGGTTTTCCCCCTTTGCCCCCTCTCCGGAGCAGGCAGCGGGGTAGGTCCAGGGCAGGCAGCCAGCACCACAGGCTCGCTGTGCTCTCCAGCGGTACAGCTGGGACGCCCATGGTACAAGGATCTGCATTTCTTTCTTTCATTTTGGGCTGTGTCCAGTCCGGGGCACGAGCTCCCATTGCTGGCTGTCCCTGGGGAGGCTGCGGGTGCTGAAAAATAATGGTTTTTGGTGTTTGTGGGTTTTTTTGTAAATTATTCCTTAGTCTCTTTTAGCTTGCACAATGGTGATTTTGCCTTTTTTCTGCAAGATGACTGCCTGGATGCCATCTGGAGACAGTTTCAGACTTCTGAAGACGCTTTCTAGCTTTGAGTATTGTCCCCTGCCCTGCTGTATAGTTTTTCTGGATTTCTTTCACATTTTCACAAGATATTTTGCTAGACAAGCACTTGCATACTGACTTCAAAATACATGTTGTCAAACAGCTTCCTGACCACCTGCAAAAGTTTGGGCACAAACAGATAAAAGAAATGTTTCTGATACTTGTATTAGAAGTATCAGCTCCTAGGAGGCACAGTTGGTTGGAGAATCTTAAACATCAAAACAGGCTTTACAGGAAACCTGAAATTGGGGGAATCTTTGGCACATTCATCCTCCTTCAGCTCTGCAGATGGGACAAAGCCACTCCAAAATTTCCAACCAAAGCAGGTTTCTCAGAGAACACACCTGCAGGCTTGTGGCTTGTAGGGTGGGTCTGTCCTTAACCGCAGCCCTAAAATCCCTCTTAGCTGGCACCTCAGATTAGTAGAACCAGCAATTTCACCCCTGCAAGAGCAGCTACAAACCTGGTTAGCAGCTATTACAGTTGTGGGCGATGCATCTCATCCCAGAAAACCCTTGTGTCAGGTGCCTCAAATAAACTTGCCTCTTGTGCTCGTTTCTGCTTCTCAATCAGAATAAAACCAGATTGTATAATATATTAAAAAAAAACCCCAAACTTTCTGTGAACCTGAAATCTAGTTTTCATTTTCAGTGCAGACTCCCTAATTCTCACAAGCTATTTCTGAGCTTGGGGCAGCAAAAAATGGGCAGGTACTCACAGGGGCAATCCCACCCGCTGCTGCAGGTTGGTTTGCAAAACAGCCTGAAATACAACAAACAGCCAGAATCCCGACTCTGGCAGAGTGCGGAGGAGGCAGGACACCGATAATACCATCACTCTGTAACACTGGTGCCAGATATATTTAAAATCCTGATATTACCTTGGTATTGGTCTATCTTCATGCCAAATTTAATTCATCACTGCAAGAAAGGCTTCGATTTCATCCAGAGAATGCAAAAGCAGAACTCCAGAGACACGTTCGGGCTGCCTTATCAATGGGTTTCCTCTAGCACCCTGGATGATGCTTGCATTTTTTGCTATAAATATCCCAGTGTAAATTAATTCCTTAAAAAGAGTTTTAAATATAGGAGAAAGGAATGAGAAGCAAATTGAGAGGAGATTTTTGGTGAGAGAGAGAGGTGGTTTCCTCTGGTGTCCTTCTAATCACAGAAAAAGCTTCTTGCAAAACTTACCAATCTTGACATCGTAAAAAAAAAGAAGCTGAGCAACTGAGCAAGGCACTTGTAGTCACGGTGTTCCCAAGTGTTTGATTTCATTTGTTCTGAATTCCTGGATCAGACATGTCCTGATACAACCTGTCAGTGTTACTACTCCTTTTTTGGGTGCATCCCCAGACACCCTCGTTGAAGCACGAGCAAGAATCCTGTGGTACCAGAAAAAAATATGCAGAAGTAAAACATGCTTTTGTCACATCAGTACTGATTTTCCCACTGTTTTCAAGTGTTGTCATCCAACTTTTATGAAAGAAAAATAGTTTTTCACAGTACAGCTCCATATGATGGGGGGAGCAGGCACAGTTGCTGGTGTAACAAGGGTTAAATCAGCAAAATTATTATTTATAAATTAGTTGTGCAGACATTGATCTGTAAGACTTTTTACTCTCCCTGCCTGCAATCCAGTCTCCGAAACGCAGCAGCCAGGGCAGCCTCCCATAAAGGAGCAGGAGAAAGGCGTCCGGGCGGCTGACGGCAGGTGGCAACAGGAGACCAGAAATGCAAGATGCATTTGTCATAACTCCTCGGGTAAGGTTTTGAGCAGGAAAAGATCACAGACAGGGATTTCCTTCTGACGGGCACGGAGCCAGCGCTGTTCACGGAAAATGAATGATGATGCCTGGCTGCCCTCCAGTAAGGATGGGGCTGGGGGACGAGGCTCGGTCTCCGTCTCTGGGGCAAAGCTTTGTGCGGCTCAAAGCATCGCGGGGTGCCCGCTGCCCATCCTTGGCGGGGACCCCCCACCCGACTGCACCCCAGGGTGATCCCCTTCTGAAGCAGCACCGGCTGCCCGTCAGGTCAGCCCTTCCCAGGCTTGTCTGCGTGAGACGTGACTCCAAAACACATCTCCCTCTCCCCCGCTGCCTCTCGGAAGCCAGCCTTTTCCCTGAGACGGGCTTTGAAGTACAAGCCAGCTACTGAAGGTACAGAAGAGTCAGAACCAGACCCTCCGACCCTGCCTCTCCTCCTGCTCTGGCGATCCCCGTGCCCTGCTGCAGGCTGTACCCGGGGTCAGAGCATCGCCGTACAAACCCACGGATGCCAGCACCTGCGAGCAAACGCCGCTGTCTTGAACTGCTGCTCCTGTTTCGGCAGCATGCCTTCCCCTCGACACCTCCTGCCCTGCAGACTGAATCCAAGGCTCTCTCTCCCCCTCCCAGGTCTGGCTTGGGCTTCACATGGCTGCCGTGCTCCCCCCTGGGCTGCCGTGCCCCCCGTATTCAGAGCTGTGACCCCTCCGTATAACCGGGGGGACGGTGCTGGCCCCAGCACTCAGCCCCACGCTGGGTTTGCTGGGAGGTGCGGGACCCCTTCCCAGGGACCCAGGGCATTGAACCAGCCTCAAGGCACCTGGCAACCCACGATATCCCTGGGACGTGATGGAAAAACATCATCCCCTGGCAGCTGGAGCGATGCCAGGCATGAGTGTTATCCAGCAGGCAAAGGTTTTGCTTTCCAGCAGGACCTGTCATATGGATGCAACCACTCGGCACCTCAGGGAAGGGGCTGGAAGAGGCTGCCGGCACTCCCAGCCACCGGCTTATCCGTGCATAGGAATCCTCAGGTATCCTGGACTCTCTGGGAAAGGCGGGAGTTGGGAGGCTGTGTGCTGGCACCCCGGGCACGAGTTGAACAGGAACAGCCCCCGCGGGCACAATCACACCAGAGCCAGCCCCTTCCCACGGGTGCTTGTTTTCCATCTCCGCAGCCAACACGGGTGCAGAGACACACGCACAGCTCCTGGATGGTGTCGGGGGGGGGGGTCAGGGCTGATAGCGAGCTGGGGTCCTCCGGCCACCACCCGGCACGCAGAGGTGGCCAAGCAAACAGCCGGGGTCAACCACCCACCCAGGAGGGTCGGACCGGACACCTGCGTGGGACGTGTCAGGAGAGAAAACCGTCAATGCTGTAACAGGAACACGTGTGTGCTGGGCTGTCAAAGCCACGCGTTCCCCGGAGCTCACCAAAACCCTTCCAAAGTGTTTCAGTAATGCAAATGCCTGCTGACACCCAACAACAAACCTTCAAGCGCTTTGCAATAGGGTACACCGACCGGAACGCTCGTACCGAGATGGGAAAAGCGGGACCGCGGCACGTCCCGCCGCACACAGCTCCTCCGGGAGCTGCCGGGTCCCGCGCCTCATCCCGCGGCCTCACGAAGCGGCGGCACCGGCCAGCCCCGGCACGGGACAGCCGCGGCCCAAGCCAAGGCAGGGCTGGGCTTCGATCCCACAAAGGCATTTCTGAAGAGCTGAACTGTGTCAAAAAGCAACAAATCGGCAGAATGAGAAGGCGGCGCTGCTGCAGCCTCAAAAAGCAAAAGGCAGCCGGTTTCTAAGCAGTACTCCAGAGGATGTATAGACAGCCCAGCAAAATGTCAAGCACAGCACAAGAAAACCTCCAAAAGAAGCTCCTAATGACACTGGCTCTTTTAATATCTTAATTTTTTTCATATTTTTATTATTTTCCATATTATTTCTTATTATCACTGAATGAGATAATGTTCAAAGATCCGGCTGCACTGAATGCTATGCCAGCACAGGAGACTGTTCTTGCCACATTTTCACATAGCTATCATGCTTATTTTTCTTCCTGCTACCTCTTATTCAACTATGTCTTCCTGTAACACAGCTAAACACTGTTATAGCCCTGCCCCTGGCTGCAGGCGGAGGAACAAACCTGCAGGGAGCTCCAAGCAGAAGCCGGCAGAGCACTGGGATGCACTGGCATGCACTGGTTCTGTCTCTCCGGCTCCGGCCACTGGACCACTCCTGCCTCCGTGACCAAGTGTTCTCATCACAGAGGGCTGAGATGGTCCTCGGCGGGATGCCCTGGCATGTCCTGAGGGCTCAGCCCAGCAGTTTTCTGTGTTAGAACTAAGAAGAAAAGGTAAAGGAAGAAAAAATAAAAATGTCTTCCCTCATTTACTTACATTTTCCTTCTGTGAAAGAATGACGCTGTGGTGCTCCTTTAATGCAACGGCCCCATTTCACAGCGATTCTGATTTCTTAGAGGACCCAAAGTCCCGTCCGCGTTCAGCACATCACCACAGCAATCACTGCCTCCCCCAGCCCGGCCGGTGCCCACGCTGCTGGGCCAAAACTGCGGCAGCTCCGGAGGAGGACAGTCCCGGTGGGATGCGAGCCACCGGCTTCATCCCTATGAACCTTTTGCCTCAAGTGTAACTGGAGCAGGAAGGACGTGTCAGCCAAAAATATAAAGTGATTGACTAGAAAACAAGTGGGCTTTAGCATAACAAGTATAACCCCTCAGTACAGCTGTGGCATAAAAGTTAAATATACACATACGAATCCTTACTGTAAAGATCCTGGGTCAGATTTCATTGGGTTCGGTGTGCGCGCTTCCGAAGGGCTGGAAAGGTGGAGAGAAGGAAGGGCCTGACCTGCCTGCGGCTCTACAAGGCTGTGGAAAATACCGCGGGAATGACAAGAAATGAGAGTGCAAAGAACTGAAAAGGTCGTGATAAAACTACCTGCGACAAAGAAACCAAACCACTCTCCATCACTCACACGAGTCAAGCAGGACAAGTTCAGTACCACCAAAATCAAGGAACTTTTTGACTTTAAAGCAGCCAGTAGCTCTGCCTGGAAAGCAGCCCGCTAGTCATTCTGCCCCGAAATACCCCCTCAGCTACCTGCCCCCCCAATCCACCCGGATCCTTTTTCAGATGTAAGCAGTTCCAGCTGTATTTTAAATATTAACTTTGACTTTATATAGAAAGTTCAAAATAATCATCTCTCCCAGCATGTCCAGGAAAAATCAGCATATACTTAATGAAAAACAACATTCTTTTACCTTAATTAACCTTTTAATGCTTTACTTTTATGCTTTAATTGACCCTGGTAAGCATAGTATTATTCATTTCCAGCGAGCAATTTGATATTTCTTCTTCTTCTTATCATCATCATTATTATGACTTCTGCTGCAAATACAGAAGCGGTCTATAAAATCACCATTTCAGAAGCCCCGTGTGGCTTGGAGAGGGCGGAGAGGGGTCGGTTGACCACAGACTCTTCCAACAGGGACCCGGGCTCACCGAACACCGCTCGCTCCCAACGGGCAGCGTACCTGCGCTGCCTTCTCTGCCTGACGCCAGAGCAGGAACGTCCCTTCTCGCCTCTCCATCGCGTCTCCATCCAGCTCAGTCCTGCCCAGCTAACTCACGGGCAAAGGGGCTGCGAGCCCCAGACAAGACTGTTCTGGTTTAACCCCAGCTGGTAACTGAGCATCATGCAGCTGCTCGCTCACTCGCCCCCCCCCCCAGCGGGACAGGGGAGAGAACTGGGAAAAAAAAAAGGTAAAACTCGTGGGTTGAGATAAGAACAGTTTAATAGAACAGAAAGGAAGAAAATAATAATGATAATAGTAACAATAATAAAAATAAAAGGATTAGAATATACAAAACAAGTGATGCACAATGCAATTGCTCACCACCCACCGACTGGTGCCCAGTTAGTTCCTGAGCTGTCCCCCCAGGCCAACTCCCCCCAGTTTATATACTGGGCATGATGTCGCATGGTACAGAATACCCCTTTGGCCAGTTTGGGTCAGCTGCCCTGTGCCCCCTCCCAACTCCTTGTGCCCCTCCAGCCTTCTTGCTGGCTGGGCAGGAGAAGCTGAAAAATCCTTGACTTGGTCTAAACACTGCTGAGCAACAACTGAAAACATCAGCGTGTTATCAACGTTCTTCTCATACCAACCCCAAAACACAACACTATACCAACCACTTCGAAAGAAAATTAACTCTATCCCAGCCGAAACCAGGGCAAAGACCTACGTTCTTCAGCGGTGGTGACCTCAGCCGTCAGCCCTTGCTCGGGAGCCTCCGTCCCCTCCTCGCCGTCGCAGGTCGGCCCTGCAAAGGGGCGATGGAGAAAGCGGCTCCATCGCGGGTCAAACACGGCGGCCGAACCCCCCCGGAGGTCCGCTGGCATTTTGCAGAAGTCGTGCTCCTCACCGCTCCTTCCAGAACACAATTAACCGGCAAAAGGCAAACCTCCGGGACGTGCCCCGTGGGTATCGCAGCATGGGGACGTGACCGACGAGGAGCTGTGGATCTGGCTGAAGGTTCCCATCCCCGGAGAGCATCTCCAGCAAAATTAGTCCAAAGGTGTCGGGAGGGGTTTCTGGGGAAGCCGGAGCACGGCAGATATCCCAGCGCAGCGGGGGTGCCGGCCATTGGGAGGAGGTGGGAGCGGGGTGTTGGAGTCAAAGGCCACAACCCTCACGCGCTGGCTCGGTCTATAAATGTTTTTCCCAGCATCTTTATTTTTGGGGACTCACAAGACCCCCGGCCCCGTAGCGTCGCTCTGGTCACAAAGCTTCTTGCGGAGAAACGAGTGAAAAGGTTCAAGGTTTTTTTAGCGCATCTCCCGGCCCTGGGGGTGGGGGGGGGGCACCCACCGGTGCCTTCGCTTCGTTTCAACCTGCAACTTCACCTCTGAAATAAAGACAGATTTGTGAGCAAATTCAGAGACCTGAGGGAAGGAGCCAGCTTGCTCGGGAGTGGAAGGCTGGGGGGGCGCGGGGGGGGGTCATTCCTCCGTTCTGACGGTGGGGACTCGGGGCAGGGGGGGGTGGGTTTTGGGGTTGTTTTGGTTTTGGTTTTTTTTTTTTTTTGCCTGGCCCGGGGGGCAGGGGACGGAGACGGTGCCGGTGTCCCCCCCCGGGGGGGTGGGGGGATGCGGGGTGTCACCGCACCAGCATCCAGGTGCCTCGGGGGGGGGGGGGGGGGGGGGTTTCCCGGGGCGGGCGGGTTTTCCCGGTGGGGCGGCTGGAAGTCCCGCCGCATTCCTGCCGCTGACTCACGGCCGGGCACGGGCTTCCCCCGGACCCCCCCCCCCCTCCGGTGTCCCCCCCCCCCCCCCCGGGGTGGGACGCCCCCCCGCGGCCGCGCGCGGCCCCGCCGATTCCCGGAAGCGGCTCGCGCCGCCCGCGCCGCTCCTCCTGCGGGAAACCGAAACTCGCGGGGGGGGGGGGAACGGGACGGGACCGGGCACCGGCTGCTCTGGCGCTGGGGGCGCCGTTTGGGGAGGAAATACCTCCGTAAATCGAGTGAGGGGCGGGCAGACAGCAACAGCCACAGCCCCCCCCCCCCCCAAAAAAAAAGAAGAGGAAAAAGAATAGGCAAACAAGGAGGGGGAAAAAGGGGGGGGCAAAGGGAAAAGGGCAAACAAGGGGAAAAACGGGCAAAAGGGCAAACAAAGGGAAAAGCAGGCAAAAAAAAAAAAAAAGAGGCAAACAAGGGGAAAAAGGGGCAAAAAATAAAGGGGGCAAACAAGGGGAAAACCAGGCAAAAAACCAGGGGCAAACAAGGGGAAAAACGGGCAGGAAAAAAAGGGCAGAAGAAAAAAAAGGGAGAAAAAAGTCAGGAAAAAAGGGCAGAAGAAAAAAAGGGGGCAGAAGAAAAAAAGGGGGCAGAAGAAAAAAAGGGGGCAGAAGAAAAAAAGGGGGCAGAAGAAAAAAAGGGGGCAGAAGAAAAAAAGGGGGCAGAAGAAAAAAAAAAGGCAGAAGAAAAAAAAAAGGCAGGGAAAAAAAAAGGCAGGGAAAAAAAAAGGCGGGGAAAAAAAAGGCAGGGAAAAAAAAAGGCAGGGAAAAAAAAGGCAGGAGAAAAAAAAAGGCAGGGAAAAAAAAGGCAGGAGAAAAAAAAAGGCAGGAGAAAAAAAAGGCAGGAGGAAAAAAAGGCAGGAGGAAAAAAAAGGCAGGAGGAAAAAAAAGGCAGGAGGAAAAAAAAGGCAGGGGAAAAAAAAAAGGGGGCAACTTCTCCGTTCTTTCCCCCAAAAGTCAGCGATTCTGTGGGGAAACCCAGCAGGGAGCCACGCGCTCCCCGCAGCAAGCGGGGGGGACAGCTGCCCCGCACGGCCGCTGGCTCGGGTGGCAAACGCGGGCCGGGCGTTCTCTGTCCGGCTGTCCCGAAGGGAGGCGAAGGCGGTGGGACGGCCACGCTTGCTCCGAGATCTCAGCCACAGAAGGCGAGTTGGTGGGCCGGGGGTCTCCTTCGGGGCATCGGAGGATGTTAAAAAATAATAAGACAAGAAATCCGTGCTTCTTTCAGAAGAAATCGCACCCCCGGCAGGGGAAGGTGACAGGTTTGGAGAGGGGAGCTGTGTGGGACAGCCGTTCCCTGCAAGGTGTCCCCTCTCCTGGGGGTCCCTCTCAGCTGGTGGGTGCCACTGGGGGGGTCCCCCCATTCCCTGGCGGGGAGAAGGCTGCGAGGGGTCCTTCCCCCTGCTGCGGATCCACCGCTGTCCCTTCAGCAGACGGTCACCCGAACTACGATGAGCTCTCCAGCTGGACGCGTCACTTAGCTTTTCCCTTTTTTTTGGGGGGGGGGGGAAGACCAGCGCGTACAGCACCCCCTTTCAGAGCACCCAAAAAGCAATGCCCGAAATCGACAGCCGTGACCGGTCCGAGCCAAGCACAGCAGGAGCGTACCTGCCTCGGTGCGGGGCCGAGGCCGCGCTGCCTGCCGCGCTGAAACAACACTGAGTATTTTTCAAGCACCAAATTTGACTCTTGCTTATGGAAATGGCATTATTATATCAAATAAGGCTGCTGTTCTTACCTGTGGTCTGTATTTGGACTGAGATGTTTGCAGTCTGCTCCAAGGTTAATAGCCAATACATAATAATAAAAAAATAAGGAATAAGACTCAGATGTTTTAGCGCCTGTTGCTCGCAGCACATGATTTTCACTATTTGCTAGGGTCGCCCTACGAGGTCCTCGATACCAACCTGGTCCCCTCCCAGCGCCCGGGACCAGGCCTGCCAGCACAACCAGAGCTCCCGTTGTGCCGCGCACCAGCAGAAGCTGCCCCGGCTGAGGCAGCAGGCTGGGTGCGAGCCGCCTTCCCAGCGCCTCCCGCCTTGGCTCTCCCGTCCCTTGGCTCCTAACGGCACTAACGTGACAAACCCAGCAACGCTTTTCGGCATCTCTAAGAGCTTCCTTTTTGGCAGCCCCTTTGCACGAGGGCGGGATGGAGTATTTCAAACAAAGCAGGGGTTATTGATGTTCTTTCCGAGGCAGAGCCGAGGTGAAACACTCGCAGGTCACTGTGCTGCGGCTTCCAGACCGAGATGTCTTTTCCTGGAGAGCATCAGTAAGCTCCCGGGGTCTCCCTGCCTCCGTGCCCACAGGTACCCTGGCACGCTCGAGCTGCCAGGCTCGGCTGGTAGGTGACAGCAGGGCGCAGGCAGGAGCTCGGTGCAGAGGCTGGGCAGGGGGCGGGTGGTGGCCCCAGTAAGCCCCCAGCCCGAGCACTGGGCGAGCTGGACCCTGCCGACACCTGTGATGGGCTGGAGGCACAGCACCACGCCGCGGCGGGCAGCCCCTGGCCGCTGGCTCGGCTGGCCAGTCCTTCCCCTTCCGACAGCTGGGAAGTTTGATGCCTTTTCCGATCAGTCCAGGAAAGAGAAAACCCTCCCAGCCCAGAGCCAGACAAGAAGCACGACCAGCCTTGCCCACAACTGCGCTGCTTGTCCTGCAGGCTGTGGCTCCCTTTGGTTTAACTCCTGCTCTTCAGGGGTCAGTTAGGCAAGGGGGTTCATTCGGACCTATTACCTTCAGACGGATGCTCTAAGGGCATATAGAAAGAAAAATCTTTAATACACAACTCACCTGTTTTCTGCTGATACCAGCCCCAGCTGCACTGGTGGGACTTCAGCAGCGTAAAATGAATGGACTCCCCGTTCGACTTCACGTGGCTTAGCTACTGGGATGCCAGGACCCCCGGGCACCCCAGGCCAGCGTGGCCCCACTGCTGCCCCACGGCTGGGCAGGCAGAGCAGCTCGGGGAGGAAGGCTGCGGCTGCTGGCTCCCATGCTCCCGTGTGCACCGGGAGAGGATCAAGTCTCTCTGACCTTTGGCAGGGAGGCTCAGGCTGCTGCAGGTCTGCACCCTCGTTAGGTAAACTCGTCACAGCTGCCAGGTGCCTGCTGCTCTCAGGACTTTCCTTTGCAAAGAATTCATGAGAGGTCTGTGTCCTCCTGCAAGGTTGAGAGAAAAGTAAGGAGCAGGGAAAGTCCGGGGACAGAAGTCAAATTCCTGGAATTTCCTTGTTTCCCACCAAAGCAAGCCCAGAATGTCATTTTGGTTTAGTTTAAAAATTCACCGTGCCATCAGTGGAGAGAACTGAATTGATTTCAGGTCCTGAGATAGGTCTTTCCATTTCCAGGAAACCATAAGCAGCCCATCCCAGGATATATTTGTTTGTAGCCCACAGATCAGAGCACTCGCTAGTATTACCTCATGCCATCTGGGCAGAGTTTCAACATTTATGACATTATTCATTCTCCTGCATGTGCTTCAACCAAACTTCCTTTTTGTAAGAAAGGCATTTATAAGAAATGGAAACAGCTTGCAGCAAGTCCTGCGCTCACAGAGCTACTGGCTCAGAAGCAGCTATTTTCTTGTTGCTAGCCTTTGCAGGTTTTAAGGGTGATACTCCATCTCTGCTCCTTAAAAGCCTGCTCTGCATTAACCCCTTTCAGCCCAGAGAGCCCACAGGGGGGACATGCACTGGCATGATACTGTGACAGTTGTCGGGTACTCGTTAGCGGGCAACCGTGACATTCCCCAGGTGACGGCGAACGCTCCGCACCCATTTTATATGCCCCAGTTAGCCGCTCCAAAAAGAAAGAACTGTTTCTGAGTTTGATGGGGAAAGGGGAGGAAGGCAAGTGGGGGAGAAAATGAGAAAGGGCTTGCGTTAGAGCAGGTTTCCCTTAAAACAGGTAGAAAGGAGGAACAAACCCTCACAGAGCAGGGGCTGGAAGGACTGTTGAGCGCTGGTGGGCATGGAAAGGTCACGACGCAGCGATGGAAGGAAGCAGCCAGGGCCGCGAGGAAGCAGATAAGAGGCTCTCTCTCACCATGCTCCCCATCTTTCCCTCCACAAACCCCCGCTCCATCCTGTGGTTGTTCACTCCCCCCACCCAAATACTGCCCCGGCGTGCAGGCCTCGGGCTCTGCTCCCTCCCGGGGCTCGCTGCCAGAGGCAGATTTCCGTGGCAGCCCCCGTCCCCATCTCCCCATCTCCCCATCTCCCCATCGCCGGAGCAGGGATTCCCCACTGCGGAGCTTCTCCTCTGGTTGGATTCAGAGTCCCAGGGAGGAGGGAAAATCTTCAAAGACCGCCATCAACACTTGGCGTATTGCACAAGCTCTTTCACCCCCAAGACACCTTAAGGATTTAAAACTCGAGGGTCATCTGCCCTATCCACACCTCCTGTTTAGCACCAGCTGAGCGCAGGACCAGTGCATCGGCTGCCGCACGGTACCTGCGCTAAACGAGGTGCTACGGGGTAGCACCGTCCTGCTGCACACACAGGCGCTCCTGCAGCATCGCCTTCCGTGAGGGAAGGGCAGTCTGCCTCTCGCTCAGCTTGGAAGGGAGCCCTGGGCTGGGAAGTTATCGGAAAGCTGATAGACTCCTATGCTGCTGCTCTAGCATATATGCTTACCTGGAGGTTAATGCAGCTCTGGAGTGAGCAGCCGCTTCTGCATCTATGTTTGCACTGGAGTGTGCTGGTTTTCTCCCCTTCACCCCCCAGCTCCTCAAAAAGTGTTTCTGGATGTTTGGAGCCTCACAAGTTTGCTCGGGGGTAACGCACAGAAGGTCTCATCCCCACTCAAGGGTAATTTTGCAAGGAGCGAGGAAGGAAGAGCATTGCAAAGATAAGGTGGGAAAAGGTGCTCCTTTTGGACTGCCAGAAAAACAACCTGCTCCGAGCAGCCCCGGCACCAGGCTGGGTACCCATGGATGAGAAATTCTGTGCCGCTTGTCACTAGGGAGGAGGCAGCCGGACCTTCAGCTGGAGGCAGCAGGTTTGGCTGGCCGGTACACAGCGCTGCTGGGTGGAAGCTGCCCATTTCACAGCACACAGGGTTCAATATTAACAATTATTTACTTTATATAGTACGGGAGCGAAGCCATCCTGAGCTGCTTAACCAAGCATAGCAGTGAAGACGGAACAAAGAACCACGTTAGAGCCTCCATGCCCAGTTCATAACCCTCCCTCCTTGTAGGCTACACCAGGAGCTCTGTAGTTGATGCCACGCAGTTCATGTTTTTTAGCGTTACTTGAAATAGTCTTCCTAGGAGCGCCTTATTTCAGGGCACTACTGACTGAAACGGAGATGTGCCCGTTATAGAATAACCTATAACAATTGCTGGAGCATCAGCTGGGCATTTGATTTGGTTTTAAATAAAAATATTATTAATATTTCCTCTGCATTAGGAAAACAATCCCAGACTTGGGATCTCCCTGGATCGGGTAAATGTGATTGATAACATATTTTAGGGAATCTGTTTCTCTGTGTCTCAGTTTACCATTAAAACAGGAGAACTGGCAAATCACAGGGGGAATATGAAAAAGGGGGACCATTAGAGGGTGTTCAGAGCCAAAAGGCCAAGCAGGTGTCCAAGATAAGACTGCTGCGAAATACAGCTGGAGCGGGGCTACAACTCAGCAGAGCATCAGAGATGTTGGCATTCATGGAAATTCTTGCTGGGTGATAAACTGGGTGGAGCAGAAGGGTTTTATGGCCAACCATTTATCGACTCCTTCAGGTGCGCGGATTATTATTTGTTCATACTTTTATACAAGTACATGTCAAATTTAAGTGCATATTCTTGCTGCTGAAACGATTGTTAGTGTAGTGGTACAAATGGGAGGAAGGAGTCGGTTTTCTAAGGAGAAGGCTTTGTAACCGTAGCGTAAGGAGAGCCTCACACACAGTAACGTCGGGGAGAGACAAGTTGTTATTTCCGTGTTTCAGCTGAGAGATAACAAAGAAGCAAACAAACATAAGGCATCCCAGCTTGGGCAGGTCCTGCTCCACGAAACTTGCTGTGCAGATATGGGACAGAACACACATATTAAGGTCAATGAACTTCCACTGAGGAGGATCTGTATGGGTTTAAACCAGAGGAAAGAAGTGGAGATTTAGGGCTGGGACTGTTAACCTTCCTTTGTGCATTTCTATTGTAGGTCTATATGTTTGGTGCCTGGTGCCCATTCCTGATGATAATACAGACTAAAAATAGCCCATAAGGATCACAACAGTGCTGATGTCATATATCAAACAAGTCACTGTTGAACGTGTAGTCATTTAAAGTATTGAAGGTGCATTTAGTGTAGGCACATATTGGCCCATCAGACCAGGAAGCTCAGAATTCATTTTTCTCAAAGCTGGCTGAGGGGGGTAAAAACAAACTGTGGAAGGTTGGAGCTTGAAAGGAACAACAGCATGATCTTTTTTGTCAATATTTAGGTTGTATAAGAGGTGTTGTGACTATTTTTGTAGATGACATTTGCACTGGAACCTGAAATACCTTCTGTCATCTCTTTTTCAGGCTACTTTTATGTTACCTGTTATTACTCTAGATTACTGGACATCTTCTGCCGAGGAGTGAACCTATGCCCCCTCACAGACAATGAACTATAAACGTCCTCGTGCTGTCCCCACCTTCTCCGGGTACCACTCTCCTTCTTTGATTATTTGTTTCCTTTACCTAGTATGTTATATCTTTCTCTACACAGAAAGCTCACTGGTGAATGGTGCCTCACCCAGCACAAAGACCTGACTGGAGAATACTGCCACAGTATAAAGTGACAAGCAGACAAAAAAATTAGTTTAGAGAAAGCACGGGACACCTACAGGGTGTTTTTCTGCAGTTAGATCCAAGTTTGGGCTTTTTCTTTAATCCTTATGTTAAAAAAAGGAGAAAACATGGCAGCGCAGGCAGGCAGTGTGATAGTGTCCCACTGCTTGTCTAGGCTGCCCACGCATCTTTCTACCGCTCTCCCAATATATCTTCCTGTTGTGTATGACATCAAACCTGCCTTTAAAGTATTGAAAATGAAATAACTAAAAATACGCTGATATTCTGCTAGATTGAAAGCACCTTAAAGACATTGGATGCAAATCTAATCTCACTGTCATCCAGATCCAGTGGATTGGAGAGAAATCCCAATGATTTCGGTAGCCTTCTATCATGCCGTCATTTCCCTTCCGCAGCTTCATCCGTGAGCGGTAGGAGAGGACAATACCAGTGGTCACCCTTTATGTCTCCTAACACAGCTATTTCAGATCAGCCCAGCCCGACACGCAGCCCAGGTCAGGGGAAGATGGGAGAAAAAAACATTCCCAGGTTTTGCAAAATGCTCGCATTGCCCTTTTGCCATTTACACTGAGAGCGGATGCTAGGCAGTATATCTCTTACTATAAGCCATTGCACAACCTATGGCAAATGTGTGCTGTGAAATCAGAGCGCCTGTAAGTCTTAAACCCCTGCAGCAAAGTGACTGAGACTGGATCTCGGCTGGAAGCTTGATGCGGAAAAGCACTGAAAACAGACTACGTTACAGCTGTAACTAGGTTGAGGAATCCCTTTGACTGTCGAGGCTCTCAAACCAACGACAGAGCAAGTCCAGGCAGTGTCTGTAGTACTGCTTCTCACCAGAAAAGTGGTCTGCAGAGGCCAGGTGAGGACCTGTGTCACACGCCGGTCCCCTGCCTTAGGTGCCCTGTGATGTGGACAGGAATTGCTCTGGTGACTCCACCGAGCCGTTTCTTCCAGCCATGCACTTAATGAGCATTCAACACTGGAATGCAGCAGCACACTCCTTACATCTACTTGCATCGTTGGGAGGACTCACGCTGACACCGGACAACTCGTTGTGTAATGACCTCTACATGCCAGAAAGCATAAATGCAGAGGAGGTAGTCAGGAGTGTCACTCACAATCTTCAACTATTTTCCTTTTCTATTGACTTTCTTTCTACCACCCATGACTGTTTCTATTACTCCAGGCCCTACCGCATCCTTTCTGCAAGCTGCTAACACTGAGTAAATGAAAATACAGTTTTGGCCCTCCCTGTTCGTTAGTGCTGATGTCAACAGCAAAAGCGTTCCCTTTGGAGCTGGAACCAACCCAGAGTCCCACGGCAGCGCTCAGGGGAACTGGGCTGCTCGGGGGCGGCACCGGGGCCGGTTCCTCCACACTCCGCAGCAAGTTGAGTGGGAGCAGCCCGACCGCTGGCTGAGCTCCCACCCGACTCAAAAGAGCCTCACCTAGACCCTGCATTTCATGCCCTTCCTTTCCAGATTTATGAGGGTTGCTATGGGCTGGCAGAAAGTTTGGGACTCTACATGGTGGGATTACCGTGCTGCCTCCGGCTGCCCGGGATGTGCGTGAACAGTGGCTGCGCAGGGGGAGCCCGGGCTGGGGCTGAGCCCCTCGGTGGGACGGGGCCTGGATCCCTCTGTGGGGATGAGGGCTGGATCCCTCAGCTGGATCCCTCGGTGGGGACAGGGGCTGGATCCCTGGGGGGGATGAGGGCTGGATCCCTCGGTGGGATCAGTCTGGATCCCTCGGTGGGGACAGGGGCTGGATCCCTGGGGGGGACGAGGGCTGGATCCCTCGGTGGGGACAGGGGCTGGACCCCTGGTGGGGGCGAGGGCTGGATCCCTCGGTGGGATGGGGCCTGGATCCCTGCGGGGACGAGGACCAGGCTGGGATGGGGTCGGAGCCCCTCGGCCGGGGCCAGGGTCAGCAGGACCCCGAGCCGAGCCCCCCGCTGGCGCATCCCGCACCCACGCAGGACCGCGGTGGAGCGGGGAGGGGAGGGGCGCGGGGCGGAGCCGTGGCGCGCGGCGCGGGGCGGGGGGGGGGGGCGGGCAGGCGCTCCCCCCGCGCCGCTGGTGCTACAACAGCGTGATTTCCCCGAAGTGATGCTAGAGGCGGTAGCCAATGGGAGGCGCGGCCGCCCCCCGCGGCGACGCTGATTGGTCAGAACGCAGCCGGGTCCGGGGCGGCGGGGAATCCCGGGCGCCGCCGCGTTATACCCGAGGGCGCGCCCCGCGGGCGGCAGAGGCGGGTCGGCGGGCAGCGGGCGCGGACGGCTCGGCTCGGCTCGGCTCGGTTTGGCACGGCACAGGCACCGCACGGCACAGCGAGGTGGGTCGCGGTGCGTCTCGTCTCGTCTCGTCCCGTCGCGGAGTTCGTCCCCTGCTTTGCACGGCACCGGGACTCCGGGTGAAGGTGCCCCGCGGGGTCCGTGGGAACGGCCCCGGGGACACGGCACGGCTTTGCTTGCCAAGTCGGGGCAGCGCCGGCTTTCGCCGTGCGGAGGCGGTTTGGGGGAGAGGGGCTCATCGCGCCGGCAGCCTCCGGGTGGGTACCGGGCATCCCTCCGGAGGGCGGCGGTCGCGGCCCCTTACACAACGCGCGGGAGGGGACCGGGACCGGGACGGGGCGGGATGTCACGTCCCCCCGCGGGGCCGGGCATGTCCGGGCGCGGCTGCCGCTCCGCGGGCTCAGCCGGAGGCTCCGCTCCGCCGTTGAGCGTGTGCCAGCGCCGAGCCCCGGAGCCGCGTTCCCGGCGGGGGGCAGCCCTGGCTGACCTCCCCCCGTCCCGTCCGCCCCCCCCCCCCCCCCCAGCCCGGGGCGGGCACTCTCCGGGCCGTTGTCCCGCCGCCGAGCTCGTTGCTGGTGAAAGTTAGAAATGTATTGTTTGGGAAATCTTGGGCTGTCTGTCTTGGAGAAAAAAAAAAATAAATAAACCACCGCAAACAGGAAATTATTTCTGCAGAGGAAGGGCTGGGAGGGCCGCGCCGGGGCCGGCTCTTTGCCGGTGCTAATTGGGGAGATTCCGCCCCCCCCCCGCTCCCTTGCGCAATTTAATTAATAATAAACTTTTAAGAAGGCGACCGTGCCCGCGGGGAGACACCCGCACCCACTCCCGGGAAAACTGCGCGGGTGCTGGCGGGGGGGGGAGGGGGTGTCCCCCTCCCGGGCTGCCCAGTCCCACGCCAAGCTGAGCAGCCCGCTTCCAGAATTTAGAAGCCGAGAGGTGGTTTTGGTGCTCACCGGGCAGAGCGGGAAGCGCTGCCCTCCAGGAGCAGGGGGAAGATACCGAAAAAGAGTTAAAGACCCTGGAAAAGCAGTTTTGGTTGCACCGATAGCGTTAGTGGTAATGCTGACGGAACGGAGGGTCAGGGAGGGGGGTGACATTGCAGAATGGTTAAAATAGCGATGAGTTTTTTGCTGACTTGTTATTTCTTTCATAGACAACATGCCAGTGTCAAGAATGCGCATGAGGCCCTGGTTGGAAATGCAGATTAATTCCAATCAAATACCAGGACTGATATGGATTAACAAGGTGAGGGTCGTTTGTTACTGTTACTAGTGTTATTATTATTACTTCTGTATCATTAACCATCCTTATTCTCGGAGGACACTAAACGTAAGTCAAGATCATAAAGGAAAGAAGGACATGGAGAAAACTTGCAAGCATTATGTTTAAAAACCAACTATTTTTGTTTTCAGAAAAGGTAGCTCAGGTCAGTACAGAATGTAGTAGTTCCGTTTTTTTCCTGGGAGAATTCCCAGGAGGAAAATGATAAATTAAAATAAAAACAATTTGAACATGATGGAGAACCAAGAAAACTCCGGGACCTTTTCACTCCTGCTGCCCACTTGAGCCAAGTCACCTTCTGTCCCAGCTGAGTAGCTACTGTTACACTCCCAGTTGCTCCCAGTTTTAAGATTTGGCCTGAAAGAAACGCTGTATTGTTTTGGTCTGGAAGGCACATCCCTGTACCTATAGCACAGGGTGAGATCACTAGGCTTATTGAACCAGGTCTCTTTCTCTGAAGCTTCCATATCCAGCCCGAGGTGATATTTAAGCTGGAACATGTTTTCCTTAAGATTTCTGCAGGGTCTTATGGGCAACTTTAAAAAGGGATTCTCTACCAAAGTGTGCCTAGAAATTATACTGTAGCTTATGACACACTAACGGATTAGCTGCAATGCTTTTAAATGATTCTGCGATAAAATTGGCGATACTGCTTACTTCTACTGTCCCATACCACGTGTGGCCTTCCCAGTTTCAGAACGCTTAAAAAGTCTTGTATGCATTGAACAAAACAGATGGAACAATGAGTGCTCAGTTAAGATAGAGGGCAGAGGCTTTATAAAGTTTCTGAGCTGCTGCTGAGAATTCTTTGATTAAAGCCATCGTTCCAAACTGGCACGCGATGCTTCTTTTTTAATTCAAGTCTCTATTGGTTTAACTTCAGGATAAGATGATGTTTCAAATCCCATGGAAACATGCAGCTAAGCATGGCTGGGACATGGAGAAAGACGCTTGCCTTTTCCGGAGCTGGGCTATTCATACAGGTCTGTGCTGGCTTTACGTTTCCATCAGTCATACGAATATCTCAAACACGGCATTTTTTTGTCTTGACTTACACCTCAGCTAGTTATATTAACTACTAGTATGTATGTCAGAGAAAATAGAAAAATAATTTTTTTTTTTGTGGGAAGAACTAGCACTGAAAAGTCTAAACACTCACCCCATCTCTTATTTATAGGAAGATATAAAGTAGGCGAGAAAGACCCTGATCCGAAAACCTGGAAGGCAAACTTCCGCTGTGCTATGAATTCACTGCCTGACATCGAAGAAGTGAAGGATAAAAGCATCAACAAAGGCTCCAGTGCTGTCAGGGTTTACAGGATGCTGCCTCCCCTGACAAAGGATCAGAAGAAAGGTAAGCCCTCAGCAATCCAGCCGGGGTTACGCAGCTTCCGCTACTGCGCTTAAACACCACTTAAATTTCCTGCTCGGTGTAGGCAGGGGTAGAACAGACCCGTTGGTAGCACCGGTGCTACTGGGGTCAGTCACTGGTTATTGCCATTGGTAACAATTTGTACAAGCGGTTCATTTTATCCCACATTCTTTAAACGTGCTTAAAGGCATCATTAGGAGGCAATCGGGACTCGCTGCTGCTGACAGCAGTAGCAGAGCTTGCTGAGCAGGGCTCAAAGCTGCAAGAGCTCATGCTCACCTAAAATGTCAGCCATGCAGCCCTTTCTCACATTTGTCTTATTTTTATTTAACAGAAAGGAAATCAAAGTCTTCAAGAGAGGCAAGAAACAGGAGCAAGAGAAAGGTATGTGTCTGTAGAGGTAGCTGAAGAAGCTAGAGGTCTTGGTGGTTTTCATGGTTAATTTTTTTTCATATGGGAGCTTGTGCATTCTTAGACAAGTCTTTCATTCTTCGCCCTTATTTTTGTAGTCATATGAAGACATGAGGACGGAGGAGTCGGCAGAACGACTAACCAACACTCCTCTGCCAGATGACCACAGTGGCTACACCGTTCACGACTACGCGGGGCAGGAAGTGGAGGTTGAGAGCACGTCCATCACCTTAGGTGAGACTCAGTTTTTAGCTCCCTGAGCAGAGTGGAAAGTGCCGTTTGTGCTAAACCCACAGTCTCTGCGCCAAAAGACAAAGATGACTCTTGGGGCTGAGCCCGGCTGCGCCGTCAGACGGGCAGGGAGGAAATAGAGGTGGTTGTGTCTCTCCCGTGAATGCCAACTCCTCCTGGTGCATCCCGCAGACCTCTCGCCGTGCGAGGTGAGCGGCTCGCTGACCGACTGGAGGCCGCCGATGGAAATCACCATGGCTGACAGCACCAACGACCTCTACCAGCTCCAGGTGTCTCCCCTGGCTTCGTCCTCAGAAGGTGAGTATTTCTTTTTTCCTGCCCCGGTCTTTCATCGGTCTATTGGAAGCAAGTTGGAAGCAAGGCAGTGGGATGAAGAAGTGCCTGGGGGATCAGGAGAAGCAAGAGTTGTCTTGTAGAAAAAACAAACACACCTCCACTTGATGGATTTGGGTGCCTGGAGCTACCAGACTGGCCAGGTTACAGAAGGGGCATGTGCCACCTGCAGAAGTAGTTGCTGATGGGTGAAAGGCTCTGAAATGCCATTTACTTTGCACATGTGGGCAAAGGGGCAGGCTTCGTCTCGCGGGCTCAACGCGATGGCACGGACAGGTCAGCCTGTAAAGAGGAGGAGAGTTTTCCGAGCCGGGAGGGTGGGACTGGGACAGCTGGAAGGAGGTGATGCCAGAAGCAGGACAGAGTTGGGTACAATAGTGATAGTGGAGGACACCATGCTTCCCAATGGTTCTTCACTCGGGGGGCAAATCATCTTGCTCCTGTGTACCAAGCGGGCTCTGCTTTGGAGACTCTTGGGGAAGCATCTGAGCTCCTGGAGCCTTGCGCCCCAACGTGCCGTTGTTGAAGAGCATCCGAGATGAAGGGCTGTGGGGAGTCTGGGGCACGGAGGTGCTGGTGGGCCTCCCTGCCTCAAACCCCTGAGCCCCTCCTCGGTGTCATCCGTAGCGGGGGGGAAAAGTAAAAGCGTAGTGGTGTTTTGTGACAAGAGAATACGAAGCGGGTTGTGTGGTGAAGAAGCAGAAGTGTGAAAAGTTGACATCTATGTCTATTTTCTTCTCTTCTTTTTATGTGCTTACAAAACAGTCACAGACGAAGATGAAGAGGAAATAAATTCGGAGATTTTTAAGGTAAAACCAGCCCTTCTGGTCAGAATAAAATTGGCCAAAGTTGCTGTTTGCACCAAGAGAGGAAGGGAAGCAGCTATCTGATCCAGTCCTCTATGAGCTGGACATACACTTATGTAATCCAAGACCCTTATTTAATGAGGAAGCCTGAAAAATTCAATATAAAAAGGTGGCTACTTTGCAAACATGAGCTGGAGAGGACACATCCATGGAAATATTGACTCTTCATGTGAAAGTCAGAGAAAGCTCTTGAGTACTCCTAGAAGTAGAGCTTGCTCTGTTAGAGTCTGCAAAGGTTCTCTAAACTGTTTTATTTAGCCCTTCCCTCCACCTCTGACATGTGGCGCTTAATCTGAGTTTCCAGACATGTCACGCTCATCCCACTGATAAGATGGGGGTTTCATCACCGAAGGTGCTCCAGCCCTCCCTGTTTTGCATTAACTTTTTTTTTAACTGGGAGTAAACCAAGTTTTATATAACATAGCATGAGGAGATATAATATGATCTTTTTTGCTTACCTGTCTTCTAATTAAGGGGAAGGAATAAAACATTGCACCCACAGAAAAAAGAGCAGTTTTTACCATCTCCTTATTCTCTTACAGCTGCTTGAACCAGCCCAAGACTGGCACACCACCAGCGTTGGGGGGAAAGGCTTTCTCACCAACGAGCCGGGCACACAGAGCATATGCAGCACTTACAGCTACAAGGAGCAGGATGGGGAGATCGACACAACTTCAGGTACAGACTTCTCGGTTATCACTGATGGTCAATGCCAGAGGATGATGCAGACGAGGGTTTTCATGCAAGACACTAATTGGGAGGGAGCAAAACAAACAGGGGATTCAAACATCCCTGTGTTCTGAGATTTCCAAGTAGCCTGTTGGAAGGCTGTAAGGAATTTGTTGATAAAAAGGAAAAGGTGAAAAATGCCTCCAGTAAGAGTATACTACAGATTTGTCCTAGGGTTACACACATGTAAGTTATGTCAGCTTTCAGAAACTCCTTGCAATGTAACTGAAGAATTTCCACAAGCAATAGCTTAAACAGGACAGTTTAACAGAGAGTGTTTGAAGTATTTTAGCAAAATATTAGTCTAAGGTATTTACTCACATCTGAGAAATCTTTCCATTTTTGATATTTTTTTTGTATATATATATATACACACACACACATATACACACACACGTATACACTATTTTGCTCTTGCTGCATGTGATTCAGTACTCATTCTTGTTTTATTTTGTCTAGGAGAGCTGGAGTTCAGGTTCTTAGACCAGAAAAGCAGCCTAGACTTCTCCTGGCTGGAGACAGTGAGACCTACCATGCAAGTCATTCCCTGTGGTTTGTAAAGCCCTGGCTTCCTCTGACCACAAACTGCTCTTGGGTAGAAACTTTGGCAAGCCTGAAGAGGATGGAAGAAGTTGTTTGTTACTGACTGAACAAAGACCGTAGCTTTTATATTCCGTTTAACTTTTAGGCCTGAAAAGGTTAGCAAGAAAAACTCCATTATAAATAAAAAAAAAAAAAAAAAAGAAAAAGGAAAAAAAAAAAAAGGACTCCCATCTCAACTAGCAGGACTCTTGGCACCAAAGATGCTCAGCCACAGTATGCACCTTGTCATCGCTTCGGAGGTGAAGCTTTTGCTGGGGGGTTGCCGATGTGCTGTGGGGTCTGACCTGGCGGGTACCACTGACCATGTGCCAGAGGCCTGGGGAGGACGTTACTGTCCTCCCAGCGCGAGATGTGATGAGCACTTTACCCACGGAGTGCTTAGGAGAGACTGCAAATGAGTCTCTTACCTATTAGTTTTGGTTGCTGCTTACTTGTGCAACACTGGTGATATTGAGCTTAACGACTGTCATTATACTTAGAAAAATTGCACTAATTGGCCCTCTCTTCTTTGATTTACTCCATCACATAGTTCATCTTTCAGATCTTTCAACTTTAAAATGTGTAAATAGTTTAGACCAATAAAATGTGAAAATTCAGTTTAGGCTTTGCTTCCACATAGTACAGTTACCCAGACCCACTCATAGGATGTTACCTGCTCCTAGGCATGCCGTATCTATTTCCATATAATAGTTGAAGAGCTGCCGCATGAAACAATTTTTGCACTGATGGGGCAGAGCTCTTTATTTATACCATGCCTTTCTGAGATCCCTTCTACCACTCTACCAGGATACCTACAGTACTGTACGCAGTCACGGGAGCTGTAACGCCCTGCAGACCCACCCTGGGCCAGCGTGTGCAGGGGAGTGCAGCGTGGAAGAGGTTCTAGTTTGTGTGTAATACATAGGAATCAAATCACTAAGCTGTTATAGACTATTTTCATGTACATTTTATTTTTGTATATAACACATTGTATATTTGTTTTAATAAAAATGTTTTATATATGACGTGTTTACTTTTTCTCATGGGAGAGCTCTGAGAATGCATTCCGGATTCTTTGAAAATACCCAAACGGATGTGACAGAGACAGTTGGAGGGTTTTTTTTTTTTCACAAGTCATGAAAGCACAGGGAATTTAGTACAGTTTGCTCTTGTTTTCCACCCCCCCGCCAGTGCAGCTGATGGGTGGAATCCTGCTTGTCCTGGGAAGGGAAGCCCCAGTCCTGTGCACATGTGGGGTAGTTGGTTTCTATCTGCCGTCATCTGCAACTGTCAGACCTAACTTACAGCAGGGTTAAAGGCTATGCTATTAAAAAACCTTATGCACCAAGTCCCTGCTATGGATGTCCCTATCAGCAACACTTCCAGCTTCTGTGATAAGAGCAGTGAAGACCTAGCCAAATAACTCCGGTTTGCCTAAAAAGAAAGTGTACGCACAATTCAGAAGGCAAGGGGAAAGCAAGCTGATTTTCCCCTGTATATTTTATTCATTTGCCATAATTTCAGGCTGGAAAGGTCTGACATGTTACTGCATCGTCTGGGCTGGGAGACAAGAGACAAGTGTGGCTGAGGGAACGTGTCTCCAGCTGCAGCCACCAGCACCTGACACTGCCTGGAAAACCCCCGTACTGAACAAAGCTGGGTCGTGATGGCCTTTGGGGAATAACTTCATTCACTGAGCAAGAGCGAGGAGAATATCAGGCTACAGGAGAGGAAGACCCAACCCAAAAGGCAGGAACAAAGCGGACATTTCCTACCGCTTTTGGCAGAGGCTCCGCTGTGACTCGAACTGCACACACGTGGGGACAGATGAGGGGTTTACCGAGGGAAAAAAATAAGGAAGCAGGTGGTGGCGAGTCTCAAATCCAGCACAGTCTGGATATGGCACAGCAAGGTGGACGGACAGCCCGGGGAGGGAGAGGCTGGGCAGGGTTCTTGCGGTGCCTGTTAGTCATTAACTGGCCCTATCTCTAAGACAGCCCAAAGCGGGCAGCGGCAGGCAGCACCCTTCCAGGTGGCACCAGGCGGAGAGCAGCTTCCTACGCCTCATCCTGGCTCTGCGTGGGTGATGTCCTTGCTGTCCCCCCCACGGCGGTCACAATCCCTGGCAGGGTATCTGGCCCAAGGGTCTACCTCCCAGCAAGGGATCCGGCCAGCCAGGATCCCCCCTGGGTACCAGGGCCACGGCTGCCTCGGATCACACCCGCCTAAAATCCTGCACGACTCCCCGATGCAGATCTAGAGCAGGAACGTTTTGTGCACGAGCAAAGAAATCACCCACCAGACCAGATTTATGCCCTGGCCAGCTGCAGCAGCAGCTACCGCCAAGGAGAGGGCATGGGACCGCTGTACGCCCGGGAAGGGACGCCAGCTCAGTGCCATCGACAAAACCAGGGGAAATCGGTTTTGTTTAGGAACTGCTGCAAGTTTGTTACATATGGGGTGAGGAGGCGGGAGAGAGAAGGGAAACTTTCTATGATGCGAACAGTGCTAAAAATAAGGTAGACATTAATCTGTCCATTCATGCATTAAAAGGAGCAAGTTTTTCATAGTTATGCTCAGATGCAAAAAAACCAGCACTTAAGTTCTCACAGATAAAAAGATTTGACCAAGATCTGAGGACAGAAGAAAACAGCAGCTAGTATGTCTCACCCAGGGACCACAGACACGCTCCAAGTGTGTTTTTACCAGGACAGAAGAGATGCTTTCCTTCATCACCTGCCAAGGTACCTGCCTGACCAACAGCACATTAGGTATTTTGCCAGTGAAAAGCGGTGAAGTCCCATGACGGGGTGGCATTTATCCATCCAGTTGCTTCACTGGGTGAGTAACTGCCAAATTCAAAGTATTTTGTTGTTGTTTCTGTTGTTTTGAACTCTTTGGGAGGAGGGGAAAAAAAAAAAAAAAAAGCAGAGTTGAGCTCTCCAGCTCAAGAGAGATGTGACTTGCCAAACCCCAGTGAGACTCAGAGGCTGCTGCACCATGTCGATGCCTGACTGGCTCCTCCATCACCTCCAGGTCAGATGGGGTTTCTAGAAGCGATATTTCTTCTCCCAGTGCCAACTAAGGAGACCTTTAGGCTGCTTGTACCCAGAGGAGCATCATGAGCTATTTAGGATAAACCTCCTGCATAGGCTATGCAATGAAAACAATTTTAAAACCTTGACATTGACTTCTTCTGCACTTGCCTATCCTAATCAAGCTCTTCATACCCAGTAAACTTCAACTGACTATCCTGTGTTGGAGTAAGAGTTGTTTTCACCTTTAACATGCACACAGCTACATTGAGCTGGGAAGTAATTACATACCAGGAGAGCAGGTCATGGGAGAGCCCTCACCCCTGGCAAACCCAGGGAAAGCAATAAAAGGAAAGTTTTTATGGGCAGGGCTCGAAGGGCAAGTGGCTCTTTCTTTGCTATGAACCTTGCCTGGCGGTGAGAAAGATCTACAGGCAATGCAACTGTTGTAAAAATAGAGATCACCTCTCTATGGTGGAAGAGAAAAAGGAATTGTATCAGTCATTGTTTGGGAAATGAATGGAGCTAATGCTGCAGGCTTGGCAGGCTGCTTGAGCAGAGGCTCTCCATCACTTCCACCATACTTAAACCATCGCTGGCTGCAGCTTACTCGCAAACCTTGAAACCATTTAAAAACAAATCCAAAATTTTCCTTATTGAGTTTCAGAGCTTTAGGATGTCAACAGGACAAAACCTCCTGAAAAATAACACGACAGTCTCAGAAACAGTCCCACAACCTGAACCTGGGAAAGCCCTACAGCAACTCAGGCACAGATTTTGCTGCTGCAGCATCCTGCACCGAGATGGCAGACGACCACCTTGGTCTTGCCAATAGAGATTTTCAGTGCTGCAGAGGCAAGGATATCACACATCTGTTAATTGCAGCTTTTCCTAGTGAAAACCCTTGACCTACAAATAGAGAGTTGTTGCTTTTCCCCTGACCTTTGTCCAAATGGATTGTTAAAATGCCCTTCCATAATTAGAGGGGAACATAACTTCTTCCCCTGTGGTCTGCTTTGCACATTGCTTGTAATTTAATCACTCATTAGGGGCAACCTGTGAGCAGCTCAACACCTAAAAGTGCTGCCTAAAGGAGCCTTTTGCTCTTGGCTGCCCAGAGCGGTGGCACCTTGCGTGAGCTTTGCCAGCCAGGCAGCAGAGCCTGCCATTAGTGTTTCACCTTTATTTGCCATCGTGATTGAATCCTGATAGTTGGACACATTTCCAGGCAGTCACATGATTTACGGTATCGCGCCTATAAAGGATAGCAGTGCTTCAGACCAAAGGTATGAATTTATAACTGCAAAAAATAGTGGAATATTTGTTTGTGGTGCAAAGGCAAACTATTGCTTAGATAGCAACCAAATATCTTGGACTGCAAACATTATTTCTCTGCTGTTGTGCTGGATCATTCCTCCTCTCCGGTTCCCCAAGGGTCCATTTTTCCTCCCCCATGTTTGTACATACAACACAAGGAGGACAGAAACTTCTGCAGGACAGAAACCTCTCCCAGAGGCTTGGGAGAGCCAAGGGAAGAAGTATTGTCTGTAGAAAAGTCAGTTTTAGAGTTAGATGGGGAAAGTCTTCCCTAGAAAGGGAGAAAAGTCACATTTTCATGGACAAATTGTATCTAAGTTGTATTTTCTCTTACACCAAGTGCTTCAGTCAACTCCGTACCCACTTCCACCACAGCACTGCACTTCAGAGCTCCTTTCCCTCCCACATTTTCCCCATCCTCTTCAATATTTCTCTCACCATTAAACTCACCCCTGTCCCTCCCCAGCCTTCCCATGTGTGAAACAAACAATAACAAAAGCACGTTCATGCAGGCAGCACGCTGTACGTAGCTCAAGCTACTTGCACACTATGTCACTCTGCTCTAACTTTTGGTCTTATCTGTTCCAATAATGTCAGGGTGCAAATTCAGCCAGTGTGGTTCCCTGACACGTTGGGCTGGGGGTGGCCACCCCAAGCCGCTGGGAAGGGATGGGGAAATCTTCCCATGGCCCCTTCCAGAGTTCAAACAAGAGCATGGCATGCACTGCCACCGAGCTGAATGCTCACAGGCCACATGAACCTGAGCCAGCAGAAGCCAAAAATCACCCAAAACCTAGAAAACCTGCTCATCCCGCTGGCAGACATATTTGGTCAGCAGCTGGATGTAAGCAGAGGTGTCAAACCACAGTATAAAGGACTGGGGGCTGCCAGGCACAGACAATCATACGCTCATTCCACTAACTGCCTTGCTGACCAAGGTGAAGAGCAGTGCCCAGCCACAGACAGCATGACAGGAGTAACAAGGAGGACAGGGAAGCCAGGAGGATCTGTAGCCACAGAGCTAGGAGATGATGAGGGCCAGGGAGTGAGCAAGGGGGGCAGATCTCATCACCCCCCATCCAAAACCAGTGCGGGCTGGGACCCGGGTGCCAGAAGTTACCAGGGTCTGCCTCTGCATGAATACAATGGCACTTAATCATGCCTTCTGGTATACAAGGCTGGTAAACAAAGTCAGGACAAATGCATGGATGGAATAGGCATCGGACAAGGGTTATCAGGAGATTTCCAGGAATAAGGAATCCAATTTGCAGGGAGCAAACAGGACAGCAGACCCAGCCTCTCTCCCTGCCCTGACAGCTGACGCAAGTGGTCGGGCTCCCTTCAGCCTCTTCACCTTCAGGATGATCTGCCCCATTCGTTTTGCTCATGATTCATAGAGAAACTTCACCGTGAAGCCTCTGAAGGGCCCGACAGTCAGTACCCAGCCAGCCTGGGCACGGCTAGCCGCAGCCGCTGTCATCTGCCAGCGGAGCCACCGGCGAGGGATGTCAGCCTGGGTTAGGGGTGAGATGCTGTCACAGCCCGCGCAGCACAGACCTGCCTCTCGCAGCTCACCAGTGTCTCCTCAGCTGCCAAAAACCAGAGAGGAGGAGAAGGCTGAGCTGGTGGCACATCAGGTTGCCAGCAGCTCTTCCCTGGCAAGCGGCACCCGGATCCTGGGCCAGAACAGCAGCAATGCGCGTTATTTATACACCACGAGCACCCTGAACGACGACGACTGTCGATGCCTGCGCAGAGGATGCTCAGCCATCGCAGATGAACTCACAACCTATTTCGGTATAGGAAATTTCACACTGCCTGTTGTGCATCGTTCCCCATTGCACGGCTGCGACACGCTACGCTGCGGGCACGTGGCCACAGCATCAAAGCACAGAAACGCTGGGGCAAGCTGAGATGTGTGCAGCAGCTTCTGGGGATCTTCCAGGGGAATTCAACCTCGCCAGCTTTACATGACTGCCTTAGCAGAAACAGATGCCTCGCCAGCCAGTGGCAAGAGGAAGGACTTTGTTTTCTCTGTTTGCATGGAGCAATGGTTAAAAATACAAAAGCAAGGGAATGGTTAAAAGGCAGGTTTCACTGGGAGGAAGACAGGATAATGGTGTGAGGAGCTCTGGGCAACCGGAACGTAGATGGAGGTTTTGCTCCTCTCCAAGCATGCAGTGGTTTAGCAGTGATAGCACAGAGAATGAAGGATGGAAAAGAGCATAAGGATGCTGGCCCTAATTCAAAATGAATCTAGCACAAGCATTACGCATATTAGCTATTTGCAAGCAGGGCTATTAAATAACAAGACCCAGTGCTAACCACAGGCATAAACACTGAACATGCCCAGTTTTAATATCTGCATTGCAAGAATATGTTTCACTGTTTGTTCTGTCATGAGCTAAATACTATAAAGACTTCACCAACAGTCTTCAGGCAGAAGTTAATTGGGAAGCCAAGTCCAGACAGGTACAACTTTGTTTTCACAAACTTCATTGCTGAAGAAAGAAGAGGGAGTAGAGAGCAGAGTGTGGACTATGCTGGCCAGTTCCCAGCCTTGTGGCTGGGTTTTAGGATGTTTTTACAAAACCCTGGAGGGACATGGCATAGATTACCAGTGGCATTATTTAAAATCAGCAAGTGAACCATGTTAGCATATACACATTTCACACGGAAATAATAATTCAGTATTATATCCAGCAACTGCCATTCCTGTCCGGAGCAACCCTTCTTTGCCATCAGCTTTGGAAGACCCTCACTGGGGTTTCTCCTGCTCCGCGTGCCGCACCCCATGCTTCTGGAAGCACACGGACAGACTTTCCCAGGGTGTACCAGGGCGACTTACCTCGGTGCGAGTGATTTATGCCACCATTTGCTCTGCCCCGTAGCTCCACATGCCTCCTGCCCTCACCCCACGATGAGGTCCCAGCTCACCCAGCGCAGGCTGGGTCCACAGCAAAGCTGTGCTTCATTTGCCTAATGTTCATGTGATGGCTGTATCATCTCAGGCTGCGCGCCAAAATCCCAGCACAAGCCACATCACATCAAGAAACCTCACGTAGTTTGTATCCACTAATGCGTAACATCCATCAAGCTCACACCAACAATCAACAACTGCATCTGAGCTATAGCAAAAGGATCTTAGATGCTGCCTACAAAATATTATCTGAACCACGAGAGCTGTAAATGTTTTACAACAATTGGCTGCATCAGAAACAAGCTGCTTCCCAACTGCCATGCAAAATGCTACCAGGCTATTCCAGGGGAATGGTCCAAACCAGCACTGCTCACCGATGCTACACGCACAATTTCCATGCATGGGTGATCAGCCCGTCTCATTGATATAGGCTTTTTCTCCATGAGGCAGGGAGAGGACAGCAATCATCAACAAGAGGAAGAGGATTTAAAAAACCCACAGCAATTAATAGGTATGTTCTTGGACCTATTTTTAATTTACATCTTGTGACTGACCAGATTGCAGATTGCTGGTGTGTTTAATTAAGGCACTATTACCAAAACTGGCCTTTCTTAGCTGACTTAGTGTTATCTTCCCTTAGAGCTAAAGGCAACAGGAGCTTTTTCCATTGATTTTAAAAGGCTTGGGCCCACCTAGATTATACCCTTGCCCAGCTGTGTGCAAAGATGACTAAATTTTGGGCCTTAATTCCCAGATCTTGTTTGCTGCTGGGTTCATCCCAATGTTGTCCCTGCAGCTGAACACCTCCTGCACCTCCACTCCGAGACAGGTAGTGGCACATGAAAGCCACGTGCATGCGCTGGTAGCAAAGCCAAGGCAAAGCCTGAATATAATTCCTGTCTTCAGGAAAATTCCCCTTCCTCAAAACAGCAATTCCTCATGGAGAAGCATGGAGAGCTTTGCTGGAAGCACAGGCTGAGCCCCTCATCCCCATCCCTGATGAACAGCTCAGCAGGGGAAAGACCCCAGCTGACATTCCTCCGGTGTTTTACTCATGATAAACGAGTAGCAAATCTTCTACCTAATTAGCATCTTGAGAGAAGCAACTCATTGCAGTGTTTTGATTACAGTGCACACGCCTTTACGTAACACGAGCTCGAGGGCTTAGGGAGCGTAGACAGCCCTCGAACTGTGCACAGGTATGAGGAAGCCTTGGCAAGACATTTTTCTGTGTTCCACGTCGGGGTGCCATCCCCTGCTGCCATGGAGGAGCACAGCCAGGCTGAGCGGGTGGCCTTTCAAGGCATTCTCCCCAGGTTCAGGAGTGACTCTGCTTTTGCCCCTTTTGCAGGGACTGCAGCCCTCGCAGCAGGAACCCCGCAGCGGGACGGCGGCAGGACCCCGTCTGGGTCAGGGGAGCCGCACACAGCACCCCGCGGCTGATGCTCGACTGTTCCCAGTGCTGAGGCTGGAGCGTTGATGCTGTGCCACGTGAACGCATTGCGTGGTACCTTACAGTCAGGCAAAATTTCTGTATTTCAGGGAAACTGGCTAACTGCCCTGGGGAAGGTTCTTGCCGTGAACAAGAGTAACTTACACTCCGAGCCCTGTTTAAAGGCTGTGGGGATCACTTTGCAGCAGAGGTGTATCCCTGCCACGCTGGGAACTGCCAAATGCTGTCCTGTACCCTGTGGGAGAGGCACGAGTGAGCTACGCTCCCCTTTTAGCAACCAACTCCTTTTCACTGCTTGGCTGCTGCAGGCATTTTGCATCCCTGGCCGTCTCAAACAGGCTGGCTGAAGGCCACCTGCGCAGAGCCCCAGCTCACCTGCAACGCCCCAGCTCCACAACTCTCCCGGGATCTCAGTGCTCGCCAAACCCACGCCACGTGCTTCAGAAAGTAGGTCTCTGCAGCCGCAGAAGCGGTGGGAGCAGCCGTGCCAGCAGACAACGGGGACCTGCGCTCCAGGCTCCCCGGGGCCCTTGGCTGGAAGGAGCCGCTCCATCATTTCCATGACCTTTTCACATGGCTCTTGTAAAGGTAAGGAGGAAGATGCTGGTCCTCCAGCTTGTTTCTTTTTCTTTCAGTGCAGGACCCGGCAAGCCGTGAGACAGAGGAGCCAGGTGTTGTCCTCACCACGGCTCTCTCCTCGAAATCGAGAGGATGGTGCAGAAAACCCACCGCTGCCCTCCCAGCCGTGGGATGGGCAAAGCATCCGCTCAGCACAGCCCTGCGCTTAGCTCCTGACTTCTTGCCAAGGGCCTGGAAGGGATTGACTTCACCCCACTTTACAGAATAACAACGCAGGGGCGGCTGGAGCCACTTTGGTGGCACAGTTTCACAATGAACTCGCTGCGGTTCAGCAAACCTCAGGCACCTTGCATCTGAGGAACAGGAACTCAGTGACTGAGGTCTGCAGGACGCAAGCCCAGCCCTGCAGGAAAACGAACTTGCTACGGTGTCAAAAACCCAACAAAACACTCGCGAGCTTGGCGCTTGGGACGTGTCCCCTGCAGCGGGTGTCCCGAGCCTGCACGTGCCACCTGGGCTACACCACTGCCCTTTGTCTGGAGTCCAGTACAGCCTTCTGCTCTGGAAAACAAACTCGCTAAATCAAGAAAAACTACAAGAAAGGCTAATGTTATACTTGATAACAACTTGCTGCCTCCTGCACCTCTGCTGAACAAACCACTATTTCCTGAATTGAGGTGTCAGGCATGAAATATTTCACATGCTGGAGCAACCGTCACCATCTGCTAAGCGACAAACAGAACTTAAGCCTTTCCTGGTATTTAATGCATAAATCAGGGTGCGTCCTGTGTGGCTGTTTGCGATTCTGTAATTGAAAACTCCCTGTCTTGCTTGGGGAGGTGGCAGTAAAAATGCTGGTATAGCCAGTGTAGATTTAGTCTAGACCCATTTCTATCAACATGTCTCTATAGCATGCCTAACTGGAGCGTGCAGTCTAATGCTACTGCAGCAGGAGTGTTGCCAGAAGTGCCTGTGGGCATCAGGTAAGGCCATACCTGAAGAACCAAGGATTTGCTTCCTTGGATATCCTCTTTTCCCTACAGCTAATATGGATCTATCCTTTCCTTCCGCTCCACATCTCACCAGCTGGGCGAGAAATGACTCGACCATTACTCGTGACCCCACAGATCTGGCAGGCTGATCATTGCATAAGCATTTATTTCCACTCTTAGCCCTCCAGGCACTCAATTATCCCACCAAGTCCATACCCAACAAGCACCCAGCAGGCAGCATTGCCTGGGGTCACCAGGCCACGTGCAGCAGAGACAAGACGACAGACCTCCACGCTTGGAGAGCATTGGCTTTGCATGATAACCCCCTGCCCGCAAGAGCTCCTGGGACGTCTCCTGTGCAAAAGCCACACGTTATATATTGTCACTTAAAAATGTGCTTCACCAACATCATTTGCAACACTTGCAAGAAGCACAGAGGAAAGGCTGATTGCTGCTGTCAGTCATCAGCACAGGAGGGTTAGTGCCACGGGGGCAGCTCCAGCCCTATCTGCTGCAGTCGCGGGAACGCTGAATTGAGTGTGTCTGTGATTCGTGCCCCAATTCAGCACTTCCCCGCTCTGCTCTCCACCTCAGAGCACCAGGTCACATCCTGCTCGGGTCTCCAGTTCACACAGGCTCGTCTACTCAGACCTCCCCATCGATACACACAAACAGAAGGAGACCCAGTAGATCGAAGGAAGGGATTATCCCCTACCACCCAGCACTCAGTAGATCACACCTAGAATACCATGTCCAGTTTTGAGTACCCCCAGTACAAGAAAGCCACCGACAAACTGGAGCAACAAGCCCCAAAAGCTTGAAGCCACCAGCACAGCCAGGGGCAGAGAGCCCTTGCTGGGAGATGAGGGGGGCTTGTTCTGCTGGAGGAGAGGCTTTGGGGGGGCTCACAGAGAAAGTGGAGCCAGGCTCTTCTGAGGGCACACGGTAGGAGCACAAGAGACAAGGGGAAAAAGCTGAAATGAGAGGTTCAGCCTGGATATCAGGGGATGTTTTTTCCTGCAAGGACAGCCCAGCAGTGGCACAGGTCACCCAGGGAGGTTTCCATCCAAGACTGGAAACAGCCCAGGACAACTTGGTATGACTTCGTGACTGACCCTGCTTGAGCAGGAGGTTGGACTAGAGTCCTCCCGAAGTCCCTGCCCACAGGAATTATCCTACAAGACTACTCTGCTATGTTCTTCCAACAGCAAGCATTTCGTTGCAGGTGGTACAGCTCATAAGAAGCTCTTTGCTTTCTCCTCCTGCTTAGTGCCCTGATTTACCACCTGTTTATCACCTTTATTTAATCAGCAGCTGGCTTCCAGACCACACTTTCAGGAAAGCTCTTTTCTTGTTAAGTTTTGATTATGTTTCAGTTAAGGTCTGGTAGTAAGTCTCCTGTTCTTCCACACCTCACAGCTATAGAAGCACAGCTATCGGTGGCTATTCCCTCACTTGTTGTATGAGGTTTCCCTGCTGCACAGAAGGGCAACAGCATAAAGCTCCCAGGTGAAACCATCTGTATCAGCTTCAAAAGCAGAGGTGAATCCCTATCAGACTTTACATGGCCTTTCTACCATAGTCTTTCACACTAGCTATGGCATTCTATGCAGTGAGGTGCTGCCTTCATATTTGCTTCATCAAACTCCAAAAAAAAAAAAAAAAAAAGACTCTAAACTTACTGAGAAAAGCTGAATCATCAATGACAAGACACTCCCCCCACCCCCCTGAACCAAGAAATATCAGCCCAAAAGCTTTCACTGAAGTGGAAGGGGGGAATAACCTTCACAGGCTGGTGCTGCTGGCAGATGCAGAGGTCCATCTGCTCACCCCTGTTTCCATCTCCAGAGGAACACCGAGGAGAGCACAACCAGCAATTCCACCAAGTCTTGGGAAGCCCTGCCTGCCCTAGGCTTTGGTTGTATTACAACTGTGCTCACAAGTGCTTTTATTTTCTCAGGAAACCTCTCAAAATAATATAGGTGCAGAAAACTAAAGCACAAGGGATCACTTGTCCTCTATACAATAGGGAAAGCTTCTCTGAAGGCACTTTTAATGTGCATAATTACTACAATAAGCCACAGTAGACAATTCCTCATTTCCTACTGAAGTATACAGGAGCAGAGGGCAATTGGCACCAACAGGTCAGGAAGAGGCATTCAGTGCCTTGGAATTTCTTTCCTTGTTTGTGTGAAATCCCCGTTCACACAGGGGCAGAAGCTTGGCCCCATCCAGAGCATTGCAACAGGAGGACAGGAGAAATATGCAGGAGAAGTGTCCTGGACAGTGGAAACAAAGAAAAGAACAAGTGCAGTGAAAGAAAGAGAGGAAGACCCAGAAATACTGATAAAAAAAAAGAGAAAAGGAAAACCTAGAGCCAGTAGAGTTTGGCTTCTACTATGAATGAACAAAAAAAACCCAGCCAAAAACCAAAAAACCAACACCCAAATGAAACAGTTTCGTTTTGTCTTAAAACGCAACACTTAATGTGCTAGAGACGCATCTGAGCAGGCAGCTCCAGTAATGTTTTCCTGTCCTTTTCAGGGCACTCAGTAATGCTCTTCAGTCATTTTGATTCATGCCAATCAATGATAGCCCACAGCACCCACTACATGGAAATAATTATATTTATTTACTAGTCTTCTGAGGGTAAAATGGAATTAAACCCAAGAATGACTGCAGCATTTTTAAACCACATGTAGTTCAAACAACAAGATGCAAAATTCCTTAGATATGTTTCTAAAACAGGCATTAGAAACCCCAGATCAACAGAATTATTAAACCCCAGACCCTGTAGTTTACCTGCCCTTATTTTTCAACCCAGTGTCCCAGTAAATTAGCTTGGGGTCTCCTCTCTAACCCCAGGATATCAGCAAACCAGTCCATGCCCACCATCAGGACTGCACTCCTGGTTTCTCTCAACCACTCCTATCCTTAGGAAACAAGCAATAAAAATTTCAAATGATATCAGAGTACCTGGTACAAAGAGGAGCTCATGTGATGCAGGCTCCCAGCCTGGCTCTGCTGCTCATTGCTGCAGGGACAGATCCTGCTCAGCCTACAGCCAGGGCTTTGTAGAACTGGCCCTGCTGCCCCAGGAGCCCTGCTTTCAGATAAATGGATCTACTGGCTCCTTTCCTTCCTCCCTGGGCTAAATAACATCCCTGTAAAGCCCTTGCTGATAGCAGGATGCAGCCACTGAGAAAACCCAGAGAAACACCAGAGTACAGGAGGGTGCTGAGCTCCGGTGAAGAGCTACAGCTGCTGCTGACAACATTCAAACGCTCATAGAAATGCAAAACACCTGCAAGGTAAAGAGCAAGGCATCTGAGCATACCAGAACCCAGCAGTGTAGAAAAATGCATTACAGCAGCTCTACTTCCTATTTCCTTTTCCTTACAGCTCTGAAAAGAATAACTCCAAAGGTCAGGGGCTTAGGGACAGTTGCTGGTAACCATGCAGCTGAGGCTGTTGCTGCTGCAGGGCCGGCTGAGCACACTCAGGGTCCCAAACTCCCACCATTTCCAGCCTGAGCTTTCCTGCTGCTTTCCCATCAGGGTGCAAAGCACCGCAGTGCAGAAGCTGGTTGGGGTGGGGAGGGACCAGCTTGGTGATACAGCGTTGGGCTGTCAGAGCCCAAAGGTGGCTTGGGTCTGAATCTGCTCCTTTCTGGTAGTGCCTCGTGAAGAGTGTCTGGGAAACAAGCAAATTCTTACTGAATTTTTATGTTGAAGAGTGCTTCCTGGCCAAAATCAGCATTGAATTGCATTAGCTTCTACACAGATAGGAGGTGTGTTCGGTCTAACAGCCTGGGGGAGAGAAAGCACAGGCACCTTCAGAGCAAGAGTTAACACCCAGACCTTGGGTGCGTGTTCCATCATCAGGAGAACCGCTTTCCTCCTCCTCCTCCTCACTGCTGTGCTCTATAATCCCAGAACAGCAGCACCATCTGCACTGGAAAACACCCCTGGGCACTGTGGTGGAACCAGCACTAATTAAATAACCCCAAACCTACAAACTTGCAGAAGCAGCAATATAGTGATGAGATGATGGGAGCGTGACTGCAGGTATCCCTCCGTCAACTCCAGTCTGATTCACTGCAAGTATCCGAGCAATTTTCTAATGGTCTGAGACTCACAGATTTTACAGGGCATTTGAGATGCAAGTTGGTGTCCATTTTACTTTAATATTAAAGGACAGGGAAGTGGCACGAGGTTTGATAAAAGAGAAAGCTGGCAGAAGGGTCTAGCTAAAAGGAAGATTGGGAAAAAGTTGGGTGTAGGCAAGAAGAGAGGAGGACAGAGATTATTTCTGTGGCCAGAGCCTTGCAGAAAGCATGGTGTAAATATCTTACTCTAGTTCGTATTGCTAGAAAAGAGGGAAAAAATTTGTGGAAAGTATGATAAATGCCCATTTGAAGACAAAATGCAATAGGAATATCAAAGATTTCATTTAAAATAGCTGAAGAACGTCTTGGTCCAAGGCTCAGAAATCCTTGGCAAGCAAGTGGTGAAAAGGGCCTGAAGCCGATGAAAGAGGCAGTGTTAGGAAATGGGAACTGAAGCAATATCTACTGATGGGAAAAGAGAAGTGGCCGGGATATTTCTCAGCTGGTTTCACATCCAGGCACCTCCTTTCACGCACAATCACTCCCACTTTATAATGAGTGGGAAAGCAAGACATGCAAGCCAGACTCCGGATTGCCGAGGGTATCAGGGTGACAATGGAAACACACCATCGTGTGGGGACTGAGTCACGGGGCACCTCTTCTTTAAGATAGCATTTTCCCTCTTGTGCAAACACCACACTAGGGAAAGTAACCTCTCAGTTGCAAAGACTGGTGAGAAAATACTAAAAACAGAAGGATCTGTTACTTGTGCTAGGTTTTAAGGACTATTTTGATGTAGTAAGTGACTGTGTAACGATAGAAGCAAGATGCAGAGTAAAGAGCATTGCAGGTCCAGGTGACACGTTGCAGTTTGGTTCCCAAACACAGATGGATGCCAGGAGGAGTTGCCGAAGTGCTGGTGCAAACTGGCACCAAACTCCTACCCAGCAGTGTAGCTCCCTGGCTAAGGTACCCGACGTACACCTAAAGCACCAGGAGTTGCTTTGGGATGGGGGTGAATACCGGGTTTGCACGTGGGGATGACAGGACACCCCCAGAATAACGCAACCCCAGGCTCGTACCCACGGGGACAGCTCAGGCCGGCGCAGCAGGCTGCGAGCAGGGACACTTGCACTTCTTACGGTTGTAGCATCTGCATTACCTCCCTCAAAATACGTGGTTGTGTGGGTTTATTTTAGAATAGCCAAGTACACCGGAGGGCTTATGTTTCTGCTTTCTTATATTTACATACAAATAAAACACACAAATATATCCCAGCATCACAACACCCAACCGCATGGAACGAGCCAGCAGCCAACAGCCCTGGCTGTACCCAGAGAGACCGGCCTTGGTTTAATTTCTAACGTAACTCTGCCAAATGGGGACTCCCCACTTCTTCCCATTGTAACTCACGGCGATTTACATTGTTTAAAGACACATATAGAGAGGCTGTTTTATTGCAAGCATTTCTTCAGCACCAGTTTGTAACTCGTGTTCTCACCTATCAGCTGCTTCATCTCAATCTGCTTCGGATTTTGGCAATGGAGTTTAATGAGGTTAAAGTAAAACCTCTCAGTGATTAAGAAGGAAAAAGCTCTTTGTATTTTGGAAAGAAAGGGGTTTAAAGAGCGGTTGCGCAGTTCAGGGTACCGGCAGTGGGAAAGTGAAGGGCTGATCTAGGATTTCTCGGTTCAGACCGGTCTCACACCACTTGAACACTTGTAGCTGAGGGGGGTCCTGTGCACAGCGGCTCGCGAGGTCCACCCAGAGCAGCCTCTGGGCTCGGTCCCTATTTAAGCTTTTTTTTATCTTCCACCAAAGCGAAATCTGGTGTCTCCATGACCGCTAGCTAATGCAAAATCTCTAGTGCAAAGGAGGAAAACAGCACGGCTAGAAACGCAGCGTTACGCAACGAATTCGCAGCAGAACGCAGCGGGTTTGCACCCACCGTGGGCTGCGCCGGCTGAACGGCACCGGCGGCTGCTGCGGGGATGGAGGAGGAGTGCGAGGGAAGGCTGAGCGTGACCCAGACACCCAGCTTGAGTTGTGTCCCCATCTTACAATGCATAACAAGGATGATGCGATTTACCGCAGGTCCATTTTTCACAATCTTTTATCAGAGTCATCTAGAAACACCGGCAGAGACTGGTGAAGCAGCAGTGCGACGACTGAACTTACGCTCACCTCTAAGCAGCCTGGGAAATATTAACCACAAACTTGAAGTGAATATATCCAAAGCCACAGGGTTTTTTCTTTTTTTTTTTTTCTTTTTAGCTCATGAGCCATGATACTTTATAAAGGCATTTGTAATACTGCAGAAAAGAAGAACTGAAAATTCCAGAGGTGCATTTTATGCAGTATGAAATATGTTCTCCTCCAGTTTCATATCTTAAATGTGGCTTTTGCTGTATTCCAGTATAATATTCCACTTGAAAGGAGCTGTATAATGGCATAGATGAACAAATATGTTGCATGTACAAAAGCAAAATTAATCCTGCCAACATCTCTAAGGAAATTTAAATTTGAAATCTGAACTAAAACAGGTATCTTCAAAGATTTTTTTTCCCAAAACCTGTTTTCTTTAAACTTCTATTTAACACCCTTAATTTAATTTTCAGTGCGGCAGATGTTACTTACCAAATACTTTCTAAATAATATCCGATTAGTGTATAGCACTATATTTGAGGTCAGGAAATCTATATGGAGTTGTACAGTTAGGTAAAAGTGAGGACGCAATGCCTTGTGTGAGGTTAAACTGGTCCCCGTTTCAAACCCCCTTCAAAAAGTCTGACAACCCCAGAAGACCAGATTATTAAGACACAATATACACATTCATTCCACCTCGTCCCCACGTGCCTGTGGGAATATGAGCTCTACATTTCTAATACATTCAAAATCCAATTTCTAATGAACCAGGTGGTTCCAGGAGGGCAAAGAGACCTCCTGAAGAGAGGGATTAAAGTGGGATGAATTAGTTCAGCAGAGGTTGGTCTTTATTTTGTGTTAGGCAGAGGAAGCCCTTGCTGGGGGCCCCTGCTTTGAGTGCTTGGCCACTGAAATCCAGAGACGGTCTGATAATGATCTTGGCAGGGTCAGAGTCTGAAAGTTAGTGAAGACAAATCAAGCAGTAACAAACATGAGAGCAAGGTCACAACCTCTGACAGCAAGATCATGTAAGGTGGAAACTGTCCTTCTTCTCCATCACAACATGGCTGAGTGCCGAAGTGGTCGGCTGGTTCCATCGAAACGAATCCACCTTTCTGGAAGAAGTGACCTAAAAATACACACCCCGCACACCAGCATTCCCAAGGCTCTTACACAGAGCAGACACGGGGCCGTGTTCTGGCCACAGAATGCACAAGAAATGCCAAAATTAAGATCTTAATCTTTACTAGTTGCAAAGCACATGGCTGTGAACCTGAATTCAGATTCAGGACTAACTCCACCGTCTTTCTTCCACTTTTCCCTGCGGTGTCCCCTTGTCACATTAGACACCCGACAGCCGCCGGACGGCGAGAGCTTTCCCACAGCCATCACCCAGCCGCCGGCCAGAGCTGCTGGGTATGCCGACCATCAACTGCTGCTCCATGAGAATCCGCATCCCTGCTTCCAAAGGGGGAGGTTTCCCAGGCTTGGCTTCATCCCGTACCTCTTCTGGCTATAAACAATGTATCAAGCGCTGTAAGGAAAGGGACAATGTTAATATATTGAATATTACTGTATTTCTAGATCAGCTGATAGAAAGTATTCCTTCTTTGTCAAAGTGTATTAATTTCTTCACATGCCGATATCCACTCTCCCTGCAAGTGTTGTGTGTGTGTGTGTATATATATATACACACATGGGTTTTTTTATATATATATATATAAAACATATACATATATAAAACTTATATATATAAGTTTTTACAACACTGGCACCAAGATAGCTGACAGCGTGTTACCTTTGGTATATTTTATGAAGCTCTTCTCCAAACACCATCACCGAAGCAGCTGCTGGCAGGTCTGCCCAAACCCTCCCAACCACCCTCCCGTCTCACAACCTTATTCTGGCTATATTCCCTTACAGTGGGAAAGCGCCGTCGTCTTCCTCATGCTAGAAACCATCCCATGTGAGGGGGACAGCAGGGTCTGCCCTGCAGAAGGCTTCAGCATGGCAAGACGTGAAGATGGAGAACTGCATTCTTCTAATACCCTGAAGTCATTTCCCAGACAAAAATTCTGTCCTTGCAGTCCAGCTGGAAGATGAAAACTTAGATCGGAGAGCCTAAAATTTTTGTAGCCCTCCACCAACATCTGTGGGATTCCTTGGCACAGTCTCTGCTTCCTAAAAGTTTATCCATTCCATCCCGCCCAGCTTACCACGAAAAAGAATTTCCCATATTCCTCAACTCCTGCACTGTCTTAAGGTGCTTTAACTGTCTAAGATCTGCTTTCCCCATGACCCGAGACAGCGTTTAATGCCTGGACAGGACACACCACGCACACCATCCAGCTTGTAATGAGAACCAGCTGGAGGTGTCCGACCACGCTGGGACTTGCAGGCTTTCCACCGCCTCGTCCTGTGCGATGGCTTGGAGCATCACCAAGTGACTAATGCAGGGCTTGCTGCTGGCTAGAAATAGAGCGGGGAGGTATCTGAAGCTCTGGAGTTTATGGCTACCTAAGCAAGGAAACTCAAGCAAGTTGTGTATAATGAGAAATACGAACCAAGATGGGGAATTCTGCACCACTGAAGACCCGAGAGATGGCTCTGGCTTGGGGATAAGCTCCAGCCTGTGGCTGATCATTTCCCAGATACACTACTAAACAAGGTGCAGCACCCAGGCGTGCGTTTAAATAAAAACGAGGGCCAGGGTGTCAGAGACGAAGGCACAGAGACGGTGCCTCCCAAACCCCGAGTCCCCCCCGGGAGCTGCAGCTCATCTGCACGGCGGCTCCTGCTGTTTCGTGCCGTTCCATCTCAGGACATCCCCTCTTCAGCAAGCCCCCTCCTGTGGCAGCTTTTTCGAGGCACCACTTACTTCTCCAGTTCCTACCTTTCCCACAAGCTGCTTCCCCTCGCGGAGCGCGGCACGGCACGCAGGGCTCCGCTTCGACATGCAAATCCACCACTGAAGCTTGAAGTTCCCCTACCTACGAGCAAGGAAGCTGTGATTACCCCGGACGAGGATGGCTGGGGACGGAGACGCAAAGAGACGGAGTGATTTGCTTGAAAGTCGCGTAGGATGTCGGGTTGGGGCAGGAGCGGAGCAGAAGCAGCATCTCCCGACAGGCGGGCTCACTGTGCGCAGAGAGTTTCTGCTCTTCACGCTTCATCCCCGAGCCGGTGATGGTCCACGCAGCCGGGAGATGATAAAGGTCCATGGGGGGAAAGCCACCGTCCTCGGGAATGCACGTTTACCGTGGCAAAACACAAAAGAAGCGGTCCCTCCTGGGCAACAATTCTCATTTTCTCCCCAAACAAACAGATCTAAGTTGTTGCTGGAATGATTCTGTCCCCTAACAAGGAGGCAGTGTAAAAGGGCTCAGAAAAATGAGGGTGCTTGCGGAGGAAAAATAGCAGATGCGAGAGAAATTTTCACTTTGCCTCCAAAGGAAAAAAAAAAAACCAAATGATACCTGGCTTTCTTCAGCAGAAAAGAGACAGACTTTGTCTGCAAAGTGTAGAAAAAGTTGTTTGGATGAGAAGAGGGAAGAAGCTGTGCAGAGGAGAAAGAAGAGAGCAAAGCAATTTTCCATAAATCACAAAAAAATGGACAATTTCTGTGGAAAGCAGATAATTTATACTAATATTTTTGTTTGCTTTCAACCCCCTCTAATCCCTTATATTTTGAAATCAAATGTAAGATGAAAAACTTCACAGGAAGTTTTCTCTGCTCCAAAAAAAATCACAAATGAATAATTTTCTCTTTGTTAATGAAGAAGGTTATGAAGTACACTGCATAGGAAGATGAACTTTGGAAAGATTATGGGGAAATATTAGCCCCTCCATCAGGACCAGTGGGACAGAGAACACAGCGACCAAATCAGATGTCATTTTTTGGAAAGTCCCACATCACACATACTATATTCAATTAGAAAAGCAAAGGTTGATTACCCAACAATGAACTTTAATTAAAATAAAAGTAGGAAGTTCTTTGCTTCCAGGAGCCAGAATATTTAAAGGCTGGAGCATCTCATAATATTTTTTTACCCGAGGTGAGTGAAGTGTTTTGGATATCTGTGTCTTACTCAGATCAAAAAGCAAATTTCCCTTTACCTGCTTACAGGCTTGAAAAAAAAGAGACTTCAGCTTAGAAAGATCAGAAATGCTTCTCCACATTTCCTGGTCTGGGCCAGAATGAGAAATTAGAAATACTATCCTTTCACTTCCGATTCTAGCCAAACCAAACAGCAAGTCCTAGAAATCAAGGTGAGATGGGGAGAGGTGGATGGGACACAAGGTCTCTGTGTGAAATTTTCTACATTTTTGTGGTTTTTTGACGCACCAGCAATGTTCAAAAGGCTCGTGCAGGCAGGGAAGACCTGATCTCTTGGTGGTCTCAGTCGTGGATTGTCCGAGCCCAGGACCACATCTGAACTTTCCCTTTTGAGCGCTTGCAACATCTCCACGTGAGCTGTGTTTACTGTGGGAAGCAGAACTAAAGAGCCTGACATTTAACAGCAGAAGTCACCATTGCCTGCACAGCATCTGCAGAGAGAGGACTTGGCCTCGAAACAACCCCTCCTAGTGCAATCCTCGAACAGCCCTGTGCCACATCAGATGGACTAATCTTCATGACCACAAGATCAGAGTAATCAAATTTATCATACTCTTGCAAAACAAGATAAATCTGTATTATTCTGAGACTCCTTGCTGACTGAATAAACCATTCTGTTATTCTGGATAAAAATGAAATGGGCCCAACACTGTCCTATTTTTTCCTCATGTAAGTGAGAATTAATTTAAGTGGTGTAATTAAGATTACTTCAGTGCTAAGTAAGTGAGTAAAAAATAACATCAGAATCCAAAAGTCTGTCCTTACTCCATAACAAACACTGTGATGATGGTTGGCCACTTGAAAATACCCCACATTTGTGATAAATTTCTAAATTCTGTTGTATGGAGCCATGAAGTTCAGCACTAGCATGATGGAAAACTCATACTTTGAAGAACAGCTGTATGAAGTAGATGGAACATGCTATCGAGATACAAATATGAAACTGAACAACTAAATCAATAGACTTCAAATTAAAATTACATATTACAACCATAAGTCACCCCAAGTCTTTATGTCCTGTTATCTTGCACATTAAAAACCCAAATACAATTTTTTTTTTCTTGCTCAGCAATGTCTGCTGATGCGTGACTTTGGAGGAACAGACTGGAAACAGTCCAACAGCTGATGTATCTGTAGTGTTTACATGGGGGCCCAATCCAAAATGCAAGGAGACAGAACAGGGGTAATGATACAGATACTCTCCCCACCACCTCAAAGACAGCTTAATGTTAGTCTCTGAAGATGTGCACTGTTCATCTCCAGTAATCAAGGCTTTTTCTTTTTTTTTTTTAGCATATGCACAGAACTTGATTTAAAGTGTTTTACTTGATGGAGAAAAAACCCAGTTTCATACGTGCCTCCTCCCCAGCACATGGGACCGCTGACGTGACGGGGCAGACGGACCAGCTCCTCACCGACCGACAGACACTGTTCGAGACGGTCCATGCAGCTGCGCGCACGTCTCCCAAAATTCATTGATTAGAATCTGATGTCTCGAACCAAAGTCCTGGTGAGCCACCAGACCATGAACACTTCGGGAACCGGTTCCAGCTTTGGCCGCTCCCTGCGACAGCGGCTGAGCAGACCAGCCCCCAGCTTCGCCAGCAGCCCCTTCCCAGGGCAGATTTCTACAAATTTGAAATTCAGTCTGTAAAACCACTGGAAATTCTGCAAAGTAGCTCCTCTCCTTTATTTCTGGCATTTTCACTCTCTGGAAAAGGGAATGTAAATAACAAGTAGTAAGTCAGATTGTTCTGGTCCTCCACAAACTTTGTATTTCGTATGCATTTCAGATTATTTTCTTTAATACATGTGAAGGCACTGCTTAGTGGTATCCTGTCAATAGTCAGCTGGACCTTCCCCCTCTAACACGAACCACACCCTTTGAACGATGCAAAATTCCTTGAACAATATTAATAAGCAACAATCATCAGGCAGAATGACACTGGAAAAATAAAAGAACAAACTCTTGCAAAGCCTCCAGTCAGTGATGTTGGGATAATGATTTTGACGAGTGGCATAAAAAAGCAACCCCTTCTCTAAGGTCTCTTTTCATAACAGTATTTCCCATGCTGGTGCATGCACCGCCCGTTTAAACAAGGTCTTTAAATCCAAACTGATCATTTTCAGGACACTTTCATACATACCTTCCATGCGTGGACACAGAGGTCCCTACAGCACACGCACGTTCCTTGGTTTCCTCAGCCCAGCTCCTCTTCCTCTTGTCCTCTACATCAGAATTACCCATATTCCTGTTTCGTAAGTTATTTACCTATACAAAATGTTTAGAGATGAAAGCCAATATGCCTGCTACTTAAAGGACAGCCTTCAAGACTTTGAGCTGTAATACCTGTAAAGATGGCTCATGACAGCAGATGGACTTTCCTCAGTCACAAAGTGAACAAAGTATATATATATTTTTTTTTTTTATTTATTATTTTTTGCTAGTTGGAGTAGTTACTCTGCCAGTAACAAAATGCACAGCCACTAAAAAGAAGGTTGGAAATAGCTGATGTAAACTCCAGGACAAGCCCTCGCAGAAGCTTGATCACTTCTCAGCCACTTACGTTCGGCTGGAGTTGACTCATGCATCGTCCTGGGAAGCAGCTGCATTTGTATCCTGTATTTACAGGGCTTCAGATCATGTTTAGGCTGAATTTCCCTGTACAACAGTGATGACTGGTGGCCATCCTACTTGTTTATGTAGCTAGTGGAAAGTCATATAAACCGGCATTGCTCTCATGGTGTCTGTCACCTGCACCTCGTACCCAGCCAGCACTGGTTACTGGCAATAAAAAGCATGTGAACATACAGGGATCACTCAGTTACATCATGAAACAAGATGAAATCAAATACTTTAATATGCAGAGCATTGCTTGTCATGAATAACTAAAAGAAATGTTGAAATATGGGTTGTTCAGAACTTTCTCACTTTCTCATCACAGCACTTTTGTCTCAGAAAATATGATTTAGATCAAAAGGGAATTTCCCACAAGTACATTTGAATTTTGCTTAAATCACCCCATATAAGTATAAAATAAAAAGAAAATGTTTCAGTTGTGTTTATTAAAAAAAACCCCAAACCCTCACAAAGAACAGCTGTCTTGTCGAAATGAGCTGAAACATTTAATTTTTGCTCAGCCTGACTGTGACCTGTGTCCACCTGAGCTACCTTCAAGCCATGAAGTTTCTAAGTAATTTTTGCACCTCCTGACCCCACTTCCGTGGTCAGAGTCCTTAGCCAGACTACATCGCTCATAACACAATTTCACCTTTAATTAAATCCTGGTGCTACCCCACGAGACCATTCGCAGGGGATGAAACCCTCTTCCGATGCACCCTGCCCTGTTTCGGTGTTAAGGAGCACCGCGGTGGGTGACTGCCCAGTGGAGACCCTTCTTACGTTGTATGTGGAAAGGGTGACTGAAAAACCTGAAAATCTGGATTTTCAGCTTCGTACCTGACAAATTCTTTTATCTCCATTAATGCCCAGTAGCATTGTCACAAGCCAAGAAGAAAGCATCAAGACCAACAGTTATGTAATATGGCTAATATTAATAAGCTGAGTCACAGTAATTATGTCAAAATTTCCTGTGGAGATTGTGTTTCATTTGCTTATGTTTTGGTTTTTTTTTTTTTAAAGTTCATGCAAATACCTTTTGAGCACATCTAAAACCAAGCCAATAAATGCAAGTTGACCTTCCAACATGCACGATGCTAAACCAGGTGAATTCCTCAAGCCCTCGCGAGCCCTCGCCGTGAGATGTGGCATCACCTTCCTCCTGCCACCCCCTGCTCCTCACGCTTCAGCAGAAGCCACAGCTCGCTGAAGCTTTGCTCACCACGATGCAGCCTGGTTTTTTTGCAGCTATTTTCGGCACCGCCACTGTACAGCGGCCAAGTTCACAGACGTATTTGTGTGATTTTTCATAACTTCCTCCAAGTGGGTCTTTTTTTTTTTTCCATACTAAGCTCAACATTTTTACTCTTCCTAGGTCAACCAAAAGGCATCTTGCCTTGGCATTGCGCCTATCTGCCCAGCCCAGTCGCAGCATTTCTTATGAACGGTGCCAGCTCCCAGGGCGGGTGCAAGGGGGGGAGACCTGACTTATTTACTAAAAGCTCATCAAAAACTATCTCTGTAGAGCAGACTCTGCTCCTTCAGAGCTAAAAGGGCAAGGATTTGGGTGCTTCCCCACGGGAAGGCAGTTCCCAGGCAGCTCTCCACTGGGTACACGCTTTGGGGACCGAAGGCAATGCTATTTTTCGTCCATTTTTACGCCCGCTGTTGAGCCTGCGTTGGGTTCCTTGTCCTGCTGGGGACTTCACCAAGCGCCTGGTATGTGCCAAGGCTCTGAGCTATTGCCCTGCTTGAAAGCAGAGGGGAAGACGGAGGAAACGACACCGGCGGGGTGTTAGCGCAGAAGCGCCGTGAGCAGACGCACCCTCCAGACATACGCTAACAACATCCTGCCCAGCGCAGAAATTTGCTGACATTTGCCGACAGCCCTACAGATCTCCAACTCCAACTCTGTGGTACCCAAGCTCCACGCAAGAGTCTTGCATGCACATCAAGCGAGTGCAGATATTACGCTTACGCGTGCCGGTTTCCAACAGCAGAGGATTGACCTCTTTAATCTTCCACGTTCGTACATTAATAAAGCACTAAGCGTAGGTTCAAAGGGGCTTGGAGGAGCTCGGTGCTGCTGGGAGCACCACGGCTGAACTCAGGCTCTGAAACCAGCTCCGGGTCCCGACGGCTGCGGATGAGGAGCTGCTCCTGGGGCTTTTCCCACGTGCTAATTCACCCCGTGGGATCCAGAGCTGCCCCGAGCTCCGGCCAAGGCTGCAGCTCCCCACCCTGGAGATCTCACCGGGTATCTCAAGTTCAGAGGTTATTAATATGACACACACAAGGGGAAGGCGGAGGGTGAGCGTACTTGTGGGGTGGAAACAACCAGGCTGAAACGCTTAGAGCATCAAATTTGACATACTCAAGTGTTTTTCTTCCCTTTTTCAATAGCTGCTTTGATTCTTTGACTTTTTCTTTTTTTTTTTGACATGCAAATGTTACTTCAAGCTCTTCCTGTTCTCGCGTCAGGTGTATGCAGTCAGCTTTCTCACAGCAAAATTGCCCCAAAAGCTTTAAAACCTAAAAGACGGGGGATTGCCAAGGGGGACAGACTTTGTATGCACCCTTCCCTGACACCCTCAGCTCCAGAACACTCCGGAGGCTCCCGAACCAGCCTGGCCCAGCCTCCAGCACAGCCAGCAGCCAACAGCCCCTCTCCAGAAATGCGGATGAGGCGTTTGCTTTTGAGGATAGACCGCGGGAGCCTAATTCTCAGCTGATCCCCCAACACTCGCTTCCTCATCCATGTTAACCAGTTTGCCAGCTGCAAAAAAAATCTGCTTTTCTTGGACTTACGCCACTTGGCCACCAACCCCCCACAAAAACCAGAGCTTTCCAGTTCAGTGACACTGAAACCAGTGCGTAACCCTGGTCTCAGCCCCAGGTCCTCCATACTGCTGTTGCCCCACGCATCCTTCCCACGCAAACAAAACGGCCATGAAATTCTATGGGTATGAACACTACTGTGAGAAATTCATTGTGATGCTATTGGAGACGCAGTGTGGTTACCCTGCTACCAAAAATAAATGACCAAAAAACTGAAATGCAGATACTGGTGTCAAGGCTTGTGCAGCCCATGATACTCAGAGTAACAGGTAGGTGGATCAAAAAGCTCGAGAATCGCCAGCCTGGTGACAGCCCCACAGACCTGGGGTACCCACGCTTTACTTCCAGCTTCCTAAGACATGTGCTGGGCAAAGCTTTGGCAGTCCCCGACGACGCCCTTCCAGCTCTCAGGTGGCTCAATCTCAATATTCAGTTATATTATTGAATTTTGGCCCCTCGAGCTCCCGGCCCAGGCTCAGCCCTGGGTGAAGTCCCGCTGTCCGCAGCAGGGCAGGGCTGCAGAGGGAAGGGTCACCGCCAGCAACTATTACAGCCCCAAGAAATAGCTGAGTCAGCCTTACACGTGATAAATTATTGACTCATATTTTCAGTTTCCTGTTTTTAATTGAAATGCATCTGTTGCAAACTCATGCAATGCCATGCCCTCCCACAACCACCCCGCCATCCTGTCCTGTGATGGATTTGCATCCTTTGGAGTAAAACCCATCAGCCTCCCTTATTACCTAATTACCTTAAAATGTTCATTGCAGTGTTTCTCAACCGCAAATGCAATTCCTAAGGTCGTGTTTTCTAAAAGAGCCCAGATACCTAGCGAGGATACAGACGTCGACGAGGATGAGCTAAAGCCATCGCTCACAGCTCGGGCAGACAGAGCACCCCGCGAGCAGGGACCTCAGCCCTGCGGTTCTGAAGGCACAGAAGAAAGCAAGAAGCAATTCAAAGGCAATTACATGAGAATAATTAATCAGGAATGGGAAATGGCACACATCGAGGCAGTTAACCACAGGAACATGCCTTCAGCACTACCCGCCAGGATTACAAATGCCAGCAGGTGAGCTGGAAAATCAGCGTGTTGCTAGAAGCCTCCACCAGCTTCATGGCATTTGCTCCTTTATTCGTAGCACTTTGCCATACAGGTCTGATGTTTTCCTGCTTTCCTAGCAGCTTTGTTTCTATTTTTTGAGGATGTAAAAGGCTTACAATCCCTGCGTGTACCAACGTGGACGAAACCCCTGACTCTGAAGAAATCCCTACCCAGGCGCTTCCCATGCTCCTCTGCCATGCTCAGCATCAGCTCCTGTTATAAATTTCCAACAAATCCCAGAAGTTCCCCACCTAGCTGCTGTTTCTGCAGGCTACAGGAGACGATGGGCAACAGCACGTTCTGCGAGGCTGTTTGACGAGCTGTCAGCGGTGCCTATTTGCGGGTGCACGTGTATGTCCGAAAGCATCCAGCTCCCATTTTTCCCATGCAACGTACCATTTATTTTTCAACTGTCTGAGAATTTCTCTAGGAATAGTGCTTCATCTCAGGAACACCTGAATATCTAATTATCACCTTAGTCAAGGCTTGATTCATTCTAGCAATTAAATTAAAACAACAAAGCAAAACCAAGAGTATGGAAACATCTAGGCCACCTGACCATCTAGCTAAGTAACTCCCGATAATTTCGTTCACCTAAATCATGTGAATCAACGATATAATGAAGGTCATCGGGGGAACTGCTCTGCATCAACAGGAAGCGCGATGCAATGCTTAAAGCAGAAGATTAGGATCAGGAAACCTGCCACTATTTGTTTACCTCTGTATTCTGTACGTCCATCACCTATAAAACAGGAATATTGACATCTTTCCTAGCCTAGAGATCATATTAAACCACTTCATTAATGTTTACGGGGCAACGGGAGAGATTCAGATGAAAAGGGCTGAAGATATGAAACCACAAAAGCTTGTGAGTGATTCAGAAGAGCCGGTGCCCCGGGAAGCGGCGAGGCGCAGCGTGAGCGTGGGTTGCAGGATTCCTCTGCAGGCAATGCAGAGGCCACGGCGGGTGCAAAATAAGCACCAAACCAGGGGAGGGAAGTGCTCTGGAAACAAATGAGACAAGGCAAAAAGCTACGGCTAAGTACCTCGGAAGGTGTCCCAACCGAATAGTCCTTTTCAAATTTATTATGTTGCAACACTGTTAGAGAGCCGTAATGGGAAGGCTTTATTTCCCCCTCACTGCTTAGAAGTCAGACTTACTTGGGCCATTTCTTCCTGTCCTGTGGTCTGGGACAGGAAAAGATGCTCCACATGGCAGCTGGAAGGATTATTACAGGGTTAAAATAGTAAGACTAAAATAAAACTAAATTATATAAGTTAAGTCTAGGAGATATTGGCTGTAACACAACTCCATAACCAAAGTGCTAGCCAGATTTGTTAAATAGTCATAATTAAATCAAATATATCTCCATTAGCAACTTATTATGCTGTAGAGCAGGATTAATTTAGCAAGATTGTTCAAATTTTTTATGAGTCCATTTTATAATACCTGGACATCAGAGCAGTTCTCTGTGTACACAGTCCAGCAGTCGAAATTATGATTGCTATTAGGCTCCAATTAATTGGGTACAAAGCACTCTGCCCAATTTGTTATGTAAGCATGAGGACGAGCCAAAACTTTTCTGTCAATCTGCTTTTTTTTATAGCAGAAAACTGACGTTTTGACAAAACAGTTTGCTTGCAGCCATTATTTGCTTTCCAAGGAATTTCCCTCAGCAATGTTTTTAATTTTCAGTGGGTTAAATGTTGTCACAGCTTTCGGTAAGAGAATTAAAATAATTTTGTTTTGCCAGTTTTCTGGCAAATGGGTGTGCACTTGTACCCCACTTTGGGCTTAGTTGCTGTCTTTATCGAGACCAGCCTGAAACAGCCTCTGTCAGGCTGTTTGCCACTCAGCTCTGCGTGCCTCTGCTGCTTCACCCTGATTTATGGGAAGCAATATTTTACATCCTGATGAGTCAGGGTTCGCACAGCACATCATAACTTATTTATGGCACAGCCACCCTTTACCAGCGATACGCAGCACTACCTGCCCTGGCAGGTTTAATGTGACCGTGGACCCTCCTGGTCACAATAACCCTGATGAGCACGGTTGGGTTTGTTCCTCCAAACCAAAGGATTTACTCCCAGGGTGTATAATTCCTGCTTAATTCAGCCTCTCCCATCGCTGTGGCCAGGCTTCCACAGCAGAACTGGCGTGACCGCGGCAGCGTGGGGTTCTGCCGACCCGCCGTGGTACAGGCACGCACGAATAGCTCCAGCCCCCCTGCGCGCACCATTTCGTGCTCACTTATTGCCACGTTTCTGTGTCTTCCAAGTTACACTGAAGCTACACAGGACTTGATTATGTACTTCAAGATACAACAGTGATAACGACCAGATCATGGGAGCAGGAATCAATGACCCCGCAGCAGTAATCCCAGCTCCATCACCTTGCCTGCCTTCTGCCAGCTCCCTGTGCTTTTATGTTAGATTTGCTGATCAGCTTCAAACCAACATTAAAGCCAACACAGCATACTGCTTCATCTGTTTTTTCTCCTTCCTTTTTTCCCCATTCCCCCCCCCCCCCTTTTTTTTTCTTTCCTTAGCAAGGTGTTTTTTCCAAGATCATAACAGCAACAAAGGAAAGCTTCTGCTAACACGGACTTGGTCATCAGGGCTGTCTCTGCATTGCAATGCAATCTGTTCTCAGAAACAGCAGTGCCAAGAAGAAACCAGACACGTTCACAAATTCATGTCCAAATCAAGTATGTCAACATTACAAGCCCTAACAAACAAAAACCTCACTTGGAAGCTACAATCCTTCCTGCTCAAGGCCATAATACCGTCATGTTCTTGGGCTCACCTTCACTACGCTCAAAATAGCCCGAAAGTCCCCAGCTCACCACAGCCGATGCCAGAGCCCAGTCCGCACCAGCAGCACCAGCGCGGCTATCGCAGCGAGGCCATACGGCGCGTCGGGAAGGCAAAACTCATCCCGGAGCATGCGCAGGGTCAGAAACATGGCTGTGAGGGCTGCCAAGCCAGCCGGCCTTTAAGTTGAATGTATTGATAAGGTGGTCTGGCGAGCCTGGCTGCGCTTCTCCAGCTGTCTCCGTTTTGGATGGAGACCTGGATGCTCCAATCCAGCCCAAATGCCCTCTGACGGAAAGCAGGGTGTGAGGAGAAGGGGGACAGGGCAATGGGGCACACCTCTGCCTTGACATGAAGGAGACCCAAGACTGGGAGTCCCACAGCCTGGAGTGTACAGCGAGCAGCAGCTACAGACACGACTCCTAATCTGAAAGTTTATCCATATTCCAGCTGTAGTGCTTAAATAAAAAAATAGTATTAGCCACCAGGGATTTTTTTTTTCTTTTTCTCGTCATGTTTCCAAGGCAAAAGAACAGACATTATCAAGCAGGTTTGCTGACTATAATAGAGAAATATCATATAATTGAACACTCACACAGGCTTTTTTGTCCCTTGCCCCATGTATGCTCTTGGTTCTAAACAAAGGACAACAGGCAAGATAAATTAGACAGGAAGATGTACTTCAACAAGTAGATATACTTCTTTTTTTTCTAAAACTGTCTCGATTCTGTTTATACTGGCTAGGAGACAGCATCCCCCATTCTTCTCAAACATACCAAACAAAACCCGAGCTAATGACGTGATTCCCGTAATCAAGGTCACAGGCCTGGTTTTGCTGGAGCGTGCAGCCGAATGTTACATCCAGGGCAGAACTCAAAGCTTCATTTAAAATGGGCTGAGTATCAAAAACTTAAAGAATTTGCTTAGCAGGAGGAAGAGCACTTAGGGAATGCTTTTCTCTCAAAAGCAAAGAGGAAAGTTGGAAAGCTTGTGGGTCCTCTTGAATGCTTCACCCAGAGGAAGCTGCAGGGTAAGCTGGGATGCTCCTAAAGTCAAGGGCAAAGCTCCTCTCCACCTGGGTGAAACTGGGATTTTGCTCCATCTATTTTGGGCTACACCCAACTAGGAAGGAGGACAGTTCAAAGAGAGAAAGGATGGCTCACTGCTCAAACCCACCTGCCAAAAAAAAAAAAAAAAAAGTCATTTCCCAGCTGAGAAACTTGAGAAACTCACCTGGGGCATCAGTGCCTTAAAATAGCAGCTGTGACTCTGCCACCGCAAACAGCGGCCGCTCCCTGCGCACGCTGCACACGAGGGATGCACGCCGCGGCATACGGGCAATTTCTCCCTAAACAAGGAAATCAACGTAAAAGGAGGACTTGCAGGTTGGGCTGTTGACACAAGAAAACCCACTTTAGCTCCTAAGTCTATAGTTTGCTTGACACAGAAGAAAACAAACTGGATTTGAACCAAGCAGTCCTGGTGATAAGGCTCAGCGGCTCGGCTGGGACAGCTTGGGGTGCGGACGGAGTGCGGTGCCCGGGGCTTTGCACCACGGCTGCTTGGAAAACCTGCAAGTATGAGTCCTTCCCTCCTCTCCTGCCCGACTCCACCGCGCTGCCACGCGTGCCAGCTGGAGAGGGATGCCTGGGGCTGGTGGGAGCTTTGGGGGATGAGGGAGGGCAACAGCTCTTCTGCAGGTGATTCCAGCTTAAAGTGTTTGTGAAACCTTGGCACCGGGCAGAGGTGGCTGTTTTTTTCTCGAGGTGAGCTTGCATGAATCACACGAGGAAATACAACGATATAAAACCGGCAAAGCTGAAACTACTGCAGAGAGGACAGCTTTTTCAAAGATGGGTATCTGGTCTTCTGCTCCTAGATCCACGTTGGGGGCTGTGAGTGACAGCAGCGGGATAGTCCCACCCTGAGCACTCTGCAGAAAACCACAGAGGCACCACAGAGCTCATCGCCTCTGATGAGCAAGGCTGCGCTCATTTAGGTGATGAGCGTGCAACTGCTGACTCTCCTCTTCAAGGCAAGAGACATTTGCTCTGCTCTCCCTGATAGACTTTGGTCATGAGGAATAACAAGGGAACACAGATGATTTGAGTCATCTCCACTGATCCATCATTCAGGGGGAAAACCAGCTTTCTTTTCATTGCTGTATGCAGCAGAAAAGACAAGCAGAAGAAAAAGAAAAGCTACGGGGAATCCCACATGACTTTCTTACAGTGCACTGTACTTCATCTATTGAAACTAATAAAAACAGTTACAGCTGCAGAGTATATACTCACACAGCTGGATATAAAGTAACACAGCACTGTTAGAATGGGCTGCATTTTCTTTTCAGACCAGCTTCTAACTCTTCAAATAACCCAGACGGACGTGCAGGAGCATCCCCTAAAGCAGGTCCCGTAGCCTGTCCAGCACATGCCTGGGTGCACGTGCTACATCCACGCATTGCCTGTCTGTGCCTGCAATGCTTTCTGCACAGCACGAGCTAGTCTTATTTGCACTGCATATTTGATAGAAAGCTCTTCTAGAGACAGCTCTTCCAGGGTACCTTCATGTGCTGAGGGACCTCCCATATTTATGCTTGTTATTGCTGGCTTGTCACACACTACTACACTTTTATTAACCACAATACTTGTTCAGAGGAAGATGATGCAACGGCTGCATGGGAAGTGTCAGCTATTTTGTACAATGCTGTTTATTGTTTCAGAAAAGAGACTTTCAAAATAGAATGGTCGCTGCCATGTTTACTGACCTCCTCAAGAAGGCTTTTGGCTGTGCCTTTTCTTTCCTGAAAGGAAGGCAAAAATATCAGGATGCAAAAATTAGTGCATGTCAGTGAAGCGGTGAAATCAAGCAGTACTGTCCCTGATCCCTGATCCTCCTCCTCTGCACCCACTCTGGTTTTTCCTGGGGGCTGAACTCCAAGGGTTGAGCAGATAAAACAATCCTTTTCCTCTATCATCTAATCCCTTCTGTGCTGCATTATCTCAGCACGAACTCGCGTTGGTTTCTCCACCGCTCAGTTGAACTCTCTCGGTGGGAGCTGGTCCCTCCTCCGTCGTACGCTGCTGCCAAGGGTCCGAGGTGGCATTGCTCTCCCCAGGAAAGGATCGCCCAGGGGAACTTTGATCCGTGCAAATAACACATGTGGAATTAAAATGTCTGCCTGTTTTCTTTTATGTAGCTTGCAGTTACCCTTCTGTCATAAGGGGCATGAAATCAGCTCAGCTTTGTCAGTTCCAGCCATCTCCATCATTGCTGACCTCATAGGAGCCTGCTGCGTCCACGCATGTTACATCATACATCAACAAAGGAAGGACTTAAACCACAACATAATATATTGACAAAACCAGACAGAGGTGATAAATAGTAACTGATGAACGTGCCTTAAAAGCAGGTGGGTAAGATAATAACGAATCACTAGAAGCAAAATTATTCTATCAGCCGACCTGCAGCAGGGCCACTCCACAAAGTCATCTACTTGGCGGCAGAAAGCGGCGTCTCGAGGTGAGCACCGCAGTGTAAAGGAGCTGGCAGGCACGCTGCCGCCCCAGTGGCATTAAATAGTTGGTAATGTAACCTTTCCACTCTACGGCCTGTTTGGGAGCCATTATCTTTTATTGCCCTCTGGAAATCATTAGCTCTACATCCAGAAGTCTATGCAGACAGAAGCAGGATAAATGGAGACTGATAAAACTCAATTTTCTTCAGATTAAAACTAAATTCATTTTCCAGACTTCGAGTGTACTCTCACTCTTAAAAGTGAGATTGTGTGGTTGCCTTTCACCCAGCAGCTGCTCAGTAACTCCTACTCTATGCAAAAATCACAATTAGCATGAGCAGCCACGGAGACCTGGCTGCAGGTGCACGCTGCCTGCAGGACCCGCTGGCAGCCACAGCGGGACTTGGACTCCTGCGGACATACATTCCTGCAGCATCTCGCTGGGTTTTGGTCCAGACATGCAAGGATGGCTAGAGTCAAATTAATTAAGGCACACTGACATCATGTTAAAACCAATTTCACGCTTCCAGAAAGCAACCTCAGGCCAGCTCAGTGCTTCCCATCAGTGGGCGTCACTGCTTCTATAATGACACGAGGGTAATTAGCAGGCTGTCCAAGCCCACATGCCGGTGACTGGCAGGACCACGTCCCCTGTCCCCCCGCCCCAGCCTGGGTAGTCCCCAGCATCGCGGCTCAGCAGGATTCGGGCAGGGTGAAACCCAGGACCCGTGCCTCTTGAATTTCCAAGGCTCCTAGCCCACATTCCCCAGGAAGGAACCATGCCATTTTCGAAGCTTGCAGAAACGCTGCACACTGCGGGATGTGGAGGTTACCATATTTCAGTAATCCTGCGGGTTAAGTGCTTTAGGCAGACAGAGTACAAATAATGCTTTTCTCTGGGTATTTCGGGAGACCCAGAGAAAAGAAAGCAGAGGCTCAAAGTTTGCCACCTCCGGATTTCCCCGTTCTGCACCTTCCACCATCAGATGAGGCAAAGGCAAAAGCTGTTTCATCTGTAGAGCCAAGAGCCAGACAAAGCTGCTCAGTCGCATCCAGACGACAGCAGACACCTCTGATTCACACAACACTGCCTTATGAGAATCTCATATTTAAGACCATCCCTTTCCTGTAAAAGAGCGGCAGAACTGGTTTTGCAGCCCTTTGGTCATGCTAATTTGCTGATGGAAAACAAGGTGCTTGTAAGGGAGAGCAAGCAAGCAAGTGAGCTTTATGCAGCTTAATCACTGGGTTAATTAACTGTATACCAAATGAACACCACTTGAGTTGTATAACTAGTGAAAAACCTCCTTAAGTAGGGTTCACTTAAAACAAGAGCCTCTCACCCATGAAACCACAGCCTTCTCTCCAAAAGCAGGTGACTGTTGCTCCCAGCAGCTGGTAAGGGTAAAGAGGAGAGGAGAAGCTGCCCTAAGGCTTTTCACCAGGACCACTGAGGTCAATAAAGTCACACAAGGTGTTGCCCTTTCTCCAGTGACACAGTCTTAGCTGGGAGAGACTTATGTGGGCTCTTAAACTTAGCAGCATAAGAATAAGTTGTGGTCATATTTTGCTAAAATAAATGCAAAGGCTCTATAAGGCAAAGGGGACTGACCCGAACTCCTCTGAAGTCACTGAGCACTTTTACCAGCAGCTCCACTGCCCCGCAGGTGAGGGAACCCCACCTCGCCCCGCAGATTTGCCTTTCACAGCAAAGGAAACGGCTACGAGCATTACGAACTCCTGATCAGGGAAAACTAAACCACAGTCCGTATTGGGGGTTTAGCAGGACATCGCCTACAGAAAAAGAAATCCTAAAGCAAACCAGCACAGACCGTGCTATGCTGAAGATTTCTCGGTTGTTCTCCCAGCCCTAGAAAGAGTACAGACTCCTCCATGGCTATGTGGGAATGGCTGTTCTGGAGGACTAATAGATTACGTATTGATGAATTACTGGGGATTGACAGGCTCATTAGCAGAGTAATTTAATGTGCTCATGAATGCGACTTCTATGCTGCACAACATGAACTGGGCAGCGAAATGGCAGTTGTAGGAGTTCTGTATCTTGATGAATTCATCTCAAAGCAGCAGCTGGATGGCATCTATGTAAATAGAGCTTCCTTTGTGTGGCCTCAGATACTGGCCCAGCAGGAAGATATGGCAGAAGGCGATCCCGCAAGGCAGGCGATGGTTCTGCTCCGCTGGACCTCTGCAAACCTTGCAGCAGTGCCTGGCAGCGAGGGCCTGGCCTGGCCAGTAACGGCACGGTAACGAATGGGAGTAATTTTTATTAATCCACTGAAGAATGACTGCGCAGTGAGCATATCTGAGCTAGAAGGGAAAGAACCTGCTCTCCCCTTCCTCAACCACAGCGTGCCAGCAAGGGCGTACAGTGCTTGACATCTCCTTTGCCTGTTTCTTCAATCAAATCCACCTGTATTTTCTCCACCAGACCCAGCCCACTTCTGCAAACCTCTCTTCTGCAAATAAACCCTCTTCCAGGTTTCCTCCTGTCTCCCAGGTGGCAGAGCTCTGCCTGCTTTCCGTGTCCAGTGATTTCCCCACAAGGCTCCACAGCAGCTACGCTGAAAAGCCTGGAGCATTTTAAAAAACGACTGTATTTGCTTTTTTAAGCTATTGTAGCTGAGCCGGCTCCAGGATGGGGCTGTGTTTGGCAGATGTCCATGGCTGCTGTGAAGCGATAAGTGTGGCTGCCCCAGCAGCTTGCCTTCCCCCGCAGCAGCTCGAGATGAGACAGGAAAGGGTGGGATGGGTGTCAGCTTGAGAACAAGCTGTGACAAACATGAGGCAGGAGACTGAAACTCCTGACACACCAGAGATGCTGAAAAGGCAACCGCAGACCTCCTGGGCCACAAAGGAAAGGAAGCCCCACAGAGCTGCCCGGCACACGTTACGGGTCCCGGAGTGGTACAGATCCAAAGCCGGTCGTGTTTTTCATGTTTTCACACATCTTTCCCTCCAGCCATGCTGCAGCCTACGTAAAAGCTCTTTGCTGTCACACCGTAGACCTGAACTTGACCTCTAGCCCTGGGGATACACTCAACATGGGGGTGAAGCCAATGGTTTCTGTGCAAGGGTCCCAGGACAACTAGGAGATGTGGTTCCCACGCTGCAGCTCAAAGCCGCTGCTGGAGGCTGACTTTGGCTTCCAGAGGAAAAAAAATAGGCAGAAACAAAACGGAACCATGCCCAGGCTTTGCGAACTGCGGGCTGGCAGCTGGAGGTCTGCGCCCCAAGGTTTGGGCACAAGCTTGACAAGGGCTTAGGGAGGATGGCAGACACTCCCTTGTGCCTGTCAGACTGCAGGGCCATTGTGTACAGCAATTATTGGGATTAAATAAGAACAGAGAAACATTCTGTTGAGGAAGAGTGACCACTGCAGGCTGCACTTCCAGCAGATGAGAGAAAAGGAGATGAGTAAAATGAAGTGCAGAGAAGGGCAAAGAGACTGGCAGTAAACCAAACCCTCTTCCAAGTGCTCAAGGCAAAGCTCTGGCACAAGGTTTTGATCACAGACTGATAAAACAGAACTCGGTGCATTCATTTCTTCCTGACAGCTCTGATAGGACCAGCAGCTCTCCACCCTCAACCTGAGATGCTCCTCCAAGACCTCTTGGAGCTGCTGCTCTTCTCCCAGGACTCCTAAGGAGCTGGAAGCTCTTCAGAGTGCCCAAGTCCCCCCCAGGCAGCAAGTGTTGGGGTCTCCTAGCTGAGCCCCCCGCGTTGAACCGCTCCTCCAGATGCAGATGTGGAGGCTACCCTGAAGTGTCAGATGATGGTGGGTGTCCAAGGTCTGAGACCACATGGACTGCATGACCGCAGGGCCTCCCTGCTTGCACTTGGAGCATCTTCCAGTCTCTCTGCCTCTGAACCTTATCCCAGGAATCTCCACGTGCTCGTGTTCCACAGGCTCCACATCCTCACACCCTGCCCAGGCAGAAGGTAGCTGCTGCTCCCCTTCTTATTTCTGCACGAGCAATCAGCACCTGCAAAGGGAGCCTGACAGACTGCCAGACCCCTCGTCTCGGGGAGGGGGATGGATGCTGGGCTGGGGCCAGATGGGCTCTATGTGTGCTCTGCAACTGCTTTAACCTGCGCCTCGCTTCAGGCACTCGGAGACTCCTTCCCATCGGAGCTGGCTCCGGTAATGACGCTGCGGGATGGAAAGAGACAGCGGGAGGGCAGAGAGCACTGTGCTTGGTTCCCATCGCCCTCTGAGCAGTGCTGACCTTGACCGTGGCTGTTTCTCGTTGCTGTGGATGGCTGACCCTGTTCGCTGTCAGGGCAGCTTAAGGGAAGCATCACGGCGGTGGTCACTTGTGTCTTGTCTTGAGTGGACGTTCCCCACGGCCACGGCCAGGAGGGATGGCAGCACAGAGGCTGGGGACACCAGGGCAGCCCCCGACAGCCACCCGCAAACCACCATGCAGTAACTCGCAGAGACACTCTGCAGAGCAAGGCAATCCAAGCTGAAAGACGGAGCCCAGCGAGGGATGCCTCGACCAGCATTGCCGCCCAGGATAATCCCAGGACTCCCACCCAGCCTGCCAGGATCTGCCTGGGGCAGCTCCTCCAGCCAGCACCCAGGGCCACCCACACTTCTTGTGGGTGCCACTGCCCTCTGCAGTCCCCAGAGCAACACGCAGCTTGCCACCACGCAGCCGGGACGTCCCTCCGGCATCCTCTCCTTCCAGCCTCACCTCACACGGGCTTCCCTACAAAGTCCCAGCCCAGAAGATAATTCATCCTAAGAAACGCATTTACCTGCAGTGGGAGCACTGGAAATGGTGCTGGGGGCAAGCGAGGGCTCTGACCCCCTGTCCCATGCATCGCCCCAGCTGGGAACTCCCCAACCGAGCTGTGGTTCTTCCAGAAGCTGCCGAGGAACGGCCGAAAGCCTGAGCAGAGAGCGTGTTATCCCACACTAATCCCTCCACCCGCAGCCTTTCGCAGGAAACCTTCCATCGTACAGCCCGTCCCGAGAACGCAGCTAAACGCGCCCTGCGCATCCGAGAGCGGAGCCGTGGCCTCACGCTGCCTCCGGTCACGTAGTTTGGGACACAGCTGACTCAGCACGGATGTCTCGGTCTAAACTGGCTACTTTAGGCTGCATTCATAGTCAGTAAAGACTCAGTGGAGTGTAGCACATTCGGCTTCAGCTGAAAGTGGAAGTCGAAGCAGTTGAGGTGAAGAGGCAGCGAGCAGCACCAAGGAGGGGACATGCCGCAGAGGACAACAGCTCTGGCAACTGGCGTAAAAGTCCTTGTTGAAGCTTTCTAGACCGCTGAGACCCGGCTGGGTCAGGATCAGGGCAGGACAGAGGGTAGGGCAGTGACAGCTCAGAGGGAGCCAGCGCTTCTTCAGCCACCCATGGAGACGCATCGCTCCAGAGGCAGAGAGCGGGTGAGCCGTCGGGACACCTCCAGAGTCCCTGCTCTTCCCCGAGCTGCATGGACAGACCAGGATAAATCCCCAGGGAGTCTGCTGGCTGCAGGGGACTGGTTTTGGAGGTGTCCCGGGAAGCACCCTCGCCCCAGGCCAGCCTGGCACTCCTGCCCAGCCGCCTCGCAGGCTGCCGGCCAGGACGCACCTCGGTCTGAGCACATGGGCCGTGCTGGTGTGCTAGCAGCTATGGTTTCGACTAAACATTTCTGCTTTGAAGGCTTTTCTCAGTAAGCCAGTCAGATTATTACAGATAAAACCTACACCTTAGTGCAAAAAGCAGAAATAGAGTCTCTTGTTTTATGTATGTATTAGCACAAGCGCTGAGCAGTATTTGCTTAGTAGCAGCAAGTTAATCATGAAAGCAATCTAGTCTGTGGCTTGTTTGCAAAATTGAAAGCAGAAGATAAGAAAGGGCATCTGTGCCAAGGGCTGTGGCACCTGGGCTCTTTCAACATAGCTCAAACAGAGACTAACACCACCCACGGCTCCCACGCAACATCCCCCCACCGCCCCTACCTCCAGCCCTGCGTCCCGAGCGCAATTTTAAAAGCTCTGATAATATTGCTGTTATAAACACAGTAAGGGTAAGAAAGACAGCGAGGCTGGGCTGATTCCTGGGGGAGAAGTAGAAGAATGTTCCCTGACGGAGCCAAAGATTCAGATATCCACCACTGCCCCCTGACCCCAGTGCAGCACAGAGCACTCAGCTCCCATAAACTGGTGCCAATTTTCAAGACCTGATAAGCTGAATAACAGCCGGCGGGCCAAATTCACCCAACGTTTAGTTGTGTTAGAGCTCATACAGTTTTACCAGTGATGAATTTTTATCTTTCAGTACAGAATTGTAACGCACTCGAGTGCTCTGGGAGCAATGTTTCGATGGAGAAACAAGAGGACTGCAGTCACAAATTCAGACTGGACCGCAGTCACAAATTCAGACTCTGAATGCTGAAATCCCCCAACTTGCATCGTTACAAGATGCTCGGGCAACATAAATGCATCTCTTGTCCCCTGCCTCATTGCCTGCAGGAGATGAATGGTGCTCACTCGCTGTGTGCTGTTTCTCCACATTGCTCGAGCCTGGCATTCTCTCTGTGCTGGTAAAACCCTGCTCTGAGGACGAACAGCATCGTGTCACCAGCTCTTCCGACGTGTGCATTGCCAGAATATTTACTGTGCGATTCCAGGGCTTGGCCTCATTCTTGGCCTGAAACAGAGCAGTGACAGCAACGCTGCCATTCTAGTGACCAACCTACACCACCTAATTTTCAAATGACATCAACAAGCACTTTACGCATCCAAAGCTCAGCTCCCTCTCAGCTCCGTGGCTCCTCCGAGCGCTCAGCACTTCTGAAAGAGCATCTCCTCGGCTGCTGCTCCTGCCCGTACTGTTGCCACCAACCACCCTGCTAGCAGGTTGGGCTCCGGAGGCGGTTGCCTCCTCCAGCTCCCTCCATCACAGCTCCTGGGCACAACACACGAGCCTGGAACAGGGATGTCAGAGCAACCTTCCCTCAGCCACTGCCTGAAGCGTGTACCCAACCCTGCAGCCTGGCTCTGGCTGTTTCAGTGCCTGCAGGGTCACCTGGGGCCAGGCACATACCTGGAGTCAGCACATGCCTTGGGTTTAAAAATAAGCAAACATGAACACGTGAGCACAGGGTGAGAGCTGAGCCAGCGGCGCGAGTATTGGCTGAACACAGACTGCATTTCCAAACACCTCGTTGGCTGGGTGGTAAATGGGATCTTCTCCCCTGCTGCAGCACCCAGTTTTTTGCTTGCTCCAACAGCCCTTTGCAGAGGAAGCAGAAGGGAGTTGCTTGATCTTCATAACCTACAGCTGGGCTGTGGGAAAGGCAAGTCCTGAGCGTGGCCTGAGCTGTTTGACATGTTGAGGGCTCTGTTCTCAAAGGGAAAGGAGAGCGGGCAGACATCACAGCTGTTGCTAGAGGAACAAACTGGATTTTGTCTGCCAAAGGCAAGGGTAAGGGCTGGGGCACTCGGCTCCAGCAGCAGCTACCTGCGAGGGGACCCTGTCCCCGCTGGTCTCGGTCCTCGGCAGCTCTTGGTCCAGCCTCAGCCTTACCCCCTTTTCCCAGCCCACGCAGTTCCGCTGGTCTCCTCTAAATCCACATTTATTCCTCATCCTTTTCAGCTTCCTGACCTTGACCTATTCTTCCTGCTGTGGCACCACCAGCAGCAGTGTGTACCAGAGCTACAATTAATACTTGACCCGACATAAACCAGAAGGAAATTAAGCTTGTAGTTTATTACAATTTGTGCAAATCAGCCTGTATTTGGGCAACAGATCTTTACAAAATCTGTTCTCCCTTCCCAAATGCAAATACCCTGCAGGGAGGGAGGCTGGGTGGGCAGTGCTACTCCAAGGAAAGGTCACCAGAACTACGGCCATCTGAGAGGCAAGGGTCAATCCCTGCCTCCCTCTTGGCTGGAATAAAATAAATAAATACAGAAATGAAAGCCAAGCTGAGATGGACATCCAGGATGGAAAATTTTCAGCTCAGACAACTAAAGTCAACAGAGATATAAGCAACTGGAAAACTCAGAAACAGGAACTTGCAGTGGGATAAACCGAACAACCCGAGCGATGGGGACAGGCAGCAGTGCCTGGCTCATCAACAGCCTGTGGAAACCTGTTATCTCTGGGAACACACGCACGAAGGAAACCTCCCCAAATTGTAATTTAAAGACCAGACTTTCACCGGTGTCAGCTTCCCCAGGAGCTCCTAGCAGCCCAAAAATCAGGCCCTTGGGGTGCAGGGAGCCTGCGGGACCCCCGGGACCAGCCAGCCAGCGGGGAGGGGGGGACGGAGGAGACTTCATCACCGTCTTCTCTGCCAAACGGGCACTTATTTCACCCAAAACTCGCACCCGCCCGTGGCAGAGGAGGAAAGCACTGAGGAGCCAAGCTCCCCTCCACACCCCCCCCCCCCGCAGCGAAACCCTCCCTGCCCCGGCACCCACCCGCGGCGGGCAGGTACCTAGGGATCCATCTGCGCTGCCTCCCACCGGGCTCGGCCCCGCTGCCCACGCACACGCAGCCCCTTCCCGCAGCATCCTCCCCCCCCCCCCTCCCCCCCCCCCCCCCCATTCCCGGCTCCCCCTTTCCCTAAACCCACGGGGGGATGCTCGGGGACCGGCGAAAGGCACCGCTTACCTCCCGCGGGGCAGGCGGGGGATGCTCCGGGGGGGATGCTCCGGCTGGGGGGGGGGGGATGCTCCGGGGGGGGGATGCTGCCCGGTGCCGGCCGAGCTCCCGCCGCCCCCAGCCCCGCTCCGCAGTGACACCGCGCTGCGCTTTCGCTTTCCCTTTCCCTGCGGAGAAGGGGCGGCCCCGGCTGCCGGCCGCCCTCCGGGGAAGGGGCTGGGGGGGGGGACGGGGACGGTTCGGTCAACCCCCCCCTCTACCCCCGCAGCCCGCCGGGCCTGAGCGGCAGGGCTGGGCTGGGGGAGCCCGGGGGGGGGCACGGACAGAGCCGCCGGGGGGGGGGAGCTGAGCTGGAGGCAGGGGTACCTGAGATGGGTGGTCAAAGCTACTCCTCCCTCCCACGATATAAAGTGAGATTATTTCTTCCCGAGCCGCCTAAACGCGATGTTTCCCACGAGTGAAGAGGTACGTTCGCTCGTCACCAAAGAGACCAGAATCCCTGTGGATGCGACAGAGCTGGTCCCTACCGGCGGATTTAGGATGTGGGATTGGAAGTAGAGGTGCTCGGGATGTAGGGAGCGACTGCCTTCAAGGGAAAGCGGCAGTCTCGGAACAGAGGAGGGGTCCTTCTGCCCAACCCCTCTCTGCAACTGTAAGCAGGAGCTACATGAACTCTGGGAGCTTGGAAAAAGCTATCAGAGCCCTAAGATTTCAGATGGCTGTGGACAATTAATGAATAAATCAAAAGGAAATTAACTTGGTTCACCCCAGGGTCAAAGAACCCTCCAGACGGTCACAATTAAGACGCCTGGAGGAGCCTCACTTCCAGCAGGGAGCCAACAGAGAAAGAGCTTCCCCACACTGACAGGGCCACGGCCAAGGGCAGAAAAGCTGGGGCTTTCAAGAGCAATTAGCTGGAACCCCACACCTCCTCCTCAGCTGTTCCGCTTCAGTCCTGCTGCACAGCTGCATGCTCCAGGAGGCAAGCTGCTGCAATGGGGAATGCTCACCTAACAACTGCACCCTTCAAAGCTATTTTCTTCAGGGATTTAATCGGTTACCTGGTGTTCTTGGGCATTTCCTGCTTATTGTTCTTACTATTTACCTTGCCTCAAGGTAAAGCTAACATAGGAGCTAGCAGCAAGTGTACCTGCAGTTTTTCAGAAGGCGGGCAAAGAGGCAAGCGATGGAGGTAAGGGCTGCTAGCATTAGGGGTGAAAGATGTATGGTGCGAGGCAGACAAACTGTCTCCCTACAGCTACGGACATCCATCCCCAGAAACCGCACTGGCTCGAAGTGCAGTCTCTGCTTTTGTTTTTTTCTCTTCTCAGAAGCGCTTGTTTCTGCACAGGGATTTGCAGAATGCTGCTCACAGGCCCCACACGTAGGAATGACTCCAACACTCCAGTGCACAGGCTGCTAGAGGCACCAAGGATTTTACATTCTTAAAAGAGTTTGTTTTGTTTTGTTGGTTTGCTTTTTTTTTTTTGTTTTGTTTTTTGCAAGGGAGGGGAATACTAAGGGGAAGGCTCAGCCTTGGATCCCGGGCAGCAAGTCCCGATTGCACAAGCGCTGCTGGCAGCTCTCCGGCTGGGCTGTCCCAGCTGATGCTCACCCCAGGGCCTGCAGGACCGTTGCTATTTGGATGTACACAGTAACCCCTTATACAAAAGGATCCAGTATACAAACAGTCCAAGAGATACCAGACTGGCTGTTAAATAACTGTCGTGGTTTAACCCCAGCCAGCAACTAAGGACCACGCAGCTGCTCACTCACTTCCCCACCACCCTGTGCGATGGGGGAGAGAATCAGGAAAAAATGCAAAACTCGTGGGTTGAGAAGAACAGTTTAATAGAACAGAAAGGAAGAAACTAATGATAACAATAATAAAATTACAATAATAATAATAAAAGGATTAGAATATACAAAACAAGTGATGCACAATGCAATTGCTCACCACGCGCCAACCGATGCCCAGTCAGCTCCTGAGCAGCTATCCATCCCTCTGGCCAACTCCCCCCAGTTTATATACTGGGCACGATGTCCCATGGTACGGAATACCCCTTTGGCCAGTTTGGGTCAGCTGTCCTGTCTGTGCCCCCTCCCAACTCCTTGTGCCCCTCCAGCCTTTTTGCTGGCTGGGTGGGAGAAGCTGAAAAATCCTTAACTTGGTATAAGCACTGCTTAGCAACAACTGAAAACATCAGTGTGTTATCAACATTCTTCTCATACTGAACCCAAAACATAACACTATACCAGCTACCAGGAAGAAAATTAACTCTATCCCAGCCAAAACCAGGACAACAACAAAACCTCACGTTAACAGTGTTTCAAATAGATTCTAGGATATATTTCTAAAATCTGTCACAACCAGGTTAAATAAAGGAAGAAGGTTAGTATTTGGTGAAGAAGCAATACCTTGCCCTCCTCAAATGTTTTATAAATTGGCAGAATCACGATCCTTGTATTTTGCAGATGGAAAAATTGAGCCGTGGGAAATGAGAGGAACTTCCCAATGAACCAGCCCCAGAGCCCCTACTCCCAGTACAGCGTCCCATGGACTACACAGGTTTCCAAGAAGTGCTTAAGTGATCTGGGAATCCGAGGCACTGATTCAAAGGTGACTTGTTACCTGACTTCTAGCTACTGGGGAGCCTTACTGCAAAACTTCAGTTACCTAAATCATATTTGAAATGTGGGTCATGGGAACCAGTCACCCAGTTACTCAGGCTGCTAATTGCCTCTGCAATACCGGGAGGCGCACACCTCGGGGCTGGGTTTAGTCCTGGCACTCGCCCTTTGTAAAGTTTCAGACCCTGACTTGAGATCTGTTCCTGGCTGCCGAGAGATCCCCTGGGTGACACACCTTGTGCACAGCTCAGATCTCTGCACCTCTACGAGACTATTGTAACTTTTATCCTTGACAGAATTGAAGGGGAAAATAGGGAACTCAGGAAGACTCATTTAGATTGATGGATGCAGAGAGAGGAAAGTGTATTTCATGATGTATTCAATCCTCAAAAATCCTGGAGTCCTGCTTTACCCAAGTCACAGCCCTGGACTTCTCCAAATGTATGAGAGCAAAACATACTATTCCCTCTGCTATCACAGCTGCTCAGGACAGCGCTTCTTCCCACAGGAGAGGCAGACAGCCCTGAACACAAATCTCATCACACAAAGATGCTTGTGACCCCTCTGAAATAAAAGTCACATCTCTTCTACAGTGTAGGAGCTTTGTCTTAAAGGTATCCATTTCTCTTCACATCTCAAGGTTTCTGCACCGCTTCATTGATTTTAAAGAAAAAAAGAACAAAACCAAAAAAATAACCCACAACCAAGCTTTCACACATTGCCTGCCACAGGGGGAATCGCATCCCCTGTGCTGCCCAGGGCAAACCCTGCTGCACCGTGTGCCCGTCCAAGAGAGGAATGCCTGCCTGGTGGTCCTTTCAGACACGGGTGGGTTTCTTGAAAGCAAACTGGGAAGCGGCTCTCCAACCGACCTTCTGCTGGGGAAGGGGTTCTTCTCCCTTTCTGCTGGTCTTGTCTCCACCCTTCCCTGAAGGATTAAATTTAGCAATTCAGGCTAGGGACAGCAGGGGTTTATTTGTAAACAGTCAGCCAAGTATTTACTTCTGTAAACATCTTAAGTAAATTCCTGCTGCCCCATTACCTCATCTTCATACTTCCTTACTGTTTCACTGCATTTATTTAAAAGGAAGTAAGAAAATGCACTAGAAGAATAGAAGTGATCCAGGTTTTAAAGATAGTTTGTGGAGGTTGGTCCAAACTCAGAGGAGCTATTTCTTCACAAGATGGGTGAAGATTTTTACAGATAAACTAGACCTGCATGTACCACGTACGAGATGGGCTAAATGCTAATTACTGAGTAAGAAAAACCAGGCAGTGATAGGCAGAGTCCCTAAATTGTTTCTTAAACCTCTTAGTATATCAAACTCAGCTTGCCCGTGGTACTTCTGCTTATCTACACGCATACAGCTTAATGTAGCACATCTGGGGGAACCCCACAAAACCCCGGAGACTGAAGCTAGCAATGACGTTTGCACTGCTTGTTGTCTCAGGCCACGTGAAGACTCCCATACAGTTTTGCCAGAAACATTTAAGTAGCACCTTAGAGAAACTCCTTGCAATTTTTCAATAACGTGCCATTTCTAAATAAATGTTGAATTACTGGTTCTCTGTGCTGCTGACATTTGGAAAACGCTCCATGAGAACAGGACCCACAAGATGACCTTTCAACAGATCGTTCTCTGCAGCCTCTCCGCAGGGAGGAGACGAAGCAAGTGCCCACGCTGCTGCTCCAGCACCCACCTCCCATTCACCTCTCCCATGGACAGCAGCCACAGACAGCAGTCAAGTTATGAAGACCACCTCCTTCCTTAGAACAAATATTTAAAAAAAAAAATTATGGGAAAAAAGTCATTATTTATAATACAAGATTAATCAAGGTAAAGCCTACAAGATCACAAAAAAAAAAAGAAGTAGCTCTGCTATACAAAACACCTTAAAACATAAAGATGTAAAAAAATTAGAGAATACTTCATTTTAAAGATAATTCCAGATACGATTTTATTCTGAATTTTACAAAGAACAGCATTTTTCTATAAAAAACTAGGATAAGAATCAATTTAGTTACAGGTAGGAATATTTACATTCTTAGAAGAAATTTCTGTATCTTTCTGTATACAAGGCTGTGGCCATTACTAGTTTAAAGTGCCCCCAAAGGCATTTGTAAGGCAGGCATTATGGTGCCTGAGCCAATTCTATACTTTAAGAAAACCGTTTACAAATGCCAGGGTTAAGGTTCTATTCTACAAATACTGAAATAGGTATTTATTCACAGAGACAGTCCCATCAGTTTCCTTGCGTGCTTGCTGTGCTCACGTGCGCAGGTCCCTGGAGAGCGTTAAAAAGAAAAGCCCTATAAAGAGACTATAAAACAAAACCAGCTGTAAAGCAGAGATGGGTATAACTCACGTTAATCTTGAATTCCATGAGATCAGCAATACAGTATTAATATCGTCATATATCAAAATGAAAGTCCTCTGAAAAGAACCGTATTTTTACAATGTAGTTAGGTGCATGGTGAAAATGTTCAATAATGCCCGCCTTCACAGGTGGCACGCTGCAGGCAGTTTCTTGTAGAACTACAAAGGGGCTGTGCAATTAAAGTAATATGATTAAGCATTCAAAACCCAGTCCTTGGCTTGACTTACTGCAGTGCAATTCACCGGGCAATGCACCACCTCCCTGTGTTTTCTTCTGCCACACTGTAACTTGGAAACAGGACAGGAGGTGTTCACACCTCCTAACAAAAATAGTGTCAGAAGTCATCTGAAGTTGCCTGCTTCTGAAAGAGGAAATACTAGATGATGCTCATGCAAGCATTACATTAACCATCAGGCGAGTCGAACAGAGAATCTAACAAATACAGACTGTGGAGCATGAACATCCCAAGAAATTAGGGTACCTTTTGAGTTAATGGTATTTCCACCTGAAAGCAAAGAAACTGAAGTCACAGGATTATGCAACATGCCCGAGATGATGAAAGAAGTCAGTCTAAGAGCTGGAAAGGAAGGGATCCTAGTTCCCAGCTCAAGGCCATATGCTGTTTTCCTTGCTGAAGATACTGTAGTGTGCATTGTTCTCTAGCAACAGAGAATTTTGCCTCACCAGATAATTTTGTATAACCTGTATTGCTGCTGTAATACAGGTTATGGGCACCAAAACCATTCAGTATTTCCCAGGTTAAGGTTAGCCTGAATGTCAAAGTCTGTATTATCTTCCTCCGCGGTACAAGGAGCTCACAGGTTTACCACAACTGCTCTTTCAAAGGCAAACTCTGTCCTTTCCCCTTACAAAGTGTCACTCGCTACTACTTTGAGGATAACGGGAGCAAAAGCACTGGCTTTCCCAGAGAGCAGCAGAACAGCTCCTGCCCCATGAGCCAGCACACAAGGCAAGACCGGTGTTTAGGTGCATCCCAATACTGGTACTAAAAACCATCAACTCTTTCCAGAAGGGACAATCTGTGCGTGACTTCACCTCTCCACCACGAGGCCGAGAGAAGCGTCTCCGACGTGGACCTTCACTCATTTCATGACACTCACACAACAGCTCCGCAGAGGTGAGTGAAACGTGTCTCAAAAATGCAAGTTATGAAGCGGTCTGTTCACAGCAGAGTCTCAGAAAGTCAGTCCCAATCCTGCTTTGCATCAGCATAACGCAGAGTGATGTGCCAACACGTCTATTAATGAAACCACACATTATCTAGGATCGGCCATGTCTGAAAACGTGGCACTCGGCAGACACCTTTCAAAGCCAAGGCACAGTGCAGCAGCAGTGCTTTATTCTGCAGGTATATCCGTAGCCACACTTAGTGCTAAAAGTCTTACTGTTGCCAGCACTGATGCCACTCTTAAGATTTGCCAACGACTGGATCAGGTCCTTTCATCCTCATGTTATTTGCAGAGATCAGATCAGCTACCTATATTAAAATATTCCCTCAATTTCTTTTGGAAATGCCTATTAGCTGGATTCTGCCTACCCACTAGAACAAGCTCCTTGTGTTAGAGACAAGCTTGAAAAGAGTAGGATAAAAAAAGTAAACACAAATTAACGCAGTATGCTGTATTAAATATATTCTACATTTCTGACTCATCCTTTCTGTTTTTAAAAATATAAGCAAGGGAAAAAAAAGTATTTTTCTGACACAAAGAGATTGCCATTGCGTTTTTTAGTAGTAGTCATAACCAGGAAATTCCCCAATTTGTCTGGATTAAAAAAACCCCTAAAGAACAACAACAACAAAAAGCCCCACAAAAAACTTTAGTAAACATCAGAATATTTAAATATTCAAGAACAAAAGTCTCACTGTCAAGGCACGTACCTGGATAAAACAATGGCTAAGAAATTCCAGCTAAATCAGACATTAAATGAACTCTGCACTTCAGGACAGGAATTTCCATACTGGTTCATGTATCAGGCAAGCACGTATCTTACATTTCAGGATATTTTCTGAAACATTTCACAGGAAGAGACTTATGGGACACAGTTGTTTACATTGGCAAATTCATTACAAGGAAGTTGCAGCCGAATGAGTTTTGCCTCAGATTCCTGCGGTTATCAGATAATTCTTCTACAACACACAGAAAAGAAGCTGCTTCTACATGTTCCAGTTCCTAGAAATAAGGTTGACAAAGAAAAATATCTATACCAAGTTTTAGAACATACCCTTATGTTTGCAGTGAATATTTCAAAAAAGGTGGTAAGCCTGACAAACTGTATCATGTCTTTCGGGCAAGGGAGACCGGCTGTTACATGCACTCTCCTGACACGTATTTGCTCATGTCAAGGCTATTACTTGATGTGCAGCGAGGCTTGCAAAATCCAGATTCTCAATTTTCGCACTAGCTTCAAATCACACACTGCGTTTTAAACCTGCCTAGCGAGGGCCTGTCAACCTAACAGGAGTGACACGGAACCTGCCCAAACGTTCAGATTTCTTCCCTCGGAAGAACTGATGGTACGACAAAACTATGTTTTTCGGTATCGTTCTCTGACCTGGTAACATTAGCTAACTTCCTGCTCCATGCAGAAATTAAAATACTAAACAAGTAGGTGAGAAAATGCAGGGAAAGTGGAGCAAACCCTAAAGCCCAAGACACTGGTAGGAAGAGTTTGAACAAACCAAACCACTATAGTCTGTACAGTGTTTTCTACTTTCTTGTTTCTAGGACAAGCAGGCTGGAGGGCACCCATCAGTCCGACTACTGGAGCCAGTTACCAAGGACAGGATATGGGGTATTGGTTAACAAAAGCCTAGAATCAGCCGATGCCACCTATGTATTTAAATACAGTAGGAAAATGCAAAACTTCCACAACCAGCTGCTGCAGCAGAGAGTAAGGCCCCTGACAGCTTTGGCTACGAAGGTTTAGGTTCTGCTTATTAAGTCTCTACAAGACAGAACAAAACACAAACAAGCGCCACAAGAGAGAAATCTTTCACCACTCACATCTGTCAAGGTATAATCAGAATAGCACAAACGAGACTGGGTGTATGGATATACTGTATGTATTTAAAGAAACACAGGTAATGCCAAGGGTGCTTCCACGTCCCAAGGAACAATTTCTTGGCATACTGTCAACAAGATTTTTTTTGTGGGTTTTTTTTCAAACAATTTGAAAACAATTCACTGATTACATAAGTTAAGTGAAATAACAGACCTCACAGCAATCGTACAGTTGGCACTTGAGAAATCGAGAACCAGTGGTCAAAAATACCTTCTGAATTTTGCTCTCAGTACATTCCACCATGAGGTCAATGCAGTGGCATAGATTAACACAAAAATTTGTCTCTAAAATACATTAGTTGTGTGCGTGTGTATGTGCATGTGCATGAAAAGCACAGAACAAAGACAGGAGAATCGTTTCTGTCCTCCAAATTGCACAAAAGACGTTAAAACAATTTAGACATAAAACTTGCACCACACATCAAAAGGGAAGAACCCCAAACTAATACCGCTCCTTCCACACACAGATGAAACCGTTTGCATCATTTAAAATAAATATGGCCTGGAAGGAGGCCACATCCAGGGTCAGATGTAAACAGCTTTACCATACAGGTACAGGCAGCATTGGAATCAAGTGAATTTTGTGAGCAAAATTTCAGTGCTACGAATACTTTGTGCAAGACAACCCTTTCAACCTACATTGAGTTTAAATGTATCAAGTTAGAATTAATTCTCAAAATCTTTCTTTGCATCTTTCTGAATTTGGTATCAAATTCAGCATGTGCAAAGTCATTTGAGTAAGATCACAGAGAGGCATGTTCTTATAGCCTTCACTATAATAAATAAGTTTCCTGTCCAGAGACAGAAGTCAAGGAATCAAAACCAATTAGCAGCTTTTTCTGGCAATTTTTACTTCTTGATGTGCATTAGCTCTGGAGAAGGTTCACTGAGGAATCCAGGTACCCCTGCCAGCCCCTGAACTCATTTTCAAGTATCTTTCAGCTGAACCATATGCTTAAAGTTACAAAGGATCGATCAGATACCGTTCCATGGTGCGACTGCATTACAACAACTGTGGCTGAAAAATCTCATTGAAGGCCATACAGTATTTATGTTCATATAAAAAGAGAATGTACGGAACACAGTGTTTAAATTAATAAATAAGGTTAAAATTAGAGGAAACAAAGTGCTGCCACTAGCCCTTTCTAGAATGAATTTTAGAAGAAAAGTCCATTTAAGTTTCAGTCCACCAGGAAGTACAGAGGAGTTCCATCAAAAAGCCGTGCTTTTACAAATCTCTGGATTTTCTTCTTCCTCCTTGGAATCCCTTGTGCTACTAGATGCAGGCCTGTATTCTAATCTGGGGGAAAAAAAAAAAAGGAAAAGAAAAGAAAGAAAAAAGAAAGTAACTTAAAAAAATAGATGAGAGAACAGAGAAAAAAAATCTTTGCTATCCTGAGCCCTACTTGACATTACAGTCTCCTAATTTTAATATCATGTTGACTTCAGTTGGACAGGTCCCTTTCTTACACCAGGTGTACGCTTATGTGCCATCTTCAGTCAGAGCTGCGGCAAAAGGCCTAACGCTCTCAATGCCTTTTTAGGTCAGCTGAACTAAATTGGAAGAGTTCAGTCCTTCACCAGTACTTATATGACTTTCAGAACCTAGAAAGATAGATTATAACCCACAAAAGTGTCCTTATACCTTTATAAAGCAATAGACTTTTACAAATGCATTCCTCATGTACTTTTATTCAATCCTCAGAGTAAAATGATAAATTTGGAGCCGAGAGATGTACATAAGAACATACACACTAGGGAAGAAGGACCAGGATTCGAGCCAAGCTCTTCTATCTTACGCAGAGCACTAACTACACTACTGAAACCAGCCCCTCCCTCTGGCAATACCTAGGCGAGTCCACTCCTCTTCTCAGAATAGAGAACAGATGTGTTAAGACCAGAAGGTGACACTTACCCTTTCACCAACAGCATTTGCTCAATTGTGTCCGGAAGAGGCATACCATAGCTTTCTGGCAGAAATAAAGTCAGAATTCCTGATAGCACAGTCAGACTCCCCATCAGGATGTAAGGCAGGAATCGATCATAGGCACCTAGCAGAATTTAAAAAAAATAAAATAAAAAAGCTAGCATCAGCTCTAAGTCTCTGATAACGGTTGTACCTAGGTACAGGGCTTTATGTGTGCAAGATTATGCTTGCAGTAAAAAACAAACCACTCGCTGCCTGGCATTGAAAGCGTATGTTTTTATCAACGTGGTTTTAGGAACTCAAGAGACTGCAAAACAATAGCTGTAAGAGCTGTCCCTATTGAGTCTGCAAGATTGTGAGGCTTCAGAGCACCTCTTCAACTGGGCACAAAACACAATTTCTCTACATTATGACCACTCCTCAGAGATGTCGAGACCCCATTTTTACCTGCAGTTTCACAAGACACCTGGACGTGGAAACAGAGACCAGTAGAAAAGCCCAACGACCCACAGAGGCAGGACACTGATCTGGGTAAAAAGCATTGCTTTCCAACCACCAGCATCTCCCCGCACACGCACAGAGTAGTTAACTTACCAAGGTAAACGAAGTAAGGTGAGAGGATACTGCCCAGTCTAGAGGCCATGGAACTTGCTCCAACGCCCATATTTCTCACTACTGTTGGGTAGAGCTCAGCCGTGTAAACATAAACCATTGAAAAGGCAGATGTGATCCCGAATTTCCCTAACATCACCAGTAGAATAGATAGTGCACGAATATCTGAAATTAAAACACAGTAAAGACTTCAACAAAGCTCTGACAATTCATGGTATCTCTTAATTCCATTGTGTTTGTGTAACTCCTGCCTAATTAATGCCAATATCTGGTGTCTTTTTGACCTGTGCATGTCTACAAGCATGGGCAACTTTTTTTTTTTTTTTTTTTAAATTACTAGGACTCAACATTTTCATTTCCTCTTGAGCATGGGGCTTCCTGTCAAGCAAAAAACAAGGAGAACAGAACAAGAACTGAAGAGGTCCTCTCAGATTTCAGCAGTCAGGTCTCTGCTATTGCAAACAATGCCATATATCCCTTTTTAATAAAGCAAACAAAGCTAAACATTTGAAACAAGTTATTTTTGGTTTCCTGCTCTGGTTTCTCATTAACATTCCTAGCTAAAAGTCAATAATTTAATTGTAGGAACCTGGATTGACTTTAACTGGGACAGTTAGGTGTGAAAATCAGAACAGATTGTATCAGTGTCCAATTGACTCAAAGGACAGGAGGAAAAAAAAAAAAGAGAATGCAACATATATTATCTGTATAAAATATGCAAGGCAGTTCTTGCGCATTCTCTTTTGTTTATTCTTTGATTTGTAAACAAGTGCTAAGCAACATGACCATCCTCCCCATCATATTCAGTAATGAGTGCATAACCCTATTAATCTAACTGGCCTAAAGATACATATGGTTTGATGCCCAGTAAGTGTTATTTTGTCCTCTTTTCCAGTTGCCAAACATTATTTTAACTGTCAGCACTAACTCAGTACAAGCATCTTTGCTTATCAAAAATGCTTCCACAATGACTCCCTTGAATATAACTGTTTAAACAAGCCATAAAGAGACAGTCATTGACCGCTGTTTGGGAAGTAAGTTCTGCAGCCTCTTAGTAAGCTCCACTTACCAAATTCTGGTTGGTCTAGTCCTCGTTTTTCACTTGGCCCTTGCAAGGGCACCTTGTCAGGGATGTACATTAAAGGCAAAACTGGACTACAATGCTAATCCCAAAAGATCACAAAGCCAATGATCCACCTTTAAAAATGCATCTGAATTGACATGCTGTGTGAGCTCCTTGTGCAGCAGCACTGAGAACCAAGGAAAAGGGGCAAAGATAGGAAATTAATAGAAAATAATAGACTAATATTTAGTCCCCTCGTGACACTTTTCCTCCACATCTGCCCAGTGCATAGTACTGCACTTCACCTATCATACATATTTGAGATCAACTAACGATTCCATACGTGAAGGCACCAGCTGAATGAAGAGAAGAACACAGCCTCCCAAGAATAACGCAGCAGCCATTGAATACCGTCGAGGGAGATTTCGAAGCAGCAGCCAGGAAATAACGTAGGCTGGAACTTCAATCACTGCTGAGAGGAAGCAGTTCACATAGACGTCTCCATGCAAGTTAGGCGTGTCAAGAGAAAGTCCAAAATAACCAACAGAGATTATCATCCTGAAAGAAGCAGAATAACAGGATCACACAAATTTCTCTTCTTCCTGAGATTGCAACGAACCTCTTCTACATCTCTGTTAAGCACAGAAATCACTATGTAAGGTAAATTCAGCATCTGCCAGATTCGTTCACCGCTGAAGCGGCTAAAGTGCTGACTTCAGAAACAGCAAGATAACAATTAACAGTGCTGATGCTTTTTATCTTTCAAGTTGCTCTTGAATTTAAAAAAAAAATATATATTTAAAAAAAAAATTAATAATACCCTATTCAGCATTAACACAATTAGGTAACACCAGAGCTGTTTCTAGCCTTGCTGAAGCACAGGCCTATGAGCCCACGGTCATAGGTGCTGGATGGTCCTGCAGCTATAGAGTTCATCCCACTTTTCTGATGCCATTGCGTAACTTTGCAACTGTCCATCCCACTCTTGTTCAGACCTTGCAAGAAAGCTCCGAGTCTTTGTCACTTTTAGACAACTCATTTGTCTCTGTTAGTCGTGCTGATGGAGAGGGGCGGACTACTTCTCATGTATGCCTCCATATTTCAGGTCACCCCTGGGAGGTAAGTGATGATCATCCACAATGCAGTGATACAGCAATTCCTACCACTAGCAGTTACAGCCTTAGCTTGAAAGTTTGGACTACTGAATTTTAGCGCTGCTGAAGCCTACAGTAGCTTTTCATTACGTTTACCAGGGAGTTCTGGGTGGAGAACATTGTTTCTGAGTCATAACCCTCCATGCTTTGCATATAAAGTCAGAGAGGAAGAGTATGGCATCCTGGCAGACCCGAACAATCCGGGATTTTCTCTGCCATGCCCCAAGCTGGCTGGGCAGCATCCAAGTCACATCTGCATGGCTCGGTGCCTGGGTTGGTCAGTGCAGCAGGACAGAGCTTGGTGGCTGGGAATGCTGCCATCTTAATTGTGTCGCTGCCAGACAAGAGCTGGCTTCCACACGATCAAGGGAAACACACAACTGGCCTCAGAGACAAATCCTGTCGTGTCTTGGGAGATGCTGGGAAGAGAAGGTTATGCTTCACCAACAAGTAACACATGGTAAACAAGGAAATAAGGGGCATTGGATCAGGATGTGTCCAGGTGCAACAGTGAGGCACTGAGCACTCAGCACTTCATCTCCTTCAGCATCTACGTTATAACAGAACCTGGAGCAAAATCACTGCACAGGACAAAGTGGATCACTGTCAAAAGATTGGCTCTTCCTCCTCCTCACTTCACATGGGAAGAGCCTTCACCGTCCAATTGCTTAAAATAAGTTACCTAGTGTACCCGAGGAAGTATGAAGTCACACAGCTGAGGGTAACCCCCCGCTGCTGTGTGTGCCCTGCCAGCTAAAGCTGTTCTTCTCAAAAGTAGTAATGCAGTGTCTTCCACAACACCATGCAATACGCCCAGCCCTGTGCTCCTAGGACTTATTTTTATACACAATAAACTGTGCTTGCTGGAACTCACTTTCAGTAGCAGTTTGCCTTAGCTTATCTCATTGGTAAACGTTGATACAGTTATACATTTTCTAGGAAAACTTTAGGGGTATTTACACATCCCAGGGTGGCGAGAAGCCCAGCTTCCTCCTCCCTGATGCAAAACCAGCAAAGGGATTAGTTTAAAGTCCTGCTACTTACTCAAAATTAACAAAACATTCAGCAATATGTAAAAGTGATATATTGCTATCTGCAGCCATCCTCTTTTACAGAGCTTCTTTTAGGAGATCTTTCAATTCATAACGCAGAATATGCCATCCGTATACTATGGGTTGGAAAACATTGCTGTGAGTCAGCACAAAATGCTTTATATTTTGGGAAATTAATTAAAAGGAGGCTAGGCAACTGACATGCAAGGTAAAAATAGTGGAAAAATTGCCCAAATCAACTGAATACTTTTCTTCAAGAGAAGGTAAGATTGTGTAAGTCAGTTGCACATGTTTGACTCTTCCTGCCTATTGTAAAACTTCATTTATCATGTGGTAAAAAGCCCTTCAGCAGCCCTTCAGCATATGGAATGGATTACGTACTGCCACATCACACTGTTTCTCTCAGATGCTTTGTTGTACCAGAAATGCTGTTCAAACAGGTTTTGCATTTGATTTCTACAACCACACGCAAAATTGGCTGTGCCTAGGAATTCGCTACTGATCTACTCCATGCAGATTAGAGGTAGGGCAGTCTCAATTCTCTAGCTCACTTCCGATTAAAGGTCAGAGTCAGGAATTGGACTTGGAGGCAAGACAGCAGTATATGGAAACTGTATTGAAATTTTGCAAAGAACCAACATTACTTTTCTTTTTTGAGCTGTTTTCTGCTCAAGTTCCTTTCTCAGTGTATTTGTAGCTCTGTGCTTGGTGACAGGCAAGGGAATCTGGCTCAAATATTAGCCAAGTCATCCCTTGACCCCAAAAGCCACATCAGCTTGTATCCACTGGCAGCTCAGTGGACTCAACTCCAAGGCTTTGCCTCACTAAAGCACAGGAACATTGTTCAAAAAGGCAGCAAACAGACTTAGTTAGCTTCAAAGCACTTGAAGGACCTTCTTGGTTAGGACACTGTAGGTACATGCACTAACTAAACCTCACTTTTGCAGCCTCTGGCAGGCTGTAAGTTACTCTCTCTATTTTCTCTCTTCTGAGCCATTACAGCCTCACTGAGATTTCCAGTAAAGGAAAATGACAACCATTTAATCAAATTGAGCATAAAGTATGGCTTCAGCTAGTGCAAAACCAAGCTGAAGATGGCAGGTAGACAGTAGCTAGCAGGAAAGTCTAGGGAAATCTCAGATTACAACTTCAAAGGCAGCTTTATCCCTTTCAGAGACAACACAAAAGAGATGAGAAGAGTCACCCCATAAGTCAAGCACACTGTGTTCAGACCCCTGGGCAGTATTCCTCCGACTAGGAGACAGGGCATGACTCATTCCTCTTAAAAGACTTCATTACAGTCAGATGAGGATTCCCCAAGGCCCAGTATCAGGCAGGATTCCCATGCATCATTGCCAGCTGATCTGATTCTTGATCACTTCAGGGTATGCCTGACTGTTTCAGAAAGAAATAACAATCCAGATGTGTTTCTAGACCATTACTGAAATTAAGAACCCACATAACCAGAATTTTGTTGCTTCAGCCAGCAGGTCATGGGTTTTGAGCTGGTTTTGTCTGTATCTCTTCAGAATACCTTAGTGTTCAAAGAACAGTTTTTAATTGTTTTGCTGCTTTTGTGCTTACATACTCCTGAACCACACTTGCTTACCAAAGAATCACTGACATAATTGTGATAGTTAGGATATTTCGGGTTTTCATTAGATCCAAAATGGTGTACGTCTGTTGCTTCTGGGAATTCAAATCTTGCAGCTGGAAACAAACAAACAAACCAACCAATCATGTGAACATTAACTTCCTGCAAGCAGAATTATTGTGAAAATAAGTCCCCCCCAACTTATACATCAGTATTTTGATATGCTGCAGAGCTGAAACAGGTGCCTCACTTTTAACCAAACACGTATAAGCCAGAAGAGCCAACTACCTGTGAAAGTAGTTGCTCCTCCCTAATTTAAAAGTTACTTAAAATTTAGGCTGAAATTAGTAATTATTTTCTTTGCCTGAAGCTTCAAAAAGCAGCTGCTTATTGTTACTTTTATACTTGAATTATAAAGTGACAGCATTAATTCACGATTTGTATGTCACTACTGGCAGAGTTCTTATGTCCAGTTTTGAGCAGTACACCTTGAGGATCATGCAAGTCGACTGCACCCAGGCAAGAAGAGAGCAGCAAGGATGATGAGACATTTGAAAAACGCGATCTGTAGAAGTAGAGAGTTTATTTAGCCTAAGGGACAGAAGACCAAGGGCGTCTTAAAAGACCAAGAATGGTCTTCAAAGACCAGCACAAAAAGTGATAAACTGTCCCCTATGTCCACTGCAGACAAGGCAAGAAGTAACAAGGTTAAACTGCAGCAGGGCAGATTTAGTAAATGACTCATCATGCTGGACCTAACGGTAATGAATTTAAATTGAGACAAACTGGCTAATGAGCTGAAGAGTCCCCATCATTATGTTTTTGAGATCTGCTAATAATATAAGCAAAAAGACAACAAACTTCTTTACCCATGAAACTTTCCAGCTCCTCAAAATAAAACCGCTTCCATGTAAACAATGCAAAGATACTCATCCTTGAAGCACGCAAACAAGTTTTGTGCTTGGTAAAATCATAAAAAAGGAAAGAATTTAAGTTGGTTGTTTTTTTTTTTTATTTTAGGACTTTAATTTAGACCCCTAGCAAGGAGTAACAAGGAAGAGACTTTTCAAAATATGTAAAAGGTGATTTAAGAGGACAAGTTCCATTGATTAAAACTATCAGTTCTGATAAAGCAACACTATATGGCTGAAGAACCACAGTTTTCTAGACATGTCTTATTTTTGTTATTGCAAAAGATGGTATGTTTTCAGGATTTATCACAGGTTACTTATTCATCAATTTACTGGTATTTTAGCAGTCTTAAAGTAAGAACACTAACAAGACTTTGATCTTACAATCTTCCACAGAGAGTCTTTTTTTCTGTTAGGACATTTTATATCTATCTGAATTTGCGAATCTGTGAACAGTTAGAAATCTAACCGAGAAACAAACAGGCATCCACCTTAGCAGCTCAAAATTATCAAATGAAAAAAGGTAATACTGAAATATTTTTGATTTTGACACTTTTTGAATTGTAAGCTGCCAAGACACCTCACAATATTTAAGTGAAGGCTACTCTTTCCACAAGTAGAAGAATCACTCTTGCCTGACAGACCTAAATTATGTGCAAGCAAAATAAGCTGTATACAAAGATTACTTCTTTCCTTGATTTAAGTCAGTGTGACCTGAGAACGTCAAATTAAATTTTAGTATGCTTAAAGACTGAATGCCTTTTGTTGGCACTGCGTACTCCTTCATGGTATGTGCAAATGGTTATCAATAAAAGTAAACTATGACTGTAGCTTCAAAATAGTGCAATTACTCAGTACTATAAACTTTTCTGACCCCTTTCCACCTGGTCTAATATACCATCCTCTACTCTACAGTAGTTCAACTTACAATACTTTTTTCCCCCTAAAACATCAGGCTGGTCCAGCAGAAGTAGTTGGATGTTTTGCAGGACACAATACATCAATAAAGAGACAAAAGCAACCACTAGTTTAACTTAATTCCTCATCAACCTCTCTTCCTATTCAGTTCGTGATGTTTCTTTTGGCGAGCTAGTTGCTGGACACTGATTTGGGGCCCTTAACTCTTGTTCAACTCAAATTACACATCTCCTCAATGTCTTGTAAACTGCATCAGAGCTAATGGGAACATGGAGTTTATGTAACCCCTGCAGTCAGGTGAAAATTCTTTGAGTGACATTTCGTTCTGAAGACCTGGAGGATAAAATAGCGGTCTGATGCTTGTGCAAACTTCAGTGTATTTGCTTTCATAAATCTTTATTTTCTACAAAAGGCAAACAGTTCTTTACATTTGATAGCTTTCACTCTGCCTGAAGCCAAACATCCCACCACACAAACTGCAGTCTGCTTTACAGCTCACAGCCCTTTCTCATAAATCACATGATTTTTCCTAAGTACTCTCCAGTTTTGCCACTATTTGTTGCCAAGAAACCAGCAAACAGGAAACAAAAAAAGGAGAAAAATCAAACAAACCACAAAACAAAACCAGGAACAGTAAAATTCAGAGTCATAGCTGATGAGAAAAAGGGACCCTGCCTTTTAGGAGCTGGATAAGCAGACAACATAATCCTTAACAGGACAGGCTAGAACAAGCAGCTATGAGACGGGCAGGGAGGGTAAAATGATGATTTGAAATTAAACCTATCATCCAAACATTTCTATCCCCCCCATATGGGATAATTCAGCCAACCAGGCCCTATGTGTGCTCTGCAGCTTTGTTTGCGACTAGTCACCTGCTAGATCCTAACTGTTTTTGAAATCTCTGAAGCCTAAATATTGCAGGTGCTGCTCTCCACCTGCACAGGTTTGAGGAATACTCCAAACATGAGCTCAGGTTGCTCGTCCATCCAGAACTCATGTTCCAAATGCACGATGGCTAAGGGCCAGCCGAATTTCTGAGAACTTCTCTGCAGTGTAAACATGCTTCCTAAAAACTCAAGAGCGGCTGTGAGCCTTTGCTTTATAGCTCTTCAGAAAGCAGACAGAAGAACAGCATAAACAGACCACTGACGAAGAAAAGTTTTGCACAGGTTTTTTTGGTCACAGCATTACTTTTACTTTAAACAGTAAAAAGATGGACAGGAGTTCTGCATTTAAACAGTGCCTGTTCATCGAGCTCATTTTCCTTTGAGTGTCAGAATGTTAATCTTTGTTTCTGAAAGTTGACGTGCAATGATTTATCTGTAAATAAGCACTGCGTACTCCAGCCCACCCTGCTGCAGAAGTCAGCATTTCCCCTTGTCCAGCGTTCCCTGGGGCAACATCCCTACTCCTGCCCCTGCCTTCCGCTGCTTCGTAATCCAGCCCCATTCAGAGATGGCAAACATCAATATTTCTTTCTAAGAACGGGACATAGAGGATTCCAGGGACAGTGACCTTAAGCAGATGTTGGAGCCAGAGACTATTTTCTGCTCTCCTGCTGCAGTGCTGGCAATGGGTGAGTTTTCATGCCTACAGCATGAGAAGGAAGGAGAAAAGAAAAAAAAGCATGTTCTAATGAAAATCCAGGGAAAAAGCTATCATAAACAGGCCTGGGTTTTCCTGGCATTCTCACTCAGTTCCAGCAAGACCAGGATGTTGCACTATCTACAAATAGGTCTGGGCAAACAGGTTGGTTTGCACCTCAACTAACTCCAACCCAAGTGAAGCTGTTTCAACCCCAATAGCAAACACACTACAGTTTAATGGCTAACCATTTTCCTTAGCCTCCTACAGAGGCCTTGTAAAGCAAGGAGTGCCCCAGGGATTTTCGTATAAATGACAAGACAATGTCAACTGTCAAGCAGAACACAATTGGGCAACCGCCCAGACAGATTCTACAGATCTGCCTAAAGAGGTGCCCATTCTCCTGGATTATGCAAACAGTTTGTCTGTCTGACTTTTGGAGGTCATGTTTGAATGAGTGTGGAACTGCTTCTCCACCTTAAGATCACCAAACAGCTCAGACAAAGGCGAGATACCTAGAGGCAACAAGAACGTTGGAAGAAATAGATGGGGAAGAAAAGATACTGCTAGGTACTCCACCCTAAAGGGACTCAAGTTTTATTTTCCTTAACACGGAGTAGAAATTGGAGTTGAATGTGGAGTTGAACTAGAATAACATTATTTCCAGTGCCACTGGCCAGGATTAGTCCTATGTTAGGCTTTTATAGAACTATATTAGACTGCGCAAGCATTTAGATCACAAAGCAATAGGTACCTCAAATTCGTTATCTTCCCCCAAAAACTAGAGTATATGAGGAAAAAGGTGGCTGAAAACTGGATCAAAAAAACGTTTGCATTAGAATGCATGTTGGCATTCCCATGGGAATGGGACAGCAAGGGCTTTGCAAATCTAATGAAGCGGGGAAAGGATATTCTGCTTTTCAGGAAAAGGATGACCTTTTACCCATTTGAGAAGTACATAATACACTGCAGGCATAATTCATGTATCTGGAAATTAATCACTTTACATGGTCATTAATAGGTCCAGCAAACAACTGGACTGCTAAATGAATCCTACCTCACTAGGGTCAAGTATTACATCTGGGGCTGTAATGCCATTAGTTTTTGCAGCCTTTCGGATGATGTCTTCTGCCTCTTGAAATCTTCCCTGGGAGATCAGCCATCGTGGAGATTCTGGAATGACCCTGCAGAAAAAGTTCAGAATAACGAGCCTGCACTTCCACAGAAAGCAGTGCTGCAGGCACCAATACACATTGTTCCAGGCACAAAGAGCTCAAAACCTGCCATATCTTGCAAAAATTAGAGCAATGACTACAGAAATCAGATTTACAAGAGCAGACTAGCATACTGAACAAGAACAGACTAAAATGCACTTGTGGGTTTTAGAAGTACTAAAGAAGTAAGCAATGACTCAGAAAAAAGAGTAACCAAAACCTTCAAAGTATGGCAAAACAGTTTAATTAAGAAATTCAGAAATGTGCTCATATAAGCAGCATGCTGTACATTAAGAGGTATATCCTTAGAAAATAACACATATAAAATTAGTAACTGTAAATAATGTCATATAAAGGCAAGTCAGAAAGTAGAATTCGCCTGAGTCATTCAGCTTTGTAAGAAACTGGATGGAATCACAAACATAAATGCTAGTCTAAGTGAAGAAACACCACCACCATGTGGACTATTTAAACTTTACATGCCACCTAAAAGTAGTAGTTCATTATGGAAGAAAACAAGAGTCTCACAGATGTGCAAATACTGTTTTGTGGCTTGTCATATCTATGTGGCCCTAGCATTGCGCAGCTTTCTGAAACAACTGTCTTCTCATTCTGCCCTTAGTTCAGGCCTACTCTTAAAAGTTCATGGATTTCAGCTGGTGCAGAAGGATGAATTTTACTGACTTTTTTGTTTTCTTTGCATGCGCATCACTTAATTTTATAGAAGCCTACAGAAAAATGAAGAATAGGCTTTTCAGGCATGAGTCAGAGCACCCACAAAGCTATGGACTTGCAGCTAAACAGCTGGGCACAGTAAAGGACACAACATCCATTCTTCACCTGCCCATTCCTGAATTTCATTGGTAAAGGCTGATCGGCTTGGAGTCTGGATCTTAAAAACCTGCAGACAGGACCTTCTAAAGACTAAAGTCTTTTAACTTAGTTATACTCACCACCAGAGTGGGATGCAGAGGAGCCCAGGTAAAGTAAGCGCCAGCAGCAGCATCCGCCAGTCTCTGATGAAGTAAGCAAACAGCGGCAGCAACATGTAGCCAAATGCGTAAAATATGCAAACGCCTAGCGTGCAGAATAGCACACGGATTGATTTGCCAAGAATTTCTGTGCCTGTTCAAAACAGCAGAGTGAAGATTAGTATTTTAACTTAATAGCAACCAAGTAACTTACCAAAATTACCTCTAACAATTGGCTTGGAAATATATTACATTGGATAGTTACAGTATATAGTGCGCTCTGCCACCCAGTTTTAGAGGTACCACAGATCTGCTTCATGCAGTGACCCTGCATCAACCCAGCTAACTATATGTATAAAAGGAAGAGAACCAGGCCATACAGTATTTCTGTAGCAATACTTCTATAATTTTATCTTCTTAGAATCTCACATTTCACTTGATGAGCTAAAACCACCTGACATACTATAAAACATTCACAACAGTTAACCTCAGCTTGATCTCTATAAGGTCCTCTCCAGCTTATGGAGACCAGCTTCCTTAAAGGATAATTCAGAGATGCCTAAATTAGGTTCCTGACCAGTATCACCTTCTAAAAGATTATTTCGCTATTAGCCAAAAAACCTCGCAGTCTTTCGATGTGCACATGTGGAGTTCCTGTTGGGTCACTAACAAAGGCCAGGCTATTGGCAGTGGAATTAAACACACGAACAGGGTCAATGCTTCCCTTTGAAATGCTTTGGGACCTGCAAATTAAGAGACAGAAAAAGAAATATAATCTTCCTCGTTTCCACAGAAATCAAAGAAGATTGCAGCAGGATGTCTGCAGTGAAGTTTGCTAAACACTGCTTTCACAGCTGCACTGGCCTTCTTTGGCCCAAAAGGAACTTCTGGCCAACATTTGGTACTTTGGACAGTGAGATCACTGTAAATAACACTAATAATTTTTAGATAATCTCAGATTCATAAGGTAATTCACATTCCCATGATCAAATATGGTCTTAGTTAAATATAAAGTATACAAAGCAAGAATCATTATGCCATTTAAATTTTTACTATAGGCTGTTTAAAGGAGACTTTATAATGCTTACTCTATTTTTTTTCTTTTGCAAGTTTTTAAATCAAATTTGCAAGTTTTTAAATCAAATAGGCATTTAGGCCCCAAAATGGACAACAGAAATCCCTGAAAAATCATGTCTTACATGTCTTATCTCTCCATCTAGAAGATGGACTTTGTTTTGAATAATTGATTTCTGGTTTTTTGCCTTTTTAGGATTGTAAGCCACAAAATTAATTCAGATTGCACCTCTATCAACTGGAAACTTCCAAGGAGAGGACAAGTTATCCACGTGTGACAAGGACAAAACAAATTGTTGCTTGGCAAAACAATGCAACCCTAAGCCAGTACCGAAAAGGAGCAGGAAAAGCACAAGACTAAACAACACATACTGTGCCCAGTAGGACTTTCATACCAAGAACAAATGCTGCCACGTAGTTAGATATTTGTCCCATGCCGACCAGCACAAAGAACACTGAAAACATCTCCCAGCTGGTAGAGAAGACCTGTATGAAGCTGAAGCCAGTCTGCATTGCCAGAGTTGCAAACAGCACATTCTTCCTGCCAAACCTTCCATGGACAGATTAAAGAAGAAGGAGGGGAAAAAAAAAAAAAAAGAAAAATGATTATACAACAGCATGAGTTACATCTTCAGAAACAGAAAAATAAGATTACTCATGTGCATACTTAGGAAGATACAAAACATCTGCAAAAAGCAGAGGTTCAGGAAATGTGACACAGGCACAACTATTCTAAATACAGAAAAAAAATCCACTGGTGAAGAGAAAATAATATGCCAAGGGCTGCTAGTTAAGTTGCCTTTAAGTATGTGCTGGAACACTATTCCTTTCTTACTGATAGGATGAGCAGGGAGACAAATCATCGGGAGCAAATTATTTACAACGCAAGAGTATTAGATGCTCATTCTCCTCTAAGGAGCACACAGTTCATGACACTGATCAGCATGTTAAAAAAAGAAAAAGAAGGAAAGCTTCTGAAAGAGTGGTAAAACTCAAGTTTGTAAGACGCTATTATCAGTAAGTGATCCCATGCTGCAATCTTCATTCCACTTGGTAAAAAAAATGAACCAATTTAAGGGATTCTAGCGATTCTGTTGACAAAGTATTAAAACAATAAAAGAACAGGAATTTAAACTAAACCCAACCCATCAAGCTGTTACAAGAGTCAGTGCCGATGTCCCGGCCTGGGCAGTCCCACACCACCAGCAGACTTTGCAGCCTGTGACAGGACATCTGCTGAGCGCAGGTTCACACAACCACGCTCCGAAGTTAGACTCGACCAGGAGGTCTACAGTTGGTGCCACGAGTCTCAGGTAGATCACGACACGTTAAGAACAGGTCATTACTTGAACTGCAAAATATTTTGTCAATCTCAGTGCGGCGCCTGGCCAGGCACGGGGCTCAGGCTCTCTGCAGGACTTTCTGTACCAGATGAGCAGATGGCGATGGCGAAACACCGCAGGCAGCCTTGCTGGAGCAGTCTCCTCGGGGGGCTGCTGGATGCACTGGGTCTCTTGACCAGGAGCTAGCTGCCGTTCAGTGGCTACGAGGAAAACTGGATGAGCTGCACTCATGGCCTCCTCGACCACACTTGGTGAGGATCTGTGACACCAAGCGAAGGAGCTGTAGGAGGAGACTCCCGTGATTGTGAAGGTGGGAAGCTCGTAGCTTCTGGCACCAGAACAGCTCCTGCTTCACCGGCTGGTTAGTCGCCATGGAAGATGCTTGGCATCCTCGTAGCAGACAAGGGGCTGGGAGCTGTTCTGAACAAACCACCCGAGCCCTGCAGCAGCACCAGGATGAAGTGGTGGGAGACTCCCCACGGCAAAGTGGGGGAATCGCCCCTCACATGGGAGGGCAGCTGGAAGGCATGGAGCTCTGCCCGGGATGGATGACGAGCCAGCTCAGAGCTTAGGGATTAGGAGGTGGACCAACGCCGTCACCGCTGTGGGTGTCCACTGCGGACCACCTGATCAGAGAGAAGCAAACGAGGCCTTCTTCAGACAACCACAGGAATCCTTGCGTTCAAAGGCACTGGCCATCACGGGGGACTTCAACCACCCCAATACCTGTCGGAAGGACAAGACCCAGGAGGTTTCTGAGCTGCATCAATGACAACTTCCGAATGCAGATGACTGAGGAGCCAACAAAGGGAGACACTGCTGAACCTCAAGCTTGCAAACAAGGGAGAACTGTTTTGGGACGTAAAGGTCAGCAGCAGCCATGGCTGCTGGCTGCACGATGGTGAAGTGCAGGATTGTGAGGGGAGGAACAAGGCAGAAGGCAGGATCACCGGGAGAGCAAACACTGGACTGATCAGGGATCTGCTTGGAAAAATCCCACGGCATACAGCTCTGGAGAGAAGTCCAGGAGAGCTGGTTGATTTTCAAGGATTACTGCCTCCAAGCTCAAAACTGGTCCAACCTGATGAGCAGGAAACCAAGCAAAGGCCCTGAACAATGCTAAAAGATTTGTGGCATAGGGATTATGTTTCAAAGAAATAGAAACTCTACAAGTAAATCCGCAAATTAGAGGACCACATACTGTTCTCTGGGAATCAGGAAGACAGCATACAATGCATTGTACAGCAAATCCCAGGAAGAGCATCAGAAAAACTGAGCTTTAAAACAAACAAACAACTGTCAACATTACAAAAATTAATGGTGTTTTCCTTTTTTTTTTAATGTTTGTACTGATAAACAAGAAAGCCGTGCTTCTCTGGAGTACAGCTGAACAGCATTCATGCTTTGCAGCTTCCACAAATGCAGATCATTGGACTTAGATGCTGCATTTGATGATGAGGAAGAGAAGCTATGGGTGTTTCTAAAAAGAGTATTTTAAATTTGACCTCAAAAAAAGGAAAACAAGCCTCGGGGTTCTATCTGAACATAGTCCAAAGTAATTAGAAGAGAACGTCATTGATCTGATTTTTCCAGAGGAAACTTATCTCCTACACCTGTTTTCTGTCATAAAAGGTTCACTCCAGAATTGATTTAGCTGAAAAAATAAACAGATAAAGGTAAAACCCACTAACAATCTTTTTAACATTCTGTTCTAGTTCAGGACATTTACTCTATACATTCTGTGTACATTCAGATTAGACAGTCACAGAACAAAGACAAGTCAGTAGTTGCAGAAAGACACTTATAGGAAAATTCACATACAAGGATTGCTTACAAAACAGCATCAAAGAGCCAGCAGCTCTGGTGTATATACTTTACTTGTCTGAGAGCTGTCCTGAAAAGAAAGATCCGAGCAGGACGCCCACAAAGAACAGGGAGGTGCTCAGGGGTCCCTTCCAGTCGTCGTCACATACGAGATTCCACTGCAGGGAGAGAGAACAGGAAAGTCTTCTAATAAACAGGATTTCCCCTGCCTCCTAAACATCTTGGCTCAGCCCAGATGAAAATGTACCCTTTGGACAGAAAACCTCCACAAGAGAAAGGAGTAACTAACCTACTGCACAGATGCAGCTCCATGAAAATAATGGGAAGGGATGCTGGGCAGCAGAGGGCAAAGGCCACCGACCCTGAGCCATCTCAGCAGCAATGCAGTTGAGGCCCCACCACTACCTTCAGTTGTGACCCGTGCGGCTTTCTTTACACAGGTGATGGCTGTGGTGTTTCTCCTACACATATATGAGTGACAGCAACTAATAATTTCATAATGCGCTTGCTTCAGCTCCCTTGCAAAGGCTCTGCAGCCCCTTAAACTGCTCCAGTTCTGCTGGTTTTTGAAGGAGTGAGAACAGACTCCAAACTTGATTTCCCTGCATATGGCAAAGTTTGTCATTAAAAATTCACATTTCTAACTTAAGAGAAATTGAACCACAGAAACAAAAATATATAAAAAAAAAGCACCTCTTCCTTTATTACATTTTAATATGGTTTTTAGAGAGACTGGAGACTGCTCACTCCTCACTGGGAACCTAACTAATGGCAATTATAATCTTTGGAATACAAATTGAAATATATACAAAACAAACCAAGATTTCTGAAATGAAAACAAAAAAGAGGAAGAAAACAAGATAATTACTAAATCTAGACTGCAGTAGTTTCCAATATCCTACCCATTTCAGTCCGATGTTTTTAAAATAACATTCATGTTATTTTTGTATCTATACCAACAGCTATTATTGAAAGAGTCTTAATTTTATTTTGATTATTGGTGGGGAAAAAAAGTGCGTAAATATTAGAAGAAAGGACAAAACCCAGCAGGGATGCCTCGTCCCTCACCTCACTGCTATGCTGTGACTGGAGGAGTTCCCAGAGCTCTCCCCGTCCTGCCGTGCTGCCCAGCAAGCTGCTGGCAGAGGGCAGGAGGTGCTGCAGCCCCACAGGAGAGGAATTTGGAGGCAACTAATGCTTCTGATGTGAGGCCAAAACCCTCCTGAGCTCAGTTATTCCTCCCACAGGGCCTCTTCTGATGTTTTAGTGATGGAAACTTTTAGTTTTTAATCTGTATTAAAAAGGTTGAAATGAAATGAAAATATTCACCCTGACCCCAATAATTAATCCCCTTGCCCCCCAGTTACAAATAATTAAGTACAGAGTGTTTTCCTCTTAGTTTTTTTTAAATTTGTACTGGAACACCCTGTAAGATCCGCCCCTGCAGCTGCTGCATGTCCCAGCTCCCCATCCACCTCATCCGTGGTCCCACACATGGGAATGCCAGCGTTTTGCTTTGTTTGCCAGCCCCGTCTCCTTAGCATTAAGCCTTTGACTCCAGGAATCTCACGGCCCTCAGTCCGTTAACAGTTCACGCTACAGCTATATCCTAGTGTATGTTTTAAGGTTGGAAGATCACTAAAAACCATGCACTGAATGAACACTGACAATGGTCTTCCACTCCCAGATGCCTGTGGCAAAACTCAACTGAGCCACCACTTATTTCATGGAAGAGCATCCAGTTTTGAATTAGAACTGGAAGTTCTTCTAGAGGTGAATGATGCTTATTCGTACAGGCTGCACTCTTTATCGGCGTTTATGTAACTTTAGCTGCCAACACTTACGCTACCTTATGAATTCAGCTCATCATTATTATTTTTTTAAGGTCATGGGAGCAAACGAAATGCACATTTTCCCAATTCGTAACTGTATTCAAGTAATTTCTTAACCTCTCCTTTGATAAATCTGATTGTGGTTTTATGTCTGAAAAAATCTCTGCTCATGTCAAACTTCATAACCTTCGACGTTATTCTTGCACTTACACCCCTTTATGGCCTTTCCAGCCTCACACCACCTGAAGCACAGGCACCAGCACACAATGCAATGCTCCCATAAATCCTACCACGCCATCAATTACGCATTATTACAGAAGTCCCCTTCAGAATTGTGACCTTCTAATGTGCTAACATTTACACCACTCAAGTAAGGGATTTAACTTACTATAATTATCAGTATCGTTTGGATTAAAAACTGTAATTAAAATTTATAATTAAATCTGTATTTACTCAACAAAAGCTGTACTTCATTATAGATTAAAGAAAGTTTGAGCAATTCTGTGACAACCACAGAGGCTAATCCAGCCAGGAAGCTTCAGCAAAATGCATCTGGCAACTTGGAAATAGGCAGTAAATGATCGTTATCAAATTTATATAGGCCAAAGGTTTCAGCGGTTGTCATATGCCTTCATATGATGACACTTATCAGGAAAACAAATACCACAAATACAAATCCTGCATTAATAAAGACTTGCTTACTCACAAAGAATCATCTTCCTATCAGCTACTGGAGCCAGATATCTTCAATAACAGAAATAAAATCTAACTAGCCAAACATCTAGCTCAGTGATTTATAGTCTATCATTACTAAGTCATTATTTTCCAGCTGATCACCCTGTGCTTTTGCGTTAGCTGTCTCCTTTCATCTATTTTACACCCTGTACTTTGGCACAAGGCTGCGCAACACTTGGCTTTCCAGACACTGGCATGCTTGTGCCCAGTAACAAACATTTTCTTCAGACCACTGAGGTAGAGACGTTGCTTGGAAAAGTCATGGTATTAAAATGTTTTGCGCTCTTCTGCCAAAAGCTTCTTGCATTGGCAGGTGGAAACGTATCAGTCCTTATAATGTGGCAATGATTACCAGCTTGTTTTTCTGTCCACTCTATTAAAGCAATGCTAGGAGCTGTTATGCTGAAGATCACTTGAACCAGGCACCAAAGTGAACTTCAATATCAAATTTCCCAGAGAAAACTACCTTGGTTGTGCAATACCAGTTAATTACAGACTCTACAGATGTACAACAATCAGAACCAAGGGGTTTTAAGGTCTGTTACCCCTTACTCTGGCAAATAAATGCTGAAGTCTTCAACCTTTTAATGACTCACCAACAAGGTCTACTACATTGCCTGTTAGTCATGGTGGCATCAGTCTTCCAGAACCGTTCTGCAACCAGACCCCTCCCTCAACAGTATGTTGCCCAAGGAGTCACCGAAGCATCACTGTTAGAAGACCAGCATCGCAAAGACCAAGTGTCCCAGGAGTAGTTACTGATTGAAGTCTGCTGCTGGCAGTGCTGTTTGGACACAGCATACCGTGACCCAGTGCTCTAAAATCATGTGCTATTTTGACTTCTTAGTATCCTTTGAGTTAGCCTGCTAGCTGTAACGGCCTTTGCCCCAGTGAATGAGATAAGGTTAACCTCAGCAAGGTATCGGGGCTCCAAACAAGAGAAAAACATTTCAGCTTTGTTTCAAACAGCAGCTGCTGACGCTGTGAAGCACTGAGCTCCTAAACACTGGTACCAATGCTCAAGGCACAGCACAGAGCATTCTCACTCAATTTTATTATAACTTTTGAAGAAGGCATCCTTCTGTTGGAGTTTAAACTTATCTTCTTACTCAGACAGCTTGCAGATACTTTGGGCTGTAGCTACTTCCCAAACAATTCATCAGGTTGGGGTGATGTCTTCCATCAGCAGCCTCACATCTAATAGCAATAATCACTTACGCATCAGAGGCAAGTTGCATGGTGAGATATGCACCTCTGTAACGGATCCCTGGCTGATACCAGCCGCTGGTGAGGACAGGCGGAGAGAGGGCAGAGAGGGCACGGGGAAAAGATGACAGGCTATGGAGACGGCCAGAAAATGTGGACAGCTTGGGGGAGAAGGTGGGGGGATACCACAAGGGAGAGGGACTGAAGCAGTTGCTTCTTAAGAACAGGTTTGGGGCCAGAGTATGAAACAGTCCTAGGTAGTTAGAGTCATCACTTAAGCATCTCTTTAGGAGAGCACTTCCCAAGTTCTGCTTCACCTCTTGCCATGCAAGTCAGCTACCTGGAACCACATCTCCAAATCCCTTTCTATAAGACAAGCCCAGTTACAAAACTGAGAAGAACAAAAAAACCTAGACTACTCCCTCAGATCTCCTCCCTCCCTCAAACAGAAGATACTCCCCAGCCACATTTTATCAGCTTCCAGCCTTTTGTCACAATACAACCTGAACAAGAAGTATTATCGCAGGTTTAGCTAAAATTACATTAAGCAGCAAACATAGAAGTGTGTCAGTCTTGCTAGACTTGTATTTCCTGTATTCTATTTTAATCCTTCCCAATATTAAACTAAACATTAATATAACACCTCTATCCAAAAAGAAAACTACCCCACAATTTTCATACAAACCGCAATCACAATGAAATGCAGACTTCAAGATGAAATACTCGAATTCTTTAAACTGCAGACGGTGGAACAACCTTCAAAGCATAAACCAACTAAAACTGCCAGGCAAGTTTAGGAAGACAGGATGCCACAAGTACAGCTGAAAATACTGCCATAGCACAAGTAAAAAATATCATTCCTCTAAGTTCTCTAAGCACTGCAAAACCTTAAGGGGTAAAGACCAATTCCCTGTGTACAGGCTCTGCATCCACTGCACTTGCAAAATACCACTTGCCTCGAAAGGAGAGCTGGCACTTCATGAATTACTAACAGTAAATGCTGCAATGGCTCTCACCCAGACACCGATGCAGATCCCTTATCCTGCTTCACTTTCACTACAATTATATCATCTTGTAAGAGATGACAAAACAGGAAATAACAAAATTCTAGATGCTAATGACAAGATGCCTATCCTATTTAAGGATACAATTTGTCCAATATTATCAATGCATTATAACATGGAAATTGCAAGTCTAATTACAGGGGAGCTCTTAAAAACATCAGAAGTTCTTGCAATACAGCATCACAGCAAACAAATATATATCACCACCAAATATTCACCAAGTATGTTTGGAAAGTTATAGAAGTAGTTGCAAGGCCACCAACAATATAATTTAGGACCTCACTTGAATAAAGCATGTTTCTCACATTATAGAGAACTGTTCTACTGCAAGAGCACTCACGCCTCCCTAAGACCAACACTAGAACCCTAAACAAGTATGAACTATGACAAATACAAAAACTTCCAAGAGCCTTACTCTGTTACACCCCTGTTATATAAGGAAAAGCCTTATAGGAAAAGGAATTTTTACAGCTACGATATATCACGTCCTCCCACTCCTTTATTTATTTATTTTTTAAACTGTTTTCCTTTCTTGCCGAGAATAACACGCATGATTGAAAAATGAAGTGGGATAGTCCCATGTGCTAATATTTTCTTTTTAAAATCAACATGTTAGCAAGAATTTTTGAAGCTAATCCAATATCTTGTACTCTCTCCTACCACTTGCTTCTCTCTGCAAGTGGAGGCAGGTTCTTCAAAAAAAATCTCACAGTCTCACAACTGAGTACTTACGAATCTGATCTTGTTTATACCCATATAAATATTCTCTGCTTACTTGAGAGCTATGAGTGTTATTAAACACCCTTTCCTCCGACAACACGTTTGTGTATTCCAAATACTTAGAAGTTCTAGATGTTACATCAAAGCTTATTATCCAAATGTAAACAGAAGTCTGTATTTACAAAATACACATTCTGCTCAATTTCTCCCCTTGTAGTTGTTTTAAACTTGCACAGAACAGGAAGGGAAGCACCAAATATTTTAAAATTCCAGTGCAGAAACTTAACTCTCCCCCACACATCACATTTTTGATATAGCTGAAGAAAAAGGAAACAGGGCACTGACATCAGAAACTGAGAAACATGAGCTGAGTTTTAAAAGTAAAGACAGCATAATGGGAACATTACCCTATCATTAATTGTCCATGGTACCTCTAAAAGAGCATTGTTTCCATTTTAACGAAATCAACTGCAGGCCTATCGTCCTTTAATAATACTAAGCCTATTTTATGCTGCAGGGTCAGAAATGTCTGTACTTCGTACAATTCTCAAGAGCCCTGCATTATGTGCTTCTTAAATCACATGTTGAAAACCTTGGCGTTTTAGAAGTACTTTCATACCTCTGTCAGACATTCATATTTACTTATTAAATGAAAACTACACTTTTTTTTCTTCTTCTGACAAGACTATTAATACTAAGATTTTGTACCTGCAAATCACCTAAAGGTCCTTCCATAGCTTCATAAGCTCCTGGGGCTGAGAAGTTGTCAGTATGACTTCAGCCAGAAAATAAGCAGATACTAACCTACTAACCTACAGCAAGAAAGAGGAGGCACCTATTTTGAAAGGTGAGAAATAATGGCGGTGACTAACGTTAACATTAATCAAGAGTTCGGTGAGAGCTGAACCTGGATGACACGGGCTTGATTTACACTTCAGCTGCTGGCTCCCCTCTTAGAAAAGCCTGTGGAAATTACAATGTCTAGCACGAACCCGTGTTTTTATTTTGGTAAAGCAAAACAATACATCCCTCTGCCTTCCAATAAAGAGTGAACACCAAAACCTCTAGTTCCGACAGCTGTACCACAGTGCCCATTTGTGTCATTCCAGAAGTCACCATTGCAGCCTCTACTTGTTTCCTGAAGGTCTGGCATAACCCACTGATCTTCAGGGACAGGGGTCTGGCAGCACAGGGGGGCACTTGAATCCCTGGTGTGCAGGGAATGGAAACTTCTGGGCCCTCATATCTGCCCAGAACTTTCTCTCTCTGCATGTCCATACAAGACAGAGTGCCAGCCCTGTGCAATTCCAACCATGCGCATCCTTTCTCGGCAAAAGCCAAATAGTCCCTGAAGCTTGTTAAGAGCACAACAGGCATAAAACATGCAGCTCTGGAGTACACCACCTGCACTGAATTGATATCAAATTGATGCATAACGCAACACATTTTTAGAAGTTGAGGATGAATATGTGTATACAAAATTCGGTGTCTATTTATGATTCAGTATGTAAGAATTACTCGTGTATGGACTAAAATGTTTTGACTGCTGTCTCATCTAACGTCTTCTCATTATATCATATTTCTAGTCCACTCGTGCTCTTCGTAACTCCGCTGGTCAATTCTATTCCCAGTTATTCAGTACAGCCTCATAACAGATATGACCAGCAGAAGTTGTTAGCCTTTTCCCTTAATTACCCCTGGTTTTATTCCTTTTACTACCACGTATGAACTTTTATTACTCCTACATTCTTGTTTTTATGGGACTTATGGAGGAATAAGAATGACACAGATGGCTTCTTGAGACAAAGTAAAGCTTTTCTTACCCTCTGAGCTACAGCATTTCAAAAAGTAAAAGACAGAAAGGGATTTTGTTACATGGGAGCTGGTTAAATACTGCAGACTGGCTAATAACAACCTTCTGTTGTTAGTCTGTGTGAGAAAAGGAAGTCTCTCTTCAAATGAGAGGGAACTGAATGTTTTAAGTCTCTCCTGAAAAGCAGAACCATAAATGAGGACTTTCTCTAGAGTCATGAGAGATTCAGCAAAAAGCTTTCTTAACAAAAATTCCCCCTTCCCCCTCCCCGTGCCAGCTATGGAAATCTAGGACAAAGGTCCTCATGATTATTCAACACGTTAGAGATATGCAACCAAACACAAGATTAGTCAATCATAAAAGCAGCAGCACCAAGCCAAGAAATTAAACAAGTTTAATACTGGAAACCTGCAAGTATGTGAAAGGCCACAGCTCTTGCAAAACTCCCTCAGAAGCATTAATATTAAAGGAAAAAAAAAATACCGCCTCAGTGCATGATGTCTGGGCAGACAAACATTACCCCCCACAGACACAAAACATCTGCCAAACCATACAGGCAACGGGCCAAAGCTGCTGGGAAGTCTCAGCAAAACGTTAGCAGCTCCTGTTTCTTATAGATTATAAGACTCCTGGACAATGCACTGACAGCTCAAGGTATTTTAATCTACACCAAGTCAGAGCTCAGCGAAGAAGCTCCAGAGACAAAGTACTGGCTAAAACCATGTCTAAGCCAGGTCAACCGTTATATTTAGGCACTTGGAACAAAACCCGTACATTCACCCATGAATGGGACTGCCCTGAGAAAATGCCAATTGCCTTACACTGTCCTGAGAGCACCTCAGCCTTTCACAACAATGCATTTCAGCAATGACCAGAGTCTGGAAATTCAGAGCAGCCTTCCTCTCGAGAAAGACAGCAGTTTTTTATAAGCAGGTGAGGCAATGCCTTGTGCCACTTGTCAGAATCACTCAAGCCCCTGCTGCTATGCACACCCAAGGGAAGTTTCCAACAACTCCAGTGTCACCGTTTCCATGCCTCCCTGCGCTGGCTCGGCTCCTCTCCCATGCTCCCGTCCTCACCCCAGTCCTTCTCCTCCTGAGGAAGATTTCTGTGCTCAGATCAGCTTATGGTCATGAATTACTCACATCCATCACTATCCAAACACCCATCACAACCCATTTTGCAAAGCAAGGAATAAAGGCAAATATAGTTCCAGCTCTGTAAAACTTGTCCACAGGCACAAACAGGCAATGGGACTGTTCCAATGGTTTACAAGCCTTCTGAAAAAACTTATACACGTTTGGAAATTCAAGTATTCCTCAAAATCCATTTCTTTGTATCTTATGTCAACCAGTACCTGTGGGTCTCTACAGCTTCCACCTGAAACAAGGGGGACAATCAGCACAGCTTCAACTTCGTTTGGCTGCCCTGACCGAAGACTTGAGGGGTGTATTGAGCGGACGAGAACCTGACCTGTCCCCGACAGGTGACCGGGGAGACCAAAGCAGCGGGCATGACCAAAGCAGAGGCACTGTGGGCACGCTGCGACCTTCAAGGTCCTTTTGGACACAGCATCAAACCAGGGCTCCCCAACTGCTGCACCTTGCACAACTCGGGGTGACTTCTACTGCCTTTTTTTTTTTTTACAGAAAAAAACCAACCCCTTTTGATCTCCCGTGTTCAAAGAGACATCTGTGAACCACGGAGCGAGCTGAACCCCTCGTCCCTGCGCTGACCCTCGCTCCAAGTACAGAGACCAGATGAAACCCACTAAGCGGTTACCGTTACGCGCTGCGTTTGGCGACCGCTTCTGCGAGTGGAAGCGAACAGAAGATCTCCAAATAAACCGAGCACGCCAGATTCAACAGCAGGGCCGATGCCCAGGCAGGGACAAGCTCCACCGGTGCTACCGTAACCACACGCTTCTCCCCCCGGCACCCCCGCAGCAGCCTGCCCGCACCTCCCGCTGCGAGAGGGACCGGACCCCCCTCAAACCGCCCCCCCCCCCCCCGTACCTCGGTGACGATGGTGGAGCGGTAGACGTCGCGGCTGTACTCCCAGCCGTCCAGGCAGGGCTCCTGCTCCAGCGACCCCAGCTCCACGTCGGAGCCGGGCCGCAGCCCCAGCGCCGAGAAGTTGGCGAGCGCGGCCAGGCGGTACCGGCGGCAGCGGCTCGGCGCCGCCCGCCCTTCCCGCAGCTCCAGCGGGATGCTGGCGTTGCGCCATTCGCCGCTCAGGTTGGCCCCGCGGGGCACGGCGCACCGGTGCTCGGGGGTGCCGGCCAGGAAAACGATGGAGAGGCCGTTGAAGCCGTTGGGAACGATGCTGGCGCTGAGGAGGAAAAAGACGAGCCGCTGGAAGCGGCCCCACTCGCCCAGGAAGGCGGTCACGTCCTCGTAGTCGCGCATGGCGCGGCCCAACCGCCGCGACAGCTACCTGCGGGCCCGTCTGCAGCGGGCAGCAAGCGGCCGCCCCGACCCGCCGAGCGCCTCGCCATGGGCCGGGCCTCGCCGGCGGGGGAGCGGCCGGGGGTGGGGTTTGCGGGCCGAGGCGCCTCAGGTGGGGACGGTCGGTGCCGCCGCCGCCGCCGTCAGCGCCCGGCCCGGCCCGGCCCGGCCCGGCCCGGCGCGGCCGCCCTCAGCGCGGCGTTAGGCGGCTCCCGGCATGCCCTTCGCCCGCCCGGGGAGGCGCGGCGGGGGCTCGGCCCCTGAGGCGAGGCCGCGCCTGGCGCCGGCTCCGCCGCTCTGAGACGCGCCTCGGCGGCGGGAGCTGCCTTGGCCGAGCCGAGCCGAGCCGAGGCGGCCTTGAGAGGCTTGAGGGAGAAGCCAGGCCTGGCTTCGGCCAGCACCTCGGGCTTGCGTTCACAGCAAAGGCTGGAAGAAGCGGCCCCGGCCTGCCCGGAGGCGCCGGGCAGCGCGCAGAGGCCCGCAGGCGGGAGCTCTGCCTGCTAGTACCGGTGCTCGCTGCCCGAAGGATTCAGAAGACGGGCTGGAGAGGGATTGAATCGTTATTCAGCTGCCTGCGACGCCCAGGGCTTAGCTATAGGTTGCAGGTGAACCAGCCAAGGGTTCTTCGGAATTGCCCTGGTTTGGGTCGTCGCCACGTATGAGAGCCTTCGCCCATCGTTTGGCTCGTCGCGTAATCAAAGGCAGGCCGCTTTCTGCGAGTCCAGGCGTTAAATGGTTCCTCGCCTTGTTTCTGTCTGCAGCAGCACCTTCCCACAACCGCCGCTGTCCCTTCAGCGGGATTGTCTGTGGCCGTAAAAAGGTTTTGCTGGCGACGCTGACATGTAGTGTATGTTTGACAAACAATAAATTCAATCATTAATAGTCTATTCTCAGGCCAAAAATCCCAGCTCGTTACCTGGCGGCACTGCCGGGAAGATGGTGTCTCCCATACAGCTCAGTTAAGAAGCTGCATGATTGTCACTGCAGAAATTGGCCTCGCTCTCCATAAGGCTAACTTACATTTCCAGCTGGCTTTTTGTGGCTGATATTTTCTCCACCTCTAACTGACAAAAGCCAAATGTCTACCTTTTACAGCATTTCTGAATGCTTGTATTTAAAAAGAGGTTTGGTTCCACGTTGGAATCGCACGGTTGTGAAAAATCTCAAAGGTAGGAAGTGAAATAGGCAAAATAGAAGTTTAACCTCAAAATCATTCTTGAGCCTGGCCACAGTCTGTGTGTGGGGCTTTGTAGGATTGCAGAGTCAGGATTGAACCGTCTGAAAGCCAGAAAAACTGTACACCATAACAATCTTCCTGTGTGGAAGAGCTCATGTTAGGGTTTATTTTCATACTTTATCCATGCTAAATACATTTTAAATGACTTCTTTAAACTTCTTTGCAAAGTTAGGCGACTTTATTCTTCAATTACAATCCACATGGAAAGCAGGTTATACAATGCCAGTGCACATTTTTATTACAACGAAGACAGAAGTTAGAGTGACAATTACTACAGTTTCATATATGCTTTAGCAGGTCCAGTAAGCCAGCTGAGGATCAAAGGTTGCACAGAGAGACCCACGTCAATGTGACAGAGGTGACAGATGAGGCGCAGTGCAACGGCCCCTGCGGTCAGCGGGAACGATCCAGCTGGTGCTTCCCTCCCATCCCTGGGTCAGAGCCTTACAGCCATCCCCCAGCTGCACGTGAGCACGCCGGTCCCATACTGAGCCCTGCTGAGTACCTGACACTCGGAAAATTCCCTGAAGACTGCAGCGAGAGGCTTAAACAGCTCACTAGCAATAAATTTAATTTCTGCCAAAAGCTACTAAACCAGTGCTGTTTTCTTCAGCTTTACAGTTAAAAAAATAGTTAACTCGCCAGAAACTGGCACTCCAGATTCATCCCTGTTTGATTCTTCTGCAGACTGTTGCTATTTGAGCGTGGGAAAGATACTGGCAGAGAACAGAAATTCTCCTTGCAAATGCTTCATCAGCTGAAGCAATCTCATTTTTTCTCATTTTTACTATGCTCAGACACTGTAAGGCCTTATAACAACATCACATACTTTTCAGGATGGCATTCCACTCTTCTGGAAGACACTTTTTTTTTTTTTTTTTAAATCTGCCATTAAAAATACTAAAATGTGACACTAGCTTGAGATCAATGGTATAAACAAGAAAAATGAGACTGATTAAAACAAGGTATTTAAAAAAAAAAACCAAAACATTTTTTCTTATTTAAAAAAAGGAAAACTAGGTTTTAAGATACTACAAAATTCAAGAGTACAAAAATATTTACCTTTCAGAAATACCCAAGCCTACGATCACATAAAATAAGTACCAACTTAATATAAAAATCTTCATAAAAATACGGCCACCTATATTTAACCAAGTCCTCAAACCTGTCCTATGCTGATAGAAAGGCTTTGTGGAGAAACTGAGTTATGTCTAAACAGCTAGTCTATAGATTAACTTTGTAGTAAGTAAAAACCAAGATTAAATACTGCTGTTATTAGAGAAATTCCAGCTTGAGAAGGGATGAGAACATCAGCGGTCACAGGATAATGGTTGCCTCATGCCACGTTACATTTATGGCAAAAGCATAACTGCAGAAAATTAATATGAAAGTAAGTAGTATTCCCGCATCCCAAAGAGCAGCTTGAAATAATTGCACAAGTTCCTTGCATTTAAATGTTTTAAAGCTTTATATTTGTGCTTGAACTTACAGGGAGAGCCTCATTCCTGTGCAAAGTGCCAGCACAAGACAACTTGCCATGAACTCTCAACATTAGAGATGAAACAGTGTGCTTTTGTTGGCCCTTATAGAAGGTGAATCATGGCTGATTATTATTTATAGAGGATAAATATCAGTCTGCCAGGTCTGATAGACTTTATGTGGCCAAGAAGTACATGCACAGCCAATAAATAGAAAAATAAAAGGTATTACACTTTTTTCAAACTCTGTAGTGTTCATAAAACAGTAGTAGCACAACTCTACGCTCGAAATTTGTTTTCATCCAATCTAGCTTTGCTGAACTTTAAAAAACCCCCGCATACATAACCTATAGGATTTGAAAAACAAAACATTGGCTTTGTTGGTGGGGGTTTTTGTTTTGAAAAAACTGTGGTCCCAAATTAGCCCTTTTGCGTTTTTAATAGCTGCAGGTGAATATCTCCAGTACAGAACATCAGATTTTTGCGAGCATCAACCCCCCTTTAAATTTGTAAACGGTATATAAAGGTTTTGCAGGGGCTTTTGAAACTGCAATGAGCTTTCTCTGAAGGTACAGAACAATGTGGTTTATATTCAAAGGAGAAATGAAATGCTTTGAAAAACACCAACCCAAAACATCTAAAAAACTGCTTATGCCAATATACCATGAAAAACCTGAAAGCTAAAACTGCATGGCATGTTTGGATAGGATCATTGACTTGCTAAAACCTGTGTTTCTTTTGAAAGCGGGCATGGCCCATCAGAAAGTCAGCAAGCTGATAGTCTTCTGTGTTAAAGGCTTCCCCCGTCCCCCAAAACACTGAACATTCAGGAAGCCCAAGGATTTCAGCGGGCTCAGGCTTTATGAAAAAGCATCAGCTTTCAGAGGGACAAGTGGATCCCAGGTCCTGGGAAAAGCAAGCGACATCAAAAGATACTCCGACGTCTTGTTTAAAAACCATGTCCTTACAGTGAAGTCTATGTCTGCTTTGCTACAACTAAATTCTGATCCCACTTAGTCTATCGGGTTTTGGTCATAGATTTCAAAGGAGGCCAGGATCTTTCCTTTAGAGGCGTGTGCTGAGATTTTTCAAAGACAGACACCCAACTCCCATTCATCCAGTCAACATGCACAGTGAGAAAAAACACCAGCATTATGTTTGCTATCTTTTTTTTTTTTTCCTTTCAGCAGCTTTCATGGAGAACCTGACTGACTGGAGTCATTGCTGTGTTATTCCTAAGGCTCATTTCTAGCTCACTCCTTGAATTCATCATGTTAAGCACATGCAGGCCCCATTTCTCAACAGGGACTGTATCTGCTGACAAACCTCAGGTATCAAGACACTGAATTACAGACCAAGAGTCTTACGGGAGTAGACAGCATCTGTTCAGTAAACTATGTATTTGGGTACAGTAGCACAGGAGATAACAACTGTGGTGCGGTAGCACTGACTGTTGGGTTTTGTTTGTTTTCCTCTGGCAGAAAACGTATTTTGCGGAGATCTTGTTCTTCTTTCAGCCCCTCTGAGAGTGTGCATCCTTCTTCACAGGGGCGTTACCAGAATTTTAGAATTCTCCTTTGAATTCCTAATGCCAGTGGTTTGTTGCCCATTTCTGAAACTGAAAGCATGTAAAAGACTGAGAAGCTAGAGAACGTTCTACAGGGTGTCATCAGACACTCCCCCCCTCCTAATTAGCACCGCTAAAATAACCAGGTTACACTACTAATATAAACATTAGAAAAAAATGTAATGCTCTGTAAAGTATGCCCTTTCCAGATGGCACAAGCAGTGCAGCAAACACCACTTGGAACTTGAACGTAATTCAGTGACTGTAATTCAGTTACTTCAGTCTGTTTATGCAAGAAGCCTGTGAAGGGAATCTGGTTTGACTCTAGGATTTCTAGCTACAGTCCGTCAACTGCAAAGCCAAAAAGCCATAGGTCAGACATATGAAAAGTCCCTAATTGTGATAAAGAGCAGCATGCCCTTCTCAAGGAACCTGGCCCAAGAATTCTTCTTATTCTGGAAGCATAATGACAGCTCCTTATATCAACCAGGGATTAGATACAGGCAATTCGGCTTTTTCAAGCCATTTTTACTTACAAGGGCAAAGTCTGTTCCAGTACAAATTCTCACTAAGCTGGATGGTAGCAATGCAGCTGCATTTTGGCTAATTCAGTTTCCCTCTGCTGCTCCCAAGAATTTTCCTCCCATGATAGTAACTAGCAAACACTGGCCATCTCCACTGCACCAGCACTACAACATACGTGCACGGATTTCAGTGGAGATGTTTGTTCAGGGTACCCTAAATAGCAATGGTGGTGTGGCAAGAGAACTGTCATTGCTTACAGCTAAACCAAATAAACCAGGAGAAAAGCTGTCTTGGTATGTCTCGAGCCTCCCAAATGAAACACGCTACAATACTGAAATCCTGTGTTTAATTTGGAGTAGTACCTAATGAACTAACACTGAAGGAGTGAAGTCTTTTGTAATGTGAATCATCCTACTAAATGAATAGTTTAAATGAAGACTTAAGGAGAGTGAATGATATAAAAGGATGGAAACTTTTGGGAGATATGAAGCAACAGCCTCAAGGTGATGTGAAAGTCAGCCTTGCTTTTCAAGTGCCCGCTTTCAAGCACATCAGTTCTCAGATTCAGGGACTCTGGTGAAACTGCATAATGTCAGCGCCTGCCAAATTAACAACTCAAAAAAAAAAAAAAATTAAAGGGCACTTTGAAAGCTTTGATGTTTTGCAGTGGATCTGAAGAAACATGTTTACTGATTGTAAAAAGGGATTATGTAGAAAGAGATCCTGAATTCTTGTGACGCATAGGATGAATGACAGCCGCCTTACCATTTCACCTTCAGCATTTGCTCAAAGTTCTCAGGCAGGGGATTGCCGTGGCTTTCTGGGAGAAACAGGGTAAGGATTCCGATCAGCACAGTCAGGCTTCCCATCAGGATATATGGTAGGAATCTGTCGTAGGCACCTGACAGAACACAGGACATGACACCAGTACTTATATGTCCACAATCAATGAACTCGTGTAAAATTTACATTCCAGACATCGCTGTAACACAGACTTAATTTGGAATAACTGGCTGGAATCTTTGCAAATATCAACGGTGAATCCAAAACTGAGCTACATCTGGCATCTGCTAGCAAACAAAGGGATTTTTCAGTTTTAAATCTACAACGTGTGCTCTAGGATGGTCACCACCTACCACCAGTTTCATGCCATCCCCCATGTTTGCGTAGTGGCCAATAGGTTTTTTGTACATTTTCAACTGGGATAGCCAACATCTTTGCAAGGTAACAGCTCTGCTGGGATCACTGCTAGAGTCTTCAGTACTACACTGTCATCAGGAACCAAATCCTCCATTAAATAATTCAGTGTGAGGGAACAGAAGTGCTCATAAGCAGCGAAGCACTCATCACCTCCCTGGGACTGTGCATCCTGCTGGGCTTGTGCACAAGAAGGCAAGAGAGTGATGGCAGCTGAACAGGCCAATTACAGACTAATGGGCCATTAACGGGGGAATCCTTAAATCCCTTCCTTATTGCAAAGGGAGAAAGCATCAGACCTCCCGAGACAGACGAGAGGCTCTGACCTTGGTCTACTCAGAATATTATTTTGGACTAGAAGGCTGCAGCCCCTGCCAGCAGCCTGAAGCTAGCGCACAAGTGTTTGGGCAGGATGCAAGAGCTTCAAGTCACAATAGCACAGCAACGAAAAGGTCTTTCAGTAAAGGGATTAGCTAGGAGTTAAAGTATTTAAGGTGGAGAAAGTACCAAAATGGACTTGACAGCTTTATTTTTTAGTTGGGATAGAGCAGTTGCTTTATAATGTATGGAATAAACTCGGATTAAAGTGAAGACCGCTGGGTATTTCACATAGAGCCAAAGTTTGTGATTTGATCTCTTCTGTGTTCATGAGCTGGATGAACTGCAAGGTCCTAATTTAGCTGTAGCAAATATCAGCAGCTGACGAGTTTCTCCAAAAACCTCCTAAAGTTTAGGAAACTGTTCTGATGACTGGAACAAGATTTTTTAAAGGCTGCGCCTATGGAAACCTGGGAGAAAAAAAAAACCCACAACCACAAACCAGTAAAAACTTTATCCTGTCTACATCTCTCTACTACTGTTACCTGTGCTGCAACACAGACTGAAGACCCTAAGGAGCATCTCAGTCCTGCTGTCCCTTTTACTTTACATTCGCACTGTACAAGTATGAAATAAAGACAATGTATTTTCATCATTTTTGGTACAGTGTGTTACAGTCACACTGCAATGTAGAGGTGAGACTGTTGCAAATATTTGGTAAAGAAATCAAAATTTAAGCACATAAAAGAGTTTGGTTTGATTAAGAAGTAAAATTGTGAAGTATAATGTATAGGATTGTTAAGTCTGAAACGTAGCCATAGAAACTTTAGGAACTGTGTTATGTGTGACTATAGGAACCTTAATATTGTTAAAGTTTGAAAGAACTTACCATAGAAACCTCACCAGGAAGTTACTGGTCTTTCTATGTTTTGTTTTAAGAAACTAAGGAAACCATCATGGACGCCAGTTTGCTGCTTGGAAACCCCTTACCCTTCCCATCTTGATTTGAGTATCGAAGATTCCAATCAGTAGAGCTAAGTGTAACTGACCAATGATTGTTTTTAAATAAGAATATTGATAAGGTTATATAATCAAAGGAACAATCATTATAAAGGTTAAATTTAAGAACGAGCATAGTATGCATTTTTATGTAAAGAGCTTATGTAACAATGACCCGACAGAAAAAGTCTATAAAAACTGACGGATTTTGATACTAAGTTGGACACGCCTTTGGAGGAGCGATCCCCCGTGTCCCCAGCGCTGCAATAAAGGAGTGCCTGCTTCTTAACTTCTCACTGCTATTAAGGAGTTTTATTCCGGATTTCGGTAACAAGACCACACAGGTGAGCTACAGGCAGTAGTCTCCTCTCCCCTTTCCTGGCATGGTGAACCAGCATTAACCCCTTAGGGGTACACCAGCAGTGCTCCGCCAGAGTCAGCAGTCACGCTCATTTTGTATCAAAGGTTTCAGCAGGAAGCAAAACTCGTTAGGTGCAGGGGAAGAGCCGAGTTGGGTCCAGTGATGGTAGAAGGAAATAAATCATGTGCGAGCAAAAGAAACAGGAGATTGAGCACCTTGGACTGAGCAGCCAGTACTCACAGATACTTCCAACCTTAATCCCCTAATCTCTGTCACCCTTTCCTGTCTGCAACATGAGGATCATTTCTGTATACTTAGGAAAAAAAAAATTATTAATTAATATTTGTGCAGCACTCAGAATGTGATGGTAATGAGTGTCAAAAAAAGCCTATGGGGAAGTCAATAATGCTGCTTACAGACCAAGGCATGAACAATAAGAAAAAGAAAAATGAATGCTGAGGTGCCTGGCTTAGTAAGTCAAAAAAAAAAAAAAAATCACTTCATGAAGGTCACAATTAAACACTCTTGTGCTGCTTAATCTGTATATTTTCCATGTATTGCTTTAGAGAGCACGGATTCAGGGAACATTTGGATTCCTGCCTGGTTCATCTGCTCCAGACATGCCCACCTCAGGATGCGCACAAAGAGCACAATGCAATGAATTTCCTACTGCTAGATTTCCTTACTTGCTCGATCACTTCTTGTCACACTTTCCTGGGAAACTAACTGGCGTCCCAGGAGTAACACCCATTGCCAAGACGCGACCAGTTATCAATCCCAACCACTCTGCTTGCATGGTTTATAAATACTATCATTGTCTGGGACCAGCTCGGACCCACACCAGTGCTGCATGCCCAGATCCCAGCTTCACTAAAGGAAAAACGTGCCTCATTCTTTTGTGAAACCCAAGGAGCTCCGCTTCGTTTCTACAGTGTACGTCAGTGAACTCAGACCCAAGATGAGAGAAGGGACTTAAACGACAACAAATGAAGGGACTTAAAGCTGAGCCTGCGTTCTAGAAGCTCCAATAACTTCTCTGGGCAGCAGTGTAGTGCAAGGCAAGAAACGCAAGAGGTCTCACCCAGGTACACGAAGTACGGAGCGATGATGCTGCCCAGCCTGGAAGCCGTGGAAGTAGCTCCGACTGCCATGTTTCGCACTAGCGTTGGGTATAGCTCCACATTGTAGACATAAAGCATTGAAAATGCAGCTGTGATGCCAAATTTTCCAAGCATCACCAGGCCAACAGACAGGACATTAAAATCTGGAGGAGAAAAAATAAAATCAAGGTGAATAAACAACACTCTGTGCTTATTACCCGTATTTCTTTTACATCCCAAAGACCGTATCACTTTTTCCTAGCAGCTGTGTGTGTTTTGTTTTTTAATTATACAATGTATTAGCCCCATCCCTAGATGACTTGGCTCCAGACTTCCCACTGAGCATAATGTAGATGCTCCGGTTATTTTGTACTTTACAGATTTTGGTTCTCTCCCAGTAAAACAGCATTCTTGAAATGGAACAAAACTCTGGATTACACAGCAACAAAACACAAGCTTAAATGCACCCCTTTTTCACAAAATCCGGGGGAGATTTACACACAGTGAAAGCTGGAAGACTTGCAGGTTTTTTTTAGCCTCTACGCACAACCAGATAAATCACAGTACACGTTTGGCTCTCATTTTACAAGTCAGTTCCCCTGGACTATAAAAAGCTCAGTAATTCGACACAATAAATGAGAGCCGTGCATGATTCAGCATATACATATGCATAAAAAAAAAATCATGGCTGCAAGTGATCGGTGTAAACTTGACCTCAAATTCTAAATTTGATGATGGTTTCCAGTAATTTTACAGAACTATTAGATAGCACCATAAAATTTTTCTAACATTTTATATACTTAAGTCATGTATTGAATCTTGTACCTGCAGGAACCAGCTGAATGAAGAGGACAACACCTCCCCCTAAAAACAAGGTGCCAGATAAGGAGTAGCGCCGAGGGAGGGAGCGGAGGAGAAGCCAGGCAATCACGTAAGCTGGAACTTCAATAACAGCCGAGAGGAAACAGTTGATGTAAGCATTTCCATGCCAGTTTGGAGTGCTGAGGGACAAGCCAAAGTAACCAACTGACGTGAAAAACCTGAGAAAAGCAATAAAACCAAATTATTCCAGAAACACTAGTCTCTGAATGTCTCCAGTGTTGCCTCAGATGTTGTTACAAAAATAGGATGTCACAAAGCATTGCCACAGGCATTGTGGCTTAAAAAAAAAAAAAATCTCAGTGGCAACCCCATCTTTCTAATTCTGTCATCCCTTCCAGTGACCATATCCACAGCGGCTTGAAGAGACCTCTGATTTCTGTCCTTCCTGCATACACTATGCCAAGTAAAAGGCTTTGTGGAAGTCGTTCACAAAGGCTTTTCACTGCAATGGACTCATTAACAGCACAATGAAATAACTCTTGAAAGCTTCCCACGCCAACTACGTTCCTACTTGTAGCCAACTCCAGTGACAGGGTCTCCCACCCTCAGCAGTTCCGTTACATCTTATTTAATCTTGACGAGAGCTGGATGTTCGGGTTTCAAATCTCAAGAGTGCCTTACTATGGCATGCCAAGTGTGCTAGCCAGTTCCTTTCTGCTGGGGGAAATATGTACAGAAAAGGGTCCCGGTTTGTCTATATGGTATTATTGGGTCCTCATTCCTCGTGGCTGCCCAGGCAGGGACCAGGATCTCACTGAGATGGGCACTGTACAGAAACAGAACAAAAACGCTGGCCACGGGTCTGCTTCTTGTTATGTTACTGAGTTGCTGCCTCTGCTTCAGGAAAGACATTTCTCTTCAAATAGAGATTACAGAGATGGGAGCTTCTTAAGGAAAAAAAAAAAAAAGTAACAGAATTTAAAATACACAAGTTGTTACCTATAGTTTCCTAACTATTTTACACCTGAGTTGAGGCTACTGGCTCCATACTCTTGTCTATTAATGCAGTGCGGGTGCAAGTACATCGAGGGCCACGCACCAGCCAAGGACCATGTGTAGATGGGCTCCAAGGCTGAGACTTATTATCTAAACCTGTGGCATGTGCCCTCAAATCAGAAACTGTTCTATTGCCTGGGTACTTTAGGAATACACATTTCCTTACCACAAAAGTAATGACATAATAGTAATAGTTGCAATGTTTCGGGTTCGAAATAGGTCCAGAAGGATAGCCTTCTGCTGCTGCTGAGGCTTCGAATCCTGCATCTGAAGGAAAAAGGAAAACAAAACCAAAAAAATTCCCACACACCTAAGAGCAAAACAACCTCTGCACACCCACAGGTTTGGGCAGTTATGAAGTTACGACTCTATCGGGGGATAACTAGTCAGCCCAAGGGCCGCTTCTGCACCAAGGAGGGCGGTCCTTAGGTAGAGCTTGTCTCTGCACCCAGCTGTACTCGTGGTAGTTTCCAGTTTTTTGTTAAAAAAAAGGTAGCACTGAGACCACTGCACCATGCTGACTAATTAAAAAGGAGTATCAGCTGACAAGAAGACACATTAACACTTCCTTAAGGAACTAACACGGTGTTTCCAGGAGTAACCTCATTACCAAAGGCATTTTTCTGTCCACTCGACTCTCTTCTGTTCAACCTTCACAATGTGAAAAAAAATGCAGAAAATCACCCAGGTTTGCTGCCTGCCGGCACCCTGCCGGGGAGGGGGACGGATGCCAGAGCTCGGTGTGGTGGCCAGGGCGCATTATGGGAGCATCCAGCACCCCAGATCGGAGACGGAGGGTCCAGTTTGAGGCTTGAAGCAGGAATCTTCTGGGTGGCATTAGGGTGCCCTTCTGCCTGCACAGAGAGCCCTCGCTGGGGCAAAGCCAGCACTTGTGGCCAGCCCAAAGAGCGAACCACCCTGGCCCTCCCTATGGGGCTACCCAGGAGATTTCCTTTCCTAGGAAGAGAGGATGGTTTCCCAGGAACGCCTTTCTAGCAAAGTTTGAAAAATACTTCCAGAGGACTTAATGTGCAAACATCATCCTCAGGCTTTTGTGGACAGACGCTTTGGCACGCAAGAGTCCCACGAAGTAAAGGACAGCTCAGCTGCCGCTTGGTCTCAAAAATACACAGGAGTGATGAAAAGCAAACTTGCATGCTGGAGCCTGAAAAAGTTGTGTCCCGTATGGAAGACATCTGAACTCTGGCTGTAAAGTAAGGAAATCGCTTTTCCATGGTTTCTGTAGGATGAGCTTCCCATAGCTGGAACCTGCACTTCAATTTACACTAGAATATACACTTGGAAAAGAGATCTTCAGCAGCTCAGCCAAAATGTAAGCATGACATTCAAGAGATGGATCCCGCCTGCAGGAGGTGTAGCACGCAGCAGCTCTCTCCTGCAGATACTGCAGAGGAGCACACCGTGCTTTGCTTTCTGCTCTATCAGGAGACATCAGGAGGCATAAAACGCAGGTGCTAGTGTAACGCAGTAAAGCAAGATCTGACACACGGACACACGGTCATTGCTGACGCAAGGCTGGAAGCGTTGCTGGTTTCTTTGCACAAGAAAAATGTCTGTGCCTCTTCAGCTGGAGCTCCGGCGAGGGCAGAGCCACTAGATGGGGAGATGAGCACAAGAACCAGCCGTGCCGCTGTGGCTGTGTTGCTCCCTGGCTTGCTGGGCTGCTAGGTTTGTGCTGGGCTTTCTCCTTTTAACCAATAAATATGAAATACCAAGAAAAAAACAGGCCTGAAGAAGAGCTTAATGTTCTTCACTGGCTTCGCTACCGTCATGGTTTTCAAGTGCCCTTGTAGCACTCGGGTGCTTTGGCTGGTTTCTGCAACCTGAGGAGTCCCTCGGGGCTCCACGCAGCCCCTGCACACGTGGGTGACGATTTAGGGTCCCCTGCACAGCCCCCCCCGCGAAGGGCTGCTGTTAAACTGCAAATCGCTAATACTGCGCCAAGCTGAAATGGGGACAAACACGTCTTCCTCGGGTCTTCTCAGTGCCCAAAGGGTGAAGCAATCTGGGCCACCCTTGCTCTGAAAACCACAACCAACCACTGCTGAGGAAGAGAATTTTACTGTAAAATACAAACAAATAAAAACTCCCTCTGGCTTCTCATTTTGAACTCACTAACCCAGCACTTACCTCACGCCAACAGTCACTGCCAGCCTCTAAGACCTGCTGGTGCAAACCATTTCTCTGCTGGCATTTCCCAACAGGTCAGCTGGCCAAAGTGGGAAACTGCTGGTGAGGTAAAAGTACCAGGATGTATGAAACATACCTCCGTGGTGTCGAAAAGCACGGCTGGGGCTGGAACGCCATTTATTTTTGCAGCCTTTCGGATAATAACTTCTGCCTCCTTATATCTTCCCTGGGAGATCAGCCACCGAGGGGATTCAGGAATGATCCTGCAATAAGTTTCAGAATAAATGACTCAACGTTTTCACAAAAGTAAAAAGTTATTAAAAACACATGTATCGTTTTTATGAGTTACGCTCTCATCTCAGATTGCTCGCAGCAGAAGACAGTCAGCACAGAAGCATGTGGGCAATGTAATTCATGGATTTGTCCCACTGGGATCAGTGGGAGAATTCAAATTTATAGGATGTGTTTATTCTCATGCTGAAGTAGATGCACACTTGGGCCCTTGCCCTGGGTGGTTGTTTTTTAAGGAATAATTGATGTTCACCAGAAAAAACACAGATGTCACCAGATAGACAGCAAAGATGGGGGTAGCTTAACTAGTGTTGAGCAAAAATATTCTTAGGAAACTGCATACAATGTGGAAATGCTTTAAATATGCACAGGGTATATTTAAAGGCTCTGCGTCACAGGAATCTTCTATACAAACCTCACAATTTTACCATCACTCTGAGGCAGGCTCTCCCAGGCAGAGGACAGTGGCAGTGTCCCCTTGCAGAGTTGATGACGCTTTCTAATCAATTCCAGACACGTGTTGAGTGAATTAACACCAAACACAGGACAGAAAATCTCACCTTTCCTTAACTAAATCCTTTGATCTTAACAGATGCTGCCTTGCTCCCTTTAGCCAGCAGCATTTTTTCCTCTCCTTGTTAAAAAGCAGGTCAGACACTCCTTTTCTGATGAACTCCCTAAGGACTGACCCAAAGTCATGTCAACGATTTCGAGCGTCAGATGGTTTGTATCAGATCATTCAACCACTAACGTGACTTTCTGCGAGATGAGCTGTCTCCACTGCTCTTCTTTGTGGGCAAGCTGGGGAACACAAGACTGCAGAGACGATGCTGCGAACCTTCTGGAGAATTTGGAAGAGGAATGAATAAAAGAGCAACTATGGCACGGAGCAGTGGGACATGCAAGTCACATCGCCCGTGGAAGCAGTGGGTCCAGATGCCCAAATGCCAGCTAATACCAACCTGCCTCGGCAGAGCTTTGCCAGCGCACCGTGATCCCCATCTACCCCCACATTAGCCCCAGACTGGAAGTGCCACCCGTGGAAATTTTTGGCATGCTTTACAATGTATGCTCTTAAAAAGCATGGAAATTCCCACCAAATACATTTCAAAGCAGGACTCTGAAGCCATGCCTTGGGGACAAATTTCGTGTGCCTCATGGTGCCTGTTCTACAGCAGACATCTATCTGAGAGGCTTCCACCCAAAACCAGCCTCCCCAAAGAGCAGCTGCTTGGCGCAGAGGGAAATGCCACTGAGTTGAAGGAGTTTGAAACATTTGAAGTTAAATAAGCAAATTGACCCTTAAACAGAATCAGACTATCTTTAAAATCAGATGGTAGCAGAGGCGGAGCTGAAAACCATTTTAAAGGTTTGGTTTGGTTTGAAGACTAAGATTAAAAAAGACCGTAACAAACCACAAACCAAAACCATCAGCAGAGACTTCTGAGAAGACTGAGATCTGTAGGAGGTCTTTTAGGCTATAGAAGAGTGGGTCTAAATCTCTTAACTGTTATAAAGACATTAATCTCTTACTTATAGGTATAACTCATTCAAGATAATAGGAAGAAAAGGGTTTGACAGATAAGACTAACAGGAAAGGAAGGAACTCTATGTCTGTTTGTTTGTAAATTATCCTTAAGTGTGAATGATACCTTGCCTTTCCCTTATTATTTTCTAAACATCTATCTCTTCAGAAAACAGCAGATGACCAAGGCAACAACAGAACAAGGGTATATGCCCTTCTTCAATGCTTCTGTCCAGCTGAGAAGTTCGGGGAGTTTTCCTAAATTGTTTTTTCAGTCCCGCATGGCAGACCAACCGTGGGCAAGTGAGAGTGCACCTACACGTCCACCAGTGCATTAGAGCAGGGGTGGGTGAGTGCAATGGAAAAATCAAAGAAAACGTGGAGTCAGCCACCAAGAAGACAGTGTGGGATGGCTCAAAGGAGCAGGGTAAGGAAGAGCCAACCTTTGGCTCAGCCGGACAGTTACTATGGGCCGAAGGAGCTCACAAATCAAAGTCCTGCTCCAGCAGCCAAAGCAAAGCCTGGGAGGACGCATGGCTCCTGGCATGCAGAGCCTGTGGGAGAGGGCTGGCCCGGCGAACGCCTCTGCTTAATGACATCTCGTGCAATAAACTGCTTCGTGACATCGAGTGCAATAAACTGCCAGCTGCTGCGTGCCGAGTGAATGGGCTCAGCCTTTCACTGAGATTTTAGTACCAATCAGCAGGTGAATCCGCATTAAAAAGTGGCTTAAATAAAAAAGGCAGGAAGCAAAGTTAGAACGAATCACACAGCGGTACTACAGGGGTAAACCTAGAGGTGGTTAACAGTGTCCAGAGTTAGGAGTCAATTACAGAATTCCTACTGGCTGCTCTGGAAAGCCGGTGAAAAAGTGGCTTCAAGCACTGGGCCAGGACCAGCAAGGCTCTGCAGGTAGTCGATTTGACTTAAAACTGGCAAAAAACCCCAAACAAAAAAATCCCCCCAACTCCTGCCTCAAGGCAAAGCCTCCTCACGTGGCAAATAGAGCAAAAAAAACCCCAAAAACCCAAAGAGGAGAAAGGGGACCCCCCCGACACCCTGCCATTACCCAGCACCCGGCGCAGGAGAGCATCAGGCGGGGTGGGGAGGTGGGGAGCGTGGCCTCGCGGCGCGGGGGCACTCACCACCATAGCGGGATGCAGAACAGCCCCGGGACAGTGAGCGCCAGCAGCAGCATCCGCCAGTCTCTGATGAAGTAAGCAAACAGTGGCAGCAACATGTAGCCAATTGCAAAAAATATGCAAACTCCTAATGTAGAGAATATAATACGAACTGATTTGCCAAGAATTTCTGTTCCTGTTTAAAACAAGGGAGGTTGGATTAGCATTTTAACTCTTTCTATTCAATCATGACTAAATACTTTACTGCATTTACAAAAAAATAAGCTAAACAATCTTAGAAAAGAGCAGTTTCTCTTATAATACTTCAGGAGACACTGCCAAGGAGTAATGGTCCCAGAGATGATCATCATCACAGTGATATTAATCTGGTGGGAGATTCCTCCAGATTTTTGTTGTGCATCTCCCCTGGAGCTGCCAAGGAAGCACCCATGAGACCAGCACCATTTGGGCTCTTCCAGTCCCCCAGCAGTCTGGCAGAGTCTGATACAAAACCATTTTCAATGCTAAACATAGTTGTAACAGCAACATCTACGCAGTTTCTCTGTTATTACCATCGGTATTTGCTCACAGATCTAGCAGAGGATTCAGAGACCCGTGGTTCAGCGAGTTCTCCTCTATTGCAAAGGTTGGCAAAGTAAAAGAGAAACAGCAGACAGTGTCCTTTTAATGAAATCGTCTTGTTCACGTCTGCCAGGAGTTTAAATGAGCTGGGAACAAAAAATGAAGGCTACCGTGTGGAAACGCACAATGAAACATGAACCCTCTGTGGTTTGCTCCAAAGACACCAGGATGAGGGAATCCCAGTACTGGTTGATGGAGCACCCAGTCCAGCTCCCACCCGCAGCCAGAGGTGGATGTGAGTGCAAAGGTACGGAGCCGCTGGGATACTGGCAGTACCGCAGGGATGGGACCGAGCCTGCTGGTCAGCTAGTGCGTACTTGCAAACAGGTTGAGCTTGGAGTGCAAGAGTTTGTCACATTTTTTGTCCCCGTTTCAGCCTAGGAACGCGCACCTGGACAGTTAAAGCAGCTCAGCCGATGGGCAGTAACTTGAATGTATGTTTAAAGGCCAGCTGTTGCTTGGCACTGCAGTACTTCCCCGCAGCAGCAAGTCCCAAATGTTCCAGCTGCATTAAACAGCTCATAACATCCTCTCCTCGTGGGAAGGACTGAGCAGAGAGGACTTCAGTTATCTCCATTAGCCTGATTTCTGAAATACTGAGGTCCGTGACTGTACGCTAACTCCAGCCAAACTATTGGGTGAACTGAATGACTTGTGAGAACTGAAGGAGCTTCACTCCTCCCTGGTCCTTCTCCCTGCCTGGCAAATCTGGTTCTGTCCTACCCAGCGGTTAGTGGGACGGCAGACAAGACCTGGGCTGCCCCGCAGCGCCGGCACCAGTGATAGCAGAGGTCACCTGCAGCACAGCACCGACCCACCCAGTACAGAAAAGCTGCTGGGACTATCAGCGACCTTCAGATGAAAAAGGGACTTCTGTTTGCTTTGATTAATGCATTGTCCAAGACAGATAAGGGCAGGCACGGCGAAGGGCAGGAGCCTTCCTGAAATGCTTGCCTAGGACATACCCTGCTCCCCCACTTAACCCATTTGGGATTTAAGATGCGGTTCACTGCCGAGCACTTCTGGAGGAGAGCAGGTCTGTGGATGGCAGACTGACACGGGTGCTTCGGCATGAAAGGACGTGAATTTACAGTGAGGTGGGAACAAACTTCACGTTTATTTTTTGGAACAGAAGGCTGGAACGTTGGATCGGCACATCACGGGCTACAGGACACAATCAGGGAAGATGCCATCTTCTAATAACGCTCCTGCCCCAGTAGCCAGGCAGCAGTCCATGAAAGCATCCTACAACCCCTGCATCACGTGCAGCCTAGCGCCAACCTAATATCTAGTAATAAAAATTGAGACTGTTGTAAGCCTTCAAGAGCACCTCATGTCTTTTCCAATAAAATACCTAGTCACTGCTTAACAAAATCCACAGATTCCCTCAATTCTTGCTGAGCCCTCAGTCCTGGGTGTACAGAGCTCTCCTCTCCATCAGGAGCACCGCAAGGGCCGTAACTCCCACAGTTTTGTCTGGACTCAAAAAGCAAACAACACTGAGCAAACAGGAGGGTCTCAAGAAATCTGGAGAGTGTATTTTAGTTATGTAGCGTGGTAAGAACTCCAACATTTAACATTGCAGAGAAAATGGAAAAAATACCAACGGCTGAAAAAAACCCTCCTATTTGATAGCTACATGAATTTTCATTTTAGAAACATAGGGTAACTGAATAAAGTCACAGTAAGAAAACTGAAAATAAGAACTCCTAGGGATAATACGAGTGTGTGAGGATAAATTATAACGTCTTCCTCTACTGATTGCTGTTGTTTAGAGGGGCTCTCTTGGGAGAGGTCTGATACCTGAAACATTGGTTTATACCTATTAAATGTTACATTAGAATTTGTGGCAATTCAAAACCAATATGAGATGACATCTTTCAACTACAATTCTCTTCTCTCCTGCCTCCCCTCCTCCCTCATTCTCCTGGCCAAGGAATAACAATTCTGGGACAATACCAACATGCTTTCACAAACCTACGTAGTGTTTTACGGTCCCAGAACTTGAACACAACAGTTTTGAGCACAGAAAACAACCGAGGCCTAAAGCTAAGGAAAAATGCTGCAGAGAGAAATTTCACAGGCTGCGGTTGAAAAAGAAAAAAGAAAAATTCTCTACAGAAGTTCACCAACGGCTTAGGGGGGGAAAACTATTCTCACGAAGGTGGGCAGCAACAGTGCGAAGGGCAGGAAGAGTGCGGGTGGCTGAGGGTGCTGGAACAGGGTCTGGGCTACGCACGGGGGGGCAACGCAGATTTGGATGTTGAAAGCTGGAACGACAGGAGAAACCTGTGCTGAGGTGGCCACTTGAAAAAAAACCAAAACCCCACCTCACTTGGGGACGGAGGGTGCCAGGGCTGCAGCACGGCCAGCGTCAACGGGGACTTTACACGTGCCGGTGTCCCCGCTGCCCTCCCCAGCGCAGGTCACAGCCCTGCCCGCTGTCGGGTGAAACGAGGGAAGCATCTCCAGCGCATCCCATCATCAGGATGGGCTTTCTTAAGGAGTTACTTTTCTTTTCGTGGGTATAGTCTCCTATCCAGCACCTCTGTCGTGTGTGCCACGGGCAGAGGTCGGGGCACGCCGACCACGCGGCTTCGCAGGACAGGGTGGGAAGGACCATCCTCCGTTAGTGCCTCCCTCCTTACTGATGACAGGCGGCTGGCGACTCGCTTAAATTAGGAAACGAATGTCTAAGTTAGTTTAGATTAATCCTGCGCTTAGTAACAGCCTCAAGGCTGCTGGGGAACAGCCAGCACAGCCAGCGGCCGAGGCACCTGCCTCTCCGCTCCCAGGGAGTCATCGCTGCTGCAACAACTCTACGGAAAACAGGATGGCAGAAGACACAACGCAAGGGATAAAGTGCCAGTGAACTGCAGCTGTGCAATTAAACAAACCTAACGTTACTTTGGGAGACCCGGTCCTCTCTCTCAGCAGCGGGGGCATTTGGCCAGTGGGGTGCTCCAGGCCCCCCCCCCCAGCTTTGCCTCTGCCGAGCGCGGAGGCAGCATCCCAATCCGAGTGCTTCCAAGAGGATTTTCGGCCAAGCCAGCGCTCCTGACCCAGCGCCGTACCTCCCAGCCTTCCCACGGCAGGCGTTCGCCCCGGCTCCGTCAGCTCCGCGCAAGAGTTAACTACCGGGACAGAGGGAGCGGTGGCAACGGTGATGGCAATGGCAAGGGATCTCCCTGCTGACAGCCTGACCTACTTAGTCCTCCCTCCACCACTCGCAGCGGTGACTCACGGCTGCCCCAGGACACGATGCCGTATTCCCTCCGTAGCACTGATTTCATGTTACGCTCTTCTGCTCTATTTTTCCCCGTTAAAGCCTCATGGCGTAGGAAAGAACAGCACTAACTATTAACATATGGTTTTAATTTAGACTAGCTCACATTACGATCTACAAATTGTAATTTTGACACCACCGGTTTAAAAGCCGAGATAAATATATATGCGCACACTTTAAAGACAGCTCTTGCAAATCCCAGCTCCCCCCCAAGGTCCGTAATTTACCCATGCAGTCGCCTTTCCTGAAAACCCTGTGACTAGCAGGAGACTCTGCGGGGTCCCCCCTTCCCCAGGGGGTCCCCCCTTTCCCGCAGGGTCCCCAGGCAGCGACTGCGGCCGTGCAGCCTCCCTGTGGCCACTGGCTCTTTCTTCCTATGCTCCCCGGAGAAAACAAAACAAACCTTGGCCTCTAAAATTAGGGGCTTTATCGCTAACCTCAGCACCAAGACCAGTGACTTTATGGCTAATGGGGCTCTGACGCCCACCCGGCTCCTCCGCTCCGGTCCCCCCCACGCATTCGCGATGCCTGGAAATGCTGGTTTGCCCCAAGGCTTTAAACCCAGGTATGCACCGACCGACCCCTCCGCAAAGGAGCAGAGAGGCAGGGAGGGACGCAAATGCCTTCTCTATCTCAGACCTGCTTCTGCTGATAACAAACCCTGAACGCTGCCTTGAACATCTTCTCCAAAGAGGAGGGAAATGAATGTTTCTTTAGGGTCTTCTCGCTCTCTTCTTTTTCTCTAAACCTATAGAAAGTAAAGGCTTGAAGTACCCAAGAGCAATCATACTGGCCTAAATTAGGAATTGCACCAGTGAGGATTTACTGCTGCCTAGTTAAATGATGCAGGTTCAGAGGGAAAAAAAAACTAACAGTACATTAAGCAAGCATTTAATCCAACACAGACATACTCATACCCAGTATGAAGGCCACCACGTAGTTAGAGATCTGTCCCATCCCCACTATGAGAAAGAGCACTGTGAACATCTCCCAGCTGGTAGAGAAGATCTGCAGGAAGCTGAAGCCAGTCTGCACGGCCATCGTTGAGAAAAGGATATTCTTCCTGCCAAACCTTTTGCAAAAGATAAAGATTGTTATTGAAACGGCATGTATTTATGGAGCGGGGCTATGGAAGAGAGCTCGAGGGAGCACAAATATCCAACCTCAAGTCATGCAGCTTAGCACAACCTGAGGTTTGGTTCGTCTTAAAGAATTCTGTTTATTATTTTCATAAGCACTAAAAAAAAATTCAAGTTTCCAAGACCCAGGAAATAAACCAAGAAGAAAAATTAAGAGCAGAAACTTCAGGGAGCTACTAGACAGGGACTAAGGAGAATAGAGAGCAGTACATAAGTGAGACACATGAAGATTGCAAGCCACACAGCCGAAAGTTAAGAAATGATGGCTTTTAGGCTACTGGCATCTATACATTGCAATGCCATTACAGTTTGAACGTGTTAAATAGCTTTATCAACTGGTTTCAGTCTCTCTCAGTTGCCAAACATATCGCACCCTTTCCCTCACCTGCTTCTCTGCATTAGAAGTACGTAGCATTTTCTTACGGAAAGGTAAGAGCAAGCTTACGTAGGGGTTTGCACGCCTGTGTGCTGGCCCAGGGCACGCTGCCCTCTGCACCGATGCTGCATGGGACACATCGCCGGCTGCCTGCAGCAGCCTCTGGCTTAGGAAAGGTTTCTGCAGCAGCACAGGGGAAATCACTCAGGTACAGGCTTAGAGCATACCCCTTTACTGACAAACCGTTAAAAAAAAAAAATATTCAACGAATAGCTCCTGCTAGAAGGTGACTGGGCTCTCGGGGAGGCTGACCGGCCGCACCACTGCCAGGACATGCACACTTTCTCAGATGCTCCCCAGTGGGCACATGGCCCCAAGTGGGATTTAGTGATTATCTCGTCTCCCTTTCAAACAGTAACACCGACTGACTTCTGCACTGGGGGCAGGAGTCAGGAGATTAAATTCGGATCACATGGAATTTAACACTGGAGGCTTTAGGATTAAGACTCCCATCGAGTTTTGAAACCCCTCTACTAAACACCCAGAGGAGCACTGAAACTCTTATGAATTCCTCACTAACAGGCAGCAGTCAAAGCAGTATTTGAGACCCTGACATAACGTTACAGAGAAAAGGCTATGGGATGTACAAAGAGGCAAGCAGAGACTCACAGAAGGAACATATATTCTGCATTTGATACTTGTAAGGCCAGAACTTCAATACTGCCGAGATAATTGCCAAGTGCCTGTAATGTTTTCTTGATATTTTGCACCTACTTAGTTAGATGGTATGACACAATTGCTATCCATTTACAGGTTATCTTTTTTTCTTCCTCTTGGATATGCTTACTTTACTTCCAGCAAACCTTCTCTTCTATGCAGAGCTTCCATTCAAAGGACAAGTTTCTATCCTGCAGCTCTAAGAACGGACTGTCAATTAATGTGAGACAAAGAACAACATCTTTTAAACTATTAAAAAGGCCGGATAAAGAAACAAATGTGGTCATGAAGTGAAAACCACCACATCAACCTGCAAAGCAGCTGCATGGGCTCCTGGCAGAGATCAGTTCTTGGTCTCCTGAAACGCCCAAGAGGCAGTAATCCTATGTCTGGGGTAGATCAAGGTTGGGATTTTTGAAGAAGCCAGGCCAGTTACCTCATTTTGATCAAAACTCAGAGAATTGGACATTTAACTCCGTTGCACCTCTTAAATAGAACTGCACCAGCCACGGTACCAGGTCTGCCCTGCGCAGAGCGAGAGCAGCGGCATTACCTGTCCGAGAGCTGCCCCGAGATGAAGGAGCCGATGAGGACCCCCACGAAGAAGAGGGAGGTGGTCAGCGGGGCTTTCCAGTCATCCTCGCACACCAGGTTCCACTGCAAGAGAAGGGCCCGTGCTCAGACGCAGCAGCAACGCTGCGTCGAGCCTCACACAGGCACAGGAGTTATTGGCTGGAGACACACGCATTTCCATGTAATTTAATTTAGTTCCCCCACACCCGCATTTCCATCCATCGCTGGCACCAGCGCTGTTTTCATGGCGAAGGTTGCTGCCGGAACGCCCTGCTTAAAGCACAAAAAAAAAAAAAAAAAAAGGGAAAGCGGTTGCCTCCCCAGGCAAGCCCCATCAGGCCAAAACGCCGGCAGCCATCCGACGGGACCCCATCACCTCCAAAGTGGGTGAGTGGCCAGCAATGCCAAACCCGATGGGCAGTCGGTACATGCAGCCCAGGGGCTGCCCCGGCCCCGTTTCCAGCACGATCTCCCCACCACGTGCCCGTCAGCCCCCCGACACCCAGAGCCTGGCTCCCCATGGCCCGAGATGCTCCCCATTAGAAAACCAGATCGATGGAGAAGGGTGAAGGACTGCCCCATCCCCGGCTAGGGACAGTTTCCAGTTTACCTGACCTCTGCCGGCACAAACCCCACTGCATTTCTATAACTTCTGGGGTTGACAAAACATATGCAAGAAGACACACAGAATGAAATCTCTTTTCCTGCGCTGATGTGCTTCCAAATTCCTTTCCATCCCCACAACCTGCAGGGCTGACTGACTGCCCATCACTCAGCCTTGCGACCGGACCCGGCTGGGGCTGGAGGCTTAGGACATGAGCCAGCGTGGAAACTTCCACCTAAAGCCGCTCGTAACCCCAGACAAGGTTTAAAAAAATAAAAACAGCATCATGAGTCTCCGTCCACCGAAGTTACAGCCGAGTGTGTTTCTGCCGCAGCTTGCTCCCATCCCAGTGACTAATCTTCTCCTTAAGGCATGCCTGCCAGGAGCACTTACAGATAGACTTCAAACATGTCAGTCTCTTATTAGATAACGCTACCACAAAGGTAAGCTAATTAGATCACAGATCAAAGGATAGCATAATTTTAATAATTAGCCATGCTACCAGAGAGCAGGGACATCGCCCACACCAGCGCTCACCCTGTGCTCGGGGAAGGGATGTGCCGAGCCGTCTCGGCAAGCGGTGGCCGAGCCCAGGCAAAGGCAGAAACCTCCCCTCTGGGCTGCTCAGGGTCCTCAGCTCAGCTGCAGGCAATAAAAAAGAGCAACTCGTGCATTACGAAGAGACCCAGGTGCCATCTGACAGCACTTTTGGCGAGTCCTGCCAAAACCAAACCGAACAACCGATGGGTCGGCAGCTGGGCTCCACTTCTGCTGCAGAAGAACACAAGCAGAAGTAAACCCCAAAGCAAGGGGGGATGCGGTGTAGTTCAATGCAGTTTTCTCCAGACTATAGTTTAGGAAAGAGATGCAATCAATGCCTATTTTCAGGCAGAATGAAGGTACGCGGCCAGCGGTGGGGAGCTAGTACCTCTGCCCCTCTGCCCAGCTTGCAAAGTAACAGCAGCTACAGGACAAAAAGGGATTAACTGTGCCCGTGCCTCTTCGTGAGAAACACACAGAGTCTTTACCACAAGACTACCGAGATTTGAAGACTGAAACGTGCCTCCGATACTTAAATCTGATTAATAACAAAAAGAAACGTACGGCAGCCGTTTCTGTAAAATATTTTCTTGTCCTTGCTGGGAAGGGAGAGATGGCGAGATGTGGGCCCATCTGGGCATGCACCTGCCTTTATCTTTGCTGTGTTTGATATGGTGAATGGCAGCATGCGGGTCAGTAGGGCTCTGATATGTTCAAGGATGCTAGTCACGAAAATATATACAGGGATCTGTTTCACACATCAAAGAAAACTGAGATTTCTGTAAAGAAACCTGGTGGAAATCAAGCTCTGTATTTAAAACGAAGCAAAATTCAGCTGCAGGAAACACAGCATTAGAAGTAAGCATTTCTTTACACAGCGCAAGCAGGGAAGGAGCAAAGGCAGCAGAGGGGCTGCTTCTGCAAGCCGTGGGAGCTGCAGCAGCTCCGCACCAGCCGAGCTCACCTGGCCCCCGCGCTACAGAGATGTTTTGCTACGTCCTGCTGCCCCCCCTCTTCCCTGCTCTGGGAAAGCTGGTGACTAACGAGGTGGCAGAATTTGCAGCCAATAAAGACCATTATTAATTATCTGGGTGCGGAGCACCCCGCTCTGAGGCTGCCGGTGCAGCACCTGCTCCTGGACCTTCAGACTTCAGTCGCTCAAGGTTAAGGGTCTGTGTTTTTAAAATGCCTCCACCGTGCCAAAGGCACTTTGGCTGTAAAATAAACCCAGCTAAATAATAACTTGCCCATGAAACTGAGTTGCTTCCTGTATTTCCTTGGTGCCAAATGCCTCCTACCCAGCTGTTCACTCTACCTTTTCCCATGACATACTGCACAGACAGCAAAAATTCACTGTATAGGGTCAAGTCTTTAAAATTTGTGGGATGTGGTAAAGAGCATGCAGCAGCTGGCTGGCCGGAGAGGGGTCACTGTTTGCAGGAACTCGCCGTATTTGACCAGAAAACACACAAATGCAATCAAATCCATCTGACTCCAAGTATACCTGAAGCTCTTGAGTGAAAAAACCACACCACCTATTCTAGAACCCATACCACACACAGCATGTGGGACCGGGGCGATGATCTATACAGCCCAACTCTATAGGTACACCTACCTCATCTTCTCCCAAAACACCAGCCTCCCCTCCCCAACGGCGCTCGCTCTGATGGAGGCTCATGCCCTCGCACCGCACAGTGACCAAGTGGTAAGATTTCACTTGTGCTTCAATGTATAGGGCTTTAAGGTGTTCATTGCATGCTGACTCCTTGCAAGCAGTACTTGGGGAAAAAATGAAATTTAACTTATTTGACCTTTTCCTCTGAGGCTGCATCCATCACAGCCAGCACCGAGCACACCACGGGCACAGGAGCTACAGCCCAGCCACAGCTAAACCAGCTACAGCTGTAACTTCCAAACTGTCTGTACTGGACTCATTATTCATTAACCAGAAAATAAGTAATTCTGTAATGTCCCTGGCTAAGCATACTGGAGAGCAAAGTTCATGTAAGCTTCCAAGCAAGTGCTTTGAACGCTAGGAATCAGAGCTGCTTGAGAAGAACACTATTAAATCACTTCATTGCCCTCAAATCCCTCCGACCCTTTCCCACAAGCTTGCAGCTACTGGAAGAGCCAATTCTGCCAGCAGCGCCTGGCAGGAACACTATGCTATGGATGGAGAAGCTTTCTGAAAAACTGAAACTGCCAGAGAAGGCGCCCTGACTGCCCAAAGCAACCCCACCGCCTGCTTTCTCAATCAGAAATCACTAACCATCCTGAGTATCAGCCTGTTCACATTGGAGAAGAAAATACTAGTGGAGCCTTCTGTAAATGGCCAAGGCTGTAAACCAGGGAAAAATCTGACCTGGTTTCCAAGAGTAAATCTGAAGACGAAGAGCTCAAGAGATATTAAAAAAATATTCACAGATTGCCCCGTGCGGCACCCCGGGCACCAAGTCCCGCAATGAGACTGGGTCCACTCGGTGCACGAGTGACGAGCACAGACACCTCCGTGCCCAAGCGCAGGTCGGGCTACCGGTGCTGGGTAGGGCTGCTCACTGCTGCTGGAAAAAGCCTTGCAATGTGGGTCTTGCAATGGTGCCTGGGGTATGTGCTGTGCCTCGGTGGTGGCAAGAAGCCCAGCGAGCGTGTCCCCAGGGAGCGGCACTGGAAGACAGCCTAGCTCACGGGAATTAACTGGATGCCAACGCCTTGCTCCAAAGAGCAAAACTGGTGCTTGTGCTTGAACCTCTAATTAATGTCAGATCTGAGCATCATTATCTGGAATTAAAGCAGAAGCAGGTTAAGTTCCAGCCCAAAAAACCCCAGCGTAACAAAAAACCGTGTCTTAACGTTTAAATTAATTTCAAAGCACAGGTGGTGAAAGAGAAGCAGCCCTGCTTTGGGGTTAGGACCTGCTAGATCAGCTCAAGCCCTCTTGGGCAAGCGCGAGTGGCACCGACTCAGTGCAGCGGTCGCCTGCTTAGGTGGAAAAGAGCAATTTTGTGTCAGGACAACTGGATTAGGTGCAGCGGACAGGGAGCTGCCCTGGAGGCAGGGGGAGGCAGCTGGGCCAAGGGGCTCCTGCGCCCCGGGAGCCTGCCGAGGCGCCCGGCTGAGCCCTGCGAAGCGAAAGGAAACCCTGCAGCCCCTTCACCTCAGCCGCAGGATCACACCTAACCCCAGCTTTCCATTTGCTCATCATCACACTTACAGACTCATTCATATCACCCTGGCCTGATGATCTCCTTTTTCACCTGTGCTGTGGACACATTCACTTTTCCACCATCAGCTCCATTTTAAGACCAAGCAGGTGACCGGGTCTGGGATCCTCTGTTCGCAAGGTTTACCACGTCCCTGCAGATCAAGAAAACCGGTGCTGAGCTGGCATCTCCCAGCCTGTTCCTTTCAAGCAGCACTAACAACAGGATTTGATGCAACTGCACAAATCCAGCGCTTAATCCTGTACCATCAAGTTTTGCTCCTCAACTGAGTTCTTGACCTGAAGATGTTTCTTCACTGAGCTTTCCTGATGGCATGTCCTGCCTTGTCTTTCCTAATACAGAGAAAAATGTTGGGTACAAAAATAATCATCTCAAGTTTAACTGAACTGCTTCTTTTCAGGCTTTCATCAGTGCCTGTTTTTGTTGTTTTAAAACCAAATTCTGCATTTTTTCCAAATGTCCATGACAATTTTAAAACAAAACAAGTATCTTTCTTTTCCATCTGGCTTACAGATGGGAACCTGGCACTTGGTTTCCATCTCTGAACGTGCTATTGCCTCTCTGGCGCGCCCTGGGCCCTGTGGCAAACCCCACCGCTGCGTCCCATCCGAATCCGGCACAGAAGGTTCTTGTTTGGCATCTGCCAACACAAGTTGTTTGCTGCTCATTAAGAAGGAATAGCATTTCTCCTCCCTTTGCTCCATTTACTGTCTCCCTGAGAGCAACTGCTAACTCCAAACCACAGATTATGAGTTCACAGCCAATCCTGGGATAATCTGGCCTCCCTCCAGCAGCGAGTGCTGTGGCACTGCCTGTGCCGGCGGTGGCTACCGGGCATCAACCACGCAGCCGTGCCAGCCCACGGGTTACAGCCGGGCACGTCTGCATGCAACACGTGGGCTGCAGCCAGGCTGCCGCTAGTGCTCGCCCACGGCCAGGAGCAGGACAAGCTTCCCAAGCACCTCCTGCCTTGATTTGGTGTTGTGAGGGATCCCCGGCAACTAAGCGTGACCGCCGGCACAAATGGCAAGAGACAGGCACACAAAGGCGTCGTGCGTGCCAACGGCTTTGCTTTGGGCACGTGAGAGGAGACTGGCATCCCCTGCCCGCATCCTGCTCTCCCCTAACCTGGGGTCGCTCCCCACTCGCCTCCCTCCCCACATGCTTCAATGCAGCTGAGCCCACGTCTGCACACCTCCGGCACAGACCGGGTCCCCGGGGCACAGACCCGCAGCCACGCACCTCTCGGTCAGGACCTTTCCTGGATGTGTCCCCGTGCAACATTCTTTGGTGGCAGATATTGGTGCTGAGTCACAGGGACTCGAGACGAGGGCCAGACGCTCGCTCCCTGCCGTGCCGTGCACCCCGAGCGTGAGCCATCGGCGGTGAGCAGGGCGTCCCTCGGCACGCTGCTCGGCCGAACGAGCCCACCGGCTGCCGAACGCAAACGCTGGCTAGCGCGAGGATGAGCCCGCTAGTCCTCAAACCCCCTCACCCAACACAAAAGAGCAGCAGCAACCCTGCAGCTATAGAGGAATTGTGTTTTCCTCCTCTGCAAGAGCTCCGCGCTCCCTGCCAGCGAGGGCAGAAAGACAGACAGCGCGTCCCTGCCGCTGCGCCGCGGCACGGCCAGAAAACCCAAAGAAGCGCTTACATGACCTGTCACCACCGATGTTCCCGCAAGACACCCTGTACAAAGGATGCCATTGTACGGTCTTCAAAACCGAGCCAACAGCTTGGCTGCAGCCTGGGGGCCAGGCTGGCGCAGGAGCCGGGCGCAGCAAGCCGGGCACACCGCAGGCAGCGACCACGGCACCTGCCTCGCACCAACTCGCCTAACCCAGCGCCGACGGCCACCAAAGCCGCCAGCGTGGCTGGCAGCACTGGTACAGGGTGCTGGGACCAGCAAGGGCCCACCGCTGCCCTAGCCCCAGCCGGGCTGTTTGCGTGTTTACAAAAAATTGTCGATGCCCCCATCCGCAGCGACGCTGGGAACAAGCGATTGCAATGGATGGAAAGTTCACCGGGACGGTCAGCACGCTGGCAGAAGGAAACTACCGGGCTTCTATTTTCAGCCTTTGCTACCTCCTCCACAGACGAGCCCTCTCCAAACAAAACAACCTGAGGTCTCAACGGCAAACCTGAGATAATACGGACGAGCGGCTCCCGCCGAGGCCCTTCACCCCACGCATCCCTCCCTCTCCCCGGAGCACCGCATCCACCCGCACCCCTTCCCCGGCTGCTTGCTGCTCCCTGTCCCCCCCAAAACCCCGGCACAGCCTCTCCCCGGGGAACTGGGGAGGGGGGGGGGAGGAAAGTCTCCGCGGCCGCGCACCTCGGTGACGATGGTGGAGCGGTAGACGTCGCGGCTGTACTCCCAGCCGTCCAGGCAGGGCTCCTGCTCCAGCGACCCCAGCTCCACGTCGGAGCCGGGCCGCAGCCCCAGCGCCGAGAAGTTGGCGAGCGCGGCCAGGCGGTACCGGCGGCAGCGGCTCGGCGCCGCCCGCCCTTCCCGCAGCTCCAGCGGGATGCTGGCGTTGCGCCATTCGCCGCTCAGGTTGGCCCCGCGGGGCACGGCGCACCGGTGCTCGGGGGTGCCGGCCAGGAAAACGGCCGACATCCCGTTGAAGCCGTTGGGAACGATGCTGGCGCTGAGGAGGAAGAAGACGAGCCGCTGGAAGACGCCCCACTCGCCCAGGAAAGCGGTGGCCGCATCGTAGTCGCGCATGGCGCGGCCCCCGCCGCTCTTCCGCGCCTCTGCGCGCACCGCGGATGCCCCGCGCGGCGGCCCCGCCCCGCCCCACCCCGCCCCGCCCCGCGGAGGCGGCGCGTCCCCGCTCCCGGGGGGGGAGGCAAGAGGGGACGGCAGCATCCCCGGAGCCTTCCCCCGGGGCCGGAGGGTACCTCGGCACCCGCGTTTGCCCCGCAGCCGGCTCCCGAGCTTTCCAAGGAAGTGTTTATCCCTCGTTTTGTTTGGGGTTTTTTTTGTTTTTTGGGGGGTTTGGGGTTTTTTTTGGGTTTTCGGGTTTTTTTGGTTTTTTTTTTCTTCACCCCCAGATTTATTTCAATTTATTTCATTTTATTTCAATTTATTTCAATTTACTTCAATTTATTTCAATTTATTTCATTTATTTCCCTGGCGGCAGGCTTGGGGACCCACAGCAGGCAGGGCTGCGCCCGTACTGGCAGCTCAGCATCTGTGCCCAGTAAGAAATTGGCGCCCAGTGGGATTGTCCGGGAGCACCGCGATGGCCCCGCCATCCCCGAGCCTCCCACACCCCACCCCCCCCCCCCCGCGGAGCCCTGAATCCAGCCCCTTCTGGAATCCGAACCAGGTTTCCCCCCCCTCACCCCATAATGCTGCTGCAAAGATGGACGAATAGCACGGCCCAACGCGCTCTGCGAGCGCTGGGCGAAGCCGAGAGTCACAATATAATCGTGAATAGATAGGAAACCAGAACAGTTATCAGTCAAGGTGTGAGCTGGGGGGGCTGCCGTGGCCGGCGGGAGCACAGCCGGGGTGCAGCGGCAGCGGGGTCTCTGCCCCCGGAGCTGCCCGGCAGCGGCACCCCGTGAAACGCAGGCAAAGCTGGAGGCAGGAGTGATGTGAGCCCCTCCTGCACCTTGGCACGGGGAAAAATAAGCATCAGATGCAGCTTCGGAAATCAGCCGCGCTCACAGCCCCTGAAAATCTGGCATTCTCTGCAGCCCAGGATTTGTTTCCCAGTGGTGTTTACGCAGCAGACAAGGTCAGCAGGGTCTGCTCTGAAGGAGCCTGTAGCAGCTCTGGCCTCGGGAGAGGAGCTTTTTATATTCTGGTTCCCTAACTTAACTATTACTGCTTTACACGTGACTCTTGGCTTTGCCTGGAGTCAGATATGTAGAGAGCTGGTAAAGCCATTTCTGAAATCTGAGCAACGCTGTCATCTTCTGAAATAACTCAAGGGGCACTCAGAAACACGGTGGTGTTTAAAATACGCACAGCGCTTGACTTGCTTGAATGATACAGCTCCCTGGAGGTGTACAGCGGGATGCCTGCTCGGGAATGAGACAGTTGGAGCGTGCAGAGCTGACGATGCCTGTGCTGGCGGTGGGTGAGGGCAGGCTGGGGAAGCATCTCTCTGGCAGAGATGATCAGAGGGTTACATGGAAGGTGGAGGCACAGACGCAGGAGCGATCGCTGCGGCAGCACCTGGGGAGGAGAAGCAAATGGCAGCATTTATCCGGGCCAGGCAGAGATCTGCTGCTACTCAGGATAAGGGATGGAGAGCCGATGTCATGCAACAAATGGGGAAGGTTTAGATGCCTCCTGCTTGGAGAGAGGCTGGAGGTGGCATCTCGATGCCAGGCCTGAGCCACCCCACAGCCAAAGCTGTCCCCAGTGATAAGAGGGGAGTGGGACCCGGGGCGGGGGCCGATTCGGGCAGATCAGGGGCTCAGCAGCAGGCAGCAGCCGTTTGTTGCCCTGCCCTGCCTTGGGGCTGTGCAAGAACCGCAGTAAAGACAGGCAAGGCACGCCTGCTCCCATGAGGAAATAAGGAATTGGGAGTGTATTGTCTTAAGCATTAATGTTAATGCAATCTTAATAATTATTCAGTCAACAGTAATAACAGGAATAATTTGCAGTGCTCATAAAGAGCTGTGGTTAGACTGCAAATGTAGCATATCAAAAGTAAGTGGTAGACATGTATGACATGCTCAGGTTTATCTGGTTTGCAGATGAATCCTTAATGTATTATAAATTTCATGCGTTCAACATGAAAACACCATGGGGGTTTCTCTTATATTGTGAATCTGCATAAATTAGTAGTTATAGAAATACCTTGTGTTCTAGCCAGCTCTGCCACAGCACCACTAGCTACTGCATAAAATCATTTTAGCACAGTGATGCCGCTCTCCTGCCAGCCTTTGCTGGGTGCTCCCCAGATTGCAAACCCCACTTATGATCCAACATCAGGGATACTTCAACCCAGGCATGGAGATTATGAAAACCACATGGAATTAGTGGTCAGCAAATAGCTCGGGCAGTTGCGGAGCAAATTCACTGCAGAGGAAGGACCAGTCCTAATTCTCCCAAATGACCCCTCTGAAAGCAGTCGGTGCATTTCCCTGCAGCCTTCTAAAACACGCTGTCAGCTATTAGATGAAGAGCAGCGTGTGGGAAACGAGGTCGGAGAGATTCCTGTAAAGTGAAATCGGATGCTGAGGAGCCGGCAGAGCAAGGAAGTACCTCTGTCACAGGGGGAGAAGGAGCAAATCTTTGAATAGCTGAAAAACCACCTCTTGTGCAAATATGTTGTTCTTGTGCAATCAAGTTTTCTAACGTGGCCTAAACTAGTCAGGCAGGGGCCGGGGGAGGAGGAGGCACCGATGGGCTGCTGTGCTGCTGCAAGCTGCCCCGTGGCCGTGGAGCAGCCCGGCTCCTGCCCCGTGTGACACTGCTGCCCGTCACGGCCATCACCAGAGCTCCTGGTCTGCTCCGGGTTAGGGTCGTTACTGCCCACGGCAGCTCCGCTTTCTCTTCTGCGTGGGCAAGGCCCCTGTCAAGGGATCCTCTGCCTGCGTGGGACTACTGCGTCATCCTCCCAGTAGCCATCTCGAGAGCTGGGAACTAAGAAAACACGTGATAATTTGGAGTTTTGTAATTCTGTGTTGTTTGCGTAGCACTCAGATCATGTGGAAGCTTGCTTATTGATGGGGCAAAGCAAAATCCATTTTGTAAGTGTCTTTGTTGAGCCTGCAGAGTGGCCTTCCAGGAGCTCTGTGCCCAGGTGCTGGAGCACATCTGCCACCTGGCTGGAGCGTGGTACGGCCGTGCTCTGCCCAAAGCCCTGGACTTACTCTCCTACCTGCCTGCTGTCAGTGCTGGAGCAGCTGCAGCCGGTGATCACGTCCATCAGGGCCACTGGACTGATGGCATCTGGGAAAAAGTGATCTTTGGCAACTCTTGAAAGGGCTTTTGACTCATTTCAGCCTTGCTGCTCTCTCAGTGGTGCATTTACCCACGGAGCCGTACCGAGGATGGCCCAGTGCAAGGTTCACTTGAAAGCATATCAATTTACAGGACTTAGAGCTTTTAGGGGCAGTTGTGGCCATCGCTTCCCAGTTCCTGGCAGTGGTGTGTGAACTTTTCCCCTCCTAAGCATGGCTGGGCAGACAAGCACTCAGCGTGATTTTTTTTTCAGTATTTGCGGTAGGAATCCCGTAAAAGAGATGGAGCCAGGGTGCCTGTAGCACGCATGTGAGGATTGGGATAAACCCCCCAAAACGCATCTCCTCAAGTGGAGTCAGCTTTCCCGAGACCATCCACCGCTCACCAAGGACTTAAATAATTTTACCTGGTGTAATGTCACTCTGCTCAGGTAAGAGACATCGCTTTGGCCCTGCCGGCAAGGAGGGTCCTGCGCTTCCATCGCAGCTCTGCAGCAGGAGCAGATGCATTGAGGCATCCCGCCGGGAAGAGCAGGACCCCATCCTGCTTCCTTGGCCCCTCAGCCTTTGGGTCAGGGCACAGGGATGTGGGTCAGGGCGAGCAAAGCTGCATCAGAGCAAGACAAGGCAAGGGATGCTGCCGGAGCAGAGATGGGATGTCTGCCAGCACGCAAGTGCCCAGGGGACGAGCTCAAAGCCATCGCTGCGGCTTAAAGCCGCCTCTCCCGGAGCAGCCTTTGCCAGAAGCGCTGCCCCCCGGGTGGGTTTGACTCTTCCCACCCGGGAACCACCCCACAACGCCGGGAATCCTCCCTCCCAGCGCAGGTTCTTCTCCCAGCCTGCCTGAAATCGCTGGCTATTTCGGTTTCCATCACTAGATGGTGCAGGAGAGAGGCGCAGCGCCCCGCGGGGCTGGGCTGGGCTGAACTGGGCTGAACTGGAGCGGGGCTGGAGCTCAGCCTGCCCCCGTGCCCCCCATCTGCCTCTATGCACCTCATGTACCCCCTACACATCCTATACAGCCCCAGGTACCCCCATTTACTGCTGTCTACCCTATGCATCCCATACAGACCTTATCGCGCTCTACAACTACCTGAAAGGAGGTTGTAGCGAGGTGGGTGCTGGTCTCTTCTATCAAGTAACTAGTGATAGAACGAGAGGAAATGGCCTCAAGTTGCGGCAGAGGAGGTTTAGATTGGATATTAGAAAAAATGTCTTTACTGCAAGGGTTGTCAGGCATTGGAACAGGCTGCCCAGGGATGTGGTGGAGTCACCATCCCTGGAGGCGTTCAAAAAACACGTAGATGTGGCACTTCAGGACATGGTTTAGCAGACACGGTGGTATTGGGTTGATGGTTGGACTCGATGATCTTAAGGGTCTTTCCCACCTAAACGATTCTATGATTCCTCTGCACATCACCCCCCCGATACATTCCTTTGCATCCCAGGCACCCCCTGCAGCCCCCAAGATGTTCAGAAACGCCCTGGGACACGCTGCCTGGCGAGCTGGGAGACTCCAACCTGAGGACAGATCAGACACCTCCTGGGAGGGACGTGGGTGGCTGGTGCTGCCTGGGGACAGGAGCAGGGACCAAGTGGCCTCCTGAGGTCCCCTCCGGCTGGCTTTTCCCATGACGGTGCTCAGTGTCCCTCCGGTGAGCCCCAGCCACCGAGCCCCAGCCCCGCTGTGCCGTGGTGCCGCAGTGCCGGCAGCTTGCATCTCCTCTGAGTCAATCAGCTCGGGGAGGACAGACGCTTGCCACTGGCCTCCTGGCACCCCTCAGGTTTGGGAGTGAAGAACTAGGGTGTTTCTTCAAAAAAAAAAAAAAAAAAGTAGTTGTTTTCATTGACAAAGCTAAAAGCCTGAACCGTGCTTGAGCAGCATCTCTGCACAGCAAGAGCGAGCGACCCTGCGCACATTAACTGCCCAAAGCAGCAGGGCTGGCCGCAGCCCAGGCCCTCCCCACCAGCTCTCCCTGCACGAAGGAACTGCTTTAGGACTATGTAAAAATTCAAAATATTTAAATGTCCCGCTGCGAGAAGCTGCTCCCAGGCTGGGGGAGCTCTGTGGGTGTTTCCTGACAGTCTGTGCTTTCCCAGGGAGAAACAGAGAGGCAAAATAACTTGCAGATCAGTTCCCTTACAGTCAGGAGCAGCTTTGTGTGTTTTATTATACATGTGGGGAAGATTTTTTCCCCTGAAGTAATTAAAATAGCCTTTTTCACACATGAGAAAGGGAGGAGGGGGAACTTTTCCAGAGAGGCTCTTTACCTCCCCTCCTATGGCACAAGGACTTTTATCCTAATACAAATGGACAGGCTGAGATTTTTTTTTAAGGTCCCTGGGGCAGCCATCCAGTAACAAAAGCAAAGTTAAACAATTCCAAACAAAAGCAGCAGAAGAAAGGGGGTGTGGTGGTGGAAATAATGCCTGGCTAAGTAGGAAACTTTAATGATGATACATGGAAAAAGTTAAACAATTAGAACTTGAATCAGTTTGGCCCCTGTCCCACCTCATTTAGTTAACAAACGGTGCCCTTCATCATGTTTGATCTTACCCATCTTGCAAGAAGACCGGAGGAGGCTCCCGGGGTTGGGCAGGTCAGACGGTGGCTGCTGCGTGGGCCAGAGCTGCCGTGGGGACAGCGGGGGGGTCTCGGAGGGGTCCCAGGGCTGCCCGGGCACCCTGCGTCCCCCTCTTCAGTCTCACACCCGGGGATCGCCCGGCGGAGCCCAGCCGTGGGGCTGAAGCCTCACAGCAGCGGTGCCCAGGGCAGAGAGGCCGGGGGTCGCGGTGGCTATAATGTATAAATGCATCTGACATACGTACGCGTTCAAGGGTGACTAGAAAAATCAGTAATTGGAGAGTCCTAAGCATGTTAATTATTTGAATATGTGCACTAATTAAACATGGAGTTACACAGACCCAAACTGTATGGAAATCTTTCGTGCCACGTGGGGATCCTCAGAGGCTTTGTCTTCTTAAATATTTTAGGCACACACAAGCAACAATTTCCACATATGAATACTTTCCAAATAAAACCTTTTAGATTAAATATCTATTGGAGGCACTTAACTGACATTACTTCTGACTTTCCCACATACCAGTGAATCAAATGGCAACCAACTATTAAAACCAGACCTGTTGAGATCTAGCTACATAAGCATCCCTCTATGATACAGCTGCTAAATCCCAGCAAGCCTGCCCTCACCCTCCTGGTCCCCCGTGCTCCTACCACCCAGTGGGTTTCTGTGGCTCAGGGGTCAGGAATGACGGGGTGGGACAGGGCTTTTGGGACTGGTTTTGTCCCCGCCGTGCCGATGCCGCAGCTCCAGGCTCCCTGTGCTGGCCCATTATGGGGAATGAGCCCGAGCAGTGCCGCAGCCCGCACCGTGCAAGGGGATTTTCAGGAATGCTGTTTGCTTACAGCTGTACCGTGGTTTACATCATCCTTGGGGAGAAGGGTGTTTGCCAGCCCGGGTGCTGCCCGGATCCTGCCCGTGGTGACGGGGCAGGTGACATCCCCAACCCCAAAGAGCTGCGGCTCCTGGTCTGGCGAGAGCCTGGGCCGTCAGGTGGGAGAAGGTACCCTCGGAGCGGCACCACGGCTGGTTAAACGCTGCTCATAAACCTGATTCATCAGCCTTATGCAGGGGCAGACGCAGTCAAGCTCTGGACCATCGCAGGACGAGCTGCATCACGCTGGTGGAGAAGACCCGAGCACCCCTGGGCATTCATGAAACGGGCAGAGACACGATGACCCTTCCCGTCTCTGCACCTGATGGGACGTAAGGTCCCAGGAAGGTCTCATGAGTTAAGAAAAAAAACAACCAACACCCCACCAAAACACAGGCCAAACCTCAGACAAGGTTCTCAATGCACAATGCTGTGAGAAGCGCAGCTCTCCGGCTCTGAGATGGTTTTTGAAGTTTATCCAGCATCCTCCTTATCTGGATGACGAGGGACCCCCGCACATACAGGTACTGCCACGGGCGAGACCCAGCCGGGGACCAGGCAAAGGCCAAGCTAAGTAACGCGAGACATAAAACTGACAATACAATTTTATTTCGTATTTCATACAAATGGTGCCCTCCCCGCGTTTTACAGAGTTAAATAGCATTACCTGGTGACACAGGAGGCTCGCTTGCGGCAGGTCCTGCAAACCCCATAGTGGGAATGAGATGGCCTGAAGCCAGGAATCAATGTGCCTCGGGATGGGGTTGTGCGAGGCGGCTCCAGCTTCAAGCTCCATGGGGGGGATCAAATGAGTTGGTTACTCCTAAGAAATGGTATCACGAGACAACCGCATGGAAAAACTGATTTGTGGGAATTTGGGTTCAAATTAAAAGAAAAGCCCCATGCCCAGCACTCCCAGTGCTGTACTGGTACAGCAGCTGGGCAAGACCAGCAAGGATGCCCCGCCAGCAGCCTGCTCAGTTAGGTGTGCAAAATGAGGGCAATGGAACAATTTATGAATTTCTAAGGTGTTCCCTGGGCCAAGGCTGCAGGACGCTTGGCATCCCCACAGGACACAACCGCCGCGCAGATGGAGCCCAACAAGGGACAAGAGCTGCAAAGCATGACACGCAGCCCCAAATGGCAGCTGCGGCCGTCTGCTGCCGTGGAAAATGGGAAAAGCCCCCTGCGCCATTCGTGTCATGAGTTTTCCATTGCTCAGCCGAGCTGGCTTCAGTCCTGGGTTTGGGTGAAGCCTGAACTTTCAAGCTACGGGCACCAGAGCTTGGCCCAGCAACACGTGAAGTTAATGGAGGAATTCAGAACAAATGTTTCTGACGATGGAAAACTAAGGAGCTCCAAGCAGAGGCTTGCAAACAAGGGCAGTAACACTTCCCACCTGATCATTGTTAGTCTCGTCATCATTTATAGCTGTCCCAAGTATTTCCCTTCAAATGATCCAACCTACCGAGCAAGGCTTTGCAAACACAAGAAAAACGAGGCTCAGTGCTGTGATAAAAGTTTCCATGTGTTACTCGTACTTTAATAATTACAAATCCTGATGGCAGAAGGAGGGGGAGGTGGATGTTCTGCTACCAGCAGGAACATGCACAGTCAGCCCAATCCTGCTGGGCACAGGGCAGGAGCTGCTCCAGTCCCTGTAAGGCACTGCATGAAGAGGTCTAGATGTAGCCCAGTAACACCCTAAAATCCTTACTCCCTTTTGGGGTGCAGAACCTGTAGGAAGAAATTGCGTGCTCAGCCCCAACCAGGATAATGTTCCCGACCCTCCTCCAGTCCCAGATTTCTCAGACCCCTGTTATGGAGAGCCAGAAGGGGAAGGAGTGCTTTGGCCATCACCCCATCTCTTACTTTCCTTCTCCACGGAAGGGAAGCAAGCATAGATGTTTCTTTTTCTCCCCCACGTCCTCCCTCTCTCAGGTGAGGAGGAGGAAGGAGGCTGTCGCAAAGCAGAAGTAACCTCGTGGTACCAAACACACGGCCCCTACCACCACGCGCAGTGGCATCCAGCAGCTGCGTGAGTAAACTCTGTTTCTCTCTCCCCTCCAAACACTAACATGAAAAAAAACCCCACTTCTCCAACAAAGCGACATCCCAAGATCCTCAAAACCTCCTCCCCATCAAATAAAGTGGATGATGGACCTGGCTGAAAGCGCAGCCTTGGGATACAGGTATAAATCCAAACCCACTGCCTCTGGACTCGGGGCTCACCCCCACTCCGGTTACTTCCTAAGTGCCTGGAGGGATTTCATCACCGCTTCCCTGCTGGGAGGCAGACCCAGATGGCAGCAATCTGGGGATCGAGAAATAAAGGACTACAAAAATACAGCAAAAGCTGGGGAACAAGAGCCAGAAGAGCCAAAGCAAGGACAGCTGGGGGGCAGGAGCATGGGAGGTGGGAATAGCCAAGGTGGGCTCTGTGCTATTTCAGTGTCCTTTAAAGGTGTGTTCGGATGATTAGATGACAGAGAACAACTGAATAAGAGTGGAGGAAGGACGAAAAAAGCTTCATCGCACGCTCAGTGTGGAGATCTCTCGGGGAACTTGGATCGGTCTGTGTCAGCCTCAAACTGCAGTGCCCTGACCCAGGGAATTTCACAGCAAATACTGTTTTAAGAGACTGCCCTTCCTTGGCACATCTGCGGGGATGAGGCTGAGCCGGGGACCCCAACCCACCGGTACCACGTCCCAGACTCCTCAGGGGGTCGGTTTTTAATCACCGGGGCAGCCGGAGGGCAGGATATTAAGGTCAGGATATAGGATTCAGCTTCTTTTGTTAAAGTGCCTTATTTTCTTTGAGCTTTTAAAACATCTTCCTCACTTTTTCAGCAGAGGGGGGCAATAAAAAGGAATACTGGTTTTATATGAAACAGAGCAGAGAATTAATCAATATTTACACAGATCTTGGATAAGGTTATGGCACAGACTAATAACCCAACACAGCAACCCAAAAAGCAGAGTGTCAAAAAGAAGGGAAAAACCTGTTTGTATGCTTTCAACACCATCCCCCGGAGATCCCAAGTGTAAACGGTTTTATCTAGGAAAAGGCATTTTAACTTGGGCTTTGGTAATCGGGGTTGATTACAGCCACATTGTGCAGCCGGCGGGGAGGACGTGGGTGGGCGCGCGGCCGCCCGACCTCTCCAGAGCACAGCCTGGGTTTAGACAAGTTCAACTTTAGCGTTTGGATAAACAGCCACCACGTCATATCCCTCGGGGGGCTTAACCCTCTCCTTCGCGTGCGTCTCGCAGTACAGCTGCTCTTCGATGAAGAAATACCCTCGCTGCTTCAGGTTGAGGCCACAGTCGTCGCACATGAAGCACTCGGGGTGGTAGAGCTTGTCCCGAGCTTTGACGATCGTGCCCCTGGTGAGAGACGGGGAGAGCTCGGGTGAGATGGAGAAACAATGAGCGTCAACAGCTTTTCCTGCTGCCTCGAGTAAAACGGAGTAAGTGAAGGAAAGCGGCATGTAGGGGCACGTAAGGGTGTTATCGTGGGTTCCCGTCTCAACAGCTCAGCCCACCCAAAGCTGCCACCCGGCTCCAGGCACGGCTCCGCCGTATTTCTGCGGGAAGGGATGCTCCGTTCCCATTTGTCCGCACCCACTGCGGCATCGCTCCACGGCTCGATGCAAAACAGAGCCTCAAATATCTACGCCCAGCCTGGATCCGAACATCGGGAACCAGCATCTTCCAAGCGCTGCTGGCAGGGCTGGGGCCGTGCACACGCAGGCATCACGGCTTTTGGAGCGGAGACCCTCAGCTCACAGCACCAGCAAGAACGTGGTTACAGGCATTTGCAGAGCAGACTCTCAGCCAGCAAATCTAGCTGGAGCAGAACGTAAATTACAACAGAACATAAATTACAACACAATGAAGCAGAAAACCGCCTCTATCCTCTGAAATCAGACCTGACATCCATCTGTCGGAGACTAACTCTTCAACAAACAAACAAAAATAATCTGCAGACCCCTTCTACCTGACCCTCAGAGCGTTTCTTCCTCCGTAGGGCAGCGAAAGAGTGCCAGCACCGCCAGCGCTATTCATAGTCCCTGGGCAGTTACTATGATAAGCAGGGCAGAAAACATCCCATGAATCATCCCCGTTTTGCCACACGATTCCCTTAAAAGGGGCAATCCAAGCCGTATTCCTCAATTCCAGGTTTATATACGGTTAGCAAAAACCAGAAAGGGCTTCAAGGTATTCTGCAAGGCTCCGGCGAGACGCGACACTTACACGATGCCGTTCCCGCAGCGGGTGCACTCGGGGAGCATCTGCAGCCCAGACATGGCACCGCCAAGCTTTGACACCGGGGACTTGATGTTTCGGGGGTTGCCGAGTTTGTCGAGTTTTTCACCTGCCAAGAATTTTAAACAGACACAGATTGAAAACTTGTCTTCTTGGCACTCCCCCCCCCCCCCCTTTTTTTTTTTTTTTTTCCTTAAGGAGTCAGATGAGTCTCTGCATGTCACAACAGAACCTGCAACTTGCTCCTAAGGAAGTAAGGAGCAAATAGCGAGACCAACTATCTCAAAAGTCACACAGCATTTGGGTGTGCAGATGACCGCGGGACACTGTGCTGACCCTCTGCTGATCCTAACGAGGCACAGAGGGTGGCAGAAGCCCTCGGCTGCATCAGCAGATGATCTATCCACGTGATGGCACCAACTCAGTACATATACCTTGTCAAAAGGCAAAGCAGCCTTAATTTAGAGATGAGATGAATTTGGCTGCAAAACTATCTAGTGAGTTAAGAAAGATAAATAGCAAAAATCTCAGAAAAGCTCCAGAAAGAAGAGGTTCTCTCACACCACCATTTCAGGTGCACTTGGTAGATCCACCATCAGTCAAGGAGACAAAGGTGAAAGCCTTTGGAGAATAAGGCAAATTAAACCAAACAATAATAGAATTACTTGCACTTTTTTCCCTAGAACACTCATTTAATCTCAATCAATCTAAAATAAAACACTGTGATAGAAGATAAGGTCTTCTGGGGCACCAAGCCTCCGTTCATAAAGGTCCAGTGACGGGGAAAGGAAGCAATGAAGATTTTGTGCATACGAACAATATCGTGGCAAAGTTTTCAGTGTTGCAGCCCCCCTCCTTAGAGATCATCTATCATCTGCCCTCATGCTTCGGACAATACAAACACGCTTGTTGCCAACCACTGGGACACTTAAAAGCTTCCCATATTCACTGCATGGTTTTTCATGGCTCACAACTGACCGGTCTTTTGGGTATATATTGACCTGTGGTTCCTCTGTGATGGCCTGAGGTTACAGAAAGGAAAACCTCATGAAAAAGGACAATGTATTTTACTCCATCAGCTGAGACAGTTTGGAAAAGCAGCAGAGGAGCTCTTGGATGAACAAGCCATTCTTCAGCGTTCAGACTTTGTACTCTCCCTGAGCCTCCACAGTATTTCAGCCCACGGTCAACCTTAAACGTGTGCTTAAAGCCCGCGACGCCCAGGAGCTCTCAGGAGGGGCACAGGCACCTTCTGACCCAGGTGTCCGTACGCACTGCGCCTGTTTTGGAAACTTCCACTTGGATTTTGCTCCAAAGTGCCCCCCACGGCTCCAGGAATGCCTCTGCCTTTCCTAAAGTGAATTGTTAGCACCTGGAACAGGCACATCGTCGCCGGCGGTCGCTCACTGATCCCGTGCAGGTTCACGCAGTACGTTTTGAAGGGCATCGCTCGGCAAAGCTTCATTCCACGGAGGTAGCCCCGCTCCCCGATCTGGCACATCTCGGGAGCACCCACGGTCCTGGGTTTGGCTGGGGAGGAGGGAGCACGCCCGACCCCAACACCCCCGGGGCCACCCTGGGGATGCGCAGGCGTCCTCGCACAGCGGACCCCATCTCCAGCCGTGACTCTGATCCAGAGACCAAGGCTGCCAACAGTTCTAGCCAAGCGAGTGAAACCAAAAGGACTAATTTCCCACCAAACCCCAGTATCCCGAGGTATAGTATAGAGTTTGGAGATGCTGAGAGCCTCGACACATGCGAGAATGCCTGCCCAGGAGCGGACCGGGGCTGCTCCACCCCAGGAGCATCTCCGAGCGTGCGGCTGGCTCCAGCCAAAGTCGCCTCTCGAGTCCTTCTGCTGCCTTGCTGGGAATAAACCAAAACAACTACTCAAGCTGTTGGCTTCCCCCAGCGTGAGATACGGCATGCTTGGACTAGACGCGCTCATCTGCCAACATTTAACAGTTAAGCTGTCACTGTCTCTCAGACAGAGTGCTTGGATAAGCTGCTTAAAAGAGAGGCGGGGTGGGGGAAGAGATTTTACAGCAAAATAAACCCTGCAGAGAGGGCTGCTTCCCATCTTCCCAAACGATGGATCATTTCCCTCTATTTCCAGCCCACAGTCTCATCGTAATTTATGGTCCTCAGGAAGGCAGCGAGATGCTTTAACTCCACAATCTTAACCATCGCTGTCCCCATTTGTGGCTGCAGCGCTCATCCTTCCCGCACCAAGGGCACCTATGGAGGCAACCGCTGCGATTCCGCCAGATCCTCAGCACGAAGCATTGCTCCTGAAGGGTGAGGGATGGGGCTGGTGATGCTGAAGAAAATACGGCTTCCAGTAGAAACACCTTCCATACAAAACAGGTCGTTGTCCAAGACACCCAGCTCCTCAGGAGAGGAGATCTTGACTTTAAAAGGACAACGCACAGCAGGCTCAGGCCAAAGTGTCTAATTTTAGGCTTAAGGAAAAAGGAGCAGGGGTGGAAGCTGTAAAACAACCTAGCAGGAACGCTCCTGGGGGTTTACACTGTGCCGAAACATTGCAGAGCTTTATGCCAGGAGGGATGCTTTTCACTTCATTTCTCATCCCTCGCGAAATAAACAGTGTCATAACGACCGAGGCACGAGCGAGACCGTGCCTGCGGCCAGTCGCACATCCCCGCTGCCCAGCACAGCCGAGAGGGAAGGGGTCGGTGGCAGAACCGGGGGGTCACACCTCTCCAGCCCCCCGCCACGCTGGCTGGTACCCATCAGCAGCACCTCGGGCTCCAACCGAACACACGGCGCTGCACTAGTGATGGGCTGGTGCCGAGAAACTGCCGGGAGAAGCAGACATCCAGGACTGGTTGGGACAGTCCCAGGGTCTGGGGACTGTCCTGGCACCAGTTTGTCCTCCCCTTCCCCCAGCCCACACCCTTTTCTTTCTCCCTTCCTCCCGAAGGGCAGCGCTGGGTTTCTGCCACCCCAGAGCCATGGGATGCAAGGGGAGGCAGCAGCAAACCAGGAAAGCTTCAATTTTGTTCCCATTCCCTGGCACAGAGAAGGGAGGAAGGCAGCAGTGTTATTAATTCGGATTAACACTGTCACTTCCTATTTGCTTCTTCCTAATGAGGAGACCTGGGGCTGCAGCAGGCACCTCACCGGGAAGCTGCTCGTGCTTACTCTTGGTGAGGGACGTGAGAGTACATCTGGAACTTGTAATTAACGTCAGTTTTCCTGCCAGTCTCGAAGGGGCTGTAATATTTACACCCAGTAATTCCAAGGCCGATCCCATCTCGTGCTTTGCAGACACACTGAAGTACCGCTGAGAAAACTAAAATTGGTAGAAACCCTTGATGCTCAGGAGTTACCTGCGATGGTGGTTCTTCTTGTGAAGCAAGAAGCAATATCCTTCTAGTCAAAGAATATCCTTCTCCATCATTTTATATACACAGAAACTGAAATGCAACAGCCTGACTCGCTACCTCTTGCAGCTTCATAATGAGATTTGCAGCAGTTGGTACTTTCCCATAAAAACTAAGTTCCTGGATTCACATGATGGGAGTACGAAGCTCTTGGAAGGAAGCAGAATGAAGAGTCCTGCCCTAATGATTGTAAAGCAAAGCCTGAAAGTTTGAACATGAAAGCACCAACAGACTTAAGGTTGAAAGGCAAATAAAAAGAAGCTGAAATGTATAGTTTGGGGATCTTATTATTTAATCCTGGGAGTTGGCTCCTGCCCGCATTAATGACACAGGCAGGAAACGCTGACAGACTTGAGAAGTGAGCCAAGAGCTCCTGATCTCTATCCCGGCGTTGCTGAGGACCATCCCACGTCCTTATGCAAATGCCATTTACTTAAACAGGCCTATGGTTCTCCACCAGTGATCTTACACAACCGCTTTAGGCCATTACATTTCATAAACCGTCTCAGGAAAACAGCTGCCACGCAGAAGCTGTTTGCAGATCCAACTTTCATGCGATGCTCAAGTCGGCCACAAAATTTGGTAAGCCCCCAGATGCTGGCCTGAGCATCTGAAACCCTGATTTGAAACCCGCCATCCGGGCATTCCCCCTCACAGGGTGCTTGGACCCCCCCCGTCTTGAGCTGAGCTGCCTCGGCACCGAGGCGACGTGCGGTAAATAACGACAGAGCCGAAGAGTTTGCAAACCCACCCCATCAGCTCTGGCGGACGCGTCCTTTTGAGGCTTTTCCACCTTCTGGACCTCAGCAAGGGAAGAGGGAGGCAGCTAAGCCTGCAACAGCAACTTGGTGGGTGCAGAGGGACCAAACGATGGTTCAAGCCCCGCGGCGGTGCAGTGCCGCAGCCCCGGTTGCGGGGAGGTGTAGGGGACTCGCTGGGACATTGCTACGGGTGCCAACCTCCTTACCGTTCTCGCCCGCCTCCAACATGCCCTGCAAGTATCGGAAAGATCCAGACTGCTTAGGCTCCGATACGGGCTTTTCGTAATCCTGAAGCATCTTGTAGACATCCGACTCCACGTCGATCCCATTTCTGTTCCGTGGGAGAGACTTCAAGGGGTCGAGGCTGTTTTAAAGAAAAGAAAGAAAGGCTCCAGTCAAATATAAACAGCAATCGTCAGCTCATCAGGGAAGTACCCAAACCTCCACATTCCCACAGATTCAATTAAACACCTCTGTTCCCATGTGTTTCTCTGCCTGGAGGTATGTCTGTCCCAAGAACAGCCACCGAACCCGGGAAGTTAAGCTTGTTCCCTGTTCGGCTCCGATTGAGCAACACAGCTAGGGCTGGCCCAGTTACCAGATGCCTTCGGGAAAGAGGGCAGCTGCTTACAAGCACTGTAAATTGCTCAGCCACACATGGCATTTATTGAAAAAAATGGGTAAAACAATGCATTTCATTAATTACGTAGGGCCGCCCCTCGTATCTCTGTTAGGGCATCCGGCACGGGGAGCGCGTGAGCTGCTGCTAGGCACAGGCGTGACAGCAAATCTCCTTACCATCCACAAGCACCTCTTTTGAAGTTAGCGTTTCTGTAGGCGACTGCATTAAAAGATCCGTTTGCCAGACACAGCCCACAGCTTAAATGAGAAAACCACCCCGCGGGGCCGCTCAGCACGGGGGACGGGACAGGAGCGCGGTCCCGTAACTCCCCCCCAACCACGCGCCGGCCCTCAGCATCCAGACCTGAAGCTGCTCCTTGTCTGTATGCGGCATGACTGGAGCACAACAGGCAACAAATAGCGATTTAAACTGTTATTCCAGTTCATTCAATACGTCAAAACATGAAAAGCATCGTTTGGAATCAAAAATATTTCGGGTACGTGTTTAAGTATGAGATGAATTGAAGTGCTGTTGTGGTTCGCTGAGGCCCCAAAGCCCAGCACAGCTTCGTGGGAAGGGGCTCCTTTTCCTTTTTAAGGAGAAGGTCATCAAGGTCATTATAAAACCAATAAAAATAGCAAGAGCCCTGAACCCCATCAGACAGCTTAACATATTTTAGCCTTCATCTGACTCATTTTCTCTACCAGCATTATACTCATGCCCCCTTAAAAAAAAAAAAATAAATAAAATTCACTTTCAAACAAACAAAAAAACCCCAAACAAAATTCACTTTCAAAGAAAAGCCAAAGCTCCATTTTCTGGGATCGACCTGCCTGGCCGTCCCAGTCCCCGCGGGCAGGCGAGTGCCAGCCTCGGCGGCTGGCTGGGCACAGCAGCGCCGGGCGATCGAGAGGATCGATCCCTGTGACTCCCGGGTAGCCCAAACCCTCCACGTGTGCCCCGAGTGCCCATCTGCCTTGCTACAGCCCTCTCGTACATCAACTCACACGTTTTCAATGAAAAAGGACAGGTTTTGACCAGTCCAGCCTGATCAAGCACGAATTCAAAGAGAATGCACTTCTGACTCAATTCTACTCAAATACCCAAGCTAATCTCCTGGCTTTTGGCTCACACGCAGATAACATCAGATTTTGTTCTCTGTATTTTTTGTGCGCTTCTCTTCTTTCCAACTTCATTAACTTTCCTGGAGCAGCACAGGGAATAAGCTGGCTCGCAGCGTCACTGAAACATGAATTCATGCAGGCGCAGAGTTCCCGAGCTGAAAAGAAATGCTCTTTGCTCTTTGTATTTGATACAGACGCTACTTTCTTGCAGAATATTTTGCCAGTCTGGAGGAGCATAAATCAGCAGCAGCGTAAGCCATGCGAAAGCATCGCAGTCCACAGCCTGGCCTGTCTCAAAGTCTGAGTTATCCTCCCAAACCATTCTTGGCTACAGAAAAGCTTTTTCTTTCCTACAAGCATTATTTATTTCCCAGCCTCCTGGACAGCTGCATTAAGCAGATCTTACATTTATAAACATCCCAGTTCGATGGGGTTAATTTTCTCTGCGGATACCTCCAGCTCCCAGACCAAGGGTTTGCTGCGGGGTCTGTGGCGGTGCGATCCCCGCTCCTGGGAAGGCAAACCCCTCCATTCTGCCTTGAATAAGTACTTTGAAAAACCAGGATACTAACGTCTGTGATGGTCCCTAGCATTAATCCCAGCCTGGGGACTGGATCCGATGCTGCTAATCTACCTACCCGCATCGTCAACAGAAGGATCTTATGTGGATCTGGAAAACCAGCACCTTTACCCATCTCCGAGATGAATAACTGAACATTGCTTCAGCATCACAAGCTTAAATTCAGTGTTGCAGTTTCTACATATATACACGTGGCCATTTTGTTCAGAACTTGGCATCTCCAAACTACCTTTTTTTTTTCCCTTTTTCCTCCTTTTTTCTTCCCCCCCTTCCCCCTCCCTTTTTCCCCCCCCTTTCCCCCCCCTTTTTTCTTCTTTCCCCTTTTTCCCCCTTTTTCTTCTTTCCCCTTTTTCCCCCTTTTTCTTCTTTCCCCTTTTTTCCCCTTTTTCTTCTTTCCCTCCCCTCTTCTTTTCCCCCCCTCTTCTTTTCCCCCCCTCTTCTTTTCCCCCCCTCTTCTTTTCCCCCCCTCTTCTTTTCCCCCCCTCTTCTTTTCCCCCCCTCTTCTTTTCCCCCCCTCTTCTTTTCCCCCCCTCTCCTCCCACCTCCACTCAACTAATGGAGCAGGAGCTGAACCCGGGATCTCTGGAGCTCCGGGAGCTCCAGAAACACCACAACCTCAACGCAGCCCCCTGCAACCGCGCCTGCGTGACGAGCAGCGGGACCCAGAGCGTGAGCCGTGCTCTCGTCCCACCTCTGGGCAGGAGCGATGTGGAGCCCGCTCAGCTGGCCCGGCAGAGCCGCCTCGGAGCCGCTGTTGGCGTAGAGCCGGGTCGGGTGATGGTGCTGCACGTTCGGCATCTGCTTGTTGTCCATGGGGCTGCCCCCGGCCCCGTGGGGCATCATCGGCCTCCTGCTCTGGGCAGGCCCGTTGTCCTGGAAGAGAAGAAAAAGCAGAAAAAAAACCTGTGAGGTTCAGAGTTCTTAGTATGACATACACGGAGAGACTGCGTCGGGACGTGCAGTTTGCAGTAATAATATTTTATATGCACTGTGGAAAATGGAGATATGCAGCAGGAAAAGGAAAACTCAGACTCGACCTGCAGTTAAATCTTGCTGAATCTATGCAAGCTTTCCTTGGCCTCCGACCAAATGAACTTGCCTGTTCCTCCACGGTGAGCCACTGCCAAGTATTCTGCATTTATTCTCCTGTAAAAGCATATTTGTTATTTCCGCAAAAGAAAGGCTGCGAGTCTGCTTCTCGTTTCGCGTTACATCACTCCGAGAGCGCTTATCGCTCTCCTGACTTCGGGGCAATCACTCCTGATTTACATTAGCAAAACACGGCAAACCCCAAGCTCTACAGCTACGCGTACAGGTTGGGCAAGACCCCAAGCCAAGGGGCCAATCCTGGTATTTTTGTTTACTTGCAGCTACCCTCCTCCACAAAGATCCATTTTGGGAGGTTTTCTCCCAAAATAACATCAGTCATTTACAGTGTGAGAAACGCACTGGTCAAGGGTTTAGGTTGGTATTCCTATTTTCATTTGCTTTTTAATTCCCAAGGCAAACTATGGAAATCTTTTTGTCATACGACCTCAAGTCAGGAACTCAGATGCCGTTAAAATGCAAGTTTTCCATATTATTTTACCTACATAAAACATTACCTACGTGTTTTTCCAAAGCTCTGTTAGTCAGCCCCGCACACACCCATAAATCCAACAGTACCTACAGCTAATCTTGCCGCAAGCCACGTGAGCCAGGCTTTACCTGCTAACCCTCAGCCTGGGGAGCGACCAGCAGCCCCTTCCCCAGAGAGGGGCTAATTCCAGCCATCGGGAAAAGCAGCAGAAAGCCGGACACAGCCTAAGGACACGCGCCGGCTGCTGCTATTTCCAGCCATGTGAGTCAGAAACATGCCCGTACCGATGGAAGAAAGAGATGCTTGTATAAGAGGCTGTAATCTGTTTAATCTGATTTAATCTGTTTCAGGGCAGATCCCAGCAATGCTGCCTCGCACCGGCTTTTCAGCAGACTGAAGCTGATGCAAAACCAAGCAGAAAAAGAAAACACCGTCCTGTGAACAAATAATAAAGCGCATATTGCGGGGCTTTAATACAAAGCTTACTTTTGACTAAAATAATCCAATAAATACTAATTGGAAACAAATGTTTATCACTGGTGCATGGCAGAAAACACTGGTGCTCCCAAGCCTTGTAAAAACGAACAGCTAAGAGAAATGAAAACCAGATCCTGCTAGAAAAAGATCTTGAAAGTCCAATACTTCAGTTCTTCCTAAGGCAAAACTCCCATTGATAAAAACTGGGCTAAATTAAGAACTGCAAAATCGTGCCTTTGAGGTTTTTTCTACCACCAGCTGAAAAACTGCAGACTCCGGCAAGCTCCCAGCACTTCCACCACCTCGGAAGCCTCGGCAGCCGCCCCGAGCCCTCTCGCACTGCTCCTTCCACACCGTGCATGCACACACACGTGGGGAAAACTGCCTCCAACATAATAACTTTAAATTATCTATTAAAAAAGGAATTTTGCTGCCAGGAATAATATAATTTTAACTGTTCCCCAATTTATATTCTTTAAAAAAAAAACAACCCAAACCCAACCAGGCTATGGGTTTCCAGTTCCCAGATTTACATTATTATTTCAAGGGAAATAAAGAAAACTCTTTCAACCATGACACAGAGAGGAAAAGAAGGATCATAAACATTTCGGGGAAAAAAGCAATGGCCCATGCTGCCTGGCAGGCCGCTGCGAGCTACAGAGTTATACTTTTAAAAAGCCATTATGGTTAATTATCTGTGCGTCAGGACCCAGACGCACACTCGGTCCGAGGGAAGCGGTGGCTGGAGCCTTTGCCTGCAGAGGACCGAGCAGGATCCTCCGCTCTCCTCCGGCCCCACGGGCTCCTCCGTACCAGGGACACCCAGACCCTTCGCCGGGGAGCACGGGGCTGGCGGCTATTTCTGGCATGAAAACCTCCTCCAGCAAAGGGCCCAGAGACCATAATCTCCACAGACTTGCTTTAATCCAAGGTAGCTTGTAAAGCGTTGCCCGTTTGTCCCTGTTAAGCTCAGCAATTTGTACAGGGAGAGCAAACGTTGCTATAAAGCTAAAACTTATTGCTTGGGCACTCTCCAAAAGGCATGAAAGCCCGGTGATGGAAATGGGGCTTTTCAGAGCCCCCCCTGCACTGCCGAGCTGCTCGGCATCCCCAGTTGCCACCAGCTCCCCATCCCGCAGGGACGGGGATGCTCATGGTGGTGACAGCTCACGTTCCCTCTGCTCAGCCGTGTTATAAAGCCAGAGGTGACCCTGCAGCATCCACAGGGATCAACAGGCTCCTCCTGACGGACACCGGAGCGCTCCCGCTACCCTAACAGCTACCAGACCAAGACCATGGAAGTGAAGCAATGGATGTCCCTCAGCCTTTTCCACCAAGTTCTTGGCAGGCTTTGAAGAGCTGTGCTTCATGTCAGGGGCAGCTAACGGCTTTGGGGGAAACACAGAGAAAGCATTTACCCCTCTGAGAGCACACCAGTCTTTGCCTTCTTCGCTGCTCTCAGTTTCTCTGCTACATAACTTTCCTGTTGCACAAAAAGCTGTTCTTGGGACAGAGCTCTGTCTCCTTTTTCTCATCTCAAAGGCCGTGAGACTGCAAGGCTTTGCATTGTGCAAAACACTCATGCATTCGTTCTCGGAAACCTAGAACCAGATGGATTTCTTTCCGGTTCTCAAATTCAAAATCAGAAAAAAATTCCCCCCTTTGGGACCTAGTTTGCTTTTCTCTGCTGGCTTTTCTTCCTGCTTTTTATGGTCTCTCTTAAATTACAAGGGTTTGCAAACCCTTCCTAAGAGCTGGCCTGCGAAGTTTCACCGAGGAGAACTCTTTTAGCTCACGGAACAGAAACTCGCAATCTGTTTTCTCACGCTTGCCTTCTAGGACCATCAGTTACGAAGCGTAACCGACCTCCTGACACGCAGCACTTGGAGCTCCTGGAGCCCAGGCCTCCTCACTCCTAGCAGAGACGATTCACACAGCTACCCCACAGCAGATAAATGCAAGGCAGAGCTAGAAAAGAGCTGTTTGAAGTCCCAGTCCCAGGGAGCAGGCGGGTTTTGGGGTGGGTTTGTGTGTGGCAAGCACCCTCGGCCAGTGCCCAGCCAGACTGACCTTCGCTGGTCACCACCTTGCTGGAGACCCCCAGCCCGTCCCTTCCCACCGAGGGAAGGAACAAACAGAGGAAAAGGGATTATTTGGAGGAGAATGAGCCACAGCAAACAAAAAAAGATGACCTGCAGCAACCACTTGCCTTGGCCACCCCGTGCACAACTTCATCAAAACACCTCCTCATCCTCCTCGAGATGCATTTATCAGCGTTGCATGAACGCAGCCTGTGCCTTATCAAACACAGGTAAGGGCTGCCCTTACCGAGACAGTATTTATATCCCGAGGAACTATTTCCAGCAGAAGGAAGACGCGACACGGTGTACAGGAGTGTTTCTCTTGGCAGCGGGCGCAGAAAGTCGTACGTACGTAGCTGTGGTAGGAGCAGCGCCGGCAGCAAGCAGCGCCTTGCCTGGAGCCGCTGTCGGGCTATAAGCACCGATGAGCCACGTTGGGTTGGCTATCGTGCCTGAGCTACTGCATCTCTTTCCACCGACTCTCGGACACCGACAGCCAGATGCCGTCAACTTTGCTCGCACTGAGCTGGAGCTCCCTGTGCAGAGTCTCAAGCACGTTCTTGGGTGCCACCGTTTATTAAGATGGGAGAAAAGAGATGATAAACTCGTTTTCAGATGCCTGGCTCTTGTCTCCCCGACACAACGCAGCATCGAGAGCACAAAAGGAATGATTTTCTGAAGCAAAGAGCCCATACCACTAATCAGCTGAAACATGAAGGGTGTCTATAAATCCTATAAGGGAAAAAAATTCATGAGATACGCACGAGGAAATCTGGAAGAGAAAGAGGTTGTTCTATCCCAAACAGGACTGATATATTAGGTCTGCACCGTTGCTGGAAACAGGTACAGGTCTTCAATTTCCTTAATGAAAACCTTTTTTTCTGCAACAGCTGTTGACATAAGGGAGCGCGTTTGCAGCCGGTGACCCTGCCAGCCTCGGGCCACGCTGAGCACGCGCAGCTGGCTCTGCGGTGGCCACAGAAAGAGTTTTTTCTCATGTATATACAACAGGAGTTAAGGCTGGTGCTTAGAACGAGACTCTACTAACAAGAGACCGATGCCACTTGTATTATTGGAAAAACACGCTATTAAATTGAAAACCAAACAAAATCTCTCAAGACATCTAGAAAATAAAGCACGAAGCAAACAAAAATCATCCCACCACCACCACAACACGTAACTTGTTCTGGCATTCATCAGAAAAAAAAAAAAAAAATTTAAGAGGGAGAAAAGGGGCTCGGCTGGGCTGCTGAGGAGCTGGTGGCCCTTGCACCCAGTGGGTGCTTCTGCGAGGGGCAGCCCGAGAGGCAGCGCGCTCCGGCACAGCACCCGGCATCCACCCCAGCAGTCCCTCCAAACGGGAATTCTGTGCTGGAAGGAAAACAATGTTCTCAAAACATGGGATTTCCTTTTATATTTAAGGGAAAGAAACTGAGTGAAGGATTTAATCCTGGGAATTCCTCAAAGAGCTAGAAATAGGGAGAGCTTTTTTTCCTTCCTTCTTCTACAAGCACTTATTCAATTTCTAGCAAGTCCCTCTGTTCCGTGACTGCTTATTAGCAAATCTCTTTTCCCCTGTATCAGCTGAAGGTATTTCGTTCAGCTACAGCGTGATGCCTGGACACAGCCAGCGGAGCAATGTGCACAATCAGCAAAGTAATGAAGCTCCAATGCTTTTCACAGGATATATCGTTTCCAGTTTCAGGAAACATACAGGGGACCATTAAAAGAAGCAAGTTGAAGATTTCAACAGAAATACAAATATACTCTGTGGCTTCACCAGGCAGAGCTAAAACATACTCTAGGTAACAAATATGAAGATAGGCTTTGCCTGCTCATTGCAGTTGTGCCCTGACTCTGCTGGAGTAGCTGAATTGAGGCACTTTCAATCCTCAGGGTTTTTTGTCAAACCTGTAATAGGACAGAAGACTCAAAAATTAAAAACTTCTATCAAGCTAATCACTGCTGAAAGAAGTGTTCCTATAAACAGGAAAACATGCAACCAACCAAGAATTTTCAAAAGGTTTGAAAAATCAGTCTCAGTCCTTCTCTCTTTGGGAGAGAGTTTATCATCTTTTGAAACCACCTTTTGTAGAGTCAACAAAACCTCTAAATCTCTTCAGATTTTCAAAATACATCAAGGCAAGCACACAGTTGCAGCTGTCTGCTTAACGGGAATAACATTGGAATCCAAAGCTGGGAAGAGTTTAACTCATGGATTTGAACCTAAGCCCTTCTCTGGGCAAGCAGAAGTCCCCCGTGCTCGCTACCTCAGCCGTGCTCTTCAGGGCTGTGTTTTGCAGAGCTGCAGGAGTTAACTGCCCTTCGCACTCAGAGAATATGCTATACCAGACATGATTTCTTAAGAGTTTTGAGAACTCACATTTGTATTCTGATACACTTTGGTAAAATACATCCAGCCTTACTTTCCTAAAGTTTGACAATTTTGCTGCCTCAAATTTTCTTATTCTTAAGGGGAGGGGGGGAGAAAAAAAAGTTTTGTGGTTTTTTTTTTCTTTTTTTTTTGACATTTTGCAAAATGCCCTATTTGCCCTTTCAGCCTTTTTCAAGCACAAGTCTTTAGCTCTAGAGACCACAGGTTTTGGACACAGCTTGAGAGAACATCTTCATGTTCTGATCCAAAGCATTTAAAAGTTCATTCACTTCACAGCGTATTAAATTAGACCCCTAAAAGGCCACAAGTACAAACAAAATAATTCATCTCATTTTCCAGACTATCAGACAGAGATTAAAACTGGACATTGCTAATTTGAGAGGCCAACGTTGGCTCCTACAACCTCCATGTCAGCACCTACACCCATGGCCTGATTTGGAAGGGCATTGAGCAACGGTAGCTTTGGCACATCTGAGAAACCTTCCCTGGGAGCAGACCCACCAGCTGCAGAGCCGAACACACCTCCGAAATTACACCTCCGAGCCCCAAATCCATCCCGGAGCCCACTTGCGCAGTGGTGGGAGAAGATCTGCAGGGACAGGACCAGCAGCAGCTCTGGTTCCCACCGGCGCAGGCACCCAGCCACCGTGGGGATCGCCTGCAAGACGTTTATTTTGCTAAGCCCAGGGGAGCCAGTCCTGCTCTCCGTTATAAACACGTGCTGCATCAGACTTAAACAGAGCTGAAGGTCATCAACAGCTTGGCTCAGCCGAAAGCAGTTTTCTGTTCGATGTACTTCGGATCCACTCTCTTCCTAAAACCAGAACACAATCAGTCAGCGTCAGCTAGACATTTGCTGCCAAAAATGCTGAATTAGAGACACGAGCGTCGCTATTTGTGCACCAGGAGGTCAAAGCATCCCTTAGCCAAGGGGTCACCTGGAAGAGGTACCCCTCGTGAGCACGCTCGGTTACTTGTGTCCGTCTTCCAGCAGCAGCAGGATGAGCCCGAGTGCTCCGGCTCCTCACCGGCATTTGACTTCTCTCTCCCTCGCTCCGAGCTTGGGTAACTGAGCCCAGCTGCGTTCTGCCGAGAGCCCGCCAGCGACTCGCCGACTGACTCTGCAATATATGGCTAAAAGATGTGTCCCTGGCATCGGTCCCTCAGCTGCCAACCATGGAAGAGAAGAGGACAAGAGCACCTTTCTGCGGAACCGGGATAACGTTTGTACGTCACTATTAGCGTTATCAGGAGACCACCGGAGCATCTGCCTCAAGAGCTACGCCTGAAGGAAGGTCGGCTTAGAGCAAACCCATCACGGTTCTGCAAGGCTGAGCAGCGGTTTGAGACCCGTCCCCACCGTGCCTGCTGTCCAACGCGCCCAGACAGCCTGGTGATGGGCTCCCCGGCTTCTCCAACGGGCGCCTGGCACCGCTGGCTGCCCAGGGCTCAAGGGGACTAGCTCAGACCTGGCAGCAAGAGAAAAGAATAGGATATGGGCAAGGATTTTTTTTTTTAAAGTGAAGATGCAATTTCTGCCCCTGGCTGTCTTTTCTTCTGACCCAAGGGGTACAGTCGGACTTCAACGACCTGATTCTGACCTCTCCTGGCAGAGGGCTTTTTGTGGGCAAAATTGTACTGCCTTCATTGCTGCAAGTCTTCTTTCATACATATGTGACAAGCAATTAAGGCTGAAGACATATCCTAGCATGTCCCGACACCCTCAAAGACTGAAATTCAGCCTCGGCACAGAAGACAACTGCAATGCAGTGACCCCTTCCTCTCCTCCCCCCGAGCTTTTCAACAGCAAAGACAGTGCCTTGCCTCTGATAAACTGGTTCAAAAGTCCTAGAAATAGAAATCATATTATTACCCCACAGAGGACGTGTACGGGATGGATAGCACAGTTTTCATCTGAATGCAAATAACAGATTTACACTGTGGCCGGTGTCCACAGGAGCGGGATCAATTCTCCAGCTCACTGCCTCAAAAGAAGCCCCATGGCCAACCCTTATGTCAAAGGCTGCCCCCAAAGCTAGGGGAAAAGGATAAATTTTAAAAGCTACACACAGTTTAACACATATCCCTATGAGCACAGTTCAGATGCTGTGTTGAGATGCTGTTCTTACAGACTAAGCAGGCTTCAATCTAACTTTAAAAGGCTCTCTAAGTATGATCCTATTTAGCTCAGCTCAGAAGACTAGCAGATAAGAAAAAAAGGTCGGGTGTAGTTTGCTGAAGCTGGATGAACAGAGCATGTGGGTTATTTTATGAAACGGATTTCAAATATTCTGCCAAGTTCCTCTTTCAGCGTATACCACGGTCTGAAGTAAAACTTCATCCATCACGTCCTTCTCGCTACACTCCTTTCACAGTCATCAGCTAAACACCAAATTCGTTTTTCAGATCTCTCTAAGTAAGAGACCAAACCCTTAAAATCAGATGGTCTTTTAGTTAAAAGGCCGCAGACAACGTTCACGTGAAACATGACTCAAGCTGGAGCCTGGCTGAGCCCCAGCCTGCCCGCGTCCCCGGGACGGTCTGTACCCTGAGGACGCATGGCTGCCAGGGCACAGCCGGTGAGATCGTGGGACAGGGACCCAACACAAGCCCCACAGCCTCGTGCCGGCCCTCAGACATGCCGAAAAACACCCGTGGGTCGTGTCCTGGCAGGCAGAGGTGCAGCCCCTGCGAGCATTGCTAAGGTTTGCTCAGCTTTGTGGTCTTGGACCTGGCAGTCAGGCTCGTTTTAAAGCGCTTATTTCTGTATTACACGCTGCAATTTCTACCAAAACCCCTGCCAGCTACAGCAAAAGCATTATATGAAAGTCTCCATTGCTTTCTGTTTAATTGCTGTTACGGCAGGGAGCAGGCTGAGGTCAGCCCCGCCGCCTCCCGTCCGTGCAAATCTCCAACCGCAAACCCCCACTTCCACAGGTAAAACACACGTACCTTCACGGACAGCAGCCTGGCTTAGTTTTTCAGGAGTAATTCCACAAACACACGACTCCAGGAGCTAGGGCTTGACCAAAAAAACCCGCTGCCCTCGCCTCGGGCACCACAGAGTCACCGGGGCCAGCACCGGGCTGCGGCTCACCCCACCGAGAGCGCCCGATCACGAGCGACAGCGGCGGAGAGGGAAAAGGTGAACACTTCCTACTAGCTTTAAATGATGTGTCACTTCTGACAGGTTATAGCTGCCTTGACAAGAGTCACCTGAAATATATTTGCACAGGCAGGAAAGTTTCTAAACCATTTGTAAACAATGGTTGGGTATTTCTTAACTTCCAGGAGGAAGAGACTGACCTCTTTCTGAAGGAGTGCTCTCACGAGAAGCAGCTCCGATGTAAAATGAGGTATTGTTAAAAAAAAGTACTTTTAGGGTGAGCTGGGAAAACATTCCAGCTCTATGTTTGCACATGTTCTGCACTATATACTGTATAGCACAAGGACAGCACACACCTAACCCAGGGACAATCTCTCACAATTAGAGAAGTAAGCTACACAGACCCTTCTTAAGGAGCAAACACTTTTCCACCTTGATGCGGTCACGCTGATGGCCACCGGGGAGGGTCCGATGGCTGCTGGCTCCCCACAGCTCCGGCGAACAGCTTCACCCCCCGGGATAAGCCACAGCCCTCCTGCGATTTAAAGAGCTCAAGAGGGACTTGAGCTGCAACGCCACGACTTTATCCCTTAAGCTACCTGGCTCCCCAGTGGTCTCTTAAAAATCCACAGCAATGGAAAAAAGTTACCCAAGACCGGCAAGAATGATTAAAATGTGTTTCCATTTATCTCGCCTGCTCCAGTGCAGAGGGCATGTTTTTAATATCAAGGATGCAAGGGGGTGTCTAACAAGCAGAGGGAGGAGGGCTTTGTACAAATGTATCGGTTTTATTAACACTTTCATAAAAAAGCAAGATAGCTGGGGATCATAGGCTCTACTGAACTGGAGGGCACAGGATATACTGGCTGCGTTTTCAAAACACCTTCGGGCAAAGCTCTGCAGACAAAGCCCTTCTGCACAGGCAACGTAAATACATTTGGACATGGGAGTAACTATTGCACTGCAGTAACATCATAAACTCTGTTAAGGCTCAGGCTAGGTGTGAGTATCTCTGGCTCTCACAGTCCTAAGACAACCTCAGCCGCAGTTTCACATGAACAGAACTAATATTCACGGTAAGTAATTTTAGAAGAAATTAGGCTAGGTGAAGAAGCCTAAGAATAAAAGAATTTCTATGTATAAGCAGTATTTAACTTTCATTCATACAGGAAAACCTAATGACCATTAACAGAAAATAAACATCAATAAAACCTCAAGGTATTTTTGCAATACAATAACCCTGGATAACAAAGGTACAAGAGCCTCGAAATGTCCTCCTCTCTCCGGCAGCAGCAGCGGTGCCCTTCTGCCAGATGACTATCTAGCCATAGCTAAGCTCAGCGACGGTCTAAACCCTAGAAAGGATTTTCTCTCTGCTTCCCAGTGTTCAGGGTCACCTTTCCAGCCCCAGGAGCAGACAGCTAAGGTGCAGGAGAGCATTGCTCAGTGCAGGCAACGCATCCCGCCAGTGCTCAGCCTCCAGCTGCCCCCGCCGTGCACGGGCTGCCGTGTGTGTTGGCTCAGCCTCCCCACTCATAGAAAATAACGTCTGCTACAGAGACAAAAACCTCCAAAACCATCACAAGTATCCACCCCGGCCTCCTGCCTGCTCCCCCTCCTCTTAAGGAAGATGCTGCTGTTCCCTTTTCAGTGCCACCTGACCGAGCCACCATTTAATGCTACCCTTAAATCACTTTTCTCACCCTCTGGTGTTTGGCTTAAAGAACAAGCCTAGCGAGCTTAACTCTAACGGGCATTGTCCTGATTTCATCCTTTTCAGCTTGCTGTCTCTCTCCTCTACTCCCAGTCGGGGGAATTGTTGCATTTTCAGGTGTTACGGTATCACACCTTCTGATTTTCTTTCCATAACCACTACCAGCAGCTAATGGAGAGAAAAAAGCATCACTGGCAACAAGCTAAACTTCAGTCTACAGAAATATTACATGCTTAAGCCCAGAAGATGCCTACTTCATCACCGCGGCTTATCTGAACGTCTCTTTCTGTAAAAGCCAGGGTAAATTACACAAAAAACCACAACAAAAGCAATGGGATAATATTTTGGTTTTCATTTTGGAACACCCCAGCCTTTTGCTTTCACTCATTAATAAAGAAGATAAACTCAGCTCGAGTCAAAAACACGTCTCAGTCTTTCCTGCTAACAAACAAGCCCTGGCAGTGCCCGTGGGACGCCCCAGCCCTCTGCGGCAGGAGCGTGCTGTTCCAGGGGATGGGAGGCAGCTGCTGCAGCCCGGCCGTCCCGGGCTTTCCGCACGTCCTGGCTGCCATTTACCCACCCCTCCTGCCAAAAAGAGTTTTGGGAGCCGCTCCCTGCCCTCACCCCATCCCCTTCACCGGCCGGTCCACCCCGTGCCGCTCGGCTGGCTGCACGGAGTCCGGGGGACCACAGTGAGCATCCCTCCTGCACCCAGCATCCCTCCTGCACCCAGCATCCCTCCTGCACCCAGCATCCCTCCTGCACCCAGCATCCCCCCCCAACCGCTCGGGGACTGCTCCCTACACGTGCTCTCACCCCAGCAGGTCAAACAAGTGACTGCAAAGAGCAATTCATTCATCTTAAGTGAGCAACAAGGAAAAACCATAGAATCATCACAGAATATCTCAAGTTGGAAGGGACCCATGAAATGGGGTAAGTTATTTTTCCCAATGGGTAAGAACAGCAGCACTGAACTACACGTCTGCTTCCAAACCAGCACTTGGTATTTCTGTGTACACAAGCAGGCAGCTTCCTTACCTGTGTTAACAGAGTCATCACTGAAACTGATGTTATCAACTAAAATAACACTGCACATATCTGCATTAGTACTTTATCCAACAACATTTTCTGTTTTGTCCTAAATAAACCCACAGTTTGTATTTTAGTATAGCTCCTATTTACTTTCTATGAGAGCAAACTAGTCAAGTTACCTGGGCAGAAGAAAACACCATTTTGAAGTTTCCATTCCCATTTTTAATTTTATCGTCAGATTGGTCTTTCCTCTTTCATACACCAGGATTATTGAAGCTCACTTAGCAAAGATGCTGATTTATGTAAGAGGTATATAGAGGATTTCACATAAAAGGTTACAGCTACGAGAGATTAACGTGTTACAGTGGTACTGAGAAAATTCCTTTGTTTTCAAACGATTCAACGTGATATCACAGGAAAAAAATAAACACAAGCGCACACCAGCTTGTGTGTAACCTCTTCACCCAGTAAATTAGATCAGCAGATTTTGGTGGTGTACAAACCTCTGATACCCAAATGTGAAATACTGCCTGAGTATCCGCAGTTCAAGGCTGACGCCGCTTACAGCAGCCATCAGGATTCGGCATGTTTCTGCTATTAAATCAGTCCTCAAACAACGCGCTGGGAGTTCCCACGCGACGGGAACCCAGTCTTGTGCCAGGGCATTATCTCATCCTTTGTTTTCCCAAAAGTACGAGGCAGACATTTTCCCCCTCCTTCAGCCCCGAGAGCACCAGTGGATGCCCGCGCGAGGACTGGTTCGACGGGGGAGCCGGGGGTCCCGGCGGGAGCTTTCCCAGGAGCAGCCGTGGCCCATCCCGCCCTGCCAACCAGGGGAGGAAGGAAGGTCGGTCACCTTGAGAAAGGAAATTCCACCTCTCCAGCGAGGAGGCTTTAACCCCTGGTTCACAGAAACAAGTATGGCCTATGCCATGCTTTTGCAAAGACGTGTACGGAAATTTCCTGCACGACACCAACCCACTGAGAACTTAAAGCAATACTCGGAGCCAATTAATCAAATGAGGAGTCATTCATCCTTCCAGTTTTTCTCCACCGCTCAGAGCTCACCCCTCGGTCGGGCTCGGAAAGCTCACGGGGCACAGCACGAGAGAGGACCAAAGCAAGCAGGACCGGGAGCACCGACCCACCGTCCCCATCCCTCCCCCCGAGAACGACACGGGTGCCGCTCTGCCGGCTGGGTGGCACTGGGATGCCATTCCCACGGGGACAGGGCTGACTGGCCGTCTGCGGGAAGTGCCTCTCCCTCTCCGGACAGCCGGAGGAAACCCAGCCTTTCACCCCACATAGCTTATTTTAGCCAAGTGTCCAGGTTTGGGAGGACTCGCATCCTATTCCAGCTCCGGCTACACATTGCCAATTTAATTTCTGCTGCAATTGCTCTCCCACCCAGACACCTGATCTACTGTCAATTAGCACTGACAGGGCTCTGCCCCACAGCCCAGAGCCCACTTTTCCAGCCCCCTGGGCCAAAAGGCTGCCAATTCTGGCAGTGTGGGAACAGTCAAGAAAACAAACGTCCTCTCCTTTTATTAGCACCACATGGCGGTATTTTGACTAGCGAGCTCATGCTACAAGACAGTGGGATTTCCAGAAACTGATGGATCAACACTCCCGCTCTCCCCGTCTGCCGGGAAGGGACGGCAAGGGCCAGTGCCCGCAGCCACCGGGCAAACAGCCAGTGGCTAAGCAAGACTGGAGATCCCAACACGTCAGCAGCGATGTCATGTTTGCGTGATGGGAATCTGGACTTCACGCGACGGTGCTGCTGGCCGGAGAGCACCGAGCAGCATCCCCGTGGGTCCCGCCGTCACCTATGACTGGGACTGACAGACACGCAGCCCTTCGTTATTTGGGATGCAATTTTGAATGTCACTGAATTTGTGTCCTCCTCTAGAGACCCTTGCTGTTAAGGACAGACTTGTATAGTGTAACCAACTGATAACCAAAGTCTGCTTTTTAAAAAAAATATTATTTCATGAAGGTGACTCACTAGCATCCTGTTCCGTGTCATTTCTGCTAATTGTGAAGAAGCAGCTCTCTCCACTTCCAGCTTCTTCAGTCACGAGGGCAGTTATTCCCTGCAGTCATAGCACTAATCAAAATTTTAATAAGGCAGATTGATTACATTCTTGGTCTCCGAGTAGGGGTTTTCCACAGAGCTCAAATGACAAACCACAACAGATTTAGAAAGAGAGGAGAGGAGAGCTCATCAGCTGGTCCATACCTTCCAAGTTCTCTTGCACAGAAGATAACTGCAAGCCTCACTGCCTTCAAGACAAAGATTGCACTTAACTAAAATGTAATCTACAGGGTACACGCTTTCCTAGAAATCACACAGATTTAGGCATTCTGCTTATGCTCACATGTTTCGGGGCCTCTACCAAGAATTCCTGTAGTCACAAGTCAAAAGACTTTCAAGATGTCTTTGCCCAGTACGATGGAAAAGTTGATCGAGTAAAACCTGGAGGAAGGAAAGACATGTGCTCCTCATTACTGGAAAGGCCACTTGGGGTAAAGCTCTCAAAACCCTTTTCAAGGACAACCCCAAACCTATTTTTGCGATTCAAGGGCAGAATTCCAGCAGATTTTTTTTCCCTGTGTTTCAAAGCAGATTGCTTTTTTCCAGATGCAAGGAAGTGCACCTAAAGGTTGCACATCTTGAGCCACGCTATTACTTTACAATGCGTCTTTTCTTTCTCACAGTCTAATAAGTGCCTTTGCTACACGGGCTGAATGAATACAGCATAGGACAGCCCCAGGACATATGGAATTGCTCCACAGGGGACTCCAGCCGTGACCAGGATCTCTGTTCCCGGTGGACAGAATGCCTGCTGCGTGGGTCGGCACTCTTGGGTGCTGATGATCACCCTTAGCACCACGCAAGCCAGAGGACATCTGCAATAACGCAGGGGTTGGTTAGTACAGCTACTGGCACCCGTCCCGAGCAGTCAGCGTGAACCACGCTCAAGGCACCGTCGGTTTGGGGAGCGAGAAGAGTCAACCAGCACATCTAGGGTGCAACCACAGCAAGAATACTCCAATGTGCACGTGGTACCTCCTTCACCTCCTCTCTGGGAGACCAGAAAAGCCATTAAGCGAGACAACGTGGAGATCCATTGAAAAAGAGAGCAAGAGCAGGAACCTGCTGTCTGTACCTGCGTATTCTTGTTTGTACACCTCTCTCGGTGCCTTGCCACAAACACGTCTGCTTTACCCACTGAGTACTCCCCAGATTTACACATTTTCAGTGTAGGTCTGGATTCGGGAAAATCCACCTCTACTCCCTCATTATATTCTATGTAACTGTCTAATTTTTAAAAAGATCCATATGTAACATATATTAATAGTCAGATTCAAATCCAATCTGCATTAAACCTCAGAAATGTTGTATCTGGCAGCAGAACTGCTGCACATTTGGTCTTTATTTAATATTATTCATAGGGTTTTGGGCACATCAAAGTCTATTAAGAAAAAATAACTGTCAGAAAAGATTGCCGTAATTGATTAATGAAGCAAACATGGCCAGAACTCAAAGCCCAAGCACACAGATCCCCCTGCTCTGTCAGTCAGTGCAGGAAAGACGAGCAGACCCACGACTCGCTCGTGTGCGATACTGGGATGGGTTTGCTGGTGCTGCCATTCTGCAGCGCCAGCAAGCCCCTCTGCCCGCTGTCCCCGGGCGGGAATGCAAAACATTTGCAAATTCCACACGGCTACAACGGCCAACAGATTCACAGGCGTGACTATACAGGTCCGCTCTTTGTGGGGTTTGGAGAATCTCACCCCCATCCTTGTCATTTGGTGCAGTGTCTGCTGCCAGTGCTCTCTCCCCACTGCTCACGGAAGGGAAACGAGGTCAACACCACTCTTCGTAGCATCGTCCCTCCTTCTTCCACCCTTGCACGTCTTGTATTCCTTCTGGACTGAGCTGAGGAAGGGCTGTGGGGGGACCTTGGGACCCTTGTCAGGACACTCAAAGAGCCACCTCTAGGAACAAGCAGCAGAGCTAAGCCAACAGCATCTGCACACAGGCACTCTACAAGCGCTGAAGAAAAAGCTCTCACAAAACAGCCCATAACACAAACCACCTTTGTGGAGAAAGAAACCATATGAGCAATATTTGAAGACTCTGCATCAGCACAAGAGTGCTCCCGCGTTGCCGTGGCAATCGCAGGATTTTTTTTGTCAGCCTGAACTGATGCACTTTTGTTTTCCGAAGCTTGCAAGCAGCTCTGGTGCCTCTGCCACTGCTCTGGGAGGGGTTGGCCAACCTGCAGCAGCGAGAAGTCTCAGCAGGCTTCAGTCCTGCCATCCATTACCTTGTGTGCCCTGGGAAAGCTTGCAGCATGCGCATCAGCTCAGCGCCCATCCGAGGAGAAGCAAGACAGCAGGAGCTCCCCTTTGCTCCATCCCCTCCTCCCGGTCTCCTCCTCATTCCCCTGATACCTCTCCAGCAAGCATCACAGGTCAGCACATCCAAAAACCCAACAGTTGGGTAACTTGGAGGCAGAAAGGGAGGAGCGAGACACTGTTCCTCTTGCCCTCGAGGAGCCAAAGGAGAACGAGAGTCATCTTCGACCTCACTAACAAGCTATTAGTCAAGAGATGGGTATGAAAGATGGAGATCTGTTCAGCTCCATCCACCTCCTGGTCGCAGGCTGCTGCTGGAGACGGTTCTGCCCTCGCCCCAGCTCTCGGAGACCTCGGGGTGGGAAGGCAGGGGAGGCTGCAGGCAGAATGCTGGCAGGAGAGTCTAGGGAAAAGAGCTAAAGACAGAGGGAAGAGACAAGCTGCAAAGCAGAGAGAGAAGGAAGAGAAAGGAGTGAGACAGAAAAGAGACCATTACAAAAAAAAAAAAACCAAACCAAAACCCCAAAAAAACATCCACCACCACGTGAAGTGAATCACCGCCACAGGATTAGGAGGGTGCAGTGGATTTTGGAAGCAGCCAAGACGGAGGCACGTCGGCCAAGGCAGGTGCAAACAGGCCCCGGGCGTGCTGTGCTCCAGGAAGGGCAGGCATCGGGCAGCACCCTTAGGAAGGCTCCCGATAGCTCCATCAAAAATAATGCTGAGCATGAGCTGGGTCACTGGCGTCGAGGGGGGTCTGGCGCTGGGTGCCGCTCCCCTCCCCAGGGCACTGCCCAGCCTCCTCGTGCCTCTGGCAAGCTGATTCAACAAAGCCTAACTTGGGTGGAAGGCAATTACGGAGCTGGGTTTAAGCCAGATCAGTTCGGGGATCTAGTTCACTGCAGGAGCCTGGGCTTTACCAGCCCAAGGAAAGCACAGCAAGACCTGCACGGAAAAGTCTAGCAAACATGATGTCTTAAAACCACACACAGAAACTCCTTAACTTCTCGAAGGACTGCAAGCAGAGCAGAGAGCTTTCCAGATTCCAGACACGGATCTCCTCTCCCCAGAAAACCAAGCTGGGAAGCCCAGCCTGTGTGCAGGGCTGCTGCTGCCGTACCTGCGGTTCTGGCTCTATGTTGATCCGGTACGCTTGAGCCTTGCCATCTTCCAGAACAGGGGGGGACCAGGTCTTCCCTTCGGCTCTGCAATGGGAAATTAAGTAAACTCAACTTAAATTGCTTTTAAAAAAAACCCCAAAGATACCCAAAACCCCAAGCAACAAAAAACAGACTTAAAAAAAACCCCAAACCCCACCAAACATATATATAGTATATAGGCCTGCCAGGGAATGAATATATATACGTGTTTGTCTAAAATTATCCTCAGAAATAGTACAGTGGTAAATAGAGAAGATGCTAGTTCCATGCTATTAAAACCGGGAAGCTCAAACCATTCTTAAACTACAGGCTCCAACTTAGTGTGGAGTTTAAGATACAAACTTATTTCAGTTCAAGAAATCAGCAGACAGGCTTGTGGTGGTTCTTGTTTTGCGTACGCCTGGCTTTGCCCCTTTGTTCTGGCCCTGAATCCTGAAATGTATTCTGATTATGTATGTGTGTATATATATATATATATGCATTCCCTGGCAGGCCTATATACCAGACCACAGCAGGAATTATATAAATGCCTTTCACACGCTACCCTGTATGAATCATCTTGACCCTTTCAACAGGTGCCAGACAGAAAAAGCTCTAAAAATACAGTTTCCATTCACAAATGCATCTTCGGTCCTGCCAAGCCAGAGCAGGACGCTGCCACCGTCCAAAGGTTTTTCCATGTGCCTGATCATTTTTTCCCCACAGAGGCATCTGGGGGCACAGCTGGGATGCGATCTCCAGCGTGGCTGTCCTCTCCAACGCTCGGGGCACGAGGGAGCTGCAGGGACCCGGGCAAGGTCCAGCAGGCACATACACGGGCTTTTCTGGATGCTGAGAGGTTGAGCTGGGAGATGGAAATCGCATGAAGTACAAGATAAAGTTTTCAAATGCAAACCATTCCATTTATCAGCACCATCGTGCACCACTTAACGAAAACAGGCCTCGTTCTGATAGGCACAGATCACTCGCTGCGGCCAAGCATCCTTCGTCGGACTCTGGCCCTTGCCACGTACGACATTCAGCTTTGGTTTAATTATCTGCAGAGTCCAAGTTTGAAAAATAAGGAGCACGGTTTTAACCCAGGAAATCTTGAGGCGATTTTTTTACCTTTGGTATTTTGCATCTAAACCAGTCAGCATACAAACCTACCTTCCCAAATTCAGGGTCTGATCCAAAACCTATCAAAAGCAAAGACTCCCACTGGCTTCAATGCACTTTGGATCCACCCCCTAAGGATTTAAGCTTTTTTTGTTCCAAACCACGACTCAGTACTACCATCACAGCTTTTTCAACAGGGAATAACATACTTTTTCTCATAGCTAGATGTCTTGTTCTGATAAATTGTCTTCCCTGTAATTATTTGATTTTAGGCTGGGACAATTCACTTTAAGTTGGTCTTTCCAACTGTTTTCAGTGGGACAAAGGAAACCATCCTTTCCAGGAACGGCAGCATTCCCAGCAATCCCGACTCGCTTTTTGCCATGATCCAGCGCTGTGTATATTGCTCCCACATTGAGAATTTCATCTGGAGGCCCAGAACAATGCAAAGAGATCATCATTATTATTTCTGTGCTTTTTCCCCTGCGTTGAATCAGCCTGACGTGTGCTCACACTGCCGCGGAGAAGGGGCAGTTACGACATTCCCCTTTGCTCAGCTCTGGAGCCCGCATGCCAAACACAGCTTAAAGGATCCCCGAAGACTTCAATTTGCCAGTAAATGAGAACTGAGATTCAGAAAGCGATTCTGATTGCAGAAGATAAGAGCGATAGCAGTAAATCTGCTCTGCATGAAGCTATGGCATTTGGTCACCGGTATTGCCAGCACTTTCTAGTTTCCAAGTTCCCCATAGCTCTGATAAACAAAGATCACACCATCTGTACCAGAAAGCAGCTAAACTTGTGTTTTCTGAAACATCATCATAGGTGTCTTCACGCTTCATGAATGACACAGCCAGACTTAGGTTTGCATGTAGAAAGCCCCTTCATAGTTAGTGCTTTTAATGATTAAACTCAAGGCTTGACCATCAGTTCTTTAGAGCGAGCAAAAGTTCTTGGTATAAGCAAGACAGCTTCCAGCGATGGCCTGAACAAAACCAGACTCACCTCAGCCACAGCTCCCACTTGAACTACTCTGAAATTAAGCTGATACGGCACAATTTAGGTTCTATTTGGCACTTTTAAAGGCAAAGCAAAGGGGGATTGGGAGAAACACCAGCCTCACCAAAGAGAAATGCAAATCCTAAGTTTGATGAGCATTTATGCTTACACAAGGAGACTCCCTCTTTTGCCTGGGAACAGCAGAATACAAGGTCATCTGAAATAATTAAGAGACGACTCCGTCTGCGAGTACGATGCCATGGGCAGCTACTGCAGAACAGGCTGATGCTCTGAGCCGACATCCCAATCCCGGCTGCAGGAACACCCCTGTGCCCACGTCCCCTGCAGCCCCCCCAGGACAGGGAACCGAGCAAGCCCCAGAGCAGCGGGGACCTCAGGGTCAGCACGGCCACCCCAAGCCACCCTGGCAGCAGGTTCATGCTACCAACAGTCAGAGCTTTGTGTTTAGGCAACAGCAAAAACTAATCACACTTTTCTAACATAACGGGTGAGAGATCAGACGTCGCTCTCAAATGTTCCGAGTCGTTTAATTTACGGCTCAAGGACAGGAAAAATGTTTTCAGATGTGTTGTAGCGGATTAAAGTCAGCTATGTGGAAATCATTACCCTGCACTAACAACGTCCTACTCTATTTTAACGGCTGCTAGGACAATCCTAAGAAAAATAACTTGACCTAGGTTAGTGCTAGGCCTTCAACACAGGGCTTCGTGGGAAACAGACCCACTAACAAGACATAACTAAAAAAAGTTGCAGACACCTTTTATCCCACTATTTGTTTTCTAAAAGACTCAACGTCATTCTCAAAAGATTACTTGCATATGCTCACATATTTTACCAAAATGTTTTTTCACCTGGTAATGATCTGCAAGTCTTGCTCTCTACATTTGCAGGGCTGCTTTCAAGTTGCAAGAATTCCTGGGTCTTATTGAATTTCTAATTTCTCCATCCCCTTATAAACTAACATTTAGCACTTGGGAAAGTGCCAGACCGGACCCAGGACACTGCCGTCTGCTATTGTGCAGCCACACAGGTGTGAGCAGGCGACAGCTATGCAAACCTCCGGAACAACCACATTGCCGTATTTCACCCCAAACTGTACCGTCCCTTCTCGGGGGGGGTGACTCCAGGTTCCTGCCCATCTCCTGAACGCTATTCACCTCCCATGATGGCACATCACTATGGTCACAACTGATTTTTATCACTGATAAGGCCATTAGCCTTCTAGGAGCTGAACTCAGTCTAGAAGCAGCTACAGCTGACACTTCCAAATCCCCAGGATTGTGAACCTCGCCGTGATAACCACGAGGTGTTGGATCCGTCCCCGCAGCCTGATGTAGGGCTTTCACCGGCCGTGCAAGGTGGGCAAGGCTTTGCACAGGCTGGTGAACGGGCACAGGAGCTGAGCTCTGCTGAGCACCACGACGGACCCAGCTCGTCCAGGGTACGTGAAGGGGAAGCTGCAGGATTTCTCCTTCTTCATTCCTCTCAGCTGAAACAACTGCTGTGTATTGAGGCTCTGGAAAGCTGCCGTTTTTCCTCTCTATTAGTCCTCAAGGAGCTCCAGAGGGGAAGCTGTGATTCACTTTTTCAGTTGTACTTTTACTGGAAACTTGAGAACATCATACATTGTCATCCTTCCCATCTTCCAGCAGTGTGCCTGCACTGCTCGCAGCAAACAGACCCCAACAAAACCTCTGCGAGCTGGGGCTCAGAAGAACATCAGCTACGTGAGGTTCCAGGGACTTTTGGGGCTACACGTCCAGCAGACTCACTACTGGGCTTTCTCCCATAGAAACTTCCAGAGAAGCTCCATCTCTGTACAGAGAGCAGGAATAAATAGAAAATCTTCATACTCGGATTCTCCAAGCAGACTCAGCAGAACTGTAACAGTGCATCGGTCCGTGTGGGCTCCCTGCACGCTGCTCATCCCCGGGGAAGCGGGGTTCGGTTATCCATCCCACAGCAGAGCACAGCTCGCGGCTACAAGCCTCGCTGCAGTTCTGCACTTGGGCTTCGTCACTCGGTCTCAAGCAAACGAGAACAAATCTGATCCTCACGGCGAACACAACGCTGCATGCCGTCGCCATCTGTAAAGGAGTTTGGGTTTTCCCAGCCCACGCACACCAGCCTGCTTCCTTCTCAGCCCCTCGTCCTCGCTCTGCCAGGGTCGCACAGAGCAAAACAGCCCCCAGAGCTGGGCAGGGGTTTCCACAGCTGCTATTCAAAAAGAAGAGTCACCGTCTCTGAAATATCTTCCCTCTGGGGGTAAGGGCCCAGCTGCAGCACACACACCAGATGGAGGGGGAAGAAACTGCTTCCAGGATTTATTATAGATAGAAGGAACCAAAGCTGAACCTTTGAGAATTTATGCTTTGACACTGCAGTCAGGAAATAAATACAGCACAACAACCCCGGGGTCCTTGGCTGTACCTGGGGCCAGGCAGATGCTGCCAGTCCTCCAGCACCCACCCGGCCCCATGCACAAACAGCCCCAGTGTTATTATCAAAAGAAAAGGCTGTAATTGGATTGGATTGGGAAGAACAGCATCAAAATTATTATTTTTAAGAAAAAAAAATGTCTCAACACACATGAATTCCTTCCTGCACATCACAGCAATGTAAACACGTTACTCCCGGGGCAGAGGAGCCAGAAAGCATCCTTCTTGCCCGAGAAGGAATTTCTTCATTTGTGTAACTTAGTGTGAAGCTGTCTCTGAGAAAGAAGAAAAAGAACAAGTTTTACCATGTGATCATCCTTATCCACACATTTACATTATTTAAAACTCTGAAATCCTTGGCCGCCAGTCAAATGCATACATTTTGTGGATAAATACCAAGATCTCCATACCACATTTCGGTGAGTAATAATTCACGAGGCTGCTTAACACCCAGGATCTTCTCCAAGCAGCTGCCACATACCTGCCCTTACCCTCCCTTGCAGATGCCATGCAGCAGGCGAAGCAGACCCCGTACTGCCTTGGCTTGGGATTCAACAGCTGGGAGGACGACACTGGAACAGGCTGATTTATCATCAGGGCATCCTGAACCATCCCGCTAAGCCTTCATCAGCACCATCGCCGCCTCCGCCTGCAGCCCAGGTGCCAGGCGCTGCTCCAGCCTTACTAAGCCCACTTGAACTCCTGGCCTCGCATTTCAGAGCCCTTAACCATGACCTGGATGCCCACCCCTTGTTACAGGGATGCCCAAGTAATTCCTTGCACGTTACATCAGTACCCACATGAGCATCGGTTACATAAACCGACTCCTTTCATGAGCTGATGAGGATTTTCCTCCACTCCGTTTTGGAACAGTACGACTACTGTGCTGCTTTGCTTTCCACAGCACCGCTGCCTAGAAACAGCCCTGCACATCTCGGGGCAAAACGCAATCTGACAAAGCTGGGGACAAAACACCCATTAGCTTCAGGGGAGACAGGGGTCTAGCCAAGAAAGGCATTAGAGAATGGGTGTGCGAAGAAGGAGGGAGAATACCCCAAGAGTGCTTAAAGTCCTTGATAAAGGACAGAGTAGAGACTTTTTTAAAAAAAGAAATACATGTTAGTATAGCCCGAGAGCAGGGGCAGCCTCAGATACCAGCACTGACCCCAGGCTGCAGGGGACACAGGGCAGCCACAGCCCCCAACACACTTGAAAAGCTGTAACGTCCCCTTCCCAGCAGTTTTCCCGATGTGGACTTGGGGCCAACTCCTCCAGGAAGGATGCAGCACAAGCCTTCATACTCCCAGCTGGCAGATGACAAAAGCTTCAGAAAAAGCTTTCGGGCTCGCCTTCCCCCTCTGGCACAGACAGGCAGGTCTGGACGGTGCTGCCAAGGACTTTCCAGCGGTGTGCGTCAGCAGGAACAGCATCGGTGATGCCACAAGGTCTCCTGTCCAGTGCCCGAGGTCCTCTGGGCACTCAAGCCTCTGTTCTCAAGCGGTGGTTTCAGCAAAGCACAGCTCCAACTCAATTTTATGGCTGCTTTTATTTGAGGCATGATCCGATTTGAAGCAACAAGTCTTCCCTAATAACTAGGGCTGCAGCATAACCACAAGAGATGTTAACGTTCAAAGGAGCTGAGAAGGCTTTCTTTAAAAAAAGAGATAAGAAAATACACAGTAATACTTAAGCAAGAACAGAGCAAGCTGCGCTGCTGAGCTGGTTTATCTCTGGGCCCTAGGCTTATGTGCACTGGCCCAGACATTGACTGTCTTCCAGAATAAGAAAGGGTTGATTGCAAGAAATAATATTGATTTTAATATGCAAGTGCTTGTTCACACGAACATACATCACTACAGAAAATCCAGATGTGATTTGTCAAGCCTGTGTTGCTGGATCCTTTGTTACTGTTAGAAAATAAAACAGCTTTTCCATCCAAGGTGACCACTGTCTGGAGACAGAGCGCCCAGGCTCTGCCAGCATCTCACCGTGCTGTGTGTTTTGCTGCTGATACCCTCCAGACACTGCCTTGCTCAGCCTCCCCAAAATTATGTGAAAGACCAGACGCAGAGCTGCCCTGAGCCCTGCTTTTCTTTGCAAGCCAGCAGCCCATATCTTCAGAGCTACCTCCTCAGTGCTGCACCCCCAGCCCTGTCTCCTGCGGGGTTCATAACCAGTCCAGGGAAACTGGAGTGTCCCAAGGAGAGAAAACAAGCGTTCCTCCCATTTCCCAGGAGCTGTCATGCATCCGTGCCAGATACACCAGGAAAGGACGTGGTTCCCTTCTGCCAACACAGCCATGCCGTTTGCTCCGTGAATCTTTCCTGCTGCCTCAAAACTTCACTTCCCCAGGGCTCCCGGTGCCACTGGAGCCCCCAGCTCCCTCGGGAGCTCAGCACAGCTCCCGGCGAGCGAAGCCACGGCAGATGTGCTTCCCAACAGCTGGCACGGTCCTCCGGCCGGCAGAGCCACGGGGAGGAGCGCTCTGGGTGCTGCTCTCCATTATGGTGTTTGGAAATTACACGTTCACATTTGATCAGAATCTCTCAGTTTTTCTCCTTCCGGACCGACTAGATAAACAGATTCTGCCATGCAGCTGGGTAAGAGAAAAACCATCAAACCCAGCGTGACATTCCTAATGGCAGACTGTGCTAACACGATACATGCACCAATCTATTTGCAGTCCAGCCACACGGTCACGCCTGACCATGGACAAAGTTTGCATCCCAGCAGAAATCCCACTTATTTCAGTTGTTCCCTCCCAAGTACGGGGGAGAGATACTGCCCGCACTGCATGGGAAAGTTTTACACTCTAATTGTTTATTCTACCCATAAACGGTCAGTCCTTGTGGCTCATTACTTGTTTCCCCACCAGTGTATCCAAATGTCTTAATGAAGCAAATTTGATACACAGGATAAGCAGCATCTCCTGCCACCAGCTTCAATGGGCTCTCCGCATCCCCAACACCTCCAAAACCCAGACGGGCCACGTCGGTCTCAGGACATCCCATCAAACCACGCAGTAACTCCCCCTTCTTGTCCTCCTCCGCACGTTTTCCCCCCATTTTGATTTTCCTACTGAACTTTCTACTCAAAGGGCATTTATTGACCACAGTTTGAAAACAAAACCAATCTTGTTCTCTACCTCAGTAACACATAATGTCAAGCGTTCATGGAGAAAGGGCATGGGATGGAAGAAGCCCAGAAGGCTGGAAGCCCTTTGCTGCCAGGCTCACTGCCTGGCTCCCTGCCCTGCCTCACCATAAATGCCCGGCTGGAGGGAGCCTCCTTTGGTAAAACACAATTAACATTGAATTTCATACATCTTCACTAAAGACATACAAACAAACTTGTTGTTTCAAATATATTTCAGACAAACACACTTATTTTAAAAAAAAATTCTCCTTCTGTTGACTTGCAAACTGTATTTTGTTGAAGGCAGCGTACAGAGAGAACACTGCTTGGAGAGCGTCCTTCTGCCCCAGGGAGGAGATACTAATCCACCCCTCTGCACCTGGGGCTTTCCTGGAGCTCAGCCTCATAGCGGAGTCCAGGGCGGTGATCTGCAGCCATTACAAACGGCACACAAACCAACAAAATCCCCCCGTCACTGCCCCGGGACACGGTTCCCTCACCAGCACCAGGTCACCCCGCTCTCCAGGAGGCAGGTCCCGGAGCAGGGATCCGCTCACACCGAGGAGGTAGCACTGGACACGCTTCCAGCGATGACTAACGGCTGGGGAGAGTCAGCTGGATCCAACAGGTCACTCGGGAAACAGGGGAGTGAGATCCAAGAGCCATGTCACCGAGCACTCACTTTGGGCCAAACTGAAAATAGACCTAATAAAGCATTACTGGAGCTGCTGTCCTTACTGTAGAAAAAAATAAACTATTCAGTTTTTCCTATCAAGAGAAAGGCCACTCCCATAGGCTTCTCTGGGCACAGCCAAGGTGTGTTTTGCTCTCAGAGGAGCCACCCGACCGACCCAACAGCGCGATCTCCTCCCCGAGAAGAGCCACCCCATGCTGAACAGTTCCTCGCCGTCACCAGCTCCTGTCTGTTCCTGTCTCGCAGAAGCCTGAGCATTTATTTTTGCCTATGAGATACAAGAGCCTTTAACATCTTCATAAACGCAGATTTTAAGACCTGACAAAACCCTTGCAATCCTCTCGCCTACCTTCCTGTCTAGCAAAGCCCAAGCCACCTCACCCACAAACCCTGCGCCACTGCAAGGCTGTGGGCCATCACCAGCAACCTCTGCTATAGAGAACCCACCACTCCTCTGGGCACACTGCAGGGTCTCACAGTTAAAAATAGCCCTCTTGGTAGGTGCAGTTGGGCAAACCCAACCCGAAGCCACAGACCCTCCTGCTGCCAGAAGTCTTCCACACAGCAGCTTCCAAGACCACCACGAGGTCATTAACGACCATTTCTGCATCTCAGGGAAGCGAGACAGACAGATCACCCTTAACCCCACCGAGGCACATACCTGCAGTGCTGCGAGACCCCCGTCTTGCTCCTCTCGTGACGGAGTGGAGCTGTACCAGCGTGCCACAACCCCTGCCCTGTGCCCGTGCAAGAAGTCACCTCTTCGGAGAGGAGACACCGCGTACGCTCACGTGGCAGCTACCACCACCAGTATGGTCGCAGCTACCGCCAGCAAGATCCAAGGACCACTTCCTAACCACGAGGACTGGGAGGACACCAGCAGAAAGCTGGGCACGTACCGCCTGCCTCCCACGGAGGAGGAGTACTCGAGGGTCCAGTCTCAGCCAATAAACAGATGCTAATTGATACCGGTGGCTAAAACGAGGTGTAAAAGTGGGAATTCAGCCCATAAGTTCACACAGTAGAAACCCTCATACATGAGAATAAAATGCTGCCATGCTGCAGGTGAAAGCTGTTTTCAGCAAAACTTTATTCTAAGTCCTGACGAAGTTGTTCTGCTGCCAAACCACCTCAGCAGCTGGTAGCTCACCAAAACCTTCCGTCACTACACAAGGATTTCCACCTCTTCCAAGGAAAGCTCCACCAGCCTGCGGACAGCCAGGAAGGGAACCCTTGTCCTACCCTGGGTACAGCCCCCGTTTGGGGTAGAAGACCATGCAGTCTCCCTAAAACTGCTCCAAATAGAAGGCAAAATGACTGTCCTCCTTGGCTATGAGAAATTCTACCTGCGTGAAGGGTTTTCTGGTTTTTCTTTTTTTCCTTCTTTCCTAATGCTGAAGCCCCATCATCCCTATGGCATGGGCTGAACTCAGGGGACTCTGCTTCAGCTGGGTGGTTCGGACACCACTCTGATGAACCGCGAGGAACCAACAAGGCTTTGCTCCATTTACGGCAGTGCTCCTTCCCTGCTGCCCCGGCTTCCAGTCAGAAACTACATGTTTTCCAAGAAAAGTATAAACAGTAAAAGATCGCTCTTTATAGCAGGAAATGCCTTTTTAATCTGAAGTAGAAAATTGTATACACTTATTTAAATCTACTACAGATAACATTAGCTATTTGTGAGCCTTATAAGGAGCACTCATTTTGCCTGGATAATTTGTGACTTGTATTAGGAATCTTTAGCTACAGAATTAATTCCAATCGAAAGCAAAAAACCCCCAAGCCTTTGTTTTGCTTTAAATATTCTAAAAAAGTGAACTTGGCAGGACCTTCAAATGTATATTCATTGAACAGATGTTTAGGAAAATAATAGGTGGATGTTAATGAAGTGGGAGGCTTTGCCCAAAGGAGATTTCAATCGCACTGCTACTCTTGCTTGTGTTGATAAAACCTCCATCGGATTGAAGCATCCAACCCAGCTCACAGCCCAGACAAGCCTTGCAAGGTACAGATGATAATCCACACATATAAGTGAACTGAACACATTTTTTTATATCTGTGATCTTTAAAAAATAATTTTGTTTAGCTGTTTTTAAAAATGCAGAACGATTACAGAGACCATGGGGATGCACCAAGAGCTGAGCCTCAGGGCACATCTGCTCCGGGGCGAGCCACAAGCTTTCTGCAGAAGAGCCAAGCAAAGCTGACACACAAGCACACCAAACCGAAGAGGACCTACCTGTTCACAGAGAGCAGTAGCTGGTCCATGCATGCTTTGATCTTGTTTTGTGCTTCTAGGTGTGTCATGTTCTCTGTGCTCTCTCCATTAATTGCCAGAATAATATCTCCTGGGCACAGGTTTGCCATGGCTGCTTTACTGCCAGGGTTAATCTAGGCAAGAAAAAAATAAAAGGGTTACTTAAAAGAATGCTTGGTTTTAAAAAAAGTCCTGTGTTTGTAATAAGCAGCAGATAAAGGGAATAGTTATTTCTGGAGAAGACATGCATTTTTGCCTACACCAACGGCATCTACCAGAGGCTGGATGTCAGAGGCAGGTCTCTTGGGTCAGCCACAGTTCTCCAGAGGCCATCCTCTACAACAATGCTCTTTTAAATAAGATATTTCTGCCAACCCCAGTCAGTGTGTGACCAAGTCCTCTCTTCAGATTCATCTCTTGCTTGACATAATGCAATACGCTCCTTCCAGAGATGCTTTACACTCCTTTGGCTTGCAGGCCTTAAATCATGCTGTGAGGATCAATCCCTAAAGAGCAGATGAAACCCTCCTCTTTGGCTAACTACGTAATTAGAAGATGAGCACAGTCATCCTAATTGTTTCCTGTGGAGAGGTTACATTTGACATCAGTTTTTCCTGACCGTCATTCAAATGACTTGTCTCTTTCTAGCCCTGCATGGAATATCACACAGCTCGTTAAGTCTCCACAACTCTTTCCTTCTGGTTTTGTAAGAATGCCAGAACCTTATACAACTCGTAACTTCTTTCCTGAGGAACTAATGACAGGTCCAGGTACTGTTTGTGGTCAGCCATAAGACCAATCCTGCAGCCCATAAAAGAGTTTCTTGAGAAATCACCATTTCATTTACATCAGCCCAAATGTGTTTTTAATTTTTGCAATAATATAAAATGATGCAAGGCATAGGCAGGACAGGTAAAAGTGTCTGTTTAAACTCTTAATAGCTACGTGCTTGCCCTCTAATTTCCTCTTCCGTCATTCAGAGCATCTGCTAACGCTCCGCTAACCAACCACATGGTTTATCAAGTGAGAAAGTACAGCAAGCGTGACTTTTGGGGATTGGGGTCTCACTGCATTTAGAGTGTGATGGTGCTTTGATTCTGTTTACTCATGATTTACACAGGTATAATCCCCCGTCTCAGGCGATGGCTCTCTGCTCCATCACACCCTGCTCAAAAGATCCAGGCAACAGGATCACTGCTCTATCCTCCATCTCCCCCCGGGCATAGCTTACATCGGTGCATGGCGGCAACCAGACGCTAACAAACCAGGTATGGTTTTTTCTGATAGTTTGAGACCAAGTGCTGGCCGCCTGCTCCACGGTGCCCACAAGCCCCCCGACCACCGCAGACCATCGTTAGACAAGCAGTCTTTTAGAAACGGAGGCACGCATCCATCGTCCCTGTTATCATCTTGACTCGTTTTCTCCAGTTCCGTTTTCACAGGGAATTTGGAGAGGGTTTAGTCTTACCACCGAAGCCCTTCGTGGATCGCACTGGGGCTGCTCACAGGACCGAGGCCGGTGGAACAACCGGCGAGAGGCAGAGAGCACCCGGCGTAACACAGCCCTGCCGTACCACTGAAACATCAACCTGAAGGTGTTCGAGGAGCTCCAAACCACTTCTTACATTTAAGTAGAACTGGCAGCCTGAATTAAGGCTTTTGTTGCGTTGTCAGAGTAAATCAGCATTTGCCATTTGCTCTTCAATAGTTTCAGCCGGGTGATTTTGCTCTAACAAACCTGCCCGGCCAACTCCATCCCTGCTCGCAGGCTCCCCTGTGACTCAGCTCAGAGCAAACAAGAGGAGGTATTTCTGAGCACAGCCAAAGTAGCTGTAAAGCTCCGACACAGGACTTCTCACCCCGGGACAGGTTTATTTCTTCCCTGGTGTGCATTTGTCCTGTTGGCTTTTTTGAACCCCTGTAAGAAGACGTGGCATTCGCAGAGCATTAGGGTCCTTCTAACAGCCTCCGAAGCTGCCAGACCCACCAGAAAAATCAACCAGAAGCTCAACCAGCACCTCCAAGGAAGCATCTCCATGCACTTGCCTGTTGTTATCCGCTTCGGTCAGTGCCCACCCCACAGCCCCGGCTGCCAGCAGGCTTTTGGACTAACAGACCTTCAGTTTGACCCAGGACAGCTGTATTTTGTTCGTGTCTATTCAATGCTGTCTAGATGTCTGACAGATTTTTCTCCCTGCGCTGACCTTAACCAGATTGTAGCTTCCTTGGAGAATAAGCCGTTCATAAATGGGGCTCTTAGCTGTTTCCTATTTTTAGATTCTGGTTTATTTCAAATTACTTTGGCAGTATCTTTATGTTAGCATTTTATGCTAGCCGTGGAGATAACTGAGGGCTTGAAACAGAGCTGCACTCCAAGAACTCATTAGTTTGAGACACAGCATTGGTGTGACAGCAGCTTGGGAATCAGTATTGTAATGTCTGACAGGTCCAAAGTTTGTATTTTAATGAATAATGTTTAAAATACTTCAGACCAAGTTCTCCTACCTCACAGCTGTGCAAAGCCATTGACGCCAAACATGCCACAGAAAGCCCTGCGAGCCTGCTTATGGGTCAGGGCTGCCTCTGAATCCTCATGCAAGGGTCCTACCTGCTTCACTCCACGCAGCCAGCCTACCGCAAAACCAGGATCTCCGTAAGGACAAGGATGCAATTTTAAATATAGTAATTTTTGTGATAGAGTCTACGCTTGGAGCAAAACACCCAAGAAAGATGACCCTCTGTTGTCACGTGGAAACAAATAAATACACAAGGAAGGAGCAGGAGGGATCTGGGTGTCTTGTTCAGGCACCCATTGAGCTACAAGCAGCCAGCACCCACACCCAGCAGCAACTGGGCTCAACCCAGAATGCTCCTTAACCAGCCTCTTTCCTTAGGAAAGCCAGCTGCTGCCCAACGAGCTGCTGAGCATCTGCTATTATAAGTACATACAAAAAAAGTGGGTTTTTTGTTCAAGTGATAAACCTCGTTTTGTGTATTAGTCCATTCTGCAGGGCAATAGCCCTAAGCGACGTCCCTACAGCTGCGGGTATTGCCCGTGGGTGCGAGGTCTCTGCAGGGCAGCAGCAAACAGAGGTTTTGGGCTGGAGCTTTCACCAGAGGCACTCACCCACTCACACCTCCCTCCAGAGGGGCCTCGGGTCTGCCGCGAGCCGCAACCGCTGCGTGGGCGACGTGAACGAAGCACGCGCAAATCGGAGAGTCACCCGATACGTTAGGAAGTTAAAAAACACTGCAAAGAAAACCTGCACCCGGTCACTGGAGCCCTGCGCTCTCGAAAGGGGCCTCCAAAGGACTTGAGGTTTGAGATTAGGATAGGCTTAAGAAAAACGGTGATAAGATTTTTCTTTGTTTTTGAAGTTCTCCATCAGTGCTAAGAACAAACCATTTTAAGAAGTCAAGGTTGAATGGACACGGACCAAGACAAGACCGACGGATAGGTAACTCCGGGTGGCGTGAGTGCTGGTATTTCAGGGCCGGAGTAAGATGCTGGTGGAGAATTAAGGGGGTGGACGGGGTGGTCTGAGCCCTGGCACTGCTGGCATCAAGGCCACGCGGCTCCCAAGGGGCTCTGCTTGTGCCGTGGGGTGACAGTAACCTCGATACACATTCAGAGCAGTCAAGTGTATAGCACCGAGAGCCAAACCCACAGCAAACACCGCAGGCTTAAAGAAACATAAATATTTTTATTAGTTCCCCTAAAGGTTCTTCTTTTTCAACTAGACGAGAATTCTGCCTCACTTGGAAGCTCGGAGCTCCCAAAGCCACAACTTCATACAGCAACGAAGCAGCACCGATGGGAACTGCCGGCCACCATTTAACATGTGCTGCTAGTTATTGTTGCCCTGCACTTGAAGATATTTTCCCACCAACATAAATCCAAAGCCAGCTGATGGAGACTTGGGGTGAAATTGCACAAGACAGCCTAGTCAACCCCACAGCTTACCCACGAGAGGGGAGAGGACCTTCTCTCTGCACCTTCCCGCTCCCGGGTGCCATCCAGCCTCTTCCCTTGTGCCCAGCAGGTTTTTAAGCACAGCCTGGGATGCAATCCAGCAGAGCTGAACGGTTTTCTGAGAGTGAATCAAAGCAACTCAGCGTAACGGGTCCGGCGCACTGGACCAGTCATCTGGGACCGGGGCAGGGATGGAGTTAGCTGGTGGTGAGCTGATCATCACGAGATGATTAAGCAGATCCCACACAGCACTACGTGTGGAATAGCCACTACCCATCACCTAATCGCTGCTGCATCTTCAGCAGGAAGGAACTGAGCACGGAACACGTGCAGGACCAGTCAGTGTGCTGGGGAGGTCACTGGCACTCGTGTTTTTGCAGCTCCTTTTATGCCCATAGAAGCACATTCGCGTGTACTTGACCCGAGGCGACCGTGCACGCACAGCACGGCGTCTGCTCTGGGAACGCAGCGTAAACGTGTGTCATTTTTAGTGCTCTCCCAAAATTAAATAAAGCCAAGAGAGAACAATGTTCTGCATTTAACCCCTCCACAAAAATAAGCAGCTGTTTCTTTGTTACTCTAAAAAAAAATGCAGATGCATAAGAATACTCATAAACAGAAAATACTAAAAGAAACAGAAAACATGCACAGCTAACAATATTGTACAGCAGGGTGTGGGGAGGTTTGCAGAGCATGGGCTCCTGGTAAGTAACTCCAGGCTGTTGAGAGCACAGAGAGCTGCCTCTCCCTGTGCAGCATGCCTTCTGCAGGGATTCGCTCCAGTAGGAAGCCAGAATGTGTTTTTTGGGGTTTTTTTTCCCCCCTTTTCCAAAAAAGCATATTATTCTCTCTAATCCCCTCAGGACAAGTCTCATTTGTGACGCCTTTGTATGTCCTCCACATAGCACTGTGCTTCAAAAAATACTGAAGGTTCAATATCAGCGCCTGTCTCAGTCCTTTCATATTATTCCAGCAGGAAAAGGAGAACTTTAAAGAAAGAGACCCCATTAAACAGCCCTTCTCTCACTGTCCTCTGACCACAGAAGGTTTGGTCACAGGGCTGCGAGCATCACCCCCACCAAGGATAACGAGGGGAAATGCGACCCACAGGCTGTAGCGCTGGACCAACTCCCCACAAGTTACTATCTCCTTTTTGCCAAGTCATCAACCTGTGAACTGTATCTGCACAATTACAAACCAATCTTTTAAAATAAGTTTCTCCAATTATTTTCCCCACCACCTTTCCCAAGATTACCACCCACCTCTCTCCTCTCCTCCAAGGGGACCAGCCTCGAGCAGCTCCCTCCCCAGCCAAGTGGATACTCTGATGCTATGCAACAGACTGGAAAAACCCCAAAGCCAGCAGCAGCTATCTTATCTGGCCACTGGAGCCTCGTCAGGATTTACTAAGTGCTAGCATCTGACATCAGGCCAATAAAATAAAGCACATTAAGGCAACTGTTGCGCTAAGCCAGTTGGTGTTGGGAGATGTGCAATCTAATTTAGTAAGCAAGATTATTTGCACCGAGAGGAGTTTACTCTTGAAACACACATAGCATTACACTTTTGCCCCCAGAGATCAAGCACAGAAGCGTGCCGGGGTCGTGAGACCCGTCTGACAGGGCAAAGTCCCCCGGGTCTCGCTGTGCGCATCCCACCGCCCACGCAGGGATAACCCTCCCCGCCACGGGGACGGCTCGGCTCCGAAGCGGCTTTGCTCAAGCCATCTCTAGAACTGGGCCAACACCGCAAGCTGAAACACTCAACGCTTTAGTGAAAGTTTAATGTGCTATATTAACTTACACCCCCCCAGTTTTTCCTCCCGCCTCTTCTTCCCCCGCCTCTGTAACATCACCCGTGTCAGGACCCAAGGACAAGGGACACGGTTCCTCCTCACGCCTGCACAGGTCCCGGCACAGCCATCGGAAGGAAGAACTTAGTATCTATTCTCCCAGTAGTTTTTACTCAAATTAACAAGTGCCACCTAATCAGGACAATCACACCTAAAGGCAGCTTTCTCTCTGCCAGGCCTCCTTCACTTTCAAAAAAAAAAAAAAAAAAAAAGCACTACATTAACAAAATGCGACACATCCCATCAATCAATGAAGCCATCTTCCCAGAATTTAATGGGTTAAGACATGCAATGCCATACAAGCCTACACAGACCACAACACCCTTCTCTTAAATCAATGGTAGTTTGTTACAGGCAAGTCCAGGGAAATTTTCTGTTCTGCAAGTGTGATCAAAAGGGCCCGATTAAAGTCTTCGGGAGGCTTTCAAGATAGCGTGACAAAATTCTCAGCTTTTAAACAAAGCAAGCCTGTTCCATTACCAGGAAGCATGCTACGAGGCAGTGATCTTACAGTAGCAATCTCTTTTAAAACAGGAAGAACCAAGAATTAAATGACTAACTAATGAAGATAAATTCCCCAAATCCTTTAAGCATTTGTTCCAGGAATTCTCTTCAGCTTTTCAAAGCATCGTGCCTTGAACTCACATACATTCCTCGTCAACCATTTGCATTTTTCTAATTGCTTATATAAAAGTCCAGTGCATCAAGACATTATTTAGGTATGCTGTGCAGCCTGGTAAATGAAGAGCACTGTTTATGCAACATGAATTCATTTAACTACTGAGGAAAACAAGAAGCTTAAGAGCATAAAAGGGAAAGAACCAGAGTGCGAGTGTTATAGAAGGCAAGACACTTGAAAATCCTTTTGAATCCAAGTGCTGATGGATCCAAATCCAAATTCAGAATGGATTCGTAGTGTAGATCCTAATTCAGCTCAAAGGCTGAGGGCTCTGTACAAAGAGAAGAATCATAGAATCATTTAGGTTGGAAAAGACCTTCAAGATCATCGAGTCCAACCATCATCCATGCCCACTAAACCATGTCCTGGACTACCTTGTCTCCGCGCTTTTTGAATACCTCCAGGGATGGTGACTCAACCACTTCCCTGGGCAGCCCATTCCAATGTCTGACAACCCTCTCAGTAAAGAAATTTTTCCTAATATCTAACCTAAATCTCCCTTGCCTCAACTTGAGGCCATTTCCTCTCATCCTAAGGCTGATAATCAATGAAATCCAGTAAGAATTTTAGAGCAACCAACCACACAACCTGAGTGCAAACCTCAAAACGCTGACTGAGACAGACACAGGTCGTTCAGACACTCACCCCTGGCTTATTTGGCCAAAAGCTCGCCTTGCTCAGCCCCAGAGCACCCAGAACTCCGGCAGCACTCGGACCGGGAGCAGCAGCACGCCACGCTGCCTGCCGCATTCACGGTCACCGGGAGCCCTCCTACCCCTTCTTCCAAGGACAAGTTATAGATATGCTGCTTCACTACACCAGAACGACCCACTCTTAACCACCACGGCTGCTGCTACGCTTAAATCCGCTTTATACTCGCTCTATGTTTGGGAACACGGCCGGGGCAGGACAGCGGCTAACCCTTGGTGCAGGCACGCTCGGAGCATCGCTGCCGTCCCTCGGACACCGCACCATTGCGCGCCGCTGGGCAAACTGGATTGAGCAGCATCAGAGAAAGCGTTTATGATCATTAACTGGTTCATCTCCGTGAGAGGTTTAGCGCTCAGCTCTCCCGTGAAGCCTCCCCTTCTCGGACATCTCGCAGCCAGCGGCGGGGCTCCCGAAACCCTTGGTTGGAGAAACCCCCGGGCGCTTTGCCGAAGACACGCAGGAGCTGCTCAGAGCTCTCCCTTTCCAATCACCGGCCTTCTCGGCCGGGAAGGTGGGTTGATAACTTTCTTTCCTATCAAAAGGAAAGCGGCAACAGAGGCGTCTCCAAACAGTGGCAAATTCTCCAACGCAAGAAGTTTGAATTCATCTAGGGAGCAAACCTGAAGCTTCGTCCTTGTGAAATGAGTAGGCGTTAATCTCGCACAGACTGCAGGGATTTGTGCCTTTGCAACGCGGCTGCCTTCTCCCAGTTTAATTGCAAACGCTAGATATTTTGCAGGGTTTAGTCTTTTGTACCAGAAGCTTTACGTGGGCTAAAGGCTTCTGGGACGTGTTTTGTGGCTTATGGTGAATGACAGCATTCAGGCTCAGCGTACTGTAAACCTCCCAGCTGAGCTTCTACTCCACGGTGCTCATTATTGAACAGTCCTGGATTCAACTGCTCAAGACAGTTTATCTTCTAGCTGTGCATTGCCCATATCTGATAATTAAGAATAATTACTTGAAACAATCTTCTTTAATCCGGTATGTTTTGCTTTCTGAAGCTTGTACTGTAAAATGTCATTCACACATAATCTGCTATCAGTCCACAGAACATGTAAAACTACTTAAGGTTTAATGGGTGTGAATTTGAGTTGCTCTGGTTGACAAGAAAGATTGAGTGTGGCATGGGCTTTGAGGCATCTTTATGATGTTTGGAAAATTCATTGGCTGAAATACTTTTGCACGGCAAATTTTTTTTTTTTTTAAATAGAGATCTGTTCTCTATGGTGAGAAAGTGGGGTTTATTTTAGGTCTCTGCTGGCTGTAAAAGCTACTTGAATGCCACACTGCGGCTTGACATTTTTTGCAGTTGCTCCAAGTAACCCAATGAATCCTCGGTTTCCTTAAAGTTTTTGCATAAGTCCTGAAGTAGAAACCAAACATAACCTTATCTTCCAGGGGTTGGGGCAAGTGCGGTGTTAAGGGCTGTGTACAAATCCACTACATTAACAAGCTCTGGGTAGATACGCCACGGTTTGCTTCGGTACACATCTGGCAGCACTGCACTGACAACAAATCAAGCAGAGTATTTTCTGTGAACATGTTTGTTTTAGCTTTTTTTATCAACACTACCAGATCTTGAGAAATCTACTGTTTTCTTTCACACTCTAGCACCTGTGGTCACAGATGACTTAAAAAATAAAAACATTTTCACTAAGTGTTTGGGTATCTAAGAACCATGAGTCAATGCATTTTGAGACCTCAGAAATCAAACAACAAATTCAGTTAGAAATACTACATTTAAGAGGACTTGTGCCTTCTAGGGTTCGCCATATGACTCCTGCAGACCTGCGATATGCATTTTCCCCCAAAACTACAAAAAAAAAAATTAATTGCAATAGTCTGCACTAATCCCACACAATCCATAACAGCATATTTGTATTAAAATTAAAGGACTGATCTGCCCCCAGGAGGACCAGGATTATCACCAGCTATCGTGCTATACATCAACAAAAAGTTTAACAAAAAAAGATTAATTCCACATATTCCCCCTTGTATGCTTCCTACACTAACAAGCCCATTTTAGTAAGTCTGCTGTCTAACTTTATTCTCTTTTTATCACCGTATCAAGTGGGGTACAGCCATGCACTTCTCCAAAGTAACTCTTAATACCTGTCCCAACAAGCAATCTTTCAACCTTCAAGAAGTTAGAAAATTGACATCACCATCATTTAAAAGAAAAAAAAAAAAAAGAAAAAGAAAAAGAGAAAAAAACCCCAAACCACAAAAACCCTAGCCCTAACTCAAAATAACCACTTACACTGAGCCCATTCTGCTTTGTTCAACCTGGCAGAGGCCCGAAGTGTTTTCAAGGGTGTGCTGGGCTTATTTTGCTGAACTTGCCCCAAGGTCAGACCTTGCATGAATGGACCTACATGAATCATTCTTTCCGCCTGCTTTCCCACTCTGGATTATCAGTGTGCTTGATTACAGTAATTAGCATTAGGCTTTCATTCCAGCATATTCTACCATTACTGTCTCCTGAACCAGCACAAGCATTTATTCTTCTCTTTCAGTTATTAAATAAAGCCTCAGTGATAGAATAACTTCAGCAGCAAATATATTTGTTACATACTTTCATTAGTTCTTATCTGTAGTTCAGATTAAGGGTTAAGTGCCACTACAGCTTCAAGTGTAACCACCCAGATCTCTCACTCCACACCTTATAAGCATTGGAAGAATGATGAGAACAAAAAAAAAAAAATGACAAAAACAAAGAAGAATGACAAGCAAAACTATTTCCTTCCACTCAAAAAAAAAAAATCATCCCACTTGAACTATTACGTTATAACAAACATTAATAGCTAGCATCTCTTCATTCCTCCATACGAGCAATAAAACCACCAAAGGTCAGCAGAAATCAGCTGGGGTCCTAGTTTTAGGATTCATCACCACAGAGCAACTACTTCAGTCCATTTGGGAGCTCTGAACAGAAAGCACATCATTTCCATTTAATAAACACTCAACACATACAAGTTACACATAAAACCAGGAAAAAAAAAACAACTTATGGAAAGCAAAGAAAAAAAAAAATGGCCCCATTCCCTTTACTGGCATCTCTGGTTCTTGCCTTTTCTCCGCCAACATCCGTGGAGTTCCTGGGGTAACTAAACCCGGACCCCCCAGCACTGCCCAGCCCTTCGTGCTCTGCCGTCCCCGACCCGGAGCACACAACAGCAAACCTCGCAGGCCACCCCAGAAATCATTACCCCGAGCGGGTACTCTCTGCGTTCAAGTGGGATCACAGCAGCACACTTGGGCATTTGCGGGCTGCCCTGACGGAGTCAACGAGACCACTTTTACTGGAATTCCTCCCTCAGCAGAATTCCTTCTCGAGTACCCTAACCTTTAACAGGACACGTATTTGCTCAAATACAAAAGCTACTTAAGTTTAAAAGTCAACCTCAACTCAAACAATACCTGGATAATGGATTGCAGGCCAATTATTTCTCACCCTTCTTATGTTACAGTTCCAAGCCAACACTGAAAAATGCATTTTTGCTGCTCAGCTGGAGACTAGTGGGTAAACTGATGCTGAAGCTGGCAGATAAAAGAAAAACTGTATTAAAAATTTTTTCAAAATTTTATTTAAAAAATACTGGAATCAGTCCATTTGTCAGTTATTTGCTTAGCCAAGTAATTTATCTACGATTCTAAAAGCAGCAAGTGCTTGGATTAACACTGGCAGAGTTGGGTAGATGACGACATTGACTGCTCTAGGAGCTGGACAAGCGAGTTCAAGTGATTAAATGCATTCAGCTCCTCTAGTTACGCTAATGACTGATTATCTTTTAATCCCAGGCAAGGGGTAGATCAACTGTGATCCCACACAGAACCACAGCACTCACTGATGTGGTTATAAGCACCACACTGAGAGCAGCTGAGTAAGTTATTCCATTTCTGTTCCTGAACCATGGTTGCTGGTCAAAGGCAATGTTGTCACTAAGCTGCCTTTCCCACCAAGGGCACACACAGTGTCCAGTTGTTAACCTGCTCAACCCAGGAAAAGCAGCTGTCAGCTACCAGAAACTTAATTAAGTCTTAAAACCACTTTCTATCAAGTCATTAAGGCCAACTCTAAGCAGATGTTTTAGGTCACTCCCCTACCCCTATAAATATCACTAGGATGAGGAACCATCAATTACATGATGTACAACACCCAGCATCAGCTTACTGTAACTGTGGGTATAAAACGAGCCGGGTTGCTTCCCCAAAGCACAGCCTTGGGCTACAATTCCCTTCCCAGCACTGTGCTGACAACGCACCACCATCGCCCCTGCACGTAGCTGCTCCAGCACCCTCCAGGGCTGCGTGCCCCCAAACCAGCCCAGCAAACCCCAGCCCTGCTCATCTGGGTCCCCCAAAAATGCAGGAAGAAACAGAGGGGGGGAAAAAGGGTGGCTAGCACACCTAGCTTTTTATGTGACCACATGAGAAAAATGCCCTAAGCACACCCTTCTGGATTTGCACTTATTTCTTCCTTATCTCTAATACTGAAGAACTTAACTCTCCAACTCGAGCCCTGGCCTCTCCAGGGGAGTGCTCGGCATCAGCTGTTCCCAGTCACTCCAGCAATCACATCTTTAACACTTGTCACTTAAGATTCATCAAACCACAGAGGGAAGCGACCCGCTTTCAAGAAAAACAGATCATTCCTTGATTTCATGAGCATATTTGAAACAGCTGCAAGGGATGGGCTCAACACCATCAGCTGCACCTGCACAAATGCAGTGACCTCCTGGGGGCTAAAGGCTAAAGCAAGTCCTGGTGAGTGAGTCAAGTCCCATTCCAAAGCAGGACTGCGCGGTCATTATTTTCCTTGCTGCCAAATCCATATTTTTTTTTCAAGTTTAGCCCTTGACAATATTGTCACAAGCCACTTTTGGGGATTACCTTCAGGTTTCCTTCCTGCCCCATGCCGGGCACCTCTCCCTGCCTGAATTTCAGCTGCACCACAGTGTCTCCTGCTCAGCTCAGGCTGGCAGCTCCTTTCGCACCAACCGCTTTGTTATTTCCCCTCTAGCAGTGACACTTTGCCTTCCAGTCCCACAAATGCAACGTCAAGGAAGGAACTCTGCCTCCACTTAACCCGGAGCAACGACACTCAAAGACAGGCTTTGGAGAAGAAGCTGCACCCTTCTAGGGTCCCCCCAGCAGACAGCAAAGCATCGCTCCGTGGGGCTGCGACACATCTCTGCACTGTTACAGCTAGTGGGAGGTCTGGGGAGAAATTGTTTCCTGTAGTATCTTAGCAAAGAGTAGAGAAAACTAACCTATTAATGACAATAATTTTTTTTTTCCAACCCCTACGCAGATGAATTTGTGTTTTGTAAGTAGGCAGCCAGCCTCTGGCACCCAGAACTGAAGGTGGGTGGCTTTTGGATGCCTCAAATCCCAAACTGCAACCTATGAATTCCCAACGTAACCAGTCCAGGTGGGACGCTTGTAGAGCTGTACAGCCCAAACACTGTGTGGCCCATCAGTCCTCAGCCCCCCTCAGGCACAGAAGCGGGGTGCAGCAAACCCGCATCCCTCGGGCAGCCCAGCGCACCCGGAGCGTGTCCAAATCTTGGGCTGACAGCTGGATACGGGAGTCCCAGAGTCTGCTCCTGCCTGCCGGCAGAATTTCTGCTTTTCAAAATATGTTTGTAATTTAATGGCATTTTAATATAAAACAAATAAAATTTAAAAAAAAGCACTTTGAAGGAAGCAGAAGTCAGCCAAAAGCCTCAACAATTCGGCTACAGCAAGAGTCTCCCTCCCACCTGCAGCGACCCAGCCAGGGCAAGGGGGCTGGGGACTCCCCATCCCAGATCCCAGCCCCCTTGCCCAGGTTTCAAGCTAGAAAGAACAGATCTCCTGGTTAGACAATTAGTTTAATTGTCTAACTAGACAATTACAGAATAAAAATGAATATGGCACCACACCAGCCACGCTGAGTCCTCTGCAGAGAGGCAGGGTTGCACAGACCCACCACCAAGTGAAGCCCCGGCTCCCCCAGCAGCCCCTTCCCCATGGCTGGGAGCTACAGGGGAAGCCAATTCTTCCCCAATTTGAACATTTTCAGGTATTATTTCCAAAGCTAGTGAGGTCTCTTCTTGTGTTAAGAGACCAGAACCCAAGCAGAGCACCCTACACCCCTATTTACATCCCAGGGAGTTGTTTATCACCCTCTGGGAGCAGCTGTTAGCGTACAGCACATCGGAGCATCGCCCCTCTCTTCAGTGGGAGCAGAATTAAAAAAGGATCCGATTTAAAAGGCTGCCACACACAGTAACATGAAGCAACACCCCATGACTGCTACTTGTGTTACACCTCGTTGTGATCCCAAGCGAGACTGGCCTGATGAGAATTATCCTCACATCTCCCAGGTTTGCTGAATCAAACAAGGAATTTGGCAAGCCACCTGCCTAGGCAAAAGCAGACTTTGTTTTTTCTTGTTTAACATTAAACCAAACTTTTTTCAAAGTAACAGGAAAGCAGGCTCCCTCCACTAAATTAAGATGTTCGTCTTCACAACAGGAAGATTTTTTACAGTCACCGAGAGGCGATTTTGTGTTTTGCTGCGATACATCCCACATTACTGGGGAAGAGAGAGGACCTCCCCGTGCCCAGGGGTGTAGACTGAGCCCCAAAAGCCAACTGCCTCCCCTCGCAGCACAGACACCCCAGCTGCATGCCCGACCCCGGCAGCACGGCCAGACCCGCCGGCTGCTGCTCCCTGCACTGCCCCGGCCTTTCCCGGTCCCAGTCTTCCCTCCTCCCCATCCATCTCCTGCCTCTCCTCCAAAAAAGCCCTCGCTGGAACACTTGGTAAGGGACAGTCCAAAGTAAAAACAAGGACACAAAGCTGTGTAATAGGCACATTTGAACTCAAATACAAACCAAGTCTCTTTAAAACGTGCTCTCTCCCATAATTATTTCTTTAAAACTCAGGGTACGTGTTCTCCCTTTTCTGTCACAGCTTTGGCAGCTGAATGAAAAGACGGCAAACAGCTTGTACGCGTTACGACGATATTTTTTTAAGTTATAGCTCCTTTCAAAGCCTTTCAATACTCTCAGTGTTTTGTTCAAGCGCTCCAGCAGCAGCTGACCCGGAGAAACTCAGCAACATTACCCAGCCTCAGCACGCCACGGGGCAGCTTCGGGTGTCCAGCCCTTTCCCAAGGCAGCCCGATGGCAATGGAAACACCAGTGCCCGTGGGAACGTGCCCAGCTCGGGCACAGCACCTCGACCATCCCGCAGTCCACCGCACCGCCTCGCTGGGCTCCTTCCCGCACGGAGGACGGTTTGTTTTCACCTAGATCTGCGCACAAAGCCTATTTCAAGCTAGCCATGGTGTCTTAGCGAAGAAATTTCCAGAATACATCTTTGTGAGGTTAAATACAAGTGTGAGTGCACTTACACAGTAATTACTACCAGCCCACAGGGACCCCATAACACAGCAGAGAAACTTCTTGCTGACTTTACTCCTGCCTTCCTAAAAAAAACCCCCAACAGCCTGTGAACTCAGTCCAGGGCAGGAGTCCAAGCCCTCTGTAGCACTGAAGCACTAAAAACTTTGAAAGCGGATCTTTATGAATTAACATCCCCCAAAATAAATCAAGCGGGGGGAAAGCTTGCCTGCTCTGCGTTAACAGGGGCGGGGGGGGGGGGGGGGGGGGGCTGAAACAGCGCCGCATTCAAGGGGAAACCCTTCCTTTGCCTGTACTTGGGCGGATATATAACAATATATATTTAAAAAAAAAAGCCCAAAGGGTGCTGCCCACCACCCCCCCCGGGTACCACCAGCCCCATCCCCGCCGGAGCGGCCCCGCTGCCCGCCCATCACCTGCCACCGGTCCCCCCCTCCAACTTTTTCTCCCCCCCCCCCCCAATTTTTCTCCCCCCCCCCAGCTCACCCTGGAGATGGTCAGCGGAGCACTGAAATCTTTCCCGCCCACCAAGCGAAAACCCCACGGCGAAGGACCACGCAGGACCACCAAATGGGACATAACGACGGTGGAAGGGGCTCTGCTCGATCGAGCCACTTCGCGCTTCTCCTAATTACCGGGACGGATCGATCCCGCCTCCCCGCCACGCCCCTTTGGGGCGTGGCGGGGAGGCGGGATCGATCCGTCCCACCCCTCGTTAGAGGAGGGAGGGGGGATGTTGTGGAGGGGGGGGTTTAGCTCCCTGACCATTTTTACTAGGGCTTTTCAAAGCGACTGCTCCCACTAGTAAAATTAAGTGTATCGCGTTCGGTGAGGTCCAAGCCTCCGCTTCCCGCGCCTCTGGAGCGGAAGGTAAATGATGTCAGAAGTCGGTCAACGCGTCGTCACCGACCGTTTGGTTCAGCGCAAGCGGTGTGTTGAAGGAGAAAAGAAGAAATTTCCAGAGAATAAGCAGGTTGGGTTTCAAGTAGTTTGGGGATCCTTCATGGGCAGCGCTTGGTCAAAAGGTAAAGCTCCAGGAAAATAATCAGGTTGGGTTTCAAGCAGTTTGGGGATCCTTCATGGGTAGCGCTTGGTCAAAAGATAAAGCTCCAAGAAAATAATCAAGATGGTTTTCAAGCAGTTTGGGAATCGCTTGGCCAATGTGCCCCAGCATCTTTAGGGGGGTGTCTTTCAGGGGTCTCTGGGGCGGCACAAGGTACCGCAGAGCATCCCTGCTTCCCGGTGGTACGGCTGAATCGGTGACCGTCGGAGAACCCAGAAGATGTCCGTGCCGCAGAGAGTGTTTAATGTGATGGCTTGTAGGGACGCAGCGGTAGTTTGGAGGCGGGATGGGTGGTCAGCTGCTCAGCGTCTCCCCCAAAAGCTGAAAGCAAATCTCAAAATGCCTGTAAACATCCCTCTCTTCCTGGAAAGGGCTGGCCCAGAATATCCCACTTCAAAAAAGGACCTAACAAAGGATTCATTGTTTGAAAAGTCCAGTTTCATCAAGTACCTTCTTGTTGCCCAGTTTCTGTGAATTTGATTTATGTGCTATTTGCTGCAAAGTCTTTTTGGACACGTTTGCTCGTGACACGGGAAGGTTTGTGTGACTGTCTCACTGCCGTGCCCGTGTTATCCGGGAGGCTTCGGTCTGGGACAGGGGTGGGAGCTGAGCCTTTTATACACGCTCCCGAGCCATGCTGCAGCCTTTTGATTTAGCAACGTGAATACAGTGAGCGCACTGTGTTACGAACCCGAAACACAATAAACTTTGTTTGCTTTGCTAGAAAGGTGCCTACAGAGGAGCAGTTCAGCCGCAGCTGGTACCAGCAGAGCTCTCACCCATACTCTTTGTTCCACGTGAGCCCGTGTCTCCACCGAGAGAGGCTATAAAAACTGACTTTTGTCTGTGCAACTGGTGATGAATCATACCTCCTCATTCCTGTATGATATCACCGAGGCTGCAGAAGTCTGGGAGTAGGCTGGCCTGAGGTTTCCCTGCTTGCGTTAGAAAATGCACCCAGCTGAACACCAAAATTTGACTTCCAGAGAGCTGGAGGACTAGTTTATGTCCCACCTCTCCTGCTCTTGCTGTTCAGTGACGAGGAGGACTGAGTTAAAGATGTGCACAAATGCGGTGTGTCGGCACTGGCATCTCCTTACTCTTAGGAGGGAAAAGAAAAAAATCCTTTCTGTAAAAGAAACTAAGTTTTCTGGAAAGCAGCAACAATAAAAACAGAGAAAAGGAAAAGAGTAGAGAAAAAAATGGAGACTGCAGTTCTGTGGAGTCAAACATTTTCCACTGGCATTCATCAGGGCTTCATTACCGGGGTGGTTTCTAAATTGCACCCAGGCTGTGAGTGGCAGGCTCTGCCGTGCAGCAAACCATCAGCGTTTTCAAAGTAATTCGTGGGCGTAGGAAATAGATGATCAAAACACAGAAATCCCCACTATTAAAGTATTCATTTCAAAAGCTGATGGGAAAGCTGCTGGCTCCGAGGCACTTTCTCTTCAAGGCCTTTTGAATGCTCAGCCTAGGTTACCCCTCATGTCACTTAAAGCTTGTCGAAAACTTAACCCAAGTAAAATACAATTAGAATTAGCCAAATTGGTACAAACTTGTGGGTGTGCTTATTCCAGATGAGCCTGTATTCCAAAATACATTAAACTGAGCTGAAGTAGAGGCAGTTTTCCTCTGAATAAGAGTATCTGCAGTTGAATCGCTCCTGATGGAAAGTGTCCACGTGTAGAGCAGCCCTCAGGTTTCAGAACTGCATCAGGAATTAATTGGGCACCCCTCTATCAGTGATAGATGTTTTTTTCCCAGGATTTCGGGAATGAGAGCATTAACTAAAGAACTCCACATTTTCACAGGTGCCTCATTTTCTTTCTGTTGCTCACACACCTTTTCACATGTGCTTTCTTCGAGCAAAACCAACAGTTTTGCAGCCTGCAAAGGACCCAGATGTACTCTCCCTTCAATAAGCCAAAGTGGGCTCATAGATTTCTGGTTTTGTCTTTGATAACTTGAGAATTTTTAAATTAATTTTAAGTCATTTCCAAAAACTAATGGGAGTTCTACGTCTGGATGAGAAATTAACAGAACCAAGAGAAGGTGATATGAACCTTGCTGTAGGAGCAGGCCTTAACACCCAGCTAAAACACAGTATCTCCAACATGCTCATTCTTCTGCCGAGTGCTGAAACCCTACAGCGAGTTTTAACGAAGACCACACATTATTCAAAAGAGAGGTCAAACATGTTCATGAATTCCATCTCATCACTCCATTCGCTTTATCTTTTTTCCCCCAATATTTTCCTCGGTGTTTGTTTCCAGTATTTTTCCACCCCAAACTCTTATCACCTCTTTGTTTCTTTTTTGAATATTCCATTCTGGCTCTCCTTTGCTGCTGGTGACACTCTGGGTTTCCTTCCTTTGTTATCACAGACCGACTGGGTAAACTACGGATATTCAGCTTTGTGTCCCATTTTGAATGAGCATTCAGGTTTTCCATTTGCCACCCTCCCAGCCTCTAGCAGAGGTCCCGTGCTTATCTGGGAGGCCCGGTAATGACCCTCCCCAATGCAGTTTTTGAACATCTGCCCACGTGAGAGTGATTTCAAGCATTGTTATGGCTTGATAGTTCTTCTCCAGGTCAGGAGACTTTCTTGCTCTACAAATTGCCTTCTTCTGGACTACGGCTGTTTCTTCGAGCAGTTTCAGGAGGCTGAAGTTAGTCAAGAGTCCTCTATACCAGCAGGCTGGATCTAGTGGAAGTAGAAATGAGATCCTCTGATATTTTCAGATCAGGGTGATAAGTTGATGTGTGGGTTGTTATGAACATTTTCTTTAGTGTTTTCCTTCTTATTAGGATAGAAGTTAGTCATTCATAAATTGCTCGATAGACGCAACTTGATTATCAGTCCATGATAAATCGCTGTCCTCTTTGCACTGCCCTCAGGCCCTTCATGAAAGATTTTATTTTTAAACTGTGAAAAAATACCTGATAAACCTTGTAAGTTCAATAAATGACTACATTTGTCAGAGAGGTCTGCAAAAGGCTTGCTAAGATAAAGCTTCTCTGTTTTTCAGAGTTTAAGGTAGAATTCAGCCACTCTATAGATGGATTTTTTTTTAAATGTGAGAACCTAAAAATCTCTGTCCATGCAACTCTGCTTGCTAGAGCAGGGGCATCTCTCTTGATTGCATACAGCTCAACTTTACAAGATGCTCAGCACTTTCTGCTTTACTCCTGGTGGGCACAGCTTGGGTTTTGAAGTGGCTTCATTACATTCATGTGGCACTTATGACTCCCCTAAACCAGTAGCATCTTTTTGTAGAAGCACCCAAATGTTAGTGGAGTCCCCAGCATGACTGCTGCCACCTCTGTTATCTGGTAGGTACGCCAGCTACCTCTCCATTTCTAGCTGGAATATGTTTCACTGCACGATTAACTGTTCAACAGGATATGTGACCTGTAACTGGGAATGTGCTGGGAATTACAGTTTTCACTCATCCATCAGTCATGCCTAATTTACCTTCTAGAAAGGGCACATTTGGAAACACTAATCCAGTACATTGATGGAATGGAATCTGAAGATGAATTTAGCAGTCAGACATTTTTTGGCTGAAGACATAGATTAAAAGGGCATCTGAAGTGTGGGAAGGTGATTATTTGGTACTAGTACAAATGATTAAACTGCAAAAAAGTTTTAATAAGGGTTCATTTGGCAGGTCCATACTTCACATAGAAAGCTCTTGTGAAAAGTATTAACTGAACTTCTGTTGCATTCACACGCCTTTGGGTGAAGAGAGGTCTGTAATACGTTTATATTACAAAGACGCCTCTCCTCGTATTCGTGCATAACGCAGAGATGACCTTTATCAACAGTCAGTTCTCAGTGGAGCCCACGCGATGCCCGTTCCCCTCCCCTGGTCCTCCTCCTGCCGCCTGAATCCTTGGACATCCCCCCGAGCCGGACCGTGTGCCGGAGCTGGGCACGGCGCAGCTACAAGCATGAGGGGACGTGGAGCAAGGCAGCCGAGTGGCAGAGAGGGCTCGTGACTAACCAGCCCAAAGACATCCTTCCTTCCTACAATAGAAAGCGCAACTCCCCATACTGCTCATTGAAGTAGCAAACTCCTATCTGATGAAAAGTTTGTTCTGAAGTAACATTCGTCAAGTTCAGAAATACTTCTTGCAGCTCATTTACCCAGAGGTTCCAGGTGGATGACCTCTCTGAAAGAGCTTTTATTGCACTGACGTCTAACATAGCAAGTGTAAAATTCCAAACTCCAGTTAATTTTATCACCTGAGAGTTTAAATACTTCTGTCATTAAGGTAAGGAAAATATTTTTACAGCCCCTCTGTTTCAACTCACAGGGGTTACCCAAGGCACAAGATCTTTCTCTTTCAGTGTAGCTGCTGTTGGAAGTATTTTAAACTAATGTACATATATGTTTCATAGGATGCCCTTTTTAATCCATAAAAGCATCCATATTTAATTTTTAAATGGAGGTGGGAATCCAAGATAGTTCCTTGGCTGCAGAGTGGAACAATCAATAACGCCCCTTTAGACCATTTGTAAACAGTTTAATACAGACATTTGATATTTAAAAGTAGCTCTAAGCACCAAACTAGATGTGAGCTTGTGCGTTGGGTTTCAGATTCAGTGGCTCATGGTTTGTATTTGAAACTTATTGGTTGTGAACGGTCATTTGTAGGTTCTAACGCTGGTTGTTCCTCTTAGTATTTGTGATTGGAAATGGTCCCTGAAAGCAATGCTGATCACATGAATTCAAAATTCTTGTGGGAGTAAAGACTCCAAGCAATGTTTCATGGCATTTGTGCAATTTTCCCTCCCGGTAGCCAGTGTTTCTCAGAATATAACATCTTTTCCTTTCTTACATCAGTCAGTAGTCCTCAACAGTTTCATCTTATTTTCCATTGCCTAAATGAGTCCTTTCTGGTGCCTTTCTAACCCGATGGGATTCACGTACAACAGATTCTTAAGGGTTTCAGTTTATTTCTTTACTTAATAGTTAAAAAAATCCCAAACATCCCAAACCCCAACATCCTGTGAAAACAGTTAATTTTGAAACTGATTATTTGGATTAAGTCCAGGCAAATCTCAACCCTATGGCAGATTTAACTGCAGGTTTCCAAAGGATTACTTAATTTATAGGCTTTGCAGGATCTCTCAGATCTGAGTTATTATTTTGGCTTTTGAAAGGTCCTTGGCGGATGCCCAAGTGTTGGGGGCTGTCATTTTGAATTCTAGTTAATTTATTTGTTTGTCTAAATCATTCCTAAAAAAATGTATCTTGTGGATCTAAGCATCCCACAGAGAAAAATCCAGCTGTGATAGAAATCATTAGGATAATGAAAGAAATCTCATTGGTCCAGTAGAATTTCTTCTTCTGTAATCACCTTCAGGTGGAGCAGGCTGCTGCCTCCCAAGGCTTTCTAGCTTTGTAGGATTGCTGCGGAGAAAACCGTATGCAAGAAGCTGTACTGTGCACGGTCAGTTCTGTCTTTGATTCCTTTGAATACCATGCAGCAGGTGCAGATTCACAGTAAGGACCAAGGTAAATCCTTTGACTTTGTAAGATGTGTTCAGAGGGTGAAAAGCAGCAGGGCCTGACCCAAAATGCAGTTTATTCTTCTGTTCTGGCAAACATTAAGGAGACAATTTTTACACATTATTCTAATCCTTGCTCATCAGACTACCGGCCATCTACCAGAACTTCATACGGCTGGGGTTTTGCAACCCGCTGAACAGCAAGGATAAATCCCTACCTCACAGACGTTGCAGACTAAACACAAGATAAGAGCCGGCGGATGGATTTCCGAAGGGGAACACCGGGAAGCAATGACACGGCGTGGTCGGCTCGTGTCGGAGCACAGCAGCAGCCTGTTCCTGATGAAGGGCAACTTCAAGGAAGGCTGTGGAGAAGGACGAGGCAGCTCGTCGGGGCTCACGGAAAGCTCACAAAATGTTCCGTCGTACTGTTTACAAACAAAATATTCTTTTTATATTCCCTGCTCCCTATCAATTTTGCTGAAAAATGAACTGGCTCCGTGTTCACCCCATTCTCAGTTCCACTTTCCATCTCAAGCGGCAGAGCAAACGAGCAAGCGCCCGTTAGCTCGGGTCTAATCTTACTCCCAACCTTTAATCCCCAGACGAAGACTAACCCAGTGACGAGCCCGGAGAGCGTGAAGCGGGCACGTGGGGACCCTGCCACCGCCGGGGCCGTCCCGCTGCTGGGCCACCGGAGGAGATGCTCGGTTCCTTTTCATCTCACCCGTGAGGTTGCGAGCCCGGAATGTATTGAGCAGATGCAAGGAGCTGGTCTGTTTGCTTTGGGGGTGCGTGACCTCCTCCCCACGGCTTCAGCTGCTGCCCTGGCACGGACAGCGAGGGCAGGATTAACCCCGGCTCTTCCTCTACATGAGCTGTAACCTCTTCGGAGGCACGGCAATGTGACCGATGAGCAGCAGTCGAGAAAATACAAAGAAATATTGGCCTAATATTGTAAGCAGAAGATGAGATTACAAGTGGTCTGCTTTTTCTGTAAGGCTAATTGTTCCCATTATGGGATTAAGCTGATTGATTTCCCATCAGAAACGGTGCCTGTAAGAACAAAGTCAAAACCTCTGGTATAATGTGAGTCACTTCACCGAGCAGCTAAACACTGAGCTTTTGGTTTTTTTTCTTGTGAAATCATGACAGATGTCAGCTGTTGGTATATTCCGCAAACAAATTTGGTACATTTTCAGTATCGTTATTTCATAAAGGAGAAACCAAGCGATTGTACCTATTCAGCAGAGGAGGTCCCCAGCCTTTCTTTGGGATTTCAGCATTTATCACCCTAACTCTTGACTCCGTTGATAGCGATGCTTCCTTTTTTGGGTGTTGTACAGCTCCAGAATGCAGACAACTGGAGAAAATTAAGCTGAATGTTCCCAATTTATGCAGGTCAAGGAAAGTTTGCCTTTTATCATTCAGAGATAAGTACAGCAAACTAACTGTTTTTGAAAGGCTGAGTTCCACAAATGCCGGTATTAAGCCTCAGTAATCACAACGGTTTGTGTAGGTGGGTTTCACCGAAGCTTCCCCATTCATTTCAGAATGTCCCACAGCCTTAAACTGATAGGGACAGCGGGACAAACAGTACGCTAAAAAAATGAGGGGATAAGCCTTGTTGTGTCTTATCCCCGTGCATTCTGCCAGAATTAATTTAGCCCAATTCATCGGCTGGCCCATGCTAAGGCATTCACGCTGTGCCGAGGGTATCTGTATCTGATACGCTGCCCCAGGGAGAATCCGGAGTGTGAAGTCCTCAGCCAGTGTAAAAGGCTGCAGTCCGCAAAGTGTAAACTGCATTCATGGCAAGGGCAAAGCAATGCCAGTAAAACCGCTTAGAGCGTGAGAACAGGACATAAGGCACACAGTTCAGCTCAGTACTTAGCACTGAGTACTTAGCGTAGATGCTTTCTCCCTCCTCTGAGGCTGTTCGTCATCTTTTAACGGACTTTTGCAGAAGTTACCTATAGAGGCACAAGCATCTTCACACCAGAGGTGAGAACCACTAATACACAGTCACAACATCACATCTTATTGCCGTGGGGGAACTGATGGAAACATCCCCTAGAATTAAATGGAAAATGCAGAGCATATTTGGTGGTGTTTATCCTGGATGTGAGAGGCGTGTTTAACAATGTGAACTCTCCCAATTTCCTGAGTTCATCGGATTGCTGGAGGAGGATTTCCAAAAATCTTTTGAAAAATATTTTGCTTGAACTTTGAGGTGAAACGCTATGAGGTGCTCAAGCTAGACAGAAGAATAGGCATTCATCATCCATGAGCATTAAATGAAGAAACTCAGTAACAGTAACACTGAATGAAGAAACTCCCTACTGATCTCATGGGCTTTAGCTCAGCACTCATTTTTTGGTGACTGTAAAAAGACAAATGCACTAAGCCTTCCTTTCACTTCCAGGGCCTGCAGGCCACAATTAAGATGTTTTAGTGTCCAAATCCCACCATTTCTGGGGGTGAATCTCCTGGGCACCAAGTGAGACCAAAAGCAGGCAAATAACATGCAAATACAATTTTCAGGATTGCCATAACAATTCAAGATTGGTCATATGGATTACTATGTCTCTGGTCTTATTTCTCTCTTAATATTCCCTAAGTTTGCATTTGTGCACCCAGATTACACAACTGTAACAGCACAAATTCAGAAACCCTGAATACAGGCAGTAACTTTACTGAGTAGGAAAAAAATAAAAGTAATTGCCAATATTTGTATTCTAGAACATAAGCAGGAATTCATAAATGCTTGCAGGAATGCAACATAGCAACCTCCTTAAACAGCAGTATCCTGTTTCTTTTGTTTCCTTCGCTGCTTTTGCAGTGACTGTTGCTACAACACCATCCATCACTGCTCCTTTCATCTGTCAGGCCCTCCAGCTGCCTGCCTACAGCTCCGTACCTGCCCCCTCAGGTCTGAGCTGTCTGGATTTCCCCTGTGTTTGTGGGTGTAGATGCCCATCCTTTTCAGCCGGAGCTGTGTGGGCGATGAAGTTATCCCCTCTGGTTCCTCAGCACCCTTCCCGTACCTGCTTGGCTGGTTGCATGAATAGGTTTCAGTCAAAGAAGATTAGTTTTAACAGGTTTCATCATAGGGCATTCTTCCTGGGGACTGAAATGAGGGTTAAAATGGGCACGGTCTAGGCTGAGACCAAGAACGTGATGGCTGCAGTCAGAGAACAGCGCACATCAACATCCCCGTTCAAAGAAGTTCAAGCACATCTTTCTCCATCCCTTTCTTCTGGTATCATTAGGTTCTTGACACCAAATTATGTGGCTAATGAGCTGCAGGCTCCTGCCACTGAAGATGCTCCTCTGATCTCTTCCGAGCATGGCACTAGGTTACCTTCTGGACCATATTCCCTGAAGAAATGAATTCTGCACAAATGGCAATTTAATTTCCTTTTTCCTCTCATTCCAAGCATGCAGTTACTCGGACGTGGAAAAGCTGAGCCTGAAACAAATGTTTAAAGTATTTTGAAGGATTTGTCATCACTCAGAGAAATAGGTCTGACATTCACTGGAGCGCAAGGAGGTGGAGAGAAAGAAATGTGTTACTCAGAAACTGCATTGGCCAGGCCAAAGTTCTGCCTTCGGCTGCATCTGGGCAACTCATTTAGGTTGAGAGAGATGCGTTGCATGATTTGGAGTAGAATTTGCCCTCAGAGTTTAAATAAAATAAATGATATTTAAGAACCTGCAAGGCTGTTAGGTGATATTGTACAAAAACGTGTCTAACAGCATTGAAAACTGTGATCCAATATTCAGTGATGTCAACAGAAAAGCTCCCACCAGTGATGGTGGGAATGTCATTTCAATAAGCAGCTTGGCCGTTGCCCCAAGTGTTTAGTGGGCATTAGGATAATCAGTGATTCCACCTAATAAAGAGTGGGGTCTCACTATTTCTTTTTTAACACGTGGAGCCCCTTATGTTCTTCAGGCTTTTTCTGGCTTTCTTAGGAAAGGGCATGTCCTGACTATGGACTAAAGATGCTTTATGTTCTGAAAAAATAACAGAAAACACTTAAAATTCAAGGAGCATGGAAAGCAAATGTTATGAACATTTGAAGTATTTGCCTGCTTCAAGCAGAGTATTACATTATGGTAATGAATCTTTATCTGAACTTTAATTTATTATTGAGAAAGTAACTCCCATCTGCTTCTCTAACCGAGGCATTTAAGGGCCTTTTGCAAATATTATCTCCAAATTTGTCCTCGCAGACAGGATAAATAATGTTTCTAACAAATCAGTGAGACTGTGGCATTGAATGGTTAAATAACAAGTTCCAAGACAAACAGCCAGCTTGTGCTGGAAATCGTACCCGATCTTCTAATTCACTCTCCTATGGTTTAAGCAAAAGATGGATGTGTCTGCAAAACCCATGCGGGACTGAGGGTCCTCTTCTGTCCCATCATTTGCCCCATCTGGATACACCACCAGTTAGCAGGAGAAGCTGATGGTATTCCACCAAAAGTAAACGATTTCATCTTTTAAAGGTATCATACAAAATAACGCTTGATTGCCAAAGAATATGGGATTTTTATGGATGTTTAGGCATGCACGGTGAGGTGTCACAAGATCAAACAAATCCTAGCATTCCGGGGGCTCATAAAAGGTGCAGAAGGATGAATTGTTCAGCCTTTTTAATTCCTCTGTGCCTCTTTGAAGATTTAATATGGTTTTTTGGTTGGCTTTAAATCTTAATGGTGCTCTAAAGCTCGTTAGTTTTTCTCAGCAACACTAACGTCGATCTGTTGATGGTTCAGCTGAGCATGGCCAGCGGCTGCTCTCAGGCCGGCTGCCCCCGCCGCACAGCACCGTGGCATCGCCTCTGCTTGTCTGTTTTCAGGAAAACCTCATCAGGCCCAAATTGCATCATTTTTCTTCGGTTCACCCCAAGAGCCGTTCACCGCTTCTTTCAATATCTTAATTTCAGCACTACTTTTAAAGCAATCAGTGTCGCTGCGGAGGGAGAGAGAATACAAATACTTGGCACAGGTCGATGTTTACTTTTCTGTTTTCATGGACGCGGAGTCGATTGTGCCTGTTCGGAATGTCTCAGGAGAAGCATGAATAGTTTAAACATGTGTTCAAGGAAGCTTTTTAGTTTATGGATCCCCAGGTATTTTTCCAAGTTGTACTTTTGTAGAATTTCTGAAATAGGTGTACTGTTGTTCTTCTAAAAGAGACTGAAAAAATAATTCTGGGCAGAAGAAGTATTCGTTAGACCGTACTTTGCAAAGGAAGTGAAATTGCTGAGTTAGTGCTGGGGGCAGCCCAGCACAGCTCCAGCCCCTCACCTGGCTCCCGTGGGAAGCACAGCCCGGCCACGGCATGGCCGTGGGGAGCATCCCTCTGGGACAGCACGGCCAACCTCTTCACACCTTTCAGGTATGTGTCAAGTGAGTATTTCTCAAATCCTCTTCACCAGAGGTCAATGTAACCTTCTGGGGGAAATAAAAATTCATTGGATTTCTTGTGTAGCATTGGCGCAATGGTTTTAATTTACAACCAAATAAAGAGGTTACCTTGGGGGTTGTGTTTTTCCCCCTGTTTCACTCAAATGCAGAAACGTGCGTGTATCAGTTTGGGTGGGTTTTGGCAGCAGTTTTGCAGATCGCTTTGGGATGTCTCCAGTGGTTGGTGGCCCAAAGGTGGTGAAGCAATGGAGGGAGGAATGGGGAGCGCGGCGGGACGGGTGCTGGGCGATGCTCCCTGCCCGGGAACGGCTGCCCCTGGCCTTGCTCCACTTGTCCCCAATGGATGCTCATTGCAAAAGCTTGATTAGAGAAAGATTTTTCAGTTACACAGTTATTTTGTGTTGGCTAACTCAGTCCAGGAGTGTAGTGCAGATGTAGCTGTGGGAGCCCAGGCTGTGGCTTTTGGAAGTGCCACAAGCCTTACCCGCACTCACCTTTCAGAGACGCACTCGTTGGCATACGCTGGCCAACACACACTAACGAAACACCTTGAAGAATCACAGGGCACGTGAGGCTGGACTGGACCTCTGGAGATCATCGGACCCGAGCTCCGGCTCAGAGCAGGGCCAGCTCTGTAGTTAGATCCCCTTTCCAAGTCAGATGGGGTCTGACGAGCTGAAGAAGGAGAGATGTCTAGTGCTCTTGAAATGCCACTGAAACCTCGAGCTTCTTGATGGTTCCTAAACTGAAGCTGGGATGGAGCAGGCACGTAGCTGAGTTCAACAGCAGAGAGGTTTCTCTGTGTCTCGCAGTCACTGAGCACCAACTGCTGATGACTCATTTGGAAATGATTTGTTGGCAGCATGTCCCCATCCAGCACGCAGCCTCCATCCAACTGTTCCCGCAGACCCCCTCGCTCACACGCCGTTTCCGTGCTGTCAGGCAGGGATGAAATCCAGCTGACAACAATAGATACCAGGGAAAAAAATCCCTAAGAGTTTCTGATCCTGCAAGGGATTTCACAAAGGAAATAGTGGAAGCCCATTTGCTGAACTTGGCAAAAAAAAGTTTGGACAGTGCTGTCAGGAAAATATTCTTCACTAAATGAGTGAGGTAGGTTATTAGGTCTTTTCTCTATTTCTGTGACTATGAAGACAGAATTCATGAGTAAGAGGCCGTTACGGCCGGTGTCCAGCTGAATAGTTACAACATGCTTAGGGAAGCATACTTTTTCTTTCCTTTTGGACAATCAAACATGGTATTTTTAGTCTCGGACAGAGCTTTCTCCTCTGTAATGATGTAAGGTTCCTCTTAGCTCATCAGATTGGGTCACCTGCTGTAAAAAGTTAAAAAGAGATGAAATTGCACACCCCATTAGGTCTGAGCATCAGCTCGAGGCGGGACGGCAGGGAGAGACTTTCCGCTGCTGAATCGCACCCAAGCAGTGGAGCAGGCTGGATGCAGAAGCCCAAACAAACCACAAAGCCTGATTCTGGTTTGAACTGAACTCTTGTTAATTTATCTCCATTTATGGAGTTATTTTATGTTAGACAGAGTATTATGCTACTTTATGGCTGCTTCATTTGAGACAAAATATGCGATGACCTAAACAAATACCAAAATCCACAAATTATACCCAGGTGGCAAATTTATTGTTCATGTTTTTAAAAGCCTTTTTTATATAATCCTCCTCGTGGGCGGCTAATCAGTGAAGCTGGATCTCTGGCTGGTGTCAGTCTGCGTTGCTGTGTCCAAGGGTATTCATCTCTGCTGCTTTATGCCAGCTAACAGTTTGCCTCATATACTTTCATGTTCTTATACTGAGAAAACTCTTAACTTCTGTTGCAGTGCTGATGTTTTCAGAAATAGAGGGCTTAACGCCGGAGTGGTTGTTGTAAGTGATAAAGAAATACCTTAATTTTGTAGGGAGGGGTTGGTTTGCGAGAGGGGCAAGGAGGCTGTCCCGGTTGGAGCTGGCTGGGGGCACAGCAGTCCCCGGTGGCTTTTTGGTGGCCGAGACCTTTCAGGCTGCAGCGGCTCCAGTCCTGCAGCTGCTCAGCAGAGCTTCCTCCGTGGCTGGAGCGGATCCGGCCCTTCGCGTCTCCCCCCTCCTGCATCCCAGCATCTCACTGGTTTGGACACAGTTTCTCTGTAGCTGGAGGTCTCTGCTTCTCCCAGCTCGCACCCCCAGGGTTGTGTAACTTGATTATAAACTGTTCTCAGGAGGGGTTTTTTCTGTGTCCTGTTTTTTTCCTCTCATAGGCAGTCAAATCACATTCACCTAAAGCTTTCTATGCAAGAAACTAAAGTAATTTCCTTTGAACATTCATTTGAGGCTTGTTAGTTTATAAAGAAACCTGGTTCTCTTCCATCGCCCTTCCCAGGCACTTCCTCCACATTCCCGGCCTGCAAGTCAGTCGGAAATGCAGGTGCCTTAACCTTCGGCTGCTGGCACCCGTCGCTGTGGGAGAACAAAAGTGCAAAGCTGTGTGCCTTGAATATTCAGCCCGATGATTTCCTAAATCCTCCCAGCACGGAAAATTTGCAGCTCCTAGTTATAGATGCTAAGCACTCTTAAAAAAAAGTTTTCCTATAAATCTATAAAATATATAGGGTCAATTCCTCATGCGCTGTGAGTCAGCGTAGCCTTGGGGACTTAACAAATGGCTGCTGTGCCCTGTCGTGCATGAGGACACTTTCATGGTGCTTTGTATAAAACTTGGGTTTTCCTTGTCAGATGCGTGGTCCCTCCTCGGCTGATCCACTCACTGAAAGCAACAGGACATTTTAGGTGGATGGACGCAGGCAGACACGAGTTCCAGGTGATATGTCATGCACAGATGCCCCAAAATAATTCTGGGGTGTAGAAAAGACCTTTCTGGTCCATTGAAGGTGCCTGAGAGGGAAGTTTCCGAGTGAGGCTGGAGCCTAAATGGGATTTACTTTTGCTGAATGCACTAAGGGGCCCCTAAACATTTTGTGTATTGGCTCCGATCCAACCCACGTGAGCCTTCCCGTCAATGTGGCTTTTCGGAGCAGGCCAGAAGAAGGAATGGATTGCTTGTGATATTTCCCAGGCATTTGCTTTATAGTCACTGAAGACAAAACGTATTTGGTTTCTAATGAAACAGGGATGTTTCTAAGCATAATGAAGTTCTTGCCTTTGTTTTGCTTTTCATAGCCCAGCATTATGCGACATATAAAACCACCCCATTTGGTTTCCATTGCCTGTAAGTAAATTCCCCCCTAAGACCACCACTGAGCAGGTACTATCGAGAGGCCAGCCCCACTCTCACATTCCTCACTCCCAGACCCCTGGCCCCGGCTCACCTCGCCACAGAGCATTAACCCGCCGGGTGATGCTGGGTGCGTTCATGCAGCGTCCGCCCCGTGCAAACATAGTGCACGCTTCCTAGCATGGTGTAGCCCATACAGGCACAAGACCCGTCGCTGTCACGAACATGTCACAGCACAGGTTTAGTCCTAATTTCCATGGGCCTTTTTCAGCCAGAAACTCGCCGTACTCCACCCTGAAGTACAGCTGGACCGGCAAATGCGTGTAACATCTCTGAGTCAGTGCAAACGCGTGTGCTTTGTTGAGAGCGGTGCTTCGTCTCCTCCAGAAGCAAAACACACCTATGTCATAAAATATGATTGTAGTGAACAAAGTCATATGGTGGATGTGAATAGGATACTGTGGCTTTGGCCTTTTAGTGTAAGGAGAAGTTTTTGTGGCGATAGTTCCTGTCTCTATAGCATCGTCCATCTGCGGGGCTGACGGCGGAGCTGTAGGGAGTGTTTTGGCACCAGGGCAGCTCTGTGGCTCCTGGCTGGCGGCTCCCCCAAGCCCCCTGGAGCGTCCCTTTGAGCCAGCCCTGGCCCCGTCCCATCCTCCTGCAATCACCAGTGGGGGTAAAACCAGCCAGCGTGACGTGGCCCGGGGTAGGGGCTGGTACGTCCCCCTTGCTGGTATTGCCAGAGCTAATGGATGGGGGCTGGAAACGTTGCTGCGAGACGGAGAGAAGGAAGAGCTTTTTTTCAGGTTGCAAAGCTGAGATGTGCAGAAATGAAGTGACCTTAGAGAGGCCTTTGGGAACAAAAGCACTCTCCGTGTCTTCCAGATTGCAATCCCATGAATTCATACAAACCCATCCTTTCTGCTCCCCTCCGGCCGGTTGTAGGTGTGCCTCGGTCGCTCGGGGAGCCGGCACCGCTCCTGGAGGAGCATCGGTGTGGGAGCAGCGGGTGCCAGAAGCCAGCCCGGGGGTGTCACGCCTGGAGGGGCCCGCGGCTCCGCTCCCCTGGCACTCGCTGCTCTCCCACTTGGGTATTTCGAAAGCACGTGGAGAATCAAGCACGCCGCGATGGACGTTTTCCGCATGAAGCCTGCTTGCCAGAGCTTACGGGCTGCGCTGGGTCTTCATTTCCTTCGGTGTCTGGAAGTCACGTTAGGAGCACCTGCTTCTCTTCACGGACGATAACTAGCACACAGTCCTATATTTCTTCTGTATTTAATGAGGGAATTACTCCCTAAAGGACTCAGTACAAAATTCCTGTGTTGTTAAAGATGTGCCAACGTTTTCTTCGCAAATCTTTGGTTCCCACCGAAGTTAGTGGAAAGACGTCTTTTAACTTGCTGTGGCTGAGTTCACTTCAGGATAACCCTGAGGAAACCTGTTGTTTTCTAAATGTGGAAGAAATCATATATTCCACTTGCTGTGATTGCCAAGGAAAAAATACAAGGATTTTTTTTTCAGCTTTAGGCTTTTTTTGCTTTTATGCTCTAGGACCAGGTGCTCACGAGTGCATGTATGCTGATCTACACCATTAGTGTAATGCTAGTATTAATAACAATGTGACCAGAAAAATAATTTGATCTTGTTAAGAAAATATGTTCCCACAACTCTTAGTGTATCTTGTGTATCATGAGTTGAACTCAGCCATCTTGATTGATTTGAGTTTGACTACTGAATATACTGTTGTAATTGAATTCAGGGCAGCAGTAATGCTCTACAGAATCTGGTTTTCTAATTAATTCAAATAAATGTTTCATTAAAGTGAGTGCATCTTCTGCTCGGATGTATCAGCTCTTCCTTATCACAGTGCTTAGTGAAGGAGAATATACAGCTGCTGAAATCCAACATACATTTGCAATTAGTGCCACAGATAATCTCTCATGAATGTCAGATTTTTCAGGATACTCTCTCTGCAATCAGTTTATAAACCAGCTAATTTATAAATCAGCTTATTACTAATAAGAGGTCAAGTCTTTGGATGAGGGACACCTAATGAATGTCGGCTTCTCCTGTGCTGAGCATCAGCCAATTCCACATGTAAAGAAAACCAGCCTCCCTTCAGACTTCCCCATTTCAGAACAACAAAAAGAATCCATGCTCCTTGAATTATTAAAATGACAGAGGGGGACAGCCCTGAGTTAACTGTTGAGTACCTGCGTGGCCTGGGTTGGCAATTAGCGCAGCCCCGGGTATCGCAGGCTGGGACCCGAGAGCATCAGCTCCGGTCCTGGCTCTGCTGTTGTGGAGTTGCACAAGCCCCACATTTCTCCCGCCCTGCTTCTGCTGGAAAACACATGGAGATCCACAGAGACGGAGCAGCATCTTAGACTGTTGCTATTGCTATGCTGGGCATAAAAATCCTCTGAAATAGCCTCTTTGTTTTGGAGTCTGTCTCCCAGAATAAACCACAGTATTCTGGATTATTAGCTTATTTAGAAACTCCACAAAGACACTGTGTTTCAGAGAGGTTTTAAAATAAAATGTATTTTATTTTATTTTATTTTTGAAATAGGCCTTGAGGTTCATAAGGATTTGCTCTTTATTTGTTCCTTGAGCCCAACCTGCAATTTTTTGCCCTTTTTCCATGTGACGGTAGCCAAAACGGCCATTACAAATCTTGGACTGCAGTGTTTTGTGAGTCAGTGTCTGCTTTTACAGCAGAAGGCAAGCTAGGGTTACCACTGGGGTTGTTTATATGGAATCACATTAATTAATTGCTGAAGATATGGGTTTACATCACTTCATTGTTATTGGGCTGTGCTCATTCTGGCTCAACACCGTTTATTTTCAGCTGCTGCCCTCTCCTTGCCTTCCAGCTGTTCGCATCGCCGATGCCCCGGCGTGAAATACATGGAGGCGTTTTAGCCAGAACCCCCAAATTCCTTTCACCACCTTCACGGTGGTTGCAGCTGTGAGTCCTGGCTTGGGAGAACAACTCCGAGAAGCTGGAGCCAGTGGTGCCGGCCACGGCTGCCCGAGCCCCGGGGAGCGGCGTGGGGAGCAGCTCCTCTGCCGCCCTTCCCCGCGGCTGGAAAGCGCCGTTCGAATTACTCACTCGCACAACTACTGTAAGCAGCTCGCTCGGACTCTTCTGTTTGCTTTAAAGTCTGGAGAGCGCCTCTGCTAATGAAGCTTTGCCAATTTGTCTCAGCTAAGCTTCTGGCCCCACGCGTCGATTGACTCATTGCTAATTATTTATTTGAGAAAATCGGCGGTGGTTCTTAAATGTGGATTTTTACTGGCAAAGACGGCATAGGAGTCTGGATTCTTGAGTGTATCCATTTGACCCAGAAACTGGGACGTGGCAGAGAGGACGGGCCTGGCCAAGCACCACGATCCGTGAGGATGTCCGTTTGCATGGAAAACAAGCGGGTTTCTAAAAGGAGCCCGCTGGGTGCACCGACGGGGACGGCACGGGCTGGGGAAGGCAGAGGCGCGCTGGCCCCGGCTGCTGCTTGCCGTGAGAGAGCAGGGAAACCTGCCCTCCCTCGTCACCGCTCCCCTCCAGGGTTAGCATCCCTCGTCCGAACGGCGTTTGATTGCCAGCTCCGCTGCAAACGTCGCCTTCTACAAACAGCTCCGCACGGCCGGGCTGCTCCGTGGTGTGCCAAGTGCAGGGTGGTGGTGCAGGAGCCGGGGCACGTCACAGCCCTTTGCCCTGCCTCCTCCTCCCTTTCCCTGCGGGACACAGGGCTTCCTCCTCATCCTCATCCTCATCCTCTGCAGGAGCAGGGCGAGGGCTCCCCTGCCTCAGCTCCGCACCCTGGTAATTCCCAGCGGCTCTCCTTGGAGCGACTCCCTGCCTCGTTTTCCAAACTTCTCTTTAATAAAGTCAGGAGGATTTAGAGGGGCAGAAATGCACTCGACTCCACTTCCAGACTCAATACCATGCAAAATTAGGAGCGCTGGGGCCATATTTCTGGTCTCTGAGGTAGAAAGCAGATGCGAGCAGGGACTGCAAGCTCTCCTGATAATTTAGCGTAATAATGGTGTTAGCGAGGGCCAAATTGCTAACTTGATTGTGAATGAAAATAATCACCCTGCCAGAGCATTGCCACGAAAACTTTAAGACCAATGAAAACAGACTGGCCCGTAATGAAATCCACTCATTGTATCAAAATGACCATAACATCTTGTGCATATTTATTGCCAAGTATGTTGGCTTTTGGGTTATTTGACAAAATACGGCCTCAGCTGCTCTCTGCTGTTTGGCACCGTGTCAAGAGACCATGGAAAACAGGGAATCCTATTCCACAGGCTTTTAGAAAGGAGGTGAAAAAAAAGGAAAAGAAAGTCAATATGGGGTATTTTTCACAATAATGTCTTAATTACGCAAGCAAGCAATTTGATGGATTTTATGTGATTTCTATTTCCTGGCTACAAAGAGGGGATTTTTTTTGTGGGGGAGGGCATTCACAAAGCCTCTCTGCTATTTATCCCTTTGACCTCTGCATTACCCCAGCTGTGGCCAGGATGACAGATGTACATCCATGCACTCAGAGTAGTGAGGTTAAAAGGAAAAGTGACTCATCCAGTATGAAACCCCCAGGAAAAAAAAAATCCCTTCGGATGGAGAGAGGTGTTAGACCAGCAGCTTAATTTTGGCCACTCGCTGCCTTCTCACTGACTTACGGGTTAGCACTGTTCAACCACGGCTGCTTTGGGGTAGGCTTTCTGGACTGACTCCTTAGAAGCATGGGCTCTTGGGATCAGGGTTTGTCTGGCCGTAGGTGTTGGCATCCGTACGTAGGTCACCCAGGAAACAGCCTGTCTCCAGTGGAAGGGAGGAACAGAAAAATCCTCCAGCCTGGAGTGCCCTTATTGAAAGGCAATGCAATAGGTACTGTCTTGGCAGGCAGCCTGTTTATCAGAGCTGGAGAAGACACAGAGCTGAAAGAGGCTGCAAACTCATTAGAGAGAAATGTCTGAAATAAGTAAGATCCAGCTCAGTGGGGTCACATACCAAGTACAGAAACCGCACAGCTACAAAGTGAAGAACAACCAGTTGCTTCGGGTGAGAATAGGTGGGGGGCAAATAAATCACCAGCTGCATGGGTCCTGCTGGGACTGGAGCATAAGCAGGAGAGCTTTATGCGAGACGAGTGAAGGAACCTTTCTGCTGTGCCTGCTGCGGGAGAGGCCCCAGCCGGTGTGGCTGTGCATTGTGCAAGCTGGTCCTTTTCAGGGCAGAGACATGAAGTAAATGACCTTTCACAGCCTTTCGTCGACAATTCCACTTTTTGGCACACTCGGCATGATCTCGCAGTTTCTGTGGCTTCTAACTGAGGTTCAAAATCAGACTTTTCCCCCTTGTGCTTTTGGTTTTAGAAAAATCTGCCTTTACTCAAGGAGCAAAAGTGGCATTTACAGATCTCTGTGTGTAAATCGGAGTTTACTATAACCACTCTGAGGGCAGCTTCATCCTGTGGGTCACAGTCCTGTGCTGGGGATGTGTCATGTAATAACCCATCTGCAAAGATTCTCATGGTGGAGGGAGCAGCTTGAACCACATACCTATCCCAAGGTAGGTATTTGGAGGACTTTTGATGCTGTTAATGAACCGAGTGGAGATGGAATTGTAACAATAGAGCTGACCACCATCACTTATATCTGGTTTACAGCCTTTAAGTCCATTGATTTCAGTGCTCTTCCCCCTCTGAGCTGCACTGAGGTGGGGCAGTTCTCAGCTGCCTTAGCAGTCTAGGATAACTTCGGGCTGTGGTATCAACATAGAGAAGCCGCACGGGCTCTGCCTGTCTGCCTCAGCTTGGTGCCTGGAGGTTACCACCATCATGCTGGATTTCTCTAAAGCTGAGCCTCCAATTTGTTGCTCTGTTTGCTCCAACACTTCCAGAATACTTGCCTGCCCACATGCTTGGATCCCCTTGGCGGTCACGGGGCCCTCCGTCCCCAGGCAAAGGGGAAATTGCATGATCGTATGGAAAATACCAATAATGTTGCTGAGTTTTGTTGCCGTGGGAACAGGAGCTCAAACCAGAAAAACGGCACATCAGAAGGCGGAAGGCTGCCTGTTGTGGAGGATGCCCAGAGTTCTGTCTTTAAACAATGACATAGCAAAAGAATGAGACACGAAAGGCCAAGAGCTACTCTGTGGGTTAGTCTTCCATTTCTTTTGACCTTTAACTATAAATCGTCCCGCTTATGACTGTCTCGTAATATAATCTTATATTGTACATGATTTTTCATGTACTTGCTTTAATAAATGGGACTATGTATTCCCCTCTTTCTCTGTTTGTGTGACTTTCTGTAAGTAAAAAACTTCACCAAGCAATGAAAGACTCTATTCACCTTCAGCCCACATAAATATCTTGTGTTAACATACAAATGCATGAGACCTTCTGCGGTCTGTACCCAGATGTTAGACGTAATGGCTTTTCATCTTCCAGTCTTATCACTAGGTTGCTTTTATTTAGGAATGAGTAGGATTCAAAGAGGAGCTGAATACTTCTGTGGTTAGTGAGCACATCTGCAGCTATAAAAACGCCAGGCCATGGAGGAGTAGGAAGGTCAAACTGCCCCACACGTGTCCTGCAGACAGCAGGACTCTGCCGAGCTCCCCGGTGCTGAAGGAGGTACTTTAAATAGCCAGGGCTGGTTCCTACTGATGCTGGCAGAGCAGAGCTCAGCATCACTCCCAGCTCCAGCCCCAGCTTCCTCTGTCCCCAAAGTCCTTTTCCACCAGCATCTACTGGGATCCACCCTGTGCTAATGTGTAGCTGATCTGATGTGATTACAACCGAACTATGGACTTCTGCAGCTTTGGAGTGAGGCCATGGCAAGGAGCCAGCTCCCATCATTCCGTCGTTGGGGCATTTCCACCTGCACAAATGCAAGGCAGGCAAGTGCAAGGCAGTGATGCTGCAGTTTGGCCACCGCCCCATATGCGTCAAGGCACAGAAAACACCCAGTGAGGAGTGGGCTCCCAACAGCCCCCACGGTGGAGACTCAAAAATTACCGTTTCTGCAAAGCTGGTGGGAATTCGGTCTTCTGCTGGCTTACGACATCCACATCTGTGATGCATCACCGAAACGCACAGCCAAACATCGTATCAATAGAGGAGGAGGAATAAAGAGCTTGAGCTAGCACGGAGGAGTGATTTTCCCAAGGCAGGGTGGGGTGATCACGCCACGACTCCCTCGGCTTTGAACTGCAGGCCCATGACAGTGGTGCTGAGCAAGACCTCGGCCGACTGAGTCAGCCTTATCGGCTGGGGCCGTGCAGGAGGAGTGGGCTTATGGATGGGCTGTCAGGCCCTCCCAGTGGGGCCTGCCTTTATTAGGTAGCGTCACAGCTGCTGGCCACTTTCCACAGGAGTTTTAAAAATGCTTTTAAAAAATCTTCTAGGGAGGGTGTATTAAACATACTGTACTGTGGTGAGAAACAGACCCAGCTGACAGGAGTGTCTGCACAGGACTGGCTAAATTCCTGCTGTATTTATAACATATTCATTGCCCTTTGCACTACCTGCCTGTGTTAGTTTTCAGGAGTCGTGTTAAATTTCTTTTTCACTTTCTTTCTCTCAAGAAGGATTTCAGCCCTGGCTCCTCTGCCCTCTCCGAAGGGGTGGAGGTTACATGTGGAGTGTGTGCATGTGTTGGGCTCTGCTTGTGCCGAGCAAGCGGCCGAGGCCGCCCACGCTCCGGGCAGCCGTGGAGAGAAGAGGGAAAGTCTGACCCAGGCTGGTGGGCAGTGGGTCCCCCCCGGCTTGACCGTGCTCCGGGATGCAAGCATAGGGTTTTGCGGGTGACTCCATCCCTTCTCCCTCTTCACGATTCCTCTCTGCTTCCTTCGCACCCTCCTCCCGCAGCTACCCCAAAACCAAGGCCAGGAGGTTGCGGGGTGCTGCCGCAGCGGCTCAGAGCCCTGCATCGGTGATGGCTCCGTCGGGGCCCCGGTTATGAGCAGCCCACGCTGCACAGCTCTTACAGAGCTGGGACCAGCGGTGCCTGGCCGCGGGGAGAGGAGCTGGTGCTCATCTCACAGTTGAAAGAGGGACGGGGATGCAGGGTAAAGTCCAGGCAGTAATATGATGAACTTTGGTGTCAATTCACTCTGCCTTCCTTGAGAAAGTGTCTGTAAGACCATGCAAAGAAATAGTCCTGCTGTGTCTCAGTTGGTTTTCCAGCCAGCAGAACCTGTGATGCAACTCCTGGCCGGCCGGTGTGAGGTCAGATGCAGAGCAGCTTACGTTGGCTTCCCGCTCACCTGATTTCCCACCCAGTGCCAGTTTAAGTAAATCAATTTAGAAACAGGCTCTTTCGGGCCACACAGTTTCTGTAGGTCCCTGGGGGGTGAGTGCCAAAGGGGAGCTCATTCTTTCCTGCTCGTTTGTTTCCTGGCTGCTCTAGCGCAGTGGTGACAAAGGCTGTATTTAGCAGGAGCCGTGGCAGCGGCTGATGCCATCCAGACATTGCTCTGCTTGTGCCAGTGATTCACAGAGGCTGTCACAAACAGTCTTCCCTTCATAGCCAGCTTGGGCTCCTGCACTGACAGCCTGGCGGGAGCAGATTTCCCTTTCAGCCGAATCAGATTAATCCAAAATAATTCTGTCAAGATCAGGAGAGTGACCATGGCATTACCCATCCCGGGGTGACTGAGAGCCTATTGATCCCACTAATTCTGTGTTTCAGCATCGAGGTGCTGAGTCAATCACTGGTCTGTATTTGGGTATGTTTAATGTTTTTAATGGTAAGGGCAGGATCCTCTGGTTTTGCAGAACACATTTTCATTCTCTTACTTTAAGAGAAGGCACACATCCTAAATACAGAAATACCTGTCATTTTCCAGTTGGGTTATAACAGAACCATTGGAACCATTAAATCTACTTTCTGAATTTTGTGCCAGTTATTTTGTTAGTACCCAGACTCTGTACAGTAGAAGCTGGTATCATGTTAAAAATTATTTGTGTAACGCATAGTGAAATATATTGCTTACATCTGTATCCACAACATGTTGGCAAAATGTGAATTTCTATTTAAGTTTGATGTGAGGTAACAAGTACTTGCATATTATCCAGTTCTGCTTCCTTGGCTAGCCGAGACTCTTCCCTTCGGGGGTAATAACTGTTTTACCATGGCCATGCAGAGCCAGCACAACTCCTGGGGAGGGCAGAATGGATTTGTTCTGAGCACCTACAGCAAGAATAATGTTCATTATTGCAACGTTCAGTTTCAGCTGTGGACGTTTTTAGGCTGGAAATAGATGCATGGGAATGTAGGGCTAGACAAGGCATCCAGTCCCTCACCCCATTCCAGATGGTGAAAGATCTGGTTGATCAGGGATCTGGTTGATCAGGGATCTGGTTGATCCTGCTCTTTCCCAAAGATGTCAGCCCCCAACTCCTCTGAAAGCCGGCTGGCAGGTTACTCGTGCTGCTTGCAGGAGTTGCACCCCCGGCAGCTTGATATTAAAATAATAATTTCAAGCTTAATCTCTTCTGCTGCAAATTAAACCTGATGCTGTTTATCTCCCCCCCCCCCCCCCAGCCTTGCGGGGGGGGGGATGTGTGGAGCCCATCAGCCCAAGCCTTTGCTCTCCCCCGATGCCCGGCTCTGCTGCAGCTTGCCAAGGGCAGCCCACCCGCCCCCTCCGTGTCCGTGACCCCCCCCGCGGCCCCTCCGGTCTCCGGCTGCGGGGAGGGATGAGCCCGGAGCCGCCGCCCGCCCCACGGCCCGAGCTCGGCGTGCTCCCTCCCGGCCGCTCCGGGAATCACAGCCCGGCAGCCGCCGGAGCATCCCAGGCTGCCCTGCAGCCTCCCTGCGGGCAGGACCCCCCCCCCAAAAAAAAACCCCGACACCCCCCCCCCCCCGGCTCTGCCCGCCCAGCCCCGGCAGCCAAGGCAGGAGGTTTCAGAATGGCCTCGGCCGAAGCTGCGTTCTCTCGCCCCTGTCCGGGACACGGCGAGGGTGGGTGCTCGCTGGGGTGCTGCGTGGCTCGCCTGAGGTCGTTAATTATAACAGGGTGAGGACAAATCTGCTTTGAAATGAAGGGAATTAGTCAGAGGACGTGGCCCGCCGGAGGGGAAAGGGGGGGCGACTGGGACCCGCAGGAGGTAGGGTGGTTCTCTGCTGCGTGTAGTGTCCTGTTGTGGATGGATATGTTTTTTGGTAACCCTGGCTACGGTTGGAGCTAATGGGTCCCCAGCAGAATGTAAAGCGGAGCTGGTTGTGGCCCCGGGGGTGAAGATTAGTGCCAGCCTTCACCGAGATACAGCTCAGTGAGGCACAACTAATAAGGAGCTAATAAAGTATTAGGAACCTTATTTAATTATGCACCATGAAAAACGAGGTGTTTTGCCCTCCTGGGAGAGGGTTGGTAGGCTGCCTTGGCCAGAAGCCGGGGCCTGGGGGGAGAACAGCTGTAACACCTTCCTCCACGGGAGAAAATGCAGCCCTTGGCGAGCAGTGACATTTTGAGGACATTTCCCAAGGGTCCTGCGGAGACCTGGGCGGCAGCGCGGGGCCAACACCACGCCGAGCTCATGTTTGAAACCACAGCGTTGCCTTGAGATGGCTCCTGTGAAATAAACGGGTAATACTGCCGCAGCGAGGCACGAAAAGTCGCTTTGCCCAGCCAAATGGCTCTAAGGGAACTTTCCAATAGCCCAAGAGCGTCCTTGAATTTCCTGCAGCAAAATGATCCCTAAAAGTGATGTGGAAAGGGCAGATGCCGGCATGCGAGGCCGTGCCGGGAGCTGGGCAGCCGTGGCCATGTTCCCTGGGCTGCCCTTCGCTGCTGCCTGCCCATCGGCAGCGTGTGCACTGCAGCGTAAAACCGCAGCTGCAAAGCTGTGCCACAAGCTGCGTCCTTAAAGAAAACCTAACACAAATACTAGTTTTGCCCAGGGCGATTCATTTAATTTTTGGCTTCTCAAAATCATTACAGGAACAGCATGTTAGGCCACAATAGCAGGGTCTGATCCACAGCTAATTAAAAATAGCTTCATCTCTTGGGGCTTGAAACTTTGCTAATTAAAGAAGAGTAATTCTCCTGAAATTAGTAGGGTTTTACAATTTATACTAGCTGAAGATTTGTCTGTAGGGCCAAAATTATTTTCACATGGTAAGTTTCCACTGTCACACCCATACATGCAATATAAGCCAGATTCAGCAGACTGGAAAGGTGAATGAAGATTTATTTTATGGTATTATAATGTGTTTCTTCAATTAGAAATGAGAAAATATAATTTCATTTTCTTTTGAATTTGCATCCAGCTCTAGAGAAAGTAAAAAAGCCAAGGGACATTTTTTATGTTTACAGCAGATATTGTTACTTAGGCTCTTGGTTGTATTAATAGACATTTTCCAAACATATTATTTTTCTGGATTAACCATGGAGCTTAAATCTTCATTAACTAGAACGCTTCAGCTCAGTAATTGCTAAATAGAGCTGAAGTAAAGACATACATAACAAAGAGCAGACTAGGAAATAAAAACACACAGTTATATCATCACAATTATATCAGAAGTCATACAAATGCCTATAAAGAACCCTTGAATCTGCTCAAATGTCAGCAATTGTTAAATGTATATACTCTTTACAGATATGGAATTACATTTCTTGCAGTTGCAGTTTAAATCCTTTGCCTGTCTACTTTCTTTCTCTTTTTGTTGATGATTTTACAATGTAAGGGAAGAACACACCCCATCCTGATTTAAGCTCTTTGGTGTGTTCAAATGTGCTTAGAAAATGAGGAGCTGAATGGTGCTTCCACCACACGCTCTTTGCTGTAGAACCAGTCATTATGGGAGCAGTCTCTGACTCCTGCACTTCCCGTGGATCACGCCAGAAGTTAACTGCCTGGTGTGTCCTATCACAGGCCGAGCAAGGAAATGTATTTGCTCTGAAATAACCCTAGCAAGTGCACAGTGTGAATTTACATATGAAATTAGAGCATGGGCATATGTAGAAGATGTGCTTTCCCCTTCCAGCAGCTGAAGTGAAAGGAATTCGCTGCCTTATTTAATACCTCTAAGTCAATGTCCATGCTCAGGCATTCACTGTTTACTTATGCTGAGTATACAGTGCACACGCTGTACTTCTTCTGCCTGGGAAGGAATAAAGATCTACTGTTCAAGACAGCCAAATATTTTTAAAATCGAGTGATGTGCCAGAAAGGATTTCTGGAACTCCAGAAGTTAACAGTTCCACCACTGCATTTTGCTGTGCAGATGTTGCTGCTTAGAGGAAGGATCAGGACTTACACTGCCAGGGTTGCCCTGCTTCAACACTGAAATGGGAATTCAGAAAAGATCCTTTGCAGGAGCAGCTCCTAATGGGAGAGGAGAGACCTCTGGGAAGAAGACTGACCCTAGCACCTTCTGGCCTGGGAGGCTGCACATGAGCCACAAATGATACGGAACACAAAGGAAGGACTAAGTGCTCTGCAGGTGGAGGAAAGATACGTTCCCTTTGCTTGCTCATTGCTGCCAGGCCTGGAGGTCGTGGGTGAACATTGCTCTGTCAGAGTGGAACTTACACCTGGATCAATCAAATTTAGGAAGGGCGCTGTCATCCTCCCTAGGAATTTAATTCTGAGATCTGAGATTTCAGAATCTCAGCACAAAGCTAACGAGTCCTCTGCATGAGCATTTTCCATCAGTTGGGTTTCCCTTCTAAGGTGTCTATGAAATATGTTGTGTGCGAAGAAGGGAGGTGACAAGCCAGCACAGGCTGATGCAGAATGAGTAACGATATGGAGCTGATAGTGCTGGAGCTAGTCAGCGGTGAAACAGCAGAGCCTGCTAGCAGCGTTTGCCTGGGCTGCTCTCTTTAGTACAAAAAAAGAGATGCGGTGATCCTTTCCTCGTTTGTGGAATCTCTTCTGGATAAATACATCTCAGTTCCATGTGGAAAACCCACACACATAGAAGGAGCTATGCCCGGAAGATGATAGCCACCTAAAGCACAGTGACTGCAAATTATCCTCTCTCTGGAGAGAAAGATTTCATACTGATCCGCCTTCAGCCTGGTTCAATATGTGTTTTTTTAAGGTCTGGCTTTTCATCCACTAATTAGAAGCCTAAATAAAATACAGGTTGAGATTTTTTTTTTTTTCATGGTTTTGTAATGTCTTTTACCCACATGTCTTAACTACATCTTTCCCTAAACCTAAAAGGAATAATGTGACCGGCTGGCCTTTCCTATTTCTGGATTTGATTTATGCTGGAGTCTGCGAAAGAATGACTCATAGAGCCTGCTTTACATTGGCTGCTCAGTCTTGTACAAAATCTGTGTTAAAATCCAGGGCATGCCGGGAGGAAGGTTTGCACAGCGCAGCGTGGCATGACCCGAGTCCTTTTCCACACTCCCTCTTGGACTTTCTCTACTCTGTGTCAAAATGTGCTTCTCCTCCACAAACGTCTACATTAAATGTGTTGCAAGGCTAAATCCCTTGCATGTTGTTTTCTGAGCTTTGGCTGGGGTGATCCAGCTGCCTTACTTCAAAGCCTTTGTTTCTTTCACTTAACAGTGAAAATTACTGCTATGCAGCGAAGGTAGAGGTCTGATGGGTGATGCTGAGCAGCTGTGTGCTTGCCAGCTGCCCAGGTACGTTCCCCATCACTTACACCCCAGGGTGCGGTGACACAGGGAGATGGGAATGTGTCTTTCTGCCACAGCTGGGGCTGCTGCTGAACTTTGCTGCAGCTATCAGCATCTTCGTCTGGACTCCGAGGACTTGCCGTATTTTCCTCTTACTTCAAACAGGGAACACAGGGTGATTCATCATTCCTGTTAGCCAAGTTTACAAAAGAGCTTACTCATTTGCTAAGGAGGAGGCCAAACTTTGATTAAAAAGCATAAACATGGATATGATTTAAAAAATGTTTCAGCCTGGACAGTGCCTCCTATGCATGTAAACGATCGGGGCTGCAGTTGCGCAGTGCTTTCACAGAGCTGTCCGTCTTAAGTGCCCACAGACAGATTTAGGAGCAGAATATCAGAACATCATTTACAAAAGCTGCCTCACTCCCTGCAAGCCCCTCCAGTGCTTAGCAAGGGCTATGATTTGCATCCCTACATCCCCTGGTTCTTTTGGACATCCCTGGACAATTTGGAAAATCTAATTAAAATATGGGCAGTATAATTTTAAATACGGTAAGAAAGGGAGAATATGTGTCTTTTTCCCTCCCTGTAGTCAGACACCTCTAATTCTGTATGGGTGCACTTAGTTTTAAACAAGCTAGTCAGGCAATTACTAGTTATTTCTATATTTGCAGAAGTTTAAATGACCTTGTGAACGTGCAGCTGGGCACGCTTCAGAGCGCTGCCAGACCAGCCTCGACTGTACCATAATTATGTCAAATAGGAACACGAGCCGTCGGATTCCTCCCCGGGTTTGTCTTCCCCATGCTCCTGGCGAATCCAGCTTTAGTTTCCCAAACCTGGCACGGAGACAGCTGGAGCTACCGCTCTGTATGACAGACCTTTTCCATCTGCACGCTGTGTGTTTATCTCACGTTAACTCTCATCTAGCTTATCTGCAGCAGAATTTAAGACATAAATCCCATCCTTTCATTTCTCCTGGTTGCACTTTGGTGTCCTCAAGGGGTGCAGTCTTGAATAACACTGACTGCTGCCTGCAGCCTCCGCAGTCTGCTCAGCTCGGCTGTGCACCAGCATCAGTGTGGCTCTGGACCTCGCGGGACTGAGCTCCCAAACCGGTCTTAAGTGCAAAGGGCCTTTTGCCCATTCCAGAAGAATCCTGGCGCAGGTCTGACTGCTGGGGAAGTGTTCAGACCAGGAGTTTGTTTGCAGCCAAGGTCTGAGTTTTATCAGACGACAAAACTTGATGTAGTTGACACCTAGACAAAACTTGGTATAGTTGACACCTCAGTGTTTCACACACTGTGGGTTTGTTTAGCCCATGCAGGGCAGCCCTGAGCTTGGCCTGAGCTGGCTCCTGGACAAAATTACTTGCAATCCAGAGAGCAGATGCCAAGTGGAGGAGCAGCGTGAGTGCATGGAGCAGTGAGCTGTGTGGGCTGTGGTGCTGCACTGTGGATGTGCAGTAACCTGGCGTAGCTTTCCGTTGCTGCTGCGCACAGTGCATCATTCGAAGAAGAAATTGTACCCAAGTCTGTTCATAGTGAGATGTCTATGTCTGGCCACATAGCCTTTTTCCCACGTTTGGCCAATCTTGCGTCTTAGTCACACTTTTCCTGGTGATGGGCCATGTTTCTCTAATGCTCAGGGGTTCTGATTCAGGATGGCTTCCTGACAAATGCTCAGGAATTTTGCTATCAGCAAATGCTCTGTGATTTTGCTGTCAGCTGGGTACCAGACAGCGACTGAGTAACACCAGCACTGAGCCCACAGGTGCAGCCAGCACAGGAGACTCCTCCGAGTCCTGTACCCTCTCCCCCTGCTTCTGCCCATCATCGACAATGGAGCTTTTATTTCCTTTGGTGTGCCAAATCCTCAGCTTGTAAGATCCACTTGCGCACACACTAAAGGAAGACTAATAATTAGATGATACTTCAGCAGACACCACTTCCATAGCGTAGCATGATCTTTTAGCTATGGTAGATGTAAAGACACCGGTCAGACTTTTGGCTGAATCTTTGAACAGCACAGATCGGATGTTGGCATGCCTTGGTTTTTGGCTTCCATTCTTGCTCTTCTAGGATGTGGTGTGATTATTTTTTCATTCACAAAAAAACAAAGGAAGAGCAACAGACACACAGCTAAGTTTAGAATTTATTCATGTACGAGGTCTATTTACACACGTACTTTTTAGCTACTCTGTCAGGGAGAAACCTGAGCTACATTGAGGTCAGAGTTCTGTTATCCAGACATATCCCTGCCTCCTCTGTTCTGACTCAATGCATTGTTTTATGGGAAATACTATACTGTGCTATGTAAGTACTCTTAGATAGTTTTAATATTTCCTCTGTTAAGGTCTCGGACAAAAGCCTTGTAATTTCAGAGACAAGGGGGCATCCAAAAATACTTGTGTGTGCATTTGGCAGCCAATCTCTTTGCAAAGGGATTTTGACTCCACTTTTAAGGAAGGTAAGGGCTTGAAACACTCACAGGATGCTTCGTTCTCCTGGTTTTAAACCAGATCTCTGTGTCATAGCTCTCCAGGTGCTCGCTGGAGTGGTACTGAAGGGACATCAACCTGGACTGGTAGAATCAGATGTTAAAAAAACATCTCCAGCCATTCCCCCTCCTCTCCCTGGACCATGGCTCAGTGAGCAGTGTCTCCTCCTTCTTCTCTTCTACCAGAAATCTCTCACCCTCATTCCAGGGGCAGAAGCAAAGGAGCTGTTTTTAACCTGAGACATGCTCCTGGTGCCAGCCAGGGCCACTCTGCAAGCCCAGCAGCTTCATGTAAAAGAATTTCAAAGCCAATACAGCTAAAGCAAAACTGGTACTTTATAAGAATAACACTTAATATAGTATTTAGAAATATTAAGTAGTCAAAGCTCTTTGTGCTAATACTACATCATATGGTCTGTATATACTGTCAAAAGGACTGCACAGCTGGTTATTCACATGAACAGACTCACGTGTTCTTGTGTTCCCTCTACAAACACATTTTTAGTCCTTTCCACTAAAACAGAGAAAAAAACCCCTATTTCTCTGTAACATAAGAGCAAAAAGTCTATAATAAAAATAGGTTAAAGAAGCATCAGAACTGAGTAAGAAATCTGGCTCTGTCACATCGTCTCTGAAGACTAATGCTGTTTTTACAGTCTTTAAAATGTATCAATATCTTTAGTGCCATCACAGACTTACAGATTGCTTCTTTCATTGACAGTAATGCAATCTTTTCTAAATACATGATGGAAATTAACTTCAGCCAAATAAATGGTAATGTACAAAGTGTATGTATGTCCAACATGTGGAGCTCTGTTAGGGTGTTCTGGTGACAGGACAGCCGCGCCCTTTTATTATGGTTTACGATATTAGCAGTTGCTTAAAAGCGTCAGTGAAATCGCACCCTTATGTTAGATATTTATTTCCCTATTTTCCACTTTCTTTATGGATTCTGGTATGGTGAGTCATCTCCCAAAACCTGGCTTTTTCAGTCACATTTTGCTAGATCTCTGTTCAGCGAATAGACTTGTGATGGCGGAGTAAATCTGGAAAGCAAGAGGTAGCTTGTTCTTGGTGTCTGGTATGGTCTGATTCGGTTTCTGACTTTAATATTGAAAAGATGTTATTTTTGGCTAAGGTAATCGTTACGACTGGTAATGGCGGTGGTGGCTCTGAACTGCCGTCAATACTGGTTCGTGTAGGGGAAAGAAAGTAAATTAGATGTTCTGGTGAGCTGGGGAAATGATCTTCTCTGGCTTTGTTTCAGCTCTGTCCATGCCTCAGTTGCTGTCTGTCCTCACCCGATGGTGTGCCGTGACCCCACGAACCGCAGCGGGAGCTCGGGCCGCTCCTTGGCGGAGGCCAGGCCGCCCGTGCCAACATGGAGACCGGCCGTTCCTTCCCTAACCTGCCACACCCTGCTCGTACGTTCCAGCACAGAGATCATCTTATTTCCCTTTTAAACCTAATTTTCCTTCTCCTCATGAGACTACCACCTGCCTACAAGATGTCAGGCGACGGGGACACCCCAGCCCACGCTGGCTCGACGGCGGTGCGGGCAGTGCCGGCGCCGCAGGAACAGCGAGCCCGCGGGGAAGGCTTTCCGAGCCGGGCAGGCAGTTTTTTTAGAAAGCAAGCAGGATTTCCACGTGGTGTTTCATTTCTCTGTGGAACCCTCCTTTAACCGACCAACACCCGCCTTCCAGACCACCCGCCGGCCCGACGGTCGCGCCTCAGGAGCCTGAGGTGATCCCGGGCGGGGCGGGGCGCGGCGCGTGCGGCGGGGCGAGTGCGCCGCTACTGGCGGCATTACGGCAGGAGGGGCGGGGCTGGGGGCGGGGCTTCAAACGTGGCGGCGGCTCAATAGGAGCGGGGCCGGGGGCGGGCCGGCCGGCTGGCCGGGCGGGAGGGAGGGCGGGCGGCGGCGCGGCTGGAAGGGCCGGGGCGGTTCTAGAAGCGCGGCGAGAGGGGCTGCGAGCTGCCGGGTGAGCCGGGCGGGGGGCTCGGGGTTCGGGGCTTGGGGCTTGGGCGGGCCGCTGGGAAGGAGCGCGGGGAGAGCGGTGAGCCCTGCCCGGCGGCAGGGCTGGGGGCGGGTGGGGGGAATCGGGGTGGTCGTCAGGCCGAGGTGAGCGTTTGGGCAGCCGGGTGGGAGCTGACTGGAAATGGGGATCCAGGTTTGAAGTGCCGCGGTTAAATGCTGGGCTGGTCCCCGAAGAACGCGTTCTTCTCCCCGGTTTGGTGTCCGCGGGTCCCGGGCAACTCCCTCCGAGCAACACCCGCGGTTGGGTGCCTCGTTACTGGGTTTAACTGGTGGGGGTGAGCAAATGGCAGCCTCCGGGGTCGGTCCTGCCGCCCCGCCGCTGGCTTCTGACGGGGGACTGCAGCTTAGCTGGGGGAGAAAGCCGAAAATGACCTTTCGGGGAAAAATCCCTGGGTTTCTGTAAGCACGTTGGAGGGATCATCATTACGAAAAATGTGGAAGGGCTGATTCCCCTTTTCCTTGCCCTCTGGGTTTAGAGATGACTGATATTACCACTTAGAAAGATTACTGTGTGCCAGCTGCATCAGCTTGCTGTGAGTGCGCTTCCAGCCTGCTGTAGGCTCCAGGTACAGCAGACCACGTCTTAACCCTCATAAAGGTGTTCAAAACCCGCTTGTTCTACTCCCGTCTCATTTTGTTTTAACCCGAGATTTGTTTTCCAAAAAATGCTTGTCCTTATTTTTGTCAAAGCACACAGATGTGCAGCTGAGCTGGGGTGATAAGCCAGGAGAGCGCAGACGGTCGGGTGTGTGAGTGGTACGATGCAGTAATCGAAGCCTGGGTGGAAAAGGGTTGTGCAAACACAGTGGAGGGCAGGCTGGCATGAAAGCTAAAGGCACTGTCTAGAGCATTGTCAGAGCTCAGCTGGGGCACAATAGCTTGCTATGGCATAGTAATGCAAAACATGCTTTTGACCAGACAGGAATAATTTTATTTCAAGCACCGAAGAATGTCCTTATAACCTGGAAGCAAGGAGGAAAGAGACTGTGTAAATAAAGACTATGTTTGGAGCTGTCTGGCTTTGTGGTGTTTGGTATTCCTAGCCAGTAATCACCCCTGTTCCTCAGTAGAAAGTACTGAAGGTAGGCTTTCCCAGAAGACATTTTTGTAACATAACCTCTTGCCCCTTAATTTTATAGGTGCTCTGTGAGGACAAAGCTGAGCTGAAAGGCCACAACAGCCATCCTCACGAGGGTAATACTTCAGCTTTCTGGCATTAAGGACCTAGGGCATAATCCTGCAGGTATGTTGTAAATATATATAGCAACCAGTAACTTCCACTCATATTTTACAGGCAGAACATTATTCTACAGTTGTAAATTGGCATTGCTGTGACACTAACAGACAAGAATTTTGCTTCTTGCTTATGCATAATTTCTTGAGATTCATTTTTTTTTAATGTAGCTAATCATACTCTGGGAAGCAGTGCAGGAAGTATGAGCCCAGAGTATGATTATGTATTTCAAAGACAGTAACAGCAGAGGGAGCATGATTTACCATTTAGTATAAGAAGTTTTTCAGTCTAGGTTTAAGTCAGGAATCCAGTCTGTTTATAATTTCCATGCTGTGCATATTGGCAAACTTCCAAAGAAGCAAGCTGTAAACATAGATATTTTTCCTATGACTAGTTCTGATTTTTGTGTATGGTTTTCTGTATGTCTGAGAAATTAGAATGTGCAGTATGGTAGGGGGCACATTCTAGGGTGATCTTAGAATAGAGTCAACGCCTGCACCTCTGAGATAATGTCTGATTTTAATTAAATTGCTGATATTAATTGAAAGAAACAGTTCACTGACAGACCTTTTTATATAAAAAAAACCCTTCTTTCTGAACGGGAAGATTTTTTTTAATGCTATACAAGCATATGGAAGGTTATGTTAAGTATCATGATGTACTAAAATTACGGGCTTTGCACAGTAAAGTGCACTCTAAATTCTGATGCTGAAAAATAAGCTCTAGTGGAAAAAGAGCATGCAGTCTTGCTGTCTTTGCTAACAGTGTGGGATTTGACTCTAGGCTGCTTCACAGGGGATGAGCTTGCAGATGCTGCAGAGTAAGATGCAGGGAGATTTGCTGTGCCTTAGACTAGCATGAATTTTCTTGCCTGCTGGAGTGCAGAAGAAATATTCTTTGCTATGGTTTTAAAAAAAACTGTTGGGAGCTAATCAAGATGATTATAGTTTCAAAGGTTATTATTATAATGAAGGATAACACAAGCCATTCTATATTAGAAGAAATGCATGCAGTTTTGCATGAATGTGCTGTATCCTTGTTAATGCGTGCAAATGAACAGCTTTTCCTCCTTTTCTTTTGGCTTGCCTTAAACGAGGCAATCATGTTGTATTATTTGCAAGGCAGTTATAATTGTTTTCAGATGCACATTAAACCCTTTGGCAAGAAAGGTAGTGATGCTGACTTAAGCTGCTTTGAGCAGTAAATCCAATGTGTACTGGAGGAAGGGGCTGGGAAGCAGTTATTTGATGATGAAGAGAGGAGAACTCGCTGGTGAAGAGGCACCTAATATTGAAAGGGAGCAATGCCTTTTGTGTCTCCCTGGGTATGACTGAGAGCTAGCTATTTGTAGCAAGGTAACTGCATGTTGCACCGGCAGTGTCGTGAAACCTGACATGAGGTTCAAGATATGACAGTGCAGTCCGGGTAGGGCACTGACAGGTGTTTAAATCCAAAGCTCTTTGGATCAGAGGAGTGGTTGAACGTTGGAGCATCTGAGTTCATGTGGAGAATGAATTTTGGCCCTGAACTACTTGTTTCAAAGTCTTCAGCCAGTGGTGAGGGTTTGCTTTCTTAGGATAAAATTAATATGTTTCCATAGTATTTAATAATTTTTAAACAGTTTTATAGGTGCCATCATGTGCCAGGCATCTTCTGGCTAATGTGTCAGGCTAATCTGCAAGACTTGAAATACTGCTACAAGCTGGATGTTTTTTATGGCTGCTTTTCTTATAGAGATATTGAGAGAAGCTCTTCCTTGGCAACATCCTGAAAATCTGTTTACAATTCAGACCATCTTTTGGCTCTAAATAAGTATGTAAGCAATCTTGCAGTTTTTCGTTTGTACCATTTTCCACTTAAATATAATTAGCCTTGTCTATGGCCATCAATACTGATAGCAAGTTGTTGCCTACTTTTGATGCTCCATTGTTTGTGGAGGGGAAGGGTGATGAAGGCAGCTGCGCAGTCAGTTCAGTGCTTCTTGCTGTGTCTGCAAGCAATAAGACAGTGGGTGGAAAGTACTGGCATTTGGAGAAGTCCCAAACAGACCTGTCTCATCCAAGAGTCCAACCTCAAATTGCTGTTTGAGGATGGACCATTTTTCAGAGCCTGGCATGTGGGCCTCAACTGTATATGCACCAAGAACCAAGCTGTGGCCTGAGGTGACTTTGAAGTAGTGATTTGCTTGTTAGATTTCACCATGGTACTTTAAATTTAGATGCATGTGGAAGCAGCTGCTTTAGCAGTGATTTTTCAGGTGTCTTTAATAGCATAGGCAAGCACAGAAGAGGAGACAGGCTGTAACCCTTACTTGTGTCATCAGCCTGTAAGTTGTTGCATTGCCATGGTTTAGAAAAATGATATATTAATCAGATTTTGACAGTATCTAGTTGTGATACTTTGTCTCACAAAATTTATTCCCCTGTAGCAAAGTGTGGATCTGTAAGAATAGAACCAAACTAGGGAACAGTAGTCTACCTTAATTGCTTGGAAGAAACCATTGCAGCATGCTCTGAAAAAAAAAAAACCAAAACCCAACCCCCCAAAAAAACCCCAACCCAAAACCAAACCAAAAACCTGGAAGAAACAGAAAAATAGAACTGATATGAGTAATTAAAATTTGTCATGAAGGAAATGTATAGCAGAGAATGTCTGATGACCTAATCACAGAGCAGTGATTTCTGCTGTGATCTGAGCTCAGTATTGGTAACATTCTGAAGCAGTGAGTTGGCAGTCTGCTGACCAGTGATGGTATGCAGGTTTTTGACTGTAATTTCGTATGGATCAGTGAAGTACTGCACCCTTAGTGCTCTCTTTTCACTTTTGATCTGTCTGTTACATGTTATACCTGTTTTAGCTGTGAGGTAGTGTCATCTGAGTTTTACGTACGGGGAACTGAAATATAGACTTAGAAAGAAATGCGTTCACAGGAGCTGAAATTAACCCTGTGAAATGTTCCCCCTCCCACACCTAGTCTTTGGAAAGAGAGGTGACTTTGGTAGCAGTTTAGAGCAGCTAAATTACACCCCAGTTCCATACCTCTTCTGGAGAAGCCTGATAGCAAAGGGAGTGCTGTCATATCTAAGTGGTGGAGTGGAAGAATACTGTGGTTTTTTTCCAGAGTTCATGTGATCAAAATTAGAGTTCACAATACAGCAGGAGTAACACTCTGACCTGATTTGCCATAATAAGCAACAATAAGGGGTATGACTTTTATTCTTTAAATTTCACAGACTGGTCTTAGGTTGGTTCTGCTTAGTTTAATTCTTCTGCATGAGAAGTCTGTGCAAATTTGGAGCCTGGATGAAGGACTCGCTTTTGTCAGTCCCTGTTTTTAGTTAGCCTGTCAGGCAATTTAAGGGTTTCTTCTGACTTGTTTTGTTCTTCTGAGCACACCCTCATCTGGGAATGAAAACTGACATCAGGAGTGAATGATCAGCCATCAGATAGGTAATTGAAGATGCTAATTGCACTATTGTGTGTGCTGCTACTATTACATTCGTAAAAAAAAGCTGCAGAATGCAAATCAAGTCCCCCTATACACCATTGTGCCAACTGAATGGTACTTGTTGAGGCTCTTTGGCGGGGTGAGGGGAGAGGGGTTCATGTTTTTAGGGCCTCTAGCTTCAGCATACGTGGGTAGATGCGCTGCCTCCTGTCTAAAGGAAGGCTCTGTGAGGGTCCTGCTCTTGTTCTGTGGTGTACAATGGAGACTGCAGCCTATCAGTTTGATCAGAAGTGGGAGTCCTAAAGGGACTGGATGAGTAATAAGTATTCCTTTCCTCTTCTGACCTGAAAAAAGTCCTCCCTTTGGCTTGTGTGGGAGCTGGCTTGAATCCCCCATGACTGGTTATGAAATTCAGAGTGGGTGAGAAACTGATAACCCTGGTAGATGTGCAAACAGCTTTTCTTTTATAGGCCAGGTCCATGTTTTTATATCTTCTTGATTAAGAATTTTTAGAAAGCTTATTTAATTAATTCAGTCTAACTTGTGGAGAAAAATTCCTTCCTGGTCTATTTTGTCTATAAGAACCTTTTTTCCTTCTGCCAGTGCTCTCTGAAGTCTGACAGCACTCTTTCCAGTGGGAGCAATGATTCATTGAGGTCTTACACTCTAAAGAAGTAAAGTGTTTGTACAATATCCATTTCATTAGCTTTTTAGCTCTGCTGGCTGGGCATATTTAAGGGAAGGAGCAAAACATTAAATATGTGTTACTGTATGCAGAGAAGCTCAGTTCTATTGGTGTTGCTGGAACAGCTTCTCACTGTGGTGAGAACTTTTAGGTAAGGCAGTGGTGTAAGTGCTCATCTCCTATGTACAGATGGCCTCAGGATCCCTGTGCTGATGGCACTTGAGGTAGCCTGACAAGCCAGGGCAGTATGCTTCTTGTCCTGGGCCGTCTTACAGCACTAGCTCAGGACAGTGTGAACTGCCTGCTCTCAGTTCCTGCATGGGGGGGTTCTTGTAGCCCAAGGCTGAACTGAGCCCAGTGGCTCTGCTCAAGCCTTCTCCATCTGTTGCAGAGGAATGTTGCTATTCTCACTTAAATAAAAGGAGATCTTAAATTCACCTGTCCAGCATGATGTCTTTGTCATTTGAAGATGCTGTTGAAAAAAAGCCAAGAACGTAGGCAGTATTTGTGTTACACAGACTTCTTATCTGGCATTTCTATGCAACTAAGTTCTTCCATTCTCTGTTTGAATAAAACACACTGGCTTTATAAACATTTGTCTCAGTTATTTAGGTAGGAGGTGCTAATGTCCCTTCTGCCTCTCTTACCCTCTTTGTTAGCAGATGGTTTAGCTATGGTGGGGTGGGCATGCATACGTGTATGTGCACACATGCTCATGCTGTCCAAGAATGTGGTTATAACATTATGTTCAGCCTCCTGTAATTCACTATTTGTGCTGGTTTTCTGAGTAACAGCTGTGAAAAGAATGTGTATAAACAATTTAAAAACCCTGCAGCCAGGTGTCCTGCTTGTTCAAGCAAGAGCTGATTTCTCTGTTTACTGAGGTTTCTGTTTATTGACTCAAGTAAATCTGAGTGGGATGGCAAAGCTGTTAAAGATCTGCTATAAAGACAAGCTGCTAGCTGTAGTAAGTGTTCTTCTTGGCAGATATCCTCAGCCATGAGAGAACATGGTGGGGAGGTGCAGGGCGGAGAATGTAGAGTGGTGGTGTTTTAACTGGAAAATTCCCTTGTAATTGTTTTGCCAGGCTTTGTGTAGTGCATCCAAAAAACCACTCCATGAAATGGCAACAGACTATGCAGATGGACAGTTGTGTCTTAATATATCCAAATTAATGTACTTCCCAAGTGCTCTTGACTTGCTGTGCTTTCTGCTACATCACTTATTGTGGCTTTTAGTATTGGCAGACCTCCGCATGGTACTATTCATTCAGCTTTACTCAATTCTCAGATTACCCATGTACTAGTTCTGAACTAACTTAAACAAGCGTTTTGGGAATATGTGGTTTGCAGGGGGGTGAGAAACAGAAGAGGGAAAGGAGAAGACTTATTATGATGCTGTGAGACACTTTCCTGCTTAGTCATGCTTGCAAACTTGTGGTAAATGTTTCTGATTCCTCATGTAGTCTTTTAAAGCAATCAAAAGAATAATTTAAAAACAGTCATCTTGGCATGCGATAATACATACCAGAGAACAGAGCTATTTCTAATGTTTGAAGTGATGACAGTATCACTGATGGTGTGTTTGGTGTTTATGTCCATGGCACCGGTGAGCTCAACTGAGGGTGAGGGCTTCTATCATGCTGTGGGCTTGAAAATCCCAGAAGGAAAGGGCAATATCCACCTTTCACCTTCTATCTCATGTTGTACAGGCAGATATGTGGAGCCTAAGGGAATAATGAGCTAGAGTTGTTCCAGAATTATCTTATTTTAATACCTTCCCACTTGCTGCATTGCTTGAAATTTTAGGATATTCCATGTATTTTCCTTTCCCTTCCCTTCATCCCCTTTTCTCATCAGATTTAAGTGATTCCATTTTGCCCCAAATAGCTGCATGTGGGTTGCAAGTGGTCATTTACAGCTGCCAGTTTACCCAGTTACAATGGGTAGGAAAAAAGAATAATTGCTTCTTGAATTAAGGTGAACAGTTGTCATCTTCCTTTTGACACCGTGTGCATGGGTGTTACACAAGAGCTCAGTGTTCGCTGAGCTGCAGTACTCGTATGTGAGGGCTGACTGTGGTGGCTGTTCTTGCTCAGTGAACAGGCAGCTCCGGAGTGAGCTGTGAGCTGATTCAAGGGCAGTGCAGGCTCCTCATAAATTCCCTGGAAGAGGCAGTCCTGGCCATCAGATCTACCAGGAGAATTACAGCTTCCAGGAGGCTCTTTTGTACAAACCTTGCATCCCTTACTTCACTTGTCTGCTACCTTGTCTGCCTGTCTGCTCAGACTGGCTTTCCCTGCCATGCCCTCAGTGAGCTGTGTTCTTAGAAATGTAACGGTCTGCTTTCAGCCTCCATCTCAAGGGGCTGGGTTTCTAAGCTGGCACAGCCTTTGAAATACAGAAGTCATAAGGGCTGTGCCCAGAGGCCAATATGCTGGGATGATGCATCTTGAATAAGCAGAGTTGGAAATTTCACTTTCAACTTTTCCAACCATTGCTGCCACTTCCACGGTACAAAAGGCTATATTTCTCTATTTGTCTTTCTCACTATTTGTATTTCTAGACAGTTTTTATATAACTGAGTTTCATAGCATGCTACAAGTCTGACCATTTAATATAGACTTTTATTATTATTGGAATATAATACAACTTTGTATACTCTCCTATTTTCCAGCTATAATTATGCATGAAGTAGAAGGCATTGAGCTGTCCTTGCAGAAGATCTTGTTCTCACTGTCTCGGTGGACAAATACATTACTTCCACATCTGTCGTGTGGGCCTTCCATGGACTGCAGTCTCTTCCATGTAAATCTGAAAGAGTATACCAGATAGCATTTGAGACTTAAGTAACAGCTCCTGTGGTTGAAGAAGACTTTTTTTCAAGCTTCACTGATTAGAATTCAGTATTTCAAGATCTAAATAATTTTCATGAGGGTGAAATGACTGAAGATGAAGATTAATGCCTTGGGGTTTTTTCTTACAAAGAAGTTAATAATTTTTACTCCTTCTTTTCCTTTTAATTTGTTACAGGTTTGAGCTATCTGGAAGATGAAGCTCTGGCTGCGGTTGGTGTTCTTTACCTGTATTTTCTTGATCTGGCACACAGAAGCAGAGTTCTTCACCTCCATAGGTAGCAAAAGAACATATGCACGATGTGATGTAGTTAATGTGGTGGCCAAAGCTGTTAAGGTTTACAGTTGAAGCATATGGCTTTCTTCATATGACTCTATCAAGCACTCCCCACATTAGGAAAAGCTACTCTTCTGCAACCTTGATGCTATTCTGCATTGCAAGTCTTGCATAGTGCAATTTGTTTGCAGTTGGGTAACTTAGCACATGGTGACCAACATGATGCAAGATTCTCTGGGGGCCCTGTCAGTAAAATAAGACAGTGCCTGTGTTTTATTAAGAATTGTGCACCTGTTGTCATCTTGAACACAGCCTGAACCTTATGCTAAAAAGCTTAGTCCTGAATTTATGAAAAGAATTTAAGTGATAAATATGTGAAATATTTTCTTTCACAGAACCTGAAATCTCCTGTCTACTCAAAAAGCTGGAGTCAGGTGTTGGAAGGAAAATTTAATATCCTCCTTACCTTACGTGTGTTTTGTAAGATCTGAGTAAATCCTGAAGAATTCACATTGTTATAAGTCCTGAACATAAATTTATTTTTATGACAACTTAGTTCTTGTGTTCTAATAGCTGTGATACAGCCATGTGTGATTGTGGTAGAGCCTAAAAATAAGCACAAACTGAGTTTTCTGGTGTGACTTGGTCTAATGTTTTCCTGTGGGATGGTGTTGGGAGTTCCCCCCACTAAGGATATTAGAGATTAACTACAACTGGCTGTTTTCCAGAATATGCTTTGAGCTCAGTGGAGCTATGTTTCTGAATGATAAAACTCAAAACTGTCAATGGTTTATTTGGCACCATGGTGTGGAACTGCTCAGCCAGAGCAAGGCAGAGTGGTGTTTCATTACCAAACTCCAGCACGTGCTCCTGTGCTCTGGAGTTGGCTAAACAGTATTTAACTACATGTGTATTATTTGTTTCTCTTTTTTCCCCCTAAGTAAAGTAGCTTTTTGTATAAAGTTACTGTGAAGGATCACCTTTTCTTTACACTTACTATTTCTGAACGTTTCCTAACTGAAAATAGCACAGCCTGCTGACTTCCATCTGTTTAATCATGCCTCATTAATAATTACTTCGGAATGCTGAAACTAAAGCTGTGGCTGCATTTATAAATCTCATCCGGTCTTTCAGTGTTTGGTCTTTGAAAAGTTTGTCATAGCAATTAGGATTGACATGCTAGCAATTTCCACTAATGCTAATCAGGAGAGAGTGTGTGTGTGTCAGTCTATAAACATTAGTCTGAAATTCCTCTGTACTTAATGTTAGGTTGTGTTTCCACAGTTACCCATATTGAAAAGCTGTAATCTTAAGTGATGCCAGTGGTTAGACTAATAATTTATTAGTGTGATGTAATCTGTATCCATATGTAGAACAGATGCTTTGGCAACTGTTTGGATCCTTCGTTGCTTTTGACTCAGTAGCTGTATTAATGTCAAACCATTCTTTTGATTGTTTTGCATATAATTGTAATACTAAAAGTAATTCAGAGGCAGTGGAAGGGTCGCAGAAAAGCTACATGAGCCATTGAAGTTGGGATTTTAAAAGCCCCTTGAAGCATTTGAATGGCAGACCTGTATGTATAATAGCTTTTGTGGTTTACAGGCATTGAAGTGCACGCCCTTAATTTGTCTGTTCTTTGTGGTGGTTTTAATAGCCCTAGAGCATCTGAGGTCTGCCTTCTGTGCTGTTGGAAATTGTTACATTTTTAGGTCGAATTAATATTTGCTCATACTCTGTTTTTAGGTCAGATGACAGACCTGATTTATGCGGAGAAAGACTTGGTACAATCTTTAAAGGAGTATATCCGAGCAGAAGAGAACAAGCTTGCTCAGATTAAAAGGTAGGGGGAGAGGTTTGCATAATGAAGAGTGACAAAATGGCTTATCTGTGTTCAATTAAACCGCACCTTTCTGTCACCACTCCTTGCTGCTAGATCTTGTTAGTATTTCCTCAATAGGTAATCACAGTGAGACCATAGGTACTAAATTGGCTGTCACTTATTCCCATGAACCTGCAGAGAGGGGGTCCTGCTTCAGATATCGTTTAGACTTTGCCTAGCAGACAACAGTTTCTGAACAAGCTCTTCCCACTTTTCCTTGTCCTTGTACCATCACAGTGCTTCTGTGGAGAAGACACTACTCATGTCAGAGGAGTCTTGTCCATGTGAGTTAAATGCCTCTGGGTGCCAGTGCTCTGTGCTACCTGTTGTTTCCTGGCATCAGCGCTGCTTACAATGGCAAAGTGTGCCAGCTGCGTTGTTTAGTGGAGCGCACACCAAATCCCTGCCTGCCTTCCTGTGTTGGCTTTGCCCTCAGGGACAGCTTTCCTGCCTTGTTCTCTTCAGTTGCCGACCTGGCTACAGCTCAGTGTCCTACATCTCGGACATTATCATGATTGCTTAGTTCACTCGAAAGGCTCTTGCTGACAACTGATGTTTTCTGTGTCCCTTAGGAAGACTGTTAATACTCATCTAGCTGAAAGTAATATCTAATAGGGCGTGACACTAGAATAGTCTAAATGAGGTCCAGGTTCAGAAGAGCTGAGTGCCTCTAGATAGAGCTATGCTTTCCAAAGAATTTCTGAACTCCAGGCTATATGTGGCAGTTTGATCTCCCTTTGGGGATATAGGGTGGGGATAGGGCTATGGACTAGTGAAATGATAGGAACTCCTTGTCATTTGTATACACAAATGTTCATTTCTTGAAAAGCTGCCCTTTTGAAGAAAAGCAGTCTCCTCTTCAAGTATTGTTAAAGAGAAGGTCAGTTCAATCTATGTATAAACTGGTCTTCTTTCAAAAAAAGAAGTCTTTTTTCATGGACTGACATATATAAGTTTTTTTTATGTGTTAAATTTTCAGCTGACTCATATTTTGGTGTATTTGTAAGCAAGATATTCTGCCACTGTGTCAATATTTGAGCCCTCATGCCCTGCTCACGTTTGAGGCATATGCTTTGTAACAGAGGTACTAGATTTTATCATCTGAATATGATAACACTTTTCAGCACTCTGTCTCTTAGTTCCAGAGATATGTTTATGATTCAAAAGCACATTGTGATGTGTGTAAGGAGACTAGAACTTGACAGTATTTACTACCTTGCAAAACACATATTAGAAGTAGTGAAAGTCTAAATTAAAAAGAGGGTGCAGGTGAGACTGACTTTAATATATGTTGTTAATCTGATATCCTTGCAAAAGATCTCTGGAAAAGCCATCTTTTGTTCTGTTGCAACATCATAGTATAGGGAAGCCAGGTAGTCTGACAATTTTTACCTGTGTTTACGTAAAGTTGTTTGTAACCATAGTTCATTCATGGCTTACTGAGTTTGAGATTACAGGCTCAAAGGGAATTTCTTACGTTCAGTTATTAGCATCTCGCAGCAAATTGTTTTCTTCCTATTGAGTACTGGAGAGAGGAACACACAGCTTGGCCAGATGCTTGTGTTAAGGGATAATATGAAGGGCAACAGAAGAAATTCTCACTGTAGCATCAGCAATGTAGTTGGCAGTTCAAATATACTGGAACACTGAGGATGAAGTTTCCCACTACTGCTTTGAAGTTCACCAACAGTGCGATCTAGGTGACTGACAGCACTGCCACCTTACTGTCTGAGGGTTTCCAGTCTGAAAATCAAAGCTTATGGTTTAGTTTCCATAAAGCTAAAAAGCTCTTGGAGTTTTATTTATGCTTGTGTTTTTACTAAAAGATAGATAAATGACACTCACAGTGATTGTGTACTATATATCATTATTTTCTGAAGTGCAGTATGCTGAAAATTGATGGCTAAGACTCATTGAAAGTGAGACGCATGCTTACTGGACTAAGGCTTAAAATAGTAAGCAGGGAAACAAATCCTTTTAAAAGAAAGACTACTGTAATTAAAAAAAAATCAGTTGTACTTCACTTTATCCTTGTGAAGTTGAAAGCTTGAAAGCTGGTTATGATGGCAAAAGCAGCAATAAATTGATTCTAGCTGTGTAATTAGAATGACTTAAGAAGGAAGACATGCATTCATAAATGGTTCTCAGACTGAGGCATATGATTCTCGTTCCAGCTGGGCTGAAAAAATGGATGTACTGACTAGCAAATCAGCCTCTGATCCAGAAGGGTATCTGGCACATCCTGTAAATGCATATAAGCTGGTGAAGCGTTTAAATACTGACTGGCTGGAATTGGAAAACCTAGTTCTTCAGGATACAACAAATGGTAAGGAGTTACAGGGGAGAAGATATCAGGAGGTAGCCTTACAGCACAGTTGCTTATCCTCCTTATATTCTGGAAAGCTGCAAACTCAGCTGTGGTTCAAATATTACTGCTAAGTTTGTTTGAAACAAACTAATGACTGGCCTCTCATTTACTGGTTACCCAAGTGCATGAAACTTGCCACTGAAAAACATCTCAGGCAAGACTCACAGAAACTATTATCTGTCTTAGGCCTGTTACATTTTGTTTGGTTTGTGCTGCTTGGGGAAAAGGGGCGAGGAGGATAAACTGAAGTTGTCACCTGTGTTGGCAGCTATTGTTTTACGTCTAGTCTTTAGCTTTATGTTCCTTTTTATATAAAAACTTACTCATCTGCTTTCCCAGTCTGCTGCTTCTCTTGGTGATTATTGTTTTTTGACCATGTTGATCAGTAGATAAGATTTAAGAATCAAAATGAGACCCATACTGAACTGGTGAAGGAATTCGTATCAGCCCCAGCATTAACAGTTGGCAGATGTTATAGTCAGTCTGTTGATAACAGGATAACGTGCAATTGCTACTTGTAAACCTATCCTTCTAAATCAAATGTTTCCAGTACTAATCTTTGGGTTTGCATCATATTGTCAAAGTGTCTGCCTGAATTTGCTTCCACAGCTTTTCTTTTAAATATGGGTTTATTTTTACTGGCCTCCTTGAAAGTAAGGGAAAAGAGGCTATGTTTTTCAGGCAGAACGCTGCATGTTTTCCCTTTCTACTCTGCATATGCTAAAGTTTAGGTACTTGGAAGCTTTTTCCAGCCAAGATTTTTTATTGCCTTTTGGAAGAGTCATCCTAGATGGAAATAAAATACTCAATTCTATTGAGTACTTCTGTCATTAATTCTTTTTTCTAAAGGCTTCCTTTTCCAGTTCTGCTTGCTGCATGACTGGAAAAGGCTGGGTTGTCTTCCTTCATTTGATTGCCCCCACTTCTGCCCAACCAGCCTGCTGTGTAACCTTGATATGTTTATGTAGTGCATTTAATTTTACTGCTAAATGTCACCTGGTTTACCTGTCAGGTTTAAAAGCCTCTTACTGAGTCAGGTCCTACCCCTACTGAGGGGATCCTGGATCAGGGTCTCTGTCCCTCTGTCCCTTGAGCTGAGATTTGAAAAGCTCTTATGGCTTTACAGGTTGGAGTAAAGAGTCTGAAATAGTTGTCCAGTACTATGATCTGCAGTTGTCTCTGTGGATATTGCAAGAGAACTGATGAAAGCTATTAAGTTTTCATGCTAGAAAGAGAAATTACAGGAAAATGAAGGTCATTAGATTCACGTTGTACTTCAGTAGTTGTGTGGCACAAGACTGAGAGGCTTAGTTATTTATCCTTTGTCTTTTGCTTGTGAGCTGTATTTCTTAAAAACATTTTTTTCTGTCCCTTTTTATAATTTGAGAGCCTAGTAAGAGGCTTTAAATCTGGATTATTTGAATCTCAATTCCCAAAACAAAGCAGATGTTTCATCTTCTGTGTTAATCTGGTACTGATATTTATTCAAACTCTGGAAGTAACATCTTTCCCTTTTACTGCAAAGGCTTTATTGCAAATCTTACAATTCAGCGTCAGTTTTTTCCAACTGAAGAAGATGAGACTGGAGCTGCGAAGGCTCTGATGCGCCTGCAGGACACATACAAACTGGATCCTGAAACTCTCTCTCGAGGAAACTTACCAGGTAAGTGCACAAAAGGAAGCTTTAAAAGGAAGTAATAACATCCTCAAACTCTCTCCAAAAGTCCTTTTTCAGTAATGAGGAAGGACCACGGTGCTGAGAGTCCATGTGGCTTAGATGTTTGAGGACATACCTACTTCGGCACTTTGAGAACAACCTTGAGGTTGTTCCTACCCAAGCCAAGGCGCCGTGGTCTGCAGTGACCAGCTCAAGTAGCATTTTTTAATTAGTATTATTTTAAAAGAAAATGCTGGGTTTTGTTTTGGATTTTTTTTTATAATCGCTATACCAAAACAACAAAGGATGACATACTTTCTTGTGCTGGTTACTGTGTAAGCAAATACTGTGGGTACTTCCTGTCCCCTATAACTTAGGATCCAAGGGAAGGAGCTGCTCTGTAATTCTTTGCTCTGATGGCTCTTACAAAGCTTGGCTCTGTTCTTGTTTGCTATGGTCTTCCAGTAAGGCTTTGGTTGAATCACTTTGCTTGTGTTCCTTCTGTGAAATGAGGACTAACAGCTTTTGCCACAGATGTTTTGGAAGGTATGTAGATATATTGGGATGTTGCAGTGTTTTGGCAGCTGAGTCCTGATAAATGTTTGCTGCTGCTGCTTATGAGAGACTTCCTGAAACAGGTCATGGTTGCTAGCAGCACGCTGTTTACAAACTGAATAGGCTTCATAGAGTGTGGGTAGACGAGCTGACAAAACAGTTTAGTTATTATATGTAGGTTATTAACAATGAACTTAAAATTAACTCTTATCTGTGTATCTGCTGGGCTGGAGCAACTGGAAATTAGAGCACAGTTACAGTCAAATGGATACCCAGTTTTCTAAATTGTGCATAAGCAGGCTGATGGTTAATATACATCTCCAGTAAACAGCAAACAAGCTAGCTCTCTGCATATAGTCAGTTTCTCTGATCATCTAACAGTGTTAACTTGTAGGTTGTGTAAAATCTGTTAAGCTGTCAGTCTGCTCTGCTTTTGTCTACAACAGAAAACACAATAGCTTAACACTAATTTCTATGTTAAACTTCTCGTGGTTTCTGAAGGAATTAATGCCACAGAATTATGATATAATGTAATCTTTAATTCTGAAGATGATCAGTTTGGTACAGAACCTAAAATATTGTCTGAGCGTTGTCTTCGGAATCCTTTGTGGATGATAGAAGTGTGTATTTACAGATACTCCTCAATGTGCCCCATGTGTTTGAAGGCAAAGATGCTTCTGTGTGGATTACTTAAAGCTATCTTTTTGGTTTTAGGAACAAAATATAGATCATCTTTGACAGTAGGTGACTGCTTTGGTATGGGGAAGACTGCTTACAATGATGGAGACTACTATCACACAGTACTGTGGATGGAACAAGCTTTAAAACAACATGATGAGGGGGAGGATACAACAGTCAGCAAAGTGGAGATCCTAGATTATCTCAGCTATGCTGTTTTCCAGTTTGGGGATTTACACAGAGCCATGGAACTTACTAGACGTCTGATATCCCTTGGTAAGAACAAAACCCCTGCTATTCTAGCATTGGGGAGTGTTGCCAGCAACAGAGCCAAGAACAGTCATGGCCCATACATATTGGTGAGCTGACTGGAAAGATATCCTGCCAGATGACTTGTAATAAACATGGGTCCTGGAAAAAAAAAAGTCTACTTGTATATGAAGTATCTTTAACGAGATGTCTTATAGTCCATGCTGTTATTACCCAATGACCAAATGTATGTGTGACTGCAGTACCTGTGTGCTTTGCTTCAGTGTACTGAGATGTTGTGTTTGGTAATGGTTAAAGCCTGGGTTGTCTCAAGTGGACATCAAGGCTACTACGGACTTAGGCAGATCTGTAAAGTCCTACTGACTTCACATATTCCTCTTTATTCCTCAGTGCAGGTACTTTTTGATGCCAGAAGAATACTTTGCCTGAGATCCTGAAGTATTTATTTCTGAATATTCAGAACAGATTGAGTTTCTCAAAGCCTCCTTTTAACTCTGGTCTGTTTCTAGCTTTCTCTTGAGTAAGCAAATAAGCATTGCTGCTTATCCCACTTTGCCTACTTCCTGCACTGGAAAGGTTTATCCTCTCCAATTAGAATTAACACCTACTGCATTATGTATTTGTATGGTTTTTTAATCAGCTGTGGTTCTTAGTTTAGATGTTAGCGGCATCCTGAGAGTGGGTGAAGCCTTGCTATTGAAAAATATCTATCAGTCTAATTTCTGCAGACACTGGAACTAATAGATTAAAATTTACGAGAATATGAATATGTATTGAATCTAGCTCCCTTTGCAATAGCATGGTTTAGCACTGATAGCAGAATGCAAATCCTTATCAGCACCAAACAGTGGAACAGACTTGGCAGTCCCTTCTGGGAGCAGCAACTTCCTCTGCTCTGGGCTCAGCTTCCTTATCTGGCCACTTTTAGCCTATGCTCTAATGAGTGATTACTTCTGTGGCCTTCTGGGTTAGTTAACTAAGAGAAATACAATGAGCTTGGGAGGGTCAGAAGGGAAAGAAACTGTTCTAGGTGCTCGTGTCTAGAAACACTTCGTGGTGAACAGGGAATTGTTCCTTCTTAGTTATGCTGGGTAAAGACCTATTGATGATGTTTGATTCATACCAACATCATTAATAAATCACTAATGATAGGTCCAATGATGCTAGTGATCCAGGATACCTCCCATATAAACGTGTTACAAATATCTAGAGATGGATGCTGTAGCTGTTGAGTGGTAACGCATACCTCTGAGCTTCCCAACTTTGGAGGAAGTCTTTGGGACTGAAGTCTGTGGCTGGGACTCCACCGCAGTCCTTGGTTAAAGCATGCTTGTGCAGTGCAGATGAGGAGCATGGCGGAGAGGAGGGGTGCAACAAGTAGACTAGCTTGATCTCTGCTGATGAGCTCTATGATCTGCTTATCTTGGGTAGAACTGGGCAGAAAAGTTGAGAGAAAAGGAAGAAGGTGAAGACCAAAAACTCCTACTCTTTTTTTCCTGAAATACAAGTTTTGTGATGGGTTCTTCCACATAGTCTTCTTTCACAGACTATGCCTACTGTCCCTCTGCAGAGATGAAGTTCCCAGTGCTGGTTTTCAGTGCAGACTGGAGACAATGTCTTTGGTTGCCTGATAATGTTTTATGAAGGGGAGAATTATTGCTGTGTCTTGATACAAAGACTTGTTTGTATTGACAGTTCCTGAGATTGCGTAAATCAGTGGTTCTGTCTTTTTTCTCTCAATGAAGACAGTACTCATGAGAGAGCAGGCAGTAATCTGCGGTACTTTGAGAAGTTGCTGGAGAAGGAGAGAGAGGAGGAGGAGAAAGAGAAATCAATAAACAAGACCATGACAATGACAGAACCAGTGGTGCAAGGTGGTGCTTATGAGAGGCCTCTCGACTACTTGCCGGAGCGTGACATCTACGAGGCCCTTTGCAGAGGTGAAGGGGTAAAAATGGTAAGGGAAAGGCAAGAATTTCCTGACTATGCTGCCTTTGCATAAGGGTGATCAAGCTTGCTGGGAGGTGTTAATTTTTCCCTTCTGTGAAACTGGTTTTTTAAGAAAAAATTAAATGTAGTTCTGTCCAGGCTGAGATTTTTACCTTATGTCTTGGCCTCTCTATCTTTAGATGTTAATCCTAGACAGAAAAACAGCTCTCAACTGTACCTCTTAAAGGTTGTTGTAAATTGATTCTCTGCAGTCTGTCTACTCGGCCATTTGAAATGCCAGCTGTACTGATATACTAGGAGGCTTTTTCCACTGAGCTGGTTATGCTTTGCCACACTTACAGAATCACATTATTCCTTCCCTTTTCCATCTTAAAGACGTGTCCTTCTGGGGTGACTATTTTGACCAACCAGTCTCCAGTACCTCTCAACAAACATGGCTTTAACTCTCAGTGGAGGGAAAGGAATCTGTTTATTCCATCTGCATAGTCTTAATGATAAGAACTAGACTTTTTTTTACAGCTGGCTGTTTGTGTAGTTATTTGCTTAATCTGTAACGTATTATGATTTAACTCTCCTAAAGGTTAGTGTTTCAGATGTTACTCAGTGATATCTTGAGTGGCATCTTGGCTTTTTTATTTGCAGTAAACTACAGAATCACTCATGCTTACCTCTTAAATTTGCTGGTCAGCTGATGGCTTTTCCAGTGTTTGTGGAATGAACTCCGTTTTGTTTTGTCTTGCCTGTTTTAAGTTCATGAAAAGTGGTTGCACAAACAATGTTTTGTTTGGTGTTTTGTTTCAGACACCTCGAAGACAGAAAAGGCTGTTTTGTAGGTACCATGATGGAAACAGAAACCCTCACCTGCTCATAGCTCCCTTTAAGGAAGAAGATGAATGGGATAGCCCTCATATTGTACGATATTATGATGTCATGTCTGATGAAGAAATTGAGAAAATTAAACAACTAGCTAAGCCAAGGGTAAGTTTCCCCTCTTCCATCTCACTAATGACTGCTAATTCCACGCTTTAATCTCTGTTGGCAAAGACTAGGCAAAGGATTTGAAAGATTTGGTTTCATACTACAGATGATACACTGCAGCTGTGAGCCTAAGGGGAACGATTTCGAAACTGCCTGGTGATGTAGGACCATAAAGCCCAGGCTCCTGAAGGTATTTATGCATTGTTGCACTTAATTATGCAAAGTTCTCAGTAAATGGCTTAGAAACCTTTTAGAAACTAGGGACTAGACCTGAAAAGGTAGATGACTGACTGGCTTAGAGTGATAGGACTGGGTGTCCAATATACCTTAAGTCTGCCTTTTGAAATGGAGCCAAACTACAAAGCAAAATTAAAAAAGCCCAAATCTGAACAGAAGTGGGAAGAAACAATGGGGTATTTTTTTTAAGCTGTGCTAGAAGCACATCTAGAGGTTTGGGTTTTTTGCTTCGGGTAACCTGGAATCCACTGCTGCTGTTTTAAACCATAGTCTAGACTTGCACAGAGGCAGGCACTTGAGATGCCGTGGTGTATCCATGAGTGGAACTGTGGTGTTCTCCTGAAGCCACACACAGCTCGTTGGGAATGATGTGATACAGTTAACACAGAGTGGAGAAATCATTTGTGCTCTTAAGTAATTCCCAGTCTGGGACTTGGGAAAGACAGAGTACTTGTAAGGATGAATGCACAATGCAGTCATTCTCTCAGAGCACTTCAGATCTGACTTTTCCACCTCAATAGCTGTCTTGGGGAGCAGAAAAACAGATGTGACAGCTTCAGTATGCTAAGTGTAGATCCAACTCAAAGGCAGCAGCTTTGAGTGGGAACCCTAGTTTTGATGCAATACCTGTTACCCATGGTGTGAATTCTAGTGATTCTGCACACAATAAAAAAGCAGCTACCTAATGCAAAGCTAGTAATTATGTCATCTGATTTTTCTGGACATAGAATTTCCTGTCTGTTTCCTTTCTGGCAAAAAAAAAGTATGGCAGTGTGATGTCAGTAGTAGATGCTACACCTTAGTTTTCTGTCAGGTGTGACAAGCATGTAAAACTAAACACTTCTATTTTTATAGATGAATGGTTCATTTTAGCACTCTCCTAGCTACTGCTATGAAATGTTGTACTACAGTTCCAGTCAAGAATTACCCTTCTGTATGTATTTCTAAATGTAAACATAGTTAGAAACAGATTGAGAAACTGATGCTTCCTAAGAACATAAATAATTTGGGATGTTTGTGAAGCTCAACTTCTATGACTACCAGCCAGCTGTGGGAGTGTTGGCAGAACACTCCTGTCTCAGTGAGGACTCTCACCTCCATAAATGGAGACTTTTTCCTATTACATCATACTATAAAACTTCAAGAGCGTCAGATAAAATGGAAACATTCAAATACAGCATATCACTTAATCCATTTTATCAAATTATGCACATTCTAAATAAGGCACCTATTAATTTTTTGTTTGGTTTTCCCTTTTTGTTCAAAGTTTTATGGAAAGTCTCAAGTTTTGTTCATTGAGTTTTGCTTGTATTACTAAAGTCAGGAATTCTTCATATAATTTATGTAGTGTAGAACTGGGATTAGTCCCTGTAAAAGTAGGTAGATATTGTAGTCTCAAGGTTCAGATGAAAGTTTTCAATTTTAAAAAAAAAAAAAGCAACCATTTTCTTATAGCTTGTTTTTTCTAAATCTGTCTATAGCTCAGCTGCAGGAATAGCTTTAAATTCTGCAGTACTACTGAAAGAGTGGAAAATGCAAGTCCTGTGATGAGATGGTCCTTGATAAATATAGCTTAATTTCAGCCAGGAAATTTTAGTTAGTAATCATGGAAGCTTTCAGACAGAACTCTGAAGTAGTGTGTTAGTTTTGGGCTCAGAAAGATGAGCACTTCCTTTGTTCTAAAATGCATTTGCAAGAAATTTCTACTTTTGGGTCTAAGCACTTTAGCATTATCTGCAGTTTACACTTGCCAGTACTTTTTGGTTTGTAGAGAAACAACATCTGGACGTGATTGAGAGTAGCTGTATTCAAGTTGGTTTTCATGCTTGTTTTGCAAAATGCAATCACTTTTACTCCAATTCCAAAAAGAAGTTTCAACATTTCAGGCAATACATCAGAGCTGACTGGGAAGGGTCAAGAAAATTAACTTCATAGGTGTGGATAGCATTGGGACAGGTCTGCCATGAAAGTATGAGAACTTTATTCCCAAAATTCTGGATGTTATGGGCAATAGAGCTGTGCCTGAACGGGCAAAAATACGGCATGGAGGGCAACACATTAATATCTTTGAACTCAGTGCTATAGGATTTCAGCAGTGCAGCATTTCAGAAGGAAAAGCCAATGGAGTACATGTTAAACTAAATGCAGACTCTAAGAGGAAGACTGGATGAAGCTTCTGACCAATCCTGTGTGTTATGATTCTTCAAAGCCCAGCAAATGCTTGTTATAAGTCTGCTTTCTCCACCCTGAGACAGGAAGCCTCGTGTTTCAGTTATACGAAGTAAGGTATAGATTGTATGTCTTAAATGAAGAAGCCTACCTATCAGAAAGAGAAGAGGAGATATGGAATAATATGAATATAGTCAGGCTTATTTTAGTTCTGATTTATTTATCTGATCAAATGCTAGGTGCAGAAACAAGCAAGCATATTCAAGCTTGAAAGTGGCAGCAGAATGAAAAGTTTGGGGAGCTAATTTATATCCCAAAAGCTATGCTTCGTTGTACAAGTGAAGAACAACAGTCAGTCAGCCTGGCTCTTCTGTTATGATTTATGCAGGAGAAATCTGGAACAAAATAACAGTGAGTCAGAATTACATGAATAGCTGTGCCAAGAACTCTTGTATAGGGACAAGACAGCTGACATGGATTGTAAAGCTGGCTGGAGACTTATTTGAGGAAAAATGAAGGAAATAATGACTGCATGCTCTGAAGAAAATGCAAATAAAAAGGCTTTCTGTGACCTATAATTAAGTGGAAGGAAGGAGACATGATTTAAAGTGTTTGTGGTTTGCAGGAGTTAAATTTAAATGTGGCCTGAGTTTACAGTCAAAGAAAGAAGTGTCCCAATTCTTGTTCTCAGCTGCAAGTATAAAACTAAAGTGACCTGTTGCGTTATGCTAGCAGTAGTCTATCACTTTGACACCACAGCAAACCTGATCAGTTTTGCCAAGTTCCAAATTTTTCCTAAAGATACGGTGATGTGGCCTAATGGTGATGATGCACTACTTGCTGTTTAAAATGTATAGGTGTACTGTGCTTTTGCAGAGCTACCTTTATAATGCAATAACATATCTCAAACTGTCTCTGTGAGTTAGATGTTCCAGGTATCTTCCAACTGGAAAATCTGAGCACAGTAATGTTGGGAGTTGCCCTTGGGAGTTTTTTTTACCTCTGTGGGTTTGCCTGCCCCATAATTTGTAACTCATTGTGTAAAAGTTTTCACTTGTTATTTTTCATCTGAGAATGAGGTTGGGTTTTTTTCAGTCCACATGAGGAGCAGGCTGATTAAATTTATGGAGTATCCAATGATTTTCTCTTGGCCAAGAACTTGGGCTTCATATGTTGTTAACTTTTGTTGTTGTTCCCTCTTGTTAATATTGACTCCAGCTGTTTAAAAAAGTACCTTCAAAACCTGTTCAGCAAACAGTACTCATGGATTTAATGAATATCATGGCTTGTGCAGTCAGTCAATTTCTTTTTCCAGGATCAAATGCAGGTGATGGATTGCACTTGTGTTTCTGCATGTACTGTTCTAGCATGAAATTGGAACAAACTCTAGGCTGGAGCTATAACTTTCATCCAATGATATATTGAAGTTGGACAAATCAGGTGTTGATTTTGGTTAACATGAGAGAAGATTTTTTTAACCTGTAGTTGATGTGTTTCTTCCCGCTTGGGATTTTTTTGACACAGCTGGCACGAGCCACAGTACGTGATCCCAAAACCGGTGTCCTTACAGTGGCTAGCTACAGGGTATCAAAAAGGTAAGCACAGAGAAGAGTTTAGCTTTAAGATTTTTGTGCTTAACAGCTGTCATCTGTTACCTACAGCTGAAAACTTGAACTGCTTTGCATGTAGCAAAAGCTTGCCTACAATAAATAAGTAAATGCACAGTAAATGGCTCTTTCAGCAATCTGACTGGGGGCAGAAGAATCCTTCTGGCTTGGGAAATGGGTTGTTGTGGTTGGTATTCCAAAATAGCATGTTCTAATCCTTCCTTTATTCTAGCTCGTGGTTGGAGGAAGATGATGATCCTGTTGTGGCCAAGGTGAATCAACGAATGCAGCAGATCACAGGGTTAACAGTGAAAACAGCTGAACTATTGCAGGTTGGTACACTTGTCTTGTCAGACTTCATCCTGGTAGAATTAGCTGCTTGTCAGGGTGGTTTGGTGCTTATGCAGATACAAACATAGGCTGGCTCTTAACCAGCCCCTCCTAGGGATTCTGTTGTCTGCTGGCTATACACACGGAGTAGGTAAGGTGTTTATGAAGAGTGGGGGGGTGTTCCCAGCTGCTGCTAGCTGTAAGGACCTGGCAGGTAGATGTTTTCCCTTTGTGTGCCAGGCAGAGAAGGGTGGAGATATCAAAGAAATAGAAGATAACCTTGTGCAGGAATCTGTGACTTACTAGTTTTGAGGGAAATGTCTGCCACTTATTTTCAAGTCTGCAAAAGTTGAACCTCCTTCCTAGTTGAACCTTTCAAAGATCCAAATATTTTTCATAGTCCTGGTACATTCTCATACGAATTCTGATCTTTGGCTGACTGTTGGGGAGAGCAGGGAGGGTAGAAGTGGTACACCACTGCCAGAGTGGCTGCACCTTAGCCTGTTTACTGCTTCTCTTCCTCCATGCTCCTTGAATTCCTGTTTTAGAGCCTGGTTGAAGTACTGTTGATTACTGGCTATCCAGAAACCAGCTAATTGTGTAGTGGTCTGGGAGACATGTTAAGCGCAGCCTCAGAGTAACTAAATCACATGTTCTGTGATCTTCAGATAAAGTAAGCAAAGTGGTGTTTTTAAGCTACTTTGAGCCTTCTGTGTTCCTGGATGCACATGTATGATCCGTTACACACACATGTGTGATACAGAATCTAATTCTATCTCCTAGCTTGGAAACACGTACTAGAGAACTACATGCACTCGGCTCCCTCCTCTGAAGAGGAGGGAGCAAGTGTGTGGTAAAACTATTGCTGCTAATTTGTGTTAAACAGGCTGTTGTAGTGATAAGTAGAGTGCTGCCATTGGGAAACATTTGGTACTGAGAAATATTCTCAGCGAAACCCTTAAACTATGAAGGGAAAAGAGCACTTAAGTTGTTTCTCATCTGCGTACCTCATTTCTGGCACTCTAAAGAGAATTTAAGTGTGCTATAGATAACGATCTTGCCACAAAGTGCTCTTTCTCAAAGCATGTTTTGGATTTCTGAGAGCAAATGCTATCTTCTGCAGCAGTCGCTTGCAGTTCAATGCATGTTTGTGCTTCCTTCCATGCTGTAGGTTGCCAACTACGGAATGGGAGGGCAGTATGAGCCACACTTTGATTTTTCTAGGGTAAGATCACACTTTCAATTATTTCATAATGGTGTGGGGAGGGGCAAACAGTTTGAGAGAAAACTGTTGAAACTGTTTTCTGTTAAAACACTTAATGTATAGCCCTGTTGCATGTATGGATCATGACTTTTGAAAAGCCTTCGCACTGCCTTCTCTGATGCTGAAAGCTCATTCAAGAGAACAATGAACAAATCTGTCTGCTTATCTTTGTCACCTTGGTTGCTTGCACAGTATAGACACACTAAAAGATAGTCATGCAGCACTCAAACATGCTCTTTCCATTACTTCATTTGGAAACTGAGGTCTGCAAGCCCTGGGTAGTGAGTCTGCGTTGTTCCATTAGGTTCAGCAAGGTTGTATGAGTCCTCCTTTGGTGGATACTTTAAAGCACTTTGCAGGAGCTGGCTGAGAAGGAGACATGCTTCCACCTCCCTCCAAAAAAGTAGCCATTATGGAAATCTTCATGGGGCATACAGCCCTTCTGGGAAAACCCTTAGTGTGGCTGCAGCTACAGGGTCCGAAGAGGGTTTGTTGGGTTGGTGTTCAGGGGGGCGGTTTCACAGTGAGCAGAGGAACTTGCAACTGGTGGGTGCTGGATCCACACTAGGCACTAGAGGGCTCTACCTGGCAGGTAACAGTTCTGGTTTGCTGCAAGTGGGGAGAAAAGGCAGATTCTTAATTGTTACCCTAAAAGTTTATGAACATGCTAATCATACTGAAGAGCTATGGTGACTGGTAATTTCAAATATAAAATCCACCTGATGCCTTGGTTTTCAGTACAATCATGGCGTTTCAATGGAATCTGGCTTAATTTAGGCTGTCCTCGTGGCTTTACCTGGTAGAAGGGATTGCTGCAGCCAGAGCGCAACCCAATAATTGAGTGCAGAATTGAAGCCACCTAACTTAGCACTGTTTAAAAAAATAAAAACAAAAAAAATCCTCAACTTCAGCACTGTGGAAGCTCATATTCGTTAGCTTTGGCCTGTTGAGAGAATTTTCCTGTTAACTTTGACTGCTTTGTTTCCTGAGTCAAGCAAATGCTCTTAAATTCTCTTCAAAGCCTTTGAACTCAAGGACCTCAGCCATCAAATTGGCCAGTGTGGACTTTACTTTTGGATTAGGCAGCTGGGGCAGAGCTCCACTTGGAATGTAACCTTGGCTGCAGTCATCAGCTAAGGCAAGGCAATTGCAGAATTTGCCATAGTTTTGGACTGGTCCTCCAGGCTCTCTGTGCATCACAGATTCCAGTACTGAAATACAGAGATACTGCTGTGTCTCCCCATCTTCTGATCAGCCTTGCAGCTTTTTGTTCCCTTGCAGTTCTCAAATAGGGACACATTAATAGTTGCATATTACAGTTTTGAGATTTTATTGGTTGCTCAAAAGTTTGAGAAATCTTTTGATATTGAAGTTCAGAAATGTGTGGCTGGACCTGGATTTGGCAGCAGTGGCAGAAACCAGGGAATCCCCTATGTCTCATGCTCTTATGTTGGCTCTTTTGGACTGAATTTGCATATGCAGATGCAAGAGTCTTGGGGTTTTTTTATGACCCCATTTCAGGAAAGACTTTTTATTCCTTGAAATATACTTCAAGTAGATTTAACTATAATGTCTTAGAGATGGTGGCTGTGGTTTTCCTTGCTGTTTGTCTTTTCTAATACCTATTTCTTATTTTCTTTAAATGTTAAAGATTACTGGTTTTGTGAGAAGAGTGCACCTTAATGTCTCCTGGCTGAAATGATTTCCTGACTATTGGCAATGTAAATAAACTTTTAATTGCATTTTTTTGAAGGGAGGAGAGACACATTGGTATTCTAGATGTTCTTTCCGCTTCTAAACTGGCACCAATGTGCTCTCGTACTTCAACAAACAAAACCCAAAATGTTTCCTACAGAGTAAAGATAATTTGATCTTTTTGATGTGGTCCTTAGTCGTAGACAGGCAACCACCTGAAAAGTTGATTATTGCTATTCTTCAATTTTACCTGCTGGCAAAAAATGCATTTTCTCTTCTTGTGACAGTGTTTCTTTGAGTCACTACTACATTTATGAGAATCTAGTGTGTTATCTAAAGCCCACTGAAGATGAGTTTTTCATATTCACCTCAGTTGTTGACTTTGGATCGGTGTCCAGTACAACAATGGCCTGTTAACTTTACTTGGATAACATCTGTGCCACAGGCCCTGAAAACATTGCTTCTACTCTGCCCTAAGAATTGCTTCAGTGCTATTTCTCCTTTTAGCATCTGAGTGCTATGTGCATGCAGTTATGCACCCTGGCTGCAATTTGTAATGGCTTTAATGTTGCCCTGTATCGATCATCCCCTTTCTATTCCAAATCTTTAAATTGGGCTTAAGGATCTCTCTGCAGAGCTACACGTATGTAACTCTAGTGTGAGCCTGTTTGGAACTTGGGTTAAAGTTGTTGTCTGTTACAGCGACCCTTTGACAGCACACTCAAATCGGAAGGAAATAGGCTAGCGACGTTTCTTAACTATGTAAGTACCTCTGTTTGTCTGCTGTCTGTGAGCTTGAAGTTTGCAGTTATTCTCATTTAATTTTATAGAAAGATGAGCCAGATGCTTTCAAGCGGTTAGGGACTGGAAATCGTGTGGCCACTTTTTTAAACTATGTAAGTACGATGATCCTTTATGCATTGAGTGTAACTTTAGCAGCATCTTGTTTACAGCTTGTGCACTTGGTTATTTGTAGAGATTCCCTGGCATCTCAAAGTAGGGATTTCATTATTCTTGCAGCATCAGGTGCTGTCCCATCTGAGTTTATAGAATTCTGGTGGTATTTAACCTCAGAGAAGAAAATTTGAATATAGGGCCCAGCTTCCCCTTTTGGCCACTCTATCTTTTGACTTCATTGGATTCCTGTTGGTGGGAGAGGAGAATTTGGCTTATTTCTCAAAGGCGAGTGAGTGCTTGGGTACTCATGTGGTATGCTGTTTGAGAACTTGATTATTGGCCATTTACTGTGAGACAGTCATGTTCTTCCACCACTGTTTGACAGCACTTGATGTTGTGGTCTGTCAGCCTCCATTTTAGCTGTTTGTCAAAGCTAGAGTTCCTCTGGCACAGCTGTTGCTTCAGCAAATGGAGGAGACATAGCTAATAAAATTGGTGCAACTGGGTTACAAATGCAGAATTGAAAAGATTCATTAGTTGCATGCATTACACAGCCTACAGACCATGTACACTGGAATCATGAACATAACTGCCACCGATACTAGTGGCCTAAATTTTTCACAGTAGTCTTCTGACAACATTTTATCTATCAACCTATACTTACTATATCAGTAGTTAGGATCACCTAATCTTCTATGTCTAACTTTTGAGTGATACAACTTCAGATTTAAAATTCTGTGATGAAATATTTATGGCTGAGCTGGTATTTTGAGTGTGAAATGCAGCTCAAAACAGAACCAGAAATACTTTCCACTTGATATGGCAGGGGGAGGAAATCTCCCAAACAAGAATCAGAATAAGATAGGTAGCTGTGAAGTAGTCTGTTGCTAAGAGGCTTTAATTTTAAATTGTCTCAATCTGTATTTTGTTTGCTTCTCTGACTTTTGGACAAGCCTTGATTTAGAGTGAATGATATGCACCTTATTCTCTGCCAGTTGTACATGGTCAAAGGCAACTTACCCTTGTCTGTCCTGTGTAGAACATATTGTATGTGTACCAACACCCTTACTAAAAAGAGTGGTTGTATTGCTAAGACGTAGGTATTAACTTGCAAAGTTGCATGCACATGCTTTCTAGTTGGAAGGGGCAAAAACCTGTGTACCTATGGCATCTTATGCCCTTTTATTGTAGGTACCAAGCAGGAGGACACCAGAGTGGTAATAACATCTGCTTTAAACAGAAATCCAAGTTACAATAGAGAATGTGGGGACCTGGGGAGTGTATTAATAGTGAATCTGCTGCTTAAATTTGGTGGGAGCTGGATCTGAGTCATTTGTTTCTTTTAGTTAGAATCTGATCAAAAACTTACTGAAATCAATGGAAAGACTTTCTAGTTTTAATGGGAGTGTTTCCATGAACTTTGGTGGGTTTTGAATCAAGTCTAGAATTTATAGTGAATCCATCATTGCTGATGAATTCAATAGGGTTAAATTCATTCCAGTGTAGAAGGGCAAAGCATAAAGATACATGCTTTTCTTTAGTCACATAACTGTGTGTATTAAAGCTTGAGATGCATAAGGCGCTTGAAGTGGTGTAACATCACTGGTGAACAGCGTAGAAACAGTGCAGAAAGTGAGGTTTTCTAATAGTTTGTATAGTTTTTGAAGTGGTTGACCAAGATGCATAAACTAAATCATGAAAATCAGTTCTAAAAACGTGTTTTCAATTTATGAGGAAACATGTGGTTTAACAGACACTTACTTGTTTTCCTAATTGGATCATAAACTGGAATGAAATTCTTGAAACTGATTTACTCTGAAGTCCTCTCCCTTGTTCTAGAGTAGTAGCTTATTAACACTGTAGGTACACAACTTCTTATGGCTAATTGTTTGTGCAGTAGATTATGTATAATTTAGACAAAGTGCTGAACAAAAGGCTTCAGCTGAAATAAAAGCCTTCAATAGCAGGTACTGTTACTTTTGTAGTTTGTGCTGGTTGAAGTGCATCCTTTCCTCATCAGTGCCCCTCAGAGGTGCAAGTAGAAATCTCTCTGTTAGGGCTTGGGGCACTTTAGCTTGTGGGACTGCATGTACAAAAAGTGTTGTAAATGGACAGTTTGCGGACTTTGTTTTCTCAGATGAGTGATGTAGAAGCTGGAGGGGCTACAGTTTTCCCAGACTTTGGAGCAGCAATATGGCCCAAGAAGGTAAAGTGTTTGTGTTTTGCTTGGTTTCTTCTCTCTCCTGTTACTGTCTCTTCCTCAGTACAGTCCTGCATCCATTTACAAGTCAGTTAATGTGACAAAGTGCTGTTCATTGCAACTTGATTGACAGGCTGCTGTGTATCAAGGCAGCTGTAGCTGATCTTGTTGTCTGCAGGGCTGCTTCCTTTGTTTTACAATGTATAAAGTGAGCAGTTTGTGTAGAGCTGTTATTAACAAAACCAACTTGTGTTCAGGTAGAACTCCTCTCTAATCTTGAAACATTGCTGATTTAATAGTGGGACTAAGGGGTTTTTTTTCACGTGCTGTCAGTGGTGGCCTTTGTTAAAGTGCTTCATAAGAGCCTGCAGCTGAATTCATAGGCATTCCCCCCCCCCCCCCTTACTGTAACCTGAATAATTATATTGACTAGGTTCTGACTAATCCAGATCTGATTTTACTTTCCAGGGAACAGCAGTGTTTTGGTACAATCTTTTCAGAAGTGGCGAGGGTGATTATAGAACAAGGCATGCAGCTTGTCCAGTACTAGTAGGGTGTAAATGGGGTAAGTAATATTCCTTTAGGAACAAAACCTGAAGGAAGGCTCATGTGTATGCAAAGCTGGTGATATACTGAACCCTTATAACAGCATTTAATAACCTGGGTGTTGCCATTTTAACTACTGGAGTCATTTGGCCATGATGAAAATTCCCACCATCAATATCCTGTAGTATTAAGCAGCTACATCGTTCAGCTGTAGCTTTTCTAGTGAGTTTGGTTTGTGTCAATGACAGCACAAAGTGTGTAAGAACATCACTGGGTTTGTGTGGTGTATCAGCATCAGGATGACTTGAATTATTACTTGACTAGAATCAGGTCTGTTCCTACAAAGATTTGTGCGTAGTTTTAACTGCAAAAGGAGGAGAGCTCCTTGTAAGTTAAATGTGAATGTCTGGACACTGGGAGTTTCTGCTAGCTGCTGAAAAATTCTCGAGATCTGTGTCATCCATCCCCATACCTATGTCCCTCAGCCTCCAAGGTATTCCCCTGGAGCGCCAGAGCATAGTGATCTATAAATGATACCAGACCCATAATACACTGCTCTTTTACGTTGGCCTCAGAATTGTGCAATTGGAAAGATCCGTTCTTCCCCAGCCCTTTGCTTCTTTCTATGTGTTTCCCATTGGATGAGTAGAGAAGTATAAGCAGGGATCCTCAGACTGAGAGATGAGATGTTACTTGAAGTAACTGTCTGGCTTGCGGTGATACATGCACTGGGTACGTGGTGGTAACTAATTTCACATCCTTGTTCCACAGTTTCAAACAAATGGTTTCACGAAAGAGGAAATGAATTCTTAAGACCCTGTGGGAGAACAGAGGTTGACTGAAACCCAACCTGCTGCAGGCCTTTGTTTCTCTGTCTCCTTTTCTACTGTTCGTTCTTCCAGTTCATTTCTAAGAAATGATCCATCTTTTTCTCCAAGAGTCCTGGCACTTTACCCAAAAAGGACAACAAAATATGTAACACCTGTGAAAGAAAGTAAATGGCATTGTACACATACTTGTGTGTTGGTTGCTGTTATTTCCATGTTCCCCCTGCCATCCTCTGCCCTCCCTTCTGCCCTCCCAGCTTTCTCTGTAGTAGTGGTGCGAACAGTGCTGTGGGTGATTCAGTATGTTTGGGTGCCTGGTCTTGTGCCTTCTGTACCTCAGAAGATTTAGATGTTAAATATTTCTTTGAACCAAAGTGTTTTTTTTAAAGTTTTGTGTACATGTTGATTTTATTGTATTTCTATGGATCACAAGTTTTGAAACAAAAATAAATGTTCTTTCCATAAAGTGATTCTCTATTCTGTGTCCTTAATTAGGTATACCAGTGCTTGGTTTTAGGGAGCAATGGGCATTTACTTTTTCCTTTGAGGGCCTGTTGCTTTGTTGCCCTTTTTCTGTAAAAAATACATCATGGTTTTGGACAGTGTTTTATTTAAGGCTCCAGCACATGACACAGAACTGTTGCACTTTCTGCTGAAGCTGGAAAGGTTTAATTCATGTATGGAAACTATAATGTATCCTGGGAGCAGATAGGCTGTACATTTTGGGCCAGTGGCAACTGTGATCTCAGTATTACACTTACGAGAAGCCTTTCCCTGTGATGTTAACTTTGCTTCTGTGGGATACTGTCTATTTTTGATGCAAGCAGTTACAAAAATCTGAAGCCTTTCAAGACTTTCAACAGTCTTGACAATTCTTGATTCTAAAAGTAGGCATCTCTGCTGATGAAACACAGCATTTTTACCCCAGGAGCACCTGATCTGCAGAGCTCAACACCTGTTGAAGTCAGTAGGATGGCTTGCAAGCAAATCTCAATCTACTTTTGTAGACTGGACCAGGGTTTTGTCTTGCCCTGCAGACAGGCTGGGAATAATCATGCCCTTTGAACATAAGGATTCAGATTCACCTTTGCCTTTTTGCTTTGTTAGCATGTGTGTAATGGCCACAAGCCAACACATGGAGGACAGTGTTGTCCACAATAGAAAAGAAATCCCATTTGTGAATTAATTTCAGAAGAAATTACAGTTAATTGCTTAAAAAAAAAAAAAGCAAAGTTAGAGAAATAGGAAAATGTTTCAGAAATATAGAAAGTTGCTGTTACTACCAGACTGTTGTATCAATATGTCACTGTGCAGGGTGGATTGACTTCAGACTTCTCACTGGCTGTTTCTGGTAGGGGCATGGCTTGAGAAAATGAAAGTAATTTAAATTACACTGAAACATCCAGTTGCAGTCACGAGTGTCATATGACAAACATTGGTTTCCTTTGTATTTCTCCATTGCCCTATGCTTTGCAAAGAGTGAATGAGCTAGAATAAGGTGATGTTTAAAAGGACTGTCAGGCAGGATTAGAAGCAATGCACCTGCTGTCCTCCTAGGAAAGACTTGTGAAACAGAAGGGTTTTACATGTTAGGTGTAACAGATGTCAGCAATTTATTGTATTGGTAATAAAGCAATGTGACTTAGCAGTATATGTTCATGTGCCCCTGAATTTTACATGTGAGGAATTTATGAACTTAATGGTTATTGCTTTGTTTAGTCATTTAGATACAGCATGTAAGTACATGTATTGATTACAGTTCCATTTTTTCAGTTGAACATACACAACTGGTTGAAGAGAGAAGTCTTGGCTTGCCCAAGCAGAGACTTGTTGAGCTCTGGTTGTTAATGATACTGAAATGAGAGGAGCATCTGGTCTTGTAAATAAACTTTGTGTGAACAGTTATAGCAGGTAGCTAGAGGAATTGCAAGATTTTTTTCCTAAAAGCTTTTAATGACCTAGCACAGCATAGCTCAATAGTTGCTCTCTAATCTCTCACAGTGTTCCTTCACTTGCCATGAATGTTGTGGTTGTTGGCTGGCTGTTCAGAATATTTCATTGTTGACCTCTAGTTTTCTTAGTAAAATCTCTCAGCACAACATAAACTTTAGGAAATAAGGAGTTTTGCTTTATAACAAAGCATTTAACATATGACAGCCTCACAGATGTGAACAAGAACTGATGATGAGCCAAACCCACAATCTCTGGTTGGAACACTTTGGATTTCAGGGGAAGGAAGAGGAATCTACTTAGACTTTCTGTCAACGTGGTATGTTGACAGATAAAGTTCACATCAGGACTCTGGCCAAAAATCTTCACATCCCACTTCTGAAATAGTGTAGTTGGCTGGGAAATACAATTGTTAACCATGTTATGTCATACTGAACTTTTAAAGATAGTTTTATGTGCTTGTTTTCTCAGGGAAAAACCCTGTCCTATTTTCTGAGTTGTCTTCTACCTTACTCCAGTCCATCCCTAAAGTACGATGCGATGAGTGTGGATGCAGAACTGCTCAAATGCTAAGCTGCTTTTTGTGCTGTGTGCAGGTTTTGCTCACTGCTAATCTGATCTGAAGAATAATAGCTATTTTAGAGGAAAGAGCATATGTGACTCATGGGCATTCAGTAACCTCCCAGGGATGTTTGTGTAGTCTGGCAGATTATACTCCCTATTCTGTCTCCTGTCATTCTAGAAGACAAACAGAATATGACCATTGGCCTAATTTTAGGCCTATGGGATAGTTTTTAGACCTAAAAGAGAGAGGATTCATATGCTGGAACAAATAAGTCTTCCTCCATCTAGGCATAGGGAGCTTCTGCCAGCATATCACTGGTACAGCAAGTACTTAAGTCTTGTTTAGACTGAAATGCTTTTTCTCCTGACATATTGCTGACTCTTCTTCATTTCACAGGGTTTAAGTACTTAGTACAGATAATCATATGCACTACAAAGGCTTACTGTGGACAAGTGGCTGCCAGACACTTTGAAGTGCTTTGGGACCTTTTGGAGAGGTCTTCAGGTCACATCTGTTAGCTTGCTGATGAGGTCTTTACGGCACTGCTCTGCATAACGGGTACTGATGAAAGCAGACACCATGTGAACTCTTATGGAAAGATGGTCTCTTATTGTGGCTTATGTAGTCATAAGAAGAGCAACCACCCCCAGCCCATGCCAGTAATCCACATCCAGTTCGAGCATGTGGTTTTTTAACACCTGGCCTGAATGCTACTGGTTGGACTCAATGATCTTAAAGGTCTTTTCCAACCTAAATGATTCTATGGTTCTATGACACAGGCTGTGTCACTGAGCAATTATGTAGCCCTCCAACTAGGTTAGGAAATCACCTAAAGCATGAATGTTCAGCTGCATAGACTCAGTGATGTACTTGATCTTCTTTTTGTCTGCATGAGAAGTTACTTCTCTTTCCTGTTACAGTGGAAAAACATGTGAAAATCATCTGTCTAATCCAGTTTAGAGAGGAAAACTGGCATCCAGACTAAAACGTGTAGCGTAAGTGGAGAAAGGGTTTGGCTGTGATGGACAAGGGAAGCTGTGCAAGCTATGGCAAAGAACAATTAGGGTGTTCTGCTGGGAGGGGGACTGTTTATATTCTACAAGCGAGCTGTGTACCTCAGCTGAGCTATAAAATCCCTAACGTGGGAAGAGGAAGGCTCTTTTTTCAGTGATGCCAAGTTTTATTTGAGATGAGGATGGTGTGTCTCTCTAAAAGGCAGCCTAGGATATAGCTGTCCCCCAAGCCTATTCCTTCTGCTCTTCCTGTAACCAGTGATGGTGCTGGAGTACAGTTTGGCATAGCATGTGCTCCTTTGGCCCAAATAAGAGGAATCCCTGTCAGGGACTCTGGAAAGGGCCAGAACCTGACACCTGTCTAGCTCTAGTTGATGGGAATTTAAAGTGACCAATTTCACATGTTTAATCCTGAATCTGTCTCATCCTTCAGGGAAAAGACTACCTAGACTGTGTGTGGTGAGGATGTGTTTATTTAACTGGAGGTCAGCACTTGTCCTCTGTAGTGATTCAGATAATCCCTTCCTAAATGCTGGTGTGGTTACTGCCTCTGTGCTGCCCTTTGGGGATGGTTGTCTCCTGTCCCTCTGAGGTGGAGGTGAACCAGAAAAGGAGGATGGTTCCAGTTGAGTGCTTCCAGACCAGTGCAGCCCCAGGAGCCCTTATGTTTGATCTGATTCCAGCTTCCCTGGCTCCTGTCTTGGCCTCCCTTCTCCCTCTCATCTACAACATCACCTTAACTCTGGAGAGGTATCCGCGTGGCTCTTGTCAGCAGCACGGCGTTAAAGGTGGATACCTTGTCTTCCACATACTTTGCAGTGATATGCAATGTACAGGTCAGGATCTTTTTGGGGACTGTCATGGGACATGCTGCCCAGAAAGAAAGCATGTTGTTCTGGCGTCTTGGGCAACAGCATGAAGGCCACACAAATTATTAGTAACACTAAGATATGGTTAACCAATGTGTACCTTGCACCTCAGTGATGAATGCGGATAGCTGGCTTGATGGCTCTTGCATCCCATAACAACAGGTTTTCAATAATTGTAGGTTAAACCCCAGCTTGGCTATGACTTTTGATCGTCCATAGCTGGGAAATGTTTCATGCGTTTACCTGCTGTGTGAAGAGAGTGAGTAAAGTGCATTAGGGAAGAATAATGAAAGAATTTTCATAATGAGTGCAGGAGAGATGCTGGAAATCTTGGACTGCGTGAAGACACAAGGCTAACGCTGCGGCTTTGCAGATACCCTCTGGGATGCTTGTGCCAGGCGAGAGGAGAATCTCACCCACCCTCTGCAGCGCTGTTTGGAAGCTGACCTTTCAGCAAAGCCAGGCAGTCCACACTCCATAACTTACCTCTGCATATCGTTTTGGACACAGAATCGCCCCAAAGACAGACTGTTTGCAAAGCCCTGGGAGGAATGGCCTGCCAGGTGTTCTCCAGCTTTCAGAGACTGCCTTTGACTCAAGCATATGCTTCAGGCTGTTTCTTTTGAAATTCCTAGTAAGGCCTTGAAAGAAAGTCAAGGATAAAACCAAGCTGCTCGCTTGATATTAAGCATCAACTGGGTCAAAACTCACTACACAGCTGGAGAATTACTTTTCCATGAAATTTGGTTTTCTCCCCCACTCCAAGGGCTCCCAGCTGCACCACCACCTTAGATGGCAAAGCAGAGTCCTGTGACCTGAGCTCTCCTTGCAGCGTGTTGCTGTGTGTGGGCAGGCGTAACCAGGGCACAAACCAGCACCCTGCTCTTTGATGGGAGGAAGGAGTGTGGTTGCAGTTTTGGTTTCCAGCTGCTGGGGCAGGTGGGCAGTAGCAGCAGCAGGGATGTGATCGTGGTCACAGGGTGGAGGTGGGCAGCCCCATGGCCACAGCTCATGGCTCTGATTAAACTCCTGCCTGCGGTGTGCTCGGCTGTGAGTCTTCGTGCAGCCCAGATACCGAAAACAAAGCTGTGTAGGGCTGTTTGCTGGCAAATGAGAGCATGGGTGAAGCTGTTTTGCAACATGTTGTTTTGGGCTAGAGATATACTTTGCCAGGTGTTTTGGATCAAGATGGGCGTTGGAAATGGCAGACCTGAATGTGCCCTCAGTGTAACCCCAGGTGTTTCTAACTCCTTGTTTGTTCTGGGGCACCTCTGAGTAACCTTTATGAAATGATCCTGGTTTTCCCTTCTGTGACCTGGAAAAGGCAGAGCACTGCCCATTCCCTGGTGCTGTGATCAAGGACAGGCTTTGGGTGCAGCTGTGCTGCTGGCTTGGCTGAGCTTGCTCTCAGAACATCCTTGTGTTCCTGCTTCCCCGGGTTTCTGCTCCCAGGAGATGAAGAGGACCAGAAGAGTTTCACTGCAGTGGCTTTTTGGTGCGCTTTTGTTGACAAATAGGATAGCCGAATTTAGGAAGGGTCACCTCTTTGACCACAGGCTAGGATGTGGTTTCTCCTTCAATGCTTGCTGCATCAAGCCCCCACCTGCAAAATAGGGCCTGGATTCAAAGGTGCCCTTTTAGCCTCGTACTCCAGTGTGGAGGTGGGAGCCCGGCAACATCTGAAGCCTGATGGTGATGTAAAATTATACAGAAGTGAGCTAAGCGAACACCAAAGGCCTCTTGTGTGGTTGCTGATCTTTTAGGGGCTCGGGGTACTTTGTCTTTCCTTATAGCTGCAAAGGATATTGCTGTTGGTGTCCGTAGTCTGTATCTGCAAAGATGATGGGAGAGCGGAGGTATCACATTGCACATCCAGACTGCTCGAGAACAGACCTGATGGGACCTGGTGAACTTTCCGAATCCTCTCTGCTTGTCTGGGCCAGGGTGGAGTGACTCACCCAGCCGTGGTCTCCTGAGGTTCAGCAATCCTCTACCCCCATCCATTTGTAGACCCAGACAGAGTCTGCAAGTGACTCATTGCCTGGAAGAGGAGCTGGAGTAGTGGCTGATCCTGGCACTTACCCCATTTTCTGGAGAAGATGAGTTGGGCCGGTGGGACTGCTTGTTCCTTTGGCCATGCAGCAGTTGTACGCGATTTCATTTGAGTGTGGCAACCACACTCAGCTGGTGAGCATCACCCACCTGCGGTCCAGTTGCACAACTGTCCCCGTGGCATCGCTGAGTCCTCTGCAGAGCATGCGGCCATGGCTGCTGCACCTCGGGTGCCCTGACAGCGAGATCTCTCCCAGGTCCTACCACAATACAATGTTTTCGTTTGGTTCTGCATAGACTTCCTCCACTTTAATCTTCTTGATTGAGGGCAAGCAAATGAAACATTTCTGACTCAGTGAGGTATATGAATTTGTAAGCCCTAATACCACATGGGGCCTTAGGCTGTCACTTCCTAACAAGTGTTAATTTATTCACGCTCTCTGGTCGCGCTTTGCCTCCACATGTGTATTTTGGTGGGAGAAATACTGCAAAATATGTAATCCACCCATGTCTGTGGGAGGAAGGGGAGTGCAGCCCTCGCCCTGGGAGGAGCGCTCACCGCGCGTGCCTGCGGATGTCACCCTGTCGAGGTCTGACTCTTGCGGGTGTCCTCCTTTACCACGCAAAGGTTTCATCTGCTTCCAGCATGGCTTTCCACAGTTCCTCAGGCAGCTGGGAACACGTGCCCTTTCTGTGGATGTGTGGGTTGCAGCTGGATCTCACCTCTGCAGCTCTGCCTGTCATGCGGGCTGCTCGGGCTCTGGGTTAGGAGCGAGGGAGCTGGTTTGAATTAGCGGACAAAGCGGCTGAGGTCATCGAGCTCTTATTCCTGTAGTTTTACCCTTGCCAAAATAAATGATGGAAACCTCTTACTGAGCCCATCGGCCCAGCCCAGCCTCTGCTCGTTGACCAACCTCCCCCGTGAACTCTGCTTGCAAAAATCCACCCGATCTCTTGTGCAGCCAGATCCTGCTAATGTCCCCGTGGTGGGGAGCACCCTGCCTTGCGCACATGGCAGGGGGACAAGCGCCTGCTGGGTGCTCCCGGCTCAGAGCAGCCCCTTCACGACAGCACTGGGTTCGCAGGAGCCGGTGAAGGGCACTGGTGGGGTCTGGGAGGGCTGGGGATGCAGGAGAACTGGTCTCCTATGGCCCAGAGCTCAGCCGAGCGGAGCAGCGGGTCGGCGGGAGCGACATCGCTGCCGAAATCTCCCAACGGTTTGTGGTTTTGTCGAAGGTGCAGGTGGTGGCTTTGCCGTTCCTGGGGCCGGGGGATGCCGAGTCCTGCAGGCAGCTGGGCAGGCTGCCCTGCGTCCCCGCTCCCTCCCAAAGCTGCCGAAGAGCCAGCCGAGCTTCTTTGCTGTGGTTTAAAAAGGTACCCTGAGGAGGAAGGCTGCCAGAGGCGATGGGCCGTGGGCTCTCCTGCGTGTAAGTGCATCGCCAGAGTATTTTTGCCATTTGTTGGGGCTGTGAGCAGAGGAGGGCAAAAAGGTGGGGGGTGGGGGGGTGGGTGCTCGCCCCGGGGTGGCCCTGTGTACCGGGGAGCTGCGAGGGGTGCTTCGCTTCCCTGGCAAGAAGGGCTCGCTCTCTCCTGCTGCGGGTAGAATGGATGAAAATCTGCATTTTACTCTCATTTTGGGCAACGTTATAGACACCAAATAAGCAATAGAGTGCGTCAGTGGGGTATAGGCACCTGTTGGATTTACCTGAAAAAACGAGTAAGAATGTTAATGAGAATTGCTCCTGTGAAGAAGGAGAGGCTGAGAAAGCATTGGCACAAATGCTTGAAACCTTTTTTTATTTGATGAAATGAAATACCCGTCTCTGTGGAATATGGTTTATATTTGAAAGGGGCCGGATCTTGCTACCTACCTGCTTAATATAGTTTTAGTATAATTTGCATCCAGTAGAGTTTTACTTGCCATCCCTGGGGACTGGGAGGATATGGGGGAGCTCAGGCATACCACATATGTAGAGAAGAGCCATCTGGGTATGGGACCGTGGTCCGATATGCTTTTGGACACTGTCGTTAGGTGAAAACGTCCTTCTGTGTCACATGCAAGCAAGAAGGAAAGAGTTTGTGCATCACGTACATCATTAAAAAGAAACAATTTCTGTATTAACATGTTGCATAGAAATTCAGATTGCTCAATGACTCAGAATTGTACCTGAGTAAGACTTGAGCATCTGAATTGTTACATGCTCCCATCTTTGAATATTCCTTCCCGGAAAAGCTCGCTTGTGAGTGCATTGCCCGTGATAGAAAACCGGCCGGCCCCCCGGCACTTTTAGTCAGAAGCTTTGCACAGGCTGTATCGCTGTGGTTTTTCATCTGTGTGTTTTGCTCTGAGTAAATGATAACTTGGATTTTCTAGATAACTAGCATGGTTTTACTCACAGGAAAGAGGAAATGGCAAGCTGTAGTTGGTTTTGAAGTGGTACACAAGAATTACTTGTACTACTTTGGGTGCATTTAAAGGTGGAGGACAGCAGCCAAACGCCGTAGGCTGTGCTCGCTCCACCTGCCTCCTCGGCGAGCCGAGCCAAGCCGAGCCGTGTCCCGTAGCTGACAGTGGCACGTAACGCGTGCGTGGTCCCCGAGCTGGTGGGGACTGACCGGGCACCCCGTGGCCAGCACTTCCCAGGGATGGAGCTGATGTCAGTGGGTGTTTTTACATGATTTCATAGTAATATCTCCATCCGTATGAGTTTTGATTTGACCCCGATGGCCACAGGCAGCAAAACCAAAGGCCGAGGCAGGATGCTGGTCCCCAGCGTAGGTGGCAGGAGCAGTACCGGGTGTGCACCAGTGTGGTTAATCCATTCACCGCTGCTGTGCCGCTGCTCGCTGGGAGCCGTGAGGAATGAGAGAGCAGCATTAGCTGACAGCGCTGGGATGGTCTGCTTCTGTCTTGTTGGGAATCTCATGTAATTTTTGTCCTATTTAGCCCGAACCCTCATGAACGTGCCAAACCGATGAGCAGATCCAAGACTTGCATGAGTGTTTTCATGATGAAGTTTTGCCTTTTTTCTGGAATGTTGGTCAAGAAAAGAACTGGAGAGCAGTTAGGAGGAAACGATTTAATGATTAAAAGCCATTTTTAGCTCATACCTGGGAAACCACAAACTTGAAGCTTCACACAGATCAGAAACTGCTTAGTAACCATCTTGCAATCAGTGCCTCTTTTTTCACACTTGGCATTCAGCTCCTGCCAAGGTACTGCTACCTCCGTGGTTGCACTTTCATGTCTTTCAGAAACAGCAGCTCCAGGTTCAGAAAGTCAGAAGCGTGTCTCGTACCCAGCTGGGAGGTTGGATTTTAAAAACCCAAGCCTGTCAAACCTGGAGCAGGGCTGGCACTCCCAGGAGCACTCCTCTCCCCCAGCTCTCCAGGTTATTTTAACACAAGGTATGGCTTCTCTTTCCAGCACTGCCCAGCCGGGTGGGATGCTGCTGGCAGGGGGGATTTGTCTCATCTAGGGACCGGTGCCTTGCTACAGCCGGAGGAGGAAAGCGGGCACTGCTGAGCATGGGGAGAGCGTGCATCTCCCGTTGGAGGTGGCCGCATCCTGGCAGTGTCTGCCTCTCTCTTGGCTACAGAGGGGTCTGGGCAACGAGTCCTGGAGCCAGCGTGTTGCCTTCAGAGTCAAGGCACGGATTCAAGGCTGAGGTGGGGGCAGAGCTCCTCACTTGCATAGGAGGGCTCGCTCCCGCTGCGTTCTGGGAGCGACGGAGCATCCCCGTCACACGAGGCATCGGCTCTGGAAGTCTTGTGACCCAGCCACAGCAGCTGGTGCCTCCCAGGGGCCTCTCAGCAGCTTGCAGCAGAGCAGATAACTCCCGGCTCTCGCTGGAGTCAACACCACTGGGTGGGCTGAATCCAACCCTTCCTTGTGATAGAGAAGCTGTAGGGAACAGCAAATAACTTGTAAAATACCCTTCCCTCTCTTAGATCAGAAATAACACCATCGTGCTGGAGTGAACAAGTGCATAATGTTTCTACCTAACCTGTGAATAAATTATTTCCTCTGTTTCCATGGCTATCCAGTGACAGCTGTCTGGTTTTTACTGAACTAGCGCACAAAATTATCACAAGAGCTGAAAACAGATAAAACAGGTGAGGAAGCTTTTTGCCTCCGAGACATATTGCCTAAAGGCAGCTCAACACGAGATGTTGTCGTTCAAAGCAACCACCACTAGGCACTAAATGTTCTCTAAGAAATGTCCCAGCACAGCTCTTGGGCTTGATACACAGATATAGGCAACCGCATCTCGCACCCGTATCAGTTAAAGGTGGGAAAATTCAGTGCTGCTCAGTATGAGGATCCAGGTGTGCAGAGCCGAGTGTGCAAACGGAGCGGTTCGGGGGTTAGATAACTCCTCGGACCCAGCACCAAGCCCAGAGGGGCTGAGCAGCTTCACCGCACTGTTTGGAAGGAGTTGGAGGCTTGGTCCTGTAAACGCACCCAAAGTTACACCAGCAGTGCTGTGCTAATTCCACTTTTCTTCTAAATATTTGCCAGATCAAATCCCTCCTGTGTCTCAGACCACATACATGGCCAAGAAATCTCTTTGCTCAAAGTAAGGATTAACCCAACTGTGCTAGTGTCATAAGAAAAAACTTCCTGGGCTGTTAAAATGTTAAGTAACATCCCCTGTTAGCTGAATGCTTGACCCATCTATTTTCTGCATGTCAAGTCACAAAGGGTTTGCAATTTGGGTTTAATTAGTTGGGAAATTTTGATTTGGGCAATTCTTCAAAGCCAGCGCCATCAAACATTTCCCCTCGCCCAGGCTTGACTGCAGCCGGCTTTGAAGTGACCCTTGCGTGCGGGATGTCCCCTGCTCGGGACCCTCTGTGGGTACCCACAAGTGCCACCGACCCCTGCTCGGGGTGCCACGTAAACACACGCGTGGCTCGAAAGCCTTGTGGGGAGTGGCGAGGCTGATCGCATCCAGCTGGGCGAGCTGTCGGCCAGAGCATCGGCTGCAGATTGCAACTCGAATAGTGTGAGAAAGAGCGTTCAGTGCTCGGGAGGGAGGAATTAATAGAATAGTTCAGTTGGAAGGGACCGGCAGCAATCATCTAGTCCAACTGCCTGACCACTGCAGGGCTGAATTGTTTCCTAGAAACCAGCTTTGCTTTATTTAAAGTACTTTTACTGAAAAACAAAAACCTTTAAAATACGCCAAGTGTTATTAAAAACAAATTCCTTGTTAATAAAACCCTGACTTCTCACCTGTGACTGATTCTCATCCCTTAACTGCCTTTGAGGAGCCGGTGCAGCACTCGGGAGCGGGAGCAGTGGGTCGATGTGCCGGGGTGAAAGGACACAGGGACAGTTGTGACTTGCACAACAGAAAAAGATATTTTTCCGTACAACAAGCCAAAGCATGGAGTAATTACTCTCTGTCTAGTTGATGCAATATCCTTTTGGAAAGTGTGGGGGGGGAATAGAAGTGACCTTGTCTTCTTGGCACGTTACCTGCGGTAAATATAGGACATTTTGCCCACTTTTAGCAGCTTTTCTAAGTCACAGTAGGGTTGCCCTGAGCTGAAAAGGCTGTGAGGTGTGATCTGAGTCATCCTGCAGTGGAAGCACACCTGAAACCTGCATTGTTCAGCACCTCAAAGCAAGACATAGCCAAGTCTGACTTTTAACAACTTCTTCTCCTGAGAGCATCACTCACCTTACGCCCTGCCTTGTTTCGCTGTTCCTGGAATATGGGGGTAACAAGGACCTTGCAGTTGCATTGGCTTGTTACCAACAAAATGCTGTTTCACACTTCTGACAAAAGTAAACCGTTAAGAGGCAAGGTGGTCCAGTGCAGCCGGGGCAGAGGGTCGGTGGACGGGGTAGGAGCTTTCCATGGGGCTGGCCGTGGCAGAGGAAACTCTCTGCTCCTCTCCAAGGGTTTAGTCCTGCCCTTGCCCAGCAGCTGCGCTCCTGCTGTTTGCTGCAGGCCTGCAGCTGAATCTGTAAGCCTGGCTGGGGTTTACATGTAGAAGGTGGTACTAAAATTCCATTAAAATGGGGTCGAAATTAAAATGGAATTTTACTCTCAAGAGCTATTGTTTTTAGTATAAAAGAGATCTGTGCAGCAGTGCTTGTAGAAACTACTTGGAACCAGCTACAATGCTTGTAAAAACTGTGTCTTATAGTAGTGATGTTTTATGGTAGAGCAGCCGTTGCTTCTGCAAGTGTCAGTCACCAGCAAAGCTTTTCACATGATGTGCATCGCTTGTAGGCGTGTAACTACCTGGTATGCTGCATTATTAAATTGATCAACTGTAACTTAAACTGCCTTGCAAATAAATAATACTGGCTGTAGTGCTAATAGCTAGTACCTACCTTTGCATTTTAATGCATTTTAACTCAAACAAAGGGATGCTATTGTAATTGGAAAGCCGCAGAAGCAAAAGAGCTGCCAGGGAAGGATGTGTTCTGCAGAACCGAGAAGCTCAGTGAGTAACAACTGGATAAAGGATGTTTCTGATGATTGATTTGAATCCTGGTGAGATCGCAGAACTAAAAACTCATTTGAACTTCTGGAAATTGCATTATGCGTTCTGCTGGATTGCCAGTCTGCCGACCAGACCTGATGCTACAGGACCGACCCCTCCCCAGCGTTAGGACGAGGACCAGGCGGGCGCTGCCGGTCGCGGCAGCATCGTTTGGGAAGGCGGCTGAAGGATGGACCCATCCCCGGGATGCAGAATTCCTCATCCAGAGTTATCCATCTCCAACCTTTCAGCAGCACTGCATTCATCTCAGAAACTGAAGTAAGTTCATTTTAATTTCGTTTTTTGGCGCTTTTCCGGGAATGAAGACTGGACGGCACAGGAAGCTGAGGCACAGCAATGACCACTGCCTGCGCGCTCAGCTCCTGCTGCTCTTCAACCACAACCTTATCTCACACTTCTATCATCTGAGGGACGTCTCTCTCAGTGTATCACACCTCTTTTTTTTATTTTCTAGCTAATAAGCCTTCCTTTATAACTTCTTACAAGCTAAAATATTTTTTAAACCTCTCCCATCGTAGGGTGTGTTTTCCAGTAAATGATCGCAAGTGACTGTTCTGTGTAGCATCTTGTCAACAAAAACGGAGCAAAAAGGTAAGCTTATTTCCATGATGTAATCTGGAGATTGCTAGTTACACCTGGTAGCCTTCTGGCCACCGGCTAAATGATTTGCACCTGTGGCTCTTGCTGTTGAATTTTTTCACAATTTATTTGAAATACGCAGTTTTTTGAAGGTAATGTTTAAGCTGAGGAAGAGCAGCCGTTATTTTGTTACGTTTGAAATTGCAAGCAGGTTCTGGGGGGACTGTGGCTTTTCGAGGATACCGTGTCTGGATTTATGGAGAGTGGATGCAAGCTGCCTGCGTCCAAAGGTGTGGGTTGGTGCTGACTTAGCAGCGCGTTGGGTAGGATGGGCCTCGTGCTTATCTGAGAGGGGGATTGCTGGCAGCCCAGGTCAGAGAGATAAGGCAGATGATGCTTTTACAGATAGCTGAGGGGGAGGGAGGCAGGGATGGGACTTTCCCATTATTTCTGTTTTATTTGTTTGCTCATGGTAGGTGGTTAAAACTGCACTCAGTCAAGGAGGTTCCTACCGAATTCTGTCCTGCACCGAAAGTTTTGACCCGGTCATGAGGACGGAGTAGGAACATTTAATTGCAAGTAACAAAAATTAAAAAACTTTGCATGTGAACTGTAGCATAGATAAAATATACTTCAAGGCATGAGAGCCCAGTGCTTAGGGAAGTTGTTAGAATGAAGATTGTGCTGCTGCCAAGAATATTAGATCCAGATTTCTTTTTTTTTTCCATTGCCTTTGACAATACTCAGAGCATTGTACTTAAAAAGCTTCAAAGTCTGGATGAAGATTCAAATAACTTAGGAAATTGGATATAGAGAATTGGGGTTGGTTCAGGACTGTTTTTGACCAGAATTAGATCAGGTTTTTGTAGATCTCAAGTCTTTGGGAAATAAATTCTTTTATACCTTTTACATAAGCTTACTGTCAATGGTAATTGTACTTCTAGTCTATGGATTACTGACGGGCTGTTAGCTCAAACGAATGATTTAATACTTGTAATTTCTTCCACTGATTTTTTTTTTTTTTTGTATGGTATTTTTAAATTATTTTTCCATTCTGTCCTGTAGTTAGTGCTGTTATTATTAAAGAAGGGTGTGACTTCTTGCAATAAGAATATATTCTTTGCCCACTACAGCTCACAGCATTTGTGACTCAAGGACGTGGCTAACAGGCCTGTGTATCTTTAAAAAAAAAAAAAGCTTGAAATATTTCAGCTATGATAAACAGGTACTGTAACCTCAGTGCCTGTTGTATTTCCCCACTCTTTGATAAAGTCGTGGGAAGAAATAATTTACGTGCTGAAGTTATCTGACTCTGTTTCCTTTGGGTCAAATCCTGTGGGCTAGAGTTGTGCAAATCTTCTCTCTAATAGAACTGAGAGCAGGAGGGCTTCGACAAGAGGTTTCAGACTTCTGAACAATATCAGTAATCATCCTAAATTATGCCTCTTCCTTTTTTCATAGAAGCATTGACATTAAGTATAACCTGCGTCGGAGTCTTTATTTTTAAAACCTTTGCCCAGCTTTGGTTGTTTTACCACGATACATACTCTGATATCTTAAAAGATGCTGGGGCGCTGGGGCGGTATTCATTTTTTGCTTGTTTCTAAGTTTTGCTTGGTTGTTTCACCCTGTAGAAGTATGAGGAATAGCCGAGTACGGCTTTGACCTTGAGGAGTTTGGGGATGACTCGAGGCTTGGAGGGCACGGCCATCTCGGCCCCACCGTCGGGAGCAGTGAACCTGGTGCAAACCTGCAGTTTAACTGGTGCGAACTACGGGCAGGCTCAGTGAAAGTCTTACTTGGTTATCATTTACCTGATTTTTTGAGGCGATGTGAGAAAGCTGAAAGTAAAGGCAGGCCTAGTTGTCCTGTTAATGGCCATGTTTTGTGATGTTCATCCAGCAAGTGTTGGAAGCGCAGCAACTGGAGATCGATTTATAATCTGCACCCAAATCCTGATTTATCTATCAGAACAGAAACTTGCAATGTTACTTGTTTCCAGTTAAAACCTCCTGCGATGTCTTCTGAATCTGATATTCCACCGTCGTTTCAGCTGCTGTTGCTCGTGCTCGGCAGGGTCGGTAACGCGAGGCAGGAGCTGGCTGCGTGTGTGCGGGGGGGGAACCGCTGGGTTAAGGCACCACTGCCCGCGGGCACCTGATGAGCGTCCTGGAGCCCATGGATGTGCGATGTTACGTCCCGGCATCCCAAACCTGTGTATCCACAGCCTGTCAACCGGGGGGTAATAGGGGATGTCAGCAGGGTTTCCATTTGAATATCAGAAACTTCTCGCATGTGCTCTGGAAACCTCTAGAAAGAAGGTGGTGATGAAACAGAATGTGAAACTGTTTGCAAGTAAGTGGCGAGATCACCTTACATTTCTCCTTTGCAATTCTGACCAGTATCTTATTAGTTTGCAATCTGAGGTTAAATTATTGAGTGTTTTATCTGTAAGCCTTGTGTAATGGGATGGGATGTCACTGGTTTCACCACGTAGCCATGGTGGTCTAAGAGCAAAACCAAGGCCCAGTTTTCAGAAAGAAATAGTGGTTTTCTTTACACAAATAATTTGAGATCGTGGGGAAAGAAGACTGGGTAAACAAATGTTGACTATCATGATCTGGAGTTACTTAGGTCGTGCCAGTGCTGGCAGAGGTGGCCTGGCCCTTCTTGGTGCTGTGAAAGGGAAACGTGTGCGTAGAGGAAACTCATATGGAAAATGCTGTAAATTCACAATAAATGCATTCATGAAGTTGGTGAGGAAAATGCTACTACCTACATAATTTGAACGGTCAAGATTTAATTGTGAGTTGGTTTCCTTTTCTGCATTTGCTTGATGCGAGGGCTGCAAGTAGATGTATTGAAAAGTAAGTAGCTATACAGGGGTAATGACCTAGAGTTAAGAGTAGGTATAGTAGGAGTGAGAGTAGGTGGTTGGGCTTTTTTTCCCCTCTTTATGAACTTCAAAACCCAAATATGAATCATGCTGGGGATGCTACAGGACTTTCTGATCAAGTCAATGGGATACCACAGTTTCCGAGGTAAGCCCAAGTGTCATGTTCAGAATTTTAAAAGTTAAATTGAATTACGTTAAAGTTAATAGCTTGGAGAAGCTGCTGGTGCTCAGCAGAAAAACCCATACGTATCTCAGCAAACCTGACGATGGGAGGTAATAAAAAGATGTTCTCCACTAAGAACTCCTTAAAATCATGCACTCCTGCAGAATAAATGTCTTTCTGAAGATAACACTACTCTTCTGTCAACCATCCCAGTTCATACACTGGCTGGTGTAGTTGCCTCTGGTTTTGTGAGATTCTGCGAGTATGGATCAGCCCTTAAGGTGTGGGTTTGAACAGGACAGCTCCAGAAAATGTTGTGGTACGATCTGTTCTTTCTCATAGGATTGGACAGGAGCACTTTTGTTCATCTCTAGGGTTTGTGAAGCTAAACTAAGTGCTCTTCAATTGTTTGCTTTTTTGTTTTTTAAACTGAATTGTTCTTTGAAATGGCTGAGCTGGGTGGATGAGGGAGCTGCATCCCCTCAAGTAAAACCCTGGGACTAAGGTAAAATTGCAGATAAGTAACATTAAACAGCGGCTTCAAGAATGAAAAATATTGGAAGATATCCAGTTTAAAAGTGGTTTGTTTTAAGCCTGGTGCTTTTTGAAGTCTTCTGGAAGGTGAGGTGGAGCTGAGTATATGAGCAAATTGAGGTATTATTCAGCAGCTGCTCTGAGTGGAAGGTTAGTAGTTGGTTGCATTTACTGTATGTGCTGTGAACAATTCAAATACAGTAATTCAGCAGGTTTGTCTCCTTGTGTAGGTCCCATCCTTTCATGCACAACCACAGAAACTCATCCTTTACCTCATTGTTGGAATATGGCACTTCAGAACCCTGCTGCAATTCAGATCATGTTGGTACTTCAAATGTTTTCATAGGCTCTGAACTTTGTCAATTTATAATTTCTTTTCAATTTTCAAAGATCACTGCGATGTGGGTGTTTCCAAAGTGCTCATCGTGCATGGCATGCAGAAAGATGCAGACAGCTAAACTGAGACCCGTACCATCTGATCTCTACCGCTGTTTTAACCCGGAGATGCCTGATGGTTCGGGGCCTTCTGATCATCCTAGAAAACTAGTTGTGTTTGGACTGAAGCATGAAAATAGGACATTTTTTTTTCTCCACGTGACTTATAAAATGCTGTGCCTCTTTCTCCCTCTTACCACCTTTTAGTCAGCTGCAGAGATCAGTTCTGACATCCCGCTCTAGACTGGATATTGGTTATTGATTAAGGCTTTATGTGAAATGGTGCAAACCTTCTGGTTTGTGTGTGTGTATGAATCATATCTGGTTTTACATGTGTGATAAACCCTACTTTCATGACAAGTCGTTTCCATGATTGTTAGTGACTTCAACACAAATCCTTGTCCAAACCCCATAGACGTTAGGTAGGCTGTGAGTACAAGAGTGGTGAAGCGTGTTCAGCAGCAGGAAAAGTCTAAGCACCAAGATAAGATTTATCTTGCAAATAGGTATCTGTGATATTTCTGAGTTAGAAGACCACTTGATGATTCTGTCATGTTTTTTCACGGTAGTTTCAAATTCCTGTCTCGGCCTTTTGCTGGGCTTAGAAGAACTACAGATTTTTAACTAATACCAGCTAGATTCATTATGGTAAATGCCAATTGTCTTTTGGCTCAATTTTATGGCAAACTATATTTCTATCTGTATTTAGAGAAGTCTGGGTTCCCCCGTCTTCTCTAAGTCTTGAGGACAAAACCCCTGAAATCTGTGTTGCTTGTGAATCCCACTGTATTACTGCTGCCTGTATGCATGAAAACAGGCATCAGGCAAGCAACCCTTGGGAGACCCATCATCCATGACCCCTTACATCTGTTATCTTGGTATTTTTATTGCACGCTGGGAGTACTGGTATTGCTGTGACCAGAATTGCTCTTAACTGCTAGTTTGTGATAGTCTGCATTTTTTAAAAACTTCTTCCCTTTCATGTCTCTGCCTAAGACTTGACTGTTTTGCAAAGACACAAATATAGATCAGAAAAACAGCATCTGGCACCTGGTTTGTACTGATTTACGCAGAGCTATGCGAGGTCTCATGCAAAGAGTATTATGCGCTGTATCTTTTTCAAAGCATGTGAGTCAGCACTGGTTCGGATCTAGTCATAAACTGTATAAATGCTGTCTACTGAAAAGATCTGAAAAAATCAAAGTAAAAGCTATTCAGTATGCTGGGAGAAGATACTGAGACCGAAGTGGCAGGCACGTGAAACCGCAAGGTTTATTTGGTCACGTTCACGTTAAAGCTCATTGTAAACCAGTAGAAATGAAAAGCAGGGATTTTAGTCGGGGGGGGGGTGGTTAAAGCAGACAGTGTGAGCGACGGAGGTCAGGTCTTTTCCCTCCTCGGGGGTTGCTCTGCGGGGTTGTGCTGTGTCCCATAAATTCCCACTGAATGTCCCGACCCTCGAGCCGCTCGGCAGCACCCGCCTGCGGGAACCCTTTCCCGGCCCCAGTCCCCGAAGCGTTTGAGCGGTCTCACAGTCTGTGGGTCAGAGTTGAGATTTCTGTCCCTTTGTGCAACCCCCCCCAGACTTCAAGCCTTTCTACGTATCGCTGGTGACATGATGACATTTCACCTTCGATGACTGCATGATATAAATGACGATACTTGGCCGTGCTTGTTATACAAAGATTTTATTTGCTATGTACAGTTTTAATTCACCTACTTGCATTAACACTTAGCCAAGACTCTGATTTGTACCAGCCGTTTCTCCCCCCGCTTCCCACCCACCCTCCTCGCTGCTCGGGCAGCTCTTCCCTAGAGCAAGCCTTTGTGGTATTTCCACAGGTCAGGGCAGCTGCATTTGCAGCGCGGATACAAATCCGACTCACTTCTCGTGATGTTGCTGCAGTTCTGCTTCTGGTTGACCCATTTCAAGAATTCTTCCAGACTCTTTTTAAATAGTGAGAAATTTGTTATTGCATCCTCTGAGCATGTGTCAGATGAAGGTTTCTAAGGGAAAGATGCACGAGTTACGGAGGAATTCCACCCCAATGCTGCACATTCTCTCTGGCTTCCTCAGCTCACTGGGATGGAGGATGAAGCCGCTGCCCTTCACCAGCCCCAAACCATTTCACACAGTTCTTACAAATTATTAGTCAAGTAAGACCTTGCTATTTGTCTTTGACAGTACTGCAGATTTTTCTGTTTTTTTGGGGGGGTGGGGGAGTTATCTGCCAAACTGGAAGAAGGGAAGTCAGGTCAAAACACTTCTCTCATAATAACCAAATCCTGGGGACAGAGAGGGAGCGCGGGACGCACGGCGGGATCCCAGCAACGTCACAGCCCGCTTGTTCTTAACAGTGAACAGAAGAGGATCCAGCTGCAGCAGTACGGAGCTCAGCATGCATTTGGTTAGGTGAGAGATCTAGACATGGTTTCTTCTGCAACCTGCAGTAATTAGCAAACTGCTGCAAATCTGGTTTTCTTCCTAAAGCCTGCTTCTCTGTTCCAGGAAAATGTCTAAGCACAGTCATTGCTGCAAGTACAGCCACTGGCAGAACACACGTAAACCCTATTTTCTATTCCCTTATTTTCTCTGTCTTTCTTTCTTTTGTATTCAAAAGGCAGATTCCTTTTTCTGTAGTATTCCTGGTCTGCATCTTTCCTGCTATTAATTGCCCTGTTCTCCCCAAAGGACAAGCTGTACAGGTCATTATTAATTGCACCTAATAAATAATCTTCATTACTGCAGGTCTAAATGAACTGTATTAATATAGTCCATATAGGAATGAATTTGTGCATGGTAGACAAACCTCGATATCCTTCCTTGAGGCTGCAGCTGGTCCAAAATTAAAAAGGAGGAACAACTTCTTCGCTAACAAATCTCAAAACTTTGAATTAGAATTTACCGAAAAGCGAGCAAGAAGTTAAGCAAGAGGTGAAGTCTTACTGAACAACTTCCACTGATGTTTCTTTACTTATTACCTTCAGGGAAATTAACTTTCAGGGAAGCTTGATGGTTTCTTTTAAATCATAAGGACAGCTTCTGATGTTTTCTCAGCATATCTATCGATTCATTTAAAGATTCATGCCTTATCCTCCATCCTATGCAAAAACGAAGGGGAAGGCATTGGTGCAATCCAGGAGCTGCAGCAGCGTTGCCCAGCTGGAGAAGGGGCCGTGGCTTTCCAGCCGCTGGCTTGCTCGGCATGGGTCTGAGCGAGCTACCAGGTGTTTGAACAAAATCACCCGGTGTAAAAAAACTGGATAAATGGAAAACTACAAGAAAATATTTGAAACGCAGATCAAATAAATAGTAAAAACTTACCTGCAAAATGGGACAGGTTTTTTCTAGTTTTTTCATATCTTTTTCAAGTTTCTTCATACACTTACACATGGGTATCTTTTCTAGTTCGTGAATAAATTTTTCGGTGTTATAATGTGCACAACTTTGGTTCTAGGAGAAAAAGGGAAAGTAAATAGTGTTCTAGTTTACAAGCAGAAAGCTTTTATTTCTTAAAAGAACTGTTGATTAATCATATTGAATATGCCAACTGTTATTTTTCTCTGGAAATCTTAACTTCTTATATCTGATTTCCTTTTTACACCTTCTTTTAAGAAGTCATCTTATAAGGACAGTCTTCATAACTATTATAACTGGAAACTTTGCAATAAAAACAGTCCAGTTTCTCTCAATGGTGAATGAGACAACACTGTGAATTTGCTTCAATTCCATCTAAATCGGAGAGTGATTTTTTTTTTTTTTTTGCCTTTGCCTTGGAAGTAGGACACTTACGTAAAGCTGCTTCAACCATTTTCCTTTATATTGCCAGTCATTTGGAGACCAGGCTTTACAATCACCAACAGAAATTTCTCCAGAAAAAAATGTTTAAAAGAACCGATAAAAAAACGAGGTAGTATTTTACATCTTGCCTTTAAATGTCCTCAGACCTCCTATACCAGAAGTTACACTTTAAGTTCCCTTTGGAGACTCTGACTGATAATAATAGAATAGGAAACAACAGCTTCTTACCTTTATGTAAAGTGGCTTCAGGAACTCCTTCTGAAAACAATAGACATCTGTTAGTTACAAATTGGAAATCATGTCAAAAAGCAAATCTGGGGCGGGGGAAGTGGAAAATTATTTACATTTATAGGCTCTTTTTCAGCTTCAAGTAAGCAAAGCATTTCATCGATTAATGAGAGTTTAGTCTTCTTCTGCAGATGCAGCGTTTCCTTCAGAGGAAGAAAGTAGCTGGATGCCCCAGAGCTAAATAGTAACAAGAACAAGGGAAGAAGATACATTTTAAAGGTGTTATATTGCGGAGCTCGAATCTTTTTATCTGAAATGGGCTTTGAATTCAAGCTCGTCTCTCTTGGCAGATACTAAGCTCACTTATATAGAGAAGCTGAGTAAGTGCAGGATGTGAATACTATCTTATCTCATTCATAAATCATTGAAATAGGAAAGAGAAAACAACTTGAGCAGTTGAATTAGCAGCATATCTGATTTGAGAAACATTTATGATTAATGTTCTGATAAACTTCCTAAAGGCTCTAACTCCAGAGCAACGCTTCGATGCAAGCAAGAGCAATGTGCAAGGGCACTAATGATGTACAAGGCACTGTAAAAGAAGAAAATATTAATATCTGAAAAAATTATTCTAATTGTAGTAACACAGCCATGAAGCTGATTGTTTCCTGTCAGGTGAGACGACATCCTATATTGCTGTAAATTATTGCAGTTTAAAGATTTCAGTGCCTCTGGAGCTAATAACAGCTGAAGATGGAGCCCATAGGACCTAATCAATCGTCTACACCTCTACAGCGTGATTTGGGGAGGCGTGTGGGAGCAGAGGGGTGCACAGACACGTACAGCAGCCTTGCAAAACTGACTCCTTTTCTATGGCAAATGTCTTTTCTTTGACCTGAAAAGAAAACACAAGGTTGGTTGTTTGTCGTAATTAGGAAGCGTGAGGGCTGGATCTTACCCTGACGTAATTAATTTTTATGACAGTGCCGTGCAGCTCTTCAATCTCAGCTGGCGACTGCAGCTTCTTGTTCTTGGGGCGGGGGGGGGAAATGTTCATTGCTTCGTTAACGATACTTGGGCCCTTATGTAGCACTTCACAAAGGTAATTAGGTGCTTTGTGTTATATGCATGGGTGAACATGTAAGTGAGTGGGGAGAAGGGCTGAAAGGACAGCGTTGTGCGGCTGCGTGGTCAGGGGGTGCTTTAGGACGGGACCCTGGTGTGCCCACAGGAGGGGAGCCAGGTTTTCCCCGGCTTTCGGAGGGCTGCGGCTCTTCCCAACGCGATCAGCTAAGAGCGGAGTAAACACACAAGGGAGTTCACTTCCAGATAACCCTGTATTTGAAGAGCGAAATTGCCAGAGAGATTGCAGAGCCAGGGCTTAGATAACTCTAAGATAATACAGCTCTAAAGAAAAAAAAAGTCTACTTTGTTCCATGGTGGGTGGCAATTAATATTACAGTCAATAAAAGAAGCGTCGTCAAGGGAGCTCTCAGTGAGGAATTATTTCTGGCCACGAAGAAAAGGGAAATCACTAATCGTCAGCGTTAGTGCCAACCCCGCCTGGCAGGTAGTGGGAGGTTTTGTAACCTGCCCCGGGAACACCCGTGCACCCCGTGCTGCCTCACCTTGCCCTTTGCTCGGTGACAGCTCTGACTCCAGCATAGAGCCGTAAGGTAGTCCTTTTATAGTGCCAGCAGAAATACGCTTGGCAAGTGCTATTTGGAAGGGGTTAGCGAAGAGCCAGACTCTCAGCTGGAGCACATCAGCACAGAGCTTTGCAAATATCCCTATCAACCTCTGCCAGCTGAGGGTCTGGCCTAAATACTTCCCATATGGTCCAGTTTCTATTCTAAATCTATATTTGATTTCTAGATATGGTATTTCATAGAAAATGTCTGATGAAGTGCAGAAGAGGCAGATAGGTTTTACCAGATTTGATTAGGGAAATCTTTGCTGTTGAGTCAGGGATACATTTCACTTTGGATAGTCTTCTAAATGTAATGCGAAAATTTGAGCCTGGACAATGTTTTAAGTTCTTTGTCTAGATATGTTTTGGGTTGTCCCTACTAGAAAATACAAGTCTGCATGTTGATCATGGCCATCTTATTCACTGTTCATTTAACTTCTCCAGTTTGCAGAGTGCGTATTTACCTTTTCCTAGTGCTGTGTGAAAGGTTCTTGTAGCAACAACCACGTGGGAAATGATTGTCACGGCTGCACTTTCCAGCCGTGCTTTGGTTCACCTCTCTGATGAAAGGCCTGAATCATTCTCTCAAAGGGCAAACTTTTAGTGGCAAACTGCTCTTGGTTCTCTGGTGTCCACGTGTTCTCATTTCCCAACCAAGCTGTTAGGAGACCAAATAGCATTTGGCACCTGCAAGCTCTTTTCGACCGACAACCTGAGGTAGAGTTGATTAAAATGAGTCACTAAAATGAACATTTAGACGTGCTAAACTGGCACACCAAAAGATGTAAAAAACCAGCAAAGACATCTCTGTACTTTCTCCTATGTAAACTTGAATATCTCTTGGTAACACTAGGGAGTCTGTTCTGCTCCTCACCTCTGGAGGTGGGAGAGGAGAGGGCAGGCCAGTCTGTCTCCTTCACCTTCTCCCACTTCTGTCTGGATCTTTTGCCCCGCGGGAAGCTGCTGACAGTAGGCTCAACCGCCGTCTTATTCTGTATGAGAATTTAATAACCGGGTCCACCAGATGCAAACCACTACGGAGGCTGTATGTGCATCTAAGCCATTGGGCAAATACTGACACCTACTAAATCCATTTTGAATGATCTTCACACCAGATACCACTTGGAACAACATTGCTCCTTTTACTACTCCCCCACCTGGAAAACATACCCTGGCTTAATGTCAAATAGCTTGAAAACTGCTGGAGAGAAGTACCAAGATGTTATCAATAGGCTGGAGCTTAAAGCAAGCAGCTCCCCGTGCCGTGCACAGGATGCATCTTTCAGCGATGCTGCGGGGGCCGGATGTAGGTACCGCGTCCTCGCGCCCAGCGCTGGCTCCTCCTGCTCACCGCCAGCGTCCTCTTACGTTGCTTTAGGCCTGGTGTGGTTGCAGCCACGCTGTTCTGCTTTTGGCTTTTTCTGTCATGAGAGGCAAGAGTCTGCTGGACTTTATTAAACCCTTTTGACGGATAGCCTTTTGGTAACAAAAGGGTGTTTTCTAAGAAAGGTATTATGAACAGGAGGGCTCGCGTTTGTAACCAGTTGAAGAGTTCCCGAGGGTGTTGGCAGAGGGAGTTTTGAGAAGCTGGGATAAGCAAGCAAGCACACAAAATTCCCCAAAGTAGTGAAAAACAATGAACATTAAAGACTGGGAGTTTGTACAAAGAGGGGATGCCGTTATCAGTTGCTCTAGCTGGGGCGCTGCAGGTGAACTTGAGGCACGCAAGCCCTTCTTCAGGTTTGTTCGGAAAACAGCTAGTCTGAAATCTTCCTTCACCTTTCTATGACACTTCTGAGCTCTTTGGTGGAGTAATACTGAGAAAAGTTGATTAAAAGCCTGAGTAACAAACTGGCAGGCCGCCTTTTCCTCCCATCTCCTCTGGCTCATGCCATCGGTCCGGCGGTGTTGGAGGGACGTGCAGCAGGCAAGGGCTGCCACCTAGAGAACAGCCACGGCTAGTTGCAGCCAGATCTTTATTTTCTCGTTTTTGGAGAAGAAACACTTGCCAAACCTCAGCACATCCTGACTGTGTGCGGTAGCTGGAGTAAGAAGAGCTGCCTGCTCTTTGATTTACCCCACGCCTAAGAGCCTGAAGAGTTGCCTGGGTGGATGACCTAGTTTATAGTGATAGCAATTTTATTTGTATTTGCATTTGAAGAAGCGATAGGGAAGTTAGTGTCTGGGAGTACATGTATCTGCTGTTCCCCAAGCACCCAGCAGCGATGACGGCAGGTTCAGCCTGCTCTAAGGGAACCATTTTCCAACCTTCCTTCCCCACCATGAGCAATGGTCCACAGCATCTCCTGGTAGTCCTGGCCCTCTGCCCCATCTCCCTCTCAGAAGATTTGATTTAACAAATGTAAAACTTGCTTTGGAAGCAAACCGAGCCTTTTGCCGTGCTTTCCCCTCGCATCCCACAGGGTCACGGCCCCTTTCCTAGCAGCGTTTCCCTCCTCGGAAGGTTGGAACTGCTCCTCTCTCTTGCACCCAATTCCAAACAAGAGAGCGGCTTTGGATGCAGTATGTTGGATTGTGATCCAGCTCTCCAAAGAGCATTCAGCCTTTGAGCTGGAGGTCAATAACTACCCTTTAAGACCAGCTTCTCAGCAGGCTGTATGCCAGTCTTGGGGAGATGGGACTAGAACATGTCCTTGGGTCTCTCGCAAGGCTGTCCTAACGGGCAACGCGGGCACCGTCCCAAAACACAGGTATAGCCGGTGTCACCCTCCCCCTGCCCTCTCACCCCCTCACGGGATGAGCTGCTTTGACCTAAAGCCACTAAAAATGTTGAACCTCTTTTCCTATGCACTCTGTATCTTTGTAGGTATTGGTTAATGCTTTATTCTTGACTGTTTGGGGGAGGCAGGGTGATGATGACTGAACCTACTCTTGGGGTTGGATTTTTTTCCCCTTCATACGATGACTACTGTCTGACTTCCCCCGCCCTCAAGAAACTCCTCTTCAGGTGTTATTAAAAATATTAGCTAATTCTTCAAACATGTTAGTTGCCTTTAATAATCCCTGCAGATTCCGGCATGGATTTCCCTGCCTCTTCAACCTGCCCTTTCCTGCAGGCAGTGTGGTGTTTGGGGGATCCCACAGGCACACCACAGCTTGCACAAGCACTGCTCTCTGCTAAATTCTCCATGAATCATAGTATTAGGGAAATTTTTTCAGCTGCTCAGTGATGCCTGCAAAAGTAGATAAAGACGCTGGGCTGGGATTGCTTTCTGAAGGTGAAATTCCAGTGGGAAAATCCCCTTGGAGGGGAAGGTGTGCACCCAACAGCCCTGATGGTCCACGGAGACACAGGTGCAGCTGTGGGATAGCCCTGCTCCTCCATCCCGGCCCCAAATAGGATTTTTATGGCTGATTGATTGCTAAATGTTTGCTTTCTTCTGTATGGGTGAATCTCCCTGAAATCAGCATATCCAGCTGGGTGGGAAAGGGGAGATGCTGCACTGAGGTGTTCGCCATAAAGTGAGAGCAAAGACAGAAACAAAATCCTGCCTCACTATTTAAGTGCTACTTTTACCCAAATTTGAAAACACAAGTGGTCTTAGGTGGTATCTGGACCTCATGGTGATCCTCTACACAGGATTGTCAATCATCTATAGACTATATAATCAATTTACTTGTTTCTGAATATAACACCCTCCTGAAACTGTCAAAACCTCACTGGTAGAAGACCCTGATTCGATCAATCTAACTTTTTTAGATAGAATATTCCTTAAATGACCATAAACCATCACCAAATAAAAAAAAAGGTTACACCTTTGTGCAAGAGATTTATTTTGCATAGATTCTGTTAGAGTTTGGTTACATTTCATAGAGTTCTGCATAAAAGTTTCCCAAATATTTAATTGTAAAAAATGTATAAGTGATGTGTCAGCAGCACACAGCTGTAAGAACAGTCATGTTTCCACAATTTGCACTTCACATTTTTTACATTTTAAAATTATTGTCACTGTGTTTGTAGCATAGTAATATTCTTCAGTTAATATAAGTACATAAGCATAATTTAAAAAGTAACAGTTGCATCCTTTTACAAGACTCTCCTCTGAAAATGCCCCATACCTCCTCGAGATGTGAAACTGCCCTGAAGGCATCTGGAAACTTCAGCTGCAGGAATAAAATGCTGAAACAGCCAGAGTGCGACAGCATTAGAGCATATCGTATAAAGACTTCATTTGGTTGAAAAGAAAAGGAATATGGTATGTACCAGGCTCTTGGTCACCAAGTTTTACTGAGGCAGTTTATCCCTATGGGGCACTGGCAAGACTCAGTGAAAGTTATTTTTACATTCACAAGCTGTGAGTGGGGATGAGCTATGCCTTAAGTTTGTAAGCAGTCTTTTCAAGGGTTTGCTAAGGTTTGACATCTTTGAGACCTCGGATTGTGTTTGGCGGTGGCTCAGGCGAGCCGAGCCGTGCCGTGGGCTGCATCCCAGCCCTGGGGCTGGTCCTGGGGGCCAAGAGGGAGACGAAGGTGCTGGGCAGCATCTGCAGCCTGGCACCGACGGTCCCTGTCCCCATCTCGCAGGGTGGTTTTACCCCGGCTTTGAGAGCACTCGGGTGCTGCAGAGCCGAGCCCTGGGGCTGTGGCTTGGGCTAGTGTGCTAGAGAAATAGTGTGAGTGCAAACCCCAGGCTGGACCCACAGAGATCCTCCTCACACCCCATCAAATAGCACTTTCCTGAAGTAAATAATTATTGCATTTCTTCATTGTAAAAATAAATAACTTGAAGTTTCTACAAATAAATAGAATAAATAAATATCAATAGATATATGAATAAATAATAGGTCCCAATAGACTTGCTCATTGGAGTAAGGATATGCAAAGCTCAGGTTTCCTGGCAGGCTGGACCAGGGGTGCTTCAAACTTCTTTGAAGACTATGCTGTTTCCTTTGGCAGGGCGTTGTGATTCAGGAACCTTAGTAAATATTCCAATTTACTTAAAAAATCCTCTTCCATTGGCTCCCAGTCCTGTTCCTTGGGGGGCAGACAGAAAGGAGAAAAGTTAAAAGAACACATAAGTCGCATTCTGTTCCCTGACTGCGGGTTTTTTCTTAGTAATTAATTTTAAGACCACAAAGGCTCTGAGGAAGATAGTGGGGTGGGAAAGCACAAGGAATGTGGTACCAGTTGCACCCAGTGCAGCCGTCCCTCAGCGACGGGGGGGGGGGGGCAGCAGCCAGGGGCTCTGGTCCCCATCTGCACCGGGCCACCTCCGCCAAATGATGGGCTTTCTCTTAGCAAGGAGACATCGGGAAGAGGTGAGCAGAGCGGAGCAGAGCGGAGGAGGCACCAGGGCCAAGTGACAGCTGATGGCTGGACACTGGTCCCATCAGCCACCCGACTGGGAGGCAGCCGCGTGCTTTAGTCAGGCACTTGTTCTCAGTGCAGTCAGGACAAACCCCACAGTGTCTTTTATGGTCGTCTAAACAACGTAAAATAGCGAGCAGAAAATTCAACCCAAACGTACCATCCACCTGATGCATGACTTTATGGCATCCTGGATTTTCTGCAGTTTCTGGGCTATTAGTCTCTCCTTCGACCTCTCTTCGCTGAGTTTTAGGGCTTCAATAAATCCTTCCAGATAGGCGGTTACTTTTCCTTCTGCCTCCATGTCATTCTGGAATAACAAGGTTTAGTCATTTCTGTCTTTTCTGTACCGTATTGCTGGCACAGGTTGTATCACATTAATGCAATTAAGATGAAATAATGTTGCGCAATACAAGAAATAATGTTGCGCAATAAATTGAGGCCAACATTTTCTAGTAACTTTGGACACCTTAGAGTAGGGAACCAACTCTGCAACCCAGTGCTTTCTTCCTGCTGAAGGCTGACGTTACCTTCAAAAGCTGCAGAGTGAGCCTGTGGAGGTGAAACTGGGCAGGATCAGGCATCGTTTGCGTTTTAATTGCCTCCTTAGCAGCACTCGGGCCCAGGAAGGCAGCGATGCTGAGGAGCACCTCCAACCTCCAACCCTGCTACCCGCTCTTTGCCTCTCCTGAGCTTCCCCCGTGAAGCGTGCTGCCGATGCCACTGCTGGCATTGGTCTCTAACAATGTGGGTATTTCTTTCCAGAAAAGGCAGGGGGACAGCCTGTCCCCCCGCTTTCCAATGGCAGGAAGGCACCTGCCTCCACTTGACTTCAGCAGATGGTCAGTTCTCTCTACCCCGTGAAAAGAAAGATAACCAGCGCTGGCTGGAAGCAAGCTTTTATGCACCGCTGTACTGAAAGCAGCAACCCCGAGCGCTGGTTTTTCAGGGAGATAACTTTGGAGTGATAACGATGGATGGAGGAGGATTCGTCTCTGGGCAGCCGAGCCTTGCACATCACCTCTTAGCACACACAAGCTCCGCTCCCACCAGCACAGCGCTCCCGCAAAGCCCGTGAATGTCTTGGTTGCCATCTAAGACCTATCTTAAGAGCATAAGAACTCGCAGAGGTCCTGAATGGGTTTTAACAATAGCTGCTTTCCCCTCCCATCTCAAAAAGCACACTAGCCACACCACAAGCACACAACATTGCAATGCGAGACAGAAAGTGATCTTACCAGAGGTGTGATTTTGCTGCTGCCCTGAAAGAGATTGATAAAAATCGTGTTAGCAGGTTCTCCACTAGCACAAAAAGTCAGACACGGGGCACAAAGAAAATGGAACAACCTCAGACTTCAGTTCCTGAACATCGACGAGGGTTTCCAGGATGAGGTAGCTGGCAGTGCAGTCCGTTCCCATGGCGGGCGGCACGGGGGACGCGAGGCACAGAGCTCCGCAGGACAGCAAAACCCCGATCAGGCACAGCATCGTGGCGAAGGTTCTCCGCTCCCCTCCTTGGACTGGGTACCGCTGGCTCCCGGGTTCCTTTTATATGTGCTTTGGTGCAAGGAAGTGATTAATACCTCACCACAAATATGCCTAAACTGAAGGCGAGTAGTCACCTGTAGAATGGAAGCTGTTAGTTTCTTATCTGATTGAGGAAACTACATGTTTCTAAAATAAGGGTTCCCCCATAAGTTCGATAGGAGCTATGTAGCTCAAATGCTTGAGCCTATTCTGATTTTAGATGCTGAAGCATTTGCATGAACTGGTGTTGTCTAAAGATTGCTGCAAGAGAAGCCAGCACTACCTAAATGCCTCTCAGATCTTAACATTCACATTTACCCTAATTAATAGTACAATTACACTAAGTAATACTCTCATCTTTACTAATTAATGCTCCTGCCTTGTTCTATGTGGTTGTCATAAGGAACCCCATGAATAACTCAGTGGCACCATGCTCACGTATAAATGACAATTTCAAGAGCCCTCCCGAGACCTTGTGGTGCCCGTGTGAGCCCGGCGGCGTGCCGGGGAGAGGGACCAGCCAAGGGCTGCTGGGGCAGCTCAGCGTCTCAACGGGGACAGAAGAGCTGCTCCTTCGCTGCTCTTTAAGGAACGTTTGCCCAGTTTGTGTGCTCTCCTGAGGAGGTTGAGACCATTTGGCCGGTATCTCCATAGACTTCATCTGCAGGAAATTTGGGTGATGAGGGTGCATCCCATCGATGGTGCATCCCATTGATGGTGCGTCTGGCAGAACTGATCCCTAAGCTCAGGGTGGGCTCTGGGGTGGCCATGGTGGGTCCTGGGTGGGCAGAGCCCTCTCCTTCCCCCGGTGCCCGCAGAGCCTGCTGGGGAGGAGAGCGGGGCTGCCCTCGGCCTCTGGCCTTGCTGCACAGCTCCTCTGCCCTCGCACTAAGGGGAATGAAAACTCTGCCAGGATTACGCCCATGGGACATTGCTTTTTCACTGTCTGAAATTCAGAATTTTTTGTTCACGTGTTTTTGCTGTAATTTAAATTTTGCTATTTCAATACTGCAGGAATTTTGCCATCTAATTAATGTTCTGTAATGTGCATTAGGTTTTCCTACCCTTAAAAAACTCAAGCGGTACATAGCTATAGTGACTGTTTTGTTTGATGTGCTCCCTCGCCCCTGAGGCTCAAGCAGGAGAGCCACACACACGTGTGCCATCCAAGCTGATGAAAGCCCAGATGCTGCTTTTCCTATGCTCATGTGGCATTTTCCTACTGGTCCCTGAGCTGATGTTTCACAGAACACGTACTGTAACTCCAGCGGCTTCCCTGCATGATATTAATTACATCAGAAGCCACTATCGTGTGAGCTACAAACCAGGTCTTAGAGATGCTGCCGGGCACCTCCCTCCCCTGAGGAGCCGTCATGTTCAGTTCTTTGCTTTCAATCATTTCACTAATTGTTTGGTGAGTAAGGCGTCTTCCCTGCCATTCCCCACAGCTCAGCGTTTGGGAGCCTTTGCTGGATGAACCACCCTGGAAGCAGAAGCCGGGTGCTGAGCAGACTGTGCTCCCTTGCCTGTGTGCCCCGACTCTGCTGGTGCCAGAACTGGGGTAGTTCTCCTCCCCTGCTGATATTCCCAACATTTCCCTGTAATCAGCAGGTCAGTTTTGCTCCAGAGTTGCGGTTAAACCGCTGTGTGTTACCCCGGTGGGGCAGCGTCCATTGGAAATGCCATCTTTGCCTTGTGCCATCAAGGGATTTGCATTGATTCGGCCAGACGGCAGGTGAGCAGTGGTGAATACCAGTCACCATGGTGCACAGGTGGTCTCTTTTAAGAAAACCCTGTTCTTTTTCTGATTTTAATGAGTTCAGGAATAGTGTGGACCCTTCCAGTGACACTGTGCATTATGCACCCCGGGAAGCAGAATTGCACCTAAGAGTCAGATGCTCGGCCCCGTCTCTGCTGCCTTCATAGTGAACGGATGGTTCAGGACTTTGCACATCCCTGGCACCACTGTGGCTGCTGGAGATAAAACGGAATATGGTATGGCTTAAAGGGACGCAATGGATCGTATGTATCATGTGGATGAGTGTACCTTCTGGTACCATGTATTGGAGCCAGGTTCAAATCACAGGGAAGAAATTCTTCCCTTGGAAGAGGCAGTAGGAATTAGGGCTGCAGCTAAACTTATTGGTGGGCATCAGGGATTTTGCTTTTATCTCAGAACTGGCTAAAGCAATGAGAGTCCCTGCAGAGAGAGCGGAAGGGAAAGGTGTGGGCAGGACGGACTTTTACTGCTGGAAAAAACAGAATTGTGAAGTTGGGACTCCACCTTGTTCTCTTTATTCTTTTTATAGCTGCTAATGACATGCAAATACATTCTTAGATTGCAGCCAGGGTGGAAAAAAAGAGCTGATAAAGTCAGAAAGGAAGATGGAACTTGCGGTATACTCTTGTACGTACACTAATCAGTTGGTCTCTCACACACTGACTCATTTTTAAATATTCACTCAGAAATGAAACTGCCATGACCACTCTGCTCCTCTCATGGTAGGATCAGCGTTGACCTTTCTTTCCTATTCTGCACTTTGGGGATAGCTTCTGCGGGATGCCGAGATGGTAGGAGGGAGTTTCCAGTGAGGGCTCATGCCACAGCACCTCCGTCCAACTCCACCTCCGCCAAAAAATCCGAGGAGGATTTGAGCTAATGAGATGTAAATCGCTGATATGATTTCACTCCTAGGTGGAGGCATCTGAAATACCCATATACTAGTCAGACACAGAATTAAATTAATGAGCAGAAAATAGCCTGGCCCATTAGGAATTAACTGAAAGCTTAACAGAAAATTAACTGAGGAACTGAAAAGATAACAGAAAATTAACTGAAAACTAACAGAAATGTTCACTTTTCTAAGCCTGGAGAGATGATGGGCTTCATTTTTATGAGCTGGGCTCTGCCTAACTAGAGAAGAAATCCTCGTGAGAAGTCTCAGTATAGCCATGGTGCAGAGACTGTTCCTCCTGAGCAAAATTCACTCTGTGAGAAGGATTTGCTGGAGAACTTCTGGATCACCACCACGCATGTGATCAGTATATGATCATCACCACATATAAACCACTGGAATGGAAGTTCAGCCAGCTAAAGGGTGACATGAGCACCTCTTGTGAGGCTTTCTGTCATGTTAGGGGGAAAGCAGACATTTTGGGAAGTAGTTTTACTGATTTATGAACTCCACCTTAAAGTTATCTTCTTGCTCTTATTCCTCTATGAAAAGATTGATCCTCACCCTCTTTCACTCCTCTGAATATCCTCTTCACACCTGTGTCAAGTTCCTATCTATGCATTCTTGTGCAACCTTGAAATGTTTTTATTTCTCCCTAAATATTTGCCCCTGCCACATTTCCAGCTGGCACTTGCACTCGTACACCTCTGAGCAGACCAAACCATCAGGCTCCTCAGACACGACGGGCTCCCTCTTCCCCTCCTTGGCCCTTCTCTGTATCTCTTCCAGTTGGAATTAATCTTGAACGCGGGAGGCTGAAATGCTTTACAATGTTCTTTGCACAGCAGCATCGATACCTTCTTCTCTCGGTACTGGAAGGAGTTAAACAGTATTGTACCTCTGTGGTCTGCCTCTGCAGAAGGAAGGAAACCATACTTCTCTGTGGGGCACAGGGTAATTTTAAATGCTGTTCAGAAAGAGTAGAAACTGAAATCGTCGTTGCTGGTGACTGTGCTCGGTCGGGGCATCTGCAGCAGATGTGCAGCTCCGCTCCCCAGCCCAAGGACATTCCTTTCGTGTTTCGTGCTTTGGCTGTGGTCGCTGGTCGGTGGCCAGCTGTCTGGACAGTGGGCTGTCATCTTTGGAAAGTGTTCCTTGGAGCGCGGGTCCAAATCAGGCTAATTGAAGAGCAGAGGCTGCGCGTTTTGGAATAGGCTCTGGGCACAGAAAGAATTTTTATTTAATCAAAAGGTATTCCCCATGGTTTGAATGACTTCCTCTGTAGCTACTCAAGAAAAAAAAAGCCTGTGAGTCACGGAGGCATGCCCTTCCTTTGCAGGACCAGGGGAGAATTGTACAGACTAATGAAGTCAGAAATGAGTCCAAAGCCGACTCATTCTGCACATCTCAACGTCCTGACCCCCTGCCCTCCGTTGCGATCCCTTTGTCTTTTGAGGATCTGCCAGGGTCTCTCTATCTGATGGGGGTTAGCAGGGTCTGGATGCTTTAGGACTCATAGACTTTTTTGTAGGCACCCAGCTTTGGGAAAGCAAGAAAAATCTCCCTGCTTGCTCAGTGAGATGTTGTCCTGGAGATCCACAATGAGTTCCTTACCTTTCAGGCAAAATTAGAGATATGTTCTGGATTTCGGTGTTAAATTCAAAGAAATGAGATACCTGTTTTGTCAGAAGAGGTTTCACAGGCAGCCTCCGTGCCTCCCCAGCCCCAGTGACGGCAGGTTGCTGCACATGTGCCAATATAAGTTGTCACACACTTCACCCTCCAGCCCTGACAGCAGAGAAAATAAAATAGTCTTCCCTAGTTTTTGAAAGAAATTATATCTCCCCATCCATGGGGAGTAATTGCAAGACATCTCTGGACTTGAGTTCACGGTGTAAATCCCATTCAAGCTCCCCAAGCACCCTGCGTGCACCCTGGGACAGCCGTGGCCTCACACCTCTCGCATCTTTAAGCTGGTGCCTGTGACACATCTGCGGTGGCTTTGGCAGTGCTTAGTAAGCATCCAAAAAAGGCTGGCAATATTTAACGGTGATTCATTGCCTTCTCAGTCATCTGTCTGAAACCAAGCGAGTCTCAGAGAAACACAGATGATCAATCCAAACAATCTGTAATGGGTGTTTTCAAGCCCCACCCACCAACCAGCTGAAATTTGGCTCCGGAGAGGTGTTGGCCAGAAAGGGACACTTCATTTTTCAGTTGCAAAGACACTGTGTACGAATGAGAGGAAAAAAAAAAGTGATCCAAAGCCTGTAAAAGTGGGATCGTGTTCTGCAGGAAATAGAAACTGTGAATCCTGGCAAGTGACTAATGAGAACTGAAGATGAAAAAGGAAGTAAAATAACAACAGAAAATGACTAATCAAATATTTCAAAAAAGAAAACAGGGGACATACCGGCGATGCTGGGCGATCTGGCTCCCTCCTGGCTGCCCCACCACATGCTCCCGTGCAGGAGGAGTTCTTCCACAGCCATCCGCAGCCTGGAAAGCAGGGCTCTAGGAGAGGCACCCCTGGACCGAGCTGCAAGACGTGGCCTCGAGGTCCTGGTGTCTGTGCAAGAGTGGGGTGTGTTGTGTGCCCCACGCACTCCCAGAGCTTGACGCGTCTCGGCAAACCTTCTCCCAGCTTTGCTCGTGGTGGTGGCACAGGACAACTGCCACCATTAAGGATTTGGAGGGCAGCCAGAAGACTGTCGCTGGTCCTACACGGGGTGGATGGGCTTCTCCCACCCTTGGAGAGCTCATCACGGAGCCCACGGGTACGGGCAGGTCTGGGCATAGGGTGTGCACCTCAAAGGGGACGGGCGGGCTGGGGAATCTGCTCTCCTGCCACCGCAGTGGGGATACGGGTTTTATGGAGAACAATTTCTTGCTTATCAAATGGGGAATGCTAAATATAACTCACACCTACAACTTCTAAAAGTAGAATGTGCCTCTGGAAAACAGACCTTCCCCCGCTGTGTCACCGTCTCGCATGTCTCGTCCCCCACCTGGTGCTCATGGAGCTGCGTGGGGCTCTTGCTTTTCTTGCCGGTGATGTAAGAAACACAACAGTCATTTTTTAATAAAAAAATCTGCTTCCTATATGACCAAGTCTGCAGCAGCCCTCGAGAGTCAAAGTCATGGCTTAACTAAGATTTTAAGGCATGTGTGTTTTATTGTGTTATGATGATGCAAGATTCTTATCAGCGATATTGAAGCCGTGATGAAGCAGTCGTGGTTATCATGCTCAGACAACCATGCTCAGCACGCCAGTGCAGTCATGCCGGTGATAAGACTGTACCGCCTGCTTGAAACCGGGCATTCCCTTCCCTCCTATTTGCACTACAGTTTTCTGGTTGGCTTCAGATTATTCAGGAGCCTGTGTGGGATCAGCGATGACGGTAGGGCTCTTGGAAAACCCTGCAAAATGGACTTTTCCCCTTGCCTGGGCAGGGCGGTGAGGCAAAGGGCTGTGCCGTGCCGGAGAGTGTTGCAGGGCACTGCTGGCCCCAGGACTGGGAGGCTCCATCCAGAGCTGGGAGCCCGCTGTCTGCATCCCGCTGCCTGCGTCCCGCTGCCTGCACCCCGCTGCCTGCACCCCACTGCCTGCACCCCTCTGCCTGCACCCTGCAAGGCACCAGAGCTGCCAGTCTGCCACTTTTTTACTTCCCCCAGCAGTCTGCTGCCCTGGGCAACAGCTCTGGCTGCATTTGCCTACAGCCAGCCCGGTGTTGATTTTGAGTTATTAACGCTTCACTTTTCCCTCTTGTCTGTTTGTCAGAGTTTCCTGGACTGCTGTGCCAAGAATGCTGAAAGTGATTAATGTTTTCTACTTAAAACCCTGACATTCTTCTCTTTTTCATATTCCTGCGATTCCATGACTTCCCATTTATCTGAAGGGTGAATTTAAAATTTAATGTAAAATATTTAAATGTAATTTAAAATAATGTATATGAAAAATTAAACACCTCATTGCTAATAAAAACTTTGAAATTCAATGGCAGTAAGAGTCTCTTCAGGGTGGTTCTTATTATTTCTTGAACTATTGCTTGAACTGAACGAGACTGTACTCAGGACCAGAGATTTTCTTGACTCTGTTTAACCTCAGGGAGTCCATCTGGACAGTCGCTCTCCGTTTCTCTGATTTTAGTAAACAGATTCATGGTTTGGTTTGATTTACAGGTTTCCTGATTCCTATGAGAATTCCATATAAACCGGTGCACTGATGACCTTGTCCGCAGAGCCTGGGCGGTTTGTGGTACCCAGGGACGGTCGGGGCACTCGCCCCTTCCAGGGCTGGCGGCTGCGTCCCCACGGCGGGGGATGAAGTCCGTCTGTCCGACCTGGTTGGGCTCTGCCACATGGACCATTTGCACGGAGGAGATGCAGATGATGATCCTTATGGGTCCCTTCCAACTCAAGATATTCTATGATTCTATGCTGTTTGAATGTAATGCGCGACTGCTTTTGGTTTGACCATTGGAAGTGTGTGTCTCTGAAAAATGGGGTGTGCTCTGCAGCGTGGGAAGGATGGAATGTGCCTAGGAGCCACCCCACCGCTGCAGCGAGCCCTGGCCGGGGGGGCTACCGTGCTGTCAATGGGGAAAACCCACATTTTTGGAGGTTTCTGCAAGGCATTCTGTGTTGGGCTCCATTGATGCTTGCCACGGGTGGCTGCATGTCTCTGGCTTTTTGGGGGCTCATTCCTGCCCCAGCTGGGCTGTCCCCTCCGTCCCCATCCTCTTGAAGAACACAGATGCTTCTCAAGTTTTCGCCGGGGAAAGCGAGGGGACGCTTCTCAGCTGCGGCAAGTGAAAGCTCTTCTGCTTTCGCCATGCTGCGAATGTGGCAGGGGCACGGTGCAGCCAGGAATGAGTCACCCCAGCAGGCGAGAGGGCAGCTCATCTCAAAAGTTTAAGCACAGCACAACTCAGTAAAGCTGAGCTCGGGGCCAGGCTGGAGCACGAGGGCTCCGGGTCCTGGGGAAGGTGCCGGGATGGGTGAGGGCAGACGTGGGGTGCTCGCCCTGAGCAGGTTGCATCTCCCGCATCCCCGGCAGCATCCGCGTGTCCATCCCGCTTGGAAATGGCACTCAGCTCCCCTGAACAGCTCTGATGCTGCTCACCCTTCACAAATAAAGGTCACTTAGTCTGGAAGAAAATTTGTTTATTTTTTTAAAGGTCCGCTTGTGTTCATGGAAAGTTACAAACATTTAGTAATGGATATGTCAGTATAGGCATCACATGGCACGCGTCCTTACAAACCAACCCAAGCAGTAACATTCCTCTTGAATATTATTTTATTAAATATTAACTTTCGGAATCTAAACTGATAGCTTTACATGGGTATGCACTTTCTGAGTACCTCCCATAGCTATGGATATGTAAACAATTTGAAAAACAGGTATTGCCTGATTCAGCTCAGTAAAACTCAGCTCCTATGAGCTGTGGGAAACACCTCATATCAGCTGAATAAAATTTCAGAAAAAGCAAACAAGGCTATCAGAGCCCTGTTTGCTTTTGTATTATCCAGAATTTGGCTGGATTTGGGTGACATGGCTCTGCTTAGTCAATAATAAAACATGTAGTGGTTGAAGTTATCTGCCCAGGGAGCGAGCAGAGATGGGAGTTCACAACTGAAGTGAATCTTCTCCAGCCCCGGGGCCGGTCTGGGGGCCGAGAAGGAGGTCGAGGTGCTGGGTGGCACCGATGGCCCCCGTCCCTGTCCCACGGGGTGGCTTTGTCCCGGCTTTGAGAGCGCTTGGGCGATGCAGAGCCCTGGGGCTGGGGCTTGGGCTAGTGTGCTAGAGAAATAGTGTGAGTGCAAATCCCAGACTGGATCCACAGAGCTCCTCCTCACACACCATTAAACAGCAGTTTCCTAAAGTAAATGCTTAAATACACCATCATCACAATAAATATCTCAAAGTATCCATAAACAAGTTAAATAAATAGAATAAATAAATAAATAAATAAAATTACTCTTTCTTTGTGAATCTGTATGACATAAAATATTAAAACTATACAAAATATTTAAATATTTTAAATACTTGTCTTTTAACGGAGCAGCATCCTTCAATCATTATAGAGAACTTGGCTGCTGTCATAACATCACTTTTTAACATATATATATTTAAAAAACATATATATATATACACACACAACATATCTCTCTATATAAATATTCTATGGCCGTATTCCTGAGAATAAGTTAATAATCAAATCACATTTTGGTTGGAGTAGAGTTCAGGTTTTTCATTTCCTCTTGGGTTTGGTGTAGTTGCTCTATTTAGGCTTTTTGAATTTTCTCAGAGAGCAATCTCAAAAAACTGTCCAATGTCTCCAGGAACACATCACTCGTTACTTGTATAGTCTCACATTCCTTATCAAGATCCTTTAAAAAAAATGAGAACATAGTTCAGCCATGTGACTTCAATATCGTATTTAAGCCTATGTTATTTGAAACATCCGTTTTCTAAAGAATACTAACAACGTGGGCTATGATATCCCACGGTGTGTTTTGGAGGGGTGGGTGAGCTGGTCTCTGGAAACTCCGAGGCAGCGTGACGATGTGCGGAGGAGAGCTGATCGGCCCAGCGGCACGCAGAAGATGTCCTGAGACCCATCGCTGCCACAGCTTCCACTCAGATCTGGCTGGTTTTCATATTACTATCTTTCTTGCAATTGAGATTACCGCGGGAAAAGGTGGCAGCACGTGGCTCCTTAAGGGAGCGTGCTTCAAGGAAGAAAGCAGACATATTTACACCCTTCTTAATTATAGTAATTTTCAGAAGAGATTTCTAGTGCCCATTGCAGCCAAATCAGTGCCTGATCCAGCTGCCGTGTCCCGTTATTGAACAGCCTTTGCTGAACATTGTGCTATCGAATACCACAAAGTCAAACTTACTTCAGGTAGGATGTTTTTGTAGGTGTTAACTATGGTCAGTTTTCTGGCGATTAATTTGCTTGGCGTGTTGAGAGCTGCCAAGGTACTAGCAAAGGTTTTCAGGTGGCTTTGCATGCATCTTTCCACCTGCAAGGACAGCAAATAGTTATTTCAACAGTTGTGTGATATGTTGGTACCACATAAATAACGCATCATACCCCAGGAATTTAGATACCCATGAAAAATAATAACCTACAGGAATTAAGAGCAGCATTTTCAGACACGACCCCTGATTTTGTATTTAGCAATTTACCGGACAGCAAATTTAGGAAACCGTGGTAAAATCTATAGTTTTCATTTAAAAACATGCCAGGGACAAAAAAACTTCCCACTGCCTTCGGTGGAAGTTGCAGGTGCCACTAGAAACTGGCCATGTAAAATTTAGAGGTGTCTGACACCGGAGGTATTTGTTCCTTGAAGAAAAGGAAGGTCAACCCTTCGTTAGGGCTTTGTTTCTTGCTCTTGTATCTCTGTTGAAACTAGATCAGTATTACCTTAATGAAATACAAGTAATTATTGCTACTGCTGTGAATTTTCAACCTTTCTCCACAAAAGTAAGAGGGGCTGATGCTTTTTCTCTCCCATTCACTTTGAATAGGAGATGGCTCCTACTTCTCACTTGTACTGCTCATCTCCTCCATAAAGAGCTGTTTTTTTCACTGGGTTTCAGGAAAATACAGCTCAGTGAAATTAATGGCTCTGTATGGGATAGAGACCAAATAGTAATGGTAGTTTTAATATAAACCTTAAAAAGATGTAAGTTCTAAAAGATTCGACAGTTCTAAAACTAAGGGTTCAGAGTGAATTTTTGAGGCTAATATTAGCATTGGTAGCAGCTTTCTGTAGGTTCTTGCGATAACTTTGCATTTCCCTGAGTTTCTAGAGCTGTCTTAGTGCCATCAAAGTTCTGAAGTGGAGAAGAAATTCAGGGATTTAAGGCAATCATTTTAAATAGAAGAAAAGTATGCAGTTTCTTACCATAGCATTCACAGTTACAACGGTGGGAACCTGCTCAAGAGAAAATGAAGTTAGCAACTTTGAAATAAAACTTGGGATAGAAAAGCAGCCAGGTGAAAGCCATTCAAAATACAGGAACTTACTGCACTTAAATTTAGTTTCTTCATGTCTTGGAGAACTTCTCGAATGATCAGTCCTACCAAAACCCTGGAGCCCTCCTCCTGCGGCGAGTGACTACTGGCGCTGGTGGGTCCGGTTGTCTGGAGCGGTGCTGAGCTGCAGAGCACCCCGAGACTCAGCAAAGCCACGACCTGGACCAGCATTGCGAAGTCAGCTCTGCGCTTCAGCTGGGTGAACTGTGTGTGGCTCTGCCTTGGGTTCCTTTTATATGCACAGTGCTGGAGGAAATGATTAATATCTCACCACAAACATGCTCTTGCTAAAGGGGAGGCGGGGAAGATTTACCTGAAGAATGGAATCTGCTGGTTATTCAAACGAGCAGGAGTCTATGTACTTTCTAGATCAAGAGCAATTTTATAGACTCTATACCTGAACCCCGTTGCACTATGTACTTCCAAGATGAGCTACACACCTCTTTAGTGTGGATAAAGTGTAGACAGATATCTGTATCCATGTCTGAAGATATTAGAGTATGAATTCATAGACTATCCATAGACATATATAGACAAATGTACGCACAGATGTAGATGCTGGAGACCTAAATCTTGGTTTATATTAATTCTTCAGCCCTTCCAAAAATTTGGAGGTCATTTAAAGAAAATGTACAGACTCCCCCAGAAGACTAGGGTTATAGTGCTCAACACTGTAATACTTACATCTTTTTAAGGTTTATATTAAAACTACCATAACTATTCTCTACAGTTTCTACAGGGAATTCTGTGGTTAAATTCAGGAAATATAGTGCAACTTGACTCTGAGTCAGACCAGAGATGCCAGGGTGTTGGGGCTCTTGAGAAAGGCACCGTAGCCTCAGGGGAGGTTTCCCAGCTGTCTGAGGAGAAAAACAAAACTTGAATAGCACCCGAGAAAGTTTGCAATCAAATTTCGTTTAATATGGGTAGAGCTGCCAATGCGCAGGACAAGCTAATTATGAATATCAACTAGAGAAGTTTGGTAAAGAATGATTCGGAAGCCTGCTGGGCTGTGAATATAAAAAAATCAGATTTCATAAGAACAGCTGTCCCCTAGGTTGGCATTAGAGGAAGATCAGCCATGGATGCTGGGGACCTGGCAAAGAGACGTTAGATCAGCTTTGCCCTGAACAGGACGGCAGTGGCATCTTGCACTGACTTGGTCTTGGGCTACACGTGAAGATGGGAACCAAGCCGTAGTTTTCTATGTTTTATTTAAAGTCTGAAAATATAGTTTCCATATCAGAGTGTTACCAGGATATTTATTACCTCCTGGGCTATTGAGAATACACTTGCAGGTGCTGTATGAGGTTATAGCCACCTCCTGGGAAGGCAAAGGAATCCTCTCCTCAGTATTTTCCCTGTGCCTAGCCCACTTTCAGAGCAAGTAGGAGGAGTACACGCTCTGTCATCCAGAAATTTTGTTAGGGTATGTATACTTTGCTCTTTAATCCAATATTGCTAATGAAAATCCTGACTAATGTTAGACCCAGACCAGATCCTTACAGCCGGGGCTAGGTACAACCTTGCAAGCTGATGGTGACTTGTTGCTTACCTGCTCTTTTGAGCAGTGGTATACTTAATACGTAATTTCAGTTTTTTCCCCTAGTTTGCTTCTGAAAACATGCTGTAGTCTTGGGCAAAAATTTCAATAAATGTTTTTCTACTAAGCAAAGTAGAAATTCAAAGAGCAAACTATTTTTTCCAAATATTATGTTTGACATGCTTTGCTCTGTTTGTTTGTTATTGCCCACTGGAAACTGAAAGAGGTGTTAAAATCTTTTGATCAGGCTGTGGTGTTATCCTGGCTGGATCATAGTCAAGGGGATCTTCGGGGAGGACAACGGCGCCTTAGCCTACGTGCAGGTGCTTTATTAACCTACATGTCAGGGAACTGGATGCTCTCTCTTGGTTTAGGTCCTGTGCTATCAGATACGTTCAAGTGACACGTAGTTTTGCATTTTTCCATCTCTAGGATGTATTTTGTTAAATTCACTGAACACATTCATCTCCTGAAATGTCAACCCTCCTATAACAATCTGCTTTTCTCCTGTTGTAATATGAAAGAGATTGCACTGTGACAAGCACTTTGTAGACAACACTGTGACTTTGCACAGTCTTTAAAAAATGTAAAGTTAGAGGGGAAAGGAGAAAGCATATCTCCTAAGTTAACATATTATCAAATCACATCATCAGTAAGCTTTCTTCCAGCCACATCAGTGCTCCTCCATATCTATATGTTTCATCTAAGGGGTAGTTTCCAGCAATGAGCTATAGTTTCCTCATCATTTCACTAATATTTTAGCCATGCTTAATAATTCCTTCCACATTCCTGCAAAAATCTATGACACTTGTCCGGTAATTCCCAACATTTTTAGTGCAGCTGTCAGGGTCATGCATATTTCAGGATGAATTTTTTAGCATTCTAGACACACTTCCATGCCAAGGCAGGGAACCCGGTGTGCAGGCGAGGGCTGAAGACCGGCTGAAAGCTTAGGCAGGAGGGAGAGACTGTGCAGAGAGAGATGAGTGGTCCAGGAGGAAAACCAACAGGTGTAAAACCTATCAGTAAGAACACTTCAAATACAGCAAGTGATTTACAACAGGCCAGCATAAAGCAGTTACTCATGCTGTCCTGCAATCAAGACACTCGCCAGAAAAAACGTAACCCAGTATTAAACTCTGGGGTGATAATCTGAGATAAATGCCACGACTATGACTTTTATGATTACTTTATTGGATTCAATCTAGATTGTTAGAGTAAGCAAATAGCTGCGCTGAGGAGGTTATGGAAAAACAGTGTCACCGTCTGGTGTCAGCATCCTCGCTCTGAGGAAGTGCTTCATCGGGGAAGGGCTTTTGCATTACAGGAGCTGAGACACTTACTTATGTTTCCAGGGATGTGCAGAATGGACTATCTGTCATATCTTACATTCCGCAGCCTGCTGGAATGTACCAAAGGGAGTTTGCGCATTTATAAAATGCGAAGCAGGAAAAGAAAAGAAAAGAAAAGAAAAGAAAAGAAAAGAAAAGAAAAGAAAAGAAAAGAAAAGAAAAGAAAAGAAAAGAAAAGAGAAAAGGAAAGGAAAGGAAAGGAAAGGAAAGGAAAGGAAAGGAAAGGAAAGGAAAGGAAAGGAAAGGAGAGAAAAGAAAAGAAAAGAAGAAAAGAAAAGAAAAGAAAAGGAAAGGAAAGGAAAGGAAAGAAAAGAAAAGAAAAGAAAAGAAAAGAAAAGAAAAGAAAAGAAAAGAAAAGAGAAAAGAAAAGAGAAAAGGAAAGAAAAGAAAAGAGAAGAGAAAAGAAAAGAAGAGAAAAGAAGAGAAAAGAAAAGGAAAGAAAAGGAAAGGAAAGGAAAGAAAAGAAAAGAAAAGAAAAGAAAAGAAAAGAAAAGAATCTACACTAGGCAAACATTGTTGATGTTTGTTATCATTCGGTGTTGCTTGGCTGTTTTGTGTCTGTTTTGGCCATTTGCCTCCGCAAGTGTCTCACTTTATGCCTTGTCTTCCCGAGAGCACATCACACTCAAATCTGATAAGGATGGTCCCTGTTTTATGATTCAAATAGTTCTTTTTTTTTTTTTTTTTAATTAGATTTGGGCCAGGAAACCCATGGTGCATTCCCCCCATTTGATAGGAAACCATCCTCAATGACGAGCCATTTCATTCTCTGAAGAAAACATCTTCAGACATTTCAACGTCTCAGTCTCCAGCCTGTGATGCCAGGCAGTGCCAGGAGCCCAGCCAGACCTCCCGCCTCACCCGCGAGGGCACTCAGTCTGTCAAAGAACAGTTTAACTGTGAAGAACAGATTGTGTCGCCCCAAATCCATACTACTATTTCAAAACTCGTTAATCACCTTATTTTGTAGTAGAAGAGACCGATAGGGAGTTGGTTCCCAGAGCATCCCGCAGCTCAAGCTGAGCCGGTTGCTCTATAAGCTCCTCGGCTTTCTTCTGGCCCCAGGCTGTGTTTACCTTTCTCCACTCCCAGAAATTCCCACAGGCCTCTGGGTTTTCCCAGATTGTTGGCAGTCATCCATGGTCACGCTGCAGAGAGCCTTAGGAGCTTGAAAATTCATTGCATCATGTCCTGCAGACTCAGCCACGGCTATCTTATTCAAATATACCTTCATGCTTTTTTTATGAAGACAACTGGTGGGTTTTGGTGACCAGATCTCCTGCATACATCCTACATACGTCCTGGTTTATCTTTGCTCAAAATTTCTGCAAGAGATGAGTAATAACAGCTGTGTGTTGGTGGCAAAGGAAGAGCCTCAGAAAGATAACCCAGTTACAGAGGGTTACATGGTCAGCATATAGGTTATCCTCTACAATTACATCTCAGAGTTTGGCCCATTCGATGTTTAGTATCTGTAGTTAAGGAAAATCTCCCCAAAGCCTTAAATGTCAAACTGCAATAGCATTTTGTAAAACTGTGAGCATCCAACCGCTGTGCCAACTTTCGCAATGTATGAAACTACAGATTCCTTACAAAATAACATACAAGTCCGTTCTAAGAAACCTGCAAAAGCCCTTTCTAGGAAATAGCAAACTACCAGTATTGACCTATATTGGAGAGTGGTGTAGAGGAAGATTTATGCATAGTCATCGGTGGCAATTACGTCAGCCCATGTGCTTTTTCTGTACGCTCATTCAGAGGTGCGTGGAGATGTGCAAAGTCAGAGAGGCTCTTTTGGTCATGCAGAACAGTGCTGGAAGACAAGTGGGGAGGAAGGGTGCCCTCTATTCTGACTCCAGACAGAATCTCATGTTAAAGAGATGAAATTAATTTCTCTGAACACAGCATATTGTACTAACCTTGTGCTGTTAGTATAGTACATACTGAAAAAATCCAGGTGTTTCAGTACGTAACCCAAGTTGCAAGTGAGCCCACTCCACAAACATGCAATCATGTAGGAAAGTGTTTGATTTCTTCCGTAGTGACGAGGTCACTGGAAACTAGATGGCAAAGCACAGGTGAATCAGTGGTCTGCTGTTGTACTGCAAGACATTGAGTTGCTCTCACACTCAGCTTCCCATTAAACTGAGCTGAAGATTTAATTGATTTTTGGGATGCCCACTTTCTGGCGTGAGCTTCTGAAAAAGGATAAATTTCTTCCATGCTTAGTAATCTCGGTATATTTACTCTTCTTCCAATGACTTATTTTGAAATGTGTGTATGTTTACAAACATGTAATATTTTTTCCTGGAACTATCAAGACTTACTATTGGGTGATCTTGATTAAATAATCCTGTTAATTATGTTTAATTAACCAAACTCCCAAGGGAATGAAAGAGTAACAGAAATATTTGTGTCAGAAAGTTAATTTATCTTACACAGATTTTATTTTCAGTCTGCTACGGAAGCTTTACAGATTCTTTGTCATAAAAACCACAAGTACAGATAGCAAGTGCTTTTCTGTACACTTAGTAAATCCTTTGCAAGGTCTAATCAAGACATCAAAAATGCAATGATTTGATAAGTGCTTTAACTGCTGACTCTGGTGTGCACCGAAATTCCTGTCTCTGTGAAACGGACCTATGAAAAAGTTGCTCTGAGTCATGTGAAGGTTTCCAGGTTTTAGCAGGGGTAACGTCATGGGTTTTGTCAGCCTGATGCGAGAATGCAAAGATGAGTCTTCTGCTGGGCTACAGCCCGGCTGCTTCACCTGTGTTTGCCATCCGATCACCAACTGCATTTAGGCAAGTTTATTCAGACAGTAAAAAAATAAGCCATAACATCAGGTGTGTTGCATGGGTCAGTCTGGGTCTTCCCAATGCCTGGCAGAGCCTGAGGTCTGTCCTCCCATCCAGGTAACCTTGCATCCCCTTGGGATCCTGAGTTGAGGCCAGGACAGGCACGCTTTGCTCTTACATGATTTTGCTCCCACGTGGCCAAGAAGTACCTCAAGGTATTTTGTGATAGTCTGTGTAGTGACTAGAAGAACTCATTTATTATCTCTGCTTTTCTTGATTTTTTTTTTTTAATTTGCAAACTCATAGTAAATGTGGTGCATTTGGTTGTGGCTGTATACAGAAAGGGAAGTACAGTGAGGGCTTATGTTTATAAATACTTTCATGACATGGGCTTCAGATGGCTGCATCGGCATTACGTGAGTGCGAGACATTGTCAATAGCACTAGGGGGGGAAAAAAGCCCATGATCACGAGCAGACCACAAACACAAATCAGGGAAGGCCCATGAACTAGATGTGGCAGACAAGAATGATTTAAGTACAGCAAGTAGTTTGGGCTATTTTACATAACAAGTGCAAAACACAATTCAAATTATTGATGACAGTCTGATGATTGTCAGATCACTGTCAATGATGAGTGTAAAAATCAGTCTTTTTTCTTCCAAATCCATTGTGATTTGGCAGGCAGCGTTAGATGTGCTGGGACACAGGCGGCGGTGGGAAGGGACTGGAAACTCCTCATTCCCAGTGGTGGTGAGCTGATGGTGCTGAGCAGACATCAAATGGCAGCTGGTGGTTTCTGTTTCGGAGGAAGGATGCCGCCTATGCACAGTAACTGCAGAGAGAATGGAAATTTACGTTTTAGAAGTTCTTGTGGATTTATATATGAATATCTTTCATGAAATGAACCTTCAAGCTCCAAGAAAGGAATTGTCAGTGTAAAGCCACAGGTGCTGATGGGATCCTTGTAGCCAAGGGTTTTACCTGGGCATTTTTTCCAGGTTTGTAGTAGTCTGGGATACAAGTGACCTGATAACAGATTGCACAAATCTGACCCCGTCTTCTTCTGTTGTCTGTGTAAGGAATCCTTTTACCACTTTTTATACCTTATTGCTAATAAGACCAAAGTTGAACACTCAGAAGCTTATCTTAAGGGTCTTTTCCAACCCAAATGATTCTATGATTTCTAAGCAAGAAAATCCAAAAATGAAATTTGTTTATGTGGCCATGAATTGGTCTCCTTACATTGTGCTTTCAAACTTTCTTTAGTTATATTTTGTATATTTTTTCCCCTGAAAAATTTGTTCAGGCCCTACTTTGCTCAGGGTGGACCTTTCCTGGACTGCAGCTGTTGTCTTTTCTAACTTCTAAGTGGTTGCTTTGCAACCTTAATAATCCTTTCAGGCAGTTTTTTCCTACCTAATTTTGAGGGCTTTTTATCAAGTAAATCGAAAACCAAAATCCCAGGCACGGTACCTTGTGGAGTCATAGTGATACCAGCGTGGTTAGAAACTCGGTGACCTGCATATAAGGCCACAGAGATTTCAAACAGAAGGTCATTTTTATGTTTTCAGTCTCACTAAGCAACTCTTTTTACTTAGTCCTATTTTTAGAAACTACTGAACTGATATCTTCAAGATAAGCTCCCAGTCAGTGTGGAAAATTTTGACCTGGTGATTAAACATTGACAAGACTTTTGGCTAAAAGAAAATGACAGGCAGTGTGTGAGGCTCCCTGGTAAAAGGGAAATGGTGCATCTTTCGAAAGTGCATTACGAGAGAGCATCACGTCCCACTTGGTAAAACCAGTGGGATTCAGCACGACAGAAAAAATACCTGCGGCTGTGTGGGAGCTGGTGATGCAGCCCAGGACACCCAGCACCCAATGAGTCCTGGCAGCGCTGCCTTCGTGCTGGCTCCGCGTCTGTCCCCGCTTTTGGCCATTTTTTGTACCACAAACTATACTTACTCTTTATCCATCTTTTTCATGGGAATCCCTAGAAAAATCAAAATAACTCTCTTATAGGTAGTCTTCTCACTTATAGGCAGTCTTCAGAGAAGGACAAAGATCTTCCAACCTGTTTTTCCCTGGGTTTATTCAAGTTACGGGCATTTAGCTATCAACTCCAGCTTTGTGCACTGGTCAGTATATGATGAATGTCCCTTTTGCTTTAACATCTTCCTTTTCCTCACTGACAGGAAAAAGAAATTACATTTTTCTGTTTCAGGTGACTGACTGAAAAGCAGCATGAGTAATACTGGAGAAATCACCACAGTTCCACCACTGTTTGGTTTTGTAGTTGGCCAAAACCATGCGTGAAACTGAAAACAGAAGATCCTGCGAGATGGCAAAACCTAACCTTACCCCTGGGGACACATTTCATCTTCCCATCTGGAGCAAGATGGTGACCAGCCATGCTCCAGCTACTGCACGGCTGCAGGCAGGACTTTCTCAGGCAGAAGGTTTTCCATGATCAGCGATGTCTTAATGACAAAAATGCCAAGAGTCAGAGGTTAAAGAGCCCCGGATGAAGTCTGTGGAGCAAAGTGTCTCAAAGCGCTCTGCGGTTCCCCAGCAGCTGCAAGAGACCTGCTTGGAAGTTTAATCACATCCTTTGGAAGTTTCCGACATTTCCAAATCAGCTGAGAGGAACATCAATGTTTAGAATTGCTATGCTATTTTTAAACAAAAAAAAGAGACCATTTATCTCTCACTCTTTTCAAACAATTTTTTCTCTATGCCTCCTAGATCGCTTTCCCCACAGAGCTATGGAGACGGTGGTACGCAGCCCCTGTCCATCGGTGTGTGCCGAACAGGCCAGGGTGCACGGCAGCATCCCCATGGCTGCAAGCAGACTGATGGCAACAACGCAGGGCTGAGAAATCAAATATATATCAGAGTCCGGTTATTCAGCGGAGAAAAAGAAGGGGGAGATTTCAGGTGGCTGTGAGTATTTCAGTCTGGTTTTCCTCACTTGGGTACTGAGAAATAGGTTTCTAGATCTCATTTGATCATCTAATAAACTGCATTTCAGTACTTCTCACCCTTGGGAGAAGAGAAGTAGGTTCTAGGGGTAAGCATGTTCTTTTAAAGCAGACAGTGCCTTTATCACCGTTAGCCAGAAGTGTCACAGGCAGCACAACATCCTTTTTGCTCCAGTGCTGCTGGCTGGCAGCTCCAGCTGCTCCCGCTCTCCTCCTCTGTAAGGGAGAGGGAAACATTGCTCTCCAGGGAATGGCTTGACCTGGCTTAGGAGAAGATCTTGAGCTCTCTTGTGTGCTTAAAGGCAGCTGCTTTAACCTTCAAGAGGTGTTTTCAAAATACTGATGTAAATGGAAAGTTAAAGCCTTCTATGGATTTCTTAGACCTTCTGATTTTCACATCTGTATCATCGGTCCCCAGCACTGCAACACTTCCCTTGTGTTCAGCCACCAAAGCAGCTGCTCAGCTGGGGCATGTTTCTGCTTCTTGACTAGGAAAGTCTGAAAAATCTGTGTCAATAGCTACATCACAATTTTGACGTGAATTCGTATAGGCACATGAAAACAGAAATACTGCCTGAAACTCTCAGTACCACAGGGGGGAAAGACCTAAAACCAGAATTTACCTGTTTGCGTTTCTGCTTTTCTCTCATAGAAAGTATACCAAAATAATTCACACTTTTTCCTGCTAATTTTATCCATTTTTCATTTCGCTAACTTCCTCCTTTTGGTCTCACAGCCATTATTTCAAACTCCGCTCAAGTCAGCCTGAAGCTGTATTGCTAATTGCTCCTTTAAGAAAATTGTCACCAAAACATGTGTGAATAAGCACCGTCCCATGGAATAATTTAGGTAACTGCTGAAGACCAAGAAATAGGAGGGTATATGAGCATAATTTTGAGGTTTCTCACAACTCCACAGTCATTTCCAGTGTCTCCTTAGATGTCAAAGTCTGCTGATGTTTCAGCTCTCTGAGCCCAGTGTTTGCAGAAACGGTTACCCCCGCTTCTGTAGAGTCTCCAGTTTGGGCTGTATAACCTGAGACAGTTTCTGAAACATCACCCTTTGTACTAAAATTGACACAAACAATGCCCGAGTGCCTCCAACTTCACTTTCACCGAGAACATCACTGTGTTTGTGACTACGGATTTGCAGGTGGAAAGACAGGTTTTGAAAATATGAGCATGGATTTTGGAGCCCTCCACAGAAGAGCTGCTTCATTTCTAAATTATTTAATGGTGGCTAGTGGCTCACATCTTACTGGCTTCCAGTCTGGTGTGATTTTCTGGCTGGTTGTAACCTCGCTGTTTGGCAGCACCATCCCTTGTTTCTGTTGCCATCACAGCAGTGACCTGAGCTGAGTTACCATCTCTTCTGCTGGTTTAGCTCAACAGCTATATTCCTAATGTCATTAACAAAGTCAATTCATTTTCTGTTGTATATAGTGAATGTATTAGCTTCTTGCATATACTTCAATGTAAATGTCTACATGTAATTAATGAGTATGTGCTGGCTTTCAGCTTTTTGAGCTTTTGCATTAGAACATACTAACGTTACCAAAGAACGTAAGACTCGATGTGCTAGTCTGTCATTGCCCAGTGTCCTATGAGCAGCAAGTGGATATTTCAGGAAATGGTTTGAGACACAGACTGTATAGAAAGGTCCTTCCCTACCGTGTCTTCCTGACACCTGGCCCTTGGCAGCATAGGAAATCTCTGAGACAAGTGTTATATCCCCGTTGTTGAATGTAATGCTACAAAAAGTGTTATGATCTGTGAATTTGTGTAACCTTTCTTTGAACTTGCATAAAGATTTTCTTTCCATTATACTCCACAGCAATTAACCTTGTGGTTTAGCTAAGTTTTAAGTAAGAATGTACTTCTTTTTTTCCTTTTTCTTTTTTTTTTCCAAGCTGCTGTCTGCCAATTTCATTGAATGCTTTTCTGGTTTTCATATTTTGAGAAGTAATGAGTTACCACTTGCAATTCACCTTCTTCTTGCCTCTCCTGGTTGCAAAGCCCAGGGTGTCCTTTTCTGCCACTCCTCTTCCCAGTGTCTCCTGCTCAGAAAGCTCCTCTGTGCCCCCAGTCACCCCTGCACCCCCTTGTACTCTGTGGTGCCCTGTCACAGATGGAGCGAGCAGACCCAGAAACAGTATTAAGGATACAGCCACCACACACAATGCCTTTTTTCTTTTTTATACTCCAATCACTTCCAAACAATTTAGAATATTTTATTAGCCTTTCCCACAGCCTTTCCCACAACTGAGCTGACGCTGTTGGGGACGGTCCACAGTGATCCTCGGCTGAGTAAGACTCATGTAGAGCCCTTTGCTATTTTTAGTAATGTTATGTTTCCCATGTGCATGTCTGTGCTTACCAACACTGAAATTTCTGTGCTGTTTTCTTGCCCAGTCACTCATCGTTGTGAGACCCTACCAGGATGCCTCATACTCAGCTTCAGAGAGTACTTGGCACTCCATGCTTTCTCACATTACATCCGCCTCCTTTTCCAGAGGACATTAAGCAATGCAGGTCTTTTATACTGTTAATTCTGGCTTTAAACCCTGCTGATGTCACATGCTCTTGAGAGTAATTCCTCTAAATTAATTGTCTCATGCAATGGCATTTTCCCTTTGACTGAAGTGATCCAAACCCCTTAGCACTTTGATTTTATTTATGTCCCCTTTTTGTGCATTCAGTTCTGCATCCATGCATTCAGACTAAGATTCTTTTCTATTACATCCATTTTATTAGACCATACAGTATATTTTACTCCCTTGCGAGATATAATTTTTGATTCAAAATATTAATTGAAGATTTACTATTTCACAGCCACTTTTGCTGTTACCTGGGTAAACAGTGATTTGTTCTTTCTGTGTGGCACAAACGGGCTCCACGCTGATGCTCCTTACAATACTTCTAAAGTGCCTGCCACTGTCAGGGTCAGCTCTGATATTCATACCTCTTTTCTCTTTCATTTTGAACAGTTTTCTAAATTCTTAGCCTTGCTATTATAAAAATTACATGACCTATCCATTCTATCTTTTAATTAAACCAACACAAATAGGCATCTGGCTATTGATCATGGCAGGAAGGCAAATGACACCAAAAGCCCTGATAGACCGGCTTAAATAGCTCGTTGTCTGCAACACAAACACTTGTTTAAAAGACGCTCCATTTCAGTACAAGCTAAGTATATAAAATCGTGAATTAATGTGTGTGAGAGAGAGAGTAATAACAAGTTATGTAAAAGGCATTTCACCCTCTGCTCTCCATGGGCGATTTCTGCAGCTCTTTGACTTCGGTTGCTTTTACTGGCGTTGGCCCTGTCCCCGGCACCGTGTGTCTGTCTGCATGAGCTACCGACAGCAGATGGCAGCTTCCTCAAAACCAGAGGGGCAAAAGGGATTGCTACAGGAGAAAACAAAGCAGAAAGCTCATTGCCCTGCTCTGGCAGTCTGCTGCTGTTGGCAAGGTCGCATCGTTGATCAATGGCAAAATTCGGCCATGAGGGCATCTCTCTCCTCGCCTAGGTTGGGGAAGCAGAGGGCTTTGTTTCTCTGTGCAGCATTTACAGCTCGAAAGGAGCCTGGTGGCTTTTTGAATGATAGGATCGACACCTCACTGAATTACTGGTGTGAACAGTCTGTCACTTCAGAGCCACCGTACAACCTCGCTGCCCACACAATGCCGCAATACTGCCGTTAACAGGTCTGCATCCGCTTCCCCTTCCCCTGCCTCCTGATGTCCATCCATGGGCTGGGGAAGAAGGGAAAGTGAAGCACAGGTAGTTTTACAGTTAGTATAAAATCATTATACTCTGGTGAATTCTCCATCCAATATCTGTGTCAAAATTATTTAATATATATAAGTTATCCTTTAAAACTCCACTTAAAGTTGAGGAATTCCCATCAAAATACCGTGAAAAGATGGCACTTTCATATGTGCTCAGGTATTGGCTTTGTCATTTACTTACTTTAGAGGTGTGGCTCAGTAGCCACAAGCCGAATCACAATATCTGTATTTCTCCATTATCCAAATCCAAAGAGAAGAGCTTTTTTCTAATGAAAGTGCAAAGGTCATTACAATGTATATTTGTATTTATATAAAGGGATTGATGCTTTACTCCCAGTCTGATGGAGGTGTAACATAATTTCCTTCAATAAAATGAATCCTTACTGACCACAGCAGAAGTGTGACCAGAGCTTGCTCCTGTTTGTTGACAGGATCCTTTTGGATTCAAGCTGTAAGTATGTCCTCTAAGCCAGAAGAGGTTAAGCTGAATATCTCTTGTTTGCCTTATGTGATTTCAGCATAGCTGGCATGAAGGGTTACAAGATTAAATGAGTTCTGTCCAATTCCAATATCTTAATTTGTTGCATAACAACTATAAAAGAACTACTTGTTTTCTCGTTTCTTACTGTAATGTAGGAAGAGCAGGACTGGGATTTGGTTTTTCTCAAAAAGCTCTTGTAAGTTTTTGCTTTGTTTTTGCAGCTGGAGCCTCTGACTGGGGCAGCAGCAGAGCAGCAGTGGCACCCATGCTCTCCTTGCATAACCCGGCCAGAAGTAGCTCAGAGAGTTCATGATGATGAATGGATGTTAACAGAAACCAAATTAATAAACTAGGTCATCATACCATTTCTAATCTAATGCCTGCTGGTATTTTTTATCCTCAAAAATGAAATATTCTATTTTTCCTAGTTTGCATAGGCAATCAATTGATTTTTCCTGCGATTAGTTAAGTAGAGGTTTTGTCCCCAACCTTGTCCTTATAGCCAGGAACATTTTTGGCCCTAAGGTCATTCATCTCAACTAACAGTCATGCATAGGTTAAATCTAATGAAATTAATGAGATGTATTAAAAATTTGCACTTGGTAAATTGCTTCAGAGTCCAAGAATTATAATTTGTGTGTATATATATGCATTTATAGAATGAAATGTCTTTACTGTGAGAGTTTAACAGATAAAAGACAGTTAATCAGTGCTGTTACAGTATCATGTGGGGCCTTCGTTATGCCAAGTAGCTGAAGTCAAACGTTAAGAGACAGCTCTTGCTGCAGAAAGTTTTTAACTGTCAGAGTCCTGAGGGCACTAACAAGCTTTGATGGTCCTGACGAGACTCAGCTGGGCTCCTGCCCACACCCCTCCCATGGGCCCAGGAGCCCATTTAAGCTCAGTCCCAGGGACCTTTACTCCTCCCTTGTATTGCAGGAATGCTGGTCTCCAGACAGTCATAGCCATGCCTGTGTTTGGTCATGGGCCCTGCTGATTTGGACCCCAACCTGTGGATTGACTTCCTGACCTTGGACCTACCTCATCACCACACGGTTACCTGATGGGCTGGGGTCTTGGCTGACCCCCAGTTGCCACCCTGAGGCCTGTCCTGCTTGCTGTACTTGATACCACAGGACTGCACCCTGGCTGGTGAGGTTGGATGTGTTATTGTGCTCTGAGCTCCCCATATCTTAGGGAGCAGACAGCCCTCTCTGTGCCCTGACTGCAACTCTACGCTTGCCAGTAAGGTAAGGTACACACTGACAGAAATGTAGTTTAGATGAGAGCTGCTAGCAAATCAAAATGCTCTGCAAGCTAATATGAGTAATACAAAAGCTGAGAATGCTTTAGGCACCTGTGTAGTGGTCAGAGGAAGGAACTGTTTCTATTGACTCGAGGCAAGATTTACCTTTGACTTCAAAGGATTGACCTTGTCCATTTAGCCGAAATACCTTTCTCTAAATCTTCAAGGTCAGGCAGGCAGGGAGAGTTGGTGCCATACAGCATGTTTGTATAGCTTTCAGCAGCAATTTGTACTGTTCTCCTGGCTATGAGATGAAAAATATACTTATTGTAATGTCAGTCCTGTCACTTCATCCTGATTTGGGCTGCCAAATGGCACCGGTCTGTGTGCTGTCCCTCTGGTAAGTACGTCCTCTGCTCATCCTGAACACACATGCTGCCCTCCAGCCCCCAGTCAGAAGCCCACATTCATCTGTGCGAGATGACCATTGGGAAATACAGCATGGACCTAATTATCTGGACCTCGTTATCTTCTCTTCCATAGGTAGGAGAAAAAGAAAAAGGCTGAAGAGGCTGGCGCAGAAGTGGAAGACGGGGAAGGAACAAGCGCGACTTCTAGGGTAATATCTTCATCAATGTTGCCGTCTCTAATATCGACAAGTAATACGGCACACGGGAGGGAGCCCATCGCAAATGCCAGGGATTTAACGGGCCAAAGGGTGGGTTCAGTAATTAATTACTGTGAGAGTGATGAGGGAAGGCGCGGGCGGCAGCCGGCCGGGGCCGCCGCTGTCCGTGGTGCTGGAGGCGCCGCCGCCCCCTGGGCGATCGCTGGGGTCCCGGCCCCGGCCGCCACCGGCCTCGTCCTTCCATCTGGGAAACCGGCCGAGACAAGGGGCTAACACAGAGGAAAGGGCTTCGTGTGGGACATCAGGACTGTGAGTGGTCAGGAGTAGTCGAGAGAAAGGTGGAAGGCACCTGAGGAGCTTTACGGGAAAAAAAAAAGATTCTTCCTCAGGCGCGTTTTTGCATTGCGGGTCTAAAAAAAACCCTATCTTAACTTTCATCGCGTGTACTGGAAAAGTACCTTAACCCTTTCCGCAGATATTTGACATATGGGTTCTTGTAAGCCTGTCAGCTACAATTTTAGAAAGTGGAAGTTGAGAAGTGAACTTGGATGAGAAGCCCAGGCAGCCGATTTAGACTCACCTGTATTATGACATGCCGGAAGTAGGCAAAACAAATACCTCAACTGCAGGAAAAGCCATGATGAGAAAGTTCACACCCTTCTAGCCCTGGGGCAATCCAACCATGAGATGGAAAGCCACAGGCTTTCCAGGTTTCACTGTTATCAAAATCAATTATTTCTAAACTGATGACTCACCAAAACCTTCTCATGCTTTTAGACATGGCAGATTGGATGACTGTGGTGGATTCCTGTTCTCCACAATTCACCTTAAGGTACAGATAAAAAGGTATGTGGCTTCTCTTTGCGCCCAAACAGCAGTGCTGCTAGTAATAATGAGAACTGGTTGACCAGTTCACCTCTAATGACCAAAGAAAGGATCAAGAAGAAAACTCAAGGAGTAAATATAACCTTCAAAGCAATGTAAATTAAAAAAAAGTTCCTGCCCAGGAACAGAAATCAAGGAGCTTTGAACAATAACAAAGGGAAGGGGGGTTTCTGCTCACAGTCAACTGGACTGGGACATTTTGCAGCTGGGCGTGTTAAGGTTTGATGTTAGACTAGCTCACTTGGCAATAGCTAATATAAAGCTCCAAAAAGACACTGAGAGATGATGGAAACTGTTCAAATACCTTTGTGATCAACACAAAAGGAAAGCTGAAATAGCATCCTGAATAGGTATGATCTTTACTTAGCAGATTCTTGCATTGACTCCCTCAATAAATGCTGAATTACACGAAGAAAGAATGATCTTAAAATCAGAGTTCTGCAATGAAATGATAAAGAGGGGGCAAGGTTATATTCATAAGAAACCAGAAGGGCAGACAGAGCTGCTACTGAAATATGGGGGAGTGCTGAGTCACTCTGCATAAAGTGCTGCCATAGTAACTATTTACCAGCTGGTTGGGAATGAGGAGAGACTGAAAAACCTGAAATAAAAATCTGACAAGTTGCAGCTTGAAATGTATTACATATCTTTTAAAAAGATTTAACAGAATGGAACACTTTCTAAGTTTGGGGTTTTTTTTTTATGTTAGTGTTACTTGGGGCAATCAGATTACATTAGACTATTGAATAGACACATAAAAGTATTCAAGCAAGAAATAAGAAACTGGTATTTCTTCTCTGATAGACTAATGTTATTGCACCTAATTGTGAGAGCAAGTAGGAGCCACTGTGGATTTGTTTATTCACAGTGAGGTGCTATAGTGCAGATTCACTATAACCCAGCCCTGGCTGTGAGGGAACACAAAGCAGAGGGTTCTTGTGGCAGTAAGAGGTTTTGGGGTGAATTGGAAAACTTAGCCTAGTTTAGAGAGGGGTGTAAGCTCAGATTCCTTGGCCAGTCCTTTCTGATGTCCTCTGCTCTGGCTATTAGGAAGAAGCTGTTGGCCTGTGGCTTAAATTTCTTGCTGGCTGGAGGTGTGCCCTCTGCAGGAGAGACGGCTCTGTGGCATAGTAGCAATTCGGGGCACTTCTGTGACTCATAACATTCTGGGTGGTTTCTTACTGTGGAAAGTTTCAGCAGCATCATGACAGGTGTCTGTCACCGTGACACCTCTGAAGACAGAATCTCCATTACTGTCATCCCAGATGAGGGACACTAAGCGAGAGCACTTAAACTGGCTGCTGTTGAGGTGTGAACAACTTCAGAAGACGGAGCAGCTGGACCTTTTGATGACCAATTGGGCTGCGTTTGCCTTGGGCTCTAGCGTACGGAGAAGCAGAAAGCTATCAAAGGTTTTAAAGTCAAGACTTAGAAAAAGGTTCATGAGAACTTCTCAGAGAGGCAGGAAATCTGTGGTAAAACACAGGAAGTCACTTGTCTTTTTTTAATCTGCATAGAGTTTGGAGGAGCTGCTGCCGGAGATGAGGTCAGGAAAGCTCTTCTTTGCAGATCATAGGCAGACACCTTGCAGCTCCCCAAGGCAAGGGCATGGAGGTCCAGGTGGTGTTTTGTGTCAGTGATCTTCATTCCTCCTATGTCAGATGGAGGAAAAGTGTTTTCAGGACTCATTGTGAAACTGTATGTGCAAATCTGTTTGCTTTAAACCTATTTAGTGGAGTTTTGGGTGCTGGTGCACTTCAACCAGTTTCTACTGGTCCCTCAGCTTCCCTAAGGAAGTATTGTTTAAAAAGATCCATCTCCTGAAAGACCAAGACATCCCATATCACTAGGACAACTTAATTTGTCCTATCAGTGAACTTCAGTATTGTCACTTCTAGCTAACAGAGGTTTTCAGGATCCCAGAAGCAGGGCTCAGCAAATGACACTGGTGGTTCAGGGAGGAGTCTGGGCTTGCTTAGACACAGGGACTCTAGGATCTGGGTAGCCTGCAGATGAGACACACTAAGAGCCTTCCAACACAATTTGCTGCAGGGATGAAGGTAAATAGTGGCAAAGAAACTGTTCTTCCTTATCAAGAAAGAGAAGGGCGTAGGAATAGGCTAGACAAAAGTTCTTAAGTAAAATAGATTGTGCAGTATTTAATCTATAATCTGTTTTACTCAAGTAATTTGTTTGATTTGATTTTATGACAGCAGGTGTAGCTGAAGTCACAATTGTTGTAGAGGCATTTACCAAGGGAACTGTAGTCTGAAGAATGAGATCCAGTTGCCTTTGGTTCCCAGCTCACTTGTTAGCATGCTTGATGATGTTTTTCTGCCTTGAGACCATGGATCTTGGAAGCCCAATAGCCCTTGAGTAAAACGGATGTGGCAATTTTCTAACAGCTTTCAGAAGTGGGCAGTGGTGACACTAACACAAGTGACATCAGTTTTAGTCAGCTGCTGGTCCTCTGTACACAGGAAATTTTTTGAAGTCCTTTTCATAGTGAATCAGAGAGGAAACCACATTGGGAAAAATTGATTGCCATGAAGTGGAAATTCTTTATTTACATCAACTTCATTCTCACCTTTAAAAAAACCAAAAGCCTTTATCTTCAAAGGAAGAGTGTGCCCTGGACAGCTGTAACTGTACCTGAACTAGTGCTAATTCTTGGTACAGGCAGGGAAATTTTTGGTGTATCTTGGTCCATGCTCATGAAGAGTTAATCAGCTGCATATCACAGCTTTGAGCAAGAGGTTCTGCCTGCTTTGCGGATCTGCCATGTCAGTCACTCAAAAGGCTGGAAAAAAAGATGCTATTTTCTGCCTCTTGCCACTCCAGTCCTGTTTACCCCACTGGCACTGTGATTGCCAGAGGGATGCAAGATGTGGTCTCGCCACTGGTGCAGCCCTTTTAAAGCCTTTTTCTGCAAAGCCCTTCTTGTACCGTGGAGCTTGGAGATTAATTTTTCTACAGCCGGCTTCTCCAGGGGAAGATGGAATTGCTAAGAATGCAAATCTGCTATTCCCCCTCCATGTAGTTAGTATCACACACGCAGTTTGTCTTTTTGGTTTTTAGTAGCCATTAACTGTATTTTAAGATGTTAAAATACCTAGAAGCAATGCCGATCTGCTGATGAAGCCGTAGGTGTTTCAGCATCTGCTGCTCGGGGTTTTTAGGACCGCTCCCGTGCAGGTCAAGGTCCAGCGGCAATTTCATCGGCCAAAGGCGAAAATAACAACCACCGCGGAGTAAAGTTTCTCCCCTTCCCCTCCCTCCTCCCCCTGCTCTCCCCAGCCGCTGATGCTCCTCACCCTCCCGAGGGAGGGATGCTCCCGCACCCCGGCCAGCATCCACCGCCCCTTTTAAGAAGGATGGCGAGAGGAGGAGGCTTGCTAAAAATACCGCCCTATGCTGCGGGAGCGTGCGGGACCCGGCGGGCCGGGCCGCCCGGGTGCGCAGTGAGCGCGCAGTGAGCGCGCCCGGGTGCGCAGTGAGCGCGCAGTGAGCGCGCCGCAGTGCGCGGCTGCACCGAGCGGGCCGCGCCGCAGGGATGCTCGCCCCGCTCCTGGGCTCCGCGGGCTCCGGCTGGCTGCTGCTGGGTGAGTGCTTCCCCCTCACCACCCCCCCCCCAAAAAAAAAACCGTCCCCCCCCACCCCCTCCGGCTCCTCTCGCTGCTTCCCAGTTCCCTTCCCCGCAGCGTGCGGGGAAATACCGGCCCGGAGCCCTCTGACACCAGCTCTGCTTTCCAGGCTCCCCCCCCCCCCCCCCCCTAGCTCCTCGACCCTCTCCCCTGCGCCGGAGTCAAGGGTATTTTCAAAGGTTTGGAAGGGAGAAGGCAGGCGGGAGCGCGCACTGGATAGCAAAGATGGCAAGGGGATACGGTGCTGCATGCGTGCGAGTCGGCCGCCGGCACAATGAGATGGTGTTGCACGGCGGTACAGCCAGCTCAGCTGAAAATGCATTACATAATTCCTCTCAAATCATCCTGCCGGTTGATTCGGTCGGGCCATCTTCGGCAAATTCGTGAGGGAGCTTTGTTTGTAGGGGGTATGTGAAATAGGGCAGCGCGCTTGGACGCGCGTGTGTGTGCGCGCGCTTGTGCGTTACAGCTGTTGGGCAGGGGGTGATGGTGAATCCCATTGTTCCGTGGGCAGGAGGTAACGATCCAAAGTGTGTCCGGATTAGAAAATTATTGCAAGTCTGAAACAGGAGGTTCTCTGTAAGGTGTTTAAAGGCTCAGCTTGATCTTGATCTGCTGCACTGATTCAAAATCAAGTCCTTTGAACCGGTGTGAAGTGTCTTTCCTAAGGAAAGGTAACGTTCAATGTCTGTGCTGTTTCCCCCTTTATCTGTCAAACAGCTTTCCTCTAGACAGGCAGACTTGCAAGGGGAAGAAGTACAAAGGGCAAATGATTTTAGAAGACAGCATCTTTGCATCATTAGGTAAATATTCTCGGGGGGGGGGAGGGTTGCCAAGAATGGAAAACATTGTAATTATTTATGTTCGTATCTACTCGCTATTTTTGATTATGAAAAGGGATGTTTCACACTGAAAAAAATGGGAACCTAGTATCACTGGCCTGAATTTTGTCTCTGAAAATATCCTGGTGGCTTCCGTTAAAGTCAGTGGGCTTACAGCTGCTTATATCAGCAGCTTGAATCAGCTGCTTTTGAACTGTAGCAAAACTCATGTAGCGCAAATATGGCCCGAAGGGAATTACGTGGGTGAATCAGAAAGCAGGACTTGGCTCGGAGGCTGCAGGCAAGTGTTTGTTACAGTATTTTGGGCCCCAAGGCCTCAGGGACTGCTCTCGGCTCTGTTACTGGATGTACCAAGCTTGTTTATGACAACGGGAGGAGAACTGGGCCTGCTGGGAACGGGTCTCCTGTGCGAGCGCCTGCTCTGAGGCCTCCACGTCCACCCTGCGGTATTGATCCCTGTGCCTCCCACCTCGGTGTTTACTCTGCTGCGTCCAAACACATCTCCCTTGTGCATCCAGCTATCCCGAAGTGTGTGTCCGTTCAGGTGCGGCTCTGACTCATGGCTTCCCTTAACGCCATGCTCATCTTATTTTAGTGTGGACCGTGACTTTAGCCCAACGTTTTGATCTACAGAATAGGTGCCCTGGGAAGACAGATGTATTGTTATTGCCATTTGCAGCGGCACTCTGGGGAGCAGCCGAGGTGGATATCAACACAGGTCACCTGTGGGAGATGGATCCCACTGGAGAGGCGAGGGCCCTGCCTGACCCGGCAGCGTGGCACTTGCTCAGCCGTGTGCCCGTGGTTGCTGCTGTCACGCACGGTCTCGGTTTTCTGGTGGCCCCATCCCCTCAGACACCGCTCCGTGCTGCAAAGGAGTCACAGCGGCTGTGCTGCTTTACTGAACAAGGGGCTCCTCGGCTGTCACAGCCCAGCGCGGTGCTCTTGTTTGTTTTGAATTAATTTCTGGCATCGTTACAAAGGTTTTGACTAGTTGAGAACAGGTCTATAATGTTCACCTCAATGAAGTAGTGGTAGAAGTCAGAGAGAGACAGAGCTACTTATTTCCTAATGTGCAGGCTGGGATGGTCTGATGGATGCACAGAGTGATCTAGTAAAATAAAACAAACAAGCCCAACAACAAATCCCCCTGGGGATTTGCACATTGGGCTGATTTGGTTGAAGCAGTACAAGGTTAGAGTTTACCCCTTGCTCCTCTCCCCTTCAGTAAAAGTAGGAGGTCCCAGAGACCCCTCTGCTCTTCTCTTTCCCCCTCATTTCATGTGACTGCAGCCCTGAGCCGCTCACCCGCCCCGTGAGTCCTGTCTTACAGCGAGGAAGAGGAGGGTTTGCTCTCCTGACTCCTGGCAGCTGCTGGAGGCCCCGGCAGGCACCCGTGTGCGGAGGCACAAGAAGGGAATTCTGCCGTCACGGTGTCCCTTCTCCTCCCTGGCACCAGCACATCTCCAAATATTTCAGTGCATGTTTGCAGAGGAAGCAGGAGGTTCATCTGGTGTTGCAAGAGACTTCTACAGTCCCTCTTCTGAACCCGGCTCTCGCGCTGTGACACAGGAGTCCTTGATGATGCCCTGAAATTCAGGTCTCTGGATAAGAAATATTTCCTGCTGTGCTTTGTGTATGAAACAGAGCAGACGCCCAAGGCTGCTTAGACCAGCCCGTGGAGTGCTGGCTGCTGCACAAGAGGCAAAGCCTGCGTTATTTGATGAGGTATATTTAGTTGCTTTTATTCTCCATCCCTCTATTACTGCTCCATTTGAACAGTTGCTAGATACCATCAAAAGGATAGAGTAAATGTGTTTGGATTTCCCTGCTTGCTTGCAGGGAAAGACAGCACATAGCAATTTTTCTCTGCTGCTCTGGACTAATCTAGACATTTATTTGATTCTTGTCTCCACGCTACTATGGATATTACAAATATATTCAAGTAATGAAAAAAAGGAGAAAATCTTTGAAGACAGATGGTAAACTGAATTAACTGAATACCCACAGAAATAGGAAAGCTGACTTGGGGGAAAGCCAGGAACAAAGAAATACAACATTACATCAGTAAGAATATAATTGCCGTTGTTTTGACGTCACCAAACACTGCAGAGCACCACAGGGTTTAAACCTTTCCTTGTTATTACATTTCTGAGAGCTCTTGGAGAGAAATGCCAGCGTCTTTCTTCTTCATCACTGCAGGGTTGCAACCGGCACCTGAATAACTTGTAGCTAACTAAAGGCAAGTCCGGGCGAGACTGAAGAAGCAATGGTAGGTAACACTACAGAGGCATTTACCTCTCGATAGATGTGCAGGCATCCAGGGCAGCTCTTTTCCCGTGGCTTTTTTCTTGGCTTTGCTAGATTATTTCTTCATACAGACCCAAACAAAATTATCGACTTAATCACCCTCTTTCTGATCAGAAACAAACAGGAAAGAGGAACATCTATTAATACAATTTTTTATTTTTAAGTGCTCTGCATGTGTTCTTTGGTGATGGATCAATACAAGTAATGAGTTTCTTCCATCACTGCTATTTATGTCTCTTGTGCTATGGTGCGAAGCCAAAGCCCTGCAGGTCCTTGGCACCGGGGTCCCTCTGTCCCTGCTGCAGGTGCCAGGAGCACGGGCAGCTCTGAGGAGGGCCACCCGCAGTGCTCCCCTCCTGCAGCTCTCCGGCCTTGGCCCCTCCGGACAAGATACCAGTGTCCAAACTGCTTTGGCCTCGCTCCTCCTCTCCCTCTGAACAGGAGGGCTTACAGCACTAGTGAACCTAGATACCCTCCTACCCTGGAAACCAGTCAAACGCAGTGAAGTAAGGTATACCAGGGAGCACGTGGCTTTAAAATATGGATAAATATGCTTGAAATATATCTGTAAAATCCATGAAACCCCAGTGGGAGCCCTCGCGCTCCGTTCTGCACTTTCCTGTAGTTTGCTGTGAGCCATGCCTGGCTCTCCTGGGGCTTCTCTTCCCAGACATGCTGATTCAGAGTCTTTGCAAATCCTTTTTCGGAGACTCCGAGGAACTTAGCATTGATACCGTACAGCGTGGTATGAGTAAATGTTTTGCTGGGCTCGGATTGATTGCCATAGTGTGCTATCAGCGCTTATTGATGACAAGTCATTTACTGTGTCAAATCCTCCTTTCACCGTAAACATTGTCACGGAGCCTTCAAGGTGACCTGTGGCTGGTGGGGAAGCAGGCGAGGCCGAGGGGGAGGCTTTACCTGATTTTGCATCTTCCTTATGCTCTGTATATAGACAAAATTATAAATATTTTACCATTCTGCTGGAGACTATGCTATGGAAAACTTGGTGGCTGGTGGTGAGAAAGGGTAAGACACTGAGATGAGTGGGGATTTTTAGTCAGGAAAGGGTTTCAAAGCCACAGGGGTAGTTCAGCCCCCGGGCCATCCCCAGGACCCAGAGCTTGTCCCCACACTCCCTGCTGTGGCCATGCTTCGCCCACTCTTTACTCACTGCTTGGGCTTTTACGAGCAGTGCTGCAGCTACAACGTGTAGCAGATGGTTTGGAAAAGTATGGCTAAAAATGCAGCCCCTGTTCAGTGTGGGCTGAGTTCATGGCAGGCTTTGGCAAAACCCTGCAGTAATTCTCCCACAAAACCCAAATATTGCACTTGCTGTCCCAGAAGCTCCCCAGTTAGCCACACAAGGCGCTTTTCTGTCTTCCGTGCTGTGTGGTATACCACTCTCAAAAATGCGGAAAGAAGATAAAGCCAACTGCCTTGTCCATGTCGTCTTCTTTTGCGCCACAGGAAGAAATTGTCACTTGTCAAAAAAAAAAAAAAAAAAGTATCATTCAGTGGAAATCACCATCTCATTAGGAAACCCCCAATTAAGGGAGGAAAACTCTTTATATTTAGACCTGTGTGCTATGGTGTTGCAAGACTGCAGCTCACATTTCCATTTGCTCAACCATGTGGCTGCTGTGGTGGTGTAGATACAATCTCAGAAACACCACATGTAAACTAGAGTGAACAGTTTCCACTTCATTACTGCAAAATCAGTGTCAGATGGGTTGGCCTCGGTGAGGCCAAGGGGCTCCAGAGATACCTGGAGTTTGTTACGTGGCTTTGCAGGTCAACCATGTCACTTGGCCTCGGGAGCAGCGGTTCCTGTCCGATGGGAATGCTGCACCAGCAGTCAGATACCGGGTGATTCAGAAAAATAACAACCCCGGAGAAGGGTCTTTTCTCCACTATAGCCTGTGGCTGAGGCGGTTACCTATGTAAGCCCATTGTGTAGTGGCCAAACTCCAAGACAGCCTTCACCACTCTCGCTCCTGAGGGTTTTGGTGACGGTAGGAAGGAGGGGAGCACCAGTCCCAAACCTGGGAACGGGCACCCTGATGCTCCATCAGGACGCCTGGGGCTGTGCTTTAACCACAGATGAAGGACGGCCACTTCAAGGCTATCAGCCTGATCACAGTCACCGCAAAGCCTTCGTTTCTGAGATGCATCTTTGGGTCTGGAAGCACAAGTGCTGGGGTAGCAGGGACCTGGTGTGGGGTGCCACCTCGGCTGGCCCTTCCACAGAAATGTGACCCTCCCTGCTTGTGAACGCGCTTTCAGTTTGGAAAGTTGTTCTAGAAACTTTTGCTCTGAATTCTTCCAACTTTCAGCTTAGATTTGCTTATGACTAACGTAGGTCCTGCTTGTTTGGATGCCAGCGTGATGTCTCAGCCAAGCCAGTTGTTTTCTTGTGATGTTTCCTTCCCGACCCACAGCCCAGCCTCCTCTCTGAGAACGTTGCCCACGTGGCAGCTCTCTGCCTCCGTCCTGCCTGCTCCCGGGGCCGGGGCCCCTCTCCAGCCTGGCAGCTTTTCCCTCTGGAAAGGATGGGTTTCTCCTGCTGCGGAGAGCACAGGCGGTGCGTGGCTGGGTGCAGAGGGCACCACGGCTCCCTTTGGGCCGCCGCTTGATCTGTCGTCGGACGGAAAGCTGCGCAGCCTTCCTTTCCTGGGCTAAGCAAGCCAAGCTGCTGCATTTGTCACAGCCGAGAAGAAAAGGGTCTAAGATGACCTTTCCTTCTCCCACCAGCCATTGAGAAATTGAGGCTGCGTTGCCCCCGTGCACAAGCTAGAGCAGCCCCCGGGCTGCGCTGCCCCGCCTGCGCTGGTGATGGAGAGATGGAGGCTCAGGAACAGCCTCATCGGGGAAAGACATGCAAGTGTGTCTGCACGGCGAGGGTCACAGCCACACTCCCCTCCACCTCCAGAGCAGCAAGCAACTCCTTTCCCAGGGCTACCAAATCCCTAAAATCAGGTCAATGAGCAATACAGACGTTGCGGTGATCACCGGGGTGTCCCAGCCACTGCTAGATGGCACCAGCTGAGAGCCGCAGCCGGGGTGTTCACTAAACTGGGATTAATTTTTTTTTCTCTCCAAGGGCAAGTATGAGCTGGTAGGCACAGGAACCAGAACTGAAATTGCTAAGCTGATTTAATTTAACTTTTTTTTTTTTTCCTTTGAAAAAGTATCTAGAAAAAGAGTAAATCATTCTGCTGTTGATTTAAATGAATTGGAAGTGATCTAAGCCAAACTTGCACTGAAATTGCGAAAGATGTGAATGATGCAGATTTAAATGTGATTTCTGCAGGGAATAGTATTTAGGTATAAAAAGCGGAAAGAACATTATTTAGAGCTTGTTTCAAGATTGTTTCCAATGGCAGAGAAAAAAGACAAATATACTAAATCCCTCTTGAAATATTAAATGTACTTTACTTTGTATGTCCAACACAGTTCAGTTTTAGGTAGGCCCATTCTCCGTAAGTCCAGATGACCTAAATCAGATTTTTTTTGTTCTTCCACAAAATGTTCCAATAACTCCTTCGAGCAGCCCACTTGGGAAAGGATACCTGAGTGGTACCACTGAACCTTTGAGATGAGATTGATTCCCACGGGGCCGCGGTCTCTGCGGGTCCGTCCCCCTCCTGACTCACCTGGTTTTATTCTGCCTGGAAAGGGGTTTTTTTGGTGGTGATTTGGGGTTTTTTTGTGCCGGCCGAGCTCAGCCTTTGCCCGGCCAGGCAAATTCCCGCAGCTGAGAGGCTGCTGAGGGTGGTGTGATGCTCTGACCTGCCAACAACAATCCCGGGCTGTGTTTCCTTTCGGAAAAAGACATTTGCATATCCTCTATTCACTTTATTTGGTTAAATACATTTGAAAAGGCAAAAGCTCTGGGTCACTAAGACTAAAGAATGAGCTGTCTGAGGGCCTCCCCCCCACCTTAACTCTTTGAAACCTTGCTCCAGTGTCTGAGACACACACGTCTTAAAATAAATACCCAGAAAGGGGGATTTAAAGGCTGCTTTTGCAGCAGGGAAGGGGAAGGGGGCTGGAGATGGGAAAAAGCCTGCCAGCAAGGAGGCAGCAGAAAGGTGCCATGTACCTCTGAACTGAAAATTCGCTTATGTGCAGGCGCAGACTTGGGGACAGTTTTCAAAATCTAGCACGGGCAGAAAGGTCTTCGTGGGGACCTGAAAATATCTGTGAAAATGGGAGAGCAAAAGCAAGTTACAGCAGTGCCAGGCCCAGAAACACACTGCATGCTGCAGGGTGTGAAAATCAGAAAGTGGAACTGACTAGAAACAAAAATACAAATAACCTAATTGCTGCTTTAGTTAACAAAAAAAACCCCAAACCCCGAAACCCCAAACAAACCCCAAACCCTAAAGCAACAGCAAAGATCCTGAAACATAACCCAAATGTTTAAAAACATTCAAACAATGTAACCACTTGTTATTACTGTTAGAAGAAAGAAAGTTTCAGCAAAGTATTTAACTGAATGTTTAAGGACATCTCAAATCACAGCCCAACCACAGATTTCTCAAAAAACCTTCTGTGAGATGATGCCAATCCCCAATTTTCCCCCATTTTCTGGTGCAGTGCCAGGCCCTCGCTGCTGGCGGTACTGGAGCTGGGTGCGGGCTGAGGTTGGGGTCTGTGGCTGGTGGGTGCCAGCCCTGTTGATGTGCCAGGAGGCAGAAAGGAGCCCCTTGGACCGGGGCAGGATTCGGCCCCTGCACCTCACTGCGTGCTGCACCCACCGCGCTCAGCTGCAAAATGGAGACTGTGCTTCTGGGTGCCTGTAAACTGTTTTGAGGATGACAGCTGGGAAGAGATGCATAAGCAATAAAATCATCATCATGGGTTTATTTTTGTTCCTCTGCCATCCATTGGCATCCCTGCGGTGTAAGGAAATTGAGGGCTAGAGGGAGAGCAGGCAGAAACGCTTGCCTGGTAGCCTCATATTAGTGTTCCTAATTATTGAATTAATCCTCTATTCATACAGTATGCTTTCTTCCTGCTGCGCTTCGTAAGTGGTCAAAAATATATGCTGTATAGTCAATACAAGCATAATATCTGACCAGAAGACATAGAAAGAAAAAAGAGACTGCTAAAAAGAAACATGAGGGAGTACAGTTCCCCCATCTTTTACATGACTTTCATTATTTTAATTAGTGGCTGTTTTTTATTTCTAGTCATGGCAGGATTTTCCATGGATGGGCCTTAAGGAACGTAGAGCTACTCTTGGCAGATTTCTGTTCAGTAACTGAAGCTATTGCCCTGGGTTATGGGACCATCCTGAAAGATGAAGCAGCAGTTTTTATGGAGTTATCCTCAGAATTTGGAAGCGCCGTGTGGGACTCTGGGCTGTGGAGTGATGAAAGCCCAGGACCTCACAGGCCAGCTCTGAGCCTGGTGTGATTTCCTGGTGGTACAGCTTTGGTTAGCTGCTCTGATGGCTCTGCCTCCTCCTGGCTATAAGCATCACTCTGTTTAAAATTCAACCTTAATCTGTGTTTCTCATGAATTCTAACTGTAAGCATTAAAAGCACTGTGACTTACTGATACAATTTTTTTTTATTTTTCCTGGACAGGTGGGGTCTCAGCCAAATCCCATAAAAGTCCTTTGAAGTCTTTCCATTGATTTTACTGGTAGTTGGATCTCACTGGGCTTTAGACTGAGCAGTAATCAGCACAAAAGGTGAAGTCTTCTTTCCGTTGTACTTGTAGAGTATGAACAACCCTGCTACTTAGCACTCTAAGGTGAGGGTCAGTTTTGGACAGCTTTCTACAGAAACCGAAGTCACCCGAGTCCTGGTTTGAAGCACAAAGGGCTCTGTAGCTCCTCTTGCCGTGGCCGGGTCCCGGGTGCTCAGCACCTCCGGGCTCAGCCCCGCCAGCCCTCAGCTTCATGTTCTGCAGAGCACAGCTAATACATCTGCAGGAGGCTCTCACACATACTTGAACTGTCCTCTGAGTTCCAGTGCCAAAGGCCCTTAGAGCAAAACCCTGTTTATGGTGAACTGCTTGCTTTTCCTCAGCTGCGTGTCCAAAAAAGGAGGTTGTCTTGCCGTAAAAAGCTCTCCCCATTACTCTGCTCAGCAAAGCACCTGGCAGAAAATGCCGGGGCATTGGGGAAGCTTTTATTCTGTGCCTTACTTAGAGTGTGCTTACATCTATCTTCCCTTAAGGTAGGAAGCCTAAATCCAGTTTCCTCCCTTTGTTCTCTCTCGTATTTCTCCTGTGGTTGTTCCAGCAAGCGAGTCCTTATGCTCTATGTATGTGCAACAAAAGCAAGACAAGATAATGGGAATAACTGCTCAGGGAATTTACCAGGGAGGTAGAAGGGTCCGAAGCTTGTCCCGAAACACTTGCTTTACTGAAGCCCTCCACCTTTGCTGAGGGTATATTGCCCACTGTGAGCTCCACGGAGCTAGGCAAGAGCACCCCTTAACAACAGGTGCTTGAAAGAAGACCTCTTCTAAATAAATGCAGCACAGTAACTTGGTTTTAATCCAATATTTATTTAAAGTCAGTATTCCCACATCCCCTCTGGAGCACTCCATCATGAACACAACTGTGTTGCATCCATGGGCTACAGGCACCCAAGGGCCCAGCCAGCCCGGGGCTGCTCACACACCTGAAGTATTTTCCTGATTACAGAGTTTCTGTGAAGCTGTGGCTCATAAGGAACAAAGGGGCAAGAATCTGAGCTGGTGAATATTGTTGGGGTCCCATTAAGCCAGCACTGTGATGCTGATTTACACCTGCAGACCATTTAGGCCAGTACTCCCTGCCCTACCCTGGCAATTTTATGAATTAAGCCTGATTGCAGAATATCCACATGTGAGCCAAACAAGTGATGTTTGACAAGCTTGCCTGAAATCTCATTAAAGATTCTCTTCATTCCTGAGTGTTAAGTGTTCTTTGAGAATTCTCCACTACGCACTCCACGTGCTCAGTATCGCAAGTACAATTTAGTAAGGGTCAGACAGAAACTTTCTTAACTATGATAATAGTAAAAGAGTGTTCAGGCAGCATCTCCCCCTCTGCTCCGCTCTTCTCTGCCAAATGAATGTGGAGATCTAGCCTATATACAGTTTCAGGGAAAAAAGAAAGAGGTGAGGAAAACAGTAATTTCAATGTTAACAAAGCCAGGTATCGATCCCTGGGAGGGATGGACTCCTCAAGTGACTTGCTTGACTGCCACAATTCTAAGAAGGAGTAGAATAGTAAATAAGGTGGTGATACGGAGAGAGGGTCCTGGTGGGGCCCAGAGGAGTGGCCCACCCAGGGTTATCTTTGCTCAGAAGTGGGGAGTTGGAAGCAATCAGAGACTGTTAGCTTTCAGTTGAAAGGCATGTTCTTTTAGTTAGGGTAAACGTCTTAGCCAGACCTCTCAAACCTTAAATATTAATAATTTTTACCACCACAAATGAATTGGAAAGTTTTTGTTTTGTTATTATCAGTGTAAATTAGCAAAACCTGGTTTTGGCTCAAATGCCAGGTTTTTTTCTTTGCTTTTAATATATGTAACAGTGTAAGGATGATGTTGGCAATAGTTATTCTCTTGCTATTTTGTTGATTCAGATGATTTACATTTATTCTACTCAAGCTATGAAGTTTCTCATTTAGCAGACTAGGACTGGCAACGCAGGCTTTCTCAGCGTCAGAAACTTCATTTTACGCTGGCTTTTCCCAAAGGGGGAAAAAAAAAAAAATTACGCCCTCTTTCATTTTAAACTGAGCATTTGCAGGAAGGCTTTGCAGTTTCACATCCCAAAACCTTTCCTCGAGCCTGTTAGGAGCCGTAAAGCTTCCAGTATGACAAAGAGACGTGTCAAACCCATGCAATATTCAGTAGCAGAAGGGGTGAGCCTTGCCCATCTGCAAGAAACCGGGATGAGGCTCCCACCGCCGGCAACTGGAGCCTCCAGTGCCTCAAGGGTTACACTGGAGCGCTGCTGCTGCTGTGCTAATACGGCTTAAGCTGATATTAGCCAAGCTTAACTTCTTTCAGCAGTTTGCAGATGGGAAGGGGTGGGACGTCCCGGAGTCAGCAGTTCTCCAACAAGTCCAGGAACGGCAGCTCCGCCGCCGGGAGCCCCGGCCATGAGCTGACTGCCTGCGCCGGGAGGGGGGAGACCGGCTTCCCCTCCACCTGGTGAGTCCCCGGCTGGGGGTTTTTTTCCTATTTTTTACTATTCTTCTTGAAATCCGCGTGAGGAGCCGGGGTGGCTCCGGGCGGGACCCCGGGGGGGGCTTCGCCCAGCCCCGGGGTGACCGCAGAGGCTCTGCGGGTGTTGGGCTCCGGGGTGCTGAGCAAAAAAAAGAAAAACCCCCAAAAGGGGTGTGGGAGCTCCCTCTGTGCAGAGAGGGACCCCACGGGTGCTGCTGCTGCGGGAAAAGGTGGTCTCGGCTGCGGTTTTGGGTGTTGCAATGCGGGGAGAGCCGGCTGGCAGGATGGGGACGAAACACCAGCACAACCAGAAAGGGTTTGTGGCTTTTGTAGTTTCCTGTTGTTTCAGATGTTTCGAACAGCACTGGAGGGGGGGGGGCTCCAGCCCGGCTTTGGCTGGAGCTCACAGCGCTGCAGGAGGCCGGTCCCGCGTGGGCTGGGGGGCTCCGGGGGTCTGGGCCCCCCCCGAGGTACCCGTGGGCTCAGCGGGGACAGCAGCTCTGCCTGCACCCCGGCCACGCAGCGGGGACAAGGTCCCTTAGGTGCAGAGATGGAGGGTGGTTTCAGGGGCTGCCCTGGGAGGGCTCTGCCAGTTTGGGCTTTATTCCCCCAAACTCCCGGTCCCACGCGTCAGGGCTTGTTTGCGATAGCGGGAGCTCTGCAGAGACCGGCAAACTCGTTTCGTTGTGGTTGACGCCCTGCCAGTTTCTAGGCTTTCTGTATATTGAGTTTCAACCGCGCAGACTTCAGGGTAGGCTCTTTGTGATGGACGTTGCTGCCCGTGGGATCTCCAAACGCCGGTGGCTGCCATGCGCCTTTGCCAAAGCTACGCGGCGGTGGTAGGTTACAAGCATTAAATGTACCGCACGACGCGGTTTCTAATCCAACGCTGTGGATTCACACCTCCTTCACGCACGTAACCATGTGCGTGCTCCATCCACGTGGGAAGAGCCTGCTGGCGCGTGGGCTGCAAAAGCTGACGGGGTGTACCCTGGTGTTAGGCACAGAACGTGGAAACCTTATCTGTAGGCATGCAGTACCCGCTCGGGACGTCGAGTGTGGTTTCTTGCTTGCTGTGTCACATTAGCGCGTGCCAGTCCCCGGTGCGTCCCCATCCTTTGGCATGCAGGGGACAGGTTGGGTTGGGGATGCGAAGAGGATGCTTTCAGGGGTTTCAGAGAGGGTCCTGGAGGGTGGAGGGTCCCTGCTTGTTCCTGGAGGTGTACAGTGTGGCAGGTCAGGCATGGCCACCGGTACAGCTGCCGAGGCGGCTGTGTGCAGCTGCGGGGCCTTCTCGGAAAACCTGCAGAAACCAAACATGGTTATTTGCTGTTTTCCAGCACCGCGAGAGCAGTCCCTAACGCGGTCACTGTTTCTGCAGTAATCAGTCTTTCTACTGGCTTCACGTGCGAGAGACAAACTCAAAGTTATGTTCCTTTAAAAGCACGGTGATATTCTCGCGCGCAGAAAATATGCGGCGATTATTTTGAGAAGCTCTGGCTGTTTGCGGGCACCGTGTGTCGGTGATGACCAAAGGCCGCTGGCGTGGAGCCCGGGCAGGCAGAGGGCACGGCAGGAGCCAGCAGGTCCGTGCAGCCGGTGAAGCTGAACTGGCCGTCCCGCTGCCTGTCCCGCTGCCTTCCGACCTGCAGCGGGAGGAGGGAGTTGCTTTCCTTCGGGTCTTTTGGCACATAACCTGCCTCGTTCTTAACCCTTATTTTCTTGCCCCTTATTGCACTGCAAGGTTGCCAAATAAGCCTCAAGCAACTTTCAAAGCCTTCTTCGGCTGCTAGTTTGTTTTGGGATAAAGCCTGGGCTGGATTCAGGCAGTCATGTTGGATGTGCACAGGGTCTGGATAAAACCCTGCTCTCTCCAGGTGTACTTATACCTTTGGGGTCCCCTCGCTCGGTCCCATCTGTGCCGACAGGGTCCTTCAGAAAAGTGCTACGGCTTGCAGGGCATTTGATTGGTAATTAAACTGGCCTAATTATAGACAGCTTACTCTAAGTGAGGGATACAACTATATTTATTATAGTTAGATCATGACATGACTGTTAGGTTTTTTTTTAAGCTCCCATTTTTGGTGTCATTTTCTAGTTTTGGATTCCAGCATGACAGTCGCAACGCCGTCTTCATGGGCACGTGTTTGACACACAGCAGGCAGAGGGCCTTTTGGTCTGCTCATTGTTCACGTGGCTCTGATTTTACCGTGGTGGCAGGTCAGCAAGTTTTGGAGCTCTTCAAGCTGTAATATTGGCTTAAAGAGAATTGTTCCTTATAACAGAGACAGTGCTTAGCTATTATATGGTACAAGCTAGCAGGTCTTGGCCTCAGTCTATGTCTTTTGCAGCAGCAGATGAAAATCTGCGGTGTGATACTGCATGGGCAGCCTCCTGCAGACAGCAAGGCGCCTGATTTCCAGGATCTTCACGGTCAGAGGCAATGCCAGCTGCGGTTCAGCCTGCTTAGCCCTGCTGCAAACACTTTCTACATAACTATTGATATTACAGATGGCAACACAAAACTGAAATTTGACCAAGTAAGAGTTTCAGTCCGGTCTGAGCTGTCAGCAAAACAACACAGGCTAACACATGGCTGGGAAGTGGTGTACAAAATATTCCTGTTCTTTCCTGTTCTCTGCAGGACTAGCTCTGGGCATGCCACTGCGTCGTCTCTTAAGCGTTATGGAAGGTCTTCTGTTATAAGCTTGTTTAGGTTTCTATGTCGCTTTGGATGATGCCTTCCCGGGGCTGCCACGCCTGCCTGAATGTAAAGCAACGGCCGCGCAGGATGCTCGGAGTGTTATTTAGAAACTACTTTATTCTGGTACTGCCGCCAAAAGAAACAGCAGCAACAAACCCAAAAAAGTCTGCAGCTGGATCAGTTCCCCTGCGCCATTCCCTGGGCCGCTGCACAAATATTTGTGCTGGCGCCTGGGAAAGGCAGGGTGGGAGTGGGAACGACACCAGGGGCAGGAGCAGGCAGGAGGGCTCCTTGCACTGGCAGGATTTGTTATGCCGTCCAGCCGCGACATCCCGGGATGTCGTGGGGCATCACAGCCTGCGTGGGCTTGGCTGCGGTCTGCTCCTGGCAGGGGAAGAGGTGGGTTTGTGGTGGGTCGGGGAACTGCCCTGCTCCCACCGGCCGCGGCCAGGTAAATTGCAGGGTGGCCCCTGCGACCGGCCCCTGTGATCACACGCTGCAATTTAGCATTAAACGAAGCCACCCTGAGCCGTGCTGCTGCCAAGGTCTCCAGCTGCCCTCTCTGCATCCACGCTTCTGGCTCCGTCATGGCACCAGTGCTTATGATGCCCTATGATCCCCCCAGGCATGGATTTGGTTGGAAGATATCCATTTTTTCCTGTTACTTTTGCAGGACAATTAGTTTAGTGCCAGCTCAGTTGCCTGCTCCGGCCAACAGCCGTGCACCCCAGGGTGGGCATAAGGCAGAAGGGGGCAGCGGCCGGTGGGGGGGACCCCCACGGCCCCGTCCAGCGGTGGCGTGGGTTTGGGTCACCCCATGCCGCCGTGCAAACAGCAAGCAGAAATCAAACCTGGTGCAGTATGTGCACGCAGTGGGAGAGCAACCAGGGCCAGCTCCTGCCTTCTGGTGTCCCTTCAACCCCCCCCGTGTCACTGCAACCGGTCTCGCACATACTGACCACGCGGACGCGGCCAAGGGCAGGGTGTGAATGGTCACGGACAGCCGAGCCGGGCTGGGAACTGGAATGCATGCTCATGTGCCTGCTTATTTCCTGCCTGGGCGTGCAAGAGTAGAAAATTTCACCCAAAATCTCCTTTCCTCCACCCAGCCCTGGGCTACTAGGGGCTTTGCAGACTGAGATGGCCACAGAGGGCTTGGCTCTGGCGTGTTCAGGTGGGGAGACTGAAAATGAGCCCTGCAGTGAGCTGCAGAGGGGGTTACATCCCTCCTGGGCGCGTTGAAAGGCAGTGTGTAGTTAGCAGGGGTACGGAAAGTGGTCCCCAAGGGCTCTGGGTAGCCTGTGGGTTGGGGCTGGGGGTGCAGGTGCAGTCGAGGCTGAGGCAAGCGGCACTATGGCAAATCTCAGCCTCTGCTGAGCAATGAAAGGTGTGCCTTTCATAGAAGAAAGGAAGGAAAAAAAGAAACTGGAACAATGAAATGGGAATTAGCAAGGTCTGTAGCTGAACTTCCCCAGCCCGTTGGGTGCTGTGGTTGGACACCCCTTCCTTCCCCCACCGCAGCCGGCTGGTGGTCCCTGCGCCTCTGCGTTCACCAGCACCGACCCTCCTGCAAAAACTTCAGGTTAGTGAGGTTCTTAGCAGGACCACGGCCTCTACAGACAGTACTAAGTCTTGTTTAAATTCAATCAATATTTGAAGGCAAATGTCAAAGCTTTGCCTGGCAATAAGCCATCAAGCCCTTTGCAGAGCACCTTCGTCTTTCTGCTTTGCAAAACTGGCTGTCATGGGTGCAGCTGCCTTTTTCCCTCTCCATTCAGCGCTTCTCTTTGAACTCTGCCCCAGATAACTATTTTTATGCAATTATTTAAGCTGTTTGTTTGCTGCCTGTCACACGGCATTCAAGAACTGTATAGTATATGGGACAATCAACCATCAATGTGTCATTGTGTCATCCCCCCCCCCAAACTCAACCCCAAGAAAACCCCAACAAAACCCCTTCTTCACAAGAACTGAGACAAATGATTGTGGGTACGTCTGGGAAGTGGGGAGCTTTGCAGACGCTCTGCAAGCAGCTTCCAGAACTGAACCCCAGCCCTGGCAAGAGCAGCACCGCGGCGCAATGCGGAGACAGAAAACAGCCCCACTTTAACGATGCCTGCAGGGCACGGCGCTTAAATATGAGCCCCAGCAAACATGCACAGGATTCACTGGCACCTGTAAACTTTGCCATAAGGCCGAGGGGCAAATTTTTCTCCTGCTTCAGTCACCTCCATGGGTTGCTCCCATGGCCCACGCTGCCTGCAAGCTAAGGAAGTATGCTGTGGTTTCCCCAGATGAAACTCTGCAGCCCCTGAGCTGGTTTTGGCACAGCTGTGTGAGCGGTCCCCATAGAGCTGCAGGCAGAAGACCAAAGAGTCAGAAAACCACACAGCTCTGGGGGTTTGCTTTTTCTTCTGGCTGGGTTACGACTTAGCTTGGAGGAATCGCCTGAGCCTGCTTTGGGCAAGCACACAGCAGCCACGCTGGCATGAGAGGGATGTGATGAGGAGGACAGCGGGTGCAAAAATATCCCAGATGGATTTTGCCATCTGAACTTCATCCTCTGCAACCACAGGCTGAGGTTTTTAGCCTGGTCAATGAAACCTTGTGACTCCGGCTCACATGCTGGCGCTGGGTAACGTTTTAAGGACGTTTCAGCAGTTAGAGGAGCTTTTTCATCACCGTGCCTTAGGCAGTTGATAGACTTCAGAGGCAACAGAGCTCTGAGCTGTTGAGTTTTTCCCTTCTGGTAGGGAACTTAAAGTACTTGCACAGGCATCCTAATGCTTCGTTATCCAGACGAGTGACAGATTTGGACCAGGATCCCAGTCTCAGCTTTCCTGTACACGAGTCACGGTGGCTTCAGAGTACTGCTGTGCTGATCCGCTCAAGGGTGCGAAAGGTATTTTTAGGTTGGTTCACACCTGTGAGCTGGGCCTGAGCGTGGTGAGGAGGTGTGGAACTGGAGGATGAAGCTTTCCGTGGGGGGTCTGGCATCAGCGGCTCAATAGGTGGACATGACGCAGAGGGATGAGGATGAGCCGTCGGCGTGATCCCGAGCACGGAGCATTTCCAGCCAGCCGGGTGGTGGATTTTGCTGTCTGAAACATTGGAAGTGTGTAAAGTAAGATCTCCGCACAGTCGCTGAATTATTTATTGAATAATTTCTCTTGGCAAGGGACTGGTATGCTGTAGATATTTTAGATACTTTAAATACCGCTATTTATGTGCAATTACTGTGCTCTTTCTGTAAAATTGGACTTTCAGGACATTGAGCTCCTTGTTAGCATTTTTCCCTTTTTAGTGGATGCTTGCAAAGATCTTGTGTCTTGCAAATGCATTTCCTTGCAAATCCATTTCTCGGCAGCGCGGAGCGGAGGCCAGTGCCGCTCCTCCGGGTTGCTTGGAGATTCCCATCCTTTGTCTGCACTCTGCCTTTGGCGTTGGGGTGGCGAGGAGGAGGCTGGTGGGTCAGCGGGACCCTGCGCCCAGCGCTGGGCTCTGCCACCGGCTCCGTCCCTGGGAGCCGCAGCGGAGCGCGGTGCCGAGGAGGAGCCCGTGCTGTTCACACACCAGATGCTCGGCGAGAAGGAGTTTTTTCAGGAGTGTGAGATGTCTCTGCGATAATGCTAGTGGCACAAGTGGCAACTATCAGTCACGCAGAGCAGGGGGAAATTTTATTTTTTTTTTTAATATATGTGCACACACACAGAGAAGCATATACATCCACATATGCAGATAATTGCATGTCTATATATATGTACATATAATAGTACCCGATCCTTTGGCAGCCTTTTCTCTGAGACAATTTTTCTGCACCCAGAGTGAAACTGCCTGCCTCTCCAGAAAAAAAAAAAAATCCAGCTTGCATCACTTGGCCAAGTTCATACCACAGCCCCAACCATGCGCTGAACCGGTCCCTTTCATTCATCCCTGTCCTCTCCCTGCCCCGCGCAGTAACCAGAGGTCATGCGAAAGCATTGCCGGCTTCCTTGCCATGAAGTTTATTTGCCTTATTCCTCTCCAGCAGATCAAAGAGGCTTGACCCGGATGGAAAGCCCTTTTCCGTGGCAGATAACTCTGCTTTGCTGGCCGGGGAGGGATGGCACTGGGGGGGTGAGTGGGGAGGCAGTGGCACGGGGATGGTCCCCGATGGCATCACGTCTGCTTCCCGTGCCCCAGACACCCAGCCCGGGGTGCACTGAGCCCCCAGACAGCTCCGCTGGCACGAAAGCAATTCGAGCTAAAAAGGCTTATGTACCATTGAAACCCCGTTCTTTAATAGTCTTGTTGGCAAAAGGCCGGTTTAACAGATTGGACCGGTCTGATTCCCAAAGGAAAGGGAGAAGGACGTTTTTCATTAGTAAAAATAAAATATAAAAATTGTAAACTGTTTTTATTACATTTGTTGCTCATTGGGTGCTTCTCCAGTGTCTGCTCCCCGGAGAGATGCCACAGCCTCGCAGGTGTTGTGTGCCTCTCCTCCCTTGTTCGCTATCCATGCAAATAGATGTCCAACAGCAAATCCATGTTCTGCATCCGTTGCCTCTCACACCTTCTTATGCTGTCTGAGTCCTGGCATAATAATCCTCCCCAAAAAGCAATTTTATCTCTAAACTGGTTCCTTTTTCTTTTTTTTTTTCTTTTCTTCCCAATTATGACTCCCTGAGTTACAGTGGAACCATAGTCAATGAGGACTAATGCCTTTGCTTTGATTCTTAAATCACATATACAATTATGTCTTGACCCTGCAAAGAACTGCGTAATCTAAGTAAAACACAATAATTGTGGCTTATATATTGTTGCACTTGGGAGTCAATTACTTCACTCACAGTGGGTGAAATTAAGCACCTGCAAGAGTTTGTTTTGGTGAGTCGGGGGCATATTTTTTTTAATGGAAGACACAGTTTTGATGAAAATATACTGTCCCAAAAATCAAAGTAGTGATACATCGCACGGAAGCCATGGGAGTTCGCTTCAGTGTGACCTGACTGAAGGTGAGAGACATTAAATGGGGAAAAGGGCTATAGTGAAACATGTCACTTTATAGCAGGAAAAGCAGGTAAAGTTTAAGGAAGTTTTAAATAGTATTAGCCTCCGCTTGGCCGATAATCCCAATAATTGCTGAATCCTGAGTAGTTACAGCTGATTAATCCTTGCAGAGTACAGAGGGTCCCTGTATACACAGCTAAGTAAGCGTGAGATGGGTCAGGGCTGCGGGGTCGCCGGTGCCCGAGCCGCTCGTGGAGGGGTGCGGGCCAAGTAACGAAATTATATATTTCGGGTCACTGTTGTGGTGACATGTTTATACCACAATTACATGTGTAGGACAGAAGTGGTTAGGAGTCCTGCAAAAGTATGTGAGCCAAGTATCGCTTGTCTTCTGCTGCGTTTTGGGGCCATTTACTGGATTTCTGCACATTGATTCTTTCATAGTTTCAGATACTTTTGGTGCTCTTATTTTCCCCTTTAAGTTTATCACCCCCTTTGCTCTTTCTCAAGCAGTCTGTAAGGTTGGCAGGTTGTCTGGCTTCCTGTCTCACAGCAGTGCAACTCTTCTGTAAGGTTTTCGGTAGCTATCTATAATGACCAGTAAGTATCTGATGGCATTTCCTCGCTGTGATTAACACTGTTGAGCTGGCTTTGTGCCTGCTATAAAGTGTGGCATTACCATTTCCATAAACCCCATGGTGTAAAACTATTAAAAGGGAGAATAAAATTGACCTAATCTCAAACTAGCTGAAAATAGAAAGGTGGCCAGGTGCCCTGAGCTTCCCAAATTTCTCCTCTTTAATTAAAACAAATGAGAAAACAGCTGCAGGTTCTGAATAAACTGGGTATTGCATTTGTGGCTGAAGCACAACAAAGGCTGGACTTCAGTTTTTGTAGTCAGAGATCTCATTAGATCACTTGTTCTCATAAAATCTTTTGCATCTCTGCCTATGCAAGTGTGAGACCGGTCTGCTGTGGAACGGCCGGTGTCCCCCCTCCTCGGCCAAGCCCGACTGCAACCCAGAGGGGCCTTAGGCTGGGAACTGAACGTTCATCCAACTCCTCATCTTCTGTGCCCATACAAGAAAAAATTGCGGAGGTGCATGGCAGAGGCTGGCTTGGCATCGTCTCTGGTTTTAATTACAGCAGTGATTAGGAATTCATAGCCTGTGGTCTCCCAAGAGCTGCTGCCCTGGCCAAGTTAGAGAAAGTCAGCGGTACCTGAGCTGCATTTAATGACAGCAGCTCCTCCCAGGATTGCTGTCCCACTGTGTGTTTGCATGAAGCTTGGAAAAAGGGGAAAAAAAAAAAAAAAAAAAAATTTGTACTCTGCAAGCAATACACAAAATCCCCAAATGCCTTCTGCCTGCATGGTTACAGCAGGCTCTGCGCACACATTTTCAGAAACATGTTAATCGTTGCAATAGCTTTTGTTTAAATTAGCAAATGGGTTCCGGTGATGCAGTCCGACTAATACCTGCCAGTTGTACGTGTCCTTGTGAATTCTGATGCTCCCTTACCCTCTGTAAATGGAGACACTCACGTAGTGACATAGTCACAAGATGATTTGAACCCTTATCTCAAAGTCACCTGAACCTTGTGTATGGAGTACTGCGGGTGTGGTTTTCTTCTGCAGGGGAAGGTAAGGGAGAATGGTCCAAACTTTGCTGGGTGCTTCCTTGAGCAAATCTTCTGTCGCTGACCCTGCTTCAGGAAAGCAACTACTAATCTCAGAGCCTGGGGTCTGCAGAGCTGAACGTGAGAAAACACAGCTTTAAGAGTTCAAAAAGCTCATACTGTTTCACTTGAGTGAAATCCCTCTAAATCTGCCTCTCTGGATTGAGATGTTTTAGATTCTGTAAATTCTGTTTCCTCAGTGAAATGAGTGAGCAGCCGGTGCCGTAGCCAAGGACACGGATCCGTGGCGAGCGCTGGCTGACAGGGATATTCCGCTCGCTGCAGCTCGCACGGAGAGAAGCTGTGGGTCTGCAGGGTCTGAGCCATCGGGTGTCTGCTGGCTGCATTTTGTACTTCCCCACTGCAAACAGTTAATTCTCTCAAACATACTGAAAAGCTGCTTATTTGATTTTGGTTTAGTGCTATGAAGTCAAGTGTAAATAGCCTTTTTTTCCGCTTGAATATAGCGATAGTAATTAGATGCTTTGCCCAGTTTCCAACAGAAAATGAATCACCCGCCTCTTCCCTACCCTGCTGTGAATGCAGGGCGGGCAGGAAGATAAAGGCATCTCAAAAGGAGTTCTCCTTCCCAAGCAGGCGCCTGGGTGCTGACGTAATGGTAGGAAGGATGTGATTGCATGGATGCACAGAACGGGTAAAATTTTAATTGCATTATGCATACACCAGTAGTTCGAGGCTGTTCCCACACTGGTTTATGTCACTAAAACTCCATTGACTACACTGGAGTTACAGAATCACTTCCAGCAGGAAAAGATCAAAACCAAATGGCACAATAGTGCCATTTGTAACTGAAAAAATAAATAAATAAGCATTGTCCCTGTGGTGGTTGCCTGCTGACAAAGGCTGGTCGGTGAGTCAAAGCTCAGTGTCGCTGCTGGCTACCCAAAACTGGCCGCAGAAGCCCTGTTCACCCCAAACTCTGGGCATGCGAGGTTTCAGGCGTACCGGCCATCTCGGGCAGCCCCAGACTCTCGCCCCTGGCTGTTCCCTCCTAACACCTCACCAGCACTTCTTCTTTCTCAGAACTGCTTCCTTCTGTTCCCCCTTGCATATCCGTTTCTCTTTTCTCTGCCATGGGAATACTTTAGAAATCCAGCGGTAATGTGAAGTCCCATTTGGAGTAAATGGAAATGCCGGTGTTTCCATGTGCCACGTGCATGGATGCTGCGCTCTGCTCGGCCGCTTGCTCGCGGGGAGCACGCACCGCAGCAGGGCGGTGGATTCGCCGCAGGTAACAGAAATGGGGCAAAACCTCTGGAGAAAGGGTGCGGGGAGCATCCTGCCGCTGCTCCTGAGACCGAGGTGATGGCAGCGGCTGCTCGCGGTGTGCTCTGGGGTGTGACACTGCCTTGCTGATGGGAATGCCAGCCCAACTGTGCTGGCTTTTTTTTTTTTTTTTTATTATTTATTTTCCTGGTCACACAAGAAATATATTCACAGAGCATGTGACCGTGAGGTGCTCACCCGCTCAGCTCGACTTGTCGGAGCAGGCTGAGATCCAGGCAGCCCTAAGCCCTGTTTCTGCAGGTGAGGGAGAAACAGCTTCTCCTGGGGTAAGAGGGTGCCGGGGTGTTTCTCCCATCTGGACCGCGCTGCTCCTCCCAAACACAGCTGGGCCCCTTTCCTGGCCACCTTCCCAAGGCAGGTTTGCTGCCCCGAGCAGATCAAGTATGGGCTCATCCCGAATCACTTTGGGATGTAAAAATCAAGATTAAGTGTTGCAAAAGGCAAAGCCGGATGAGCTTTGTAGTGCAAAAATCAAATATGATTGGAAATGGGGGTCAGTGACTGAAGTTACAGGTCTTGGGTAGAGTAAGAGGATTCAAAGGTGCTGGGAACTTGCCTTGACTGGGTAAGTTCACTTTTAAGAACAGGATCTTGTGCTCAATGTATATGTTTAGTCTTCATTGAACTTAGATTGCTAAGTGAAAGCAGGAAAACATAAGCAGATGAGTTTGTGAACCTTCTCCTTACCACACTAGCACTTCTACCTAACTCTCCCAGGGATCCCAGCACACTTGTTGCATTTGGGCAGAAAACTAAGTGCATTTCTACTTTCAAGTGTATTTTCTGATATTAGTTCCCATTGCTGACATTTCCATCACTGTGGCATCCTCTGAGATGCCCTGCAGTGTACTTAAAATGACTCACTAACAAGAAGTACTTACGTTTTTGGTTTTTTTTTTTTATTTAATCATAAAGGAACTAAAAATCCTTGCAGTCTTCATGGTCACAGGAATCTCTAAGCTCACTGTGGAAATGTGCTGACCTCCCTGGGCCATCAGCTTCCCTTCAGCAGGGAAAAGTGAATTTCTATCTTCCAGTCATACTTATTTATGATGTGGTTATGAATGAAGGATTCGGGGACTTGTTCCAGGGATATGATCTGCTGCATGACAAAAACTTCAGGCTGGTGGGAAATAGTGGCCCAAGTAGGAATCTAGCAGAAGGCAGCAGAATGTGGCACAAGCGGTCAGAAACAATAAATGTACCATGAGCATTTGATTGAGATGAATGTTCTGATTTTTCCCCTGGGAGCAGATGGAGTGGGCGCAATTTAAATAGTTTCCCCGTAGGTCTTGTGTAACTTTGCCTGCTGCAACACGTTTTACCTCACTGCAGCGGCAGATGCTGCCAACAGCACCCTGCTCGTGGTGCTTGATGGTCCACAGTGTCCCTGCCACCACCCCGATAAGGGGAACGTGTTCCATGCAAACCCAAGGAGCACTGTGCCCATCACTTCGCTCAAGCCAAACACTTCCCAGCAATTAGAAGTGATTCTTAATTCCGTATTAAAGCATCGTATCTTTTTGGCAGATGAAAAGCGCGGTTTTGGTGTCTCTAGAGCAAATTTTCAAAATCCAGGTACTGACATAAAAGACACCTCACACGTCAGAGGGATGCAAAGTCAGTAGAGGTGTAATCACACTTTCTTCATTATCTGTATTATAAAAGAAATAGTTTTATTCCCTTATTGTATAGGGTCTGGCTTCCAACACTTGTTTGTTTTATTGCAACCCTGACTCTCACGATCCTTTTGCCGGTGTTACCGTCTCCAGGTGTCCGTGGATGCCCTGTACCCAGACAGACGTACAGAAAGTCCTGGCCCTGGAGCTCCCCGGGCGATACCCGCAGCCGAGCAGGGCAGAAGCACGTGGCTGCGGCCAAGCATCCCCCCGTGGCAGTGCTGCCGCTGCTTCGCTCTTCCCACGAGCACCTTCCCAGCTTTCCGCTTTGGGCTTGGCAGCACAGGTGGATACAAAACCCTGCTCACAGGCTGATGTCGAGGGAGTCGTTCTCAAGATTTCGGTGTAACCAGCAGCCGTGGCAAATTGGGCGACTACCTTTGGTGGGACAGGCTGTGTTTCTGGGAGCAGACGGTTTTAAGTGGGACTTGCTGAAATGCTTTTGCACAAATAGCTAATTCATCAGTAAATGAATAGCTCCCTCGCTGAGCTTTCCCACTTTTTGTAGTTTGCTAGTAAAAGCGTGTTTGACAAGCTGCTTTTCATAGCCTCATGTGGGGAAGTATCGAGGGAGGAGAAATCAGCACTCCATCTCGGTTCATCCTAATATCATTGCAGCCACGTAGCCAATATTTTATCAGATGTAGAGGTTTCTGGAAAGATGCTCAAAGCTCAGGAGAAAATTACCCCGTGGGTGGGTATTGCCCAGTAACATCATCTGGATGCTGTTTCATTTGCTGTGATCATTGCAACCGTTCTTGGAGGAGCTGGTTTTGGTCCCAGAGGGTTTGCACAGTCGGGAACTCTTGGGGAAGCAGAGGTGGCTGCGGGGTGCAGCATCTGGCCCAAGGAATGCCTGGGCCAGAGCCCACAGGAGGGAGATGGCCCCGAACACGGGCTCTGTGTCATCGCCACCATTCCCTGCTGCTCCCCGCCACGTTGTAGCCCAACAATGGGTGAGGTTAATTGTTCGCTGTGGTGGTTTTTGCTGGGGCAAACTTAAAAACCTCCTCCAGAGCCTTGTGCGAGGGGTGCCCCTCTGTTTGCAGGCTGGCCTGCGCCAGCCTCCACAGCTCGTTCGGCACAAATAGGGGAAAAGGCTGCGAGAGGGTAGTCCTGTCCTTCGGCGAAACCCAGACGCCGTTCCCAGGAGGAAAAAAGCTGGTTAGTGCTAACGTCAGTGGTGCCATTGTGCATGAAGTCCTGCCCCCCCCATGGGAGCAAAGCCCCCCCCGCCGTTAATCACTCAGTAGTTCCACAAGCTGGAGCAAGGCCAGAGGGTGAGAGGAAAGGGGCTGCCTGGGCTCCTGCGGTGGAAAAGCTTTTTCTTTAAGGTCTTGACTGCTGGTAAAGTCATAAATGGAGCTGTGGGGTTTAACAGGAAACCTTAACTGTTTGGACTCCCTCCTCTGCAGCATCCCTTGCAGGGCTGGCCGTTATTGCAGACTCCCTGGCGGGGAGTTGATACTGGGCTGTTACTGTAAATACGAGTTATTTAAAATGCTTCTTGTGTGCCTAACGGCCAGACCCTGAGGACAGCCTCACCTCGTACCCCAGGAGCAGCGAGCAGAGTGCCCGGCTCCTCTCTCTGGTGGCCGTTTCTGCAAAAGAGAAAAGTAAGGCAAGCTGCAGTGGCTGTGTTTGGAAAGATGCCCGCTCAGCTGCTTGCCCTCCGCTTTCCCAGCGAGTAGCTCTCACTCCGTGAGTCCAACACAAGCTAGACCGTACGGCAGAGAGCTGCCTTCCTTGCACCCACAACAAAGTGATGCCGGCAGGTATAAAGGGAATGAGCTGGGGATGGCAAAGCACTACCATCCTGGGTCATAAAACTTGTCCCATTGCCTGTCTACCCTGTGCACAGCCCTCTTTACAGAAAAGGAGAAAAGGTTTTCTCTTTGCTTTTAGTTTCGGTGCTGTCAGAGCAGCGTGGGGGCTGGGGGGTCCCCAGCAGCCCCACTGTGTCTGAGGAGCCGAGGCTCCAGCCCTTCTCTTCTCGTGCCCAGGACTGCACCCTGCGGGACTGCCCGTCGGGGAATGCCCTGGCACTTCTCCCTCCCGGCAGCCACCCATCTCCCCCCCGGAGCACCCCGAAGCATTGCGTCCAGTGGGGCTGCAGGGTGGGCACCCCGCGGTGGCGTGCGCTCAGCCTGATACCCCCGCACCCCCTTATCCCCATTCCGCAGTCGCTTGTTGTTTCTTCCAGGAAACATTTAAGCGATGAAACGAAACTTCCCTTGGCTCGAATCGCCTATAATTTATCCCGATGCAAATCACAAGGAACTCGAAGTTGAGAACGTGAAGCTGGCATAAAGGCAGAAAGCGGTCTTTCGGAGCGTGCCCGCACGGCGTTTTGCGCACAGAAGCACGCCGGCTTTGCCCCGCTCCCCGTGAGCCGAGGGCTTGTGGCCGGAGCTGGCGTCGTGCTGGCTGACCCTGCCAGGGGCTGTGGCCACCACGCAGCCCCCGTCCTGCTCGGGGAAGGCAGAGCAAGCTCCTGGCAGCCCTGAGGGTACAGTCGTAGCTGGAGCCCAGAGCTTGTCACAGCATCTGTCTGCTACGGATAACTGCAGCTGCATCGCCTGATGTTCGTTTGTGCTCGGTTGTCATTCAGGAGTGAGCTGGCTGCTCCTGCTCGCCCTTCTAGGGATGTTTCCTCCTGACCCCATCCTTCTGACTCTTGCAGAGTTTGCCGTTTCGCTCGTGGAGAAGATGCAGGCTCAGGAAATCCTACGGAGCCTGCGGCTCCCCGAGTTTGACGACCTCAGCCAGTTTTTCCGCAACCTGCCGGCCTCGGCGCTGGTGGGCATTGGTGCCTTCGCGGCCGTCGTCGCCTACTGGTTTGCCAGCCGGCCCAGGGCCGTGAAACCGCCCTGCGACCTGCGGATGCAGTCGGAGGAAGTTGAGGTGAGGCCAGGGGCACCCCGGCAGGAGAGGATGGGTTTCACCTGAGGTTTGCGTGCCTGGAAATGACCGCAGGGGATGCCAGGAGGTGCTTTTGTTCATTTCGAGGGCTTCTCAACCTCATCCTGAAATCAGGCGTGTAGTGCGCTATGCCAGGGATCACCTCACTCCTTAATTCACCTTTTTCTGTAAAGCGGAAAACTAGAATACAGCCCGTTAATTTATCCTCTTAGATTTGCAGTAATGTTTTGGCCTTAGCTTTGCTTAACCATCCATGACCAAAAATTACAGGAGCTGCCATTGCATGGGAGAAACCACTGCAAGGCAACAGCCGATAAGATCAAATCAGCTGGCACTTCTTGTGCGTGCCCGTTACTGAGTTTGCTGCTGCAAACTTCGTAATAATAAGAAAAAGTAGACCAGAATCCATGCTTAGAGGCTGAAGAGTTATTAATTTTCATGCTTGCAAAAGGTTTTAAAGTTTAATGAAGCTGCTCTGTTTTAAAGAGCAGAAATATATCTGAAAACTGTTTCCACTTAAATTAATATCTGAAAGTGTGATGAGAATTTTTAAAGCCTTTTGTGACGTCCCCTCTAAAACGATATTGTCTTTAATTCCAACAGCTTCTTAAAAGGGTGGGAGGAATTTACATTTTTCCAAGAGAGTTATCCCCTGTGGTTAGGGCTTTAGCAAGACTTTCTTCTGGAATCACAGCGCAGTCCCGGTTCGGTCACTCTCGCCCTGCCTGCCTCCCCTTGCCCACTCCTAGCACACCCCTACTGAACCCACGTGCTGGGGTCTGGAGCGTGGCCTCTGCTTGAGCCTGTCCTTCATGCTGGTCTAGATGTCCTCGAGAAGATGCCCGTGGTGCCAGTCCTGGGGACCTGTGGAGCCCAGAGCAGTCGCTCCCCCCCAGCGCGTCCCCGCTCCGTTACTCGCAGATTTATAATTCCCCCTCAGATCTCCTTGGGAAATATCAACCACCTCCTGCGGCAACGAGCCGGGTCAAGCGCTGCTGTCTGGGCGGGTGGTTCTCCATGTTACTGGGGCGCTGAGGTGGGCGTCCCACCTCTCCCGTCCCTTTGGGTGTCGGGGCAGGAACCCGGCGGCGGCTGCAGAGGTCTCTCCGGAATTTGGGGGAGCTTTATGGTTCGGGGTTTCCCCATCTCCCTCCCGTCGGGCGATGCTGTCGGCTGTGTCACGTCACGTCATGTCGCACAGGGCCTGGCCGGGGCGCGCCGGTCGGTGATCGGGGACAGCCCGCAGCTGCTGACGCACTACTACGACGACGCCAGGACCATGTACGAGGTCTTCAGGAGGGGATTCAGCATCTCCGGTGAGAGCACGGTGACGAGGAGGCCTGGGAGCGGCGGTGGGGAGAGGTGGAGGACCAGATGATGTAGAGGACCAAACGGTGTGGGAGGCTCAAAGAGAGCATAGAGGCTGAAAGAGCGTGGGAGCCCATAAAAGTGCGGGAGTCTCAAATGGCGTAGAGCCTAAGAGAGCGCAGGAGGCCCAAAAACTATAGAAGGCTATTACACGTGGGAGGCCAAAAAGAGTTGGGAGGCCAAAAAGGTGTGGGAGGACCCACAAGTGTTGAGGACAAAGACGGGGAAGCCTGTGTGTTGAGGCACAAATGGTATGGAAAGCCTGACGAGTGTAGAGATTGAAAAGGTGTAGGAGCCCAAAGGGGTGTTAACGCCCGAGGAGTGGGAGGCTGAAAAGGTGTGGGAGGCCGACAAGGTGTAGAGCATGAAAAGGGCGTTGGGAGGTCGATGGAGGGCGTTGGGAGGTCGATGGAGGGCGTTGGGAGGTCGATGGAGGGCGTTGGGAGGCCAACGAAGTGTAGAGGCTGATAAAAGGTGTGGGAGGTCGATGAGGTATGGGAGGCTGAAAAAGGTTTGGGAGGCCAACAAGGTGTAGAGGCTGAAAAATACGTTGGAGGCCAACGAGGTGGAGATGCCAAAGAGGTGTGGGAGAACGAAGGGGTGTGGGAGGCCCATTGAGAGTTTAAAGGCTCAAGGAGTGTAGAGTCCCCAAACTTGTATGAGGCCAAGGACTGTAGGCACTCAGAGAGCATGAGGCCGAAAAGGTATGAGAGGTCAAAAGAGCGTTTGAGGCCAAAATATTGGGAGGATGAAAAGGGGTGGGAGGCCCATTGAGGGTGTGGGAGCATGAAAAGGTGCAGGTGGCTGAAGAAGTGAAGAGGCCCCCAAAAGCGTGGGAATCTGCAAAAGCATGGAAGGTCAAACAAGTGTAGCGGCCCCAAGAATGGGGGTGGCAAAATGGTGTGAGAGGGAGAAAGCGATTGAGAGGACCGCAAAGTGGGAAGCCCCACTGGTGTTGGAGGCCCAGCAAGTGGACGTCTTGGAGAATGGGGGGCCCAAAGAGTGGAGGCCAATAGAGTGGAAACGAAGTGAAGGGAGACCCAGAGTGGGAGGTCCGAGGAATGGAGGCCAAGGAAGGAGGAGACCCAGCGAGGGGCAGGGCGGGTGCTGCAGCCCGCGCTGCCCGTGGTGGCCTGGGCGCTGCTTTTGGAGCATGGGGGTTATAATTAGGGTTATTATTTGGAATGTGCATTACTTTGCCCTTAATGCCATTGAATTTTACTGTGCAGTCTCTTGGTACCACGAGATCTTTTTGCTACCGCTGGCAGAGAGCTTAATGTCCTGAATTTTGCAGCATCAGCAAAGCTCATCATACATTATTCATTTCCAGAACATTCATGAATACATTAAACAGGGCTGATCCGGGCATAGAACTGTGGAACCCAACAGAGTTCTTCCTCTGCTGCAAACGCTGATACTTATTTCTGCTTGTTGCTGCCTTTTCATCAATTACTCGTCCAACTTACCTTTTATTTCACAGCAGGGCCGGGTAAGGGACTCTGCCAAAAGCTCTTAGGAAAGCTGAGTGTGGTGCATCAGTCTATCACCCTTACCCCATGATTGATGGTACCGTCAAAGAGCTCTCACACACTTGTGAGACATCATTTTCCGCTCCAAAAAGCTATGATGACTCTTCCCTGCTCTATCATAACTAGTTCTGTGTCTGCTGCTCACGACATCCCACCTCATTGAACACAACAATTTCATTGTCAGATTATTATTTTCAGTACCACCAAAAGCCTCAGTGGAATTGCAAATATTCCACCCTGCAGGACAGGGGTAAATAAATAACTCAGCACATGTATGGAGGGATGGATCTTGTGCAGTTAAGTACAGTAAGCAAATTAATTAAACTTTTCAAATATTCCTACTGTCACGTAGTGTTGTGTATTGTTTTACCCTCCTCCAGAGTAGGCTGTGCTAAAAATAGCAGTTTTCACTTTGAAGTGTTTAAATCAAAAGGCAGCGAAAGCAGTGGGAGACGGTGTTTGGGATGAAAGCCCTCATCAGACACTAATGCTCACACCACCTTCGGAGAAATAGCTTTTAATGAGGCTGTTTGGGGGCAAACTGCTGCTGTCCCCTCTGGAGCTCAGGGAGGAGGATTGAAGTGACTGGGACATCCCAGCAGCCGGTCTCCCATTAGCTGCACTCGTGTGGTTAATTTGATGGGGCTTGCTGTGAGCTCTGCCCCATCCTGATAACAACGGATTTACTCTTTGAGGGCTCCGCTGCATCCCCACAGCGTGGTACTGGGCAGCGCGTTAAACTCCTGGCACTGCCCCCGTAACTCCGTCATCTCTGCTTGTGTCTTCCAGAAAACGGCCCCTGCCTGGGGTTCAGGAAGCCCAAGCAGCCCTACCAGTGGCTGTCCTACAAGGAGGTGAGCTGGAAACGATACCCCCCCGCAGAGCCCTCTCCCCCAGTGCTCTCACCTTGCCCGGCCAAAGAAGGGGTGTTAAGGCGCCCGTCGATAACACGCATGTGCTAGACCGGGGGGTTGCTAATGAGCTGTGCGAGGGCTCTCGATTTCCACAGCCGGGCACATCCCGGTATTATATGGGGGTGTCAGCTTTTGGGGATGGGCTCAATGCCGTTAGCCCCCTCTTGACAGTGGCGGTGACATGCTCAAAGCCGTGGGGCATTGCCAAACAGAGGTCAACTGCTAGTCAACTGCTAGTAGCTCATGATAGCATAAAAAATTGGGCTTTTAGACAGCAAATACAATAATTTGAGAGCCTCCCTGTATAAGCTAATTCTTCGCTTAGTTTGGTATTGCTTATGTTCTTCTTTTTTATGTTTTGATTTTTTTTTTTTTTTTTTCCCCTCTCCAAATTCCAGGTGGCTGAAAGAGCAGAAGCTCTGGGTTCAGGGCTTCTTCGGCAGGGCTGCAAGCCATCCACAAAGCAGTTCATTGGCGTCTTTGCTCAAAACCGTCCAGAGGTGAGATTTTAAGTTCAACTTGATGCTGTATTAATAATGTTCCTGACTTGTGAGCTTGCTTTATACTTGAAGCTTGTTCTCAAGTGTGTTAAATCTGCTCCCGTGGCCCTCTTCCCACCTTCATGCTTTGATGTCCTCCTGCAGTGGATCATTTCCGAGCTGGCTTGCTACACCTACTCCATGGTGGTGGTTCCCCTCTACGACACTTTAGGTCCTGGAGCCATTCGTTACATCGTCAACACAGGTAAAAACAGAATTGAGGTAATCGTCTCAGAAACCAGTTTTGTTGCTCAGAATGGTTCATTTTCTTCTGCTTTCCAAAAGATGGGTGATTTTACTCATTGGGTGTCTTGAAGTCACTTAAAGAAGTTTCTGGGGAGCTGTGTGTCCCCATGCTGGGTCAGGGCTGCCTCCGCAGCATTTCCCACGCGCCTGGTCGTGCACGGCCGTGGGTGGGGCTGCTCTGGCTGCGGGAATTACTCCACGGCCACCCACTCCTGTGCTGCTTTATATTTTGCCTCCTAGATTTTTTAGCCCACATGGTGAGCAATTTTAGTATTTTGAACTGAATCCCAGAATAGTCGTAGATGTCAGGTACAGCTTCAGCACTGATTTAGGTTAGCTAAAATTGCAGTGATTTTCTAAGAGAAATGTATGTTACATTCTAGGATTTCTGGTGTTAGCCTGAAGAGAATATCAGGACTGATACAATGTTAGCTATGAGCCAGTAGCCAGTCTTGCATTAAAAAAGATCTACTGTAAAAACTCATTTGACCCTTTTCTTCCAGCTGACATTTCCACAGTCATTTGTGACAAACCTGAAAAAGCCAGAATACTCCTCGACCACGTGGAGAGGAGAGAAACGCCAGGTCTGAGCTCCATCATCCTGATGGACCCATTTGAGAAGGAGCTGACAGAGAGAGGGAGACGCTGTGGAGTTCGCATCCAGACCATGCAGGAGGTGGAGGTAAGTCTGCTCTCCCTCTCTTCATACTGTGTTTTGTAGTTTCTGTAAGAAGATGGTAAAATATACAGGGGCTTGTGAACTGCATGGCAGGTTCAGTGTCTGCAGAGCAGACTGTGGCTGTTAATATTGATGCATGGCTCAGTGCAGTTGCCTCTTAAAGTGTTATTGCTTCTTGATAGGAGCCAACATTTCAGTCCTTCCTGCTCAGATAAGATATCAGCTGCTAACTAAGCCTGGAAAGGGGGGTTGCTATTCGAGACACAGTCCTCCTACATGTAAGCCTACAGCCTTACACTTTTATGAAACAGCCTGGATCCAGCTCAACCAACCCAAGCACTACTTGAAATCCAAGGATGGCATTGCAGTTAATGCAAGAAACTTTGGATAGAAAAGATGACCTAAGTGTTAGCCACAAATTTTTCTGCTGCAGCTCACAGTCTCCCTTAGTGGTTTGCAGATTATTAGCAAGTGGGTTACACCACAGGAATTAAAGTGGAAATCACTTTTGTTACTTTAATCTTTTTCAGGACTGTGGCCGTGAGAGTCGACACGTGCCTGTGGTGAGTGTTGGCATGCTGCTTTTCCCGCTTACGATTGCAGCTGACTGTGTTACATTTATTCGACTGCCAAGAGAGGGAAGGGTTTGCTCTGGGCAGAAGGAAGCCTGCGTGTCTTTAGGGGCAGAGCCCCGTGACCCTCTCCACGTGGGAGGCAGTGGAGGAGCCCAGGGACTGTCAATACCATCCGCTGGAGATGTGCAGTATTGGCTTCATACCCTCCGCCTGGGATGCTTAACTGAGATAGGTCATCCTTGCTGAACGTGTTAATGGGACAGTAATTAAATGCCATTGTTAAGCCACACTAATTCCACTACCTTACCCAGGTGGCACCGGGGGAATGTGTTTGCACCCTTGGCTTTCCGGTGGGATTTCTATAGCTCAGAAACACTACTTGGCAGTATTTCTCTGGGATATTTTTGGAAAACTGCGTTGATGTTTTTCACTGGCTGCTCATACTTGTGCAAAACTTTCAAAAGCAGCCTCTGATTTTCAGGCCGCTTATTTATTCAGTCGGGACCCAAAATAGCACACACATGCAGTGGTGCTGAGAAGACAGAGATACTACTGGAAATGGGAGCAATCAGCAGCTTTGGAAAGTTGTCCACTGTTGCGGATAACCACGTTTCCAGAATTTATCTGGAAATTATTAAATTATCTCAAGTTTTCTCACACACCTACAGGTATAGATGGTGTCTTTGAAAATACTAACTGCAAGACAAAGATCCCATCAAAGTCTTCTAACGATAAAGCATGCCCTTGATGCAGCTGGAGCAAAACCTAAGAGAGGAATAGAGTCTGCATCAACTGAAGAAACCTGATAAAAAGAGTTTTATGACGGTCTTTTATATTTGCCAAGGGGAATGAAAGCTTTTTATGGCAGAGCTGAAGTATAATTGGTTTGATCTTTAAGTTTATACAATGACAACAGTCTACCATTGACCCTTCTGCATTTGATTGATGGGATTTTCTTATTCTCCTTGTGTATTTCTAGCCTCCTCGACCAGAAGATCTATCAATTGTCTGTTTTACTAGTGGCACTACAGGTAAAAGAGGCGCTTTAATCTTGAAATGTTAGAATAAATTATTAAATTAATTATTAATATCCCCTCAATATGTGCAAACTTGCTGTTATACTGATATGGCAGTGATATTTCTATGCATTTTTAATATTTAAGAATATATATGTATATACATTTCTGTAGATTACAAATTAAAAATAATGATGCATTTATTTCTCACTTGAATTGCCTGACATATACTTCGGCAGTACGGTTTTTCAGTTGTCTAGAAATCTGCCCATGTTTCTGCTTCCCGTTTCGCAGTGTAGTTGTGAAGCTCTTGATTGATTGGTATTCATCTTCTGCATATGTTTAAAAAAACAAAAAAACAAAAAAAACCCGCAGGTCCACAGCTTTCCATTCTCTGTGTCCTAAGCACGCCAATGTCCCCAGCCCCCCCGATGTCCTCAGCACCTCCGTCTCCTCTGCAGTGTGCCCCAGCTTGCTCGTGTGTTGCCCGCGTCCTTGGGTTGGCCCTTGGCCACCACGTGCTGGGGCAGCCTCGGGGACGAGCCTGGGCAGCCCACGCTGCCGGTACTCGCGTGCCCCTGGCCCCTTTTTGTTGGAGAGGAGCAGCATCATTTTCCTGTCTGTTCTTGGCAGATGCTGTGCTTTCTCCTCTGTCCAGACCCTGGTTTTCATACAGCTTGCAGGAATTTCCTACTCTTGAGCATTCGACCTCCGTAACATCTACCAAAAAGCTACACGGGCAGCCAGCGCAGATGCAAAGGCACGATTGCTTGGGAAACTGCTTTTATACCTACCTGCAGGGAAGGACCATGCTCCAGGGACCGCTGGAGCAGCTCTTCCAGGTTCACCTGTGCTCTCAGGATTACCTAATGCTTGGTCCTACCCCAAAGCATCCTTGATTTGGCCTCCACTCCTTTAGGCAAGCAGAAGATGCCGCTTGACACCGAGCTGCCCTCCAAGAAGGGCGTTGCTTGTGCTGCGCAGCCTGCAGAGTGCAAAGCCTGCAGATCAGGCTGAGCAAGAGGGGACATCTCCATCTTCCACCTCCTGGAGAAGACTTGGACTGCACGTCAGGTAGGCAACTGCTTCATCAACTCCAAATATAAACTCAAAATGTATTAAAAGGCTTTGGGGTTTTTTACCTTCATGCATCCTTCTTTAGTTTTGAGATCTGTGCGCTTCGGAGTACCCAAGGCAGTGCACTGTGTGAAAGGAGCCTGTGACTCTGCTCTGTCTCAGCAGTGGGAATTCCTAAAAGGAAAAGATGGAATGCAGTCAGGATACGGACATCACAGCCGTGTATGCTGTGAGCACCGGCTGTGCCAGTGCAAAGTGGCTGGGCACAAATGGGAATTGCAGGAAACCAAAGCAGCCATGCCTACAGATACAGTGGGGCACAATTTGTTTGTGTGGATTTTAAAGTGCAGAGCAATTATTTTTTTCAAGCCACATTTTTGTTGATATTTTTACTTCTAAATAAGAAATTTTGAATAGAGAAGGATTTTTTTGATTTTCTTTTTTTTATACGCAAATGCAATCATGGGCCGGTTTCTGACCTTGTGTTTTTCTTAGGAACATGCCTGAAGTTACAGAAATAGGACAACCAGGGAGCTCATTTGCTTTCTCCCATCCAAACGAAAGATTTCAAATTCTGTAAATCATCTGCAAACTAAACTCTGACAGAGCAATGCTTTGTGAACCACCAGCCCATCCTCTGCTGTTGGAGGACTTTGCACAACACTTTCTGGCTTTTCCAGGGGTTGCATCAACACTCTGGTCCGTTTTCCACGTGTTTTGATGTAAAAGGCTTGGCTTTTTGAATAGCCCATGTCAGGATATTTTTAATGACCAGATTTAGAATTTTTTTCCAACGGATATGTTCTCAAAGGCTTTTTCAATTCTGAAGGGCTCTAGATATTTTGGTATGGTGTGAAACAAATCTTAGCTGTAGATTTTGTTACCTGGAAACTGTAGAATTGGAAACAATTTTAGCTGTTTATAAAAAAAACCCAGAAGCAGGCTTTAATGTGTGCTTTTCTTTGATAGGATCAGATGTCCAAATACCTCCCCAGGGAGAAAGGAGAGGCTGAAGTTGCTGAGCTCAGATGACAAGACCAACTTTCATTGTTGTACCAAAAAATCATCAGCACTCAGAAATAGGCCAAAGGCACACAGCTGTCCCCAGACCATCAGGATACAATTTTTCATGCTGGCTACTCCAGAGAAGCAAACTGTCACTTCCTCAAGGATCCACCTGTAACCAATTGGATAAAAATTGCTTCCCGGCAGTTTCTCACAGCCTGCCAGTGCATATCCCTGACTGCCGGAGGCTCCCAGCGGGAGGAAAGTGCTTACATCCCAAAATGTTGATGGATCACACCACCGAGTTAGTGCTGGAGCTGCTACTTGAAAGACCCTTTTGCCATGTGGAAAAGGTTCTTCTATTGCTTATGAGAACTGCCAAACCAGCCTGGCACCAAGATAAGGAGAAATTGCCATACCCAGGCTGTTAACTGCCTGGGATAGCAGTGCACCCATTTCTGTAACAGGACACTCACTTCTACGATGTGTCTTTACAATGAAATTCAAACTTGAGAGCAGTGGTACAGGTCAGGAGATCTGGCATTGATTTTTTTTTTCTTTTTAAAACTTTTTTTTTTTTAAAGGCAGCATTACTGCCAACCTTTTTCTCTCAAACTGGTAATTCTGGGAAAGGGCTTGTAGCAAGGGGCACCTGTTTTGCTGGGTTAACTGGGTTAGCTGGGTTAAAACAGAACTACTAAAGAAGGTCAAACTTTACAGGAATCCCCCAGCCCAAAAAGCTGCAGCTCCCTGTGGCAGCATGGTTTGTTCTGGATTTCTCCTGGTGAAGGCTATCCTGGCTCTAACACTGCTGCTCTGCTTTGACACCATCAACACCACAGCCTGTCCGGGATGCTGAACCTGCTGTGGGCAGGACAGGGAGGAAGGAGCCAGAACGTTCACACTGCTTCCAGGCATGTCGTGGGGATTTGAGCAGAGGTACTGAATTTGCATTAAAGTTAGAGGTGGAGTAAGTAAATGAGTCTGAGGTCTCAAAGCATCTGAGAAATCTTCCAAAATCTGAAGAGCTGTGTTAAGGTGCAGGAGCCAGATCTGCTGCCGCTATAGCAGTTTTGAATTTCCAAACCAGTACTGAGCACGTCCTCTCCACGGGTGTGCAACCTGCCGATGCAGAGAAACTTGTGCAACGCCGCAGGAGTACGCCTACTTGTAGAATTGCAGGGGCTGAGCACACCTATTTGGCTAGACGCAGCTAAAATAACGTGAGCAATTTCTGGGTCGTTGGCATTTATTTACAGCTGACATCGGTTCATGGAGTTTTCTTGAAGTCCGGATCCACGTGTGCACCCAGTTGCGAAAATAAGCGCCTTGAAATGAAACCTGCCCGGCTGAGCTAGTGCCTGCGAGCCTGTCTGTACCACAGGTCAGGACCGGAGCAGTCGTGGCTGGCAAAGACGTCAGCCCCAGCTTCACCTCTGAGCTGCAGATGAGGACAAGCATAAGTCAGACCAAAATAGCCTCCTGTGCGCTGTGTTCGAATTACTCCAAGGCACTTGGAACACCAAGTATGGATTTTCAGTAAAATACATTGTGTTTGAAATGTCCTACTTTAGTGCAATAAATGTGTGCAATAATTACTAATTTTGTTTGGGCCTTTAGTTATTTGAGAGGCTGGGTCGAAGCAATGTCAGCGAAGCTGGAAGGGCACAGGGCTCGGCACTGCGGGACCTGAGCCAGGCTCTGCCACGTGGGTGCGTGCCCACACCAAAGGGCTGCCAGCGACACAGCCTGCAAACTGCTCTGAAACCGAGAGGATTAAGCGTATTTTCCTGTGCTGAAACTGATTCACCAAACACCATTGCCCCTTCCTAATCTGAGGAAGCCAGAATGAAATTCTGGCTGATTTACAATTTTGCGAGGCTGTTGCATCCATCATTAACCGTAACAGCATTGCAAAGCTCCTGTGCCCGCCGTGCCGGGGCCACGCAGGGTACGTGCAGGTAAAGCTCCTCCGATCTGCTTCCGCGCGGCGTAGCAGGAGCTACGCTGCAGTGGTGTGATCGAATTAAAACAATCTGCTTAAAAACGCGCTGGAGAGAGAGGCAGGCTCTGTAATCTTTATTCAAGCTGAGCTACACCTTCTTTTCAGAAATAAACCCTTTGAGGATGATGAAGAGGGACAGTGCTGTGACAGGAGGACATGCAGGGTCCTCGGTGCCAGCACTGCAGGCAAGGCGTTTCTGATGGGACCCTCGGCTCCGGTTTGTGCACCCGGAGGCTTCAGCCTGCACGTTTGCTGCTTAATGAACCCCGTATTTTGGCGTACGAACAGATACGAAATGCAAAAGATGTATCACGGTGCAAAGGGGGATTCTCAGCTCGGAAGAGAAAAGGGGGTGAAAAAGCAAATATTGACGGTGTGGAGGTGCCTGCGTGGGTGGCAGGTGAAACGCTGCAGGCATGGTGCCAGGCACTGGGATGTGACATGGGGAATTTGCCAGCTCCCTAATGGGTTTGGTGCTACCTTCAGGATACCTCTGCTCTGCTGCTGACAGTATTAATGACTTCCCTTAATTGGAGTCTCATAGGGTCTTCTTGTAGCCTAATTTTTACCATGTATTACCTGTTTTCTGCATTGTTCAGGTTATCCAGTGCACTGGCTAAGTAAGAGCTTACCAGCCTTTTAAATGGGGTTTGTTGGTATTCGAGATCATTCTTAGTCAAAATCTGTATGAAATAAATCATACCTGGAGAGGCTGGGAGCAGCCAGCCAGGTCTGATGGCCGTGCTCATCAAGCAGCTCCATCTGAGTGCTCTCATAAATTGCAGTTGGGCTATTTCTGGTGGAAACTGTTGTTCAGAGTCTCCAATAGAAATATTTGTGTTTACAGTATCATTTTATTAAATTTTGAGTATTGCAGTAAGTGCTTTTGGTGCACGTTACTGCACAGAAAGGACTGCAAAAATTACATAAGTTTTAAAATTCAAAAAGAGAACTTAATATTTTAACCATTTCCTGGTTTGGTTTTTGTTAAGCTTTTGGCAGTTACCTACTGGTTCATCTTTTAAAGTCACTCTTTGTTTCCTTTCAGGAAACCCCAAAGGTGCTATGCTGACTCACGGGAACGTGGTTGCTGATTTTTCAGGCTTTTTGAAAGTGACGGAGGTGAATACCCTGATCTAGAAAATGTTGCCATGTGCAGAGTGTGTGGGTTAAGCTGTGTCCCTGCATGGGCTGGAAATGCGCTCTTGCAGATAAGAGGTGAAATTCCTCTTACTTGGAGGGCCAAATCCATAGAAACAGGAGCAAGTCTGAGCTTACAGCCCTGGAGGGCATTAAATCCCCTTTCCAGCCCTGGAGGGCATTAAATCCCCTTTCCAGCCCTGGAGGGCATTAAATCCCCTTTCTAGCACTGGCTCCCTGGCTCTGTAGGGCGCAAAGTGGTTCTGAGTAGTAATGCTGGCTCCTGTAAATCAATTAATTAACTCCTTTTGAAGAATTAGGAGAGCAAACAAGCCCTGTACAGTTGCAACTCATGCTTGAAAAAGAGCACAGAGTCCAATTGTGCTCTGTGTCCCATTGTGCCCACACAATGTCCTCATTTCTCTGAAAGCTCTCTGCATATAAAGTGTGTGTGTATATATATATAAAAACATACACATTTTTTACAAGAATGGTTAATTTCATTGATATTAAATATCTCAGTTGCTGTTATACATATTTTTAAAAAAGCATAGCACTGGCCAAGTACCTGTATAATACGTTTCATGCAATGTGTAAACTTGTGTTTAGAAACAATATAGGAAGCAGAATTGCTTTAGCATGACATATTAAGGATTTTGTACAGCTTGTACCTAACAAATATAAAGAATCTCTTTTTTTGTAGTAAACAGGCAATTCTATAAAGTAGAGATGTACGCATGGGATGGACAATTTGTTGCCTTATACCCCTTGCTGGTCTTATCATTGGTGCTGAAAATACAGCAGTCTTATTATCTTAATCCTTGAAATTTCTGAGGTTTCCAGACCACTGTTGTAAAGAAAGTTGGACACGCGATGGGAGAAATCCCACTGAACTCACGTGTTCAAGTATTTGCAGGGTGGTGACTCGGGTAATTTGCAGTACGAAATGCCAATATAGCAGCTTGGTGCAGCGAGCCCTCGGGCTTCGCAAGCGCAGAGCTTTCGCTGGGTGCAGGGGCAGCGAGATGCACGAATGAAAGCTGATGCGTAGATATGTCTTCAAAGGGCAGGAATGTTAAGGCCATGGAGCTGTTGGAGCGAGAGGAGGGCCACGAAGATGATCAGAGGGCTGGAGCACCTCTGCTATGAGGACAGGCTGAGAGTTGGGGTGGTTCAGCCTGGAGAAGGCGGCTCTGGGCAGACCTTATGGCAGCCTTCCAGTGCCTAAAGGGGACCTACAAGAAAGGCAGAGAGGGACTTTGTACCAGGGCATGTAGTGGTAGGACAAGGCGTAATGGCTTTAAACTGAAAGGGTAGATTTAGATTAGATGTAAGGAAGAAGTTCTTCACTGTGAGGGTGGTGAGGCACTGGGACGGGTTGCCCAGAGAGGCCGTGGATGCCCCATCCCTGGAAGTGTTCAAGGTTGGATGGGGCTTTGAGCAACCTGGTCTGGTGGAAGGTGTCCCTGCCCACGGCAGGGGGGCTGGAACTAGAGGGTCTTTAAGGTCCCTTCGAACCCAAACCATTCTGTGATTCTGTGATTTATTTTGGAAAAGAACTAATTTAGAGGGAGCTTGGGGAATTTAGCATCTTCCAGGACTGGCCCACAGAAATGGCTTTAGTGTTCGCTGATGGCAATGGGACTCTTTGGTTAATCTTGAAGGTATCAGATTGAGACATAAGTCTGGTGTAAGTGGTTGTAAATTCGATAGCTTCAGTCGCCAGAGTATTGCTGGTGAGAGTGTAAATGCCTGTAGCTGATCCACACAATTAGGGCAATGTCTAATCACAGTAATGAAACTGAGCAAAGTGCAAAATACTTGAAAGTAGTATAAATTAATAAAATAAAAATACCTAAAGCTGAGAAGTACTGTAGATTTGCTGTTTACATACTCTTGTGCCAGTTATGCTTAGTTCATTGATTTTTATAAATGTAACATTTTTTGAAGTGAACCTAGAGCTTTATTATAAGGTTGTTCTTAAATGCCAAGAAGCTGTTTTAATTTTTTATGTTTAACTGGACAACTGTGAAATACTATTCAATGTCATCATTTTGGTCCAATTTAAAACCAAATAATTTATTATCTAGGCACTTAAAGCAGTGTAAAAAAGCAAGCAGCATAGCTAGTGATGCTAATGGTTTTACATTACTGTGCTTGCAGAAAATGAGGCCAATTTGAAGTAATGTATAAATAGATCTTAGGCCCTAATGGTTTAATTCAGACTGACACATAAAATAATATGAAACGGGATGCTGAAAACACCCATGTGGTCAATCGTGTTTGACTTCACTAGGTAATGGTTGGGAGGGCATATCCAAATCTGACTTGCCCAGATTTAACTTCAATAAAATATTCCCCGAGGAAGAAACTCCTGTGCTTCCATCTACTGCCATGTCCCAGGCCACAGGCTATCGATTCTGTCACAGCAGTGGAGAATGCAAAGTGGGTATAAACTGCTAATCCGGTGAGCTAATAGCTTTTATACCCATTTTCCACTAACCACTAGCATTGGTGCAAGTTATTGGGTAATCAAGCTTTCAGTTTTTCTAATCCATAATATTATGGCAAGCCTTACCCTTGGAAATGCAGGTAGAAAGGCTGCTTTTCTTTTGGGGCATGGATCAGGTAAGGCTCTTGGGGCCTTTGTTTATTCCAGCCTGCAAGACAGAATTAAAACCTTGGCAAACTGAAGACTTTGGTCACTTTTATTTTTTGCATAGTTTGTCCAGCCTTCTTTTTCCCCACTGCATCTGTCTGTGGGGCAGTGATAATGCCCTTAAAATCACATTTTAATCACTTAAAATTACGAGAAGCACTAACAGAAATCATTAATTTTTGCAGCTGAAAAAAATCATTAATTTTTCCAACATGCTCCGATTCAAATCAATGATTAACCAAAGGAAAAGAAAAAATCTATAGCTTTGACTCTAGTAACACCGTGAATCTCTGGCGGGCTCTGTGCAATGTGCAAAAGTGATGCGCCTGTAGAGCCCCGCTGACTCCCAGGAGGCTCCTGCAGGTCTGCACACAGCTGAGAGCGCAAATCGTGGTCTCGGCACCTCATGGTAGAAAGCAGAGAATAAAAATTGGGTTCTCTGTCAGGGCGAGCCTCCGTTCCCAGCGTGAGCTGTGTGGATACAATATGCCTTCTGCCACGGAGAGACCTCTCCATTGCCCTCTGTGTACATCTCCGTGCTCTTTACTCCTCCTGCTAACTGAGCTTCATTGATGCTGTGGCTTAACGCTTCACTTCGTACGCTGCTCCCTTCCTCTCTTGACAATCTTTACCCTTTTGCTCCTCTGGTGCCATTTTTCTTTTTATTGTTTTTTGACTTTCTTGTTGTCTTCCTGTCAGTGTTTCTTTCCTTTCTGTCTCCCATGCCCTTCACCTGCAGAAAGTGATCTTTCCGAGACAGGACGATGTGCTCATCTCCTTCCTGCCTCTGGCTCACATGTTTGAAAGAGTTATACAGGTAAGAAACCTGCCCGAACTGACGAGGCCTCGTGGGGCTCCTTGTGTTTTCTTCCAGAGTCAGTGGTCTCCTACTTGTGAGGATGTACACATTTCCTATTTGCCTTTAGCACACATGTTTGAGAGAATGGTACAGGTAAGGTCCTAGTGTCAGTGGAAATCATCTTTTTCCACACCAAAAAAAAAAATATAAAATGAATAAAATACTAAATAACCAGCGATATCTTGTAGCACTAAAAAAGCTTGTACTCCAGAAGTGCCACGTGCATAACACCAGGGCCCGGCCTCTCGTCTCGGCGACATGGCCCTTGAGTCCAGATCGATTCCAGGAGAGTTTCCCAAGCTCTCCAGCTTACACTGGTGGCTCTGAGATTGGAAAACAGCCCTTCACCAATGAGCAGAAACTGCTACCTGCACAATTTTGGGGGCAGCTTTTCAAAGCACTCTAGGATCAGGTATCATGGGAGTAAAAATAATTTTGTGCCATTTTCTACATCAGCTAAAATCCTTTTATTGCATAAATTAAGCAGATCTGCAAAAATACTTGCAGACACTGAAAAAGAGGAAACTAAGATCATGGTGTGACACACGTGATCCTCCTGGCAGGGCAGCGTACGGCGGGCATTAACCGGAAACCAGCGTCCCCTGGAAATAATTGCAAATAGAAGTGCTAACTCGTGCCAGCCCGCAGAACTGACTTTTCACATCTCTTTCTGAAAAGACAGGTGATAATTGTGCTGCAGTCGGTGTGTTAGGCAAGTCAGATGAGAGCATCACATCAGTTCTCCTGGCCTGAGAAGCTGCGAACTAAAAACTGATCCAATATGTGAAGACTGGGTCTGGATTCAGTTGCAGCTCTGTACTTTCTCAGGGAGGGCTGTTTTGGGCTGAAAGCATACTTTTTAAGTCAGACAAGCATCCGAACATAAGCCTCCCACTTCTTCGCAACATCTCTGCCAGAAATAATATATTCTGCCCTGTTAAAAATTTGCAAATTGGAAGTGAAAGTCCATGAAAGATTTGGAGAATTACAGCCCAGCCTTTCTTCACTTGTAAGGCAAGTTGGTCAGTATGCCACCACTATTCAGGCAATATGTTTTGCCAGCAAACAAAAACATAATTATTAAGAAGTCATCTGATGGGGAGAAAAAAAAAAAAATTAGAAACAATTGAAATATCCTCATTTCATAGGATGTTGCCATATTGAAAGAGGCAGGCCTCCAAAGGGTGTTCAGGCAGCAAGCACTGGGTCAATTTCCCTAGTTTTAGCCAACATTATTAGTTCCTGGAACTTGCAGTTAAAATTTTACAGATATATTCTTTAAAACTAACAATTTCTAGTAGTTACTTATAATTCCCAATGAGCACACTGATTATATTTTCCTTTTTTTTTTTTTTTTTAAATTCATGGTCATGTGCAGTGTAAAACACAGATTTGGCAGTATGATGTTTGTTAAACCCACATCACATGTATAAAATTCCTGTGGTGTCAATTGATGGAGACAGTCTCTAACTGGTTGACAGAGCAGCGAGAGCACTCCGGTTAGTATTACAGATTTTTAGGAGTAGCACAAAAAGGCTTGGGTGTCTCTTAAGGAATTTTTGGTACACCAAAGGGAGCTGATGTTCTCAATCTACCCCTTGGAGAGCTCAGAAAAGTCGAGCGTACTGGTCTGGGCTCGGGAAGGCTGGACTCAGCTCCCAGCATCATGGGCACTTTGCTGAGGATGCCTTCTCCTGCTTGCACCCTAAAAGCAGGGTAGCGATGCTGGTCTCCGAATGCTCTCCAGTGATAAAATGCCAGTTTTACCGAGTTAGTGACTAGTTCTCTGTAGGGTTACTGACTACCAGAGCTGCTGCTTCAGCTGCCAGTTGGCTCATCGCAGGCAACCTGCCCTGCCCGATCCCACACATCCAGCTCTATTCTGATCTGATTAAAGTGGCCTGTTTTCTTTCCAAATACAAAACTTCTGGATCTGTAGTTTCCATACAAGTAAAGCACCTTTTATGAAGTGGGCTTCTATTTCTGGGATACAGGATCAGACACTGTATTGCTAACGTAGTCTATATTGTTGTATTTAAACAAAACTAAAGTATTAACATCTAAAAATCGGCTGCTGCTCAGTACGTTTTACAATGTTTCTTAATATGCATTTCTTTATTGACAATAGGTCCTCATGCTGTGAGCTGCTATGGTAGGTCTGGCTTCAGACAAGAAGTTCAGATCCAGCATCTGCCATAACTTGGACTTCTCCATCCCCGTATGCAGGGGATGAAGGGAAATCCATTCTAAAAGCTTTGGTTCCTTGTTCTTCAAGAAACAGTAGCAAATTTGGTGGATGCTGAATTGCCAGTTCTGAGAAGTGCCCAGAACTATCCGTAGATTTCTATTAAGTGCAAAATTTATGCTTACATTTATACATATTTCTAAACCCCCATTTTTGCCTTACTGAGAGTAGAATTTCAGGAAAGGCACTTCTGTGTTTGGGAGGGATGCTCTGCCAGGGGAATTAAAAGCAAAGAGGTTACATGCGTTCCTTTTTCTTCCCATCAGTCTGTAGTATACTGCCATGGAGGGCGAATTGGGTTCTTTCAAGGAGATATTCGCCTCTTATCTGACGATATGAAAGCATTGCGTCCAACCATCTTCCCTGTCGTGCCGCGGCTGTTAAACAGAATGTATGATAAGGTGAGTTTAATTTTGCTCTTTTTGTAATAATGAAGTTTATGTCCCTTTAGTACTTAAGTGAAAGAATTCCCTTAGTCATGGAGATTTCCTGAGCAGATTATACTCTTTCTGCCTTACTGCAAACACATTCTTACCCTGTGTAACTGATACAGCTGCTCCAGTCTGTATTACGTCTGTATTACGTTGATTTACACAGACTGCAGACATTAATATGAAATCCCTTTGTATTAGCTTCTGACCCTGTTCTCACTGAGGTTACTAGTGACATTTCCAGAGACGAGGGATTTTTTCATTACAGAAACACCACTCAAACCTGGATGCACTAGGACTTTTTGTGCCCTTCAACCGGTTTTGGAATTTCAGTCTCTCTTTCTGGTGGCAATGACAGCTGAAAATCAAGAACTGTGAAAGGACTATGAGGATTTAGGCAGTGTAAATGTGAGGTTGGCTTTTGGATGTAGAAATCTTTAAAACTAAGAGATGGTCTTGAAAGGTATTTAAGACAGGCATGTCTGGTCATCATGTTAAATCTGTTTGACCAGCTGGGAATATTTATTCCTCAGAAGACTTATCCTCTAAAGAAGAGCTTAAGCACAAGCTACTGATTTAATTTTTCCCCAAGGTCAGGACTGTTGGATCAGGGGTTCTGGTGCCTCATTAGAGGGATGGGCACTGGGGGTTTCTTGTTTGTGGAGGTGTAGTTCATGCTGGTCTCTGATTAAGCTTAGGTAAACACAGCCCCCATCACTGCATCAACCAGTGCTGATATCTGCTCTAGTATTCAAGTTGCTCATTCCTAGTTGCTCAGATTGCATGATTTCACTGAATCTTATCATGGAAGTCATAGAGAAATAGCAGTCATGTAAATCTAGTCAAAGCCTACACCGTCATCCTCTCTCTCTTTTCCCCAAAGGAACAGCACATACAATAGTGAATGGAGCTAAACAAAGCACTCCTTTTTTTTTTTTTTTCCCCACTAACAAAACCTTAGTGTAGTCTTATTTAACTGTACTGCTAATGTAACTATAGCCTACCTGGCACCAGCAGAACTGCATAGCTGTAATTGTAAGAATAGCTGTTGATGTTTTCTCTCTCTCGGGTGCCACGCTGCCTGCCACCCCGCACTCCTGCAGATCTTCAGCCAGGCAGATACGTCCCTCAAGCGCTGGATTCTGGAATTTGCTGCAAAACGGAAAAAGGCTGAAGTTCGAAACGGGATCATTAGAAATGACAGTTTGTGGGATAAACTTTTCTTTAATAAAATACAGGTAAGCGATTCAAGAAAAAACCAGCATGCATAAGATGCCAAAATTTCAATTCTCTTAGGGACAGTTTTCCAGGGAGGAAGGGAGAAACACAAGGCAGACTAAGACGGCTTTTGCCACATCCCTCCTTCAGCAGCACTGAGAAATCACCTATTTGCAGAATAGTGCCTATTTTTTGCAGCTCTTGGATACAAGCTGTGCCCCTGCACAGCACCAAGGAGGGATGTGATGCAATGCGGAGGCACTTGCCCTCTGCCAGGTGAAGCTGCCCAGAAGCAGGATCGTAGTCTCCGATACCAGCACTGCTGTCACCCCCTTCATTATTTGGGTGCTCTGCCTTGTGGGGACTGGGCACCTGCCATGGGCTCTGCCCGTGCCCCAAACCTACTCCTGTCCCCTCCCGGTGGGGATGGGAATTCAGGAAGGTGGTCATGAAAAGAAGACTAACTGATCAAAGAGATGTTGCTCCAAAGTTTTCTGCAAATTCACTACAGGTATGATTGGATTTAGGGTTGAGTTTCAGTTGGGCATATTCAAAACTGCTTTTTTCCCTAGGAAAATGAGAATAAGGGTGTAGAGAAAAATGCATGTGTAAACCGTGGTTTAACAAGAGGGGAAAGAAACGAGAATGCCCTGCTGTGTGCCACACATCTCCTCAGTAAAAAAAGATTAAATTGGCTTTAAACCATGTTTTTCGGGCTCTGTACTACTCCAGGAGGCTCTGATTACTTTATTTTTTTAATTGGATAACTTATCTGGAGACACGCCACTTTATTTTTAACTAAAGAAACTGACTGTACTTTTCGTCTGCGGATTAGTTGTCCTCAGTGTGCAAAGACAGCAGAGTTCACATGACGCTGACGGGAGCACAGACATGAGGGAAGCCAGGCTGCATATTGATTCAGGATCTGGCGAGACTGGCAGACTCAATCAGGAGTTGTTTTCTTTTGTGTTGGGTTTTCTTTTTACTTTTAGAACAAGAAAAAGGAAATGAAGGGGGGGGGGGAAGTAAAGTGCGACACAGGAATTGACGTAATACTCTCCAGAAATATTTGAAGGTCATCTGCCTTAAAAAAGGGACAGCATTATTTTAGATGGCTTGGGAGCCAATTCATTAAAATCGACGAGGTGCAAATAAGCAAAGAAAACTGGAGGGGGGAAGAGTCTGGTTTTTACCCAACAGTTCCCCAGAGCCAGATGTGCTTCCCACAGGCCAAGGCTGCCTTCCCGCAGCTCTGCAGCCTGCCCGGGCGCAGGCAGCCGCCGAGAGATGTGGGACTCCTGCCCCTGTACCTCGAATGGTTTTTTCTTGGGGCACTATTTCTACCTGCAAGGGGGACAGTTATTGCTTTTAAGATTTAGCTGGCTTTTTATCCTTAAGGAAAGATTCGGAGCCAGTTCATGTTTCCGTAGCGTGGCTGCATCCATTCTAGACAGAGCATTTTGTGCAAGCTCTGGATAAGCAATACTCACGGACGCTGCTGGTTTTGCCATCTGTAGTAATTTGTGATGCTTTTCTTTTGTTTTCTCCTGCTGTCAAACAGGCAAGTCTCGGTGGATGCGTTCGCATGATAGTAACGGGTGCTGCCCCTGTGTCTCCGACTGTCCTGGGCTTCCTCCGGGCAGCCCTCGGATGTCAGGTGGGCTCGCGCGGCTCTTTGGAGCCGTTCGCTTACTGCTAGCTAGGAAACGCACTGCATTTAAGAAAGGAGTTGGGTTAGGACCTCAGAACTGCATTTAGGACAGCTTCACCAGGATCAATCCAACAGCTGCAGGGCTTGGGGCAGACCCAGGTCCGTGCTGTCCCCGGAGCTCTGCGCCCGCAGCCGTGGGGCTGGAGTGGGAACGACTGGTGGTCCTGGGAAGGAAGCAGCAGGCAAGAGCTGTTTTCGCTGCGGGCAGCTGCCAAAAAAAAGCATAGACTCATCCCACCTGCCTCTCAGCACTTAACTGAGTATGTGCAATTAAATGTGCTTGTGCACGTGCTAAGAACTTTGTTACACAAGGTTTATTCTATATATAAATGGAGAAAGATAATCTTGAGATGGCAATTTAACCCACTTAAGTCCTCCACTGCGTTACTTCTCTTTGACTAGGAAGTCCAGGGCAACTGAAGGGCCTCATTCAAGAACCTAAAATTAGGTGGGGAAAAAAACCTAAAAGGTGTATTTCGAAATGTCCCACAAAAATACCTTTTTTCCCCACTAATAAATTCCTCTCGGAGAGTAACATACTTCTTGACTCAAAAGCTAATTGCTGAACTTGTCTTCTTATTATTTTCAGCTCTACACTGCGATGGTAATTCATAGTCATGTAAATGAAATTTTGTATACAGTGAGAGCCAGGGAAAGTGTCCCTGCATTAAATGTGCGCCTGCACATTGCAGCTGGCAGGATTAGTTCACAGGGCTGTGCAACAGAAGGCAATTCTTAGATTTTTGTTCTGTAATAGTGAAATCATATATGCCCTTTTAAAGATACTCGTTTCTTTGTCAGGTTTACGAAGGTTATGGCCAAACAGAATGCACAGCTGGATGCACCTTTACGACCCCAGGTGACTGGACGTCAGGTAATGATTTTCTTCCACCATTTCCAGAAACAAGAAAAATGCACGTTTCTTTTGAAAATTCTGGACTGTAATGTCACAGGGTGTTTATGCAACATTCACCACCGTGTGAATAATTTTCAGTGAATGTAATGTTCTTCAAAGTATTACTAGTCCAGAATAAATACACAGGGGTCAGGTGTTGGGCATGTTTGCCTGGGGAGATTTGGAATTGTCCCCTGAGCTGTTATTTGTGATACCCTCATCTCTGCACTCCAGGCGCTCTGAGTCCTCTTTAGAGCACTGGAGCTGAATTTAAAAGAATGTTTGTTAGAATGAAACGCTGGAACAAAGAAAAGATTAACACATTTATGTACTTAGTGAGCAAACTCAGACTTCAAATACAGATCCACCACTACTCAATACTTTATATATTTCAGGCTTTCAAAACATTTGAATCTTGGCAAAATCAGCTAAAAATTAGCACTAAGCAAGATTCAGCTAATACATACAAGTACTGCATCTTAATTTCTTCTTAATATAAATAATCAGTATTTATAAAAATGTTTTGAAATGGGTATCATACCCATTCAAATGAATACTTGTAGGAAACCTGGACATCAGATATTAATGGGTCTGGCCAGTTAAACATTTCCTTCTTTCCAACCCAGATTTTCTGTGGCTGGAGAAGAGCACATGCTTTCTTCTCCCAGCACAAGTGGCCATCTGTTTGGTTTTTGTCAAACCAAAACCAGCCCCTTGCAGGTACTGGTGTGGCCTGGGGCTCGCTGCCCACCAGCCCCCTGCCCGTGCTCTGGCCAGCACTGGGCAAAGAGCCGCTCACCCGCCAATGCCGCATCCTCATCCTCAGCGCGCTTCCAGCTGGCTCCTTTGCTAAATGAGACCTCAACCCACGAAGTGCTGTGACACAGAGCTGGGACTCCTCTCTTTCCAGTCTCTCTTTCCTAGCGGCTCTTTCTGGGGGAAATAGGACGGTTTTGCACACCGTAGTGCTCCAGCGGTGCTCGTTGGCTACAGCAGACGTTGTCCTCGCTTCATCTCTGGAGAAACTGTAGGGGTGGGGGGAAATGTGTTTGGTGTAATGTCCCTGCGATTGGCATTCCCAGGTGATTAAAACAACGGGGGTCCAGAGCTTTGTGTGCTTTTATAATTAGTTAAGCTTAAAAAAGGGTTTAGTCTCTTACAGGTAAGGGAGACCTGGTCTGTATATCGACATGTTTGAAAATAGGGTTTATATATATCCAAACAGGAGGTTTGGGTATTTAGTCTTGATAGTACAAAACCTTAAATGAGGAAATTATTTCTGCACGCAGACACAGCTCCTGCAAGAACATCCAGTGTATCTACAACTATGCAAGCAACTAACAATAAAATGCTAATTATCGTTTATAGGAGAGATGACAAGTGACTTGATAACTTTGATTTCCAGGTCATGTAGGAGCCCCTTTGCCCTGTAACTTAATCAGATTGAAGGATGTGGAAGAGCTGAATTATTTTGCTTCCAAAGGAGAAGGAGAGGTAGCAAATCACATTTTTATATCAAATTCTCACTAGTTAACACTGTATTAAGTCGTTATGTAGTTACAGAGGCATTTTACCTTTGTAAGGTGCATGGTTGCTGATGTGTTACGCATTACAATCAGAAAAGGAAAACATCGATTCAGCAGTAGAGCAGCAAAGCATTAATTAAAGAGGGGCTGTGGCAGTACTTCCAGCCAATGCCATGCCTGATTACTTTAACAGCTAAGATGGAATTAATTAGTTCAGCTAAGAAGAGCTGAATTGCTGTGATTTCTACATTGCTGTTATTTCTATATTGCACATAAATTAAACTTACTGAAATAACTTTGGTTTTTTTAACTGCAAGCTGAATGCAAATCAACTTCAAGCAAATCAGTTTTGCAACCCCTACTTCATAGTTCCATTGGTTTGAAACAAATCCATAGGTATTTTATAACACAATATATTTTAGTTTCATGGAGCACAGTCATTAAGTCAACCTTTAAAATATTTCAATTTTAGTGAATTACTATTCAGCTTGTTAGTATTTACAGCAGAATAATAAAATAATTTATCAGCAACTCTGACTGTTTTGCAGATATGTGTGAAAGGACCAAATGTTTTCAAAGGTTATCTGAAAGATGAAGAGAAGACAACCGAAGCGCTGGACCAGGAGGGCTGGCTTCACACTGGAGACATCGGGAAATGGTTACCTGTGCGTACTGATCAGATGCTTAGTTCTTATGTCATTGTACTATCCCATGTAAATTTTCAAGTACTGAACTTAAATTTCCAAGCAGATCTACCTTCATAAAGGATTAAGTTTATATTTTGCAGAATAAGCTCGATATGTCAGTGAGGCATTTTCTGGCAGCTTAAAGAGCTCTCTTAAAAGCAGACTGCTTACTGAGTCTCTGTGGTTAAATAACTTCTCTGAGAACTCTCATTTTTTTCTCCTAACAGAATGGGACTCTTAAAATTATTGATCGGAAAAAGCATATTTTTAAACTTGCTCAGGGAGAATATATTGCACCGGAGAAGATAGAGAATATCTATATCCGCAGTGACCCTGTTGCCCAGATCTATGTCCATGGAGACAGCCTGCAGGTAAAAACTAAGTTTTCAGAAAATCTTACTTTGTTCTTTGTAAACTGAAGACAGAGAGCTGGGCATGAATGCGGGGAAAGCGTGAGTGGATCACGGTATGTTTTTGCCCTGATGTCTCCCTCCTGTTCTGGAGCTGGCTGCTGGCCACGCAGGAGCTGAGCCACTGGTGGGACCCTAAGCAGCTTGGAGGATGCTGTGGCCAAAGAAGTGAAGCCTTTAAATTTGCATTTAATTTTTTTTAATTTAAATTTTTTTAAGCCTTTAAATTTGTTTCAGTGTCACCTTTCGGTGCTCTAAAGCTCTCTTTTGGCCTGTTGCCTGCGGTAAGCCAGACAAAAGCAGAGCCGCTGCTCCACGACTGCCGCCTACCCATTTTGACCAATCTTGTCCTGTTTATTCGCATATTTATACAAACATGGACAGCTTCTGAAACCATTGCGATTCATCCCTCTATGCTGATTGGCCACAAACACGAGGCTTCCCTTGGCATCGGAGTTTGCCTGAGAGTCACAGGCCCATGAACTGCATCTGTATAAATGATATGGGCTATGTTCTGCTCTGGCTTATGCCTCTGAAAAAAGTAATTAATTTAATTAACGTCCAAGCAGAACACAAACCCAACTGAAGGTGTTAAAATTGCTGGCAAATGCAGGAACAGTCACAGAGAACCATTTTATCTGAGGAAAAGGAACAGACACCAAAATATACCTCACTATGACATGTTAGCAAATTATTGACATAATTAAACAAGAAGCGATAAACACTTAGCAAATCCAACCGGCTTGTATCTTCACTTCAGTGTAGGGCCTTAAATGTTGTTCAGCTTTTGCCTGCAACTCTCCTTCTCCTTCACCTACAGGCCTTTCTGGTAGGAATTGTGGTGCCCGATTCCGAAGTTATGCCAGGCTGGGCAAAGAAAAGAGGGTTTGATGGAACATATACAGAACTCTGTAAAAATAAGGTTTGTCTTCCTATCTCTCTGTGGTACAGACATTTTTTCATGGTAGCATAACCTAGTTAGAGTAGTTGTCTGTTATTAATGATCTCAGTGACAAGAATTATTTCCTCACTGAAAATTAAGCAGGGTTGACCTGGATACAGTGATGTGTGCTGGCTGATGGTACAGACCTCTGCAAACGCCAGCATGGGGGGGACCAAGGGTCTGTCCTGCAGAGAACAGTGTGGCAGTAGGAGAGGTTGTGTTTGTTTAGATGTCTCGAATAAGGATCCCAGCCTTATTTACACATGCTCTCTAATACTGAGTAACTGAGTTGGATCACATCGATGAACACTGATGCCACTGAGTCATCCCACGGGTGTCTGTGGGAAATGATTCTGCATCTAAGTCTGGCAATTGGTTGAAGGATTGCAAATTTAAATATCTATGTCATATATGCTTGAAAATATAACCTGACTCTTCATACTGAGGAAACAGTTAACATCACCGCGCTTAAGTTTAATGTTTGTACATTTCTTTAATAGAACATTTGCTAATTATGTATTAACTGTCCATAAGGCACTTGAACTCTCCTCAGAAGCATGTTTTCTTGATGAACAATGGCATTAATTGCATGTAAGGTTGACTCTGGTATTTCATGAGGAATTTATGTGTTTTAACCCAGGAACTGCAGCAAGCCATAATGGAAGACATGGTACGGTTAGGTAAGGAGAGTGGACTTCATTCCTTTGAGCAGGTAAAATGAAACAATTAATACATTTTTCAGTGTGGTCAGACAGGCAATTTGTCCTTTTGTATTGAATGGGGATTTGTCAGCATTTGTTATGTTACTACATATCCTTCTTGCAGCGGCACACAATGTTTTCGGAAAGAGCTTTATTGCTGGCAAGTTGTATTTGTTCCTTTGAAAAACACATGTGCTGGGATTCTGCCTTTCACTCATGCTTGAAATTTGAATTAAAAGTAGTGAAAGTTTTGGGTGCAGAGGTAAAAACCTAATCCAGGGACATGGATAATCTCCAGTCTGACAACCAGAGGTCAAGATAAGTATCTGTTGGACTCTGATGCTTCTGCCACTGAAAGCACTGTTAAGAAACTGGGTCACTAATTACCATTCTTCTAACTGACCTAGGAAATACTGCTGGTTTATTTATTTTCAGCCTGTGCACTAATTCTTTTCTGGTGCTTGTGTAAATATTTCTGCAACAGAGCTACAAACACTTCAGAAGGAGAGATCTGAAATCAACCATGGATTAAACAGCATTAAAAACACAGTAAAAAAAAAAAAAAAATCCATCGCATTTTAAAATGTCAAATGCTTATTTCTGTTAAAATAATGAACATCTTAATCATTATATATAATTAGCAAGGGCCTTTTTGCTTTTGTTTAGACTGTTTCTGGGTGGTAATTCTAATGAGTAATTCACCATATCTAAGTGCAGCAGAAGCACCATTAAACATAAACTTGTTATTCTTCATTTCTCAGTTACATATGCAAATGAAATGATAGTAAGAAGAAATGAATTTAAAAATGAAATTCAATATAAAGCACGGTTTGCAATGCACATAATTGTTTGTGGTAATAAGTCTGGTTTGCTCCTGCCATAGTCTTCACAGTATGAAATATCCTCAAGTAATCTATTCTACCAGCAGCTTGCAATTAATAAACTATAAAGCAGGGAGGAAAGCCTTGCCATCTTTCTAAAAAATTAAGAAAAAAAATTTCACATTTTAAAACTAAAGGGCTTCAAAATTCAATCTCTGTTGCAATATGTAATCTTAAAACCGAACTTTGAGCCAGATATTACGGCTAATGTTCTTGTGGGGTAGGATCCCCTGTATACGGAAGAGCCACTCTTTACCGTCCCTGTCCTTGTCTGCAGTGCCAGAGGCCTGAGCTTGGACCTCTGGCTTGGAAATGACAACTCTGGCTTCTGTAACCAACAGCTTCAGGGTGCAGGCTCTGAAAGTCAGTGCAGCAAGCGGGGGAAGCGTTAATAGCACAAACACTGATTTTGTGAAGCATGTCACTGGGGGAGGAACTGGACCACAATGCTTGCAGGGGAAAAATGAATCACGTATCTAATGGGAATTTAAAAATGGATTCTCAGTCTATATTCCTGCAACTCCCAGTCTAACAAAACGCAAACCAGTCTGGTTTGGGGAATCACGAAAGCAGCAGATGGCTGGAGACTTTTGTCTTAAATCAGTGGACTATGACCAGTCACGCAGCAGTTTTCTGCTTTCTGCCACACCAGCACTCCCATAAATGCGCTGGAAGGAAAAGCTCGCTCCCGTCTGCGCTGCCAGGCTCCCTGCTGTGCTCAGAGACACCGCCGCCAACAAGGGCAGCCTTGTACAATCCTGTTTGTCTAGGCTGAATGATTTTATATCATTTTAATTAGCTAGCAAAACACCATCAATTCTTCCTTAAAGATGATAATCATGTATGCTCTTTGTGCCTGCAAAGCTTCATGATAATTTCGCAAGACCGAATTAGCACCACTTACTTTCTTTTGCAGTCGGGTTAAGATGATGTTTCTTAGCCTGACTCCCTGCCCTCCCTCCCTTCCCCTCTCGTCCACAGTCTTTCAACCGTGTGAAACTCCGCAGTTACAATATCGCATATGGTGACACTGTCCCTTGCGCTCTGCCTCGCTGTGTTTTGGCCTTGGTTTCATACGGAAAAGAGGTTTATGTGCTCATTCTCTCGGAGAGCTCCCTTCTGCGCTGGCTGGCTGTCGGGTCAGCGCGGACACGGGAAGACAAGCAGGAGAGCAGGGAGTGGTGAGGGGTGGTGGAGGGATTTAGTGTCGCCTTGGAAAACTTGGGCAGGTGAGGGAAATCCTGGGGACCCGGCAGAAGGGTCCCCTGGGCTGCAGGCACAGCCAGAGGTAACCGCAGCAAGGCTGGCTTAAGAAGTTACGCTTACTGAGTGTGATGCCTGTAATTTTTGCTATAAATATATCCCTTTTTTATTTTAGGTCAAAGCCATTTACATTCACTCTGATATGTTCTCAGTACAAAACGGTTTGTTGACACCAACATTAAAGGCTAAGAGACCAGAATTAAGAGATTACTTCAAAAAACAAATAGAAGAGCTATATTCAAGCATCTCCATCTGAAACCACGGGAAGAATGTTCTGAATAATGGACTTCATAGCAATATTAGAGTAACACTCAAAAATACAGAGCCAGAATGACACAGCTGAAATGGATAAGCATCTGAATCTTACATTTGAGCCTTTCATTGTTCTAGGATTTCACCACTAACCATAATTTTCCTTCTTTTTTCCATCAGGTCTGATACAATTCATTTTTTACTCTGTGTACACAATAGGGTACTACTAAGGATTATGCTAAATTGCCACAAAACTTACAGAAATTTCAATCTATGACCAAGTAAATTATGGAAACTTATTAATAACTACAAACATTTCTAATTAAAATAGGGAAAATTTCAGGTATGTCTGTTGATATTTGATTGTATATAACCTAATACATTAGAAACTAAAATTGTGGATAATTCAATAATGCGGTCTACCTCAAACAATCAGTGATTGATGGTGAAAGTCTATTTTCCCTGACCTGGAACTTCAAGCTGGATATTGGTTTATATATAAAAGTGATAGTTTTTATATTTTCCAGGACATAAATTACATTGATTTGATTTAATCATTAATGACCTAACAAACAACCAAAATAGAAACAGGAATGAATCTCCTGCTATTTGTACTTAATAGACCTATTATTATATTACATCTAAGGGATTAACATTACCTTGAAATTACAAGAACAGGTTAGGAAGCGATAGGATAGAATTTCCTCTATTTCCTTTTCATCTGAACTCAGTTTATACATGGCATGCTGGTTTTACATTAGGGTCTCCTTCAGCACAGTACACTCACGGACATCTGAACTGCTCAAACTGAGAAGGTTGCAAAAGCACCGCTGGCTCTGTGGCGGCTTTCTGTGGGAGTTCACGTTAACCCACATGCTCCCAGTCCCTAATTTATTACTTTACATGCTGCTAATACTGCGTAGTCCAGTTGGACTAACTCCCTTTCAGAAAACAGTGCTAAGGAAATGGAGCACAAGGTCTAAGCTGCGATTCTGAATGGGGCTTAGCAAAACAAATTGGTTTGGGAGAAAGGCCAGCCTGAGATGCAGCAGTGGAGGGCATCCTTCGGCTGGCTGTGGAAGAGGAAGAAATACTGCTCCAAAAGGCCCACAGGGATGGGCGAAAGGCTGTGTTAGCCAGCGCCGTTGGAAGGTGTCATGGTACGGTAAAATATTGGACGTGGTTGCAGAAAGGCCTGCTAAGAAAACATTTCTACGTTCAGATGTCTGGAAGCCTCAGTTCCCACTGTCATCACTTCCAGTGGCCTCTCTGGAATGAACAGCAAGTTGTCTGGATGAAACCTTAGATTTCACGATCAGCTGCAGCCATTAGAAAGGGGATAAGTCCCATGTGGAACAGGAACAGACTCTAGAGCTCTCTCCTGATATAAAGCATGGTACAAAACAATAAGAAAACTGTAACGTCAAGTCACTTGAATACTTGGACTGTTGGTGGCTTCCTTCTGCTAAACAGGGTCCTAAATATATATGTGTATTTTAATAGCTGCTGCTTGTTGCACCAGTGCATACTAGCATGGAGCTGTGCCTGCTAGATCTTCTTTGCTAGGACAGTGAAAGCACACTTATTTTCTCTCTTAAACTGGAATCCACTGTAGACTTTTGAAGCTAAAAGTTTACATTTTTAATCTAAATGATCTCTTATTTTCCCTCTGAAATTCTATTGCATGCTTCAAAATGAAATAAATTGAATTAATGAGTTAGTGTTACACGAAGACTGATTTATTGCAGTGATTTCAGAACAAAATGATACAAAGGAAACCGTATCAGCTAACATAATCACTCATATAAAGAACACGGTGATTTATCAAATGTGCAAGTATTTGTCTGAATCCCTTTTTGCGCCTGATTCCTCATTTGATTCCAGTGCAATGACTCATACCAGTCCAAAGCAAGTAAGAAATGCCGTTACTGTGATCTGATGGTGTTGTACATTCATTTTTCATCAATGTACGCAGCAACAGTATCCCTGGGGAATTTGTGTCTGCCGCGTCTACAGAGGATAGGAATTACTGTATAAAATCTGGCTCTTTAGGTCAAGTCATAAAGGATTTTCATGTCTGCGGAGTCAAGTTCATCTCCTTTTTGTATCGGCCAAAACAGTCATTACATACACATGCTTCAAAGATATGAAGAATTAGTACGATTTCCTGTTTTAATGCGACATACTTTTAAAACAAAAAAAACCCCTAGTCATCTAAAGAAGAACAGAAAAGCTATTTTCCACTGACCTTTTTCTACCACATGAATTTAATTTACTTTTCTTCTAAGATGATTTCAGTTTACTAGACTTTTCTAGATAACTAAACTCTGACTTTATATAAGTATAGAAGACCCCAATATGAGTTTGTTTATGGCTTAGATGGCTGGTATTTTTAAGTATATAGTGCTGAACAATGTATCGGTATTCTTCTTTCAGTATTTGATGCAAAATGTCAGATGCACTAGAGCCAAAGATATGAACGCCAAACAAATAAGAAAAAACAGACTTGGCCACACTAGGATGATGCAAAATTTGGGAGGAATTGTGTTGTCACACCAAAAGCGTGACTACTTTCAGAACTTGTGAAAAGCTGTACAAATAAACTAAAAGCTCTCTTTAATACTTTCTTGCGTAATCAGATTTTCCCCTGCAGGTCACTCTCTCTCGCCACAATTGTAGCAATGTTGTAAGAGATTTAAACTTGAAAGGAACACGTGCGTAATGCGTGAGCTAGGCACAAACATGCTTCTCTTCAAATTCCAGGAACGTTTATTTTGCATTGAGCTTTCTTAAACTGAAATACTTCTTATGGCCACCAGGGAAAAAACCCCTGGGCTGTCCAATAACCAGTTTGGGGTTTTTTTCCACAAGATGACTAATTACAAAATTAATTTCTAATACTCATCTTATTGAAAGAGTTGAGACTCAAGCACTGTTGCATAAATGGCAACGCAAGTTACCCTTCTCTGTAAAGAGCCCTGTTCTTGATGGCTTCAGGATGATGGGTTTTAACTAATCACTGTCATCTGGGGGCTCATTCCACAATCAATTAATGAAAAAATACAGCAAGCCCACTGAAATGAGCACAGCTCCGGTCTGCCACTGCAGGTGGGATCAGTGGTGGTCAGTCAGGTGCCCGTGACGGGGCTGTTACTCGGTGTCGGTCACCTTGAGCAGCCAAGTGAGATGAAGGAGTTTTGCACCCTCTCCCCCCGAAGGCTTACGCTGCAGTCGGTGTGCTGCGGGCTGAGGTACCGTATTCTTGGAGATTTTAAAAATGGGAGGTTCTTCCTGGGCCTGGTGCTATGCCTGTGAAATCACTGGAAGACTGCGTCCAGTGCTTATACAAGAAAACCAGAATAAAATAGATTTTTCCAGGGAGACAATATTGCTTAGTTATACATTTTGTATGTTCTTTGCTCAATGTATTGCACAGTTCTGCCACAGAAATGGTCAAAGACACACAAAAGTGTGAGCAGAAACCACACCAGAGCATTATTCTGTCCTGAAAAGCATCTTTGCAGGTTAAAATGGTTGATGCACATCAGGTGAGAGGGAGACAGTGAGTCGTTTATTGATAAAGTACGAGTTTGCAATCTGTCATCACTGTTAGTAAGTATATATCAGCATCAGTAAAGTCCAGTGTCATTTTTGCCATGAATATGAAATTCTTGCATATAACAGAAAATAATCTGACTTAATCTTCTGGAATGAAACAAAGTAACTTAGAGGGTTTCTTTGTTTGTTTGTTTGTTTTTATTTTCCATGTGTTAAAAGCACAAACTGGTGATCTATATGTAAATAAACTGCTATAAGATGAATGTAAACTGGGAAAGAATATACTATTTTTGCATGGTAACAGATTACTTAAAGACCTCTTGATGCCTTACAGAAAATTTGGAAAAGCATTTTATTTAGAGGCAATTCTATCTGCGTACTTTTTGTATCTTTAGGTCACTTGGGGTTTGTCTGTGGGGAAAAAAAAAAGATATTGGAATTAGATCTTTGTTTCTTCTTGGAATTAACATTCTTCAGTACTTTGCACATTCAGTGGTTTCTATGCCACCTTTATTCCTGTTAAATGATGAAGCTGAGGCTATGCTTTTCAGAGGAGAAATCTGGATGCTTGTAGTCTGGGAGGGAAAAAGTTTTAGATCCCTGGAATTGTTCCAAAATAAAATGTTTTCTGAGGCATCTAGAGCCCCTTTAAGCCCTTCACTTCATTTCAGCTTTTTGTTATGTATTTTAGCAAAGTACAAGCAGCGAAAAAATGAGGCATTTTCATAGGTGTTGCCTATTCTATTTTCAACTGAAAGTGAAGGGGTTAAAATATAACATACATTGGTGTAAAAAGAAATAATCTTAACTGTAATTAAAGATTTTTCAGTTTTGGTATATTAGCATGTATATCAAAAAGTCATCTATGGAAACTTTTGTAAAGAATTAAATTGTCACATTTCTCAAAACTGCTCATAAGATTTTCTCGTGGACTGATATACAATAAAAGCTCTTTTATAAAATCTGTTGTTATTCCAGCACTCTGTCCTCACAATCGGTATGAAGTCGTTCAGAATGCGTGCCTATACAAAATATGTTGTAAAAAAAAATATACATAACGACCAAAGGAATATTGGAACCTGAGATTGGTTTTAGCAATCTTCTACAAAAAAATTGTTGCAAAGTTCTCTGAAGATGCAGCAGTCTTTCTGTAATGGTTTCATTTTTTTTATTTTAAATCAATAATAATATAACCAAATGTATATGCTTGTTTAATATGAATTGACAATTGGGAATGCATAGTATTTTTTCAGACTATGTGTCTAAAACAATAAAGTTTAAAAGCGTTCAGTCTCTATTCCAGTTTTTGCGTGTACTTGCATCTCTCCCTTCGCTTGGAAATCCAGCGATGCCAGAGAATTCTTTCAAATTTTTCATGTTAAGGAAGCAATGAGATTCCTCTGCTCTATAAACTTAAGCTGAGACACAGGGTCTGATCAGTAAAAGGAATGTAACATACACAGTTTCAATTTCAAGATGTAGTACTAGAAAACCGAATCTGTCGGCACATTTATTAGCCAAAACCAGTGCAAGGGAGCAGCAGCACCCAGTACACCCACCCCCCGCAAAGGCCAGCGGTAGGGGAGCAGGACCAGGCAGGATTATTGACGGGCAACGATGCACTTTTAATTTTGCCTCAGAAACCGGTGGCTGCTGCTCGTTTCCAGGGAAACGGCCACCCCCCCCAGCCCGCCCGCCATCATCTTCCAGCCTCCTCAGCCCCGGCCCGCCAGAGGACCGCGGGCCCGGTGGCAGTCTGGGCCCAAGGAAAATCAACTCTCCCCCTTCCCCTCCGTCCCTACAGCCGCTCTGCCTCCCCCCAGGGAGCCATCCGTCGGCGGGCAGCCCCCACAGCGGGGCGAGGGCCCGACACCTTCCCAGCCCTGCGGCTGAGGCGGGAGGGGGGCGGACCGCCTTCCTCTCACGGCGGGCGGCGGGAAAACCCGGCGCCCCCGCCCGCCGTGCGCCGCGGGGTGATGGCGCCGCCTAGCGGGCGGCCGTGGGTGCCGCCGCGCATGCGGGCTGGGGGGGGTGGGCGCCGGTTTAACGGCGGGGACGAGGCGGTTCGTGAGGGGACGGTGTCCATGGGGAGCGGGCGGTTGTTGTCCCCGGAGGGCAGCCGCAGCCCAGCCCTAATTTGTCTCCTCCCGCCTCTCTGAGGAGACGCGGTCCGAAATGGAGCCGTCCCGCTGGCAGAGCGCTGCCCAGGGCGGGAGGGCACCGCGGAAGAAACGCCGCTCGTCCCCGCTACCGGGGGCGGCCGTTCCCCGGGGCAGAGCCGGCAGGCGGGACAGCGTCTCCCCGTCGTGTCGGCGGCTTCTCTTTGGGAGCGCGGGTCCCCGCGGGGCGGAGGCCGGCAGTAAGCGCTTTTCTTCCCGCCGGCGGCGTTCTGCGGGCCCCGCCGTGCTGGGCTGGAACGACCGCGGGGACCGGGCCGGGCCGGGCCGGGAGGCCGCACCAGCGGGGAGGCGTCTGGGCCAGGGGCGAAGGCGGGCGGCGGGAGGGGGCTGTGTGCTGTGCTTTGTCCAATACTTGTGTTTTCAGGGCAGTCTGAGGAGTGGGTAAGGATGCCGGTCAGGTTGAGCCACCCGCCGGGGAAGGTTCTTATCAATAGCGGTCTGATAAATCTTGTGTGGCTTCAGCGGCCCCCCCCCAGCCGTCTAGCATTGGGTTTCTCAGCCTTTGTGTCCAGCCGAGGTGGTCCTGTGTGAGCTTGGGAAGCGGCTTGTTGTTACCCGTGTCCCTTATGGCGTGGAGAAAGCAGGCAGCTGGTCTCGAAACAGGGTTGTTTTCCTCTGTTTTAGCTGTTAGTTAGTAATAAAAAGGGTTTTTCCTTTTGTAAGGTTCCCCACCCCCCCCAATCATTTCCTTCAGCAATGGCAAGAAAAACCCTTGCCTGCCTTTGACAGGATAGTTTGAAAAATAGCATAAAGTTGTGCCTCGAAAGGAACAGCCTCATTGTTGAATGCGGTTTAGCAGATCTCAGAGTTAAGAATTGGAGACCTTAAAGAAAAAAACGCCATCTGAGGAAAAGGTATGGGATTCAAGTAAAGGCTGACATTCATAGTGTGGCTTGCTAAAGTAAATGGGGAAGACCAGCGTGGGATGTCTTGGTCCCACACTGATCTTGGTAACTTAAAGGTAAGACTTTACTGTTACAGGGTACGATGAACATTAGCTTCTGTCTTGATCCTGCTCTGCTGGCTTGTGCTCTTGTAGGTGTTTAGTACTCTTGCATACACAACTGGGTGCAACTAGCAGCCCTGAGGACTGTTTGCTTTTCCTACTTATATATGCTTGGAAGAAAGAGGGAAGGGGATGAGTCCTGCTCATACATTGTCCAGTCCTGAACTCCCAGGGAGTTTCAGCTAAAGGGCTCTCTGCAGCGCTGAGGGAATGCGGTACTTCAGACCCATTTCTTAGCATGGGGATGGATGCTCTTTTAACTTGCTGTCATAAAAGCGTAACTCGAGAAAGTTTGGCTGTTTCTAGCTCCTGGCCACTGAAAATAAAACACAAAGCTAAACAACTTATAAAATTGGTTTTAGGGCAAGAAAATACATCCCTGAAACTTTCAGGTTCCTAAGTAGTTGTGTCATCATGGCCTTTGGGATTATATACAGTGAGGACCAGTTTATATAGAAATTCCTATGATACTCCTCATAAACTCCATTTAAAACTGATTTAGACTCAAACTGCTTTGAACCTAGGTAAAGGTCACTTCCAAGGTATTTTCTTTTTCCTTTTAATCAGCAGGTTTCTGAAACACCTGAAGTAGTTCTTGAAGTCTGCTCTTTTTTTTGTCTTGCTGATATACTGCTTGAAAAAAAGCTTGGGTAAAAATAATAAAGCAAATTCAGACTTTACAGTGTTTGTGATAGTAGGGTCAAAAATTGTTGTGGGCATGGAAGAGGGGAAACAGCTAAAGGTGCCCTATTAGAAATAATCATCTAAATTCTAATATTAAAACTAAAACTACTGAACTAATTCTTCTCTAGGCCTGAAGAGAAAGTCCAGTGTGAAAACCCTACCAAAAATTAAAGAACATTTTGAAGTCACTGAAGTGAGCTATTCATGTAGCCAAAGGTCTGTTAGAATTCATTCAAATACACCATTATTAACACTAGCTAATCATTAATATTGTTTTGCCTGCATGAGATGTCTCTTGGAGATACACAGTCTGAATTATCAGTAAAGTGATGCTTGTCAGGCTGTTTGTTGGCACCTCATGAAGACATTTTGTAGTTTTTGTCCCCTTCCTCTGGAGCAATGTAGCTCTGTGTATTGAGCTCAGCTCTGTTCTTCAACTGCAGCAATCAGGTGAATGTCAAAGAAACAACAGACTCTGGAAAAAAAGAAGAGAAAATAGAAGAAAGCACTGTGCTGCTGAAGGTGAGAATGCTGTCTTGCTCTATATCTACTAGTAATTTATGGAGGATAAAGAAATGTGACATGTTAAATTCTTTTTCTAATCAAGTAGAATGGCCTGTGAGTTGTGTGTGTGTGTGATCATTTTTGAGGCTGAACTTGGTCCTGTATTTTGGTGACATTTTCCTGTGTCTTTGGCCAGAATAAAAGCTGTTGGAGCTATTGGTAGCATGGGAAAACATCAATACTAATTATCCTTAATGAGGAAAGGTCATAGCAGTTGTGTTGTGTGGAAGATATCTCATTAGACTGTGATTCCAGAGAATTGGTCACTTCTAGTTCAGACACAGACCTTTGGCAAGTCACTGTTAGGCTCTTCCTCATGTTAGTAAAACTGGAACAAAGTATTTTGAGATGACTGAGCAGAAGTGTTACAGGACAGTTAATACTGCAGTGGCGAGAAAATAGTTGAACAGGTGTGTTTGAACTGAAATCTGCTACAGCAAAGGACTCCAGTGATATTGGTGTAAAGCTATTTTTCTTTAAAATGTTAGCTCTTATTTAGAGTCCAGCAATTATTTACGTTTCCTGCAAATGCTTAGTTTCATAGAATACACTATGTACACAACATAATTGTTTGTATTTATAGAAATTGTCTAGGATTCTGAAAGTGAGCAGCATGAATTGGGCCTCTCTCAAAAAAAAAAAAAAGGAAAAAGACAAGGAAATTCACTACTCCACTGCTATCTTATGCATAACTTCAGTTGATGTCAGTAGCCTTTACTGGAAGTCTCATCCAGCAAAGATTGTAGGATCAAATGATTGGGTATTCATTATGAATTTTAGAACTATAAGTCAGATTGCGGATTTGTTAATGATGCATGAAAAACCCTGGTACAAATTACACTGTGAATAGCAAGTTTAAGTGGTAAAGTACCAGACAGTAAGTTTCTGAGCATTCACTAATGTAGGAATACATTTAATTGCATTTCTTTGTCTACATCCAGTTTTCTCAGGTTTTTTGTATTGGTCATTTGATTTTAGGAATCCCTGATAATCAACTCTGAAAGTAAAGAAAGTTTGAAAAATGCTGAAGTGACTTCAAGTGAGTATAATGGCAATACATTATTAAATATATTTTTGTATCTGTATAAAACTAAATGTAAAATTAATTACATAATTTTAATTGTATTTCTATAAAAGTACTGGTGTGCTGTTCTTATACTTGTTCTGACCGCATGATATTAGAAAGTACAGGTTTTGAGACCACTGGCTAGACTTCTGCCTCTTATTCCAGCATGGTTCACATGAATTGATTGTCAGCAGCACAAACAGGATAGGAGACCTACAAGACCTGAGACAGTCTTGAGTCCAGCCTGTTGAAAACCACACGAACTTGATTTTATCATTGACAGAAATAGTTGCTGATGTGAGTTCTTCAGTTTACTCAAATCTGCATTTTTAAAAGCTTGTGCCTAAATAGTTTGTCCTTCTGAAAACAAACCTGACCAAGAATTACCTTATCAAAGGCTAAATACTTCAGGTATTCCTAGTGAGCCTTGGGCATGGAAGGTGTCTTCTGTTAGCTTATAGTAGTGTAAATGGGGCTTCAGGATGCCCTTTGTTTATTTGTTTCTTTAATTGTATTATGAAGCGGTATAAGATTCTGACTTGACAATATTTAGCTCATCACAGGAATGAGACTTGTACAAAGCATCAGGATTTCCTTATCTAAGATGATACTTTTTTTTGGTAGCTGCCTTTTTTGTCTCTTTCTCTAGGTACAGGAATGACTCTTCCCACAGGTGTTTCAACCTTTCTCCTAGAGTGTTTAGATGTAGATTCAACTGCAGATTATAATGCAGGTACTAGTGACAGCCTGAACAGTTGGCCATCCCCTGAAACATTCAGAGATGATGGCTCAGGTGAGACTTCTGGGGTTTTTTGAGCTTTATTTGATGTAGAAAATGTGGGCAGACTATCTACAATAGAAAGACTAGTGGCCTCTCTTGGTGTGACTCACCAGGTCAGATCTTTGCTATAAGCCAACCTGTGCTTAACATGGGATCTGTATATCTGGTCCTCCAATCCAGTGTGAATCAGGTCCTGGTGTGATTTGAATCATACTGTAAATTTAAATTATTCCCTGTTGACACAAGCTGTTTATTGGGGATGACCAACAAACCTGTTTTGAGCCAAATTCCTTCCAAACTTTTCTGCAGCTGTTTGAGCCAAGACAATGCTTTCACTTTGCTTTAAAGTTCCTGTCTTGCAAATGTGATTGCTTTCAGTTTGGTCACAAATTTAATAACTCAATGAATTTCAGTGCCAGAAGCTTGCATTTACATCTTTTTTTGTCCAGAAAGAAGTAATTTTTACTCTGAGGACTCTGGCAAGTACAAGAACTCTACTCTCCTGGACTCCAGCAAAGCAGTGACTATAGATAAGATGCCGCAGATCTCAAATCTTTCAGCAATATTAGGTAAGTCTTTTCTACAATGCTTCAGAACATATGCATAAAGAAATTTAACTCTAGTGCAAGGAACCTGTATAAAATATGTAATGATGGCATGCCTGCATGACAGGGAACAGCTCCCTGTTAGTGGTCTGTGTTTGCTTCTAATGTCTTGCTTTATACTTTAGTGTGCACTAAAATATTGTCTGGTCTGCTTAGCTTTTAAAGTTTAGCTTTTATGTTTTTTAGAACCTGTGCGGGAGGATTTTCGAGACCAATACACTAGAAGGTAATCCGCAAATCAGACTCTTTGATGCATCTAAATGTTCAGGTTTTTCTCTTTTGAATGATATTTAAAAGAAAGGCTAGTATGAATAAGCCTCTGATCCTGCAAACACTTATGTTGAGTTTCAGCTACCTGCGTCCTCACTAACTTTGAAATTGGTGCATTAAGTCTTGTAAGAGTTTGCCTTACAGACTTTTGTTTTGGTCTTGCAGCTGTAGGGAAATGAATGTAAGAAAACTCAGTGAAGGATTTTGTGGAAGAGGAAGGTGACGTTTATTTACAAAATCCCTAAATAAGTTGCTGTTATCCAATTGCACTTAACTCTGTTGGATTTCGTTCAGTCATAGGCAGCAGGATGCGTGTGCCCAGGCAGTCTGGCCAGGATTGCCTCTGCAGTACAGAGTATGAAGGGTACCTGTGGTCAAGTCTCTGGCGTTCTGTGCTTGCCCGGGACAAAAGTAGGTTTTGGGCAGATATTTTATGTTCTTTAGGAATCATCAGCTTATATGGGGCACTCTTTTGCTTCAGAATCTTGCTGACTTCAGTCTTCATAAATCTTGGGCCAGGTTGCTGCCCATTGTCAGGTTTTTCTTATTTGGAATACATGTCTAGGAGGAAGCAGAATGGTGTATGTGATATGCTGTGACCCTATTGCCACCCTCCTGTTGTCAGCAAGAAAACGTGGCATCCTAACAAGTCATCTGTGGTGTGGTTTTATCGCAATGAAGGGTCTTCTATAGTTGGCCTTGTTGTAGTGCTGCCTTCAGGTCCTGACATAAAAAATCTGAGTAACATGAGTGTTTTTGTAGGAACAGTATCATTTCTTTTAACCCTTTTGCTGCTGTTTAGTCTTACATGCAGACATTTCCATTCATAACTCATTTATACCAATCCTACAGTGTTACAGATCTCTACACAATTCAACCTGAATTTTCTTGTGAACCTAATTTTCCGCTGCATACTCCTTAAATATGTTCTGTCCTAGTATGCTTCAATGCTGAGTACTTTACTGTAGTGAATGTCTTCTGTGGGTCTTAAATTGCAAGTATCTTCAGAATGAGCTGTGTGACTTGATGAACTATTAAATAACTGTAAAGTGTGATGAAGTAACTCAGTAACAATATTTTTTAAAATAAACTTTATCCCTTTTTGCTCGGTCTATATTTTCCTATGATTTCCTTATACATTGGTTTTTTTGAATGTTACCATTTATTCAGAATAGTTGGTCACTTTTTTTTTCTTCCTCTCCTAGAAAGAGACCATCAAATTCCAATTACAGTTCTTCAGCATTAAGTGTTTCAACTACTCTGGCAGGTAAAATATGACCTGAAGCAGTTGTACTAGCTGTGAGACAACAGAATATCCTACCCAAACTTAAATGATGCAGAATATCAGAACCAGGCTTCCACTGGGTCATTTGTCCCCCTGGCACAGGCTAAGCTTAATTGTGTCTAGAAAGGAAAGTGTGAATTGAAAATCTTCCCTGTAAATAAGACTTGGTTCTAATTAATGTGTTAGGAGAAGGAAAAAAAAAAAAAACCAAACAAAAAAAACCCCCAAAACCACCAAACCAAAAAACCCAAACCCTGCATTTTTCCATTTCATCACCTGTGATGCTCAATGAAAGTGAGCATTTCTTATTTAACTTATCCAGGAACAAAACTGTTTGTGTCATGCTCCTTACTTGAACTAATTTCACAGCAGCTTCACAAATGCTATTAGGAGTCCCTCATGTAACTACAGTTCTGAACTGTGACTGATGCAATTCTGGCTATGGCCCAGGTGCCACATAATATTCCCCTGCTTAATTTGGACTGTAGTAGCAGCAGAAGTTGCCAGTGGCAAAGACTGCTGTGATTATGCAGTTCCTCTGCTCCCACAATATGTGTGTCTAGCAGTAAACAGCCAGGTGGACATTAGATTAATAAGCAACCTTGTTTCCTCAAGGAAAGGGAGAGGGAGATGAGGATTTTATTGAAGGCAGGAAGTCTGTTTACATGGGTGGCTTTGGAATGATCCCTCTTTGAAAACCATCCTGTGAGACATGGGTTGGAGACTAGCTGTGGTCTTTGTCTCAAAGTTAATTAATTTGTTGGAAATTTATCACAGGAAAAAAAGTCTGTAAAATTACAGCTGGAAGAGAGAGAACTCCAGACCTAAAAACTGGTATGCGCTGTTCTTCACCGTTAGGACCGGAAAGAAAGGTGAAAGATCCTTAATAAATCAGCCAGGTTGTAACACAGGTGACTTGCTCCTTCCTTGTATAGGTGGAAGACTCCACCTCAAAACATAGAAGTTCCCTTGAAAGGCCTGCCTGCAGGCAATGGCAGGGAGCCAGTAGCTTGCCTCTGCCTCTGGATAGCAGTAATAGTCATGGATACCCCCTAAGCTTACTGTTTTTCAGACTGGCTGTATCAGTGGTACCAAACCAGTTGTGTAGAGCTCGAGTATGACTGTGGGAGTCTCTTTGTTAGTGCTTACCAGACTATAGAGATTCACTTCATAACACAAAATGTAATTGTTTCACCCTTTAGCCTGACAATCAAACTGCTAAACCCAAAATGCTGAAGTGTAAGAAAAAAGAAAAAAATTCTAATGCATTAGAAGAAGGTACATCATCATTCAGTCGGCTTGATGCCCCAGGAAACACTGCAGCCAAATCAGTGGGATTGTTGCCAGCAGAAGTACTGCCATCCAAACAGACAGATGCTGTAGTGGTATGTATTGCCATTGTGCCTTGCTAATTAGCAAAGGCATAAAACTGAAGTAAGAGTTTTGAATCATGACACAAGTTTTAATTAAATATGAGAAGTGGTAGGAAGTGCTTTATCCCCTAGTTGTGAAGGGGACCTGAAATGTGTGTGTTCTGTGCTGCAGTAAACTGATTCTTTGTCTTGGAGAGTGTAAGACCAAAAAACAGTGAATGACAGGAATTCAGTACTTAAGCCCGAAAAACTACTAGCAATTCTAAATGGAGTTCTTATAAATAGTACTGTGTACTAGGGGAGTACTGTAGGACTAACAAGAAACAGCAAAGAATTTGAAACTGATACTGAATTCTTCTCTGTTTTGTTTGCAAATGAGTTCCACCATGCTGATCATAGAGGAAAAGAAAGCCCTAAAAAATCTTGGTTATTCTCAGCCTGCAGAGCTAGATTTTGTCTAAAACCAAATAAATCATTCTTCATGGCACAGTCCAATTCTGGCTATCCTCAGGCTACAATACAAATTGCACAACAAACTACTTGTTAAATTCTATTAGCTAGACAGTTAAAAAACTACAACAAAAAACCTAGGTATCTGTTTTGTATTTTTACAACATCTTCTAATGTAAAAACAGCACCTAGTAGCCTTACTTGCGTTACCCCTTCGATACAAATAAACTTGATATTTAAATGCCAGTTTGATTTCTTTATCAGTAAAGGCAGTACAGTACTACCACTTCTTTCTGGAAGAATAGAAGTGACGTCTCTGTTGCTTTCATGCCATAGCTCCCAGCTGAATTGGCAAACTGTAAAATTTTTGAGAAAAAGGGAAACTGTTACAGTAGAAAGACTGCTTAATTTTGCACCACATTATTTTGCAGGAAAACATACCGGGCTTTCCTAGTGTTGTTCCAAGCATACTTGAGTTTATGGATACTAGATTAATAAACAGAGAAAATCAGGGTCTTGTTGGAGGCTGGAGACAGGAATCACTGGAGTCCTAAATCATATTTTTGAAGCAATAGAACATCTTTTTTGTGAGCCAACAGGTGTTGGCCAATTTGAATTGTTGTCTATTATTTAATTGGGCAGTTATGCTCTATGTTTTGTATTTTGGTGGAGCTGTAGCTTAGCTCATCACCAGTGTGCAAAGCCTCACCTGGGGAAGACCTATTCCTGAACACCACAGGTCTGTATGTAAATTCAGAAGAAATTGTTCCTGCATCTCTGAGCTTGGAAAAAGAAAGTATTCCTCTAAGTCCAGAAGAAAATAATATTTTTAATGTTCTAATTTTATTGCACTCTTTAAATCCAGTTTTGGCATGCTAGTATGTAATGTACTATATATCTAAACCTAACAATATCACAAACAGCTGAAGAGAATGTTTAAGCTTTGCTGCTTTCTATCACCCTTTCCGATAGCATATTAAGTGTACACAAGTAGTCTTAAATGTTTTCTAATGACATCCCTTGAAATCTGCATGTCATGTCTAATTTCCCTAGAAGAAAGCTAGAAGAATATTTCTTCAATGGAAATAGTTGTGTGAATAAAATATCATTAATCTTTTCAGCCTCTGTGTGGCAGACAAGAAATCTGCTCCATTGTCAGAACTTCACCATGCCAGAGGCACTCCAGGCTTCACCAAATTCCAGTTAACACAGAAGCGTTCTGGCTTCCCAAAGGAGTGCCTGAAGGTAATAAAATACAGAATTGGTTCACTGTGCAGATGGTAACTGGCTATCTGAGTGTTTAAAGGTTTGGTTTTTGTTTGTGGGTTTTTTTTTTTAAAGTCTGGCTATTTGGAAAAATCACAAGGCTAAAGAGTAAAAGATGCTGAAAACTTCAAATTTCTGACTTAACAGTGTTCTTGTGCAACAGTACTTCACTAACAAAGTACGCTAATGTTGTCTCCTCCAAGGGTCTTTATCATAGGAATTAATACAATCTAGCCATTTCATAGTCTAGATCATTAAGGCCAGAAGGTGCTAAGGGGTAACTCTGGGAATATCTGCACCCCTTCGAGTTGCTCCTAAACACAACTTTGAGCTTCACTCATACTGCTTGTATGGAGACTCCCTAGAAGAGATACCAGCTTGTTTAGTAAATTATTATTCTGTGCCTTATTTCTAGGGTGAATATGTCTGACTTCAGCTTTCAGCCATTGGTGTGTTTTATATCTTGCTCAGCTAAACTGAGCTCTTTGGCATCCAGTATTTTTTCTCCCTGAAAGTAGTTCAAGTAGTAATAGGGTATGTTTTTCTTTAAAGATTCTCAGTTTCTCTCTAAAGGTTTCTGCTTTTTTCTCCTGAGACCCTTAACATAGGGGAAGCTCCTTTCCTCACTTCCTAGACTTTCGTTAAACAAAAATGAGAACTCTGTACAAACCTCATCGCTCCTGTACAGGTAGAATCTCCTCCCTTTCTGATCTCTCTCGAAGTTTCTTAGTCTGCCACTGGATGGCATGTGTCTTCCTAAGTTTGAAGTAGTTCTTTACAGACAATGTCTGCAAGTTTTCTGCAAGTTACATTTGTCATTTATGCTGCATTAATGTAATACAGAGATACTGCATAAGCATAACAGCTTTCAAAAATACTGAATATACACAAATTTTTAATGGAATTGCAGTCTCTTAGGTCCAAATACTCTCCTACTTTATTACAGATTGAGTTACATATAGCATCTAGAATGCAGGGAAGTGCTTTTAAGTGTGTGTATGTGTTAATGGCAATCATCTGATGCTTCTGTACAGATCGAAGAACAAGGATGTTAAGTCATGTGCCCAAGAGAGTTGTGGTAATACAGAACATAGGTTGTGCTTGGTAGGGAAGTAGATCTCAGAAATCAGCAAGTGTTGTCAGAACAAAAGTTTGGTTTTGTTACTGCTCTTCTAGAGGAGCCTGGGAATCAGGAATTAGACTGCCTAAAGGTGGTGGTGGTGTTTTTCTATGCTGGATGTTTTCATCTCTGCTCAAGGAGTCTCTCAGATGATGCTCTTTTTCACTAGGAATGTACATACACTCAAAACTATTATTCTGTTCTCACTGTTGATCTACAAGATTGATTCCTCCAAACAGATGATGGCATAGGTATCTATTGAACACCTAAACAGCTCGTCAGATCAATGAGCTTTCTCTTACACTTGAGAATGTGCCACTTTACTGATAGTGTTTAACTTACCGCTTTTTTCCCCAGATATTATTACGTGTACCAAAAATTGGATCTACTGTAAACACAGATGAGACCTCTGGGTTTCAGCAGAGTCAACAGAAGAAATAACTGTCTTGCTACTGTGGCAGGGCGGTGAAACAGAACTACTAACCAGTAATTAACGGCCGTAATTTTTTGGCACATAAATTATTTGAAATTTAGTGTAATGCTTTGCAGTAAGCTTGTAAGTAGTTTACTCCAGTACTTAATATTAAATTGTTTTGTACAAGCAACTAGACCTTATTCTGGGCGTTGTTCTGGAAGGATTCCATAAAGATGATTCTTAGTTCGTTTAGGTTTTAAAAAAGTGTGTGACTCAAGAACAGCAGACCAAATGGCATTAATGCAATTATTTTTGGCTCTTGCTCTGCCAAGATTTCTAGATTTTTGTAGTAGCATTAGCATCTAACGATGTGACCTCTACTTGAGTTAAGAAGTGTTAACACTGTTTATAAAGGTAACTGCATCCTGGAAATGGGTATGTAAAGCATTCACGTACTCTCAGGGACTCAGAAGTCAGTAATACGCTACCATTAAACTCCCTGAATGCTTAGGTCTGCAGAACTTTGGAGGTACAGGACTCTGTGGGTTCTGCTGTAACCTGATTTCTAAACATGAATATAGATCATCTTCACCCTACCATCACTGCAAGCTAGCTTTTTCTGGTCAGCACTGTCACCATTCTTGGCACATCCACTGCCCGACCACTGTCATCTCGGAGTCCTTCCCATTTCATCTCAATTATTTTGGGATATCACCTATCTTGGTAGTTGTTTCTTTTAGTGGCTTCAGACTTGTGCAGAGGAAGTAGGTGCCTTACATGAATACAAGGGTGGAAAAAAAACTTTTACAGCTGAACTGTCTCAAGACCTGGATATTGGCATTATGGATTTTGAGGTTACTGCTCACACTATGTGGCACACGAGTTAAATTCCCAGTGCTTCCAGTTCAGCTTGTGGATTGTTAATCCATAAGTGTCATTCTTTGGCAGTGTGCTGAATGCCTCAGAACACTGACAAGAGCACAGTTTTTCTCCACTTGAATTCACTGCAAGGTAAAGTAGTTTGGATCCTTAAAGCATTCTCACTACAACACTCATTACTCAGACTCTTCTGTAGACATAAAGGAAGTTTTTCAATGTTTTGAGCTGATAGTGTGGCTTTCCAGTCCTCTTGAAGTCTGAGTTTGTTTCTCAGTATTATCACCCAGAACATTCACGCCCTGGAAGGGAGTTCTGTATTTCCAAAAAGAGCATGTCAAGAAGACTTATGAAGTCCAAAACTTCAATTAGTTTGACTACATTTGAAAATACCTCAGAAAGTTCAGACCCTGAGCCTTTTCCCATTGCTCTGGGGTAGAAGGAAGTGCAAATAAATGCTGCTAGATTAGTCTATGAACAAGTATTGTATAAACATACTATATGGCTCAAGGTTAAAAATTATGCCATTAAGTTGTTTTTCCTTTAAGCATTAGGAGAATGAGTTCTGCCAAAAACTCCTTGGAGTCCTCTCGGGTATGCTTCTAATTATCAATATCCTTGTTCTTGCAAATACTAAGCCACTGGTAATTATGCAAGAATCTAGAGCCCCTAGGAGATAGAGGTGAGCTTCTTGAGGTAGCTTTAAGCAAAATTGAAAGTTATCTATGTAGTCAGTTGTGATTATGATGATTGTTCAAGTAAAGGATGGTCCAGAATAAGAGAGGTGTTTATTGTAAGGCTATTCTAGGAGTCCTAGGAAAAAACACTTACTTTGCCCCAAACCATTTTGTAGTTTCTATACAAGAAACAGGCTAATACTGGCAAACTAACTGGAGAGTACAGGAGGAGAAAATACAGCGTGTAACTGTGGAGTTGGCTGCAGCAGCCTGAATATTGCCGAGTTTTGCTTTTGTTTTTCTTGATGTGATGAGGCTATGCAGGAGGACAGAAATACCACGAACCACAATCTCTCTTGTCCTTCAGTTACGAAAGCGCTGCTTCTTATTTTCCTCTTTTGTCTGACTCTTAGAGAAAGTGTAATTAATTACCCGGCTAGCTCTCTGCCCCAGGGAAGGAAATTTTACTCATTTTGAGGCCGCAACAATATCTACTCTTGTTCTGCTTTTCTCAAAGGGAAGGCATTTTCCCCTGGTTTGGTTTTAAACTGAAGAATGACTGCATAAAATTTCATTCAAAGTGGAAACTGGCTCTTCCATATTAGTGGATAAAGGTTATGGGTCACAGCCAGTTAACGGGTAGTACAGAAGAGCTTATTTGTGCAGTGATTCAGGAGAGAAATCTGTTCAGTGTCAGCTCTGTCACATCCTAGACATGATGAAGTCTTAATGGCTTGAATGGAATCACTTACAGTGAGTCAGTCCATGCAAGAACTGTGATAATACTTTATCGCTAGGAATTGTGCATCGCAGATGCGTGTTTAGTAAATGTATTATACATAAATCTGTTAGAGGTTTTTCATTTACACTGTTCGGTTATTTGCGTTATCTGAAGTGTGGTTCTAGGAGACTTTGACTTAAAGTGCTCGGAGATGATGGACGATGTTTGCTTCTTGCACCGGAGTGCTGTAGGGGTAGGTGTACTAAGAGCTTACATGCAAGTAGTTCTGTTTTGATTTATAATCTCTAAACACAGAAAGCAGAGGTTTGGGGCCCAAGGCAATGCGTACTGAATGGACACACAAGTTGAAATTCATGTTCTTTGTGTAGGTATGAAGATTTGCCTACAGGGAGGTTTTTACAGGAAAATGGATGATTAAACATGCATTTATCCCCTTTTCTCTTACTGTCCATCCTCTGCTCCCTCAATTTAAGGTATGTCAATCAAGCCTATCGGCATCACTTGCTGTTAATTTAGGAGTTTTGGAACAGGTTACTATTTGCTTTTAAAGGGACTCCATCAGGTTGAATTGCAATGCACTTGAGATTAGCTAAATCTTCATTGCCTTAAATTGTTAAACTATGGAAAGCCGAGTTGTATGTCCTGGCCAAAATTCTATTATTTCATAGTGTTCCCTGAGGACTTTTTGTATTTGAGACTGTATTTATATGCCCATCTTGAAGCTAGGAGGCTTTCACATAGTGAAAGGATGTAAGGGTCTGTCATCTGTAAATCTATGGCAGGCAGGCGTATCTATCTTCCCTACAGAACAAGGGGAAAAAGATGCATCTAAACATCAATTCCTATTTTCTATTAGAATTATCTTCAACTTATAGTAGACGAAGAACAAAGTTCCTACAGATGGCTGGTTGTGAGGAATCTTATAGATACGTTACACATGTACTAAATTACGGCTTTTAAAAGTAATCTGCTTAATTTAATCTTACATCATACACTGTTTTAGTTTAATTCCAGTTTCTAGGGAAAGCAGATGAGTCAGTTTTGTCAGTCTTTAATTAAACTTCCTAGTAGTGTTGTATCTGAACAGTGAGCTGTTGAAAGAGACTGTTAACTGTAACCAGCGTTTCCATTTCATTGAAATATTTACTAATAAAGAGTTTTGCAAAAATCCACAGATCCTTTTGATTTTACGAAGCCTATCACGCTTTTTGCTTATATACTTGTTCTGGATTCACCTGCTGGGTATTGTGTCCTAAATACTACTTTGTAGATGGATGTTTTATTTGTAATGATGGCTTCCTCTGCCTGCAAATGTGGGCGGTCCACCTTCCCTGTAGGTTTTGAATCGAGCGCATCTGAGCTGTGCTATTTCTGTTATACTGCTCTGGGAGAATCACTTCAGGTACAGGGAAGGAAGGGGCAGGAGCTGGATTTTTCTAGGTTTAGGGGTAAAAGAAGTCATCACCCGTCTGTGCTGCACCCCTGCGCGCAGAGCCCCTAAAGCGCTGGGGGTACAGCAACAAGAAAGACTCGACGCCTGGATCGTGACCCTCTTTTTCCCTTTCTGCTGCTTTTCTCTCAGCTTCTCTCGGAAGAAGGCAAACAAACCAGCGGCGTGGTGCCACCCCCCCCCTCCCCTCCCCGTCCAGCCTCTGGGGGAAACACCTCGGCCCCGCTTCGCGCCGTCCCGGCTCCCGACAGAGACCCGCGGCGGTGCGGGCAGGCTGCGCCCGCAGGACCTGCCCAGGCGACCGGGGCTGGCGGGACCCCCGACCCCGTCCCGTCCCGCCGGCTCCGGCCTCGATCGCCGCAGCGGGGCCCCGCTCTCCCCATCGGACGCCGCTCGGCGATTCCCCCCGCCGGGGAGGGCGGGGCTTCAGGCTGTCGCTCCATCCGCAGGACCGCCGCCGCAGCCAGTCAGCGTCCAGAAGCCCGCGCAGCGCCCCGCCCCGCCGGCCCGCCCTCCCGCCCCTCTCTGGCAGAGCCGAGTGACTAATTTCTGTCATATGACTGTGACACCGAATGGAGTCGGGCGGGCGGAACTAGCCGCGGCGAGGGGACGGCGCTGCGCGGAGCCCAGCGCCTCGGCGGCGGGGGCTCAGCGGCGGCGCCCCAAGATGCCGCCTACCCTGTTCCAGAAGCTCTTCAACAAGAAGCACGGGCTGATCTCTCCGGCCAGGGACGCCCGGGACGACTGCGTCTTCAGGTAAGCGGGACGGGGCCGCCCTCCTTCCCCCGACCCAAACTTCTTGCGCCGAGTTTCCTGCCGACCTCCGCCGCCCGCCCTGCCCCGGAGAAGGGCGGGCGGGCGGTAGCCCCGTTCCCCCTTCTTCGGCAGCCGCCCGTGCTGCAGCGGGGCCGCTCGCCGCGGTTCCCCCGCTCTCCTCAGCCCCGCGCGTACCGCCGGCCCCCGGGGTCCGTCCCCCCGCCCCGCCGCGGGAGCCCCGGGGGCGCGAAGGTGTTGTTCCTGGTCCGGGCCCCCTCAGGCGGGCGTTGGGCGGGAGCCTTCCCCCCCCACACACACACACACCTCGCCGGGGCCGCCACGTCGGGACCGCCGTGCTGCCTCCTCAACGGCTGCCTCCCCTCCCGGGGGCCGCCTCTCCTCAGGGCTGGGCCGAGCCTCCCCTTCCCCTCAGGGCGGCCCCCTCACAGCGCGGTCGTGTCTTTCCCCCCCCCCCCCCCACACACACACCGCCCCGGGCAGCCCGCTGCGGAGCGGGGATCAGCCCCCAGCTCGGCCCCGTCGTCGCCGCCGCCTTCCTGTGGGCTTCGCCCGGTCGTGATCAGCGGCCCCCGACCTCGGGGCGGGTGTGGGGCCGGGGGATGCCGCGGGTGGGTGAGGGGGGGGAAAGGCGCCATTCCGCTTGAGGCGGGCAGGCGGCTGGCCATCCCCCGGGAGCAACCTCAGAAACGTGGAAGGGGGGGGGGGGGGGAGGAGAAAACGTGAAGTTTTGGGCGCTGCCAAGAGAGGTGTAGGGTTTCTGGTGAAATTTGTCATGCTCTAACCGCAACAAAACTGGATCCGCCGAGAGGTGCCAAGCACAACACGGGCAGGCAGGAAAGGGAGACCTTTCCCTGCCCACTCGAGTCGGGTGGGCTGCCGGAGCAGGGCGGCCGTGGGGGGGTCACGAAACCCCTCGGTGGGGTTTCGGTTGGCGGCTCGGGTTTGCTGTCCTGCGTGGGGACTCGGTGCGGGGAGAGGCTTTGCTCGGGCTTCTGCGCCGGGGCCTAGAAATTACCCAGGGCCTCCTCGGGGGGTTAGTTCTCTTGGAAACAGGTAGTTTTTGTGGCTGTAAAATAAGTGGTGTTGCACGAGCGGGTAATGACTACGCTCGAAAGCGATGCAGTCCGCGTCCTGGCTGGCGTAGCGAAGAGGTAACGTGCAAAATCCTTTCAAAGGGTAGAGTTTGCGACTTGGATGCAAATACAGTATGCTTCGTTAGTAGGAGTTACGCGCTTCTTGAAACACTTCTAACAGTGTGGTAAAGCTCTCCTCCCACCCGCTGTCTTTAAATTTATTGCCTACAAATGATCGGCCCTTGGGTTGCTCTGTAAAGGGAGATCTCTGACTGATGGGCTTAATTTTATGTGGTGGGATATTCCTTTTAACTGCAGTGATACAATTTAGCAATTTAGGTGGTTAATAGTATATCTGCAGTAATTTAGGCCTCACAGTTTTCACAGAATATCGATTGGTCTTTTTGTGTCCGTATGGAGTCAGGACATGCTCCTGGACATTACCTGAAATCCAGTGCTTTAACTCTAGCACGCACCTTTTAAAGACACTGATCGCAGCTGCTCACACATCTCTCTACTGTTTACTGCAAAGGTGTTTCCTTTTTTTAATGATCTTTTCTAAGAGATGAAACATTTCAATGATGTCTGTGTCGTCTTATTTTCTAAATGAGCTTAATACTGGGATCAGACCCCTTGGTGGGGAAGGGGCACTAGGACTGCTCTGTATAATGCCTTGCCTTTTCCAACCCTGTTAAGACATTTGTTAGTGATGGATTTGTATAGAGACTGGTGGTTAATTTGACAGCTGCAGTGCAGACCCTGGGGCAGAAACGTGGGGATCTCCCCTCTGTTGAAAGGAGTGAGAGTCAGTACTGGCAAGGTCTCTTCTTCCCTCTTCACCTGCATCGTTCCATGCCAAACTGGATGTGAAATTTTAAAAAAGACATGTCACTCTGTCTGCTCTTACCTTTCTCTGTTTATGTAGTGCTGTTTCACTTTGTGATGTGAACTGTCAACCGGTAACTAGTGAATTTGCGGTTAATTTCTTTTTGGCGGACCCACAGGTATAAAATCCCAGGAGGCGGCTGATGGTTCTGACTGAGACTCTGGGTGTGGGTGGGAGACCCGGCTCTTGCGTAGGAGAGCCAAGTATTTTTTGAAGACTAATACAGATGCCCTCTGGGCATGTTGCCTAAGGGCTGCTTTCATTTTCCAAATGGGGATAAGTCTTTAGTTAATTCTCACTATGTATGGTCTTATCAGTTACTGGTGAAACTTTTGGATAATACACAAAATAAAGACCGTTATTTATTACAGCTGGGTCTTTAGAGACTGGAAAGAAGCACTCTGGATTTTTAGGCTGTTCCTGGTTCCAGTAAACCTGAAGGCAACAGCCTTATCAATTTCATTGGGGCAAGGTTATGTTTATGGATTGATATATTATTATCTGCTTATATTCTAAATAACAGAACATTTTCCAAATATTCTGAGGGCTGACTCAGAATTACTTCTGATTGTCTTCACTTTGAAAGCTTTGTCCTCTTACTGAGAAGATTGTGTAGAACAACCATAAAAAAAAAAGTAAATTCTCTTACTATATTTTGTCAATAATACGTACTTAGAGAGAAAAGCCTAACTACTCTGGCAGTGACATCGGTATAGCAGAACATTTAAGGATGATTTTGATGCTCATTCTTTTTTTGACTATGAATATATTTTGCATTTCTGTCAGGCTTATTGTGAAAATTTACTAGGACATAAATTCTATTTAATCTGAGCTTACACTGTTTCAAAAATAAAACAATGCTTTTCAGGGGAAATGTATTTTGTTTAGTTGTTGGTTGGTTTGTTTTTGTTTTGGTTTTTTTTTTTTTTTTCCTGCCCAGAATCTCTTTCTGTGCCTGGGGTGTGTGAAATTTTATGAGTCTGGGTCTAGCCAGACTGTGTAAAATCCTTCAGAACTAGGTGCTGGAGAGGTTAGCAGTTCTAGTGATATGACCAGTAAGTTAGCAACTCTAAAGTGTTTGCTGATGTACCGGTTTGCCTTTTTTTTTTTTTTTATATATATATGTAAAAGCAGTTTATTTTGCAGAACAAGCCTTAGGTAAATCACAATAGATCCAGTACATATTAGTATTTTAGCTCTGAAGTTTAACCAAGGGCAATTGGCAGCCTTGGCCCTTAGACTGAAATCTCTCAGTACAGCTCGACATTCACATGGTGAGCAAGTATATTCAAAATTTTAGTGGTAAAATCTGTTTACAAGAAACACAGAAACACCTCCAGGTATTCTAGAGAAGAGACAAACCCTTGAGTTCCAAGGTGTAGAGTACCCGCTGTCTACTGCAAATAATACTCACGTGAGTGGATTTTCCCTGAGGGCAACTTTTACTATAAATAGGAGCTCGTGGCCATATTGTAGCATCTGGCACTGGCGGCTGCTGGTGACAGGAGAGCTCAGCCCAGGCTTGGGCTGTTACAGTTATTAGGAATATGAGATTTCAGATATGTTGTTTTCTAGAATTTCAGCATCAAAGTATTCCTGTTGTAAAAATATGTAAAGCTGTTAACATGAGTTGTGTGCTGTACATGTCTAAAATGTATATACACTTTTAAATAGCAATTAAATGAACCCTGTTCCAGAATTTTCTGATCAATTTCCCCAGTAAAATGGAAACAATCTTACAAAAACTTCCTTAAACTAAGCAGAAACCATGCATTTCTGCTAAATATGATGTGGGCACACAAAGTATGCCACTGCACATTTACATTACTGACTGCCACAGATACCAATTTCAAGCTACTATTTCTTTTCTGGCTTTCTAGGGGTCTGCTTGGGTGCTTTGGAGAAGAGGGAGCTGCTAAACCACTGGTAACTCAACCAGCTTTTTGTTCTTCAAAATGGGCTCAGTAGAATGAGCCCAAAGCTCAGTAAATTACTGAGAGGTCTCAGGCGTTGTATCTTTGTTGTTAAGATATATGGGCAGTAATTCCAATGGTAAATACAGCTGTAAGGACTGCAGCAGAGTTTTTGCAGGAGAGTGTGTCTGCTGAGATAGTAATTGGGCTTGGAGCACTATTAACTTATTGCCGAGGGAGAGGGATGGTCCTGTAATACTGAATTATGGGACTGGCACATTTTGGGGTTGTATGTAAGGGGGAAAGTCGGTGTTTCTTTCCATCTTATGTATGAAGTTCAAATACTTGTTCCCTTGTATCTCTATATATCCTTCCCACCTAGCTGGGGGTTAGAGAGATTATTAGTTAGGAGTTCTTTTTACACTACAGCTCAATAAAAGTTTCAGTGTCTCTCTCTTTTTTTTTTTTTTTTTTTTTTTTTAATCTAGGGAGCTCTAAAGAACCATCTCACCCCGAGGGGCATTCCACCAATGTTTGCAAACTGTTTTGCTCTTGTTAAAGCACCTGTTGTAGAGGTACAGCTGTGTGGTAATTGTTCAAGCTTGAAAGAACCCCTTCCAGTTTCGAGTCTTACCAACGGTGTGGAGTGTCTTTACGCACATTCTTCCTTTAGGGGTTTGCTTTGGTTATCTGGGTATTTCTGAGGATGAGCGCAGTTTTCCGAGTGGGAAGATACAGGAATAAATAACTTCAAATGTTCTTTACATTATTTATGGAGAAGGCCATTTTCGGTCATCCTGGAAACATGCTTTCTTGGGGTCTTTCTCTAATACTTGCCGCTCCTTTATTGAGAGAATAATTTGCCAGGTTCCTGAGATATGAAAGGCCTAAGGCTGGCTGCAAAGTAGTATTTCCTGAAATCTGTCTAGGCAAGCATCCCCCATTAGCCCAGACGCTTTCTATTCTCCATGGCAGTGACTTTAAATGGTATCCTGAGATTTGTTTCCTTTCACATAATTTTTGGCAGCGGGATTCATCAAGGGAATTGCAATAGACCTAGAGCTGGAAATGGGTAGCATGATACAAAGATGCTTCACGAGCCAGTTCCTCTACAGAGCTATTGTTCTTGCACAGTAAAAAATGCTATATGCTGTCTTACAAAGGCATAATTGCTTCTTGAACTAGGAGCTAATTTCTTGAAATAAACTGCGAAGAGACTCGGAGGCATCTAACGACATGTAGCTGGGGACTTTTTAAAGTGGAGGCTGGAGTAAGGTGAAGGAGGAACATGAAAGTTGTCTTTACATTGATTTTTCCAGTCAAAGTTTTACCCACAAAACTTCTTGGTAAGTTTTCACATTATTTCTGAAGGTGACTAGCACTGACGTAGGTGATGTGGTATTGTTACAGGGACTGTTTAGTGTTTGTTCCTCCTGTGCTCAGAGCAGGGGTAACCACCACAGATTGCCATGTTGCTTTCCATTTTTAAGGTATGGGTTCATGAGATGCCAAAGGAGTTCAGAGCCAGCGGTGTTTGGACACTGTAGTACCATCAGGTTTGAGAGACAGCTTAAAAAGTTGAACTGACAAAACCACTGCCAAAATTCTTATCGAATTAACCTTCCACAGCAAACAAGGTATCTCACTCCACCCAGTGAAAGGCTTTTCTGTCAATGGCAGGTAGCTTTGTGTACAGCCTGGCTGAGCCCAGGGAAGCAAATCTCTTGCCAAACCGTGTCAGTCCTTGTGAGCAATACAGCTAGTAAATTCACTATCCTAGCAGCGCCGCATAAGGCTTTTTGAAGCTGTTCCTCAGCAGTGCTGTCGATGCGTCAAGCCAGTCTGACCAAAACCTGCTATTAATGAAATAGTGTGTTTTGTTATTTGTTCACTGCTGGCATTCTCCAAGTCTTTCACCAATAGTTGTAAAACTCCTGGAATTTCACCACCTCAAAGTCTATCTTCAAAAAGAGCTTTAGCTGGACTTCATTTTGTAATATCTCCAGCTTTTCATCTTTTCCGGTTATCTGATGAATTTAAAAAGCTTTTATCCCATAATTTTTTAAGATTATTCAAATTCTGAAACATCCAGATTGTTCTTGTGTTTTTATTAAGTTCATTTCTGCCTTTTAGTGACCCTTAAGTTTTGTTTTTTATAAAAAGATCCATCTCTCCTGTAATATCTCTGGAAGAGTTTTTGGCTTTTTGGTTGCATTCATTAGCTTGAGTGTAGCAAGTTCTAGTAAATATTTCACTTTGATTTATGTGGATTTTTCTCTATCACTATGATGACTTTGGCCTGTATTTTGAAGTATATTGCTGTTTTCTAAAGTACTTCTTTTTGCCAAATCCTGTTTTGCATTTCCTGTCATCTGAGCTTTTATGTACCTTCCAGTGTTTTAAGTCAGCTTTCCTCTTGGAAGCAGAGACATATGAATTAATGGGTTCCAGTAAGCACCTCTGGAGCATGGAGAAAGTTTTGACAATTTCTGCTGAAGGGGCCACTCTCCAAGCCCTCTCTGACACCGCTCTGTATGTCTCCCAAGTGCTTCTCCAGGTAGGCATGTGTTGCTGCTGAAAGATCCAGCATGTCCTTGAAAATTATATGCTAGCTCTGAATAAGGCAATGCTGCAAGCTGGGTCTGTACAGTGGCTAAGTGAGCTGCAAATGAGAGGGTTGGCGATCCAGCCAGTGATTGTTATTTACTCGTATTATCGTCAGATCCAAAGGAATTAACTTGGATAAGTACCCGCATCGTGCTAGGTGCAAACGCAGAGAAGAACCAAATAATTTGAAAACTGTTGGGGTGCTTGTGCCTACCTGATTTTGTGCCTTGGAAAATTTTCCTCTGCCTTGGTGGGAACGTACCCTGCCTAGCCCTTGCTTTGCTTCAGGTTCTTCCCATCGCCAGTGGAACAGGGAGCCTGAACAGTGGAGTGGAAAAGCCCTCTTCTGCTCGTTTTTTTTTCTCTACTTTTTTAGAAGGAGGTAAAGATACAAAATGAGCTAACACACAGGTTAAGGGTCACCCTTACTGCCTTTCATACTGGCATCTCCCGTGGTGGTTGGGATCTTGCGGCGACTTGAGAACTTGGCATCACGAGGTCATGCTGCCCTTAGTGCACATCACGAGGTCGGTGCCATCAGCGCGCACTCAGCTTCCTCCCAGCCTGCAACATCTCCTCCTCCCCCTGGGACGGCACGGGTTGTCTGGTGATGGCCTGCAGTCCTCTGCCTCGCCAAGCTGCCCTTGGAACGGTCGCTTTCTTGGTTCCCCTTCCAGCTTTTCAACTCCTTCCTCTAAGTTAGAAATCTTTTTCAGGAGAGGCTGGAGTGAGTGAATCGCGTGGTGCCCTTTTACCACCGGGATCTCTGCTGGTTAGGCCTTTGGGCTGTGGTTCTAGTTTAGATCTTGCCAGCTGATCAGGGGAATCCTTTGATTTTACTTTGAGTTTTTCTTGAATTTCTGATTGTATGTGCTGGACAAGCAAGTGTGGCAGTTTTCCCTCTGGACGACATGGATGTTCTCTGTCCTCTTCCCCATGGGTTTGACCCAATGTGGCTGAGACAGACCCTGCTCCCATGCTTGTTCTGTGGAGACAGAGCGAGCTGGCCCATCATCTCCACGGTGGGAGAAAGAGTATGTTGACTTCTTGCCGTGGTTTCTGCGTGTCCGAAAATGTATGTGTATGTATACTAGAGTAAAAATGCTTCTTTACACTTGGGTTACACTGGCAAGTGTTGTAAGAAGGTGTTTCTGCAAACTTAAGGGTACTGATTTTTTCCCCTCCTCCTCCAGGTGAGGTCATAGGTGTATGAAGATGTGCCAAGACCATGGGGTGTATGTGCATGTTTGTCCACTGTGAGGTCTTCTCCTTTTCTGAAACATTTCCACCATTCGTTTTCTGGTGACTGAAGGTGTGTTTACATGTCTCATGTTGTAAACCTTGTTCTCTTGGGATGATCGGCTCCTCTGGTTGACTGATGAATTGTCCTTCTTGTGTTTTCAAAGGGCTTTATCCTTTTCTGTGTGTACGCTGCTGAGTTCACGTATGCTCATGGTGACAGCTTGGATGAATTCAGGCTTCTGTTCTGGAATAAACTGGTCCAGTGTGACTTGGAGTCTGAAACTTGTTTTGTTATTTTGGCTGAATGCTGGAGGTGACCACTTTAGAAGCGTGTTTTACGAGTGGAAAGTAACGCACACCGTGGTTTCATGCTCAGAGGCTGTGTTCCCTCCTATTGCTACATCTGGAGCAGAATGTCTGCAAGATCACATGTTCGTGAGTAACATTAGGAAAAATGCAGAGCTCAGTTGCAGCAGCGAATCCACAGCGTGGTTGCGCTGGGCTTCCAGAATCGGCCAAGAGCAGAATTTGTCTCTGAGGACTTGAAAAATTTTGTGTTTGTGGTATAGAGAGAGAACCTTAATCTATAAAATATCTGCTGGAGGAAAAAAAAGTTATGCCCATTAAAAACAGGAAGTAATTTTATTCATCTGTAAATGACTTGCTAATGCACCAGCTACTCCACCTTACACTGAGTAGTGACAGAATTCATGTATGGGAAATACTCCTTTGGAAAAACTCATTTGCACAAAATACGCATGCGATTCTGCTGTGCCTAAGGAATGTGACCATAACGATTACATTCAAAAGGGGCAGTCCCCTCTGCAGGATTAATCACTTATTTCTAAAAATACATGCCGAAATGTGTTCTGCTCCAAAGAAGTGTGAACAGTTACTATGTAGTCTTTGTGTCAAAAAGGATTTACTTATTTTTACAGCAATGCGTTGTGCTGTTGCTTGGTGCTCAACCAAAGCTTTTAATTGAGGTAAATCTGCACATTTGCGTAAGTACGACCTTTTTCTTTTCTCAAATCGATAGCTTCTGTAGATACTATTATTCAGAATATAATATACTGCAGAGAAACTTGTTCAAACATGTGAATTGCAGCACAAAACACTACACAAACTGCATATAGAATGTTAGTGGTGTGTGCATATAGCATGCATCCATGAGTACAATGTATTTGTACAAAGTTTTCTGTCTTTTCTAAAAAAAGTAATTTCATAGCCCTTACCAAGTGATTAAACTTTCGGACTTAAACAGTTTGACTACATGTAAAAGCTCTTTATTTTAAACAGTCTTGCCTGGTGCTTTTGGAGTGATAATCTGGGTATCCTCCAGCTTTTATGTATTATTTATCTTTGAAACTTTGAAAGAACCCCCCATTTTGTATGGGTGAAGGACTCTTTGCAGTGCTGCCAGCTTAGTAACAATGAGCTCGGCTGTAGACACCCCCTGTCCTCTTCAGCCTGAACAAGTGAACAATCCAACAATACTCTGTGATCTGTTATATCATGAGTGCAGGCCTGGGAGGCAGCCTTTGCTGAAAGCAGTGATCTTGAAGTGTGGAAATGATCCATGAAACGCCACTGATCCTGCTCTGTTTCTCCAGGATGTTTCCACAACATTGTCAGCAGTGATTCTGGCCTAAAATGAGTAAAATACATCACAGAAGCAATCGTATTTCCTTTAACATAGGTACTGTTTGTGCCTTGCATGTTCATGGTATTTGATATTCCTCCAGATCCGCGTGTGCCTCGTTAGCAGTGTCTTCAAATGTTTTTCCCTTGCTCCAGCCAAAACATCAACAAAACATAAAACTTCTAGCAGTACCACAAACCCTCTACCCTTTCAGTTTGTGTGATATATAACTGGAAAGAAACAGCAGCCAAATTGCAGTTCTCTGCCATCTGTTTTAGTTGATAAACGAAGAAACTTTGAGCTCAGTTCAGCCCTTACTTTAGGTCCTGGCATTGTGCCCATTTAAGCCAGAGCAGTATCTTCACCCCGGTTCCTGTGTCACTTTCCACTTTGAGAGAGAAGGTATATTTTTTGTTTGAGCATTGGCCATGGGAGCAATTGCTTTGCTATATGCTTTCTTTGGTTTTTATTTTAGCCTCGGTACCTATGGAAATGGTGGCTCACACAGTGCTGCGCTGGGTCTCGCACTCCCCTCTTAGTAATTTCTAAACTTTTTGATTGACTTCAGTTGTGTGTGGTGGAGAATGCGAGAACCGAAGTCTGAGTGAGCTGAGTTTCTGTAACTTTAGTGAAAATCCTCCATGTGCTGTTGGGTGCCTCCTGCCCATTGTACTGTTACTGCCTAATGCTCCGCTGTACCCGTGGAGCTCTGAGTTGTCTACACCTCCTCGTGTTGCTCTTTCCAGTCAGCATGTCAGAAGAGGCATGGAGACAGCCAGAGTATGGCCATATTGGAAGAAGACAGTAGACATGTGGCTTCATAGCTTCCTCAGGGAATGGCTATGTTATGACCACAAGAAAGGCCAGTCCTGGACTACTGTGAATACCAGAATATCAAAATCTGTTTGTTGAATTATTCTGCTTTCTAGCTAGTACTGAAACACACACTGTCTACTACATACCCACATTTCTCTTGCCTCATGCATTCCTTGCACAGCTTTGTCCCAAGGAAAAAAAGGCCTCCAAAGACTGTGGACTCAGCACTTAGTTTGCCATGTTTGGGGGTAATTATGAAAGAGGATGGTAAATTGGAAGGAATCATGTGTGAGCAATTAGCTGAGAAATGAACTATCAAACAGGAATGAGATTCTTGTTGGGGTTTTTTTGCGCCCCCGCCCCTCCAGCAAAGACCTACCTAGAAAATGTTCTTGCCATTTGGAGAGTCAGCTGAATGGTTTGTTTACTCCTTTTCATGAAATTTGATACCAGAAATTGGTAGAAAAATGCTGTTAGTTCAGGTGTTAATGAAAAATAGGTGCAGGTGATAAGCTGTGTGGTTGTGTGTGCAGGGAACAGTGGCTGCAAAACATGGGGTGAGCGCACTCTCCTTCTCAGAAGCTTGTTCTAGTTGAATGACATTATCTGAACATCTGAGAAGCTGTTAAGGAAGAAGTCTGCCAGAATTTTCTTGTTCCTACAGGAAAAATAACAGTATTACCCCCTCCTAAGACAGAGTTAAAGAAATGCCTCAAATGTTAGGACAGTGAATTGGCTTACAGTGTTAACTGTGTTTCTATTTAAAGGCAGCCCAAACTCTGACATACAACTTAAATAGTTAGACAGAAATAGGTGGTTGGTTTTTTTTCAGTACTTAAACATATTTCAGCTGCTGTGAGTTACTGGAAATTACTCCACTTTCTTAGTAGAAGAGGAAATTGTTCTACTGTCAGCATGGAGGGCTAAGAAGCTGTGAAAATGAGCATACTGGTTTCTTAACTACGTGTGTTTTCTAGTCATACAAGAGATGCTAATCATGAACTCATGACTTCTTTTTTTCCAAAACAGGCATAATTAAAAGTATAGAATTAAAAAAAAAAATCAAAGCAACTTAAAATAAATTCTTATGAGATGGTAAGAGAATTATATCTTCATATAAACAGAAAGTTTATCAAACTCTTTATCAGATAAGCAAAAATATCGCTTTGTTATAAGACTGATTTAATGTACTTGCTTTAAATTTTAGTGGTTTTTTCACAGTATCTTATGTGCAGTTATCTTCAAATGAATTGGTTTGTCTGAAAATGTATCTGTTTTAAAATGTGACATCAGATTTTCTTTTTTAATTGAAGAATGCTCACAGAACTGCTAGATAGCTTGTGTTTGTGTGTTGTGTAAGACTTTTTTTCACATTGGGGTCAGAAGGTAAGACACCAGGTATTAGGTTTTTTGTTTGTTTGGGTTTTGGTTTTGGGTTTTGGAGTTTTTTTGCCCACCTGGATTTGGTATATATTCATGTAAAGACTGGTCTTTTCTATTAGTAGCTAGCAGGACAAATCAGCTAAATTACACTCAGAGCTGACATTAGTCCACACCCACACTGGAGAAGAAAACATGCAAGATAAAGTAAAATTCACTAATGGCAATAGTTCTTATCTGTATAGATAGACGAAACAGAGGAAAATAAAATGCACAGGGAACAGGGAGTTTGACAAGATTGTTTGTATATAAAATTTAAAAAAATAAGAGAAACTTAGAAATGAAGGCAAATACAAAATGACCCAGTCCTATAAAGTCCTCAGCATCCTCAGTGTAACTCATTGGGGTTTGAAGGCTTTCAGTGCTGCAGCCTTGAGCTTCACTGAAGGATATTTATGCTGGAAGAAAAGAGATCCTAAGAGCAAGAAAGACCCTACTCTCAGATCTGTCTCCTATATGTATATATACATGTGCATGTGTGTGTCTGTATACATATATATGTATATTTCAAAATACACCCAGATGCTTTTGTGTCATGGCTCTGAGTGTATGTGCACCTGTGTAAATTACAGTAATCAAAAGACCATAAAGCAAAAGCCTACCTACCTTGTTCCAGCAGAGTGCTTGACTGTTGCCTTTGTAGTAAGGTCTTTTGTCTTTCCCCCAGCAGTGAGATGGATAAATTCAGTGTATGCGTATGCTGTGTAGACAGGCCTAAATTGTTTTGATATAATGCTGGACAGACTCGTTGCTTTGTAGATCAGAACCATGGTTCTAAGATTTTTGTCTTAAGATTGAGGGGGGGGTCATAGGTGCTGTATAAATATAAGCTAAGATATTAGCAACAGAAGAGGTGGAGAGACTTTTGAAAACTATCATCTTTATTTTCTTTCACTTTTTCTTGTCCTCAAGAAAAGATTGTTCCCTGCGTTCATCAGCACAGTGCACACAGCCCTAGGGGAGCTGGAGACCCCCGCTTCTGTATGTGTCAATGGAGAGAAGGGCCCCGGGCTGTAGGTGGTCTAGCTCCACCTTCTGCATAGCGGCAGCAAAGCAGAGGGGAGAGGGGTACAGTGGGCTTTTATTTGGCAGGTATAACAGCAATGATGACAGTACAGAAAATAAAAGTCAGGCTGGAAACGCTGGGTGTGAAGTGAGTGCAATGAGTATGAAGTGGTAGCGTTTTGGAGTTGCCCTGTGTTCAAGAAAGATACAAAGGTACGTGTGCAGGTGTAGTGGGAAGCAGTTGGATGGTACTGCTGTGATTTAATGCATACGTTTTACAGGATTCTTTCTGCTTGGTATTCTCAGCTTCTCGTAATGTTCTCCCTCATCATCACTGTCCCTGTTGTTTGGTGCTCTGCTTTGGAAACCAGTATTTACACACATGCACACACAAAGAGAGAGGAAGAAAAGAGTTAAAGCCCAGCTCACTTTCCCTTCCATTTTTCTGTTCTCTTCTTAGTTTTGTCCTGTCTGAGACCTGCAGTGCTGCCTCTCCTTTCTGATGGTTTCCCCTGGGTGCTGTACCATCCCCTCCTCCTCCTGCCACAAGCAGCAGGGTGCATCCTGTTTGGGGTTACTGCTGTGTCACTTCAAATGACATGTGCTAGCATGAGGAGGGGAAAGGGAAAGGAAGAGCCAAGTGAGCGATTACTTTGCCAACAGCTCCTTCCAAAAAAAAAAATCCAACAATACGGCCCAGTCCAAAATGTCCTGGTGGCATTGACAGCTATTGCTGGCCAGCACGTGAGCCTTTCTTTCCTGTTGATGCAGCAGAATAAATAGCTTCATGTGGTGCTGTTACTGGTTCACAGCAGGATACCTGCAGCACTAGGCTTCTTTGAGTTCCCACATCTTACAGATGCTCATGTGGACGGGCTAAATAGGGAGAAAAAAGATGAGGCAAGAAAATGCTTTTGAATGAGAAAGCAAAGCTGAGTCTGCCACTCCATAGGAATAAGAGGAAACAATAAATGGGTTTTTTGTACATGTTAGAATGTGGTACGTGAACTACAGAAGATGCAAGAGCTGATGTTGAGCTGATGGGAGCTAGTCAGAAATAGCTTGTTCTGCTGCAACCCCAGGAGAATCCTTCGTGGAGTCAGGGAGGAGTTGCCCCAGCCACATCTGTTGGCAAGCTGTGTTGGCTGGGAGTGTCTGGAACTACATTCTCATCAAACCTACTACCACTGGCAAAAAGGGGTTTATTGAACATACACTAAATATATGTATATATCTTGATTAAGTACAACCTCTCCCAGTGGAACAATGTAGGTTTTATCAAGTGTTTCTGTTGGTTCTGTGAGCTGTGAGGCAGAGCTGGTTTGGACTCTGTGTTCATGCTCAATCCCGTGATAAAGAAGGCGTGTGTTTGGAGTGAGTTTCGGTGCTGATACCCAGGGAGGGCACGCTGAGCTGAACCTGCAATTTCTTTATCACAGACCAAGATTTTAACAGTAAAAAAAAGCTATGTGGACAAATAGGGGCTGTTTTCAGCTGATGCTCAGAGCTTGCAGGTATCTGTCTCGTGGAGTTTTTAGTAAGACTTGACCAGCTCAGCTGTTCTGCATGGAAAATCCCTCTAGATGGATAGTTGTGTTGAAAAGCTTATTTTGTTTAATCATCACAGGGCAATGGCCAGTCCTACACTGTATTTTCCATTCCTACTGTTCTTAGAAACCCAAGACTGTGAGCATGTAGCGAGACTTAGAAAACTGAAGTGGCCAGCAGAAAATCTGAGAGTACAGAGTTCAGTATGGCATTGAGCAAAGCACTCTACTGCAAACCCAGTAGAGCACTTTGTTAAGCTTGATTTAAAGATTGAACAGCTCCTTCAAAATCAGAGGGACCACTAGCTGGCTGACAGCTAAAAGCATGCTTAAGTGCTCTTCTGCTTTGGGGAACCAAAGTATTCAGGACCTCACAGTTTTAGTGCATTTGTGTGTTAGGTGCCAGGCTGTTCCATTATTCTGGCAGTCTGTATTTTTTTGCAGATAGTAAATGAAGTTGTAGGGCCATGTGGCTTGTTCAAGCATCTGATTTTTATTTGTCCTCATGTCCTTATGAGTTACATAAAAGTGAAGTCAAGCAATGTCTTTAGTGTCTGCTCTATATAGATCTACCTGAAATAGTTTCGGGTCACCTTTGCATGCTTAATTTGGAAAACAATTGAGCAGCATGACTCTTGCCTTGGAGAATTGAGCAGTCTAGGCTCCTCACAGTAGTCTTGGGGCTCTTGCAGTATCTGCACAAATCAAGATCTTGTCCCTTCCGCAAATTAAGTAGGGGCCCGTTCAACTTGTAGAGCCAGTAAGGGAGGGATGTTCAGTCCACGGGTTGGAGCCAAGCTGGAAAAGTCTTCCCTCCTGAAAAGCAGTTGTAGGATAGATCCAGTCCACCTAGATACTCATTAATGTTATTTGGCAGATCTATGAAAGTGTTCTTAATTCTTTCTGGTTCAGAGCCCGGCAGCAGTCTTGAAATGCAGCGAACTTCCTGGTTAGTAGTTTTGAGGGTTAACTGAGGGGAACGGTTAAAGGCTCCCAGGCACAGAGCTGTCACAGAAGCAAGTAACCGCTCTGCATGCCGTTGCGGAATTGTGCCAAGCATCGCGTTGGACTTTTGAAGGTGTTGGAGGATGCTTAGATCATAAGCGACAAACACAGTGGTGTCAGACAGTTGTTGATTGATGGGGGGTATCTATCATTAGCACTCATGGGGTATCGGTATAAATGAACATCACGTACGGGTAGGCCAGACTGGGATTTCATTCCATAGATACTAATTTGTTATACTTGTTTATACTATCATCCTCTGTCTTTAGTTTGCAGTTGTTCCTGTGTAACTGAGATGGGGTTTTGGTGAAATCTGAGGGGGGAATACGACTGAGTCAGCACTCTGCTTAAGCCATGTGCTTTACTTTAAGCATGTAAGTAGTTTCATTGCTCCCAATGAAACTGCTCATGTGCTTAGCATTAGGCATGTGTTTTAAATAAGTTGCTGATCCAGAGTCTAATTTTTTTTTTAGGGGAACCTACACAAATGAGGAGGGTAAGACTACAAACACACAATATTTAAAATGCTACAAATCAAAGGTTTAAGGTAGTATTCTTCAGGAAAAAAAGCTTTTGGCATTTAATGCATTTTAGTGACACACTGAGCTTAAATGTCACCTTCGTTGGAAAAATGATCATCATCTGTTAATTTTATGTGACTGTCTTGATAAATGACCTAGCAGCAAGCTAAAGTTCACTGTAGTCCTCTACACCACCAGGCTTTAGACTGAAAGCAGCACTTTGGGATTATCCCCATGTCAAACCTCGGTTGAACAGAGTACATATAATTAATTGTCCGCCAGCTTTTCCTATTACAAATATACACAGTTTGTGAAATTGGTTTACCATGTGCTGAAAATTTCTTTGATATTTTTAAAAGCCTGTTGCTATGGCAACTGGACCCCATAACAGAAAAGCTTTTTAGTAAAAAGAAGGCTAAGAATTTCAGTTAACAACCAAGAATAAAGCCATAGCAAAATAGCTTGTATTCTTTTTTCAAAAGCAAACAAACAAACCCCAGAAGAAAGTGTGGTATCCTGAAGCAGCTTGGACCTGGATTACCAGATGGAAGGGCACACCCTGCTCACAGGGCTTCAGAGCTCGGCCGGGAAGCTCGCACTGTGAATGCTCAAGCCAGTCTCGGCTTTTACGGTGGAGGATAATCAGGGAGTTCACAAGCATCTTGCTCTGAAATAATTCACGTCTTTTTTTTTCATATGGAAATGTTGAAGTGATTTGATGGTTTGGCTTATGGGCAAGGAAACATGAGTTTTGCTTCTCAGAACTGGATGTCCCCTTTGTGCTTTGCTAATACAGAAACTGGCAGAACAGGCATTACTTTTTCTTTGACGTTAGGGCTTGCAGCCCTGTTTCCTTGTGTCTCATGACTGAGTGAATCAACACCTAATTAAACAGTCACATGAGGGACAGAGTAAAATGCTGCTCAGGCACTGATCATTGTGAATCTTTGGAGAATAACTACTTACATCTGTCTTCCTCCTTCTCCAAGGAACCCTGAACAGCTGCAGCTTTGCTCCCCCCCCCCCAAGGGAAAAAAGATCACGTAAATCTTGGCTAAAGCAATGCTGTCTGTACAGATAAGTGAGACCTGGGGTAGGGGGAAGAGAAGACTTGGAAGTACTGGACAAAATCTTGAGACATTGGAATGATTTGAGTGCTGGAGATGACTTAGCTGAAAGCTTGAAGTTGTAGTCCTTGTGCATTTGACATTCCTGGTGATTTAACTGAAAAGGTGACGTTGGGCAAGGAAGTACAGTAAGCTCTTTGGAGTGGCCTGGGGGGATTCTCGATATTTTTATTATTAGTTGTAATTCTTTTGCTCGCAGCTCTTCATGAAGGGTCCCTAACAATTGGTTTCCATCTCTGTGTGGCAAATACTTGTGTGGAGATTTATTGGGCTCTCAATTATCACTGAGTCACAAGTGCAGCCACCTTAATCAATTACAGGGACGTGGCCTACAGCCAAGGAATGCTCAAAACCCCACGCCGCCTGCTCGTGCTGTATGACTTTCACCACCGAGGCAGTATTACCCCCTCCTCCCCGTATAAAACTCACGAAACAAGTATTACAGGATGTTTTAATCAGGGTAAGCAGATGGCTCCCTCCACCCTGACACAGCGGTGGGCTCCCAGGTAGCGCCTGGGACATGCTGGGCTGTGCAGCAGATGCCTGGGTCTACAGCAGGCGGTTTTATTGCCCTGGCGCTGGAGGTAGCGGTGGTTTGGGTGCTTCCACGGTGCAGTATTTCCAGGCTGAAGATATCCACCAGGGGTCATCCTGGCCTGCCTGGTGCAAGGCTGGTGGGTTTCGGGGCTGTCCTCAGCCCCGGCAGGGACCCCCTGCCTCCTGGGACCCTGGGCACAGCATCGCCCGGCCCCGCTCCCCCACCCTGGCACAGCTCACAGGTTAAAAAGCATGACATAAAAAAATGTAGCTGTTTACATTCTAGTCTTTTAGCCTTTAACAAGTTACTTATTTCTTCATTTGTCCATCTGATAAAAAAAATGCTTCTTTAGATGTGTTTACTCGGTGTTGGTGCAGATATCACATGGCATGTCAGGCGTAGCTAGAGTACACTAGCAATTTGTTGATGCACCTTGCAGCTTTTTTTTTTTTCCCCCCTGTATCTCCTGAAGTAATGTTTTGAGAATCTTGGTTTTCACTTGTGTAAAAAGAAGAAAACAAAACTGCCATAGTCCTTACAGTTGCTGGGAAGAACATGAAAATAAAAGCCTTAAAGACTTTTTAAGCTGAAGATAAATACAGTCAATTCAATGTTTGTCTATTAAAAAAAAGAAAATGGTAGGATTCCTCAATCAAAGTACTCTTGTTACATCAGGAGTCATTCAAGGGTTTATTATTATTCTTATTATGAGTTGATAGCAATAGTGGAGCTATAGCAATTCCTCTAAGATGTCTTCATTTTCATGGCAACAGGGTTCTTGCAGTCAACCTTGACTCTGATGTATCTTCTTTTCTCTTCATTGTATCATCTGTTAATATCCGTGATCTCCAAAATAAAAAGCATCAGTTCACCATTAAGTTACCTAAGCAACTTTTGCAGTTGATAAATCTAAGCCTGTGAGCTTGTTTTTGTTCTGTCTAGCACTGTGAAACAGTCAAACTTTTATCATATTAGTAATTCTCAACAGTGGTAGTTCAGATGTAACATAGATGCTGGTTTTCACAGGCGAAGTTTGCTTTATTGCCTACTGGAAACTCGTGTATCAGGCAAAGATAGATGCTGCATGTCACTGAGTGTTGTATTGTCATTCATACTTTGAAGAGGGGATGGAAAAGAGAAGTTAGTTTTATGTGTGGATTTAGGGACTGAAGAACCTATCTAGATATCTCCAGAATTACGCAGCATAAAGAGGGAAAAAAGACTTCCCCTCACAACCCTCCTCTGCTACACTAGATACTTCTGTGTGATTTTAAATAATTCTTTATTTCCAACAACTATTTGTATGCATCAAGAGCAATTTGTATTGGAACTTTTTTCTCCCCAACTTTTCATTAAATGCACACAATACTGAACTATTTACACTTTATTTTTAATAGCTACAGCAGAAGATTAGTCTGTTCTACACACCCGAGAGTGCACAATAAAATAACTGTTTGGCAGGGGGAAAATGCCCTGTTGTCTTGCAGTACCAGTTGGTATTATGGAGGTTTGTTCGGTGTCTTATTTATAGTAGATTGCAATTGGAAATGTGATACAAAACAAACACCAATGTTCCAGTAGCTTAACCATGCATCAGTTTTTTACTTTGATAGTTATTTTTATTTTAAGCATCTTTTATCATTACTTGATAAATTAGAACAGTGAAGGGACAGTCAATCTGCTGAGGTCTCAGCATTCACGTTCCTAAAAGAAAGATAGTGTTCCATGTCATACCCTCCAGGAATGCTTCCAGGCAGATTCGTATTTATGCTGATGCTCCTTTACACTGCTGGTAGAGACAGTTTATTCCACTTATGAGACCTCTTGGTGCTAGTGAGAATCCTGTCTATGGAGAGTTTATAAACTTTGGTTCTCTGTTGATTTTTTTTTTTTTTGTAGTATTGCATATCAAAAGCACTTTTTTCAGTATCTAAGAATCTGGTTTCCTTTAAAGAAAATGGGGCCTAGGTTTTGAAAAACCTCCGGACTGCTTACAGACATCTTTCTCATCATTTTGGCTCTTGCTGACCTTTGGCTGGACTTATGTTTGTGTGCGCATATCTATGGTGCGTGCAGGTATGTGTATGTGCTCCAGTGGTATACGGAGGGTTTATGCTTTAATACTGTCCACTCTTCCTCTCCAGCAGTGAGGAATTCAGTGGAATTTTTTTTGCAGGGGTGCAAAAATGTACGGAAAGCACATTTAAAAGTCTAGCTCCGTGGTAATCCTATTAAGGCGAGTATTTTGTAGAGAAGTGCTATCCAAGTATTTCTAGTCAGATTTCAAATAAAATCCTAATTGGTTTTCTCTCTTTTTGTCTAGTGTGGCTTCCAGCTCCTACCTTCGTGCATTACTAAGCAATAAACATTTCTTGGCTTGCTTACTGGCTCTTTGTTGTGTGTGTTTACAATGTGTGAGGGAAGCCTTCTTTCAGGAGAAAGACTAAAAAAACTCGTTAAGGCAGTGGAGAACAAAAATGAATCATTTCATTACTTTTTTAGATTGTGGTTGGAGCAAACTGTTGTCTCCTCGGTTTAAAATCAGATGATTTATACCCAAAAGGTGCACATGAGCCTTTCCAGTAATTCTAAATGTTTTCAGAAATGCCTCTGGAAAAAAGGAAGAAAGTAACTCTCTTTAGTGCTCTTTTGTCTTGAGGGGTTTTTTGGCTTATATATGTTTAAGAACGAGCCACAGCCCCAGTCTGGCATCGGGGTTTGCACAGAACCCCTTGGGTGGGATGTACTTCATCCTCTCGGCTATTCGATGCAGCTGGACACCATCACCCACATCTTTCCCATCTTCGGTTGGGTGGATGTGCATGGATACTGAAGTGCCCTCCCAGGACCTCGCTGGAAGGTGATGGGCTAAGGCAGGAGATTTTGATCACTTTATTTTTTGAACTTGTTAACATTATCTAGCTTCAGAAAAACATTTATCAGCTTTGTTTTCCAAGTTCAAATTTACACACACACACACACAGAGACGGGGCGGGGGGGGGAAGCCTGCACCCTTTCAGAGAGTTGGAGAGTATCATATTCCCTGCCAAAGCCAAATACTACCTAGTGGTAAATGAGGTACTTTTTTTGGACTTGGAGAAAAAACAAAAAAAGCTGCCTTTCTGGAGACACTTTTCAACAATAGATGCTGTAGACCTGTTGAAAACCCCATAAAGCTTTCACACCATAGGTGAAAACAAGTTACTGCATCTGGAATACAACCAATATTGTAATTATAGCTTTTTTGCTAACCAGTGGCCTATTTTGGATTTTATTTTTATTTCACCTCCCTAGAAACAGTGCAGATAAGCAGCGAGGAGGGGTGGCAAAGGGGCTGTGCTGTGCCCTCTGTACGGGATGCTGCTGTGTCAGTCGAGCAGGGTGGGTTACGGTTCTGCACACCTGCCTTGCGTTCCCTCATCCCTGCGTACCCTGAACTTTCTCTGAGCATGGCTTTGCATCTGCAGTTGGCAGCCAGTAGGCTTGGATTTGAGTGCAGGCTTGGACCCGGGTTTAACATACCATAGGTACATACTGGTGTGACCAGAACATCTCGCTGTCCTCAGAAATTTAGAATCAGATGTTGTTTGTGAAAGCTTATCTCCTCTGTTCTGGATCAGTAAATAGGATGTTCACTGTGCCTGGATATACACCTAGAGAAGACGACAGTGCATGTTTAATCTTAAAGAGGCCTGAGTATTTTCTTGGATGTGGGAATGGTGACAGTGTGTTTGAACCAACACTGAGTATCTGAAGTCCTTCCTCAAGCAATAAATATTCACTGATCTGGCTAAAGCACTATTTACTCTCCGTACACTTTTTGAGTCTGTCTCTATTTGAAGAGAAATTTCTTCCAGTATTTTTCCTGGTCAGTTGTTGGATGGAGGCTGGGTCCACTTTCAAAGCACTTGTCTTTAACACGCATCAGGTTACCCTGAGGTAAAATGGAAACTTTAGATGTTACTCCTGTAAATAAATGTTTACATAATGCATTGCACTGAACTTCTCACCATTGCATGCCTAAGAAAAAAAGGTCACTTTTGACATCAGTAACCTTTAGAGAGCCATGCGTTTGCCACACAGGTAAAGGAAGTTACCCTGCACAGCACATTTCTTTCACTAGATCAAGAAGGTAGGAGAGGTCAAATGTTATTGCTTACAACTCCCAAGGCTTGGCATTTTAAGCTTTAAAGGCAAGATTTGGTTTTAAGGTATGGGTCCTGTAAACAGCACATGCCCAATTTTGCTCATGTGAGTAATTCCATTGAATTCCAGGGCACTAGTCATGTATGAAAAGCCAAGTCTGTAATGTATGTCTTTGTGAGGTCAGGGCCTCAGCTCTTCATTTCTAAATGAGAAATTTCCTACAAAACATTCAGGGTCACAAAAGATAACGGTTTTGGATTTGGAACCAAGTAATTATCTATCTCGTAGTTTTACTGCTTTTGTGTCAAAACGCTTGCCCAGCACCAAGCATAAAAATACCACCTTCCTATAAATCAGCAGCAAAACTGCTGTTGTGCCAATAGATTAAGGATTTCTCCCTAAACTTAATCCAGGAGATGTGTAGCAGGAGAGGGAGCTCGGTGTTCACCGGTGGAATCCATCCCAGAGGGCAAAAAATTATCGGGGCTGTTGGGTCTTGGGGCCAGAGCCCACGAACAAGTGCATCAGCTCACCACTCTTGTGATACAGGGGGAATCATCGATAGCCCTAAACTTTGTGTTGTGGGATGCAGCAGAACAGGAGATCCTGATGATAAATGGATTTTTGCTGCCTTTGTATTTGGCAAAACCTGTAGGTTTTCAGACACTGAAAAAAAACCCTGAAGTAGGAGCTATGGTGCTACAGTCTCCTGCCTTTATATATTTGCTGAGTTTTGTCCAAAAGTAATACAAAATTAATAGTACGAATGATTAGTCCCGCATATACCTGTGACAAGACTTGATGGCTTTTAATGTTCGTTGCTCTTTTGGATGCCCGGTTCCTTCTTCACTTCCCTGTCCATCTCTCTCGTTCCTCCCCCACAATTTAGAGAAAAAAAGTTCTTTAAATAGCAAGCTCTTTGCTTTTGTGATGTACCGGGCAGCCTTCCTAGCATGGCCTGGGTTACCACGAGAGCAGTCATGAAACCTTGTTTACAGCTGTCGGGTTGGTCAGCATTTCTTTGTGGGCATTATTCCGCATCCCCCCCCCCCCCCCCCCCCAAAAGAAAAAACCCACCCCAAACAACCAACAACCCCAACCCACCCCTATATATTGCCATCCAATTGTCTTGCACATCCCTGAGGCTTCACTTGTAATATTAATGAGCCCTTCCAGGGCATACAGTGCTTTCTTTGTTCTTCTAGGAGCCGATGGGGAGGGGGAGCGGGTGCCGGCGCGATAGAGGGAGCAGAGCTGGTTTTCCTTAGCCCGCGAACGCGCCGAAGAGGCGAGAACCAGCCGCGCGAAGGCAGGCAGCGAGCGGCGCGGCGGGTCGCCGCAGGCACCTCTTCCCCCCCTTCCCAGCACGCGTGCCAACGGGAGCCGGTGGAGTCGAGCCTTCGAAGGCCTTCCCTTGGATGGTGAGATCCTGCGCAGGGGTCGGCGGCGGCGCTGGGATTGGCGGCGGCGGATGGCGGCTCCAGGTGGCACGCGCTGACAGCTGGGTCACATGATGGCCGTCAGCGCTCGCTTTTCCACCCCTCTGCCTCCGCTCTCCCGGGCTCCGGCACAAGCATCCCGTCGCTTCCAGGAATGTCAAGGCCGGGGGTGCAGTCTGGAAGGAGGCCGCGTCGCTCGGCCCCCTCGCTTCTCGTCCGAGCGGGCTGAATCGCCGACGGTCGCGGCTCGCGGAGGAGCGGGACGGCCGCCACGGTTGCCGGGGGACTTGGGTCATGAGACTCGACTCCGGTCGCGTTCGCTAGAGGAGGAGGATAGATGGGACTGACGTGTACGCTCCGGCGGCTGCCGAAGCAGCGCTTAGCTTTCTGATGAATTAGAGTGATCTTCTCTGCAGCGATACAGTGGAAGAGACAAAGGAGCGGGGGAAGACGGGCAGTTATTTACTTGAGCAGAAATCCCGGGCTGTGCAACAGAATGGAGGGGCAGGATTTGGGTTACGAAACTCCAGGGCAGTGCAAACGCAGCCCGGTGCAAACGCCTATATTGCGCTTCAGCGAACTGCTTTCTTTAAGGTGGTTTTTGTGATCCTGTTGCTAGGATTAAGCCTTTTGCGTTGCAGCATGGAGAGTCTTTTGTTTGAGTTAAATTCAGACCTCTTGATATGTCACCTGACAGTCTTGTGGTTTTGGATGAATATGGCTCATTGCTATTATTAACCTGAGTTGGCAGCTGGGCACAACAGGAGTTTACAGGGATTTTGAAAAGTGGAACTGCTCGGGGGACAAAGATGCTTCCCAGGTACGGTCACTGCACAGTTCTTGAGATTGTTTTACTTATTTGAAAGCTTAATATTTTCACTGCAATGAAAGTATTTCTTTCCCAGAGCTGTGAAGCTTTTAGAGATTTAATTTTTTTTATGGTTCTTCTTATATTTATATGCTAAATGGCATGAATTTTTTTTTTTTCCCTGAATTGGTTCTATCTGTTGTAATTTTGCAAAGGGAAGTGTAGTCTATGTGAATAATGTAAAACATTGTGTTCAATGCTAGTGAATTTAACTGAAAGGAGCTGTGTCTTGTTAGTGTGTGATTTTTTTTTTTTTTTTAATTAAAACAGGTATTTCAAAAGAGCACGGAGCTTGTGTGTGTGTGCGTGTATATCCATATGTTTGCATGCATATATGTGCTTAAATCAGCTAAAAGCTGAACAGGTACTTTTTGAAATGACATACGTGAAGTAGTACCCAAAATATTCTGTGAAATTACTAATTGTAGATTCAGAAGCTGTGTAAATTGCAAAGTTACTCAACATGCTACATGTCTTTAACAAAACCTTCCAACTTACTTATTTTCAATATCACCCTCCAGATTATGATTAATGTGTTGACTGGACTGTACCTAACCTGTATGTATTACGTCTTTTTGCTCATGAAGAGGCATCTGGCTCATGTATTGGACTTTAGAGTATAAAATAGGTATCTTAATGAGAGCCAAGTGACTTGGTAGAAGGAAGAAAAAAATGAAAACAAAGTCAGCTTCATACACAGTTAAAGAATTGGACAGAGCCAAGGACCTTGGAAGCCAACTGAAGTTTAGGTCCAAGTTTATTATACTGAGTGTGAAATATCTGGCTGACTGAATATGTTCCTAGTGTACAATATGTGCTTAGTATAAGCAGCAGAAGTTTCCTGGAGCTCAAGTAGTGCAGCTATTCAAGGTGAGGATTGCTAAGCTGGTAAATGAGTGAGACAGATTTATAGATACAGCATAGAGCTGACCTCTGTGATGCTGCAGTGCCTGTGGACGTGTCACCCTCCTTCGAGAAATGAAAAGGAGGTGGCTTGGATTTTTTTTTTTTCTTAAAAAGAAACATTATTTCCTTGTGACAAGCCTGAAAAATGTAACCGCTGCAAGCAGTCACCTGTCATGGGTGGTTGTCCCTGAAATGATCCACTGTCTGTCAGTTTTTCCAAGCTACCCAGAGTACAGGTCCTTCGGCTTTTGGAAAATCCCAGCTGAGGTCAGAGTGATAGAGGGCAGCGTCGCCCAGAGCTCTGGGTAAACTCCTTCGCAATCAATCGTCACGGGCTCCCTCCATGGCCTTGGTCAAGTCACAAATGCCGATTTTCTGTGCAGAATCAGCAGGCATTCACCACAACAGTCACACAACCCTGAAGTGACCTCAACTCTTGTAAAGACAATTATCTTGCAAAATTTTTTCTAAGTATAGGCCCCGTGGTTTCTCTAGTTTAGGGATCTTCTTCCTCCTCACAGACTTACGGTGGTGTTATGTCACCAGCATTGAGATGGAATCTCTTGCTGAAAATGCCAACTTTACAAATTGGCAATGTGGTCTGGATCATCCTTATCATGTGAATCCTGATAAAGTTCTTTTGCGTTTCAGGTGTTATTATTAAAAAAATAAATAACCTGTTCATGCCTCTTTAAAAAAAGCTAATGGATTGTCTTCCAAAGGTGGAAGCATCGTTAACATGCCGTACATTGCTGTTTTCATTGCTTCCAAATTAGTTGTGCTCTTTCAGAAAGGTCTACACAGCTGTCTTTGTACAATAATGGTCAAATAATAAATGAATTAGTGAATTGCAGTAAGAAGGTATTAAAATACGTTCAATACCCTCCCCATGTGTCCTATATATTCAACTTTTGTTGTATCTTCTCAAAGCCAAATGAAAAAAAAATCCAGTAACAGATACTAGAAATGTGTAGAGCAATTTGGGCGGGAGAAGGGAATCCCTTGTTGGAAAAGGCACCTCAGTCAGGGGTGAGAGGTGTATGATATGATGGTTGGACTAGGCCAGGACCATTTTCCTTCTGCTTCTGATCACCCTTCCCTATAACAAAGCAACTGCAGGATCCTAAATACTACTGGGCTGTGCATGTACAGGTGAGCATGCTTCGGTGTGAATATACATCCCTCTGGAACATGGAGATAATCTGCATCTGAAATATCCCAATGCACCCAGTGGAACGGTCTCATATTTGCAGCGTAAGCTCTTCAAGACGCGGACAGCCTCTGTGCAGCGCTCGTGTAGAAGTTGGCTGGGTCTAAGCACTACTGTAACAACGATAGTACATGAAGAGTATCATCTGCAGGAGCTGGAGATAAGCCCTGGGGCTCCTTATGCCTCTGTTCTGAAACTCGTCTAGTAGGAGTAAAGGAAGACGTTTCCTTCCATGCGGAGCCCTGCGAGGAGGGCATGGGGCAAGGTGGACCTGCCGTCTGCTCTGCCCTGGCTGTTCCTGTCAGCCTTTTAAAAGGTGCTAACATGAAAAACACGCAGGACAGATAAGCTAGCATAAACTATAAATATCATTTGCGTAGATGCATTTAAAAATAGTTCCAAGTGATTCATCACCAGGCAGTTTTTATAACTATGGGTAACATGATGTAGGAAAACAATAGCTTGACTGATAGTTTCAACTTACTTTTTCAATGATTAGTCATATTCTGGTTTTGAGCAACTTTACTTTTTAGCAAACTCTTCTTCAATTCCTACCTGCTTAATATCTTGATCGGTTTGCTTCAATTGCTTCTCTTTAAGACTTCTAAAATATCTGTGCTAATTATTAAAAAGTAATTGGATACTATCTAAGCTGTGTTAATATGAAATAGTTCTAAAAGTAAAGTCTCAGGCAGGAGGAAAAATAGTATTAAGCTAAACCTTTAATGTAATGAAGAAGTGCTGTTCGTGTTGTAGTGGAAACGAGGAAGGAATGTACTTGCTTTCAATTACAGGGGAAAATCTTGTATTTTAATTGGTAGAGTGGTAATGAAGGATTTCTGCGTCTGTCATTTTATCTATTAAAACTTGCACAGAGTATAATAATACCAATTTAAAGCCATTCAGCTGCCTCTTGCTGAGAAATGCCTATGGTAGTAAGAAACTCCAGGAATTAGATACATGAGAAAATCCACCCTTGGAGAGCATTTCGACTTCTGGATTGCCATGCAACTTGCAGTACAGGTGTCAGGAAGCATGTAGTGGATCTGTAAATGTAAACTGTAAATAATATTCCTAGTGGTTGAAGGTAAAAAAAAGGCAGGAAAACAAAACGGATGAAAGAGGAGAAAAGCTGAACCATAGTAGGGCTTAGGTATGAACATGCATTAAAATATTACTTTTCAGGCCTTGATTTCATTATTATTAGTTTCTAATAATTTCATCATTATTCATGTGGAAGTTTGCCTTTCTGTCCCGAATAATTCCTTTCCTTTTGTGCTTTGTACTTGCATTAGCATCTGCACAGGGAGGTTGGACCAGATGACCTCCAGAGGTTCCTTCCAGCCTCAACCAGTCTGTGATTGTGTGAGATCTGGTTTTACGTGATTTGTTTCTGAAATATCCCACGCACCATTTATACATCAATGGATTTCTACCCCATTCTATGCATATAGGTATTTCTGAACGTCTCATTCTAGAGGAATCACTGTTTGTGTAGTGGAGATCTCCATAGGACTGGTGTCCTGCTCAGAAATAACTTATCACTATTTCTTCTCTTGCTCGACACGTGACCTCACAGCACTAACTGTGTGGCAAAGTCACAAACACTTCCATTGGTGAAAAGATTGTTGGGGTTTTCTTGCTGGTGGTTTTTGTGTTTGTTTTTTTCTTTAAATATAATCCGTTTCAAGGAAAGATCAAAGAGTGATAGATAGGTCACACAGCAGAAAGTCCTCATTAAGAGAACCGTCATTTCCAGAATAGCGTGGGAGATGGAGACTCACCTTTCATTAACAGTGCTAGAACATTTGATTCTACGTCTCCTGGTTTTCCTATAAGAATCTCAAGAAAACATCCGTTAAATGTCAAAGTTGGTTTCCATTTATAAACAAAACTAATTATATTCAGAAGATCTAGGTCAGTTTTCATCCGCCTGAAGAACAGCGCTGGAGTATTGCCCTGTTATATTTGTTTTGAGAACATGCCCTCCCTATTGCATGCAGGAGTTTTTGTGTTTCTGGGGATAATCTATCCAGATATCAAGCTTAGCGGTATTTTAAAGCTGTAACAACAAAAGCAAAGCTACTCTGTGTCCGGCTTCCTCCTCACTGGGAGGTGGTGGGGCTGAGTCGGAGGTGCCAGCCTGCCTCTGTTTACTGTCTGTCTAAATGAACTTTCCCCCAGCACTCTTAAAGTTTCTTCTGGTTTGGGAAGTGGCCCGCTATTGCTAGGGGATGTTTTTGCAAGGCTGAAATGTGCTTAAGGACTCTGTTACATAACAGAGATAACGCTTATTTGGAATTATCACAAATTATGATGGATAATATCTACTAAATGCTTGTCTAGAGAAAGTTAAAATGTCATGTGAAGAAGCTGAGAAGTAAACAAGCTCTTGTTACCTTGATCAAATATGTTTCCGAATACAGCAAGAGTTTTATATTTAGCTTTCTCTCCTCTTAGTGTGTAATCTGCTCTTGGAGCTTTTTATAAGTAGACTTTGCTAAGATCTGGAACAGCTACTGCCCTTCTTTGCCAGTAATTTCAAAGTCAAATATCAAAAGTACTAGGTAATGGAAGACATGCTTTTGTCTGAGTGTGAAGGAAATTCAAATGCACTGCAAGGGTGGAGCAAGCGATAGCACCTTTTTGGCAAACAATTTGTTGTTGTTGTTGTCACACGCTGTTTCTTTATAGGAACCACAGTGGCCTATCTGGAAACAAAATGAGTTTCCAGATTTCCATCGATTTCACTTAAATATAAAAAGATGGTTCCTTCAGGAAGCCAGTTTATCCAGCGGTCTCGCTTGCCTCCTCGCCTCTCGCTGAAGTCAGGTTCTTACAAGTAGCCGTCCCCAGCTCTAGTGCCTTTGAGCCTCTCAGTTGATAACACTCCAAATATGCATCAAACAATATGGATTTTGTTTTCTTACATTTTCTGAAATGCCAGGTGGGGCTCATTAGCAGAGCCCCCGGTAAATGTATGCTCTGCACTGAGTTTGTCACTGTGCTTGGTTTTCGGTGCAGACTTTGCCCAGTTTGCAGTCTGTTCTTCATGTGGGCATGTCCCTCTGTGGACAATGCTTGGCTTTAGGTGCCCAAAGAGAGAGGGTGCGTGGCTCTGCCCCCGAATCTAGACATCAAGTTATTTCAGTTTCAAGTTGCTCAAGCTTTTCTCTTGTAATAAGTTGCTTTTGACATTTGTTGCACACTATCTGCAGCTTCTGTTTTTCTCTCCTGTTGCTAAATGGTGGGGCTGAGCAGATCAGGAAATGGATTTCCTCTCTCAAGAGACCAAGTAACTGTATGTCTTGGTGCTTAGTTTCACCTCGCTGAGACTACACTAGTTGTAAAGCCTGTTAATCTATATTGGACAGTCTTAAAAACTTCTGATAGGCAACCATGGCTTTGGTGATCAAATTGATTCTCTGCTGGGACCTATTATAGAAGTTGTTGGGTTACAAATTGTCCTTAGCATACTGATCACATAAAGCATGGGCACAGAGAAGGAAACCTTTTGGTTGGTGAATTAGAGGGACAGAGGAGAGGAAAATTTACCATAGTCTTGGAGTCTAGCATGCCAGGTTTACTTCAGTCCATATTATCACTTATGGGCATCTCTTTGCTGAAATAAATGTACAGCTCCTTGTAAACTGGGAGCCTGTATCCTTCATTAATGGCTGGAAAGTTCCAGGGCCTCGTTTCTCACTTCTTGGGGTTTCATGCTAATGCTGCTTGCCTAAAAGGCAAGGATAAGGAAGATAGAATTTCGCTTGATTAAGGAAATGGCTTGTAACTAGCTAGAAGATGATTCCTGTTGGTTTCATGGATAGAGGAGGCGTCTTGTTTCCTGTCTCCCAAGAACTGAGAAGGTATCAGTGAAAATGGATTCCCAAGTCCATGGGCAACAATGCTTGCTGGGTTTTAAAGTCATGGCTGGCTTTTTAAAATGGAAATGTAAGATTATGGCTACAAAGCACCCTTAAAGGCAATGGTATTCAAGCCTGAGCCCTGCAAGTTCTCCCTTTGCAGAGCTCCTCTGAAGTCAGTGACACTAGGGAAGGCAGAGGCTCAAGAAAGCTCCTTTCCTTGTTAGTGACTGCAAAAATAGTTTGGGAGTAGGTGTGTTAGAACTGCTCTGTGTGTTTTGCTGACCCATGCAGCAACATGGCCTTGAATCACAGTGGCATAAGTGGAGATGATTTCCAAGTCTGAATGTAGTGAGGACCTGAGTATATAGTCAGGACCAAGCTACACATGGCTCTCTTTTTCCCAGCATCAAAGCATATATATTAGTATGAATGCTGTAGTTTGTAATACTGCAGTTAGTTCTATACACATATGTTACTACAGCGTTTGTGAAACCTGAAGAAGGGTAGGAAAGGTACTTTGCATTTTTTCAGCTGTGGAGTTCAGTGCTTTGCCAAACCATGAGGCTGAAAACCCATGACTGCAAATGCAGAAATTAATTACTTAAGGGAGAGGCCAGTGTGAATATATACCTTTTTTCTTTTTGCTTTTGAATTGTGAATGCTTTCAAGCTAGTGCTTGCAATGATGAGGGACTCTTTTTGGGGGGGGGGGTATGTGTCTCTAAACATAAAAGCTGAGTTCTTCTATGACCTTGATTTCAAAAAGCTGGAACTTGAAGAAAACATTAAATATCACAAGACAGAGCACAAGAGCTAGTAATGCTGTGCACATCATTGCATATGGTTGTAGTGGATTGGTGCCGTTTATGCCAGTGTAATTTGGCAAGTGTAGGGAAAGAAAAAACCAAAAGGCATAGTTCTGGCTACAGGATCAAAGGGTTTGATGAAATGGCATTGCATTTGCTCGACTTTATGTTTTAATGTAGTTGTATATACAGAAAACGTAGAAAGGACAGTGTAATGAAGAGTTGTGGTAATTGATCCTTCTGCTCTTTTATCTTTTAATTAAAGCTGGCCTTTGCCGGAATTTGACCCAAGTCAGATCCGACTGATTGTGTATCAGGACTGCGAAAGAAGAGGACGGAATGTCTTATTTGACTCCAGTGCTAAAAGAAAAATAGAGGATGTTTCAGTGTCGGTGAGTATTTTACTAATTTGAATGGTTATAGTCTATATTTTTTTAAATGGCAAGATTGATAAATCACAAATGTTCTGTTTTATTCACATTAACATTTAAACGTTGGTTATATGCAGGGCTATATTTAAATGCCTGTTAAGTTGCAAATTAGTCAGGCTTCAGTGATTTCACTCTTAACAGCTTTAAATACTGTAGTGATCTCTTTATTCCTGGGCTCGTCTACTTTCTGCTCTTTCAGAGAGAAGGATTCCTTCCTGGTGCTGCAGCAGGCAATGCTGGGGGCCTGAGGCAGGGCATAAACTGATATTTATGGATGTGCTTTTATGCCATGGTAGGGTGTGCATTCTTAATCAGAAGGTCCTCCCAGTCCTGTGTCCTCCTGTGTCCTGTTTGGTTAGCTTTTGCCAATCGTTTCTATGCTTTGCTGACAGTTTTTTCACACAAAGTTACTTGAAAAGTTTTCCTCTGTTTTTCCTTTTGGCATGGTCTGCATGGTAATCTATTAATTGAAACTGTAATGGATGCAGTCAGATGAAGATACTTACTTCTAAGGGCTCTGGCCAGAAGATTAATTTCTAGCCACAGTGCTATTCTAAGTGGTTGTGTGAGGTTGGACAGCTTATATTCGCTGCTTTGAACTTCCTTTTCACCACCTCTAAAAACGTTTGCAAACCATTTTAAGGTCTGTGAGCAGAAAGCATTGTGTGAACTGAAATTCATGATCCCAGCTGCTTTTACCCGTAGGACCTACTAAGTTCTGTAAGCAGGAGTACACAAAATAACATATTACCCTCAAGCCCTGGTTTTCATGTTGGGTATTGGAGTACAGCCAGAAGATTCTTCATCCAGCTTGTAAACTCTTCTGGCCTATTGCTGAATGTTGCCAGCCTGATGCTTCTCATCCTGGTCCTGAGTGCTTCCTATGTCCGCATATCCTAACCTCTGGGAGTCCATTTGTTTCTCATCAGGCACTAATTTCCAGGCTTCTCTATCGCTTACTCTAGCGCTTGTATAGCCATGAATCAAGATCCCAATTTCCTAGTTCTTTTTGAGAATTTGTGAAGTAAAGCAAGTTTCACAAATGTTGAACAAAATGCATCTTTCTTTTTAATTTTCGCTTGTTAGAATGACTTTATAAGTTCCTGTTCTTCTAGGTGTTCTTGCCAGGAAGACAGGTTTTTAAAGACGAGATCTCAGAAGTGGTTTATTGGTACGAATTGCTGGCTATGCTCATTACTATTACTTCATTAATTATAAAGTATTACTTCATTAATAAAAAAAGATGTTGTACAGTATAAATCCTCTTACCATATTTCAATTGATTTCTTGAAAGCCTAAACCCTCTTTAAGATAGATCTGTACTTGCACAGTGAACTTGCAAACTTCACTGTTTTGGTTTATTTCAGAAAGATTGTTGACTCTGGCAGCTCAACGGCAACAGAATAAACAGCTGATAATGGAGCTAATACGGTTGCATATTAATCTCTCCTTTATTTTTCTTTGCTAAGGGGGGAAGGGGGAGGGAAATAGTGGTATTCACCATCTCTGTGAAATGAGTATGTGAGACTGGTGGAGGAAGACTTTTCCCAGGGTGTTTGAAATGCCCAGTACTCATCTCTAGTAACTTGATACATTTCTTCTTTTTTGTGGTATTAGGAGACTTTGAAAGAGAATATATTGAAACATTTGCTTGCTGTGACATCTGCCTTCTGCAGCACTCAGATAATGTCATGTCAGGCAAAACTTTCCTCGTAAAACAAAACTTTGCAATAGCAGAAACATTATGCAGGTAAAAACGTGCAGAAGAGTCCTCGGCTTGGCTTGCTGCAAGCTTAGTACAGGCTTGTACAGTTAGCAGTATGTACTGGCCATTTTCAAGGAATTGCATTGTTTATTTTTCTCGCTCTTTATCATGATTTTCATTAACAAAGACACACCCTGCCTATACAAAGCCAGATCTTGGCTCTAAGCACATTCCAAGGCACTCTTGCCCTTTTGCAGCAAGACGTGTGTGTGGGCCGGGCACTCTCCCTTCTGAAAGGGTATCTGTTCACCACCCCACAAAAGCCAGTGCTTTCTGCATCTCTCTTCCCCCCACCCCCCCCCATTTCCTAATGTGATTTATACCTCTGGATTTACAAATAACACTAGGGGGGAGATTTGCAAGAGTGCCTAGCAGTGGCCAGACTGTTCTGGTTGAAGTCTAATCAGTCTAATGCAGAGAGCCGAGAGGGTTTCAGTTTGCTTTATGTTGCTGTGCTCTTCAGTTCCCATTTTCTGTTGCTTATGAGACGTGAAAGCAATTAGAATTTGAGTTGTATGCCTGCAGCAAGGTGAGATTTACTTTGCTCTATTTTATATATCTAATCTCTACATATGTCAAGAGTTGAGTGCGGTGGACCAAGGTTGAACACGGCTCATTCATTTGAATTCTATAAGGGAAGGTATGGTTGTAAAATTTAAGGAGCATCAGAGCAAACTTTTCCAGACACAGATGTTTCAAGAAATAAAACAGTAGGCTCAAACTTCTTGATGAGTGAAAACTGCAGCGTTTGTGCTCAGACCAAGCTGGGCTCTAATTATTAAAGCATTACTAGGTTCATATTATCCGTGAGGGAAATGTGACTATAACACAAATAAGGATATTGTGTTTTCATTGGGTATTAAATCAGCCTCTTCACGTCTTCTATAAAGCTAAATATTAGGTAAACAAGAATTTTGGGAGGGTATAGCACAGAGACAGACAGAAGGCAGCTGAGAGTTTGCAGTATGGCCATTAAAATATTTTAATTGCGCAGGAGAAGTAATGTTTTCCCCGGGTCTTGCTAGAGTTAAACTTGGCAAGCAAAGCCGAGAAGCAGTCTGGTGACTCGGAGGGCTGGCGGCCGCTGCACCGGGAATGTTGGCCGAAGGCTGTGCCAGGCGTTTCCACCAAGGCCAGGCAGAGATCCGCCTTCGGCAGCTGTGGGCACTTGGCATGGGGGGGAGGCAGAGAAATCCCCTTTGTGAGTCCTGTACCTTTTTTGGTGCTAAGCAGGAGAGGTTCTTCCCTGGCTTTCCAGGGAAGCAGAGCCGAAAGGCTGCTGCCTCACGAGCATCAGAAAATTGGGTAATTCCTCTGTCAAGACTTCTGCCAGGGTATCCCAGAAGAGAGTTGGTTGCCCTTTCCAGCCCTGTGACACTAGGTCATGAGCAAATGTATCAGAACAGGCATTTGCATGTTGGGTATACAAGGGCAGCACATGATACGAGAAGTAGACATTACTGATGCCTTTTCTGAACAGCCTCGGTCCACACCCAAACATCTACATCCCTTGGATTTTGGGGTATCGAAGTACTTCTACGTGCAAGCTCGTGGGTTTGATCCACTGTCTCCTGTAGGGAGTTACTTCGGAGTTTGTTCCTCATACTAACACGTGTCTCATTTCTAATGAGACTGTATTACTCGATTTGCAGGTGATAGTGTTACGACCTATGACTGATTTCTACTAGTTTCTGTCCTTGTCTGCTCCTTTTCCTCTAACACTTTCCTGCTTTCCATTCACGCGTGCCACCGGCCCCGCTCTCCTCCCTGCGTGGTGCCTCGTGGCCGTGCGAGGCCCTTGCACGCGTCCGTACAACGCGTTGGGTTGTACTGAGTTTCCAAGCCAGGAGCTGCGTGTGAACGCAGGTATGCTCCTCCAAGAGCTGCGACAGCGGGCCTGGTTTGAATTTCAAATTAAGCACGACAAGCAGCTCCTTTTCCTTTTTAAGGTGCAGAGGCCAGGTGGCCCAGCCAGTGCTGAGCTTTCAGCCTCGGCTCTGCCTTTCCTGAGCCCTGCGTGCTTGGCTTCTCAACCTTGACGCTGTGTTCGCGCTAACCTTACGCGAAGGCTGCGTTGTATTTTACTGCGCTGCTGCTGTTGTGCGGCACGTGAGTTATGTCGCCGTAAATGTCAGCGTGCAAAGGCCAGCTGAAGTATGAGGAGTTTGCCTCCGAGGGCCGGCAGTTGACTGGGATAAGGGTGCCGCAGAAATGGTGCCACGAGGGAGAAGCGGGGAGTAAACCAAAGAAGAAGCTGGGATGGGGACCCTCGCGTCAGGGCTTTCCTTGGAGCAGGCTGAATGAGTTCAGGGACGGGGGTTAGCTGTCTCATTTAACCGCTCGTTTTCCTTTTTTTGTTGTCCACTGGTGGCTTATGACAAGACAGTTGTTACCATTCGGGATTTGGCTGAAGAGAGGTACTGGTGGACATGTAAGAAGCTAAAAGATTTCCTGACTCTAAAGATCAGCCTAGAGGAAGGCGTGGAGTCCAGGGAGGAAAAAGGGTGTCAGGGGACCGTGAGGAAGAGTAGGGCAAAAAGAAGCAAGAGCCAAGCTGTGTGCTGTGCTGAGCAGGCATCTAGAGTTTGGATGGTTTGGCTGGGAAGGGGGAAAGACAAGGAATCAGAGAAGGGTAGTGGCTTGTTCCCAGGACCTGGAGGCAGAAGAGGATTTTCAGAAGCAGGGTTTGGTTTGTTTTTTTGAAGGAATGAAAGAGAAAGAGTGGTCCAGGGTACAGAATTTGAGATCTAGAGGTGGATTTGGGGAGCGAAAAGTTCACTTTTGCCATGTAACCTAGTTGTCATTATCTTTGGGATAATTTAACTGAAAGGTCATATGATATTTGATCTCCTACTGCGGCAATTTCTTTCACTCCAAATGTCATATTTATCCCCAAGTAGAAAAATGGCATGCTGTTTTAAACAAGCCAGGATTAGCCATGTGTTCTAATATACTTCAGCACTGGATAAATGTTGAACAGCAAATTGCACTGAGGGATTAGTAATTGGATAGTGAGCCTTTTGCTTTTAGGTGAGTTGTGTGAAATGGAGACTCTGGTCTCTATCTGGCTCTCAGTGGACAGGTTTCCAGTGAGCCAGGCTGAGCAGACAGACAAAGCTGTAAGCACAGAGACCCAGTCCCACCTTCTTAGCTCTGCTTAGTCTCTCTAAACAGAAATGGAAGAATACTAGTGGTGTGGGGGAACATAGGGTTGTCTTTACTTCCTTCACTGACCTCTGAGTAATAGAGGAACTTGACAACTCTGGAAATAAAGGGAGAATGTAACACTCGACAGCAGCATTTTAAGAAAGATACCTGGATTTTTACAGCAGCACTTGAAGGGAAGGAATGAATGCCTATTCGGGTTACTCTTGTGTCCTAGGTGGATGCATACCTTTAATTACACATTCAGACCAACGCGTCTTAATAAAGCAAAAGTGTTAATTTATCTATTTTGGAATAGTTTTTCAGCTTTGCTGAAATGTTCTAGAAATGAGGTACAGAGCTCTTGAAGAGTGGCAGCTTTGCTTGGAAATACAGATTTCTCTATCACTACCACCACAGTGGTATTTGAGCACCTGCTGTTGCAGAGAGGTAGAAAAGAGTAAAGCATATGATGACATTTCTCTTTCCTTCTGTCACTCACAGCCCTAACGCACATGCACACAGTCTGGATTTGGTTCAACACACTAGGCTTCTTTCAACTTTCTTATTATCCCCAAACCAAAACTTGCCCAGGAGAAATTCCTCTTCCTGGGCATGTTCTTCCCACTTACTGAGGAATTTATAGACCTTGTGGCAAAGAGTTAAAGGTCTTTGCTGATAGAGGTGGAGAAAAGAGATTGCAGAAGAAAACTACTTTTACCCTGTCGTACTATAAAGACCTTTTACTCTAAGTTATCTTCAGTACTACCTGATCGGTCTCCAAGACTTTCAGCAAGTGATGACCTCTAAGGTAAGAACTGTGACTGCCAGGAAGTCTTTGGAGCTGGGCGGTATCTGCAGCGAGTTGGCAGAGAAAGAACAAAGAGTGTGACCACAGCAGGGAGAGCAGTGTGGCAGCCAGGAGCGGCAGCTGCCCACGGCATCCTTCCAGCAGATGTTCTGCTCTCCAGCAAAAGTGAGCATTTCGGAGGACTCCAGCAGCACTTTGCCTGGGGATCTGATTTGTTGCAGCTATGTCTATTTGGAAAGAAAATGCACAACTTTGAAACTTTCCTTTGTATGGTTCTCAAATAATTAGGTTACCTTTTTATTTTTGGAAACCTGGCTTTAATATCTTTGGAATATTATATTGGAATGCAAGTAATCCCACTCCTTTGATGCAGAATATCTTGAGATTTGTAGCATCTAAAATTTCATTGACATTTGGAGTCAGAAGCTGCAGAGGAGGGGGGCATTGCAGGTACTTGATCTCATTGTCCAACAGGTTATTCTTAAGCACATGCTAAGTTTGTATAAGAGCAAACACCGAAATTGGTCAGTGATCTGCATTTTAGGAGGGATTTACTGTTCACGAGGTTCTGAAAAGTGGTATCTGAAAGATCCTGACCTCCTTTACAGACTCCTTGCAGGAGCCTTTGTTCATTAAACTCCACTGCAAAGACCAAACAACCATTCTCCTGGTTTGCTATTTAAATCAGGCAGCTATTACTTCAAGATACCAGAGTCCCCAGTGGATCTGGGGAAAGCTGCTGTGCAGAAAAATGCAATGATAATGAGAAGAAATAATTTAAAAGTAAGTAATTTGCAAACGTAGCCTATTTTTTTAATGCACAGAAAATTTTTTCACGTGTAGAAATGCATTTACTGGCTTTACAGTCTCAAGGAAGTTTAGTTATAATTGTAACTTTTTAGAAGGAACTTTCAACATCTGATGGAAAATGCAAGCTGAAATGTGGTTTGCCTGCAAAAGCTTCTGTAACCCTGTGGATTTTATGTGGTTTTATCACATGATGCTTGCCCAGCCTAGGACATTGTTGTTTGTGTCAGAGATAAAATGCAATTCTAGTTCACGAGTTCCTACTGAAGTCATATGATGATCATTCACATGTTCCAGCCATTGTGTACTGTGCTCAAGCCACAGATCCTAGCCATTAGCAAATCTACATATTGCATGAATTCAACGTACTCACCACGATGTTGTAATGAGAAGATACTACTATGGGAGGCTGTGTATGTCAGTAAAGCACAGGACTCAGCGGCTAGTGAATGCTTCCTTCCCCTCTGCCACAGAATTACTGATTTGTCTGCACATTTTTCCTTAAGGCTTTCTGTGGCAGCAGCTCTCTAATGGGAGCAGCAGTGCAGACTGCTGCGTGGAGCTCGGTAATCCCTGACATTTTCTGCTGTTTTGCTAAATCTCACCTGCAGTTAGGGCCAAATAAAAGTCACCTGTCCCTAATGGTGGGTGATATTTAGCCAAAAAAAAAAAAAAAAAAGTAGTAACCTGCATAGCCTAGGACAGAGGGATGGGATTCCCACCTTGTCCCTCACCAAAATCCGTCCACAGCAGTAAGGGCAGTTGTCTTTTTGTACAGTTGTTGCTGACTATTGAGCAGTCATGGAGTTACCACGCTGTGCCTTGGGTATTTCACACTTTTCTTTATGCCTTTTCTTTTTTTTCATAGCTATTAAAGATTGAGACATGCTTATGTTTTTGAATGAAGGGGGAGCTTGTGATGTGGACCTGTGAGTCCAGAGATGAAGCTGTGACATATAACAGCACTTCTGGATTTCCTTCTGTCCCTTGAACCTTGCTTCCAGTAGGGTTTGCTTCCAGCTTGCTCTTACTGGTTTGGTGGTTGTATAGGAAATGTTAATTAAGAAAGTCTTAGGGCATAGTTAGTATGTAATTTTGAGCAGTGTAGACTATTTCTGTCTCCTAGTGCTGCCCACTAGCAAATGTAAATAATGCCAACCTTATGTGGGTGTGTTGAAATATAATGAGTATATGAAAAATATGTTGAGGTCTTCAGGTGAAGAGGATTGCCTAATTTTAGTGTAATGGCATTAACTGATGTGGATGCTGATTCTGCTTGGGATGCTGAGATTCGCAGGGGAAATCACAAATGTTTTAAAATAGTGAACAAAACAGTAGTGGAGCATATCCCGTGCCAGTGGTTGATAATACTGCATCTATAGAGTGGACACAGATCCTGCTCATTCTGTATGTCAGTTCCAGCTCCATCTGAGCCCTCCTAACTCCCGTTTTTGCTATGCTTTCTGTCTGAATCTCAATCAGAAATCACCCCTTGGACCATTTCTCCATCGTTTTGGGAAACTTCTCTGGCTTCTCTGTAACACTAGCTGTGTTTTTCAGCTTTGTCCATTTTCAGCCTCACAATTCCATCATACTGAAAACGAGAGGAACATGTCACCTCTGTGCCACTCTTTAAAAAGACCAGGGGACTTGGACACAGCTAGGGATAGATCTATAAAAATAGTATCTTTTCTCTCCGCTTATCCTCGTAACATGAATCTCTCTTGGATTCTGTGGTGTTCTTGCTCGATTATTCCTAATCGGTGTGTTTTCCTGTACATCGTGAACTGCTCCATGTCATGATCTGGCCGGCCTTGTCTCTCTGGAGGGCTGTGCCCGTCACACTGCTGTGTCACCTCCGCCCCAGTGGGCACCGCGAGCAAGATGAAGACAGCTGGAGCCTGTTGTTGCCATCCTTCCTTTAAATGCTTTGGTACCATCCTTTCTCCTAATCCTGGGTCTAAAAAAGTCATTTGTAAAGCTTCAGAGATGGATGGCTACTGAGGAAAATGGGGCTGGAGTGACCTGTTAACTCCTGGCTAGTTGGAAGTAAACCAGCTCAGCTTTCTTTCGTACAGCCAGGCTGCAAGAGACACTAATAAATATTCTGTTAACTGTTTTCCTGGGGTATAAGCCTTTTAGCTGTTAAATATCTTACCTGAACAGGTAAGTGCAATGCTGCTAAACAGTGATTTCAGGTCACGGGTCTTAGCGTGTTCACATATGTTGTCTGTATTTCAGAAACTCTGCAGTGATGCTCAGGTGAGAGTTTTTGGGAAGTGTTGCCAACTGAAGCCCGGAGGAGACAGCTCTTCTTCGTTGGATAGTTCAATCAATTCATCCTCCTCATTCTCTGATCCAAAAGAACAATGCCCAAAATACCAGGTGAGTCACTTTTCCTTTTTTTTGCATAACCCATGTCAAATACTAACGGCAGGTGAGGTAGTGAATGTTCTAAAATGCTTGAAACTAGAGGCTAGCGGTGGAGAGCAGTTTTCAGTCAAAATCAGACTTTGGTTCTGACTCAGTAATGTTTAATCCTGTAGTTTTGGTTTTGAACAAGTCTAAAACCAACCAGCTGGTTCTCTCAGGATGTGTCTTGAATGGCAGCGATTTCTCCAGGGCATTTGTTCTGTCTTATGACCTAGGTGATAACACTCGTTCGGTATGATCAGACTTGGCACAAATATCTTATCTTGGTATAGATGAGGTAGTTTATTTTACTTTATTGCTAAATGCCAGGGAAATAACAGAGAAATGCACTAGCTATAGGGGTAGTCTGTGTAACAGCTTTATAACAAGGGATTCAGTGCACTTGAGTTACATTTTACATAAGAGATTTTGGCCACGAGAGTAGCTGGAGTCATCTGACACGGATATATTTCTGTCATCTCTCCTTCCATGGATCACAAGTGTTTTATATTAAGCCACTCTAAAATAGAACTAAGCCCTTCCACTCTTTGTAATGAAGTAATTGTGTGTTTGAGGGAAGCTGCTATCTCTACAACCTATTCTGAAGTACAGTACTACTGATGTCTTAATCTACCATAGATATAAATGAAGAACCTTCCAGTGCTGACTTTCCCACTGTCACGTTAACTCTTGCTATATTTGGCGAGCTGCATATTCTTGTTTTCTCTTTCTCATCACACTCTTTTCCACAGCTTTAGTAAGGTGGCTGAAGATCTGTTTTCCATTCCTCCCTTCCTGGAAGGGCATTTAGCTGCGGTTATGAAAGGAAGAGACATTTCTGTCAGCAGCTTCCTTCCAGCACAAAATAACCTCCTTCATGCATTGTGTGACCAAGAAAAATGATGCTCCCCACTATCCAGAAGTTGTCTCTCCTACTGGGCAGGCTCTGTGCGAACAATGGTCAACGTTATTAAAGGAAATTAATTTTAGTGGTTGGCATGATCGAGTATTTTAAAGCTGTGGAAAGTTTTCCCTTTTAAGTCCCCATTTCCTCACATGTATTACTTAGTCAAAATCTTACTGAGTTGAACTGAAATGATGTGTGGCTATGTGACTGGCTCAGAAAGTGTGCGAGAAACTTTGACCTTAAGTTGGTCTTCTACAGGGTATTTGTTGTAAACTATCTACTGCGTTCCCTGTACTCCTTCCAGGCTTCCCCAGCAAGTAAGCAGAGTGCCATAAAGACAAGAGTTCTTTACTGCAGAGTAAGATCTTGTATCATGTATGCAGAAGGGCCAGAGTAAGCTTGTCCAGACATCAGTCAGCCTGGCATTTCCTATCTTCTAACTGCTGTGTCTGGTAATCTCAGGAGTTACTTAATGTATTTGCAGTATTTATACGTTCTTTTGTTTATTTTATTTTTTTTTTAAGCTATAAAGTGGAAGTCCAAATAATACAATGCTATAGGACTTTTAAAATAGTTCTTTATGTTTCCTTGTTTAGATGCATTTTGACTATATATGAGCAACTTTAATCGCAAGGTGAAATACAGGGTTTTGTTCCAGGCTTCCATGTTTTTAATTATGTTCTATCCAGATCCCTCACAAATGTGATTAGAATCCATTAAGATGAAGCTGAATATGGTTCTAAGCTTGCCTGCAATTATGTGCGCATTATGACACTAGTGTTACCTCGGTACCTGCTTCTCAGTGTAGTCAGGACTGAAAGTCTTTCTGATTTGTTCATCACAACATTTGACATTTATTTCTGTATTGTGTTTTTAATTTACGTATGTACTTAGTTATTGATAGGACAATATGTACAGTAAGTGGAATATTAAATGTTGTAAATATATTCAGAAATGCAATTCCCAAATCATGCAAATTTTACTACCTCTAATATGCTAATGTGCAATAAGAAACACTTGTGGGTATTTTATGATCAGTTTTTATGTGAGCTCCTACATATGACCTAGGGAATTGGTTTGTGTCCAAGCTGTCAGTGCCAGAGGTTGTGCCCTTTTTGCCAGATGCTCCTTGGCTTTCTTTTGTTTCAGGTTTTTAATATTTAACCCCTTTCCTCAGTTGATTGCACTCTACTTTGGTCTTGAGTGACCTTTGTTTTGCAGCATTAAAGGCCCAAAGAGTTGAGCTGCAGCAGTGTTTGCATATTAAATGCATTAAATACGTGCATCTTCTGTTATGCATGGTAAAATTATTAAGTGTAGATGAAATGCCAGACTGAAACAGGCCATGGGTGCATCTTATCATGCTCTTTGCCTTCAGCATTGCTTGTCTTTGTCTTTCGGAGGAAAGGGAAACCCCTATAATTAAATTTGAAAGCAGCTGATTTTCACTTGCTTTTTTAATTCAGTTGCTTGACAAAGAAAATCAATACTTTATCTTAAAGTATTTTTCCTCAGCTTTAGAATAAGATTTTCACAACAGCAGAAAGTTGAAACCAAAACCAACCATCAAGGGCTTGACATTTATTCAGAATGAGTCCTTCAATTGGAGATCTGCAACAGATTTAAAAATAACAATCATAACATTTAGCTGTAGTAATTTGCAGTGTTCTTACTTCAAGATTTTGTGATGCTGGCAGACCTATCATTTCCTGGAGGCATTAACATCTATGCTTATATTTCCTCAGAGCTGCTGGGTCATACTGACTGATTTTAAAGTCTAGTTTTTCCAGTACTGCCTACAGTGCACCTAGGCAGTATGATATCCTGGGAGGTAAAGATGAAAATTTCTCTGAGACCCAGCTCATGATCAGATTTTGCCCTGCCATATGAACACTAACAAACCTTGCAATTGTATCCTCATTTTTATAACTGTGGTTGCTACTTTTACTCATCCCCTATCTTTCTTGCACTGATAGCAGAATTCAGAGGTTAATAGTACATCTGTTAAAGTACCATCATCTTAATTGAGAGTGCTTGAGAAGAGCTAAAAATTGAGAAGTGTTGTAAGTGTGTTGCCTTCTGGCTGATTATCATTTCCTTGTTCCTGCCCTTGTTCTGCAGGCTAGCATGAGCAGAAAGATGGAGTGGTCATTTTCATATCACTCCTTACTGCTGGTAGGAATCCGTGCTGTGGACACCCTGTCCTTGGTTGTGCTCTGAGCTCACTGTCTGATGCTGGGCAAAATATTTAGATATATTCCGAGCCTGTGTAGGAATCCGGGTGAGGATCCTGGTTGTTCAGAGCTTGGATAAGGGATATGGAGATAGGGCGCTTAGCATTTTCCAAACACAAGGTTATTTCTGTGACTGGTTTTAGGGACCTTTTGGAAGGATTACTCAAAGGAAGTGTTATGAATTGCCATGCGCCTCAAAGGAAATGTATTGCTCTCTTGCACAGTACCGAAGTACCTCACCTATGAACTGCCTGAGCTCTGTGAGTGAGTGATCATGATATTTTAAATTATTCAGGGCAAGGCACAAATGGAGAGCCAGCACTAATATTCTGCTCATCCTAGAGATGAAACAACCCTGGATAAAGGGACAGTAATCTCAGTCATTGAAAGTATACAAATAAGGTGACTGTCAGCTGAGCAGTTGTCTCCAGTTGGTTGCCTTGAGTAACTTTTTAATGTTAGGTTTCTGTTTGCAGTATTTGATCTAGCCTGTGATGCAGCATAGTGACGTCCCTCCTCTGTATTTAGCCAGTATGCCTTACAGCAAGCTCTCACCAACCAAGAAGCAGGAATTGCACAACTTGAGCTTGGCATCACGATGCTACAGCTCTTTGCTGGTACTGTCACAGGAGCACCAGGGAAAGATGCATCAGATACAAAATACCATCCATGGATAAGTTATGAATCAGTCTTTGTCAAGAAAGCACTGGTCCAACTTGGCTCCAGTGCACAGTCTGTATCAGATCTCCAGTGAACTTGTGATTCTTCTTCTCAAGCAGACACAAGGTTTAGGCTTAATGGTTCTTATTCAGTAAAGTGTCTTATCACACTCTTAAAAGTTTTTAGTCCCCTGACTCAGCACCGTTTGAATCTGCTTCCCCTCACCCCCTGTAGATGGGTTAGGTTTGTTGGATGATTTTAGTGGTTTAGCTCACAGCCAATGTGAAGATCACTTTCTATGCCAGCGTTATCTTTATTGAACTGTTCAACTCAGCGTGTTCGACAGTGTTATAGCAAGATATTTTGCAAGTTTATCTTTTAAATAAAGTATATTTTCCTTAGTTGTATGTTGCCTTAATAGAAGCGTGCTTCTAAAATGCTTAAAACCAAATGTTGGTGGGGGTTTTTTTTGCAGGGTTCTCGGTGCTCCTCAGATGCTAACATGCTTGGAGAGATGATGTTTGGCTCCGTGGCAATGAGCTACAAGGGCTCCACATTGAAAATTCACCAGATCCGGTAAGATTAATTTTTTACTGCTGGTCTTTTCATAAGACTTACTCCTTAGTGCTAATATGTAATGAATAGAATGCCACAAGTGCAGAGTAAAAGGAATTTCTGGGTTTGCTTTAAAGTAACTCTGATGTCACTTTTTACACAAAAGGCTGTTATGTCCTGTTTAGGTCTATAAAATCTGGAGGGTTGTGAAATGGAAAGTAAAGCCTGTCTTGGCACTGTGTTTCTGACATCTTCCTTTTTGCCCTCTAGCTCACCTCCTCAGCTCATGCTCAGCAAGGTTTTCACAGCTCGCACTGGAAGTAGCATCTACGGAAGCCTGAATACGTGAGTCTATTACAGATCATATCTATTGCACATAAGCAGATGAATGTAAGAACACAGAAGACCTTTTTTGGACCCTCCAGATTCTTTCTGTAGAAAAATAACTTCTTGTTCCCTGATCTGTTACATCCTGTCACTAGTGTCCTCACCTTTCCCTTGCTGTTGTCTTCACCTCAGTTTGCTTTAAGCGAATGAATGAACCATTCCTTTAATGCTGATATGGTGAAGCTTGATATTGTAAAGTACAAAAGTACCTGCAACCAACAAAGGAGAAGAGATGAGAACAGAATACTGGAGTTGGGGAATTCAGTCCAAGATGAAGAAAAAGGTGTTACAAAAACATGTGGGTTCCAAGAGTTCAATGTTTATTTTTCTGTGTATTAATTGACCCACCTGAAAATGTGGCTTAGGCTATGAAAGCTTTTTCTAGTGGAAGCCTGCATTCTTATCTTGTCCATTCCATTCGGGCTATAATGAAGTAACACTATATTCTACTGAAATGCAAATCACTGTTTTTGTTGCATGTTTTCTGTTTGTTATAGGTTGCAGGACAGTCTTGAGTTCATTAATCAAGACAGCAATACATTAAAGCCTGACCACAGTACAATTATGAATGGACTTCTTGGGAATATAGGTAATCACAAACAGATTTTATTTCCTGGTATCTTTAACTGAGTAATCATAGATTCTAGAATATGAAAGTCTTCTAAGTCGTATCAAATGTTAAAAAAAAAGGCAAGCTAAAAACATTACATGTTGGTGGGGTTTGGAGGAGAATAAATCGGGCAGTTCAAGGAATTAGCAGTGGTTCAATGTATTACTGATACCTATGTGTATATAAAATACATAATAGAAATATTTAGATATACTTAAGTTCAAATACAGAAAATATTGGAAAACAACAGTCAGTAGAACTTTCTAAGCAGCATATCTCGGATCAGGCAGGATTGATTCTGCCTGGCTCTGTTCCCATTTTATTTTCATTAATAATTTTCATTCTGTTCTGTACTCTAGCCACCTGAGCGCATGTGCCCATGTGGTTTGTACTAGTCTAAGTTAACCTTGCACAGTTGTGCTGGAGTTTTTGATCAGATTAGACAGAATATCTTTTTGTTTTCTCCTCTTTCTCTCTCGGTCTGACCATGGAATCTAAGCAGTCTTGAAAAAACATCTGGCATCTTTGGTTCTCAGCCTTCGTGGAAGTGCTGTGGCTGAAGGCTCCATGAACATTAGAAAACAGGAGAAGGTTTTGGCTTTTCCCCTTGGGGACAGTAGAGCTGATAGTAAAAGATGCTGTAATTCAGTGCTTGGTTGTCCAGTGTAGCAGCCTGATGAGCTCTTCAGCACGTCTTCCCTTTCCCTTGGTTTAGATTATTGACTTTCCAAGCAAATGTCTGTTGTAGTAGGTGGAATAAGGGGCTGCTTTATACGTTTGCTTTCCAGAATATTGCTCTGTATAAAATACACTTTTCTAGGGTTGGAAGTAAGGAGTGAATTTGATGACTTTGTTACTTTAACTGGGTTTCTGGCTTTGATGTGCTCCTAATGCTTGTTGGGTGTGTTTACTTCTCTCCCTCACACTGACTTTGATAAGACTACACCTAAGCATGGGCTTAAATGCTTTTCAGGCTCAAAAGCTGTATACCTCATTAAAATAATTCCCAATAGTCCATTTATAAGGGAAGCCAATTAAAGTTGTAAGAACCTATTATCTATTAAATGTTTCCTGAATTCACCAAGTCAGGAAAGTTAAAAAGATGCATTTTTCTTAATTTTCAGTATTCCTTTCAGACTTCAGTTGTGATTTTTCACAGTGCATGAGTGAATGAGGTGCCTAATCTAAGGGAGAGGAACTCACTTCATCTCCTTTTAGGGTTTTGTTGTGGTTTGTGCTTGGCAAAAGTTTGCTGTATCACCAGTGTGATCTAAACTGCAAGTTTAAATTCAGATAATGCAACTATTAGGCGTGGACTCAATATGATTTAGGTGTAGTCAGTGCTACACGTTCATCTGTGTCTGGCTCTGTAGTGAGGGTGACGCTTCCCCACCGAGCAGAAAGGGTAACTGCCCTGAGAGCTGGCCAGGAGGCGTAGGCACCTCCGTGCAAGGGTGTGCAACAAGAATTGACAAGATTGCCTGCTAGAAGAGGATGCTGAAACTTTCTTTGTAATTGAGCTGCACAAGTTTTCAGTGGGTTCCACAGTGTTTGTTTACAGTTCCCCTTTCAACGCAGAGGGAACCATGGGTAAAGTACGTAAAGAAGTTAATCTGTAACTGCAGCATTTCTAACAACTGTGTTGGACAGCAAAGACTGCCCCTGACTCCTTGGCTCTTGCCAGCCTGTGATAGGAGAAGGGTCTATGTGTTTTGGTTGGGAACTATTTACAAGCTGCTTTTTTTAGATATGCTGGTTGAAAAAAAAAAAAAAAAGCAGCACTGGTCATGTCCTTTCCTTTAATGAGTGAAGACCTAAGAGAATGGAAGGGAGCTTTGTTGAAATGCAGCTTTCGTGTTTTGTATAATCAGAAAACTTTGAGTGAGCAGTAGCTTCAAATTTAGGAGAAGGACTGGTAATTAACTCATTAAAAATACCCATGCATTTTTCCTGGCTGTGTGTACAGTAAATACACTCTTTCCCTGGTATACCTACAATCCAGTATTATTTTTAAAAGGGAATACTGAGACTGCTAACAATTATTTTCTATATGATCATTTCACTAAATTGATGTACTGACTGTTCTCAGAACAACTACTTCAGCCTATAATTTTCTGTTGGTTCTACTAAGATTAATTTCTGCCTGCCTTCTCCCCCTTCCTCCCCGTCGTCTTCAGCAACAGTGTTCTTCAGCCACCCCACCAGTGTGGATGTTAAAACAAACATTGTACTCCATGATGAATCCCCTGTTTGTGATCAAGTTAGGCTTTGAGCCTGCATAAATTAATCATTTTTCAACTTTAACAAGAAAAAAAAAAAAGCCCTTGGAGAGAAACCCCATCCATGTATGGGAGACAGTGTAAAGCCGGGTCTATTATTTTAATTCTATAAATACTATATAGTCCAACTGTAAGCTGTATCCTTGAATCAACATTCTTGTTAAACATAAGAGCTGTTCTCCTGCATTATGTTAGTCTGCATTTATGTTGGCTTACATCTTTCTTATATCTATCCCTGCCCTGGCCCCCTCCCTACAGACTGTTCTGCTTTACTAACCTCATTCTTTCATGTGTATTTTACGTTTTGCCATGTAGGTCTTTCACAGCTTTGCAGCCCTAGGCGGGCATTCTCAGAGCAAGGTCCGCTCCGCCTGATCCGGAGCGCCTCTTTCTTTGCAGGTTTGCAGTGTGCTGTGTGCTGTGCTGTGTGGCTAGTCTAGCTGGTGTGACAAAACTGTGTGGATTTGTAGTTTAGCCCTGGAAATAAGATTTTTGTTTTTTTTAAATACGAAATGGACAGTGATGTCTGCTCTCTTACCTTTTTGGATACATGCTTTAAATCCCCAGAGGACAGCAGGCATTTTAATAGTCCTCTTTGGGGTTGGTTGGTTGTGTTGTTTTGTTTTGGAAACATATGTTTGATGGTGGATTTCGTATTTCTGGAAATAATATTTCACAATAGTGTCAAGCTATTTTGATCTGGACTTGTTTCAACCAAACTGTAAAAACTAAAGCTAAACTAGGTTCATTTAAAATGGGCATTTCTTGCTTTTAGTGGTTGGGTCTTATTTCCATGGCTGAGTAGCTTTTATTTCACACACATATTTGTAAAATACATCACGTTTAAAGACTATTGAGCCTGAGACACTTTTGATCTTGTGTATATGCAGACTGTAAATCTGGACAGCTTACAGCTTAGTTGAACAACCAATGCACTGCTCACAATTTAAAAGTAATTATTTTCTTCAAGACAGCATTGTAAAATCCTTTTAAAATTATATATATAATACCTAAGAAAGGTATATGAATGAAGTTGTGTTTACATTGGTTTTGGGTGGGTTTTTTTGTCTATACACTGAGTACTACCAATGTGACCAACATCCTTTTGGTACATTAAAATGTCATTGAAAAATATCTGTGTAAAGAAACGAAGGGTACTAGTTTTAGTTTGTACTAAAATAGGTGTATGGACTTCAGAAAAACACATACAAGCTTTTCAGATAAGTGTTTTGGCATGTTCAGCTAAGCAGCCTTTCTTGGTGATGGCCTTGTGCAGTGCTGTTGATCTGAATTAATGAGCATGTTTTTGTTTCATTAATTACATGGAGATCTGCAAACAAGAAAGGAACTGTATATTCCCCTGCTAATTGGTATTCCTTGTTTTACAGTTCATAGCAACCCTATGGATATGCCTGGGAGGGAGCAGAATGAGGACAGAGACAGCGGTATAGCAAGATCTGGTAATGTCAGTTCCCTGTGTTAACCCTGTGGACTCCAAAAATATTCAGTAGTATTCGTCACTGAGATGTCTAGACATTATCAAAAAGTTTTCCCTGTGCTGAAATGTGATTCTTCTGTTTAGTTATATATAAGCATTAATGCACACCTATATGTATATGTACAGATGTTGTAGGTGTCAAGGTTGTTGCATTAGGAACCTCACAGAGATAATCTGAACAGCAGTGCAATTTATTAAAGCATGCTGCAAGTAAACAAGCCAAATTAAATATTGAAATGAGTTTGCAGCATTTCTAAACAATACTTGTTGTCATCTCCTTTCCAAGTTGAGGAGGACTGTAATGTTAAAACACGAATTCACCTCCACAACACCCCTCTCCTTCCCCTAAATTCAGGATATTGGGCACTTCAGGTTAGGATTGGAAAGGCTGTTAAAGGATGTGATTAACGCTACTCCTTTCCACAAAGAATTTATTTCCCAATACTCAGGGTTGATGAGCAAGGTACAGCCTGTATGTTGCCTATTATGTAAAGCTGCAGGACTGTCCCACCCTTGTAGTGCTTGTATATCTTGTTAATGTTCTTATAAACTGGTTATTTTTCGATATGAAACATAGATAAACAGAAGAGAAGGCACTTGAGAAGCAACACCAGTTTATCTTGAGGGGCTTCGTTTAGTTGCTGGTATTATTTTCCAAATGCTCTTTCTTCTGGAGAGATTTTTATTTGTTCCTCTTATTATTGCAGCATCTCTTAGCAGTCTGCTCATCACTCCGTTTCCATCTCCGGGCTCTTCATTTAACAAAAGCTGTGCTAGCAGTTACCAGCGGCGTTGGCGTCGCAGTCAGACTACCAGCTTGGAGAATGGGGTCTTCCCTCGATGGTGAGCTGGGAATGAAAATGCGGGTTGCTGCCCATAAATTTTCCACCATTGTCAGCATGATTCTGCTCTTGCATATGTACATCTGCTCTTGCTGTTGCTTTCTGTGGGGTATTACAGAGGTGTAAGTCAGGCTGCACTTCAACGCCTGATCTTTTTTAGTATCTGTTTTCTTCACAGCATTTGTTGTTTTGCACTAACTAGAAAGCCTTCAGCAAAACGTAAACCTGTAGGCTGTACTTTTGAGGATAAGAAGCCCTAAAATCCTACTCAAAACACAAATTCTTGGCAGAGATGGGAGAGAACTAGAGTACCATATTCTGACCCCAGAAACACTTTGAATCTGGTTCCAGCTTTTGTGATTGCAGGATCAATTAATGATTGCTTGTAAAAAAACTGCAAAGTGGATGTTATCAGAGGTCATGATTTGACAACACATGCAAACAAAAGGTGTTTATTGAAGTGAAATGTTCAAGAATTGAATTACACAGGAAACCAAGATACAACTTTAAGCAGTGGATTACATTAACTTTCTATTTTTTTTTCATGCTTCAAGGTCCATGGATGAAAGCTTTAACTTGTCAGATGACAGCTCTGGTCCTAGCCCAGGAATTGTTAGGAAGAAAAAGATAGCAATTGGAGTTATTTTTTCACTCTCGAGAGATGAAGATGAAAACAACAAATTTAATGAGTTCTTCTTCTCACACTTTCCTCTTTTTGAGAGTCACATGAACAAACTGAAGAGTGCAATAGAACAGGTAAACACAGTCTCTTTTGATTCTTGCACTTGTATTGCTGTACGTCCCCCCCCAGCCCTGTCAGATTAATTCCTAACTCTTGTTACTAGTTTACAAAAGTGGGATCAACTTGCCGTGGGGTATTGGAATTGCACCAGAGAAGAGCTTTGCTCCACAGCATCTTTGATGGTGTTTCTTATTGCTAGCAAAAGCACAACACAGGGTGAGGACAGAGCATGCTGCGTTACGCTACAGGGATTGCTGACAGCTAGAACGGTCGATAGGCTGTGTAAGCTCCCAGCAAGCCCTGGATCAGGCAAGGGGGAAAGGTGTTTTTAAGACCACCTCTACCTCCCTTCTTCAGCTGTATCTGAGTCTAGTGGACTGCAGGGTCAGAACCTATCCCTAGGCTATTCCAGGCTGTAAATAAATATCGAGCTTTTTTCTTTCTCTTTTTTTTAACCCCCTGATTCTGATGTGTAGGAAATTTTCAAAGATTGACATTTCAAATATGCGGTTAGATTTGCTTCAAATCTCTCTTCTAGGAAATACTTAGTGGTTACTTCGCCACTGCAATGAAAACTTTGACCCCTTTTATGCCTTGAATGATGAAAAGCACAGAAGAAGCAGAGGCTGCAAATGCATGTGCCTCACCTATCTTTCCTCAGATATGAAAGTTGGCACTTGTACCATCGTTTTATCACTTTAAAAAAAAATTATTTGCATGACTAGTTGCATGAAAGATAAAGTCAAACACATGACTTTGTTTTCCATTTTCTGTGCTTCTGTAGCTATGTGTTACTTATCTGTTTAATGATTGTTTTCAAGGCTATGAAAATGAGTCGTAGATCAGCTGATGCCAGTCAGCGGAGTTTGGCATATAACAGAATTGTTGATGCCCTTAATGAATTCAGGTGAGCAGTTTGTCTCTTTTGTGTCTGTTTCTTCAAAAGCACTCAAGTCTGTTTTAGAAGGATCTTCTCCGTAGTGCAGGATAAGTAACATGTCTAAAGTCTTCTGCAAAAGTAAGTACAATAAAGGTATTGGTGATAGCAAGCCACTATAATCTGTTTGTGTTTTTAGATTTTGCCAAGTGTGTATATCCGTCAGGGCTTGGTGTGAACAGGACATAGATGATGAAGGTTTTCTGTGCTTTAGGTAGTAATGAAGCTCCCAGCAACCTCTTAAATTATCTTTTATGGCCCGTTGCGAGGGGGAAAAGAATTGCAAAGCCGTTAGGGAAATCCTCCTCTGGTGTATATTTTCCTGATGTGTGAGCAAAGCAAGACTTCTACCCTGCTCTAAATTCAGCTCTAAAGGCGTTTCAGATAACCAGCTACTAAGAATGAGGACTATCTTTTTCACACAGTAAAATGCAGTACTGTAATCTCTTGCTATCAGTACCTGCAGAGCACCTCTATTCAACAGTTAATATACAAAGTAACACAGATAAGCACATCCCTGGCATTTAACTGTATTTTCTTTCCATAGTTTAAGTCATGGGGAGGGAATTAAGATGAAATCCGTCTGTTTCAAGTGATTCATCTTCTCTCAGATGGGAGTGGCAGGGTGCTTCCTTTTACAACCAGCATAGAGTTACTTTTAAAAGACATTATAGGAGAGCGCTCTGATGTTGCAAAAAGAAAATCCTGACATCAGGGTGTATTTTACCGAACAGTGAAGGATCCTGAGGGCTCACTCATTTTTCTACAATTTCACTTACCACCTGAATGCCATGGATTAGGTGGTGTTGCAGGATGAAGGCACAGTATATTTTTTAATATTTTTTTTTTTTTTAAATTTTTTAGAACCTCACCTCCGGGCAGTTGTGAGGGAGGGCAGAGGATATGTTCGGTAGGGACAGGAGGCAGGGAAGAGCGAGCACGTGGGCCTGCGGTGAGAGGTGGATGGGATAAGCAGTGCCAAGAGAGGGAGCAGAGGGAGCTCGTGACTGCTGGGAGCAGCCGATCCTGCCCAGGGGCCCGAGACGAGTCTGGCAACTCTGAGCAGCCACGGTGGTTCCTCCGCTCCCCCCAGCTCTGCTCTGCCTCTCCTCCCCATTCTCACCCAGAGCCATTTCTCTGCATTCACACCCCCTGATAACACCACCTCCCCAGCTGTTTTCCCAAAACTTCCCCCAAAACGTTCCCCCTCAAGATACATGCAGCGGACTTTGCCCCATTCTCCTTTGTCCTTCCAAGTTAAACAGTTCCAGAGTGCTGGGGAGGGGTGCATATCCCGAGTCAAACGTAGGGAAAAATAACCCTGAAAACACAGGCCAAATCCCCCTTGCTAGCTTTCTCCTCCTTGGAGGAAAGCTTGGCGGTGCTGAGCGGGGATGGGACGAGGAAGGCTGCTCTTGTCGGGCTGAGGAGGAAAATAACGTCCCACTGGACACGGGAGGATTGGCACTCTCCTGAGCCGCTGTAAGACGCATTCACATGACACAGCCATTGCGTAACCAGCACTGGAAGCATGTGTCTAACTACCAGCTTTATGCAGAGGTTTCCATGGTGATACAAATATTACTCTTTAATAGTGTAACGAGGTAAATTAAATCCAGTTTAATTTCATATAAATGAATTTCCTGGGGCAGCAGACTTTGGCAATTCTGGGGTTTTTTTTGGTGTGGGTTTTTTTTTGTTTTGTTTTCTGGTTTTTGGGGTTTTTTTAAGCAAGTGCATTCCGAGGCGTGCACCCAGCCGGTGCCCCCAGCCCAGGCCAGTCCTGCAGGCGGGCAAGGTCCTCGTGCCTCTGCAGTATCTCGGGGTGGCAATGTGTGCTGCCATCAAGAAAAGCATTTCTGTAACATACAAGAGCCACTTGCTTTTCAAAGCAATGCAATATGTGTCTGGTAAGAAAAAAATAAGGCATATTTGAATACTGAAGGCTGGATGCAAAGATGCTTTGGCACAGGTTCAGCAAACCCATTTAGGCCACTATTATCTCTTTAGGCGTCTGCTTTCCCACTGAAGTCACGGGGAAGTCAGGAGCCTGAGTCCTTTCGTGAACCTGAGACTTGCGTTGATTCCTGCCCTCTTAGCAAATTGTGCTGGAGGGAAGAAGGGTGCTGACTTCAGTGAGTTGGTGTTTCTGAAACGTAATCCCGTGCTGGTTTAACTCATTGGAGTCTTTTTTTTTTTTTTTTTTTTTTGAAGGAGGAGGTCTTTTTTTTTTAAGGAGGGTTTTTTGTTTGGGTTTTTTTTTTAAAACCCAGACTTCCAGAGGTTCTCAAGTGTAGCTGATGAGCACTCCTCTGGTGATTACAATAACCTCAAATCACTGGGGCATGGGGGACCAGCTACACGCTGCTGTGCTGATCAGAGAAGGGAGGAGGAAGGGTGACGGTTGTTATCGTAGCCTCCTGCCACCCAAAAGTCCGCTCCTGCAGGGAAGGTGCTGTGGTTGTAGGTCTGCCTGCTAGCCTGCAAGCAGGGTTGTTGCAAGGAGCTGGCTGCAGGGTCAGCCAGGCATTTACAGGCATTTACCTGCCGGTACTGGGGGTTGAGGGGGAGTAAAGAAGACAGCAAAACAGACCCCTTCCTTTGCTCTTGTCATCTCATCCTGTGAAAAACAAAGCTGCCTTCTCTGAAAGGCCTAGGCTGCTTCTGCAAATTGGTGCTATTGATAAATTTGCCATCAATTTGGTGCCTAGCTCCAGGCCTACTCTTGCATCATTATTCACTTTACAACAATTTTTAATTTTCTAAAGCACTGATGGATTTAGCTATTAACACTTGACTTAGAGGCTTAAAACTCTCTTTGCATGTCAGCTGTGCAGACACATGACTTATGAAATAAGCTACTGTACTTGCATAAACATTTTGACTCCCCCGGTCCCCGAGGCCAATGCAGCACATTGATAATACAGATTATGCATCTGACTAATACCTGTGTGGCAAATACACAGACTGGCAAGGAAACACTGAACGCAAGGCCTAGGGAAACACCTCTCTGCTTTCTGGCAGCCACGTTTGATCCTATTTTATGCCAGTAATTTTTAAGCAGTTTAAGCTGCTGTGAACAGAGTGGTGCGTTTTGCTCAGCGGTGCAGGCTGGCCCCTGTGCCAGCATGGGCACAGGAGTTGCATGGGCTCCTGCACTCACTGCAGCAATTACTGCCTTCATTTTCTTTTTCCTTTTTAAGGAAAAATCATCTTTGGAAAGAAGGAATTAGGATACGGAGCAAATGCACGTGAATTAAGTTTTAGAAACCACTGATGTTTTTTCTTTTTTGAAACAATCCCTAAAGAGGTGCTAAGCTTTGCCGTTACGTTGCAACTCTTAAATAGCAAGAGCAGCTCTCACAGCACAGTGCTGAGGGTCAGAAGTGTTTCCCTTGGGGAGGAAGGGGGCTGCAGAGGGATGCTGTCATCCACGAGAAGCCATCTGGCTCCTTTGGTTTGTACCGCGCCAGGGAAAGATGTCTCGGACTGCTACCAAAATCCAAGACAAAGGCCGGGGAGGTTCGCGGGTGTATTTGGGTGAGGGTGAAGCAGGGAGCAGCATGACGCTTGACCCGCGGCGATGCCGCACGGTGCGGAGGGCGGCTGCCGCGGCACCGCGAGCACCGTCGTGTCTGCAAGCAGCAGGGCCGATCGCCTCGGTGCCATCTGCGCCCGCAGAGCAGACAAACCCCAGAGGGTTTGCAGGAGGGGTTTTGCTCAGGTCTTCATTTTTGTTTGGCCGGGCTGTGTGCTTTGGTTTCAAGCTGCGTTTAGATGTGAAGGTGTTTCCTGAGGAGGTCTCCCAGCCCCTGTCCCTGCTGCACCCATTCCTGGTGCTGAGGTGCCTGTAAGCTCCAGGCTGGAGTTCAGCCTCCCAGAAGCATTTCCAAATATAAACCGTTTTAAATGTACTGCAACCCTCAAAAGAACAGAGTCTCTAGTTAACTGAACTTTCCCTCGCATGCGGCTGCTCGATGCTGGTGTGCATGGGGGGTGGCGAGCGGAGGGGAGGGGAAGGGGCTGCTTGCTGCAGATGGCCAAGAGGGGTCAATTTGATTTTTAATGGTTGTTATTTTTTAAATCTGGTTAACTTCCCTGTAGTGTTTTAGGGTTTTTTTGTTGTTGGTGGGGGTTTTTTGTTTGGGTTTTTTTTTGTTGTTCTTTAATAAATGGAAGGGAGAGCATTTCCCTCCGTGTTTGCAGAGCTGGAAAGCAGTTAATCCTTGCCCTTGGTTTCTGTGCCATTGCTGCCTGCGCTGGCATGGAGGGTTCCCTGCACTGCAGTCACATGCCTGCTGGCCGCCGGCCAGGGCAATCTGATCTCTCTCTGAGGAAACACTATCAGTTGCAGATGCAGCCAGGGTTACCAGAATAGTAAATAACGAATCACAAGACTTGGTCTATCTTTTCAACGAAAACAAATATTTTAATATGTTGGTTTTAGTGTAGAAGTAGTTTCTTTTTTCAAAACAGCCAAGCTGCAAGAGGCTTGGCTTGGGTTAGTTTGCATATGAAGGAGAAATAGGCTGTATTTTACATTAAGTTGTTCCATTTATCTTCAGCTTCTAAGGTCAGCTGTGTCGGGGGGGGTGTAAGTTTCAATACTTGTTTTGAGCTTTGAAACTCATCAAGCTTTGAAGTCCCTGGACTTGGGGTTTCTCCCTTTCTTTGGGCCTCTTTAACATCCACTCCAGTTAATGGGCTGTGAACAGAAAGCTTTCCCTTAATAATCCCACCTCCAGTCCCAACTTGCTACTGCCGAGGCATGAAATCCCAGTGCCCCAAGAGCACGGCGCTGCCGGAGACCCTCCGGTTACCCCCACGGCATGGCAGTGCCGCTGTGCCCCAGCTGCACGTCCCACTCACATCTAACCTGGCAGGACTGTTGTGCCTGGGTCAGTAACCAGGCTGTGCTTTCCTCCCAAGAGAGGACCAGCAGCAGAGGGTAAAGTAGAGCAGCTCTGAGGCTGCTCTAAACTGACCCAGCAAAGAGCCCCCTGGGTGCTATGGGTCTGGTAAGCTCAAAGGTAACTTGACTTTCCCTCTTTCCAGCCCATTGACTGTTTTCTGGCTTTCCTATCATGCTTGTGGCAGTGGAGTGTCTGAAAATCTAACCTTTGAGGAAGATGGGGTTGATTTTGACTATTGTGAACACACAGGATGGAATTTGTATTTAATGAAAACTGATAGAAAAAATAAGGCAGCAAATGCCACTGTCCCCCTCACCCCTTTCTTCTTGAGCAGTCCCAGTGACTTCGGCACAGTGCACGGTCACCTTTGCTGCCCTTTGCGGAGCTGCTCTGGGGGTCCCGTCACCGTACAGCTGCTTTCTTCTCTGCCGAATAGCCAGGGAATAACTCCTTCCTCCCCTGAGTGCCCCTCGTACCGGCACGGTTGTGTGCTGCTCTGCTGCTGACGTGCCGGGCTCTTTAACTTTAAACACTAAACCACGGAAGATTTGGCAGCTGCTGCTCGAGTGTGTTTGCCTGCCTGACACGCACAGCCATTCCTTTTCTTCTGGAAGTGTCTATAAATTTTTAGACCAACATATCCGGAGAAGATCTTTATAAATCAAGGCTGGTACTAGGGATAATGGGATAATGTAAATCTTTGTCTTATAAAAGAAAAGTATCTCTTCTACAAAAAGTGGCGCATTAGGTGGGGAGAAACCTGAATTGATCAGTCATTTCCTTTGCTGTTTTGTTTTTTTTTTCAGGCATACATTTTTGCTGTGATGAAAATACAGGTTCCCAACATAGACATTGTACTTAAAACTATCATTTAGTTTAGACTTTAGAGGAGTTTAACAGTAATCTGAGGGGTTTTAATCTGGTGTTTTACTGCAGAGCCAAAGTTTTAATCATACATTTACTGACCTCTGTAGAGTCGAAAAAGATGTGGGTAGGTGCATAATCCTTGAAAACACGGGGTAACTTTGACTCTAATATGCTATATTTAAAGCTAAAGAAGTAAGCTGGTCCCCTGCTCTACAAATCCACGCTTTTGTGGGTTTGGTCTGGAGATACACCAGTTTTTTAAAGCAAGGAGGAAGTTAAGGTATTTTTATAAGTCAGATGCACATAAACTTGCCCTAGTCATAAATCAAGCAGAACTATGGAGGATTTACATGTTTTGAATGAAATGGAGGGAAAACAGGGAGATAACAACAACAACAACAAATCATTCATTTCTTCTTCATTCAGAACAGGGCAGCTCTTGACTTTTGACAGGGAACGTTACTGTGTTTGGGATCACTTTAGGCAGATGCATGAAGAACCTGTGAGGCTTAACTGTCCGAGGTGGAAGGGTCCGTTCATATTATTTAATGAACAACATGGTTTGGATAATGGTTGATGAGAGAAATTTTGTTTCTGATAGAAATGACAGCTGGAACTAAATGTTGCAGTAAATTCTTTGAGTTGGGATCTCTGCCTTTCATTTTTTTTTTGTTTAGTCTTCTGGATTTTGTTTTGTTTTCTAGAACGACTATTTGCAATCTCTACACGATGCCACGGATCGGGGAGCCTGTCTGGCTTACTATGATGTCAGGGACACCAGAAAAGAACCAGCTTTGCCATCGCTTCATGAAGGAATTCACATTCTTGATGGAAAATGCTTCTAAAAACCAGTATGGTGGATTATAGTTTTTAAATTACATATGTGTTACGCCTTTTTATTTCAAACCAATTTTTGAATCAGTTTTTAAATCCTGGTAATCGAAGAATCAAAAGGCCATCCATAAATACCTTCTTTTTAAACCAAAAAAAGAAACAGGAAAGTATCTCATTAAATGCCTGCTTCCCGACAACCCTCTAAATCTTTGTAGAGGCTAAACATTTGAAACATGTCCATAGGAAGCGCGTGATGGGTGTGTATGTCTGGAAGGGGGTGAACATACCTTATGAAATGCATTAATCTACCTTTCAAAATCAGTTATCATATGATGAGCAAGGTTAGACATTCAGTAAGAGCCATGTCTGTAATACTGTCTGACCGCAAATTGCTCTTAAACCTGACTTCTGTAAAATGCCACTAAAGAAATTGTGCGCTTCATTAGTACTCACCTTTCTGCCCTCAGGACAAAGCCGTGAGCAGTTGTTAAAAATTGAGAAAGAGAATGTTCTTGATAAAGTCAGGAGAATCTGATAAATTTACTCTTTTGTCAACACTTCATCCTCTTTCCCCAGGGCATGAATAGGGGAAGTTTTTAAAGCGTTTGGCTCCACCGAAGTCCTAAAACGAGCACAAACATGTGAAGTTTGAGTGGGAATGGCACTGAAAGACCAGCTGTTAGCTCCGGGGAAGCTGCTCTCTGCAGGGTGGGGAAGGGGCTGCTGCTTACCATCTTCCAGCTTTGCCACCAACTTTGTCATCTTTTCTCTCCCCCAGATGGGAGGGTGACAATTAGCGGTCAGCATGGTCCACCTTCTCCTGCCTCAGTGCAACGGGAGAAACCGTAGGGAGTTTTGAGGTGTTCGAATGTACTTTCTTAAAATCAGTTCTTGCTGCAGTGGAAGCTTTTTCCTGGGCTTAGCCCCTCTGGTCCCTGCCATTCTGAGCCCTGTACATCTTGGTTACACTTAAATGGTCATTTGTTTGGGTTTGTTTGCTTGCTTTATTTTAAATATAGTAAGATTTACACTGATGGAAGCAAGAGGAAAATCAAGCCCCGTATCCTTTTCAGTCTAGTTTTAAATCTCCTTTCCTCCTTCTGCTGTCTCCAGTGAGGAAACGGCTAAATTTAAGCTGTAGGGTTCCTGATGCTTGTAAACTATTCAAACAGCATTATTTTGAGGCTCGGTGGCGTTTGACTGTTTTCCTCCCCGGGCACCTGAGCCGCTGTGGCGGCCGCCAGCACCATCTGTCGGCATGTGGGAGGCTCTTTGGCTGCGCTTCTGCACACTCCTGCCAGGAGAGGGGACTGGGAAGGAAAGTCTTCCCTCCCGGAGCAGAAACCATGCTCTATCGTTACAATAAATCAGGTAGTTAACATTTTTCAGAAAGGTTTTTCACCTTACTTGCTTAGCTAGTGAAAACTGTTTTGCCAGTGTAAGGACACAGCCTTTCTGGCTGAGCTACAGAACTTTGGGGGGTTTTATTTTTGAAAAGGAGCAGCCGTATGTGCTGAAATTGCATAACAGTTAGATGAAAGACTACAGCACCTAGCTATTTTACAGCTTTGGTAGCAATAGCCTTCCTTCTCATCAATAGTCACAAATCTTAAGGGTTTGGGATCTCCCTGGAGAACAGAGGCCATGCAGTGCGACTGTTTTCTTACAGGGAACAAAGTTGTTTTTGAGATGTTTTACAACATAAAGCTTGCAAAATAGGAAGTCTCATAATTATTGCCAAACAGAGGAAGTGAGATGCCACAAGTTTAAAATACTTAATTTTTCTTTAAATGTGTTTTCTAAAAAAGAGCTTTGCATGGGTGGGAGGGAGGATACAGCCGTCCCTTCTCTCCCCAGAGAACCAAGACCGAAGGGATGATCTCTGCTGACTTTTTTTAGGTTGTTCTGCAATCCTTGATCCATGTAGGCTGTAGAACTGCTGTTAGTTTAACATCCTGAGTGTGTACCTGGAAAAAAAATGATGTTGAACATTTTGCTTTCAGGTTTTTACCAGCTTTACTGACTGCAGTCCTGACTAACCACTTGGCCTGGGTCCCTACCGTCATGCCGAATGGCCAGCCGCCTATAAGAATCTTCCTAGAAAAGCATTCTTCCCAGAGCGTGGACATGCTGGCCAAAACTCATCCATACAACCCGCTGTGGGCACAGCTCGGTATGTGGCAAACATCTCTAAACCACCCAACAGCTTTACATCAACGGATATGTGTGCGGTGGTTTTTATGGATGCTTGTTGCTTCCCCACCAAGCTGAATTTTTTTAATTTTTTTTTTTTTAATTCAAAACAAGGCAAAAGTGTGTATTTCGAGCTTAGAGGTGGTCACTGTATTTTTTTAATATGTGCTGTAATTTCTTAAGGCATTATCAATTATAAAATGGCAGCCAAAAAGTAAAGCCCTCTTTAGTCATCTATGGCAGGTCTCTTAAGGTCACTTGCCCAGGTGATGATGGAGGATTCCAGTCCTCCTCTGGTCCTCCCTCTATAAGGAAAACCAATTTTTATTTTTTGGAATGCTGCTATCAATAAGCCCAGTTCTGGAAAGAGCAAATCAAGGAAATCCATCTTTTGATAAGAAATCAACATACTCTCAATACAACAGGCAAAGGAGCAACACAGTACAGGGAATTATGACTCGGCAACCCCCTGGGTAAGGTCTCAAAGCCTAGTCGATTGAGTAGCTAGTCATACTGTCTTCTAATTGCTGAGTAGAGGAGAGGAGATGAGCTTCCTATTCTCTGGTCAGATTGTCCTGCTTTGCACACAAACTCTCATGGAATTTGGTCAGGGAAGGGAAAGGGAGGTTTTGTGAGGTTGCCCTGTTCTGGTATAGACAGGAATGGCCAGGGAGTTGGCAAGAAGACTTGATTTCAGAGCTCATGGGACTCAAGGGATCTGCTGTGGTTAGGTTGGCCTTTGAGGCCTCTTGGATCCCTTGTCCCCCCATCGCTGCATTCATGCAGGGCCCTAATACCTCCAGAACAGCACATGCGCAGGCGCTTCCCCAGGCAAATCTGAAGTACAGTCAAAACAACCCATCCAACCCATAGTAGAGCTCAAGGGGAGGGAAGAGAAGGTTGGCTTCAGCTATGCACCCACCACTGTCACTTTTTTCCCTCGTTCCTGGCATAGGTTTGTTTCTCCTTGCAGCTTTCTCTTGGTGGGTAAAAGTTCAGCCCAGTTTCCAGACTATCCAGGGTAATTCAGAGCAGATGCCTCCTCTCTCCCATGGCTATATAAGGAACCCAGGAGATGAGCCTCCAAAGCTAGGCAATGAAGTGAGGTGGTGTGAATACTCCCTAATATGTGAGACCAGATGTCTCCCTGACCAGCGTGTCACCTTACCAACAGCCATGATACCAACAGCATCTTTGGGATTCTCTGTATTGAAAACAAAATCCTAGCATAGCTGTCCTCACTCTTCTGCTTTAGTATTTTTCTGTTGTAGACCTGGCCTTTGAAAACTGGCCACAACAATTGTCTGTTAGAATAATAATTTATTTTAAAGATGCAAAATAATTGTCTGTTTTATGTCCTATTCTAGGTGACCTCTATGGGGCTATTGGATCACCTGTGAGATTAGCGAAAACAGTTGTGGTTGGCAAAAGGCATGACCTGGTACAGAGATTGCTTTATTTCCTTACTTACTTCATCAGATGCTCTGAACTTCAAGAGACGCATCTTTTAGAAAATGGGGAAGATGAAGCCATTGTCATGCCTGGAACTGTTATAACTACCACGCTGGAGAAAGGAGAAGTAGAAGAATCTGAGTATGTGCTTGTCACAATGCACAAGAACAGGGGCAACTTGCTACCAACGGAATCTGAAGAAATGAGAACTCCTAACTGTAGCTGTAAATATTGCAAATGTCCGATTTCCCTTGCACAAAACATAGAAGGTGTTTCACAGCAAGAGAGAGAAGATGCACAAAACACTCCTAAGGTAGAGCTGGAGTCCTCTTCAGATGAGAACAGAACTATTGTTCCTGACGATTGCCAGGAAGATGTTGTTGATGCTAAGCAACCGAGACCCTGCCTGGACACAAAACTAGAGACCGTGGTGCGCACAGGGTCAGCTTCACCAGAAAAACGTGTAGTGACGGAATCTGGTTTGGAGCCAACAGGAAACATGTGGAGGAGTGAAGAGTCGCTGGAATCGGGCAACCAGGCGGTCAGTGTAACAAGGTCACCCGGTATAGCTGTGGAAAAGAAGCCGCCAGATAAGCTCTTCTGCGATGCGTTTCCTTGCAGCGCTGCCGAAGCTCAGACAAAGGTGACTTTCCTCATCGGAGATTCCATGTCACCCGATTCAGACATCGAACTCAGAAGTCAGGCAGTAGTGGAACAAATTGCTAGGCATCACAGCCCACCAGCAACGGAGGAAGGAGTGTCTGCTGATCAGAACTGTGAAGCTAAACAAACTGTTGAGGACCAAAATAGAGACTGTGGGACAGCTGAACCCTTTCCTCAAGTTGCTAGTGAGCATCAGAGCTGGAATCCAAATCCATACAATGCTGAGAGCATGAGTCTGTTTGATGAATATTTTACTGATGACAGTTCAATTGAAACCCGGACTATTGATGATATTCCAGGGCAAGCAGCTACAGACCTTCTTGCTCACAACAGTAGTTTAGAGTTTTCTAAAAAGCTGTGTACAAAGACTAGCAAACCACCTAGCGAGTTTTGTAAATTTATGGACTCTGTTCGACAAGAGACCTACAAAAACTGCTTTAATGAGCAGGACCAAAGAGAGAAAATCTCTATTCGCGTCCCCCATGGGGACAGAGAAAACGTAGAGAAAAAAGTCGCCCCGGGAATTGATTGGGACATTCCAAGAAATGAGAGTTCAGATAGTGCCCTGGGTGACAGCGAAAGTGAGGATACAGGTCATGATCTAACTAGACCAAGCAGTAACTATTATGGAGCAGAGCAAGAAGATTGGGCAGAAGAATATGAGATTCCTTTTCCTGGGTAGGTATTATTCAGCAGTAATAGAGCCTAAAAAAGATAGAGCCTCTTCTCATGTCACATGTTTGGAGAGTGTAGCCTAACTTGGCATCAGTGGTTGGAAAAGTGTCTCTTGAGCTTGCTGATTGTAAAATATAGAGAAATCAGCAGTCTGGAAAAAAATATTAATTGTGCATTGCGATTGTCGCTCATATCCTTTTCTTCCACAATGGGCTGACTGTAAAAGCTGACTTAAACTCTTTTTTAAAAGTACTTGAAGTTAGAAGTTAGAAGAGATACGATAAATGTGAAAGTGTGACCTCTGTGTGAGCTGAATTTGTTGTTTAAAGTTAGAAGAGATACGATAAATGTGAACATGAGACCTCTCTGTAAGCTGGATTTGTTGTTTACTTTTGTACATCTCTCTGATATGCCTTTCTTGCAGGTCAAAATTAGTTGAAGTGAACTCTGTCCAGCCCAGTATTGCCAATTTTGGAAGATCCTTACTAGGTGGCTACTGTTCGTCTTATGTCCCTGACTTTGTTTTGCAAGGAATAGGAAGTGATGAAAAGCTGAGGCACTGTTTGGTGTCAGATTTGTCTCATGCTGTGCAGGTAATTAAGCTATATTTGGTAAATGTATTTGTCACAGTAGGGAAAGGCAAATATTTTTGAATGTACAAACCTGCTAGAAGTGGAATTATTTACTGTCGCAGCTCTCTTCAGATTTCTCCAGTCCCGGGTCACCAATTTTTTCTCTTCTCTCAATTAATGTATCTGAAAAACGTGGTTATTTCAATGCAAATCTGGAGCACAAAAACTTGGACTCCCACTGAAGCCAGCTGAGAGGATCTCTGTGCTAAGCTGTAGCGAAATCATCATCTCCTGCAGACATGGCAGCCTGCTGATGGTTGCATGCCCACAGGATGGAATAATGTTAAACAAGACCAAATGCTGAGGTTGCTGTGCATCTCTTCCCGGGCACAGTCTTCCTGCCGTGGTTGTGCAGAAGCTCCCTTGGCTCCCTCCTCTTTCTGTGCACGTCTAACCAGTGTGCTGCTGCTTGTGGGGCAGAACGTGTTCTCTGCGGTGAAGCCATCGAGAATGCTTACTATTTTGGGCACGTTACTCCTTTTTTAGGATTGTAGTCAAGGTGTTCGATAGTGCCGGCTTCATCGGAAAAGGAGAAACCAATATTAAGATAATTGTCCTAAGGGGACTCACACTTCTCGTGTGCTGGAAAACATCTCTGCTCCACAGAAGCTTTTCCCTAGATGAACTGGGGCATGACTGGGAAGCATGGTCTTTCCTACCCCTTTTATAGTCACCAGGAGAGGAGTGGGAAAGCAGGCTGTCCCTGAAAAGCATGATTCTGCTCCCCTCTAGTTTATTCCCAAGGGAATGGGGAAAGACCCCCACACAGGCTGGTGAGCAGGCAGTCCGCTTCTCTGAGCGCTCCCCTGGGAGCCTCCGAAATGTCCCCTTCTTCCACACCTCTCCAGTTAATGACGTGCATCGCACCTGCGGCCGTTCCCCACGTTACTGTCCCCTTTCCTTGTGCCCAACCCCGTGGGCCGTGGCGGGGGTGTTTGCTCCCTGCGCGGCTGTTCTAGGTGCTGTTTTAAGCCATTGTGTTTTAAGCCAAATATTTAAGGCATTTGTGAAGTATAATTGAACTTCAGGCAACAGAGGCAGCAGTGTGAGGTGGCTGCTGCTGTGAAACTAATGTGTGTGAAATATAACCTAGTTGTGGTGCGTGTCCATCAGGAGATTTATATTTCAATTGCAGAAGTCAAAGATTGAGAGGATACGAAAGGACCAAGCAAGATTTTATATGCTTATCTTCAAGTAAAATAGTAACTGCATCCTAGCCCCGTATGAAGTCCCTGTGGGACTGTTTGGAAGGAGATGCTTCCTAACAGTCCAGCCCCAAAAATGTATTGGGGAAGGACAATGGGGTTCCAAATACTCGCTTTTTAAAACCTCCACCGCTTCAGAGAGGTGAAATGCTACTTGGAAGGAATGGAGGAGCTGGGCGCAGGCTTGGTTCCTGACTCCCTCTGCTGGCCCTCCCATAAATGGAAACCAGTGACAACTGGGAATAAAACCGACCTCGTTAACACAGCCATGTTGAACAGCAAGTTGGATTTTTGGTACTTTAAGTTTTAGGGGTTTAAAATGTACTTTAGATATGTCAGAACTCTTTGTATCAAATATCAAAAGATGTAATTGTCAGCCAGTGACACACTTTCAAGCCTGGAAGAAAATGTAAAATAGTGACTATCCTTCTAAGACTGTGCCTTGCTTACAATAAAGCTCTGTTTTTAATAGATGGAATGCAATGTTAGCACGTTACTGTATTTTAGGTGAAGTAGTGTCTGGGATGCTATCGCTGCTATCCAGGATGGCGATGTTTTGTGAAAAGACTGTTGTCATTTGTCATTCTCAGGGTTCTGCTATTCATTTTTTGTTTCTAGCATCCTGTTCTGGATGAACCGATTGCAGAAGCCGTCTGCATTATTGCAGACACGGACAAATGGACGGTGCAAGTGGCCAGTAGCCAGAGACGAATGATTGATAATAAGCTGGGAAAAGAAGTGTTAGTCTCGAGTCTCGTCTCCAACCTGCTTCATTCCACCCTTCAGCTTTACAAGCATAATTTATCTCCAAACTTTGTAAGTATGATTGACAGTTGGGAGGGTGATGTTTTTTTAAAGCATCCTTTCACTTAATAGGTTAAAGAGGGTGTAAGGTTTTGCCTAGTTTATTTATCCGTAGCCACAATTCTAGTAGCCAGTGCATCCCCTGATGTAGCTGTTGGAGCTGTCCATTTAAACACTGCTCTGTGATTAAGACAGCTGTCTCATTAATTCTGATTTAAAATGCAATCAAAGGCTTCTGCTCAAAAGTAAGAGTCTTGCCAGTGAATATCTTACTAATTATTCACCTAGACGCAGCCACGGAAAAGGCAATAGACGTATGGGGTCTGTGCTGTTTCGCTCTGAGGCTGGGTGCGGTTTGGATATAGCGCTGTCTTCTCCCTGACACAACTCCCTTTGCTTTCTAGTGTGTTATGCACCTGGAAGATCGGCTGCAGGAGCTCTATTTCAAAAGCAAGATGCTGTCCGAGTATCTCAAGGGCCAGATGAGAGTTCACGTCAAGGAGCTGGGCGTGGTGCTGGGGTACGATCACAAACTTCCTCCGAGCAGTGCTGCCCTGGGTTTCCCGGTGCCAAATCCTCCGCCTGGGCTTGTTCTAAGCACAGCGAAATGGATTCCTAAATGGGACTGGAACCGTAGTGTGGCATAAATCGCCCATGGCCGCAGGCTTTTCCTTAGCCGTTGCTTGATCCCGAGGATCCCCCAGCCTTTCTCTCTTCCCTCCGGGCAGGAAGATGGGCTCAGCACTCCAAAGCTTATCAGACTCCTTCCTTAGTTGGTCAGTCATCACTGAACAACGTGGGGCACCTGATTCTTCCAGGTTGACTTACCCTACATGGCAGAAAACACCCTCTGTGTCATGTAAGGCACATAATACCTCTCTGTGGGTGTGGGGCACAGGCAGAGAAGCTATTTAAGGGGTGTTTATAGGAAGGCTCCGAATATCTTTTTATGCAGGGGAGTACAGGGTGAGCAGGAAGGCACACGGAGCATGTGTGGAGCTGGAGATGGGGGAGCAGCTGCAGCAGGATGAGCTGCAGCACGGTGCCAGGGCTTCCTTGGTAGCTGCAGAAGTAGTTTAGCCTAGTTCTGTGATCCTGCGCTTTGTCCCCCAACCATTGCTCCCTTTGCTTTGAGAGTAGGAAGGAATCTGCTGTTTTTCCTTCCTCCATCTGCTTTCTCACCAGTTTGTTGGCCCTGTGAAAGAAAAAAACCAAACAGGCAGGTAGGAGCTGGAGGCAGCGTTGACAGTGCAGAGCTGTCGCTCTTCAGCACAAGCAGGCACGTCTGGAGGGGTTGTTAGAAACAATCTGGTGGCTGGAGCGTGTAACCCAGCTGGCAGTGCTGCATTAGGAGAGAAGCACAATTGGCTTCAATTTTATGGGAAGAATGTCCTGCGGCTCGGAGCTGTATACGCTCGCGGCCCAAGCACAAACACTTGGGCTTGAGCAGGCAGTGTGGTCGCTAACGCACGTGTTCAGCCCAGCTACGTTTCGGGTTAGATTAAATGTGACTCTTCTGCTTCCTTTTAGGATTGAATCCAGCGACCTCCCTTTACTGGCAGCTGTAGCAAGCACTCACTCTCCGTACGTTGCCCAGATACTACTTTAAAATGCCAGAGGCCGTAGTCGTTGACTTTTTTTCCCCTCTGGAAACAAAGTGGAAGACAACTTGTTCTGGCTTCTTTCTCTTTGAAGCAACTAAAACAAACTGCTCGTTGAGCTGCAGCACCTCCATATATGACTGCACGTTATGCAAACAGTTGGAGACTTTTCCTCTCCCACTTGATCATTTATTAAAAAGGGTAAAGAAAGGAAAAAAGAAAAATGAGTAAGCCCGGGATTTCAGCCACAAAAAAGCAAAGATTTTAGCAAAAGCTGAAGATCTGCATTTTTTATCAATTTCTGCCACAGTGGCTAACTGTAATTTATACTGCGGAACGTGAGGAAGAACTGCTTTGAGAAATACACGATGCTATCGCCAATTATAAACTTAACAAGAGAATGCAGCAGCTGTCTTCAGACTGGCTTCTACTGATTAGGATCTCATTAAGATCTGTAATTCTCAAGCTGCAATGATTTGTAAACAACTTCTACTTTTTCATGTCATAGTCAGATTCTGGATACTTCCCAGAGGAAGAACAGGGGTTGGGGGTGGGGGGGGGGCGGGGGGTTGGTTTGTTTTGTAAAAAGCTTATTAATGACACTCAGCTCCAAAAGTTATTTATGTTCTTTCTCCTGGGGAGAGGGAATAGCGGGGGGCATGGGGGGGGGAGGCAGGGAGGAGGGAGGAAGAGGCCAACAGACAAACTAGCGATGGAGATTCTCTTTCTTGGCCGGCTGTTGTAACCAGTATTAAATGTTTATAATGTTTAAATGTTGCTTTATACTAAGTGATGCTTTTCCTTCACAACGTAATCAAAATGTAAAAAAAAAAAAAAACAAAAACCCTAACGATAACGTTGGCTGAAATTTCCCCATGGGGTCCCCAGAATGACATGACTATTACCTCTAACTTTTTTATGGTCTATAATGTTCTTGCAACATCATACTCTTTTTACAGCAGTCAGTCAGCTATTGAAATAATGAACTAGAAATAATTGTACCAAAGCATTGGGGAAAAAACAAATAGACTATTACCCTTAATTGCTCAGGTAACTAATTGATATATTTTTAAAAACCATTCTACAAAAAATGAACATTGATTACGCCATAGTATAGTAATATCAAAATTATTTTTTGACAAATATACCCTTGATGCAGATGACTCTAATCCCTTTTCTACTCACTTGTGTAATTACCAGCAGAAAATGTTGTTTATTTTATTCTCAGCATTTCTCCTTTACTCAGCCATCACTGTTTTGTCGTTGTATATACAATAGTTGTAGGAATAGCTGATGGACCCAATCTGGTGTAAGTAATGTAAATATACAGTGGTAGGTGGATTATGTTTTCAAAGGCTCTACTACCTCAGTTTAACTGGACACTTCATTATAGGCTTTTCTTTGTGTATTTGTCCTAGCAGCCAATTAATGTTGCTGATTTTTAGGCTCTGTTTTCATCGATTATGCTCAGTATATTGAAATTCACGGATTATCCACAGAAGTAGGAGATACGTGTTCACTTGGTCGCTAAACTCTATAAACAGTTCTATAAATATGTCATTCTGTAATCATCTTTTCAATAGTATAGCACGCCTGCTATTGTTGTTTGCAGAGTTATTTTAAATACAAATCTATTTTAACCGTTTGATAAACTTGAAAACAATAGGAGAGATCCCTGCCCCACTGCTGTCAACGACAAAACTCTCCTCCCTTCCTTTGCTGGGGCCAGGCTTTCACCCAGAGAGGTTTTTTCAGTAATATTTAAAATCTGTAACTTAAGACTCTGTTCCAGGGAAGATCTACATGGCAAACCCACACCCCTTTCCATGCGGGACTGAGTCTACGTAAGTCAACCAAACGTTAATACAGGCAGTGTCATTTGAAACTCTTTTGTATATAAATCTAACGCTGACTGCTGCAGGGAAGAAACTTGTGTTTAATATGCGATCTAAGGATATGTTTCTCCCCTATTCTTCAAATGTCCTTTCTTCACCACACAATTGTATTACATCTGGCTTTTGGAATGAGCACAAAACATAGGGGCCCAGTTGTGTAAACACATTTTTAATGAAATATAGGATTGAGCTCAGAATACAAATTTTTAACTCTTTGCTATGATACGTGATATAGCCAATAGCTCCGATTCTGAACATTGTACATAGATCTGCCGTTGTAACCTGATGACGACGGTGCTGCTGGGCTCAGTGCTGGCGCTGTGGTCCGGGTGAGGAGCCCCGAGGGTCCGCTCCTGCCCTTGCCGCGGGGCAGGTTCCCTACGGGGGTTCGCCCGCGGGACGTGCCCAAGTAGCTGGGCAGCGCCGCACCGTAATCCCGGCACCTCCCAGGGCTGCGCTTGTAATGCCTCCTTACAGGAGAATGCTACGTTCTCCTCCATTTAACCATTATCAGGCGAATCGTTGGTATTGCTTTGAAACGGATTTGACTCTCAAGAAGGGCCCTTGCACGGCTTGAAATTAGTATTCACTTGAGAAGGAGAAAAGGTGGTTGTTCGGTGGCATCCTTCTCTGCTGTCTTCTGCCTAACGCAGCCCCTTGACGTCCTGGTAACGATGTGTTCGGTCAGTCCCAGGCGAAGCGGCCACGGGGGCGGCTTCCTCGTCGTCCGCCCACCGGTGCCGGTTCCCTCGGAGCCCCCGGGGCCGAGCGGCGGCTCCGGGCGCGGCGGCACCCTCTCCAGCAGTATTGTGGTCAAAACCCAACCAAAACCCTCGTGTGATGGGAAGTTTTTCTGTAGGTTAACTTCTAGGGTACGTGAACAACGTGGTACGTACGTCTGTTTGTTAAATAATACAAAAAGGGATTTTTTACAGGACTATAGCATCGACTTTTTAAAAGTATATCGCGATTGTTTTATGTGAATAGAAAACTAATGTTTGCTTTCTCTTTTCCACTATTACCAATCTCCATTAACATGTCTTAATTTTCTGGCTGAAAACTAAGTGTACTAGGCACACAAATTAGCAAATTTGTTTTTGTTGCAATTGGCAAACACTGGGCTGCTAAGAACAAAAAATATTTGAAAGAAAGGATTTTACACCTTGCATATGTTTTCCCTATTAGTTGTTATAGATGTTTTATGACAATTTTTTGCTTTCTCTAAATTATTTAGATGGTGGTACTTGTAAAATGCTGGGTAAAATGTACATACTTGTTATCTCTTCTGTTTTTGTATATATTTCCCAAGATGTGCACTTGTATTATAATAACCATTCCCAATTTTAGGGGAAATTTGTGCAATAAATACAGTATGTCAATTTACTTCCGGTACATTTTCCTGTCCATTTTTTATACTCGTAGTACGAGAGCGTCGACGAGTGTTTAAACTGTAACCGTCTCAAGCTTGACATCTGTCCGTCTCCTCTCACACATCCCTTTTGGGGCATGCTTCCGAGCACTCAGAGGTGCTCCAGCCATTTCATGTGGGGTCTCTTAAGGAGTTAGTAATTTCAGACAGGGATTTGTGTTTGAACTTGCTGTTCCGTCAGTTGTGAATGTTGTCGGCCCAAAAAAAGCGATAGTAAGACAGGAGGGTGGTCCTGACCGTCTGTACTGATGCTTGACTTTGCATGAGGAGAACAGACGTATGCATAAAGCCGTGGTCCTTGCGCTGGTCCGTACATCCATTCCCAAATTTACCTGCAGGGCAGTTTGCCACACTAGTCGAGTGTTTGTAATTCCTCTCCTACAAGTTACCGTATTTGTGCCCATCTGCCCAGTTACAATCCCTTTTCTGTCTCTCTGGGCTGCTGCACAGCAATAAAGGTTCTTGAGAAGTCTGTGTAAGGTTTTATTAAATAAGTTCAAGTTATGATACAGTGCTGGCAAGAAAAGTGAAGTAATAGTCATACAACACGAAAAAAGAATTAGCCCGGGAGATGTAGCAGAGTGTACATACGACGGCTTTTAGAGCATTCAGATTAAGACAGGTCCTGTATTCTTGAAGAGGGAATAAATAATCAGCAAAAGATGGAGACCTTTGCCTGCAGTAGCAGCATCCACTATTTTTGATGAGCTTTCTCGGGGTTTACTCTCCCGGTACATACCTTCCCCAGGTGCCCTCGCTGCCTGCGAGCTGCGGGACTGGCCCGGGACGAGCCGGGGCAGGAGCAGAGGTCGGTGGCCCGGGGCTGGTCCTGCAGAGACCGGCTGGTGGGCAGGAGACTCCGCGGATCCGATGGGCAGTGCAGCGAGACGGCACAGACCGGAGCTTCCCAGGATTTCCACTTGCACCTGCCAACTCCTGTCTTGTAAAAAGATACCTGTTACCCGGCGGTTTTGTTTCATCTCTAGGAGGAACGAAAGCCGCGACAGCAGACTCGCGGGTCTTCAAACTGGTCCTGTAACACCACCGTGAGCCTCCCCTACGAGCAGGGAACGGAATTGCTCAGACTGTGCATTCTCAGTTCCCACCCCGAGTAGCTTGATATCAAATGGCTTAATGCTCCGTGTGGCTGGGGCAGTGTAAAAGCAATCGATAGAGAATCAATTGCCTTTTAAGAATTGTAACAGAGGGGTTTATTGCTTGGCCTGGTGTTCCTGTGTCATGATGGAGTCAAAAGGCAGGAGATGCTCAGCCTTAGCGGGTGCTGCAGGAGCGGCAGGAGGCTCCGCTGCGGGATCTTGGTGATGCACGGTTGCGCACCACTGCTTTAAACGGACCGTCAGACCTGCAGTGCTTCTCGGGCTGGGACTCAGCCGGCTGAGTGCTTCTAACGGAGGACAGAGAATTTTTGTGTTCCCGGAGTAGATGGTCATGAGGTGTCCTCCTGACAGGGGATGCGCGAGGTGAGCCGGTGATCGTGTGTCTGTGTGGGTGTTTGGCAAGCGATGACGTTAGCAGTAAATTCAGCAGTATAATCACTGCAGCATCCAGAAAACGCTGATGTTAATGCCCCGAATGGATTTCCTTTTCGACTCTCCAGCTAGATGGGGATATAGCACTTGCTAGCCAATATTTTTAATGTATTGTTACTCCTTTTCTGTAATTCCCTTAATTTTCCCGAAACAAAGGGGAAAACTAATTTACTTTTGCCTAGGCGAAGGCAGGGAAGCAAGCCATAGGCATCCGAGTACCACAGTGTCTTTCATCCCTTGCATGACTACCAGGGCGGTCTGCAGGAGAGGAGACGATTATTTTCCACGCGGTGTAGTGCAGAGTAACCACAGGACAATTTCTGGACCCATGGGGCGGGAAGCAGCTCGCTGCATCGCTGTTGGCTGCACAAATGCACAGAGCTCCTAAACAGCTCACTGCTGAACCGTGGTTGCTTTCTTCTCTCTCTCCAAACCTTAAACATTTATCATTAAAAAACAGTGGCCTTGTAGCTGGAGTTAAAAATGAGCACACACCATGGAGATACACACGTCTTCTGAGTCTGCGTTTGTGCTGAAAGTAACGCCTCTGTTTATGTGCTGCAGCGTGCATTCTGTTCCAGCCATGCCCTCATTTTTTTCATGGGATCCAGGAGCAGTTACAGGCTTTGCACACCAACTGTATGGCCTTCCCGTCTTTCCTGTGCACAGTAACATCATCTGTGCTATTGCTACCGGCAAATCTAAATACACTGGTTCTCGAAAAGTGTTGCTGGTGCTCGCTGGAGATGCTGCTTTACTGGGATCGGCAGTTTTCAGCTTTGACAGTCAAAGAACCACAAGTTCAAATCCTGGTGGGATCTATCCAGGCTTTTAGAGCAGATCCTGGTTCCCCGGCAATGTGGGCTTTGCTTCCAGACCTCTCCCGGCAGAGGAGCTCGAAGGTAAATTGGCTGTGCCTGGTGTTTAATTCTCCCCCTCCCTGGGGGCCAGGGGGAAGGAACGGGGGTGTCCCCCCCTCCTGCCCCCCGAGCGGGGCAGCAAACCAAACCGCAGGGCTGGGGCCGCGGGTCCCTGCTGCCTTCTGGGGGGAAAGGAGGAGAAACACGAGTGGCGTTTGGATGCGGTAACGCCGGAGGCACTGCGCGGTTCCCAACCAGCAGAGCGGGGGTTAACTGCTGACCCAGAGCGTGCACTTTTCTACTGGCCCTAACAGAAAAACAGTATTTTAAATATATTTCCTCCAGCTTTTAGCTGTGCTGTGCCAGCTTTGTCAGTGTCATCGCAGGACACGCCGCTCGCTCAGTACCAAAGTGTGGCAGCGTGAGGTCCTGCCCCGACCGGCACAGAAAGTGCCGACGTGGAGCTTCCCACGGAGCCGTGGATCCCACGGGAATCGGCTGAGGAGCCGGCGCGAGGGGTCATGTGTCGGACGGGTGCTGTGGCTCTCCCTTTCCCCGAGGGACCGCCGCTGGGCAGCGTTTTCTGCCTTGCCAGTGTCTGCTGGCCGTCCTGCAAGGCTGGACACGTTGTGTGGCCTCTGGAAACGAACGGCCTCGTGTGAGCCGTCACCCTCCGGTCACCCGCTTGGGTCTTGCGCAGGTCCTCTGCTCTCTCACAGCCCATCTCCTCCTCGGAAGCATAGTAGCAGGAGGAAGCGTGTTACTCCCATGTCTTTGTTTATTTTCACTGCCGAAAATATTTGTACAGTGGCAGAATTTGATTTCTAAACCTCTGCCTGTTCCAGCTGTTTGTTCCCAGCTGGAGCTGAAGACATCTGCTCCGAGGGTGGGGACTCACCGCCCGAGCTCCTGCCTCCAGCTGCGCTCCTGAGAACCAGCCACAACAGGGCATGGAGAGCTCTCAATGCCAATCACCGGTAATTACCGCACGGAAGAAGAAGGCGTCGAAGGGAGGCAGGTGACAGTAAGTAGCTGGTCCTGTGGTTTGAGACGTTACTGCTGCGGGAAGGGCTACCTGAAGAACGTCACACGCGTTTTGCGGTGAGGCACCCGGGCAGCATCTCCCGCGCTGCCGGCGGAGGCGGGGAGCCCGCACGGCCGCCTCTGCCGCCAGGTCGGATCCCTGAACGAGCTCAGAGCCACAGCACGGTGACACGGGCTCCTTCCCCAAGCCGTGACGTTCACGCACGCCAGCCGAACACCAGCGCGTGGTCACCTCCTCTGCCCCGGTACCTGTTGCTCAAAGCCCCTGCGGGTTTCAGCGATGCCCAGCGCGGCCGGTCTTGCGGGCAGGGCAGCTTGTGCCCGTGGATCCGGCCCATTGGCACCCACGGGAGCCCCACGATTCCCGGCTGCGGCGAGCACGGGGCTGAACAACCGGCCCCGGTGGTTTGCGGGGCGAGCGCCGGCCGCGCGGTTTGCTCACACCGGGGCTCGGGCGCTCCGGTCCTGCTGCAGACACTCGCTTTTATTTCGAGGCCAGGTTTCCACCAGAGCTCTGGAGCCTTGCAATAAAATCCAGCTTGAGCCAGCTGTCGAGGGTGAGGAACCGTGACTCCGCGGCAGAGCTCGGAAGCACGGCGGAGCTCCGCTGCCATTTGGCACCGATGAGGCATCCCGGACCAGCCGGCAGGTCCTTATCGCGCCATCCCAAAGGAAGTATTTGGGCCATAGGTTGGTCCCGGATTTCAAAAGCAGCACAGGAGATAAGCAGATGCCTTTTTCTTGTGACACAGCTGCTCTGCCTGTGCCCCATCTCCGACCAAGCCCTGGGCAGGGAGAGCAGCCCCAGTCTGGGTGCTGGTGGGGGGGTCCTGGGGTGATCCACCCCTCGCTTCCCCAAACACCTTTGAGGCTGTTTGCTGTTGTTTTCCTTAAGGACCTGCAACCCGGCTCCTTTGGTAACAGTTTTTCTGTAGATATGTCATCTCAGAGATGAAGTTAGAGACCAAGGGAAATCTTCAACTTCTGTTATCTCGGCGCGGGGCAGGGGGGACAGGACAGAAACATTCTGCCCCAGCTCATCTTTTTCCCATTACAAAATCAGAACCTCATGTGAACAAGAGGGAGCCGCTTCCTCCGACGCAGGTCACAGCTCACGTGCCGCGGGGAGCCCAGGGCCAGGGGAGCACCCGCGGTGCCGCAGATGCTGGAGGTCCCGGTTTAGCCTGTAAAGACATTGTTCGATTTTGATATTTTTTTATTTCAAGCTTTCATCTATCCTGCGCTTTCTAAACCACTGAGAGTGAGGAACCTTCTCCGACCACCGTGTCTTTGGCTGCTCTTGCTGTTCAGTTTCTAACCACTGTAACCAGAACGTCTGTTTAATCTGGATCTTGCTTTTTCTTCTTCGTTAACTCCTTAGTGTGAGTTTTTGTGCTGCTGGTGGGACAGACTCAGCTTTTTTCTTAAGGAGAACCACTAAGGAGCTGCAGGTGCTGCAGTGATGTCCCGTTGTGGCTCTGCTACATTGGAGCAATTGCGATAAGCGAGACGCAGGGCTGCTCTCGTTGTTATTTCCCTCTCGAGCAGGATGGGCTGAAGTCGCAGCTCTGAGACACGCGTATGCATCGCTCGTGGCATTGCTGGGGCCAGGCGGGAGAGCTGAAGGTGGAGCTTGTCCCAGCCTGTTAACGGAAAACAAATGTTTTCCCTGAGTGGCATAGAAAATGGAAGCGGTGTTTCTTATGGAAGTGCCTGTAGTTGGGCTGAAAAAGATGGGTGAGAGCGTGTCCTTGAGAACTGAGCATCTTACTTCCTACGCAAATTATTTTAGTTTTCTTGGCTAATAGAATGAATTTCTAGAATGTTTCCACTGATGTCACCAAAAGAAAAGTGGTTTATAAATGGCCCAGAGCCAGCACACAAAGCAGCGGTGAGAGCGCACGGAGGAAAAGCCTGAGTCCGTATAGGGGCGAGCACGGCAAGTCACTTGGTCGGCTCCTGGCGCTGATATTGGACTGCTGGTGGGACCTCTCCTGAGCAAACGCCCTCGTTTGAAGGCTCTGGCGCGGGGATTGCGAAGGTCATTACGCTGCCGAGGTGTTTATAAACAGTGATTTTGGGGAAGAGGGTACAAATGGGTTTGTGCGCTAGATTTTTTCTGCCAGAGATGCTTTTCACTTTGGAGAACTTTGATGCCTTTGAAAAGACTGCATTCAGCAATTCTTCTATAATTACTTCAAAATTACAGCCATGAGCAATTATATTTTTCAATAGCTTATTGAGTGTACTGAATCCTAAGAAATTAACTACCAAATTTTCAAGGAGTAGATTTATTAATAGCAGCTGTAACTAGAAATCTTGTCTAATTTTGATCACTACCAAAAGAGCAGAAAGAATAAGGGCTCCTGTTTCCCTGTATTAACAATATGACTGATAAAATTTGCAGGAGACATTCTTGGTGAACAAGATAATTACAGCTGTGCTGCTTGTGCCGCAATAATTAATGATCGTGCGCTTTATTCTCCAGGCTTGTTTTTCTTGTACAGCTCCAACAGTTTAAATAAAGGTCTTGATCTCTGTCATTTCACGTGACATTGTTCTGAGGCTGGTTAGGCTGTAAAAGCCATCAGCCTGGAGGCAAATTTATTTTTCAAAATACAGCTTAAATCTGCGAACCATTTCTTAAATTATAGGTTAGTGAAAAGCAGGCTCTTCCCATGGAAACAGATAGAGTTTTTTAAGAACCATAGGCTTGAACTGATTTAGTATTAAAATCAAGGGCCCTGTCCTGGGCTAGGGAGAAGCCCCGCTGCTCTGGGCAATTGCGGCTCTTCACAGCTGTGAATTCAGACTCCCATTTTTAGGGGGAGAAGAATCCTTAACCTAAATACCACCCTTCAAATATGTTGTAGTTGACTGTCGCATCCTCGTCTGTTTTTTCCCGGGCTTGCTCGCCGGGAAGCTGCTGACCCCGTTGGATCGCAGGTTCCTGCGGCAGCTCGCCCTTGGGTCAGCGAAAGAATCACCGGCTCGGGCAGCGCTCGGCAGGAGCCCGCGCAGGATTTGTCCAGTGCAAGTCATCAGTCTCAGCAATACGGGGCGAATTCCCTCTGTTTCAGAACGCATACGACAGAGGCAGTTTTAGAGGAAATGTCTTCCGTCAGCAGCGTCTGTCCTCTGCCTTCATCCCTTACAGTCGAAGCATGAGAGCTCATTAAGCGTTTCTAATTAATTTGTGATCCGGCTATTTCCTGTTCAGACTGTCAACTAAAGAGGCAGCTGAGCATCATTACCGGAGCATGTGGCGGTCTTGCTATTTCAGCGAGGAAAATACTCCTGCCAACGGAACTGTAACCCCCTCCTTGCCCACGGTGTTCCCATCTGCTGGACCACCCTCACCGGTGGGCTGCGCAGCGGCCACCGCACCTCCACGTCACGTCCGTGGTGTCGCTGGCACCCGTCCCCACGCACCATCGCCCGGGGCTGGCTACCGGCCAGACCCCCGGGGACACTTTTGCAACTGCTGGCGGTTCCCACCCTGGACACAGGCTTCTGCTGAGCTCTGCTCTCTGAGTTTCTTATCGTAATACTCTTCCTGCCATTTTTGGTTGCAGATTCTTTACCGTTTGTGTGCACATCCTTCTTTTAGACCACAATGGAAAGAACTCTGGGGTGGTTCCCGCTACCTCAAGGTCTCCTTAACTGCAAGCCCACAAACTGTTTCCATTTCTCTTGCTACCTTCTTTAAAAAAGTGCGGCACATTTGTAATACCCTCCTGGAGACAGACCCAATTAGCAGTTCACAAAATAGCAACTACTACAGCAATTGTTTATATAAAAGAAAACACTTCTACTGCAAAGGCAATTTTGCCTTGGATAACGACAGCAATGAAACCCAACTGTTTAAATGCAATGCAGGCTTCTATGGAAAGAATCTGCCCACTAGCCAAAGCTCTGAGAAAAATATTAATCACTAAAACAGTTCAAAAAATTCAGATGTTGAGATATCTCCTGGTACCATCCATGGCTTTTAGCATGCTGGTACAGCACTGAGAGCATTCCTAATGGCATGGAGGGAAGCCGGGGCACTTGGAGGGCAGCTTGTCTGCGACGTGTCAAAATACAGTGAGCCCCATGCAGCTTTCCAGAAAAGTCAAAGCTTGCTGGTTCAAGTTGTGCAGCCATTTCATACGCAGTTATTAAAAAGAGTATTTCCTTAACAGGATTGTTCTTGGTGTCACAGTGTTTCTGGAAGTCAGCGTGCTTCCTACGGGCCAGGCAGCTCTCTGCATGAATTTCGTTGTGTTCCCCTTTTTAATGGCAATAGCAAATACGTTTCCAGCCACAGCTCTGCCGACACCCTGACAGCAACCTCCATCACCTCTTCAGTGTTTCAGACTAGGGAACGCTTGCATCTCAGATTTCACCTAGGTGAAGCGAAATGCCTAAAAATCTAAAGAAATTGCTTCTGCCTCAATATCACCACTGTCGTCCTACCTGATAGATCTTTTCCCGATTTTTAAATTCACATATCATAGGAAGAAACCAAAAAAAAACCAGCCCGTTCTGCTCCGAGCAAGAGAAATTACTTCCATGTGGGGTAAGTGATTGTAGGTAAGTGATATTTGTGTACGCAGGTGGCATCTGGTTTTCTGGCATCTGGGCAGGGCACCGAGCCGCGCACTCGGTAACTTGCATCACCGCATGATTCATACCATCAGCTGACCTTCATCTAGCTGCTGTTCTGCTTTTATTTCCTTTGCTCCCTACAAGTTACAGTAAAGGAAATTCTCCCCGTGTTTCATACACAATGCTTCCTTTCATTCAAGGAAGACTGCGAATGGTTGCATTTTAGCATTTAAAAACCCAACCGGTACAATCATCTACTTGAAGAGCACGGGATGGAGTAACGCTTCCCTCTCCCCTCACGCTTACCCCCCCACACACCCCACACGCACCCCAGGAGCTGCTGTACGTTAGTCACAGCCTCCCCTCCTGGGTGAAATCCCTGCTAGGAGATGCTGCAGACCCTCGGGGTGGGCTGACAGGGTTTGCAACGCGGGTCCCTCCCCATTTTGTGTGCCAAAAGGAGAAGCGAGCAGGTCTTCCAGGACCTCTGCGCGCTGGCTCTGGCTGGTGCCGTACCCCCAGGTCCGGCTCTGCGCCCAGCGAGGCCGTTCCTCCCGGATCCGCACACGGGTCCGTCCCCGGCAGCTGAGGAAGGACGGCCGGCATCCCTGGATGTCTCGGCTTTTTGATGCATGAAGGTAAAAGAGAGTCTGGTGGTGTCATCTCAGCAGGAGCATCTCAGCTGTCCGCTTTAGGAGAGTTTCTGGGCTGTGGGAAGAGGCCACCGCAGGCTCGGGGTGAATCAACATCCCCTGCCATCCCATCTATCGTGATACAGAATTACTGTGTGACATTACCAAGGCTGGGGTCTCTGGAAGGAGGGGAGGAAGGGAGGAAAACCACACCGAGTGGAAGAAGAGTCATCTGCAGATCTTTTCAAAGTTAAAAATAGACAGGATTTTGTCTGCAGAAGACAGTTTGTTCTGTTATGCTGCTGACATCATGTGAGCACGCCGTACGCTTCTGCATTTGAAGACTAAAACCGACACGCTGAAAACAGGAACTTTCTGGATATTCTGCATGCCTGAGATTTAATGGTTTCAGCGAGCTGCCTGATACCATCTCATCCATATGGTCGTGCTTGGGTGGGGGAACTAAACATCTCATTAGCTCTGTAGGGTCATTAAAAGCCGGAGAACAGATCATAAGGAATAATAAGGATGTATGTCATCATGCAGAGACAGATGATAAAAGCAACCACCTCTGACACTGAGTGCTTCAATGCGAGGAGACCCAATTTACCAGTGTGGAGGAGCTGAGTGCTTGCTAACTCACTAATGTCAGCAGAAGCTGTTTATACTCTCTTCATCAGAAAAATCAGACCGACAGCATCAAAATGTGACTAAAACCAGAGGATGATACAGGGAATTTTGGCCTACATAACTTTGCAATGAGTTCACCGAGCATTCCTGGCTCCCAGGCCTGAACTGAGTCTACTAAACTGTGCAACATTTGTTCATAATCAAATTATAGTTTATACACACACACAGAAATGCAAACACACAGACACGTATCTCCCCACATACAAAACATACGCATACAGCGGAAAGCTGATGTGATGCTGGCTGAATTGTTGCACTGGTCTCGGCTGTGATACCAAAGTACCCCGGGACCGACACCAGCAGCAAGAAAATGGTAAGAATTGCAAATCTTCCCCAGCCTCAGTCTTGATTCAAATGCTGTAATGGTTCTCGTAGGATTTTGCAAATAAGTAGCATGTATTCAATTGCATAAAGCAGGGAAATAGCATTTCAGGCGTTTATTCACAATTTCTTAATCTATTTGATTACCAGTTAAGAAAAAGTCTAGACTGTTGGCCTGTTATTTGGCAGTAGAGAGGTTGTTTATTATTTTTCCACATGCTCAGAGAATTACTCCATTTACTTAAAAAAGGGGGAGGACTGAAATCCTATTTACTCTAATCTTTATCATATTTAAACTGGCTCCCCTCCGTAGGCATGCCCTTTTACTAGCTCAACACTGTCAGCCAAAATGTTGTCCACTTACAAATGTCATAGATACACAGAATGGTAATATTGGGTTATGCAAGCGTTTGGCTTTTTGCCTCTGAAAATAACTACTCAGTAGGAAAATACAAATACCATTGCATGTTCTCTCTGGGTTATAACAGGTCAGTCGCAAAATCCCCACTGTTTGTGAAATCATCTTGCAACTTATAGTTATGCAACTTTAAGCGGACCTCAAAAATTAATGAAAGAGACATTAAACGTTTGGAATAAGAGATCTTGAATCGGTTACTCATGCCAGATTACTGGTGGGCAGTTTCCCATGGCAAGAGTGTTTTTTCTTTTTGTTTTTTTTTGTTTTTTTGTTTTTTTTTAAGTCTTCATCTTTGTCTGTGCCCTGCCCATTCTTTTACCCACCCTCTCCTTTCTAATGGTTTTTGGCATGAGGTTTCCTGCGACAAATGAAGAAAATCTTGCAGCTAAAGTTTGAACCTGATTATAACAACAAAGAAAATGCAAATGGGGTAGTCACTAGACTCCAGATTGCCTCCTGTCAGGGCAGGTTTTCCCCCGCCGCCCCCATCTTTAATTTTTTCAGGCTAGAGCTTGGACATCTGTATACTGTTGCTGGATACCTCCAATATCTAGACAGGTCCATATGCTCTTTTAGCTTTTGCCAACACAGTGCTGGGGCTGGAATCAAATATCTGTAGGTTGTGCGTAGTAAAAATAAAACGGCAGAAGACAGACAAACCATTTGATAAAAGAGCCTGTTTCAGACAGAGCTGTTCCATTGCGGAGTGTCTATCTGTTTGGGGCAAGAGCTTCCGGCTTTGAGCAAACCAGCTGTTTTTATTTTAGATGTTATTTTATAACAATTTTTACTGTTTTTGTCAGATCTTACTCTCTTTTATCAGACACTTCTGATAATGTTGTTCGCTGTAGCGTGCCTGGGGCAGACTGGATGCTCTGGTGACTCGGCAGGAGTCCTTTCGCTCCTGATCCCACTCACTCACATTCGACAGCGCTTGGTAATTCTGCAGCAGGCACAGGATGGGCAGCCAGCCATTCCTCACTTCAGTGGCACCTTTCGAGTCACTCGGCAGCCGGCGAGGGAGAGGAATGCCCTTCTTGATACGTGCCTTTTCACATTTGGACATGGAAGGGAAATGAGGTAGATGAGAACATACATGTAAGTGTCACAGGACAGCCAGTGCTGTTTCAATATAAATAGCTTTCACTGTTCTCACTGGCAACTTTCAGCGAGTCAGTATCAATGCACATCTTTGTTTTCGTAGAAACCTTAGTAAATGAAGAGCAAATAACCTAATTCACTGTTTGCTTTAGCAGATTGCTCCTAACTTGGGACCGAGGGCTCCAGAAGCGAGCCGGGGATTACCTGACACGATGGCCCCGGGTGCGATGTTCCTAACCCCACTGTGCGTCCTCAGGCATGAAATATTTCAGAATTGCCACCTATCCTCCAGGAAGCCTTTCTCGTGGATACCCCATAAAGTCCCCTCGGTCAAGAGATGTTCCCTTCAGTTGGGAGCTAAGACCTAGGAAATTGTTGATCTCTCCAGCCGGAGCTACGGTTCAGTCTGCTCCAGGGAGCAGCTGGGGCTTGTCATCCCCCTCTCTTTGCATGTTAATTCAGTCTTAAGACCTTTCAATCTCAAGGCTCACTGTATTCACAGTACATTCACACCAGCACTCAGCACATTAGAGACCATCAAAGATGTGTGACAGGGAACATGAAAAGCAAGCAAAATTGCCACTGAAGGTAAAGCATGAGTAGAGAAAGCGTTGTATCCCCCCATTTAAAAGTTCTTAGGCTTCCCATTTGTTTCAGTCTTGTTGATTAAGGCCGAAAAATAAGGGTTCGACTGTCATGACGACCTCTGTAATTGCTTACGTCTGCATGGCTTTCTAGTTTTACCCTTCGGGAAAAATCTGTACGTGGAAGGAAAGCCGTGCCAGTCTTGAGTTAAAGAGAACAAAGATGGGGTTTTAGTTTTAAAAATTTTATGATACAGCAGAAAGATAAAGATCTCACGATTCTCATGCTTCATTTCTACATTTTACCGTTATCCTTCGCGCTGAAGCTCTAGGAATATGCACAGTGGGGAACTTAGCCTCAGAAGGAGCAAAATTAGTGGTACAATACAAAATGACCGTTTCATTCTCGCTTTTGATTTTGCAAAAATAATTTGGTATTGCACACCTTCTGGGACATAATTTCAGAAATTGAAATTTTGAGCTGCAAAACGCTGTTTTAGACAGGAGATCAATGTTCTTCTCGGGGTACCTGATCAGTGTTGTGCCATTTGCAAAAATGTAACTTTCCTGCAAAAGGTGCACTTGCACAAAATTACTGATTATCCCTTTGTCTCCCCAATTTCACACACTTTTACTGAACCATCACAAACATGTTCTACTCAGGAAGTTAATCATCAGAATAAGCATATAGGGTAAAACAGTCTGAAGAGATTCTTCCCATTGGGGGATCCCAGAACATTTTGTTTTCCTCTAGTCAGGCAGAGAATTAGTTTGTGCGTCTTCCTCACGGTGTGTTAACCACATACTTAGCTAGTAGTCGTTGCCAATGATGTGAATGAATCTCTGAAGGGGATTTTTTTTTTTTTTTTTCCCCAAAGCTAAGAAATTAAAAACAATAGCCTAGCAGCCATTTTGGAGAACGAGAGGAAGGAAATTGCCAGGCTGTAATAAAACTCATGGGAACAAGAAATATATAGAATACATAAAAATACAAGTAAAAAATATTTCAGTGTATGATGATTATGCATCTTTCCCACTGGGAGAGGTGAGGAAGCTGAGTTTTACCCTGAAGAATCTGGGATGTGCACAAGGTGGTGAAAGGCGTGAGTTTAAAAGACATCTTTGGGAGTGTCAGTGAACCAGAACAATCGAGGGAACATACCAGGAGGAGGAGATGTACTTTGTAATTTAGCTGATCTTCTCAAATTCACGGATGTTTGAAGCAGAAACATTTAATCTCCTGAGATTGCAACTCATCTGTATGAATAGCAAGACACCTTCGATTCTGATATGTAAGACTATAGATATTGTTATTTTTCAATAAATAAAAAACTACACAATAAGTAATTATGCTTTATTCAGGCAGAGTGATACAATCCAGACAAAAGGGAAGCAAATTTTCCCCTCCACACAGACAATAGGCATCCTGCTTGGCCACATCCTTTAATCCCAGCCCTGAAATTACTCACTTGTGAAAGCTTCTTAATTGTGTTTAACTACGTAGGCTTTACCATGTGGAGACGTAGGCTGTAACACCAGTAAGCAGTTAGGATCATGACACTCGTTTCCATTGTTCTCCAGATATTTGGGAAAATAAACCTGACAGCTAAAATAGCCCCTGGAATAATTGCAGCTATTAGAGCCATTACCTACCCAAATTCAGGTATTTTTGGACTGAGGAAAGTCTTGTTTCACGGGTCAGTTGAGCCAAGCAATTAAATTGGAAGAGCAACTTTGGTTCCTATCGAGTACCTCTGTCTACCTCACTGCGTGTCTGTTGGCTGATGTACAATAAGTAAGGTAATTTGTATGCAAAAAGAAATTAGAGTACTAATTTTATTCCCATGTTGAATACCCACTTCTGCGTTATTTTGATTGCGGGAATGCTGAAGAGCTAGAATAGGTGGTAAAATGAGCTACCTTGTAAAAACCGAGATTAGGATTTAAATTATTACAGATCCATGAGAACTGTCATAGCACAGACTTCTGTTACGCTTTTTATGCTAGTCTTACCATTAAGTTTTTTTCCAGCCATCTGCACTTGGGGAATATCGACTAATGTTTTACATTACCTTTAGCTAGAAACTGAGCTGATAAAGAATAATTACTTGATTTGCTATTACATCTCTGGTAAAAAAAAAGAAGGAAAAAATAAGAAAAAAAGAATCTCAATAAAGAAGGATTCATGCTTCAGTTCTTTTCTACTTGCTTCTCCTCGATTACTCAGGAAAACTTTTTTATCTCCAGCTTTTCGATTTGGGTTCCTGGCAGGGAATCTCACAAGATTCCCACACTACTGGAAATAATATTTTATGTACTAAAGTTGAAAAAGGATAACATGTTCTGCCAAATAACTAGTACAAACTTCTGACCTTTGGAACAATAACAGACATGATATTTGGAAATGTTAATTTTACCACGGAAGTTCAAAATGAAGTAAAAAAAAAAAAAAAATTGTCTTGATAGACTTTATTGGACTGGAACTGTGTCCTTACCTGATGGTCATTTTTGAGAGCATCGTATATTGTCTCTCCAGCAGTTGCAGTGGAATGACTTTTTGATGTTAAGAATAGTTGCTTTTCAGATCTGGGCTATCCATTCCACTGATACCAGGCACAGCACCAAAAAAGTCTACAGCTGAGGAAATGTCAAATTTTCTCAGATTTTTCTTTGAAGGAAACACTGGAAATATTGTAAAACAACTTGGAATGGCCATTAAAGTCCTTTGGTACAACAAAGACAATTGTGCCATAAAGGGCAAGTGGTAAGGAGAACGGGAAGGAATAGCTGGAGAAAGGGAAGAAACAAAACCGCTCTTGTTTATTAGGAAGGAAGGAGAAAAGGACAAACACAAGTTGTGTGCCTGCATAGCTTTGATCTCATGAACTTACAAAACTGGACTGGGGGTAAGGAAGGAAATCTCCCGAGGCGTGTTTGAGACACGGCTGCTTCCCGGTGTCCCCGAGGGGGCCGGCATCACTGGAAATCCAGGTCCTGGGAGGACATGGGAACCAGCCCAGGTCCGCTTTGGAGAAACCCCACGAGACTTCGGAGCCGTGCAACTGCTTTGTGTTTAAGGCCGAGAGCCAAACGCGGGACGCCGGGCTTTCCGCCCTCGTGCTGGGCACCCGCGCCCGTGAGGTGAGGCAGGGGTGGGCTCACGCGCCTGGGGAACCCGAACCCACAGCTCCAGGCCTGAAGGAGAGGACTTTTAGCAGCTCGTGAATCGGGAAGGTAAAATATTCCGCGGGCTGTGAGGAAACGGTTGGAACGTACGCAACGGGCAGGAGTAACGGCGAAGAAACGACACGCTAACGTTGGGTGCCGTGACCGAAGCACGCCCGCCCATCGGAGAAGCGTGCCCCGTTCGATGTCGAAACGCGATGAGCGCAGAAAACGAGTTATTTCGGCTGTGAAGGCGGAACACAAGGCGCCGGTAGGAGAAACCGGCCCTGGGGGCGGCGGCCCTGTCAGGAGAAAGGGGCGGCGGTGCCACGCGCCGCCGCCTCTCCGCAGGGCGCGCGAGGCCGCCGCGCATGCGCCGCGCCCCTCCCAACCCTCGCGAGCCTTCCCTCCGCGCGGCTCTTACGACCCCGCCCTCTCCCCACCCTACCGCAGGCGGGCGGGGGGGCGGTGCTCAGCCGCAGCCCCGCCCTTTTCCCCTCCGCCCCGCCCCTCGCCCTTCTTGCTGATTCTCTGGGTTAAAGAGCCCGCTCTCGCGTTTTTCTGTCTGGGGAGGGGGATGCGCGGTGGGTGAAGGGGGCCGGGACGGCGGCGGTGCTCGGCGGCGGTTGCTGGTGGCGGCCTGCGGGGAGCGAGCGAGCGGGCCGGGCTCCGGGCGCGGGGCGAGGCGAGGCGAAGGATCCTTTGGCGGGCCCGCGTCGCGAAACTCCTCACCCGCCCGCGTCGCTTTGTGCGGTCGCGGCGGGCGGAGCCGCTCGGCGTAGGGGCCGAGCGGGCGGGCGCAGGGAGTCCCGCTCCGGCCGGTAACTTCCCTCAGCCCGCGCGGACTTCTCCTCACGGCGGGGCCGCCGCTGCCGCCGCCGCCCGGGCCCGCACGATGGGGAACGGCGCCGGCCGCCGGGGGAACGCGCCGGCGGGAGCCGGCGCCACCTGCCCCGAGCGCTGCTGCTGAGCCGGCAGCCGGAGTGCTCCCGGAGCGCCGCGGAGGAGCCGCCCGCCTGGTGAGCAAGCCAGCCCGGCAGCGGGGCACCGCGCCCGCCCCGGGGCCTGCCTGCCTGCCCTCCCCGCCGGCCCCGCTCCCCTCTCCCCGCCTCGGCCTTCTCCTCTCCCCTTCCCCGCCCGGGCCCGCCGCCTGCCCCGCGGCGGTGTGTGTGTGTGTGTGTGTGAGGCGGCGCGGCCTCCCCCGGCCCCCGGCGGGCCCCCGGCGCCGGGAAAGTTTCGGGGCGCGTCCCCGCCCCGCCACGGGGCAGCGGCGAGAGGGGCCGCCCGTGGCGCCGGGGCCGGGCTCCGGGCCGGGGCCGGGCCGTCGTTGGCGATCGGGAGGGCGGCGGGAGCAGCCCGGGCGGGAGCTTCGGCTGATCGCGTTGTGTTGTTGTGTTCGGTTGTTCCCTGCTCGCCTGGAGGCATCGCCCCCGCCAGCTGTTCTGAGGAGTTTACGGACCGGGAGGAGCAGAGTAATAGAATGACCTCTCCTGTGGACCCCAAGATTAAACAGGCTTTGCGAAAGAAACCATCGGAAAGGACTGCGGAGGTAAGGGGGCTGCGGCTCTTTCCCCTCGGGGTCTTTTTCTTTACTTTTTTTTGTTTTGTTTTGTTTTTCCTTGGCGTAAATCTGGATTCCGACAGGCTGCTTCTTGCTCGGTGCCGGGGTTCGAGGTGTTGGCGTGCCACGCACGACCAGGCTGGCGCTCACAAACTTCTTCTGTGTAGAGTGGGGTTATTTATTTATTTCTGTTTTCCAAAGTTGGACCTCTGGAGACCAACAGCGTTTTAAACATCCAGCGACGCGCTGGATGCAGACGTAAGGCACTTTATGAACTACTTCAGGCAAGCTGTAGGAAGAAGAAGAGGCAGATCACTGAAAAGTAAAATTATGCATGTTTCAGTGAGGCAAAACTTCTGGGAAAAGTTAGTGAGCTGAAAGACTTTGCTTACCTGTACAGTGATGCAGATTTAAACAAAACCAAACTAATTACGCTTCGCAGACTTCATAAAGAGAATGTTTCTCCAGCGAGTGGGAGTGTAGAAATGTGCGAGGCTGGTTAGTGACAATAAAACGCATTTTCCAAATAACTGCCTTCTCTGTCCCTTCCCCGCAAGCTAGTCTGTAATCAGCCATGTATTTTTGGGAATGGTAATATCATGGAGCATTAATTTAATAACGAAATATGCTTGATAGCATTTGCATTTCACTGAAAAGCTGATTGCAGTTTGTTTGCTTACCCTAGCCTTTTTAAACTTGTTTCCCTTACTGTGATTTTTTTTTTTTTTTTTTTTTTTTTAAAATGTGCTCAAGAATTAGTGTTATGAAATGATACGCTCTTGAGATTGTCCCTTTGAGACCGGGAAACATCTGTTCTCCCTTGATACTTCATGGAGAGCACAATGTCCTGCCTGGTCTTCCTTATAAGTTAATTATGAAAAGGCTGCTCAGGGAGAACTGCTGCAGAGACTGCTTCAGAGTATGTCCTAGCAGGACAGAGACCCCAATTCCCCTTCAAGTCAGCCTTGTAAGTGGCTGAAGTATATGTTTAGTGCCAATGTTTACTTGCCTTGGGATATCTGATACATTCCTCCTTGTGTCTCTGCTCCCTAAATTAACGATGAGGCAGTCTCTCTGTTGTTTCTGTTTTCTTATTTTTATCACTCCTCTCTTGCTTCAGACTTTTCTTTCTTTCTCTTCAGCTGTAGTCTTCAGTTAGCAAAATTCCTTTGCTGGTGTGGTTTGCAGTGTTGGGCAGCTGGGTTCATCACAGAAGTGTCATTCATGAGCTAGCATACCGTGCTGGCTCGTCACGGGTTTGACTTTGGGCAACAGGTAATCTGGCCTGGCCTGGCCTGAAACATCTGCCCACTGCTGCTTCTTGCAATACTGATGTGTCACGGCTGTGTATGGCTTTTTTGTTCTTTTTTTTTTTTTTTTTTAAGACATCCCCAGTTCCACCCCCCCCCCCCCCCCCCCCCCAGCAATTGTCATGAAATTCTTTAGGGTTGTCATCTTATTTTGGCTAAAACCGCCTTAAAATAAGTATTTCACTTAACTTTGTGATGTTAAACTGTCAGATATCATGATGTCCAACTGCACTGGACCGTGCTCTTGGGTTCATGTGGATCTGTGCAGATTCCCATTGAGGCTGACATCAGGGTTGTGTGCAGGTTTGAATTTGCCAAGGTATCTCAATTGTGGAAAAAAAAAAAAAAATCTAATCTTTGCTAATCTAACTAATGGTACTTCTAAAATGGTTTTTAAAAAAAAAAGTAATTCCCTTGTTAATCTGGCCCTTTTTTGGCAGGCATTTAGAGACACTGCACAGTGAGACTACTCGTGATTAAAGTTAAACGTGTACTTAAAACTTGGCAGGATTGGGTCCTCTGTTCTTGTTGCCTGTTGCTGAGTGGATAATTACAGTCAAATCACTTTTGTTTTCTTGGGGTACTTTTGTTTAATATACATTCAGAAACTAACCTGATTGCAAGAAAAGCACTTCCCTGTTTCATTAGCATGGTGTATCTGGGGGTCCCCTTTCTGGATCTATACTACCTGTTCAGACACAAAGCAAAAAATTGAACCTCCCCAGCGTGGCCGTTCTCTGCCAGATTTCCCAAGCATATGCTCTGAGATGTGATGACAGATGGATATAGGGTGATAAGGGAACTGGAGGAAGCAATTGCAATGTTAATTTTTTTTTTTTTAATTGTGCTAAGCATCCTGACTTGTCAACTTTCTTCTGTAGGCTGCAAGACTTTGGTCAGGGCAGTCAAAACCTGCTTAGCACAGCCCTTAGGGTCAGACCCCAGTTTCGGGTGTCCCTGTGCAGAGTGTACGAGCTGGTGACTCCTGTCTTGAAGTATCCAGTTGTGCACGGACAAAAAGTGTGGCTTCACTTCTCCCCTCCTACTCTCGTAGAAAGGTATCATCAGCCCCTCCCACATCAAATCAGCTGCATGGGGCTGCTTCTATACTTCAATGGCATTTTTATACAGGAAAAACCCCCAAATTCCCCAAACCTTGATTGACATTTTATGATGAGCCAAAGCTGCTTGACCACGAGTTTCAATAGCTTTCAGTCCCTTTCTGCCCCCCTCTCTGTTTCTGTTCCTGCAGTTTATATGGGCAGTTTACCTGGGTATTACAAATTACAGGGTTGGGGCTGTGCTGATGAGTAGCATGGTCTGGTGCTTCATAACTATCATGTGTACAGCAGTCTCTGGAAAAATACAGATAGATAATCCACATGTCAAATTTTGCGTATGAGCAGTACTATTATCCATATGATTTTGATTTTTAGGACTTTTTCTTGACCAAATGTTTTGATTTGTATGATCTGAGGAACTAAGCAGGGAGATATTAAAATATTTCTATAATTTACTTATTTTGGGGAATTATCTCAACAGCTTGCTCAAGTAAAAATTTTAATTCTTGATGCTACAAATATTTTTGTTTGGAAAAATCTCTGTTAGGGCAAGTTTTCAGTGTTGTGGTAACATTCCAATGTTTGCTAATTGTTTAAGTGTATAAGTTATGCATATTAGACAAGTACACACTTGATTTTTTTTTTTTGGTTGTTGTTGCTCAGATACTTCATGTGCTATAATCTTTAATTTATTTGGCGGAGGGAATTATTTTGATGAACTCCTAAAGATTGTAGCTAACAGTTAATGATGTATACATTTTTATGTAATTGCTGTTCTGTTACTCCATTTAGAAACTTACTTTGGTACTACCCAAATCTGAGAAATCTTGAAATTTTTTCTTTCTTTTATTTTCTTTATTCCCTCTGCTCCAGTGCATCATAAAATTGTACAGATATGTGATGTAAGCTGGCCGTTCTTGTGGAAAGTCTTTCAGAACGTTTGCTCGTGGACTGATACCCATGTATGTGGCAGATTGCCACGTTAGGATGCGAGTCCCACTTCAGTAAAACTTAAAGACTCATTGGTTACACAGATTGTCTGTGACCATATACTGACACTATATATAAATCTGTCTCTCTCTCGGGTTCAGCCTGAAAGTGCAGAATTTGTAAGGGTTCTCCCAGATGTTAGTTTCGATAACAGATTATCCAAAGAAATCGTTTCTTCTGTATGCGCTGTCTTGTCAGATAGAGGAAACCTTTGCAGTAATTGGACACTTAATCACTTTACCAAAAAAAAAAAAAAAATCATACCTATATTTAAACTATAGGATTTCATACACTTGTTTAATATTTTAATATCTGCATTTGTCTTCCAGGCTTATGCTGATGTTTGTGTGGTGGTAAATGTGGGAGTATTTATACACACAGGTCCTCCAGTTCTTGCAGGTTGGGAATATGGGATTTACGTACTTCCATGCAGTGTTTTAGCTTTGTCTTGTATATCATCCTGCCTGTTTCTTGTGTCACAGGTGGGAATATTAAATTAGTAATTTGGGAATATTTTAATAGAAGGAAATCATTTGTTCAAAGCAGTAGGAGGGAAGGATGAATGTTTATGCTGCTCTGCATGCTCTCATTAAAGGTTTAATTTTTTGAGGCCCAGAATTCCTTATCAGATCCATACAAAGGCTGTGATGTTAGTCTTTTGGGGAGTGGTTTAGTGCCTACCACAGATAAGGTCTCAGTGGTTGATAGGGCAAAATAGCAAATGATTATGCTCCTTTTTCTTTCTCTTTCCTTCCCCCTCCCTGTGAGTGTGCTCTCTGCCATTTTTAATGGGTCCTTTTCCCAACGTAGTCTTCTTTTAGCTCTTCATGACTTTGTTCTAGACAGTATTTCCTCTTCGTGGTTCAGAAAGCTTTGCCTTTATTGGACTTCAAAGAGTTTATTTTTATACTCTAAACTCTTGTATTTTCCTAACTTTGTCTTGTTTCAGTAATTCTTGATTAATGTTAATTCAACGTCATTTAGCAGTACTAACTCCTCTTTCTCTTCCTGTTCCCTTTTTATTAATACAGTGGAAAGAGAAAAAAAACCTGATTTGCACAACTGTGTCATAACAGGGTCTGCTATTTGGAGTGTGTATGTGATACTTCCTGACAGCTTATATATAGAGAAATAGATCTGCATGAATCTAAATCATGCACAAATAGTACATTGATGGGCATTATAAAATGGCTGTAATAAATAAAATAAATTATTGCTGACAGCATAACAAAGGCACTCTTGTACTGTAGCACAGCTGAGCCAAACAGAGGAGAACATCTGCTTCTTGTTTCCAGAAATAGCTGGTATTTTGAAGTGGGTTTTTTCATCCTTTTAATAATTTTCTGTAAACTCAGTAGGTGAAACAGGGGATTAGCCTTTGTTAAAATCCATTGTTTCTGTAGTTTGCAGTGAGCTTTTAGGACTGTTGAAGTAACTGTGGTTTTGTTTTCAGATAGCTATTTATCGTAATCAGAATTGTAGAATCACTACAAAAATCTAGATGCTTGCAGTTATCTTAAAGCTGAAAAGAAATTTGTATTAAATGAAGTTACAGATGCTGGTTTGTGTTTAATAAAAATTCCTTACTGTTAGTATGTGGGCCTCCAAAACAGGGAAAAAGGAGTGATGGAAACCTGACTCCTGCCATAATTTTCTACTACCTAACCTCTATCTTACATTTTCATTCCCCCTTTTTTTTTGTTAGTCATATATTCTTTTATAGCTGACGCTTTCTAAGACTCTGTCATGCGAGTAAGAGTTCTGGAGCTCAAACTGAAGATGACCAGCACTTACCTGGTGTAAAATACTTGAGATTTTTCTGTAGCTCTGTGCTTCGGTGTCTTTGCCAGCAGGCCTCCCCAGACTGTATATCGAAGATGAACTGAGCAGTGCTACGTAACTTTTATCCCTTACACTGCAGAGACTTGGTTCCGTCTTTGCGTGTGACTGGGCTTGGAAGTTGGAAGAGACCTTTAAAGTCAATGTATTGGTTATCACTGGGTGATAACCAAAGTGATTGCGAACACGTACTGGCCTGCCTGCAATTTACTACTAATAAATGCCTGGCTGGGTCATTGTGTACCTTATGCAGATTGCCTTTCTGTACTCATATGACAACAATTATTATTTACAGTTACAAGAATGTAAAACCTTGTAATATAATTATGAATACTTTATAAGCAGTCTTGTGAAGGCGACAGTTACAGTTTTATTTTTGTTCTGTACAATTGAAAAATCAAATGCAGAAAAATCTGTTGTTTTATTAGCAAAAATGTTGAGTAACTGCAGCTTTAGAGAAAGACTTGAGAGTGCACGCACTCCCGTCCTGTGTGCTGCCTTGTTGATACCATATTCTATCAGCATCTTTCTAAGACTAGAAAATACCTAGAATTGTGAGGTTTTCTTAAATATTAGATATGTCTCTTTAAATAAAATGTGTTGTAAAGCTTTTTTTTTTTTTTTATAGCCGTCTAGTAAAATTAAAGTTCTGAACGATGGTACCTGAGGAGTGATGCATTGGATATCATATTGGTGGCTGCAGCTCTTCAGATTATTTGAGTATTATTCATAAGCAGAATGTAGTTTCTTTGTTAATGAAGCAAGTCCTGAAATTCTTTTACTTTTAATGAAACAGTAATAAACCTTCTCTCTTCCTCCTGCACTTCCCTGCCACATAGCTTCCAGTTCAAGGTAAAACAAAACCACATTTTTTTCCAGGCTGCTCATTAATTTAATGTATTTTAAGCTCATGATAAATACAGCGTTGACAATCCTGGAGGATTGTCTGACAAGCCTTGGAGCTTTGGGAGAGCTGCGTCTCTTCAGCTGCCAGCTTGATGAGTTAGGAAGTTTTTAGTGCTTACATTTTCCTCTATTTTGTCTTGTAAGAGTGCTTTGGGTGGGTAGTTGTCTCTTATTATTCTATTTCTTAATACAGTGTAGTATCGTGAATCTTCATCTCAATTAGACCTGTGGTTTTCCTGTAATAAAAAAAGCCAAGCTTGCAAACTCTTGTACTACTCACTAAAATGCTTCTTGATAATTCATCTTCATAAACTTTGTATTTGTGCCTTGTTTTCTGAGATGATCAAGAATGATGTTCTTTGATAGACATGTCTCAATCCTCTATTAAAAAAATTCAGACCAATTGATGCATGTTTGCTGGTAGTTGGTCAGTCTTACTGAGCATCCCTGGGAAACCAGTGTAGGTAAAATGTGCTGTCCCCCTCCCCGAGACTGGGCAGGGTCAAATCTCTCTTCTGGGTAATTAAAATTAGCCTCCTTTTGCATTATTAATCTGTGGCTGATTGTAGGACTGATTCTGGATTCATAAAGTCTTACTTAAAATCAGTGGAATTTGGCTGTTTTACTACAGTTGTTCTCATTGCCATGTGGACACGGCTCCACGCTTGTGACGTACGGTCGATTTGCCTGTTTCTTGGCCAGAAGTACTCAACAACCTGGCATGTGTTTCAGTACCCAAATAATTCAGATTATCACTAGTTGGAACCTTAAGTACAACACACTTTCTGAAGCTGAAATCAACCTTAAATTAGTTGTGCTTAAAATCCATCTGTTGTTTCAAATGAACCAAAATACAATATTGGAGCATTTACCAGTTTTTAACCAAATGTTAAAATATGTAAATATTCTGCTATAAGAGCGTCAATGTCTGTCTTAGGAGGTTTTTGTTTGTTTGCTTTTGGCCAGTTTTTTTGAGCTTGTTTTTGTTGTGCTTTCAGCAGCAAGATTGAATGTGTTGCTCATATTAGTCTTTTGATTATTTATGTCTCGGCGACACAAATAACGTTATGTTGAGCCTTGGACAAGGTACCGTGTTCACAGAGGAGGGCTTCTGGTTTGGCTGTTCTGCAGCTGTTGTCTGTCTGGAATACCTGCAAGGAAACTTTGCTAGTGGTTCGCAGGAATAAATATTTTTTCCAGCTTTCTTAACAATTAAGGCCTGTTGACTTCGGTCAAATATAGATTCATGGTTCCAACCAAGTAAATCAGGTTTCAGGGCACTGTTCTAGCTTCGAGTACATATACTGGCTTTACTGAAATGTCATTGAAAAATAGGTTTTTCTTAAATTTAGAGTCTGTCTAACAAAGTTTCCTTGTTGAAAAAATTTAATATTAAACAAGTAGAGAAAATAGCATGAATGTTGCTGGACGGGTGAGTTTTGTTTTTAGAGTCTGTGTCTGTATTAACCCATATTGTGGGTAAGGATGTTGAAGACTGTCCCGGAAAGGAAGATTTGGTCAGGAGTGAAAGGAGTAAAAATAACTCGGATGGAAACAGGGAGACATTGTGATGCCTAAGGTGCCCTGAAGTACATGTATGAATTCTCCTGATTAATTATTTTCGCAAGAGCGTTATTAACCAAAGCTGGGGAAAAAAAAAAAAAAAAAAAGTCAAAACCAAACCCACCAAAAAAACCCTCCCCAACACCATTTTCTTTTTTGTCTTTCAGGTTGGGTGAAATGCCAAAGAAAGTAAACTTGTAATGAAAACTCAGAAAAGTAGATTAGGCTGAGTTTGTTGTTCATCACCTAACATAGTGCTAATAACCTAGGAACATGCTTACAGTTCTTCCACCTAATAGCTGTGACTTTATGGTTTCTGATCTCCCTGGCAGCTGAGGTCAAATCATGGCTTTTTCATTGGTTAAATAAATGTCTGGTGCTTGCATCATTATGGTGTAAAGTAATCAGCATTACTCCTGGAAGTGTCCCAGTCATTGGCTTGGTGCGATTTGTTAAAACTGATTATGGTCACGCTGGTTTTTAAAGCATCTCTTTTAAATACGGGTCTCTGAAGAGTCACTGGGACTGCATTGCTGCTGCTTTCCCCGGCATGGACAGAGCCTGGGATTTTTGTTTGCAGTGACACTTGGACCTGCTTCTCTAAACCAAACATCTCTGTACCTGCTGGTATGAATCTTGGCAGACTTTAACCTCTACCTGTGCCGGTACTCCACAGCACAGTATCTTTGTACCTCTTTGGCCTTGTAAGAGCAGAAGTGTACAGATGTTGCTTCTGTGACAAGTGATGCTTTTTGGTTTTGTGTACAGAATTGGAAGGGTTATTATAAATTAGCTGCCCTGGCCCTTTCCTCCAACCTGTTTCACTCGGCTCAGTAGCCAGCCAGAACCAGCTGAGTTTGATGCTTCGTTTTCGATTCCCAACTGCTGCTCTTGGTCATGACTAATGCAAATTCCTTCATGTAGTGTAAAGTCTGCTATACAGAACATGGATGTATTAAAGAGAAGATCAAATTACAGTGCGCTAATAACTCTGTGGACAATGGCTCATGTGTATTGGCATTGTTTGCAGAAAGTTCAGGGTTTATGCTTAGTGAGTCACTAAGTTACACATGACAAGGTGAAAAGCCGTTCCACCATCCTTGTTTGTCTACTGGATGTAATTTCCAATTCTGATTCATTAAAATGAAGTGGTGAGTAGGAATGTGGTTCTGTTACGGGATACAAGTGAATGGGTATCTCCAAGCATTGTCTTGGCCTTTTGAAATGTGTAGTGCTCCTATGTCAAAGTGCTAGTCCAGCTTACCTGAAGAAAAGAGTGCGTAGTTAGGTCTAGCTGAGACAGAACTACAAGTCTGAGCTTCAGGGAGCTTGAGGGATGATATTTATGAAGCTGGTCTTGTGACCTTGAGCACTTCTTGTGTCTAAAACTCAGTGGAGTTGTTGAATCTGAACATCCTAATCAAGTGTAATGAACATGTGGTATCTCTTGTGTGTGTAGTTACACAAAAAAGTCAGAGGCTATTGCCTAATCTTACTTGCTCCTGCTTGTTGGGATTCATTTGAAGGAAGCAGGGCCGCAACAAAAGCTGTAACAAAACATTTTGGTTTTGTAATTTGCGCGTCAGCGTCGCTTACTTTCTATGACTGTTCTGTGCCTGCATGTGCGTATGTATGGGTGTCTACTGCACACCTTATGTATATGGTTTTTAGGTATCTTTTCTGGAAGTTAGATATAAAATAAGGATTTTAAAGGAAATTATATTCTAAGACACTCTTGTACGTATGAATCTTGTATGGGAGGAAGAAGGATGATTGTGGTCTCCGTGTGTTGCTAGTTCCGCTGCAGAGCTCTCTAGATCAGAGGGTGCTCGCGGGAGCTCTGCTTCCAGACCTGGGGGAGGAACGTCCCCTGGTTAGCGATGGCAGGCAGCGATATCTTCACTAGCCTTCCCTCTGGAAGAGCTGTCCTCGGCCTAAAAGAAATGCTCTTGAGTACTTTGTGTCGTGCTTTAAATGTGTCCAGAGTCTGGTATGTGTAGGAGCAGCTTTATTCAAAACCTCTGTTACCAGGTGTGGTTTGATCTCTTTTTATTGCTCTTTTTTGTTTTGATTTTTAAGCTCCTCATTCTGTTATAATCCTAATACAGAGATACTCGAGCTCTGGTTTCATTAGCGTTGTGCCTGTTGATTCAGTGCTGGTTGTTGGTTAAAGGAATTTGAGAATCTGGTGTCAGTGTAGGTAAGAATATTTAATCAAACATCTCCAGAATACATCAAGTTCCTAGTCTTCCTGTGAAATTATTCTCAGAGGACAAACTCTTCTCCAAGTCTCTCACCCTTCACTCCTCTTTCCTTCACCTCAGTTCAGAAAGTGCAACTGGGAGGTTTGGTGTCGCAGCCTGATCTCTGACAAGGGCCGGTTGTATTTGGAGAAGGATTTTGGTGCTGGTGCCCTTGAGGCACGGCGTGCAAAAAGCTCTCACCACCTCGTGCTTTTGGTCTACCTCAACAGCAGCCCCCAGGAAGAGCTCCCACGCCACGGCTTGCCTTGGTAGGAGGTTCTGGTGGTCGGTGGGGGACTTGTTCTCTTGGGCTGGTCTTTCTGGTGCCTCTGCTTTGACTTGGGCTGTGGCAACACAGGTGTGTACCTGCCTTCAGGTGCCTTGGTGTGCAGCTCCTTTCTCTGTAGCAGCAAGCTTTCAGGGGACTACCAGGGTGTCCTGCAAGGGATGCGCATCCTTCCTGTTCTTTTTATTTATTTTTTGTTCCAAGAAGCTGCCTTTAGAAGATGCAGTCAGTGGTTCTAGGGTTTTCTGGCCTGACAATATAGTTGTCAACAAGGCTTTTGTATCTGGGAAGTTATTGTAAAACAGAAACTCGCTGTTTTCACTGCATGGTTGTCAGAGCATGCTAGAAGCTTGCACAGATAGTATTTATGGATCTTTTTCAAGCTGTTGGCCAGAGTAACTGTAACTAAAGAACAGAGATCACAGCAGCTTGCTTCGTGATAATCTTCACAGTAAATGTGGGATTTAGGGCTCAACGGATGTGATTTTGCAGACTAGGTCATATGTTATTATTGATCAAATATTACGAGGCCTAGTTCTCTAAACTATGATGATACGGTGGTGGTAAATTTAGCTTGGAGGAGGTTGAAAAATGACTCCCATTTTCTGAACATTGCTGTCACGGAAGACTCTTAATGCTGCAGAACAGCTGTGGGGGTCTTGCATGCCGACAAGCGTGCCACAGTAGTTGTCAGCAAGCAGATAGCGACTGCAGTGTCTCCTTGTTTGTACTCCAGTCTGCTAAGGTCAAGCTGGTGATCAGGCAATGTAGTACCTGTAACTTTCCAGTATCAAGCTCGGTTTGGTTCTTTTCAGAAGGTAGTAAGACTTTTGCGTCATATGAACCTTAAGCCTTGTTAAAGGAGCAAATGAAGTTAGTGTCAATCAGGGTGGCTGTTTCCCAGTGATCTTCCAGGGAGCGTGTGAAGTGTTGTTGCTCTAAGATTACTTTTCCTATCCTTGCTTCCAATTACGGTTCCTGAAAAACTGGTTTTTTCATTTTAATGGCAGCTGTGACAGCTCTGAGAGTGAAACCAGAAATTATGATGGAGTCCTAGAATTCTTTATTGGAACTTACTTCCTTTAGTATATACCTTTCCCCATGCAGTGGGATCATGCCTTAGTTTCATCTGCGGAGTGGTAATTTAACTAAAAGTTTTCACTGAATTAAAATTTAAATATGTAGTGTAACATTTTTCTAAAAAACAATTTTCTATTGTATTATCTGAATTTAAACAGTGAAGTTTGGGGATGGCTTAGGCAGTAAGGGTGTGTTATACAAAACTCTTCATCTGAGCTAAAATGCAAGCCCAGTGCCTTGTTACTGACCTGGCAATAGGAACTCCTTGGAGATAGTAGAATAGTGAAGAAGGGCGAGAAAAGGGTGTGGAAGGAGGTGGGAGAGAACTGCAAGTACACTTGGCATTCAGAAAAGTTGCCAAATGGAAGAAAAATACATTTCTACTTTTGTTCTCCAAAACCACAAAGGATGGAGGGCAAGCAGTCAAGATGTGTAGGTGTTAAATTCCTCATAGAAACAGTATTAAAGCTCCAAAATACTGTAGTGAATAAAGAAGTCATTGTAAAAAAAAAATAACTTTTTAAAGAAAATCTCTTTAGGTAGTATACCAAAACTTATGTTGTATAAGCTTTATAGAGGAGTTTTTCTGTAATGTTTATTTTGACAAAACTGATTCTTGTGTCATTTTGTGTAAAGAGAACTGGATATCTGTTTACAGCACAAATAAATAGTAAGAAAATAATACTCAGTCTTAATGAACTTGTACGTGTATATGCTGTGGGAGGACGCTGGGGTGAAAGTGCCCAGGTATTGCCCACTTGTCAGGCACCGCTTCTGAGGAGCAGAAGGAACGAAGCCAAATATCTTTAAGCAGTTGTCTAAGCATCCCTGACACACTGGTGTTTCAAGCATCGATCTACATGCTGCTGGTGTTTGCCCCGTGACGTAGCACTGTCCAATAACCCTTGTATGCAACTGTGCTTATACTGGCATCACAAGAGTGTAAAGAGCTGGCAGTCTTAAGGTGGAAACAAGTCTGTTGGCGTTAAAAGGTGGCTTGTGGTGGTCTTGGCAATGGCAAAAAATCTGTGTACTTCCGAGGACCATGCATTCTGGATAAACTTCCAGTTTGCAGGCTTTCTCCCCACTCCCCCAAGCATGTGCAAAGATTAGTTTTCATCGAGAAGTGTATTGGACAGCACACCTATAAAGGACGTCCGGAGCTCTGATGTCCTTTCTTGTAAGAGGCCTGCTGTTACCATAAAATGGTTTTGCTCGTGCTAGTATTGCCAGACGAGCTATTTCTAAAACTAGGAGGTCTTCTTGTTCAATGACCTCAGGCTTAAAATATAGAGGGTTTTCCTTTGTTTAATGAAACTCTGATATACCCTTCTTCCTCTTTTGATGATTTCAATACAGTATTTTGGAAATACCCTTAGTTCAGGGAAGCACGCACAAATTACTTAGCATTCTGCATCTGGTTTCTCTAGGTTCCTTAGCTCTGCTAATTATTGGTTATCTTTTAGCACATTAAGAGAGTCTAGCAAATTCTTGCCGAATAGAACAAAAATAACTGCCTTAAGGGATTCTCTCTTTGTTATCTTTTTGTGCCTGATTAAAGCATTGACATTTAAGCAGCCTGTCCTCCAAAGGCTGATTAATAATGAGCCTCAAATGTTGGTCCTTTTGGTCTGGAGGGAAAGAATTCTTGTGGTGTTGCGTTGTGTTGCAGGCACATACAGTTTGGCCTTTTGGCCAAATATGAATTCCTACAAAGAGATAGTTCCAGAGCTGTTGTAATGTTTTTCACCTTGGCAATTTGCTTTTGAAAGAGCTGGAGAGCGAGGTCTGCGTTTGTAAACTGTACTGTGTATTTAGCGTTAAAAGGTGATGGGATCACTTCTGCTGTTTCACATTGATTCTGGGAGGTTTTCTATGCTCTTGTCACAAAGGGTTGTGTTTGCCAGTGGCCACTCAGTATTGTGGGTTATCTAGGGAAGATATTCTACTTAAATCTGATTTACTTTACCCTACGTTCTCAGGGTTCTGTGTAACATTGTCCAGCCTACCGTAGGCTGCATTGGTTTGGCTAAGTAGAAGTGGTCTTTCCCAACTGTTGCAGAAGGAGTTTCTGTTCCTGTTTCCCATTTGAAGTAGGAAGGAAACTGGCAGTCCTAGGTTAGACTACTGACCTCCTGTCAAATATATCTGTTACTTCCATTTGTGTTGGATGGTAAGGCTTCCTTCAGCAAACTCTTCCATAGATGCCATTATATGTGGCTTACAAGATGCTTGGTGGAGTCCTCAAAATGTGCTGGTTCTTCCTAACTGATGGGCAGTCTTAGTACATAAATTAAGGGGCATAATCCATCCCGTGTGATCGTTAGGAAAGATCTCTTAGTTTGCGTGTCTGTGCTAGCCTACCATGTCAGCCTGATTTCTGTGCCATTGGGTTGCACTTCTGGGTGGAGTTGACAGCTCAAGAGAAGAACTTTGTTTTGTTTTGCTTTTCTCCCTTATGCACATTAGCTAAAAAAAGGGGATTATGCAGTATAGCAGACCTGTAGTTAAGAGATGCTGCATAACCAGTCAGAGCTGATCACAACCATATTTTTAAGAAAAGCAGAGAATTTCCCTTGCACTTGGTTTAGGTTTCTCAAAACCAGTAAATCTGGCTACATAGAATTTGGAGGTCATGGAGTTCAGTGTTTAGAATCACTAACAGTAATGTTGCTTTGATTTTTCCCAAGCTCTAGTCAAACCTTTTTTTTTTAATGTATTTTTATCTGAAATAATTATGTAGATCTCACAGTTGTGAATGCTTCTGTAATAAAGTGAGCTGCTTTAGGTAACAGGTCTTCCACTCCTGACACTTGTACAGAGCGTACCTAGTAAGTATTGCAGTGGACTAACTGCTTGAATGAGAGGCTAATACACTCTAAACGCACTGCTTTTCAAGAAAATGCAGCAAAGGTGTCTTAATTTTCAGCATTGTTGTGTAAAATGTCTTTAACTGCAATACCGGATGCTTTTGTTTCTCCTGGGGGCATGCACTGGGGTCTAGAATGTATGTTCTCTGTGTCTGTAGTCACAAGCATGACTGTCCAGAGATCGTGGTGTTGTAATCTTTTATTGCGGCATTCTGCTGCTGGGTCCAGGCTTTGCCTTTCATCACCTTTTACGAATCTTCTCCTTTAATGTGAGCTGATGAGTCAGAAGTCTGAGTCTTAAATTAGTGCATTGCATTGCTGCTTATAAACCGAACTTTGATACTCAGATTAAGTTTAGTATTAGGGTTTTGTGTTTTTTTTTTTCATCTTCAGTGAATAATGGTAGTCTTGCTCTCTGAAAGCAGAAGTCTTTTTAGATGAAACACCGATTTGTTTAAAAGCAGGTTTATTATACCTCCATAGAGGCTGTGGTTGAATAACACTGGAAGAGTGAGGTGTTGGAGGAATCTCTGGTGTGTTGCATTACAAATTAGTGTTGATGGTTTCATAGGAATGAGAAAGCTGAAATTGGCTTGTTTTGGGTTTGTATGCAAAGGTAATTACAGCCTCTAAAGTTTTTAGTCTTTCTAAGGATGGAATGGCAGGTTGAAGTAGAAGAGGTTTCTGTATCATCTCATACACTACAACCGAACCGAAGCAGCCCTTCTCACGTGTAATCAACTAGTACCTGTTTGATTCAGTACAGAGGTGGAGGAGGCCGTTGCTCTGCATCTTGTCTGTAATCCAGTGGATGCTAGTCATGATGTTTGTTGCACTTTGGGAAGCTGGGTGCCTGCAGGATTTGGAGCTAGAAATTCCTGAGTAACAATTTTATCTTGCGGTTGATTCAGTCCCTGGCAGTACACTTCTTTGTTGTTTCTCTTAATGTTGAAGCTGTTGAATTTCTTAATTAGAATTATTCCCTTTGTAAGATTATGCATTGATGATCAATTGTATTTACTAGGGAACTACACAGGTATCTGTACCTCTGATATTTATGTTGATTTCAAACTTGAAACCTGTTGACCTAGATATATGAATACGTATACATATTCATACAACTCCTCAGTTTGGATCCGTAAGCTTCGTTGTGGTTTATGGCACAGATATTGTTGAGAAGTACAAAAGTAGACCTTAAAGCAGTGGCAGAGTGTCAGTTTTTAGAGTTTTGCTGTGGTGATTTGCATTCAAATGTAGCAGTAGGGTAAATCTGGCTTATTTTTTTGCTACAAGCAAAGATGCTAAGACCTACTGATTACACTCTTCTGTTTGGTGAGGGATATATGTATGTTTGCCAACATATGGATACACATGTACACAGGCATGTTAGCATTTCTCTGCATGTGAGAGGCTATTGTAGCAGTTGTGGCAGTAGTAGAATTTAATTGTGGGAATCTGCATTGAGATAATTTACAACTTCTCTAAGGGATATAGCCTACTGTAAATTACAGTAACTTTCCTGGATTGCTCTATTTGGTAGTGCTTAGGTACTGTAATACCAGGATGCAGGAGGAATTACTGGTAAACATATTACTGTTGTCCTCTACAGGAATTCCTTTGTAGTTTGTAGTGGCATTATTATGAGAAAAAAATAGCTGGAGCTTGATTTTTCTTTTTCCTCCAGTGGTTTTATTGAAAAAGGTTGTAGGAGAGCTTTACTTTTGTGTGGTATTTTATTCTCTAATTATAATCCTATTCTCATGGTTTTTTCTAACGTGCTGGTGCATCGTCATCAACGTTGAACAGAAAACACAGAATATTCTAGCTGGAAGCAGTGTGGTGACTGTAATATTTTACTGATGCCCTAAATCATTTTGAGACAGTTTGTAGAGCTGTATTTCTGTCCATTAACCTAGATACTGAGTGGGTGACTTAAGCTACAATATTGATAGATCTTGTTTTGTCTTCACTATTATTTATTAAGCAGGACTTAATTTCCTGACAGACATGATCTTTGCTTTCTTGAATTCACAAAGAAATATGAAATTATATACTGTAAAAGCATAAATGTGCCATTATAAAAATAACAATATCCTTATCCATTTGTATAAAAATCTGACGATTAATATGGTGGAAACAAACTAGTAAAATGTTGTTATTCTGTTAGTCTTTCTCTGCCTGAGATACCTGTTGAACAGGAGCAGTAGTTATGGGACCTTGATAGTAACGTTCGCTTGCTGCAGAGGTACATTGGGCAAAGCATGATGAAAGTGAGTGAGGAAATACTTACAACGGAGTGTGTGTGTGTTAAACGTGAAACAACGGTTGCATAGTGCTTTATTTGGGGGCGGGAAGCAGGCAGTAATAGTTTTCAGAACAGCACATGTTCCTCCATTTGTATGTATGTATTACTGTTAGCTAGCTATCTGTCTGCCTGGTTATCTACCTACCTATCTCATCGTTGTATGTGGCTCATTCTTCCTTGCCATGTCTGTGAGACCCGTTTGTGTTTGGGTAGACAGGATTACCTCTGCCTCTGTGCCTGCCTGCAGCACCTATCCTGGAGCTGATCTTTTAGAACAGGAGCTCCTTTAGAGTTAACAGGATTATGTTTCAGTAAAAAAAGTACTTTGAATCTCCATTAGTAGCCCATGGAGCTCTAGTCCAAGAGGGAGGAAAGTGAACAAAAACTACAGCATTCTCTACAGTACAAGCAAAGTCATATATAGGTAATGAACTCAGACGTTCAACGTGACAAAGTTGCATACAGACATACTCCCAAGTTGTCATTACCGATAGGCATAGAATTGACCTTTGGATTTCATCCTGCACCTCCTCTCTCCTCATCCCCAGGTTTCTGTACCAAATTTCTTATTTAATAAGAATCTACCTTTTTTCTTAGCATTTCAGTGTTCTGACCTTTCCTACCACGATTCCTTTTTTTCTTAAAAGGAAATTTCAGACGTTGGTACTTTCTTGCCTGCTTCTCTTAAAAGAGCAGGGAGTTTCTTTGTGAATCAGGCAAGCTGGTATGTTTGGAGTTATGACAAAAAAGGGTTAACCGAAATATTGCTATGTGATAGATGCTTGTCTTCTGGAAGGGAGATTGTTAATTTTCACAAGTACTCAGCTGCTCGACTAGCAAAGTGTTGATTGAACTGGAAGCCTGAAATTGCCTGTTTTGCTTGTTGATTTTGGGCGACTTTTCAAGAGCCTGGCTAAGGAGGCTGCTTTTATGGTATTTGATCTCTTACTGAAAAATGTTTGGTATAAAATCCTGCTCTTTGGTAGATGTAAGTGTTGAGATTAATTTTGGATATTCTGAGCTTCCCATCTTATTGAACTCTAGGAGTTCAGTGTTTTCAAGGCAGCTTGCTTTTGGCTTTCTTTTATCAGCATATGAGTCTGAAAGATATTTTAAAACTAAGTAATGAGTGTCTGGGAACTTTTATGGTAATATTTTACTTGAAGATAACTTTTTCATAGCTGTACTTTTGTTCTGAACTGTGATAAGGGCTGAACTGTGCTTCAGATATTCAAAAGTCTCCGTAAGCTGCTTGCTTTGAAGCAATGACATTTGATGTTCCCGTCTCTCCAGTTCAGGGCCCTTGGTATTTCACTCTGCAAAATCAGCTTTTCCAAAGGAAGTTTCTTCTCTGGCGAAGTCACGGTTCCAGAAATGCTGACTCGGTGTGATGAAACAGCAGTAAAAATAATATAAAATTTCCCCTCCCTCATTCCTTTAAATGTTTTTCTTTCTACCAAAGTCTTATATCAACATAGTCCAGGGTTCTTAGGTGGAAGGTGTTTATCTGTATTGGGTGTGGGGAGCTATTGGTGAGTAGAGAAACTTTTTGTTTTATTTTCATGTAGAAATACTTTGCTTATGTGTTTCAGGTTTGGTGTTTTTTTTTTTTTAAATTTTCAGAAGTATTCTGCTGAATAGAGGTACTTCCAGTCTATAAATAAACTGTAATAGTGGTTCTAGAGCCTCTGTTCTTAAACAAGATCTGGCTTTTTCAAATTCTGTTGAGGATACTTCTGTTCCTAGGAGTAGAATGTAATTCTTAAGTCTGTGCTTGTAGCTCTGTGTGCATGTTATAAGGAAATATAAGGTAATAATATATAAGGAAACTGTATTAGCCCCATCGAGAGACTTGCTACTTCTGCAGGAAAAAAAAAAAAGGTAAAAATCCAAGCGTGCAAATGTTACTTCTGACAGTCTGCAAAAACAAGACCCAGATTTTAGTTTCCTATTTGTGGCTATACTGTTATTAACTGATGCTGTCAATTTTAATTGCTTCCTGGATTTACAAGAGATTGAAATGAAGTCCCTTTTTATCTCTTTTCTCCTGTATAAAGATACTATAATAACTAGACTGACATTTCCTCATTTGGAAAAAAACAGTACCTGTCATCTATATGGATAAATGTGAAGTTTAGAGTTTAGGCAGGAGTCCTGTGTTGTGGTCATAATATGGTCCGTAGCTGATGGACATGTGCACCAGGAGGTTGTGAACATATGAAAGATGATAAATCTGAGACATCAAGTTCTTGGTCGTTTGAAGCTGTTCAGTGGATCAGGTGTAGTGATCATCTGTTACAAAATCATAATAAAGGAATTATGATTTTTAGCAAGGTCCTAGGAGAACTCAGCATTGCTCAAAATGCCTATAGTGAGTAGACTGGCAACTGAGGCCAGAAAACCTTCTCCTGTTAATGTAGATGGAAAACTTCTTTATGGAATATATGCTGTTTTTTCTGAATAATAGAATATGGCTCTGAAGTAGCTGAACTAGTTTATTTTATACAAATGTTATTGGGTGCAGTCTCGGGCAGTGATTTAAGATCATGCAGGAGTTTGCTGCTAGTGTGCTCTATGAGAGGTAGTTTGATTGGGCTTTTTTAATTGGTAGTGTTTCTTAGATGGTATGATGACGCTTCATTCCTTATGAGTGCTACTTAAACTATGTGGTTCTCTGCAAGATACTTTGTTAAAGTCTTTTGAGAACATTTTCATTCACCTGACTGATCCATCCTTTCTCCTTCCTAATAGTGCCTCAATGCTTGTATTTAAATCTTTTTTTTTTTTTTTTTTTAAATGGCCTCCAGCTAAATAGGAGGATACTTCAAAGGAAATTGTTAGTCTAAGTGAAGAGTCCTGAGCTGATGTTCTTTTGCACCACTTGCACTTTCATTGAAGTCAAATGTTTATGCCCCTGAACAGGGAGAGTAAATAATTAGGATGGAGGAGTTGCTTTCTGGTTCATCTCATCATCTTCCTTTTAGCCAAGGGGCCATATGCTCTGCTATGCACTTTTAAATGTAGTTGACCGTTCCTCCCGCAAGTTTCAGGGGTATCTGATGGTGTGTATCATCTGGCTTCGGGTATGTAGGTTGGGTTTCTTGAACCAGCGTCACTAAGGTTGGTGAATTTGCTGTATAGATATCTGAATATGGAAAACGTGGATCAGAGAACTTAAGCATGTTTCTGTATTTTTATTTCTGGTATTACATTATCAGGAAAGAATTTGGGAGTACTATTTTTACAATTGGCCTTAAACAGAGAATAAAGGAAACAGCGCGGATTCCAGCCTTCAATGAAGTAACAGGAAGGGAAGCAATGAAAACCATAAACCATGCTGAGTAACATTTCCTCTCTTCTGCTACACCCCCCTAAGGGTGACAGAGTCTTTATTGAGCCTGACAGGATTCCTAATAAAAGATGCATTCAATCTGTATAAGGAGCCTGCTGAATCACTGTGAAGCAAGTAATGGCAGCAGGCTGGAGGAAAGCCTCCTAGGTACAGCTTACACAACCTGCTCTCCGTGCTCCAAGAATGACTTCTGCTTGCTTTACTGAAATCCAGGGACTTTAAATAACAAATTTAATACAGAGAAGTTCAGCCACTGTCCAAGAGCATGTTAAAATCCTTGTCCTGATAGCAAATGAGTGCTTGATTCTATTGGAAGTTTGTTTCCAGCCTTGTTTTCTGCTTGGTGCTTTCTGGTCAGAGCACTGAAGAGAAAGCAGCAGCTCTCTGTAACAAACAAATAAGGAGGCTGTGGCAGCTTTCAACCATGCAGCTTCCTTCCCTGGAAGATTTTGTACCTGATGGTCTTTCTGAATGTCAGTGGAATTTGGGAAGCTGTTACCATGCGGTTTAACTGTTTCAAAGGCAGAAATGTATGTCTGTTTCTTTTAAAGTATATTATCTGTAATACAGCTGAATCTGTAAGAGGTCTGTAGAAGATACTAACATTTTTGTTTGCTCTGAAGCATATAAAATATGCGTCCTGGCAACTGTCTTGTCTTACCTTGGGAAAAGCATGAATGCAAAATCTTGTCAGCTATCCTTTGCGCTTCTGTAAGAAGCAGGTTCTTGTATGTGAACCAGGGAATCCTGGGTGGCTTGGCAGCCCGTGTGGGTTGGGTGTGGGGAGCCTCGAGTGAGCCAAGCATATGTTCTTGCAACAGGAATTTAATGTGTTTGGGGTGGAATTGAGAGACAGGTTTTGCGTAGCTCTTTGGGACAGGTTTGCATGTGAGAGCAATCTGTCTGGAACTTGCTGACGCAGCTGTTTCTTATGTGCGGCTTTGAAGTGCTGGTACTGCTGTGCAAGTTTCTGCTCCTTTCTCATTCCCTGTGCAAAACTCTGGACTGGCTGAATAATACCTGCTAGTCTGCATTCTTTGAGACCCCTCATTTAAAGGTCAATGTGATCTAGGGCTCCTAGGAAGTCCAAGTTCATTGGGATCTGGGAGCTTGAAGGAGTCTACTGGATCACCGAGTCCTGGCCCTGCTGCAGCGAGCAGCTGTCCCGCCGTCAGCGCAGGGTGGCCATGGCTGGATGCAGCTGTTTGGGGACTGTGCTGCCTCTCCCCTTTCATACGACACGAAGCACATAACATACCGGGCAGTGCTAAAGGGAGTCTGGGGGGATTTATGGTTTCCTCAGCTTCCCTGGTACCTCAGTGCTATTGCTGAGGATGGCTCTTTGTGAGATTTATCAGAATTTGCAGCTATGAGGTCATTTCGGAACAATTTATTTTCCTTAGAAATAGAACAGATTTCCTGCTTAGTGTTTTAAAATAATCATGTGTTACTGGAACACCTGGCTGGGGTCACATCAAGTGAAGCATCAGGTTCTCATTTTATGTTTGTGAATAGCAAAGTTGCTCTTGATGCAATCATTTCATCCCCATTTCAGAGCCTCACACTGCTTTTGCCCACTTTTAACTCTGCAGGGGAATTTGTCTTGGACCTTATTGTGGACTTAGAGCATGTGAATACAGTTCCTGTGAATTACAGTTGTATTGGCGGCTGGATTTGTTGTTGGTTGGTTGGAAAACTTTGTATTCAGAACTCCATACTTAAGATGACCGTTGTTCCATTGGATCCTTAATTCCAAGCTTTGTAAAGTTGCTCCTTGGATTAAAGGCGAAAGATTGGGAGAGAAGAGGGTGAAGCAGAAGGAAACAATACAAACTCACTAATTTTGCTCGTCAGCTCAGGTGACAGAGAGGCAGGGATAAACTACTTATTGAGGATGGACATTAAATTGTTAAAAGTTAACTTAAATACACTTCAAAGGCAGCTGTGTAAATCACTTTAGCCTCAGGACACTAGTAATCTATGCTTCAGCAAGTTCCCTGGATTAATAAAAGGGTACACAGGCCATTGTATTGCTTGGTGTGCTGCTGAAGTAGAGGCGGCTTTAGTGGGAGAGGATTGCTTCCAGCAGTGCTTGGTGCTTCTGTGCTGTGGTACTGGTTTGGAAGCATCCAGATCGTGGTTATATTTTATAAAAGATGCTGATAACAAAACTAAGGATGATCACCACTTCCCCACCAATTTTGAGGTTTGATTTTATTCTCGTGATGACTTTTTTTGCCGACTTGACTTCTTTGTTTTTAAAAGTTACATCTTAGCAATGAAGAAACTAATATTTCACCATCCTTGTAAAAAAAAAAAAAAACAAACCAAACAAAAAACGTAGCAAATTACTTTCAAATAGAAGTGTTTTGGGGTAGATGGGTGATGGTAGTAGTTACCTGAGTTTGCTTTTGTGTGATGAGTTTTCAGATGATTCTACTGGTGCTTCTTTTATTTTCCCTTATTCTACAGTTGTGGCATCTTGTGGTAATTATGTGGGTTGGCATCTGGCAGGGAAAATGAAAAGTGGTCTAGTTATTTAAGTGGCTCACTTCATAGCGTATCGGGATGAGGATGTTACTGTAAAAGAAAGCTGATTTATATAACATTCTATTGTTACTAAAATCTCCATGTTTTTACACTGCCTTTGGTTTAGCAGCTGGTTTAGCTTTTTGTCAGAAGGATGTGTGTGTCAGGGATGATAAAAGCTGCTGCTGAATGAAACTGGGGGCTGCTGGCGTATCGGTGCTGGGCCATGCTTTCCTTGTGGTCAGGTTTGGTGATAACAGTGCCATTCGCAGAGCAATCCCTTGATTTCTGCACTGAACGCACTCTATTTTATACAGTGTGCTCTTTGATGTGAAGAATATGAAGAAACACGTTCTCTGCTTTTTAAACGTAGCAGCTGAGAACACCTCAGCTTGTGAACTTGGTGCTGTGAGAACTGGAGGCAAAGAAAATAAGCCATCCTGGGCAGCTTTGTGCAGGATCACTGTGGTCGCAGTGTTCATGTTTCGTGTCTCTGTAGTCTAGAAACCTAGCAAAATTAACAACTCCTGCCTGCTTCCCTCTACTCTTTGCCCAGTTCCCCTCCTTCCCTTGGCTCACTGGAGCCGCAGTTTTAGCTAGTTGGATAGAAAAATGTGAGTTAATTTCTCCTTAAATAACCTAGGCAAGGTAGTTTTCTGTCAAATATTGAAGAATATCTGTGGGCATACCATTTGAAGGTAGATACTGTGCTTTGGTTTCAGCTGTTATTTCAGCTGATCAAAAGCTCTGAAAATAAAGATTACAAAATAAAATAATGTTGACCTTGGTCCCTAGTTCGGAGCATGCAGAGAAATTGTTTTTCATCAATAATTGTGTTTCGGTTGGGTTTTGGCAGAAAGAAGTACGTAAAGAGATTATAGGGAAGGGTCTGTAACTTCGCAGCAAATACTCTGTGTTCTGCTGTTGTAATGCTGATTGTTGCCCTTTGGCATCATCCTTTTATAGCCCTTTCTTTTCATAGTGGGCATCTGTGAAAATTACTTTTACCCTTTGTACTGTGGTTATGTGTCTGTCTGCTATTTATAACTGGTGTGGCAACATAAATCCGTTTTTCAAAATAACAGCTTCTAATCCTATTTTCAGTTTTATAAACCTTGAATTAAAGAAATGAATGCTTTCATTGCTGACGGAGGATTTTCTGGGTGTGCGGTGCTGCTGGGCTGGCAGTGTCTGTCCACGAGGTGGCTGCAGCACCTGCCCGTCATCGCCTGCTCGCTGCCTCCAGCTGTGGTGGGACTAAATTATGTTCCTTGCTTGCAAAAATATAAACTGAGCCTCTAAATGTAGTCTCTCAAACATAATTTCAGTGCTATTACAAGCACATATTCTTAAATGAGATGGGAGTAATGAAGAAAACTTCGCAAAGTACGACTGATACGAAATTTTCATGCTATTGGGAAAGACTGGGCTAGATTAGCTGCATGTAACCTCCCTTGTTAGGCTTTGAAGCAACGTGTGAGGGAGAGTAGGAATTTCACCTGGTGTCTAAAGATTCAATTTAAAGAAAAAAAGCATTATTTCAACAAGACATGTAAAACACATCAGATTGGTAACATTCGGTGCACCAGAGCAAAGAGGCAGCCCGCAGACCTTCCTGGGAGACGATTGCTGAGTTAACTCTTGTGTTCAGTGGCACCTGACAAAATCACCTGCTCTGCTTAATTAGGAGAGGTGATTGCTTTAAAAGTCAGTTATTTTTAGGGAGAGTGTTACAGATCCTGATTGAAAAATGCCTATAGAAACTGATGCATGAGTAGCTAGTATGTTTGGCTTGTTGAAATGTCACCTGGCTGGGTGGTGAATGATATGATGTTTCTTATTTCACTTATCAACATTAAAGCAGTAATGCTAGCCAGTGTAAGTTAAATGCTTTCTGCTGTGATGAGGCAATAGGAAGCTTTGCCTTCCCTTTTCTGTGTTATGCTCTGGCTCAGCTGTTCTCTCTGCCATTGCACATCTCAGCAGCCGAAGTCTGAGCTGAGGGAGGCTTTCCAGGCATGAATCCCTTTAAGCAAATGTTTATCTCTTTAATTTACCAACTGTTTATTCATCAAGCTCCTAAATAAGCATGGTGGGTCAGTACAGTAGTCCTGTTTGGTCAACCTGGCTGCAGGTGGAATGCAGGAGACAGACAGCCCAAGCTGAATTAACCTGCTAATGGGCTGTGCTCTGCGGAACTGTGGAGAATAATTCTCAAGTAAGGATGTGGTCATGTTTCATATGTACAACTTAAAAACATTGTGATTAAACATGAACATAAGCTTTTGTTCTGCTTACAATTTTCTGTAACTCATGACAGTAGAACTGCTAATCTAAAACATATTTTAAAGACATTCTGTTATATCTTAGTCTCAATTACATAGAAAAACACTGGAAAATGTAGGAAAGCGTATGTAGATGCAGTGAGTTATGAAGACTGAAAAATGTAGCTTTAATTGTGACAGCAAATACTAGCTCCCCCCTGGCTGCCTGGTAGCCCAGCTTCAGCAGGAGCTGAGAGCATCCGCTGCTTGTCCTCCCTTTACCTGCCTGTCTGAGCACTCTTCTGGCCTGGGAGAGGCTGACCTCCAGGTGGAGGAGGAAGAATGTGGAACATGGGTTTTATTTCAGTTGTTCCATAAATTCTTTAACTACTAAGATCCTATTAAGACACTGTACGGTTGGAGGATATTGTTGCCACATTCCCGCGCTTCACGTCTTTTAGTGGTGAAGTTGAGGCAGTTCTCTGCTCGGAAAGGGGGAGAGCTGCGTAACTGCGCGGATCTGATACCTCGAGCGACCCTTTGGCTGCCAGGTAGCCATCTCCTACAGGCTTTGGTGTTCGAGCTTGATCACCACAAGCAAGCGGTGTGTTTGGAGTCTGAGTCATAGCTAGTGCTCTTGGGTGTTTCACTAAGAAAATCAAGTTTGTGGCAATTCACAGTCAGGATTAAAATGAGATTGGACTGTGTGAAATGGGTGCTTTATAAATATACGTGTTAAGCATTTAGGCCTTCTGTTTAATTTTCATGGGTTTTGGTAACGACATTTAAAAAAAAATAAAATCAGAGTTTTATTGGTTTTACATGGCCTGCAATTACGTATGACCTTTCATTTGATATAACAGTCTATATCCGTTATATTTCTAAACATTGACTATTAAGCCAAAGAACTCTTCTAAAGTAAATCCTTTGTAAATTTTGAGGCTAGCGTTCATACTGATTTATCTTTTGTAAACACTGTATAAATGTGGCACTTGAAAATTCAGAACATATTTTCCAAGACCGAGCTGGAAAGACTGCTACAGCATATAATGATTTTGTTGTGCATGTATTTAACACTAACAGCCCACCTGTTCAGGATAGTAAATTAAATGATGAATAGCTGTAGTGAGCTTTTCCCTAGCATGTGGTCTGCACCATCAGCACAGATATTTTCGTGACTGAAGAGGATTCTGTCTAGTGAGAAGCTTAAACAGCTGTATCTCCTAATTACAGCTTCTATGTAAAGTCCAATTTTTAAAGTGAAATAATCTTCATGTCTTAATGCTGTTGCTTCAAATTAGTTGTTTGTTTCTGTGGTTGCTAATGGATGGCACTGATGCGATGATGAGTCTTGCTAGTGGAAGGTGGGAGACAAATCTAAAACTTCATTGTCTTCATCTTTGCCAAAGAGTGTTTTGGAGTAACTTCTAATGTTACCCTCCAGTCAAGGACTGGAATGAGTTAGAGAGGGAGTAGGATGGGAGCAGAGTTTGTAGTAGGGTTACCAGCTAGATCTGAGGTGGACATGAAATAGCTTTTTCTCTCTAAACATAACTATGAAAAGGTACTGAGGTTCTCTGCACCATATATAGTGGCTAGACTACATGGTTTTGGTTTTCGCTAGGGTTCTTTGCTATTAGCAAACTAATTCTGCAAAATTCGCTCTCTAAAGAGTTGTTACAAGGTTTCAGCAATTTCTGACCTTAGATGAATAAGACTGTCCTGTTTGGCTTATTCCACATGTTGCTTGCTGCTTTATCCATCTGTTCATGTAAATAATATTTTCAGAGATATTTTTAATAAATCTTTTTCAGGTTAAGTTTTTATGTATCAGTTGGACTTCATTCTTTTCACTTCCACAGCTTAAGTGTGGATAGGGTTCTTCAAGTCTGCATGTGTCCTGACTCATCTACTAATTTGGGCTTTGTCTCTAGAACTATGTCTTGTAAGTCTGTGTAATTTATTGCAGAATCTGAGAAGGTAATGCTGAAGTGATTAGATGCTGTGAATGAAGTTGCTCATGTCTTTTTTTTTTTTTTTTTTTCTTTCTTCTCTCTCTTTTTCTTTTTAGGACTTAAATACTATCTATTCTTTCCTTCATGGACTGGACATACTCTCACATTTCAGGGAACATCAGCTAAGGTAAAGTACTATGGAGCTAGTTAGTGTTGCTTAGCACAACTGGTATCTATGGCTGTATTTTTGTGGAGAAGAGCAAAGCTTTTGTCTGCCTGCACTTTGAGGTGGCAGAGCATTGGCCAAGTCTATTGCTGAGTTAAGTCACTGCAATAACGTGGCATGGAATCTAAACTAATTAGCTTTGCTAAGAAAGAAGGCAGACCTTACTCCCATTTGTCTACAAAGGACTGTGTAGACAGTGCCCTATGTTAACTCTAGATTACAAAAGCTTTTTAAAGCTTCAGACATTCGAATGATCTCAGAATACATAAAATGGAAGGCCAACAAAGCACAATAAGTGCGTTGGAAGTATTTTAGTTCCTTCAGTTCCGTTGCTATGGGTAATTCCAATGTGTGGGAGTGATTTAAACACTTAGAGAACATGCTGTATATTATCTATTTGGATAATGAAGAACACCGTAATAATTTGAATTTTATGGTTAAGCACATCCTTTGTTTAGAACAAAAAAATAGTTGAATTTGAGGTCTTAGAGCCTTAAAGCGATTCTGCTGAAATGTGGTGATTAATGGCTTATGATCTTTGGGGATTAAAATTGAAATTAAACTTCTCCTCCTTCCTCAGAATAATGTCATCAAGTGCCCGCTATGAGAGGTACAAGGGCAACCAAGTTCTCTTTTGGTAAGTACATATCACTTTTTGGAGTTCTTCAGCAGAAGTGTAAACAAAAACACTGTTTTGCATGTTGTGATATATCGCTTGCTTTTTCAGTAATTGTAAATAGAAGGCTTTACAACATTTAAGCTTGGCCAGACTGGTTAAAAGCTTTGACGGGAGGTGGTTGAAGCAGTAGTTCGGTGCTGACATTTGAGAGGTGCCCATGAATTATTAGCACGGCTCCCACGGACAACAGAGATGTGTCTGTGCACACCAAGATCAATTAAAACGCAGGTAGTGTCACCTCGGCGGTTCGTGGGAGCGGTGGTGACGACTCAGTAGGTGGCACTCTTCCCCTGGAGCTGGCACCGACTGCTTTCTCGGGAACCCAGTTGCTTTGTGGGAGTATCCTGTATCGGAGGAGTGATGGAGCTCAAACACTATCTCCTCTAAATTGCTAGAATTAGTATTTTAGCTTAGAGTTCTTTATAGGTTCCTGCTGGGAGGCAAATAAACTTCCCCCCCCGTATTTTAGCATCGCTTATGGTGTATTTATCCTCTTACAGCTAATCCTAGCTTTCTGTATAAGGCACATCTTCCAGTACACCTGAGTCTAAATGAGATGCCACCTGCTAGTTCGTGTGGTGGGTGTGTGCGACACAAACCTGCCCCAGTACCAGGGCGATGTGCGTGTGTGGGGTTGCGTGCTGGAGGACGAAGGAGATGTTAGGCTGTAGCTGGGAGGTGTCATTGCAGTGCTCTAGGAAGGGGCAAAATCTGCTGCAGTAAAACACGGCAACTTCTGTGCAGACCTACGGGCTGTGGGTTGAAACGTTGGCCCATCCCCTGTCCGTCCGTCTGGGGTCGAATGGCACAATGGGAGATAACACCGCATGCGATGCAAGCGCAGAGGTGGAGGAATGCAAAGCAGGAGTCAGATGTATGGGTCTCGTATTTTATCTGTAACGCTTGACAGGTCCGGGTAGTATTACTGTCCATGTTGAATTGCTGATCAACTTTAGCACGGAACAGAAGTTTTCCTGTGTTTGTAGCTTTATGTACACTTTCACTGGAATGAAATGTTTTTACTGAAAATTAATAATTTCATTTTAATAAAATAATTTTTTAAGTTGATGTAAATGTCAAATTGTAAGGTATAAGAAACATTCTGGATGTAGACATTTTAAAAAAAAGGTAATTCTTGGTAGCGTTCAATGAAAGTTCTTAGTCCACGTACCAAATCGGTAGAGTGGTAGATCATTATTTTACTACAATAACATTTTTGCTAATATATTTCTGAGTTGCTGTAAGAAGAAAATAGATATCAATGATTTATTTTCTTACAGCTCGGAGACTATTGCAAGATGCTGGTATATACTGCTTTCTGGATCTGTGCTCATGAAGGATTCCATGTTTTTACCACCTTGCAGGTATGTAAAGTTGTTGTTATTATTAAAGGTAAGGTAAGATCTCTCTTTTTTTTTTTTTTTTTAATAAATGCCTTCTTACATGTTGATGTTACTGTAAATTTTTCACAATTTAAAAATAATTTTTATTATATTGTTTTTCTAAAGTTTGATAGTGGAAGACATGTTCTGCTAATTTGATTTAAATTCCCTTTCACTTTTTCTGTACATTGAAATTTCTGTGTGAAGTACTGCACTTCATGGTTTTTAAATCTCGTTTGGCTTTTTAAGTTTATGAGAGAATTTGTAGTTAGCTTGTTAACTTGGGGGCCTCTTTGAATAATTCCTGCTGTGTAACTGTTTTGTATAGAGTTCCCTGTCTCAAAAAATATGACTGTAGATCACATAGCTTCTGCCATTTGGTTGGAGGCTGTATTTAATGGCATATGTGATTTTCATGCGAAGCAAGAAAATAGAGGCCAGCAGCATCGGTTACAGAGAGCGCATGACAGGAGTCTGACTGCACCTCGTAGTTGAAACACAGTGAATGTTGTGACATGCTTTCACTGAAGCGTACTGTTTGACCTGAGCTGGACCTTGCTCAAGTAATACTCTGAGTACTCAGAGTAATACTCTGCTTGGCCTTGTATGTCACTCAGAAATTTTACTTCACTATGTCTTGAAGCTGCATGTTGCTTATTTGTATTCAAGCTGCGCTTCTAGGCTAAGCAGGAGTGGTTTTAAAAAAAAGAAATAAAAATTTAGACTTGCCTTGGTACCCAGTTTGGATAGTTTTTGTTGAGATTACCAAAAGTGCTGCTGCCTCTTAGGAAATGAAATAAAGGCTTTCCCCCTGCGTGGTGGTTCCGTGATGGACTCTTATCTCCCACGGGCAGTGGGGCACCGGCTCGCTCCTGCAGCGACTGCTGCCTTGGTGCTCGCCAGCATGGTCTCCTCTCCCGCTGCTGCGGCGCGCTGGCGCTGCTGGGCTGGAGGAGGACTGCTGCCCTTCCAGCCACAACACAGCGCAGTGAGGTTAATAGAGTGGATACCAGTTTAATGTCTGTCTTTTCTTCACAAATGCACCTATACCGAGGTGTTTATGAAATTCAGATTAATTGGCAGCGTTTACTTGGCATGAGTTGATGGACTTAAAAATGTCAACTCCAGCTCAAATACATTTCCACATACTTGAATTTCATAGTAAGTACTAATAAGAACATATAGGACTGAATTTTTCAACTCAGTTCTTGGTTAGCTATAGGCTAGTTGTTAAACTCTTAATGGTCCTTGAGTGACTGAAGTTCAGCAGTGCCAGAAGTGAGGACATGGCAAGTTGAAATTTGCATAAAACCTAGCTAAAAAATAATTTTTTTTGCTAAACTTGAGGAATAAGTCACTTAAGAGCATCGTTAAGGTTTTTTGTGCCTTTAAAAAAAAAAAAAGGCAAAATAGATCTGTTATTGCTAGTTCACAAGATTACAGCTAGCTTTATTATGGATAATGAGGAAAAAATATCTGCTAGATGAAAAAATAGCTCCTAGATGGTGAAAGGGTCACAGAGTTCTGTTAGATGAAACTGTTGGCAGGTTACAGTATACGGGGTGTGTTTGTCCCCTTACGTAGTGAGATCATGTAAAAAGGAAGGGAATGCACTCCTCTGCTGGTTGTTCCCTGTCCGTGTCTTCATTGCAGTGAGGGGAAAAAATGAAAAATTCAAAGGTCAGAGGAGCATTGTCGTGCTGAAGTTTTGAAGGATAAATGCACACATGTACAATTAGACAAACTAAAATTACTAAGTTAGCAATTAAGTAGTGCAAAGGATGCTGAAAATCTTTGAACCTTTTTGTTTCCGCCAATGCTTTTGACTCTGGGGCAACGTGTAAACTCCTTCTCCCTTTGCTTCCTCCCTGGGACTCTGAGGCCACGTACACGGGTAGGGAAGGAGAATCACCACTTGGACACAAGAACAGAAGGAAGAGGGCAGCTCACTTTCTGTTTCCTTCGAATTACATTTGTGCATTGTCCAACCTCAATTTAGAATTTAAAATATAATGCTTTTTTGCCTCCTTTTTGTAAGTACAGTGGGATAAACTTAAGTTACTTTCCCTGGTCTGAATACCTCATATAACACATTTTTAGTTGAGGGAGCTGCACAGTCACCAATCACTTACAGGCTATTTTCATACGAAACAGTCCCTTGGATAATTTTGTAGTATTCTTTCATAATTGTAATTAGCACCATTTTAATTACATTTAAAATAATATTTTGTTATGCTTTATTCCTTGTCCCCAACCAAGTTCCTGATTATGTGAGTCGTTCTGAAAGGAGGCGTAAATACACATCTGTAAGGAAACACAATATTGCCTTCATTCTCATTGCCTCAGGTATTACAGAGCTATTCGTTTTGATAGGAAACAAAAATAAGTTTTTTGTTTGTTTCTGTTTTTGTGGTGTTTTTTGTGTTGTGTGGTTTTTTTTTTTATTACTTTTGCTTAAGCTGTAACAGTGGAAATGACCCACAGTATACCATTAGGTGTAAATCATCTTTGAAATATAGTTTCTTTATTTTTGAAAGCTTTCTATTTAATGTTAATAACATAGTAAAGATAATTATCTAAATTGATTTTTTTTTTTTTTTTTTCTTTTTGAGAAAAATCACTTGCTGCAGTTTGGTGTCGCTCTGTGCTTTGATTTTTAGAAAATAGTGCCCGACCACCTTTGGCAATATTTTTTACTGTAATGGGAGAAAAATAATTGTGAGTTTAAAGGAGGATATGAAGGACATTTGTCCATTCAAAGAATTCATCTTTGTCTGATGAAGAGCTTGATGCCGTGCTCTCTATGCCTAATGAGCATATGATCCTGTACCTATATGATATTAGTGAAATAAACTTTATGGAAGAGTACATTGTTTGGGATACTGATTTGTCTGTGCTTTTTTTATTTCCGCAGCAGGAAAGCAGTGGGCGAGTGTAGGGAATTAAAAGAAAACCACGCTTGAGGTGTTCTGAGATTGCTGAAGGGAATGGAGACATCCTTCCAGCCAGTTGGGTTTTTGGTAGGCTTACTGCTGCTCAGACACTGGCATCAGATAAAGCTTATCTGTTTGATTTGTTGAATATGGTGTAAATGTGTCAACACATGAGCAGAGGTGAGTGAGGTTAGAGACAGGTGTCATCCGCACAAAAGTGATGCAGGAGACTGATGATGGCTTTGAGATGTCCAGGGGGAAAATGAGGACTGAAATAGAATCCTTAATGTGAGGAAGGCGATAACTACCAAGGATGAGAATTTAGGCTTTAGTCTGGAGATCTCCTAGTGCTTTGAAAAGGTCAAGAGCCAGGTTTGAATAATTGTCATTCTGGAAGAACCGGGTAGACGGAGGCATTTTGTAAAACAGATAATAGTTAGCAAATGGATTCTAGTTTGAAACTCAGTCCTTGTGTATACTTTGTAACACCCCCCACTCCCTAGTTCTCTCTTTGTAATGTTGACATGGTAGTTTCAATTTTATATTTGTCCTCTGGAGCATTTGACGAACATTTCATATTTAAAGAACTTCTGTATGTTTTAGGGTTCTTTTGCTGGGAATACTGGAACAGTTTTTTATAAAATGTGAGAAGCAGGATATCGGTGTTTTTCAGTTAGAGGAAGCTGGTTTCCTGGGCAATACGGGGTTTTAAGGCCCCCTTTTCTTGTAAAGTTGTTGTTTTTAATCTGTTTTATTTGGCAATCATTCTTCAAAATGGTATTATTGGGATTGTGTTATAAACTAACTGCCTAGTGACTTTTGTTCAATAATTATATGAGAAACTGCTGTTACAGTTGATTGTTAGTGAGATACTTTCAGTCTCCATAACTAAGACTGGAAGGTGATGATGATTTAATGACTGTTTCCTGGTACCTCCTCACAACACTTGTCCTTTTTCTGTCATCTGCCCCATGAGTACCTTGATAGGTAGGAGGAGACTTTAGTAGACAACTGTAAGCTTAACCTGGTTAAGATGTTGGTTAAGTACTCCTTTTGCATGCCTCGTTTCATCCACTGTCTACCGTTCAGTAGTTTCAGAGTCAACAGAGCTTCATGGAAACCTTAGTTTTCTTCTGCAGATCTTTTTGAAATAAAATATTCTATGGACTCAAACCTGAAAGAGGCATAGACTCGTGGAAGCATAAGAAGGTGGACAGTCACTGCTTTATTAACTTTCTATATATAGTTGAATGAGTAAGGGTGTAAGCTGTGGCTCACTGTGCTTGAGAAGGGCTTTTTGTTCAACTTGGATGAATTTGTATGCAAGCTGTAATTCAGAAATTGGCTTAAAAATCGGAGGAGTTAAACTTGCATCCAGGTATGATAGATCTATTCAATATTCTGACACTGATGGTCATGATGAGAAAAGCCCTGTAAGGTATTTTTTTTATTTTATAAGGTAAGAAGCAGATCAGTCGGTAATATCTGGTGCAAAGATGGCATAACCTTGATTATCCTATTGCCCTGGAGAATGGATTTGTCAATAGATTCGGCATAGTAGGAAAACAATTCACTTCTAACATGAAAGCAATGGCTGGAACAAAAGAGCAGGATTGACAGATTTTGTGGAAGGAAAATCATGTCAGCAAGTTAAAGAGTTTTTTTGTTAACCTTGCTTGTTAATCAAGATAATTCATGTGAACAGGATATTTGAAGGAGATTACTCACAGCAAGATTAGCCATAGGAAATATATCAAGGGCCTGGAGGAACTTTTGAAGCCAATTATGTGGATGACAGCCTCCTACAGCTGTGAGAATTGAACCTCGAAGGGAAAAATACAAAGTCTTGAAACATTCAAGATGTAGCCTTATTAAAAACAAACACTTCTCTTTTCTGAGCCCTTCCAAGAAATTCATGAACAGCCCTTCCAAAATCTTACAAGTGGAGAAAATTGGAATCATTGTCCTATTCAGGTAGTGCATTTCTTGGCTAAAAACGCTTACTTTATTCAAAATGGACTCATGGTCGTATTGTGGTATCTTTTCATGAGAGCTGTAGACTTGTCATTGACTTGATAAGCCATTTCTCTTTTTCTTCTTGGGTAAAAGAAGACACAAATGCTTGGATCAAGAAAATTGTCACAGTGAAAGAGGAACTCCAGTTTTGCATTACGAACAGCAGCTTGGGTTGAAATTATTTTAGCTTGTTTTGTATTAACTTAATATTTGTGAATAACAATATTTTAACATATTTTGAATCTTACTGTGACTGTTAATAGTGTTTCAGTCTGTTCTATGTGAAGTACCAGAAGCACAGAAAATTCTGTGCTTTTACAGGACTGTCAATGTTGGTAAATAAGAATGCAAGATTAAAGACTTACAGGAAATTTAAGTTGTGCAAATTGCATTTTAGAAATCTTTAAATTTTGATATGTGTAACTTTGAGGTATAAATATATTTGAAAACAAATGTATCATGTAAAACCAGATCAGTTTTACTTCTAAAACCTGTAGTGCTGTTTCCTGCAAGCTCTCCTGTATTTGTGCCGTTCACTGAAAAAGTAAATGAATGGCTTGGAGCTCCTGCATACCCAGCTACTGCCAGTAAAAGGTGTACTGGCATTTTTCTCCCACTGATCCTTCCTTTCCAGGTTCAACTTTATTAAATACTGCTTTCTGCTTAGACCGTACCTGCTGTATCCAAGCTCTGTCCCAGTGCTCCTTAGCTTCTGCTCTTCCTCTTCTTTCTTGTCTCCATCCCAGTCTCTGCCATTCGAGTCCTGATGGCTGTAGTGTGGAATATTGCTTTTCCTCTGTCAGCTGCCAAGGTCTAGATACATATGTGTGCCAGTCCACTGCTGGCATACAGTACACATAATTTTTGACAAACTTGCAGTTGCCAGTAACCTTCTGCATTGTGATACTGGTTAAAACAATTGTGATTTAAATTTCTTACTGTTTGTGTGACTGTAAAAATTGCAGAGGTCTGAGGACAATATTCTTTTGCTTCACAGTTGAAAGCTCTTTGCAACTAACTTGTAGGTTATTTTTCTGCTTTCTAAAAGACAGCTTGAGGCTTACATCCCTGTTCTTATCAAGACAAAAGATAAATTTTATACTCACCACTGGATAAGCAGCAGTGGTTATTCAGTGCATTTGTGGCTCTAGATGAGGGGCTGTTTTCCCTGGGTATTTCTGTAAGTGGTAACTTGTAGCGTTGCCTGACAGTCAGTAAGTAACCTAACAACTTGGGAATGCTACCAATAAACATATTTTGTAAAACTAATTAATTCAGATATGGTTGTTCGTATTGAAATTCTGGCAGTGCTAGTGCTGTGATGAAAATACTCTGAGGAGAAAGGGAATGTGGATGAGAAGAAGAGGCAACGCACTGGTGAGAGGCCATGTGCCCTGCTCTCCCAAAGTGCAGCTCCTTGTACTGGAGGTGCTGCCATTGAGTAAGGGCTGGGAAGGTGTTGCAAACTAAGAGCACGTGGTGCATCTTTTTTGATGTGGAACAATCTTCTATGAAAGCCAAAAGAATGGAGAAAGACTATATTCATACCTGTCACAACTAAATGACCAAATAATCTTGTCCATAGTTTCCCCCCCCCCCCCCAAGTAATTTCCTGTTGTTCATTCATAGTTTCTTACAGCAGCTCCCTATAGAGGTTTTAGAGAGTGCAAGGGGTGCTGATTGTGCCACAGAAATAGGGGGTGGTTTTATTGGCTAAACTAAAGAAGTCCAAGAGATGTGAAATTGGAAGCAAAGGGTACTGTGCGGTTTGTTTATATCTAAAATACAATTTTATTAAGACTATCTAATCACATGGCCTGGAAAAGCTGGAAAGCTTCACAGAAAGTGGTCAGTAAGATACAGGCTGCCTCAAAGCATCATCGTGTTCAGAGTATAAAGTAATTAGTATAGACATCTTGAGCTTGCAGCCTGCAAATCAAGTAGCATGTTATGCAGCCTCCAAAATCATTCCCAATTAAAACGTCCAGCAAGCTCAAGAGATAAACCTGCTAAATGTTGTTGTTGTTGTTAAAGAGCTAATGCAAAAATGGTTTTTGATGACTGAGCATTAATTGAAATTGCTGTTTTGCATTCAGCCATGTATCTTGTGGCTTCAGGTTTCCTTTAAACCATTTTCTGATGGAGTTAAGTGTTCTATATTTTTATAGTTAAATTACTTTGAAATGCTCAGGACTTGCACAGTATATAGTATCATGAAAACCCTGCCACCTACATTTGCTGAAACTTTTGGTCTGTGCTCACTTAACTTTTTTCCCCCATCTCCTTACTCTATTTTGCAAATAGAGTGCGTTTGGGGCTGCTCAGCAGTGTGCAATGCAGTGGGAAACGCTGCAAGGGCTCCTGGCGGGACTGTGCTGATAGTCGCTGTGTGCTCCAGAAAGGGAGCCGAGAGACTCCCCAGCAGCCCAGTTTTTCAGATGATGGTCGATCTGAGAAAAATCTAGAGAAATTAAGACCTCCGTGCAGATGCCCAGGAAAACAAGTTATTCCTGTGAGGATTTCAGTGTCGATTACACTCATATGCCACGACTGCAATGCAAGAAGGGCAGATTCTGTCTTCTCTATCTGCAGTCAGCGTGGCTGTGTTACTGTCGATTATGTGGCTATGCAGGTTTTTCCCTCTTTGTTACTTCCCAGCCAATAACAAGGAATTTAAGTGTAAAATTACATTTTTAGAGTATTTAGATTGGAGTTTAATAATACTAACGGCTGTTCCAAGCCATTCATGATACACTTGTATAGTACATTCAGTGGTAACTGAATGGATTTTGTCTTGGATTTGAACAGCAGCTACATTGCAGTAGGTGTCCCGGGTGTCTGCTGGAACAGCTGTTTTGCACAAGAGGCACTCTTTGAGGAAAGGAAAAATGAAATGCTTTTCAAATTAAGGGTAAGCCTTGACTTGTGGGGAAAAAAAACCCCCAAAACATTTTCATCTGTTAAAAAAAACCAACCACCAACCAACCAACATGTCCATTTCTTATGCAACTTGTCTCTTCCAGGCCAAGTTATGCACTTGCATGCAAAATGTTTTTGCGTTGGAGAAATCCAGCCAGGTTACTGGATGCGTGGGGTCACAGGGTTCTCTTTGCAGTGGCAAAAAGTACAATTTGTCTTCATCTTTATGTTCCTAAAAGCAGCCTGACAGGCAGACAGGCAGTTTGAGAGACAAGTGTATTCATAAGAACAAAACATCTGCAAAAAATTGCAAACCCTTTGTTTGTTATACTGATAAACTGGTATATCAGTGTCCTAGCCCAGTCCTACATGTAATACAGCACTGACTATTACTGCAGATAGCTTTATCGACAATCACAGATAACTCTGCATTATTGATAACAACTTATACAGCCAGGATAATTTTATGATTTTGTAGTTCCTGGAAAATACAGAACAAATCTTAAAGTGCTTGACATCTCGTCATTGAAGGCTTTGATGCGTGAAATATCTGAAAATACTGTTTCAGGATGTAGTAGAATATTGTAAATTTGAAGATGCCTGCTAGTTAGTGCTCGAACAAATAATAAGGCATTCAGTCTCAGTTTCTATCTGTTTGTAGGCTGAAAGCTCTTCAGGACAGGCTATATTTTTACCTTTAAAGTATGTACTGTATTTTGAGTATTGCATAATGAGAAACCATCAGTAATGAATAACTTCAGCATATTGATATCAAGAAATTCTCAAGTTAAATGTGACTGCTATTCCTTAAATTTGTCAGTCTTGAAATTCCAGATGTATTTCAGCACCAAATACTCAGGTTGCTTAACAGCTGGATATGAAGCATTTTTAAACATTTGTGTTTAGAAAGCTGTTTTTGTGTACATCATATTTAAAAAACCTACTTTATTATGTTCAAAATATGTTAGTTGGAGGTTTTTCTAAGTAGTTTGCTGTGTAAAAGTGAGGTTTGTTATAACAGCTGCAGTGTCTTAAAGAAGTTTTAACGCCTTCCAGTATTTTGGGGAGTGGGCATGAGTTTGGAAACTGCCTATTCTCAAACATGAAAGGCTTTCTCCAGTGAATAACTTTGATCCGTCCCCCATGCCAGTAAAGTCAAGCGTATACTCAGGTGCTTGCACGTTTAAGATTTTGGAGTTTGGCTCTGCAGTCGTGGAGGGTTTTCTCTGTATTAGCAAATCACACAGTGGAAAAGGGACAGATGAACCAAGTGAAATGGCTGATACTGAGAATCATGTTATTTGCAGTTCTGGGCTTTTACGTTTCGGTAGCTCTAGTCTGATCCTGTGGCCTGAGCACCCATTAGTGGTTGGTGTGTGATACCACGCCAGTTTAACTTACATTCCTTTCACACATGACATAAGTGCTTAAGCATTTTTAATTAAGAATAGCAGTGAATCAGGAGGAAAACAAGGTTTCTTGCAAATGAGGCATCCATAAATCAAGGGTAAACAAAGCTGCCTTTGGTATGTGGAAGACATTTTTTTCCTATGACAGTGTTGCAAGCCAGTGAGTGAGTGTCTGAAAATTAATGATGCAGATGTAATAGATGAATATTAAGTGACAGGAGCGTACAATAAAATTATAAATAAAAAAAGCATAATGTAGTTTATACTACTGACTTTTCTGGGCTTCCAACAGTGGGAAGCTATAGAATAATGATGTTAAAATGTGTGTGACTAAATATACAGATCAAGCAAAATTTTAATTGTTGGATTGTTTAAAACTGTAACGGTTATACCTTTGGTAGTATGTCCTTTGACATAGTTTTTACGGTATTGTAAGAAGACTTTAATTTAGATTAGTTTCATGCTTTCTCACACTTTTCAGTATTTGTATTAGTTTAAATTCTTAATTGGATTATGTTTGCCACTCTGCTTGCAAGCACTAAAGCACATGTAACGTGCTGTACCTTAATGAGGCTTTCCCGTTTTTCTTCCGTATCTCACCACATACGACATCAAGAGGGCTTAGCGTTTAGGGATGTATTTACGGTTGGAGAAGCTGCTGGGATGGTTTGTAAACAGAGGTGTGCTGATGGCCAGCTGAAATGGGCTTGTCGGACGAGACCTCCCCAAGGAGCAAACCTGGCCCCGTGAAGTGACTTCCATGGTCACGGTCTCGCGGGAACGTGGTGGTCTGCTGCGGGGCTGAGTTGGGTAACCAGTAAGACTAAGGACTGACAGCTCTCGCAAGCAACACCACGTGTTCTTGGCACCACAGCAAAGGATGAATTAGTCCCAAAAGTAAAGATTGCCCTATCTCGTCCAGAATTAAATGTACAACTTTTCAGAGCTCTCTTCTTTGAGAAGCAGCATGGTTTTAGGTTTGGGTGGGTGTTTAATGGCTGACTAAAGACTTCTCAGAGTAATTTGTTGTCACAGAAATGTTCTTCTCCTTTGGAAGAATGGTCAGCACGAAAGCTTGCTCTTGTCTTTCCAAACAGGATTTTATCTGCACCATTTGCAAAGCTTTGTTCAACTTAACCTTTTCCCTTTCCAAACGTCCTCTTACATTTTGATACTGAAATCAATTAATCTCTTAAGTGTTTGCATACCTTTGTAAGTACTGTACTGTTAATTTTTCTAATGTAAATATTTATTAACTAGAAGATGGCAGGCTTAATACTAGACATGACTAGGTGACTCCAAAACCTAATTATTCTCTTCTTTTACTGTCACAGTACTCATCGTTAATTAAGGTAATGCTTGAAATTATTTCTTAAAAAAAAAAAAAAAAAAAGTGAGTAACTGCTGATTACCTAAAATTCCCACAAAGACTTCAACCATCACTTCAAAGCAGATTTAGATGACTCTGGGACTGTTATGCTGCTGCTTGCTCCTCTCCATGCCTCTTCTTTCTCTCTTTCCCTTGGATGTGCATGCATTCTGGTTCTGGCTAGCTTTTTTTCCTAATGTATTTGCCTGAACTCGTTAAGACTCTAATTCTGTGACAATAAACCAATAAAGCAAATAGTTGAACTTTAATGTTGATTAATGGTCTTCCATTTAAAAAAAAAAAAAAAAAAGAAATGTGACAAATGTCATACGTTACCATCTTCTATCAGTTAGACAAATATGTGTGCATCTTTGCTTACGTATTTCCTAATGATATTTTCCAATGGTTTCAGGGCTGAGTTTCTGTTTATTCTAAACATTACATTGTGTAATTTTACAAGACAATTAGGAATGAACATCATTCTGAAGCCTTGATTAAAATCGGCAGAGTAGTGAAATACACTGATGTCAGCAAACCTCTTAACTGATAGAGAAGCTACACATTTGTATTCTAGAGAAAAATATGGAATAAGTCATTAAGAAAGTTAAAATCCATGTTTCTAAAACACATTGGGTATGTTAATTAAGAAGATTGTTAAAAATTGGTATTTTTAAAACATGGTGGTTATGGCTGGGGAAAAACCATATGACGCCTCCTGTTTTTGAAGGAGCTCTGTTGTGGTATAATCGATAAAACATCCCATGATGTGCACCAGGAAATAATTAAACTTGACCTATTGACTTGTAAATATGAGTAGTTTATTCTTTAGGATTAGAAGGGCGAGTTTTTTCTTTGGAACCTAATCCTTTTCTGAGTGTTCGGTTGTTGTAAAGTGCTTGATGGACCAGAAATGATAGTGCCAAGGGCTTGACCTTTGTTAGAAGTGGTGTTCCTTTCCTAGCATTATTGTTTACTGCCATTACTTAATTAGCAAATGTTGCAACATAAGCAGAGGGGAGCTTGACAGTAGCTGAATTTCGTGGTGTGTTTATGTAAAACAAAACAAAACAACCCTCCCTCAACCTCCACTAGTTTGATAAATTGTTGTACACTAAAAATACTGTGCTTTAACAACCTTCAGCAGAAAATTGTAGCTTTTTTCCTAACTACTGGGGATATATCAGTAGTAATCTATTTTGTGATAACACAGATAGTGATTGTTTCTGTTTTAAAAAGCTGCAAAAACTAAAACTTCCAGTTGCACATAATCCCTTTAGAATTTTGTTGGGGGGAAGGGAGGAATCTATTGTCTTTAGTTTTCTATTGTATGGAATAGAATTAGAACTGTTTCACTTTTTTCTTTTTTTTTTTTTTTTTCTTTTTTCCAATTGCAAATGATACCTTAGCAAAGTTGGTTTCACTTTGGTTTTTGGTTTGTGAAGAAATCATAACATGGAATTTCAGTTCACCTCGAAGTTAGAGCTTACATTGAGCTTACATGAAAAATGACATTTCCGTATTTTCTGAACTAAATTAACTTTGTTGTAATAGTAGGAGTAGTTTGGCCATTCTTTTTGAGGTATTGCAAATACACAAGACTGTCATGCCTGGATCACATGCTGTGTGGAAAAAGCATGAAAGAAGGCATGAAAACTTTAGCTATGAGTTGCTTACTATAGATGTGTGAAAATGCCAGTTTTCCGTGTGAAACTTCCGCTTCTTTGGCCTGCTATAGCATGAGGTGAGAAAATTTGAGTTGTCGTTTATGACTCCATGGCAATCATGTAATTTAAAGATTTATTAATTTTTTTTTTTAGTAGACCATTAGCAAAATCAAAACTTGACAGTTTAAACTGCCATGCTCCTGTTATTTGTAATACTTTATCCTAACCGGATTACACTGATAATTTCTTTGTTGGAATAATCTGAAGCTTCACTTGAGTAACTTCATGGTTTAGTTGCTTAAGTTCCTTTCCTGAAAATGCACGTATCCTACAAAAGTTTTTTTTGTGCACCCCAATAGGTAGTTTATAAGCATGAGTCTTTTAAACGTTTTCTACAAAGTCATTGTGTTTCAGTGGATGTTTGCTGTCGAGATGACTGTGTATGTAACTCAAGTGTTTTGTGTGGCTGAAGTTTCAGATGTACTTTCCAAATGTAACCTTAGTGAAAACAGATGGAGCTGACCCACTTTTTTAGGATTTGTCTCCACACTTGTCTTAATCTCCTTCTAATTCACACATTAATCTCTGCTTTGAGTTAACTGATACTTCAGTTATTTCACCTGCTGATATGTGTTAAAACGTGATTGCTGTTGACAGTCTGAGGTTGTAACACAGCAGCTATAACTACTGAACTGCTAATCCAGCAACAATGCTGTTAATCAGGTAGGTTTTTTTTATTTGATGTCTGTATGGGGTCGCTTTCACTTGAGCTCAGTTGAGTGGGGTAGGTCGAGCATACCTAACTCAAGCTAACAGGTCTGTAGTGAAGATAAACTTCCTTAATATGTAAAGCCAGATATATTCCACTCCAGGTGTTACTACAGTCACAAATTAAGTGATTTAAGAGGTTATTGGTCTGTAACACACCCCACACCCACCCAGCAGTATCTAGCTCAGCTCTTTTTTCCTGGTAGTTCCAGCACCCTGAGATCTGCTTGCATGGTACCTTCTCCAGAGTTGATTCCCCTCAAGTTACCTCAGTTCTTGGGTGTCCTGAAGGTAGTCTCCTTTTAGAGTCAATCAGCTGAAGCACATCAGATTGCTTTTAGCCTGCCTCCTTAGTTGCTGTGTTACACTGCCCACCACATTTTGTTGCATTTGTGTATTTTCATATTTCTTAAATAGAACCTGTCACAATAATAGGCTCATTGTGGTAGTACAAGAAGCAACACAAAGACAGAGGTCACAAGTTAAGGCTCAGTTTTAGAGAAGAGGTTCTCTGTCCTCCCGTTTGCTGGGAGGATGAAGGGGCGTCGTGGAGTTGAGGGAACTCTCATTAAAAATGCTGCGTGCAAAGTAGTACTTCGGAGTTCTTGGAACTTATGTATATTTGTTTTTACAAAGCCTGTTTAATGCTTAATTAAAATTTACTAATGTTTTCTTGTCAACGCTGAAATGCATTGTGGGTGGGTTTGAGTATCTGCAAGTAATAATGGTTTTACAACAGAACATTCTTTGTATTTAGGCTTTACATAGCAGGCTATAATAAGAGGTCCTGAGTAAATTAAAAAAATTACGATAATGGTACTATCTGGTTAGAATTTTTCACGCGATAGTTTTCATCAATTTTTCTTTGTCCTTTTTTGTTTTTAAGGATATTGTAACATGCCCCATTGCCAACTATTTTTATTACTGAAAAGGTAAAATAGGCTGTTCATATCATTCTTTTTCATTTGCTCTTTTTCCATCCCACTCTAGTTTTGGCAAGCAGTCTGGAGGAAAACGAGGATGCGAATGTATCATATTGGAGCCTTCAGAAATGATTGTGGTAAGACATTTTTTTCAAATTTATTTAAATCTATTGCTGGTTTCAGCAAATTCTTTCTGTTTTGTAGCAGAAAGCTTATTGTAAAGTATTCTATAAAATTGCAGCAAAATTGCCTTGATTTCAATTATACCTATGGCTGCTATCGTAACAGCAATAGCTATGTAAATTTAATCTAGATGGGTAAATGGTAATGATGATTAGGTCATTCTTTCTAAAATTATGCTTACTTGAGTTTCAAAAGCCTACCAGTTATGGCTGAGTTGAGCATTCCTGAGTCAGGCAACGATAGACTGCTATCCTGAATATTTTATTTACACCCCCATCCCCCATTTCATTGCTTTTTACCGGCCATGCCAGCCGTGCTGGGTCTGGTAGGAAAGGCCCTCTTACTCCTAGCCTTTGCAGTTCCACATAGTGTGAAGGCTTTTAGGTAAGAGGAGAAGGAACGTAAGAGCGCTTAGCCAAGCTTGAAGGATAAGGTTTTCAGCTTAGTTGTCATCGACCTTTTCCATGTCCAGGTTTCCTTCTGCTTCTTCAGAACACTTACTAATACTACCAAGTTCGTAGACGTGCTTATAGATTGCAGCTTGGTCCTTCCCAGGTTGATGCACACATACTGTCAGCAGCTGGAATATTAGGATTGCTTTCGTAGTGCAGACTGACATTGTACCCTAGTAGTGTGGCTGGGGACACAGGAAGATCTCTTTCAACTTTGATCTTAGGAGAAGTTGCTAATGGAATTGGAACAAAAATGTTTTTGTTCTGAGAAGCCACATGTCTGTTAAGCAGGCTTAGATCTCCAAACTGCTCTTGATTTAGCTTCCTTATATCTAGATACATTAACATTAAAACTAATATTTGATGATGTCTCTTTCTCATTGAGTATGTGAATATTCAGCTTCTATCAGAAATTCGTTTCTCACAGTACACTAACATCTGTGGATGTCCTGTACTGAGTACGCTTGCTATCCTTTGTGCCATTCTTTCTGTGCAGTGTCAGTCTGATTCTGCTCATGGGCTTTGATAGCATCAGTAACATGCTCTTTGCTGCAGCAGATGTTTTAAGCTACAGTCTGCCATGTCATGAAGTAAGCGCAGGTGAGAGTGCAAGAAGCCTATCTCAGTCTCTGGAGTGAAATAGTTCATTTGCGTATTTCCAATTATCCAGCTTCTTCTCAAAGCTGGAGTTTTGAGTGGGAGATCTATGCCTTGAGGGATGCCACAGGACTGTTTGGGTGACGATATGTGCAGCTGTATCACGTGAATGCCCCCGGCGCTCTGGTTTGCCACTACTGCTTCACATTTTTACCTGTTATCTGCTGCTGCCGAGAATTTGGTTTGCTGAGTACGCCGATGTCCGCTGCCTGGGGTGAGCTGAGGCTTGCACCTCAACGCTCCTAGCACTTTGTAGCACAGAATGACAAACACTCACCTATCCCATCACATACAGACATTTTGGATCTCTGTAATCCTTCAAGTTGATGTAACAGAAGAATTTGGTCTGTTCAGACCAATATCGCTAACCAGCCAGTTACAGAACTCTTAGCTTCTGTAACTGGTGCTGCAGACGTTACGAGACCTGGTGTGCTGCTTCCTACAAAAACCCAACAGACGGTGATGCAGCTGCTGTTTGCAGTGGGACCAGTCTGAAGCGTGTGTGGGAAACGTGCGACTTGCCTTACGGGGCTGGCTGGTGACTTGCTGCAAGGGTGTTTGCAAATTTACATGAAATATATTCTATGGCCAAAATATGTGATAACATGAGATTTCTAGGAAATACCTACATCCTTCTTTGGTCTTACCACCATTGTTGTTAAAAAAAAACAAACAAAAAAAAACCCCCCAAAACCCAAAAAACAAGAGGATGCAAATAAAAGAGTAGCTTCTGTGCGGTGTGCTACCAGAGAGAAACTGACCTTATTAAAATATTTTATGAAGAAACTAGAGCATTTTGTGTGTGTGTAATTTGAGTAGCTACGACTGTGATGAGTTTTTTCAGAGGAACACACTGTCACAGTCTTTGGAGAAGCCAGCGTTGTCCATGTCAGCAATGTCAAACGCTGCTGGGTGTTCCTGGAAACAAATGCACAGCCTGGACAACTCTCCTCTGTATTGCAAACCTCTTGAATTTTCTGTAATTGTAGTTAAATGCCAATGAGAGACAGTTGAAAGTACCATAAATCCTTTTCTGGAACTTCAGTATATTTTTCTGTAGGAAAATCAGAGAATTAAAAGTGCAAAGTTGTTTCTTCATTAAATGTAGCTAAAGGTACTATTAACTGTTTTCTGGGTAGGACTTCAAATGGGGTGAGAAAAAAGCATCAGTGTGGTGGCATGCACCTTGCTAATGATCTGCACTGACACAAGGTGTACTTGAACTTCATTTCCCTGATTAGTTCTTATTAATTTATCTTAATTCTTTTATTTTCTCTCTCTCTTTTTTTTAATTTGCAACATACTAATGAGGTTTAATACATAATGAATATTTATCTTCAAGCAAAAGAATTAGCTACTTTAATGTAGTTAAAGAACACCATCATTCTCTGCTGCTGACTGATTTTTTTTTTTTTTTAATTTTTTTTTCCTCCTCTCCTTTCTTTTTAGAATGTAAATCAGTTTTGTAGCAGGAATCCTCTGGGAACTGACCCATTTTAAAGGCCATAAAATGTGGTCAACTTAAGTTAATGAGGATAACAGTGTGTGAATGGGCATTGTAGCTCATATTTTTGGAGGCTGAGCCATCTATTGAATTAATAATAGGTCCATTTATCACTTAAGAAAATGGCCCAGAATTGCAGCATATCTCAGTGTACTGAAGTGTCCTTTCTGTTGTTCCTTGGTGCTTTCATTTTCTTCTTCAGATCTAAGCATATGATATTTGGAGCAGCATGATATTTGGAGGTGGAAAATATTTCATTGCTGGCACAGACTTCAGAGTGAAATTGAGGACAGTCCTACGATCCTCCTTGATTTTTACGTGGCAGCAAGTGCTGTGGGTGAAGCTGGCTGCATGGAAGCATTCCTGCTGCTGCCAGCATTCAAGCTTAATAACACCCCTGATTAGGAACTAGCCAGTTAATACGCTATTCCAGACTTCTTGTTACATATTGAAAACGAAATAATACGAAGAAGTCTACGGGGCAGCAGTCTCCATCTGACCTGGTAGCCCGGTGGCGTGTTGATCAGCCTGGTCCCCCCCGCTGCCGTGACGGCACAGCTCCCACGCCGGGGTCCGGCTTGCCGCAGCCGCGGAGATGCTGAATTCCTCCGTAGGAGTGTTCATCCTGCTCGGGACGGTGGGGTGAGGTGGTTGAATATGCTCTCTGCCAGCAGAAATTTTTAGTTTTAACCAGGTGAAAGCACGGCCAAGCGATCAGCAGCGCGAGGGAGCCCTGGCATGCCTGTCCCGCTAACACAGAGCATATCAAAACCCATTTGTATACGTTATTGTAAATCATAAGCATAAACAATCTGATGGTCAGCTGGACTCAAAGTACTGATGGTGCTGGTGGTACTAAACTGGAAGCTATGTGGTGTGGAGGTCTTTCCTTGTCTTCTGATTTTTGTTTTGTTTTTGTCAGCAGCCGTGGCATTAACCGAAGGAAGCAGGTGGTCTCAGTTTCTGAGTTTCCACTAGCAGTTGGTTGTTTTGCTTTTGTGCTAACAAATAATAACATTTATGCTCACTTCTTAGTTTTCAGTTAGAACTGTGGAAGAAACATCTTTCACTGAGTGTTTGTTTTACTTTAGTCTTAAAAATACCGATTAGTTTTGGGACTTCTTAATAATAAGGGTCCTCAGTATTGGAAGAGTCATTGTCCGGCCGCTTCAGTGGGCCCTCGGTGTCCAGGTTAGTCTGTTGTATTGGAGAAGCTCAGTGCTTGTTTTAGTTTCTATAATCCTGTAAGATTGAACGCAGAGAAAAAAGGAAATAATGCAAAAAGGAAAAAGGAAAAAAGGAAATTTACTGAAGGAGCTCATGTACTGTAGCACATGTACAAAAATGAAAAATGAAATCCACACAATTTTGGTTATTTAATAGAGTAACTGTACAAAACCAAACTTTCTTACTTCTGGAAGCCTTCTGTGTAATTTAGGAGCAACGTTATTCCTAACTAGAAATCCATATTTTATGCTAGGTGAAGAAGGGCTTCTATATCCAATGTCTTACTACTTTTTTTTGTTTTTTTATTATACTAAATAGCCTGTTTAAAAGGGGTTTTTTTGTTGTTGTTCTATTTCTTGTCTGCCTGCATACTTTGGTGGTTTTTTGGGGGTTGGTTTGTTTGTTTGTTTTTTACATCCTTACACCATTGTGCTTACAGCAATTCTGCTACAAGGTATCCTTGCTCATTGTCCTGTGCGTTTGCAAACAGGTAGTAAAATTCTAGTCAAAAGTGTGGTTGTCCCTTGCTAGGGGAACTCTGGTTTTCTGCTTTCTTTTTTGACAACATTGTGGTGTGACGTTCACTCTTCTTAACTATTGTATCTCTAACATATTTTGTCAATGTATATTTTTCTCTAGGGAATTAAAAATAACCCACAAGGCAAGCCCAGGTGCTTGCACCTTCTTCTGACCTCAGATAGACTTAGCTGTTTGGAAAAAGCGATGTGGAAAGTAGATGTGATCTTGCTTCTGTGATGGTTTAGATATTTTGGTTACTTTCCTGTTCCTGTCTGTTAAGTCTTCCTGGTTTTCATTCCTTTATACCTTTTGAATTTTAATTTTGAGATAACTTACCCAAGTATTTGAAGTGGGGGCTGCATTAAGACCACATAGAGGTTCTTCTCCTGTTCTAGTACTAAAGTCTTATGTTTAGGTTTTTCAAGTGAAAATTCGGAAAAAAAAATAAATTAAAAAAATCATTGAGGACAGTATAAACTCCTATACAGCAAGTGTATCACAGAGGAGCTTCTTGCCTGGCTGCAGCCTATTTGCATGCATGTCTGTTCTGCTTCCTGCTAAGAGATTTTTCCAAAACATCAGAAGGAAATGGGAAAGGATGAGATTGCTTTTTATAGAAAAAAGGAATTGTAACTAGTGAGATAAAAAGCTTTCATGTTTGCTTTTACTAACAAGGTGAATTTACCTAATTTTTAGTGTTTAGTCACGAATAATATTTAACATCAAGATATGAATCAAGTTCCAGTTATTTCTTCGTAATCTGCTGGAAGTTATTAGAAGTCAGTATGACATAGGTGAAGTAGCTATTTATAAAAAGGTGGAATATTTGAAGTTGTTTAGTTGTGACTGATACTAGAAATAAGTTACACTTTTTAAAATTACACCAATAAAAGTAGGATATAATTCAGTGTCTTTACCACATTGTAAATACTCAAAGAAATGGTAACTTCTGTGTTGAAGATACACTTGAAACGAGCAGTGTCTGTAACTTGCATTGTATGATACGTGTGGCTGCAAAAGGGTTTCTGCTGGTGAGTGACATTGTTTAGAGGATATGTGTGCCTTTTAAACTTTTTTTAAAAAAAACTGTTTCCTGGAAGGAAACTGTGGCCTCTGGCTCATTGTAATAACGTAGTTCTGAGACAGGCAGCAGTGGTTCTCTGAAACGTCCGCAGTCGTTTTCTCGAGAAGAGTTTAACTGTTCTGAACTTATGTTTTTTCCTTCCTCATGAGCTTCATACGGCTCCATCGGCTTTCGGTGATATGGAAGAACTGGATGTTTAACCAGGAACCTGAACATGTGTTTCAGGTGGAGAACTCCAAAGACAATGAGGAAAACATCTTGCAAAGAGAAGTCCCGCTCAGGCAGTCCCGTCGGAGGTTTAGGAAGATCAACCAGAGGGGCGAGCGTCAGACCATCACTGACAATGTGGATTCCAGCAGTTACATGTCGGTGAGTCTGCTCTCCTTTGGCCGAGCTCCTTGGCATCATGCTGTCTGCGTGGCTGGCTGGCGTTTTGTTTTATTGAGAAATAATAGTCTATCTTTGTCATTTTTGAGAGAGCTTTTTTCTTGTTGGGGAGCAGTAGAGTGCTTTGGATTCGAACATAGTGGGTGGAAGCGAAGATTCAGGGACTAGTTAGAAAAAAGGTTTTTTGGTTTAGAGGTTTTCAGTTGAGCACTGTAAGTAAATCTTAACATGTAGGCTGGACAGAGAAATAGTCATTCTTGGTTTTTGTTGGTTTTACCTGGAGTTCTTTTGGTAAGATGTAGGAAGTGATGATTTTCTTTTTTTCCTTAATAAATTTGAACTATGGTTTGGAATTGAGTCAATCATGAATGCAGTTCAATGCAGTATTAACACTATTGTACTTGGTCATGTTTACTTGCTTAAAAATAGTATAGTGGTAATTCAAGCATCAAAAAGAGAAAAGGCAACTCATTTGCCAGTCTTAAATAACATCACAGACTATATAATTTGTGCTCTGTGAAAGCACATACAGCTGTGGTCACAATGCTTTTATGAAGGTTTCTCTTTACCATTATTTTTCATGTACAAACTTCCTGCTTGGTAGCAGGATATGTGTGTGATCTAGACAAGTTATTTCATTGAAAATAATTGTTGTGGATACTTCGATTTGCTTTGAAAATCAAAGGTTAAAAAACAGTAGTAACATGGAAGTACACCAACCCTGAGTAGTCTTCATGCACAGAAAAGAAAAAAAAACAAATTCAATTTCTCCCCTTTTTTTCCCATCTTCCTTTTCATCTCCCCAGAAGGTACAAAGCCTCTCTTAGTTGATACAATTCAAAATATCTGATGTGCGCAGTTAGATATCTAAACTTAAAAGATTTTCTCTGTTTCAGAATAAACTGCTGTTTTTTTCTGCATGTTGGTAGCTGTTGGATCACAGGTGGTGATTTTAGACTCTCCACAGCATTAGCATGTCTGTGAGTAGAGGTTACTTTGGCATTTGTCTTGTAAGCAGAAGAACTCTAGTTGCTGTGACAGGAAGAGAATATGCTGCTTGAAGTTTAACGTCCGCTGCCATCTCATTTCAAGAACTGTCACGTGTTGGATTTTATCATTAGTAAGTCATTGAATTAGTTATTGATGAAATGAGATGTTGGATCCTCATGCTCTGGGCAGTCGTGCATAAGGCTGTATTAGGAATTAAATTCCAATCCGTGTATGACAAAATCTGTCTCTTTCGCTTTGGTATTTGTGCCAATGAATGAGCACACAGAAAATAATTTTCAGACTAAGTGCTAAGTGGAAGAGAATCCCAGGAACAGCTGATGCTGATGCTACCTGTGCAGCTTGCCTGGAGGGGCACATGAGAAGGGACTTGGCATCTTTGGTCTAAAAAAGACCAGGTTACCCAGCTTCTTGAATGATTTCAGAGGTTGGCAGTTATTGATGCGAGGAGTCAGTGTGGTACACTCTCACAGGATTGTGGTTAGTCAACAAATGATGTCCTCGTTAGGATTTTTCTTCATGTTGATTTATTTCTTTGATACCAATGACACGGAGCGCATGTGTGTGTCTGCACGTATAGTTTCTTGTTGCAAACATGGTGGCTTCCTCAGATGTATGAAAATATATATATATATATCAACATTTGATGGGAAATGGTATAAATTTCATAAATCAACAGCACATTCCTAAATCTGCTTTTATGTCAGTTAATTAGGCATATATAAAAAGAGTCCTGTTAACACTGCTAGGTGTTCTTCTGGATGAGTGAGTGCTAAGTGGCAAGGAGTAAAAAACCACCTCTCCGATAGAAAATCCGCAAGCTGTTGGGTTTGCAGCCGTCTGAATTGAAATACCAATCCTTGCTTTGTAGACTGGAAGCTCCTAATTGGAAAGTGTCATACTCACAGTACTTGTTGTAGCAAAAAGTAATTTGTAACTCAACAGATGACTAAGAAATCAAAACATGATAACCAGCAGCCTGTTTGACAAGTAAATAAAAATTCGGTGCCTACATTTTTCCATATTCCATTATGATCTGGTGAAATAATGAATTTTTCTGAGGTATCGTTTGTTCTGTGCCTAGGTTTAACTCTTAACCTGTATGAGTCTGCTCATACATGGCCATTGGTTCCCAATGGTCCTGAAAAACAGGCTTTACAGTGTAACCCTTCATGTCAGCCCGTGTGAGAATGGGCAGGATAAGGAGGAGGGTTTTTGAATGAAACTTTCATTTGACAGGAACTTGCAATAACGTTTCTGCCAGAGTGGGAAAACTGTTTACAAACTCACCAGCACATTTCCTCTCTGGCATAATGCTAATGAATAAAGGCAGTGTTGTATTTCACTTTCCAGCCTGTTGCTAAATGCTCTTTGACAGACGCTGAATGTAGCCTGATGGACCTTTTGTGAGCCCTGCTTGCTCAGGGAGGGCTCGGAGCTTTCCAGCCAGTGTGCAAGGACTTCAGTCAGGCTCCCGTGGTACAATGTTAGAGTGCTCAGTGTGACACTGTTTAAGTTTTTAAAAGCCTAATCTCTCAGGCACAGGTAGTTTTCTGCTTTCTAAAGAAAACTTAGATCCTATAGGTATTGAAATTCGGTGTTGCTTTATCCCAGCTCAGAATTTTTCCTTTCACGAATAAATAGAAGATTTCTTGTGTTTTGCTTTTAAGGAGAATTACCTACGCAATCTCCGTTAACTCCTTAAAATGTAAATCTCTGTGCATTAAATATACTATGATTAGTATTTATGATTAAGGTTAATCTTTGTTTTTATGAAACATTACCTATTAGGTTGTGACATGAGCTTGCATCTCCTTCTCACATGGAGCTCCCTGCTTGTTATTGCTGGAACTCATTCTGTAGAAATCCCTGTGATTGGCCATGAAATAAAGATTCATATGCAGATACTTTAAGTAATATTTTAAATGATTGTTACTGTCTTTGAAACTCCTCCTTTCTCATATGCCTCTTACTTAAGTAAAAGAGCCCTAGTACTTTAGTTTAACTGCGTATCTTCACAATAGTTGACATTCAAATAATTGTGGGTGGGTATCTTAATTTTTTTTTTTCCCCTTCCCCTTGAATGAACTAATCTTAAAAACGGATCATCTGGTTGGTTTCTTTGATGAAGGAGTTACCATTTAGACTCCTTTACTACATGTTTGTGGTTCATAGAGCAATGTTGTTTCACAAGAGCACTGGTCTCCTGCAGAATAAGTACTTAAAGTTGGGTGTGGTGGTGGTTTTCTTTTTTTTTCTTGCAGTAAAACACAGTGAACATATGCTGCCAGTGTTCGTTCTTCTCACTCAAACTGAATAGGTTTATATTTCTGTCTATACCTTCAAAGTGCACAGTGACATGAATTTGTTCTCGGAATACATATGCAAGGAAGTATGTTAGACTTGCTCTTGTTAGGTGGGTGAACAGACTGAGGTCTGGCTCCCACTTGCAGGAGTGTGCAGTAGCTGTGTCAAGGTCCTGTTGACACTGGGTTTTTCCCTTCTAGCCGGCACGATCTTGGGGATAAATGTGTATTTGGCGAAACACTTCTCAAATGTTTTTTTTTTTTCCCAGGATGCAAAATAGCATTGCTGCGCATGAAGTGACGGAGGAGGTGGCTCCGTTGTGGTGGGTCACGTGCAAGGCGAAGGCCACGGTGGCAGCCCGAGTGCGTACGGCTGGCTGTCCACCTGGGGCAGGTCTGAGCATCCCCATAATTACGTGGGATCTCTTTATCCCTGGGCATTTCTGGCCTCTCTTGCCTTTTTCATTTTTGTCACTTAATAACTCTCTGCGTCTTGCATGTCACCCCCACGGTGATGTCTTGACCGGGGGGGGGGAAGTGAGGCTGGAGTTGTTTGGAGAAAGCTCTTGCTCAAACTTCATGGATTAGAAGGAAATGTGCCATTAGTATTAATTATGCCTGCTCTTGCTTCAGATCTTATTTGTTAGCATGACTGCATATCTTTTTGGAGGTTTGCACTCTGTGCATATTACTACTGTCTGTAATGTAGATAAGAATCCAGACAGGAACCAGGGTCGTGCGGTAGAGCATTATCATAATTGAGATAAATACGTAGTAATTTCTAGTTCTTAGTCTAGTTCTCAACCCAGTAAGTAATGCAACTGTATTTCTTAACTGCAACAGAAAAAAGTAATTGTGATTGTCTTTGTTCAACTATGTCCCAAACTTTTGTGACCATACAGCAGGTGCTCACAAAACTACAGCCAGACTAACAACAGATGACTTCTCTATGTTAACACTTTTAGGAAAAAATGTTTAATCGTAGTTCTGGTGCTTTATAAAAGTTAAATTGCTGTTTTGATCTTGGATCAAGTAATTGGAAAGTAAATGGTTCAAGTATTTATCTTCACAATTAAAAAATAAAACCTGAGATAGTAAGTGTTGCACTTAGATTTCTTGCAGTAATCAAAACCAAACGGGATTTAGCAATTTGATTCAAATTTTTACATGACCCTCAAACCTGTAAGCTCAAATCTTTTTTCATTTGAATAAGATTTTTGACTAATTTATTACCTACATGTATTTTTGTCAGTTCTCTTCTCTCTGTGACTTTTTTTTTTGAAATGAAGAATATTTGTATTTCTAAAAGTAGTGTATGCATGATGTGATGCATGTTTCCATGGAGTTGTGACAACATTTTGAATTTTTTCAGTTGTTAGTTCATTGTAGAACAGAATAAAGAGATTGGTACCAAATTTTTAGTAGTAATCCCCTTTCTCAGAGATGCAGATTTACTTTTTTTTTTTTTTTAAAAAAAACCTCTTGTAAGAGGATGATGAGGTTTAAAAGATTTATTATAATATTAAGTTTTACGGACAGTATCTTAATACTTGCATCATGTAAAAATTTTCCTGGAGCCTTGTAGAAGCACTTATCTTCAGAGAAGTCTGTCACTGAAGACTGCTTGAGTGGCAAGTTTCTTGTTCTTTGATCATTACTTAATGTAATCCTGTCAGAGGCTGGAGTTAGCGTAGGGTATCTCACAATTTAGGAAGTTAAGTCACATTTCAATACACTGGATCAAACCCATCAGGTTCTTTACCATCACTAATCCTTTCCCTTTTAAATGCTATAAAACACTGTGGGTCTTTTATAATCTATTTTTAACTACCAGGTAAATTTGCTGAAATGGTACCTTTTATTGATCTAAAACAACTAAGACCTACTTACAGCATGCCTCCAGCTGCCTTTTGTTAAACTTGGACACAGCATCGGCTGGCATCGGTTTGTTTGGAATATTGGTTAATTTTAATGAGGCTGTGGCTGATCTGTGAGTGGCTAAAATCACTGGAGGATGGTGCTCTTCACAGCTCATTGCTTTTTAATGTGTTTTTATGTCCACGCTTCCTCTTTTTGACACTTTTAAAAAATGCTTGACAGTATTTTAGCTTTATTAACTAATGAATCAGAAGAAAATTTGGGTCTTGCTGAAATCCATAAGTCTTGCTGGGTACTCGGCAGGTACAGAAATTAACGTCGTTGATAGCTTTCTGGAAGTGTCGTGCGATGCAAAGTGATAACGCAAGTTCCTTCTTCCCGACACTGTTTTTACAACATGAGGATTTTCTCTGTTCTGATCTCCGTCTTAAATTTTGCATGGCGTGGGTCGGATCCCACCTCGCAGGTCGCGTATGCTCGAGAGCAGCAGGGTGTGCGCATACCTCCGTTAGCCAGGCTACCTGGGCAGGACAGGACCTCTCGAAAAGCCCGTGCGCGCAGTCGCTTGTTTGCAGCTCTGTTGAACCCCTGCCGTTTTAAGTGTTTTTCTTGCTTCTGTGATCAAAAAGAAGCTGCGTCTGCAGCGCGTTCACTTCCTGAGCAGACGTCTTCAGGTTTGTTGTGGCCTGCACCTCGAGGGAGCTGGCTGCGGCGTGCCGGCACTGGCAGGCGGAGCGGAGAGGGGAATGGACCCCCCGGCTTTCTGGAAATGAAAATTACTGTCGAGCTGCCAGACTGGTCTTTGGGGGTAGGGGAAGAGGCTGTGAATAATGTAGCAGTTAAGCAGCTCTGTTAACGAATGATGTCAGAGGTTTCTGCTTCCCTGGCGAAATGCCGCTTCGCCGGTAGAGCTGGGGACGACCTTCCGCGGGGTCTTGCTGGCGTCCAGCATGGGAACCCGCGCTCGGCATCTCGAGCTCGCCCTGGTCTGCCGAGACGGCTGCCCTCGGGCGCTTCCCTTCGCTTCTGTAAGCGAGGGGAAAATTGCCAAATGCACGTTCGCTCGTACTTTATTTTAGGTATTGATTTTGTCTGCTCGTTTTGTCAGCAGTGTTATGTCAAGGACTCCTTGAAAGTCTGTCGCTGGTTATGATGGTCATGAACAAAACACCAATCCTCCAAGTGTGCTGTGCATTAAAAATCTTCCTAGGAATTTCCATGGACCACTGGTGCTTCCCAAACCAATTAATAAGCGTCTGCAGTTTCGTAAGAGCAGTGACTTGGACAGGCTGCGCACAAAGTAAGAAAACACTTACTGAAAATACTGCCCTTTGGTTAAAATCTGTGTTTTTCGGATTAAAATTTTATTTTTAAAGTCATAACGTGCAACATGTAAACCCCGATTTATCCATAATGAAAGTGGTTGTAGTTACTCAAAACGTATATTCAGGAGTTTCCCTGAAGATTTTACAGACTTGACAAGCAGATTTTAGGTCAACTGTGAATTACAGAAAACATCTCAATTCAGAGGTGACATGTGCAGCTGTTTAACAGCATTTAAGAATGATGTGCAAATGAAACTACATCAAACCGAAACTAGGGAGGATTTATTTTAAGCGAGCACCTGTATTTACTCAAATCTGGCCGCTGGCAGAAGCATACAGCCCTTCTCGTTGCCCATGGAAGAGCCTGTGGCAGTGGATGATGGCACCATGTTGGGGCATCGTTTTCCTACAGGACCAATGGACGTCGTCTTGCTCTGCCAGGCTGCCGGCTTCAGTCCTGGAACAAGATGCTGAGTTGCTGTTAGGGAGAGCTACACTGTGAGGTTGCTAATAGGTCTGACTTACTCATCTTTCACCTTTTACATGGCTGAAGAAGCAGCTAATTTTTGCCACATGGACACATATGTATTTTGCCAATGGCTTTAAAGAAATTTCTCCTTTTTTTTTTTTTTTTTCTCTACCAGTGCTTACACCATAATTTTCTGCTCTTCTATTCTTCTCTTGCCTCAAAGGCTTTTTTTTTTTTTAAACCTTTCTCTGTCTCAAATAAGATGAGCACTCAGTTGTACAGCTGCTCCCCCCCAGGTGTTGGTGAAAGCTGAGGTGATGATCGGCCCATGACCCCAGTATCATCCCTGTAGCAGGTTTGTGTGTAACCCTCCCCTTGCTCAGCAGACAGCAGAACTGCACTTGTCTGTGTGATAATTCAAGAAAAACTTGTGGATATTTTTGCACTTAGTTCCTACTTGCAATCCAAACACATCAGTGTTTTTACAACTGAGCACTTTCACCGGGAAGCCTGGAACCGTTTGGAAATGGATCCTGAGCGCAGTCTGTCCTTTGCAGGGAAACCTCCTCACTCCGTTAACTGGGATTGAACCGGGAGTTGCTCAGACCTTGACCTAAGCTGGTGCTGGCAGTGCTGTGGGAGGGATGTACTGTTATGTCTGTTGCTGCTCCATGGCAGCTTGTGGGAGAAGAACCTTTCAAAAATTCTAGATATTTTGCAAATTAACATGCACAAGAAGTAAAAAAATTGAGTCATGATTAATGTGCTCGCCATGCAATAATCAGTTATCTGTTTCTTCCTTCTCCTTTCACCACGAATTTACACCATGGTAGAAATTAACTCAGTTCCTTGGAAAATGCCTGAGAAAATATTTTATGTAGCATGTTCAGAGAGTTAATCTCTGTTTTGATGGACCCTAAGGGGTTGGGTGGCAGTTCCAAAGTCATTAATTCGTTATAAGCAGCCTCTTATGCAAACTATATTGAGAATGTTGTGTAAGGGTTGTGCCCACTGCTCATAATTGTATCATGTCACTCAGATGGTTAAGGGCAAAAAGCAGTGCCCTGCACCTGAGAAAGGCATTTCAGTGTTTTGGGGGACTTAAAAGCCTTTTGTGTATGAGTTGCAGTTCTATGTCAGATCCTTCTTTTCAACATTATTGTTTCAGTCTTTTGAAATGACATATTCAGTGGCTTCTTGTAGAAAAACAACAGGGTAGTAGCCAGCAAGCTGGTCGCCTGCATGCAGGGAGATGGTAGCGTGCGTGGATCTGTTTTTTGTTTCCTGTCTTCCATCTGGGCTGTTTCTGTTCAATATGCTGTACTGAAGTGTGGCAGCCTGGTTGTATTCTCATTTGTAGCCAGCTCAACCTTTCACTTAGGTTTGGGTTTACCATGCCTTAGAGAGAAGGAGTTGTTTGAAGGGTCATTTTGTATTTCAGCCTGAAGAGTTGTAAGCTTGAGTCGTTGGGTTGAATGTCACGTAACACTGAATGACTTCTTTAAAGGATTGTGATGGTGTTGTCTTCAACTTTGTATTCAAGTTAAAATGGTTTCTAATTTAGAATATGGAAATTCGACTCAACTCAGTCATGTTCTTCGGAAGCCTTCTGGACCAGGTTAGGGACTGAGAATATCCTGAGCAATTTTCAGTTAAAATCACCATCAGAAAATGTCAGTGCATAATGCAAGCATTTGGATGCCCTGTTTTCCTTGAAAAACTTGGCATGAAAACCACTATCTCTACAAGAGAATAGCTAGAAGAATATCTTTGGTTTTGGCATAGAACTGATTGCTATCTAATGACATTTAACAGCATTTGTAATTTTACATTTGATATGTGGAAAATTTCTTAATGGGGATGTATTTGACAGATGAAATACTTGAAATAGTTGATTAAATGAAGTCTCTGGCTAAATGGGGCTGTCATTGTAGCTTAATTCCTTCTTGATACTTTGTTCTTGCAAGTCAGAGTTGCTTTCTATTGATGAGTATTAAAATTTTTTGTTGTGATATGACTAAGTTTTAGTTTGAGGTAGTATAGCCACAATAAACTACATGCTTGTGTTGTCTTTATGATTTTGATTTTGTTTCCTTTTAAAGTTTGGTTAACCGTTGTGGTTTGTAAACTTGGAGTGCAGTTATGGCATCTGGCTGTCCATTGCTTTATCTGTTAAGATCAGTTTCTCAGGTTGGGTGAGAAAAACTGAGCTTTTGCTGCTGTTTTGCTCTCAGTGGAGGGAGGGACCCCAAATGACGGTGGGGAAAAATTTCCAAGAGCATATTTGGCTTTCTGTTTTTAAAGGCAGTAAGGGCTGGATCATACCAGAAAACGAGAAAGTATGGAAATCACTACGCTGTAATGCTTCATCTAATGAAGGAAGCCCTGCAGAGCTGCTCTAGGGTCTGCTCTGCGCTTCCCCAACACGGCAGATTTGGGGATCCGTGTGTTGTGCTGTAGTCAGCCTGCTAGTAAACTCCTTGGGAGCACTTTTGCCAGTGCCTTACTCACCCCTTTCTCCCCTGTTGATGCTGCTGCCGAGCTCAGGCTGTGCTACGCCTGCCTGGTCCCAGCCTGGGTCCAGGCACAGCTGAGATGCCTGTGCATGGAGTTCCACCTGAGCCCAGACAAGTCTGTCGGTGTAGACTCCACACGTAGAAAACCAGCATCGTGGTACCTCCAGAAATGGGTCTGTTCCTGGGAAAAAAGTGTTCATGAGATGTCATGCCTGAGATGATACTTATGTCTTATATACTCTTCAAGCTGGATGCCCTGACGACTAATAAATGAGAGTTGACTGTGCAAAATCACCCTTGCTTAGAGAGAAATTTTGAAATTTGGTAGAAGGAGTCAGATCCCTCCCCGTTTCCTGCTTTCAGGCTTCCAGTTTAGTGTTAATCCTCAAGAAAAATGACAGAAGAAATATTGGAAGTGGCATTTTAATGATTTTTAACCTCATCTGTGGAGTTAATGTATTATTCTCAAGGTGATTTAATCAGAGGCCTTTTTCTTGTGAGAGGTGTGCTGGTATCTTATGTTCTAATAGTCTTAACCTGCTTGTTTTGACTTGAGATACAGTTTTTGTAAATGGGGAAGAAAAAGTGGTATTTCATATTGGCTTTCATATGAACTTTTTGAGGGTGAAAATGAATATATACGTTGGTGGACTTTACAATTTCCAAATGTGAAACTCCAGCTGTCTTCCTGGGTAGGTGGCAGCTGAGGAAATTATGGCCAGGTCCGTGTTAGGTTTGGGCTGTGATTTCAGTTTTGAGACTAGATCAAGGTAACGTTTTAGTGAGCAAATTTCTAAATGTGTTTGGGAAATTTTGCTGTGGGATATTGGAAATTTTGTCCTTTCAGTATCTCTGGGTGGATTCAGTCCCACAAACTGACTCTTCTGGGGTTGGTATCCACTCCTTCTCATCACCAGGGATTTTTGGGTTGCATACCTTCCCAAACTTCCCCACCCTTTGCCGAAATGAAATGTCAGGAAGGAAGGGAGGAGCGTGATATGAATCATCTTGGTTCAAACTGTAGAAATGAACTTTTTGTTTGAGCCCATAGCAGAGGGGGCTTCCCCCTTCCCCCCATGCTGGCGTTGTCCCTGTTTGCGATGCTGATCATGCTGCTGCCCGACGCTGCAGAGTATGTGCACCGACAGACAGAGATCTGCAGGAGAGAGCTGTAATTTATAAACATATTTAAGAAAGTATTATAAACCATATAAATCTGAATTGCTGCAAATAGGAGGTGACCTTTCTGTGCTTAACACAACAGCTGAAAAAAGATGGTTGGGGTAGTGCGAAAGCGATGGAGAAATTGAATCCATGGTGCCTTTTTATTGTTCCTTCTGTATTGCTGGTGCTATATTTAGAAGCTTACATCACTTCAGGGATGATGACAGTCTCTGCCCTCCCTCTCCCGCTCCCTCCCGCTCTCCCTCACTCCTTCCCTTAGGATGGATCGTGTTTTCATACTACTTATGAGTCCTACAGATCTTTCAGTAGGATTTTTCTACAGCCTGTTAGTAGGTGCTACTGTAGAAAGCGATGCATGTAAGGATGCAATCGCACCCCGTAATGTCACCCTGAAGGGAACAGGAGCTCGCGGTGCTGCTTTCCCTGCCTCCGCTTTCTAAAAGGGTTAGGAACACAGTGGAGAGTTGTATTTTTTTTTTTTTTTTTTTTTCCTTTAAACAGGAGTTCCTGAGAAGCCCTAATGAGGGGCTAACCTTGCCACAAAAGTACAATGATTTATTTATGATGCTTAAGTTAAATGGCGGGGAGAAATCGGAGAAGCATGCCAGTGACACTGAATCAAGCAAGCGGTGCCAGCATAGCAGAGGCTGCATCCAGCTCGCGCTGCAGCTGGCTCTGCGTACTGTACCCCACGCTTCCCATCGCCTGCCTTTCCAGAAAGATTTAAAGTACTCAAATATATTGAAATAACCTCTTGATGCAGGTGCCCTTAATACTAAAATATTTCTGCATTATGCTGCTGTGTTTGGCAATTCCCGCTCGCAAAACTGTATTAAAATGAATTATTTTAGCCTGAAACATCTTTGCCCGAGCGTGTGCAATGACAGATTGCTTTCCAAGCAGCTGGTCTCCTTCCCCAGCCCCCACTGTGGGCTTGGAGTCAGGATGCTACCTTAGCTGCCGTACTCAAAACGGGGGGAGCAAACGAAGGTACCCGCTCATCGCTGAGCGCTGCTGCAGGGGGACGTGGCGGGGGACGGCGTGCCAGCCTGGCTCCGAGGACAAAAGGACAGAAGTCCACAGCCCAGCCCTCAGACCCAGGCCCCTCGGCTCGCCGGCACGCCAGCAGCTTCTGCCTTTTCAGCCAGTGCCATGATGGCTTTGAGACCAGAGCTCGTCCTCCCCGCCGGCGCTGCACAATGGGCTTTTCTTTCCCTGACTGATCAAGAAAAAGTAGTGCTGCTTAACGGGTACCTTCTGCTGTCAGCTGCGAGGGCTCTCTGCTTTTGCCGAACTTCGATTTGTGGTGTCCTTAAATAAGAGAAGACTCTAATCCTGCTTAACTGAACGTGCGTTTAAATGGTGAAAGGCCTTACTATCCTTTTAAAAACATCCCGTTTTTCAGTGACTTACTCTGGTCAGACAATTAGAACATGCAGATTTATTTAACAGTAGGGAGGATTCAGATAGCGTTATGGGAGGATAAAGAGAATGGTGCATAGAAATGTATGGCGTGATATTTCAAGCATGGAAAGAATTCAGTGTTAAGAAACAAAGACCACCTTTAATTCAGAGATTGTAGACCAAAGGGGTTTTTTTCCTTAAGATTCTCTGAAAACTTGGAATCTGGCTTAAAATGAGACTGGCGGTTCACTGTTTGTGATTCTGCCCGATGCTGCAGTTCTTCACAAGTATTCTGATTGCGATCACTGTGGAGCAGCCTTTGTACAGGATTTTTTTTTTTCGTCTCTGAGTTGCTCTAGTTTTGAGATTTGTCATTAAACAGACGATTTATAAAAACTTACAGCCTTGCGCTGCAGGAAGCTGGGGCTGCAGAAATGCACGCGTTAAAAAAAACAACAAAAAAACCCCCAAACCAAACCCAAACCAAACAGAAATGAGTGGGGGGATGCCCCAAAAGCTGGGGTGTGGAACTAGGTCAGGTTTTCCCCCAGCTCGGGGCTGCGCGGGCAGGCAGGGCTGCGCAGAACTGGCTGCAGCCCCCCGGGACCACCGCCGCTGCGCTCATTGGCAGGACGGGCAGAGGGATGATGTCATCTTCACTTAAAGGCAAAACTAGAAGGAAATAGAATTTTGTTCCCATTATTGAGCTCGTGTTTACAGTAGTTGTAAAATATGGCATCCGCGCCAAAATCTTTAGTGGATTGGATTTCATGCACAATGCAGCGGGTTTAAAATGCGGTTGGGAGATGAATATCTGCCCGGTTAGCCGAGGGATGGAGTTTGTGCGCTATCGGTGTGCGTGCAGGCAGGGAGAGGTTTCCTTTAGCTGGGTGGGTTTTCTTTTCTCCTTGATATATTGTGATGGTGATAACTATAATACAGGTAACACTGCATAAAAGTATTTGTATGTTCATTGCTGCTGAAGATTTATCAGTGTGGCATTATATTTGATGTTTAAGATGCTTCTGAATACAATTTTGTGAATTGTTAGAAAAGATGCAATACAGTGGTATGTAAGGTGAAGCTGACATATCTAGCCTATTGTTCAGTATTGAAGGAACAGTAAAAGAAACAGCTATTTGTATAGCTGGTGTAGTGCATTTTAGAAATGTAAAGTAATAATCTAAAATTCTTTCAGCTTTTAAAAATCAAATAGACATGTGTTTGCAAATTTTGCGAGTGCAGGAATGAAGTTCAGATTTTCCTTTATGTTTAAATACAAATTAAACCCAGTAATATTTATGAAGCCTGGCTGCATCTGTTGTTATTTTTGTTGTCTGAGAGAGGTTAAGTAAATTCAGACATGAATACCAATTTTTTTTTCTTTTAAGACAGTTTTGGAAGGTGCTAGAGGAAGGTTTTTTTCTTAGCTAAGGTGCAACTCCCATCATAACTTGGCTTATATGCCAGGAAGAACTCAACATCTGGATGACTGCTGAAAGGAGCTGTTGGTTTGAGATGGGGTGGGGTGTCCTGTTGGTATGACTTGGCTTCCAAAATGTGAGAATTTTCTTCCACGTGCCCCTTAGCACAGTAGGTGAAAAAGAGCTTTCTGTGGATTGCCTCAAACTGCCCGATTCAGTAGTCAAGAGTAAGGAAACAAACAAACAGAAGGGATTTTTGGCCCTTGCTGCCACCAGGCCACTCTTGGAAGCTCCTCTTCTGTATGGGAAGTATGGCTATCAAGGGCTAGTTTTGTTTTGGAGAGTTACCCTTGAGTCTGATGCAAACTGGGAATAATGAGGTACATGGCGATGAAAATTCTTTCCAAAGAGCAGAAAATGGAAACAGTGAGTGCCCCTTCTTACAGATGAAGTAAATAATCCAGAGTACTAAATAATGGCTTTAACAGAGCCAGCACCCTCTGTCCCTCTCTCTTTCTCTCCCGTGCTTTCCTCCCTTCTCGCACAGTAGCAGAAGTCATTTGCCTTCTAGGAATTGAAAGCATCGCGGCAGTCCCAGCTCAAAGGTGTGGGATCTCGTAGGTGCTTCCTCAGAGCAGCTCTCCAGCAGGCTGGGCTGCCATCCAAGGTACTAAGCTGCTTGCAAATATTTCGGTTTTTAGTTGCAAAAAGAAATGATAAAACTAAATTGACTACTGCAGAATTAAGGTAATTTTGGTTATAAACAAAATTGGTCTTGATCGAGGGGGGAAAAAAACCAACTACCCACCAAAACTTTTAACATGGTTTCAAAACCATTAACATTATGAGAATTGTAAACATCACCTTTCAATAAGAAATTTACTTCTCATTCTAGACACAAATCTCCTAATTAGGATAGGATGAGATAAAAATGTTGAGGCTCTTGTGTGACATACATACATAAAAGCAGATATTATTTTATTGTGAACTGATTATGGGTGTATCTCTGTGTGCATGCATGTGAATGTCTGCAGATATTTATTTTACTTATTTCTAAATTTAGATGCAAAGATGAGAAATAATTCACTTAAATGCTGTTGAAAGTGTTAACAGATACATGAGATTCATTAAAAAATGATTTAGAAAAGTAAAATATTCAGAGTTACAGTACGTGCATTAATAGATCATAAAATGATGTAAAATATAATGTGGAGCAGGGGTGTTTTGCTGAGCAGTTGTTGTACCGATACGTGTGTTTATATTAGGTCAATAAAGATGCTCTGTTGGCTGCATCTGCAGATACAGTAGCCAATTGATCTAATGCAGTTTCTAAAGGCTTTCTATACAGGTGATGTCATCCTTTTAGCTCGGTTCCCCTCCCACTCTCTTTCCTCCTTATTAGATATTTCATCTTGCTGCGGAGCATCCAATCGATGGGAGCTTCTCCTGAGGGAGCTGCTGAGAAGCAAGCAAAGATAGTAGGAATTAGGACTCCAGCAGTCAGTCTTGCTGTAGCCATGGATGTACTGTTTTGTTGTGCATTACAGAAATGTTTTAATTGGAAAAGCTAGGCGTGGATTAACCGTGGTATCTGACTGATGCATTAGAATACTAAGCAACACTGCAGAGTTGTAAACTGCATTAAAAAAAGAAGGAGGGGGGGGCAAAAGAGAGAAGGGTTTGTATTGCAGAGGCTTTTAATACATTCCACAGTGCAAACCTGTTAGAGCATATATCCTGGAGCTACGATCTGGACACTAATTCAGTGTTTGCAGTTATGATGGACAAGAGTATAAAGAAGAAACTTTAATATCCAGGGTGTGGGATTCCTGAATCGCCTAAGATGCTGAAGAACCTTTGCAAAATTTCATCTACAATATGAACGTGAAGTTTCCGAAAAGTGGACCCGAAGATAAGCCACTCGTAAATGCATTTTAGTGAAGAGGAAAAAAAGGAATTTGAAGAATTCATATCTTGCCTTTTAATGTATTGTTGCTTTAACCTGCAGTTCTAATCCATTTCAGAATTAATTCAATTTTAGCAGCACTTTTTGGGTACATGCTTCTTGCCTGGGGGAACGTATGGATATTTGTATTTGAAAAGCTAAGAAACATTTTGATTTGAATTTATGTGCTTGTTAAAACTGGAACATTTTTATAGGAATTGCTGCTGCTAACTCACTGCAATACTGAAAACTACTCAGATATAGTGGAAGCTGTAATTGAATTCAGTGTGAAATTCAAGCCTGAGAAGTTGCATACATGTACATGTGCTGCTTTGGTTTATGATTTTTAAAGAGAATCCAGAAGGGATTTTACTCCATATTTTTCTTCTGTGGCTTTTATTTGAGAAAGGAAACTTTTTTCCCCAGCCTAAGAAATGGCTTTTCTTGTTCGATGTTATGCCAACTGCTTGCAACCGTGGGCCTCCAAAGTAAGTAAGATTTTGTCTGTGCTGCATTTCTCTGACATGTATTGACAACCGTGGTGCTATTTGAATGTTCACTTCTCAAAGCCTGAGTGCTGCTCGGATGAGATGCTGGACTCCTGGCTGTGCATGGACTGTTCTTGCGGAATCATTGCTAAATGGGAAGGGGGGACCTTGAAATCTTGGAATTTGTTTTATATACAAATAGCTTATGAATTAACAGGAAGTATAAAAAATGCCATTTGCTTACGAAACATGTAAAGCTTGCTTTTTAGCCTAATAATATATGAAGCAAGTATTACTGAAGTGTAACATTTTTATGACTGCTTGCATAGATTGCTAACTTGAAAATACTGGTATACAAACCCACTGATGTTCTAATTTTCAAGCTGTATGAAGCTGTACTGCTTGTTTCTTTTGTGCAGCATTGTGGAATTGGTTAATTATTTAGCTGAACTATGTAATTACAATTAGCTTTAAAGGACACAGATTATTTTGTGTGTTTGAAGATGCAGTATTTTTGTGAAACTGGGGAGGGAAGGGTGTTTCTTTTAAAGGAGGTAATGAAATGTAGAACATTCGAGCAAACCTACCTACTGAGATAAAAGCCTCTAAAGAAATTAAAAAATACACTGTTTGTCAGACTCTTACTATTTGGTATGCTCGGTCAGAAAATTAGCTGAGTTGCTGGTATTTTATTAATGCGACTGCCAAGAAGTAGTCCCGAAGACACGGGAATTGCCTTATAAACCTGAGGCCAGGCATATATTCATTATTATTTATTACAATTTTATGTTTATGTTGCAGCTTGTACAGGCTAGAATAAAGATTGTGCAACTTTCTTGCATGTGAAAGCCAGCAGTGTTTGAAGGCAGTGGGCAAACCCCTTGTGCTCTTGACATCATGAGATACGGCACTGACTTTGGAGCCAGAAATGGGCTCTTGACTTCAGTCCCCAAAAGTTTATAGAGTCTAAGTGACACGACGGTGTGGAGTGGCACAAGGGAGAAACACAGCTGGGTGTGCAGAGTCCCTGTGCAGGGTGGTTTTCCCTGTTTGGTTTTTAAGTCTGATAAAATGTAAATGGAAGCTCACAGTGTATGGGGGCAAAAGTGCTGGGCTTCAGGGTTTCTGTATGCAGTTGCCAAAATCAACATGTAAATACATGGACATGTGTGGCTGAATTTTGGCTGTTTCACGTGTGCTGAGTCCACCCTGTCATCAGGTGAAGCGGAGCTGCAGGTACTCATTGCCTTGAAGGGCAGATGGGCTCCATGTGCTCAACCAGGTAATTGCGGCTCCTCGCCTTAGAGTTCAGGCTTGCAGATGTTGGCCTGTTTGTATCATCACCTGTGTCTCGAGTATACGTGTCGACTCTTTCGCTTTCTTCCCTTCCTACTCTGTGGACATTAAATATGAAAGGATGAATTTACTTAAGCTCGGCTTACCTGCACCGCTGTTATTAAGGAGGTCTGAACGTGTAATGTTGCTTAAAAAATGGGAATGCTTAGTCACGTTGGTACTTCAGCTGAGATTGCTCTTTCCGTAGAGTTTGGGCCGAAGTGAGAAACCACAAAAAAGACACCCTGTGCTCAAATAAGGGTTTGGCAGGGGTAAAATAATATTATAAAAAAATGGTAAAGGTTTTTGGCCCCCTGTGTCAGCTCTGTGGAGGATACCCAGTGGATTGCTGCCATACCAGTCAAGCCATTTATTCACTCATTTACTATTCATAAATGAAGGGGTATAAAATGTTGGGGAGGGCGAGGTTTGTTTTTTCTTTCTTTTTTTTTTTTTTTAATGGCTGATGAAAACTGATTAACTGGTTTTGCATTCCAATCCATAGCTAAAAGTTCTTTATCTTTAAAACTACAAAAGAAAAAGCACCTGTAGTCCCCTTCTGCAAAGCCCCCCAAAACTCCTGCAAACCCCCACAAACTTTTAAACTGATCTGTTTGTGATGTTCTGCAACTCTGAAGAGAAATGTGCATAGACTAAACACACTGATGAACTGAATTATATCTGAGTTTGTTCCATTTTGTTTTTATCTGAGCCTTGTATCACAAATCTGTTTGACAGGTGTTTTATAATAATATTATAGCAAAATAACTGATGTCAGAATTTCAAGTATGCAAGTTTATAACTTTTAACTTGAAAATGTCAAGTATTTTATGATACTATTTTGAAACTAGAACCACTTCTTGCCATAGAGCAGTGAACATCTGTTTTTTCATTTGCTTTCTCAGTGATTAAATTCAAAATGTCTTAGATTTATGTAGCTATCTGTCCCAGAATTTTTTTTAATTAGTTGCTTTTAAACTGATACAGGACAATGGTCTGAAAATGGGCTGTTGACTCAGTTGTAATTATAGCTGTTATGAATATGACAGTGTAATGATACATCTATTTAATCAGAGAAAAATGAAGTCATATTTTGTATGACTAATCAGAAGGGTAAGCTTTCGTGAAGGTATGTAAAGGAGAATACTCTGAAGGTTAACCTTAACCTAAGGAAGTTAATTTGTGTGGCTCTGGAGCAATCCACAGGAGAAGCCAGCTTTAGGAGCTCCATCACCTCCTGGAAGACACACTCTGAGTATAAGGGGTGTCTGCACCGGTTTGCATTACACGCACCCCTCATCTCCCAGAGACTCTGTTGCTTTTGGCTTCTGAAAGTAAAAGGGAGGGAGTAGACTTCTGTACAGTAATCAGTGCAATCTGTTTTCCTGTATAAAGAGCTGCTGAAAGGAGGATAAACTGAGAGAGAGAACTCCAAGCATTGTGAATTTCTGCAGTGCACCTGAAGATGCGCTGTACGAGCTTTTCAACCCTTCCATGCAGGCTCTTGTAGAGGTCAACAGTATTTCTCAAGACTCTGCTGATACTTGGAAATGTGTCCAAGAGAGGTCACCATCTCCTTTGCAGGAAGATAATGGTTGTTGCTCTGTCACTTGTGTGTGGAGGTACCAGTACAGGGGCAGAACGCCATGTCAGAAGCACATCCTAAGAAATGGTCTCTGCCCTGGGGACTGTACACGTTCTGGAATGATAGACTGTAGAAGATGAGATAAATAGAGGCAGGCATCCTTAAGCAAACATGGTGAATATGATAAGCAGCAACGAGTGTGGCGAACAGTGATCAAAGCAGTCCCGGCTGTCAAGCCACTGTGACTCTGGGGGAAGATGAAGGAAGGTAGAGGACTTTGCATCGGTCTTGTGGAGATCTGCTTCCACAGACTGGTTGTATTTGCGAGGACAAGAGGCGTTCAACTTGTATCAAACTAAATTCCTCTGATAGCAATGCAGTATTTTAAAGCAAAAGAATTAAATAACTCAAATGTATGTCAGCAAGATTCTGATTGTCTTTGTAATTCTGTTCATAGCTTTCTCAGTGTCTGTTAAATTGTCTGGAATGCGCTTTGTGGTATTAGACTCTTAAACATAGATGCGTTATGAAGTCACTATGAAAGAGAGCTCTAAACTTAACAATTTAGATGTATATGGTTCTCCTGTAATAGAAATTTTATGCACATCCTAACAATTTTCCAAGCCTAGAATGCATACACAGTTACCCTATTTGTGTAGCACGAGGGTCTGATGGGGAAAATACAGAGTGATTTGGATAATGTATCTGTAGAGGATATTTAAAAAGGGATGCTTTTTGAGATAATGTGCTTTTTATAGAAAATAAGGGTTTTTGAATTAACATCTAAGCTTCTAAAATGTTTTTTTCTTAAGGAAAACAGTTTCATTCAAGATCCCAGGTGCATGTTAAACTTGTCTTACGACAGTAGACAGTAATTTATTTTCTCTAGGCTTCTGTGTTCTTCTCTTTCTGCTGTTTAGATAAAATCTAATAATGCGAAGCATAATAACAAGATACATTTGCTCTGTCAAAGTTTGTCTTTGGGTTAGAGCGGAAGACCTGGAGTAATTTTTCAGTCCCATTATTCCTATTTCTGCTGTTGTCTCACAGGGACGTGATGCAAGTTTTAGTTACGTGTAACTAAAATCAGTGTAACATCATCTTCTGACTCCAAAGGGCATCAATTTGATCTCCCAAGATCTTGAGTTGAAACCTTCATGCAATTAAAGATTATTTTCAGCTCCTCAGAAGAAAAGCAGAGCTTGGGTAGTGTGTCCTTGATTTGATTTGATGTCATCCTTGTCTTTGCTAATGCACTTACATGGAAAGTAGCCCTGGTAGTATGAGTTCAAAATGTTTTCAGTGCAAATAGAGCAACTGATCCTTAGCTTTCTTTTTTTCAGTCAATTTTGACAACATCTTTCTCTTCCTCTTGGCCTTGCCTCTCCCTCCAATCTTTCTCTGTCCATGCCTGTAGCTTCCAGCCCAGCGTTCTGTGGTGCGGAGCACCCCGTTGTCCCTCCGAGCGGGACCTGCGGGTGCTCGTCACCCGAGCGTGCCAGTTTTTGTGTGCAGGCACGGGCAGCGGGTGACTGCCCTGCGAGCTCCTCTCTTCTGGTTCCTGATGGTTCTCTTCCCTCCTACAAACTTTGGTTTGCATGGTGTAGCCCTCCTTTGAGTTTCTGGAGTTTCAGCCAGCTCCTCAGAGTATTTATGGTCTCTCCTATTCCATATTTTCTGATCTTTTCCCCCTCCATCCCCTGCACAGAAGGATTGCCTTGTTTCTCCGTCTTAATTCATTTGTAGGAGCACAGCCTCTTGGTTACTGAGTACTCTCATCCCTGAGCACTCGGAGAGTGAGTGCTTGGACTGAAGAATGACAATTTTCCTTACACTTAGTTAAAAGTCTAACTCTGTTTTCTGTAACAACTTGCAGGGTACTTTCTGTAAAACGTTTTAAATGCACTCTTTGCTTGATAGTCTATTAAGGTAAAAATGGTTTAATATGAGCTGTGTGGCCATTTACTCCAGAACGCTTGGATTTTCTTATACTCTAGTATATAACATGTTCAAGTTAAATGCAAGTAAGCATCGTACTACTTTTTCAACAGAAAAAGCCTTTTCCTGAAGTATTGTTTTTATCGGAAATTGGCTCTTAATATGCAAATAAACACCTATCTGTTCATGTATTTCCTCCTAGACCTTGTTTGTTTTAAACCTGCTTTGTTACAATTCTGCTTACAGCTACAGCCTAGTTCAGGACCACCCTGTTTTGCTCCTCTCACTTCCATGAATGCATTTCTTTATGAATACAGAAGGAAAATGTAGTTGAAAGATTGGTGCTCCTTTGTTTTTTTTGCATATACAGGATCTGAGGGCCTCATTACGCAGCTCTTAGCTGAAAGGTAATATGCTGTCGAGTGTTGCTTGCAGCATCGGCATGCTCGCGTTGTGCTCTGTGCATCCTCGTAGCCCTGCTAGGTGAGTCCCCGGAGCTGATTGTCACCTGCATGTCATTACAGTGAAGTGAGATTGTAGCAGCCTGAGGATGTGTGAAGAAGGACCATCATCACCGCTGTATTTTACCAATCGGTGTATATAAGAGTTTATAAATTATTCAGCTGAGATGAGACTCAATGTAGATTTGGAATTTCATGTGCCCTGCAGTATTGTCTCAGGATGAGAGCTCCCCAAACGTCGGGCTGCTGTCGCCTGCGTGGCTGCCGGAGTTTTAATGACTTGTGAAACTTCAGCTCCTTACAGACTTCATAGCATCACTAGCTGCTGTCACAGTTTGTTTTCTACTGTAATTATTTAGACAAGGCTCTTTCTAGTCCTGTAATGTGTTAGTCTTCAGTGGCAAGAACAAACAGTAAAATCTGAACTCTGGTACCGAAAGTAAGTCTTTTTGAACATTCCTGTTACGTTTTCATAATAACAAAACACAATTCTTGACGTTTTAAAAATGTTATGCTGTGAATAGACCAGAGAAGAGTTGATCTGTATTAATTGATGGTTGTAAAAAATGCAACTTATGTTTACATGTTGGGTATTCCCAGTATTATGGAGCTCTCATTAATACTGGTACACTTTTTCACAGGTGAATTTTCACAGCTGAAGTCCTCAATTCTCCAAAGCTGAGATATTTGCGTGTCAGATGCTTAGCATTATCATGAGTTAAGGCATACCAGTAATCTATAATTTAGACATATGAAAACCAAATTAAAATTGCATTACATGTGTGGTTTAAGGCAACACCAGGATTTAGTTTGAAATTCTGTCCTCATGTCACCTTATTGTAACTAAGGAAACATTATACTTCAGAGGATTTTATTTCCTATGCACCGTAGGAGCCATGAAGACCAAGAAGCTCTTGGCTGCCGGAGGCATAGAACAGCCTCTAGGGATTTTTAATTCTTTTAGATGTTTTTTTTGTTGTAGTTTTTGTGTTGTTCTTTTTGGGGTTTGGGTTTTGGTTTTGTTTTTTTTGGGTTTTTTGGTTTTTTTTTTTGTAAGCCTGGGGTTATTTTAGGAATGCCACAAGGATAGTTTTCAGGGCACTGCAAGGCTGTCTTGAATGGTATCAACTTGGTCCTTATTTCTTTGAGATTCATGTATGTAGTACTAATAATAACTGGATTAAGTATATACTGTAGCTAATGAATTGAAACAAGTTTTGAAATAAATATTGTCAGCAAGCACATCTTTTGTATGTTTTAAAAAGGAAAGCAATCTGAAGTTGGATAGGCACTGTGTTTCTCTGCATCGTGTTATTGAAGGTTACAGGATTTTATCTGAACCTGTTGGGAAAATATTTGAGCTATCAGTTGGCTTTAAAAACAAACAAACAAAGACATCATTGCTGCTCTTTAAAAATCTGAAGAAATTGTCTTTTGTGCCACTGGTGGAACATCTGTGGTCTTTAAGGAGGAAATGTTTTTGTTTGTATTAAGTTAGTTGAGGACTGATGTCAGCATAGGTAATTTGGCTGGGCTCATCTTACCCTCTCTGTGGATACCTAAGTGGCCTCTTTCTGTATCTCAGAGGAGCAACTTTCTCCTCTCCCATTAACACAGCTCTAAGTGTATTTTAAACATTTTTAAACTGGAGCAGAATTGTAGCTCGTATGTGAAAAGTGAACATAAACCAGAGTTAATTTATATAAATTGTTGGGAAAAAGGCTAATGAAAATACTGCAAAATAACTTCAGAGAACTCCAGTTGTTTTTGGTGGTTTCTCATTGTTTTACTAGCAGGATATATGAGATGATTAAAATAATTTACTTACTGATGGCGAAAAAAAAACATCTGGGGGGGGTTGTTGGTTTTTTCTTAGATGGAATGAATGGGATGGCTGAGAGCAAAAAGTGGGATACAGAAAGATGTGCTTGGTGAGAGACTGACTGCATGTCAGTGGGAGTAAGCATTGCTGCTCTTGTTTCAGTAGGTTGTAGAAAGAAAAAATAGAACTAATTAAAGAAATTAGTTATCTTGTGAAAATGAACAAGCTGATGATGGAATTGCAGGCACATAGTGAAACCATCAAAACAACTGGCAGATAAAGATGCTAGAATGCAGAGTTTGCTCTAATTGGAGGCAAAGTGAAACAGCCCTGACTGTAAAGCTAGCAAGGCGTCTGGCAGAGAAACCACCAAAGTACCGGTGCAAAACAGAAATCCAAAATAGTGCTGTTGAGCTGAGCAGAGTTTGTCAGCTGCTTCCTGACAGTTGATACAGATCATGGAAATGCCAGGTTTGGGGAATTTTTTCTACCTAGAGCCTTTTTAACACAGTAGAGCCTTTGACCATGAAGTATTTAAAATAATCAGCTATGGATGGTGACAACTGTGATGCCAGAGGAAGGAAAGGTGCCTGGAAGCAGAGCCAGTGCTGTCCTGCGCAGGTTGGGCGCGCTGCCTCGGATGTACTCCAAAAGGCCAGGACCGCTGACGGTATAATGCGTTCGAGCACTTGCCAGCATCTGGAGTTAAGGTGTTCTTGAATGAGCCGTGTAGGAAACCCATCCCACCCTCTAGCTCCTCAGACAAAGCTTTCCTCTGCTGTGGTAGGGGTTTGGATTATAGGAAATCATGAGGGTATCGGAGGCGTACATGGGATTGCAAAGAGGAAAGCTCGCAGCAGGACTGCCAAAAAATGGGGGGATCCAAAGACTGGAAGTGGAAATAGGAATTGAAAGGAAGAAATTTGGGCAGAACTAGTTCATTCTAATAGTAACTGTATGAAAGGTGTTGAATCAAGAGCATCAAAAAGAAAATGGCCTATGAAGGGGATGGAAGGATGCAGCGGCCAAAAAGGAGAGGTGGGAGCTGGCAGAGGGTTCAGAGGACAGCACTCCTGTTCAGCTGTTTGATCCAGTGGTCTTTTTAGTTTAGCAAATTTAAGTTTTAAAACTGAAGGCAAACATGCTTTTCTTAACTGGCTGTTTGTAACAGTCTAGACTTTCTGTATCATCTGAGAAAGGAAAATTGCTACCCTTAAACCACTTCGGTGCAATGGAGGCTGAGCAGGAGTGTTTCCTAAAGCTCAGAGGTTACCAAGTGTAATCACAGTTAATGCTTCAGGGGTGTGTTAATGGGTTCCAGCTTAAAACAGTGAAAACCTCTTAATGGAGAACCTCAAGCAACAAACAAAATAATAAATATTGTACCTTAAAATTGGGATTGCTAGGCTTGGAGATTGAGAGCTGGTTGTAACGGTGAGATGGTTGGGCTGGTGTAGCAGTGCATAGCGGTTTTTACGGTGACAGAGCAGACATACGTGTGCAGCAAAACTGCGGGGCTGCGCCGTGCTTGTCCTCGGGTGTTTCATGAAAATAAACCCTGTGTTGTTTCTGAATATTACTCTTGCTGGCAACATTTCAGGGAGCTTCAGAAAAGCAAATAAGGTATAAGGTTACTGACAATCTGTAAAACCAAGGACAGAAAATTTGCTTACACAGCCTATAAAAGGACAGACTGTTCCCTTGGAGGCTGATGCTTCTACTGTGTCCAGACTAGAGGGATCTGTGGTCATCCACACGGAGACCTAGGAAGACTGATGAAAAACTTTGCTATCAAGGAGTATCAGATAAAAAATGAGGCAAAATTTTTGCTTCCTTATTGCCCATTTTCTTTCCATTAACTTGAATTTGTAATGGACACTGTACACTGGGAGAATTATGCAGACTGTGCTTCCTTTAGTAATTTGGTTTCTGCTGATGAGTCCTTTGGCCACTGCCCTCATTGCGGATGTTTCTGAATATGTTTAATAAATGTGCCATTTACTGCAGGTTGAAACATGGTGGTGAAGCTTCTTTTACAGGTAGAAAAAGATAATTCATAGGTCTTGTGTCTGTCTGTCAAGAGTATTTTGCAAAGGCATGTTGTCTATGCCTTTTTAGCATGTGTTTTTCGGATATCCAAACTGTACCAGGAAACACTGATACTTATTTTCAAAACTTGTGGCACAAAGGCACAGATGTGGCTTTTCCATAGGGGAAAGATACCAGGAAATCCAGAAGTGACAAAGGAAATACAGCAGGAAGAGCACTGTCTCTGTGCTGAAAGAGGTTCTTCTGATTCCTTTCCCTGGAAAGAATGGGAAATAGAAAGATGAAAGTCTCAGTTTAGCCCTCCTATGACATAACTTCACTTATGAGGTCTGTGGTTGCCTTTCTCTCTATATAAACTCTGCAATGACTTTTCTATAGCCTTCATTTTTAGCAAAAGCTTTCTGGCGAGCACGTAAAGGAAAGTTGTCCTCAGGCTAGCAATCATTTTTAGTGTGCTTCTCAAAAGAGTTGATTGGTGGTCATCTCGTCAAAGATCACGTAATTTGCTCTGTTTTACAGGGCATGTGCAATCTTAAAAATCTGTTATACCAAAATCAGCTTTTAATTTAATTCCCAAGTATTCTGTGTGACTTCACTGCTGAGAGCAAATGGTGTTTATGTAGGAAGTAAATGTCACTGCAGATGCACTCTACGTGGGCCTGTAGATACTTTCAGATGAGATCAAGTGAGATGCAGTTCAGTCTGCTGCACTGGATAGCTTGAAAATTATTTGTAGAAGTTCAGCGTAGTCGTAATCGTTGCAAAGTGTTTTGTGGCTATGGAGAAGTACTGCCCCATTGTAAATTTGGGGTGGTTTTGGTGATGAAAGTGTAGTGAAATAATAAAACTGAAGAATGTTACTTCCTGATATCCAAGAGGAAATGAGCTGGACGTTGGCTGGCTAATTGCGCTTCCGATACTCATCAGACGCAGAAAAAGCCAAATAACCCGTGAGATTTTGGTAATTGTGCAGCAGTGTCAGTTGTCAGTGTTGGCACCAACGTGGTCCTTTTTGGAAAGGGAGCCTAGATGAGATTATCTAGCACCCTGTCCAATCGCATCTTGAAAACTTCCCAGTGATGGGGACTCTACCGCATCCCTGGAGAGGTTATTCCAGTAATTGATTGGTCTCACAGTAAAAAAAAAAAAAAAAAAAAAAAAGATGATGAAACCTCTCCTGGTGAAACTTGTACCCGTTGCCCCTTGTCTTCTCCATGTGGCTTCTTGTGAAGAAAGAGCCGCTATCCTCTTTGTAGCTGCCCTTTAAGTACTGGGGTACTGTGATGAGGTCCCTCTGAGCCTTCTCTTCTGCAGGGAGAAGAGACCCAACTGCTTCAGTCTTTCCTCACGGGGCAGGTTCTCCAGCCCTTTCTTCATCTCCATGGCCCTCCTTTGGACCCTCTTCAGTCTGTCCACCTCCTTTTGGAATTGTAGGGACCAGAACTGGGCACAGTACTCCAGGTGTGGCCTGACAAGTTCTGAGTGGGATGGTTATGTCTCTTATCTCTTCTCGTAATGGCCCGGCAGATGCAGCCCAAGATCTGATTTGCCTTCATTGCTGCAGCAGCATGCTGGCTCGTATTTGGGTTACCGTCCACCAGGACCCCCAGTTCCCTTTCAGCTCCTCAGTCAACAGATCCCAGCCTGCGCTGGGCTCTTTGGTTGTTCCTTCCCAGGCGCAGCACCTTGCACTCGTCTTTGTTAAAACTTCGTACAGTTCTTGCTAGGGGACTGTCGGAAACCTCAGCGGTCTCTGGAAGAAATCATCAGGTCGTTGCTCTACCCTTGTTATCAAACTAGTTTTAGAAAGTTGGTAATTCTATATTAAACTAAGATGTTCTGATTGCCTGTTTAAAAAAAAAAAAATCAGATCAAATATTCTTTGCAAGTATACCTTGTTGAAAAGTGGAAAGATAGAGCTGGGCTCTGGGGAGCGGTACTGCCCGCCAAACCTGCTGCTTTCAGGTATAATCATGAGTTACTGCTGTCAGCACACTGCATGCTGTTCTTCATTCTTTTCTCATTCAGACTGTTTACAATAAATAAAATAATTTATTGAAATGCATTGCACATTTTGAGTGGTTAATTAGTAAATCAATGATTTTGGACTATTGGGTGTATAGTTTTTCTTTATTTGACAAATTTACTGGCTCTTAGAGTATAAATTGCTCATGACTGAAGTTTGTAGCTTTTTTTGCTGTATTACTTGGTTCTCACCAGTTCTTTGGTGGTTCTTTCCTCTTTAGTCATTTTTAGCTGATAATTTTAGCTAACCGAAGAATGTCTGTACTGGTTCAGCCCAAGGGTCCGCATGGCCCCATACACGTCCCCTGGTGTCATGCAGAGCCCTGTTGAGCAGTTTCCCCTGGGACACCTCTGGGCAGTGGTGGATGCTGTAGGGTCTGTGTCCTCTTCTGGTTCCTCCTTCCTCATTTTCATTCTTTGTCTCCCCTATGCAACCTCCCTGGGTTTCATCCATTACTCCTGACATCCACTGATTTCTCCACACTCTTACCAAGGACCATCCTTTTTTCCAAGGATGCCCAAGGACAAATATGAGCAGAGATTCTTCTCTCCCACGCTTGGTTGCTTTTACAGCGTCCCGTTGCTGCATTTTTATGTCCCTCTGCTTCGTCCAGCCGTTCAGAGCAGCAGCGCTGCTCCCAGATCTGCCTCTCCATTCAAACCTATAAATCAGTCTCTTGATGTAATTTGTCTTCTACAACATGTGCAAGACTTGAGTGTTCTTTCTGCCTGGATAGGACAAAAAGCACTTATATATACTGGTCTTCGTGTTTTGTTGGTGGTTTTTTGTTGGGTGGTTTTTTTTTTTCTTTTGTTTGTTGTTTGTTTTGTTTTGTTTTTTAAATGTGAGAGTTTCTGCATTGTATTGTGCAATAGGAGAAATGACAGGTTTGGGGCTTCTGGAGGTTTGGGGAGTTTCTCTGATTTAGTTGTATCGTTTGAGTTTTTGGGGTTTCTCTGGTTTAGCAGCACGAGTGCTGCTGCCCTGTGCTTCAGTGCTGGATGGCTGAACCCATGAAATGGATAGCAAAAGCCAAGCTCCTGATGGAGTCTTCACCTTGTGGGTGTTCCCAGGGTGGTTGCAAGTAGAGTTTAGTATTTTGTGCATGTCATTTTCCTTAACTGTTACTCAGAACTGGCTTTTAGGCTCTCACGTCCTCTGCCCCCCCCAGCCCTCTCCCCAGCATTGCCGCTTCATGAGCTGGCCTCGACTGCGTCCCGGCGAGCGGGACGGGGTGGACGCTGTGTACCACCTTCAGAAATCTCACATACATTTAACAAAGAGCAGTCCAGGCTGCTGTCGTTTCTGGGTTTGTGTGGCAAGGCAGACTGATGCTACCTACCATTCGGACGAGCTTCCGAAGGTTTTAGTGTTTTTTCTTTCCTTTTTTCCTATTGAAATTTGCAGTATCTCTTTAAAAGTTCCCTTGTTGATTCAGGTTTTTTTCAGTGTAATCACCGAATGTATTTTCCTGACTCAGTGGGAGGGCAGAGCTGTAGGTGGCTGTGCAGACCATAACTTCTATTTTCCTAACTTCCTTTCCTGTACAGCTCTGAACCGCAATATGGCATTTCAGCGGAGGGTTTGGTGCTAAACATCTCTTTGTTGGGAAAGGTCAGTCACAAGGATGTGCTGGCACCGATGTAAGGACTGGCTGTGCCAGCGTGTCGGGGACACTCATATTCGAATTCCAGATTATCCCTACTTGTGAGAAAATGTAGTTGTTATGGTTTAAAGTGGCAAGTAGTCTATTTCTGTACTGAGTGTTTATTAGAATTTCATGGATGTTCGGGGTTTTCCTATCTGTGGCTGCTGGGACACACAACTAACCAGAAGATAATGCAGATATATATGTCTGTGTCTGAAAGCCTCTAATGTGGACATAGGTGAACACTGCTGTTTTGAACTTCCTTCCCTAACACATAATTTTTCAAGAGATTGATGCGATTGTAACAACAGTTTCTAAGCTTCTCTCACAAAAAACCCATAGCCAAATAATAAGCGAACATAATTCACCAATAGTTAAGACAATGTTGTAGCACTTTCAGCAGCTTCACTACCACATCCAGCAAGTCCTTCCCCTGTCCACTGTCATGTTGTTACAGAAACATCCTATCCATGTATTGCTGCTTAGTGAGCTCTGAAAGAACGAACAATCAGTTTGGGTAATAAAAATGACATACAGAAGATAGAAGCTGTGATTTATTTTGGGAGATTGAGTAGAGTGGCAAGCAGCACTTTTTAAAGGTCACTTGTCTCAAATAAACCTTATCTCTCTCTCAAATTTAAAGAGATATTGCAGTGTTTCTTTGCATCTAACCTGCATTAAATGTCTTTTACAAGAACATATTGCAGAGTCCAGCAGGAACATCGTACATGCCCATGTGCTTTATAGGTGATGGAAATGAATGGGAGTGCTGGCAGGGGGAATGAAGATCAGTTGTAAGTGATTAATGAGATGATAAGAAATACTCCTGTGGGAGGGCTGGTGGTCTGAGTTGGTCTTCAATGTGTATTTTTGAAAATGGCATACAAAGTATATACACAACTTTTTTTTTTTTTTTTTTATTTTGAGAGCCCTGTCTTGTTCCAGCTGTAGTTCTCAACTAAGGTATATAGAACAGCCTTCATCACAATAATCTTAACATTTAAACTGAATTAGGAGAGAAAAACTCTATGTGGCAGTGTGTGTCTGCGTGTATGTCACTGTCTTTGAGCCAGAATGGGCTTCAGTAGCACCCAGTTTTGGTAAAGAGCAGGCATCTGCCCTTGTTCTCCTGGGAAATCCCACAGAATCAGTTCTGCTCTTGGTCCTGCTCATGCTTTTCCTGGAGCCGTTTTGAAAGTTTGTAAATCATTATGAATCTGGGTAGCAGGGAGCTTAAATTAGATTTCCTTGTGTCTGTATTATCACAGTCACCATGGGACTTGCTCATGGACGGAAAGAAATCTGATCGAAGCTTAACTCGGAGCCGGTTGTTGGAATAGGGAGGTTAGAAAGATGGGGGCAGGCTGAGGAGTTTGCAGCACAACTGCGGTGTTGTTAAGCTAGAGATAATGAGTCTATAGGGGTTGATTTGTTCTGTAATTTACTAAAACTCCTGGATTTTTCAGTTACACTGACCTCCAGTTGTATCAGTGACTGCCAGCAGTCCTGCCTAGCAATTTGCTAGCAGGTACTGGGTGTCATCCTGGATGTCGTCCTGCCTGGCAAATGATGCGCTGACCTTGCTCGTACGTGCCTCTCTGTCTTTTTTGCGTGGACGATGGCATTGCGGTGTGTTTGCAGAGGAGCCGGCTGACGTGTGAAACTCCGGGGAGCGGAGGAGCAGTGTCACCCTGCGGCACAGGCTGCTCCGGCCGCCCCGGCTGCTGCTGGCTGCTGTAACGGAGGCAGCGGATGGGGAAAGCCAGGGAAGCGACCTCCGTCGGCCCCGTGGTCGGCATCGTTGAAATATCGGTGGCTTAACTAACGTCCAAGTCGCCGCAGGCTTTAAGGAAGATAATGTGACACTTTCTGCCTCGTGTCCGTTAGTAGATGGATAGTGCTTTTCTGTACGTGGCACAAAAATGTGTACTGTAGAAGTATGCGTTTGGATTTTAAAAGTAACCAGCTAGTGCTCCAGACCAGAATTAAATCTCAACTTTCCTGCTTCGCTTTTTTACTTTTCTGTTGTTGTTGTTGAAGAGGTCACATCTCGGTGTACGTCAGCTCTTACCGCATGTGCTGACAGATAGCGAGTGTACCTTTTGGCCACTGGATTGAATTTTGTCAGCTGAGCGGTTTGACCTTTTTGCTGTTCTCAAATCCTGAAAATAGATTTTTCAGCCTGTAAAACTTTTTGGTGGCTAAACATAGGCTTCAAAGTGTTGTGTTTCCTTTGTATTTGGATCAAGTTCACCATTTTATATCTGCTGCTTGGAGGTTTTTTTACTGGAAGTTTGTGAGAGTTTAGCAATCTTTTGCTTTCCAAACTTTCTCCTTTTCCAAATACATGTGAACATAGATATTAATTTACAGGTTGCGTATTTTGTACGTTCTTTTTGTAAGTAAAATGTTTACATTATTTTAGTTTTGTTTATATTAGGACAGTGAAAAATAGTTTTGTAGTCTTCAATTTCCCAGAGTTATTTTACAAGTAATGATCTGTGCTGGTTTTTAGAGCCCACAGGATGGTGAGGTTTAAGTAGCGATTGGCAACGAGAATGTCATTGGGATTTACAAGTGACACAACATCCTCCATGTTCCTCCTAACAATTTTGATAATCAAAATTGTGTTACATCTGTCAGAGGTGCTCTCAACGTTTTTTGGGTTTTTTTTAATTTTTTTTTCTGGGGGTGAGGAAGGTTTGGAGAGACCTGCAGTGCCGCTTATGGTTTCAGAAAATACGTGAACGAGTATTTGGTAAAGTGCTTCTCTTGTGTTCTTCAAAAAATAGACATAAAAATGTGATTCCAAATGAAGACCATTTCACTTAAGTTTAGTCAGTATTTATAAAGTTGATATTGGATCAACAACACTTGTACAATATTATCTTATAATTCGTAGGAATGAATATCTAGTGGCTGACACAACTGTGTGGAATTTTGTTTGTTGTACAGAAGAAAGCTTTTCATTTTGATCATGATACTTTATGCTGTCAGAGTAGTTTTGGACTTTCTGCATCAGAGCATTTTTTAAAAGGAATAGTATATATATTTTGTTTATAAGTGGTAAAAGGATATACATTTTATCATAGAATCTAAGATTCTCTGATACAATGTTCTTTCATATAGTTGAGTGTAAATTTAAAAATACTAGAAATATATGTGGCAGAAAATAAATGAGCAGCTGAATTAAAGGACTGGTTATTCCATGTGGCTTTGATTCTTCAAAAGCCTAGTACTGACTTTTACTTCTTTCAACAGAAAGAATATGTTTGTGGGCTTCAATCATGCATGTACAGATAGATTTATAGAACAGAAGTGCTATTGTACATACATGTGCCAAAATGCATAATATTCTTTCTGTGTACTAATTTTCATAAAGAAAATTCAAAGCATTTTATGGACCAAAACTTTTGTTTAGATTACACTACTTTTATTGTTCTGTATTGATGCTTTCTAGAGGTTATTCTTGAACTAAGGCATGAATTGAATTTATAAACAGGGATCCTGCTTCATGTTGGATTGCAGCATAAGCTAATGTTTAAGACTGTGGGCTATTTGGCCGGCATCATCTGTTTGTCATCTTATGCGCTCTTAATCCTGTTGGTGTATATCGTTAGCTGTAAAGAGGCTAGACCTTTCTTTTATAGGAAGGGTCATTGTTTTCTATCAGTTGTATAAAATCTGAATGTGATTGGGCAGTCTTAGCCTAAATTAGCTTTTTCTCAAAATGTGTGTCAAGTAACAGGTGGATATTCAAACGTGTAACAAAAGTTTTATGAATACCTTTGTCTTCAAATCAGACTCACACGTCTTGTTTTCCTTTCTTTTTCCTGCCTTTCCCCAAATCCATTTTCTTTACAGCTTCCAGCTGATCTTACCAAGATGCATCTTACCGACAATCCTCATCCTCAGGTGACTCACGTCCCCTCAAGCCAGTCGGGATGTAGCATTGCCAGTGATTCTGGGAGCAGCAGCCTATCCGATATTTATCAGGTAAAATTGCATTTGTTTCTTACTTTTCCTTCCTTGATGTTAAACATTCCATAAACAAAACTGGTGGCCCTTTATCCAAGACTTGTCCTCTTGATGTTTCTGCATATCCCTGTGCTGCTCATGTGACTTGCCACCTCCACAGCCACACAGAAGTGAAACAAACTTCTTGTAAAGCTCTTTTTCTTGCTTTTCACGTCTTTATATACCAACAAGTGTGCTGTGGCTTTTAAGTCATATTTGATGATTTATGGGATCATTTTCCTTCGTTCTGAAATGGAACAAATTTAATGAAATCATTCTTGTGTTTCAAATACCTTCCTTGATTATTTTTATTTATTGGTAATAACAGATGTTCTGTTCTGCAGACAAAAGCATGGTATAATAAACGCACTCTTTGCACTAATTGACTGTGGAAATTTTAGTGGTGCTTGCTGAGAATAGAAGTTGTCTGAAATCCAGAGATAGCTTTCATTTACAGATAGGATACTTAGTTACCTGTCTCGTCAAATTGCAGAGCTAGTTTAATGGGGTTTTTTGTTCTGGTTGATGAGGGTGCTCATCTTGGGTTTGTCTTGATCAGTAATGTCATAACTTTTCCATTTTCAAGTTGAAGTCTGACTAGAACACTGGGTATATAGCAACTGTTGAGCATGATGTAATGTGATTTTAGACATGTTTCCGTTTCCTTGGGTACTGTCAGGGTAGTATTTCTATACTGGAAACATATTAGTGATCTATCTATTTACAGCAAAGTATTGCTAGGTAACTTTAAAAATAAGGCATTAAAAGCAAAAATCCTTTTAGAACATTAAGTGTCTCTATGCATTTTTGTCCTATTTAATCTATTACCTTACTAATTCTTTAGATTTGCTTGCTGCCAGCTAGGTGAGGAGTAGTTTGCATCCCTGAGAGAGTCTTTTCAAAACGCTCTGTGAATTCTCTAATTTCTGAGAGGCAGTGCTAGAAGATGTTGTTCTGTATCTTGATTTTTTTTTTTAAATTTTCTGAATCAACTGAATTTATTTAATTAGTCAGAGTCACCAGAACTAGTCTGTGTGTTGTACCTTAACATCTTATATATTAGGATGCTAATGGACAGTTTTCCTGACCATCATCTGCCTACCTGTCTACCTGAGTAGTTTGGAGAGGTTGCTCAAAGTGAAAAGCATTTAAAATATATTATTGATAACAAAAATATAATTCTAGTAATGAGTGAATACTCTATCATGTGTGGTTAATTGCATTTGAAATGCCTTATGGCTACTCTTCAGAAAATGCCAAAAGAGCATAATTGCTAAACAAATAAGAATTATATAAATAAAAGAGATAATGGTGTAGCATATTTATATGCGCTGTAGCAAGTAAACAGTGGTGAAATGTATTTTTGTACCCTAAGGAATTATTAATTTATTGAAGTGAAAATGACTGTAGATTTTCTATTAATTTTGAGGAGTGAGGACCTTTCAGGTAGGAATCTCCTTTTCAGTGACACTAGCCTGTCTGTTTTTGCGTCCTGCAGGGAACATGGACATCTGTAAATTTTGCTGAGAATTTCTGGCCAGCTGGGGTCATGTCCGAGGCAGGTTACCCCTCTTAGACTCATGTGAGATCTTCAAAGATAATATTACAGCAATCTATGATCGTAGCTACAGTGTCAGTAATCCTGAGAGATAGCATTGGAGAATCAAGCATTTGATAAACTGTGGGTGAAGATAAGATGTGCAACAGGCTTGTCATGAGGGCAAAAAAACCTCAAAACAACACAGTGGTATTTTTTTTTTTCCTTCTTAATTTTTTAGTGAATTTTTCATGTCTTGTCCTTGTATGCATAATGTGCAAATAGTAACCTGTCAAAAGATGCGGGGTTCTTTATGGGCTTTATTGCAGTAGCTGTAACAGTTAGTTTTGGAGAAAACTCTTACTGTTTGTCACCCAGTTACAAGTGCATGGATAGGTATGGTGTAATAATGTCACGGCACAGTATTTTAACGTAGCATTATATTGCAGTGATGCATCAATATAGACAGACTTTGAAATCAGAAAGAAAAAGATAAGTGTTTCCTGCAATATTCATCATGATATTATGAAGGCAGAGAATCTCTTTGATATGCAATAAACCTACATTTTGAGTATAATGTATTGGCTCAGTAACTGAAAGCATTTTTTGTACGTTAAAGTACAGTGTTCCATAAAGTTCTTGGAAAACAATGTTTTGCTTTTGCAGTCAGCTTCATATCTATTACTCCTCAAACTCTCTAGGAATATCATTAATGTCAGCAGAGGAGAGCATTTTTGAGTAATTTTGATTAATGTAGCCTTGAAATGACTTTTTGAATTAATGGTATCTTAACATTATTTTTTACAGTAAGTAGTGCAAACATAATTCCAGAATAGGAAGACATGGTTAGAATAGTAGAACCAAAGAATGAAACAATTTTTTATTAAGATTTGGAAAGGCTTTCTGTTCATTTGTGTACACGATTTTCATCGATAGTGTTGAAATGAGGTTTCACTTGTTCCAGCTGCTTCTCAGTCCAGGATGTTAGACAGGAAATGATGAACATAAAGATTAAGGTGAGATCAGCAGAAGAGGAGTCCTGCCTGTAAGCACTGCTATGAACACATTGTATTAAACCCTCAGTTAGTTGCTGAAACTTATGAAAATAGATGTATGAAGACTTTTTTTCTCCCTTCTCCTGTACCGTTACTGCTCCCTGTTGGAGCTTTCAGTCTTTATGTGGTAAAATGTACAATGTAGGTATTGCAATGTCCAATTTGCTTGGAATACAGCAGAGCAGTCGTTTTTCTGTCAGACTGTAGACTTTTTTTTTTTTAAATAATGGAAGAAAAAGTAAATTATTCCCTACATTTTTAAAACAACTTCTTTAATTTGCTTGAAGTGGATATTTTTTTTTTATTTTATTATTTTTTCATTCAGCCCATTTCTGACAGTATGCTTATTTCAGACCTGTAATAGGTATCCTCAGGGGAAAAGAATACAACTGGTATTACAGAGTGAAAACATGTTTCTTTGGCCTTTCATGGGACAGGCTTTAAGGCAGCCAGCCAGGGGGTAACATAGGTAATCCAGATCATATCTCTAGATGTGGGTGGGTAGGGTCTCACTTCTACTGTAATGAATTAGTTGCCTGTATCAGTAGCTTGCAATGCTGTTCTCTTAATGACCAACCAATTTGCATCTATTTTTTCTTACCTGTTTAGTTCTCAGTGGTGCGCTTAAAGTTTTTCTCTCTCTCTTTCTCATTTTTTAAAATCTTTCATTTATCAGTTTGGCAGTATATACTATTTGTGGGCAGCAACATTACTGCCCAGCAAAAATTCCAATTGCGGTTAAGGTTTTGATATTAAAATGGATTATCTATAAATTATGCATAAGGGAGTGGGCCTTACTGAGGGTTTTTCTATCAATTCTGAAAAAAGGCTTGGCCATTTTTCCTCTGACAGAATTGACATGAGGGCAGGGGAAAAAAAAAACCTTGCTCTTAATAGCAGGTTGCATTAGGAGTCATGAGTAGTAAAATACATTATCATATGGAGTTATTCCAGCACAGGAAATCTTTTACATGAAGTGTATTTAATACTTCTCTTCTGTCAGTGTATGCTTCTGATATACATAGTAGTGGAATACATATCATTATCAGCAAAACGTTGCAAGGGCTAGTTCTTACGTGTTTGGCTTCCAAAGCGTAGGCCAGTGTACAGGACGTCTCCGTGATCAACATTCGGCAAGCATAGCTGAAACATATTAATTGGCAAAATTTGCAGTGCTATATATAAATTAATAGTATGATTTTAAAATAGCAAGCAACTGTTTTGACAGTAAACTGGTGTTAACTTTCCAGGTGACCTACGTGACACACACCATTTGAGTCTGTTCCTGCTGCCTTCTCTATAAATACTTTTGCCCCATAGACCCAATCCTGAAAATCCATATTTGTGTAAGGTTTGAGGATTGCAGCTTCTGGTTTCATTTTATAAGTCAGTAGTTTGTAAATGTTTTGTTAAGAATGATTTTGAAAATGATAATGGAAAGAGCTGGGGCAGCATACTTGGGAAGAGCAGCTACTTCTGCAGACAGCTTTGTGAGCAAAATCCTCCCTGTTCCTTCCAGCGCTGCCCGACCTGCCAACGTTTTGTCAACCATCTGCACACAGTCTTTGAAACACAGTTTGAGGACCACCTCTTGCTTCATAGCTTGGTCCAATTATAACTTATTTATCAAGAAGACGGAAGATTTGTTTATTGTCCTATATAGGCTATACAATGAAAATTTTAAAGAATCACTTTTCTGTAAAACCTATAGCCTCAGTTTTGTTATCTTAGCTTGAGGTTATCAAAGTGGGAATTAGTACTGTAGTCTGTCTTACTCTGCCTGGAAAAGTTGATATAAACTGTGGCTATTTAGATGAAGAAATGCTAGAAAAGTCCTTGAATAAAATGCTGTACTGATCATGTGCTGCTGAGACTCTCCAAGCACAATTTGCACTTGGGCTTAATTCCAAAACTGTTAATGTGAGCTACATAAGCCAGTAAAGTGATGTAATATAGAACAGATTTAACCCTATATGTATTGTTATCCTACTCTGAAAGAAATACTTATGTTGAGTCATTTAAGCCTGATTTACTAGTTTTGCTGGGTAATTATTAAAATAAGGACAAGCTCAAGGGCCCAAGGTTATATCTAAAACGTGGTATTTTTCTGTCTAGTGAAAGAAGGAAACACTGCTCAGCTGTCAGAGCGCTGGGGCTTGCATTAGCCGATCAACATGGAGCGTGTAGGAAGATGGAGGCAGTGCAGTCTGCTGTGATTAAATCACTTAAAACGAGTGTTGCTTTTTATGAGGCAAGGAAGGCAGGAGACCAGCCTGGCTGCGTAAGGAGCTCCTGGTCAAACTAAGGCGCAAGAAAGAAATGCATACAGTGGAACCAGGGACGTGTATCTGGGGAGGAATACAGGGGCACTGCCTGGACGCGTAGGGTTGGGACCGGGAGGTGTAAGGCACAGTTGGAGCTGAATTTGGCAAGGGGTGTGAAGAATAACAAGAAGGGCTTCTACAGGGACGCTGATCAGAAAAAGATTAAAGAAAATGTAGTCCCCTCCCCCCCATAAATAGGAGAATTAGTGACATGGAGAAGGCTGCGGTACTCAGCGTTTTTTTTGGCCTCAGTTTTCACTGGTAGTCGCTCTTCCCACATCTCTGAAGTCCCTAAACCTCAGGGCGGGGAGCGGGGGAGCAAAGTCCTTCCCATGGTAAGAGAAGATCAGGTCTGAGACCACCTGAGGAATGTGAACGTAAGACAAGTCCATGGGACCCAACGGGATGCATCCCAGGGTCCCGAGGGAGCTGGCTGCTGTAGCTGGTAAGGCACTCTTCATCTTACTTGAACAGTCATGGCAGCGAGGTGAAGTCCCCAGAGACTGGGGAAAAGGGAATAAGGCTCTGGGGAGACCTTATTGCAGCCTTTCAGTATTTAAAGGTGTCTTCTAAGAAAGACTTTTTACCAAGGCTTGCAGTGACAGGACAAGGGGCAACGGTTTTAAACTGGAAAAGGCTAGATTTAGCTTGGATAAAAGGAAGAAATTTTTTACTAGGAGGGTGGTGAGGCACTGGAACAGGTTGCCCAGAGTAGTTGTGGCTGCCCCATCACTGGAAGTGTTCAAAGTCAGGTTGGACAGGACCCCATCCTTTATTTTGCAGGTTTTGTGAACGTGCGGAGTATTTGATGTGTTAGTTTGTCATCAGTGTTTGTGTAAAATATCTCAAGGATTTCTTTTAAAGTCAAAGTGAATATGGTGAATGTGTTCATTTAAAAAAACAAACTCAATTTTCTGCAAGTCTCTGTAGAATTGCCTTATACTTCTCAGTGACACATCTTGTTGTTCAAATTTTTGAATTTAAACAGAAAAATGATTTGCATGCTGGCTTAAACTAAAAAAAAGTAATTGAGCAAATACCCCGTGGAAATTGAAAATTTGAAGCTACTTTTTTTTTTTTTGTCCTTCCTTCCATCTGTTTGGGAAGTTATTTTCATGCAATTACATCACTTAAACTTTACATAAAGAATTACTGCAAACGATTCCTATGTGATTCTGCTTTTTGTTGCCAGTATTGCATTCTCTTTCACCGTTGCTTCATGTGTCTGCTCAGTGTGATGTCTATATTGCCATCTATTGATGACAGTAGAAATGTGTCCACAGATATTGGGTAACCAATGGTGTTACTGAATTATATTATTATTTTGCTAATAATACAGACTCTCGAATTGTGAAAAGACATTTTATTTACGTGAATTTGCAAGAAAGAGTAAATAAATAAAATGAGAATCAGCCAACAGAGGAAAGAATAGTCATCTGTATCGCCACCCCCCCAGTTTATATACTCGACCTGACATACTTGCTCTATGCCAGGATTTGAATCCATGTTATAATACCAAAATTAAAAATGAGATCAAATTCCTTTCATTTTAGCCACTCAATCTGCTGTGTTTTTTCCTGTGTCACATCGTTAATATTGATGGATTTATATTGCCTGTAGTTCACTGCAGGTGGGGAGGGATATAAGTGAAGACAGAGAACAAATGCCCCCCAGTATGCTATTTTTGCTTTCAGAACTTGTGATCGTAATTCGTGTAGCATGATGTTGCTTTATGCCAATGGTATGTATTTGTACAGTCCTGTAACTGTAGATTTCAGTATTCAGAAAGGGAACTGTTACAATTTCTAGTTTGAATTGTTGGTCACAGACTTTCATTTGTTGTATGAGCTACCTAAGATAAGGCCATTATGTCGTTAAACTGAAGACATTAAACTCTTTGTCTGATGGATGTTTTCTTTGTAGGCTACAGAAAGTGAGATGGGAGACGTTGATTTAACAGGTCTTCCAGAAGCACCTGTAGACTCTGAAGATGAAGAAGAAGAAGAAGATGAAGATATTGACAGAACTTCAGATCCGCTTCTAGGGCGAGATGTTGTACGAGAGTGCCTTGAGAAAGAGCCTGCAGATAAAACTGATGATGATATTGGTGAGGAGGAAAAAACCAAAACTTTATGTAAAACTGTATCATATAACACCTCTAAGAGAAGTTTACCTGAAAACTGTTTAATGAGTTAATGTGAAATGTATATCCTCATAATTATGAATGATGCCTTCCAGAGATCGCTTTGCTCTAGTGATACTGTTAATTGAATGACTTCTCCTCTAACTGAGAGAGTATTGTCCTGAGAAGCTAAGCATGTTAAAAAACAGTCTTTGAGATGCTTAAGATGTTAAGTATTACAGTCATTGTATGTGTTGATATAAAGGAGGGATAGGTAGCAAGGTAATTTTGACTGCCTGAAACTGTTGAATTAGTTATTAAATGTCAAGGAGAACATACTATTACTGCAGTATAGATACACTTTATTGTAAATTGCAAAAAATTTAAGATGAAAATAATTTACCGCAGTGTTTAACTAGAAGTTGGCATTAGTTTTAATAGTAAAATTTGCATTATGTTATACTTCACATTACTTCTCTAAACACTGGAAAATAATTTCATGCTCCTATCAAGCTTATAATTACTGTACTGTAAGGGTATTTTTAATTTCTCTAAATGTTTGAAGCTGAAGTGCTTTTACACTCTAGCTAGACTGCTGCCGTAACAGTCAATCAGAACACAATCAAGACTGTAGAGCCGAGTTCTGGTTGTTGATGACAAAATGAATACTAGGCTCATTTAGCCACAGTCACTAATGGGGATTGTAACACTACTGAGCAATTTTTTCATGAATTTAACTGATGTTTAATATACCTGTGGAGGGTAAGGTATCTAAGGAACCCCTGGGCCTTCCAGTCTTCATACCAATGTTTCCTTTGTCTAACAGAGCAATTACTGGAATTTATGCATCAACTCCCTGCCTTTGCAAACATGACTATGTCTGTGAGAAGAGAACTTTGCTCAGTGATGATATTTGAAGTAGTAGAGCAAGCAGGAGCCATCATACTCGAAGACGGCCAAGAAGTAAGTTACTGCTTACAACCCAGTTAGGGTGCTAGAGGCAGTAGGTTAGCAAGGGCATCTGGGGGTGAAGGGCTGGAAAATCTGTTTTGCACCTTTCCCGCACTTCAAAGTTAGAGAATTCTTCTCTCACCGTGACCCATATCCAAAATCCATATCCAAAATCCTGAAATCTTAGCCCATCCCTTTGGGAGATTCTACCTGTGTATTTAATAACTTGTTCAAGACTTCAACTCAGCCAAGTATAGTCATAAAACAGCATTCAGTATGTTGTTAATCAGGTAAGTGCTAACATCCCGAGGAGTTTATTTCAAAGATTATATGTGGCATAGAAGAATGCATCATTTCCATTGGTAAAATAACTTATTACAGGGTAATTTTTTAAATACTAACGTGGAGTGGTATCCTTGCCCAACAATGTAGGTATTATAACATAAATCTCTAAATTAGGAGCAGTTTCCATACTTACTCAGTGAGAGGAGACAGATCTTCAACTTAGTCAGTGGTCAGGCTCCCAAAATAGGTGCTCTGAATCACCATCTTGAAATCTCTCTCTGTCCTTGGATGAAGACATCTGGAATGGCCATAGCAGGTCATCCCTCCAGGAGGACTAGGTAGTCTCTCGTCTCTGGTAGTGACCAAATGGGTACCCAGGGGAAGAGTGTTCATTCTCACTAAATCGTATAAATATACTGTCGCAATTAGCCCACTGATTAAAAAAGCAATCTATTCATCAGCATTCCTCCCTACTGAATGAGTTCTGAAATGAATGAAGAATGCTGAAAAGCATTCTTGTTTCAGTCATCTTTATTGCTTGCCTTACAGTACACATTTTTAGTGAATTAAATGTTGCAAAACTGTTGTGACAACAAACTGGAGACTGCAAGAATAAGCCTCTCTGAGATAAGAGCATTCGATCGGCTTATAGAAGTTGTTGAATTAGCTTCAGTTTTTAAATTTGTTTTTTACTTCTTCTAGCTCGATTCTTGGTATGTTATTTTAAATGGTACAGTGGAAATCAGCTATCCTGATGGGAAGAGTGAGAGCCTCTGTATGGGAAATAGTTTTGGGATTACTCCCTCTCTGGACAAACAGTACATGAATGGAGTGGTCAGAACCAAAGTAGATGATTGTCAGGTAAGACTACAATTCTATACAACTGCCTCATATTTTTAAGCATCTAATAAAAGAAAACAGCCTACTTTCATCTTAAGGCATGATCTTTATTCCAGGAGCAGAAAAAAGGAGGCTGGTATTTTGTGGCTCAGGGGCTCTGCTGTTGGGTTAGTTCTGCACTCTTTAGTAGCTGGGATTTGTCTCACGCTGCTGTTGTGTGAGAAACAAGAACTTCTGCTTTGTGCTGAAATGTAAGCTTAGTCCGCCCCAGTCATGCTGTGTATGTGACTGACATGCAGTAAAAGCAGATAAATAGAAAATACCCATTTCCACTTCTTACAGGCTCTATTGTCTATATGTTTAGCCCATTCAAACAAGTTTTTGGGGATGTAAGAAGGTGACCAGTTCTATTTGTCTTCTATTTCTAACTTTCTCTCTTGTGTAGTTGGGCAGAACAGAGTGGGGTTGGTATCAAATGCTGTGCTATCGTGATTGTGTTGAAGCAGCCCAGAGATGGGGATACATTCGTGTTTAGGATATTTATTAACAATCCCATGTTGTTTGGGGGCAGTTTGTCTGTATAGCCCAGCAAGACTACTGGAGGATTCTGAACCATGTGGAAAAAAACACTCATAAAGTGGAGGAAGAAGGAGAAATTGTTATGGTAAAGGAGCACAGAGAGTTGGATCGCAGTGGAACCAGAAAAGGACACATAGTTATCAAGGTGAATTTCTTTCTATGCTTTCCATTAATCTATTAAACCTTTATTTATTAGTAAATAAATACAGTTTCGGTCTGAATCTAGAACACATACTCAGTTTTGTCTGTCTCAGCTCAAAAAAATTGATTGGAAGGAAAATATATTATTTTACAAATTTAATTCCATCTCCCCTTTAATAAAGTTAGACCTGTTCAGCAGATATATTGAGTTTTGTATTGGGAGCATCCTTTGTGCGTCTTCATGTATTGACCTGTTTTTTGTAATCTGGAAGAGGAACTTAAACTGTTTATTAAAGTTAAGGGAAGTTACTAATTGTTTTAGCCAGGTATTACCTATGCAAAACATCTGGGCTGAGAGAAGCATGAAGATTTGATTTAAACACGTTAGTGTGTTTTCTCCGGAGTTTGCCATAACTGAAATTTGAAAAGGGAGTAGACTGCTCACATGGTTTTATGTTAAGATACTCTCTAGAGAGAGGTAGTGACGAGAGATACCAGTTATTTCTTGCATTTAATTTTTAAGGCAACACCCGAGCGACTCATCATGCACTTAATAGAAGAACATTCTATTGTGGATCCAACCTACATCGAAGATTTCCTTTTAACATACAGAACATTTCTAACAAGCCCCCTGGAAGTTGGAAATAAACTCTTGGAATGGTTCACAGTGGACAGCCTCAGGGATAAGGTTGGTTCGAGTCGAAGAGATCAGTATTTTTGGTCAAAATGTCTCCAAATTGATTCCTTTTTGTGTTGCTGATAAACTAGGATTATGCTCCAGCTATTTTATATGAACTATTTTAAAGCAAAGTACTTATCACTAGTGTCACGAAAGGATTCTCCAGTGTGGTGTATGCATATAGTGTACTATCCTAATTAGGTATGACATTGCTTCTCTTCTGCAGAATGCTAAATACTGTTTTCTATTAAATTTAAAGATGTAAATGCCACTCTCTGAAATCCTTTTTCACCAGAAATGCAGGGAAATTGTGTTCATGATCTCTTGGACATACCATCTTTCTTTTCACAACAGCATTGTGCTTGTCTTCCATAATTTTCTACTGTAGAGCTTTTCAGTGCATTGAGCACACTGTGTTTGAACAGCTTATTACGAACTCTGTACTTAAAATAAACTCTGCTCAAGACAGGTGCAGTTGATAAAAATGCTTCCATAAATAGAACCAGGTTCAACTCTGTGTAACTGTATGCACATACACATGAAAAATGTTCATAGTCTGGAACTTGTATCCATGTCCAATTTGTTGAAAATTATGGCAGTAAAATTCTTAGCCAGTGGTTTTATGCGTTCTAGCTTTGAGCTGAAGGAAACCCAACAGGCTGTCAAAATGCAGTATTTTTTTGTGTAGGAAGTTGTCTGGGGTCTTTTGCTGTGGTTACTGCTTCTCTTCTTACCTTTTTCCATGCTGTTCATTTTGGCAACTACTGTTTTTTAAGAAAAGGAAAGTAAAAGAAAAATGTCTTAGCAAATAAAAGAGGAAATTGTTTATTTTTAGAAGAGAAACTGCTATAGACTAATCTTTTTTTATAACATGGATGGATAAAACAGTTGTCAGGCTGACTTTATCATGAATGGTAGTAATTGTAGCATGTACAAAAGATCATTAGGATGCTTTAAAAAATATAAGTTTTATAAACAGCATAGGGAAGAGTTAACTGAAGATGGATTTGTGCACTAGTAAGTACGTGTAATGTAGCCAGTTAGGTACAAAAATGTTTGGTTTTTTATTTTTCATTTGTTTCCACAAATAAAGGATAAGAGAAGATGATTTCATGTGTAAATGTCTCTTGCTTCTGTTTGTTAACAGATGCAGTAATCTGTCATATGTTATTCTGCCGTGTCCTTGTATACTTCTTTTCTTATAGATTAAAGCTTATAGAAGAGTCATCGGTATGTTTATATATACATAATTTTTTTTTTTTTTTTTTTTTAACAGGTTACCAGAGTGGTCTTACTGTGGGTGAACAATCATTTTAATGACTTTGAAGGAGATCCTGCTATGACTCGATTTCTGGAAGAATTTGAAAAGAACTTGGAAGATACGGTAGGAGCAAAAAAGAACGACTGTCATACTTTCTAATATTACATGTTTTCATTTTCAAGTGTGTTACCAGTGACTAACACATGGTAGTCTGCAAGACTAACGGTTAATAGATGGCTTTTAACATGGACATATTTGTTCTTAAGTATATATTTAGATATAAAGCCCACATAAAATAGTACATATGGCAGTCATTTATGTGTTTCTGCATTACTGCAAAAGAGGACAAGGTTTATTTATTAAGGTTTGGATACATGGCATCAAAAATCCTTTTTCTGGCACTTGGGGGTTTTTTCACAACTCTTTTTCCATTTCTGGTAAAAGAAACATTGCACTCCATTTCATGTCTTCTGTGTTACAGAAAATGAAAGGACATCTCAGATTGCTGAATATTGCCTGTGCTGCCAAAGCAAAATGGAGACAAATTACCCTGCAAAAACCTTCTAGAGATTCGCCACTGTTTTTCAGCCTCCTTGGAGGAAGTGACAAGGGTTTTGGTATTTTTGTAGAGACTGTGGAAACGGGCAGTAAAGCAGCAGAAGCTGGACTTAAGCGTGGTGATCAGGTAAAAAGAATAAAGCTCATTTAAAATATTCTGGTTTCAACCAGCTGTAGTGTTCTCAACAAAAAGATGATGCTGTTTACTAAAAGCAAACAACTGGCTAGTATGCTGTTGTGAGTGCCACAGTTCAGCTTCAGTTTACATATGTTAAATGGGTTTCTATTAAATAGTTTAAATATCCAAATGTTTAAAGTATTTAAATATTTCAAAAACAGAATGGGAAAAGAAACCAAGTTGTAGTTATTTTAGGAAACTTTCTGATCGGAGATACGGTTCAGTTGAAGCCACCAGATTGTTTTGTTGGATTGATTCCCACCTAGCGTGAATCATCCCAGTTCACTGACGCTGGTGGAGCAGTGACAGTTCACACTAGGTGAAGATCCAGCCTTTGATGTAATACCAGTTCTATGGTTTGTGATCCACCATTTTTGATTTGGGTGCAGTTCCTAATTGCAAGAATGTCACGTTACCACAGAAAATAAATTTGTTTAAAGCATTTGTCAGGTAGAAATGGAGGTCCCGGCTTGTTTACAGGATAAAACTTCACTACCATGATGAAAATAGTTATTTTACAAGGTATGTTTTCATTCTACAGCTGCTGTAAAGATGATACACAACTTCTGGAAAGTTCTTACTGTGCCTGTATTATCACCTTTGTATTTGTAAGTCTGTCAAACAGTTATTCTCCTAATAGTCCAATTTTTATTTCTTCTTAAAGATAATGGAAGTAAATGGACAGAATTTTGAGAACATTACCTTTGTAAAAGCTCTGGAAATCTTAAGGAACAACACTCATCTCTCCATTACTGTAAAAACAAACATTTTTGGTGAGTAGACTTTATAGAGGATGTATTTTGTGTAAGTGAAGAAAACCTCCACTCTTTCTGGCTTTAGCAGTGCAATAAGATTCCACCTTTTTTTTCCAACTGGCTCTAGGAGTGAAAAGTTGTGCAGAGGTCCCCTCATTGTGCCTCCATTTGCTCAGATAGGTTCTTGTGTGCCAAGGGCTGCACGTTGAGTGGCACAAAGCCAGCATAGCCAGCTCTTTACTCCCTGAGAAATCCTCAAATGACTGTTTAAGCGGCTTTAGTGTCCCTTCATGCGATACAGCTGAAACGAAGCCAAGGGATCTGGACTAAAATATTTTTGCCAAGAAACAGCAAAAATGTAAAACTGGGCTTTCGTAAAACTTTTTATAATGGCTGTAAGAATGATAGGTTAAGTTGCCTTTATATCTAAAATTGAAAAGGGGATATAAAAAGTGGTATGACATATAAATGTTGGCTTTTAATTGTCAACGTGAATATAAACGCATAAATACCTCTTGAAAATCTCAGTCAAATCATCTGTTCTTTTTCCATAATCCTGCTCAGGCAACAGAATAACCACAGCTACAGAAAGAACGCGACTGTGCACAAGATAGCTCCTTCCTCTGTAGTTGTATCTGAGACCTTCTGATGGTTTTTTTTCTTACTTTCTTCCTCCAGTTCCCTGCCCTTGTTCACTATTGATTTTCCTTTAAATTATTATTTTCTGTTTATCACTGTGAAGGTAAGAAGTTTCAAGATCCTAGCAGTTGCTTATTAGCAGAGTTTCAAAAAAGCATAAAACAGCCATGGTAACCGGTGGTCCACACTAATGTGAAATGACATAAAATAAAGCATAACTGTAACTGAGACAGTGATAGATTTTTCGTTTCTATTATAAATGTAAGCAACATAGGTTTACAGGTGGATTCTAATCTCTTCTCTTCCTGCTAGCTGATATAATTTCAAGGTGATTTCTCTGATAAATTTTAATGAATTCATGTCTTGAAGCTTTTTTCAACACTCTTTTTATCCTGTCTTTTTAATTGAGTGCTAAGTGCCTAGTGCTGACAATGAGCAATTCCTGTTCTTATATTTGAATCTATACTGTGAAGGCTTGTAGACTTAAATTTCATTACATAATAGAAATACGCAAATTGACTGGGACTTTCTGTACAGAAAGACCTGGTTGCTCATCGGGACAGTCTGAGTAATTTGTTCTGTACAATTCTGCATTCTGCCAGTATTGCCATATTTTTGACAGAAAATACTGAATTTCTGACTTGGGTGATTTAAAAAGATTTTAAAAGATCTTTAAAAAAATAATTTGTATTGATAAAGCAATTTGAACAATTTGTTTTCACTTTTTATATGTGGGAAGAAACACAAAGCCCACTATCTTTTCCATGGAATTATATCTTTGGGAGTGTCAGTGTTGGTGGACTGGCTTAGTTTGATAAATGCCATAGGAAGTTTGATGCAGCTTCTGTTCAGTAGTATTACTAAAAGCAAGCAAAGGCAGTTTTGGAAAATATCAGTCTGTCTTGCAGTTATTCTTGAGGAAGCACCTGCATTCCATTAGATGCATCCAAAAGATGCAGACAAAAAAGTCAGTAAATACATAGAGGTGATTGCTGTGAACGCAATGTTTCCTTGTTACCTATCCGGTAACAGTAGACTAGATCTATTAAATTTGCTGTGATATGTGCTAATTTCAAAAGTAGTGAGAACTCTGCTGTGCAGAATGTTTGATCGTTTTTATTGAACATTTAGGGGTTACTTTTTCTGCCGAGGTAATCAAAAGCAAAACTTAAATGCAAAAAGACCCACATCCTTATAATCAAAATTAAAATGCAATGTGTTGCCTGGTTTGTAACTCTTTGGTTCACTTTTTCTGCAGGGATGTGGGAAGCAAAAGGTTTGAAGGGAAAGAAGAATTCACTCTGAAGTTTTAAGCATGCAAAAGTAAATTACAATGATTGTATCTTCTGTTACAGTGTTTAAGGAGCTGCTCTGCAGGATAGGACAAGAGAAGAATGGAATTCCACATATTCCAAAAATTGCAGAAAAGAAAAACAACCGTTATTCCATCCCAGATATGCCTGGAGATGTGGAACAGATGTTTCCCCGTGAAAAAGGAAACAAGAAGATGAAAGCAAACACTGTTTCTGGTGGGAGAAACAGAATCAGGAAAATTTTAGACAAGACCCGATTCAGCATCTTGCCTCCAAAACTGTTTAGGTTTGTCAGACTCTTCTGGTCAAAAAGTAGTTGTGCCTTATTAAGTTGTGATATTTTAGTTGCTTAATATCTTCAGTCATTATGTCCATGTTGCTTATGTTTTTTTAAAAAAAATGCAGCAAATCTGACCCATAAATGCAGAACAAGACCAAAATACCTTTTTTCTCCCAGTAAACATTTCCAAATATGCTTTTCCTCTGTCCTTGTTTTGAAAGCCTGTCTACAACGTGTAATTAAAACATCTGAGTGCCATTATTTTTCTTAGTTTCATTCATCCCAAGATGAATATAAGGAGCTTAATGCACATAATTGAAACAAAATTGTTTTGCAGTGATGGTAGTGTGAGCCAGTCGCAGGACGACAGCATTGTTGGGACTCGGCAGTGCAGACACAGCCTGGCCATCATGCCTATTCCGGGAACGCTCTCATCCAGTAGCCCTGACCTGTTGCAGCCTACAACCAGCATTCTGGATTTCTCTAATCCTTCAGGTAAAACAGCAGCATTCGCTTGATTTACAGGATGATTACAGGACAGCTGCTTCAGGGGGAAAATTACGTCTTTTACCAGCATCAAACAGGCCGAGTGCGGTTACCTGTTTATCTTGTGGCCCTAACAGGTCCAAACTGGAGATTTGCTGAAAAGCCAAACTGCCTGAACCTCTCTTGTCTGCTTTTTTGTAATGTGACACTTTAGCTTGTTTTTACAAAGAAATGTATTTTGCCACCTCTGAGAGTCTTTGATTTGCTGGATTTTACCAGAACTCTGGTGGGAGCAGATTATCTTTGTCTGCACCTTTCTCTTTTGTCATCTCTTCCCAATACCAGTACTCCTGGTTATTTGACTTGTCCATCCACCATCTTTGAATATATATATTTCAAGCAGTATTGTGGATGGAATAGGACTGCCATGGTACCAACATAGTGATTTTAATGTTTTACAAACATTACGTATATTCAGCTGTAGGTCTGAAAAACTGAAAAATGTTTTGAGATGTGTAGTGCATGCTTTCATTGCTATTACTGTAGGAATACAGTTTATGGGTGGCTGCAGGAGGCATTTGTTGTTATATGCAGCTGCCTGTAAACATGTCAAGTCAGAATCTTGTTTCCCTATTTCAAGTGTAAGTTCTGTGCATAATTATGTATTCGGTAAGTGCCTTGTGCCTATGACTTATGTTTATGTAAACTCGCAGATTTCCCCTTTAAAAGGGATGTACACAGATATATCCTATCAAGTGCATAAATATCCATAGCAAATAAGTTTCCTTTTTGCTGCAAATCCAGGTTCTTGCTGTCTGCATGAGACCTACACACATGTTCTCTAAGAATCTTCATTTAATACTGTACAAGTTACTGCATAATATGAAATGTTGATAACTAGTCCTTCTTACCTTTACTTTAAATTTACAGTAACAAATATGCTGTCATTTTTGAATGGCAGAGAAAACCAAAATATTTCTGACAGTGTACTACATACACTTGATAAGTTTTGTAAACATCTAAATCTTGATTTGGTGTTGACACAGTTTTTTTCTTTTTTTCCCACCCGCAGCTGTTGGGTTTTACTGTAAGTATCCTGATGTATAGCATCCTGTAGACCTTAATATTGCATGGCTTGCCTGTTAAACTTAACACTGTCATATGTTGCATTGACATAGTTGTTATTGTTAGGGCATTAGATAGTCCTGTGCCCTGTAATCTTCCCTGAAATAAAACAAATCCGTAGGTTCTCTTTATGGGCACAGTGCTGTGCTGAGGCCAAGACCTGTGTTTTGTTCCCATTTCTACCACCGACACGCTGAATCACCTTTGGCAGGTTACTTTGCTTCTTTGTGACCTTGCTTTAAAGGAATGAAGTTGCTTACATCCCTTTTATAGAAATGGAAGTTTTAGATGATAATGTAGTTTGAGATTTAGTTTGTTCTTCTCTTGGACTCTGTATAACTAAAATTATGTGCATGCAAACTTGAAACCTGGTTTGTATTGTCAACACAAGATGAATAATGCATAAGAAAATAATTTTTATTAATGTTTACCTGCTTAGAAGCAAAGACCATGAAGACAGACATGTGCTTGTAATACAAGTTTCCCTCACCCGTCACAAGTTACACCAAGTTGTGGTTGCATGGTGAAGTTTTGGCTGCATGATGATTCTTTTTTCTTTTCTCTGCGCCCCCCCCCCCCCCCCCCCCCAATTATATTACAGTTTTTGGTTTGATACCTTGAGTGTGTTCTGATTTTTAGGTATATTGATACCAAGGTATAGATGTTTACATTTTCTCTTGATTTATTATGATTTTTATGAGTGCAGGCATTTCCCAAATTATTCAGTGTGTCATTTTCACCACTTCCACTCTGAAATAAGTGCATAATATTTATTTTTTATGTTATTGTCCCCATTCATGTATACATGGAGCTTTTCAAATTCAACTAGTCCCCAACTACTAATGAGACTATTCTGGTAATGTGATAGTCATAGTAATGAAACTGTTAGTCGATTTAGTTTTCAATCAGATTTTTTTTTTTTCTAACACCCTGTTTCCTCCCGTCTTCCAATTTATTTACAGCTGATGTTTCTTTTTTCCAATGGCTGGAAACTTTTGATGCTGGCTCATAAATTACCTGCTTACTTTTTGCCCTGAAATTCCTGCTACTTGCCCCCGTAACACCCATTAAGTCCTGATACAAGAAAAAAGTAACCCCAAGGTCACTGCCCCATTAAGAGAGGTCTTAATTTCTTCCTTAAGCAGTGGATTTTGACAGAGAGGAATTAATGTGTAGGTGATGTGCTCTCGGTGCTCAGAGAGCTGATGCTGGAACGATCTTGATGCACAGCCCGGCAGGACGATTCGCCTGGCAAAGTGCCGATTCCCCTCGGACAGAGGGAATCCTGGTCGTTACCTCCCCATGGCACTCGCTGCCCTGCCGGGCGATCCGGGGGCTCCCCTCGGGTGGCAGGTCACATACCTCAATCCGTGGATTTGGCACTTTATCGCTGAGGTTATTAAAGGCTGGTCAAATAACAGTGAGAGAAGCGAAGGGCTGTTTTGGAGGCTGCTGCTGTAATAACAGCCCTTCACTTCTCTCGTGGGGAGTCTCTGATGCAGGAGTTAATGGCACATCTGCCTCCAACGTGGTTTTTGAATAGCTGCAGGCTCTGAAGACGTGGCTGAGGGCTCAGAGAGAGCCTCCCACCTTCTTAGGTCTGCAGAAAACTTGTGAAGTTTTAGTCTTCAGAGTTTAGGGAGGGGATAAACTGTGCTTCCTGGAGTTTCAAATTAGTGTGCACTCTGACTCTTGACTTTTTTTTTTTTTTTTTTCCAATCAGTTTTATTTTGAAAATCAAGCCTTCTGTAATAACTAATGGCGCAAATTATTTCCAGTCATCAAGCTGTAGATTAAACGTGTGTTTCTTTAGATATTTATTTCCTGCTGTAGGCTGCCTCAGATAAAGCTGTTCTCCAGTGCATTTATAATACATAAAATGTGCTATAAATAAGTACACTAGCCAAAGAATTAACTGCTGGCAGCAGCTTAGTTCCTTCAGGGTGAGAGGGGGAGTATAGAAGTTTGCAGCTAGTTATGGGAGCTACCAAATCTCCTTTCCTCTTCGCGTCCTCCTGCCCGCAGCCCATCGACGCGGGCTCGATGGCTTCCCACCTCTGGGAAGAGTGCCTGGGCACGCGTGTCGATTCTGGCTCTCGCAAAGACAAAAGAGCCAAAGAAGGAACGATGCTGCCAAAGTTTTTGAGACACACTGAGAAGGACAGTGTACAGCTTAGTAATATATCTGGATGTCTTGTACTTTGATTGTGGTTATGGGACGATAAAGTAATTGAGTGTGGAAATGCAGAGAGGAGAAGCGTCCTCTTTTTTCCTCTCAAAGTTGAAGGAAACAGCTGAATATATTAATGAATATTTGTCAAGTCCAGCATGTCTGCTTTTTCTTGCTAGCTGTTTTTTTGTTTTCTGGCTATCAAATGAGACAGTAAATGACCTCGTGTCTTTTCAAGGGAAAAGTAACTTCACACATTAAAGGTGTTACTCTGTTATTTTAGATATTCCGGATCAAGTAATAAGAGTTTTCAAAGCAGATCAGCAGAGTTGTTACATTATCATCAGCAAAGACACTACAGCAAAAGAGGTTGTGAGTCACGCTGTCCACGAATTCAACTTGACTGGAGCCCCGGAGACCTACTCCCTCTGCGAAGTGTCTGTCAGCCCCGAGGGAGTCATCAAGCAACGGAGACTCCCAGATCAGTTCTCCAAATTGGCCGACAGGATTCAACTCAATGGACGGTAAATGCGCCCTTGTTGTGATTTCAGTTTGGATTTATTTGCCTGTGCCTTTTAGGATTGAAACATCCAAAAGAAACATCATGAAGGGATGTTTTAATTAAAATAAACGGGTGTCTGTTAGAAGAATAAGCAAGTAAATGTCAGTAACTTACACTTTCCTCTCCTCTTTTGTTCCTTGTTTCATCTTCCTTTTCTGCACCCAAAAAACCCTTCCCCAAATCTGCAGCAAGCTTGCTTGATGACAACTAGATTTAGCAGATCAGGATAACGTATATAGTAGTTTACACTTAAAAAGTTATATTTGTTCTGACACTTTCCACATGTACTTCAGGATTAAAACATACAATTAATTACTTAGTGATGTCATGTTGCAATGAACTGATACTAACCTGAGATAAATTCTTCCAGTTTTATGTAAACTGTTATGAATGTTTCTGAAATGTAAAGTGCTTCAGTTTTATCTGATGACCTGATCCATACCAGAAGAAAGTTTATTAAGTAAAAAATTCTTTAGTTGTCTTTGCTAGGCAACAGAGGGAATTTATGAGGAATAAACTTTTGTATATCTCAAAGTCATCTGCTTGGGACCATGGAAATGAATTTTCCAGGTAGTATTCAGGAAATGAAAACGTGTGTGCTTCATGTAAATATTAATATGCCACACTAAATTTATGTAAGGAACCACACTAAATTTGTGTAAGAAATGGAGAAATACATTAACAAGAGATTTCTCAGGACTAATGTCTATTTAAAATGTTATTTCACTGCTGAATTTACAAATGGAAAAGTAACTGACCTTTTTCTGAAGGTGAAAGCTACAGCATATTACAGAGTACAGTATAGGAAATATTAGCAAAGAGGTAGATTAAAACAGCTTTTGAAATGTTTTTTTTACTTCAGTAATGATGGCATTTTATACTAGCTAAAGTACTAGGTTATGCTGACCCTTCTTGCCTCTGTCTTTGCCTCTTGCACTGGGTTGTCAACAGCAACACGGAAATACTCTCATGTAAGCACCCCTGCAGCGTCAGTAAAGTCCACGTTGATTGGTATAGTTCAGTGTCTTTGTGGTCACAAACCCTCTGAAGAGCATCTCTAATGCTTTATTGTAACTCACTTATTCTTTAGGTATTATCTAAAAAACAATATGGAGACAGAGACCTTATGCTCAGATGAGGATGCTCAAGAGCTACTGAGAGAAAGCCAAATTTCCCTCCTACAGCTGAGCACCATTGAGGTCGCCACTCAACTTTCCATGAGAGACTTTGAATTATTTCGCAATATTGAGCCTACAGAATACATCGATGACCTTTATAAGCTGGACTCCAAAACAGGAAATGCTCACCTGAAACAGTTTGAGGATGTCATAAATCAAGAGACATTCTGGGTTGCCATGGAAATTTTAGCAGAGCCCAACCAACTCAAAAGAATGAAGATTATTAAGCATTTCATTAAAATTGCCCTCCACTGTCGAGAATGCAAGAACTTCAATTCCATGTTCGCAGTTATAAGGTAAAACACTTCCCATTTGTCATATCTGATTTGTGCTGTCAAAGGCAATTCTGTTAATCTAAATGGAAGGAAAAGAAATAGGTATATGCTGAACAGATTACCAATGGTGCTGGGTGGTTTTAAGGGAATTACCAAGCTTTTAAAAAACCAGACTGTACAAAGGGATGTATTGTCGCTTGCTCAGCCTCAGAGGTTCAGTCTTATTGCGGTGGTTGATGTGACTGTCTCTTCTTTAACTGTTACCTAGCAGGGAAAGAGAGGATTTGGACAAAAGCACTGTTTGATTGATGAACTTCAGAAGCCTGCCTGAACATTGCTGTCATTTTCTGTGATTCTGGCACCCAATTTCCCTTCTTTTTTCAGTCATTGTTACTTTTTCAGTGTGCACTGAGTCATATGTGTGATGATGAGATTACTTTATTTCTTCCTTTCATTGTAAGGACTTCCTCAAATCAGTCTTGTTTTAGTTCAGTTTTCCTTTTCATTCTTTCCTGTCATCTGCTTGCTTCTCTTTTTTTTTTTTCCTCTTCATTTGCACATTTAGACTTTCTCTTCTGACTTATCCTAGATGCTGCTACTTTAACAGCATGAGTTCAGCATTTCCTTTATTTGCAATTATCTTATACCCAGGTTTTACTTCAAGAAAAAAAAAGGCACTGTGATTCATCAGACAAAGATCTGGATCCATGCTGTATCCCAGCACCAGCACTATCTTTGAAAATACTATTTTTAAATATTCTCTTCCATGTCTAGCCAGTTTATCAAATGGTATTGGCTTCTGTTTAGTCATACATTAAAGAATTCACGAATTTCCTTAAAGGGTACAGGGCAATCACTGGGGCTGTGGCTACTCATTACATGGTGAATACACATGTAGATACTGAATCTAATTCCTATATTCTGCTCCATAATTTCTCATGTTTGTTGTAGGTGGAGAAATGACTCTTCCTGCTTCTCAGTTCAGTCTAATCAGGCCATGACTGAAGTGGTCTTTGGTCAGAAAAAAAGCAAATAAATTGGTTTTTGTTTTACCCTTATTTCTAGAGGAATATGTTTTTGTTAGCATATGGCACAGGGGTTCTCTTTCTTGCCTTGCCTTGCATTGCATGTCAATACGATGCCATATGGTTCATGAAATAGGAAGATAACCATCCTAATGTAGCATGTAAAAGAGGAGCTGTGTGGTGGCATATGTTTGATTTTTCACGTGAGAGAAGGCTTTGTTTGTGGTTTAACAATAGCATGTAGAGAAATCTGTATAAAAAAATAAAACAAATACAAAATGAGTTTCTGAAGTTTTCAAAATGAGAAAAAAAATCCTCTTAGAATAGCAAATTCAGTAATTGTATGATTCTGGGTTTACTACTGAATGCCGGAGAAAATCACTTTCCAGTTCTGCAGCTACAAGGACTTCGCAGTCATTGCAAAATTTCTTGAGCAAAGTTGGTGGCAAATTATGATAGGGAGGATGGATATATTTAATTTTTTAATTTTTTTTTTATTGCATCCAGATAATTCTGGATACATTTTTACTTAATGAGACTGAGGGCACGATAACAAGTTTTAGCATGTCTCCTGCTTCTAATTCTCAGTCTGTTGGTTCTTGTTTACAAATGCTCCAAACATACTCCTCTTAAGTCTTGCCACTTTTGCTTGGGATAAGGTGTGCACTGTTCTCACTTGCTCCTGTAGCTGTGTGTTCACCTCATTAATTTTTCACCCTTTTTGTCCTTATTGTGGTATACATTTTTACAGGAGAGAAGTGGTTTTTAAATTAAATGGGCATCAGTACTGTGAGGACAGAGAGATTGTTTTGGCAGGCTAACTTGAAATTCGTACCTTGTGAATAGGAAACAGTCATGCTTTTTACAGTTCTCTTTTTCGCTTGCTCACAGGAGTGAACAGCAGAGGTTTATTGTGATGAACTTGCAGCCTGGCGTTCACCCAGCTTTACAGTTAACCTTGTGAAAGCTATTTTTAATCCTTAAAACAAAAAAACCAACCCTTTACTTCCTTATGAAAGGTAATGATTCCTCTAACAGCTAATAATGAAACATATCTGCCTTACAGTGGGTTAAATCTAGCACCTGTAGCACGTCTCAGAGGCACCTGGGAAAAGTTACCAAGCAAGTATGAAAAGCACCTCAGAGACCTTCAAGATCTATTTGATCCGTCTCGAAACATGGCAAAATACCGCAACATCCTTAGCAGCCAGAGTATGCAGCCTCCAATTATTCCACTTTTTCCTGTTGTCAAGAAGGATATCACATTTCTACATGAAGGTAATGTCAAACATAGAGAAATAATAAACTAAGCATTGAATATGCTTTAGCCCTTTCTTCAGTGCTCCGTGACTCAACCAGTGTCTAAAAGAAGCTGCCACCAGTAGGATGCTTTTGATGCATCCTTTATAGGAGTAACATAAAATAGAACTCGGAATGCATAATGCAAGGGACTGATCTTAGACAAAAATTAAAAATTAAATGCATGTTTTTAATATTTTAAAAGCAATGCTTAATCTTAGTCAGCTGTCTTAAGGTTTAGGATGGAAGAGTAGGTGAGTGTGCTAACTGGTAGTTACAGTATTTCAAATATATTTCTCTTACCAAACTTGTTGCAGAGATGTTCCTACGTTTTCATTCCATGTTGTGGCTTTCAGACAGCTACGATGATACAACACCTCCTACTCTTGCTTTCAGCATTTTCAAGGGTTTTTGTTTAAACATTTCCATTTTTCCCCATTTTTTTTACACAAAGTTTTGTTCACAATTGTTTAAGGTTAAGCATTTCCAAATATGCCCGCTTCTTGGTTGTGAAGTTTCAGAACTATTTGAACTTATTTCAGAATGTGAACGCTGTTGATGTCGATTCTGTGTTTATAGTATTTTAACATCTATGCCAATGAATTTGGGCATAGTTCACTTACTCCTTTTTCTCCCTACTAATACTTGTTACTTTAGAAATAGATTGACAAGAGCAATGCTAGGTAGTCTGAGTGAGCCTGATTGTCATTTCTGTTTTGCCAGTTTCCTGTTTTCTTGCTATTTTGATTAAAGCAGTTTTGTCGATGGAGGGGCAGGGAGGGAAGAAGGGTAATGTGGGGGACTTAGAAGCACGTTGCCCATTAAAAAAGTATTTCTTACTCTCTTTTTTACATGTCTGTGTGTTTCAATTATGCAGGAAATGATTCTAAAGTGGATGGCCTGGTAAATTTTGAGAAACTCAGAATGATCGCCAAAGAAATTCGCCAAGTTGTCAGGATGACCTCAGCAAACATGGATCCGGCTGTAATGTTCAGACAAAGGTGTGCAATTTAGAAAGGCAGTAGGATTGAAGGTGTCTCAGAGTGGGTAGGGATCTGGGTTTGTGTGTGCATCAGTATGTTAATATTTCATTGCGTAACTTTACCATTGACATTTACCATCAGAACCGCAATCTTCATCAAACTATGGCAATACAATTGATGCTTCCAAGACCTGCTTTTAATGACTACTAAACCAATTTGTTGTCTTTAAAAAGCAAAGAAGAATAGGTTCTAATTTTAATGATTCATGTATTTGCTAAATAAAATGCTAGTGTCAGTAGAGTTTTGAGAGAGACAATATTAGGAGGCATATAATATTATCTATATATGATAGAGAGATAAAAAGCACCTAAATCACCCATGTATAAATCTGAAATGTTGCTTCAAAACAAAACCACACTGATAACCTATTAAAACCAAACAAAATATTTTTTATTTGTTCTAAGCACAGCTTGCTCCACCTACATAATGATTGGTATGTTCAGGCTGTAAGCAGGTGTAGGGTGTTTTCTTGTTTTATTTTTTCCTTGGTTGTTTTTTTGTTTTGGGTTTGTTTTTTGGTTTTTTTTTTTTTTTCTGATGCACAATATCCGTCAGGCTCTGTGTTGACAAACTGTAGAATAAAAACACCACGACATCTAATCTGGTGCTGATTAGCTCCAGATTATATTTAGTGGAACTAAATATTTTCCTGCATCTGTTTTGCTTCCCACTGATTGAACTAAAAGCAGCAGCAACTCCATTGTGTCCGTGCAGGGTGCTGATGCCTGTAGATCCCTGCCGAGAAGACGGGTCTTGTCCTTTCCTTGCACTGTTAGTTTGCCTCTCAGACTAACGGGGCAGACAAAAACCCCTCAGGATGCAGTTCGGGTGGGGAGTTGGTGACAAGATGATGTCCTGTGCTGAATACGAAGCGTATGTAAGAGCGTAGAGATTTGGTTCCCTGTGGCCTTGCAATGGTCATGATTCACAAAGGATCATGAATCCTGTCTGTTTTTTGTTTTCAAGGCTGACTATCAGGAAACATAAGTATTTTGTTTAAAATTAGTCCAGTTGAGGTTTGAGACAAAAATAACAGATCCCTTGTTAATGTTGTTTAAAGATGGATTCATTTCAAAGTGGAGATTCACCTTCATACTATTGGATTTGAATTAGCAAAATTTTAATAAAGTTATAAAGCTACATACTGTAAGTTATGATTGCTTTTCGGAAACTTTGGCATTCACAGATGAAATCAGTCTATAAATAAATTTCCCTGATGCCCCATGCACATTCAAAGACCTAATGAAGTCTAATCATTAAATGAAGTTAATAGTAAATAGTTACCTTTAGTATGTTTTTCAGAATTACAGAGCACATTTTAATGACCGTAATTTAAATTATGCACACTGACATAAAATGCTTAGGCATCTAATATTAGAGATAGTGCCAAAGATTAAAAGAAAATAATTCCATGTTTTCACATCATTTATATTCATTTTCATTGCCTCTGGTGTTTGATCTATCAGTTTGTGTTATGAAGCACCAATAAATGCTTTTGAAGATTAAAAAAGAACAAGAAAAGATGTTAGTGGTAACATGAGACTTGCTAGCAAGTTCATTACCGATTAATATAGGGCATCTAGTGCATCTAGTTTTTCAGTGTGTATTTGGCAACTAGCTTGTTTTCCAGCAAGCAATCAAGGAGAAAACAACATCATAAACTTGAATACTGATGATGATTTCTCATACACTTACTGCAGTCCTAATGCAAAGAATAAATTAATTTAATCGCACTTTCTGCAATATGAATAAGTTAAACAGTTTTCGCTCACTCCATCAAAATTGAATTTGACTTCTGGGAAATACTTAACAAGAAAATTTAATGCGAGTTTGGTTTTTAAATTCATAGGTTAAACTTAAACAAAAAAACTGATAGATGTTCTTCCACGTTAAAGTATTTGAGCAAGTCCTGCCGTTGCATTCCATTAAACATTGTGTTATTGTTTGAGAAGAATTTTGCTGTATAGAAATTTTTTCTTTTCTGTTCTTTCCTGTCTACATCTTTCTTCCTGACTCTCAACTGTTTTATTTTTTTCCTGTGCTTTTCTGTTCAAATACATGCTTCAATGTATATGGCTCTTGCTTACAGGAAGAAGAGGTGGAGAAGTTTGGGGTAAGTGTAGAGATGAATGCAACTAAGATAAATAAAGATTATGCAATTCTTAACATACTGCATCCTCCTCGTTAGTGCATGCATCTGAAATACAGCATGCATTTTATTAACCCTGCAATACATATTTTTTGGAAAACAGGACTAAGGGGTTACAGTCAACATTGTACTGCAGCTGTAAAAATTCTGAGTTGCTTTTGTGTACTAGATAAGTTGTTTTGAGTTTTGGCTTTATGCATTAAAAAAACCCTGCTGTGCAGTTATATTGGAAGGCAAACTATTTTGGGAAATAAATAACTTGCTTTTTAACATGTAACAGAAAAGTTTAAGCCATTCTGTATTTTAAGCTACAAGGATACTTTGAATTGTGATAATGATATAGTAATTTCCTCCCTGAAGTTTGAGTTCAGGCTTCAAGGTGTTTATTTTTAGCACATATTTAAAATGTGTCTCATGTCATACACCAGAATCCTCATTGATTTCACTGGAAGTCTTGATTGTGCAAGGACTGAATAATGAAGTGACTACAAATGAGAGTACTAAGGTTGGCTAGTGAAATTCCTGACACATGGCAGTGATTTTAAGATGACATTGTAGCCATGTTTTATGTGTTCTTATGTGTATTTTTGCCCATGAACTGTTATCTGTGAGCCTATGTGCCTTGGCACTTTGAAACTCCACTTCTTTTCATACCGTGGGCATCTGGTTTAAAGCCAGCTCTATATTAGTATGTTGACATTTTGCATAGAGGGTGGAAGCAGAAATGCTTTGCCCTCCCTGCAATCGCTTTGCAAGTCGCAGAGGAAGCCTGGTGTGGCAACACGATTTGTCAGCAAAGAGTATCCAGGCTCTTCATGCAAAAACGGATTTACCCCCGCCAACAGTGATGGGGACAGTGCCAGGACTTGTGCGAGGCAAAGTGGGGAGAGCAGGTTTGGATACCGGTCTCTGACGCGAAGTCAGCAACGTGAGGATGCCCTTGGTGCAGGAGAGCTCGGCGGGCAGCGTTAGGTGGTCAATAATCAGCTGCTCACGGTGCAGCTCACGGGGAGAAATACCTAGGACCCAGCTGAAACCACCCTAATTTTCACACCCTTGGGATTACCGTGCACACAAGTGAATAAGGAAAAATAATTTTTAAAGGAAATTGAATTAAATTGCCTTAAAAAGTCAAGTCCAGAGTTAAAAGAAAAGCAGTATGTATGTAAGCAATAAAATATTTATATCATTAAAAATAAACGTAATGTAGTTTCCTGTTTCATGTTATAATAGGTATTAGCTTTGTTCTTATCCATAGGAGTGCCCCGTTGGTTTGAGTAGCTGTGAACAGTCCATCATGCCTTTTGCTGCTCTTTGCCTATAATAGCATTACTTTTTTATTTACTTAAGCAATAAATTTCTGCCAGTTTTTAAGCTTATATTTTCTCTTAGATTGATTTATTTAACACCATTGAAAATATTGTAGTCAGCTTTTTCCCACCATTTCTTATTTTTTAAGCTCAGTGTGCTTGATTTGCTTAAGACTTCCTCAAACAATAGGTTTCATTCTGACACTTTTAGCCATTATGTCTCTTCTGTGCTGGAGATTTGTTTATTCTGCCACTTGTGATTCTGTAAAGGCACCCAAGATCTTGATAAACATCTTTACAAATAATTTAGCCTTTTAAAATAAAGTTATTCTTCTGAATGTTTAAAAAAACCCCACAAATAAACAACTTTATACGACTTTATTGACACTTTCCATTAAAATTTATGTGTAACATATACTGTGATCTCCATTTATTTAAAAATGCATTAGGACTGGTGTGGCCATAGGACTTTTGACAGTTGAAACAGAAGCGATGTGTGTATTTGACCTATACCAAGATCAGTTGTTTGGGCAGTGATTTGGCGTGAATAGGAGTGACTGTCAGGGAGAGTATCTGATGTACGTTAACAATTTGGGGATTATTTGGTTTTGCTTCAGTTGCTGATAGAATTGGCAGGTCAAAATTAGGAGCATTGAGGAGCGTCGTCTTTCATAGATGCAAGTCTGGGCACATGTATGTTATCACTGCCTTCCTGACCTCTGTTGGGATAAGTTTTTTTTAATGAGCTGCTCTTCTGTGAATGTTTTTACTTAATTGGAGAAAGAAGTTAAGTGCGTAATGTAATGTACTTTGCATATTTAACATAATTTTTCCTCTGCTTGAAACATTGTCAGAAGCTCAGTTTTCTAAGAGGATTACGATAGTCACTCACTTCTGTACTCAGCTGAATTGCAAGAAGTTTCTGTTGTAAGCCTGATGCAAAGAGTGGGTACCAAATGCCTTAAACCAACAAAGTTATCAAGTTTGTCCACTCTTACAATCTGCAGTTGAAATAGCGTGGGTTTTGCAGAACAAGACTGCGATTCATTAGCAGAGCTAACTGGGTACTTTACGCAGCATTGTGCTTCATTCTTGCTAGCTCCACACTTTTGTATGCAATCCTCCTCTAGACTCAAATTGCTGCTATCAATTTACCAGAATATTTTAAGACAAGTGTTGTTTTAATGCTGTTCATCTTTTTAACTCATTTGCATCAGCATGCACTAGCCCTAACTGAAGATTATTGGTATTAATCTGCTTTGGCGTGTGCTACTGTAGCTCCTCATTGCTGTTGAGAACTAAAAATTTACTGCTTGGCTCTCTTCTTTTATAGATCTCTGAGCCAGGGCAGCACAAACTCGAACATGCTGGATGTACAGGGAGGTGCTCACAAAAAACGTGCCCGACGCAGCTCGCTTCTGAATGCCAAGAAGCTGTACGAGGATGCCCAGATGGCAAGGAAGGTGAAGCAGTACTTGTCCAACCTGAATGTAGAGACAGACGAAGAAAAGATCCAAATATTGTCACTTCAGTGTGAGCCCGCATATAGCACTCGTAAGTACAGTGATCTAGAAAGGTGTCACGATCTATGAAATTTATAAAAATCTTGTTCCTTCCCTAGAAATACTCACTTAAGACCTTTCTCTTCTCCCTTCAAGAAAAAATACTCTAGTAAGTGCTTGTTTGTCAATTCACGTACTAACAGTTTCAGCAAGCCAGCATTTATCTTCGGATCTTGGTTGAGCTCAGAAAACTTCAGCGATGTTTTCTGCTTTGACCTTTAGTTCTTAAACTGTGTGTCTTTTCATCAGTCTGGAAGGAAATTCAATAGTACATTAGCTCTATTCTTGCCCTGCTGTCCTTGTACAGAATTAGGAAGGATAAAAGTAACATTTGCCTTATGAACAGCAAGAAAATGAAGAGAGACAAAATCAATATAGAAACTGCAATGGATTACAGCTTAGAATAAAGGAAGATTGTTGAGAAGGAGAAGCTAGGTCAATATTGACTGATGGAATTGACATGGCTTGATGGTCAAAAATTGAGGGCTACAGCAGGACAGTTTCCATAATTTGAACTCCTGTGCAACTGTCTAACTAAAGAAACTGTTATCTGACCTGCTGTCTTACACAGTTCAGTAAATTCTTATTTAAAAATGAGAAATGGTAATTGCATTTTATTTCGATCCTTAGAAATTTTCACTCGTTTGAAAGGTAGGTTTGTTCCAAAACGGAAGAGTAGCAACCTTGCTAATCAAAATGTTTCATGCTTGTCTGTTGTCCAAATGCAGCATTTTAAGACTTTTTTTGTCCTCAAATACCGTTTTGTCTCTGACGAGGTTAAGTTAAAAGCATGACTAGGAGATGGCATCTTGAAGGTAAAATTTTAAGTCCTTTCCATTATTCAGTATTAAGAATGCAAATCCTTGTTATTTCCTAAGGTGCCTTCCTATGCAATTTTTTTTTAACATTACCTTTTTTAACATTTAACATGTAGGAATCCTGGAAATGGCCATACTTGACTCCCTTTTTAAAAATGTTCAATTCTGTGTGTTCACACTGGCCTTGTGCCTGAGGTCACCAGAAATCACAGGTAGCTCTGAACTACGGCATCGTACGCTGTTAATGGAGGTGTTCTTCTTGTGCTGTGTTCAGCCAGATACATAATAGCACAGAAAGCTTCTGCTTAGAGGTAACACCATTGTGGGTTTTATGCTTTACTCCCCCACCAAAACAATAAATTAAAGCATGTCAGGATGAACTCTTGATAGATGATCTATGTGCAAACATAACAGGTGGCCATACTAAGCCCTGGAGACAAACAGAAATGTTACGACATTGTTTTTCAATTGTTTTAAATCATATAAAATCTTGTTTGCGCAGTGCTAACCGTAGATATTTGGAAGTAAAAGTAGGGAATATATACTGACCGTTTTACTCCACGTAGTTAAGCAAATCAAGTCCTTTTTTTCTTAAACCTCACAAAAATAAAATGAAGGTTAAGTGGATATACAAATAAAAATATAGTAGAGTGGCATATTATTAAAGTACCTATTTTTAAAAACTAGAAAAAAACACCCCAAACCCCCAAAACACAGGTAATTGATCTGCTTGAGATTATACTCATAGTTTGAGAGCTAGCAGAAGGGATGGGAAGCGATGTGGAGCACGGGGGAACTGCCAGCCCTCTCCTGGTTTTTGTTCCGGTGGAGTGGGAGCACTGAACTGCTCCCGGGGCGGTTCCTCTGCACTTGGTGCGTTTCCCCACATTTAAATTTTGACCAAGTAGCTTTGAATCAGGGAGCCTGGTACATGGTTTTGCAGATTGGTTTTGCGCAGATTTGGGTTTTTTTGCACATATCCAGAGAAGTAGGAGCTACAGCTCCCCAGTCTCTTATCTCAGTAGTAAGATTCTCCTGGCCTTGCTTGCAGAAGGAATGAGCAGCAGCAACGCTGCAATCCAGACTTTTCCAGGGGAATTTAAGGAGAAGTCGGATGGCCTTAACTTCAGAGTTTATTAATTGCTGTGTGATTAAAGTAGAAACTGAATCGGGGCTCTGTGTTGCAAATCAATTGTGCCACCTAGTGAAAGCTTTGATGCCAATTGCAAAACAACCGTTCCTTCTCCCTTCGGTGGCATTACGTAATTTTGAAGGAGATGCTGTTATATTTTGCACCTTATGTACAAGCATCTAAAATACAGACTTTAATTGTGGAAATAAATCACATTTTTTGTCTTTTGATAAAGTACCTGTATGACACTTTAAAGAGTTCAGGTTTTTTAATGCCATTTCATGTAACGGCCTCCTCAGTATAATGAGACAGGTGTGTTTGGAATAGAAATGGTTTCAGATACGTTTTGTCTGCTTCATGCCATGGTTGCTTTGTCTGGATGGTTGTACTCAGAACAATTGTAATAATCTTGCAATTCAAAGTGCAAGATATTTATATACAGTTTTTCTGTAACAGTGACAAAGAATTTAAGTGAGAGAAGAGGAGCGAAATCCTCAGAAATGTCTCCAGTACCCATGAGATCAATTGGCCAAACCACTAAAGCCCATCAGCATCAACAAAACAGGATGAGTCAAGTTCTTCAGGTTCCAACTGTGAATTTATACCCCAGTAGGAAAAAGGGACTGACAAAGGATCATGTCACATTCAGTGAGTATCTTCAGTTCACCTGTCTGGAGTGTTTTATAAATGCAGTAGATAAGAGGGTGGAGCTGTTTGTAGCTGGGTGGATTATTTGAGATACCACTGTGCTTCATTTACTTCATTCACTTCAAAATAGCTGAAGCATATTACTGTGTTTTAAGAGAGCGTGCCATTTACTTAGTCATTTGCACAGTCTTTAACTTTTCTTACAACAGGTAATGATAAGGTGCTGTCTCCAAATATGCTTTTGTTTTGTCACTTTCTTTTTTCTCTTGAACTAAAGAACATGTTGTAACTGAAGTGATCTTAGTATTTCTCTCTTGAACAGGTCAGATGTCCTGTGTTAAGTCTTTTACTGTGTATTTCTGTGTTCTGAAGAGATCTTGCACAAACAGAGTAGAACAACATTGCTTGTTTCTTTCCCTGACAAAATGAAGTATAATGTATTTAGGTGAAATCATTGAAACAAATCACAGACATTCAGTATTTTAACGTCTGGAGCACCATTATAACAACGTTATTGTCAAATGGAGCAACATATGTTATTAGTTGCTCCTAGTAAGCATCAATTTTTTTTTGTCTCTAAATTTGCTAGTTGCAAAGCAATATTATGTATTAAAATGCTCTTGACCTATTTACGTAACTTGTATCATTTGAAAGCTACAATTGTGGGTTATTAAATAAAGTTAGTTGCAGTCGGTAAATGATACGAAATGATTCTATGATACATCGAGCATCAATATCCATTAAAATAGCTTCTAAAAACAATATATTGCAGCATATAAAGTTTTCTAGTTAGTATTTATTTCATGTCTCCTCTTAAAAACCTGTGCAACTTGATATGTTCCAGAAGCTTTGCTGAGAGGTGTTTCTTCATTCCCGTGTGTTAAGTGTTCAGTGTTGATCTAACAAGCTATTGAGAACTTAAATGAACTCCTCAGCACTGTGTCCTCTGCAAGGTGGTCTAGTAGCGAACAAGAAATACCACAGCATCAGTTCAAGTACAGTGGTGCACTGGTTTTGCTAAACTTGCTAAGTTGTGTATAGTGCCCATGACTGCTGATTCCAGAACTCCTGATTGTGAAAATCTTGAACTGACTTGTTGGCTATGACACAAATTGTTTTTAACACTGTCCCAATGGTGTCATAGGCAAGGGTTTCCTCTAAGCTTTACATGTTACACAGTTTATAGTCCTTTGCAAAAACCACGACTAGTGTATCTGTTGCAATGGTTCTGGTTATGACCGGGGTGTTTCAACACACTTCAGATGAGCACCCAGTGCTAGCAGTGGCTGCTGCTGATCTGATCTAAATTTGAAATGGAGACTGACTCCACATGCAGAAGTCATCTGAGCATCTGCTCCTCTCTTTGCTGAATACTCCGGTGATTGTTCAACACGGTGCTGATTTGTAGTTTAAACAGGTATCACTAACTTGAAAGAAGAAGAATATGCAGTAAATGATTCCGTTGTTTTCATAGGTACAGGTTCCCCACAGAAGTCATTAAGCTTGTCTGAGGAAGTAAGTAGTAAGAAACAAACAGATGACACTATGTCCATGGCATCTTCTCTGCACTCCAGCCCACCTGCTTCTCCTCAGGGCTCTCCACGCAAAGGTACGTGTGCTGCATGAACGTTCACAGTGCTCATGTCAGCATCCATCTCGGGAACTCACGCCTGTGTTGCACTAAAACCAGGGTGGGCAGTGGCAGGAATATCTGTTGGTAATTACATGTAAGGGAAGTAGTAGCTTGGAATATTCATGTCAGGAATGGAATTGGATCTTTCTATGAATAGGCATAGCTTTTCAATGTATTTATATGTTTTGACCTTAAAAGTCACCTACTATTTAAAAAGGGGAACAACTGTTTTCTTAAAAATTGCTTAAGTGCTTCTGACAGCATTCCCAATAGATCCTAAGTGCTGACGCCTGCCAGCATATCAGTTCAGACTTAGGTGGCCACCTACATGAATGGGATTTGCAAACCTGGGGATTTCTTGAAGACGACAGTGTTGGACAGAAACTGTTGAGACATCTTATGTTTTTGCCTAAGGTAGCTGGAATATCAGGTGATTAGATGGAGCTGGAGATAAAATGCTGTTGTAGTTCTTCAGAACAGATGGTTGTGGTAGCTGCAAAAGTAGTGCATCCATCTAAATCCTCGAGTCGCTATTCATATTTTTTGTTCTTGTGCACAGGGCTTTGTATACATCCCTGTCTATCCTGATGCCCTGAGAATCCCTTTATTTTTTGATGTCTTCGTCTTAAAAGACCTGCATCACTTCATCATTAGTCAACCTTGGATGGGAATTCATTTGAAATCTTTTAACACCACTTTGTAGTCAGCCAGTGTGGTCAGTGTCAAACGGTGTAAGGCATTTCTCCCTCCCTTCTGTGCTGCTTTTGACTCACTTGACAGCCCAAAGCCACTGGATTAGCATGGCATGGCATGGTGACTTACTGCATCTTCTCACCCTTCTCAGTGGGAGATCATGCTGGTCCATCCACTTCTACCTTCACAAGATACTGTTTCCTTTAGGAGAATGCCACTTACTTTAATTAAACACAGCATATGTATAAGAAGCTTAATTACTTGGGTTGCCAAACCTAGCTCCACTGAGATTTTTGAGCATTGCTTATAAACGTGTTATTTTTGTTAACTTTCATCTGGTTCTTTGAAAATAATACTTTGTTTCTCTGGGATTATTTAATTAATTCAACTTGCTCTCAGCATATTTTTAGCACTGATCTAATTTGATTGAGGTGATCCATACCCTGTTGTATGTCTAGTGCTAACAGCTCATTGAACTAAAATTAGGTGCTTCACAGACAGTAGAAAGACATAATGTTAGGTATGAACACATTCCACTTAATCTTAGATTTCATTTTCTTTTGAGCTATACCCAAGTGATATGCAAATAGTATTGAAGAAAAAAGGTTTTAAAATCAGAATGTTATTTTTGCTGTTATTTATCTCATCACTTATCAAGATCTGCCTGTATGTATTTTATTGTAGTTGGTAACATCCAAAGGTCGGATAACTGCAGTCAGATGAATCTCTCTGGCTCTTCCTCATCACTCGCCAGTGAAACCAGCAACAAGAACAGTGGACAACGCAGCTATGGAATAGGTGGGGCTTATTTACAAAAGAAAATTTGGATGATTTGCAAAGCAAGAGACAGTTCTGTCGTAAGTGAAAAAAGAGAAAGAGAGGATGAGAGTGAAAAGGCAGAAGCTGAGCGTGAGCACAGGAAAATGAAGGGACCCCGGTTTAGAAGACTTAGGGAAAGAAGCTTCTCCAGGGAAAGAACAGCTTTTACTGCAAAAAGGGGAGCGGAGCACATTGAAGCCTCAGAAGGGGGTGAAAACCAAAAGGAGAAAGACAGTGATGCTCTGAGTACAGCAAGTATCTATAGCAACAGCAGTCTGTGGACATCTTACTGCCTATGCATGAAGTCTAGAAGGAGAAGGAAGACTATATGATGTATTTTTAGAAGAAAGACTACGATGTCCACTTTGTGTCCGATATACTGATTTTTATCTACGTTATTTTAGCATTATTCATTTACGTGTTTAAGCTGTTTAATGTGCTTCCCTTCCAGATATTTGTGTCAGTTATTTATAGCTAATCACCCTTACAGTGCAGTGAAGACAATAATGTGAAGTTTAGAAAATCAAGGAACAGGTACAGTGGCAGTTCTGTTACTTAGTGTTTCGCAAATGCCAATGAAACAGTAAGTTCTGCAACGTTCTCTTAAATAGACTCTAGATAGTCCCTCATATGGTGTAAATTGAATGCTCACTTCCAGTGTTGGTGTATGTTTGCATTGGTCACATCTTCTTCTGCTAACCTTTTCAGCCCAGCAAAGACTTGCATTTAGTCTGTTTATATACATGTGCTGTTATTCAATGACTCAGCTTTCAGATAGTGTTAATCTCTTTAATGAAGAGGAGTCCTTTTGTTCTCCAGATTTTTGAAGTTCTTGAAGAGAGTGCCTTAGAATTAAGATGCACTGTGAGAACGTTTCTTACTGCAGTACAGTTGTGTTAATTTTAAGGAGTCCGTTAGACAAAGTAAAGAATATGAGGTATTAATTATTGTCAAAGGAAAGGAAACTGAAATTTAATCTTAAAAATGCTGGTCTTAAGTATGGGGTTTTTTCATTCATAAGGTTCAGTTCTTCAGTTTGATAATATTGATATTTAATGCTCATATTTGCTCTTAAAATTGTACAGCAATAATCAAGCTTAAGCTGTGAAATCTCTCAAATTGAGCTGTATGCTCAATGGTATGTATACCAGTGGCTCCAGATGCCATATTATATGATCTCTGTATTTTTTACAAACTTACTGGCATCAATCTTCTGTATTAAGTTGTGTGTATCACTGGCGTGGCTTTTACACTGCCTGGTCATTTCACATTTTCACCTAATTGATGTAAATATGTGGCAGTCCAGCTCAAAGGCACATGTAGGTAGAAATGAAGTGAGAAATCGAGTGATTGGTAGGAATTTGGGAAAAAATGCATATCTGAGGACTGTGTCAACAGTGTATTAACGTGGTCTCCTGTAAAGAAAGACCATGTTTTGATTAATTTACAGATGCTGGTTTACCTATACATGAAGCAGTTTATGATCCAGTATTTTCAAATAAAGGTTCTACTTTTGTAAATTTATGCACGTAATGTAAGGCATATCATAGACTCTGTTCTCCTAGTGAAGGCAGGGAGTATATTTCCTGAGGTGCAGTGGATTTGCTATAGAGAAACCCACTGGGAACTTAAAGAAAAAAATATTTAAATTTACAAACTCCAAAACAACACCACAGTCCTTAATCCAAGACCTTTTGCCCTCAGATAAAGGGGAACAAACCGCAACTGTGGGCCAGAGTTATTGGAAGCAAAAAGTTTTGAGGTTTCTTTATTTAAAAAAAAAAAAAAAAAAAAAAAGGCAAACCGATTTAACAGATACTTCCTGATTTTGTTGCCTGACAGCACAAGAGAATGAACTTTGGTCTGCCCGTGAGATGGTGCATGGGCTTACCTAAAGAGATGAATACTCCAGAGAGCTTGAAATCTGAACATCCTAAATTTGCTGCTGCAACTGAAGGCCCATAAGTCTATGGGGCCTGATGGGATTCATCCCAGGGTACTGAAAGAGTCAGATGATGTTATTGCTAGACCTCTCTCAGTTATTTGTCAATGATCTTGGGACTCTGGAGAAGGTCCCAGTCAACTGGAAGCTAGCAAGTGTTATTCCAATTTTCAAGGAAGGCAAGAAAGACGACCCTGGTAATTATAAGCCTGTCAGTCTCACTTCAGTGCCAGCTAAAATGATGGAGAAGATTATTCTGGGAGTTACTGAGAAATGCTTGAAGACCATGCGGTCATGAGTCAAAGCCAACATGGGTTCATGAAGGGAAGCTTGAAGTTCAGACTGAATATTAGGGAAAAAGTTCTTCACTGAGGGGCTGGTCAAGCACTGGAACAAGCTGCCCAGGGAAGTGGTCATGGCCCCAAGCCTGTCAGTGTTCAAGAAGCATTCAGACAATGCTCTTAGATACATGGCTCAACTTTTAGGTTGCCCTGTGTGGAGGGAGACCAGGCACTAAACCTGAAGGACTTCAGCGTGGTTTCCCTCAGACCAGCCCAGATGCACTTTGCCAAGTTCAGTTGATTTCAGTTCTTTCCCTGATTCTCTAAGGTCATCAAAATAAATGATTTAGGCAAGTTGTCCATGCTAAGGGCTTTTTCTGATGCAGCCTGGGGACAGGTGTCCCATCTGGAATCACTTTAACTGTACCAGCAGAAGTGTCTACAGGATATAGGTAGCCAGAGCCCATGGAAGTCCCCAATATAGTAGTCTCTTATGTTCACTCCAGGTAATAGGAAGAGGAGGTGTTGGATATATGAGGCTATACACATTAGTGTTTGAAAGAAGTTATTTGAGGCTAAGGGTAAGAAAGCAGAAAAAATGCATTATGTATTTTGCCCTGAAACTGTTGAGGTCTTCAGCTATTTCCCTTCTGCGGGAGCAACGCTGCCGTCTGGTCTAACTCCTGCCAAAGTTGTATTTCCTGCTTTTGCTTCCTTCTCTGTTAATTTTGGAACAGATTATAAAACTGAAGTGGACCATATGGCTAATCCCTGAGTGCTAATAGCTGGCTTTTACCTTAGTCAGCGTCTCCTCATCCACTGCCAAAAACTTTTTTTGAGTCTCACGTGACAGTAGGGCAGAGGGATAGTGGGAAATGCACTGTGTTTATACTAGAGGACTCAGTGCCTGCAAAATTGGAGACATCTGATCCATCCACCCACTATTGATGCTGCAACTGTTGATCCTGTTTATGTAGGTTTAACCTTCTGGTCTGGAGAGTAGTGGAGTTGCAGGTAGGTTATTGGTGTCACCAGGCTTGCATTAATAAACTACAGTGATAGATGCTGATAGGTGCTAGAAGCTTTAGTACCCTAAAAAGTTCAGTGGACCGATTGTATGTAAACAGGGTTTGATTGTTTTTTCTTTTAAATATCCTTGCTGAAATGTGTGTGTCAATACTTTGTTGTTGTACCTAGTAAACTGGAATTGCTCTTTGACCAAGACGTTCTCTTCTCTCCTTTAGGCTACGCCCTCATACCTTCCACTAAATCTGATAACTTCTCGGATTCCAGTCACAGTGAGATTTCATCCCGCTCCAGCATTGTGAGCAACTGCTCAGTGGACTCAATGTCAGCAGCGCTGCAGGACGAGAGGAGTTTGTCCCAGTCTCTTATTGTGGTGGATTCGGGGGGGGCAGAGAGAAAAGAGCATCCTCAGCCGATGGCTGATTATGGCCAGCCGTGCCCAGGGTAAGATGCAACTGCTTTTGGTTGGGCTCGGTGTCCTGGTGTTAGAAAGGGTAACAAAGCTTTGGTCGGGACACAGTTATGCACTCTACTGTGGTTATTAAGCTCTTGCTAGAAGCTGGAGTACTGGTTCCTCTGTATGGGAAGAGCTTGTTTTCCCAAGAAACTTGCAGTATTACTTGGGTAGACAACAGCTTGTTCCCATCGGTGGGGTTCAGATGGATGTCTTTTGCAGGAGACTGTGAATGTGTTAAAAGCTAGGACGATACTTAACAAATTAGTCCAGTAGTGAGAGACAGCAGAACAGGAATAGGATATTATCAATTCTCTCTGAGTCAGCAGTGCCAGTCACTTAATACACTCTAATGTGGTTTTTAAGGATTTTCATTATTATCATTTGTTGCTTAGGTGGACTGGAAGCCTTCTGCTGCTGTCTTCCTCAGAGTTTCCACACACAAGGTCTTGTTACTTTAGTGCAATGAGAACTTGTCCTGAGACGCCACATCGAACTGGAAATTTTTGGTTTTGTCTTACTAGATGTTAAGCCTTGATCCATAGGATTTAAGGATTCCTTGGGAGAGCGTATTCTGTTCTCAAATGTTGTGGATTCAAGTCAGTGGAGTTGCTCCTTACTAATTTTTATAGCTTATCTCTAAAGCAATATAAGTTTTTTATGATTGCACTCTATAAAGAGCTGTATGTTGTTCCTGTATAATTGATTATAATACACCAGTATTCTGTGGTGGTCTCTCCCCTGTAAAAAAGCTTATTAGTGTATGCTTTGCTAAAGTGATGCAGCTCTTAAGAAATTAGTGATTCGGTTTATTTCATTGGGCTAAAATGGGAATTTAAAGATGTGCTTCATAAACAAAAATAATTCCCTTTTCTAAAAGGCATACGCACACTGAGAGTTAAGTCAGAACAGTAACAGTGTACTGAGCGAAATGCCCCTTCATACTGGCTATGAAAAGCCACCTTCAGTGGTGGCTGAAGTAGAGGGAATTGCACCAAGGACACTGCTGCCCTCTAAACTCACTCTTCTCTTTGCAAATTAAAAGCAGATTGTTCATGTTTTGTGGTTGTTCCTTTATGCCTTAGTTTCAGTGGGGTTTGGAGGGAAGAAAGCAGTTTTTATGCTAAACTTAGAAAAGCAAGGAAAAAAAGTTGTTTGCACATTTCGAAGAAGTGTTCCTCGATTTCACAACATGTCAGTAAACTGCTGAGGGATAGTGTTGAATTTTAATGTTGTGCTGCCCATGTGTTTGTGAACATAACCAGAAATAGTTAAGAGACTTGAATAATGTCTAGCAATCATAACTTCATGTATTCTAAATTCATGCAAACCTGGCTTTATTTTTTTCCCCTTAATGATGCATTGACAGGGATTAGAGCTTTTAGCAGCCATTTCTTGAAACAAGAAATTTTGTACTTGCGTTTTCAGAATCTGTCACTCCACATCGTTTCCACAAATGTTATTTATGCCCAATAATTCCAAATGTACTTGAAATACAACTACCTCCACTCTGTCTAAACAACTTTGTCGCTGCCAGGGAAGGAGTTGTTTTTTATTCTAAACGCTTATTTTGGTTTTAGTTTATAAATGCAAAGAAGGTGGTAGTAGCCTGAAACTAAGAGGTGATTACTCCTCTGCTTTCTCTCAGTCGCTGTATTGCTGTAACTGATAAAGGAAGGCTTCTGTGGACCAGATTTTTGTGGATCTGGGGTCAAGCCTGTAAATGCCTGTTGCAGACTTCTTATTCCCTTGGGAATAGCTTCCCTGCTGCCATGTGAAGTAAAGAGTCGGGAATAATGGTGTCTCTTGTCAGTGTTCCCGTGTGCCTACCTACTTTAAAACCCCTTTAGTTGTCTTTAAAGCCGGATAATTGTGTCTGAGTATGTCACTCTTATTGTAAAAGCTTATGAGTTGTTTTTTTCTGATTTCTGTTGTTTTCAAACATAGCTGGTCAATCAGTAGGCCTGCTCTCATCAGAGGGATGGCTTTCACGTCCTCCATGAGCAGCGAGGAGATCTCCCATGAACATATCACGGTAGAGGCAGCAGATAGCGGCCGGGGAAGCTGGACGTCATGCTCAAGTAGTTCTCATGACAACTTCCAGAATATCCCAAACCAGAAGAGCTGGGATCTCCTCAATTCTTACCGTCACACCCAGCTGGACGGACCTATAGCTGAAGTCGATCCCACAAACTGTTACTCAGAGGAGGCTTATTTGTATTCTGAAGCCTTTTCCAAAACCAACAGGCAGTCGAAAGCCAGCGTGGAGCTCGATCAGTCTCGGCAGAGCTGGGCCTCCTCCAGCTCGCTGTCGGACACCTACGAAACAAACTATGGGACAATTAAGCGGAGGGGGCTGGAGAACTCTACAGCAGAGCAGGCGGAGGTTTTGGACTCTAAACCAGGCGCTGATACAACTTACAAAACTGTTACTTCGAGTACAGAAAAAGGCCTGATAGGTAAGCCAAGCCAATAACTTATGGAAGCTTCTACATCTGTTTTTCATTTTGATATTGAGTTGTTAAGAAATGACATCAGCAGGTCTGGGGGCTGGATGGCATGTTAAATTCAGCTTTACATGTGGCTTTAATCAGAAGACTATGCAGACAGTGTGTTTTCAAGCCACCTTCTTTTGCATTAGGAAAATTGAAATAATACACCTGTCCGCTTCCCAGTCACTTTATGGGTCTGCAGGAGAACTGTCTTCATGAAAATGTCAGGCAGTTCCTCTCTGTAGTATGGCCATTTATTTTTTTGGATGATTTTGGAAACACTCGTCACTGTAGTAGACGTTCCTCTGGCAAGGAGCAACGAGCGTGGCTTCTTGAAGTCCATATAATACAGACTTCCATGAACCGGAGAGGGAAGAGCATGACTGCTGAGAGGTGCAGAGCTCTCCCAGCTCTCTGGAGCCGAGGCACCTTTCATCCACAGGGCTTCTGTCTCTGGAAGCTCAAGGGCAAAGCAGATTCCCTTCCTGTCTTTGCTATGTTAAACTGTCATTTATTTGGTTATACAGCTGCAGTTTGGCTACATATGAAAGGAGAAAAACTTATAAAATGTGTTTTCAAAGATGCATAGTTCTACCGAGCAAGATGTTCTTTCCCTGACCTAGTGAGTTCAGCAGCCAAAACTAAAGGAACTGGGTTAGGAGCAAGATAAAACATGGAGTGCAAAGCTTTCTAGACTATAAGTCAAGGGTGCAGCTGAAATGCAATTTAATTACTGACTAGATTGCTAGAGGGGTTTATGTTATCAAAGGTAATTACCTGAATAAACATCGCACGTAGGGTGGAGGTCTTGGATTGCAATCCTCCTCCTTGGCTTTATAGAAGAAAGGCAGTTTGGTGGAGCCTTGCAGAAAACCTGCTTACAGCTCGCTCCTGGGCATGTGCTCTGCGCTTGTAGCCTTTCAAAGCTGCTCATAAGCCTCCGAGTTGTTTTAGGAGATGACATGTTAGCTATTCAGTACATGCTATCTTTCCTCACAGCTCTTCCCCTTCTTTTTAATTCTGTTTACATACTGCATCATACAGCTTGCCTCCTTTGTGCAGTCATAGCACACCGGTACGAAACACTCAGCAACCTGCTTCAGTAGAGCGTGCGTATGTCTACTTAAGCAAAGATCTGATATAGGTGGATATAATTTCTAGTTTGCAAATGCAAATCTGTTAGCTATTCACCATCATACAATATGCCAAAGATACTTTCACTTTATTTCACCATTTGCTTATTCTCTACGAACAGCTTGTTGCCAGAGTCTGTAATGACTGCATGAGTTCAGAATATTGTAAACAAAAGAAGAATCTTCAGTTCGTTTGCTTAATGAGCGTTGGTGTTGAATAGTCCCCCAAAAGAATTGGCACAAGCTTTCTTGCCTGAAACCTTTAAAATGGAGCTGGAAAGGCACTGCCCACATATTAACGGCAGAATGTGGTCTTGGCATAATCCATAAATGTGGTGGCTTCATAACTTCACGTGCATCTCTGCCCTCTGCAACATCGAACGTTTCTTGCTGCAACCTTTGCTTTAGCAGCAGAGAAGTTGTGGAATGGTGACGTGCCATTGCTGTACATCCAAAGGGAAAAGCTTTTCCGTTACTTTTACCTATAGTAGACATTAAAATTTATATTGCTGCCTTTCAGTAACATTTGCCTTAACCACTGTGTGGAATTTCACCCTATTTTCTTTACAAAGTAAATATTTGAGTAATCAGCTGCTTGGGAAGGGGGACTCCTTGTGAAAGGGTTTTGTAACCTCCCGAGGCTGTGGGTGGGTGTCAGAAATTATGGACACTTAATGCTGTGGACATTAAATGTTCTTAGAATGTTTTATTGTGATAGAATTCGTAACGTATTACGAATGGGAGCTTTACAAAAGGGCATGTTATTCCTACTTTTGTTATTACAGTAGGCTAGGTATTAGCTCTAGGAAGCCTGTAGCTTTCTCCTTTAAAGGAGACTCTACCCACCCTTGTCAGTCCTCCTGCAAAACCAACGAAAACCGAACGTGGGGGGTTTGCTTGGAGGACCCAGCCCTTCCCCAGCCCTTCAGGGAGAAGAAAGTCTCCGTCGCTTCCCCTGCTTTCTCATAGGGGGCCAGTTAAATGCTAGTTGAATGAAAATGATTCCTTTAAGTCAATCCCTTAAGTTAATTCCTTAAGTATAAATCTCTGCCTGTACCCGCATGTATCTGCTAAAACCCAGACTATGTGGATTCAGTTTTCTTTATTTTCCTATAAGCCCAAGCATGAACCGAGGCCATCAGGTAGGAGCCATTTCTCATTCCTGATACCAACACCCAGAATCTCGCAAGTCCAGAACACAATCAGAAATACTCCTTTATTTTCACCCTTTCACATTCTTGTAAGATAAGAAAATACTACAGTTGCTGAAATAAATGAAACTAATGAACGTGCAGTGTTTAAAATGTATCCACAAGAAGAATGCAAATTCACTCAACTAATAGATTTTAAAAATTACCCTAGCTTTGAAACGCTCCTGTTGCAGCATGTACCTGGAAAAAGCCCAATTTAACATGCACATGAGCCCCAGACCTGGGGGTGGGTGGGAGGGAAGGGAACTTAAAAAAAGTTAAGCTTTGGTTTGAGAGTCTGTGTGACCTGAACTGCTGATGAATGGGGAAGGAAACTATGGGCATGATAAGCCATTGTTTACTATTAGAAAATGCAAAATAAGGAATGCAGGCTCTATATACAGTTTGCCTCATAGAAGCAGTTTCATGTGATACTAGGGTTTTTTTCTTCCTATAGAATAGCTGATTGGGTGGTTTAATGTCTGATTACAGATGAATTGATACAGTGATATTTTATTATAATGAATTTCTGTTAAGCCACTGATGGGTGATGAAGTGGATGTTGTTGAAGTCAACCAACAGTTCTTGCTATCGGTCTCTAGCATGCTGTGCAAAGTAACTTCGGGCTAGTTCCCGTAATTTCTTTTGTTTCAATTTCCCAGCCTGTAACAGAGAGTGGGAGCAGCCTCAGCCGGCAGCATTGCCGTGCTGGCTCCCCGTCCGTACCGTGGAGCTCCTTGGCATCCCGCGGTGGAGCGGTGCCGCAGGAGTAGGGAGTGTAATGGGCGCTGCTATTGCAAGTTGAATGTGGAGAAGGTTATAGTCCTGTTTCCACTCGACTGGCATCTTGCCTAATGAGTTCGTGGGTTCTGTTGCTACTCTGACTTCTTAAAATAAGTAGAAAACATAAATGAAAGCATAAATACCTGCTGCTGTCGTTATAACCAGTGTTTCTGCATTTGCATTTTGTTATCAGTTTCTGTTTTGCCATTGTAACATTTCATGATTTTTTAACGTTTTGTTTCCTTTGTTTTCTTCTTTAACATTTCCATTGCTTATTTCTTGTGCCAGTGTACTGTGTCACCTCACCTAAGAAGGACGATAGGTATAGGGAGCCACCGCCCACCCCTCCGGGATATATGGGGATTTCTTTAGCGGACATAAAGGAAGGATCGCCCCACCACCCACACCTAAAACCTCCAGACTATAGTGTGGCAGTGCAGAGGTCAAAGATGCTGCACAGTGACCTCTCTAGACTTTCATCAGCTTCTCTCGGTAGTGAACCGGTGGCCTGTATTTCATCGAAGATGCCTCAGTGGCATAGTCGGCAGCCGTCCAACCCCAAACTAGCAGATATGACTGACGCAGATAGTGAAGAGGATGGTATGTGCAACACCTGACTCGGTAGATGTTAAGTGAACTGCTGTGTGAATCTGGTCTGTGCAGTGTTTACTTCCCAACGATGTTCTGGGCTTTCTCTTGGTCATTCTTGGAGATTAAAACTTGATTAATCTCTAAATACACAAATATGTTTGTATGGCTGTATACACATGCATATATGTATGCATATATATATACATGTTTTAAAAAAAAAAAAAAAAAAGAATGCCTTCCTTGTAGAAAAAGCATGTTGACACCGAACAGACTCTAAATTATATATAAATAAATATATATAAAAATATACATATGAGATCTCCCAAAGCACAACTGAGACACTTAAGAGCATGTAGATACTATGGTTTTTTTTCCTTTAAAATCTGTCCCCTCTCCGTGGTGATGATGACTTTAAGCGATGCTGTCAGGCTATAAATTACATGCAGAAAAACTCCAGCCTCTCTGGGTTGATTAACTGACGTCCCACTGTTCTAGAATGGCATGAGGATGATGACCTAAACCGAGTATTTTGAATTTGGATTTGGTGGGGCGTTATACATTCTTAACTCATTTCACATTTGTATTCTCGTGTGCTAGCATTAAGCTGCCTTATTCTTCAAGAGAGATTTCTGGAGACTGATTTTAAAAATGTTGAACAAAATAACAGTGAATTTCTGTTCTTCTGAAAAGTGCATTTGAGAAAACTTGAATTCTCAGCCCAGCTTGGCCTGACAGTGTCTCTTCCACTTAAATTCTTCATGATCTTGTTTGAAGCAACAAACAATGCTGCCGAGCATGGCATGTATTGGGTGACCAAAATTGCAAGAGGTTTTCCTGAAAAAGACTGCTCTTATATTGTGTCAAAGCTAACTTCAAGTTAGGGGAATTTCTACTTAATTGTGTATCTGCTGATTTGCTTTTAAAACCTATGCACTGATGCGATCTCTCTGTACCCTTTGCTAGTGAACTCATATTTTATTAGAATATTGTGGTCGTTTCCTTCAATTTCAGTCTGGCTTAAAATGAGCGTGGATTTAGATTAAAACAATTTCTGATGCAAAATGATCCTACCTTGGCCCTTTAAAATATGTAAACAGTATTTAACATATATATTACTACTGCAATTCAAATTTACAGTAAAATGTGAAGTTACCCAGCATTAATTCAGTTGTGATATTAAATGTTTTTGATGTAAAAATAAGGAAGTAATTGCTTCAAACATTTTAATCCAAATTTTTCTGAACTAAATTTAACCATACACTTTTAGATACACCTATTTTTAAAGTGCTTGGTTAATTTTATTTGGAATACAATGCTCACTGCATGATGGGAAGTAATTTACTGGCTTTTCTCCCAAACCCGTAGCTTTTGGCATATTGGGAGCTGCATGCTAATAATTTTTGGAGGATCTGGAATTTTCTGTTTTGCAATACATCTTTATTCTATGATTACAATACCTCAGACTACTTGAGGATTTGATAAAAGGTGATACTGAATATATTGTGGTCAGTGATTAAGATGGTGAAAACATCACGATGAATTAGTGAAGTCTTCACAGAACCACTGTAATCAAATAATAACTGGGTACTGTTCTGTACCTTCTGCGTCCGAGGCAGGGGGCTGATGGAATAACTTACTTTTTTTTTTTTTTTTTTTTTTTTCTTTCTTGTTTTGCAGAAGATGAACAAGTATCAGCAGTCTAACCATTGGGCTATTTATGTAAACCACAACACAAGGGATGTGGGGACAAGGACCACATGATTCTGTTAGCGAACGCTAACAACTTGCTGCTACTAACCTCAGACGTTGCGTTTGCCTCTGTCACGGACGAGATGGAACGGGTTGGATCACATCTCTCTACCTTACTTCAGTCTACCACCGCCTAAGCAAGCTATTTCTGCCTGTGAAATAGAAAACCCTTTTCAAGGAGCGTACTGACTACCTGGATACCGACGTTGGTATCCGGAGATGGACCAGGCTTCGTGCATTTGGGAAGACCAGTTGTCACCACCACTTGAAACTTGGAAGCATTCTTCTGTATGATACCATATAATCCTTTGGTAGTTTTCCATCGTCATTATTTTCTACATGACCATTATAAGTCTAAGAGTGTTATTTTATGAACTTGAAAAAAAAATATATCAAAATGTCAGCAAAAGCAAAGGACATTGCTGAAGTATCTGAAAATAATTTATTAATTTAATTTTTTTTAATGGTAATTTCCTTTATTTGTGTTGGCAGTGCTCTGGTTGGCTAATATAAATGTTTAGTCAATGTGGTAGTAAATTAGCTACACATAAACTGTCGTGCTCTCAAACACAGAAAACTAGAAACGGGATGTTATCAGGTGCAGAAATACATGGATTTTAGAGTGGTTTTAGATAAAATATAAATAGAGCACAAAGCCCCGCAGAGCGGCGTGTGTGGGGCAGGCAGCCCTGCCGTCTGCTGCTCCCCTCCTACACAGACACAGCAGAACCCCTCCGCCCTTGTAGTATTTTTGGAAATTTTTTAGCTGCCAGCCAACTAAGGCAATAGTTGGTGCTCTGCTCTCCTCCCCTGTTAAGTAATCATTTGAAATATGGAAGCCGTAGCTCACAGGGAGCTGTTAGGGGAGTTTGAAGCTTTCCCAAAAGAGCTTAAACCAGGTTTTGCCCTGCAGAGTTCAGCATGCAAAGCGTGTTGCTAGAAACCAAAACTAAACCGTGTGTTGTGGGTTTTAAGATCATCCCACGCATTCTGGCCTTTTACCAGAGTTGCACAGGATTTAGGTGCAAAGGTTATCTTTAAAAAAAAAAAAAAAAAAAAAAATTATAAATCACCTTCATTTCACAGTAAAATTTGTGAAACTGAGTATTAAATGACATAATGCTTATATAAGAGTGTAATGCATTTTATGATGGGTTAAAAAACCCTGTTGTGTTCATCTGGAAAATACAGGTGATCTCAAAACGTTTTGTTTTAAATCCTAGGTAAAAATCCTGGTGTTGCTGATGTCAGTAACAGTTTTGACTTACAGCCAGCCAGTATTAACATGTGATCCTCTAGTTTGACTATGGTCAAATAAATTGGTGGTTTGATTTTGCTTAGCCAGCCAGAGCGCAGAGGGGTAAAACTGGAAATACCTGCAGCTTCTTTCTTTCTTTCTTCTAGCACATGATGCCCCATTCTAGTGTTAAAATTGGACATGAATGTGTGAATATGTATTTAAACATTTAATTGTAAATCTTTGTTGTGATGTTTACAGCCTAAGCTAGAAAGAAGATGTTTGTAATTTTTACAGTGCCTCAAAAATGATTTCTATATCCATAGTTGTGAAGAGCTTTAAGGTTTTTTTTTTTTTTCTGTATGTGTGCAGGGGGTGCAAGGTGAATGCAACATATTCTGAAAATGACACAAGTACCAAAACCAACCCAAAGCCTTTGATGTGCTTTCCCCATAGCAGCTTGGGACTAATGAAACTGGGTGAATGTGTATGGCCCAGCCTGTGTCTCCATTCGTAGCGGTGCCAGGTTCAATATTACCGTGTGGCTGGAACTTACCCATATTGATTGGAATTTGGAAGACGTAAATGAACAGCGGTGCTGAGGAAGGGATGCCCAATTCATAACTCATTGGTCGGCTGTATGAATTTTTGGCACAAGTATCTGAGGAGCAAATGGTTGAAAAAAATATATTAAAAATCAGTTGAGGTGTATCATAATGAATGCATTTTGCTTTTTTGAGGCCTTAATGAATATAATGAATCTGCACAGGCCTTAATGAATAAAGATTAAAGTGTCAAAGCAATGCAGGGCAGAGCGATTATTTTCAGCACATGTAATGTTGATAATATAACTGTTAAACTGATATTTTTGTGGGATATAAATCCAAGTCCTAGCAATCCCACCATCAGCTGTAGTTTCTTGTTAACTTTTTTCCGTGGAGTGCGCAACAGGCTTCGTGTTTTGTCAGAAAATCATCTGTGTTGTGCCAGGTAAATTAAATCATACGGTTCCCGTGACCTCGGGTGTTGAGCTGTAGTTTATTTCAGCCTGTTGAACAAAAGTGTAAGGGATGAGGTGTTGTTACTAAAGTGGCTTCCTTTGTCCCCCAAAACGCGATAGTGCTGTCTTTGAGGATACGGGGAGCGGGGTTGGGGTCTCCTCTGGCAGCCAGAAAGAGCAGTTGAATAAATCGCCCATTAAAATGTGGTGTTTGCACATCAACAGCATCCATCTGTTCTGCAGGGCTTTTCAGGACACTGAAAAGTTTTTAAAGTAAGTGAAAGTCTCGCTAATCATATTTTCCTAATATCCAATACAGCTGGTGTAAATAAATGATGCATAAACTATGGACAGATGAGCTACTACTTCTGCTTCTCCTGCCTCGCACAGTGTGGCTTGCCTCTGCTGGTCCTTGCTGGGATTTTTGTTTGTTTGTTTGTTTTTAAATCAACCGATCACATTGATCGGGGCCGATAGCCAAATGTAGTGTGTCTGGTATGGATTTGAAGAGACATTATCCCTTTTTTCAGTAATTCAAATGGAATTAGGGTGGTGGTTAGTACCCGTTGTGCACTGCTTTATTGAAGTGATGTCTTCTGGATCGCAGATTCCTGACTTGGTACCTCCACCGGGTTCCTCTGACTTGGGTTCTGATTTCAATGAACAGTTAAAATGCCTCGTGCCACGTTCTTCCACTGCCGTACCTTGGTTTGCTCGCTTTCTGCTGTTTGTTTGCTCTTGACTGCGGGTGAAAGATGTGTTTCAGCTATTTGTGATTTAACCACACAGTATTTCATTATGGTTTATTGATCTTGAACTTCCAAGTAATTCCCAAAAAAGCAGTGCAGTTTTGTCAAATTTAATTGGCCTCTCCATTTGCAAAAAGGAAAATGAGATCACTGAGCCTCTGAGTACTGGTTTCATCTCCCAGATACACAAAAAAAAAGGAAAGGCAACGCCTGCAGATAATTTGCAGTACACGTTTTTGCAGTGTGGACATGCAGGAACGGGTGGATGTTTGCTAACAACGGGCAGCCTGCTGCTTTCCTGGCTCCTTTGTTTTGCCTTCGCTTACATTAGGAGTTTCACAGAGGTGAGTGATGCTTCACTGGGAGATGGTCAGAGCCCATTGCTCAGGATGGGTGTGCTGAGGGCTGCCTGCACCCTGCCTGCACCCTGCCTGCACCCGCTGGAGGTGAAGGCTGTCCCCATTCCCCAAGGGCTGAACCTGTCAGCGCTGCCACTTGCCGAAGGAACCTGCATGGCATCAGTGGTGTTGCAAAACCTCTCTTTCATCATCTCCCAAGTCATTTCGTCGCGGGCAACAGTGGAAATATGAACCTGTCATTTAAGTTTTTATAAAACATTAGAATTAGTTTTTTTTTTTTAAAGGATAAACTCACCACTGCCTTTGCAAAAACAGAAGAAAAAAGGGATACTCTCTCTTTAGAAAAGCTTTACACATTATATTTTAGAACGCTTGTATAGAGGGTGATCTACCTTGAATTCCCAACCCAGCTTTTGCTTATGTTGTGCTTTTTATTGTTTTTTCTTTATTTTTGATATACCTGGAATGCAGTTTAGCTTGGTATTAATTAAATTCTAAATATGTGAGCATATTGGCAAAACTGCACAGATGTAATGATATTCCAATAGCAATTGTACTGCACAAGTCAGTGATTGTAAAGTATTCTGTAACAAGCAATGTTTGTCTCCTATTTTTTGATACCTCTTAACACTTATGTCTTTTAGAAAGACAGTGCCTCTGTATGCTTTTTGTATTTTTACTGAGTGATTGTAAATATTTGTTATATTTTTGGTTAAGAGAATGTTTAAAAGTACTGTTTATTATCCAATCTATTAATATGTTGGAATCAATAAACAATCTACATATATTAATGGTTTTCAGCAGGTCTTTTCTGGCAGCCGGCGAAGGACGGGAGTCGAGTTGGTGCGGAGCCGGGGAGAGCCTGGCGGGAGCGTTGCTCACCCCGGGCTCGGAGAGGAGCAGCCGCCGAGTGATTTTTTTTTTTTTTTTTTTTTTTTTTTTGTCCTCACAGTGAGCGATGGCCCCTCAGGTTTTGGCTCGGGGTCCAGCCGAGTTTGGGGTTGGTCCCCTTTGCTGTGCGGCGGCTGGGATGCTGGGGACACTGGGGCTGCAGGGGTGTCTGCGGGGACCGGGGACTCCCTCGTCCCAGGGAGGGAGCGGGGGACACGCGGTCCACTGGCCACAGCAGCCTCCCTGGGTCAGGGAAACGGCCTCTGGGCACCAAAAAGGGGAGCGAGAAAGGAGCCACGTTCGGAGCCCGTGCCCCCGCTGCAGCACCCGTTGCTCGGTGCTTCGTACCTCTCCTCTGCGGTCCTTCACCATCCTCCCTGCCTGTCCCACACCCCCAGAGCAGCTCGTCACCTTCCTCCTGCAGTCTCCCTGCCGGCGTGGATGCTCTGCAGGCAGCCCCTTACCTTCCTTCCTCCCCCTGCAGATCCCGGCTCCATCCTTCCCAGCACCGTGCCGGAGCCCTCGCTGGGATGTGACCCAGGGAGTCATCTCAGGGACGCCAAGGGCCATGTGGACCCGCGGGGAGGTTCTGCTCACGGGGACAAGGACTCGCATCTTCCCTCCTTTCCTCCGGGTCCTGCCCTGGCACGGCTGCCTCAGCCCCAGAAAAACCAGAGTGAGATGAGCGAAGCCCGCTGCAGAACTGCCGTCCGGCTGCCTTCTGCGCCTTGGAGACTGTCACACCCCGTAAAATACGAAGAAAGATGTGTGCAGGGAGCCAGGGTGGAACCGCAGAGCTGAAAATACTCCTTTTTCCCCCATTTTTGCAAACTAGCCCATGGCCCCTGGCAGCCCCCGGCGTGGTGGGACGGGCGAGGGGAGCAGGAGCTGTGCCAGGACCCCCCTGCCCCGGCCGGCAGGGCTAGCCTCTAACTTCACGTTCCCTCTATTTATTTACTGATCAACCAAAAGGTAAGCTACATGGGAACCTTATGGATAAATAATTTTTTTTTTTAATTTTTTTTTTTTTTTTAGGGAGCATGGCACTTCTGTAAGGCATACACGCTGGCAAGCAAAGCCTGCAGCTTCTTGTCGTTTGCTTCCCCAGTGCAAATGGCATTTTCTTCTCCCCCCTCCCTGTGCAGCCCCTTTCCTGCCCCGTACGCGGGGATGCAGCCGCAGCCGCGCTGCCAGATCAGATGAGAGTTGAGCTTCATCTCCTTCACCGTCTTATTTCCCCCATCGGGGCTTTTCAGGTTTGTTCTCAGGGATCTCTGATTTCAGGCAGTTTCTGGGAGGTCGTTAGCTTTTAATTTTTTTTTTTTTTTTTTAAAACTTCTGAAAATTACCATTCTTAAAAAAAAGGAAAAAGAAAAAAGAGCTGCCACAAGAGGACAGCATTGCCTGTGGTTTTATCAGCACCTTTGCGAAATCCCCTCTGCGGAGGCTGGGCTGGTGCAGGTTGGTCCCTGCGATGCTCAGCCAGCACCCATCACCCTCGGGGGTGACAGCGGGGACATTTCGGGGTTTGCCCATCACCCTCCGGCCGTGGCGGTGGCTGCGGGGACAACGCGGCTCCCGAAACCGCGAGGTGCGGGAGGACGCGGGGTCTCAGCAGGTCACTTCGCTTTTAGGACTTTTCCAAGGCCGGCCGGTACGTGTTCCAGATTTCCTCCTCGCTTGTCTGGATGATCTGTTTTCATCCGTAATATTTATCCTGTGCCCTTTTCTCCACTCGTCCCCATCTGTCTGCGGGCCCTCGGCACGCCGTGCTGCGGGGTGGGAGGTTGTAAAGCTTTTCTTCCTGCGGGTCCGCGCGGCAGAAACATCAGCAAAGTGGTAGGACAATCTGTGAAGGCAGCAGGTAGCGCTCGGGTCTTACTGGAAAGCGTAGTGTCATTATGGCCGTACTGCAGTGAGCAACTTGTTGTGTAAAATCAAATTAAGAAGAAGCAGTTTCATTAGTGAGTATTTCTGCTTAATGAGTTATTTTGATTTCAGGCTTTTCTTCTACGTTTTTTTCGGTTTTGGGGTTTTTTTTTCCCCTTTTAGTGGCTTTAAAAACTATTTGGCACAGCCCAATTTGTTGCTATTCGTTTACCTAAAATTACTTTAGGCAGGTGGAAGCAGGCGCCCTCGCCCCGACGCAGTTTCAGCCTTGCCCGGGTCTGACACTGTCCTGCCTTCCCCCCCCCGCGCCTCAGGAGCGCGGATTTACAAAACCCGGGCTGTGGGCAGAGTGTGGCAAACCCCTTGTTGCAACAGGCTTCAGTCCAAAAATCACCGGAGTGTGCGCCGGGCTCAGCAGGAGGAAAGCCCAGACCTGGCGATGGAGGCGGCTGCGAGCGACCGCCCGCCCATCCGAAACGGGCATCGGACCCCGGCCACCCACAGCAGCTCCCATGGGACCCGCGGTCCGGGGTCTTCAGCCCCGACCTTCGCTCCAAGCCGCTGGGGAAGTCTCCTTCCCCTGCCACGGGGTGGGAACCCAACGCACGACGTGCCGCATCCCTCCCCATCCTCAGTTTTCCATTTCCAAGCCTTTGGATTAGACCTGCAGTTCTCGGCGTGACGGGTAGCTGCTTGCATTAACGGAGCTTCATATTCAACGTGCTCGAGGTCTCCAGGTCACCTGAAATAGCAGTCAGTGCATCAAATAGCTGCCGACCTAAACTTGAGGTTCATTCACCGAGGGCGTCCAACCAATGTATTTTCTAATTTTCTGCTGGAGAGCAAGTATCAATCAGATTTTATTGGGAAGAATTACTAACTGCTTGTTAGACTGCAGTAATGCCGTGTATTCTGTGCTCGAAGAAAAGTCGAGAATTGTCCATCCAAAGTAAATGTGAAATGAGAGATTAACCCTCTCTTGGAGCACAAAAGACTGCTTAATTTAGCAAATGTTGCCTGCTAAAAACTGCTTTCTGTTTGCTTAAAGGGAGAAGCGAGGAGACCCACTGGCAGCAGCGGGGCCGGCAGCCCGAGCTGTCCCCACTGCCCGGGGGGGTCGTGGCACGCCAGCGGGGCTCTGCAGGCAGCACCAGTCAGAGGTTTTCAGCCATTTCTCATTTATTAAGAGGGTAAAATGTGCCTGAGAGACCGTGCTTGAGTACAGGGAGTGCTAAACCCCACCTCTGCACCGCTCTCTTCTTCTGTGTCAAATTCCTGCACTTTTGGGGCTGGAGAAGAAGTGTTTCTCCTCATCCAACCTCAGTTCAGGAGGAGCACTTCGAGCTCGTGATATTTTCACCGTGTGCTTTAAGGCTGTGGCATCAGGTCTTGTGGTTTGTCCCAGAATTTGCAGTATTTTTAGCTTTCCTGAAGATCCAGGTCCTGGAGGCACGTGATGACATGAACTGATGACATTTTTTGGAGGTATGTAAAGCAGCTCTTGTTGCTATGAAGAAAACCTTGAAAATGCAAACTATAAAAAGTATTCTTAAAAAAAAAAAAAGGAAGGAAATGAAACCCCATATTTATTTAACCTCCCCCTGGCTCTCATCGTTGCTGGGCTGCAGGATCCCGGTGCTGGCTTCCTGCAGCCCCGTCGACCTAAAAGCACGATGTCTTTTCCTGGGGTATTGCCCTAGAGATTTTTATTTTTCTGGGTGAGCCAAGTTGTTTGTATGAGGCAAATGTTAAATGGGGTCCACAAGCATTTCTGTTCGTTCCCCTGTATTCATCAGAAGAGGAGAGTAATTACCAGTGTGACAACGCTGCAAGTCAATCTTGGCTTGGGAGAGATGAAGAAAAATGGTAATAACTGAATTTCAAATGTAGATGTAGTTGCATTTAACACTTATGAGCAGCAATAAAGATGAAGGTTGTAATTGTATCTGCAATTTCAAACCTCACAACATAATTTTATATACTCAAACATCTGTTTTAGGATCATAGCTGAGAGTGTCAGATAATTGGCTTTTTTTAGACCTATCAGTTAGGCACCATCAAGTTTATTATAAATTCAAACTCATTTATTAGTAAACACGACTTGTGTTGAACAACGCCGCAGTGCAATAGTCCTGGGGATGGTGAGTGCGTTTGGAGCAGCAGAAGCCTTCTTCACCATTCAGCAGGATGCTGACACACGGCAAAATTCATGACTCCTCGAGGGAGAGGGCGGCCGACGGCACTGACCCTCCCGGGAAGGTGCCGGTGTTTTACCCGTCCTCTGGGAATTATGGCTGGCAAGCGTCAGGGAAGCCTGCTGCAAACCTGGGAAAAACTCTTCTGGGATATCGGAGGTTGATGGAGACCTTCGTGACCTGCTTGCCCAGGATTACGAGCACGCCTTGTCTCCACCTCGGTGTATCATATTTTTGGGAACACACAGCACTAACGCAGGGCGGCAACGTGACGCCTCCTTTGCTTTCCCTCATTTTATTTTCTGTATTAGTAGTAAAGCTGGTGGAGAGGAAGGTCTCGTGCTGGGCTCCTGCTCGGGGGACCAGAGGGGTGGTGCGGGGAGGTTTCGGCAGGACCTGCTGCCTCCTGGTCCCTTCACCCCGAGCCAAGCCCGGGAGATGCCGTGCAGGCGCCCGTCCCGGCGCTGGCTCTCCGGGCTGCTCCCGCAAGCGATGGAGGTTTTGAGGAGCAGCAGCACCCCGTGATTAGATGCCCCTAGCACCCCTGTGGGTGCTGTGCAAGTTGTTTTGTCTGTGCTATTTCCCAGCCGTCGCATGGCGGGATGCTGAAAACTCTTCTTGCTTCCGCAGCTTCGTGCCAGGCAGGCTTTCGTTCTCTCTGCGAGGGCTTTTCACCCGCAGCGTGGTCCTTTCCCTCGCCCCGCGGGGCTGTAGCGTCGTGCCCTGCCTCCGAGCTTGGCTCGACAAGAGCCATCACGCTGATGCCGTGACTCAGGGTCTCGCTGAGTAGCCGCAGTGCCTGGGAGACGCACCTCGGCCATCCGCCTTTGCCATCTGCAGAGGGAAGTAATTAAATTTAATAGAAGTCACCCTCGATTTTACAGCAGTAGTAATTAAATGTAATTGGAGATGTGACTTCTAAACAAGGCCGTATGTTTTTTCCAACAGTACATTTGACATCAGGAAGAACAAACAAATAACCAAGGACATGCAGGAGCGGTGTACGGAGCAAAGCTGTTATTTCACCCCGTCTCCGTCGGTGGTGTCCATCACAAAGCCTGCCTCTACCCCAGCTTAATTAAATGATGCTACCAGCCAGTAATGAGTGGGAGAAATCTGCTGGTGTTAGAGTACCTTGTGTATCATCAGCAAAGCAATGCTTTTAAAAATAATAGCAGAAGCTAAGAAAGTTCTTGGATTTCTGCTGCCCTTTCTCCGGAGGGGGCTGTTCCAGTGCAGGTCTCCCTGCAGAGGGACCGAGGGGGAGGCACTTCATCGACTGACTTTGCTGTAAAACCTTTGCCGCTTTGAAGAGCCCTTAGTGACTGAAGCACATATTAAAAATAACGTAAGTGTCAGCCAATTATACAGTTTAAAACTAAAAATCTGGCCTTTGGTGATGGCATGGTTTTCAGAAGTGCAGAAACCTGCTCAATTAGAAACCAGCCAATTAAAAAGACTAAATATGGCATAAATAAAGCTCTCCTCCTCAAGCCTAGGGAAAATATGCACCAAAAAATTAGGTAACTGCTGCTTCCATTACCCGTGCCCTTTCCTGCCACGTGGAAATGTCACCTGTGGCCAGAAGGAGCCCTGGCAGTGGGGATGGGGACGGCGCTGCTGGCACTCGCAGTCAAGTACCCTCGGTTGTTTGAACTTGTGAATGCCAGCCTGGAAGGTGTGAGCTGGACCTTCATGGGGAATTAAACACGCAGCACAGCCCTGGCCTTCAAAACTGGGAGCTGCGGGGCGTGATTTATTTGCAGTACTTATTATTGCATGGGAATAAAGGAGCCCAACCTGCGGTCTGGCACCACGCAGATCCGGGATGGACAGCAGTGCTGGGGCAGAAGGTTTGCTGCTAACCAGCTGCAGCAAAGGCTGGGAGGACTGAGAAATGTTCTGGCTTAGTTCTTCAATCTGAATCATTTTTGCACAGATGGCTAACCTGGCAGTTCAAGAAGTTTGGCGCTGTGGTCTGCGTGCTGGTGTTTGATACCAGGTATTTACACAGGGGGTGTGTGTGTGGCTGAGTAATGCAAGAGTGAATGACTTGCGGGCATCGTTAAATGTTTCATCTAATCTTGTCAAGCAAGAAAAGCAACTGCGGGAGGAAGACCCGTGGTGTGTGTTAACCCAGGTGTGCCCGTGGTGCTTGCCACTGACTTTGGTTTGGGGTTGGCTCCGCTTTGTACGGCAGCCGGGTACTGGGCAGGGGCGTCCGCTCCATCACCGCCGATGCCTCTGGCAGGCAGGACTGCGTGCAGCGAGTATCAGTAGCGTGCCAGGTTTTTTCAATGGGCAAATGATGTGTGGCCAGCTTGAATTCTTCAGATCAATAATTCAGTGACAGGCAGCTCGAGCGCTTGGAAATAACATTAAGCCCGACATAGTTGTTCTGCTTATTGCAAAGGATCGAAGAAACACCGGAGCCTGAATTGCTGAGCTCTATCACCATGTCACACCGTAAGTGTGAATATTAAGTGCTGTGGGAGAACAAGGCCATCTGTGTACGTGGACTCTTGGACAAGTGAAGAGGAAATGCTGAACTCTCGGACTTGCCAGCCACTGGGGAATGGACACGGGAACTGGGACCGATTTCCACTGCAGTGCTGTAGCTGGTCACCATGCCCATCCGCGGCCCTTCTTCAAACAGTGGGAGGAAGGATGCAAAGACATTTCTAACAGAATTAGGAGGATTCTAATCTTCCTTTTTTTTTTCTTTTTTTTTTTTTTTTCATCAGTCTGCATCTTCTTGAAGAAAAGCAGCCTCTCATGGATGCTTTGTGGGTAGCTTTGCTCTAGACACATTTCAGGTTAAGCAGCAGAGAGTAAGGTGCAAATATGTCAAGGTTTTCCTGATTTAGCTCCACTTTGGAAGGAGCAGGGAGGGACAGCTGAATGGCACCAGTTTGTGGCGAGACCCTAATGTGCTTAGCTAAGTTGTCAAGGAGAATTAGAGCAGTTCGACATCATGGAGCACTATCCTTAAATCCTGTTTCTGCTTCTCACAAAAATCAAGTGTTTCAATGACAAAGTAAAATCTGTTTTGACACACTTCAGGGGTTTGGGTTGTGTCCCCCTGCTTTGATTTTGTTGTCTCAGTTTCAGACACTAGCCCGGCAGGGTGATAAGACAATAAATGGCACAGCAAATGGAGAAAGCCTTCCCATTGCTCGTGCCGTGCTATGGTTTGATGGGGATTTGGGGATTGGGAGCAATAATGCTAAACTGGCGTTGCTTTGGTGTCAAAGCTGGCCAGCCTCCTAGGAGGCACAAGGCTGAACATTAAGGCTCAGGTGTCGGAGGAATTTCCCAAGGCAACAAGTGACTTGAGTTTCTCCATGGTGTTTGAGTCAATGTAGGCTCCCAGAAGTCACAGAGTCAAATCAAGGTAAACGCCTGTCAGGTCTTTTGGGACGTGCAGTGGATTTCCAAAATGTACTTGGTCTTGGTAGCTGCCTATGTTAGATTTGGGTGGGCGGGCGGTGGTTTCGGCTTCCCTATCATTGGTTATCTGCATCCTAAAGCACTTCAGCACTTCTGGTTTAAAAGACTAAGTCACGTCTGAAGATGGGAATTGAGGTTCTGAAAGCCACTTAGAGGTATTACCATATTCTTAAAATTTCTATTTGTAAGCAGGATTTTTTTAAAAGAACCAGAGCATAACACAAGAGCCTGATTGCTGCAGCAGCTCGGCGATGAGGTTTGTGTGCAGCATCGTCTGCTGCCTGCGAAGAGGCTTCCTGAACTGGAGAGGCAGAGAGCTACAGCGAGCTGGTGCTGGGCTAAAATGACATTACTGTTCGTTCCCTGCTGCTAGCTGTCAGTGGTCATACGGGTGAGAGCTGTAAATGTGAGATTTGAAAGTGGTGGAGGACCTCAGCAGCTATTAAGAATTTCTTTTCTATTCCTAGAGAAATAAGCCCTGGATAGAGAATGCAATCCTTTTACATTGCAATATCTTCTGTGAGCTGCAGGGAATTTGCTTGCCTTATGGACAGGATCCACCGTAAGCTCCTTTTCCACTTAGGCTGATGATATTTGCCATGCATCAGAACAATATTTGATCTCTATCTGGGTTTTTTTTCATCCCCCAGAAGACACAACTCTTACATTCACGTTCATGAAATTCAAATGCACAGTGAGTCGAGCAAAAAGATCCTGTGGCACAAAGTTTGTGGAGAGCTTACAGGGGAGTTGTTTACAATTTTATTCCAGATCATGCATTTAATCCAGTGTAGCTGGTTTTTAAATGATGCCTCTTCTAAGACGTATTTAAAAAATAATAATTTCAGCCATGTTCTAGCCAAAGAACAAATAAGCAGTGCAATACGTGAAATGGTTAAATTATTGATGCAGCTTGGGTTTCCTCTCTTTCCTTTTGCATTATAGTTTTTCTGACTTCTGTTCTTTTAAAAGCTACTGTCAGCTTTGAAGCTTCAAATTGTTGTCTTTGGGAAGCAAATGCCTAGGGAGGAATTTAAATATTGCTTTTTCTAATTGCTGGGAAGTGAAGGTTAAGCAAGATAATCAGGCGTTGGGTAGAGCTGGCAGATGACAGTCATTACAGATATAAAAGTCTGGTGTCAGTTGTGATACGGTTTAACGTAGCAGTAGTAAAACCGGCACAATGTCATTAGAGTCTTTATAGGACAAACATTTCAGAAGGCGGCTCTATATCCCAGTGATGTCTGTGCAAACATCCTGCTCACTTTTAAAGCTTGAATAAAATCCAACATGACTGCTAAGCTAGTCGTAATGTCTCCAAGGTCAGAGGAAACTCCCCGTAGGAGCTTATCTGTGTAAAAGGAAAAAGAAAACACTCCACCAAAAAGCCAAACTAACCCTGATGCCTAAAGAAACAACGTAATAAAAGCCTGCATAAAAAGCGAAGGTTTGGATAGCTAAATTGTGAAGGAACATGTCTTTTTTCCCCCCATGGAATATGAACATCACTACTGAGCTCAGCAGTTGAAATGACTCTATTAAATGCATGTTGACTTCTGTCCTTCAATTGTTTTGTCTTTAAGCTGTATCTATATGTATATCTATATAATTCAATACATATTTATTTGTTTGGCTTCTTGCGGCTTTTTAATAGATGTCATTTGCCTTTGAACGGAGATTTTCCTCGGTGATGACTCTCCATCACCGCTGTTAGCAGCCTTTGCTGACTAATCAAGATGTAGCTTTGTCCCGTTCTTGTAGCTGGAGGGTATTTTTGCAGCTCTGTAGGGTTTTGTCATTCATTTGGATGCTTTGCCAGTGTGTTGTGCACCTGTACAATGTCAAATACATATTGCCCACAGCAGCATTTAATAGACTTCCTGATGTCAATGTAAAGTCAATAACTCAAGAACTTAATTGCAGGACATGTCTGGATGCTGGCTCACCTACGATTTTTTTCTGTGTCAAATAAGTCCCGATCTTTGGAACAAAACTAGAATATTGTTTTCTCTATGACCCTAGGAAACAAAAATAACATTGTGAAATGCAGTGCTGTAGAGTAGTGTTCATTGGTCCAGAAACTGCTCCAAAGTGTGTCCTTTTCTCGGTACGATAAACATTTACCAAATTGTTCCAATAAGTCAGTTTTATAGAATAAAAAGGAAAATATTTGAAGATTCTCATTTGTGAGACCGGAAAGGAAAAGGTGATGTACAGGCAGAAATACTGGTTAAATGCTACACTCATCCTTATGAGATGAATGCAAAATATCTCAGTATCGTCTGTTGCGCTTTGGGAGTATAACCTTTTTATGTAGTTCATTATTGAGCTACTACTACCCTTAATCAGTCGGCAATTGAACGTAGAGCTGAGGCTCAAATTCTCTCCCCTGATTTCTAGAGCCCTGCACTGGAATTAATCCTGGCAATTTGTCAAACTGGGCCTGAAAATCAGCAGTTTTAAATCCCCTGAAACGGGTTTCTCCGCAGAGGGAGCGAGGGGCGGGAGCGGCTCTGCAGGGACCGACGCGGGGGCTGAACGGCTAAATGCCCTTCTGCTGGCTAAATACTCAGTTGCTGCTATCACCAAAAAGATGACAGATTGGCTGGATTGATGCAGAGATACATGATGAGAGAGAGAAAGAGAGAGGAAAAAGCTTTGGACTGTAATATAAGTGGGTTTTGCCGAAAACACTTGTAAACCAGCTGTAAGTCTTTCCGTGCTGCTCGGGTACTGATGGTATTTGCCCTTTTGGTTTACAGCTGCAATCTCGGTTAAGTGAGATCCCAGGGAAAAAGTTTGATATCCCGTTGTTGCAGTGCTTTTCGAGCACACGAACACGTATATGTGTAAGGTGTAAGTATGGATGGAGCTGGGCATGGCAGGGAGAATGAAGAGCAGAGCCAGGATAAATGTTCTTTCCTTTGCATATGTACTGAATCCAGAAATTATTGTGGTTTTAGGAAAATAAGACTTTCTGAGGCAGCAATAGCCAGACCTAAATCGAGCTGTTAAGGTGGCAAGCGGTTTTGGGCGTCTCGACACCCAGCCAGGATGCTGGCAGAGCTGGTTAGTCCAAAAGATGGCACTATTTTTCTATTTCACTCTAAAGCAAATTCCCTCTCCAAACCAGATTCATTCACTATTGAGCCTCTCTCAGAAACATTATTTTTCCAAGGCTTTACATAGAGTAAAGTCCATTATTGTGAAGGCCAAATTGCTGCCAAAAAAGCGCCTTCAGCTAAAAAATATATATCTATAAACTAATAACACATCATTCTGATGAAAAATAACATGCAGGGAAGGAGTTTTTCTCAATTATTAATGGCCAATGTTTGTTATATTGTTGTGTTTAGTCCAAGAAACCTTGATGGAGAGCGGCAGCTTTTCAACATGAATGGCACTTCAACCGGCATTTTATAAATTTTACAAAGAAAAACCCTGGAATATTTAAAACCCCTGCTAATATTAAAGAAGGGAAGCTGCACGCCGTGAGAACGGGATCAGCCGTGGGTGCTGCCCTCCCCGGGGAGAGGAGGGCAAAGCTCAGGGTGTATTTGGGGTGCTCCCCCGGTGGGAGCATCCCCAGCGTAGCCCTCTGAGCCCTTAACGTAAAGAAATTCAGATATTAGCTCAGTGCCATGCATACAAAACTTGGCAGCTTTAGTTATTTATGCATTGGTGGAAGACTGGGATAGTCTGGTTGCGTGGGTTTTTTTGGAGAAGCAGCTGTGACGTACCGTGGGTTTCCTCCAGGCTAGCTGGGCTGGCCTCGCAGGGCTCTGAAATGCCCCCTGCCCCAGCAGCAATATTTCTGCCCAGTATAAAGTCCTTATAACTGCCTGTGGCAACCCAAGAAATGACAATTTAAAGCTGAAGGGAGCAGAGACACCAGGTTGAGTGATCTAAAGACACTCCTATTCCCTGGTGAGTTCGGTTAGCCTGATTGCTTAATTGGAGGTGATAATGCAGCATTTTTTTTGATCTGGCAATGTCTATATTGCAGCTTATGAAGTGGGCTGAAAAGCTCAAGAATAGCTGAACAACAGATGAAAGACCCCAGCCAAGATGACGGGATGAGAACAAAGTTTATTTCATTAAGAAAATGAAGGCATAAAGGAATAGAGCTTTTCAGACCAGCCTCGCTAGAAACCTAGGCAAATTAGTGACATTATGGTTTATTAAATATCATTACGCCAAGGACAAAACCCTTTCCTGCAGAATGCTTACAACAATGACAAAAAACCTAAGGGAAACTGTTTTCTCACTTAACTGCTGCCCTTTAATATAACTCTGAGATCTCTTGGTTTTAGCTTTTAAAAATGAGGCCATTTATTTAAACATAAATCTGGAATTGAACTGTCTGTGTTTAGCACCCGAATTTGAACATTTTGGCCAAAGATCTTGGGTGGTCTAATGACTTCAGAGAAACACAGCCAGTGAAAATATTTTCCAAGAGTCCATTTGTGGGGAAGAGATTCACACAGACTTTTTTTTTTTAAAGCTAATTTGCAGTGGTACATGTGCGAGTGCATACATATTGATTTTATTAATGAAAATTAAGCATGTACAAATTTGCCGTGGTGGAGACTGCAGGGTAGGGAAAGGGAAGGTTAATCACACTTAGCATTTCTATAGTTTTCATGTTCAGGATTCTCCGCACATAGCCGCTGCGTGCCAGACCCCTGATTGGGATGCAGGGCTCCTCGCTGCCCGTCTTCTGTCTCTAGACTGTGGCACACATTGTGCGGAAGATAAAACAGAAATAAAGATCTCTCGGCCAGCTGATTGTAATGCAAACTCAGAGCCATTTGGCACAGGCCCTGGGTTTAGGCACAGACCTGTTGTCAACAATTAGAAAAGGGAGAAGGGGTTTGGGTTGCGGATGCAGACGTTTCCAAAGAGCAAACCAGATATCGCAGGGCTGTTCTTGGGCACCGAGAGCAGGGAACAAACCTGGCGTGAAATAAATGAGATGCTGCTTAGTCTGTTCTCAGTGTCTGGGCTGAGCAGAAAGCGGACTGGCATCCTCGAGGGTGAAATCGAAATTAGATTGGGGGGGAAAAGGCCAATTTTCTTAGGACAAGTCTGCGGTGCACCCTGAGTGCAAAGTGGGTGCCCCGAACTAACAGGGAAGGTGCCCCACTGGCCGGGGTAGCTCAGCACTGACCGGTTACAGTTGTCTTTGTCTTTTGCTATCGCTGACCCACGGTTTGGTTGCACAGCCTTGCCTTTTCCTAAGCTGAATTTGTATTCCTAGTACAATTTCATTATTTGTTTTCATTATTTTAAGCCGATTTTGATTGACAATGCCCCACCGATGTGCTGGAGTAGAAAGGCAGCAGAGGACTTACGGCTTGTTGCTACACCAACTCCAACCCAAGCCAGTAACGGGCCCATGAGTCCGTAGTGAGTATTGTTACGGTTACCACACACGTACGTAATTCCTGGCAAAGACTTGGAGAGCCTTTTCTCAGAGCTGACTCACAGATGAAGCTGCAGTGGGATTTTCAGGTCCTGTGCCCCTCTAGAGTCACCTTCTGTATTAAGTGATGCTCGATCGGGAGCCCGTGCTGTGCAGCGGCTGGCTGGCAGGAGGGCTTCGGAGGCAGGGTGATGTAGCAGGTCAAGGATGATGGGAGGGAAAGCCAAAGTCCTGGTCCATCATGACTTGTTAAAAGCTATCTGCATGTCTGTGGATGAAGTTAAATGAGTCCCAGTCTTTGGACGAGAGATTAACATGCTGTCAGCCCACATAAACCATTAAGTAGCGGCTGAAGACGATGACCCATGTATGCAGTGCGTGTCTTGAAGGGTTTCCATTTTGCAATGGTAGTGGCCTCTCGGGACATCTCCCGTAGCGATGGTAAAGCTTGAGGACTCTACTGGATATGTGCCATGCACGTGTTTTCCCACTTTGTCCCCAAGCCACGCAGCTGAAGGACCAGCTCTAACGCCTGGACCGCGCTGGACGCGCGGGGCGCAGCCACGAGTGGGTGTTAGACTGTCTGTGCTGGAACACGATGGAGATGTCAGTTGTGGTGTTACAAAGCCTAAATGAATTCTTACAGAGGCTGACAAAAATAGCCTAGTTCCCATTCATTTCAAATCCCATGAGGTGCCTATCTTCATTTTTAGGCACCTAAATATTTCTGCAAATCTCCCTCTTAGTGCTTCATGAGCTGGGGACTGATCTGGCACATCAAACTTCAGATAAAACAGACGTTTCTAGATCTGAGCAGTTTCTAAAATGAGAACCAGAACTTCTCAGACCTATGATGAGGTCAAAATTGCTCATGCCAGTGAGAAAGTAATTTCTGGAGATTTGCAGATTTTTTTTTTTTTTTTAAATGTATTTGGAAGGGCTTTTGTTGTAGTTGTTTTTTCATTTATGCTAAAGTGAGAGGCAGGAGAGATTTCTATCAGCGGTAACACATAAAGCATATTGGGAATTGTTTGGGTCAAATAATTTTGCCCTTTTGTAAAACGATGCTTTAGGAATATTATCACATACTTTGGTTATATTAGCAATCTGTTTATCCAGGTAACTGAGAGGCAACGGTAGCCTGCCGGTTTCTCAGGAAGACAAAGACAGAGTGGAGAGTGTTTATACGATCCTGCATATAAATGACTTATTTATTTTGATAAGATTTTACTGAAATCCAGAAGAGAGATTGGACATATAGCTGTAAAATACTTATCACTATGAAATAATGCCCACTTTCTGTGCCTTGTGTGCTGCATAGTTGGTAACACCGATCTAGATGGGTGGCTCTGGCAGGTAGATAACCTGTGTCAGAGTGGCCCTGCGGCCAAATCCTGATACCCCTCAACTCTGGGTCTGGGGTAGCGAGGATGCCCGGGGGGAGGTGGGCTCTCGGGTGCTATAGCCTTGGCCCAGCATCATTAGGAACAGCAATTTGTGCCTTGCTTTTCACCAGCACTGGAGTGGGGGGTGCTCCACAGCCCCCCAGTTTTTGGTGCTCTGTACTACGTGGCAGTTAGCAAAAGCAGAGCAGGCAGGTACGCGTCCGACGCCTTTCTGCAAGGCGAGGTTTGGGCAGGTGTGACGAATGAGCATGCTAGCGTGCAGGAGGGAAGAAAAAGTGTCGGGAGAGAGAGAATCAAGACATTCGGCATTGCTCGTTTCTGGAGTTTTGTTAGATTTATTTACTTTTTTCACTATTGCAGCAATTGCCACCTATATGAAATGAGACACTAAATGAGATACCATTTCTATAAAAATCTTTTTCAATACCTAAATATATATATTTTAATTACAGAGATGTAGTAGTATATGTGTAATATATGTGGTGGCCTTGCCCAGCCACCCCAGCAGGGTCCCGGGTCAGTGCTGCCCTCGCAGCTGGGCAAGGGCCATGTCCTTATTTCTGTTTGGTTTTTTTTCCTTCTCTTGGTCAGCGCTGCAGTTGCTTTGCCCTTGAGGTGGGATCTCAGCTCGGTGAAGTCTGCTGGACCGCAGGGCTGGTTGTCATATTAATCCAGGTCGCTCCCACCTGGGCATCTCCGCTTTGGTGGATGCCACAGCGATGCTGGGAGAGCTCTTCCCTTTAATTGTTACTGAATTTTTGGGGATGTTGCTAGAAGCAATGCATAATGGGTTATTAGGTTTGTCTTACTTAAAAAAAAAAATAGAAGGAGAAAGAAAGGAAAAAAATAATCTCCCTGAGAATGAAAAATGGCTTAGAATATGCTGTCAAAACAGCAATGCTACAATGCCACTTCTGCAATTACGGGGATCATGCATGCATGAGTGATGAGACTTTTACATGTATGAGAAATGAGAAAAAGGTCTTTTAAAATACACTTTAGTTTTACTTCATAATTATGTGGATCCAGGATGATGCCTCACAGAGATATCACTATGCTGAAGTATGAAATTGTTTGAACATTTATTTTTATCCAGAAGCGGTGCCATGAGCAATACTTCAGAATATTCTGAATTGACTAGAATTATATTAGTCATATCGTTATTATAAAGACAGTAATTTATTCAGTAGATTTAGAAGGTTTTGATTTTCATCTCTGAAGAGCTGAAGGGTCAAAATGTAAATTAGAGTAGCACATGGCAGTGCTGAAAATCCAGGCTATATAAATACTAATAGTGCTAATGCATTTTAGTAAACTGTTAAAATGTATTATATGAAATGGAGAACTTGTACACCTGGAAAAAGTGATCATGAAATAAGTGATGGTAAGGAGGACTTAAGTAATAAAATGATAGCGATAAATGAAGGATGCGCATTATTTTAAAAGTCATCCTGGGAGCCTGAGCTGCGATTTGGCATCACAACTTCTCATCACAGTGGGGACACCATCACTTTCGGCAGCCTCGTCCGAAGAAGTTGAACCCAGCTTTTGCCTCACTTATCCGTAAAGGGAAGGTAAAGTGTCCCACATGAGGGATTTTTAGGAGTTACTGTTTGCAAAGAACTTCAAATCCTTCATATGAAAGGTACTGAATAGCATAAACAGTGTCATTATTCTGCATACCACTGTGTAAAAGCTGCAAATTGCCTTTTGTCTGGAGTGTTACAGGCTGTACTTACCATTCGCGCCCGCTGACTGCTGAGACTGAACCTGAAGATCACTGTCCATAATAAAAATAATTAATCCCAGAGAAGAGGTATTCCAGGTAAGCCTGAATTTCTTGCATTGTGAGCAATGGCATAAAGACTTGATAGCCTTTAACGTTATTTTTCTGTTGTTACTCCAAGGAACAGGCTTGAAAATCTCAGATGTTTGACACTGAACGTTTGGGCTCTTTAAAGCAGCCAACGCAGTCGGTCCCTGGGCTGCATAATCAGGAGCCAATGCACCATGTGCAGAAGGGCAATGCCACACGCATAATAAATCTCTGGTTTTCTTTTCACATACCACGTATGGGGGTTCAGCGCGTTTGGAGTAAGCACAGCACATTTGGACTCTTGCTAAAAGATACCCATTTCTTTTTTTTATTTTTAGCTTGCACAAGTACTATAAAATGTTAAAACAAAAATTTCAGGCTAACAAGAGACAGGTATGCAGAGGAGAACCACAGCACTGCTTTTTCAGTTATTAACAGGGAATCTGATATTTTGAGAAAAAAGTACGTAGGCTGGAAGCTTTCATGGTTGTTTAGGAAAAATTCATTCACGTTGCTGACGCTGAGGGATGCAAAGCATCTCTCTCCAGATACAGCCTCTTCCCACGCTCCTCCTCGTTGTCCCTTCTGGAGATGCTCTCTTGCCGATGCCCGTTTTAGACCTGCTTCCCAAGAGCACGGTCTTCTCCACCCTCTCACCTACCACCTTCTTCGCTCTTGTCCACAGACTTCTTTGCTTGTCTGACCACACCAGCTGCAAGTTTGGGGATGGAGGACAACCCACCACCTCCCGGCAGGCAGCCCGGGACGATGGTGCTCCTGCCTCTTCCCTGGCCCAGCACAGAGCACGGCAGAGCCGGGCAGAGCCCCATCCCTCACCCCGACCCTCCCGCCCTCGTTTTTGCCGGCGTCATCTATGCCAAAACCTGTAGGCGTTAATGCAAATCCTCCTGCTAATTGCCTCCGTGAATCTTGAGAGCGGTGCAGGAGGTGTTCATATCGGCTGTCCTCTTCGGGGCTCCGCTGACACAAACATCTGAAGACAAGGGCACCGCAAAAGCACAGATTGCTTACTGACGGTATTGGATTGCTTGGTAACCATTTGCTTAGGGCAATTACTACTAATTATTTAACAGAATTGGAAAAGCAGAAAAATAATCTATAAAGGGTACTAGGGACACATTACTGTGTGATAATGGGATTTTACAAGATAGACAAAAAGTACCCAGTTCTAAATGTGTCTGTGTAGATGTACAAAAAGAAATATGCTTTTTTTGCTACTTGTGATATTTAATGAGAAATACTAAATGCTGAACTGCATCATATAGAGCATAAGATTAGGTTTTGGCTGATATTTATTTATGGAGTAAGCCCTTCTTGATAATTTATAAAGTACATAAAGTGCATCTAATTTTATTCCCCCAGATACATACACGAGGTTCTATCTAAGCTAAAATTAGCTGTGTTTTTTTGTCTAGACCATCTGTAGATGTAATTTTATCTTGCAGAGTACATGCACGCCCAATTGTAGCATGTAATGCCTTGAGCCTCTCGTCCCCTCCGAGGGGGCAGAAAGCAGAAATGCTCCCGTCCCAGAGCTGTGGATTGCATTTTCCCTCCCTCTCGGTCAGGATTGCTGCTTTCTACCCCAGCTACCTTCCTGCCAAATGACCTAACCTGAAGTCAGGCTTATGGGGGATTGTGACTTTATTTTATTGTGTCTGCACTTTTCATCTGTAAAAAGAGCGTAATGAAACCCATTTAGATCACACGGCTGCTGTGAGGATTATTAAATTAAAAGTGATTTTGGACTGTCAGTTGAAAGGAGTCCAAGTATTGACTAGTATTAGTTCTGGGCTTTACTCAATTTCTGTAATTAATTAAGGTGGCAACTTTATTTGGGACAGCGTTTGATCCTATGAAGCTGCAAGAACAGAAATGGGTGAGCTGGCCAGAACAGAGGTATTGCACGGCGTGCGGCTCTGCCCTGTCCCCCGAGAGCCGCGCACGAGCGGCTGCAAGGTGGGCTGAGACGTGTTTCCCCTTCGAGACCCGGCTTGGGCTTTGCCTGGGGGGTTCTCTGGGGGGTTGCTGGAGCCGTAGGGTCTCTGCTGGGCTCTGCCGGTCCCCGTTCCTGCTCCCAGAGGAAGGGTACGATCTCCCACTGCTCCCCTCCTCTCACCCATGGGGTATCGCGGGACCCGCTTTGTGCTTTTGGACAGCTTTTCGCTGCCCAGCTGATGCCATTGCAGCGCCAGGCAGAGTGGTAACGTGACATTTTGCCGTTTGAGCAAACCATGGATTTCCGATCACGTGCGTTGTTTTCTTGGGTGTCATTCTAGCTACAGAGGAACTAAAAAAAGACTCTACCGTAAAAGGATTGATTTTGCTTCTTTTACTTTCAAAGAATGCTGTATTCTAGCTGCTACCAGTTTGCTATTAGCACCAAACCAGTATTTATGCATTTGAATAAACAAACAATTATTTGGATTTGATTTAGACTTGATTAATTCCTATAGCTTCTTTCATGTCTTGTTACTCTGATTTCTTTAGTTGCTGGTATTAAAATAGCAATCCCTGGGCTGTAAAGTGGCCTTGGAAGTATTGTGTGAGTTTACTAAAAATCTGGCCTGTCGGATATTTGTGTGTGGGACAGGATCCAGAGAAGCAGGAGGGTCTAGAAAGGATCATATTTAATGATAATAACAGTAACGGTAACAATAATAATAATAAAGATGTAATGTTTTCTGCTGAAAGGTAGTCTAATTACTTCCACAAGTTTGTTAACAAGCATTAATTACAGCTTTTTTTGTTATTTGTTACAATTAGAATTCTCATTCCAACAATTTGCATTTGTTGGAGTCTATTAGGAGAACAAGAAAAATCTCCTGCTTTAGTCCTGTTGACAGTGAATGGAATGAAGCCAGTGGATTGTAATGCGCAATGGAAACCGATCCTTCAGGGGGCTGTTTGATTTTTGCCAAGGTAGAAAGTCCTATCAGATGAGGAGTCTGTGGGCATCGCTCCCATTTACAGCAGTCATTTTGGTGATGCTGGCCAAGCTTTGTTTACTGAGTGCTGCTTTTAATGCAGTTATAGATCATGACTGCTGTGCCATCAGTGCTGGAAAAACTCCTCCCTAATAATGATGATAATCTTACATTTACTTACCTACAAGTTTTCCATTCAAATGGATCCCCATTGCATCGATTCAACATCTTTATTCTTCCATACGCTTGAGTCTAAGGAATTGCGCACAGGTAACAAGACCTTCTTTAGTTGCACTGAAGTCATAATATTGCCCTGCTCATCATCTTTGTGTCTCGTGCTTTGGATGGTAAGATGGGCTGTGCCCCCGGTGCAAGAGCACATGTTAAGTTGGAGGGCATTGCTGGTGGAGGCACCCGGCTTGGCTGGAGCGGGGTGGTGGCACGGCTGCTGCTGGCTGCAACTGCTTACCTGTGGAAAGCAAAGGAAAAAGGAGCAATGCAATGAGTTGGCCTAAAGAACTGGTGCCTCTTCTGTGACTATTAGCTACGTAAGATTGTTGGTTTGATTAAGAAGTCCTCGATAGAGGGATTTAACAATGTAAATTTGATTTCTTTGTTTAAAAATCCTGTAATTAGAGATTTAATTCAATCAGTTGATGGTATCAGATATTTCCTAGGTAGCAGTCAGATGCTCTTGCTAGTCAGCATATTGTCAGAATGCTGCTACTTGCTTCAAAGTTATGCAAAACAACCGCGTTGCCAAAAATAAGAAAACTGAAATGTTAAAATGCTGGGATTGGACTCAGCTCCCTGAGAATGAGACTCTGAAATGCTTTTTATAACCTCCTGCTTCACTATCTTCATATTGACTCACATCATTATGCAAATGCCATAAATTGCAATAAAATCAATTAAAGTGCTATCAAGTCTCATAAAAATATGTACCCATTAGTTTGCTGCTGAGGCAGTATTTCCGCTCTACTTGCTTATGGCCAAGGCAGAGGAGGAGCGCGCAGCACGGCGGCCGCTCATCACCAGGAACAGCGGGGTACCACCTCTCCGTAGCGCAAGAGCCCGGGTGGCCAACGTCCTGCTTGCATCCTTCGAGCTGGGCATCGATCAGCTGGGGTGGGCTTTTGTGCAGGATGCCTGGGAGTCCAGGGACGGGAGGGCAGCGGTGATTTCCAGCCCTGCTCCAAAATCCAACCATGCAATCTAACCTCTTCTAACCACAAAACTGCGCCCTGAGGAAAGGATCCGAAACACCCGTTACTAGCCGTAACTGGATAGAAAATGTAGACTAAGTAGTAAGTCTTTAATCGGTGTTTCCTGGACAATTGTAGCCCGACTATGCTTAAGGGTTTGTTCTGATCCCTTTTCTGTAGTGTCTTTGTCATAGAGAGCCCTGATTAATTTGCTAGGCTGTTAGGTTTTGTTTTCTCTTCCAGCCTGCCTAAAGAAAACTTACCCACCAAAAAAAGAGGGCTCCACAGGGTGCTGAGCAGTGTTTGGGTTCTGCATCAGTTAGGGGAGATCCCCTCTAGCCTAGGAACTTCACTGCCAGCCTGGGAAGGCTCACACCTTTTCCTGCAAACCGCAAGGTCTACATCGCAACAGCATAAAACCGATGCAGCAAATCACTGCAGTGCTCTGCAGTGCAGAACTGGTGCCATTTTTCTGTGCAAATTAGATTTTCATGGACCTAGCTGGTACCTGAGCTTAAAGAGATCCCTTGGCTAACTCTTATATGCAGTATTGCTGGGGAAAAAAGGGAGTCTGGCTTTGTCCTAACATTTTGAAAATATAGAGATCATGGTACATTAGGAGATCCTACCCAAAAAAGGGGAAAAAATTAGATCAAGGGAGGTTTATGTGAAATCTGTGTCTGCCCCTAACCTGAAAACTGAGTAATGTCATTCTCAGAGTGCTACTTTGAAGGAATTTTACTTGAACGCAATTTAATGCAAAACTGGGTATCTGCATTGTTGGATACAGCCTTGGCTTCCTTGGATTTAACAAGACCTTAATGTGAATGTCCGAGGCCTGACCCATCTGAAGGGTAGTTTAAGAGAAAGTGCAATTGCACTATAAATAATTCACTCCGGTGCCTTGGCTACCATTCACTGTAGCCCTTTTAATACCCCATAAACTCAAATGTACCATGCTATTTCTCTCCGTTTCAAACTGCTCTCCCAGGGACAGCAAATGGAATAGCACCATCAGACCATATGCTGTGGAGACCAGAGAGCGGATGAAATTGCAGCGGTACCGACACGTGCTTGATTTTTCTGGTTGTAAAGTTCACGTGATGAAATACAGCTCCTTCCTTTGTCTCTATGTAATATGCATTGAGAAAGTTTTAATGTCACAACTCCGACGTGGGGTGCAATGTCATCTGGACTGAACGAGGGGAGTTTTCCCCGGGTGTTTTGGTGATCAAAGACCATGCTGGTGCTTGTCCTTCCTCAGCAGCTGCTTGAAAGGGGCAGAAAGGGAGCCAGTCCCGCGTGATGGGCAGCTGTCCTTGGCTGAATAACTTACGCATTATTATTTCTGGAGAGCTGGTCTCGCAGATCTGGCAGAAGTTTGTGGGAATGGTGAGTGCTGAGTGATTCAGACAGAAGATGCAGCCTTGTTTAACATCTTGCCGGTGTCCTCACCTGTCCCAAATGGCCCTGTTAGGTGACAAAATTCTGGGGATCTTAGTTAAACCCAGCTCAGCAAGTGTCAGGGAAAGAGAAGTGAGAGCTCAAGCTCTGAGCTGGTGCTTGAATAAGCGTCCTTTGCCCATCTACATTTGGATTTGGTTAAAAAACGAAGTGGGATTCTCTACAGCCCCTCTCTGCAGACCCCCAAAGTTCTCACTGTGACCTGGTCTCTCCTCGCTTCTCCTTTCCCTCCCTCCCTCCACATGGGTTAGTGAATGTATTTTGGGCTTACGACAGTGTAAGTGAGAGGGCTATCTGGCTCATGGGCACCTTGAATTTACTGATAAGGAATCCCAAATGAGTTTTTCCCAAGTTATGAAATTCACGGCACCTCTAAGGCTTTTGTCCCAGCCGGCAGGAGACCTGGAATCCCCACTCTGCCTTGTACAAGCCTCCATTAAGCAGTGCAAAATCAGTCCATTTATAATTCATTTTAGGGTCTAAATCTCAGGATGATGTTGAAATGAGTAGAGCTTCCTGGAAGGCAGCCAGGATTTGTCCTGCCCTTTTCTTGTTCCTCCGGAAGAAGTGTATTTTCAGCACAAAAACTCAATTAGGACAGCAAAAGTAAGCTAGAGCCGGGGGAAGGAACGCTGCTCCTGGGCCATGACCTCTTTTCGAGAGCTTTGCAGACAGGAGGTTGGGCTTGGGTTCTGCCTTAGAGGGGATGTCTTGAAGGATGAATTTGTTACCAAGTCCCAACTCCTTTCTAGTCTGGCCTGGCACTCCTACTCCAGTTGGACAGTGGCCTCCCTTCTCTTAGTGTTTAATTAGTTCTTGTTTTCCCAGTTTCTCAAGTTATTAATTATTGCTAAAATGAGGTGTGAGAGCATGGCTCCACACGTGTTGTCTGATGGCAAATTCCAGGTTAAGCTGAAGAGCGATTTCCCATCTCAAGGAGTTTCCAAATACACCAGTGACTCAGTTTCTTGGGTTTGGGATAATTTCAGTTTAAAGTTTCCCACTGCAGACTGCTTTCCTCAGCTGATTTTCTAACCAGCCTGCTGGATCTGCCCCCCAAAACCGTGAAAATCACATAGTGCACCCCTGAGTCCCCTCCTCCATTGCAGCACTTGCATTTAGTGCGATTCTCTCTAGAGTTATTAAATTGCCTTGGTTATTACTGAATAAACCCCTTTTCTCTTCACCACCAGCTCCTTCCCCTTCTTCATTCTGCCAATAATGGCAATCCAACGTTTGTAACGTAATTGCAACTTCTGTGACCTGTGATGTGAAAAAGGCGAGATGGCAGCGCTATTGAGTGAAACTAAGAGGATGAATTGGGCACCTAGAAGGGAAAAATGCATCTGTTTACAGACGGCCAGGTAATCAGAAAGGATGGTAATGAAAAAGTTGGGATTTTAATAGTCTTGCGGCGGGGGGGAGAACGGAAAAGTAAGTCTCTGGGCTCCGCTTGAGGGCTGTGCTGCAGGTTCAGGCTCGGTTCCACCGCTGAGCTGGTCCCTGGCAGCCCTCTGCCCGGTGGTGTGTCCAAGGCCACCGCGGACATGATGGTCACCTCCGAGCGGTTGACTCCGTTGGTGCCTACACCACGTTAGCCAATTTTGGAGACTGGGGCTTTTTAAAGGAAAGCAAATCCTGGGATGGCTGGCATCCCTATAAGGGACATCTGAATTTTGCAAAACACTCTGTCCTTCTTATGACAGCAGTATCACTTTTTATCACTTTGCTTGCTTTCCTGTAGCTTTCCTTTAAGCTTTGGGGTCAAACAGGCCAGAAACATCCCCTGACCCAGCGTGCTTTCCTCCACTTCTGTGTCAGAAGCCGTGAATGTCACATCTTTTTGTTGCAAAACGATAAATCACCGCTGCCTTCAGACCGTGGGGATGGTGGAAGGCACGATTAATATCCTGTCATTGCTGGCTGGCAGCAGGTTTTTGGCATGTTGAAGGAAACGAGCTTTGTAATGGCTTAATGCCCCCTTGCTCATAAGCTTAACATTAACCACATGCTTAATAAATTTGTTTTCTCGAAGGGGGGCCTGGAGTGAGTGACTGAGAGCTGGACTTTTCTAGGCTCTGTGCCTTCACCAACTCATTCTGTAATGCTGTGGAAAGTCATTTAAATGTCTCCAGTATGTAAGTTTACCCAACTGTAAAATTGGGTATAATAAGGCTTGCTTACTTTACAGCTAAGGTTTAATTCAGTAATGTTTGTTGTGTGGTGTCAGACCTCGTCTAGCAAGTATAATAGGAAAGGTGTTATAAATGGGCAGCAGGGAGGACTGTCCATTAGCAAAGTCATTGTTATAAGGAAAATCTCACTGGAATGGAATACAGAAATCAAACAGCCGCTGACAGAATCAGATAATTATCTTTCCTGTAAAACGTAACCTTCCAGGTAATGAGACGAAGGTGTTAGGAAGGGAGTGAGTGTAACAGAAGGACAAGTGTCGCTAACTGCCTGGAATAAGCTTTGCAGAGTCTGCTTGGGTGGCAAGCCTTGCATGCCAAGTACAACAGCCCCGTCCCACCGCCCGCCGCTGCCTGCAGAGCACCTGCCTGCCCATTTGCTCTCTGCATTCATTCAGGCCACCGTGGCGGGGAGATCTTGCAGGGTAAAGCAGAAACCGAGCGGTGGGTTGGGAAACCCCGCTGCTGTGCACTCACCTAGCCCACAAAAAATGGCAATAAGAGCAATACGCTTATTTTAGTCTAGTTGCCCTCAGGCAGCTTTGTTATGCTGAACAGCCCCGTTGAGCAGAGCATGTATTTTGTTTTAAGTGCACACATTTATCACCTTCATGGGTGATTTATAATATGAAGCACATACAAAGAATACGGGAGGTGGTTTGTCCTGCCATAAAGGTTTTTGTTTGTGTTTCTTTTTTGACTGCTTGTACGCTGTGGTGCAAGTCACCGGGGTATTTGTGGGCCATGGTGTTTCGCTGAAGGTTGTTGATTTTTATTAAACTCCTCTGTATTATGTTAAAGGCTGGAGGACAGCCAAGCTGGCCCCATCTTGGTCGGCACATGGAAAAAGTCATTGCCCCAAAGTGCTGAGAGCCCAAAAAGCAGTAGCAAGGGGGTGATGAGGGATACGTTGCTCCAAATATAGAGAGAACTAGAAGAGAAACACTAGGTGTGGACAGCGTGCACTGGGTGAAATTTGGTTGTGCCATTCCCAAACAGAATAACCTTATACTCTCATTGCTGGTTTCCAGCACAGATAAGCAAATGCACTGGGAGAGGCTGGGGTAGCTAGTGACCACCCATCCTTGTTTTTCTGCATCGCTAAGGTGGAATCCTTAATCTAACTGATGAGGAAGGCAATACAAAAATCCCAATTTTGATTGCGCCTGGGATGGCATGGAGCGAATGCTGTGCAAGCCACAGTGTCCCCCCCATGACTGCTGCCTGCAGAAGAAACAGCTTTCTCAAAGTGTTTTAACCGAAGACGTCCCATCTCAAATTTGGCCAACAATTACTCTGTGATGTGGAAACCCTGAGGCCAGGTAGGTCTTTCTTATCCCTGAACACTTCCGTGGCTTTCCTGCCCTAAGTATTTTATTTGTTTGCCTGGTTTCCCAAACAAAAATGCCTTGGTCCTACTGAATATTTTATATTTGTTTGTGAACCATGTGGTGTTTGAATCACTTGGTGTGAGTTCTAGTAACGTCCAGAAACTGTAGCTGTTTAAGTCACAAGGATCAGGTCAATCAGGCGGTCTGGAGGACGTGCTCCCAGAGGAAACCATCCTTCTGGTTCTGCTTATCCAAGGAATTCAGTGGCTGCTTGTGCTTACTGTATGTTATAGTCCTCCTTTTAAGCGTTAAATTTCATGCTTCCACTACATAGCTCTTGTTTTCAGTGTTAGGAAAATGTGTCCCACTTCTCAAAAATGAAGGGCTTCCAAGGGTTTCAATTAAATCTGACTTTTTAAAGATCCTCCTCTGCTAAGGGTCACATCCTACGCTTTGCTTCCTCAGCCTCCATCAGTGGAGAGTTTTGCCGGGAAAGAACCGCAACGCTGATCGTGATGGTTCTTACTTTACCCTTAAAAATGTCTCCTCCGTATATTAATCTTCCCGTTGCACGCTGATATAAGCCGGTGACTGACTGCCCGGGAGGGAGGGGGACGTCCCCCCAGTGCCCGGTTTTGTGCAGGGCTGTGATGGGGATGTTGCAGAGTCTTCTGAAAGCTGCCGGCGGGGGACATACTGCGGGGCTGGGCTTGGACAAGCTCAACAGCTCTTGTGTAAATGACCTTGAGCCAAACCTCCCTCTCATGCACACAGCCGGGTAGGAAAAAAGATGGTAAACGGATAAGAAAATGACAGACTAAATAAGCAGACCAAAATAACAAGTTTAAATTCAGCCAGGGCTCCGATTTCAATCTGTGAGCACAATGCATTTCATCGAATAAAGGTCAAGGTAAAGAACAGGTCTCTTTTCTTTTCGCAAGTGTAGCACGCTGGATGTGGAAATTAGTCAGCAGCCCCTCCGAGCGTGAGAGTAGGGCTGGGTGAGCAGAGATGCTCCCTTTGGTAAAACAGAGCAAGACCTCTTAGCTGGACCGTGGCCACAGACACCAGCTCCCGGGGCTCATGAAACCCGCTCTGTGCCAGCTGCCCCATGGGGATGCTGGTGCCGGTACGGTGAACGAGGAGCTCCAGCCATGCCCACAGGCAGGGAGCGAGCGGGGATGCCCAGCTGTGCCAGCAGCGTGGTGCCCGGCCAATGCAATTCCCAAGAGATGGCTTAAAACCAAAGATAATTCAGAGGTTATGGACCTTGGCAATGGGCTGAATAATATTACTGCCAAAGGGAGCAGCCACAGGACTCTGACCAACGCTTCCTTACACCGTTTCTCCCAATGCATTACTTCTACTATGGCAATCCACTTAAAGGTGCTGCTGCTTCCCATGGTTTCTCCCTCCTTATTTATTTTGAACATTGCTTAATATTTATCTTATTGTCCCACTGGCCTTCCGCTTTTATTCTTCCTCTTCATACAGTCTCTGAATTTTGTTTGTCCTTGGCAAGCCGTGTTTGAAAGCCCACGCGTGCATCCCGGTCCGTCCGTGCTGCTCATCACGTTCCTCCGGAGCACGGCGGAGCCTTCGGCCGGACTTGCCAGCGTGCCGCCAGCCCGGCTCTTTCCTCCTCCTGGCCCGGCGGGGACCAGCAATGCCCGTGAACAGGTTGTCAGAGGTGAAACCCAAACTTTTATGCACTCTCTGTAAGTGTTAATGAACCTCGTAAAGCGAATGCTCACCGAAGTATATCGAGTCCCAGCTGTTCTCCCCAGGGATGATAACCTGGCAGAAATTGCACGCTATTTGCTGAAAGATTCTTCAGTTTCTGGAGCTGGCACAGATATAGAGGAGATGGTTGCAAAGGGAGATGCTTGCAAGGGGATTGCTACCCCTGGAGAGCTAGGCTCCTTCCGACATGGTGGTGTTTCCTTTAAAAAATTTTCTTTTTTTTTTCTTTTTTCTTTTTTTCTTTTAAACCCCCATGCCTGGTCACTGCTCCTAATCCCCCTGTGGTATTCTTTTTGATTTTCAGAAAAGGAACACAGTTTTAACCAGAGCACCCACCGGAGAGGTGTATTCCCCTTAGTCAGATTTGTGAACTGGTTTGTGAGTCTTTCCTAGGGCAGAATCAGGTTTCCAGTAGTGAATCTCAAGTGCGCTTCTGGAGAAATTCAGAATTTTTTTCTCTCCCTTGATTTACTAGTGCTGACATGAACACCATAGCTGATATTTTTGAAGTGATCATAGAGAGCACTCGGAGCTGAGCTGAAGGGCAAGGATAATATCTATTGCAGCAGAAGATGCATTCACCTGCTACCAGGTGCAGATGGCAAGCCCTAGGACAACAGCAAAACCAAAGATAGAGGAACGGGTTGAAATGAAAAGGAAAAAACCCCTCTTTTTTGTAGTTGATTACTGAAATGCTAAGGCTAAGCAACTTCTCTGAGTTAGTTATTAATAATCTATAAATGACATTAAGTTTGCATTGCTAGCCTGACTGCTCGTCTTGGTGAGTATCTGTTGTGTAAGCTAAGACGGACGTCTTTATTCGGGATTGTGCTATAGGAAAGAGGTAGGGTTGTGCTCTTACAAGCCACCCACTAGTTTCACCCTTCAAACAAATAATTTTCATGATTCACTGTAATACTTAAGACAATAGGAAGCCCTTTAGTTCTCAGAGGAAAAAAATGTTACAGCTTTATATAACAATTTTTTGGCATTACAAAAGATCTACTGTCATCAGTTACTTATTCATAGTTATGAATTGCTGCTGTTGTCATTTTTACATTGCACATTGCTATAAAAAGAGAAGATACAGCATTTCTTTCATTTTTTGTTTTGTTTTAGTAAATTGCGAGTTGTGATTTAAGTTTCTGCATTCAGGTTTATTTCTGTCTCCCAGTGGGATAATATAATCAACAATAGCTACTATTGCTTTCATTTTTAAGAGAGGATGGATGAACCAGCTCTCCTGTATGTCCTGTATGAAGTTAAATTAAATACATATTTTGATCGTTCCTTTTTTCTTTAGTAGCAAATGGATATTATTTAGTACCAGAACTGAAGATGAAAAATCGCAAAGGTGAGTAACTGTTCAAATTCCCAGACAATAAATTAATGAATACCCTTTAAATGAGGTGAATTCTAATCTTTCTCCTGCGTATCGAGTGCCCCTGGACTATTTGTGAGACAGAAAAGGGCACCTAGCTCCTTCGTCTTATGAAATCTTATGTAATAACTGACGGGGGATCACTGAATGGGCTTTAACACATCTTGAATGCGTTTGATAGCCCATATGTTTAAAATTTGCTCATGTAGCCATATGCTGAAAACTTCCCCAAATGCTACTTTTTCTTATTTTGGGGCTGTTTTGAAGTTCTAAGAAAATGACAGTCTAATGGTGTGACCCCAGCTACTCCAGACTGTGCCAAACATATTGTAGCCAGTTACTCCGTGGTGACCCTAAACACATGGAAAGCATAGGAGTGAAAATTAATAGCAGAGAGATGCTTGGCAAGTGACTGCAGGGAGGAAAATGAAGAAAAAGTGTTTGGGAGATGCTGTGACTATTATCTCTTAAGTGAATCAAGGCTTCCTGCTTCTTTTCCAGTTATTATCCCTGTTTCTGCATGTTTTCTGAGCCACTCCCTTTGCTGGGTATTCAGAGGGGCTAGGCTTAGCCTAGCGAGTCTGGTTTTGCCTGCCCACCTCTGTAGTCAATGGAGACAGAGAGGTTCTTGAAGTGGGTGATTCGTGCTGGCCATTCACTGAGTATGGAGGTTGGCTGAAAAGACTGGGTTACGGGGCTAACGCTGGCCTGAATGACTACCTGCCTTAATCGTCTTGCCCTTCGGTTTGCTCGGATGTTTGGTTGTATCAGTGGCCTTGCAAGAAAGCAAGGTGCGAGAGTAGCCTGCTAACATCGTCGTGTTTTCTTTCCACTGTTATTTCAAGGATGTGAGGAGTGGTAGTAGTGCAATTTGGTATGAAACAGTGAGCCCACACAAGGGTTTTTTCGGTCCTTTTATGGTAACAGCTCCGTATCAAACCATGACTATGTAAAAAAGCCTTATGTAGCTGATGCAGTGTAGCTCCAACACCCAGTACCATCAGCTCCTGGCAATGGGCATTGCTCAACGCCTTAAAAGAGTTGCTTGGGCAGTCCCTGCCATGCCCAAAGCTGTTGTGACCTCAAGGTCTTCTTGCTTGCATGTTGGCTCATCTGCTTCCCACCCAGGTGGTTTATCAGTGAAGAGATGCATCGCTGTTTCTGCAGGCAGCTAACTTCTCATCAGTCACTGCTCAGCACCAGAAGTAGAGTGGAGCGGAGGCCTCTTGGCTTCCCTTTGGTTTCTGGGTTAGTGGAATAGAGAAAGTGTTCCCATAGCCGTAGCAGAACTGTGTGTCAGCTGTATGGGTTCAGATTAACTTGGTTCATTTTTTTCAAACTTTTATTTTTTGATAATGACTTTTAACAAATTCTCATACAAATTTGTTCTCATGTCAAAAAGCAAAAAGTGGTGGTTTTTTTTTTTTCAGTATGTAGTTACTATTCTCCAGTGAAATTAGGTCCTTTTTACTTTAAAATCATAAATTTTGAGGAATTTAATGATTAAATGAAGGAAAAGGAAAAGTTGTGTTTAGATTTGAGTCCCTAAAGCATGCACATATTTTGTATTGGCCTATTCTGAAGTTAGAATGGCCCCTTTTAGGAGGATGCATAGTTTTCATTTTCATCATGACCAAACCACTCAACCCTTCTCAGAGCAGGCTGGGTCCTGACTCTGCACCACCAGAGCAGACCTGGGACCAGCTCTGCAGTTTTTTACTTTCCCACAGAGAAGTTAGTGCACATATTTTTCATTCTCTATCACTAACATGCTTGGAACAACCTAAAAACTTAACATGCTGAGTTCACTTCCCTCAAGCATTGGAAAGGTTCCCTTCCCCATCGCTTTGAAGAAATGAAACCAAGATCTCTTTCCCCTTATCACTAGTTTTTCTTTCTTTTTTTTTTTTTGTTTCTCCAAATTGCCTCACGCTATCAGAGAAATGTGTTTGTGCTATCAGGATAACACTATGTGGGGCATTAGAGTCTGTTTGCAAATGTCCTGAAAAGGCTTTTTACGCAAAATAAAATCATTTAAGATGTGAAAAGTGAAACAGGCTATAATGCAGGACTGTAGCCCATCCAATCAAAGAAGTTCCTTTCTCCTTTCTTGGTAGTAATTGTACCAGAATTTTCATTCAGAAAAAAAAAAAAAAATCCTGCCAGAAGGATATTATAATTGATAATGAAACTGTAATCTCTCTGTATAAAATGTTGTGGATCATCAGCATACAACCCTCTTCATATGCACACCACTATAATTTTATATTTTTCTTCTTTAGGGCTTGCTCATGCCCTTGCATGTATTAAGTCTCTTTCTGTAGAAATGATTAGATTATGGACCTCTTTAAGGTTATCACCTTCCTTTTGAACAAGGGAGATTTGACGTGAAACTCATGAATTATCAATGGTCACTTCCAAAGTGGCATTCACTGATGAGCCGTGCTGGACCAACTGTAAAGACAATTAGATAAATAGGCAGTAGGAGCTCCCTCCCACACCTGCATGTGTTCGCGGTGGGTATCGAGAGTGATAGTTAAAGCTGAATGAATAATGCAAAACTGAAAGCACGTGTTTTCTTCTCCATTTTCTGCTCAAGAGTACATTATATGCTCACATCGGCTGGGAAATGCCATTTTCCTGATCTCTTTGTGCAAGTACTAAGCAACTTTCACTGAAACTGAAACGCAGCAATCCAAAAGTGTACAAAGAAAATCGTTTTCTGACCTCAAATATATTAGAATATGGAACGTGGCAATATAAAAAGTCTAATCCCCCTATCAGTGCTGAGTTCTTAGTCTAAATGCTAAGTGGGAATGCCATGGCGTAGCATTTAGACCGTGGACTTGAACCTGATAGAGGGATTAGCCATCTGATATGACAAAGAGAAATAACTGGTGTTACTCGAGTTAAGAGTAACAACAACTTTCTGGAGGGAGATTAAAAGCTCATGCTTCTGAATTTAAACCAGCATTTCCCCAGGTGTGGGGCAAGCAAACCCGTGTCCCTGCAGGGCTGCCCCGGGGATCGCTGCGGGGGGACGAGCTGCGTTTGGGCTGTGATGTGCGGGAGGAGCTGTGGGAAGCGGTATTGAACCAGTCTCCTGTTGCTGGAGATTGGAGGAGACTTTTCGAGTATCCCACATTTGCCTTTTTCTATCTTGCTCTGAAATGCATGATAGTGGCTGCTCTAGATGCTGGCTTTTCCGATAAGTGGCTGGCCTGTTTTGGTGGTGCTCGGTTTTCCCAGCTCTGCTGGTGATGGGGCGAATCCAAAGCCCACAAAAATGACATCTCTGTCATCTCAATCCCAGTCCTTCCCGCAGCCTTGCGGGTCAGGCTGGCATACGGCGGGTGGACCCTGCTCGCCTTCTCTTCGCCGGCAACCCGAAACACTCAGCGTGGGGTGCGATGTTGTGTCGGCGGTGTGTCAGCTCAGGCGGCTTTCCCTGGGGGGGTCGAGGAGGGACTGCCTGATGCTGGGTGTCAATTCCAGATGTGTTTCCATCTGCATCTGCATGCAAATGCAAGGTAGGATTTGCAGGTAGGATCCTGAGGTTCATAGGAAATCGGTGTAGTGGGGTCATGAACGGAGACAAAGCTCCTTCATTTAAAAATTAAAATTTCATTATTTTGTCTAGCTCTAAAGTATTTAAAGCAGGATAAAAATAAGATAGGACTTCAACATCGGGCATATCCAAAGCACATAACAAGAGCTTTATTTCCTGAATATAGTTAAAGACACAGTACCTCGCAGGCTAATGGCTTTGGTTTAAAAGTGGGACATCACCTGCAGGTTTAATACAGCGATCGGTAAATGGTTGAGTGTGTTGTGCTCTGTGCGACCTCTGCGCTGACACCGGTGAGCAAATTCTCTGTTTGCTTTTGTGTCTGTCTGACAAAGGCAGTCTTAAGGTAATTTTTCAGAAGTGATTTAGAGCTACCATACCATAGTTAGCATACTGACTTGACACGTCAGGGCCCCCAATGTGTTAAATGTTTTGTGGTTTTTCTGCCAGAAACAAAGTTAATGTCAAAATACATTTTTTGATGCTTAGGCACGTTCCAAACACTCACCAGCAGCTGACTGATACATCTGAACAAACAGAGAAAATTCATTTATAGAGCCGTTAGCAGAAATGTTTGGAAAACATGTTTTATCTGCTGTTTCTTATAGCAGAGAGAAGCTCTGCATGCTCTCCGCTGCACTGTTCTGTCCCAGCCACCCCTGCTGCACCCCGGGGCCCGCTGCCCAGGACCTGACTGACTGCTCAATTTTGACAAAATTGAAAAGAAATCTACTTTTATAATACCCTTCTCGGAGGCTTTGGGGGCTGTTCTGGGGTTGGAGGCTTCAAAGAGCCCAGTACCATATCAGCCTCCATTTAACTCCATTAATGTTAGTCAAACTATGTGAAGGACAGGTTTTACGGTTGGTTTGGATTTTTATGCTGTAAAGATGCCACCCAGAAGTCTCTAGGAAAGAAATATTTGTTTCACCCACCGCTGCAGGGCTGCCAGGTGAATGTCTGACATTTGAAGATCCATCCTGTGCTGAAGCTCTGCCCAGCGATGGAGCAGGTCCCACTCGCTGAACCCAAGGGCCACTGCTCAACATCTCCAACAGCCAAAAAATCCTGCACCTAACATCAGTGCCGTTCACCTCCCTGAGAGCTGGCTATAGGTTTGCATGTGCCTTTGGAAATCAAAACCCTGACCATAAGGGCAGAGCAAAACCAACAGCAGCTTGGATGGGCTGAGAGCTGAAGGCGAGGCAGGACGCTTTCGTCCTTCTTGCTCTTGCGAAGGATGAGGAGCAGCAGGCTGGACCAGCTCGGTGCATGCTAATTCGGCTGGGAATTGTTTTAAGTGTGCTCTGCTCCCCTGGAGGCAATTTTTTTCTCGGTCTCAGATCTAAGGGAAAACATTCTCCCCTAGTGGGAGAGGTTGTGCTGGGCATTATATAATGGAATAAATATATGTATTGTTATTGGTCCCACACAGAGTTTGAGTTGAGACAATCCCCCGCGGACAGTAGCTTTGATTTTACACCTTGGAGAGGCACCACAGCTCAGCGGGAGCTCAGCCGGACCCAGAAGACATTTCGCAGCATCTGCTCCATCACGTGGGGGACAGCTCTGCAAGTACCCTCCGCTCATGTGCCGTGAGGTTTATTTGGGCATCTGGGAACTCCCCCATCATGCACATCCCTCCTTCATCCCCGGCAAGGCTGGAGAAAAGTCCTTTAATGTCTCAAGCTCCGTTTACTCAGCCACAGGACGTATCTAATACCACTTTGAGGAGGTTAACGCGCAGCATCGGGACTAACTGCTGCACCGCTCTGTGATGAGAGGTGCCATGCAAGTGCCAAGTATTTTTATTATAAAGCACTTAATAATAAAGTGTGCCTCTCCGAGGCGAAAATCCATGAATAACTCTTTGCAGTAGAGAGGGCACTTGGTTTTGTACTGCACTCATTGCTCAGTGAATACCCCAGAGAAATGTTTGAAATGAGTGTGATATCTTCCAGGGAGATCAGTGTACTTCCAGAGGGATTTTGCTCGGAAACCTATGAAGCTTCTGTTCCTACAGCTTTTGATGGCTTATAGCCTTCTCTATTTCTGTCATAATCCTTCATTAGGTTTTGTCAAACTGTTCCAATTGCTATAGCAACTCTAATGAAATCTTGCTCCCTAAATAGCCACGCCAATTTTGTCAGGTCAAGATCTGCCCTTTACAGCTAATTTGCTACCTTTTGACTTTTTTTCCTCTGAGTGAGTAGAGAGTTTGCTGTGAGAAGGAGCCCCAAATTATTAACCCAAATATTTTTTTTTCTGCTTCTCAGCTTAAACTGAAGGGTTTCTTTTAAAAGAAATGTGTGTATTCAACTAATGTGTGCAGGAAAGACAAACCCTCTGGAGATGCAAGCCGAAGCCTGCCTCTTGTTCCCTCGGATGCTCTTGCTGGCTGACCTGTGTATTTAGAGCAAGATAATGAAAGTTCATCGTCATTACGAAACAGCATGTGTAAGATTTCTTTCAAATGCCCTATAAATCCGGGGAGAGGGTGTGGGGTGTATTTTATGATAAAATTTCTGCTATTTCATTGCAGTGAGATCTGATCTGGCTTGAATTCAAACGCCCGACAAGACAGCCCATATTACATTTGCAGTACCCCGAAGCACTCAGTCTCCCCTTTTACATGGAAATCCAAGACTTCATTTTGCAGTACCTTTGTTGGCATGAGAGCGGGTATGTAATTGAATAGTAAATGTCTCTTTTGCCACTTCCCTTCTGGAATAATATCTTCTGTGCAAGCAGGAATTTTTCTTCCAGCTGCTGCCAGTGAATGAGCTCTTTAGGCTGGTTATTTTAAAATAATTTGTTTAACTTTCTGAGTTGGGAGGAATAAGATGAAAATAAAAGATGGGTGGCATGCTCTGCCCCGAGTTTCGGCTACGGCCAAACTGCACTGTTAGATATTCCCCAACTGGACGGAGATGAAATTATTCTCTTTGGCCGGACAAAGGTTTTTTTGCTAAATGAATGACTGAAGTCAAACCTATAGATGACAGCACTCTAATCATAAAAACATCCTATTTCACAAGTTTCGAACAGAAAGTAGGGAAATGTAGAATGAATTCAGCAGCTGAAATAGTCTGCCTAATGTGTATTAAGGTACTTTGAAAGGGTATTGTGAAACTTCCATTATATCTTCCTGCATTTTACATGAACTGAGGCCTTCCTCTTGCCTAGCTTGTATATATTTCTCCACAAAAGGAAATGAAAAAAAAACCTTTTTCCTCGCTATTGGAGAAAAATGGTTAAGCCCCCCCGCCCCGAGGTAGTGCATATGTCCCAAATCAGAGAATTACCTAATAAGCATAATGCTATGGAGTCTGGGCTAAAATAATATTTTCCTTTTGCTTGCAGGCCCTCATCAAGTCCAGCACCTGAATTTCATTAGGGATGGGATTTTTAAAAATATTCAAGGAGTGGAAAGGAGGGAGATTCCCAAATTTTGCTAATACTCAACACTAGTTTCATGCTTAATGTTCTTCTCTGTTGGTTCATGTGCCGTGCTGTACTCCTGTAAGTCTTGCCCCAACACCTTCGCTGGTGTGTTGTGTTCATCGTGTGTCCTCTGACCCCTGCGCTGGGAGACGACTCAGCGGGATGGTTTGGGCAGTATCGGTAATGACACAACTTACAAATAGGATCCAAGTCTTTTGGGACAATGCTGTGTGAGTTAACTGCTAAAAAGGGAGCAGAGCTCTCGCAACCCTCAGTTTGCGCCACCATTTACAGTATCTTTTGCTTCTTCACCTACCCAGAGGATGGCATAACCCAAAAGTTACTGCTGTCCTCCGTAGAGTCTCGCCCTCTGCTCCCAAATAGCCGTGAGGAGTTTGGGAGGCAGGAGCAACACACGCTTTAGAATTGTAAAGCGCGGTCAGAAAGCAGCAGGGATGTTTCTGTGCTGGCCTCGGTAATAGAAGTACTGTTGGGTTTGAGAAGTGAAGGGGTGTCGGTAACCTGATGGAAATGGGCAGTCTTGTGCCTGACTGCAACAAAACCTCCCAAATTGATAACCTTGATAAAGCTGCTCTTGGCAGCGCTCTCACTTCCTACGGCTTTTTTCAATTTCTTACACTGTCCAATGAGACTTACATCACCTGCCCACATATCCCATATTTGAACAGCACACTGGAACTGCACTTTCTGGAGATCAAGATTTGTATCTCTTCAGGGACATACCGTGTAAATACCATACAAACAAAGTCTAACTTCACTGGAAGTGGTGCATTTGTAGGAAGATGATGCAGGTAAGCTCTATGTGTTTTGTAGAAATCAATAGTTTAAGAATTGCTGAGAACATTATTATTTTACCTTGCAGGCTGGTAGCAACCGCATCAAATGAAACGGGAAGGCTGGAGGCAGGCGTGCTGAGATCTCTGAGAGACAGCGGCTGCAGAGAGAAATGTCTGCAAGGCAAAGTCAGGAGGATAGTGTCTGAAATCAAAGCAGGGTCTGATTAAAGTGGGAATATTATGATGCCGAGGGAATTTAAGTATCGTAGATGACAGAAAGCCAAAAAAAGATCTCCAGAAGCAATGTACAGATTCAAATGATGATACTTAAGTGACTGGGAAAAATGGTCTGCAATGAAAGAAGAGAGGCTGATTCCCACCTCAGCAGCATTGCAGTGCAAATAATTAGTGGCTTGGTTAAGCCAAACTTTGAAATTCTTCTCATAAAAACACACGGTCCTAAATTCTTTTTCGTATACCCATGTGTTCAATTAAATGTCTGTTCACTAAATACTTTATAATAATCTCGTGTCACCTCGGAATCTTACAGGAATATGCTGGTACTTAGGAACTTTGCTTCCCTGCGTTACAGAATTTTGATTCTTTTTATAAGTTGTCTGAGTTCATTATACATTTAATAAGCCACTGTGGCCAGCCACATCATCTCAATTCTCTGCAGTTAGCAAATGCTGCTTTGCTTTAGCTTCTGCTAATCATGACAACCAACCTACTCACATTACTTAAATCGCTAATCCCATGAAATAACTTAGTGTCACTCTCTAGAGCAGATAAAAAACCAAAACAAAACTCTCATCTGAAATGTAATGTCAATCACAGAGAACAGTTATACATTAAATGTTAGCTAGAGGGAAAGAAAAAGCCAAAACCTCTTAATTTTGTTCATAAAAATCTCTTCAGCTTTGAGTTTTTACAAAATGCTAATTCAATACATTCACTAAGTTAAATTACCATTTACCTGTAACTCTTGTTACCCATAATAATTAAAACTTCCTCATCCTATGCTCCCATCAGCTGGAAAGAGGGAGATATAGCATTTCTTGATCTGTGAGCCAGAAAACAGTAACTTCTTCCTCCCAGTATTTTTTCTGAGAAAGGTACTACTGAGGAATTGAAACATCTCCAGTACTGAAGATTACTTAAAAAGAAATGTTTCGCTAGCTAAAAGAATTCCCTTGATATTTTGCCTTTGCCAAATCCCATTTGCATTTCTAGTCTTATTTACCTAGAAATTTTCCCACATCTGTTCTGGGAATCAGGGGTTCATATTCCGGAAATTGTGTTTCTGGAAATAACTTCTGAAACTAGGAATCTCTCACCAGCCAAGAGGATTCTCCCCTGTGCACCCTCCTTCTCTCCGTGACGGCTTTGGGATGTAAAAGCTATCTAAGGGCAAGTTTCTCATCGGCAGCATTTCAAGGAACTTGGGTTTAGCTTCCTTTTTCTTCTTAAGTGGCAGGAGCTGAGCACAGATGTCTGGATTGGCAACAGTTATGAACCCAATTAACCCAGTTAATGGCACCACAGCCCTTTGTGAAGTGACAGTTTATTGCAAGCAGACATGGTGCAGCCACTCACCCCTGTCGCATGCCCTTGTGTCACTGAGAAAATGAGTGGAGCTAGGAACCACCAAGTGATTAGCTGTTATAATGCTGTTAATTAAGCACCAGTAGGAATTTTGCCATAAAAATAGAACTACTCTTCTTCATCTATTTTGTCTATCCCATGTTTGGCACTGTGTTATTAGATCACATAAAATAATCTTAGTCCAGGATCTGGGTAGCAACTTCAGAAGAAGCTGTGAACATGAAGCAAGGTGAGAGATTCGGGAGGTGTAATCCTGCCACGGGGTATTTGCTGAAGTGAATGAGTGAAGCAAATTCAGATCAAACAACTCCTGAATTTAAATGTGGTCACCCAGTCCTGCATCCCTGCGACTGCAGGTAGGGCGCATCTTTGACCAGGACGGCAAGCTGGAGCAGCCAGGAGCCGTAACCCGTCCGGACAGCACAACTCGAGGTATGTTGACTTGCAAGATTACAAATGCAACCTGTTATTGCAAAACGGTGAGTGGTTTCTCAGCTTCACAAAGACCACACAAAGTAGATGAATGGAAATAGCTGATTTTTTAGGTAGGTCTTCCTGCAATCCTTTCTATCTCTTCTTGTCTGGTTAACAACAGCAGCAGCTTACGTTTGTTAGTGGTGGATCCCATGCTGTTTTACAGAAGTGGTTCATATAATTTTCCCCAAATTAACCAGCTCAGGACTCCTGCCACCCTATTCACTAGTTGAGTTTCTCCCTTGAATTAAACTGTTTTTTTCTGTGCTGTGTCACAAGGCCCATTTTGCGGAGGGTTAAACCGAACAGCAGAGTGCTGAGGGAAATGGCACAGCCGGGGAGCAAAGCTACTGTTGCAGAAAGAAACGCTAAAGCCGTGTTTCAGAGGAGATTTTAAGAAAACTACAGATAATATCCTGTACTGTGTTATCCATTCAGATTAAATTGAGTGTAATCCCTACCCCTATCGCTACACCACTAAATGCATTTAAAAGAAGAGATTTATTTCCCCTCCTATTATCCTTCCTTTCTCCTTTCCTCTTGCACTCCATGCTACTTAGGAGTTCAGAAATAAATAGTTTCGTGTGAAACTTCTGCACTCTCCGTCATCTCTGGGAAATTTCTGGACTAATGCTCATTTATTTCAAGGCTCTCTTCCTCCCCTCTGCTATTATGATTCAGGACTTCAGGGATCCATTTCGCAGGCAGGCTTTAAAGGTTACTCCCTTTAGTACCTTAATACCTCTTACTCTAAGGTTATTCTGCCTTTTTTTCCCTTAGAAGTCTTCAATTTTTGTTTTAAATGACAAATGTCTCTTCCAACCCTTTTGAAGAGAGCTCTTCATTTTGCACTGCTTCTCCAGCTTTTTGTCTTAGCACATCCCATTTTTGATTGCAACGAAGTGCAGCAATTCTTACGAATTCTTTAGGTGCTCTGGTAATTTACAACCGGCAATGAAGTGGTAGGTCTTTCTGCATTGTCATCTGAATTCAAGAACAAGTCTAGGCTTGACCCCATTCTTGGTATTTTGAATTAATTTTTAGGAATAACTGGGAAATTGAGCCTTGCCAGGACAATAACGTTCACTATGTAAATCCTAATCCAGAATAGGCAGCCTCATTTGGATTTGAGTTGACACGTTTCTCTGGTTCTCCACCTTTAGGACAGCCCGACCCACCACCTGCTGAGCTGAGATCTCTATACCACTGATCGCTGTGAAAAGGGCAGAATGTAGTGAATTTAATATTTAAATTCTTGATTTGCTGCTTAGTTACATATGTTATGAAGGAAAAGCAATAATACTACATGATTTATGTAAGTAACTGACAGTCCAAATTTTAAGGCTTGAACATTGAATATTCATACCATGTTTATGCAAGCTATTATCTACAGGGGAGAAATGTCAGGAATAAATTCAACATCTCCTCTTGAACATTTTTAAGACAAATAAATGAAACGACAAATAAATTATTCGTTCGTCTGAATACTTGGCTGAGTTTTACAATTATATCTGTAGGTATGGTTGTGCACAGGGTAAGTCTTCTTTTTGCATGAAATTTTATCACCACAATGATGGACGGATTCTGCTCTAAATTTGGCTGTAATGCACTGTGTATTTGAGTGAAGGCCTGTACAGGCACAGGGTGTGCTTCGGGAAGGGAAAGACTTAACTATTGAAGCATAATGTCTTCAGTTCCTCAGGGAACAGTGAAAATGCATTTCCCCTTGTCTGCACCCTGTACAAAATACCCCTAGGACAATAGGAGAGCCTTTTTTCCAGAAGATCATATACTTGGGAATCTGAAAAAGAGATGCCTTTGTCATGACAAATGTACAGCAACATTTAAAAAGTGCTGTCTGCTGAAATGAGGAGATTTGCAGAGTACAGAATAAATGCATTTCCTCATTACTTCAGATGAAAAGGTACTAAGATTTTCATTTTCAATTGAATGTGATAAATTCCTCTTTTTAAAAAATAATCTAAAAATTTAAAAGATTTATAAATTCCTCTAAAATGCATACTTTCCCATAATATGCCCGGCTCTCTGTTCTGAGTAGCGATCAGAGATAGAAGGTGAGTTGCTCTTCCGTGTTCATTTTTGTACACATGAGCTTGCAGTAGTCCAAGAGTATGATTCAGCATCTAATGAAGTTAATAGGAACGTTCCAATAGAGTCTGTATCAGGCCTTTAAACACTAAATATAGTCGATATAACTTTGGGCAATCCCCCATTTTGTTCTATTAATTTTAAGCTTGTTCTGTCCTGCATGTTAGGAAGGGATTTATGCTAATCTGACAAGTACTGAATGATCTGGTTTAAATTGCTGGCTACTGCTGTAATGTCTGGAAGGAAGACAAACGGTGTCAGCTTTGTTATATCATGGAATTAGAAGTCTGGAATTTAAGCAAAGTCTCAACACTTTTGTTGTGATTCTTCTAAGTTTACAAAGAAAACTACCCTGTTGTCAGTCTGCATATGTACGTGGAAACAGTGCAAAAGCCTTCCATCCTCAGCTCTGCCTCTCTGAGCTGGGTCATTGACGAGAATGACTTTATTTAGATTATTGCATGGCGCTGCCTTGAGCATTTTTGTGCATGAGCCGGAATATGTTTTTTTCAGCCAAATTTCATTCGAACTAAAGTCCTGCAACAAGACCCAGAGTAGGGACGGATGAAGCGATGGTATTTAGGGAATCGTACGTGGCCTTGAACAAGCACAGTCTGCAAGCCCCGGGGAGCGGCTCTGTTCATTCATCTAGAGTTCACAGGGAGGCCTGAAGTCAAGTAGCGTCAGGGTTTTTCAGAGATCAATGGCTGACTTGCCTGAAGAGTTAAGAGCCATTTGACCATAATAATCGGACCTCCTATTGACTTTGTGATGAACAGGACTCTGTCACAGGAATGTAAACAATCTGGGAGCTGATTTGAACAGATGAGCTCCACCATGGCTCAGCAACAAGACAATATACTTCACCTGTCAAAATATGCCTTCGCACAATTTATGAGCTGAGAGTGTTCAGTGCAATGGAAGATAAACTTGTTAGGGGAGCAATGATCTGCCCTCTACGAGCCAAAGGAGCTGGGGCTGGTCTGCACTGCTCAGTCAAGTGGACCTGGAGCATGATCCATAGCTGGGTTGGAAGGGAACAAGGGAAAGGAGATGGATTCCTCCAACTGGCCTTGTGGGGCAGGGAGGGAAGGAAAGGAGGGGTTGCCCTTCAGCAGCAGGAGGTAGGGAGGACAAACACCCTTTGGGCACTATAACCTAGGGTGGAGAGAGATGTTTGGCAAAAAGAGTTCGTCCCGAGAGATCCATTGACTCCCCATCTGTCTGAGGGATATCACTTAAGGCTTTGAATCAATGGAACGTCCTACGAGGTTTCATTATGCTCAACAGATTTCAGCTAGCCAGCCTCAAGCTTAGAGTGAAGACATGAAGAAAATGCAAGTTTACCCAAACTTTCCAGTCCATCCCTAAACCAGTTGAAGGGACTGTCATGCAGAACAGTGTTCTGGGCACTGCCTTTCGAATTTTTTTAGCCTTTCCAGAGCACCCTTTTCTGTCCTCTCCCAAAATAATTGCTCCTAACATGGAAAATACTCATTAATTCTTCCTGTCGTGTGGCTTTCTGTGTACTCGGGACACAACAGGCTGCTTAGTACCAATGTGCTGGTGGGGGAAGGATATCACTGTCTTTAGGGAACACTTAAAGTCATAATGCATCATGCTGAATATTTCTTCTTCAGTTGGAAGTGAAAGACCGGGCTGCCTTTGCTATACTTTTATAAGATGCTGTTTCCTATTTGTTACAGGAAAGTTCACTGTCAGTCGTGGGAGGTGGAAAATGGCCTGCCTCTGTGGGGCATTCCTTAGGCATCTCAGTAACCGTTTTAATTGTGTGAACGCAAAAGCCAAGGCCTAGCTCCACAAAGGAAGTTTGCCATCACAAGGGGCCAAGAATGCTCCTTCACCTCCTGTGCTGGAGGTAATGTTCAGCTCTATCATCTTAATGCTCAACTTTTTCTACTCAGAGCTATCTCAGGGGCACTATGAGCTTATGGGAAAGAAATCATGCATCTGCCTGTAGCAATGATGTAATCTGGATCCCAAGAAACCTGGGCTAAATCAATGTATTAGTTGCAGCACTTCCTTGTTGAGACAACAGAAATCCCTTTAAAAGCAGAATTTTTGGAGCAGACGCAAAGAAGAAATTCTTCAGGAAAGAAATTCAGAGAAAAGGTCTTTTATTTCACCAGTGTCCTGCCATACTAAAGGTGCACCTGAGGAGGAATTGACATTTAAAGCACATTTTTGTATTGCCAATAAAGACTTTCAACCTAGGGAAGAAGTCTAACCATCTGCCTCCCCAGTACACAACAAGAAAACAGAAGACAAAGTGTTTTAGTGTGTAAAAGTTCTGGAAGACAGATTGTCAATAGCCATTGATGCATCCAAAATGAGAGGTTCAGATGGGAGCTGGTAATGGGTTTATTATGTGCTTAAAAGGTTTCTTCTGTGGCCCGTCGTCATTCCAGGAGAGAATTGTTCATTTTCACACATTAGGTGGCTAAAATGTCTCTTGCTCCACTCTCCCATTAACCATGAACATATTCAACATAACTGATTTCATTAGACTTTTCTCCACGATATCTCACCCACTACAAGAGTATCTGTCATCAAGGTAGTTGAATATCTCAATTCAGGCCGTTAATCTCAAGTCCTTTTAAGGTGACTTGGATTCTCTACAATGAGTGTCTCCAAAAAGTAACTACTGTTCTATTTTTATATTGTGGATGTAGAAGGGCAAGGTGAACTAATGGACTGAGCACAGAGTTATAATAAATGGTGAACTTTCAAGGCCAGTTTGTATGTTGTTTTTTTCTTGGCCCATGTGTTTTTGCCTGGGTGTTTGCACTGTAGGAATGCAGTACAGCGTTACGGTTTTTGGAGAAACTATGGAACTATTTGCAGCATAACGTATGGAATCCATCTGTGAGTGGCTTGGGCTTGTAGCTTCAGTGTCCTCAGAAGCTGTGAATTATTACCATTTTTATTGCGCTTGCAGGGTTGGTACTCTTTGTGCTAGTCTCTACCTTCTTGTTAAGAAAAAACCAAAGTTTCCTACATCTCACCAGCTATGTTTTCCATTCCTGATGCTGTATTGCTTCATTCTCTTTGGGCTCATAATGAACGTCTGTTCCTTCACCTCATTCTCCCCCTTTGCTGCTCTCCCTGTCCCAGTGCTTGATTACCAGGGACTAAATCTGTGAAGTATATTTAAATGCTTAAACCTTTTTTAAGCACCTGACTGAATTTTTTTTCCCTACTGTGATTAGGATATAGGCCTAAGTGATTAATCTGTCTTCTTGAATAATGACAAAAATGTTGCATCAGCATGAGAGGATCTAACCTTTGAAAAATTCCCCTGGGAGCATCCGTTTCTGCTGGGGATTTCGCTGCCAGTCAGAACAGTTAATAAAAAAGGGAAAGCCAATAACACTGCCAGAAGTTTTTGCCATATAAAAGTCAGAGAATCAGTTAGAGGCTGTCAAATGTAATGTATGACATTATTAATATGAAGAATTTCAGATCAAAACGGGGCTTACTGTCCCAGCCACTGGGTCATGTGGAAGTGGCTGAGGAAACTGGGAGTCTTCAAGTGGAACATCCAGAGGAGAGCGCTTGGGCAGATTTTGCAAAGTCATTAATCTTAGCATTTCAGGAGAATGAGAAAATGAAAGATAGCAGAGAAGATATTCCAGCTGTAGTGTTGGGCACCCCTGGGGTGTGTTTCAGCCTTTGGTCTCTGAGCATTTCGAGATGTGGGAAGTCTTTCCGTCTTGGTGGGCAATGGGGGCCGTGGATGCCTGGACGATGCCGAGGAACGGGATAGGAGCCCACCCAACTGCCCACCAAGTCCTCTTGGCTGGTCGCAGTGCCGAGGCACCAGCACACAATAGGCAATCTTCTCAGACTTGCCCTGGTGCTTTTTCTCCTCTTTTTTAAATGTCACACTCTGAAAACATTGGTTCAAACCATGCAGGAATTTGCAGTGCCTGGGAAGAAATAATTATGCAGTCATCATGTTTTCATAAAACCATAGACTGTTTATTTGTTTAAAAATTTGTCTCGTTTGTTTCACGTAAATGATCACAACTCTGATTATCTAAACACGCTAATGTAAATTCAACTCGCATCTAGTGGGATGATGCGCTAGTACAGCTGGTTGGAAACCAGGCAGCTTAGAGAAATATTCATAAGGCATCCTGAGCCTAAAAATGGCTTGGTAACCTACGGAAGCTTTTTAGCAGCTTCTGTTGAGTGCATAATTTGTTTGACAAATCCCATCTTCCTTATTGCGTGTGGATTATCACCAAAAAAATTGCTGTTTTTAAGCATTAGTTAGTTTTAAATGATTCCTCAAAGCTACACAGACTTTCTTATGGATGTTTCGTTACAAGATACCTCCTTGAGTGCAGAAGGGACACGGTGGGCTCCTGGTAAACCCCCATTCCTCGACTTAACCCTTGGAAACAAACTTCTGCCGCATATATTTGGCTTCAGAAATTTCTTTGCATGACCGTTCAGCCTAAAATGTTGTTTCTTTGAGGGTATCTGTCAATAAACAACTTTGCTAGAAAATTGACAGATACTAAATGCTACAAGGGTGGGGATGGTGCAGATATTAATCAGTGACATTGCACACCTGTGTTTTGAAATCAAGACACTTTCCCGAGTTGCTCGAGCAGGTCTGCGTGATACCTGCTTCCCTGGGCACCCCAGGCACCCAGTGGACCTGGTGCCTTCACCCCGACCCGACGGCAGGACTGCGGCCGGGCGGGGAGTTTCTGCACGGAGCCGTGAGGCCTCGCAGGGAATGAGGGCTGTGGAGGAAAAGTGCAAAACTTGGTAATATTTTTGCTTATATAAGTTTGGCACCAGGTTTGAGTAATCATTTTAAAGCAAAATTGATTCTCGTCCTGCTGTGTTAGTGGTTTGGTTTTATTTTTATTTATTTTAATTTTCTTACACTAAGGGCAGCTAAAACACTTACAAAAAAGGCTGGTTCAGGTAATGTTTGCTGCTTCATTGTGACTTTTGCAAGCAGCACTATTGCTGTACCACTGAGAGGAGGGAAGGGCAGTTAACAAAGACATCAGAAACATAAATCTCCATTCCTTATTACCTCTAATAGTTTGGGGGTTTTTTTGTCAGCCATACCAGTAGCTATTAAGTTCTAGCTGGCCATCAGTTCTTCTGAGGGACCGGATTTTATTCCTGTAATCGTCTCTACCCCAGCAGCGTTAACTGGTGAATGTTGACTTTATTCTCCCTACAAGCAGGCAGGAAGGTCTGTGACAAAATACCCGGCTGGAAAAACTCTTTGGTACCAAGACATGGATTCACCCCATGGACACTGCGCTCCTCAATGTTCTCCACTCCTCGTTTGGGCAGATCTCCCCTTCCTCAGCAGATCTGCTCTCCTTCTCTTTGACCACTCTCTATAATTAAGCTATGAAATAAGGGAAGGTTTCTCTTTCAAAGCAAGCTGAGATGAAGTCTTCCCCTCTAGAGCCCAGGGAATATTTACTTTAATATTTGGCATTTTATATAGATAATCTGTCAGCAACAGAAGGGTACTGCTACGGGCTGCATGTGTGTCTCGGGCCATCTTCCTTAACCCTCTCATTGCACGGGATCATTTGTAAGATAAACAGGAAAACTCCCTTCTCCTGTCGGAAGGTTGCCCAGCTCTCGAACTGATGAAGTTTTTTCCTCATTACCTATCAGGAGCTGTTCATCAGCTCCTGCCTGAACTGCAAAGTGATCTTGAAATATCTCAGCGAGTCGCAGGCAGCATGCCCTTGTATCAGGGGAAATCAGAGAGTATTTACTTGCTCAGATACTTTCCCTCATAATGTAATTGTGGAGCTTTTTCAACGAGGATTTAAAAATACTTGTTGACACAGCAGCGAAGGTCTACTCTGCTTCTCATCCTGGTGGTGCTTGGGGTCTTTAGGGACTGCTGTATTCCTCAAGAGTCTAAACTTTCAAGTAGTGTGATTTTAAAGCTCTTTGCACTAATAATATTTGTCTTATAATGCTGTATTAAAAAAGGTAAAATGTCATGCAGCTCGGAAAGGTTGTACCTGGAAGATTGGTTCTGCTATGCAGCCAAAATACCTACTGTTCTTTATGGTGTAAGGACACATAACTAAAATTTGAAGTGGCATACTGCATTAGATTTCCTCGAGATAAAAATTGCACAGTGCACTTTTTGTGATGTCTGTATCTCAGTAGCATTAGAGCATCAAAATATTACCACCTGCTGATAATCTGATAGAAAATATCCAACTTGCCCTGAGTGAGAAAATACTGAGTGCATAAAAATGTTCCTCTTTTCAGTAAACCCTGCAATGACAGAGATGGCAATTTGGTTGCTTTAAACTCGCCTTGCACCTTTTGATTACAGAAAGGCTTTGATAGAAGACCTGCAAGGACTAATGCAATATGCTTCAGAGGACCTGCTTATAGTATTTTCAGTTAAAAACAGGTGGGATCAAGACACTATACTTCGAAGTGTGCTGCATTGTATAATACCTGTATTACTGTCTCCAGTGAAAACACATGATGAGTATGATCCATATTTCAGACATCCTCATTCCGGGGAAAAAATTAAAACCTAATTACTGATAGCATTAAAACCAACATGTTTAAATTTTTTCGCCTTGCCCAGTTTAAAAGTGCACTTTTTGGCTTCAGTTTCTGCTGTCTTGTGTTGCGTTTTGCACATCACTCCTTGGTCTTAGCTCCATCCAAAGGGTGATGGCTCTCCGCATGAGGCGATTCTCACGGTGTGAGTCCGGGCTCTCCGAGATCTCCATCTCCAGCTCTGGCAGTGGCTCCGGTGTGGGACTGAACTCACCTGCCTGGTTCGGTGTCAAAATTATCTGGATGATGTACGAACACATTGGGTCAGCTCGGAGCTGTATGTTAGCGCTGGTAGGGGAGAAATGAGACCGCACCAGGATCTCAGTGCCACGTGGAGAACCACGACTACATATTTCCTGAGAAAAAGAGATTGCCTGGAGCCCAGGGACCGCGATCAGGTTAAAATATACGTATTTTCTCAGCTCATAGGCTGCCAGGTGTGGCTGAAGAGCTGTGGAGATCCCCATCTGAAAGCTGTGCCCCCCCTTGCTGCTCTGGAGGGTTTATAACAAAGCTTTTGCCCAATAACGACTAAGCAGCAACGGTACATCCAGCCACCATGTGAATCCCAAATGGAGAGCACTGCCTTGTCCGGTCACATCTTCCTATGGTGATATACGGTGTGAGATGTCAGACTGTAGACATTCACCCTGTGACTGATAAGAACTGTGTTTAAAAAAGGGGGGGTTAAAACAGGGATTGCTTGAACATTAAGTAAATATCGGAGCCATGGCTGGACCCATGTCTGAAAATATCCATAGTGCATCTTTCTGTACATAGAGGATAATGCTCAGAAAGAAGAGGGATGCCTTTTTTTTTTATTGCTGTTCTTTTAGGCATTCTGGAAATCAGGACCAAGGAGCCCAACGTGAAACAATTAGGGTTTTTGCAGCTGATTGTGCTCTACAGCAAGAAATGGAGAGAAGGTGTTTTCACTCTGAAGGTAAAATACCCCACTGGGGGAAACCTGCCCTCTGAGCACTGTGCGGAGGTCTGGATCTGTGCTGTTATAGTCACAGCACTGCCCGTGGCTGCAACAGGTCACGAGCATCCTCTGTTTGTCAGAAGAGACAAATTGCAGGATTTTTTCAAATCCTTCCAATATATCTGTGAGCGTGAATGACACTGCCTTTATCTTGCTGAGCGTTAAAAGCGCTACCTTTTTTGTATCTTTTGGTTTTCAGCTGTATCTCTTCATTTGAGCAGAGAAATAGTTCCAATACACACTTATGCAGAGATAAGCCCTCTGTTTCTCAGGCATGCGTGGGTCTTGGAGGTGCTGGTGGTCTTCTTTTCCCTTGTAATATGCAATCTCTATTTTTCTCTGAAGAGGTGCCTATTTAAAATCTGGATTAACATATGCACTGCAGGCAATGAGCAGAGGAGAGAATAGACTGGAAGCTCCTGCTTGGAGGCAATGCTGCAAATTTTGGGAAGGGAGAAGAAATTACACCCATACCAGTGGGACCCTGACCCAGTGTGTTTCCAGGGAGGGGAGCGATGCTGGGGCTGACCCGAGTGGGCAGGGGACAGGAGTGGGCAATCACCACCACGTGCAGCTCCAATGCACAGGCTTGGTTATAAACTGGCCCAGTGGTCACCCCCCGATGGCAAAATGGCAGGATTAAAAGAGGGAGCAGAATTAACACCAGATCAAAATATCAGGCAGAAAATTAATCAAGGAAGGAAACTATCTGGATTGATTACACTGAGCATAAATTCCACCTAGCTGGCATTACTGAAACCAGATGAGGAGACGGGTATGACTGGAATGTTAAAGTCATTTTTTTATGATTTATTTAGCAAGTTCTGAACGGGCCAAAGGGGAGGGGGAGTGACACTGTCAAAGATGTTGTTCCTTGTTGGAGCTAGTGACAGCTTGGAAGCAAGTGACCTTCTGGGACCAGGGGTTAAAATATGAGCAGATAAAGTACAGCATCGGGTACTCGTTATAGCTGCTGCCGACTGCAAATCGGACCCTCAGGACAAGCATAAGCACTCAGCTTCCCAGCCTCCTATAGCACAACCTCACCCCACACTGACGATCATATACAGGCCTGTAAAGATTAGATGAGAGTCTGCTAGGTTCATAAGTATTGCATCCCAAGAAAATGACGTGTTTACATGTCATTTTAACAGACCTGGAGAACTTGATCACCAAACTGGAATTTAACACTGGCTGAATATACATTATTGTGGTTTTGCCATTTCAAAGCTGGATTTCATGTATTGCATGAGTACAAAACCAGTAGCATACACGTGTGTGCGTGTATCTTCAGAGCACACTCACATGCACACACGTGTGCACACACACGTGCAGTGACATGCACACAGGCACACATGTGTGGATGGACACACACACATCACACACACACACACACACACACACACACACACACACACAGAGTGCATTGGCAGAGCCAGACTCTGGAAACTACTGAACCAAATCAATGAGAAAGAATTTGAACTGTTCCAATTATCATTCATGTTCCTTTGATTTAAAACCCATTAGCGGATACCAGGGAAGTAACAATTAGGTATTAAGAGACTGATGGCCAGGTTAATTTAAGAAGAAACAGGTTGATTTTTCAGCAAAAGATATCAACAGAATCTCATTTAATTGAGTTCAGACATTTCATTTTATTAGAGGTATGTTTGCTATGGTACATATCTTTGATTATGCCTATAAAAGCGACATGAGGGGCATTTTGCTGTTAACTCTGTAAGGGAGGGTGAAATTGAAAATAAAACCCAGGAATGCCCTCTTGGAATTTTCTTAGAAATCCAAAATGTTAGATTTATAGATTCAAGGAAGATATTAGCTTTTCATATGGCTACAAGGGATGCCAACAATTATACCTGATGGAGACAAACACTTGGGAAAGGTTTCAAGCCATGTGCTTCGGTTTTAAGTTAAATACCAGGAGATCAAGTGGGGAGAATACAGGGCAATACCTGCGTCTCTGTGTCCTCCTGTGAGATACCTAGGTCCGGACACCCTCAGATACCGTATAAAGAAGAGAAGTCTTGGATTTGGTCTGATAGGAACATTTCTCTGTGCTATGGCCAGTGGTAGCGGGTGTGCAAGTCCTGCTGAAATGAGTAGTGAAATAGTTGTTGAAGTTGTTTCACAGGGTAGAGAAACACTTAGCAAAGGATGCAAAATTGTGGTTTCCATGATGCTGGAGGAGATCCCTGGTCTCGATGCACGTTGCCCACACCCAGGACAGAGAAAACTGGGCTGCTGTGATTTACTGCTGGGTCTCGGGCAGGCTCTGGGCTTCGGGGCCAGTTGCTGGAAGATGCTGCAGGTCCTGGCGGTACCACGGGGCCACGGTTCAACTGGAGGCACCGTGCAAAGCAAATAGAGGTCGGTTCTTTTGACTGCAGTGAGGGTCAGTTCTGGGTTATTTCTGCACAGGCAGAACCAGACCTGGAGGGGAAAAGATGCTGCAGGGCCAATGGCAACGGACAGTGCTGAGCCTTACAGTTTCCTACAGGTTTGGTTTTTTTTTTTTTCTTCCCAATAACAATATCTTCATCTCCTGAAACATGTTTCTGTTTCAGTGATTGCAGCCAGCAGTGTGCTGCGGCAGTCACTGCTCCGGCAGCATTACCTTCGGGTTATTGTTTCGGCCTGAACGGATTTGTGTCGACTCTGCTCGCCTGGCCCGCCGGCTTAATTGAATTTCTTATCATGTCTGTATCTGCTGCCAACACACGGATGAAGATCACTTATTCCTCAAAGCGGGATATTGTGTGGGAAAAACTAAACGCAGCAGCCACAGCCTGAGGAAGTGCTATGGGAAGGGAGAAAGAAGAAGAGGCGGAAGATGAGGACAAATCCAGGAGCGCTGAGAGTCTTCTGGTAAAGTGTTCCTGGTGATACCAGTTTGCTGGCAATGAGTCTGTAGAAGCGGTGTGGCCGGAGCCGGTGAGGAGTGAGGTTCCCAGCTGCTTTGGCCCTTCGCCTGGGCTGGGTAAGACCTTGGTTTCTCAGCTCCTTTTCTGACTTTGGCAGCTCTTGTGTCCAAGAAAAGCATCCTAAGAGCGCTCCGTCCCTCCCACCACTGCAAGCTTGTGTCCTCTTCTTTCCTAGAGATTTCCAGCAGACAGATCCCAATGCATCTCTCTGCAGGGAAGGAGCCTGTGGGTTGAGCAGGAGGTGCAGGATCAGACCTCGCCTGAATCAGGCGGTGCAAGGGCTTGAAATTGGCTTTTCCCCTTCCAGAAGAAAGGCTGATGGTATCAGCTATTTCAAGGGTAGTTTCATACCAGAAAAAAATTAAAAAGTTGTCAAATCAGAATGAAACCAAAGTTGATGAGTTCATAATTTGTTGCAATATATATGTGTATATATAAAGTTATATATCTATATAAACTTCATATATAAAAAGTATATATCGATATATCTATATAAAGTATCGTCCTGGTGTTGGCTGGGGTTAAACCCTGACAAGTATATACATACGCACACAAATACATACATATAAGGTTTGGTAGTGGTGTTACTGCTGTGGTTTTCTGGCCAGTCCCAGGTCCCACTGGTCCCCAGGCAAGCTGGGAGGTGACCGCAGCCCTGGCCTTCAGCTCAGCCCTTCTTGCCACTCACAGCCCCCCCGGGGCTCAGCAATGATGGGAAATGTTCTCATTCACCAAAAAACTGCATTTCCATGTGACTTTTATTTCAGTTGTTTGTTCCTGTTGTCCTTATTTTGATTAATCAGGATACGCATACGGGCCCATGCACAATTACTTACCGTGCTGAATCAAATGTGAAATGGTAACTTGGAAAGATGAAAGGCTTTCTAATGCTTTATCAGTTTCTCGAGCTAGCTATTCCTGTTTCTATCTTAAGCTTTAAATATTTGCATTAAGATCCAGATTGCAAGTAACTGGTCTCAGAATAGCATATGAAACAGGAATTTTAAATGGAAATGTGGAATGGAAAATGTGGCATTCTGGAGCCGGGCTTATCTAAGTGTGCAGCAAAGATGCGGCAGTCTAAAGCAGCTCCTACTGCTCAAAAGGACATTCAGCAGGGCAAGCCGGGTGCTTTTTTTCCTGACTTGAAAATGCAGGCTGCCTTCCTGCCATCTTTCTTTCATAATGCATTTTAATCAAGTCACAGGATGGAAAATTTGCAGTCAGTCCAAGTCAGGAATCTATAATCTCATCCAGAATTACCTTATAAATAGAAACAATTTAATACTTTTGTATAAATTTATGTCCACTACGTGGTTTGGATTTAATGTGAAATGTGTTTTCCGTGCACCTGGATGGGAAGCGCATAAATGAAAGCTGTGGGAATGATTCAATTTCTATTTTCCTGGTTGTGCGTGGTGTGTTAGTCACGTTGATTGCTGTTTGCAGGCAAGCCAATTAACGAAGTGCTTTCTCTCACATTCTCCATAGCAAAATCACATTAGTTGAAACAGCTCGCGAGTGGTGTTGTATCAGCTACAAGGGGTGTTGTACCATATATAATGAGGAGATAATTAAAGAACCAGCCGTTCTGATTGAAATATGTCACTGTGAGAGAGGAGCCAGACCTGTCGCGGTCTCTGCCCTCCGTTCCCATCTGCTGGGTGCGCGCAGGCAGGGGCGAGCGCTGGCGCTTCTGGTCCCCAAACCCAGGTACGTTGGGGCTAACGGCGTGACAGCTCGTTTGCCCAGGAGCCCCTTACACCCACCGAGAGAGGAAGCCCTGAGGGACAGGACTGGACCAACCTGCTGAGCTCCCTGACTTGTGTTTGCTATTGTAAAGACTTTAATTTTGTCTCTGTGATGCGCATGTTTATGAGACAAGCTGCAAAGATTCGTGCGTGTCCATGTTTCCAATCCCTCCGGTATGCCCTGGGGGCATTTTCCTGCAGCAATGCCAGGGATGATCGGTTGCTCCCATATATCAGCACTTCTGGTCGACGCAGACATGCAAAAACCAGACTTGACATAAAACACATCTGCCTAGGTGCTTGGGAGTGAAAGCAGCGGTACCTGCTGTCCCACAGCATCTTCCACTGCAGCCTCTCGGAGTAACAGAAATTTATGAGGGCTGTGGAAAACATAAAACCTAACCGATGAGTTAAAGGTCAAAATTAGGGCTGGAGATAAAGGATAGAAAATCATGGTAAATAAAAGAACTGCTGACAGCAATGGGAAATGAATAATTTCGTACAGCAGCTATTGCTTAAAGCTCTTGCAAAGGACTCGGGGAATTACTCATGTCATGCTAATTCAAAGTTACCGTCCCAAGCCCTGGCAACTGCTGATAAGAGTAAGATTAGCACAACTCGCTTCTACATGAACGCGTTCAAAAGAGACGCGGAATAGCAAAGAGAAGTAGGACGCTGGCTGGGGCGACGGTCGTCCTCTGCGCCGATGGCAGCACGGTGCCGGGGGTCAGCGGTTTGGTTTTATAGCGTGATCCAGGCTGAGCGGAGACAGGGTGTGGGGAATGCACAGCCTTCGCTGGCAGCCGGGGGAGAGTTTCACTAGCAAAACCTTCAGAAAACCGACTTACGGTCAATAGTGACTCTACCAACCTTTTTTATTTCCACCCACTAAGTGTTTTCCTTCTTTAAAAGAGCTGGTAATTGCTGCTGTGGTTAGTTCACGCTCTATACTTTTGAAAGCAAACAGTAAATCTGAGAGAATTAGGGGCGAATTTGTCTTGGCAAACATTTACAAGCACGCATTTCCTATGAAATGCCAGCAAAACAAAGTTAGTCTTAAAGCATTTTCTGCAGGTCCCTTGGTTAGCTCTTCTATGGGTTAAGTAAGGCGTCTGGCTGGGAACTTTTGTGCTGGTTTTGGTAGTGCAGTTCTCCGGAGGAAATTACCAGTGTGTCATTACGAACAGCTCCATGTTATCACAGAAGATAATATCTCTAGGTTTTATTGAACTGATTTGCTTATTACATTTTGGAAAGTTTTCCACTAAACAGATCATAGTTACAATACACTATTCTTTATAGATAGGTAGGTTAACTTGTCATATATACATGTATGTATATGTATGTATATACACATATATGGCAGTTATTTTGAAGGTAGTACATAATATATATATATTTTTGTCTCTTACGCATTTTTTAACAACACAACTCAGACTACTGCTTCCATTAAGGGACTTCATTCTGCACTCAGGTTCACGCTATGTATTACTACATACTTTAGTAAATCAGGTATTGTGCTTGCAAAGACAGAGGCTATCAGAACATTTTCAAGTTAAACATGCAGGAAGCCCAGTATAAAAAGGCAAGGCTGTGTGCAGAGCTGCTCTTTCCCTTTCTTTTTGTGTATACATACATATTTATGTAATACAATTAAAGAATGAAAAATACCATAGTATGTAGGCAAAGCTGTATTTTTCTTTAAAGCAATACAGTAAGAAAAAAGCTATATTCAGACTAAAAGGAAAGTGAGAAGGAACATTTCTTTTCATCTGAAATACTATAGAAGTCTGAGGAAATTTTTTTGAGGTTATGTCACCCTTTCCACATTTAACAAAGGATTTATGAAATGGAGCATGATTGGGGGCAGAGTTTTTGTTTCATGTCGTCTTCTTGGCTCTCTTCATCCCTGTTCATGCTTCAGCAACCTATTTTATATTTAGTTTTCCCAGAGCAATCAAAGACAGAACATGGATTAGAGCCCTGAGACCAACTTTAAATGCAACTGAAGCCTGCACTTGGGTAACTGCACTGAGAGTAAAAGTGTCCTAATTGAGGAGATTACTTGAAGTTTAACTAGATACCTGTGAAAAATACACCTCTAGAGATGATAAATCAATATTATTACTGCTGGTTATTTTTAATTTAGGTCGTTGGCCTTTAAAGAGGACTTTGCTCCCTGAAGATGGAAGTAAGAAGGTTGTGCTAGCCTGAGAAGGTGTGATTTTTGAATGGTGTTTTATGACATGTGAGTCATCATACAGAAAAGTTTTAAAAAACATATTAAAGGTACACTGATTTTTCTTCTTCCAGCCAAAAATCTATATTCGTGGCTAGACCCTTTCATTACTTCGGCTGATCTACATTTACCTCCATTTGCTGTGACCTTGTTAAGGGATCTGCAGTGATAATGAAATTGTAGATGATACTTTCAAAAATAGCATCAATTCCCTGCTCAGTTAAAAAAAGCAAATAAACCAAAGGCGCAGCTCTCCGTAGGGTGGGGCAGGCCTGGCTGGGTGGCTTTGGTTTTCCATCGGGGAGACACTGCGCTGGTCTCTCCAGAGTCCGCACAAATTGCCTGCGCCCAGGCTTGCTACTGAGTTTTCTTGTTTAGATAATTAGTATTGCAAGTTCCTAACCTTTGGTTTTTTAAGTCAGTTCTGTTTATTATGTTCATAACCATCAGACTAACCACATTTGCATTTTGGCCTAGGAATAAAATCTGTACATTTATTTTCATTAAGAGGATTATATTGGTCTTGTCCGAAACAATGCGGCAAAACATCACAATTAGTCCGAGTCATCATTGCGAGTGTAGCCAATAATTAGTGACTGATTTGGGAAAAAAAAAAATAAATCCACTTGGGAAGCATGATAATTACCCACATATTTCTTTGGGTCAGGCAGCCATGTTACATCAAACGCTAGATTTATTATTCCATTTAAACCATTTTGAAATAATTAAGAATTGTGTTGTGCATCTGACTGAGCAGATCCAAAGTACAAAATCATACATCTAAATTATGAACCGAATGGAGCATTGCCAGCAAGAATGAGAAGTGAAATACTTTTCTCACTTCCAAGGCAAAAAAGGAGTGAATATGTATTTTCTACACCACCATATTTCAAAATAATTACTGTTTTGTTTCAATTTGTTTTCCTGTGTCTGAAAATGTGCTAAAAATAAACAAAAGTGCTAAAATACAGGCCCAAACACTATCAGGAAAATTTCAGCATCTCTGCAGTGTTGGCTAACCGCACCTCTAGGTACGCTCAGACGTAATAACTGTGCCAGATACGGCCTTGACTGACTGCAGCACTGCATGAGGTTTAGTTTCCTAGTATCAATATATATGATTTGATATTAATATCAAAGCAAGGCTGGGTACCTATTGAGTGAGAACCACCGAATGTGTTTAGTCTCATACAGATCACGTTGTACCAGAGAGCGTCCAGTCACTCTTGTGTCACCTCCACGAGCACTAATTCTTAGGAATGAAGTGCTGTGTGATCTAATTTCTGTATTTCCAAGGGATGAGCAAAAGATGCCTGTGTTAACAACACAACATTTTGGTGAAAAAAATGTTACTTCTAGGCACTCCAAACCAATCTGTTGGCTCCCTGCTCTAATTTGACATCAGTATAATGGCAATAATTTGGAATGTGTCCCATATTTTCTTCCGTAATTTCCCCTTCCTCCTCAATATACAGTGAATCATCAGAAGATGTTTCTGTAAAATATGTATTTTTTTTCTGGGTTAAATCCAATGAGCTGGAAGCAGTGAATTTTTTTCTGCATTGCCTTCAGTAGAGTTAGTTTCAGTAATGTTTGCAGCAGAAAGCATGTGTAGGGGTTAGATTGTTTTATTATTTAATTGCTGTTCAATGATAGTTAAAATAATTGCAATGGAAAAATTAGGGATTTGCAAGTAAAAATATTACTTCTGGAATAAAAGAAATGTTGAGAGGAATGCGGTTACTTAAAAACTGGTAATTTTGCGCAGAATTTGGTAATTTCTCTAAGGATGGAAAATTATTAAAATTACTGCTTGCAACGTGAGTGTGTTGACAAGTATCATCAGTTGTGCTCCAGCGCACACTGCGGCTTCTTCCTTCCTTCAGTGCAGACACAGATTTAACACTGAAGATATTTCCACGGGGCGTGGGGAAAGGAGGTTCCTGCAGCCGCAGGGGCTCAGTCGTCACGATGCAGCGCAGCGCTGGTTTTTCTCCTTTCAATGAAAATCTTAATGATTTCCTAAGATGCCTTGGAAACGCTAGGCGACTCAAACGGTGGTTTAAGAATTGCAATGATTTACAAAGGAGGATGCTGCGACCCAAGCTGACCCGTGGGAGGAGCGGGGACGGCAGTGTGATTTATTGTTCTTTATTGGCATGGAGGTGGTACCCTTCCCCCTGGGCCAGGCACGGTGCTACCCCCAGGGACTGATCCCTGCTCCCAACACCTTGCCGAACAGCTCTGACTGACAGATAACAGGCCGATGGGCTGATTTCCCAGCTCTGTCGCGGGAGGGATCCTTAGGTTCGTGCTTATTCACTGGTCTGCAGGCCAAATCTCTTCCCTTTCCCGTTGTTGGCTGTAACGGGGCTTCCAGCTTAGCGTCAAACACTGAAATCCCGTACGGGGAATTTTTTGCAGCCTCTTGTTGCAGTTTGGGGATTCATGCTGTGAGGACTACATGAAAAAACAGAATAATGTTCCCTATTCCAGCAAGGTCGGTGGTGCTGCGCAGAGTATGTAGTCTTTGTAAAGGGTATTGCATTTAGCAGCGACATTAAACAGTCCCTTTTGGTAGGCTTGGAGTAAACAGTGCACTTCCGAAAAGCAAGAAGTCATTCTTTTTCTTGGTGAAGTTCAACTGTGTTAGGACAGGTGACTTCTATTTATTTTTCGCACTGCTTACCCTTATCAGATGCTCATAAAAGGATCCACGTACTGCTGGGATATAACACGATGTGGGTGCAAAGAGCAGCATGTCCCGGATAAATAATGCAAACCTCTGCCCTGGGATCCCTGCTCCCCCCGGGCAGAGAAAGTTTATTCCCCAAATAACAAAAGCATTTAATGGTCGAGTCAATGGAGCAAAGTGCTGAGACGGGGCCGTTTTCCCCGGCGTTGCAAATGAGTGTCAGCTCTTCTGGAGTTATCGTGTGAGGGGCTGTCAGGAATCAGGAATAAAGCCTTATAGGATGGAGCTGTAACGTGGCAGGCACGATGGCTTTTGAAACCACTATTATCCATCTGCAGGCTTCAAGGGATCATTTCTAATGGCAAGCAGACCTGTTTAACAGAGAGCCTGCCCCCAAACATCACGCAAGCAGTTTCCATGTCTGTAAGGTTCAGTAACCACAGTAATCCCCATCAAGTGCCAACGTCAAATATCAATATCAAGGCAGAAATGAAAAGCAGGTTTGGTTCCAAGCGTTTGGGGCAGCGGTGGATGCCTCCGTCAGTCCATCACCCTGACACATCACGCGGCGTGTTGGATGTGAGGAGCTGCTGGTCCTGACGGGGCGAGTGGCTTGGGAAGGTGCCCAGCAGTCTCTCTGGGAGGTGCGTAATGCCATCATAAATCCTCCCCAATAAGCGATTTGGGAAAGAATAAACACATAAAATGAATCAAGCTGCGCGTGTCAGACAGCGGTGGGTGCTGTTTGCTGGGCCAAGTAGAGGGGTAAGCTTCTTCAGGGGATAAATCCGCTGCATCAGGCTGTGCTAATGCTACCTGCAATGATATAAAACAGGAGAGAAAAATGTGTTTTCTTTACCTTAGGCTAAAAAGCACATTCCTGTCTGATCTGCCTGTGTTCTTGGTCCAGGCTTTCCCAGAGACCTGCTGGCATCCAGTCCCGTATTCTCCAGAAACACCTAGGGTGAAAATGTCTCCAGCCCAGTGAAGGCTTCAACATTAAAGCTTTTAATGTTCAGAAGGACAGAAGTAATTCTTTGCTCAAATTTGGATTTCCAAAAACCCCATGGGGCATGACGTGCTTAGTCACGTAGGAAACCAACCAGACGAAAGGCTTTCTTTTTTAAAGTTTGAATAATGTATATCTATTAATGGTTTTTAAAACATGGTGATTTTTTTTGTTTGTTTGTAGACCTGGTGGGAGGACAGCATCTCCCGTGGGAAGCTGCAGAGTGACTCTGGAGCAGCAGCAGCGGAGGTCTCCAGGGATAACGGCTACCGAGGGTGCCTGGGTCTGAGGTGAGCAGCCCCCGCAGCCCCCGCTTCAGGACCCACTGCAGGATTTTCCTTCGCCACATCTGAGCTATCTATTTGTGCTTTCCCTGCCTGCATGGCAGAGGCACAACTTTTCTGCAGGGCATCGGATCTGTTTGTATGCAAAGTGCTGGGCAGGGACTTGCTCTGTAAGGCACAGACTTTCCTACTGCTATTTTAGTTCAGATTTTCCTCTTATTCTCGAGCGAACCAGATTTACTGCTTGCAGAAACAATATTGGCTCAACTTGCAAAATGTCAGCGTCGAGCTAACTGGGTAATATCTGCTGAGGAGGTGATGGGAGGGGGCTGCGCTGGACGAAGCCGGAGGAGCGGTGGGCTGCGTGCGGCGGGGGGGCACAGCTTCGGCCGTTGTACCCACCCTGCCTTCCGTGGCAACAAAATCAAACCTGTTTTCAGAAGACAAGCAAGAATATGGGCAGAGGGATGGTGTGATGAGATGCAAAAGCCAACACAACAGCACCGGTACCCCCGAGCTGCATCCCCCCAGCAACGACCCCTGTGCTCCCCGGGGGAAAGGCACAGCAGCATCCTGCTCCCAGTTTCAGTATTTGGAGGATTTTTTCCCCAGTTTCTAGCAATTCCTCTTTTCTGCCACTCTGCCTCTCTGGAGTTTTTGCTGACAGGACAGAATGCTGCTAGCAAACACATTATTCATTGTGATTGAGTGCCTAGTAATTACTTTATATATTTTTTCAATTCTCAAATTAAAACCATTTACTAGTAGGAACAGATGTTAAACTCAGGACTCTTGTTGATTGTTAGTGTGACACACACATGAAATGTTTTAAACGAGAAGGCTGATTGAATTTTAAATATGCTGATCACACTGGTGGAATTGAAAATAATTGAAACTGGGAATAACTGAAATGTTTCCAAGAAGAGAAGACAGAGGTGGGGTTGTTTTTCAAACTCCTGATTGCATAAATCATGTGAAATTCTGCAGACTAAACACAACAATCTACTGCGTCTTAGAGTACCAAACATGAGGCTTGCGTGGTTGTTACTTCAAAATGGCAGGTGAAAAGAATTAAAAAAATAAAGCAAAATCTATTTTCAAATCAATACTTCAGGTATTATCCACACACTTGTAGGAGCTTGATTTTTTTGTTTTGTTTTGTTTGCTTATTCAGTAAAATTACCTTTATCAGGAAATCTGGCATTATTGCTTATGGAGGGATTAGTGCCCATCATGAAGGCTGAGCAGATCTCTTGCAGTCTCTTTGCCTGTAGAAAGCCCCAGCTCACTCTCCCAAACTGGAGAAGGTGATGATTTCACTCTGCAAGCGTTGGTGGTAAGAAGAAATGGGCAAATTATTCCAAAACCCCAACTGAGGATCCAAATCTCCAGGCTGAAGGTAAGGGCAACCTATCACTGCTAAAATAAGGAAGATTTTTTTTTTTTTTTTACTTCTGTGGACAAATTTGCCTGTGCATGTATTTTGCATAAGAAAATCAAAACCCCGTCAATGTATTTATGAGAAAAATGTCTATTTTAATCACAATGGAAGATTTTGCAGCTTTACATTTTCTAGTGACCCTAATGCTTTGAAACCTTTCTGCTGGACAGGTGGCATCTCTGCGATGCTCCTGGGGAGTGAGATATGGGTTCTGCTCCCATGCTTGTCCTGAAGCCGCTGGGGGTCTGGCATGAAGTCTGCAATATTGGTTCCACCAACCTATAAAGCGGGTTATTTTCCAACTCTGCAAAGGTACTGAGAGACTTAATTACTGTCTGCAGAACACTTTCCTATAGTTGAATGAGAGAAGATGCATGTCTTGTACGCAGAGCTTTTTTTTTTTCGTAAGCTGACTTTGCAGGATTTATTGCATACAAGGAATGAAAATTTGAGTTTGGAAAGTAATACAGTAACAATTGCAATTAACCTCCACAACCCCCACGTAACCCCCAGGTGTTGGGTTTAAATCACACTGCTTTTAATTAAGTTTAGTGGCCAAGTACTGCTTGTTCTAAAGCATTTTACTGGCACTTCTTCTGCAACAAAATGCTTTAAAGCCTGACTGTTGTGCCAGCTTGACCCCATGTGAGCTAACGCCAAAAGGTAACAACATAGGAGAGGAAATACAGGTCGAAAAAGCAGTTACTGAGCAGGTACAACTGCTATTTGTTACAAAACACTTTGGTATATATGTACTTTCCTCTTACGTCTGACATAATTTACAGACTTATAACACTTGCTGAACTTCTCAAAATGAGAAAACTCCCACTGAGACAGTAAATTGTTGTTGCATTGAATGATCCTTGACAATCTATTGTCACAATACGTGCCACATTAAAACAGTCTGGCACCGATACTGGAGAAAGTCTTCTGACGTACGTCGTCTTCTGGGGCTGTCATGCTTTTATTGTGTTCATGATCCATGGAGGAAAGGTTGCTAATAGCAGACATCATTGACCCACTGGTGGTAATTGCTGTGAAAACATTATTCAAGCTTATTATGTTAATGACAGAAGGATGAGGCACTTCCTAAAAAGTTAGTATGGCATCACCAGAGATGCTTTATTTATTTAACTGATTGATCATTTAAAGGTTTATAAAACGCCTTCTCTGTATAATAACACTGCATAATCATGTACATACAAATTAAACAATCCACAAAGCTAAAGGCAGAATGGTTGTTGAAGATCTGATTTTCATGTAAAAACTCAAGACTTTTATGGGCTTATTTACATAACAAGTCATGGTCTAGTCTCCTTTACCAGTGTCAGCCCGCCACGGAGCTGGCTTCAGCTGTAAATTTTTACGGTTTGGAGCTAGTGGAATACAAGAGAATGGTTCGCATATTTTAGTGATTTGAAATACTTTTTTTATTGAAGAAAACAGTGTAATTTTCTTCCAGCAGAATGATTTCTTCCCTAAAAATGCGATGCTTGCACACTTTCCCAGGGCAAAGTTATGGCTTTTCTCCTTCCAGTTAATGCCTGCAGACTGCCTCCTCCGTATGTATTCTCCTTTCTACCAGGAACAAATCTACTGCAAACTCTAGGTCTGAGCATCCCTGATCCCCTGGAGCCGGGGGAAAGTATAGCTCACACTGCTCTCTGACTGGTTAAACCAAAGTAGATAAAAAGATCTTTACATAGACAAGATGTAGGATAGGCGTGTCCTCCAGCTGGAGAAGCGCAGCAGAAATAGTCAAACTATTTCTCAGTATAAATGGTCTAACCAAGGGATCTGGAGGGTCTCTCCCAAATTTGATGACAATGATCTCTAAACCAGACATGGCTGATCCAGCGAGGAAATTGCGGAGTGGAAGCTATGACCCAAAGCCTGGAGGCTGATGCAGTTCTGTCAGCAGAGCAGGAGAGGTGACTAAGAGCAAAACGAAGGCCAAGGCTACCCTGCTCTTGCTTCTGGCTTAGCCCTCCGTATTTCCTCCAGGCTCAGCCTTCAGGCCCTCAGATCTCCTCGTTTCACAATGACTTGACTTGCCATCAAAGGACAGTTATAGCAATTCCATTTGTATCATCTTAGACTCATTTGACTGCAACCAGAGAGCTCTAGAAATGGATTAATTGATTTTCATGTTCAGAAGAGGCCATTCCCCATTTAACCTATGTATCTGTTGCTACAGATTTTCACATCTTTTCAATCTATTTATGTGTTCGACAGATCTGACAAAATGTCTAAAACCAAACAGATCTGAAGCATTTATTTTCTCTTTCCTATCTTTACTGCCCCATCTAGTGCAGAAACATGCCTGCTTCCTTTTGCTTTGCAACTTAATGCAATTTTTGCATTTGCAGCCCATACCAAGCTGCATAGAGGATATAACAAAATGCTGCAACATTTGACAAGTTTTTGAACAGCGTGGCCAAAACTTACATTTGTGTCAGCCTGTATTAAATCAGTCCTGCACTTTTTTTTAGCAGTTATGACTTTGAACTTCTACATGAAACAGAAACACCAACCCTTTACAGATGAAGTACATAAATAAACCTTTGCTTCAACAGCCTTTAGAAAAAACAGTGCTTTATGGCAAAAAGTCCCTCACCACACTCCTCTCTCATATATTAGAAAAAAGGAAAAAACAGATGTTTGCTGTGTATTCAACGGCTGGAAGAGAAAGCAGGTTTACTACCTTATTTTCCATCTTATTTTTTACTGGGTAGTTCAAATCAGAATGAAAAAAAAAAAAACCAAAACAGAAGTTAATGTTTTGACATACCTCAGTTCTTGCCACCTTCCCAGCATCTGTGTTACTTAATAAAAAATCAATCATCAGATGGACGGATGAGTTTTCATGGCTCTTTTTGGTCTACAGGCCGCAGGGGGCAACATCTGTTTCTCCTCATCCTTTTCCCCCCTCGAACAGGAAATTAAATACAAATTACTAAATTAAAGTAACCTGAGGAATTAATTTAATTAAAAATAAGAAAGTTCAGGCTTGAGTCTCTTTGCTCCTGTCCTTCTGAAGGTTATGCTGCTGGAGCTGAGCCGGTGGGAGCGCGGTCCCCTTTGCGACTGTGCTCATCGCCGCCACTCTGACGGAGCGTGCGGTCGGGTGCACGTCTGCATCTCCAAAGCTATTCCAGCGCTGTCAGCTGCTATTGATTAAACTGTATTTGATATTGCTATTGGTGGCTGATTGGTGCCAATCAACTTCATTGCTGGCTTTGAAAACTCAGTGGTATGGTTGCAGCTTCCCCAACCGGTCCGTTGCATGAATACTGATAAAGTACCCTCGGCTTAGGCGAGAGTCATTAGAAGCCAGCTGAAATGTTAGTAATTCAAGTATTTCTGGCGAGAGTTCGCTGTTCTGAGCATCCCTGTGTGAGCATCTGATTCTGATATTCTGAGCACACAAATCATCTTTCTGGATAGAAATTCAATAGCTCTCCCCAGAACTACCTGTTAAAACTCAGACAGTAGATTAAATATTTACTTGTTCCTTCTCAGGTACTTCTGGTTCGCCAGGAGAATTTAAAGTGCTATTAAACGCTGTGGAGCGGCTGGGCAGTAGCAGGAAAAGCGCCCGGGGCTGGCGCTGGGGGCACGGTGGTGGTGGTGCTGGTGGTGCTGGTGGTGGTGCTGGTGGTGCTGGTGGTGGTGGTCCTCAGCGAAGCCCCACGGGGTCCAGGCACCCGCGCTCACAAAGCCACCCTCCCGCACTCTTTGCACTTCGACATTGTAGATCCTGCATAAACCTTGCCTGGGCTTTGACACCACAGCCTGTGGAAGTCCAGAAGATCTGCTACGAGCTGATTCAGCAAAGTGATGAAGCCCGTATCTAAATTCCCCTTAAAAATCACTGCAAGGTGAACAAGTGCTTAGAGTTTAGGAGAGTATGTGGTTTTGAGTACGAGTGGGTTTACGTTTGGGTGTGGAGTTACACCTTGGGCTGAAGTGCTTTGAATCAGAGCCTGAATTAGGTCTCCTCTGGTTAGTTTTTATAGACACGAGATAGGGGCAGTGTGCTGGCAACTGAACTAGTAATTTTGCTATTTAAAAATCAAATGAACTAGGATGCCAGTCTCTCATGCTTTTCCCCACCTTATTCTTAAGTAATATCTGTGCAACCATTGAATATTTTGTTCTATTTTGTTTCATTAGAAACTGATGTGGCCAAAATAATTCTGTTTTTACTGTTGGTGCCCAGCTAATGTTTCCTTTTATTTCATTATTCATTCCATTCACTTGGCCTAAAATTGATGCTTGATTGTCTTGTAAACTACTTTTCAAATGCACTTCTAAACTGCAAAAATATAGGAGCGGTTGGTACAATATATTCCAGTAGCGTTAGGCCAAATGACAAGATACAGTGGATGTTAATAAGGTCAGGCTTTCAGTGGTAACCCACCTGAGTGAGGCTTTTTTGTGTGACTTGTAAAGGTGGATTATAAACACATCCAGCAACAGTTAAAAAAGCAATTTAGACACAATGATCTTATTTCACTCAACCATATGGACTTTATATCTCTCACATCCTTTATTCCATGTACAGTTTTTTTCTCTCTTGAATGGCTGCTTGCTGTAACAGCTGTGCACTGTACAGAAAAGCCTGAAATCTGAACTAGACAGAACACTGATCTTGTATTTGCAAATAGATATGAATTTATTGCAGGAGCGGGGGATAACTGTTTCGAGTTTTGCAAGCTTCTCTCTGCTTTGGAAATGACTGGCAGAAGGTCAGTGAATATGTGGAGAGGTAATATAAGAGAACTTTGGCAGATTTGCTTTGCAACTCATACTTTTTATGTATTCAATTTCATAAAAGACAGAAAAAGGAACTTCAGTGCAATTTACTTTGGAAGTTAATTGGAGAAGACATTCAAGTCTTAAGTAAATCAGCTCTATATCATTTGACACACAACATTACTTCAATTAGTATGACTTTCACCATTATCTAGACGGAGGAAAAGATGTACCATGCTAATCAGAATATTAAAGTGACACTAGCATTTATATATAATGAATATTTACTTAACAAATGAATGCATGATAAATGAGATTGGTCTAGGAATCTTTCTCAGTAGAAAAGACAGATGTGGATTTTTCCCCCCTCAGGAAATTCTTTCTTGAGCCTAATCCACTTATCAAATTTCCAGTGCATCTTAAGCTGATACCTCCGTCCCCCCACAGAGCAGCTCATGTCACAGCTTGTACAGGGTTTTCTGCACATATGGGAGTCGTATGCAATTTTCTGAATGGCCCACGAGGCTGAAAGCTATTTTAAGGCAGCTCTTTTACACGTGTTTCTACGCCAGTTGACCCAACCACAGATAATGGGTCCAAATCTGAAGCATGAAGCCCCATATTCAACCCAATTTTCACAGTCAGAGCACTGTGGTCACAGGGTCCATGGGTTAACGTGTGGACTATCTAAAGCTGAACAAGTTCCAGGTCCAATGTCAGTACAGACGTGCTTAGGGTTGTGGACATACATCTTCTCTAATGCTCTCCCAGTAAGACTCATGGACTCTTCAGTGTGTTCCCTCGTGGTTATTTCTGGATCACGCAGGCAAAGCACAGCTGGACAGCCGTATGTAAGCCTCGGTGCACAGTAACAGAGGTATCCACCATCCTCCGGAGTGTGTGCAGTTGTAGGCTTTTCTCTGAGTTTTGTTTGGTTGAGTTTTTTGGGGAAGAGGCACATTTTCACACCCAGAAGAATAATGAGATTAAAATTAGCCTCTGTTTCCTATATAAAGCATGTTGACAAATGCTGACCTGGAGCTCCACATTGAGACGTGCACTGAACTTTACTTTGAAAACTCACGGCCAGAGTTAAAGAAGTGAATTTGTGCACGTTTCCTCCATCTGCTTCTGTGGTAACCGCCTGGAGAAGGACACGCAGGCTCTTCCCATCCACCAGGTAAAGGGTAGGGAATATACAGGGATTGGCTCCTTGGTGCTGAAAGCCCCAGGAATTTTTAATAACATATAGTCTAGGATGGAATAATCTTCAGGAGGTAAAAGAAGAGTCTTTTTAGCAGCTCATTGCTGAGTATAGCAGTGAAGTATAACCAGGGGCTCTTGTCCATAATGGTACATCGGGGTTACAACTTCCAAGATTTCAGCACTTCTTGGACATCACAGGCCCTTGTGCTCCATGTTTAAGATGCGGTTAGCTCCAATGTTGGTGTACAGCAATTCGAATATACAGTAACCTTGTACTAGCATTGTCACGATCATTTCTTGGCCATCCATCACACCAGTATCTCAGCATCCTTATGTAGAGCAAGTGACACCTTCCAGCAGCAAAGGAACTTTGATCGCATCTTATCTAGAGCTCAGCATGGAGGTTAGCTCTCCAATAGCTCTGTCTGGAAGGGTAAATCAGGTGTTTTTGCTGGATTTTTCCACCACATATACAAAATCTTGGGAGGAGATTTTGTTGCATAGGTGATGGGCGGTGTGGCTCCTGTGTTGATTTATTTTGCTTTATTTCATGCTGTTCAAGTTTGTTCTTCCCAAAGCCTTTAATCTTCCCGGAGGGAAGATGTTGATGCAAAGTTGAAAGCGTTGAAACAAACCATCCATACACTCAGTGCCCCTCGCTGGGAATTGCCCCAGACTCTAAAAAGAAGAAAAGGGGGATTCTAAGAGCCCATGATTGCTAGTGAAAGTACAGATACAACACTCGCTCTTCCCAATGAACCTGCCGTGGATCTCCCAGCAGTTTCACCTACAGCAAGCACACGGATGATGCAGCCCCGTGCTTGTGCCGGGGGCTGGCTCTCTTTCCCACCAAGACGGATAAACTGTGCTCATAACCAAACTCCTGCACATTAATATTACCTTGTTGACTTCTCCTACAACAGAGGAAGTCAGCAACTGCAAAATCGAGTAGCATGCGAGGCTCATTTTCTTGGAGTGTGCGATGACCATTGACAGGTTTTGTATGTATGACTGACACAGTAGATTAACTTACAATAAAAATGCAACTTTCACATAAATGACATCAGGAGATATCTTTAGTGCTATGCTCATCTGCCTGAAGGGACAATGTGATTTTCTATTACTGCTAAGATGCACAATAGCATTGCTCGGCTGATTTGGTTTTATTTTTATATTGTGCTGCCGGTTCAATTACAAATATAGACAAGTGGCATCAATGGCAATAAAGCATCCATCCTCCAAAACCCAGGTTCCTCTACCATTCAAACAGTGAGGGCACCTAAGAAATCATTGGGCACTTCTGAAAATGTGGTATCATTGTAACATTGAAAAAGGTAGGTGTTTGGATTGACACGTTCCCTTAAATGCATTGTTTTACCCAAGTGAAAATGTATTTGTTGATCTTTTATAGCACCTTTCAGATCTGGAATAGGCATGTCACATCTATGGCAAGAGTAGATTTATTTCTCAAGAACGTCCCTTTCTGTCACTTCTATTTGCCTGGTTTGTTGAGTTTACAAACCTTTGGAAAAAAATCGCAGTTTGCACATACTCAGCTAAGATATTTAAGATTTTTTAGAAGTCATATTAATCCAGGTTTTTGCCTACACTGGGCAGGCTGTGGCTTGGGACACTCCCTGCAATTGCATCTCTGACAGCAATGTGTATGCAAGGAAGGCTGTATGATGAAGTTTCTTGATTTTTTTTTAGGGCTTGATATTGTGACCTTAGTGATACTCTTTTAGCACAGCTTCTGCCTTTGGATGTGCGTGGGGCTGAAATTGTGTTTCCTTTGCCACACGTAGAAGTGACCTAACTTCCACGCGCTGTCTTACCCTTTTTATTAACGTTATCTTGCCACAGAACAGGGGGTGAATGCGAGAAGAGTCGAGCGCAAGTTGATTCACCTGCTATCTTATTGTCTGCAGTACATAAATCTTGAAAAGTGTGCTTTGAATGGGAAAGGATACCGACTTAATGATACATTTACTCTAACTACAGCTGGGCGTGCGTGGAATCCTAATGTGCGCTGCAGACTCTTCATTGTAACAGATGTTGCTTTCTGCTTATAAAGTAAGTTTATTGCATTAGCTGCCTGTAAGCAGTTTACTCTCTAGAAGATTCATAAAGTAAATTAAAATTATCTAATTATTTGTTATCTAATTTAATAGAGAGATGGTCTTGATCTTTAGATATTACACATATATTATTATATTACAAGCCTGTATGGCAGAGGTCCCTTTCTGAGCTCTGAACAGCTACTGAACATGAAGAGAAACTTCTACTCCCCACAGCCACATCTAGGGATTGGCTGCAATAGCCTTACCAGGGAGAACTCACTGGACTATGACTTTTATTTATAGATATTTTTCTGCGGATGCCTGTCCCTCTGCCCGTTCACCCGTCTCCTAGCAGAGTCCTGCTGCTCGCGGCAGCTCGCTCGGCGGTCGAGAGCCCCGCTCTGCTGCGACGTCTCTGACCCGTCCCTTCTCACGAGGTTTCTCTTCTGCCAGGTTCCCGCAGAGACGTTGGGGCACGGAGCACACAGGAACGCTCCAACCAGACCACAGCGGTTCATAAGCTTAGCTGATGGCCAAAACAGTGTTTATTATTTACTAATCCTTAGTTAATTCTCCTCTCCCTAACTGACCATTTTGCTTCCGGACCTGAAAAAGTGAGACCTCCCTCCTGCCCTCTGAGCTCCTGGCTTTTTTGCTAGCATCTTTGACCTCGGTCTCGCAGGCTCTTGAGTTGGGGTGAAAGAGGCTGGGTCCATCATTCGGGATTGCTCCGGCCCATTGCCTCGTGCTTCGCGTTCAGCGCGGGGTGAGAGGGGGGCTTGGTTTGGAGCAGGAGGTCCCACGCGCTTGAAGGGGAGAACAAATGAGCCCTCATTCTATTGTAATGCTGATACGTACATTTTATCCTGTAATTTTCTGAGTCATTATGACAAATTGCTCCTGCTGATATCACTCATTTCCCCACAGATCTCTTAACTCCCAAGTCAGCGTGTAGCAAGCTGCAAATGGTATTTCAAAATGAAAAATCACAGGTGTTTTCTGGATGTCATCCAAAGAAAGGAGCGCAGATTTCAGGCAGAAATCAAATCAGACAACATGGAAAGATCCCCCCGAACATCTCAGACAGTCAACAGATGGTAGTTGTGCCATTAAGAGTCAGCCTTCTCACCTGGGAAACTCATGGCCATGAGCAGCAAAAGTGTACGTTTAAATTAAGTCTTCTATAAAAAGCTTTTAATAAGGAAGGGCTGAAACAGCAGTAATGCCATGCCACAGACTTCGGTGCTGTAGGAGAAACAGGGGAAAAAACATCCTTTGCTGCATACCGTGTCCTGACTGCTAAATGTAGTGAAAGTCCACATCATCTTCAGAGCGCCACTTGATTCTATATATTATATAAATATATATATATTTAAAAAAAATATATATATACACATTTTGCTTCTTTGCACTTATTCTTCGTGCTTTGGATAGAGATGCCCTATTGTTTTCCAGTGGAAGGAACGTGTGTATGTGTTCTCTGCTGTTACTAGACCACAGTAATGGCTTTAGCTGGCATGTCATAGAGGACCATCCTGGAAAGGATCTTTTGAGACGATGTTATCGCAGCCCAGATTAGCTATTTAGGGAAGAAATTGTTTGGTGATAATTTTAGGTTTTGTTGCAATTTAGAGTTTTTTTATGGTTTTGTGTTTTGCAGGAAGCACTGTAATAAAGTAGTAACAGCACCTTCATGTAGTTAATAATTGTCTTGTCTTTACTAGTTTATTCTATTCTGTGCCTGATTTGCTCAAGATGTTGGGGAAGTCCTATATCTTTTCCTTATCCCTCTCTCCACCTGACAACCACATTAATACATGTTATTTAAAAAGAAGATACCAAACCCTTAGCAGGATTCTTTATGTCTTTGCTTAAGCCTGCTGGATAAATATAATTTATGTAGTCTTCATTGACACTATCTATTTCTGATGATGGAGAAATGAATAATGCAGTTACGAGAGAGCCTTACTCTTGGATTACCTGTAACTCTGAGTGAGTACATACATGTTACTCTGTGCCGGACCTGTCGGAGTATGCCCAGGGCTGATGTAAACAAAAATTCATTTCTGAAACTGAAGATATGAATGTTCAGGTAGATGCTTGTTGATTATCCAGCCTCTCCTTTCTGAAAACATGAGAATGTACAAATTTATAAATAGCACTTATCATCGCCAAAATGTAGCTACTCGTAAAAGCACATAAAATTCCAAAATTTATACAAAATTGCAGAAATAAATCATGGGAGGTTTGTATTAGAAAAATAGAATAAAAAAAATTATTTTAATAAGGATTAGTTTAAGTTGAAGTGCAGATTTTCCTTTTGCTGTTTCTTTTTCTCTGCAGTGACTACAGTTGAATTCCTGAGATACATGTGTTAGTTGTGAAAACACTGTCACAAGGTGTCTCGGCTTTAATACTGCAAGAAATACAAATCCTACATCTGTAGGAGAACACTTTGTGTCTGGCTCGGCAAAAATAGCTGCAGGGAAGCTATGGTGCTGGGTTTTAATGATGTACTGTGTTGTTAATGATAACTACTTAATATTTTACTTGTATATTCCTTTGGGCTCATATAAACAGCAGCTCTCCTAAGCACTGCAGAAAGACGCAAAATGATAAATTAAGCTAGGTCAAAGAGGAGAAATTATTTTAAATGAATACAAACTTCTAATTTGTCTGGACATTTAATGAATTGAAACGCCAAAGTTGCTAGAGATGACAGCATTGTAAATCCTATTTATCTCTACTAAAATTTCCTTATTTTTTCCCCACTCCTTCGTGCACTCATACATCAAGTCAATGTAGTGAGACTTGCTCTGCTGAAGTGGAACCAGAAGTCAAATTTTGCACTCCTAGGGTACCCATGGGGCCACCTTTGGGTAACTGGTCCATACTGGGATTGTGCGGACCAAACCTGCCAGGGCATGGTAGGGTGCGGTGTAATCTGTATGTGTGGCACTTCCAGTTACCATAGTATTTGCTGGATTCATTTATATTTACATATGGCTATTCTTAACTAGCGATCTTGGACTGCCCCTCAAAGGTTATGACTACATGTAACCCCAAGCTATGCCATACAACCACAATCCAGTCTTTCCCTCTGGAGTAAAGGTACAAGAAGAATAATTTCTTGACATTTTTGTCATCACAGGATGTTTTTTGCACAGTCCTAATAGTAACAGTTAATGCATGTCACATCATACATGACTTCTGTGGTCTACCAATATATGGCAGAGGCTGCTGCCTTGCCCTGTCATTAAATAATTAAATGATGTGATGGCACAAACAAAAATGTAGTAAATAAAATGGGACAAATGATTAAATAACTTAAAATTCACCCACTAAGACATTAAAAATATTAGTTTGTGAATATTTATTATGGGAAGGATGAGTTTAATGAAGATTTAAACATCATCGTCACTGAACTGATGCTGCTTAGCTAAAGTATCTGCCGGATACTTACCGCAGGAAGATGAAATTGCATGCCCCATGTAGTGACCATAAAGCATCTTAAAAAAAGAAAACAGCATGCTGGTTTAAACTTATGGTTCTGCAGTTAATTACAAATTGGTGCTGCAGCTGATGAACTCTGGACTCAGCAGCACAGTCCATGAGCTGATTCACTCCCAGGCCAGGCAGGGCGCAGGGGCACACTGACACCCTCCAGGACGTTTGCTTCACATCCAAGTAGGGATTTACTGATCCTGCAGTACCTTATCTTCAAAGGAAATTAAGGGCATAAATCCCCGTATGCTGGATTGAAGCCATTAGCGATCAGATTATTAATACTGCTAACAGCCATCTTGAGGATTGCAGGTAGAAATGTTTTTTCTTTTTTTTTTCCATTTTGAAAATGGCTTCGCCTTCTCCAATAACTGAAATATTGCCAAATCCAGTATTCCTATTGATTGTTTCATATTCAGAAGACCATTGCTCCTTCCAATTATTTTTTATGCCAGTAGCCAGTCAGGGCGCTGATCCTTTTTGTTCTGGATGCTGCACAGTGAAAGGAAAGCAGCTTGCTGCCATGAAATATTGCCCAGCGAGGCAGAAGGTGGAAAGACATCTGCGCTTCATACACGGAGCAGTCGGAGTGGCAGATGCCAATCCTGCAATGAGCTCCATTACTGCTCCTTGTTTCCAGCTTCACTTTTTCATGTGCCCGTAGCAGGGATGAACATCTCCCAGGCAGGTCCCGTGCACATTTTGCAGCAGGGGTACGTCCCCGTCCCTCCTCCCACCCCACCGAAGTCACTCCATGAGGTGGCATTAACTCACGTCACCCCTGCCATCTATCTCGTCATGGGATCCCATCCTGAACCCAAGCAGAAAAGGGATCTCATGGACATTTCTCATGTTTAGCGCGTGTGTGTGGGACACACACCTGCAGTTCTTTCTTCGCTCAGTTGCCCGTGGGAACTCTCCTGCTCTAACTCCTGCGAGGCTGAAACCTCCATCATGTGTTGAGTTTCATCCTGCAAAACTTTGCTGTCTTCCATGAATTTTTCTGGCACTGATTGAATCTCAAGAGCAAAAGTAAATACATAAGGGGAAAAAAAAAAAACGGGTTTTGCTGTAGAAGCTTGCTGGAAATGATGAATTAATTATGTCCTGATCTGTTAAAGGACTCTAGTAATGTTGTACTCTTACAGTTCTTGGCTTTCTTCTTCCATCCAGCACAGCTCCAGTAATCAGATGGTGTCCTGTCCCTGTCACCTGGAAAAGCCCCCCCTACACCCCCGGGGGAATGGTGTGGCTCTGTCACCCCCGGAGCGGCCGTGCTCGCTGGTGACACATGCCGAGCCGGACCCCAGGCTCGACCCTCGCTGCCGGCGCTGCCTCCACGTGCCGGCGAGCTCAGACCCACCGTTGGGTGCTGCCAACATGTTAGACCCTTTCTGTTACAGCAGGACCCTCTTCCACCTCACGCAACCAAGCAAACGATGCCGGTAAGGAGTGGGCGGCCGGCGACGGGCTGTGGTTTTGCTGCAGAGACAAAGCACACGACGTCCCAGGCTGGCAGAGCCTCAGCTGCGTCCAAAAATCCCGGCGGCTGAGGCTCCCGTGCTCCTTCAGGTGCCAACTCCGGACACAGCGGACAGCTCGCTACAGCCATTCATAAAGTTCGTCTAACAAATATTTTTCCCTCTGACAGGAGAAAGGACAGCAAATCCTTGAAGATGCCATATTCACTTTATTGAAGGTCTGGAAACCGGCAGCCTGTACCCGGGGCTTTTTTTGGCACTGAGTTTTCAGCAATCTCATGGCACGCTCTGGACCATCCCAGCCTTCCCGAGGAGGTGTGAAAGTGAGCGTAAATCTTCCCGGCTATCACTCGCCCATCGATCGCGAGGTGCTTGGCAGCGATCTGAACGGTTTTGTGAACAATGTGTGCTACACAACCGGCATCCATTAGCTGCCTCTCTCCTGCAACACCACAAATACATTATTCGCCCCTAGTGACCGTCTCCTTCCAGGCTTGCATTACCACCATTGCCACTACAGCCCCTAATTTATTGGTCAGGGTGTGCTTTTCAACGATATTTACAGCCTGGCTTAATAGCGTGTCTGCATTTTGTTTGCTGCAGATGATAATTCAGGGATTTGTTTGGCTGACTTAAAGAAACACTTTGAAACAACTGCCAGTGGGTTTGATTTTATTGCAGGAAGGATTTCAATAAACACAAATTTAACATAGCCTGTATGATCACTCGATGTTTTGTGAAGACCATATCAGCCTCCACCCTGCTTTGGTGATGTTTTGAAGGGACGTTTGACACAAACCTGATTATAGCTCCCCAAAACCTGTACCTTATCTAGAGTCCATTTTCTCTGATACTGTGGCCACTGGACTCTGCGCCAGGAGACCTTTTCCTGGTGCTCTCACTCATAAGGTGTCAGTAGAAGTCGCTAATCAACGTAAGGCTGGTTATAAAAATCTAGCTTACAGCAATCAGCAGACTCTTGGCTTATTGGAGGGACAGTGGCCAGTTTTTAAGAGTGCTGTACTCTTACTTTCAATATAATGCCAGGTAGGTGCATCTGCTAATTGTACTTCCCCCCCCTGTAATGATAACATGGATCAGTTTTTTTCCTGGTCTTGCCTGGGAAAGGCAGGTCCTGCAAAGCGGCTGGAGTCCCGCAGCTCCCATCGCATCCGAGGAAACCACGAGTGAGCAGCAAGAGCTGGGAGTCAGCCTGTGGTTGAAACTGCAGTAATTAGAAATAGCACCTTCTCTGTTGCCCTTAGTCCTCCCACGCTTGCCAAAACCATCCTGCCTGGATTAAAATGCCTTCCAGTGTGTCTGGAGAACTAGTGGCTGACCTGCTAGTGGATGAAGTGTTGTGCCACTTGCACGACGGCTATTACTGCTGAACATTTTTTTCCCAGCTAACTTCCAAGTGTTGTCGCATACTGATGCCAGAGCAGCAGTTTCAGGGTGTTTATTAGAGCATCCCTGTGTATCCCAGGCCCCTGAGCCCCCGGGGCCTCTAACAAGTGAAGCTGCGTTCGTTGACCGTAACACAAATTGACTGCTACTTGTGCTGATGTTTTCAGCATAATTCATTGCGGCTTGAACATGTTGACTATCTGCATAATTTCTCCTTGAATAATTTTACTGCCATATGGGATACTGCAGACCTTGAGCTGCAGGCTCTGCCTATAACCCCTCCGTGCATTAACGAGTCTCACTCAACGAGCGGTGCACAGCAACCTCCTCATCCTTTGGACTAAGCCCATGGTTTCTGCTGAATCTCCGGTGCAATGTTGTCCAGCTGATGTGGTTGCACGAGGGATGGTTTGCTAACACCCATCCTGTTACGAGAAGCGCTCATGAGTGGCGATGGTCTTGCTGACAGAGCCCCTGCGCACCCACGGGCTGCACCGCTCCAGGGATGTCAGGGTGAAAGGAGTTTTTAGGGTACAGAGAGGATTTTAGCCTCCAAAGCTGTAAGTAAGAAGTCGGGTGTTTTCATCAGCACTGATTTGAGCTTCTAAAGTAAAAGAGTGTTCAAGAAAAATGACCAGCTTAGCCTTGCTACACAGGAAAGCCTAAAAAATTCTTCAGAAAGTTCCTGTCCTTTACCATTTAGCCTTAATGCAAAGCATAACCTCTAGCAGTATATGCTGCAGTTAATATTGTTGACAAGCTAGGATGTCTTTCAGTGCAGACTTCATGTCTTAATTAAATGGAATTTGTTTCAGCAAATAATGCTTGTCAGAAGTGGGGGTTTTTTTTGCCTTAGGACTATTACAAAGATGCTATTAGACGTTTCAATAATCAGCCATCTGTGTCTCAGTGTTGCAATAGCTCCATGTGAAGACAGACTAATTTTTCCCAGGCCAAAATTATAATTATAAATTAAATACACAGACATGGCAGGCTAATCTTAAATATAAACCCACAGAGCCGTAGTACACTGCACGTGAGAAAACCGGGAGCTCACCTATTCCAACCTTATTGCTTTTAGGAGGAGGTCTGCCACCAAATCGATCGGCAGAGGGGCTGGTGCCAGGTACGGTGTCGGCTGTTCATCGGTCTCCCTGCAACACCAAAGACGAAGGCTCCCGGAAAAGTGTGTGGTAAGCTGCACAGCTAACCCAGAAACACAGACTGACGTCTTTGAATCAATCAGCAAGGGCCAAAGGCTGCCCTGACTTACACCCTGCACAATCCCATAAGCCGCTGTAGGATTGCACAAGGCTTGGGCTGAGTTTCGCAGTGCGAATACACTTAGAAAAGGTACGCTGAATTGCAGTCCTGCCTGCGCTGGGCTATGGTACCTTCCTGAAAGAAGTTCATTTCTGCCAGTGATAGGTGACAGATCCCATGCACGCCTCCAGCCCTTCCTGCACCTTCCCACTGGTCCAGTCTGGATGTGCAAGCTGCCAGCTGCAAATATATCATTAAAAACTTGTGCATATAAACAATGCATGCATACACATAGAAATTGCACTCAGCTGCTTTTTTAGGGCGGAGAGGAGCCCTGCTCGTCACTTCAACTGTATTTCAGCTGAATGAATACACCCACAGTTTAAAAAGCCATTGATTGCAGACTTACATCCAGTGCAAAAGGGAGACAGTGTCCTGTCACCAATAATCCTAACAACACCCAAAGGATAAAAGAGGCACTGTCAGCATGAGCTTTTGTTAAGTTTTATTGTAAAATTTGGAGAAAAAGAGCATTTACAGTATCTATAGAGAGCACTTTGTGTGATTCTTTTTTTGCCCCTCCTCTTCTATACTGGGTCACTGCAAATACACTGTGTGAGCTGTACTATATAACACATCAAAGTAAATACAAATGTATTTCAAATGTTGCACACTAATACTGTGTTGGTACAAATCTCTACTAAAGTTGATGTATTAAAAATACTTTCATATATTTTATAAATAAGGGGGAAAATTCACATGTACGAGCATTACAAGAGGAGGCTTTTTCAGGCAAAGCTCATTTTTATTTTTCCATTGCACATTTTCCAGTGTATGTGTTCAGTGCTGAAAACTACTATTAGTCTGTCTTGAGACAAATGAACCTGACTTTTAGCAAGTCTTAAAGGGTAGGGATGTGCTGTTGACACGCTGTAGCTGTGTACGTACAGGACAGAGCACCACTGACACCAGCATGTGAATTAGCCCATCGACGCAGAGGCTCTTCTATCAAGGGGAAAAGAAAAACCACCCCAAGCCCGCCTGCCGAGGTTCCCAAGGCTTTTCCAGCAGGTCTTGTGGGGTTGTCTTGCTTCAGCTGCCGAATAAGCTTTTGTCTGCAGGATGAGAGCAGGATCCCTGTTTTGGCGAGAGTTGGGAGCACACAGAGATTTCAGAGGTTGATGAAGCTGGGGCGGGGGCAATAAGTGGCTGGAAATGCTGTTCAGAGACCAGGGGAGAAAGAAAAAAGGTGAAAAAAACCCCTCAGTTTGGAAAACAGCCCTTGATCAATTAGCAGCGGGCCACTTCATACATTTATCTTAAGGCTTTGCCCATATTATTTGACTCGAGCTGTGCTACATCTACTCTTCGGCTGCCCTACGAGCGGTGGGTGGGAGGAAGGCTTCCCCGCGCCTTCGCCTCCACGGCGGCTCATTGCCGTGGTGGGGTGGGAATTTCCCTCGAGATTCCTGGCGCTATGTCTAGAGTTGTGCTTCGTGGCGGACTTAAAGGACACATTGATGTCCAGGATGAATAAGGAATCCACACGGGCAAATCACAGGCTTGTGTGTCCAAAATATAAAGCTGTAGCAAAAGAGGCAGATATTTGCCTATTAAAATGCAAATGGGTATTAAAATGTTGCTCTCTGCTCTTTGTGATTTAGGTATTGACAAAAGTGGTTGAATTTTGTTTTCTTCAGCCATAGCTTTCAAACTTAATCACAGTTAATCATTAGTTTTCAGTGTCCCCAGTGAAGTTCCGGGAAAGAAATAAAAAAGCTTTTAGCCTGCAGTCTCCCCACCTTTTATTTGGAGAGAATAATAATTTGTTGGGTTATTATTTTTGGCCATATGTTTGCCCAAATATTTGTCCATGAAGAAGGGGCAGGACTTTTGCAAAGTCCTGTGCTTGGGGAATCTTCGTGCCATCAGACGTGAGAACTTGGTGTAGTTAGTACACTTCAGGGATGCTATTAATTTTCCCACGTGCGCTCAGAGCTACCTGTAGTTAGTCTGTTGTAAACTGTGCAAACAGAAAGCATCCAGCAAACTGACTCCAAGTCAAGTCCCTGTTTTAATGGCCTCGCCACCTCCTCACCAGGGTGGACGGCGGTGCCAGGCTCGGTGCTCTGGCACGTGGGGCTGGGCGAAGCCGCCGGAGGGGTGCGGGGAAGGACCAGCCATGGACCACCAGCATATTTAATACACCAACTGCTGCTTTCCTTTCTAAACCTAAACCTTCCCCAAAGCTTTATATTTACATCAATCCTCTTTTTTTTTTGCCTTCCCCCCATTTGATATTCTGCTATACGCTAAGTGTCTGATGGAGCCCCTTTTTAGCTTAATGCAAGACCCTTTAGCTAACTCGGCAGTGGGCTCTGACACGCTTTTCCAGTCTTGCTGGCCACAGTGTGTGACATATCCGTATTTCTTTGGCGGTGGTAGCAATGCCGGGCAGTACTATGCTTTCTGCTCCAGCATTTTTCCTGCCCTATTAGTTTTAGAAATTGCTGGTACCCACTGTGATTTTTGCCAATGATGTGGTCCACATGTGAGGGGAGAAAGGGCAATGCCGTGCCAGGATGTTGTCTACAAACGTGACTGCATCCCCTTTCCCCATTAAAAAATAAAGGCAATTGAAGATATGAAAATTAAAAAAAAAAAAAAAAATCACATAAAGTGTTTTCAGGCTTGAGAAAATGCCTTGCCTTGAGAGAATAAAATCTGCTTAAGAAATCATAAAGAAGCTGATGTATTTACTGGATTGAAATAATTTTACGGAGAGAAAATAGTGAGTAATTTTGGCTATGGGATAAAGATGGCATCCTACGTGCCAATGGTTGGATGCCAGAGTCAGCCAGCTTCAAAGCTGAAGTTGTGTTTAATACAGAGCTGATTTTGTGCTGAGCAAGCTTGGGAATTGGAAAACTGCCGAGGGAGCGGGGCTTGCTGGCACTTGCTGTCTGTGTCAATATGTGGTATCTTCCTGGAGCAGTTCAGCTGTGCTGGGCACAGCAGGGAATTTTACTTGCACTAGGACTAGATGTGCTGATGATCTGGATGAAGAGAACAACCTGAAGCTTAGGTTTCAGGTGGGTATAGACCATTTCAGATCAGCCACTTGAAAGAAAGGGATGCTAGAGAGGGTAATTAATAAGCCAGCAGTTAGCCTCTACTTGTGGTCCGCCAATATTTTTGACACTATATTTTAAAGGAATTGCCTTGGATTCCATGTAAAAATAAGACCGGAGCAAGGCAACACTCCAAATAATACAGATAAATATAATATAGCTGCTCATATTGAATTATCTGCACTACAGGGTGTTCAGGGCTGATGTTTGGAAAATTCTGCATTCTTAACGCTCAGAAGCAGCTTACAGGAGGTCCAGCCTGCACGGTGCAGCTGTGCTAAAACAGATGAGGGTTGAAAGTAGGAAATAATACAGTTTGAAAAAATAAAAATTCCTAGCAGATGCCTTATTACTCTTTTCTAGCTTGGTTGGACCTGCCTAAAGAAAAGAGAGGTGATAGTCCACAATGCCAGCCTGGTCTCCCTGCCTGACCCCACTCAGATCAGGCTTTGCAAGCCCTTGAAGCAAATCCTCTGCAGAAATTATGCACTTTCCTATGCAGAAGCTTCCCTCCACTTTCTGGAAGTCAATTAACATTGAGTTTACTGTGGCCTTAAATAAACCATTAAAAACTCTCCCTCTGCAATACTCCTTGCAGTAAAAAAGAAATCTCTTCAGGTAACGCTCCACTTTTTGCTCTGCCATGATTACAGGGCGGTTGAAGTGCCAGCCATCATTGCACCCTCTTGCTGTAAGGTAAAAAGTAACTGGAAAGCACATGGCTCTTGGGTTGGGCATCCGATGGGGCAGACAGTGATGTGGCCATCAAGCCACACACGGCATCACGCACATGCAACTGTGGGGAGAAACCTTTGCTAATCCAGGAATTTGAGTTTTACTTTTGGAAATGCCAGTGGTCTGACCTTTGTAAATTGGGATGGGCTGCTTGTTTGATTTAGTGCTTGTCTTGTTTACTAGACACAGCTGGCTTTCTGCTCTCTGCTGCGCTTACTGTCTTTATCTGATGGCTTCGGACAAGTGTCAAAGACACCACAGACTGCCAAGGGTTAGAGGCTGAAGTGCTTAATTAAACAAGCCTCTAGGCAGTGGCAATTTGCATGGTAGAAGCACCACAGCAGGGCTCTTTTTTCTTTTCTTTTTTTTTTTTTTTTTTAAAGTTAGTATTGGGAACTGGTTAAAAAAAATAATGACTTTTTTTGGTCGTGTTTTTTGTCTTGCAACAACTACAAGCATTTGGAAAATATGAGCCACAATCCCCCATGTTTCCCAAACTTAAGGTGAGACATGCAAGAGCCTTGTTCACCTTTGAGTTTTGGGCCGCTAGCATGAGTTTTCATCCCTTTTTCAGGAATTTTCTTTTTTCTTACAATGAGGGACAAATGAAATTACAGGAAGGGAAAAAACCCCCAAAGGAGAACAGAGCTTCTTTACTAGCGTAAGTCACCCAAGCATCCTGTGTTAAGGCGCTGAGGGTCGTTAAGAGCACCGCGTGAAGGCACCGGTACGTCTTCCCACCCGGCTGTGCGGGGCCAACCGTACATGCCACTGACCTGAGTTACGGGCATCAATTCGGCTGGTGCGGAGAGTAGATCGGGCCAAGAACATAACAAGTTGCACTGGTCATGCTCAAACCATCCTGCTCTGCCCGTACAGGCTGTAAATCCCCCCTCATCGTACTGGGCAGCCATAGGATTTCAGCATCTAAGGTGTTTTGGCAAATGCTTTGAGCTGGGCTGCAACAGCCAGCTCGCGCTGCATGTAATAAAAAAAATAAATGAATAGTTGCAGCTCTGTATTTGCAGCCCCTTTTATCACATGGACCCAGCTCAGGCTGCAGCTCAGTCCCACCGCTCGGGCACGAGCCCTGAGTCAGCTCCTTTGCATTTTGGGGGCAGCTTGATTTTTACCAGATGTGAGCAGAGGTGAGATTCCTGCCTGCCTACCTCTTTTCTCTGTTTTCAGCCTCATTTAAAAAATCTTCATAGCCTTGCCATTTTATTCTTTATTTTTAGAGATCAGTGTTAAAAAAGAACCCACCCTCTCGTTGGAGGCAGGTTAAAAAAAGGGTGTCGTCTTCTTCCTCTAGCAGATAGCAGCACTACATACCTGTGCTTAGCTGGGAATTTGTCCCATCCTCAACACCAAATATCGTCACACATCTCTTATATAAAAGAAACACACAGGTTTTCCTGGTCTCCAGATGGAGAGATTTCCCTGCGTTTTATTTCAGTCTGCTTCAAAAAGTAACAAGGGGAAAAAAAAAATGAAATAAAAATCTCTTGCTCCAGCGGGGATTGGGCAAAGCAGGCAGCGGCTGGGGGGAGGACATCACGGCGATGCGGCAGGAGGTACCACGTGCCGCAGCACCAGGGTAGAGATGCGCGAAGGGGGAAGGAGGGGTGAAATCCAGAAAGGAGCTCAAAGCATTTGGGGAACAGCAGCTGGTGGTACCTGTCGTGAAAGCGCACGGCTGGCAGTGGAAATGCGTGCGAGGGAGGGCGGAGGGGAGGTTTGCTGGGTTGGGGGGTGAGCTCTTAGGAGCAAGAAGCGGCACTAGAAGAGGAAATTATAACATTGATCTCTGCTTTGTTTGCCATAACCTAACTGTATCGTAGCGGGGTTTCTTTGTTGTTGTTTTTGTTTGGTTAGACCAAGAGAAAATGTGCAAAGCAGTGAGTCAGGCAGTAAATGCAGGTTTCAGATGGGAGGCAGAGTGGGAGTTGTAATCCAGTACGGAAACCAGGCGCTGGATGCTCACCTCGTGGGATGTACTTCATTAGAACAAGCACGATTTACTCCCTGGTTTTCTAAGGGAGAAATTATCCCAGCATGAGGTGGCAAGTCCTCGGATAGGAAATCCCTGGGGTCGAGTGTCCCAGTCCCGGTCCCAGCCCCAGGCATTTGATGAAGAGAAGCAACAGCTATACATGTCACTTAAAATAAAGCCCTGAATGGGGAGGGACAAAGGGGGTCTTAGGGCATGCCCGTATCTTTGACAAATAACCAGGTTATCACGCTCCTGTCAACGCTTACGTCTCCCTCAGCCTCAGTTCCTGCTTTCCTGTTCATTTTGTTGACCTGCTGTAAGGTCATACGGGGAATTAGCTGTTATCTCCTTACAGAATTGAGATCTTGGCCTTTTTATCTGGTTTACGCAGTACCTAGCACACTACCGGGCGCTCTAGTAATTAAGACCTAATCATGGTATAAATCAAGTAAATAAGTACTTGTCAACAGGTCATCAGGACTCACGTGTCTCTCGGGCAACGCCGTGTTCACGGAGGTCAACGCGGCCAAACGGCCCAACTCCTTCAAGGTGGGAGTTTTTCAACAGCCCCCCCCTCGCTAAACCCCTTTTGCAGGGGTGACTGAGCAGCCCGGCTAGTTTCCCATCTCCCACCTATCCCGTGGGCATGCCCACCTCTGCCCACTGACATCTTTTGGGACGTCTGTTGCTTTTTTTGTAGTGGTAAAAAAAAAAAAAATCAAAGTATTAAATGATAAGGATATGTTAATTATTGTCACAGATTCCAAATTAAGGCACTCGTGAGTTTTCTCTCCAATTTGAAAGAAAAGTGGATGGTTTCTCAATAGTCACTGAACTGCATAGTTAAAGATGTTAAGTAAAAACTCTCACTCATTCAGAAAGTGAAAATACTGAGGAAAATACTAAGACAAAACAGTATTTCCATTATACTGCTGTTTAACCTCAACAATGGATGGAAAATGCATCTGATCTTGGGACTAGAGTCTTACTGTGAACCAGGGACTATTTTTCCCATGATTCTAGTATCAGAATACCCAACTCATATATGAGTGTTATAGGATAACTAAATGGTCACTAATTCAATTTAAGTTAATTTCAATTAATCACTGTGATTAATTAATTTATTAGCTAGGAATTAATTGTGATTTGGTGGAGAACATGAAGGGAGCGGGAAAGAAACTGCAAACGAGGAAATGTAGTCTTTTTGACCGAGTTGAAAGGGAAAAATTAGTTGAAACATTTTTTGAGTAGATACAAAATTTCGGTGTCATAAAAAAAATAAAATCAGAGTAACAAATGTGCAGCACTTTAATGTCAGATTTGACTGTCATTGGAACTGTTCACAAGTAGTGTGGACAATCTAAGTTGTACTTCATTTTCTAAGTATGATATATAACCATCAGGATAATTTAGAAAACACATCACCAGAACTTGGGCTGAAGAGGGAAGAAAGGGAACATCTTTGGAAGGTCCAAGTGGGATTTTTCAAGTGAACGTTATTCCAATATTTTGCGACAAACAGGAAGAAGTGAGGTCTGTTACACATCTTTCACAGCCTATATATAAACCAGCCTCAAGAATATGTACCTGAACAGATATATACATTTTTTTTAAATATTCTTAAAAAAGTAATATTTGCTTGATCTATGACACAATGAACGTCTCTACGGGGAAACTTACCATAGGCATAATAAAATATTCAAGAAGTCATAAAAGATAACACGAGAGCAGTGTTTGGCCTTGGTAAAACACATTTAGGATGACTGCAATGTATGGATACAGCTTCGTTCAAGAAAGGAGTTGTGCATATTTAAAGGTACTTACAGAGCTGGTCTTCTCCTTTCCTTGACATGGGTATGTTTCCTAACCAGATGAGTAGAAAATCATGGACACCATGCATTGCTAAAGGAAGGCTATGCCAATCTGTTTCCTACGTCTGTGTTGCAATGATGGGATAGTCGCTTCTAACCCCTATGGCTCATAAGTGAAAAGATGTAGGGTTCAGCCTATGGATGTTGAAGGGCAATTTCAAGGACTCCATGTTTAATGAATTCATAGGATTCAGCTCCCCTTCTTTGTCTGTCTGAACAGATTTTTATATATTTTCTATAGAACCGAAATGGTTTAAATTACTTCAGGTCTACAGCCACGCTAAAATGCTACTCTTTTGGTAAAGTTTAACATTTAAAGCAAAGACTACCAGTGTTAGTCTGCGTCCTTCTCATTTAAAATCCCTCTGTGTGCATCGTGAAATGGGCGACTTTAAGCATCTGTGTTGGAAAATAACTACTCCGCCACTACATATCACTGGATGCGTTCAGCAGCGGCTTTCGTACAAAGTCTGGGCAACAAGGTCATTCGCAAAACGAGCTGGGTCTTTTGAAAGGCTGACGGGTGGCTCCGATGCAACAGATGCTTACCTTCAGAGAGTGTTTTCACCTACCTCAAATCCACGTTTTCAAAGCCCGTTCATGGTGGCAGTGGTGCTCACCTGGTTTGCACCGCTTTGCGAGCCATAGCTGCTCTTGCCCTGATTACTTCATGGTGATGGATATAGAAAGTTACAAAAACGCAACTAGAAAAGTTTTTATATCTTCCAAATGTGCAAATGGATCTGTATTTTTATGGGAACTCAACTGAAATTTCTCAATGCCAGCTGTTGCATTCTAGGGTAATTCAGCTGGTTTTACATGAATCTCTTTGCTCATAACTAAAAGATAATTGACTATAAACAAGTGTACTATAAATGGGAAGAAAAAAAATCACAAAGAAAAATTGTTTCCCGGGATGTCTGGAAAGAAATAGGCAAATTAAGGCTATGACTAGAAAATGAGTGAGTTTTCTATTAAAAATACCCTCTGTCATTGTAGCTATTATTTTATGAAGAACCAAGTGACTTCAGTGCTACTAAATACTTAATGAGAGAAACCAACAATTTCTAGAAGTGTTGCTGCCTCCTATGGGAATAACCGTAACTAATTCTCTGCCCCTGAAGAGCAGATTTTGCATATTGTGCCCAAGCTGACCGCACTCACGAGCTGCTGAAAGACTAATGCCCCCTTCTCGACAAAATTTTTTACAAACACTGACCCCCTGCTCAGTGTTTCCTGGCTTTTACCCACTCTAATGGCCTGGATATTTCATGCCAAATGTCTCAAATACAATCACACAAATATGCATTAGAAGAAGGGGGGGAACCTCATAACATTGCCTTCAGTAGTACCAAGAGCAAAATTAAGTGCAGAAGGAAGCGAGCTGACAGTTACTATTTCTGTTATGCCTCCTTCTGAAATCGCATCTGTGAATCCTCCCAAAGCCATCCTGCAGAGAAAACTGATCAGTTTTCATTAAATCGCGCTCCTAGGTTTCTGCGGCTTGAAAACTGCTCTCTGTTGCTTTGTTTCCCTCATCATCCAAAGTTGAATTTTAACTGCAGTCATTGCTTCTGTAGTCTCTCTGTGTTGGGGTGGGGTAGTCAGCACAGCTAACGGGCAAGGTATACAGGGAAGAAAAGTGATGGCTTGAACATAACATAAAAGCTCCTCAGTATGGAAACTCAAAATCTGTTTTGTTCTACAGAATCACTAGGTTTCGTGGCTTATACGGTATCTCAGTGGAGATATTATTCACTTCCCAGCATTTTCCTCATAACCAGAAATCATACCCCCAAATAAAAAATATCCCTTCAAAACCACTTCCTATTAGCAGAGCATACCTTATATTATAAAACTTGCAAGTAGACCAGTGTTGTACCATGAAGCCTATACAGGGGTTTTTTGTTTTTTCTTTTTTTTTTTTTCCCAGTGTAAAAATATACAATGCTACTGCTCCTTTGTTGCAGCGTAAAGGTCCAACCGGTACTTGCCTGCCAAAGGCTCTACTGCTATTGCCCTTTCATACCTCTCCAACCCAGACCACTGTGTTACCCCTCCTTATACCTGAAACCTCACAGCGTAACGTATTTTGCCTCCCATTTATAACAAACAATGAATCTTTAGCTGGTGTAATGAGATACTGTCCAAATAATCCACTGTCTTTCATAATTCTGTTGTAGTTGCTCCAGGGCCAGTCTTTGGATGTGATAGGGTCCTTTAAATTCTTCAGTACATTCATTTTCCCCGTTGACAGCTCTACAAAAAGCACATCTGTTTGCAAATGTGAAGTAGCATATATATAGTACTGATTGCCTTCAGTGAAAGAGGGTTGAAATGTCAGATCAGATACGTGTATGTTTGTTTGTAAGTCATAAATCAACTTGATTTCCCCTCGGACAGTTAGAGCCTGGACTCTGATCCTGCCACTGTCTTCATCTGCACTGACCAAATAGCGTCCGTCCGGTGAGATATAAGGTGTGCCCGACACGTCGCTGTTGGGGCCGATGACGGCATCGGTAACACTGTCAATAACGAGCTGCGGCGACGCAGCCACCGACCTACTCCTCCTACACTGGACAAAGAAGTAACCGCCCAGGTGGGTATAAGCCATGGTCTGCGGTACGCAGCTATAGTTTTTGAAGTTGATAGTCTTGATGTGAGTCACAGTTTCCAGGTCAATTTTGTGAACTGCAGATTTCGATTTGTTAAAGATGAAGCCAAACCTGAAATAGAAAACATGACACTGAAGTCATCTCTGGAGACATGGTGATATGCTTGAGAAAAGACGAAAGTCAGCAGAACTGGGAAACTCTATCCTGTTGGGTTCGGAAGTGCGTGCGATAATGCTGTCTCTTTTCTGTAAGAAATCTCGCTCGTTTTAGTGCTTCTAAAACATGCTAAAAGGAGGTACGTATTTGGTTAAAGTTAGCAACCTGATCCTGGAAGCTTGAATATGTGCTTGGGTATTTGAATAACATCTTCAAGAACTGAAGCCTTTTATGGGGAAGACCAATTTGCAATAGCAATGATATCAAGGCTCGGGTGTTTTGTAGGCTAGTGTTGACCAGTTTTGTATTTAATCTGTTCAATATATACCCGAGACTTCCTCAATCTCAAAATAGAAAACTGTTCAAAATAAAGCATATCCCTGCCAGGTTGGGGCCAGAGAGCAACCTTCGAGCTGTATGTATAACCATCGAGCGAAGACCACGTCCAACCTCATCTCTTAAATTACAGCATCAGAGGGTAGCTGTGACGTGCGTTTGCTACCCGTGGTGCTTGGGGACCACTGCAGGACCCAGCAAGGCTGAGGTGTAGAGCAAACTATGTTAAACACTGTCCCGCCAGCCCAGGGAAGGTGTAAAACATTTCTCGAGGAACATACCCAGCCAGGGTGTGCTGAAGAAAAGGGGTCTTTGTTTTCTGTCTCAAGAGAGGGCAGACAACAGTGAGCAGAGAATAAATGTTCTGTAAAAGATACATGCTGCAGCACATCTGACCTTTGCTGAAGACAAGAAAAGGTCAAGAATAGCCAAGAAAGGTTTCTGCTTAATTTGAGAAGGAGCCCATAGAAACAGCCTGTTTGTGTTCCCCTGGATTCACAGGTCACTGATACTGACTTAGGAAAACTAATTTTACATTGAGTATCTTTTCATCCATTCAATGCAGACAGAAGGAAATGAAGTGAGCGCTTAGTTTTGTATCTCTTCCCCAAAAGATGTAAAATTGCTTTGTGAAATGTGGAGGACAATGTGCTTGCGTGCAGATAATATGTATTTTGCTTAAAACACTGGGTTTATTTCTTTATTCTTAATCCATCTGTCAATGAGACACTCGGCAATGATTTCACTTCTAAAGAACGAGCCAATGTAGTGTATGATCCCATGAAAATCACTGGGCTAAGCCCTTCATTTTCCCATTATACTCACATCCATTAGAGACTTCAGAAAATATCTGCAGTGGAGATTCGTAGTGCACTATGTGTGGGGAAATTGGATATGACACTTGTATTTCTCCTGGATGAATGCATTCTAAGTACGCTTTAAAAAATGCTTTCCCTTACAGCATTTTTTTTCCCCAAGACTTCCTTAATACTTGGCCAAATGCCTGAAGAAGTTAAAAAATGGTTCTTATCATAAACTTTAATTTAAAAAAGTGGGTCAGAATGTGTTTTATGTGCACACAGCTGCGGAAGAGGCACAGCACTTGCATGAAATCTGTGATCTGAAATCTCAAAGAAAACCTTGCACTTAGAGAGTTTTTAATAGACAACAATCTACCCTGGGAACTAATAAAAATGGATACATTCCTAGATATCTATCTGAAATACCAGGCAGCTGAAATACATATGCAGGAACATTTGCATATAAATATTTTTTGGCTCACAGAAGAGATTACTTAAATATTCACCTTCCTGGAAAATGCTGGTATTGCCATTTATTGTTTCTGAGTGGAGAATTTAGAACATGATCTCAGCAAGTCTCATTAGACTGTGAGCAATTATTTTTCTGTGCCGAAGGTGAGAGACAACAGACAAAGATCTGGCCCTGAACAACTGAAATAGGAAATTAGGCACAGCATTCTCTGCTTTGCACATGGAAAACTATAGACAATTATCTACTTTTAATATTTGTTACAGAAGATCATCTGTATACAGCCAATTAATTACGCTGAAGCAAAAGGACAATAAAACAAAGAAAAAGTGTAATTGTTCCATCTTCCTGTCTTCGAACCCAGACCATACCTTCTCATCTCAGGCTTTAACATTCAGCAGAGTCATCTACCTCCTGGCACTACTAGTAGTCATAATGGTATTTTGAAAGCAAACTGGAAAATTGAGGCAGGGAAAAATTAAGAATGACAGCCATGAGGTATGTCTCATTATTTTGTGTTTCAGGAAGCAAAGTTATTTATTTTGGACCAGATTCAACACATAATCATTTAAGTGTGACCCCCCCCCCCCCATCCTCGGTGTTCACTGCAGGGAACCTAAGATTAATGTAAGGAGTTACATTATGATTTTTTGAGTGTTTAACTTAGTTAAACTATACTGGGGACAGAAGACGGTTAAACAGTTGTTATGTTATAACATGGTAAGAAAAGTATAAATTGCTGTGCAGTTATCATCAATTTTGATAATGTTAATGGGAGGCTTCCTGTGCCTGCTGGGAAGCAGCCAGTATTACTCCAAGTTATTAGTATGTTAGTTATACAATCTCATTAACCACTACATCACATTAACATTCAAAACTGATGGTTCAAAGAGGTGGGGTTTTTTTAATATGCGGCACATACCATTTTTCTGCTCGAACCGTACACCTCACACAGAGATCCAATATTTGAACAAGTTGGAAACACGTGGAAGCACCATGCTTTATGCTTCAGGCAGAATAAACTTTTACCACTTCAGGCAATAAATCTTTGACGCAGATTTCTGCTCAGATCCATAAAGCGGTTTTGAGGCAGGGAAGGCAACTTTCTGGCCATCAAATTCCCGGCACAAGCAAGCCAGGGCAGCGTGTCGTACTTCGCTGCAAGGAGGCATGCCTCACCGCGCTGAGGTTTGAATACCCATGAATGGTCTAAGGGAAGTCCAGGTTTGTTTCTTGCTCTTTCATTGATTCGCTGAATAACTATTGGTAATTTGCTCAACCATTTCTCCATTGCACACATGAAAATGGGGATAAGGGTAGTTAGCTTGATCATGAATGCATTCATTCACATTTGTGAAGTGCTGTAAGATTATTAGAAGGATGCCCACTAGAAGAGAGCAGCGTGGTCACTCTTGCTAGTCATGAAGATCACTTCTTACCTAACGTGATTAATAATAAGATTTGTAGGTGGTATAAAAAAATCATCCACTCCTTCAAACGGCGTGCGGATAACATGCTGATCCTCCCCTGCGCTTGCTTCTGGTATTACCTACAATAAATACACATGAGGTTGAGTACAGGAAAAGCAGCGAGCAAGGCAGAAAGGTAAATACAGATTACATAGTCATACAGGGTACCGAGTGGCTTTTCCCAGGGATGTAGTAGACTCAAATTGATTAATGACTTCCAAATATTGTTTGGTATAGCTGTCTTGAAAAAGGTGTGCTAATAAATAGTATTTGAGGCTTGACATTTGTAAGGTAAGCACATAACTTGACTTTCATCTGATGTTTATATCTTGAGACAGAGCAGTCATGCAGGAGCTGAAGTAGTATGACAACACTAAGACCATAATAATTTATTCCTCACTGTCTAAAATAAACATTTATTTCATGGTCATATTTATTAATCTCACTTAAACACACAGCGATAATTTACCAGCTTGAAGGATCAAACACTAACTCACAGAAGTTAATTATCGCTCTGAAGGAGAAGAACTGTTCATCCATCTACCGCACCGTATAAAATCCAGGGAGGAGCAGAGAAAAGCCCATCGGCTGTCCCCGCTCCGTGCTGTCCTCCAGCACGGTGCACGCCTCCATGGCCATGGGAACTCAGCTCCTCCACCGCTCCGGAAAATGAGAATTTTTCAATAATTAAAACGTTAAATACTCAAATTGTTTGCTCAGTTCAAGATGACTTCAGTCCATTCATTAGGAACTTCCGCTGCTCTAATGTGCAACAGTAGTTGCTTTGAGTTTATAGCTACATAATTCATTAAGGAAATGCTAAAACCCTATGCGATTTAGTTCAGACAGCTGTTCTGGTCGTGCCATTTAGATTTCTTCCAATTAGATTGCTCAGGAAAGATGCCCGCTCTTGCACGGTACTTTCACAAGGCCAGACATTTGCTTCCCACAAGCCCGTAATGGCTAAACAACAGCACCCCATTAGTCGGCTGCACGGGTTGTTTGATAAATCCCTGACTTCCGAAGAACGAGTGGAAATTTAGATCAACCTCTGCAGCAGCATCTTTGCTAAAAAAGATATTTTATTGCCTGTCTGCAACTAACCACTACAGGTTTTAAGAATGAACTTTGCCAAATTAGTCGCTGCCCACCTTTTGGGAAGGAAGGTCGGAAAAAAAGAAAAGATGTGCTGATGCTAATCTCATTCTCTGTATGTGTAAGTGCACTTCATAAAGATAACAGAAAGGACTATCCGAGAGCTGGAGCCTTATAACAGGTTTCCAACTGTGCAGATGGTGTGTTCTTCTTAATAATCACATGCTTGTCCCATCTCGCCTTTAATTACAGAAACCTCTCACAGCTGGATGGAAGAAATTTAGTCAGAAAGGATAAAGAGAGTCCATTTTGTCTCCTTATACCCTGTACGGAAAACTGCTCATCCCCAGGTGAGACAAGCTGGTGGCATTGCCTCAGAAACCTTCATTTATTTGCCCCCATTCTGTTTCTGGCGTCTTTTCCTGAAGATGCCCATGTTGAGTTGCTGGTCCATTCTTTATTATTGGAACTCTGCGAGCTGTAGCCGTTATCTTGGATGGAGCATGTGGCTGGTGGGGATGGCTCGTCCCACCTTCACGGGGCAGCATCTCCAGCGAAGCCTTGGGCAGCCCCACGACTATCGTAGCCTCCAGATTTGTAGGTTTTTAGGTCAGAAAGCACAGCCACCCTTCTTCTCTGCCTGCTGGGGAATGCTTTTATGTAGACATAGAAGCAAACGTTTCTGGTAGAAGGAGCATTCACATGACACCTATGTTTCCAGAAAGGTTGGGCAGCAAGCGCCAGAAAATAACTACTAGAGAAGGGTATGTCTGGATGGATCAAATCAGCTCTGGCGTCAACTCTGTCATATGACATGCAGCAGCAGCAAAATGCCCAATTAGAAGCCTACACTTACTGTTTCTGTACCGTCAACAGAAGAGTGAATCCTCCAGGGCAATCCAGAAATGGAAGCTAATTTAGTTCTCCAAACCTATGTGCATTACTGTGCACCAGAGAGCCCAATATCACTGTGGGTCTGACGGTGCTGAGCGTGGAGCAGCCCCAGGGACCTCACTGGTACCCCTCCAGTGGAGTCACTGACACCCGATAACAGAATTTGTCCCTGATGCTTTACTTTTGCTGTTTATGCTTTTTTTTCATGCCCTAGAGAGATCTTTTCTGCATTTTACTATGAAAGGAACAATTCTACCACATTATGCTCCATCATCATCCAAAAGGAGGCTGAAGGCTTGTGAAAGACAAGGGACAAAATGAGTTTAAGGAAAATAAGTAGCTACTTGGTGCACTGGCAGAAAACCTGCACTTCTAAGTGGAAGATAGGAAGAGGTAAAAGCCTTTACCAAACTGGAGGACAGGGTGGTTTTGCTCAATGCACAACAAGGGTGCTAGACTAGTAATCCTGAAGGAGTTATGAATCTTGAGGCACAGTACAATTCATTCACGTTTTAATGTTTCTTTTCTATGCAATGCCCCCAAATTTTTTGGCAGACAGAAAAATTCGCAGGTCATCATAACGTCTGAGAAGGGTGCGCTGCAGCTCTGCAGTGAGCACACACTTAGTCCCTTCCTTAGGCTTATCCTTGAATGTGTTGCTCGGCCTGACTTGTGCCTCCGATGAAACACTACCAATAACCTGAAGAGTAACAGATTTCTATACAGAAAGTATGTTCTTTGTGGCTTCTTGGTACCCACTGCTTTTAGACCTCAATCAAGTTAAAAAGCAGCTGCGCTCACGCAGGCTGTACAAATGACTTGCAGCATCGCGGGCTCGTACTGCTCGCCGTCAGCTGCCAGCCCTTGCTGTATGACTTTACGGCACTTGGCTCTGTCATCAGCCTTAAAACAAAACAGACCTTGGCAACAAAACAGTCCTGCTGCCAGCCTACGGCACAGTCATTGCTCAAAAACAAATTAAACAGCAGGAAAAATATGTGAGGATGGACGGAGGAGGGATGAATAAAGCACACTAGATATGCAAATGGAAGAGCGGCTTTATATCCAGACCATTAAATGCTGTTAATTACCTGCAACCAACCAGTCACCAGCTTGCTACCGACGATGCCAAGACAAGGAAGGGCAAAGGCTCAGGCACACAAGGACTCACCTGCAGCGTTGGTGAGGACTTCTGCATGTCACCCCAGCTAAGCACCCAGACTTGGTCGTGGGACTTGTCGTAATGTAATTTGGTTGGTAACGGGTCAACGTCCAAGGACTTAAAAAAAAGGAGACAGGTATTTACATAATGACCCAAATGCACATGACGAATATTGTATTAGTTTACTGCAGACACTCCCACGTACCGCTGTTATACCCATTTGTGCAGCTTTGCACAATTACCTTCAAATCAATCAGGGGATCAGCGGCAGCACCAGCAGTAGAAAAATCTGGCTGCTCGATGCCGTTTTCCGGCTAGACATCACTCCATCTTATGCTGTTACTTATAACCAGTAGGTCAGGGGCCAATTTCTGCTTGAGTTATACCCACACCAGTTCATTCTTCCCAACCTGCTTATAACCGAGGTCAGGCAGTGGCTCGGTAAGCATAAGCCAGAAATTCATTCTAGCATTATTTTACCACGCTAGCTGCAAGCCTGGCTGCAGATGCAGCCCCAAGATGATGACAAACAGCCTGTAAAGGAGTTTTTTCCTGCCAGTGAGGTTACAAACTGCGTGACCTCTTGGGTGAAAGCAACACAGGCCCAACTTTTTAGTGATGTCAGCAGATCCACTGGGCGAAGATCTACGTTTTTTGTCCCACGTCAAGTCTTTTGCCATCAGTGAATAAAGAGTTCCCCTTGTAAGTACCTGTATGGCTTTCTGAGTCTGGATATCAATTATCATTACTCTATTCTGCTTAGGCTGTGTCACATAAATGTACTTGTCTCTGACATTGACCGCTGAAGCCCAGGCGCAGGACTGAGTGCCTTCACCTTCCACTCTAGGACAGATCTCTTCCTGAGGGGTGAAAAAAAAAAGAGGAGAAAAGGTTTAATTTCTACAAGTTCAGGGACTGGAGCAGCAAGAAGCTTAGCCTTGAAAACCATAGGAAAAAATTCCCTGGGGATTCCATTAGGATGGTATTTTTCCCCTTTCTTTCCTGGAAGACATGAAATAATTATTTTATCAGGTACCACACTGCAGCCTAGTTCTACCCAGTGACATTAAACAGCTGGACCTCCTGCAAACTCACATTGAATTTAAATAACCACTCAGCCTATGGATCTCTCTTTTGAAGTACGCTGTGGTTCATCAAGACTTGCAGTGCTGTCAGCATTTATTAGCAATAGAAATATCACTCTGTGCTTTGAAAAAACAGTGATTTACATTAATTGAATCACAGCTTTATATTTTTCATAAAGTCTTCATTTTCAGTTCAGGAGAGCGTGCTCTAAGATGCTTGTGCTCAGGGAAACAGCAGCAAAACAAGTAGGGTCCTACAGTCTATTGCTCCAACACAGAGACTTCCCCTGTTCAAAGGGAACCAAATCTTGCTGCTTTGGACCAAATCCTGTTCACAGCTGCCTGATGCCATATTTTGCCTCTGATCTTCCACTCACTGAGTCCTGTGCAAAACTGGTATTAGCTTTAGCGGGAGCTCACTGGTACCCTAAGTTTGAAGAGTCAATGTGATCTCACCAACAAGCCCCTGTACGTTGGCTGCTCTTCATCGCTCTTCCTTCTGTCGAGTTGCTTTATTTGAAAAAGCATTTATGTGGAACCAGGCTGTGGTGTGGAAACGAGGGTGAAACTAAATGAACACATATATATTTCAGTGAGCGCAACTGTTGGTTTTAAATCTTGTCAATACAACAGCTGGGTCACTTTAAATAATGGCACAACCTCCCTAAGGGGAAAGCGATTACAGCAGCAGAGCTTGTTCAGGGAAAGAGGAGGTACAAGAAAAAACAATGCCAGCGCCGTGTCTGTATCAGAGCAATGATTATGGATAAAAAGATTTCACCTTTATGCAGCACAGCTCTGTTGGCTAGGTAGCTTGGTGGAGACCACGTGTAAGAGTTGAAGATACAAAACTCAACAACTTGGCTGCGTTTTCCTTTCTGGCCCTCCAGCCAGGCTGGAGATCTATGCTACTGCAAGCTAAAAGATGCTACAAAAGCCCAGCCTTGGGCTTCCAGCAGCCGTTCACGCAGCCAAGCACCTGACGGCCTCCAAACTGCCCTCCTCATCCTTGGCTCTGTGCTGGGGCTTGGGCTTTCACAACACGGCATCCAGCCAAACCAACGGGAGCAGGGAAAGGTCACCGGCCTTTCTGCTACAGAGCTCAGCTGCAGCTGCTCTATCTGCTTTTGCGCCCTCTAATAGCAAACGAAGAAACCTTTGTTGTAGAAACCCTCCTGAAGTTGCAGGCTGGTGTCACTGTCTATGTGGCGAACACTCAAGATACTAAAAGGGAAAAGGGAGGAAAAAAAAAGTCAGTCCTCCCTATACCAAGGGCAAAAGGCCCTATGATATCTGTAGGAAACCCTTAGAGGTCTCTCTGAAAGGCAGCCAAGTAATGACGTTAAAAATCCCTTTTATGCCCACCACTGTGCTGACATTATTTCCTTAAGTGCCCCCTCTCCTTTGTTCTTTTCAAGCTGTTTCTCCAGAACCTCCTCTTCAATATTTACAGCTCTTTGGAAAAGAAACACAAGATTTCTGTCTTTCAGTAGCAACAGCTCAGGTATGGCTTAATAATATTAAGCCCGTGCTAAGGACCAGTCTTGGGGTGAGCATCAGTCTGGATTTCTACTGAGGTATATTAAAAGCCAGTGGGAAAAACCCCAACATCAACCACAAACCTATTGAGATTTAAAAAAATACTGAATACAGACTCACAAGAAGATCGTGACCCATGGCAGCAGAGCCTGACCCAGCCTGCAGGGCTCATAATAGTGATTCTCCCCTTTTATTACTCCCCAAATTGAAAGGAAGGCTGAGTCCTTTTCTTCAGAAGAGCGCCACATTCTGAGCTTCTCCTTTTCAAAAAAACCCACCTAAATAAAGGAGTGACTAAAAAAGCATTTCTGGATGTATTTCAGCACCTGTGTTTTATAAGAATTGGTAATTTCATGAGCATATACATGGTATATGTTACGGCACAGGAGTACGTAACTGAAAACATTGGCCTCACAGGGCCTCCAGGCACGTGTTATCCCACTCGCCACGTTGAGCTCCACTACGTACGAGCCAGTGCTTGACATTCACTGACACTTTAACAAATTTTCCTTGTGATTTCCTAAAGCAAGGGTTAGGTAAACTCAGTGTTGGCAGAAAATGCCGGACAGCAAACAAGGACGGTGCGGGTCTCTGGTTCAGCAGCAGAAGATGCAGAGGATCAGCATGGCACGGCCATCTTCCGTGCGTTATTACTTGCATCCCTGCTGTGGTTTAACCTGGGAAACCATTTCTGAAGAGCAGAAAGTAGCCCACTCCTTTGCCTACCGAGCCATCAGTAAAAGGGGCCAGTTAGCACCAGTGAGTGATGTGTGCATCCCTCTGCTATTGACTTCGGTACTTTCCCTACCGCCCAGTTACAACTTTTGGGCATAGATATGTAAATAGGTCAAACAGGACAAGCGAAAGTCTTTGCCTACATTTTGATATGAAAACTAGTCAAATTCTCTGCAGGGTGTCAGTAATCCTCTATGTCAGTCTTATATGTGGTTCCCTTAATTTTCAAGAGGAGAAGATGATATACCTCAGGGATACCACATGAAGCCCACCAAGCTCCAACATCACTGTGTCAAACGGGTCCTCGAGCAATAACAACCTTTGAAGAGATTAAGAGAAAGTTTCCCAGCTTTCGGCTGTAGCTCCGGGGTTTAGGACTTACATAACTCGTGAAAATCCTCTCTTCGGGCCTGATGTGTCTCCGGATTTCACATTCGTTTGGCTGAAGGACTGTGATCCCATCATCAGAAAAGACATAGAACATATTCCCAACACTCAGGCCTTGAAGGGGGATAAAGCAAAAGGAGTAGGATTTTTTTTTTGGTATGTATCCATAGCTGTTTTAAAGAACTCTCCCTCCTCCCCCAACAAACAAAATCTGCCTTACATAAAAGTTGGTCATTTGGATGCAGTCGGTGCATTCACAAAATCAAATTTCATGTCACAACAAGGGCTTCAAGGAGTGAAGAGGTACAGACACATTCAAAAATGCATTGCCTTGGTGGCAGCGGTTGTATGCAAGTAACTATGTTCAGGTCTTGTGCATATGTACTGAAGTGGGATTTGATTACAAGAAGCACCCTGTATTGCATTGTTATCTCCCTCAGATTATGACTTTGTTTCTTCTATGATTTCATTAAAAATAGCTTGCTAATAATTTGAGAACTGAGAGAGAAGCTTTAGTTAAAATTAATCTGAAGGTGGTCCTGTTACAGGTAACTTGACTTCTTGGAACTGTGATGCAAAATGGAAGTGCTTAACATCTGTTCCATGAATGAAAATACATATATTTCTCTATTTTCTTAAACTATCTGGTTGAACTAACTACAGCCACCAAAACAAATACATTTTTGAAATCTTGCAAACTGTAATTCACAAATGTGGAGTAGTTCAGCATCGCAACAGCACTCATTTTTCCAACTGGGGCATTCCAGGAGATTTGGAAAACTGTCTGTCTGTCATTGCTTTGCTGTTAGGAGATCGTATTTTATCATTTCTGTCATGCAGAAATGCCTTAAAACACCAATAATTTAGTTGTTCTTCAGCTACATGCAACTGCAGTAACGAGCATCTTTAAGAAATGGTCAGGATCTTTTCAAACGCTCCAGTTAGAAAGACCCGAGCATCATTTCATCTTTTTCATACCACCACCAGTAAGTGTTTGCAATGACCACTGTCACCCCCAGTAAAGTTGATAGTGTACTTATCTGCCAACAATATGGTGATGTGATAATTTGTAATTTCTAATGAATTACATTTTACCCATGGAGAAATAAGGTCCTGGTTCTACAGATCTGAACAACGTTCAGCATTGCAATTCCCTTGGCTGGTCCTGTGGTGGCACCTCTAAACACTGCTCACATCTACAGAGTGTCTCACATCTCTTAAGTGTTTGCAGGATTGAGGTCTAAATCATCATAGGAAAACTTGTAAATCATCATAGGAAAACTTGTAAATCATCATAGGAAAACAGTAGAAACCTGTATAATTTGGACAAATGCCTTTTTGGAAAGTTTTGTAAAAGACATGGTATTTAGTAAGGCTAGAAGGGGGTTTTTGGTGCTAAACCCCCCTCTTTTTATTGCCAAATAAGTGGCTTCAGAGTACAACGTCTCAGCACGTGGTGTTTGCTGTACTGACCCTGTTCAAGTTGAGTGTCTCTAAACCACACCACAGAAATACCCCAGTTAGGGCATCAGGCAGGCACAGGAGCCGTGATCCTTAAATGCGATGCCACAGTGAGGGATCATGCATGTACAAAAAAGCTACCGAACTTCCATCAAGAACTAATTTATCTTTATGGACTAAAGGCTAATTTTTTCCGAGTATATTGTTGAAACATTTCACTCGGGCACTTTGGACCAAAATCTGCGCTCACGGCATGCACACAACTCCCACCTGCTTCAGTGGGATTTGAGTGAATACATCAGAGGGCAGAATTTGACCCTGGCTGCAATGAGTGCACATATTTTCATGAATAAAGGATTTTAATCCTAAGAAGTGGAAACAGGCAGGCAACAAATTATGACCATTGTGAAGATGCTTATTATTATTTTCATGCACGACAGTAGCGTGATTTTGTCTGATGATCCTATTACAATGAGTGTGTATTTCAGAACTAAGGTGTTAATTAGTCACAAAAATACTTTGATAATAATTTTACCCCAGTAGGTTTAGAGTTAGTGACCTGGCAAGTCCCACGGCTTATTTTACAGTAAAATGAGTGCAAGTTTTTCTGCTGACTAGTTAAAATATGATACAAATTACTAATAGCATTCAGGTACTCTCTTTTTAAAGAAGTTTACCAATTTAAATTAAAATACTTGTTCAGAGAGTAATCTCCACACTGATTTTTAGGCAAAGCAGGGTTTTTACTAGACAGACCAGGTGTTTTGTTGTGACTTACAAAGTATTTGCCAAGTCTTGATTGGGGTACATCTCTAAACACTCTCATGGATATTGGTAAAACAGACTCCTCTCTCGACTATACTGCTGCAACTCCTTGTTCTGGGGAATTATTTCAGTACAGAGGTGGGCAATGGTGAATTTTGCTCAGTTGCGTTATTTATACTAGTGAGGCGGGTACTAGATTGGGAACTGGGGGACTAATGAGGAGGGTTTTTCTTTTTTCCCCTTTTTAATTGAATGCATTTCAGGCTGGATGACACAACTAGTTCAAAAACTAAAGGCTTTATAAAAGGCAACATACCTCATCTGTATAACAAAACCCCTAATACAACAAAAACCCCATCAAGAATGGGGAGGGTCTCCTAAACATAACGGTTCTTATTTGAACCATTCCAGATGAAGCTGACTCTAACATCTTTATTTTTTAAAAACTTCAGGAGGACACCTGATGACAACAAGAGTTTTCTTTGTTTGAGCAATACAGTCTCCATCTGAGTGTACATTTTTATTTCCCTCCTTTGAGATCAAAGGGCAGATTTGTCACTGTGGAATACTCTCCTCTGATCTGATACTTGAATAATTTTCCTCGATTTAATCTAAATGCTTGGAAGTATTTTAGAACTTAAATTTGGCAACGAAAAGGCTTTCAGCTTTTTCAGTGCATACATTCATATAACTGACGATTGCCTGCTGTCACGATATGCTCCCTTTATCCAGCTAATAAAGTAAGCAACACTCACTGCAGAAATGAACACTGACATGAAAACAAATCTCTACCTCACATTTGGGCTACTCGTAGTTTTTTCTGTACAAAATCAAAAACCAGTTTGTACACTGAGTAAATATTGCACGTGCTTCCAGTTCCACGTTTAACTGGCTGGTCATGCTATGTGCACTCATTTCTTGAGGTTTTACTTGTGCACGGTCTGCGAAAGGTTTTGAGAACAGACCGATAGACTGACTTTTAAAATGACCAAATACTTGTGTTAAAACTCTGACTTGAAGCAAAAGCTTGTTCTACACAATATTCTGTCTAGGCATTTTCCCAATAGCTTTAGTTACTACAGACCTTGTGGGCGTGAGGACGTGATCATTTTAAAGGAGCTCAAGTCTACCAATCCATTTGTTAATATTGCTACTTACACTGAAGTTTTCATTTTAATGGAATTGTAAGAATACATTAAAATATAAAAATACAAATACCATTCCTCTCTTCCAGCTGTCTCTGTGCCAAGATTTCACATGCTAAAGTATGTTCGATGGATTCTTCGTCTAGAATGAACGTGCCGATCAAATACTATAGAACCGCACAGGCAAGGGAATAAACCTGCTCTAAAGATACTGCATTGTTTAGGAACATCAATAGTAAATCTGCTTCTACCGCCCATGTTTTCCCTGTACATTGCTCAAACTTTTATTTAAAACGTGCAAGGTGGATAAGCAGTAAGTCCATATTGTTTAGCAGAATTATAATAAGACTTTCTGCAACCAGCTTCTTGGTTATTCTTTAAATATCACTATACTTCTACATCTGCTAGGGTTATCCAACTACTTTCTTGAAAAAGGAGCATAAGGGATGCAGTACATAAACAGCCACGTAGCATCACGCAGATGATGCTGGACTGATTAGATGCACTAGAGATTTCACTTCCAAGCAGAAGGGAAATAGCAATTCTTAGTGCCCATAATGCCATTTGCAGGAACATCAGCAGTAAAGAGACACTCTTCATTGCTGTGCACAAGGCACTTGCAGGTAGCGTATTTGGGAATAAGTGCTGGAGAGCTGTCTTAGGTGGCTGTGCCACGTCTCACGACCTCCAGCCAGCTGCATTTGCTGCGTGTACGCGTCTGCAGCCGACAGCGGCACAACAGGTACGCATCGGGTATTTCCATACCTGGCTGAGGTAGCACTAAGGGCTGGCACTTTCCTCCTGCCCCTAAAATCCTTTGGGCCAAGCCACAGCAATCCAGAAAGCTCCAAGCCAAGGGCATGAAGCACAACTGTCACTTCGGGTCCCTGGAGGCACTACTTATGGAAGGGTCTTCGCACCCTCCAAAGGCAGAGCGAGTGTGCAGCCCTCCCTGGAGGAACAACGGCAGGGAGGGAGGGGGATTTGCCGTGGGACGCGGTCGAGAGCAGTTTGTAAGTGCACAGAGACCTTCCCCACAAGGCTGGAAGGACACCGAGGTCCCAGCTTCCTCATACGCGACTGGCAGATGTAAGAACTGCCTTACGCCTGGACTTCAATCCAAGAACCTTCCTCCAGCGAGGGGACACCCTGCTCGCAGCCCCCGCGAGCGGCTCCCATCCGCGCCCCTGCAGAGGCAGATGGGCGAGCTGCTTGAGAGCTCCTTGGGCCTTTGCACAACGCGTCTTACCGTGCGTTTTGGAAATTATGGCAGCACTAGGGCGCACAAAATCAAATCAATTTTCAAGTGCCTCCATAATATCTTTGAGTCTATTAGCTGTTTAGGATGGGGTTTTTTCCTAATTTGGCTTCCAAGATACACAGATGTTGACCTTGTACAGGGCACACTATAAATTTGATCAAACTAGAGATCTTAACTGCCAATTAAAACAAGGAGAAATGGGGCAACCTTTACCCTGCATCGATTTAAAGGATAGACGGAAGCAAAACCTGTTGTGGGTTTTTTTTTTTGCCTAACAGTCAAAACCACAATTTTTGTTGCTCACCTAGTAAACATCAATACCCGCTACCGAGGAGGAAGAGCTTGAATTGCTTGCTTAAAAATGCAGTGTATTGAATTTATGTCTTACTTGTTCAATTATGGTAATTTGGGAGCACTTCTGACACTTGTGCAATTGTTAATGCAGCGTGAGAATCTCAGGCTACTCACATCGGTGACAGTTTATATAAAATTCACATTTTTATATATTTTATGATCATCTATTATTTCATAGTGGAAAAATGTAAGAAGTTATAGGTACAATTTATATTACAAGAGTGACATCTCTCATTTGAATAGTTTAGCTTTTAAATGTCTGATCTGTATTTAATCTGGTAACTGTGAAAGTTGATAGAGTTAGTGGCAAGTCAGTGGAGAATGGCCCATCATGGAATTATTAAAGCAGACAAGCACATTATCACTACGACAAAAGAACTTTACTGCAGTACCTTCCTCTCGCCACAGTATGTTTGCAACTGCAGCATCAGAAAATTGGGAAAGCCAGAAAATAATCAGGAAAAGAAAAAAAAACAACAAAACAATGTCAAAATTTTCATTGTAGCAAGTAACTGAATTAATACTCTTGTTTACATGAACTGTTTAATTTGTGAAAACTTTGTAACATTCATTCAAATAAAGTATCAGGAAAGATAGACAGTTCTAAATACATTTGCTCCTTCTAGAGACAATTCTGAAACTTTGACAGGGGAAAAATCCTCCCTGAAATGAAGCCAACTTTAGCCTGTGCAAAGATCAAAGTCTTACTAAAGAGAAGATGTTACCTTCAAATGTAATTGGAGGCATGGTACAGGCTGTGATTTTCTGTACTTGTTCAATAAGGAAACATGACATCTTTCAGAAGCCTGAGTCTGGCAGTTACAGCAGCTACACACTTTGCTGCATTTCTTCTTGGAATTTCTTGCAACTACATTCTCTTTCAGGATTCAAATACTCTTTGAAAGTAAATCTGCATTTGAATTTCTGTTTAAGATACATCCAATTATTTCTCAACATACTGTAATTTCCCTTGCTCAAGTATTCAAGGGAAAACGACCGATATTAACAAGAGTACATAAATCTATCTAACGAGGAATAGAATATATTTTCTGAAGAATCACCACGAGAGCACATATTTATGGCTAACTTCGTTTTCAATTCTTGCTCTATATTAACAGCCAGAAAAGTAGCAAAAATCCCATTTGCACCTAGCCTTTTAGTATCACCATAAACCCAGGCAATCTCCCAAGTAGTTAAGATAGCAGAATTAGGAAGGATCAGGCCTCTGGGAGCTTTTCCACTGGGGCAACTAATCACCTCCTTCATTAATTGTGTTTCGGGGACAGTGCGGTCAAGATAACACTGCTGCACTCCTATGGGAGACATGCAGCTAAGAGTGGCTGGGAGAATATTTGTCTTTGAAGTGGAAGATATTTTCACGCCAAGGGAAACCTATTTTGCTAGCTAGCGATGTAAATACAGGTAAAATAAATAATTCAATCAGAACATTTTTCAAGCATCTAAATATTTGAGAACTTTGACTCATAACTGGCTTTAAAAGAAGAAATCTTGTACAGTAATCAATGAAATTTATTTTCTGAAACCGCATATAATTCGATAAAATGCGGGGTTTCGGATTCTCTGATATCTAAAACTATTGCAAATTTGTTACTTTAATAAAGATGTTACCCGTACCACACCCAGTACACTCGGCACATGAAAGGCACCATCTTCCTGGATGGGGAGATTTTACCTTCCCCACGTGATTCCTTCCCCAAACAGGATAAAATCCTCTGATCAAAGCACAGACAAAATTGTCATTGCCTTACAAGTAAGAGTCCAACATTCCGCATGCAATGGACTGAACTATTAAACTGCATGTATACCATTACATTTAAATACTCTTTAAAGAAATAAATACATGGAAAGTTAAGCTTACGGGTCTTTCTTGCTGAATCTTCTATGAAAAGTGAAGATATGTCCTCATCCACTCCCACCTCGTTTTTAGCAATGCAGGTATAGGCACCAGTGTCTTCATATCGAACGCTACTGATATGAAGTTCACTTCCATTTGCTGTAAGAAAGACACCCATAAACAGTGTTCTTCACTGCTGCTAATTGTTTTACTGCCCTTAAATGCCTTCCATTGTCACTGCCGCCTGGTGACAGCTCAACAGCGTGGGTTCACCGCGCAATGATTCCCTGTACAGAACTAGAGGTATTCGGGGGACTCTCATGAGAGCTGATGTTTTGCTTCTTTCCATTAGCACATACACACTCTGCGTCAGAAATGAACAAAGACCAATCCCAAGTGCAAACAATAAATTACATTTCATTTATTTCTTCTTGTTAAAAAAAAAAAGCTTTGGCTTTAGTGGAGAAAAATTAACTTCAATTTTGCAAACCGTTTTTCATCAGATCACCAAAACCTTGGGTTTGGGAGGGGTGTCTCTACAGTTTCTCCTATCATTTTGCTTTCTGGAGTGGGACTGTTGCCTAAAAGCTTCGGAAGATTTTGAGATACCGCACCCACCCGTGCAGGGATATCTGCGTTCCCAACACTGGTTAAGGGTTGCAATACACCACAGCCAGACTGTGGGGTGCATGGGTGGGTTTTTAATATTTTTACACAGCAAATTGCAAATAAATATTTTTGCCTTCCATTGTGTCTGTTGGACCCTCGTTTGAACAAGGACCAACAGGAGTCAAGAGGCTGATTCCCTCTGCAGAGGCGGGTGTGAGAAGGCAGGTGAACCACAGCCTGATCCTCAGCTGACTTGCAACCAACGTAGTGCTTATACCTGAACAAATAATTTAATGCATTTCTCTTCTGATTTGCACTGCTGTACGCAAGAGGCGAGGCAGTGGAGAACCAGACACACTGTCTTTTAACAGAACACCGTTACCACTTACATCAGTCGATACTGTATTTCCCAAGAAATTCACAGGAGAAAAAGATAAAAAGAAAGAACAGCGGTTTTGTAACACGATTTCCAACAACGGTGGCTTAGCGAAAGTACAAGAACTTCTAGTTTAAAGTGCAAAATAATCCTCCTTAATCCCCGTCTACAATACTTTAATGAATCAAAATTCTGTTCTTACCTAGGAGCGTTAGTTGTTTGGATAGTTTTGGCATGATATCAATGCCGTTCTTTAGCCAGGTAATTCGAGGATTAGGGATGCCTTCGGCGTGACATTTGAGGCTTGCCGACACGCCAGGCTCTTGCGCCTGCGTTTCAGGGTAGACGCGGATCACTGGTGGCACTGCGGAAAACAAGGAATTGGCGACTTTAAACTCACCCGCCGGGTGCCACCCCATGTCGGCGGCTCGAGAGCCGTCACACGGTGCTGCACAAGAGCTCTGATCTGAGAACCGGGGAGATAAGCAACATTCTGGCTTTCAGTGCAAGCTACGGCTCAACTTTGGGGGCAGAAAATAGAAAATAATAATAGAAAAGAGTAAACTAGTAAACCAATACCAGGGAACAACCTCAATATCTGTTTTTGTATTTAGACCGTTCTTGCTTGTTCTTGCTTTCTTTCATTAAGTGACTGACTGAACTTAAGTAAAGTTGGATTAAAACCTAAGGTGGGTAACTCACATATTTAAAAATTAAAGTATAAAGTCCGAACCTTCACTGAACCTAGTAAGGAAGGAATCGGAGTTCTTGCCTATTAGAAGTAGCATATTATTCAACATTTTAAGTAAATATCCATCAGGAAATAGCCTGTACATTCACTACCTGTCATTCTGAACCAATAGAGTGTTTATAAATTACTTCTCTTTTTTTCTGGGGCTTTCAAAACGTGACTTACCTTGTTTCAGGAAGGCCCCTCTGAACTATTTAATATACTCAATTGGCAGGACTACTAATTATATTACAATTTCAGACAAGTTCATTGATTTTCAATCATGTTGCCTTCATTGCTCAAATCAACAAGGCTTATCATCACCCATTAACTATTTCTTAACAATTTACTCACATACTTTAAAGACAATTTGCAATATTGCAAGAGCAGTGAAAAGTATCAGTGGGACCCTCCTTCCTTTCACCTCAAGGGACATAATAAAAGGAAAAGTGAGGATGTGCCATACCATGGCTGACGGTATTTGAAGGCTGGTCATGGGCCGCTGTGTTTTATAATCAAGTGGTCAACTTTTCTACCTGATCAGGAGATTTTGGAACTCATGATGTAACTGTTGAAAGGTGTACAGTTTCGTAAAGCCACAGGCAGAGTCAGATGTGGATGTGATATGTGGGGGCCCAACTTCTTCCTCAAGGAAAATGAATAACCTCGCTGGCAGCAGCGGAAGACTGAGGAAAATTTGTGGGTTTTTTTAAAGAAAGCCTGAACGAGTTAATAATAAACTTCTACTGGAAATCACTGGCTTAAAGTACCTAACTCACTGCTGTGTTCTTATGCAGTCCATCATTAGGCTCCAGGACTGGCAAAATTAAATTGTCTTAACAGTTGCTTTAGAATAAAATGAAATCTGTGTTTGCAGCTTGCTATGTGTCTACATATCCATATGGGGATAATTTAAATAATTACATTCACTAGCATACACTTTCCATCTTTTTATTTCTATTTTTTAATGGGCCTTACCAGAGAGAGATGTATTTTACTTCTGTCTTACCTACCAGCTGCCAAGTATTAACCAGAGCTGAGTCATCAGCTTGGAAGGAAATCAGCCACGACAGAAAGCCCTCAAGTCTACTTGTTTTTTATAGCTTTAAAAGTGAGAGATTGTTCAAGTGTAATCTGAGAGGAAATGCCTAGGGGCAACTGAGGAGACACAAAAATGGGGGCTTCTAGCAAAGGAAAGGCTTTAAACTCCTCCTCTGCACTGGACGTGTGGGCCTACTGCCTCATCTTCTATTTCCTTTACTTGAGAAGAAAAGAAAATGTGTTGTAAGATGCGGGGCAGCGAGTAAAACACCGTCCAAGAGCTTTTTAATCAGGAGGTTACCAAAAAGACAAGATTTGTTTTATTAAATTGAGTTTTCAAATTCTAAATAAAAGCATTTACTAGCTTTTTATCTTCTCTTCCTCCCATTACTGTCAGGGTTGCAGCTCCTCCTGACTTCAGGAGGTGCCAGATCAAGCGGAAGGCAAGCGAAGGAAGCGATCTGCTGTTAGAAATGGCTGGCAGTTGTCAGAGCCATCCCCGCGTTTATTTAAGAGACAGTGCCCAAGCAATTCGGGAGAATAAGACTGAGAGTCAGGAGCTTCTCATTCCGTCTGTACCTTGGAAAATTAATTTAAATTTCTCTGAGTCAGTGTCTCCAGGCACGATAGGATAAAGACAGTAATTTTTGTCCACTTTGACAGAATTTTATGAAGGTCCTGCACTCAATGCTCGTCTCACCTATGATTTGCTTGCTGCTAGTAACATTTTTAGAGTGAAGTGATTTAGGAACTGAGGTCCACTGAAAGCCTACGTGATTTATTCAGACTCATAGATGAGAGGTGGTTTGTCTCCTACAAACGCATAGGAAAAAAACTTCCAACACCCAAGGAAGTTAGATGCCCAAATCCTGGTGAAGTCAACTGACAGTTAGTACCTAATGTCCCCAGGTACTTTCCCAGTTCTCCAGATGGCACAACCCGCCTCTTCCAGTCCACCAGCAATGCTGACCCCCTCTGCCCGGTGCTTTGCCTGCCCCAGCCTCTTGCAGACACGCTTGTGTGCCCGTGTTTGCAGCCAGCTACACGAAAACCTGCGAGGTCCTGTGCCCCGTGCAGAGCTCTGCTCCTGCCAGGATACGGCCGCCTGCCTGCGCCTGCCCGGCTCCAGCTGAGATGGAGATGCCCCAGCCGGGCTCAAGCCCTTCTCCAACATATCCCAAATGGCCAAAGGCACCAGAGCAATTTTGCTCCAAGCCTAGTGGTTTTTTCTCACCCACCAGCTCTTAAAGGAGATAGAGGCCGTCCCAGACATCACCTATTTAATGCTCTCAAAACCAGCGTGGGTTGATATTTTCTTGTAATGGTTTGCTTTAGGCTTTCCTCTTCAGATGGGCACTCGGGTCAGCACGCCCAACGACTGCCACAACGATCATGCTCCCTAGAAACAGGGCACTCTGCAAAGCAGAGCTTCCTTGCATTGCTCAGTTTTTTGCCTCACACCATGTTAGTAATCCACACATTTCACCTGCAGAGCTGAAAACACAATAGATTTATACTGCGGAAGGTAGCTCAGGGGTCCTAGACACTGAATCAATGTTCTGCATGAAAATTAGCTTAACTTGAAATTATAGCAAGGTGTCTCTTCAAGAGTGATTAATAAGGAAACGGCTTGTTTTCACCTACAAAAATATGCGTTGCACCTCCATTCCTGCTCTCTTATCATTTTCCTGCTCCTTCCATTTTTAAACTTTTTATTTCTTCTCCCTTGTCTTACATAATTCATTGCACAGGTAAATTATTGCATGCAACTGCCTTGTGATAACAGCAAACTGCAGAATGCATTTTTATTGTCCTTGCTACAAATTAATACATTCCAAGTAAGCACATTTTACTTTAAACTTGCAAAGATTTCAGCTCCAGACTTTGGAATATATGGATTATCCTTTGCTATTTCCCTTGGTGAATATATATCATTGCTAACCATTACTGTGTCTGCAGCCAAGGGTAATATAAAAATGCTATTATCTTAAGCAAAGTAGGAAAAAAGAGACATTCAAACAAGTACGAGATTGGGTAGATTGCCTACTACTGCATACTGAGTAGTACCTTACTTGTGAGCAGACCAATTCATTACAATAAAACAGCTCAGGTGATAAAGCACACAATGAGCACAGATGGCGGCATCAAGCCCCCCAAATATGCATTGCTGCTATAGGATGTATATACCCCAGAGCTTAGTAAAAATTAACAGATTAATCATTTACTTGAGATGTTTTAATCTTCCCATTTATGATTTGAAAGGAGTTTGCAGCACTGGATGTTTTCTTTTGAAAGAACACATTAACAAACCATCCGTGTTTAAAACATCTGTTACTGGAAAATTTGTCCTACTGGACCCTTATAATTGGGCTGAGGACCGAATGGCTTTTTAAAACTGTTTTCAAGGAATACAATATTCTGATTTATGCTGATGTTTTCCAGAGTGCAAGGACCAAGGAAAATGATGCCCTACACTCAGCAGTCTCTTGATTTGCAAACTATCAATTTTCATAGTTGATTACAATTTTATGAGATTCTTTATCCTCAGCAACTCTTTTTCCTCTTGAAAGTGATAAATTGCTTTCCCTCCCTACAGTTAGTGTATGCTGTACCCATTTCCCAAGCAATATCCATACGTAGGAGAGAACATAATTTTCCTACTGTTCTTGGCGTGTCCTGATCAAAGATACCAGCACGCACTTGAATTTTTCATTCTTAAACTTTGTGCTGCCTTTCAGCGTGTTCTTTTCTTCCAGAGACATTAAGGGCCAGCTGTATAAATACACTGACTTCAATTCTACCGCTGCTGTGAATCCTATGATTGATGAGCTCAACCCAAACTCACCCCATCAAATGTCACAAGTAGGCTGCATTTCACATATGTGCTTTATGCTTCTTGCTGGGAAGATGTGAGCCAGCGGTTTGGGGCATTCTTCTGGTGGTCTTCACATTTTCTGCCTAACAGGATTCTCATCTCTGCTTGTCAAAACGAGCATCTGGATCTGCCCGTGTTATTTGTGGCATCCTGAACGAGCTGATACAAAGGGAAGCACTGCACGGCATTCAGCAGCTGAGCAAAACAAACCTGCTTTTCCCCTTCAGAAAGGCTGCTTTGGAGAGGATCTTTAGGCAAGTCTAGACTGTGCAACGCCTGATGCCGAGTCAGACAACGTGGAGCTGCTTTTAGCATTGTGTTGTAGCCTGGTTAGAGAGCCCAAGCGCAGCGCTGCACGCACGTGGCTGCGTTGTGTGGCACAGGTACAGCAACGAGCATCAGTAAGGACGCTGCTTGCCTGCCGTGGACAAGCGCGTGCTCGTCTTCCAGCAGGATTTGACTGCGATGAGTGAATTTACTTTCCTTGGGCAAGAAAAGGAACAACCATGACAACATACTGGGATGAAAGCAAGGCTTTCTATGGGTAAACTTTTGATAAATTTGATTAGTTTGTAATATATTCAACCAGAGCTCTGAATCTCAGAAACTTTTAATTTTGTCAAAATCGGGCTCCAAGCTTTCTATTTAAGTTTATATTTCCTAATTTTCTATATCACCTAATCAATGAGCTGTTACAAGCTAGTGTTACGTTCTAAAAAGAGACAAAGGAGAAAGCAAGATAAAAAGAATATAATATGTTGGATAAAAGCTGTCTGTTTCCGCACGTCACTATGAAGAAGGTGCGTAGAACTAGGCTCAGATTCTTTTAAGGAGAAAAAGGCAATAAAAGGGAAGTATTTTGTAAGCTGGACTGATGGGCCTCAGCAGGAACAGTAAGCCAGGGCCCAGGTGGTACAAAAAGGATCAAAGGACACTGGCAGAGTTACTGCAGCTTTAAAAACACTGAATTAACTGAAACGCAGTCTAAAAGTTGGGACCTGCCTGTACAGACACAGTGAGCTTGGGAAGGGCTGGAGAGAAATCTTTTTACTTCCAGTCGATTCTTCTTTCTCTACTCTTTCCCAACAGAGAAACTTGGAGTTCTCGCTATTAAAAAGAAAAAAAAAAAATCTGATTGTTTTTACAGAATAAAACACCCCTGTGTTTTTGATGTTAAAAGTGTATCAGTCCCTCCCTGGAGGAGACAGGCGAGCAGATACACCCAAGTTCTGGCTGACTTGGTTCTGTCACATTCTCTTACTCTTTTAGTCTAATACAGAAAAGCAACAGAAAACCTCCCATGTTGAAGATGGAGTTTTTAGTTTGATACAGACAGACAAGAGACAATCCCCAGTGCTGAACAGTGCCCATCAACTATACTTAGATTCTCGGCATCTTCACTCAATTCAGCTTGGCTCCGTTTCTTCTCTCTACTCCTGTCAAGAGAAATTCCTCAATTTGTCCTTTAAGTTACTAAAAACCGAGAAGGATTTCCTGAGAAGGGCTCTGCCTCGGGAACCCCCCCATACATCTGAAGGTAAGCAACACTGTCCCGTCATCGGTGCTGTTGCCCCAACATCAGCTGCTGGAGGAAGCCACGACACAGGCAGAAAAGGAGAGAATTTAGTGACGTGGGCAGTCAGCCAGCCACGTCAAAAACTGCAAAAACCCAGCTTTGCAAAACCTAATGGCTTGCATGGGAATATCAATGCTGTGAGACAAAGATTTCTAGACCCTGCAGTGTTTTCTAGCAAGTCTGGGTTGATACCAGAATGCATGGCATTTTTTGCAGTATTTAGTGACTATATAGCAACATTAAAAAGCCAACATGGATAGTGGGGGTTTTTTTGCATAACAGCGTTCTTCTATTAGTAAGAAAAACCACATGCAGCTGTGGTGTGAAACTTCCATTTGAAAAGAAAATGGGATCTTTCAACAACAAGTTAAATCTAAGTGGCAGGCATGAGTATGAAACGAATCAACCCCTCCCCACACTCCATCTAGCTTTCCTCTCATTCTGGTTTTAGTTTCAAAGCCTTTGGGCCTTATATTCTCAGTGATGATAAAGTCTACATTGTTGTCTGCCAACTAAACTCCATTCAAGCCCCATAATATATCACATAATATACACGGGATTAAGTTGTTAGCTCGCTTTTCTTTCAACTGCCATTCATCAAACAAATAGTACTTTGAGGAAGGAAACCTATTTTCCCAGCTGCAGTATGCACAATCTAGTTATCCACATTGCTGAGACTTTACTACCTCAAAAGATGACAAATTATTATGTAGAAACATTAAGTCAGTTTTCATTCAAATCAACTGGATGCTTCGTGCTCTCCTCCAGGTACTCGCTGTGGGTGGGGAGCACTTACACACGTCCAGAAGACCTGAGCTGCAGTCAAACCTAAATCCCACGTCCACCACGGCACTTCTTAAAGTGCATAAATATCCCTTTTTTACTGTTTCTCTTTGCGTCAGCCTCTCTCTATTAACCTGCGTATAGCTATCTGCTTTTACCAGTTGAAAGCTCTCCTTTGTAGGGGTCTGTGCACATCTAGAGAAAGACCTAAATAGTAATTTTCCTTATAATATATCCCCTGTAATAAAGTTACTGAATTTTCCTGTAAAATTAAATAGTTTCAAAGCAGAATATGTCAAAATCTACCCATAGTGAGCAACGGGTTACCCCGTCTCCTATTCTGGAGATACCGCTGGTCATATTAGCACATGTAACTGTGGGTTTAAAGTTGGACAATGATTTTGCTGCTGGGGAGGTGGATACTCCATGGGCTAGTTCCTTGGTGAAATGCCAGCTTAAGCTAATGTAATTTTAAACTATATCCGACTGACTGAGTTTGAGGTCAGAAGAAAGATAGCACATGCCTGAATACAAGTTCTGCCAGGAGCAAATGTGGTCCAGGGGACGGAGGTGAACGAGAATGCTGGAATATGCCCCGTGTGATTCTCTCACCTGTAAAATGGTTTGCCCTCATTTTGCAACCCAGTGGGCCATATCTTTAGCCAATGTAAATAGCCCTCAGCGAACCAAGCCGACTACAAGCAGGTAATAATCTGATATATAGCTGGGAGTTAGAGAGCTAGTTTTAGAAACACTGTGCTGTATTTATTTAAATATCCTGGGCTACTTCATGCAACAGAAATGATTTTCTGAAAGAAGAAATTATTGAAGCAACGCTTCTATTGACAAAAGTAGTAATTAGTCTGAAAGATGCTTTGAAACACTGCTCTTAACTATGGAAATGTTATTGACAGCTTGTTTTACAGTTAGGATACCTGCTGAAGCCCAGGTAATTATATACGTCCCCCCTTGGTACCTATCTTTTTGATTGCCTGCATGATAGCAGGAGTGAGCAAACCCCGAACTGCATTCACTTTTGTACACAGACAATTTGGTGCGTGGCCTTTCACGTCTCTGTGCGAATGAGATTAACACGCAACTTTGCTTACGGGAACGTTTTCATGGATTGTCATATATGCCATTTACTAACCATTCACCTGAAGGATGTGGGTCTGATACAGCTCTTCATAGCCGTAGGCATGACAGGTGTAATTGCCCATGTGAATAGTTGTTACCTTGGTGATGTAGAGGGAATCATCTTCTCCAAAATCCTGTATGTAACAAAAGACAGGAAAGGTGCCTTATTATTTAGTAAAAATATTTTAAACACCACATGAAGGGAGACTACCTGTTCAGTGGTTTTGATAGCACCGCATCTTGGCAACACAGCTTGAATTTTGAACACTAAGTTTTGAAGTTCATAAATCAACACGCAGGGAGAAAATGAGTGGCAATTTAAGAGTAAGGCAAAGTAACTCATTCTGAGAACATGAACTTTTGTGCTGGTTGCTAACAAGGTGCTCTTTCCACATAAAAAAAGACGGCGAACTTCAGCTGTTCAATTTATGGGGGAACTTAATATCTACTTGTTAACCTCAGATGCATAAAATGCTAACTTCTGGGTGGGTTAAGGTTTCCTTTATCTAAGCTGGTTCTCAGAAAATGCACTGTAACCTTGAGACTTGATGAGAAAGAACTGAAACTGTTTGTCACTTATCTCAGACAATATCCTAGGCAGGAGATGAGGAAGAAGACAAAAAGCATTTTCTCAAACTTGTTTTGATCTGTAACTGCTTGACAAGTATCTTTCTTTATCCCCTTCATCTTCCTAGATCTGCTCTTGCATTACTTCAATTTTTGATTATAGATGGGGAGAATATGAGTTAGTAGAGAGGCTTTGGCACTTGAATATGCTGTACAAGTGCCCTGCTTAGGAATTTATTTCAAATTATAGCTAACAGAACCACAGCACTGATGGGTATACGAAGCAGCTTCTCTTGTTACTCCATTAATGTTCAGACTTCTGCAGCTCCAGAATGTTTGTACTTCTAGGCAAACCCAGAAGGATACATTTAAAAAACAGTTCATGAGCTTAAAGAACAATTTTTCTTTAATTAGCTCCATGCGTGAAGCGTGCGAAACTAAACTCTTTGCAGAATTTCACTGCAAAAGTATGGCAAATTCAACTTAGAATCGGGGTGGCACAAGCGCAGTACAACAGGGTGAGTGCTGAAGAGTGGTTTTGCTCGTGAAAACCCTAGGACTTTTTTGCCAAATTTCCACTGTGTGGGTGGAAAGCCCAGCCTGCAGCCAAGAGGTGTACGGGGAAAGCCCCCCCACGAAGTCCTGCCCGCTCCCACCCTTGTCCAGCACGGCCACCCCGAGTGAAATGGAAGCGCAGCACCGTGGTGCGCTGAGGAGGGGAAAAACCTCCCAGCCGGGGTCTTCCAGCACGACTTGATCGGACCTACCAGGGTGGAAGGCATAAAATAGGAATGCAACTTTGCTCTGCTGGTGGGGAGTCAAGAACTCGGGTCCCAGTTTCTTGGGGAGGGAGAAAGGGAATCGACGCAGGGAGGTGCTGACGCCGCTCCCTCTCCCTGCTGCGCCCACGACAGTCCAATGCTACACGGAAACATCCTCGTCCAAGCTGTTACTGCCAAACCCCCTGCCAGGTGCTCGGAAATTACGAGCAAGAGTTGTTTGATCATTGGATGGGCTGCTTTCTAAACCAAAACCATTTGGGGCTCCTTATATCTCACTTTTCCTGCCTCTTCAGGGTGCATCTGCTTTACAGTTTCAAGCTTTCCTTTCCAGCCGTGACACTTCGAACATTTTTTGAAGGAAGCCGCGATGCTGAAGCAGACTTGCAATGCCAGCTGGCGCCCTTAAAGAAAAGCACAAAGTAGCCCATCTCTTGCAGTACGGGATTGATCTGGCACTACTTCTGCTGGCTCTTGAATCTTCTCCAGTAACTTCTGCCTGGCATCAGAGAAATGTCTTCATGCCTCTCCTCTCAGTGGCAGGCCAGCACTGGCAGGGAGGAAGGGAAGTTTGGGACCTTGCCTGGTTTTTAGACATGTTACAAGGCAGATTGAGAGTGAGCACTGAGAAATACGGAGTTTACAGGCAGGACAACAACCCTTCCCAAAGCACAGACCTTGACCTGAGAGAGCACAGATATAACCACCCTGGCTCTGCGATATGCTGCCTTAAGGCAAATGTACGAACAACTATAAAGAATAACAGTAAATCCACAGATGATCCTGAAATTCATTATCTATAATCAAAAGCATCTCAGCTATTACTGCCACCTTGGGCGTCAGGCAGATTTGGCATCTACACTATGAGATAAGCTGGTTAAGCCACCCAATACATTATTACAAATATCTACTCAAAAATTCCCATTTCAAGCATTTGCCCGTTTTCCGGTCAGCTAGATCTTTCCTGCCGGAAAGCAGAGACACATGAGTAACTGCAAACAGAAAAGATATCAACCCTGTTCAAATGATATTTGCATGACATGCTTGCAGTGGAGGGGACTTAATAACAGTTTTTAAAGTTAATCCCAAAGCAACTCAAATTGAGTTTCGATCAATAAAAGCAGGATGGCTACTTTTATGGAATGATTTATAAGGCGTTGTAGAAAAACAGGACAATAAAATCTTCTCTGTTTTAAGTATGTTGCTTCCTTTAAGATATCTCAGAAAAATACTATAAATGTTCGGTTTGTGCTCTGTAATTGTCTTTTTACGGATGATCTGTTTTTTCCAATGCATACAAATGTATTAATATAAGTAAAGACCCTTGCAAAAACAAACTGATGCAAGATTATAGTATTATTCTCTTCCTCTCCAAATGCATTTTTCTTGTAAAGAGAAGCTTATATTGGTAAAAGCATGGTTTATGACTTTAAAAACTATTTTCTGACTTCGAGCACTTAAAGAAGGTTATCAAAGATAATTTAGGTTAACACCATATCATTTATGCCAGACTCAGAAGGAAATTATCTGTCCTGTATTAGAACTTGCACACACACAGTAAATTCACATAAAACTACAATGTTATTAGGAATGACCAGCAATAGATGTGGGAAGGAAAAAGTGATTATGAAATTTAGGTTCAACACTGAATCTTTTGCTGCTACAAAAAGAATACTGAATCCTCTAACAAATTAATTACTCTTTCTGTGCGTTTACTGCAGCTCACGGTTTCTCCTTGTGTCTCCCTGTGGATATAATTAGTATATTAGGATCGCACAGTTACATTTTACATATATGCATGCACTCTTACACACAAGCACTTTCTGTGTGTATTTTATAAGGGTATATTTGGAAGTGCCGTAAAATTCCAAGCCCTAGAGCGTTAGGAAATGATAAGTCTTTGATTCCTTAATAGCCTCTAACTTCATCTTACGCTCATCCCAGCCAGGAGTCCTGCAGCGCAGCGGGAAGCCGTCCCGGCAGGCAGCGGGCAGCCCTGGTATATTTGGGCTATTTCCCACAGCCCTCCATACTGCACTGCCTTTGGGAGCTCCCACGAGCTGCTCGGGTGCTTCTCTTGCCGCTGCCACTGTAGTAACCGGGGTGTAAATTAACACCGACAGCGCGCTTAGCTGCTGGTTTGGTTTGCTGGGAAGCGGTCCTCGACAGGGTGTAACGCCGTAGCGCTGCACGCAATTTTATCAACCTGAGAAGGAACTGCGGGTCCGTAAGGACTTCTTGCCTCTCAAAAATGTGCATCAGGAAAGCGGGAGCAATTTGAACAAAAGTTCTCAGAAACTGTTTAGCACAAAACATTTTTAGAGACTCAGGTTCTGAGCTCCATCCCTCCACCCAAACACACACACGTAAGCTTGCTGGGAGAACTGGCAGGGCAGAGGATGGGGTGGGCAGAGGGAACGGGAAGAATTCACGCTGGAAAAAGGCAGAGGAAACATTTCAGGCGCTTTGACTTTTTTTCAAATGGATTTTGCTTGCAAAGCCAGGTTTCCAAATCACCACGAGCTTGAAGCAGTCAGAGGGAACCATAAACATCTATAAAACTGATGTAACGTAATTTTTCTCTCCCTAAAACTATCCCACCTTTAAAAGCAGAGTATCTCAGGGCAGTCCAGGAGTCTCAGCAAGAGCTGCACCCCCCCGGGAGCTGGGACCGCCCTGCTCCTACCCCCAGTAACGCCCAATGGTGAACTGAAAAGACATTTTTCCGTATCATCCCATGAAAAAGGACTGCCAGCCAGGAGAAAGGGAAAAAAAGTAACTTCTGAGACATGGCTTTCCTCATTGACCACTGAAGGTGAATTTTCTTGTGAAGAGGAAGAAACAGAAGCGATGAAAATAGAGGCAGAAACCACTCTAACTCCACAAACTGATGAGCCTTGCATCAAAGCGGCCAGATAAGGAAAAGGTGTTCATTACCTCTATTTTATGAATTTCATTATAAAATAACATCACACGTTCTGGTAAAAAAAAATAATTCAGCAAGCTATGCTTATAATTTCTCATAATTGATAAGGTCGACTAGTGGCAGATGATAAATTGACTTTTCCAGCAGTTTGTCTCATGTTTTCTCTCCCTTTTTCGAATAAAAAGTTCTCTGCCCTTCATGAGCTTCTTTTATGTCTTGCAGTTACTTTTCAAATAAAGGACTGATTAAGTGACCTCAGAATCTGTTTTAACTTTTCAAGATTAAAAAAAATACACCACCCTGCATTTTAAATTGATAACAGCTCAGTAATCTAAAAAATAAAAAAAGTTGCTACTGCATTGTGGGAGAATTTGTGGGAGAACTTGTGAGAGAACGAGCGAAACTACGTAAGGCACAACTGTTATTCTCTGTTTGCTAGCACAAGACACTACTGTTCTTTGTTATAAGTTTGTTGAAGTAAGCACAAAAGTAGGACAAGGTCGGGCCTACGTGACTGATAACAAGAGGGCAACGTGACCGAAGACAGGGTGCAGGACAGCATGCAGGTGGAGGAACTATTCGCGTGATCAGAAGACTTTATCCAATTAGACTACTGTTTAAGCGCGTGAACGGCACATGTTAACCAATCAACAAATGGCTTATGTGTGAGTAGATATTAGAAACATATATAACCGAGTGTTGCGCAGTTAATAAACGGAGAAACCGTTTGATCCACAGTATCTGTGTTGGTCCGTTTTCTCCCCAGGGCGAGTCCCTGGCGATGCGTCGTTTTCCCTAGATTGTCGCAGCGGAGAAAGTGCGGCACTGCATAGAGTCAATTTCAAAAAATAACAAAGCAGATCCTAGAAAATGGATATGTACTTTTTTTTGTATCGTATTTCCTTTCCATCACTACTGATTACCCAAGACATCGGTCTCTCCAAACAGAAGATTTTTCATATTTATTTATCCCATTCCTCCCTTCTAATGCATTCCTTGGTCATGCAATCTGTCGCGGCTTGGAGACACCGCGCTTAGAAATGTGTAAAACATTGCATATTGCTTGTAAATCTCGTTCACATACTGTCTCAAGTGAAATCCAATATGTGATTGTAATGCCACAAATCTCCTGCTCTGACACCCGGGAACGCAGCCGGCGGAGAAGGAGCCCCCGTTAACCCGGGGCTGCCGAGCCGGCGGCCGGGGGCGATGCCGCAGGGTGCGGGGCACTGCCCGCCCGCCTTTTTTGCCCACGTCAGATGCTTTTTCATGAAGCTTTCTAACACGTCTTGGGGTTGTTCCAACGCAGAACAGAAACATATTTAAAATCCTTTAAATTTTTGGCAAGGTTTCTTGTTTTCCAGGAAGTTTGAAGGGGAATTAGCATAGAGTAGATTCAGGCTTATTATTTTTTAGGAGAACTTCCAGTTACTTGAGGAAAAAAAACCATTGGCCTTATAGCTATAAATAGGAAGAAGGAACAGGGAAAACAAGCCCCGGTGACGGAAACCCCAGAGGATCTCCCCATCTCTCCAGCTATCGGCAACCACTGGCACACGTCACGCCGCAGTACGGCACTATGGGGCACACGCTCCCCGATTTTCAACCTACACAGCGATTTTAAACCACCCCAGTTAGATATTGAATGCTCCTAATATACGTTGGGGGTGAGTCCCAAAGACGGTCGATACCCCCTCACCATGCTGATTTAAAAGTGTTCATAGCAGAAATAACGACAGAGAGAATAAAGCTCCCCGAGTGGTTTCTTCTCTTAGGAGAGTCCCACCGGTTGCTGGGATTTCTTTCTAAATAATAATAATAATTCGCTTCACTTTTAAACCCTTCCCTTTCAGCCCTTTCCACCAAGTCCAGCGAAGCTGGGAGCCTTCCCCATGTGGTTTCGCTGCCTACTGACAAAACCAGTCCCGGCACTGGCGCTAGCTGGTGTCACTGGTTTTCTACTAGACGAAGAAAAACACCATCACGATTTCATAGTAACCAGCACAGCAACGGAAATATATTAACTAGTTGATGTTAAAAAAGCTTGCCTGATCCTCAGAGTCCTAGAAATCTCTCTCTGATAATATTTACAGGATTTTAAAACAAAATGTACCCAAGCATTTAATGAGATTATTATTATGCAAAATCTACAACAATGGCTATCACTTTGAAAATTATTTCTCCTCACTAATCAAATGTCTCTGAACTTTTTTACAATAGATTCATGAGTGATTCATATAAAAATAATAAAAACTAAATTAGTCATGGGCTCTTAAATCACTTTCTTTGGTGCTTTTAATAATTCATTTCCAGAGACAAGCTGAGAACTTATGCTTCATTAATATTATTTGTTCTTGGTTTTACACATGCTATCACTTTAGTAATTTACATGGAGAAAAAATTCAGCCTTAAGCAAATGCCAGAAAACTATTGCAAACACAGCCTGATGGGGTATTAATTTATCTTTTCCTGTTTTTCTGCTCAAAGAGTTTAGCACAATGTGAGACTTTGCTGGTGAGCCAAAAAAGTTTTTGCCTTGCACATATGGAAATGAACTTTTTAGATAGTTGTACGATTAGAATATAGGAAAAAAATGGATTGCTTTTATATCCTGAGAAACTCAGAGACAACCCAATGAGGAAAATCAATGGTAGGTCTTCCTGCTGGAGCTGTTGGAAGGGAGGAATTAGCATAGTGGGGATTTAGTGAAATGTTTCTATTAATTGGATCTACTGGACATTTCAGAGAAATGCAAAGACCATGACTGAACAGGTAAGTACCAATCTAGGTAGGAAATTATATTCATAAACTCCAACTTTCTCCCTACAGTACAGAGGTAGATAATGGGGATTCATGGATTTCGGTCTGTAATTAAATCACCAGTTGCAACAGTCAGAGCAGGTACGGGAGTGTACAACTGATTTCAGAGTCCTAATTCACCTCATTCTCAATTTTTTTCTAATGCATTTTTTTAAGCGTGCCAGTCTAGTTACCTTAATACTTCACAGCAGATGGGCTCACTCCTTTCTTCTTGCTCATTTTTAGAAGATTCACGCTGCATTCATAGTTATACTTTTCTGCTATAAAACCCAGACGGAGTACATGCAATTCATCTATAGGAGAGTTGCATCTAACATCTCAGGTTTCTCAACAATTTCACGAGGTATGTGCCCTATATGCCTCTAAAAATGCAAGCAAAACAAAACCACCCCAGAGTAACATCTTCCTCCACAAAATCAGGCTGTTTAGGAAGGTGAAGCCCTATACTCCACTGGCTATTCAGGACCAGGTGAACAACTCTATTGTCTCCATGACGGTATTTCCGCATTTGCAATAATCAACTACAAACTTTGGTCTGTGACCCAAAAATGAGCTATTCCAGTGAAGGCACAAGTTGGATACAAGATCTTCATTACAGCAAAGTGAGAGACTATATATTCTGAAAATACTGCAAGTATTAATTTTCCACTTAACCTCTATTTTAGAGCCTGCAAAGACCTAAGATACTACAAGCACTGTGCAATTTCTTAAACTTTGATTTGAAAGAAAAAAACTTGGCTTTAAACATGCAACTTCCTGTAATTTACTCCCATCGCAGTATTACTGCAGCATCTAGGATGACACAGGGTTTGATAATTTTAACAGCCCGATTTCTATTAGCAGGGTATTAAGTGGGGTTATTCACGCATGACCTTTTTATTATTTAACAGTGAAACTACATTAAAACCATCAACAGGCATATATCACCTTCATACAGCCTGTTCTAATGAGAAATCTAATCCAAGTGACTTGCACTTTAAAGGTTCACCATTCGCGTTGGGTTTCAAATATTATACATGGAAAATGGACATTTACATGAATATCATGAAATGTGTATCAAGGCAGGTAAGCACAGGTCTTGTAAGAGTCATGAGATATACGTGGAGGTGAATCTTCCCGGGTGCACAGGTAGATGTGGAGTATGAGCGATCAACGATTTAGAAAGAGGTCTGTGCCCCCCCAGATTCACTTCTGCCACTTCCTAATGCTCTCTGCGCCCGGGACCTGGCAGAGGTTCGGTGGGCAGAGATGGAGGCAGGCTTGGATTCGGCCGGAGTAAGGCACATGTATTTGTATGGGGAAGAGGCGAACGTGTCCAGAGGAGAGAATCACTCCTTGTCCTCAAAGCAGGGACTTACACCTCCGAGCTCAGCCTACGTATCTCCGGGGTCTCGGGCGATGACAGGAACCCCAGCAGCAAAACCCAGACTTTCTTCACATGGCCTCACCAAAGGCAAGAATGGCCGAAGGCGAGAGCAGAGGTCTCTTCTGCCGAGTCTCCCTCCCCTGACGGGAGGCGATGGCAGAGGAGACGCACGGGAACGGGGCCGGCCTTAGCAGGACGTGCTGCTGCGCTCCCAGGAGCCGCTGCTCCACCATTTCCCAAACCGGGAACTTCGTCCTCGTGCTGAACAGCTTCTCCCCGGACTTGTCTCATCCCAGCCTCAACCCGTCAGCCTTTCAGCCTGTGCGACGTCCTGAGGCTGTAATACAATGCCTGAGGTGGGACGGGAACATTCAAGACTTCTTCGAGAATTTGGCACGTGGACATCTTACTGGACGTTTCTCGGTGTACTTTGTGCAAGATAAGCTGATCGATACATGCAAGTGACAATAGGAAACAAATGATATGCTGCATCTTGTTAACTCCTGGGAGCATGCTTTTTAGGGGCAATTACCGGTTTTTCATCAAACGAGGAGAAAGACAAGTCATAAAGTAGCTGCGAAGCACTCTCCCTCCCCTGCCTTGAATTCCCGGGTGTGCTTTCCACCATGTGGGACTTGACTCTGGAGTCTTGCGCTTGTCCCTGGATGGGATTTTTTGGGAGAGCGAGGACATGCTATCCTACCTGGCATCAGCAGGAATGAAGAAACCTGTATTTCAACGATCTGTTATGAAAAGCTTATTTTTGAACTAATGATCTAATGCAGATTTGAGTTGAAGTGTACAGATTAATATGAAATGAATAATGAAAGACACTCATGAATTTATGTTATAGCTACCCGCATTACACTTGGTAATTCATCAAATTCTTATCTACCTGTATTTGGTAACATTTGTTTTCTTATGGTAATCTGTGTTGTTTGTGTATGCTTCTACCATGCTTTTGAAGGAATAACTTTTGCTTATAAATTTTGTTTATTAATTTACATATGTTTCTCTGGAGATAATATCAAATCATGTGAAACAATATCCTATAAATACTGTATAAATACGTTTGACTCCATGAGGAGTTTATTATATTTTCAAACTGAGGAATGCTTTCATAATCATGTATTTGGGAAAACATACTGCTTGTTCCTAGGGGGCAAAAATATATTATTTTGAAAGATGACACATTTTAACCACTTCACTATTTGTAGTCAGAAATCAATTTATAGCTATCGCAATCTTATCAGCTTCAGCTACATTATAGTTATTTTCTGCGTGAGAAAAGTTGATGTGACTTTTTTAAAGTATAGCTGCAAAGGGACTTCTAATGGATAAATAATATGGATGGGTAATTTATGGACAAATAATATTTTTGTGCTAAAAGCAATCTTAAATGTTTGCATGAAAAATTGTTTAATTACATGTACCATTAAGATGGTTCTTTTGCAATAGCTATGTGACAACTCATTAACAGAGTTCTTCACAGACAGGACAAGACAAATTATTACTATGTTGCTTATGAAAGCTTCTGATTAAGACAGCAATGAAAAATTATTAATATTTTGTTGCCAATCAACTTATCACATAAAAATGATTTAAGTAACGCGCTTGAACAACCAGGCTTTATAGTAATCTTCAACCTTCAGTTCCGCGCAAATTTAGGATTATCTAGGTTTTTGTTGACCATCTTTGTCACTTCTAGTATCAATCTGGAACACAGTCAACCTTCTCCTATCACATTTGTCACGAATCTGGAGAGAATAAAGCCACGAAGGACTTCTGAGCGGTGCCTCTCCTGTGCTGCTCTCACACCTAGTTGGAAGGATTCCGTTTTTTTCCAGAGTTGGGCTTCTTTTTTCATCTGATTTCTTGAATTAGCATTTAAAAGAGAAAGAGTTTAATTGAAACATAATACGAGGATTTTTCCGAGTGTGCGAATATCCTGTAGGTTTGTATGTGACTACCATTGTGCCAGGAGCAGGGAGGATTTTCTTGAAGTTAAAAAGGTACAATTAATCTCCTGTTGCACTTCCAATTAGCCAAATTGCTAACCTTATTGTGAAAAGCAGAAATGCAATCGAGTTTCTGCTTGAGGCATACTAAAAGAAAACTGAAGTAATTTAATTAACTGACTTCAAGTATATTAAGAAGCACACTGCCTTTACTTTCCTGCTGTCAATGCCTTTAAATAGACTATTGTTTAATGTGAGTTTCTGTACCCACGAAAGGCTGAAGCTTTGAACCGTCTGCTGCCACCCACCCCACCCCACGCTGTTGAGCATGCACGGCTCCACGTATTTTCACGCTGCAAGCCTCAAAGCCAACGTTGATGCCGCTCCATGCTACACGCAAGTATCAACCCCAAACACAAGTGTGTTCACGCTGCCGATGAACGTGGCTCATGCCCCGTGAGTACAGGACTTTTTAAACTTGTGATCGATCTAAAGAAAAAGACTGGATTTACCAGCTGAAGGACCATCTCTTCATCGCTGCTACGAACAAGCGCTTCAGACATGCAGGTGACCGTCCTCAGCAGCCAGAGAGGGGACACACCTGAGCCCAAGAGTCCCACAGATTGCCCATAGTGGAAGAGTGAAAATAAAAGATGGTAATCCCCAAATTGTGTCACCTCAAGTAATCAGACCAGAATACAGATGGCAGTAATATATACAGAACATAAAAAACTACAGTTTAATTAAGGATGAAAAAGGTGTGGAGGTGTTTATTAGATTAAAAAAAGAGTTGATGCGCACTAGTAGCAGGTGTTATATGACAAGGTGATAGAGGTCATAAACTGACAGGTCAAACATGAAAATTGAGGCGTAAATCCTGTTTTTCCTCCATGTAAGAATCTCAGAGTGCTCCTTTGATACAGTTTCTCAGTGATGTACTAGTTCAAACAGATCAAAAAGCGACTATTTTTTTCTGCTGTATTGCATGGTACTGTGCAAGGGGGTGCTGGATCATTCAGGAGCCACTCAGTTTATGTGCAAGGACATAACTCTTCCTCTTAACATTTAATAACCAATGAGAAAGAGAACTACTTTACTATAAGTAAACCAGAAATCCATTTGGGCCAGCGCTAAATTAGGGAGGAACTGCCATGAAAATGTACTCCTCAAAATTCTGTTTAAAACAGTAGGAGTTGTAAATGAAGCCTCAGAGCCACGTGCTATCTACCCTTCAAGGATGTGTTTCTACTCCAATTCCTGGACTTTCATTTTGTGTCCAGTTCACACATGAACTTTAATCTTTTAAGAATAATGTGATCATAACAAAAATTTCATACAGGTAAGAGAAATACCTGGAATTTTCTTTACTTTTGGCCAAAAAATTCTAAGACCGCTCCTGAGCCTCCAGAGTGTGTGGAAAGAAGATTTCAGAACAGCTGACCCTTGCTTCTAACCCCAGCTCAATCCTGAGCCCAACAAAACTGACCCTAAAACCACAATGTCTCAGCTCTATCTAGTGAATATAACTGCCAAAAGAAAAGGCTCCTTCTAGACTCTGATCACACAAAGCTGTGGAATTTGCTCACTACAGATTAAACTGAGCACATTGGCAGCGTGTGTAATCTTTACTAAGCTTAATCTGTGCCAAGGAATAGATCTGTTCTGAAGAATATTCACACCGGGCGGTACGGGCAGTAAGCTGCCAGGTCAACCCCCTGCGCGGCTCACTACGCTGCGCTCAAACTACAGCAGGGAACACCTGACTCTGCGCATCGCAGCTTGGCAGGTTTCCACGTATTTTCAGCGTCAGTGACCCGAAGGTCGTTATTCTAACCCTGGTACTGATGGATGTCTGTAAGAAATCTGGTCAGGTACACCGGCTTCTGGCTGGCTGCGCCATCCTGTGCGTCCCCATCACGGTTCCTGCGTAGTCCTGTGCCAATCCTGCAGCGGGATGTTTGCCGGTTTCATGTTGCATTTCAATGTCATGCTCCAAACGGTGACAAGAAATGCATTTTAAAAGGGTAATACTTGCTTTGATGAAAAGAAAAGAATGTTTAGATGGTTATAATTACTGAGTTTGTGCACACAGTAATCACCTACACATAGTGCACACAATTTTCCTGCTCAGGTAGAGTCAACAAATGATGTACCGAGTTGCAGTGTGTATTTCTGCCCCGTGTGCTATAATTTTCACGTATTAATGCAGAAGAGTAAAACAAAGATTTTTCACATTTCAGCAATCCCGGATACACAACAATTTAGGGAGCTACAGTATTGACTGTAACAACTCTGAACTGAGTGGTTATCAAATTAACAAGAGCTGAACAAAAATATAAATCAACTCTTGCTGTAGTGTAATTAAAATAAAACCTGATTTACTGTGTACTTTAATGCAAAGAGAAATGAAATACAGACCATATTTTTTGTACACTACTTTCCACTCTCTCCGTAATTAAACGTTATTAAATAAATGAGAAGTTTACACCATTATTCAGGTATTGTCTTTATAACAAACTATGACTCACACATCAGACCAGCACTGCGAATTAAAAGAGATTCATCTTCCTTCCTGCGAGGGTATTGCCACACCCTGCTGAATAATCCCGTATTTTAAACTGCTCATCAGAAATAGTAGCCGAGGAATGAGAGATGAAAATTGGCTGAAAGGCAAGTGAAACAGGAGGAACAGAGATAAAAACGTATTATTTGATTTAGATAGAGGAAAGATTTCATTGCCAACCATAAAGGTACTGTTTCATGCTCTCGATTAACCTGTTTCTTTGTACTGGGAACGAGATCCCTGAGGAGTTAATGGTCTGTAGAGCTGCCTTCCTCTGGGTTTCCAGGGCTGCTGTCCGTGGACCACAGGTTGCACCAAACTGAATGAGCAACAAGGGATGAAGTACCAGTGCTATTTACGTGCTGGGTTATTACAGCACCGAGTTTTAATTTCATAATAACATATTCCAAGTACCCCTGCTCTCAGCTGCATATACGTTGTTTTGCTTTTATTCCTGAGACATATTCACATAAAAACAAAATATCACACCAGCTTCTAGTTTTCCATAATAATAACAAGATAAAACTTGTTCCCTTAAAACTATCATCTGTTAAATGAAGTCATATTCAATGCCCTAAAAAGAAAATGACAAGAGTAATTCAGGACTTACATTGATGTCCTCCAAGTCGAGGAAGTTGAGGATGACGCCGTTGCGCTTCCAGATGATGGGAGGCCGCAGTGCCCCGCGGATGCTGCACGTCAGAACGGTGCTCAGGCCAACCGTGATGGTGGTAACGCTGATCTTCTGGTCCTCCGGCAGGCTCAGCCGAACCACCTCTGCAAAAGGCAACAGGACAGGAATAATACGAAATACTACAAAGGGAAGCTGTTCCCCTTCTCCCCCCTCCGCCTGCCTTCTTCCTCATTCCAGGAATAACTTTGAAGGATTTTAGCAAGGAGATGGATTATCTATGCTGTGAAAACCCCCTAAACACTAAAGCCAAGTAAGAGACATAGAAATTGAACCTGCCACAATCAAACTTGCTGCATCATTTTCCTGAGGCACCTAGCGGTGGCTGTGGCTGAGGGCATGAAGATGTGTCCTCTGGCAAGGCTGGCTGCAATAGTTAAGTCTGCAAAGCAGCTGGCAACAGGAGGACAAGCGAAAGCTCTCCTGCTTGAGACCATCTGCGTTTGTTTCTCTCGAGGACTCCTGCCAAGGTCCTTTGAAAAGGCACAAGAATGAGTCAGGTTCTTTCCTTGAAGAGGAAGAATTAAGGTAAGACTGTTGTCACTGAAATATAAATAAACCCAGTTTTAAATTGCCCAAATATTGGAAGGCACCAAGCACGAAAACTCCTTTACCAAATGCAGCCACGTTATGGCATCTAACATACAGATGTTCTTCTAACCAAGGAGTGAGAAGCTTTCTCATACTTTATTTAAATTTTAAAAATTCAGTTATTTTGACTTATATGTACCACACAAAAGAAACACCTGAGGCAGCAGGCCTTACTGAAAACCATACCAACATCTCTGAAACCACACCACGTCACATCATCTCCTTCTGGCCAACGCTCACAAGATGTGTCTGCGTATTTTGCCACGTGTGGCCACACAGACAGGTGGGTGCAGCTTGTCGTTATTAAGCATTTCAGCAGCAGTGAGCCAGCAAAAGGGCAATCAGGCCACATTGTCAAAGCTGCTGCATTCACAGTTTTATCATTCACATGACGTTTTTTGCTTGCTCTCATTCACAGGCTCTGCAATAAGAAAGCCTTGAAACTATATTGCATATAAATGCTGAAAACTGGTCTTTCAAGGTAATGGCCCATTGAGATGAATGGGGAATGTTCACAGCACTTTGGTATTACATTGCTCCAGCCAACTCAGAAACCTGGACTGGGGAACGAACCACCCTCTCCTGGCCCCACGGCCCCTCCTTCCTCACGTCCACTGGCATTAACTGCGGTAAAACAGGGATCGAAGAGACCGACGCTGCCTCACCCAAGGCCACGTGCTTTGGGAAAAACCACTTCAAGCAGCGCTGACACTATAAAATTACGTATGGGATCAGGTTACTCCCTCCCGTCAGCTGGCAAAATTACTCTTCATCCTACTTGCTTGCTTCACATCTCTGTCTTTACAACCCGCGCAAGACCTGCATATCACTTACAGCGTATCTGCGTTGGTAAGATCTAAATGCTATGTGCGCTTTCTTCCAGCCCTCTGTGGAAGTGCTGACTTCCAGCGACTCCAAACACTCATTTTTATCATGTCAGTTCACAGCTTAAGATGTGATTTTGCCTTAAAAGTTAACAGCTTTGGTGGGAAAATCTTGCATTCATTTATGGGGCTTACACTATGGAAATGGATGGAATAAAAATAAAAAAACCCCAGCATCTACTTTGGCAAGCATAATTTTCCATCTCTTCACATACCCTCTAATTGAAAAATTGCTTTAACATCTCTTGAGTAGTAAATCTGTTAAATCTGTTCACTAAAATATTCAGTCTATTTCAGTAGCCTTGGGAAGCCTGAAAGGACTCACTTCATTGCACCGGTCTAGCAACTGATTGTGAACACGTAGTGCAAAACTTGCTTGTGCAGCAGCACCCAAACAGCTCTGCATCCTTTCTCTTCCCGCTTCTTCCACGTAAATGAGAAGTTAATTGAATGTGCCAAAAATTGTATTCACCACTGTAGATCTGAGGCTGACTTAGGGCTGCGAAGATCAATACAGCATTGCATGTCGTGTCTGCCAGCGGTTAGCCATTCTCCCGCTTAATATTCCTAGTGCTATTTTAGAAAGAGTACCAGCTGTTTTAAAGAAATGGTAACTATAGTTCTGATACATAGTTGATCAAAAATAGGAACGTTTGACCAACTTACTGCTATTATTTGGGTTGGGGTGGCTCCCGCAGGCGTTACAGGCGAAGACAGCCTGACGCCGTCAGACCGTCAAGCCGTTTCTGCACCTGAAACCTTAAAATCCAAATGGGGAGACGGAGGAAGATCGGGAAGGGAAGGAGAACACTACCCACCCGAGGTCATGAGCAGGTTAGCCGCAAAGCCAGGAACAGGTAATACATCATTAAATCCCATCGCCCGCAGGGACCCTGGGAGGAGGTGAGAGCTGCTGCCCGTCCCACCAGGCTCCCCCCCCCCCACGGTGGGCGACCGGCCACCGGGGGTGTAACGGGGGTGTAACGGGGGTGTAACGGGGTTGTCTGCAGCGTAAGGACGAGCTCTGGTTTATGAATAAAATATTTGGAGTGCACTTGACAGGATAAAGAACTGATAATTACAATAATCTGTAGCATGGAGTAGGGCTAATGAGGACATCTTTTCTTGAGGAGAAATGAAATCGAGGGTCATTCATTTACAAGAGAATTGTTTTTTTCATCTTACTGTTTTCCTTAATTCCCTCTGCCGTTTCTCACGCTGCCTTGAGTTCCCTGCCTCACGCTGGGCTCCATCAGCTCCCTCTTCAGCAACATTTTCTGAGTGTTTTGTTGCAGTAGAATTTAAGACTCCCTGCCCATCTTCCAAATAACAGCTAAAGAGGCTTTGGCTTTATGTTTTAGAACCACAGTAATGAAAAATACATTAACTTTTAATTAAGATGACACCTTGCATAGCTGCCATTCTTGGATGAACTGCTATCAGGTCAAGAGGTGACTTTTTATGTTGAAGTGTGTAATTAGTACAGACCACTTTAACAATACAAACACACTCCTCCTCTGAGTATTTCTATGAAGTTTGTTTGAGGGCATCTTATTAACATCTAAAAGCCTTTCTACTAATAACAGGATTACTTTGTGTGGCTTTAGCCATTGCTTTATTGTTATCAGTAGAAAAGATTTTCTTACACAACCAGGTGTATTGGGGAGGAAACAGAAATTCCCTAAGAGGATGCGAAAGCTGGGCTTTTTAAAAATTTTTTAAAAAACTCAGAATCTCGTACTTAAGTTATAGAGCTTAGACACACTGATGCTGGTTGGATTATGTGTACAAATTATTCAAGTCACCGTAATGATTTTGTGTAGAGCCTCTAGATTAAGTATTGAACACTGTTCATTTTATTTCAAAAAACCTTTAAGAGATAAAAGGATTTTTACCACGCATATAAAACTGAACAGAACAAATGGGTAATATTCAAAGCGCGCTCACCTGCAGAACGCAGGCTGGAATGGAATTTGGTCCTAAAACGGAGCAATTTTATGTTCATTTGGAAATTCTGCAGGATGATGCATGCAAAACAGCTTTCTATATTCAATGGATTCAACCAGTATCAGTCCTAGCTGATCATATTTATCAAGTCATGTCAAACCTGGTACTATTCTCCAGGATTTCAGTTGAAGCAACTCCTCAGTCTGTTCCAGGTGGAAATAAAAAAAGGTTCCTGCCAACTACCCTGCCATCAGAGAGAGATGCTATCATCAGAGAATGGGACGCTATCATTTTTGACTCAGCTTTTAGTAGTTCAAGACAGGGGTAAAACCTTCGTAATAATCACCTTTAAGAAGGAATGAGTGTAACCGTGCCTCTGTGTGCCAGAGGTCCGGGACTAATCTTTTGTCAGGTACTGCACCAAACGTAGAACAAAATCAAGGTCAGTAAAAGGCGGCCGGGACGTTGCAAACTCTCCTTTGGCGATGGCAGCAGCTCGGTGCCTGAAAACTGTGTGGCTTCAGGAATTAGGGCAGTGCCATCTTCAAACCCGTCTGCCCCGTTCAGGAGGGCGAGGGATCATTCCCTGCGTGCCAGCGGTCGGTGCCAAGAGGTTTTTGAGGGGAAGGACCGCTCTGCCCTGCCTCTCACACCTCTTCTCTCTGCTATTCTATTCAGTCCGAGAGAGGCTGCGAAGCACTGTGGACCTTTGGTGACCCAGGTGTAGCCATTCTGATGTTCTTACGTTAAATTTCTTGCAGTACCAGGTCCCACGGAGACACATTTGAGAACGTGAAGCCTTACTAATTCCTTTTCTTGTTAAAAATGTCAAGATACTGTTGAACATTTTCCTCGGCCCCTCCTCCGCTCCAATTTTATTTCTTAAGGTGCTAAGCTGGAGTTGCACGGCACCTTTGCAAGCTGTGCATACTAATGCGAGCAGGTATTACTTGTTGTGCTGTTTTATCACGGAAATCTTTTCCTCTGCTGTCATTTGCAGCCCGCCAAAGGCAATCATAATTTCACAATGAAGACATGTATAATTGAGGTCATTATAGGGAGCAACCTGGAATGAGCATCTATGGAGAAAAACTCATTGATTTAGCACTGCGTGGAGATAATTTACATAGTAAATGTCGGTTGCCTGCCTGCCTTTGCTCATGCTACACTACATACAGAAACAGATTTCACACTTTAAAAAGTGCTTAATATCATTAATTAGATCTCTTCCCTAAAATCTAAAGAAAATATACTTTTTAATACATCGTTGCCACCTTTAATCATTGTTACATTTGTTCATGGGTATCTTGCCTTGCTGAAACAGAATAGGGAGCAACTGACTCTATTGCTTAGATTGTGCTTAGGGGACAGGGCAATAATTTTTTAATCCTGTAACCGCTCTCAGTGGGGAGGCAATGAACCAAAATGTAGCCTTGTTCGAAAAAGTGGGAGGATGACTTTCAAAGAGAGTCTCAAGCACAGATTCTTGCCCCCAAATTAACGCTCCTGAGCAAAGAGACCTTTTGTTTGTGAACTGAAGCATGGGTAACGTAGCCCTAAATACATCATGTTTCTCCAGCAATGGTTCAAGTCAGGATTGATTTAACAGGATGAAAACTTTAGCCTCCACTCAATTCCCCAAGTCCTGCAGCTGTGTTTATGCACTGCATTGCATTAGTAAAATCTCTTTATTGCCTGCACCAAGCTCAATGGTGATTTTAGCATTTGTTCCAATAGATAGAAGAGTCTTGCCTAGCTGAATACATTCTCAGGTGAGGAGCTAACTGAATCAAGAAAATCAAAACAATTAATGGATCAGAGGAAAAAACACGATATACCTTTTATAATTATTTTTTTCCCCAATAATTTTGATGAGATGTATTTGGCTTTGCATAGAGAGGGGAGAGCAATTTTAGACCCTTTCAAATCTGAGCCGACTGCAGCTAATTGATTTTAAAATGACCGTGTTGTATGTGAGATGTATTTATAAAGATGCAATTGAACATGAAATTGGCCAGCCAAAGAGTGACTCTGGTGATACTGTTTGGGAGACCCTGGGATGAGATGTGGTCATCTAATTAGTCACTGCGGAGAGAGATTAAAAGAAATGAAGGGCAGTTCACAGTGGGTCTGAATCTGTAAAGCACTATATAATACACTTATAAATTACTTGTATTAGGATTAGGGTATTTGAAAAATACCCTGTGATTTAGTTTCTACCTGACTCTGTAGACCAAATAAATGAACTAATAAAAACCTTAGCAGACAAATCACCCTGGGTTTGCACGCCTTTGCAAACCTGTCACACCGGCTGTTCTTAGGACTATCTCCAGAAGAAATGTTGCCATGCTATCACATTTTGCTGGTTATTAAGGTTCAACAAGCCAGTCTTACCTAGAAGTATTTGCTGTCTTCTCACCTGTCCAGAGTCAGGTGAAAGGACTATCCATCACCCAGCCCCAAAAGAAAACTCCATTTTCTGAACGCCAACTTAGAATTACAGTAAAGCCAGTCATGCTGCTAAAAATGTTTATGTTATTAATTAACAACATTAGAGCTGTTAATGAACATGATTAAAGTTGTTCACAATTAATTAACCTGGAGAATTCCTACAGCTCCTGCATCAGTTCAGGATGAGCCTTCTGGCTTTATAACCTGTGAAAAACACCATCAAGAGCTGGCTCTGCCCCTGGCCACCTTTGGTGGGACCCACCACTGCCCAGCTGACCTCCATGGGACATTTTAGGAGTTTGGTTTCCCTCGAAAAAGAGGTACCACAATGCAGCATTCCTCTAAGGCTTGTAAGCTTAATTAATGTGAATAATAAAGTGATTTCTAAAGCTAAGCAAAAATGTTCATATCTCAGCTTCATTTTGTAACTGCAATAATTCAAGTTCTTAACGTAATTTATAAATCCTCAGGACCTTGGGCGTGCTACTTCAGGAAGCATTTTATTGTAAATTCTCTGCTAAATTAGTAATGCTGTTTTCTAAGTCATAAAAAGGCATAATCATATTTCTAGCAGTATGAAAGAATTTAGTACCTCAAGCCCTCTCCTGTCATTACTCTTGAAGGCCACAGGCTATGACTCCCTGCGGTAGGTCCCAACCTTGCACTGAAAGCTAAAACCTGTCTTGTCGTGGAATTCAGAATAAATGTGTGCAAATCACCAGCGATATTCAGCTCTGGCTTGGTGCTAGAGGACAAGACCCCGTCTCTCATCCCTGTCAAGTTGAACAACTCTTCTATAGTCTGTATGACCATGACTTTTAGATTAAATATAAGAGGAAAGCAGCTATTAAAACAATTAAAAATTACAATGCCTTTTACTTTTCTTCAGCAACTGAGACATTTTGTGTGTTCATAATACACCATCACTGCCATATCACAGGGCGGTTTGCGTTGGAAGGGACCTTCACCGATCATCTAGCCCAACCCTCTGCCATGGGCAGGGACATCTTTCAATAGATCAGGTTGTTCAAAGTAGTTGATTAGTTAGATAACAAGAATGCGCAGAATAAAACAAAGCTTAACTTGAAGGAGGAAAAACGATCTCATGTCAGTCTGGTCCAGCTTCTAGGAGGAATTAGGACTTCACCTGCAAACCAAGCTGCCCTTGGATGGATTCAGATTTCCTGAACTTCGGAGATCCGGAGGCCGGTATCACCTCCGAGCTGGCGTCTGAATCTCCTCCAGAGCCCACGCGGGACCCCGGGTCACCATGCCTGGCTTGGCCACGTTGTGGGATGGAGTGATTTGCTCCCAGGGAAGGCCAATTTCTTACACTGACTACAGGGAAACAACAGGTGAGTAACTCCAATAGAGCCACCTGCACTGGAAACGTCTACATCTGGAGAGGCAAACTCTGTTCAAACAGCTGCTTAGATTTTTATCTAAATTATACATGAATTCCTTCAAAAAATCATACACATGCAAGAAAAGAAGCCCAGCTTTCCCATATGAATTTGTATCAAGAACATTCACATAGCTAATAAATTTGCTAAAAATCACTTATGTTGACTTTTAACCAAACACAGCTTCTTTATGTACTGTATTGTAAAGATCAATGTCTTGCCTTTTTTTTGTTTTTAAAGAAAACAAGCAACACACTTTCCATCATAAAATCCCATCGCTGCCCCCCTGTTACTAATCAGGAAGAGAACATTTAGTTTGTGCAGAAAGGGATAATTCATTCATTCTTGAAAGTACATGAATAAATATAAGTTGTTCAGTGCTTAATCATCTAATCTCCTGAGGGTGATAAGTGATGGATTCATTATGTAAATAGGCATAAGTAGTCTATTTTAGAGAATAGTTTACATAAATGCATTTGTTTTTATTTTAAATTCCTATTTCCCACAGATTGAGAGCAATGTTGATATGATTAATTTTTGATAAAATATTCCCATGTTGTGTCAACAGTGTCCTGCCTAGATTGTAACAGCCATGCATTTCCCCAGTCAATTTATTAATTTGAAAACTAAAATTGCTAATGGTCTAATAGGCTCTCCTAATTACTTCTGGTAGTCACGCCAGTTAAACACTTGACTCAAAAGATTTGTCTCTTTTTCTTAAGAGTCAAAACCATACTATATATATACTATATACTGTAGTACACATACTCTCCGAATAACTGTGGGAGAGCAATATTGAAATCTCTCACTGAACCCACAGAAAAAAAAATGAACATTATGGGTTTTTTGGGACTGATGAGAGGTGTTACAGCTGCTCTCTGTGTCTTGCACAGCAACACTTGTCTCTTGTAAAAGGTTATATTGAGTTTGCTTGGCAAGGTTTTGCTAGCGGGGGGGCTATGGGGGTGGCTTCTGTGAGAAGCTGCTAGAAGCTTCCCCTATGTCTGACAGAGCCAACGCCAGCCGGCCAAGATAAGGACAAGGAGAGATCACTTGCTAATTACCATCACGGGAGTTTAAAAGTTTTTCCCAGGCCTTCAGAAATTCCTTAGCTTTGAAATGGAGAACTCTTTAGTATGGGCAGGTTCTTTCAAAGCAATGAAACTTTTAAGAACAGCCACTATCTGTATTTAAAATACAGCATTTCAGAGTTTCAGAGGACCAAAAAACATATGAAACCACTGAACTTTTTTTTGGAAGTTCTGTAAGTTACAGCAGCTGAACTGATTTATACCTGATTTAAGGCAGAAAAAGATAGCTTCTGGTGGAGGATCTGGCATGCCAAGTTTCTCCCTGGAGTGAATTTTTATGGCTGCTCTATAAACCCCTAGGGTTTATCATGGAAATACTGTCAGACCATTAAGTCCAGCATGACTTGTGGGAACCACTGTAATGCATATGTAAATTACTTTGAAAATAGAGACAAGTCAGGCCATGGGGTATTTGGGGTTCAAGAAGCATTCACATATAGTCTAAAACCACCGAGACGTCAAAAATGGCTGCACCAGACTGCTCCAGTCTCTCTCTGTTCATTTTACTCTGAGTTCTTGGCCAGCATTATGCAATGAATGCGATGATACACTGAAAAATGGATGAACTAGGAAAAAAGGAGCCTAGAAAAAAGCCCCACACTGCTGCTTAACCTCAGATTAAGTGTTTGTAAAAAACTTTCCTAGCATTTAAAATCAGGTATATTTATTTCTTTCATATTCCCACATTTACTGCCTTCATAAACAACCAAATCAGTGATAGCATACTTTTCGAGTTGTAAATAAGCATTAGTAATATTTTCCATGGAGCTTTCATTGCTCTTTCTATGGATGACTGCAAATTTAGCTGTGGTGATTATACGGATTTTGCATCTGTTCTGACTGTAGCTACGCTCAGGATACTTAATAAATGCAAGGACTCTGCTTTCCTGTGCTCACACCATCCCAAGCCAGAACCCGAGCTATTTCATCCCCCGCCTTCACCTTCCAGTCCAGCCATCGCCCCTTTGGGTTTTGCTTCATTAAAGTCAGAGTTCAGCCTCTCTCCAAGGCTTTTGGTGATTTTCCTTACAAACAGCTACCCGGGTCCCAGGCCAGCAGTATAAAATCAGAACACATTTCATTTGTAAATCAGAGTTACATAAGCAGGGCAAAAGCAATGCAATGAAAAGCGAGTGGCTATAAGGCATACCCAGATATTTATGCAATACACCCCTGGCCGAACATGGGACTTGCATAATATCACTCAGAAATGCTGCCTCCCGGGCTGCAAAGCAGGATTATGGATATAAAGACTCCAGCTATGCCGAGGCTCAGCTGAACGTGCATCTTGAGGATGCATTTCTCCTCGTCCCGATGGTGCTGCCGGTCCTGCCTCGGAGGGTGAGGCTTTGGACCAATTTAATGCATGCTGCAGTGATATATAGATCTGGTGCTGACACGAACGGTGCAAATTCGGCTTGGGGGACCGTGCAAGGTTACGGCAAGGTTGCTCTGCAGCAACATTTATCCAGATAACATCTTGTATTTTAAAAATACATTAGTCGATAAAAACTTTGGCATCAGCACTCTCGTCCATGTCCTCTCCATACTCAAAACTGCCTAACTAAAGTTTGGGAGAAAGTCAGAAATGTGCAGATGAACAGCAGCAATTTGCAAAGAAACAGGTAATTAAATAACATTTCTTTCTGGAGAGGAGGGTGAAGGGAAACCGAAGAGCAAAGAACAGGACCTAAAGAAAATCCCCTGGTTCGTGCTATCAGCACATCTATTGTTGTGGGCAGGTTTTCTCCCAGTTAAACCTTTTCAAGCCAAATCCCCTGCAGTTCAGAGCCTTTTAGCAACCGCACAGAAAGGGCCCGGTAATTCATCAGCACTCCTGCGCGATGCACGGCAGGCAGCTGGGCCTTTTTTGCAAAATTTTGCATCAGCATTTCAAAGCTGACATAGCTCGGCAGCATATCCGTGGGTTTAGCCTCCACCGGGAATTGCAGGGTGGGCAACGAGAGGTTTGGAAGGGACCAGCTGGGCAGGGGTAAGGTCAGGCTTCACGGGGCGGCTTCTCCGGTGGAGTGGAAACCTCTACAGAGAGCTTCAGAGATTGGGACGAGCGGTGGTGACAGCGGGAGAAGCAGATTTAAGTCCTTGCCCAGAAAGACAGGGACCCCTGCTCTGCCTCAGTTTCCCCCGTGGGAAAGACAGACCTTTCCAGGCCATTCTAGGAGTAACACGTTTGAAAAGATTTCTTGGCAACCATGGCAGTAGCGGCCACCCGAATACCCACGAGCATGTCGTGGCTGTGGATTTCTCATTAAAACCCCTCAGAGGTTCACAGATAAAATCCACATATAAAACTGAAATTTAATTACACAAAAATACTTTGAAGCAGAGATTTGCAGCTACTGCTGTGAGAAACTTAAGTTCCAGTAATACAAGAATGATAAATGCTGCATCCTTGAAAGTAACAGGAAAAACAAATCATCCAGACTATCATATTAAAAAGCATATTGAAAAGCAAGATATGCTGGCAAAATCAAATGTGGCCAGTCATACTTTGTGTACCAACCGACATTAGCTTCTTGAAACTTTTAAATCTGCAGAGCAAAATGATTTATAGAAGCTGTTCTTTATCATTCAGGCTTATAAGTCTTATGTCACATAAACCCCCCTGGCATTAGAAGAACATTCAGATTGCAAAGGGAAGCAATCGCAGAAAAGGAGAGCGGAGACAGACTGCATCACTCGGGTCGCACGCGCGCCCTTCTTAATTCCGTCAGCGTACACTATTTTTGCACAGAACAGACAGGGCTTCTTTAGAGAGCAGCTATTCAACATTTTGTTTTTCTTATCTTATATCCTCAAACTTATTTTCAACTATTCAAATGTAGCTCTGAAGGCAGAAACGATTCATTTCTCCCTGGATTTTTCTGTAACACCCTTCACCGTTAAATCCACTCCAGAAACACTTGTGGGCACCTTTGACATGTTCGCTCTAAGAGAGTTGTGCAGCCTCAGAGAGGGACTATTTGGCACAAAGTAATTTTTAGCCCTTCTGCCTCATTTCTGCTCAGCTCCAGCCTGCTCCCGGCTCCGACCTGGCCGAGACCTCCCATCCCTGCTGAGCTTCGGTCTCCCCATGGAGGGCTGGTCCCAGTCTCCCTTCCCCATTGTCACAGCTCAGCTCTTCCCATCGCCTCCAGATTCGACATCTGCAGCCTTCACACCTCCCGGGTCCGGCAGAGGCTGACGGGGACAAAACGTGGCATGGTCCTGCCCCTGGCTCTGCAGGGACGGCCTCCGCCGCTTCTCCCCGAAGGAATTGCTCTGCCAAAACCTGAGAAGTATTTCCCCGAGTCTGTGCAAACTGCACCTAAGTTTGCGTCTGAAAGCTCGGCCCCACTTGGGCTGCTTCTACCCCTACAGCCCGCAGCCCACCTCTGCTCTCCGGCCACGCCAACCTCCTGCGACGTGTTTTTCGTCGTCCATTCCAACTGACAGTTTTTAAAATAATGGGCACATTTCCATTCCTTCTTCCTATGAAAATGGTTTTTTTCCCCCTATTTTTTAATTGTTCCCTTCTCAATTTCCACCAACTATATCTCATTATCTCTTTGTATGTGATATTAAATGGCTCTGTGCTACTCACCACCCCCTCCCTACACAGGCGATTATAGACCACATGACAGAGATTTCTCTTGTACTACCAGAATACAATCTTAGATATCACCATTTTGGTAATGGCTGTTAAAATATTGACTTTTTAGGCTGATTGCAGTAGGTAAATGCCTTGTTTACATTTAATGATCACAAATTAAAATCAGCTCAATAAACTGAACATTTGAGGAGCGCACACTGCACTATATATAATGACTTATTGCTGGTTAAGTCTATAACTTAAATACAAACACCATCTTTAAACATATATTTAATTTACAACAGCCCAGAAATCGAGTGGGCCAAATGAAAGCTTGTTTAAAGCTAAATTATTTGCCAGCATAGCCACCATATGCCAAGTGCCACAAACAACAATATTCATCACATCAAGAGTCTGGGGATAGTTTCTTTTTAAGATCTTTAGCACAGTGCTCATCACAAATATTATCAACCAGATGCTCTGTTTTTCCAAGAAACAATTCACTCTCAGTGTAAAGAAAAAACCAGAAATTCTCTCAGACTGCAAGTCTATGTGCAGATCAACACAACCCAATCACAGAAATGATTAAAGCCGTGTCCCTCCTCATAGCTGGTTCCTCCCTGAACAAGAGCCTTCCTCGCCTGCTCCGGCCAGACCTTCCTCCCCCTCTATTCTATGCAGCTGTGCATGGATACAGAAACAACATCCAAAATATATTCATACACTCACCAAAGGTCAGGTACAAATTAGTATATCATAAAAAGCCACTATCTTGCGCAGAACATCAGCACTGATGGCTCAATTGCTTTTGCTAAATAATATCTCTGTGACAGGAAGACTGCAGAAAACAGTATTAAAGCGTAGCTACTGCTCACGATGGCAATGTCAAAGTTAAAAAATTCCAACGTAAAACCTGCAGCCAATAGAAGTATTAATAAGATCAGTGGTTGGCTTGTATACACCAGTATATATTATCCATTGTGTAAATCACAGCTTTGATAATGAAATGAATTTTCACAAACGTAACATGACATTCGTTCACTAAGATATAACACATACCTGCAGGGCATTCAGTGAAAAGCCTTCTGCAGTACTTTAATTGATGTATAGTCCTTTGTGGCTTATATCTGTTCAAAGTAATCTCAAATCCTACATTTTTAATTGGCTCAACTGTATTATTATTAATTTGGGTAAACAATTAATGGTAATTTATGGAGCTATAATTTAGTTAGTCCACCAGACATGATGCCTGACAAGGTTTGGTTTGGATTTTATATATGGCTAGTGAGCCAGAGCACACCAAAAGGGCCCCACCATGATCAGGGATTCACTGGGCAAAGCTTTGTTCAAACACATACCAAAAAACCAGTCCATGCCCTAGAGAGCTGCAATGGAAATATGCAATAGTGACAGAAGACGGCATGGGAAACCAAGGCACGGTTAGATAAAATTACTTGTGTCAAGCAGAGCAAACCTTGTCTCCCTGCTCGTGAGCGGTACTGCCAAAACCCGAAAAATGTCATAAATTATTGTGGGAAGAATTATTTATATCTTATCCCTGAATTCTGCTTTCAGATGTTTTCACTGCGGTGACCAACTCAGCTACAAGTATTTGGGATTCCTGTGTCTCTGGCAAGACCCCAGGTGCATGAGCGAGTGCTTCTGGCAGCACTTAACCCTAGGTGGAAGGGATTTAATAAGCATTAGCTAAATTATGCTATTTGAACCAGGTGACATGAATATTCTTTCATTTGTCTTACAGTTACTTTTCATCTTTTGCCAAACCTCTAACTTCTCTATCTTTTCTACTGTTTTTCTCCCTTCCCCTTACTAAGGCTACACAAAGCAAGACAGGAAAATGCCAACATGTGGAATTGAGAAGATTGCCTCTGATCCTGTAAAAAGGGCATCCCACAAATTAAAATGCCTCCAACTAGTGTCAAAAGCCAAGAGACACCGCTCTTTCAGTCCGGGTCAGATTAAGGAGGACTGTAATTTTCCACCCCCGTTTCATTACGAGCAGAGGATGGCAGAGCTCAGCGCTGCCACGAGCGAGGCAAACCTCACCTCCAACCGTGGGCAATAGGAACTTTTCAGGAAAAATCCTTCAGACTTTCTGCAAGGCGGTGGTCGGTTGCCTCATTACACGGGCTCACAGCGCAGGAAGGGCTGTGGGCAATGCTTGATAAACCTTGCCAAACAGATTGGAGCAGAAGTATAGGATCAGGTCCCGTAACTATTCAAGTGCTCTCTGAAATGAACCCTGCTCATCTGTGCTTTGGCTGTCCCCCTGCAGCCAGCCACTGACTGCACCTGAAAACGAAGAACATCAGTGGTGTGCCAAGGTGTGCACCAAGGACTGACTTCCACAGGCATTTCTGTTCTTTGCCCCAAGTTAAAGCTATGCCTGTAATTTTAAGTCCCCCCTCTGAAGACACGGCTATCTCATTATACTTCATGCACTGCAAATCATTAACTCTCAGTATAAATCAAGAGCAATGCTTATATAGGAAACGTCAAGGATGAAGAACTGAAGTCAGGGACATACTGTGAAAAAAGGCTCTTAATGATTCAGAGTAATATATTTCAGATGTTTGAACAAACAAAGCATTCATAAACCACTGCAGAACTGCTCCTTTCAGACTGAATGGAGCCTTCATTCCCAAGTTACACAATAGTGATTGAAGGAAGGAGAAAAGCCAAGGACACTAAACCAGGTAAAGCAGTACTCCCCGATATTTTCAAGCAAGGAGGCATAGAAATATTTCACGTTGATCTTCTGTAATACTGCCTACTGCAGTGTGGAAACTTGCTTAAAACTATTTTTTCCTAGCTTCTTCACATAGCAATACCTGAGGGTATGAACTGCTCAGTGAAATTTATGCTACATGTTTAAGGAGAAAGCACGCTTATCTTCTGCAGGGTTACAGAGGTTGGAAGTTAAAAGTCAGGAGATCCCTCCCTCCTCGTCTCTCATCAATATATGGCACAAGGGGTCTGGACCCCAGCTGTGCACGTCCTTGAAGACCACCTGGAGGAGAAGCCCGGCTGTCACGCCTGCCAGAGCACTGCTAGTGCACTAGAGGAAAAACCTGCATGGGATGAGCTCTTGTGAACACAGCCTTGGGAACACTTTCGGGCTGAAGTGGCCTCAACTCCAGGACTACGTGGACCATTTTACTGAAGCTCACAGTTTGCTGCAGTTTGCAGTGGGAGACGCAGACCTGCACTTGTTCTTGAGGCATGAAATGCAACTAATGTCCAAGAACTCAAAAGGGTATTTCATGACAGAAGAGGATGCGAGTAGTTTATGTTTGATGACTTATATAGTGGGAGAGGCTGGCAGTTGTCCAGGATGCCAAGGTTAACAACAACCCCTCCACTGCAAAAAAATGCTATGGGTGAATCTTAAATGACTACAGATGGTCAGGTGTTGATTTTGCATGTCCTTTGAAAGACAGTACTGTCAGCAAAACAGTGCCTTCTAACCAAATTTTGAAGTTCAACACTCTGTCAGCAGGAAGAGTGTTGGCTCTTTAACTGACTCATCAAAATACTGTTCTTTTAGTTTCCTCTAGTGACTTTCCATTCGAGTACTGCTCTGTGGCTGGTTCTCCAGGACAAGAATATCTGCACAATTCATAGTTGGGTTTTTTTCTCTCCCCAGTAATATTCCTTTATGGAAAGAACATAAAAATCCTTGCTTTACAGATGGTGAGCTGAAGCAGAGACAGACGTTATTTAGCTGCAGTTACACAGCGTATCTGAACCAGAACCAGATACATGCCTTATTTCCCAAGGTTACTCTTCCAGCCTCTCCGAGATTACTTTATAATCCCATTATGGGTGGAATAGCTACATACACACAGCTGCCTTCTTTGAGCGCTCGTCTTAAAATGTGAGCAAGGTTTGAGTTTTCAGTGGTCGTCATGCCTTGTTTTGACCTTGGCTTCTGCAAGGGTTTGCAGAAGGGCAGAGTGGGGACAGTTACCATCAAACCCGAAAAAATAGTCTGAGAGGAGACTGGGGACCGGATTAAGGTATACGACCACTGAACTAACAGCCTAACACCACAACAAATGTCATCGAAAGGCTTTCTGCACCTTCGTGCATTACATTACACTCTAAGTCATCTGAGCGGGTATTGCTGGAGTCTTCTGATCCTTGCTCAGCTTTTGCATGTGCTCTGGAGACCTGTACCAGCTACAGCCCCCTCGCCCTGAGCAAAATAGGGTGTGCTACTCCATGGCAATGGTGCCCATGGGACCGGGACAAGAAGTCACCTCCTCAGCTGTGCTGGCACCTTCCTGGCCTCTTTTCTGCTTCAGCTAGCAGCTTTTCTTCATCCCCCGTTTGTGACGGAGAAGATGGCCCCGTGTCCTAGGCAGGGTGCCCCCCCCTCCCCGGTCAGGGCTGGGGTCCTGGCAGCACTTCTGTGGGGTGCTCCGTTCCTCCTGGGCTCCCTCCCAGCCTCACCATCCCGACATCACTGTCACATTTATCATCGGGCAATGCACGCAAACAGAAAATACAATAGACTAACTCATTTATTTCCACTCGTTATTGATGACCTTTCATGACTTTCATAACTCCGCCTCGTTCCACTACTCATGAGTTATGAGGTCACCCGTAACTCAGGGAAATAAATGAAGTTTCCCATCAGCCTATTGTATATCCCCATTTATTACCTTTTTATTACCAACCTTTAAAGTTTTATCCCCTAGTATCTTGTTTTACAGTGGCATAACATTTAGATGCAGGGATGTATATGAATCAGGACAAAACAGTTCTGTTCAGTTGGGTTTCACTGGAGGAAGAGCTATGCTGACCCACAGATACAAGTGCCATTTTGTCCAAGCCATCAGACCACGTCTGAGCCTCTACAACCAAATTATGCCGGTGCTCAGGATCCTGCATTTGTATTAAATGAGATACAATGTTTTCTTCTGACTAATTCGCTTTAAGATCATTTGTGGAACAAGGTTAGCCATAGAAATGACAAGACATATTATACAAATCATTGGTTCAAAGGTTTAGAGAGGATGTTTGAGGGCTAGCTGCTAGCGGATTCGATGGCTGTGCAGAGTTGCATACAACGTGCTGAATAACGATCCTTTAAAAAGCTTCAGCTGCAGCATTTCTGAGCAAGTACAATGCTTCTTAACAGATTCACTTTTGTCTTTGACCTGTCAGTAAAATGCCAGAAGAATTAAATCAGACAGTACAGTAATCCTCAAGGTAATACTTAAATTCTTTGGCTGTATTTATCGCAGGAGCTCCTGTGCTCCAGATGCTTTAATGACCAGTTCTGCAGGACACGGCAGCCAGTGTGTACACCTTCATGGCCTTGCCTTCACAAATCGTGAAATGAGCCATGGCCAGTGCCGGCCTGGGGACAGCCCTCCATGCCGGGGGGAGAAATTTGGAGCTACATACTGCATGCTGGAGTTGGGACAAGCGTGGTCCCTTCTCCGTGCAACAGAAAACCACAAAGGTCGATAGGCTTCCCGAAGTCTAGAAGCAGAGTAAACCACGAAGAAGGCTAGAGCTGTCTTCCAGAAGCTTTACATGACACAAGAAACTGTAGCTGCAGAAATCAGCTGCTGATCAGCATAGACAAACATGAAATAATTAGCCCATGAGCAGAGAACCTATCAAGGGAGCAGCTGCTAACTGCTGCAGTCATGTGCAACACTCAACAGGAGGTGAGCATTAATTTATTAATTTATTTATTTTGAACAGAAACCTTTGAGACCACCATTTGGTGCACAGTGAGAGAATCAAAGCAAAACTATTGTGCCACAAGAAAACAAATAAAACATTGTGACTTTTCTTCTTGCTTACTATACCCTAGGTGGCCGTGGCAAGGAGCAAAGTGTCACTGCCCTGTGAAATGGATACTGCAGCCCCAGAACCGGCCCAAGACCAGAAAGGTTGAGGGTAGGGCATAAATAAAGTCTTCACTACTTTAAGAAGAAAATACCGGGATTACCCACTGAAGCTTTCAAAATGCAAAAGGATTGGAGACCTGGTAAGACTGATATATTGCCACACTTGCAAGGAGTACAAGAGTGCTATAATAAGGAAATATGGGCAGACTGGAGAACTCGGAGCAGCTTCATAAAATAAACCAAACAGATCTTCAAAAATATTTTTTTCAGGCAATTAACTGAAGTCAAGAATACGGAGGGAGTGCTGGCTTGTTTCCAAAGGGAAGGCTAGAAAATAAATTGAAAGGACAAGAAAATTGTCTCTGAATCAGGACCAAATTCCATAGTTCACGGGACCATTTCTACTGACTTTGTAGAAAGTAATTTGCTCTAAAAACACAAATGTAAATATCCTTCCCTGGACCCAAATGAAGGTTCCCCCTACCTGGATAGCAGGCAGCTCCCCAACACCAGTTCACGCTGAAGGGCTTATTCCCCACAGCTCCGGAGAGGTGGGGGGAAGAGGGGACAGAGGACTTATGCCAACCTTGAACCATGGCTGGGAGCTGATCCTGGAAAAAGAACAGCAGAGCCATGGTCCCCTTCCTGAAAGGATGCTCAAACCCACGTAAATCTGTCCTGGAGAAGGAATAGCATGTGCTTAAATACCCACTGCTCTTGGGAACAGAAATAAGGAATATGAGCCTCACATAACAGTTTCCCACTGCAGATCACCTTTGTTTTATTTGTAATGGGAAAAAACCTTCACTTAAGTATCCTTTTTTTCCGTAACTCTTCCTTGTTTTGTGAGCCAGCACCTTCTCAAGTAACGTTTCCCTGCAAGTCCTGGTAAGAAAGTTCTAGAGGAGCTGAGCAGCAGAGTATATAGCCTGCAGAAGACTTTATTGGCAGTAGGGCAGAAGTCTTTTACAATCCTTTACAGGTGAATGGGGAAAACTCAATAATGTTCACTATCATTATTGAGTATAGTTATTAGCTTTGAACGTTTTCTAAAATAAGCCTGTCATTAAGACAAACGTCTTGTTAATGGTAGGAATTTCCCAACTGAAGCATTAAAAAATCTGCAGTGCCTGCATCATTAGCTGCCTTGGAAAGCTCCTTCGCTCTCCCCGGCTCCATGTCACGAAGCGGCACCTTCTGCTCCGCTCATCTGTGCCACTTCCACCCCGGAGCCATTCCCATCACGATTCCTACTCTCTGCAAAGCCTCTCATGGCTCTGTCATGTGCTGGTCCTTTCTGTCTGCATTGCAGACAAAGAGGATGTCTGCACTAACTTGGAGTGGAGGAGAAGAACGTTAGAAGAACGAAGAAAGGCCACCATGTCGTGACCTGCAGCGTGCTCGGCTGCCTGACGTACGGGATGAAAATGATATGACCCCCACAACTGCAGCTCTATGTAAGGAAAAGCCAACCAGAAAAAATGGGGCAAACCAATGCTTTCCTGAAAATATGGCCCAATTATCTGCCACATCTTGTCCAAGTTTGCTCCCATCCTCTGGGATAGCTGTCCCTTAGGCTCTCCCCCAGCACCCCACTTCTCAGCTCTCTCCTCTTCTCCAGCAGCTTCCCAACCTGCTCATAACGATATTCTCAAAACTTTCTATTCCCACATCACAGCTCACTCTGCCTTCATATATTACTATTTATAACACAGCAAAATGACACTATCCAAACCAACAGAGTCCATGACTCCCGATAGATGCGGTCTACAAGTTAGGACTTTGGAACTGGAGGTCCCCTCCATAATTAACACAGAGAAAGTCTGAGGTACCTGTCTCTGACTAGCAAAGGCAGTGAAAGCCCAAAGTAACCAAGGTGTTAATTTAAGCCCCTCAGTTAGATGTCCTGGATTAGGTGGGATGAAGAACGGGTGCCTCGGGACATACTTTCATCACCTTTCTGTAAATAAAAGCCACGTTTTCCATTACAAAATGCAATAAAAGAAAATAAATATTTTATAAGCCTGAGGGAACCTGACATTTTTTTCTCACCCTGCTAGGGTGAAGCCAGCATTGTGCTCCCTGTTTCAGTACAACAGAAGTTAATATTTTCAGTATTAGCAGTATATGCTGACCACAAGATCCAGGTTCATACCAAGTGGTTACCAGCACGTATTGTGGGAAGGGTCAGTGTTAGGGACAGACTACAATGACTTACCTGATAATCAAAATTGTAATCATGACAGAGGTATCACTGAGACTCTGCTCTCATAATAGCATCTGGAGCCAGCAAAAATCACCTTGCACTTGAAATGACCTTGGCAAAGTGACTTCTATTGAAATAACTGAGCTTCCCAGGTTCTTCTCAAAATAATAGAAATACATCTTCTGTAATGTAATTTAAGAACTAGCTACCAGGCTGAGGGCAGTTTTGATTTTATTGATATTAGTTTAGTGAACACTGTATATTGTAAAACTGATAGAGTGGGAAAATGACTTCACTAGATATCAAATTTGATGGAGCTGGTAGCTGACTGCAAACGTAAGTATGGGAACTATCACCTAAGGAGGTACTCAGTATTTCATTGTGGATTTTTTAATGTTTCATATTCAGAATAACCTAAAACAGTGGCCCTGAAAACAATAAAATATGCTTGTGTAATACTGCCATTTATGTGCAGTTACACTTCATTATCCCTGTAATCTAACATGGTGGCTCAAAAAGGAGAACATGAACATTTTCTGAGTGATTTAACAGGATGCTTTAATGATGTATTGAAAATGAACATTGACCCTATGTAATAGGTGCTAAACTGACACTCTTAAAGCACTCCATCCGTTTCACTCAGACTGACTATCCTTCTTAAATCATCGGTGTGTCATTTTTATGATGCAGATCCATCTATTGAGACTATGGGACTGTGAAATGTCATAAAAAAAGGCAATAAGAAAAAAAATAAAATTAAGTTGCAGGTGGCAAGTATTAGCATTTCAAAATGTTCTGTTGCATTACACTATTATTCCATCTCTGTCAAGGGGCAACAAGATTCAATTCTCACCTTAAAGAGCCTGTGCTGTTGAATGCATTAACTCAGGGCGCAAGGAACTCTTGTGCCAGCTGAAGGACATTTTACAATAAAGGTAAAATATATTTAGGACTAAATTTGATAGGACACAAGGGTCAGCCTCCCCCTCAGATGACAAAGCCATGATTGCTTCTTTTCTTCCCTGTTGTGTTCCTTAGCTCCCAGGCTTTTCACAAATTAAAGCGCTGAAACTTTTTGCCCACTAGAAAGCCAAAACAAAAGGCAGGGTGGCAAAGGATTTAATTGTAACCCTAAAAGGTCAGGCTCTCTAGCTGGCAGTGCTCGTCCAAGTGTTTATGCAATGCAGACCGAGGACATTTTGTTATGGAAAACAGCACAAAAGTGGTTCCCTTCAGCTTATTTCTAACCCTCGAGCTTTAAGCTGAAGTGAGATTATAAACTGAGTTAAATCCCCTGAAATCACCACCAGGCAGAGAAACATCCCGTGCAGGATGTCAAGGATTTTGAGTACTGTTTAAGGGCATACGTGAGGCTCTGAGTGGAGCTATAATTAAAAAGTGTAATTATTCATAATGATTTCCTAGAGAGGAGCCGGCTGGCACTGCAATGGTGGGATGCCATCAGCCATCCCCATTTGCGGCGACAGAAGGATTCATTCTGGCTCTCATGGAAACCTGCCATCACCAGCGGATTTTTATTCTTGGAGACCAAAGCCACTGACTCAAATACGTAGTGAAATAATTCAGTAAATTCAGTAATCGACTATTTCCAACCAACAGTACATAGAAAATTCCTTGTACTGTAATATGTGAGCACCTCAAGAACTGTAGCATCTATTTACTATACCCTGGGAAGGAGGAGAAAGGGGATCTCAGCAGCAAGCCTGTGCCACGACCCAAACATTTTCAAAGATCCCTAACAGACTTTGATTCTCAACTCCTAGAGAAAATAAAAACTAAACCTCCTGAACCCTTTGCAGGTGGTGTAGAAATAATCTTTATCATTCCAAAGCTGTAGTTTTAAACCCCAGCATCTCTGCACAACCAAAGGTTGCAAGCATTGTATTTCTCCAAATCAAGATGACTGTCTTCCACGTTCATGGAATTTGCACCACGCTAATGAGTCATAAATGATTATACTTGACGCCTGCTGCTCTGCCAAGTGGGACTTTACTATCAATATAATTCTGGGTGGAAAATAAAAAAAAAAAAAAAAAAAAAAAAAAGAGAGAGAATTGGGAGGCGAAGAAGGAAACATCACTGTTTAGTGACTGTTATAAAATTTGGTGATGCGAAGCGTTCCAGAAGTCTGTATGACTGTAGGAATTATGGGATAACAGTCAGTTAGGATACATCCCCACTAGGTTCTCTCTACTGACCACCTTGCCCTGCACACACAAAGCAACATTGTCAAAGACTCATAATTTTCTCAAATTTGGGGTAATTTTTTATATGTATAGCAAGTTCAGAAAAAAAATTCCTGACTCCAAGTGCAGCCCAACTGCCAGGTTTAAATCCAATACTGCAAAACATCCAGTATTAAAGCTTCACGCTGTAGTGGTATTAACAAGATTTTTTTTCTGTAGCATGGACTAAACACTGGACATTTCTCTAATCTTGTTACCGAAAGCTGCTGAGCAATTCTCACCGCGGTTTCCAGAAAGCAAATAAAAAAGACAAATTCATTTTCAGCAGGTTCCTGGCATGCGACATTTCAGCTCAAACGGATTCGGTTTGGCAAAGGCGTAAGAACTGGAAATAAAAATCTCTCCATAGGGAGCATCGAGTGGAGGCTGCTCCCAGTCAGGCAGCCCCATCCCACCCCACTGCACGGGGCACACAGGCACCCAGAGCCCCGCCGAGGGTGGGCAGGAGCGGAAAGCTCCATCTTTTTCCTAAACTCTCCTCTTTTCTTGCTTTGTTTGCCTTTTCTCGGCACCTTCTCAAACCACGTTATTATTTCAAAGTCTTGGCCCTATAAGCCACCTCCTATGACGTCCTCTCCTCCCACCTCCAGCCCTGCATCCCTTCCCCTCCCCGTGACCAACCCTCTCTCCGTTCCACCAAACCCACCACCGAGGAGGCAGCCGGACCACGCGACCCACCGCCCTCCCCACGGCACCAACAGCCTCCCGCTGCCCCTGCAGCTCCCACGCCAGCGGTCTGCGCCAGCGATCGAAACCCAGGGTTCAAAGTCTGCCGACGACCAGGGGTTTGGGGTTGTTACCCCTGCCCGCAATCCAATTCATTTTAATTCTTCCTAATGTAAATCTGGCATAGGATGGTTTTCGAGTTCTTGAATTGGCAGCCTCTGCAGCAGCCCTTCAGATTTCCACAGTACATGAATGTGTGAACTCCTGTATATATCGATGCACACACAGTCGCACCCCTTAAAGCATGCTTCAGTATACGCGCTTCCCCTCAAACCCATTTAATTCCAAAATGGAAATGCACAAGAAATACTTTTTCTTTGACAAGCCCGGTATTTGTGCAGTAAGTGAATTGGGAGTGATTCACCCCTACGGTAAGGAATTTGCAAAACATATTGTAACTGTTTACTATATCAAACGGTTTAAATTATGACTGCATTTTATCTTTCCATTCACAGAAGGCTGGCTTTTTCTTTATAGGCATTCATCTAATGGGATGCTGTCTGTGCTATTTTCCCCTGTGACTGGTAGCAGAGTCTTCAGTCAGCAGTTTCGTTCCTGCAAAAGGTTTTATTTCAATGGGTTCTGGAGTACGTGTTACTCAGTAATAAATAAGCGCTAACCAAGCCGGGACGATTAAAGATCAATTAAGGCATAATAAATTTTATAATAGATTGTGGCAACAGAAGGTTGTTGTGCTTCTCAGCCTGAGGACTGAACCTCATGGCACTGGGAAAGCTGAACGATGGACGGTTTTCCTGGATTACTCAAAGGAAGGTGGTCTGTTTGGATACGGAGTGGAGGGAAAAGGGAAAGAAGGAAGGTTGAGGGTGAGAAGAGGTTGGGATTCTCTATGCCGTGCTACCAGCAGGGTGCTGTGTATTGTCCTTGAGTTTCCTAAGGGATGCAGTTAACAAAGTTGTGCCCTTTATTCCTATTGAAATCAAGCAGGAAAGTCCATTTCAGGGCTTATATAAATATAAAATATTATATATTTTATCTATAGAATTATATACTTTATCTGTATTTGACTTCGCAGGCTGTTGCATTTCTGCTAACAAGAAGCAAGCTGACAAGGTAACTAATGCAAAGCAGGTTCTATGGGCCAGTGCGATATTTTTCCTACCTGCAGCTTTCAGAGCAAATACTTTACCTGCCAGTAATTAACGTGATGGGTGACGGAATTGTATGAGCTATGCAGAAGCATAGGATGGGTCGGTTTAAGTGATTCATCAAATCTCGAGGGCAAACAAAAGTCATTTACATCACATCGGAGTCAGCCTGCTCCCTGACTATGCATCCCATGCTGTCTTCGTGGTATTTAGGCAAGTCACTCGGGGAGAGTCACCGATTCTAAATGCCTATAAACGAGTTTAATTCACCAACACCAACAGAAACCCTCTCACTCGCTCCAGAGGATTTTGGCTCTGATGCCGAGTACCCAGTCCTCTCCCGGAGGAAACAGGGAAGGAACTAAGGTTTTTCCATGCGATCATTACTTTCGTATTCTGTTAGACATATGTAAAATATATTATAGCTTATGCTTGCACTTAAGGTAACCCCCAGTACTGCTTTTGTTGGGAAGAAACATTTAAAGCTGACAACAAACAGACTTCAAGCACACATCAGAGAGGAACTTTATGACACCGCAGAGCCAAACACCACCAAATTACCTGCCCATTTTTGAGAATCAGTGAGACACATATACATCATGTGCCTTTTACCCAGCACCGGATCTCAGCATTTCAGTTGGCCCAGGTTTTAAATATATTTTAATCATCCTAATATTCTTATTATTGTAATATATTACTGGGATATTAGATTGCAATTCAATTAAAAAATGTCATCTGCAGATAATTTATTCCATGCTCATTATTAATGGAATACTGTCGCCTTGTTGGCATTTTCATATAGCAATGTAACTCACTGTACTACTTCAGAAAAATATAAATTATATTTCATCCCTTAACAGCCATTGGAAGAGCTGGGTATAGCTTGCTTTGCATTCTTTCCACCCTCTGCCGGGGGTACATTTAAACAGGGTTTTGTCTGTTACTGTGAAACCACTATCACCTATTGGCATCGCTGCGTTGGGCGCTGCACCCAGGACCGGCATCAGGGTGGAAGCGGAGTGGTTTGCCATTGGGCCCTCCTCAGTCGACTTGCATCCACAACGACCCCAGGGAACAGCGGTATGTGTAGGCGGTAATAAGAATATTAGGATGATTAAAAGGTATTTAAATATTAAATGCTTAAAAGCAGTGCTGGATAAAAGGCCTTCAGCAAGTTACTCCAAGATTTTCAAAACTCTGGGTATACAGTGGGCTGAGGGACAAAGTCTAAATTGAGGATAGGTGCCTGCTAGGAAAAGTCTGCTGATAGTGGTCCAGCAACGATAAGCTACACCAGCAAATCTGCCTTGTCCGCATGCCATTTATAGGGGCATAAAATGAGCTTTGCTGCTACAGCTTATACCAGCCCTCGATGAAATACCTATCCCGGCAAAACACTAATGTGCTGAGTCCAACGCATCGATGCTGGGGTTATTCCAGGTATAAAGATATTACAGAAAACCTTCCGCCCTAGATGGCATTATTCCACTAACAACCTTCTCCAGAGCAGCCCTGGTCTCGGCAGGGATCGCATTCTGCTGTGCAGAACTGCAAAGTAACGTTCAGCAAACGCGCGTCTTGTGGGGAAATGTTCGAAATCTGCTGCCGCTCCGGCTGCGGGCAGCTGCCTCCGAGCCACGGCCGGGACCGGCAGCATCGCGCTGGGGACAGAAAACAGACAGGGGTACCCACCGCACTCGCAAACGACTGCTTATTCCTCACCGCAGCACGGACGTTTTGTGCAATCTCTTCTGCCAGCTGAAAATTACTTGGGTTTCTTTTTTTTTTTTTTTTTTTATTCCACTTTGCAGCGGTGGATCCACACCCGGTGGCTGTTTCACTGCTTGTGCCAGCAGAAGAGATGCAGCAAAGCGGTGGGGAGGCGATGGCTGGTGCTTCCCAGGCTCGGCTCCCTTCTCCTCCCCGCCGCCGCGGCCGGCTCAGTGGGGCAGCTCGTTGGGGTTGGCCATGGTCCCCATATGGCCGTGCCTATACGGTCGCGAGCAGCCCATAGAGCTCACCTCCCAGCAGAACCTACCAGCTCAGGCTGAGCTCGCACTGCCGCAGCTCCCGACAGCCTGGAGCCAAATCCGAGCAAGCCAAAGTGCCCCTCGGCACGGCCGGTGGCTCTCGAAGGGGAGATTGAAGTGGTGTTTGCAAGGTCTGAAGTCCTCGGCGGCACGTGTGAGGCTCTCTGTCCTCATCGGGACAACGCCAAGCAGCAGCTTAGCGTGAGACGGGTCCCACGTCTTCCTCATCCCATGCCACTCCCAGGGTGGGACAGCCGTCGGAGCGATCCCCTGCCTCTCCTAAACCAGCAAGCGGTATCGAAATGAAGTGCAACCTTGGCTCGCTTCCCACCCCACTGATCGTTTCAGTGCAGCTGATGTTCAATCTGTTAAAGCACAGTCTTGGGTATTTTTTTGCTTGCGGTTATGTAGACTGAAATACATCAAACAAACAAATCAAATTCTGTTGCATAAATCTCTGGAAATATTTAAAACCGTGGGCTCCAGCGCCTCTTTCCCATGCGAGCATCGCTCAAGCCTGCTCTGCTCCTTCCCACTCCTGTGCTCTCCCTCTGGACCCAGATGGACACAGGAGTGCCATTTCAGGAGCCTGAGTTTTGATCCCAGGTAAATGCTCAACTGGATGCTGAATACAGGAGGACCGAGGCACGCATTTTTGTGCCTTTCTGAATTGAAGCCAAACACTTTTTCCCCTCCGTAGTCTCCAGAAAAACATCTATTTTAAACATCTGTTCAAACTCCCGCTTTGACCTTATGCAGGGCTCTCCAGCAGCATTGCTGCTTTTTTTTTTAAAGAGAAAGCTTCGTGCTTCCCTCTATGCAGGGACATCGCTGCTGCCGTGGCTTTGCCCGACGAAACGAAAGGATCTGGCGGTGAAACAACCACCACCACGGCAAGCCTCCCTCTGCATGCATGAAGCCAGGGAAGCAGAGGGCACGTCTGCAACGCGGGACACCCTGAGACGCTCCCGTGACGAGATGCTGCATTAAGCCACAAGGCGATGCTCGCAGCGAGGCACCTGCTTTTATTAGTATTCTCACTCACTGCAACAAAAAATAATCAGAAATAGTTCCTGTGCCTAAATAACTGTACGTAAATTACATGTAGAAAGAAGCAAAGCGCTGTTCCTAATTCTACTTAGCAAGTCACCGTGTTGCTCAACGCTGGCCGGACCTCCCTGAACATGCAGAGGTCAGACAGAGGGGGAGAGTAATGTCTTTTGTCCCAGGAGGATTTCGGGAACGCCAGGTTGCAATCACCCCAAATTTCCATTTATGCATCAGCAACACAGGCTGCCTCCTGGTTCTCAGGACAACCGTCTCGTGCCACCACCATCTCGGGCAACGCGCCGGCACCAAACCCTCAGGGAGGAGCAGAGAGCTCGGACCGTCCCGCAGCCCACCCCGTCTCACGTGGGCTTTGGGCGGCGGGGATGTTTGCACAGCTTGAGCGGTAAGATGCACGCGCTTACCGTTTTTAACTGATGAAGCACACTTCACAGTAATTTGCAGCAGAAATTTAAAAAAAGCATTTTAATGAGTTTCTGTTAGCTGGCATCTTGCAGGTGTCAGGAGAGAGCCACATGGCTTGAGCAGAAAAGCGTTATTTCTGCTGGTAGGGTTTAGAGGCGAGGTTAACCAGCCCCCCTGACTGCTGTGGTGACTGAGGGCTGATAGATTTCTCTGCTCTTTCCTAATTAGAGGCAGATAATCACTGTGACAGTGATAAATGATATTGCATACAGTAAATTTAATATTACAAATATTATAGTGTGGTTTTTACTGCTGTGTCAAAGCCCTTTGAAGCAAATTCAACACTTATATTATGAAGGAGGGTTTTAAAGATTTTCCTTGTAAAAACCTACACAAAACCCAGACAAGGTTACTTCAAGGCTCAGAGATCTAATTAGCAGACTGCTGCTTAAGCAGAGCATGCCTCTAACTTTCTGGTTATGGTTCTTGCATAGTGTTTAAATTCCAGCAATATATGTAAAGCAGCAATTCAGCATTAATGCCCTGCTGGATATTACAGCTTTATTTTCATTTAGTTTGCACGAGTACAGAGAAACCCCAAATCCAGGAACGAATATTGCACATTACTTGGTAGGTAAATTACAGATTTTGAACTTTTCTAATTGCACAGCTTTGAATAAAATGGTTTTATAACAAAAAGCGATCCAAGATCCCATAGCATTTGAGTATTACTGATGCTGCCGGTACGCTGCACTGGTGTTTCGCATCCCATGGGAAGGATGTGGATGTTCCCTATAGACAGACTCAACCCGCATCAGAGAAAGATAAACCCTCTCCAGCAAATTGGACGCACAAAAGCCAGTCACAGGCTTGTAAAGCCCAAGACAGACTGGGAAAAGGGCACACCGGGGCAAAATGGAGCAAACCTCCAAATTAACGGCAGGAACATATCACCCAGGCGCAGCGTGGTGTGGATGGGGAAGGTAAGTGCAGACAATGGTCAAGTAAGGAAAACATTTCAAAATCCTCTCCAGCATACGGAAAACATGACAAAGCCCCGTGTTACTTTTACAGCAGCACAGCAAGACCCAAATTTTTATGGCAGGGATCAGTAATATTTTGTTAACTACGTAGCATTAGAACTCCAAAATTACTAATGTTAAGGTTTGCCTTTAAATTTGGGCAAGGTCATTCTTGCAGGAGTACAACTCCTCTCACCTCTTAATGTTCCCAGGTCAGACACTCACACTTAATAGCCCTAAATATCCACTTTTCTGTCAAAATCACTGAATCAAACCCAAGTGCTGATTAAGGGACCAATTTACCTCTTTCTCTACAATACAGTACCACGTATTAGACCGCTGGGAAAAGAGAGGAAAATCTTCTCAGAATCTCCTTAGACTCTGCAGATGCTAAATGCAATTTTGATTTCCCAGACCCTGAGCAGCTCATTTCCTCTGTCCAGGACTTCTACCTGGCTTAGCAGCAGACCCCTGAAAACATCTAATGAAGGATCAATAGAAAAACCACATCAAATCTTAATGCTAATTTCCTTTCTCACTGTAGTTACATTATTAGTGTCAAACTCCTCAGAAAGAACCATACATGCTACTTGAACGGACAAGTAATAAAGTAAAGAAATTAAATTAACAGCTCCGCGTGTGGCCCTAATAGATTAGAACAGTCTAATTTTAAATTATGATAATTTAATCTAGACATCAACCAAGCAAGCAAGCTTCACATTTTATAGGTATCACTTAATCTTGAATTACTGCAAGGTAACACGCGTAGATGTTACCTAGATGCTACTTATAACACGACATTTAGATAAAAACCTATTGTAGCAACCATATGCACTAGAAGTTGGTGCAACTGAGAAAATGAATCAACCAATTGATTCTGCACTAGGCCAAGTCGATACCAGATGTACCTTTCTCTACGGTTTTGTATTTTTAATTGTGGTATATCATCATCCCCCCTCACAGAACTTTCCCTTTTACAACAGTAGTGGAGGTGACCTTCCTAGTGCATTCATTTTAAAGTCCCATTTGCTTATTTTCTTAGGAAAATAAAAGTTTCCTGGCCAGTACAGCACTCCATGTGAAATCTGCAGCACAGCGTGAACTGAGCAATGCAATCAGCAACAGCAAAAGCAACCTCAACTCGCCAAAGAACACACACGATTATTAGAATTGTGGTTTGCATTTAAACATCTAACAAATTTCCCAGTTAAGTTATGCACATAGAAAACATACCAAAAAGTACTGTTACACTTTTGGAATGGAAGATAGCGCAAACAAATCTACACATCTTTTTTTATTCAGGAATACATTTGCAGAGTAATTACGTGGCAGGAAAGCTAATGTAATTAAAAATAATGCAATATAAATTGTTGTGGAAATGTAATATTCTATGCATGCCTTATTTCTTACTCCACTGGAAGTGGGTTTTTTTGGTTGGGTTTTTTTTTTCTTCAGATCCAGGTGGCAGGAGGTTTGCAAATAAGCCAAAATACCCAGCACTGGTATTTCATTAAATAGCATGATACAGAAATACTACTTTGGGACTATTAATAGTGTTGAAATAATCGTATTAATGTTGGCATTCCATTAACATTTTCTAGAACGCATTAACAATTTCAAGGTTGTCTGTGGTGTTATCTTAGGGTTTTTTTGTTAACTACAGCTCTGCCACGAGGATGAAAATACATGTGTGACTCTCCAACATCAGTGCTGGCAAAGTCACTGCCCAGCACAGAAAGACGCGGCAGAGTTCAATTAGAATTGAATTTTCCTGACACTGTGAACGAAGCAGGATGGCACAGGACCATCCTCAGACTGGTCTGGACTATCTCAGTTCCGAGTGTAATTTTTTATCCCATCACTGATACTAGCAAAAGCTCGCTCAAGTTTATACCATTTATACCAGTATAAAGATGACTGATACCGTTCCAACTTCTCAAATTTTGCTAACTCACATCAATATGATTCTTCTAACCCAGTGTAACTACAGCCTTTACTTCAAATACGCCCACATACATAAAGCAGCAAAACCTTCCAGCAAAGCAAACGAGGTGCAAATTGTACCAATTCTGTCTGTAGGCAAAATTCAGAACCACATTCTTTATTTTCTTTGTGGTCAGAAAACTAAGACAGAAATCCTTTGTGCACATTCCCCTTCACTGACCTGTTGGAGAACGGTTTTTCCCTCCTGGAGAAGCGCTGACCTGCAGCACCCGCGCAGGCTGATGAGAAGCGGAGAGCACTCGGCTTCACCGCGGTTTTGGCCCAGGCAGCTTTTCCCATTCTTCGCAAGAGCAGTCTTGCAGCAGTGGCTCCTCCATTCCTCGGCACGGCGAAGAAATGTTGGAAAGGTCACCTTGTCTGTCTCTGTAATAATTCTGCTACGTCCTTCAGATGCATATGTCCCTCCCAGCCTGACTCCCTCTTGTTCTCTCCTCTGGATTAGGGATACACCTATACGTCAGAATACACCTATGCGCTAGCATAAACCTCCAAGGCAAAATTCCGAAAGCCAGGTGCCGACATGTCTATATTTAAATTGCACAAGGAACGAAAGCTTACGGAGCCGTGCTGAAGTGGACGCTATCCAACCATCCCCATTTCCAAAGATATTTATGGTTGCTTTACTCTCTATTGCGTAATTCTCCAGCGATTAATGGCACATATTAGAGGAAAACCTGGATGTCAGCAGTGAAGTTACGCTGGCTGCTCAGCCCCAGGGAGATCCACGGGAACACGGCGGGCTGAGCTTGCTCCCCAGAAAGGGAGTCCCTTGGCTGATTTTTCTTGGGATTTTTATAATAAGTTCCATGCATGTGGTCGGCTTGCGGTGAAATGGCGGCACTGAAATCTGCTGTGGTCTCTATCAAAAAGAAAGGCTTTTTAAATCAGTATTTTCAAAATTATTGTAGCAACTGTTCAGATATTTTTTTCTTATTTTTCATAATGCAGGTCTCTCTGGCTTTCTTTTGTTATTTTTGGTGGGGTTTTTTTAAATTTAAGTATAAAATAGTTTAATGTTGGCCTTATTACATGTGTTTGTGTGTAAGCATAGAATATAGTGAATTAATTGGCTTGTGAATGAGATTCCACTTTGAAGCGCAACTGCTGCATTTCAAGAATTTCTTTTCTATTTCATCACATTTCCTAAAATCTCATTATATTGGAGATATTTCCAGCGTCTCCCATTCCACCTAATGAAAATGCAGGAAAGCTTTCCCAGTCAGTGCATCCTGGGTTAAGGGCAAACACATCTCCTGTTCTATTACAATACCGTTAAAGACTTCACATTCATGCCCTAAATACCTCTGGCACTTGGAAGTGATATTAGTAAAATAACAGGGAAAGCTTTCCAGTAAAACCGTAGGGTTTCCAGTGATTTTCTCCTGGTGGTCTTCCCAGACACGCTCACTTCGCACATCGGGTGAAAGCACAACACGACAGCACAGGCTGTGAACTACCCGCATGATTTTCATCCCAACAATACATCAGGGCATGACGACATAAATAGCAAGAGAAAAAATAAAGCGTCATGATGTAATTCGAAAAAGTTTGATTACTACAAGCCAGATCTTACCCAGCGACCCAAGGGAGGAGGTTAGAAGAGATTTTATGAACCGTACAGACGGACCTCGACCTGCTGGAGAAATGGGCCAACAGCAACTCCATGAAGTTGAGCAAAAAGAAACGCCAAAGATGGGCAAAAGGATGTTCATTCCCGCAGGACGGGAAGGTCTGACTTCCTCAAACCACGGACTGTGCCGTCTTTTGACAGCCTCAAGAAGATAGAGTTTAGGTACGGACTCATGGCAGCTGCTGACCAGCTCTGAGACCTTGTGCTCCTGTTCCTGCAGGCAGCTCTGCCCACGTACGACCCGTCCCTTCATCAAACGAGAACGATGCTTTTGTCCAAGCCTCTACCGAGCCGATCTGGTTAAAGAAAAGAGGATGTATATCGGAATGTCTCTGCATGCGTTTCAGATCCGCATTAAATTTCCCATCAGTGACTCCATCCATCTCTCACTTGCCACAGAGCTGTGTGGATTGTTTACAGATAAACGAGAATGAAATGTAAACTCCTTTCAGATGAGTAAGATATACAGGCCATGTCACTGGGGCTCTGCAACATGCATTTATGTAAAACAATAGCCTACGTATGCAAGGAAGAGCAGGCACTTCTATTTTGTGGTGACACTCATCCCTGTCTGATATAGAAGTATCATTACAGCAGGCCCCAGCTGGAATTGTTCATAAAGTGCAAGATTTTATTTCAAGTGCTCCAGTCTAATTTCAGAGATGTACACACGAGTATATGAATTTCTGCAGAGAAACAATGTTAGTCTGATGATAGTGTATTTTATTAAAGAAAGGCTCTAAAATAGCAATTTCATTATTTCCATTTCTGCAGGAATGGTAACAAATTTTATCCACGTGGCTTGAATCAGTCAGTTGATCTGGAGCTTTTTGCCAACTGAAGAATCGGGGAAGAAAATGAAAATCTGCATCCTCACCTGCTGGGCATTGCGCCTCGTACGCTCAGCACCTCCCGCCAGCTGTATAGACCGGGACTTGGGCAGCTACGGACGCTCCTGGTTTTGGGGAGGTAGGGCTGGAAAGTCCCATGGGAGGACAGCCGAGGCTGCAGAAGTCCCCACCAGAAATCAGGATGCTGGGAGGGTGTCCAAAGAGGAGGAGATGCCAGGATGGCCAGAATGTGTTTCATGGTTGGGCTGAAGTGGATACTCTGAATTCATATAAAATCCATCAGGGATGAAGACAAGACTGCTCCTACATTCCCACAATATTTGGTTCATTTTATTGCGTGCTAACTTCCCTGTATGGTGATTGCCACAGAAACAGCTACTGGCAGGTGGATTCTTCTTCCTTGGGTGGGGAAAGTTTGGGATGTCAAAAAATTTTTCCTCCTAAGCTTTTATGATAAAATTATTCCATTCAGCAAAATAGGTATGAGTGGCACAAAAAAGTGGAGCTTTCATGGCACATTTTCTCTGGTCATGGAGAAAAAATAATAAAACCTAATGATGAGGCACTGCTTTATGGGACCACCCAGTTCCTCCAAGCTCTCTCCTCTTTCATCCACTTTTGCCAGTGCTGACTCTCCATTCAGGTAACAGGATTTTTAGGTTTTCCAGTAAAGGTCAATGCTCTTGAGAAGAACCTAAATAATCAGCAGCTGAGTTCTTCTCAGAACTTCAGAAGACAGACAGGCAGGGTGCTAAATAACCAAACTGCCATCTTTCCACTCTTACTGTTGCAAATTGAGAGCTTTCCAAGACAGCCCCATTATTAATGCCATAAATCTGTTACACACTTTATTCAAACATGCAGACAAGGATCCACAACCCTTGTGACAGGTAATTTACTTTAAGGGACTTACAGGAGAAACCTTGTAAATCAGTTTGCCATTTTTTAAAAGGTAAAACTCTCAGTCTGAGATGAAATAACTTAAATTATCTGCCTTCCTATGTATCTTACATTGGGGAAGAACCATGGGTTTAAGAATTGTGTTAAGATTTATTAGTGCCTGAAACACTGGGATAGTTAGCTGCTGGGTCTTACTTGACTGCTTCCTATGCTTTGTGAAAAAGATATCCAAAATAATTTATCATCTGTAATGTTTGCACCAAGCATTTGTTCTCATTGATCCTTTTCATGCACAAATGAAAAATAAAGATATGAATGCATTTTTCTGACATACACATTTTTTTTTTTCTGATCACTGAATAAAGAACTCTAATGCCTCTTTTCAGTCTGCAGAATAAACCCCTCGAACACTAGGATTTCACGTTCGAAGACAGCACGGCTCTTTATCGTGGGCTGGGACCAACCGCATCACCTCTGCCAGTCCCCGGCTTTGTACTCCCAGGACCTACACTTACTTTGCAAATTTAATCAGTGAATGACATTCACACACCTACACCTTCGAGTCTGTCTCCAAGTGTAACACAGTAGATCTGTATATTAAGGCCCTAAACAGGATTTTATGAACTTGCCACAATTCATCAACAGCTAAAAAATTGGCAGGATTTTGTGGCTTCACTCCACGCAGAATTGTAAATCAGGACAGTCTAATCTTCCTTTTGTTCTAGATTTGGTTATTTATTCTCATTTGGTTATTTATTCTCATTTATTCTTCATTTTTTAATATCATTTGGATTTATAAAGGTTTGGACAAACACCTTCTATGAACTTCAGGGACGCCCAAGCAGATCCCCAGCTCCCATTGAGAAGCCACTGAAAATCTGCTCTCATGATTCTGAACTCCCACCATGTATTTATGCCCTTTTTGGATGCTTAAATGTACTTGACAACGTGGCCTGTATCACCCGGTATTCTCCTCCAACACTCCCTGGAGCAAAGAGCGAGGTCCAGCAAGACATTTTGTTTTTCAAAACTATATATGCAATTAATTCAATAATTACACTACAGTAAGGAACAGCTTAGCAGGAAGAGCCAGGCACGTTGTAAGAAAAAATGGACATAAACCCATGATCTTGAGAAGGACACACAGAGAAAAGAGACCGCAAAACTAAACCCAGACATCCTGGAAAGTAAGACTAGAGGACAAACTAGGTTAGAAGAACACAACAGGTATTTTTGTACTGAGCACAAATCCACCCAGTATGCAATAACTCTCAGCAACCCTCCGTAATCCTTTTTTTTTTAAACTGAATTGCACGGCACAAGCAGCAGCGCCGTGTCTAATTTAAGCAGAAAAGTAACAATGTAAGCTAATTGGTGAAAGCTTGTTTTTAATGTCACTGGTTTAACCTATGTATTACAATATAAACTGTAGGAGTCTATAAACTGCCTCGGGCTTTGTTGAGCTCCATATGCTCCATCAGTAATTATTTCAGTCCTAAAACACTTACTGTGCCAAACTTACACTGGCCGAGCAACAGAAAGCACGGGTTAGCCCAAGCCAGTTTCTTCCTTCTCCGCTTTGCACGGGGTTATTCGTGACGGAGGACGTTATCACCGAAGCCACCTGCGCACAGCGGCTGGCAGAGGCTGAGGCTTTGCCGTTCCCCTCCCGACGCACGAGGAGCATTTTAATAGTTTGCAGCAGCGAAACGCTGAGCTGCAGCACACGACAGATGCCATTTTCAAAGAGGTTTATTGAACCAGATTTTGGAAAAGGTGAGAGCAGACTCAAACGCAGATGGGCAATCTTTGGTCTGCGCTAAATGTGCAGGAGCAAGAGGGGAAGCGAGCTAAATTATGCCAAGGAAAGTCATCACGTATCAGACTACTTCTTTCACCTGACTTAGGTGAAAACCATAGTGTAGATTGCATTGTAGAAGAAGCCAAAGTGCTCAATAACTAGAAATGTACCGTTTTCTTCTTCGCCCCACCTTGCCTCAAGCCTCCAGCCACCAAATAGCCTACAGGGAATGGAGACTCCATCCCTGATTACCAGAGAGGCTCCAGATGGGAGCTTTATATTTAATGGCAGAGAGGAGCGAGGGCTGGGATGATCTCTCAGTGCTTCGTTGCCATTCAGAGCTGTTGCTGAAGCTGGAAAGAAAAACCTCCTTGTGAACTACAATGAGAGGTGATGCTCAAGTAATAGGTACCAGAGAAAGGCAGCTCTCGCTGCTCATCCAGACAGTCTAGTTCAACACCGGCGCGATTGTACCAGCTGGAGAAATCGTGTGCTGGGGAGTTTTGAGGGTGAAGTAAGCTGAAAGTGCAGCCGGTGTGCTTTCTGGAGTTTTTCAAGTGCTATTTGTGGTTATGTCCATTAGCAAAAGCCACACCTAGCATGAGACAAGTAACTAATAAAATGGACTTTGCTCCATCACTGGTTGTTTATTGCAAAGTATTCCTGTCCCCAGAGCAACTCCCAAAGACATCACCAGCCATGACCTAAGGTCAGCACAGCATCTCTTAGATCAGGCCATTAGGGACCATCCTTTTTTTTCCTGTTACGTAAAACAGAAGGGGTAGGTACACATCAGGATCTTAGCCAGAGAAATGCAAGGCATCTCACAGTAAACAAGAACAACTTTCACGTCATTAATTAATTTTGCGTGTTTAAATGCAAAATGCAGAAGTGAAACCTTTCCTAACTTGGCGCATGCCAGCTAACAGCTTTGCTCTCTGCAGTGTCATTTCACATTCATGAAATAAATGAAATATGTAATTGGAAAACTTGAAATGAATTTTAAGCCCATTAGCAACAGCATAATATTTACCCCAAATGGCAATGTTTCTCATGAGATAAGAAAAATACACAGGGTCCTACAGCAGCTGTACCGTCCTAGAATGATTGAGTAGTGAGAAAGTAGCTGTGGGTTACATTGCAGGCTCTCACCATCAGGGCTTGGATGAGAAGGAGGAAACAGCTTGCAATCCATACCTGGCAAAGAATTCTTACCAAATAAACCAACAATTTTTGCTACAAGTTTTACAGCACTTAATTTATGAAATGACAATGCCACCAGACTGCCGGAGAGTGCTTTGGGGCAACAGTTTTATGTGCACAGCTCTTGCTTCTACATCACCACGCATTTTTAACAGAGCAGGTGTTACATGGACACTCGCAAAATAAACATATCCACATTTGTGTAGGAGGTTTAAACAGAATGTCTTGGAAAAAAATGGAAGATTGCTATATTAACATCAGGAATTTTTAAAAACCTTTATATATATACACACACACACACACACACATATATATATATAAGGCTTAGATAATTATTTTGCTGCAGCTGGCTATATAGCATCCTAAGCGTTAATTCAGGCATCTGTGAACCCAGCACTTACCACTTCCATTACTGAACACTCAACACAATGCAATCAATCTGTTTGCTGATTCAACAGCAAAGAGGCTTAAACCGATTTTTTCCATCACAGGAACTATTTTTGGTGTCCAAAGGAGGCCAGGAAGAAAAACAAGGTTGGGAGACAGAAAAAGAAGTCTCAGAAGACCTGAGATCTTACTAATCACCTCAGAGTAGAGTCTTTGGTCTCCTGCCCTGGCAGGTTTTGGATGTCTTCGTGTCTCAGGTGCTATTGGCTTTTATACAACCGACGGGTCACAAGGGCTGCCTCCCGGCCGTCACACGTACTTACACCCGCTCCGCTGAAGCGCGTCCCTATTCCTTCACACAAGCAAAAAGGTCAAACTGCATAAAAGGATTTTAAACTCCACGACCGAGTTGGCCTTGCCAATATATAAACTAATCCTGCAGTTCTCAATTGATTATTCCTTTGCAGTCACAGAAAAGTTACACTCGTAAATAGACCCGCTAAGACTGATTGCCCACGCTGGGACCGTTGCCCCCCGGGTGTTTTGTACCCGCTGACGGCCGAGGTCCCTGCTGCTGGACTGGCAGCACGGAGGGTCGCTGGCTGTCCCGCTGGCACCGGGAGAGTTTCTGTGCAATGCAAAGACGCTGAGATGTCACTGAGAATCAGAGATTTATAAGGAGCAAGAAAACCTGTATGTTTCTGAGAGCGAGCTGCATTATTCACCTCTGGGCAAGGACCAGCTTTCTGCGGGACGCGGGATCCGGCAGTGCCGGCATCGGGCTTTGCTTCAGCCGCTGCCCTGTGCCAGTGGGGAATACAGTGCGGTGTAATTTAGCACACACCAATAAACCAAACAACACTATCCAAAAAAACCCAAGGGGAGCATTAGTCTCCAAGTACCCTGTCCAATACCTACCACTTAACCTAATCTCTTTAGGATTATGTTTTCTCTATCCCCTACTCAGCACTGTATCAGATATTACTGCATAACACACACAAAAACCCAACACTGACACTTATGCAAAGGTATGTAATAGACCCTGACTCCATTTCTGTTTGATTGTTCACCAGCTACAGGCTGTTTACAGTACCACGTACCAAATCTCACAATGCTTCTCTCCAAAATAGAGGATCTCTGCACACTACCTATTCTAAGGTGTTAGAAAACATCTTTCCTAAAACCTCAGTCCCATGTTCAACCTCCTACTGAAAGCCACAAGCTGAAGTTCTCCAAAAGCACTGTATAAATACCCTCATTTTTCAACAAAGAAGTCTTCTGCAAATGTCCCGTGAAGCATCACCTGGCTCCCTTTGCGGGTCCCAACAGCACACACAGACGTACTGTCGAGCCCTCTAACTGATGCACAGAGCATCCAGCTCTGCTCCTTCCCCTCATCCTCGTAAATCCGTTTGCAATTTGTGAAGAATATATTCCTGCTGGGACTTCCACTAACCACCTTTTCTTATTCTTACAAGATTTCTCATACTATGCAAGCTACTGCCACAGCATTTATCTTCCACAATCATTAAATAGTAAAAAAGGATTATGTCATGTTGAATGAGCTAGGATTTGAATCTTTATCTGGTTTTCAGGTCTGATATATGAATTCTTCTAAGATTCCTTTCCTGTAGCTTCACAGTCATATTCTTTCATGTAAAATATTTGCAAAAGAACCCCACTCACTGCTTACTAAATATTATCTTCCACTGAATCAAGGCATTACAATAAGCCTAGTGGTGTGTGTTGCACAGTGTATGTGATCACCCAACTCTGAAGTAATTTCTATTGATGTCATCCACAGAAGGAACTAACAAACCCACTACAAATCAGGTAATTCGTTTTAAAATATTCACAATTAAGTACTGTGGTGTTTTCTTCGATGATCTAGAGGCCAGACCAGCTGGGAAGAGAGTGAGTATCTTTGCACTTACTGGGAACACTGGCGTCATCTAACTGGTGCTGACAAAGCAGCAGTGCACGCTTACAGCATCTGGCACTTGATCTGCCCATGAGTATATCCCTACACGCACCAGCTCATACGATGAAAGGGACAGTCTCCAAAAAGGGTGTGAAAGGATGAGTCGGATCCAGCTATGCCAAGAAAACGTGAACTACGCTGCGTATCAGAAATAACCCCGTGCTACCTGGTAACAGCACCCAGACACGGAGCTGAAGGAACCCCACGCTCCGTCTAACAGAAGCAAGAGGTGGGTAAGTCTTTACACAGGTATTAAGTCATGTAAAAATTAAATCTCTCTCTTCTGAAAAGATCATTGACCTTTTAGATTGAGAGGAAGTTTGGTTGTTTGGGATGCACATAGAAATGAGGAGACATGAACTGTATATTTGGATTAAGAGGTATGGATAGCAGGAGAGAAAAAGGTAAAGGTTAACACAAGCCATATTAGTAATAAGAAAGGGTTCTTTGAATTAAAAATATATTTTCGTCTTTTAAATTAAATCTGTTTTATGGATGATGGGCAGTCAATGCCATACACTCATATTAATAAATTTTCTACCATAATGTTAAAAGGAAAGGAGGAGTACACGCGCTCTAGGACTGCATCTGGATTTCTAAACTTTTAGACTAAATCAGTTATATGTTTACAGCAAACAGCTTTCTCCTGAGGGGACAGAAGTGTTCTGGTAAACTGCAGCTGACACACATAATGAACAATTCCATTTCTTGAAGATTCAATAAACGATAATCTGAAGGGTAAAGTTCCCTGTTGCTGACAGCTGCCAGGTGAGAAAGGGGATTTGTTTTTGCTAAAGACAGAGAAGGAATCGACAGGTTTTTATTCACTTGGATCTAAGCAAATATATGCTGACAAATTTAACGTTTGGGGGGTTTTTTTGTTGTTGTTGTTGTTAATCTTTGAGTATTATCTTGGTTAATTTTTTTCCTGCAAGGTTTTAAAATGACTCTTCTGCTGACAGTAATGAGTTGCTGTGCGCAACAGATCTCATGGCTTTGACTGCACGCTGATGACTTGGACCTGTCATATTTAACATTGTCTTAAAATGAAACTATAGCCGTTTCCACATAGGTAATCCCACTCCAGGCCTACACAAAGGACTACTTTTATACATACAATCAGGAAACACGAGCAAACATTAGAGTTTTCAAGAATTCTCCTCTCTCCATTGCCACGATGGAGCAGTCCTCCTTCTCCCTCCTTGCAACCCCTGAGCACCCAAAACTGCCAAGCAGATCCCTGCAGAGCCAGCGGAGGCTGCTGCCAATCCACAGCAAAGAAATAAAAACCCATGTTGACAGGCAACTTTGAACCATACTACGCTGCTATTAGTGCTAAGTCCGTGATAAATCTATTAAGTCCCGTAAAGATCCATAAATGACTTGCCATGCTGTAAGTAAGAGCAGACCATGGTCCAACTACCGTGTGCACTAATTTATACTCCTATACAACAGATTTGGTTTGCGTAAGTGTTAAGCCTGCAACTAGAATGACTTGAAACTACATTAGAAAATACACTACGCTCTTCCCATTTCAGAACTACTAAAAATCATGTTTGTAAAGTTATTGATCTCTAAGAAAGAAGGCAGTTATTTGGACAGTTCTCCAGCAAAGGCTGCTTTTGCACCGATTTAAAAAAACCCCACAATCAACCAACCAACCAAAACCAAAACACCACTTTGAAACTCATAATATACAATGCTTGGAAGCTGGCACTTCACCCTTTTACTCAAAATATTGCTGGACACCTGGAAGTTATTAGGTACAGTAATAATTTCTACTTTGCCTCCAGTCTACATTTTTCCTCTGGGTCGCTCATGAAACATTTTTAATCCTATAAAATAGAAACCTAATTCAAAAAGTATCAATTCAAGATATCTTTTTGTCTTTCTAACTTCAAGCTCTCCCTCAGCTAGACTGGTTGCCTGCACAGCTCCGGCATACACGCAGCTGCACAGCATCATCTCACATGCGCAAAACATTGCCATTACCTTTTTATTTTTACCACCCAAAAAAATTAACTTGGCTGAAATGTCACCCCTTAAACAAATATGTAGGTGACATTTCACAGCCACAGAAACATTTGAAAGAAGGGAAACTTTAAAGGTAGGAGTCACAAAGAGGTCCTAAGTCAGTTCTCCTGTATTAACTGTGAATGAAATGCAAAATATTGTCTGCTGGATGAATGGAAAACTCAGGTAGTTCTCAATCAACTGTAAATATTAAAATTCTCATATATCTCTTCACAGTCCAGGTATAAATTATGGCTACTTGGCCAAATTCCAGCTTAGTTAATTACAATCTCACATAAAATAATATCCTGTCTACTTTAATTGGAGTATGACATAATAGGAGATTTATAATAATCAGAAATTTCCTGAATAATAATTCATTTAAGGAACAATTTTATTACAGACTTCTATCTATTGGTGCAAGTTTTCACTAAAAACGTAAGCTGTAACCACCACCTCATTATATATTTGCAGTGATCTGTCTTAGGGTTTTATATGATTTGCATTACTGTAGTATCTGAGTATCTTCTATGTGAAATCAATAGCAATATCAAAGCCCATAACCGGATAATGAAGTTTCTAAAATGACAATAGAGCTGAAATCCCCTTCTCTTACACTTTTATTCCCCTGTGCTGTCATTTTAATTTCAGGGTTCTGCTTGTATGGGTGTTCTGTTGTTTTTGTCGGTTTTTTTTTTTTTTACAACCACGCAAACACTTGTAAAAGAACTTGCAGAATCTGAGGCCTGGAACAAGTTGGGATTTTTTGTCATGGAGCTTTTTACAAGTGGATCAAATCCTTAAAACAGCAACCAAATCATTGCTGAAGCCACCGAGCCTGAGAACAGAGGGTGATGGAGAAAGAGTTTAATGGAAGGAGGAGAACAAATATTGACGACAATACTGGAAATCAGTTCACAGTATCAAAATCAGTCGTGGAAGAGGTTACCTGGCATCACTGCCCGGGATAGCTGCTTGGTGGCCACGGGTGCCTTCCCATCTATTTGTAAAGGCGAGCACAGCAGCCCTGAGTTTCATTTTAGATGTACGCTGGCTGTACATTAGAAAAGCTCCGCTAACTCTAATAGCGTTACCAGCTCGCTCCACTGATGTTACACGTCCCTTTGCATTTAAACACCTCAAAGCAGCATCACTGCCGCCAGTGGCAACTGATGCTCTTTGGGCTCGAGGCCACAGGGACGGATGCCAGCCTCGCCGCAAGGGCAGAGCCTGCCCGGAGCGTCCGAGCCCCTGACGTCCACTCTGCTGCTGGGCTGCACATAATACATCTAACGCACAAAACCGTGGCTCCAAGCTAAACTTCCAATGCACGTAAGGTTATTATAATTCAATATACCCAGTGAAGAGGCACCCAACGCTCCCGGGTGGTTTGGTTCCCTGCTGTGCTCGGCACCGCGCACAGCATTCAGCCGCGGCTATGCGTAAGCCACAAGCTGGGTAATAAAACCCCAGGATTTGGGTGGCCTCTACAAATAAATGCAACTCAGAAGAAGTTGCTGGCCCAGACAGTAACGTAACTGCTACGGAAAGTTTACAGCTGAAGCGAAAGCTCAATGACAGCAGGTAGCAGCACAGAGCGTGCTGGGAGTGGCACGTCTCCCACCCCAGACACACATCCTCCCCTTTTATTTAATGCTGGGAAAATAAATTTTATTGTAGCAAGAAGCTTAGATAATTTCTTTACTGAGGTTAGATGCTTCTTTGACTACACTGACTGCTACCTCCAGCAACAATGCCTTAAATCTCCCTGGGCAGGGTTTGATGGCACAGTAATAAAAATGTCTGTGCCCTGTTTATACCTCAGCTGCTTCTGCAACAGCGGTGATGAACACCACGATTGATTTCTCCTAGTATGGAAACACCCTCGCCTGTCATCCCCGTTTGCTCTTGGTTTCTCTCCTCCTGTTTATTGCCAGAAAAGCAGACTCAAAGTTTTCCAGGTATGGCCGGCATCTTCCAGTGGGTTTGCACATTAGCTACCGTATCATCAGATACCTCTGCGATACTTTTTGCCCGCCTAAGGGCGTTCAGACCAGGGCTCTCCAGTGAAGAAACCTGAACATCATTTCTCCATCTTGATTACACAGCTTAAATGCCCATCTCATTTACATCAAGTGAGACAAGGGGATTCTGGCCCACAGGGAACAGAGCGCCCTTAATTTCATTTCATTTAGCCTGCAGTCACAGGACTTCTTTTTCTGTTGAATTATTACTGGATAGCATTAAGATGTATGGCCTGCCAAATATGTTTAAATGACTTTTTGGTCCCCATCATCCCTGGGAGAAAGCTAACAAGATCTGTCCAATCTATCTAAATAGAGATGGGAGGGAGCTGGGAGGAGACAGTAGTATTTAACGAAGCGGTAAAGAACTGAGGCTTTCAAAAGAGATGATAGACCCTAAATAAATAAATATAAAATGCTAACAATGGCATGCCTAATTATATTTTCACTGTATGCCTGTTCAAAACAGTTATATGTATTTATTCTCTCTGGTTTCCAGGCAGGCAGAAGCAATCCCTAAGTGACACAGTCCTCTGACTGAAGCAACAGCAAAAATTCATTAAAAATATAAAAATCCACAAACAAAGCTGCATAGGCCCCTAGGCCACTTGTTATCTGCCACCAGAGCAGAACGGTTCGTCTAGGACATGTGATGGAGGATCTGGCAAAAGAAATCCCACCTCAGCCTCGGGACATGTCAACACACCCTGCAGGTTTTCACCATCCCCTTAGCTCAGATGCCCAAACACATCCAGTAAGTATTTATCTTGTGTTTGGTAAAATATATACTTTACGTAATGAGTAAGGGCCACAAAACCTAGGTGGGAAAGCTGCTATGGTTTTTGAAGGGATAATGGGCAAAGGGCAACAAAAGATAGAGGAAATACTAATTCCTTAAAGTCTACCGTTGCTGGAATTCCTAGAAGTACTGTAATTAAGAAAGAATAGGGAAAACATTCTTTGATTTTGATGTTAGACAGTGCTTCAGACAGTCTACACACCCACTGTATGCATTCTTTACCAAAACATGGGCAGAGACCCAATCTTTAGAAAAGGTAAGCATGTGCAAAATGGATACCTGAAAACAGAAAACCAGAGAGGGGTTTTACCTGAAATCACTCAAAATGACTGGTTTTAGGAGGGGAAATAGCTTGACTTCAAGCTGCCGGAATACCTGCACTCGATTATTCAAGTGTCATATTAACCAAAAAACCCAATGAAATAAGAACTGTATTATAATTATTTCAACTAGTTATGGCAGTCAGACTAAATCTATCTGAAAGGTTCAGGGAACCAGATTTCCAACTTTCAGTTTTTTCTTTCTTTTCTGCATGAGATGATGCAGAAGTTGTGAATGTATTGTCACACAGCATAAGCAGTAAACAAATTTAGATGACTCAAAAATTTCTGTCGACTTCCAAGAACACCAGATAGCATCTGATTGCAATATATAGTTTATCTTAATACAACAATACCCAAAGTCAACTGTTTTTCCCAAGTCCAAGTATTCTGTACTCCATATGAACATACCAGGGCACAGTTCTTGCCCCCAGGATCCCATGGTGTGAAAGATCTTGCCATGTTATGACATGCACCAATTTAACATAACTCTGTTTTCATTTTTCTACTGCTATCTTTGAGGAGAGAAAAAATATGGAAAACAGTGCTGGAAAAAGAAAATAATTTGAATTGTATTTTTATGCAAATGAAGTAAAGATAAACTCTATGTCCTCTCTTAACATATTTCTACTTGCCCATAGATGCAATAAAAAGCAGCCTACTGAAAGCTTTTCATCCCTCCAAGAAAAGAATAGTCTAAAAGAAAAATGAGTACTCTAACCAATTCTAAGCAGTCAATTTGTTAAGCAACCATGCAAGTTACTTCTGCTTGGAGCAACAGAGCAATACCAACACGAGCTGCAAACTGCCGCGTGAGCTGCATCAGGATTAATTATTTTATGTGACGATGTCTGGAAGTAAGGAGAGCAAAAGAATGAAATGGAATTTTATCTGTTTTCAGCCAGCAAGGAAGCTGTTTAGGCTATTGGCTTCTGTAAGTGAATAGACAGCTTAAAGGCAGATCAATCAAGCTGCTTCCTACCTTGCCGTACACTGATTTAACCTCTTTGAATCTGAATGCTCAATGATGAGCAAAGCAGAGACGAATGGCTTGAAATGGAGTTGTGGTGAGACGTGCTTAAACCGGGTTGGGTGAATTGCTTGAACCGTTATTTCTGAAAATCTTTCATGAAATAAGAACAGATGAGCAGCAGATATCCCATGATTAACTAGCATGTCCTGCCAGGGAAAGTAAAACATGGCTCATAGCAAAGTCATTCTGCTGTTACTGTTATTACAAATTCAGACAGTAAGAAGGAAACTTAACAACAATCACCTGAGCATCTGCTTATGCTTACGAAGGAGCATCTCCATCAGCACTGGAACTGAAGCAGGTTGTTTTGGCGTATTTAAAACTTTTGCCTCTCATCAAACTAGTAGATAAGCCCAACAGTTGTGGGGGAGGTGGGAAGGGGAGATGAAGCAAATAGATACCTGTCAAATGCATGAAAACAATCAATATTGAAATACTGCCATCAGATCCCAGACCGAACCTTTCCAGACAGCCCGGCAAGTTTGAGACGAGGGTTCCTCCCTGTCCTCCTGCAGGAGAGCTTGCTCAGAAAAAAAAATCTTTTCATATGTTCTTATTTGCTGTTTCTAGCCAGGTATTACGATGGAAAAAGACCCATCGTTTGTACTGCCCTGACAAGGCTAGTGATGTAAAGGAACACTGCTGCTTTTTTAAAAATCCCCTACAAGGGAACTGACAGGTGGTTCACTTCTATAAATTCAGGTTCACTGATTTAAGGTCATAGCCTTGGAGCACAGCTGCTACTGCATTCCCTTTCTTACTGTTTTCTACAAGAGATGTTATTTTTCTGGGAGATAGTCAGGCTGGACAGTCCCATATTCTGCAGGGCAGAGTTACTCAATTCAGCCTCAGAGGTTTTTTTCGAGAATCCTTTCTTCATCTTCTCCTGCCACCGTTACAGTAGATTTAGCTGCAGAAGAGGCTAATACAGCTGTTCCCAGATAGCCACAAATATTACCCTGCAACAGCTGGGGGGGGAACCAGTTAACACTTTAGTGGCTGCTGCCAGCAGTGCCCAGAGCAGGTCTCACCGGTGCAGTATAGCTCTGGTCCAACATAGTCCTGGTCAGTTGTGGAAACCGGGATCTGCCTCTCTGCCTTCCTCCACGTGCCCATCCTCTCACCGCTCCCATCCCTGTCCTGCTGGCTCCCCCTGCCCATTCCCGCAGGTAGCAGCCCCCCTGTCCCCCTAAACTTTCCTAATCGGAGAGACGTGCCCTAACTCTTGGTGTCCACCATCCGGGACTAAACACTCCTTATCATCCTGCACGCTCAGGAAGATGGTAATAAACTTCATCTGTCCCCCCAACAGCATCAGAGCTGCTGCATACCCAATACACGCTGAACGGCTTATTCTTTTCTATGAGAATGAAACAGTATCTTCTCTTGGAAAAACTTTCATGGTCCAAGGGTCCTCTAACTTTTCTGATCACAATTAGGTGATGTTTATACACTGCAATGAAATAACGGCATTTGAATCATAGGAAAATCTGGCACCTCTGTCCTATAGTTTCTTTCTGGCGAAAGGGGGGCTTTGAGAGGAACCACCTACAGCAAACACATCGCTTTTAAACATCCAGAGCATGATTCTTTACCCGCTTTGTAAATCACTCCTGAACATTACAGTCATCTTGACTTTAAAGTTACTCCAGTCCTTGTGCGTGATACACAAGGGTGGCTGTCTCAGACTGTGCTTGTTACACTTCAGAGAAAGATAAATAGTGGCTGGTGGCAGCGATTCCCCTGGACCCCCGGCTGACACAACAAGCGCATCAGGTGGTGACGAGCGAGTGGCGATGGCAAGGTCATGTTCTGGGGAAAAGTCACTCTGAGGCACGTTGAAAATGAAGTAAAGGTAAAGTTTTCTTCAAAAGTTTCCATTTGAACTAGAAGGCAGTTGGGCTTTTTCTAAGAGGGGGGGAAAAAAAAAATGTGATGTTCAGCATGAAAACCCTTTGCAGCAGCAAGCGGCACGTAATGTCATTGTAACGGGATTTGTGTTTGCAAGGGCCACGGCCGGCACTGAGGACCCCCCGTCACGCAAGGAGCTCCCTGAGCGAGGCAGGGAAGCACTGCCGTGCTCAGCGTGAAGCTTTTGGGATCTTCAGGCACTGGCCCGGCTGCAGCTCTAACGAGAGGGGTCCTAACAGCCATCCATTTGGTCCTGGCTGCAGGAAAAGGGTCTTAAAAGACAGAAAGTATATAGGAAAGTGCACCTCCGGAAGGTGGAAAAAGCAAAAAGTTGAACACTATTAAAAAACCCTACACGACAAACATTTTTCCGAAAACTGACAGCTTCGGTAAGACCGACGTGGCACCCAAACCCTTCCCCTCGGCCAGCGCCTGCTCTGCCGTCCTGCGACAGAGAGAGAAGCACGGGGGGAAGCCTGAATCCCACTTAACGGAGACTTCGACTACTCACAACTTTAGGTAAGCGTTAGACTCCCTTGAAGTGCAAACCTTGTGCAAGTAGCTATGACAGAGAGGTCATCAGTCCCTTTGCTGTGTGTAGTAAAACAAAATTTGGGAAAAAGTGTTCACAAAAAGATGAAGACCAATGAATTTCTTGGGTAGTGTAATAAAAGATCCCCCGTCATAATTCACACATAATTTTAGAAATTAAATCTTAATAATAGAAAGAAATTGCAAGAAAGTTACCCAGGTAGGTCTTGCTATTTCTAGCAGTTCTTCAAACTCATTTTGATGTGTTTGCTCTACAAACTCAGACTCTAACCAATTTCTTCAGATGATGGCTAAAATCCAAGGAAATTTCCTGTCATTTTGATTGAACTAAAACCCTGTGATCTGACGATATTGTGATGTTGACATTGTAACATTGTTCAAGCATACCAAATCGTGAATACTTTCTCTAATATATGGATGATTCTCTCCTTCGCCTTGTAGAGGACACATACTCTGCCAGGAAACACCACTCCCACAGCTACAGCTCAGGCAAACGAATACTCTGATAAGCAAGACCTCGTTACTTGGCACGGGCATTTCCACATGGCTACCACCAGCCTCCAGCCGGCACTGGACACTACCAATGTGATGAGCAGTTATAAGCAAATCACATCGTGTGAAATCTGGCTGTAGTTCTTGATTTCCTGCCCACCAAATTGAAAGAAAAGAAACTCCTGAAGTGTTACCATGTTGTCCATTCATCGGAGCATGGATGCTTCCATCAGCATCCCTTTTTAGAAACCGGCAGAGCTTGTGACACCTAATTCACTCTGACAGAGTCACACCATTATTTCCACATCTCCATCTGCTATAGCATAAGGAACTAATGCTGATGTGGACATGTCCAAGAAGTTTGTAGCACAGGAATGAGTAAACTTGCAACTTGTTTCATGTATAGTACCAATGCATTTCTTTCTGCTCTGGAGAAGACAGGGACATAGGAGACTGCCCACGACCAGCGGAGGAGGAGGACATGGCAAGTCCTGCAACAGATATGGTTCAGAAGAGTTTAAATGGTGAAGAAATGGTTTCTTTCTTACCCTGGTTTGAAAGAGATCTGTGAGATAAGAGACATAAATTACCCTTGAACTTTCCAGATTTTCACTGTCTGTGAATTGAAGAGAGATGCTGTAGCCCCTGACAGCTGAGGCCCACCTGCTATTGACACAGAATAACTTCTAAGCATGAAAAGAAGTCTTCAAAACATCTCTTAGACACTGATAGTCAAATTTTTCAAGAGTTATGCAAGGAGCAAGCTTAGAAATCCCTTAATTTGCCAAAATGGGAATTGTTCACGTTCCTCTTGCTCCTTCATTCGAAAACCTTTCCCTTTATTTCTGCCAGAGTAAAAAGAGGCAGGTATGAAAAAAAAAAAACCCAAGCTAATTGAGAAGAGAAAGCCAGCCAAGCAAAGTGTTGGGGTGGAGGGGTAGGTCACGGCTGCCTGCGCAGGCAGCCGCGGGCAGGCACCTTCCCGCGCCAGCGAGCGGGGCCGCTGCAAACCGGAGGGGCAGCGGCAGAGCAGCCGTATGCGATGAAATGGCATGCGGGCTCCTTGTTATTGTACTTTATTAGCCTGCTGGAGGCAGGGAGGGATAAAAAAAAAAAAAAGAAAGAAAGAAATTAGCAGTTTCTGTTACTCCTCGTGCTGTTTTCTCTCCAGGGCTGTCACTGGTTTATTTATTTATTTATAAGGCAGGCTGCCGCGATGAGAGATGTCTTGGCGATTTTATGGAGTGGGCAGAAGAAATGGATCGAAAGGAGGTTTCTCAGCACCTGAGACCGCAAATATTTATAGATAGGTGTGTTGTGACACATGAGCAATTCCGCTTAAAGTAAAAAGCTTTTTAAAAATGATTAAAGTTACAGGCAGATGCGAGGGCAATTAAGATAGCCAGAGGTCATACCAGCTTAAACTTGGAAGAGGCAAAGACCATCAGAGTATGCAGAATTTGCATTTCATATACAAACTTGATACAAGAGATAGTAGATTCACAAGAAATAACATACTTCAAAGTCAGCCTCTGCCGGGTTTGCTGGAGACTGAGCTCTGGGCATGTCAGCTGGGTGCAGCAGCACAGCCCTCGCGTAATCTGGGGCTCACCCGGGCTCCCGACAGCAAAACAACCCAGACGACTAATTAAATAACACTTCAGCACAGCAAAATCATCTTGCTTAGTTTGACTGACTACTAGGTAATTCTTCACAAGATAATTGTAAGAGAAACAGCGAGGCTCAGATACCACTTCTACTATCTCGATACAGCTGTTACAGCACCTCTAACATTTATTCGGCTACTTACAGAGCCCAGCACCAGTCATCTCCACCGCACTGAAACAAATCTGTTATTTCAAGTGACTTAAAATGGTTTTCACCTGACAACTTTTGAAGTTGGAATTTGAAATTAGCTGGGCCTCTCAATCCAGCTCCTATGGGGCATCGTCCACAAAAACTAATAACAACAACAGCAGCAATAATAACTATAGGAAACCAAACATCCCCACAAGCAGTATAACTGCTTCATCAGATAGTTCAACCTCTTCCATGAGCAACTTGTATCCAATCCTCAGAGTAAATTACCCAGTGCACTGACAAGAGACACAATGAAATTGCTTTGCCACTGGCCCTGTTGGTTTCTTCAGAGTTTCTTTTATTATAGGAAATTAGTGGATCAATTAACATTTATTGAAGTACTTTTTGTTTCCTGGGCAGAAGAATGCTTGCAAAGCCTGATAGAAGATCTACAACTTAGAGAGTTGCCACATGGGAGAATTAAGGTGATGGCTCAGCACGATGCGGTCCCAAGTCCCCCAGCTTTCCTTTTCCCTTCCCTCTTCCTTTCTCCTTAAAGGAAATTACACCTGCCAAGTCTTCCCTTGCCTAATGTTTAACAAAAGGAAAGCTGATCAATGATCGCTCAGAGCTGCTGGTCTTCTCTCCCAGGAGCCAGAAGAACGAAGCTAACCTGCCACTCTTTTTTTTTTATTTTTAAAGCTGTTGGACACATGATGCCTATTGCAGGGAAAATCTTTTATTCCCCAACGTCCTCTGTTAAAGAGCTCTTACAGAAAAGGAATCCAACAGTTCATTACTTCTATCTGCTCAACACACTTTTGACTTAATTGTATTTGTGCCTCACTGCAGGGCTTGAAAAGTGAAATCTGAAAAGCAGCTTTTTGCCATTAGTTTATTTATTTGCTGAAGCCCTGTTTACGCGCTAGAATACAAACCATATTATTTGCAGTTCATATAATTTGTTTAATGCATTACGTTCAAGAGGCCACCTGTGCTAATGCATCAAAGGAGTAAGTGGGTTACTCTCACTCTAAGAAAGAAGAAAACTATTTTCTGAGCCGAGTCCCTCCCGTCGTCGCACTTGCTTTCACCAAATTCAAGTCAGCAATGGTGCAGGGTAAGGGAAACGGTGAAGGGGAGAGCAGGAGACGACAGCAGCGGCACTCACCTGGATGGCAGCAGCCGAGTTTGTTCTTTTGTGTCTCAAGCATCTCTCTCCTTCACGGGAGCCCGATAACGCTGGAGGGATGTGCTGCTCTCCGGAGGAGTCAGTGCGTTAGCAGCCCCCCCAGCACCCACAGGTTTGTATTTCTGCCGTGTCGGTGTTTCGCTGTTGCCACGAAACTCCCGTCTGGCAAAGAAAACGCGTTTCCATTCTCTTTGAAAGCTATTTGACTTGGTGGGTGTCCACGTAGCACTGCAAGATGAATGCATGCTATGTCCATTATAAATTGCTTTCATCTTCCATTCAGCTATAGTTGTTGGATGTCGATGTATTAGTTACAACCCGCAGTGCCTGTTCATCACATTACACTGAAGTATTCAATAAATACCAATTAACATATTGGAGTCTTTCCATGAATGTATCTTGCCTGACTTGGAGTGGTGAATGGGTTCATAAAAACACATCTTAAAACAAAATAAGGGGGATAACAGCAATTCTGCAACAAATTTAGACTCATATTACATCTCATATTTTAGCAGATGATTGGTTAGTAAATTGCATTAAAAGCAAAACTCTTATCAGCCCTGCTAGAGGATGCATTACACCTTACAGCAGACTCCAAACCAGTCTACCCGGGAGAGACACATGTATTTTTTGTGATTTATATTGCACTGAATATATACTAATGGTGAAAAACCCCCAATAATAGTTAGTGTTAAAATAAGTGGAAATATGCTCTCAAAAAAAGTCAGAACGCGTGCCCATTTGATACCTTCTTAAGCCTGTAAATTACCATATGGGCTTGCCTTAGGGGCTGGAGGCGATTTCGGTGGCTACCACAGTGTTACATGAATTAAAGACGGACAGTGTAGACTTTTATGCTGTTTACTGCAGGAGAATATGGCACAGAGCTCTTTTTGTTGCTACAACAAACTGCAGTCCCCTGAAGAGAAAAGACTTGAAGGCAACAGCCTCTGATATCAGTAATGACCAAATGCAACCAGATGTTATCACTACTTCTGAAACAACTTTGCCTCCAGGTCCTACAGGAATATAAACCCTATCTAAGTGATGCTTGCACATCAGCTACAGATGTCAGGACTGCCATGCTCTTGTTTGGGTTTTGGGGGTAGAAAAAGGAGTCTTGGTTCCATCTGGTTTGGTCTGTTCATGAATCTGGGTTGCTCTGCCGCAGGAAGCCGTGCAGGATGGGAAGGTCCATGCCTCCCACCCCAGCCAAGGCGTCCTCAACGGGCTACCACAGTCTTTCGCTGCAGGACTAGCATATTAAAGAAAAACACATTAGCATTCCTAAGAATAATAAAGAAATGAGATCCCTGTCCTGCCAATCAGGCCCTGCTGGATGGTTCATTTTTAACTTCATTGCTGTAAACTGCAGGAAATCGTAACTTTACATGTGGACTTGTACCCACAAATGAGTAGTCATCCTTTAGAGGAACGCTCTCCCGGGCATATAACCCACCAGGTCTTTGGAAAGATGCTGAGTAGCAGGCAACACAGCATCTCATTCTCCAGCTTCACCATACAAGCATCAGCAAATGCTTTTCCTCCAGCTCCCAATTTTATTAAGGGCATTCAAGAGGGCTGTGCTAATGGAGATAGGTTAGACACCCAGAGCAATGTTAAGCCTGGACCAGCTGTAATAGTGCTGCATTTCCTCTCATCGGATTGCCAGGGGCTCCGTACACAGCTCCTGAATTTTCATGGCAGAAATGATTCCCCCACCAGCAATGGGTTCCTTAGATCAATAGCCTTTTGGAGGTGAGCAGAATATAAAAGGGAGACATTTGTGCAGCAAAATTTTTATGAGTCTAACTGTAAGAGCTATCAAATAATAGCTGTGAGAACGTATATTAAAAATATCCATATAGCGCCTTTGCTGTAAAAACAAACAGTGCAGTGGCACTGCCTGAACTTGGCCGATACAGTGTCATGCTGGCAATGGCTCTTGTGTTTTCACAGACCAGGGTCAAACTAAACTTTTTTTTTTTTTTGCTTCCACGTGTGAACAGCAGGACAGCAATCCTGGCTGCAGGTATGGTTTCAGCAAAGGGGGTGTGATGGACAACTCCGCTTCGTGGTAGCACCGAACACTGGGGAAAGCTGAATTCTCTCCACGATTAAAATGAAGCATGAATGACATGGAGAATGAGGTCACAGAACCAGACAGGAGAATAAAACCACAGGGAAAGTCAGTCTGGGCAGCGTCTTTCAGGAAAAACTTCAAAATCAGAAGGCAATTTCAGCAGCAGCTCCATCAGACCGGAGCCCTGCACTGAAACTACATTAAATCAGGCTGTGGGAAAACCCTGTGAAACACAGTTCATGTCGAAATACAGCCTGAAAATGTATTTTGAATGTTACCCTAGTCTTTCAAGCTCTTGATTCTCCCATTTAATTTCATATTTAAAAGGTGTGTATACCTTATGAAATCACAGGGTGAGGATATTTTTATCCTCTCTTTTCACCTTGCTCCATTTTTGGTGCTTTGCTTTGAAATTACTGTCATTCCCACTCCCTTCTCTGTCCCTCTCTGCACTCCATCCCCACTCCAGCAGTTTTGGGGGCTGTGATGCACTGTGCTGCAAACCGGTGCTGGGTTTCGGCTGGCCACAGAGCAGGACACTGCTCCAAGTGTTCCAGTGTCCAGGAGGGTACCCGTGACCTTTTCTAACACATTATTCAGGTTTGCATGATGAACAGAATGACAAAGAAAAAAGCCCCATATACTTAGCATATTTCTTCTTTTTGGTAAATCATGGTCACAAATTACTTCTTTAAGCAGCAAGTTTCTAATAATACTGCTGGGATGTCAGTGCCTGGACTCTGGTGAAAGTTATAGGATCTAAGTGTGGCTTAAAGCATGAGTTCAGTGGGACCTGTACTTACTGGTTTGCAGAAAGACAAACAAAAATTCTGCAGATGCATTTTATATACTGCAGAGGGAAAATCTGACGGCAGAAGTAGTGCTTTGGAAGCATGGCAGGCCTGAGCTCCGAGTTATTTATTTCTGCTGATGGCTCTTGATGTTCTTTCTGAAGTTTTGATCATCAAGAAACTTGAGAATGAGCTTTTTATGATGGTGCTAAAGACAGACATTGGCAACAGCTGAGTTTCACCTCAAATCCTGATGCACTGAAGCATCTCCAAAGCTTTTCACTTTTCTCTACAGGCTAGCACCTTTTTTTTATTCTTTTTGGAAGTATTAAAGCAGAACCAACCTTTGAGTTCAGCTTATTCAATTTCCCACTGCTATTTTTTTCAGTTTCTATCTGGACATCCTGCATTTGTCAAGGAGATTTTCTCCTGTGAAGAACATGAAATAAAAACATCTCAGCTGTGGCTCTACATAAATCCTATCATTGCACTGGGGATATGTACTGTACTTGGTAATTTTCTGATGGCTGCTCTGGCATTTTGATTAAAAAATTAGCACTGCAGCTCTGTAGTGCTATACAGTATCAATAAAGTACGTGCTAAATGAACTAAGAACTGGCTGACGGACAGATCTCTAAAAGCATTTCTCAGAGGGGACCACTCAAGCAGGGCTGTTTCTAGTGGCACCGCACGAAGAGTCATCCAAAGCCCAAATCTGTTCAACATCTCCATCGAGATCTGGAACGAACACAGAAATCCCAGCTGACACTACGGACACCAGCAAGTGATGGAGTGGAAGGCAGGACTGATGTGCTGAGCTTTTTGGGTTGGCTAGTAACCTGCATCCATGCACAATAAAGTATTTTAATAGAACCACGTTTACAGTTATATATAACACATTGACCACATGTCCAGGAATGAGGAATGCAGGACAGAACTATAAAATGAAAACCAGATGAGGTAACTAATCCTGCCTTCACCTTTAGCAGGGAAAACGGTTTGTAAGTGAGAAAACACAACAGTGGCCAAAGACCAGCGTGATCCCTGCCTGGATGGTGAGGAAGGGTAATACAGAAGGTTTTACCCTCTGCACCAATGCTGGTGGTACTGAACCTAAAAGGCACCCCACGAGCTACACAAGACAAATACAACATGAATCAGGAGCGGCAGCTACAGCAGACACATCTGAGACAGATGTTAGATAAACTTCTTCTGATATATTAAGGAACATTTTTGGCCTTAAAAGCTATGAATCTGCTCAAGTGGTCGAAGAAAAGATGAGGAGCACATAGATGGAGAAGCAATTCAAAGCATCCATGAAATGCCTGAAAGGGCAAAGAGAGAACATCCGCAGCAGCTTTCCTCAGATGAAGGCAGATTTCAAAAGAAAAAAAACAGCTCTAACAATTACCCGTTAGGAAAGACAGGTAGAGAAAACAAGAAACAAGAGGAAAACAGAAGCTAAGATGTTCCAGTCTGTACGTAATAGAACAAGATCTAGGAAAGCCTGCCCAGGATGCTACCATATCACGCCCTTGACTTCATGCAAAATCTTACACATTTTAAGTATGATTTTCCCCATTTTTAGTGAAAAGATGTTTTTACTTCATGACTATGCTCCATTTGCTTCACAAATTCCTCAGAAAGATGGACTTTGACTGAAAAATAAAAGGAAATGCAAAGCAGAAAGTTTGGGTCCAATTTTCAGAAATGGCCTCTGGTTTTGCAAGACCAGAACAAAGCCATAGGAAAGCCTGCAATTCTTCATTCCCAGCTCAGTGAAAATGCAAATTGTACTTTTTAGATCCTGTCCTGGTTTTGGCTGGGATAGAGTTAATTTTCTTTCTAGTAGCTGGTATAGTGTTATGTTTTGGGTTCCGTATGAGAAGAACGTTGATAACACACTGATGGTTTCAGTCGTTGCTCAGTAGTGTTTATACTAAGTCAACGATTTTTCAGCTTCTCCTGCCCAGCCAGCAAGAAGGCTGGAGGGGCACAAGGAGTTGGGAGGGGACAGAGCCAGGACAGCTGACCCAAACTGGCCAAAGGGGTATTCTGTACGATGGGACGACATGCCCAGTATATAAACTGGGGGGAGTTGGCCTGGGGGGATCGCTGCTCGGGAACTAACTGGGCATAGGTCGGCGAGTGATGAGCAATTGCATTGTGCACCACTTGTTTTGTATATACTTATTCTTTCATTATTAGTATTGTCATTTTATTATCATCATCATCATTATTATTTTCTTCCTTTCTGTTCTGTTAAACTGTTCTTATTTCAACCCACAAGTTTGTTGGTTTTTTTCCCCCGCAATTCTCTCCCCCATCCCACTAGGATGGGAGGGAAATGAGCAAGCGGCTGTATGGTGCCGAGTTGCTGGCTGGGTTTAAATCACGACAGATCCCTACCTACATGATCTGAAGGTGCACATGTATGTCTAGGACCATCAGCCATTTTATGATCTCCCCAATATTTGTATTTACTGTTCACTGACGTAATTTTGCATCTGCAAGCAACTGAAAATACTATTATTTGTGTATGTGAAATTGCTCCAGTGAACATTGCTGGTACGGATCAAATAATTTTTTGAGAAATGGTATTTGCCTGGTTTTATGCGCCAGTGAGTCACTCATAAGTACTTATAAATATTTAAATATTCTACTCCTGCAAAAGTGTGTGTAGACATTTGATATGGTTTGTACTACATCACCTCTGAAGCACTACTCCACATTGCAAATTCCTGCATTTAAAACCAAGATTAACAAATCAATGCACCCTGAAAAGCATTTTAAAATCACCAGTACTATGTATTCTGGTAAGTTTTCTTTGCAATGTGTAGACAATAGATTTCCAATAACAACTTGCAATTAGTTCATTTCTCTTATTCAGTCATTACATATTAAGCCCGTTGACATTTTGCAGATGGTTATCTTTTGAAATGAGAGATATTTGAAAAAATACTAGAGTTTGGTAATTCACACTCAAGTGTACTGGTTCTGGCGTGCAACCAATACAGTTGGCTGGTACTGGTTCCGGCGTGCAATCAGAAAGAAACAGCAAAACCAGTGTCAGATACTCTCCCTGCCTTTTCCTGAAAAAATCTGGACAGCAATTCTTGACCAAAAATCATGGATTCACAATCATTTTAACCATGTCTACATTTGCCATTAATTCTGCCAAAATTTTATTTCAGGAGACTTTTAATTCAAATCATAATGCCAAAGTATATAAACTAAGCAGACTACAAAACTGAACAGCAAACCTGGTTAGACAAATTAACGTCTGGTCTCAATGTGGAAACATTCCCATTTTTGGCCTAAGGCAAACCATGCCCCTCTTTCCACTGGTAAGCATGCATCCACACGCAATGTATTTTTTCTTGATCTGAGCATTCTTAGTTTTTTCTCTGGAACCACATTTTAGCTTTTGAAGCTTGCTACAAATTAATTCTGTTTTGTTTTTTTTCCTTTGAGAAAATACCTTTTACCTTGTTCAAAAAGCAGCAAAACAATTGAGAATACACAACAAAACCTGACTCTGACAGCTGTTTTGCGGAACTGCAAACAATGCAGGGCACTTTGCTGGAGACCAGTGATACATTTTAGACTTGAAGCTCAGAACTGAGGATTTTCACAATGAGAAGAGCTTTAAAAGAAAAAGAAATCACCTTTGTGCAGAATATGTTTCTCTGATAGCAAGGGAGAAAAAAAAAGCAAAATCAAAGCAAGAAAATTTTCCACGTTCAAAAATTACCTGCCCACTAAAATGGAGTAAGGACAAACTCACTTTGATATCCCCAGCTGAGGCATCCTATCAGTCAAAAATTACTCTTCCAGGTGCAACAGGATCATTCCTAGTGCTCAAGCCAGGCATCTTACACTCCATTTATGAGCAAGGCAAGGAGCTAGGTGCTTCTGAAGATGATCTAAAAAGTCTAAACATATTGAGCAGGGAGATCCCAAGAGCTGATCAAAGGCACCTCAGACCTCGAGCGTGTGCCTGGGGCTCAGCCCTGTGCCGCAGCCAATGCACGGAGACACCCTGAGCACTGGATTCTCCATCTCCACTTTGCTAAGCTGCTGTGTCTACCTACAACTGCCAGCTCAGTCCTAATAAAACCTAAAAACCCGCTGTAGGATCTTGGCTCGGCTGCCGAAACGCTGGTTACTAGACGCTGTTGCAGTGACTTGGGTGCTTGTTGTTTTTTCTTGTCATCCCTGCTCAGCCAGTCTGCACCTGCTGCAGAAATCAAGCTAAATAGTTCTAAATTTCTGCTTTTTTGCTTGATTTTCAACTTTTAGTTTTGTTTTTGCTATAAGATTGCACGATTAAAATAGTCATTCCAGAAAACGCCCACTAAGTTGCCTTTATCCTCAGTAACACGGCTGTACATCATTCCTCAAGGCAAGCAGGAATGGGCTGCTTTGGCCAACTGAAGGAAACCTCATTTCTTTCCTGAGTAGTTCACATCACCTCTAACACCGCCTCAATCCAAAAGCAGAGGCCAACGCTCCCCTGCTTGCTAAGACGTGTTTGAAGTTTAGATATCACATAGCTCACAGGAGAAGCAAATCAATGTTGGTAAGCTAATGAATTATTTCCAAGTTTGTACCAATATCTGCAGCAACATGAAAGAAAAATCACATACCAGGGAGATTACAGCTGAAGAGGCAGAGCATGGTGCACAAATTGTCAATATTTTAGGACTATGATTTGATCCTGTAGATAACTGTTGCTACAACACTGCTTAAGAGAACACCTCAAGCAAAACATTTTATCTCACAATATAGTTGTCCAATATAATTAACTGGGCTTGACCACTCTAGCTGGAAGGTAGCAGTAACAAATACCCAACCCCACGTGCCATGCCATCGAGGAGAACAGCTTTGTAAAGATGTGAGTAAACACTTCATCTGAACATGGAATTTACAGATGCAATTTCTGCTGGAACAGCTGGCTCGCTAGGTGTACGTGGAGTACATATATTATGGATGTATTTATCCAAATACGGGTATTCATTTTCCTCACACAGAATTTATTTATCACGTTCCTTACAGTGAGATGTCTACCAAGAATAGATAAATTTCTGAAAGCTTCCTTCCTCACTCAACAACTCCCTCTCCCGCTTGACCCAACAGCCTCTTTTTAGGTTTCGTGCCCTCTTCTGCAAGGTAGAGCTTAGCTTTTCCCAGGCAAGCATCAGTCTCCATGCTTTTGGAGTAATTACAAAGCTCTGCCCCAAAGTAGTTTTCAGCGAATCAGAAATATGCACACCTCAAAAATCAATATATACTCCGCACTTCTAAGGAGCCTCTGGAGGATGTCTGGAGGGGTCAGGGATGGATGGTTCACTCCTCTGCACCACGCGGTTGCATTGCCTGGCGAGGAATAAAGCTCCTGGAGATTTCAGGATCGCTCCAGTAAATCTGGAGCCAGTCCAACGCCATTCACTGCTGCTTCTCTGCGTTGGCAGTGATTTATCCAACACTCATGCCCAGCCCAGGCTCCCAATACATTTTTTCACCCAGTTCATTCAAGTTCACCCTTCTCTCAGGTTGCCCAGTCCCCAGCTGCAGTGCTGGGAAAGCCCCAGGACACGAGTCCACGCCGTGGGCTGGTACCATCCGCCCTCCCTGGCTGTTATCCAGCATTTCCCTGACCTCCTGCTAACGCACATATATCCCAGTTTCGTATTTCTCCATTGTGCTTTTTCGATAAATTTTAAGGACAGGTAAGAAAGGAAAATCTGAACCAAAACAGAATCAGGGAAGAAAGCAAACTCCTTTTAAAGACTGCAACAGCATTGTAAGAGAAAGTTTAAGAGAAGAGCACATTGATCCTGTAGCCTCTTCTGCATTCATTCCTGCATGAAATATGCTCCTTCTAAACAATATTTGTGTTCTTTAGGTAATAACGCATCCATAGACAATAACATATCTCTCATCTTAGAGAAACAGCAATTTTCTATCTACATGTAACGTACGTGCATAGACGCTTGGGAAACAACAACTGGACTGGAAAATAAAAATTCATTATTTTTCTTTCAAATTGCCTTTGTGGGCTTTTTTAGTCGAGATATGACATCAAGGATCTCAAAATGTCGCTGCAGAGCCACTAGAAACCGCGTGACACAGCAGCCTTCAAGGGCCACACTGGGAAGCACAGGGCACGCAAGGCGACCTCAGTAAACCATGATGGCCTCAAGATGGGGAAATTATCTCGGGGTATAATTTCTAACCTGACCTAGTGAAATACTCCTGGTCTTTTATGCAAGCTCAGTGAAAAAGCTTTCTAAACCCAGCGTGCCCTACTGGGAAGAGCTGCTGGGGGGTAGCAAAGGTGCTTGCAAAAGGCCTTTTCTGTGCTTGCAAAAATGTAATGAAATGCAAAGGCAAGCTGTGAGAAGCCGATGTTGGTTAGGAGACTGCTCTAATTGGCAATGAGCTAGAATTTAAGGGGATTTTATCATAGGGTTAATAACTTCTTATTAGCTAAACAATGTTGACAAGATAAAGCCATTTTGATGGAATGCATGTTTTCCCTCTCTTCGACCTATTTGTATTACAAATTGACCTGTCCACATTGATGATGATATAGATCTAGAAGATTACACTGCTTTTTTTTTTCTTCGGCTAGGCTTTCACATCTGCCAACCTGCCACCTTCCCATTAGGGAAGACAACAGGAATGCCAAAAGTGACATGCCTAATTCTAATGACCTCCAGTCAGATACGGTTCCAGAAGTCATATCCAAAATTCACTCATCTGAGCATATTTAAAGCATGACTCGGCTAGGCGATGTGCTTGCAATTCACCAGACTATGTCCATGCTGATTCATTAGATGCGTGCTCTGCTTTAGGTCTTGTGACAACTAAGCCTCTCATTTATTACTCATTTATTGGATCTTTGTGATGATATAAAGAAAAGACAACAGACAAATATACTTGCTAGTACTCTGTTTTTGGAATGTGAAAATCTTGAGATCATCATATTAATTTTTTTTTTCCCCAATTATGGTCCTAAGCCTGCTTATCTAATAAAATTTATTAATGAGAAATTAGAAGACACCTTCAAGTTGTTCTTGCCAGAGCTGCCAGGAGACCATTTCATCCGTCTCATATATCACTTATGTATGATTAAGGTGATTTGAAAAGCAATGCTTTAATCCTGTGTTAACAGATATTTCTAGTTATCCTCATACACGCAAGCAAACTCCTAAAAGTTGTATTCTCGGGATTCAGGAACAAAAGAACTTTCAGAAAATCAGAAGAAAATTGATAGGGTTAGTAGTAGGGCTGCCATTTCTGTCCATAATCCAAACCTGTGCATTAAGATGTGTATGCAAATGATTAGCATGATTAGAAATTATTATTAAGAATAGCACATATTACATGTAGTGCTTGTAAAGGTGAAATCACATTTCAGAAAAGGTAAGAGATTGGATTTTTCTCATCCATGCACTTTTCATTCATTTACAGCTGATCAACATGGATGGGGATCAAAAACGCCCTTTGAATCTCTGTGGGTCTTGGAGAGAGACGACGGGTCAAGAGAAAGCAAGACACACACAGAGCGGGAGAAAGAGACCACTTTGTGGCTCTGTAAGTTACAGAAAGGCTGTGAGACTCTTTAAAATGAAATGCAACTTCTAAAGCAGCACAAGAAGGACAAATTGGAAAGCTCTTCACATTATCAAGGTCATCTTCAAACCTTTCCAACACTGCAACACTATACCAGAGCACGGTGCGCCAAAACAGATGTAATGGAGTTTTTGAAAGGATAAATTAGATAGAGACTTTCTGATGTCACTGAATTCTGGTAATTATGTTCCTCAGCTTGCTGAGCAGCCATCCCCACAGCCTGCTGCCAGCATGCAAAAATGAGTGGCTTGGGTGAATTTCAAGCAACAAAAGAATCACCCAAATGGGCCAAAAATACAAAAAATGGGCAGGATGTTGTACCTTTATACTACCATTGCCAGCCAAATTCTGGCTCACAACAAAGCAGAAATTTCATAAACACTTAAGGACTGCAAACCAAAGCATGCACTTAAGACAAGTGTTTGAAGTATTTTTGAGATTTTTTTCCTACATCATGTAATAAAGGGAAAAAGTTATACTTTCACCAAGCACTACCACTCGCTTACAGAGTCCCCAAAATTTCAAAAGTTGCAAGCAGCGAACTTTGTTTTTAAATTAAAAGCTGATGAGCCATTAACCACTCTTGATAAAAGCAGAGATTCTGGGAAAATTGAAAATGGAGAAGTCAGTCTGATTTTCAGCTTCACGAGAACAATTCTCCTCATATACAAAATCCTTTTGATAGACACTCATGTTACGCCTTGGGTTTTGTTACAATATTTTTGCAGTTTATCGATTACTATCTCTATTCATTGGGTAATATTTTGTACTTGTCTTATTTTCATTGCCTACTTAAAATTCACTGAACCAAAAACTCATACAAATGACTCTTGGAATTTAGCTTCGAGCTGCTGTGACTTTGAGAACCCATTGATCCAAATATGCTCCCAAATAACTGCGTGTCAAGCCTTTATAGCTGGGTTAATTCACTTTATGGCCTTCTTAACGTATGAGGTTTTATGTTTTACTGTATATCTGCTGGTTTGAGCGTGCTGCGTTGAATTAAATGCATATGCGGTTCAAACAGGTCCAAGGTGACGACTGGGGCTAATTTTAAAGCACTTTAAACATTATTATCCAAAGTTGTTTCTTTTAATGAAAAGCTGGAAGTCAAGAAAACAGAAACCACTCTCTTTAGGAAACAGGATACTTAGCAAAATAGAGGTTCTGCATTGGCATCATAGCTTGCCAAAGAGCATCAACAAGGAATGTGCTGGTGCAGGGCACATGGTGACTTTTGCGCACACCAAGCAGGCACTGGAGCAGGGTGCCTTGGTTTAGAAAATGAAATCAAGAGCTACTGAAATTACTTTGTCTATAAAATGCCTTTTGCAAAGATTTGAGAATCCATCTTAAGAAGTAACTGGCTTCTTATCGGCCTTTTGCCTGCACTCAACAGTTCAATGATTGAATCCTGCTTCTGTTTAAAGAGTATTAACCACATACAAGTACTCTGTAGCTCACATATCCTGATTATTGAATAACCCCCCACATTTTCTGTCTGTCTTTTTTAGTATCCCAAAGGGACAGGCATCAGTAAAACTTTCTATCATCCGGGTGAGTGAGACAATGTGGGCCTTTTCCAGGGGAGGACTTCAGTGAATGCTTAACTTAAAGCGTGAACGTAAAGTTATGAAAGTAATTGGGATAACACAAGTACTATTTTTTTTCACACTGTTTAAGTAGCTCAGTGATCTAGGGATCCTTGCAAATGGTGCTGAGATATGTATTAAGATTGAACACCATAATCCACTTACTAACACGGAAACAAAATGCGGAAAACATCATTCCCAAGCAGAATATTCAGTAAAACACCTTCCCCACAGCAAACTAACTCATTACCACCAGACATTTAGACAGGTTTCAACCCTCGGGGGTTACTCAGAAACCACATGCTCAGGTCTACAGACCTGGCCAGTTCACCAACATCTCTCCATTGCCATCGACAAGAAGCACAACAAAATACACAAGAAAACAATAAGCCCCCCACACTTTTACCAACCTCCTAGTTCATGCTTGTTCTTTGGAGCATAGTAACCTTTAGAAACAGGCCTTCCATAGTATTTTCATGGCATTAAATACAAAAAGAGATTATCTTTGCTGACCATGTCTGGGAAGGTGACGTTGCCATGACAGATATTCGCGTGCTTTCAACACCCAGGACAGACAAAAGCATTGGCACTCACGGAAGGCCGTATAGAGCTCCTGCAGGGTTAAGAGGCCGTCATTGTTGTAATCATCAAATCGGAGAAGGTCTTCTAGTGTACAATCCAATAAATCATCTTCCAGGTCCTCCTCCTTCATTAGCTGTAGCAAAGAGAACAGGTAATCTCACATATAACGTAAAGCTACAGACTGCCGTCCTGGCTCACCCAGCAGATTTTCCATTAAATGACCTTTGGGGAGATATATCTCTATATATCATCTCTATCGTTAACATACTTGCTTTGTATCAAGATACAACTGATACTCGCATTCCTGCAGCACTTCAAGGGCCATGGACTGGTGAGAGTGAGGAGCCTCTTCCTTCAGCAGCAGCACAGAAATGCACTTTCAGTTTACAAATGTTTGGAAAAATAAATATGCAACAGGGAAAAAGGAAAGTTTGTTTTTCCTCTCTAGGTAAGGACAAAATTGTATTCCTTGCTTTTAGAACTAGAGTGGGCAAGAGTGGATGGTGTATTCAACACCAATGTGTTTTTCCAGCCTCTGATAGTTTGTTTCTTATGTATTCTAAACATTTCACACATTCTACATTAAAAATGAAGAAAGCTTTAGAAGTCGTACATCCAAGTTAACAAATAGGCAAAATCAGACCCAAGCACAATGAAAATGTTGGGTTCTCTGAATTTACTGTAGAACATGAAGAAAATTGCTGAAATGTTGCATCTTTCGAGCAGGAAGGCTTTTTGCTGTAGTCCAGGGACTCTTTTATTTACTATTCTAGTCTTGGCCCATTATATTGAAGCAATTTAAACTAATAATGCTAAGAAAATGACCCTTCACCTAGCAAGTAAAAATGTTCAATAAAAGTGAGATCAACCATAACTTCCAAGATCAATCTTCTAAGGATGGAAATTTCCCTTTGTCTACCTTTGTATTGAAAATTGATTAACTTTTCATAAGACTGACAAGTTTTTACTAGTCCTTTTGATTTAATGTCAGGGAAAAAAACCCAACACAAAACACTTCAGCTGCAACAAATTCAGTAGATTTATGAATCTGACTTTAAAATGCATTAAAGTTTTAAATGGAAATAACATTCCAATTACCACTGTTGTTAATAGCCCTGCTACCCACGGCTGCAAAACTTCACGGGTATTTCATACTGCTGGGTCCGGACAGAAACTATTCAATAGGGTCTGCCAGGAGACAAAGCAGCTCTAAATAGAGGGGCACAGACCATCTGCTGCCACTTTTTTGCTCAAAGGAATTCTGTGGGGGAGAAGAAACAAGTGGGCAAAGATCCTCGCCATCTCCCAGTGCTAGGTGCTGCCCGACGCAGGACTGTCCTCTCTGCTTCCAGTTTCTCCTTTGGGATGAATCCCTCTGCAATGAGCCTCTTAAAGATCCCCCTTCAGGTCTTAAAAATGACTTTTTTCTGCAGCAGTGCACGTTACCTGCCTCGAGTTTTTCCTTGTAGACAAGGTTACAGTGCTCGAGAGACTATTTTTCTTTTAAATAAAACAAAGAAAATGCGCAGCAGCAGCTCATCCAGCAGCCAGAGAGAAGGAGATCCCACTGCACCACATACATTTCGGCTGCCTCTACCCATGAGCAATGAAATTCTCATCTTTGGAGGAATTTTAAAGTTGCAGAGAGCTTCGAATTAAAGAGCCAACACAAATCAATCAAAAATCTACCTAACAAGACAAGAAAATTTCTGTTAAGACTGTAACACAGAAAACTAAAAATTGCTCGTTACCTAAAAAAAAATCCCTTGAAAACTGGTGAATAAACCGGTCATGTAAGAGCACAGGAAAATTATCTTGTTGTTAGAGCTAAAAAGTAAAATAAAGAATCGACATGCTACATGTAAACTGTAAATACTGCTGCTCCGAGAGCCCCAGAGCTGCCCTGCAGACGTGTCCTCAGCCCGGTCAGGACTTCAGCCACGCTCCCACCAAAGGGCCCAAAATCAGTGCCACTCGGCTGAGGATTAAAAGTATTCATGGTTTACCTATATTCTGCATTAACTGGCATTATTTTGTCTTTTGAGAGGGGATCGTGCTGTCAACTCAGCAATGCTGGTGGCGAGCCTTTGTGGAGGATGTTTGGGTGAGAGGGCTTAACTTATTTCGGTCCATCAAATCGAAGGGGGCTCCAGAGGTGCAAGCATGTTTTACCGATTTTGGTAACAGTGAGAAGAATTAAAATAATAGTAGCCAAGGTCTATGCTTGCTCTTGTGAGAGATACCTAGGCTCCAAGCACATCTGAAAACAAAGCCCATAGTAACTTTGTGGCAGACCTTAGAGCGCTGAGTCTTGCTCTTTTAAAATGCAGGTCATTGTTTCTTCCTAAAGGTAATGGCTTGCAGGCTGCCAAACCTTTATTTCCATGCAAGTTGAGTTTTAATATCCTGACGGAATAAGTTTCATGTAAAAAGGGGGAAAAAAAATCGGAGAGTAGAACAGACACTTAGATGTCACTATGCAAAAGCTGGCTTTGAATGCAGATAAAAGTGTTTTCTTACACCATGCCTTTATAAAAAAATCATCGCATTTAGATGAAGTATTGTATATATTCATAGCTCTGAGATCTAAGGGAATTTACGCTGACACTTTGCATTGTGCAGAAAGGATCGTGCATCATGCATGTCAACAGCCTGAGGATTAAAATTCAATGCGAACTGTCCTACACAGGAGCGAGCTCGGGGAGGAGCATGCTCGCGTCTGTCCTCCTGCTTGCTCACAGCTTGCATTTACACGCTGGAACTGCAACGCACTTCATGTTCGCTGGGAAGCGTGAGCGCAGATGAGAGGCTCCTGCAGAGCAAAGGCTGAAGGGCCAGCTTTGGAAACTGGAACAGGTCCCAGGCAGGTATTGGCTTCCAAAAGGCTCTTAAAAGGCATTTGCTTCTAATTCTTCTCACGGATGACACCAGGAAATGGAAAAGACAAGATCTTCCCAAATCTGGCATAATACGTTTTCTCATATTTACAGGACTGCTTTCTCAGGTCTGCACGTATAAAGAGCAAGTTCAGGACACAGAGTAATCAGCTCGAGTGCCTGGGCTGCGTGCTCGGTTCACTTTACCAATTAGATGAATTCCAACAGCACAGCATGCCCGTAATTAGAAATAACAAGTTTTTTTCCAGCTCTCACCTTTTCTGTTGTCATCAAGTTCTGCTAATCAACATTTTGGCATATGCCTAGGGATTTGGGGAAAATAAACCTGTTAAAAAACATTCCAACTTTGCTGTCATGTTACTACATGCTAATCCACAGTCCAGAAGGCAGGGAGGAAGAGTTAAGAGATTTCTGCCTAACTTACGTGCACCTAAAAATCCAAATTAAATCTCCCCAAGCCAGCTAGCTGGAAATACTTCAGAAGATGATGGTTAGCAGCAAGGATTAGTATCTATTTTCAGGAGCATGGATGAGGCCGCAAAGCTGCCATGTTTTTTGTTTGTAGAGGAGCTTCAAATGTTTGAGACAACACCATCTCCCCAGAGATGCAGAGAGACTTGCATGCCGCAGTAGATTTTCCTCCTTTACCTGCTGCCAGCCGGACAGTTACAAACGACTGTTCTCACTAGAGTGCTGCTGCGTTACATTCAATTCACACTTTGAATGAAAAATGAAATCCACTTCATAATTCCATTTTCATTGAACAATAAACCCACCTGAGCCAGTTCAGAGCTGCTGAGATGCCCATCACTGTTTATATCCAAGTGCTTAAACATATTTTCGACTAAGAAGCGCTTCTGGGATACTCTGTCCTCAGTGGGGCTGCTCAGCGGGCTCTGCCGATGAGCCTGCAGGTCCAGGAGGATGCTTTTGAGCCGGCTGTAGTCTGCCATTGTACAGGTGTCACCTAAAAGATAAGACCGCATTACTGGACCATGTATATTTGCCTTGTTGTTTTTAAAGGACTGAGCTCCTAAAGGGAAAAATAAGGCACAGTCGAAGACAGGCTGTCTGCATATACAGCACCACTCAGCTCTGCACTTGAGGAGCTCCTGTAGTCATTACCTTTTGTAATAGCTGGCAGTTTTTCTAAATCCTGCTGTCAAGGATGCTCTCCAGCATGTTACCTTCCAGATTACAGGGCTTCAGTTACAGACTTCCACACTCAGCTTCGTAATCCTCACCCATATTAAATTGGCTCTACGTTTTTTTTTAAAGATAAAATAAATTCACCTATCCCCTGATTATGAAGTAAAAAATAAACCTGGGGAAGCTGATGCTTAGCAAGCGCCACGAGCATAAATAAACGGCACCCCTGAGTGTCACCCTGGGCCAAACATGGGGCTGATCTTAAGGAATCCTTAAAGGCAGCCCAAGGTGGTAAGATGCCCAGAGGGAGGACAGTGAGGAGCGCGGGGCTGGGGGGAGCCCCTGCGGCTGGGGTGTCGCTGGTGCCTGTGCACATCACCCCGCTGCAGACTGACATAAACGCTTTCCTCAGCACTTGACCAGGGAAAAAGGTTATTATCACAGAAAAGCCCTCAAGCCACTTGCTCTGAAGTGACACTGGCTTGGCTGGAGGAATCAGACTGAACCTTCACGACCCTCAAAGCTCCTGCCGTGCTCGCAACAGCCAGCTCTTCCGTGCTTCTTCTCCGGGGAATGCCTTGCTCTGATTTAAGGGCATCCTCTTAGAGGAGAAACGTATCCGCATGCCCAAAGTGGTATAAGATGTTACAGCCCTTTTCTGCTCAACTGCTGTCTGGCAGAGCTTGGCAGAATGAGGAATAGCAACTGCCTTTTTTGTGCAAATCTGTTTGCTTTAGCGTAGAGCCCAGCGGCTGGTGCCTTGCAGGAACCTGGCTGGCTCTGCCTTGGAGCGGACCCCGAAGCACCCTCATGCTCCAGCTGTCCCTAACTGTGTGGGCATCAACCATCACCCACCAACAGCACCGACACATTCAGCTGTTCCTCTCAGATGCCCTTTTCTCCGTAATGTGTTTTCTCTGTAATGTAGATGCCCTTATTCTCTAGAATGGTGGTTTTAAAACAACTTTTTATTTTAAGTCCCATCACTGATCCTGTTGGATTAAAGGGAACCTGGTTTCGCTTCAGTTTAAGGGACAATACCCTTGTAGATCAGCTCCTCAAAGACTCCAAACGTTATTCCTTTGAAAAGTAACAGTAGACTCTGGCACGCTGACAACTAGTGTTCCTGTCCTTTTCTTGCTGAGCTGCACCATTTTTGGTCCTCTGGTCCCGCTCCAACCGAAAACCAATTAAAATTCCAGGTGGGAGGCATTTCTCTGAGAGCAAACTCATCTACTGTCAAGATTTTTTTTTCACCCTTCACATTTTGTGCTCACAACTTCAGAAGCACCATGACTTGAGAAGGTGAGAGAGGACACAGAGGCGGGCCATGCATTCACCAGTCAGGTCAGTGCCCTATTGCTACACGAGCAATAACTGCAAGACAAGGCTTATTTTCCACCCTGAACTCAGACCCTTCTAGATTTGAGAGCTTCTCACTGCTCAGGGATATTAAGCAGCTGCTAAATTTTTCCTTCTCTAAACAACCTCCAAAGAGCTCTTGGTCCCACATGGGATAAATCTCATCTTATCGAAAAAACAAGGCTACTCAGCTACTATTAGTCTTGTTTATTACTTCTGTTCCCCCGCCCCCGCCCCACCGCAACCATGTAATTTGATGGCTATTGTGAAGGCAGTATGAAGAAATTTCTTTCTTCCAATCACGTGCTTATTTAAGAGAAAATTTGATTGCCATATCCAGTGTAATCAGCCAATTTTGCAATCCTGTTGTAAATACCGTTTTACCTACTGCAATAATAGTTTTTTCTGAGCTGAAGTTTTCTCTTCAGTCAAATCTTAATCCCAGAAATGTATCTAAGGCTAACGAAGACAAGGAAATCTATTTAATTTGCTTCCACCTCTGTTTCTGCTTTGCGGTTTCCATTCGTGAGCACAAGCACGGCGACAGGCAAGCCGCGTGGTGACACTCCTGTCAACTTTTGCCAGCAGTGTATACCAAAGCAGCTCTTCCTTTACGCCCTCCAGACCCTTCACCTTCTGCGGTTGGGTCTTCTTTCCCAGATACTCCCTAACTGTTGCCAGGGGCAGTGCTTTCCCAGCCCTCCTCGCCTTCTGACTCACCTCCACCTTAACCCTCTTTCTGACCACAAAAGGAAGAATTGGAAAAGGACCTGGGGCTTCTGAAGCCCCCTCATCTCTTCTAACAGCACCTCTCGCTTTATTAAGCTTATATTGACAATTTCTCTGGCTAACAGCTATCCTTGGCACCAGTCTGATACCATGCGCCTGCCTGGAGAATTAACTGGGTGCGAGACTTCTTTGAACGCTGAAGCCTCAGCCAAAACTGAGCACAACTGCATGTTTAAACAGAATTTCCAATACAAATTGTGCATCAATGCAACGGCAAAATATAAGTAATATGTGCAAGGACCAGATGTTTGAATCCAAACGTTGCACCTCTACTCCTGCACGTGTGGGACCGGACCAGGTCACCCACTGGTGACACAGCCAGGCTCTCAACTGTGTTGCATGGTGTGAGCCAGGAGACGGCAATCTCCTTTCAGTGCATTACAACCCTCCTTGATTTTTCCGTGCTCTGAAAACAAAGCCACCACAAAACCGCTTTTCTCAAAAAAGTACACACTCACGTGGGCTGCAAGACAGCCCAAGGTAAGTGTGCCCAATTTGGGACTTTCAGAGGGTCACAGCCATGCTGCAGCCTCCAAGCAAACGTGATGGGCACAAAGAGTGATATAAAGGAAAGCACAGAAGACAGAGCTGGTGACAGCCTCCGGCAGCAATTCCCAAATCCTGCTATAAACTCACTTACAATACTTTTTCCCCCACCACACTACTGTGCAGGGTCAGGGACCATCCACCCAGCAAAGCCCCATCCTGCGTGGCAGGATAACTCCATTCCACTGCATACACAGCAAAGAAAACCAGCAATAAGACAATTAGGTCTCCTGTTTAAAAAATAAGTTCAGTTTCACATGTTGTTGACACACGCCACAGTCGGAGGGTCAGAAGGTGCTCTCAGCCCCGTCGAAACTGCTCTAAAACCTCATTACCATCACTTCCCTCTGGAGAAAACTAGACTCTTCAGCTCTGCTGGATACAGATCCCTCGGCATCTCTCCACAGTGTGAATGTGACAGACTCGGCGGGTCTCGCACCTCTGAACATTTTCCCCTGACACCTGAGACATCTGAGGGTTGCAGTGAAGCACAAGCAGTCCCTTCAGAGCACGGCAATGTACAGCTGCCCAGCAACACGCGACGCACAAAGCGATGAGTAAAAGCAATAAAGTTCTGTCTCAAGGGTGTGAGATTAATAGTTTGTGCTTCTTCGGCTGAACTAAAATATTGACAGGAAAAGGCCCTAAAACTGTAACATATATATGCATATAAATATATATGTATAATTTATATATTTAATCTCACTGTAGTGGAAAAAAGGGGAAAACCACTTAGGTCAGAGAAAATACTCCGACCTGAAACTCTGATTTTTATAGTAAGTCTGGCCAAAGCGTTAGATCCGAAATCATCCATGCTTGGGATGTTTGAGCTGATATTTTGCTGCGTAACCTGGACCTAATGCTATTTCCAATCCAACCTTAAGGCACTGGAGCCACCAGACATGGATGCTGGAGGCACCCTATAAAAGACACTGCCTGCTCCTCCACCAGGGAAGGGAGAAGACACATTCAGGCAACTTGAACCATTTGGCAAGCCGATGCTAAGGACAGCTCTCTAGGTTTCCGGCAGCACTGACACCTCCTGCATGTTTGCTGTTCTTCCAGGTGTTAAAACCATAGCTGTTAAACAAAAAGAATCACAGAAAAGCCATCTGCATGCCCTCTCACTTATCCCCATTCTTGTCTCTGCTTTGCTAAGTGCCCCCAGCAGTTTCCTTTGCAACACGAGCTGAGCTCATCATTAGCAGTTTATCTCATCTCAGACTGCTCTCATCAGTAGGTCCCGTTAATGGATGTCTCTCAGCTTGGCTTCCTTGTTAGGGCTTCCCTGGGGACTTGGATTCTGTTCGTAATTGCGACCAGCTCAGAAAAGTTTTGTATTTCCAGAGATGGCTTGCCTGGAGGTGGGTGTCCCAGCCGGCACGCCGGGAGGTAACCACCACCGCTCTTCAGACATGGCTTTCGAAGGACTTCTTCCCTTCCCCGTTTTTGAACGGCAGAAATGTCGCCACGTGTGTTTTAATTGCCTGTGCTGTACTACTGCCAGCGGATGCCCTGTCTGTACTGCCTACGATGTGCTCAGGGCACCATCCCCACCACATAGCTGGGGGAACCAAGACACAGGGAGCCAAAGACACAAACTTGGCATGAGCTAAAACTGCTATTCTGTCCTCCATGCCCTAAGCTAATTCTCTACTCGATCACCTTTCTTTACTACTTTATATGAGAGCTGGTTAGAAAGAAGTCACACATGTTCCTTTTCTATCTTTAACCAGGATCCCAGTATGATTTATTCTGCTGACTGCAGAAGAGGAGAGCTAAGGGCATACTGGAGGCATCTGACATCAAAACTAAAATGCTGATCATCTAACACGGGGTGGTTTTTTTTTCACATGAGATTTAATAACATAATACCACTATCTTTGGATTCCAGCTTAGGAATTTAAAAATAAATAAACAAAAAAAAAAAAGGCTACCTTCACCATTCCAAAACACTTTGTATCACTTCCACTGATGGCCACTCTACTTTCTGAACAGAAACCTGATTTGCTAGCAATGCTTTGTACAACAAACACAAGGCCTCCCCAGGAAAAGCTGCATGGTTTTTGTCCTGTGGTAGGATGCTCTGGGCAGAGATGCCTTTGTTCACATCCCACTGCTGGAGGTCAGCATGTGTCCCTCCTGTGAACTCTACATCTGACTTTGTAGCCCTAAGAAGAAAATGCTGGTGACTTTCAAACAAACCTCACATAAGGTGCAGTTCCCTCCTGTGCTCTTTGGATAAAACTTCGATATACTTGCAACAGACAGGGATTTCTGGCAATTTTTTTTTTTATTTTTTTATTTTTTTTTTTTTTTAGAAATGGACCATTAAATACACCCTCCAGCAGCAGCCTGCAGTGGCTTTCCATCCCCAAGCCTTACTCCTGCAGCAGCCACGGTTGTGTGATATAGGATGGAGCCGAAAGCAAGGAACCACGCTGCAACACCCCTGGCCGGGAAGCCCACAATTCCCCCCTCCACCCTGGGGAAGATCTCTGGAGAAACAAGTCCTTTTTATCTGTTTACAGCACTTTCAAATCCAATGAAGTCTGGCACTGTTTGAATTAAAAAAAAAAAAAAAAAAAGAGACGGGCAAAGAAAAACAATAAGACAGAAGAAACGTAAAAGAAAAATCCAGCGTTTTAAGGTCTGATTGCTAAAGTGTGGCCAGTAACTGTCACGTTTACATGCTCTGCTCACTTGGAGCAATGCTGTTTCTTGCTCTGTTTTGCAGCGGCTACGTAATTCATCCTGTTTAGCACTTCTGCATGCTTTGGCAGATAAAATATTGATCAGCCTGCCAAGAAACACAGAGTGCCATTCTGTTTTCATGTCAGAACTCAGTAATGAACTACATTTATCAACAGCATCCTCTCTGTGAAAGGTCAGTGGTGAATGTGGCTAAATTGTGATGACAGATCATTAATCCAGTTCCCTCAATAATTGCCCTCTTTAAGAATTTTACTCCTGGTTTCTGTGAATTGTAGCAGGTTTTTACAGTGGGATCCCTGAGCAATCTTCAACCCACTTCTGAGTCAAAGCAGATAACAGAGAAACAGCAAGTCTGGGGATTAAGCGTCCTTCAAAGGAACACAGTTAACATAAAATAAAAATAAAGCGAGGAAGTGCAGAGCTTGCTTTGATGGGTAAACTAATCTCCCTGTAAAATATTATTGTGCAAGGTGCCTTACAATGCAATGATTACTAGAAATGTCAGTACTTCTTTATATATCAAAAATGATCTGGTAACACCTACAGAGCACCAATCTCCAGGTCCTTGGTGTACAGCTAACCTGACAGTAGGTGTGAACCTAAACATGTACAGAAGCCTTTAAAGGATTTGAGCCCCACTGATTACTGAGCCATTTTTCAGCACAACTACAGGGGCTGCACGAATGGCAGGTGGCACCTGCAGCTCTTCATAAAATCCCTAACAAAACCTGTGCAGTCATTAGCATCCAGGCTAAGTGTAAGAGCATGTGATTATCTGCACTAGAAGGTATATACGGAGATTCAAATTTCTTGTGGCCCCCAAAAAACCTCCGGAGGAGGCTCCCCTGGGCACAGCTACCCAAGGCAGCCTGCGTGCTCTCAGGTCCAGGCTCCAGCCCCTGAAAATCTGCAGTCGTGCGCTAATCCCAACAATCCCGACCCAGGATTAGACTCGGTGTGCTATCGCTGATGGCAAGTTAGGACATCCCGACCTGGCATCCTACACAGAGCTGCCAGACCTGCCTGGCTCCCCGGATCCCACACCATCACCTGCCAGGAATCTGCCCGCACCGGCAGGACCGCGCTCCTGCTCACTGCTGCCGCAGGGGAGTATAATAATCATAACCCAGCACAAATAAACCACCACCAAAGGTGAACTCCAGCGGCACTAATTTTCAAGGCAACCCTTCACCATCACCAAATGTGGTGATAAAGAGCGGTTTGGAGCAGGCTGAAGAGTGTCATTTCTTAGGCAGGAGGCACTGGGAGTGTCATTTTATTTGACAGTTCCTCTTAGACTGTGCTGGCTATTTTTGGCTGTTCCTGTGGCAGTTTTCTAGCTCCAGGAAGAAATTCAGTGCAGGAGAGGGGAGCACTAAGCTTTGTTTTCTCATCTGTATCCATGGGGCAAAAAAAGATGTGGTTACCAAAAAAACCCATTTCTAGACAAAATTAAAGGGATCTGAGAAAGGTTTTGTTTTCAAACAGCCCATCCTTTGATATGCTTTACTCAGACTTTACCTGGTATTGTTAGAAGCATCAGAAAAGGACTAAACTAAAATGTTACGGGATACAAATTTATTTATGAGCGTGGCTCCTTAATTCCTGTGCCGTTTACAGCTAAATTACCTATCAGCAACAGCCCATTTTCATGCATACAAAATGAAAGTGTTGGCATGCCTAAACTGCAAAAATGTGGTCCCAAAACATCAGACCTCTGAATCAGAGTGAGATGATTATGTGAACTCTTTACACCAATAATCTGTGGCTTTGTGGCCTGCTTGGCTTGACAGAGCAGGTCTACACAGCGACAGGAAAATTAAGATGACTTCAGCTCTTCAGGGGTCTCGTTGTAAATCCCCATTCCTCCATGCAAATTTTTTTTTCTCTCTCTCTCCCTTCCTCATCCTTTAATTGCTCCTTTTTTGCACATGCATGGAGAGATTGGCTGGACTTTCCTCCTACTTTTCCTTTGTAGTTGGAAAGAAGGAAAAAACTGCTTTTCTCAACAAGTGGCATGAACAGACTCCTCTGAGCAAGTGTAGCAGCTCACTGCAGTAAGGGAGAGGAGAATATCGAGAAAGCTTTGTGAAATTCAGAGATTTCTTGCAATTCAGAGACATCTGTGAGTCTTGAACCTTCCCCGCTCTGATTTTTATAGGCTACAAGTACTAGGTGTGTGTAAACCGATTTAGGATGAAGAAAAATTAACCTAAATCTTAATCTATAAAAAGTCATGATACCAACTATTTGACTTTTGATCACTCAGAGAAAGCTTCTTATAAAATACCAGGCAGCGCTTTGCAGCAATTACACTGCAAGTAACAGCACTGCAATGTTTCTATAATGTCTGATAGTAACGCAAGGCGCATCCTGCTGCCTCCAAAGACCACTGAAGACCATGATCTTTACCGTCACTGTGCTCACGCACCGTGGACGTGACATTTAGGCAAAGCTGGCTAATCACACCGTGCTCCCAGCACAGTGCTACCTGCCCACCTACTTTACACACAGCTAAACGCCTCAACGGCTGAGTACCTATTTTATTCCTGATCTGAATTTACAAGTTAAGTGAAACTCTAGTAAAGTTCCTGCTAAGAGGAGCAGATGTTTAACATCATGCAAATTCATGAACATTAGCAATCCTTCAGCTGCTACTGTTGAAAAAATTCAATTAACAATAAAAGCCCAAACTAACTTGCTTATCTTAGGGATTTGTTTTAGTTAATAAGATGTACATTTATCAGATATCCATATATAATTTAGCAGCAAGTAGGAGCTCACCTAATATATCACAGAAATGGAATGGAATATATACCACGAAAAAGATACTATTAAACAATAGACGTTTACAACCTGGAAGAGTTAAAACTTGCCTCAGTGTATATTTATTTCAATATTTCATTTTATTACAAGAAAACGCACCCGTCTATTACTCCGCGAGCTTTTAAAATATATTAAAAACTTACAGCACCAGAATATAAATTCCCTGTTCTGTAAACAAAAACTCTGTTCCTACCTTACACAATTACCTTCCAAACTGCATAAACCTAAATGAATCACATGCCTTAGCCTCAAATGCACAGGAAAAGAGACAGATGGATTTGCAACCTTTCTCGGGAAGCCCAAGAATTACAGCTTGGTTTACCAAGTCCAAAAGCAAGTTCTAGATTTGTATCCTTCCCGGGAGGGAGCAGGCAGTGGTACAGGCGGGAGATGTTAGGAGCAGCCCCAGGGGAGGGAGGCAGGAGGAAGCTTGCAGGTGGGAAAGCGTGCGATAAATGCAATTTATCAAGTGCCTATCACCACCTAGGCGGTGTGCCACAGATTTATAGATTTTTAAAGCCAGAAGGGATTGTGTGCACGCTCTGACCTCCTCCATTACACAAGCACCAAATTCAACGAGATTTTCCCTGCAGCAGCTCCATAATTTGTTTGCTCTATAGCATACCTCCTAGGAAGGCTTCCAGCCCTGATTTAAGTACATAAGAGTAATTTTTCAAATGATTACTTAGTCTCAGTGGGCAAACATTTTATTTTTAATTTGTTTAGCTTCAATTTCCATCTACTGAATTTTGTTACGCATTTATCTGGTACATCAAACCGTAAGTCTTATATCCCATACGTCATCTTCCCAGGTTTGCACTGATGTTGGGCTCAGCTCACGTCTTACCTGTCCTCTCCGATGAGCTGTGGGATACAGCAGCTCTCGCTAAGGTAGCTCACATTCTAAACGACTGTTTCTTTTCTCTTTTCTGGGAATTTTATCATCCCGCGGTGGGCAACAAAACAACCATGGCCACGTTCACAAGAACCTTCGGCTTCCAGTCAACAGCGGGTGGTTCTACCACAATTCAGTGCCCACCACCTGAGCTGGCTCAGACCCTTCGTGGTACTACAGGGTGATGCTCCACTACCCACAGAGAGCCCGAGCCCATTCCCAAGCCAGGGAATTAGAGAAGATTACAGCGGACAATTGTTCTCATCCCACCAGGACATCTCTCCCAAAGATGCACTCAGACAGCGCTCCCAAACACTATTTAGTGTAAAGAAGATGTAACTAACAGCAATGTCTGGACAAGTTTTCTATGCGACACCGTAAGCAAACAAGGCTATTCCTACTGCTGCTTTTATTGTTCGCTGCCTACTGAGTATAAGCTGTTATTGTCCTGTTAAAAAATTAAAAATATTTGTCAAACCAGAGAGAAGAAACAATGCACGAACATCAAAGCAAACGAAAAAGGAACACCACGCAGTCAAGGCAAACAACTCGCAAGTAACCCCTACACCGCTCATCCAAACTATTCGGTAAGCGCAAATATAGTAACAGAAATCACGAGTGAATTATGCATGATTCATAAACAGAAAACTGGCTATGTCTAATGATTACTTTATTTACAACACAGCCCGCTCTGCTATCAATCTATCCCTTCACACAGAGACATGATCTTACACACATGCACAGTCACATACCCAACTCTACGTGCCTGTTGTGTACTCTCTCCAAACTATATTTTGTCTTCAGATTATATTGTTTTTCTTTGTAAAAACTATTAAGCTAAATTAGTGATGCTGCACCCCAAGTTGCAGGCGGGGGAGCGGGGAGCAGGAGAGGAAAACGTGCCATACGCAGCTGTTTTTAACAGCGACAACAAAACGAGCTTAAGAATGTCTAATTACTTAAGATCCCAACCCAAAACAAATTCACAGCGTAATGAATTGATTCAATTATTGAGAAATACTGTATTGAAATAGCCCGGGAAGACAGTGAGGCTTTTGTAAAGGTTAAGAAAAAGAAGAAAATAAGTCAAGAGCGGTGTCTGGGCAGATGCCAGGTGGGTGCTGGGGATGCCACCCCCTGGAGGGACCTACACGCAGACGGGGAAGGAGCTACACGCCGGGTCTGAGGGGCTGGATTCGGCAGGGGAGCGGAGCCGGGAAGGCAAGGGCTGGCATAGATGGGGAGCAGAACAGTCGGCACTTCTGAGGATAATTAAGCGGCTATGTTGTACGTGCCTTTGAAGAGCACGGACTTAGAGGATCAAATTGTGCGTGGCTGCCAGCTGCCTTGGGGAATGTGAAATGCAGAGAGGTGACAGCAGGACTCAAATAGCAAATTCCCTGAGATCTTGAGGGGGGATCCGTTGGTGGCACTTCGGAGGGAGCGCAGCAAGGTGCTCTGCTTGGCTTGCACAGGTCCAGATGCAACTGGAGTCCCGAAACGCTCCTTTTCCTGCTCTCCTCTTGCTTGCTCCCCACAAAGGGGCTGGAGAGCAGGCAACTAGCCAAGCAAAGTGAAACAAAGCAGCTTAGAACACTTGTCATGGGATATTGAGGTAGCTTTTTGCTTCCCGAATGCAAGTGATTTCTCAGAGAGGCACTGTCATCTACACCATGTCCTCGGGAAAGACACCACTGCTTTTTCTCCCACGGGAGCCTGGCTTTGCTGTGCTCAGTCTGGCCCATAAAGGATATTTCACATTATTACACTTTCCAATATGAAAAACAAGACAAAGAAAGAAACAAGAACAAAGGTAAAAATTCCTATCTTATGAAAAGCCATGCTCTTGGATAGTAAAGGTTAAAGAGAGCTCCTGAAAACAGGGGTGTTCTGCATAAATCCAGACTTTGATTTCTGTTTCATTGCTTCAACAAATCAAAGAAAATTACAGGCAATCCTACTGTGTAGGACTGACATCTCTATTCGTGTGATCCATGCTGTCTGGGGTCAAATCGTCCATCCCAAAGGCCTGATGCTCCTGTGTGCTGTTCCTTTCTGAGCTGCACACAGCAGTGGCACTTCAGGAACCTCCTTATTCAGCCTGTACAGAGTCGTACAACTGAAACCCCTGCTTTTAGAAAGAATCAACTAGATTGTATTTATTCTACGTATCTTCTTGTGCTTTCGCTGTAAGGATGGTTGGGTGAGAGAGGGTTCTTTCCATGGGGTGAACCCTTTCGGACCACCAGTGACAGCAGGAAGGCTCTGATCGGCGTGGTTTCCCTGTGATGGACAAAAGGAGTATTTGGGGGGGGGGGAGCTGCAGGACCGCGGGGGGATTTTAGTGGGGTTGGGGAGCAGTTTGCACTAATCTGGACTTCTCCCTGTCCCGTGTCTGTCCAGTCCATTTAGAGGCTCTGAGATGAGGCTCTCGCCATGCATTCAGAGAGCTCCTGGCACAGGGTTAGAGCCTCCAAGCGCTGCCAAAACACAAACAATAAAAATAAATATGACTCAACAGATCTGCTGGGAACCTTCTATCTACAAACACAGTAGCATCAGCTGTGGTTGTCAGCGAAGGATTACAGCTTCAAGTACAGAAGTAGCAAAGGCAGGAGATGGACAAGAAATTAAGAGCTATCATCCTTGGTTTGATGCACATGGTTCGGAGGCCAGAGACAAGGGAAAAAACAAAACAAATACATCAACAGGTAAACAAGAGGAAGACTTGTTTTAAAGCCAGTAATATCTTTTGCAATGCATCTGCTGTAGACAGCAGTTTACACCTCGTACTGTGCTTTAGTTTTTATTTTTGCACCTGAGATTGCCATTTTTAAATGAAGGCAATAGACCTGGCAGACCATTCATGTTTGGGGAGCGCTGCTTTATTAATGTTGAAGCCAAGTCTTCATGAGCAATTTGCAGGACCAAAAAAAAAAAAAAAAAAAAAAATTTCTTTCTGGCCATTTGACACACCTGAAGACATCTATGACACATCCACTTGTCATCATGAACTGGAAGAGTTAATTTTAGTACAGCGATGATTAGCTTAGCTTAGCTCACTCTTCACTTCAGCAGTCATATGAGGACGAGTCTTGGTCCATTGGTCTGAGCGACCAGAAAGCCTTGGCTTTTCACTGTAGCCAACTCGCAATCCTCATTTCTATATGGAAAATCTCATCGCAACTTTAACCCAGACATCCTGTAATTTAAATTAACCAAACCAAACAGGCTTGTTAGATAAACGGTACGTTTGCTCCTTATGCCTGCTTCAGTTGATGATGCTACGCAATCTGCTGTTTGACATTTTACAATCCTCTACCTTACTCCTATTAGAGAAAGCAAAATTGTCTGGATTCCTCTGGGAAGTAACCAGTGCTCACTTTTTTATGGCTGACTGGCACATCTATCAAATACTTCTAAGATATCAAATGTATTATTTGGAAGCTTTAATAAATGTTAAAGCCCTCTGGCACTAATGTAAATTTTACAGATCCTGTTGTGCTCTGAAACACCTTTGCAAACAACTCACTGGCTTCTACTGTCAGAAGGAGCACTTCACCATCACTCCGTGCTAGGGATCCCATGAATCTGACTCCCCGGGTAAAGGTACTTTGCCGCCTTACTCTCTGGTTTCTTACCTGTACCATGAAGTACACGTGGGAAAAAGAGCTGGCAATGCGTACAATAAATGCTACTGCATGACATCCTTGGTGATGGATGGAGTCAAGAACATTACATTTTTTTCTTGGGTATTTGTGTTTTGCCTGCTGCCTTCTTGGAGATACTCTTGCTTCTACCACGAGACCGCAGGGTCTGCTCTGGGACAGCTTCATCCTCTACCACAGTAACTTTTTAAGCAATTCTGAGCCAGCCATTGCCTACGGTTACCCTGTTTCTCTCAGCAACATCCCTGCTCAGAAGGTGCGTGATGTTTACGACTGCCCCTGCAGACAGAGTGAGCAGAGGGTACGTGCACATGCTGGCGACTAGTTCTCATGACATTTTCAATCCAGCTGCAATAAGAAAACACTATAATTCTCCCCAGACTGTGTGTCCTTCCACATCCTCATAATCCGAGACATTGAGAGAAACCCACTGCAAAACGACTGCTGATTTTAGGCACTTCCCCACCTTGCACTTGAACTGTGAAGTCTCCAAGATCCTCTTGCTAAGCACTAAAGGACAATATGATTACAGTAAGCAGAAGTATTTATTATTGTTAAGGATGTGTGTAATGGTCTAATAACGATGTGCTGTGACTGTTGTTCAGATGTCATTAGGAGAGCTCTCAGGCATCTCATTAGTAGATCGTAACGTACACCCTAAAGGGCATTACTGTAATTACAAAATGTTAACTTCTAAAGAGGAATACATGCACAAGGAGGGAGAAAGTACTTCTAAATGTAAAAAAAAAAAAAAATAATAAAAATTAAAATAAAATTAAAAAGGAGTAAGAGACTTTGCACAGAAAACTCTAAAATTGGTCCACCACCAACAGATTAAACAGAAACATTTATAATATGCACATTTATGCGTGACAGTCCACTTACTCCTCCAGAATTTGTTGAGGTCAAAACTACTCCACTGTAGTAGTTATAAAGGTTTGCAAAATAATAGTTGGATTTTTGTTATTATAATCATCCTGCACAATATGTGTGTCGTGGTTTAAGCCCAGCCAGCAACAAAGCACCACGAAGCCACTCACTCCCTCCTCCCACCCTGGCCCCAGTGCGATGAGAAGGAGAAAATATAAAGAAAGGCTTGAGGGTCAAGACAAGGACAGGGAGGGATCACTCCCCACTTATGGTCACGGGCAAAAGACACACTCAATTTGGGGAAAAACCAAAATCAATTTAATTTACTACCAATCAAACCAAAACAAGGATAATGAGAAGTAAAACCAGACCTTAAAACACCTTCCCCCCACCCCTCCCTCCTTCCCGGTTCAACTCCACTCCCAATTTTCTCCACCTACACCCCCGCAGTGGCGCAGGGGGACGGGGAATGGGGTCAGTTCATCCCACCTTGTCTCTGCCGCTCCTTCCTCCACAGGGGGAGGACTCCTTACACTTTTCCCCTGGTCCACCGTGGGGTCCCTCCCACGGAAGACAGTCCTCCACAAACTTCTCCAACGTGAGTCCTTTCCACGGGCTGCAGTCCTTCAGGCACAGCCTGCTCCAGCGCGGGCTTTCCCATGGAGTCCCGGCCATCCTGGGGGGCATCCATCCCCCTGCTCCGGCGTGGGCTCCTCTCTCCCCGGGCTGCAGGTGGGCATCTGCTCCCCCGCTCCCCTCCGTGGGCTGGGGGGGGACAGCCTGCCGTTTCACCACGGGCTGCGGGGGCATCCCCTCCTCCGGCACACCTCCTCCCCCTCCTTCTTCACCGACTTCAGCATCTGCAGAGGGGTTCCTCTCCCGTTCCAATCTCCCCCCACTCACTGCAGGTTCCCCTTCTGAAATCTGTTCTCCCAGAGGCACTAACACCATCACTGACGGGCTCAGCCTGGGCCAGAGGCGGGTCCGATTTGGAGCTGGGGAAGCTTCTAGCAGCTTCTCACAGGAGTTTGCCCTGCCCCGCTAGCAAAACCCTGCCACACAAACCCAAAACATTATGCCACCCCAGAAATCAATAGAGCCTCCCACGACAGATAGTCAAAATTTGCCACTTAATGATGGAACGTCCCGACTACGTAAAGTGTTAAATCCGATCATTTCCACATGACAAATGGTGCAGACAACGAGGACTCGGATTCCTCCTACACCAACTCAGCCAGTTGACCACAACATTCAACCCAGCTACACCTTCGAGCACACCTTGACCTGCCCATACCAAGGCAGCTGCAGCGTTACAGCTCTCAGGGCTCCAACAGAGAGAGAAAAATACAAGTACATCTACTCTAACTTCCCATTTACAACACAAACCCGTGCCATTCCTCCTGCCCCTTCCCATCAGAGCCCAGACAACAGAAACAATTAGATTTGTATTTCTACTCAAAACCCACGTTATGAGGAGCAAATGCAGCAGACCAAGAAATTGAATTAAAAAAAGTTCAGCAATGCAACAGGCTGAATTTTGGGGATGAACTCCTCTCCTATTTCTTCGTGGGGTTTTGTTTTGTTTTCTCTTAAGCACTATAATGATAGATGATGAATGGGACAGTCATCTAAGCACTGGAAGTGCTTTGCTGCTGACAACGCAAATAACCTTTCTGTGGTTCAGGGTACCAATTCTGGAGTAGATCTGCTGGAGGCCTGTCAAGATAGCAATATCCCCACACTGAACCGTCAGCAATGGGATTTTTCATTATATATGTCACTATAGTACAGAGGGAAGCTTCTTACTGCAGAAATAAGGGGATGAAAACATGTTTTTCCTGAAGATTTTCAGCACCGAGAGTGACATATTCCAGGGCAAAGCACGAATGACAAATCACTATGTTTTGATCTGTGAGAGCACTACACTGAGCCTCTGTCGAGAGGGAATTAGCACAATTTAAAAGCTGGGATGCAGGGAGAGATGGCCCCGAGGGAGCTGCCCGCCCAGGCACAGCGCAGTTGGTGCCAGCACTTCTGTCCCCATCCTGCAAAGCTTCAGCTTGTGCTCCGCCTAAACAGGCTCCCTGTAGACCCCCCTAAAGAAAGGGGTTCCCCAAATTTCCATCTCTCATGTGGACGAGGATTGCCTCTCCCATGGCAAACCCACACGCTGCCTGTTTCTGCCTCGACTACACCTTCCTGCCCAAATGGCACTACAACAGAGACCCCCAACTATGGTGGTGAATTTGCTTCATGTACCAGGAAATCTTTTAATTTCACTGAAGCAACAGACACAAGTGGTGTATCCTTTGGCTCCCAGGGCTCTGCTGCCTGATGAACTGACACAACTCCACGCCCTTACACTCACAGTAACAGCGAAGTATCACAAGGGCTTGGGCTTATTCACAATTTACAGCCAGCACTTCGTTCCCAGAGAGATCATCGAAATCCCACCTAGCTGTGTCCAACAGCACAGGACACAAATGAAACTCAAACCACTGAAGAGGATAAAACTCTGAGGTTTATTACAGCCGGGAGATTAAAATTCAATATTGCAGTAGAGAAGGATGTTAAAATGCTGCACAGATTTAGCTCCTCTTTGCTCCGAGAGGCAGTTTGATAATGGTAAGTCTGGTTTAACATAGTTTTATTGACATAAATTCTATTTGTCGAGGGCTCTGAAGGAAGAAGCGATGCTCGTGCCTCGCACCCCCAGCCACTGGGTACCCAAAGTGATTTTCTTTCTTTGTCAGGAAACGGATGCGGCTTAACCTGCAGCGCGAGGCAGGAGCAATTCACCGCGCTGCGCCGCACGCGTTGGGCATCGCAGAGCGGTTGTGTTGGCATTACAATAAGAGCAAAGGTCTGGAAACTGAGTGCTCTGAAGAAGCGATGTAATTAGGTTTTATGTAAGGAAGTCCTTCGAATGCAGCAGGTTTTGTAAGATAATAATAGTCATTGATAACATCCCTGTTTCGCCAGCAAAAACCCTTCCTAATCATCTCGGTATCTTGCTAAAGCCCTCTGCAAGCGTACAAAGACTCTACATTAATGAGAGAGTCAAATCAGTTTATACATGGTCTTGCACAAATGCTTTTCTCCTTGTCTTTAGCACCACATAAAATACAACAGCTATAGAAAACAAGTGAAAGTTCCTGCTCTGGAAGGTAAGCCAAGGAATTTAATGCCATTTATTAGAAGCAGGGTCAGGCCCTCAGTCATGTCAGGTCTTTCTCACATGCCGTGTGGTTTTGTGATGTACAAGCTAAGATGTATCACTCTAGGTTTTTGTTAAACCACTTGAAACGTGACAAAAAGTCAAAATGGGATTCAATGTTCAAGCTTTAATTAAAAATTTAGCCCAACCACATGGCAGGCAATGAAAACAACTTGTGCACCACAGCCTCCCGTCATACTCCTACAGCCCCTGCCTATCTCCCAAATATCTCAAAACCACAGCCTGTGAAATTAAGACAGCACCAAAAGCCTGCCATGCCTTTATCACTTTGCTTTTAAAGTAAATTAAAGGTAACATATTAATGCTGCGATTACAGGGTGATTGCATTTTTCTCCCATGGACTGCCCTTTTTGCAGAGGATTGGCTCCTACTCTGCTCACCTCGGTTTTACGGTGGCGGAGTGTCAGTGAGTTTGCAGGACTCAGCCTTCATTTGCAGCACAGAAGACTGGAATCAAGATCTGTGCTTAGTTATTTCAGTACCTTTTCCCTGCAGTCAATAAATGAATAAATAAATAAATGCATTTTCTGTGTTTAATTTCCCACCCATATAAGATACAAGTTTGGACTTTTCTTCCACCTACACTGGAATGACATCTCTAAGAGAAATAGAGGAAGATTCAGACCATCATTTGATAGCTTTGTCTGCATCCACATCAACAGAATAAAAATAAACCAACCATTCCTTCTGTTGGCTGATGCACTCTGATAAGCAGTGGCCAGTCACATTAATGGGACTAAGCTCCCAGCTCAAACTTACCCAAGCAAGTACAGTAACCTCCTGAGTTTTGTTCTTTTTTTTTTTTTTTAATATAATAGCAGCCAAACATCTGAAAACTTTTAAAACTAATATTCTAAAATTTTATGCTTCACTTGCTAGTATCACAAAATGTTTTGAGTTGCAGTCAGTCAAGCAGAAAATATATCTATGGCTGTCAGATAAATTTGTTTCGAGCTGTGAAAAAATTACATTGCTATCTAATGTAAGGTAGCATCCTGTCATCCCAAAGATACCAGCCAACAGCCTGTTGGCCTAATTCATATTTTGAGATATTGCAAGTGACCCATATACAAAATGTGATGGTGGTATTCATGAGTAGATTTGTACCAACAATGTAACCCTGTCGCACTTTTTAAAAAAAGAAATCTAGAAAGATTGCTTATCTGGCTCTCTGTTAAGGGGTGCAGAAGGTCAGCAGCGACTCAGCCTATGCAGCCCGAGATGTCTGTATTACACAGACATACAGAGAAACTACAGAAATGCATTTTCACACAGTTGTTTCTTTACAAATGACTGTGCACACCATTTCTTACCTCCTTTATTTGCATGGAAAACACTGCATGTGCCAACGCCCTGAGCAAACCAGCAAACGTCAGCAGAGCAACATTTTTTACGCTGCTCATTAAATTTTAATCATCATTTCCTACGACACACAAAGAACCGAGACTGTTCTCTGGCTAACTGTGCCACTCCCTAGGTCACCTTTTTTCCCATGTTTTTTTAAAATCTTATTTAGTGCCTTTGGGCTTCGAGTTCATCCATTCCCTTCTGACAGACTCTTTTGCTGTTCCCTCCGTACATTTGGGCTGGAGGAAGCCATTATAGGAAACCTCAAGCATTTGAAGCTCTGCAAGAAGCCAACCCCAGAGGTTTACAAACCACACACTCACCCAGGAAAGCCACGCACAGTCTCATCCTGCTAATGGACAGCCTTTCTCTGCAACGCTTTATCAGGATCTTTTGTCTTGTGAGCTTTGTGGCATATTATGGCATAACTGCTTTCTTAAAGACATTCAAATGTCAAAACAGTTCCTTTGTTTCTATTCATTAAGTTTTACACAAAAATTAAATTTTCATGTCAGGTAGAAGATCTCCACGGTGTTTTAGGTTAAAAGACGTTTTAAGAAAGCTAAGCCTGAACTTTAAAAAAACATTATTAGAAGCCAGAGAGACACTGAAATCAATTTATTTTCCCACTTTTGATTTATTAACTCCTCAAAAGACATTTAGAAAGGCTTTATCTGAGAAAGGCTGCAAGAGCATGCTTTTTCCATGGGTACATATTTGTGAAGCGAGTGAGGTGAAGAAAGAAAAATGTTAATACACATTTGGCTAATACCATATTTCCTGGTACTTCACTTCCCACATGCTCACTTAGCTGTTACGTTGCGAGGGAGGGATGCAATGAAGACCAGAGAAGAACCTGAGATAAAACACGAATAGCACAGTTCAAGACGGTGATAATGGCACATTTAAAACAACACCTGGCAGAAGCATCTGCAGATGAGACTCCATCAAGTCATAAAAGGAAAGACTGCAGCTACCGTATCTCCTTCGAGGAGTGAAATGCTGAAAAACTACAATTGCAGAAGCCTTGGAGATAAGAAGGTTGACAGATTATGACTATTTCTAAGGAAGGATGCCACCAGCAACGTCCTCCATCATTCCACCACAATGGCACTGCTGTAAGACAGCGTCAAACATTGTAGAGATTGCGCCAGTAAATAAAAAATGGGAGCAGTCCACAACATCAAGGCAAACTTCCTAACGCTATTATCTTTTTCATATTTTTGTTAACAATATCAGCAAATGTTATTAATGAAACTAATCTCTCTGCTTCAAAGTAAACAGCTATTGCTTATCTGCACCTCAGCTTTTCTAACACACTATCTATGAGCTTGAAAATATCTCAGATTGATATCAAGGGCTTTTGGGAGGGAAGAGGGGAGGAGGAGTTGAAGCTACCTTTTAACAGTACTTTTCACAAGCTACTGCTAAAAACTCTTCCTAATTTCACAATCACAGCCATAAATATCACCACTGAAAAAGCCCCACTGCCTGTGTTTGTAGGACAGGAAAGTCGCTTTTCCTGCAGGGAGCGGACATTACCACCATGTCCTCCTCTGCACGCATAATCCTCCCAACTCACCTCAAATTATGGGCATTGGAAAACACCATGAGAAGTGCCTTTATGTTTGATGACTACTAAACTTATGAAAATGACATAATCAGCTGCATCTGTTGGACGGAACCTGGAAAATACACTGATCTGTATAGGTAGGATTATTTTTACTCCTTACAAGTTTCGATACGTCGCTTAATTAAAAAGCACTCAAACACATATTGTGATTCAGGCTATGAATACATTAAATTACATAATTCCACCTGTCCATTAAGGCCAGAAATAGGTTTGGGGAGCATCATGACTTACAAACTCAGGAATTCTTTAATCTAAATTCTCCTGAACTTGGTGGCAAGCACACTGCCCAAAATTCAGTCAGCTCAGCAGGGCATGCATATCACGTTAATACCTTTATATACATTTATGCACATGATTGCACACACAAGGATACGGTGCAGCAATAGTATGGCCCAGACTGTCAGTGGGTCTGAGATAGGATGACACAGAGGAGCTGCTTGCTGGCTAATTCAGTGCTGGCATCCTTATCGCCATAAATTGTGCCCTAAACTGTATTAGCTGGCTGCTGCAACCCTAATAGGTGTGAAGCTTCGGACGTACATCTGCTTTTGCAGTGAACATCCCCTGCATGCGAAAGTTTAAGCTCTCAGAAAAATACATTCTAAATTAAAAAAATAAAAATCCTAGGAATGGAGCTGTATTGCGAGTTTATGAATTTCTCTTCCCTTAATGCCGTATGGCAGGCTGCAAAGGAAATATTAGTCAAAAGAGTACAGCAAAAAAGGCATCCATCTAAGGAGTCAAAGCCAACCACTTTCAAAACATCCCTGGCACCTGTTTTGGACTTGCTTCATTATTTTCTTTTCCTCTGCAACCTATATATGGTGTTCTTCAGCAGGGGTCCATCTCTTTTCAGCTCATCCGAGCATGTAGCTGTATTCACGCTATTGAGAGCTGGTCACACCGTCACCCTTCCAGCCTTAAAGCCCTCATAACCCGAGTGCTTGCAATACCTGGCAATGAATGTATCTTGGCAGAAGAACTGTTTACGTTTGACACTCATTATTTTAATGCAGAGCCAAAAGAAGTTTCCTTTCATTAAAATATGTAATTACGGGGTTTTTAAACATGGAGAAAAAAAATCCTATCTTGTTTTAGATGAAGAGTTTTTGCTGCTTTGACTTGAATCAAAAAGCATCTCTTTTGGCAACCTCCCACCATACTCGTACATCAGCTGTTAAAAACATCTTGAAAGGCACAAAATGAAATGAATCACATCTGGAGCCAATTTGGACTTGTATTTGTTTTCTAAACAGTATTAAATTCAAATCAGTATCTTGAAATGATAATATAAGCCCATTAAATCAAACAGAAATAATGAGAAATGGCCTCATTCATACCATGCTTACTGTCTGTATAGTCTTACCAAAATAACTGTGATCAGAACTCATAAATAACTTCATGGAACTAATAGATCACAAAATGAGGCCTAAATTAAAACTAAATATAAAGGCAAGTACTTCAGTGACTAGCTACCCGGCCTGCCAGACAGCAATGCCTGTAAGAGGTACACTATTTGAACGTCCACCCAAGTCACGGCTACTTGGACCAGATCAGAAACATACTGTATTTCTGTAAAAATCTATAGGTTATTGATTCCTTTTTAGTGCAATTATTCAGACACAGCAAACACGCTAGTCTGTAAAATCTGCCCGGTGCATGCAGTTTGTAGAGCTGTGCTTGTTATCGCAGGCTACGCTCTATTTGCGCAGTCCTCAAGCTTCACACATGAAATAGCTGTTTATTTGATACCGAGGGCAGCACAAAGGCAATGGCTCAGCAGGAGATGCCCGTCAGCATTACCATCCCCATCTCTGATACTCAGGTAAGCAGGAACGTACGTTGCTCCTTAACAATTCAACTCTCCTCCACCACCCTCCTCAGCACCGCACAGCAGACTCACGTGCCGAGGAGAGCGTGATCGCTGCCATGAGATGGCACCGGGACCCACCAACACGTTCGTGCCTGCCTACGCAGCCGCTGCTTCCCCCAGCTTCAGCCTTGGGGTACCTTCAGATCACCAGGATCTTCTCAGAGAGCTGCCTTGGCTTTGAGGTGATCTAGACGTGATTTTGGGGGGCGGCAAAAACCCCACTCGTTGGTTGAGCCAATCCTGGTGGTTCAGGAGAAAGGTATGATGCTGTCAAATGCCCTTTCAAGGTGCTGGAGATGTGGGAAGCATAAAACAAGTCAAAGCACCTCCCAGTAAAAAAACCTTCTCTGTGGTGATGGTTCCTGATGAGCTTCAGAGCCAGCCTGGGTGCCAACCACCTTAGAGTCAAACCTTCCCTCTCACAGTCCCCTGACCACACTGGGCTGACTGAAGTAAATAGAGATAACTCAAATTCATAATCTGGTCTGCAGAAAACAGGATAGATAAACCAACAGTACCCTCAAGAAGGGTAAAATTGCAGGTAAGATAACAAGGTTTTGGGAAAGATGGCTGATACTACAGGAAGAAATAAGACAGAAGTAGCTAGTATCGCTAGCAGCACTCTGAGTTGGCTGGACACCTCCCTCAGTACTTTTTCCCATTGCTCACAAATGAAACATTAAATTAACAAGAAGAAAAAGACAGAGTTCAATTGTCTCCCTCCCTCAAATGTCTGTTCACATAAATCCAGGTAGTTAAGACTCCTATGGATTCAGATGATCTGTGTGGACCGAGAGAGCCATCTCCCAGCACAGTAGCTGGAATAAAATTTTCAAAGAAAATGCTCGTCTTTCAGGGTAACAAACTTCCAACAGTCTTCCTATACAGACCTTTTCCTCCCAATTATCCCCAGGGGCGTTAGGCTTTCCTTGGTGCAACCAGCCACAATCAAAAGCTAGAGCATCCCCCTGACCTGGCCCAGCATCTGCCCACCTCTGTTGGTGGCACATTCCCACTAGAGCAGATGGTTTTACAGATGCCAGAAACGGCAGAAAAGTTTTACTGAAACAAAGCAAGATCAGGAGGATCTAGTCCACATACAAAAAAGTCTCCAGGAAAGTCTGCTGTTCTTCCACCATTATTTCAAAATCAAGAGTATCCCTTTTATCCGGACAATGAATAAGGAGCTATATAGTAATTTACATCTGCCCTTTCTGACCTCTGAAACAAATCAGCCATTAGAGGAAATCAGATGCTGTCTCCCGGGGCGCTCGCTGGCAGGTGGAGCACAGAAAGCAAGAGCCTGTTAGAGGGTAAGTACAAAGGGCCCAGAACCTGGCAGGCTTTGAAACGACCCCGTCCCACTGCGAGGAGGCTGCCGGCACAGACGCACGCAGCAAACGCTGCAGCAGGAGGAACGCGAGGAGGAACCAAAGCAGATAACGTTGCATACGTCTCTTCCCAGTACCCCCATGGCAGCCTCAGAGAAACCCGCTCCATGCAGTCACGGTTCTCAGAGGACCTGGCATCTCTTTTTTTCCTGGCCAGAAAAAGTGTTAGAAATATGGAATCTAAAAATATTTTCTTTTTCCATTTCCATTTTCTAAATAATTAACTAAAATGTGATGAAAAGAATGCTTCTCTGGGGCTCACACTTTTCAAACATGAATCAAGCAGACGATATCTCCCTTACAGGCAGATAATCTCCTCATCAAAAAAGCCCAAAGATGACATCTCCATTTTCAGAGGAGACAGAGCAACATCCTCAAAGTCATGAAGAACCAGGAATTAAACCCAGGATAACTGAGGTACTCTGAGCACAGGGCCAAAGGGAAGGAAATCTTGCTATTTCTAATGCCTACTCATTTTACAGAATGACTTAAAAAAACACCTTCATCCCCCTCTCCCTCCATATTTTGGGAGCAGTCTCTTCACACCCTGGTTCTCACTCCTCTTTTGTTGTTTTCCCATGATCTCGAGGGTGTTGGTAGCATCAGAAACATCACGAGGGCAATTTTTTTAAATCCAGCCCAGTCGCTGGTGAGCGTTGCAGAAAACCGGCCGAATTCTCCAGCCCTACAGAAATAACCGGAGCACCTATGGCCAGGGAGCAGACATGGGCTCCGGGACTCGGAGGAGGTCTTTCACTCCTGGCAGTGCTTGCTGTGATCGGTAATAAACGCTGATAAACATAATCCACTAAAAACTAGCAAAAGAACTAAGTGACAGGGGAAATTGCATAGCTAGAAAAGAGACCATATGCAATTACCCACAGTAATAACTACTGACAATCCTTCCCAGGGCATTTCAGCAGTGAAACTAAGTTTTCCATGCTGCAGAAACAGCCACAAACTCTTCTTTTGGCAACATAATTAATTGGAGAACAAATAATACTATCAAACAGTAAAAGCCACGGGTCTACCTTCCCGGTTGAAAATGATGCCTTGTTCACGCATCACGACACGCGTTCTTGGGGTGACGGGAGCTAAAGCTGGCAGCGCATCAGCGCTATGTGGCCAAGCAGCCCTCCTGCTACCCACAGTAAGTTTTATATGTTCAAACGTGGAAGCATATCCAACATATAGCCAGATAAAACAGTGGGAGAGAAAAGACACATATAAAGCGAGGTGAAACACAGCTTTCCATTCGACTTCAGATGGCAAGAACTTCACAGCACTGCTGCAGCCTCCCTCAGATGCCCCCCGTTGCCCCAAGGTCCCACCTGGGCCAAGAGCTTCGGCTCCGCAGCGCTCGGAGACGTGCCCTTGTCGCAGGCTGACAAAGCTCTGTGTTCCCAGTGAGGACTGAGGTCTCAAGAGCACAAAAAAAATGACACAGCAGCTGGACAAAAGAAGGTGCTAAAATGAGCAATAAAAAATGCAGAAGAAAAACCTGAAAGACATTCTCTAAAATCTTAATTAATAGGAAAATCTTAAGGACTGAGAGACACCATAAATCCAAGCTGTATAGATGTCTGATTAAGGTTTGCCACATTGTATCCTGCAGAAAAATGGAAATGGTTATAGTCTGCAAATACACTCGGAAGATGATAACACGGTTTTGCTTTCAAAGATAAAGCAGAAAATAATTCAATTTAACAATCAAATGGGAGGTGGGTACCCATGCAGGGGGTGTCGTGGGGGATGGAGGGGCTTGGCTCAGGCACTGATCTCTTAGAAAAGAGAAAATAAAATAATAAAAAAGGACCCAGTCCTTCCATGCCTTAAAAAAAGAGAAGAAAACATCCATATTTCCTCAGCTATTGCTGCTGACATGCCAAATTTCCTCTACAAGGTGTGCCCATCAGATCCAGACTAAAATTATACAGAGCTGAGAGGGAGTAAGCAACAAAACTTCCATAGGTTAGGAGCAGGAGGCCCTAGACCTGGCCTCCATCCATCCTTCAAACTTCTCCTGCCCCAACATCCATCACTCCTTGCTGTCCACAGGGCCTGGAAAACCCAACCCAACCCAACCAAGCAGCAGTGCAGCAGCAGCTACAGCAGAAACTGGATTTGGAGATAGCATGCTCCAAACGCTGTCCTTCCCTGGGGACTTTCGAGAGGAGCAGAGCCCCTCCATCCCTCTCCTTCCAAGCCCTGGCACGAAAGTGGGGTGGCTCCTCCCGTGCAATTGCACAGACAAGAAATTGTTCCCAGAGCACTGGGACTTATGAGCTAATTTCCAAGTGTTTTCACACATAATGGCTCCCTCTTGTGTCAATTCTCCAATGTCTCTCACCAAGCTTGGCTTCAGCCTTGGCTTCCCGTGGACAACCGCAACAGGTTCTCCAATTTCATGAAACCTGTTGTCTGTGCTGTTAAACTTGGTTGAAATCAGTCAGAAAGTTCAAAACACATTAGGGAGAACAGGTAACTAGCACAAAGCACGCTCCATCGGCGTGCAATTTCTGCAAACCAGATCTACACGGCCCGCAACATTAGGAAGACATAGAAGACTAGCCTAGATCTGGCCCTTGAGAAACTCCAGCCCAAGGTTACCCCGCTCTGAGTCCCACCTACGAGCACAGAGCAGAGCAGGAATTACTAAGGGACTGTTGCTTCAAAGCTGTTACTTGCACTGGTATCTCCCCTGGCAAACCAGCAAGATGAAAAGCCCGCAAGGATATGCTTATTGGTTTCCATATCAGCGTGTGCGTTACCCCGTGTCTGCAATGAGCCAGCTATTGCTTTGTTTTTCACTTAATCCGGAGATATCATCAATAGCTTCATCTCTGTGTGGCACCAGAAAACAACGGAGGGTCAGCCAGGGCTAACACGGAGCCTCTACCATTGATTATCTATTCGTATGATTGGAAAGAGAAAGTCATGCAGACAGAGAAGAAAAAGCACTCCTATGGTTTCGATTAGAAAGATGCTGCTTTCAAAATGGCTACAAAACCAAATAGCAAGAGCAGACCTCGCTTGATCAAAGACATAAAAGAAACGCTACCATGGCCATTAGTTCTGTATTTCAGATCTCATTTCATTCACGAGAGCCCGTCGTTTCTCCAGGGATTACATAGGCAAGCTTTAGGCTTACACAAGTCAGATAATCTGGAGAGATCTTTCTTAAAAATAAATCCGACCAAAGTTTTTTCCAGAGCTTCACATTCACTGAAATCAGCTGCAGGTCGGCACCACACAAAACACCCGAAAAGCTGCCGTCTCCCCCACGCCAGAAACACACTGCAGGCAAAGTTCACGACGTTGCAGGCAAAGTTGAGTTAAAACTGTGTTTCTTGAAAGATGCGTCACGTGCCTCTTTTTACCCAACTTTAGCGCTTGCATTCAATTAATTGAAGGGCCCAAATATCTTCAATAAAACTAGCTTTGCGCAAAATGGGTGGTATTTACTTGAGGGGTGTTTTCCCTTCTTCTGAATGCTAATTTTTGTTTGCTTAAAAATGTAAGACAGCTCTAAGGCAGAGCACAGCTAGAGACAAGGAGTCATTCAGAGCATACTCTGAATTTTCAATGAAGTATTTTAATTAACCCACGGATAGTAATTATCTTCAAAGTTTTTTTAAAATAAAATGATAGCTTTTTATAAGCAAGGTTACTATTTAAAAAATAAAAAATATTATCAGACTTCTGACACACGCATGAATTTCACCGAATAAAAACATGTCCAAATTGAAAAAGTTGTAGTCAAATTCTCAAGCTATCACAAAACATTTTAAAAGGTCAAAGTAACTTCAAGTGCTCTAAAATGAAAACCTTTTTGAAACTTTACCCTGTTTTGCAAACAAAGGCAACATACTGAAACCACCTCTCTTCACACTATCAGTAAAACCAGGCAAAGTTCTACAATCAAGACAACGTTCTTTTTTCCTCTTTAAAGATATTAAAAGCCACCCCGGGTTACCTTACTGTTCAGATTCACAGAACAAACAATGGCAATCCAACCTTCCCCATGGTAAAAAGTACCAAAAAAGGTATTAACAGGTTGGATGTTAATTAAAAAAAAAACCATGAGAGAGAAACGATGCAGATCGTCGTGCTTATAAAAGCCCATACGCCTGCTGCCAGCACGCTCGTGTATGCTATAGGTGCTTCAATGCCAGCTGGGAAGACCGGCACGAGGTGTATACATAGATAGAGCAGGTAAGACACCTCCCTACCTGATCAATTCATAATCGATACACTGCAGCACTCCAAGACAGCTTTCTAATTCCTTCACTCTTGGGTTGTTATACTTTAAAGACAAACGACAAAACTCCGAAGTAAAACAGCCCGCATGCGCTGCCCACAAATATAAATGCATTTAACTTAAGATGTAGTCGGTATTGATCCCGCAAACAACTCCCCCTCTGACATTAACGGGAGCTCTGTGTGCCCGTCTCGCAGGGACCAGAGCATCACTGCTGCCCTTTTCATTTGGATAGGCCTTTATTCAGTTAGACCTAAGAGCCAGGAAACAACCTTTTTCATTTTGTAATACACTGAAAACAGAGTATTTGCTCTGACACAGGTTTCGAACATTTCCCCAAGCAGAGCAGTGGGTAGGGATTACGTGCTAATTACAGTTGCTCTCCTAGACATGCCGCAAGACAAATCTTTGTTACTAAAAGGTTTATTTTTGCCAGCAGTCTTGAGAGGACTCATTATAAGTGATCACCAGATGTCACCAATTCTTCATAAAATACAACAGAAAGAACATTTTTCCCCAGCAAAAAACAACTCGCAACTGTCAAAGCGTAACAAGAACCATAAATACACCATTCTGGAGTATTTTTAGCCGCAGTATAGCTTCCCTTTTTCTATTATATATCTAAAACAACACCTATTGAAATAGGAACAAGGCATTCTAATACTGTCAGCACTAATGACAAGCTCTCACTAACAGATACCGTACTTCACCCCAGCCTCCAAGAAGACGATCAACAGCTCTACAGCAGAAAACACAGCTGGTTTTCAGCTCAAGCCCCCAAGCAGCCAAGAACAAACCCCCGTCCATGGAAATAACACGACATTGCAACCCAGCAAAGCAGGACAGCTGGGACTGGGCGATGCACCTTCATCTCTTTGTAAAGAAAACATGTAAGAGTAGGGTCAAAAAAATGACGGAAAACAAGTTTGTCACACCAGGGCAGGTTTGTTTTACCAGGGCAATTCCCCGAGACGAAGGTATGCCACACTTGTGCAAATTCAAGGCCAACCACCCTGCAAACTCTCGTGTGCGCACTCAGCTCCGCAGCCCTGGTGAAATCCCCGCATCTCCCGTACTAGGGGTGTAAGCTGAAGACTGGGAGGTGTTTTCCATCGCTAACTTTCCCCTGGAAATCCAAGCAAGGAGGCTTCCTAAGGTAAACGATACGCTTCAGCTGCCATATCACTTTCCCCATTTTCAGATCTCAAATCAAATTTGGTCACTTTGTTTTCATTATCAGCACAGAGAAGTGTCTGAGTGACTGCCATCCAATATATATTAGGACGTGTCACTCATCCCTCGCATACAGTGACACCATGGGTATGCAGTCTGGCGCTCAAAGCATTTCATCTATTTTTACCTCTGGGTTGCTTCAAATGAAAAATATTCTGTGCACAAACTGTGCGATGCTACTTGCAGATCTGTCAGTTATATTTATTTCACCAAGCAGTTTAAGACATGACACGAACTAAGTCGCTGGTAAGATTTTACTACAAGCTATCAACGTCTTAAGCAGACACCATCTATAACTATTCACTTTCATCCTCACACCCACTGACTCACACTCCCGAGCACAGCCACAGCTTCGAAATCCCCCTGACTGTCTGCAGAGCCATTATTTGGGCACTGAAACCCAAACTCACCAGGAAAAACATTCAACGGGCAAACCGAGAAGGAAGCCTCCGCTCCTGCTCTACTATGGGACAACACAAGGGACACCCAGACCCAAAACCCTGCCTTTCCTCCATGTGGCAACCTGGCTCTTGGGCTCACCTATGCTTGGTCATCGGAAGGGTAAGAGATATGCCAGCTCAAGCTGAGAAAGTATTAAGTGTCCACAAGAATTTGGGAATAGCTACTAGGACCCATCAGTGTTATTTGAAAGCCAACAGCTCCCCAGACCACCCATCTCCTTCTACTAAGCTCCCCCTGAGATGACTTACTCCTGCCAAATAATTCCATTTTAACAGAGGTTGATTTGGGATAAGCCTACATAATCAGTTAGCAAAGCTTCTTTGTTATACTGAGGCTTACAGAGATATTAGGAATTATTACCACTCCATCTGAGCTCGCCATCCATATGGTATTGATTTCCAGAGCAAAAAATGATGCATCAGGTGCTTTTTTTCAGGCTGTAGGCAACTCGGGGTGTAAAACACAGGGGCTCCTCCGTGAGCGCCCGACCTGCCCCACGTGCAGCCTCAGCATCAACCCACAGCCCCGGCAGGCAGCTTGTTTTGCTAGAGCTTCACTGCATACCTCAGCGGCTGTAGTCCTACTCCAAACAGAGGGAAAATGCTTGGCAAATTGTTTTAGCTTAGGCTATGACTCCCGGCCAAAATTTTATGGTAGCAACAGGTCCTCAGAAGAATGAGGAAAAACTGCTTTCAGCTATGGGATACAAGCAATTAAACCAGAATCCATTAAAATGACAAGGCATTAGATAGCGTGCATGACCCTGTAAAGTGACTTTGTATTAAAAATATATTTGGCTATTTCTACATGGGAATCAGGTTTGAAGATAAAGATTTAGCTATTTAATATTAAGGGATTTCTGCAGACATGTTTAAAAGCAGCTACTTAAAAATGTAAATTTGACTACAAGATACGAGCACACATTTTAAAAAAATAGACATATTTGCATTTCATTCTCTAAGTTATATTTACATTCACTTTTTCATGTATTTATTGCAGCGCAATTGTTGAAAGCCTCAACAATTAAGGCTTAATCCAGCCATAATAAAATGCGAAAGCAAAAAATTAAATCTCGACTTCAGCGAAAGTTGTACAAGGCTGCAAAAGCCCAAGCCCAATGAAAAACCATCATTACAGGACATAAAAATATATTTATTCATATTGCCTCACTCCCCTCCTACTCTATGGTGTCTTTAAAACACATACTCAAAACCAGCACCTGAGATTCCTACGAGGGTTATATATATAAAATTTTGGGTGCAATCAGTTTGTGCGTGCAATAGATGATAGGCATAGAAAAAAAAAATACTCTTTCTGAGGAAGTATTAAAGCATCATCTGTAACAGCCTACTCTTGCCCTGCGTGTCTCCTCACCCAACAGCAACGGGCTATGGGAAAATCCTCACCTTCTGCTCCTGTGGTACGGACCTGGCAATCACCCTCCGGCTTACCCAGCCAAGCTGCTTCCCTTCAGTTGACAGAATCGCCCATAAAACTGAGATTAAAAAGACAGATGTGGCAAGAAGCAACGCAGCAGCAGTCTCCCCTTCAGTATTTTGAAGCCCTGAGTCTAAACAAAACCAGTGCGCTATCGCTAACGCCAGATTCACGATTCCTGCGGCTCCTGCAAGAGAGCCAGGGCACGCACCAGCTTCGTTCCTCCCCAAGCACGCGCCTTTTGCGAGACACGGGCAGACTTTGATGTCTGAGCTTGACAGCCAGCACACGCGATTTCCCAGCACCCTGCAGACGAGCTCTGGGTTTTCCTCCATACACTGCTCCGGTTCCCACTGCCCACCTCTCCCGAGGCTCCGCGCGGCTCCTTTCAACAGCAAACATCTTCTGTTCCTTGCTGAGCACTGACAAATTTTGCCGTGGTGAGCCTCGCGAGGAGCTTTGCTTCCAGATGAGAAGTCTGCAACTCTTCCTCACATCACAGATAAGATTTCCTGTTGCTCAGGAGTCAGCACAACTCTACTGTTAAGCTTCTCCAGAAAAAAATGCAACATCTTGAATTAAACAAGAAGAAAGAAAAAAAAAAAAGGGGGGGGGGGGTGGAACTTTTTCTTAAACTTCCACAAAGCATCCTCCTGGCTGCACGCTGTCCTCTTGAACCAGAAGTTATATCAGATAGCCCCTGCTTCTCCGCTTCATCCTCAGTGCCATTTCTCATGGCTTTGTGATACAAACTCACCTGAATTCACCGTGACTTCACAAGCACCTTCCTGTTTGCAGAGCTAAATACGTAAATAGATACAGCAAGGTACTCACAATGCCCTTCTCCATCTCCGCGTGCCCTGACAACAAGAAAAATTAGTTCCCTCTTGCAACAATAAGAACTTGATGCCACATTAATTACACCAGGGTGGGACTGTTTCTTTTTTGATGACAGCTTCACCAGCAAAAGCCTGGGACAAAGTCCTTCTCTACTCCAAGCATCTTGGATACGTCTCCTGGTAGAAGAAGTGATTTCTATGAATTGTTTCTGAAAATCATCAGGAGGTACAAGTAATCCCTGACGGACCCAAAGTGACCCGAGACACTTGTACATGGTCCACGAGGGCTCTGCCCAAACCACGTGTGGGTTTGAACCAACTGGAAGTTGTCCTTCTCAATAAGTAGTTGCATATAACATATTGCACTACATGGCATTACTTTGCACACATTCGCTATATTACAGGAATCACTTGGAAATTTTTTACAGACTAGGTGCAAGTTTGTACTTTTTAAGGCTGTCCCCAACAGATGGCAGAAATTTGGGAAAGCCACCAGTATTTTCTTTTCAAAAGCTGGCTACTAAAGCTTCAGAAGATAGCTATTAGCATCTTCGTTTGCAACTGTCACATAAAGAAATTACACAAAAGGTACATAAAGGTGGTTATTCAAGCATACAAGCTTTCAAACTCATGGAGGGAAAAGTGCTTGCTTTTTATGACAATAAATAGGACACATTTTGAGCACCAAAATCTACAGGATGCTTTGCAATGCTCACCTGCAGCTTTTAGAAGTTTCTTCACTGGCATAAAGGGAGACTGTACCTCCTCTCCCCCCTCCCTCACCCAAAACCCAAGGAAATTTCAATTTCTGCCCCAAGAAGAGCAATAATGCCAAGGATGCCTTGAAGCCCCCACTGGGCTGGGGACACCGGAGCTCCTCCACCAAAGCACAGATGATGGGAAATAACCAGTGGCAAAAGAGATGAAAAAATGTGGAGATGGGAAGAAGAGGCCAATGAGGTAATAGGAAAAGCACGGGTTTTCCATCGCGAGCAGCACGCGCAGCATCCCACCTGCCCACCAAGCTGCTCAATACTTGCCACCTGTCTGCTTATATAAAGCTGCTTCTAGTTTATAACTAACAGCTTGAAAACTGGTATATAATATCAAACTCTAAATCAGCGCTTCACGCTGACATACCATATGCCATCATGTACTTAGGTAGTCACCAAAAGCGTTAACAGCAATTATTTAAAAATTATTACAGTTTATTCATGCAGAGAATCCCTTCTTGCATCAACTCAAGTCCTCCAAGCTGAGAATTTTTTTTATAAACTGCATTTTTCCACAAACTTTCAATCTTATTTTATGTTCTTTAACAATTTTAATTTTATTTTGTTTTAAAATGACAGAGTTGATTACTGATGTATTAATTTACAGTGGTGTTTTGAGGGGAAATTACTTCACGGAACTAAAAATAAAGGGTATGAGTTACTCTCCTTCATAAACTTTTTCATTTTTTATGGCTTAAAAGGGATTTAATACTTTATTGAAATTCTGAACATCAGTACCTCACCTGAATACACTCTCCCAGCAGTAAATTCTCCTAAATGTTCCCTGTTTAGTTAAGGATTAAAACCCTTGTCTAACAGTAATAGCTAACTACAGCATGCCTACGACCACCCTGTAGTTAGTAGTACTATCAGTTATTATTGATCAGTGCTGGACTGCTTTAATAATTTCTATGCTAATGCACAGAATTCAACGAGCTTGGCATCTTCGTTACAAGTAGTATTAAAATAGCGGAAGTATTAAAATACAAAAAGTATTAAAATAGCAGAAGACCATCTGGAAAGACGGACTTAACAGCTCCAAGAAAAAATGGCAATGCAATCTCCTCTAGCGTAGAAACAGAGGAGATGCACGGAGGTGATCGAGGACCTGCAAAGTGGGATGGGGAGCAACTTCTAGATTGCCCCAGGATACGCACCAGAGACATAGGAAGAAATAAAAAGAGATGATGCTCTTGGACACATCAACAGAGAAAACATGACCTTCTCAGAGTGAATTTTGTCACACGATCGTGCAAGAGTCTGCAAAACATGGGGATGAACGAAGCTGGCAGAGGGCTCTAGCAAGGGGCAAGGTTCCCGAGGGGAAAGCACTGCCAGAAGAGGGATGAGGATGAACGTGCTGCGTAAGACAGGAGCGTTGGCCGTAGGGCACCCCTATGGCCTGGGAGACAGCCCAGCCAACACTTCCCCAGCTCATCCTTGTGCCCTGTAGGACACCAGCAATGCAGGGGGACAGTATGCGAAAAGTAAGTTTTAGAGGGGAGCTGAAGCTTTTTTGTTATTATTGCAGATTTCATCAGACACTGCTGAACTTCGTTCGCAATATATAAAACCATAAAACGTATTGACTGGAGTCCAGCTGAAGGACTGCATCTATATTAATTTTTCATACTCAGAAGATATCCAGACAAGCTTTATAATCCCAGCCTTCCCTGTCTGAGAGCTCTCCGTAGACTTTTTTCCTCCCCTGCACGGTAATACTAAAAACTAGTGAGCAGCTGAAGTGCTTTGCACTGTGGGAGCCTGCGGGTGCAACCCAAACTGCTCCAAGATCGCGGCCGGTCGGGGATGCCGCTTTCTGCCACCTTCTCTCCAGGCTTGCTCCAGCTGGATGTCTCTGCCCAGTATCACCCACTGGAGGGGGGGACATGGCCCATTTTGAGGAGGCTGCAGGAAAGGGCAGGGTGTCACAGGGTTTAGTGATGGTTTGCTGGAAGACCTCACAAATCACCTCTGCCGTGTCCCTCATCCCAGTCTCCAAAAACGTGTGATCCACCAGCCCCCATTTCACACGGACTGATTTCTCCTGGATCGGCCGTTCAAACTCCTCCTGTGGGTAGATCAAGGCCTTTTTAAAAACCCAGAATAACTGAAAGGGTGATTTCCTAAGAGCACAAGGTGCCAATCTTCAAATGCTACTCGAGCTTCTTCTCCTGCCCCAGCCTCTGACTGGTTTTCCACCCAAGCACAGCATCTTCTCAGTGTTTCCCTGGTTCAGCAGAAGCAGAGACTTCGTCCTGTCTCCTGGTGCTGGTGACCGTTTAGAGCGTTTGACCACCACACCTGGGAATAGCATCCACAGAAAACCAGTTGCAATAGAAGAGTCCCTGGGTGCCCTCAGCCCTTTCATCAAGGAGCAAGTGGATAAAAACCTGCACAGAAGGGCATTTTTTAGCTTGCTGGTAGGCTTAAACATGGCAGCATGCAAAAGCTCACGTCACTCGACTCTGGAAAACTCTTTTTCAAGTTGATGCATATAATAAGTAGATTTACAAAGAAAAAAAATTATATTGCATAAACCCACACAAAGAGTTGAAAATAAAAATAAGGGAGCAAAAGGGAGAGCCCGTTCCCATGGATTTTCTCCAGTGGTACAGGCAGACCTGGGAGTCTGCAATCACCAGCGACACAGGCTCTCTCCCTTGGATGAAGAAAGCAGCAATAAAGAAAAAGTAATTAGATTAATCAAGCAGGGAACTATTTAGCAGCTAATTAAAATACCCTATTAATAACTTCTTCAAAACAGTCTGCTAAAAATGGGCCAATAATGCCCAGGCAGAAAATAAACAGCCTATTTAGTTTTTATTTGGTGCCTTCCGCTGCATGCTCAATGGCACCTGCCTGCCAGGCTGTCCATCTCACGGCTGGATCCACGACGGATCCCTGGACTGGATCCCGGATCGCTTGGATCAAAACCTAAGACCCCGTGGATCGAAACTGCTGAGAAGATCCCTTATTGCATGAGCAACACACAGAAAAGTGTAAATCAGCCTACAAAAAGGGCATGTCAATTGTCCACCCTGTTTTACACTAACAAAATCTATTTTTCCATTTATCTGCACCTTTTGCTGTATCGATCAGCAGCACAGAGCAAAGACTGTGGCAAAGTGACTTTTTATAGAGTCAGTGTGAGCAGGGAGCTGCGACGCAAGTGTCACTGGCTTGACAAATACTTGCTCTGGTCATCCGTCATCCTTATGGCTCCTCACTGCTACTAAAATTTGGGGAAAATTCCTGGTACTAAGACACAGAAGGGGGGGGAAGCTTCCAGTTTCTACCTGTTACAGGTGCTAAATTCCTACAGCCTTTACTGACAATAAGCAATTTTCATCAGTGACCTCAAGCTTTCCTCATCAACGATAACTGTAAATTGCCAGTAGAAATATAACGGCAATGAACCGATAGCTAGTATTTTACTTATTCTGTGTTTTTTGTTATGAAACATTCAGGGGTTTGCTTTTTTCCCCTACTGTAACAAGTACCAAGCCAAATGCAATAATAAAAGAAAAATTAAGACCAACATCTTCCAAAGTGCTCAGGAGTTTCCTCACTCCACATTATTTACCACTGATCTCAAAGTAGAGAATATTATGTCAATATTAAGCATTTGGGTTTGGTTTTTGGTTTTTTTTGTTGGTGGTGGTTTTTGGTTTTTTTTTTTTAAACCTTTAAAAAAAGATTAATTCAGGTGCTAACGTGTACGTTAGAAACACACATAACTTCATGCAGCATATAAAGGCAGGACTTATAGAAACTAATTCATAGATAAATCTCCTGTTTACTCAGTATTTGAAATGTCTCAATAGGGATAAACCTCACTTGGCTCGGCTTTAGACAACACCTACTCACTCAAAAGCTCATTCAGCCCAAGACTGTAAGCTAGATCATTATTTCTACAACAGTTTAAACTATTTTCAACACACTAAGGTCGATTTTTTTTTAACCTTCCTTAAAACAGGAGTTTTTAGAAAGTTTTCCAACTCTATCATTCAAAAGCCACAGCAGTCTATGAAGATTACCCCTTCTACTACCAAAAGACATGAGTTACAGCCATCTACAGAGTTTGAATATAATTTTCAATGCCCCTACAAAATGCTCATCCTGCATTTCAACTAAATATTGACATTCTTTTTTAAAAAAACCCAAACATTTACAATCCTATTCACATTTCCTTTTAACCTCTTGATTGCAGATATAATTTGCCATCAGGTACGCTTCTGAACTTGGGTAAAGCCACTGTGGGTTTTTTTATACAGCCGAGGAAGAGCCTGAGCGACCCAGCGATGCCACTAATGATGCCCTCCTCTACCCTGCACTGATTTTTTTTTTTTTTTATCGCAACCTACACCCGCGGTTTCTCATTCCTATGGCTCCAGCAGCAACTCTGAGCTCTGCGCCCTGACTGACAGGCCCCTCCACACAGGCACACATTTGAAGTACGGCTAAAAAAAATACCCACGTCAGGATCTCTGCGGTTCTTATTGGCTTACTCCAGTTTATGCTTGGTTAAGAAAATCAAAGAGCACGGCAGTCTATTGCCTGGCACCAAGAGTGTGTAAATGTTTGCTGGGTGACCAAAAAGAGGAGAAAATTAGAATAATAAATAAATGGAGAAAACCATAGAAGAAAAAAAAAAAAGACAAAAAATAAGATATTCCATAGGAAACATATACAAAGATATTGCGTTCCCAGACCAAAACACTTCATGAAGCATTTTGCAGATGTGGCTCTAGGCTGTTTTCTGATCCAATGAACGTTATGAGATGATGTGAATGAAATGTCAGTAAATAGGTTAAAGATACCGAAAGATGCAGTAATTCTACCTGATTACTTCGAAATGTCAGAGTTCTCCAGCTCCTTGTTGGGGATGATGGCTTTTTTCTGGAGCCTTTCTGAGGAGCAAGGAGACAAGATTTGGGGATTCAAGGCTGCTCCTTTCTTAAATTAGGTTCCTACTGGCAAGTGTTCTTTTGAGATAACTGTTAGTATTTTATGTATATGTCAGGAAAAATAATTTATATTACTACATTCCCAGAGCTTAGGTTACCAAAGACTTTCAGTTGTGTAGACAACACAGTACAGTTCAGATGCCATTATAACTAGATCCCACTCTCATGGCCGTAACAGTATTTAACAGGATAAGGAAGCATTTCTTAAACACTTCTCCACTTATTCATCTTTTTTGAAGCCTCCAAAACAAAGCTGAGTGCAAGGAAGTGTTAAGCAGATGAATGTGGCCTCCTCTGCTCTGGAGCACAGGCTCTGCAACCAGATTGAAAAGAAAAAAAATAAAAGGAAAAAAAAAAAAAAGAGCCAAATGTCTGTTCATACAACATGAAAAACACCCCAGCCCAATGCAGAAAATCAAAAAATAAAAAAAAAAAGACAAAAAGAAAAAAAAAAAGACAACAGTTTTACTGAAAACACAAAAAGAAAACCTTTGAATAATTTCTATCCATTAGGAAATTGCCATCAATTTAAGAAAGTGGAGAAATCTGACTTCAAAAATCTGCCCCAAATCCCATCAGGCCAGAAAGGGTATGCATTTGGGAGGCAGCTGCTCGGGAGGAGCAGGACTCCAACGGCTTCCCCGAGCTCGCTGGGGCAGCCCCGCGCGCTGCCCGTGCCCACACAGCCTCTTGCAAAGGAAAATGAAGCCTTTCAGTTTTAAAAGAGCCAAAGGAATTCGCTATAACCGATGAGCCCAAGCCTGCAGCCTGCAACCTGTGCACATTTCTAAAGTGAACCCAAAGTAACTGCACTCTGATTTTCACCAAGTCATTATGTAAAATAAAACCCAGCTGAAAGCCAGTGTGGGGCCACAAAATGCCTTCATTATCTTTCAGTCCTGTTCCAGTAAAAAAGCTGCCAAAATCTCATGGGTTCAGAGGGGCTGAGGTTTTTGTCTTAATAGCCTTTTACTTCCACAACACTGTACAACTTCAGCAAGATTTTTCTGCCAGTTTGTTTGAACCTAACAAGCTATTTTACCATTAAAACAAAACACAATGTGTCCAGGAGTATTAAACATTTTCCACAAGGCCCTGTTTTACAGTGACTCCAAGAATGACAATGCCAAATTACGAGTCCAAGACAGATGTCTTCCAGATGTGCTGAGCATCTCACACACACGTTGGATGTGGAGCTCTTCCGAAATGCTATCTGAGTTGTACCTGCTGCATTTAGATAGGTTGACCCCCAAGTTTCTGCTTCTGGGAAACTATTCTTACGAATAATTTTCTCCAGAAAACGGCCACATATCTCACATGCCTACAGCAGGGTGAAGAATAAAAGTCTGATGATAACCATCGTACGGAACAAATGGGAAAGCAGTGGGAAGCCGTGGGATGGAGAGGTGCAGCGCTGCGAGCGTGACTTCCCCACCGCACACCCGCGCTCCGGGTACCAGCCAGCCAAGCAAATTGCATGAAAACCGTCCAGCATCAGAAACTTGCAGATGATCAACAGCTTCAGCAGCCTGACGTTTTGTTAACACAGACTGCTCCATTCTCGGGACAGAAGGGACAAACGCAGGAGGGCGATGCCAGCCCGGCGCAGCAGGAGCAGCCACGCGGTGCCGGCACAAACCTGCCCCTCAAACAAGGGCTGCATTTGTTGGAGTGCGCAAACTGAATAAAACCAACTGGCTCTAGTTTAGAGCATGCATTTTACGCTCTAAATAGTGAATATTCCTTACTCCAACCTCCTTTCCTCCAAGCAGGCATCCCAAGCGCCGACTCACCTACAGCATCGAGCCCAAGGGAAAGAAGAGCTCCCTCACCGCGCGCCGGGGCGATAGCTCTGTACAGCTTAAACCACGGAGTCTTTGGGACAGAGATGATCCTCCACACTGAGCGAACAGAAATCTCTACCCCCCCGTGCAGGAGCACCCCTGAAGCTCCTGCCCAGAAGGACTGGAGCGCGTAATGCCCACCCCACGGTCCCACGCTGCCGCAGCCTTTTGCACAGCTCACAGAGAGCTCCCAGCACTTGGAGTCCTTGAGCTGAGCGGGTATTCATGGCACTTGGTATTTTTTTTCCATGTTATTCTAGAATTCAATACTCGAACACTGGCCATATGAAAATAGCGCCGTGGCAATTCTCTTTCAGACTGTTTTACAACTCAAGCCAGAGGAACGCAGCAGAACCCAGAGTCCAGTTACACTTTGAAAGCCTTCACATTACATGGGACACCCCAAACAGAAATACTTATTTCTAAACCTTTCCCTCAGAAGAGCCTGAGCACAGCTCTGATCCAAAAAAAAAAGACCAAATATCAGAGGTTCCTACAAGCCCACAAAAGATTTTGCTATTGCTACCAGTTTACCTGCAAGGCACCCAGATGCTATGGTGAGGGATAACTACCCACAGCTGGTCCAGCTGTCTATCAGTCTTTGATTGAGTTTATTCACAGACAGGTTCTGAGAATCATATCGCCAAACAAGATTTGCTTTAATTGGCTACATTGGTCCTCCCAGAGGAGCACTAAGATGGGGCTTCCACAGCAAGTAACTGCAAATACAAAGTTAAATCTGGTTTTCTATAAATATACAGGAACATTTGCTTCCTGGCAACATTCCCGTTAGTAAACCAATTTGCTAAATATTCATAAATAGGAAACTAAAGGGCCATGGATAGAGCCAAAGAACTTACACACAAAATATTCACCACAAATATTTTTTCACTGTATTTGGCTTGCTCAAGATTTAATGGAAAAAAACCCTGTAATAACACCTGGCATTCAGCATCGTGGCTTCCACTGGAAAACCTCTGGTGAGGAGATCGGATGGAGTTAGAGAAGGGTGCCCAGAACCGACCCACGTCCGCAGGGTCCTTGCCCGTGCCCTAACCCCGCAGAGAGGAACCGCGGCAGGGCCGGGGCACCAACACCTCCTCCAAACCCCACCGGTGAGCTGCCGTGCCAGAACGGCACAGAGGTGACAATGCCGCTACGGCAAAGCCTTGCCTGAGCTCTAATAGCAAAGCAAAAGCCTCGGGTATATGTTGGATACGCCCAAATTCTTTCCCCTGAGCTTTTCTACATTTTGATCACAACCCTCTGAGCAGGAGAAATAAATAAAACCCCACTAGAAGTTCAGATACTACTCTGAAAGAATTTAAAAAATAAAATTCCTCACATTATTCCTGAAAAGTGGCTGCCTTCGCTAAACTCTCACCTAAACTGCCAGTGTGGCAGATAAAAAGCAAGCAAGGACGGAAAACTCTGACAGACCCTGAGAGGAGATTGCAGTCATTGCGGGCAGAGACAAACCCTATACATTTTACACGGCGAACCTCTTACAGGTGAACCTTTGTTTAGCCCATCAAGCTGTTGTCAGTGAAAACAACCCTCACTCAAAAGGAAAACAAATGTCTTCTTTTGGACTTGTCACAGCAATAGGCTTTTTACTAGGAAGGTTGCATTTAAATATAATTGTAAGCGAGCAAGTTCCTCGCTCTGCATTGTGTGGTTCTTTCTTCCTCTGAATTTTGAACTGAAAGAGCAGAAGAGGAATGAGCTGTGGTTTTCTCCATCACACGCCTTCATTACCTTGGGGATTTTTTTGTTCAGCAAGATCATTATGAGATGAGGAGGCTGCAACTGCATTTGCAAAACTGCAATATTTCCTTGCCCTTCCAGAGCCCCAAACCCAAACATGGGGCAACTCTTTATGCGAGTACAGCAGCCAGATGAGTTTCAAAACCTGCTGTCCTGCATACCAAGAACAGCACAACTCCACGCTTATGGACATGATGCACCATGATCACACCTCCACTGACCACTACCCGTTGCATCCCCGCTTGGGCACAGGGATTCTGCGTTCCGTAGCCCCAGCCTGCGCTCCTCCTTCACCCCTGCAAAACCTATAGGAAAAACAGCACATGCCAGGGGATTTTATAGGGACAGGGAGCCTAGAATTAGGGTGATTTAACAAGAGCTCTGATAGTCACTTCTATGACCTTGAGAAAGTCACTGGCTCTCTTCCAGACTGCAATTCCTCCCCTATAATGGGTGGATTACTATTTTCCTGGCATGCAAGGGTGTTGTGAGGTCTAATTCATTAATCTTTTTAAAGCATTCTAGGACACTTTGATGGAAAATGCAAAATACTATCAGTAAAAGCCTCCCATTTAAATCTCACCTGGAAACCTTCCTCTTACTCCTTAATTTGTGATTGATCCCCGCTCAATTAGAGGTAATGGGATTTACATGTACACTCCAGCAGCAGAGCAGACCCCACAGGAAGGTGCCAGCGCCGGTGCTAATTCACATGAAGTAGCCAGGCGATCGGTACCTGCAACTCAACGAGCCACGGTTGGATGCTGCATCCCTGGAACACACAGTGACCACCCAAATCAGCACTGGGCGAGGGGATGGGACACGAATCCCTCCGCTACCGCAGCGCCCACCCCTACACAAACGCTGCAACGGTTGCACTTCCAATTAACTATGCACTTTAGGATTGAAATTCCTCTCCGTGACTCAGCTTTTTACCAAAAAAAAAAAAAAAAGTTTCTACTCAAAGAGCCTTCGAGTCACTAGCAGATAGACCAAATCTGCAGATCATTCATTAGCTCACTATGTCAAGTTTTAATGTTCACGGGAACAGTTTCATTTCACGTGGGCGAGGGAAGGCAGATAACCTCACCGCCGGCACTTCATGCGCCTCCAACGAGAATACAGCTTCAATACAATATGCAAAAAAACAACCGGGGAATTACAAAGGGCTTTATCAGTACCTCGTGCTGCGAAGCTCTGGCAGAGTGCTTATTTTAAAAAGTATTCCTCTGACTTCACCACACCTCCGGTAGGATTCAGCCCTCTTGAGCATATTAGCAAAAAGTGCCTGTTAAATCCTAGAACGCAGAGGCAGGAAGGTGCGAAGGCTGCTGGAAGCTGCACCTGCTTTTTTCCTTGCAGTCACTTAATTGAATCTGCAGCATCCAGCCTGTTGGTATTCCCCAGCACTCAGAATTTCAATTTGCTCCATGAGCAAATTTTTATACTGAGCACCCAGAAAAATTAGCATTTCTGCTGAATAGCTTTTAATCAACTATTCTCAAGAATCAGTCCTTTTTATCTTTAAAGCACTTCTAAATCTCCTTGCCTGAGTCTCCCCTAGCCCTAAAATTTATTCTATACATTTGTTTTCATCCATTCAGTTTCCAGCATCCTTTACCACAATCTAATTGTCTTAATCTTTAATGCTCATCTCCACCTTTTAACCTTTTTGGTTTTCTTTTTAAAAGCAATCTCTTGGTCTCTCTCAGGGTTTGTTGTTTGTTTGGTTTTTTTTTTTTTTTTAATTAAGGTTTTCCCTGGCCTCTGTCTCAGCACAGAGCTGGAGGTGTCCCATGGAGAGTTGCCTGGCACCAAACTGAACATTACCTCTCCAAAGGTGACTTGTGAGGCCCTTAATTAAATCAGTAATTTTTCTCGGAATACAATTTATGCAATTTTAGAGAAATGAAGGCAACTTCACAAGTGTCACGAGCACTGAAGAGCTCAGCTCCTGATTCCTGTGGTCACCCATTAGCCAACATACCTAATTCTGAAAGAATCCAAATTCTTAGGGAATATTCCCAGCATTTTTTTACTAGGGGAAAAGAAAACATTCATGGTTTTAATTTTCAGTCTAACAATGGCTCACAGGAAATCTGTTCAAATTACTTAGCCTTTTTTGCAGCAGCGATTTCATGCCAAACTGGGACTTGGTTTCTTGCAGAATTACAGTGGCTGCCAGGAAAGGCAATCGGTCCTGGGGAGAAACCCCAGCCTAGGAGAGAAATCACAATGTAGGATATTCTTTATATGCAACTGAACTAACCATGCCGTGCATCTGAAGTGATCTGTGTGCAATTTCCACGTGTACCTCCATGCTCTGAGGTCCAGGCTCAGCACTTGCTCCCAAGCAAGCCGACTCAAGCTCTCGCATAAATCTCCCAGCACAGAGAAATATTTTGCGCTTTGTGGTCACAAGGAAATGAAGCTGTAAGATATATTCTCCATAGGTGACATTTTGCACAGACATAAATTCCCCGTCTCTTGAACCACCATCCTTAGTTTCCACCTGATGCACTTCTAGGTGGAAGCACTTAAAGAGCATTCCAATAACGCTGAATTACTGCGGTTCAGCACTGAAATTTGAAGGTTTTCCAACAGAAAACACTTGAATTAAACAGCAATAGGAATTCTTAATCTCCACCAGTGAAGAAAGTATAAAACCCCCTATTCTCTGTTTTTATGCAATATTTGTTTTTCTTCACTTGAAATTACTTAGGTAACACACGGCACGTGCGATCCTTCCCGTCCACTGGGAAAACCACGGATGTAGACACTTCATAGAATCATTTAGGTTGGAAAAGACCTTTAAGATCATCGAGTCCAACCATAAGATTGTTTGATTCCATTCATTTTTGATACAAGCCCTAGAAGCTCAACTGAATCAAACTGTAATCCAAACATCCCTTCATTAGGAGATTGAGTAGGAGTCCAGATACAACGCCGAGTGCAGCCACAGAGTATCCAGAATGGGGTTCAATCCTTCCCAATACTCAGGTATGCTTAGATCACCAATTTTACTGTTAGTTCCAGTCAGAGTCAATGGGAAACAGCAGGGAGTGCTTTGCTAGCAGCTTGGTTAGCTCAGCATTTCGCTACGCAAACATTGTCCGTGCATGTGCCCCAAGTGACAACCAGCTGGGGGACGGTCCTCCCCATGAGCACCCCTCAGGAAATTGTATTCTGAAATTTACAGCTTGACACAATCGTATTTTCGTAATATTGACACATTAGAAATCCTCCAAATTACTGCAGGAGCAACAGAAAAAAAAAAAGACATAAGGGGAAAAGAAAAAAAAAATTGTTGTTGTAGTAGTGGTGGTGCAACCGTGATGGTCTAAGAACTAAAATGTGCACAGGGTTTACAGGGAAAGGCAGTATCTTTTATTACACTAACAACATTCGGGGAAAAAAAAAAAACAAACAGGTAAACTTTTGAGCATCCAAGCTCTTTTCAGGACTATGAGACATTCAGCAATGCAGAGGCTCTGTAAATGTGTCACTTTTTAATCATGATTTCATAATACTGTGCCCCACTTTGCCGGCATTTCTCCGGTTTATTCACCACCTAGAGTGGTTTGGAAAATTGCTGATGGAAAGGTGAGAGCTAATATTAAATTCAACAAAATAAAAAAGCAAAAGTTTTCTTCAATGTTTCCTACATTGGGCTCTTCTATATTTAAAGTATGGTTTAAGCTCCCAAATTCATGTGCAATAAATATTAACCTGATTTGCAGAGAAGAAAAGCGAGGCGGACACAGTGAGTCCAGACTACCATCAAACCATGACAAGCATGTGTCAGATGAACAGCACACAAAAATAGGTAAAAATGAAAGACAAACATCCCCTGACATACTGAGCCTTGTAGGCAGCAGTACCAAAGTTTGCATAGGAACTCCAACTGGTAAATGCAAGCTACATCTCTGTCTCTTCCCACATCCTTTACTTTGATTCTCCATCCTCCTCCTCTGCTTCCATTCCCCATCACAACTGCTAAGGCTATGCATCAAAAGAAGCTTCATTATCCCCTCTCAGCTCTCCTGAAATCGCTGCAGTGAAGGTTTACCAGTGCCAGGCTTTGAGCCGGCTCAGCAGATGCCACCCGAAAGAATAACGAGCTGCATCTCATTTCTCTGCCCTCAACTATATTAAGCTGCAACTCTGGATGCTTTAAACTGAGCTCGTCTCATGCTACCATTATCTTCCTCCGTGCCATAGAGTTTTAGGCTGAGCTTTTCTATTTTCAAAGTGTAAACAGTTCCTTAAACCCCTTTCTTAATCACCTATCATACCCTCCTTTACATTCATGCAGAGCAGGGATTCCCAAACAGTGCTTGATGCTGGCGTGGTCCTCCAGCAAGGCAGACAGGCTGCATGTTTCATTAACTATGGGCTTCTGTGACTGCAGTTCAACCAGTACGCCCTAAATTATAAGGGGGAAAGAAATTAGAAAGAAGAATTCTGACTGGTTTGGGGTTTTTTTTAAAGATGTTAATACTGCTGCTGAAACATCCTTTAATTCCTTTGTTCACTAGTTGACACATAACATGAAACTGTTTGGTTTTATGGGAGATGATATGGCCATACACGTCAAGACTGGCAACCAGAGAAGATTAATAGACTGGTCCTTAAATAAGATGAAACAGATAACAGCCACCAAATAAAACTGTTCACAGGGGCCCCAGTCATATGACCGTTGTAAAAAATAAACTTTACACAATTTCATATTAAAAACAAAAGGCCACATTACAGTTACTCCTGCACTCCCCAAATGGCCATTGCCTCAAATTGGAGCTATAAAACCACCAGGAATGCTGGATAGGGATCACTTTAGATAACACCACTTTTTCCACTAGCCTCATCCATGGTACGTTTTCCCCCATTTCAGCTTTACCGACCGTATCTGAAATCTGTCACCAGTCTATGTAGAGTCACAGCATTGGGGAAACAGAGATTTGTTTTTGGCGAAGCAGAAACAGGTAATGGCACTGCTGAGAGGAGTTACAGTGGACATAATTCACCTTTTGATTGACTGTATCAAATTTAGTGTCCATCGCAGTGCTCCAGCCCCACTTTCCTTTGAACCTATAGGATTACCATTATGGCCGTGAGGTCCTCGGCAAAGGCTTTCTATTACTAGTATGTATTAGGTCTCAAAGACTCTGTTGGTTTGGGGGTTTTTTTTTGTTTGGTTTTGGTTGTTTTTTTTTTTTTAATTCTTACGTGCATTTCTTCTTTGGGGACTTTTTGAGGGTCTTCTTTAGGACCTTTGCTAAGCTTGATTCTTCTTATGCTTAAACTTCCCACACTCTCTTCTTATTGGCATTTGATTTCCAATGACAGCCCAACTATATCAGGGACAGTTTCACAACTGACTCTTAGAGGGCCAAGATTTCCCTTCCATGAATTTCCGTAACGTGAGGAAAGGTCGCATTAAAATGAAAAGGTCTTTTAAAATGAAAAATACTCTTAAAGACCTTAGGTGTACTCCTGCAAAATTCCTATTACCAAAGCTAGAAGCAGACCATCTCATGTTCGCATCCTCACATAAATCAATGGAATTTCCATAATTTACCCCAAAGATTGACGCAGTCTGTTTATAAGGAGTTAAGCTGTCAAACACATTTAAGAGGATTCAGCCTGAAAAGCCAGGTAAAATTGATCCCTCCCCAAAAGACTCAGTGGAGAGAGCTGAAAAAGCAGCATGGGAATAGCAAGGGATCCCTTTGGAATTCAGAGTCCTGAAGTATTCAGTATAGTGAGAACTGTATCAGCCCTACTGAGAGCAAACACATACCTCCATTATATATAGCACTTATCTCTCTTTATAACATTTGAAATTCCTAATATATTTACACTGGACACTGAAATGATCATTATAGGCCAGACCTACATGTCAAAGATCCCAGCCTACTCCCCAGAGGGATTAATTGCATGCCTCCCAACAGCTTGGAATCCATCTCACTGCCACTGAAGCAGCCTGTCAGCAGTGCTGCAAAGTTAAATCGGCAAATATTAATTGCCAGCTGGGAAATCTGCCATTAGTTCACACTCAGATTTTTTCCAGCTGGAAAGATAGAGAGTGTTAAATGGAGCAGATTTCTTTGCAGTCTGCAAACCAGCCGATGGAGAGAGTTTGCCTGTTTTGCAAGCACTAAATGAGCAAAACATTCAACACCTTCTCAGAGATGTTTTGAAATGCTATTCTCTAGAACAAATTACTTCTGGAACTAACAAAGCACCAAACTAACACATGGACAACAAATAAAGTACAGAGGAAATAAACCACCACCACCCGAGGCTGAATTCATATCTACTCAAGATCACTGCAGTGATACGTTGCACAAGTTATTAGCCTGCTCGGGTTTGGTTTTTTTTTTCCAAGTTTGTAATTTATTTACATTCAAGCACAGAAAATTTTCTGTCAACATGCAGAAGATTATCATTTTCCATAATTAGAAAGAAACTTTTGGAGAACTGGAGGAAAGATAGACGAGAAGTTGAAAATGAAAGATGCCATTTAAGGCCATGAAATCGTAAGATTATGGGATGATATGGGTTGGAAGAGGCCTCGACATTTAAACATTTAGTGCAGGGTCAGACTAGGTTGCTCAGGGCTGTTCCCAGCCAGGTCTTAAAAGCCCTCAGAGATGGAGGTGGCACCTGGGCAGCCTGCCCCACCACTCAGCGGTCCTCATGGGAAAACCATCTCCCTGCATCCAGGCTGAACCTCTCGTTACAGCTTTTCCCCTTGTTTCTCATTCTCTCCCTGTGCAGAGTCGGGCTCCATCCTCTATGCTGTATGTGCATAAATGTCACGTGAGAACAAATTGTTCTCGCTCTTCCAATGTGTACACACACTTGCACGCGTATGTGTACATGCACGCACAACCCAGCACATGGGCATGCACACTTTGGAAGACTATATATATAAGTTTATGGCACGAAATGCAACAGTGAAAGGCTCAAACCCAGCAGTGTGACTCTGTGTGTAATGGAGAGGAGAAAGGCAGGTGGTTTTCCACAGGGATTTCTTTCCAAGTTCTGCACAAAATCTGTACAAAAATATGATTTATCATGGGGCAAGAATTGACCTTGTTTGAGGAATGAAATTACTGTCATATATTTGCTTAAAAGAAAAAAAATATATTTTACGCAATGGGACCAAATTATTGAAGAAATTACTACTGACATTTCAGGAGAGACTGGAGGAAGGAGGAGAACGGGACTGGAATACTAGACATGAATGTGCTTTTATAGTGCCCCATCTCTCCACATAAAATTCTGTCAGACCTCATAAAATTAGAGCTTTAGTAGAAGTTGGATTGAATGGACAAAAAAAAAAATTAATAAAGTAATCAGCACAGGTACAGTGCATTTACATAATGGAAAGTTCAAGAATTTGGTCAACTAAGTTGGATTGAATTCATGCCAGAGCACAAACTAAATCTGACCAGCTGCAGTACAAAGCTGCTATACAGCCCAGCAAGAAAAGCTTAGCTTTTTATAAAAAACCCAATACACCTGGATAAAGGGAGGATGTCAGAACCAGAGAAAATAAGGAATGAGCTTGGGCAAGCAACGTGGCTGCCTTCCTCTAGCAGGGGCTTGGCTGCTGCAGAGGAGCTTTAGGATTGCTTATCTCACAGAAAAGAGCAGGGAGGGAAAGAAAGAAGGGAAAAAATTACTACTAAATCCTGAAAATGGAAAAGCATAGCTCTAAACAGAAAGAATTTCTCTTAAGTATGTACACTGCTAGAGAAGTGCATTGCTCTGATGTTTCTGGAGGAAGGAAAGAGGTAAGGGAAGAAAACTGTATCGAGTGGTGTATGCAGAGCTTTCACTGGCCAAAAATAATGAAGAAAAATGAGTGAAGAGATTGAATGGGTGTAAAAAGTCAAAAGGAAAAAAAAAAATTAATAGAAGTGGAAAAAAAGTGGACTACTGCTATGGGAAAGCAAAGCATAGTCCAAATCACTGCGCTAAAATGATATAGCTGCATTATCCAAGGCATTTATTCAAATAGGAACGTTTCCAGGCCAACTGCTCATTTTGGACATCTGTGGGACAATTGTCATTATGAGCACAGATATCTTTCCAGTTTTCATGGGTAGTAGGAGTGCTTCTGGGGAAGACGAACCTCTTTCTTCTCCTCTTTGGCAAAGAGCAAAAGTATTTCATCCTCATGTATTTTGTTACCCAGTCAAAATCACCAACACTCAAATCAAATGACTATGGAAACTCACAAAACAGTGAAAATACATAAAACCAAAAAACCTGCCCCATATAGAGAAGTCTTAAATAGAACATTTTGCTAGGGGAAAACCAAACTATGTTTCATACCAGTGAATACAACAGGATCAAGGAGAATTTGAACGGCTATGAGTAGGAGTGACATTTCTCCTGAGACCTCTGGATGTAGGACTTCTGCTTTATGGTATTTCCCTTTGGGTTCCAAACTTCTAAGTGAGGTTTTCCACCTATTTATCATTTTCTTTGTCGACTGAGAAAAAAGGGATGGCATTTGTATTTTTGTGCATGGCAGCACTGGGGAACTGTGCTGCACCAGAGTGTACAGGATGAAGCCTGGGGAGATCTATCCTGCTGGGACCTCTCATTGCTTCACCCACATTTCCACGTGCTCCCACCTTAGACGTCGTGTCCATTCACCAGCCCAGCCAGACCAAGCCTTGGGCAGCCCAAAGTCTGCACACCAAGGACTGACACCCTCCGTGAAATCTTTCACAAACACAACGTTGATGCAACCGACCCACGTTTGCCGACACCAGAGAGCCGATGTCTCCATGTGGCCCACTCTTACCCAACACAGCTGTGTGATTTTCCAGATTGCTCTCAAAAAGACATGTATTAATTTCAAACAATGCCATGGGGGAATCTGGATGTCTGAAGGCACGTAAGTTTTTTTTTAGCTTCTTGGACTCTCAAGGTTTCAAGAAGCCATTGCATTCTAGGCTGGGCAAAGGAGAAATTGGTCATTTGCCTAGAGCCAAATTCTCTTCTGCTCTTCCTAATACTAATGCTACTACAGAATGAAATGCTAGTGAGGTAGCACAAATCAAGCAATGCTGCTAGACACACGCAAGTATTTGCTATACACCAGTATTTACAAAGCACTTCGCATGTGATGAATATGCTAAAAGACAAAAAAATCCTTCCCCAAAATACACAAAAGAAAACAAGGTCTTTACTGTTTGCTTTGTTATCAGTTTACTGTGCATAGACCTAGCTCGGTCAAAGTGGAATCAGAGTATTTGACCTCCGTCATACTTTAAGGCCATCCAGTTTGTCACTGATAACTGGGTAAACTGGCAGAGCACACAGATGCAATCTGCGGTGTCCCTCAGCTCTACACGGGGACTTAAGTCATAATTGAGCAAGTCAACTGGGACAAAAAACCATGAAGCAGCCCACTCATCAGCCTAGCTGTACTCAAATAATTAAACGATCTATTTGATAGAAAACAAATAGAAAACATGTGACTACTGACAGATGTACACCTAAGATTCAGCTGAAACAATACATTTTGCACCTTTAAGATTTTTCTCCAGTCATAGTATCTTATGCTTTATGTCACATTTATAATGTTGCTATAAACCTGTAGCTTAATTGCTTACTACAGTTTTCTATTTAAGAAGAAAACACTGTCATTCGTGACTTACAAATAGGAGACTAAAGTACAAAGAAATGAAAAGATACACAGAAGGTTACTCAGGAACTGCACTGCAGAAACAGGGGCTGAAGCCAAATATTCCTATGGAGTCCCACTCTGCGGGTTTATTCCCCCCTTAAGGCAAATTTTTTTTTCCCTACATTTTATCTCTGCAGACAGCGGTGTGAAGTATTTTTTTATTTATTCATCTGGGAAGAGAAGTGAGTTTGTTTCTTTCTTCCCTTCCATAAAGCTGTTATTCTGCTGAAAAGCAGATTTAAGCAGTGCTCCGTGGCAAGAGTTTAAGGGTTACTTTAAACTGGGACACAAAACTACTACTTTCTGACATCATTTCATGGTGTGTTCAGGAAAGTATTCAAGCGTGACATTGTATCATTAGGTATAATACAGCCATTGCAGAGGCACTGATTACTGCAATGAGAACTCATTTTCTTTAACACTATATGCGATAAGGAATGAATAAAAACCCAGGCCAGAAGCATCATTGTAAAAAGGTGGGCTACGTACAAGAATGAAAAAACTGAAGACACTTTTTGGGGAGCCAGGGGAAGAAAACCCCCTGCATCAAGGAGGGTTGGAGGGCTGCTGAGCACCTCTGGAATTAAGATTTCCCCTTTCTTTGGGAGGTTTCTCATGCTGCAGTCCCATCTGCATCTTACTCAGGGATGGAGGCAGTTTCCAGCCAGATCCATGCCCTGATTTGAGTCGATATCCAGAGGCAGAAACACCAGCACTAGGAGCAAGGCACAAATGTCCTTTTTAGACGCTCCTTTTTAAAGCAACAAGCAAAAATCCCTCTTCACCTTGACCTGCTCATGTGATGTCCCTCCAAACATGCTTTTAGGTGATTCCTTTCCATCATTAACTTCATACAAGGTCTATTGATCCTAGACCTAATTACCTGCTTTGGTCAATTTAGAGTGTGCCTGTGACAAACTAACCCAGCTCAGCTGGTGTTCACCAAGTCAGTCCTCCGACCAGCCCCTCTGTCCCGTCCACAGCCAGACCTCCAAAATAAATGAGACTTTGCAATGCTGTGTAAAGCAGTGCCTAGATAGCTCTGGAAATTTTGGGCTGGTCTCAGTCTCTGGGCCTCCTCTGAGGCACAAGAACAGCAATGCTTTTCTATCTCCAAAGGGTATCACAAGGATATATTAATAAGACTCTTCAAATGGGCTCCTGTTTCTTAAATAGGCTCTTCTAGCATCATGTTAGTAAATGAGAACCTGTGATGGATAGCTCTGTATACAGCCAAGCTCCTCAGGGGCTCAAGTGCCCAGTGAGCTGAAGATAAAGGAATTATTTTCATATTTGATCACATAAATGTCACTGGATATATTTGCAACAACCCACTCAAATCTTTCTGTAGGTATATGGAGTCACATTTGACAATGACTTTTCAAGATATACTCTAGTGAGGCCTTTATAAGGCCTCTCATTAGAAGAAAATAATTTACAACTTCTTCCACTCCCTGGCATTTTATCACACACTCCTGCTCCTACAGCCTCACCCGATTTGTGACAGGATAGTACATGGCATACAAAACATTAAATGGAAAAGACACGGGACTTTAGTGATTTGGTGCAATGATGATAATGAAATTTGCTATTGAACAAGTAAAACAGCTGAAGATGTACGCATCCTACTGGTAACCAGAACTGTCTTTAAAATAATTTTAAACTCTGTTCTGGCAGTACACTTCCCGCTCCTCCTACTTCATCTAAACAGCTCCTTTCCTTTGCCTGTGTCATTTGCCTAAGTAGTTTTTTGTTTCTCATTTTTGCAACAAACTTTTAATAACACCATATACACCTTTTTCTTAGCATCTTTGTCTTGTTCAAAGCCTTACCAAATGAATTGGATTGTAAAAAGTTATTACACTGGCAGTTGAAAGTACTGAGTACACAATGCATACAGTGATGTTAATTATTTACCAGTTTCCAGTCTGATTACATTTTGGGTGGTGATGACACTCAGGGGCTTAATAGCTGCATAAAACATCGTGTTATGTTCTACAGTGTCCTAGAATAAATCATCCTTGAAAAACTTATCTCTTAGAAATAAAACATACCGTTCGGCCATTTATCAGGATTACAGTAAGATGAGTGATGAAAATTCTACAGAAGTATTTATTTTTAATGATGCCCTACCTTTGAAGAAACAGTCCTTGCTGTGGATAATGTAGATTTTCTTCCTCTGCAGACAGGAGGCTTGATGCAGTTGACAATGATTTTCATAAAATTTGCCATCAGATCCACACACGGGCATGTAGCTGGACTTGCAATCTTCTACACATCTGCACTCGGGCTGATTGGTGTCCTTGTTCATGACACACTTACTCCCCCGGCCGCAGTACTTCTTCTCACACGATGCGTGCAGGCCATCCTGCCCATAAAGCACTGGGAAGAGCAGAAAACGTCAGGGTAAGCAACATTTACCTAACAGACCATGCTCGTCTGTAGTAGCAGCACAACCATCACAGAAGCAGGAGGTACAAGGTTTCAGATGCAAAAAGCACACCCCTCTGAAGAGCAGCAGTTTGAAGAGTGTCTTCACGTCTGCGTTCCCAGACCTCCAGCTCTCACTCATCACAACACTAAGTGCGTGCTGAAAACGCTTTACTGAAAAAAAAAAAAAAAAGTGATGGACATGTGGCTGTTTGTTCTTTTAGCCCTTTGCAAAACTAGACCCTAGAATAAAATCCAGTGCCCAGATAAAATTCAGTGCCCAAACTTTGGCCATGAGCTACATTTAGAAGGCGATTCTGAAAACCTACACTTCTCCGGCCAAAAAACTCACAAGGAGCTTCATTTTGGGGAGCAAAGAGCCCTAAGAGCCAGCACTTCAGCTTCTGTACCGGTGTCCACATTCAGAGTCTAACTTCCCCCCCATGAGCCAGAAGCAGAACATACCCAAGGCTAAAATTCACACAGGTTTCAATGAGAGCTCAGGCAGACAATTGCTGAGAACTTTTGAAAAAAATAACCCCCAAGAAAGACTATCACTGAAGTCAGGCAAATATTACAGGAAGATGCTTCTTGCTGTAAAACCAACCATCAGTATCTATCCCTACACTCTGAATAATGACATATAATAAAAAATAACTTTCTACTACTTTTAAGAATTCATTGGATATAATATTCTGAACATTACTGTACTATCTGCTGTTTGATACTATTAAAAGGCTAAGGAACTTGCCCTTGTGCTATAACATTTTCTGCTTCTGAGGTTTCCTCACTTAAAGGCTTACAACAGAACATTATTATAATTCATACAGGACAGGCTACTTCCAAACAGGCCACTACTCAGAGCAATAATTAGCATTATACTCAATGAAGAGAGTTTCAGGAAATTAGATTAGTCTATGCTAATTGGAGTACACAAAGTTGAGAATTACAAAGGGATGCTACAAAAGGCATAATTAAAGCAGGAATAAACATTTTGTAGTGCACAACCCGCTGCCAGCCTTGCACAGCCTTCCAACAGCGGCAGCCACCGGCTGCACCAACGCCAGTGACTCAGTCTGGACCAGCAAGACAGTTTGGAAGCAAATCCCTGTTGTCTACATTTACCACATGTAGGTTTGGCTCTTGGTGAGGTTTTGGTGTACGCTAGGTTGCAGGGGAAGCTCAAGTGGAAGCACTGCTCCAGATGTGCTCCAGTGTCCAATGGGACAAATCCTGCAGCAACTGTAGCACCACAACATTCTCCAAAATGCACCCAGGGCTCTTCCCTTCAAAGATTTTTCAAGTAGCAGAACAGTTCAGCCTAGCAGAGCAGACCAGATCTCATCCAAAGTCCCCTCCATCACATGCAATGGAGATGTGAGGAGCATCAGCACCAGCTACTTCAATCTACCAGTCCTTTTTTATCATAACCTTTGTTAGCTAAATTCCATGCTAACATCGGCATAGGCCCTGCCTGCCCGGCGTTTTATGCCAATATGAAATGCCCCAGTAATGAAGCTACATTTCATCTACTAGTGATCAAGGGGTTAAAGCGTGTGCACAAAGACAAGCAAAAGTTTCTACAAACCCCCATTTTTCTTGGTCTCCATTAAGCCTTTGTTTTTATCACTGTAAATCTGAAAGGGAAAAAAATCTGTTATTGGAGGATTAACTATTTGACTCAATAACTCATTAAAATTCCTCCAACTTGGCAAGCTAAGAAATATTGACTTTTCCTGACTTGTAATAAACTAGAAGGTCAAAACATCTCTAAGCAGTGCAAAAAGTACAGTCCCTGGAAGGAGTATCTGAATATTCTTTATTTACTTTACTAATTGTTCCAGAATTTCTGCAAAATATCCTCAGGAATGCACATTTTGTGACCTCCAGGAGACCTCGCTGCCAAGGCCATCTGCATTTATGGCGTCTGCTGTAGATCAGAGTGGCATGAAGGCTCAGGGCTTGAGGAACACCTGGCCAAGCATCCTCCTCCTCTCGGTGGCAGGATCTGCACCTGTACAGGCACTTGGCTGGTCCCTCATAATGTGCCTCCAAACATGTGTTTTGCAGACTGCCATTGATACTAAAGATACTTAAAAAACAAGATTCGGGAGCTATTACTCTCTATATAAATGTAATTCAGATATAACTACGGCAAAGCCCTTCCTGTGCTGTCTTGATCACTAAAAATTGATCTCAGAGCTAGCATCAGCCGAGGAATGCACCATGCATCTCGCTGAAGGTTATTTCTGTCTCCTCGTTCATGGTGGGCTGCTCCGATTTAATGCACCAGGTCACATCTGCACCCTGCTCCAACAGCTACCGCAGGCACCAGCAGCAGCAAAAACCCTTTTGGAGCCTCAAGTATTGTTGGTATTTTGATTTTTAATATCAACTCAGCATTACTGGAGACAAACACTATTCCTATTGCAATGGAAATTTTCAGTTTTTTAATGATACAGCAAAGATCTGGTTAAGCACCAGCTGATAGAAAGACAAAATACTTCAGCTTTTCTACATCCACCCCGGTTACTATGGAGAACCCACAGAAAGCCTGTCTACATTTATGCCTCATTTGTTTTGTTCACAGTTTGGTTTATTCTGTGTTCCCAGATGGAGAACTCCTGTTTAAACACACCTAAGTTGGGTAAGGGGGTAGGAAGGATATCCTGCAAACAGCCAGAAAGGAAAGATTCACATATCGGGGAATCCTGATGCGCTTCTACTAGTCCAAGTCCTCTGAAATCTGTGCGTCTGCAAGCAGAGCGTTAACATGGGATGCCTTTACCAGAATCTGATAATGTTGACAGCAACTCTTTAATTCAATTACTATTTGCGTAATCCTTTGAAGAACTAAAGCTCCCAACAAGCACACTCAGCCACACAGATGGACCCTCCGCCCAGGAAGGACAGTAACACGATGTGAAACAGAACGGAGCCAGTGGAAACCAAGAGGAAAGAAGGTATTTGACTGTAAAAGCACTGTTGTCTTTATCCAGGTAATTAATTAATCCAGAGCAGCACCACACACCACAGAAATTGCATCAAGGTGCCTCCTCCAGTTGATCCCATGGGCCGGCACGTGAGCTGGGAAGAACACCATGTAGCTCAGCAGCATGAAATGCACCTGCCATTGCTATTTTTTTGGCATATTATTAGAAGTGACTGAATTCCCTGCTCTTACAAGGATTATTAAAAACAGAAATTGGAAAGGTAATCAAGTGAAACTACCAACTAACTGCTCACAGTATTTATGAGCCCCACTGTACTGCATGGAAAAAGAAATAATTTATTTAACTTATTAGTTGCAAAGAAAGTCATTTACTTAGGTTAAAAATTGATCATCTTGCAAACCAAGCCACTTCTGAACACTAATTAAGTCTACCCAACATGGCTGGAGTCTGAGTTGTTACATTGTATTAAAGCCAGAGGGATGGAGAGAGGAAGCCCATTGGCATACATCCATGAAAACACTTGACTTCTCAAATTGGTTTCTGGCTGCCCCGGAGAAATTTGGAATTCCAGTGAACAACTGACAAAAGCTTGGTGCAGGCAGTAAAATAACTGACTTCAGGAATTTCATAAGGCTGGTTAACAGGCTGCCTTCATCTCAAAGCAAGACTTTAACAAGAAAATGAAGATGTTATTGCCACATTAGAGAATATGTGTCCTCTGGCTGCTCATTAATTCATGAAGACAGAGACCTCATCTACCTTTTACACACCACTAAATATGTTACAGATCAGACAAAGGCTCACAGACTTTTTCTTTTTACTCCCAAATACAACCCTATCCCTTACTTCAGCAAAACTGCCAAACAGTTCAAGGAAAGGTTGGGTTCACGACATGCACTGACTTCAGTTAAGACCAAGCAGACAAACCCATCACACATACAGCAAAACCAAACAGCTCTATCATATTGCTACTCATAAAAAGTTGCTTATACACTGCAGAAATGTAAATTACTACATTTACATGTAAAAAGCCAGTCTGCCTTCAAATAAAAGTGAGCTCCTGCAGGCAGCTGGACATCCAGTTTTACTGTTGAAGGAAAAAGTTTAGAAGTCAGATCAGGACTGAAGCCAAAACTGGAAACTTTAATTACAGGTCACTAGAGACTGGTGTAACTTCAACTGCAAGCTTCTAGGCCAAGTCCTTCAAATGGCAGTAGTGCACCTTGCAAATGTTGTAATAAAAATAACATGAGAAAAATATTCACTCTCTAAACTTAGTTTGTTATTTCCATTAGGTAAACCAGTGAGGTAACAGGCTACCAGCTATTCATCCAGCATCTTGACATCAGTTTTCCAATATTTTTCCTTTCCCACATTAAATAATCTTCTATGGTCTAAACTGTCACACCTGTAAGCACTATTTACTGCTGAAAAATACACGTTGCCTGTACATGCAGATATATATACACACACAGGAGTACGTGTTCAAGTCTGTATTTACACACATCTATACACGTACACAGATTATGCACGTTTACACATGACTAGACACTTCCCATACACTTGACTTGCCACAACGTCACTTTTGCTGATGATACGAAGTCAGACGCTGCAGCACGGTGCCTTAAACCTCCCTTCCCCAGCACGTCTTTAATATACATCTTGAATAACTCATAGTTGGAAGTAACAAAAGTTCAGATGTGTAACTACTGCACCTGGCTTCTGTTCAGTTAGCAAATGCGCGTGCTACATACATTGTTACTACTGTAATAAAATAAGAAAGGAAACATAAAGGAGTAATTTCATAATAATCTGCTCTAGGAGTTTCTCGGGTTTTCATTGCATGCCTGTTATGAAAGTGGAGAGACAGAAAAGCCATGGTAAATCACCTGGAATAGGGGCATGGCAACGGCGCATTCATTATCTCTGTTACTAGCCTTTGGCGCTATAATTTATTTATTTTTATAAAGCAAAACCAGTGACTTATCCTGGAGAATAATACAGAAAATGAGATATGCTTCGAGCATACGTTTTGCTACGGATGCAAACTATTTTCTTTCAAGGTCCGGGAGATAACTCTGTGTGCGTGTGTGTACGTGTGTGCGCACCTTTGAGCGGGACAGAGAGGGACACATCAGCCTCGGAGGAGGAGGACAGAAAAATCAGTCAGTTTTACTAATTTAGATGCTCTACAGGAAACAAAGGACAGGATGATGTGGAAAGCCTCCTCGGAATAAAAACTAGCAAACTTTGCCAGATGGCCACATTATTTCACGAGGACTCTTGCAGAGTTTAAAAAACAAAACAAACACCAAAGGGAAAGGAAAATCTACTCTGGAAAGGAGTATTGCAACAAATAGTTACACCCGTGACACCTGCACCAAGGGAACTGCTTAATCTGTGTCTGCAGTTTAGTATAAAATACAAACAAATTGGAATTGCTCAACCGAAGTTCAGTAACAACATGCAGTTATTCTGCAAATAACACCAAGGAAGCACTCAAAAACCATAGGAAAATTTTCTATATAAATTTTTACCTCTGAAAATAGGGATTAATGTTACTTGCTATATCTGTCAGGACTATGGAATCCATTAGAGGTGATACCATGAAAAGGCATTTGAAAATTTCAAGTAACTATGCTATCCTAGTATAATTAGCCTAATTTTTGCCCCATTTCAAATCCATTTAACCATTATGAGATCAAAAACTTCATTAAATATTATTTTTGGACGGTATCATGGTTTATGAGGGTACTAACATGAGAAGAGAGACAACAGACATGTACAAATCAAAAGATCCCAACTATGTAAAGCATACACGCAGATTACTGAGAAAGAAATACCAGCCAATATACGAGACCATATATATTTAGATTGTTGCCATGAAACTCTACCATGCGCAATTCGCTTGATTGTTCTCTTCTTGGAAGAGCTACTAAAGAGGCGATTCATAAAATTGCTCTTTATTAAATGTTTATCTAAAGTTATCTGTGATAGGTACTGCATATTGAAGGCAATTTTATTACATTACTTCTGTGCAGCAAGTATAGATACAGACCTAAATCTGCTGGACTGCTGTGCTGCGCAGCTCCTGTTGGCACCATACCTTGCCCGGCGTTCGCAGGCTGTCTAGCAGGTCCCCACAACCAACCAGCCAAGAAACAGCACAACGTTAGCAAACGACCAGTATATTGCCTGCATTCATCAGAAGGATATAATTTAACGTCTCCTTGAGCATCCGTACTTACAGCGATGGGAGCAACCCAGTGAAGCTGGGTAGCAGCGTGTGTATGCACATGCATGCGTGCACACAGGCGTTTTTTACTTGATCGTGTATTTAATTATGTCCGTATTGCACAGTCCAAGGAATGCAGAAACTTTCCAGTATCAGATCTGGAGGGAACAGATCACATTAGTACTTTGGTTTCTTTGGTAAAATTCCCTATCAGAAGAATACACTCTTCTGAAGGAAAGCTATGAAATTCCCATAGGTCACCGCTCAAAACCAGTCTTGTGGCGTTTAATCTTGCTCATCAATCTTCCGCCTGCCCCATTCCTTCACTCTTACTCTCAGGACCAGCCTTACTCCTCTTCCTTGTTTTCAGTGGTCTTTTATCCTTTGACCAGCTCAGCAAGGCCTAGCACTCTACGGGCTACTATAAAAGACATGAGAAATCAATAGCGCGGTGTCATGCATCCTTCTGCTATTCCTTCAATGAAGTTTTCATGGCAGAGACTACGAGGAGGTTAGAATCCAATAATGAAATAACTACAGATGACTGGCCCGTTTTCCTGGCGATTTCTCCAATTACCTTACACCAGTGGGGTTGCTGGAGGCAAGCCGAACAGTCTAGGTCTTCCCAGTTGTCTGCATTATTATTAACCGTTAAATCTGTCCGTTCACGTCGCCTTTTGCTCGCTCCCCTCTCCCCCCCGTCACACCATCCAAGGCTTTCCCCACCAAGCTGCCCACACCTCCCCGGCTCCTCCACCCTCTCCAGAGCCACAACTCGCCACGAGCCCACAGGTCCCCACGCGGTGCTGCCCTCAAAGCAGCAGTCTCTCACTTCCACCTATTTTTCAACACCCGATTCCAAAACTTTAGCAATTTTACCCTCACTTTGACCATTTCTGCTTGGAAGAGGGTGAAATCCATAAACCAAGTATATCGGGCCATGCTGCGGTGGCAGGGGGACACGCATGGCCATCGGTTATCACACCTATATAAAAGCACAGGACATTTTGCAATATTAGCAGTGGTTCAAGAACAAAGGATGTCAAGGTTCCATCTGAGGGGTATTCTACAGTCTCACAGAAATCTCTCCTTCTTCTATTTTTTTTTTTTTTGACTCATTACTTTGCAGTAAGACCATTTATCAGAAAATAATTGCATTTATTTATTGTATGCCTATTTTCCCCTTGTATATGCACAAACCAAATGTTATTTCAGACTGGATAGAAAGATGTTTTCAGTTTCCTATTTATTTTCTCATTCAGTGCATCAGTTTATAAGGCTTACTGAGGAAAAAGAGCAGAAACAGAAAGCCAGCTCATCATCGTGTTTGTCTCAAAAAACCCCCATTATTCTGATCATTTATTTTTGGTTGGAGGAGGAATAGATAACGAGCTTTTATAATTAATATCCATTCAGCTTCCTTATTGCATTATTCTTGAATTCCGCTCTTAGTTCAAAAAAAAAAAAAAAAAAATCATCTGACTGGCACCAAATTGTACAAGTGCCACTGCACGAGGTTTCAACATGATTGATTATAGAGACCTCAGTCAGCGTCATCACAGCGATGCCTGTGTCAGCACTTCCATTAGCGTTTCCTTTTCTTTAAGAGGTGCACATCACACGTTTGAACCTTACAAATGAAGTCACATTCCTGAAAAACAATTTTAAAGCTATGTTATAGCACAGCCCCAAAATATAAAAAGAGGTAGAAACATCAGACTTTCACCTGTTTCCCTCACTGCTAGAAAAGGAGGGAGGCTGGCACTGGGTACAATCTAAATATACAGTTATTAAATACCAGATCTTCCAGTAACTTCCATATTCCACCTGGTTATTAGCATTACTTGGAAACACTTTGTCACGTGGAGGAACGGGCTTCATTCTGCTCCACCATCAGAAGCATTTAACTGTGCAAACAATAAGGGACAAATAGTCAAAATGTGAATCCACGGCAGAGCTGCCTCAATGAGCCCCTACACCCATCACACCTCCTCCAGCAGCCAGAAAGAAAATTCTCAAACCAGCCACTTTTCTTTACCAAAGGGAAGCTCTTACCCCCAAAAGGAACTAAGCATGAGCCTGCAAATCCACCTCCAGGGACAACTCTGTTTGGTCTGTTAAGACAATAAATCTACAGGGTCTTTTACTGTCCCTTCTCCTGCCCCTTTCTCCCAACCAGATTAATTTTCAAGGATAAAAGTTTCCAGAGGGAATCTATCAATAGTTGCATACATGTACAACGTGCAACACCTCTGTCATTTACTACTACGCATAAACAAAGGCAGACAGCTGTGTGAAAATTAGGGACTGGATTCATTTTGTGAGTCTATTTCTGAGCACTGATGTTTTTCTGTAAAAGTTGCCATTTGCTGGAAATAAATGGAGAGAAAAGGAAAAAAAAGTATTAAAGCTATTTAGTTGTAATGGGGTTTGTGTTAGTGCAGGTGTTTTGTATTTGGGCGTTTTTTACTTCTGGCTGAAGTGTAATGCATGTTTGACTCATGGCTACTTTACTTGATTGAAGAGGCAGCCCCGGCAGCAGGATTAGTGGCATTCCTGCATCACATCTAAATCAGCATAAACTTCCTGCTGGAAACTGTTGAGGTTGCACAGTGTCTTTTCACATTTTTTTTTTTTCCTAAGACATTTCATTTATGTTTTCCTGACTAGATGCCTCAGAGCCTCATAGATTACAAGCGGAGGAGCGTTACCATATAACAGAAGTGTGAGGCAAGAGCCAAACAGGCCCATTATAGGGAGAATTACAATCGCGCAACTACTGAACAAGGATGTATTACATCTGCGTCGGAACACAGAAGAAAGGACGTTTTTATAAATCTGCTTTGAGCCACTCCTCAGAAAGGGAAATAACTGGTGGAGAGACCTTCTTACTGATTCCATGCAATCAAGTTGTTTGCTCACCTGCGTGCATCCCCTCTTGTAATTTTTAATGAACCATTTAATTTCAGTCTAGCAGAAAACTGCAGCATGCAAATAGTCTAAGGAGACAAAAGCCAAGGAAGGAGTCTGCAGCAATGGATCAGCAGCAGCTCAGCTGCTGCCCTCATGCCACCTCCAACTCCTCCTCCATTGATGGTCCAGCTTTGCAAAGAAAAATAACACCGGGAAAAGCTGAAGCCCTGAGGAATATCAGTTTGAAGAGTGATTCGCCAGCGCAGCATAACAGAAAGATTTCCTAGCTGTTGTCTACAACCCCCCTGTGGTCTCCAAGAGCATCACAGGTGACCCGCAGATCACCCAGAGCACTCAGCAGGATATTCTACATTTTTTATAAGTAAGGCTTTACCTGAAGTTTGACCTGGGTGTATGCTGCAGTGGCTGACACGGTGAGTGATTTCCTTCTAGGTAAAGGGAGAAAAATAATTCTGGCATACCACATCCGTGGTGATCCCTGTACCTACAAAAACCTTTACTTCTGAAAAGGCTTCAGAGGGACCCCAGAGGTGGTTAGTGGGAGTGAGGAGGAGGCGATGAACATTTTCCAACCACCAGCTGTGCTGGCACAAGAGAGGGGGCTGGGACAGTACATACTCCAGCCACAAACCCCACCACATACCCTAGCCATGACTTGGTCATTTTCCAGTTCAAGCTTCTTTGAAGCTGCTGGAACAATATCATGGAAGTATTTTAAAAAGAAATCTGTATGTGTGTGTGTATATATACATACATACATATATATTTTTTTTTTTTTTTTTTTAAGAGAACCACTGCAGGAAAAGACCCAACCATTTCTGACCATAAAATGAATCAAACCCCTCTCTGAATACAAAAAGTGGTGCCTCATCAGATGGAGCAAAGCACTGCTCAAACCTGCTCCCACCAGGTCCGGCTCACGCACAGCTGAAACGATTTTCTTCACCTGCTCTAAAACAAAAGAGAAACTTGAACTTCAAAGAGCAAAGACCCAGCCTCACCCACACCTCCTCCAAAGCTAGAGGTGAGATCTTTGCTCCTAACCCTCCACGCTGGGAGCCCTTCTGCCAAAAACACTGCACTGGAGAAATTAAATACATAAACACGGGGCACATCGCTGTCAGCGTGCCCAGGACAGCGTCCCACCTCAGGAGGGACAGCAAGGAGAGGGGGGTACAGGTAAAGAGCCAGTGCTTCACCGAGCCAGCAGCCACTCCAACTTATGCCAAGGACTTCATTACTTGAAAACCCACCAGCTTTCTGAGCCCAAAGGGAAGCTTTCAAAATTAGCTGGCTGCTAAAAAGAAAGGCAAATTGAAAAAAAAAAAAAACAAAAAAAACCCCAACACCCAACACCAGAACTGCCTTTAAAATTAGAAAAGAACAGAATGTATCTTTAAAATATTATTTTTATATGCATTATGCAATGCTTTTCAGATAAGATTCGTAAAAACTCTATCAGGAACAAAGTATGTTTGATTAAAAATGATAGCAAATCAAAACAAAACCAACATCTGCCAGCGGGACATTCACAAAGGCAAATGTACGCATTTCACTGAGGCTGCAAATAACTCTTAAATGAACACGGTACCGCCGAACGATGGTGATCTGCTCAGCAACTCAAAGGCTGAACAAAGTCTTGTTAGCAGTGGGTTGAGGATGTTCTCAGATTGTTGCTCAAGTGAACACATAGAGTAAAAAACACATTCAGATGTGTGCAATGCCAGGCTGAGCCAGTTATAATTGCAATGTCACCAAAACATATAAGAAAAATATGACATACAGCCCAAATTCACCGACTATAGATGTACCCCAACAACACCCTGTGCTCTAGTACAAGAGACTGCAGTGCCTTCAAGCTTTAATTCAGCGCTGGGCAGCGTGAGTGAGCAGTAAACGCTCTGTGAGCTTGAAGCCAGCCTGAAACATTGCCACAGTGCAACACCAATCAATAACCATTTGCATTCCCTTTTCCCATTCTCTGTTATCTTTAATGAAGTTCTTTTCCAAGACTAAGAAATAAGGAGAAACACTATTTTCTAAGCAATTGCATCCATTTCTTCTGCGCCTTATGCTCGTTTTGCAATTCTCCACTGGTTTAATTTTCTATTTGCTGTCTAATGCCAGAACACTGTTATACTCCAGCACTCCTGTATTTTGTAGACACACCATTTTGTTTCACTGCCTGCTCCAGCTGGGGCCAATGTTAATGCACGGAAACCTTCATCTTGTATAGGACAACACCTTGACATTTTGGTCTCTGTCAGCAAACGCACCCCAGACCCAAGAGCCTGTAGTTAATACCAAGTCTTTTAAAGCTCTGTCCTCAGGGCACATCTATTTCTCAGCCCCTTCCTGAGGATTTTACTTTCTCATCAATAAAGGAAATGACCCCGACTGTGATTGAAGATTTATCTCTTTCTTAAGACAGTTTGACTAACAATCCTTCTCCTGAATATCAGATTTCAAGATCTCTTCCCGTTCCTGATGTAAATACTCCCAGTACACACCCGACCTCCTTTACCAGCCCTGCCACATCACCCTGACCTGCACCAAGCAGTCAGAAGTATATGCATCAACATCTCAAGCTCCTAAATTAAACGAAAGACCATCTTTTTTATCCCCACTTACCCTCCAGTGGTTACTTCTCCCCATGCTTCTTATACAAAGGAGGACAGAAGAATTAATGCCATTCCTACTGCATTACAAACCTTTTATTCCCTCTGTATTTGCTCTGTGCTGAAAGAAGCATTTTAACGTGCATTTACCTGATGGAAGAGTTATAGGCTATTGAAAGGATAACGCAGTAAAATGAAAAACCTACTAAAAAGCTATTTTGAAAGTGAAAAGCCTTTAAACTTCACATACTGTTAAAACTGGCTTGGAGGGTATCAGTGCAGAAATGGAGCATTAGCACTGAAACACTAACATTAGCTGCTTTTTTTTATTCTGAGGAGTGGGAATATCACCAGTTTCCCAGGTTGAGACTCACAATGCAAAAAGAAAAATCCAGAAGAGGTGAAAATAGATAAAAATCAGTAACGAGTTAAGGGTTTCTGCAGTGGGTATATTTTTGTTTCCAACGTTTTTAACTTAATCTGGATTTTATTTTTAATTTGAACAGGTGGGCATCTGGTTCAGGAAATTGCCCAACAGGGCAGAGCCCTGCAGCCACCCACAACAAGCTTTATCCCCTCACATGGCATTAGTGCTGACCCACAGCCATGCAGAGTCCATCTAGGACTCACCTTGCTGCTAAACAAAGACAGCAGCCTGCACCTGAGGTATGGGAGCACTCCCCACCCATTCACACTAGGGAAGCGTGTGGAGAGCTGAATCTGAAGGGTAGATATAAAATAAGAGTACATGTATTCACTGTCTTCCCTTTGAAAGTGCTCTGTGGAAGGAATAAAAACAAGCAACAACTGATAAAATCAACAAAACATTGTTTCCCTTCAAATACAAAGGCACCAAATGAAAACAAGAGGGTCACATTTAATAGTAGAAGAGGAAAAGCTTGGGATAAAAAGCAGGAATGAGCCACAATCATCAGTCATCAACATCAGAGTATATTGGGCAAAAGCAGCATTACAGGGCTTTTTATTCTTTTAAGAAAGGGAATGGAATAAAACGCATTTCAGTGCAGGGCACATTTCACATGTTAAGCCGATCCACACAGATATGGCACGACTATACAAACAGAGGAATACAAGGTGTGCACAGACACCCGTGAGGCCAAGGCAGTGGTTACATCTGAACATAGGTTAGAGAGCGCCTGTGAAAGCCCCAGAAAACCACTGCCACCAGTTTAAAGCCAAGATACTATATGAAGGGCACCCAGCATAGAGCAAGCAGGTGCAGTATTTCAAACTGGAGGCTTGAATTAGGCTTTTTCACCAGCTAATAGTTCAAACCCACTCCCTGGTCCCTTAGGAAAACTAATTAAATCTACTAATTCTCAAATGGAGGGTCAATGCAATAAACTCCCCAGTCTGTCTTCCCAGTCTCTTGTTATTACAACTGGCTCCTTTGGATTAGCACGTGCAGCTCTCCGGCAGTTTGGGGGGAAAGATGCGATGATGAATCAGACCAAAAGAAGTACACGAGGGGCAGCGTTTTCCCCAGTTGCTTTGGACCACTGACCAGAAAGAATAAAAGAAGCGAGAGTCACTATATTGGATTCTATAGGAGTAAAGGGATGTAAGTAGGAACACCCCGTGCTAAGGACACAGTCTGTTTTTTCCCTATGCATATAGAGCTCGAATGATGAATTCATCAGTAGAGAAGAAAACGATGCTGCCCCTTGACAAGGCACCCAGGTTCTCCCACCCTGCAGGGTCCACGCAGGACCCATCACCATCTCCCCATGAGCCTGGCACGCACCTATGTCTGCCGGAGTATTTTGCATTTCAGCATTTCAATACAGGAGCCCATAGCTTGCAAAGGAAATGCATGCGGGGCGAGAGAGGGATGGCTGGAACGGCCTGGGGAAAAGTTCACTTTCAAAAACATTTGCTTTAGAGACAAAAATTGTGTTCATTCACCCCCAGGCTGGGTCCTCACATCACACTGGGGCTCAGAAAGGGCTGGCTGCACCCACAACTGCTGACAGCCCCCAGCCACGGCCAGGCGATGCAGCCTTCCTCACGCCCTCGTCTTCCCCGCGCCCGGCTCCGTCAGATCAACTGTGGCACGAAATGACTTCAACTCATTCGTGATGGGAGAACATATCCAGCAGGCAAAATCCAGCTGGTATTTTGTGATCACGGTAAATAGGATTACTGGCAGCAGTGAAAAGTGAAGTCCTCTGCTGAACAACACACTGGGGATGGCAGCTGCTTTCCAGCCCTGGACTGCAAATACCATCTTGCCAAAGCTTTCTGTACTAATGGGGCCTATTTTCTCTATAGGAAAGGAAAAGGCAGGAGAGAATTCAATTTTTATGCTTCCGAGTCTCCTATTGATGTGCATGTGTTCAACTACTCCCATTCCCATTAACACCCAGCATGGGGAGATTCAAACAACTTCATAGCTGCTACAAGCCAGGGTTGTCCAACAGATAGAGCAAATGTTTAAAAAAAAAAAAAAGTTTTATTTTATTTGAAAATTTTCTGCACTAAATAATGTAGCACAGCTTTGACTTAAAAACCTGTACTTCTCAATGGAAATATTTGTCTCTAGCTAAAGTACAAACCAGAGCTGCCAACTATTCCCGTTCATAATCCTCACCAACGCCATCAGGAGTTGCATTTGCAGAGCAGGTCCCCACAGGGATCCCAGAGGGCGATTTACTGACTCCAACACGACTTGCAGGCACTAAATGGCTGCCTCCAGGTTACTCAGGTGGAAGAACATGCACAGTGCCCATTTCGGGGGAAAAAAGGTCTGAAACTGTCAATGAAAAGAAATCCCTCGGGTCTCACTGTGAAATGGAGTGAATGACCAGCTGGCAAGGAGAGGAAGAGGAAACAAAAAGGGAAAATGAGAAAAAAGCAAATTGCTCTTAGTGTGTGATGGCAGGAGTGATTCTGAACCAAAATCAAATTTCCCAGAAGTTCACATTTAAAGTCGTAACTGACTCAACAGCGCCCGCTTAAGTGGATAAAACACATGAAAAATTAAAAATTACAAGATCTCTTCCCATGTAAATGCCTCTCCATTAGAAACAGGGCCCAGATTCCCAGGAACAGAGTTTAGAGGCAAGGCAAAAAGACCATTCTTCTTGTTTTGTAACGTGAAAACCCAAAGCATGTCCCTGCTCAGCAACGAAAGGGCAACCACCCGGGACAAGGACTTGGCATCAGCGGCTTTGTGGGCTCAAACCCTCTTACGGGGCCACCCCTGCCAGAGCTACTGGGCTGCAAAAGCTGTTTGAGACTTTCTCCCGCTGGATTTGTTATGTACATTTGTGCTGGCAATTTAAATTTATTTTATACTGAAATATTACGTGATGGTATCGAATCCCACAGCAAGGTGCAGATGTATTTAACACAATTAGTAGCAAATACATAATGATTAAACAGAGGGGTGGAAGAATGAAAGACTCATAGTTCAATACTTTTGCTTAAAGCAAATATTGTATTTTGAAAGGAAAAGCAAGGATTCTTGTTTCTTCCCTTCTTGTGCATCTTTCCCAGCACAACTATTTCATGCACTCAAACTAAATAAATGCCTGGATGTCTTTGAAGACACAAATTGGGATACAGCAAAGCAAGCTGCTAACACCAAACTTTGTACTGCACGGTCCAAAGGGAGTCCACGGCAGGGACAAGGCAGAATACATTAAATCTCAATTAGATCATAGTACACAACAAAGCACAGAACATTATCATCATATTTGCTCACCCAAGGATTAAGTGGTTTCCTTTGGAGAGGTCTGCGCTTGCAAAGCGTCTTGGGGACCAAGTGGCTCTTTGCGGTGAAGAGCGGGCACCGCTCTGTACTCTTTTAATGAATTGCACCCACTAAATGCATCTCATAACACAGTATTTTATACGTATGCCTGCAAGTGACAGATCACAGGCTGTGAAGAGACACAGCTCAATATTTTGGAAGTGCTTCCTAAGTATTTTTAGCTAATGTATCTTACTGGTGACTGTCTGGATATGCCTGAATGTCAAAAATAGCAGCGTAGAAAGAAAAATAAGAACACATAAAAATAAAGAAAATATAAATGAAAATAAAGCTTTGATGGCATACTTTAAAAAAAACATTAATAAGGTAATGTTCTAGCCATTTTTAAAGCAATGATTTAGGCAACATTATGAAGTCATTACTGGCAAATGTGTTTGTTATACAATGCTTAGTATTAATAAACCCTCATAATTACGCGTGCAAACAGTTTACCCTTGGTATTACAAATACAACCAGCCGAAGTGCACCCGACAGCCAGGCACGCAGCAACGCGCAGGCAGGGCTGGCAGCACGGCCCAGCCTGGGGTCCTGCCGGCTTCGGCAGACCGGTCCTGATGTCCAGGCTGCTACGGCAGCACCTCCTTCTGCAACGGGACCTGCAGGAGGATTTATTTAGCCACATCAAAGGATTTTTTTTTATCCCGTCTCCTCTGAGCCAAACTAAGGTTCACTTCCATACAACTTCGCAGCCCTGAAAGACTTGTTCTACCAACTGCTGTCATTTTTCCTTTAGCAAGACTTGCCACAACACCTGACCGTACTCATTTCTTCCACCCAGTCATCTCCTGAGCTCTCACCTCTGCCGTCGCCGCTCCAAGCACAACTTTTGTCTAAAATCTTCCAGCACTGGGCATTTCAAGTGCTATCAGCAAGGACAGACTTCACCCAGTGCAAGTAGTTTGCACTTTACTCCTAAAGATCAGTTAATGAAGTGCAAAACTTCTGGGCTGTTTGATTAAAGAGCTAATGCTTGTAAAATCAATATGCTAGAGAGTGAAGCTTTCTTCATATTTAAGCATGAAAAAAAAAAAGTCTGAAATTTTATGTAGAATCCAAATGCAACAACAGGAGTGCAGACACACTGTTTGTCAGTGCCTGTTGCTGTTTTATATAATTTACAAACCTGCTGTTAGTACACCTTAACACGCACATTATTCAATAAATGCTGTGGAAATTATCTTAAAAGTGGCAGTGCCTTGACTCGCTTCTGCAAAAGCACTGTGATACCCACACACTGCATTAACGTCTTAAAAGGTTTCCCTTTCTGAGGAGCAGTAAGAGCAGTCAAAATCACAGCAACACCAGCAGCTTCAGCAGGGTCCCCATCAGCTTCGGAGTGTACTACTTTAATTTGCACCAGTCAAACCTGTTCCCTACTCGCACAAGACTATTCAGTCAACGAAGTGTACGGCTTGATGAATGCACTGCACCGCCATGCATATGGCCTTCAAAACTTCAAAGCAAGCCAATCATAATATTTGCATTAAAGACATGAGCTATTATTCCTCCCCACAATGCAGCCTGGAAGACAGTCTCTGATCTCCACAATGGAGGGCTCTCTTGAAAGGGGACATCACGCTGGCTTTCAAAAACCCATCTGGGACACGGAGTTCACAGCTACGAACCCTTCCAGCCTCGGCGGGTTTTTTTGCACAAACCTGGCATCAAAGCACCCACCCTGCCCCAAAATAGCTCCGAGTTTCAGATGTTATAACTCCCTTAATGGTTAGGATACAAGCTATATGGTCACAGCCCAAATTATATTATGCATCCCCTGACTGCACACACTGAGATTATGACTGCTCAGTGCACTCAGCACACACACTGTCACAAGGGAACACTAAAAGCAAATTCTGGCCCTGTCCATCATCCATAATTCAAGAGAAATCAGGGTTAAAAAAAGTGCACGAGCAATTGACATAATTTATATGCTGCAAGTGGGAGAGTTGGCAGTCTCTCGCATCATAAAGTTTAAATAACGGTAGTTTAACACCAGATGTACCCGCAGCTGTCCTAAGCGTAATGCCATTAGCTCCATTACGGCACAGAGCAAACCCTTCTTTAGCTCGGTACCCCCAGCCTTGCCCCACCAGCAGCCTGCGTAACACAGGATTTCACCAGGAATGATCAGTCAAGCACAAACTACTCGGTACTAACAGTATGAAAAAAAGAAAAAGAAAAAAAGAAAAAAACCCACAAAAAACCCCACACCTTGAAAAGTTTTGTGATGCAATTCGTTGTGAAAGGTGCTACCTTAAAACAAAAGGAGGAAAGAAAGGAAAAAAGGATTGGCATTTCTTCTGAAAATACTGCCAATCTTCCAGCAATGGCGCAAAGTTTTGGAGATGCTGTTGTGAATTTTGATCAATGTGGTGACATTTACCTTTGGAGGATATACTTTCTTCCTGTTGTAAACTAACAAAAAATATTCTTCTTTCCACTGACTTTACACAAGGGATTATCAAATTAATTCAGTGTGTGTGCGCACTGAGGAGTATTAATTGATTGTTCAATCTAAACCAGCTTTTAGTCAATATTTCTCACTGAAACAAGAGAAAGCTGGAACAGTGACTGCTTCCTCCCACCCTTCTCAGGTTCAATCCATAGAATGTTATTTTCAGTGGAAAGCCTGAACTTCCCAGAAATGAAGGATCCCATGAACCCAAGAGCAGGGTCGGGCACTGGGAATGGGCTGCCAAAAGTCCCACCTATAAATTAACTGTTTCAACCAATTCATTCTCTGTCTCATCAGTCCCTCTGCAATTAGTCATAGCATGACTCTAAAGAGCAGAATGTAAGCGATAGCATCCACAAATACAGAATTAAATTTGGTGAATGCATAACCTAGAAAGCCCAAGCCAAGCCTACAGCCTGGCCACGGCTCCTACTCTTCAGCCAAACTCTTTTCAACAGAGGAATTTTGCAGAAATCACGAGAGCTTGAAGACAGAGATCCCTACAGCAAAAGGAGTTAATGAAAAATCACCATCATCCTCTTGGTTTCACAGCACACTGCACATATCAGGACACCATCATGCCATTATCAGTCTAAGTAGCACTTCTCTGCAGTTAATGCTATAATACCAGATTTGCAGGGGTTTTTTTGCTTCCGTCATGTTGTGCTCAGCTGGCAAGTATAGCTAAGCTGCGTTAAAAAAAAAAAGTCAGCCTCAGCACAGAGCCTGAACCTTTGGTCAAAAAGTCCTTTCCCACATCCCACGTGCAGATTGAGCACGTCCATGGTACAAAGATGATGAGACACTTCCCAATGTATTCTTGAAACACAAAACTTGGTGAGCACAGAGCAAGAAAAGGTATTTTTTTTCCCCCTCTGATTCAGCTAACAAGCATCAGCAGCAAAGTAGAGCAGGTATGACGGGAAGTGGTAACACTGACATAGCTGCTCCCTTCTCTCTTTCAGAACAGAATATGGAAGTTAAGCAGAGAGCTGAAGCCTCAGAAACCAGTCACCTAAAAATCCCCCAAAAGACCTCAATCTCTCTTTTTTTTCCCCAGCAGCACCAGCACTTTTTAATTTCACTGCTGCCAGGGAGATGGGTCTCCATCCCCAGGTATGCTGAGCAGTGCACCATATTATCTGAGAGAAGAAGAGCCCCTGAGTTATGGGAGCTTTTTTCCTTTTTTTTTTTTTCTTTTCTCTAGGTCACAATCTAATATTCTGATCTGAGCTTGCAGAGCACATCGTCTAGACAAACTGCTCGCTCTCTCCTCCAGTTGCACCCAGGAGCACACTTGCGTGTGGAAAATAAAAGGTGCAAGTTTGAAATATGGCAGCGAGCATCCCTTTTAACGCAGCCACATGAACTGCCAGCGTAAAGCGCTTCACATGGGATTTACAACATGCATTTTTCTACTACATGGGGTGGGGAGAGAAATCAGCAAAGAAGGCTGAACATAATTTAGGTTTATTTATGATTTATCTTCTTTCTTCCAGTAGCTAGAGAAGAATTTAAATTAGGCATTTCCAGCACTTCTCTGAACACCTGAACCTCCACACACCCATGAAGTTCAGTGAAAGCTCTGGATTACGTTATCCTCTGACTAACAAAACACAATATACGTCATCCCTCCTGCCACCTTATACTGACATAGAGTTAAAATTAGTGCCATGTCTGGAACCAGCATACATTCTGAGCAAATTAATAAGATGAGCGACTTGATAAAATCTCTCTGTCTCTGAGCTGGGTAGCCTACAGCTGAGTAATGAAAGCATGGGGGGGGGGGGGGGGGGGGAACACCAAAATCCCATACTCCTACCTGAACAACAAAATGCAGGACTTTCGCAGCCTCCTTTCTGTACCAAAGGGCATCTCTGCATGAAAGCTTTAAAATATTCCTTAACTTGTTCTCTGCTGAAGGGTCCCTTTGGTTTTTCCTGTCATCTCACAGCCACGTGGACGGGCAGAGCAATGGATGCCTCACTACAAACAATAAACCTAAGCAAAATTAGTCATCGGGGAAATTTTATATTGGGGTCAGTGGAAGCAGTAGGGTCAGAAGGGTACGTCCAGCACCGGGCTGATGCTGCTGCAACGAACCTGCAGGCTCTCAGAGGGCTACGGATGGTAAAGAGTTATCCAGAATCACATTCAGGAGAGAACAAAGCATCCCTGCTGCAGAAGCACTTCTTTACTGACCTAAGGGGAAAAAAAGTCCCACGCTGCAAGTCAGAACTACTCCCTGAAGTACTTTGGTCGCACTTGGACGTGCCCCCACCAAGCAGGAGCTGGGCTCTGCCTCACCTAGCTGATGAGAGCAGATGAGCACAGCCCAGGGCACACAGCTGCTCCTCCAGCAGCTGGAAGCATCCACCACCCAACATGACCCTGCCCGAGGCTTATTTTGTTGTCCTATTTGAGGGGGAACGAGAACGACGCCTTCCAGCACATGCATCCCACTTCTTTTTTCCTCTGCTGCCGTAAGGACTCCAGCATTCAGTCTGTCCCCCAGGTCAGGGCACCAGCGCACGCTCGACCCTCCCCTGCCACAGCCCTCAGAGGGGTTGGGGCCCCCACTCAGACCACACACCCGCCAAGATCCTTCAGGATCCTTGGAGACAGCAGCCAGCACAGAAAGAACGTCACTGCTTGGCAAGCACTGACCGACCGACCCGACTCCAAGCCTGGGAAGCTGAGCAGAACCCTCTCGCAGCACTCGCATCTCAGCTGGCCAGCCTCCTCTCTCCAAAAACAAACCGGGTAGCGTACTCGGCAGTGGGAGACAACCCCTGCTGCGGGGTCGTGCCAGCCATCAGACCACTGAATCGTCTGGCCATTGCTAATGTAACGCCCCAGAGCTCGCTCACCTGGGACACCCACCTCTCCTGGTACTTCACCTCCTGCTTGTTAGTCCCGAGCCTCTTCTGTACTGACTCTGTAGAACTACACAGAGGAACAAGGCAGCAACCAGAGGGAGCCTAGATTTATCAGGACTGAAGGTACTCCCCACCCCTTCGCCAATCAGCACCACCAGGTGCAATAAATTAGCAGGACTCAACCTTGCTTCTCCCACTCCCACCCACACCTGAGCCCCATCATGTTCACACAACCGATCTGTGTCCCCAGCAGCAAACGCTTAGCCACGTTACATGGCAGAAATGGATTTCTCACTTCAAATGAAGCACAAAACCCAAAACTTTGGAAGTGTCAAATTTACAGTTTTTAAATCCAAAATATTTCAGGGTCAAAGTGATTCTACTCACGAGACCCTTCCTACTAACACGGGCTGCCTGCAGAACCACCCAGCAAAGGTTTTCCCTTCCTGATCCTTGCAGTGACTTTTACACCCAAAACACATGGGGATCACAGCCCTTCAGTGCTGCTTCTCACGCGTACTTAAAATGCCACGGCACAGCCCCCAGCCTCAGTGTTTCGGCTAACCATGGTGGAACAGGAGCACTACAGCACCGGCCCTGCCGTTTATTTGCGTGTTGCAAATTCTCTGTTAGACTCAGCGCGAGTCTGCGCTTTCACCCTGCAGACTGAGTTGAGAAGTCGGATCATTGACTCATTCAGCGTGGTAATAATACTCTTTTGAAAACACGTGAAAGATTAAAATGTAAGGTGTTTGTTTTGGAGCTAGGTAGGAGGTACTGCACGGAAAACTCACATCTTTTCTGACACTGATGCTTTTTTATAGTCAACTTTGAGACACGGGGAGTGAGACTGCTTTTGCTGCTCAGCTCGTGGCAACTCCACAGGTAACACCCGTGTTTACTCTCCTCCCTCTTACTAATTTAAGTGACACATGGTTTCAATCCCAAACCAGCAAACCCAGGGCCCCTTCCACTGGTGTGCATGATGCAACGTCTTAGAAAGCACCCACATCCATAGACAACTAAAAAGTCCATTCCCAGTATACTTCAGAAATATGTTTCAGATTATATGAAGCACTGCAAACACATAGTTTATACTATGCTGTGATTTTCTGGTATCACATATAAGACTCAAATACAGCTTCTGATCAGCTGAGAAACCATACGGATCAGCAATTCCCTGAAGTACACATCCCTAAGGCACAGAGAGGCCCAGAAACCTCCCAGACAGAAACGCAACGCAAAAGACTTAATAAAAAAACCTTACAAAATTCAAGAAGGAAGTGACATGCCTTCTTATTCCTAAGGCATCACGGACAAACTACTCCTACTTTTAATTAAAAGTATTGCCAGCTGAACTTGCAAATGCAATGTGAGTATTTGGAGCCAGCAGCCCCCACTGGCTTCTGCTTTGTAAACACCAATTTGCAAAACCCCACTGAGCATTCGTGAATTTTGATCCTTGGTAAAATCTTATCCCTGTTTACAACTCACATTGCAAGAGCATAACAGTGCTGGGGGAAAAAATAATCTAACTTACTTCACCATTAGCATAGTGAAATGTTCTCATTTTCTTTGGGAAAAAATAGTGGGTTTGTCTGCTTGGCATTATTTTGGTGGCTAAATTCCAGATTTCCACCCACAGAAATGATCATTTGCCTCCCTAAAATGCTGGAACTAGTGTCGATACAAAGCGGGCTGTTTGCGCAGAACAGTGATGAGCAGCCGCTGCCACATCCCATGGCACCACCAGCCACATCCTCGGCCAAGCACCTCCACACCTTGGACAAACGTAGGGTTTTCAAAACCAGTTTGCTACATAACAGAAATAGCAAAGTAAAGGAAATTGAGTCAGCATTAAACCAGAGAGATCCCACTGATGTTTCAGTGATGTGCATTGCCTCGGCCCTCCAGCACCACTCCCGCATTTCGGCTTAGGAACATCACTGGAGAAAAGGAAAGGAGCAAAGCTCACGTGGGCAAAATTTCACAGTGTGACAAGAAGTGCAGGAGAATTGTCCAGTCTCATCCAGAGGAAATATCACTTGTGTAGGACTGCATTTAATACCTCTGCTCATCTTTAGCTGCATTTTGCCCCACATACAGTATTGCTGAATTTAATGAAAGTGGAGTCAAAGTGTGAGTGTGGATGGCAAATGCTGCATTTAACACCTACCACAATGAAAGAGAAACTAAAAATCCCTTTTTCTTCTGCAAGCATCATCAGGGTCCCATCCGGAATCCCCTGAAAGCAGTGGGAGCTTCACCATTAATATCAGTGGGAACAAGAACTCCTGGTTGTATTTATTCCCTCCAGCCTGCCAAGCTATATTTAAATCCCTTTCCTCAATAGGAAGGAACTTAACCAACCTGGAAAACAACAAATCAATGCTACTTGCATTGTTTTTCATGTCTGACTACACATTAATGCTGTGTCAGACACCATCAGCATCAAAAGAAGCATCAGCCTTTGCCAGAACTGTAGCATTTTCTGAGTGAAAAAGGAAAAGAAATAAGAGGGATGAGAAAAATTATTAATTGCCCAGGACAATTGCTGTGCTGAACCTCCCCTGTGATTTGGGCAGGGCTGCTGCACCTGGAAACGAGAACTGGGAGATTTTTCTGTGTTGAGAATAGGGATTTCCTTACAGCGCAACTGGTGGATGGAGAATTGGCTTCCTCATCAGTTACGATGATCCTGAAGGCCCAGCTGGGAGACTCTGCTTTCTGCACCAGGTTGGGAAGTTTTTAAGCAATAATATTGAACCAGAACTCAACACTGTGCCATCAGATAAAAGTCTCATTCTTATAAGTGCAGCAGCCACCTTCCCACAGTCTTCAAAAAACTGATAGCCTGTAGTATCTATTTGCCACTCCTTAATCAGCTATGATTAATGGGTGAGAATTGTTCGCAACATTTTCATGTTCAGGTTAACTCATTTCAGAAGATACAACTGCACTTACAAGCAAACTTCAAAAACATACAGTAAAAACACACAGGTTTTACGCACATCTTTTCCTTATGTATTTAGTTGCATTTTAAACTGCTTTTAATTCCAGATGCTATACAGTTATGCGTGCTGGTCACTGCTGGGGTTCCTGGGAATCCTGCAAGCCAAAAGGACATGGCAAAGTGTCACAGTCAAGTATTTAGAGACAGCAACCACAGAAGCCAAGTGAGTGGAGAGATTTAATTCATTGCTGCTGAATACAAAACGGATATAGAAAAGGAGAAAATGTATACAGCTGCATGCAAAGAGAGTTGTGTATGGAAAGGCTCCAAAACCAGAAATTCAGAAAAGTCTGCAAAATTATTTTATGTCTTCTGCAATAAAAATTTGGAAGGACTATGGTAGAATATAAGGAATAAAATTAATGCCTTTTTCCAAGAAAGAATTTAAATATATTTTACTGCTAAAAGTTTGTACAGCTAAGAATTTCTAGCAAACATTGAAAAGACTGTTCACAAAGAGCACTTAACATTACATAAGGCAATAAAAAGACAGTGGAGATCTGCAGACCAAGGCCATCTGTTGTACTTAAAATATAAACCCACGGTAATATATTCTCCCTGTTAGTTCTCCTAAAACACTAACCAGGGTATACTGCAACAGACTTTGGAGAGAGAAAGGGCCATATCTTTAAATACAATAGAAATACATTTGCCCAAGGACAGCAGAGCTCATGGCTCTTCCCTGCACATTATGGACCTTAAAGATGCTGATATTTAATAACCCTTAAGGACCAATAAAGAATGTAAAAAAAGCCTTAAAAAGAACCACCTAAAGGGCCTTTAAGAAACCAATAATAAATAAAAAGTCCTTGAGATTTTCACAGGAGCAGTCCTATATTTATCGCTCATCAGCTTGGCTTTGCAGTAAGGGGAATCCCTCTGGCCATAATGCAGAGCCTCATCCCAATGGGACAGAGTCAAAGCCATGCTCCCAGCTCCTGCTCCTGCCGAATCAACCCGCAGCAGAGACCCTATAGGAGATGAATGCCGTAGCAGCAGGTTCACTCGTGCCACGGCACGGACATGAATATTATCTGGCTTGGAAACGCACCGCCAGGCTGCAGGTCCCCTGCGGGAGCACGGCCACGCAGGCAGTGGTGCTGGCATTAGCACCGCCTGTACCCCGCCAAAGCCCAACCAATGCGGACAACTGGGAACGCGTTTCAGACGGGTTAAGCTTTACTCAATTCCTTCTTCGAAGCTTTGCAGCCCGGTGGCATTACAACAGTTTACAGACTATCAAAGCTCTGCATCTGAGCTGGATTATTAGAGGACTGAGACCAGCCATTTTAGTAATTAATTTATTTTTGGGTGGCATTGCTTACTTCTGCGTATTTGAGCAATGCTGTTTTTCCATCAGATAGGTTTTGTAGCTGGACAAAAATGGCTTGAGTGCATTACAGCATCTTTAATCTTTGTTCGCATGCAGCACTGAACTTCTTTGAAATATTCAAAGTTTAACCAATTGATTTTGCTTCTGGCAAGTCTCACTTGCGTGTAGCTTTGCTGAGTGTGTAGACCTGTACTCTGAAATAACTACTTATTATCTACCTGATCTACTTAGGAAGAATGAACAAACATCCATTAATACAGATCTAAAGTCTAGAAGACAGAGGGTGGTCAGTATGGAGTAAAGAAATCAGAGTAAGAAACTTTATTTGATGGAGAATCCCAACTTCCACTGCATTTGCTTTGCAATACAGCAGGAGCAACAAGGATAGACGACAGAAGGGCCAGGGATGCAAAATGCTGATACCCATCCACTTTGTCTTGTTTGTGGCTTGTTTCTTGTTTATTCATGGATTTCATATTAAGTTTATCTCAGGAAAATCATACAGGAGTTTGTCACCATACTCCTTCAAAATGCCACATAAATATTAACCACCCTTACTTAGCTTAATCGCTGTGCAGTAGGTGTTAATGAATGTTATCCTCGATGCAGAGAAGTTCCCATAAGCAGCCAAAGCGAACAAATCCTTCTAAACACTTCACATTTTCCTGTCACATCGTCAAAACTGTTGTATGGGACTGTGCCAGAAAGAGGTGGAGGAGCAAGACGCAGACAACGGCAAGGAGCACTGATTTGAGACAACGGACTTACCTCCCAGCGTTGTGCATAAACATCAAAATGCAGTACTTAATAGCAAGCAGATTCTTGGCACAGTGATGAGGTTAGAAATCATGATCCGAAGCATTACAGGTGGATTTCTTCTCCTCATCCCAAATTATTCGAGTGCCCAGACTTCATATGCTTTTTCCATGTTGAAGCAAGAGAAAAACATTAATGACCATAAGTAAACTGAAACACTGTGCTCACCAGCTGAAAGAACAGATCACCATACCTCATTTTCTATTAATTCTGTAAGTCTCAGCTGTCTCTAAAGATGTATCTTCCTGCTTTCTAATTCCACTCTGCCCAGTGACAACGGATGGTAGATGTCACATAACTGACATTGCTGGGTCCTGATGCTGCAAATCAAGGTGGTCAAATTAAACCTTCTGCAAAAGATATGCACAGCTTCCCTGCTGGTTTTCTGGTGGGGATTGCTGAGGCAGAGCCTTCCCCGCTGTCGGGAGCTCAGTGCACAGCCAGACCTCCTGTAGCACAGGTGCCATCAATCGGATTCGTGTCAGCAACCTTGGTGCAAAATAAGCACGCCTGTCCGCAGAGGGTAAGAGCACATCACTTGAGTGTGGAAACTTTCAGAATGGAAAAAATATCAAAAAATACACTAACAAACTAATTCTTTTTAGTAAGGTCTTTAGAAGAAAAAAAGGTGGTTCTACTTTTTTTTGCTTAATAAAAATAGAGTTGCATGAAGACAAGAGACAGCAGTATTCATATTTATGACGCCTTAGACAGACCCTAAAGGTTTCCTGTCTTCAATTTAATTCAGCCTCTAATAACCTATTAGCATGAAAATGACAGTCAAGTCAACGTAAGCTTAGATGCCTTTTAAAGATAGAATTTCCTTTCACAGTGCAGAGATACTCTTCACATGAAGTCAAGCAATGAAAAAAAAAACAAAGCCACCCCTTTAAGAGCTCCAGAACTTATCAAAACATTTGAATGCTTTTCAAAATACATCTTGGCACTTTTCTCTGAACGCAATTAATACTCTTCTCCTTCAACTAGACACATCAATGCATATGTTGAAGTACAAAAAAAAAAAAAATCCTTGGATGGGTTGTCCTTTTCAGAACTGCACTCTCTTTGGTCTGTTCCTCTGTCCTATCTTGTCACTTTAAGCTTGCATTTCTATCAGTGGAAGTTTTGTCTCTGGCTTCAGTGAGAGCAGTATTTATTTCAACGTGGGCACCTCTTCCATCCCAGACTGGCTCCTGGAGCACCGTGCCTTGGGGCCAACTTCCAGTACGGCCGGGTGCTGCAGGTCCTCCCATCACAGCTTCACCCGCTCATCCCAGCTCATCCGATGCTGCTGCTCTTCACGAGGCAGGAGGACACGTGTGCCAGGAGCTGCCCGCAAGGCCTTCTGCTGTGTCGGCACGTCCACTTATTAATTCTCACTATTTTGATGCAGCTGTTAGAGCTCAAAAAGAAGTTATTCACAGCTCTATTGCAAGGTTCACAGCAGTAATAATTTTTTATCTCCGGAAAGGTTTTTAAATAAACATAGTCCTCAAATGCTGATGGGTATGAATGTTCCTCATTTCTGGCAGACTTTGGTTCTACTTCAGTAGTTGAACCGTTAACTTACTGAATGAAAGTGATAGAAACTTTTTCCCCAGCAATCAATTGGCACTATTGTGACTTACCATCCTTTCTTTCCCTGAACAGACGCAGCAGATATATTTCTGAAGGAGTCACTTAAGCCACACGAGGCAGAGACAGGCTTTGTCTTCAGGCATTTTGGCAAACTGCAAGCCCTTACCAAGAAGCACCTGCTGAAGTTGCTCGCAGGCTGTCTGAGCCGCAGCTCTGTGCCAGCACCGTGGGCAACATCTCTGCCAGACTTCTTGCACCAAAAATCCACCTTTCCCTTTCAAGGGCATTACTTTTTACGGCAAACCAAAATGTAGGTTTAGCCCCCAGCTCATCACCTATCTCAGATACCCTAGGACATCCCACACTGGCACAGCCCTGCAAGGTTTTCTTCTCACCAGATGAATCTAAACAGTTGACATGTCTTACTCTGCAGCTGAGTATCACCACCGCTGCGTTTCCTACGATGCACATCCAGACATCCTCCTGCACACGTTGCAGTTTGCTCTACCAATATCTTGAATCTGTGCTTGAAACTCTTGACTTTATTAATGAGCAAGAAAGCGTCTGTGTGCCAGCTTCTTCTGCTTATTTGGAGAGCTGGTGGTGTCTCTGATGGAGAGGGGAAAAAACTGTACACATTACCAAAGAGAAAAAAATGACACATTTTCAAGCATGACACCATCCCCTTTCAGCTCTTCGAATGCATTGCAAAATTAATTGCAATTTCTTCTGTGGTTTTCTATTTTGAGATTGTAGTTAGATCCTCTGGGCCTACAAGGAGCGATGCTGCATATTTACCTGCCAAGAACGTTGGAATTCATGTACTGAAGTTGCTTCATTATTTGACTTTGCACTTTCCAAATAATCAAAGCAGATCTTAATTTTTCATGAAGAGGAAAATTGCACCTTTTTGCATGGTAGAACAACTGGGTTAATTGTCAACATTAATGTTGTGTTTGTTTCTCAAGAAGCCACCTAGCCTTTCTATCATAACTTAATAAATATGAATAAAGACACAGTCACTTCAGAGAGCAGGGAAAGCTACATTGGGTCCTTCCTTCAAGCATGTACACACACCACACCAGTAGGTTGGATCTGGTATTTCAGTTTTGCATTTTGTGATGATCATCCACCTACCTCCGACCGCTCATTTTTGCACAGAGTGGGAAGTCTTAGAGCACTGCAAATATGAGAGTTTTTATTGGTAACAGACTTTCATCCAATTTTCCACGTTCAGCTTGACTGTTGTATGTTTTAGGGAAAAGCAACTATGTCTTCCTTTATAGATAAAAACATATAGCATATTTTGAACATTTCTGAAGCCTTTAATGAAGCCTGAATGTCTTCCTAAGAGTTTCCTTAGCAGTTCAGTAGCCTATGGGTCGTCACATTGATGTCCAGATTAGAAAAGACACTAGAGGAGTCATCAGGTGAAGTTTCACAGACTGGATTTAAGCAAAGAACATGACTCTAAACAAACCTACCACTACAAATATGTACTGAATTTGAAATCTGCCCTTGGCGAGGTGACGTCTGTGGCTGCTCTCTAGCAAGTCAAATGGAAGATGTGGGTAGGGAAGAGAAGGATGTTTTGGCTCCATGAAACCCACTGTTTCAAGCTCAGCCGGCTGGTACCAGCCAAAACTGCTGATGGGTCTTAACCTGTGGAGTTTTAATCTGGACCTGAATCAACTCCAGCAGTGGGAGGGGAGTATCAGACAACATGCTGATACCACCCAATTCTTTGTGAATCTACAACACCAAGAAATAATGCAACCACCTCATTCCTCCAGACACGCTGCTTCTCACTTGAACAAAGTGACAAATTACATCTAAAAAGGGAACTTTAATGAACAGAAGTGAACTTCTAATGAAGGCAGTATTGATAAAATGTCAAGTGCAGGAGGGTCTGCTCCCAACTCATTTAAATACACACGGAGGGATAAACAAGTAGTTAACCTTCCCAGCTTCCCCAGGGGTGCGATCTGCACATCCCCCTCAGCCCAGGTCTGGGGGAACAGCAAGAAGGGAGAGCAGAAATAGAAATTAATTGCTGGGCACAAGATCTGTGCTACAGAGCGTGCAAAGCCACATGGGACAATTGAATGTGCCTACACAGGTACAGTCCAATGCTGCCATCTTCCTGGCAGGGATGCCCACCTGGCAGCATCCCGCAGGTTTTACGTCCAAAAAAACAGAATAGAAAGGATGAGTCCGGTTTCCACAGAAGAAGTAGAAATAATGGAAAAAGCATGATAAAACCATGAGACTGCAGCAACGCTGCACTGTGTTATTCAAAGCTCCGTTAACACTGTTATAGAGAGTGACCTGCAGTGAGGGATTTTCATGTACTTCTATCACAAAGCACACTTCAAGAGATAGGGCTCTTAATGGCCTCCAGTTTCATCTGTCTGTGCAGTGTACTTGATGTTCTAACCTCAGCTCCTCTCCACCTCATTTTATGGAGAAAGTCCTCCAAAAGCACAAAGTCAGTACTTACCAACTTGGTAAGTTCATGGTTCTGACACCTCTCCTAGGAATGCTAACTCCTACCATCTATTTTGTATGCAATAAGAAATTTTGATTTTTTTTTATTAACACGGCTCTGTAGAGTGCACATGGGCTTCCCATGAATCAGGCACTGGTCTGGTTTGAAAAGCAGCAAAGAAACTTAAAGATGCTGCTTTTGTTCGCATTGTGAAAGGCAGATATATTCGAGAGTCGGACTCATTAGTGTACCCTGAGCAGCTCCCCCGTGGTGATACTACAAGCAACAGAACAACAGCTTGTGCAACGGGAAACTGGAATCCGAGCATGACTGACCAGATCACCCTCAAAAAATAAAAAAAGGATACAAAAACGGAGGGGAGATCTAAATGGAGGCAACAGAGCAGTTTTGCATGGTGGGGACAAGAAATAAACTCTACTGCAGCAAAGCAGAAGAGTTTGGGCTGAGTTTTATCAGCTAGTCAAAATGATACCTCTAGCAGGAGCCGCATCCTAGACAAGGTTTCCTTCCTGTGACACAGGAGGAATCCTCCCCCATTTATGAATCCAGCAATTTCAAACTAAAACTAAAAGGAGAATGGAGCAGAACCATATCAGCAAACATTGGATCAATTAAAATGTATTTTGATGTTCCTACTGGAAATATCAAAAAGAGAAAAGAAACAATCCACAGAAAAAGATTTACTACTACCATGACCAGAATAGTTCGACATCTGCGACAATACACTCATCAATCCTTCCAATGCAAACTGTATTTTCATTTTATAGAGTTGTGGGTATTAGCCAGTTTTCTCCTTATGGAACACATTCTTTACTTGCAATGTTTTCACTGAAAATAAGAAGCATAACAGCCCTGACAGAGGCTGGGCAAGATATTATGGCACTTGCATGTCCTTGAATCAATTTCAAAGCATTCACAGAGGTACTGAAACATTTTTCAAAAGGACATAGTTATAGATGAATTTTAGAGTTTTAACTATGTGGTCTGCCAACACATTAATTTTCTGTTTTCGTTGGCAGTGTTGTGATGTTTACAACACTCCTTCATTCAGTTTAATTAAATGTCTCCCATCATATTTACTCCAATCACACCTTATTTACAGATCAGTAAATAAATAGCTGAATTTTGTTATTTATGACGATGTTTAGTTTTACTATAACCTCATCACAGGATGTATTTTACAGCCTTCTGTCTTACAAATGATTGAACATAACTGCCGCAATATTACAGACCAAGTAAAATTAATATCCCCTTTTACTTCTGATCCTTTTTATTAACCATCATGTTTTAAAGTTATAATCAAGCCACTGTACAAATGCAAAACTTAACCTGACTTTAATCACCTGTTTTGTGCTTATGGAGAAAAAAACCTCACACTTGTCTTTGTCAAGAGAAGTATAACTAGGTGTGCAATGTCACTAAGGGCACTGTCTTGCCAGGTGCATTTTAAAGCTTACTTCTCCTCTGCTGCCGCACATGGGGACTGCAGTGACTGGCAGATGTACTCATTTCATGTTGCTATTGGTTTTCGAAGTCATTATTTAAATTTTCAGCAACATCCTCACTCCTTCCATGAGACATTCAGATGCACAGAGGAGTTTAAGTCATTGATTTCAAATGCTCCCGATGGAAATGCTTAAAAGGGGAGAGAGAGGCAAAACAGGAGTTCCTCTGCTTTAAATAGTGTTAAATCATTGAATCACTTCACGTATTGCGTGCACTCCTAAATTTCTAACTTTGAAATGATTTGAAAGGATTTCTAGAGGAGTGAATGGACTCCATGTGGAGTCGCAGAGATGGGCTCTGTGCAGTCAGGCTTAGCAACTATGCTAGCCCATTAAAAAAAAAAAAAAAAAAAGCATCTTAAACACTTCTTTCTCTGGAACTTGGGCATCTCCAAGTAAAAGTGAAGATTTGGTGTTTGGAATGGGTGTTACACTTAAGTTCTCACAAAAGAAACCCCCAGCTTCTCCAAGGCTGAACAAAGTTAGGGATGCTTTAGCAGACTGCAAAATAGTATTAATTAATAGTGGTTAAACATTTGAGGAAAGAGAATGTGTTAGCCAGTTCAACTGCAGGTGTCAATGAATCCTTTTAATTAAGTTTACCCTTGTAAAATAATTAAGTTTTACAAGTCTATGAAAAGACTCCATTTGGCTCATACCTTGTTTGTGAAAAGATCATTAAGAATTAAGACACCAAGATCACAGGTTAGTTGAGACCTTGTTGTAAAGCCAGCAAGCCTTACAGTATCTTTCCAATGTGGGCAAAGAACTATGAGGCATCACATGCTCATATTGCTCAAATTATGTGCGAGTTTCTCTTTCTCTGTCACTGTTTTTGCTTGTGGTGCTGTACTGTTTCTACCAAAAAGGGACAATAAATCCTAATGAAAATCCCCACTAGCATGGTCTTTCCAGGGGGTAAGAGGGGACTCCTAAAAGCCAAGACTTAAAACTGTTTTCCATGACGTTTGCACCAGTAGAAATGTTCTTCCTTTGGCTCCCAATGCTGTACAGAGGGGGACACAGGTTTCCATCAACGTACTGTATGAAACCTTGAGCTTCCCCAACTGCCAGGCAAGCTACGTTCCTGCCCTTGGCAGGCAGCTGCAATGCATCTTCCCTCCTTAGCAAGAACAAGGAGAAATTTCCCATTTAACTTGCATCTTTTAAGACTCTCTGGAGTATCCTTATTCCCAAGCAAGCCTACTCCTCCATCGGTATCTCCTGTCTTACCCTCTGGAAACAGGAAAGCCGCATCACAAGAAAAACTTGTAATACCCTTAAAACATCCTACAAAGGAATGTGATTTAAGAGCCTTATGCACTGATCTAATTTAAACATGCTTGGCTGGCCAGAAGTGGATCACTTTTGGCAAAAAATAGTAAACCTACCATGATCCTTCCTCAGTAGGAACTTGAGCATTTTTCATTACAAGGTATTTCCACCACTTCTTTCACACTTGCCTGGTCCCACTCCCAGAAAGCTTCTACCTGGTCAACACATCAGCTCAATACCCCAGCCAAGTGTAGGATTTGCACCAGTCTCCCTGTCTCCCCACTCCCACACTATTTACCGCTTCTTCTCCTCCCCTGCTTTTCCTTTCTAGTTAAGTTCCTGAAATAAGAAGTGACAACCAGACAGCTAAATAGAGAATAAGACATCTGAAGTCCCTGCTAGTCCCATAGTTTCTGGATGTACAGTGAAATTACAGAGCAAGAAGAGGAGCAAGCCAGCATCTCTGGCAGGAGCTATCATTCAAATGGGAAATCCAACAGCACCTTTATAACTTTACTGACCCTAAAACCTAACAAAGATCAAGATCACCTTTAAAACCAAGCCACATTATTTACAAGAAAGAGGTGCCCTACAATTGAATTCTCTGTCACAAACGCAGAATGGGGCAAAACCCACAAGTGCTACGGTAACAACGGGCTCAGGCTACCAAAAATGTTCCAGCAACCCATCACTGTACACCTTACTCAGAAAGAGTTAATGAGAAAAAAATCCTTCAGTCTGTCTGAAGGTATCTACTGATGTCATGCAAGAACTGCATTAAGAAGAATTAAGACATGAAAAGGATGGATTCATTCTGGACTCTTAATGTCCTTTGAGTTTTGTAAAGATCAAAATGCTGGGAGAATGGAGCTCAAAGCAATACATTTCCATCATTCTCCCATCTCCTCCATTAAAGCTCCCTCACCAAGAGCCCCACAGGCATCTTATCCAAAGGGCACTCCCCAACGGCATCGCTACGTTCAGCGGCACGGGCTAAATCCTACCTGCAACAGAAACAAGCCTCCTCTTCTGCGCGCTGCTTTCCTTCCCAAGCTTTTGTTTCCCTTTCCCTGCCACTCTGCCTTCTGCCAAGAGCCTGGCTTTACTCACCAGGTCTTCTTGTTGCTACAGTGCCAACAGTCCTTAAACAGAGGGAAAAAAACCCTGCCTCAAAAACCCAACACTGGCATATGTTAGTCAGGTTGTGCATGGCAGATATACTCATGTTTCTTAAGCAACATGCTTATAAGTAAGCACCACACAAACTACGCCTTTCCTCTTTTTTTTGTGCCTTTCTTTTTTATGTATATTTATGCATATTTATCTACAAGAACTGGACTTTAAACAACTGTGACAATATCCCTGGGCCATCACAGCCAACATTTCCCCCAGCATTGTCAAAACTGGGAACCTTCCCTATAAAAGTTAATATCAGAGGGAGAGGGAATTAAGGTTATTGGTGAAATTAAGTCTTTACTGACTTAAAATTTAGATGCTTTGGTTTTGCCTTTATTGGGTTTTACTCTAATAGAAAAGTTTAAGATCGGTCATTGTCACAATAGCAAATAGCCCTATACTTTGAAAACCCAAACTGGGATGAGCTGTTCTTATCAGGTAAAAACACTCCCATAGTGACTTTTGACTCACTGTACCATTCATCTTAAAATCCTACTGGGGAAGTACTTCCTTCATGAACCAAAATTTTCAGTCACTAGGACCAGAGAGACCTCTTTTTACACCTTACCCCTGCGAACGAGTGGTCAGAGCTGCTGCCTGGACAGTGTGACCTGCTATCAGGGGCTTAGAAGGGAATTTAGACCATCCTTCGATGAAGGTATCAGTATATGTCTACTACTGCATTTCATGCTGAAAATATCATTCATGTAAATCACTTCATTTTCTGAGTCAGTATGGTCATTCCCAAATTGACTGCACAAGCAAGTACTTTGCCGCATCAGTAAGCTCCTGCACACGTCATCAGACCATTTTTCAAATTGATCATGGGAAAAGCCTGTCCTTATTTTCCTTGCCATCTGAAGGGGACCATCCCAGCACATCACCGGGGAAGGCAACGCAAAACCCCCCAAAAGGATGCAGAATGAATTAGAGACGTGCGTAATTGTACAAACATTTGCAGGAATACACAACAGCAAACAGCAGCAACTAATCCCACAAAATCCTCTGAGAGAATAGGAAGATTTTTCACTCTCTGAAACATGATAATGAAAAAACAATTCCCAGATGCTCCACCAGATGAAATCATCTTGTTTGAAAGTTTATAATTATATATGTTAAATGCATCTGTCCACTTTCAAGATTAGTGATAATGATCTTACATTTTTAATAGAGCCCTTCATCCCTGGGGATTTAATGTGAGCTTACATAGGCACTCCAGGATTGCTGCAGCTATCTCTGGCTTGAGACGTGGCAGCTGTTTAGTATCACTGCATATGCTGTAAACAACACACTGTAGTACAGAATAAATAAAGGATATTTGTCAGAGGAAGGAGAAAGTTACAGAAAAGCCTCCATCAACCCTTCACTTTTCCATAAAAGAGCTCGAGGACAGAAAAAAGGACAATGTGCACCTCTAGAAGGCAGGAGAACCACAGGGACCTACAGCACTTCCTATCTGTTGGGATGCATATGCTTCACTCGAGGCAAAGACATGAAATTGCAGCTGGCCAGCCCCAACACAAGGACCATGGAGCCGGGCAGAGCCCCCAGCCTCCACTGGGTGGGCAGCAGCACTCCGACCACCACGACAGCTCGGCCCCAGGAGAGGTTTGGACTTGGCACAAGTTCAAATTGGCTGAACCCAAACCCAATGCCGTGGCCGTGATGACCACCTGACAAGAGCCCCCACCTTCTGACCATGTTGGCCGCCTTCAATCCCAAAGAGGAGGACTGTGATCAAAGAAGTTACTGTAGACCAAAAGAACTGGCATTAAAGTCTTCAAGATGCTTGTATGAGTATCTGATCGACATGGAGTGACCAGGGAAGAGATCAAAAGGCCCTGTCCATAGGATGTCCTAAGTTAAACGTTTATGTTATCCCATAGCAACTTGAAAGGTAGAAAGACCACGCAGCTGTGGGCTCTACAAGAGGACAGCACAGACCATATGCTGCCCGCAAGCTACAAAGCCTGTATATTTACCTAAAACCCTCTTACTGATGTTCTCCCCTTCATCCACTGCTCCGGCCAGAGCCGCACCATGGCAAATCCTCACGCCCTCAACAGCCTGTGCCTCTAAACGTGGGCTCGTTTCCCCATCTTTTGGGCACAGCCTCGCAGGGTCACGACAGGACAGCTCACCAAATCCAGAGTCGTACTGACGTCAGGCACATGAAACGCAAGCTATGCCACTGCGGTATGAATAGAAAAGGAGGATCAGCCCCGGTCCCTCAAGAAACACTCTTCAAACTGACCTTGAACTGTAATTTACAAACAAGGCCTTTGGTTTCTGCTCTCTAGTGTAGCCCTTGAGCTTTCCTCACAGGTAACCGGAGATGGTGGAAGAGAAGCTATTTAACCTCTTGGTCTTTTAAATCATGAACAGTCAGCAGAAAGTAATGACACAGAGGAAAGCTAGCAAGTCATTACTGGAGATATGGTATGAAATAAAGTACAAGCGAAAGAGAAAACCTTCCAATTGATTTTAATAGGTTTGGAATTAAGCTCTTCAGACTGGAGAGCAGACCTTAAGAGATACACAGACTAGCAGACCAAATTTCACCACTACGGATATTATTACCAATTCACAACAAAAAATTTTATAGCAAAGGACATGCTTGAATGTGTGGGAAGAGGTATTGCAGTTTTTTAGTTCTGCATCTTTTACTTTATTCTTTCCTATAAAGATAAGCTCAAGCCACAGAAATTGTTGAGGGGCTTTGACCTTCCTTAGACACCTGCAAGTCTTCATACACTTTCCAAAGAACTGCTCCCAGAAAAATATGCTTTAACTTGCTGTTAACGCTCTGGTCTGAAGGCTTAGCATGGCACACAGCCACTCTTTCCACATCACACAGTTTGAGGCCAAACTAATCAATAACAGGTTGTTAAAGCCAATGAATTCCAACCAGCAGTTTGTTTTTAAAATGAAAAGTTACTGAAACAGAACTAAATATTGCCTAAATCAAATTAGCTGCAGTAGCAATAAATAATTAAAGCAATAAACTAGTTCATAAATAGAGAACATAATTTAATTAATTTTACCACCACATATAGAAATATCAATACTGCAGTGAGAGATGGAGCGTACGGGAAAGCAGGGAGCTAAGGTGCTTTTGCATCCACAGCCACACACAACCAGCACAATAGCAAAATGATTGTGTATATATAAAAATCAAATCCTAGCAGTAATAGAGTACTTTGAAAGAATAAGTAGCTGTTGAGAGCCAGATAACTGGCTCAAGCAGGGAGACACTGTGTACGTGAAATACATTTTGCAAAGCTGAGGGAGAGATAGGAAGGACAGAGCAGGATGAGTTATTTGAGGCAAAATCTTCACAAGCGCTAGATAAGGAGCTGTGCTTATGATCTATTCCTGCCCATGCCGCCACATGCCCTTTCCCGTGTTCCCCACGACCACGGACAAATCCGTAAAGACTTCAGTTTTCTCCCACATCCTACAGGTAAGCATCCAGGGGCAAAATCCTGTACAGCCAGTACTGAAAGTGTTTTGAGCAGGTGGGTTTCTGCCATGTTTTCCTGGCTCAAGCGTTACTGCATCTACACTACATGCAGATACACATGCAAGCTCCTGATGCCTGGCACGCTGTGCACTGGCTCCTGCACCCACAGGATTTGGGGTCTCTCGGTTTAACTGAATGGAAGAGCACAGACAGTCATGAAACGATAGCTTTTTTTCTGTCTGGATCTCCTATTCATAATCAAAAAGCAAGCGTGCATACCCATATTCTTCTTTCATGACTCTGGATCACATGTACACACATCTGCTTTTCCTTCAGACTAAACCAAAACCTTCAGGGGTGAGTAAGATCTGTTGAAATAATGAAATACCAAACTGAAAAGATTTTGCAGATGTCAGCTGTAGAGTATTGCCCCAGTACTACGGTATTAACAAAGCCTCCCTCTATTTTAAAAAGTTGCTACAAAATACCAGGGTAACAGTTACCTCAGGCTGTTGAAATGTTTTCTATTTGTTTTTAAGGAAGGTAAGTGCAGACCTTGCAATCTCATCTCTCACTCAATGTAAAGCACTGCCTTCCCCAGAGAGAGCTGTAAGAAGCTGTTTCACAGAGTTCTGTATCACAACGAGGTACAGAGGAAAGTCATTTGAGGCTGGTCCGTACCACAGAAACATCTATCAAAAATAATTCAGCACAGCTAAACAGAGAAGTCATACTGACTTTGACAGTGGAGTTCTCCTCTAAAGATACTCCACCTCCAGCATATTTGGTGTTATTCATTAAATACAGGGAGGGTTGCTGGAAGGGCACACAATGACGTCTAACAGACAGGAGGGTGCTGGTCCTGGAGGTACCAGCCGAGATGCTGAATTTTGTCACTTTTTCTTTAAGCTTGCCCTTGCTCCAGCAGAGGCTCTGTAATGCAAACACCACAAAGGTTGTCTCCTAAACCTGGCTCAAGCAATAACACAAACCAGGCGCTTAATAATTATTCATTGCACACAACCGCATCCTTCTGTATGTTCTGCGTGATCTCTCCAGCCGTCAACAAAACGGGAGACCAAGCAGCTAAAGGCCAAATTTGCAAGCACAGCCAGGCACACAACTGCTGCCGCCGGAGGGGCGAGACACGGCAGCGAGCAGCACGGGCTGGGGGGAGCAAAGGCAGCTCCGCGGGCAGGTCTGGCCCACAGCCACGCTGCAGGGTGCTGGGAAGGAGGCTGTGTCTTCCAGGGGACTTTGGGGCAGAAGGACAGGTTTCCCATGCAGAAGCGAGGCTGGTAATACCCTGCGGACCGGAGCGCACAGCAATCTTTCAGCATTGAAGGGACGCCAACATCTGCCATGGCATGCCGATGCTAAAATGCCCTGGGCTTCCCCTTAGATTTGCTCCGGCGAGCGCACCTACGGATGTCAAGCTTTTTTCTTTTGCAATAGCTGGAGTTCTTCAACAGGAAAACCACCTGCTCCGAATATGCATATAGGAAAAACAGTGGAAAAGCACCGATAAGCACCAGCAGCTGCCCAGTAAATAACTTTTGCAGAGAGCAAATCCATCTCCTAGGCTCCTGGCCTCCTGCAGTCACTGCCTCACCTCCATGAAGGAGTAACTCAATCAAGATTTAGATCAGTAAGACAGACTAGACCTGGGGCTTTTTTCTTTCAAAGTATTTGGTTCTCTTTTGTTCCTCTCAATCCTCCCTCTCACCCTTTCTAATTGCCACAGGAGAGAAATTGTATCTCCCTGACCCTCCTGCACCTCCTGTCAGGGTTCCCTTCCCAGCAGCAGGCAGGCTCCCCAGCAGCCTTTTCATTCCGCTGCTGCTCCTCTTTCACAAGTGATCCCATTCAACTTTCCTTTAGGCAATAAATTTACTTCCAGAGAAGACAGCCTTAAAGCTCCTTCTTACGAGACTTGAAGAATCGCTTTCTCTGCCCATCCGCACGTGATGCAATGCTGCAGTGCAAGCACAGCAGGAACCAGCACTTTTGACGGGTCAGGCTCCGCAGCAGATGAAGTGGAACGGACCCCGCAGCAGAGACCTCTCTGCTCCAGGCTGGGCCAGACCCAACCTCCGCCAGTCCCAACACCCTCCAGCATCACCGACAGGCACAACACAAGGCCAGAAATAAACAGCCTCATTTTTTCCATTTTAATTAGATTCCCAAAGACCTAATGTCTCCATATAATTTTACATTTAATGTCTGACATGTCAGGGATGCTTCAGTCTGGAACTATGCCAGGGGAAGGAGCTCTGCTGGGTGAAGGACCAGAGGAGCACAGCAGATGATTGCCCTCTCATGGCCCTCCAAGCACAGAGGTCCCCACAGGGCAAGGAACCTCTCCGGCCTCCGACGGGCAAACCGCGGTCCTGCCACATGCATTCCCTTCTGCACTTCCATCAGTGGGGGACAACAGTCTTAGTGAGAGCCTGCCCAGCCCCTCCCATCCCAATAACTTAAATAAGAGAGACAGATCCTGCAGATATTGCAAGGGATGCTGCCGAGGACTATTCAAACCCCACACGACAATGTCAGGCAAGTCCTGACCCAAGTATCGCAGTGGTCCCCAACCCATCAATAATTGTAGCAGCTTGCTGTACCTGCCTTTATCTGTCACTGACCCACAAAGCATCATCTGCTGAACCTGGGCAGAAAGCCGCCGCCTGCCAGAGCGAAGTATATCGCTGGTACACACGCACACAGTTTCTTTAACAGCTTTATTTTAAAGATACCAAAATACTTCAACCACCCCACGCAGTGTTTCTAAGTTTACTTAGTGTTATCCCCATTTCACACATGAGAAAGAGAAAGGTTACTTGCTGTGATTAAGATAATACAGTGGCTTTTAGGGTAAAAACCCAATATCAATAAAATTCAATATAAAATGCTGAAATCCATCCAAGAACATGTATAAAGTCAACATAAAGATACAAGACATTTTTGTTATTTTCAAAATTGTGTGAATAAGAGTTAAGTTATTTCTGAATCTGAGACATTCGGCTATGGGTATTAGGCTCATAACAGTCAAGATACATCTTAGGGCCTCCAAACCCATTAAGACCAAACGATAGGGTTTACTTATTGGTTATAGTCTGACTTGCCAAAGTAAAGCAACTTATCGATGAAATAACTAACACAAATCCAGTAAATCCATACATTCAGCACAAGTAGTGCTAACGCAGGACAAAGTGTTGGAGCACCAGCATCCTCGAGGAGCCAGCATCTCCTTGCTGCTGTTTCCAAAGTAGTGCCTGTTTTTACACTTACAACTTGTATTAGATCAATTGATATTACTTTCCTTTTAAACCTGCCTCACTGAAATCATGACAAAGGCACAAAATAGCAACTGAATGAGGTTTGCACACAGAGAAAGTAAAGCGTACCAAATCACTCAGACTAATATAGCTCCAGGAATCAATAGGAGTATTTTTAACCACTCTCATAAATTTCTTCTTTGCTTCTGCTACTGGAAGTACCAGAATAGATGGAGCCTCTCAGGCACGAACAGTCTAATTCACGGTATTTTTGTTTGCTCCCGCAAAAGCTTTAGAAAGACATGGCATGCCAGGGACGGGGTCACAGCTCCCAGCCTTCAGTGTATCGGTCACTTTGCTGTGCTCCTAATCTTAAAATACAAACAACAGCAAGAAATGGTAACAGAAGCTCCTTTCTGTACATTTTCCTCCTCCAGGAGATACACTAAAAACATACTATAGATTAGTCCCACCTAGGGTGAAGAGCTTTCTTCACACCATGTAAAAAAAAAAAAACCCTTCCTTTTTTAGACTAGTAATTACACAATTACACAAATAATTGTGGGACTGTAACTCTCACTAATACCAGCCTCTCCCTCAGAGGCTTACATCTTTCTTGCAAACTAAATGACCCCAATTACAGGGGAAAATACTAAAAGCTACACTCCAGTTTTGGAGGATATTCTGCTACTTAGGTTTCTTGCCTTTTTTCTTAATACAGGCACACAATTTTAATTATTTGGAGCTCATCAGAGTCCATAGGTTGGATCAGCAACGGTAACAGACTGCCACTGGCAGGCAGTGACAAGCTAAACCCTGAGACCTAAAGGATTTGCTACCACTCTGTAAGGAAAAAGGCACGTCATGACTATTGGATTACATAAGATTGACATTTGTGACAGTATTATCAAGTCAAATATTATGACAATTAGTTTCAAGTTGATTTTATCTCAGAAATCGTACCAGCTCTGTTGATGTTCGCACTCCAGTGAACCACTTTTTCATGTGTTTTTTCCTATTAGAGGATGCAGAAGAAGAAAATCTTAGGGGAAAAAATACCCAAGAGCACGACTGAAGAAGTGATCATTACTTTTTAACTTCTTCTATTAGAATTAATTCCTATTAAATCCTGAATGAGGTCTCGGGACACGAAACAAGTACAGAATTGCAGCTAAAACACTTGCAGCTCTGTGCCAGCTGGCAGCACGGGCCAGCCTGGCTACACGCACCACATCTGCAGGCAAAGAGCTGGGATTTGCGAATACAACATCACCCCCTGACAAACCTATTCTGGTCTGAATATCTGCTCTGTTAATTTTTATTTCTAACAGCCTAACTCTCACATAAGAACTAACTCGGGGTGAAATAATACCCCAGACAGCTAATGCAGAGATTGTGCTACATGCTGCCCGCTCAGCTGCAGCCCCCACGCTGGCATCCACACACAGAGCAGCCCTGTTTTGTGTGACAGCAAGAAGTCAGCAGCACTTATTGCTCCTTATGGCACACGTCACCCACAGATAGACATGAACCCTGGCCCCATGCTCCAGAGGATGGTATGAACTTATCGCTTGACCCTAGAGGACACTCACAGCAGGGTGACCCTGTCCATGCCACCAGCAAAAAAAAAAAAAAAAAAAAAATCCAAACTATCAAGTCTAAATTCTAAAACAAAGTAGAAATATGACAGTTTCAGGCTCCACTAATGTCCCACCATTACAGCGTACCCCCAAAGCTTTTGCTGCTAGATCACAGTCTTATCTGAAGTCCTACAGTCAGTCAGCATCACATTAAACACTCTCCACCAAAGTTATCTTTATTTTTTCATCCAAAAAGGGAAGATAAAAAAAAAAAACCAGACAGACAGACAAGGGAGATAAGAAAGGGAGACCCGAAAGGCATTTTTATCATAATAGCTGGCAAACACACATAATTAGATTTTGATAACAAGTAAAAAGATTGTGTTTACAGTAACTTTAAAATCAGCAAATTCTACTTAAGAATAAAGGGAGTGAATCCAGTATCTGATGATTGGCATTAACGTTCTAGACCTGATGAACAGCTCCAGTGCTCAACAGCTTCCCGGATTTCCTTCTATCTCAGCTGGCCTAATAAAAGATATTACTTCTCCCTACAAACCTTGACTTTCATATTCTAGTGCCTGATAAATAACCAGCACAGAAAACACAGATTTTTATCTGAATTTAAAAAGGGAAGTTTGTGTGTTCTCTCTAAGGACTAACTGAATCTTGTGAAGTGAAACCCAACCCTTTGGCTTTAGAGAACTTCCTCAGTAGCTCATGGGTATATTCCTGAAAACCTCAGATCTTCTTTTTGCCATACAGCATGCCTGAAGGGAAATGGTGGTGGCACCAGCAATCTTTCCAGTAATTAAAAAGAAATACTAGCATAGGTGGTATTTGTGGAAAATAACACATTTATTTTTCCAGCAGCATGCATAGCACCAAATGGTGAGGAATTTGTTTCACTATGGATCTAGACAATGCTTAGCTTCATCTCTGTTCATGAAGCAGCAAAATCTGAACTCATCCCTTCTCACTAGATATTAAAAAAACCAAAAAACCAACTTTGTTGTATTTAAGTCAGCACAAGACCCAGTTTTAATAACTTAGTTCTATTTGTCCATCTTATTCTTGCTTATATGGACTTGAGCTATAAGTAAAGCTACAGGGTGCCTCTTTACATGTTGCAGATGGGATCTTGCAAGGGTGAGCTAAAAATGTCTAGTCTGGGGTTGGTTGTTTGCTTGTTTTTTCAATTGCAAACTCAACTGAGCAGTTCTGACGAACTACCTTTAACTACTTAGTGACCTAAAGCCCTTGGAGTGACACGCAGTCCCTTCCCCTCACCCCAGCAGTGACGAGCCAGCGTGGGTCAGCAGGGCTTCAGGAGAGATCTCGGAGCCCTTCCCAAAAGAGGAGATTTGCAGACAAAAGCTTCTGTGTCCAAAGCTGCAGAGGAGAATATTAAGCTAGCAAAGGAGCGTTTGTTTGTGCTAAGAAAAAGATTTAATGTCTAAATTAAATAAGTGCACTATGCTTAGCTCCCACTGACAGAGTGGCTGGATATTAATGGCTCTCCCGCTTAGAGCTGCCTCTCTCCGGAGAGCACCATTAACATCAGCCGCTTGCTGATCAGCACATCAGCAAAGGGGACACGCACGCACGGAGCCACGCTCCCCCCTCCGCTCTCTCCTCCCTGCTTCCAGTTAGCTTCTTGAAAGGAATTGTATTGCTGTTTTGACAGAAATCCTGTTGTCCCATGGGGATACACTGAAAGAATGAACAGGTTTGGTTTAAGGAAGGTCTGAAAATTATTGCTACAAAACCGGGAAAGTAAAATGGAAACTCCATCATTAGAGTACTGAGTCAATATTAGTTTCCCCACGCAAAGGATAATAAGTTGGGTACTTTTAATGATTTTCTTCGTGTTCCCATTGTTAAGTGAATACTATAAAATGTGTTTCGGTTATGTCATTCCCACTATTAATTGCTGTGGAAAATAATCCCTCAGGTCGCCCAAATAGAGAAAAACATGGAAAAAGTCCGTGTTTCTCACAGGCATTCAGCAAGGCCAGCAGCACCGTTCTCACGACGAGACCAGTCTCTCACCCTTCAGCGAACAAACATCACCTTGTGAAATAATCACATTAGAGCTTCTGCCTGATGGAAAGGCAGAGGGGTGAAAGACAAGACAGAGGGCTGTAATTATCATTTCTGTTTTAAAATACTAAAGGGTGCTCAGTTAAAGATGTCTGAAAGATGATGGGGTCATCTAATCAGAGGGAATACAGCTCAGCTATAATAAACAAGCCCTGATGAACATGCTTCCTTTGAAGAAAGAATTGCAATGCCTGATCACCAGAACAAATCCTTGCTGATCTGTGTATGTTATTTATATTGGGTGAACAGTAAAAGGTGGTAAAGAGTCATTTTCAGCATTGTCTCACATACAAACAGAAATCTTTTTGAAGTTCACTCAAAGCCTGATTACTTCACCAGCATCTCCACACTTCCCAGAGATGCATTAGGACATTCCAGCGATAATTGCAAACTCTGAGACTTAATGAAAATGCTCACTTAGCAATGCCTCTAATCCAGCTGACCTGCTTTGAATATATTTAGAGGTGTCATCCAAATGTGAATCTCCAAATGCAGGAAGCATTTGTTATATTTCCAAAAGGAAAAAAAGAGAGAGCTTTCTGCTGTCTCTGCTCCTTTACTGCTACCTCCATGTGAGATTTCCCCCGAATTAAGATGCCTCATAATACTGAGGAGCAGTCAGGTCTTCCAGGATAATTTAATGTACTTACAAGGGCTTTGACTTATTCCCCATGCTGTGCCTTACAGTAAGGAGTTGCTCCTTACTGGTTCTGAGACCAAGAGACCACTGTAAGCTGTGACAGTCCTATATCCAGTCCACGTTCCGCAGCCCAGGCTGGCCAGTTCACCGTCACAATGGCAAAATCACCTTGTTTTTCCAGGAATGGCATAAGCCTTCTAACTTTTCCGTGACTCTCCAACTCCCAGCATCAGGAATCCAGCACGCTGGTCCAGCCCCCTGAGCAGCATGCAGCAGAGCAGAGAGGCTATGAGCTCTCCTGACAGACCCACGCACAGGCTCATCCATTAATCTAATTCAGTTATTGGCTGCTGCTGAGGGTCACTGTTCAAAATGTTATTATGTAGTTAGGAGAATACAGTTCTTCATTTATTAGGGTTTTCTATGGGTCATATAGTTATTTCATTGTTGAACAGTGTTGAGACATAGCCCAGATCCCGACTCCTGCACGCTCAGCAAGTCCCATCAGCATCTTGGGGTACAGAAACGGTCACCTCGCATGCTCAGCGGTACGTCTGCTTTAATTGCAACAACCCTCTGTTTTCACGAACTGTTGTTTTTCCGTACAAATGTCTCTGGCAATGGATCATCCCTCATTGACACAGGTGCCAACAGAGTTGGACGTGTTGATAACAGCTGAGAAGCTGCATAGGGCTGCTTCCAATTTCTGGCTTCACTGACTCTATTCCCAGGGAATAAGGTTTGCCACAACGTTGATTCTGCTAAAAGCGGTTGATGAACTTCTGTATTTAATGGGCAATAAGAGTTAAAACCTAAATCTGACTATTATATAATTGAAGGAAAACTAATAATTTTTGAAAAATAAGTATGGGTAAAGAAGAAAGAATACAGGAAACATAGAAAGGATAATAAAAAAAATCTAAAGTAACTGAGAGAAAAGTTATTCTTTAAAACATTAAAATATGAAAAGAAAAAAATTGTATTATAGGCAATTCACATCATAGAACTTCAATGGGAGAAGCAAAACAAATAGAAGGGGCATTGCATGCCATTGTCACCTGCTTTGCAGTTGCAATGAGAAACTAAATTGAAATCTTGTAAGAAGTGACATTTTGAAAAACTTCCAATTCTGCAGATGGAAAACACGGCACTTTTTTTCTTGTACTTTTTATTTTCCAAGCAAGAGCATAACTGTATGCTATTATCTGCTGACTGCACAAGGTGGATTTCAGCTGTGGCCTTTCCACCAACTACCACGCACAACAAACCACAGGAACAGACACTCACTGATAACTTCGACAGAGCTGGACCAATGTGCTGAACAAATTTAAAAGCCAGAATCCAACTTATGCCTTTGGAAGGAACAGGCTTTAGGTCTTACAGGTCCAGAATCACTTTTCACACGTGCTAACTTCATTCTAGTAAAACATGTTACTAGATGAGTTTCTTAATGTGTCCAATAGTTTTAAACAATTAGAAAAAGCATTTGGGCCGACATTCAGCCCTACTGAATGTCAAATCTTTAGGGCCACTTTAGCAGACAGAAGGCACATTTTAACCTCGTCAAACCTGAAAGAGTAAAAGGAATGACAAAGACATACCACCTGCAAGGGAAAGGCAAGGATGGAAAGAAGGAAGAGATGGGGACATGCTATGAGGACCACTCTCATGCTACTTTATAAACACACACAATGCCCACGCTTCTGTTACATGCAAAACAACAAACTTCTCTAATATTCTTCAAAAGATCTCATCAAACACAACAAACAAGCAGCATAGCATGGATAAATAACTACTGCCTCGTGACAAACAAGGAAATATTTATGGAAGGCTATTAAACTTGGATTACTTATCTCAGACACTGGAGCAGTTGCACAGTCGCCCATCAGCTCTGCTGACTAAATACATATTTATAAACGCTTTAGCTGTTTTATTTACCCAATGGACCAAAATGGCTTATTCATTCTGTTCTGGTTTTATTTTGGTCTATCAAGTACAGTAAATGTGCAGTTAGGTGCATAATAAAAACTCCTTTAGAAAAGTAATTACATTACCTTACACACAGTAGATTTTTCTTTCCCAAACAACAACTGGACCATTTCACAGGCTCATAAGTTCTTATTAAAAAATATACTGACACACACTAATTACTGAGCTGAAATCTTGCTTGGCAATGTAAAGTCCAAAGGAAACATTTAGAAACAAAGCAGAGCCCCCCAGAAAACCACTAATTTAAGCAGAGGGTTTGCTATGGCAGCAGCCAGGGACGTGGCCGTGGCACCAACCACCTGAACGGTTCATTCTCCACATCCGACGGGGTTTGGTGAGAATTGGATGTGGTAGAAGAAGATAACGGACCCACAGGTAAGTATTGCAAGGACCACCGATGCTTGCCTCAGCCACTGCCCTGGAAAAGTGAGGCATCTCCAGGAGAAGACAGCAGAGCACCATCAGAGCCTGCCCCACCATAAACCACAACGCTCCAGCTGGGCTAATCCAGGCTGACAGCTCAACACATTGCATCTGCCACAGGTAGAGGCCATGGCCACCTGGTCTTATTTTATCTTGTATCTGGGCAGTGAGTTGAAGCTCTGAAAATATTAACCTAATTGCTCTGCCTTATGGTTAAAGTTCAGTTCAGGAAGAAATGGCATGTCGAAACGTAGTAAGTCTGCAATTGAAAATATACCATACTCTTACACATTAACTAGACTAGCAGCATGTTCAAAAATCATGACTCAAAAACCTGATTGAGCCCATAAGTGATCCTGGACTTCAGGTTTCCTGGCTCAAAGTCTGAGTTACTTATTTTGCTAATTTCTGAGATATGCGGGATAAACTGACTTGTTGGAGATTATTTGCATATTACATTATACTGTCATTATCAGAAACATCTGCTGCCAGTTTTTTATTCAGCCCTTATAAAGAAGTTTATTTTACAGCTGGTCTGAAAACTCAGGGTTTCCAATGCATTTGCACCTTTCAATAATATGTGCAAGCAGCATATACCCTCTCCGTATGAGAGAGGCTTCCACATCATGCAATGCTCTGCGTAACAACAGTATTTCAGCAGAATTATGTGGCCGGACAGAAAAGTAGTATTTCATACAAATAGCAATGCATCACATGGAACAATGGCCAACACTACTTCAAATCTCACTTTGAATTTCAACCTGGCTGCTGCTAAGGATGCTTAAGTCAACAAAAGCCCATCCGTCTGAAAAATCTCACCTTCTCTTATGCTTAAAGACAGGTTGTCTTAAAAGACCAGTGCAAACCAGTCCTGCTTTACTGCTCTGGGTCAGCTGGAGATAAGGTGGGGAGGTGAAGATGCAGTCAAGACAACAAGGTTTGTAGGACAAAGCGGTATCTTCCAAAAGATTGCCCGGTTTAGCTGGAAAAAGAGAAGCTTACGGAGTCAAGGGATGTTAGCGAAGGGAAAAATGTTGAAGTGGTTCTCTCTCGGGGAAAGACAGGTAATTTACAGGCTGTGGAGCACAGAGAGATTAGAGGGAGAAGTGAAAAACAGAGGGAGAGACTGCCCTGTGGAATAAGCCTAATCTCTCCATGCAGTCTTCATCAAAATTTGGCATTCAAGCTGGTGAGGAGGCCATCCATCTCAGGCAGGAGCCGGCAGCAGGCAGCACCACCAGCACACCACCACGGCCCGTTGGTACTGATCTCCTCTCTGAAAGCATGGAGGATGCCCTTGACATGTCACGCTGGGGGACACGGGCAGGAGGCAGACACTGCCACAAGTGCCCGAGAGGTGCAGCGCTTGGTACGTACCAGAAAAAAAACCATCTCCTTTAACTCCAGGACATATGATCATCTATCTTCCAAAGTTTCCAAATAACGTGAACTGATGAGCAGGAGGAATTTACCTTCTAGGTTGGATACTACATGCTTCCTGCTGCCTCCGTCAACATGGCTGTATCTTTTTTTGCATGCTTTTGACTTAAAATTCTTGCATAGCCTGAAGCCAAAAGTCTGTTCAGTAAAGTCTGCCTCGCTGTTAACTGTTCCGAGAAGCTGGGTTGATAAAGTTGGCTTTATGGTGTGTATTTTGGTCACAAGCTTTAAGTCAGCAATTCATGCGTGATGTAATTGGTTGTGAAAAACCCCAAACACCAAGTGATTCAAATTTCCTAGACACAAGTAGTTCAAGGAGCCTTCTGGACCATGCCAGCAGATGAGGGCATTGTATTGCTGCAGATCAGTGCAGGGTTTCATGCCCCATATTATCTGCCATAAACGAGCACCACTGAGGGACAACTCCAGCATCTTCCACTATCCTGCAGTGGAGCTAACTGCAGTTTGAGATTTCTACATGTCTGGTTTTAGGATCTGATACTGCTGTGCAATATCTACTCATGGATACTAAATACAAGGCATACAGGCAATGGCAGCACCCTGGTTTTGGGTGGGGGGCAGGCTTTTTTTTTTTTTCTTTTTTAGTAACTTCCTTTTGTGTGCCAAGAGATCATAAATTTGACTGATCTCCAGCCGTTCCCCACATGCTCAAATTAGGAACTGGGACTTCTTTAAAGGTGGGGCATGGCCAAGCAGGACTGCAGTGCGCAGCATGGTGTGGCAGCCAACCCCAGCAGCACAGAAGCCAGCAGCACCAAGTGGCTTTTTCAGCTGCCAAATCAGCACAGTTCATTCTGCTTTCAGATGGAAGAAGAGCAATGCCTTCAAGCACATCCAGCCTCAGCACTCCCCATTGGGGATAACTATTTATGAAGTATGGTAGTATGGAATATGTATATGTATTATTTTGCATCTCCCTGTAAATCCTCACGAAGTCTCATGGTTTCCTGGCTTATCTCCATCTTCTCCCTCTCCCCACCCAGGGAACTGAAGTCTGGCCACTTCCTAAGCTTGCTTACAAGCTCCTTCCTCAGAGCTGCTGCTGGTAACAGCTGCCTGGTTTCCTGCTGCTCAAGAAGTTTTTGCTTCAACTCCTTCGGGTGCATCAATCTGCTGCTCTAGCAAAGCCACATACTATTATATTTACTTACTAAACATTCATGCCCATTCTGCCATGAACAGAATTCGTTCCTCCTCCTGCCCCAAAGTACTTAACTACAGAAACTGATATATCAATTTACAAGATCCTTAAGTCTGCAAAACCCTTCTGCTGCCAGCAGCGAGAGAGCTGGGCATGCAATGGGTTTCCTATGTCTGCAGGCAAAGCTGGGCTAAACCACGGCTGCATTCACATTTTCAGAAGTAATCCATCTGAATGAACAGTCATTCGAAAGCCAAACATGACCACTAGGACCAGCACTGTTTGGTTTAGAAAACAGCTCAGAAACTCCCTGGCTGAGCTGCAGCTCGCTGCTCAGTGTTTGCAACTACTCATCCTTGCCCAGAGTCCCATACCCGCGTGTGCGATACCAACAGCTATAGTAAGACTGTCCAGGAGTATTCGTATTACTGTTTACTACTGTTCCTAACACCGGGTAATGAGTTGATTATTTGGGGTTCTTTCCCCTCCCTCTGTTAACTCTTGTCACTTAGAACCACAAAATATGCCAAGTTACAATTAAACACCATTGCTGACAGATACATGGGAGCGAACAATTTTGCCCCTTCCCCCCCTACCCAATTTGGGTTAGCCTGACTAAAATAAAATCCAAGATAAAAAATGCCTCCAGCAGCTCCCTGAAAATATTTTTACCTTCATTATTTCTCCCTAATTCCCTGCCAACACTGCAAAACTAGGCATCCCTACCTTATCATGTATTTGAAGAATAATGTTCACGTGGGATGAGGTACAAAAAATGCTCAGGAACTAGTGTTTCTCAAACTTAGAAAAACAGGAGCTAAACATCAGATTAATATTCTGATCCAGTCAAATATCCTTCCCCAGGTAACAGCTTGCCATTCACTGACAACATATGCCCTGAAAAGCCAGAGATAATAAAAATTTCTATGAAAACAAAGCAGCTGAGATGGACAGAGACATGAACCTTTGTTTGATATAAAGACTGAATAATTGTTAAAATCAGTATAATAAACGTGGAAAATATTCCTACTTGTGATCTACAAAACAGGTATTTTTAATGTAAAACCTACTCTCTGAACTTGAGGCATGTCCTGAAGATACAGCTAGTGTGTTTCTGAACACCCAGCTCTGTACATACACAGCATATACATACAGATATGTATATTTATCATATCATATAACTTGGATGTCACCGAGACAACCAGACAACCAAGATCCTGGGGGTACTGCTGCTTCTAAAGGTCAACGCAGACACCGGTACTGATTTTTGGTGGGTTTTGACCAGGTCATAAGGAACAAAACCAAGTTTCTTGGACTTTAGCAGTAGGAAAACAACAACAGGATGGGAAATTAATAGGTGATTTACTACAAAAGTAATTACAGCTGATCACTTCATTGTGTTTGTAAAGGGTTTGAGGAGAGAGACTTGCCATTTCTGCCAAGTTTTGAGACCCTTTCATCTTCCATGGATAGGTGAAAATTTGAAACATGCAAAAAGAAAGGACAAACTGAACAGACTTTCTAAAGGGCATTACTGTTTTATAACCATGAGTCAGTTTTTCATCTAGGACATAAGAATTGATGTCAAGTGGCAAGTAATTAAATATTTCTTAAGCTGTTGGCTGGATCCTCCACCACTAACTGATGCAGTCCCAGAGATTTTTCAATAAAACTACAGCAACTTGGGAAAGCTCAAGGTGTGCTATATTCTATTGTTCCTCGCTGTGATTAGGAAACACACTGTAACAATGAGGATTGTGTATGCTCAATAAATATATATAAATTCAAACAGGACATCCACAATACAGAGCTTGTGAATACTTTAGAGAGGTTTCAGCCTTTTAATTCAAAGCAGATAGTTAAAGTTCATATCTTTATGGTAGTGTGATGTCATCTGTCTGAATAAATCTGGAGTTGCATCTCATTTAATAAGATTATATGGTCAAACAGAGTGGAAGCAATCTGCTTGAACATTTCTTGGCTGAATGGTTTCAAAAGCATCTTTTGACACTAATTTGTTGAATGGATGATTGCAAGCAACATAAAAACAAATTAAAAGTTTTAAGTGCTTGGGCTAGATCCTCAGCTAGTAAAAAGCAAAGGTGGTCCATTAAGTTCAGCATGGCTTTGCTCATTTGTATCTACTGAAGATCTAGCTCTTTATGCTTAATGTGACTATACATACGCTTGGGCACAGAGTTATACTCAGCAGGCAATTTATTCTAGTACTGAGCATCCTTTAGCCCCACACTGCCAACAGGAGTGGGAACATTTGTCAGCTCCAGAAGTTGCAGAATTAGCTCCTGTGTTCTTGCAACTAAAATAGTTGGGGAAACCACCGGAGGCCCTGTTCTGCTAGACATGGGGAATTTGATGGACATGAATGTATATGGCTTTTACATAAATAAATTGTGTGGCCTAGTTTACAGCAACAGGTAAGTATCACACTTTCATCTACACTCATTACACAGTGAAAATTCACCACTTGTTAAAATTAAGCCCTGCCGCTGTCAAGCCAAATGTTTATAGGTGTGCTTGGTCCAGTGCTTCTTCCAATTTATCACAAACCCTTTAGTCTCCCGATTTTCTTCTGCATGATATTCTCCATCCTTTTCACTAAATGCCTGTCGTGTCCACCTGATCTGCACAAACTGCTCCCTTTCCCAGCTCCCTACTTCTATTTTGCTCTTCCCAATCTGCTCGCCTGCATTATTTCACTGTCCTGGGCTGCTGATGTAAATGTGCAGGTTATTAATGTTTTTGCTCAGTCTCCCTTTCCTGTGCACTAAAGGCAGGTAGTGCATAGGAACCAGCAACAATGCTAACAGCTGAAACCATACATAAACATGAACAGTAAATAATGGGAAAGTATTTAGAAAAATATAGGGAAAGAGAGAAAACTAGATAACTGAAAAAAGGTCTGCCTGCTCTAACTTGCCCCCTGATTTTAAAGAGCCATATAAAGAGATAGTATTCAAATCCTGTGCTTGTTTACCACATGCCAGGTTTTCTTGAGTTTGTGGTTTGGGGTTTTTTTTAAAGCTAGCAACACAAGATGTGGCACCTCACACCATATTCTGTTTTCTGTTACATGAACATATAACATGGATGGAAACTGCAGTGGGTCATATGCGTGTCCCACCAAGAGCAAAATTTCAACTTAATGAGCTTAAACTGAATTTAGGAAAATATTCTTGCAGCTTCTAATCAGCTACCAAAATGAGGTTTTCTGGGTTAAAAGATCATTTTTAGTCAAAAAAGGTAATATTTGAACACCAGTTAGGCAGCCCAGGGACAGCACAGATCTGCAGCCATTTCCATTTAAATTCAGAAGGAAATCAGTCTTCATGCATCACGGTGGAAGATGGCTGCCAGCTGCAGTCAGGGAAGCATCTCCCCTCCGTACCACAGCAATTAAAAGATCATGTAATTATAGTTGATCTAGAGCCCACGGAAGTCAAAGGAAAGCCATTCATCGACTGTAATGGGCTTTGGAGCAGCTTCAAAATTTCTCCAGCATATGTAGTCCTGACACTTTGGAAACCAAAAGCCTCCCAGTTTAACTACACTTATCCACAGCTAAAAAAGGAAGAAAGTGTTTTCACATCTTTCTTTCATCTAATATAAACACAACCCAGCAAAACTGACCATTAACTGTCTATTAAATGCATTATTTGTTGAAGTATGACGAGTTACTATTTACCCATGGACCATTTGACAACAATCAAGGCTTTGCTTCCTTTGAAAGAAAAGTGTCTGCTTTCAATCTAAAGGACTCAAACCTTTTGTCCAAAAAAAAAAAAAATTCTGAGTAGTGTAAGCCAGCATCGCCCCTCCTTTCACCAAAACCTCTTTTTTAATTATCATAGTTCATCCATGAGCATGGTATAATAAAAGCAATTTTGCTGCAGCTCTCACCTTTGTGGTGGTTTCTATTAGATATTTTTAAGTTTCAAAGTTTTTCAGCTTTTCAATAGAAAGCCAAATCTTCCACCAAGGGAAGGGAACAAGCATAACCTCCCACCCTCAAACAGTTTCCAATCATCTAATTTCCTCAGGTACAAACCATTATCCACAAAAATTACCATTTTAGGGAAAAAAGCATTAATCTTAAAATCAGATCATACCATATAAAAAAAAATTATAATAAATCCTTTTGTGTGCATAACAAACATTTTGACCCCCTGGTTTTGTGGTTTTTTTTCTAGCACCGAGTGGTATCTGCTCTGCACACATTTTAATACTGAAGGGGTTTCTGAAGGAGGCTTTTGTTGAATTATTTTATAGGCAGTATTGAGGACTAACTCCAGAGAGGAAGATACTTAATCATTGCTGAAAATCCCCAGGTAGCTCTGCAAATCCACAGGCTTTTGTGACCAAGATGTATTTACCATGTTTGTTAGCATTTTCTTGACTTCTGAGGAGTCTGCAGTTCTTCAGACATACTTGATTATTCACAGATTGCATTGCTGGGCATAAGCCCAATTTATCTATAGACCTTAACTCCCCAACTACTGCCCTCTTCTCCCTACTCTATCCATAGATCTAAGAAGCTTTCTGACAGAGAAGTTCATTATATTGAATTCATTTCTGAAAAAAGGTATGGTTTCACCCCTCCAAATGGAAATCAAGTCTTACCTGTCCTGTGAAGGCAAAAAGAAATCAGCCTAACTGAGCCTGGAAATCTGGTGTCTAGAAGCACTGATCTCAAAATCCTGTTACTGCTCTGAAGTAACATTTTGCAAGCACCCACGTGATCTATAATCTCAGTCATGCTTTCAAAAATTGCTGTATTTAAGTTCATGCAGGTGTTGGTTACTTTCACTGGGAAGTAAACTTTGGAGACCCAAATCATATCTGAAACAAGACTAGGGGTACTTCCACAATATTTTATTCATTAAGTCCATTTTCACAAGACTGGATTCAGTCTCCATGTCTATAATGAATTGCACCACAAACTCTATAGCTAGAGCATGACTGAAATGTCTCCACATCCAGGATGCCACGATGCCCTTCTGCATCTCAAAGCAACCTTGAACCACCCAAGAGCCCTCCTCAGTCTGAGATCAAGGGAAGTCTAAAACAGGATTTCTTCACAAAGAGCGGCGGAAATTTGACCAAACACACATATGCTGGAAACCGGAGGTAAACAGATTTCACTTTTAGCAACAGCCATATATTTAATTTATTTATTCAAGCCTCTCTGCCACCTCAGCCTCAAAGCAAAAAAAAAAAACAAAACCACAAAAAAAACCCAAAAGGACATTATTTGCCCCGATGACAAGTTACCCTTGGACCTGACCTTTTTCATTTAGGCAGTAAAACAGTGGTAGTTACAACCTCTTCCCAATATACTGGATGCCTGAAGCAATTAAAGAAGCTGCTGGAAGAGAACAGAGGAATGCATTCATCTGTTGAACAGGAGAGTGCCACCCGCTTCACATTCTACCGAAACAGATGAGGCAAGCAACTGCCTGATCCAGAAAACATCTGCTAAACAAAATCAAAATTAATGATAACCAGAATGAGCTCTTTGATGGCCGATTCTCACCCAGCTGCCAGGAACCATCAAAGAGCCACTCACAGAGGCAGCCAATTAGTTACTAATGCAAAAGAGTTTACAGGAGCAGGAACTGAGCTCAGGGCACCAGCACAACTCACATTTAACACTGCTGCACCTTTGGGTGGATTTGCAGTGTGCTGATGTGATGCACAGAAAGCCTTGTCTGGACCTTTTTCTCCTTAAAATGCTCCAAGGTCAGAGTTTAGATCCTCTGCCAGCACCCAACAAATCCTGACTTGCATCCCCAATACCACCATGCAGTTCTGTGCTGAAAGAGCACCTTTTCAATGAAAAAAAAAAAATCTACAATTTGTGACACTAAGGACTGTCAGGTGAGCATTAGGAGGCAGTCTCTTTGAAATCCTACAGCAATACACTCTTTCAAGTGTGTAAACTCATGTTTGTTCTAAAAAGTTACTGCAAGAATACTCAACACCAACACACACATTGAAAGAAAACTGTATTTTTTTTCCTACCTTTTCTTCTTGTAACTTCAAACCTTCTGGAGTCCTATAAGGAAAAAGAGAATTTTTTGTGTTTGGTTTTTTTTTTTTAAATACAAGAATTGTTCAAAGGCAGCATGAACAGAAACCCCTAAAAACATTAGTCATTGTCCCAGAGAAGCATCTATGAAGCTCTACACAATAACTGAGGAGTAACTACAAGCATATATTTCAGTTAGTCCACAGATATTTAATGGATCAATGTATCACCTAAAGTGATTCATCATTCTGTGGTAAGTTACATTGTAGAGCACAATATCTTTCTTTAAAAAGGATTTTTTTTCTCTATTGATGTTAAAAGGGAGCAGCTGGGAAGGTTATTATTACTATACCAAGGATTTAGGGTTAAGGAGGGAGGAGCCATTACAGATATTTTTAGCAGAGACTTGTTCAAATACCTGCATAATTTCAAAGCAACCGGACTACTCATGCTTAGAGCCGAGGGCTCGTTTCAATCTTTGCACACCTACATCATTTGCCCTATTTCTTGCAAAGCATCACTACCATCTCTAATAAAGAAATGTCTTTTAAACATTGCATAAAGTCTGAAGGGGTATTGCATTCCCAGACAACACTATCTACTTATACTAACGGTGAGTCTCCAGAGGAATAAATATTTAACTCCAAGCAGTAACATTCTTTATGGGTTAATTACAAATACTTATTTCTATCATTCAAGTTACTTCTTGCAACCAGTATTAAAAACAGTGGAATCACGGAGGACTCTCAAAGACCATCTTGCCTGGAGTCATGTTGACCCGGACAAAGCCCACTCATGGATGATGCAGGATTAACCCCACTGAGTGCAAACTTAAACCTGGGACCCCAAAGCGCCGTCAGGTCCCAGCACCGTCTCCACCAGACACGGGGAAGAGGAGCAAGCTCTCCAGTCCCCTGCCAGAAGCTCCTAAGGCAGGTTTTTACTCTTGTGGAAGTGCCTTCTTTAACCCCATTTCATTCCCTTAGTGCTCACTGTTCTCAGATGTTTGTTTATCAGAGAATGAAATAACAAAAAGGTTTGTTTCCCTCCTTTTGATAGGAAAATAACACATGGCCTCCCCAGACATCTGAGCTTTCTGGCCCACCTGATGCTTATTATAGTTTTATTTGTACTTTTTCACTTTTTTTAAAAAAAAAAATAAAGTACCTCCCTGCAGACCACGTTTAGACAAAGGGAAGTAAAGTATAGTGCTACGCTTCTAATGAAATATATCCACAGTCCCCTTCTGCAGTACGGCGCGCCCTGCCACAGGGTAATTGAAAATACAGAAAGCTGCCACTGGAGCACGCAATAAAAAAAAATACAGAGCTTTTCAAAGTGAAAGAAGATAGAAATAAACAGAAGAAAAAAAAAATCAGCTTATGGAAGTAACAACCTGCTCAGCTAACTCCTGAAAGCCTCACCTCCCTCACCCGAGCACATCAGACAGCATCAGGTAATTCAGAAGGAGGTGCTTTATTCAAGGATGGACTATTACACACACCGCACGCTACGGTGTTGTAGCTATTCATTTACTGCCTACCGAAACCGCTCCTTTCTGCCTCCGGCCCCTCTCGCGGGACCCCCGCGTTCCTCGGGCTCGGGGGACCGAACGGCATCGCTCAAACCTGGTGACGGTTTATACTTTGTCCACTGTCACCAGCTGTGTAGGCAACAGATGCTGCTTCTCTTTCCTACCGGCGGCCGGCAAGCTGTCTCTCTCAAAAACAAAGCTTTCCCCCAAACCGAGAAGGATCAGAACAGCAGAAACCGTCTCCGTGGCACCCTCCAAGTCAACTGAGGGGGATAAACAGAAAACGGGTATTTGCGTATAAAAATACTAAGTCATTATTCCCCGTAGGATGCTACCTCCGTGATCTTGAGAAATATATAAAATGGCATTCAGGATTAGTACAGACTTCAAAGCATTTATCCTCTTTAGGTAGCAAAGCTCTGAGCTGTGTAGACAGTTATACTCCAGGGACCTCTCAGAGCTTTTCAAAATATTAGTTTGAGAGGTGGGGCACGGGATAAAAATTCAGATACAGCCTGCTATCATTAAGCCCGTGTACATGTAATATATGCAAAAGGGAAGAGTACTTTTAAAGTTCCCCTGGAGTCCCTCACTTTAACAAGCTGTTTGAATTCTCTGCAGTTCAAAAGCTTAGAAACACTAAAACTAATTACAACTATTACATTGATCAAAAGAAAAAAGACAATCACACTCTATAAAAAATTCAAGTGTCAGCTCACTTGTATTAAATACCCTTTTGGTATTTCCATGAAAGGAACTGCATAGACATCATGAAAAACAAAGGATGGTCTTCAAAGTTTCTCTTCTTTTAGTCTGTTCCCCTTATAATTATAAGCTCTAATGAATGCAAACTACCCCAAAAAACAGATGCAGGATTCAGAGGAAAAGCTTGTTAGAAATGCAATGGGAGAACGTGAGATCAGGCTGCAAGTCATGACTTCTCATTACCTGGGAGAATACCAGCAAAATGTCATCATCCCCTCCCAAAATGTCCCCTTCCATGGAGAAAAGACCAATGGCATTGAGAATGCTCAACATTTCAGGAGAGCGCACAGAAGAATGGGAAATGGGAAAAATACCTGGCAACCATGGCAGGGCTTGAAGAGCAGCCACAAAAATGCATAAGCTCCAGGTAGAGACACAACTGTGGTTTCTATCCCTCTAGTAAAGTGAAGCTATGGCAAGGGCTCATTTTTCTTAGTTTGCCTCACCCAAATAATTTCTCTCTCCTGTAGCACAGAAAAGAAGAAATGATGCTAATTTTTCTCCTTGAGCGCATGTTGAACATAAGACCTTTCTATTAGTGACCTAATATACCACTAAGAGACATCACCAGCAATTCTGGCCACAGGCACAGCACTGTGCCGCACGCTATGACTTGGGCAATCTCTTCACAAAAAGGAATAGTCGCCCTTTCTTTGAAGTATAAGATATTGCTCTGAAGTAAGAAAAAAAATCACACAGAGGTTTTAATAGTGTTACTAGTAGAGAATCAAACTATTTTGATAAAAATGACACTAAAGTTCTCAGATGCATTGCCTGAGGAATACTTTTCTGCAGAAGCCATAAAGCAGATGGTTATAAATGAGACTTATTTCATGGGCACCATTTAATGACTGCAAATTCCTTTAACTAAAAATCTAATTTTATCAGAGCATAAATCATAAGCTTTGAAGGGAAAAATTTGTTTCAGATTTCTCATTCCTTCTATAAAGCTTCTTCAGGAATACCATTTTAATGCATTTCATTAATGCAAGGCAACAGTTTTATTTGTCAAGGTTTGCTTTTAGCACCTATTTTCCTCCTTTTTAATGTTAGTTAATTGAATGCAGAATAAAAGGTCCTTCTGTTCTATACCTGAAGTGCCTAATCATTATTACATGGAAATCAATGTAGTATGTTTGCTTCAGTATTGCTTTTCACCAGACATGTAGTTACTGAAAAAATGCATCTCCAAAAGACCAACCCAGTGTCAATGCATGACAGCAGATACAGTGTCATCAAGTACGATTACTAATCCTACCTGGATTAGGAGGGACAAAAATAAAAATCAAAATCAGAAATACAGTTCACTACCTGCTGTCACTCAGCTTCACTCCCCCGTACGTGCCGTGCATTGCACACCAAACACCCGCGTGAACCTTACGCAATTTAACAACCGTTCTGCACAAAGCCCTTTTCTGCTCTTACAAAAAGGGAATGCCAGTCTTTCAGAAGACAGCATCTCGATGTCCTGCCAAGACATAATAGCCGGTTTGTGTTATAGACTCCTGATTAATGCTGAATCATGGGCCCATGGATGAGCAGAGCACTTCTGGAATGAAGAATCAGATTTCATTCAGAACAAACATGGGGTGGGAGGGCAGGGGGAAACTTCATTGTGCAGAGTTAAAATACAGCTACACAGAGGGAATACACAATATAGTACAGTGCTTGGCTGCCAATGTGCTGCAAACAGAGTTACTGACGGTCATTAGTGATGGATCCAAGCAGCAAAACCACTTTCAGGTTGTTTGGTATCAGTATAAATGAAACCTTTAAACACCTCTGCATAAAAACATATCTACATTTGTCCTATACACCAACAAAGAACATACTGTGCACTATACAAGGCAATGCTATCTTCTTCCTGTAAATCCCTGTTGCAGGGAGGGCAGGCTACGTAAACTTCTGCTCTTCTGCTCCTGAAGCAGGAGGCCCCTCATCTCCTGACTCTGCTGGAAAAGGAGGGCATCACGCTGTTGGCAGGGAGTGCACAGCACCTTCCTAGCTCAGGCTCCGATTTCCACAAAACACTGTGCAGTCAAAGGTTTTCTTTCTCAAATATTGTACTTTATTTCTGTCTCCACTGAATTCATGGCTTTTTTTGCACTCTTGGATAACGGCAGATCTGGCTTCAACTCTCCTGTGGCTGAGCAAACTCCAGTGTGCTGGACAGCCCTGTTCGGTGTCTTGGTGTGCAGCCTTTGGGGTGCTGCTTCTGCACATCTTCAACAAGTGAAGCCCAGGAAATATAGAACCACCACCACTACACTAAGAATACCAATTTCTCTGTTAAGATCACTTCAGCTTAGCTTTCCTTCACCAATGCTAACCAGCAGTTGATCATTTTTGCTTTTTAGAGCTGCATTCAAGTAAACTGGGGCAAGGAAGGACCATGGGCATGTTCCTCTTAGCTCTGTAACTACAGGCAAGACCAACACACTGAAGGGCTAATTTCTTATTAGAAAATAGTGATCTATGGAGCCCAAGAAATTGCTGTACCAAACTGTGGGGACTGTTTGTCATGTAGAAACCCAATTCCCACACCTCAAGGGCAATCACCATTAATAACATCCACATACTCTCTCCAGCCAAGAAATGAGCAGGCAGAGCAGAACAGTCGTGTGGATGCTCTAACTACACAAAATTATTATTGCAGCACGAGCAAGGGGAGGTCATTCAGAAACAAAGCTAACCCAGATCTGTCTGCAGGAAGCACAGTATGAAGCAGAGCTTCCCTAAAGCTTTAAAACACCCCTGGGACTGGGGACAAGATGCAGACACACAAACAAACTGCTCTTGAGGTTCTCCTCAACTCTAGAAAAATGACACAGTCCAGCCTTTAGGCAGGCAATGCTAACCATCTAAAGCAGGTTAAAAAAGTGTCATTAGGTATCTAGAATTTATAACTGCTTGATGCATGTATAAATTCACATCACTACAAGCTGTGCGTGATGAAAAGCAATCTGTTAACCTAGATCCTACAACCATGGACTATACATCAAGGTGTATGTATAACGCACGCCCTTAGCAGTCTTAAATAAAAATATTCCAACCCACTACTAAAATAGCCCATGGTTTGACAACAGTCACAACCACACATGCTTTGCCATACACGATTCCCCAGTTCAGGGCTGGATGTAGCTGTGCTGGACGCTCCTGCCCACGAGGCACTCGCAGGACAGCCCCCGCGCTGCTCCGTGGGGCTGCGGACCAGGCACAACAAGAGATGGAGCATGGGGCAAGGCTCCCTGCCCTAAAATACTGCTCCGAAATGCATGCAGAGTCTAGCACTGTTACAAATTACAGTAGCCTCACAGCACTTTATACTTGGTTTGTAAGTGACATGCAATGCACATAGACAAGCTACCAACGGGGAGGGAAAAAAGACTGTTTCCTGATTTTTCTGTAACAGTTGTTCTTCCTTTTGTCCCTGCACATCCACATGTGGCCACATGCACTTTCCTGCATTCTAATTCGAAGAGAAAAGTGAGCACAGTTTGCAAGGTTAGTAATTAAACAGTCACAATTAGGCTTGAAATCAGGAAAGACAAGTTCCTGCTTGCTATTTCTTCCTAGTTTTCCTTTAACTAAAACCAGAGGATGAGTGCTCATAATCCAGACATGCACAGAGGCACATCACAAGCAGGAATCACTGAGCAATAGCTCAATGTAGCATTTTAAGGTACAAATCTTCACAGCACAGTGTTGCTTTGTAGTTCTCCTTCTTTCCCAACCTCCTCCATTTGCAGACCAGTATTTACAGAGATTTGTATATGGCTGTGCATTTGCCATCCTCTTTTTGTTAGCAGCTGCTGATCCCACAAGCATGATGCTTAACATGTACCACCAAGTTTGGCACCAACCAGGTACCAACTGCCCTCAAGTATAGCAATTCATAGGATAACCTTGCAGTGTTTTCAGTCTCCTGCCCTTTAACACTGATGTAGATTTAGTCAAAAGGAGTCCCTTTTTTATGACCACAAGCAAAGGTTAACATAGGGGACTTTGCCAAAAAAAAAAAATACAATTAATGCAGTAGATGGAAGAGATGCAGAAGAATAGGTAACACATTTCAGATCCACAAGTTGCCCATATTGCTGGACTGTAGCAACCCTCTTACCAGGTACCTTGTGGATGAGACTGCAGTGCTTGTGCAAGAGGATAAATCAAATTCAGCACATGCAGCTGGGCTCATGCTGGGTCTATCACTAAATTAGATGTTACCCCTGCACACACCAAGTCTCCAGGGACCTGCTCTCAGGATCAGCCTAACTGCTGTACAATTTCTAAATATACAGCCCTGACTCATTTAGCAAATTAATAAAGAAGCAGCTGTTGCTATTAATAGATTATCATCCCAGGGATTTTGGGGGGGTTTTTTTCCTCTTCAGAGCATGCTCTTCCGTATCTCAAGTGAGGGGTCAAGAAAATTACACTGACATCCAGTACAGGGCTAGGTGAGGCACTGTGCATACCAATTCTAGCATTTGCAGTGGTTATGACTAATACGCAGCTTAGTTTGACAATCAGGATTTTCTGTTTACAACCATGAACACAGAATATTTTCAAAAAAGACGCTAATGAGGCAGAGAACATCCACTTTATTTTTTTGAGCAGGCATGAGGAAAAAAAATAAATCACGCACTACCATTTAGAGAAAGCTTGCTATCAGTACAGACGCTGGCAATTTAGATTTGTCCTGTCTGGTATAAACATTGAGGGAAGCTCTGATGTCTCACATCACACAGTATCATCTGCTCACCCATACGGTAGCTAATTGAGATAATTGCTGCATCTCTGATTTTACTCACCACTATTTCTAGACTTCAGATGAGAAACCCAGGTATAGCTCCATAAATTTCCACATTGTCATAGCTCATGGGATGCCTGTTTTAGAAACCCCAAATTTGCAGATGTACCCTTCCTAGTATAAAAAACAGAGAATTCCCCTGCTTGATGGTAGAAAGTACTTTAAGTAGAACTGTCTTCCTTTAAAAACCACTGCTACAGCCTTTTATTTTTAAAGGGAGAATATGCTGCATTTGGTAAAAAATAGTCAATATTTAGTCTTTTGAGGTTAAGTAGCTTCTGAACAGAGTATCAGAAAGTATAACCCTCTGCCACATCATAGCCAAGTTAAAATTGCCTTAGATTTTTTTTTATTTGCAAGATGTTTTACTCTGGTCTTATTCTCTGCTTCAGGAATATACCAGAGTTTCCCCACCTAGGTATGATTTTTTTCACAGGTGCTCAACTGTGACATGAGAAAAACTTCCTGAAATTCGATTCCTGTGGTCAGTTTGTGCCACAGCTCAGCACAGAGCTGGCCACCCTGAGCCCATGGTCCCCGGGGGACAGCATCCAAGCACTAGCTACAGCACCAAAATTCAAGGTCATTAGTATCCAAGGCACCACTTAAACTGCAGGGAGGGCATCCCTGCAGCAGCTGGTGGTCCTGGTTGCTGTCAGCGGGAAGGTGATAGCCCCCAGCAGGCTGGGCAATGCAGGACCACCGAGAGGTATCACACACTGCATCTTGCCAGAAGTTTAAAAAAAAAAAAAAATAAAGGGAGCAGGGTTTTGTTTCTGTAAGGGACTGCATACAAGAGGGTTTCATCTTTAAGTTGTGCTATAGATGCATCCTGACAATCCCTGACACTCTCACTATCAAACCATAACCATCTATGTAAACTAAAATTCTTCGAATTTTATGCTGTTATTCAAGTATACAGTACCTGCCTTGTTCCACGTAACCCAACATTCAAATTTTCTAGTACTTCAAGCATAATAGCATCCCATAAGATACAGCATTTATTAAACCCTCTGGGTACTTGGGAAGGGGTAAGTGGGGTTTGGGGTACAGAGGAAGGACCCCAACATGTATATCCAAATACCATGAAAATATTCCACAGTACCTTGAACTGCAGATACTCTGATAACCAGCACTCAGCAAAAGCTTCTCATCTCCACAGGGATAATATACTAGTTAAGATTTAGAATGGTCTACAAACAGCAATTACAGCTTGTTAGAGATATCACATAAATGCAGGTAACAAGGAGTGGCTTATGAGTATATACCAAAGTGATAAAAAAATAAATTTAAGTCTTGTCTCCCTTTACTTTCATTAATGTTTAAAACAGGAGCAGGCTGTAGCCCAGTATAGATTTTAATTCAAATCTGATTCTTCCCTTCCTTTCTCCAAACTGACTTACAAGCAGGAAGAGCACACACATGGCAGAGAATACATTACTAATAATAATTCTTAAAATAAATACCAGGATATCAGATCTTCAACTGCATGCAAAATTGATACACTGTGCCTGTCTTATTCCAAGCTCATGTTCTGAAACTATGCCTCTATTTGAATTGTAAGCAAAAGCTTTTATCAAAAGCCTTTGCAATTTTGTACCTTACTTCCCAAAGCACTCCTTTCGCAGTCTGTCAGATCGGGAAATACGACTTTGCTGGGGGAAGGAGCACAAAATCATCCCCATGACTCCCCTGCTGCTTGGAATAACCAACTATGGTCTTCAGCTGCAGCAGTAAGTGAAACAATATTTAAGAATCTGAAGATAATTAGGAATTCCAGCAATAATTGATACTCCTGGACAAGTGCAGTTGAGGCTGTGAGTGGACTCCAGAGGGAGGCTTTATCCTGTTCAGGATGGCACTGAAAGGCTGGTATGACCCAGCTGTTTGCCATCATGGTGAAGTTTAAGGTGACATTTACTACTTAGAGATTTTAAGCAGTTCAGGTGTCATGCAAGTAATAACTAATGAACAAGTCAAGCAATGGGTATCCTATACAGCCAATACCTTCCAAATGCCAATAAGGAAGTTATGATACCTTAAAGAAATGAGCATGTTTGCTACATTCATTAGCATAAAAATAAGAGTTGGTATAACTACACAGGATACTTTGAGGTTGGCGATATAATTTAAGGCATAAGCCAGATAAGGTAACAAACATAACGGGTAAAAATTATCAAGGAACTGAAATAATATTGGCACAGCTGGCCTAGTTTACATTTGAACTGTGCTGTCACAGCCCAAATTAGATATACCACTGCACACCAACAGTGTCCCACTCCTTTCAGGGAACAGACAGTTAAGGTGCATCAGTGAGGTATGAACATCTTGCAGCACAGAGAAGGGAAAAGCAAACGTGCCAGTGCTTGGATCTGCAAGAGCACATGGAACATCACTTGCGAGCTCTGCGCTAGAGAAGCTTCTCCAGGGACAGAGCTCTTCTCCCCACAGGAGTGTGGGGTGCTGTGCATGTTTCTGGTGTCTCATGAGACTTTTTAAATAGGAGGATGGGTGGCAAAAACAGAGCATTGCATGAAAGCCAAATGAAAGCAATTAACTATTTCTACAAAACCACAGAGCAGTTCTGGTTCTGTAGCCCAGAGCAGACCGCAGGATGCCTGCCAGTCTGTACCTTAACCACTCGGGAGCTATCAGTGACATCCAAATATTTCCTGTAACAATTCAGCACAAAACAACTATACGTGTACCACAACACAGGATTACTCTCCACTTTCACACTATCCAGCTAGGACAATATTGTTCAGGCTACCTGCCAGCAGTGCCCCGGCAAACATAATACAGAATTTAATTTCTGAGATGCAGCGCTGTTTGAGGAGCTCCCTGCAGCAGATGGGAGACCCACTCCTGGAAGGGCTGATGAAGACCTGTGGCACTGCTCTGCTGCACCGCAGGTTGAGAAGAGGAGATGAGAAACTTGCCCCAAGGACCACGGCAAAACCAGCTTGGCTTCGGCACATACAAAAAAGCAGCCTCTCACACAGAAAGCAGGGAACAGGAGAAGGAAAGCTAGCTGTCAATTTTCAATATTTAATAAGATGCTCTTGTAAAATACCCCAGTAGGTTGAAAAATCAGTCTGAGCTACTAGTTTGGATTACCTTGTAGAGACTGAGTAGAGTAGTACTGCTGGCTTCCCATCCGAATCTCCTGGCCGAGTTCACCTTCAAATCTGTACTCCAGGTTTATTTTGGATCCAGGTTGTTTATGTCTCTTTTCTGCTATGCTTACGCTGGAAACTCCCTTCACAGCCACTGCCGCTGGCAATGACTCACAGAGCTACATTTTTGAGAATTCCTTTCAAGAGAGGAGAGGTGACCCCAGATCACACCACCTGGTGCTTCATGGGCAACTCAAAGCCCTCCTGAGCCAGCACAGAGCTGCCCATGAAATCTGGTCACCTCTAAAATGTCCAACGTTAGCATGGAAGCAGCCTTGCTGAAGGCAGAGGCAAAACTTGCCCAAAAACATCACCCCGGAGTGGTGAGCTCTATATATTTAGGTACTTGGGTGTATATTCCATTCAGTAGGATTTAGTGCCATGATGGTTCAACCCTGGGAAGCTGCACCTTCTAGTTCCACAGAAGTCCCTGTGCAGCACCCAGAAGCTTCAAGAGCTTTCCAGCACCCTCTGAACCAGCCTATGAGAAGTTGCACAATGTAAAAGTGACAGCAGTACTCTCCAAAATTAACACGGACCCGGCAAGTTGCAGCTTTTCAGTTAAATACTAACATTGCCTTTTTTTAATTACGTTTTCTATTTTAGTTCATTCTACACCCACGGAATTTCAGACTGCATGCACAGGTTTACTAACTATTCTAATCAGGACTAAATATACTTCAGAAAACAAACCTCTTCTCAGGAACATCCCAGAAATTTGAGAGATGGAAGGCTGAGTATCAAGAAAACTTACACCATTGCTATGTTCGAGAGTTAATTTCTCATGCAGAAGGGCTGTATATTGCTATGGCCTCAAGACTTATTTTTCCTTTATAAATGCAAAGCACAACTGCAATAATTCTACCACAGACCATGAAGAAATCGATTTAGCAATCTGAACATAAATTAAGCAATGTTTTTGATTCAGTAAACTTGTTCCTATGTAGATCAGAACAAGCATTAGTGAAGGTCAGTGACCCATACCCAAGTATTTGCTTTGATGAAGTTCATAGGAATTTTAGATCTGAGCACACTTCAAATTATTTGACCTGTAAATTAACCCTTTACACATTTTTTAAAGCAATTTTAGTGAATTGCTAGGAGCTTTTCTATTTGATTCAATGTTTTAAACGCATGTTAATGGAATTACATATTAATGAAACCACGAATTTGGTAACTAACAACCTTCTCATGAATAAGGAGCTCCAAACTGAACAAAGCCCAATATCACTGGAAAAGGATTTCAAGTGATTTTTACTATTAAAAAGGTATTATGGCTAAACTATTTTCTGAAAGACAAAATAAACACTTTCTAAGAGAAAACAGCAGTTATCTCAATTTCACTGACCTACCTGAAAGCTATGTTGAAGGCTTCCAGATTCATCTTGGTGTTTGGTGCCACACTGTATAAACGTTATTTCTTGTGGAACAAGCCTTCTGTACAGTTACTTTTTAAAAAAAATCTGCATTATAACTTACATCCCTTGAAGCTATTTTAACTGCATTCTTCATACATTAAAAATTTTAATATTCACACCTGTTAAATTCTGTGCAAATCTGAACAAATACATTTCTAGCTTAGAACCTTTCACCTCAAGCAAGATCAAGTAATTGGTACAATAACTTCATGGGTTTTAAAGGAAGATCAAATGAATTAATGTCTTTCAAGTACTATAATAGTTCTACAATTTATGTTAAAGTAAATCATTTGAGTAATGAATTTAATTCCTCAGAGTAACTCTTTCAAAAAAACCACTAATATGCATTAGTGAAGAATGAGGGTTTTTTTAAAATGCAAAAGCATGCAAAATATTTAAGTATTTTTAATAATAAAGCAGAAGTGATCTGAGACAATACAAAAACCTGTTTAAGAGAGTGCCAGTGTACTACTCGAGTCTACACAGCAACAAAATAACAGCGGACATGTGGAAGGGAACTGTTTTTCTTCACTTTTACAGAACAGAGGATGGACACCTCAAGGAAAAAGTACACCTGAGACAGAACTTGCAACTGCAGAATCTCCAACTCCACTGAAATGATCTGAGTGCTGATAAGTAGCAAAAGGCAGCTTTTTAATTGGCTTAAACTGCTTTATTGAAATAATGCACACAACTGTGGGTACTTGTAGGTGGGATGCAACTGGGAGAAATGGGATTCTCCAACTAGAACAAAATCCTGAGGCTTAAATATAAAATCCAATTGCAGCATGAATCCATTAAGGGGTCATCATTAGCCTGGCAGTGACTAATGTGTCTGCCAGTACATAAGTGTTCTAGGCAATGGCAGTTAAAAAAATAGCAGTCTTCCCTTCCCTTGCCTCCCCCACCATCTCCCACTTTCAGACATTTGAGTAATCATTTAGCAAACCTATGATAATCAGGAACTAATTAAATAACTGAAATTGTTTCAGCATTCATCATTTTCTTTTCATGAAAGTCACATTTCTAGATTTTTATGGCCTCATTCGCATGCCTCAGATCCAGACATTGTGCAGCAAGCCACATGGTGAGCTCTGGTCCAGAAAGCCACTGTCCCTGGTGGGACAGCCTGTACCGGACACCTATCAGAACGGGGACCTCAATCCACTGCAACGAAAGCCAACGCTGTCACCTTCAGCACTGAAAAGAGGTTCAGTTGCTTCTCCACTCCCACAAGCCCAGGGACTGAATGCTGAAGAGGGCATTACTGTCCTGCATTAATGCACCACGAGTCCCACCTCCCACCGAGCCAGGCAGTAGGGGTCCTCTCCAGTGGATGAAGATCACCATCCCTCGCTATGGCCACCGTGCTCCCATGGTCCCTCTCTGATTACTTTGCGCTTTGCAGGGTTTCGACATCAGAAAGTCAGGAGGGAAATGCTCTGGGCAGTAACTTTGCTGGTTCTCTTGGAACCACCTACGGCTCAGTTTTCCTTTTTTTAAGCAGCAAAAGGACTTTTTTCAGGTTTCACCTGAAGGTCCAGTGACCCAAATGAAGAGCCAGGACAAAGTTTGCTCATTAAATTTAGTTTAATTGGTCCCAGCAGCCCCAGCTGTAAAGAATTTGGGGCAAAGACAGCATCTCCACAATGGCCAGATGCACAATTTCCCTCCCAGAGCAATGGCAGCATACTCAAGAAGTGTAAGAGCTTCTGCTTCACTGTTTCTTCACTGACCTCCTCAGCAGGTGTTTAATACAAATATACATGGGTAAGCCCTCACTTGTTTTCTGTTTGCACAGTATGCAGAGCCTGAACACAGCACAAAAATAAAAAGACAAGAGTTGCAGCTGCAGCTGGTGTACAGTACCTCTTGATGCAACCTCCCCGCATCCGAATACAGCCTCCTGCTCCTGTCCACGTCCATCCATCCCCTCGTGACAGATGGGAAAACCCCAAGCAATACGAGAGATAACCAAAAGCTTCTTGATTTCATCGTTTCACGTCTGTTGAAAACAAGAGAACACTCATAAAACAATCATCTCGCAACAAAACCCAGCTCAGATTCAATAACACGGTGGAAGCTTCAGCTGACGGCACCCATCCACACTCGGTCAGTGTCGATGGAGCTTTGCAGACTCCCACAGCACATGCAGCAAAACATCAATTTTCCTGTTTTGCACCCATCAATGTACTGGCAATGAATTCCCACATTATAGCAGTTTTGCAAAACATTTACCCCAAAACTATCCTCCACAGGACTTGCTGTTCCCAGTCTGTTCCCACACAGCACCTGCAGAACTGGAGCCCTGGGATTTCTAAATCTAACTACTGCATCCAAAAGCAGACCACATCAAAACACGACATTATGGTACTGTGGAAGCCAAAGGGTGACTTTATCCCATCTCCAGAACCCCTAGCAGCACACGGTCACTCATAGCCAGGGACTCACACTTGCACCCTCAGCAGAGCTTCAGGAAAGCCCCAGACACCCGCATTCGGGGTCGGTATTGGGACCAGTGCTGTTTAACATCTTCATCGGCAACATGGACAGCGGGATTGAGTGTACCCTCAGCAAGTTTGCCAACACCACCAAGCTGTGTGGTGCCACTGACACACTGAAGGGAAGAGATGCCATCCAGAGGGACCGTGACAGGCTTGAGAGGTGGGCCGGTGCAAACCTCATGAAGTTCAAAAAGGCCAAGCGCAAGGTCCTGCCCGTGGGTTGGGGCAATCCCAAGCCCAAATACAGGCTGGGCGGAGAATGGATTGAGAGCAGCCCCAAGGAGAAGGACTTGGGTTGTTGGTTGAGGAGAAGCTCAACAAGACCCACCAATGTGCTTTTGCAGCCCAGAAAGCCAACCGTACCCTGGGCTGCATCAGAAGAAGCGTGACCAGCAGGTCGAGGGAGGGGATTCTCCCCCTCTAGTAGACCCCACCTGCAGTACTGCGTCCAGCTCTGGGGCCCCAACATCAGCAGGACATGGACCTGTTGGAGCGAGTCCAGAGGAGGGCCACAAAAACGATCAGAGGGCTGGAGCACCTCTGCTATGAGGACAGGCTCAGAGAGTTGGGGTGGTTCAGCCTGGAGAAGAGAAGGCTCCGGGGAGACCTTATGGCAGCCGGCCAGTGCCTAAAGGGGACCTACGGGAAAGCTGGAGAGGGACTTTGTACCAGGGCATGTAGTGATGGGACCAGGGGTAATGGATTTAAACTGAAAGAGGGTCAATTTAGATCAGATGTAAGGAAGAAGTTCTTCACTGTGAGGGTGGTGAGGCACTGGCACAGGTTGCCCAGAGAGGCTGTGGATGCCCCATCCCTGGAAGTGTTCAAGGTTGGATGGGGCTTTGAGCAACCTGGTCTGGGGGAAGGTGTCCCTGCCCACGGCAGGGGGGCTGGAACTAGGTGATCTTCAAGGTCCCTTCCAACCCAAACCATTCTATGATTCTATGGTTCCCTTGGACCACTGGAGGCTTCCAGCAATGTGACAGAAAATATCATTATTATTCCCCTCTGATTCAGAGGATGACACTGCCTCGAGCAGATACAGCCACTGCCACCCCCTTAGGCTACGATCAGGTTTGCAGGGCCAGCCAGCCAGGGTCTGAGAGCTGATACCCAAAACCCAGGAACAGTCACTCTTCCCCCAGATGGTCACCAAACCCACTAAAACTTGCAAGACCTGAAACAAATTCTGTGCTGGCTTCTCCAACCACGATGTAGGTAAGCCCCACCTGGGGCTGCAACTTCTCCACTCATTTGCCTCTGTCCCAAACGGAGACATTTCCAATCCCTCCCAGACTCACCCTACTCAACAGCAGCACCATCTCCCTGGCAGTGCCCCACCACAGCCCCACATCAGCTGCAGGGGACTGGGAAGATGCAAGCAAGGATTTCCACCACAATTGCATCCTCTTTGACCAGGAGTTCTTGTCTTGTGTGTGGTTTTTTTTTTTTTTTAATTAATTTGGAAATAAAACCAATGCAGTTACTCAAAGTGTTGTCAGATGGAACTACCATGTGTTTCATACATGCATAACCCTGCGCTGGTGCCCTGGAAGCTCAGCCAGGAGAGGTCTGTACTTCATCTGAACTTTTGGGGGAGCAGGACACCAGATTGTGTCATTACTTTTCACAATAAAAATACCAAAGGAGTCTTCAGGCGTGGTACCATTTCCATAGTAGCTGAGGGAAGTGTTGACCTTTCACGGCAGCTGCAGAAGATGCTAACGCGGACCCGTAACGAAGCATAATGACCACTTAATGAGGCAAGCGATGGCATTTCTATAGCATGCAAGTGACAGGCTGCTGCTTGGTTTGAGCAATATACATTAACAAGGCAAGTTACCTGCTAATGGCAAAATTAAGCCTAGCTGAATTAAGTCACCATGACATCCCTTGTCTTGACAGGACTCATTTTACAGTGTTTTCATGCCATGTATTTGCTGCAGGTACACCCAAGCCTTGGCACATCGCTATTAATTTTGGAGCCACGACCATTTACACCAGCACTGACTCGGTTTCAGGTATTCTGTCTGCCCAAAGACACACTGTCAATAGAACGAGCACAGCCTACAGCCGCCACACACCGCGCACCCATGGAGTTCAGGCATTCCTTTTTCTCAGCACTAATGTAAACACCCTGAATTGAGAGCACTCAGGATGAAATCAAAATTTATTAGGCTTTCTAAATTCCAATTAGAAACCTCAGATGTAACGTTACTGGGGCTACAAATAAATGTTTAATAAACCAAAGTCACTATATCAATAAGCGACAAGTACATTGTTACATTACGAATTGCTCTTGCACAGCAATACTGTTTCTCACATTTTTAATAGAGGTATTTTGTATGCTCAGTTGATACCATCACAGCAAATACAACTATTTCACTTTGCAGTTCTAGAGACCTCTGACTCATATGCTGCTTGAAATTACAATCCTAGAGCAAAACAGGGTACTAGCTAGCTTAATGTATATTTAGTAAATAACTAACTGCTAGAAAACATGATGGTGTTTGGATTAGGATGCCTATAACACTGATGAAAGTGAAAAGGCAGCCTCTACCTGCTAGAAACTCCGGTTGTTTTATAAATGGAATTTGTAGAACATCTTTCTCTAGAGTCAGTTTAGAAATTACTTATTTTTATTGCATACTGACTGACAGTACACTAATTGCTCTCACTCATAGTAAGAGGAGGACACACTAATATACATTATGTATCTGAATAGCCTAAGCCAAGCAACAAATATGCACCATAAATATCAGGTGAGGGTTAACTCTGAAATCATACAGCGTTTTCATGTCACTTGGCATCCTGAACCACAGCTCAGCACCGCCTTACCCTGAGCTAAGTGGAAGGCTCCTTGCAGAATCTGGTCTGCAGTTGCATCATGCAATACAGCTACCGGATTGCTGTCTAAAGTTCCCTGAAGTCAACAGAAAAATTCAAATCGATTGAATAGATCCAGACCACCACTGTAAACTCAGACAAGTTTTACTACCAATTTCCTTTCCTTACTTGAAAGAGGGACAGATTTGCAGGATGTGAGCCTGTATGGACATCACTACCCAGGTAGATCAAAGCTTGCATACGGAAATGTCTGCATAAAACAAGCAGTTGTACTCAAAAGAAAAAAATAAATGAACATTTGTGGCTGAACACTAGAAGCCTCTCAAGAGCTGAGGGTGGAGGGGGGAGTCTATCACACACCTGCTCTTGGCAATGCATGTGAGCAGAGAGACAGATTTTAATCTACTACGTAATGCAGAAATTAGTAATTGTAATGCAGATGCTAGAATTAAACCAGACTATTTTAAAGTAAATAAAGTTGAGCATCACACCCAATTGTGACACATTTCCTTTGGTTTCAGGAGAATTACTTCCACAGCAATTTTGGCTCTTATGTTAAAGAAGATACTATGCAAAGCCTAGAAGTTTACCTAAAGGTTGCAGTTTCTTCCTCTGAGCTAGAACAGCATTACAGCCTTCCTTGCAGCTGGCCTTGCTTTGAAATACTACCACAAGCACAGCAGGACCATGCTACGCACCATTACGCGAAGAAGCTCAAACACGATGGCTCGCTTGCGCAAGCGGTGCCCAGCCTGGCAGGACCGTGCACCGTGGCCAAGCCCTGCAGGTGCTGTTGTAAGACCGGCAATTGCAGAACGCCCATCCCGAGCTCGGATGGGTTTGTGCAGATACCAACACCCAGGGAGAGTCTCAACTCGCAAGAAAATTGGTGCAACGCCTCTGAACGAAGAGGAATAACAGCAAGCAGATGCAAGCCAAAGATACAATCACAGGTTTTAGGGTACAGGTTTTAGAGCTGCTCAAGCAAAAAGGGTCACCTTGAAAAAGGAAGAGAACTAGTCACACTGGCCATCTGAGTGGAGAACACCACAGATTGTTTAAAGCATTTCTGTGTCATGGAATATGAGCTGTCAAACAGCTAGATTGCTGCAGAGATCCCACAATTTCTTTCTCCACAACACAGAAGCTTTAAGAATTCAAATATGGTGACTGTAACAAGATTAAAGAATTTTCCAAAAGCAGCTATTGGCTTTGTTTTCAGGGCTACTTAAATTGTGGCGCTTTTTTTTTAATAGTATTGAGAAATTAAGAGTTCAAAATAGCTTTTAATGATTTCTAACATGCTTCATGTTATAAAGAAAGAGGTTAAACTTAATTACCTGAAGTTATGACTGTTGCTATAGCAAAAGGAAAGCACTTGGACTAAACCATTACCTCTATATAAATTGGCTCTATTAACACCAGATAAGAATCTGGTCCTCAGTTCCTCTGCCATCAACTGCTCCAATTGCTTCAGCCTTATCTAAACAGCATTTCTATGGCCTGCAAAATAATTTTGACGTCCATAATTTCTCAGTGAGCGCTACAAGCGCTACAAAATTAAGGAGAAAATCCGTTCTAAGATAACCTTTCAACAAGACATAATGAAGCCAAATAACAATTTCAGTCAGCTATCGGCAGTATCTTAGATAAATACTTAAAGTTTTGATGCATTAAGAACTCATTGGAATCAGCTACAATGTTTAAGTACAAACCAGACGTTCCATTCGAGCAAAAGCATACTTAAGGATATTTCATTTGATCTGTAAATTCTCCAAGACACTTCGATGCTCCCAGAAGAAATCTGGGGGACATCAATCCAGCAGGGATGAAGCGCTGCCAAGAAGCTCCTAAACCTCACAGGTATTTAACCTTTGTTTTCGAGGCCGCCTCCGTGACACTTTGTTACGTTTCAATCACAGGCTTGCTCTGAGGTTACGCTCAGAGAAATCCCCTACCATCCCCTCCATCACCCTCCAGCTGGGCACCCAGCGCTCAGCACCACCGGAAAGCCATTTATTCCCACCAGGCAGAAGCATTTTAGACAAGTTGGGAAGGGAGCCCTGTATCTCTCATAAATAAAAAATTAAAAAAAAAAAAAACCCATCACTCTCTGCTTGCCGGCTACAAACTCAAGCCGCTGGCCGCCGACGGAGGCACGGGGGGCTGCGTTAGCAGCGGGCAGGCAGCGGGCCCCGACGGGCGCTCCGCGGGGACGGCCGCCGGCACCACGGCGCCACCTAGGGGCCGCGGAGGGAAAACGCCGGCCCCACTCGCGACCGCGGCGGGACGCGCCGCCCGACCCCGCGCCCCACCGACGGCGGCAGCCCCGCAACTTCGGCACGGGGAGCTGGGGGGGGGGGGGAGAAGAACCGCTGCCTCCCCCTCCGCGCCCGAGGGGAGGGAGCCGCGTCCATCCCACGGGCGGCATCTCCACCTCTTGCTCCCCACGCTGTGGAACGCGGGCTGGGGAGGGGGCGACACCCTCCAAGGCCGTCCCACCCCCGCCGGCTCCCAACCCCGCTGCGGCCGCCCACCTGTTACCGCGCCCAGCCCGCTGGCGCGGAGCGGGCGGACGGGGATCCGCGTGGGGCGGCGGCATGCGAAGGCTGGCCGGCCCCGAGCGCACCCCGCGGAGCGGACGGCGGAGGGAAGCGGCGGGGCTCCGGCGGCCGCTCTCCCCTCGGCCCGGGCGGGGACGGCAGCGCTCCGGCGGGCGCGCAGAGACGGAGGAGGTTGGCGGCGGGGGAGGGGGGGGGGAAGCGGCGCGGAGCGCAGCGGAACCCCCGCGGTACGGGGCGGGCGGTGCCGCGCACCCCGGGCGGGCAGCCCGCTGCGGGGCGCTCCGCCGCGGCACTCACCTTGGGGAAGCGGAACGACTCGGCGAAAGGGGGCGGCGGCCGAGGTCGGCGGTACCGGGACGGGAACGGCGACGACCGAGTACGCGGCGCGGGCCGGGCCGGCCCTATTTCAGCTCTCTGGGCCGGAGCCGCCTGACGTCACCGCGGCATTTGCATATTCCACCCAATCGCCGGCACCTGTGCGGGGACGGCGGGACCGCCCCCTCGGGGCACGCGGGGCCGGGGGGGGGAACCCCCGTCGGGGGGCGATGCGGGGGGGGGGGGGGGGGGCGAAAGCGGGGGGCTTTTGGTGGGCCAGAAACACGGGGGGACCCCCCCGGTGGCAGCCCCCGTGGCTGGGAGAGCCGCTGGGGGGGTAATGCGGGAGCCAGGCTGGTCTGGGGGTGGGCGAAAGGAGACGGTGGACCCCCTTGGGATGTGTCGGTAAAACGGGGGGGGGGGGGGGCGTACCGGCTTTTCCCCGGTGGGACTCGGTAACCGGGCAGGAGGTTGCGCGGCACAACGTAGAAGCAGGTTGTTTGGTGAAGCGCTCCTTCTGTTTCCACATCCCCGTGGTTATACGGAAAGGCAAACATTGAAATTCATTCATTCTCCCTCTTCGCCATCAGAAAAAAAAAAAAAAATCAATAAAGGCATTTCTCATTTATTTTTTAAAAGGGGTTGGGTGTTTACAGGAGAGGAAGGCACGACGGGACTGCAGAAGCAAAGGGGATTTAAGGTGTTCAGCTTCGAAGGCTGCAAGGAGGGTAAGGCGTGAACTGGACGCATCACAAAGGCGACGTAACGCCCACAATTAACGACGGAAGGAGATGAGCGCTCTGAGAGACCTGATAAAACATGCCAAGTTTTGTGTTTCTTCCTATAAAGCAACTTACAGCCGGACCCTGCTGAATTAAATTGGATTTGTCATCGGCTTCGGCGTGAAAAGGACGGGACCCCCCAGTTCAGATGGTTAAAAAGACACAGGCTACTCTTGGAAACTAGGTCTAGTCCAGAAGAAAATCTGCTTATTAAAAAAGTCATTCCACAAAATTAAGCGCGAGGTCGCAGAAGAGGCTATTTCATGGGAGTAAGCTATTTTTTATTTTCTTGGCAGGAAATACCAAGTGATCAGACAGGTTGGTTTTCCGGAATTTTTCACACCTTTAGTTCCGGCCTGTTAAATGCAGCACCTCTGAAATATTTTCAGTGTTTACAAAAAAATGGAGCTTATTCTACCCAAACCGTGCACAAGGGCTTGTAGGGACTCTTGGTTTTTTCTGGTTTCCTTCTCTGGGAAGGAAATGATCTGAAATTGCTGATTTTGGGTTTGGATTAAAAAAGAAATCACAAATATAATAAAACGAGGAGTATCCACTGTGAATTGTGCATGGGCAATATAAAGGAGGTCTTTGCAGAGCGTCCTAAAAGAAGAAATGAGTGCATATTTCGCAGTTGGCCTATAGGTTTAAGAGGTCTGAGGTTTTTGAAAAATAAAGCTGAAATCTAATCAGAGACAAATACGTTATCTTTAGTGAGATCTTTTTCTCTTTCCTGAGGGGAAAAAAAAATCAGGAATAATATCAGTGGAGACAACTCTTCCCCATTTCCTGAAGGGAAGCAAGAAAAGCCTTCCCGCTTACCAACATCATTTATTCTATGAAAATATGTCTGTGCTGTCAATGTGAAGTATTTAGTAATCTCTCCGTATCTCCTAAAGACGGACGTAAACGCGAGATGCATTAGCAGACATCTGAAGTACCCGCGCAGCCCCTATTTATTTATATCCACACGCGCTGGAGGACACAGAGGAGGGAGGCAATCGCGTTTCTTCACCACCAACAGCTTGCCTGGGCGATCCTTGCCACCACGCGTTTGTAGCAGGAGGCACATTTTGCTCATTTTTACATCGTCTGATGCGGTTTTAAACGCGCAGGCTGGAGCCGCCGGGTTTCTGTGTGACCCCGGTGGCCGAGGCGAGTGGGAGAGCGTGGCGTGGCAGTGCCGTGAGACGTGAAGTGGACGCCGTCCCGGACCCCCGGCGAGGGGCCGCCGGGTCTCACCCACCTCCTGCCGCCGGCAGCGCTGGTCCCTGCTCGTTCCATGCCTGTGCCTGAACCTGAGCATCTCGCTCTCGACAGCTAGATAAGGAGCGTACTCACCCTGCGCGGTGGGTGCGTTGGGCAATTCGGCTCACGTAAAGCGTCCGTCTGCCCTTCCATCAATTTTCGGGTGCCGAAGGTGACCGTGTTCCTAGCCCAGGTATCTCGGGATGCCCAGATTTCTCTGTCCCACCGCTGGCACAGTGAGGTACCAACAGTCATTTTTAGCGTCTTCTCTTGCACACTTGGGTCCTAGGCAATTCTCTGATATTTTGGTTCAAAGTCTTTTGAAGTTTCCCAACCTTTTGTAAATACAATTTATAACAAGCGACTGGCAGGCACCCCTCCTTGCACCCTCATCCTCCGGCCAGCTCCATCCCCCTCCTTTTCAAACACTTTCAATCTATCCTGAGACCTTTTAAAAGCCCCGTGGAATCCTGGCTGCATCCCAAGGGGCGTTTTTGAAAGGATGCTGTGGGAGCTTTGCTGGGGAGGGGGGAGTCTGCTGTCCCCCTGCGCTGGTTCACCTGCCCGCAAAGGCTGGGCAAAGCAAACAGCTCTCTTCTAGAACGGGAGAAATAAACTGCTGCTTGCTCCAGAGCGAGCTGGCAATGAAAAACTGATAAATTCCTCATCTTCAGGGCTGGGTGAGTTTGAAGTAAAATAATTGTTGCTTTCCTTTGAACAGGGAATTGGAGAGGCCCAATAAACAGTGACTGGAGTTAGAAGGAAAAGAAAAATGGATTATTTTAAAGACAGGCTTGGGGGGGGGGGGGGAGATTCCTATGCAGAGAAAGGGGAAAAACAAGTTTGTAATTTTTAAATTTTTTTTTTTCTTAAAATACAGGATAACCAGTTCACTGAAGTGAGAATTAAGCATCCTCCCCTCCACTCGGTTTAAAAAAAAAAAAAAAAAAAAATTCAAAACCAGAAAACAAGCAAGCAAGTAAAAGCACTCTGGAAGTTTAGGGGAGTTGAAGCTGCAAGTGACAGTATGTTTAATATAATGTGGACAAATCTGAGGACTGTGAAGAAGGAGAGACCTGGGCCAGTCCTGGTCTCACGTACTTTGGTGAGAGGAGCTGGAAATGTGCAACCTGTTGTCAGCTTTGACTGATGTGACTTCAGGAATTTGATGAGAAATTTTAAACAACAGATTGGCGAGGCAGAGCTCCGTGTCACTGAAGATACGATAGCATTCAAGGGTGACCACGGCAGTTAGTTTAAGTGAAAGAGTTTTGAAGAACAGATGGTCTTCTCTTATTGGGCTTTTTTTTTTAATTAAAAAAAAAAAGAAGCCACAACAGAGCAATGCACATAGCCAAGACTCCCTGATTTCCACCAGCAAAGGAATTAATGGATAACCATCTGAGCCATCTGAAGTACTTCCAAAATCTAGGAAATGATGTTCAGAAGAGAAAGATAAGGTTTCCTCTCTGAAAATTCAAACTTTGAATGACAGCAAATCACCCACCTACCCCCCTTGTCCAGTCTTGCTAGCTAAATGCAGTAATTAAACATGAGTTTTTAAAAGAACATTGTATTCACTGGAAACAAGAAGCTGAGGAGGTAATAGGACAACAAGATTCATGCTCATCACTTCTAGTTATTTGAACCAAAAGCCTAAATCAGACCTGATTAAAATAGGGACTCAAAACCAGATTCAACCAAAACTAGAGATATTAAACAAATACAAATGTGACAAGAGTCACGATTCAATTATTAGGAGTCCATCTTTTAATTGCTCATTAAGATGACAGTGTGTATCTTTGTCTACATACATTTAGCAAAGCCTTTTTACTCTGACAGCGCATAAAATTATCCATGCCAACTGTATATCTCTTACTTTTTATGTCAACTTTAGAGTTGCCAGTTTTTCATTATCCTCTTGGTCACAAATTAATAAGGAGGAACAAATTTAATAGCAGCCTCAAACCCTCAGAGATTATGTCAGCCTTGTGTATCTGTGCCAGTTAAATTACCATTTACTTCTACTTAAATTTAATGTGGTCATCTTCATACAAACACACACATATTTAAAGCCTGCTCTCAGCGTACAGCATTAGCACACCGAGAGGCTGCTCTGAAAAGCTGACATGGAGCTCAGACTTGAACTTTTCTAACCGCAACACTCCATTCAAGATGCAGCAAATGGAGAGGGCCAAGGTCAAGAGCTGCAGACACGCAGGAGTTTTCTGCGGGTGCCATTCTCCCACGTCTTTACCAGCTGGGATGTCTATGGACGAGCCTCCGCAGCAGTGGCACGTCCTTCGGGTGGTCAAAATGGGTCGAGGCCCACATCTAGGTAGTTGCTGCCCTTGGTGACCCGTCCTTCTCCGTCTTCATCATGTTTTAGTAAATGATTGCTCTGTTCGGTAAGTGCCTGCAAATGCTGGATGCTGGATGGCAGCGCTTCAGCCCTGCCTTTGTAGCTGTAAGCCCCAAATAATAAAAAAATAAATTGTAAAAGATGTTTTATACCAAAGGAAATACTAAATGTAGAAACAGTGGTTTGATTCATTTCACAGCTGTAGTCTTTTTTGATTTGTTCGTAATTTTCTACACTACTGCTTCCAATTTGATACTGTCTGGGCCTCGGATGACAATGAGAATGGGATAACAGATGATGAGCTCAAAATACTGAACACAATCATACTCGCCCTACGTGTACCCACAATCAATATGTCACTTTGAGGAAGGAACCATCAGCCACTGGGCAAAGTTTGGAATATAAAATGTCACAGGAACTCAAGGCACATTTCTTATTTCTTAGGAGTTGTCAGAGCAGCTGGCTTGTTGCTGTGTAGGGGATATGCGGAGGGTTCAAATAAATAGCCCCAGGTACCTGAATTAAAATAGACGTGGCGACTTTCAGCAGCTCCCTCCATCTCCATTGCTCTGGGAAACCAGATGTGCAAGGCCGACTGTAGGGCTAACGGCGGGACCGGCGTGAATGGGTCCCATGGCCATTGACCGAACTTGCGGCTTTGGGAATGGCACCTGTTTTCCTCAATTTACCCATCTCTGGATATATTGTTGGTCTCTTCTCCCAGCTGCACAGGAGAGATCATCAAAGCCAGTGGACAGTGTTTATCTGAAGACGAGAAAGCACTTTGATCCATGGGCACGGATAATAATAAGGTGTTTAGATTTTACCCCAAGCTCCTCGGCTATTTGCACGTACAGTGGAGTCATAGGAAAGTCTTGGTGCACATTCTGGAGCATATGGCGATTCTTTCTTTCAAGCTTGTTTTCAAGAGGAAGTTTAAAGTGAGGAGCTTTAGCAGAGCTGTTATGACGCAGGCTGCACAGCAGAGAAGTAGGCAGTCGGTCAGAGGTACGGGACTCCTAATCCACGTCGTCAAAACTCCCCGTGTCAGAGAGAAAGAGGCAGACGAATGGAACAGGTGACGATGAAAAAATATGCACCAAAGCAGAAGAAAAACCAGCAAGAAATGTGAGCCTGCCTCATCTGAAACATTTGAAAAAGTTTTCTAAAGCATCTTGGTGTTTTATCTCATCGCTTAATAGGTTTTACTTTACGCCTGTGCATATCTACGCTGTATATCAAGTTCAAGAAATACATATGAGCAAGGGTGAATTGGCTACAGATTCCTTAAATTGCCTCTGCAGACAGATGGCCAGCAAGCAGGCTGGGAGGGAGAGTACAAGCAAGGAGGATGTCGTTCTTCAAGAAAAATTAAGAAATGTAAATGACACCATCAGTGCTAAGAAAGACAAACCCCTGCAAAGCATGCGCCAGGCTCACTTCAAACAGCAATTAAATGATTTAGAACAAGACTCTGATCATTTACAATTTTTAAAGGTGAAAGGTGTGATTTTGGTAATACCTTAAAATTAAAAGGCCAGCCACTCCATCTTTAAAATGATGGTTTCTCTCCTGGAAGACTTATCTCATTGTCAGTCCATTACCAGCCAGCCAGAACCCATCCATACAAAAATAATTGGCTATTGATATACGGTAATGCTGAAAAGTTATTCTTATTTTTGTTCGTTGCTACAGAAAGATGTCCTCTCTAGCCTACACTTTCAATCATTATAAATGCTACTGTGAAAAACTAAAAACACTTTTCTGAGATAGATTAAGATCTACTTCACAAATAAATGTATTTTATCACTAAGAGAAGAGGCAAATGTCACCGATACTGAGTGTTTTATACACAGTAGAGACCACTTACGCTGGAATTTTCCCCTCATGGTGAATTAATGTCACTGGCTATGCACGGTCCCCTCCGCACGAGCAGGCTCCAATGCCAGGTTTATACCTGCTGGACACACGTGAAGAATTGTCTCTGAACCACCACAGCAGCCCCTCCTTTTCCCTTGCCTGTCGTGAGCTAGAAGAGGGTAAAAAGGATGGTTTACCTTGAAAAAGGATGGTTTACCGGAGAGGGGCAGGGACCGCTGCTCTCCACGGGGACCGAGGTCCCATCTTCCCTTTTGCTCAGAAAAGGGTCGCATCCTGCACACGGCTGCAGCGCTTGGGTCCCGGAGGAACCGGCAGCCTGGGAACAGCAAAACCCACCACCACCACCAGCCGTCAGGCCCCGTAAAATGTTATTTGTGCGCAGGCTGGGAAGTTTGCACTCCGGCTGTTAAAGCCGTGACGAGCCGGTGGCAGATGCTGCACTTGCCAGCTAAGCACCCCTCAAGAATAGCTAATAAAACCGGAGGACATTAGGCTTCGTAATGCTGTATTTTAAAGATAAAGAGTCTCTGGTTGGAATCGTGGTAAGATTTTTACTTTCTTGCAGACAGCTCTTTGGCTGCGCTGTAACACAATCTTGAGCTGAACTAAAACAACTGGTTATAAAATCCTGGCTGGGACAACACGCAGGGAGATGTACACGGCAGAACGGAGAAAGCGGGGAAATAATGGAGCTTGACAGAGAATTTTTGGGACCATAGTTTGAGGCAGTAGTCGAAATTTCTCATGCTTAAGGCTCAAACACACACCAATACAAAAGCAAGGTGTTGAATGGCTTCAACAAATCTGTCTTAGGACCTTGTGTAGGCATTGATTTTTGGTTGTTTTGCCTTATTTATGGCTGTTCACTTGTAGCAGTTGTTGATAAAATGTTTAAAGAAGTAAGAATTTAATTTTACATTTGTTTCGGCTGCTTATAGAATTATTTATCCTTCTATATTTTTCTTGTTTAGACAAATTTCTACTGTCACTCTTTGCAACACAAACAGTTTTGGTTGCTTTTGTGTTGCTATTAGAAGCATATCACTCTTAGTAATTGCTTGTCCTGGTTTTGGCTGGGATAGAGTTAATTTTCTTTCTAGTAGCTGGTATAGTGTTATGTCCTGGATTCAGTATGAGAAGAACGTTGATAACACACTGATGGTTTCGGTTGTTGCTCAGTAGTGTTTATATTGAGTCAAGGATTTTTCAGTTTCTCCTGCCCAGCCAGCAAGAAGGCTGGAGGGGCACAAGGAGTTGGGAGGGGACAGAGCTGGGACAGCTGACCCAAACTGGCCAAAGGGGTATTCCGTACCATGGGACGACATGCCCAGTATATAAACTGGGGGGAGTTGGCCAGAGGGATGGATAGCTGCTCAGGAGCTGACTGGGCATCGGTTGGCGCGTGGTGAGCAATTGCATTGTGCATCACTTGTTTTGGATATACCAATTCTTTCATTATTATTATTGTCATTTTATAATTGCTATTATCATTATTATTATTTTCTTCTTTTCTGTCCTATTAAACTGTCTTTATCTCAGCCCATGAGTTTTACTTTTTTTCGATTCTCTCCCCCATCCCCCTGGGTGGGGGGAAGTGAGCGAGCGGCTGCGTGTTGCTGAGTTGCCAGCTGGGGTTAAATCATGACATTACTATACTGAGTCTCTGTTATCCCTTTAGCAACAGTCTCTCCTGCAGTAAAAGGAAATGTATTTTTTCTCTTGTCTCTTATTGTCCAGAATTACTCTTGGATATTACAGTCGTCAATGTTTAGTATTAAATCATTTCCCTGCCAATTCATTGTAATCAAATCTTCCACAAAGTCAATAGCAATAACATTTTTATAAGGCATTGTCTCTCTCTAGCTATTAGGTGCTTTCAGATCTTTGAATTTTCCATTCTGAAAATAATAGATAGTGACCTGGAAGAAAACATAAAATCTGTGAAAGTCACACGAGCAACCATGTAATTGCTCATACTGACCAAACCTTTGGGTCAGAGCTTTGACTAGTTCAGACAGGTTACTCAATCATATGAGTGACTTTTATTTTCTGTAGAAAAAAATGCAAAATAAATAAATGAGCTACCAGGCCCACTGGAACCAGTAACAATATTTCTATCGCATTTAATGGGACCAGATGTTGGCTTTGCAGAGTTATGTGTGGTGTTACACCGGGTACAGCTGTGCCGCAATGCAAATATGCCCCTACAACTCACAGGGAGGCACCTGAGCTGGTTTAAAGGAGGCACCGACAGCCACAGCACTGCAGAACAGAGCGGGGGGCTGCAAAACCCACCCCAGCCCCGAGTATTTCCTTGCACTGTGAACCTGAGCGTAGCTGTGTGCTGTCACACCCACAGTGCCATTAGCACCCGCGGTGTCGCGGGGACGCCCGTGCAAGCTCAGCTGAGGATGCTGCAGAGTCCCACGTGCCTCCTGGATGCACCACCCGAAGCAGCGGGTGCTTCACATCCCGTGGGGAAATACTGAGATAAAGATCACTTCCTTCAGCATCCTTTCAACTGAAAGCAGCTTTCGCCTGCCTTTTAATCATGTCTTCAGGATAAACTTCGGTTTCATCTTCTTCTGTCTTTAGGAGAGGCAGAATCAGACTGCCGGGGGTTACTCTGCCTTAGAAGGAATCAAAACGGGTCACAGACAAAGTCAAAACATGACGGGCCATCTTAATTGTAAGTGTACAGCTTGCACAGAAGCCAACAGAAGTTTTGTATGAAAAGAAACGGCACAACTACGGCTTCCTATCATAGCTATTTACAAACACAGATGGAGAAAATATTACAATGAACGAAAAAACCCAAATTTCTCTATAGTTGCGCTGTGCCAATGACACTTGCTATACTGTAACTCCATAAATGAAAGAAAAAAGGCTTAGCTAAATGAGTTTGTTCAGCCTTAAGAGGAAAAGGCTCAGGAGGAGACCTCACTGCACTTGCAGCTACAGAGAGGGAGGGCAGCGAGATGGAGCCAGATGCTCCTCACGGGCACGCAGCGAACGTGCATAGCCAAGGGCGCAACAGGGGATGTTCTGGTTAGACAGAAGGTGGGGGAAAAAAAATCACCCTGAGGGCAGTTAAACATTGGAACAGGGGCCCAGAGACGTTGTGGGATCTTTCCTTCTAGATATTTAAAATTTGAGTGGACGAGGCTCTGAGCAGCCTGCTCTAGCAGACCCTGCCTTGAGCGGGAGGTTGGGCTCAGTGACCTCCGGAGGTCCCGTCCACCTAAGCTTGTCTACAATTCTGTGATTTTAGAAATAGCTTTTGACATCAACCTCTAGAAAAAGGAGCATCACTTAGTGAATGTAAACAGCTAATCCCATGATCGCTTTCAGGCAATCATGCTAGTGTATGTGTATTTCAATGCTATTGGAAGTAAAAAGTATCAAGCCGACTTCTAACTAAAAGAACAAAGCAGAGGCTCAGACTCCAAATCAATAGTGAAAACTGATGTAGAAAGTCTTATTTTCTGTCTAGAAGCAGAAGTTCTGTTGAAAATTACATACAGGGTATTATAATGAACAGTTGCTGCTGTGATATTAAATAACATTAACACATGTAAAAAATCTATTATTTCATTCTCACCCTTGTGAAAACTCCTGATGAGGTCTGAACTGAGATCTTTCACTTACACCGATGTCTGCTCTGTTGTGGTCACGTGTGTTTTGGGTGATGCTGCTCCATGTGATTGCTGCCGCGTCAGGAGAGACTTCCAAAGTACCAACTTGGCATCTTCAAGAGTTTTCTCTCTTGAACATACAGCTCTCTTCAGCCTGAGGTTACTTGACTTAGCTTTAAATATTACTAGTGCTGCTGTTGAATTGTTGAATCCCTTCCACAACTTAATGGCACGCTCTCAGTATATACATCCCTTTTCTCTGGATTTTAATGGTACCAGAAGGTCTCTCAAAGTTACGAGGCAGTTGCCCATTAGGTGACTTAGTTCTTTCACTCACACCACCGATCCTGCAGTCAGTGAGTGATCTACATCTGGCAGCTTATAACTAATGAGCTAAACTCACTAAAAGTCAAGGTGTACCAGGCACAACACAGGCTGTGAAGTAGTTGTGCTCTTGCAGTTTAATTTGAGCTTTGGGGGGAGTGCAATAACCTCAGTGTCCCTGAGACATCAGCATCACGACCCTCAATTAACTTAGTATTTTGTTTCTATATCAAGGAGCAAAAGCAATGCTGATTTTGAGGATACCTTAATTTGTCTTGCCCAATGGTACTGCAAAGCAAGAGCAACGATCCAGAAGTGACCATACGCTGATGAGCGGGTTTCTCCCAAGGGTGGCTTGCACGTACGTCCTTACACACTCAAAAGATGAAGTATGGAAGTAATCTGCAAGCACTTACCACTCGCAGGTATGGGTGACAGAGCTACATCTGTGTAAGCCACAGTCCTGAGTTTCATTGATTCTGATGGGTAATTTATTTCTGACTCTGCAAGGCAAACCCATAGAGACCAGCAGTCGATACCGGAAGAAGTGGATTAGCGCAATAACACACATCTTTGGGGTCAGTGGCAAGGCAGAATAGTTATTATTCCTATTAGCTCAGATTCAGGTGGAAAAGGAAGGAAAAAGTTAGAGTCAACTGCAGGCTGTATATATATCTTGTTTCTCCTCTTTCTTTGACAGGATTACAAAATCTGCCGCTATTCTCGGTTTTTTTTCTTTCTTTTTTTAAAATATTGATGCATTTTAAACAGGAAGAAATAGAGAATGGGGACATGTCTAGTCCCTATTCTCATCTCACCTTCTTCATGTATTGTGTAATTCCCTAATGTCTGGGAACCTGTTCAAAACTCCTCATTGTCAGTGTGTTCAGACCTCGAGGGACAAGACCCACAGCTAATATTCAAGACAATGTATTCCTGTCTATGAATAATATGAAGAGCTGAATCCTTTTTTCTTCATTTTTTTGCCTCTCACATGGCCTTAATGAAGATTTTGCAATCCTGTCTCCTCAGGGGCACATGAGTACCATCTAGTATCTGCATTTAAATATTCTCTCCCTGCCTCAAACCCCAAACTGAAACCTGAAAACCAGGAAATAGTTTGTTCCAGGCTTCCTGAGCAAAATACAAACAAGTCTCTGCAAATAAGTCGAGGTTTAAACCTAAAAAGAGCCACAGCATAAAGAGGAATTACAGCCAAGCTTAGAGGTCTTTGCGTTTCTAAGGATGCTGGAGTCAAGGCATGAACCTGATGAAACCTGAAATAAAAGACTTCTACAACCAGGACAAAACCTATTTTTACAGCAGCATTCCCATGGGAAGTGGATAAAATATCCTATTTTCCTCCTGCCCCATTCTCCATGCCCCTAAATGTCTTTTCACCTCACGTAAGAGATTATTTGCTCCATACTGGATATAGGTGAGCTTTATGGGGAGCCGTGTTAGCTCCATGTGGAGAGCTGCTCTCCTGGGAAGGAAGGAAAGAGCTTTAGATTAGCTGCCCCATTTTGCTCTCATTCACTTAAAGAAGTGACAAGATTACGGAAAATACAGCTGGCCTTGAAATATTTTGAAAATCTGGCAACTTCTGTGCTCTAAAGCCTACCTTGAATCTAGTTTTGAAAATCCCACTGGGGAGTATGAGCAGCCCCAGTGCCAGCAGCGTTCGACCTCTACATCTCAGGTGACCAAATTCTCTACAAATCGTTTCTAGACGTTTGTATCATTCCTGCATCGCCGAGAAAGCAAAGAAACAGACTGACCAGGACAGCTTGCATGGGTGAGGCTTTATTTGGGGCAGCTGGGTTTATTGGCGCTGCTATGGGGGCAGTTCCTCCAAATTCTTGCTGAGAGCAGGGACGTGAGCCTTGCTCCTCACGTAAGTAGAAACCTTCAAGTCGTTATGCCTTTTCTGATGAAAATAACAGCAATGACGTATACTTCAAGCACATATTGACAGATCATTTCAATCTCTAACTGGCATTTTTGCTTTGTTAGTTAATAGATTTGAGTCCTAAATTCTTATATTCAGATAAAACTCCCAATTTTTGTTGGAGTGAAAATGAATAACTAGACCAAGATTTGGCCCCCAGTTAGACTGGTCTAACTGGAGTTTTTATGTGATTCAATTTTAAGAAGCGAGTGAAGCCAGCGATAATAGAGCTGGTGCGGAGAAAGGAAAAGCGGACAAGAATTACAAAGATATGCACAAATAAATTAACCCTTTTCTCCTATTATTTAGAGGGTTACAAATATTTAGTGTCATCATCAGAGAGCTCAAACCGGCCAGGTGCTAAACATTACTCTCCCACTGGAAAAGCTACAGGCATCCAGGTAGAAATGATGCTGTGTGACCTCGGAGACCAGGCACTGCTCCTGGTAGACTACCAGGAAGTAATCAAAATGGGAAGACTATAAAAAACTAACCTGCTGGCTGAAAATTATTTATCCAAGCAACTTGGTGAATACTTACGAATAAGAAATACAATAACACTGACTGGGGTTGGCTCAAAAATTATCCTCAATTAATAAATTGACTCATCCTACATACTATGTTATTTTCCCTGACGTTTTCACAAGCTACAAATCTGTTAATACAATTAAATGACAAGTTCAATAACTTCTTTATTTCATGTATATGTATATTATAATATTTTATAGCTGTATTACAGAAAAGACTGTTTACTCATGTTGTATCTTCCCTAGCATAATTCAGAGCTTTGCTTGCCTAAGAAATTACTTGTCTGCATTTTGATTAAAAAAGCAAAACCTCATTGTTCCCGTGGCAAATGAATTCAGTCTTTAAATGAAACTCATTGTCACATCCTTTTCTATGCAGCAAAGGCATTCAGCTCCTGGAATGGTTTTAACCTCTAACACAGCACTTTTGTGTCTGTATCTGATCCAGCCATGATTCATTTTTCTTCCAAAGCTTCGTCAGTGTTTGGGCTCCGTACTTAGTTCTCAATGAACTGGCTATAACGCAGTAGTTACAGCTCCCTGGAAAATGACACACAGTAACTCTGTCAAGTTTTTTATTAGCTTGATAGGTCTTTTATTTTAGCAAGGTCCTTTATTACCTTGGATAGCTTTGAACTAGTTCTGAAGTGGATGAGTGAAGACCTGGAGATCCAATTTTATATTGAGAGCCATTAATTTTTTTTAACCACAGCTCCTTGATTATTGATAGGCTTTTGTTCTTTACTGTCATTGCACAACACATTGTTTGAAGTGAATCAGAGTGCACAAACTTTCACAATTACTTACCGGAGTTTGGATGGGTCATGGCAACCAGCCAGCAGAAGTCCTCTGACTTTCAGGATGCAAAACGCATCTGCTCTAGATCAGAAGCTAATCTGATCCTTTTTGTTCCATAATATTTGCCAGAAAATATCATAAGAATGTTCTGGACAAAAGAAGCATCTGTGAATCTCAGGTGGTGGTTATTCTTTTGTTCATTAATCCACATGTTTACACAAACCCAGCTAATTTAAGGTAGTTTAGCAGTCTACCTCAATAACTCCATAAATCTCAAAATAAATAAGCCTGAATGAGGCAGTAAGACCAGGATCAAGCCGTAGAAGTACAGAAACTTGAAAAAAATTACAAATAAATAGAATTTCATTGAAAATGTCAAAGTCTCAAAAATGGTGTAAAACCTTGCCAAAATAGCATGCAATTCACCCTAATCCCACTTCCTTTGAGCTTGGTAACCATTCTCTTCATTTGCATGCTTTGAGTTACACTTCTATGGCTTCAACATTTGTTAAGTTTGAACTGATCTCATAATCTGGATTCCTTGTCCAGAGTAAAATAATAAAATGTGTGTTTGAGGAAATTTTGGAAAACTACCAAGAAATTAATTTGCTGCCTTTTCCTAATGGAGAATTCTTTACATTATCAAAGCACTTAAACAATCTAAAGCTTTAAAGTTAAAACACATTGCAAAATTTTTGATTGTTTTTTTTTCTTTTTAAAGAAGTGCTGGGAATACAAAATTTCCTTAATGAACCACAGTACAATTTCCTTACAAGTTCAGTTGTTCAAAGATGCTTTCTTTTTAAATTCAGACTTAAAAAACAACAGGATTTAATGCTGGAGTCAATTCAGACTTTCAGGTAACTGAAATCAGCCTATGACTATTACTTGATAAAGTTTAATCCTTTTATATGAATAACCCTTATTTATGAATCAAGTATAACTGGTATCAATCAAAGATTTCTTTCATATTTAGGATCTTTTGCCTTAGAATTATTGTTGCATTGGGCTATGGCATGTGACATTTTGCTATGTTGTTCCTTGGATTATTTGTGCCATTATGGCCTCCAGAGGTCCACATCACAGAGTGAATGCTCCCAGTATTGCTAATATAACTAAGTATTTGCTTAGTATCCCAGTATTGCTAATCAGTTGCAATGATCCCCAGATGTTGTCAAGCAGGCGGATAAATGGAAATCCATGTCGCCGCAAGGATCTGCTTGGCAAGGATCCAGCTATAGACTTGGCAACAACAACAACAAAAATCACATTTGTCCTTTAGCGTTACAGACCCATTCCTGTTTCTCGGTCTCCGCATCGGAACGGCAGCCACGGCTGAGCGGCGGGGCTGGGAGCCGGACACAGCACCTGCAGCAGGTCTACGAGGAGCTGGGTGGTGATGGTAAGCATCCAGATGATGCCAAGCATTTTCCTTTCTCGGGAGCAAAAGTCACTGGTGCTTGGCAGGATTTGGTCCTCTTTGCACAGTACCTATGACCACAACACGTTCTCATGGGTTTCCATTTAAATCGCAAGTTTGAGAAGTCTCCATTTTCCTTACGGACCCTGTTGTCAAGATCTCACAGACAGATTACACTGGCCTGCTAAAAAATTCATACTGTAGGGATCAGCTAAAGTTAAATCTAAGAGGAATAGTACATTACCCTGGGATTAGACTCATATTTCAAACAGGCTGTTTGCTGAATAAGATCTCACAGTGTGATTAAAGGTAGCAGAATCGGGACCAAAGGCACCAGGCGTGCGATGGGCTGGAGAGGGGACGAGGAACATCCCGGGAGATGCAGGTGCCATGTGGGATGGGGCTGGGGCACTCCAGGGATAGCTGCTCCTCTGCTCCACCTAAAGGGAGAGAGAGTAGGCTGCTTTGGAAGTGTTATGGTTTTCTACAAAATATCCCTGAGAAAAAATCTGGAAGCAAATTATAAAATATGAGAAAAGAGTCTGGAGACTGGAAAGTTTCTATAGTTTTTTTGAAACAGCACATTATGTATGTAAGTTGCAATGCGAAGGGAAAAAAACATCCTTGTGCAATCCTTGATGAATCCATGGTCATTCCCCTGGGCTGTGAAGAGAAGGTCTCAGAGCATCACCGATGCGGCTCACGAAGACCCCTCACTGCTTTTTCTACCCCTGCCCACAAGCCAGCGTTCTTGATATTTTCACTGGAGTAGAGCCTAGAGGGGCTCAGCCAGCACCCTTAAACGTGGCACAAAGGCAGGAGGGGTAAAACCCAGCAGGCAGCTGGTGCTGAGCCCCGAGAACGCCCATCTCTGCTCGTGCCCCTCTTCCTCCCATGGCTCTTTCAGCTCCGCATGGGAATCTCACGCCTTGTTCGGCCCCGTTATTGGGTCAGTGGGAGAGTGCATTTGTCACGTTATCAACAGGGTGGTAATCTGCCATCTGATAAGAAGTCGGAAATTTTTGGAAAATTTCACAATGGAAATCACTGCTCGCATTCATTTTTTTTTTTTACACAGCCAGCCAGCCACAAAGCCCTTAATTTCAATGTTAAGAAACTATCTTTACAAATCATAGCTAATATCTGATGGATTAAGAATTTCTGTACACATTTCTCCTTTTTGTTTTTGGCAAAAACAAAAATATTCTGTAGATGTTGGTGTTAGTTTACTTTTTCCAATCCCTCATATATTTGCCATCTGGAAACACCTAAACGCCAGCAGGCTTTGGCCTCAGGTTAGAAAATGTTTGCAATTTATTTCTCAGAATTGCTAATAAGTTTCCCTGCCAAAAAAAGGAACAAACAATGATTCAGCAAAGCCTTTGAAGATCAAAAAGAAATAGAATTAACTTGTTAAAGTGGAAAAATACCCCAAATATCTCTAACAAAATTGTACTTGACCTTCTGCATTTTTCTGCTGAGAAGACAAACTTTTTACTTTATGCCAGCAGGATCCTTCCTGCTGAGAGAAGTGAAAACCCCACACCACGGAGTTTATGAGACTGTGTTTTATGGCACTATATAAGATAATGCACATATACCTGTGCTTGCCCCTGCCACTTACTCACCAGATCTCATTTAATGGCAAAGGTACTAACGACCGCCATAAATACATAAGGCAGGGGATCGTCTTGCTCAATGTGCCAGGCACACAAGGCTGTTCAGGGATGGGAATATCAGGCGGGTGAAGGTACCACCCATTTGTGGTGCAAAGATACCCATCATCTGCCCCCAACACCAGGAAAAAAAACCCAACAAAACCAATCTGAGCAAATTCTGCTGCTGGATGCTCTGGGGAAATCCAAACCGAAGAAATGGCTGACGCTGGCTGGTTCTGAGCAGTCGTGTCCTAATTAAGTTTAATTTAACAGGAAAAAACACATTTTCAGCAGTTTACATGATCATAAAAAGCATTTAGGGCTGGTTTAACCAAACTACAACTGCAGCTCCCATGACAAACATCTTAAAAGTTCTGTGATTTCCCTTCCACCCCACTGAAAAAGTATGATAAGGTGCCCTGGTATGGCAGTCACTGATTAGAGTTAAATATTAATACATTATGTGAATTAAAATTTTTAGTGGCTATAATACTCTTTACATGGGATATAATGCTTTACAAAGCATATAATAACATGAAAAAAACTGAGGTGGTCTGAAATTTTGCAAGTAATGGAGACAACTGAAATATAGGTGGGTCTATCATGTTGGCAAGACTTATTTAGAATGAAAGAAGTTGAAACAGCTTGTGTTAATGTTAGAAGATAGATGTAATATTTTAGATATGACCACTGGATGAATTCCATTTCATCAACAATTCTGTAGAAACAGCAGCTAAAAATGGATTACATTTGTTTTTAGGGAACTAACTGTGCAAATAAACTCAATTTAAGTCTTACATTACTGTGAGAAATTTAAAGTGAGACTCACAGTTTTTCTGTACCGTGGTAACAGTGATATTAGCAAACAGAGGCTCTGAAACTGGTTTAATATTGCTAAATTAATTGTTTTTGTTGGTGTGCTTGTCTTAATCCAAAGAGAAATGAAAGCAAGGCAGAGTAAATCAAAAGTGAAATGCAATATTGTAGAGCGACCTGTGCCTACACAACATATGTTTCAAAGACCATCAGTCCACACAAGTTGAGCTGTGAGTTTTATGAGACCTGAAGCAAAGGGCAGAGCGATGAAGCAGGTTTTTCTGTCCCAGAATTCCAGCTGCTAATTTCATTTTCACTGTGACCTTAATGAGCAAAAAGTCGATCTGAAGAGTATGGGGACTTCAGAGGGAGGAATCAGACACTTGCATGCATCCTTGAGTAAAAACAATAATAACGCCTCCCAACAACTAAATTAAAACCAAACCCAGCTGCCTGCTTAATTTTCATGTTTGCCAAAACCCTTTAGTATTAGGTTAGAGCAGCTTTGCCTTCCCGAGTCTGCCGGAGCCTCTGAGACCGTGGGGTGGTGGTGCACGGGGACCCCGCTCCTTGGCCCTGCCGGGAGCAAGGAGCATCGTAATCCTGCGTAATCCCATGTAATCCATCCCGGCGAGAGGCTGCTGTGTGCGACGACTCGAGCCTGAGGCTAATTCCTTAGTCTGCGTCGTGGGTTCACATCAAAATCCACAATTCATTCCTAAGCAGCTGACTCCCCTCTTCCTAGCAACATTTCCTTCATTTTTGTTCAAGACTCGCAACAGAATGAAAACAACAGGCCGACGGGAGTTACTAGTTTCAAAAATTCATCCAATACCCTGCAATGTCACCAACGTGCGCTGGAACTAAACATGTTTGGGAAGACAAATTCCTTAACTGTTCGGTGCTGAAGGACAGGGTAGGTAACATTAACTTGACTAATTGTTTACTTGCTTAGCTAATCTAACATAATCTGCATTGATTAGATTTTGATTTCATGCTGGATGGGTATACTGCTTCTGTGCGCCTTTTGGTTAATTTGTGGACCGTACCAAAAAGTAATTTTTATAACATGTTTAACGCTCCAAAGCTATGAGGGAACAGCAGAGAGAGAGAAGGCGGCCAACTCTACTGGTATTAAAAGGGTCATTAAACTCAGCATTAGGTAAAGGTCTTGTTTTGGGTTGCATTCAACTCGCTTGATTAAAAATGAAGTGTAAGCAAAAGGCATTCAAGAGAAATATTCAAATGCAAAATACAGTGTAGATTCTCGTGTATGTAACTATATAGCGCTTATGGACTCTCACTGTCTCTTACTCAAACTCCTTCCACAAGAATTCTTTAAAGTTCACAAAGCCTCGGTTCATGGGCTCCATACTCCAATGGTTTAAGGGTGAATATGTTATAGTGAGCATAATGAGACTGCCATTTGCTTGATAAATCCTAAACGTTCGCATGAGAAGAGCAGAGGTAATTTTAAGCCTAATGAAATGTTATAAATACATAATTTTTTGATCACTTTGGGGGGTTTTACTGCCATGGGGCCAGAGACGTCCCCCACAATTTATTTAAAGCATTTATTGCTTTGAACAGGAGAAGGAGGGGAGAGCAGAATTTGGCCTGAAGAAATTAGATCTCAACTTTGATGGAGGTAGTTTCCTGAAATACAGGATTTATCACATTTAATGCTATGGAGTTTGGGCATATAAACAATACTTTCTGCAGCACAGGAGTATAGAAATACTTTTCTAGCTAAAAATGAAAAAGCTTGGATGGCTTCATGGGCCTTTAATAGGTAACAAAGTTCACAGCCTTCACCTTGAAGTCTCCAGCTGAAATTTAGATTGATTGTGACTAAAAGTAATTTCTGTCTGACAGCTCCTGTGAAGAGAGCTACTTCATTTCATAACAAATGTGTGGCCAACAGCCTAAAAATTATTATCACAATTTAACAAGTCCATTGGCAGTCCCAGAGGCACCACGGTGCCTGGTGGAAGTCAATCCTGCCTGTCTGGGTCTGAGAGAAGCCGAGGTGGGGTGGGGAAAAAAAACAGAGGCAAATCTATGAGCATTATAACACTTCTGTGGAAGAGCTCACAAATTTAATTGCTTGAGCCTCTCTGTAGGAGCAAAATTTATCTACTTCCTCAGAAAAAGCTGCTGGCTGGCTAATGTATGATTTTTGTTCCATAGAGCTCTGTTTTCTGGTTTGTGGAAAAGGAAAATGAGCATTTTATGTCACGACCACTTGGGAAGGAGACGATTTTCTTGAGACAATAACATGCCCTTTTCTGTCCTAGGAGGGAGACACACGTCATAGGGCAATTCTGGCAAATGCCAAAACCAAGGTTTTAGTTGTATGCCTCAGTTAAATCCCCAAATTAGGTGGGATGAGCCAAGCCACATTGACTCAGCTTGCTCTTCTGCATCTGCTGCATGACAAAGACTTTCCAGTACAGCTCCTATTACCTAATTCAATATACATTTTTCTATTTCAAATAAAACTGAAGAAGCAATGAAGCAAAGAAATAAGCCTATATTCATCCAAATTTTAAATTATTCTTGCTCATATCTGAGAAATGTTCACTGCCTTTCCTGGAGCAATTGATGTGTTTGTAGAAAAGGAATTTAAAGGACTCAGAAAACATGTCCATGAAATGTGGTTTTCAACTCTTCCTAAATAAATGTGCCAGGCAAAATGTTTGCAAACACATCCATTCAGGAACCTGAAATGTGAAGTGATTTCTCTGACCAACCGCAGCTAAAAGTATTCGTATCATTAAGCAATAATAATCAGCTATTAAACTTAGATAATAATTAAGAAGTAGTCATTGCCTATTAGTGACAATCCTAGGAACTTAAAGTGAGGGTGAATTAAGGGTACTGGCAAAGGACGCATTCAGCTTTATTGTTTTAGTTAAATCTCATGGTGGCACTGCCTCATGCATCTGTACGATACATACAGAATATGGGAGTAAATCCAATGAAGTCACACTTGAAAACCCTTATTTTACTGCTTGGGTTATTGTAGATCATATAGCACAAAGAACCCAGCAAGATAACCATCCACGGACAAAAAGCAAATCTTGATAAATCTAAGTAAATTACCACCATGACATGAGATTTTATATACATATATTTATCTATCTATATATTTACACGTGCATATATGATAAGGGTCTATGGACTGATTTTTTACAAAAAACTGGGGAGATAGTTCTATGTTAAGGAGAAACTGCATATAATTGAGGACTGAATTATTTATTATGACCTGGGGCAGCTTTAAATTATGAACTTTTCACATTTGATTTTTATGGCAGGGGATATCAACCTTTTTCTCTACGCAAGTCCCATCATTTCTTGATCAGCTCAGTTTTTCCAGTTCGTGCACGGGACGAATTCTGTCCTTAGGTGAGCAAAATGGCATTGATTTCAGTCAGTGAGTGATGTATGTGTACATCCAAGGACTATGTTTTGTTCTATATGGAACAACCTCTCTCACTGATTTATGCCCTATATTTTAAAAAGTGCAATAACCGCATTGCATCATTCAAATCAGAAACATGTACATTATCCAAAAAGCTAAGGTATGCAATTCATGCAGGAGAGCAGAACACCACCTTTGTTAGGTCAAGAAAAGTGATTATTTCCATGGTTACCAGGAACTCTTAATTGCCGTAATAGGCTCTTATTCAGGGAGAAGTTGTTAGGTTTGCAAAGTACAGTGAATATGTACTTTGTGACAAAGCCATTAACTACAGAGAAAGGTTTTCAAAGTACAACTGAAACAGGGAACAAAATATAGAGAGCTGCTCAGCATTTCCAAGAATGGTACATGCAATGTTCTTAGACATCCATGTCTTCTGCAGTGAAAGCAACACAAACATCTTGTTAAAATCTATTAATTCCCATAATCTTCCTGGTTACCAACGCTACATAAATAGAATTATTAGATCTCCAATTCCCCTTCTTGTAGTTCCTATTGATTTTTCCTAGTTTACTACGAAACTTCCAGATTATCAACACAATGTTATATAAAAACAAGCCACCTTTGCTGGTGAGACTCTCTACTGATTCCCAGTTTGTCATTACTGGAAAGCTATTCCATTGAGGACATGTCAAAACAACGTATGTCTAAAACTGTGACACTGGAAAGAATGATAGCTGATCTTCATAATACATAATGCAAAGCATGAGCTCATTTGGCCTACCCTAGATGATGATTAATTTTGAATCTCCCCCCGCCACGTGCCGCCCAAGGCTAAAAGTGTTCTAACTTTAGGTAACATGCATTTTTTTAATGTTTTATAGTGTTGAAGGTACTTTCAGATATTTAAATTTGTTACCTGAGCAACGCATTTTGACAGATGCTTTGTTTTGCTGGTCCCATTCTTCTTGTTGCTTCTAATGAACTAAACTTCCAGAATTACAGTCGGTCTGCAGCTATTAAGGTGAGAAATACTCAGAAATGACTCAACTTGAAGAGGACTGCACCGGCCTCAAAGTCAGGTGTAAGTTCGTCTGAGATGCCTCCATGGCCAGTCCCAAGCTAAGTCCCTGCTGAAATCTTGGTCAAGTCAGATAACACCTAGCAAATATTGCAATAAAAGCATATACCTTCTGCAAGTGTAAATATTGGGAACGTTTCATGAAAAGGCCAGTCAGTTACGGTAGTACTTTGTGGTGTGATTTAAACCTGTGCTAGAAAGCCCTAGTTTCTCACCATAGGGGCAGCAGCAATCTGAGAACCCATGGCTGTGGTGTTCAGCTTTGGAAGCTTAGAGGAGAAGTTGAGTTGTTTTTTACTGGCTAGGCTATGTATATAGAAATGCTCACTGCATCACTGATTTATTTTTGTCAAGAAAATAGAGTTTTGAAGACTAAGAAGATATTAAGTTGTACAGGGAATCATAACGTTTGAAGACTGCATTCCATCATTCTTAAAAAAACCCCATAGGTTGATGTGAGATTATTGAAAAACATAGTTATACTTCTAACCCCAGCCCAAGGCTGTCTTGTCTTTTTAGACTGTGGGCTCATCAGAGCATAAAGCATCTACTCTTCTGAATTTATGTAGTTCCTGGTATAACACAGCCCAGTTTTTGATAGTCACTCAAGTTTTCCCATAATGAAAATAATGAATAACTCCAGCAGCAGTTGGAGTTTATTCTGTGAGGGTGGAAGTTATGGTGAATGTTTCTGAGCTATTTACTTGTTGGGAAGGTCAACTATGGGCAGCATCAGTGACCAACTCATACATAACTATAAGCTTAAACTTTACAGTTTCTCTACACCAAATTTCACACCACCAAGTGGCTTTGAAGACAGGTTAAAAAAATAGTAATTTTCATCATTGCGGAACAAAAGCACTAAAACACCTTGTGATTGTAATATAGAGAAAAGATGCTATTGAGTGACGCATCTGTCTCCCAGGTCCAGAAAGGAAATACAATGTGCTTTGACTTACCTGGTACTCACTTCAGGCATTCAATCTAAACAGTCACTTTAGAGTTTTACAGAAGACAATACAAAATACCGTGCAATCATGGACAACAGCTTTTGATGACAAAGAGCAAATAGACAGGGAATCCTTTCAGTTTAACAATGTAGAGAAAAGGACTTTTTTGTATGTCCAAATGATACTCAAGGCTCAGGTGTTGCAGACAATACAAAAATAATGCAATATTGCTTCTCTCCAGTGCACTTTTACTTCTGGAGTTAGTTCACCTATATTGATTCACTGCTGGTGCTTATTCTCTATCAGCTCCACGCACCCTTTTTTGTATGAGGTCAGTGCACAATATAAAAATAATACTAAACCTAGGGGGAAAAAAAGTAAGGGTGTTTATGAGGCTAGAGTTGAAATTGCCTCCTTGCTCCATTTAGTCCTTTAAGAACAAGAAAGCTGTATTCTTTCAGGCCTTGTTTCCATTGTCTGTCATATTTGATGTTTTTTTTCCAAAACAAATAAAGACAACACACCTGTTACCAAATTCCGATCAAGTATTTTGCATATTGGCTGGGGAAGAGGAGAAAATGGAGGGAAGGAGAAAAAAGCATAGGTATACCTGGTCCTCCAATGTAATAGGCAACTACAGTTTCCAACATTTTTATTTATGTACAATTTCCAGTGGCTTCAGTGGAAATCCTATTGAAGCATAAATTCTGATACCTAAGACTCAGGAAGTTTATGCCAACAAAGGTGGCTTCTCCAGGCAACACACGCTGCCTCATATTAAGTTGTGCACAGTATGAAGGACCCCAGCTCTGTGAGTTAGAGCTGATACAAACCACACCGACATCGATGGGGCTCTTTACATTGACTTCAGTGAGCCTTTGATCAGCCTTTAGCATGTGAGTGACCCAGGAGATAGCAGCTGCAGACCGATATTCATTATTCGAATGCTATAGGGGATGCAGAACACATGACAAAAGCTGGCATATTAATTCTGATGCTACGCCAGAATTTGAAAAACACTAGTATATAATCCTAAAAGTAGCTCCCTAGGGAGTTTCCTATCTACCTGCTTACCACGTTGAGTCCTCCATGAATAAATTATTAGGATCTTTCTTTTAAAAATAGATTTTATTTGCTTTCTTTATAAAGTCAATTGGAATGGAAAGTGTCCAATAGCTCTTAAGCTGAACCCCAGAACTGGATGCCCACTTAAAACTGGATCAATGGAATGAAATACAATACTACCATCTAGTCAACCATAAAGAGCAGAACAGGGAGAGAGATTGCTAAATAATGGCAAATGAAAAAAAAAAGGTTTAGTGTATTTTTAGTAGTGTATTCATTTTTCAGGTTGTACATTGATAAACATCACTGGTGACATGACTATTGACTGATCAAAGGCCATTAAAGTCAACAGAAGAAGTCTCCAAGGAGCCTCATTTGAACTCTGTTGCCAGATGTATGTCAGCTATTTCATTTTGTAGACTTCCTCAGTGTGAGAAACTGCTTGGGCTGTGGTGAGTGTGAATAGCAGCCCACAAGACTCATCATCGTTCCTTCAGCCCAGGCTCTTGGATGTAGGAGAAGGCATCTTTCAGGAGTGTGAAGCAAGAGAAGACAAGTATCAGAAAATAGATCAAATTAGTAGAAACACTAGGAGGCCTTAGGGGCAGGTGAGTGGGTAAAGCATGAGACAAATATGCACTCGAAGTGAAAATAAATATTTCCCTTTTAATTGAAGGAGGGTAAACATGCCACCAGAGCACAAGGGAACTGCAGCCATCTGATTTAGCAGTGGCCTTTCATAGCACCAACACTACCCTCCTGCTCATAAAGAGCATTACGCTTCTGTTCCTTTGACCTCCAATGGAAAACAGCAAAAATGGACCCAAAATTTGCCTTGAGTTGGGCAAATATAACCCTGATCCTAACTGGGAATTTTGGCCAAATATCTGCATATAGCCAATAGACACAAAGGATTGCAATATTGTTCCTTCAGCTTTTCCTGTCTCTTTCTCCTCTAAATGCCAACATTTTATAGGCTCTTTTCCCTTTTTTATTCTTCACAAAAACACTTTCAGTCCAGCATAATTTTCCAGGCAAATTGCACACTTGTCAGATCACCTGATTAAGAGCCCTGTATTCATTACTATAAAAACCAACATGCTCGCTGAATCATTAAAAAGCAGATTGGTCAGTAATAATAATCAGTTTTCTGCTAATAAATACAGCTAGGCATGCCTAATTCTGTGTCCTACTCAAATACCAATGATGAAGAATTTAACTTTTAAAAAGTACATTACTGAATGTAATATTAGTGCATTGGTCTTAGTAAGGAGCATTACTACTGTCTTTAAAGGGCAGTCAGTTCATGTATTAATTATGTCACTCCAAGAGTGCATTGATTTCTTGAAAATCTCTTCATGCATAAAAGCAATTTGAATATTGTATATGGTTAAACCCTCTCAATCAACTTGAACACAAAGAAAGACCAAAGACGTACTTGAATTCAAGACCTAGCATCAGAAACGGAAGCAGTTAAGTGAGTTCAGTGCTTTATTCATCACCGTATGTCCACGTGACAAACACATTGCAGGGACACACAGCAATCCTGACCAACTCTTTGCTGGCCAGGAAGAAGGAGCTACAATGGAGAAAGTGTGGGTCACGGAACAAGGCTGCAGAGGGATATTAGGTGGCAGCAGGATAGATTTTGAGAACTTAATAGGGAAAATGGCGGAGAAAGATTAGTAAGGAGAGGTAGGATGGCACCATAGGGTTCATCAGCTACAGTAGCCACGTATGGTTGATGCTCTCAGTGGTGCAGGATTGGGCTCTGTAACTTGCTACTCCGCTTGCACCAGCGCTCATAGGGAAACTGGTTTGTGTTCCCATTTCAGAATCTCACGTTAAAATTCCATACATATTTAGACTGTTTTCAGCTTTTGGTTGCATCCTAAATAAAATCTAGACCTGTTTTTTTGATTGAATAAGAATTATTGGACATTAATTCTTCTTTCTATTGCTTTCAACCTCTATTTTCGTAGAAGATAATTTTATCCTCCAGGCACAATCCTCCTGCCCTTATGCAAGGAAAGCTCCGAATCCTATAAAGATGTCTCCAAGGAAAGAACTGTATCATCCTCTCCTGTCTTTCCGATGAACTTCTATTTATGCAACAATATTTACAAAGAAATCCATCTATAATAATTTCTGATGGCACTCAACACGGGTCAAGAGAATTTCACATTCTGGAAATAAAGAACTTCACACTGCTAGAGGTTCAACTGAAAGTACCTGGAGTTCAGGAGTGTTACCAACAATTATTCTGTAGAACAAGCATGCTCAGTGAAAATCCTCTGAAGAGGAAAAAGGTCAGGGAATCTGTCATTTTACAAGGATGATCTTAGTAGTATACAAAGTTCTTGAAAATGTGAACTAACATCTATTGAACAAAGCAATAGGAGTACAATTACTGAAATGCTACCAACTTCTTCTAATTGCTCATTATTGCCATAATGCAGATTATTTTTTCAAAAGAAGAGTTCTCATTTTGATTTGAAAGATTTAAAGTGTTTTTCTCGCTCCACACCATCACGAGTCCTTAACTCACAGGCTGAAGAAATTAAAGGGAGAAGGAAGAAACAAGAGTATACTAAAAGATGGATTCAGTGTGATAGCTCTCAGAGATACAGTTTGAAATAGCAATATGGAATTTCATATGGGCTTGTAAACTAAGAAAAAACACAGAAACGAAAAAAAAAAACCAACCTCTTACTAGTAAAACACATTGTTGAAAGCAAATGCCTTGATGAGAAATTCAACATTTGAAACAGTGATTTGTTTGTCTCAGCCCAATTCATTAGATCTGAGCAAGTGCTAGAGTTAAGAATATAAATTTCAAGAGTGTTCTTGGTTGGTGATAGGTGCTGCCTAATGGCAGGAAGTCATTTCCCTGCTCAGAAGAAGCTCCTGGTTTCCATGTGATTTAAAATGCCACCAGAAATAAAGGAATTATCAAGGCTTGGCCTTGATGTACGAGCCTATTTAAATCCCTGGGGTGAGACGCTAAGGACTACTCTTCCAAAACAGCCTGAACGGGATCATTAAGCAGTGTAATAATAGCTTGGAATTGGTTCCTGCAGTATAAGGATGAAGCTGTAGCGGGTGTGCTGGAAAGAGCTGCTCAATTACAGACAGCTGAATAGAAAGGCTAAATAGGACACGGGATACAGCAAACATTTCAAGCTGCTGAAATGCTGCAGGTGGAACCAAGTATGCACAAAACGCTCCTCCTTACAGATTCAGGTCAGGATGAAAGTTAGGATGCTTGACACGTGTTGAAGGAATTTGGCTTCCCAAAGGCATCCTTTGGGGAGGAGTAGTCCTTCTACGGCTGATAGTCCAAACTCGCATGTCTAAAGCTAGGGATCACGGTCCATGACTACTCTGTACCTCTGAAAATGAAATCACCTGCACCTTTGGAAGTTCAGGAAATGTGGTGGGGATTTTTGTGGGTTGTTTTTTTGTTTGTTTGTTTGTTCTTACCTACATGGAAATAGAAAGGAGGAGAGTCAATGTTCAATGGGGCTGGAAGGATGAACACTATACCATAAAACTGCTTTGTCGCCCGGAAAAGCCGCTGCTTACTGGGTGCTCATGTGTACAGAAGCTGAGCAGGAAAAGGGAGAGTGGTGACAGTGCTCTTCCAGATACACCAGACACTAGTGCTGAGCTACTCTAGAGGACTTGAAGACTGACATAAATTATTTAATCACAAAGGAGAGAAAAAAGGTTCCAAGACTATCTGGTCTCTAACTGTTTTCATGCAACATTTTGCCATTTATTTTGTGCATTTCTTGAGATTTCTGGTAAAATTCCCAGCGTAAACCACAGTAAACTCAGCTCTGTCCTAAATCATCAGAACTCTGGTAATTTTCCTTCAATGGCGTCTCCTTGGACTTGGTCCTGTGAGCGTGACACTAATCACTCACTTGTCATTAACAAGTTTCACTGTACAAATACTGAAATCCAGGGCCCCCGTCTTACAAACACACACATGGACTTGTTACTTTATCATATGCACCGTGGTAACATGACTGCCCAGGTAAGAAAAGGTGAGCAAGCAGATAAGGTTTTGCAGAGCCTAGACTTGAATTTAAGCAAGCATATCTAATATTATGAGAGAAAAATCCAAAAGAAGGGGTAGGAGAACCACAGCTGGCCACCTGAATGCAATACTTGTTAGTCAAATTGCTGCTGTCTCTATGTCTGGTCTCAGAGGTGTGCTCTGATTCACTCTGCTCTCTCACTGGGTAGCTGAAACCTTTTAATAAAGGCTTGATAAATAACCAATAGTAAATATTGTTCTTCTGCTTTGCATTCTTGGCTTGTTTGGGCTCCCACTGATAAAGCTTATGAGCAATTGTCCAAGGCATTGTGAAAAGCTCTCTGTCCAGCCCCACTAAAGACAATGGAGAACTGTGGACAGTCTTCAAGCATCTCCTCCATTTTCTCTCCTAATACATGAGACCAGCTGAATACTTTTTAAGAGATACCTCTTCTGATAGGTCTTTCTCTTCTTGAACAATTACTATGTAATAAACTATTTTATCGGTTTTGCTTACATACTGTATTTCTGAAAACAAAACAATAAATGGCTGTAAAACCAATAAAATGTACTAGGCTAGTGTTTTATTACAAACAAGCCAATACCATACACTGCAGCATATTTTTCAGCTCAATGCACCAGGATTCTTATTGTCCAGGTGAATGTTCCTGGCTGTAAATCGCAGCACTATAGCTCTTTTCCAGCGCACTCTAAAACTTCTTTAGGTTGATGTGCCTTAAAACACTCCTAGTCCTTGGGCAAATTTATGGGAAGGATAAAGCTTGACGGTTTTATGCCAAGGCGTTTTTAACTTTGCTAGCCACCCTGGAAGCACTCTGAGATGCTGCACTGGGAGCGCAGACTGCACAGTTCAGCTGTAAGAAGTCCTTCAGGACCCCGGGCAGACCTTGCAGACGCAGCCCTGGGCTGCCTGCAGTAAAGCTGGAGTGGGCAGCAATCGATCCAGCCGATGGACTATTTACTAACTTTGAGTGATGGTTCCCAAAGCAGGAACTCTGCATATCTTTCTGGCAATTATCATACTTACTGCAGCTATGGATAAAACTAATATTGAATAAAAAATCCTTCAGTGAGACTCTTCAGTATGGTTCCTCTAACTTTTCCTATTCGTTTTCTTCAGTCATCACTCACTGTCCCAGAAGCAAACCTCTTTGGCAAGGACCTCTCGGAGCAGCTATCCTGCGTATCTAGATGGAATGCTTCTAATGTGGAACTATATCACACTGTAGGGCCACAGTCCTCTACACCAGCCAACAACTTCTTCACAAGGAGGGAGGGTCACCTAAGGCTGGCGGTCAAGGGCCTGAGACTCAGCTGTGTTCAACTCTGCCGGTGTGAGACCCCAGAGTGCAAACCAAGGTATGAGCGTACAACTGAAATCAGGATTTCTTAAGATGCCTTTTTCTGTGACCTCAATGTCTGCCTCTGTGAAATGGGTAGAATAGTAATACACACACATACAAAAAACCCAGTATGTCCATTAATTACAGCAATTCAGTTTTCTGACTGCTGAATAAAGCAAGTGGTTGATTTTTGACAATTTTACACAGTATTAATGCAGATGTTATTTTTTGCAGAAGCAATCTCCAGTTTTCTGCAGTACACATGAAGTGGCAGTAGATTACTGGAATACATTTCCTTAGCAACTGTCGGAATAATTTCATGCCCAGGAGAAAGCAGTTTTCCTAATACACCTTCAATCTTGTCAGCAGCACTTTAAGCCAGCAAGACTTGCCCGTCAGTCTCTGACAAGCGCAGTAGGGCAAGAAGAAGTTTAAAACAATCCTTTCCAGAGCTCTGTGTCACACTTTATCATGCTATGATAAAGACCAGCTCCTTTTCCTTGGCTGTTTGCTGCAACAGCTGATCATCTCCAAATAAGGAATTCCACGTATTTTTTTCTGACAACTGCCACTCAAAATAACCAGTGACTAAAACCAACGCTAAGCACAGAAGCCAAAAGTACTTCAAGGTTGGAGATGACCTTTGAGACCAGATACTAATATGATTTAAGTCAATATTATAATCTATGAAGGAAGCGTATGTCTTCCTCTTGCACCCTGCTGCGAATCGCTTCCCTACGTATAATTGCTGCTTTGCTTAGCATATGGCCAACCCAACCTGTGAAGTCCTTGGTGTTCAGTTCCTGCTCCCAGAGCATGTTATAAATACACACATGGACACTAGAAAATGGGTCGCACATTTAGAAGAAGAAAGTTCCATTAAGAGAAAATACTTTTGGCATTAAATTTAGGCAATAATTTTCATGATCTTTTATGAATCTTACCTTTCATTTTGGCTTCTTTTTGAAAAAGACTTAAGATCACATACAACTTGTTCCTATTATACAGAAATCCATCATAGGCTTGCAAGTGATCTCAGTGGAGTGCAATTAGGAAGACATAGATATGAGAATGAAGCTGTTACTTCACACCTTTCTAGTTTGATACTGTATGAACTTCCTTTACTCATCTGTTTATATACTTTGATGCATATGTCAATGTAGGAAGATGCATTTACTCCTTGCCTTGGCCGATATAGCAGGAATAGTTCCCCTACCTTTTCTGAGCATTCCCATCAGCCACGCTATAGGTAACCTCCGCAAATGCCACACCGGCCGGCGTGTCCTGAAAGCCAGCAAAGTTTTTGAGGGAAACCCATTTCAGACCTAAAGATCCTCCCCAGTGTCTACCATTGCCTTAATCTGGGAAGTCAGTCTGATTCCCCTTTGGCAAAAACTGCTGGTTCAGTGTGGGACAATGTCATGGGTTCTCAGACAGGGCAACCCCTGAGCTGAGGACTCTACAGCTTGACATCAGGATCTTAGCTTTGATCAAGCGGCCAGCAGAGAACTAGCTCAAGTCTTGGGACAGTCATAACATTTGCTGTCACTGGAAAAGCCCTGCTTGACTGATGCCTGTGACACTGATGGAAATGCAGCCCTGCAGTGGGAAGATCCTCCCTGCATGGCTCTTTACAAAACTTCAAGTAAAGTGCACGCAGTTCTGCAAAGGAGGAGAGAAATCTTCAAGGGCAAAAATGTCACTGAAGTCAACTTAAATCACGAGAGTGATAACTCCACTGGGAGAACAGCAGACATCAGTCATCATTGTGCTTGCTTAATATCCCCTGGTTTGGAATATTTCTGGTGTCAGTCATTTTGCTCATCTGCTGGGCAGCCAGGAGGGTGAACAGAATTACTCTTAGCAGACTAAAGCTACGGACCATGGTCTCTAACAAGAACACTTAACAAGCACCTGAGACTGATAATTCATTGTTTTCCCCACTTTTTATAGATACCTGGTTAAAGGTGCTAGATTAACAGCCCTAGCAACTAAAACCCTCCATCCCTCTCAGAGGCATGGCATGCAGAAGGCAGATCTGCACAGCAGCCTTACAGCTTGCAACTCCCCTCGCACTGACGAGAGAGATGCTCAGTGGCCAGCCTCCTTGGATGACTGACCTTTTTTCCCCATTGGTTATAGCTACTGAAAAAGCTTTTTCTGGGTGCAACAAATAGTGCTAAACTTTTATTACACACTTTTATGAAATATGTAGTGAAGTACGCTATAAAGGGAGATAGTACCATGCATGCCTTCTTCCAGCATGCGAAACTGAGGCTGAGAGCGATGAGATGACTTGCTTAAGGTTAAAAAAAGAGTTGCAAAGCCAGAAATAAACCCAAAATCTCCTGAGCTCAATCCTTTGTTGACAAGGCTGACTGTTTAGATTAGTGCTTGATAAGAGACTGGAAGGTTTTCCCCTGTCATCTGCACTGCAGCCTTTTTTCCCTTCTGTCTCCTGAGATGTTGCCCCTAAAATCATCTTATCTTATTGCTCTTTGCACAGCACGTTCCTCTTGGAGTCCTTCCAGTGTTATCTGCTTCAAATCTATATTAAATACCATATTCTTGTCTTTAAATAGGAAACTGTTCATAACTTAGTCTTCAGCACAGCCAACATATACAGCACCCTGCAGTGACTCCAGTGCCAAACTGATCCACAGGCATCAGCTTTTCTCTCCCATGTCCCTGGAATTCCTTCCACTTAACCTCTTACATGTAGGGAGAAACCTCAATAAAATCCCAGGAACATTTGCTTGATCTTTCTTTAAAATTTGCTTTAATATCTCTGCTATGATGGAAAGTCTAGTCCTGATCCTAGGTTCACAAGTGACAAACTCTGCTTTAGACCTATTTAAAAACCACCAACAATAAAACCCCCTATATTTTTCTTTACCTTCACTTCTACCTAAAATGAAACAAAACAAAATCAGACCAGACCCACGCTGCTTGAACACTGACCAAACCAAGCAGTTGCTCAATAGATTTCTGAGGAAAACAGCTGTGAAGTTTTGACCAGTTTCTCTAAGTGTTGGAAGTAACTGCAGCTACTGGTTCTGATAAAAAGCAAGAACACAAACCTGACATTTAATCTCGGTATGTAGTTGAGCACACAACACAACCATGGCCCGAAGGACACTGCCTGTGCTCATTCAGGAGCATCCCTCCGAGAGCCTCAGAGTCCTGCATTTGGAAGCTCAACGGCTTCAGAGTGCCAGGTCGTAACACCCTGGTAAGTATCTGTTACAAAAGGAGGAAAAAACCCGACACACTCCTGAATTAATATTGATTTCATGTCAATTGCTTTATATTCCCACTTATACAGACTTCGGGTCACTGATGGAGAGGATCCTCAGAAAGCAAAATTAAAATGAACTGTCATCCAGCAGCAGTGACAATGAAAGTTTTCCTAATAAGCAATAATGATTTAGAAGACTGCAGCATCTCTATTTACTCTGTAGTGTGGTAGAAATATAACTCTGCTGCTCTTTCTTTCAGCAGCTCATAAATCTAGCAGGGGCTACACTTAACTTGAAGATCAAACAATCACCAGATACTGGTAAACACTGAAGCATCTTCAAAGTTCATGATAAAAAACCAACCTGGGCTAAGAGTGGCTTTTTTTCCTAGCAAGATCTGATATTTGAAGTATAATGATAGATCTCCAGATTAGGCAGCTCTCATAATTTTTTTAGCCCTATTTTTCTTATATCCTGCTATTAGTTGACAAGCGCTCTCAGAATACAGCTTCTTCCCTCACACACACCTGCATAAACCACATCAAAGTTGGGTGTAACCCAGGAGAGCATCAAACCCAACACACCAAAAGTACATTCAGCAATGCCTTTCTATACCAAAGTAGCTGGATCCATCTGGTAGAGTTGCTCCGCAATCTACACTGAACAAACTAATTGCACAACAGACATAGTACTCTGAAGTCTTTTTCCTTTATAGATGCAATTCACATTATGTTTGTGTTCTACATCATCTCTTTGGGTCCTCTGTTCTTCTCATCCTATGTTCCTCTTCTATTTTTCATTTTTTCCCTACCCTTCTATTTTCTCTTAGCTGTATCCCTGATTACCTTTACACAGCAGAGAGCGAGACTGCCTGTCTTGCTGCAGCTCAGATGTGATCTCTCTGCCGTGCTTATAAGTCAGATCGAAGTATAGTTTTACAGATCACTTTGGCTTCCTTATTTCCAAATACTCCAAACAGATTTAACTGCATTTAACTTTCTGGTTCTTTTCTTTACACCTGAATTCATTATTTTCTCCCTCACCACGGTCTCAAACTAATAGGAGAATAACGAGAAGGCCCCTTCGGGATTCAAGTTATACCTCAGAGTTTCCTGACAAGCAACCTCAAGCAAGCCCACACCTATCCGCAACCAAAACAGGGACTCACCTGTCAAAGTCCCTTTGACAAGTTGAGCTCGGTCGCTGCTTTCTGAGTGCCAGTGTACACCATTAGAAATATGACCATACTTCATGGGGAACACATAGCAGAACGTGAGTAACTGTCCAGCTAAATGAGGCACAGCATTTGAAAGTGATTAACATGTCCAACTTTGATAAAATGATTGATGTTAAAATTCAGAGCACTAGTGTTTGAGGAACCATCCTGTGTATACACAGGATAAAAGCACCTAAAGTCTCTCTGTCAATCCTTTCAAGTGATAAGTCCCTTGATTCTTCCAAATCTGGACTTAGAAATCAAATCCAAATTTCAATGCAGCTGAAAGCCCAGACCACTGCATTAACGCAGGCATGTCTTAATACTGTATTGGAGCAGGAAGAAAGAGATGAGCTGGCCATCATGTTTGCAACCTTCTCCTTTGCCCTCATTAATATTTTATTAATATTTCATATTACATGAAAGCAGATTCTCCTTTGTGTCTGGCATTAAATGCTGATCAATATTAATGTTTGATTCATATCTCTGGGAAAGGGACAGCAAGAGAGAACAGGAGTGAGATTGGAGAGATGATTTACATGAACTTCAATAAGGCTGTTAAAACAGCAAGGCTAGTGAAATAATCAATTGGACAAGGAACTGGCTAACAAATGAGGCCTGGGCTGTGACAGCAGCTGGTTAAAGTTCAGTTAGGGCTGTGGAGGGAGGAACTGTGAGTTTGTGTGAATTTTTTCGTGATCTGAAAACACACTGGACAGTGAGGCAGGAAAACGTGCAGCTGACAAACGGGGTTACAGCTGCAAGAAGGGGCCAGGAGACACTTTTTGCTGCTGTGGCAGCAGAGATGAGGCCAGCGAAGGAGGAACGAGGAAGAGGCATTGCAAGGCAAGGAAAAAGCTTGACTCTGTGGGGTCTGGAGAGGTGCAGGTTGTGACCCGAGGTCTAGAAAGAGACTTTTGCATTGTGAGACAGGAGAGAGCTTGGGCAGAAAGAGAAGCCCCAGTTGGAGTGAATAAGCTTTCAAAGGAAGCAACAGCAGAGAGCTGGAGGAGGTAAAAGTGAAGCTGCTGGGCAGGGGACACACACAAGGCATGCCTTGAGCCACAGGGCACTGGGATCAAAGTCTGCCACTGCCTTGTAAAAGTGAACCTCCAGCGAGGCTCTCTGGGTGAGGTGATGCGCAAGCAGACCAAGAGGTGGGACTGGGTCAACTGGGATAGTTTGGAAAAGCAAAGGAAGTTTGAGACGTGATGGTAAGGTGATAGCTCAGGGGAGGAGGGACTCTGCACAGCACCTAAAAACCCCCAGTCTGATAAATAAATGAAAGACAGGTCCCAAAGATACCATATTTTTAATTGCTTGATGATAGAACCTGCATTTCAACACAGCAGAAGAACCAAGGAGCAGGAGCCTTCTGCCAGCCTCCGTAATGAAAAGAGGACCTGGCTGAGAGGAGACATCCAGAGAATTTTTGCTCCAAAGTTATTCTTAATTTGCTCCTTTATTTTCCAATGGCAGTAACCAAAGGAAGAGCTGTTCATACAACTGATATTTCTGGTGAGTACCTATGGATGTCTCTAATTGTTGCCAAAACCAGGGGTTACACAATCCCTCGTGCTTGAACAGATCAGCATATTCTGTGCAGCAAATGGAAATGGAAAAAACAAGAGTGGGAGGTAAGAAATGCTCCGCAATGCATTATTGGTCAGATACTACACGCCTGCTTGGTTGCCCACAGCATTTTGCAGAGTTCATCTGGGCATTCACTGGGTCAGACTGATGCCTTACCGCCTTTTCTGCTCTGGAATATCCATGCTCAGTCCCCAGGAGCCAGCTCCCAGACATTAAAGACAACGGGCACAGTAATATTAAAAGCTCTCTAAGTTGGTGGCTCTACCCTACTGACAACGGATTGGCAATATCTGACAAATGATTAGAGCAAAACTGTCTTGCAAAATGCAAATACGCCTATGCAGAAATGGAAAATTACCATAAAATCTTTAGGACTGCAGGAAACTTCAAAGCTAATTTGTGCATTCAACTAAAACTTCAGTCTCCCTGTTAGCGGTGTCATGCTGTTCCGTTAGTTATCCTTCTAATTAGAACAGCATGGACAGGGGCACACCACAGATAATAGCTCAAATAACAAAATTACGTAGGTTAGAGAGCTGGTGTCTAGTTGATCCAGGACAACTTTGATTTAGACTCTTCCTTTACTAGGCAAATCTTTCTCCTGTACCAGGAGAAGACTTATCTACTCTATATCAGGTTATTTTTTGGGTACTTAACAGTTAGAGCCAGGGTGGGTATGATCATTTCTGCTCTGTGACTACAACCACAGCTGCACTGTTCTCATTTTCAGGTACTAAAGTTCAAGCGTAAACCACTTTATTCTCCATGTAGACATTAACAAAGGGTACAGATGCATTAGCAGAACTTAAATCCTAAAATTGGTGGAAATAGGTTACAGTATTTTAGCTGCTTTCTTCACAAGACTCTTTAATGTAGCGAACCACTTCACTTTCAAGGTAGGATTCGTGAGTCACTTCAGAATAATTTAAAGCTGAGGCAAATGCAACCTTTCCTTTGCAGATGGAGAAAACTCTCTTGTCACAGAGAAGCATGCTTTTCTTTTTCAGGAAAGGGTTGAAGAAAATACGTGAAGAAAGAAACCCTTAGGAGATAAATTCAGGTATAGTTTTTTGTATGCTGCATATCAGCAATTAGACAAAACAGTGACTGTAACATTTAGTAACTGCTAGTAAAAGCTATCCCTCACACAGCATATTTCAGTGCACTTCAGCAAATGTTGGTCTATGCAAAGAATGCATTTTCTTAAGTAAATGCTTCGGCAAATTTGCTCTTCAAAAACATGGATATTCAGGATGGCTTCCTAAGGTTATGAAAATTACGGCTCAGTTGACTAGAACTGCTCTAGTTCGTACAAGCTGAGATCAAGCCCCGCATATCCAGACCAGTAAGACGGAGTTCCTCATGCTCGTCGTGTTGGATCTTCCCTGACAAAGAATGGCTTTATTAATAACTACAGAGAAATGCCATTTAAGTAAGATCCTCGCTGTTCTTTAAAACCCAGACTCTCTTAAGATGAAGCTGTTGGAACAATTTTCCAAATCATTAGTTTAGGCAACTATGAATTGCCAGTAATACTCTTCCCATTTTCCTCCAGGAAAAACACCAGCCATTGAAATACAGAGCAATTCCAGTTGCTTCCCTGCCAGGGGGAGTACCACTCCTGGGGCAATCCCAGTCCTGGGGCAATCCCAGTCCTGGGGCAATCCCAGCCACTGGGGCAAGTAAGGCCAATTTGGTAGGATGATTTTCAATATCCAGACCGGTGATTTTATGTCCCTCTGTGTCCTCTTTGTGCTGCCCCAGAGTGTGGGAGCTCCAAGCATCTCTGAACAGAAAAAGGGACACCCCTTCCCAAAAGTTAACCCTCTCTAGTAGGCTGAGAGCTGACCACTAATAGTTGCAAAAGCTCCAAATTTGCATTTGCAATTCCTTATTTAGCTCAGTAATTTCAGCTCATCACATAATCCCTTCTACTCATTATGTCTGCTGTGTGCAAGGAAAAAAAAAAATCGCACAAAATTGCTGTCCGTATAATCATCTGAGAGAGCTGGTAACCTGACAAGCTGCAGTTGCAGAGAGCGTTGTTGGAGCTTTATATTCAAAGTAGGAAGTAGTAAAATACTATACAAGTTGTTTGCTTGCAGTTCATGTCAAAGCAAGAGGGCCTGGGCTAACCCTTGGAGAGAAGAAAAGGGAGAATAAATAGATCATCGGCCCCTGCAGAAAATGTCCTGCCAGTGATCGTGGATTTATGAATTCATACGGAGGCACATCTCTACACAGAGCTGAATTGTCTAGTCATTTTAAAGATAAATATTGCAGATGGGTGAATAATTCACTCGTACAAATGTTCACTGAAAACAAATTAACTGGCTTGTGTGTACAGGTGATGTGAAATTGTAATAGTTATTTCACAGAATGTTTGAGAAGGCAATTTCTAAAATTCATCCAGCCTATCTCAGTAAGTACCTAAGCGACCCAAATCTCCAAAAACCAGCTTTAGAGACTTGTCCAATGTTAACTTCCCGGTACCAAAGGGGATGTTAATTAGATCATCGCTGTGCGCATACAGAAGGCTGCAGCTATGACAGCTGGCGGTGATCTTTCCAGAAGTAAACACACAGCTGTATTTCACGCCGAAATGTCAACACCAACACCTCTTTAAAGTCAGATTGGAATAGAAGGGATTTTAAAATACAGACAGGAGGGGTGTTCTCGGCTCGCCCCGGAACGGCTCACGCTGTGCCCCCACCACCAAAGGGAAGATGCTACGCTGACTCTGTAGACGTTTATTACCAGCCAGATTAAGTCTATAAAAAGGGGATTACGGACAGTCCATTTGCAGCACAACACAGACGTAAAACTATAATAAGTTACTGAGATAATGAGGCAGCAGGACATAAAAACTCCTGCATACAAAGAGAGCCTGCGTTTTCAGAACCAACAATTCACTTCGAAGCACACCATCCCCACGAGCGCTGGGGAGCAGCTCTTCATAACCGCTCGTGCTGTTTCCTCCATCTCATTTAGGAGTATTCCCAGAGGTTGGAAGTGAAAAATATGATTATCCTCTAAGCTGTCTGGGTGTTTTTCCTCTAAAATCCTATTGCCTTCCCCATAGCAGTCCTAGCCCCTGCTTGGGACAGGGGGACCAAACACAGCTCCCCAGAGAGAACCTCAGCATAGGTTTGAGCCTGTTGATTTTACTAATGACCTAAGGGGACACAGACCTCCATAAATGTACAAATAATAATTTGCTCCTCTTAATTCAGCTGGGAAAAGCAGCAAAATGCATTGAGGAAGGAGAGCCTTACCCAACAAACGCTCGTTCCTGAAGTTTGATCCTACTATAAATAACCCTTTGGGAAAATGTTGTTTAAAATATTCTGCATAATGCAGCACAAATTTGATCAGAAGAAAATGGGTCATATCGCTAAAATTCCCCCCCCCCCCCCAAATGGAGTCGCATCCATCTGCTCCCAACTGATATCCACAACCATTAGGCAGGCTATACTAGAAATGTCCCATTTTATTTTCCAGCCTCCCTTTCTTTTTCTTTCCTCTTGCTCTTCGAATTTGTCTTTGCCCTGATCCAAGGAGGAAAACCCTTAATCAAACTTAGCCTTTGCTAAAGGAATATTTCCAAGACAGACCTGTGTAAATATACAGTATCTCAATTACCCTCCAATAGCTGTAACATTTTTGGTTTGAAATGTTGCCTTCCGATAGCCTCCACCGTCCTATTCATCACGGTGACCCTTCAAAGGCCTGCAACGCGCTAATAACAGGAAAGGCATTTCGGGAGCACAGCGGAGCTGCCCGTGATATACACCAAATGCCAAACGGAAATATTTTATTTTCATGCCAGCCAATATATGAGATGCAGTTACAGGGATTTAAATATGATACTCAGGCTCATTAGTAAAGCAAGCATAGATAACGAGGATTTACTGGATGTTACTGTCTGACTCGGCCAGCTTTTCCAAAGGGACCATTAAGATGCTAAGGAGGTTTTTTGTCTGTATTTTGGGGGGAATTAAGTCTGCATTCAGGAGTTCCTGCAAGTTCAGCAAAAAACCTCGGATATTTGAGTTTTCTTTGTGCAAAACTCAGACAAGTAGCACTTTTGCATGAAGGACTCTCTAAAAAATTGGCCTGTAAGTACTTCGTCTGGTTCAATCTGCGGCTGGGAGCAACCCACATTGCTCCCGCTAAAGGCAGGGCAACGGCACGGCTCGCTCGAAAACCAGCTGCTATCAAAAACTGCACAGCCAGCAAGCTGTTCTACATACTTTCCTTATAGACATCAAAAAAACCCCAAATGTTTCAGCGCACACTATCTTTGCTGACCAACACCACATTATTTTGCTGCTGTTGCGTATCAGCTCGCAGCTTAGGTTATTTTTACGCTAACATAATCCCTGAAGGTGGCATCAGCTGAATTTTGGCAACTAACCGTGAGATATGAGATTAGCTTGGGGTACAATTTTCTATTTTTTTCAACACATAAGCACGGATCTTCTCTATCACTGTAAGTCCAAACTCATTGAGCTTTGCAAGGTCCTTTTGAACTGTATTTTTATATTGCCCCTTCTCCTTCCCCCACATTAGTATAATGTCCAAATGACAGGGCACACAACAGCCGCTTAGCGATACTTTGTTAATGGACCTGCAGCAGATGGAAGGTCCAAAATTTTTTTTTTTCCTCAAGCCCTGGACAAGCAATGAGGGGTTTTTATGTGCTTGAACTGCAGTGTGTTCCTCGTTGCCTTTAATCTGCCTTTGCAGGTCAGTTCAGGAAAGGTTGATATTAGAGAAATGTTTACTTCAGCTTAATTCATTAATGTTTATGAAGTGCTGTCAAAATACAAAGTGGTGTATGTTTAGTGAGGGTGACTTTAATATTATTGTGACTTCAACTAATACATAAATAATAATGGGACAAAGCGCTGTCCAGTAACTGTCATTGTGGCCCCATCGCATCTACCTCAAGCTAATTTTTGGCCTTTGATTATATTACAAAACTTTGTTTGCCTGTGTATGAGTAAAACATGATACACCCTGGTTCTATACATCTTCTTCAGTTTGCCTCATGTTAACAGGTTTTCAAGGTTTTTAAAGTCAACATCAAGTCCTTTTGGACGTAGGAGTTTAATTCATGGTATAGACACCAAGGTTTGCATGGAGAGCTACGATCTTTTATTAAACCGGTGAATGCGGTTGGAGAACAAAAAAGCTTTGGGGCACACAAGCTCTTCTTTAGGTCAGAAACTTTGCATTGTGAAGAGCCGCACAGCACAGCTACAGCTGCATCACTAGTACATTTGTACTGGGTAAACCTTTAGCAGAAACCATTTTATTTCTGAAAAGCAGCCATTTTCTCCCAGAATTGCATTAAAAAGAGAGCAGCTTTCTTTATCGCTCCATTAGGTCAGCGAGGGCACGTCTTCACGGTGCCATGGAAGACGGTACAGAGACGTCAGAAATAGCGTTGACCCAAGGTGACAAGGACAGCTTGATACTGTGCAAATATCAGCCTGGGTCTCAAATTATATGCCTGTATTGGTGCACTGATATAATCAGCCTAGCTTTTTATGTGGTTCTTCTGCTCCGCTCCCAGTTTTAAAATGATCTTGTCCTTTTGGAAGGACAGACATGTCCTAAATTTGATAGCTGGTAAGGATGGTGCAGTGTCAGCAAGCTTTGCTTTGGGTCAGTGACACAGCCTGGCGTTGGGACAGAGCACGGTGGTCGCACAGGGGCTGTCCATCCAGACTCTGTGCCGTGGTCCTAGCTATAGGATAAAAAAATATTGCCCTCCTATAACACACATCCTCCTCTTGGGGTTTCTTCCATCACGACAAACCTTTGAAGATGCACCTAACCATTTTTTCATTGGTTAAAGGGACCACCAGAAATTTACACTCCTTATAACTCCCATTTCAAACTAAATGGATCTTCTGTTGCAGTCACTTGGGGAAAAAAATCAGTTTTCTGCCTAACCAAGACTCCATATCAATCAGGTTAATAGGAGTGTTAGCACGTTTCCTAATTATAACTACAAACATTTGTAGGCTTCCTAGTGATGAAAGCTCATCCCATCATGTTAAATCACCCCCAGGCTGCCTAATGAGTGAAGCGCAAACCCAATGGGATGGCAGCGGCACTTCAGCCTGCCCTACGCGAGGTGCAACGTTAGCAGCCTCTAACGTGGGGCTCCCGGTCCTCAGGCTGATAACGTATAGACGTAACGCGCGTGGGCAGAGAGGTGGTGCCCCCGGGCAGATTCACAGGGGTGTCACTCCCATATAAAGCTCTTTCCTTGTTCCGTTTAATAACCTGACACTAGTTCCAGGGCAGCCCCTTGTTGGGCTTTTCCAGCCTCAGGCTACGGCGATGAGCTTACAGCAAGAGCAGGGGAGAGAGGTCAGGCTAGAAAAGAAGAGTACTTGCTAGCTTCGAGGCCAGCAAGGAAATACTATAGAGCCCTAAGTCTCTAGTCTATAAATAAAAAAAAAAAAAAAAAAAAATTATACCAAAGGCACTTGAAAAGCGATATGATTAATCTGAGTCATTCAGCTCCAACCAAACACTCAAGTGTATAAAAAAACATTAACATGGTCATAAGCCCGCATTCACAGTAAAAGCACAGGCAAATATACCCCAGCACACTCCCAATCCGCACATATAAAGGTCTTCGGTGGGAAGAAATACAATTACTTCACTCCCCAGATTTATTTCAGAATTTGCTTAACCTCATAGAAAAGTGGCATTGCCACTGTTATATATATTGCTGCACTGCCCTATGTATTGGATGTGTCCATCTGATAAATTCAGTTGTCAGTTTTTTTCAGTGCTTAGCAATAATTTTCTAACACAAAATGCATAATCGCCACATATGCCTTTAAGGTATATATTCTCATGTCTTTCTATAGGATTCACCCACTTCTCTCTCATTAATACAAACTGAGCTAAGTGATTAAAATTAATGTATCCGTTCCAAACTGCCCCATATCCATTAATCTCATAATAGTCAAAAGAATCTTGAAGAATAGCTATACTGCAGATCTGGAGTTGGGTTTTTTAAAGTGCTATTAATAGCATATACTTATCAAGAAGTAACTAGCTGGCACATACACTTGCACCTTCTTAAAGTTTAATAACTTCAATAACTTTGTTTCAATTTAGCTTTCAAAGCGTTGGAGGAACCTCTCTGGTTTGAGCCCTTGCCTGAGGCGTTGCACTGGGGAGAAGTTGGCCGAGCAGGCGAACGCCATCAACAACATCAAAGACAGGCAAACAGCTTCACAGGGCACTCCTGGTTTGAATGAAGTCCCCAAACAAGCTCACTTGGATTTTTTTCCTCAAAGCTATTACAAGAGCATGCCTTGCTGTAGCGACCGGCTCACACGGGATTGTCTCCGACGGTAATCACGGTGCTCGTGCAGGTGGACCCCGGGTCCGGCCGTAGCCTCGGGATGAAAGGCATCCCTTGCCTACGTTGGCCTTGGACTGAGCCAGCTGGGCAAGCAAGATGCTCTGCTGGGTACCAAAAGCAAGCGGGCAGGGTCAGCTATTTAGGCACGGGGGCTGATGGGTTCAGGTGCTGGAGGTCCTGGGTGATGCAGTCACTAGCACCGAGAGGCAACCGGGCACATGTCGTGGTTTAACGCCAGCCAGCAACTCGGCACTATGCAGCCGCTCACTTGCTCCCACACACACACAGTGGGATGGGGGAGAGAACTTGGGAAAAAAACCGGAAAACTCGTGGGTTGATATAAGAACAGTTCCATAGAACAGAAAGGAAGAAACTAATAACGATAATGATAACACTAATAAAATTACAATAATAATAATAATAAAAGAATTGGAATATACAAGTGATGCACAGTGCAATTGCTCACCACCTGCCCGCTGATGCCCAGTTAGTCCCCGAGCGGCAATTCCCCCCAGCCCCACTCCCCCCAGTTTATATACTGGCATGACGTCGCATGGTACGGAATACCCCTTTGGCCAGTTTGGGTCAGCTGTCCTGGCTGTGCCCCCTCCCAACTCCTTGTGCCCCTCCAGCCTTCTTGCTGGCTGGGCAGGAGAAGCTGAAAAATCCTTGACTTGGTCTAAACACTGCTGAGCAACAACAGAAAACATCAGCGTGTTATCAACGTTCTTCTCATACTGAACCCAAAACATAGCACTGTACCAGCTACTAGAAAGACAATTAACTCTATTCCAGCCGAAACCAGGACAGCACATAAGACATGGTGATGGCACTACGTGCGCTTTTGTGCTCTAAACACAGCTTGCGGGAAGGTGGAATTTAAGTAACTGCTTAGCACCGACCTCACCGTGCTTCCGCAGGAGTCAATTCATTTTCATTACCAAGAGCAGCAACACCAATGCAGAGTCCTTTGAAACAGCCCACTCTAGGTGTTTAGAGAAGCCAGAGCAGGCTTTAGCTTGAGTATTTATACAGGTAATGGAAATTTCTCTGCCAAAGCTGACTCCTGAATGTCTAATAAATATTACAGTCGGGGTCTAATCACTTGCAGCCTCCCTCTGTCCTCTGGCAGGCAATGGGAGGCTCAGCCTAATTTCTTACATTTGCAAAGGATTGCACACAGTTGTGGGAAGGATGGAATCTCACTTCCCTTTTTTTTTTTTTTTTTAACTGAGATGTATTTACCCAAGACAAAATTTGTTCACAGAATCCGTGGGTATATTCTTGAAAGAAATAATAGATCAGAAAACACAGGACAGGTTCTTGAGCCACTTCCAAATAGGAGGGGGAAAAAAGGCAGTATCCAAACCAAACAACCCAAAAGGCTCCATCGAGCTAGGTTATTTTCTTCAGCTTCTCCCCAAACCAAAATCATTTGTTTCCTACTACATTTACCCACTGAGATATTTGCATTGAAAGTAGCACCTTTAATTCCTGAGATCCCCTCTATTGCTTGCTCCACGATTAAAATCTGTCTGACTTGCCTCAGAAGTTGTTTGGTCGTATCACAGAGAATGAGGATTTCAGGAGCAGATGGAGCAGGGAATGGAAATAAGCAGGAAGATCAGATAAACTCTTAAGAAACAAGGATTCTCTTTTCATGCAGATTCCCTTTAATAAGAAAGGTTGAGAAGAAATCTGAACAGAAAACACTGTATGTGAAGAGATGCTCAAAACATAATTGCTTCTAAATATAATACTTCTGAATCTTTTCCAGCAACTATAAACATTTCCTTAAATATTCTCTTCCCCCCCCGCCTTTTGCAGTATTTCCCACAGACTTTATTAAAGTGCTGTATAACCATCTGAGTTTGGGAAGCATTTGAAGAACAAACAGAAGTTATGGGAGGGAAAAAAAAAAAAAGTTTTCATTGCTGGCAGGTGTTTCTAAGAGCTTTTACAAAGTTTAATTTGGTAGTTTTTCAAGCTGACTCACATTCATGTGTAATAGATATCTCTGATGCTGTTCTTAGTGTTTTACACGTACATATGTGCATGTGCAAGGGGGAGTGCATACCCACAAAATTGCATTTTGCTTCTCAGATGAGAAAAGCTTCTGAATTTGTGAAAGGAAATTGCATTAATATTATCTTTAAACAACTGAGTCCTTCCCATTCTTCTATTTTCTCAGACATACCAAAATAATAAACTGAGACATTAATTGGGAGGGCACTAGAAATCATCATATACCTTTTGGTCTTTGGAAGCTATGAACTAAATTACTGTAATTGGCAGTTTATTAACAGGAAAATTATGCTAAACAGCTTCATGTTGCTGTCAGGAATTATATTCGGTAAGCTATGTAGATGGGGCCCTTGGTGTAACATTTGCATTTTCTCATTTAGAAAGAACAATGATAATAGATGAGTGAAGCATGTACAAATTATATACCAAAGAACATTTGCATGGCTGTAAAAAGGCTATCTTGATACCAGAGTGACTAAGCCTGTTATTCATTAAGTTACAGTATAGACTAAGGGAGAAGGGGAAGTAGGGAACACATTAACTTTATTTAGAGGCATATATAAAATGAACTCCAGTCCAAACCACTTGAATTTCAAGCAGAACTAGATTATAATAGGTTCTGATTATATTGCATTTATTATGCAGTGCTAGTATCAGGGGTTTTTTCCTGTCTTGGATAAGGTCCAAAGATGTGATGATGACAACCTCTGTTGTTACCCACATCTTTATTTCAGCTGCCACCTTCCCGAACCATTTGCCTGTTCATGCACAGTTTCTGCCTGGAAAGCAGTGAGCCCAGTGCATCCAGCAGAGACGCAAGCAAAGCAGGCTACCTACACAAATCTGCACCACTGAGTCCAGAAACCCTTTTTTGGATGCTTTTCTCTATCAGCAATTTCCACTACCTGTCCTGATGTCTTAGCAGTTGACATTCTGTGAAGAAGGATGACTTTAACTATCACCAATACCTATAAACGAGGGAGGATAATAGCAAAGCAGGAGAAAATTGGGTCATTTTAATGCCCTGATGAAAACGAACAGGGACAGTGCACTAAGTGACATGGGCTGCCTCTATGAAACCAGGACACAGTGTCCTGCTCTCCATTTGTACATAGCTGTCTTGTCTACCAGGAATCTCTGAAGCACAGAGAGTTCAAATAAGTTATTCAGTAACTCCAAAATTTGACTGGTTTGAGAATAAATTTGTTGGCTTAAATGAAATGTCATTAGGATGCAGAGAGTCCCTTGTAAAATGGCAGTTTCAGAAGTTATCGTTCTGTACCACAGCCTGCAGGCAAGACCCATACAAAACTGCCCTTCTTAAAGCATTGTTACTTATTTACGAAGATGATCTATGGGAAATTTGTTTAAGGACATGGGGCTTTTGAGGGTGGAGCCGGTAAAGCCGCAGCGCAGGAGGAGGAGTTGCAGTAGCAAGACTGTTCCCGTGGCTGCCACAGGGTTATAGTCCCAGATGTTTGTCTAACCTAGTTTTGAAGCCTTTTAAAATGTATTGCATGGAGAGGGTGATGTCTAGTTTTCCTGTCTTTAACATTAGAAAAGCTATTCCCTAATGTCTAATCCGGTTCTCCTTCAGTATAAGCCTGTTGCCTCTTGACATGAGGGAAAGCAGATTATACCCATCATTTCTGCAGCAGCCTTTTACATCCTTGAAGACACTCATAATTTCCATTCTGGCTTTCTGTCCTTTGGCTTAAGCGATGCCAGTTGAGACCTACTCATCAATTCAGTAGAACCAGCCACTGGTGTCTGTGGGAGCAAGAACAGCTATTAAACGCTGCTTCTCAGAAAATTTTTCTTGTGGCTCAACGTAGGACATTTGGTGCATTTGTACGACCGGAGCAGCATCACCGAAATGTAAATAGGTGTTGTAAGCTGGAGGAAGGACTGTTAGAAGGGGTACCTTTCAAAGCATTTCAATACTCTGCCGTGTTGGCGGTGCTGGGAGCGGTGCTGGTGCGGTGCAGAAGCCGGCTGTGCTCTGAGGCCGCTCAGCAGAACGGCTGCAGGGTGCCCTCGCCGCGCAGCTACGGCAGAGTGAATTATTTACAACGAACACAGCATTCAGCGAATTTGGCCTCGTTCTTCTCTTGGGGAATATCCTCCAGCAGACCACTGTGTCCTCAAAAATAAGTCACTTTTCAATTAGCTTTTGCGACTCTAAGTGACTGGCACTGCCTCAGCCTCCTTGCTCCTTGCTGCTCAGTTCAAGCTGGGTGGTTGGTCTGAATTCAGCACAACGCGTGCATTATGGATCATGTCTCCTTCCACTGCCCGAATCAGCGTGCATTACCTTTGTGTGCAACAACTTGCACATAATGATGTAGAGCTCGGTTTCCCTGCATAATTAGTTTAGAATCCGATACCAACATCTTAATTAGGCCTGACCCCTGGAGTATTCGACTTAACATCATTCGCCAGCTCCAAAATATGGTTACATCCACACTGCAAATAAGTATCCTCCTAGCAGCTGTAGTCTCTGTAGGACTAATTTCGATGCTGTTCTCCTTCTCTTATACTGCAGCCAATGCCGAAATCCCGGGGATGCTACTGCAGCCCCGCACCCCTGACTGCAGCTCCCTGCCCACCCTACCTGCGGCTGCACTCTCGTTGCATCCCTCCACCAGGAGCAAAGCTGTGGTTACCCTCATTTAAGATAACCTACTTAGTTAAACTAGGCTGACTGCAGCAGCATGCAACTCACCCTGGACTCGCCACCTAATTATATTCCCAGCAGATTTCCCGGGGAAGATTTCCCAGTCCACGACAAGCTCCCTGCAGTCACTACTAGCCAAGCTGAGCAACCTCACGGCTCCCTGGGATCCGTCTGCAAGGGCTTCAGTCACACCTTTATCTCTAGGAAAGACACCAAAAGAAGCAGCTGGGGAGCAGTCGAGATCATAGGCTGAGTGTGGACCACATAAAACATCACCACATTTATAGACATGAAACACTTCATCAGGGAGCGACAGATTGGGTTTGCGAGCAGGGCTGTATCACTGAGCGGCAGGCAGAGGCTGTTCCCTGAAGCATAGCACAATTTTACTCCAAGGAAAGCAGCCCATACATTATGCAAAGAATTTACTGTTGGTTTTTTGAAATACTGCATGATAGGAAGAATGAAACACGTGTCAGATGTTAGCCACGACACTTAAAGCGCTACTGGAAGAAATGCAGATAGCATGGCAAGGAAAGTGATATAAAAGAAGGGTAGACTGGAATCTGTGCTTTCCAGTTTAAAAAAAAAAAAAAAAAAAAGCTTTTAAATGCACTTTGTTTCATTTTGAAGACCTGAATTCAACCTATAACTGTATAATGCAGTACCCTCATTTTTGAAGCTAAGGCTCATAAAAAAACCCAAGCTCAGCATCCAAAAACCTCCCTAAATTGCTTTGGTAAAATTAGCATTCAACCCAGGGAGCAGATGCAAGCCTGCCTTGCTGGCAAGCTGCAGTACAGCTCCTGATTCCCCTGCGCTCTGGGGAGACCGAGGAAGAAACTCTCCTCCACCTTGTTGCTAGAGTTAATTTGTTTTCCCCTCTCTGGCAAATCGCGGCAGTCGGGAATTGGTCCCAGCCCTCGTGTTGCTCATTCACTCCCCGGCCGAGGGAGAGGGACCGACTCATTTGGCTATTTCATCTCACCCTGAAACTCGTCCTCTTCCCCTGAATTCCTCCCTATTACTGTGCTTGTAATAAACTAACCTCACCAACCTTCTCTGAAACAGCAGCGGTAATTTAGCGGCAACTGAGTTATGGCCAGACCCTCACACTGTTTGAGACTGTGGGAGTCCTGCCATTAGTTTCAACAGGTATTTAGCTGCCATTTCACTCCCATGGAAATTCCTCTATTTCCTTAATACACTGAATTGCCTGGGAACGTAGGGGCTGCGATTCATTTTTTATCTGATGTCCTCTCTCTTGACCCCGTAATGTAATGCTTTGTAGCAAAGGCTATACTGTACGAGAGGAGTTCAATAACCACCTTTAACAGGGAAGAGCGTTTTCACACTTGGAAGAGTGCACAGACAAAATAGAGCCAAATAGCCACAAAGATCTTTTCATAAACTGAAAAGTAGCCCCAATTTCAAGTGTTGCAGTCAAAGGATAGCAACATCCCCCATTTACTAGACCAAAAATGAAAAGGAAAAAGGTGTGTTTGTTACATTACTGAGAAGACTGTTTGAAAGTCTTCCATTTGCCTAAGTCTCTGATTTTCCTTTATTAATGAACATTTCAGCTATTACGAGGCTCCACGTTAAAGCCTGACCTACACACAGAACACAAATATGTTAATGTGCTTGCACATACAAGTACAATTTTAGTCACTATGGCATTATTTAAAAAAAAACCTTTGTGCATTAGAAAATCTGTGATAAATCACATTTTACTTAACTTTATATTAAAACTTGATGACACAAATGTCCTGGAAGTAGTTTATGAAGCCTGTTAGCCTCCGGCATAGGACACCTGGAACTAGTGCGACGCTTATCTTCTCCAAAAAAGAACTGACCTTGCTCCCAGCGTGATACTGGATCGAACCCAACAGCACACGAGGGCTCTGCCCAGCCCCGTTCTGCCCCAGTTTACACCAGTCCCATCCTGAGCACCACCAGCCAGAGAACAGTCACCCCCGTTGCTTTTCCAATTTTGCCCCTGCCCCGCTGACACCTTTCAGAGCTGATGCTGTCTTACGGCACACCACAACAGGCACAACCTACCGCACTGAAAGGCAAAATGTCTGTTGACTTAAGGAAGAGCAGGGTTAGGACCTGTGGTTTTTCATTTTATTTTGAATGTTTGCAGACGTCTCTTGTTATAGTTACAATATTTGTGCATGTATTAGCCCTGAGACTGGCTGTATAATTAGTTTCTCTCAATAATAGTAGCTGATGAGCCTGTTCAAATCCACACTGCATCGGTCTTAATGTTTCATACATACACAAACATCTTCTATCATCCAAGAGGAAGAAAAAGTTGGCTTACTCAGAAAACCTTCAAATACAGCCAGCCACACACCTCCACTGATTCCCAGCTTGGATTTACGCAGACCCGTAAAACAAAAGGAGAAACAATAAAATGAGATGAAAATGCTTATACAGTATTTCAATCCTTCTCACTAAAGCTGAGCAGTGCATTGCCTTTGAACGGGGAACCTTAAAAGCTCTGCAGTGACTTTGACTTTGCCAGCAGATTGCAGTGGCTTGCCATGAGCTCAGACCCAGCTAGCCACAACATCTCAGGTTTGCTTTATGACACTGATCATACAAAGTCATGGAAATGTGAAATTTTAAAAACACTCTGAAACTATAAAGAATTTAACCATGTCCTTAATTTTACGCAGTGTCAGTGCAGGAGATTTAAAAAGCAATAAACAAACTTGTTACTGCAATAGAATCGAAGAGGAATCATAAACATACTAAAGTTACAGAGCTAAAATATGGTGTGGAGAATGGACAATGGCAACATTTATTCAATAAAACTCATTTATATGTAAAAGATTGAATAAAAATGTATACTATTATGCAGGCACAACAAATTATGTAAGAGAAAAAAAATGGTCTATGGGCAAGATGTTTTAAATTATGCATGCAAACATCATAGCTGTACAGGCAAAGGTGTTAACCACATCTGCAATCGAGCTCTAAACTGCCAGAGGGGTGATGGGAATTGTGGCACTAGCCATACAAAGGGTGACATCTTAATAGTTTTCTGTAATAAGCCAACTGCTAGAGCTACTGCTATTTACTATTTGTCTCTTTCTCTTGAGATATAAACCCAGTCCTCTATCTGCTTATGAAATCTAAATATCCAAAGGCATTTTCTTCAAGAATGATGTCATATTAATCCTCACGACTGGGTCAAGTTTCAGCCTGGGTAATTGCTCTCTGCTAAGAGATAGTTAAACTTACAGTTTTAATTTAAAGATGCTCCTCTACAGTCTGTTGCCTGTGCTGTACACAGTTACTGTACACTCTCAAACAATCTCCACTATGGGAATCGGTATTTTTACAGGTTACTCGTGTCCTGCTAAGGTTTACCTTAGCTACTAAAATTACAAAGGCTTTATCGAATAGGAAAGGTCACCTTTACTTCCCCTGCCACAAATTTGGCCCTAATATTTGTGATATCTAAAAATCATTTGTGGATATTATACTGATGCAGACCAACAGGTAGAAAGATGCTACAGGTTTTTCTATTCAAATATGTCCCCAGGGTTAATAGTGGGACTTGGCTCAGGGTAACGGCACTGCAACAAATATTTGGGGAGCAGCCAGACGGGCTTGCAATTGTGCTAACTACCTACCTTGTGGCAATCAATCAATTAACTCAAGGTGAAAAACTAGTGAAGACAAGTCCCCAGATAAGAGTAAACAATCTGGGCTGGAGTTGTGGACGAGAAAGTGAAATTCCATTTCCAGGGCTGTCAGAGGGGTTTAAACGATCACTCAGGAGAAGAGTTTTCTTTTTTCCCCTTTGTTTTTCTTTATTTTCTCCAGGCTGAGGGTTTCCATAGATCTTCTCATTGATCTGAAGTGGCCAGGGGCAGAAAAAGCCAATTTTGGCTGCATTATCCTGTCTCCCTTCCACTATAGCTTAACACAAAGAGAAATGCCACCCGCACCCCAGAATGAATCCGTGCCAAAGGCTTGCCTCGGAAAGCAGGATTCAAGCCAGGCACTTCAAATCTGAAAGTCAAATACTCCCGAAACCAGTGGAGGGAGAGATCCTGAACTGGTACCAGCCCATGCACTCCCACAGGCAGAGGCTCTAGGCGATACCCATGTGCAAATCAGGGAACAACTCATCCATGCATAAATGGAGTTGGGGTCTGGGTGGGGGTTTTTTTTCCCTGCTTTTATTTTTCAATCTGCAAAGGCATTTATTTCCCCTCGCCATCCAGACTTTTATTCCATTATGTGATAGAGAACTTAAAAATAAAAATCCACATTATATAAGGCACCCTGGAAGGCTGGGGGACACAGCCCCGCAGGCGGGCCAGCAGCTATGCGCATATAGGGGATCTTGCAGAAAAGCGTTTAGTTCTCTGCTTGTAAAGTCTCCGGCAGCAGCCGCTGAGGGAGTGGCACTTGTGCAATTACATTTAGAAAATGCCTCAAAACCAGGACTTTTTTTTTTTTTCTTTAACATAGAAACTCTCCTTTCCCCCCTCCAGCCCTCCCTCCCTCAAATGAGCTAAAGAGCCCTTCTCCTGGACCGTGGAACTGAATTTGCCTTTATGAGACGAGTTCAAACATTTTGGGGCCGAGGAGCACTCTCCTGCTGCCTTCCAGCTCCCACAGAACCCCAGTGGCAGGGACAATATTTTTGTGGGAGAGGATCCCAAACCCACGCTGATGATCAGCGGTACCCAATCCCCACAGAAAAGAGGGGTTCAGGACTGCTTCCTTCTGTGCCCCAAATTCCGTGGGAGCTGGAATAAGAAGCACCATTTATAAATCTCTCCCTGCTTGTACCCTACCCAGAGGTTATCTGGTTTCCCTTTCTCTGGCTCTGTATACAAGTAACACAAAGTGTATCAGTGTCATTTTTGTAATTAAAGCTCCTGACATAGACTTTCCCATTTAACCTGCTGTATTGGAACTGCTCTCTGTTCTTCCTTTAATGTAGCTGCTGATCTTTCAAAGATCTTGGTTGTGTCTCAAAAGCCAGCTGGAGTTGGACTCTTCAAATAGAGTCAAAGAAAAAAAATCGACATGGGGAAAGTTAACTAAACTTTAACTCAAAGAAAAGTTACCTCTTTGGTTTGGAACAAATATTGAGACCTGCTTTATTACAAAGGAACTGCCATATTGCCGAGGGCTTATTTCTGGCTTAACACATACACAATTAATCTCTTAGCCAAAAAGTTAAAACCTGGGAAAAGAGAAAAATTATCATCATAAATGTCATATTAAATTGGGAGATCATAAGTTGCAAAGTAGATCGGATTTTTCCTGTATCTTTATTTAATCACAGCAACTGCATTCACGCTGTAGACTGCAACACAATGGAGCCATCCATGTTCAAACAGGAACGACTATAAAAATATCAGACCAACCAGATCAAGAGACACTTCAGTAGGAAAGTAAATTCAGATGAAATGAAATCTATAGTACGCTTTGCCCGCTGAGTATTCACACGTACAAAAATTGATGTTCGGGCTCAACCATACATAAATGCCATTGCACGAACGATCCTGGCAATTTCTTACTGAATTATGATAAAAACGTATTCTTCTGCCGATATGTTTGCAGGCACTGGTGTAATAGTTCAGCAGAGTTAGGTGCTTAGGGCAGGAATTTCCCCAAGGAGTTTTGCACCGTGGGAGACCACAGGGTGCTGGTGTACGGAAGGGTTTTAGGCAACGTCCGAGAGCGTCTGTCCTCAGAGGGCAGCTCTCTGCTAGAAAAGATGTCAGGTCTGTCCCGGAGTCATATTTAATGGCATAAATCTCTAGGTTCTTGCTGAGCCTTGAGATAGAAGATACCAGAAACAGGACTACCCAAAAATCATTTCTGCAAAGAGAAGAGGCATCTATACGATAAGAAAAACCTTGATCTTTGGTCTTGTTGACATAAATTACACATCTTCAGGCTGCATATGTTCAAGTAGTTTTAGACAAATAATAGGCACTCTGGGTTGGTTTTCGTAGTTCTATTTGCTTTAAAATTTAGAGTAATGAACAAACTCTTGGGTACTAATTCTGGAAACAAGAGACTGCCTTATGAGATTATCTGCAGCTCAATAGTCAGGGGACAAGGGAAATAAAAGGATTCACATTACGAGTTTTATAATGACTTACTGCTCACTTATCTGAAAAATAGTTGGAGTCATAATTAGCCAGCCTTTTCAGTGCTTTAAGGTGCAGAGATTTCTATCTGCTGCACACCTTAAAATTTGCATTTTAATGGGCTAAAGATATATATCAGTAATAGCACCAACAGATGCTCTCTTATCACTAGTAATAATACAATATATAGCTTAGGAGACTAACCTATCCACAGTACAGCAGATTTGATCAATAAAGAGCAAACAGTGACCAAAGCAAGTCAAATCTAAATGTCACTGTACTGACATGCCTCTAAATAACAGAACCCTGGCTGCAGGTTGAGGTCAAAACGTATTAATGCCATGACACACAAATGGTTCAGCTAGTTGTGGTAAATATGGTGTTCATTTTCACTTCTGCAATTGCATAAGGAAAAGTTCAATACAAAACATAGCTACTTAGGGGTAGAGAGCAGATTACACATGAACAAATCCTACCAAAGTCCTAAGCATCATATTATGGATTTTTTTTTTTTTTTTTTTTTTAAGAAACAGCAGGCTTGACTGCAAATAAACCAGCATATTTTTCTTGTTCCTGTTAATTTTTAATTCTAGACCTATAATAGAACTAGCAATTGCTAGGGGTTTTTTTTTCCTTCAGCTTTTAGGAGAAAACCTAACCTCTCATGACCAGAAAACAGTATTACTGCTCCCTCAGTATAATTTGTACAGCCACAGCAGCAAGGCGGGGTGGCGGTGGAAAGAAGCCACTGGTGAACAACCCAGCATCATTTCCACAGCTCCCTTTGCGTGGCTTACCTGGGAGCCCTGTGGATACCACCCAGCTGTTGGCCTATACAGCACACAAACACCATCAGCGCTACCGTTTGCCGTGGATTAACTGTCAGCATTTCCATACTATATATTCAGCTATTTCTTCTATACATTTGATCTGAACAGGATAGCTAGAAATCCTGGTGAATATCCAAGCTGAGAACAGATCAGCAACTGCAATGTGCTGGAGAACTCTGAGAAAATATTTAATCTCCTTCTCCTTCTGTCCAACATTGACAAGAAAAATGCAAAACAGAAAAGCACCACAGAGAGAGAAAAACAAACAAACAAACAACAAACAACCCAAACAAACACCCCCCCACACACGCACATAAAACAAAACAAAAGGAAAGAAAACAAAGGAAACAGTAAAACAAAGGTAGTTTAATAGTCTTTCCAGAAGGAAAACATGACAATTGTCAACTATAAGTATGCATCATCATTGCTTCTGGCTATAGGTAGCATCCAGATCCAAGTTTCCGAAAGAGTTAATGGAAGTAGAAGCAATTCTCCAGAGGTGAGCTACCTCCCTTAGACAGGGAAATTAATTGCCACTGACAACATTATAAAGTTAATTTCCTTAAGATGTAGGCGAAGACCAGCATTTTAGAAATATAATAATTTATAGGGTTTTATATGTGCCATCCTCCTGATGCCAGTTTACCACAGACCTGTCGAAGCAGCTTCTTGGGCTCACGAGGAAGAGGGTGAGAAAAGGTGGCTGCAGAAGAAAGACGTGAAATGCTACAAGAATAGGTGATGGAGGCCTTCCGACACACAAAGGGCTTCATCTCCAGATGATATATTCCCCTGACAAAAAGAATTAGAGAAAATGACATATTTTTCTCTTTAAACATCAAAAGAAATATTTAGCTTGGGAAGATTGGATTAAACGTGGATTAAGCTCACTGTTGAAACTGTCACTCCACAGCTGGAGGGAACCAGGAGGCTGAGCAGCCTCCTTCTGCTGTGTTTTCTAACACGCTTCTCAGAAATAACTTCCAGTTTTAGCTCTGCTTAATTGTACATCAAAATGGTGGGACCGGGAAGGGAGACCAAAGCTGCTTTTTGTCTTCTCAAACCTGGGAAAATCACGGTGTCAGCAGCTGACAGAAACTTGAATAATGGCAAAACTGCAGAGAAGGAGTAAACTTAAAGGAAGACAGAAAAGAAAATGCAGAGCTATTCGCACGAAACTTCAAGTATTCCTAGCGAGTGAAGTCTCTGGAGAAAATCCAAGAAGCATCTCATATTTTTAGTGAGGGTCTATGTAAATGTTTGTAAATCAAGGGCACATAATTAAACAGCAGAAGGATCGGATAAAATTGCTAAAGCCTTTCAAAGGCTCTGGTCTTCCAGCAAGTATAAATGGCATCTGAAACATCCAGCCCTTTGAGGGGTCTTTGCAATGGCAGCAAGTTGCCTTAGAGGCAACTAAAATCGGCCCCAAAGAAAACTACAGAAACACAGCCTGACTTAGGGCTTTGATTAAGACTGACTGGAAAACAAAGATTCATTTCATAAAATTATTTCAAGGTCTTGGAAATGGTTTTTCATTTGCATTATAATGAAAACAAGACACTTCAAGAGAAGCAGGAGAAGGAGGAATAGAGACAGAAAAGGGGGAAACACCCACACTCTTGCCCAGCGATTACAGCACTTGCTGCTATATGGGAGGTTTTGGTTCAAGCGCTGCGACCCATAAAACACTAAACCCCCTGTCAGCACAATAAATAGTTGCTCTTACAGTAATTGCAGAAGTGGGACAAAGCCTGAAGGACTCGTATCAAATGGGCAATTTCTCTATCAAAGATTACTTTAATCACTTTAATCAAAAGACCTACCACTTGTCCTCATCAACAATTAGTAGCTTCTCAGAATATTCCCAAAAGGGAGCTCAGATGCCTCTTATTGACAACTCCAAGACCATATGTTACTTGATGCTAGTTGTTAAGACAGATTTTCTTGCAAATATAACTTCCTCGATTTAAAACCCATTGACGTTCTGCAGTAACCTTCCATCTTTTATAGTTAGGACAGTCCTACAAATCTGGAATTAACTCCTGTTGGCAGCAGGGCTGAGCTGTACCAATTGTGGAGGGAACGGCGTCATTCTTGACAATGAAGTCCACGGATTTGGGGCTGTGCTGGCCAGGTACCTTCCATCACTTTGAACTACTTTAACTGCAATGTTTGCTAATTGCTCTTTTCTCAGTGTTGGGTTAGTAAAGGGAAATCATCAAATCAAAGCCAAAAAATATGCTGCTAGTGAGTACTCCGAGGCAAAAACATGCCTTTCGGGTGACTGTGGTATCAACCTCAACACTCAGTTTTTTGAGAACAACAGGTCATAAGTGTGGGGAAATTCAGATTTCTCTGGGGAAACAAGAAACTCCAGAAGATGCTTGGTGGTTTTGGGGGTTTTTTTTCTTTCAATCTAGAAGTCTCTGAGTTCTAATAAATATACAGACTTTCTCTTCAGAAATTAATCTGCCTTTTCTTTTATATTCTGGGGTTTTTATAGTTTTATATAGAATCATAGAATCATTTAGGTTGGAAAAGACCCTTAAGATCATCAGGTCCAACCATATGATAGAAGCAATGCAATTAGTTGATATGGAAAAATCCATGTCAAAACATTATCATCTATATTCACTGTCTGACAGGCAAACCTACATATTTGATGGCTATTAATAATTACTCTGGGTCTGTTTTATCTTCTTTGGCTTGGAACTTTGCCTGTTTGAGAGCTGAAAACTTTTAGTGTGTTTTCATAATGTAAAAATGTTGCATACATTCTTTAAAGTTTCTCCAGTGTTTCATCTTGGAAAGAAAAGGGGGGAAAAAAAATCCCTAAATATAGCAGGTTTTCTTCAATAGTGTTTAAAGGCATATTTAATGATTTAGATGGAATAAACTCCTATTTAGATGGAACAAACAAACAAACTCAGATTTAGGTGGAATAAACTCATATATCCCATACTTTTGCCAGCTAGTATTTGTCCTTCCCAATAACAGTCATCAGCCATAAGTTTCCCAGAGCCATGCAGCCTCCCGGGTGCCGGTGGGTCAGAGATGCTACAGCTGGGCAGGGGGACGACCTGGATGCCACAATGAGCTGCTCAGCCCATGCATCATCAGCTGATGATGATAGCCTGTTACCTTTAATGAAATTCTTTCAACTGGATCGGTAGGAGATCCTGGTTATAAGCCTTGGGTATCCTGTGGCCTCATTTCACAGTAATCTTCAGAAATGAAAGGTGTTTCTCGCCCATGTTTACCTGGGGGTAAGCATAAAAGGAGACTATTAAAGTGTCTGATGATCTACCAGGAGCGGGGAGATTGCACTGAAATTTAGGAAGGACATTTTCAAAGGCACAAATCTCAGTTAGGAGCATAGCTGCGATCTGTACCTTTGAATATGTCCCTTGGTGCTTGAAGTTGGGCTCCAAAAGGAAATTCAGCTCCTACCCAACTGATCTGGTCTCCTGAGGACCTGCCAGCTCCCACCACTGCCCCTGCCACCAGCCTGATTTACAGTCACAGAGAAACCCCCTCCATTTACTTCTCTTGCCTGAAGAGATTGTATTTTAAAATGCCGTTTTATGAACTTGAAGCCTGCAGTATGTTTCAGGAGAAAGAAAATCCAAGCAAAAAGTGTCTGTCCTGCTCCTTTCCTTTCTGCTTTCCTGAATTGCCCCTCGCCTCTATTTTCATCTTTTCTCCCTTCTATCTTCCTGGGATTTCTCAGGAATTATACTATTAGATTATCTCACCTTTTATAGTTCTGTTTCTCCTGGCCAGAATGGGACAGCAGTCCAGGTCAGGCACCTGACCCCAGCCACCCATAGCTGGGATGCCAGGTCAGGACCATCTGGAGCATCTCAAGCTCAAAAATTATGTGGCAGATTGTAAAATGGTACTTGCTAGAAGTGTACAATCTACATTAAGCAGGAAAAAAAAAAATTAAAACACAATTATGTCCTTGTATAGGAAAAGCAAAAATAAGTACAGAAAGCAGGTATTTCAGCGAAACTGATCAGCTTACAGGGAGAACTTAACTGCTCAGATAAGACAAACACAACTGGCTGCCACATGCTGATGTGAAAACATTACCATAGAAACAGGTAAAATTAGGGGATAGCGGGACTGGGTCTGAAATGGCACAAAAGAAACAGGAAGATGGTCACAAGTACCAGACCCTCTATGTGCATTAAACCTGCATCTTCTCATCATCTGCCATAGTGAAAAGCTCTGTGTACAAGGCTGATCATGAATTCTAAAGCCAGTTCCTTGGCTGTGATTAGTTTTTGGTTGCCTCAACTTTCCCCGCTGAAGATGTACATTCAAAAACTAATGCAGGTTTTTTGTTGTCTGGGAAAACTATAGACCACTTGGATTTAATTGCACCATTCTTAAGCGAAGCTTTGACTTGTATATATCTTACTGAGAAAATTAAATGTTTTCATCATCCAGCCATACTGAATAGTTCAGACTGCCAGTACTACTCATTAAATACACAGATGTTTTAAAGTTTGATTAGGGAACTGTAACAAACAGCCCAAATTTCATTAGCATATGGAAAATGAGGTAGCAGAGTTGAACATGCAAGAAGAGTTACTTAAGGACTAAGAGTAACGCTGAAAAATAAGAGCCTCATGGAAAAAAACCCCTCGAATACTAAACAATATGGAGCCACCCAGGGAAGTGGGTTTCCCTTTCTTGGCATCAGTTTTCTCCCCAGTAGAAAGGGGAATACAGCTGCCTCCTTCCCTCAGCACAGCCACTTGAGTGCAGTTCAGCCAGATATAGAGCATCAGCCACCCCAGGCAGAGAAAGTAGTCTTTATGCCTTCAACAAAATTAAAGTCTTTACACACACCTGCCAAACAAGACGTACTTTCCCCAAAATAACAGATATTGCATAGTCCAGTCTGGTTTTTCTATACTATGGGGATCCACATGGATGTGGCTGTCAACATCTCAGTGAGTGCCCAGTACAGCAGCAGCCCTTAAGGTATTAAATGAAGAATTTCTTACTTCTAGCTCCCAACCTGTGGATGTAGCAAAGTCCACTGTACGCAAACCTGTCTCAGCACCGGGAAAGGGGCTTTCTGAACTGCTGCCTGCGAGCGGCTCAGCCTGACACAGGCAGAGAGCCTGGATCTGAACTCCCATCCGTGACAAATGTTACTGCCCAGGAGAATATATTGTCTCTGTCTGCCAATACCGAGAGCATCAGAAGTGAAAATATTCTGCATCGGCTTCCCCCATCCCCTTTCTGAAATCACAAGACTGCATCAAAAATCATAAGACCGACTTAAAATATTCCATTCTGGGTTATTTATCTTTGTGATTCAGAGACTTCAATAAATATTTACTTGGTTTGGAGCTATTCCCAACAACCAAGATGGTTAAAACCTGTTCTTTAAAATTAGCACGTCAGTTCTTCAGAAGTCTTTTCAATTCAACACCTTGCATGTATGTAAATGTATAAAAACTGAGATAATCACCCAACGTGAACGTGGATGCAGCTGTAAAATTTTTCTTCCAACATAGGTGAACATCACCACAATAGCAGCAGAAAAGCTTCCCAAGTCAATACAATTCTTAAAATGGTTCAGCATTCAATAATTTCTACTTCTTTTCTCCAACCTGTCACATACATTGTGTTGCACAAATGCTTACTAAAATTCGAATGCACACATGCAATAAACCACAAGCAAAATGAAAGTTAAAAAAAAAAAAAAAAAAAAAAGGAGAGGCAGAAAAACAAGCAGTATCATTGTTTTCCTGTTCAGGTTGTCATTCAAATACTCCTTTTCTTTGCATATGGTGAAATTAAAGGAAAGGAAGCCAAACAGCAGAAGGTGACCACTTTTCTATCTTACTAACCCGAACCCTCTGCACAAATAGCTGGACAGTTTGTATCACCAGTATCTGACACTTACAGTTATTGGATTTTGTTCTTTTAATACCACCCCTGACAAATGGAAATATCCATCCTATTTTAGCAAAAAGGGCACAGGCTGACCAGATATGAGGTGTGTGGCTGAGCTAAAAATTTAATCTACAAATCCTAATCCAAGACATCTTCTATTAAATCATCCTTTCATAGGCTTCAGTCGCTACATTTGGGTCTGTAGGAAGCCATCCCATGGATTTCAGCATTCCCTGAGTACTCCCAAATATCTTCAAAATTTGAAAAATAGTTTATTTGGGGACTGACATGTGAAAAGCTCTAATCTAAACACACATCAAACACCCTGTATAGAAGACAGAGAGAAGGAATTTTAATGCTTATTAGAGCTGTGGTTCTCTGTTCGTCTTTGAGACTTTGATTACAACCATCCTTCCTATTTTTATCAGGTCTGTCCTTGGCCACAAGAACATCCTGTAAAATTCATGAAGATCCAACTGTCAGATCCTTTGATCACTTGTTCCATCAGGCAACACCTGAGAAGCCCCAGGTCAATTTACTGAGTTACTACCAAAATACCACAAAAACTCAGACAGGATCCCAACATGCAAATTTAATAATGCCTTTAGTTAATATTTCAGTGTTAGGGATTTAAGTAGGAAAGTAAAAAATTGGAGAGACACACAGCCTTCCTAAGCTTTCATTGCTGGGAAAATGCCTAAAGCCTTGACTTCAGACTTCTCCAAAATGATGCAACAGAATTGGATCTAAAGGCTTTCTCCTTTAACATTTAACCCAAGCTGCTTTTTTTTCAAAAACCTGCAGTTACTTTTTCAGTATTTGTTAGGAAAATAAGGATAAACTTTGTGTAAGCTAGAGCTCTCTAGGTTTTCTATTGACAGGAAAAGTAGCAATGACATCCCACGTGCTAGGGTCCAGACCCTTATTAGGGGTGGCTGAAATGCATCACTGCCCACTGGAAATAACCCTAGTCCGTGCAGGTTTTTGGTTCCTCACGTGCTTCTATTTCCTACAGCAGTGGGGGATATATCCAGGCAGGTTACATGGGGTCAGGATGAGTGGGAGTCTTTTCTTTCTCTAATATTTCTGTTACCCACACAGAGGGGAAGAGAGAAAAAGGAAAAAAGTATCAAGTGCAAGGAGGAGATGAAAAATCCCATCTGGCTTTCAAATGTGCATTTATACATGTCTCTAAAGCAGACATCCTTCACTATCCTTGGTCCACTCCTATGAGGACTTGGTAATGTAGAGCTAAATGGAAAGAAAGAGGAGATAAATAAATGCACGTGTATGTGTAATAGTGCTTTATAGGCAAGTACGTCTTTAAGCATGCTGTGCCTGAAGCAACTGTTTAAACAGTATTAAGCAGCTGAAAGGACAAGTCCTGCACCTCCCAGCCAACACCATGAGTAGATGAAGGGATAACCCAAAAGCTGCATCTTCCAGCACTGAAGCTGCATCAGCCAGGCCAGCGGTCCTGGCCAAAGATGGTGGAAAATAAGTGATTCTTATGAAATGGAAAATACCTACTCACCCACTTAATACAACAGCTCTGGGGAATACAGAGCAAACTCTGCAATTTGGGTTAACGGCCACTGGTCCTCGAGTGAAATAAGCACATTGTGTTACATCTGTAGTCTGTTTAGGCTTTCGCTCCAAAGTATTTTTGCCTTACTATGTTCAACTGGCATAAAGCAACTCGTTCCTCCACCAATTTTATGAGGGTCTTTAAGGACACATGATATTTGATGTAATCGTGTAGGAAGATGTGCATATTAAATATTACATTACTGACGTGTCTTAAGGTATGTGATTAATGGCTTTATTTTACCTGCCTTAAAAATAACAGAAATTCAATATAAAGAGCTGCACAATCCAAGTTCACATTCTACGGGGATTTTTGTGGGCTCGAATTCAAAATACAGTAATGAACAAATGAACTGGAAAAAATTCTAAAAACACACTCTGTGCTACTTTGGTTGAACCAGGAGAAATCCAGTGACCTGGGAATTAAATTGACGCAATTCGGTACTTCTTCACGACATACATTTTGTTCAATGTTAACTGCTTAAGCGCTCAAGGGACTTTTCAACCCCAGACTTCAGTGGAAGTAACGTTTCAGCTTTTAAATCATATTAAAAACATAAATTATACATTATAAATATAAAATTTCTAACGCTTAATTTAGAACAAGTCCCGAACAGGGTGGAGATGACATTGCTGGGGCCAAGTGGAGAAGACTCCTGGGGTCTGCTCTGAATTGCCTCACTGACTTACAGATTGACTTTGGAGCAAGTTGCATGGGCCACCCTCCTTAAACACCAACATCAAAAGTTAACCTAAGTAAGGTACACAAGTGTCGCTTATTCAAGTGCATACATACCAACTGCTTTACTTGATGCTCCAAAACTTAACCCCCCCCTTTGATCAGTATTATGTCAGTTTGAACACCTATCATTCAGCTATAACAGTGAGCTCCTACAGGTGTAGTTAGAGTCTTACTAATGGCAATAAAGCATTTTTATAATAAACAGGTCTGCAATATTTATTCCCTACCCCAAATACTTAAGACTGAGAGTCTCTACCCTTATTCCATCACCTCTTCTGGCAAATCACTTATCTCAGTTCTCATCCAGCTCCAAGACCCTCTTGGCCCACACGTGGCAGGAGGTCAGTGTGAGAAGAGCACGTTTCTGCAGAATTAGGGGGTTGCAGTAAGAGGTCTCTAACACGCAAGAGGGAGCCATTCTACATTGAGTCAACAGTCAACGAGCCATCTCCAAAGCCTCGACCTACCTCACCCCAACAAAACAGCACACGACAGAACAAGACTAGAAAACTCAGCTCATGTATGCAGCAAGAGCAGGGTTAAGCTGGCTCCTTACTCAGTGCTATGAGGAGCTGCATGCGCCTGGTAAAATCCTTCATCAGACAAGGACATGCAAGATACAGCCACGAAGGAGACCTCAGCGCACCGTTCCTGCCACCATGGCAAGGCAGAGATGAATTAGCACAGCATCGGCTGCTCCACCCCTAACCAACTAATGAAGCAGGCTGCTTTCCAGCCCTTGCTTTTCTGCATCTCTGACTGCACACCTCTTTTTTTTGTTCACAGTTACCCGGCGTTTGGCAGCTCTCAGGGCTTATTTGATTCATGCAGCCTCTCACTATATAAAAAATGCCCAGGACTCACCTTAACTCCTCCGCCTCCAGAAATCGCTCCCCCTACTCCTCTTCCCAAACACCCCAGCACGGCATACTGTAGCTCTCTACCAAACTGCTCCAGCCTAAGACAAAGTCACAGCTAACCTTCTTCTCCCTCACTTAACAACTTCTACAAAGGCTTTTAGTTCCAGTTCAAGCCTCTGAGATCACTTGTACCCTCCTACCTTTGCCAGTGCCCTTTTATCAAGGAGGCTTATCTCTTCCCACTGCTCATACCCCTGATGACCACCCCAGCAGCAGCTGTCCCAAGCCCCTCCACCCGAGTGCCCATCAAGCCAGAGCAACAGCAGTCAAAAGGACCCAGTTATTAGTTAGAAAGAGACCTGAAAACAATAAATCCAATTAAGCATGTAAAAAAAGGAAAACTTAGTAAAACTTTTCTACATGTTTTGAGTAACCTTTGTGATAGGAAGGGCTGCAGGGGATTTATTGTATTTTCTGGGACCAGTAAGACTTCCCAGATCTCACACAGTAAATATGTACACAGCAATTTCAAAGTTCAGAAGAGCTGGTTGATGTTGAGCCTCTGCTCTATTTATTTATTTGGCTAAAAATAAATAAAGGAAGATAAACCTCAAAATATCTAACCAGAAACATTAATTCTAGCTGAAACTATGTGTTTTGCAGCTTTTGGAAGTTATCTTACACCAATCATCAGTCTTAGTGCTTAAGAAACCCTTCAAGCAAGAGTATCTTTTTAAAGAAACCCCAAAAGCATGTATTTGCATTGTATTTATTTGCAGATGGTACTGTGAAAACTTGGCAGAGTACTCAAGATTTAACTGAAGGAAACTGGAAGAGTCTTTCAGAGTCGTCGTTTTATTAACACATGGGAGTAAATCATTTAAAACTAACAGCATAAAGTCTGTGTTACTATATCAAGGAAATATGAGCTGTAGTGTACATCAATACTTGAATTATTCAAGTATCTGAAATGCATCTCATGACTTTGATACATTCCACAGAAAATACAGTAGATTTTTATCTGAAGATGGGAGTTAGAGATGAAAACAAATTGCTGGTAGATTCTGTTGGTAAACATCCCAGATAAAAATGTTGGATGAGATCTTCCCATTTAACCTTGCCTATCTCCTCACCCAACAGAGAACATTATTTAGTAACAGAGGAAATCTCAGAGGTCTGTTTGATGCAAACTATAAAAAGTAAATTTGAAAAATAAAACTAAGCATTCCTGAAATTATTCAGACCTCTGGCCTTCAGGAAGTACCACTACAGAGTCTATGACCCAGCTGGAAACCCTTCAACCTCACTTTGCCTCGTGAACTTCACCACTGCAACAGGGAAAAAGAAAACAAAAAGCTGTGCGTTCTACCAGCCTTAAATCCTCATCAATTTGTTTCCTTTAATTACTTTCTCTTAGCACTCCAATGGGTCAAGGACACCAGCATGCTGCAGCATCTGGGATTCATGCTGTGTTTTCTGAAGAGAAAGAGTAAATGGAAGGAGGTGTTGACATTGCATAAGAAACATGGTATTTCTCAGCAGACCTAATGGGTTATTACACAGGAACAAATGAAAGGTAAACTTTGCTGTGCGAGAGCCTTCTGTCAGCAATAAGGTACAGAAAAGGGAAATTATCTCATTTAATTTTTTAAAAAATACTGTCTTGATACAATTTATAAAATCAAATAATAGCCCAAATTGACTGAGGATGTAACTTGATATAATTTCAGCGGAGTCATGCAGATTTGTAGCAGAGGTGAATTTTCTCAAACACATTTGCTGTTAATGAAAAACTGCCCATTGAATTCTTCCGTAAGACTTGCGAGCTGGCAAGGCTTTGTGTGTTGGACAGCCTCAGTGAGCACCCGGGCGTCTGCTGTAAAGTCACCTCAGATGTTTGAGAAGTGGCACAGCGCATCGACATCTGGTCCAAAATGCAGTGACCCACCAGGAGTAGTTAAGTATTCAGCTTCATGAGCTCTACAAATAATCATCGAGAGGTGACAACGATGTAATTTAGCCCTGGATGATGACAGCGTCCTCTGGCCAGGACAGAGCAGAGGTGGCAGTGGTCACAGTACAGTGGCAACCTCTACTTTTTCCACCCTTTGGAAAATTTTATATATTTGGATATTGCTGTCTTTTGGCAAATAAAGCCACAAACTAGTGTGCATTGATAACATCTGTTATCAAGGCTGTTTTTGGAAGAAGGTTGTTTTATTTTAATGCTAAGGGCCTTGATGAAACAACCCATCAATCCCATCCATGGGCTTTGAGTATTATAATTTATTACCCACAGAAATGAGACCATTAAATGACTGAATAGGTAGCCAATTAAAACCAAAAAGACAACTGCACATTTCAGCCTTCCTCTTCTCCTCCTCCCAATCCCCCCCTTTTTTTTTTGGTGAGGTCCCCTTTATTCTTTTCCCAAAGGACCTTCCCCTCACTAAAAGCCATAGAGCAACTCAGTGAAGAAAAACTGCCCCTGTCACTGTCCCCTGCACAGGGCCTTTCTCCAATGCAGCTCAGAGGACTTTCTGTCATTGACATATAGGAAGTCATTTTGTCTTCTGCTCTAGAAAAATGCCAGTGGGACAACAGGGGGGGTTTGTTTTTCACTTTCATTGCAGCTGCTTTTGAGGAGCGGGGGCTCTGCTCCACACCTCCCCACTGCGAAGGGGCACAGGGTAAAATGAACATCTGGGTAAGGGAAGAGGAGAAATGCCAGTAAATCCAGCCCAAGCTTATTTCGATACCCAAGAAGGGTTACGTGTATTTTTTTTTGGATGTGCAAATAGTTCTTCCCTTCTTCCTTCCTAATTCCATTTGGAAGAGAGAAGAAATGATAAAAATGCCCACATTTTTCTTGTGCTCTTTCACGTCTGGAAGCACACGTAACCCTGGGCGGGGAGTGCTTGACCTTGTCACATCTTCAGTCTAATCACCTGAGAAAACACGTGATGAGCCTGGGAGCCCTTCGAGTGATGCCCTAGCCCCCGCCCAAATCCAGCCCCAAAACGGGACCCCTTCCCGTCAGAGGAAGGTAACCACGTCCTCTTCAGCCTGTGCTTTATAACCAGACAACACCTGCAGTCATTAGCAAACTTAGAGAAAGTGGCACTGATTTTGCAATTGCAAGCATACTTAACATTTTATCCTTGCTCTCTTTTATCCTGTCCCTTCCAATAGTCATTAAATTTATTAAGTGGCTTCTACAAGTGACTCCTCTCACTTCTAAAAATGACCAGATCATCAGCACAGAATATATATCTAGGTTCAGTCCCTCTTTTCTTATCTTTTCTGACAAACCACTCTCCTTCACAGTTTTATCTATATAATTGATGAACCACACATGGCATAATTTACAGCCCTCTCTAGCAACCTTCTAAACTGCACACCAGTCATTCCAGGATCGCACTCTCTCAACTCTGCCGCTCTGGCCAGCTCCTATAAACTAATTTTTTTTTCTTTGGTCTATACAAACCTGCAGTGGAATAACCAACAACAGAGGCTTAACTGAGATTTCAGACAAAATATGCCAAATGCCTAAAAAAAAGAAGGAAGAAAAAAAAGCAGCTACAGTTACCAGAAATATCTGCATTCCTTGTTTGTGCACACAAAGGCACAGCTCAGCCCTTCGCCTTTGTGCAAGCAAAGGGAATTCAGGACTAGTAGACGCACTAACAGATAGGGCATGGGGGAAAAGGATGCTGCTCCTGCTTTCTTTTCCCTTTCTCTTAATGCACGAAGACCTTGCCTCTATTGCTCTCTTATTAAGAAAGCAGGAGCCGTGTCTCAGAAAGGAAGCCTTTCCATCGCATTTCCTAATAGCGGTGTGCGACAGACAAATGAACAATATCAATTCCCCCACAAAGGGCAGAATATGGCAGCAGATAGAAAGTAGCTCCTGCGTAACAGAAGCCACCATTATGGGGATGGCAGGCATAAAAGAGTGCCTTTATGGGGTCTGAGATAGATTACAAAATCTCTACGAATTGAGGGAAAATGGTGAGAGAGAAAGCCTCTCCCAACAGTTACAAGAAAAATACAAGGGTGCACATACATGCAGAGAGAGAAAAAACCACAGTGACACAGAGTGTCCTACGTGGTGGAAGTGCTGGATCCGAGCTTCTGATGTTCAGACGAGCAAAGCTCACTTTCCACCCAGAAAAATGGCAATCTCTGCCTCTGTGGAGTAACACTGAGCGCATAAAGCTTTCCCTTTCCTTCCCATTTCATTTAGATCATTTTATTAGGAATGTTTTTCTGCCGCGGTAGGCAGGACCCTGGGAAGAGGAGATAAATTCTTTTAATTATTGTGTATCCTGTAGCTCAGCAGCGAGCTGTGGTGGGGCAGCACTTCGACTTGCAGACATGAAGGCATCTGCCTGGCGCTGCCTGGAAATGCGGCAGAGTTGCCCCCTGCAATTTCCTTAAGCTCTGAGAGACAAAGGCTCCGAGCAGCCTGGGGAAGAAAACCTGATCTTGTAGGGGAGGCCACCGCTCCGTCCCTGAAAAATAAGAAAGCAGGTCCTTTTATATATATTTTCCAAGGCTCTGCTGTGTCCTTCAACTTTATCTTATAGGACTTGCGACACCCATCGTTCCCTTCAGGCTACCCCCAACGTCCTAAGGTATCACTGAAAAAAAACCTGCAACAAGCTGAGAATCAACTTTTGCCCCCCTTTTTCATAGGTATTACTTAGGAAACGTACCCTGTGGTCAAAGGTGCATGAAGACAGCTCAGAATAGCAGTGTCATCTGATTTACTTCTGATTTAAACTGGAAAACGCATTGTTCTTAGATAAAAAAGTCCTTTTATTTTTAGAAGTGATGTATCAAATATGCATGAATAGGCACATGTCTTTTCCATTGAGTGATTCCAAGCATAGGGTTTGGCTCAGATACTGCCACCCTCCTCGTTAGACCTTGAAAACAAGCTTTGAAACAAGGGTAGACGTTCCACAGAAGGAGCTAGAGAAAGCTCAGGAGAAAAATCTGCTGTCAATAGGAGTGTCATGCACTATAAATGGTCAAGAAGGGGTAACGATCAGAGAGACAAATTAATTTTCATGAACTTCCTTCTCCTTCTGCAGAAAAGTCCTAACTGAGGAGCATTTTCCCTGACCACAACATGAAACCTCTGGTGAATGAGCTCATTATCTGAGTGCCACACTGGGACAAGATTTGCCGCATATTACTTTTTAATAGGCAAGTGCTGACTATTTGCAAATAAGTAGTTATCTGAAAGTGTGAGAATAAAGCTGGCTGGCCACATTTTTCTACTTTTAACTGAGAAAGAAAAACTGTGTCTGTTTCTTGCTTCTCTGCAGCATCCAGAATCACAAACTGTGTGCCTCTTCCCTGCGCACCTCTCGCTTAACGCCATCACTTCATCGTGGGTCTTCTTAGTGCCCCTGACCTGCTACAATTAACCACCACGAGCTTTGTCATTACCATCAAGCAGGGAGGGAGAGAGGCAATAGCTCTGACTTCTGCTCCAGCCTCTTGCAATTACCAACCCACCATATTCCATCATGTCTGGTCCAGCATAGATTGGAGGAAAATCCCTCATGGTCATCTCCAGATATTAGCTGGACATTTTAGGAGATGAAGATTCTTTTACTGTTTAATTTGATGACATACATAGAGCAAGTGCATAAGCACTTGCCTGACAGTTTAAAAGCAGGAGTTTTGTTTCCTTGCCATTTTTTAATATATCTGCTTAACTACTTTATCATCTGATTTCCAAATTGCCCTTTCAAGCCTTGCAGCAAAATGTGCATAATTGTGATGGATTTTTTTCTTTCCCTTCCCTTTGTCAACAAATGCATAATCAAGTCTAGTAAACTAAAAAAAACCAAACCACTAGAACAGGCTAACAAGTTCTTCCAGCTATTCATCTAATTTGTATTGACATGGAAACTCATGAATTCAATTTAAAAGAATAAGTAAGAGTCAGGAGCAAGGCATTTACGTTTATGTGTCCTTCTTGCCGAACATCAAAACAAGACCCCTGCAGTGCTGGTCACATGAAAAAGCCATTAAAGGATTTGGTACTGAAGTGGCAAATTTCAGCTCAGTTGTGATAAATGTGTTGAAGTTACTTTGAACAAGATAAAGCAGAGGAGACCAAAATGATACCATAAGAGTGGCTTTCCTGATGCTTAAATGTTTATGTCATTGGATGCTTGGGACACTATTATTTATCTCAGGAGCTTAAATATTATCCTGCACTCTTTAGCTCATCTTTGAAGTACTCTGTATAATATTATGCTAACTTCAGCCACGCATTTTGTAAATGCACAGACCAACAGAGCTGCTTCATTCGCATCAACACATATGAAATGGATGAGTGCATGGCTATTAAATCTACTCTGGCTTGATTTTTACAACATAGAGCTACAAACAGAACCTAGAGGAGCTGGAGATGCTCGGCAGCACTGAAGACCACGCCACTTTTTAAGCTGTGCTACTTCTGTCTGTGATGCTGAGCGCTGCCTGACTTTTCCATGCCCCAGTTTACCCATGTGTAAAATCTGCATGATAAAATGGAGGTGTTTGGAAATTAATTGATATTGATAGAGCCCTGAGAATCTTGAGTGAAAAGGGCTTCAAGAATGTGTAATAGGATCATTAAGTGAAATGCCAGCAGAGATATTAAAAGCAGGGTCAAATTTTTCAGGCTATGAAGAAAAGTGGAGGAGGGAGCGCAGAGAGATTAAGACCCCAGAAGAGGATGAAAGTGGAGAAGAGGCAATGAAACAACCTGTCAGACATCAGGAACAGAGGCAGAACAAAGGTCTGAATTATTAAAGCCAATTAGCAACTTAATAAAGAGACAAGTCTTTAAAAATGAAGGGATTAGACTACATTATGAAGGAACTTGAGACACTGGTCACCTAAGGAGAAAACAAATCGTAAGAGAGCAACGGCGAGGCAGATTGCCACAGAGCTGGTGATGGGGTTAGAGAGGGCAGGGGCAGCCGTGGGGCAGAGCCGGTGGATCTCTGCCAGCAGAATGAGGTTCATGTTCCATTTACTTTCTCTTGAGACATTTTGCCTCCTGAACAATTCAAGATCATGTCCAAGACTTTCCATTGGTTTTCGGCTGATGTATATCCCAGCAGCCTGGTAGCCAGTAGTTCAAGATCCTTTCCATCTCCATTGCTCTGTAATTTCTGGAAACAGATCTGGAGAGCTTTCCATAGGACTGTGCTTAGAGCAGCCTCTGGGAGTTTCCTCTGCATATTTCATTGACTTGTGGTGTCAGAGATGCTGGTTTGATTCCATCTGCTAGCTCAATACAAAAAAAAAGAGCAACAAGAAGTCATATTAGATCATTATCACGCCTATTTCAGTGTTCAAAAGACAAAACTAGTGGTATAGGAGATCATCATCTTCAAAATGAGAGAAAGAAAGAGTACAAAATATACTGCAAAGAAAATCCTAAACTGAGCTTCAGTGTTAAGCTATGGGAGCAAAGAGATGGAAGAGAAAAATGAGAACGGACTCCACTGTGGCACTGTCAAATGAAAAGCGGAAAACAAAGATGATATCTTGTCCTGTTCGGCAGGGTGTTTCTTGAAAGTCTTGTCCTTTCTTTTCATGAACAGTGAGGGTACACCTACGTACGTACACATACTCACTTGCCAGTGCATGGGTAAATGAGGACACTCTGTTGCATGCCTACGAGTAGGGGCTTTCACAGTAATAGGTCTGGATTGGGCACCCGGACATCAAAGGGAGGTGATGGAGCCCAGCACCAGCCCACCGCTGATGAATCGCTTCCACGGAGGGGAAAGGAAGAGATGCTCCTCAGCAGCCATCGGACTGCTCCCTCCCTTCTTTCTCTCTCCTCATACAAATCTCCATAGGATTTTCCTGACCATGTTATTAATTCCACTGGTTTGATAATTGCCCTTACAAGAGATACTGCAGCAAAACTGCAACTGCTAAATAGGATAAATAGCATATTTGTAAAGCAAGAAATCAATAGATTTTTGCTTTCCTTCAGTAACCTTCTTGATGCCTAGTAATTTTTAGTGGCCTTTTTGTCAATATCTGTACAGAGAGAACATATTACCTAAAATAACATTAAGGGCATTTGTCACTAAGATTTCTCCAGTGTGGGCTTGACTGTCCTTACCCAGTTCCCCGAAAACCTCAACAGGCGGGAAGCATCACATACGGGTAATATTGCCTCCTAAAGCAACTTTAGCAAAACTGCTGTTAAATATTGTGTTTGGTCTCTGGGTTCACACTTCAAGAAGGACATGGAAGTATTGGGAAGAGACTACAAGAAGGACCCAGAGACTAAAAGAAGGACCCAGAATGTACCCAGTGGCTGAAAAATAAAACACATCTTATTTATGTCTAAAGCTCATTGAGCTGAGCTCGTTGAGTTGGCCTAAGGGCAACACACAGTATTAGCAAGCACACTCACACACAGGAATGTTTGGTATTAGGGAACATTTGACATTAAGGAAAAGGTATAATGACAATTTAGAGTTGGAAGTTGGACAAACTCAACCTCAAAAGAAAACATACAGCTTCCTAGCACTGATTAAAGTTTGTAACCCAAGGCAGATGTTTCACTTTCTGCCACTTGAAGTTTTTAAGCTGTGCTTCAGAGCTGCAGAGAAGAGTTTTCCTCTCCTCTGACTGCATGACTTGACTTTGTGCTGTTTCTCTTTTGCTCAGCACTAGCAAGCCAAGCTGAGGAGGGAGTTCTCCACCAGGCAGACTGGTCTTTTGACATCATTCTGACAGTAGAGAGAATACATGTAGGTACTTGGATTTTTGTCCTTGGGAAGTCAGTGAGAGTTGAAGTTAACTTGTTCATTTTTTCAAGAACTAAAATAATTGGGTCACTGAAGTATTGAAACGGGTTATTCATGGAAATACACCAAGGTTGTGCAGGCTTAGGTTTCACGTGGATGATCTAATGGCTCCCCCAGAAAACAATTAGAAGCAATTTCTTTCTTACTTCTATGCAGAAATTGATCTGTTCCCATGCAGCAGCCAACCAAGCCAAGCTTGACTGGCAGGTAAGTAGAAAATGATTTACGATGGGAAAACATGACACTAATTCTAAGCAAAACCTTGTCTATCATGATTCAAAGATCATATAGCTACATCTGAACATAGTACTGATAGCTTTCTTGAGGAGTTCAGCTAGCTCTACTCATGCCTCTGCTGAGCTGATATTGATGCTGCATTAAGATGTTGACATCGTCATATTTCTAATGATAAGACAGATCTCCCCCCCTGTGAATATCAAAGAGCCATATGGTCAATTAGCTGTGCCCAATGCTTGCCCAGCATTATTACAACTTGCAACACAGAAATATATATTTTAAATTCTTACTTGCATTCAAATTAAAAGTTGTTAATATTTTTAAAAAATCAGATTTATGGTGAACTTATAGCTTTTCTTAAGAAATCCTGGGGGAGAAGTGGCATTCAGAGACACAAAAAAGAAAATTCACTACAAATTTGAGAAAGCGAGAATGAACCCCATGAAGCAGGAAGTTTATGTTCATAACGATGTATAAGAATATAAATAATTTATTCCAAAAAGTACATGTTGTAGATTACTGGGCATACAAATGTCTTTGTTTAGGACTCATGACTTCTATTAGTATTAATTACTTTTGCTGGCAACTTTAAATGTATAGTGGCCTCAAAGCAAGGGCAATACCTATTAAGCTTAATTACTTTCTCCTTCAGCCTAAGCAATAAAGTAGTATGGTGGAGATCTGGTTATTAACTGAGCGTGGCATCCAAATGAAGACACAGTACACAATAATTGTATTTGTTGGGCCACAAGCTGGTGTTTCTCATTGGTCTCTCCTATTCCAGAGATGAGACAGGCCGTAGGCAGACAGTAAAGATTTTCTTCCCTTGACCTACTTTGGACAAAATCTCGTCCTCAGTCACATTTAAGCCCTCATCAGAGGGCTTTCAGCAGAAAGCCCTTGCATCAAAGGACAAACAAAGAGCTCCCCTCCCTGCTTGCAGATCAACTGTCGCAAGCCAGGGCTTCAAATATTCTAAGGACTTTGCTGTATTTTTTGGTCGGCTGGCTTATTTTAAACAAAAGAGGTATCTGCCTAGATAGCAGCGTTTCGTGTTTTTCAGAAGAAAAATGGTGGTTTTGTTTCCTTCAAACAATTTCCACCAGCATTTTTATGAAACTACTGAAATTCGCTCTGAGGATGTGCTTTAGCAGTAGGAAAAGTGATGTTTATGTGGTTTTGTGTCTGTGTCTATATCTATAGCTTTGAAACTTGTTTAAGTTTACCATTAACTTTGGAATTCCTTGGGAGCTAACTCACCTTACTAATACAAGATCAAAATATGACAGGAAAAATAGCTTGTTTTAAAAATGAACAAAATAAGTGAAAGGGCAAAAGTTTGCCCAAAAGCACAATGACTTCCACAGGACCAGGATACCCTGCACAGTCCTGCCACCCCCCCCTTCTCTTATCTTAACTCTTCTGCACAGATTTCTAAGCCATTCCCATCATTAGCATTTCCAAAATGGCCCGGCTCTACCATGCCAAGCAGTTTTCAGATGCATTTCTTCGTTTCTTACTTTTCATCCCAGAATAAATATATTCTGGGGATATTTTCGAATAGGAACCCATCGAGTTTCTGCATTCAAGCCAGCCTGTATTTCTGCCTAACAGTGATCCTAGGTCGTCCCTGACATAGTTACCGTGAGTGATGTACCAAAACTTTACTTCCCAAATATTCAAAAAAGGATGAAAAAGGAATTTCAAGTATTGCTGTCGTCACACTAGAGATATTTGTTTTTTAAAAAGTCAAGCACACAACACATCATATAAAAATGCATCTGCTACTATTTGTCTAATCTTCCCACGCAAGTTTAACAATTTGCATGAAATCAGTAGACCAGCATATGCTAATAAGCATCAAAACGTCTAACTGCCCATTTGCATTCACAGGTACCCAGAACAGCAATCAAGGAACTATTAGTACAAGCTTAAAATAGGAAGGAAATTCCAACTTAATTTTTATGAGTGGCTTTTGACCATTTGAAGCATCAAGCATGTGCTGAATTCATAAAACGAGATAAGATCCTGGCCTCCGTTTTACAGTCAGCGAATAGATAAATGTGGGTCCTACTTACAAGTGTTTATTTACATCAATAAAAAATCACACAAAAAGAATCTATACCATTGACCCTGGAGAGAAAGACTATAATGACTTGCCTAAATCTCAGATTAATGGGAAAAGAACGAGTGCTGCAGCATAGCCACCCAGAGGAGAGACTCCACAACTGCCGCTCGCTGCGAGGGAGCAGAGGGAGAAGAGGAAGCCAAAGTTCTTAGCAGCCTCCTGGGCAACATGGACATTATTTGGGATGGAGAAAATTTACCCACAGAATAGGAGGAAAACTTATGCTTGCGTGGATTCCAGGGGTGAAGCAAATGTTAATAAAGCAAAATGCCTAGCGACAAAAGGGAAGAAACATTTCCTTGTGCTTTTTGATGTGGGAGAAAAATACTGCGCTGACCGGATTTCTCCCTATACTCGGGAAACCTTTCCCCTATTTGTGTATCTTCCTCTTACGGTTTAATCAAATAAGAATCGATGCAAAAAGCAGTAAATTTCCTTCTTTACCCTGCCCCCCACATTATTGCCTGTTCTGGCTTATTTCAGCAGAATAAAGTCCATTTTGTCTGGGAAGATGCCACGGCAGTGGGCATGCTGTCGGGACTGGTGTCCTCCCATGCCGGGCTGAGAAGGCAGCCCACTGCCTCTCCTCTGCAGCAACACGGAGATCAGAGAGATCTCTGCGAGCTACAAGTAAAAAGACAAAGAAAATAAACTGAGCATTAAAAAGAAAAAAAAAGAAAAAAGGAAAATTAATAGACAGAAGATGGTATTTAAAAAAAGACAGTAAAAAATTGTTATGAATGGGCAAAAAACTACTAGTGAAGAATTTGCTGTGGTATATGCCAACATTGTGGATAAAGAACTAGCAAAATAGGGAGAGTGTTTTCAAGAGCCTCTTCGCAGACCAAACCCAAGGACTAACGGCGCAGATAACGATGTGCACGCAGAAACACCCTTAGCTGTAACAGCAGCACCGGAGGCTGTGGAGGAAACTTCTCCAGGAAGGCAGAAGCTGCAGCAGAAATCATTTGGGGCTGGCAAAATAGTGCTTAAAGGGAGGATGTAAGAAAACAACCATGTGGCTGTTAAACAAGCGCAAGTGAACCTGGAGAGGCAAGAAAGTAACTGGAAAAAGGCTTTAATTGCCAAACTGCCAAATTACTGTGATCTGACAGATTGTACCAATCGGTGCGGCATAGACTTACTGTCAGCATCAGACAAAACTTCGTAAGAGGATAATTTTATCGCAGATGAAATCAGAGACACACAAGCAGCTAAAAGAAAAACAAGAAGGTTTCGGAGGAGAATTGTGCACCCATCATCATTAACTTTATTGACTTTGAAAAAGCCTTTGATAGTCTCGACAAAAACGTTTCCAGAAGATAAAGGCTAAATGTGGATTATCTCAGGAGATAGTGGGAAGAATAGCAAACCTTTATGGAGATCCTGACTGTTGTAAGAGACTCACAATAGCAACCGGAGTCAAGCAAAGCTTTTCTGGCACCTGTGCATTTGTTCATTAGAAAATTACTGGAAGAAGGAAACCAACAACCCACAATTTTGCAAACAGCAAGGCAGACTTCTCGTTTTCGGCATCAAAGCAGCAGGTGGACACCAAACATTGGGTGATATAGGGGAGGACTGAAAAGAGGTGGAAGAAAAATTTCCATGAAAACAGTACAGGATATGTACAACTGTAACAGTGACAAACAAACCCAATGTAACTGTTTTTCAAAAGTCAATGGAGAATGCTGAAAGGTTTAACTCCCCTTCTAGTCTAGCAGCAGAAGAAATAAAAAGAAGAATAGGAGGAGCAGGTGGAAATATGACCCAGTTAGGTAGACAGTGGAATAACAGACTACGTGTCATTGACAATAGGCTGTTGGGCCCTTCTTTTTCATACCATACCCATAAGCTGTGGATATTTTTGCAGGTAAAAAGATTAATAAATTTAGAAATCCAGAGTGAAGCACACATCAAAAACAATTGGGACCAAGACTCACAGTTTTTTTCTCACTTAAGACAGACAAATGCCTTTAGATGTAGGCATGATAGTCGCTGAAATAATCACTGGTGGAAGAAATGAAATCATTCAGGAAGCCATTAGAGAAAGCACTGGTAATCAATGGAGGATGAGGACAAGCTTGTGCTTGTTATTTTCCCCTCTACTTTGTGTGTCTGTGTTGCATTCCCCTTCCTTGGAAAAAGCAGATGCCTTTATAAGTTGTTTTCCTAGCTTTCATATTTCTAATTCACATGCAACATATAATTTGCTTTTCTTCAGTTTTCCTCATACCATCATCTTCCCAGGCCTCTTTCCCAGCAGTGAGTAACAAACAATGTTGATCGCCTCCTGCTATTTGTAAATCTCTACCTAAGAATATCTCAAATTACCATGATAATTTACTCTTCCCAATTAAAATTAAGGTACACTGAGACTGAGAAAGAAATTAAATGCTGCAGTAGCCCACCAGGCACCAAAAAACCTGGAAGGTAGATTTATACGTGCAAGTGAACAGCTCATATAGTAATAACAGTTTTCACACTAGTCTGAAGATGCTTTGGGGGAGTACTGGCCTAAACGTGACATTATAATATATCATATCATTCTGTAAAAATTATTTATGCACTTAAATAAAGTGTATGGCAAAAATCATTAATATGACATAAAAAGTTCTTTTGAAGAAATCAATATTTTAAAAGTATAATATTAAAAATAGTTATTTCTGAGGAGCATATCACAGCCCTCCATTTCCAAGCACAACAGGAGGTTGTAAAACCTCGTATTAATTTTCCAGTTCACAGACCTAAAAAGCATGATGTGAGCTTCTGTTCAGGAAAGGTGAGCCTTCCCAGTTTACCTTGGCTTGTCATCATCAACAGCATCGTTAATTTAAGCAACACAGGGGCTAATTTAGTTATACCAAGCTTTGTTCATCCAATGCATCACTTATAGCTTCACAGCCTATATCATCCTCATTTCAGCCCCGCGGAGGAAGCGGTAGAGGAGAGAGCACACCGCTGTTAGGCGCGCAGGTGATGGACATGCGATGAGGGGAGTGATGCAGCGCAGCAGAAACAGGCAGTGACAGTGATGTGAGCGCATGTCACAAGCGGGGCTGAGGCACATTTGTTAGAAAAGTTTGTGCTAATCTGCTGGCTGAACTGTACCTTTTTGGACTTCGGTCTCCATTTTCATCTGCTGGTACACCTCACTGATATAAATTCCCTTAAAAATTAATAATAAAAAAAACCCCCTTCCCTTTTACTCTGTTCTTATGCGGGTAGCAACCATTAGAAAATGTGCTAGGTTTTTACTTCATCACTTCACCAAATATTATGGGTCTTATCACATGAGAAGAAGCGAATACGCCAATAGAGGTTGTCCTTTTACTGGGCCATAATGGCTGCACCACAGGCCTCAACATTCATCTCTCCAAGAAAAAAAAGCTGCCTTAGATTTCATGCTATCCATCTGTTCTTTCACAGAGGTGATAAACATGGTGCAAAGGCAATCCACCATACAAAACCTGAACTCAAAGTGGCTTAAATACCAATGCCCATGCTGAATACCAACACAAGTACTCAGGTTTGCTAGGAAGGTAATGGTGTACTGTTGTACCCAATGGTTTACTTTTCCAAAGAAACTTTTTAAAAAAGCTTTTTTTCAAAGGCTAGGTATAGAAGAATATCATACATACGACTACATTATTGTCACGGACAGGCATTTTGCCTCAGTCTGCCCCTTCTGCATCGTACCACAACTCTCCCCGGGTGGTGCGGGATGCAGGATGCCTTCCCTGACCAAGTACTGGGCTTTTTAAAATCCCAGCCATTTCTGCTTCTTCTTTTGTTGTAGGTATTGTAAGAGAAATAATCCATAATTCTTTTAAGATATTTACTTATCCTTCAGGCATGAAAGTGTTTCAAAAGCAATACCAGCATCTATGTTATTGAATTGCTGCTTGTTTTTGTAAATTAAAGCCATACAATGTCATACAATGCCCAATTACAATAGTTAGTCATTCCATTATAATCATGTGTTGTTGGCTTAGCTCTTGACAAAACATGGGGTTTTTTAATACATTTTTGTGACTCTGCTTGTAATTCTAAGCAGACATGATTCCAAATATTGATTAAAAAGTGTACAAGTTTTGAGATGCTTGTTTCCATTTATTGCAATAATGATGGTGTGACTATTTGGGATAGAAGGAAACTACCAGGATATAATAAAAAAAAAAAATCAAGAATTAAAATTAGCCAAGGAATGAACTGCTTTGGGATGCAATAGGAGAGCTCCCACATTCTTTTGCAGTCCACAGCATCTACGTAGGCTAAGCATTTCCCTGGCACAATGTTCTGGTGCGGGTTCAGTTATGGTGGCTGATTTTACTGCAAGGGCTGAGCCAACTCCTGCTGCTTGCTCTCCACTCTACCCGCCCCATGGCTTTCTGCTCCCATGAAATAACCATGTAGCAGCTCCCAGGAGACCACAGTTCACAAATTGGCATATGAAAATTAACGGCTCTGTTTATTATGTCGGTGGGGATGGGAGGGAGGGGAGAGCTCTGTTGCTTGTCAGTGTATCAGTATAATTCACTCCAGCACTTAAGTGTTTTTGCAACATGCTAGGGCAGACCCTTACATTTCTGTGCCAGATTTGCACTGACTTCACACCTCTAAAACAATGACCATTGAGAATTATGGAGGCTATATCCAAGCGACTCGCCAGGGCACAGGCTCAAGCGCCTGACTTGCTTTTGAAAATTTTAGTCCATAGGTCGGTAATAAAAAGCCATTACAAGCAATGACTATTTGATGACCATTAAGAGAAGTTTATGGGCTCTATCCAGCTGCTGTGGTCATGCCCCCAACAGAAAAGGATTGTCAAAGCACCTTTAGCCGTACTTAAGACCCAGCGGCACCCTCTCATCCAAACCATGACGCTCTGTGGGGTCAGAGCTGCTCCGTGCTTCCTAAAGCGTGACCTGTGACCAATAAAACATCTATGTTGTTTTAAGCAGCAATAAAAACAGTTAGCTATGACATAGCAAATGCATTTTTTCAAATTTTAAAATACCCAGGAAATATATGCCTCTCACAAATAATGAACTTTACAGGAGGCCAATAAAAAGATGAAGTATTTAAAAAATTTTAAAAAATAATAAAAATAAAATCCTTAGGATCTTCTAATAAATTATATGTGAGTAAATCTTTGTAGTCAACCACTTTTCTTAAACCTAGCAATATCCCTTAGTCAAAATCTCTGCAAGATCAAGGTAAGTGGTTTTCTCCTTTCCACTTTCTTAAAACAAACCTGAGCAATATTTTATCATTAGAACAAGTAACAGCCACTTTCAGAAAAATGCCTACATTTCTGAGATGGTTTGACCAATTATGGTGACATGTCTGTCTGGTTATGTCAACAGATGTTGTCTTGACATTAATGGAAGTAAGTGAACAACATTAGTGAATCTGACAAGTTACAGAACAAAGATGCACAGTCAGAAGAAATGAATTTTGAACAGATGTACCCGGGAAGATAAGTGAAACAGCAGAGAGATCAACTACACCCTGCACAAGTCCTGACAGTCCCACAACGTCAACGCCTGAGCTTTCCTGTAATTTACACTGGAGCATTTTAAAGCTTCTCACTTCCCCAGATGAAAGACCATGCAAATTGTCCTTTCAGGGAAATACTGTGCTTGCTGCTATCTGTACCAGCAGGAGGAAGAGCCTGTGGATGGCTCAGTACAGTTCATTGTGTTTGTTGATGTATTAAATCTGTGCCCAATTTTTTAACTGTAGACACAGAGCTGTGCATATGAAACAATGGGTACCTAGCAATTGTGCACGCTACTGGCCAGTCAAACAGCTCACGACTTGCATACATAAGAAATGAACTCTCTGAAAACACAGTAGCCACATGGAAAGTGTATCAGAATAACACACGCTCTCCATGTGTTCAGCATTTCAATGTGCTCTTCATTAACGCCTCACAGAGTACTATTATAGGATCCTTAAAACTCACAACTTGTTCTTTTGAAACTCACACAGGCTGAGAAGATAAAGCAATCCCTTGACAACATCTGCTTGCTAGCAATTAGCCTGACCTTCTCCTTCACTGGACCAAATTCCCAAACATCTCTTCTATTCAAAAATGGAGATTTTGCATAAGGCAGACCAAGACTAGCCACCACCTCACTCAAGAACAAGGTTCGTTACACTTCAACACGCATGTCACCGAATGTCCTGCAGGCATCATCTGGGGATCTGCACTCAGGATAAATCATATTTGTGACAAGGATATTAAGACTGACCACATATTTAGGGGATGCTGCTGTGTCAAAAGCCCTGGAGAGGCTGGATTCATGTACAGATTGCCTCAGGTATTTATCGCACTATATATATAGTAGAATTGGGACAAATATTTGCACCAAATACCATGTTTCCATGCTAGAGGAGAGTTTCAAAGATAGAAATGGGACTTCAATAACAGCACCTGATTCCTTCTCAGTGCAAAATGAGAAGTTAATTGCCTTTATGCCTTCAGAATATCAAACTGATAGTTTTATTCTGACTGTTGTAAATAGTGATTGCCAGGCAACAAGGACAGGATTTTTAAACAAACCCAAAATGAAGAAGCTCAGATCCCAAGAACTTTCACTGGAGCTTATGCTCCAGAGTAATTTGGGCAGTTTTGCAAAACCTTATTTCAAAATACATACTACAGGCAGCAGCCTGGAAAAAAAATGGCTAATAGCACAAACACTGTTCATTTTTCTGCCACACATTTATTAACATTTTGGAGGCTGAGTGGGAGAACTAAACTGAGGACACATAACAGACTTTGCACAAATAAGAGTTCAGACAAAATAGGTTTTAGTCACTGTAGAAGGTCATGGTCTTCAGAAAATGCTGAACACTTTTCTCTGTAGGGGAAAAAAAGGCCCTCAAAGATGTCACAAGTTGGACAGCTGCAGTAATTATTCACCTGGGAAACTTTAGGCTATTATCTCCAATCATACCTTCAAGGATTGGATGCTGATAATTCACAGTCATGGAAATGAAATGCTCCGGTATGAGACACGAGTGAGGGAGATGAATTACGGACTTCCCTGATAATGGAAAAATGAGCGGCATGTTGATCATATACACTAAAATTACAAACTTGGTCAGCCTCGCTGCAATGTAGAACACGTAGCAGGGCATAATAAATTACAGTACAGCTAAATTATGCTGTCACATCCCTATAGAAAGTGGGACTGTTGAACTGAATACTGCCCTTGCACTCAGGAGACCTGACTTTGGCTACTAGCACTGGGTAACACTGGACAAGTTGTTTCTGTGCTTTGCTTTGCCAGTCAGGAAGAGTGAGTGGGCAAAGGGAAAATGATGACTGGCATGTATCCCCCCTTGCACATGGCCAGCATCAGAATCTCTTGTGATATGTACTTGCCATTCTAGAAAATCCAATATATACCCCTTTTAATGGAGTCACCAGGCTAAGACAGCTCCTTTCTGCAGGCACACAGCCTGTTTTGGACAAGCAGAGACCACATTTCCTATACATTTAAAAATGCACCCTTTCAGCTATCGCTGGCCAGGTTCCATACCACCAGCCAAGACCTGCTACTTACCCTTTAGTTGCTCATAAAACATGAAGGTTTGGTCAAAGCAATATGTGTTCTTTAAAGACCCTCTGAAGAACATGCTCTTTGAGCAGTGCTGCCTAAGCAGGGATTTACAAGTGTGCTTCTGTGCACATCTGTATCATCAATAATAAATACGGAAAATACATATTTCCACGTGGGCTCTGAGACCTCCCCGATGCAATTCCATCAGCAACGGTAGTCACAGCAGTCTTTTTAATTTTGTTCTACTTTATACGAAACATCCCCTTTGTGTTTTGTGTAAATTCTCATGACCTGAGCTCAGAGGCAACAACCAGAAAGTGCAGAAAGAGCAGACGCAGTGCAGGACAGGAGAAGATGGGCAACGCTGGCAGCCACGCGTGGGCAGAGGAGACAGCCGGGAGCAGAAACAAGCCTGGGCAGCAATCAGAGGGAGAGCGCATGTAGCAGGGGTGAACCTGCCCATTAATGATAACGACATAGAAACTGGAATATTAAGCCAAAACAAAATGATCTCATAAAGTATAAGATAGTGTAGGGTGGTCTAAGAGATGCAGTCAAAAAGGAGAACAAAGCTCAGGAAGAACAGACAGGAAGGAAATCTAAATAAAGCTGGTTAAACCGTTACCTAACTGAAAGCAATTAGGAAGCTCTTTGAAGTCCTCAGAGGACTCAAAAGTTCAGAAGAGTTCTGATGAAGGGAGCTTGGATTTGGGACCTTTGCTGGAAAAACTACAATTAACAGCCCTTTCGTCTCTTAAGAAATTAGCTCCTACAAAAATCCGATTTAAAAAAAAAAAAAAGCAAAATATATCTCTTGACAGCCAGGTACTTTATGTAGTATGTACACAGTACGGCAAAAACAGGTCACATTTAAATTCACACTGCAGGACAATTGATTTTTTTTTTTAAGATTTACTTTTTCATTGATTTTTCAGATAGCCCAGACACCATTTTGGTCACTTCATCAATAATATTAAAACAGAAAAGAGAAAGGAATACAGGAAGGAAGGGCAATTGATTTACTTTATTTCAAAGCCTTCTACTCCAATGTCTCCTCTGCTGCACAGTGGGCCAAAACCTCCCCTGGGACAAATCCAGGCACTGAAATTACAAGAGCTATTCCTACTTATACTTGGCCTGATCATGGTCCTTTACATTCAAAATCACAAAGCAAGCCATGGAAATCATACCAGTGCTAATTCCAAAAATACCCCGCTCAACAATTGCTAATCAGTTCATTGATTCACCCTCATGCTGCTACATGACAAATTCAGCCTGACGGTCCATGATGGGAGAAAGCCTTTTAGTTAACCAGCTTTGACAACAGGATGGGAAGCCTTGTGGTGGTGTTGGCCAACCATTGAGTCATTGCCACCTTAAAGCATTCCCTCTGGGAAATTTCGGTTATCCCTTTCCTCAATGATTTTCTTCTCAGAGTAGTCTTTAAGAATTTAGAAACAACTGTAAACAGGGAAAAGTCTGAGAGACAGAGAGTGTTCTAGAAATGAAGGGACAGAGGCAGAGTCCTGCCCCAAATCCTTTCTAACAAGCTGTTTTTGAGAGCTCCTACTTGACGTCGGCTGTAACGTTACAGTCTCAGAGCTGGAAGGTCCACAACGAGGAAAGCAGCCCCCATCTCAACCTTATTTTCCTTATTGTAACCATTTTGATTGCTCAGAAGGAGAAGATACCAACATGAGGGCTGAAACCGAGAAGTTTACTGAATATCTCAAATTCACTGGAAGATCTGCTCAAGTCCAGTTCATGTGTGTGGAAATGAAACACCCAAAAGCCGCGGTCCATTTAATGATCTCCCCAAAGCCATCTGACAGTCTGGAGCTGCCTCTTGCCTAGGGTACCTGGGTCAAAAAGACCCAGGCTGGCTCAGTCTCCAATACCCTCATGGGTGTTTGTCGTAAAAAGTGTACAATGTGTTCACTCAGCGACATGGTTGCATCAGTGAAAGCCCAGCAGAGACACCGAAAACACCTGCAGAGACACAATCCCCTCCCCAAAGCTGCAAATGGCTCCACTCGTTCTTCTATCACGGTACCAGTTTTTGCTCCCTGAGTTATAAAAATCTGGCTAAGGAAGGTCCTGGTGATGGGAAGTCAAGAGCTGCCCAACTCCTGTAGGTGTAGGTGACCTTTTGCCTGTCCTCCCCTTGCAATTCAAGCTGCTCCCTCTCCCTTGCTAGAGGAGATCAAGGGAGGTTAAGTTACACCTTCCAGGATACAACTCTGTCTTCCCTTCCAGATGTGACAGACTCTCCCTCTGCTCTAGTATTTTACCTCGGGCCTTTTCCTACATGATTTTTTTAAGGTGGCTGAAAAGCAATCTTGATGACATGGTTGAGCTGCTGCCTCCCTCAGATCTCAGAAACCAGATAATTTGTTTTCCCTCCAGATATGTGACCTACTCCACAGATACTGGATGACCAGTTGGAGAAAATTAGATTTGACAAGTGTCAGGAGTGGCATACGTCATACTCCCCAACTCCAGCCTTCCTCAGCTTCTCCACCACCAGCGCTTGAAAGAGTAACTGCTCTTTCCCTGGAATTACTGGACAGAGAAGTTTATAAAGATGTGTTGCAGTCTGCTTGGCCAGCTGCTAAAGTTAAGTCAGGGGCTGGCCAGTGTCTCTGCACTGGTTGCATTATGGAAAACAGGGATTTAATGGACCGTTCTGATATCTACAGGAATTTCTGGAGTAGGGTTAGATTTGGGGTTAGGGTAGGGCCTCAGGAGTTACGTGGGCTCGCTGGTGGGACATGTGCTGAGCTAGGGTTGACTGGTAACCAAGTCACATGTCTGTCCCCTGAGCTTCTAAATAAAGATATATTCACCACCTGGAGGAAGAAAAAAAGTAATAAAAAACCCCATGAATGTACAATCTGATCATACATGGCCAGATCGCACATCAGCGGATTACCAGGACTTCAAAGAAATGAGTATCAAGGTTTTCAGAGGACATGGCAAGGCAGAGACAGTGAGGAAGGAAGGGCAGGTTGCCAAAAATCTGGTGGTGATGATGCTCCGTTCTGGGGAGCAGGAAGCCGGGGACTGGACCAGCTTCAACCTTCCACATTGCTGTCGGGAGGGAGATGTGAGCGAAAGGGCAGTTCCGATAAAAAAAGGAGCAAAGAGTATCTGGACTCAATTTACAGCTCTAATTAGCGGATGTATACTTATGAATACACTAAGGGTTCATACATACATAATTAATGTTAAATTATACAGATATTTGTCTGTCCATATACAGAAAGCAGGGATAGACTCATAATACAGATAATTGCCATGTAAGAAGAATGACTAAATGCACATAGTATTTCTGCTGTTCATAATTAATTAAATCACCGCTAAAACTAGCTGGAGGCTTTTCTTCTGCTTAATGGTACATTTACAAGCATTTTTCTACTTACGGCATTGCCCCGTATAAGACTGGATAGTAAATATCCAAAGAGTAAAGGAGAAATACGTGACATCTAATATATACATTAGGAAGAATTGACTCCTCTGAGGCATTTGAGCTCATTTTCTAGTCATGTGGATAGGCTAAAACAAATTACCCACAAAAGGAACATGTTTTCCAACTCAAATAGGGTAGATATCAAATAAGCAGTCTGAAAACACAAGAGGGCTCACTGGTTGAAGCAAAGAGTTAAATCCACCCAAGGGTAAAGCTTAAAAACTTTCAGGAAATATTTCTGGATTATAAGGGTTCAGGAGGACAGGCGCACACACACACACAAAAAAAAAAAAAAGAAAAAGAAAAAGGATTTTTTCTCTATTTTGTTCAGACATTTTCATACAATTCACAAAAAAGAATCACTGAAAGCCTTAATCTCTTTTGTTGCCTCACATTATTACCATTTATGATTACCCAGCAGCTTCCACAGGCTTCAGGACACTTTACAGACCTACAAAACCAAGGGCTAAGTCATCACCAGAGCTGATGCAGAGCCTCTCCCTTTACCCCAGCCACCAGACAGTGTACTGCATCACCAGGACCGGGCACAAATTACGAGGACAAAATAGCCTAATTCTGCAAAACCTGATTAGAACCTTTAGGAAGCAATTCACCAGCCTCCTTCCACCTTTTAAGGAACTTCATTTAGTGATGATGTATGGCAAAACCACCACTTAGCCATGTTGCGAACAGACAACACCGAATCGTTTTCTCATCCCCGTCTTGTAGGACCTTCTGTGCCAGGGAGATGGTGGGATTGTGTTTGCACAGCTGCACTGACACTGCACTTGCTTTATCGATACAGAAACATTTCCAGCCTTTCCAGCTCCCCGATGGGCACCTCATATGTACCAAGTTTCCTTCTAGAGTGAAATATAGACTTCAGAATTACTGCATGCTGCATGGTGGCATTGCAAAGCAGCAAACGGACATTAGAGAAGGGCTTGTAGAAACCATGGCATGCCATCAGCACAAGGCAAAGTACTTAGAAACCATAAACGATTTACGTTAGTGCCAACCTGTGAAAAATAAGAAAGCAAATAAATATACTCATCTCAAACTCTGGCTGCATAAATTCCTTTAACATTAGAGATGAAAAGGTCAATGCCCAAAGGCCACTGGCTTAATGGGTTGCTGTAATGTAATTGATACTGTCAGCCCCAGACACACAAAAATCACAGGTCAGATCCCCAAAACATAAAAAAAGGATTTAGTATCACAAGATTAGGCCTTAATATAATTGAAGCCTTAATTTTAGCCCTCCAGCTTTTAGTCTTTTGAAAAATAACATTTTCAAGCTCTTTTCCCCAGTACCATGAAGGTTAGAATTTTACCTTCCTTTAAAAATGGAGATGTATTTCTGTCATTCCAGCTATAATTACAGAAAAATTATAGCCATCCTATAAAACTATGGTTAACTACTAGTATAATTATTATCAACTAACATCAAACTAGGCTAAACTGACAAAAGCCACGTAGCACTGTTGTCAGAAGAAATTAAAGAAAAAAAACGCCACCAAAAAACCTGTCAGGAGACTAATGATAAAATCCCTAGAGCTGGCAATGCTGTCACTTAGCACAAACAACAAAATGCATTCAGACGAAAGTTTGTGCAGACTGTCACCGGGTATATAACATGCAGAAAACATTTTTTTTATAAGGGCTTAGGACTGCTTTCTTGTTGACACTAATGCACCAAGAACAGCTGCAGATGGGCAGTAGCATTAATTTTTCATCATTCTCCCCATAGATTTCTGAGGGCTGTGAGGGTCCAAGGAAGGAGAATAAGTACAGTGGCCACCTATAAAGCCAGATTGTCCCTCATTCTTATTTTGTAGCAGTATAAACAATGTTGTTGAAATTAATAGAATTTTACTACATGTACCTAGGAGGAAAAAAAAAAAAGGAAATATAATAACAGAAATAAACAGAAGTGTTTCCCTCGTTGAGGTAATAGAGCTTTCAGGCTGTTGTGTCTAAAATGGCACAGTCCCGCAGTTAAAGGCAGGCAGGCTGGTGAGAAGCTGCTTCCAAAGGTAACATCTATAGTTCTCTGCAGCTCGTTCAGTGGTACCCAACACATCTCACCGTGACATAAGAAGTAGCCTCCTTGGAGACAGGCTCTGCAGACATGTTCTGGAGTCACTGAGTGCCATCTGAGGCCACGTTCGGTCTCTCAGCAAGATGTCCAAATCGTTGACCCTTTCTGGATGCCGGTGAGAACATGCCCCTGATGAGCCCAGCTGGCTGCTGGATCTCTGCTCATTTGTGATCCATTTCTGCACTAATTCAGCTGTACTGAAATTACACACATCTTTAAAAAAATAATGTTATCTACTGCTGTGATGATGATCAAGAAGCAATATTAAAACTGCTCTACATTGACAAAAAGCCACATAGCGGAGTTACAAAAGTGGCAATTTTTAGTGACTAATAGAATCTTATGGGGACTTAAGCACTCAACTTCTCAGACACACACAGGGAGCCTGACCCACCCGGAGGGATGGTGACTGCTGATCCCACGTTGGGGAATAGGGCCAAAAGAATTTGGGAATCTCAGAGAGATCTGGACTGTGGGGAGAAGCACATCTCCTCCACACATTTCTGCAGCATTTCTCCTTCCCTAAAATAGTCCAGAAATTAATGACCTGGTTAATGCCTAATCATTATCTAATTTCATTTCTTTCAAAGATACTTCATTTTATCCCTTCCTCTGCTTTTTCATAAGCAGCGCTTCCTCGCTATGCTATCTAGAGAAGTTAGTCCAAATTTCAGCCCAGGTGCCGGAGCACTAAAACGGACTCGATCACTACATTCACCTGAAGCAGCAAAGGGGTTTTCAGATCTTAAAACCAGCCATGATTCAAAACTGCTACAGTTCACACATTAAATAAATGCAGTTTCTTCAGATTTCCTGATGGGCATTTTCCACGACAAAGCTAATCATTAACTATAATCTGCGATTTCATCTCTCATCAGCATAAAAATTAAGCAAGTTTGTAATACTGCAGAACCACACTGTGAGTCCCCCAGATCCCTCCTGCATGGCCCCAGCTCAGTTACTGGGGACTTAGACCTCTTGGTGGGGCTTGGGAGGTTGACCTGCTGCCCCATTCCAGCAGGGAGCAGGGCACAAAAGTGCTGCTAATTCTCCAAGAATTTCATTTAAAGACTCTTCCTGTCCTGCTGCTGTGATGTGACACCTAACCAAGAAGTTTTCAGGGACTTCCATGAACAGTCTCTGAAAGAAATCCTCCTGAGTGAAGGGTTTGGCTGCATAAGCTTGAAGAAGGCCAAAAGACAAACAATGTGATGTAAAGAAAGAATAGGTAAATTAGGAAGAAAAAAAAAAAAAAAAAAGAGAGAGAAAGGTGAAAAGGTGCCTGTTTTAGACAGAGGGGAAACTGAAGTTTCTTTTGCAATACCCAAGGAAGAACTTCAATGACAGTGATGGCTTCAAATACACTGCTCTATCTCATGGTACTTCAGTGTGTCACCCCCGAGCATCTTTCACAAACCAAGTCAGACATTAAAGCTTTTCCCATCTAAAAATTCTAGGCACCTCTTAAGGGGAAAATGTTTTGAATGTCAAGAGAGACAACTATAAAAACTCCAGTTTAAACTACCACCATTTCCCATTTAATATCACTCATTAAAAACATCTGCATCAAGAATTAGGGGTGACCATTATTTTCATGCTTTACGCAATTTTGAAGTTTCAGGTGACCATTCCATGGGATGTAATAAATCCTCTGTGGCTGTGAGCAGTTGATATGGTTTATTTTAATGGCCACAGTTAAAGGTTTCATGGGATCAGGCCACAACCAAATCTCTTTATAATAATTCTTTAGGCTACTGCATAATTTATAGCCCTTATGCACTTTTCATGATCTAATTTACCTTCCTCTTAAAATATTTTGTAAAACCAGTGTTCCATTTATAATGATATATATCCCATTATAAAACATACTCACTACTTTGTTACCAGAATAGCATTTTATGTGTGTAAACCAAGGGGCATTAGCATATGCCAGAATTACTCTCCCAACTCGGTGATATACGGAGCATAATGGAATTATGAGCAATTTGGTTCACACTGTCAAAAATATAAATGCAGTGAGAGTCTAATAGCAGGCCTGCAAATAATGTTTCATAAGAAAGGCATATTTTTGCAAATGAGATTCCCCAAAAAGAGTAAAATCTAGAAATGAGGTGGAGGAAGGCAGAGGAAGCAGGGTGTGGAGTCAGCTACGGGGACTGTGATTTTACGTTCATCGTACATAACCACACAGAAGGGCAAGGGAAAAAGGCAGGCTCCATGGGTTCACCATCAACATTGCCCCGGCACGGGAGGGAATGAAAAGGCCAAAAAGGTTGTGGGAAAAGGTTGCAATTTTTTTGAAGGAAGATTCACCAAGAGCAAACATACTAACAAACCCAATATTTTTTACTCTAAAACGTCAGAAAGCATTTCTCTCCAAAGCTGGCAGTGAGTGATCTCTATGGGCTCCTTCAATTCAAGTTCTTTCTACCCATTTCAATGGTATTTAACCATATCCAACTTAAACAAGATTTTCTTGACTTTGACACTAAATAAGTTTCTCTGCCTAAACCATACTCTACTCTAACAGCATGTAATGATAGTTCAAGAGACACTCCAGCATGTATTATCAACCCCATATCTGGCCTTCCCTAAAGAAAACCTCTCACTCACTCAAGCATGTAATATACTCTCCTGGCAGGAAAAGTTGCAAAACCTAGTTTTCTCATGTTACTGCAATAAGTAAAATATTACACCATCTGCCATGTCATAATTCATTAAAACAACAGGCGTTTGATCAGTATTTCCTTTTGCAAGATTGTGTATACATGCACTTGCATATGGTGGTTGCCTTGCTGGAGATATTTGTGATACAGTAGTTTTCATTTTTATCAGGGTATTTTCGAAATCTTGTTAGTTTCCCAAAAATATCCACACAAATCAGGCGCTGCAGAGCTAGGCTATATTTACACCCAGAAATCTAAACTCTGAGCTGTATTACCTAAAATATCTATGGGAAGCAAATACCAGCAACATCTTACAAAGTTGTTATTTCCCTTTATTTATTTTTTCATTTACTTATGCTTTGCAACATCAACATTACCTAGTAAAACACAGCTACATATTCAAAGATTTCCACGTTTCACAAATATCAATGACTAACTATAATAATGTTGTCACTTAATATTTAAGATAGTATCAAAGAACCTGTGCACTTATTCCCATTTTATATATCATGAAACTGAAATAAAGGAAATTTTACTGGGTTTCCAATAACTTTTCTATAATTGAATGTTTGGGCCAGAGTCAAGAATAGAATCCAAATTGCTTCATTTCCAATGTTAGGTTTCAAAAACAACCACATTTTATCTAAGAGCAGTTCTCTTGCCAATTGCTAACGTCTCTGTCTCAGAAGTACATGGTCCCTTTGCCTATTTCAAAGCTGGCAAGAGGAAGATTTGAGTTTTAAGGGAACTGGATGGGAACATATTTATTTCCTCCCAAAAGGTACGCGCATGTGTTCTTACAGCAAGAAGATTCAGCCTGGCTATTCCCCCCCCCTTAGGCTCTCTGAAAAGCTGTGCTCACTTCAATTTACAGTAGCTTGCACCAACCCAATAACCCCGTTCAAACTCATGACAGTGACTATTATCTGTATGCCAGCTGCTTTGATATAACCAAAAGGCTGTACAACAGTAATCCAAGGATACATGCTCTGCTAAGTTAGATTTTAGCTCCCATAGCCCACTGACTAGAAGACATATTTCTGCATGTCCCAAAGTCATATATACAGAGAAACACAAATCGCATCTGCAGCTGTGCCACCAAGTAACGATCAAGTTCTGTAAGAGGCACAGCATTTGCCAGGTTCTTTGCTGCTTCTTATGAAAAAAAAAAAATAATAAAAAAAAATATATATATATAATCCTTTACACCTGCATTTAAAATGCATCTCGATTTCTGGAGGGTTACTGAACACAAGACTGCATATTGCATTTGGCAGTGATAAAATCAAACTATCATTGCTACTGGAGACTGAGCACAGCTCATATATATCTTACCTTTTAAGCCCATTCTATTGAAGCTGTAGCACAAATAAAGATGAATAGTATCTCTTTCTAAGCCAGCACAAAAAACCCCTCAATCTAGCAGAAACTGCACAATACTTATCACCTTTTCACAGGATCCTGTTTAAGCTTATAAATACTTTTTTATTATTTCCAGATTTCATTCAAGATTTTTGTTAAAGCTTTTCTACAAAATTTGCTGGTTTAACCTCTCTCTATCAGTTTAAGATTTGTATCAGTTGCTAACAGAGAAGCTACCTGTAACAGACAGATCTGCTGTCAATGTATACGTGCTCGAAAGCAGCTGTTAAATTTTATATATAGCCACGAGCTTTGCTCTGCTGTGTAATAGGGAAAAGATTTAAGCCACTGACAATTACTAAGGGCTTAAGTCCACCATCCTACTAAACATTAAAAAAAAAAAAAAAATCTGTTTGCTAGATACTTCTTTTTTTTATTTCAATCCCCTTAAATAAATAATTCTCACTGTGACAACCCGTATCAGTATTATAACAGTGCGGAAGGGATAACTGATCTATCTACCTCTTCGGTCACACTGCTCGATTCCGGTCCTCAGCATAGGCGAACTGCTGATGGTTCTTTTACACGCAAGGTCTAGAGGTGGGGAAAAGAAGTCTTATATCCATTACTATGAGTTTTTGCTGATTCGGTACCCAGTTATATTTTTTTACCATTTCTTTGGCTTTTCACCAATACTATTAAGCAGAATAAAAGTTAAAGGCCCAGCCAAGAAGATAGGGAGATTTGAATGCTGCTGGTGCGACATTGCCCCTCGGGCCAACGTCCGTGAACTATTTAATTTCTACTTATGCCCTATTTTGAAAACTTAAAGAGCACATAAGTTTTGCAAGGGCCTTCTGAACAAGACACTCCGCGGGCTTTTTCCAAAATAGGATGAGTGGGAGAAAATCATAGTGGGACAAGCTGAATGACTGCCTTCATCTAGTCTGACCTCCGAGGTCACACTTCCATTTGGTGCGAGGGTAAGAGATACCTAAATCTTCAGAAAACTTTTAGATGCCTGAATTCCCCTCAAAATTGCGGGGAGTTAGTCATTCATTTTGCAGACCTGACATACACACAGGCTGTAGACTGGGCTCTCCCATGTAGCAGAACCCTTCGAGAAATAACGAAGACCTGAACAAAGCGTGGACGGAAACACCGCAGGTGTCCATCTCTGCCATCAGGGTTAGGAAAGCTGTTGAGACCTGCACCCACCGGACTGCGTCGTATCTTCAGTCCCCTTGAAACCAGAAGAGCTCTGGCTTTGATCTCGTACGGATATTGCTGACCTCTTCGGAGCTGCTCCCTTTCTCTAGAGCCCTGCTACCGGCTGAGACACAACTTTCTTCTCCCCTGGCCACCCTTCAGACCACTCTTCAGCTTTTCAAAGACAGCTGAAACTCTTTGGAAATGCTGTGTTTACCCATAACGGCACAAACTGTTTATCCAAATCTGAATGACAGTCTTAAGCAACTATGTATTGAGTCCTACTAACGGCAAAATCTTGGTGTACTTGTTTTTCACGACAGCTCAGTGCCAACAGGAGAGCACCCATTAAACTTATCTGCTACATTTGTGCTATGGAAAAGAAGCTGCAGGCATGAAATGGGTAAGTCTACAAGCAATTACTTATTTGCATGGAATTTATTAGATTTGTAAATGTAAACTTTGCCTCATGGGCTTTGGAGAAGGGGTGGCATAATTCTAAATCAATAGTGAGATTACATTATGTTTTATGGGCTTTTTTAAAAATCTCTTGTGTTACATTTTCTGCATGTACATCTTAGAGTTTCTATGTATCTTTCCAGTCTCTATGCATTATTATTTATGTTTATAGGTTGTTTGAGGGAGACATTTCCAATAGAAGCCAGAAATATTAGAGTGGGAAATATAATCTCTTCAGAAACCAGACAAAATCAAGGAGATAAAAGTAATGTGTGAGAATGGTTTTCTTACCTGCCAGCCCAGAAGGCTGCAGAACATTTAATTGGCATGGAGGTACAGCGGGTGACAAGGTCAGTTAGTGCAGGGAGCAGACTATCTCGGTAATCCCTGGGTCTAGGAAACACCGGTCAGCTGAGCTTTCTTTTTTGCAAGTTAATTTCCAGTTTGAGAAGGGTTCAAGCTGAATATTCTTCTGGTCAGAGTCCAAACAAGCACTATTAACCATGGCCCAGCCCGCTAGAAAGCAAGCATGAGTTTTCATAAAAGTGATTCAACAGAAAAAAAATTCCTACCGCTTTTCTACTCTGAATAAGAGAAACAGGTCTGATCACAGCAAGACAGGTATGGGTTAGAAAAGCATTTGGATTTAGAGACCACTCAGAGGTACACAGGGCTAGACCTAGATCTTGCCACTTCCAAACACATTTGGCTTGTGTATTGTCACAACCCACAGTGGGCAGAGCCACCTAATATGAATTTTTATTTTAATGTTGATGTTTTAGCTGGTATTTCTCCCAGAGATTTTGGGTTTGCTTGGCTACTAGTATGCATTTCTACTTGCGCCCACAACCATAACTGGAACCATGTTCTAGTTTAAGCAGGACAAAACCTCAGCACAAACTGAAGCAGAAATCCACGTAAGACACAATTTCTGTCTCCTTTCTCCTAAGGATGAAGGAGAAGTGGAGAGGGAAGGAGGGTGAAAGAGAAGAAGCAGATAGCAGGGAAGTTATTGATGAAGGTGGTGGATGAATGCAATCTGTATATCCCAAAGGTCCGTCTCAGAGAACAAAAACTACCAATTATGAGGAAAACAACAAACACAGCGCGTGTGGAAAATCCCACTTGGTGGTGTAATCCCTCCCATTATTTCTTTATCGAGCCACTCTGTCAAGTGTCTGCATCTTCTCTCTGCTTTATTGCTGCAAGTTTTATTGCAAATTTTTCACACTACTAAAAAAGGAAAAAAACCTAAGACTTCCATGTATCTCTTGTTGTTGATAACTCTGAATGAGCTTGATACCAAGACAGCAGGGCAGACCCAGCAGCACCGCATATATGTAGCCCATGCTGCCAGATGTCTGTTCTGTCCGGGTAAGAAATAGCTTCTCTCTCATTTCATTTCTGCTTGCATACCAGGAGCTGGATGCATTAAAAGCAAAAGTACCTTTATTACCTGCTCATCTCTCACTCCCATGTGCATTTGCTTCTCACGCAGGAGAAGATTACCTCTTTCAAGCTGTTCTTTCCCACTTTTGTTCTCTGCTGAGCTACTGCTTGTCAACACATTTATCCATTTGCTGCTTTCAGCCAAAGAAGTAAAAAAAAAACCCAGGTTAAAAAAGGAGCAGGAGGAGGAGAAACTTCACTTTTGGAACTGTATCTATGTAGCTGAAAAAAAGAAACATTATCAACTGCCAGATGATCTGATTCTTCAAATAAAGGGATAAATAAAATAAGAGCATTTGCATGGATAGGCTCTTCATGCTGGGGTGAGATGAAACAGGGAATCAGATTTGGCCCCTCTCTTGCCTGCACGGGCTCCAGCTGGGGCTGGCTGCGCGCCCCTTTACAAAGGTAATAGCTGTTCTGCGGGGCAGAGGTCTCCATAAATTTAAGGTCTAGGTCAGGGTTTGGGAAACCACCAAGATCTTGCATGGCTCAGAGAGAACAGCTTCCAGCCTCAGGAATACTCTTCTTCATGCTCATTACAGCTTAAAGCTCTCGTATCTGTGTGGCATGAGACACCATCAAGACTATGGGAAAAAATTGGAATTATGTTCAAATCCCAAATAGCTTTTACTGCTAGGCAGTTTTGAAGCATTGGCCTCTGCCTTGAGGTTGTCCAACAGATACAAAGAGGTTTTTTTCTACTTTTCAAAAACCTTTAGAAGTGTTACTGAGTCAGGCTAAGAAACTTCAGCAAAAGCAAACTTTAATGTTTCCTTTTTACTAATTAAGACTAACGATGATTTAGCAGTCCCTTGGCATGACACACTTATCTCATAATCTGCAATCTACACCAGCAGCTCTCCTCTCACAATCTCCCTGTCTTTGCTCTCTTCCCACACTCGACGCAGTGGTTTTGGTTCTTTTTCCCATCACTGTGCGGTGCTGACAGGCGCTATGGATACACTTGAATTTGTTATATTTTAGACAACCTTGTTAAATCAAAACAAATCACTTCCTACATTCAGAGACCCACTTCACTGAAATAAACAGTGAAGTGTTTTCCTGGTATGAATGCTGGTAGCCACAGCACTCTCAATGCCATTATTTGCATCACAAGAAACGTACAGGAGCGGCCTCTCTCCCAGCACTGATGAGCTTCTGCTTCCCGCGCTACAGGGCACCATGAAGACGAAATGAAGAGCTGGTTTGTAAGTGGTCAAAAAAAAAAACCAAAACAACCGCAATAATTTTTGCACGCATGCATTTTGGTTTCTACAAGATCATATTTTCACTTTGGCTCAGTTCTCTTATTTGATTCCAGCTGATTTGTTAATCTTTAATTAAGACTTCTTGGGCAAAAGGAAGAGGCAGAGCAAGAGCACATGTTTAAGTAGATAAGAGAAACTAATACAAAGGCTAGAATATTGATCACCAAGGTTTTAATTAGTTTGATATTGATGGAAATAACGCTTGCAGAATTGGTGAGAAAGCATTCTTTTCTAGAACGCTGTTCTGAATGCCTTTCAGGATGGGAACCATGCAGAAGGAGATAGTATAAAGCAAAGGGTACTCCAGCCACTGTAATAACAAAGCGGTGACTTCAGCAGGAGACGGATTGAGCCCATAATTGATGCAACACATGCAGAGAGTGCAGCGCGTAATTACAATATTGCCTTGCCAGGCTACCCAACAGACACTGAGCAGACACCAGCATCATCTTCTTTAATGCAATATTCATCAAGAGGTTATTTTTCAAAGCAGAGTATTTATTGATGTCTTGTGTCTGGCTGAACTTCAGCACACAGATGTTGTATATATTTCAAGGACAATGTCAGCATTATGAAATAGTGCAGAATGTTAACTCTCTCTTTTTAATTAATCTTCGGTTGTTTGCAGTACGCACCGCTCATCATTTTGAACTGTCACCTCTGAAAATCTTATCATGAGAAGGAGACCTTCTTTCTCGGGGCTAGATACATTCACTTTCTACTCTGCTTACTTAGAGTAACTCTGAGCATGTAGGTCAAAATTCATCCTGAGCAGGAAGCCAGCAAAATGCCTACGCACCGCTTACCTCCTCCAAATACAGTGTTTTGAGACATAAATGATGAATAGGGCTTGTAGTGACACTCAGTACCAGGGTGAAATTCACCCGTTATGATGAATTGACTACCAGAAGCTCCTGGAGAATTTTCTGTGATGGTTATCATCGGCTGTGCTTCCCTTTCTTGTACTTGCTGCATCCCAGCGTGAATCCTGGCGTAGTTAAGGGATGAGGTCAAGCAGATTTGAATACCCTCTGGACCGTGATCTCTTTGTTCCTTATTTACGTAAAAAGTATGGTTACCAGAATAGCTGGTATAAAACTTTTTATAACCCCGATTATTGCCAAACAAACCAGGCAGAACGTGGAACAAACTATATTATGAATTTCCTCTCTTTTGGTTGTTTTAAATATACCCAGCTATTTATCCTTCACAGTGCAGAACCTCAGGGAAGGTCAGGGAGCCCCAGGCAAGTCAATAACAACATTCAGGTGTGGGGCTACTGTGCTAAAGGTACGATCCTGTGCTTGATGCAGACACAGACATGTTATTAACTCTACCAGGAGTTTTGGTTTCATAGCTAGGATATAGATTTGACCAAGAGCTAGGTGGAAAATGTAGTCAGTCAAGTTTAGGATTTTCACAGAAGTCCTTTCCAACCTATATTCTTTGTCTGCATTAATTAACAAATTGTTAACGTGCCAATGTCTATCCTTCCAAGTATGTACTCAAAATGCTAATAATTCACTTACATTTCTGTGTTTTTAACTTGATAGATTCCCAAGGGTTTCCTTCCACCTATTGTCTATCTGCTGAAAGAAAGCTCTTCTCCTCAGTATTTATGAAACAATACATGGCAGACAAGGAAAACCAAAAGGGACCAGTGAGAAGTTAAATCAGAATGGGTGAAGGGTGTAGGAGCTGTCAGCAGCAAAGTAAAACAATAATTGAACCTTAAAAGCTCAATGCTACAGTAATAACTGATAATAAAATGTTCTTTTAGTTGTCTCAGTAGTCTAAATTTTAGCTAATCTAGTTTGATTTCAATAGCCTTAAAAATAGAAACTTACAATAGAGTTCAGAATAAGCAATATATTAAACAGTAACATTTATGCATTTGCAAAGATCTGCAGACAATGATACAGACTGACATTTGGTCAGTAATTTTCAGCCAAAGATCAGAGAGTACAAACTGATTATGTTGGGAACCTCTGAACCTACCACTGAAACATAATTGGGTTTCCTCTACTTGTGCACCCCTCATTTTACCCTCAAGCTGAGGACATGAAAAACCAATCAGCCACTTAACGGCACTCATCGATGACAGGATTTTAGGAAGGATGAGGGCAACCGTGCCTTAGGAGCACCATGGGGACACCCAAAAAACATTTTACGGGACATGGGCTGCAAGACCCATCACCTGTCATCCCTAAAGCACCAGTTAGTCCAGCAGAGAGGGCCCTGCTTCTGCAAATGGGTTGATGTCTGGCACTACATGCATAGACTGGTCAAATCTAATTGAACTGCTTGGGTACGCGTGAAAAATTTTGCAGGATCAATGCCCACGTGCCAAGAAATGAATGCATTTCTGGATGTTGCTTAGCAACTCTGTACGTTTGCAGTGTGGACATGCCGACACTACTAATGGTCACAGTATCTCCTGGCTCCATCACACAGGGCTGCTTTGCAGAAGAATAAATACCATTTCATCTCTGACTGGTTTCTCATAAATCCATAAAAATTCATAAACACACACATTTTTACACGTTGGATTTCACACAGTTGGGGAAGTTTACAATTCTTTACTGACTCCAGTGTCAGAAAAAGGAAGACGCAAAACACCGTCTCTAAAAGGGTAATGCAAGTCTGAGGCATTGCTCTGAAGATAACACTACGCACTATCGCATATTTACTGTCTTTCAGGAATTTCATGGCAAGTCCTTACGAAAAACCTGCAGCCTCAACCTGGAATTAAAAAATACACCTCAGTTATTCTTGGCAACCAGCTCATTCCCAGCAAGAGAGATGCTGCAGGTGAACTCCCACCCTCACTGACATCAGCAGGGCACTAATGGGGTTACACAGGTGTAATCCTGACCAAGATCTGCCCCTGCAATTCCAACCTAAGGAATTCCAACCTTATCTGTCATCTCTATCCACTCAGCTGGAATTCATCAACATCTGTTGCAGAAACAGGTAAGAAAATGCTATTTATATGATGTGCGCTTTCTAAACTTGCATTTTAAAGGTCATTACATTAATCAACATGAACAAAACGTGCTGCGGGTTGCCTTTAGTAAAGATTTTAGGCACCACACCATCACAGCACCTTCTCCAGCTCCAGTGGCACCTGCCATTCCCATGGACTAGCTCAGAAGTCTCCTCCTGAAAGGCATTTTTTCCCTGAGACAAACCAGGTACTTTGCATGACAGCCAGTCTTTGCCAGACAATATCCACCAGGAAGGAGATTCCCTCACATTCCCCTCAAAGTTGGATGTCTACCACTGAAGCAAAAACCTGGTATTAAAGGCTAGAACAACACACATACCGATCAGGAAAGCGTGTCCCCGTCGAGAGAGAAATGTGTCTGCTTGAATTAAGGTTCACTTCATAGTCAGGTCCTGTTTCATTTTATTACAAAGGTTTGAAACCAGAAACAGAATAAAATATTTCAGTAAGCACACTTTCTGTCCTCAAAGCGCTAAGATGCTTCTGGTGTTTTATAGAGTATAATTTTGTGCATCAAATAAAAAGGAGCAGCAGTGAATTCAAAGGGTTACTTAAGTATTATTGGGAGGGGTGAGTTACATTTTGTTTTAATGACTTGAGCTAGGTAGCAAAAAGTAAATAAACTGCACCCCGTGCAACGTTTTGGAAGAGGCTACTGGTTTCTAGGTGTGATTTGAAGCATAGTCCCTCTCCTGACATCATCCTGTGAGAACAAATGCAGACTACGAAAGAAGAAATAAAGTTAAAATAAAATTTTCAAAAAAGAGCCTGGGGCTTTGTTTCTGCTCTCTTCACTTGTTACCACAGCAGCTAAAGAGGAACAAAACCCAAACCCACAGTCCCTTCTCTTCCACCCTAACAGGATTAGGTATCAGTTACAAAGGACACTCTGAATACCAGTCACACATGAAAACCAAGCACCAATTGCTGATCCAATTAAAATACCAGTGACAAAACCAATTAATTAGAATACCAATTAAAAATTATGAAACAAGTTATTATTAGATTACCAATTCCAAGTAGACCACCATTTAAAGTGTGTCTCTCGGAGCAATAACCTGGAATTCCAGGTAAAACAAAAATATGTATTGCTAAACCACCAAATTAAAAATGAAACATTTTAACTTTACTGAGAAAAAATATTTTGGTTGCTTGGAAATATTTTTTCAATTATATTTGCAGTTTCTGATTTTGTATTGAATTTTGAAACGTCAGTCTTCCACAGAACAGAAATGCTAAATTTCAGAGAGTTCTAATAAATAAGAACACACTGTACATAGACATCCTAGTGTTAAGACTGACAGTTGTTTTGTACTAGAAGGCTTGCTGTTCTGCTGCTCTTATTTTTCTTATTTCTTTTTAGTGAAGATTTATATTCATAGCATCCTGTATCTCTGCAGCACTGAAAATACAGATAATGCTGAACCAACAAACAATTCTTCATAGCCAAGCCCCTGGACCCAAAAGGTCACTTTTCCAGACACAAGCTGAATCCTCTTGTATCAGTAGAACGTATTTAGTTCATGTCCTCAGTCCCTTACAGGAGACACGAATAGAAATGTTCAATGAGCCAAATCATGACATTAGTGTACACGACCCTTGCTTTCGCTCCTCCACCATTTTGGCAGACACAGGAATAATTTTTTCTCCCGTTCCAGGCTACTGGACAGCTCAGAGGCAGGCAAAGTAGGACAGTGGCACATTTCCATGTTCACGACACACCCAAGGAAATTCTGCTCCACCGCCTCTGTTTCCAGAAGTCCATGAATAGCAGGACGCCCATTTTTGAAGCCCGATCACAATATACGCTCACAGGCAGAGATTGCCAAGGCCCCCTTAATACCCCGCTGTTAGTCCGAGCAATTAGTTGTGGTCTTAATAGTTCATTCTATGCTTGCCAAGAGCACCTTTGACCTCCTTGTCACTGTTATACCTCTTTTCCCAGGCCTTCCGAATTCCCAGCCATGCAGCTGTCCACCAGATACCCCACAGCTTCTCACCTTGAGCAGCCAGCACAGCCCCAGATAGCTGGTGTCAAGACATCTCTCAAACGCAATAAATCAGTAATGTTCTAAGGATGAGAAAACTAAACTAATAATATTTTTTTTTTTCTGCCTTCACGTACAGGCAAGCATGCAACTCCGGGTACATGCCATCTGAGTGCAGGTAAACACAGGTTTTGGCAAACACAGAAGGAGTCCTGGGTGATGGGGAAACCTCTGCACCCGCCTGACCTTTGCTCCTTGCTAAGCCCTGGGATGAGCCAAATGTGATGAGCACTGCGGTGCGTCAGGTCTCAGCTTGCAGCAGGTGAGCTTAAATCAGCTCCGACCGGGAAAAATCCCTGGCAGGGTCATTTAACAATCCAGTAGTTTTATAGAAGGAAAATAGTGAAACTAAGTGTATCCCCAAAAATGACAACCCCTTTCTCTTCATTCAATTTGCCATAACTATAGGAGCATAGCAAGCGTACGGAAACGCTTACACCTGCTTACGCATGCTGGTTTAACATAATGTTCACTATCGCAAAGTGGGACATGCTCTCACTGGACTGTCCATGGTTAAATAAGCAAGTTTTTGTTTTGTTTTGCTATGCTATGAAAAAAAATTAGCAAAAAAGATCTAAATGTACTGTGCATAGCAGAGAGTGACAGCCGTACAAAGCCTATGAAGGCAAAATAGTTGTCTTTCATGAGTTGAAAATTATATTGATATCTATTGACAGGCTTTGTTTGTTATGCACTTGGGAACATTCTCTGCTGATCCCAATGCAGAGCTAAATCCATGAATTTAAGCAGACTCTATTATACTGACAGGAAAATCACATCCCTAACCTTAGATACCCAGATGTACAATTATTAACCTCCATGACAACTTTTAAAGAGCAGTTCAGTGGATAGAAAATAGCAGCTTTTGGTCTGTAATGTAGAGCTGAACAGAAAATTATATCCTCGTGTCAGAATGGGATCGGATGGGCAGAGCCCCCACCCCAGCGAACAGATTAGCTTCTCCACGGACTTTGGTGACGGCTTAAAAGAAATTTGTGTGATGCCCTGTTGGATTGCCACGGGCCCCACTGATTCAGACCTTTTTAGACATCATAAGCCATTTCCATTAGGCTAATAAAGCCCTTCTTAGTGCACGTGCAAGCTCTGCATTTATCCAAATGCACGAGAGATGGGAGATTTTTAAAGCAAAATGATCGTTCTGTATTAGATTCGCATCTTCTGATTTCTTTCCCACGGAGATTAAACCTTAATGCTTTTTTTCCTTTTGGAAATACAACTTGCCCAGGATGCGAGTTAGACTGCAGCGCTTCTACCCGTACAGCTGCTGTAGGAGGACAGGAGACCTAAACCCTTCTTCTTCAAGCCCGGGAGCCAAAGGCTTAGAGGAAAAGCAGCCCATATTGCCCCGAGTTAGAGTGGTCCAGACTAAGAATTGGTTTAATAAAAGGAATTGTGGATTTTGGGTTTTTTTTAAAGCTTTTTATGTGAAATGATTCAAGGAGACGTTCCCCTGGCTGCACAAGCACAGGGGGCAGTGGGAGGGATTTCTCCTCGCCTGGCAGCGTGTGCTCAGTGATGGGGGGAAAACTTCACGTAGTGGAAAAGGTTCCTTCCTTAATGTTTTTGGCTTTTCATAATTCTGGAGGTTGAGATCTACCTAAGCCCCTCTTTTGTCAGGAACACGCTGAGGCTGGGGAGGACGGAACGGATTTCTTTTTCCTCCTGAACTGATTAAAATTCCTAATTAAGATATTAATTCTTTAAGGTTTCCCTTAACGTGTTGGCTAGGGACTGACGGAAGGTGACTTGCTGGGAGCTGATCCCTGTGCACAAGAACCACAGGCTGGTGGGAAGGACAGAGATGTGGGAACGCGGCTCACCCCAGCAGCCCGGCGAGGCTGGGGAAAATGCCTTATCCCCGGCTGTAACACACACAGCTGCAGCTGTCTGCTGCATTGCTGCCGGAGCTCCCAAAGATACTTGCCCTATCACCACCGAATATGTCACATACAGTGAATTATCACCAGCCCAAGGACATGAATACAGCTATATTAAAGTGACACAAACTCCCAGTTCTTCTAGTCTGGTATTCTCAGCCCAACCCTTCACCGAGTGCAGCTCTGACGCTGCCCACAGCATCCTCCATTGCCTTGTGGATTTCCTCCCTCTGTTGTTTTTTTTTTTTTTCTTTTTATTGTTCTCCACCTTCCTTCCTTCTCTCATTTTCCCCAGTGCCAATTCCAGGACAGGCTTGGCTGGTGTGCGGCAGGGGCTGCACCCGTGAAATCAATTAAGTCTTTCCCGGCTTCCTCGCTCTGAGTGCCTCAGTGCCCTGTTGCTGCATCAACTTCTCTCCACACTGGGCATTATTACTGAAACCTGGTTTTATATATTATTCCCTATCCCTCCAGTTTTATCATCATGCACTGAGCTGTACTGAAACATGCAAGGTTTAACCAAGCAGATAAACAACAGTCAAACAATACCAGCACCATCCTCATCCTCCTCAAGCCCCCACTAGTCTTCTCTACTTAGCAGAGAGAAAGAGAAGGGGGGTGGACTCTTGTTTTAGTTGCTAAGACATTAAAGAAAAAAAATTCAGATATCATTTTAACACATTTTTAGATGATTACTCATCTCTTCAAACATAAACCTAGTCCAACAATAAATATGCTAACATACACATTAAAATTGCACAGTGCAATTTTCTTATTACGTGCGGCAAATGTAATTCATACAATGATTGGAGACTAACTATTAAAGCAAATTATTTATTTAATTCTAAATAGCAGAGCTGTAAGTAAAAGGAGACCCCACTCACTAAATAACCTGGGAACGTAATTACTTCAAACACATCCCGTGGGACCTATTTCATCATCGTTTCATGACCTCAGAGGAGATAATGTAAAGAAAATGGACTGTGTGTTTTCCCACAGAAATAGAGCCATCCAATTCCTTTCCACTTTCCTTCACCTAATTCTAAGGAGGAAAGTGCTCAAATTGCTCAAGATACTGAATAATCATCCAACAAAATGCCATCTCATCCTGCCTTATTTCTTCCTGGAGCTGATGGATAAAGTCATTTGAATCCTTACGGATGAATCTTGGTGGGGAGGTAGTGAACACATTAACGTAGTGGGAGTAGCTTGGCCAAAACAGCTAGCGGTGTGTGGAACAGTTAAGGTTACTAATCAGTGTCCCCACGCACACGGTGTAAAATACAACAATAATGACTATGTATACAAGGTATGCATGTGCATTTCTACCTATGCAAAGAGAGGAAAACCAGACATCGAGGATCAGGTCAGCAACCAAGCACGCAAAGGGACACCTGCACATTGCGCCTCATAAAGAACAATTATTTTGAAAGCAGGTGTGAAAATCTGGGCAGAGAACCTTGTCTTTATGGAAACGTCAATAATTCCCTTCTTCCCTCAGATCTGAGATTACCAAATCTGACCTCGGAGAAAAAAAGTTTGTACGATGGCTTCAGGTTTTGACAGTAGTATCTGTGTGTCCAAATGTCAAAGTGTAGAGAATTATGCAGTCTTACATCAGCAGCGGCTTTGGCTTTCTCACTGGAAATGCTTTTTGCCCCAAGGCTGCCCTGAAGGTAAGAAATCAGTGCCATATCCTCACCGGACTGCAGATAAGACTAAAGTCTGTGTTATTTATTGCTCCAGCTCCCTGCTTTGGAGTACCCCATTGCTGTGCTGGGGTGCAGAAGAATGGCTGACAAAAGCTCCTGCTGGTCTTCCACCCAGAAATCATGTTCTTTTGGAAGCCTGTGAACTAGACTAATCCCCACCGTGATCTACCTGGGAGGAAAGCGAGAGCCACTCAGCATTTACAGAGGCCCAATAAAGCGCACTAGATCAATGTACACGGGTGCTCAGCACCTCGCTAACACATCCATGCCCGCGTGAATATCCACAGCCGCATGAATTACCCTGAGAAACTGTGGATTTTTGTTACATCTGCCAGTGAACTTCCAAAGGAAACTTCTGCTTTGAGGATTTAGGTGTACTCGGTACTGCTGTGCTCTGCAGCACTGGCTGGCTTTGACAACTTAGCAAATCTCCAGGTTTGGTCCTGCAAGGCTCGGCGATATTTTTAGCTGCTTTCAGAGGGGAGAACCTGCGAAGCAGCTCACCACCTGGCAAGCCACGCAGCACCGGTGGCTGTACTTGTACAGGAGAAGAGACAAAGGGAATTAAGCAGATTTTACAACTCAAATTCTAATAAGCAGCCACTCACATTTGCATTAGCACGGTGACGTTTCACCTCGCCATGCCGGCGGTGTTGGGGACAGCATTCCTTTGACCAACCTAAAAGTGCAGAACTGTAGGAGCACAGCGGTTGTGCAACTTGATGTCACAAAGCAGTCTGGCTCTCCTTCATCAACTCGGTTGTTTCCCCTTTATCAGATTAATTAAAGGCTGAAATTTGATTTTAATTTCAATTTCATGTTTTAATTTTCAAGAACTATCAAATTTCCCTTATGTTCAGAATAGAAAATATAAGTCTTTATTCATGCAGTCCTGTTTTAATCAGATGAATAAGGAATATCCAGGAATCCGTTCTTGCTCTTATATTTAAAAGACCGGAAAAGCATTAAGTATGTGGGCAAAGAAAAAGCTCAAGTAAAGGAGAAAGATTAGAAGGAAAATGAGTTTACATTCCCTAATCTAGTGACTAGCCAAGGAGATTTTCAATACAAGGACACACAAAGGGGAGTTACATGCTAAATATCTTGTTAAGAAGAAATCCTGCACTTGTACCCTAAGTAGGAAAGCTAGCTAGAAGGAAACCGAACATTATTGCACATTTTAAAAGATACCAAGGGGCATTTCCAGTGTGGGAAACCTAAACCTTTGGTCTGTGTCTTGGTAGTCAGAACAAATTAACTGCAAATGGGCATGGCTGTCATCATCTTATCATAAAAACAATTCAGGTTCAGCAACAAGCGTGGGAGAGGGGGAGCGAGGTGAAAGTCTTACAGCTGGAAGTCCAGATGTTAAGGGACCTCTGTGTGAGATGCTCAGTGTAAAAGCAGAGAGAAAAGTTAAACTACACTGCACCAAACTGAGTACTTGAGGATGACTCTGCAAATATCGATGGTGAAACTATAGAAAGCAACTCTGACACTCCAAGAGCGGCAGGACAAAATACAGATGTGCAGTTAAGACTTACATATTTCTTTTAAATGATCAAGGTCCAATTTCAGCTCTGCTGTAGTCTTCCACTCTATTTTCAGAGAAGGCATCAGTTCACTCTGTGCCTCAGTTCTTCCTCTGTAAAATGGAGTCAATAACTTTTTTTCTCCCACGTGGTGCCTGTCTTACCGGGATGTCAGTGCATACTTGTGCCATACTATCCATCTATACAGTAGAAAGCCTGCTTTATGAGCAATAGACACATCAAATAAGGTACCGGCTAAAGAGGTATAACTTCAAATACTAAAATGGGAATTATTTTGTTCCATGGACAGCACCTGGCTGTCGGCAATATCCCCACTGGGGCCAGCCGGAACCACCATTTATTTGTGCCTGGAAAATCTCCATTGGAACACATGGTCTGAAAAAATGTGATGATTTATATGTTTAAGTAGATGGATTCTCAGTTCCTGAAGATGTAGCTGAGGACAACAATGTGGGAATCTAACCTTTAAACTTCTATACCTTGGAGCACAATGTTTTCCAAAGACACTTCAACTCAGCTCCTTCATGTGCATGTACAAAACTGCTCACCTGTGCCTATTAAATTGGATTTGGGTGTGGTATATGCTCTTTGCAGGGCAGGATTTTGAGTTTACATCAGAAGACTTCAGTTTGAAAAAGAAGATAAGCAGGAAAGAAGTCAAGGAATTGGTTTCTTTCAATGCATTAGTGCCTGCAGCAGTTTTTGTTTCAATACAAAAAAAAAGCAAACTAGCACAGCTCATTGATGCAGAAGCGTATAGGTAAATGTCAGTGCAAATACGATACAAATCTCTCTTAATATCATTCCATGTGGAAGAAAATACTGATTTTTCTAGCTTTTAACTTCATGCAGGTCTGTGATTTTGTGCTGATGTTTGACTCAGGAAATTAAGAGAGAAGATAGCTGCATTTAGAGACGGTTAATAGGCTCACCATAGATAACGCAGAGAGAGGCTGCCAAAACTGTAATGGATGCAGATCATTTAAAATTTGATAGGACCACCTAAGACCAAAGACAATACACACGAAAGACAGCTCAATGTTTGCCGAGTAAATACAATAATGATAGATTGGGCGTGTTAGCATAACCCAGGTGAAAATGCGGTTTAAGGGATGAGATGACAGCTCTCTGTCCAGAGAAGCAACTGTTTTCTTTAGAGGTTTGGTTTTGTTACAGGCAGTTTCAGAAATGCACAGAGCAGGTAAAGGCAAACAGCCGCAGAAAGGGGAACGAAGCAGCTGTGAGCGGGAGGTTCAGGACGAGCTCACAGGGGTGCACTGGCTGGTAACTACCGGAGGGTCTTCCAGGTGCTATCAGGAAGACCATGCTTACGACATTCAGGTGCTCCTGCCTTCCAAGAAATGGCTTCTTTCCAAAATTACAGATCCTATCAAAAGCACCCGCAAAACAAGCAGGAAGATTGCAATGATCATCAGATCCTTCGGGAAACATCACCAGAATAATAAACCACAACAAAGCACTGGATTTCCAGTGAGCTAAAGTGACACCCTACTCTCTAACTCCGTCCCCATGTACAACATACAACAAAAATGCTATTTGGTGAATGCGTCTCGACTTACATTTTGGGCAAGTCATTTTTTCTTACCGCTCAACGATCACTGAGTTAAAAGGAAGATTATCCCGGTCCCCCAGCACACCCCAGTAAGCCAGGTCTGCGGTGCAAAGCCTGCAGATCCCTTTGATAACACCCCTCGCTCCGGAGGTTGGGAAACTCTCTCGGTATTTGCCACCTTTTTTTATTGTTTCTGGTTTTGTGTTTTGTTTTTTTTTGTTTTTACACCTTTTCACTTGTGGAAGAGTCTTCTCGCCTCACAGATGGGCATGTCCTAGTAGGGTTTGTCTCCATCCAAATTACTCCAGCAATTAATTTCACACCTAAGCAGCTTGGCTAAGAACAAGTTGCTCCCAGCCCCGCTGAGACTCATCTCTGGGTTTATGTCCTTCACTGAGACACATGCAGATGTGCTGGGGGTCACAGCCATCATAAACTTGACCGAAGCCAGGAGGGCACAGTTGAAGAGGCAGCGGCGAACATGCCTGCCTTGTCCTGGGCAGTCCGCACTGGGGCAAAGCCAGTCATATTCTCCATACAGCCTTTTTATCCCCTTTCTAAGCGGGGAGTGAAAAAGCACCTTCCATGATCATGACTTAGTACAACTTCTCTCTTCAAAACCTTGCAAACCAGAACGAGCTTCTCAAGGAAGATCCTCTGAGTTAACTAAAGGACAACATAAGAATAGGTAAATTAAATAGCGTTACAACTGTAGATGGGCAGTTTCTTTCAGAATTAAGTCAGTCTATTTAATTAAGCTTAACTCACTTCCAAGGAAAATGCTTTTTCAGAGAGCAATGACTGATATAAAATACAAGTCTCTGCCAAAGAGCAAATATAATTATTCAGTATAAGGAGAAAAGGAAGAAGCAATACAACCAGCTTTTACTAGCACTGTTATTGAATCAAATCTGAAAGTTTGACAAACTTTAGAAAAATGTAACAATATAATAATAAATATTTAAATTGTATTATCTATTAAGAATCAGACTCTAAGGTACTGTGTTTATTTCAGATGTTTTGTCACATCTATATGATTGCTGCTTTACATAAACATTTCCACGTAAGAATTTACTGTGTAATTTTTCTGTCTGGCCCTCATACAGCTGAGACTTCCCTTCCAGGTGGCAGGACAGGGAGAAGGGAAACCCTTCTCACTACTTTTCAGGTGTACAAGTAGCTGAAATTCCCATCTGTTACTCTGCTCCGAGCTGAACACCCTAATGAGAGGAAAATCTGAATTTGCCATGGAAAAATCATCCTGTGTTCTCACAGCAGCTTCCCTCAGGGTGAAATTCTGGCCACATTGAAGGTAATGGCAAAACTGCCTTTAACTTCAGCACAGCCAGAACTTCAGCTTTTATATCCAAACCTGAAGCTCTAAATGACATAGAATGACCTGGGCTTATGAAACTTGAATTATTGTTATTTATTTTTAATGCTTATAACTTCAGTCATTTCTTCAACGTATGTTGATTCAAAACCTGAAATTTCTAACTAATAGCCTACTTACCCTCTATGTTTATGTATGTAAACATAAATCCTCTATTTTTCCATTCAAAGACCACACTTATTTTTCCAGTAACAGTTTATCCTGTATCTTTTTGTGAAAATAACCATCCGGTAAAGAGAAAACAGAAAAATACTCTGAAAATAACTTCCATCTCTCAATAGAAAATTTAAATCAATTTGATCCTTCACCTGGAGTAAAGTCAGAAATCTCATTTCGTGACATATGGTAAAGCATCTCCAACGCAGCTGGGAGCACCCATTCTCACATGACAAATCTGCATAACAGGCTTTGAAAGAGAGCAAACATGTGTCTAAATCAGGGAAATCACAGCTCCTGACCTCAAAGCAGCAGCACAGCTCCACATACTCAATAACCCCTACAGCTGTCCTCTGCTCTTGGGGGAAAACCCGGGCCCGTTGGAGACACCCATGGGCTCCAGGGACAACTTCTAACTCACGTGCAAGAGCAGAGCAAGTCCCGTGCAAGAAAAGCAGCCCGATCGGTCTGAAACAGAGGGCTCAGAGTGGCCAGGCTCATGCAAAGAGCATGGTCTTTGCGTGGCCAGAAGGAAACCTGGCTTTTTAGTGGATAATCAGATGTATCCGTCAATTCTCTCCACATTTGGTAGCAAACAACATCCACCATACTTTCTGCATTCACATCACGTGCCATCCCTCATCTAAAAATTTCACAGCAAGATATGAGCGTCACTTAGACCTTTTAACGTAAAGTCACATTATTTTCAATTTATAGACAAACCGAGGCACAGAAGTACACGCTGCGGCTTGCTAAGGCATTGCTGTTTTCAAAGGCATTATGCACCCCATGATTTAATTACAATAATCAGGTTTCCTCTCCTGCGGTCACAAGTTGCAGCTCTGCGCTGTATTGCTTTGCCAAAAGGAGACATCCTCGTCCAGCCGGGGGGACGGTGGCCACGGGGCTGGGGTCACTGCGGCCGCGGACGCTGTCCCCCCGCACGCAGATGTTTGTTCCCTGGGTCGGACCACGCAGCCTTTATGGCACTTACCTGTGATCACGTCGTTTCATATTTTGTTTAAGGGCATAATTGTTTGTTCCGGGGGAAAGATCACATGTCTGTCTTTGCCGTGAGAGCCACAGGGGCAAGGCAAGGTGCACTGTTAAGATTACTTTTAATTCTTATAAAGTGAATCCACATAAAGTCAAATCTAATAACCTTGCAATGAAAACCTGATCTTTGCCGTTTTACCTCAAGTAGGAATCTTGAAGATTAAAAGGCTAGCATTTTCTAATTTTCTCGTAAATAAAAAATGTGGTAAGTAGAAGCTTTGGCTTTAGTGTTTGGTTTTGTTTGTTTTTTTTTTTAATCTATCCTATATATAATCTGCTATGAATACATAAATGTAGAACAAGAACAAATCTTTCAAACATAACACTGAAATCGTAAATATTTCCATGCTCCTTAGTGCAGTCCTAATTTTCCTTTCAAGGTATACTGACTTCTGCTAAAGCAACATCCAGGGCCAAACCCAGCTCCACAAATAATCATCTTTCTGAGCAAGATAATTCCCATAATTGTGTCATCTTAAATACGGGGAAAGTCCTATCAGAAATACTTGTCTTAATTCCACCTTTGCTTATAAATACAGAAAATATCCCCCCCAAAACCAAAAGGCAATAGGAATTTGCCTAAAGCAGCCAAAGTAAAAACTGTGCGAGGACCTCGGCCTTTGAACTGCTGGCAGGCACTTCAATTTGAAAACAGAATAAAACATGTAGGGGAGCCAGGATTCCACTCACCGGAGAATATTAAAAAGTTTCCCTTTATTATTATGCCTGTCTGTATTGTGGTTTAAAATCCACATAGGGATTGCCAGAGCTTGTTAGCTGGCTTTAATAGTTGCATTAATAAATCCTATAAACTAATTGTGTAGTGACTAAGTTAATTACATTCAAATGAGATAGTATATTTCTCTACAAATATGATAAAGAATTTATAGAGATATGCTCCTGTCTGGGAGCCCAAAAATAATACCCAGCCAGCAACCCAAATCCCCTGTAATATGTGATTAAATTGATGGCTGTAGGGATAAGCAAACTGCAGCAAAGGCAAGAGATCACAAGAAAATATTAAACTGACTTATTTACACAACAAAATAATGAAAGCAGGGCACAGAGCTTTCCACACAGCCAGCCGTTTAACTTCCAGCCAAAGGTGGGAATCTGATCCTAAACCTCCATTATTTTTTTTAACGGGCAAGGACAAGTATATGACCCTATGTAATAAGAACCATTTTTTCCATTGGTCTTATAAGCAGACCATGAACTTTAGCTCCCATCAAACAGAGGCGATGGTTTGTGTGCTGAGCAAAGAAAGGCACTTTGGAGCTGAAGGTAACTTATGGGTCCCATCCCGCCCTGCAGGCACCTGCTGGCCCCAGAATCACCCTCTTGGGCCTCCTTCTCTGCTAGAACATATTATTTCTGCCAGACAGCAAGTCCCAAGCATTCCTCCTCTCCCAGGTGAACGTTTGGGGTTACTTTTGGCCCATGGCCACTTTGAAAGACCTCAGCTAACAAGCCAGCACCAAGCACAAAGTAGTTCCAGGGCACAAGGGTGTTTTACCTCCTCTTTATTGAATCCAATCATCTTGCCCTAAATTTAATGGAGAAGCTAGTCCTGGCAGAGCTGTTGTCCTCCCCAAAGTCTCACTCCAGCCCCTCCTTAAAGGTGACACAAAAATTCACCATTGCTTTGGTAAGCTGAGGAGAGACTCAGGCTATTTTGGGTGGTGGGGGGGAAACAACAGCCCCTTGCTCAGCCCAGCATCCCTGAGGAAGGGTAGAAGTAACCTCAGAGCTGCTACCCCAAGGGCGAAGCTGCTAATGTTCATTGCAGATGGGGTGAATTTCTCAGCTAGACACCGAATTTAAAAATATGGGCATGACAAAAACTGGGGTGTTGGAAAGAGAAACCTCAGCTTAAGCTCTTAAATCCATAATTCAGCTCACAAGTAAGTTAGTTGATTTCAAGACTGCTGAGTATCCAATTAATAGGAGCTGGCTGGGGCTTAGCATTGAGAAAATCAGGTCTTCTGTTTAAGAGCCTGGCTACAGGTTGAAGAGACTGATTTTGGCTTTTATTTTTGAAAAATATTGGCTGAGAAGACTTTCACGTCATGCTCTACTTGCACAGGACTATTCATAAAATAAATGCCAAAATTCAAGTTTTTAAACTCTGTACTCCAATATTGATGTAAGCACATATATGGATACGAGAGACAGATGGAGTAGCAACTGAGGTGGCTGCAATTTTGTGGAATATGGGCCACCTTGCCCTGGGTACCAATACTGACAACAGCAGTTGTGGCCCTCGGGCAGCACTATCCCCTCTGCAACTCTCCCCCAAAAAAGTGTTGTCTAAGGTAATTACTCATTAGCCTTCCCTTTTAGGATATGCAGGAAAATAATTTTCAACAAAAAGTAATTACAAAAAAAATCACTCAGTTATTTGGGATGTGAGCAAAGCCTGCTTCCAAGCACACATCTGGTAAACCCAGTCTGAGTTCAGACATCTGAATGGATAAAAACTCAGAAAAATGCATGAAAGGAAAATGCTGACAAATCTCTTACTCCAGCAGTATGAATGGTGTTGCTATAATGATAGAAAGCTATTGATTGTCAACTACTGTCTCATTCAATTGATCAGGTCCTGCAAATCTCAGATAACACTCATGTCGTTAGAAGCCGGTATTGTGCTCTCGGTGGCTATGACTGATTGCCGTGCTATCAGAGCTTTGATCGTCTGATAGTACAAGTGTTGGGGAGCTTTGCTATTGATTTGTAGATAAAAATGTTCCAGTACCTTGAGACCTGTCAGTGAAATTCTTTGGATGGAAAATAGCATTGTACTTTAATTGTAGGTCATTTGCTAATTAAGTGAATTTACAAAGAACTTTTGGGGGGAAGAGCTGTTACACGCACCTCCTGATTTGCCACTAGGCAGGTGGCAAAACTTACTGAAGGACCAGGTCAACATGCTCTACTACCTGAGCTAACAGCTCATTGAGCAGACCTGCAAATTCCTAACTTTAAGCTTAAATTCACTATTAGCTGATCAGCATATGAAAATTACTGTAAAATTTGGACTAACGATGCAGGTGCTTCTCAAGAAGGGACCTACGGCAGTAAGGTCAGACCGCTATAGCTTCTATAAAGAAGCTGTATGGTGCTGTACATTGCTGTGCACCCTCCTCTCAAGCCCTTCCTATGCCTGACCCCTTGTGGGACTTCACTGTTTATACGCTAGCCATTTCATCAAAAAGTGCTATCAAATCTACATCCCAAAGCCCATAAATCCAATTATTTTCTTATTCAGGTTCTGTTGGCTTTGCTGAAAAACAATTCTCTGAAGGCCACTGACAGTGTTAGTCTAATTATACTGCTTATTCATTTCTAGCATTTAAGGATGATGAAATTAGGCCTTATTGGTTGGTAACATTTTCATTTAGTTTTTCATAAGGTGATTGGCATATTAAAATTACAGCACTACCTGGGATGCATTCAATCCGGCCATAGCTCTACGTGGAAGTAACGCACAAGGTCAGCTGCTGGGTGTGAAGTCTCCCAACAGAAGCCTCAATTCAGAATTGCAAAGCCAAGTGTCCATTTAAGATGCAACTTTTTCCATTACACTGCAGTTATAACACAAACTGGAATTATTTTCATCTTCTTATGATAAACTTTGGATAAGAGCTGTGGATTATATCCTTCTTTAGAAAAAGCTCCTTTGGTTTGGGTTTTTTTTTTCCTTAGTTTAAGCTATTTGTGGGTTATTCCACTGCTGTTAAGATTTTTAGAATTCACATTCACAGATTAAAAGCTCAAAAATTCCCAAACTTACCATATTAACAAACCCATATATCTAAGATGACCCAATAAACAAGTTTCTAAAGCATGAAAACGTATTTCAGCATCATTATTGTACTGGAGAATTTGAGGTTTTAAAAGAATAGCTGGCACGTATAGAGGACCTTTGTCAGGTTGCCAAAAATGTCTTTTTGGAAAAATATACTTTCATGTTACAACGTGGTTTTCTTTATGTGAGAAATGCACTTTATATACAATGAGATGTAAGACGAGAGCATACAGAGGAGGTCAAAGCAAAGGACTCCTGGTGACCTGAGAAAGGGCTCTCTCCAGGAGAGGACATGTTCAGGGGTACTCTACATCCCTAAGTTTGGATGTCACTCCCCCAATGCAGCTCAAATGAACTATTTTTAAAGTGTGTATGCCAAAGCATACATCCTTTGCCTGAACTGAAAGCAAAGACCTGAAGAGCTGTGATGAAGCTTGGCTTCATTAATGGCTGAGAGCATCTCTCTCCAGCCCGCCTTGAGCTATTTTCTTCATAGAGAAGAACCATCTCCTGTTGTCCCACTTTGGCAAGAGAAAATTTGGGTCATGCAGAGCAGCTCTTGCTCCTCCGTTTAAATTACAAGAATAAAGACAGCAAAACTGTACTTTCCTGTAGACACATTGCTTTTAGCTTTACCATCTTATGGCAGCTCTTGAGCACAGGTTTGTTTAGAGAAAACACAATATGGCCAGGGTGTGGGAAAATTCAGCAGCACACATTAGTTCCTGAATTTGTTGATTATAACCCATGAAAACTTCTGATATTTCTAAGCAAATATGCCACACCACAGAAAGCAAAAATATTTCTCAATGACGTTTTATTCATAGAAAAGATGAGGTCTGGCACCACATTTATACAGCTTCTCTTAAAAAAAAAAAAAAAATTAAGACTGCAAAGTTTCAAAGGAAGCTCCTTCAGTTTCCAAATTATTTTATACTTCTGTCCTGACTTTTGTTTTTTTTACATGACATTGTTTGCTTTTTACATTAATGTTGTTGAAAGGCTTGGCAGAGGTCTACATTGTAAGGACCGGGTGATCCCCGTCAGCTCTTTCTGGGGTTTTGTTCTGGATTTGGGTCAATTGCAACCAGCCAGTTCCTGATTACAGAATGGCAATGTCTCTAATGTTCATGATCTTTAATATCACCTTGAGGCAGGAGCTCTGCTGATGGGAGGAAGAGAGGGCTCATCCTACACAGCTGACACTGCTTGCCCTTAAAATGAGCAATATCAATAAATGGAGGATCACATCCCAGGATGAGATCCTGCTCTTTAATGATGCCCATTATCTTCCTCATCCTCTGCTCTCCTCCTGTCCAGTCTGGCAATATTTAATCTTTTATTAAAGCTTAACAATATTTTTATCTATTTTTATCTTTATTTGAGGTGAATTACTTCAGTTTCACTTATTCCCCTCCTCTGGAGAGGAGTTTTGCCATAAACAGGTGACTTTTGGACTCAGGATTTGTAAAAGTGTTTCCAGGATCCCAGAGGATGTTTTGGATGGTAAAACAAAAGCAATGCTACAAAAAGGAAAGCCCTCAAATATAGGAGGCCTCACCGTTCATTATTTCAAAGTCTTGAACGGTAAAAAAGACTCTTTACTGTAAAAGAGAGACGTTTCTCTGCAGGTACCCTCCTCCCCTTCTCTTACATGTCCTTTGCAAAAGTTTAAAACAAATTACAAGGAATTGAGAGCTTAAGAATACCTCTTTGCTTCTCTGAAGTTAGGAATAGTGACTCAAATTAAAGGGTAGGTTCTTTTCCCATCCTTTCATAGAAGCTAGAAAAAAAAAAAAAAATTTAACTGTTGTGCTTCTGACAATTGTTTGTGCCAAAATACTAGAGTAAGTGTGGGAGGAATGTTACACAGTGCACAGAAACCTAAAGCAAAAATGTCAAATTTTGCTTAATTTAGGCGTTTACTGCATTTTCTTAGACTTTGGTAGAGAAGCGGTTAAGTCCAGAAGATGGATTAAATATACATTGCTGGGTGACCAAAGCCACATCTTCACCAGTCAGAAAGATTACTTCTTAATTAGTGCTAGCTACAGGATCTACAAACTGGCAAGAGGTAAGAAATCCTTGTGAAAGACGGAGAGCAACAGATTGAGGTATGCTCTGCCTTCAGACTGCATTCTCTTCAGAGCCATAGCCATATCTGCCCGCTGACCCTAGTGCAAAACCCTGGACTTTTTCCTAAGGAAAGGCAAGACTCACGTTCCAGGACTGCTGCAAGAAGATAGCAGATTGTGAAAACATTTCTGGCAAAATTGTCTGCACTTACAGCATGCATACATAAGGGAAATTATGTACAAAGAAACAGAAAATATTTGTTATTTATTTCCAGTTAGTTGGGATTCAAACCCATTCCCCATAAGAAGTTCTTTTCCATAAAGCCCTTCAGAGTTTAACCTGGTATGCTCTGTGATATTCCAGCTGTCAAATCAGATCTCCGTCAACTTTTTCTTCTTTACTCTTGACCTGAGTTTCTCTAAGAACACTGTTTTAAATTAGATCCCATGAGAAACATGACAGTAAATTCTTAGTTTCATGATGGTTATAGAAGTTGCCATTGTTTTCCCATCATTATAGTGATGTTTGAGGCACTGAAGGAGAGGAATCATTTGTTAGTTCTCTAGTTGTCTGCTTTCTGCTCACGAAAGGAAACATAGGTGGAAATTTATTGACACCCTTGACAAATAGCGCACTGCTTTCTTTTGCAAGAATTAATTTATCCTATTACACTAAGACATCTTCACACATTTGGAGTCTGACTCCATGCCCAGTTGCACCGATTTTGTGCCACAGAGAGATCACTTCCCTGTGTCACAGAGGAAAGAAGTGATTCTCGGTATTTCTTTCATAGGCGATATCGTTCTATATAATAATTCTGAGGACATGCCATTAGCTTGTGTCATGTAGGAAGAAAATGAGGGAGGAGGAAGCTTTTGTTCCATAACGCTGTATTTCCATCATTTAGTCTTATTGGTTTTGTGCAGCTAGGAATGAAAGATGTAACTTCAGGCTTGCTATTGCTCAGGATATATACACACTAAGAAAGAAATGAGAGCAGAAAAACCACAAATCTGCAGTAGCGGGAGCAGAATTTAGGATCTACATATTTAAGGCTCCTAAATATGCAGAGAAGTACTCAGAGCGTCCCAGGATTAATTCCAAATTTTTGTCTGTCCCTTTGACCCAGGCAGAACATTATTAAATGGAAATCTCTCCCTCCCCTCTTCCCCCATCCATTATCCTCAACTGTAGGATTTTCCATGCAAATAATTATATGTCCTCAAATATCTTCTCTCTACCATTCGTCTCCACTCTACCTATGGTCTACAATAGTCACTTGCTGAGTTTTGTGCTAACGTACAGAGATGGTTTTATGTGTTTTATGGAGTCCGGCACAAAGAGGAGGAAAATATCTGGATTCAGCAGCAGGAATCCAGCCCCAATGCAGGACAGTGGGGACTGACCTTTGCTGAAGTCATTTTGCCCATTTCTTCATTACCCAAGACTCACCCTCTCTGTAAACCCGTGACTCGGAGTAATTTCACCCAGTTTGCAGACCCTTCGCTCTTACTGGGACACTTAACTCCTGGCTAGGTAACTGTTTCAGTCAAGTATAACATTATGAGCATGATATTTTGCAGCAATAAAAACCCCACTGAAGATCCAGTTATCCCAGCAAAAGACTGTTTACAGAACCGATATAAATAATAACAGTGCCCAAAGCACTCTTTGGTTGACATTAACTGTGGCTACAGCAGAAGCTTGTCATGACTGAACAAAAAGGATGCGTCTTTTCAGCCTAAAAACGCTCGGTGCACACACTCCAGCTAGAGGAAACCACTTCAGTTTTACCGCAAATAAACTTGCCGTCAGTCAAGGCACTGCAATTAATACATCCAGCCTTCAGGGTGATTTTTGCGTTGGCATCATTCATACATATTATTTTATATTAAACATTCATTTGTAAGATGAAAAATGTACCTTTCTTAGCAGCAAAGATAAACTCTTGTTTATTCCAGCTATTTTGGCAAAGCTCTCCAGCATGCCCAGAAAATCCTACAGCCAGTGCTTAGGATTTCCACGTATCACAGGGTTTTGTACCTGCAGAGGAATCTCTTAAAAGACTTTGGATGCTAAAGCAAGATTCAGAACAACACAGCCAGCAGGCATCATAATATTTTGTCAGTAATAAAGCATACATTACTGCTTTTGATACAAGACTCTTCCCAGTAGTTTTCTCCACTAGTATTTTGGGCATTAGGGAATTACCTTTTGCAAAGATATCATATTAGATATAGCCAAATAAAATATATTCCTTATTTTTGAGGAGAAAAAGTGGCTTTGTTCCCTTAAGCTGACCAGTCCTGCTAGTATAATAAACTTAGCAGCATAAATAAGGCTTCACATTAAACCCACGCAAGATACTCAGACCTCATTCCCTAGCTGCAGAGAGTGTAAGGTGAAGGTATACTTCCTCTAATAATCTGAAAACCATTTAAATTTTGAAAGGGTCACTGGTACTTTACATTAGTTTTCCACTTCACTTTTTGAGATCATGATTTCAACGCAGTGTTGACCATTGACTAAAACCAATTTGAACAACACGGGAGTGGGAGTGCTCAATACAAGTGAATGTAATAGCTTTGCCTCATCATTATGCGAAAGCATTTATAGTCAAAGACAATGGCACTAATAGATTCATTCATTCATTCAGAAACAACCCTGGACCTTTCAAGCATGCAATTAAAATCTCTGTCATTTTATATGGAGCAAAGAACTAGTGTTTTACTGTCTAGTCACCAAGGTGTAAACACATCTTATTTGACTGATTATGGCACCGAAATCCACAAAACAATCAGGATTCATGAATATTTTCGTGGCTATTGAACAGATATCTGAATTGAATTGCTTTGCAAACAGTGACGAAGTCATCCAAATAATAAGTGAAGGTACTTATTACTTGATCAAGTGTAAGAGAAAATAAAAAAAAGTCAGAAACATGAGACTAGAAGGACTCTCCTGGGTCACTTTGTCCCGAGAGGCAGGTAACCGCATCACTTGCGTCAAACATCATCTTAAATGAATTTTCTCTTTTACCCTGCCAGCTCCTGCAAGGGCTTCCCAGAACCATGCTTCTCCCAGCTCCCGTCAATTTATGGCTCATCTATACTCATTTGCTGTCACCACAGCAGCATCTTTTAAGTTAAGAAGTTCTTCCCTCACTCTTGCTCTCTATCTATATAGAGCAGCCTTCAAAGGTTTCATTTTGCTGGGCCAGGTAAGCTCTGCATTTGGCTCTTAGTTTCATCCTGTATGATACTTTCTCCCACACAATTATCAAACTCTCTACCCTTTGCTCTACAGCTTGAATCCACCTATTTTGACTATGAGGGTTCGCTGCTGTATTCACTACCCTTACTGATAATTTCCACAAAGACATTAATGCCTCTGTATAAATGGAGGAAATACTTCAGCTGTTTAATCTTACAGTACATTTAGGTTTTATACAGCCATACTGGTTTAGTGGTTCATAATCACCCTGTGATCAAACACCACGCCACAATCTTTCTCCTCATTAGACATTTCCAGCTAATGAGTTTCCACCTTACAGCGCCAATCCTTGTTGCAAGTCCCTAAGCCCATAATCAATCTCACTTTTCCTTCCCTTTCGAGTTTCCTACATATCCACAGAAAAGGTAAGCACACCGGCAGGCCTTATGTATGACGCCAGTGGCAGGCAGGTTTTATACCTCTGGCACAGACATGCTCCAAACCCCTCTCGTGCACTGCTACTCCAACAGATTACCTTCTCTGGTTTGCCCTTCTGCAGTGAAATATTAGCTAGAGATTTCATCTTTCTTATTATTCCTTCTAATTTAAATGGAGATATTCACGTCACTTGGTTAAAGGTTATTTTCCCCAAGAAATCTACAAAGGCTGGTGTGGGAAAGCACTTCTTCCTGTGGGTTCAAGGAATGTTGGATAAGAAACCCATAAGCTGTTACATCAAGGAATAATTAGGCTCCACTATGCGTTACCTCTAGATGTTCCTCTGACATTATCCACAAAGTTGTCTCCCCATCATGACATTGTTCCTAACAACAATCATTATGAACAGCCATATTCCCATTTCCAAGAATTTTTTTAAGACAAGCCTATGAAGACAGTTTTTTTCACCATACCAGTAACAACAACCAGTTATATCAAAACAGACTGTGCAAATGAATAATATTTACCATCTGAAGGGCCAAATTTCTTCCAGTGACATTAAGGTGCTTAGTGACGCAAATACACATTTTTGAAAAACCCACATGCATATAAACTGATTAGACGCTTGAGTCTATTAAAATCAATAGGAGTTAAAAGCCTAACCAACCCACTTGTGTGCTTTTAGAAGACTCATAAGGCACCAACCTAAAAAAAACAGCCAAACAAAAAAAATCTTTGAAGATCTATTCCGAAATACAGTTCACTACATGAAAAGTTGGAGGGGGTGGGAGCGGAGAAAGGGAAGAAAAGAGATTTTAAAGGCTTTTCAGTGTGACTCTCATTGACCCAGTCCCAAATTATCACGGATTTACTTGCTACTCATAGCCTTGACTTCTGTCCTCCCAAAATTGTGTTTTGTCATCCTTGGGAAGGATGTACTCACAGTCCTGCTGCTGGTGAAGGGGCATCAGCTGCAGGGCTTTTATTTCGCTAAGTCCTCAACTCTACTCATCCAAAAGCCGCACAAATCAACCAAAACCCCATGTACTCTCCTATTATAAGTTCCCACTACTTCTTTCCTGCACGCCTGCTTTATGGGACGATGTGGTGGAACCGGGGCCATTGCGAAGAGCAGCGCAGTCCATGGAGGAACCTCAAGGGTCTACCACCACCACCCACCGCTGGCTCCATCTGCCAGCGGCTCATCCCTCTGCCTGGCTCAAAATCCAGTGCCAAGCATAAAGCAGGCACTCAGACCCGCCTGCATCAAACCCAGCTCTGGTGAGTATAGTGTGACAAAGGAATTTCGGTCACAGGCCTGATCACATTAATGTCCAGGCTATTGAAGAGCAGTCAGAAAAACAGAAGATAAATAGCCAGATGCGTGCCCACAGGTGCACAAAGACATCTCGCGTTGAGTTCTGTACTTCAGAACACGTATGATACTGGATTAAATACAAGAAACACAGCACTGCTGACAGCTTTTCTTAAATATTGCGAGTGAATTTGCTGGGTTCAGTTCAGGCAAATGCTTTTAAACACAGGCATTCGCTCAAGCAGCAGAAAGGGAACAGAGGAACAAACCGTGCCTTGATCTGCTCTTGGAGTAGTGTAGCTGTCGTGGTTTAACCCCATCCAGCACGTAAGCACCATGCAGCCGCTCGTCACTCCTCCGCCCTCCCAGTGGGATGGGGAGGAGAATTGATAAAAAGAGGTAAAACTCATGGGTTGGGAGAAGAATGGTTTAGTAACTAAAGTAAAATAAAATATAATAGTAACAATAATAAAATAATAAAAAATAATAACAACAATGAAAAGGAATATAACAAAAAAAAAAAGAGAGAGAGAAAAATAAAACCCAAGAAAAGACAGGTGATGCACAGTGCAGTTGCTCACCATCTGCTGACCAATGCCCAAGCAGCGATCCGCCCCTCCCAGCCAACTCCCCCCAGTTTATATACTGAGCATGACGTTCTATGGCATGGAATATCCCTTTGGCTTGTTGGCTCAGCTGTCCTGGCCATGCTCCTTCCCAGCTTCTTGTGCACCCGCTCGCTCACAGAGCACGGGAAACTGAAAAATCCTTAACTTAGCATAAGCACTACTTAGCAACAACTAAAACATCAGTGTGTTATCAACATTATTCTCATACTAAATCCAAAACAAGCTGTACCAGCTACTAAGAAGAAAATTAACTTTGTCCCAGCCGAAACCAGGACAGTAGCAAAGCAATAATTTAGCCTGAAAATATATCTTTTTGTCCATAAAAAAATACACAAACCAGAAGGCTCCAGGTTAGCAGGTGGGGATTTTTTTTCAAGGTAGAATGGGAAGACTTAGGGGGGAAAAGTGAGGAAAGGCAGATTTTGTGCTTATCTTCATATGACTGTGATGGTTAGTGTGGATGTGGGTGTGAATCATCAGATATGCAAGTTGAACATACACACGAGGACCCCATTCTCCACGTGTTTCCAGTACAGTTAGTGGATGCAAAGAGTCTCTGTCTCTCCTTCACGTTCTGCATAGCTGCCTCCTACTGACCTCATGGGAACCTGGAGACACAAGCCTTGGCTTGGGGCAGGATGAACATCTGGGCTGGTCATGACAGCTTCAGTGGAGTCTTGCTTTTGTCAAGACTGCCAAGGAAATGTCTTTGTGTCAAGGAAAGAAAACAAAGGGAATTTCAGGAAAAGCTCTGCCTGTGCATATTGAACAGATGCGTGTTAAATAAACCCAGCTCAAATATTGTTTTTAATTAAGTCCCTTTCTTCTTAACAGAAAAACAAACAACAATAGTACATGACACAAAGGAGGAGCAAAAGCCCAACTTGGGCGGCAGACAACGCAGCTTGCTTAAGATGCTGACAAGTTCATAAAATATAATGTTTCTAGAAAGCCTTGATTTTACAAAACACAAGGGCCCCAGCTGCTCCAGCAACAGCCTGGCCATGCCACCAAGCACTTACCAAGTTTAACAAGGAGGGATGGCAATTTTGGTTTCTCCATATAAAAAGCCTGTCCAACATATCTTCTAAGACATATTTTAGAGCTAAATACAGGTCTCAGAAAACATGAGTCAATCTTGGGCCTCAGCCCAAAGTCTCCAAGACCTCAGCCCAACTCGCATCTCACACACCACTGCCTGAATTGGGGTGCCACATCTTCTTACATATGAGCATTGATATTAAAAAACCTACCTTCCATCCACCAGAAACCAAGAAGCACGGCATCAGATTGCCATCTCGTTCAAGACAAAACAGATATAATGTCTTTCCACACTCAGTACTACTGCCTTTTTCTTCCGTGACACAGGACGGCAGCTAAGCACAGCTCATCTAACAAAAGACTCATAGAAGAACGGAAAAGGGCAACAGCACGTTAACAACCATACCTGCTCCCTGACATGAGCAGCAAACCTTCCCTGTTCGTGCAGCATTTATGAGCGCACTGAAACATATGGATCAGGGACTTTCGGTAGCAGCTGAAAGCCTGTTAGGATCACTGCATCATTTATGAGTGCAACTGAGAATATTAGCTTATTAGCACAGGGCCTTTCTCATCAGACGAGGCAGAGCCTCACTGTCTGTCAAAGCCAATCAGCCTGTACGTACCTGTAAGGAAAAAAAAAAAAAATCTCCAGATAAATAGATCTAAAAGGTTTCCATGTGGTATGGGCTTCTGACCTTTCAGCTCCAGGAAACAAAGAGGGAGAGAGAAAGAATACCCAAATAAGAACTCCTGCATCAGTAATGTCCCAAAAACCTCATAGGACATTTGTGAGGTGGCTTACCTGTTATCAAATTGTTATTTACACTAAATAAGGCCAATTTAAAAGCCAAACCATAAATATTCTTTCAACTACTTTGTCTTATTTACCTGAGCAGCCCCAAGCCTGAATGTCTGAAATGATTTTAGCTGTGGAAGAAGGAAGATGAAGCCTTTTGTGTAGTAAAATCTCAGTCCACTGGCAGCTGTATGACTGGAAACCTCAATGCTGCAACGCAGATGTATCTGGTTTCTGTGAAGACATGCCGATATATTCATGGCTGGATTTACTTATAAATGAAAGTTATCAGGGTTAGGGACGTTACTTTATAGCCTGTTTTGCATTGACCGTAAAGGCTTCCTAAGAGATGTCTGGAGCTGCTGGGTATTACTGCAATATAAATAATAAATAATAATACATCATTTTAAATGTAAACAGAGGCATTCTGCATTGAAGTACCTTTTCAAATGTGTTTGAGATGCAGCACTATTATAGTTCACACTTCAGTACCCTACCCTTGAGGTAACAGACACATAGATATGAGCTGTCACATTTAAATTAGCAAGAAACATCAAACATAAATAAAAAAGTCATCTTTGGTTGTTTCTGGAAGCTGATCACCCAGCAGCGCTTGAGCACTAGGCTTTATGTTCTGTGCAAACTTATGTGATTTAGTGCAGAAACACTGTAATAATTATCACGTTAATGCCTGTTCTCAAAGTTGCTTTCCTTAGACGGTTTCCTATTCTGCTAAATTGTCATCACAGAGAAAAACTGCCCCAAACTGGGGTAAGCTCCTCCTCTTAGGAGCTGCTGTATGCAGCAAAAACATGTCTTTTCTCCCAAATCTAGACAACACTAACAATTTTGTCACTTGTGCTTGAAAGCTCAGATTTTTTACTTCGGAAAGACGAGGCCAAACAGGGCTGAAGGGAAACTCGTTATTCTGGGGTTTGATGGAGAGAGGTTGTGACCGCTGAACAATTAAGAGACTTTTCACTTTTAAAGTTTCATTGGATTTTTCCCTGGTACTTCCTCTTGTCTCAAGTGCCGATGTAGAAATACTGGCTCCGTTCCCAGGCATTTTCGTGGCTGTTAGGTTGCATCTCAAAGCATCACCTTGCTGCCTGGACTGAGAACCGGCAGAGAGTCCGGGCCATTCCCACACCTCCTGCCTACCATGCTGCCAGCACCTCGCTGCCACTCGCGGGTCGTGCTCCTCGGTTACTCTGGGACCTTGGTGGCCTTGTCCAGCAAAAGGGAGAGGTAAAGGAGGGGGGAAAAAAAAAAAAAGAAAAAAAAAAAAAGGAGTAAGACCCCAGCCCCTCGTTGGGTGATGGCATTATTTTTCTCTATAGAAAGAAAAGAGCAAGCATCTTCTTCACCGGTCCCCAGCAACAGTCCCCACCTTTCTGGGCAAACCATTCCGATGTCCAACAGCTTTTGCTGTTCAGGTTTGCTGTTTGTTTGTTGTTTGGTTTGGGGTTTTTTTTTTTCTTACTTATCTAGGCTGATTAGTCTTTATTTCAATTTAAGCCTATTCTTTCTAGTCCTATCCACACGAAGACTTTCCAGTTAGAAGGGCCCTTTCAACTGAAACAGCTTATTCTAAGACCACATTGTTCAGGTTTTGTTCATAATAGGCTTTTTTGTGCACAAAACCTGTCCTCTTGGCCATGCCCTTATCCACTCCGCTCTGTGTGGAGCAGGCTATACTTGCATTACATTACATTAGTATATTCTAATGTTAGAGTACAATTTTCCAGCTGGTTTTGTACTTGCATTGTAAACGTTTGCTTATGGTAATGTTATGTGAAAGTGGCTCGCTACCCACAAGGTTTGTTGCTGCTATAAATGAAAACTGAATAGGTTTGACATGACTTCTTGTTAATTATTTTTCCTCTTGTTATCTTCTATATGCTTACAAATACACTGTTAAACTGCTGCACTGCAGGCAGCGAGAGTCAACACACTGGGTTAAATAAAATTTAACAATAGCAGGGATAATTGAACAACATAGATGTATTACACACATAAATATATAAAAACTATGTCATATACATGCCTGTACACTCATATACACGTAGTGCTTGTATAAGCTTAAGTCTAATAGAGGTGCCTCACAATGTCTTGTCAGATATTTGTAGTATTGAATTTAATTTAGTATACACATCATGTCAGCCTAGGCCAGCTGGAAACGTCTTGTCTCTGGAACCGCGCGGTCCAGCCTTATTCTGTCAGCTCAGCATACTTAACCTGCCAAAAGTCCTGCAACTCAGGTAGGAAATTCAACCTAGGGAGCGAAGAGCAGATTCCTCTTGATCTCCTCTTCAAGTCAAAACGCAGATCTGAATTGAAATGCTCAGCTGAGGTCTCCATTAGTGCCAAAACAATGTTGTGAACTTTGTTATTAAGACCAGGAAAAAGTCACAGAAACATTTCTGGGAAGCCAGCAGACGTGGCAGTCCTGCCTTAGCCTCAGAAGCCACCGCAGTGGCTTGGAAGCAAATCCCACCTCAGGTCCCAGGAGCCAGCTTTCAGGATGGATGGCTGGACGGGGAAGAAAGCAGACAGGCTTGTCCTGTTCCCTCTACAACAACATGAATTTGTTTATCATGGATCCAAGAACACTGCTCTGGAGACCAGTCACAGCCGATTAAACATGCAATAGGTGAAAGAGGTGAACTAGGACACGTTAAGACACATTCACTTACCAGGTCAGCATCCTATCTATTTCTCAGTGTGCTTTCGGTAGCGCACTCCCAAGCTGCCTGGGAAGCCTTGAAGGGCTCATCGTGGATGGTGACATTCATGATCAATCCTTAACTCCCAGCTAAGCCTACGTTTCCCACTGCCATAAAAACGATAAACACAAGGAAGTTGCAACTTTCTTTTTTTCCACTGCATTAATCAGGAACATTTTTCTTGCTCATACCGGTTTGCAAGTTTTCTTTCAGCTGCTCTCCCTATGCATCATTTTAAAACTCCTGGTTAGAGATACACACAACTTATCATTGTCAGCTGTGCACGCTTATAGCAGCTCTGACATTTCCACAGATTTTAAAAAATTTGAGTCAGGACAAAATTTGGCAGGTCCACTAATAAGTAATATTGTTTTTCTTTGAAAAGGCCCAATTCTAATCAACCCACGGCAGTGTAGTGATTTTTGCATCCATTTGTCCTTGGCAAAAGCTGTCTTTTTCTAGAAGTAAATTTCATCAGCTTCACCGAGAGAATGAAGTTGCTTTTTAATATTCGGTCCTTCCTTTCTGACCACTTGCTTTTTAGCCTTACAGTCTTAATGGGGATCAAAAAAATTATGTTAATTAACGGGAAACAAGAATGAGGGCTTTGCTTGGGGTTAACTGTTTAGGAAAGGTCATCTTCTGACCCAAAAGACTGTCTGTTCTCCTCTCCTGTGTTCCACTTAAACCTGGCCTAGAGGTCATGGTGTCCACTTCTTGCATGACAGGGTTTTGTTCCTGTTGTCTGTGGGATCTGGAGCTGACATAAGAAATTTGTATCAGAAGATCATCAGATAAAAGAAGTCATGTGAGACTCACTAAAAAAAGCAGGGGGAAGGAAGGATATGTCAGCAGGACACAGCGCTTCATAAGAGCCTGGACTTATCTCTGTAGTGAATGTTATCTGTAAGATTGATAAATGTGCGACAGACTAGAAGGGGGAGAGAGGACAAAGTCATTGTACTGAAAAACTAGGCCTGGCAACAATAAAAAACCCTATAAAATAGTTAAAAACCTAATAGCTCACTAGAGCTTTTTGCCAGAGCAAGTCCTCTATGTCCAATAGTTCTCTAAAGGCATTAGAAAATGAAAGGAGTTTTAATGCACCCCTACATTTCTTTTCTTTCTAGTTTTACAAGGGGCAATGTGGCAATCTAATTATATTGTGTTGTGAACTAGTATTATGTCCTGCAAGCAAAGGTAAGAAGCCTTTTTTATCGTTCCATTATGCAATTGTTGCTACTTTTTATACTTGTTTCAGCTTTGGTGCAATAACTCTATATTGTAGCCAACATTAATTTTTTTTTTTCCTTTTAACCATTCATTGTTTCGCAGTAATAAAATACGCTGTGCAAACAAAAGCACGTTACCCAGACAGTATATAAGCAAGACCATTCCTTCATGTCTTGCTTCCTCAAACAGCATGCAAGCCCCAGAGGAACCTACAGCAAGGTGGTGGGGATGTTTTAGGGACATTTTCTCCCTGTCTTAATGTTAAGAAAAACAAAAGGTTATTTAACTGATAAGAGTAGTCTCCACCTGAACTAAGCACACCAACAGCCCTAGGAACTGCCCAGGCAAATACTGACGGATGAAGCAAGCCACTACTCAAATCCTATTCTTTTTATGTAAAACCCTCACCCTTTGTCCTTTTCAATTATGTATGGTCATGTTCTTACAATAGCTTCTGCTGTCACTATGATTTAAAGATAAGGTTTATTTCAAAAGATCATTTGTTTCCAGTGCCAACATAGCTAGTCTAACCAGATAAATAAGTGCACAGTTTTTGAGACCCCCCCTGGATTTCTTTCCTCCTTCCCCAGAGCCTGCCACCTGAATCTCTTGCTAATCATTTCAAGGCTATTTGGAAGGTAGTCCTTGCATAATTTTTAGCTTAGCATAAAAAACTGCCTAATTGCTATTCATTTGGCTTGGCAGCTATTATACACTGAAGTGACCTCTGCTTCTCCGTTAATTATAAATAGTTTTGTCTATTGGATAAATTGAAGTGAATTAGCTCGGGTTTAAGATCTTATCAATAATTTAAATAGCCATTTCAAACAAATAAAATAGGGGAAAAAAAGAAGAGCCCAAAAAAACCAAAAAAAAGAACCAACCTTATGCAGAAAAGGCTAACTTCCAAGTGTAAAGCACCAACAATTTGTTGATTTAGTAGTGAGAGCAGAATTTAATAATAATGCTAAATGCAGAACAGGTTTTATTCTTCCATGCACTCAGGCCCGTACATTTGCTGTGGAGCAGAAAGAGTTTCGAGGTCTGGTCCCTGCCCAGCGCGGCAGCCCATTAGCTGCAGCTGTCGGAGACATCTGCCCAACCCGATTACCGTCAAAGCCAAGCGGCAACAGCAGCACCATCAGCCCCGTCGCAACACCCCTTCCCTCCACGCTCAACTGCCGCCAAGCAATTGGGCTTCTGCTAGGCCACGCTTAAAACAGAGCTCAGAAATAGCTTTATTCTTAAGCAAGGTCACGCTTGGGTGAAACGTATATGCAAGGTTGATGGTATCATCAAGCCTTGAAGAAACAACATCTCTTTCTTTCTGCTAGGAAGCATCAGCCAGAATTTCTTTCTGGTGCAAGGTAGGCAACCGCTCCTGATAAGATAAGCTCTAGTCATAAAAAATACATACAGCATAAGGTCAGGTTTCATTTTGTTCTGTGATTCATTTTAAGCCTCTAGAGAGGCCATCCAGTGTGAAGACTTCACAGAGAAAATTGCAGGAGGCTATAGTAAACGGAAGGAGCTGAGCACTGATTTATCTATGTAATTCTATTATAGGCAAAAAGAAAGCTCTTTTATTTACAAATAACTTGTAAGGGTGAGCAAAGATGAGAGATGATTTGCTGTAACAGATAATAACCGCTCACCTTACGAAACCCTAGTGAAAGCTCCACCAATTTGGTGTCCAAAGTTGGATGTCAGATGAAAAGATGGGTGGGAGCATCACCGACTTTCAGTCTTTGCCTTCAGCTCTTCCCTATGGCATGGGGACGTCTTCTCCCCCCCAATCCCTCTGACACATCCAGGTTTTATCTCAGTCCTTAGTTTTGTTTGTTTTTAATTGCTAACCCAGTTTAATGAAAGCATAAGCCAGCAACTCCCAGATGCACCCACCTGCCTCGGACAAGGGTGCTCGATGCACCAAACGTCACACGACAATGTCCAAGGTCAGTCCCACCTCAGAGAGATACTATTGATTCACCACAGCCAACATCACCGACTCTAAGGTCAAAACATATTGAAAGCATTAGTACTTACCGCTGTCGAGTGTCCTTCCTTTCCTCTCTGATAACCTCCGACCCTGGTCAGTGCTGGCAGAAGTGTGTTATATTCCCAAATCCCCCATAGTACTTCTTTGGGGTTTCCTGAAAATCTGGAATATTTACTCACGGCTATAGCACTTTCCTTATCTCGCTGAGCAAACAGTTGGACACAAAATGCCAAGAAAAGCTGTGAAAGACAGAAGAGACATAACAGAAATATGTAATGGCTGGTGGTAATGCCACTGATTGTGTTCAAAGCGATTTGTAAGCAGGAAAAAGCTATTTCTGGCCAGAAAATAACAGATTTGCAGAACCTTGCGTAAGGATTACATTTCTTTTCATATGTACTTAACACATCTTTCGTTCACAAAAATACCTTTTTCCTCCTAACATTTGTCATCCTGAAAGAATGTGAAATTAATTTAAAATGCAATAAAGCAGAGCTGTTATAGATGCCTGTTTACTATTTTGGGCAAAATTTCACCTAATACAATGCTGCACATAAAGCAAACCTTGACTTTCAAAGCGTAAAGGAGCCTTTTTTCTGCTATATCAGGAAGGACAGAGCAATGGTGGATGGAGCCTTAATAACCGTAAATTGTTGCCTTTTAAAAGTAAGCTAAAACCAGCAATTACAAAACTTAATATAAGTGTGAGACATTAAAGAACCAAGAAATATCTAGAATATTAGAAATGCAACAAAAAAACAATACTGAGAAAAGGTCTAAGTTTTGCTCAATCATAATGAGGCTTGGAAAACAAGGAGGACACCCCACGTGTCCCCAAGGAGTTGTCACAAGCCCCAGCCTCAGCACTGCAAACAACCGAGTCTATCAGAAGATAAAGATCTTCCAAATGTATTTGTTCTCCACATTTAATATTAATCAAAGAGCATTATGTATTTCATACATCACTTGATTATCCTAGCTGTAGGGGAAGAAACGCTGGCTTGATAGAAGTAATGCAAAACAACATACATAAATGTGTAAACCAATAATAAAATAAAAAAGAGGAATCAGCTGATTAAATAAAGGGTCTTTTGAAGTTGGGCCTCGGTTTGCATCAGCACAGGAAGTGTTAGGCTGTTGGAAAAACCCACAAACATCAAGACAGAGGGTCTGATCGCACGTGGTAATCCTTCCACTTCTCTTCACTATTTATTTTGGTCCCAGAGTTTGGTAGCAACTTCCCAAACCGTTGACCACATCAAAGGCTGCCAGCCCGCGGGCTGGGCTCCGGGCTGTGTCAGGAGCTCCATACCTTGCTCCAAGCTTTGTCCCCAAGTCACCTGGTGATTCACCCCATAGAAGTGACCTCAGGTATAATTCATATACGTGGAGCATTCGGAGGGCTAGAGAGAAAAAGCTTTATGTAAAGGCAATGCTTTCATAAGAAGACTATTAAGGAAAAAAAAATAGATGAACGAGTACTTCAGCCTGGGCATACACAACCTTAAATCAACTCTCTTTAGGGGCACTAATATGTGTGGGACATGAAAGAGAAGCCCTGGTCCATAGGAAGAGCTGCTTGCTCTTGTCCCAGCCCAAAAGGCAACAAGGCAGCCCCGAGCGTGGGGAACCTGCCCCTTGCTGGTGCTGGGAGGTGGGACACAGCATCCCTCTGCGAGGACGGGGAGACAAAACAAGCAGGTAGGTAAAAGAATGGGTGCTAGAAAGGGTAGCGATGCTGGATGCCTGACCTGCACACAGAGAGCACCGAGTCACCCCGGCCGGCTGGGGGTTAGAGCCCACTCGTGTCCCACACACGGCCACCAGCATTTGCTCTTTACACGGAATGGGTTTGGAATTACCAAACCGGCTTTGCCGCTGTTGATGATGTTCAATTTTAATTTTTTTTTAAATGTTGCTATTTTCAGCTATTTTCTGTTGTTTCACAGCATGACAAGGAAAATAGAATGCATCTAGTGCTGCAAACGCTTCTCCATCACAATCGCTGGGGGTAAATTGTGCTGCTTCTAGGTATTAAGATGACTAATCTCAGCTGTACATATACCCTTACATGCTGTGTTTAAAAAACATTTAGCAATGCTAAACCTAAATGAAAATAAAAGAGCTGCTAATTCTATCACTACAAATGTATTTTAGGACTGAGATCCAGCTGAAGGAAGATCACTTCATTTGTTTCTAACCTTTTATTAATATTGGGCACGTTTTGTTTATTGGAACTTAATTTGAGATTGACCAAATCCAGAGTTTTCTGGGGCTTCACACACTAACACAAGGTATTAAACAGCATCAACACACGGGAAAACACTCGGCTCGCCAAACTAAACACTTCTTGTACGATTTCTGTAACTGGTTTTCCTAGATAAGACCTTGTGGTGGTTATTTTTAGATTATACACCAAGTGAGTACACAAAGTGTACTGTACTAAGCTAACTCCACTCAATTTACCTAACTGTCTTGAAGCACTCTGGGGACTATTAACATGGAGGGGGTTGCTTGCTTTTTTTTTTTTTGGTTAATATTTTGTTTTGTTTTGTTTTTTCCCAAGTCTGCTCATCTCGTGGCCTCATATGTCCTCTTCTTGCTATAAAGACACAGCATCCAATTTCTATCTCACCTAGAAGATAAGAGACTGCCCTAGAAAGCCATGCTGGCGTAATTGCACTCCACCTGGCACTTGTTTATAGCACAGTTTATGCTCACATATATACCATGCACACTGAGGGGAACCTTTTGGACAAGGACAGTGTAATTCATTTTGAGAAACATCTTCCTCCTGTTTAAGAGTTAGTATAAATTGAAATTCCTCAAGGGAACCAGGTATGATATTTTTCATTTTCTCAGAATCCATAAGGTTTATTGTTAGATTTATTCCTTTATTATTATTGATTATATAAGGGCTGAAGATGGGGCTGAGGTGGAATCTAAATTTTCTTTTTTCTTTTTTTTTTTTTCTTTTTTTTTTAAGTGCAGGTTACATGTCAGTGCTATTGATCTTCAAAACAAAAGAGGTGCTGAAACCTGAATTTTTCAAACAAATTTTGGAGTCAAGAATGCAGTGTTCATTCACCTGGGCAACACCTGAACCATAATTCTTTTTTATTCAATCCCTTTCTGTTTGGGATTCCAGTTTATCTCCCTGCTCCTCCTTGGTTAGACACCATCTAGTGCCACAGCCAAGAATCACATCATACATTAACAAAAAAAACAAAAACAAAACCAAACCAAAACAGAAAAAAAACCCACATAAAACCAAAAAACCCAGCCTTTCTTTTATCAGCAAAACCTGAGAATTCTGAAAAATCCTTAAATTTAAGCCTCACAGCATCACTCAGGTTGAGAACTGAATCAGAAGATACTGCTTGAATTAGGAGGGAAAAAAATAAATAAAAAAAGAATAATAGAAGAAAATGGAATTTATTTCTCTGCAAGCTGGGTTATGTCTTCAGCCAAAACCATCCTCCAGCTCCTGCTTTTAATCACCTTCAGCCAGCAAGGCCAGCGGGACTATTTGTAAATACACAATAATACTCTCATCCACATAAGCAGCATTTGATAGGGAGTAACAGGCGCAGCCCGGCCGCGATGCACATCCACGGGCAGATGGAAATACCCAGCGTCAGCATCGCACCCCCCGCAGACCCCGCGCCCGTGGGGATGCTCTGCTCTCCGAGCCTGGCAGAGGCAGCCTGACCTGCACCAACGTTACCCTCATTTTCAGAGATATTTTTGTAAACTAAATCAGCACCCGTCACCTCTGGCTTTTTTTTCTTTAAATTTTTTTCCAGGCTGTCTTATCTGGTAACATTGCAGGATGTTGCTTTGGGACAGATTATAGCATGCCACAAACACAGGAGATTCTGAAAGAAGTAAGTTCTCTTCCTCTCCTCATTACGGAGGGGAATAAGATACAGCATGTTTAAAATCAGGCTTGTTCTCCAACAATTACAGCCTTTTAATATTCCTCCAGATTAACTCTAGAGATGAATCATCATTATCGACATTCAATAGTTAGCACTATAGAAGAACAGGGACATTTTTCTTGCTTAAGATGAGCCCTCGAGAGCTGCGATGTGATCCCTGGCACGCAGCCGCGCATCGTTGCGGTTTTACGCCTCACCCGACACGTGTGTGCAGAATCCCACTCGGGTTTTGAAGGAGGGGAACCGCGAGACAGCCGCGGCGCTGCTTTCAGCGCTCGGTGATTGAATGAATCACGTCACCCTTCTGACTGATCTCTTCATCACCACGCTAAGAATAGCCGAGGCGCAGGCTTTGCATTTCACTTGTCACCTGAATAGCTCCGTTTTTCTCCTGTTAGGAGTATTTTAGCTATTTCCCTGGACAGTAACAGAAAGCTCCTGTATGCCAGCACTTCACCCGCTGGGTTACACCTTAGGACTGAGCATCCTCTAACACTTGACAATCGCGACTGGATAGGAATCAGTACAGCTCTACCGATTTCGCTTTAAACTAATTTACATCCAATGAGAATGCGGCCATCGTGTTTATTAAATGAAAGTATTTGGGAAGCCTTCTCTGTAAAGTGCATTGGAGCACACAGAGCTTCGTCTGAGGTCAGCCAGATGCTGCAGCAGTTATGGCATTCATTAAGTCGTTGAATATTAATGACAAATTAACACAAACTTTAAATGAGAAGCAAATTTTCACCTTCAGGCTCTCTTAATGAATTCCGTTGTATATATTTTCAAGCTAACAGTAATCTGACAGACAATATTTTTCAAATATTTCATTTACTCCATTTTTAGCTATTTTTTCCTTCCCAACAGCTAAGAGCCCATTGATTCCACCTTTAATTACCATTCATAGCCACATCTGTTCCTGATACTCAAACAGGAAAAAGATCAGTTAAACACTACAAAGTAATTTCTCATTTACTTCTTAAATCATTAAACAACTATCTTTTCCTGCATACCAGTTTTAAATAGTCCAACAACCTGGGAGGGGGGGTGGGGATGGAACAAACAAAAACTCCTTCTGGTTTTGGAAAGTAAGGAATCAAATTCAGTCCAAATTCCTGTTCCTGCTTCTGCTCCTCCTGACTCCCATCAATCACTTTAAAATAATTGCACTGGGTTTCTAACCCGGAGTTGTGTTGCTCAATAAAGCACAGACAAGTGAGTGCTGGTGGAGAGAGGGAACATTTTAATATCTGGCATGCACACGTGTATGCTTCTGTGTTCCTGTTTTCCTTGGAACAAATGCTGTTATAATTTCTTCAAGGAATCAATAACGTCCATTGCCAGAGCACTGCACTGTTTGAGATGCAGATTGCATAGGGAGACTGAAAATTTATTGCATTGTAAACGTAGGCAGAAGGTGGTAGGTAAGCTGTAATTAAAGTTTTGCTGATAATAAAAAATGGGGGAAATAAGCAGACTCCATAGTCAGTAAATGTTAGTACTGCTGCACAATCGCAGCATTTTGCAGAGAAAACTGCAGCACTAGGCTCTTTTTCTGCACAATTAGCCTAAGGAAGTGTAGTTTACATTTCAAACCCCCCAAAATGCTGGCATCCCGTGTGCCCTTCGTCAACACTTTACATTCTCCAGAGCCTTTCAAAACTTCAACTCCCAGCTTTTAAATCTTATTCAAATTCTTTGAAAATCGTGTCTTACGTTTATTATTCTTGGTGTGTGCTTTTATCTGGGAAGCTAAAATTAAGTAAGACCTTTACCATTACACAACTGATGCATTTTTTTTATTCTTCCTTATAACAGATCTGGCAGCGCACAAGCTGGCAGGTGGCGAGATGTTTAATGAAAAGTCAGCAAACCTTCCTGCAAGGGTTTATCTCACGGACAGGCAGAGCGCTGGGCTGCGGAGGGGCACCCACACCCTTCCTCCCCGCCTGCATCTCTGGAGCGAGGAGCTGCCCCTCCACCTGCTCCAGCAAAGTTTTACATTGAGGCTGACTATGTAAAAAGATACAAGGCAAAAAAACCAAACATGCTACCTATTTTCTTTTTCTTTCCCCTCCTTTCATGACTTCCTTCATTTTCAGGTTTCTGTCCTTGTCCCAGGGTTGGGATTGCTCACTACTAATTATCCAATAAAAATAGAGTTGAAGTATTAAATCTATCCCTAGTTAACCCAATGTCTTTAATAATAAAAGAGATTTTGCACAAGGGATAAATACTGTATCTCATTTTCCCACTCTTACAAGTCTCCTGTCACTCCATACTTATTAATACTGCTACTAATATACTGTTCCCAGTTAGCCACTAAAATAATTTGGTTATTCCTATTAATTCACCAATAAAAGGTGGCCTCACAAAGCCATAAAAAAGGCTTTGTTGCTTATGGGGTTTACTGGCAGCATCTATTTGCCCAATTCATCAAGAGGTTTTGCCCAATTCATCAAGAGGTTTTCCCCAGGTTCCGATACTATGGCCAAAACCACTCCGGTATGGAAATATGATAAGAAAGCAGTATGTGATCCCATGCCAGATATCATCGGCTTCTCCCCGCGTATCTGGCAGTGACTGATGGCACAGACAAGTGTCCGTCCCTCCAGGTTAGGGGTGAGCGGATACTGCAAGAACTTCTTCCCAGAAGGAAAACCAACTACTTTCTGGTTAAAATTCAGAACAGCTCACTCTCCGAAAGAGACGAGCAGCCTCCCAACAGCAGGATTCACCTCTGCTCCTAACAGGTGTGAAACCCCAACACTAGGCACAGAGGCTGCTGTTCATGCCACAGAGCAACAAACACATAATTTAGCTCCTAAATTAGTAATCTAGTGCTAAATTATGAAATTCTCAGGCCATTCTATGGAAGCAAGAACTGGAGAAGACACTTCCCTTACAAATACCATCCTTGGCAATCACACACAGCCTTGTAATGGGTGTTTGAATCAGAAAAGCCCACTGAAAGTCTACAGCATACCTCCCTGGACAAAGATGCAGAACACTTCCCCACAGTCTATAACACACCTTAGACTTTACTAAAAGAGACTGGGCAAAATGCTCCAGAAGAAGAGAAAAAGGAGGATGCTCGAGGTCTTTTCGACAGCAAAGAATCTGTTTGGAAAAATACTCAGATGGTCCAAAGGAGTGGACTGTGATCCATGCTAGCAGGGAACGCAGTGACTTCAGACCAGGTAACTTCAAGGAACTTAATGGTTATTTAACCTGAGCTTCTCACCAGGCTTTGCTGTCCATGAACCCTGCCTAGCACCCTGCCCGCAGGTACAGGCAGGGACCTACGCCTGCTCAGTCGCTCACGGCGGTTTGGGCAGCATCATCTCCTCTGACGCTCTTTCCTTCTAGTTTGGTCTTCTTCCTTGCGAGACAGTGAGATTTGATGGGATCCATCAAAAAAGGCAAAGAATCAGCAATAGGCAGAGATGCCAGAAAGCCCAACACAGCATGCTTCCCACTGCAGGGAAGGTTTGGGGTCAAACACTGCAACAGCAACCACGAGAATTTAAAAAACAGGAGAGCTAAGCTCATTGAGGAATTGGGCCAGGATTTTTAAACTGGATAATGTTATGACTTTGGATTCTGAATCCTAATTAATAAGCAGCCAGTGCGACTGTGCAACACTGTCCTCTATTGGAAAGAGCTTACCAGACCACCTGAAGCACTGCTAGACGTCCTCTGCCTTAGCTCACAGGAAAAAGCCCAGTCAGTTTTTAGGGCTTAACATCTTGTGATTTGGCTGATGTCGTCTGTGTGGGCTCCCTCAGCATTATGCATCACCCACGAGTTGTTCCAAAATATCATTGTGCTTTGACTTTGCTTTCTGTTTATTCAGTACTGGCAGCAGTAAAAAGGCTTTGCACAAGAGAGCCATTGAATTAATACGAGCAGATTTATTGTGCAGGCTTTATAATCTTTCTTGCACACCACGCTCAAAACGTCCAATGCATATATTAGTAGAAAGGATGCACGCTGCGAGGTGCCCCATAAATACCCCGGTGCCTCTGTAGATGGGGAAGCCAGTGACCTTCTGGAAGCGATGCAACTCATAACTCCACCTACTTGCAGAGACAGGACCCAGGATAAAGCATCATTTTTAGAGCTGCCATCTCTAGAGACTTCTGGGAATAAAAGAGCTGACTCACGGGTGCTACAGAAGAAGGACGACAACTCATAGCTTGCTGGGAGGAGGATAATAGCACGGTGCAGTGGCTGGCAGCCACCTACCTCTTGCACCATCTTACCTCTTGCTCTGAAGAACTGGGCAACAAGGGGCTGTTGCTGCAGCAGGGAGGAGCGAAGCTCCATGTTAAAGCAAAAGAGATCCAGTAGCACCAACGCTGCCATCTCCTCCAGACCTGCATGCGCTTCCCTCCCTCCTCCTCCCCAAGGAAAGACAATGTTTCCTGGCTTTACCGCATGGTTTGCCATTCTTCCTCCCACGTATTGCTTTTATAAAATCGTATTTTTCTATTTTCAATCTAATTTCTTGTCTTCAAGGGCATCTTTCTATCATAAGGGGAGGAGATGGGGAATACTTTCCTCAAACTCAGGCTGTTTTACCTTTCTAATGGATGCAGTTTGAGGAGGCTAGCAGAAGTCACACATCCATCTACTGGAAAAGCCACAGCCCCTTCTCCAAATGGCAATTGGCCCAGTGACACCACACTGGGGTGCGAGATGGAGGAAAATAATAAGACCTCTTTCAGGATCTGATCTAAAGTAAAGGGACATCTTCCTGCTGATGTGTGACCTGGGTTCATGTGCTTTCTGTTTGAAGAGGGCAGACTCTGTATGTCACCAGTGCTCTGTCATCTCTGCCCACTCAATGCCAGCACTGGTGACACCGTCCTCAATAAGACTGGCTGCAGCAGGCAGAGTTCACGCCTGCTATTGTGAGGGGCCTTGCAGTCATTAGTCTCCGAAATTGCTTTCCATCGTGTACAAGAGACATAACAAATGGCTAATTTAATAAAATTGTGTCAGTTCATTCAGCCAGAGAAGCAAGGATAATAGCAGCTGATTCTGGAAAAAATTGGAAGTCACTCAGATATCATGGGTTCGAACTTCTTGTAGTGGGAGCGGCGGTGCCCAGGTTTCAGCTGGTCCCTGCTTTCTCCTCTCCGCCTGCTGCACCGTAGCAGAGGGAGAGGAAAAACACAGTGGCGTGGCTCTGGGACAGCAGGGAGGCAATGCAGCTAAACAGCAGATTGCAATAGGGATATTAACCTCTTCACAAGTTCCTGTTGTCAGGAATTCCCCTGTCCTCATACCATTAAATTAAGAGCATCCACATCTTGGAATCAATCCCAGCAATCGCCAGTCCAGGCACCCAGTGTCCAACCGCTGCTTTCTCCACTCTCCCTGCTATAGCGGTGCCAGTCCTAGAGTTAAATGGGACGATCTCCCCCTCTCCAGTCCAGCCCCAGCTCTTCATTCCAGCTGTGAAAGCTCTGCTGTCTTTTTTAACGAACACAAGAACGGGTCCAGATACAACAACCAGATGTGGGACTCCCATAGCAGAGACCTGAAATGACTCTGGCTGCAGGAGCAACCCAGGTTAGAGAAGAGGCAGATCTGGCAGCAGAAAGCAGGAGAAGCCTGGTCTCCTGCACAGGTCTGCCGTGCTTCAGACAAGGACACAGACACGTTGAATCAAGCACCACATTACACAAAGCAACACCGGCAGCAGAGCAGATTGAATTTTTTCACTGGACGTTATGGATACATAATCCTTGTCACCACCGCAATAGCAATCGAGGCTGAATCATCAGCTTCCACGTTACCTTAAAGGTGAAATTAAATGTTAAAATAAAAGTCATTGAAGAGGCCCCTCCCACCTCCTTTTACCCAAGAATAAATCTGAATAACTCAGAGAAGCCTGCTACCAGATGAGCAAACAATTTGATCACATAGTCTTGCGGATGTAAGATCTTTAATAGATTTTTAAACAGTCCTTACCCAGTGACCTTTAAACAAGTTGTAGTTATCATGTGCAAATTCATTATTTCCTAAAATGTTTTAATTTTATAATTAACTTGAATACACTACTTGCATTCAATCTAGACTCAGAATGAAACTGAGTGGCACTGAAGGAAATTGTGTGGATGGAGAATGCTGATTTTCTCGCTTTATCATTTTGGCTGTATGAGACAGTAGGGTTTGCCCCAGGTGCCTGCAGCTGCCAAAGGCTTCCCACTGCCTGCAGTCCTTCTGCCTCTGCAATGCCAGACCACAGCCCGACCCGGCTTAACGATGCTTCCCCCCATCGCAACGTGCTCCCAGCTGTGCTAAAGGCACAACCGCTGGGCAAAACATCTGCACGAGTTTTCACCTCCTGGTGCCAGCAGAGAAAATGCGTTCCGGCAAAAACAAAAAGTTTGACGCCTGCTTGCCTGTGGCTTTTTTTTTTTTTTATGGATTTTCTGGTGTTCGTTAGGTCTCCCTATTCCACCCAACCGTTTCTTCTGAAAAATTTTCCTGGGAATTTTAAGCCCTGACAGAGAACTGGAGGATGCCCTTGAAACAGGTTCAAAAGTTGCTGGGGAAATGGAGGCAGACTAGCAGACAGGAGTCTGAACGTGCTTTTCTTAATTCTCCCTTTCCTGAAGGGTTTTTATGGGTCCACCAAAGGCCATTGGGATTCCCAGGAAAGCCAGCTAAAAGTCCCATTTCAGCTGCCCAGGGCACCGGTCCCGTTCATAACCCGCTCCCGCGCCCAGACCTGTTCCTAAGGTGGATGTTCAAGTTACGATCAAGCGTATGGGATGTCATGAAACCCTGCTGCTCCTCCCTGCACAGATTCCTTCCTGCTACCCTCGGCCAGCTCTCTGCATCATGCTGGGGCTCCCCGCTCCTCCCTGAAACCCTCTCCCTTCCCTGCCACCTTTTCCACCTCATTAGGGACCTTGGTAAGTCTCTGAGGAGCAGTTGAGCAGAAGTCCCTCGTCCCTGAACGCATGTTTTTTAAAGGAATGCAACACGCAAACCAAGAGCAAAAAAGCCAGACAGGCACCATCCGTCGCTGTCAACACCAGAAAAAGTCAAGCTGGAGGTGTGGGAAGCACCCATTAACCCCAGCAGCATCCTTTTTATCACCTGATGGCTTTGCAAGAAGGGGCTCTCATGCATTCAATAAGGCTGTCGTGGTTTAACCCCAGCCAGCAACTAAGCACCACGCAGCTGCTCGCTCACTTCCCGCCACACCTGGTGGGATGGGGGAGAGAACTGGGGAAAAAAAAAGTAAAACTCGTGGGTTGAGATAAGAACAGTTTAATAGAACAGAAAGGAAGAAAATAATAATGATAGTAATAACAATAATAAAATGACAATAATAATAATAAAAGGATTGGAATATGCAAAACAAGTGATGCACAATGCAATTGCTCACCACTTGCCAACAGATGCCCAGTTAGTTTCTGAGCAGCGATCCACCTCTCCTGGCCAACTCCCCCCAGTTTATATACTGGGCATGACGTCCCATGGTACGGAATACCCCTTTGGCCAGTTTGGGTCAGCTGTCCCGGCTCTGTCCCCTCCCAACTCCTTGTGCCCCTCCAGCCTTCTTGCTGGCTGGGCAGGAGAAGCTGAAAAATCCTTGACTCAGTATAAACACTACTGAGCAACAACTGAAACCATCAGTGTGTTATCAACATTCTTCTCATACTGAATCCAAAAACATAGCACTATACCAGCTACTAGAAAGAAAATTAACTCTATCCCAGCTGAAACCAGGACAAAGGCACACAGAGAAACACAGCTTCCAAATAATGAAGAAAAAACCCCAACCTAGTAAAATCTGCTATGTCTGAATACTTGCAACTTCTTAGTAAAACAGTCTCAAGTCTCCCCAGCTCCCTGCCAAGCCCTCGGCAGCTGAACACCTGCACACCCCATCTGTCCCTACCTTCGCAGATCACCTCCTACTTCAATCACTTGCCACCAACCTGTCCCTCACTGCTTCCTCCGGATTACTTCTCTCTCCAGACCTGATGGGACCAAAACACTCCAGTCTGCACCATTTGATTTCCGATGGAACCTGCCGCAGAGTGCAACCTTGGAAAAAAAACAAGCACTCGCTGGCAAACTGCTTGTCCATGTTCTTCATGGGTTTGCTTAACTACAAAAGCTCGTGCTGCCTCTGGCTTGGAATTTAGGAGGCCTCGATAAAAGTTAAAAGCTCCAGCACCAGCAGAAGTTAGAGGGGGGGAAGAGGCACCATCAGTTGTGCCCCTGTAATTCAGTGCCTATTAAAAAAATACAAGAGTTTGGGAGGTCTAGACAGGGACAAGAAGAATTGGGCATAGATGGAAAATGTAACCTTTGATGAGTGACAAGTGAGATTATACGGATGAATACTAATGAGAAAGCTTTGAATAATTCATACTCGGGGTTCAAGGTAAAACGGTTTAACCTGATACCTTAGTAGTTTTGCTATCTTGCTGGCCTCAGGAATATTATCTCAAAGAACAAGATCCGAACATAACCAAGGTTTTAGATGTTAATTTGTCCAGAGGTATTTAAAAATCAAAGCTCGCTCACAGTTGTCTAAAAATTGCAGTGCAAGCACTGCAGGTCAGACGGCTTTCCTTCAACCCCAGCCCTCCAACCTTGCCCCGTGCCCATCAGCGCTTGCACCAGCATAACTTTTCAGCATTATGCTTCAGAAAAAACCTAGACCACAAATTCTCACAAAGGTGAAAAAAACAAATTGGAGGAGTTTTGATCACGATGCTCCAAATCACAAAGGAAAACGCATTTCTTAGGGCAAGGTTATTTATCTAAGCTCTTCCCAGGAAGAGCCCAGTTTAGAAACTGGGCGCAGTTTCAAAATTTAGGATTACATTTTATCCTCTTTCATCTTCTGCCTTGCCGAGTCCTTCACAGCACTCATTTTAAATCTTGAAATAAACTTATACCTTTAGACAGAGTCCCAATTAACCAGTCCTCTGAGAGAAAGCCCTCTGTTCCCCCAGTGAACAGGAGGAAACCTGGACAACCACCAAAGTTATTTTTAACTGTACTGTAACATGTTAGTACAAATTCCACTTTCACACATAGCCTTTCAAGTGATATAAAAGATGACAACAAGTGAGATAAACTGGGAAGCAGCAGCCATTGAGGGCATGAGAAAAAAACTCTCTCGCGCGCGCCAGGCAGGAGATAAATCCAACATTACAAATTAGCACCATAAATATTACACACATTTGCAGTGATTTATACACTTATTTTATCTAAGCCAGGCATTTCTTGCTTTCTAAGGAGGGAGAAGGATAGCAAAAGGATACCCATCCGTCCCAGGTGCTGCTGCCTGCATTGGGAACTTTCTGCTCACCCGTTACAATAATGCCACGGAGCTTGCCAGGGTTTTTTTTTTTATCTGCAGATCACCACATGCTTATACAAATGTAAATAAATCGGAGATTTATCCTAAGGACAAATTTGTCTCATTCAATCTGGTGTTTCAGTGCTTCTGCTGCACTTGCATATCAGAATTGCAATGCAGCTGCTATATCAAGAAGCTGTAAAACACAGACACATTTGCCTATAGCTTCCTTTTTGTATTCTTCCTTCCTCTCTGGCGAACTTCACATCACCTTTCGTACTTTATCACTGTGCTGCATAATGTCTATCTCTGCAGAATTGCTGGGCTCACTACAGCACCTAATACAAAATATAAAGTATTGCACTGTGCACCCATGCAAAAGGCCAATTTTCATTAATCAAATATTCAGAAGAGTCAGTGCTCTATTATAATAAAAGCTCAGAAACCAGAGTGTGAGGAGAAACACATAAGATGGAGTTTCACCACATGACATGCTGAAAAAATTCCCACCGGGAAAATCTCAGCACTTCATTTCAGAGCAGCCATCAACCAGCTCCTGCTGCTGGTGGATGCTCTGCACCTTTATCACAAATAAAGTACAATAGCAATGAATATCTGTCTGTCTCTAGTAAAACGCATCCTCCCTTACTCCCTTACCTGCTGGCAGCAGGAACTCCAAAATATTGCATAGGAGGTGTTGCAGTACGCTTACTGCACAATGCAATACAAATCCACTGAGGGGATGAGCTGTTGCAATCACCCACTGAAGAAAAGTCACTTAGAGATGTAACAAATGACACTTTTCGTTTTGTAAACATGGTTTAATCCCACCTTGCAACAGCCAAGAGGGTGAGAAGTAGCTCCAAATGCTTCCAAAGGCACTGACCCCCATCAGGAGGGGACCTGGCGCATCCCCCAGCCACCAGCCTGGAGGAACCAAGTTGCACCAACATCCAATCTTGCATTAACAACTGGGTATTTATTTAATACACCCAAGCCGCTTGATTTGTGTCTTTTCATTTCTAAAGCTTCCAGTTTGGCAGCAGAGGACAGTCAGGACATAAGGACAGAGAAATCGTGAGCTCACATTTAGCAGGCGCGGGGGCAGGACAACCCAAGAAGTTCCCTTGAATTGTTCATATTTTAAAAGGTGGGCTTTCCCCCTCGCCACATCCCCAAGTTTCCACTTACAATTTTATATGCCAGGCTCCAGCTGGATAATCCTGCCAGCCCAGGATTATACCAGCACCCTACCCATAAAAACCTTCCTGCAAAAAAAGCTGCTCCGCTCACACCTAAACCTTGAGGGTCTCCTATTCCCAGACCTTCTGTGATGCTCTGGGCAGCTTTTCAGTTTATTCACACAACACATGCTCCACTTCAGCAGCTCCCCGTGACATCTGAGCCCCAGCAAGAGCTGGATACATGGAGAACAGCACCCAAAAACCCACCAGACCCAACACCCACCGCAGGATCCACGTGCTCCAGAGCACGCTGCTAGCCGAGGGGTGTCACCCCTCCACGCCCGTGCCGTCCACTTCCCAAAAAGAAGTCATTTCCCCAAAATAAGTCATTTTGCAAAGTGAAGGCTCTAACCGAATTCTAAATTTTAATTCTATTTTATGCAGTACTGCAGAAAAGTGGACACTGAAAAATTATCTGACTGGGAGCTTAGCAATAGAAAATCATAAATCATCCTGGCAGTTATATAGTTTTCTTGTGAGGTAGTGCTTATGGGAGTAGCTGTTAACTAACGGAGGCATGCGTTTGGCACTGGTGCTTTTCAGAGTCTCCAGTCAGTAGGTGTAGTGACTATCGATTTGACTGCAGTGTCCCGGTTCTGTATTTACAGCCTTTTCCCAAGGGACAGGGAAGCAGACGTGAAGGTCTGTCACTCCCAAAGGTCATTTTGGGACCCAGTAAAGGATTTAGGGGTTGGATCCTCTGTGAGAAAAATAGTAATAAAACCAAAACAGAAGTAACAGGCAGCAAGAATACAGAGAGACTACTTATTGTTTAATTAAATCTGCAGTGAGCACAATGACAGGAAAAAAAATAGGAAATTAATTCATTGTCTATATAGCAAATGAAACTAATGGATGTTTGGGGAGGTTTTGACAGCAAAGAAAAAAAACAAACCAAAAAACCCATGTGAAGCAGGAAATTAGACTACTTTTCCAGACTCTACAAGGCCCCATTAGGCAGAACAATTAGCAAATCTTTCAGCAGATAAAAATAGAAGAGCTTGTGGTCACACTGCTGGATTTTACCTCAAAAAACACTCATGTGCGTTGAGTCTTATGTAGAATTTTGCCAAGCGTGTCAGCTATATTCCCAACTGGAATAAACTGATGGAGCACAATGGAACCAGGACAATTTATCCTAGCTCATCTGTAATGCTACAACCAATATTTGTTTATGAATAGATCCCTTGTGCTAAAAGATGAGCTGGTTTCAAACTTTTAAAAGATTTTAAGTCTCCTTCAGTTGTGAATCAGGAGGAATGAGCAGGAGAATGTTCCGCAAAGCTACCAAAGCCTGATTTAAAACAAGGAGAACCGAGACACCTAACTCTCGATTTAAGGAGTTACTTCCTGAAATATTTATTTTCCCAACAAATCAATAGCTACAAATCCACAAATCCAAATGGATAAAACTATAGAGGAAAAAGTAGTTTGCTTTAGAGCCACTAAAATACTTGAGTTGTGCAGCTTAGATTTAATCCAAAAACATTAAATGCGAGCAGAAATGTATCAATACTGACATATCTCACAACCACCATCATATAAAACAGTGGCTGTTTGTCAAGTTAACTTGCTTGCTAATTACCCACTATAAAAAAAAAAAAAAAAAGGAGCTAAGCACACGTAGGTGTGGAAATGTTTCAAGAGGGAGCTGGAAAAAAAAAAAGTTATTTGAGCATTTTGCATTTTAATACTGCTCTTACTGTTCTGACTGCTCTTATATTTAATTGCAGTGGTTTCAACCACATCAGGATAATCAATCATCTCTTTAAAATGTAATTAACTCCTGCAAGAAACTGTTCATGAAGGGAATTAAGAAATTTACTGTCTGAAGCTAAATTTGGGGTTACTTATAGCTTTCTTCTACTTATAGAAATATTCTAGTACCGGCACATTAACTTCTAGCTCTGCAAGTGTTGCTCAGGTTATGTTTCTGCTGAGGGTGGGGAGAAGTGGACCTTCGCAGGAAACACAGGAAAGAAGGAAGGACATTTGGGGGTTTTTTCAGGGTTGGGTTGGGTTTTCTTGGGAGAGAGAGGGGGGTGAAGGCAGATTGTCTCTATTGTCTGGAACTTTTAATGATTTTTTTTTTTTTTTTTTTTTTTACAGTATATATTCCGCAAAGATCCTCTAAAAGGAAAAGAAGTGGATAAGTTTAAGTCAATAATGAAGCTGCTCATGAAGAGGCAGATTTCATCTTTGCTTAATACAGTAGTATGTTTTCTGGCTCGGTACTTACACACGCTCCCCTCCCAAGCCCTAACCGACCCAGCCTTTGCCTGCATCACCTACTTGATGCACAGCAGCTTCCAGTCGGAAAATTGGGAGTCGCTTCCCACCCATGGGGATGAAACACCAAGCCAGCTAATCTATTTGCAATAAATATCATCTTTTCACCTGTGGATGGCCTACAAACTTAATTCTTTATCAAATTCAAAACACACAGATTCCTAAACCCAACTTGGAGGCCCAGTTCAGTCTTTTTTTCAGAAAAATAAAGCCCACAACAAATCAGGTATGTGAATTATAACAAGAAGTTGTTCTCCACCAGACAGCATCCTCGTGAGCTTCCATTATGCTCTGACATATGATTTAAATGGGAGTTAAAAGATAAATATTCACCAGTTATTTGATTTTATTAAAGAAGTCTTAAAAATACCCTTGATATACACTTCAAACGAGACTGTTGCTTTGCAGCTGCCTGAACTGTGGCATTCACCACGCAAATAATAAAAACGAGGGAGAGAACCAGCAAAGGGATGGCAGATAAACATCACTGCCTTTCAGCTTTCTCTGAACCAGAGGCAGACTAGGCGTTAAAGAAAAAAAAAAAAATTAAAGAAAACTTTGCCTTAAAGAGCTTCTGTCAAAGCAGCAGCTCACTGAAAGCTTTTTCTTGCTCATTTGCACCACAGCCGTGTCCCAACGCGGTTGGCCCCGGTGAGGATGATGTCCACAAGAAAAAGTTTCGGGCAAAACACGGCAGCTCTGGTTCCAGCCACACGCAATGGCCAAAGGAGGGCTGCAAAAACCTCCCAACACAGAGGGTCTCGGTACCCCCTTCTACAAAAAAACAACCAGCCTCACCATTTTCCGTGTTAGCTTACAAACAGCCATGCTAGTTACACAGAGAGGTTTTAACAGATGGAGCAACCAGCTGGAAGTCAGATACTACTTTCCCTATAGCTGGACACATACAGAGCTCTATTAAATTTTAAATTTTAATCAGAGAATGTCAAGTTCAAAATTAGACTTAAGCCTCCGATTTTAAGGTTTGGGGAATGAAATATATTATCAGTCATAAATGCCCTTTATTTGAAGGAGATGGGGAACGTCATTCTTGTTTTAAAAAGCAGGCACATAGGCAAGTCTTTTCCCCTCTATCCCTCACAAAACACACGAGTTCCGTGCAAAAGACTTGAAGCAGGGTATCGCACAGCCAGGCCAACAAAATGATTTTCAAAAATAAAACAAAATAAAAACAAAAAAGCCACCATACCTAAGGCTTTTACGTGAGAAACCTTAACAATAACAAGTGTAACTCAAAACAACCTTTCTGCTGCTGACAAGACTTTACTGTAAATGCTAACAGACTCTCATATAATGCAAGACCAGACAAACACCCTCCTCGGACCCCCACCCTGTGAGACCAGGGACCTCCAATGCCTCTCCCATTCCACATGAGCCTTTACCCTCCAATTACTGCGATGTAATTACAAGCCACCCACCACTGCTGGGATAAGAGCACAGGGCAGATCCTGAGCTAAACCCAGCACACCCTGGGGACACAACAATTTTTGGGGGGGTTGCAGTTAGAGTGACAGGCAGGTGGCGATGAGACCAACACCTCTCCTGATGTACTCGCACGGCATTCCCGTGCTTTGTGGAGATGAGGATGGAGACTTCAAACCTGCCGTGCTCCCCTCTGGTCACAAGGGCTGCATGGGTTTATAGCTTGTTTTATAAGTATCATTAACCATTGCTGCCCTAGGTAGGAATTCTTCATCTGTTTTTACTACATATGATAATGGGATTTTAAGAATTCCTTCTCGGACAATAATTTTCATATTTGTGAAAAAGCATAGGACTGTCTATAATTGAACATACAAGCAGAACATGGATATTAAAAATGGAATAACCTTCACTTCAGAAAGCGCCAATTTTTGGAACACCCAGGAAAAGAAAGTGCCTTCGCAGGAGTGCGGGGGTCTGCGGTGCAAGCTTCCCCGGCTGAATTCAGCTCAGCTCGGAGAGGCTGCCCACCCATGAGATGTGCACAGCATTAAGGGATTCAAAAGTGCAATACAAGAAGTCCTCAAACATTTACTTGTATTATACAGATACTTTCCACACAGCAATGCTAAGATCCAGCCCGACACATGAAAGCCCTGATTCCACTTGAATATCTAGGAATTTTTTTTTTTTTTAAGAGTGCAAGCTGTGAAACAGAACAGACTCAGATTTGCAGAATACAGTCACTTCTACTTTACTCTTTGCCTCTTTCCTGCCATGACTAGAGAGGGACCCAAGATGCAGAGGTTTCATTTGAATTATTATGCCGTGCATTTCAGCAGAGAGGGATTCGGCCTCCTGGCTCAGACCTGTTGCAGACGGAGCCCAAGACACAGAGCACCGACGCGCAACCGGGCATCAAAGCACAGGGCTGGAGGGAGAAGGGAATATCTGCGTCAGCTCTCCCTGAGCAGACCCAGCTTTTCTAACACACGGAGGAAACAAAGGGGAAAGAATCGGCAGAATTAATAAATGCAACTTCCCACCTTCCCCAAGAGGAGGAACCCAGGGCTGATCCTTGGTGCCTGTTGCGATGCAGGGCAGGTACAGCCCCAGGGCCGTGCATTTGTCTCGGTACTAATCTGAGATGAGGATTAACCCGAATGAGTAATTACGGCCCACAGTCCCTGTTACTGGAGCACAATCCGGCGAACCAGCGGACTGGATCAATATCGGAGTCTGCACTCTTAAGAGGGTACCTAGAGTCACTTATTTTGGCACACTTGGTGTCAATAAAAGAGAAACACCTTTGGCTTTCTACTTCCTAGCTTAAATAACCCTGACAGCCTAAGCAAAAGGCGGGATAAACGGCAAGTATCTCTATATAGACAAGCACGTGGCTATTGCCTCAGACCCCGAGTAAACCTTTCCAGCAGGCTAAGGCTATTCAGCGGTGAGGGACTGGTGTGGGATGTTATTCCAGCTGGGACAGACTATGTTGTTGTCACTAAAACCAGAAGACTTATACCCTGAGTGAGGGTTTTCGGTAGCTCTGTCAAGTCCTAGCTCCACTTACCACATACAAAATCTGTGCTGGATACACGGGTAGCATGAGGCACGTAAGAAACATCAGAGTGGTCATTACACAGAAAGACATAGCTTTTGTAGATAAAATAATTGCAGTTCTCCACACAAGGTAGTATCTGCTAGGCAGGATGAGGAAACCCTGTGGAGCCTAAAGAAACTCTCAAAAATCCCACTCCGAGCCCTGACACGGCCCTACTGCACCCTGCCAAGTCCCTTCAGTCCCTTTTCTTCAGGATTTGACAAAAGGACAAATTAGATGCGTCCCTCCAACAGGCCACGAAACAATCAAAGGATGTTTTGTACAACGCAAATCCGGTTGTGTTTTTATTACACAGATAAATAGATTGAGATAGGATCCACCTCAACACTTACTTATAGTTTTATCACAAAAGTTAACAATGAATACTGTTCTAAATTGACATGGTCTGTCTTCCAGTTTATCAGTGAAGGGCAGGGATGCAATTTATAATTACTCGTATATTACATTTATTGTTAATAAAACAGATTTTTTTTTCTTAATTTTCACATGGCACTTAGTGAAGGCTTTGATGACTGCAAGAACCATTTATACCACCACCTGTCATTTAACCTCAAAATACACATTCCTCACATCTTGAAAATCCTATGAAAAAAGAACCAAACCGAGGAATGAGGTTAAGCTGTCATCTCTCCCTACCCTCCACACCATTAAACAAGCAGACAGACAGACTTAGGTCCCTCCACCGCTTGGCAGCTCTTTTCTCCTCCCTGTTTTGTCAGCAATAGTCCTCCTCCAGCACTCAAGCCTAGGGCGGGCTGAGGTTTATTTGAGCGCAGCACACGTGCCAGTCAGCCTTCCTATTCATCATGCTCTGGCATGAAGTCTCCTGGTAGTTTTTGTTCATTTGTCCATAGACTCAAAAAAAAAGTGAAAAGCCTGAAAGGGAGATCGGGAAAGGTTAATTGGTTTCGTTGACCATCTGTTTGTACTGTGAATAAATGCTGAGAATAACGTGTAAAAAATAGCATCTACAAGGATTAAATAAATCAATTCTGGGGATTAGAAATAACCTATGGACTGTGTTAATGGAGCAGGAGTCCGTGTAACAAAATCAGCCTTACTGAGCTGTAGAGTTTGTGACATTTAGGGGATAGAGAACCAAGGGTTCCCAGGAAGCCTGAGGTGAAATAGGAAAATAAAACAATTAGATGGCCAAGTAAAACTTGAGCAAATGTCTAGACAAGTACACATGGAGGACAGAGGCTGGTCCCACCTGGTTCCAAAAAATAGATACAAGCCTGCAATCTCTTCTGGCATTTTATTTTCTCCTTGTCCCACCCCATATTGAGGTAGTACTTTAAGAACTCCTATACTGATAAAGTTAACATTTTCAGGTTTTAATGCTAGTTTTTCCACTCTCTTCTTATCCTTTCCTTTCAGTTCTAGAAGGTTCAATGAACCTCACTGAATATGACTCCATCCCACTGCAGCCTGTGATCTTTGTAAACCAGGATCACCCAGACATTTCTTGAAACAAAACTTTGATTTGATAATCCACGATGTATTTGAACTACTGGACAACAGAAACTTTTCAGAAGTGTCTAAATAACTTTAACTGGTCAGTGCCCCCTTGCAAACACAACAAACCATTTAGGAACAGTCGTAAAGCCCTTTGGTGAATTGTGGTTATCTTTATCTGTAGATATCCACCACCAGTTGTGGATACTACATATATTTAAAAAAAAAAAAAACAAGAAAAACAAACAAACAAAAACAAAAAACCACACCTGTAGTGTACCTAAACCTCATGTCTTAAATTCCATTGAAAAGTACATAACTTAGTGCTGGGAAAAGAGGAATACTTGCTAACAGGAGATCATGAAAGTTGCAGCATTCTCCAAATTGTGAGATACCTTATCCATTTAAAGCAATTTTGCACAATCAATTCATTATATTGTCCATATAGAACCCGTGGAAAGTGTCCCAAACCCAGAAAACTACAGAAAAGTCAACAACTGAAATTATTTTAACTTTCTTCCAGTAAAATTGCCAGACTGCTGGTTGTTGCACAAATAACACCACACTGCTTTTTGTATAGAACTTTCTTGCCATGAGCAAGATCAACCCTTCCTTACTTACAGCATCCTGCAGGTGTTACTTTAACAATACCATAAAGACATAAGTGAATTCTTGTTTAATTAGCAGAATAGGGGCATGCACCGTCAGCCCTCTAGATGTGCAGGCATGAAAACTGCTCAAGAATAGATCCCCAATAGAAAACCCCCTCTGTAGCGAGTAGCTCATTTTAAATTTTGCCTCAAAAGCCTATCGAAGCTAAGTCAAATTTCACACCAAAATGAGTGGAAAGAAGGTCTAGGCTTCGGTAGCTGGTTAACTTTCTTGTGTGCTAGCGAGTGCCACAAAAAAATCTCTTAGGAACTGCAGTATTAAAAATCCCCTCTATTCTAACTACATGATGATACCACAAACAGCTGTAATCAGCCCCACTGGACATGACACAAACATAACAGGAGAAAATTAAGTGGAATGTATCTTCAGAGAACAGCATTTCTTTTCTCTTGAGCTTCCTCAGGATTTACAGTTAGTATAAATGGCTGCAGTCTTAGAGTTAAAATTTATTCACATAGAAGGAATCTTATAAAATTAAGAAGAGGAAATAATTCAGATATATTAGAAAAAATCTCAAGGAAAACGAACAAGCAAAAATCCTAAGGGGAAAGAAGAAATTTTATACTGACAGGATTCATATTAGAGAGCTTTCAAGCCTATTATTTTAGCTGAACTCCCATTGCTAATGCAGATAGAGGAAAAAGCTCAGAGATGGATGTTCTGCCAGAGCCACAGACAAGTTACAACAGGTCTTAAAATACGTCCTGTTTCCTTGTAACAGACTGTCTGTTCCCGTACCCAAAACCACTCTGAGTCACAGGAACTGGGTGGGGAGCAGGAGAACCCTGACTGCTCCCCTCTAAATTTCATTTTCAAAATCATAACTATCACTCAAAAGGAATAATATTTGTATACGAATTAGGCAGAATGAGTCATGTGAATTTAAGTTTTTCATCAGAAGACTTCATTAGGTGAGTTCAAGCACAGTGGGAACTAGGCATCACATCTTGCTAAAAAACCACATGTGGTAGTGTACGCACATGACGCTGTATGTCCTAAATGTCCTTGAGAGGGAAAAGATAACCTGTAACAGGAAGGAACAGGCCATTTCTTTCAAATGAAAGAAACACTGGATTTCAGGCCTTCGTCCAAATTTTTTTATGGGATTAAAAAAAAAAATGCTAATCTCAAAAAGGTTTTGGTAAGCTGCCTGGATGAAAGCTGTGGCCTTCAGCATATACGTGTAGACAGCCATAGAAGAAAAAAAAAAAAAAATTCTGGGAATAGTCTTCCAGAATGGGCCAAACTTGGTATGAAGCAATTTTGCCAATTTTGGTAGGGCTATGAGCCACTGTGGGACAGGTTTCCTCACCAAGAAGGAGGGAAGAGCATTTGAAACACAACATCCACGTGGGAACCTGGTGAGATGGTCTCGTACGTTGTTAGACAGTTGATTCAGTTCAGCGGGTTTTGTTTTTTAAAAAAAAAAAGTGTTTTGCTCAATATTTTCATAGAAAATTCTAGACTAGTCCTTAAAAACACTAACATGAAAAGATGAATTTAATAAAAGGCACTTCACAAGTTTAAGTGACAAGCTTAGATCTCCGATACAACTGTATCAAGAGCCATTAGCTTAGAAATATGTACAAATACACAGTGAACATGTTCTGAACACAGACAATGATTGATGATTAATGATCAGTTTATTAGATGTGACAGTAGCTAATGTGGTGTCTCGAGCTCATGCATTGCTCAAAACGTTGTAATCCCACTGTAAACATGAGGAAAAATAACCGCATGTTGCCTGGTTTCATGATTTTGCCCTTGAGAGCACTCCACTCGCAGTGCATCTCCACAGCCTTACAGGACCCACCAGGGACCAACAGCCCACGGGAAAGCTTTGCTCTACCAGGCCACTTCCATCATTTTGCCTACAAAATTTCCTACCCACAACCCAAGGGCAGCCCCTCTGCCAAACAGCCCATACGGGCTCAAGCACGCGCTACACGTAGCTGAGAGCCTTTATTTCCCACAAGCAACAAAACGAACCTCCCCCCTTGTTGCTTGGAGCTCATAATTCAGCAAACACCCATGGCAATAACTTCAGAGTAACCTTGGTATGAGCACACCACCTTCTGCAAATCCAGAGATCAGTCACCTCCTGCTCGTGCGCAGAAACCTACACTCCATGTCAGAAAGCTGAGATTTACTTATTCCTTGTACACAGTTGTGCCAGAATTATTGATCCCAGGAGTGGCTGTAACCTTTGGAAACTGTATTTCTCAGTAGCACTCGGCAAAGAGAGTGAATAGGATCTCAAAGAACCAGAAGACCGAGAAATCCAGCATGAACGTAGAAGCCATTTTTAAGTGTATATAAAAATGCATTGCCTTTAAAAACTAATGCCGTCCTTTTGCTCCAGCCCTCTCAATGAATCAATGGAAGCTTTGCCTCTAGAAACAGAGCTTGGCCGTGACTTTCTGGTGTTTCAAGAGTTCCTTGAACTACCTACATGAAGACTAGTCTTCCATTTTTAACAAACCATAAGAATAGAAGATGTATTTTAAACCCAGAAAGTTAAGTTAGACAGTTCACAATACACGCTGGGAAAATCTCTAGTTGTGCATGACACTCCACATAGCCTGTTGAAAACATACTGTCAGTGCAGATCCATGTTTGAGCTGCAATAAGAAGATGAAGTAAAACTACATAACCAAAAGTGATGGGGTTTTTTCTTAGGAGTGAATTGAAAGAAATAAACTCTGATAGAAAACACTGTATCTTAGATCTCTAAAATGGATTCCTGGGGATTTATTATTTATTTGTGTTAAGAATGGAACAACTTAGAAAGAAACATCATGTTCAATTTCAGTAAGCTGTAAACTTGCAAAGAAAAATCCTGCCTGATTGTCCCATTTCAGGTAAACTGTTGGTGTGAATTATGAGCACGGTCTAATTTTTTGCACTTACCTGGAGAACTTAATTGTCAGATGTTAACTGTGTTAATGTTTGATAGGACCTTGCAAAGCAACACACATCTGCCTCAATTCTGCACTCCAGTTAACTCGTTAATTGCCATCACATTAACCACTCTCTCCCTGCTTCTGCAGCTGCAGAATAATGCTTGCCAAAATGCGTAAATTATTCAGTGGCCTCTGAATGCAAAGATAAACTGCCAGCCTCAATATTTGCACCAGATGATACAGCAAAACCTCCAAGGATCCCCATTTTAACACATTTCCTGTCTGATTTAATCTTATTTATGCACTAGCTTAAACTCCTCTGCCCTCATTGAATTGGTTTTGCTGATACTTAAGGATTTCATGCAGGAAGCCTCAAGGCACATGGCCATCTCTTAAAGTAAAGACCTATTTTTGATCTGGATATTTATACTCTGAGTGTTTGAATAATCATCACACTTGTATTTTTCCTAACCAGAATCAGCAGCATTACATGCCACAAAAACTCACTGTCATCCACCTACTCCATCGGCTTACCTACTTCTGCAACCTCCTTGGCACACCCAGATCACCCAAAACTGTGGGTATGGGTTAACATCTCCCAACCTCATCCTCTGCTGATACAAGGGCTGGGACTACTGCAGCCATACAAGAATAGACCAAATTTCCTAATTTCCCTGTATGCCAATGGAAGTCAAAGGCCTTCTTTCCATTTATGCTTTTGAATTTGGTTTTTTTTTTTTTCCATCTGTCCTTTACCCCTTGGAAACATGACCACTCAACCAGAAAATTGCATAGAAATTATCCACAAGGTTTGAATTAACAAACTGATGTTCCTGGGGTTCAAACGTGGGCTCCCAAACCTTCAGATTTTGCAGCAAGAGGAAATAAACTGCTTCTGGAGCACGGAAATTGCCAACCCAGCCCTTCCCAGGAGGACTTATTCCAAAAGTTCTCTTCAGAAATTCATTTTCCTCTCTTGGCAATTACACAGCTCCTCTATATTCACCTACAATTTATCAAACTTAAATAAAGACATATTTTGCATCTGTTGCCTATATACAGAACTAGTTACATGTCACCATCATGCCATCTGAGTTATTTCAAAACAGTGCTTATACCACTAAGCCATTCCCCAGCGGCACTACATATCCAAAACAAGCCTTTCTTCCCTGCCAAATCCTAACAAAATAAGTTTAGAGCACAAACGGAGCTTCCCAAGTTCCTCATATTCGTGAGCAGTGGAATGTGTCTTCTCTGGCAGAATTTAGTATTCAAATCTGCCAGGTGAAGTCCCCTTTCTAACAACCATGAAGGACAATCCCTTTTAGAAACCCCTTTCTTAGAAACTCTTGGTTTTTAGTCTGCTCGTACACGGGCCTTTGGGATTTGGAGCACGCTGTACGCAAGAGCAGGCTAGCATTTTATTTAGGGAAAGAAAACCTGATTTTGCCAGAGTACCTGTCCACTTTGTCACTGATGCGAGCTGCAAGCTTGCCACCCGTGTTTGGCATCAGGTTTGTTACATTTGCTTTAGAATACACTTTTTTTTTTTTTTTTTTTAAATCTCATCTCTTTTAATTCATCTGAGCCCAGGGAGTAGCGCCTCGGATGGCAGCATTGGCTATAAGCCCACAACAGTAAGATCTATTGGGTTTCTTCGTTTCCTGGACATAATTTTTCTTTACTCCTTTCCATTCGATGAACTCTTTGTTTGCACCTCACCTTATTCCCAAACACAATGCTCCTTTGGTCAGACACTACAAGCAACCTGCCTTTGGTAACCTGTGAAAAATCACTTCTCAACAGCTTTGCAAATTTTTGAAGGACACTAAAGATCAAAACTAAGTTTAATTCCTCAGGACCAGTTCTTAGGCTGTGCCAAACCACAATGAAATTTTCTGAGAGAGGAGTAAAAACAGAAGCTGCGAAACCCATTTCAACTTCCATCAAGTCGAGATGTAACAAGAGGCTGGAAGAGCCCATGACAAGCCGGAGCAGCAGGTACATACCCGCAGAGACTCGTCCACTCTCTGGGACACCCAAATGCAGGAGCTGGGTTTAAGTTTGAAAAAGAAACACTTTTTTCTGGAGTAGAGCACAGGGCCCAGGGGAGGGGAACGGGAGATGGCACTGCAGGGAGCGAAGCAGTCCAAAGCTTGGATTATGTAGCCTCGGGATAACACTAAATCCATATTCCTTAAACAACCCCTGACTGAGGCAACTGGCACCCGCAGAGGGATGGAGAGGAGTGGGAGGGACTAAAAACAGCCACTTCCAATTTTCAGGTTTCCGTAAAATTTCTATTCAAAGGTCCAGGCTAAACTGTGTCTCCTGAAGAGGATTCTCAGGGATAGCGTTCACAGGATTAAATCAAGTCATGCTTAGGTAGCAGTATTTGCTTAAACCCAATTTTCCAAAGTAATTGGTTTTAATGAAACTTCAATCTGTGTAAAACAAAGATTTAAATATTCTGCCTACAGATCACATTGTGCAACAAAAAAACCCCACATTTATCTTGCATAATGAAGTTTTTTTAAAAAAAAAAAAAATCTATTTCTATCTCCCACTGAGAAGAGATTTCATACATCCTTTCCACATATGTCAAGAATTGTGAAAGGATGGGGATTTTTTTTGTCCTGTGTATTATTAAACATAATAGTCAGCCACCTCTAGAACCCACCATTGATTGAGATAAATGAAGCTATTTAAAAAAAAAAAAAAGCCTAATGAAGTCTCTTTGGTGCCTCTGAAACTCAGCAGTAAAGATAAATGAGAAACAATTTCTCGATATCCATTATTTTAAATTACAGATATCAGACCTGATGCTGTTCTCAAGGTTTATTGAATTTTCATAGAATATCATCAACTTCTACATTCCACACATGTAATTGAAACCCCAGACCAACGTGTTTTTCTCTGGTGTCAAGTTTATAATGCAGAGGAGATCACCTCTGCCACACCTGGACCGCCCGGGAAGCCAATTGCCACCGCAGCTGATGTGACACCGCAGCTGATCCGCACGCTCTGTGGCAGTGGGGACATCAAACAGGAGAGCTTCACCTCTGCTCTCGCTGTTTATTTGCCAGCCCAAGTACCTGTCAGTTCTCGTTGCAAATTTAGCTTTGTCACAATCTTTCGTGGGAGAATAAGTTTCTATTTAGCCCAGCGTTGGTTTAAGTAGCCAGTATTGTCAAAGCTTTTGGATTAATAGGGAGGTGAAAAGTGAAAAAATAAAGAAAAAAATTTACAAGTCAGGGCCTCAGAATTATGTTACTGGCCTAAAATTAAAAAGGTTTTTCTTTTGCTTGCTCTGCAATTTACCTGGTGCTCTTTCTGCTCTCCTCAAAAGACTATAAATACAAACAAACCACAGGCTCCTCTCCTCAAACCCAGGATCTACGCATCAAACCAAAGCCAAAGGACTCAATATTTCCAGCTGGCCAGGCTCTGCCTACAAAGGCCGTTGATTTTGAGCACGTCCCAACGACGGGCTTCCCACTCGCTGGCCCCCCACGAGATGGGCACTGCCACCCTATACCTGCCCAAAGCTCCCGCTCAAGCACAGAAGTATAATCGAGTATATAAATCAAAACAGAGATCCTAATTCAATGCAGACATAACCTACGGAGTCATTCCAGGTCCCCTTTTCTTTGTAATTGCTGAGGATTGGGTTAAAGAGGCAGCAGGCAGCGTGCAGGACGGGGGTCTCTGCCTCACACCCACCAGGGTCTGGTTTGGGGACAACACAGGCGCAGTTAAATCCTTACCTTGCAAGTTCCCTGCTTCTCCCCTGGAGAGACACCCACGACATCTCCTGCTGCTGCCCTCAGCCTAAAAGCATCCTTGTTTTTCCTCCTCTGTATTGTAGACACGGAGCAAGACTTGCAAATATCTCAGCAATTGGGAGAAAGTTAATGACACAGCAGGAGGATGCTGTTGGATTTGTCTCTTACGGTTTTAGTATTTGCTTTATTACATTGGTATGGGGGTAGCAGAGCTGCTACTGGGTAATTTAAATTTAATCATTTATTTTGACACTTTTAACTAGAATGCCAAAAATACCTGCAACTGAGAAGCAGCACTTTATTGTGCGCTGCCATAAATCTACATTACAAAAAATACTCTTTAGTCTACTTTGATTTATCTTCGAGTGAGAGCTATCCAGAATTGCATAACGAAACATAATACTGCTTACATTTAATACGGCATTTATCTATTACCTGGAAAAGGACCTAAAACTCATTATTATAATCTCTAAAAACGTTGAATTTTTAACTTCACAGCATTTTATAAGAGCTTGAGAAATATGAACTTAATCAGGGCAAGGCTAAGGTTCAGGACTCTACCATAAGGAATCTTTTAGATCTAAAATCCTTCTACGTGGTAGAAAATAAAATGTCGTTCTATTAAATGCAACCTATTCCTTAATACGGTCCATTATTTTGCTAGGTCTGTCTAAAATCCTTAAAGGGATAGTTGCAGTGGCCTTACTTTTTTAATCCTTGCACACTCAGCTGGGTATCTGCTGCTTCTTGCATAACCTTCCCAAAGCTCATCTCATTTTGGAAGTTAAACCCTGGCTAGAGGTTTCTTTAGTTCCTTAAACTCAAAGTGCCTCGCAAAAGGCTGGTGCTCTGAACTGCTGACAGCTGTTTCATCTTCCGTCTTTTAATTGCATAGACTACTTACAGACCTCAAAAGAGATAAAGCAAAGTAGCACCTGCCGGAGCAATTCCTACTACAACAGCTAACAAAAGCAGCCCACCACGACCATGGCGATTTCTGTCGTTTCCAGCGACTCCATCGCGTGTAGACCCCGGAGCACTGGGTGCACGCTGTCGTAGCTGCGTCGACTTCTAGCGTTGCAAGCAGAGGCAGGCAGGACAGAAAAATCCGACATTCAGCACATCCAGCCCACACATACTCAAGCATTTTAAATAAGTTAGGGTTGTCATAGCAGAGTCTATGTGGGGAGGGACAGCGAGAGAAGAGAACAATATTGGCAGTTCACTTTGGGTATTTACTCAAGGTCCATTTCTAGAAGGAACCTTGTCATGGAATTAGCCGCTACTGTATTTTACAATAAACTAATCCCTTTGGCACAGATCTTCAGCCTCCCTTATAGCAGATGACACAGGTTACTCTTCCACTTCTGCACTTACCGGGCTGACAGCGCTCGCTGGGTGTGTGCACTCCGACGTGGGACATCATGCCCAGCTTCTTCCCACATCTGTTTCTTGGGAAGGCTTCGTACAGCCACCCACCCTACGGCACGCACCCCTCTTCAAAATTAAGTCTCTTTATACCAGACTGTTCTCTAGTAGCTTAATCCCAAAGCACCTAAAGTGGTCTTGAAAAGCAATGTGTTTATATACACTAGGTGGTCTTCCGAATGCTTCATGAGTAAAAACAAACCAAAAAAAAAAAAAAAACCAAACCCCACACACATTACATGCAATCTGCAGAGCTACTTTCATAAAAATTGTCACAGTACAGTGGCTTTCCGTATTACAAAGGTCTTATGTAAGGAAGAAGCAGGATTTGTATTAATCTGGCAGTTTTACAGACACAGAAGAAAGCTAAATTGTTTGTGTTTCAGCGATAATCTTGTGTCAGTGAACTGGTTAACATATTAAGAAAAAGAAATCAGTAAATGAGAGTTTGTAACCTCCTGCCTGATCAGGACCTGGCTGTTAAGGATGCATCTGCTGGAGACACACAAGGAGAGAAGCACTGAACCAGCTCAGCATTTAAGCAGAGGAGCTCTCACCCCGCCGCAGGAAATTCAAGTGCTTCCAGCACTGGAAGGACCCGTTGACTTTACTCTGTGGGTTGCCTGCACTTACAAGCACTTTATCAAGTGACTCGCTTTATTCCCTCCCCCCTGTTTTAGTTTTAGTTATTAGAGCCATGCGATTTTTCTGAGTCCAGTGATGTAATCAGGACGCAATCAGCACTGAACGGAGGCGATGTGCCTACAGCGTGCATCACCCAGGAGGGCTTCAGCACGTGCTCAACTTGAGATGAGACAGGAGCACCGGGAAAGCCAGAGGCACGGACCAGAGACCCCGGGAGGCTGCAATTCCCTCCTAACTCAGAGGGGTCTTGGGGTGACCACCCTGCAACCCCCCTGCTACTGGGAACAGGGACACTCAGGGTTTTACACCCTCTCCCCTGCCACCCCAGGGTTATTCCCACCTTACAGCTGAAGCATCCTGATGTAAAATGAAAAGACCATTAACACTAACTGGGGAAGGGAGGGAGAACCCTGTATTTTTTTACTGCAGTTTGCAAGTTTGATAACCCCGAGGTCCCTGGAGCGTGCATCGGTGCGGTCCAACCAGCTGGGCACCTGTGCTCAGCAGCCCCTGGACGATGCGGTGAGCAGCACATGTGCTACTGAGACATCCGACATCTATCAAAAGCTTCCTGTCTACTTCAGTGGGCTTTAGTTAGGCACACATGGTGCTATAAGAAAATACAAAAACCCAGCCCCAAGGATCTTGAGATTTTACTAGATTTAAAGATTAAAAAAAAAAAAAAAACTTAAAAAGATAAAGCTGTATTTTAAGGAAGAACAGAAGAAGGAAGCAATGAACTAACAAATAATGATTGGTCTATTAAATACTGTTATCAGATTATGAAATGTTAATCCATGCTACAGTATCTTCAAAATCCCAGCTCTTTGAAATTCTGTCATGAATAGAAATTAACACAAATAAATCCAAACCCAGCAATCAACAGCTGAATTTCCTTCCTGGACTATTTAGAACTGAGTAATTAGGAGAGAGACACAACTTAGAGCAAATGGAGAAGGATCTCAAAATATCTGTCCCCATTAAGAGATTTTGTATTTGCATCCCAGAAACAAAATATATCAGGCCGCGTCCTTCGCTGGTATAACGTGACACTGTCTCATTGATTTCAATAAAGTACAACAGCTTAAAGACTCCAGGCCTTTTGGCATAATCCTTTCATTTAAACTCAGTAAATCAAAATAAACTCCACTGATTTCTGTGGAGTCACTGATCTGCCTTTGGGTAAGCTAGAGGAAAGCTGGGAATTCTCTTTCAGGGGGATTATCGCTGCCTCGTAATTCACAAGAAGTTATCCCCAGGATGGAGACTTTAGCATGATCCGCAGAGAACACAGACCTCTCCCACTCTCCAATTCTTCCTTTTCCAGGTGCACGTTGCCCCCACAACGGCGTGCTGCTGACCCTGGCATCCAGCAAACGCTTCCCTTGCTTTCCATGAAGCTCCATCTCCTCTGCCTTCACTGCCAGTTTCTTCCCCAGAGCACAGCCTCCTGAAGGAGTCAAATTTTGACATTTTTTTCTGGATCTGTGTTTCCCTAGATCCTTACCCATGATATATCACTGCTAATCAAGCTGCTGCCTGCCTCCTATGGCTCTTCTGAGAAGTTATTACCCTTCCCATTCATCACCAAGTCGAGTTAATTCAGGCAATCTTCCTGATCCATGGCCTTGCACACTCAATTGCGATATTTCATGTGATATGATATTTCTCTATAATAATAGTTTCACCCTTTGAAGATTCAGATAAAGGACACCAAGACATTTTCAGTAATTAGTGCTACAGAAAGATTCAACGCCCCTTCTCGGTAGCCAGGAAGAGAAAAGCTACTCCAGCAACACCATCTTTGACACACGGTGATTGAAGGAGCATGCGGAAGGGAAACAAATCAGAATTTCTATTTGGATTCTCTTTTTTCAAGTGGTTTGAACTTGAGCTATAAACATGTTGACTGTTTTGTTTTCCAGAAATATTGCCTGTGATGAAGGCACGGCTGGGAAGCCTCTGCAGGAATCTAATCCAGCTTTCTGTGCCGGCTGGGGAAGGTCAACTCACCCCATACATACTTTGATTTCTCCATGAGTAGGGTGGGGGAGTGAGGAGGGAGAGATGCTTTTTTTTTTTCCCCACTTAAAGAAAAAAAAAAAAAAGGCAGAATTCAAGCACTGTTGGTGCTCAAATCTTTTTAAAGCAACCAAAAATGTTTATGTTTTTCAGAAGGTATGTACTCTGCTCTAACATTTAGATTAAAATGCATTTAGGGGGACAAATAACTAATATTCAAGTGCATTTTAAAGAAGTTAATTGAAGGAAATGTAGACTTCTTGATCTGCCTAGGAAAAGAGATAGTCTCCAAATCCATTTACAGTGATGCAAAAATTTTCCACTACTAACAGTAATGCAGAACACTGAGGTTTTAAGTCTTACGGAAATTTGAACACACTACAAAACTGCATTTGGATAAAAACACAGAGATGTTTTCAAGAGCAGGTGACTTGAGAGTATGAGTTGCAGTCTTCTGATAAGTATGTACTCACCTGAATTTAAAAAAAATCAGAACAGATCCTTTAGCAAAAGTCAAGAAACATCTGAGTTTCTGAAAATCATACATCAAAATGAACCGCCTCTGATGGGATGCCTTCAGGAAACACTGTGATGCTCACCATTCCGCCCTAGCACCTTTGATCTTAAACACACATTGGAGACTATAGGGAATGAAGTTACACAGTCATTCTGAAAATTATGCACATGGGAATTAGAAGGAGAGGTCATATTTGGGCAAAAACTCAATTAACCACGGCAACAGGTAAGAGGAGAATAACTGGGAAGAATCAGAGATAAATTACATGCCCATTTATCCTGTTTCCTGCCCTCTGCCCACCCCCAGCATTTCCTCCATCCTCAAATATCATCAGTTTGCCTCTGCAGGGCTGGAGAAAGAGAGAGAGGCCACTGAAAACAGATTTATATCTGAGCTAACAAATAAAATAGAGTCTCTGGCATGCACTGGAACTGCAAGAACTTGCCGCAGCTCAACTATTTGCAGACACTGGCTCTGTTAAAAGAGTGATGCTGATGGAGGCAATGCAGGAAATCACCTCCCGGATCCCAGCACGAAGCATTACTTTTGTAAATTACAAAAGGACACAGTGGCTAATAGGATCAGGACCCGGAGTGCAATAGAAGAAGAGAAAGGACAAATGAGTGATGTCTAATATAAAGTGCAGTTTTGTTTGCTCTTCACCACCTGAAGGCAGCTAGCTACTTCACAATATTGCCTGCATTTATAAGGTCACAAGGTTCCCTCCTAACACGGTTACAAGAGTGCAATCGCCATTAATTTCAATAGAAGTTTCAAACATGCAGCAGCAGCAAAATAAGGTCTTAAAATTCCACCTGTCCTGCAAGATATTTATTGTTCTAGAGGGTGAAATCCACTGCAACACGCAGTTATTGCTAAAAGCCAAGACGCAAAAAAGAGATTCTGCTTTATCTAGCAAAATAGGTAGAAATCTAGGCTTTCCTATAGTACTGAATATGGGGTTTAAAGGCGGCGAGTATTACACAGCATTGAAATGAACTCACACAGCTTAAAAATCACATTTTCTTTAGAATGCATTTTCCATCACTCCCTCTGGACAGGTCTCCAGAACAGCTTTCCTCCCAGTGTCATTGTCCGGGTGTAGAGTCCACCTGGCACTGCCCTAATGATGCCAAAATACCCAGTTAAAAAGATTTGGATTAACTGGTCTACAGCTCTTGCACAATGCTCTATTTAACTGGAAACTATGACATCAGGAAGATTTAATGCAACAGTTTTTGTCCTAATACCAAGCAGTACTTCTGACAACTTGGAAGCTCCAGACGCACAGCCAGAGCCTCCCTCTCCATTTGCACAGCAAAATGCAAAATAAATGTTTTGGGCTTCTGACTTCTGTACCGTGTAAGTAATTAAGTACTGTGCTCTTAAAACTGGACTGGGAAATATGGTTCAGAAGCAAGCTAGGTCATAGTGCACTAACTCTGAAGTGTTATTTGGACCTATTAATATATTTTACAGCTTTTAGTTACTGTTTCAGAAAGAATGAGTTTGTTACTGTAAACTGTACAATCTGTTACTTTCCATCCCACACCAGCACTAATTTGCTTTTTTTAGGTAGTTTGCATAAAACTCCAAAACATCAAGCATTTGCTTGAGATACACTGCTAGGGAGGAGAACGAGCAGGTACCGACGCAACTGTTACCTCCAAATTTGTACCTTGTCACTGGGGTACTCACAACTGCTGCGTGTCCTTCCTACAGCTGCCAACATCAGACACAAGAATTAAAAATGCCTTTGTGCTTTAAATCAAAAAGAGCACTTAAACCAAACCAAGTGTCTGATGTTTTATTGCAACGAACCATTTCTTTCTTTGAAGTGTTGGTACGTGTTCCTGGGAGCAGACAGGAGAGAAGGGAGAAGGAAAGGGGAGGCTGAAAGTGTTGTTATTTTGTCAGAGCTCAGTGATACCCCACAGGTGAATGGGTGTCTGCTTTCCAGTCACCCGACATCAAAGGGATCCAGCAGCACAAATCACAGCACGGAGCACAGCACCAACAGCACTGGCACGCACACAAGGAGAAGCTGTGGATGTCATCTTCATTTTCCTGCTCTGAAGCACCCCAGAAGCACTCTTGCTGGTAAAAGGTGCTGGTAAAAACCAGTAATAGCAAAAAGCCTTTTTGTCCTGCTGAGGAAGGTCTGTGGACCACCTTACTCCAACTTCTCAGATGCTTAGCAACCCTTAAAAACCAGACATGGCTACATACGATCTCATGATGCAGCTGCATCAAACAAAAATAAAGAAAAAGTAGATTGAATGCATCTACCACTAATTAAAAGCTAGCTAAGCCACAACTACATACAGTCAAATACCAAGATACCACCTGCAGCACTGAAACTGGAGCTGCTGTCGGAGGTGACACCCCAGGAAGGTGGATTTGGGCACCTCCACTTCAGAGGAGGAGAGAAAGGCGGCTGCTATGTGCCATCTGCACAGCCACGACCCAGAACAACTGCAGCATTCAATCTTCTCTGAGTGCAGCTACTACTAACACTACTCTGATATTTAAGATCAGGGTAACATTCAAAAACACCACTCAACCAGCATTTTTCCCCAGAAAATTCACTTACTTTCTTTTACTATTTTCTTTCTTTTCCCCACGAAACAGCGTTGCAGTGAAAAACACAGCTAACTTAACCACAAGATATACAACAGTGCATTTAATTGGCGACAAAAGAGGAGAAATGAGTTTATTTCCTGCCACATCTCCAAATGGGTTTGCACTCAGAGACTGCAGTGAGCAATAACAGTAATGGAATAAACCACCTCCGTGGCAGGTTAACTTTATCCGTATTAAGGGTTTCATCTACCAGCTGTGGCTTTATTGGTACAACGTCCAAGTACAACCCAAGCCCATCTACCCACCTACGCTGCCATCGGAGAAGGACAGCAGTGGTACGCATAACAGATCTTGCTTTAACCTCCCAGCCCAAGTACCAATTACAATGATGTTGAGGCTGCACAAACCTCAGCATGGTTAAATGTGTACATGTGCACTGGGAAGCCCTGGGAGGGCTGGTGGTCCTGAACCCCAGGCTCCCACCGCTGCAGCATCCTTGGCAGTCAAGGATGTGGCTGTGGAGATCCAGCTTAACTCGAGGCAATCGTGTCCTCAGCTGAAGCATCACGCTGTGTTATTCAGCAGTGACAGTAGGTAAATCCATTGACACGCCCCAAATCAATAGATTTACTACTGCCAGTTATGACTAACACAGCTGAATCAATCTGAGATACTGTATTTGGGAATCAGATGGGATATCTCCATGCAGAGGGTCATACAAATAGCAGCTGCGCTGCTGTTTTTTCCCGGCTTACTCCCCACTAAAGTCATTGGGGAAAATTTCCAGCCATCAATACTGAAGTTTAAAACAGGGCCAGCTGGAACTGGGACGAGGCAGTGCACTGGGAAAACCCAACCCGGCCAAATCAAACCCCAGACGAAGGGTTTGTTATTGCCAGTGGGGCATTACAAAGGCTGTCAAAGACAATGAAAATACCAAATTCAAATAGACTGCCTGTTTCCCTATACACATGAAAATCACTCCAGTTCCATTATTAATGCACTTGGGCTCATTTGTCACAAAAATGAGTTCAAAACCAAGAAAACCTCTAGCATTTTTATGATAATGCTGGTAAATCTGTGGGATGGAAGATTAGACTGCACACTGTGCTTCTTCCCAGAAAATCCCTCCCCACCATTTTAGATTATTTTAAATCAAAATGAGGAGAAAAATGAGCTGTTTAAAGCATCAGTAAACAAACAAAGGCCTCTCACTAGTAGGCCTTTATCCTCAGTTTATGCCACTTTTATATTTTGTTTTATATGAAAATGTAGTGCCTTTAGCCGCCCACCTCCGCTACTGCTGCTTTTAACAGTTTTACCCATTCAGACAATCATTTATTTACTATTTCCATTTTTGTTTTCACTTCGAGATGAATGTATTCTTTTATCAGTTATTTATTTAGGATTTCAGCAAATTGATTTTTCCCTTATATGAGCACTGCACAGCTAAAACATTCAAACAGATGAATCCCATTCTGCTCATTTGTTTTTCTCTCCCCACTCATCTGAGTTCCCTAATTCTCCCTCTGCACTCAGCAGCTCTTCTGCAGCACCTCCCGATGCACCGGGGCGTGCACAGTGCCCCGTGCCATGCAATGCCAATGCAGTCGTTTAGGTGCTATTTTAATAGCAGTAAGTTGTAGTAATAGAGAAGGTGGATGAACTTAAGCCTGCACATAACGGTGCCAATATTATGACCCTATCAGCCCTGGGGTGCCCAGAGCATTCAAACAGCCCCACATAGCCCATGTCCCCAGCAGGATGCCCAGTCCAGGTCTTCCACCTTGGTTTGAACCTACCCCAGAAGCTGAAAGGGATTCTTCCCCAACCCCACAAAGTCTGCTCTTTATCAGCCCACAGGAAAATAACAAAGTGCTATTTTGCAGCCTTTTCCCCTAGCCATTGCAAATGCAAACACATATGTGCTCATCTCTATTTTCATCTCCCCAAGCCTGGCACGTACTCAAGAGATCATGAGAAGAGAGACTTGCATGGCATGCTGGAGGGGAAAAAAATAAGTGCATTAAGGAAACGGTGTAATAAATCCACACCTGTCAGGGAAAGGTGCCCACAGAAACAAACCGCACATGAGCAGACTGTTTCAGTCAGTCTTTCAAAACTCACCCCAAAGTGATAGAAAATGAGACGGAGATAGGCAAATTACAAAGGAAAAAGTAGAATGCGAATGTCCCAACACAGTCCTTCACCCAAATTCTCCTACTTATTTTCTCTACAGCTTCAGAAGAGCTTGAGGAAAGGGCTGCTGCTTTCTTTTCCTTTTATCAGCTCCTACATAGGGTCAAGCAGAGAAGTTTCCATGACTCACAGTCTGTATGGACTCGCTGAACACAGCAGAGACCTGATGGAAGCTGTTGGGAGCCCAAGCCAAAGCAATTCTTTTCAAACTTATATTTTATCATCACCAAGTTGAAAACCACAACCGAACCTGCATGGCATGCACGCTGCACCGAGCAGAGGTGGCCTTCACCTTGCTCACCTCTCTGCCACGACACAGGGTGTAAATGAATGCCCATCCCTTGGTCGAAGCACCACGTCCTCCGCAGCACTCAGCGCCCAGGAAGCCAACAGCATGTAATGCGCTCAGCAATACTGTTAACTCATTGTAAAAATCCCCTTCGTAATTTTCCCCATTGAAGAGCTTAAGTCTCTTCGTTCTGTTTTAATGGAGTAATTTATCACCCGATTCCTTTTAAAAGTAACTAATATAGATAGATTAGATAGTAAGACATGATACATAAAGAATAATAGTCCATTATTAATAAGTTTCCAATATATTATAATTTTGTGTGATTGATTAGAAAGTCCGTTGTTTTACTCTAACATCTTTTTAAAGACTTCTCAATATCAGTTCAAGATTAAAAAGTTAAAGGAAGCTTAATCATCAGTTCTAAATGTAACTTGGAAGAGTATTGGATTCGGGAGCACTTGAAATTGTCATCTGGCTTCTTGAACATCAAAGGGGAAGCGTTTTATTCACCCCCCCATTTCAGTATTGCTGCATCCCAATTGTTTATTCAATGCAAAAGTCCTTCCCAAAGAACAGAAGAAAGAATCAGTTTATGAGTTAAACGATTAGGACGGACCCAGCTGCTTGTGAAATTACAATTTCTTCATTACTCTCTAATGAGCAGCATCTCTCCATTCTCCATTAAGTTCAGCAGAGACACACTCTTACAGATGGCCAAGAATCTAGTTTATAGATTGTCATGGTTTAACCCCAGCCAGCAACTCAGCACCACGCAGCCGCTCACTCGCTCTCCCCTCACCCAGTGGGATGGGGAGAGAATTGGGGGGGGCGGGGGGGACACATGACGTAAAACTTGTGGGTTAAGAACAGTTTAATAGAACAGAAAGGAGGAAACTAATAATGATAGTAATAGCAATAATAAAATGACAATAATAAAAGGATTGGAATATCCAAAACAAGTGATGCACAATGCAATTGCTCACCACTCGCCGACCGATGCCCAGTTAGTTTCTGAGCAGCGATCCACCTCTCCTGGCCAACTCCCCCCAGTTTATATACTGGGCATGACGTCCCATGGTACGGAATACCCCTTTGGCCAGTTTGGGTCAGCTGTCCTGGCTCTGTCCCCTCCCAACTCCTTGTGCCCCTCCAGCCTTCTTGCTGGCTGGGCAGGAGAAGCTGAAAAATTCTTGACTCAGTATAAACATTACTTAGCAACGACTGAAACCATCAGTGTGTTATCAACATTCTTCTCATACTGAACCCAAAACATAACACTGTACCAATTACTAGAAAGAAAACAAACTCCATCCCAGCCAAAACCAGGACATAGATATTTCTAAAGCAATCATTCGATCAGGATCTCAGTAGCATTCCTTCCCCAGCACAGAAAGACCTGTGCACCAGTGAACCAAAGACATGAAACATGGAAAAAATTACGAGTTTAGAAAAGAAAAAAGAAGGGGGGTAAAACTCTAATATATTCATTTGCACCAAAATACAGTCACCTTGTCAACAACACAGCTACAGTCCAGAGCCACAGTTTTCCAGGGTTTTACAGAAAGTTATGTATTTATTATACTGCAATAAGTCAGTTAACCTCTGTGACATGTCAGCCCAGATATTCAGCACATGCTGCACATCTATGTGAAGAACCTCGCAGCAATTTCTGCTTCCAGACACAGAAATTATGAATAAATTCAGCCTCCGTGTAGTTCTAATGACCTTGATTAAACCTGAAGGAAATTGGCTCTCCAGTGAAACTAAACATTTATTACAAGAAATACTTTTTAACCTCTATTCTAATTCAGGCACTTCTATATTTCAGCCTGAAAACCATCTCCAGTCTCTTTCGTGAATGATAATTCAGCGGGATAACACTGCAAAAACAATCCTGCACCTGGGTGCGATTATCTCTCCAAAAAGAACATTTTCAACCAACAACTTGCAATAAAAATCTAAGCTGTAAATCATAGAGAAGTCAGTAGTTTAAGGTCAGAAACTTTGGATAAATGAGTTTATATGATAAGTAGCAGCAGTCTGACTGCAGACACCTCCTGCCCTCTCCAATGTGGGACCCCGTTGCACCAAGCTGCACGTCTCCCGGGCTGCCGAGGGGCCAAGGATGGTCTCCAGACAAAATGTCAACGAGCAAATCACTTGGTTGTCTTCCCTCCTCTGCCGGGGCAAGGAATCGATCTTCCTGAGGGCTTGGTACCTGCACACACACACAGACACACCACCCAGGGCAACGGCAGAAAATGAGTTCGCGTTTCAAACGATGAAATTAATACACTGGCAATAGAATATGCAATTTCCCTGTTTATTGCCTTTCAAGTCAATCCCATCACCAGAGGTTGTCATTTTAACAACAGGGAGAAAATTAATTTGACGGAATTTTAAAGCGGCCCTGTTAAGTCACAGGGACCTCTCGGCTCCGCTGCTGTACCCCAGAAAAGGATGAGCCTTTTCCTTTTCCGTCCTTTTCCATCCTCTTTCTGGCTGCAGGGCCTTTCCCTGGACACTCAGGAAACAGGGACTAAGTGGAGCTGAGGCAAAAGTAGGCTTTCAGTCAGGAAAACCCAAAGTGCTTGGGGAAAAAAAAAAATATATATATTTATTGTTCATCCTCATGATAATCTACCAGATTTCTCTTCTGTCAAAGAACAAACAAAAATGTTGTTTGCAGTCAGCAGAATGTCTCTTTTAGTTCCTCTGATTTAAAAGAAAAATCTATACACTGACTAACTTTACTCACAAATCATACTTTTGGAGCCAGAGAGAAACACTTTGTTTTGAAAATGTCAAAATGAGATATATCTTATTATAATGAGACATATATTATAAATGATTTATTTAATATTTCAATACCCCCCGCTTTGGCATTAGTTCATAATTTCATCCAAGACTAACTTCTCTCTGGAACAGCCTACCAGAGATCTATACAACCCCTCTGCACACATAGATCAGCATCACATCACCTCTTTCAATATTAACACCCGTTTCAATCAACTCAAAAATGTGCTCATTAGCAACAAACAAATCCAAGCCATTGCTCAGCTGCTACAGAGGCTCCGTGTCCGCCTGCGGTGCCCATCCCGAGCACCCACCGGCAGCTGTTAGAAGAAGGGCACAGCTGGACAAGAGCGCCGTGTCTCAAATCGATGGCTACATAAAGAAGTGCCCTTTCTTTTCTGATAAGGGCACGGATTACAGTTCCACCATTATAATCAACAAGGAGAAAAGAAAAAGAGCATTTGGACAACAAACGCCTGCTGAGGAACAGGATGGGCTTAATCAATAGCCAAGCACAAAATTATCTCAGCAGATTTCAGCTCATTTCCATAGAAAATGCAGATTCTGCAAAAACCAAATAAATAAATAAAGCAAGCTTCTCTTTGCCAGCTCGGTAGGGAGAGGGCTCCGGAGCACCCAGTCTGCTCCCCCAGCACGGGCAGGATCTGCTCAATGCTGCTCGGGCTCGCAATCTAACATCAAAGCTGCTGTGCAAAAAACAACCCAAAAAAACCCCCAAAAACCAACAACCCACACCACCAAACAAAACAAAAACCAGAGATGAAAGCTTCATTCTGAAGAAAACATCCTGCAACCTTTCTGGCCTGAATTGAGCAGATTACATCTGGGCTTTATTCTGCTCTCAGTCACACGCGTGGCAATTCAGAGCAATTTGGCCAAGTCATTAGCCATATGCTAAGCAGGGCTTCTCCTCCTGCTGCCTTCTTTCAAGTTGTCTTGATAGACACTGCTTCAGTCCTGTTTATGACTTTTTTCTCCTTTTTCTAAACCACTGTAGCTTCTGTTTTAACGTCATTTCCCCCTACATGCAAGACAATCCTGTTCAACATTTAATGCTATTTCGCTACATCTAAACCAGAAAACACAAGTGTTTCACAAACTCTGTGTGATCGTTGTTGATAACAAAGATGAGGGAATTTTTCTAGAAACAACCAGGAAATGGAAACGCATTATTCGGGATGAGGAATTTCCTGACCTGACTCCATTCTCTGTACACAAAGCATTGGTAGCAACCATGAGCAGCAGCGATGCCCATCCTTTGCTTGCTGCAGTTGCAAACACCACCCCAGCCCAGCTGCAAGTGTTGGGTCCTGGATCTAACTTCAGTTGGACCTCAGGCTTCTCCTCCTTCCTATCTGGGTCCTATTCAGGGAGCAAAACCCGTATGTATCCACGTTCAGAGCAGAAAACTCCATCTTGAGCAAAACTTGAGATGCAGGGCAGTATTTTTCCTGCTGGTGATCATGTTCAACGTGCATTTGTATCAGCCTATTTCTCTTCATTACAAAAACAATAAAAAACAAACACTGACAGAGCTAAGAGCAGGGGGTTGCAGTTCCCTATCAAAAGTTGAGCTTGGCCATAATGCTATTCATATGAAATCTGATATAAAACCTCCCGGGTGTCATGATGTTCTTTATATTACAGTAAGTTCAATACATTAAGGATGCAGAAAAATCTCATTTGGGACTGCGAAACAGCCAAGAGTCCTTGCAGATTCCCCAGGAGCCGACAGAACAGCAAATCACAGCAGCTCTCCCAAGCGGTGCAGAAGTAAAATAATCCCATGTACCAGCACCAGCATCCATCTGAGGCAGCACAGAGTGCTTTACAAACTTTAATAAATGTAAACCTTACAAATCTCTCTTGTTTTTCAGATGGTTTATCGTTACCATTCCTCGCAGAGGAGAAGCGAGGCGCAGAGGTCTGCGGCGTTGCACAGCTGGACGGAGCATCACCCCGTTCCAGCCACACCACGCTCCGCGGGGATCCGGCAGCACAGCCAGGGTGAGCAGACACGGACCGGTGCAGAGCTCCTGCGACACCCGCGCTAGCTCCACATATCTTTCATCCCTGCAGGGCCAGCAAGATCCCTAACACAGACAGCACATAGTCCAACGATCTCTTTGCAGAGCAGCTTAAGACCACAGCAACAACCCCACCCGGGGATCCTCTTGATTAACACCAGCACAGCAAGTGTGAGGACACACAGCCTCTGTTACCACAAACCTAAACAAAGAAATGTGCAGAACTCCACGTGCAGCTTGTTAATATTTCATTATCTGTACACAGCAGGCTTGTAAATAACTTTCTGCAGTGCACAAGAGCCTGAGCTGCCTCCTTGCTGCCAGCCAGCAGCATCTGTCCTTGTCCCCTGCACCCACGTTCCAGAGAAAGCGGGGTAAGGACCCCTTCGCCCCGTTATTCATGCTGCGGAGATGCTCAACAGCACTACGCTCACAATAGCTCTGGTGTTCTGGATTTGTCCATCTCAGCAAGAATTAGGGAGCCCAGGCAAGAGGCTTACTGACAGAACAAAAAACCCAGGACCAGCTGAGCCAAGTGCCTGCCACAAGATTCCTTAAATCACCTGGCTTTTCTGAGGCTTTACATGCCAGTCAAATGCCAGCCATCTCCCCTCCTCATTCCATCCACAAGCAGAGAAGCTGCGTCTGCCTCCCCGCGGCTCTCCCTGTACCAGTGAGCACCAGTGCTTGGCCTCTCGCCGCTGCTGGGGAGGGGGTCCCCCCTCCAGGGAGCCCCAGCGACTGCTAGGGCAGTGCATGGCTGCCAGAGATTCCTTCAGCTAGAACAAGTGTTTCCTTAATTTCTTTGCAATAGACAATACCTCTGGGCAGGGGGAGACCCTGGGAAGGGGGTCACCCAGGGAAGAGCCCCAGCACACCCCAGCAGGAAGGAGTCGCCCCTTAATGGGCTCAGCACGCAGTGTCGGCACAGACCCCAGCATCCTCCTCCTCCTCCGCAGCCCACCGAGCCAGATAGCTGTTAGATCTGCTTTCAGCTTGGCACAGAGAAGGCAGAACACCTCTCTAAGGAGATGTCATGAAATCCCTGGATGCTGTTATCATTTTGTTTTAGAATACCAGGACAAGATTTATTTCTTATTCCACTCCAGCAGCAAAGACAGCGTGTGTCTCTTTTGCACATTTAGCTAGCCTGGGCCCATTGCACCAGTTATCACCAGTTATACCCCATCAGGAATATGCGCTGTATCAGGAAGTTTGCGTGGCATCAACGTCGTCAAATTCACATGCCACACGACACAGACCGCATTTGATACACAGATGGGGAAAGAGGGGGATTTACTATCAGTCCAGAAGACTCCTGCCTCAAAAGAAAATTCTGCCTATTTTCCACTGTTTCCATCCTCAGACAGTGCTGAAGAAATGGATTAGCCGTTCACCAAGGACTCAAAGGCCAATGAAACCTGGCTCTCGCAGGCAGCGGATGCCACCGCCAACCGTTGTCCATTAAGAATGCTTTGCCTCTGTTTGCCAGACATTCAAAGGCAAGGAGAGCTGTCAAAAGCATCCCAGCTGAGCACAACTACCATCATTATCTACAAGGAGACACAGAGGAGGGAAAAAGCTTCTTTGGTTTCTTTGAAGCTTATTTATTCCAATGGAAATGTTATCAGGGAGGACAAATTTTCGAGCCAGCAAGAGCGGCTCCTTCCCTCCCCTTTCACCCCCCACACTGAGCTCTTCTCTGGACTATAAAATACTAAGACTCAGAGCAAGATCTTAAACCCCAGCATGCCGCAGCCCAAGCAACAGGCTATCTCTGCCTCAAATTCAACCTGCTCTGTTTTTATGTGCTCCAAAGAGAAAATGACATTAACACCCCAGTGCTCAGCGTCGCTGGGACAGGAGGGCCACGCTGTGAGCACAGGGCAGGTTCCTATTATTTCATGTTCCTATCAAAGTTTTTGTTCCTGTCAGCATAGACTGAAAACCAGACTGAGAAGTTGAAGCTTTTCCATTTGCTCCAGCATTGCTCTATACATGCACTGAATAAAATGTTTGGGAGGCAGCCCCGGCTTCAAAGGGGAACTGCATTTGGGACCCAGCCTAGGAGGAGTATGGGTGCACCCCATGGGCCAGGGCGAGTCAGGGTGGGTTCAGCACATTTAACTCACAAGGGCCAAAAAACCAACCGCTAACAAGGGATACAACTGCACGTCACCTGATTTCTGGTCCTTGCACCCATTGCATTGCATGAGCTGCATAAGAAACTGAGATAAGCAGAGAGCTGTGCTATGTGCAAGTCCTTCCCACCATGGCCAGGTCTGAGACAGTCCCCCAGCACCCCTCCAGGAGGATCTGACCACCCAGCACCCACTGCAGGACACACAACATGTCCTCTCTGCAGGATTCCCATGGCTCCTGCTTCCCTCCTTCAATCTCATCCCAAAGCCATCTTCCCAAAACACAGTGCTTTACAGCAGCTGCTTTCGAAGGCGCTGCTTAGGTCTTCCCTTCGCTCTGCCACGAGATGCTTCATCCCAAGCAGAGGCAGCGCAGGGAACGGAGAGGAATTATCCCGGGGACAACGGTGGCTGTGCGGGCTGGGACAGCTGCGGGCAAGGCTGCCGAGGCCAGGGTCTGCCTTCACCAGCTCCCACTTTTTGGGGACAGGAGACAAACAGGAGCAGACAAACAAAAGAAAACAAAGATACTGTCTACCCTCTGAGCGTGCAACAGTAATAACACCGATGGGCACTCTCTGCCCAAGAGTTAGTCACCAGAGGTATAACACGCAATCAATGAGCTACTTATTTAACCAGAATAACTCCATTTGTGAATTATGCTGTATTCCGAGCTTATCGGGATACGTTCTCAGGGGGGCGAAAGCGTTTGCAGTTGCACACCTTGCCGACGTGCTGTACGGGTGACAGTCGCTCAGACTGCAGCTCCGTGGCTCGGCCCTGTCGGCTCCCCTGCCCAAACCTCCCTTCCTCCGGCGGAGCTCAGTTTGCATCCCCCGAGCGCTAACGGCAAGGGGCATTGGCACAGCCTCTTGTCAGGCACTGCCAGAGCAGCGTCTTTGCTCCCAGATGTTTGCTTACTGCTCAAGGTGAGCTGCTCGCCAAGGCATCCCCATCGCTCCTCTTCATCGGAGGAAGCCAGAGTAGGGGAGGATCAACTGCAGATGCAGTACATCCAGAGAATCCCTGTCAAACCACTGAAGATGCCTCTGCCAGATGTTCACGTGCCAGAAGGAATAGACTTTTCTCATGCAACTCCAAATTGGAAAGGGGGGAAGTAAAGGCAGAGAGTTTTGTTATGCCCCACTAACCCTGATCCAGGTGGGACAGCTCAGAGCTGCAGTCTCACCATGTTTTGTTGGGCATCTCTGTGTACTGACACACATTCACAGTGCCGAAGGAAGAGGCCAGCACATGCTGAATGAGGAAAAGCTTCAAGGTAAACAATTGGTGCTAAAAAAGAAGGAAAGGGTGTACTGGCCATGATACCCACATAGCTGCACATCCCCTGCCTCCCCATCCTCTCTCTCTGCTACCCAGTAATTCACTAAGCTTGTGGGGACCAAATATTTGTCCAGCTCTGCATCTCTCCCAAGGCAGGTCGAGAGTGGTCAGTGGATTCAAGGGTTATTAGAGATAAGGGAGGAAACAAGAGAAATTGCATAAACCTCACTTGTTTTAGAAAGCCCTTTAAAAATTGTAGTACCACATACAACACCACATCTCTACCATCATCACGCCCACAGATTCCTTGAATACTGTGAATTACTATTAAATACTGCAAAACCCACCCCTGGGATCCTGTGGAGCAGCAGCACACAGCTAGTAGCACAATCCTGGATTTCACTTACAAAATTCCTACAAGGTTTTGGGTTCTCAGAGAAACAGATTGAATACATGTAAGAACATCCCAGCTATTTCTGAGCTGCAGATTGATTATATCTGATATATTCAGGGTTATAACACATCAGCTAGTCAAACTGACTATGGTAATGGACGTCTCTTTAGATATTGATTTCCAGCCCCATTTTGCGCAGGTCAATTAAGGTGCTGTGGGCACCCCACCAGGGCTGCTTACCATGCTCCGATGGAGTTGTTTTCCTGGAGAAGACCCATGCCTGTAAAACTGAAACCATCTGTAGCAATACACCCACCCTGGACAAATAGAAAAAAGTCACAGAGAAACATGGACAATTCTCACTGTGTTCCAAAATGCAAAAGCTTGTATTTTACCTGTTATTCAATTAATTTCAAATTTTTTATCATGCTGAAATACTAGCTTTGTTCCACTTATATATGCTTAATGTATTATAATATGTTTTCAAGTAATTGAAATAACATATTTTATCATATTAAAACTTCAGAATCATAGGAAGGCAATAATTCAGTCTTATTGAAATAATAAAAAAGTTAAGAAAAGTATGTGAATTATTCACTAGTAATTTTCTTTCTTCACATATTTTTATCTTTTCATTCCAATTCTAGGTGAAAAGCCTTGAAACGACAGAATTTCCCACCAAAAGAAAATTTTAGGTTCTGACTGGTTCCAGTCCTTGACAGAAAATTCGTCTTGTGCTAATTTATAGGACAGGAAAATAATAGAAACTGGCTGCAAGTGATTATTTACATTTATGAGACTTTTTGGGTGCTCAGTGCAAGTTCAAAGCATTCATTTGTTCAGCAGTTTAACACTGCTGTGGAGCAGGGGGGTGCTGTCAGACCGGCAACACAGGAGGGGATACAAAAACCATCCCTTTTTACCCAATGCTTGTCACCGAAATGGCCTTTATCAAATCATCCACCACTTCCACAGACTGAGCAATGCCCTTAGCAAACGCAGAAAAGCCATGAAGGGCCAGGAGTAGAAATCAGAACTAAAGCACAGAAGAACTCCATCCCTAAGTCAGGAACTCATCAAAAATTAATTAGACTGTATGAAAGCTACCCCAATGGCACAAACGGAGCCCTTGCACCCACTGGCAGCAACCCCAGGTGGGGAAGGGAGATGCACCCCTCATTTAAACCCAGTCCCAAAAATAGGCAGGACCCTGCTGCCAGCCTGAGCCCCACAGAGACACCAGCTCTCCCCAGTGCTCACCAGCTGCCCGGTACTCCGGCACCCAGGAAAGCAGGTCCTGGTGTTGAATACCTGAACATCACTTGGGGTTCTTGTCCAAAATTAATTTGCCTCAATGCTTTAATGTGTGTGTTTTATGAGTCAGCTTGGAGAAATGCTACGTGTTTGCACTTATGTACTTTCCTTTGGCATAAAAATACTCCACTTTTCAGTCACTCGACCATGTCTGCCCTGCTAAAACATTTTGCAGCTGAAATGCCTTTTACTCAGGCTTTTACATTAGTCATTAATGAGGACCTTCTCACATCAGGTGGTTTTGTTTATTTTGGTGTTAAAAACCCACACTTTGCCATGGGGGAACAATTTCTGCAGCACAAATCAAAGTAGAAGCTTCTGAATTGTACCTTTCTTACTAAAAAAGAGATTTAGAATTAATGATAAAACATAATTCAGACAATTGTTGCTACATTCATTAACAGGATTACAAGTCCCAACCCAGTGGTACAAGGCAGCAAAGGGACCCACATGGGAATGGTGGCAGAGAACAGAGCTGAGGGAAAAAAAAGCATTTCCAACACAGGGAGGACTGAAAGGAAAATTCAGTATTCCTTCTGCATTCTGCATCCTTCTTCTGAAGCATACCCGTTATCTCATGGCCATAGGGTTCCCTGCCACAGACATCACCTCCAACAAGATTTGAGGAGTGATGACCCACCTTGAAAGCCTGGCTATGGAAAGCAGTGCTGCACACTTACTTGCCTTTCTCCCATCCTCAGAATTATAGTCAAAGTCCAGAAAAAAACATCAAGAGGCTATAAAGCTTTATACAAAATGAGTCACCTGAGGGATTTTACATAACATTATCTAGCAAACGGAAGCAAAACTGAGAAATGCCTTTTGTCTGGTCCCATTACCTATTGCAAGGGAATCAATCCTCTCCAGAAACAAGTCAATAAAGGTCCAACTTTGCCAGGACTGGGACAACCAAGATGTCATCCTAGCAGGTCCCAAGGAAAGATCTGCATCAGAAAACTGCCACCCCCTCACTTACTGAGCCATTTTAGATTTCTCTTTTTTTTTTGCCTTTATCAACAAAGGAGACTCATCTGGAAGCAAGGCACATACCCAGGAACACCCATGACAGGTTAGCTCAGCAGCAAAACAAATAAGCTGTAAAGCGAATGCATTAATGACCTAATGCATTACTAAGCTTGCTGTGTAATAATGCCGTGTATAAATAACAGACTGCAAAGATCATTAAAGCCAATCAAAAGTATAGATTAGCCCATAAAATCTCTTTAATGTCTCCAATATTCTGATACATGGAAAGAGCAACCCCAGTCAGCAAGCAGATGCAGGCGCTCAGCAGCAACGTTGGGCTTTCAGCATCTCCACCTTAGAGGTTTGCTTCCACCGCTTGTGGTACCAGTACAGTTTTTCACATGGCAGTCCTCCACAAGGAGAGGTGTAACTGCCAATTGCAGCCGTATTTCTGCCGTAGGCTCCCAAAAAGGCCAGATCCAGCACAGCTGCTCTGCCAGTCCCAGTCTCAGCACCTCGGTCCCATTTTGTGACCCCACCAGCACAGCCTGGCACCACCGTGGGGACTTTGCCCACCCCCTCCCAGCGTGTTTATGGGGCGGACAATGGTCACGGACACACCACGCTCTCCAGCATTTCCAAGTCACTTGGATACAGAAGCAAAGTTCTCATGCTAAAGCATCTCGTTAGTAAAAATCTTTATCAGCTGGGGGAAAACAGCTGCTTCTCATGTTCTCCACAACAGACAGCCAAGGGACTCCACATTCCAAAACATCTATTCCTCCTTAACCAACCGAGATCACATATGCTCAGTTTCTGCTCTACATAGAAGCACTTCACATTTATCTACCATGTCTGATATTTCTATTTACAATATTTCCTAATTAAATTTTATTTACTTAAGTTTACCTACAAAAATATAATTACATTTTTGCTTTAACTGGATGCATTTACAACACCAACACGGCATTACACATGCAAGAAAGATAGATGGGAGAACAGGTGAGGAATAACTCACCTACATCAGTGTTTTGCAAATCATCTCCTACATCCACAAAGCCTGCTAATATTAACAGATGGCATATAGTTCCTGCTGAAAGACAGACACCAGATCCTGACCTGAAGGGCATGTTTGTGGTCTGACTTCCCATTTCACAGCAGAGCAATCTTTAGAGCCCAGCAAACTGTATTCTGTGCTCATATATTCTCTAGATGAAGAACAGGGTCAACTTGTCTACCATCTTTTAAGAGAGATGTGCTAGCAAGGAGGCTAAAATGAGAATCTTCCAGGAAAGACTTCACGTTTTACCTTGCAGAAGATCAGACAATTTAAGTTGTGTTGTATATGTTAATAAAAGCAATTCCTTAAGTTGCTGTTTAGTATAAGTAGTGTCTGGTACAGCAAGTAAATTCAGCAATTAATATTAGCCATTAGCTTACTGCAACAATTTTTCTTAAAGAATTTTTTTTTTTTTTAAGAACCACAACTTGTGCTGAAAGCACATTTACATTTTATTACCCCTAAATGCTTAACTACCATAGCTATTTATTAATCAAGCATTAGTTATCTACTACTGCTACTCTAAACCTCACAATTTATATGCAATTCTCTCTTGCCACTGAGTATTGCTCCTTCTTAAGCAGTAACATAGGAAGAAAAGGATCAAAATAAGGAAAACAGGTTTAATTCATGGTGTCTTATAAGCCAGTTTATTGTTCCAGCCAAGCTCATTAAATGCTGCATAAAGCTATAAAGTTTATAGGTCGTCTTTAAAAGTGAAATTGGGGGACAAAAATCTTAGCATGTTCATTTGGCCAGTCTTCCAAACTGCAAATCTCTGCCGGACACATCCATTTCAAAGACTTCTTCAAGGCAGCAGAAAATTTTTAATGCTATCAGGGTATCCTGATCCGAGCCCACCTTTAGCACCTAGAGACAAACCTCCAAGAGACAGGGAGGTTTGGGGGGCTGGTTTTTTTGTTGTTGTTGGGCTTTGGTTGGTTTTGGATTTGGGGGTACATTTAAGGGGGGGGTGTTTGTTTTGCTGGGTTGTTTGGGGTGTTTTTTAAACACTCAGACACTATTTTTACCTTTTTTTATTATTTATTTATTGAACATACCAGTAACTCACAGAGTTTGTAGTTATTGAAGCATGAAGGCTTTTGGACTAATTTGAATTAAAATGAGACATTGTGGATAATATTTGTTTGCTTCCAGGCCTTCACAATGGAGCCTTCAGGAAAAAAAAAAAGAAAGAGAAAAAAAATTGCAAAAGAAAATATGAATTGGACTTCAAAGCTGTTAAAACAGATTCTGGCTAACGGCCTTACCTGGGGTGGCTGCTTTTTCAAATGCAAATATGCAAGACATTTAACTACGGATGAAGCAGACCTCAAGTGCTTTCTATGGCTTCAAACGTTCTCTCCCCAAATCCCATTTCCTAAATGCTTGTGCCTTTCAGGTGGTAGCTGATTTAGCAGCTCCAGCTTGCTTTTCTTGGAGATAAGTGATGCTCAGGCTGGGAGCTGCAGCCCTGCTCCTGAGAACCAGCCCTGTTTGCTCTTCACCTTCACACTTGTGGTGGTCCACAAAGCCCAAGGAGGTAAATCATCTTCCCTGGTCTCCATCCTGCACGCTGTACCAGATGTCAAGTTAATAAATACGGCTTTCAATTAAAATCATGTCAACAGAGCTACATTGCTGGGACTGATAACACAGGGGTAGAAACCCAGTAAGAGGCAGAATAAGAAATCTTCCAGTTTGGCTGGTTTTAAAGGAAAATAGTGCAGTCAATGGAAATCTCAAAGTGCAGCCAAAAGGAGGAAAGCAGAACTGACAGCTAAATATCAACTCTTGTTCTGTTTTTTCAAGACATCAGCAAAGGTTACAACCTGCTGCACAGCAGCTGTGGACACAGCTGTCATTTCGGATTTGATTTCGTAATACCTGCTTTCAAATTAGGCAGACTTCAAAACTGATTAGGAACAGGCTTTTCTTCTGCAAATGCTTATAACAAGAAATGCTTTCTCACAAGTCATACAGCCTTATAACCCTTTGGCTAGCTCTAGAGATGCATCCAAAAAATCCACCCCCATAATCACAGCCTTTTTATCTCTGCGGGTCCTATCCAAGTGCTCAGTAGTCTGAATTTTCCACTGCTATCAGTAGTGTTAATAACTAACACTCGGTAATTTTTCAGAACTCCTTTCAAGCCTTTCAGGAACTTTCTTGTATGAAATATTAACAGGAAAATTGTTGTGAAGTACTAATAAATTTGTCTCTCTCCAGCCTCTAACAGAGATGAAGAGCTGTACAGCAATTTTTCAACTTCTCTTTTGGTCCTGCAGGTCTTCGGGATGTCTGTTGGTAGCAGCATCCCGTAAACCAGCAGCCCAATCGCACCGACCCCCTGCAAGCGATAGGAACACCAGCACAGTCCTTCAGCCATCGCACATCACAGGTGTTCTCCATCCCGATATCCAGGAATATCCTAGCTTTGTGCGTAAACAGTCAGTCACTTCTCAAAGACGAGCAGTCAGGTTCATAAATGTATTTAGCTGCCTAAAGATGCAGAAGAGCACCCAGGGAGAGCTGCTGAAATCCTTTAAGTGACTAACTCCAATTTACTCTCTCATCTGCATGCATAAGTCCCCCACGAATCCCACACATCTGGCAGCAGAACTGGTCCAAAACTGAGCAAACCAGAACATTTCTGCTTGTGCTGTTACCTTTCCACTGCAGGGCACCTTTTTCCAAGGTTAAAAAAGCAGCCGGCAGCTCCATATGCAGGCAATGCACCTTCAGTCATCAGCATGCAATAATAGAGACCATCCATTTTCCATAGACAAGAGCACAAAGCTAAGGTGTCTGCACGTTTAATTGAGATTATGGTGGGAATTAATTATAAGATTAACAATCCCCTAAAGTGATGTGACAGAGCAATACCCATAACTGCAGTACAAGTTTGATAGGACTATAAGGTCGTTAAAAAAGTGCCATTGAAGTACATCTGAATGAAAAGAAAATGACATGTGACACTCCCAGAATGAGACAGTCGTCAAGTATGTTTGTATGGACCGAAAATTTCTTTTATGTTCTAAAACATAAGAGCTATTTCAAAATGTGTACCAAAAAAAGCAGAGTGAGATTAATCCCAGGCAGGCAGAACCAAGGAAAGGGAAGGACTCAGGTGCGCGAAGAGCTAATCCTACAGGAACAGTGACAGAAGCATGTAAAATTAACAAGCCAAATTGCTCATTGTTTGTGTAGGTTGCCTGTTGCAATTCAGCATGAGTTATTATACTGCAAAATTTGAGGGGATAAAAATCCATTACAGCTCTTCCGTATACCTTGCTCCAAGGACTCTTTGTCTAAAAGGAACCATATTTTAATCTATTTGCCAAATGTTTTCAATACAGTCCTTTAATACAACATTGTGTTGAGAATTTCAGCCTGAAAGGAAGGTTTGGTGCATTATTTCTATTGTTAGGTTCTTCAGCTCTTATGCCTACACAGAAGAAACAATGCAGCAAGGGAAGTTAGCCCCTCCATATGAAGCGTTAATAAACTTTTAATAATAAAACATTTCTCCAGGCATCAAATCCTGCCCCCACTGAGGACACTGGAGTTTTACCATTAACTTCAGTGGAACTGAGACATAGCCCCCAGCTATATATTTCGTATAAATTACATTGCTATTAGACTTGACTCCCAGCAGAAATTACATTCATACAAGCTCCAATCCAATATCATGACCTCCAAAACACTTCCAAATATTTTCTGCTTTCTTCCACTCACATGCACAGAGGTTATTTTCTCTTCAAGTACTATAGCAATTAAGACAAATTATTGAGATTAGTTTTTCTTCTTTCAGGCTTACATCAGAAGTTGCATACAGAGGGTCTATTTTAAAAGCAAATCTTCGATCTTTCCAGACTTGGCACAGACACAAGCCCTGGTGCAGTAAGGTGCACGGACACATGAGCCCGGCTGTCCCGTAGCTGCACTGGAGAGGCCAGATTCAGCCTGGAGCCTCTCTTCTTGGAAGTGGCTGAGCACATCAACTGCCTTGATGTCAAGTGGAGTTAGCTCCTGCTTCAAGAGAAGCGCTAAAAAGCGTGCTTTGTGCATGGAGCTGAAGTGCGTAATAAATCATACTTCAGTTCTGCCTACATGCCAGGAAGACCAGGTTTCCCCTCCCCAACCCAGTGCCTTGGCTGCACCCCACTCACAGGCAGCATGGGGAAGCCAGAGCTCCAGCAAACATCAGTTTTGAGGTCACCTATAAATCAGCGCCAACTTCTGCATCGTACAAACCACACAAGTTCAGCCACGTTGAATGCAGCAGGACTTGTCCAAGGCAACGGCCATCTACACCGCCTTCTAAGCCACCATCCAACACACCTCAACTTCAGCACAAGAAACCTCAGACACCTGGCAACTCCGTTGAAACCAACAGAGCACAGGTTCTAGAAAACCAAGGAGCAGGTTTAGCCCCTCCTGACTGAGCTTCAAAGCTGAAAGGCATTTTTAAATGTTTTTAATTGGATGGAATGATAGGTCTATCCAACAGAGGAAGACAGGAATCATGACCAGGATCTGCCAGGATTGTTTACCATCTCTGATGCTGCCTGGTGAAGTACCAACCCACCCATCTTGTGGTAGGGAGCAAGCAGTTTGGGGCGAGGTATTTTTTAAATGTAAATGTTTTCCTCAAGAATTGTTACTTGCAGGTGAATCCTAGCTCCCTGGAAAGCATCAGTATCTCCTTTTACCATAAAACAAAACCTCTAGTCTGTTATTCCAAGTTTATACCCAACTGATACTAAGAAGATTCTGGAAAAGAATGAAAATCAGCTACCCAGCAATGCAGAATTCAGCTCTTTGCATATGAAATTAAGTTTTATTTTGCATTTCTAAGCCCCACTTTCCTCAACCTACCTTCTCCCAAAGTCAGCCAAGACCACACTCCAGATACTTGATGAATACCCAGTCAACATCAGGGGTAACCCAGGGAAAGAAGGGAGTCAGGCAGTGTATCTACATTGCAGGATACTGTAGTTATCCAGAGCAGCTTTAAACAAGATACCAAGTACTAAAAATGGAGAATTAATCTATGTTAGTCTCCTTGCTTTACCAGCTAGACAGATCATTTAAAGCTATTGTGAGTATCTTTACATTACACTGCAGACAGCAGTGGAGACATTTTCACAATTCGTCCTGTAAAGCAGTACATTCTAATTATTATTTGCTTTGTCTTCTGTTTCGGGCTTTACCAGTTAAGTGGTGGAAAATCAAAAGGATATATGCAATAGTTATTCTTTTGTCTTCATTGCTATTAAATTGCTTCTCTAGCTTATGTCAATGTGTAAGTAATTGTGCCAACATTTAAGTATTTATGTGCATAACTAAAAAGAACATTAAAAAAAAGAAGCACTAGTTGTTTAGATGCCAACTAGAGACACTGTGGTCTGCAGATATTTTCCTGTTATTTACAAGCAAAGGGGCATCCCATTTCTTCTGCTTTTTAGATAACCTGCCCCTCTCACCGATTCCCTGCATTCCCACAGCTGACAGTCCCTCAGCGCCACGATTCCTGGCACCTTGGGGCTTTCCTGTCACTCAACCAATTCACCTTTATTCCGTGTCATGGGCCCGGTTATGCTAACGTGCATGCACGCGGACTGCAGATGGATCTAGATTATCAGAACAGCCTTTTCCTCCCCCCGCTCTCCCTCTGCCCCTTGACTTTTGCGGTTGCAACGTTGGCGTTCCAGCACTCGGTGGGACCTGCAGACAAGCAGGACGTCTCCTTTGCTGTCACAACACCTGGGGCGTGCAGAGAGCAAACAAGGAAAACAAATCTGCTTGGGAAGGTTCTTGCCTACGCAGCTCAAAGACACCAACCGGGGCAACCTGCAGACTCAAACAAAAGCGGAATCCTTGTTTCCCCTCCTAAGGCCGCTTTGCTCTCTCATGCGGGACACACCTTTTTGTGCAATGTGCCCCCGGGGGCTGCGATGATGGGTTAGCCAATTATACAGCGAGAAGAGGAATTTGATGAATGGATCATTTTTGGTGCACTCTGCACTTTTGACTCATAAATTCCACAGAAAACAAGGTAAATGGAGCATAACTTATTAATGAACAGAGCCCTAAATATCAAATGATCTGCTGTGAATCATCAGCTGGAATTGTAGAGCCTTCACATCACGCTAGTTATAGCATGCTGCAGCGGTTCAGCAATGAACAAACTCCGCAGCCCGGCGGTAAGACTTACAAGATAATCTAGGAAATAACATCCTGCTTTATCTAAAGCACAGTACAGCGAGGAGCTTGCCAGACCTTCAAACCGTGACCTCTGGAGAAGGTGATCTTGCAAGCTTCACCTTGCATTGCAAGCCTGAAAGCACCATTAAGCCCGTGATGAATCGCGAGCCTTGCGAGAGGCACATGCACCCTAAATCTCACCAGGAGGCCGGGGGAAATTCAGACAGCTCCAAAGAGGGAGTCCAATGAAGTCTCCATACAGTGAGGTAACTTGGGAGCAAGAGCTTTTCATACTGCATGACTTCTACCCCTTCACTGATGGGTAGAAGTGGGCAATTCTACCAGGTTTGCAAGCCTAGTAAGATCCAGATTAAGCCTGAAGCACCACACTGATTATTCTGAGAGCCCCTCAAGGCAAGATAAAGAACATGAAGGACCTCCATTTTCCACCTTTCTAAAAGCTGTGGTTTTTTAAGAGTTGAAAAAAGCATGAAAAAGAATGAAAGAACAAGGAAAAACCATCCACCTAAGTACTTCTGCTCAAATTATCCCCATCAGCACGAGGATCACACAGACATAGATGAGTATGAACACACACATGCCCACACACTGACTGTTTACTACTCATGATAAAATACTTGGTCTGACATTTTTCTCACCGCTGCTCTGCTTTGAGGTAACTAGCTTGTTTCTATGCTTTTTCTTTCACAATAGAATCTATTAGCATCTCCGCAACTTCTGGAGTTCTCTTTTCTGCTGTTTTCCAATTTTCTTTCCTGCTTAATCTTTTCTTAAATGTTCTCAAGCATTTGGCTACAACTCTGCCTCCTGGTACTGAGCTCCAGTTACCTGTGTGCTGTGGAAATAGCTTTAAAGAAAATTTTTCTTTCACCTGTATGGATAGAAGTAATAATAATAAAGAGCACCCACATCCACATACAGGAAGAAATGGCCTTTAGAAGGTATGACTATGTCATCTTTCAACTGTCATCCTTCTAAATAGGCTTGAAGTGAGTTCCTCCTGTAAATGCATCTCTTCTTGCAGCAATACCCTATCTGTATTCTCCTTTCTTTCCTACCCTTGTGCACATCATCTTGTTCAAATAAACGGTCTGCCAAAATTTCAACCAGCAGATAGCAATTAGAACATAAAAGCAAAACAAACTACCACTTCTTGATGCTGTGCCATAGGCAGGAAAGTCAATAGAAAGTTACTTTAGCTGAAATTGATATTTAAAATATATTTCTAAAAGACCATTTTTGCTGAAGGCTGTGAGACCACCCTCTTGTCAACCACCCATAAGGCTCCAGCTGCACCTGCCAGGTAGAGCAAGTTTCTAGAGACTATTAAGGAAAGCAAAAATAACTAGACGCATTATTGCAATCTGACTGAAAAAGCAACAAACTGAAGGAAAAAAAAAAATATCATTGAAGTCAGCAGAAAGAATAACTTTCTACCAGCAAGATGTGAACTCCTATCAAAGGGAGCTGGGAAGCATCTTCCTAAGTCAGCAAGGGAACACAGTTCCTCGGGCAAACCTATAGTTCCCCCTTACTGATATAAAGGCATATTAGTAACTAATAATTAAAAATGCAAAAGAGAAACCAGCGCAAGGAATTCGGAGATCAGCAGCAATTAACTCCATCTAAAGGAGAGCCTTTACTGCCTGACTTAGCTATTTTTACACAACACTGACTTAATGTAGATCTTACTGGAGATACTGTCACCACTAGAAGGTAAAAGGTCCTACTCGTTTTGTCATCTTCAAGTGAATTTTTCATAGGTGGCTTGAGATAATACATGGTGTTTACTCAGCTAGCATATGATAGATAAGCAAGATTTGCTGCTAATTCCCAATATTGATGTGCTGAAAGTGTTTTCTCCTGGAAACATAAGGGAGCAGGGTAAGGCTAAAGTTACCCATCTACTTGAATAATGTGTACAGTTTACTTTGGTATCCCCTTCCACAACTGTCCCTGCCTTCGGCAACATCGCCCTGACAGAAAGGAAAATAGCGTTAACGCATTAAATTGAACAGCAAGATTACATGGGCTGCCTCTTTGAGACAAAGTGTATTAACTACTGATAAATTCCACTTCTCTTCAAAATTAGAATTAAAAAGTCACTGGCCAATACCTGCAGAAAACAAATTACATCCCTAGAGCTATCCAATAGCTGTGCTTTGTCCACAGATGTCATTGAGAGCCAAAGCCACGAGCAAGAAACTAGATGGCATGAGCAGCTGTTTGACTTACAGAGGGGAAGCAGAGACTCAGGGAGACAAAGTACTCCCAACCCCTGCCAAGAACCTCTTTTCACATCACCTATTTCTCTCGAATACATCCCTCTTCTCACACCTAAAGGAGAAATATACTCCTTCAGTGTTAAAAAAAAAAAAAAAGAGAGACTGAATATCAAGAAGAAAACAAAACCTAAACAAAACCAAACCCAAAACACAACTGATCTTATCACAAGCAATCAATCATCTTAAAGATCTCTTTGGAGGTGCTAAATTATCAGAGGTAGCACCAGGGACAATTTACCATCTCTCCTCATGTATATTTTGGCGATTTCAGGAGCGGTCAGGTATGCCAAGATACATCTTTCTGGTCCGCTCCAAGGACTGTCTTCATTCTTCATCTGCTAGATCATGTCTAAAACAGAAAAATGCAGATTTCCGTGGCAGCAGCAGGTACCACCTAGATAGATCCAGGCTGGTGAGAGCACTCCTAACGCAGGAATACGGCATTCCTCCCCACTTCCCTCCAACATTGTCAAAGGCTTTGCACAGCACCACTCGACACTGCTATGCTGGTACAAACACAAGTACATTTTGAAAAAGCAAAATTATTTTTCTTCCCCTTTTTGTATTTAGAATAATGGCTTTTCAACAAGCCGAATGGGAAACTGTGTTAATGTGTTTCCACGGGCAAAGCCTGAGAACATTGTAAATTGCCTTGCTTAATGGACTTGGGAATTCAGTTATCCATTTGGAAATTCCAGACCTTTAAGCGAGATAGAATCAAATGGTTTAGTCCTCAGGAAGCGCACACGTGCAGTTTTGCAGCTCTGTGGGTATCATTATTTATGTCTGTTGAATTTGATGGAGCAAACGCCTTTGAGAACGGAGGAGCACCCACATCCACCGTCCCTCCTGCAGAAAGGCACCGACAGCCCTCCTCACCCCAGGGGACTCTGCAGACTCCCCATCCTTCAGGGCTCCACATAATTTCAATCAGCACAGAAAAACTAGTAATCAAAAGGACCAGCGGGCATCCACACCTGGCTCTAAATGTAATGACCAACAGCTTGAGTGGGGTTGTTTTGGTTTTTTTTTTTGGGGGGGGGGTTGGTTTGTTTTTTGTTTTTTTTAAAGATATTCAAAAGAAAATCAACTCATTAGACTGTTTTCCCTGCCACAGGCAGTGGCGGAGGAGGGACAGACTTGTCCACGCCATGCCACCACCTCTCATACCTGCAGAGCCACCCTCAAGCCAAGGGTGATGAGAGCAGAGATTGTGCTGGGTTTGGGGGACACTACCTTTGCAAAGGAGCCGTCGCTGGCATTTGACACGTTTCACCATGTTGTGAGCTGTGTTTGCTCAGGAGGGGAAAGCCCAGGCGAGAGCCTGGTCCCCAGCCCAGGCTGGCACAGCCCCGGCCACGCTCGTCCCCTGCTCTGGGCAACATCCACCGCTCCCATGTGATGGAGCTTGCACACATGAGCTGGGGGTGAAAAATTCCATCTGCTCTGGCGTTCAGAGCAAAGCAGAGTCCAGAGGTGGTGTTCATCTTTCTACTGCAATTAACTTACACCACTTTTTTTGTTTGTTTGTTTTTTTAAAAACACAAAAGTTAAAATAAGAGCACAGGCATGGTCATCCTGCCTGGGACTGGCTGCTGGCTCAAGTTAGGATCTTCTCAGCTCTGGACACATTAGAAGATGAGGGTATGAACTGGCATCCAGTTCCTCACGCCAAGACATAAGAGGAGATTTAATATCACTACCTGGCACACGCCAGCCCCAACTCTTAGCCCATTCAATCCTGACTGGGACTGGGCAATAAATACATCCAAGAGGGACATAGGCTGCCTCCGTACCAACCACCCGAACCCTCTCCCACTGAGGCTTTGGGATGCCACAAACGGTGCAGGAAAAGCGAGGACATTTTGTTCTGCATGCATGAATCCTACAAGCAAAGGAGTATAAATAAAGGAGGAAAAAAACATAGGTGAACTAGTGTCCTTTGCAATTTAGGTAAAGTATAAAATTTGCCAGAGAACACAGGTTCCAGGTCTGATTACTGCTAATTTACAGAAATGTGCAAACATGGGTACACACACCCCCGATGCCAATAATAAAACATACATATCAACAGCTGGGACCTAAAGCAGAACTGAAACATACTGAAAATATTTAATTATTTTCCCTCCTGTGTACCTTAACTGCTTAGAGGGAATTTTTTTCCCCACTCAAAATTGAAATGAAAAGAAAAGAATAAAAATCACTTCTAGGATTAGATCCTGAACACCAGATTCCAGCTGGGAGCTCAGCCACCTGCAGAGCAGTATTTATAAATGAAAGCACTGACATGACTTTAAATACAGTGTCGTCAGAAACTTAATTATACAGCAGCAAGTCTCTAATTGGAAGTCACAGAGCAATATATTGGCTTTGTCATATGATTTGACACTCTCCAAACTGCTTTCCCAGGGTTGTTTGTGTTATCGGTCTCGGGTTTGAACAGTGGTGTTTATTTGCTGGCTGTGGCGGGATTAGCCCTATTTATCTTCATGGGCTTTGTTTCCTTGAACACAGACTTGATTCACACGGATTTGTTTCAGTGTGCCAGGAAAAGCCTTGGCTTTGCTTCAGCCAGCCCAGAAGCATGTTTGTGCTGGCCCAAGCAGGGTACTTCTGGCACCCAAAAACCCCCACCGTGTTCAGGCTGGTACATGCATGTCCCGCCAGCAAGACGAGCTCAGAAACACCAACTTTGCCTCAAAACCCTTCAATGCTCCAACCCCTCCACGCTTCATAGCATGGGGTTCCTCTGCAAGCACAGGCTGAATAAGCATTGCCAGAGACTGGCAAGAAGAAAAACAGGCTGAAGGGAAATGGGTTGCTTAATATCTGCATTATAGGGCCTGGGGAGCTTGGTTTTTTTCCCTCCGCAATTCCATTTTTTTGTGCCCACACCCCATATTCCTTGTTTTCATTTTACTTCATTAAACATGCTCTTCAGTAGCTTCTCCACTTTGCATACCTTGGGGCTGCTGGATCCCAACCTGAGCAATCCTGTGGCACCTCTGCAAAACCAGGACAGAGAACAGGGGGAAACAGAGCTTTGCTTTTTTAGGATTTAACATCCAGCTCCCGATTGCCTAAATAACACTCATATGCTAAGTCTGTTGCCTTCAATGTGGTACCCTTCATGCTTTAGTTTGGAGGACGTCTCCTCCTCTTGTTTCTTACCAGTTGCATCACACAGCAGCCCTTGTCCTCGCCTCTGTGTCCTTTAACAGCTGGGACTTTTAAAAAGACATTTTCGTAGCTACATATTGTGGCAGGCTGTGTCTAAAGAAAGCTGGCCTAAAGTTAACTGTTTGGACGCTTTTTAAAATATCAGAAATTAAACAGTGGGAATTCGAGCTGGGCGCATGTGGTGCCAGTGCATAATGGTGCTGTAAGGAAACTGGTCCTGTTGGGGTGAAAATAAACCCTGTTTCAATTCTAGTCTGTGGGAACCCACACAGCGGGCAGGAGGTGGGATGGAGGAGAGGCATGGGCATGTACGTGAAAGGGAAATGTTTATAGGGAAAGAAGCCTCTGTTGAGGATACGTCTACCTATGATAAATCAATTTGAAAGTTTTAAAAGCAGTGTAGTTTCACACCAAAATATTGAATTAGTTCCTGTAATTAAAATCAAATATTCTGTAAAGTGTTGTTATTTCAAACTTTAAATAAATAAATAAACGTTTCTCGAGAAAAGCTCTGAAGAAATTACTTAAAGGTACATCCTCAGTGCCCTTTGTTTTCCACAGTTATGTTTTCCTTTGACTGAACTACTGCAGATACAGTAACGCAACCTCCCTCTCCTCTTTGGGATGCTTTCTTGGCTGCTAAACTGCTCCATCTTAAAATACAGGCACCAGCTTGTGAGCAGTTATTTCACTTTCCAAATCTGATCCTTTCTTTAAACTGAATGTGTATAATTTAAACATCAGTTTTGTTCCCCTGACCTGTGTTTTCTTAATCCAGGTATCCTGTTGGTGTCACTGACAAGTAGATACAAATATTCCAGGTTGGGTCTCTCACATTTGAAAATAATTTATTGCATCCCTCATCTCTGCCTCAGTCACACCATACATCTCCAGGGCTTCCCAATTAATTGAAGGAAAGTCAAAATAACACTAATCACCATTGTGTTATGCTTGCATCTCATCCTCTGGTTGCTTAGCCTGACACACCTCCTGCCTGGGACATCCTCCCCACGTTTCCCAGTCGTTTGCCCATCTTGTCCTGCTCACCCCACTCCAGAGGTGCCACAGGATCTCTCCAGTCAGGATCCAGCTGTGCCAGCTGAGCTCCTGCTATTCCTGTAATGCCTGGAGGCTGGTATCTGCAACACCAAGTTTTGAAGCAGGAGATTACAGAACTGTAATTATTCGAGCTGGAAGCTTCCAGCCCAACTGATTTGTCCCGTCATTTAAAAATCTACTTGTTTCCAAACACAGTCGGGAGAGATACAAACACACAACCCTTTGGCGTGGGTCCAGACGGCATCGACGGCGCTGTGCCACACACAGCATCACAAGAGAGATTTTCCATGGCTAAAAAAAGATAACAGTGAAATTGATATTACATCTCAAACTGGGCTTTATGAAAAGCCGAGACAATAAATCCACTCAACTTCAGATAGCCTGAAGAAACGTGACCTTTTCCCTATAGTTTATAACCCAGAAGGCTGAAATGAGCACCCAATCCAATTACGTTATATTTTTATTTACCTAATCCACCAGCAGATGGCCTTTAAATTTTCCTAATTTTGGAGATCTGCTCAGGCAGAACTGGCAGCAAGACTCACGTCCCCCCCATAGGGAAGGGTTTGATGACAGCCCCGTGCCAGTCGTCACTGGGTTATTGCCTTCCCAGGCCTCCGCTCATCAGACCCTTCCCTTGTAATTAGATACATATATTTTCTTTGTCTTCCTATTGGATTATGAGGTATTTAAGGCAGGTATCATCTTTTTGAGCTATGAGTGTACAGTATCTAACACAAGCAGAAACTAACCCTTGGCTGGAGCTCCTAATCACCACAGTAATGAAAATATTTCATTTTCAGTTGTAAATTGAAGAGTCAGTTCTCAATTAACTGAGATAACCAAAGGATAAATACCTAAAGTAGAGCAAAAATATGGTTAAAAAGGCATGTAATTTAAACTGAACACAATACGCTTTCATAGCTTATGTATAAAATTAAATTAATGAATGAAACCACGCTCCCTTCATTGTGACAGCTCTATTGACCACATGCCCATGGAAAGGCTCAAGCTCGTGGATCCAACTGGAAACACTTCATTTTGTTTCCTTTTCCCAGTTCTTTAAGAACATTTTTGGATGTTCCCCTGCCTTGCTCTGGGAGGAAACACTCGTTACAGCCAAGGCAAAGGGGTATTTCAGAAACACCCCTTCTGTCAGCTGCAGCATCTTCCAGCAGCTTAAACCACCCATAACATTGTAGCCTGCACTGACAGCCCACTTAATCGGGGCAGAAAATACTAAGTACCCATAAGGAAACATGGCATGAACATTTGTTCACAATTCACTGAAGTTATTTTAAGCTTCATTTTCTTAACTGGGTATAGAGTAGAAGTGCCTGCGGGGGCCCAGGATTCACATTTTCTCTGTTTAATGGTGGTTACAGTTGAACAAGTCACAAACTCCCCGTGGGCTTGAGTCGCACTGATCTGGTTGTACCTGAACACCATAGCTCAGTACTGAATTATTCCCAATCTCTATCAGTGCAGAAATCAGAATCCGTCTGCGTTTCCTTCCAACTTAATCTCCTTAGAAAACACTCTCACAAAGTGCATTTGAAAGAGGGAAAACAACCCAATTCATGGACAGATGGTGGCATAGAAGTATTGCATCTTCCCCCTTCCCGACGCACTGATTGCCTTCACCAGTCCTTGCTGCGCAGAAGACAACGAAGCATTGATAAAACAAGTGGCCAGCAGACAGCCCGAGGAACTGGGAATGAGCCATGCAACTGGAAAAGCAACACGGTCCAGGAACACATGAGGAGAGGGAGCCAAGGCTCCGAAACGTGTTGGCTTGGGAGTTTAGTTTTTCTCTCCCTGTTTAGCTGGTATCAGATAGAAACAGGTGGAATTCAGGAAAAGTTTATCCAAAACTAACACCTGTGCATGTTCTCTTGCACAGCAGCAAACGCCGGCCGTGCCAGCCCTGCTCAGACGGGAGAGGAATGGGGACGGCTGCTGCGCTGGCGATGGAGCAAACACCTCGTCCTGGCCCCTGCCCGAGTCCGAGCCTTCCCCTCGCCCCGTTTTACCCATCGACTGTCTCACACCGCTCTTTTGCAGAAGCGACGCTTCCAGGTTATTGCGTGATGGGCCACAAAATACCGATGCCTGAGCACACTGACCCCAGCGCGGAGCCGTGCCTGAGGAAGGCAGGCTCCCTCGTCTTCGACGCGGAGCCCGTACCCTCGGATTAGAGGATGGCTCTCCTCCTTTCACAACAGCAGGGACAGACGCAGCCGCACGCCATTCAGACATCACTGCAATTTTCTGAAACACTGTCATTTTGTGGGAGGATAAGGGACTGCTCTTTGCTCCCACCTTTTCAGCTCCATAAGGTGTTAGCGTCACCAGAAACTGAAAAGCTTCCTCAGCCACCGGTGTTGGCAATGCCGTGTTCCCTAATGCGGCTCAAAACCATCTCATCAGTGTGAGCCTGCGGCTGACTCTTCCAACCGTCAACAGGAGAGCTCGTGGCAGCCTGCAACGATTGCAACTCAGTGAATAGCAAGAAGAAAATTTTGGATTATTTATCGAATGTAAATCAGAACTTAGCTTTGCAGATAAAGGCTGCAGAATCTGGTTCTGCAGCAAGTTTGGGAATACTCCTGAAAGATCCTCTTCCCATAGGAACAGCAGATGAAGTGAAAAAATAATAGTTTAGTAAATCAGCTGGTTAAAAAAAAACCAAACAACAACGCACACCACACACAAGGGCCTTGAACTGCTAGCTGACAAGATGGAACGAGAAACCAAGCTAAAAAAAAAAATCTTATTTGGATATTTATGTGCAAGCATGAAGACGAATTCCTGTCTGTTCAGGCCTAGCTAACATCAGGAGTATAATTTCCAAGTTATTTCATCCTTACCATTTACCTCAATTAATTTATATTGCTGGAGCAGCTACAGAAAGACTCACAAAGCAAATAAGTTGGCGTCTATAGGAATATAATATCCACCTTGACACGACCAAGGAGTGCAGCTGAGCTATGGCGGGGAGATGCACTACACCACTAACAACATGAAATTACCCAGCAACTCTTGCACAGCATCCTACTGTCCTAACTGAGGGGTCACCTGCTGGGTATCAGCTTCCCGAGGTGGTGGGGTAAAGAAGTGCCTTCTGTGCATTAAGTCTTTAAGTCTCCTTCCATCTTCAGGAACAAACCCTAGAAGCCTTTAAGCAACATTAGGACCTCATTTTTTACAAGAAATTCTGCTCTGTAACTGAGCCACCAAGTACCAAAGGAGTTAGCTATCCTGATCTTTCAGTGCTTTGACAAGCTTCATCTCTCCCCGCATAAAAGGATTCCCTACATAATCGAGTGTCTTGTTCCAGACAGCTTTCCCCTACCCGAGGCAGCCCAAAGCAGGGGTTTCATCTTCCCTTACATCTCGACAGACTGGATTGGAACAGGTAATCCCCTGGATGTCAGACAGCCTCCTGACAGATGTGCCGAGACCTTTCCCATCCCACGGGAGGTTCAGGTACCCACTAACCTCCCGGGACCACTGCAAACACTTATTATAAGCACAGCCTGGCTGTCACAGCCACTGATGGGGGGACACCTTCACCCTCCAACCTGGTTTCAGAGCCCAAGCATCTCCAGGGGTTGTTCAGCTGCACTGCAGAGGATAAGCAAGTCAATCTTTTCTCCCCTCTCCTCTGCCCAACAGAGCCCGATTGAAATAAAGTACCCTTAACAATAAAATACAGACTTCAACAAATCCATATTTGCACAGACCTGTGTTTTTCCTAACCACAAAGTGTAATATAAATTACTCGGAGACACTTTCCCCTTTTCCTTGCCTTTTAGCAGAGCAAAATATGATTTACATTCTGTTTGCAGGCAAATCAAGTGAAATGCTTAATTATAAATAGCACTTGTAAATATAATCCTTTCAGCTGGAATATTTGTATAGAGAAATGAGCAAGACCTTAATAATGATTTCAGTTACAAAACTTAATTAGACCTGTTTCTCATTCCAGCTCAGGCACTATGCAATGCTCTGGTGTAAATTTGCACTTACTCGACGGGGCCATGAAACACCCAGGAGCAAACCCTCAGTAGGTGCAAGGCATCCAAACTCCACCGGCTGCAGCGACGCTACGACAAGTCGCACTAGCTAAGGATCTATCCCCAAATAGGTACGAGTGGTCCCTAGCAAAAATGAAAATTAGGCCCATTATTTTTATTTATGGAGAGCTGAAATACACACTTTCTAAAGCCAAGTCTGCATTCAGCAGATGAAATATTTGTATAACTTGCCACCGAGGTTATGGAAAGGTAGAGGAGAATGTATATCAACGTTGACAGGATTTTTTTCCCCAGATATATTTACTAGGATAGATCGTCTTCTACAGGTAATAGACCAAGCATAAAAATAATATCTTGTACCCTAATTGCTCAGACATCATGAGGTGCTACCAAGTTGGAAAGCACTAACTCTGACCAATCAAGCTGCAGTCTTGAGGCCACCAAAAACTGCTAGATGATACAAAGCTGGAACCAGAGATTATAGATGACATTTAAGAGGCAAGAAGACTCCATGATAAAAAGCTGAAAACATTTCAATCAGGAGAGGCTTTTTTACTACACCTACTATGTCAGGGCTTGGCTATCCAAGGGAATCTGAAGTGCAAGTGACAAAAAAGAAAAGAAAAAACATTGTTTTGCACAGCTAGCTCTTTTTTAAAATTAACTTTTGAGGTTTGATCTGTTTTTGAGAGTTCATTCCTCCTCTTTGCTCTTTGGATGAAGCCCTCTGTTTGCCATCACAGCTCGATGTATGATAATGAATGCAATATCATACACAGAATTATTCTGACATCGGGCTGAGAATAAATAGAAACGGTGTTTGCATGAATTCTCTTAAAAAAATAAGAGGCTTTTATTTTTATGACACTGTCCCTTGTCATCAAGAACAAAGAAGAAATATGCTAAAAAAAAAATCTGAGTAAAAACCAAGCTGAATCATCTGAGGCCTGTAATGGTCTGTAACATGAGCTGCTGGAGAGCCCGACTCCCTTAACTCATACATACAAACAAACTTCACCTGGGCAAGTAACTACTGTGAGGTCCCACCTGGGTCTTCAAAGTGTGTCATGAAAATTCACAAAAGGTGGGTGAACAGAAATGGCAAAAAGATTTATGGATTTATTTATTTCATTTTGAAAGCCTGGGAATTCAACCAGGTTCAATGTTAATTTCAATTTATTTCCAGGGAGGCTCAAGCACTCCTGAATATCCAGCTAGCCAAGTATCTTCACCTGGGAGTATGCAGATACTTCAGAAGCCCAGACCTTCATCCTTTTCCCTAATAAAACCAGTAGTGTTGGAAGGCAGACCAAGAGGAGAAGCATCTCAGGCTACAGCTGGGTAATCCAAATGGCCTGGGATTACAAAGACATTTGTATCCTCCTGAGCAACAAGTGCTGTCATAAACTTATCAAGTCAGGGAGCAGCAACTCCCTGAAGGCTCCTCTCCATCTCCTCTGAAATGCCAGAGCTGTACATGGCTTAACCACGAGCAGGAGAGAGAACCCCAGCCCTGACAATATTTATAGTCAAAAGGACTAACCCCACTGTGAGCAATGCCTCATGAACACCTTCCTTGATTTTAAGGGGAGGTGTTTTAGACTCATACCTAAAGACTTGAGGCATATAGACGTTTGCACCATGCTAGAGCTATACCATACTAAATAGAGCATTAAAGAGTATTAAAGATGCACTGAGTCAGAGATACCTCATGATTTTACAAGAACCAAGACAACTTAAACCAGTGAAGCCAACATATAGCCAATGTTTACAGCAATGCATATTAACTCAGGGTCAGCCCCAGGTTTGGATTCACCAACAGAGCTATCTAGTCAATGAGGAGTTTGCCCTGAAAAGCAGCCAGCAGCACCTATGCACAAATTTTGGCCCCAGCCCTTGGTTAAACAAAGGAGCGATGTACTGTCTTAAAGCCAACTGCCAAAGCGAGTCACATGAAAGACAAGAGATGTCAGGGCTTGGGAGCTTTGCTGAAGCAGGGATTAACACCTGTCAGCTTGTACAAGCTTTAAACACCTGGTAAAAGCACTCAGCAGCTTCAGATACACATTTCTACTTCAGAAAACACGGGAGAGAAATACTATTTAAAAAAAAAAAAGTTATTTTTGTCCATTAGACCAACATATTTGTTAAATAGCCAGATGAGAACAATAAAGGTAAACAGAGAGATGTTTTGATGAGCCGATTTGTAAGTTAGGAAAAAAAATCTACCGTGGAGCGATTACACAGTTGGTTAACTTTAGGGAGAAACTTCATCTTTTTATTAAGAAAAAGGAATGCAATTATAACTTTAGCATGAAACAATTTATCCTGTACTTGGTATTTCTTTCTCTTTGTCAGTTTAATGTCTCAAAATTATTTATCTTATTATGTATCTCTATGTTTGTTTTTGAAGGACATCTTTTTGTGCCTTCGAGCCACTTTATTCATTAGTTTTCTGGAGTTCATGTCCTATTTCATTATGTTTTAATCTTTACAGTTGTTAATTTGCATTTCATTTCCTGTTGTAGCAAAAAATTACTAACAAAAAAGTTATTGTAAATATTAATACAAGTCAACTGATAATCATCCAAGAAAGCGTTTTGCAGCAATAACAGTTACCTATGTCAAAGGCAGAAAATAGCAATTCAAGTAGTTACGGAGACAAAACACTTCAAGCTCAGGGCACAGCACCTTCTTAGAAGTGCAGACAGGGCCATCATAAAACAGCACTTACAATTAACAATGACTTGCTTAAAAGAGAAACTGCCTGGAGAAAGAGCAAGACCTGTTTAGTAACCAGATGTCTAAAGCCCATCAGAAGCTGGGCTACTTTATCCTCTCCGCAGCATCTGTTAAGTGCAAGCAACTGCTAACTAACCATGGCCACGACACTGACCTACAGAAACTTGGAAAACAGGAAAGCAAACCAAAAAAAAAATAATAATCTTACACCAGAAAAACCAACAAACCAGGCAGGTCAGGCTTCCCCCTCCACACACCACCTTTACCACTGCCTCCTTGTTCCTGGCATCGCACCACAGCAAGTTCAGTTTTCACTTTGGGAGAGACATACTCAACTCGGCTTAAACAAAGAAAATCCCTTCAACTTACTCAGATCTGGACCATCGTCCTGCTGACTCTGAACTTTGCTTTTGCTGCCTCAGGCCAGACTACTCTACAGGGACAGGTCAGAAGAAACCAGCAGTAAAACACCTTCCCTTTCCCCATCTCCAGAAGAACTGCCTTGGCTCAAATGGATCATGTCATTTTGGAGGTAGATAATTATCCTCGTTAGATAAATACAAGGCAGGCTTGTAAATGCACATTAGTTTTAATAGAAGAAAGCACTCAGTAACTCGAAATAGCTGAGTAGAGAGCCCCAGCTTTGCCTGGCTCCCTAATTAACCTCCCACAGGTGCACAATGTGCTGCGGAGGAGTTATAAGGGAAGAGGACTGCAGGAGCTGCTTGTTAAAAAACCTCCACAAAAGAGAAGAGGCAAGCTTGGGGACTGGTGCTTGAACTTGCCCCTTTGTAACTCTGCTTGTTGGCCTCAGACAAAGTCCCCATTTTATCCCACAGAGAAACCCATAAGCCATATTTCCTGGCTTGGTTATTATTACATGTCCCCAACACATAGCTATGGTATCAGTAAAGAAAGAGTAACCGTGGAGCAGTGATAGCTGGGTTTTGAGCAGAGCCCAAAAAAGCCTGGTCCAGACATTCAGCATCCTGGTGTTTGCAAGAGGATTGCATCTAATTCCTCACGCTTGTTGTGCCTTTTTAAAAGCTCCAGCAACTTGTACCAAATCGCCCATCTAAAGCCACTTCTCTGAGCAGCTCCTGTCCATCTATCACTGCAACCTGCTCTCCTAGATGCGCTGCATGCAGGCAAAGCATGACAGCTATATGGGCTTAACACTCATAAAAAAATAAATGAGGCTTTTTGCTTTATTGTTTTTCTCTCCAGTTCCTCAGCTTTTCTGTGTTTCCAAAACTGTTTTGATAGGGACCAGCCCTCCACCACCCACACAGGCCTGGGGGACTTTTTGCAGCTCCTTTCATTGGCAGCAGCTGACCAAAGGAGGACAAAATGCCCTAACTAAACTTCTGAGGACCTTGCAGGATTGATCCTCGCCATAAAAAATTAAGAGCTTCAACCTGGAAAAATAGAGCCTTCCTTGATGAGAGATCTGAGATAATTGACTTAATGATTAAACTCAGAAAAGCCTTGAAGCTGACCTTTTAGATAAGCACAATCCTCACGGAGTTCCCTCTTGCAGGAACAGGAATCCGTTTCACAGGGGTTTTAACATTAAAGTCATTCTGTGAATTTTTCCCCCCCAATGTCTGGGAGGAAGGGAGAGGGTGGAGGTGGGCGAGGAAGCAGTCCTGCTGCCCTGCAAACCCATGGAGAAGAACAGACCTGCTGTGCTCTGCCACCAGTGCAATTTCTCAAAGAATTGGAAAAAACAGTGCTGACCCAACAGGGACAAGAGCAACTTCCCATCTGAAGACCACACTGGAATTTTAAAGGAGGAAGGATTGCCAGCCACACAGGAAAAACTGGTGCTAATGAGTTCAAATAATGAAGCACCCAGGAATTAACTGGAATTTTGCAGCTGCAGATTTCCTGCTGAGCAAAGTCAGTCTCAGGTCTGCCACCTCCCTACAGACAATATTCCCTTCCCCCAGAAAAGGACTTATATCCAGCACATCTTCTAGGTGTGCTGGCTTCCCCCAGCCCTTGTTGTTTAGTGCTACAGCTTGCACCGAGGGCTGTCACCCAGCTTCATTTCTACCAGCCTTGTCCTGGGAGAGACCACGTGTGGCAAGAGTCTCAGCAGCTGTAGCGAATTTTCACATCACCTAAAAAAAAAATCCTCTGCTTCTCTCCTTTCCAGAGGAACGGGCCAAATTCTGCTCTCACTAGGTAAAGTCTATAGCAACCTCTTTACAGTCGCTTGAGTTTTGCTGGGTTTGAGAGTGCTATAGCTGGAAGCAGGGAGGCTTTAGCTGACAGATAAACAAAGTTTGGCAGAGCCATCCCAGATTCTGCAGCAGCTGCTGTGATTCACAGGTGAGAAAAACACACAAGAAAAGTTGAATCAAAAAGGTAAATGTATCAAACAAGATGAAGCAAGAACTAAAATAACAGAAGCACCCATCCAAGAGTTAGGCAGCAGACAACAGTCCCATCCTTGCTTTATGATCTCTAATCCAAGATGAGTTAATTCCTCTTCTCCCTCTTCCCAAGCTCATTCAAGAAAATCTGGCACAAGGGATGATTTTATAGCATCATGCACAGACACAGCACTGAGCAGGAAGCCAAGACCCCCGTTCTGACCAGCTTAAACGTTAAGTAAATGCACAATACCCGTCTTAATCACCCTCATTTTCTCTTTTTTCCTGCCTTCCTCTCTTTTTAACTCCCCATCAAATCTATTTCCATAGATCCTGAAAGCCTTGGAAACAGCCTAGGTTTTTAAGCTGTTGAGACCACTCCCAATCCTTCTTACCCCCATCCTCCCTTTCTTTCCTGCTGGACCCAAATCTCTCCCTGCCTGGCTGTTGCCACTTGTCTTGCTGTTAACTGCAGGCTCTCCAAAGCGACTTTCCTGGGCTTGTACTGGGCTTAGTGGAGTCCTGGATCATGACCAGGGCTCCGAAGCACTACAAGAATCTCAACTAGAATAGATTTCTACAATCGTAACTTTGGTGACAAAAAGCACCTATTTTATAACCATCATGAAATTCTCCTTTTTTGCTCTGCACTGCCATGACACCCTCAGTGCAGAATTATATCTAATCAGTAGTCTTCTCTACTCAGGGTTAAACTCTAAGTGGTGCAGAAAAATGAATTCCCTTTGAACCATCTTCCCTTCAAGCTGCTGGAACGGTGTCCATGATCTTCAGCAGACGGTGTGGTCACCGAGGTGGTGGGAAGCAGCTGCAGTTCCCTCCCCATCAATAACAGTCAAGCACATGGCTCGACTTTGCCTCCTGAAGCGATCATTAGTAATGATGCATCAAAAAGTTTTTGATGAGTGAATGATAAAAGTAAACAGGACACAGTAATAATCAGGCTTTATTTATAGCTAGGTAAAACACCACTGTTGTCAATTTTACAAAGTGACTTTGAAGGAACTTTTTAAAGGGGATATTGAGAACATTTCCCCCCTCCCACCTGCAAACAACTGTAACCGTTATTGATAGCATTTCTAAAATGGCAGGTACAAAGAAACAGAGACTGTTATTTTGTGTCAAAATTGTTTTATGGCGCCATATTTTTCCCTTGTTTAAGGCAGCACCACTCATTTACAACATTAAACAATGTGATTTATGTACTTTAGCAGAGCTTACTACATTTAAATGTTTTAGGCATTTCATTTTTACAACATACCTTGTTCCAATATAATCAATGTGCTTTTTTCTTGGGCTGTGATAGGAATGCAGTTTGTGTTTTATAGCAAAATCAATATAAGAATTAATGGGTGACGAACAAAGTAAATTGTAAAAAGTACAGAGGGGTTGTAAGATCTCTTTTGCTATATCGATTCCATTAGCATTAGGTTGCCCAGTTGTACACAGTTTCATATTTGATAACCAAGCAGCAGACTTCATATTCTGCAGAAGACAAAATGGGCGAAGTTCAGCACTGAAATGACTATGCCAAAGTCATTGAGGTTAAAGCAAGAATGGAGACGAGCCAAGATGGATGCTGAAACACAATGCACTTTAGAAGCAGCAGCCATAAACATCAGATGGTCATGAACGGTGCCACTCTGACTTTTATTGAAGACTGTGATACTTGAAAGATTACATTCTTGGCTGTTTTATACTGCTGGGTTATATGTTTTTTTAATTAATTCAAAAAAATGATGAGAAGAGAACGCTACTCCCGAGTTTTCTTGCTAGTAGATGAAAAGCAACATGTTTTTAAAAATGCATGCAACCTAGATTTCTTGTTACAGACATAAACAGGGAGGAGCTCCAGCGAGCTACAAGCAATGTAACCTGGAAAACATTTTTTTCTTTCCCTTGCTGTCTTTTCTTTCCTGAATTTTACTCTTACTCTTGACAAGGGTACATGTGCTAGGGCCCAGGAAGTCTCCCCCTCAAAATATTTCTAGAGTCTATTTCCCCACTGGAGACTCCTGGCAAAGCTAATGTAATGCTTTCCGCTGCATCAGGAGAGAAAAAAGGTCGCGGCACCCATCAGGAGAGAAAAAAGGTCACGGCACCTTGTACCTGCCGCAGTCGGTGTCTCCTGTGAGCCGACAGCGAGACACCTCTTGCCTGGCGCGGGGTCCCGGGCTGTGAGCCAGCACCCCACACAGGCAGCACCCACTGCACAAGTGACGCCAAGCAAGGGATGGGTTCCCAGCTCCTGCGCTCCTCTTGGGTCCCCTTCTGTCTCTGCATTGCCGTTCATCGCCAGGAGCGCAGGCACGCTCCTACGGCCTCGTCCATGGCTTCTACATCTGCGAAATACAAGCTGCTCCCTGCAATACTCGTACGCTCAGATTCATGGAAAACTAACAGATTTGGATCAAACATGTTTGCAGACACCTTTCCAAGTGTCCAGTTAACTCTAGTTATTACTTAGCACATTGACTCATATTTCTGTTTCACAGCCTGTATCAACAAATTGCAATGATGACCTTCCACGCTTAGAAGCATCTATGATCATTCTTATTCTGAATAACAGATTAGATGCATCTGTTCACTTTGCTACATTACTTTTCAAAGCTATGACCCAATAACGCAATTACTGTTCAAATCAGGCTCTAGATATCTTCCACAGCCAACAGTAAAGCATTCTGGGGTGCTGTAGCATCTGTTACTATTCTCATCTTCTCCCTTTCCTTTGGGAACATCCTTTTCATTTCCACAACCATCAACAGGTTTTAATAGATCCCAGAAAACAGGTCCAAGAATGGTAGTCATGACATACATTTTCTGCAAGAATATTATCCTCCAAATGTTCAAAATCGTCTTTACATGGCACCTTTTGTTCACTCTTTGTTATTTGAAGTCTGAAAGTTTATTGCTCTTCAGGATGTACTTGGAGCAAAAGAATTTAATTATATTCTATTTCAAAACAAATTGTTGATACAGACTCGAAGTGTCAGTAATTAGATAATTTCACAGTGCACATTCCATTATCACTGTCACACTTAATGACTGTTTGTTTGAAGAGTCCTTCTAGCACTGCAGCTACCCCAGTACTAAATATAATAATAGATGGTGTGATTGGTAAGGTTCACCCATTGCTCTCATATTTAAAGTAATGAGAAATTTCTACTCAAATGCGGAGATTTAGATGGCAAGGATTAAAATGCTGGCCTTAATGAAATTGGTAATAAAATACTCATTGACTTCCCAGGGTTTAAATATAATCAGTTCCTTGCAAGTAAAGATGATTAGTGACATAAACTAAGTATTAAATAAACAATTATTATGAGCTCTAGCCTGACTTAGAGTGCCAAAAGGGCTAATGTAGAAAGACCCCACTTATTCACTCATGGACCCCTTAACCCAATTAAAAGCGTGTGCTACATACACCAAATGGGCATAGCAGCACTCAGCAGAAAGCTCATAAACAGCAACCCCTGATCTCGGCGAGTCCTGCCCGTTTCCATACGCCTGGAGAAGAGGATGGGGTCCCCCGGCCATACCGACCGCGGGAGGGCACGGGGTGGGAGCAGAAGCGTTCCACCACATCTTCCACCAGTTCCAGCACTGGCAGCGAAAGGGCAAACCCTGCCACCTCCGAGGGAAGGGTGCTGACACCCCAACGTGAGCTTCTGCTGGGGCAAGCCGGAGGGGCTGGGCAGGGGGGTCCCGTTCCCCCTCCTTGCTCCTCAGCTTCCCACCTACTGCAGTCCTAAAGTCACTGGGATTTGGGGTCATTATGCCATGAACTTCCACCGAGTCATTTCTGGAGCAAAGAGCAAAAAATTCTGCGGCACTTTCTGATTTAACAGAGGTAGGATTTTTAAAATTTTTCTTTTTTTTGCCCTTTTTTTTTTTTAAGAGAGAAAGATATGCAGATAATATAATGAATTTTTATGATTCTATTAAAATACTGCATAATTATCCATCTATATTTTTGTCATAACTGATTTTGATTCCTTTTTAACTTGTTGACAATTTTAGCTACACAGCGTACTGCTTAAACCACGCACCACCAAGCGTAGTGATTGCCAATCTCATAGCATAGGATTTTACAATTCTAGTGTTATTCGGTAAGGAAGGGACTGAATTTTAGCTTGCTTAGTGAGGCTGCTTTGAAGAAGCACCAGCTGAAGTATCCATCAATATGCAGTGATCTCAGCCCCTAGCAGCTGGAGCATTCAAAGGAAAGTGCAAGCATCATTATGGGCTAGATATTAAAAATGGTTAGCTTTCAACACACTTAGCTTAGCGAAGTGTTGGGTAAATAGAATTTTCTGTTAAGAAAAAAATAGTGCTTTATTGGTGAAGTGGTGCACTACATCTGGAAATTAGAGGGAGCTCCAGAAAAAGCTTTAGTTTTAGTCCATTTACCGTAATGGAGGAGGAGCCAAGGTCTTTATCCTAAATAGACTGATTGAGGGAATGTGTTACTATTTATTAACAGTGAGATGCCTTTAACGACTATCAAGAAACACGGGCAAGGAAAACACCCTCTACATTTTCAGACATAGCTCTTCAAAATGCATTAGGAGATGTTTTTGCCCAACATGCCAAGAATTATCCTTTTTATTTTAAATTAAGCATTAATTTGAGCAAAAGAGCTAATTTGCTTATATTTCTGGTCAGTGGAAAATATAATGCCAGGTTGTAGTGACATGTGGGATAAAGGCTCAACTCCTTAATACAGAGGCAGCCGTTCTCCCAACATGACCTTAGCACCACAACATGTTCAGAAATGCCCTTGCATTTTCAGTAGCTTTTGGCTTTGTTTTGGCTTGCTGCATGTTTGAGAGCCCACGCTGCAGCCAGTCCATCTTAGATGCCAGCTAAGAACCCACATATTATCAGCAAAAATGCACAATAACCAGCTTCTCCCTGGTTTTACCTGAGCAACATCTTTGCTTCACCACTGATTGGTGCAGCGCTTTCAGAGATTTAATATCTCTGACCCTTCAGCTCGTGATCAAATTCAGGTGAGGCTGGTCAAGGGATTCAAAAGTGGCTGGGCAGGAGGTAATGAAGGAGGGTAGAGAGCACACTGTCATAACCCCCATTCCTTAAAAAAAATAGGTCTGCAAGGAAAAAAGGATTAAAATATAAAATACATAAAGGAACATTACAATAACAGCTATCTGATTATGCAGGACATCATCCGCAGCCTCCTTTTCCCTTAAGTAAAGAAACTGTCAGATAATGGCCAAATAAATCAGTTAGCGTTACCAGCCACGCCTGCTGCCCATGCCTGTGAAGTGCAGCGTAAGCTCTGCTCCAAGACTTATGAAGCACTCCAAAATTCAGATTGGTCTCCACGAGGCATGCTGAGATCTGGGTATCATATTTCACTTTTTAATTAAAATATATTTTTCACTCCCGATCTACAGAAGGAAAAACAACATAAAAGTAATTGAGACTTCACGTTTCACATGTCAAATCATGATAGCTTTTCTTATTCACTGGCATGCCAAATAAGTACTTATAACAAGATTCACCATCAAAAGCAAGCACCCTCCTTTCCAAGGATGACGGAATCAGGCTTAGATAAAATAGGAACCAGCTCATGCTCAAAATGAATCCTGGTGTCAGGCTGCTGCACCTTTGCAAAGTCCTTCATCTCTCTAAAACCTGCCATACTTCATTATAGTATATGGTGAAATGCACCAGCCTCTCCAGGCATTTCACAAAAATTACCTACTAAAGCAGACAGTATTCAGAAATTAATGCCTTTAGTACCCACGAGCAGGACTGAGTCATATATTGCAGGCTGTAATTTCAAGGTCTCATTCATCCCTCCCTGGTATCAAGTATTTTGTTGTAGCCTTTTTGTGGAGAGCTTTTATTTCTATGAGCTTCTCTGCCACTAATACGCCATTAAAAGGAAAAGCATAAAAAGCAAACAAAGAGAAGAAAATAAAGTATTTCCTGCACTTGGAAGGCGCTGCAGCTCGGAAGGGAGATGAAACCACAGGACGTGTCCCCGGCGATGGGGAGCTGCAAGTGCCCGTCGGTGGAGGGACTGCTCCCACGGCACGGGAGGGTTGTGGTCCTCGGAGGGATGGACTTCACGGGGGCCCGGCCAGAAAACAAGGCTTAAATTTCCCTTTCATACACACACATAAATAACATTAAAAATGAAGCTTCGACGCGTGGTTTTATTCTTACAGGGATTTTTAACAACCCTTCTAGTGCTGGGGGGGGGAACTCTGCCACCCTGGGATGATCTTCTCTTTTAAAACAGGCACTGTAATTTAAAATGTACCTGCCTCTGCCATGATGCCTCGTCAACTGCAGAGGTAATTTGGCAATATATGCTATGCAAACTTAGAAAATACGGGTCTGAATGGCGCAGAAATAATGATTAGTGAAGTAAGATTTGGAAGAAACCCGAGATCAGTATTGAGGAATGCAGAATTTGCCCATTACCTCAGCTTCATGGAGCACTTTCAAGTCTAAACAATTAATTTTCTGGAGATTTTCTATAGCTTCCTGAATATCAGAGCACAAGCATGAACTCCCAACACCAACTCGATTTCCTCTCCATGATAGCTTTTCAATTAGTCTAAGTAGAGTAGGTACAGAAACTACAGCACTTGTATCAATCTATATACATTTGCAAACCTTTTCAAAAGCAAATAACTGGTCTCAAGGCTGGATAAACAGTAAAGGAGTGTTATTGCACTGCATCATAGACATTAGAAACCTTTTCAATTACTGTCATTTAATTTCCTTATTATTTTCATTGGTTAGTTCCACCTCGTTTTGGATCCATTCTTTTATTTCTACATTAAATCTGATTAGTTCAGAGCCATGACCTGATCATGCCTAAGGTCCGTGGATAGCTGGGACATCAGACACACAAGAAAAGTGATTAGAAACCCCAGACTTAGCATGCTCTGTCTTATATCTACTGAAAGGTTGTTACAGTAAATGCAAAACCAATGTGGCCTGACACTGGTGAAAGTTAGAAGACTAGGAGACATAAAACGCATGAGTTATTTTTTACATTAGGTAGCAAACTGAGTTCTCCTTTAACCACTTAATTACCTTTGGCTGACAGGAAAAAACATTGCTATGAAAATTAGTATTATCTTTATTATGGATGTGTCCCTGAAGATGCTGATGCACTGACATATATCCACGTACGGCGCCTGGAAGCAATGAAATAATTCTACCTTGTGAGCAGATGCAAAGGTTTTGTACTATCGCCAAGGATTTATTACGTAGTTTAACGGTCATTACTTAGCATCATCTGCTCTCTTTATATATTCTCTATCACCATACCCATTTTCCTCTTTCAGCCTTATTATCTTATGTATATGAACAAAGAATATAAAAGGGTGACAGGTAGTGGAAATATAAACCAGCCCTAACTGGCCACAGGCAAATCAAGCTCATGTCCCCTGAGCTCAAACAGAATAGCCTCAGCGTAAGGCATATTGGGTATAGGACACAATTTTAGCGCAGTGCCTGCGGGAAGGACAACCTGATGCTTAAAACAAAGCAGGATCTGCCTTGCCTTACCTCTTTGCCAGTACTTTCAGACACCTACACCCTTTTTCCAGCACCTCAGTTCTCCACCCATTAAACAAGGACAATACTGCTGCTGTTCTGCCAAGACCAAGCTCAGGGCCTCTGCAAGCTGCTTTTTTTTTTTTTTACGAAGCAGACATTACTGATGTTAGTGGCTATCAGCTACACAAAGCGTCTGTATTTTCACATGCTGGTCCTGGAGCACAGCTAGGACATAAACGCTGTGCACGTCTCCCCTTTCTTGGAGGCTCCGTACTCCAGAGCTGATGCTGCCAGACAGGAGTGTGAGGTGGGGGAAAAAAAAAAAAATCTTATTGCTGCTGAGATTGCAGGTCCCTCTGCGGAGAGCTGTGCACAGCAGAGGAAATAGCAGCATGTGGGACATCTGCCCTGAACAGGCTGTTTGCTCCAGCACTGAGATAAAGAAATGGTCAGAACTATCTCTGGTAACATCTGTTGCCACTGTACGTAGAATAAATCATTAATATTTCAGAGGAGCAGGCTAAGTATCGCAGTGTTAGCAGTTACCTGCACATACACAAGATTTCCTCTTCCAGTATTTGCTTCTCCAGCATCCTCTCCATCCAAACACTCTGCAGTTAGTTTTAAAAGATTTACTGCCCCCTCCCCATTCCAAAATTTTTATGGTATTTCTATTGCTTTTAGACATATTAACAGAAACTTTAAATATTCCAGATCTTGTAACTCATTTGTTACTAATTTTTATATTTTTTCAATGCAGCCTTCTTACAGTTATCTATAGATCTTCAGAAAATATATCAGAAATACCTGTTCTGAAAATACGTGAACTTTGCAAACTTTTCTATTCCAAACACGTTGCAGTGCATTGGCAGGAGCAAAAATGACATGAAAGTCTTCAGCTTCGCTGCAGTGGCAGAGGGAGGTGTTCTCCACTGCTGTGGAGTTCCTGGCAAATACAAATACAACAGGATGACCAGTGAAATGTATGTCTAGTTGGGGTCGTCTGTGCATTTTGTTGCATGCTCCAAAATTTGCCAAGTCTATAATTCATAAAATTCAACAGGAATCCTGCAGACAATCATAGAATGGGTTGGGTTGGAAGGGACCTTAAAGATGATGACCTTAGAGGTCTTTTCCAAACTTAATGATTCTAAGTCTTCCCAGGGGCCAGGAAGAACTTCCCAGATGAGTCCCAGTTGGACTCAATGATCCTTATGGGTCCCTTCCAACTCGAGATATTCTATGATTCTATGATCACCTAGTTCCAGCCCCCCTGCCGTGGGCAGGGACACCTTCCACCAGACCAGGTTGCTCAAAGCCCCATCCAACCTTGAACACTTCCAGGGATGGGGCATCCACGGCCTCTCTGGGCAACCCGTCCCAGTGCCTCACCACCCTCACAGTGAAGAACTTCTTCCTTACATCTAATCTAAATCTACCCTTTCAGTTTAAAGCCATTACGCCTTGTCCTACCACTACATGCCCTGGTACAAAGTCCCTCTCCAGCTTTCCCGTAGGTCCCCTTTAGGCACTGGCCGGCTGCCATAAGGTCTCCCCGGAGCCTTCTCTTCTCCAGGCTGAACCACCCCAACTCTCTGAGCCTGTCCTCATAGCAGAGGTGCTCCAGCCCTCTGATCGTTTTTGTGGCCCTCCTCTGGACTCGCTCCAACAGGTCCATGTCCTGCTGATGTTGGGGCCCCAGAGCTGGACGCAGTACTGCAGGTGGGGTCTACTAGAGGGGGAGAATCCCCTCCCTCGACCTGCTGGTCACGCTTCTTCTGATGCAGCCCAGGGTACGGTTGGCTTTCTGGGCTGCAAAAGCACATTGGTGGGTCTTGTTGAGCTTCTCCTCAACCAACAACCCAAGTCCTTCTCCTTGGGGCTGCTCTCAATCCATTCTCCGCCCAGCCTGTATTTGGGCTTGGGATTGCCCCAACCCACGTGCAGGACCTTGCGCTTGGCCTTTTTGAACTTCATGAGGTTCTCACGGGCTCACCTCTCAAGCCTGTCACGGTCCCTCTGGATGGCATCCCTTCCCTCCAGCGTGTCGGCCACACCACACACAAATGTCAAAAAATTTCAATATGCAAAAATACTGAAAAAAACAAATAGGAAGAGCCTTTGACTTCCTCTGCACAGATAACATAGCTCAAAAGCTACTGACTGGCTACTCATTGTGATTAAATTCCACAATGCATTGACATTTGAGCACTTGGGTTGCTTTCAGTTTAACCCACTTAGTTTCCTTCTAAAAAATAAATCCTTAAATTGAGGCCGTGTCCCAAGAGGGACTTGCATTAGGCTATAATCATAGTAATGTTAAAGTCTACTTTCAGAAAGGTAGGCTTCCCAGCACCAGAGGACATATGGCCTAATTTACACTGCACTGAACAACAGGGACTCTGAATTAAGATGTTTAAGAAAAAAAAAAAAAAAAAAAACAAAAAAACAGTGTTGGTGAGGAGACATATTCACTGAACTGACCATAGAGGCCACTAACCCTGGACACAAAGGCTTGCACAGTCTCTGCTGCCAGCGATGCATCCCTACAGCCACATGAAGTCGTGTTGAAGCCACCGGCAGCCGGCCAGGTGTGAAAGATGAGCCATGCAAATCCAACTGCAAAATCGGGATCTGAAATTACTAATGAAAGTTTTCACCCAGAGCCCATTATCGTAGGGTTAAAGAATATAAAATGCAATTTCTTTCACACATTTAAGCATATAACCATGTGCTATCACTATAATCCCACTTTAATTTAAAAGTCAAATGTGTGGAAATGCTGCCTCAAAAACACTTCGCTCAGAGCATCACAGTGATGGACAAGGAAATGGGAGGAATGGCGTGGGAACCCCATCAAAAATCGGGTGTCAGATACATCCCTCTCAAAGCAGGCTTTTCAGAAAGCAGCCAGCTACCTTTCATCTCCCATCACCAAGCTGGAGTAATGATCCTTGTACGTTTTAATTTTACCAGGTCTTATTTTTCAATGAATTTCCAGACCCTGCTCCAGATGGACTAAAACCTTTCCTCGGTGCAGGATGTTCACAAGCACAAAGAACAGTCAGACTGAATTTTTAAAAAAGCTTTGAGATTTGGGGCAGCAGATATAAAGACTCCTTGTGAATTCTGTATAATATCACCATGAGTGATAAAATATAGGGAAGAGCTGTTGGACACAGAGCCCTCCACCCTGCTGCAGGCATCTCCGTCCCACATGCATGGGAGATCTTCCTCCACCTTTCGGGTCAGTCTGACAGAGCTTCAACTAGCACCAAGAGAGCTGTTTATGCTATGTGAGAAAATACACATAGATTTGATATAATAGATACAGTTTCACTGAAAAAAAAAATTTTTAAAGATGCGTTATTATTTGCAGGCTGATTTTCCTTTTTTCTGCTTGTCATTTCACTTCCTGAAAAAATAACGCTTGTCTGTCTTAGGTTCATATCCCTGAATGACATTTTCCTGCTAACATTGGGAAGCCCACATGTAAGGGTGGGCACGGGGTTACAAGATTTCCTTCCCCAGATTAATTAATTCAATGCAACTTTGCTGAAGTGTCACCAGAGCAACGCTAAAAACAGGTTCAGGGTACTCCTGGTCTGCACAGTATTGAGCATTTCCATGTCTGCAGGGAAAATCTTTTGCCGCACAAAAGGCTTTGAAATTCAGCTTGCAAGGACATTTTACCAAAGAGTCTGCCGGCCCATGAAGGTGGGTTGAGAGCTTTGTGAAGAAGCAGACCCCCATCATCTCCTGAACCCATCACGCTCCCTAAACGCCAGTGCTGTGGACTAGATGCTGAGGTACAGCAGGTACGGCAGCATTCCAAGGGCTGTGGTCACCTGTAAAACAAACTGGGTTCACTGGGAATCCAGGCGAACCTTCCCAAGGAAAAGATTGGTGAAGATACTATCAACCAAAAGAAAATTCCCAGGGTACCAGCCCTCAGGGGAAGACAAAGTACCAGAGAGGTACCACAAAGCCCAGGACAAATGCATGAAATCCCAAATACAGCTGGTGGTTGCCCAGAGACGATCTCTGATCATTTACACTCACATCTTTTGCTAAAGGAGAATCTTTGCTGAGGAGCCTTGAAATAAGACAGACCACCAGCACTTCACCATGAAGTGCTTATTTCAAGCCCTTGTTTTAGAGACAGTCTGTGGGTTAACAGAGACTTGCAGCCCTTTTCCAATCAAACCTAGTACTATCTCCACCAAGCTCAGACCCAGACCCTTCCTGCGCTACCTCAACTCACCTTAAATCCCACTTTGAATCATGTGGAGTAGCAATGACCCTCGGCTGATGCAGTATCAGCCCAAGAGCCCTTACATTACCCTCCCTCTAAAAAACACACAGTTGGGGATCAGCACACCTCTTCCTTTTTTCAATTCATTTGAATTTCTGAATTTGATGCTGCTGTGGAAAGGCAAATGCAACCCCAGTTACCCACAGTGGTGCTTCTCTCTTGCTTGTAGGATCCCTGCGACCATGGACTTTGGTCCTTAGTTATCAGTGGGTGCTGGCGTGCCCGCGAGCTGGTTGTTCCCCTGGCTCTGCCAGGCATCCTTCTCTCCAAAACCCGCAGAAACAGGCACGGCTGAAGTTCAGGCTATGACAGCAAGTTCTCACAGTGTGACCTGGGTAACTGTTGAGCCTATTGCATTAGAACTGAAATAAAAAGGGGAAAAAACAGAGATTAATCTGAAATAAAAGCATAACTAAATGGTGTGTGAAAAATAAATTGCCATATCACAGCTTAGTGCCCAGCCCAGATCTGGGTATTACCAGCACTTATGATACAACAAGCCATTGACTCATCAGTGGCATGACAGTTAACTGCTCTGCTGACAAGCATAAATCTATTCTACCACTATTTTGTATTATTAATTAGGAGAGAGGGGAGCTGCATTTGTAGCACATACAAGTGGCTCATCTACTGCCTAATGTGAAAGGTTTTATTTGGCTTGAAAAATCATCTATTTAAATTGTGCATCAAGGTCATAACACATGGGTAGTTTCATTCACCATGGCATTTTGATGGTGGCTGTGCAAGTTGTGAGCTTATATGCCATATCATTATTTCCCACACATCAACCAGAGAAGCAAATAAACTTTTGATTCATAATGGGAATACAATGGAAGCAAGCTGAAAGCCTGCCCTGAACAGCTCTAATTAAAGGTATTAGGAGTTAAAGTACAAGCTTGCAGAGGGATAACAATATAAATCTACTCGGTCTCTACAGAAATATTTATCACTATCCCCCAATATCGCTACCTGTGTATGTATTTGATCAATATTCAGTATCGCCTCCACTTCACCCAAAGTCTGCACAATATGCTAAATTAGCTTTTTCTATTACCGTATCAAAGGTATGTTTGAAATTGAGCATCGCTGTAATTTTGCTGAAATTACAGGCAGAGCAGGTCTGTCTTGATCAGTTTGCAAAACCCTCTACATTAATCATATTAAAGACATTGCAGATGAACAAATCAGCAAGGCAGGCAGAAAACTGGCTGCCTTTGAGAAAGTCCTCACTTGCTCCTGACACTGGAGACCCCGGGATGCCTATCTGCCCCTGCAGATGGCTGCGGGCCATGCTAGCACCTCGCCCACCATGCCCGTCCCCTTCCCCAGTCTCCTACCACCAGCAGTGTTTCACCATCACCAACAACATTCACCATCACCAAAGCATCACCCAGATGCTAAAGGCTGGTCGCCGTTACACCCACACTAGATGTTTTGGCCTGATTTGGAAACAGCATGTTTTCCCCCGGATCATGCACCAATTAATTTTTCCAGATACCTGTCAACAGCTGAAGATGCGTGGCATTGTGCAGATGGCTTAAGACATGCAGCGGGGCTGGCTAGCTCAGACCCCACGTGCCGGTACCCCTAACAACACGGACGTGGGTGGCTGGAAGAGCCGGTGGCCGGAGCTTCCGTGCACCCAGCTGAACTCTAGGCAGCACCTACCCACAAAAGATGGGGTAGATACATCCAGTGCCCCTCCTGGTGCCAAGGAGCGTTTGGCTCCTGGTTCTGTTCTTTGCTAAGAATAGGAACTCTTGTCTTTTTGTCTTCTCCAGAGCCTCCACCCTTTGCTGCCCACCTCCTGCTTGGCCCTAGACATTTATTGTTCAGTAGCAATTTCTCTTTTTTCTTTCGGTGACTTCCTTTTGCTCAGGATCTTTCTTTCTGATTTTGACAATCTTTAAATTATGTCCTTAAAATAAACCTCACAATCAGCAATATATAAATTATAATTTCCTTCTCTACATGCTTCAACTATTATCTTAATCAAGCAATCACGTCACTTCACACATAGCCCCTCATTATCCAAGTCGTGCCCTGTTTGTATTATATCATCCTTATCTGATGGCACACCAAACCATCTGGCAAATCCTCAGAGCTGATGTGATCCTGAGTCCTTAAATATCTTCCAGTTCTTTGGTGCTGCAAGAACTGATTTCTATGTAGAGCAATGCCCATCAGATGATCTCCGGGTGATAAGATGGCTTTTGTTACACGTCCACCACATTATCTGACTTTTTAAACAAGACCTGAAAGAAGGAAAGTATCACTCTGCTAAATACCCAGTGACCTAGGGTACCACTTTGTCTTCAAAAGGAAACTCTAGAATCTAAAGGTCTTTGCTGGGAATACTTGCACAAGTGAAACTGGCAACATTTGGACTGTTGTTGGAGACATTTTAAAAATAGTGTAAATTCTCCGTGGGATGGCCATGCATTTGTCTGGGATGTGGTCCTTCAGCTCAGAAGTACCCTTACCAGCAGGCACAGAATACCTACCCAATGCAACGCAGACTCCTGCTTCTGCAATCACATCCAATGATCACAATGCTCAGCCAGCAGCGGAGCCGGTGATACTTTTCCAGACAACCACTGCCCAGGAAGAACATTTCTAACATGGAAACATCCCATTTGTATGCTTGGAGCCAGCCCGCCCACTCGCCCAGCACCCGGCCTCCTGCTATGCATTATTAATGAGCAACATCAGTCTCCAGTTTTCAGTCAGCTAATTTGTTCCCACAATCATGACTCCAAATACCACATGAATAATTCAGCAAGTTATTTTAACTGTAGTTAGATAAGCCCGTTAGCCGTCATAAATTTAAATAAATTATCCTTTTCTCACACATGGAGGTGCAAAGACAGAGCACCTTGTCAGGTGAGATATACCTCTCTGCATCTCTAGGTAACATATACGCTACCTGCTGACTCAAATCTGCATGGAAGTGTGCCCTAAAGAGCCCCTCTCTGGTCCGCAGCAGGGAAAGGGGGAGCCAGCCCCGGCCACCAGCCCTGCTGCCGGGCCACGGGGCATCTGAGTCACCACGAGCACCTCAGACACGTGTAGCCGTGAGATTTCAGCGTCACAAGTGTCCCGAGTTGAATGATGAACATGCCCCAAAAATGGAGATGCTTGGCTTGGTCCTACCCCTCAGGAGCTATCGGTTTTTGCTCAGACATCTTATTTTCCTTACAGAAGCCAAACACCTTCTCTCACTCGCTCCATTCCTTTGAAAGAGCAATTTTACAGTAACTCAAGACTTCAGGTATATAACCTCCCTTAGGCTTCTCATTGCAGGATCCCATTCAGTGCTTTGAAATTCTTCCTGCTCCCGCATCTTTGAGAAAAAACAAGGTGTGCTGCTGCCAGCGCCCTGGGGCTACAAAAGGAGAGACATGGCCAGGCGGTCTTCTGTCACCGTCACTGCTTGCTTTGATCACGGGGACTCACCTTGCTCTAGGGAAGAGGGATAGCTCCAGGTGACCCCAAATTTCTTCATTCCTATGAGGCTCAGCCTCCCCCAGCAGAAACCAACAGAAGAGGATGAGATACTGCAAAAAAAAAAAAAAACCACCAATGCACAAACAACTCACATGAAGCAGCTGTTATAAGAACTGATTTTCATAAAAGTAAACTCAGTGGTAAGTGACACTCCGCAGATGTAAATCATTTCTGGCTTTCAACACGCCGCATGAGGAACACCCTTGTGCTGACACACAGAGTCGTGTGAGGGGATGTCACGGCAAGCTGGCAACAGATTTTTGCAGAAAAGCCACAAAGCTGTTGTCTTTATCACAGCGGGATGACAGTAAACAACTGTAAATAATATATAGGAACTCTAATTTTAGTAGGCGGAGAAAAGAAATTACAATACCAGTCTTAGTTTAAATTGCTGGTAAGAGGTTTTTTTCAAGGACTGTAGCTGAAGATGCCGACACTTAACAGAACATTAACAAATAGGCAGAGGTTTATAATTAACAACAGGAGAAAGCATTGCAAAGAATATCAAACCTCGGCTTTTCTGGGACTAAGACACTCACTGACTATTAGGGATTAGGATCAGATATTGAGAGGCAGAAGTAGATTATCTCACATCTGCCTATGATGGGGCTTTTACAGCATCTAGTATCCACCACTGTATGAAATACAGGTATCAGACTCGACAAGGGCTGGAGTGGAGTCACTCAGGCAGTTTTTAACATCATTGCCTCTGCACGGATGCCACTACCTATGGGTGAAACATGTATAGCTCCTTAATATCACAGATCTAAAGAAGCAGTTTTAAATTAAATTGGTACAAGTACAGAAGGAACTTACTTTCAAATATTGCTTAGGAAGCATAGAGAATAAAAAGGTATTTTTCAGGCTAGTCGTCCAATTTCTTTTTTAAAAAAAGCAACAAAGGATATGAAATCTCTGTGAAAGGGAGCCTGCCTGTGGATTGGGATTATTCTGATTTCTGAAGCAAACACAGAATGTCAACTGCCTTATATCTGTGGGCTGGCTACACAGACAGATCCAATAACCGGAAAAAAGATGGACTTTTTCTTTCACATTCATTGCCACATACAATACAAGGCAGATATGCACTCTCATCAATCATGGCAGTAATTTTCCTTAGCATATCTTTTCAAGTGGACAGTATAGGGGTCTGCTTTCTCAGCAAGGGGCATTCCTTGGGTCAACACGTTGCCCTGTCTGGAGCTCCAAGTGCCGAAGCAGGACGGTATGTCCCCCGGTACTGGGTCATCTCAGTCAGCTTCAAATGGAAATAAGAGCCAACACCACACTTAACCTAGCTGGAAAAAACACTTACACCTCTGTAAAAATAAGAAATGTGCAAGGGAGTGACTCAGTCACAGCCACCCTACAGACAGAGGGGCCCATGAATGCATACAGATGCTTTCTAATCCTTCCTGGTAACTCTTATTTTCCCAGCCCATTATTTTTGTCCTTTTTTGAATGTCTTTTTCCTGCCCCTGTTTCTTGTCACCTTCCAGCTCCTGCCTTTGCCATTCCCTTCTGACTCAGGTCTGTCCTTCCCTAAATTCTCCTGCTTGCTCTCCCACCCTTTCTCATCCGCAACTTTCTGTCCCAAGATACTTCAGTTCCCTCCGCCTGCCCCAGGAGAGCTGAGAAGTGGGACATCATTTTTGACCTTGTCCTCCATTTCAGCGCCCATTTTATCCTTCTGCTGTACCTATCTCTACTCACAACTGCATTTAATATTGCTGAGCTCCCTTGTCTTCACCCCCCTTAGGCACTGGATCCAAAGATTTCCTTTCATTCCCACAGTGTTGAAGGCAGAGGTACCCCAAGGGTGCAAGCTCTGTTAGCAAACCCCATAGCACCCTAGGGATGGCAATGGGGGTGAGGGGTCCAAAATGGGGTGCCCATGTCCTCACACGGTAATCAGTAGGTAGAAGCTGGAATTGAGGTTTTACCCCAACCCTGCCACGGACTCACTACAGAGAGAGTCCCTCAGATCTAAAATGAATCTCAGACCCTGCCGGACTATTGCAAGACTCAGTTAATAAATATTAGTGAAATGCAGAGATCCCTGGATGAAAACTGTAGTGGAGGTGTAGACTGCCACGTTTCATTAATTTCTTATTATCTTATAAGGGCTTCACTGAAGCCTAGAGGACTGCATGAATAGTGCATGAATCTGAAGAGCTTGCTGTCAGCCTCACCTTCAACTTGGAAATGTGGTTTGTCGGAGCCTGGACCTGAAGGATCCCTTGGCTGAGGATGGACGACACACCTGGGAGGTGACCCCATCCGTTCGGAGGGGGCTGCCCTCTCACACTCTTTTGGAGTTCAGCACACTGTAAATAAATCACATTTAATTAAGAGGAAAACCCTTCCTGAAAGTAGAACGAGCATGTTGGCGTGATGCAGGAAAGTGATGGACTGTACAGGTAAAGCAGGAACAGTCACGCACAAGGTAGGAGGTGGCAGGAGAGAAAGCATGCTGCTTTTTAGAGGATACTCCAGTAGGCAACAAAGCAGCCCTTGTCCAGCACCTCCAGTCACTCCAGAACCCATAAAAGGTTTCTGCTATGTTCTCACTGAGAAACAAAGTCTCCCAGCTACCAGAGGAAAGCACTAAGGTTGGGGTTTTCCTCTTCTAGGAAACTTGCTCTGCCTACAGGTCAGATAGGATCTGGTAGGATACACAACGCTGCCACAATTGGTGATGCATCACAGCCAGAGCAATTAAGTGATCTCTGTTATTGCTTTACAGGGGCTTTCCAACTACTCTTGTAATCAGCGTAAGTTAACTCTTAATTTGTTTGTAAGCTCTTAACCATGCTATTTTAAAGGAACATTATCTGTCTTCTGTTTAGCTCAGCAGCTTGAATGTTCATATGGCTGAAACATGGGAACATCTCTGACCAGGAGAGATAGTAGTAACTGGGTTCTGAAAACAACATTTTAAATCACCATTGGCATTTATTTTATAAGGATAATAGTACTGGTATCAGCTAATTTGCTAAGAAACACAGTGCTATGCAACATTTGCGTGGAGAGCATGAGGAGACCCATGTGTCAGCCATTTAACCTCACTTTCCCGCCGGCTCCAGCATAGCTCTGGTACTCAAACCCACACCCACGCACACTCTGTACCTTGTGTGTTTTACAGCTGAAGCCCAGCTACCTGGAAAATGCAGGTCTCCAGCTGACCCAAGCAAGAATGCCGGGCAGTGCGTGAAAAACACCAAATCACAGATTCTGGTTTTGGCTGTTCTTGGCACTGCACATTTTCCAGCCTGTGATTTAAAATTTTATTGCAAAGAGATACTTTGCTACTACTTATACCTAAATACAGCCTGATTCTTACCCCTCTCTGATCTCAATCAGTGATCTGAGGAGACAGGCAAGACTTCAGAAACCATCATGAAAATGCTAGCTGCTATCCCAGGGAGGGAGCCTGTAATTTTGGAGCATCCCTTATCTTAACACCTTGATGCAGTTAACCAAACTAGTTAATGCTGTGGCTCTAGAAGAAATACCACTATGGAAGCAAAACTGTCTGGCACATCAGGCTGATGGTCTCTGAGGGTCGGACAGCAGTCCCTGTGCGACTCCCACCAGCAAGAAAGCAATGAGAGCAAGGCTTTGAATTGCTCGGAGAAAGCCAAAGTGCAGAGAGACCTGGAAGGAGAATTAATGGAGGCCTATTAAATGAAAGTGGGTTTGGGGATCTCCGATGTAACACATACATCCAGCTCCCAAAGCTCTGCCCCTGCAGCTGCTGGGCTGCACAAACCACAGCTCGTCTCCAGCTGCTTCCTACTAAAACACACAGCAGGAGGTGAAGGCAAACTCCAGCAGCGCGGGCTGACAGCCTGGGGGTGGTTTTGATGTGATGGTGGCCCTGAACATCTCAGTTTGGGGCTCGGAGGGAGAGCTGGGCTCAAGGATGCAGCGGGAGCAGGAGGTGTTGCCTCCTCACCAGACACGGGTACCTCCTGTGCAGCAGCACGGATGCCGCCCATGGCTCTCTTTGTGACCACTGGGCTAATTCCAGCCAGAAACGTGCATGCATCCCACTACACAAAGCCCTCTCAGATGTTAATGACTCAAGCAGCACGGGGTTGGTCTTGGCTAAAAGTCTTTTGATATTGCCCTTCTTCCCTTCACTGCCTGCTCCTGCTCAGCCTTGGGTTTTGTTTTGGCACTAATGCCAGCTCCATATTGCAGGACAAAGCTTTAGCATTTAAATAGTTCCAGCGGCTCCTCAGACCACTGCAATCTGTAAAGTACAGACATCGATGAACTTCATATTAGCAACAAGGATGAAAATTTCATTTTCCTCCAAGACCACAGGTTCTTACGACCCTAAATAAAGACTTACCGGGTGTCAGCAGCGCAGGGCCAACAGCACTCGGTGGAGCTGCTCTGGTTCCCGCTGGCAGAGAGCACTGACCCCAAGAGAAAAAGCATCCCCTGACGGCACTGTGATGGGTTGACCCTGGCTGGACGCCAGGTGCCCACCAGAGCCGTTCTATCACTCCCCCTCCTTCTCAGCTGGACAGGGGAGAGAAAATATAACAAAGAGCTTGTGGGTCGAGATAAGGATAGGAGAGATCACTCACCAATTACCGTCACGGGCAAAACAGACTCAGTTTGGGGAAAATTAACTTGATTTATTACAAATCAACCGGAGTAGGGTAATGAGAAATAAACCCAAATCTCAGAACACCTTCCCTCCACCCCTCCCTTCTTCCCAGGCACAACTTCACTCCCGGATTCTCTACCAACCCCCCAGCGGCACAGGGGGACGGGGATGGGGTTTACGGTCAGTTCATCACACGTTATTTTCTGCCGCTTCATCCTCCTCAGGGGGAGGACTCATCACACTCTTCCCCTGCTCCGGCGTGGGGTCCCACCCACGGGAGACAGTCCTCCACGAACTTCTCCAACGTGGGTCCTTCCCACGGGCTGCAGTTCTTCACGAACTGCTCCAGCGTGGGTCCTTTCCACGGTGTGCAGTCCTTCAGGCACAGCCTGCTCCAGCGTGGGTCCCCCACGGGGTCACAAGTCCTGCCAGAAAACCTGCTCCGTGGGCTCCTCTCTCCACAGATCCGCAGGTCCTGCCAGGAGCCTGCTCCAGCGCAGGGTTCCCTCAGGGTCACAGCCTCCTTCGGGAACCCACCTGCTCCGGCGTGGGGTCCTCCCCGGGCTGCAGGTGGAGATCTGCTCCACCGTGGACCTCCATGGGCTGCAGGGGGACAGCCTGCCTCACCATGGTCTTCCCCACGGGCTGCAGGGGAATCTCTGCTCCAGCGCCTGGAGCATCTCCTCCCCCTCCTTCTGCACTGACCTTGGTGTCAGCAGGGTTGTTTCTCTTACATGTTCTCACTCCTCTCTCCGGCTGCCGAATACCTCCGTCCCAACTTTTTTCCTTCTTAAAAATGTTATCACAGAGGCGTTACCACTATCGCTGATTGGCTCGGCCTTGGCCGGCGGCGGGTCCGTCTTAGAGCCGGCTGGTATGGGCTCTCTCGAACACAGGGGAAGCTTCCAGCAGCTTCTTACAGAAGCCACCCCTGTAACCCCCCCTGCTACCAAAACCTTGCCACACAAAACCAATACAGGCACTCACCAGCCTGGCTCCAGTACCAGCCAGAGCCCTCGAGTCCCCCCCCAGCAACTTTACATCGACTTTGGCACACGCGGGATGAACTTGATGCAGTTTGCTTTCCCAGCCGACATTGAAATAACTTTGCAGCAAGCAACCCACTGACACCCCCTGCTCCATTTACCTCCCCCGAAACAGAAAGACTGTGCAAAGCACTTTTCTCCATCCAAACATATCATGGAAATGCAGTAAGCATCTTTGCTTCCTGATTGAAATCATACATCACTTACTTAAGTGATACTAAATCAGACGCAAACACCACTGGCAATTCAAGCATTAATAAGCAGTTCCCTGCTCCAGAGACAACAGGTCCTCTGCCAGCATAAACCTCACGGTGTCCCATGAAGACAACCCTACTCCTGCCACGCTGTCCCACATCGCTGCTGCTGTGCATGTCGGTCCCACGGACAAGTCTTTGCTTCAGTTGTCACACGCACTTTAATTTTAGTGGCTCAGTGTAACAGGGAGGTTGCATTTTGCAGCAATGGCACCCACATTGGAGAACTGCCAGCACCTGTCCTTGTTCTCCCCAATCACATTTTGCCCCAAATCTCCACCTCGGCTGGTGGTAGGTGCTGGGAGATGGCTGCAGCTGAGCTGTGCCTCCTGTGGGACCAGAGGAATGAGGCATTGGAACATCGCTGCTTGCTCTTCCCCGGGGCCGGGGGCTTCGAGACCTCCTCCCGTCAGCCCCAGGGCAGAGCAGACCGAGGCCACCGCGATCAATCGTCTCGTAGAGGCAAACCACAGCCCACGCCAGCAACCTCTCACCCAGGGGACAGAGCTGTCCCAGCTCCCTGTCCCACGCGAACCCCGGCCCCGCAAGTCACATCACCTCTAAGGCAACTTTGACTTGCAGGAGCCGTTCAAGATATTTTTATCCAGGCCAATGATCTGACCCACAGCTCTTAGAAGCAGCAACCAACTTTATTTCATTGGGTTTTTTTTAAAAAAAAAGAGAGAGATTTTACAATGGATTTTTAACTTCACTTGTGGTGAAAATATTCTTTTGTGAGAATCAGAAATAAGCTCTAACTCAGCCTTTAATGTGCTGCTTTCGTGCATCTCCTGGATCTCTCCTGTAATGATTCTCCCTCACCGCTGCTTTCAGCAGATCCAAGTTCTTACTCCGCACAAAAGCTCCATAGCTTTAAACACAAAGAAAAGATCATCTCATTCCCATAAGAAGCTTTTTTGTTGCTTTCTCCATTAATTTGACTTCTTATACCGCAGAAAAAGGGGAGCCCTGCACGTGGTTATGAATGTAGCTGAGCTAATATACAGCAAGTAACTAATTTAACAAACTTTTCCTCTTGAAAGAGGCCTAATCCCCCGCCCGGCCAGCTCGGACCTCGGCTGACGCTGCTGGAAATGCTGCCAGTGGGAAATGGAGAGTTACCATCACTGAGGTCTCTCTTCTCGCTCCCTGTTAAGATCTGCTAACAAAGATACCTGTTTATTTTACCTGTCCTGTGTGGCTTCCCTCTGCTCAAGCCCCATGTCAATAATAATAATAGTTCTTATGAATAATCTCTGTCAATTAACTAATTTACAAGACTATTCAAATGGCCGTATGAGCTGAAATGTAATTTGCTCATTACTGAGCCCACTCGACTGTCCTGCCCCTATGCCAGAGGAAAACCTGCTGTCTAACTTCATCTCTGCTTCAGAAACAAGGCAGTTTTTTCCCTTACTTTGATTTTCATTTCCCATTCAGCTATTAGAAGAAATCCATTCATCAAAGCTATAGGTTTTCCCCCTGAAAACCTTCAGTGTTTAAAAGCTTTTGACTGAAATATAACATATTAATGGAAGCCGTGATTGCACAGCCCTCTGCTGACCTTCCATAGGCTGAAATTGCTTATTTTGCTAAATTTATTTGCCACCCATTTATCAATCTAAATCTAAGGTGGTTTTAAAGGTCATAAACTAAACAGCCGCTGAAATATGATTAAAGAATATGGAAATAAATTACAAACTCATAATGTTATCCCTTCCTGTGACTTAGTGGCAGAAGCTTGGATGAAGTATGGGAACTTGTTCAACACCTTACATATTTGGGGATTCATCTAACTCCGGAGGGTTGCTCAAGCTCCGTTAATTCACAGTGCTCTGCTTTGTGCCTCCCGAAAGGAGGATTATAGGAGGCAAAGTCTGGGTCAGAAGCAGACTAAGAAAAGGTTTTAACTTTCCTTAGAGGGAAAAGTCTCTCCCTGGTGACCAGACAGCATTTATTAACAGGGGTTAACACTGTGCTGAGAAGTTACTTCCCATTGAATAATGCAGTTGTTACCATGTGCAGTTCCCAGACTGCCTCCAAAATAATTAATGGAGCATTAAACTGCCTTAACACTGCAGGATTAGCACCGAACCCGCTGAAGGTTATAGGAAAACAGAGCAAATCTTTATGTTTTCTGTCTGGAGGACAGACGTAAAGGTGAACCTTAACATGAAGCTTTGAGGCATGCAGAGCAAATTTGGTTACGGTAAAATAACGGCGTTCGGAAACGATTCAGTGGCGAACGCGAGGGAGGAGGAGTTTGCACACAACTGAAGCTGGGGAGAAGCAGCATCACCGAACCGCCCCGCACGAGCTGCTCGAGGAGCATCGGCGGCGGCGGCAGGTCTTAGACAGCGCTTATTTGGGAGCAACCAGATTTAAACGCAAGAGCAGCGGTCACGCTCTCATCTCCAGCTGCCGCCCGGCCGCTGTCCATCGGATGCTCCTACCACCAGCTACGGAACCGAGGGGCAGCGCGGGGATCTGTGCCGAGGTCCTGCCCTGGCATGGGACAGGGCTTCTTCGCACCCGGTCAGACCAAGGAAGTCCTCAGGACCACAGACAGACAAAGCCAAAATCTCCCTCTCCAAAATGTATTAAAAGTAACCGGCGAATGATATTGGCTGTAAAAACAAGCTGCCTGCTCGGAATTAGGCATTAATTCCTACATGTCATTGAAACAATTTTGACTTTATTACCAGAAGCTTCAGCAAAATGACTGTGCAGTCACTGGTGAATTTTAATTCTTGATGAACCTGTAATTGCTTTGCCCAGCAGACTCTGGTAAGCGCACAGGCGAATGCCTGCTTCCCTGCAAAAATCAAACACTAGCTCCAGAAACATGGTGCCATTTTTGCTCAATATCAATCGATTTCCAAGGGAACATTTTTCTGTGTAACAAAAAAGAACACCTTTTTTTTTTTTTAAAAGCAGATCTACAAAGAAAGACCTCCAGATATCTCTGGCAGGAGTATTGCAGGTAGCGCTAGCAAATGATGCAGCCTGAGGTGCAAAATATGCACAGCGCAGTTCCCGAGCTGTGATCACTTCTAGCTGTTGGTTTTGGTGCCTTTTTCTCTAGTCTAAATTGATTAATGAATTATTAATAAAAGAGAGATGTGCATAGCAGATAGACACTGTTTTATAAAGACCTCTTTAGAGACAACAGGATGAAGATAAAAATAAGCAAGGCAGTAAAAAGGCAAGATGAAAGCAACCAGCAGCCTCGTGAGTGTATTATAAGTAACAATAAACCCAATAATTGAACAGAAAGGCAAGCTACTGCCTGGCACAGCCTCTGCAAGGGTGCTGCATAGATGGATTGTTGAAAAAGATATATGTACCCAATATACTATTGCAGCCAGAAATATAACCTTGCACATCAGACCAGTAATATTTAAAATGTGCACACGTGCAATCTTTCAGGTTGCTTTATCTCTGGATTTACTCCAAGGCAAAGAAACCAAAGATAAAATAGACAGTGTGAAAGATGTCTTATAGCAATTAAGAAAAACAACAGGGCTTGTGACTCGGTTAAAAAAATCCAGCTCTTCTCCTCCTTTTCATCTAAACAAGCAGTTCTACAAGAGCCAGTGCAGCTCCTGCTTGCTTTCAAAAGCCCAAGCTTTGGGGAAGCTTTCTGCTCACCTGCAGCATCCCTGCAAGGTGATCCCTCTCCTCTGCTGATTCCCTGGTGCTTAGCAAGGACTTGAGATAACACTTCAGCCTTTCCCATAGTCTAAAGCTCTAAAAAGGATTTTCTCTGCTGTCTGTTTGTTTTCACTAAATTTGTAGGAATATCATCGCTTCAAAGGCTCTACTATTGGAAAATAGGGTTAAAATGTGTTAACAGGTTCCAAAGTTGCAAGCAGAAAGGATACCCCCTCAAGCAAGCGTGTATGCTGGCAGCCTGATAACACGTGTCATTTCTTTAGGAAACCAAGCTAAAAAAATAAATTGGTCCATGCTGTGACCTGTATCACTTATGTCAACTTTTAGCCAGTTTTTAATTCTAGGCTCTGAAAATCCAAACTATACGAGGCTATTCTGGGCTTAAGGAATTGGAAAGGGACCAGATGTCAGGCAATTGATTGTACTGACACAGATCCAGAGGAATGCTTCGGTGGATCAGACCCAACTTTCATAAGATATTTCAGCAATTTCTCCAAGTCCAATTAGCAACTGATGTGTAATGCATTGAGAAAGCCTGCAGTTAGAGTGTTTTCCTATTAGCACTTTTATTACCTGAAGAGTTTGACATGTTGTCAGCTTAAAATGAATTGTAAAAAACCATATTTTAAATAAGGGTCAAAAGAATGAATAAATAGGCATAAACAGCATTTTACGGCTATCCGTAATAGAGCCACAGCAATAAAAAATGAGTTAGAAAGAATACCCAGCCATTCTGAATTATATGATCACAAAATTATGTCTTGATTGACTCTTCGCCTTAATGTTTGCATTGGCTGGCACAGTTGGATCACAGAATTTCCCTTGAATATATTAACATTTATTAAAAAAATGATCAATTTTCAAGTTATGAAATGCCTCTCTAATTTCCTACAGTGCAATTTACTGCTAGGGAGCCAACCACTCTTCCAGGCAGACACCCTGGGAGTTCATTCTGGTGTGCCATTTCTTTCAAGAAAATTATTTGTTTGAGTTTTATAATAATGTTGCTGCGGGGTAGCTGGGGGAGATGGTGGAAGTCAGGCAGAAAGGTCGTGGTGGCTGTAAGGACTGCACTGTTTTTTAACCCCAGCTCTGTAACTAAATTAAAGAGAGATTATTCCACTGTGAAAGTTGCGTACAAGAAAGAAATCTGAGAGCAATAACTTTAAGTCATTTTTGAGACTGTTATACACACGGAGTCAGAAACTAGGGGCTAATCCTGACCTGACAGACATGTGTGGGGAGGACATCCAAACTAAGGATGTTTTCTTTCTGCTACGCACCTGTAATGCTCATGAGCTGAACTGGACACACCTGCGGAGCACGCTGTGCCTCCGAGTCCTGTCCAGCTTCTCCAAAATAAAATAAAAACCCTGTAAGTCTCCACCCTACCAGCCACCTGAGCCTCTTCCTACTGTCAAGGGGATGAAGAGGTGGACTCCCATCAAAGACACCGTCGGATAACTATGCATCTCGCCAACTAGCCCGTAACAGCCCAGGAACAACAGTTCCTACCCCCTGTGATACCGATGGACATGAATTAAGCATCACCACCATGAGCAGACGGAGACCCAGCTCTCCCCTCCACCACATGTGCTTTGGGCCATAGTTTCCAGAAGAAACTCGGATTTGAAGAAGCTGCACCCAAAGCTCAGCCCAAGCCAGCGGTGTCCAACAGCACTGCCTAACCCAGCTCTTCTCAGCCCAAAGCCTGTACACAGGCAGGTAGCTGGTCTGCAGAGAAACAGCCCTCAAAATGTGTGTTTGGGGCTCAGCTAAATGATTGATGGCTGTAGGCCAAGATCCACATGATATGTATTTCTTGTGATCCGTGCAAGTCTGGAATTACAGGAATTTATAAGGCTCCTGACTAAAGCAGCAGCTAGGATGTTTATCTGATAATGTGCCTTCTTTCAGCTGAAATAATAGCCACATCAATTAAACATACATCTTCAGAAAATACAAGTGTCCAAGACAAAAGATCTTCTACCTCACTGCTGAGATTTTCCAGGCTGCCAGGGATCGGATTGCCAAGATCGCAGTAGGAATTGAAAAAAATCAATTATTGATGCTGCGATCCGGTGCTTACAACAAAGCTGTTCACCTTGCTGGAGATCTGGCAGCAAGAGAAAGCGCTCAGCGGCTCTGCCAAACATCTGGATGGGGCTCTGATCACAGCACCCCGCTTCCAGCAGCCGCTGCCCTGAGGGGCTCTACCCAGCCAACGGGGCACGGGGAGGAATTGGGCAGATATAAGGGAGACTCTCCAAACCACACGCTTTCGGTTTAATAACAGTAAGCAACTTGCAACACATTTGGCTCCCGATCGTATCTATCCCGGTTGTCTCGTTAAACATTTTGTGTAAGTTTGGAGACTCAGCTTTAGTGTGTGTTACTACTAATTGCCTTAGTCCTCAGCTGTGCAACAACAAACCACCCTGAAACACAGTTTTCCATTAGCACCAGTCAGGGATTAACTAATTAGCCAAAAAAAATATTTTCTTGAGATAACATTACATAGATAATTAAAACTAAAAAGCTACATCCAAGAAGGACAACCTTTTTCTTAGCTAAACTCCAGCTTTTGGCTTGGTTATTCCCCAGTCACACATTTTCTTTCCTCTGCCGTGCCCGAGGCATAACAAATCAATAAAACTGGACATGCATCCCATTAAGTTACAAGATACTTACTCTTATCTTCAGGAGTCAAAAAGAAAACTTACCTACTTCATTTACCTATTAACGAATGACTAACCTGAAACACCTATTAGTTACTAAGTGCTCACACAGTGGGGTATGATGCCATTTCTGTACCTTTTGGTTTAACCAACAAACTGACAGTGTGCAAACCGGCTGTAAAGCGAAGGAGGAGAGGGGACAGAGTCCTTTACCTGGGAGGGCCCCCATACTTTGCCTAACAATAAGGCCACAGGTCAATAACTGACAGAGGTGAGAAGTGAAAAAAAAAAAAAAAAAAAGAAAAAGAGGTGTAGAAAGTTAGAAATAAAGGAAGACAAAAGCAGCAGGAGAAGTGTTTAAACTGTCTCTGAAGCTATCGTGCTACCAACTTAGGAACTTTTTATGGGTGTAAAAGTGTCAGTTTGCTCAGCTGGAATTTTTATGGCAACACTCAGTACAGACAGTGCGGCAGAGCAAGGCTGCAAAAGCATCTGATGATAAAAACATCGTTGGTACCAGCAAGGCAGGAACTTCTATTAGATCCCGGCATCTAACAAACCCTTTCCTGGAGGAACGCTACAGATGGAGGCATTATAAACACCAGCAGCCATCACCACTGCCTGCAGCCACACAGCTTTCCCTTTGAACAAGCCTGGAAGTTAAATGCACAATCCTTCTTGCTATTCTAGCAAGCAATGAGCTTGGGTTGCAATAGCAACAGAATATGCTTACTTATTTTTACAAAGCATTAAGTAATAGGAAGATTTCTGTAATTGCAAGCAGAAGCAGAATGAAGCAAGGAGATGATGAGACTGGCTGTGGCCACCTCCTTCACACAGGTCATGGTGTGGTCTGGACAGCACGTGCCATGGAGGAGGTAGCAATCCTGTCCTGGGAGAGGGAGGGATGGTTTGGTGAGGCATGAAGGCATCCCTCCAAAGCTGGGAGTAAAAGGAGCAATTAAAAGCTAAAGAGTTATGCTCTAACCTAACGGGGATTACTCAGAAGTGAATGAGAAAATGATTCGAGTTGGACCACTAATAAGCATCAGTGAGTCTGTAACTGTCTGACCTCAAAGCCTGAAATCCATGAGCGACCGTTCTCGGACTCTGAGAGCATTTGGGATTAGGTACAGCCTCTTCATGCATTCGCTCACATTGTTGAGCCGTGAATCCAATTTCACAGAACGCACTAACTCTTTGAAAGGAACTTACCCATATTTTCTTTACACCAGCTTCTGCACTGATCCATTTGCAACAGCTCCCATTTTGTTCCCAGTTTCATGAGGTTCAGAAATTGCAGCTCCGGGAACACGCTAACCCGATTCAAATGGACCAAGAAATGCCTTCCCAGATAACAGATTAATATCTGTTTCCATCATGGAAGTTACTAGCACACATCCATAAGATATCAGCACATGTCCACAGACTGGTCTGAGCATCAGGCTTCCTTCAAAGGAATACAATCAAAAAGTTCTCCTGGCTCACATCAAACTCACCCCTTCGCTGTATTTGATAATACTTGTTCTTTATGCACAGACAGGAGAAGGGGAAAGAAAGGTATTATCTCATTACTGACACTGATCACAGTTCAGGCACTAAATCCTGCCTAAGAGAACATGCATCAAAATATTCATAACTCGATTGCATGAGAAGAAACTATTAACAGTCTGCAGCGTCGAGAAGCGTTGTCCTATGACATTCAGGAGAAGACGACCAGAGCATGCCCTTCAAGTTTTATGACTGAGACCAAAATTTGCCAGCATTTCGTTATGATCTTATTAACGTTATGAGATCAGGGGAAGAGTGTGGCAACAGGCAGAATATAATAATAATTTTTTTTTTTCAGCTATGTACCCATAACAAATCAGCTCTGTTATGTCCCAGGGCTTTCTCTTTGGCTTTTGTAATCTCATTGCCACTGCGTAACCTCCAGCTGGCTTTAAATCTGACTGCCACGTGCCACTTTCCTATTTAAATCTCCTTGCTTTTTATGGGCTTCCTTTTTTAAGCATATAATTTACATTTGGTTCCCAGTGGCTACAATAAAATGTCCAAGTGAGTCATTCTTATTGTCTCACCACAACATGAGGAAGTCCCAAATGGTGTGATTTCTTCTTCACTCAGCCTTGAGTTACGGAGTACAGTAAAAGTCAACTTATCCTGGCTTCATCAAAAGTTTGAGCACTTGAGACTATTTTGTTCTAAATAGATTGGGGACAGTGGATTATCATGGTTTTGCATCTATTCAGAGAATGGATATTGGACATTTTTCCACTAGATATGGCACAGATTTCTAGCCCATCGTCTTGGCTGCTGCCTCACGGGGGTGACTTCTTGCCCCAAAGAACAGCCCAAACTTCTGAACTGTCCGTGCCTGAACATTGGCACCAACATCTCTTAATCCCTGGCCATGAGCGAGTAATCCTTCTCCTTCACTTTGTCTCTGGGTAAAAAAGGAGCAATGACTCTCCTGGTACGTCACTGTTGGCAAACATCTTTTTCCAGCAATTATGGAATAAGACCAATTCATTCAGTAAATCCAACCACTTTCTACCTAGATCCCCACTCTGCAGCTCTTCAGTTGAGAACCACCACTGCGGAGCAGGGACCTGCCATGGCAGTTTCTTCCTGCTCTTTCAAAGAGGCCCAAATTTGGGAACCAAACAAGGCCAACCTGCCCCATACTTGAGTGACCAGGGCCAAGAGAGGTCAGAAAACACTGGGTCTGTACAACTCCTGGGGAGCTCCTGGCAGAGACCCTTCATGGGGGATGTTAAGGGACCCATAAACTGGGTGACCAAGAAGGAAGATGCTGTAATTTACTCTCTGTCCTCCTTGATGTATACCCTCTCGGTGCAGGAAAACGTGCCTAACATAAAGCCCCAGAGACTGCAGAACGGGTAAAACTGCCTCGATAGCCAGGTTCCTTCCCGATATAATACTTTCAGAGCACTATTCCTAACAGACTCCATTAAATGTCTGGCACATCTTGAGCACAAAACCCGTGATTTCACAAGGGAAAGGAGTGCTGAGATGTCCTTCATACAGCAGAAAGACATTTGAAGATATCATTCGTGCGGCCTGGCTCCCCAGGTGAACGCTGTCACTTTACAGAGTTGTTCAGAAGAGGTTTCTGAAGACGACGTGCTCACGGTTTCCATCACACTGCAAGTCTCATCTAGCTGGGATTTAGATTAGCGTGAGCACACACTCAAGTCCTGCTCTTCAGGGAAGAGCACCAAACCAGTAAAATACACTGCAGCTGTGAACCAGAACCAGCAGACAATGCAGTAGCCTCTGTGAGGCAACGTGTTCCTGAACTTCGTAATTTTTGGAAATCTGACAGCTTGTGGGGGTTTTTTCCCCCCTAGGATTTAATTCTTCATTGCCCTGTGAAGCTGTGCAGCCATTTACATACATCTCAAATGCATGCAAGACAGACATGAAGACTTGCTGCTGGGGCTGCAAAGCCCCATGACAAATTCAACCATTTAAAAGTTCCTTTGAGTGCTTGCTAATATTCAAGTATCTATCTAACACCTGGGTTTTGTTAAGTTTTCTTGTAGCGTAGCTTTCGAAACTCTATTACTACGTGCTGGGGTATGATTAAAGTGTTTGGCTTTCCATGGTAACATTACCCATCTATAATCTTGTTTCTTAGCGAGATCTGAGCCAACTGTACTAGTAATTTCCTTTAATAATAAGTCTTCAGGAATAACTCTGCCCTTTAAACCCGAAATCTGAGGCAACACGTGATTGACAGATATCACAGCTTTCAGCTAATTAAATATTCTGAATGCTCAGCCGTGGGAGAGTTTTTAAAGCAAATAATTATAGGTGCCAGACTCCCTACGGCTGTTCTGCCCTCACCGAAAGGTCCAGTGCAGCCCTGGTGCTGCTCTCCCTCTGTACAGAGGGGGCTTGCCAGGCTCCCCCCATCTAACTGGAGGTAAATGGAACTCCATCCTCAATTGCACAGAGCAATTAAGCATGCTGTGTTAATTAGTTACAGCAAGGATGATCTTCTAGACAAGAAACGTGCTATTCCTTATAAATGATGCTGCCACAGAAGCGTTAATTTCCTTTTAAGATTAAGCTGCCTCAGTATAAATCAGATCCTGCAACCACCCCAAAATACAAATTGCCATGCAAAGATCATAGTCAAAGGCAGGAAGAGTGAAGTACTGCAATATTTTGCACAGACTAGATAGCCTTGTAATGCTTCTGAGAAAGTCAGAGATGCACCGTGTTTTATCAGCTTAATTTTTTTTTTTTTTTTATGGTGTGAAAGCATGTTCAATACATCACAGCTCTGAGCTGGGTTTACGCTTTTGGACAGCACTGTAATAAAATTATTTGCAGGAAATTTTAGAACTGCAAAGGAAAAGCACATCACCACTTTGCAAGTGTCATAGAGGATGAGCTCTTCTTGCAGTTTGTCACAAGTTCAGCCCCACTGCTGTGACTGCTGCTCTTCAGGAGACAGCCTGTACAGCAGCAAAGGTATTTGAAAGCCCACCTCCAGCAGAGATGATTTGTTATGATAAATCTCAGCGAAATCTAGCATTCTGCCAACAGCAGTTGGAAGGTATCCATGTTTTTATTGCATGTACATACTACATATCCCATTGCTATCATTCAAGTAATAAATGAATTCATAGCTCATACCAGTTGCCTACCTCAGATTCAGATAGTGTTACAGCCAGAGAAGACACCTGTGTGGACTGGAAAACACAAACCTAATTTAACAGTCTCTCTCCCCCTCCGTAATACAGAATAAGTCAGGTGTTATGCACAATTTCACTGCAAAGCATCTCATCTGCTCTAGAGCCTCCAGGTCAGCCGTAACCCGGCGTCTCCCAGGGCTCTGCAAATCCTTGGGCTGAGCTTTGAACAACAGGGTCCCTGAAGAAGAATGAAGCCAAAGGAAAAAAAAAAAAAAAAAACAAAAAGGACAAAAGCTGCATTCCTGGGGGGAAAAAAAAATGGCTTTACAACATTAGCAAAACTAAACCCATTCACTTGGCAATTGAGCCTTGGGAAAGTTTTAGCCGCTCTGCGCGAAGGAAGTATTTACATCTTTTAGTCACAGGATGCAGGTGGTGATATTCCGGAGAAGATTACAAACAGATTGTAGGCATCTTGCAATTTTGTTGCTGTGTTATTGTAAGTAGATCTAGGTACATGACAGCACACCCAAGCCCAGATGGCCGTCATTAGGCACAGAAGTTGGAAATAACTCCTGAAGGCAGCAGCGCTGCCAGGATCGGGCTGTGGTCCCAGCCCTTGCACCCACTCGGGGACCACGCCAGGCTCCGTTACGTGCGGAGTTCGTTAACATCCCGCTGCTTAACGAGGATGCACGGATCAGTTGCACAGACAAGGAAAGGTTTGTTTTTCAGTTTGGCATTAAATAAAATACGTGTCGCATCACACTGTTAATGAACACACATCACTGGCAGGGCTACTGCATAATTTATCGCCACAAATACCATCTTTCTCCAGAGTTTTCATAATTCTCTTATCTTTATTTATAAAGTGTTAATGTGCTTAAAAAAAGGGCAAGAAAAAGTTCACATGTAAGCCCTAAAATGTGGTAAAATAATGGAAACTGTAACTGGAGAGGAAAGGATTCAACTATATATTTTTGTCACTTTCAAATGCCACACATTCCTGAAATTCTGAGGTTTGTGGCAGTTATACTCAGCACGTGGGGCCTGAGTCATGCCCTGAGCTGCCGGACATCACAGAAGAGGAGGAAGAGGCTCTGCTGTTAAACTGCAATTGAGACACGCTTTAGCTGTGATTGCCTAAAGCCAAGTGTTATGTTCCCCACTCTTTGGGTAACTTTGCAGCCTTAAAGGCTCAAAAATCTCTTTGGGATTATAAATTCAGTGAGAGAAGGGTTCTCGTTTTCCTGTATGACACCTGCATACTTCCACATGCAACCATAGTATCTGAGTATTTATAGCAACTACAGTAACTTTGAAAACTGCTGGCTCTTGCACTTTTCTTTTGGTGTCAAAACTCTGCTAGAAGCAACATGCTTTTGTGTATCTTCAATAAAGGAAAATATTTGAGATTTGAGGGTTTCGCTTTTTTTTTTTTTTTTAGAGGTTTGATGGTAATAGGTGATACATCACATATATCATTTTTGTAGTGAAGACCTCTAGCTGACCAGTGATTTCCACAACCAATGGTAAATGCTTGTATAAAAATCTGTAAATGTTCCACTCATCAAACAGAAGAAATTGTGGCATTCAAATATTCTCACCCAAAAGCAAAATGACAATCTTTAGCAGACCAGAAATGAAACAAGCAATTATACCCCCAGAGATAAGGGAATATGTTTGGAAAAGCTTTTAAGTATCTCAAGAGCAAAGGGTTATTTGAAAACCAACATGTCAGTCAGACATTTTGACATGAACATGCTGGTTCCATCAACACCTCTATAGTAAATATTTCAAGATAAACTTGTCCTGAAATAGAAAAACTAGCTACTTTATTGGAATGCCTTCATCACTGTTGGGTTCCTAACAGCGAACTAAAGCTCAGCATGATCGAGCTGTGTAATCCTGAGGCTGGGGGAGAACATAACTGGGCTTAGGAGGGCGATGTCAGTCTGGGGAAGGCTTGCTGGTACAGCGTAAGCACTCTCAAATCCCGTTGCTTGTTGAGTGCTTATGCAAGAGCTACCTGCCCATCTCCCATCCTGAACACTGATGTGGCTCCATCTTCCCAGGAAGGCTTCCCTAATTTGAAGGGGAACGCAGCCAACCCCTTCCCTGGGCCAACAGGGCATTTTGCTGCTTTGCAGCAAGCGCCATGAATTGAAGAGAAAGGATTTTTTTACTTTTAGAGAAGAAGTGGCATCTTTTTCCTCTTTTCATAGTCACACCACAGCAGCTCCCAGCCGTGCTCCTATATGGGCATCCCTCCCCTTGGCGAGGTGTCGGCAAAGCTGCAGCCGCGAGCCTTGGAGAGAGGAGGAAACCACGTTCTCCCTGCTCTCAAACTAGGGCCAAGCACCCAAACCACCCTCTGATTTTTCTGCATTTTCTTTTATTTTCTCACACAGACAGAATGCTTTCCCTTTGCTCCTTGCCCTCAGCGGAGTCTCCTGCAGAAACTGCTGACATTAATCCCAGAAGTGATTCAGAGCAAGGGGAAAAGAGCGCTGTAAACCCAAACAAGAATGAGACCATCTGGCAAAAAGAAGCAAAGCCTGTTAAAAGCCCACTTTGTCCTTCCTGCATCTCCAGCACAAGCTGTCAGTGGCATTTCAATAGGAACAAGTTTCATTTATAGTGCTGCACACAGCGCTCAGTTTAATTTAGGCGCTTTTTTTTTCCCCCTTCAATATTGTTTGGTTTATTGTACCAAAGCTGGTGGGATTGCTTACGAAGTAAGGTATAATCCAGCTTGAGTAACAGCATCAGGGCCTGGACCATCATCTCTAAAGCCTCAGTCCTCAATTACCCGAGCATCTGTTTGCAATTCAGCGTAGAGAGGGAATTAAACAACACGCAATGCAACAAGAAACTGGACAGAAATATGTAGACTCATTCAATCTTGCTGTGTTCACGGTACTAAACCCTTCCTGCAATAGTCACTCACACTCTCATCCTGCCTTTTGAACGTAGCCTGTCTCGGGTTAGTTGCTAGCACCACAGCTAGATCAGCAGGCAGCTTTGTTAGGGCCCTTACTCATTACCACTATTAATACCAGGACCTGAGGAGCTTTACACGACCTGAGAATCATAAAATATCTCAAGTTGGAAGGGATCCATAAGGATCATCGAGTCCAACTCCATGCTTCTCGCAGGACTACCCAAAACATTACCAACCTTACCGTGAGGAAGAAGCACCATGTCATGCCTGCATCCATCACTGGGTGGAAACCAGAGGAGCCTAAAGGAGCTACAGCACTTTTATTCAATAATATAAGTGAATTAAATTCACTCAGATCAGTCCAAAGCTTCTAAGAATATTCAGCTTATGCAGAGTAGATTCAAGTATTTAAGACAAGCACTAGAATAATCACGAGTCACCATCCAAAAACACTCTGGTGCTGCTGCTGAACCACCACTTCTTAAGCAGTGTGTCATCTCCAAGCTCTCCCAAAGTCTCACTGGCATATTTTTAATGAGAAACCATCTCTGCTGCTGATATTTCCACCTCTGGATCCTGCTCTATGTTCTAGGACTGGCATGTTACAGAGAAATAAAGTGGGAGGTCAACCAGGGGGCGTGGTGGGTGCCATGATGGTCGTTTTCCTTTTCCTTTAATAGTTCTCATTAACCTTTGTTAGGAAATCAATCACCTTAATCTTGGGAAAAGGGGCGTGTTAATGACTGCACCAATTTAGCGAGCGTTTTAAATTTTATATTCAATTTTATTTTTTGCATGGAGCATAAAGAGGAATAATATCAAGGACTGACATGCTTCAGAGGTACATCAGAGTCCTTTGAATATTAACAGAGCTCTTCTCTGAGCACTCCCTGTTGGGAATTACAACTGGTTTTAAGAGAAGTTAATTGCTTCTGTAAACATGAAAATGAACCGCCAGTACAGGGTTGGCTTTAGTCATTCTAGGACTGGGATTCTGAGGACAGGGGATGGGAGACCCTCTCCTGCTCTCTGCTGTTATATACTGAATATAGCATCTGTGCATCTTCTACAGCCCTCAGAAGGGTTCGTATGGCCATTGATGGCTCAATAGCCATTGGAGGACCCATACGGAGCATGTTGGGATTTGAAAAAGAAAGTATGACACATAGATACTGCAGAAGATGTACAATTCCCACAGTGATGCTCACTGGTCTGGGGTCCTTTTTGGCACTGGCACTGCATTTCCTTTAGCACTGGGGAAGGAAAGAAGGAGGACTTAACTGGAGATCACCTGAGACAAAGCAGCTGTTAGCTGGGGAATTTTTATGCCTCTCTCAAATGCAGAAATATTTCTTCCCTGTTCTAAGTCTCCCCCACCTCTTCTAAGACACATTCTTGCCCAACACTGCAGCTCCACATGCATTAGCAATTCCCACACAATGACTGCACATGTGTGTAATTGGAAGGAGAAATGGCTAAGCAAGTAATTAGGCAAGCAAACTATTTACAGATACAAAATAACCACTTTTCAGACACCAAGTTCAACAAAGAAACGGGTTTTAGCAGCATGCATGCAATTAATCTATTAACTAGTGTTTTGGTGACGGATTTCTAAATCTGTATTTACTCAAGCACATAGCAATCATTTGTATATTGCTCTGGAAAAGGTTAGGTGCTGTCAGGTAAAATTCATCATATTATAATCCCATAATTAGCCACATTTTTTCATTTTCTATATTTCTGTTACAGCACAGTAACATTTAGGGAGATACTGGTGTCTTTGTTTTCCAATGTTTTCCTCTTGCACAATATAGTAGAAATGTATGTTGGGTTGAGGAAGCAGATTCATTTTCCTCAGGGTTAGAGAAGATCTCTGTGATTTCAAAGGTGGAGGTTATTTTGGTGAGCCCCACAAAAGATTATTTTTATTCTTATATATATTAATACGTCTGAGCTGTAATAATAAGGGCTCATGATGCTAGAGACCCACATTTTTCAGGAGAAAAAAAAATACAGCTCTGGGGATGCACTGTAAGAACAACATACTCAAAGGAAAAAAACTCCATTTCTTGAGGTTTTTTTTTTTGTTTAATTACATTAAAAAGAGTAGGTAAACACCCCTCAGCATTTCTGTCGCCTCAGTGCAGGAACAGTGGAGGACCCGCTATGGGCCAGCACCCCAATTCACCTTGTCCTGAACACCAGTGCTTGCCTCTGTCTCACCGTGTCAGCTTTTGTCTGAAGGGATCCCAACACTCATTTCTGAACTTATTTTGCACTTCTCCAGCTTTTTGCTGGCTGGAAGGCTGCGTTGCATGGTGCAGTCACACTCCCCCCTGCTGGCTGCTTCTCCAAAAGCGGGGCAGCATCAGGAAAAGCAGGGAAAAAGAAATTATTTTAATATCTAAACTGATAATTATTTTTCTTCTGGGTATTAGTTAGAGAAAAGTTGTCCTCAGTAATGACAGTTTCACAGCACCGGCAAGGTAAGCTTGCTTGCCAGTTAAAATACCTTCGTCTGCCTCACCACTGAATTCTTTCTGTAACACAACTTTCATTTAATGCTTTACCTGCTCACCCACCAGCGGAGGAACAGGCAGGGAGCAGGCAGTGCTCCGGGCAAGTGCTATGGATGACAGCAGGATCCTCTTGTTCCCACAGCCACCGCCCGCCCAGCAGCAGAACACATCCCATTTGTACTGTGATACCCATAATATTCACGCTGAAATGAGAAGGGATGAGTGTAGGGCTTTTCTGGGGTGAGGAGCTAAAGAAACCACCCAGTTCTTTGTCCTGGATTTCTTTTAAAAATAAGCGCCTTCTGCAAATCAGTCCCGTGCAGACCAAGGGCGAGGTGGAAGGACCGACCTTGTTTCCGAGGCTCAGGCTGTTAACACGTGCACCCACAGGTCACTAAAGGTGAACTCACACTTCCCAGCTTCGCCTCCCCACTGGGACCCTCCGACCTGGATGGGCACGAAACCTCCTGAGTCAGCAAAACTCCCCTAAACCTGTCACACCGGCCCACGACAGCTACGGTAGCAGAAGAGGGAGAATCAGGCAAGTGCATTCAACTTCTCGGAATTTCTTGACCTTCAGAGTGAGAAATCAGGCATGGAGCTGACAAAAGGAGCAAGGCTGGACTCCTATAATGTCACATTCAAGAAGATTGTACCTTCAGCTGTGACACGGTGCAGAAAAGCCTGTCCCACACGCTTCAGCCACAAACAGTTGGAGCATACAGTATATAAAGTATACATAGCTGCTTCAGGGCTTTCCACTGCTTACTCAGAGCCAGGGTGATATTGGGACTCTCAAATATTTACAACTTACTACTCTCCAGAAGGACCATCTTCATTTGGTTCCCGGTAGGAGAGGAGATCCCAGACGGACACATCTGCACAGCCCGTTAGCTGACAGTGGTTCCTGCTGCTGAACCAGCAGAGAGCTTTTTGGGCAAAGCTAACCACCATCTAAACCTTATCGCAAACCACATGGCCACAGAAAGGGATTTAAGATGCTACCACCTCCTCCAGAGTCACCAAACTGCTACGTGTGAGCGCACCGCAGCCACTTCTATATAAAGTTGCACATGTTATATTAAGCTAAACTTAATAACAAAGAGCACAAAAGAAGGTTGCCTCTCAAAATGCCCCAACACTGCTAAGATAACGTGTCACACAGCCTTTTTGTCATTTTGTTGTACAATCCGGCCCAAACCCTCTGTACTTGGATAGGATCAAGGACAGTATTCCTTCTCTAGGAAGCAGCTATTCAAATGCAGAGAATCCTTCCCATAAATGATACTGAAAATGTGACCTCACTCCTTGGAAGCTTGTGGCTTAATTTCTGCATGATGCCGTTACGCCAGTTACTTCCACCTCCTTTCCCTCCCCAAACAACATGGAATATAATTCTCTTTTTCTGAACATCTGGCATTCCAGCTGTTGGGATTCACAGTCAACATGCATTAGAAATTAAAATGTATTCTAGATTAACTGGTAGAATTTGTCAGCTAATACTGAAAGGACAATTTTTAGATGTTGAAAACACTTTGCACTTTTATAAAGGATAATCAGCTGTTTCTTGCCCCAGTGACTGCAGCTCAAGAACAGTCATCCTGTTACAATTCAATTTGGAAACTTAACAGAACTGTTAAGGATAAGCATTAGTTAACCTTAAAAGATACATCCTAAGGTGAGTCATCGCAGCTTGTTGTAATGCAAAAACTATGCCTTGTAGGTACTTTTGAAAGTTTTTTTCACTGCCCCCCACTTGCAGAGGGGGAACAGTTATGCAGAGAGCATAGCCATTTTCACCTCTGACAAAAAGTAGATAAATGCAGGGACAAAAAGGATTTCCATCAGTCATCACAAGTCACCCTGTGACACTGGAAGATGAAAGGCAGTAAGGTGCTAACAACATAATTCCACTGCCTTGCAGAGCTAGCTGATAATGAGTATCAGCTCTGTGATCACCAAATGCAAGTGTCTCCTAATTCATGTAATCTGAATTTGAAATATTTCAGCATCCCTGGTACACCTGTGAACCTGAACTTCAGTTCTTAACCCCACCAGCTTCCTTAAATAGCTTAATCACATCCATTTCAACATTGTTTACAGAACAGTACAAAGTGATTAAATCTGGTTTCACTTAATCTTTAATAAAACCTCAGCGAGTGCACCTCAATAAGGGTAACACAACCTTTGTATTTTCATTTTAATAAGGATAGGAAATTCCCATGATTAGTGATTTCCAGTGTTAGTAACTTAACAAGGCAATGTATCTTGTAATTAAAAATAAGTTTAAGGAGGCTGCTAAATTATTTTGGTAATGATTTAAGGACCAATTACAGAAAATATGTCATTCTTCCCTTTCTAATTAGATATATTGGAAACAGTGAAGCTGAGAAGTTCTGATATTAACCATTTTTCATTACAGTGAGGACGTTCATATGCTCCGTATCAGAAAAGTTTAACAGAAACCAGTATAGGGACTCCTCTTTAAAGGACATTTGATTGTAAAAGAAAAGGTGTAAGAATGATGTTATTAGTTCTGCTGCTTTGAGGTGGCTGGGATATACGGCCTTGAAGATTACTGCTCTATCAGCCTTACATGAGGATTTAGCACTCCCATAAAGCTACTCAGCCCTGTAGGAGCACAAAATGCAGCTTCGGTTTGGATTTGGGATGGAAGAGGGAAGCCGCACGGCCAAGCAGGTGCTGGGGCATTAGGGGACCACGCACCCACCATCACTGCAACGGGGCAGCACCACCCCTGAGCCTCCCCAGCGAGCCCGCTCAGGGATTTCCCTCCAAGAAAACAACCACAAAAAACAACCCAAACCAAAAGAAACCTCAAACCCTCAGGCCAGCCTGGCCTCTCCGCAACAAAAAACTTGATGCTGAGACTGCAGCAACCAGTCACTCACCGGGACTCTACAATGTAAAATGCTCTTGTTTGGGCTTGGTTTTATGAGAGAGCTTAGTAACAGCTTTACGAGAAACCAAATTAACAGTTTATGCTACCAAATGGGGAACATGCCCACCTCTGTTCTAAAGGCTCCCATCGCTTGCCTCGAGCCAGCTCTGGTGCTGGTCTGGCTGCATGGTAAACCAGCTCAGTGCCCCAAAATGACTGAAAATCAAGCCAGGAAGAAGAAAGATTAAAAGAGAAATTGTTTTACTGGGTTAGGAACCTGCTTACCTTCCAGAGCAGGGGAGCGTGGCATGGCGAGGGGACGCAAGAGCCTCCTCTCGGGGTGTCAAGCGCTCTCAGTAACGCAACCCCACTGCCGGCCAGACCTGCGGGACCAGCCCACCACCCACCTGCAACCTTCCCCTTCTTGATGGCAGCTCGGGCAGAAGAGCTCTGCCCGGGAGAAGCTGCTCCTTCCCTCTGAGAGCAAGGATAGCTGCCGGATCACACCACCCTCTTCACCCCAGCCCTGGGCGGCATCGCTGCCTCGAGATTTAGGCAGAAAAACGAGGCCCGAGCGAGTACCAGCTGATGGCCAGATTTCTCTGGGCTCAGCATGCCAGCTTTTCACCGACGGTAAAAGCTAATAAAATCTCGCCCACTGTGGCTCGTCGCAGGTTTCCTAAACTGACCATGGCTTAGAAAATCCCTGACCAATGTTTTGTCCACCTTGGCCTGCAGCTGTGCTGCTCCCTATTGGGAAACTAAACAAAGATTTCCCATGCCTGAGTTACAGCTCTAAGAGCATCCCCCTTCTCCTTCTAATATTAACAGTAGTCTGTGTTAAGAGCCACAGAAATATCCCTTTTCCCTTTCTATTATTGTTGTAGCACGTAAATTTCTTTAAGAGACATCACATTTTTTCATCTCCACGTTGCAAATTAATTTCCCATAACTCAAACCACCTTGCTCAGATAAACCTTTCCCTATTCACCCTGTATACAACTGAGCAGCAGCCAAGGACAGTTGACTTAGCTGAATAATACGCACTGGTGCTAAATGAAAATTAAACCATAAATATTTTAAAATACCTGATTTCCTGGATAGTAAAAGTGGAATGTATCATTTGTTTAAACTATCCTATTCATTATTTCTTTCCTCATTTCATAAAACTCAACCACTAACAAGTACCTACATAAATAGAGCTTCAACTTTCATCTTGAGAAGTTTAATCAGAAAGCTCTTCAGGAATATTTTATTCCTTTTATCAGAATATTGATGGAAGTCATAATTCACCTTAATGTGAGAAAGTTTCCTTTCTTCAGCAAAGAAATTCATCAAGACATTTCTTGTTGGTAAGATCTGACATAAATCCGCTTGCTTTTTCCTCTATTTTATCTCAGCACCTTATGAATTTTTGATTGCCTGCTCTTAATTTTCCACAAGCAAATTCAATTAAAGAAATTAAAAAACAGTAGTTCAATCCTGATTACCTCATCAGCAAATGGCTCTTTTATTGCACAACGGATGACATATGGCCCACTCTCCTGGTGCTGCTGGAGCCCTTATAAAACTGGATCATGAGAAACCTTTCCCTCTTTTTCGGTACTATTAGGAAACAGCATTATCAACTACCTAAGTCAACTCAGCGAGGCGCTTCCCCTGCTCAGGCAACAATCCAAGGGCTACTGCGAATGAAAAAATATCCTTGAAAAAATGAAGTATCGACGTCACTGTGCGCATTTCAAAACTTTCGTCTGTACAAGGGTGCAGTCCCTTTTTTTACAGTACCAAGATGACAGAGTGACACACAAGGGCGCGGGAGAAGCAATTCAGCACAGTTGTTGGCCAGGGTGGAGGTGACAGTTCACTATTTTCTAACTTTATTTCCAGTATTTTCTTGCTAAAAGTGAAGGTGAGCAAGTATATGCCATGTTGCAGGGACTGGATGGCAAGATGCCTTTGCTAACAGGCTGATTATTTAGCATTCACCTTTTCAGGACACAAATAACCAGTGTTAATTGGTACTGCAGCCTCTATGTTATGCTGGCATTATTAGCTGAATGCTGGAGCAGATCAGCAGTGAACAGGTTTTAACACTGATATTCCACAAACATCATTATCTAAATTAATTTGCTTAGATGCATCCACAAACTTTCTGCTTTGGTATGACCAAACCTATCTCTTGGGGCAGCTTGCTACAATCACTGTCAACCTCATGGAACAAGATTCACCCCAAGTACTTAAAATACAGTAGCATCCTAGAAGTGAATCCGTTTAGACAATTCCCCAAATGAAACCCACTGTCCAAAGAACTTCAAGGATTTCAAATCCGTGTTAATTCCCTATATAAAAACATTTGAATAAGCTGCTCTTAGTACCATTAGTAAAGAGCCTTATTAAAAAAAAATTTGTATAAATATTTAAAAGAAATTTTTCTTAGTTGTGAGAAAGAGGCTGTGCACAAAAGCTAAGAATAACTGCTCGTCTTAAGTGCTTGAAGTACTCAGAATGAGGCAAAGCTGCACTCTGCTACAGAAGACACACATGCAAGCCATGATTTCATGACCTCAAGTATCAGATACCTAACTCAAAAGATTTCAGTACTGATACGACTATCAAGAGCAAAACACTCGAGATACGATTTTCTCCTCTAAGGTAACCTCATGCAAGAGCATGTTCAGAAAAGACAGCTAAATGGACATTTCAGAAGAGAATTTATTAACATTTGCAGTACAGCCAAAGCAAGTTGCAGTCCATTAGGCCTAAATACTCTTAGGTGCACCTAACAAATACTAAATCTGTGGGACAAGTATTGCCACAACACAGCTAAACATAGGAGCATTTTAAAATGGGATGACTGCAAAACAAACTGCAAAGCAGCAGGTTTAGTAACTGAGCTGATGTTAGGCCTTTGACAGTTTTCCCTAAAAATCTCTCAAAAATCAATCTTGCTACTAGCTGTGTGCATTCCTCCTCCAGCAAAAGTTGTTGGGTTTTAAGAGTTGGTTTGTTGGAAGGAACAGCTCAAAAGCTGGAAAGCTAATAAATTTCTCTGCCTACAGACAGTCTTTTCACAAGGACAAACAATTTGAGGGAGAGGGCAAGGAAACGCAAGATTTTTCCACCAATATATTAACATATAGTCTTAAAGAGGACATTGTTATTTGTTCAGAAAGCCTGGAAGAAAAACATTTAGATTGGTTTGACTCTGCCAGTTGAACTATGCTTCAAGGGCTTTGGAAGACGTTCAAGATGAAATAAGGTAACACATCTATGAATGCCAGAAATCAACAAAATGTGCTTTATTTCTACTAATTTAGGTCAATGTTAATCTCCTACATTATTTTAAACAGTATTCTAACTATTATAGTCAGTCAGGTGGCTGAAAATGTAGAATTTGCCTTGATGGCCTAATTCACTGGATGTGTTTAAGAGAAAATGACATTTGAAATGAAACTTTTCATGTGGGTATCACTGTACTTCTGTGCAGTCAGGCACTTCAGTATCTCATACAGTGTCCTGTGTAAGGCCTGGGGTACCGAGCTAAAAGGAAAACACAAGTGTTCTGCAAAGTGTGAACATACCATTCTCTCCTGTCAAAATCACTACACCTTATGAATGTTATTTAAGGAGAAAGCTACTCAACTTCTTGGGTGCGAAAACATTAGCGTCCTTCTCTCCAATTCCGACATTTAAACACCCTAAAGGAGCTTTGCAAAGTAACCTTTCCCTTTGGATCTTGACCACAGCAATATTATGCTTCAATGTGGGTACATTCAGATGAGAGTTTCAAGTATCCTCCACGAGAATTACTAATTATACAACTTAAGTAAAAAACTACTTGTTAAAGAATTTAAGCCTTGCTATCTACCCTACATACTATTTAACAGATGCATAAAACAAAACTCCATGCAACCCCTACACAGAGTGAATTTAATGAGTAACAGAAGAGATGGTTTTGAACTGGTTGTCCAATCCCAAGCGTAAGGAAGCTCTTTATCGTAAGGTACTGTATAAAAGCAGTGAAAGTTAAGAAAAAACACAAGCTTATTATTGTCATTTATTTTAAAAACCTTATTCAAAATATTAAGTGATACAAGTCCAAATATGATAAAAATTACTGCAAGAAAAGAGTTTTGGGATATTTTGTTTGTGCTTTACTTCTTGTGGTTATGAAAAGAATGCATTTAACAGTAGGATTTAGAACTTTTAGCAGTTCATTCGTAAGATAGTATCATGCCTTCAGACTCCTCATGTCAACAGCTGTAAAGTTGATTTTTTCAAAATGTTACATAACTACTTGAATACCAAGTCATTAATTATGGGGTTCTGATCCACCGTTATTTACATATTTATCAGTTTGAAAACTAAATCACAAACAGAATGTACAGAAAACTAAGATTTTATATTTTACAACTCATGAGAACATAAATAATGGAAGTACAAAAGACAAGGTAAAAAAAAAAAAAAAAAACTACTGTACCAGTAACTTGATTTACACTAATGCATAAATGTTTGTCAAAAATTAGAGTGCACTGTCCACAGACCGGCAGCCCCACACACCATTACTTTCATCTGCCTGTTACCTGGGTCAGAATAACAACAAAATAAATTATTCTTACATTTTCAGGCCTCTCCCATTTATAGTATAATAAACCACATAACTGTTTCCCAACTGTCTTAAAATTCAACAGAAAGCTTTGATGTATTGAAAGCCTCTCAACTATCTATATTTCAGTAAGATTATTCAACAAGGCTTATTTTCCATTCATTAATTACAAAGATAATGAAATAGTCATAAATACCATTAGAGAAAAAAAATGGACAGTCAAGAAGCTGCATACCTTCACAAAGATCTTGAACATTTTAAGGAAATATATGGTATATAACTTCTGAAATAAAATGGGCTATACGTAATTATTTTTAAATTACTTACTGCATGAACCCATACGGAAATTATGAAGTTGCCATGCTAGCTATTCTGCCTAAAATAGGATCAAATTATGCAACAAGAAAACAGAACAAAAAAAAAAAAACCCAAGATGAAAGATTTGCAGCATCAGGATTTACGCATAGAAAAAAGTAATTATATTTTAAGTTTGCAATATAGTGGGATTTATGAGCCATAAAAGTGATTAGCAAAGAGATCGTTAATTTGATTTAGTGATGCCAAAGTCATTAATTTATTAGACCTAAAATATTTTATGCTTATTTTTTGTATTACCACTATTAAGACTGCTCCAGACAGAAGGGATGATGCTTAATGAATGGAAAGAGCACTAATTATTAAACTCTGTATCTTTATAGTTGATATAAAACCTGACCAAAGTAGCAAACAGATGTATCATGCCCTTGATCTTCCATGAGATTTAATCTCAAAAACATCCAGGTCAAAGAGAATACATCTCATTTCAGTACAAGCAGCGTGTTTCAAATACCTGAATATCATTACATGACTAGGCAGGCAAAGAGTGATAAGTTCCACAAACGCAAATCACAGTGCTTTCAAAATACATAGTCATTAGTTATTTTCAGGGAAGGCATCGCTTCATTAACATTTTGATCTAAACGATGATATTCCACTGTCCTAGAACACAGGCCATCCCTCCATCTTCGGCTCTGGACCAATAAGAAGATCTGAAAGAAAAAGCAGCCAACTTAAGTAATGCTATGGAGAGACATTTTGGTTTTGATAGACAGCTTAACAGTTCTATTGATATCACAGTTCTACCCCTTGATCCTGGCAATGGCATTACTGTTGCTATAAAACACTACACTAGTAGTCAGCCATTTCCATACTGTCCTTGCCGTCAAGTCACTTACTGGCACAACTCAGTTGCAGTTTGGCAAAAACATGGCATTCAACACATAACTCTTCTAGTAAAGATATGTGCATAGCTTCACACAGCATATACAGGCTATTAAACTATCCCCAGATGGTGACATTTGTTCATTTATTCATCTTACCTATTCTGGCATTTCACCCTTGTTAAAAATAATTGTATTACTGGTGCTGAAACAAAGGCAACAGAAGCAGCAATGGTGTAATTTGATAAACTGTTTCTGCACTACAGCTCAGTGCCTCCTCCAGCAATATCAGCAGAGCAGTTAAAGAGGCTACATGATAAATCAAAGCACTCAAGTAATCAGATTTTTAAATGTCTATTATCTTCACCCTATTTCGCCTTGCTTCTTACTGACATCCTCTAAGAATCCACTGTACCAGACAGGGCAACTATACTGGCAAAAGGGGAAATGGGATGGTGTAAGGGGGCACAGGGAAAGAAAAAGGAGAACCTAAACCAACTTGACTGTTGTCTCACACAAATACATGCCACTACCTATGTACTTAAAATACTAGTGTATTTTCTGTTCCCAAAATTATTTCTAAGTGCTAAAAAGTAGTACCAACAGCTAGCTTTTCAAATGACACTACAAGCATTACTTCACCTATGTAGCAAAGACAATGCATTTTTTTATCACTTATTTGAACTTCCCTCAAAAGTTAAATTTTCAAATGTAAGAGTCTTCAACATTTTCCCCTATAAAGATTTGTCAAACCACATTCCAGATATGCCATTGCACTGTAAAGCAGAACTTTTGGGGTTTTTTTAGCTGAGTTCTTTTCAGAGTCCCCCAAACTGACCAAATCAGTGTTCTCTACAAGGATAAACACTAGATTTTCCTCATATCCAAAAACTAAGCTATGATTTAATTGCAAATTTGTGCATGCATCTGTACTGGGTCTGGCTGGGCTGGAGTTAATTTTCTATGCTAGCAATATATTTGAAATAACACTCATCAGGCTACTTTTGAGATGCAGAGAATTAGTTTGCACTGAAGAAATAGTTACCTGAAAACTTGAGCTTCCCTGTGTAAAACCGGAAAGAGTGTTAAACATTTCCTAAAAGTCTGCAGTTAAGCCCTCAGAATATCTAGGATACAAAGACCACCTTAAAGTGAATACTTATTACAAGGATTGTCAGTTATAACAAGAACATTCCCACACCATTTGGGATTAAACCTTCCTTAATTTGCTGTTTATAACCCTGTACAGAAACAAAATTAGTTAATGAATCACCTTCACTCAATTTGGCTCAGGTCTCATTTATAGAACTCATGCTGTACACTGCCATTGCCCATTACTGAACTGATTGATTACTGATGTTATCAATTAACTGATTTTCTAATCTAAAATGTTTGACTCGAGTTCATTTTCATTGTGCAGACAAAAATGACAGTAATGATCTGCATATTAGCATCACAGCAAGACAAGTGGTCAAAGATTTCATTCTCCAAAAAGCTACGTTTCTCTTATTAAAAAAGTGTGCAAAGCAATGCTACTTCATTTTAAATACTAAAGCTGTTTCCTCTCAACCTTTCACAGCATACCTACCTTCCTCTTATTGTGATAGGTGACATATACAACAGCTACTAAGAAGGCAACTACAACCAGATGAAAAAAGAAATGGCTGTCTTCTTCTTCTTCCAACCCCGTGACAGAAACATCTTTTATCTTCTCATCAAGGGTCTTGATCTCCTCATTGTAATTACTAATGGTGTCAGAGTCATCATCTTCTGGTATCTCTAGGAGGTCTGGGTTGTATCTGGAATTCGATGTCACTTCATAAGGACCATAGTCATCTCCTCCATCTGATTCCATAGTTTCTTTTATGATGGGTGGTGAACTATTTAGTGTGTCTTTCAAATCTGTTAAAAGATCCTCTTCCTCAATTTTAGTATCTTCAGAAGCGTCAACATCCATTTGAGATACTGGACTAGCAGTCACCGCACGGGAGAGAACATACGGCAGAGAATCACCTTTTGCTGTAGATGGTTTTACTGCAGTCACCGAATTGATTTTAGCTGTTGTTGGGAACGCCTCTTTTTTTGTTGGGCTTGCCTCTTTTTTTGTCGGGGTTATACTCTGCAAGCTGTCTGTCAAATTTTGGGATCTACTTAGCGTTTCATTCTCACTTTTAGAAGAAATATTCTTCTGAAGCATCTCCACTTTCACAGAATCTGAGAAAAGGATGAGAAACAGTCAACGTTAAGCACAAGGCACTAACTTCTCTTGTGAAACTTCAGCTACAAATGAAAATTATTGCAAGGCATTTACTTTATAGACAAGAAATCATATGATGAACAGGGCATATCTCACTCTGCAAACTTTTTAGAATTCATATGCAGAAATACACACTCCTGTACTTTGGCAACTTCAAAAGAGCAGTCTTGAGTGGGACAGGAATTAAAGCCTGGAAACACATGCTTTCCAGATTAGTATGCCAAAGTGTCCCTGAAAAATTTAGCATGCGTATTTTCCAGACTTAGAACTTCAGAGACATGTCCTCCCTCCCTCTGTGGATTTATGATGTCTTGTAGAATCATATAGGATTAGTATTTTCCCCATCATCAAACTCTTTCTCCCACAGAATTTGCTGAGGTCTACAGAGAAAGAAGTTCTCAGTAAAGCTTATCCTGCAGTTAAAAGTTTTTAATCTTTCACCATTGCATATTTTACCGACAAAAAGAGAGAACATGCTGCAATACCTCCTTCAGTCAGGACACAAGGTCCTAGCATCTCTTCCCAGGCACTTATTTTTATTGGATTTGCAGACACAGAAAAAGATTTCCAACCTTATGTTAACTCAAATGAAACTAGCGAACCACAGCTTAAAAAACAAAGCTGAAGGACAGACAATCTGACTGCATATGCTCCTGCAGGAAAGCCTTTTGTCGGCAGCAAATTATTATAATGAAGTAAGCCAGCAACAGCACCACGTAACAGTGCACCCTTAGGCAAATTCATAATCTCTCCAATGCTAGGACGGCTTTGCAGAACTACATAAAAAACAAGCTGAGCATTAAAACCACATGCAGGGCCCATCATCCCTTTTCTCAATCCAATGGAAGGTAAAAAAAGATGCAGAGGGAGTTCATAAATAGCCAATGGGTTTTTAATCCTAAAAAAAAATAGAAAAGAGCAAACTCCTAATGTTTACAGCATGTCACTTCCAGATTCAAATCAGGAGGCACCTTAAAAATGAAGAACACATTTTAGACTTTCCGTACACATCATAATTTAAATAGTGGAACAATACTTGCCTTGTATTTTGGCATGCCAAACTACTTTTTAGGTTTTTTTATTTTAAAAAAGTAACAATACTTGCATTAAGCACTCCCAAGGACCTCCCTGGTTCACTGGAAAGTTACAGATTCTAGAAATGAGCATTCAACCAACTGCTTGTGTCAAATTACTCCTAAGTAAAATATTATACAGGGGACACTGAATCATGTTATTCATGAAACGTGTATTTACAGAGGATCAGTTACACAGACTTCTTGTTTACGTGGTACACTTTCGCAGTATGAATTACTCTTTAACTGTAAAACAGAGAAGACTCAACTAATCCCACATGAACTAGACATTATGGTGCCTCTCGGCTGAAGTTCAAAGCCAACTACATTTAACACACTGTTGCTGAAGAAACTACTAGTCTGAATTATCGTATCAACATTAACTTGTTCAGTTCTTGTACAGGACAAGTTTAGGGAATTCCTATCTCCCCTCAGGAGTCAAGCCAGCTAATTACATACATGGAGATAAATATGATGAAAGGCAGCTGCAAGACAGTATCATATTTATAGCTAGTTGGCATATTACGAGTGAGGCAGGTAGACCTTACCGCTACCCTCACCAAACAGACAAAAAGTACAGCTAAATTGTTTGAAATACAAACAAGCATGTTTTTCCTACAAAACTACACTGCATGTATCCTTACACTTCAAATTATTCTTAAACTCATTTTAACATGAAAGTTTTAGAAGGATATATGCTTAAACACAAGGGACTCCCACCAGCTAATGCTGCAGCTTCAGACTGAGAAAGAATAATTTCCTATTATTCCTAAAAGAAGTTATTTTTTGTTTTAATAGGAGTGGCAAGTTCAGCAACTACACCACAATTATTTATGACATCTACCCAAAACTATCTGGCATTATAAACGGTGGTTGCACTGTTTACAGTTACACAACACTGTCAGGTGATACTAGACACAGTGCCTGGACTCCAGAAATGCCTCAGCTTGAGAAATAGATATTAATGTCCAATCATGGTGACAGAACTAGCAACACAGTCCTCTTAGTAAACACTGTACATAAAAACATCTGACGGGGTCAAAATTCACTTCCAGGAAAACTTACTTTTTAGAAAGCAAGTTGTTCCATGATCTTGAAGTTAAAAACTCTTGGTTTCCTACAGGTTTCTGTCCCACATCCTGAACCTTTTCCTTCATTACTGCCTACCCACTAGACCAGGTGAGGGGCACCACAAGTAGAGCTGGTTTGGATATACTGACTGACAAGCAAGAAAGGAACTGCCAGCTCAAAACAGCCCCCTTCATTTCCTTCAATAATTGCCTTTCTCTGCACTGCCCAACTAATAGTGCATCTAAAACAAAGTGAAACTCACTGCACTTGAAATATGTATTTCTTATCAGCATTTGTTTGCAGTTGGTTTGTAGGTTGAAGGCAAGTGGTAGAAAGAAAACAGACATAACTTAGGAGTCAACTTGCAGAATAACATAAACTTATTTTCGCGGGGGGGCTAAAAACAGGCACCTAACTAGAATAACTAGAACAAAATATTAAGTCGGATGAGTGAAGCAGTCAGCTAAACCGATCTCCGTAGCAATAAAACAAGGTCAACACCCGCCGAGGCAGCAACACTTGACAGGCCCGCGTTCTCCCCCAGCGCTCACTCTCTCAGAAAGTGAAGAGAAAACCCGACCTAGGCCGGTTCCCGGGGCCGAGGCCGGTTCCCGGGCCCGGCCGCCCCCAGTCTCGCCTCCCCGGCAGCCCCAGCGGGCAGGGCGGCCTACCGGCGTGCGAGGGCGGCAGGCGGGCCCCGCCGGCGGCCCCGGAGACCTTTAGGCCCAAAAAGCGCTGAAGACGAGTCCGGTGTAAGACCGGCGGGGCGGCCGCGCAAGCGCCCACAGCCGCCCGCCCACCCAGCCGCCGGGGCCCGTCCCGTCCTCCGCCGTGCTCACCGGAGTCGTCCTGGCCGCGGATCGCCAGGGCCCATCCGCAGAGCAGCAAGAGGCAGAGAGCGCGGCCCGCCGGGACGCCCCTCTCGCCGGCGGCCGCCATCTTCCCGGACACCCTCCACCGACGTGGCGATGTCACCGCCCCCCCCCGGGCGCCGCCGGTGAAGGGGCCGCGCATGCGCCTGGGCGGGAAGGCGGGAGGGCGCCGCGCAGGGGCTGAGGGGAGCGCGGCGGGGGCGCGGGGCTGCCCGCGGCTGCGCCCAGGGGCCCGGTAGCGGGGCGGGCGCCGCGGGAGCTGCCGGCGCCTGAGGGAGCGGGCTGGGCAGGGGGGGAGCGGCGCGGTGGAAGCGTGTCCAGCCCTCCCCCTGACAGAAAATAGGGGTTTTCCTTCTCCGTCCTTCAGTCGGAGGTTGATGTTAGGCGTTGGAGCCTCCCCACAAAGCCCCTGCCCCGGGAAACTGCTCAGCAGCGTCCGCACGCGTGTGGAGCGGTTTTGGCAGCATTAAGATAGGTTTATGGAAGAATGTTTTCCTGTTCTCGCCGCAAGTGAGGCATTCCCGAGAGAAGCCTTGAAGCTAATCGCGGGAGAAAAAAAATTCCAAAACACAGATGCCTCAAGCATGAGAAAAGCAAGAGCAAGGAGCCCAAAGGCTTATGGGGACACTGAGAGAACACAGGACGTGCACAGCATACAGGAACGTAAATTAATTTTGAGCGTTTGCCACGGTACTGCGAGCTGGCTGCGTGTAGGTTTGCTTCAATCGGTGAAGTCTGGAAGAGGACCACTTCTCCCAGGCACGTTAGGTTAAATATTTGAGATAAGGCATACTAGGAAATACTCGGGAATAGCTCGTCATAAGAGGGAAGACAGCCAGCATTGCACAATTTGCGGAGTGTCACTGAGGAGGATCTACAGTCTCACAGTGTCGTAACGCCGTTGCCTCATCGGACACATGCTCTTGCCATCTGCACACCACCCACGTCGATTGCTTATGTATGAAAAAATACAAAGTCTTAATGAAAAGCCACTGAAGTTTATCCCAACTGATAACTGTTCATTGCTCACACCTCTTTGTTCATAGAAAGGTAATTCAACTTAGTGAATTCTGCAATGAAAGAAAGAGAAACAAGTCACATGATGTTGTTTTCTCCATGACCTAAACACATGCATATGTGCAGTTGCCAGAGCTTAGCAAGCACTAAGAAGAGCCATGTCTGGAACTTAAATCTACTAAGTATTTTTTGTTTGTGTGGCACAAAATATGCACTGAGGTGTTGGCAGTCTGCTTCTGGAGCAAAGAATTAATATGGAATTGTTATCACAATTAATATAAAGACAAAGTAAAAGGTGACATTTCAATATTTTATTCAAGTTGGGTTTGGGTTTTTTATCCATTTTTAGTAGTGTCAAGTACAGCATTTTGGGGTCTAGTTCCACACAAAATGGAAGACTCTCTAAAAATGTACCCATTTAGTTGCTAAAAAAAAGTGGTAATAAAACAAAAGTCCATTTTAAATTTAGTGATGCAACTATGTGATTGCAGTTACAAAGACTCTTCCCTGATTATGGCCCTGTCTTACAAGCTTTCCAGTCAGTGCAAGGGAAAGGAACCACAACACAGGACAGGTAGTATTGAATGAGTCACATCAAACCTCCTCTGCAACGGACTTACACAGGGTGGACAACCTAAACCATTCTGGAGACAGCTGTAGGTGTAAGATAACCAAATCAGATAAACCATTCATGAAATACCTATCTAAATAAAAATTTTTAAAAAATCTCTTTTTCAGACAAGTTTGCACATTCCATCGTGAATTGAAACCTTAATTGTTGGAACATTTTGCTTGCAGAATTAACAGTACAATATAGTGGTCTGCGATTCTTAACGTCTCGAGTTTTTATACCACATCAATATATTCCTTGTGCAGTCAACATGTTAGTAAAGGTAATCAATACCTTCCTACTTCCTATCATGTGGCAGCTGACAGATGTGATGGGCAATAACATTAAAAAAAAAAAAAAGCCTGGAATTAGGATTTTTTTTTTTTATGCTTTTGTCTCCATTTCTGTAACAACATCATTTTTAAAGCTTAGCTGTCTTTAACCAGGACTAGCAGGACTGATACTTAGCAATACTTGCATCCCAGACATAAAACATTGAAAGGTACACTATATTCTGAAGGTAGCTACGCTGTATTTTCAAATTAGTGATTGTAGAATCACTCCTTATGCTTCAAATTCCAATCCTAGACCAAGTTTGTGACCACCTGCGTTGACATTCTTGCCATCCAACAAAGCTGACAATGTCAGTTTGATACCTGCAAAATAGAGAAAAGTGAGAGAAGAGACCAACTGTTAAAACTTGGAATGAGGTTTACGTTCAGTGCGTCTGTGTTACTGCTTTAATTTATTGGGCATCTAGGTTAACGTAATTTGGCAGCTAGCCTTGTAAGGACTGGGCATTTTAAAACAATTTGCAGATAAGAAATCTTTCTGAGTTATGAAAGTTACAATAAACCACGGTGATAGATTCTGCTTTTTATCACTCCAAGTAATTAAAGCTCTGAGTCAGTTCACTGCTGCTGGTCTACTGATTAATCTAATTTTAGAGTCCAGTATTATGAAAAATTGGGACCTTGATACATACCCACCTTTCTAAACCACTTTAAAATCTAGGTGTGAAAAGGCCCTAGCCCTGTCTACTGTAATATCTCATGTCAATCTGCTTGGTATTCTGGCAGCAGATTTATTAGACTACATTAAAACCAATTTCACCGCAGTAAGATTGTCCTCTTCCTGGACCAGGGGACTTTGAGAAAGTCGCATTTTCAAGCAAAATAAACTCGGTAATAGGAAGCCTCTGAAAGTACTGAAAATGCATTTACTTGTCTGTGAAACACCTAATTGTAGATGTATTTTGTGTCAACATAAAAGTATCTGACTGGTCAGTGGATGGCGGTCTCTAATAATTCTGCTTCCAATAGACATCCAAAATTAACAGAGCAGTCCCTGGAAAAGTTCATCACTGGCTTGCCAAGCAGAACAGCAGTCTTACAAAACCAATCACATTTTGTCACAAAAAGCCCTCGGATATTTCAAGATTAAAATACCACTTTATTGATTCTGAATTCCTTCTGCATAGACTTACCTGGCTTTAAAGTCTGAGTGTATCCTAATCCGATCAGACTGGAGTTGTTCACTTTAGCCTTAAAAGAAAAAAATACCATATGTAAATAATTCAGTATCTTTCTTCAAAGTCCTTCCTGCTTGAAAATTGAATAATACCTTTTAAGCAGGTAAAGGATTTCATGTTTTAAATCACAAAAAAATCTAGAGTTAATTTTGCTGTAACTTAAATCCCAAATCGCAACAAATCTACAGTCACTATAGAAAATAATGTTTTTATTAATATAGTTTTTAACTTTTTCAAGACTGACACGAAAAAAATTCTCAGAATAGCGCCCAATAATACGATAAAACATTCTGTGTCACTTCAAGGAAAATCCAATAGTTCTGCTCTCATGCTGCCAAAACCAAGACAAATAGATATATGCGCCAACTATACAGCATAGGACTGCATCAAAACCGTACTTCACTGATGTAAAGGTTGCTTCACATTTCCATTACGACGGCCTATTTTCAAATGCTTATAAATGTACATGCATAGCACTCACAGAAAAAGAGGCATCTGGGTCAATCTGATACTTGGCTGCTATTCCAAAGCGAGTGTTGCTATTACCGGCTGTCCAAGCAAGATTCACAGCAGTTTCCAGTTTATCATTCACCTTCTGGTAAATGGAGCCGCCAAATTCCGTTCCATCATTCCTGGAAGGAATGCATTAGTCTAGTTTTAAACTGCACCCCAAAACAGTCATCTTTTTTTTCCAGTAAGACCTATATTTGTAGAACATTCACTCACACCTCATTTAACATCCCTCTAACAACTAAGATAGAGACATTAGGCCAGACTGGTTATGAAATCGTTTTTAAATGCTTAAATTCAATGACAGTTACTATATTTCAACAAACAACTTACGAAACTGAAAAAAAAGCCATGACAATCTATCAAAAATAGACTAACGATGACAACTTCCAATTTTCCCTTCCCTCTAGATGGGAGTCTTTGTAGTAAAGAGACTTATTCTTCTCTGCATGTCTCTGAAGTAATTATTGTCTCAGGCATATGACTCCCTAGTGCCCTGAAAGGGCTGTGCCCCAATCACCGAGCCTGAGCAGTCATCCTAACACTGCCTCGTCAGCGTGCTTTTACCAGACACAGATGAACTGTATCAGAAGTGAAGATGCCAATTTAATATCCAAGCCTATCAGCTTTTGCAAGTGAATACCATTTGCAATAGTCCTTACGGTACATCTGTACTATAGATGTCTCTCCACTAGAAACTGAAATGAAACTGATTTTACTTCGCAGAGCACTAGCCAACAACTGAAGGATGACAGTCTTCTACCACCACTACCGAGTAGCACAACTTCCAATTACTACTGACACCAGCGTCACACAGGGAATAAAGTGTGGTAAATAAAATGCAAAACATTAGAGCATGCAGATCATAAAAACAAGAGCAAAAGACTTCTAAAAGCCTTGCACTCCTTGTAAACCAGTGAGCATCTGAATTTCCATTTTTGCTCATTTTCTTAAAAGAGGATACAAGCGTATTGCACAAAATGGGCGTTAAACCACAGGAAGACCTCTGCAAATAAAACACTTATGATTATTTCTAAACTAAGAAATAATCTGGTTCCAATTATTAGAGTATACCAAACCTCTAGTGATTAAAAAGGGGGAAATCTCTCCACTTTTACCCCCTTGGCCTGATGTTCCTGTTCGTAACAATTGCACAATTGTAGTGATATGCCTATTTAAAAGTTCAAGCAATAGCAGCAGCCTTTTAAATTGTTAGAGCAATTCTTCCAGAAAAACACTACAATACTTACTTCAGATAAGACTGAAGCTCACATATAACTGCATGTGCTTGGCTCTCAAGAAAAGGAGGGATTAAAAAGGACTGAGGAGAGCTGGTTATACAGGCAGATTTTGTGCAAGGTTCCCACACAGCTCTGTCTTGACCTGCAACATTAGGGGGGGGCGGTCTGAGCTATGCTTAAAAAACGAGGAAAGTCATATTTAAAACTAGAAATTATCCAGCCCTACCTCCCTTTAGTTATTATTAAAAAATAATAATAATTAAAAAGTCAACCCTCCTTTTAAGTCTAACAGAAATAATAACACTTTTCAGATGCAGATAAAAAAAAACATTATCCCCCTATGAAAATGAATATATTAAGGCACCATTAAGGAAAGTCACTTGCTAAAGTCCCCAGCTGGTCTGTGAAACACCAGAAAGAAAAGACGATGCTTCAAGCCCCACCTAATTAAATTATCAGCTCTGCCACAGCGTCCCATGTGAAACACTGAACTGTCTAGATATAAAAACCGAGCAGGCTAGTAATGGGAGTTCTACACACAACTGTTTCTGGGACTATATAAAAACTCTGACACGTTTCAAAGCTGAAACACATCAAATACCTAAATAATCTATTAATATCAGCAAATCAGTTTTCTATTCATATCACACATTTATGGTTTTGCCTGTCAATTGGTAGAGTATGAATATTAAATAAACAAACTAGGCGTCCTCCTGAAGCTGATTTATCATCCACATACAGTAACAGCAACCTAAGAAACAGACCCTTAGGAATCCAAGAAACAGTACAGTAAGATCTGAGCCACTTCTGCACTTATAAAGTTATCTTCTGCTGTTGCTTTAAGAGTAATAATAATTACAGCATTTTATAGCAAAACCCAATAATACAATGTTTTGAACTGCTACAGTATGACAAAGTTGAAAGTCATTGTGCTTGAAGGAATAACTCCTATCTACTGAGCGGAGGGGGACCCCACATATTGCTTTGATTAAAGTTTTCTACCCACATTTTTGTGCTTTGGCAATCCTTCAAACATACTGTCTGGGCTGTGAAGGTTCAATTGTTCTGTAAGGCAGTGTGAGCTTCCTAAACCAGATCTCTGCAACACAGCATGAAACAGAACAGAAAGCCTTTGAAGAAGCAGCTCCAGGAAGGCAGAACAGTTGTTCAGCCCCCAAAATGGGAACAGCCTGCAATAGCTCTGCTACATGCAAAATATCCAATTACCCAAGGGAATGCAAAAGGGGGGGCTGGGGGAATGGATTAGGGATTGCCTAATCTTAAAAAAATGTCTTCCCCAAAGGCATAAATTGCTTTTTTAAGAGGAACAGGAGACAGAGAAATTAAGGTTTTCATGGAATTTGGTCCTGGTTTCCCACTATTCATGCATTCAGAAAGGACAAATGCTTGTATGAATAGATTATTAGGAGATATACTACTAAAACAAACTTTTGCACCATATCCCTTTCAGTACAAAAACAAACCCAGTCCATATCTCCACCCATTTGTTCCCTTATGCCTGTTCTTGTTCATCCTCTGATTAACTCTTTCATCTACAGATCAAACCACCATTTTGTTTGATTTTGACGTGCAAAAGGAAGACATTGCTTTTATTTCAACTTTCACAAAGAGTATTTTTATAACCCACTTGTTTTATTATTCCGCTAATAGATTCTAATAATCCGTATCTGTTAGAAAGATAGCCACTGGATGCTTAGGTGCTCAGTGAGTTCCAGTTCCTTCTATCATGCACTCCCTCACCCACATAATTCAAAGAAAAGTTAATGCAGCTAAAAAAATGCAGTTTGCCATCTTAAATGAAGAAGGAATTTCAACTATACCATTCCCTCTTTCACCACTGCTGAAACTCTGTCCCTTTCATTGCTCTAGTAAGCAGCAAAATCCTTTCAAATTCCTTTTTAATGCCCGTCTGCCAATACTTACACATTAGTATGAAGCTGGAATTCATCAGTCTTGTAGCCAACAGCAAAGTTGCTCTGGGTTACTCTAGACTTCGTTGTCTCAAAAGTCATTTGGTAACCTGCCAGCCACCCCTCGTAGCCAACCACCAGGGCTCCACGTATTGAAGGACCAGCAATATCAAAATCCATGTCGCAGCCAATGTTGATGTGTTCCCTTTTGTACCCTGTCTTAACTTTAGCGCTCTTCTTCCTAAAGAGAAAAGAAAGAATCTCGTACCTTTGAAAAGGTATGCTCGTAGGTAGCAATTCAATCAAATCAGTTACTTTAACTCAGTTCAATAGTTCCTGAAGACAAAGTATACATACCTGGAGAGCCACATGGTATGTCGCCTTCTTACCTTTCACATTTGCAAAACCCTAATTCAGCTACAGTAAATTATTTGCAATCAAGCAATAAAATGCGGTGTGGCGCCCCACTAAGCACTTCTGGGCTGTGTTCTGAAAAGCAGCAGCACAATAAGCCAGACAGGAGGTGACAAAAACAAATCCTCATCTCCAACTAATCTGATCTTTTAGAAGTTTGGTAGATGCAGGGAAGGAAATGGAAAATGTAGCAGTTTACAGGTTTGCCACAGAAAGTCAATAGTAGTTGGCCTGTCTCAAACAAACAATTTTTAGCCAATCCTAGTGAACTGGGTAATTTCATTTACTGTGACAGACGTCAAGAAATCACTACTTTGTCTCCAGCTTCCTGAGGGAAAGTCTCTGCTGCTAAGGAAGTAGGCTGCTTCAGTGGCTCTGACACCTTGTTCTCTCCTTAGGATGCTTTATGAAGTTTAATCGTTACAGCCATAAGAAAGGCTGCCAGGTAACACAGAAATAAACTTTCTTGAGTCACTTGTTTCTTTTTATACTATTGGCCAGAGCAGTGTTTTCTCATGTGTCCTTAGGTTGGGTTTACATCAAGAGTGCTGACCCTCACAAGGCATGAGAGTTACATCTAATATATTCAGCTACTCTTACTTAAGATTTTTTTCTTCTCTTTTTACCTTACAAGCGTTTTCTGTCTTTGACCAAATCTTTTACTGCTATCTTTCTGGAAAAGTCAGGCTAATTTGAAATTTCAAATCAACCTTTCACTTCAGCTAGCAAAAACAGTCTCCAAGAACTGTTTCAATGCTGTATTAGACCCACACAGAGATTGCTCTCTTTTTTATTATGATTCTTTCAGACTCAGGAATTTCTTGTGTTTTGCAAAATCAGAAACAAAGAGCAGAAGTGCCAAAAGCACTCAGCATTAACTCATCTGCAATTTCCATAGAAGTCAGCGGTACCTCTCCCACCAATGTCAACAGGGACAGAGGCAGGCTAACATGGAGCGCTCCTAAAAATGACTTTCCCTGTTGAAAGATTCATCACAGCCAGTAAGAAGTAAGGAAGGGGGAGAAGGTGTCTTATATTCAGACATAATGCATCCCTGTCAACCTAAACCAGGTCACACTAGGATTGAATCTCACTCCATTTATTCAAGTTATAATGGTCCTCCCACGCAATAGTTATAACTCAGATACTATAGTGTCTGTGAGGTGCCTAAGAAATAGCTATAGAGCTGTAACTTGTCATTCTCGTACAGGTTTTTTCTTCTTTATTTAAGAATCCTACCAGCTAAGAAATAATTATCAACAAACATTAGAGATTATTCTGGTTAACAAATACAAGAATATCTACTTAATGCAGAATTGGGAATGGACTGGAAGCAGTTTACAATGCAGGACACAATCTAGAAGACAGGGTGAAACCTCCACTGGGACTGTAACCCCGGCAGCCTGCAGTGCAGCGTACTGCTCTGGGAAGCTAATGTGCAGAATATTTTGACTCACTGGCAGTGCTGCTTACAAAAAGATAATCAGGGGAAAAAAATAAACCAACATCTAGACCTACAGCTGCTGCTTAATCCCTCTGGCCCACATAAAACATGGCATCCAATCGCCGTGTCAGAAATACTCATCCACCAACAAGGCATGCTGTGGCCAGCAAGAATTCAGATGATAAATTCAGCTTGGGAGAAGAGCCCAATTACTGTGTCGACCTATTAGAGCCGTGGCCAACTGGCTCCTGGAGCTTGTTAAGCTTTGCATTACAGCTGACTTGTTTAGGGCTTTTATTCAGACAGTAGCTCATCCTCTGACATGGCCAGAAATACACTACAGGAGTGCAAACAAAACCTTTTCTTCCCACCCCAATTCTGACTATAATTTTCAAGTTACTGTATTTAAAAGTGTGCTTGCTATAGCTTAGGATTAAAAAGGGATTGTTAATACTAAGATTTAAATCAGATGTACATGACTTCATCACACACAGGCTGATTATTAACTGTCTCGATATCTTAGGACAGAAGGAGTAAAGAAGCAAGACAGTATTCTGGAAAACTAAAATAAAAAATGCCTTTTTTTGACACTCAAGCTTACTCACTTCTTACCCAGTGTTAGGAGAGAAGGAGGAGTCAAAGGTCAGCTTCAGGCCACGTGCAAGCTGAACAGAAAAGAATTTCACTGGTTGGATTCATAATTAGAGATTGTCGTAAGTTAATTTTTAAATTGCATCTTTTGAGCCAAAAATTACCTGATCTTCAAGAGTAATCTCAGTGCCTAGTGTGTTGTCGGTGTTCCACTTTTCCGTGAACATCAATCCATATTCCACCCATTTGTATTTTGTTTCCAAACTACCACTAACTTTGCTTGTTTCTGAGTTTGCTGAACCTGAGCTTGTAAATTCCTAAAAGGAAAAAAAAATTGTATATATACATTATATATATATATATTTGCAGGCAGGTAAATATTTATACTTGTAGAAGATATTAGTCATTATAATTTGGGATATTATTCAATAGTGCAGACTTCTCAGAAGATTTAAGAACATGTTTGCTAGTCATTAATACCAACACACCCTGGCACCACAAAAAATTTCACTGTCAGGGAGAAAAAGCATTGCATGCTAAGGGAATGGGTATTGGACAGGAATGTGGATAACTCGTACCAGCAGCATAAAACAGAATAAGGTGCTAGTCTGTACAAGGTGCATCTGTGAATTGGCATGCAAGTCTGCAAATGCTTCGTAGACAGGGTCTAAAGATTAGCTCCAATACAGTTACATTGCAACTATACTTGTTTAGTGACTGCTAAGAAAAAGAGCGTGCAGCACATTCAGAAACCAGCATATTTCTGCTCGTTCAATCCGGGAAGGCAGAAGGGAAGCACTGACACTTCCTCCGAGCGCAGGCCGTGGCGATGGCCTCAAATAGCAACACAATTTTCATAGTAAGCAATTAGCATGGCTGCAAAGGAGCCCTTCACTGTATCTTCTACTCTAATTTGTGCACAGTCTCGTATATTATACAAAAATTATAAATGCAAACTAACTTGCAAGGTTATAATATATCTGAAAAATGGTAAGGGGAGGGTAAGGGATTGTACTTTTAAAAAGAAATATAGAGTAAACACAAGAACACTGCAATGTTTTGGATTTCAATATCTTTCCAAACTCACCAGTCCATTTTCAGATTTTGTTTTCAAATCAAGTTTTATTAAGCCAAAACCTAGAAGATGAGTAAAAAGTATGAGTTATATATATATGTTAATTTGAAAAAACATTTCCGATTTATTTTGTAAAACTCCCTTCTAAATCTCCTGTGAAGTATTAAAAAAATAAACCAAGGGTACAGTTATCAAACCATGTGTTTTTATGAAGCAGATTACGCAGCGCGTACTCACTTCAGATAGCACTCTACTGATTGATTAATCCTACTGACCTCAGCAATATAACCAGGACCAAATTAGGTACTAATGTCTTTATTCATACTGAGCAGCAGCATTTTGTTCCTAAGCAAACTACTGGCATCAATGATCCTATTCATGATACAAGGAAACAGTCAAAATACAACCCACAATTTTCTTTCAAAACAGACAACAGTCCTACAGGCAACAGGAAGAATTTTGTCAAAAGAAAAGTAAGTTACCCTCCCTTTCTAGACAGCAAGGGCAATGTGAAGCTATGATGGAAAATTCTCTGGATTCTAATGGAAATTATTGGAATATTTATCAGAAAAAAGTAATAAAATCCCAACAGTTTCAGGAATCAGGTAGGCAGCAAAAGACCAAATTTATTTTGGCTTTATTTACCATATCCCTTGGTGAAAACATCTCTGGCGGATTTACCCAGATCAGCATAAGCAGGTGGAACAGCCATTTTCTGGAAAAAAAAAAAACAAAACCCAAAAGGGAAATTACAGTGTTCAGAAACTTATTTCATTCATTTACGCAACAAGAAACTTAAGCCCATTTCAGCCAGTTTTATTTTCTATCCACCACCTATCAATTAAATACAGCCTGAAGAAAGTAGCTATAGCAAATAGTGTGATTTGATTTTGCTCATTAGCCAGCAGAAGCAATTACCATGCATTTGCCACCAAGGATGAGAAGCAGGCTGCAGAACAAATATATATTAAAAAATATATATTAAATATATATTAAAATAATATATATTAAAAAAAAGAGAAACTGTCTATGCCTTTCCGAAGAGTTCACTGTTGTTGTCTTATCAGTGTAACTGCATGAATGAACAACTTCTTTTTTTAAAACCATTTCTTGGAAACATTTTTGCTGTTACTTGCAACGGATCTATGCATTCTGATGCAAAGCATTAGGGCCCCAAGTCATCCACTCAGGAAATCTAACTAGGACAAGCATCTAGCATCAGGAGCATCTCTCTCCCCCCAATTCAGAGCAGCAAACGGATAGCATGTTAGCAAAATCGACAAATGGTCATTCTTCTGCTTCAGTTTTCTTTGACTTTGCTACTGCTGTTAATGGGTTAAGATGTCTCCTTAGACATTGACCTTTAAGTGTTTTTCTGTTCATCAATTGGGGAAAAAATGAGCTTGCTGAGAAAAATTCAGACTGAAGGGATGCCACACTGAGAAGTCAGGCAGTCAGGCGGGTAGGCACAACCCCGCTTCAGCAGCCAGATGCCGACTAGAGAGCTCTCTGCAAAGGCTGGAGCGAGGCACCAGCCCAATGCTGTGGACGCTGCAGGGGCAGCTTTCTCCATCACGTTTTGTTCGGTAAGGATGCCCACGTCGCCATGTAGGTCCTCACTTTCCCACCTTCAGCAGGCCCTGACCATTCTTAGTTCAGTGGCCTCCTGCAAGAGATGTGAATGCATCCCATTTTCTCTGCCACTGAGAAAACTGTCGCATCATATATGGAGGAGAAAATAGGATCCTGAGAGGAACAAACCAACCAAATCTACTTTCTTATCCAAGTACAGTAATTTGTTCTAGGGGAGCAAAGTCAAACAATCTGAAATGGTGTACAGCTTCTGTCTTTATAGACAAGATTTTGTAATTTTAAAAAAGCAAAGGAGATAAATCATACTTATAAAGCTGGTCCTCTTGATACCAGATGTTGCAATAAAATTCCATATTCCCAAACTTTCTGGTTTTACAAAAGTAATAAGCAGTTTATTACACAAGCATGCAAATGTTTAAAAAAAATTGCCTGCCAATCCTTACTCCAGACTATTCAATGTTAGCAGAAGACTATTCCTTTAAACCACAAACAAAACAGCTAGCTCTGAACGTGAGAGGTGCTGTTAATAGGCTTTCTGGCTGTAGACTTGGATGCAGGTCTCTGGGCAAGCACACCACCCCACGAATATCAGATAGGGAGTTTCAGCAGTCACTCAATGCCTCAAGCACTCCATCCAACAAGTTGTTGCCTGTTAAAGCAGGATATTGCTATTGCATAAATGAAGAATCCCTATCCTAGAGGGAACAAAACAGATCTGGTAGCTAAATAAAAGCAAAGTCTTCTCAGAACATAAATAAAGTAGGATACAAGGGTGCATACTATGATGCAGCTTCAGTTGCAGAGACTACCTGGATGCATGTCATCTCTTTCCAGTTATAGTTCAGTAATAGGACACAGCCCCAAATACATAAGCAGCTAAACAGTTAAATTTAAAAAAAGGAAAAAGAAAAAATCCATATTCCAAAGCAGTTTTAGCTGCTTATATGAGACCTAAATGTCTCTCTCCATTTTTTTGTGCAAACATGAAAGCAGGGATTTAATGTTTATATACAAACCAGCCTTTAAAAAAAAAAAAAGAAAAAAAAAACATACGCACAAAAAAACCCAAACCAAGCATTAACAGATTTCTTTAAGTAATTGCTCTGCTCCTTATTAAAGTCACTAGAAGCAGAGTACAATGCCCTGCTTGGAGATCATACCTTAAGGTCAGAGCTAAGGCAGCACTCAGGAGAGGGGTGGCAGGATTCACTAAGGGCTGTATGTGTTCAGAAAGTGCTTCTTCCCTGCCAGAGCAACCCAGTCTCATGAGAACCCTCTGATGGGTATTTCCATTTAGCATCATCAAAAATTAAAAATGTTAAAAATCCCTACACTTGAAAATCAAGTAAGCATTGCTTTGGAAGATAATGCACTGCTCTGCCAGCTGCACTTTGGAATCTACCAAATATATTTTACCAACAGTCCCTTTGAGTCACTTCATAAAACCAAAATATTTTCTTGAAAACTGAATGCTGTGTGCTTTTGGTTTGGATTTTGTAGGTTATGTTTTTCCCTCCTCCAAGCCATGAAGCCAACTTTTGCTCCCACTGATGTCTGTGTATTTCTGCACTGGATGTGGTCAGGCTCGTCGTGTGGATGAGCTGTGACAGGCTGCTCCACTGCTGCAGTCTGGGCTGTGGCTGCAGGACAGTGGGAGACATCGAGATCTCCACTTAGGCAATTACTATAATTAAGGGACAATATTGAAAGCCAAATCCCTGCCGGTCGTAAGGCAAATCATGTAACGCACCCAGAGCAAGGTGTTTAAAATTGCTGAGCGTGGAAAACACTACGAGCTAGGTACGTGGTAGTTAACCTTGCTGTTGTCAGCAAGAACAAAAATAATTATTTCTGTTTGCACTGACTAATCGGAAGCCTCTTGTTTAACAGATGGAAAACAAAACTGATTACATCCTGTGCGAGTGCAGGTTGTAAGACAAGCATGCTTAACAGGGATTCAAACTCTTAAAGGATCAAGGAATGGCCATGGCCAAGTGCCCTTGCTTTTCACCAGTGGGATTCCAGCACATTAACTCAGATTAGGTTAGGGCTGAAATGAATTCATTGCTTTTATCTGTGTCCAACAGTGCAAATAGCTCAGAGTGACTGTGCACCTCAACTCTTGCACAAAGCAGGCCAAGTAGAATATATATAATGTGTTCTAAGTAGGAAAATATTTTTTCTTGAGTAGGAAATACCGTAGCGCAAGTCATGACTGAAGAAAATCTGAACTGAGGAGTTAGCTCCAAGAGCTGCTGTGAGGACCACCGCCACGAGCACCTGATTTATAACTGCCACAGGGAGAAAATACGAAGCTTCCTCTGGAGCTGCAGCACCCAAGAGCCAGCCCTAGTGAAGATTTCATTAAAGACGAAGCACTTCCAGCAGGCCAAATCTGTGTTTTTTCCAGTGTCACAGATGGCAAAGTTTTCATCCTACGATGCAGTTCCGAGCAATTAAATCAAAATCAGCCCAATAGGCAGCAAACCCCCGGGGTACCCTTGGCAAATGTAAGGACTGGCTGCAACCAAAGGAAAACTCTTCTCTGCTTCATAACTGTCTTATGTGCTTCAGTTAAAGCTGCCCTACAGACTTACCAACTTTATGATATTTACCCGAGGGGGAAGAGCAATCTAAAAATTTAAGATAAGAATAAAATTAATTATAAGAATAAAATTCCCATGAAGACAATGGGAATCTATCGGATTCAAGGCTAAGAAAATAAAAAGGTTGGATTTAACCTTACTCTAGCCACATTTTCCCCTCATAAATTTGAACTCTTGTACCATTTCTTGATGGTAACAGTAGTTCTGAACATTTCAAGTCCCCGTCTCCACAAGCGGTACCCCTGAAAAGATAGTAAGCGCAGAGCTGACGCGTAACAGCACGTCCCACCTGCGTGTGAGTTGAGAGGGACAGACAGCATCGGGTTATGAGACCAGGTACAGTCTGTCTGCATGAGGAAAAAAAGCACACTAGGGTCTCTTGCCTCAAGATCAAAAAAACCCTGATTTATTTCTCGTTTATCTCCTTCATTAAAGGAAAAATTATTCCTTGGTATGAAGCAACTTCTAAGCACCTTTCTGGACCCCCAGCCTGCGCAGCGTCATTTCCCAACCAACACATGTTGTATCAATAAATAGGCCACGAAGGACGGTGCTTTTGCTCTCAGGCAGAACAGGGCGCAGCTCTCTCCGCACGCCACAGCAGGCTGGCCGGAGTCACCAGCTCCGCACAGCACCGGTGTCCCTGTCCCACCGTCCGACATCCCGGGCTGCCAGGTGAGCACGGTGCTGGCTCCACAGTTTGGGTTTTATGATCCAGATCCCACATCCATTCAAGTCATGACTACGGTCTGCTTTGAATCAGGTTCAGAAGCTTAATTGTGCAGAGGTTTAAAAATACGCTTAACTGTAAACACATGAGTAGTCCCACTGAGGTCAAACATCAAGTTCGGCACATTCAAAAGTCTTTTGAGAAGCCAGTATAAGCACGTGATTTGTAAATACTCTGCATTATGGGACACAATACTTAACAACACTTTTTGCCCCAACTTGCTACTGTGCCGACGTTGTATAATCCATGCACTATTATGACTCAAAATTTAAGACTCAGGAGTCCACAGTTTCTTTCATGCAGGTATTAGTAAACCCATGCAGCGTCCCTCTGACACTCGTAGGATCACAGCCTTCCTACCGCAGCTTTGCTTTTGAACTACATACATGATGGAGCAGATTTAGGTTTTAGAGATTGGTTTATGCAGTATCTCTGTAGCCCAATAAACGCATGAGAATAGAGGAGATAAACCCCTGAAAAGCAAATGTAAATATTATTATTTAGTCTATACTAATATTTATGGAATTAAAGAAAGAAAGAGCCTGCTCTTAATTGTATGGGTATAAATGAAGAACAACGTTGTACGGCAACCCCTTATTAAACTATCACATAGAAGTAACAATTAAACAAAGTTGGGGGATATTGCAGCCTGCTGTAGCTACTGTAGTTACTAAAACCGCAAGGGAAGAACAAAGAACCACATACCTTATACGTTAAATTAGACATTCAGGTTAACTATCTGTTCCTTTCAAACACCTGCAGAGGAGGAGACGAGCAGCGCTGCTGTCCCACCCCGTGCCACCAGCACGGCGCAGGGGCAAGGCTGGCGCACGCAAGAAGGCACACGTCCCTCGCTCCCGGCCCCGTTGCGGGAACACCCAGCGCCAGATCAATGGGGATGACTAATGAAAAGGGCATTTTGTCTTCCAGCATCATTTGACAGCTTGCTCTCCTCGCACGGAAGAGGAGCATCCACCGCACCGGAGCTCGGGCTACGGAGCCGGTGGATGGGGCTTTCTCTACCTGCAGAAGATGCCAAAGCCAGGAGGGCCTGCGCTGTGCTTCCTGACGGCATCCCGCAAGGAGCCGGGGCTGGGGACATGGCTCCTGCTGCTATGGCAACCGACGGCGGCATCCCACACGCCATCACACCCCCCCACGCCACCCGAAACGTGGGCAGGAAGAAAAGGTACAGACCGTGGATCAGCGTAAACCTTCAATGGAGAGTGCTGGGAGGAGGGATTGTTCTAGGATGTCTTTTCAATAGCGCAAAAGCCCTTTTTCGAAGGAATTCTGACAAAATTTCATAGCTGAAATGCCATGAGACAGGTGATTATTCAACCATCCACTGCACCGAACCAAACAAACTGCAACGTGCTTCTGATCCTCACTAGACTGCCTGAAGAAACGAGATGGGATCTGTTTCAGCGGGTATCGCTATAAATATTCCCCAGAGACACAACCCTGCATCGGTCAGTAAGGATGAGTCAGCTCCGCTTCGGTTTCAGAAAATTGTTACTTTTTTTTTTTTTTTTTTTACAGATGCCCAAAGACTGAATGAGTCTTTCACCCTCCAGCAAGAGCTGTTCCCAGCGAGGGCTGTGACGAGGCAGAATGGAGGCAATCGCACCGCTGCTGCTGCAGCTGCGCACCGCTCCCTGCTTGGTTCGGGAGGGGAAAACCGAGTCCTCCAGATTTTTAAACTGACGTTATTCGTCCCCCAAGTAAAGAGCTATTTTTTGAGAATTAGCAGAATAAAATGAAACAAAAATCAGTTTGACTGCTTGGGGTGGGGTCTGGGTTTTTGGTGCACATCAGGATGAATTTGCCAACCTGCAAAAAAGATGCCAGGGGCGTGGACGGGCGCGGTGGAAGGGATGTCGGCGCTACAACGGTGCTAAATCCGGGCAGGTGCGGCCGCCCACGACCTTTGCTCCCCGGGAACGTGCAAAACGATCCCCACTTGCGGAAGCCAAGAAACCTTCGCCCACCCGCCTCCGTGGCCGAACGGCCTTTAAATCCCCGTCACGGGACCAGCGTCCGGACGGACCCGCGCTCGACCTCCCCCCTGGGCACAGCCGACGGCATCGCGCGAAGACGGGCGCGTGTCAGCACCCGCTGCCACCCGCCTTCTCGCCTCCCGCCGATGTCACCGTCACCCCCGAAAACAGGCCCTAATTTCGTAACGCCCGGCATTACGTAAGAAAACAGTTATTCCCCCGCTCCGACGTGCTGTGGATGGAAAAAAAAAAAAAAACCAAAAAAACACACACACACAAAAAAAAAAAAAAAAACTCCCGGGTCGCTACCGATATCCCCCAGCTCCCACCCGTCACCGGCTGCCGCGGATTCCCCCCTCCCGGGGCTCGGAGGGGGCGGCCCGCGGATGATGCCCGGGACCCCCGGGGGACCGCAGCTCCCACCCCGGCCCTACCTGGCCCGGCAGCGGCAGCAGCCGCCTGCGTCCCGCTTCCCCCCCCTTCGGCCTCCTCCTCCTCCTCCTCCTCCGGCGGCTGCCCCTGCCCGGCGCCTCCCCGGGCTCTGCGGCGGCGGCGGCGGCTGCGTGACGGCGGGCGGGGACGGACGGGGCGGGCGGGGACGGACGGGGCGGGCGGGAGGGGGCGGGCGGCGGGGCGGGACTTGCCGCCGTACCGGGCCGCGGGAACGCGCTCCACGGGAAGAAGCTCCCGCTGCCGGGTACCGCTCTCCGATAAGCGACGGCAAGGGCAGCGGCACCGGGAGATGCTCCCCCGAGACGGCAGCGGGACCCCCGGGGCACAGCATCCCCGAGATGCACCGGTTGCAGCTCCCGGGGCATCCGCAGCCTCCGGGGCCGGGGCGCTGCGGGTACCGGCATCCCCAGCTGCGGTGGAAACTCCCCGCTTAGGTAGAATTAGTTAAATTAGAATTACCTGGAATTAGTTAAATCCTACCTCCCCATCTAGTCAAAATTCATAGAATCATAGAATCATTTCGGTTGGAAAAGACCTTCAAGATCATCGAGTCCAACCATTAACCATGCCCCCTAAACCATGCCCTGGAGTACCCCGTCCACTCGCTTTTTGAATACCTCCAGGGATGGTGACTCAACCACTTCCCTGGGCAGTCCATTCCAACGTTTGACAACCCTCTCAGTAAAAAAATTTTTCCTAATATCTAACCTAAATCTCCCTTGCCTCAACTTGAGGCCATTTCCTCTTGTCCTATCTCCAGACACCTGACAGAAGAGACCAGCACCCACCTCACTACAACCCCCTTTCAGGTAGTTGTAGAGAGCGATAAGGTCTCCCCTCAGCCTCCTCTTTTCTAGACTGAACAAGCCCAGCTCCCTCAGCCGCTCCTCATAAGACTTGTGCTCAAGGCCCCTCACCAACTTGGTTGCCCTTAAAAAAAAAAAAAAATTCCCATTCCCGATATTGCTGTTGAGCCAAGAGCGGCGGGAGAGGAGGAAGGGAGAGCCTGGGAGAGAGTTTTTGAGCAGGTGAAGCCATGTGTGATGGCGAGGGTCCGAAGGAGCCGTTGGAGGGATGGGGCAGCTGGGAGTCAGCGAGGCAGCAAGCCTTCCCAGAGCGGGACCAGCCGCGGGGCACGGAGATGCTCCGGTGAATTAGGGAGCTTCACATCTTTCCTAACTCCCGCTCGGACACATGCATCGGCCCTCACGGCTTACAGGGAAGCTGGGGCTGAGTCCAGAACAAAATTCTCCCAGTGACAAGAGGTCAGGTGGGGAGTGCTCCACTATCGGACAGAAGCAGAGGCTGAAGACGTGCTGCTTTCGGGAGGAGATACAAAACTGGTCCTCCACTGTTGGAGGCTCCCGGAGAGCTCAGAGCATCACCCACAAGATAAACAGGATAATCATCCCACCCAGGAAACTGCTGGTGGTCTTGATAGTCACCCTTCTGGCCCCAGCATCCAGGGGATGTTTTTGTTAGAAAAGGAAAGCATTGCTAAGAATTCACATCCCACCCACGTGAACTTGTATTTACTTTTTTTTTTTTTTTTTTTTACAGTGAATTCTTTCCTACTCTTTCTCCCTTGCACAGTGGCAAGGGATGGCGAGAGGCAGTTTCGTGCTCTCGCCTGGTTCATGCCTTTGCTTTCCCAGCAGCATTTCTTCAGAAAGCAGGGCTGTACCCGCAGCAGGCGACTGGCGCACGGCTGGGAGCAGAGGTTGGAGTCGTCCTGCTCAGAAACATGACTGGAGCACACACACAAGGCACTTGTGAATTTTGAATCAGTATTCAAACTAAATAAACCTTGCAAGGGGCTTCATGTTGAACAGAAACATAGAAATGAAGTGCTGAATCTCAGGAATTTCTTGGCATTCATGATGGGGTGGTAGAGGGGAAAGGGTTGCGCGTAGCCACATGCAGACCTTGGAAATGCAGCTGTGGCAGCAAAGGCTGAAGTTATTGTGCCCGATACCATCTCTGCGCTAAAATAAAGCGCACAGCCTGCCACCAGGATAGGAACCAAGAGAAACAAGAGGTCTCTCTCAAATTTGGAAAGTTACTTCTAAACATAGTCATTTTGTTGATCCAAGGCAACTCCACGAGCACGGGTTTCGTCACCAGAGCACAGGGGTTGAAATCAGGGTGAAGTGTCGGCTTTGGCCAGTCTCTCGGCTCTCCTGCTCGCAGCCTTCCCTCTTCACCCGCATTCTGGGGCTTGTTGGAGCCTGCCCTGGGCTGATTTCACTCGTCGTCCCATGAAAAAACCTAGCCCAGCAAAAACAGCTGGGCAGCTTTCTGCTAGGGTGCATTGCACCCCATCACCCGAGAGTCAGAGGGGGAGAGAGGGGGCTGCCGGCACAGAGGCAGGACCTCGGAGGGGAGTAGGGGCACAGGACACCCCCATCATCCCTGTGGCTCAGCCACAGGGTGCACTTTCATCCTGAGCAGCAATTCCTCAACCTGCCCTCTGCAAAGGTAAATCGCACAACGACAAGCGTGATTTATAGAGCGCTGCCTCCCTGCCTTGCTCCCTCCCCTAGCATCGTCCCAACTGCCACCCCATCTTCTCAAATATATTCTTTTATCACCTCCAGGCATAAAAAACTCTTTTATTACCTGCAGGCACGCAGAGATTGGAGCCCGTTCCCCACACCCTTTCTCTAGCTCAGATTTTTATACCGCAAAGGACTTGCGGCATGGTCAGAGGCAGGACACAGGCAGAGATCCATCGCAGCCGGCGTGTGACGTGACCACAACCGCAGGGCCAGCCTGCTGCCTGCCCGTTCCTGTTGCAGGTGCTGATGGATGGGGGGGCCAGACAGTTCACGGAATGTCCCCTCTGCTACGGGCACAGGGAAACGTTTGACTGGCACCTGCAGCAGCAGCAGCGAGGCAGCAGTCAAGCCCTCGCCACATTATTTTGAAAATCCCTCTTGCACACATGCTATTTACCCCGCTTTTGACTTTTTCTGGTTTTCCCCAGTGTTCAGATTCCTCCTTCTGGGCTTTCACAGTCTCTGCCTGAGCTTTTCATAGAATCATTTAGGTTGGAAAAGACCTTCAAGATCATCGAGTCCAACCATCATCCATGCCCACTAACCCGTGTTCTGGAGTACCTTGTCTACGCGCTTTTTGAATACCTCCAGCGATGGTGACTCAACCACTTCCCTGGGCAGCCTATTCCAGTGTCTGACAACCCCCTCAGTAATGAAATTTTTCCCCTTTTTCCCCTTCACCAGCAAGACCAAGAAGAAACCGCCCAGGCCCCCTGCCCCACAGGCACGCTGAGGGTGCTCAGGGTCTCCTTGGGGGTATCAATGCTTGAGATTAAATTTTCACAGGCTGCATCTGCAGTAGGGGCTGAGGGGATGCCGCAGGTGGGCTAAGAATGAGCAGAGGGAGAAAATGTTTAGTATCTGTGCAGAGATAATTTTTCATTACTTTGTGGAACGTGCATCTACCAAAAGATGGCAGCAAATCTCCTCGTATGGAGCTGGGCATCAGTGTCATCTGCTCTGTTGGGCTCTATTTTTCATACAGGCTATGAGCTGTAGATTATCCTGGCGAGCGCCAGATGAACTGAAGGATTACACTCAATGTTCTCAAGGGAGAAAATCTGTGCTTGTGACTTCAGTTTAAATTTTAGAGACTCCTTCAACAGTATAAGAAATCACCAAAATGGTCTAAATGACAGTTCCTTTTATTTTGGCAACCTGTGGTTTGGGTAATGCTACATCTTAATTTATTTTACCAGAATAAAATTAATTAATTTTATTTTAGTAGGATTTACTATTTGTCTAGAATAAAAGGGAATCCATAATAATGGATTTGACAAATATTAATGCCACAAATAATTCAGATACAAGGTCCATCTAAATGTTCCTTGCTTTAGGTCTCGAGCACTCAGAGAGGCTTATTTAACACCAGTTCGCTGAAAAATCTGGAACTGACCCACCCTTTGTTATATAAATCTGCGTGTCAGCCAAAGGATTATTTTTAAGCTCTGTCCTGTATCACTAATGGATATAGCGGTGGCCCTGGTTCTGATACTGTTTCATACTGAATGAACTGGGAATAACTCAAGGTCAGCAGAGTTTCACTGCAGGTACCAACAACATCGGGTTATAGTAACGGGGCTGGGCTCCCCACCGCGCTCTGCCCTGTGCTCCTTTTGATGGGGTGCAGCTCTACATTTGTTTTGTACGGCAGTTAGTGGTGAGAAGGCGGGAGGCATGGGAGGATCAGCCCTTCTGCATTTCAAAGTATGCTTCTGATTCAATTCCTTCATAAAATGGGATGAGTAAATACTGTTTTCATTAAGCACATTTATATAGCTAAACTATGCAAAACTGTCACTTTTCCCTCTGCTTCCCAAAAGAATTTAGCTGCCTAAAATGAAGCTGTGAGAAAAAATTGCCCTGCTGCTCATTTGCAGCTTGTGAATTTTACATGAACAGCTAGGTCTAATTCAACTGCAGATTCATTTGTATCACATAACATGTTTGAACAGCTGAAAAACTCATTAGCCATAGACCCAGGATGTATTTGTTCAGTAGAGTTTGATTTGGCCCTCTTTAATAACAAAAACGGTTTCAGCTTGTTAACTTGCAAGGAATTAATTCATAATCAGTCAAGAACACGCTGATGGAATGATAAAATAAGTGAGGGCGCCTCGCAGTTAGGTATCACTCTATCTAAACACATCTTCATGCCTCTTACGCTTACAAACTCAAATCAGATTTTGCTGCTCAGAGGCAAGCCCTTACTGCCTGCTGTTCCCGTGTCAGAGGACAGGTTGTTTCCACCGCAGAAAACACTGCATCGGGGGTGCTTACGCAGCTCCGGTGCTCCGTGGGGCATCTGTATATCATAATAAACAATTTCTGCCTTGACCAGCGTAAATGGGCTTCTCCTGGTCCCCAAGAATGAGCATAAGCAGCTATTTGCCGCCAGCAGCACAGCCACCTATGTGTGCCTCAGCAAACAACCGCTTTGGGGGGGGTTTGCGGGGCTGCATGGCTTTACCCCCAACCCCGAGCAGCGGGACCGAGCAGCAGGCACCACCGGCACAAGCCCATGCGCTGCTCCGGCTGCAGCTGAGCCGGGATGTGCCGTGCCCCCTCACCACCCCCCCGCTCCTCCCTGGGTGCTAAGCCCCCTCGTACCCATGCCCATCGCTGTTCCCTCCTTCCCTATTCTCTCGAGATGATCTGAATCTCTTTAAATTTCTTAAAAATAGTTAAGTGGGGTTTTTTTACGTGGATAGTGACCACGTAAACCAGGGCAGCTGCAGCCAGGACAGGCAGGCTGAAGGTACCCTGGGGTAAGCGCAGGGAGAGCGACGAGCAGGTTCGAAATGCGGCTGCGAGGTGATAGGGATTCTGGATGACCAGCAGAAATGGCTCAGGTCAGAGAGGTCGCTAGTCCTTCCCATCCCTGTTTGTCCAGTCCGTCACCCTCCTGGCGTTTCCAGGCACTGCTCAGCTACTTAATCAAGATACGGACGCACAGAAGTTTATATTCTGCCCTAGCAAGATAAACCAGCCCAGAGCCTGGTTTTCCCCAGCGCACCAGGCTCAATCCTTTGTGATGCTGACAAAACCACCAGGTAATGAAGGAGAAAGATGTTATTAGTGGAATTCTGTGGGTGGATGCTGCGAGGATCAGCGCATCTCTGGCACGATGGAGCCCTGTTTGGGCTCTCTCCTGGCTGCACCCAAGTACCCTTCATCAACACGGCAGGGTGAGCTCCACCGAGAGAATAAATCCCAGTTCACAGCACAGAAGAAAGCCTGATTTTAGCATTTCTACTGAAGTAGCACCCAGCAGGCTGAGCGGTGGTGGGCATCCCTGATCGGTGTGCTACACCAGCACCGTGCACGCAGTCTGCAGCGGGCTTGAGGCTAGCAGGGGTGGGGGGCACGGGGGTGTTACAAGCCCAGAGAGAGCTGTATTGATTTTTAAGGAAGAAAGGCAAAAAGCAAAAAACAAAAGGGGAAGGCAATAAAAGCTAAACCCCCCCAGCTCCTTTTGATCTCGGAGAATAACAAAGAGATTGACCTGACATTATTACGCCCCTCGCTCACTCCCTTTGGGTTATGTTTTTATTTCCCGTAACCAGCAATGATCAAAGCCACGAGCCTCTCCATCACTGTATATTTTCCTTTTCACTCCGAACAAAAGTTGCAAAGACTGCAACGCTTTCTCTCGTGCCTGTCCCGGACCAGTAGTCTGCTTCAATCAGAGCCGTTTGCAGGAGCACGAGCTCCCGCTGTCTCAGTAGTCAAATCTTCACCCTGCGGAGGCAAACGTGCACCTCGCCGGGCAGGGGAGAGAGGAAGGTGATACGCACCCTCAGCCTTGGGTGCGGGCTGTCAAAACAGATGTCATGGCTTTTACAACTTGAATAGTTTGGGGAGAGTTGGAAATTTAATGTCGGGCGAGGCTAGCTGGAGTAGTTGTTTCTTCGAGGACAGAACACGGGTGATATCAGTAACCACGAGGAAGTGGTGAGTGACACAGAGGTATCAAGCGTGCCATCATTGCAAGAGCTGTGACTGCAGGAACCAAAGAGATCTTCAGAGAAGAAAAGAGGAAAGAAGCTGAAGTCATGCCCTCCTAGCATACATTTTTTCTGCAGATGTTCAAGGACATGGCAGCCCCCTTCGCCTCTCAGGAAAAGGAAAAATCAAAACCAAAGTTTTCACAGGCCACCGTATTTTCTAAATATACATGATTATCTTTGTCTTGAAAGCAATGTTAGAGAAGCAGCGAAGATATGGTATGTAAGATAAATAGGTAATAAATACATGCCAAGCAAAACATTATTGGTAGGCTATTTAAATTCAGGAAGCATTGGTATTAATTTGGCAGATAAGTGTTCCACATTGTGGTTACAGAGCTGCAAACATGATTATTAGCAATACAATATAACACTTCTTTTACTTGTCCAGGACCAGACCGCTGAATAGAATTGGGAAAAAACTATTCATCAAATAAGTTACAAGCAGTGGGGACGGCAGAAGCTGGCCTCTAGGTGAGAGATTTTTCTAGCCGCTGGCTACTGAACCTGTTTGCAAAGCAGAGCACAAATAACCTTTCCAGCCTCACCAGGAAACATGTTTGCAATGAAGAGGGAACACAGAGACACGAAGCACCTTGCAGTGACACCTGCCCGGCCCCGTGGGGCTGGATCGTGGTGGGGGTCAGGTGTGGAGTGGGTCACTCTGTGGGCACCTTCCCGAAATGCAACCTCAGAGCCTGATGCTGATGGCCAGAGCCACCGAGCACAGCTTGCACTTCGCCGCTGGGTGTTCCTGGGCAAAAACATGGTCAGAAAATGAAGATATCCAGCATTTCACATTGAAAACTAGTTCAAGAGAAACCAGCCCTCACACAACAGATTAGTTAGGTATCAAAAGTGCAATCGTGGCTCATCCTCGGTGCGTTTGCCAGGGAGCTGCAGCGATGGACGAAAGATTCAGGGAAGGAAGAAGCTGCCGGCGCTCGCTGCTGACCGCCGTCATTGGCACAGCGGCAGGTTTCACAGGCATGTAAAATGCTCAAGGAAAATTCACCTTGGCAAGCAAGAACGGCTGGAGCTAAGAAGATGCTTCTTTTTGTTATCTTCACAAATGAAGTTTAAGCACTAGAACACTGCTGGAAGCAAATGGGCTTGGCAGCAAAATACTCACATTGGATTGATATTTGCCAAAAAAATGAGAGTGGTTCAGCTCTATTTTAGTCATTATTTAATCAAGTCATACTTAGGCTGCCTGACTGAATAATCCTGCAAATACAGACAAAAGGTAACACTGTTTTTAAAAAAAAAAAAAAAACAACAGCAAAACAAAACTAAGAACATCTGTTCATCAGCTGCAGTGTTTATTCTGTGCAGTTAAACCAAATGCATGAGATCAAATCTAAATGTGGCTGCGTTTTGTGTGTGCATCCCCAGCCTTAAATGCAGCTGTAGTTTCAGTACCCAATAAAATAGGACACATAGGTTTAGACTACAGGTCTTTAAATTCCTTCAGATAAAACTGAGTATGTAAACGAGATCTTCTCTAAGCATTGTTACAAATTGTTTCTGCTGTTGCTGAGTGGGTACGACTGTGATTAGCACTGAAGGAGATGGTGGAAACTGCCATCCAACTTGGATAGTAGAATAATTTCACCTATTTAGTGTAATAAATAGCATTCACTAAATTATCGGATGTCCTAAATAAGATAGGTACGCCCATACAGAAGGGCGTACACAGGATGTCTATTGGAGTATATATTATCTAATAAACAGCTTTTCCATTTGAGTTACTTCTTCCCATGGTAGAAAGGGGCATCTCTGGTTTAGGGAAGAACAGCCCATGCCAACGAGCTGCATTTTTCAGTTTCCTTCCCACACAGTACTGCAGAGAAGCAAAGCACCCACGGAGAGGACCAGAGGTGGCCCGTGGGTCCTCCCCACCTCACTGTGGGTTTAGACCCGTCCTTGGCATTATACAGGGTTAGCCAGAGTTCTCCTTTCAATTCCACAACACACAGGCTTTCCTCTTCAAAAAAACTCAAAATATTAGGACTGGCCAACAACTGATTGGCAAGAATAGTAGGGATGTAATATCAGAAACTTGAGAGGAAGGATTACATGGTCAGGAGCCTGCAAAAGAAAAGACCTTTCACAGCCCTTTGAGCAAGTCCTGGCATCAAATTGAAGCTGGGTATCAAATGCACTTGTAATCCCATCCCGAGCAAGAGGACTGCATTAGCACAAGACAAATTGCTGTTTGCAATTGAAGCCGGGGGACTGCTCTGGGAAAGAGGTTTTTGGTTTTTTTTTTCTGGAAGATGAAAGAAGATGGATCAGCTGCAAAAGGGGTATTCCTCAGAGGGCACGGATCCTGCTGTCGGGGGAGCAGGCTGTGCCACGCTGCTGGGAAAGTCTGTCACCACATCTGCTCCAGGCTCCTCAGAAAGGGGCTCTTTGTGGTCATTACAGTTCACAGTTCCCAGCCAAGGATCTCATGCAAAGTGCTGGCCGGGAGCTCTCCTTTGCAGCCTGCTTTACATTTATAGAAATGCCTACAGAAAGATTTGTTCCTAAAGAAATATTTTCTAGAGCTGGTGATGAGCATTGCTGGTTGCTTTGGGGTCACCCCACTGAGCCTTGCAGGGAGGATCAGTGGGTGACTCGAGCCAAGAATCCTTAAAATTTCTGGCTTGGTGTTTATACAAAATAAAGGCAGGCGCAGGTGCAAATGCTGCAAAATGATGGCGCAAAAGATTTTGTAAATTAAGGCCACATGGGAGAGGTGAGGAGGGCTTCCCTTCCACGTTGGAGGGAAGATCAGAGCAAAACCTCCACCTACTTGCTCAGGCACAGGTGAGAAAATAGTTCAGATGCTTCACTGCACTGAGCTGAGCTCAGGGCAGTCTTTTCACGGATCCCAACGGGGTTTGGAGCAGACATTATTTCCCGCGCACAAGCCAAAGCATTACCCGACGTCTGGCACTTCTGCTGAGGCTGGGAGCAGCCCGTCTCGCAGGAGTGCTGGCCTCGAGAGCTCGGCAGAGATCTGTTTGCCTTTCTGCATCCAGCCTGGATTAAGTCCAGTGAGCAGGACAGTAATAGCAGCTTGCAGAGGATCCTGCAGGAATGCGGGTTTCCTCTTCTGGAAGAAATTCTGCTCTTTGGTCTACTCCACCTTAGAGAAGGAAAAGGCAATTTCCCTCTCGGCTCTGAGAAACATCAGTCACAGAGTAGAAATACAGTTAAATTATCATGAAAGAATATAAGGCAGAAGTTGACAATAAACACTGCCCTTGGACTCCATACACACGTGCACATACACATCAGCCTCTTTGTTTCATTGATTATAATTAGAGCTACCAATTTCTACTCTCTTTTGATCAAAGTGCTTTATTTCTGTCTGTCCAAAAGCCTCTTTTTGATCTTTGGTCTTAAACTTTGATTGAAAGCTTTAGTGAAGGAAATTCCTCCACGAGTTCAACACTTGGCACGCCAAGCCCTGAACAAGGCACCTAATAAACAGAATAATTCCTCTTAGTGGACGTGACAAAGGTCCCATTAAGCAGCAGATGTTAACGCTAGCCCGGGGGCAGTTTAGGAGCACGTTTGACACTTGGTTTCAGCCACTTCAGGCCATAACTTAGATGCGTGTCCCCCCTGTAGTGACGGCGGGGGGACAGACATCCCAGAGGAAGGCCACCAGCTGCTCAGGGCCACGCAGTGGGACAGCCACCACCCTGTCCCCTGCCAGCACAGACCATTAGACCACTGCTATTCTCCATTTTTAGACTTTGCCGATATTTTTGCAGGCAGTTATTTGTACAAAGACAGAATTCATAAAATGTGATTAAAAGCAATTATTTATACAAAGGCAGAGTTCATAAAATACGATCAAAGAATCTTTCTAAAGATATAGCATTTGCTTTATTTATTATATGGTATTTCTTGGGCTTATATTTAGTGCTCACGAAGGATGGCAGAGTAACAGCTCTATCCTGGTCCGTCCCTGGGATGGAAAGTGCAGGAACAGGGAGGTGGCAGAGCCACGCTGGGTAGCAGGATGGTATTTAACGGGGCTATAGGGCAGGTTTGGATGTGTTATACGCATCCTGCTGGCAGAAGCAGCCACAGACATATAAAAAATAACGCTGAGGGAAGAAACCTCACTGCCTGGCTTGTCCTCTGCTGGTCAGACAACAACAGCTCACATGTGCCATCTAGTGATGCTAATATTTCATATACCAGGATTTCTCTGAGCAGGAACAAAAATACTCGGGAAGGTTTGAGGGCCCGTAGCCGTGAGGATGGCCACCAGCGAGGCTGGGGGTTCAGCCCTGTCTGACAGCCGCAGGCTGCCAGTGCAGCCCCCCACCCCATGCACAGGCTTGGGAGTGATATGAACCCAGACCCAAAAAAAAAAAAAAACCCAAACCAAATTTCCCAATTATAGTAGGAAGGCTTGTGTTCAAATCCATACGTTTTTTCATGCAAGTGTACAAAAAAATACACCTGGCAAAACTAGAATAACTAAATAGCTAAGAGCTAAATAATATAACTATTCAGAACTAGGAACTAATGCACCAATGCTTAAATCTGAAGAAAACCCAAGCTTTTTAAAAACATGTCAATGAGAAATGTTCTGGTACCATGATCCAGGGGCAGAGCATACATGCAGATCAAGGCCTTGGGGTTGCGTAGGATTTATAAGGGCAAAGTGACAAAGGCGGCAAACGAATGGCAGGCACTGGGATTACCATTTTAATTACTGGAAGAGGGCTCAAAGGGCATAGACTGAAGGAGGATGTGGGAATAACCATTAGAGAGAAAAATGGAAATGTTTCGTGCTAATACGCTTACTGCTGCATTTGTCACTCGGATGCAGAACGAGTTATGCGGAGTTTCCCGTCCAGGCTGGGAAGGAGATGGGCAGGGAGATGCCGCGGAGCCCACAGCCTCTCCTGTGCTGATGGGCTTGAGACCATTTTACATCACGGCGGTGAGGGATGGAGAACCACGGCCCTCATTGCTAAGTGCTGGCAAAGAATTGCTTCCTCAAAAGCTTATTAAAAAATCAATGGGCTGAGCAGGATGCTCCAGAGCAGCTAACAGGAGAAAAAACAAGCCAAGACGGTCAGGGCAGAGAGCGACTGCCCAGGAGAGCAGGTTCCGACACGTTTTGGGGTGGATTTTAGAGGAGTGCGAATCCAGCTGCCACCTCGGGAGGTTTGCTCAGACCTGAATCTCTGTCCCTCGGGGCGGTTAAGCTGTGCCGGCGGGGCAGAGTGCCAGCCATGCCGTGCCAAGGGCACAGGGACCGGGCTGCAGCCCAGGGCTCCTCTGAGCCCCAAAACTCATGAAAGCTGTGACACAAGCACTTTGTCCGTCTGCATCCAATCTGTCCAAACAAGTTTCCAAATTTACCTATAACTGCTCTGTCTTTCATGCTCCCATTTACCTCCCTTTATTGCAGGATATTTTCAACCTTCACCGAGGCAATTACATCTCAGACAGGATTGTTATAGCCCACTTAACTACTCCAAGAAATACTTTCTCAAAGCACAAGACACAGGGAGAAGAATGGATCAACATTTTCCTTCACTGCAGGCAGTGCTCAATTTTTGCCCCTGAAGGAGGAGAGCTGCTCTCACACGCCCAAGGGGATGGCTCTCGGGGACGTGACCTGACTTTTCCCTTGGCCGTTTCAAATTCTGCAGTTTGCCGAGACCTTCCCTGGGACCTGGAAGACACCCCCAGATTCTTCCTAAACCATTTAATCCCCGGCTCTTTCAGTCATAAGATGAATAGTTCGACTCGCTTTCAACCCCCAAACGATTGCCCTTTTCCCTGAAACAACTGGAGATTTTATCTCTCATTTCCCTGTACACCCACTCTCATATTTCTTTAAGCTTATCCCTGAAAGCCCTGAATTCTTCTTGCTCGTTTTTCATGGCCCGCAGCTTTTCTTTCAACATTAAGAGCATTGTTTCTGGCAAGACATTAAGGTGCTCACCAGTTGCCAGCCTGAAAGCCATAAATACCCCATTTGCATTCATATTTTGATAGTCCCTCCATCTCTGCTGCCATGGTGTCTCTTCCTTTCTGAAAAGCCTGGCTGTCTCCAGCCTTTTGGCCCAGGCTGGGATCGCACCTTTCCTCTTTCCATCAGAGGTTACTCCAGCGGCGACAGTCGCCCGCTCGGTGCAGCACCAGGGGACTTGGCATGGACATCAGGAGCCTTGCTCTCTTCTGCCTCGGGTGTCTTCCCTTGCAGAAATCTCATCTCCTGGTGGAAAGCTTGGAGTCCCCAAAAAACTGCAAGTTTGGGGAGGCTTTGGCAGGCTGCTCACAAACTCGGAGATAGTTTCTCTTTCGTTTTGTGTGCTCCCATGAAATCGCGCTGCTCGTTTCCAGCGGTGGTTGGTGTTCCTCAAACAGCCGTACTGCAGGGTACCTTCAGCATCACTCTCTGAGTTAAATGCAAGGTGTATTTCAATACGTCGAATGCATTGCAACCTGGCATGGCCCGACTGGCTCCACATCCACAAACACCCACCGCTTGTAAAGTGGAGTATTGCTTGAATGTCTTCAGCTGCAGGCCACATCTCTATACAGATTTAACTCCAGCAGAGCTGGTGCCTGTTCCCTTTTTCCCCCCCCCACTGAGTTCAGAGCTGCCCTCTGCAGCTCCAGCAGTCCCTTCCCTGGTTTCCACCACACGTCCCAACCCAAGATTTGTCACAGTAGAGACAAAATCTTAGTCTGCCTTTATTGCCAAGTTATAGGAAATGCTTTAAATTGGCAAAACCAGACCTCCACTGGAGTGTGAAACGGGATGAAGAGAGAATGACCCCCAGAACTTGTGATTGCCAGCTGATATTTTTATGTCACCAGATTTTATTAGGTCTTGTCCCCTTTTAAATCAATTTCAGGACTTCAGCAAGAAGATTTGAGCTATGAAGTGCAGGAATGTGATTAAGAGCAGCCACAAAAAAAATGAGCAAAGCCCTCAAAAATTATGGCCAGTACCACACATCCTGCCAGTTAACAGCTTCTTATGCTCAGGGGAGAAAACACTGCTTGGTTTTAGCTTTCCTGCATCCCTTGGGGAGATCGGTCATCATAGCTCTCCTTCAATGAGTTCTCAGTAGATGGAGTCATGAGTTAAAGAAATTAATTCATTCCCATTTTAGGGCCAGTGAGATTTGCACTGCCAGCTGCCCACATTTGATGGGTATCCCTGTAGTTGCTCCAAGTTTAACCTCATAATTCAGAGATGACAAGTTAGAAATTCCCCAAAGAGCAAAACTCAGGTTCATCGCTTTCAAAGCCATGGATGGCATTTCCCAGGCTGCAAACTCTTCCTTGTTTGAGTCTGCAGTGTGCAGGGGAACCAGGGCAAAGAAAGACTAAATTCACTTTTCTTTGTTCTTAATATTACTGTGGAAAAGGCACCTTCCGAGACTGGTTTTGGAGATGGGCACCGACACCAGCCTTCACGCCCTAGCCTTCCTGGAAGGTACCCTGTTCACAGGCTCTTGCAAATCACCCGCAGCAGCAGCTTGCCCGCAAACACGTGCGGCGCACAGACGTTACCATTTGAACCCCAAAGTGGAAACGGGTTGTGAACTTTCCCAGCGCAGATCACACACAAGGCATTAACATTTAGTTCTTCTTTGAAGCCAAGTTTGACCTAGTTTAGGTCTTCCTTTCTCTTTCTTTTAGTTCCTTTGACCTAAACGAGCTCTTGTGGAGCAGCTCGGCGATTCAGAGATCTCCCCGTTCCTCCCATCCCGCTATCCTTTCCATCCAGCTCAAAGCCACGGGGCTGGCTCTGCCGTATCCCCTACCCTGACTCTTCACACCTCTGCCCGCGCTCAGCAGTCTCTGAGCCAGAGACTGTGCCATGAGCACAGCCCAGGCTGAGACCAAGTAGCTGAAGGGCTGGCAAGAACTGCCCCAAAATGCTCCAAAACCTCTATAAGCCATATGACCAGCAGAGCGTCCAAGCAAAGGTGCAGAGCACTGCTCTGCACGGAGCCTCTCAGACCCAAGTAGGTCACAGGAGAAATAAGGCAAGGTTCTCCACCTTCTCGAAAGGAGAACCATGTACTTTTTATGTGGGCAAGGAATGCACGGTGGAAGCGACTATTGCAGCGTGCTGTGTCGTATGACAAGCTTGTGCAAAAGTCACATTTGCAACCATTTTCAGGAATGGTGTCATATTAAAACAAAGAGGCTAAAAGCTTTTAGCTTTATGGCAAGGACTTGGGGGTTTTTTTATTTGTTTTTTTGTTTTTGTTTTTTTAAGTCAGACTAAGCAAAAAGAATTCATTTTCATGATGGTTGTTCAGTGGGTTTCTTCATAAAAGGCAGCAGTGTCTGTGCCAAGTTCCCTTACAAACATCAGGTCTCCCCAGCCTCCAAATAAAATTATTGCATTGGTGAAGCTTTCCTTAGGCTGAGCCTGCCAGCACAAGCCACAGGAGCTGGGTAGCAGAGGCATGGCCTAAGCGTGAATAAACTGGATCCAAACCCCTGTTCTGTGACAAAGCAAGCAGCTGGTGCCAGCGGGGCTTTTGGGGAGGCCAGAGGAGGTCAAAAAGCAAAGCTGAAGCACTGCTTGCCCATACCCTTGCCACTATAATTGGGATGTTTTTTTCTGGGTCAGTCTGACGGTCCCACAAGATTTAAAGGCCCTTTTGTTCAACCTCTCGGGAAAAAAAAAAAATTACTTAGTGGCAGATTTTGCCCAGATTCCCAAATTTCCCCAGTCTCACAAACATCCTCTAATACCTCTGAAATCAGGGAAATCAAACTCCTACTCCTTCACCATACTAAAAAGGAAGCGAAAGCAATTTCTCCCTCCAACTCTTTTGCTGGCCTCAGCTATTTATGCTCTTACGAGCGGGAACAGCTATCGGTCGAGCCGGGCTGTGATGGGGATGGCTCGGGAGGACGGCGCTGAGGGCAGCAGGTTACGAGTGGGACACCTTACGGAGGGGAGCTCCTAAACAGGGACACCGACGAGCTGTAGCAAGGTGCCCCCATACTGCACAGCAGCACCGCAGGGTGTTACTTATTTGCCTCTTTCATTGGGGTTTTTTTGTTGTTTTTTTTTTTAAATTTTCCTCTAATAGGAGCAAAATGAATTCCATACCAACAGATGAAGTGCAGGCAGCTACTTCTGACACTGGTAAACACCAATCTTGCGGTTCTTTGAACATTCGCCTGGCATCTTCCTGAAGCACTTGACCTACATCTTCCTCCTACTCTTCCTTTTGCTTCTGTATATTCAAATTAACTACTTAAAGGAGTTATCCGTTTTTCAGTAATACAATCTCTAATGATATGGAGCAAAGCCTCACAGATCAATCATGTTTTCAGTCTGTGACATCTACCACATACCTTATTTATGAAGCAAGTCCCCTTTTCCCTTTAAACTAGCTCATGAATTGCTGAGATCCTTGTATACTACCTTAGTTAGATTGGAGATCTTAATTGAAACTTAAACGGTACATGGCCTTTGCAGGCTGTAGGAGTAATGAGCAGTTTCCCTTCGATTTGATCAAGAAATATTTCAGCAGAGCTGGACACAACCACGGTCTTTACACAACCACACTTCTGTACCAGGCTACAGCTGCTTCACCTGACTTAAAACAGGTACGCTAACAGGAAGACGACAAGAGGTCTCTCTTTACCATCTTTCATGCTCCTCATCTCTTGCCAGCCTGCATCTATACCTCGCATCGGTCAGAGTACTCTTGACAGTGAGTACATGCGCTTGAACCAAAACCAGACCTCCCAAATCCATTGCAAATAATTGCTATTATAAGAAAAGCCTCCACCATTGCTTCTGGGTTTCGTGCCGAGGCCGGCACCGCCAGGGTCTGCTTGCGGTACGCGGCACACGTTCACCAGCCAGGATGTAGTCATTGCATCACCTGCTTTCTGCATCGAAAAGATATAGGACCCGTTGCCCTTTTCTGATGCATCATGCGCTTTGTAATAAATGTCAAGAGCGACCAGCTGATAGCGTGACTGCTGGTAAGCCACTTACCTTAATTTTACAGGCAGCACCTACCAGCGGGGCACTTACAAGGGCCAAGCAGTTCAATTCCTCAGTGCGCATGACAGTCTTAGATGGGAAGAGGTACAGAGCAAAAGACCAGCCACCACTACAAAGGGCTTGCTTTGTTTTGATCTTTGCAGCGTTCATCAATGGGAGACGAACCCTGTTTCGTCTGGTCTCTGCCCCGGACAAAGCCAAGGGCTCTGTGGTTCATGCCTAAGGGTTGCACCAAGTACCAACCCCACCAGCACCTCCGGGGCTGCCCCTTCGCCCCCGACACACGTGTGAAAGCCAGGGAGGAGCAAGGCTTTGCAGCTCCGACTAACAGACGTGGGTATCCGATACCCCTCCCAGCAGCAACAGCAGCGTGGGATGCCGTCTGCTGCGATCGCCTACCACCGCTGCTTTTGTCAACGACAGGACATCAGTAAAATATGCAGTCGCACCGTTGCAAAACCTACTTCCCACATGCATTGGGCACAGCGAGCAACCTTTTACAGTCTCCCAAGTCGGGAGTCTGCTGGTGTTAGCACTGTGGTCTATCCAATGCTGTTTACTCCGTTACAAGTAAGCAGTTTGCATTAATGGCGTGCATGGCCTTAAATATCCATATGTGTTATAGAAGCATTTAGACTAATTAGCAAAATCCACATCAGAAAGTGCAAGTTCCTCCTATCCCTCCCATTTCATTATGAATACAAGATCAAGAGGTTAAAGACCAGCTTTTCAAAGGTGACCAACACTTAAATACCTTGGCAGTCCGGCCCCGAGCAGTTAGCGTGAGGCTGTGCAGCGCCTGTGTCAGAGCCAGGATCCTCTTGGGAAGACATCTGTTGCAAATACTGGTTTTGTTCTTACAGACACAAAGCTCCTACGCCTTCAATAGCAGCCCCCTCTGCTGATACACAGAGAGGTAGCCTTAGCAGGGAGCAGAACAAGGTCACAGAGTCTAAAAAGGTCAGATCTGATCTTCCAAATACACCTGAGAAGTGCAACCCATTTCCACTACTTGAACAGTCTTACTCAAAGCTCAGCCAGGGCCAGAGGAGAGCATTTGGAACAAGAAGGGTATGATCTTTTTAGGTGTTTCTACTGAGATACTTCCACAAGATGGAAACACATGATACCACAAAGGGCGCTTCATGGCTTTAGGTACGATGGAAGAACTATTCCCATGAGAAGACCGTAGGTGTGCGTATTGCTCAGCCCAGGCATGTCTTCTAGGTCAAGCAGTGAGTGTCATTCCCTGTCCAGTAAAGGTATCCCGTATTCATACCAGCCTTCAACTGTGTACGTGGCAATTCTGCCTATCCCATCAACTGACTGCCTATGAAGAAAAGTTAAAGCTTTATCACTAGCACAGCGTGACACTTTTGGACCCTACTCTCATATACTGAAGTGGCAGAGGAGAATTTGTGCAGCTCTGATTTTGCAGACAGAAGTTGGAGGCTGGATTTAGCCAAGAAAGCACTTTGCTACTCCAAGAGCATTTTCACGTGACATTGGTCACGTTAGTTTAAACTCAAAGTACAGTGCAAGGGACGTGTTACGCTGGCATGCTGATGATCTCCTTGCCAGGTTACCTGGTATTCAGGATCTTGGAGAGGAGAGCAAAGCTACCCACTATTTCCTAAAGAAAAACGTAAAGGGTCATTTTATTCTGAAGTTTCAATATACAGTTTCAAGAGAGATGCATTTGGAAATACAGACTCTTACAGAATTGTTTTTAAACTGTGCCCTTTGCCCCATTTGTGAAGGGATTTTGGATCTGTTGCCCAGAGAGACAGATAAGCTTTCTTGTGCGTCTCGATCACCTTGCCAGAGCCTGGGAGCTTCCACTGACACCGGCACAGAATCGGCATCCCCTGGTGGGTTCTTCCAGAGATCCTGACTTTTGTGGTGATTAGGTGTTCAGTGGCCACAAAGCTAGTTCGATCCTCATCTGTGTGTTCATTAAAGCTTGTAAGCACAGCTGAACAGTGGATAAAGCATAGGAGTGGACATTACTGTCATTTTAAGTCATTTTCCTTATGAAAGATTCCTTCATGGGTATCCTTAAAAATTACATTTAGGTAGTTCTCAGTAAGACCTCTATAAATTCCCTGATTACTTGCTCTTTGCTGACTTTCTCACTGCCAAGAATTATCGTGGTTTGCCCGTCTCCCAGCAGAACCTTTCTTACTTTCCTAATTAAAATTCCTTTGTGGCCATCATCTAAGAACTCGTAATCCAAAAAACTCAAGCCATTGCACAAACCAGATCCAACTCATACCTAATGTAAGCCCATTGCAATGGAGTCAACTGTTACACCCAAAACCAAAGAACCAAAGCCCGTGAAGAGCTCCTGGGCTCCTCCAGCCTGCCTTTCTCTCACTGGGATTGCTCTCTACCAAACCTCCCTGAGATTTATAGCAACGTAGTTTTCAAGGGATTAACCTGGGCTTTAAAGATCCCATTTCCAAGGGCATATCCTGATATTTCATCTGCATTTTGCTTCTCCCCACCCTTACCTGCCGCTCCACACACTGCGCTAATGAATGGTGGCATCCCCAATGCTGAACCCCTTCAGCATCACAAGCCATGACCACCTTAAGCATCACTTGGCTAAGCTTGCCATATTTTACTGGTTTAACCTTTCTTCTCCAACACCCCAAATATTTTTGCCCTTCTCGCAACTCTTAATTAGCTAAGGAAAAACCCCAAACCCCAGTGATGCCCAAACCTGAACACAGCCACTGATGAGGAATATGTAACATCATGTGGTAGTGGATAATACCATGAAAATGCCCATTTGTCTGGATAACTGAGATTCATTCCAAAATCATGCCTAACATGGAAACTAACACACCACCCTAATGCCAATTATTAGCTTCAAAGGCAGCAGCACAGACTAATGCTGTAGACAGATAATATCAGACATCCCTATATTAAAGCAAACACAAATGATTTAATTTCATTTCAGATTCACCTGGAAAATTCTGGCTCTCCCATTTATTGTGCTGGTCCCCACGTGTCATGGGAATGGCATCAGCTGGGTTCACCCATCCAACCTCCTTCCCAAATGTCATTGCTGCCTATTTGCTAACGTGGGCTGGTGGCACCACACCTTGGCTAACAGTCAAGTCCATCACCACAGCATATTCTAATAGCAGTTACTGGCTATATTAAGGTGAAAATAAGACTCTTGGGGAAAAGGTAATCATTCACTTCGGGTATTAAAGAAAATAGCAAACCACCAACAAAAAACAGCCTCTCACTCAAGTTACAATGGGGTTTTCATCTGATTGGTATTAATAAAATGAGTATCAAAGAAATTTAAAGTGATTTGGACTGTGCTGTGAATTTGCAAGGTATCTTCTGATTCAATCCATTTTTAACAAGGCATTTTATTTTTCAGTTTAGTAGCATTTCAGTAGCTCTCAGGAAGTTTTAACTAGCTTGTTTCATGGAATAACATGTTGCAACACATGCTGGTTGCATGGTGGATGACAGGCAGTCTATACTGACTAATCCACCTGGGTTGTGTTGGAGAAACCACTCCGGTCAATGGGAATTGTCCAAACTGAAACCAGCTGTTTATGCAAGCTTTTATATCGACCTCGTTCATTTCAAGAATTAACTCGCATTTGCTCTACCTAGTGTCAGAAGACCTGCTCTTCTCACAACTACTTGTGTTTCTGGATCTTTCTGTTCTGGGAAGAAAACATCCAGGGAACCGCTCCCAGCCCAATTCCCAGCCCCTGTCCCGCAATGAGTTACGCGGGACGATGAGGAACAGATAGACCGTGCTGGAGACCTACACCGCACGATTGTGTGGAAATGCAAGGAATGAGTATAGTGCAGTTAAAAGAGAATATCTGCATAACGCATATTTACCTCTAATTGCCAAGAATGAATTCCATGAATGTTTTTATGTGCTTTTTCCAAGGCTTCTGGCTTGAGTTCTTTACAAAGTGACTGCAGGTCTTTCAGCACAATCTTGCACATCTGGTTTCATTCACTAAACAGTTTGTTTCCTCATATGATAAAAACAAATCTGGCAGTTGACATATCTGTGCAGAGCAAGAGCAGTGCCAAGCCATTGTCAAAGCTACTGCAGTTTGAAGTTGGATCTTGACCTGACAGAATATTCCACAAGTTTTCTCCTCTTCCTCGGCTAAGAATTCATCACTCTGTGTGACAGCAGTCATTGCAGTGCCTCCAGCATCTGAGATCTGAGAAGAGAGTGCAAATTTATGGGCAACTCCAACAGGAGGCAGACAGAGGGGTAATAACTCCATCATAATTTCATGCATCAGCCGTTCAGCTCCTCGCTGCCAGAACACTGGGTGTAAGAAACCCTCATGCAATGGGAATGAAAGCAGTGCAGAGCTAAAAAAAACATTACAAGGCTTTATATAAAGAAGTGCTGCAAAAACATGGAGTTTTGTTTATATTCTTTCCTGACGCATCCAGTAGAATTTTATAGGACTGAATGATCCTTATTCATGTCATGCTTATAAGGCCAGCAGAAACTTTGTAGTCATGTTAAATTCTACAATTCCCTCCAATACTTGGATGTCGAAGGGGCTCAGGGGTTTGACCTGTACATTAGGAGTGGCTGAAATCTCTTGATGCCTCTCTTCACATGATACAAATCTTCAGCTATAAGGGCTCTCCAGAAATTCCCTCTGCTCACTTGGAGTGAAATTCACTGTCGGACAGAGTCAGCACAAGGTCTGCATTTCACTTAAATCCCCCTTAAACTGTGAAAAGAAAAGGGTGTTGCTCTGGACTTTGGCAAAACAGCAAATTTCACTCTGACAAAAATAACAGCCAATAGCTAAGGTATGTCCAACGCATCCACACCAGCCTGTGAAATAACTGGTGACTGTTTCCCATCTTCTCCCAAACTGTGAATTGCTATTTCCATCACTAACCTAATTTCTTTCCAGCTTCACAGCCATTTGCGTTTGCTTAATCCAAATACTCTGGCTGGAGTTTTTAGAGGACCCTCAAGGAACTACTCAGGCTTATCCGTCGGACTCATTCTAGGAGGGATGCGTAAGGGGAGTATTTCCATTATGGGGAGCTCACTCCATTAAGTCCCCATGAAATGCCAAGCCTAAATGTATAAATCCACCACTGGGGATAGTCACCGAAACAGCAAATTGTAATCCCATATTTCAGGGTAAGAGCAAAATGCACATTTTCAGCTCATCATGCTGAACTTTCTACCAGCCGCTGAAACCTAGAAATACCTACTCCTAAAGAGGGAGCAGAAACGCATCATGCAACATATTCATCCAGTGGGAAACAACGTGGATTTACAATCCAAAGACACCCATAAACTGCTCCGAAGCGCACAGAAATAAGTCGTTCACAGAACTGCTTTAGCAGAATAGGGAATACCTTGCAGAAAATTGATAGGACCTGAATTAGCCTCCTGCCTGTGCCTCCCCCCAGAGACGGAGAGGCAAGCAGGCAGCGGGTCTGCGAGCCATGGGCACGCATCTCCTGGCCGTGGCACCTCACCGTGGGGCACGCTGGACCACGTGTGGCTGCAGGACAGCTTTCTCCTTCCTTGGAGCAAGAACAAGAGCCAGCAGACAGCTGTCCGTTTTCAGACACGCTTGGATGTCCGGCGCAGACATGCCTGAGCCCTGCCCCAGCGCAGGACCAAGCACCACAAATCTGTGCCCAGTCTTGCAGCAGCCCACGTGGTGATCCCATCCAGGATTGCTGCAGTCCAAACAGCCCACTTTCTTTCTTTCCTCCCTCCCCACTTTTTTAATTTCCCAGTAAATTGCTGGGAAGTCTTCTTTAAAAGAGATCAAGTCCATGCAGATTATTTTTAAACAAGCATTTGGCAAAAAGCTGGACTGCAGCTTAATTGATGAGCAGGGATTTGGTCGGTATGAAAATCCTATCTCCAAGCATCGGGGGACAATGGAGTCTTTTTTTTCCCCCCCCCTCTCACAAGCGCTGTGGCAAAAAAGCTCTCTAAAATATGACAAGGAAGAAGTTTTGACTAATTTTCCTTATTTTTTGAGTTTTCAGAGATCAATGGGGAGAATGGATTGAGTTTTTCCCCCTTAGTTTTTTTTACTTAGTCCTGACTGATCCACAGGGCATCACTACACACATTGTTCTACATGATCCAAACTTAAAAGTCATATTTCTGTCACCCAGTCGCAGAAAGCAGCCCCTTGTGCTCCCAACCGCCAGCTGAAAGCAGGTGACGGCAAAACGCATCTCTTAGCACATCTTTTGACAGAAAGGTTTGTTACATGAACTCCAAAGCACATGAAAACGTTTTGCCTTCACAGATCTCAGCAGCAGTTGCCTTATTTTTGTTTTCACATCATAAAATTCTGCCAATTATTTTTAAACAGAAAATGAGCCCAATTAAGAGAATGAGAAAGGAGGAACCCAAAGACTGACACATAAGAGTTTGACCCATGCTGTCAGAACTTGCATTTAATGGGTTTAGGTCCATTACCCATCTGTGCAAGTCCTAACCGAGCCCTTTGTGCTCCAGCTCTCCAGGAGATGTACCACGGCTCTGCGGTAATAAGATGTCAACTGAAACCAAGCCAAAGCCCCAAACTTCCTTTCGCAAAAGATACAAAAACAGATTCTACAGAACACCTGTGTAAAATATTATACCCCCGTCGCTCTGCTTTTCTCCTGGGGAAGAGAAGGTGAAATTTATGTCATTGTTTCTCTATAGATGAATTCAAAACGCACCAGCGAAAAGCCTGGAAGCAAATATCAGAGTAGATGTCCAACTCATCTTTTGGACAAAGTCAGCAGAAAAGGTAAGTGGATTTTTCCCCATGCACTAAACATGGTTTATTATGCTGGGCGTAAAGAATTGCTACAGTGAGAGATCAAAGCCTGGTGCATTATACAAAGACATTAACTGAAGGTTTACCGTACCTGCCATGAGATGCAAAACCAAGTTCCTGTGGGCAGTGGAGACCTCATGACCTCTCACAAGAGTTGACCACAGCATCCTGGTCAAATACCAATAAGTTAATTACATTTTGGCTTTAAGCATCCCCTGCTGTGTGAACCTTTCCTGGCGGGTCCGGAGAGCCCCACCAACCCTTGCTGGCACTTGCTTTTCGGTGGGGAACGTACACGGGTAGGTATCTGATTTTAGCTGATGAGGAGCTATTTAGGTATTTTCAGGCAACCTGTAGGTAGGTTTGGACCTTACGGGAACAAAGCTGCAATTGAGGATTAATGCTCCTCCACTGCTTGGTGAGCACGATTCCTCCTTCCATGCCCCGATACCCACAGCTCTGAGGATTGTACCTGGAGATAAGCTGACCTCCATTTGCTGCCTTTTAATCAGGACTGAGCTTGCTAAATATTTTGACTGGCAATACCCCAAAAGTAGGTTTCCTGAATACAGTCGCTTTCTTTTTTTTAAAGTGTGGCAATAGAGGGAAAATGAACCGTGAGTTCTTCCTTTGAAACCAAGATTGCGAGGTGGATAAATATGAATGTGCCATCAATGCAGTTAAGATGCACATTCCTTCCAAATACCTTGATAATGTAATAAAAAAGGCCCTCCTCCAGTTTCAAGGTCCACGTGCATGCTGCCCGAGCGTGGTCCCGTCCCGTCCCCTCCCCACGCTGACACGCAGCACCTTTCCCGGGGCAGGAAAGGAGACGGGAGGTGATCCCGGTGAAGCTGACAGCTTTACCACTGATTATCCACGGGGTTGTAATTCCACTTAACATGCTGCAAAGCCTTGGCATTGATAGCGCGATGTCAAGTTAATTGAGGCCAAAAATTGTCTTTTATTTGCATACATCCCACTCTGACTGAAGAGAAACTCTACGTATATCCTAGGGAAAAGAACTGCCATTTGCTGTTTTGGGCCATTCTCAAGACAAACTCCTAACTACTTATCCAACCCTGGCTCCAGGGAGACACTGGTAATGCTCCCATATGAAAGATCTTTACAGAATCATTTACCTTCTTCAGAAACAATTTTATTAATTTCTTTCCTTTTCCTCCCCACCATTAAAAATATGCTCATGCCAGAAATGTATGGCTGCTCAATAGGGAGGTGTGGGCTACTATAATCACATTTAATTAAAAATAAAATTAAAAAAAAAACCAAAACAAAAAAAACCCACACGGGTTCCAGCTCTCTGTCCTATAAGTCATATATACAATATAGCATAAAATTCATAATAGCTCAGGTCTTATAACTCAATTCAAGTTTTTACCAGAACTCATACAACTCTTTCAGTAGTTTGTATCAAATTATCACAGAAGGAGCTAATAGTAGGTATCTCAAGGAAGCTATGTGTTTGCTATTTCACTGTGCTTCATTAACTCCAAGCTCCAGCCAGGAATAATAATAAATCAAAAAAAATTTAAGAAAAAAACCAACAAAAAAACCCCCAACAGTTAACTTAATTGGTCTAAAAGCAGTCCTTTTCATTTTCTGTTCTTCGTGAGAGTTATGCTCTTGTTTTTTCAGATGTGGTTACCTTCATTTTTCTTAGAATAGCTCCTTGTTTGCTCTCTCTCCCCTGCTCGCAGGGCACTTGCTAACTGGAAAGGCAGATGGATAGGGGAAGGTATCTTTTATATTTTAAAGTGGGAAACTGAAAAAATCCACACGAAGTTTTCAGTGCTATGGATGAGACATGAGCAGTGGCGTTATTTGAGGTTGCAAGGCTGTTTTAAGCCGGACCAGGGCAGCACACAGGCCCCCCAACGGTACTTCACGCAGGGGTGAGGCTCTCCCCAAGGAGGGGACCTGACCGCATCGCCTCTGGTCTTCCTGGAGCTGAGACCTTTCAGTCCTTCAGCTGCAGGAGAAGTTACAAAGTCCAAGTGCCTTCCCATCCGCCGAAGGTCTCCTACGCCGAGCTCCGCACCCAAGGGTGCGCGTCCAGGGCTGCCGCAGAGCGGGGCTGGCTGCGGGGACCCCCGCGGGAGCCGAGGCTGCCGGCTAACACGGACTACGTTGGAAAGTCCAATTTTGCCTTTTTCCTCACTACTTTTAGGACTCCTTCCTCTCTTAAGCAGGCAAGAGAGCACCTTGCAAGCAGCTCGGTTCCCTGGGGCTTTGCAGGGTGTCTGTGGGAAAGGCAGAGCGAGCTGGATCGACCAGGCGAGGCTTTGCTTTTGCAACAGAGCTGATTGCCGTATTCCTTGTTGATGCACACACTGCGGGCCACCAGTGACTCACAACCAAAGAAAACTCAAACCAAAGCTGCACATGGGGAAGAAACGCCCAAAAGTTGCATTATTATGTAAAGCGAGTGGGATCTATAGTGCTGAAAATCATTTCTGAGAAACCCACAATACCAGGCAGAGTGCCACAACCCTCGTCCTCCTTATTGTCCCTTCTCAGCTTTGGCAAGGAGAAATTTCTGCTTTGATTTATGGGTCCATTGCTTGCTTTCCTGCGTGGAAACAACCCCCATAAAATCGAGGCACCGTCACACGGCGAGAGGTGTCACCCTCCAGCTCTTGCACAGGAGCAGCCGTGAGCACATCACCCACCCGTGGGACATCACAGAAACCCACTAAGGGCTGTCAAGGATACAGCAAGGGGGGAGAAATCCAGGATAAACACACAGCATTGCTCATCTCAAATTTTTTAGCATTAGACAGAAAAGCGAGAGCTGGGCTTTGATCATGAGAAGTGAATGTTTCACACCGGAGGGGATGGCACAGAGACCTGAGCAGCAGGCAGGGGGTGTCTTCACTGTACATTTCCTTCGTGAACTGAAGCAAACCACTAAATAACATAATCATGGCCATATGATTAACATACACACCCATCCCCGCTGTGTTATTGCTAGAGATTATTTTGCCCGGTCACAACTCACAGCATTTCCACTTTGCAATAGCCCGAGCGCTCAAGAGCACAAAACTCTCCCACAAGCTTTTTCTCCTGTGCTCAAACACCTTTAAACACAACCTTCTAAAGACACCTTACCGTGGAAGTCCTCCTCATTCAACCAGGCAGAGCTTCTCCCTAGCAAGGGCAGGGGGAAAATCTGCCAGATAAAGCTGCCATCACACCTGCAGGCTTTTAACTTGAGAATTGGCAAAGCCAGTATTGATAAGTGGGAGAAATGAGGGACCATGGGGCAAACCCCACGGGAGGATAATGCAGCAGCTGCCCCTGCAAACCAAGAGCGAGATGCCACTAGATGGTGACAGTGCCCACAGAAATTAAACTACCCAGGAGAGAACCCCATCTCCAGCACAAGGCCACTGTGAACAGAAAACATTGTTCGGAGACCAATGGTTAGCGCTTCGTGTTTGTAAAGAATGAGAATTTAGTCGGTGTTATGGTCAAGAGCACCAGGAGGCGGTGGTTTAGTGATAAATAGAAAAGTGAGTGAATTCACCTGCTTGGTGTAAGTGTGAAATGAGCTATTTCTGTATGGCCCACATCAGAAGTAGATAAACTCTATTTATCTTCCTTTCCCCATGCCTGCTCCCCTGCACCTCTGGTACCTGCAGGCTGAGACTGAGCGTAATCTGGGCTGTGGGATTCACCCGTCGTTTCCGAAGGGAGCTGATAATCTTCCATGGGGCAACTTCAGCTGCTCTGCCCCTTGTCCCCAGCACAGGAGCAGCCCACGAGTAAAGAGCTATTGCTGTCGATCTGCCTGGATACTGCCCTCGTGCTGCTTTTGCAACACTCATTTCTGTTTCAAGCTACTGGTTTACAGCACATGCAAAGTAACATTTCAGCAGCATTCTGGCAGTCCATTAAATAATGCTGAGTTCAGTAAAAATGGGTGGTTACAGATAATCCATAAAATCTATAAGCACCAGTGCTGATAAGCGGGAACTGGATTGTAACTGGTTACCTTGGTTCGCTTCCTGTGCACTCGCTCATGTTAAGGGAAGTTTTATGCCTGCAAAAGGCTCCTTAGCCACTTTCTTGAAGTCAGAGTTGTGTGACAACAAACAGGTTCACTTACCTATTCCATCTACAAATGTGACACGTTATAAGATACTGGATTTGTCTTTCATTTTGTATCAATCGCCATGCATTCGAGAAAATGCAAGTTTTTCAATAAATGGATAGTAGAGGAGAAACTTTTTCCTGGCATTTAATAATCTTCCTCATCTCTGATCAAATAAAATTAAGGGCTCATTTACATTTGGCTGGTTATCTTGTTACTGTAGCGCGCTCATCCAAAACTCCAACTAAAACATGAGAAGGAGCCCGGCTTGAAAAAAAACCCTACAATACCCAGATTCTTAAAAAATCCATATGCATGTTGTGACCTGCTGTTTATTAGACTTCTGCTAGCTCACAGCTTGCTGCAGTTCAACACTGAGCAAAGCTAAAGCGATCACCATAATTACCACTGAGCAGACAGCAAATCCACTTTTTTTTCTTCTGTTAAATAAAGCCGCAGCCGTGATGGAAAGAGGGGAACGGCTGGAAAGGGCAGAGAGCTTGCAGAAACAGTGATGAGATTTGCAAAAGTACAGGAAAGATTATATTCTTTCAAAGATGGAAAGATAAAAAAACCCGTGGGTAATTCTGAAAAATAAGAAGGCTATTAACATGTAATTAATATCTGACTTTGGGCTTTGTTTAGCTCCTCCTTAAGCCAGCAGAAACATTCTGCTCTCTCCCAGAGCAGCAGCCCCATCGATCAGACTGTGCGGGCGCTGCAGGCCAGGGCTCTGCAGTCACATATATAAGAGCAAATGGAGGAGAGCCCTTGTCAAGTTGAACAGTGCAAATGAAGAGCAAATCATTATCACTAATGTAAATCATGCTCATTTACTAATAGCAGAATGGGATGCTAAGGAAGCGTGGCCAGCATTCCTGTAGCGATGGAGTATTTCTGCTGCCCAGCTGCCCAAAGAAAAAAACGTTTACAAAAATACAATTTAAGAGTGTGGAGAAAGAAAAGGATTTCTTCTCTGACTTGGCAAACAGCTGGCAAGTGTATCTGTGGAGCATCTTCACCATCCCTTTTCGGGTGATGCTGCAACCACCATTGCCCAACTTCGGTTCTCTGTTTTGTCAAGCAGAGTTCTCACACAGGAACACGCACATGTATGTCACTGCGCCAACTGAGATATTCCCATTGCAAATCCCCTTTGCTTAAACATAGGACAATTTTTACTCATTTCTAAACAAAGCCTCACCTCTTTATTTGAAAATAACTCATTTCTAAATGGAAAAAAAAAAAGAGCCAGTGAATTTTTTAACAAAGAAAAAAAATTGAGTTTCAGTTTTACAGTGAATGTGAATACCCAATTCTGACAGTTTTCACTTTTATTATACATTGCATTTATTTGCACAGCTCTTCTCTTACCCAGGCCAGTAAGTGACTGGAAAGTCAAGGTTTCACCTCTTCCAAGACCATGTAACCCCTGAGAGCAGAAGCTGTCACTGCCCCTGTTTAGCACTGGGGTTCCCTCCCTGGCACTAACTGGGAGACCCAGAGGTCTCCCGAGGGAGCTGCCACCGAGGGGGGGGCTGACATGGGTGGGTGCCCACGCAGGGATGGAGGGTGCTCCGGGGGAGCCCCTGAGGGTGGAGGGTGTCCTCGGCTGCCGACGCTTTGTCTGGTGGAACCACAGACCTGGCTGTGGACGGCGTGGCTGTGGAAAAAATGTCACGTTAGAAGGTGCAAATAAAAAACCATCCCTTCTCAAAGTGATGCTCCGGCTTTTTCCCGGCTGTACAGGCATTTTTGTGAAAAACGGAGGCCAAAAGTCCGCTCGTGTACGCAACCACCTGCTCTCACCTTGGAAACAAAGACAGCGAAGAAATTCCGAAAGAAAAGAAAATTGCTTTGTGTTCCCATCAGGGGGCCTCGGTGGGGGGGGAAGGCGGGGGGTTCTCCGCTATAATATTTCTTTTGTGTTCCCCATTTGGTGCCAGCCCCAGGCACGCCGTGGGGCCATCTGGCTGGGAGCCGGGCGGCAGGGCGAGAGGCACGCATCCCAAACCGTGGTTTCCCGGGCAGAGTTCTCCGAATCACCCCCCCCGCCCCGTTCTCGCTGTTCTGCTTCGGCAGCTCGCGGACCTCGACGAATTGTCTGATTGCCAGACGTGACACCTGAGCCCGTCAACTGTCACCGCAAACCTCGCAGCGGCTTTAAAACCTGATGGGAAAACGTCGTACCAATTTAAAGATGGGTAATTAGTGGTTGGGGTGAAGGCTGCATCGCCCTTCTTGGAGGCGCTGGGGTAGAAAGGAGCCGGTGTCCCCAGGGGTGGCAGGAGGCTTGGGGCCAAGCGGACATCCCACGGAGGCAACCAGAGATTTGGGGAAAATACCTTCAGTCTTTCAAGATTAAAGGCAGGGTTTCAGGAAGAGCAAGCAGGCGCTCTCGGCATCTGCAGCTCCTCAACCCGGCCCCGCACCGAGCCAGGCGCAAGATGGTTCCTCGGCCAGGGCTGAGCTCTCGGCCCCGGAGCCCCGCGCCGTGTTGGGGTGTCAGACGGGGAAGGGGCGATGGGAGGGACGCGGCGATGCAGCCCGTTCCTATACGGCAACGCAGTAACCGAAGTGCTTAAAAACAAACTGCCTGTGGTTAGTTAAATGCAAAATATGCAAGATCGTTCCCTTCCCCGGGATGTGCTCGCCCTGAATCCAGCTCCACGGCGGGGACTGAGCTGCTCCCGTGCCCCACGCTTTCGGCAGGACAGGAGAGGGTCCAGCATCTCCCCATCAGCCATTCGCGCGCATCTCCCGGGGACGTGCATGAACAAAGAGGTCTTGCAATTTTATTCCAACTAATAATCCCCATCGCTTGCACCGTGGTAGGCTGCAAAATTCCCTTCAGGGCCACCTTGGCGCTGAGCGGCCGTAGGAGAAGCCTTGTCCCCGCATCAGTTCAACTGAGTGCAGATGCAGCTCTATTTTGGAGAAAACTGCTTTCCATAGTGGCCCAAGCTCACCCACGATAACAAGAGGGCTTTGTTATTGTAACCCGTGCCACCAAGATGACAATTAGTTTTCCAGACTTACGAAAAACAAATGTGATTTAAATATTGCATCATATAAACAACCTGATTCTCAAGCATGGGCTCATTTATTCCATCCCAAAACAGATGTGCAGTGGAAGATGACAAAGCAAAGCAAAGGGACCACCAAACAAATGTTTTCTACAAGCAGAGAATTTATGTAGGTTTCATTGAAATAATCTGCTGTATCCCAGCAGTGAATGCTGCAAACTGTCAATGATTTCCATGTTTCCCCGACTTTCTGGCAAGCACATGGAAATATGTTGTTACAAAATGTAAGCAAAAATTTCAGACTAATTAAAGGGATTTTATCTGGTTAAAATCATATCTTGTTTTTTAAAAAACCAGACATCTCCTTGCCCGTGTGTTCTAAACAGCATCTTAGATTATTAAAGCAGAAAGAAGTTTTACAAAGCTAATTTACATCACGCTGTTTATTGTCTTCTGTTTATTTTTGCATGTCTCCCAGTACAGTCTAGTCAGTCCTACCTTTCTTCACCAGCACTTTCTAATCAATGGCATTTTCAGACTCTCTCGCCCGAAAGCAGGAGACAGGATGGTTCAGTGGTTAGGGCACTAGACAGAAATACAACTCCCTGCTGCCAGCATCCCGTGGGATCCCGGGCAAGGCGCTCACCCGCTCTTTGTCTCAATTCCCCATCTGTAAAACACACCATTTTCCTAACTCACAGGGCTGTCCCGAAGCACACAACGTTTTATTTGAGTGGGGTAATGAAGTGCAGACTTAGCTTGTATATGCCTCCGTGCATGCCACCACCGTTTATCAAAAAAAGCTACGAAACGATTGATGGGAGCTCTACGTTGTAATTGTCGGCAGTAATGAAGCTGTAGGTAAGGCGTATGACTTTGAAGAAAGGAGATACATGAAAGCGTGCAAAGGCGCTTCAGTCCCTGGGGTGGAATGTAAATACCAGCTTTCCAGGCAAACACCCTGCTCCAAAATTGGAGTAACTTTATTCAGGCATAAATACTCAGCTTTAAAGAGCACAGCAGTGCCTTATCTTCCTTCCTATCTCGACTATTAAGGAACCCTTTGTTTTTCAGCAGACTGCCACTGGCCTGAGTGATGATCTTGTGGCATGTGTGACTGCTGCGGTTGATATTAGCCGAGATAGGATTCGGCACAGCAGCGAGGGATGCTTGTTTTTCTCCAGTGAAACCCTTGCACGTTTGCAGACAGCCTGTCCAGCTGCGGCTGGAGCTGCACGGATGAACACGGGGGAGCAGAAAAGGAAGGCAGGACCATCTTCTTCTTCCCCACCACATGCCATCCTGACACCTTAGACCGAGGTTATGGCCTTGAAGACACGAAGCAGCTCTGCAGCCTCCTAAAAGTACATCCCAGCACAGCCGACCCAGCACGGATTTCCCACCCGAATCTCTCTCTGCCCTGCTGAGCCAGCGTAAAGCCGGCAGTCACCAGTGCATCCATCGCAGAGGCGAGTCCTTCCCCGCGCTGCTTTGAGTGCACGTACCCCGTCCTGCCTCAAAACTCAAAACCTGGATCACCGCGGGTGGAAGCCACAGAAGAGCTTAACAGCTCTCCCTCCCGAGGGAGCCCACGTGCGGCCACGCAGGCACCAGCCCAGGTCCCTCTCTGAGCTCCCTCGGGGGCTCAGGGGTCCCCAGCAAATTCCCTTTTCTTACCCTGTGGAGTCTGAGAAATCAAGCAAAGGCTCTTGACCATCACTCTTGAGCAGAATCTGGAAAACGTTTGATTTCATTCAAGCAGCTGGTCTCTTTGCCTTCTGTACTGTAAAATATTACAGGTAGCTAAATGAAAGGATATTGGTATAGAGTTTTCCGTTTCAAACGGATAAAATCCAGCCCAGAGTCCAAAAGAATTGCCAATATAAACAAGTTTGTGGCACCAGGTTAGCTCCTTCTCTGACAAACGCAGCATCAGGATACTGCTGACCCTGCTGCGGCTCTGGCTGTCTGTGCTAATGGGAAGCGTAGCTGAGAAAACCACTGGTGTCAGACCCCCCACCTATAAGACCACCACCCACGCAGGCTGTTAGGCTGGGCTCTGGCAATTTAAACGTGCAACGATCCTGGTAAAAGCGTGAAGCGTAGTTACAAACAGTGAGTTTTTATAACAACTGAATTCCCAGAGCGTGGCCGTGCCGGTGGGAGCTGAATTTGGTGACATACCCATTGCACATCGCAGGGGGTCAGCAAGCTGCACCGCTCTCTTTGGGGCATGATGTTACATTCTCCGTAGGCCTGTTCAATCAGTTTAAAACCCTCCATAAAACCAAATGCATATGTTCATCACAACTCCTATGGACGCTGGGTTACGTGAGCATATGCTCCTAACGCATGTGCAACTTTCCAGCATTTGTTTTCTAAATATTATGGAGGGATCAGGTCTGCTATTTGTAACAGAACCCATGAAAAAGCAACAAAATTACTTGTTTTCTCCCAAATATACAGGCTAGTAGCAATAATCTACCGTTCAATTACTAGTAAGCTTTCATAACCATAAAAATATATACCACTGTATGCATACTGGTAACAGTAATACCTACAATTACTGGGTAAAGCTCAGTTTGCCCTAAAACAGTAGTTAACTGTTATTACTTATATTTACCTAATTGCAGCTCATCACACCCCTGACTAAGTGGGGATCAGCAGCACTTTCATAAAGATACCTCTGAACATGGCGGTGCGGATGGAGCACTGCGTTGCCTTCGGGGAACGGGAGCACCAAGAACTAATCCATTTAATCTGTACCCAGATGACGCCGGCCGGTTCCCAGGGTCAGCCCATCTCTTGCCGCCCTGCGTGACATCCCCCTGCAGCGAGGGAAGCCTAGCAGAACATCTGCAGAACCCATGTTCTTGCACCGGCATCCTCAAAGTCAGGCTCAGCCCCTGGGGAATCACAGTCAGTAGGGGAAGATCCTATGGATAACGTGGGGCGTCAACCGGGTGGACGCATAGAGATATTTTGAAAAGCAGGAGGCAAATAATTAAGAGCTTGTAAATGCTTTAATACTCATTTCTGATACAAGCTGCTCATTCGAACCACAGGTACTTACCTATTCAGCAGGCTGTTGCAGCACGTACTTTACTTTAGCCATGTATCCTACGTACGTGTTTCTTTTCTGAATCAGGCTTTTAAGTAGCCCATACGTGGAATTTTTTCCACTGAAGTTTCACGGAATATTAAGAGATAGAAAGAAAATTAGAAAGGAAAGATTTCTTTTACTAAATGCAAATAATTCCTTTGCTCTTGTCACTGGTGTACAAGCGTTTAAGGCAGAGATGGGTTGGGGAAGCGAGAGTTGAAGGACTTTCCAGGTCTGCAGCTGAGCAATGGGAGCATGCTGAACACCAGCACCAACAGTGCCATTTTCTGGGAGCTTTTATACCTCAGATTTTAAATAAAGTGCTTGGCTCCTGAAACAGCTACTGGAAAAAAATGCAACGGAACTAAAATAACTTAATAATTTGGGCAGAAACCCTATTGCAAATGCAGAAGTAAAGAACAAAGAAAGCACATTACCAGAAAGGCCTGTGTGATTTCGAGGGTGCCTCGAAAGGCCATTTTACCAGCTCAGAGGTACCCACCGTCACACACTCCTCTGCCCCTGCTCACGACCAAGAAACTCTGCGATTTCTCTCTGCATCTTGTGAGTCTATAACCATCATTTCAGCATGTATCACTCACAGTGAGTATTATTACTAGTCATAATATTATCCAGCTGTTTGTTGGGGTTTTGTTTTGGTTTGGTTTTTTTTTTAGAAGATGACAACTATCATATTTAACTTCATGGACATTTTGCTGTAACAAGATTTTGCCAGATGTTCTGCCCCTTGATTATGCATGCCACAAAAGCATGCTTTATAATGACATAAATACAAAGCAAGATGAAAGTCATGGAAATGCCTGTGTGTTCTTTTCTTAATGCAGCTGTATTTGAGATGGGTTTTGCATCTGTCAAGCATAAATCAAATGGGGAAAAATGATCCTCAGAACTAGCCTGTTCCTTGATAGAGCTGGTGTTTTCTGTTACAAATATTAGTCCATGTCAAGAAGTATTCTCCATTATAAACTTCCACTTCCCACATTCATGGGGAGGTGAAGTTAAATGTTACTAAAGCGTTTCCAACCCTGGACTGGAAAGTGCTGAGAGTTTCAGGTTTGACTACATTTATTGATCAGCATCATGAAAGATAAGTAATGAGTACCGCTTAAGGGGGATGTATGTCAGCTATAATTCCTAATTTCTATTCCCAGCAGTGCCAAAACATACACGAGTGGCTACAGCCAAATGTCTGACCCGGGCATGAGGCTTTTTTCCATGCTTTTGGGGGACATGTTAATTAATTAACAGTTGAGATGCTCGGATGAAACTTCCTCATCAGTAAATATGAATATTTATTCTGTTCAAACTTTTCACGTGACATCACTGGGGTATTGGCAAGCAGGATATCATATAAGTGACAAACAGGCTGAAGCAATAAAAGTGTTACCGTGTAAGCACAAAATATAGCAGTACCAGGAGAAAGAGTACCCAGGTTTTTTTCTGACCTTTCCCAAGCAAAGCACTATTTGCGGCAAGCCCTCGGCTGCGCGTTACCTATATCCTGTATGAATGAATTCCTTTTTTGTGTGATTGTTCAAAGCCAATATGTCCGTTTCTATAGAAGCACCCACAGGATCACCGAAAACCACATATTCAGCTCTTGTTAATGTCAGCAATGACGTACCAGAGCAAGTACTTGTTTGTCCTGAAGAAATACAGGACTTCCACCGCTTGAGCGCGAGCCTGCTGCCGAACGCCTGTTCAGAAAAAAAAAAAAAAAGAAGAAAAAAAAGTTGTTGACATGAGAGGAAAAACCAGGTTTCCTGTTTGAACTCTGACAGGTACTGGAAGATATGAGTAACATCAAATCTTGGTCTGCTCTAAAGGCAGTCTGTGGTCAGGGGGTTCTCACATTTGTTTGTGTGGAACAGCTTTGAATTGTTTGCAGATACCGCGCAGAAGAAACTCAGAGATCCTTATCGGGGCGCAGGGCCTGTTATGAAATATATGCATTTGTGAACAGGTTACAGGAGATCAAAACGGCTCCAGATGATATGCCTCACATGCTGTAAAATGTGGTAGATGCTCCCGAGATACCTCCGAAAATATCACATGTCGCAGCGTTGTCGAGTACAGGCAGTGGCCACCTTTATTTCCATTTCTCACTGCGTGGCAGGCGAAAGGAGTTTGGGGGATTTTTTTTCCAGATCATTCTTCTTTTTTGTGTGTGCGTGTCTGTTTGACTGTTCAAATTAAAACTTTCCTTCGTTACGATTTTCACTAACAGAACTACCCAAACAATTGCAAAGGAAACTAGATGCTGGAGAAAATGGCTTAAGACCTCCCGGTTTTGCTCCGGCTGCGTGCCACGCTCTCCTGGGGGGGACGGGGGATGATGCCGGCTGTCGTGGTTTAACCAGGACACCGGCGTGCCGGCTCCTCTAAGCTGCAAATCCCGACGGGGAAACCTGCACCAAGGAGAGCCAGGAGGGATGCTTTATGAGCGGTACAGGCTAGTTTGCAGCAGGAAGGAAAGCGGATAGATTTGGGTGGGAACGCTGCAGGCAGAACCCTCGGCGAGCCGAGAGGACAGGACCGGACCCCGACACTCAGCCCGGCTCTGAGAGGCGCTGGCGAGGACTGTACCGTTTGTAAGAGACTTCCCAAAGTGCTCTGCCAAAGCGATCAACCAAAATTGCAGCTGAAAGCCTGTCTCCCTCGCAACGCAGCCTGCCAGCCGACAGCACGATGCTTCCTCAAAGATCAACCCCTACAAATTTCTCTTTACTCATACCTTCGGACAAAGTCTAACCAGTCGACCTTGCAAGGAGCCGTCCGCGGATCAGCGGCTCACCATCCGGGCCAGGTCTCCAGGTGTGAAGAGCTCCAAGGGCCCTGCTCCGTCCCTTCCTTGCAACAAGCGGATCTCCAACTCCAGCATCCACATGTGCTCTCGCACGCTTGCGATGCCTTCGCCTTTCAACCACCCCTAATGTCGCATTACGGTGCCTTTGTATACACAAAACTAAGCCTCAATTTTCCTTACACTCTAATGCAAACCATCTTTTTCAAAAACTCTGCTAAGAAAAGGCCTCCCAGATCTCTGCTAAACCCAAGTCAGATTGGGGGATACAGCTAGTTCATAGCTCCACGTTACAATTTAGTAAGTGAAAAACTTAGAGCTGCCTCAGGTCCTTCACTGAGGCAAAACTCTCCCCAAAACTGTGGATCCCAAATTCATGCCATCAGCTCTCTCATAGCCCAAACTGAGCCCACACAAAGAGCTTCCACCGAAACCAGAGGCAGTTCTGCACACCCCCCCGACGAAAGGGAGACGGTCCTTCCAGAGGAACGCTCTCCTTGGAGAACATCGACACCTCGATCCATTACCATGAAACCACCACCCCACGACACTACCAGGAGATTATCTGAACTTCTCTCCTGGGCTGTGTCCCGCGCAGTGATGGGGGTCCCCAGCTGATGGGGAACAGTGCTCAGCACCACACGGGGTCAGACCTTCACAACCCTTGGGTTTAGGGCTACCAGCACATAGCTATCCTCAAACCCACAGCTGATAGACAGCGGCGGTGAGCTCCTCTCAAAAACCTGTGGTACCTCAGAGCTAAATGTTTCCCCTCCTTACAGGCTGCAGACCCAGGAATGGGTCACAGCTACAGAGACTCACCAAAGACAACGCCATACAGATCTGTTGCTGTTTGATTCTGCTTATTCTCATGGATTTTTTTTTTTTTTTTAGTTTGAGTTTTAATCTTTCCAACTGGCATGTGTGAGCCTCCTCTACTGCAATGAATGCTCACAGAAAGCAAGTTTTCAGCTTGCATGCTGTCATACACATGGAAGTAAATTGAAAATTAAAACCATTCAATTGAGGAAAAGAACAATTCCCTACAACAGGGCTAGCCAGTTGCATCTTTATAACAATTGGGTTTATAACAGATCTGGGATAGTAATAAATTCACTTAGCTTGCAAGAGCTTTCCTTGAGCTACTTGTAACTAGTAAGTTTGAAGCAGAAAAAAAGCTGCAAGTTCCTTAGACACCTGATGCTCAACCCCTCAGAGCACACGGCTGAAGGAACAGAAACTCAGCAAATAATTATCCCCTTAAAATAGTGGGTATTGTGTTTGTCTTCATTTCTGAGCTAGAACTCTTTCAGATAAATTCATGATTTTCTATATTAATTTTTGTAAATGTAGTGAAGTGGGTTTTTTCCCTGCAAGACTGCATGGATTTTGCCAGCTGGATTTTAACCAGTTGTTCTGGTGCAGCTGACACAGATGCAATATAAACAATATGTTCCAAATGGTCTGATTCTGAAACTCCCCTGAAATCACTGAGACCTAAGAGGGTGGTTCACTTAATACCTGTGCTTAAGAGCTTTCCTGAATCAGGGCTATAAATCACAAGAGAAAGCTGGAGGATTCCTCCTGTCACTGAAATCATTGTCCAGTCATTATTTATTTGAGGATATCAGGATTAAGCCATTAACTTTTTTCTAGTAATTCATACCAAGGTCATTAGAAATGGACTTAGAATTAGAAAGTGCATAAGATAAAACCTAACAGTATCAAGAAAAAGAAAGCCCAGTAGATTCATAACTAGAAATAATATCAAATTAATTCAGTATTACATGACACAGCAGTGAAAAGAAATTTTTAAAAATGGGAACACTCATTCATATACAACACTACAGCATCATAAATTTACAAGAGTGAGGGGTTTGTTTTAACGGAATACTAAGCTATGGCCAATTTTCTAATAACTTTCAAAGTGAAACTGCTTAAAATAACACATTACAGATCTTTGTTCCTTTGAGTCTTCAAGTACTGATGTGAATTATTACATTCAAAGTGCTGTCCCCATTGATTCAGTCTTGTTCTAGCAAATAAGGCCAGGTGTGCTCATACTCTTTGTAGATTTTGAATATTAATGGACAATCAAGAAGATAATCAAATTTAACGAAGAGATGAGAAAGCCAGATTAATTCAATTATTAAATATGATTTCTGTTCATTATGTTCATTTGGTACAATTTCATTAAGGAATTTTCCCTTTTATTTAACTCTTCATGTTCAAGTGCTGCTACCAAATGTTTTGATTTTTATTTGAATAAAATAATTACAAGGAATGGTCCTCTTAATCTTATTTACATTTTTTCTTTTCAACTTCTCCTTTTAGTATGGATTTTGAGACAGTTACTAAGATGCAACAGGGCTCTGTGTGCTCTGAGCAAAAGCTTCATTTATTATATCCAGACTCTCCTGGTAACAAACACGCGATCCAGCCCTGCTCTGTAAATCCCCCCATCTCACTCTTAAATTCCAGCCATCAGGTGCCACACACTGTACGTGAGTCCACCTCTGAATTAATATTCATCAGCAATATCACCCAATTTTATGTTATTAAATAGGACACGCAGAGGCTGAGACTCAAAATAATGTGTTGGTTTATTTAAAAAAAAAAGCATTTTTAACAAAGCAACTAATTTTCAAAGTGTTTAAATCTTTTTGTCTTTTTCTCTTTTCTTTTTTTTTTTAATTCTATACTTTCAGAATATTTAACCACAAGCATTTGAGCAAACTAGAGAAAAGAAACTGTTGGTAATTTTCTGTAAGTTTCAAAAGCCAGCAGGATATACATGCCGTTTTATGTTTCTATCTATAGAGACCTGCAGGCAAACGTACAGTGGAACAAAGATAGACATCTAGATATATTTGTACCTGCCGTTCGTGTGCCTATATGGAGATAGATTCTTAATTAGATAAGTAAACAATGGAAACTTTTAAAATTCGTAGTTTGAGTGTACTGAACTCTATATTTCTCTCTCTTACTTCTTTAGTAATAAACTTTTATATGCTTTCCATGAGTTACAGCTGATCACAACGCATCCAGCGCTGCTGGTGCATGGTACAGCAGCTGGGGGCTTCTGGACCTGGCTTTGGCCTGCACTAAAGCACAACCAAACATATAAAAGTGAAATAATTATCTTTGATTCAAATATTTCTTTGGCATTTAGCACACCGTATTTTTTTTAGCAGAAAAATAATTTCTGAACTACTGAGTGAGGCAATTGCAACATAGAAGATCTTCAGCAGAACTAAAGCAGCAAGTTAAAATTTGGGAAATATGGGTTTATAATTGATGTAATGGCCAGGGTCCTGTATGGGACATTTGGTCACGGATGGACCTGCCTGAGCAGTCCTGCTCTCCGTTGTCCATTCCCTGCTTCTCACTGCTGACAAATGAATATTCAGCGAACTTGATCATTCTCCAATTAATTCTAGATGGGAGGATTCAAACATTTTCCAAACTGGAGAAAACAGATACCTACCAGATCACAAACCAAACACATCCAGTCCTCCTCTTTCTTTTTTTGCCTCTCCCTGTCTTTTATTACCATGCTGCTGCTGTGATCTAGCCCCAGGCTCCTTGCCAGCAAACAGCAATAGCCGTTGCTGCTGCAAGATGCTTTGATACAGGACTTGGCTTATACACCCTGAAACCAACAGCCGCAGTCGGGTTAGATGTTATTACCCAGAGTTGGGCTGGAGGTTGTCACCCGTAGGCTTCGCATTTCACCGCTCGGTCCCCACAGCTCTGGGGACCGTGCCCTTGGCCAGGTGGGCTTTCTACCAAACCTCAGAACTCGGATTAATCCTGCAGTGAAGATGCTCCTCTAACACACCTAATGCCTCAGTTTATAAAAATCTAAGCACCCATTTTAGGGAAAAAAGACTACATCATCAGCTAGTGGGAATCAGTAAAGCTCTGGTGAGTTCAGCAGGACTATGACAACTCACACCAGATTCGATTCAGACCATAGGACCCGATTCAGAAGCCCGCGAGATCCACGCGCTGGTTTCCCAGCACTGCTGGGAGAGGCATTCAAATGTCCGCAGAAATCAACCACTTCTAGCAAACTGAAAAGCAATTTGCTTATTTTTATTAAGCTTTCTTTTCCCTATACTGGCAAAGCTTTAAGAAAGCAAAGATATAAAACAGAAATATTTAAGAGAACATTCATTAATTTGTAATAGTTACAACATTGTGTGTTTCAAAATCCCATCTTTCTGGGAATCATGTGTTAAATATTCATCCCAATACTTACGCAGCTCCAAAGAGGATATATATTTCTTTGCAACCAAACTTTAAAAATTAATGAAGTGAAATATATAAACCCAATAAAATCTAGATGATGATTCTGACTAACTTTGCTTTCTTAAGGAAATCTGATGGCTTCAAGAGCCTTCTTCTTTCCTCATGGTTAATGGAGTTCAGTATTAACTATAGCTGATAGTTTCTCGGTCTTTGTAACAAAGGATTAAAAAGCACAACTTTGATAATAAAACTTGTCTGTAAAACCGGAATATGAATCAGACATCAATTAATAGGCTGAAGACTTCTCTGAATTTATCACTCCATTCCCCCAGGTGCACAGGTACAGGAAGGGCTGTATGACAGTGGGTTTGGGAAAGAAAAAAAAAAAAAAAAAAGACACTCCTGAAGAACACCAAAAAGGGCATGTGATCTAAACCACTGTAAAATCAGCAACCTACCAGTGGGTTAAAAAAATATAATAATAATTAAAAAAAAATTTAGTAATAAGCAAAATCCAACGACAATGCTAAAATGCCATCCAGTACTCTGGTGCGATGACATTATTTTGGTACAGACAGTTTATAACCTGTTTACCAAAGTATTCCTGGAGGTTTCAAGCAGTACTCCAAAACCTTGGCACTTCTTGGACATCTAAAATAGCCTCCAAGTGTAGGACAAAACCTAACATACAGCTAGGTACACAAGTAACAAGGTCTGATCCTTTATTATGACATATAGTTAGGTTTCATCTTATGCAAAATACAAATTTTGAGTGTTCACTAGAAGTGAAAGTTAGCACTCAGGTGAGGCCAGCCGAGTATCTCCTGTTTATGTCTTTCTTTAAACTTCACATGAGCTATAAAAGGTGCACAGATTTTGTGACAATCCCTTGTTTTATTTTATTCAAGGCTGGAGGGACAATATAAAGCAAAAAGGAGAAAAAATGAAGCAAAAAGGATTAATTAAAAAATCCTTGCTCTTAAAAGCAAAAGGTTACTCTTAGGTTGCAAATGTGACTTTTCAGTTGATGAATTTCTCATTCCTAGCAAATGTTTCTGCAATTTTCACTTTCAGGGTCTGTGTTGTGTAAATACTTTATTTTTGACCACAATAGAGGCTGTTCATAATCCCTTGATGTGTTCCTGGGGCTCCTATCGATGCCATTTCAGGATTCTCTATAGCAACACATTTCTTGCTAATTTTGTCACTATCAGTTTTATCCAGCCTATTGTGTGGCTGGTAAACTTGAAAGCACCGCATGAAATCCAATGCTAGGAAATTACCGTGGAATTTTACCTCCAGATTTCAACACTAACTCTTCAGTAGCTGGAAATCCAGGATAAAAGCAGTAATTCTGTCCCTGCAATAGAATGAAAGCGTGTAAGTGGTTGTAAGCACCACTATTTTTAGCCAGTACAAAGCTTCCGCTTCCCCAAACCAAAAAAAGGCAGAAATTAATATTATCTGCAAAGTGTGGGCATCTACAATCCTCCAAGTGTGTTTGCTCTAAGTGCTTTTTGAGAGTCAGGATGATTCCAGTTGTCTGCTTAAAATCCACATCAGCTTCATACACCAGGGCAGTACAATATCACTTTTTTTAGCTTTCTGGCTGTGATCCAGCTCCCAGCCACACTTCTGTCTTGGGTCATCTGGACTTACCTTGACTTTCTGCTTCCAATCCTGGTTCTCGCCTGGCCATGACCACCGAACGAAGTACCCAAATCTAAATCATGCCTTACCCATAAGTTGCTATGTACAGTACAGGATTTCCCAGAGAGTATTGTGCAAATGCATACGTGCATTGTTAAAAAAACTACTCTGAATGCAAACTTTCCTAAACCCTTTGATGACAGCAATAGAAAGTGGGACTGCAAATGCTGATGCGATGCTGCTTACTTGCATTTCTCATTACTGTAACAAGCAGTCGGTCTACAGGCTCTAGAAACCAAACAGCAGCCAGGGACTAATTCTCCTCCGATTCCTACCCTGCTGCTGGTAAAATGTTACAGCATAGACAAATTCTGCCTTCAGACTTGTATATAAGCACACGTACCCACGCAGATGCCAAAAAGGCACCGACAGCACCACTTTTAATAGCCGCTAGCAGGACAAGGCAGGAGGCAGAGTATTTATCTGTTTGAGGAAAATGCTGACACCCAACCAGCAACATCACAGAGCCTTTATTTGAATGGGAGCAAAATGCACAAGTAAAGAGGAGGACGGGAAAAAAGCTGCATGGCATTGGGTCCCAAAGACACGCAGAGCACACAGCTCCATCATCCCTGCTGCTCCTGCACTGCAGACAGCTGGGCAGTTCCCCTGCGGCACCGACATATGTGCTCACTACCCAGACAGGAGAAAGTACATTTTCAAAACAGAAACCTTAAAGTGTGCAAAGGCTGGCACACACCACCTGGAGTTTCAGAAAGCTAGCAGTTTGTTTAGTTTAATTTTTCTAAGTTTGTTGTATTTCTGTTTTGTTTTCATTCTGTTCCACCTCCTCTCTCTCTTTCAGGTCCTGTGTTATCATTAGTACTTAACTGGAAAGGGCTTTCTCTAAACATTTCCAAGTAGCCTTTGGAAGGATATCTTTCCACAGCCCTCAAAGTTTCTACAGAAATCTATTTTCCTCTCCTATCTTAACAATCTTTTTGCTTCAGCAGTATATTTTTTCTTTCTCTGCTCTGCTTTTCTGACAGCCCTCCACATGGCCATGAGCTACCAGTCAGAGAGTTTCCATTGACTTCACTGTTCTTTGGTTCACACTTTACATTCAGAAGTTTTCTGCCCCTTCTCATCTTCAGATCCCTTTACCGCAATGCTTCCTACCCACACAGAAGCTAGTTTGTATGAGCTGGAAATCTCATGAGACTGTGGCTCTCAGGTTGTTTCCAGTTCCCAAAGAAGGCAATGTTTTTGCCCTTGGGGGGTTTCAGTAACTCCCGTTCTGAACTGGCAACAAACATAATTTTTCAGGCATAAAAGAGCCTCAGATTTGGTCATGTTTAGATAAAACAGATAGGGGTACTTGGCCACTTTTAGCCCTATTGATTTCATAAGGTTTGAGTAATTCTTCAGCATGGGTGCCAAAGTGGCTACCCATTCCCAGGTACCTGGATATCCAGCCATACCCAGAAGGCGAACATCAACAACTCATTATCAAGTTGATTCATCAAAGATGTGCAGGAAACTGTCTCAGATCCAATTCTGTTCAATGTTTTCTCTAAAATCAAGGATGATAAAACACGTTTAGATCTGCAGATGATGTGAATGTGGAAGCCACTACAAACACCAGAAAACAAGACTGAAGTTCAACATGATCTTTACAATAGAAATGAAAATGGATGAAGTTCAATATGGGCAGGTGATATGTGTCATAAATGAAAGGAGTAAGCACTAATACACACCTGCAGATGCACCTTGTGAAAGGGTTACAGTGAATAGGAGTCAATAATTGCAGGTTGTTTCCAGAAGGGTGAATAACAGACTGGCGTGTATGTGCAGTCTTTCCTGTAGGCTACACAGTGAAATGCTGCTGCTGTGTTCATTATCAGCGCGGTCTCAGCTGTACTACTAAGCCACTTTGGGACTTCAACTTCAAGAAAGATCCAGAGGAGCAGTTGGAGAGACTGCAAAAGCCAAGAAGAGGATTGATCAGACAACCTGAAAATATGGCCTAGAGGAGAGGACTGAGAAAATTGAGGTTGCTGAGCTCAGTGCTGAGCCCTGCTCCCAGCAAGGGAAAGACAGGATCGCAGTCCCTAAAAGGCATCCAAACAAGAAAACAGTTTATTGGGCACATCCACAGATGATACAATGAGGAGGACAGACAAACTTTGGCAGGAAAGACTTAGGTTAGACTTCAAGAAAACCCTCCAGTGGGAGAGAGAAGCACTGGAATAGGTTGATTGGAGAAGCTGTAGAGCATCACAGGAAGTCTTTAAGAACATATTAAAAAGTTTTTCACTAGAATGACAAAGGTAGTTTTTCCTGTAGTGGTTCAGGGGATGGGTCAGGAGACTTGAGAAGTCCTTTCCTTGCTTATTAAACAGCTAGCTATGGTTGGGTTCTCCAGGAAGATCAAAGCAAACACTTAACCAAGCACAATGCCACTGCAGATTCATGGATGTTGTAATGATATGATTTTCTGGATTTTTAAACCCTCAACAACAGTTAGTGGCCAACCTTGCCCAGAAGGTCCACAGAGATGATGCAACTCCACTCTGCTGACAGAGATCTATGGTGGGAACGGCGAAGAGTCCACCTTGATTGCTTTTCATTTCCAGACCCACAGAGTGCTCCAGGAACTGGCTTGGCCTGAGCGAGAAGGATGGAGCTCCAGTGACAAAGCACTTTTCCACAGAAGGATCTCCATGGCACGCTTGGGCTCATATTTTCTTTCTTTGTCTTTGCCTAACAACAACAACAAAAAAGCATTGACAGATCTCTCAGATCTTATGTCATCCTGATTCCTTTCCCACCCACCATCTGGGTGTCCCTTACCCTCTCCCACCATGTTCAGAGCCCTTCCATCAATATAACATCTAAGCATTGGCAAGAACATTAAGATTCTGTCCATTATAGAGAGGTCATTTCCAAGATCAGCCTTTCCAAGCACTAAGAGAGAAGAAGAAATTAAGAAGCATAAAGATGAGTAACGATAACTGCCAAAGAGGCAGCAGAATTGCATGTTCTTTGAGCAAAGCAACTGCTGCTGTTCCAGGAGCTCCTGCCTTCTGCCCGTATCCCTCCCCTATTTTTCTCAGCATTGGTCAAAGCAAATGAGTAGAATAGAGAACCAACAGAACATCCTGCACTTCGACCAGGAGCAAGACATTGTAATCATAAACCCTGGGCCAAATCCTCACGTTAAGCCAGTGATTTATCCCAAAGGAGGGTCTGGCCACCCGTTTCAGTCACAGTCTGGCTTATTGTTCACACGCGCTGTGTGTGTGAGGTTCGCTCAAGTTTTGCTCCCTTAACTAGCTTGATATTTACTGACACAATTATTTCATGTAGATTTATTGTTCAAGCCTTTTCGTTTGTTCTTGTAAAGATTAACTTTTTAGAAAGACGTCCAACCAGCGAAACATTTTGAAATATAATTTTCTGGTGGTGTATTTTCAGAAATGAAATACTTGGTGGTCACTATATTTCACTACTAGCACTTAGTGGTTTTAAAAGTTGTTTTTTGTTCTACATATTAACATAATTTGTTTACTATAAAAAGACTCTTAAACATATATTTCTCCAAACTTCCTTGTCCATTACAGGATGAAACCTGAATGTTATATCAAAGAGACTAAGGCAAAGTCAAGTCTCAAAATGTTCTTACCCAAAACCAACTTCACTTGCAGACTCTAACTGCTTATTTTCCAGATAAGCTTAAAAGCCCTTAAAACAACAACATAGGCACATACACCACACCCCATCAGAAATGCATCATATTCCGTTAATGTCGCAAGAAATACCATGATAGCACGGCTCCCAGCATGCAGGAGACAGACACACTGAAAGCACTCAGCAGACAATATTGATGGAGAATAAATAGTGATTTAAAAAGCAAGTTACATGACTTATAGCTGTGTCTCAGCGACTGCTCCTGCTTTCTGCTCCTGCCTGCAAAAAAGCCAGGCAAGCAAAGACTTCAGACACTAGAGGAGTCTTCAGAAAAGGATTTTTAAGTGATCAGGAAAAAACTGTCCTCTTCCCTCATCAGTCATTCTTGCCACTAATGTTTTATTCTGGGTAAAAATTTAACCACAAGTAGTATTTGACACACCATGCTCCCGCTTGCAGAGTATATGATTATATGGTGGGACAGGGTATTCTCTGGTTGTGAAAGATTCCTTAGCTAAGAGAGTGGGATCAGCCAGGTCTGCACACAAAACACGACCTCCGTGGGTTGCATGTATGTGGGCGGGGAGAGAATAATGCCAGCAAGGCAGCATGAGTGGTTCAGAAGCCATCATAAAATAATATTGATAAATGGGAAGCAGTTCAGAGCAGGGCTAGCAAAATAATGAAGAGCCCGGGGGAATGGATGGTAGAGGGAAGATTAGAGGAATTGCATATGTATATCTTTGACCAAAGGAAACAGTCCAGGGATATCTGACAGGTATCAGCTTCACAGAGGGGAGGGAAGCATTCAGGATGGGATAGGATGGATAACTGGAGCAATTATAGGAAACTGAATAAAAAGAAATTTAGGCTCAACATAAGGAAAGAAAATTAGAGAAGAAAATTAGAATATGAAATAGTTTGGGGGCAAAAGGGTCATTTGTAGAAACTCCTTCACTGGATAATTCAAAAGCAAGCACGATAAAGCCCTAATAAATATTCGGCAAGGAGAATCATCCTTTGTGAAGTAAGGAAATTGTCTAGGTGACCCACTAGTGCTTTGCCAGTTCTAAGATCTAGTGCTGTATTTATACCTGACCACATCATGGGATACGATGCAGTAAAGTCTAACACATTTGCTTTTAGGGGAGCCTTTTCAACCAAAGAGCAGAGAGAGCTGCCAGATGCTGCCCTCTCCCTAGAAGGGTAAAATTCTGGAGCAATGCGTGCCACAAGGTTATTCTCCTTTTGCCAGAGTTTACATCTACGACACAAACAACACAATAGTCTTGCCCTGACATTTATTTCAATAAACACCGGGAGAGCTTCCAAAAGCCTGTTGCAGACAGTTATGAAGACTAACCAAGCCATTGAACTGTTATATAAATGATCTTCCAGACCTCCGTTATTATGGTTACCATAGGACAATAACAAGACTTTGAGGGGCTTCCACAATAGCAAAGTCCTGTTTGTGATCCCAGTGGCTTCTGGCTCAGTCTCTTGTATTCAAGCACAGCAGAACTAGTCGAGCTCCGACTGAATTGCAAGACACTGTGGGGTTAAAACCAAGCATTGCATCAAGATTAAATACATCTGTTACGAAAACCTGTGTTTTGCATACATGATTCAATAAAGAGCCTTAGCAGGATAATTGTTTTGCCCAGGTTATTAACCAGAATTTTCCTTACTTTTTTTTTTTATTACTCCTCAGAATAATGTTTAAGGTAAACAACTCATAATTGTGCGAGAGTTGCATTAAGTGGAATGCTCTATCCTGAGTGTCCATTCCTGGATATTATGTTCTATTACCAAAAGTCACCTTTGCATTAGGAAGTTAATTTTGTACTTCAAGAAGCTAAAGCAAACAGTGCACGTATGCGAAACAAAAAAAACCCACTGGAAGTTAAGTCCTGAATATCAGAGGCCATGTCAAAGTGCCAAGTAGATTTCTACAAGATCACTGGAAGCAGGCACAGGCTCCCGCACCCCACCGAGCAGAGCTTCTCACACAGCCAGCACTACCCTGGCGCGGTTTGAACCCCGAGCCCTCCCCAGCCAGCCATCACCCGCTTGCCCTAAACACTAGCTGCGGGAAACAAGCCGCGACAAGCGGTAGGATCACCCCAAAAGGAAGCCCTAACCGCCAACGCTTCCCCGGTGTCCTACAGCGTTTCGCAGAGTCTCCCCGAATTTCTACGGTGGGAAAAGAGCCCGGCTGCCCGCCGCAGGCAGGACCCGCCGCCGGCCGCCAGGGGGCGCCGCAGTGCCCGCGCAGCCTCCGCCCGCCGCGCACCAACCCCGCTGGGGCGAGGGGAGAGCGCGGGGAGCGGCTCTGCCCCGCCGGCGGCGGACGGAGCTGCGGCAGCGGCCACGGGCGAAAGCGGGCGGGGAGCGGCTGAAAAAAGCCATCAGCGAGCAAGGCCTCACAGCGTGGGGTGCGTCACTCGTGGCGGTCGCAGCCCTCGGACCGGTCGCAGCCCTCGGACCGGTCGCAGCTGGGTTTTTCACAGCCTGCCAGCGTGGCTCAAGCGCTCGAATTTGGTTTCTGTCGTTAAGTGGAGTCCTCTTTAGGCCCTTAAATAAACAGCTGTATTTTGAGGTGAAGGCATGGGTGGGTTCAGGGTGAGCAGAGCGGAAAATGTGTTTCAGGACATGCAGCTGAACTTCAGTGCTTTTGTTCCCAGGTGATACGGAGGATGTAAAATGCTTGACAGAAAGAGAAGCTTGAAAATTACAGTCAAATAAGGAGCAAGTTGCATAAAGTGGGACTAATGTAGATATTAAAGCCCCACACCCAAAATAGTAATGCTCAGAATTCCCAACCATTTGCAGGTGACTAAATTAACACATACCCAAAGCCCCTCCGCCTAGGCCAAAGCATCTCGGGATCTGGCTCAGGTCGGAGCCCTCAAAAGCCACACGACACCAACTGTTACTATTTTTCCTGGAAGGCTAGATCCAGGAGAGTCATTGGCATATACTTACCAGATCAGGTACTGGCAGTATTCATCTCTTTTCCAGAGAAGAATTCGGAGGTTAGGACATTGGTTCGGGACACCGGGAGCGTAGGGTCGTACCTCTCACCTCCATAAGCAGCATCCTGGCTACGACACTGCAGGCTGGTTGGATGGGCAACAGAAGGCTGCACATAAATGATGTTTTCCCCTTCCCTAGTATGGAATATTTCCAGACTGATTGGACTGGAGAAAGGGAACAGGACTGTGTAGCTCTGGGATAAGACTCTTATTCCTGTTTATTCATCTTAGAGCTTTAAAGAAAGAGCATGTCTCCCAACAGAGAATAGCTGCAAAGTGATTTAACCTCTGAACTACTCTGAACTGAAGGGCTCCAACACCCTTTCCTGTGTTTGGGGAAAACTGCCATTTTGCAAAAAAGCCCAATCCATCACAAGTGTTGCTGGAGAAGTCCTACAAGTTTCAGCCCTTCCGCACAGACAGGCAGAACTTTGCCTACTCGGCAAATCCTGCCAGGGCAGAGGTGTTAAATAACTACCTTAAAGCCCAGTGTCGCAATACTCCCCGTCCTTGCTCAATTGTCACCTGACCTTAGAGACTTCTGGAGCCTGCTGATGCTTTTCTTGTTGAATTTCGCTTGCCCCAGAACTTGAATGACACAGGAAGGTGTCCTGGAGTGCTCTCGAGAGGCCCACTTCCAAACCATGTTTCGTTAAGGGTAATTAGTTGAGTAGCCATAAGGATGAGATAGATAACTGGGAATGCCGCGGTCGAAGCTTAGAGTGACCACTAGTCAGCATTACAGTCTTTCGACAGAAAACACATTGTTTTCTGCTATGTGGACAAACAGGTTGGACTAATTACCACATATAATCATTATTATTTATGCTCTACAGACATCAGAGTTTTGTCTTTAAATGAATTTATAGAGGGGAAAAAAAATCACAAAGCTGAATAATCCCTTTAATTATACACTTAAAAATCCTGAATGGAAGAAATTAGGAGACACAAAGGAACAAACATAAACTAATTATTCCTTGTTTTGCAGCTAACGTATTTCTATGGTAACCACTATAGTCTTCGAAGAAATTAAATGATTTTTTTAAAGCAGTTCATCAGGAAAGTCACCCAGTAAAGCCACAAAACAAAAATCGTTCAAATAAGTTTAGAGATGAAGGAGAAAAGCATGCATTTTCCCAGCTGTTGATCATTAGAGCTATGAAACTGCATTTTCATTAAAACCACCAAGTAGATTCTCTCTTACATGCTGTGTGGGGAGCTTGGTGGGTATGCGCATGGGCATACACATGTGTGTATACAGAAGAGAGGAGAGACAACTTTCACCTCTTCTGTATACCATGTGTCAATAAGGCAAGGTGAACAGAAGACAAGGATGTATGTTTTGTAATAGTTGCACACTCTGCCCACACACTCATTTTTTTGAGATTGAAAGCTTCCAACCTAATTCTTACACAACCTCACTTTTTCTGTGCAACTTCAAGTAGATTAAGTATTGATTTAAATGTGGAGTGTCCCAGCTCTGTCTCCCCCATACGTGGAAAAACATGTCAGGTAGGCAAAAAAGGTGTACAATTTTGGTAGGTCAACAACACATGGAAAGTGGTGTAGTATTCAGTAAAGACCAAGTTTACACATTTTTGCCCTTGAAATGTAGCGAATTAATCAAAACCATGCACTTAAAACCCAAACCAGCCTGTCACCAGCTTTACATTATTAAACTTTAGCTCAGGGGGTGCATTGCCAGAGGAATAATTCAACCAGAATGGTCCACGAAGCAGGCAGATTCTGGCTCTGTGGGAGGTTCACTTCTTCAGGCTGTGCAGAGCTTGTTAGTCAAAAAGACAGTTCATGCAAGCATGCTTTACTCTTCTTTTGACCACACCACCAAAACCAATGGTTTCCCCTATCACATCTGTGGCCATGCTGGCAGCTACAGATAAAGAAGTTAACTGAATAGGCTTATACGAAGGGATCCTCAGGTTTCAGTTAAGAGGGAAGTCCCTGCAGTTGAAGCTGAGGAACAGGGTTCAAACTTTTTCCACAGAATTCAGAATTTTTTTCCTCCCTTTGGGCTCTGCTTGGCACTTTTACCGTCATACTCTAGACATCTCTTCCTTCACTGCTGTGATCAAAACAGGAACTTTACTGCAGAAAACTGTAAATTGAATGCTGTGCATGATCTGTGTCTCTATGCTGGGATGAGTTGTCACAAACAGAAGAAATACCAAGACACTTCAGTATCGGCAGGGACTAAAAGGCTGCGCAGCTCCCTGCTGGATACCTTTCTACGTAACAACCATCGTCAGCATTACCATTTCTCTCGGATGGTTTTTGCCACAGCTTTGTAAGGACATAAAGACACGTCACACATCCCAAGCACAGTCCAGCAAGAGATTCATTCCTGCCTTTGGTTAACATAAGATTATTAATATTCCTAATAATAGCAATAACAGCTCCTAGTAAGACAGCCTGCTAGCTTTGGAGAACAGGTTTCTATTTTCCTTAGCTTCTAATTTTAGAAGCTTCTGGGGACTATGTAAACATATGAGCTAGAAACAAACAAAAGAACCAGATAGATTATTTGCTGAAAGCCCGGGGTGGGTGATCAGATCCAATTATCCTGCGATAATGAAGTCACTGCCCTGGACTTTCACAGATCTGCAGAACAAAGGGCAGCACAGGAGTATCACAGGTCTGGCTGGGCTGCTGCCAAAAAGAGGAGCTTTCCCATCTACTTCACTGGGAGACACCAAACTTGGGACAGATAGAGATGCACTGAGAGCAACAAACACTGAGCATCAAATGCTATCAGGACTGGAAAAAGGCAACGAGGTTATGTGTACAGCCATCTGGCACCTCACCGCAGTAAGAGAAACTTGCTCCCATTTGATGCAAGACTCCTCAAGCTCTCCGTGCCGTGCTAGCTGTGGCCCCATTCTGCATCTGCTCTGCCAAATCTTCGTGCCCACTGCTATTTTTAGAAAAAAATGTAGTGGTGAAATGCTCGTTTTGTGTTTGTAGTAACAGTTTTCTTCAAAAGATAAAGCAGCTTTTCAAACATTGAAATATATCTCTAAAGTCAAGCTTCTTCACATCCCATTTTTCTTTTTCATTAATCCAGCAAAAATATCAAAAACTACATAACAATTTGCACCACACTTCTAACAGACAAAAGAGCTGAAAATCTTCATGAGGTTTTTTTGGCTCTTGATTCTACAAAGCACTTAAGCAGGAGCTTGATTTACTGCAGGTAAGTAGTATGTGGCTCCAGTGGGACTACGTATCTGATTAAAGAATAAATGTAATTGTCACTATAGATCAATGCCATAATTTATTCCCCCTTGAGTATCAGATGGATCCTTATAGTCTCTTTGATAAACTCATGCAGTGCAAAACATTAAGCGATCCAACCTATGAAACCACACAGACACTACTGGAAATTTATACCCAGATACATATTAACATCACTGTTCAAATATTTAATTTCTATTACATTTCCTAGTTAATAAAATCCTTGGTTTTTTCAGAACTCTATATGAAGAGCTCACAGAAGCAACCCCTCAACCTTTGTCAACGATGTCTTGACAAATTCCAGACCCCCAAGCCACCCCCACCCCCCCCCATTTATCAGGTCAGATCCCTTCAACAGGGACAAGTTTTCAAGACCCTGGAAAAATAACTTAAGGTATTTAGAAGAATGCAAGAATTTTGTAGGCCAGCTATAGGGCATAAAATCAGATATTGGAGTTGCTTTTGTTGATAACAGGTGCTTTGGACGCGTTTCTTTATCTGCATTTCAGGGACCCTTAGTCACTAGAATCTGAAAGTTAGCACATCCATCAGAGGTATGATTTAATGGCCTTCACAGCAAACAGTGACCCTACAGGAAGAATAAATGAGTATGTGTTGTTAGCTGAAGGCGAAGGCATGTTTTGCACACATGATGTCACTCTTGCAACTCAGGAAGAACTAATTGCTCAGCTTGTTGTAAAGTCTCATACTCGTTGGGTTCACTTGCAAATTATAGTTGTCTGGAGAGCTACAGTATGTCATCAGCACACAACAATGTTGTCTGAAGCGTAATTAATATCTGTCTTTCTTTTCAAGTTCCTTATTTACCCTCTTTCCCCCATGACAAATATGTTAATGACCTCTCCAAAACCCACAAGTTGTCATTTTCAAAGAGCCCCCATCTTTCTGCCTTGAGCTGAACACTTTAGACTAAATCACGGTGAGCCTGTTCTTGCCCCCATTAAAGCTATTGAGGGTTTTGTTAGTGACTTCAGTGTAAGCAAACTCTCACAGGCTTTAATGGGAACAGGACCACAGACCTATTTTGCTTTGCACCTTCAGCCAGAGGAAAAAAAAAAAAAAAAAAAACACACCAAACAAACAATAGGCAGGGATTACCTTACAATTTTGCAGGATTTTGAGTTGAATCAGGTGCCCAGAGCACCATGAGGATCGTCAAACCATCCAGTCTTATGGTTGCAAAGTTTGTGTTGGATTACGGGGTCCTAAAAGGCTACTTGTTTTGCCTTTGGTTTTGATTTTGAGAATAGGTTTTATGTCTTTGAGGCTATTTTCAGTGATATTACCTGCTTACCTGATTCTCTTTTAAGTACTTATCTGCAAAGGGTAAAATACTGCCCAGAGTTTAATACAGCTGCATGTGAAAATAAACATTCAGAAGATGTATATCAGTGACAGCAATAACCGTACTGGTAGCCCAGACCATTACTGGGGAACATTTTGTTACCAGCTTATGAAGTACTGCTCACACTCATACAAGGACTTGGACAATTCTGAATGTGTGCCCATTTTTTTGTGTGTCTTTACAAATGAGTCAGGTTTACAAATAATTAATGTATTTACACTAAAACCAGAAATAGGATCTCCTATATTTAATTACCCACATCTGTGTTCTACTTTTCCTTTTTTGTTAAAAAAAAAAATCCCCCGATTAAATCATCTGCCATGCAGCAGAAATCTCCGTACAACAAAAAAAAAGTACTATTTCCACTACTACATAGCTGTTAGTTTCAGATGTGAATAAAGCATTTCCCCTTCCAAGTTTTAAACACATGGCAAGTGCCTGTGCTGTATTTATCAAGTTTTCGCATGTTTCTATCATTCCACAATTAGCAAGGCAGATCTTCTGGAATTCTTACCATATTACTAATATGAATGTGCTTGCAGGTAAGAAACTACAAGATGCATTATAAATTTCTTCTTCTTTTGTACACAGTGCTGTAAAATAGAAGTTCAAACACCCATATTTTTTTTCTAAAACACCCAGCTGTATCCTGATTTCAGCATTATCACCTCTTCTATCGGTGCTGTGGGACCATGACTGCAAGCAGACATTCATACCTAATTCCAGCTCAGCCCCAGTACCATTACAGCTGCAGCAGTAGCAGTGCATTTGAGGGTGAACATGGTATCCGAGGGACACCACAAGGTCTTAGCTAATTTTACCATGACTGGATGTCCTGGTTTCAGCTGGGATAGAGTTAATTTTCTTTCTAGTAGCTGGTACAGTGTTATGTTTTTGGATTCAGTATGAGAAGAATGTTGACAACACACTGATGGTTTCAGTCGTTGCTCAGTAGTGTTTATACTGAGTCAAGGATTTTTCAGCTTCTCATGGCCAGCCAGCAAGAAGGCTGGAGGGGCACAAGGAGTTGGGAGGGGGCACAGCCAGGACAGCTGACCCAAACTGGCCAAAGGGGTATTCCGTACCATGGGATGTCATGCCCAGTATATAAACTGGGGGGAGTTGGCCAGGAGAGGTGGATCGCTGCTCAGAAACTAACTGGGCATCGGTTGGTGAGTGGTGAGCAATTGCATTGTGCATCACTTGTTTTGTATATTCCAATCCTTTTATTATTATTGTCATTTTATTATTGCTATTACTATCATTATTAGTTTCCTCCTTTCTGTTCTGTTAAACTGTTCTTATCTCAACCCACAAGTTTTACCTTTTTCCTTCTGATTCTCTCCCCCATCCCACTGGGTGCAGGGGGAGCGAGCAAGCGGCTACGTGGTGCTTAGTTGCTGGCTGGGGTTAAAATCACAACCCTGGAGCAGCTTTTCCCCAGTCAGGAGTGTTATACCATCCTGTGAGGTTTCCAACAAGAGCACTGAGGCCAGTTTTCCAACACAGATTTGCAAAATCTGACTATCTTGTAAGCATAAAACACACAGAGCCCACACCTACCCCTTGCATTGAAGACTGATACAAACAGAGTCTCAGTCCTGCTGACCAGAGGTGGAAGGAAACCCCTGGTCTGCAAGCACTAAGGTACAGTATCCTACAAGCAATCTGCCATTTAAATTTTTAAAAGGCTTTTATGTTACATAGGTAGAGCAGCGTAAAGGGAGCACAGAACATAAACATTGCTGAATGACAGGAAAAAAATATTTCAGCAGGATTTATTTTTTTTTATGACCTATATTGATTCTCATTCCATCATGGTTTAGACGTGTTTCTTCAGCATTATGTTAAAACCCTCGTACATTCATCATTTAATAAAGATAACCCGTCTGCATTTAAAAGCATGTATAGGTTTGTAAAGTCTGCCAGACAAGCCCAGCGGATTTTAATGATCTTCTCTTCTAACAATAAATGGACAGCTCTTAGAATCGGGGCTATGATTCAGGATTCTTGGGTTCTGGTCTTCGTTTTGCAATACCATCGCTGCCAAGCTACATTTGACACCTCTGTGCCTCAGCTTGCCTAGTTCATAAATGGCCCCAGCAACACCTCCGTCACATGGTGTTAAAAGGTTTAGTTAATTGCTGCTCATAAATCATATTGAGAGCCTTGAAAAAGAGAAATATATATATATGCAAAGTAGTTTTGATGTTGTAATAGAATTGCATTGCTGTCAGATGCAGTGTTTAAAATTAAATTCTTAGGAGATTCATATTTCTTGTATCACTTTGCTACCCATTAGCATTAAGGATTACTTCCAGAATATTCAAAACCTAGGTACAATATTCATGCAATTCAAGATGACACTACTCAAGACATTCACAGGGGAAGATACTGGAACAGGAACAACTTTCTCTATCCATCTCCCATTAAAGTGGAGCGAGTTTTGCATTCATTTCAAGGGCTGTAGGACCCAAATCTATTCACCATTCCTAATCAGCCTTGAAAAGAAACACTGCCACTTTATAAGACACAAATCCTACATTTAATAACTCAGTTACAAACAAATGCTTCTCCTCCCTCCTTTTAACTAGCACATTGGGTGGCTGAAGGACTTAAAATTAGGCACCTTCACTTCGTGAAGTGTTTTGAGATCTGCCAAGTACAAAGTAGAGTGTTAAGATTACCATTTTCACTTTGATTCCCCCCCCAAATTACTTGCTATCAACTACAGCTGCTTTGTGGACAAGAAGAAGATAAGGGGTTTAGGAATGAATATTGTACCTTTCAGGGTATCATACACACAAATGTAGTTTGTGGTAGCAGAAATAGGATCAAGCTATGAGATTCAGATTAGGTGAGAAATTCCCCATTTAATGATTTTCAAAGCCTCAGTTTTACTTCTGCCCACTAGAAAGACAAGGGAACATTACAAACTTTCAATCCATGTCCAGAATTCAACAGAATCCAGTAAAGCTGTCTTTACTTGGGCTTTTGGCTCAATTTCAGCTCTAAGATAGAGCCAAAGTAGATAATTTCTGTGCCTGTTCCATGTTGCAGTGAAGTGGCATGAAAAGCAATAAAGATTCACGGATGGAGGTGCCTATAGCAACATGACTCCATTCCTACACATTTCTCCCACTGCTTGCGCGGGTTGAACACTCCCTGTGCTCCAGGCACACAGTGTACGCGACCACAAGTGGACCTTTGGAGGAGAGAGGACTTGAATCCCTGCTGAGCTGTTCCATCCTGGTACGATTTCTAACCACACAACTACGACAAAATCCCAGACGATGAGACCTTTGGAGACTCATCCTTCATCCCCACCCGGGGCACCAGGGAACACGAGCTCCATTCCCAGAGCAGCTTACTCAGTCTCTCCTACGACTCATGTCAAACAGGCAGGTGAAAGATTAGTCTTTTATTTAACCATTTCAAATCGAACTATTTCTGGTTCTTTCACAGACTGGCTGTGCTTCGCCAAGGAAACCTGAGGTTTTCTATGGGGATTTTTTTTCTTAAATCTTATATGTGGGGAAAATAAAAAAATTACTAACAAGCTGGAAATATTTATTATTCGTCACAAAACAAACCTGATACCTTGGTGATAGTATGGCAACTTGCCTTCATTGCTGAATTTCAGCTTAACAGAAAAAGGCAAGTGAGAGCATCTTAACGTTTTAATAGCCACCTACCACCACATGAACAAATCAAGCTACAAGAGTAGATTGTAATTTATTTCTTGCTTGAAATCAAGAGGACCAACAGGTACGCTGCATTGCCCAAATTCTGACCCAAATCTGAAGCAACCAGATTTTACAAGAAGGGGCCTGGACACTGATTGGAGCCATCTATGTGCTAGAGAATGTAAATAGGGAGACAGGTAATATAAATAATACATGACTGCAGGATCCGGCCCTCATTTGGGGGCAGAACGCTGAAACTATAATTGCTCTTGCAATGAATAGCTGATGAATGAAAACAATTAGTCATTTTATTTAAGCTGTTGTTAGTTCTGCCAACACAAGTTTACAAAAGTCATTAGTCAGACTGCACGCAGAGAGAAAGGAAAAAAAAAATAGAGAGATTTGATTAAAAAAAAAATCATGAGATTAAAAAAAAAAAACCAAACTGATAAAGATGTTCAGGCTTTCTCTTCCTTTCTGGTTGAGACGTCAGGGCCCTTTTTTCCAAGCTTTTCTATGGAGTCATGAAAACTAGAATTTTTAGTAATTTGGTTTTTTTAACAAGACAGAGAGCAAGCCAAGCCTTGGGACTGCAGGAGCAAGGACCTTATAGATTCTCACAGGACTCGGGATCAAATTTGGAGCGCAGGAGCAGCGCAGGACCGGGCGCAGGCATGGCCTCCCCGCGCCAGCTGCTGCCGGCCACGCAGCCCTCCGCCGAAATTCAACAGCCTGCCGGACGCGGCTGGATGTGGAAGGAGGCCAACACAAGCACCACAGGGGCAGGAGGAGGGGGAAAGGCCGGCACGGCTCATCCCACAGCAGGATGGAGGGGCACGACTCTCCCCAAGCCTCCTCTTCTGCCAGCCCCACAGGGACAGATGGCTCCTCAGCAAGTACCGGCTTCTCAGTGAGCGCTGACAGTCCTGCCAGCCCCGCACGTCAGTCAGCACCAAAACCAGCAAGAAACACCTCGCTTTTCTGCATTTAACCTTCTCAGGTTTGGAGAAACAGGGTCACCACGAATGCAGGCCGGTATATATATTCTCAGTCTTCCTCCCGCCTGCCCGTCAGCCATTTTGTCTTCCCGCTCAGGGGGTGGCAGGCACCGGCCTGGAGGGGAAGGGCGGCCATTTTGCCAGGCTCAGCCCCACACACGGCCCTGCGAGGTGGCAGCGCGCCAGCTGGAGTCCGCGCGGCTGCGGGCAGCCTGTCCGAGGCAGGTTAACCGCAGGCGCCATTGCCTGGCACCGCCGGGTACTCAAGCCCCACCACAAGACCCGCCTGGAGATGGGAGAGGGCTGCCGCCACGGCACAGCCACAGCCAGCACGAGGTTTGCCCCAGGCCCTGTCAGGAGTCTCCTAATCCATTAGGACACAAACACTGACTGCAAAGAGCAAACAGACATTTTATGCCCCAAACACTCGGTGCCCGAGAAGAAGACGGGTGAGAGTGGGGTCAGCAGAGCGAGGAGTACAGGGAAACACGACAGCCCTGGCTTGGAGCCAGCACGGGTCTTGGCATACCGACTGCCTCCCCGTTGCCGAGAGGCTTTCAGCATCAGGAATGAGAATCAGGTGGAAACTTTGTGCTTTCCAATACCTTAAAACAAAAAGGGTTAAAAGACTTTTCTCCTTTCCTGGGGAATTAAAGTAGTGGTTCCAGGTTTGCCTCGCAGCTATTCGTGGCATCAAAAGCACGCTCATGAGATCATACTCAGCTACAGCAACACCACCAGTTGAAGAAGAGCACGTGCTTCTTTTTATTACTACTTCTAAAAAAAAAAAAGCCATAAATGTACCAACCCAGACATTTTGAAATGCTGAAGTGCCACTGACAGAAAGATGGGAAGCCAAGCGCATGACCAGATTCTGGTGGAGGTTGAAAGGCACCACGTCCCAAATGTTGTCTGGATACAGGCATGCATTTGTTTAACCACGAGGAAGAAAAACTGTTTCATAGCAGATACTTCTATTATAATAGACAAGATGATCTTGATGTAGTCTCTAGATGGTCAGCTGTGTATGCGATCTATCACCTATATTGCCCTGGATGCTCCAATCTCCATTCTTTTCACCTCTGTATTTAGTATTTGAGAGTCATTGTGCTCATATTTTCCTAAAGGATACGGTACCTTGCTACAAAATACACCAAGACGACTAAACAGTTACTGGCATCCCCAGCAAGACCTGCACAGAACATGGAGGTCTTCTCGCTCCTCTTCTACAAGGATGCAGCACACCAAGAGGGGAGGCACGCAGTGGTTACAGCTGCTGCTAGTAATCCTGTAGCTTCTCTTTGACTAAATGGGACGTACACACCTCAAGGGAAAACAGCCAAAGCTTTTACAGACCTCTTGTCTATCTTGGCTTACAACACTTCTTCCTAAGAAAACTGCCACAGTGCATGGTCACACTCCACACAAGAAACCACCAAACTCCTGCTGTTTTACACCCACTAAGGAGAGACGCTACCACAGACCGAGTCCAGAGAAACAGTTAAACAGAAGGATAGCAAAATTGTATAGCTAGTGACAGTAACACCTGTAAGCTTTTGAACTCTCTATAACAGATAGGTGTTTGAATGTGACAGATGCCGGGCAGAAATGGGACTGACTTGTTTAGCAGACTACAAGCTGGACTGATAAGAAACAGATACATGTCAATAATCTGAAAACAAAATGGCCTTTTAAAGGGCAGAATTTCACTCAAGTTTAGCTCTGTCTTGCTTCAGTTCACAAGTTAGAATTTTATTGCACTCCAAATGCTACTTCATAGGAACAAAAATATATTGTAGAGAACCCAGGAAGGTTCACGTTGAGCTCAGCAGATGCTGTGCTATTAGAAATGGACAAACCCAACTTCCCCTTGCTTTATAGTGGTGTGCTCCAATATCAGTATGGGAAGAGAGGCTAAAAAACTTAGTTTGTGACTAACTTTGTACAAGCAACATCTAAACTTCATTTTTCCAATATGCAAAATGAAAGTACGTACATACATTCGCTGCAAAGTACCGAAAGAGCAGCGGGTGTAAAGTGCTGGACTAGACCTTCACATCATGGCTGTGCAATCAACAGAAAAACCCCAAGACTTAGACTGAAGCCTTATGCACCACCTTGGCATGTGGAGAGGATCATATAGTTCATTATAAGAGAGAAAACTGGGATCTAGCTGTTCGTACAGCAATTAAAACTGCTGCTGAGGGAGAGGTATTTCTCCACACCCATTAAGAATTACAGCCTGGATACAGTTTGTATTCAGTATACTATGAGATATTCATGATCTCCTCTGCCCCCGTGCACACAGTCTTTTTGTGCCTTTATTCAACGTGCCTCAAACCCTCATAACCTAGATTTTTATTTATTTTTTTTTTTTAAGTAAAAGTTACAGTTAAGCAGAGATTAATAGAGTGGAAAGTTTAATGTGCTTAATGGTCATAAAGAGAAGTCTTTGTTAGAGACTGAACAGGACTAATAGGTAAATGCAACTAATGATTCTTTGCTTCAGCTAGACCATCTCACACATCACAACAAATACCTTCCTTAAAGATGCTTCAGATTTTCTAAATGGTACATACTGCTCAAGAAAGTCACTCTATAGGTTATTCCCCTGGCTGTATTTCTGTATGCCATATGCTCAGAAGCAGTAAGGAGCCTTTCTGTGATGCATCTGTTTGACTGAATCCCTGTGAATCTCTTTTGTCTGCCTAGATCTCCAGGAAGTAGCATTGAATCTCCTCAGCAGTGTTTTAATTGGCACTACGTGAACATGCTGTCATCACTCCCCTTCATTTTCTAATGCATCTTTCCAAAATCACAATGCCTACTTCTCTAATTATTTTATTTGGCAACCTGGACATAAGGGTAATTGCAGTGTTTGCTATTAGCTTGTAAGAAGGACAGAGGATCAGATCATCTGGAGGAAAGAAAAATCAAACCAGTAGGTCCTGGTTATACTCCAATAGGAGTCTCCAGAGGAAATGTGTGGTTGTCCATGAAGTATTGCTGGCAATTTGGAGAGTAATTGTCCTTTAGACCAATACTGAACCAATACTCCAGCATGACAGTAGAGGTACAGTAACTCTGGATATGCTATATTCCCAAACGAGATGTTGAACAAATGTCTTTACCACATGTGGTCATTAGAGATTTGATGTCGAGATGAAAGGTGTTAACCTTGGAAACCTGGCCAGACTCCAACATGGGTAATTACATTCTGCCTCCCTAAGCAGTTCTCTGTAGAGTTTCAGCTGGACATTTCAGATCTTAAACCGTTATGTAGCCTTGCTGTGAGTGGCTTAAGAAAAGGACTTTGTTTGATCACTGTGACAACTCACTGATATTCTGCATCAACAACTCATATTATGGAGCTGCAAACCTTAGAGCAGTAACAAATCATGTCATGGAAAAACTATTCTGGTTACTGTGCATTGCTGCAGCCCTTTTACACATGAGTAGCCCTAGGAATGCAGTGAAACCTACTGTGCAGATAACTGTTGTGGGATGGACCTTTTGAAAAGAAGAAGAAAAAAAAAAAAAGAGAGATTGTATTTTCACTGACAGTGTCTGCCTTGGAAAAAATTCATAGGTACAGGCTAGGGTTGCTGTTTTACTGGGGTTAATTGTTAAAGATTGCATTGTGTCATTGTTTCTCATAGAAGCAGTCCTGCTTGGATCTGTGAGTTATGGGATAATCTTGCAGAGTCTTGTAACACCATTACCAAGAGTAAGCATGGCATTTGTAGCCTGGCCATTGGATGCTACCAGCACATTAAGTACTGTAGCACTGAGACCTGCTCTGCAAGCAGAGCATTTACAATGCCAGACACTCTTCTAAAGGAAGGTTCCCTAGAGGCGGTATCTATATTGCTGGGCAGATGCTCCCTACAATACACCCTGCAATCCTTGTCCCTGGGTACACACCCTCACCCCACACCGTCTCTGTTTCAGGAGGAGATCTGCGTGCACAGCCGTCCCCCACATGCACTAGTTTCCTTTGTAAGGAAGCCAGGGCACGCCTGGGGATGGGAGCCAAGCTGCATGCTGAGAGGTCCCCAGTCGCTACGAGCTGGGGACCAGGGCAGCGGGCAGTAATGAACTGCAGCTGCCGATACCGCAGCCCGCATTCAGAGGGCAAGCGGAAAGCAGCACTGAGAATACTTTGCACAAGCTTCCCAAGTGTTAACAAGATTGTTGTTATTACCATACACATTATTAGCATACACATCTTTTCCTTACAAAATGGAATCATATTTTAGCTAAAGCAGACGCGATTCCTGCAAGTCCCATGCTGAACAACGCTGGTTCCATGCAAAACCCTGATGCAGAGTTTCGCTGAAGCCTGTCACACAACTGATTTAAATGCAAGTGACTTCAAGGTCTGCAAACTCAGACACAGCATAGGAAACTGTTGTAAAATGTGTTGACCATCTTATAAGATTAGAAATAAATCCTTATTGATGTAAAAAATCCTGAGCCTACCTGACCTTGTCTTGATTGCCATGCTATCTTAGATATATTCATTTCAAAAGACCTTTAATAATACTATGCAATAACCAGAGCCAGCGATGATCTCTTTTCAACATTAAGTTTCTGATACCATGAAGAACAACGTGGATCATTTTCAGAAATTTTCCCAGTGCTCAAAGTGCAACTTCTCAAATTCCCTTTAAGCGTTCATCACACCCATGCAAATAATTTATTCTTCCCCACAGCAGCTTTGTGTTTGATCACAATGACAACTTACTGCTGCTACTCTGTATCAAATACATTATGGAGCTTCAAACCTCAGAGCGCTAGCTAAATCACATCGAGGAAACCTACTGAGGTGAACGTCCATTCCTGCAGTCCTTGCACACGATTATACCTCATGAACTCGGTAAGATTTAGTTATGTCAGCAAGGTCTGCAGAACCAAGACCACGCTTTTGAAAAATGAATTGTTAATCCTGAAAAGGATTAACACATTGGAAGATAAGCAAATACCGAGCTCAAGAATATTGTTACAAGAAAGGCACTTTGACTATAAACTACATTTTTATCATTTAGGAGTCACCTGTCCTGCAAATACACAGGCGCTAATTTGTCTATGAAATCCCTGGGAAACCACAAACAGGTTTTAGAATCTGCTGATCAGTGTAAGTAGTCTGTCAGAATAGCTTTAGCAAATAAAAGAAATGCAAAATACTGAAACGTACCTAGAGGACAGAGTCTCCTGGCTGAGTAGGATTGCAGGCTGAGACCCAAATAGCTGGTAATTTGGGATGGAATGGCTTCTACAAATCAATCAGTACAGAAAGCCAACATCACACAAGCTACACATTTACCAGGCAGTGTTTGACAGCAAGAAACAAGCTACAGCATAGAAAAATTTCAGTGTATTTTAAGCCTCCATCCCAAACTGACTCCTCATACAATTCATCTGCAGGCTGTAATTTACTAAATCCATCTGTTGTTCCTACAGCTTGCTTTCTGGAAATGCTGCATTTCAAGGGTCTGCTTGTTAGAGAAGGTCAAAGAGTAAAGCAGGCCCTTTCATTTTAAGTGACTTGAAAGAAAAGGAAAGGAAATTTATATTTAGAAATAGCAATGATTAACTAGGGGAAATATATTAAAGTATTAAAATAAACGACATAGAATAGCTCTTACTTCCAATTAGGCTGACTTTACTTCAAGAAAAATATTTATATACAAATATAAAAAGCTGGGGAATGCTAACCTATACTAAGATGAAAGCATCTCATAACATAATTCAAGTTTAGCCATTAAAATGGGTGATCACATTTTTACGTACTTTTTCTTCTTGTCTTTCTAAAGTCGCTGCTTCTGTGCTTTCTCCTCTAGTCACCAAAACTTTTCACAACTTCTATTTGTCCGTTACCAAGCCGCCTATTGCAACTGCACACCTTCCACGTCTCCAAAGCCTTCAGAAACGCGTCGTCTGCTACTACTGCATCATTCCTGGATCCATACACATCACGAGCAGACAACTAACAGATTCACCACAGAATTAAGGCCACAAACTCCCACACACATCAGTCCAAAACTGAGGGTCTCAAGAGCTAAAGTCTGGACCATGATCCACCAAGACATACCCTGGACTCCTGACTGTATTCGGGGCTTCTGTTCTCAGCCCACTTGTTGGACGAGATAAGGAGCACCAAAGCCGCTTCAGAAAAACAGAAGAGAGCTGCGGGTAACTCCTGAGCACACCCCAGGATCAGTGAAGTGCTGGTGGTACAGTGCAGAGCCACAAAAGACCGCGCAAGTCAACCCAGAAACCCAAAGGTGTGCCTACAGCCCCTGTGGACATACACAAGCTTGTTTTAGAGGAGCGAGCTCACATACTGCTAGTGCTGTAGCCATCGTCAGGGGAAAAGAGAGAGCCCTGAGATCCCTGCCTAAATACTGAGCAGCTGACACTGCAGTTGCCCAGGTGTTGGCTTCCAACTAACCAGTTAAAGGTGCATCACAACCGGCTACAGTCATACTTCAGGGCCGTGGTATAGACCGTGGTCACAGCCTTAAAGGGGGCAATAATTGACACCATACAAAGCAGTTACTGAGGGAAAACACAATTAAAACAGCTGGACTTGAGCAGGAGACTGGGATCACTATCTGTATGAATGCAAAAGCCTCCCAGGACCCTTACTGGCATGAGTAGTCAGGCTTCCAGTCTAAGAAACATCCTAAGCTCGGGTGTGCTAACGTCATGCAAGAACACTGGTTCAGTCCTGACTCAGAAGAACCCATGTCACCCACTGAGTCACCAAAACCATCCCTGGCAGCATGGGTTTCCTTGGAGTCCCCTTTGTAAGCCCTGCTTAGGCCTGGCCCTGTTTTGCCTATAAGATTTTACATGATGGGAGTCAGAAGTCATATGATGCAATGAGCTGCATAGTTTGTTTGTTTTCTTAGGGCCTCTCCCTCCCTCCCTCCGACTGCAACCCTACCAACAGGCCTTTGTCTAAGGAGTAAAATGAGGAGCATAACAGAGTGTTCACATTTACTTATGGAAGAGCTACTCCAGCAACAACTCTCAAGCCTCTGAAGTCAGCTCCAGTACAGTTATTTGGCCTAAGTTCATCTAAACTGAATGGGCTGACTTGGTTCAAATATATTGCACAACCAAATGATAAAACTGGGGGGGGGGGGGGGGGGGGGGGGGGGGGGAATGACTAGTGATGACACATGTATTTAACACTGCATGTCTCCTCTTTCCAGATTAGGAGGAGCTGGCAAGCTTCAGTCTGTACACATGCCAACAGCGGATGTCGGCACATATACAACACTTTTCAGAACAACATACTGTTGAAACATGTAGTTCAACTCAAAGGCACCCCTTCTGTTCAGCTAGCCCCAAACAGCTATAAGAATTGTCTTGCTTAATATGGTAGGATTTGTAGCACAGCCTTTAATGCTGCTTTAATCTGGTTTCTTTGTAAGCACTTCAGAAGTGCAGAGAAGTAGGTAGGAGCAACCGTGCTGTACTTTGCACAAGGTCCCCCACATCCATTTGAACTAGGGGAAGTGATGAAACTGTTGGCAAGAGGGAAATGGTGAGGATAAAGGGGGTGGCATAAATGATGCAGGAATACAAGCCTCCCTTCCGCTTTTACCTTTCCTCACTTTTCTTTCATTTTTCAGTCTGAAGTACAGAGAAGTATGATGCTGACAAGCTCACCCTGGCTTGTTGTCAGTGTGTCTCAGTGAGAAAGTCATCAGTAAAGATCTGAAAGAAATAGCATCTGCAAAATAAATAAAAATATATTCCAAGTAGTAAATGAAGTGTTCTACATTCATTAACAGAAAGCTCTGCCTTGCTGAATTCAGATTCATAAATATGTTCGGTTTGTTCCTCCTTTTCCTTTCAATAATTTTGGTGTGAACATTCATTTATAAATTCAGCACTCTCCCCTGAGTCCCAGGTTCTTTTCCCTGCTTCATTTTTGCCTTCATCTCTTCAATTATTTTTCTTCTTCCTCACAGCAGGCAACAATCATAAACTAAAAACAATACAGAAAAAAACCCCTAATAAGTGCAGAGAAAGACACCTTTTGCCATGGGTCTGCAGTGGTGCTGGCAGTAATGTATCAGAAGTGATCGGTATGTCCCACATGATATGGGTGGCTTTTAGACATTGAAATTATTTTCCTTTGCCTGCTGACCTGGCCACCCTATCCCACCACCATTATCCTGACAATTTCCTTTTAGTCTCGCTTCCTACCAGCTGTTTCCATTTCTTTCCCCCTTTCTTTCTGCATAGCCCAGGCACTGGGAAGGAGGTGATCAGACTGCAGAGACTGAGGGAGGGCTTCCTGCCATGGGACTCAAACGCATGTTCGTGTAAGGCAGGAGACTGCCAAAGCCTCCAGCTCTGCTCTGCAGGAGTTTGATGTGCTAATGTGGGGATCACAGAAAGAGCTGCAGCCAAGGTTGTCATAATAATCCTAAACTCTTTTCACTTTTCCCCAGCAGCACCAGTCCTCGCAGGTACCTCTCAGCGAAGCAGCCTCTAGTTTGGGTCTCGTTCCTTTCACTGCCCTCTTGAGCATCCAGAGACAGCAGTTCTCCATTCAGATGTCCCAGGTCACGACAACTAAAACCAATTTCACTGTCTGCCACTCAGTTCAGCAGTTCATTGCCATCATCCAGCCCCATTGTCAGCAATGATCCTCATTCAGATCTATCTAACCCAGTTTTTTTTTTTGATTATTCTTGTTAGTGCCCTTTTAACAATAGGGCTGTCTTTTAGAAATGGGCTCATTCAGACAGAAGCAGGTTGGGGAGTGCCTACATGTGAAATTACGCTGCCCCACATGATAGAGCACAGTCACCTTCGGTGGGAGATGTGCAAGAAGGGAAGAAGCAGTTGGAAGCTGGCTCTGGATAACAACCTCTTAACCAGGCTCAGCTGCAGCCTGGATAGCATGTCTGAGCAGAGCCTGAGCTAGAAGAACAATATTTGGATTTCTCCTGTACTTTGTTCCATCCAATGTACAAACAGGAATCCCAGGACAAAGTGTACTTCATGTGAATTGTACCAAATGTACAGCAAGGGGCTACTTCTATTGGCTCATAAGGATTTTGTTAAAATGTAAAGGGCACTGTCAGAATAAAAAGGAACCCAGTACTTTGGTTTGGTAAAAATAAGGTTTTACGGACCCGAAAATCAACATACTTTTCCCTATGGTTTAGGGAAAAACGGTTGTGGAAGCAATGAGTGTGATTCTGCAAATCCGTCTTCATGGGTCCTTTTAATTTAGAGGTATGACTCATCGAAGCAGGGACTACTCGGATGATTGTATGACCACAGGATGCAGCCCTGGAAAAGTGTTTTTGTAAACAAATAAACATGCTCCTTCCTGTTTGAAATTCAGATCTTTCAGCATTGGGCAAGCGCCTGAGAACCTGACAGTGAAAGTAATAAGAAATATTAAACACGATGCCAGTTGCTTGGTCCAGTTCCAACAGCAAGAGGTGAACAAAACACATAGAGTGAAAAATAGATGAGTCTTTTAAAAGTCCTTTAATAATCTGAAGTGTTATTTGTATCAGGAACAAAGAAAAGACTTGCTAAGTGAAAATTGTCTGAAGAGACGGTCTTACAATCTGACAAAATCGAAACAGAGGGTATCTTCTAAACAAAGGAAAAGCCAAAAACTGCGCTGGGAGATTTGACGGTGGCTTGTGCCACGTTGTGCTGTACATGCAGGGAGTTATCCAAAGATCACAGTCTCCAAAATGGATTTCACACTATGGCTTTTGACATGTGATGAAGTCTTTTGAGAGAGATTATCCTCCTTTCCTGGAGAAAGCAGGATGCTGGCCCCAGTCGGCAGACTGCAGTGCCTTCGCTACTTGCCTCCCAAGGGGGAAAAAAGGAGTCTCCAGTCCTAGCAGCTGGAAACATTTCCAGAAAAGCATGTAGACATTCGAAAGCAACCTAAATATTGTAATGTCAGGGAGTCAATTTTCTGTTGTTATTTTAAAAGCAATCTTTCGGCAGCTGCCAGTGAATCCTTTTAAGTACATTTAGATCAATGCATGAAGTCAAATAAACACTTAAAATCATGCAAGATTAAGATGGGCAGAGTGAATCAAGTAGGGAAATGGCTGAGCGACTGCTTGACCCTTTATTCCGTCGCAGACCAACAAAACTGGAGGATGCTCCAATCCAACACAAAATCCTGCTGTACTCGGGCACACGCGAGCAAAGGAAAGGCAAAGTGGAAAGAAGAACGCGAGGCTTTGCCCTTGCCTTAGCTGGGCCGAGATGTTTCAGTTGCAAACGATAGATCTATTTTACCTATTAGAGCTTGTCTAGACTAAGGAAATGTTCCTGCTATGACTATGCTGAGGTAATTACACCAGTGTAAACCCCTTTGGGCAAAACAGAGCTTTCAGTGGCCTGATTTACTCTGGTCACTTGCCAGGATTAGTTCAGCTGGTACCAGCCCATCCTCCAGGAGCTCCTGCTCCCAGCTGGAACCCCGCACAGGAGTTCTCATCCGCCTCATCTGAAACATTTGCACTGCCAATCTATCAATCAAGCCATCCTTATGGGACGATCGTGCAAATGTTTTTCTCCAAAAGAATAGTAAATATTTAGAAGGTTCCTCTGTTAGTAGAGAATTTATTAATTTGCTACAAAAAACCATGCTGAAATAAATCTGTTTTTAAATTAAAGCATACTTTGATTTGTGTATGCATATCAGGGAAACATATTTGCTGCAAATACAATGAAATAGAAAGGCAGATGTAGGATGTTCAACCTGCCAGGGATAGATGTGTCCCTTACCCACCTTACGTGAACTTGTATGAGAGGATAAAATGTGTCTAAAGAGAGTAAAAGGGGAGCAACTCCAAACTGATTTTATTAAATGAACAGAAAATTGAGAAAAACAAAAAACCAAATTAAGTAAATCCAAGTGCTTCACTCTGAAGCCCCTTGTAAAGACCAGAAGGTGAAACCCTAGCCCAACAGAAGTTAGTGGCAACATTTACATTGACTTTAAAGGAGAGGCTTCACTTAATATAATGTGTATGGTGAAGCCACGTAATGCCGCTGTGCATAGTGTGGTACAAAAATACATGTGCTGAGTTTCACACACGGCATTCAGAGAACATGTTGATAAATGCAGGATGAGGAACAGACAGACTGACAGACAGACTTGGTTATAATTTAATCTGGTTTACTGTTATCTGCAGGTGTTAGAGTTAAAATGTTCTAAAAAGTTATTATACACCTTTAATTCTAAACAGCTACTGGAGGACAGTTAGAAACTCTAAGAGTGAAACAAACATGCTCCTTTAAAAGTCTTCTTATTAAAAAAAAAAGGAGGGAAAAAAAAGTATGTCTGAAGCACAAAGATGACATCAGAAAAGTTCCTCAATTCACAGATGGCTGCACCTTTCAAAAAAAATTAAAATAGGAACCCTAGATTGATTTAATCACCCATACAAGCGAAAAAACGTAATGAAGATAGTTAGTGCCAAATTGGTTTCTTGGGACCTTTTCCATGTAAATAATACAAATCAAACCTTGAAGTTCAGTGCAGATATGATCTGACAAGTAAGCCAGGCTTTTTGTTTTACTTTGATCGAGCTCCAGAAATATTTTATCCAAGGTAAAGTTGTTTTTAAGTGTTTTCCATTTCAGTTTTTAATTTTAGGTATTCATCATATAGGAAACTTGCTTATAATGCTTATAACATCAGTCTGGCTGAACTGACTCACAGCACCAAACATAAAGATTTCCTTATATTTGCTCTAAGAGTGAAAACATAAAGAGCTCCCGATGTGACACGGGATCAATTTCAACTCGCTCTGTTATTTTTAATGGTACAGCGAACGTGGACGACCCGAGTTGAATATTTCCAAACATGAAGTCAAGCTGACTCCAATATTTTTAGTAGTGTTCCACTTCTCACAGGTGTGCTTGCGAATAATACTTTTGAAAATAATAAGATAGATAGGCCTTTGTTTTCTAAGTGATCCCCAAATTCCGCACATGCTGCCGTTCCCTCAGGATGCCGTCTGGAAGCAACAGTGCCTTCTCTTGGAAGAAAATCTCCACACGTTAGGCTTATTCTGATTTTTTAGTATTTTCCTTTTATACTTCTGTTTGTTAAAAATAAAATTAAAAAAAAAGAATTAAAAAAGTAAAAAATCTTTTTTTACTCCATTCTAAAACCAGGATGAAGATTCTGCAGTTCAAAAATCTACATATATATAAAAAACCTAACTTTGTTCAAAATTTTCAGTGTTGTGTGCATAAATACAGACAGGCACCTTGCTGTAGGCATCCAGTTTTCAAAAATTCAACCCTTGTGAATAATGTAAAATCCTCTGGATTCTCTTACTGCCACAAATTGGTAGGTAGTATATTTAGAATTAACAGGGCCCCTTCTCTCTTTTCACTCAAATATGTGGTGTAAGGTTAATGAAAATAAGATGGATCTTTTATTTTGGGTCTTAAATATAATATTATTAAATGTGCCCACCAGAAATGTAGGATAAAATATTTGCTCTGCTTGAAGATTATGTGATATTTGTATTCTAAGCCTCACCACAGTGGGTTTCTTTAAATAGAAGCTATACTTTACTCCTAAATTGCTTAAGGCAAAGGAAGCAGAGATGATGTTTTTATGAATGTTTAAATGCAAATGGAACTGAGAGTGAATGCTATGCTAGCTAACATCAAAGGCTCACCAAAGTCTCTGCATTAATGAGGCTCTTTGTTTCCTGGATCACAGATTACAACAGGTTTCCAACTCATTGCCAAGGCTTTATCTCCATTTGGGAGGGCTGTAAATCTCAGACGATTTTTTTCACATGCAAAACAAGAGGATCATCTGAAAGAAAAAAAAAAATCTTAAAGTAGCAAATATTTCATTCAAATGATTATTACTCAAAGTGGCTGCAGCTTATTTTATTTTTGTGATGTTTAAAAGAATGGAAATTTGCAGGCGGAGTTTCCTATGGGGTAGCCCGCTCATTCGTTTGGATGGGAGAGCTGAGCAGGAAAAAAGCAAACAGCATCCTTTCCCTCTCCCATCTCCCTCAGCCCAGCGTAAACTGTGCCCCCCAAATCAGAACAATAATTCTGTGTCATGCAAAATCAGCAATTAGCAGAAAGACAGATTTTGCTTCATTTAAATATATTCAGTACTTTTCAAAGTGGCTCCAACTAGTTCTTCTCCTCCCCAAAAAGTAATGAGATTATATCCCTAGTAATAATACCCTAATTAACAAGAAAAATAGGGACTGAGATTTTTAGCTTCCTATTCAAGGGCTGAATGTGACAATATGTAGTATATTGGGTCATAAAAAACAATTTACATGGCGTCATTACAGTCTGTAGAAAAGTCTCCAGGACCCAGGGCTATCTTATGCAATCTTAATTAAGGAAAATAAATATCGGTGTGTTGTTTTAAGCTACCGGAGACATGCACAGGACCTGTCGTATGTGATCAGAAGAGATGGGGAGTTTCCTTTTCCATGGGAACTGCTTAAAAAAAACTCCGACGCCGACACAGAAGTGTCTAGTGTCTTCGAAATTGGCTGCGAAGATGGTAATTTCATGTTTCCTGACCCTCGGGGCCAGTCAGGAAAACTAATAATTTTCTGCGATCCGACGTCACGTCTGTGCCTCCGAAGGGGCCGGGGATGAGGGAGCGATGGTGGGCAGCCGGACGCTGCGGCCATCGCCCTGCGCCCGGGCCGCGCTCTGCGGCCACGCGCCGCGTGGCCATCGGCACCCACGCGTGCCCGTGCGCGCCACGTGCGCCCACGGCCACGAGGACGCAACTGTGTGTGCGCACGTGTGTGTGTACGCACATGTATGTGCTGGTGCGTGCCTGCGTGCACGCGTACACGTGCCGGTGTGTGCCTGCGTGCGCACACATCTACGTTGATGTGCGTGTGCGCGCACATATACGTGCTGATGTGCGTCTGTGCGTGCACGCGTACACGGCCTGACCTGTCTCTGTGTGCGCACGCATGTATGTGTTCACGCGTGTCTGTGTGTGCACCCATATACGTGCTGATGTGTGTCTGCAGTTCCACGTACAGACTTTGGTCCTCTATGTTTGGTTGTGTGTCTGCCGATCTGTGCCTGTAGATTCGTGGGAAATGTGAGCATACAGATGTGGTCGTGTATACAGATGTGTTCGTGTGTACAGAAGCGTTCGTGTGTACAGATGTGTTTGTGCATACAGAAGTGTTCGTGTGTACAGATGTGTGTGTACAGACGTGTTCGTGTATACAGATGTGGTCATGTGTACAGAAGTGTTTGTGCGTACAGATGTGTTCGTGTGTACAGAAGTGTTCGTGTGTACAGATGTGCGTGTACAGAAGTGTTTGTGCGTACAGATGTGTTCGTGTGTACAGAAGTGTTCGTGTGTACAGATGTGCATGTACAGAAGTGTTTGTGTGTACAGATGTGTTCGTGTGTACAGAAGTGTTCGTGTGTACAGATGTGCGTGTACAGAAGTGTTTGTGTGCGCAGATGTGCGCGCGCACGCGTGTGTGTTTGCAGATGCGCGCAGCTGCGTGCTCACTTGTGCTGGTGTGTTCGGGGACGCGTGTGGATCCCACCGGTGCGCGTGTAGGTGCGTGAGTGCTCGTGTGTGCCAGGCGCGTAGCTGTGCCTGCTGATGCATGTGTACAGATGTGTGTGTAGATGCACACGCGGACACCTGTAGACACGCGTGAGGCCGCGCAGACGCACGCGCACCCACCGTGCGCGTGCAGCCGTGTGCGCGCAGAGCCACGCGCGGACGCGCGTGAAGATGCGTGCGTGCAGCTGTGCGCGTGCAAAGCAGCACCCGGGTCTGCAGATGTGGGCAGGCAGATGGGAGCGCGCCCAGACGGAGGCGCGGGCACGCGTGCGTGCACAGGTGAGCGTACAGATGTGCGAGCAGAGGTGCGTGCGCCTACGCGTGTGCGTGCGCGTACAGATGTGCTCACACAACCGGGGGCTGCACCGAACCCCCAGCGCTGCCCACCATCGGGCCACCCCGCGCCCCCAAACCCCCTCAGCCGGGCCGGGCTGGCGACTGCGGGGGCCGAGGGGGTCCCTCCTCCCCGGGCCGAGCCGGGTGCGTGTGTGGGGGGGTGTCACCCCGCTGGGGACACACACACAAACACACACACCCCACCCCCCCCCCCGGAGCGGGCTGGCGGTCCCTTTAAGGCAGTCCCTCCGCGTGTGTGCATCTGTGTGTGTGTGTGTGTGTGTGTGTGTGTGTGTGTGTGTGTGTGTGTGCGTGTGCCCGCCCCCCGGCCCCTCCCCGGAGCTGCCAATCACCCGGCGGCCGCTTTGATGTCGGCAGCCCTTGGCCGCCGCGCCGCCGCGCTCGCACACAGGCACCGGGCGCTCCGTGCCTTTGGCTGCCGCCGGCGCCCGCTGCTCCCGGGGAAACTTTCCGGGGCTCGGAGAAAAAGAAGGGGGGGGGGGAGGGCTGGGGGGGGGGGGCGGCGGCGGCGGGGTGGGGGGGGGTGGGGGGCGGCTGTCGAGCCCGGCATCCCGCGACGTTTGCCCGCCCGCAGCCTGCCGAGCCCCCCGTGAGCCGCCGGGGGAGGGAGGGAGGGGGGGGGGTAAGGAAAAGATTTAAGAAGGAAAAACAATTATAATTTTTTTTTTTTTTTTTTGTGGAAAGAGAGGGTTTAAAGGGAGTTCGGAAAGGGGGGGGAGCGAAATTAAAGGGAAAAAAAAGTTGAAAAGTTAAAAAGGAAAGGGAAAACCAAAAAAAAAAAACCCAAAAAACTTTAAGAAGAAAAATTTCAAGCGGGAGCAAATTTTTTTTTTGGAGAGGAAAAAAAAAAAAATTGAGGGAGAGGAAAAAAAAAAAAAAATAATTGCGAAGGGCTTGATCCGGGCGGCGGAGAACAATACTCGCCGGGAAAGTTGCTGCGCGGCTCGGGAGGGAGCGGCGGGAGGAAAATGCCGCAGCTGGGCAGCGGCGGCGGGGACGACCTGGGGGCCACGGACGAGATGCTGGCCTTCAAGGACGAGGGTGAGCAGGAGGAGAAGATCCCCGAGAACGCCTTCACGGAGCGCGACCTGGCCGATCTCAAGTCCTCGCTGGTGAACGAGTCCGAGGGCAGCGGCAGTCCGGCCGCCGCCGCCGCCGCCGACCCTGAGGTGAGCCGGGCCGCCCTCGCCGCCCCCGCCCCGGGCCCTCGCCCCCCGCCCCGCCAGCCCCTGCTCTGCCTCTCTCTGTCTCTCTCCTCCCCATGCAGGCCATCAGGCGTGTGCAGGATCCGCAGAGGGTTTATCAGGAGAAGCTCCCGGACCACATGGACGATGGTTAGTCACGGCGGCCCCCCCTCTTTCTCTCCCTGTGTGTCGTGTGTGTCGTCCCCCCCCCCCCCCGAGCGCTCGCCGTCCTCCGGGGTGGGTGAAGCCCCTGGTCCCCAAGCCCACCACCCTGTAACCTCTGGGAGTGAGGGATGCCGGCCTGGCCGCCACAGTCCCCCTGCCCCCCCCCGGGGGAAAGCTGCTCCTCTCAGCAACGAGGCATCCCAGCGCACCCCCCCCCCCTCCCCGTGGGACCCCCGCACCCCCGGGGGACCCTGGCACCCCCCCAACACCCTCTCCGAGGGGTACAGGGCAAAAAGACTCCCCAAATGCGCTGTCACTTCTTCGGGGGGGGGCCCTGACAGGCAGAGGAATCGTCCGGCGTAAGGAGAATCTTGATGGGGAACTTTAATTTTAGCAGGTATGAAGCATCAGGACCCAGGGATGTATAAAGGATCTGCGTATTCTGGCTACCCTTTCCTAATGCTCTCAGACCCTTATCTGCCAAATGGATCTATGTCACCTCTGGTGAGTTCGTCCTCTCCTTATGGAGAAGTTTCGTGGCCTCTCGCAGTTATGTTGCAGTTATTGTGCAGGCACCTACACGTGTTGTTTTTTGTTTTTTTTTTTCCTGACAAATTGCAGCCCGGTTTCTAAAGTGCCCGGGCGCTGCTCTGTCCAAGCCGAAAGGAGAAGGAGTGGGAAGGGGCAAAGATGCTCGGCAGCAAGCGCCTGCTTAGCTCCGAGTTTGCCGGAGGAGCTTGTTTTCCAATCTCCCCATCCTCTAGGTTCGCCTTTACTTTTCCAGCAAACAATCCTAATGTCTAATGTAAGAATGCCCCTTTGTTTTTCTGGGTCACAGGCTGTGGAGGTGAGCAGCTTCTGGTGTTTGTGTTCAGGGATACGTCCCGCAGCTTAACTTCAGTTCGATGTACCCACTTGTAAAATGGCCAGGTTTTGGCCTGCCTTTGGTTAGGGCTCTGTTGTGGATGATGGATCTCGTGCTTCTAAAATGGCAATAGAGGCGTTTAGGAGAAGGCTTAATGCTGCCGGAGGACGCTTCCTGTCTTCTGCCTGTAAAGTTTTCCCTCTCGGGTCAAATCCGCTTTAGTAATTCTGTATATTCTAATGTTTATAAGTTTTGCTATCTGAATAATTAACTAAAGGCTTCTCTACAAAAGCTGTCTTTTCCCATCACCATCTCTATCACAACTTCAGAAAATAATGTCATGACATTGCAGCAGATAGTCAGTGCTTGTGTCGCTTCTGGGGAGCTGGCATTGCTACGTTCGTTTCAGATGTTATTCTGCATTTACAGTCAGTACATGAGAACAGAACATCACTGGGTTTACTTCAGGTTTAGTTTCTAACCTGTAAAGGGATAAGGTTCGAAAGAATATATAATGGCCTCCTTAATTTCAGTCATTTGTTCACTAGAGGGGTGGGACGTTAAGCTGGCGTTATGAAAAATGGATGGATTGTGGCATATGAAACTCAAAATGGGGTGAAATACTGTTCTCTGGAATCACTGCCATGTCCTCCCGCCCGACCCTGCTGGCCTGGGCGGCAGAAGGAGACAGGTCCCCCCGTGAGCCTGCCCGTACCCCAGCACAGCCCCTCCTGGGGGAGCTGACCTCCCCAGCTGCAGACTGTCATAATTTTGCTGAAGTCGGTGTGCAGATATTGAGGAGCCGTCCTTAAATTTTGAAGTCTTCCTGCAGTTTACAGCAAGAAAAGATGCGTTTGCAAGGCAGGGCCAATATACATCATTGTAATCCAAATAAGCGTTTCTTCTGTTGCTTCTCGTGTTCCTTCCTCCAGGTACCAGGTGTCCTCCTCACCCCTCTAAAATACTAAGCTGCTCTCTCCCTGATAAATTTTAAACAATGATATTAAACTTGTCTTATTTAAACGCATTTAGTTTGCTTCCTGGTATAGAATCTGGGTAAATTCAGAGTTACGTTAGCCCAGCAGCTATTTGCTGTAGTAGAATATTTGCTTTAATCTTACACCCTTACTAGATGGGCAACAAAGTACAATAGCCTATTTATCAGCAATTAAGCTAAAAAGTAGATTGTGGTTTGTGAATCGCCTTTCCCCTTGATAATGTAGTAAAAACCCAAGAGGTTGCCGTTGGAGCAACAGACAGGAGTAAATAGACTGTGCAGAACTCGAAGGGGAGAAAACTGAGTAGCAGAGAAGGAAAGATCCCGTCCCCTTGAGAGCCACAGAAATCATTCACTGCCTCAGCAGACAGCTTTACTTAGGCCTGTTCAGATCCTGCAGTGGTTTATGTTGTGTGACTTAAAAAGCTGATTTGATGTTTTCAGCTAAAAATCAGTTACCTAACAGAGACAGGAAGATTTCTTCCTTGACTTGGTTTTTTGACTTGGTACGACAGCTATTCCTATATATCCTTCTGAGCAATTTTGTCTTGTATTTATATTGACTGTGCAAAGGTTATCATAGTAAATTATGTATTGCTCTCGTACAGATTTATTGCTACTGTGTGTATTATATAAAGTGTGGGCTATAATCTGGTGGCTGCTTCCAATAATTGAGGAGGTCAAATCTGTGACCGAAGATTGCAGATACTTAACCATCCATAAAAGTGTATTTAATTAACACTTTAGCACAAGTAGAGTCGGGGAGGAGTGTTGTGTGAGTGAATGGGATTACGTATCACAGTCATGCGTACACTTGATAGTGGAGACTGTATTTTGGTTAATGAGACTTCCTGGAAATGGTTGTTTGCAGTTAGGATTAATTTCAGAATCTTCAGAAAATAAAGATTAAAAAAATTAACCCAGGAGTACTTTGGCAAACTGTCAGGGCTTTACATTTACCTGATCGAAAAATATAATACAGCTCTCTGAAGGACGAAGGGCGGCCAGCACCGAGGCTGCGGGTTGAACCCCCGCCCTGCGACGTACCGTAAAACCACATTTTTTTTTTTCTGTGGGCTCCCTCCGAACCCCGGCAGGGTGCTGCAAGCGGTGCTGGAGCCAGCCCGGAGCGCCTGCCTGGGTGGGTGTGTCGCTACCGGCATTAGCGACGTGCTGCTTTCCTTTTTTCTTTCTTATTTTCTCAGCAGCATCACTTTTGCTTTGTTTCCCTCAAGGTGGTTGTAGCCCGCTAACTGTTGCGCCGCAGCTCACCCCAGCATCCTGCTAGGCTCCCCGCATCTCCCCAGCCAAAATTCTCTCTTTTTTTACCAAAACGCACCCACTTGTGTTATTTCCGCGCTCTGACGTTGCTCCGGAGTGATGCACCGAACGTGTTCGGGTACCTGACACGAGCAGCAACGCCAAGCCCAGCCAATGTCCCCAGTGAGCAGCAGGATGCGGCCAGAGCCTGCAGCGGGCAGGTCCTGGGCGTTCAGCTCAGCGGCCCACCTTTGCTGCGGGTGGCAAACGCCGTTTTAGGGTCATTCAGCTGGAGCGATGCTGGTTTGAGCGTGCACGAGTAGCCTGGACTGGCGGTAGAGCTATCAAAGAGAGAAAGGAGGGCTGAGGGGTGGCCAGGGCGTGCAGGTGAGTGGAGGTGCTCCTGGAGCTGGGGACAAGGCAGCAGGCTGAGCCCCGGTGTCCCCTGTTTTGGGAGCGTGATGTGAACCCCCCGTCGGCTGGCCGGGCTGGGGAGGGCACGCTCTCGGTCGAGGGTGTTAAGAGCCGTGCATCTGAAATCTTGAAATTTTGCAAGGCCCCAGGAGAACCGTTTCTCACCCGGCTCTCAGGTGTCGCATGCGTGGTGGTTCATAGCTCCGCTTTGACTCTCCCAACTCTGGCAAAGGCCAGCTTTTCCCAGAGTGAAATGTATAGGATATGCCGGTTAAAAATCTGCAAGAAACTTCCAAATAATATTAACAAGTTGAGGAACTGTTTTTCTAAATGAAATGTGAAATCATAAAACTATATCCTTTTTTAAATAGTACAAATGACTTTAAATCAAATTAAGGTACATCCTTAGTAAGAACATCAGCCTTTTAGGTGGTTACAAACATTAGAGGTCAGACATGGTCAAACATGTTAACACTTTGATCAGATTAAAATATTTTTCTTGCTACAGTTGTATAATTGAGTTTAGACCCGAGGGGGTTTTCTGAACATTGTTGTATCTTGTACCATGTGGTAGTTAAATGGTAGAAGGAGCACTTATAAGTTCCTTTTGTAAATAGGTTTATAAAATAGGGGAATGAGCCACGTTGTCCCGTATGTAGGGCACAAGCTCTCCCCACTCCAGTCGGTGGCAGAGCTCCCGCGGGAGCTCTTCACACCTTCTGTGCACCTCTGTTGCGTGTAGTGAGCGTGTGAGGTGTCTGAAGGCAGAACGAAAATGTTCTATATATAAAGCTGAGGCACTGGACTTTCTGTCTGTGTGAGGAACAGAGGTCCAAGAGCCTCTATTTCTTTGGAAAACAGACACTACCTCATTTTCTTAATTACCAAGTTGTCTAACCAGAGCTCACATCGGAGCAGAAGGGTGCTGGTACCTTCCCGAGCTCTGCCCATTTCAAGTCCCCAAATGAGATGGCAGGCCTAGGATGTAATGCCCTGTGGTCCGCCGGGCTCCTTGAGCTCGGTTGCTGTTCAGTGGGTTTGAAACGTCCCCTTGGGCAGGGCAAGATGAAAGTGCAGTTACTGCTGGCCTGGGGCCACAAGTCCCAAATGTCTTAACACGAGGTCAAAAAGCGTGGAGCGGAAAGTCTCCTGCTGCCCTTCGCCGGACAGAAGCTCAAGCAGCAGCAGCTGAGCCCTGGGACACGGCTACTTCTGCTGCAGCCCCCTTCCCCCAAGGCTGCTCCATCCTTTTGCGGGAGGAGGCTGTTGCCCCCGCAGCAGTTGGCGGAAGGAAATCTGCAGCTCAGCTGCTTCTCTGTAGAGGTCTTTCTGTCCTAGCTTGCACCGTCGTGGCAATAGTTCAGTATTGCTTTTTCCTGTGTCGAGTTCTGATCCTGTTGAAACCAGCGGCAAAACTCCCCGGAGTCACTACGTGATGGCGATTTGTCGCTGCGAGAGGGCTGCTGCATCCCTCTCCAGATGTTGCGCGTGGAGGGAGGGCAGCTGCAAGCAAACGGTGGTTCCGCGCGTTCCCAGCAGTGCCTGCTGCTGTGGGAGGGCAACATCGCCGGCAGCATCCCAGCCAGGTTCCCTGGCTGCAGGGCTTGCGCTACAGGACCTGGCTGGGACGGTACGCTGTCCCCCTAAATTGCTATATTCCTGGCAGAAAGCATTAGGAGTGCGGTGGCTGCTGATGGACATCCTGGCAGACAGACAGATGAGTAATTTGTTCCCTCCTGACCAGAGCGAATCCACTTCTTTCAGCTCTTCTACCTAGCTTGAAATAGGATAATGGTGAAAATAATTTTTTATATTAAAGCATAATGTTGGATAGGTGGATGTACCAAGGCGCAGGGCTTCCGAGGTCATTTATTGCATGTCTGATTCAGCCTTGGTTCCCCCCCAAGGAAAATTCTTGTGTTAATTTCTGAGTTCATATCACACCCTCAATTTTGAAGCAGAACTTCCCTTTGAAATAAATTAGAGAGTTCTGCTTAAGAAGCAGTGACATGATACAGCACTGTCTGTGTGTGGTCTAATAGAACCTTATTTTTAAAATTGTTTGGAATGAAAAAATGAGAAAGAAAAATGTCACAGGGAAACAAAAGCAAGTTTTATGTAAATCCGTGCATGTGAATAAGCGTGCACGTGATTCAGACAGTTCAACAATATCTGCTCTCCCACTGGGATTCCTTCGCAGGCTACCCTGGAACTGGCTTCCCAGGCACAGGATGCTTTGTCAGTAGGGAGCTGCTATGAGATATGTATGGTAAAGGCACCGTTTCTGCAAGCTTCCAACTGTTGCCATTTGTGAAATGTTACTAGCTCAACCGGTTGAGAATTTGGAGAGAAAAGCAAAGACCTAACATCAACCCAAGCTCCCAAAGCTCATCCGTGTTAATGATTAATATTTTTGAAACTTTAACTGTGAAGAACAAAGAGATTTGGGTGCTAGCGGTGCACAACATGTCCAGGATGAAAGAACAGAGCTGGTCTGGTATCCAAAGCTCTAACGGAGAGAAGGGGGGAGCGGCGGGAGGGCAGCAAGGAGCTCTGCAACGTGCTCACGTGTCGCCTCGCAGCTTGTGGTCTCTCTCCTGCCATAAGTCTACAGGCACCATTAAATTCCTGCGTTAGGGTGGAAACTCTGACAAATCCGTACAGTCGGGTGTGCTGGCGTTTGCTGTTCTGAGGTACCCGTTCAAGTAACCACGCGTGTGTTCCTGTGACTAAACAGACATTGCCGACTCTGTAGGGATGACTCTCTTGACTGCTCTCATAGATCATCTGCGAAGGGCCAGATCCTAATCACAGGCTGAATCCCTCTCTATCTGTAGTGTGATCTGCAAGTGAAGCAGGTTTTCAAGATACGGGTGGTGTGAGCTGCACGCCTGAGATGGCAGTCTGGTCTGGACTCTGTGTGTCGGTGTGTACATGACACGATGGTTATTGGTAGAGCACAGTCAAGTGCTGAGAAACATCAACAGTTTAGAGGAAACATCTAGAGCTTGCCATTAATTTGACACCTGCAGTTCTTGGTCTGCCCTTTGGCCATGAGTGATTCAGCAAGACCGAATTTAGTCTTCGTTTCATACAGGTTGGCCTTTGAGCCCCCTCGCTAATTCACCGTAGAGAAGGTGAAGGAAGGACCCATGCGTCTGTGGGCATCGTGTATGCTCATGGGGAGGCTGTGCTGGACAGGGCAGGTTTGGGTGAACAACAGTCGAGCACGTGCTGCCATTCAGTTACTAAAATCTGCACCGTGTGTGTGTCACAGATTCCTCAAGGATTGTCTTCTCCCGTCTGTTGCATTGATTTGAAGAAGGACTGGGTGCCAGGCATCCCCCGCACTGTCCTCTTGGAGAGGGCATTGCCACCGCGGGAGCTTCTCTCCATCCCACCCCTCCGAGGCTTTGGGCTGTCTGCAGCCATCATCTAACGCCTCTCCTCTCGTTTGCTGCTCATTTCCTTGGTTTCCCATGCCTTTGCCGCTCCAGCTCACTGCTCTTGGTGCCAGGAGATGGCTTATGTCAGCATCTCTCTCAGCCTGATGTATACATGCTCTTACCTCATCATTTACCAATGGTGGGTGGAGGGCACAGAAATAGGAGAATACGTGCAAGTTGCTTCCTGAACTCTTTGCAGAGCCACTGCAGCAGGAAAACTTCTCAGCCTGACCAAATCCCAGGCTGGTGCCAAGCCGGGACGTGTGAGTCCCCCCCCACAGGCTCTTTCATGTGCTGTTCTTCCAGATCTCTCTTTAAAAAATAGGCTATAACATGATACTTGCTCATTAGTCCTCTGTGTCTGGAGGATGAAACAAAGGTTCGGCAGGAGGACGGGTGACTCAGGGGGTTGGTAACAGGATACAGAGCTGTTTGTTTCCTAGTTTCCAGTTTTAATCCAGCTGAATCAGTAAAGACCAAATGCCTGTTCTGTCTGCTGGCTTGTCCAGCGGTCTGTCCGGGAGGGCACGGCTCCCTCCAGCCCCCAGGCAGGGCGAGTGTTTCATGGCGTGAATGATGAGATGTCCTGGGAACCTGCAAAGTCCGTACAAACCCTCTGTGAATGTCAACTGAGGTCTTCATTCTTGCCTTGGGACTGCCAGTTCAGCACATGCTGCTGGCTCACAAACCCACCTACTTCATGTCTTAAAGGACGTGATTGCAACATCACGCGCCTCTGAGTCTTGATTACAGCAGGATCTTTTTCTTGGTCACCTCCCAATGGTCTTGGACAAAGAGCTCTCACCTTCACCTCCTTACGGGAGCAACTTATCGCTGCTCTGTCCTGTGGCACTTTCACTGATTTTTGCCTTTGAGTCTTTATAGTTTATGACCATTCCCAAAGTTACGAAGGACTATTCCACCACCACTGCCTCTGTGAAGTGGTTTCACGGAGAATGTGGGACAGTTGGTCAACAATGAGGATGAGGAGGGTTAGCAAAACCTGGTAGACTTAGTGGTACCCATCCAGAGCATCCTGCTGGCTGGAGGTGCTGGGCAAGAGGTCACCAAAGTGGCTTTAAACCACCGCTCCTCTCCCGTCCGCCGCTTCTGTGCTAAACGCAGCTCAGCTGCAATGAAAAGAATCTGCTTCATTGTGTTTCACGGGGTCCCAAAATTAGTATTTTGTTAAACAAAACAATAAACTCAACAATGCTGTGGTAAGTTTTTGAAACCAAAGTAAAGCTGGATACTAGAATCTAGAGCACTTTTCCCCTCCGGTTATAACAACTTTACATTTGATTAAATGATAGGCAAAAAAACATCTCAACAGTATCTCCTTTGTTCTATTGAGAATCTGGAGCTATAATATACAAAGTATATGTCTGCCTTGAAGAGCTACGCGGTAATCATGGACTGACCAAAAAAGGACTTTTTTTTAGTGATTGAACTTGTATGCTATATGTTAAATTTGTTTTCTCCTGTGGTTTGTTCTGAGGAATAGCATACACGAGCGTAAACAGAGGTTCTCCTCTGATGGGACTTACACAAAAGCAAAATGTGAAAGCCCAAGATCGTAAAGTATGCTTGACTCAGCACGAGGGGGATGCAATTACAAACACACTTGTGGAAGAAGTGCTGGGGAGATATTCTTCCCAGCAAAATGCTCAGAAAGGATCAGAAATGTGGAATTTTTATTCTAATACTGAGGAGATGGCACTGCAGAGATTGCTTTCATGTTTAGGAAATAAACCATCTTAAGATCTACCACATGAAAATGTGTTGTTCTTAGCATGGAGAGGCTGATGAATTGGTTCTCGTTACGTGCCGCTGCCCTGGAATTACTGGCGCGGGAGCGGAGATAGCGAGGAGGAGCTGTCGTCTTCTACAAACCTCGCTTTGTATGACTTTGCCCTAAAAGAAGAAAAGCCGATTCTAATGCGGGAGACAGTGCACAACCCCTGACACCAGCATACCCGAGGTCGAAATCTGGCCTTTGAGCTTTGGCTTCCTGGTATAACTTACAGCGTGTGGCATTGCCAGCTTTGAAATCCGACCGCCCAAAGGGATGCGCGGATTCAGAAATCCAGGTGATGTTTTGCGGGATCACATCGTGCTGTGCTGAGCGTCCCTTTGGGACAGGCAGTGTTGTCACATAGGATAAATTAAAATATGCGCATGAACCCTAAATCCAAAACAGAAGCAATAATATAAAATAAGAAATAAAGTTTTTTAAAAAACCCACCCAAACCTTTTTGTTTAACTTTCTCTGATACAAAGCAATTTCTCCAGGACTGTACACCATATGAAACACATTATAAATGCTCTTGTAAAATCCACATCATTATACCACATGAAAGGCTGGGTCCTAAAAATAGCCATTCAGAGAGGATGCAGGCTAGTAGCAATTTCGGTGATCATGAAATAGTTGTGTTGACATCTCTATGCATGCACACCCACAGAAAGCTTTGACTTTCGAATATTCTTAGCAACATTTGTGCTTTATGGAATTTTCCGCGTTCTGGTCCCATGAATAGTCCCTTACCCAGTGGTGTTCCTCTCTGATCTTATCCCCATGTTTCTAACCCTGCTTTTATTGAGAAAATGGATAAATGATTTTTTTTTTCTTTTAATTTTACATGAAACTCTTTCCTTGCTATCAGTTTGACAGTGGTTGACAGTATCGGTTGTATTTCCCTGTCTCCTATCAATGGAAATATTTTCTTTTTCCTTCAATAGACACACACATCCCTGATATTTTGGAGGGCTAACTGTCAAAATGTAGACCTAGAGCACTAGATGATAACACGAGGAGCTGCCACATCTACCCAGCCTTTGTATCTGCTATAGTATTCAAAAGAAAGTAAATGAGATCTGCAGTAATTACACAGTAATGTATCCACAACAAAAAATTTCTTCCTCGTCCCAGCAATCAGAACTTGGCTTTTGTTTTGAAATATGAAAGGACGCAGCCTCCTGGCTTTGGTGTGTTTGCAGCAAAGCCCTGGCTGGGATAAACTGCCATAGCTCTGGGATAGACAACAGAGTCCTGCCAATTGATATCACTCGAGATCTTTTTGAAGAGCTCATCAGATTTTATTTTATCACTGTTGTGTTTCGGTTTTAGCTTGTTATTTGTTTGAAATCATTACTATAGGGATAGCTTTCTGCAAAACGTTTGAATCTTCAGTGCTGATCTCTTGTTTGCATTTTTCTAAGTAGAGATGGGGATGCTGGAGATGTACACCCTCAAACACGAGGATGTCTGAAGGCTGCGGTTTAAGCCGGTCCAGGGTTTTAAGCGTGTGGCCCCTCTAAAGCCAGTTGGAAACAGTCTATTTCCTCAAAATAAGTTTGCTTTTGGAATTGGAGCAAAACCTTTGGAGGTAGCGAATGAAATAATAGAGTGTTGAAGAAAATTACATTGCTCCTTAAAGAGCTGGCATGAAAATCATTAAGTCTGAAGTTTCATTCAAATCAGATGTAGCTGTGGTTGTAATGGGGCAGGACACAAACTCTTCAAGTAATGCAACTCAGTGATTCACTGTGAGACTTACAGTCATTCCCCCGTGTTGTTTTAACTCAAGGGCAGCTCTTGTCCCTTGTCCAGGTCTGGAGTCCTTTTCCAATGGAAACATGCTCTCAAGTTTTTTGATCAATGAGTTGAATTCTTGCAGGCTGTTAGCAACTTCGAAGAATCAAGTACTGTAAAATGACATCACAGAAATGTGTTTGCTGTTGCTGATTTAGCTCCCTAAAACAGTTGTACTGGGGACATGGGAACACCTTGACAAGGCAATAATTTTATTTAAACCTTATAGAGTAAATGCGTTCATTTCTACACGCAGTTGGCAGTGATTTAAGGATGTATTTCCAACTAAGTGCAAAGACGTTTTGGCTCATGTTGGCATACATGTTCTGTATAATGCAATAGATACTGGTGTTCAGAAAAAGCTAAAAAGTTTTTAATGCTTCTGGCTTGAAGTTAACATCGTGCCTAAGCCCTTTTGTGTTTTCCATAATTAATTTGATGGCTGAAACCAGGTTATATCTGGCAATGTAAGTTTTTTACTGTTCTGGTGAACTCTGCTTTTCCTGCTAGAAGCAGAATTCAGGTAAAAACACTAAATGCGTGCTGGCTGGGACTTCTGACAGCACTTGAATACAAGAGTTGTTGTAGAGAAAATTTAATTTCTTCACTCAAGAGGACAGAAAATTACCTAATATGTCAGTGCCAGTTGCTTGGTTATTGGCATGTACTGGAAATAGCGTATAAATACATGCATATATTTAAACTTTGCAAAATAAATTATTTTAAAATTATCATATACTATTTGTACTGATCTAGTATGTGGATCAGCATATAAATGCCTACTGAGGGATGAGGCAGGCTGCAGTGAATCCCTGAAAGATCAGCTCCCATATCCAAAAGCATCACTCTTCATCCAAATTTTCTTCTAAAAACAGCGCAGTGGTAAATGGCTGACTCCCGGGCGGGTGCGTTGCTGTTTGCCGTGGGTGGGAGCTGCCTCTCTCCTGCCTGCGCCCTGGGAGTTCGTTTGATACGGAGCCGAGCGATCCTCTTACCGGAGAGCACCAGGTGCCGTGTCAGACGCATGTAAATAGCCAAATAAACAGACATTAGTAGCACCAGTTGTTTATGTGTTAACACAGGATGTTCTCAAAATCAGGTAAGAAGTGAGGCATGTTACCAAGTTTTATAGCAGAGGAACCGGATAGTCTTGTAACTGCCGTGCAGGGCTGCGGTGGAGGAAGCGCGGTTTTATCCCAGCTTCTGCTCCCAGTCCCCCAGGAGCTTGTTTTTCCGTGACTCAGTTTCCCCCAGGAGCATTTTGAAGCTTTATCGTTTCATGTGTAAGCTACGTTTGGAGAGCACTGCAGGGAAAGCCACGTCCATACTGAAAAAAACCCCGCAAAATCCAACACAGGCTGCTGCGAGAGGGGATGTTTCAGAAACGATCAGAGAAGGACTAGCCAAAAAAAGTAAGCTGTGCTGGTTATTAGACCATTTACTTCAAGATATTAAACAAATTGCAATTTCATAATCTTTTAGCAAGTTGCAGGTGGCCCTAAAACCACAACTCCTTCAAGGCGATTGGCGTCTTTTCTTGCTTTAAAAACAAATCGCTTTTTCAGCCGAAACAGTAATTTCATAGAGTGGCATTAGTTGTATGGGAACGATGATTGGGTGGTCCAACACGTTGTCTCAAATACACTTGCTGCACAAATCTGCACTATTAAACCGAGGACACAATGTCATTTCTTTTTTACCCGCTTGTAATATGCTGATGAGAACAACCTCCAGGATTGCACAGCATAGTTTTTGGACACACGTACCAAACCCCTGGATGCATAATTCAAATTCCTTGTCATGAAGAATGAGTCTATTTATCTTGGAACCTTTTTTACTTAAACAGTAATCTCTAGGAAATCATTTGTTAACAGTAGTTAGCTGCCAGTTTGTCAGTTAATGGCTTGAGGCAAAGTCAGAAGCGAATGAAATCTTTTCCAGGGAGATGCTGCTGTCGCATGTGGTGCAGAAAGGTTTATAACAGCATTAGAGGAGGCGGACAGATGAGTTCAGTCCAACTTTCAGAAACAGGAAGAAACTCAGCACGATGGGGTAGAGACGGCCGTTTTGCTAGCGCATCCATTTGTAAAATATTAAAGCCATCAATCGTGCCCGTGTCAACTTCTAAGCCTAAATTTTCCTTACTGGAGGCTCCAGGTGTGAGCGTGCGGAGGCCAAAACCACACGTGTTCATGGTGTCTGGGGCTCTGTCTTGCATCCCGGGCATCTCCGCATCCCGGGCATCTCCGCATCCCAGGCACGGGAGCAACCAGGCAGGAGAGCCAGGGTGCAGCCCCCCCAGCTCAGCCCGGGTGCCGCAGGGTGTCTGCCAGGGCAGCAGAGTCCTCCAGCTCTCAGACGTTATCGTTTCTCTATAAAAGTCTAGCAGTGAGTTTCAGTTAGGTAATGAGAGTTATCTGATTTCTCTTTAATCTGAGCAGCATCACTACAGAGCGATAACCTCGACTCGCTGTTTATCTCGCGCTCGATGCTGCAAGGAGAAAAGTGGCAAGAATGGGTGAAGATTCACTGGAAAAGGGGCTGAGAAAAGTTGTCCTAGTCGACACCAAATCTGTCCTTCTTGCAGCAGGAGCGGGTGAGAAATAACTGCCCTGAGTAGAAACTCTCCCATGAAGCCACAAAATCCAGCTGAAGTAAATACCACTTCCCTGCAGCATTATCTCCCACTCTGTGCTGTCTACCCACAGAGGATGGTAGGGTGTAGGAACTGGCAGGGGATTAATGGCAGCCTGGTTCATAAAAAAACTCCGCTGCCAGAAGGACGTGGGACCCAGACAGAAGTAAAGAGGGGCTGGTTCTCTCTGCAGATGCCCCCAAGTGCTATTTGTCTGAGAGCAGATTTTCCCACAGATCTTTGGCCTTCATATTATTTGAAGAACCCCCTCTGCAGCTGCAATCCTTCCCTCCCCCGAGGGAAAAACAGGGTGGTAACTTTGTGAACTGAATGGTGTGGAGGTTTAGGAGTACTGCCATGGGAGGGGAAGATTTGGCTCATTAGCGTGGAACATTGTGTTGCCAGGAACAGAGTTTTGGGGCAGAACTAATAACATGGAAGCAGATGCAGTCAGCTTTTATTAAACTGGTTTGTAGATGACTTTAAATAGGCAACAGTTGTATCTGGGGCTTTCCTTGCAAAAGGCAGAATGGCAGACCCCAGCAGCAGAGCGTGGCTTAGATGCTGGGTAACAAGTACAGAGAAGCCAACCGAATCTCTGGATGTAAAGAAAAATTTCTCCCAAATGTATTTAACAAAAAAAACCTAACAAAAGACTTTGTGGCTGTGTTATATTCTTTAAACTCTTACAGTCTACATGTCTCAGTTGGAGCAAGGAACAGCTGTAGAGTTCTTAGTCTGAAGGACCCAACATTATATCATCTCTTCTTTATCATGGTGTATCATCTCCTCCTGAACTTCACTCAGTTACCCCAGTAGCTGAACGTACCATTAACTGCTTGACAGTGCGTTACAGGTAGGGATGGATAAATTAATCTCCAAGCCAAGTTTTGAAGCAATTCTTCCTTGAACCACCCTTTCCATAGTGCTAATTAACTCCGTAGCGCTTATCTGCATTGGTGATGGTCGGGTGCCATTTCCTGACACATGGCATTCCACAGCCAGCAGTAACGATGGGTTGAACTCACTCTGTAATTGCCTTACCCAAGTACACAGGTTGGAATGACCATCAGCCAAATACAAATTGCCCATCTCAGCCAGCTACCAGAACTGAGCAAGGCCGTTGATACCTCCAAGAAGTCACCACAGAGACCATCCATACCTCTGCCAGACCCAGCAGTGACTACTGCTGTGCATCCTTACAATGTCCTTCTGGTTCTTCACCACCTCCGTGCAGCCTGGACTAACTGTCCGGCTTTCATGAGTGTGTCGGGAATGATCAGCCCCCGTCAGTGCAGCTGAGCCTGCAAATCACTGTAGAGGTGCCCGTTGGATTTCTGACATCTCCGTAGACGTCCATTGGCTGTTACCTCCTGCCGCGCCGACTCCAGCCACCGTTTCGTAGAGCAAAGAGCACTGTCCAGAAATCCTTTCGCTGTTCTACGCATCCGAGAGCAGCCTGGCATATGCAGCAGGTCTTCATTGATGCGCTCCTCACAGCCTCATCACCCTGGGCTGGCTGAATAAGGCACGAAGAATCCCATTTGAATGCTGTACTCCATCCTACCTTTGTTGTGCAATACTTTTTTCTCAGGCAGTTTCTAATCTAGAGATTTTCTGGGATCTGTGCGTGGCATGAAGGGAAGTCTCCTCATCACCTCAGGTTCTGTCTTTCAGTACCAAGTGTTTAAGACATAATTCTAGGCGTCCAGGGCTTGCTTTCTCTTTGTGTCTCCTTTGCTGTTGCTTTCATTTACTAACATGTTGAACTTCAAAGTCTATTCCTTCTCCTTCCTAATTTTTATGGAAAAAATGGTCTGAACCCCATTTGCATTTCCTCCCTGAGGATACTGGCAATCCTTAATCCTATATATTAAAGAATCTCAGTTTTCCCAGCAGCCTTTTATTCTGGGACTACTCTTCCACTCTGTTTTCTCCTTGAAATTTCTCTCCTGTGGTTCAAAATTGCTCTTCACGGTGCCCCTGACCACTGTCACTTTCTGTTTTAAGCTATTTGCATGGATCTTTGGTCACTTTTAAGTCCTTTTCCCTTCCCATCCTGTCCTTTGCAGGTAATTTGTAAAGGTTTTGTGCTTGTGGCAGTAGGTGCATGTTTGTCCTGGGTGGTTGCAGTACAGGGCCATGTGCTGTGCAACCCACTGATCTCCAGGGACCTGCTGGAATAACTATTTTTAGAGCCAAGAGATAGCAGGATGAAAGCAAATAGGGTGAATAACTGGGTGCTAGTTTATTCAGGGAGATTTTCATTTTGCACCGATGGGTCCATATTCCAGTTGAGGACATGGCTCCCAGTGACTACTGGCCTTGACCTGCTTGAGAAGCAATTGCCGTCCTTCCCCAGTTGCGATGCGGGATGGCACTGGGGGGACCCAGCCTGCCTGTCCCTTGTCCCTCTCCCTGCTTCCACGCAGGGACCACGGTGATCCCCCCGAATTCCACAGCTTGCGGGAGCTGTAGGAAGTAGGCAGGATGCCGGCTGAGGTGGCTGTGCGGATCCAGGGATTTAGATCACACAAACCCAGTGTTCTCTCCTACAAGTCATTCTCAGCGATGTACTCCGGTAATTAGCATGTGCATAAACACTTTGTAATCTTGTGATCATGGCTTGCAGATTAGCTCTTTTGCCAGCTTTGCGATTTCTTTGCCAGTTTTAGTTTTAATTGCAAATCCATTACTGCCAGCTCCCTTGCATATTGTAGCAATAGGCAAATTAAAACACTTGGACACAGTTGGGCGGGTTTCAGTTAAGAAATTAATTGTTACTGCCAACCAGTGCTTTTTAATGTGAGGGTGGCATTTGAGCTTGTTTTTGAGGGCATAATCTCCAAGACTTTCTTTTTTCCCTTCTCCTCCCCCCTCCCCAGACTGCGTTGCCCTGTTGAGCAGCTCCACAGATGGCATGAAGCAAATGCTCGCCTCTTTGATCTCCTAGTCAAGAAATTTGGAAGTCATTCTGAATTTATGAGAATCCTGTCTGAAATAAATCTGTCTGTGCACAGGGCCACACTAAGTCAACCCAGAGCTGCAGGCATGGCTCACCTGAACCTCCTGGGGAAGCGCAGGATTACATCCCACAAGAGCATCGTGTGATGCTGTAGCGATAAAGAGAAACTTCATGCATATTGTTGAACATGAAAAAGTCTAGACAATCTACAATTTACCAGTCGGGGTAATTGGCTAAAGGCTTAATCCGCCCTGATAATCCAGTAATGGTATTGTTGGCAGGACATTGATGTAAATATCACTCAGCAGTGCTGGCAGCCGCTGTCTCCTGTGATTGCTGCCGTTCCCAATTCCCTTTCCACAGTCGTTAGGGCTGATGGGGAATTTTCAGAGTTCTGCAAACTTCTCGTCTTTGGTATTTTTCAAAGTCTGCCCATGCTCAGTTGATTTCTATTTTGTTTTCAACATTGAATAGGTAATGTTTTTCACCAGGTCAGGATTTTCACAAAAACATCATCAAGAATATCTTTTTCTCCCTGATGTACTTTTTTTCCCTGATGCATTTTTCACATAGCTCTTCCCAGCCTCCTGATGCTGCTGTCGCACAGCCTTCCATCACCTTTCAATACAAGTAGCATCTGGTTTTGCAGCGGACCTGTGCCAACACTGTAAGCCGCCTGCCACCGTGTGTGTCACCTCCAAACCCGGTGGCATTCACTGAGACTTCGGTGGCATTGCTCTGCGTGAGCCCGAGCCTTCACGTGCCACCAGCGCGGCTGGAGCGACGAACGCTGGCAGGGCACTTCTGAGGTCAATGAGCTGAGCAGGGTTTTAAAAATACCCCCCATCCGCATTTTGCAGGGGTATTTTTAATGCGTGTGCATTTGCCCCGTGGGGACAAAGGAGGGGGAGCTGGGGCACACGGGCCGTAGCAGCGGCAGATGCAGGGAAGGGCAGACAGACAGACAGACAGACGAGTCCCCCCGCCAGACACGGGTCTCCCACCGCTGCAGCGTTCCATCCCCGCGTGCTGTCTTTCATGGCCTGTTGATGTGCTAGAGCGTGGCCGGGCTTCGAACGCAGGCTGTCTAAAATTGTCTGATTGTGCACGAAGCCGGTTGATAGAATCACCTATCCCATTCCCGTTAACGTTATTCTCTGTAACTCATTCCCTCCATTTGCCTTGGTAAAAGGGGTTGTTTTCAGCTGGCTTTAAAGCTGAAGGGCTCTGGTCCTATAAGCCTGTACAGCACCAAGCACAAATGAACCCTGCCAGGTACTGGAGTCTCCAGGACTTAATTTATAATAGAGTCGTATTTTCTCACTGAAAAGCCGCTTGCTTGTTTCTGAATGCTGGCCTTGCCCGTTTAGTCCAGGGACTAAGAGCCAAGTTAGTTTTTTCTTTCTGTGCATCTCCACCAAGTCATGCCCTGCGTATTATCTGTACGGCTCCCCTGCCTTCAGTGAGGTTGTGGATGTGTAATGGATTGGAGCTCAGCAAACGATGCCCCTGATGACCGAAGCAGAAGCTCCATGGGAATTACTTTTCTGCAGCAGGGTTGACTGCGCTGCCAGCAGAAGTGTTAAAAAAACATATATAGTAATATATGTAAACTTATTTTGGTCACTGAAATCAGCAGAGATGGCTGTGAATCCTTGGCACCATTTTTAAGGCAGCCTGTAATGGTTTTTTTGAACACTGGGGGGGGGGGGGGGGTTCTGCTCGGAAAACAATAAAAGAAGCACAGTTCCGCTGCAAACAAAACCTGAACGTGCTCTTACTTACATGCGAAATATCAAAGAGCACTTATTCAGTACACATTACCACCCTTCCGTTTTACAGCAAACACCTCGTCACGGCCGAAAGACTTTGGGAAAACTATATATAGTGTATTCGGCCGAATGTCACCCTTGCAATTATCCCATAGCTCTGGCTCCACAATGTTGTGGCTAACAAATCCAACTTTAATTGTTCATGATCTCTATCGGAGCAGACATCGGGTTTGAGTTCAGCCGGTACAGAGTCAGGAGGAATAAACACGAACCTACAGTAAGATCAAAGCAGCAGAGAGGTGCGCATGTGCTAATAATAATAGCTTATGAAAGCTCATATTTTCCTTCAACAACATCCTGTCATTTGTGTATTGGCTTTGAAAAGGGTAAAAAAAAAAAAAAATTCAGTGTAATTTACTTCAGCAAAAATGAGATAAGGCAGATAGATACTTGATTGCAGCAGCTCATGTGTGGTTTGCTGCGAGGATTGTACATGCACCGCGTCCTCCAGTGCATGTGTGAGTCGAGTGTGCAGAGACTGAGCTGGCTGTGACCGAAGTACCATTGTTATCTGATTTTTATATACAGTCTGTGACAACGTGATGCAGAAAGGAGGATGAGGTAAACAGTCTCAAAGTTGGTAACCGCATCCACACCTGGTGCACCTCGATAAAATGTCTGTAAACAGTTTGTATAGAGTGAGGTTATGGCGAGGCTGAGGACGTCTAACGGCTCCTGGCGACCCAGGCAAGCGCAGGGAGAGAAACTCGGAGTTTTGGGGATGGCGTTTCTGCCGGGGTGGAATCGCCCGGGGGATTAAAATGAGGATTTCGCCCTTCCACGGCTGTACACGTGTAGGTGGCTCTGCAGGTTGGCTTTCCAGGCAGCGCGTGGGATGAGCGGAGCGTGGTCGGGGTGGCCGTACCTGGGGAGGCACTTTGGGACAGCTCAGCGATCGCGGGGTCGGACGACAGTGATTTCCCCTCCGCACGATGTGACCTACTTTGGAAGCACTGGTCAGCCCTCGAAACTGGGCACGACGCTGACCGTTTCCTCTCTCCTCTTGCTTCAAATTTTCACTATCGGCTTTTTAATCTAGTGCAGCGGCTTAAACCTCCGGTGAGGTTTTGCCCTGCCTGGCACCGGAGCGCCCAGCGGGCTGGCGAGGATCGGGACCCGACATACCGCAGGAGGAGGGCCGTGCTGGGTGATGCTGGCCGCCGGGAAGGAGACAGCATGTATTTTGAATTCGTCTTTCACATTGCATGCTGTGGTTGTTGACATTCGGTTGTGCCTGTAGTTCTCTCTGCAAGCAGGAAAGGGTTTGGGGTTTTGGTGAAGGGGAGGAAGGCTGACAACAGAGGGTGTCAAAGTGGCCCGCTAAGTACTGAAAACAGGCTGGCTGAGGAAGGAGAAGGTTGTTTAGAAAGAAAACCGAGGGGAAGAGGACAAACAGGAGCAGGTACAGGCACGGTCGCAAACTTTTTGCTCTTTCTGCGCAGGCGCTGCGTCTTTACATCCCGCCGGCTCCCTGGGCAAGGTGTGACGATAGCCATAGGGGGATAATAACAGCGAGCAATCGCTGCGCCGGGAAGGTGTTTTTCAGGGTTGCGAGGCTGAGCTAGAGTCTATCCAAAGTCTGCAGCGGCTGAATCACAGCAAACAGGGACTCGTTAAGAAAGTGGAGCAAATAATAATGATCCATCTGTTTAATGCAACTGAAAGGCGTACTTCAAAGATAGTGTTATCCTCAAAAAGCCCAAGTATAGAGGAGAATATACTTGATCACAGCTTCCAAGTTTTGATGGTAGCGTTGTAAGTAGGTCAGCAAACGGTAATATTTAAATTAACTCCTCTTTCTGGCAACTAGATGGGAATGTAGGTCTGCAAATGGGTAGATGTAGATTCTCTTCCCAGCGCTGCCACTCTGACAAGTCACTTCATCTCCTCGCGCCTAAGGGAAGAATACACCTTTGGGCTCTGCCCAGTAATCATCAGCCAAATGCTTCCCCACCTATCTAAAGGGTTTTAGAATATGTGATTGAAAAGTGCAAAGTGTTATTAACATTGAATTAATGTCTGCCATTACAATATGTAATGGAGTATTTCTGCACACACCCCATTTCCTCCTGCTCGAGTGTTTTGTCAGACGAGTCCAAGTGTTTACCAGCTTTGTAGCTGGCCTAAAAAGAGCCAGCGAGCTCTAGCTGCCGGTAGCTACTGGAGCTGCCGGGCTTGTTTGCCGGATGGCACATTTCGGGCACGGGAGCTGGCAGCAGAGCAGAGCCACCGGCGTGCAGCCGTGACCCCGGTTTTTCGGCAGCGGGGTTGGGGTGGCCGGGCTGCCCCATCGCCAGCCGCCCCAGAGCCGCCGGGCGCATCTCGTGCGAAGCCTGCGTGCCCGTAGCATCGCGGCGGAAGGCGAGGTGCCTTCGCCGCGGGGGTGCACGGTGGGGTGCAGACGTGCCACGCTTCCTGCCGGGGGTGGAGAGGACCAGGCTGGTCCGAAAGCAGGGGGGGTACGCGCTGCCGGAGCACCTCCCTTCGCCTCTTTTCTGGGAGCTGAGAGTCGCAGCCCTCCCACCTCTGGCGCATCGTCACCCAACGGCAGCATCCGCGCTTACCCGGGCAGCGCAACGGCACCCTGCACGGGTTGCTTTAATTTCTGCCTCCTCTAAATATCTTGATTTTCTCTATGCAAATAACAGCTGCGTGTTTGTTGACCCGCAGCTGTATTTAAGGGTGTAAGCCCAGACTTTCCAAGGCAGCGTTCCTCTTTCTCGGTCGTCTGCGCATCCCATCAGACAGAAATTCCCTGCCTGCCTGTCGGTCTCGCCCATCGGCGTTTGGTTCACACACAAGCGCTCGGCAGCCCTGCCTCGCTCGCCGGCTTCTCATTATCGCAACCCGCGCAGACATTTCACTTCTTTTCTAAAATATCTTAGCACATGGTGTGGGATACTGTCTAGACTGCATCACTTGAACCAAATGTATTCCCTAATATAATGCATTATTTGAGCTCACTAAAAGTAACAAACAAAGTACATTTCTTTGTTCACTCCTTAATTGTTTGTTCATTAGGTTGCTTGCTGATTCATAAAATATGAAAACTTCCAATAGGGTATCTAGTCACTAGTGCAAATTAGCTAGTTTCTAATGTACATAAATAAATCATAACCCTGCATTTACAATCTGCCTTTAGTACAAGTGCTACGCAGAAGTGCTTTATCTCATCAGGAAAGAATTGGATCTGCTGCTATGCGCACAAAATGACAAGTAAAGGCAGAAGCTGGGAGTGCTGTATCTTACACTTGCAAAACACGTTAGTGGCAAAAATGATCTCTTTGCTGGTGGGTAATCTGTTTTCTTTAGCTTCAGAGGTGGAATATGACATCCTTGGATACCTACCTTTGTAGCTAGGGCTGGATGTTCAGCTGGTGTGAATTGGCACGGGCATGGTCTGCGGGCTGTCAGCAGTTGGGAAAGCCCCAATGCTTTCGTTGTCCCGGGGGTCCATGTTTTCGCCTGGTTTGTGTGATCCACTTTTGCTCTTTCTCTCTAGCAGCAGCTCTTCCTACTTTTTTGCTATTCTTGTTGCTTATTAATTATTCCCGAAAAGAGCCGTGTCCTCAGATTCCTATGAAACTTACTTCCAGGTAGGATGTGCCCATGTGCAAGACTCCCAGAGGATCTAAGGTCATCTTTTTATGGTGTTTTTTCCTAGCCTACAGACTTCTGTGGCGGGGAGTGTAATTCTCTAATACAGTTCAGAGACGCAATTCTTCACTCCTTTCCATACCATGGTTAACATGCTCATCACAAAGGGTATCATTCTTTAAAAATAGTGTAGGTTTTTAGATAAAATTCTGAAGGCGGTTGTTTAATGTCTCCATATTTTATTGCTTTAATCCCTTTTCAGTTCTGTAATTCTCTTAAATAATGAATACGGGCTATCTGGGATAAGCTTGTGTTACAAGTTGTGGCTTACACCGCACAACCTGTCTACAGGAGAGGTTTGAACTGGTGTACCTTCACCATCAGTGGGTAAGGGTCCCACAGAGAGGGTACCAATGTCCAAGCAGCACAACCTATATATTAGTTATTAAAAACTCAGGTCTTGTCTGATTTGTATGGACACTAAAGATTTATGGCCATAAATGCCTTGTGTTGCTAAATTGATGGTTACTGCCTCTTCCATGGGCAGTGTTCCCAAAGTCTTTGCTGTGCGTAAGGCTTGGACCTGCAGATGCTCACGTAGGTAAATGATTTCACATATATGGATCGTCTTGTCGAAACCAGCCTAACAATTTGTGCGTAAAATTATCTGTATATATTTGTATTTGCAAGTGTTGGATTTATACATGCAAGATCAAGGACTTCTAGTTTGTAAATTTTTTTGTTTTGATACATAAAAGCTTTGTCGACTGGGTACTCAGAGGTCTCTGCTGCATAAGTCCTGTTGAATTTCAATAGCAACCACTCATATGCCTTTCTTCAGCACGCCTCGGTATTCATAAAATTTTAAAATTTATGATAAACTGAAGGATATTCCAGCAGGTCAGCTCCCTGTAGGATGCAACATTTCAAATGATGTGTTGCTAGCAACCTAGACTCAAAAAATGACTATTTTTGACAGAATGAAGTATACAGTTTTTTCTCAGCCTCTTTCAATGCAATTGATTAAATAGAGATTAGGATGATGTGGGGTTTGTATCTTCGGTTATTTTACCTCAGTACTATACCATTACTTTAACTGACTTTACCTCAAAGCCTGTCAAACTTCCTTTTCTTTGCTAAATTAGCTCGTGAATTCTCCACTTGCTCGCACGCCCAACACCTCCACCTCTGACAGACATGGAAGAAACCTGCCCTGAGTGCCATTGTTGTTTTCTTCATCATTACATGTCCGAAACGTTCCCAGGTGATAACCCTGGTGCACCTCGTTGCTGCAACGGGCCAAGGCTCTTCCAGACATTGCAGACTGGCACTTGGGAGGGGACTTCATCCACAGACAGAGCTAAATCCCAGTCCCAAAGACGTTTTAGGACCTTCATGGTGTCAAAAAGGGTCATTTTTCCTGCGTGTTTTGAGTCTGAAAATCCTAAGGCATGATTCATGTAGTCTGGGAGCTGGCAGGGCTTGTGTTCTCCAGATTCACCAGGAGCGTGCAATCTGCTGTGTTCTAACTGTAGGGCAGTTAGATCATCAAACTAAAGGAAATCGTGCTTTGCAGAGTTGGGGGTGCCTTTGCCCCCTGGTTTGACTCTGTCCGCATTTCAAGTTTTTTTTTTTTTTTTGCTTAATCAATCACGGATTTCTGTCATTTTGTCAGTATTGTTCTTCAACAATAAGAGAGTATTAGTTCTGGTTAATTAACCCACAAATGTATAATCTCTAGTTTATGAAGGAAAAATACAGAAGTGGTAAAATCTCGTGTCCTGCTGTTGGAGCCAACCAGTATGTGATGCTGTGAAGGCCTGCAAAACGGCGTCATTCAGAAATTCTCTTTCATCTTCATCTCATTCTGCTTGAATTTCTTCATTTAATTGTTCTAATCATTGGCTGCGCTTGGATTCTTACAGTTTTGGTTTGCCATGTGTATAAAGCTATCCAGGTCTTTTTGCAGATGACCAGATTAGGTGAAAGAAAATGAATTATGCTTATTTCTGTGCTTTAGGTGTTTTTTCATGGGTACTGCCCTATGCAAAACAAGGAATATGATTCTTTAATGTTTTCTTTAGATCCTAATTCTAATCCAGCCTCCCCAGCTCCACCTGAGTTACGTGTGAACATAGTTTTCTTTGCTGTACAATTTTTCTACATTGTTCTTGCTAAAGAGGTAGAAAGCTCTAGATTAACATCTCTTCGTTTAGGTTGCAAACATCATTACTTTTTCTGTCCATTCAGTTCTCTGCCTCCCTCTCAGTGTTAGGAGTAATTGTGGTTCTGAGATTTTCTGATGTTTTGTGACCATCAGAAATTGATTTCAAAGGCCACCACACAGCTCCTTGAAGAAGATGACTTTCATTCACTCCTGGTCCTATCTGGATTCAGGGCAACAACTCTAAGGCAAAATACTTTACTGCAGATACCAAGAGTTTTAAAGTCCTCAAGCAACCTTGCATTTAAAAGGAAGAGTTGCTAAATTCAACATACATAATTGACATATAATTTGAAATAATAGCTTTACAGGAGTGTCTGCGTAGAATTTGACCTATATATTCCTTAGAATTGGTGACAATGTAGAGGAAGGAGAGAGCTTGACCCAGCTTGACATTCAGATCCCAGAGGAAGGTTGCATGACTAACATTGAAAAAACAGCCATTTAATTTCAGTCTTGGAATTGCATCATGAAATCACAAGCTGACAACCGTGGAACCCAATATGGGTATTTTTTGGAGCCATTTACTAATGCTCCTCCACCTGAATTAAGAAAAAGGAGTTAACTACTTTCTTTTGGAAAGCAACTGTAAGTGTATCTCCTTTTAACCACTCCACTTTGTTAAGAGCACCTCTCCTGCAGTTGAAGAGGATTTCAGATGTACGTTTGACTCACACTATTGCCAGGTGGTGGTGATCCTGCTTTTTCAAAATACCTCTACATAAAATTATCCCAATGCCACAAACCGCTCCATGTTATTTCATTGATGTGCCGCTGGCAGAGAGGCCTCCAAGATTTTAGAGACTCAAATGGAGGCAGGTGCCTTTTTTGTCCTCCAGCCTTCCCAGAAAATCTAGTGATGCTGTGGGATTTCCCCAGTCCTCAGAGCAATTCCCCTCTTGGGGAAAGATACAGGTCAGGGTGGCAGAGGGGGTATTTATTTGCATCTTCCTGGGGCGGAGGACTGTGTCTCCAGCGCATCCTTCTCCTGCATCCCTGTGCTGCCGGGTGCTGAGCCCTCGCTCCCCGGGTGCATCCCCAGGCCACTCTGTCCTTTCCCCTTTTCCCATTCCTGGCACGGTGACGGCAGGTAAATCACACACGAAGGGAGGAGGTGCAGCAGCGCGGTGGTGCTTTCAAAACCGGGAATGAATCCAGTGACACCAGTGTCCTGGGTATCAGACTCCCAGGGAAGCGCGTGAGGTCGGTGCCTAAGGACAGCAGCATCCTCGGATAACGCGCTGGCGTTCTGCTGTTTCCGCGGCACTGCGCGATGCTCTGCGTTGTAGCATAGTGTATTCTTGATCAGCTTTATGGAAGGGACAGGTTTATATATCAACTGTTTCAATCTCTCTGTTTCATATGTGTGGAATGTCCCAACTTCCATACGCAGCAGAAATGGCTGTCGGGTTCGTCACTTCGGTTGTGGGACGTAGTGTGCTATTTAGGGTGATTCACCGGGCTGCATCGCTCTGCCCGTTGGTGCTTTTGGTTAAGACATAACACATTCCGTGAGCATCGGATCAGGAGAGAACAGAAAAGGAAGCAAAATGTTGCTACTCTGATGTATTTTTTAAAAGTCTGCTTCTTAAATGATGAGCAGAGCATGCTGAGAGCTGCTGGATATTGGTCTGTGCTCTCCTGCTCCCTTGAACAACAGGTTCGTAAAGATTTCGATTTTCCCTTGCAAAGAGGATGGGTAAAATCAGCTGGAAAGGAGGGGGACTCAGCTCTGCTCTCTGATGGAGAGAGCACGGGTGAAGGGTTTTCCTCCAGTGCTGGGGCCACCACCAACTGTGGAGAATCAAGCTACTGATGGGTCGCCCAAAAACATGCCCGGAGAGAGGGAGGGGAGAAGCTTGAGCTGCTGTAATCACAGGTGGGAGTGGAAATGCCTGGAAATGATCCATAAGCAAGCAGTGGGCCACTCCTTGGAAATGCCGGGAAGAACTCCCGTGCCTTCCCGGCGAATGTGTGCTAACGTGGCCTTGCACAGTACTTTCCTTTTCAGCCTAGCTAATAGTCTCAGCAACACCTTTAGATAGATATTTATATAAAAATCTCTTTTTATGTTTCATTTCCAAGCCACCACGCATGGATTTACTCGTGAGTAATGGATGAGTCGGCAGGGTATAATGCTCATTACTCACAGGGAGCGCGCAGGGAGGTTCTTGGAGCCGTGGTGAGGGCCGGGTGTATCCCAAATTCATCCTGTCCCCGAACCCTGGGCATCGCTGCCTGGAGCTGCCGCGGTGCTGATACTACAGGAGCTGGGACAAGGAATTCAGCTCATTTGTCCCCATTTTTTAGTTCACTTCTGTCATGGTAAACTAAGCCTCTACCATGTCGTAGAGTACAAGCCAAGGATAAAGTCTAATTTCTGCATCTTCTGCCTTCCACTGCTATTTGTGGAAGGGAGGTAACAAGTGACGTTGGATAGCCACAAACTCTCTTTTAAATGAGGCTTACATTACCTACAAAGAATGTAGGCAAGCCAGATTCAGTGGTGCATCTTTCTGAAGAAAAGACTAGCAGCCAGTGCCAATGAGAGTATCTAGTCATTCACAAATGGATTAATCTTCTTTTCCCTCAATTGAATGTTTCTGTTTAAAGCACCTGCTAAAAAGGGAGCAATATAATGAAGTGTCTGGGTGGTAAAAATTGTTTTTAGAGCCCTGGTTTTGCTTCCCATTCTTCAGCCAATGTATAGAGCAAAGAAAAGGCTCCCATAGCATGGGAAGCCAGGAGCAGAGATGGGGAATTAGGATCTGGGCCCTAGAGCCTGAAATACCCAGCCTGCAAAAATCTCATGCTGTGGGTTGGGTGGAAAACAAGAGCAATAATTGAAGCAGAGAGACTGAATTTAGGAACAGAGCAGAACCAATTAATGTGTGGTCCTGGAGGGTGATTGTTCCTGCTCCTGTGCCTGAGAACGCTTGGGCTCATCCCGTATCACAGAGATGCACAGGGGGAGGGAGGTGAAGGATTAGCTTCTCCTTCTGTTCAGAATACAGTCTAGACCAACCCTAGCCAGACCAGAAAGACAACATGGCATGGAAATCAAAACACAGGCTCCTATTTCGCTAATGGTACACAGGATACAGTGGGGCCAGTGTGAGGTTTTTTGCTTGTGGTCGAGAATTTAACTTTCTTTTTTTCTGAATGCGCTCTAACGTAAGACACTTTGGGGGTGAGGGTTTCAAATGAAACAGGATTCTGTGCATGCAGAAGTTGCTTGTTTGCAAATACAGTGATGTGAATTTAAACCCCTTGTGGTTTACCATGGAAAATACAGGCATGGTGTTTTTCACCTGAACTTTGCTACACACAGACTGAAGGCAGAGGAGACCCGTGTAGCTCGAGCAGTGAAGAATTTCAGATACGAAACTAAAATTAAGTTCCTCAGCGTGCGCACAGACAAATACAGATAAACACACACACACACACTGGTGTAGGGTGATTTCCTCGTACCATTTTTGTTTGCAGAGCGGTTAGGTTGGTAGTGAGCAGCGACCTGTGGCCACCTCGGAGCAGTGGGTGAGCGGAGCTCCGACCTCCCCCAGCTGTGGAGGGAGGGTTTTGCACGGCAGGAGCTCACTGCGGTGGTGGGAAGGAGTCGACACTCACGGAGATTACCTTAGCCATATTCTGTACAAACCTGAACAGACACTCAGCCTCTATGCATCTTCGTAAGGAAGTTCAAGCCTTTGTAAGTCTTTAATTCATAAGTGCTTTCCCAGAAATAAGGCATAAAAATCTTCCTTGCTTTTGCGCGTAGAAGACCTATAGACTTCAGCATCCCACGTGGATGACAGTATCTTCCCAGCTTGGAGGTGGCAGGGAAAAGGCAGGGTATGGCCCTTCTGCAGGAGCTAAGAGAGCTGGGAGGAGTGACTCGTGCACAGGACTCATCTAGGCTGCCTCTGCTCTGCTTCCAAACACGCTGAGAATCAAGATTCGGGGAGTAAAGCCCAAAAATACGAGGAGGGTGAGGAGTCCTTTTGTGTCTTGTCCCTTAGCCGCACAATTCCAGCTGCTGCCTGTCTTCCAGTGACTTGTGCCTGTGAAAGGAAGGGCAGGATGCGAGTCTCAGTGGTGGTGTTATTTGTTACTCAAAAAGTCAGGGGGAAAAGTATGGTTGACCAGATTTACAATGCATCATCTGAAATGGAAAGTTTCCACTTTGGGAGTGGGAAAAAAAAGAATCTCCCAGTATAGACTCTATGCAAAGGATGCTTGGATGTATTTATCATTATGCATTAATGGGGTGGGTGAGACAATTGCCTTCCACATTCATAATTGCTTTTACTTTTGATTCCTTCTGCAGTCTTGAAGGTTTACAGTCTGTAACACAACGTGTGTGGGTTTCACAGGTCAGTCAACCTGCCCTGGAGGAAACAGATTTCATGTGTAGTTTCTCATTCTCATTTACTCCTTGTATACTTCATTGGCGCAAAGACCCACAATGAGTTGAATACAGAACATCAGCCACAATTGGGAGAAGCAAGACATGATCATTTTTCCCATGGCAACAATTTTGGGAGGATTTGGCTTGAATGTACAGTTTAGCAAAAAAAAATGAAATCTGGTTTTGAGTTAGGATAAGGTATGTGTTAGGGTTAAGCTTTGGGCTGGTAGAGACCTATGAACTAAATGAGCACAAGCTACAGCTGGAAGTGAGCCTGGGGACCAGGACAGAGCGCTGACCTGCATGGGGCTTAGGGCTGCTAGGAGACACTGGATAGGAGGGGAAAATTTTAGGATTAAGATTTGGCTGAGAAAAGCCATGGGACAGTGTAGCTGCTTCTGAATTACCATGATGCACTATTTAGTTGTTGTTTTCCCTACTACCTTGAGCCTTGGTCATCAGTGCCTTGCTGGCCGTGGTTGGAAGTGTGGCCCAGGGGCACTCAGCATTTCTCAGATTGCTTTAGTGACCTCCTCTGTAGTGCAATCTCAGTGGTTTCTCCTGGTTCAAGCCCTAATCCTACACCCAATGTCAGCCCAGCCCTAGGAACGTCTCCCAGTTCCCAAACTAAATATAATGGCTCCAGACGTGGCGGCACATTCAGAGTCCACCATATAATCTGCTGGACTCAAACTCTAACCCTGACCTCAACCTCAGCCCTTTCACTGCTCCAGTGACTGCTGGTGACCCCAGATTTCAAAGGACTCACAGATTCACTCAACACGAGCTTTCGATTTTGCTGCTGTCTCCCCCAAACCCCCTTATTATCCTAGCCCATCAGTTTCTTCTGACAAAACTGTAATTCTGGACCTTCCCAAACTCATGCAGCCATCACCAGTCCCAGAAGAAAATGGTCTCAAAGCACTCTGTGTCCTCTCCCCTGACTTTGCTCATCCGCCTCCACTGAACATTCTCATGACCTGACTTCATCTGTTCGTCCTGGCCTGGATTATAATACTAATGCCATCAGTGCCTCAATGCCATCGCTTTCCCCTTGTCAAATGCTAACCCTAACCAAAACTCTCACCTGAGCCATAAAGATGCAAGCTATACTCAACCTGCCTTAAAACGGGATCCAGGTGGAGCTGCTAGAATGCTTTTTTTTGGTAGAAACTACACTAAGATCTAGAGTCCCATGAGATGGGGCTGGGGTTGAGTCTGGGATTAATATCATTCTCCAAATTAAGTTTAGGGTTTACTTTAGGCTCATGTTTCACAGGAGCCATGAGCTGGAAAAAAATGGGAGAGTGCTGACGGTGCGGCGTGCCTCTGGTCACCGGTGCGGCTTTCCCAAGCGAGTGGGTCGGGAAGCGTCCTGTCCCAGATTTCCCTGTCTGCTGTCACATGGATAAAATAAAAATTGGTACTGTAGGTGCACAGTCTGACAAAAGTCTTCCTCAGAAAAAACAGGCTTCAAGGAAGAGTACCTGATGTCGTCACTGTGAGATGACTGTGTTAGAACAGTTTCCTTAATTAACCTCCCGTAAATAAGGTGCTTTGATGGCCTGCAGCTCAGCAGTGGCACAGGGATCTATTTCTGAGGAGATTCTTCTGAATTCCAGAAGAGGTAAAGATGCCTTGACTGAGAAGGTACTGTATCCAATAATAGCTCTAAAGTTTGCAACTAAGTCTTTGATCTCTTCTCTTTCATGACTCCACATCGCTTTTGAAAGATAGCTGAAACTTCAACCCCCACAGGAAAATTCAGCTTTTTTTTTTTTTTTTTTCTTATCCTGCTTATAACAAATGCAGGCAGGTGGCAGATCCTGATGGTGCAATAAGTGCGATGGAATGACCTTCCCTTCCTTGCAGCTAGGTGACAAATGCTCAAGAAATAGGAATAGAATAGAATAGAATAGAATAGAATAGAATAGAATAGAATAGAATATTTCAGTTGGAAGGAGCATGACAGCTACTCCTGTTTTACATATAAAAAGAAGGTTCGGGATTTATGTAATCAACAGTTCAAAAACTATCAGAAGGAGAGAAGCTCCAGGCTGTTTGCATGCTTGCTCGCAACTGAATGCAGAAAAACTTGAGGCCAAAGTCCACCCCAAACTGCATGCCCCGTGTTGCAGACCACCTCCTCAAAGCTGCCTGAGGATACACTACTCCATTTCCAAACCTGCGTTGAGTGGCAGTCACCCGGCGGCGCGGGGGAGGCCGGCCATCTGCACACCTCTCCTGGGAGGCACGCACATCTGTGAGCGCATCCTTTCTGATTTGATGCCTCCCATATGAAAGGAGGAGGCTCCTATTCAAACCCGTCCCCACCGTGCCCGTGGCCACGGGAGAGTAAAGCCGCGCACCCAGAAGTTGGTTCAGAGAAGCAGTCACAGGTTTTTCCATTGATTTCCATTCAGACTTCCAAAGGTACTTTTTCTTTTCTCTGTGTTTTATAAAGTGCTGCATACACCTACTTTCAGCTATAAATAAGAAATAATCATGTGCATTTAACACTTATTAAAATTCTTTTTAAATTTGTATGCAAACGAGGAGCAGCCACAGGCTCCTGGCAGGTTGCCTATAAAGCCCTTTGTTCTGCAAAGATTGTACACCACTGATGAGGCAGATAAATTTGTCTTCAGTGCCATAGTCTTGTCTTTGCTCTGAATCTTTTTTATAACTACTGGAAGGTGTAGGTTGAGAAATGCTGGTTTGATTAGCTGGGCTTGTGGTTGGTCCCTTTTCATGCCAAAATCATTTAAGTGTTCCAGACATGGCATACACCCATGGAATCTACAAATATATCTCTCCCCAGTGCGTCATAATTCCTGGGGTAGTAAGTGATGAATCATCAGGATCTAATGTGAAGATAAGCTAATTAGCATTAATCAGAGCTCCTGCCCGAGGTGGGAAAATGCTAGCTGAGCAGTCTGTTGGCTGCCATCTGAGTTATTTAATTATTTTATTTTCATTTCTTTCGATTTTACAAATCGGGCTCTTCAAAGCTCCCAAGCTCATAGACTGGTAGTCTTCAGTGCCATGCAAAATTTAACAACCCTTTTGTGTCCCTCAGTCTCCATCCTGCCCTGATCTCGCCCACCATCTCACTTCTTGCATCGCCTGGAAGTCCACAGACCATGGCTGGGTCACGCTGTGGTGTGGGATGGCTGCTGGACTTAGAAGTTTCTCCCTACAAGAAATCTGCCTGCAGCCCCCTCCCATTAAAATCATTTAGTGACTATCTCCAGAGTTTAAATTACTCTTAATTTATCACAATATCACGGAAGAGAGAGGTCCCATCACGTGTAGCAAGTGATGAGAAGTATTTCCCTTATGTAGAGTAGCTGTGGTATCAGGCTATGTTCCCTTCTTTCTACTCTGGGGACTAACTTTGTGTAGAAATCTTTTAAATTATATTACAGTGTTTTTCTTCTAGTAATGTGCCTTCTAGCAAAAAATCCCAAGCAACAGGGATGACTGTAAATACTTCCTTACGTGTCCTGCCTGGGTGCCAGCTGTCTTACCCTGGTCAGGGCAGGGCTGTTGCAATCAGCATTCAAGTCTGTGGTGCCGAAGCATGAGGAATTCGGTCTCAGCAAAAAGACGCCATCAAACACCACCCTCCGTGACTGCTGGCCTATTTGAAGGATTGCTTATGACAAATTCCTTTACGTATTGGCATCTGCAGCGTGCCTTTAAATTTTGAAATGCATTGGCTTTGGTGGTGTGTCTCCTCCTCCGCATTCCCTGCTCACCTCGGGTTTGGTCGCAGAAATCCTGGTGCGAAGGGAACCAGGATTCGGGCTCAGCCATTAGCATAAAGATAATTAGCTTCCAGCGAGACCCAAACGAGGACATTTTTTTTAAAGATGCTTGGGCACCCGATGCGCAGCGTGGCACCGCAGGGAAGCTGTCACCGTCCCGCTGCCCCGGCGGCACACGTACCATCCAGGTCCGCCCGGCACGGCACAGCCTTGCCTCGTCGGGAACAGCTCCTGGGCTCCTGGGGTGCTCCGGCACGTTGGGAAGCAATACCCAGCACAGCGGCGGGGAGGTTGCTGCAGCCTCACTGGGAGATAGGGGATGCACGTTAGCAGACCCCCGGAGCAAGAAAAAGGAAAATGTTTTCTAGTCTGTGGGCTCAGGAGTCCTACAAAACTCAAGTCCGTGTGGTCCTTTGCCGTTGTGTCCAACGTGCGTCTTTGCCACCCAAGGACAGAGCTGAGGTTATCTTTCCTTGAAACTGCTGGAGATCTGCCACTGGAAGTGCCTTTCTTTGCTCTGGATTTTGCCGTGATCCTGTAACTTATAATTACACTGACTCTTGCATTACGGTGAAACCCGCCCCTTCCTTTTTTAAGCGTGGCACATGGGCTTTTTAGAGAAACCACCGAGAAGTTTCAGAGCGGCGCTGTGCTCCGTGGACTGCTGGGGTGGGTCAGTGAGTTTTACCTCTTGAGCTTGTTCTGGTGTAGCATAATTATTCCTTTTCATATAAATACTGTTCCATAGCTCTGCACTGAGCTGGGGAAAAAAAAAAAAAAAGCCAAAGAAACAAAACCGAAAATGCAGGAGCACATAGCTGCTTCTTTTACTATGGTAAATAAAAATACCTGGGCCAGCTGAGAAGGTTTGTAACCACCAGCAGATGTCATTGCAGCCAGCGCAGCTTAGGGCACGTTGGGTGAGAACAGAGGCACTGCAGGTATTCAGATAATACCCAATGGAAAATGAAAATAAAAAAATAAATCGTAATCTCTGATTGCCAGGTAGCTCGTTCTTAGATCACTGGTAGCTAGTTTATAGTAGATAGACTAGATACGAGGAATTAAATTCCGTGCTACAATTTGTTTTCTGCTGAATAATTATGATTTATTAGTCCCAAGCACAAATTATAGTAATTTAAAATATTAATACTTTTTTTAAAAAGGAACACGCAAATGGATTGTGTTTTATGGGGATAGTTAGGTCCTCATAACCTAACAAGCCGGAGGATTAACGAGGGCTGGCGGGGTGCTTCCCCTCCGCTTCTCAGTAACTTTGGGCGTAGTGCTCGGGGACTGACGGGGTGAGCGTGCCGGTGCCCAGCAGCCCGTTTGGGGATGCAGGGCACCTTTTCCTTCCTCCCCACCGGGAGCTCGTGGGATGTTCCCGGATCGTGCTCTGTGCCCGACGCTCCGGTGTTCCCTGCCACGCTGGCCCCTCCGAGGCGAGCGGGGGTCTCGGGACCAGCAGCACACCGAGCCATGGGCTGCGCCGGGAGCCGGGGTGTTGATAAGAGGAGCGACTCGGTGCCGGTACGTGTTATCTTGGCTTCCCTCCTTTGTTTTCTCCTTGGGTCTCCAGGACCTGGTCATTTCTGGACATCCCTGTGTTACAGCTGTGTCGATGTCGGTGAAGCCTCAGCAGTCGTTTGGTCTCACCGTGGCCAAATCCCCCCTCTAGCTGCACCATCCCCGGAGCCTGGCCAAATCTGTGGGCTGTGCCCAGCTCCTTCACCCAAAAACTGCCTGGGTGACAACGTGCCATCCTTTCACGTGCCGTGCTGCTGGGTGGGCGTGCTGCTGGAAACGGGACATCGAGACCTTGTCTTTGTGTCACCTCCCGGTACGGGGTCGGGGTTAGCGTTGTACTGGAGTCGTGCTGCTGGGGGGTCACCGTGCCTTGTCCGTAAGCGCCAGGTGATTTATTGCCATTTTCTCACCGGTTCAGAATAATTTCATGCTTCCTTGGTGCAGGCACCCTACAGGTAAACTGTGTGCAGCAGCTCTGGGATGGCTAAGGGGGGCGGATCGCGGTTGCACCGGCTGCACGTTTTGTGTTAGCAGGGAAAACGCGGTCCCCGGCACGCAGTCGGACTGCGAGATGGCAGACCTGCGGAAACGAGCCCACCAAACAGCTCGGCTGAGCATCTCCGTGCCGGCGTCGTGTCTTTTGCGGCGCGTGGATCGGAGGGTGTAAGACCTCTGCACAAAACCGCTGCCTGCAACCTGGAAACGTGCTGCAGCTCCTCCTGGACGGAGGACAGCGTGCGCAGGAGAGCCTTGATGTGTTCGTGCACGTGTTTGCCTCGACGTGTGTGTATGTGCACGTATTTATGCTCTTTCTAACCCATTTCTAATCCTCATAAATTCTTATGCTAATGGCTATAGAGTGCCAGGTGATACTCCTCTTGAAACCAGTGGCAAAATTTGCTGTCATAAAGACAAAATAAGGAAAAATGCTCATTAGCCTCTGTTCCTCAGTAATTTCTCCACTCCTCTTCTCTCTCTGGGGTTGGCAGACAGACGGACAGACAAACGGCACCAAGCTGAATGTAAGAGCTTGGTTGATAACTGGTAGTTATTATTACACTACTGCATAAAATGTATAGAAATATTTTATATAAAATCTCCTGTTATAAGCAATATTTACTGTTTGCGTGGTGAAGATCACAACCAGAAGTGAGCTCGATCTTGTTCAGATGCAGGAGATAACAGGTCTCTGCCCTTAAAAAACCACTTTACAGTTAAGAAATGCAATTGCTGTTAAACTCTTGGTCTGAATATAGCCCCGTACGAATATGAAACAGTCGCGCCAAGACAGATAGATGTGAAGATAAGAGAGATCGACTAAAGGCAACATTTTACGGGCCGTGTCACCGGTCTCCCCGTAACACAACAAACAAGTATTTGTCTTGTGGGAAGCTCGGGGTGACTAGTGAGGCTCTTGCAGGAACCCGGAGATAACCGGTGATGTAGCACTGTCACCTTTGCTCAGCGCACAGCCCCTCCGAAACCCAGCGCCTTTCATGTGGTGGGGCTGGGAACCGGGATCAGGGCGTTTTTGCTGCGGAGCCGGAGCTGGGAACGTTGCAGGGAGCACCTGCAGCTGCAGAGCCGGCGCGGGCAGGTGCCTCCTCGTACTGAGGAGCGTGGCCGGGAAATGAAGCGGGTTTCTGAAATGAGTAAATCCGAGTCGAAGCAGAGGTGCTAAACATTGCAGAGCTCAACAGACTAAAATTTCCTGCTGTTGTTAAACTCGCAGTTTGAGAGTGATTTTCTTCTCTACACGCGATGCTCCTACCGCGCGCGGCGTTGCAGAATCGGCGTGCCTGACAAGCTGAAAGCACCTGGTGTTGTTTGTGCACATCTACAAAAACAAAATGCAGCAGATAAAACACCTGAAATCTCCCAGGCTGGTGAGGTATAGCGTTTCCCACTTTCACAGTCTCTCAAAACCCGAATGAACGCCTGCCAGCACTGGAGATAACGGCATGTCTTTGGCCTTAGGTGAGATAAATCAGTGGAAAAACTTTCATTGACTTTGGCATGGATTGAGTTAGGGAAGGAGCCTGCACACCTAAAAATCTTATTCTGTATCTAATAGTTGTTAGACTTCTGCTAAAAGCGGTTTGGAGATGCGGTGTGGCGTGTCCTTGCAGGGGCCGGTGCAGGAGATGCGGGTGCAGGCTGGGGAGCAGCAACCTGAGCATACGGGCATGTTATTCTGCCCTTGGGAGGGTCACCCCCAAACACTTCAACGGGGGACTTAGGGACTCGCCTGTTCTCAGACAGAGTTTCCTTCTAAATCCCATCGACTGGGTCTTGGCTGCGTTTGGGGATTTATTTCTTTAGAAAGTCCTAGGCTGCTTTATGTCTTGCAATAGCGGAGAGCGCCAGCCAAAAAATTAAAGGGAAGATATTATATTAAGCATGTGTTTTAAGAAGAAATTGCTTTCTCCATGTAGCACCTCAGATAAAACCAAGAGAGGTGTAAAAAAGCGTAATCCTTTATAATCTATATGGTTTTTACCTTTTGCATTCTAAGGAGCTTAGATGATGGACATAAGATAGATGGGTTTAATTTTTAATTGCAAATTTTGCAGGGAAAAATGTAAATCCTAACCCAATGGAAATAGTGTTTTAACTGGATTTTTCAGCAAATGTACAATCCGCTGGTTATGAAGAGCACTTTTACTTTAAAAAATGAAATACTAGTATAGGATTTGATTGTGTAGTAATGTTCTGAAGCGGGGATGTTTTTACCTGTGGATCATTGTCCTGATAGCAAGAGAAGTTTTTCATTCCTGGACTTTCAGAAGGCAGATGTGGGACACTCGGACTTCCAGCTCAGGCCCTAAATAATACCTAAGCTAAAAAATTGCTCTGTAGGCATGTGGAGGTTGTATGCATACAGGTGTGGTAGATATATTTTTTTTCTTAGTATAATTGATGTTCTGTGTAACCTCAGTTTCATCATTCAGCAAATAGAGCTGTCAATTACTGTAACAGATCAGAGGGCATTGCAAATAAGTTAAAAAAAAGAGTCTGTGTTACAAAATGACCTACAGTTAAATAGCTGATCCCTGGTAGTGGGTTAAATTAGTTAATTATCTGGTTAGGAAAAAATCTGTGCCAGAAGCTTGATACACTGATGGTACCCTGGATTATCATCTGTTCTTCCTTGCTGAATTCTTTTTCTTCTTCTTTTCATCTAAATGGGTGTAAAAGCTGGGGCAGTTGTAGTGAATCAGTTTGTATTTCATGGCAACAGCAGGCACAGAATAGGACCCAAATCAGCGAGTTCAGCAAACGCCTCCATGGAAACCCCAAGGTTTTTCTCATGTCAAAGAGGGCTGAAGCCCCCCACGCTCCCCCAAGGTGACCCCCCAGGAGGAGCTAAGAAACCACCCTCCACTTCCCAGCAAATCCCCCAAAATGAGCTGCCTAAAGGAAAACAGTCACCTGCCTTGGGACACTTCTGGTGTCACCAGCATCCCGCGCGGCGGAATGGCTGGGGTCTCACGGTGCGGGCAGGTCCAGCGTGGGCAGAGGCAGACCTTGAGAGACCTGCGCACCAGCGATGTACGGGGATGCGCTGGGACGCAGCTGCCCGCTTGCGCTTCAGCAGCCCTCATCCCTGCCTGGCGTGGGACCGGCTGTATACACACCCTTCTGTTTGCTCAGTTCTGCTTTGTTTAACATTTCTGGAAAACCTTTTTCATGGAGTCCCGTGTCGTGGTTGACCGCGGGGCAGGGTGAGCTCCCAGGGCGAGCTGTTTTGGAAAACAAGTCTGACCTCAGCCAGGAAAGTTGGTATTTTAACATTTTTCCCCTTCACCACCTGCATGAAATGGTGATATCTCAAATTTGTGGTGATGGGAACAGGCACGCGCCTGCAGCCACTGCGCTCGGGCTGCTCTCCCCAGTCGGGGTCGGGCCACCCGTGGTCGGGACCCTCTTTGTGGTCAGCCAGCATGGTTCATGAACAGCAGCACGGTCCAGTAGAAGATTGCTATTGCAATCTGATCGGAGCATGAAAATAAAAAGAAAGATTCAGGATGAGCGTGGCTTGTATCTGGGTCCTCTGCCTCCTGGGAAGGCGAGTGCATCGACCAGGAGGTGGCTTAAAACTCTGTCCTGGACCTAAGCTTCTCCCAACAAAACTTGGGTGAAGATGCACCCTGCAAAGAGTTGTGGTTTCCATGGCTTGGGTTTTCTCACAAAAATAATGTTGCTTAAAATTCCTGACCCCGTGCAGTCCTGGAACAGGTGGCGAGCTCCCATAGTAAGAACTAGATCATTAAAACAGTACTAAGATTTCAGCCCTTGCAGGCTTGCGCCCATTGCTTCTTGTATTCAGATGAACCCCAAACTCAAAGCAAAACCAGGTTGAAAGAGCAAAGTTTCATCAATTATATTTCTCATCAAAACCATATGAAATTGTGACTTTCTCATTTTTTTGACATGAAGCCTTTGATCAGTCCTGCCTTGTGAACTTTTTGATCAGCCTGGGTTAAAATGAAATCTAAGACCAGGCACATTTTGTGTGGTCTCTGGTTTCGAAGTGAAAATTTTTCATGTCTGTACTAACCATGTTATTCCCAGGCTGTTATTCACAGTCACTTTCATAAAGCTGTAGCCAAAAACTTACTGGAGCTCTTGGAAGAAATATGCTGAGAAGGCAACCTAGCTGTAGCAGGATTCATTTATTATTTATTACTTAGCATAAAGCATAAAGTTTGCTGTGTTTCATTACTAGTCCAAGGCACCTCCTTGCACTGTATTTAGCTGTATTTAGAAAATGAGACTTGCAGACAGGGTCTGAAGTTTAGAAACCAGCTCTCTCAAAACTGCTTTCCATGCTGAGACCCAAAGATGAAAATAATCTCATGACCATCCACTCCCGTAGTAAAATCTTATGCAATTATATCTATGAATCTCAATACCTGAAAAACAGGATCTGATGACACATGACAAGAGCCAAGTTAAAATATGTATGACTTAATACCAGCAGAGTAGGTAATCTTTATCATCATGAGTGTAGAAGATGAAATCGAGGCATGGGGTGGGGATGGCACAGCGCTAGAGTTACCTCATTTATTCCCATCCCTTACCTTGAGTCCTATTCTAAAAACGAGCCCAGTAAGTATTGCTAAATAGACTATTTAGACAATACTGAAAAAGACCCATGGTAAAAGATCTGAAAAGATGCCTGTATGGAGTCAGGGATTGCTGTGGTACTTGGTGCATCCCTTCTCTCTTGGTTTGCTATCTCATTACCTAGTTTGTCGTGGGGAATTAGGAAATTTAGGCAGCAGAGCTGAGCGTTCCCCTTCAGTCTGAATCCAGCTCACGTGCCGGGATCAGCCCACTCGTCCTAAACCCGGCGGCTCTCGGCCGGGAGGCTCGGGGAGACTTTGCCCCGTGCCACTGATGGCCATGGCCATGGCAGCTCCTCGCTGCTGTATGCAGGGATTAGCTGGCAAGCCTTTAAACTGCTCCTTGTTTTACATCTCATTGGAGGTAACATTTAAGGAACTTCTAGAAGTCAAGTGGCAGGACGAGATTAATTAGGATTCCTTTCTAATCCTAATTACAATGATATTTGCTTCCCACGATAGGAGACATTCATTATCATATGTATAAGTTTGTTTCTTTAGTCTGTCTGCTTCCCTCCCCCCAACAAAAAAAAAGGTTAAATAATATTTAATACATTTTTACAGTCATTAAAAAAAATCAACTCTTTTTAATCTGGTAAAAACATCAGATGGGCAGAGGAGAAAACCATTCAATTCCCTATTAATTTCCCTTGCTCTCTAATTATATGCAAATCCACCAAGCCCAGGTTTTAATTCAGCCATTCGCATTAAGAGATCAGAGAAAGATTCAAAATGGGAAAGCGGAGTTTGACGTATCATTGGGGGCTCGTACGAATTCGACTGGAAGATAAATTCCACATTTTAATTAAAATGTTTATTCCGCTCTGCACAATAACGCTTGCTTGCTTTCAGAGGAAAAAAGGGGTATTAAGCATTAAAGGAACTAATTCCTCCTATCAAGAAAATTAGGATTTCTCCCAGGCAGACACAGGGTATCATCCAGGATTAGTGGCTGTAGCATTCTTTGTAAACATGTCACCCTTGAAAGTGAGCAACAAGGAAAGCTGCTATCGCCTTACAGCTGCAGGGTGTCAATAAAGCATCCCTTCGGCTCCAGAGGGGATTATCTTCCCTCCGCATCCTCCAGAGAGCCGTTTATCATGGAAACTGGGAAATAAAGTGTGAGCGCAGATTAGGATAATGCGGGGGCAGCTCCGGGCTGGGCAGCGGGCAGCCTCTCCCCTCTCCTGCCCGGGGGGTCACCGATGGGTTTTGGGGATCCCAGTGGGGAGGGATGCCCCTCGCTGCAGCCCTCGCCCCTTGGGCTTCACAGCTGGTTGGCAAAATTAATCCTAGGGTGGGAGTGACATCCCGAGCCGCAGCTGGCCATCCCCATACTGTCCCGGCAGCGCTCCTGCCCGGCAGCGATGCTGTGGAAAGGTCTGGGAGAGACCCTGGAGAAGACTCGGAGCAGCCGCAGTTCATTCATTCGTGGCCATCCCTGTTGGAAATGCGCTTGACATCCGTATAAATATCAAAGGATTTCACCCTAGCAGGGAAATGCGTACCCAAGAATGATGATAACTCTTACAAATTATCATCCCCGGTTGTTTTGTCTTATCTGTTAATTAGCCAGTGGCATGTGCTTGGGCATGGCCGCCTCCGACATGTTAAAAGATCTTCTCTTGGTGTCGTCTGATGCTGTGCGGGTGCGTGGCCTCAGCGGTCGTATGCGACGGGAGAAAGCTTTCTCTGAACAAGTCAGCAGCATTATGATATCATTATTATTGTTATTATTATTACTGTTACTACTATTATTTTTTCACAGCGCAGTCACCAAGTCGGGGATTTACTTTCAGACGAGGTGAGACACTTTTGATTTGCTGTCTTTTTTTTTCAATCAGTGACGTTCTCGCATGGTGAGATCCCCCCTGAAGATGAGCTTTGTGACTAGCAGGTTGAAAAGAGTAGGGTAGGGTAAGGTAGGGTAGAGTAGAGTAGAGTAGAGTAGAATAGCATGGCATAGCAAAGCATAGAATAGAATAGAATAGAATAGAATAGAATAGAATAGAATAAGATAGAATAGAATAAGATAGAATAGAATAAACCAGGAAATATGCTGCCTGCCAGGAGGGTCTGGCAGCCGTCCCATCCCAAGCCTAAAGACAGGGACAAAACTCATGCGACGGGTCTCCTGTCCAGGTCCTGGGGTGACAGCGGTGACACCAGCAGGACGGCGTCACCCACGGTGGCCGTGCACCCCGGCACCACTGCGTTGCGAAGGGGCAGGTTTCACCCCCTCTGATGTTCGGAGAATCGAAACGCCTTAAATCACATCAGAGTTTTTTTGTGTTGTGTGTTTTGTTAACTCCCCTGCGCTCTTTGAAGTACATGGGCTGGTTTTGTTTTTGTTTTAAATGGAATGAAAAAGCCCAACCGAGAAGCCAGGAGCCCTCTCCTGATGCCCAGGGGACGTGTAAGCAAACATTTGCCTCCAGAAAACTGTGCGGCACTGACACCTGGAGGGTTCTTGTTGGCCTGATTCACTGGCAGATGCACCCAGAAATCTCACGGGATTTTCCATCTGCTGCTGCTGCAGCACGTCCCGGGCAGGGAGGGATGTGACAACCCGGCGTCAAAGCCACCTCAGTTCAGATCCAGGACCCAGCTAGGGCTGGGCTTTGCAAATTGTTTCTCAAAACAGGTGAAAATCCCCCAAGCCGCTGGTGTCTGAGACCGTGACGCAGCTATCACAGGGCAAACCCTCTGCGTTTCACCAAGCCTTTGCACCCAGAGATTCGGCCGGTCCTGTGCTGCCTGTGAGCCGGGCACACAGAGGGTGATGTCTTTGGTCCTTTTAGAAACAGCGTCTTGAGCCTTACCGAAGGGCATGCTTCGGCTGTGTGTCGTGCTCTTATTTTGCTTTCTTCCCTTGCCCTTTTGGACATTTTCCTGATTAATTCTGGGTATCAGTCCGACCGCTCGCCTTTGAGAAGCGGAGCAAAATAAAGGAGGTCAGATATTATCAGCCTCCGCGGGTCAAGTAAGTGACTTCTCATTTGAAGCCTCAAGTGTTACCGGTAACTCCAGGGTTTGCAGCTTTTGATTCAAATTCGCAGAACCATGTAGCATGAAGGAGACAGAGATTTGGGGGTTTTTTTCTCCATAGCCCAGAATACGAGAGAGGCAATAACCAGGGATGGATGTTGCAGAACAGGGGAGATAGCTGGGGGTGTGATGCAGCCCCGCCGTTATATTGCCCTGGCACTTGGGAGAAAATAGCTGGGGTTTGGCGTTGGAGTACAGCCCCTGGGTTATATTGCCCCGGCATTTGTTTCCACGAAGCCAAATGTCGCTGTTGCCCTTTGTGGCAGCCGGCACATGGGGACCGGGGGGTGTTTCTGTCCCCTCCTGAGCAGATGCAGCACTGTGAAGCTGCTTTTAATATGATGGCAGCAGCATTTCCCGAGCAAGGCAAGTGCTGAGCAAGGGGACTTTCTGCACAGTTGAGGAGGCTTCTGGAGTGAGGTGGCTCTTCTGCTGAATGTGATTGTAAACATGGGGTGGTGATGCCAAAAGTTCCTTTTTCAGGGGATTTCTCCTCTCTGGTATGGGGTGTACTTGCCTCCACGCTTGCCCCCTGTCACATAAGAGAGCAGCCTCTGGGAGGGACTTTTGTTCTTTATTTTTCCATGCCTTTTTTTTTTTTTTAATGAAGAACCACCTACATCTTTCTCTTAGAAGATAAATACTTGAGAAGTGAAACGGCTCTTCCTGTGCCCGTAAACGGTGAAAAGCTCAGCTATTTCCCCTGCAGAGTTTAACTTAAAAATAATAACCATCATTGCTTAAAAACAGAAACCAGCAGCAGCACAGAAGGTCACTGAGAACTTTTAAAAGGTTTTGAAGTTCTTTCCCTGTATTTTTCCCCATCGTGTCTGGAGCTTGGCCACCTTTCTGAGTGCTGGGGCACGGAAGGTGTTAAATGCCGGGGAACTTGTCCCTTGGTACCCAAGCCGAGTCCCCTAAGCCCGCTGTGATGCACATCCGAGTCACAGGGGAGAGTCAGCATCACAGGAGCTGAGCTTTGCCGCTAAGGCGAGCGCATCCCCTTCGATGTGCAAAAAAGAGCAGGGCTGCGCAGGTGCCTTATTAGCGTTTTCGAAGCAGAGCTGGGTTTTAAAGAAGCTGAAAGAAATCAGAGGGAAAGGGAAGAGTTGAGGGAATAAATGCTTCATCAACCACAAAATGTAGAGTGCATGGCTAAAAACCTGAGTAAAGACAATATTTGGATAAAAACCTGAGCAAGGACAGTATTTGGATAAAAACCTGAGCAAGGACAGTATTTGGATAAAAACCTGAGCAAGGATAGTAGTTGCCTGCATGGGCGATGTATATCTTCAACCGATCAGCTCCTTGCTGCAATTCATATGCAGAATTAATGCAAGAACTAATAGCTGCATATTACTACTTTCCCTTTTGTTTGACTGCTGCCTGTAAGCACTTCTGTGCCAGCCAGAGATGGGGTGCACAGGGCAGTGGGGCTCTTCTGGTCATGGGGGACGTGGTCTTCTGGTCCCTGGAGGAACCTTTAGTGGTGCTGAGGGTAAGGGCCAGCTCCAGCCCTCCGTGCTGCAGCCGTGCTGGGTGGCCCAGGCCTGGGCAGGGGCCGGGGAGATGCTGCTGCTGCTGCTGCTGCTGCTAAAATTTGTCTTTGCTGGAGGGGTGCATGGCTGGGTGAGGGCAGTGCCTGAGCGTGGGTGGCTTTAACTTTCCCTGTTTCCTTTCTGCTGCGGCAGCGGGTTGGGGCAATGCGACTGCAGCAAAAGTGAGAAAAGAGAAAAAAAGCATGCTGAGACGAGAAATGAGTCGACGCTGCCTTCGCCTGCGGGCTGCCGAGGGCTCCAGCCCCGGCGCTTGCAGTCAGCGCCGAAAACGGTCTGCAGTGGGTATTTGGGGTGATCTTTTATCGCAGCATCTCCTGGTGCAACACCACAGGGAAACGAGGGGTGAAGGTGTCTGCTGACATGGTCCGGGGCCCCGAGCTGGGAGATTTTATCAGAACTCGGAGGTCCCCTGAAACTCTGCAGAGCTGGGTTTGAGTCACGGGCTCCAGGTCCCCGAGTGCCCCGAATGACAGCGTTGCTGTGCAGGCCCTCCGAGGAGCATATCCGATGCTGCGGGACATACCCAATAACATCCCTAATAATTTGCTAATTTGGATTGATTGTTGGATAAAGAGCAAAAGGCACAGTCCCGCCGGTAACGGGTACCTTCCCCAGGAGCGGTGCATGCTCAGTGCAGCCTGACCTTATACCTTTCTTTTTGTAGCACGATGACTAATTTTGCAGTGAAAAGGAATTAATTCCTCATTGAATCAGCAACAGCAAAACTTTGTAGGTTTTGTTTTTCATAGCTGGCGTATCGACTCATCTCGCCCTCTCTGAGAAGTGACGTCGAAGCAAACGTATTTGGGGCAACTTGGGGCCGGACTGCAGTCTCCAGCACGTGTGCCCTCACCCAGGGCTTTCAAAACCCCGGAGGCACCCGCGCAGGGCAGAGGAGCACCCAGACGTGCTCGGAGCTCACCCCATCCATCTGCCTGCTCTGCGCCGGTGCCGAAACCCCCCTCTGCCTCGACGGTGACGGCCACCGGCACGGCACAACCGCCAACCCGAGCTGCCGTCCCTCGGCCAGGCCCCTCGCCCCACGCCGGCCGCTGCCAGGCTAGCCCACGACTTTTTCGTTTCACTATTTTTGGGGCCGGCGATGTGGGAAAATTTGAAAGTGATGTGACTAATTTCGCCTCACCGCGGCTCGGCTCCCCGGCGAGGCTGGAAACCACAGCGCTCTCCCCGGCTGCCGGCTTGTGCGCCAGGGCACTTCGTGCAGCCGTGCCACGGGGGACGGATCCTGCACCCTCCGGGATGCTTCCAGCCTCCCCTCGCCCAGGAGCCTGCTGCCAGGGCCAGCACGGCCCCGGGGTGATGGGGGCACCTGGCTGCGGGCATCAGAAAGAGGTTTTGGGGTTTTCCTCTCCCTGCAAACTCCTCTGCATCCATGGAGAGAGGCTGCAGGGATGGATGGTGGCTCCCACGGTGCAGGGCTTTCCAGCAGGCTCGTCCCTGCTTTGCTTGCTTTTAGGCTGCCCACAGGGATTTTGGCTGTGATCAGCGGGATGCGTGTTCGGTGGCTGGAAGCTGAGGTTTGTGCAAGGGGCAGGCAGCACCTCGTTATCCTTCACAGGGAGCGCATCTCCCTTTGCAGGCACATCCCCAAAGGTGCTGGACCCCAGCCACACCGGTGCTGTGCACGGTCCTGACAGTCTGTCCCTTTTCCCTGGCCTGCAGGGTCCCCGTGTGCACGGGGTCCCTTTTGTGCATGGGATACCCTGTGTGGGGGGCACCCCATTTGTGCGTGGGATCCCCTGCGTTTATGGGACCCACAATGCCTGCAGCGTCCCATGTGTTTCAGGTCCTTTATGTGCATAAAGTTCCCTACGCCTGTGGGGTCCCCTATGCCTGTGAGATCCCCTATGTGTTTGGGGTCCCCATCGGCTGGGAGCCCCCCACTTCTCTCATGCTGACTCTGCAGAAGTTGTTCTCAGCTGGAGCCCAAATGCTACAGCTGCTTTCCCCCGATGAAGCCCCAGCTGGCTCATCTGCAAACGCAGAGTCTTTCATTTCAGAGTAGCTGTTAAAACATCTTGTAAAAAAAAAAACAAACATGCAGAAGTGGCATAGCAGGATTAAGATGTCTAGAAATCCTGTGGAAGAAACTTGAGTGGAGTTTTCCCCACTCAGAGTGGGGAGCCAGGTGATGCTGTGAATGATGCCCTGTTTTTGCAGGAAGGTGATACTGCACATTCAGAACCGGCTGATGGCGCGGTACATCTCCTGGGGGCTTCGGGCTGACTTTTATAAAGTGCGAGCAAATTCTTAAATTCGTTCTATTATTTCAAACATATGGGAAATCTGTAAAATATAAATTTCTTTCCTACAGAACAGCGTCATCTATGTGACTTTGCCTTAAAAAACAATCTATGAAAAAGCCAGCTTTTCACTTAGGTTGTTTTTGTTCAAAATCTGGGGAAAACATAAAAAGTCTTGAAATATAGTCATCAAAACTGAAAAGGAGTTATTCCTGGGAAGGCTGCTTTGTGCCTGTGTGCAACAGGGCAGATCAAGATCAGCCTTGTAAGATGAGCTCCTGTATTCGGTTGGCGTAACTTGAATTGTGGCAGACAGGTTTACTCTTCTCCTTTAATGTATTAAACAACTCGCCATGGTGCAGGTCGGGTACACAGCTCCGACCGCCCTGCGCGAGGACTGATCCTGGGTGCTTGGTGCAGCCATCATGAAATTTAACAAAACATTTTTCACTAAATTGGGCACCAAGTGTTGGAAGGGGCAGTAGAATTAAGCTACTTTATTTTAGTTATGAATTGCCTTCTACCAGAAAATTAATGAAAAAAATTCCCGTCCATAGAAGCAGCGGTGGAGCCCAGCACGGGTGGGACGCTGGGATCCCCAGCAGCCACCCAGGCAGCTTGGTGTGACCACTGCTGCTTTTAATAGCTGCTTTCAATTGTGGCAAAGAATAGTTTTCACAGGTTGCAAAACATTCACTTCTTTTATTTGTTTCTTTTCCTAAACTGATCCAAGCAGAAAAAATTCTTTACAATTTTTTCTAATGTTTTCACAGAGATAAAAACCCAAGAGTTTTGCCAGCCATGGAAATTTTTTGGTTTGATCATTTCACTCAAAGTTTGACTTTTGACCTTCCATGCTACATTTTGCTAAGATTAGCTTTAAAGTTTAAAAGAAAAATCCTTTGTCAAGCCAGCAAAGTAAAACTGCTCATTTTTAGCATGTCACGACTAAATAGATCAGTCTTTAAAAAATGAGTCAAAATACTTGCTAACACGAGGTGCTTTCCAGAAAATGTTTGATTACAATCTGTCACCGTTTTCTAATGAAAAACCCACATTTTGTTTAAAAAACCCTAATTTATAGTTCTGATCAACCAGCACCTTCCCAGCAGCTTGTATAATCCCGCGGCCGGAGCACGCTGCATTACCCCATTGTGTAATGTGGGATGGGAGCAAAGGCGAAGGATGCTGTTCCTGGTCAGGCACTTCGGAGCCAAATAACACTGCAGCTCTGATCACGAGGGTGATCCTCGTGTGAAAGACCTGCTGGGTCTGTGTGTGCTCAGCGAAAGGAGAGTTTTCTAGATAGCCTCGAGCTTCTATCGCAATCAGACACCCGTGCGTGAGCGGTGAGGTCTTCTAATTTTGCCTTGCCAACAATTAGTCTTTCTTAATAATTAATGTGACCGTGTTTTCTCTTTGCTCATCCAATTACCTCTAGTTATTAAAGTCACTTTTTGGCTTCAAAGCGGGAGCTTCTTCCCTCACAGTCAGGCTTTTTAATTATTTTCAGCGAGGTTGGTGGGGGCCGATTAATGCTGGTAGGGTGATGCACTGCAGCGTCGGTGCTCGCCCCAGCGCCGAGCGGCACCGGCTGCTGGCACGGGGCACACGGGCACCCGAGCAGGCACCGCTCGCCAGGGAGGTGGGCACTCAGGAGAGTTGCGATTTAGCAAATTTGAGAGGGAAAAAGGCCCTCCGGGCTTGCAAAACCCATTCTGCTGCTCCGTCCCCTCTGGAAATACCATTCTGGTGTTGCTGTAAATGCGCCTCTTCATTTCTGTAGCGAGGTCGTGGCTGCACAGCTCATTCCCCGACCTGCCCTCAAAGGGCTGTGCTGGCAGAGGTGAGGCAAAGCTGTCCTCAGAGCCCTTTCGTGTCCCCCCGCGGCTGCCGAAGGATGGGAGGTGACTCGGGGTGACTTGGGGTTGGGGTCATGATGCTGGGCATGAGCTGTGTTATTTTGGGTGGGTGGGTAGGCAGCAGCTCCGTCACCGCTGCTCTGAGCTGTATTGAAACACGGCTTTCGGGAGGAGACGCGATAAGATGCTTCACCAAACCGCAGCACATCCCCACGATGTCCCGACCAGCACCACCCCGCATCCTCCCAGGGGACCTGCTGAGAGGAGACCAAACCGACTGCCCTCGTGTTAAATCAGTCCGCTCGGCAGAAAACATTTACATCAGGTTAATTTTATGGCGTAAGACGTTGTCAGCTGATAAGTTCTGGCTTTGAAAAGCCTCCTCAAAGTTCATGCTCTGCAGCTGATTTGCAGGAACTAAATCTAGACCTTGCAAAAAAGAGGAATTGATACCATTTCTCTGGCATGTAGGTTTCTATAAACGAGGTATGATTTCACAGCGAAGACGCGTGCGGCAGCCACAGCGCATCTGGTGAAGACCAGGAGCTGCAGACACGGCCGTGGGCCGCGACCATTAGCAGCTGCCGTGTTTAAACTGGGGATCAACACTGAAGGGGTCTTCTCTGTTTCTCCAGATCTTTTTGCGATGTTTCCTTCTTCCTTTGGTTGGTTCAATCTGGGAGACAGGTTCCTGTACCAAAAACTCCCTAATGGAGGAAGCGGGAGGGGGATGAATAGCCTCTTGGAGAAATTTTTGTCTTACCTCCTTTCTGAGCACCCCTCCCCACCAGCTTTTTGTGACTTTAAAGAGTAGGAGAAAAGTTTTTGAGTGAAGGAAGTGCAAATGTTGAAGGGACACGGGGAAGGCCAGCTCCTCTTACTGGTGCAACATCTTGTTTCCCATCTGAACTGATGGAAAATCTGAGTAACTGAGCTGCAACCTATTGTACCACCAAGCTACCATGTTCTGCTTTGATGGGGAAGAAGGACAGACTCTGCCTTTGCTGTAACCACACGTGCTCTGTGCTTTTCACTGTTGAGGTATCCTGTGGATCAGCATCAGGACTGTTCAACTGCCTTTGTAGTGGTCTGTGTCTTCCGTCATTGCTTCAAAAGCTGTTAACAGTCGTCAGGCAGCGAGGCTGGCTGGTGGATGGTGCTGTGCTTTGGATCAGGCACGGTGCAAATGGGAAGGAGAGATCTGCCCCACGTTGAACAGCAGAAGTGCTTAAGTTGAGGTTTTTAAAACAGCTCAGCATCGAGTTCGTTCTGCTCCAGTGTCATGTTAAAATGTACGCGTAGAACTGCATATCCCTAATTTAGGCTTTCTGCCTCTTAAATAAACTAAACCATAGCTAATTTTAGAAATATCACTGAAAACCTATTCTTATCTCATTTCATGGGCAAGAACAGTAAAAGCTCAGAGCTCCAAACATGTGTTTAACTAAGCAGGAGCCAGCTCTGCTCTCAATGGGAAAACCACATAGCCCATGGCCCTGCTGCAGGACAGGAACACCTGTACCACACCAGTTTGTGCTGGGGAGGGGGGTTACATTCCCAGTATCCCACTGTATGCAGTAAATCTACACCTGGTAAGCATCGGGAATTAGGGTTTTCATTCATTCTTAAATGCAAACCTGCATGCCTCTTGGGTTTTATTTGCATGAGCAAACCTTTGTGGGAAAGGCAGATGTAAAGCAGCATCTCCATCGGTCTGTTTTCCTTTCCGCTCCATGGGTTTCCTCCTCGGAGCAGCGATGCAAAACACAGGACTTGCCCAGGGCTCTCGGGCTGCTGTGCAAGCAGCTCGGAGTGGCAGGGAGAGGTCCAGGACAGCTTCTCCAGAGCCATCGGCTCCGGCTGCACCACCTCCACCAAAGCTGACTGGCGTTCCGTGCTCGCTCTGCCTGAGCAAAATCATTACCAAAGTGAAAGGCACCAGTGAATCAAGTCCAGAGATCACAAATGACTTGTCAGAAGTCACGCAGCAAATCATCTGTAGGTGTCCTGGTGGGACACAAGAGGTCTGGCTAGCAGTACCTGGCTCCTAGCCCCTGGAGAGCTGTCTTCCCTGGTCTGTTCTCATTTTCTCCCCGTTTTGGGGTGCTGTCAGTCCTTTTTCTCTTTCTGGATTTATCTGGGACAAATCCTAACATTCCACCACCAAGGCAAAGTCATTTTGGGTTTAAAGGCAACCATGGGCGAAACCGGGCATGCAGGGAGCAGCTTGAGACGCTCGAGGCGAGGAGGCTGGCGGTAGACGGCAGCGTGTGCGTGTGTGTGTGTGTGTGTGTGTGTTTTCCTTACAGCTCTTTTGAACAGGTTCCCTTCTCTCTGCTCCAACACGCAGAAGTACTCCCAGTTGCGTTCACAAAAAAGCGCCTTTTACAAAGATGTTGGGCTCTGATGGCCTCGCCGTGCATAACCAGGAGTAGCTGCAAGAGGAGATTGGATTTTTCTTTTTTAAATTTTCCTGTGTTTGTTGCATCCCCAGTGCTGCCTCAGCTCCATCTGGTCCTTCTCCGAGTGCTGGCGCTGGGACCGAGGGGGATTTCAGCCCGAGGGCTCACTGGTGACCATGTCATGTTTTCAAAGGCATTGCCCTCAGCATGGCTCTCCCTGCTTGAGAGCCCCGGTTAGGAAAGCCCAAGCGTGGCTTTCGGAGCGAATGTGCAGGATGTGAAACTCCAGATTTAGACCCTGTGGTAGCACAAGGCAGAAAACAAGAGCAACCCATTGGGTAACATGCTTGTAGCATTCATCCTGGAATAAAAGATACTGGAAATGAATGAAAAAAGTTCTTCTGAATTTCGAAAACTTCATGTTGATTTGGGCTGTTTTCCACCTACCCATGCAATCGTCTCCAGCTGTTGTTGCTGCTTGGTTTTTGGATTTTTCTTGCAGATTGCTGTGGTGTTTAAGTAGGCAAGGGCATTTTCTGCCTTGCCCTTGAGAGGCACTGGGGACTTTTAGTAACTCCCAGCTTATCTTGCCATGACGGGACTGCAAAGGGCACCGGCCCTCGTTGCTCATGGAGCCCGACAACTTCTGAGCCCTCGCCCTCCTTGTGTCTTGCAGTCCAACAAAGTTCCCGTCGTGCAGCCATCCCACGGAGTCCACCCGCTCACCCCGCTCATCCCTTACAGCAACGACCATTTCAGCCACGGCTCCCACTCGCCCCACTTGCCCGCCGACATCAACCAGAAACAAGGTAATGGCACCGCTGGGGATCTGCACGGTGGGAGGGGGACAGTGCTGGAGACCACTGAGATCAGGGCTGTCACCTTCCTGGTCTCAAATCAATGGCAAAAGTCAAGAGCTTTGGTCAACTGGGCCATCGCTTAACAGTAGGAGTTTATTTAGCTTATTGGCAATGCTTTGTAATCCTGGTCAAGAGGAGTTTGATATCAAAAGTGCCAACCCTGCTGATCAAGTGTGCTCAATTCTCTGTGCAAGCTGTCCTGTAGCTTGAGACCAGACCAGAGCCTGCGAGATGATGCGTAAGAGTCAACCAGAAAATGGAAAGTAATCTTTCCTTTGACTCATACCCAGACTGTTGTCAGGTTGTCATTTTGAGAAAATAAATGCTTGAAACAGGAAATATTTTGACTAAATAGGATCGGTGTCTGATAGCTAACTGGATTGTTATATGTGTGTGTCCATAGCCACATGTTATGTGGTTGTCACACGGTTTGGCTCTTTGGGTTCCTGTGTGAGTCCAGGACACGTCAATTAGCTCGTGAGGCTACAGAGGAAAGTACAGTAGGTAGAGGTTAAACCCTGAACCGTAAAATTCAGGTATGTGCACAGGAATTCACCCCAGCCCATCATTCTTCATGGGTTACTGGCAAGCTGAGTATAAAATCAAACTTTTCTCAACGTTACGTTAGTGCAACAGAATCTTTCAACATCTTTTCAGATTACCCAGGCTTTTACACAAACCCGGTCTTGATTTCATGTGAAAGAAAGCAAATTCACAATTTTGTGTCAAACTACATTCAGGAAGGGATTCAGGGTCCATCACAGCCCAGAAACCAGTGCAAAAACAGAGGCACAAAACCAGCTGTTTGATTTGGGCAAAGGCCTCCACCCAAGTGTGATCCAAACTGTCCCAGAGACATTGGCTTCGCCGAGTTAACATCATTACTAAAATGATGGGATATTGAGGGTGCTCTTGGCTGCAGGATGTGCTGAATTATCCCTGGTCTCAACCCAGAGGCCACATTCTGGACTCATCAGGGATGCTGATGGGGAGGATTTAGGTCCGGTGTAAGAGACTCCCAGGCACATCCTGGTTTTCTTCCAGCCAGCACATGGCTTGTCAGCCATCAGAGCGTAATAAACTCAGCAGAAAAATATGAAGAGTTAACAAAATAAACCTATTAAAAGCTCAGCTAGTGGCAGATTTCCGAATCTCGAGAGGAAGCATGCAGATTTCTAAGTCTCCTGGGACGGCGACCCAACACACCTTCCTTCACGCTGCCTTTGCAGATCCTTTGCAGAGCACAAAAGCCCCTTGCCATGAGCTGCCTCCAGGGACTCGCTGTTAGCCTGGAAAGCCTTAAGCAATACAGGAGCAGCTCACCCAAGGGATGAGCTGGTTATATCCCTCCATGGAGGCTACGATTAGCCCTGGAGTAGTCCCTAAGCATTCATCTCTGCAGTGGGTCAGTAATTCTGGGAAGCTGTCCTCTGGCTGCACCCTCAGTGCAGGCACTTTCCAGTCTCCCCTTTCCCAATTAGCCTGTACATTTACATCGGAGGCAGGGGGAGTCTGTCCATCCCACAGACCCCTCGGGTCCTATTTATGGAGAGGTTCAGACCGTTGTCTTCAGCTGGGACATGCCTCAGTGGTTTCAGCTGTGATCAGCTTTGCATCCCCCATCCCTGTGCTGCTGGGGCAAGGGTTTCCTTCCCCGTTCGTTCTGGATGTGTCCCATCTCTATTTTCATCACTGAAACATCTCCCTTTATCACCTAGTGTAAGCACTTGAGAGTCACCGTCGCACTCATTCTCACAGCATCCCTTTAAAGTATTTCAGAGTAGCCCAAGGACACGCAGACAAGGAAGTACAAGCAGCATCTTCTGAGTCAGTGGCTGGTGCCCCAACCACTGGGCCAGCAAGAATAACTGGTGCTCTGGCTTACGCAACTCGTATTGTTGGAGGTCCCAATCTCAGGAAATCCTGGCAGCTGCCTAACGCAGATGCTGGTTTTGTTTGACCTTCAGCGGGCTGCTGCATCCCATTTGAGAACAGCTGTAGGTAAATTCTCATACTAAGTTATATATTCCTTTCAGTTCAGTTATATATTTATTTTAGCTAACTCCTAATAAGATGCTTGGAATCTGTTGGTGTCATTCCTAATTAATAATTTATCATTAATAACACTTAGAAGAATAATCCAGACTTCTGAGTTTGCAAACTGCTTGCACCTAATCACCAATTTATTCAATGTATTTATTGCCCAGGACAGCTGCTGGACAATCTCTGTACACGATTTTTTGTCTGAGGCTCGTTAGCAGTCAGCATCACACGATGCTGCGGCAGAGCTCAGCCCCAGCTCCCCTCCAGTTTTCCACGCCGGGGGTCAGCTAGAGGCTGCTTTTGCCAGCAGTACTGTGGTTGTCTAAGTCCCACCCGCAGCCCCAGGCTCCGCGGGCTGTTTCCAAGTCCAGATAGAAATGGATAGGTGCTGTGGCTGTCTCCTCTGGCCATTCCGCTCGTGCCAGCAGCTTTGAAGAGCACGCAGGGATTCCCCGTGCAAAGGGTGAATTCCCAGCTGGCACCATACCCACCTCTGCCGTTCCTTGGCACCCAGTGAGCCCGCGAAACAATTGCTTTGAATGGGCACTCAAACTGTTTAAAATCGAGATAGCAGTGATGCCTGCTGGAGCATCCCCGCTGGCCGCTCATGGGGGGTCCTGGGGATGACTGATGAGAAGGGCGTGTAGGAAAGGCTTTGACCATCAATTGTGTATCTGAACAGGCTCTCTGGGAAGGGCAGAGGGATTCCCAGAGTCCGTCAAATCCTTACCAAAGCAAGTTGCTGCTTGGCCTCAGGGTAGCGCAGAGTAGGGATGACGCTTGTGCAGGAGCAAGCTGCCTTCCCCACCCCGTTACATGAGTGTTTGTGATTCTGCAGCAACGTGGACGACCCACCACATCCCCAGACAGAGAACCAGAGCAATAAAAAGGGCAATAATAATAATATCCTGCCACTTGCAGACAGCTATTTCACATACATTCCCTGCTGCCCACAAGTGCCCGTAGATGGAGCAGCCGGGGGGTCGGGAGCGGTCCGGGTCAGCCGGGGAGCGCGGTGCTGGGTCTAACTCGTCTCCTTCTCTCTTCTCCCAGGAGTGCACCGTCCTTCCCAGACCTCAGACATCCCCGGTTTCTACCCCCTCCCTCCCGGTGGAGTCGGACAGATCACGCCGTCGATGGGATGGTGAGTGTGGAGGGCTCAGCCCCACGCAGCCCCCAGCCCACCAGCCGCTCTGTACGGGGGGACGGTTTATTGAACAAACCGCGTGCAGCCGTTCTCCATAACCTCCATGGTGCTTTCGTCCTGGCTTCATCCCTCCTGTGTGCTGTGTGATGGGGAGGAGGATTTAGCTCTGTTTTAGAGATGGGGAGCAGATCTGCAGAGAGGCTGAAGGCTTTGTCCTGGCTGGGGCATTCCTGGAGCGAGGTTACAACCTGCCCCATTCAAAACTGTCTCCTGCCTTACATCTAGCTGCCTATGCGGATTAGGAAACCCAGGGAGAGCTTCCTATCTGCCTCTCCTAATCACAAGAAAAGCCTTTCTTTTTGGGTAGGAGGTAATTTTCTCCCTCGCTGGGGTTTTTGGCACAAACGGTGTTTTCCCCGAGTGTGCCGCCAGCGTGGCGTAATCTAATGGGATGCTCCATCCACCAGGCCACGGTGCTTCTCGGGGTCTGACACACAGGGAAAAAATACACTGTGGTAGAGACCTTGCCCGGCAAACAACCCCGGTACCCGCAGCCTGGCTACAGCACAGCTGGCTCGGTGGCACCCACGTCCCCAGGGGGGACGGGGAAGGAGGGACCGCAAGCTGGAGCACTCCCAAAATGTCCCTCCTGCATGGGCCAGCGCCGAGCAGCATCCCGCAAAGCAGAGCCCGTTGGGAAACCTGCCCCAGGGACACAAGTTAAAAATACACCGGTATGTGCTCCGTGGTCACTGCCACTGGCTTTTGTCACTGTGATTGTAAGCACACCGAGGGAGCAGGTCTGGCGGGTGGTGCCGTGTGGGCATCGTCACTCTTCAGATTAATTTTTAATCTCCGTGGGTGATGCAGGGACCTTGCAGAGGCTTGCGGGGAGGCTGATGGCTGCAGGCAGCGGGTTGGGGCGGTCGGGACGGGCAGAAAGTGCGGGGAGGGTGATGGCGGGGGCAGGCAGCCAGATCCTCCCTGGTGCCGGCTGATAAAACCCCGGCAAAGCCCGGCAGAGACCGCCAGGTACAAGAATATACTGCAAAATGGGAGAGGTGAAGCATATTAAAACACAAAGTAAAATGTTAGCTTTTTGTTTTGTTTTGTTTATGAATTTCATGTTCCAGATACTTAACCACAAGGAAACAGAGGCTGAGGCCTTTGATACCGAGTTTGGCTTCAAAGAGATTACATTTTGCCTTCTATGCTAAATCTGCTACTCTTGGGCGATGATTTAACTCCTCATACGATGTGATTCATCCTCAGGAAAAACAAGTACTGGGGTGACTGTGCTATAACATGAAAGAGAGAGTTGGGGGTGAGAAAGGAGCCTGTTTGCCAAATGCAAGGTCCACTCTTGGGGTGGGATGCTGTTAAGGGCAGCCCTGGGTGTGCGGAGGGAAAGAAGTCTGGTTTGCACAGACGGTTTGTCGGTCGGTTGGTGGCAGAGGGAGTTTGCATTGCTGAGAGCTGCTCCAGCATCTGCGGGGTTTGGCATCCTCAAGCAACCTCGTCAGACGCGTTCATTAGTGACTAATAGAGCAGATATAGTAAAGCAACAAACGGGCCGACGGAGCGGAGAGCAGCACCTCAAAGCGCGTGTGTCTGTAATAGAGCCTTTGCTCATCCTTTTGCCCACCCAAAATTTACGGGAAGAGTCCCAAAACCACTCCCGAAGTGCCCAGTCCTCAGCCGAGGCTCGGCACGTCGGTGCGGGTGGGTGCAGAAGCACCGAAGCCCGGCGGGTTCCTGGCAGCATCGACCCCCATGCAGGAGGCAGCGGGCAGCAGGGACCGTGTGCCGGGAATGGTCAGGGATGCTTGCGCCGATGCCGCCGAGCCGGCTGCCGAGCCGGCACGGCCACGCGCGGGAAGCGGCTTTGCGAGCCGGCAGGCAGGAGCTGGGCAGAAACGGACTTTGTTCTCACCGAGCACTTCGGGAGGAGGAGCTGCAATCACTCTCTTTGTAATTAGCTGGGCTGACAGTCGGATAAAAGCCTCCAAGAGTCCAGTCGAGTGAGTTTTGCTCACGGGAGCCTGGCAGCAAACATCAGCCGGGAGCCTGCAAACGGTGTCGCTCACCTGCTCCACGGCCGTCCCATGCCTTTTTTCCAAGCCGCCCTCCCATCACCGGGTGATACAGGCTGTAATCATGCATTCCCAACCATCAGGGACTGATTTTGCAATTGCATTAATTTGCACGTCAGAATCACTTTGAACAAAGCTGCGAGCGCCCGGCTCCTTTTCTATCCCAATATCTCAGCCTCTGCAGTAACGCATGTCGCTTCTGGATTAGCTCCGAGTGTTTTCTCGGCCCTGGGGCAGCCGCCTTCAACTTCAAAGGTTGTTTCGGTTTCCCGATGTGCGGTAGCACTTGGCTGTTTGTTGGTGTGTTTATACCCGCCGACATCTAAGGGGTGGGAGAGGGCTTCTGCCTGGCAGGGTGTAAACAGAGCCCCGCCGCCTCGGCTGCCTTTCCTACAGAGATCCTGCAGATTTCGGTCAAGCCGAGACACAGCAGCTCCCTGAGCGGCAGAAACAGAAACCTCCTTCCTCCCCAGCACGGCTCAAGGGCCTGACTGCCGCAGCGCTGTCGTTATTCCTCTTCAGGGCAGAAACTGTCTTTAGCCCTGAAAAATCCCTGGCGTCCAGGAGCTCAGTCCTTCACAGGGCACCACACTTAATGATAATGGGCTTTTTTTTTTTTTTTTTTCACTTATTAGAGCTGAAAATAGCTGGTGCTGGTCTTAGGCACAGCTCTGTGCAGCCTGGCCGGAGGAGCACGAGCGTCGGCATGGGTTTAAGCATCCCATCATGCCCTCCTTGGGCATCTCAGTTTCTATGTGCAGTTTTAGGCTGGGATCATCTTTTGGTGGGTTTGCAGAACAAGCCAAGGTATTTTTGAGCTATCTCCATATGAAAACGGGGGGGTTTCCCTTGCTGGGAACAATGAGGAACTTCCTGCATAGTTATTTTACTATCTCAAAAATAATTTCCAGCTCCGGGTCTGGTACATGCCTAGTCCCCAGTATGAAACAACTTTCAAAAGAAATGTAGAACCGAGCTTTTTGCTTGTTTAAAAATGACAGGCATCCTTAAAACGATGCGCTGGGGAAATCAGAGCATTTCTGAAGCACGTACAAGGGCAGAGTAGGTGCTTTCTCTCCAGACACCGAGAGGTTCCCGTGCTTGGGCATCCTCCCAGTGCAGCCTGCAACCGTGCAGCCTCTTGTGCACCGCACAGACAGAGACTCTGACCAGGCTTTGTTTTTTTGGTCAAATTATGCTCTTTTAAGCAACTTCTTCTGTGCAACAGCAACGTCTTCTCGTTTTTCAGCACGCCTCCGCATTTTGCATTTTTAACAGGATAAACTCAAAGCTGCGGTGTTGCTCAACACCGGAGATGGAGTGGGGGTCAGAGTTGGATCCAACCTTTGCAGGGAGGCCCAGCTTCTCCCAAAATAAAGTCCAAGTCCCGCACTGCCCCTTGAGCCCAGGGGACACCCCGAGCATCCCACCAGGCAGAGCTCCTGGGTCATCGGTGGTCTGAGTCCTCTTAGCAAAGGATATCTTTAGGACATACCACGTAGCTGTGGATACTTTATAGACTCTTTCTTCCCGATCCCAGGCAGAGCCAGTCTGTCTATCCGCTCCCGTCATGTGGATTTAGACAGCCGTATTCGTCAGCGCTTTCTGCTGGGGCTTCTTTCTCCAGGTGAGTATGAGCTGTGTGAGACAGGGCAGCAGCTCAGCTGGTCTCGCAGCTTGCAGTTTGTGCGGTAGGAGCTTGCAGCAGACCGCAGCCACCCAGGGATGGCCACACACCTTCCCCGGGGCAGCCGTGGGAAGAGAAGGCGCTTTTAGGCAGCGTCTGGTCCAAAGGGTGCTCAGGGAAATATCAAGCATCCCAGGAGGATGTTCAACGATCGGGTTTTAATCAGCAGAAGTCAAAACAAAGCCAGAAACCCCTGCCTTCAGCTCAGCATTGGGAAAACAGGGTTAAATCCATCACTCAGGATTTTGCTCCTTGTCTCTAACCCTAATCCTGAATATATCCCTGCCGCCGCCACCGCTGAGTTTTGCTCTGCAGAGACCGATCTGTTTTACTTGGTCTCAGCCTTAAAAGCAGGACAGGCAGCGGGCAGCGATTTGCTGTCCTCCCATCGGCACAAGTTAGTTCTCTGAGACGTAAGCGTAGCTTCTGCCTCCCCCATCCCGTCATCGGGCAGTGTGGGGCTGGCATGGCCGCGGGCCGGACCCTGCGCACGGGAAGGGGTCGGCAGGAGCCGGCCACGTCGCTGCCCTGCTTCTCCCCGCGAGGACCTGGCCCTGCGGCACGACCTGCCTTAAATATCAAGCGGGTTGAGCCACGTAGCACACCCTGGACCATCCATAATGCAAGTTTATGGTCACCCAGGACCAAATTTTGCTCTCTGTAAATATACCCAGATCCTAGTGATGTCCCGGTGAGCAGAATACATCCCCGGTGGATGGAAATCACAGAGCCCAGCCCCTCCGGGCACGCTGGTGGGCAAAGCCCCCGTGGCTCCAGCGAGGACGGCAGCGCTGCAGGGATGCCTGTGCACGCTGCGTGTGCTCACGCACCAGCTTTCGCTTCTGCTTCGTGTTGTCCTGAAGAGCTGTTAGCGGAGGTTTCCCGTAGGAAAACCATGCAAACCCTTACCCACGCAAGCCCTCAGCCATGCAAAAACCTCGATCCGTGCAACCCTCCATCCGTGCAGCCCTCGATCCGTGCAAAGCCTTAGCCCTGCAGCAGAGGCGAGGGAGCGCTGCCAGCCCTCCTTGCTCACCGAGGCATTGCTTTGCCCGGCCGCAAAGGCGAAGGCGAGAGAGGAGCTAACGGTTCCCTGCGGAGGCTCGGCAGCCTCCCCAAACCCGGCACGGGAGCTCCTGCTCGCAGGATTTTGGGGCGGACTTTGTAGCGCTGCTGCAGCCGAGAAAGTACACCTGGTCAGATAAGGATCAGACTGTGCTGGTGGATTAAATTAAACAGCTTTTCTTTTTGTGCCAGCATATCTAATGAACTGTTCATCTCCCATGGGCAATTCTGCCATCTCAAGCTGCAGTCATAAAGTGGCAAGCTTGGCAAAGCTGACTGCGCTGGCTTTACCCTCTAAAACTCTCGAGAGAGCTAATGAAGCCTGAAAGCTAGCGAGACCTCTCGTGATCTCAGTCCCGTGTTGGTGGAGAGCATTGCTTAGGCAAGGTGCACCTCCTAGAGTTGCAGTTTGGTTCATGTTCAGACTTATGCTATTTCTGTCAAAGGAAAGGTGCAGGGTGGTCCTAATCTCTCCCGTCCAAACCCTGCCTCGAGTTTGTTGTTCCTTCCTGCAGTGCTAATAAGATACCACAACAACAGAGATCCGAGTAGCTGAAACCGCTGGTTGAAAGTGCCCTCCATCTCGGTCGGGCTGGCTCCCGCTGCAGGCTGGTTTGCTCGCAGTGGCACCCGGACCCTTTCCACCCACGTGCCCGCGGCTCGGCCGGCTGTGCCCGCTGCCAGCGTGGCAGGGGTGACCCAGGGGTGGTGGGCACCGCCTGCCCCGCGCCAGCCTGGCAGCACCCACAGGTTTGCTTTCCGTGTCCTCCGCTTACCGTCTGCTTCTGCCACACCAGTGCCGTCTCGTCAGACACGCCGCTCCGGCTTGCCCGAGCATCCCGAGCATCCCCGGCGCAGCCCTCCCGGCACGGCTCATCCGCTCTCTGTTGCAGGTTCACTCACCCGCTGATGCTGGGCTCCGGCATGCACACCACCGGCATCCCGCACCCCGCCATCGTGCCCCACTCCGGCAAGCAAGAGATGGAGCACTATGACCGAAACATGTGAGTTGGAAGCGCGGGCAGGGCTCCTCAAGAGCGTTAGTGCCTTAATGCCCATTTCACTTACCACTATTAATGCTTGCATGGGTGGGGGGATGATGGATGAACACCGAGCTCTGCCTGCATCAGGCAACGGCGTGCGTCCGAGGTGCAGATCTCGGCCCCGTCACCCGCTCGTGCCGTCGGTTGGGTTTGGTGTCGAGTCTTCTGCTGAGCTTGGTGCCACCAGGCAGCCCGGCTGGCGGGTGGCTCTGATGCTGACAGCTCCTCCTTTGCTCCCATCAAGGAAACCTCAACCAGAACCAAAGAGAGAGAAGGAAGCCAAGAAGCCCACTATCAAGAAGCCCCTGAACGCTTTCATGTTGTATATGAAAGAAATGCGGGCGAAAGTCATTGCCGAATGCACCCTGAAAGAGAGCGCCGCTATCAACCAGATCTTGGGAAGGAGGGTAAGAGTACCTGGGGCTCAGCACCATCGTCCCGGTGCAGCATCCCTGTCCTTGCAGCTGCTCTTAAGCACGTAACAAGCATGTGCTTTCAAAACCGGGTGCTTTTATCCCTTAAACGTGCGGAGTCGGGGTGGCCGCGGTGGGATGGGCTGGGAGGGGACAGCAGGGCCACGTCTCACCGCCGCGCTTCTCCTTGCAGTGGCACGCACTGTCCCGGGAGGAGCAGGCCAAGTACTACGAACTGGCTCGGAAGGAACGGCAGCTCCACATGCAGCTCTACCCCGGCTGGTCTGCCAGAGACAACTATGTGAGTGGCTGCTGCGGCACGGACCCCCTCCCCGTGGCATGGCCAGAAATGATCCGGGGGGGCTGACAACTGGTGTTTGCCAAACATCCCACCTGGTAATGCTGTTCCTGACAGCACGATAGCTATAGAAATTCACATTTTAGGAGTATTTTGAACATCCTCTTGGCTCACTGCCTATCTATAGCATGAATGTTATAGCTCCCCAGCTACCACAACCATTTGTTCGCTTATTGTCCAAGTAAATACAAGTAGAAAGGAAGAGGACCTTTTAAATTATGGGGATGATCTTTGGAAATATAGTTTTTGGAAACCCACTGCTTTGTGCATCTTGGGCAGCAGCTGAGACATCAGCCCAGTGGGATCAGAGCATGGGCCAGAGATGTGGGAGGAAAAACTCGGGGTGGGATGGCCAGGGGGGCTGAACAGGCACCCGCAGCCTGCTCAGCTCCGTTCGCTTTGCGGTAGCGCTTCCTTTATCAGCTTTAAATCATGGGACTGGGTACCGCAGGCTCCGTAGCTCTGGGCATGTGATGCTGAGCTCAGGCACATGCTGCAGGTTTGGGGGGACTTGCCAAATTGCAGGCTGCTGACTCTGGTCTGTGGGTTTAAAGCTAGCGCAGGGCGTCTGCCCGAGCCATAATAATAATGGGAAATAATTTTTTAAAAGTCAAGATAGGAAAGTGTAAGCTGCTTTCTATGAGTTGTAGTGCAAACCTCGGTCTCGCAGGCTGTTCAGGTCCAGTTTAGGACTCTCCATGGGGTTGCATCCCAAGCAGCAGCCCCATGTATTGCAGGGCGCGTAAGCGGCGCTCGCAGGATGACAGTCATGGAGTTTCTGTCTGTCCTTCAGGGACGTTGATCCCAGCTGGAGCAATCATTATTAGAGGACCCTGATCAAATCAAGCACACCACGTTCAAAGTATTCAAATGCAATTTGAGCAAATGCAGACAATAGCACTGCTCGCTCTGCGAGCTCGTGAGCTCAACCCAGCTCTTTGGCGAGCCTGTTTCCCAACCAAGGTTGCTGTTATGGAAAAAAAAAAAAACCTTTCCAGATTGAAAAAAGGAAAAAAAAAATCCTCCAAACCAGGCGGTGGCTGCTGAGTGGAGCAGCTGAGCCATGCAGCAAATAGCAGTGGTTCTCAGCAATAAAAGTTAACTAGTGCAGAGGGCCCTGAAACATGCTGAGGGTTGGGATCAGGCATTCCCACAGCCAGAAGAGCTTTCCCTGTGTACAAGGGAGAGAAGGGAAGCTCCAGCCTTGATCTTCCCTGGTTTTGGCTGTATTGAGGTACGCTGCTGCAGCAATCGATGCCAAACCGATCCCGGAGGCATGAGCAGAGAAAAACCTGTGCTTTGGTTTTTTATAGAGAGCTGACTTGACTCTATATCTAAAATAGTGGCTCTTTCTGGAGGAAGCTGCAGTAGACCGGCCACGCTGGCACGGCTGGGGCTCCTGGAGCCCCCCCAGCTCCCTGGGGAGAAGCGGCAGCAGCTCCTGGGCTGGCCAGAGTGACAAAGCTGCTTCGCAGCTCGTGGTGGTAGGGCCAGCACTTGGGAAGCCTCTGGGCTACTCTATGGAACATTTAAAGTCTACTCTTAAAAAAAAATTCATTTCCTCTTAGCTATATTAATCACTTCAGCAGCACTGTGTTAAATGAGGTTGCATAGGTGTAGCAGTACCCCAGAAGCACGGGATACACTCTGGGTCTTTTCTAGTGGCTTTCTCTACTGTTTTGATCTTACATGCCTAACGAGCTCATTAGAGACCTGAAGCAAAGCACACATAAGTCTTCAGATGTCCATCCATCCACTTGAGGGCTCTGCCCTTTGATCTAAGGCTCCGTTATTGCCCTCGCAGCCGCTTTCTTTCCCCTGGAAGCCGCACAGCAAGCACCCATCCAGCCCACCCTCACTCGAGCCCTCCTTCCAGAAAGCCCAAACTCTACCGAGGGTGAGAAAACACCCTTAAACAGACCAAAACCACCCCAAAACCCAGAAAAACCAGAGGGCAGAGATGATGCAGAAAAAGCAGAGGTTATGGGAAACCCCCATCCCACATTTTCCTGCAGCAGCACAGATATCCCTGCCTCCTTGCAAGCACAGACCAGGAGCTCAGCATCCATATGCAGCTTTCCAGGATCAGTGGTGGATGCTGCCGCGGTCCGGAGCCGTCCTTAGAGAAACCGGGGCAGCACCTTTGGTGCTGCCCCGGTTTCTCTAAGGACGGCTCCGGACCGCGGCAGCATCGGTGGGCCCACATCTGGAGGGCATCAACATCTGGAGTGCAGCAGCATCACTGAGAGCAAGGCACCATCTTCCTCCAAGACCAAGCGCATCCTCCATGGAAATCTCAATCCCGTAGCATCCTTCATCTTGACAAGGGCTGGTTCCTTGCTCCAGAAGGTGGAGCGGATGGTGGGCTCCAAAGGCGCACGTTGGCTTTCCCGGTACCGGCAAGCAGCTGCTTCGGGTCTTGGGTTGTTGCAAGAGATGCTTTTCTCTCCGGAGCTTGAGGAGGAGGAGGAATGTAGGTCACTTCTGCGACACGTGATGCGGATATCGAGCAGGAAATACAGTTGCTGCCACACCGAAGAAAAAGCTTACCGCAGCTCGGAGCTTTCCACCTTCACTCAAACCACAAGAAGTCATATAAAAAGTCATGGGTCAAAGGCAGCCCTGTGAGATGCCTGCCCCACACAGGCCAGATTTGCTCCACTGCGCTGCTGTGCCCTCATTAATAAGCTCATTAGGAGATGAGGGGAGTTGTTGTGTATTGTGAGTCACGGAGGCAGTTTGGGGATAAAATCGCATTTTCTTGTTGGTGAGGGAAGAAAACAGAATGAGAGATGGGTCCAGAGCTGTGAAAGCACTGAAATAGAGAGATAAGTATTATTTAAAAATAAATTTCTGGGGATTTCCTAAAACTTACTTTCCTGGTTGAAATCAGGGATTCTCCTCCTGATAACCCATTACAGAGCAATTTCCGTTCGGGTATAAGGCACCACATTAAGGTACATATTGGAAATAGGGAAGGTGCTAAAATAGGCTACATGCTTTTTAGAAACATGAAGAGGGAGGAGGAATAAGAATACACCAGGAGGATCAGCTGTTGATCATACTGCCTCCACTGCATGGGGTGAAACTTGTTTAATTCTATTAATCTAGTTAAATCTATTAATTAAATTATCAATTAATTAATTAAGGTGATAATGGGTGGGATTCCCAGGTGAAATGCATCAGGGTGGGCTGAGGAGTACTGGCAGGAGTTGGCAGAGGTGCTGAGCAGCGCAGGCAGAGGCATGGAGTTTATTATAGCTGTTTTGCATCCACTAATGTTTTCTCTTGTGCAGACTGCAGTGTAAGTCAGGGTCTCAGCTGTGTTTGTAGCACGGTTGTGGACTCATAAAACAGAGCAGGGGAGCGGTGTGGTGGGAAGAAAAACTAGCAGATGTGGGGGGTGGTAGCAGGGATGCGGCTGCTGTCTCTTCTGAGTTTCTGTTGCCGTTTCTATGTACACACGGATCTCGTGCAGAGTAGTTTTGGGATGAGTCAAAATGCCAGTGGTGCTGGATCCGGGGATACTGGAAAGGAGGGGTTATTCCTGAGAAAAGGTACACGCCCAGAGCAAATTTGTGTAAAATGCAGCCATCAGCCTGTGTGCAAACATAAATCTGGGTAGATAAACCTGAGCAAGTCCCCTTGCAGTGATGCTCATTTCATCTCTCCCTGGAACGGGCAGAGCCGGCGGCACCGCGGCTGTTACAGCTGAGGACCTGGCCGCTCGCCTGGGCAGCAGCAGCCTTCCCCGCCGACCCGATCCAGCCCCAAAAACCCTGCGCAGCACCCTCGGTCTCCTGGGAGCACAGACTAACGGCCTTTCCTTTGATTTCCTAGGGCAAAAAGAAGAGACGAACACGGGAAAAGCAGCAAGATTCCAACTCAGGTAAATGCGTGCGGCTCGGTGGCTGTCCCTTTGTTTCTGCTCAGAGGGGATGATCTGAAGCAGTTGTCGTGTTTTATCATGTTTTCTTTCAGTCTCCTGAGCTTAACTAAAGAATTACACATTTATTTTTTTTTAAGACGTGGTAAAACATTTCTGTGACTTTTTCATAGACATGTTTGAATTAGAACATGGGTAATGTGTGAAAACTGAAAAGATTAGATTTTGGCAAGTGCGTAACTTCATATAAACTATCACTAAACTTAATCTATTCAAAACATCCAGGGTGAATGTCCCCATCAGCCCTACAGATACCATTAGTTAAAGAAAACTCCTCTCAAATGCATCAGTATTGCTTGTGGGACTAAATGCAGTGACAGGATTGAAGATCACCCATGGGACTACCCCAGATTTGGTTTTTATTTCAAAGTAACCTAGAGTTCAAGCAAAGTCAAACTAAAAAGTATGTACCGGTTGCCTCCCTGCACCACACTGTTGATTAGAAAAGGCCCTTTTGGCAGATTTCAGCTGGTGACACACACGTTCCTATCATCCAAGGCTATTCCTGTGCTGGTTTCTGAAGCACTGCTGCCATATCAGGAATAAATAATATCTGTACTGCTAAATACTCGTTATAAAACATCGAGAGACCGTCCTGGCCCACTATGGCATCATGTATACATGAAGTTCGACAACCTGTTTTTTCCAGTACGTCCGATCTGTGATTGCCTGTAGACTTACAAAGTGCTTTTCCCACTCTCCAGCTTAGCAGTTCATTACTGCTCATTGCTTTTATTTACCTTTGGATGAAATTAAGTCAGCCAGGTGATAGGCTGTTGGCTTTCTAAGCAGAACACTAGTTCTCTCTCCCTCCAGAAATGCTCCCTAGGGAGAATGCCAGGTCAGCCCGTTGCTCTCCTGGCCTTGCGCACCCACCCAAAGACCTGCCACACCTGAGCTGGGGACCCCAAGGTGCACAGCTGGCTGCATCTGGGCAGTCAGTTGTTGGTTAGGACATTGGAGTCCAGCTCTGGTGTTATTGCCGTGGGTTATACCTCCATGCGACTAGAGTCCCGCAGCCTATGTTAATTCATAAAGTTCAGATTATCTCATTAATTTAATGAATCGCTATTGGAGGACCTCTTCGAATTGTCCATAAAAAGCAATTCCATGATTGTGCCTCAGTAATACCTTCAGTTTAGTTAACACTGTTGATCTCATTCGGTGTCTAGACTGATAAGGGGAATATAAGCTTTTAGGCTTATATGTAGTGTATATATATGTATTTATATATCCATATATATGTCTTGTCTGTGTGATACAAAAATGATAATTTCACCTGTTATGGATTGAAAACCAGCTGCTGGTTGTACACAACAGGAGACACTGGTGGTGGCTGAAAGAGGGAGTGTGAATCCAGCACTGAAATGTGCTGTTCAAATCCCATTTACAGCACTAGAGAAGAAAAACACGACGTGCCTGAAAGCAAATAGGGCTTCACCTTCATGAGTCCCATAATTGTACAGTAAAACTGCAACGTTTTAGGGAAGGCCATGGAGAATAGCTTTTCCATTAAAACTGGAAGGGGAATGGCGGGGGGCAGAGTAGAATAACCTGGGCCTGGGTCTCCTTGGTGCTAACTCTGCTTTCAGCCTGCTTCTGCAACTTTTCCTCCTCTTCTTTTCCGTGCGCAGTCTGAGCTCGCTGGCAGCCCCGTTTAGTTGCTGCTGGAAAGGCAGGGAGCAGGTAAGGATGCAGACACAGGAGGCAGGCAGCGCCTCTGGGATTTGGCAGCTTTTCCAAACTTAAGAAATTTTGAGAGCCATGAATTTCCCCGTAATTGCCCATATTTGCCAGAGCTGAGGCCGTTTCCCAAACCTCCTTCTTCTCCAGCTGCCAGCAGTGATCACTGATATTTGCCTAACGATCACTTTTTTCCAGGAGAGGTGGTGCGAACACCGTTGCAGACAAAAAAATTGGATTGTAGTCTGTTAGTCGTGTGTTAAAGTGGCTAAAATGATGTTGCCTCTTTTCTTCCTCCTGCTCCTCCTCCTCTTTGTGCCTCTGCCTTGCCCATTCTCCGCCACGCATGCTTCTGTGTTCAGATCCTGCCTCTCCTAAGAAATGCAGAGCTCGCTTTGGCCTCAACCAACAAACGGACTGGTGCGGCCCGTGCAGGTGTGTATCGGCATCTCCTCGCTGCTGGGGTGCTCCTGGGCGAGCGGGTTCGGCTCCGTGCGTCCTCCCGCAGCCGTCCCAGCGCCGGCGGGGGCTGCTCCAGCCAGGCGGGGACGGGGTTTTCTCTGGGCATCGTCAGGAGTTGTTGTCCGAGCTGCAAGGGTCAGGCTGCACCCTGGGTTTCTTACCCCTCCAGGGCAATTTGGGTGTAATGCTGTACGTGTTCCTCAGCTGATGGACTTCCCTGGTCTTAAAAGCTTATTTCCAGGGTGGAGACCTCCGTGACCCTCATGTGGGGCTTTTTTCCCCTGTTGGAGATTTCCTATTGCATAAATAGCACCCTAGGGCCAGCAGTGGCTAGTTAATGGGTTTCTTTTTCCTATTTATACTAGAGCTAACCATGTATTTCAAGATCCAGCTCTTCTTGACCCTGAAATTTTGCAGTACCCGCCGTGGCTGGGGTGGGACAGCCTCAAGCAGCCAGAGCGTTTGCATGGTGCCTCGGGCTTCTAGGGAGTGGACACGGTCAGGCGATAGTAAAGCTTAGTGCGTGAACCAAGTGCTGCCTGGCTCAGGGGGTCTGCAAATGCAGCCAGGCAGAAAAAAGCTCCTTGGGGGGCTTCTGGACCTGGGCACTGAAGCACCGAGAGGCTCCAGCCTGGACAGAGGTCTACGGTTCATAGCACACTTTTATACCGATGCGTTGAGGACTCCTCTAGCAAAAGCTGGAAGTAAAGTATTGCTTAATGTGCTTACTGCAGCTTAAAGTGACTAAAATCACTTAGTCTACCCAAAGCACAGCCCTGCAGAGTCCTGACGGTGCTTGGCCACTGACCTTGCTGGCACCCCGAGCTCAGGTCCCTGTGGCTGAGCCCGAGGTGGGCTCCGCTCCCCGCGGCCGCATCCTGCACCTCGGGGTGCTGCGCAACAGCAGACCTCCCTGCTCGGCCGTTACACGCTGGATAATGTCATCAAGTGGTATTTTTTAGCTGATTAAGAATCTGGACAGAGCTCCCTTAATGTCTTGTTAATGCTTTACCTTGGATGTCCAGAGAGGGATTTTTGTGACCCCCCATCACTCGGGCAGCAATGCCACCGAGCTGAGAGCCCCGTACCGCGGCGCAGGGCATGGCTGCAGCTCTGCGGGCAGCTCCTCCAACTTCACTCTGCCTTCGTTTGAACTCTCTTAATTCAGCTTCTCCTCTGCACTGCTTCCCGATTAACACAGGCTGCTGAAGTGCTCGGAGACCTTGGCATGCTTTTATTTTTTAACCTTTGCCTCTCAAATCCTGGTTAGTCCCAGCTGTTCTGCAATTCCCCGTACTAATGTGCTGCTGGCGGCTCAAGGGCTCCTGTCGTATGTGCTCTGGTCACCTGCGGAGAGCAACTTCCACCGGAGGATTTCCACTCCACAGGAGAGGTTAACTGGTTAAAACTGGGTGTTCCTGCCTGAGCTTTCACCCTCCTCCCCCTCACCCTGGGCAAACCGCTCCAGGGTGCTGTAGTTCCTAAAGGGAGAGGGATAAATCCCTTTAGCTGTGTAATAGCCAGGTCAGCCGTGGGCTCACTAACCGGTTCGTTATCAGCAATCTGTAGTATCAGATCTGCTTTTCTTTTTTTCCCCTGTTACTTTAAGTCAAACCAGTGAATCGTCGGATAGATTTGTATCCTCTTAAACAGGTCATTGAAACTCTCCATCCTGCAGCTACTGCAGAGATGTCTGTGGGAAACAGCTTCTCCTTGGGCTTGTCTGCTCTGGGAAATTACAGCCCATGTAAAATAACCTCCGAGTTAAATACTCAGTTCAGCGGGGCTGTCGTGTTTCATATCGCATTAATTGGGTCACCGCGGCTAACGATGACACTGACAGCAGTAATAGCACTTCTCTTGTTCACATCCAGTGCAAAGTCATGTTTAATACTGGACTAGTTAATACATATTCTAACACTGTCTAGTTTTTCATTAGTAAGATCAAAGAAAGGTGTGTGCCCGCATTAGCAAGTTCTCCATTTGATCTGTTTTCCTCAAATGAGACAGCCGAGGCAGGGAGCCGGGCGGGAGGAAGATGTTCTTTTTAGCTGTTTTAGCTGTAAAATCATTAATACTGTCTCCAGCAGAGGAATTGTTCCCTCGCTACTATTAAGGTGACATCTTGAGAGCTCTTTTGTTTAAAACTATGCTGAGATGCTCAAGGATCCATAGCAGGTGACATGAGGGATCTGTCACACGAAGAGAAGGAAAACCAGCTCAACACAGAGTATGTAAAGACAGCGTGAGACAGTGCGAGGGACTAACTCCCGATAACCAGGAGTGGTTAAAATAATCTGGGTGTATGAGATGACAACTGGAACTCAGGCTAAATATTCCTGGGTTTGATACTAAACAGCAGAATTGTGAAGGGATGTGGAGAAATCGTGCCCAAATCCAGTTACAGCAAGGATGATGTAAGACTTGTATTTTTGAGACCCCCCAACTCATAACATATGAACAAGTGGGGAACCTGAGTATCTTCTCCAGGGGATGAAGGGAGGCTGGACCCTGCTCCCCAGGCGCTGCTGTCTTCGGGACCTTCCCGGTCCCAGTGGGCTTCTTGGTAGAAGAGCGGGGCTAGGGAGGAGAGTTGCTGCTGATGGGGGTACTTTTCTGTAAAAACCCCTTTCTGTGAGTAAATCTTTCCCCAGCTGATGAGCTCTATTTGTCACGCTCCACAGAAAGGAAGCGTGGAATTGAGTCTCACAGTTGCAGGTCCATTCAGGTCCTCCTTCTGCCTAATCTTTCTCTCCAGCATCTGTCCACGGTGCATTTTGTACTTGGCCCTCTGCTTCCTAAGGGAGAGATCACGGCAAACATTTCCTGCCCAGAAAAGCCACAGGCTGAAGTGTCAGAGCTGTTTTTCCCTTAGTTTGGATAGCAGTTTAAAAGGTGATCTACCCTCCAAAGACCAGCAGGTCTTCTGAAGGGCTCAGGACTAGTCTAACATCCAAAGCAGGACCTCGGGCAGCCTCGGACCATGTCTTCCTCCAGCCGGTCCCAGGCCACTTTCTTCCTGAACCTCCGTTGAGCACTTTCAACTCAGCTGTGTCACTGAGTCATCGTTAGAGGTGGGAATGAATGTGAAGTAATTTGAGATGCAGCGATGGCTGAGGTCAGAGGCTTTTGCCGCAGCAAGAAGAGCTAAGTAGATGATACTGTGCACAAGTCTAGGAAGGTGCTAGGAAATGGGCTCTTAAGACCTTAAGAGTTTGGGTTGACTTGCATTGCCTGAGGAGAAAAGCCAAAAATGGTGTGGAGGGCAGTGTCCTGACAGCGCGTGACCTGGCACTCCTGACCACAGCCTGTCCGAGCAGCCGCAGCCGTCTGCTGGGCACCTGCCGGCACCGTGGCCTTGTGCCATGGCACGTCGGCCAACCTGCCCCATAACACCCCACGCACACGCGTGTCCCGTGTGCTCTGTGTGTGCTCTGCAGGAGATGGGTGCAGGCTTATGCATCGGGGGGGGGGAACGTTCTAGTCTTGAATTCGGTGAGAGCATGTTCACCCCGCTCAGCCTCCTAGAAGCAGAGAAGCGTGGCTGGTGAGAAATGACCTCCTTATTTTGATTTTTATTATTGATTTTTTACTACTATTTCCATTTTTATTATTGCATTGATTTTTATTATTATTTTCATTACTGTTTTTTTTATTTTTATTCTTGTTTTTATGACCTCCTCTCCTCATTCCGTGAGTGAAGTCTTTCCATTTGAATTCCGCTGACAGAGCAGCGCGGTTTTTTCAGCAGCAGCACCACCGGTGTCCAGCTACCGGGCGGCCGCGGGACGCGAACCCGCCACCCCCGGCGCCGGTTGTGCGCGCCCGCGCAGCTCCCCCCCCCCCCCAGCTCCCGCCTCTCCCCCAGCCCCGGCGGCCGCGCCGCGGGGCCGCTGTTATGGCGCCGCCTAGCGGCCGCAGCGCAGCCGCGCAGCGCAGCGGGGCCGCGGCCACCGGGGTCGCTGCCCGACCCCGACCCCGGCCGGGGAGAAGGGGGAGAAGGCCGGGCCCGGCCGGGGGTCGCGGTGAACGGGGAAGGGGAGGTGGAGGGCCGCGAATCCCCAGCTGGCTGCGTGCCCCGGTTTGCGCCGAGCGCTGGTTTACGCCTGGTGTGTGACCGTGAACTCGCCCTTTATTCACAGATAACTCTCTTCACTGTTCTTAGGAGGAAAAAGAAGTGCATTCGGTACTTACAAGGAGAAGGACGCTGTGCCAGCCCAGTTTCTTCCGATGGAAGTGCTATAGACTCCCCTCCCTCTCCTCTGGACGCACTCCAATGCATCTCCTCTGCTTTTCCTTCAGACAAGCTTGCAGCCCCCGCTGACTCCGCACACAGCGAACAGCCCGAGCCCTTCCCCGTCTCCGCTCACCTCCAAACCGCCACCTGCTCCTCCAGACTGACCACCACCAGGTGCTCTTCTGCGCCCACAGAGTCCCCAGCGTACAGCCTGGCCTCCACGGGGACATAGTCCCGCGCGCCCAGCCGCGTTGGCCGGGACGCTGGGCGCTTCGCTTTCTCCCACCTGGTTTCGCCGCCCATTGAGAAGGACCAGAGGCCTGTCCAAATTCCCCATCTCACTGTAAAAACGTGCAAAGTTAGGTGACGGGATGACTTAAGGATGCTGGAAAACTCATTTGGTATTTTTGGGGGGGGGGGGGGGGGTGTTAAAGACAGAAAAGTGATTTCAAAAAAAGGGTAAAAAAATAAGTACTTGCCAAAATTTAAAGTGCTGATGAGTAAACAAGCCTTTTGTCCCTGCCCTGTGCTGCTTTTTTTGTTTGTTTGGGGTTTTTCTTTTTTTTTTTTTTTTTTTTTTAACTGCATTATCTTCAAGTATGGCAGAAAGCAGAGACAAAGTCCCCAGCTTGCTGCAGTAGATGGTAGGTGCTATCAATCTTAACACTGGCTTCCTCTCCCTGCCTTCTGAGCTGCTTTAAAGTGTAGTCACTCACTCACAGATCTCTCGTAGCCATTACACCATGGAGCTGGAAAAGCTGGAATAGGAGCATTTTTTAAAAGCCCTTATGTCTGAAAATTAAATGTAGCGACGCTAGCTTTCTGATCTGACCAGATAATAGAGAAAGGAAATACTTAAACCAACGACGTGAATTTTTTAAACTTCTTGTTTGAGAACAGGAAGATACTGTTTACAGGTAACAGGTCTCTCTGCAGACATGTCCCACTCCGCGAGCGTACAGCACGGCAGAGGAAAGGGAGCACTAACCGGACAGCGAAAGGAGCTCGGACCGGCCGCTGGAAGGTCCGACGGTCGATTGCTCACCGCGTCAGTCAGGTACAGGGTCTCCCTTGCTGGTAGGAATCGTCCACCGCAGACGTGGACGGCCAGAAATCTCACCAGATAGCCTGGGCAAAGCCCCAAAAATCAGTTTTTGCTACTACGGCCTTGACCTAACTCTGCACCTACGCGGCGGGCGGGCAGGCTGACCCAAGGCTGAGGACCGTGCTGGCCCAACAAGCCGCCTTCTGCGGAGTGGAGGGGCTGGAGGAGCGGTGGGAGCTCGGCTCCCCCCTTCCTCCCCGGCAGCAGAACGGCCCACGAGCCTGCTCTTCGCTCCAGGCGTCCGTCTGTACGCACCTCGGCAAGATCAGAACCCTTTTTTTCATGATTTGGTGTGCAACTTTTTAAAAAAAACCTTATTCTAGCTTTTTCTAGAAGATCCTCCCTCCAGCCCCGTGATGATGCCAAATGTTAATGTATTCTCTCCAGCTTGAAAACGTTTACCAGTTTCTGGTATTTTATTTACATTTTGAGCTTGAGAAACAAAAAAAACCTGCGGACAGATTGTGATCTCCCTGAACCGACGTAAATCCTAAATTAATCCAAGTTCTGGGTTTACTTCAGGTTTACAGACTTCTCACAGAGACCACCATCTAGTCCAGTGCTGATTTTTTCCTGCTTGAAAGAAATACATTCTAGACTGCTGAAGAGAAAAATAACACCACAGAGCGGGAGAGGGGGGTCTATTTTTTTCTACTTTACAGAATAGGTTTTAGAGTACTGAATACAAATTATGTAGTAATATTATTGTAGAACTGCAAGAAATTTAAGATGACCTTTATAATGTACAAAATATTTTTATATTTTTTTTTCTTAATGCAAAAACACAAACCCTAATTTTTTACATTGGACTAAACATAACTTTTTAAACCAGTTTATGCCTCAGATTGAAAATTTAAAAAAAAAAAAAACTGATTAGTCTGTAGAGCAGCTTTGGATTTATTCCCTTTATTTAGGTACTTTTGCTTATAGTAGTGTAGATTTTTTAATTCCAGTTTTAGTTTAGAAGATCTAAACCTATTAGTTTATTCCTCTCCTGTGTAAATGTAACTTCAGAAGCACTGAATGAGAGCTACGTGCACAAACCTGACAAGTTTGAAAAGAGTCATTTTGAAGTTTGAAAGAATCATTTTAACCCTTCGAGAAGTAGCATTACCTGAACCGACTGCCAACTGTACACTTAGTCATGTACTTACTGCACTCAGAGGGTTAATTATATAGCACTAGATCAATATGCAATCTGCTCATTTTTAAATTATTTTAGCAAGCTTAGACAACAACATGCTCCAGTGCTGAACAGAGGAACTCAGCAGACTCTTCCCAGATCTGACATACTCTCTTTTTTATCACTTGATTAAAAAAAAAAAAAAAAAAAAATTGCTTAAAAAAAGGAGCTGTGTCTCAGCTCACCTTTTGTCACTCTGAGACCCTCTGATGTAAGGTGCTGTAGAAGTGTCAGCTACTGTAAACACCACAGGTGACAAATCAGCCACAGCAGCCTAGTGTAACTAACTCAACACTGGGTGTAAAGCTGGCATAACTTAATACCCGATCGGTATTTTGTGGTTGGATGAAACATGTAACTTAGCAGCAAAGCAAAGGCAGGTATAAAAGAAAAAGCAGATGTGTCTAAATAAACACCCGAGGAAATTTAGGGGAAAGTCCTGAACAGTATTAAACTGCGTAACCTGACCAAGGACCAACTAGTACTAGCGTACACAGACCAGCCGTCATTCATTTCAGAATTCACCGGGACTTTCACCCATTTATTTCAAGGCTACGTTGGCCCCTCCGTGGTGTTGTGGATGCCTGCCTTGGTTCAGGGCACACTGACCAGCAAAAGGCCCACCTGTATTACAGCCTCCGCTCATTGTTTTTATTCCATCCGATTCCTGCAAAATGTCCTTAGTGAAACCTACTGCCCCCCCTCTGCGGGAGCCTTTCCTCGTGCATTCACGGCACGGAAGCATTTCCACAGCCAGAGAGCCGGAGCAGTTACATTTTCTGACAGGGTTGTTCTGACCCTGTGCTCTGCTCTATACATACAGGTTTATAGCCAGACCTTACCCTGTGCTTCAGCTACCACAGTGTAAACTCAAAATATCTGCTTGGCGTCCTCTAACATGGTCAGTTTATACTGGTGTAACTGAGGAAATTTAATCTTTTTTTTTTCTTCCCCAAAACACACAAGATAAGAACTTGAAGCTGCCCATTTCCAAGACAAAACAGTGAGCATGACCAACTTTTGTTATGTGCCCCATGGCTGATAACCAATGCCAAAACAAAGTTACTTTTATTAATACCAAAAAAGTGTCTTTAGAAATGCTACATGAAGCGTCACTATTTTGTGTTAATACTCTTTTTTTAACAGAAGGAAAACTTTGCCCTTAAGTTTTTATCGCAACAAGAATTTTTTTTAGTTCTTTTACAGCAATTTCAGCTCTTCCTCAAATACATATTTTAATTCCTGAAATCAGTTTGAATGTAGAAGTCATGGAAGTACCACTTCATTAAACCAAGTAAAACCACTGTATGTATGTAGCAGGGATAAATGTTTTGCAGCTGTACTTTCATTTGTCCAATGACTATCCACCATTTGTTGTAATTTTTTTACTTCATTGAGTTTGTATTTTTTGGCTTTTATGTTCAAAATATGTTTATAGCTTTATAAATAAAGTAATTGCCAGACTGGCTATTCAAAACAGGCCACTGGAAGTTATAATCCTATCAAACTCTCAACTAACTATTTGATAGAATTCAAGAGGATTCCTGCCTTTTTTTTTTCCCCTTCAGCATTTGTATGTATGAATGGTTTTGAGAATAACTGCCACTAGTCTTCAATGGGTAAGACCAAAATAGTGAACCAAGACTAAGAAAAAATACCTACTTCTACAATCCCTACTGATAGCTTGCCTTCCCCCTCTCCCTACCCCCACACGTAATCACTTTAGCCAAGAAGAGCTATCCTGATCATGCCATGACTTTAAAAAAAAAAAGGTTAAGACAGCATCATACAAGTTAAACAGTAACATAAAATTTAACAGTGGGAAACCAGACAATCTCTACCCCTTTCAGGAATCTCAAAGTACACAGCTGGTGCCTATGACAGCAGCAGGCAACTATCAGGTTCAGCTAGAAAGAAGAATCCATACAGCAGCCGCACGGTACGCCAAGCTGTCTCAGTACCTGCGTAAAGAACGTCGTTCTCTATAGCCTAGCACTAATATTACTAGAGTGGATAATCATCTGAGAGGGTGTACCTCCAGGGATTTAACAAAAAAAAAAAAAAAAAAAAAAAAAAAGGTGTTTTCTCATACTGACATACATGTCAGGCAACTACAGAATTTGAATCTGGATGAAGTCTGACACAGTACTACAGGGGAATTTCAATTAGAGAAAATAAGTTGTTTGGAATCCTAACTACCAGGACTACCAAGAATATTAAAATCTGTCAAAGCTATGTAATGCTTTGAGCACCCAGACCAGCCCTTTCTTCTGCACACTGCTATGCTGTACCTCCACGCTTACATCAGGATCAATAGCCAGCTGGCACGACCCTGGAGCTTCTGCTGAAGCTCCACCATTACAGCATTTGACCACCAAGGGTTACATTTTAGGCAAGCTGTTCCAATAATGAGCAAGTCTTACCACAAGGTCACGGGTGTGTTTTATGCAGGTATGGGAAACAAAGCAGCAAGGTAATGAGGAAGACAAACTATGTGTCTTTGGCTCTTCCTCATCCTACAGCACAGCGAGGCACCACAGGAGGCAGCAGCTGCTAACAACCCTGGATCCTAGTCTGATGACAAGCACCTACAGGAATTTATATAGGCTTCTACCATTGAACACAATTATAGTCTAGGCTTCTGTGTTAGCAACACAGCACTCCAAGGATGAAACTAGTATGTTCTGGAACACTAACTTCACACACAGATGGATTTATTTCTTCCAAGAATCCAGGATAAGCTGAATATTAAACTACAACTATAGCCACAGAAAGAATTGTCATCAAAAGATTTTCTCTAGTAGCAATTTTAAACTGAAGTGTATTATTTGCAATACAGGATGCTGGAAAGGCTTCACCATGTCCAAGTCTAGCACCAGGGTATTTTATGCCCACTGACAAAATAATATCTACAATGTGCCCATATAATATGCACACCAGCACAAAGGCAGGCTCAGCACACTCATGAATAAGCAGATGCAAGCAGCAGCCACATCCAAAGCATGTGCCTGAATGCTGCTTTAGAGCAAGTTATGACTGCTTTCATTAATAGCTACATTAAAGCAAGATTACCTAAAAGCTGGTAAGCCATCAAGAATTATTTGGTGAAGCCTGAGCCTCTTCACAGCATCACTGGGTTGCTTGCTATTTAACCTCCAACTTAATTTGAGAAGTTGCCCACTGGGTCTGACTAGTGGCTTGCATTAGTCATTTAACAAAATACTTACATCTGTTTTATTTCAATTAACCACTGCCTCAGTGCAATTATTTGTACACTCAGTAATAAGTGACAGTAAGGTTGTCTAGTTTCAAATAACTAGAACCATTTGCAAACAAAAGTTTAAAAGCCCTTTATTAATTCAGAAGTGAAACACTGATATTTAAAGTGAGATAAGTATGTTTATTAAGGTTCATTCTACTCTAAGGTTTATACAGAGAATGGAATGCAATACAAGCTAAGAGCACACCTCAAAGATCTACCACACAACCATCCCCTACTCCCTATAAGGGAACTGTAAAAAAAAAAAAAAAATCAGAAAACCAGTTACTGTTTAACTAGTTGCAAGTGGCTTTGTCCAAAGAAGTTAAGCCTGATATTGCATTAGCTTTGTATGCAATAATTAAGTCTCTACAATCTGAAGTATCACATACAGAGGCATAAGATTTCCTGTGGACACATGAAACCATGTTTTAAAGAGCTACATCACAAGGGTTGTTTAAAATTGCCTAAAAACCAGCCACTAATGGCATGCACAGGTCGATAATATTAACTTTGGTAATGTCAGTCATTTTTTTGGTCAAACCTGGATTCCACTTTTAACAGTAACGTATAAAAACACACCCATCCTGTGCATAAAGCAACACACTTTTCATCTGCTACCAGCTAGAGGCAGGTCTTCAAGACATGGTTGAAGTATTCAAATTTAACTGTCAGGAGCTTGCTTAGTTCTAAATCACATCTTTCACTAGTCTATAAGGCAAGACTAACAGGACAAGAAAGTGGTCAATTTTTTTTTTTTTTTTTTAAATGCAGGACAAGAACCATCTTGAAAGTTATATAGCTTTAAGTAACACTAGTTTTCCCCACAATGTTTTTGGAAGAAATCCAGTAACTTTTTTTATTTTACCTAGTTCCCCAAGACACATTCTGGTTTGTTTTTCTTTCTGAAGCTATCAATACCCTGTAAATACAAGTGTTTTGTTCTTCTGGATGAAGAAGTCATAGGTGGTTTTATTTACAATGGAGTCAATCCTTAGCACTGTAACTGGTCTTGAACAGCTTAAAAGTGTAATGAAAATGATAACCTTAAGTGCTACTTCCCGTACAGAATCCACACTTGGTTCAGTTTTATTCATCGCAGAGTAAAGTAAAAAGACATCCAATTACACTAGTAAAAACTCAGAAGATTTAAATTTGTACTCAAAAAAAACACTACACATGCAAAGGGAACAATATCCTGCTAACACAACTTCATTTGCTGCTGCATTTGTCTAATATTAACAATTATGAACAGAGCAGTGCAACTAGTATTTGGAACAATCCTTACAGTGTTCGAGTGTCAGGCACAATACTTCACTTCTCTTCACACCACTGGTTCTCTTTACGTACCTGAAAGAACATTTTAACTATTAATAAGTTGCAGGGAACTTCTAAAAGTTAACTGTAAATTCCCATAAGCATTCAGGATTACTTACTGCAGAAAGGCATAAACTTGGAAGCAGCTTTAACTTTTCATGCAGGGTTTGTAATTAGAAAGTCAGTCTTCCAAACTGACCAATTTATCAATATAAGCCTAGAAATTTATTTCTCATGCCTAGATCTGATCAAAGCTGCAATTTTTTCCACCAAGTAAAGCAAATGGACTAGCTTAAGACTAAACCGCTCCTTTCATGACATAGCACTGAAGACAAACTAAAGTGTACAATTCACTGCCTTTGTATTTAAACAAGGCATCTTGCTCTGATCTTTCCCAACTCTGCATTTTGCAGTTGGTTTGTTGTTCAAGTTCTAAGACTGATGAGTTCAATAAAGACAGGGAATCCAAGCATCTTACCTTTCTAGCCACATGCAACAACACATCAGCATTCTTACTCCAGCTCCAAAACAGCAAACTAAGGCTACCACAAACAATCCTACATGCTTTCCTACCAGACACACATTTGAGCTAGGAAGTCAGTAGGATTTGTTTTGACTTTTTCAGGTAATGGGCTGCAAGCACTGAAAGGTCTTGCACTAGTAGCAACCCAATTATGAGGAGTCGATCCATTAGTTTACATTTATTGTTAACAAGTCAGTTGCATCACACATTAAATTATGAAGCACCACACAGTAATTCAGCACAAAAACCAGCTAAATTATAATTAAACCCAGATCAAGTACCTGTGCTTCTTCCTCCTCAGTGAAGTCATTCTTAATATTGAATGTCTTGCGAATTTCTTCTGGAGTTTTCCCCTTGATCATGTTTGCAACTGTCTTGCATGTGACATCAAGCAAACCTTTGATGTCCAAGTAATTTGCAGCCTGTAGAACAGTTTCCAAATTTAAAGCCTCCATATCAATATTCTGCCTCTGTAGATGTACTCCCAAAGTTACGCTTACACTGAAATTGTAGAATACTGTAACTGCAAACAGATCATCTGCACTTTGAGAAGCTTCTAGCTACAGCCTTGAAGCACCAGTACCTAAAACTTGCTTGCCAAACAGAAGGGAAAGTCATTTGTACCATGAAAGACAGGCCCCCCCCGCCCCAGCACCTCCTTTTACAAACAGCTTTCAGAAGCCTGCAAACATCCAAGATCTTCAGCGTTGAAGTACTGTTAACTAGCTAAGACAAGTAATGTTGGCTCACAGTACCATACGAGGTACAAATTTTAAAAGTCAAAGCTAGATATTAATTTCTATCCAGATCTCAGAACTCCATTTCTAGTAATAAGCCCTCAACTAAGACTCAAGAGCCACAAGAATAAAGACAGCTGTAGGACTCCATATGAAGAAAAGTATATTAATTGATAAATAAGCAAGTATAGATTAATGCCTAGCATTAGGTTAACAAGCATTCTAACATCCTCAACAATTTCAGCCAGTATTTGCCAGCACTACTTGCCCTTCCCACACCCCTCTCCCCACCAATGAAGAAGTTATTCAAGAAGCATAAAGACTTTATCTGTAAAGTGTACTAACAGACCACACTTCACAGGCATAGCCTTTACACTTCTTGAACATACTTACCAGGATAAGTTCAAAAAGCGTTCCTTGGTCTACTTTCAGAAACTCTTGATCCCACACAGGGATGTCATCTGTTCTTTTTTCTTTGTTCTCATCATCCTCAGGAGGAGGTGGATCATCCTTGTGATGGGTGCACCACTGAATCACCTAATTATGGTTTTGATATTAAAGTTTTATCCAAATGGTTCTCCCATTAGGCCCCAACTATAACGTAACTTCATTTTAGAAGAAATAAACCTTTTTCTCTAGATTAATATTAGAATCCTGTATGAACATGCTCCAATACCCCACATTTTCATTTTAGAACAATTGATCCCCAATCCCGGAGTACAACCACCTTCAAGAATCCCATCTGAGGCAGTAGCTAGTTAATTACTTACCATCTGAAAAGCCAGCTGCTGCTGTTATAAAGTTATTCAACCCTGTGCTAACATACATAAGACTGTACAAAGAAAACCTAAACCTCATTTTGCGGCGTTTAATCTGTTTGCAGAAACATAATTTCTATTAGGCAAAATACTATGTAGGGGAAGAGTCTAGAGTGGTCACAGATACCAGCAGGACATGTTCACCCCAGTACAAAATTCACCTGGCAAAATTTTGCTTTTTAAAAAAAACAACCTAGCTTGAGAACATGCAATCTCATCACCCAGACAATTAAAAGGAGCAGGGATCTACTGCAAGTAAAGCCCTGTTCCATTTTGCCAACCCGAGAAACTTCACAAGTTTGAAGTTATTTATGTGTATGTTCACTAGGAAATAATTCCTAACCCTGTATTTACCCCAAAACAGTCCAGTGCTTATTTTGGCACAACACTTTCTACTGCAGAGCAAAAAGCATCTTAGAAGACAGCAACATACTTCTTTGCTTTTCTCACTTGACCCAAACACAATCATGGTCTATTACTGAATTTAATACCAAGTGCACACAGTGTCTCTCACACACTGTAACTGCTACACAGGCATGGCTACTGCCAGTTAGTCTCACCACTGCCCGTCCCTTAATGCTTTCTCCTAACACTTGGATCTCAAACAGCCACCTCAGTTCACAGAATCCAATTAAAATCAGTGCTTTAATACCATGAAATACTAGTGTGCACAGATGTCCAGCACCACTTCAACACCTTAGGAAGCCTGTCTGGCCTCCAGCTGCTGTTCCAGGTCACCCCTGCAGGTCTTCTGCCATTATCTGCCTGCCAGCCTCACCCCAGTTCTCAGATACCCTAGATGCCTGTGTTCATGGACCTCAAATTGGTTAAGCTTGTAGCTAGCACATGAAAAGTACCTTTAATACAATAGTTCATAACACCCAACTCCAACATGCATTTCACATTTTGTTACTGCCATACAACACTAGCACTTTCAGCATCTTACCTTTTTTAAGATAGCTGCATTAACATTTGGAAGAGGGACTGGGTCATCATCACCTTCATCATCCATTCCCAAATCTAAAAATGGAAAGATGACTAAGCAATTGGCAGGCAAAACCATTTACTCTTCTCTGAACAGTGCCTCTTCACCAGTTCTCCACTATTTTAACACCACTGAGGCTTAACAGATTGGTAGCAAAGGATCTCTAACTGGTGAAGTCAGAAGCTTTTAGAAAGCTTCAATGAGGCTTTGTGGAGCCATGGCTGCATTATACATACTAGGTTATACCAAGTTTAGGCTAAGTAGCTAATAAGGCTACCTCATCAAATAAGAGCATCAACAAACTGTCAGCTAAGCAGAACTTGCTAGTTCAGTGTTCTCGGAATAGGATATGTTGAAGAATCAGACAAATATGTTACTTTTTACCACTTTCAACAGTTCAATCCACAAGTTAAACCAAAGTGTTGCAACTGAGCTCTCCCGTTCAATTTATTATCTAAGAATTCAATTCTACCGTGGTAAGTAGAGAATGTTTTGTCCTCTATAGGAGCAGTAAATACTGCAGCCATAGAGATGCCAGTTACCTGGCCTCTGAAGGACTTGTACTGATTCTTACCAGCTGAAGAAGTTCACATGCTAGGACAGCAGCACAAATCCTTCAATAAAAAACAATTTATAAAGCATGCTTCTGATACTCCTTGTTTTAAAAGCTTGTCAGCATGCTCAAGACAGATTTGGATAGTTTGTCATTTTGTCCCCTTGATATGATTAAGGAATCAAAGTAAAAATTGAGAGAAAAACGTAATTAACATTTGGACTGGATACACAGAATAAATACCACATTAGCCATCTTTGATTAGAGAATATGCTTTTTTTACTACACAAATGCTAACAGTTGGATGACGCCCTAGCTGTCAAAAATTAACATCTTGTAATTAGTTACGTAACTGAGCAACTACACAGACCTTCACTCATTATATACACAGACAAACCAATTCTACATCACCAAGGAACATAATTTTTAAGAACAGATGACTGTCACACCATCACCACTGATCAAATTTGTGCACAATTAAAATAGCATGTACTTCTGTATTTAGGCAAGTCAACTACTATTATTATTAGTGGGGTATTAATTAGTACTACTTTTTGTTTGGAATAACTAACTTCATAGATTCAGAAACTAAAATACTGACATTAAAGGGTACAGCATGTGTCACCAATTAATGGAAACTTCAAATGCATACTCTCAACACGGTGGCAGACACTAGTGTAAGAAGTGACCAGTCCAAAATTGTTGGCATGGGGAAATAATTCAAGCAGTATCTCACATTTAGTCAACTCTGCTCAACTTGTCCCCACCACCTCCAAAACAGCAATTTCATCTTATCAGAAAATTGATACTTCATTGGTGGTCCCATGATGCTCGACAGAACCCCACCTTCCAGCTCTTCCCCTTTCAGCTGCAGCACCCAACACACAAAACACTGTTTATTAACCAATGCTTAATCAGCTGTACTGCAAGTGTATTTCATCTGTACTAGGAGACTGGTTTTCACCCAGATTAGGAAGAGGCTAGTTTATGGTGCCTATCTTACAACACTTACCATGTGTAACTTCCTTTTCATCAACACCTGACTGTCACTAAACACAGGCAGTGACACAGCTTCTGCATGAGAAAACTGAGAACTCTTCTCCCTAATGTATTCCAACCAATTGCTATGTTTCCTGCTCATGTTGCTAGTCATGTTCAACAGCATCTTATTAACAGAATGAAAGTGTTCAATGCTTGGAGTATTTCAACCCTATTTTTATTGTTCTTACATATAAGGTGTCACAACCAAAGATTTATACCCAAGAACATAATTTTAACTGCATCTACAGAAAGATTTTTTTTTCCTAAGTGAATTCATGAATACACCCAAAAACTGGAAAAAACCACCAGTAAACAATGAGGATTTGCACTAGAGGGATTAGACACAGTTCGCTCTGTATCCTAGCCATCTGGCAGATTTCCCCTCCCCCGCCTCAAGTTCTTTTGTTTCAAATTTATGTCAGCAGGAGATCAGAACTAAGTGTTTATCCCAAATAATTTAACTGCATCCATAAGCTCACAATATAGGTTTCACTTCAGCTCTTTCTTCATTTCATTGGTTTATGATCTCGCACCCCACTTGAAAGATATTTACATTGTAAGATTGGTTTGTATGATTAAATAGACTTAGGTTTTAATATTATTAGATGTTCTGTTTGCTTAACTTTTACAAAAATTAAGTAGACCGTAGGCAAGGCAGTAGGGTGTTCGTATTTTACTAGCCTCCCTGTAAGCACTCTTAACAAGAGGACTGAACTTTAAGCTTTTTGCAAGAGCACATCCACCCAAAACAGTTTCAGCTACAGCAGCAATTATTCCAGCTGTTCCGACATCGGGCAGCAAGCTGCTTCACAGGCCTGGGAATCCTTTTTCAGCACAGTACTGGTTTGCCTCCTTCGGTCACAATTCCTGCTCAAGGAGAGTATTCCTTGAACACACTGCTATCTCTGCACCAGCTAGTGATCCTCAAGGCTTCATACTCTTACCTTCCAGCATAGTCTTTATAGTTACAGACTGTTTTGCAATTTCAACATCAACTTCAAAGATTTCTCCATCTGAACTCTGCAGTTTAATTGAAGGCATCTACAAAAGAAGGACAGTTATTTCCACACAATATTCAGCAGATGTTACAAGTTTAGCTGACTCAGAGATGTACACTACCTTTACTATTTATATTGTTTCTTACCAACAGCAGATAGCCCAGTGCCACTTAAAGCACACTCAGATTATTCACTGCTTGAAACAGGCCTAAATTCATTAATCCTCATGCTTAAGGACTGATAGAATCCTAACACCAACTTGAGAACTTTTTTCTTAATTTAAAAGCATAAAAATACACAAAATATATTAGTCAGTAGTGCTTATATTTTTTACAGTGCAACACTAGAGCTATCTGTCTCTCAAAATAACTTTCAACAACACTTCCAAAACACTACTTGTCTTCAAATCCAAACAATTGCTACTTGCTTTGACTACTCAAATGAAGTCAGATCTCAAATTAGTTTTCAAACAATAGCCTCTGGAACAGAATCACAAAATTGAGGTTGGAAGAAACCCCTCTAGACCGAGTCTAGTCCAGCCTCCCTTGCTCCAAATAGAGTCAGACAGACCAGGTTACTCAGGATCAAAGGCTTTCCTTCAGAAAAACATTTGGTTCTCTGAAGAAATTAAAAAGCAATATACCACTAAAAGGAAGACTTTCAGCACTCAATACTACTTTTACAAAGTAGGAAGTTAGATCAGCACTTTGTTAGCATTAGGAAAGACCAAGATGACTATGCATTTTAACAAAGTTTTTCAAACAAACTGTGATAAGACCAACAATAAAGAGAAGCAGCAGACTTCAAAGATGTCACTAGCAGAAAAATAATCAAACTTTAGAAGAATGCATCTTTCCAGACATTTAACAACTTGAACTCAGAAGAAATGCACTTGATACAGCAGCTAGTAGGTTACAAATTCTGCCTGAAACTACACATGAAGTCTGTTTGGGTATCACTGCACTTGAACCAACTGACTTGAAGGACATGATAAACATAACTGCCTGGCCACATAAATGTTATAAATCAGTTCTCAACAAACTAGTAGGATGCGTTCCTTTACCACTCAAAATATTTGTTAGCAGCAGACCATTGCAATAGTTTCATTTTTTCCTCCCCCTCAAGTTACCTGCTTAAAGATCTCTAAAGCATGTATTTGTAAATATAGCCTGCAAGGCACTGTAAAGAGAAGCTCTAGGAACAAAGAATTTCAAATTCATTTCATTTCATTTTGAAATTTTCTCCCCCCACCAAAGCCAAGAGCTACACATGCTAGCTCCTTACAGTAGTACTTGAGCTCCTTACACTAGTACTTCAACTACCAAAATTGAATTAGCTGGACCACTTTCAGCAAACTTACATTATGCCTTTCCAAATGCCTCCTGCAGCTCATCAGTATGGCTGAGCCTGACAGTACTGCAACAAACCCAGTCCAATGGAGGCCAGCCAAAGCACGTTATTAAGCAGCTCACACCAGCTTGAAGTCCTCATTGCTTTAATTTCCATTTGGCAGAGTGAGTAGCTAGTTAATGTTTACACAGTAATGTAACCCTATATGACAGTGCTACTTCTAATTAAGATGGGTGTTCTGGAGGGTCACAGTCAAGATTGTTCCAAAGATACAAAAAATATATATATACACACATATCCATGAAAATAAAATTTGGATTAAAACAGTTCCAAGTTGGTAGTTTGAACAATGCTCTGAAAAAAGTGATCTAGGCATACATTTGAGATTTAATGCATGTGTTCTTGCAGTGATTGTCTGAGAACACTCAAGAACAAACCCAGCTTCAGATGCCAGCTTTTCTGTGCTTGTGTCTGGGATTACATAATGCTGCACAAGAGACAGGGATGCTGCCTTAACAAGTGCAGCCCCTGCATGAATATTTGCATTCAGACCCTTGTATCACCCAAGCCCACTTCTGTCAAGACCTTCAGGTTATTGTTAGGAGTCTGAATCAGGTGGAATGAAGTTAATCTACTGCCTTATCACTGATAACAGATCAGGATTTCATCCAAATTTCATTATTTTTATACCACAGAGCTCAGTCTCCTGGAAGAAAAAACAAGTAATTTTTAGCAAACTGCAATACAGCTCTGAAAATAGACGGGCCTTGGATAGCAACACAATCGGGTGACTAAGCAGACCAGTCCTAAAAGCTCTATTCGACAACAGCAAAACAGCCTGGGAACTAGTCAAAAGGCAAACAAGAATTACAGCGGTAATTTGCATGTATACCCTGAAATGCAGATCTCAGCCCTCTAAAACAGCCCTACCAGAGAACTCCGTGCCTCCTGAAGCCATTCCGGATGGGTGCCCGCTCCTTCCCCCCCCCCCCCCCATATCACTGGCTCTAACGCCGCATTTATTTCATAAAGTCACACCTGAGCCGTTCTACTTGCGCTGCCGCTCCAGAGCTCCCCTCGCTACCGAGAGATACCGGGGGTGCCCTGGAGCAGTCTGACAGCCGCGGGGGGTGGGGGGGGCCGGCTCCGTAGGTGCTGTGCGGCCGGGGGGGGGGGGGAAAGCGCCTCTGCTTTATTTACCAGACCCCGCAGACGGCGCCCGCTCCCCCCCAGGGGGGCCGGCGGGCATCGCAGCCCCACATTACCCATGAAAGGCTCAGACCTCGGCCCGCCCCCCTCAGCGATCCTCCCCGGACCTGGGAGCTCCGCCGCCACAGCCGTCCTCCACCCGCTCCAGGCCGGGCCGGGCCTTCTTCCCTCAGCGAGCGGGCCCCGCGGCCCAACCGCCTACTTCAAGCGCCTATCCCCACCCTAACCGCACCGCGTGCTTCGCGCCGAGCTCGCAGGCCTTACCGTGAAGAGGAGGAGGCGGCGTCCGGGCTCGGCGCTGAGGAGACCTGGCGGCAGCGGCGGCGGTCGGGGCCCAACTGCGGCGGCGGCTTTATATGGCGGGGGGAAAGAGGGGAACGGGCGGAGGGCGGGGGAAGGACCCGCCTCTCGCTGCCTCGCAACCGCCGGGCTGCCCGCCGCGAACGCCTGAACAAAACACGCCGGCCCCGGCTCCCGAACGGCGCAAAGCGCTGCCGACGGGAAAAAAAGAAACGGATCCGCACCTCCTCCGCGGGGTGAGGAGGGGAGAAGCGGAGCCGAAACGAGGGGAGGGAACGGAGAGGCGGCCGTTTGGGTCTTTCAGGCAACGGCGCGGTCGCCCCCGGGAGCAGCACAATGGGCGGGGGCGCCTCGCGCGGGCCAACGGCTGCGGCGCCCCCTCTCCCCCCCCCCCCCCGGGGTTCCTGAGGGGCCGCCGCGGTCTCGGCCCGGGCCCGGTGCTGCGGGGGGGAGAGACCCCGGATCGGGGAGACCCCGGGCCGGGGAAGGGTGTTGGGTGCAGCCCGGTGCCGCCGCCCCCAGAGAGGGGGAGCGGAGCGTCCCTGTGGAAAGCACCCGCGATGGCGAAGGGTGGAGGTGCGGCCTTGTGGTATCTGGAGGCCGGCCCGGTGCCCTCCTCGGGAAACAACCGGCCCGCGGGCACGGCTGTCATCGTGTGTGCTTCAAAAACGGTAATTCGGAGTAACGCAGGCTGGTCACAAAAAAACCACGTTGGGTGTTTTCTTTCTAGCGGGGTTTCACGGGGAGAAAGCCCAAGGCCCGGGGGGTGCTGGTACCCCCCAAGGGGGGAACCTGAAGCGAGGAGTTGGGTAAGGCTGCTTCTCTTTGTGGTAGCGTCTCACATGTAAATACAGCAAAATGCGGCCTTCGGTGGCTACTCAGGCAGCAGAAAACATTTTAACTAAAAAACTACACTGAAAAACTGCCGAATTTCAAATTGTTAGAACAACAGGTTGCTCTCTTCAAGCGGCAATACATGAGCAACAGCTCAGGACAGTTCACGGTGCTAGAAACGGATTTAGGTCTAACTAGCAGTCACTGAACACCTACCCTGGACCCCACCAGGAATTTTGGGTAGGTACAGCTCTGCCCACGGCCGGACCCCATTAAAGCATCTCCAGACACCAGCTGCTCGAGCCACCAGGCCGGAGGAGCAGACTAGCAGCTAGGAACCACCAAAATGCAGCCAAAGCAGTGCTGCATTAGCACAACCACCCCACCTGGGTGCTGTACCCCAGGGCAGGTGACATCTCCTGCAAGGTCAAGAGTATGTGCTAGATAGCGACAGGCATTAGGTTTTCAGAAAAAAAGAGATCTGAAGGTTTTTGCTCAGTGAGGAAGGCAGACCAGGGTATGAGTCCACCAAAGGACCCGTGAGGTGTTCGGGGTGCTGTGTTGTGCAGTCATACACAGCACTCATTCCATAAGCAGTGAGACTGCAAATATTAGAAGTATTTAGTATAGTAAATAGTCTGTTGGTTAGGGCTGACTCTCTGGAGAGATGGAAAACACAAATACAGATTCTTAGCCAGGAAGAACCTCTTAGAACTCAGGTGACAGTAAGACTATTCTACATCAGGTCGTATCACTTAAATAGGTTTCTGTATGAATTCCAGAGGACTGTTGGAGACAACTGCCTGACTTGGGAATCTTGTTTCACAGGCTTTAGGATGCCGAGCAGCTTGTTAGTTACAGCACACACTTGAAGATGACTCTGAGCAACCTGATCTGACTTTGAAGATGGTTCTAAATTCAGAGTGTGGTCTAGAGGACCTCAGCGCTCCTGTCCAGCCTGAATCACTGTGTGCTTCTGGAACATGCGCTTCAGTGAACTCTTCGTAACAGCTGGGTGATCATCCAAAGATGTCAGGTGATGCTTATACAGCAGACTTTGATGCTAACGGAGGTTTCTCAAAGTTCCTGGTATTAGTAACCAGATAAGCTGTTCACCATTCATTAGGACCTAATTATCATTTTTTTTATATATATATATATTAAAAAAATATGTAGATGTGCGAAGCCTCTAAACTATGCCTAATGTGACCTTTTGATTGTACCATCATCACATTTACCTCTTTCCTCCTCAGTCACTCCATCTCATACTCCAATGCTGAGAACCACATTCACTGCACTAAAAAAGAAACACCACTGCCTTCATTTTCCTTACATGTGCTTTTTTTATTTTATATTAAAACTCCTTGGCTTAGGGGATCAGACCATGACAGAAGGTGGTCTGTGGAAAACATATCTGCAAATCCTAAATCCCCTTTCCCGATGTTGCCAAAGGCCAAGGTTTCTGATCTGGCTTGTGATCAGTGAGCGCAAGCTCTCAGACTGCAAATCAGGCTCAGCAGAGTGGGGAGGGGGGTGGGGTTTGCTCTCTACACAAGTCTAATAAAATCTAGGAACAGGCAGAAAGCTAAGTTCCATGCTTAATTATGGTCTGTGTATGAATTTAATTCAAAATGATACTATTGATGAGCTTTATACTTGATACAGCTGTCTACAGCTTTCTAAAGGAGATAATTCAGTCCACGATGGACTTTGAATTTAGCTGTTGAATTAGAAGTCTGGGGAAGTTAAAACAACAAAAACACCCCACACCCAAAAAAAGCAGCAGACGGCTGTCACAGATAGACTCTAATCACACAACGGCCACCTCCCACTGTGCCCTACATATCATACAATGAAGCTCCCCAGCTAGTCCAGATGCTTTCTGTTATCTGTGGTGAAAAAGCAGCTGCTGCAGCGTCGATAGCCAAAGTCCTGCGAGTAAGTCAGTCTTAATAACACAAAAGACCCATACTTCACTAAAGCTGCAAGGCAAAGACCAAGATTTTTCAAAAAATGGGTGGCCCAATTTCAATTGTTACGCACATGGGTAATCATTGCAATGCAAATAATCCTAAACCTAAGGATTGGCACCCTGAGCCGTAAAGATAACGGCACCATGTATCAGCCACAGATAAATTGCAATTAAGGGCCTTTTACCACTGAGAACCCAGAGGAGGAAGGGGGAAGCTGAACACTAAAGCAAATACCTGAAAAGATTGGAGCAACCAAGATCAGCACAAGCTTGATTTAACGCTTACCAGATCCAGAAGAGCTCTGACCTACATACTTGCAGCATCCCTGGGCTGCGGGCGAAGCCAGTGGAGCAGCGACGCAGCCGCAGGGGGAAGGGGATTTGAACACGCCAAACATTAGAGAGCAGCCTCCCGGACACAGCACTGCATCTGCTCCACAACCTTGGATTCTCTTCCTATTTCTGTCAGGCAAAACTTACTGTGCCCCCTACCCCTCAAAACACCTCACATTCTCCACTTTTACAGAGAAACTGGGTTGTTTGGTTTTTTTCTGCCGGTGGCAATTTAGAGACTATGGAGATAACACACTGACTATTTTTCAATACCACAAGCGTGATGTGGGATTGCCAAAGCCTAATGAGAACCAGGCTTGAAAGAGCTCAGCTTTGCTCCATCGACAAGTTGGGAAACTTCACAAAACTCAGCCTGGAGTCCCTGAACCGCAGGGATGGGTGGCCAGCAAGGGCTAGACTCGAGGGTCTCGAGAGCACAGCTGTTCTAGCAGAGAGAGACAGGTATGGTTTGCTGGAAAATGAGGTGTGACCATCCAGTCTGAACAGGAACATCCCCCCTACATGCAGGGGAGGATGAGACTTGCTGCAAAAATCTGCCTGTTTTTTTCAGGAATCCAAAAGATGAGCAACATTTTTTAAAACAAGTAGCCGCATCAACAAGTTAAAAAAAAATTAAACTGACTGGTTCAGTGTAAAATCAGAAAACATCAGAATTATTCACATGAGATGGATGGTAGAAAGACATTGCTGAGCTCAAAGGCCTGTGCCACTGTTGTTTAAAGCAATCTTGCAACAGCGCAGCAGCAGAAGAGGAAAATTTGTTCTCAGTACAACTCTGGAAAAAGCTAATTATTGCATTTCCACTTCATCAAAACTCGTATTACAGGAGCATCCTTGAGAAGGTGTCGCTTTTCATCCAAGCTGTAGCCCAGCAACGCAGGAGGGTGGGTGGCAGAGCCCACCGGTTGGATGAGAGTCCAATTAACACCGATAGACTGACAAAACTCAATTCCCAAATCCTGTCAAGCAGACACCAACTGTTTTTTCTTTATCAGCTTCTGTTTCTTCCTCTAACAACAGTCATATTTCCCTTACATAACTACAGGGATTCAAGAGAGTTTAGAAGACTAAAGATTGGGGGGGGGGGGAGAAGATTAAAAATAGAAACACACCTACCTCAAGCGCATTATGCGGCATCTACTTCCTAACCTCATCCTCACCTCACCTCCACGTACTTAACAGACCAATTTTTGTACCAGTTGTGCCCTAGCATCCTTTGAAGCTATTTGGACTGCTCAGAAGGAGCCAAGCTTGGGTCCTGTGGTTGCTGTGGCTGCGTTCACGCTGAAGAAGATGCTGCCGGGTGAGAGTCACCCACCGCCAGCCTGTTGAGGCTGCCAAATTACAGAGAGCGTGTACCTGAGCCTTCCCAACAGCCAAATGGCTCCACGACCCTGCCAGTTCACAGCATGCCAGTCACAGCCCACTGGTCACGGCACACCGGTCACTGCCCTGCCGGTCATGGCACTCTGGTCACGGTCCTGCTGGTCATGGCCCTGCCAGTTCATGGCCCTGCTGGTCACAGTCCCACAGGTCACGGTCCTGCAGGCTCATGGCACACTGGTCACGGTCCCGGCGGGGACACGCGGGACGCAGCCACGCGGTGGCGCCGGGGCTCGCTCCGAGGGACGGGAGGCAGCAGGGAGCGGTCAGCAAGGCTCATCCCCAAATAGGTGCGGTCGTCTGTACTCTGCGTGCTGAGTGAAAGAGTCGACTTGCTTTAAACGGCCTAAAGAGCAGCTTTCAGTGGCAAGGTATAAAATCCTGAATATCCTTCGTAACCAAGCATGCGAGTAAGTGAACTGGGCTGGCTCTAAAGGGTTGCGTGGCACCAGTCTTCAAACTTGGAGCTGTTCACAGTCCAAAAAGCAGATTCTGGACTGGTTCTGATGCCACAGACGGTAAAGAACAGTTGCTTTGAGGTTTCGAAGTCAATGGGAATAAATACTGTTTGTTTCAGAAGTCAGGCTAATTCAAACCATTTTTAAAGAGATTGCAGGGAAAAAGGGACAGTCCAGTAACATTTTGAGATGGCTGAGCTAAAGCTAGATAAACTCACAACCAGACACAATGCAGAACCCATCACCAGCCTTTCTTTGAGAGGGGGAAGAAAGGAGAACGGGCTCCCAGGGAGCCACGGCATCCCCTCTCCTGGGCAGGGGTCCCCGCTTCAGCAGCAGCGGGCTGCGTTCCTCTTCCCCGAGGACAAAAGTGGCACTGGAAAAGGAGCGAAGCTGCCTGCAAAGTGGGTCAAGCGTGGAATGAGCACCGTAGAATCCTCTCAGACAAAGCTCCTCCAAGGCCCCCCCTTTTTCTTTAGAAAACGAGGCAGAAGAGAGCAGCAGTGACTGGCCACTCTCGCACCGATGGCTACGATAAAGAAGGGGCTTTCACAGCAGGTTTTATGGTTAGGCAGGGTGGTGGTGGGTGTTTTTTCAAACTGCCAGAAAAATAAAGGCAGTTGGGAGCCAGGGTAAAGCCTTTCAGCCCAACTGATCACGCAATTATCAGTTTAAACAGTACACTCCTCTGACAGTTCAGCACTTTTGTTTTCAAAAGCATGATCCAGAAAACAGTTTATATATTTAATGAAAATTAAAAAAAAAGCCAAAACCACACCCCTCCAATGAAACCAGTTGTGCTTGGGGGAAATCTGATGAGGAAGATGTATACAGAAGTCAACAAGAAAACCAAATAGCAAAGGTTTAGTTTGATTTATACAACCCTATGCAATGATACAAGCATCTGCAAAACAGCCAGCCTTCTCATCAGAAGCACCTGCCTGCAAGTTTTCATCCAGGATACTCACCCCTAATCATGCTGCTCCTCTTCCATCACCAGTCCCAGGGCGGCATAAGGTGGCATGACGCAGGCATTGGCAAGGTCAGGAAATATGAACGAATACTGGTTTGAAGCTTTTGGAACATCCCCCCGCCCTTTTTTTTTTTTTTTTTTTGCTGATGTTTTGCAAACCACAACCAAAGTCTTGACAGCTTCACAGCAGTTTGATGAATGAGCTAACAGGATAACCACCGATCCCACGTCTTGCGTACCGTAACCGAGTTAAGATGCTGTTTTAAACACAGAAATGTCATCTGGAAGGGACCTCACTCTCCCCCCTGAAGCAGCACTAGCCCCAGTGCCAGCTCAGCTGTGGCTTTTCCTAGCCCAGTCCTGAAAACTTCCAAGACCAGCTATTCTGCAGCCTTACCAGTTAACCTGTTCCAGTGCTACAGTGCCCTCCTATTCTAAAAGCTGTTATGTCCAACCTGGTTTTATATGTTGGCTAATTATGTATATACAGTATTTAGGTACTATTAGTGATTAATGTTTTATACACCAGCAGCAATCAGTTTAAATCTTCATCCAAAAGCAGTTCTGTTCAACGTAGAGCAATTAAGAGATCAGGAGCTGTAGTTCAACCCATCTTCAAGAATAAAGCTTTTAAGCCACAGCACAGGTTTTCAAAGGCTGAAACATGCAGCACTGCTTAATTTAAAACCAAAAGTGATGCTTCAGCCTTTTTTTCCTGTATATATGCCAAAGAACTCTGGTCCCTTGCTCAATAGAGCAGCTTGCCTTTATTCTCATCCAGAAGGAGTAGAGCCAAATGAATTAGAGCACTGAAATAACTTCTTAAAAAACCACAGTGTGATGACTCATGAACTGCTTACTCTGCAGGGCTTTTTTAGTGTATTCACGAGTACTGAAAGATTTCTACACAGTCCAGTGTAATTTTTACTTAACACTTTACCTGTTTCCAACTTTCTCCTGGAACTTGCAGAGAACCAATACTCCACGTAGCAATCGCTGTAGTGCACAGAAGGCACCCTACACATTCTAGAGGGCTTCAGAAACCATTGCTTGCCAACATTTTGCTCCAAAATCTAAGCTCATATAAACCATGCATATGGTTGCAAAACCCACGGAATACTAAAAAGCTGTTTCTCTTGGTAAAACTTTGCTTTAACCTATGCAAAACCCCCTAAAACAGATCTTGAGTTTCCATGAGTGCTCAGCATACAGACAAAACAAGCAGCAATTAGAGGAAGTGATAAATGAGTGACAGGTGCATAAGGAAATGGTGAGAGTGGAGCCACACCTTCAATTAATTGAATTTGGAGCAGCATTTAATTTGAAATTCAAAATTGTGCTTTGATCACACTTAGCTCTTCTTACAGACCACTTTTCCCAAATGAACAAGCACTTTTATCCTTCAGCCCCCTCCTGCTCCTTACGTCACAGCTTCTCAGACAGCAGGAACTGCGCTCCAGTATTGCTGCAGAAATGAAGGGGTGAGAGGGGAAAAACAGAGGAACGTGTTTACCAAACTATGAAAAAAGGCCCAAAATAAACCTGGCACTTGCATAACAGTTTTGGTTTTGTATTATACATGAGGAAATCCTTTGCCTTTAAGATTCAGGCTGAACTTCTAAATTGCCAGAGCAAAGACTTTGTCTCAGGCTCTTAACGCACAATTACTTTATGAAAATGACTTTCAGTGTTTAAATTTACCACTATAAAGAAGTGAAATGTGGAAGCATGGATTGGCAGGTATCAGCAACTCTCAGAAATCTTTTCTCTACTAACATTTCCAGATGGACTTCTGATACTAACCAGGCAGATGAAATGTCAAAGCTTTCATCAGCAGTATGTCCACTCACCACCTTTTTCCCCAAGGCAGAATTTATTCCATTATCATCCAGACACACAGGGAAGAACAAGGTAACTAGCTCTGTCTCCCTTCACTTGCCCGTGCGTCAAGTATCCTTCCAGGCTATTATCAGAAGTTCTAAAATAGGTAAAGCTGCCCAAGCATTTGAAGCAGGGATACTGAACATGTATGCAAATGTCAGCAGCTGGAAACAATCTGACACAAGCACAAGCCAACAAACACATGCACTGGTTTACCTTGGAGAAAACATCCACCTACACACGCAGCACTCCTTGTCAGTCACCAACAGAGCTGGGGCTGCTGCAGCAGCCAGCCCCGTTCTCCAGGGCTCTGCGGAAGAGGTACACCAGCGCAGCTCAGCCATCGGGGATGGCCAGCCAGGAGGCCATCGGCAGAGAGTGGGCCGTGGGAGGAGGGAAGAGAGCAGCACAGGGGAACCGGCAGAAGGCGTAGGAAGAGTGTGAAGGGGAAAAAACCTGGCAAATCTATACACTTCAAATCGGTCTCATTTTTCCTTTCAAAACCAAAAGTTACTGAATATTTCCTTGGGTAGGAGTGCAATTTTGCCTCTTGTTTTTGACTTAATGACCCCTTAGTTCAGAAGGACAGGCCTCCACAAAGCAATGGTGCTGACTTCAGTCTGATATACAAATTCAGAGAAATGGCCAAATGATAGGACATCATTAAGTGTGACTTAAGTAAAACACAATATGGAAAGCTCAAAACCCTCCCCCATCTGTCCAACAACAGATTCTGCTCTACCCAAATTCTGAGAAACAGAAGAAAAAAGGGGAAGTTTTTAGAGCAGTTTGTAGAAAAGTGTCGAGTTTCATTCACAACTGCCTTCTGACAATTTAAACCCCACTGTCAGCCCTCCTCACTGAACACTGGGTTTAACTATCCTGCTTAAAAAAATACTGAACTACCACACTGTGGGATTTCCAGCTACTCCTAGTTCACATTTCATGGAATTCACCAGTCTGTGTAGTGAAGGAGGAAACATCAACACTGATCTCCAGCAGAAGTACAAATCCGAGTTATGCTCAGCATCATCACAGTCTGAAGTAAAGGAAGTTTTGCTCAGGTGAAATAATCAATCAGCTACCACTAAATCAGACACTAATTATTTATATTTGAAGTTTTCTTTCTCCTCTTGAATCTTCCAAACCCGCTTTTAGCTGGTTAGTACCGCTGGTGGCCAATCTCCAGAGTAACAATTTTTTGTTCACAACGCGATTATTCTCAATGCAATCTTCAAACAGGCAGTCACAGTGCATTTATGGGGGAAAAGTGCAAAAACTGGAGTGACTTTTAACGTCTTCCATTGACTTTTTACTAACAACTGCTTGCATTTGTATACAGAAACTGAACAAATGGACTGACTGCTCCCCCCCAGAGCAGGAGATGAGTCACACCAATTAAAGTAACAGGGAAAACAGAAAATAGGGCAAAGTCATTACTCTTGAAGGAATGGTGTCAATTAAGACACAAAGTTCTGTCTACAAAAACATTTACAGAGAATGGCAAGTGAAAGGAATTTAAAGTGAACTACTCTATACAGCAAAGGATTTGGTTTTTTTAATAGTGATCAAAGCAAAAGTTCCTGATACACTAAAAAAAGACACTTCAGATGCACTTATTTTTAGTATGCACTTCTTCCTGTAACAGATCAAACTGCAGAAGACTGAGCACTCTCCAGAAACCATTTGGAACCCAACCTACGGGACAAGTCTGAATTTTTGGTGAAGAAAAAAGCAACCACTCAAGCCTTTCAGAAAAGGGATGAAGTAATGCTTGGTGAAATGCAGCACCTTCTTTGCAAGTTAAGAGAATTAAGCGGTCCTCCAGCAGAAAAGCAAGACTAGGCCTTTCCCTAGGACTAGGCCTCCAGGTAAGTTGGACATTTGCAAAGTTCCTGTACTTTCCCTTAGAAGCAAGCAGTGTTACAAAAACAAAAATCCTCTATAGTGTTACAGAATCTACATTGTGCCCAAGGAATTTAAAGTCTCTTAAACAACATGAAAATTAAGAACCCTCTATTAAAACAAGACCCAGGTGTGTCTTTTTAAGATATGCCCAGTAAGTTTCAAGCACAAGCCATAAGAAGGCATAAAATTTAAATTTGTTTTGAACAAAATAATCAAATCAGGATTCAAATTCTGAAACAAATTACTAGAAAGGAAATATTTTAACAGAAGTTAACATAAAACACATACCACCATTTTTCAGAATGGAAGCTTGGGCAATAGACGTAGTACTAAATTTCAAGTTATTTCCTTTAATATTTAGAAAACTGGTTTTATTCTTAGTTTTTCAGAAAATGATTTTAAGTATTAGCACCTACATTGTAAATTACTCAAACTTAGATTTACACTTGAAAGAAAGCCACGCTCAATCAATTAAGTGATCCTATATTCTTCCATTTTCAAATATTTCAGTAGAGCACCGAGAGGGAAAGAGAGCAACATGTCAGTAATAAGCAAGCTCTGTTCTCAGCTGCATGATGACATATGACCAGGCACCTCCCTGGGACAGAATTCAAAAGGTCAGTTTTCCAGTACACTCCAATCACCTCAGTTTTAGTTATTTAAGGTGGAAATTTCTATGCAAGTTTATAAAACCCATCCAGCTACATGTTACTTTATTAAACCACAGTTGACCTGAGATGCAATTAGGATTTGACATTTTTCCATACTTAGTTCACAAGTTTATTATGAAAAACACTGCAGCTCTGTCCTGCAGTAACATTGTTTTACAGAAAAAAACAGTTCTGTTCAAAGTAATTCACTATCCTTGGACAATTACAAGGGACAATATGGTAGGGCAAAGAGTGGAAAAGGGAACCGAGTGCAGACAAAAAAAAAAATCAATACAATTAAATTAAACAGTATTCCCTGAAAATAAAACAAACAAACAGTTTCAGAACAAATATGAGGCCTTGGTACTTATTTTAAAAATGTTCTTTAAGCTTCAATGATTGTTTGCTGCTACCCTTATCTACAGTCATGCTGAATAAAGCTATAGCTAAATGGAAAGTTAAATGTATTCACGAGGTGTTAATGTCTACATCTTATTATTTGCAGTCTCTCAGAGAAAGCAAAAGTAACTACAAATAGCGCTATGCCAGAAACTGGTTTCTTGACCAACAATGTTGCTTCAGCATGCAATGAACTGGTTCATTCTAAAGTGGTCACAGTTGTTGACGACAAGAGGCTTTGTATTTGAATATGGCACGTCTTTTGGTCCATGTGAAAACAAGTTTGAATGTTAAATATTTTCTGACACTTTGGAGTTACTGTTGCTCTTCCCATTTTCTTTAGGTCAACATATGGTTCATGGCAATACTGTACAGGTCTAAAATCTCTTTACAGGAAGTAGTCTGGGGTGCGACGAGTAACATGCGGTTCACCTCTACGTGGTGCTGGATCAAACTGCAAACTGAAAAGCGTAGATATTAATGAAACCGCAAGAGTTCAGTTTACATGCAGGTATGTTTTATATGTGAATTACAGTAGCAGTGGTCTTTAACACAGGTAAGTCTTTTCAAGTTTTTTCAACTGATTAAAGTCTTCCAGAACAAGCATTCAACTTCTTCCACTCCTTCTATTAGTATGTATTTATCACCCCCATATTTTACACCCCTCTTATGATTACTATGAAGGACTAGAGAGAAATGAATCTTAGCTTTTAAGACTCAAACTGGTCAAACATTAGTATATATTTAGAAAGTTAAAGTCTCCAGTAATTGTCAAAGGGGGCAGTTTACACAATGCTTTTGCCTCATTTACTAGGAAAGTTGCTGCTGAGGTAGTTAATTAGAAACCTCATTAAAAAAGCTGACATCCTAACATCTGAAGAATTCAAAGGTTCTGAAAGACTCTTGCCCTCAACTGACAGGAGGGCATTACCTCAGATGTGACAGAGTACTCCTACTCTCAAATCGCATACCTCTATAGTATTTCATTGAACTCCAGTTGTACAAAACAAAAATGAGTCATCTGACTTTAATCTGACAGACAAGATGTCAACAATGACTGTTACAGATATTTGAGCCCAAGACTTATGATGCGGCTAACCCAACAATTCCACAATCACTTTACCTCCCAAGAGTGTATAGGGGAAAAAAACATGCCTTAACACAATAATTAAGTGGTATCTTGCTACAGCAACTATCTTAAAATCATGGGCAATGTAATTCTCATTTTTAAAGATACTTACAAGGAGTATTTTAGAGTATCATCAAGTTCCATAATTGCAGCCTGGTTGCCACAACGGTAACAATAGTTTGGAGCACTGAAAATGGTTACTACGTTCCGATCATGGCACCAGTTGTACCCCTGGGGAGGTAAAAAAAAAAAAAATCATGACGTCCAAGTTCATTTGTTGTACCCCATATAACCATCTGACTACTAACTGAATTTTTAATGCACAAAACCCAAAGTGGCATTTGTAGTGTCATTTTAAATAAGATTAAGGCTATATCTTTGTCCTCTTGAGAGAAAAAAAGTAAAAAGGAATTTTGGCCTTCATATGTTGCTTCTTACTAGTAAAGCATGAGCTAAGCATATTTAAAAAAAATCTGCGAGAGTTCTCCATTGCGTTAGCGTTAAAAATTAAAACAGCAATTCTGAAGTACACAATCTATTCTGAATCTTCAGCTGTGATCAGCAAAACCAGAATCCAGACACACATTTAAAAATCGTAACTGCCAGGGATAACTAGAGACTAAGAACAAAAACACACATCCAAGGTAAAAAAGAAAAATACCTCTTTTTTCAAGGCACACATTTGTGTGCATTTTCTTATCAAGGGACTCAGCATTTATGTTTAAGAATCATTTTATCTACACAGAAATGCAATACCACATCTACTGCTGAAGTCTGTTTTGGGATGTTACTGTAAGTTTTCAGGAAAAAAAGCCAAAATAAAGGTTACTCCACTATCAAATTGAGAAACTCCTTTAGTAGCACATGAACACTGTCAAAGTAGAGTTTCTGGAAGACTCTCAGCTCGATCATCAGTTGTCACAGCAGTATATGCATATCCCTGACACACAGAGTATGGTATTAATGGCCAAACTATGCAATCAAAAGTTTTAAACACACAGACTATCCCGCTTACCTCCATTACCAACTGATGAGCTCTTGAAACCAACGTAAGGCCATTAGCATGGTTAAAGGTTTCTGAAATATCCTGTCCAAATGTATAACCTGCACCTCGAGGAGAGATTCCCCAGCCACCACGATCATCTGGATCTGACCATAGCAAGTCACACATTGGACCCTGTAAGAGACATAGAAGATGTTTCAGAACCTAAATGCAAAAAACCAAAACCAAACAAAACCACAAAAAGCCTGCACACACACCATCCCTGCACAACTTGTTGCAGCATCTCTTTAAGACTTAAAAAAAATGCCTACCAACTACAACAGCTCATGCAGTTAACACTTGAAATACTACCAAGAAGTTAACCTGAATGAAGAATTTTCACAGAATTAGTTCTCACCATTGAGATCATTAAGTCATACCTGTTGAGATTCGAGTCACACTAAAATATGTTTGTTTCTTCAGGCAAGAACACACCCCTTACTTTCCCTTCAAAAAACTAGAACAGGAAGACAGGCACTTTCATATTGCTCAGTTGTTCTGAATTTCATTTTCGGCCTGTGTACTCAAATACCCAATATATGCTGAATCATGAATCCCACAAGTTGAGAATTATTTTTCAGTACCTCATGGGGAACTTCCTGCAAGCGATCAAGTGCTCTGATGTGATCCAGTGTATCTATCGATGGAGAGAGGCCACCATGTAGACAGAAAATCTGGAAGAGTTAGATACATGAAGTTTATCTCATTCATTTACACTAATTATATCAGTGCAATTATAATTGTTTAGTATAAATGACTAGGAGAAAATCTGCAAGAGATTCCTTTAAAGCTGAGAGCTGATAGAATACAGTGTTAATAGCTCCCTTTACAACTAGTAACATTTAACTTGTCAATATCAACATACCTGGCCATCCACCAAGGCAGTTAGAGGCAGGTAATCAAAAAGGTCTGTGAAGTATTTCCAAACATTTGCATTTCCATATTTTCTTAAACATTCATCATAGAAACCATATACTTGTGTGATTTGCCTGCTTTCATGGTTCCCTCGAAGAATTGTGATACGTTCACGGTAACGGACCTAAACATAACAGTTTATTTTAGAGACATCAAAATACGCCTGTCTTCCCAAAACACAGAATTTGCACCCCTCACCACCCATCATATGTCAATAAAGCAATGAAAACCAAGCCCTTTAAGACGAAGATTCAATTATAACCTTTGAGAAAAGAACGGCTAATTCATTCAAATTTTCAGCTGGCAAATACTTTTGAAATTAATTACAAATTTTATTCATTGTTACTAGTGGACTTCACTATACCTGTGCATTAAGCTGATCTCTCCAAGCAAATTCTTAAATATTGCTACTTAGGCAAGTAAAAAATAAATACAGCACTAATTTTAGAAAAAGTTCAGGCTTGCATCTGAACATTGATTTTATTTCAGAAGCATCCCAGAAAACTAAGCCGACATTTCAGGTTTTGTACCTATAATACCAATGTAGTGCAAATCATAATAGATAAAGTATAGTCAGGATAGTAATTACATATGTTTTATACAGAATTGTACAGCTGAGAAGAAAAGTTACCTTAAGAGCTACAAGCAATGTGACTGTTTCAACTGAATAATAGCCTCTGTCAACATAGTCCCCCATAAACAAATAGTTTGTGTCCGGTGATTTGCCTCCAATTCTGAAAAGTTCCATGAGGTCGTGAAATTGTCCATGGACATCTCCACAGACTGTGACCGGACATCGCACTTCTTGTACATTAGATTCTTTTGTCAAAATTTCTTTAGCCTATAAAACAAAAAACACATAAATTCTGAATTTGTCTATGAACAGCCATTTTATTCAAAATATGCTCTACCACTTCCAGCTCTCGACAAGCTGCTCTCTTTATGAACTCTTGTCCCTTCCTTGTCTGAAGCACTTGAGAAGAGTTTCTCTTTACTTAAAATAAGATTTTGCTTTATGCAACCCTGTATTAGTAGCAGAAATTTGGTTTGGTGGTTTTTTCCCCTCCTTGAGGAGGGTATTTCAGAATTAATTTCTGGCATAAGAAAAACTTCAGACTTTCTACAAAAATGGTTCTGTGAAGCATAAGACAATGATCATCACTGCTGGAACTGAAGAAGTTCATAAGTATTTGAGAAAATTAAATCTAAAAATCACGCCAACGTCTTATCTCCAACCCTCCAAAAGCTTGAACTCAGACATGGCCAAAACCGAGACTCTCCCTCAGGGAGGTGAGCACAGCCATATCAGCTAGCAAAAGCTCCCAAGGAGTTCTACACTTCCGACGTCTTGCTTCAGAAGACTGTTTGCCACCCATCTACACATACGTCTTTGAATACAAAGGCAGAGAGTCCTACATGAAGCAGAAGCAAGAACGTAACCAACATCCAGTGGTATCAGCAAAAACAGCAAGTTATGTCTTTATAAACCAAAGTAGGGAAACAACTTTGTCATCACCATTTTTCCCACAAAACTGTGTACATAAAAGTTGCAGACAAAGGCAATTTGTATGAAGAAGCACAAGCTAAATATAGCATCAGAAAGGTAATTTTGAAATAACACAAGAATTCCTTAATCGTACCATCACACTGCCAGTTGTTACAGTTTGTTCTCAGAGCAGTCACCAAACACATGCCACAATAATTTTCTAAATCAAGAGGGTATTAGAAATATAAATAGTAACGAGTTCACAAGTTACTAACTACAAAGATTTCCATGCCTTTCAACCACCAATGTTCCTATTCAAAAAGGATCCCTTTTTTACCTCATTACCAGAATGACAAGAGAATATATAAAAACTATATTCTATTTCATAACCCAAGGTGTCTATAAGACTTGCAGAAATGGCATCAAATACTACCTATGCACAGGCTACACTGAATCCAAAATATTCTGAAGCATACACCAGTTCAAGAGACAGATGGAAGAGCAAAACCACATTAATTTTAGGGTCACTTTTCTTAACTTTCTCAAACCTAACCTGACAACTAAAGCAGCATGCTCATTTTTGGGAGGGTTCTGCTAAGCAAAGAAGTATTCTCAGACACTGGAAAAAAATTCATCATAATCTGAAAGAGTATTAGATTTTAAAAGGTTAGGAAAGAAGCATTTGAAGTTAAAATCTAAACAGTATATTAAATGCTGGGTATTCAAGTGAGCCAAGCTATTAAGAAACATGCTGCTGTGTCCAAGTTTCCACCTTATTCATGAAGCCACTAGCTGGACAGTGACTGATACTCCCACTCCCACCCCCAAAAGTGGTCTCGCTGTTCCTGCACGTTGTCCAGGCTAACCACCACAGTCACCACTTCAAACATGAAAAGTGCCAGCAACACATAGTATAATGATGGAGAATCATGAAATTCAACATTTCATTCAACACTAGAAAGAAATGCAAAAATGCAATTGTGGTTAAGAACCCTGCACAACACAGAGCTTTAGATATTACAGCGTGAGCAACAGAGTTAAATCACTCTGCAGACATATTTACATCAAAAGTCAATCTCATATGACAGTTTCCACTCATGCCGTGCCTAGTACTAAAGATAGGTCATTGCTGGCTTGTGGTAGATGCTAAAAGTGTAGATTTATTTTAAGATAGCCTGACTTAAGTTCATTTTAATGCAGTGACACTCACCGGATGTTTTGAAGGTATTTTAACAGCCTTAGCCTCTTCTAATACGCTATTACAATCAGAAGCATTAGCCATCTTAATTCTCCTTTTGACAGAGAACGTTACAGATGCTTATAGCGCTTCAATATAAAAACCCTACTCTTTAATTAGAATGCTTTCTACCACCGTATTTTCTTAACGCACTGGAAGCATTGCACAAAGAATGCAGCATTCATTTTTCATCAAAGGTATGCAACGTTTATGCTGACGGAGATTAAAATGGCATAGTTCTCAGCAACAGAGTTGCTGCTTCCTCAGTTTCTGAAATATTAAATCACTCAGATATGCATACAACCAAACACGTAGGTAAGTCAGACAGCTACTCTGATGGAAAAAGACTGTTCCAGGTCAACTTTCAAAACAACAATCTCTATTTAAATCCTGCAGTGGAGGAATGCTGGTGCAGGGATTTTGGTATTTCCATGTTCCGAAACAAGTTTCACGAAATACTGTGTTATGAACTGCTTAGTCCATTTACAGTCTTATCACATCCCATAGCATTAACAGTGGTGTATACTGAACTGCTTAAGCAGCATACTTGCCTCTACAAAAGAGCTTCAGCAGAGCTGCAAGTAGAAAAAAATAACACCCTGAAAACAAGCCACCAACAAGTGGTCCATCAACCATACCCCAAATTTCCATATTAAATCAATTCCTATAAAAGGGTAAAGCAATAAATGTTTTAATATACTGTAGCATAACAAAAACACAAGTTGGTAAGACAACAGTACATGTAATATTACAATTCCACAGTTCAAGTTTCACAAAGGTAAGCTATTGCTGAAGTATCTGTGACCCTGACTTTGGACTGGACCACACACCATCCTGTGCAACCTCATCTGGTTCTACTCCCTCTTTCTTGATCCTTTCCCCGAGATCCACAATGATGCTACTTGCTCAGCCATATCATGCAACTCCCTCCCTGTCTATCCCTGTCCACCCCCCCCCCAAACAAACAGGGACTTCCCACCAGCAGCTCTCCTACACTTCCTCCCAGAAAGTAGGAGAGCATTTTTCAGCAGCCTTCAGTACAAGACCAAGTACTCCCTGATCAAACCACCTGATGAAGGAGAACTAGGGAAGAGAGACATACACCCGATTCCTTGTTTTTCAAAACCCCAGTGACCTATTGCCACAAAGGATGATACTGCAACACTTTGCAGTATTTTGACATCAACATTTTGAAACATCCAGGTTTCACTGCCTATCACCAGGATAAACAATTATGCAATTCTGAAACAGATTTTTCTTGATCACTTATTAGTGCTTTTATTTCTCAGTCTTTTTTCAGTTCTTAACAATTCTTAAGGCAGGCCTGAACCTCTGTATGTCTTTGATCCTCCTAAGTACCCCACACCAGAGAAAGTTTAACTTGTGGTGGTATTCTACAATTTAAAATAAATGAATTAACTTAAGCAAAAACTTGATAACCACAGCCTACTACATCACAGTTATAAGACCCTACTTCCAAATCAGCTTAACTATTTTGTCAGCACTACACACTCTCAGATTTCAAAATCAAGTGCAAACAGATACAGATTAAGACTGAAAAGAACCCATTACTTCAAATTCATAAATGCTAATTTTACAGCCAAGCATCAATAGTGTCTAATGCAGAAAAAACCTGTAGCTATAAGACACAATTGCACAAGGAGAGCCTAAGACGAACTAAGTAAAATGCTGTCATAAACAACAATTGCTGAGGTGGAAAGTCATGTATTTTACTTAAAGCAATCTCAAAGTTCAAACAATATGCATATATCAAATACACTTCAGCTTAGTCATAGTGCCTGGAATTCATTCCTACTTGATATCTGAAATACTGGCTTACTCAGCCATTTTGCTGTTAAGAGGCAACTTGTACAATTGAAACACCCAAAAGACGAGAATAAAACCAATATTGGTTTAAACACAGATGAAGAAAAGACCAGATTTTCACTTTATTGTAAAGCAAGTAGCACTGCATAAAAACACAACCTAGTATTTAAGAATTAAAACATTCCTGGACTGCTGCACATCTTCTGAATGGCCAGATGAACAGTAAATCACTGTTTTGTTGCCTTTGTTTACAAAGCACATCTTCTATGCAAAACACTGTTCTTAAAATACAAAGATTAGCTTCGTTGTTTTAAGACAATGCAAGATCCAAGTGTAAACTCTGCATTTTATAATGAACAGCCAGGGATAAGAATTTAAAAAACTGTATGACCATTAAAGCTACTACCCTATGATTTTCAGATCTTCACAATTTTATTTAATGAGATGCAGGGGTTGTATGTATGCGGAGGTATCTCCTATTTCCCCTGTTCCCTGCATATACTTTTATCCTATATGCCACAGAATAAGGCTCAGAATCAAGTGCCGTAAAGGCTATAATCCATCCATTCTCTTTCTCAACTTGCTCTACACTGAGGACAAGTGAGTTTCCCTCATGAGCAGAGTACATCATCAGCTTTGCCTCACAGAATTCATTTGAAGTGGTCCATTTCTGAAATATCCTCTGAATTCATCTGTACCCAAATTCCTTTGTGTTTCCAAAACATACCAGATATTTCTCAATTACTCCTACCCCTTCTTAGATCCATACATTATACCAGTAGCTCTGACAATTCAAATCAAACCAAATATCTACCCTGAAAAACTCTGGGGCACATAAAAAAAAACCCCAACAAATAAAACCCCCAAAAACCCACAACAAATATTACTGTGGCTTTGTAGAACTGTAGAACAATGCTTGAAACTGCTGCATAGCAGCAAACCTGTGCTATAAAGCACTTATCAAAAGATTACCGCTAACTCAGTAAAGGAAATACAACCATTATTTTAATTAGACAACATAGCTCTGAAGTCATGGTTGCAGACGGTAATGTGTCATTCTTGGCAGAGCAGAATTCACACCTGCAACCCACCATGTCGTCTAGTAAAGTGTGTGTTGAGAAGCATCCACTATAACCAAGAAAAAAAAATAGGTGTTTGTAGTTACCATAAAGATATTTTGATGTGATCGAAGACTTCAACCACACCCATAATTTCCTGTCGTCAAGATGCACAGGATGTGACTAAAGGCACAATGACCAGCTAATTGGGATGAATACTGGTTTTAGCTGGCCAAACATCGTGGCCTGGAAGAGATTCCAGTTCCAAGCAAAGTCATCCATTACAGTCAGCAAGTCTTCTGCACAGTGAATGCACTTGTTTCCTTCAATGTAAGGGTTTCCTCCTACCCCTTACTTGCAGAGGAAAGGGAACATGTTCAGACAAAAGATGGACTCACCATTTTTAGAGAGAAAGGTATTTTCATTCACTGTTGACATTTTAAACAAAACTAAGAGAAATGAGGCCTCCAATATCACCCTTCTGTGAAGAAGGTATGCCAGCAGTCAGATTACATACGACACAAATGGGAAACTGATTTATGCTGAACTTCGGAATCCACTAAGGAGTTCAATGTGAATGTATAAGTAGGAATAAAATTAAAATACAAAGCTCCCTGTTGGCATTTAATTATTTAGTATTCCAAAGTAAGTAAAACCAGGATTTCCATCCACATAGAAGCAGCCACAGCAGCAAAATACTCTTTTCCCAGGACTGAAACAGAAGATAAACCTATCTGCTTTCTCTCTGGTTTTGTGACTAGCACCTATACCTCCATTTCTAACCTCCTTCACTACCAGCGATACTGGAGGTTTAGAACTCAGCGAAACAAAATAAGGCATGCCTGGTCAAAGAGTCACAGTGCAGCTCCTGAGAACATGTGTGTCACAATGTGGTCACTACATTTTTAGCCCTTAATTTTCTTGGGATAGGGCAAATAGAACTAACAAATGAACTCAATTTATTTTAATTCAGAGTTTGCAAAATGAAAGTTTAGTAGCTTATGTATCAATGACTGTTTGTCAGTGAACAAGAACAGGCAATCAACTAACCCAAAAAGCATAAAATCCAATCAGCTTTGTATTTCACAACACACAGCGAAGTACCCTTCTTCACTGCTCCACAACTCAGCAACAACTGCTCCCTTACTCTCTTCGCAATTTCTGTTTGGCTAGAAGAGAGACCAGTTAAACACAAGATGTTAGCCAACCAAAAGATCAATCCTAATGCCAGTACTGCATGTGAGAGTATGAGACAACCACCTTCCTTTTTCTCCTGTAAATTCTAGAAGGTCTACAAGAAAGCATGCAGGCAGTAAATTTTTGCCAAATAACCCTCTATTATTCCTTTGTATTACAAAGTAATGACTGACACCATTCGCAGCCTTGGTAGTCCCCTCAACACTTCAATTTGAAAAAATCATTAGCAGTCTTACATACTCAGCGTAACTGAAAGGAGTGTTCTTTCCCTCAGAGGCAGATTTGGGGGAAGGAAAGGGGAACTGCTATTTAAGTACCAGTAGTCGACAAGACCAGTTGGAAAACAAGGATAGGAAGGGGCTGCTCTGAAAGAACTCAGTGTCATCTTTTTGCTTCATACAAAAGATCTTAGTGTCTTTTACGTTGAACTAAAAGAAAAACAAAGCCTAGAAAAATATTTTTTAAAAATATAGGAGGCCAAATATCTCAGGAAACACAGATGTCTTCCTCTCTATGCAGAGTTGCAAGAAACACAACAGTAGTCATGCAGGAAGCTGACCACTTAACACAGAGGTGGCCTTCAGTCCTGTCTGTAGAACAAGCTGTATTCATTTTGTATCATTCAAATTGTTAAAAAAAGAAATACGCTAAAGCTATTCCCAAACTAGTTGTGCCTGATATCCACAAATCCAGCTTCATGTAATAAAAGGTTTTCAACTCCATTGCTCAACGAACTCCAACCACAGCTAGGCCCAGTCATGTTAAAGGTACGGTCAGGATACCAACTGGAGGATGGTGTAGACGCATGTGTCAAAACTCAAGAAATGTACTTCAAAACCAACTAGCAGGCATGCAACACCTATATTGGAAGTATTTTCAATACACCCAGCAAAAATATTGCAGACCTGACTACTGAGCAACTGATCTCCAGTATTTATTCTTTAGACAGGAACAGACTTTTTCCAGCTTAACATACTACCTAAAGAAAAGGAACTGAGGGCAACAACTGTGTTACTGAATATAGGTGTAGTGTTTAAGGGTCCCTAAGCAAGGATAGAAATGCAATCACCGCTCCTTTGATTCCCTTTGCACAGCCATTTGTACAAGGCCTCCTTAACTCCTGCCAGACAGAGCCAGACAGGTTAGGTTATTACACTGTTTAAGGCAACCCAGATGACTAACTGAAAATGGCTAGGGAGCAATCACAGAGGAGCACTGTCATCAGATCTGAGGAGGCAACAGCCTCACCACAGGTAGACTTGGAAGAGGACATCAATCTACAGCCTTATCCACGTTCTGAGCCTTAAACTGGTAGAACTCAAACAGGAACTTGCTCTGACTTACGAGTGCTTGCTTCTGTTATCTTAAGCTATGCCCAAAATAACTTCTAAAGCAACGCAAAAATATCTTTCACTCCTATTAGATCAGAACTAATGTTGTAATTAAAAGAAAAAAAAACCACAACAAAAACCTACACCTAACTGCCAGCACAACTCAATTTTACAGAATTTCCTAGAATTGAAAAAAATTAGAAAGCTGCTGATGCTACAAGAATTGGCACATACAAGACTAAATTCACAAGACTAAATTCTCAGACGCACATCAAAATGTTGAAGTATAATCAGGACTAGGTGAGAAAGCTGGCAAGGTTGACACTTCAAATGCCTTTTGTGTAATGAGACAATTTCCATTTTATATTACCAACCATCACAAAAAACCCCCCCACAGAACACTGGGAGTGAAAGGATCTTTTTTTGTGAAAGTGATCCAAAATCATCTGAAATACAATTATTAAAATGTCACAAAAAGCTTTCCACAATACACCTGTAACTCTTCAGAGGTGGAAGGCATAACTATACATGCCCATCAATGGCTTGATCCGTGGGTATGTTCAATAAAGCAGCAGCAAAGGAGCCCTAAACCATCTTCTGGCATCCTGCAGCCCCTGGAACCACTGAAGAAAGCCCTCCCGCCATTGGCAGTAGTTCAAGGGTTTCCTTGTTAGTGAATCCAGAAGCCAATGCAGTAGCGAGGAAGAACAGAAATGCTGTGCCTTCCAGACCCACGTTCTTCTGCCAGGCATAGTGTTGGAGGGACACAGAACTTGTCCAATACACAGCCCACCACAGGGAAACTCTCACTAGCTGGGAATTCTGTCAGGGCAGGTTTTCAGTCGATTTACAGCAAGTTCAGACAGGAACATTCATTTTTACAATCATCCTTGTTTGAAGAATAGTTACCTGTGATGGTTTCTTGTAAAGATATGGGAATGCAAAAGCTAGCTAATGGAAAAGCCCTTGCAAACGCAGCTGGGGACAGTTTAAAAGAATTCACTTCTGGACAAAAATAATCAGCTAAGAAAGGTAACTCCCAAACAGCAGAGGAGGCAGAAGGGAACGTGTGCCTCTCTCTGACCAAAAAAAAAAAGAAGTGGGGCAGACATCTCAGGGCAGTAATAGCGTAAAACACAGGATTGAGATCCACAAAGCTTGCCGGTCCTATGCATTAGAGGAAATGAACTTTGACTACAGGGGTTTTTTTGACCCAAAAGAAAGCTTCATCAGTAACGTACTGCCCTCCCAGAACTAAGGCACTTAACATAAGCTGAATGAGTTCAAGCAGCTCACACAGCTGCAGTGGGTACATGCATGTTTGGTTAGTTCTCATCTGCAATCAGTCTCACAAAATCTAACTTGGAAGATCTGGTGTTAAACAAAGGCAGAAGTCCTGCAACAGGAAAAAAAAATTTGAAAAATACACCATTAACAAGGTACATACCAGAGAACAGTATGGCCCAGAAACATATTTATACTATGAAAATTAGCACTGGTGACAAATCAAAAAGCAAATGTAACCAAGATCATTGTTACAGATCAAAAGCTGCAGGAAACAAGGCTTGAATCAAGGTTTCTTGAATGCCTTTACCAGAATCAGCCCTACACTTAGTTTAAAAAATTTTGGATAGCAGCACTGTCTATTCAGAGGTATTTTACTAGTAATTCAAGTACACGGGTAGAGAACCCAATGACTGAATTGTCATCTTTTTCTAAAAGCTGGATGCCAAGTTCCAAACTGCTTAATTACAGACTAGTATTTCCAAGGGAGAGACACCAATACCTCCGCCTCCACCTGCACTAGATACTTTCTGAAATAACCAATGGAGACTCTATCCACAAATTCAACTAATTCCTTTGCACATTTTTAGACTGTCGTCCCACCTTCCTGAGCAATGTACCACACCCCCACCTCCTCTGATAAAGGGCACTTATACACCACAGTGAGGAGGCAAGACCATTTCCCTCTATCCTCACAAAGTATGGAAAAGAACAGTCCTCCAAAACAGCATTCTTTCATTCAAAATGGCCAGTGGAAAAACCCTCACCTGGCAGTAAAGGACTTCCTTTCTCCTCTGTTCACAGACAACACTCAATAAACAATACAGTGTTAAAAGGACAAACACTGCTGATGCGTAACAGTGACTATATGGTGTACGTTTTGACCGCTTCTTCAAAACTTGCACTTATCAAATCCTTAAGCAAAGCACTCACAATTAGTCACACAACTGATGTAACATAAAATACATAGCACATATTAAGCCTAGAATAACTTAACTGCCACTCAGAGGTTCATATTTTTTCAAATCATCTGTGAAAGTATTATGTATTATTCACGGTTACGAATTATTCCTAGACTTAGAAGACATTTCTGCCCAGTTACCACCACCATCATCACCCAGGTAACCAGGCACAATATAAGATGCACTAAGAAAGTAACTGGGATGCAGGAATGGCCACACTTAATTATCATGTTTGTAAACAGCTGTTATGTTCTTTAGATATCAATACTGAAATACAAGAGAGCCCTTAGGCTTATTCTTATTAGACAGGCACCAGTCTGCACACATGAAGTCCCAGCAGATCAAGAAATACCAGTCCGGAAGATCATCCAATCAAATAGTGTTATGGGGGAAAAGCCCTCACAAAGATTTATTTATTTATTTATTTATTTTAACTAGCCCTAGCTACAATTCAATGTGGTGAAGAATGACAGTTTACACCTAGCAGGGTCTTTATCTGTCCTTTGGAACTGTAGCTATATTTGACACTGTCCTTAACACATTAAGCTATTCATGGAAAAAAAAAACCTTTGGGTGTGATTACAGCCCCAAAACTACTTAGGACAATCAAAACATGAAGCACAACTCAGCAAAGTTTCTGAGAGTCAGCACTGGAAGCATGGAAACATGTTAAAGCAAATACTGTCCCTCAGCAGGAGGGCACAGAATTTGACTAACACCCTGCTTTCACAAACACGGCTTCCCACTCAAGGGAGCAGACACAACTTGATAGAAAACTCGGACTTTGGGGGCCTACTTCAAATTCCTTGCATCAGCAACCATGTAGAAACTTAACTACTCTTAGCAGGAAGTCCTAGTAAATCCACCTGTAGTTATCAGCGACAAATCATCTCTCCTTAACATAAACAGCCGTGTGGCTGTGCTCTGCAACGTGCTGACCACAAACCAGTCAGAGATAGGGAATTTCAGCTCAAACACAGTATCACGCTACCTGGAGAAATACTACCTTTGGTGTGGAGCTGGCTCATATACACCCAACTTGAGGCAACATGAGGTTGCTGCTAAATGATAATTTTCAAGTAGATTTCTCACACATTCTTGCGGTCTCTCATCTCAAAACACAGTAGTTGGACACACAGCTTTCTGTGACCTTTCCTTTTGTCTACCATTATTTTGGTGACAGGCATTACACATTTATCCAGAAATACAGCTCATTTCCATTCTTCACTGGGAAAAAATGAAAATGACATCTTGCGCAACAATGATGACTGGGACTACAGTATCTTCTGTAAGGAATTTCTAATGGTATGCCTACTCCTCACCTATTGAAAACTCCCAGTAAACTGAACGCTTTTTGTATATGCCTCATGCTCCTGCAAATTACCATACAACCCTACAAAACATGCCCACTCATGCAGTATTCAGGACCCTGTACCAGCATCAGCTTATAAATGACAGCACGTGGAATACTTGCCTCTCCAACAAAGCAATACAAGGAAGAAGCTGGACGGCTGTCATTAGAGACGCACGTGAAAAATAGTCAGGCAGTGACATTGCCACTTGCTTGCAACACAATTTAAAATACACAAACTGTATCAAATGGTAACAATTTTAAGTTGCTGGAGTACTAGCGAACTAAAATTTGTACTCAGGCAAGAACCTGTCTGGCCAAAAACACTGCAAGTTCTTTTAATAAGTTCATAGACAGTCCTCTGGAAACAATGCGCTTCCAAAACAACACACTGTAGTATTTGGAGGTATGATGCCAAATTTAAACTATTCTAATTACGTCTTGTGGCAGGTACGCAGGCTTCTTTAGAACCCAATACATCAGTAGCTTCCCATATTCCTTAAGTTCCAGTTCCCGAACAGTCCACAAATATTACTTCCTTCGGTCTAGAAACATAGGAATACGTAAAACCTTCAGTAACCAAAAAAACTTGCTCAGCTATTGTTACACCCAGAATTAGAATCCAACTCGAAAATGCAGCTGGATGCTACTAGAACAAATTTTTCCTTGATTTTCCAAAATGCAATCTATCCTGGGCTGATTTTAAGAGCTTTCTAAACTATAAATACTCAATCAACACAGTACTCTAACATCCACATCTCGACATTTTCAATCCACCACCATAAAAATAAATAGCTATACAGGATCTCAACTCTATGTTCTGTGAATGTCACGAAACCCAGACTCTTATTCAGAGAAACCAAAGTCCCAAAGCTAATCTACCCTTCAATTAGTTATAAATGCGTCTGTGCTTATCACAAAAAAAAAAAAAAAATCAAAGCTGTTACCTTCAAGCAGCAGCTCTTTACCCCGTGCAATTATCAACCGATTACCATAAGCTTTTATTGCCGTTGTAATAACTTACGCTTTTAGGGCTGCTTTAAAATTTTGACCGTATCATGACAGGACGTCGCGTCGATTCACGCGTGACCGTCCGTACACGACGGCCGGACCGACCGGCAGCTGCCACGGCTTCCCCCCCCCCCCACGCCCAGCCGAGGCCGGTCGCGCCAAGCGGGGCCCGAGGAAGGGGAAAGGGCAGCGTGGAAGGCCCGGGGCCGGTGCAGAGACGCCCGGCCGGCCCCCGGGATGGCAGCCCCGTTCGGGGGGTCTCTCCCGAGAATCCCGGCAGCGGCGCCATTTTAGGAGGCGATGAAAAGGCGGGAGGCGGAGCCAGGTTCCAGCGCAGCGAGAGGGGGCGCGGATCCGCCCGCGGAGGGGCCGCGGCTCGCCCGGCCCTCTACCCCCGCCGGCGGCTCGGGCGCCAGCCCAGCCCCGCGGAGCCGCCCGAGAAGCCCCGGCCAAGCGTCCCGCTCGCCCCGACGCCTCTTCCCGCGTCCCGCCCGCGGACCCCCCCCCGCCTACCCGCCGGAGAGGCGCCTCCCCCGCCCGGCAGCACCTTCCCCGGCTCCCCGGCCGCTCGCCTTCCCGCCGAGCGACCGCCCCGACCCCGCGGGCTCCCTCACCGGGCGCCGCCTCCCCGGCAGCGACCCGGTCCCTGTCCTCCCCGCAGCCCCTCAGCCGCCGGAGGGAGCGACCCCGCCGCCGCCCCTCACCTTCTCGCAGAGGCTCTTCACCTGCCCCTCGGAGAGCTGCTTGCACTCGTTGAGCTGCTCCACCCACTGGTCGAGCTCCTTGGTGAAGACCTTCTCCTCCATCCCGCTCTCCCCCTCCTCACCGGCTGCTGCCGCACCACCCCCGGAGGCCCCCTGCGATCCGCGCTCCCAGCGGCAGCAGGACGAGACAGGCGGCGGGTGCGGAAGCGGCCCGGAGCGCTAACGAGTCGGGAGGAGAGGCGGAGGAACGGGGCGGGGGACCGGGGAGGGGAGGGGGGGAGAGGCCGGCGCCGGGCTCTCCGCTGCTGCAGCTCTGCCGCCCGCTCACCTCGCACCAGACCGTGTAATGGCCGCCGCTCCTGACGTCACCGCCTCGGCTTCCACTACGGGGAGGGGGAGGGAGAGGCCATAAGAGGCAAGAGCGCATGCGCAGCCTCTGGGCGGGACCGCGCGTGCGCGCTCGCCCGGGCCGACCGGGCCCAGCCCGACCGGCAGGACGATCGGCGGCGGCGGCGGGACGGAGTCGAGACGCGTCTGCGCCTGCGCAGCCTCGCGCGGCACAAAGCGGCGGGGGCGGTGCTTGTGCTCTACGTGTGAGGGATTGCCGGCGCATGCGCGGGAGGGGGGGGGGGGTGTGCCGCCGGGAAGGGTCTTTCCCGCCCACCCGGTGGGTGAGGCGCGGCGACCCCGTCTCGGTCCCGGTCCCGGTCCCGGTCCCATCCGCCTTGGCAGCCCGCCGGGCCTGTGGTGCGTGAGACCAGCGGTGCCGCTGAGCGCGGAGGGCCGGTGCTCTCCTCGGTGGGGTTCTGCTTGAGGGGGGCGGCGCAGCCCCGCCCCGCCCGCCCGCAGCCCTGAGGCGGGAGCGATGGGCGCTGCTCTGAGGGGGCTGCTGTGGCCGGCCTGTCCCCGGTGTGCCGAGCGGCGGCTCCTCAGGGGGGCACGGACTGGACAGGGCGCCCGGCCTGCCGTATGTCTGCTGGGGGGGCTGGGAGAGGTTGTGATCGCTTCGTCCGGCTTCGCAGTGTCTGTGCTTCTCCCTGTAGTCCTGAGGACGATTACCGTGTCCCTCTGGGAAGAAGGAATTGGAGAGAACTTGCTGGCGTTAGGTGCTTAGAAAGAAATCTCTTCAGCTCCAGCATGAGTGTTAAATACTATCTCTTGTACCACCGTGTAGTGCTTGGATTAAAAAGGCTGTGTTGCGTTTCTTTTCTTCAAAACAACTTGCACTGAAAGAATTCTTGGAAGTCTTGGGTTTATTATGACCTTTTAAGAGGGAAGGAATAGGTGAAGCACGGTGTAAGCTTTCAGCAAAATACAGGAAGCTAGTGGTGGACCTCAGTTACCTTAGTGTACTCTGACACTTGGTTTTCTACCTAAAGGAAAAGATGTCAGTAAGGTGGAGACAAATAAGGTGCAATAAAAAGGAATGAAGGAAACATGCGTCTGTAATCTGTGATGGATTATGTATTTTATTGCAATTTGCATCGAGGTATCAGTCAATGCAAGATTTCCCTTAAATAACTTGCAAAAGACATGAAATGATCAGTAAAAAAAAATATTTTTTCCCTTAAATGGGTCAAAATTTGGACAAAATGTACCCTGTTGAAACCATCAAATCAACAAGGACTTTTCCTAGTTAATAGGCATTAATCGTTTTGGTCAGGGTTTGCCTAATACAGAGTCTAAATTGTTAAATTCTTTGCCTGCTATTGAAGCACGTTAACAATTACATAGTGAGCAAGGGGGAGAGAATGTTTGCTTTCAAAGGTCAGTCTCGTTTTCTTGGTGTCATACTCTCCTAGTAGACATCAGTTGGTTTGAATGACCTAACTCAGGTGTTTCCTTTTTCTTCCAGAATGTTTTTGCACTTTTTACATAGATTTACATCTTCAGATGTTCTTAGTTTTGTACTTAAGTTGTAGAAGGAAAAGTGTTGTTCATTGAAAAATTATAGGTTTCAGGAATTTACTTTGTAGCACATCTTCCTTAATACTCCCAAAATAATCTTGAACAACTAAATGCGAAGAACATGATGCAATAACATCATCTTTTGTGTAACTTGTCAAGCTAAAGTTTATTTTCTTTAATAACTGTTGACCTTCTGGCATAGTCAGATGTTTTAAGACCACATTAACTCTGTTTTCCATACAGATAGTGAAATTCTTGGCAAAACTCGACTAGATTACATCTTTGAACTCCTCGTGGTGTCGGTTTTATGGTTAATTATGTTCCTGTCTACAAAAAAAATAACTAATTAGTGGGGTTTTTTTACTTATTTTCCACAACACTCAGAAAAATCTGAACCTACAATTTTGCTGCTATATGCCTCAATCTCAAGAGAAACAAGTGCTTCAGCACCTTGTCAGAGTCTAACTATGATCCAGAACAAGGTGTTCTGTGCTCTTGGATGATGGTCACATTAGGCTGATAGGAAGATGGTACCAATGGCAGTCCCCTCTCAATATTATTCCCCCTCTGTTCAGCAAAAAATGAGCGTTCAAAAAAACCTGCTCTACTTGAAAAAGTGTTTTTTGCTGCATCTGTACTGTTGTCCAGTTCTTTGTGTGGGTGTATAAGTGGTGTGAGCTGGCATGGGAAGGGATCCACAGGGTCAGGATCACAGCAGGGGCCAGGTGGGAAGGGAGCTGTGGAGATCATCTGGTCCAGCCTTCAGCTGAAGGCAGGGCCTTGGTTATCAGCTGTAACTCTTGGGCTCTCTGTGGCTGACAGCTGATCCAGCTGAAAAAGAGGGTGTGCTGGGTACTGATCCTAGTGCTCAAAATGGGGCAGGACTGCATTGCCTGCACCCGTCTTGTGTTTCTGGAATTGGAAAGATGGGAGCGAGAGAGGAGAAATAAAACCTCTTCAGCAGCAGGAAACTTAACCTGGCTTATTTGCTTATGAAACTACAACCAAAGTCCTGTGATGTTTTATCTGATAGGTGTGGGGAAAGCACAGCTAGTGTGGATTAGACAGGGCTCCTTACAGGTTGCAATAACAATCGCTGCTGTCTTCAGAGCAAGTGTGATGGTTGCCAAACCCACCATTGGTTCACAGGAGTGTAGTGTTAAAGTGCTCGCCTAAGAAAGGAACTCTTTTTCTTTGAAAAGACAGTCATAGCTCTTAACTGCCAGGACAAACCCCACTTTGGAAGGGGTAGGTGATTCAGCACTCCCTGCTTGCAGCTGAAGCTGTGCCATTGACTAGGAGAGACTTGGCACAGGAAATTCAGGATTCAGTTATCTGGACACTCGCAGAAAAGGGGAAAGTTTTGGTTTCCATCTCCATCCCAAGCATTAGCTCTGTATTTTATCCTCATATTGTTTCAAATAGTCTATTTGTGGATCAGAAGTCAGATCTTGTTCCTCCCTCCTTCTCGAGAGTCGTAATCAATAGTTTAGAGTATCATGGTTGCTTTTCTCCTCTTTCTTAGATAATTATCTGAGCCTTCAAAGGAGATCAAAATAATGAAAGAATACCTGCTGTGTTGCATAAGTTGGGGGTTTGTCAGTACTTCAGATATACAGTAAGATTAAACTGTGTGAATTGTGAGACGGCAGGAATGATACTTCGTATTTAGTATGTGAATATATGCCAGGCTTTTGTGTGTGTGGTTTGTAACTAAGGAGATCGACGGGGTGTGGTTGCCATGATGAGTCAAGGGCAGTCTATACTGCTGTACACGATCCTAGCACTTGAGTCAGAGACAAGTGGGTTTTGTATGTATGGCATTCTTTAAAAAGGTTAACTATTCAAGCTGACTGCAGTTAATGTTTACACACACTGAGTTGGTAGGTTATTCAGCTTTTTTGCAAAACCACCTATAGTGCCAACTAATTCTCTAACGGTCTGAAATGAATCTCAAACTCATTGATGTGTGTGTTAGCAATTACAATAATCAGTTACTGCAGTAACACCAACATTTCCATTGTAGTATAAGACATATCAGTCAGCGTTTAAATGATGCAGATTTATATTGCCGAGCATCGTACAACTATGTGAATGTAGTGTTGATTAAGTACTGTATAGTAAGGAACAGGCATATTAGTTTTCTTCACACTTACCTCTCTCTGAATATGTTACTAGTTCTAAATTATCAGTCAATGCATGTCTGAAATGGCTGTTGCTGTGGTGTTTTAATACTAAATGCAGAATTAAAAGGCTATACAATAGTGTACTAATGAGTTACCACATTTAATGGAGGGCTGCCTTCTTTAATTAATACATTTTTTTGTAAGCAAAGAGTATAGACACTGGTACTTCAGTGTAGAAGTCAACTGCCTCTGTGGACAGGGACTTTTCCTGATCAGATGAAGTCAGAAGTATACATCATGTAATCTCTCACATATTCAGATACTGGCCACTTACTGAGACAAAACATTGTATGTTTTGTGTCTTAATAGTCCCATTAAGTGAGATAAATCTTGTGATCTTTAGTAGAATGATTGCAAAAGATGGGAGCTGGAAGAGAAGCTATTTATGTCAGATATTTGTGTAACAGCAGCACGAACAAATATTATTTCTGTATATTTGTCCCATTCCAGAGTCCAGGTAGTGCATGACAAAATCAGTGACAACACTATCAACAGAGGCCTACTCGCTTTAAAAGTTCAATGAAATGGCTTCTGTAAAGGGTGGAATCTCATTATTAATCACCTTATATACCACAAAACATATTACTTGAAATCTGGTAGTTCATAGTTCACTCTAGTGTTGTAGAGAAAGCAGGAAATGTACAGTCTTATTGAAAGAAGAACTGTGAAAATCACATCTTCAAATCACTATGGATACAGATATTTCCTAGTCAGGAATCTTTCAAAAGCTAGGAAAGGAGTGCTCATTCACAAACATTAGGTTTTTAATATTTTGCAAATATGTGTTGTCCTACTCTCTCCCCATGAGCGTGGCAGCACTGAACGCCGCTCTTGGCTTGTACATCCAGCCCGGTGCTGTCTCCTGGCTGGGCAGGAGCACTGCTGAAGTAGGTGCATCACTGTGCACCTCGGCACATGGCTGTGTTCTTCCTCAGTTCTGAAAATGCTACGTATCATCTAACAGTTTTAATCTTTAGAGCACTTGACAAATACTACCACTGCCAGGACAAATACTATCGCTATCTTGGCCAGATGGACAAATACAAGATTTCAGGCCCGCTGAGGAAACAGATACTGAGGTTAACTAACTTTCCAAACATGACAGAAGCATTTAGAGTCAAGAGAGTAGAGACCCCAGTTCAATAGATACTTGGTGACATGCTTAAATTCCTTTCTTTTAAACAAATAATGTAAACATCTGTGAAATGTCCTGCTAAGCTTGTGCTAGGAGGCTTTAGACTTGCTGATTGCTGGTGTGGTGCTCTGATCAGCGTAGCTCATGTTACAAGTACTTTCTTTGGAAAAGCTCTCCTATTGTTCAGTCCTTTCCATAAGCTACGTTTAAGCACACAACAAATTATTAATACATACAAGCAGTTGTCATGGAGATAATATGATCCAAAGTGGGGTTTTTAATAAGTGGCACAAACTTGGCACATCCCACGTGCCTTGTACAGACAATTCCTATATAATGTTTCCTGCACTAGGCATGGGATAGATATATATCTTTGCTTTTCGTGCCAGCACGCTACGGAGAAACCACTGTTTCTGGCTTTCAGATGGTTGGCTTTAGGAATCTGAAAAATGTAGGACTTGTAAGAGGGTGGTTTTTTTCAAGTTGCAACATCTTAGCAAGGGGCTCCACTGCTCATTTCTGTGAAACTTCAAATACAACATGACAGCTGAATTACGGCTAAAACCTCTGCAGGATATATTTTCTCTCCTCATCTTGGTGCGTAGACTTATGGCAAAATGCAGCAGCTAATCCAAAAGAAGGCAGCTGGCTAATGTAGCTGGGGAGGCTTCAGGACTGTAATGAGAATTGTTTTCCTTGGAACAAGACTGTGATCCTATTAAATGCCTATAAATCCAGGAGGACCAAGTGCCGTACCCGCAGACTTAAGGATATTAAGCCTGCGCTCTGAGAGTCGTTTTGCCCATGCTTGTCATAACGTTTCTGCTCTTTCACTGTGCCCTTGCAAAGTAGTACATAGGACAGTTCAACCAATAAGTAGGACTTTTACCTTTATTCTGTGCTTCTTTTTCTTGTCTTGTCCTGGAGAACCTGTTAAGCCAGGCAACACCTAAGTGATGTAGCCATTCTGTAGCCTATTTGAGTGAATGAATGAGATTCTCTGCATATTATAGCTATTGCCTTTTTTTTTTTCCCCAGATATTTACTCTTCAGTTAATACTACGTCGCAGTTACTGTCATAATGACCTTCATCTGGGCCAAGCAACTAGAGAGTTAAGCTATAGAAAGACTGCAAAAAAGGATTCCAGCAAGAAAACGTGAGGTATTACTCCCTCACTTCCCTGCCAGGTAAATGTATGTTTCCTTCACAGCACTGCCAGTATCTTGTAGCGAAGGAAGCATGAACCCAGTTGGGGAGTACCCATGACTTCTAGCAGTGTATTAATATAATATCCATGTTGTTTTGGAGATGCCACAGATGTCTTGCATGACAAAACAGGTACACGGAACCTGCTAAAGATGCCTTGGCTATACTGCTGCTTTGCCATCCAGCTCAGCAACAGCTCTCAAGCTCAGTTCCAAGCAGTGCTGTGTCCTGGCTGCTGCTTAAATGCTTCCTCTGAATAGAGAGACTGGGGAGGGAAATTTTCTTTTGAAATCTATTTGTGTATGTACTAAAGGACAAAGGAGAACCGTGATATATTCACTGCACAGGCACACTTATTCTTAGATCATGATTTCACTTCACTGTGGCTAACAAGTGTATTATTAGTAATAACTAGTTACAAATAATAACCTGACCTTATTTTTAACCTAATACTGAATCAGATTTCATTGTAATAGGTGGATTCACTGCTGTGCTTTGTTCTTTAAATATTATCATTCAGAATTTCAGTGCCTTCCATCTTAGGTATTAAAAATAGGTGGCAAGTTGGATAATTATTATTGTTCCAAATCTCATTTGCAGCCTTACATAACAGTGTTCTCACCAAAAGCCTTATTTTAAGGGTGGAGTGGAAGAACATGCTGTAGCAACCTGAAATTATTTGCACTACTGTAGCTGGCTTATACAGAGCCTAGATAGAACTGTCTCTTCTTTTTTGAGGAAACTTTGAGAGCCAGTTTAATATTCATGAAAATACAGATATCATTGAAAATAAAAATGCGTGGACTACCTCGGCTTTGGCATTATAAAGTCATGTGTTGTCAGCACACCTCAGTCCCGAGCATAAGCATTCTTGGTAATCCTATATTGCCCAAGCAGAAACTACTAGTCATGCCAACTCAATGACAGTCAAAATATTTGTGAGTATAATAATAGTAAAGATATAAACATGCAAAATGAAATAACAATGGTAAATTACTTGGAAAGAGAATATCCCCAGGTAGATGGAGCTACACTTGATAAACCTGAGCTTCCTCAACTTGATAAACCTGAGCTTCCTCATTAGTAACACTGCATTCATAGGCAAAGTACTGTCTCTGTTTTTATTAGCTAAGACTATTTACCCTTCCAGCCCTGAGCAGGGTCACCTTTCCCCACCTTTCCTGATCATATCCATCAAACTCATGTGACTTGGGAAGGATGAAAAATGGTTGGGAAGAGGCTGTGGTCAATCCTGAGAACATTAGATACCTCCCTTCAGCTGTAACAAACTCCCCAGCTCTCCCAGTGATCACAGTAACAGCAAACACTGATCTGTTCTATTTTAATAATAAATTTTTTTTTTAATCTCCTATTCCATTGCATGCTGTGACCTCCCTCCTTGATCAGCATTTTTTTGCATCAAAGCTAGCATCATTCTTCCTGACTGTCATTCTTCTCCTCTGTCCCTTTTCCTGTGCATAACTTCATTTCTTCCCCCTTTTCAGCCTCACTGAATCGGATTTAGCCAAATGATCCACAACACCTTGTAAGCTCTGGAAATGTCATTCTAAACTGAGAGGCTTTTCTCCCTGAAGTTGTGTATAGGATAAATATAATGAAAATAAAAAATGCAGTTATAAATTTGACTAATAAAAATCTCACGTTTGGCAAAAGAATGAGAAATGGCCATGAAGGGTGACTTGTTAATCTCACTGGTAATACCAAAACTCTCGGCTTTTCAGCTGGAACTGGCATCTTACTGACAGAGCATCAAACTTCCTTTTTGATATATATAGCATTAGTGATAGCTGCTGAGTGTGTTTGCTGGCAAAGTAACATTCTCCTCGTATTAGCCCCAGAGTGCACGTGTCCGCTATACTGTATTGCATGTCTGTCATACAGATGTTACACACACCCAGCTGTTGGAAGCCCAAGCCAACAAATCCTAAAAGTTTGCAGGCTTAAAAGCTGTGCTTGTGCTGGGCTGCCCAAGTGCATGCTGAACTTGAGCTGCGTTAGCTGAATTTCACTCATGGGCAGTAAGTGCATCCAAAAGCTGTCGGTCTCTATGTGTTCAAAGACAGGAGCTAGTACTAACCTTGCTTGCTGCCATGGTACACAGAGATTTACTCTCAGGAGTACATATCTAGCACAAGCATAATGTTAATTTGTACACTTCAGTGTGGTTTTCCTCCTCAGACTACAAACTGAAAAGATCAATGGAATTATGACTGTTGTTTTCGTTGGATGAATAATTACTCCATAATTAAATAATGATATCAGGTATATTATCAGAGAGAAGAACTGGTTTCAGAAAACTGTCATTAACTTGAGCAATTAGAATTTTTCAATTCCATAATGAATGTATATTTATTACAGGACTGAATGAGTAGAGAGGCGATGCAGGGTCTATTACAACAGTGGTTGATCTCAGTTGCACAGAATGGGAGGGAGAAGCTTGCCAGCTTCACGAGGGAGGCTCTGTCATGAAATCAGTGGCCCAGTGCTTTGGGACACTGCACAGCAAGTTTAATTTGGATTCATGTTTTACTATCAAAGATAATCTTACAAAAACCTGGCTGAATTTCCTGATAAGAATGTTTATTTCAGAAACAGCACCTTCCAGGGCACCAAAGCTATAGTACAAATTAGTCTGAACAGCGTTAAGTGTTAAAGCTACCATTCTTGTGCTGCAGCTGTTCCTAGATGAAGTCCATCAATGTACCTTTTCATAAATTGCCCTCTTTCTCCTGACTATAGTTAAACTTTCCTTAAAAAATGGTATCTATTACAGCGGAAAATCATTCATATTCATTCTTCTAGTAGTCCAGAAAACTTTATTGGTACAGCTACTACTGCTCTAATTTTTGACAGTGTCCAACTGGAGACAGTCAGGCAAATGTACCAAAATCTATCAAGAATTACTCACGTAGATAATATACCAAGTGAAAGAATTTCCACAATAGAGGTGTGTACATTACAGTAGCCTTGAGATAGGGCTGACTTCTTCCAAAACAAGTTCTTCAGGTTTTATGTGACTATTTAATACACTTCTGTGTTCAAGAAAATAACTCTTGCTCTTACTCTGTACTATGAAACCAGTATAGCAGGAGGCGCCATGGGCTGGTGAACAGATCAGGAGACAGGAGACGTCTCTTGTGTCTGTTTAAAGCTTTTCAGGGCCATTTCAACTCCCACTTCCCCTTCTGTGAAGCGTTGGAGCTACTATTAATCTGGCTAGTTATATGAGCAGATTTTTTAAACTGAAATACACTTTCTTCAAAGTATAAGGTATCTTTAACAGAAAAGTCATAACTATTAGGTGAACAAACTCATTATCTTATGTCTGTGAATGAAAACGCTTGTGGGCAGTGTCACTGAATGCAAATACTCGCATTTTGTTCATCTGTTTTAAATGTAAATGCTTTCTACATATCATCCAGAAGAAAAAAATACATATATTCCTTTTAGCGAGGATAGCCTCTCTAAAAAATAGTAACAAAGGGTATCTATAACATGGCTTTTCACTTACTGCATTTCTGTACCCTCTTTTGTCCCAAAAGATTCTTCGGTGTTCAGTGCCTTGGAGGCACAACTTATCCTGAAAAGCAGCTATATCTAAGATGAAGTCTGAACCACAGTGCTGGACAATAAGATTTTTAGGTGAGGGAGTGACTAATCATTTATCCACTTGAAACTACCAATACCTATTTTTAAAGTGGGGGTGCTACCAGCAAAGTACAGCTTACTGTCAAGTGAAACTATGTATGTAACAGATGCTGGCAGTCTGAGTATAATACATACCTGTGCATCCAAATCACTTCTAGTCCTCTTTTTTTATGATGGGATTGTGAATTGTACTTTTTTGTTTTTGTAATTAAAGGGTGGAACAGATGGTGAGAACCTGAAGAGCTGCATCCATTAAATTAACGCAGAGAATGTCTCCACATTATAATTTAATATAATGGGATTTTACTTCAGTGAAATAAAACTATACAGTCTGGTGCTTGGGAATGTTTACTATATGAGAAGCTTCACTGTTAAAAGATTTTACTGAGTCATGCTGTGAGTCTCTGCCAAATACCAATCATATGACCAACCCAGTTAAAAAAGGGTGGTTCTTCATGCCAATATATTTCACATGCCACTCTACAGTGAACCTTTTTTCGACTATACACCTGTGGATTTTATGTAACACCGAAGAGGGACAATGTAATCTGACTGCATGTGTTTAAAAAAGGGTAGATCTTAGCAAGCACAAGCTAGCTAGTCTAGTATTAAGAATGGTGTAACAAGAGGGGCTGGGTTTGACAGGGTTTCAGAAGTAGAGTTAAGGCAGACAATCCAAAACAAGCACTGATACTGTTAAAAATCAATGAATGTTTTGCCAGTTCCAGGAATCAAGATGTTACTCTTCAGATGGCAACCAATTTCAAAAGTTTCTATTTCTCATTTCTGTTGAGACAGGGATTTTAATTACTATAGTTAAGACAGAAAAAGAAAATCCAGAAGTAGAGGCATGAATTTTATAAGCAGCAGTGGACACTGCTAAGTTTTCCTAAATCTCAGAAAACATTTATACTTAACTGTAAATATTTGAGTGAAACTTGTCTAAGCTACATTTTGGTAATCCTGTACTTTGTTACTGAAATGTTTTTTATCCATGGAAAGTTACAGCAAATGTTTTGTACTAGTGGTTCTTTACTCCAGCAAGCTCCAGCTGTAGATACATAATACTTGTCTCCCACGCAGCTCCACCATGGCTAGCAATCAATACATTGTCTTCTGCATACAAAGGCTATTCCTCTTATAATCAGACACTGGGATAGGGATGAAATCATTATGGAAAATAGCGCTAGAAAGAACACAAAGACTCACAATGGGCCCAAGTGTCTCTGCTGCAACCCTTACTCCAACTAAAATACACTACAGATTAACTTGCCTTAATGACTACTGAATAAGAAAGTTAAAGGGACAAGCACACGTACCATGGAAAGTTTAAATTACACTTCCCTTCAGTGTAATCTGTGAAATCACTGTTGCGCTGCGTGGGAATAATTGAGAGGTCACAGAGGATTATGTGGACATTTATGTTTCATTCTGGCATAAGTGTGTTCAACTCCAGTGATATCAACAAAATTGTTTCCGTCTTCAGTAATACTGCATTTGCTTCTAGGACTTAATAAAAGAATAATACATTTATTAACTGCACATATTTATCTCTCACTTAGATCTCAGGATTTCAAACTTTCAGCAGTCAATTACTGAAACGTCATTTCAGACATACTGAAGCTTCTCTACCTGGTGTATGGAAGTGAAAAATAGGATGGTTAATAGTTTCAGAATATCACACATCCCACCTCTCAGAACAAAGCAGAACATTGCTTTAACAGCAATGGGTTTTGCCAGGGAACCTGATATGTGGTGCTTAAGTCTTCACCTAGCACTGCATGAGACAAGACGTATCGCTCTCTTTTCCCTGTTTCTCTTTGTCAGGGAAGGAAAACTTTCACTATACTTCATTTATAAGCTCTCAGTGGAGACGTGTCCTGCGCTGGCTGTTCTCACTTCTCTAACTATTAGCTTATCCTTCCTCCCCTTCAAAAAATAGAGACTTCTGGTTTGGAGAAACATTCATACAGTTGAAGTAATGCATACAGTGTCACCAAGCAGTTTCGCCTTTGGTATCATATGCTCTTCAAACTGCAGCAGAATGCCCTCTATGAGATAATTAGCAGCTGTATTCAAGTGACTCAAGGGAAGATTCGAGTTCTGAATTTTGAGAGGATGTTTGTGTATCTGATGTAATTTTGTATCATCACAGTCTGTGTAAGCTTTCTAAGCAACAGAACAAAGGAAAGAATTAACCAATGAGTCCAAAATACTTAAGCTAGGAAAATAACTATTTTGTTTCAACAGCTGGTGCAACTTTTTCTCCATTAAATCTAAAGAATGCCATTGAACAGAGGTTTAAGAAGTACAGCTTTTACTATCAGTAACACCCCACAACCAACAAGAAAGGAAATCTGTTTGGAACACTTCAAAATAATGTTTGATGTAAGTAAGGTAGTCTTTGTCTAACACAGTCTCTGAAAATCAATCTTTTCACTGGGAAAATACACTTCTGCAATTGAGCAACTGTGACATGTTTCTTAAACATTTATCCATGTATGCAATAAAATACTTAACAATTTTAATATTAATTCCTCTGCAGAAAATAATTAAAAACAAATAGAAACTGATAGCGAAGAGCAGAACTCTTAGAGCTGCATGGTTGGTCTAACTGTGCTAGATCCTCTTCCGTAGCCCATGGCTGGTGATGCTGCGATCTGGACGTGTCTTCAGCTGCATCACTAAGTGCAATAGAGATTTCTGAATTGGGTAGTTATTTCCATATTACTCACAGAAGCACCTTTTTTTTTTTTTCCCCCAGTTTTCTTCCAGCAAGGAGGTTCCTGCTTGTGTTATCATTTCCTCTTTCAGTGGTGGTGTATTTGCTAACTCCGCAGAGTGGCGGGAGGCATACAGCATGTAGGCAAATAATTACTCATTTTCCATAGGCAAAGCATTTAACAGCAGAGATTAGTTGATTATCTGCTCTTCTCTGACCACCCTTCTAAAACCTGATAATTGTTTGTATCTGAACAAACTGAGCACGTGTCTAAAATAATTCAAATGCTAGTCTTTTATGGGGAAAGCATCATATTTTAATATCAACTCTAGAATAGCATTTTCCATCAGTAGCTCTCAGTGGGCTTTGCAAAGTCAATACCACTTCACAGATGAGGAATCTGATGTGTTCAGCAACAAGATTATTTACCCCAAACCATCTCAGCCAGCAGCACAGCAAGGAAGGAACATGATCCAGACATCTTCGAGGTTAGTGTCAGATCCAGTTGGCCATTTAAAATGGAAAATATTTTATTATTTATTCTTGGAGAATTTGCTACCTCTGCCTCCCTTTCACACCTTTGGGGTTTTTTTGGTTTTTTTTTTTTGAGCCTCATAGATACTGTTTTTCTTTCTGGGATCTTCAAGGTATGCTCTTCCATCTCCTGAGCTGGGATGCAGTGAATAAAATCTGCTTTTCTGAGCTCTAACCTAACCCCTAGCCCACATAAGCTTTTTCTGGATTTGCTGACTTTAAGCCCCCAGTTCCCTACTTACCCCGAGCCCTCAAAATAAATTTTTAGATAGGATTATATGAGAAAACGCATTAGGAGAGGAAGAGATTTTAAAAATAGCCTAGCATCTAAATCTCGGTGTAATCTCTTCTAATTGTCCCAGTATTTGCGTGCAGGGCATGGAGCTGCACTAGCCTAGTGTTGGTAAGGTCGAGCCATGTATAGGATTTACACTTTACAAATAATTACAAATTTATGAAGCATTCTAAAGTGTTGGTTACACCCAGGTGATGTCATTAAAGGTTTATCTATAGTAAATCTGCTTTCCTCAGAGGGCCAGTGCGCCTTTTTCACACCCACATGTGATAACCCATAAAAGCAGCTGTTACAGTTAGAATCTGTCAGTCAATGCTTTATTAATCCTGCCACAGCAGGGGCATTGCTCCTGCATAAACAGGCTGGCAGCAAAGCACAGGCCAGAGAGCAAAATTGGAAGGGCTGCACTGTCCTGATGCTTAAGTTTAATAAGCAATGCAAGACCAAATAGGAAGAAATTAAGATGTGCTGAAATTATCCTGATTTTGGTGGTATGGCTTTTTGTTGCCATGAAATGTTATCGAAAAGTCTGTTCATATTTCAAGATTTTCTATTGTAATTGCTGAATTTAAATAGTTACCATGCTATAAAGCCACAAAATAAGAAATATTTATTTTAAACTTAAACATAACAATAGGGCTCTTTATTTTTTAACAATGTTTATTTTTTTAACATTCCAGGCTTTTCATAGCTTTCTGCCACATCCTAATATCTAGCTTGGGGTGTCTGTACTTTTTTTTTTTCCTAGCAATGTCAGTGACCACCTGGAAAGTGCAACAGAGGAAAGCTAATGAAAAATTTTAAATATGTGACAATAAATAGGAAAAGTTATCACAGTAAGAATTGGAATTTGCTTCCTAATTCGTATGATAAACAGACTTCACTGCTCATAAACTCTTCCAGTTTCCTCATTGTGTTAGCTTTGCTGCTCAGCAAGATTATTGAAATACTTTACAGACAGCTCGCAATACCAGATAATGTAATGATTGGGCAGAAATTACTTCCCCCAAAATACACAGGATGGACAAGAGAGCCCCCATAACACTTTCTATATAGCCCCAATAACACAGTTTCCATATAACCCAAACTGCTACCAGTTTCAGCTAAACATGTGGAACAGCAGTTTAGCTCGCCTCCGCTAGGTATTTTTCTAGTTCCAGCTTCTTTTACTGCCTCTGCAGGTAATTTATCCTCAGTTCACACCCAGTGAATACCAACAATCAGGTATATGCCTGGCCTCTTTAATCATGCTGTAGTTACTTGGCTGTTAATGAATAACTGTTCCTCTTGCTGCAGACCCATCATCAATCAGGGCTGGTAACAGAAAACAGTAAGACAACTATAAAATACCTATTCGTTTTCTGTTAGTGTTTTTGTTTGTAATTTGTGTTCTCTAAGCAGATCTTCCTCCTAGAAATGCATGTTTGCGTGTTTTCCCTAATCTTACATTACTATGCAGATTCCTCGTATGTTGTCTATGTATGCTAATCCCTGTAGCATGTCATTAATTCATAGTACATTCAGTTAATTTAGACATGGATATTGGAGAAACATAATTAACACACAACTACAGTATCATAGCTATGCAATTGCTTTTTTTTCTATTTTCTTTAGATATTGAACAGGCCAAAGTCAATGCAGGGGGTCTCAGTTTGTAAAGCCGGGGCTGTGGTTTCATGTCCTGGGTGAAGCAGCGTCTCTTTTCCTTGTGCCCCTCTTGCTCTTCCCTTCCCAGGCTACCGTCTCACTGGTGCCACTGCATCTTCGTGAGGCCATCGTTCAGGAAAGGGATCCAAGTTCAAAATAACCATCTTTGGTCAGGTTATTTTAGTCAACATCAAGTCCTTGACCGGGTTCGCTGCACAACCCCACATGCAATTAATGCCAGCACAGCTTAGGGAAAGATGTGGGACTGGTAACAAACAACATGACTTTGGGCCGCATAAGGCAGAACTGCTGCCAAAAGAAACATTAATCAAGCTCTACCAAGTATTTGTTTTGAAACAGTTTTGAAATAAAGTTTCAGAACACTTGCAGATGAAACGCGTTTAGCTGTTGGGATAGAAAGCTATAGGCAAAGCTAAATCTGGCTTCTAATTACATAGAATAAAACAGATACAAAATTAGACTCTATGAAGTCTAAATAGGTAATTTCACAGTGAATATTTAAATATAGCTATTTAACAATAAAAAATATTAAATAAATATTTTTAAATCCTTCATGGCTGTCATCCTGCTTGCCAAGCTATAGCCTATAATCACTCTTTAGGAGTAAAGGGGTTTCCTGGGCAACGGTGGACCACTAACTCTAGTATCTACTCACAGCACTGTAAAAGTACACCAAAAATAGCTTTTGGCTAAAATGTCCCTTCTCACTTTTTCACATTAGCTTTATTTTTGTTAATGATGCTGGGGCTGGAAAGCTTAAGAAACAGAGGTAGTTGAGAAAACATACCCTCTAAAAATCTGTTTTTTAAAGTTTAGCACATAAGAAAATACCTTTTGTTCAAAACTGTATGTAATGTTTTTCATCTGGCAACTGTTTTCCCTTTAAATGATAAAACATTAAAACCTGAACTAAAAATAATCCTGTTGGCTGTTCCAGTTCAGGAAATTTCTATGAGCCAAGTTTTGTTGTTTTTTTACTGACTGTTATTCCAAGTGTAAGTCAGCTCAGCAACTGCTGACTCGGCAATCATGACTGGTTTTGTACAATCTTCATTTACTTTCTTTTATTTTTGGAAACCATGACAAAACATCAGCTGGAACACTCAGTCCAGCATTTTCTTAACATACCTCGAATAAAACAGCAGATGATCATCTGCAAGAGAAATACTCCAAAATAATGTGCAGACCCCCAAAGGATATCCCATATTCCCTAGATGGATGATTCTTTAAGAAGTGAAGAAGTTTTTTGATGCTGGGTGTTTAAAACCACCTGTAAAATATGAACACCATTAGACAGGAAAAGTAGGAAAGTATCAGGATGAGAAGTCTCTGAGGTTGGATCGTGCATGCATTTTCCCCCCCTGCACTTTAGCTACAGGTGTGTACTCTCTAGTTCAGCAGTGTGGTTAAACCTGCAGTCCAGTCATCCTGCTATAAAAGCGGGTAAGTGTGTGCTTGAATCCGATGCACTTGTAGTTGAATATGTGCTCAATTGTTTTGTTAAATACAAATGAACCACTGAATTCAGGTCCAATCTAAAATACCAAAATACAAGACAGCAGATTAAAAGTCTGCTTTGTTCTATTTAATTTTGGAAATACTTCTCCCTCACAATCAACATTGTTTGCTGCTGCAATGATATTGATTAGATTCAACCCCATGAAGACACACAGCTAATCCAGCACTGGTGCGTTGTAATTACAATAACAATTTTATGCAGCAATAAATATTTTAAGAAAAGCACTTCTCACCTTCCCAAATCCTGGACCATTCTGACAGGTATGAAAAACAGTACTTCTCATCTTTTAGTAGTTCTACATCTTTGTTATTCCCTCTGTGCTTTGAAGGAGAACTTAATTTTGTTTCTTGTAAGAATTTGGCTTTCAGCTCTGGTAAGAATCTGATAGCAAACAGTGAAATGATCTTTTAAGTTATATCAAAGAATATTTTCTCTTAAAATTATATGCCAGCACCTAAAGTAAATCTGTTATTTAACAACTCAGAGAGCCAAATACCTTATGAGTAGTTCTAAGGATAATGCCAGTTGTATACATTAAAAATGGAGCTCGTCAGCAAAGGATACAAACGATAGTTTCAAGTCCTTTGCAGTAAAAAATACTGACATTAACATCTGCATAAAAGACACCCGTACATATGTCACTCGTGTTTACAGTTACCCTGGGATTTCTAAGGGTGAAGGCAAACACGTAACTTGTTAGAATATCCTTGTTAGATACCACTGGGTACAGTGATGACATCTCTCCACAGCCTCTGGACTGATGGAAGAAATCCCGTGGATTTCAAAAGGCTCCACAGCCACACCTGCTGGCTGGCAGGCTCAGCACAACACAGATGAAATGAATAGTAATTTTTAGAGAAATCACTCCAAAACAATGCTTAATGCTGTATTGCACATTTTAAAAAGTATTATACAAAGTGCTGTATGGAGGTTCTTGTAAAAAACTCTTTGTGGCCAAGCCGAGTGTTCAACAAGTTAAAAGCTAGAAATTGCATTTCCTAAGCTACCATAACCCATTGGCCTTTCTTAATACATTAAAAGGTGATTGCATGTTATCTGCTATTTTGGCTGGGGAGTTTGCTCTACTCAGCCTCTGTCTGGGTGGCAGCAAAATGGTTTTTCTTCACTGTTCAGTGTGTGATTTCTCCTCGCTCTGCAATAGGCCAGATCTGGTGCTTTTCCATGATAAATTTATGCCTCTTGACAAGAAGGCTTAGCACAGTGAAGACTTGGCCAGTGTCTCTGAATCCACTCTTGTGTAGGAGAACATATAATTAACATTTTGTGAGAGATCTTATAGAACTTTAGGGAAATACAGGCTTTTGGGGACCTTTTGGGTCATATTGAGGCTCCTCTGAATATCTCTACTTTGCTGCACACACACACAAACTGAGGACAGTTTGCAGTCTACAGGGATGACTCGTTTATCAGTGTGTGTGTAGTTATGAATTTATATCTGTTCATTTCATTAGATTATTCATAATTTCATATCATTACGTTATTAAGAATCTTTTCATCTAGTGCTATTCGGTGTCTGTTCTCTACTTAAATTATCTCAGAATTTTTTTGTCATTGCACCTACTTCAGTAACATCTAGGGTGTCTGGATCTTATTCTGTTGCTGTGTAACCTAGTTCATGGTTTTTCGCTCATCTTTCTGAATTGGTACAGCGGGTGGGTGGAAGGTGAGTTATTATTTTAGCTGCCAGTTCTAGGGTAGGTAAGGGCCCCAGAGTTTTATCTAAATTATACTGGAGAAAATATTCCCTTCAGGAGCAGTCTGCTGGCTGAGGACTGTCCCAAAATACTCCGTTAATTTGTTGGATAGGGGTTATGAATGGACTATCAGGGTAGCTGTGGCAACTATACATCCACTCAGGGCTTTTTCACCTCCCATGCTGCCCCTTTCTATAGCCAATGATCTGTCCCTGTATTTATTTCCAAATTGCAATTATGTGTGCTGCCCTACCCTTTATACATCTGTGGATGCGGTTCACATGCACGAACAGAGCCTGAAGTTCTTGCAGTCATGCAGGTTTTGAGCATGGAATAGGAAACAAGAGACAGGTACCATAAGATCATCAATTTAGATCTTCTGGCCAGCCAGGAAAAACATGTCATCTCTGACTACACATTCTTCCTTCAATGCATAACGTCTTCTCTGAGCGTATCAGAAGATATGAGGGGTTTACAGCTCAGCTCAGGTGGATCCAGGCTCCCTGCCAGCAGTGTTTCCAGAGCTGATTTTACCTTATCTCACATGTATATGTTCTTCTGCATACCTGAGGGATATCGCCCAACTTTAAGACTGCCTGCCTGGAGCTTCTTAAACTAAAGGGCCTAGGTGAGCAAGGTAGGATCCCTATCCCAACACACAGAGACATTCTTCCATAAGCAGTTTAGAACATCTGATTTAAGAGTTTAATTGTTGCCTAATTGGGGTGATGTGAAGCATTTTCTGAGAATCTCTGCTTCTCTTCCTTGGCTGTTCAGATGAAAAACAGACGCTTCTAACCTAAACAAATAACTCAGATGTCTGAAATAGATGGGCTAATACCCCTCTAAATACATAGGAACAGACCAGCTTCCTGTATCATGTCCTCATTCTGAAAGAACATCCTCCATCCCTCCATTTCCATTTCGCTTCCAGCTACCACAGCTGGATGATGGTGGCCACTTCTGAAGTGGGTCACTTTATAATGTCCCTTTATGCTGTCTCTGTGTGATTCATTTTAAACATAGGGAACCTAAAAGAAACCCAAATAAACACACTAAGACAAACTAAAATAAATCCTCCTGGAAGCTCTCAAAATGTTTGTGAAAAGATTTTGAAGGGTTACAAAGACTTCTGAGGAAACAAAGTAGCCTAATGTATAAACTGCTTTCCCTTTCTTCTCTCATACACTTCAAAGCTCCATTTCATTTTAAGTATTAAACTTAGATGTCATAACTTAACACCTTCTGAAAATATATCCGCAACACAAAGTCAACCCATCATCAACCAGATCAATGACTCTGGAGATTTAAACACATTTTCCACTACAACTATCAGAGATTTGGAAGGACGCAACAGAACCAGAGAGGGAAGGAGCAAACCCTCTCCAGCACTATAATTCAGCCGTGGGAGGAAAGCTTGGCCCCTGCTCTTTCCTTTTCCCCGTCCCCCATGAATGAATGAGATCCTTCATTTCTCTGCAGCAACTGCATTTTCTATTGCCAGAGAAAGAATGAGTCAGAAAAGCCTGCTGCTGGTGAAAGCTTCGCTGGTCTTTACTCAACAGTGGGCTTCATCATTTTTTGTTTTGAGTTTTTGTGGTGTTAATAGGTTATTAGAAATGCCTGGTATCACCACTAGCATTCTGGATTTATAAAAGAGCTTTTTTGCTTGTCATTTATTTTAAGACTTAATGAACAAGCTCTCTTTGTGGAAGAAGACATTTTAGTTATGCTCTTAAAAATGAAATAGAGTAAGCTAGTAAAAAAGAAATGCATCTCAATTAGATTATTCTTCTTCCATCTGCTCTCAGATCTTTTTATGACAGGAAATTGCCTATTGGATATTTTATTTTGCTTAATGGAAACGGCAAAACCTAAATCCATTCCCATTCCTACTGACATCAGGGGAAACAAGATTTGATGTCTGAACAGAACACTTTTTTTTTTAAAAACCATTAGTGTCTGCAACTGCATCTCAGTGAATATAGTAATTATAACACCAGTGAATTTAAATTAACTTAAATGTGTATGAAACTGTGGACTGGCACTTACGCTCCTGAATCTCCTTGGCATTTCTGAAAATCCCAGCTTCTCTAATTAGTAATTTCTGATGTGCCACATTCTTCATGTGTGGACATTCACAATTAAACCGACTGAACTCCTCATACGAGTTAGGGCAACAGACTGTAACTGAATGGGGTTTCTAATAGAAAATGCCATTTAGCAGATGAAATAGAAAAATGTATTCACATGCTGTGTTCACATAGAATAAGAATTCACATATTCAGCTGTACTCATAGGAAAAAACATACTGAATTTTGACAAATTAAAGTACTGTCATGTTTCAGTCACATTAAAATAATCTCCAAACTTAGGACAAGCAATGAAATCTTAACTCGTCTTAGTGAAGTGCTTTTGAATGGATGCATTTCTCATGTCCTAAACTTCACTGCCCATTTCAATGACAGAGTCACTCTCCAGAACAGAAGAACGCCTGCAGAACCATGGGATAACTCTCCTTGGAAGCGATGCTCAGGAAGAGACACTGGGTAGGGAAGCTGCACTCCCCGGAACAGATTTGTGTTCCAGACTTAAGTTGATGAACATGGATTGCAATCACTATATATTAGATAGAGGGTTTTTCATTCTTGGTAATGTTACAAATTATACACAATTACTAGTAAAAATTGTTACAAAGTTTGAAACTCGGACCTCCTCTAAGGTACACGTGCCACATTTGCCAGTAAGGCAGTAAGCTGGGGAAACCTTTTCCTTGCATTTATAGGATGCTGGACTGCAGGGAATACCATCCCTGAAAAACCTAGGCTCCTTATAAAATACTCTGAAGATGAGGTGTCCAACTGCTTGGAAAAAAGTACATTATGAACAGATAATAAATCAGCTGGTTAAAACAGATAGAAAGATTGTATATCATATTCTAGTATCCACATGGGGATGGCTAAAATACATTAAAAATCTCTCATCAAAAAGCCTACTATCTTAAAACTTGAAATGAATCCAACTATACAACACTGCTGTATTCCTCTCTGCGCTTCTTCTCTCAGAGAAGGATACGTAAAAGCAGATCCTTCCTGCTGACTCATTCTGCTCTATAAACTATATTTGAGGTTTGAGAATAAAGGAATTATCCTGGCTTGTTAAGCTATTTACCTCCATGTTTATAGTTCAACATTACCAGAACAACTACTGCAGTGTACTGTTATTATTATTACTACTAATAATAGTAATCAATACCTAACAGCATAAATGAGAGCATACAGACAGGAATTATCACTCCTCTCCGCAATTCCAACTTCTTCTCCAGAATTTCATTACAGTAGGTGGACAATAACAGAATTTTATAAAATACAAAATAAAATCTTTAGTGGAAATTAATTACACACTTGGAAAACCCCTAGCACTTCCAAGTTACCATGTTGTTAACCACGTGTGCTACATCCCTGAAGTTCTACATCTTTCTTTCCTCAGTTTTACAGCATCCTCTCTTGCACAGCTCCTTAGGGCTCTTCAGACAACCCTTATCACTGATCATCACAGGGGCTCAGCGCCAACACTGCTGGACATTTTTCATATGGATAATATGGAAAATCATCTGCAGGGCAAATGGTCACAGGTACCTAGGAATAACATAGATAACAATCTTCTAGAGATTTATAAAAAAATTATGAACGATCTGTTTGGTTTATATAGTAACAGTGCTGTATTTAAAGATAAACCTTGCACTGCTTTCACTAAATCTGGAACCAAAGCATAACAGTATCTTTGACCTTATATGTAGGCATGTTATATGTCACCGTTTTAATTTAGCTTTTATATGATTATTTTCATTTTTGCTAATGTTGCCTTGTATGCAGAAGATCATATGGAGGACACTGCTGCTCCTATACCTGCTGAATTACAGATGCCGCCACCACCACCCCTCCCCCCCACCCCGAAACCCCCACATGTATTTTTCATATGTGGGGTCTTTTAAAACCAGTTCAGAAGCCCTGTACCATCACGTAACCACATAATCTGTATAAGCATCACCAGGGGTAGCTAATGTTTAAGCAAAACCAAAATCACAAAGTTTAGTAATTCCACTTTGTGTTAACAAAATATTCTCAGGTTTGACATCATGGTGTATGACAAAGGAAAGAAAAAAAAAAAAGAAAAAGGAAGAAACCACCAAAAAAACCCCAAAATAGTTTAATAAGGTTCAGTTTGCTTTAGAAGTTCTCAAGGCATGAAAGCATGGACTGAAAAGAACCCTCCTGCTACTTCAGAATTGGCTCCGTGAGGCACATAGTGCCCTCATTTCCCAAAGTCATCAATGTCCTGATACTACTACAATTAGCAACTGCTTAATGTAGATGATGAGTGAAAGAGAGCAGGATTTCTGCACAGTACAGTACCGATTTCTGCACAGTACAGTACCGATTTCTGCACAGTACCCCACCCATCAACATCAGGACAAACCAAAAGTGATTAAAACTGATGAGACAGCACGAAGGAGAAGGACAAGGTGGGAGCAGGACAAGGGAAGGCAGGGAAGACAGCTGGCAAGGTAGTAATGCAATGGGCTGGATAAAGTACTGAATATTTTTCTCTCTTCAGAGTTTCAGAGATGGGTCCAAATACTCTGCAGTAGTAAGCACTACTACTATCCAAGTACTCCTCCGATCATCTAGTCTGATATCTCTTTACTGTATTGTTCCAATTCGGCAGATCAGTTCAAGCCAACTGGAAGTCTTAAACTATGAAACAAAACCTTTTTCTCAATAAAGAATTAAAACTTTTGATATCTGTATGACAAAACACTACAAAAAAAGGTGTGATCAGAAAGCGATAACATTTTATTTATGATCAATCTTTCAAGTGAGTTCTTACATTATTGTTGTGATGGTACTCGATTGCTTGTAGTAATGGGAAAAGGTATTTTTAAACCTTTTGTTATCCAATCCATGGAAATAATGCTGGAGCTCGTCTAGAATTGTATGATCGATTAAATTCAAACACCAAGTGAAGTCTTTTTTTTCTGCCTAAATACATGAATCAGGTTGACAATATTCTTATGATGAAATCACTGTTGGTAAAAGAAGAAAAACACTTTCTACCATGGCTTTTTATTTCAATTCATATAGCCTTCCTCTTTAAAAGGTTGATAACAAGAACTATAATTTGCTTAATTAAAGATTGACATTATTTTGAAAATACGCTAAAAGTCTTTGTTTCTTCTCCGTCAGCCTTCCTCCAATATTCAAACATATTTACCAAGTTATTTTTCACAATGCATCTCCAGACTCTGAACTAATACTGCTGAGCCAGGAATACAGCAAAGACACAAGCAACTCTTTTCATTAGCTTAAAAAATAACCTCTTGAATGCATTTTACTTATACTAATCAATCATAGGTAAGAACTCACATATTCAAAGAATCACATTAATAACATGTACTATTTCACATTGAGGTCCATTTACCATTTAATTTTTACATTCCTATCTGTTGATATTTTGAAGCTGCTTTAGGTTAAAACCAAACCAAAGCTAGTTTTAACTCAGTACAAAAGTATCTGTCCTTTTAATTACCTTTTTTTTTTTTTTTTAATTGAGGGCTACACTCCCCATGGTACCACATCTCCTTAATGCCACCGAGAACCAGGACATCAGTCTGCATTTAGAGGTAAGGCCTCCGCATACACTAACTTTGAGAGAAGTTGAGGGACCCATATGGCAAAATGTGCCATTATGCCTAATTAAAAATTGATAAGAACTACATTTTTAAAACATCCAGTTACTGCAAAGAGTGGAAGTGGGCTGAATATACAGCCGAAAAGTAAGAATTGAAATTTATGACCTTGTAATCTTACTACAAGTTATCGTTCCCATATTTTGCAGAAGTTCAATTAAATCGGAGTGAGCTGGTATCTCTGGCTAGGAGAAAATCCAACACAACCTACATCCAGACTAAAATTCTTGCAGACTTTCATGGACACAGGTGTAAACTCAAAAGTTACCACTGAGCTTTTAGGGGAGATCTCCCCACTGCACCGTAACAATGCTGAAATATCTTTGCGAGGAAATATTTGCAGATAATCCCTCTTCTGTTTAGGGGTGGCAGGGAACTGGTATAATAAATACACCGCCCCTTTTGCAGCCAGTGTGCACTGGGGATGCTGGGAAGAGAGCCAAGGAAAGTGATGTAACCCACAGTTGACAAAAAAAGCCAGCTGGGGAAGCTGGGGCAGGACACAGTGTGAGCTGCAATGCTGACCTTCGAATTGCAGAAGCAAGAGGGGAAGCCTTTCGGCCAGTTCTGCTTTCCCTCTCCTGTGCTGAGGGCAGGCAAGAGCTCTGGTACAGAAGTACTCACAGCAACAACACCCAGGCAGATAATTAGTAACTCAGCAGAACTCACACATATTCTTCCACTGCTTAGTTGAAACCCGGACTCCTTTTGCCAACGTCATTTCCAAACTTTGTCTCCAAATTCTAAATTTACTTTAGATACTCATTATATTTGGCAGCTAGGTATTGTAGAAACGATATTTTTTCATGCTGTTTTGAGCACAGAGCAGCCTACAAGTCACCACCTACCCTGGCAATGATGGAGGTCTAATTTTCAAGCCATTTCCCCCTTGTTTTACGCATTTAAAGCTGCTAACCCATAGAAACTTTACGCCCCTCATTGTGGTTTTGTTAACAGATTTTTCTGATTTCTCATACAATATTTTAACAGCCGCTGTCTGTCCCTTGTCCTCATGCTTGCACTTCACTGCTGTTCTTTAACTTCTCCCGCTTTGTCAAGGATCTCGTACATCTGAATCTGTTCTTATTTCTTCATGGAAGGACAAGAGTTTTAATTAATTTGGGGCACATGCAATTCTTTAAATATGCATTTGTAGACAGCGCTTCAAGAGGAGTAACACCTGCAGACAGCAGCGCTCACACTATCCTAAATGCTTCTGCAAGCCCTTGAGGCTCCCAGCCCCTGGGTCCCGCCGTTTCTAAACACGTCTGGCGGCAGACAAGAACCAGCTCTACACTCATTCACAGAGGCCTCTCCAAACCCCACCTTTAAACGCATGCCATTTAAAATGCGGAATGAAAATTTTAAATAAAATAAATCCATTCCCATCTTCTAGAAAAAAAATAAAAGGTGCGACCAGCGTGACTGGGAAGGGCGCCCGCCTATCTGCCCCATCGCCCTGTTCCAAAAAATGGCTGCTGGTAGTTTTGGGAACGGCCCCGCCTGCGGCCTAGGCCCCGCCAGCAGCGCGGCGGGGCTGGGCCCGGGCCCGAGGCCGGTGTCGCCGGGGGCTGCGGAGGGACGGCGCCCCCAGCACCCGCTTCTCCTTGCGGCGAGCCTCGGCGCCGCCGCTCCGGAGGGACGACAGGCGAACCGGGGCCGGGAACCGGGGCCGTCCCGCCGGGCCTCCCGTCCCGCTCTGCGCCGCCAGGCCCTGCTGCCATGGCAACGGGTGGGGCGGCGGCGCGGTGACGTCAGGCGCACGGCAGGGCGGGGCGCCGCCTCGCGCTCCCTCAGAACGGCGGTTCCCGCCGGTGGGAGCTGCCGCTCTCTCCTCAGCGGGAGCCGGTCGTTAAATGTCTCTTGGTCGGGCAGACGCGGTCGCCGTTGCCTCCGCGGGTCGTGGCGTCAGGTAACGGAGGGTGTTCAACAGCGCCGGGCTGGTGAAAGGGGTGACTGCTGCCCCCAGAGGCAGAACTGCCATCTCCCCGCTCCGGTCTTTGTGAAAATAACCGACTACATACATGAAATTTGAGGGAATTCCTTTAGATTCTTGAAAAGTCCTGAAGCAGGTGGCTGCGTTGAGCCTGTGGGGAAGTGGAGTCACTTAGAACGAGTGTTAAATACCCTCTGGTCAGCCGGTGTAGTGGAGAGAGGGAGGCAGGTGTGGTAGCTCTGGGGTTTTGTCGTGCTTACAGTTCCTGTAGGTAGTATGCCCCTAAGTAAATACGAGCACGCTTCACTGAAATGCAGTCGAATAATCATCAATAGGTTCCTGTCAAAATAAGAGGACAGGTTGAGTAGGTCCACACAGGGATTTTTTTCTGAGTCTGGTATTTTTCTTGAAAACCTGAAGTGGGATTGGAGGCAGTAACAGGCACACAGGAGGCTTGGGGACTCTGGAATATGGGCTGGGAATCGGAGTACAATGAAGTAACACCCTTCAATCAATGGGCTGTGGGGGTTTCAGAGGCTGCTTCTAGCTCTGCTGCTGTGTGGATTAAATAAGCTCCTTAATTCTCCTCTTTACTGTGGCACCGCTTACTTGCTCCTATATTGGAGCTAAGGGTGAGCAAATCAGTCATTTCTTTGCCTCATGACCTGGTGGATTATCTTTGTTCCCGAGTGCTTTGGGAAGAAGGATCGTCTCTCCTGAAAAACAGCATGGCATGGCATGTGGCAGAGTCTCCCCGTGTAGCTCCTCAGCAGCCACTGCAATGAATGAGAACAAAATCAGTTTCTAACAGGTGACTTGGCTTAATCATTTCCCTATTTTTGGAGTCTTGGGCTTGGCTGATATTAATATAAATAACTGTTCCCAGAGGGACACTGCAGCATGAGAGTGACCTGGAAAAAAAAAAATGAAGTTTTTAGGAGGATGGTTTGTTTTAACAAACAGAGAAGCAAGTAGTTTCCTTTCACTGTTACTTCTCAACCTTCTCATCTTGTGATGGGACAAAGTTACCTTAGAAATCTTTTGCTTTTGCAAAATGCTACACAAATATGTAGTGTTTACTCAAGATTAGTATAGAATGACTGTGCTGCAAAATACTACCTTTTTATTTAATGTAATCCCCTATCAAATATCATTTTGGGGGAAAAAAATAGGGATAAAAATGGAACTTGAATGAACTTTCTGGTCAGGAAGTTGTTATATCTATTTCAGTACTATTCAAGAAGTTTGTAGAAGGAAAACATTCATTCATGTTCTAGACTGCACACTGCATAAGGATTTTTTCCAAGTTTTTGAAGCACCGTTACAGTGGATAGTTTTAACGGTTGCATAGAAAAAAAAAACCAAAACCAAACCTCCAGACACCAAATGAAAAAGTTAGTTCTGAAATTGTTGTTTCCACCTGGCTCTGGAAGTCAGTGGGTTGCAAGTATATGATAAATTGAAAAAGTTTAAACTAAAATGCCCACAGTGAATTAAACAGTAATGGCAGTGATGCACTTAAATTCATTAAGCAAGGAGGTACTGGAAATAATTATCAGCAGATAGAAATCTAAAGTGGTTATTTAGTGTGGATTTCATTTTGAGACCTATTAAACCACCTTAGCAAGGGCAGAGCCTCTCTTTTATCATTACAGTGGGACTGATTTTTTTGAAACTAGCTTGGGATATAGTTAACTTCATTTTAAAACCTAGGTGTGCTGTACAATCAACAGAGCAGAAATTGCAGCTGGTTCTTCAGAGGGAAAAAATAAAGCTTTCAATTTATTAATAAAACTACCAGCCACACCTGTGTAACTGCCAGGCAGGACTAAAGAGAAAACGTTCCATTAGATAATGTCAACATGCTGTTCCCCGGTGGTGTCAGGGAAGAAGTAATATTGTCGCTGTTGAGCTGACGTTGAAAAAGTTCCCAAGCCAGGTGGAAACAACGCAGGATTTCAGATTTAACTCTTGTTCGGTGTTTGGGGTTTGGTTTTTTGTTTTTTCCCTGCACAGGCAGCGGCTGTTGCCCTGCGGGGGAGCTCTGAGCGGGAGGCGTTGAGGGTGGCTTGAGCTTCCAAGGGTAGATAGAGAGCTGCCCTTGGGGCAGGGGATGCTCTCACTGCTCTGTCTGGGCAATCGCCGCGGAGCGGGAGTTAATACCGAAATAATGAATGTTGTTAAACCGATGTTAATTATCTGCACAGTTCCAAGCTTGCGTTTGTTTTTTACAGTCTGCCTTCTCCCTTGCAATTAGCTGGGGCTAAATATAAACTGTATAAAGCTAGAGGAGCAGCAGTGGAATGTAAAATCAAAACGTCTGTGTGACGGGAGGAGGAGGAGGAAAATCCAGAAGAGAGGATTGCTTGGCGGGAACCATTTCTCACTAGTGTGGGGAATAATGTTTTAGTGGCTGGGGAATGATAGTTTCTTATTACCAAGCCTCTTTGAAAAGCTTGCTCCCTTGCGGTACCAGGCTTTATGTAAATTCCTATGCTTGCATCTCTCTTCTAGTGTCCGAATATTTTCCCTGAGGTGGGACGTTGGGTTAAAAAGTGTTCAGAGCATAAGTCCTTGCAGGGTAAAATCCTGACCTGTGTGGTATACCGGTTCAGAGCAGCGCCCAGGTCAGTCTGTGTCTAAAATAACCCACGTCAGTGGAGCTGCTGCAGCGCGGGCTTGGCACGGACTTTGGCAAAAAGCAGTTAGGAGCTTTGTGCTATATTAAACCCAGGATTGATGCTCTTCAAGCACACGGATAGCCGGAGGCGAAAGAAACGGGCAGAGGGAGAAGACAGTGTTTGTTTCTGTTACTTCATTACGAGTCTCATGATGTTTTGACCTCCTTAAAATCATGTGAAAGAAAGGCAAGGAGGCGCATGCAGTCACACAAATCCAAGTTCTAGGGCTAACTTCCCAGGCTCTGCGTAAGAATTAGGTCATGACTTCAAAGAGGTCTGCTCAAGTCTGTTGGAGAAATGGGATTAAAAACAAAAAAAGGGGGGGAGCATCACTTCCCTGGTTCCCCTCCACCTTCCCTTCAGAGCGTAAGCCAACGGGGTACAAGTATTTTTCTGAAATGATTTCTGACGACATCCATTTGCCTTTAGGCCGGTGCGCTCACGCAGCCTAAGCCAGCTCTTCCCTTCCCCGGCCGCAGAGGGCTCCGCGCTAAAAGCAGAGCTTGCTGTCGCTCCCCTCCTAAAATCTGCTTCGTGCGAGCCCAAAACTGTCATCTTAAAACAAACAAACAAACAAAAAAAAACCAAAACAAATATAGCTTCCGGCGCGGAGCCGGGCGCTCCGATCCCGCAGACCTTTTCCCGCTGCCTCTCCCAAACGCCGGCAGCGGCTCCGCGGGCGCGGAGCTGCGCGCACGCACCTTCCCCCCCCCCCCCCCCCCCCCCCCGCGGTGCGGTGGGCCGGCCCGCGTCCCCCTCCCCTCCGCCGCCCGCGACGTCGGCCGGCCCAGCGGCGCGGCCCGCCTCCCGCGGAGGGAGACGCCATTGCGGGTTGTTTGTGCAGGCGGCGGAGGGAGGCGGCGCCGCCGCCGCGGCCGCGGACTTTTTCTTTTTTTTTTTTTTTTTTTTTTATTTCCTCCCCGCGGCGATCATGTCCACCCCGGCGCGGCGCAGGCTGATGCGAGACTTCAAGAGGTGAGCGGGACCCCACCCCCCCGGCCCCGCCGCCGGGAGCGGGCACCTCCCGTTCGGCCACCTTCTCCGGGGGACAGGGCCGGCCTGGCAGCGGGGGAAGCGCCGCCGCTGCTGCCCGGGTAGAGCCGGAGCCGCCCGGCTGCGGGCCTGACCCGGCCGTTTGCGGGGCCGGGGTTCGGGGTCTCACCACCGGGCTGCTGCCCCGGTGAAGGGAAAGGGCCGCGCCCGCGGGCAGCGGCAGGGCGAGGAGCCGGGAGGGGACACGGCGTGTCCCGGGCCGTTCCCTCCGGCCCCAGCTCCTTTGTGTTGGGGACGGGGGCTGGCACCGAGGGCTGGCACCGAGCCCCCCTTCCCCGGGTCCTCCCCGGTGGGGGCGGCGGGGCAGGGGTGCGCTCCCAGGCAGCGGCTTCGCCCGCTCCCCCCCCTCCGCTTCGGGGAGCCCTCCCCGTACCTGCCGGGGGGGGCCCCGCCGGGCAGGGCCGGCTTTGTTTGTGCCGGGCGCCGCGGCCCCGGCCGCCCCGCCTCGCCCGTGCGCCGACGGCTGGGGGCGTCTGAGGATAAAAGTTGAAGTTGGTGCCTTCAAAACACGGGCAGACCCGGCCTCCCCGCCTGCGGGGGTCGGGGGAGCCTCCCCGGGGGGTGGGGGGGTGTTAGTCGGGCGGGAGATGGGCTGTCGGAGCGGGCTGTCAGGTGTCGGGGTTCGGGGGGAGTGTGTTTTACAGGTGCCCTTGCCCTAGGAGGGCCCGGCGGTGCGGAGCTGGCCGAGGCCGAAGGCTTGCGCCGTGCTTCCCGCACCCCCTTCCCTTCCCTGACACGAGCCTTTGAATACCGAAGGTGTTTGGCCCAGTTTTCTGAACATACCGGGCTTTAGATCCGTTTGAGGCCGCTCGGGCTGACGGTCTCCGAAGAGAAGTACAGTTCGGGACGGGCATCTAAAAACAAAGCGCAAAGAGTTGGCAAACGCTTCATTTGCCTGTATGTAATAAAAAGCAAAACGCCCTTTAATGTTTTTATGCGCATGCTATTCTGTCTAAGGTTCTCAGTCATGAGGAATCTTCTGTATAATATATACAAACTGCTACAGAAGCAGTTATTAGTTGCACTCTTTTAAATGGTAATGACCGAACCACAGACTCTAAAATAATTTCTTTCCAGTCTGACGTGTAAACACACTTATAACCGAGAGCATAGGAAAAGGTGGGGGGTTCTTCTGTAAGCTTTACAATATGTCGTATGATTTCCCTGGACTGGAGTCACTCGTAAGTTGTTGTTGATGAGTCAGCTTTGATAGTGTCTCTTTTTTTAGCTATGTTATACCAGTACCTGAAAATACATCAGTAAACAGTTGACGCGTATTGTAGTTGCTTTATGTGACTGCATGTAAAGCTACAGTGGTAAAAGCCTGATTTGTGAATCTACAAAAAGTTGGATGTTTTTGAGATGTGGAGCCAACTTTTTCTGTTGTATTTGGGTGTTGGTGTTTGCTAAGTGGGTGTTGCTTGATTCCTGTTCAAATCAAAACAGGATATTCAGTCTTTTTTATTGTATTCAGTTACACAGATGACATGAACCAGTGATTTTTTTCAGGGTGAGAGACTTAAGTAATTTTTCAAGATTGCAATCAGATGTGGGTTTTATGATTTTATAATTGTAGAAGGACTGGTTTAATAATTTTGAAATTTAAGGTGGAGAGAAGACTAAAGCTGTGAAGTATAGCCAAGTAAACACAAAATAAATCAAATTTATTTATCAAATAAATGACAACTTTGATACCCTAAAACTTATGTAACTTTTTCATGTCAGTTTTTTTTACTCTTCTCTTTCCTACTTTAAGTTATGTATTTGTTCAGCCTTATGTTACTTGTACCTCATACTGAAAAAGCAGACCGCGTGCTGTGAACTCTGATTCACTTCTTTAAATATAAACTCCTTTTGCAAACTGTGATTGTCAAGAGCAGTGGAGAGAGAACATTTCAACAGATTTTGTATCTCCTCTAATTTGTTTGACTAAACCAACAGAAAAATAAGGGGGTTTTTTGTTTGTTTGGTTTTTTCCTGTTAGAAAAGGGGCTACAAAGACTACATTTTTCCCTAGCTGTTAAAGATTTCTGGGCCCTGTTCAGATCAGGCTCGTTTCCAGTCCTTGCTACAACCTTTCTGTAGTTAGACCCTTTGACAGCAGGGTGCACGTGAGCTTTTAAATTGGTCTAAAAACCAAAGTCATCCTTCAGATGCATTTGTCAGGCTGAACGCTTAGGCATTATTGTTGGCGTACAGCCTGGCTGTCACATAGGAAGAAGTCCTGTTCCTGCTCTCCCTGACCAAAATAGTAGGTGGTTTATGCTGTTGATACTAAGCTGTCTGAACTGTGTGTGCTCAGAGAGCAAGGATGTAAACACAGAATTCAGAGGCGATCCGAGCTGCAAATGGAGCGAGCCCTGCTTCTGGGCTGTGTCTGTAGGGCAACGCCATTGCTCAGCGTCCATATACACATGCAGTTTCACCACAGACTTAGGCAGTGCAAGTGCAGGAGAATTGACTGGCTGTATACCAGTGTCAACTCTGAATACATGTGCATTTACACACTGACATTTATTTAGAATTTGTCCCTTGGTCTGCAGGGCTTTTGGTGGTGACTTGCTCATAACAGTGTACTGTGATGTGGTCAAACCTCATCTTAACGCTGAAGAATTGCTTTCGAAGCAAGGGCAGTCACAGCATTTTCTTTATTCTTGCGTAACTCGAGGCTGAATAGGCGGGGTAGGTAGGAGCTGTCACCAAAGGGGTTTGATCAGGCAAATTGCTCATCAGGTGATTGGGGCTTCCTGGTTTGCATTGTTCAGGGTCTTAGGTGACCTTTAAGCAGAAACATTGGTATACAGAAGGATGGGCAGAAGGACAGTATCTGCATCCTTTGGTTGCGATACATATTTCTGTCTGGCCCAAGTTTATGTGGCTTTCGATACGTAACGTGCTTTTCCTTAGTCCAAGGATTAAGGAACTAGAAAGAATTCAAAATGTTTACATGATTACTTTAGAGATAAACACATTTGTTGAACTGGTAAGAGGAAGCAGTACACAGGTTTTCCCCTTGCTCCCTTTTGAAGCAATCAGCTTGCCAGTCAAAATAGGCTTATACCAAATTTAGCCACACGCGCATACGGATCTGGGAATGCAGGAAAAGCTCCACTGATGGTCACTCGCGCTTAGTCCCAGCAAGTGGGCTGTGTAAGTGTCACTGGCTGGTTTTCAGCTCCTGTTTGTGGCTGCAATTTGTTCTCTTCTTCATTGTGGCAGGCAGCAACAATTGCTCTTCCACAGTTCGCTATCTCGTACTGTAAATCTCAGCTGTACGTGGTGCTTTAAATAATTCTTAGAGTTAATGCTTTGCTCCCTGCACACTTAATCTAACCTGTTGGGTTGTTGTAGCGTGTTGGTGTAATACGTGAGAAAATCTCGATGTGCATCACCTTGTAGGTTTGTCTTGCGGAGTATTGATAATCTGTGTGTAATGCTTTGTGTACCTTCTGATTTGGAATGAGAAAATATTTACAAATTCTGGATATTACTGTTAAATTATACTTGCAGGTGGAAGTATTTCATTTATATAAGGCTTGTTATTCTATATTTATAATTCTTAGATTGCAAGAAGACCCTCCTGTGGGTGTCAGTGGTGCACCATCTGAGAATAATATAATGCAATGGAATGCAGTTATATTTGGGTAAGAGTTTTTGATCACTATAAAACTCTATATCAAAGGGCTAAATATAACAAAACCTGGGTTTCGTTTTTACAATGATTCTCTTATTTTATGTACATAAAGTCAGGAAACTTGGAAAAATGACCAAGTGTGCTGTTGTGGTAAGAATCTGTTTTCAGGGGTAATATAGAATGCATAGGAAAGAAAAATTTAGAATTTGTTCATCTTTTTTGAATAAAGCTTGCATACGGCTTAAGAAATAGGTTAGACTGTGTAGGAGTTGGGTTATGAAAAAGCAAGCTTCCTCTTTAAAGTACATAAGAGCCGCATGTTCTTGGCCATTAAATCCAGATGTATTAGCAGTGATTGGATTGATTCCCAGTAGAACACGGTACCGGTTCTGTCTAGAAAGTTATGTTAGATATCCTACAGAACAGGAACTGGCTTAGTATCCTTTCATAAAACTGAAGAATGCTTGCTAGTAATTTGCTCATTAATTTCAGTCTAGTCACATAATGGCGTATGTATTGTTTGGCATGATGATAAAGTAGATATCTCAACTAGCAGATTGGCTATGGGAAAGTGTCTTAGATATGCCAAAGCGCTCAGAGGTTGCCTCTGGATACTTCTCTAAATATTTAAATTATTGCCTCTACCTATATCTTGGGGAGGATGAAGAAGATGATACAAATTCATTGTGCCTGTTAAGAAGTAGGTAATGATCATTTTTAACTGGAGTTTATTTTTAAAACCTTTCAGGCCAGAAGGGACACCTTTTGAAGATGGTAAGCCGCTAACTTTTATATCCTCTGTCATTCTTATAAATATTGCCAGTATGAACATTGTTCTGCTTTGAAAAAATAATAGATGTTATCTGTATATAATCTGGAACAAACTAAGCAAGCAAGTGAAGGAGTAAGGTCTTGTTGGCTATAAAAATATGTATTTTGATGTAAGCAGTGTCTTGTCATAGTGGTTGATGGTTAGTTAGAAAGCTATGAAGCAGTGCTTATACCAAGACTTGTTTATACATATACACTAGAGCTTTTAGTGGGGGAAGTTGGTCTAATGCTGCCAGATGTGTTTTCACATCTCCATAGCTAAGCTCAACAAGACAGCGTGCTTTTCTGGTTTCATCTTTGTGGCATGTTTGATTCATCTCTGTTCTCCTAATGAAGAACAGGTGAAGGATCTTCAATTGTTCTGAATATAGAACTCAGTGAGGGGGAGGGAATACTGAATTTGTACATAAACATGAAAGTTGGTGTGTAATGAAGCTCCCTTAGGCATATGAGGAATAATGAGTTTAATAATTATAGTATTATTGCAGTAATCGGCAGCAGATGGGTTTTTCTCTGTATTGGGTTGGAGGAGTTACAGTAAATTATTCACTGATCCATAATAAAGGTTTTCAGTGAATCAGTCACGAGCTCCAAAGACTGAGATTGCCGATTATGAAATTCCAGCGTTTCTTTGCTGGCACCACAGTGCCTTCTTAATGAAACACCTTAAAGTCACTGAAGTCCATGGAACCGGCATGTTGGGTCACAGAAAAAAGGTGAGGGTGGTGGGATGATTGATGTTGGATCTGGCTGCCTTTGCCATGTATACAGTGAGTCTCCAAGCTTCCACCTAGCTGCTGCTGCTGGGTTTATTACTATCACTAGAGTAGTAGTTCCATTATCACTTGAAATATATGAAAAGAAACCAGACCCAGTGTTGTTTGTTTATATAATGGTGAGAAGCAATACCGATCATGGAGCAGATAAATTAGCTGATGCTGTATATGTTCCTGGAGGTGTTCTTTTGGTGTTAGTTATCTGATTGTATTTATGTTTGTTTGGACAGGTACTTTTAAACTAGTAATAGAATTTTCCGAAGAATATCCAAATAAGCCTCCAACTGTTAGGTTTTTATCAAAAATGTTCCATCCAAATGGTAAGTAAATCATTTTTATTTAGCCGTAATACCCATTAAATATTACGGTGTGGTCATGTATTCTGCAAAGCTCCAGAATGCCTAACAGCTCTCCATCTCTCTTCATTGCTACCTCCTAAGTAGATGCCTAGGACAGCAACTGCTTGATGAAAAATTAAGAATTATTATGCTATTAAGAAGCAGCTATCTGTCTCTTTCTAATCAATATATAGCCTCAGTAGCAAAGCCTGTGAGCATTTTCAGCAGCAGCTGCACTTAGGTTGGCTTAAAGAGGCAATTCTGGTTGCAGATTCCTGCCCCCTTCCATTTAACAGCAATCGTCTATGTGCAGCCACATCGTAAATTGGAGTAGGGAACTGATCGAGCCAAATGTTATTTATTTCTGTCAGGCTAGATTTCAGCCCATTCCATGCCTTTGCTTGGTTCACTGTACCAACCAGTACTAGCACAAGGAAGAAGGTCGCAATGCACGGTCGTAGGAGAGTGCAGAGGAGGCGGCTGACCCAAACTCAATGGTGAGGGCAGCCTTACGAGAGAGAGTGCCATGGTTCCTGCTCCAGCACTTAATAGGTTTTATCCAGTTATTCCTGCATGCAGAAAACACAAACCATGCCTTCTACTTTTCCAAGCCCCTCTGTAGCAAAGGGGAGTATAGATTCAATTTGAGGGTTGCAGCATAAGCCAATTCAGCATTTCTTGTAGCTTGAGCCCTCTTTGAACAGAGGCTGACCTTGGCTTCGGTGCTGTGACTTTTTAGACAGTGCCATCTAACCATTCACCTGTCGCGTAACATGCAGGCCAGTATGCCTCTGACAGGGTTTTTGTCATTTGTTGGTTTTTACTCGCATGAACAAGCTAGAAGACTAGGGCGTAGGAAGTTGGTGAGTGGCGAGTCTCAGTTTCATACGGGCTCTCGTATTAAGACTACTGATAAGTATCCAGACAGAAGTAGGGTTTCAGGCAGACTTTTCAGTATTTTCTATTGTCTGCCTTAGTGTCTCTCACAGTGAGCGTACAGTATGTGAAAGCGGGGCAAGAACTCCCGCCATTCAGTGCGTGAGCCTGTTCAGACTGAGAGATCCACGGCTGGTGCAGCGGATTCCACTCCTGCCATAAATGGCTCGCTGCTCTCCGGGAGGCCTCACCTCTGTGTGGATCTGGGCCAGTCACACAAGAGGAGCAAGAAACCAAGTCTACCAGTTCCTGTGCTAATGCCATAATCTTTAGACCTTCTTTCTCTTCCACTTAAGTGTTCTGTTACTGCCAGTAATACATCTCCTTCAAAATACAGGATGTCAGACTACCGAAAATTGTGAGACATAACTGCTGTCCTCTTTCCTAAAGCATTAATTTAAGCACAGTCTGAATTGGAACAGTAGCTCTGCCTTGAACAGTATGTAATAAGCAAACTAAAATAAATCTGATAGTTTCTAAATGATACCTATGTTGTATTTACAGTTTATGCGGATGGTAGCATATGTTTAGATATTCTTCAGAATCGCTGGAGTCCAACATACGATGTTTCATCTATTTTAACTTCAATTCAGGTAACTTTACATCTATTTTATCAAGTAACTGTAGTGGTGTTAGTCTCTACTCCCAAATATGGAGCTCAGTGATGTGGCTAGCAGGTATCTGTGTCAAGGGGGACTTCAAATACCTGTGAGCTAAGCAGTAGCCTTTTAGATCAAATAAAGGTTAAGGTGCTGACCTGTGTAATCACTAATTTTGAGCTACAAAAGTGCCATTAGATACTTTTTACAGGAAAACTGTTACTGATTTGGATTCCTTTTTAACTGTTTTTAGTCAAGATAGGACATCAGATGTAGGAATTTGCCTAGTGTTTGAAACACCAGACTTTATCGTGAAGCCTTGCCCTATGAAGTCCTCAAGGAGACAATACTGCTGAAACCTGCTTTACTTGGAATAAGTAAAAATAGCCTGGCACAGCAAAAACGTACATTTTCTTTTCTCCTGTGTCATTGTTTTTACTTTTCTACAGGGAAGTTTTGTAGGAGGCATCTTAAGCCCCTCTTTAGTCCTGGATGACAGTAGTAGTGTAATTACCAAATAATCAGTTATCATCAATTAGCAATACTGCTAACTGGCACAAATGACCACGTATCTGTTAGGTTTGTGAACCTAGAAGTATACGCAGTGCTAATGCTTATGCAATATATAATTTGAGGTTCAGTAGCGTAATTGTGGGTGCCTAACCATGAGTTTAACTGTTGGGGTTTTTTTTCAGTTGGGCTCTTATTAGTCGTGTCTGTCTCCTGAAACACATTTGATTTGAAAGTTGTAAGTTGATTTTTTCCCTGATTTAAAATGTGTTGGTTTGTCTCACGTTTTGTTTTCCCCTTTTTACAGTCTCTGCTTGATGAACCTAATCCAAACAGTCCAGCAAACAGTCAGGCGGCACAACTCTATCAGGAGAACAAACGCGAATATGAGAAAAGAGTTTCAGCTATTGTCGAACAAAGTTGGAATGATTCGTAACAGCTGCTTTGTTACTCTCCATCCTCATAATCATTATGTACAATTTAACTCTCAATAGAAAGGCTACCAGAAGTTTCAAGTGCCACAGTTCTAAGAATTTGCATAAAAACTCATTTGCAAATGGAATTAAGCCCTCCAGTTTAGGAAACTTAAAAGCTTGTGTATCTTGATTAACGTACTTTTTATTGCATGGTATGAACTAAGTTATTGCTACATAAATTTGTAATATATCCTGTTTGTATTTTTTTTCCAAGTGTATAATGTTGGTGTGGAGTTTTCATGGCAGAATATACACATTTTGTAAATCTGTACTTTTTCAAATATTGAATGCCTTATTTTTGAATTCTTTAGATTTTTAAATTGGAGAAGAAGCACTTAACAAAGTTTTTATATATAAATATTTCATGTAAAACTGTTAAATACATAACCTTAGTGCAAGACATTCTGCTCTCACTCTGTATCTCTTTCAAAGGGCTCATTTTTAGTCCATTTTTCCTTTTGGTACATGCTGATTATACCATGCACTTTACAAACAGAGAAGTTAATCCATGATGTAACTGTCTTCACTGGACGTCTCTGCTTCTGCACCAGAGCTTAACTTGATTCTGTGCCTCCTCAGTTGTATGAGGAAGAGAAGTATTGGCAGCTGCCAACTGACAAACGGGGAAACAGATGTAACTATTTTGCTGAAAGTCCCACTTTAAACCAGCGGCAGAGTTGCAAACAGGACCTGGATGACCAGGCTTGATGATAATGTGTTCTAATAACTTTTATTTTTCAGGGAGATTGTATTTTACCAAGTTGTAAAATGTTGTCATCTAAATCTGTCCTATATTCACATACTGATACTGTAATATAGTTTTGAGTATCTTCTAATGATTAAAGAGGTGTCCCATTAGTTTCCCTTGGGGGTAGGGAAAAAATTAATCGCCAACAGAAGAAAACATGCCTGCAGATTTAATGGAGCTACTCTTTAAAACTTGGCTGTGTACCACATGGTCAGGTCTTGTGTCCATGTCACAGAGGTTCCACATACTCTTAGGTTGCCAGTTTTAAAGAAGTTTGGTTTTGTTCTTGTAAATGTTGATGTGGTAATTTCTTACTGTAGTCTGTAAACCAGGCTGGATGACTACAGTAAAGAATTAGGCCTTTTTTTTTCCTCCCAGCAGCAAAACTGTAATCCCTTTGTCATAATTCAAATCAGCATTACATATGTATTAAAACCCCCAAATCGCATCTCAAAATACAGCTCAGTGTTGCCTGAAAAGCAGTGGAAGTTTATTTCAGCTAGAGGAGAAAATGTCATTTATCAGCAATAGTAATTACCAAAAAGTTAGTCTCTGTTAACACAGTGAAACAGGAATATCAATTCACACCTCACATTCTGTAATTTATAGGAGCAGCACTATTCAGTTTAGAAACTGCAGTAAGAATACTAGTCAGACCATTCTGTGTCAGTAGCCTGCAGAGCAAAACTATTCTACCTTATATAAGAATTGTTAGAAAACTGTAGTTAGTGTGCAAAGGCTTAGAAACCATTGTGCGAAGTCATACTGAACTACAATCCTGATAAGTCAGTTTGCTTTCCTTGAGTCAGTGAATTTGTGTTTAAGAATTCTTCAATCTATGTATAATTATTAACAGAAACCCCAAAGGATCCAGTTTGCCTTTTGACTATGGTGAAATTACAGTACCACCAGCAAAGCGGTGTTAGGTAGCTTAAGGCAGCATCAGTGCAAAGACTTTGTTCACAAATATGATATGGAAAAGCTTCCTGTTTCTAAGAATGTCTAAACTTTGAAGATTTTTCTTAATTTTGCCTCCTGTTTCAGTGTTTATTTTTGTTCATTTGATGTGTGTGAGATGAGATTTGCCATTGGTTGGAGTCCACGTTAATTTGATTATTCCTGAACAGCCAGTTTAGCTTAGTTATAGATTGATGAAACTCAGAAAATGTTTTTGTGTATCTGGGGTGGAAGCAGTGTACGTCTGAGAAACATAACTGGAGCAGAAGGAGGTTTAATTAGCCATCAGTGCAGCAAACTCAGAGTGCCTGTGCCCGGGCACAACGTATAGGCACGCGCATGCGTGTGAAGGCATGAGCGTTCTCCGTTGTAGGCAGAATTTGGAGCCTACAGTGAGTAGTTACAGTCCGGGTGGAAGATGTCCTGCTGTCCCATGGAGGAAGGTCGTTACCGTGTTCCTGGTGTGTGGTGGGGCAGGACGTTCCCCAGTTTGACTGGATTTTGACGACTGCGGAATTGGGATGCGAACGTCAGGATGGCGAAAATCCAGGTTTTTGATGACGACCCGTGGGGAGGTGCTGGAACAGAGGAGCCGGCGTTCCGCGAGGTGGGAGTCGTCGAGTGCGCAGGAGACGGCGCAGCGTCCCACCCGCGGGCGGCGAGGGCGAAGAAAAAAGGATCAGCGACGTCTGCGAGCCCTCCCAAAGCACGCGTGAAAAATACTCACCGGGTACGGGTTAAAGCCCGTGAAAACTTGATAGAGAATTAATTTGATTACCAGGCAAAACGAGCCCATTGCTTAGGGTGCGAAGGAACGCCAATCACCGCTCCGCCTAACGCCTCGCTTTGCCCTTCCTGCTGGCTGATGCTGGCCGGCCTGGACTCGGATTCCTCCTGAAACCTGTGTGAAAACATCACCAGCTGGTTCATTTTTATTGTTGATTGTTCGGGCTGGTGCCGTTGCCTTTGCTCTCCCCGGTCCCTGCCGGTCTCCTGAGGCGGAGAGGTGCCGCGGCCCCTCCGTCCCGCCTCCGCAGGCACCGGAAGGCCTCCGCCTGCGCGGCCGCTCTGCCCCACGCCTCGTCTGCCCTGGAGGAGCGGAGGCGGGGCCCGCGCAGGCGCTCTGCGCGCAGCCGCGCCCGCGGCTGAGGCGAACCGCGGGCCGCGCCTGAGGCCTCCGCCATCCCCTCAGGGCCGCGGCCCCGCCGGTAGCCGGGACCCCGGGGGTGCCGGGACCCCGGGGGTGCCGAGACCCTGCAGGCCGCACCCGCGGGCGGCAAGGCCGCGGGGCTGTGCCGTCCTTCGTGCCTTAGCTGCGGGGCGGCCGTGCTCCCGCCCCCGGGCCTGCCCTGTCAGTCAGGCCCGGGAGCGGTGGAAGGCGGCAAACGGCTGCGGTGCGAGGCCGAGGGGCAGAGGCGGTCTGGGGAAGCCCCAAGAAGTGCCCGGTGTCGGACGAGCCGCCATAACCCATCCCGCCCGTGGCTGCCGGCAGCTCGGTGGCACAGGTGGGCCGCCGAAAAACCGCCTGTGAAGGCGTCGCTTAGAAATGGGTCTGGGACAGCACAGGGTGGGTTTCACCGGTGCTGGCGTTGGTTTGGCACCCGGCTGTTGCAAATTAGGGGTAATCCACCCGTCCTTCAGGAGAGAGCGAGAATGCCCTTAACGCGCGCAGTGCCCCTGGGCATCCCGAGAACTTTCTGTTGGCAAAACGACGGGTATGGAGCGTGGATAATGGACAGCGTAAGAGCGGATACTGCTATTTCCCTCTTTATGCTACACAGAACAGGAGTCCGACGAAATTTAAAGACCGAAGTGTTCAAGTGTACTGATTTGCAGGAGCACAGTATAGTCACGATAAACTTTGTGGTACAGATAATTTCTTAACTAGTGTACTGGGATGCTTGATTTTTTAGTTAATTAATTAGGAAATGTAATACACTAAGCTTGCTAGGACAGCGGGATTAATTAAGGAAGTGCTGATGGGTACACAGGTTTTGGTTTTATATCTTCTCACGGGGCTTTGGTTCACTGATACTAAACAGTTCATAATCACTTCTTTTCCACGAGATTCCCTATAAAGATCTCAAATCACTTTGGAGACACTTTAAAATTACTCCTGGTGCTTTTGTGTTGTGTATGCATGTCATTCATCTTATTTTACAGATGGACAGGCGCAGGCATCCAGACCTTCAGTAGTTTTGTGTAGGTCAAGAGGAAGCTGGTGGCAGGGCTGTAGGTTTGAGCTGTTCATGGCAATTCCCCAGTCAGTTTCAAGTAGGAGAACACCTTCGCCTTCAGGTTTATTGTACTAACGTTATTCATAAGAAGCATCAAACACTGCACTGCTGGTGCTAGTTTCTTCAGATCTTGGTTCCCTGAAGATATCTCATCCAAATACAGTCCCAAGCCAAAACTACAGGACTCAGATCTTCACAGATGTGATTAACTTCACTAGTGTGAGTCGTCCCATTGGGATTCTTCACCATAGTACAGATAAATGTGTGTAATTGCAGAATCGAGGCCTTAGGCTGTGAGAAGCAAAGACATCACAGCTTGAGGTGGTATATCTGTTGCTTCTTTGTGGGAGGTTTTGTATTAATAGTCAATTAATTCAACGTGTCAAACAAATAAAGCTTTAAATATTTAGAGATTAGGAGGTCCCTAATAAAAAATTTACAGGAAAAGAGGAAGATTCCCTGATCACTACGGTGGCATTCAGTTATTCAAAATAAAACAGGTAGGATAACACAGACAGATAGTTAAATACTTTGTGTTTAGCATGTCAAGATTCTGTGAGAACAGCTGTTGATGTATATAAAAATGCAGAGGAGAGGAAGAGCCTTCTCATCTGGCCAGGCTTTCCTACCTAGTGTTTTTATTTGAGCATTTTACTGTTTGTGGAAGCTGTCCCAGGCAAATACTATGCCTTATTTGTTTAGAGTTGTTTTTTGGAAGAGGAGAGATGTAATCAACAGACAATCTGCTGTAATGTGTGAGTTGGCAAGGCAGCGTTTCTCCACCTCTCCTTTTGATGGGGCTCCACGGCGCAGGAAAGAACGAGAGCCTGGTTGGACTGCAAGTGGGAAACGAGTGACCAGAGACTCCGGATGAGCGGGCAGGCATGTGTTTGTGAGCAGCGCCAGCTCCAGCACTCTGTATAATTTGTTATTTAAGTCACTGGGTAAAACAATTATCTGGCCTTCTCCCCCTGATTTCATTAATCTTTCTAACGGAAGCGCTTCAACAGAGTACAGAATACATGTGCCCCCCTGTAGCATTGGGGTATTCTCCTGGAAGGGAAGACTGTGGGTTCAAAATTCCTCAGACGAGGAATAAACTCAGGTCTCTGACTGCTGTGTAAGTGCAGGAAAACAGGATGGTGCCTCCTCCTGCGTTTTGAACACACTGGCTTTGGTCAGAGAAGTGCAGGATTTAAGGCAGTCTCCTACACGGTATATGTCCTACTGCCCAACTCCAGGCAGCTGCCTGCTGCCTGTGCCAGCGATGGCTTGCGGATCCTTCTCAGGGCACCTGACTTCTTTAGAAGGTGTAACCTCAGATGTTGCAGTAGTCACTGTTATAAACCTTGCTTGGATCCAGCCCTTGGGCCATACGAATGCCATGCAGCCAGAGTGGTGAGTGATTTAGGAGGCGTTCCTTTTTATTTCATAAAAGCTTTTGGGATAAAAGCAGTCCAAAACTAGGAGACCAAAGAAGAATTGTGCATTATTGTACCCATGTGGACAGTTTTGTTGAACATGAGTCTTCTTCACAGTTAATCTCTAGAAATCCGTTTATATTAAAAGAAGAACGGTGTAAGAGGCAAAGGAAAAAGAAGCTAAATCTAAAAAAAAAAAATTAAATATGTAGAATCAAAGAATAGAACCCATTAAAAACCCTCTGCTGCTCTGCTTTTGCTGTGCATTCAAAGGATAGAAGTTGTCATTTTAGAAAATAATATACCTTGGATCATGTGTATGTATGTACATAGGAGAGGAGAGGGCTTTTTGAGTTTATTATTTTAGAAACTTTAAATAATTAAGTAGTAGTATTGAAAACAAATGGGGTTTGGGGTTTAGGGTTTGGGTTTGTTTTTTTTTTTCTTTGCTTAACATTGTCATTGCACCTTGAGTTTGTCTCATATCCCAGCTACCATGAGCAGAGAACAAAAAATACGCAGAACTTTTTAGACTCTGTGATAATGACTGTAATTAGCATCACAAGCTATGGAAATTGCAATATTCCCTAAAGGTTTCTTGTCATTCTCCCATGTTTCTGCACTGAAAATAAAGATTTTTAAGACAGGGTATCTTCTGTGTTTGGTACTGTCCCACTAATGGTAATGTTCCAGCCTCCATGGCTGCCTGAATCCATTCTTAATGCTTGTGTCAGAGCTGTATTTCTGAGCTGGTCTGTGTGAAAGCTGTATCCTGCCAGAAAGTAAACGTGCTACTCTTAAACAGTGTATGTTGTTCAGCATCCAAAATGAAGCCTTTTTCTTTATGATGTGGTCAAAGCACGTAGCGTGGGATTTTCTGAGCTAGCGAAAATGTTAGTAAAAGAAAGTGCATTTTAAAATCCCAGCATGTGAATGTTTTAATCAGGAATTCAGTGATGTCATAAAATAAATTATTTTTGCCCTTAAACATGTGCCAGGGCTGGGTCAAACTACAGTATAAAGGCAGTATTATGGTATGATGGCGCTGACTGATTTATTAGAGACCTCGCTGTAGAGGCCGTTAGCATTGAAGGTGGGTAGGCTTCGCTTACCCAAGCCTCCACCTGTAGCACAGGGTAATCAGTCCTCAACCCGTGTAACTGAAAAGATCTTGTGTTTCTTTCCTTGTTTTTCAATTTGGGTCGTTAACTGCCGTGTCTGATTCATTTCTAAGCTGAATAATTCTGACAGCTGCCAATTTGGTACACATACCATAGGCTGAGCTGGGGAGCCGTGAAGCTGGAAAGGATACTGCAGCTGGAGCAGAGGCTCTACCTGGCACAGCAACACCTCCGCACCCCTGGAGCTTGGGCACAAAGGGGAACCTAAATACGTATTCGTCAGGGAACTAGTTGGTCAAAGTAAGGTCATCCCAAGCATCTGAGACCCACATTCATTTTTATCCTAGATAAACCTTTGCTTACAAATCAGTGAACACTTCCACGTTCTTTTCAAAGCCGAGTTGAATTTCGAACTGCTCGGTTTCAGCGTCAGATTATTAATAACACTGTTCGTTATCATCACCACTTATGTATTATTTATATTTCTGTTCATTCTGAAGTTTATTTGGATGTGAAGAGAAGATTATGGGTTCAGGGTTTTGTCCAGAATTCTGCCACACAAGTACAACGTCCAGGAAATGCAAATATTGTTATTTTTATTACTTCACGTTATATGGGAATAGAAGGATTTAGTTCTGAAATACAGTACTTCACACAGACTGAGAGGGAAATTGTCTTCAATGACCGACCAAAACCGAGAAGAAGGCAGAAATGCCATCTCTTTTGAATTAATTATGAACCACACAGCTCTTGCTATTATCTGTTTACACATTATTGCCCTTGTGATGTGCTGGTGAGAGATTTCCTTTCACTGTCTGGTCCAAACGTATGTTAAGTCCAATTTCATTAAAAAGGCTGCTCACTTTCCTTGTTGAAAGGGTCATTGTGTTAGTTATTACAGTGTTTTCTTTGTGCTCGCTTTCCCCAAATTCCAGTAACTATTTTGTAGAAAAGTTTGAAAGTGAACTTTTGATGCCTGTGAAAGCTGCTTCATTGACTTTATTGACTGCAGAGCCTGAAGTTCTTTATCCGCAGAGATCTTTAAAAGGACACTAAAAAGTTTCAGCCAAAGCTTATAGAATTTGGTACTTATAGTTAAGTATTATAGACCCAATGCTGTTCCCATGGAGACCTAAAGGAATTTTTCCATTGAATTAAGTGGTAGCAAAGCATACCCTTTATTAAGTGGGAAAGGGAGTAGACTGGAGAACTCAATTTGTTGTTCCTAGTTTTGTTTGTGTGCTTGCTCTTCTGTATAAAGAAAACCGGGAGAAGTTACAGGTCTTTGCATTGCGATTCATCTGCTTCAAGCTTGTTGTGTTTGTAGATAAGGGGGTGTGTGTGTGGTTGCAGTGTGATAACCCACGAGGCAAAGGCAGATCTCTCCTTGTTTCACTCATTGCTGGTGTCTTTCCCTGGAAACCGGGATGCGAGGAGAGTGTTTCAGTCTCCCACATCTCCTGCTTGGGAGAGGTCAGCAGTGGTATGACTGGGTGCTGTTAGCGGGTAGTGTTAGTGCCTCCCTATCGCCGGTTGTGTGCCAGCTATTCTTGAGGGCACTCTTTAATGTAAATTTGTTAAAACACTAACTTGTTAGCAGTGACATTCCAATGACTTACTAATACACAAAGAAATCCCAAGTAATACTCACATTTAGAAAGAGTTTTTCTATTCTGGGAGTTTGCGATATTGCTCAAGGGGTTGTTGGAAGCCGCTGGTGAGCCTTGCTCCAGCCACGGCTTCCAGTGGGGGCTCTGCCTGGGCTCTGCCATAGGCATATGGCCGGATCCTGCAGCTCTTGTGTATGAAGATCCTTAGTAATTTACAGAAAAAGAGAAAATCGAGGCCTCAAATTGTACAATATGGTGCTGAAAATTGTTTTTGGTTGAAGCTGTGTCATGAAATCCTTGGCTACTGAAGTCAACAGATTTATGATTGATTTAAATGGAGTGCAGATTTTGTCTATAATGAAGTCCTTTCATTTTGGCTCACTGAGATTTCTCTTGTTCTTTCTTAGTGCCTTATGACACATTCACTCCATCCTTGCCTCAAACAAAGAGAAATTATACTATCATGGTCTCCCTTTAAATATTTTCTATTTGAGGGCCTACTGAAAAGACTCCAGAGGCAAATTCTTGGTTTAGAAGTTGCTATTTATGTCTAGACACATCTGAATGTCGTTATGCTTTGAATGTTCTGGATTGCTTGCCATTTTCTTTGTAAAGATGTATGAGTCTAGAGAGAGAGTGCTTTATTTTAAATGAACTTGAAATAAGCTTTAACCAGCTCAGGCTTCTACTTGTGGCAACTGGCTCCCTTGATAAAAATACATAACAAAATAAGCAACACCACAAGTAAAATTCTTATTTATTGGTGTTTTAAAGCAGAGTGGAAACAAGTTCTCGATGTATGACATTGGATTCTGTTGGCATATTAGTATTTGAATTATTATAGTGTCTCAGACTCCTGGTCATGGCCAGGAGCCTACATGCTATGTGCTCTACACAAACAAAGCCAGTGCGTTGTCTTTATTCCGAAGGGCTTTCAGCCCAAGTATAAGGCAGGTAATGACAGGGAACAGAGTCAGGCACAGAAGGAAAGAAAATAACAAAATAATAATTACTGCCAAGAAAGCTAGTGGTCTCACTATTGCTAATCAATTATCAAACATTGTAATAAATAAGTAGATAAGTTTGGCGATTTATACATTTCATTAAAAAATATAATTACAGAGTTATGCGCACCTGAAGTAAGGAGCCAAATTGTCCTCAGTGGGTGCATCTCAGCTCCAAAACCAGGTTACACAATACCGTTTTCATAGACCAGGTGATCTCCACCTCTGTTTTTCTGCAGTTCTGTATTTCTAAAAGGATTCTTCAAAGTATTCTAAAGTACTCCAAGTTAAATTGCTGCTTGTTTTTGTTCTTTCCCACAAACTGTATTTGCTTACCAAGCAGGTAGGAGTTATGGAGGGTCAACATGAAAAGCAGGCTAGCTCTCATGCTGGCTCTCTAGCTCTCCTGATGCACATGCACTTAAAGAGGGATGGACTCACAACTCTTGTAATTATGCCTTCCTCGTGGTTTTGCAGGTATTAATATCACAGCATTTCTGTGTGGGTTAACAAATACAGAATTTTCTGGTATTTTTATTTCATGAGAAACAGATCCTCTGGGTCAATCACGAGACTTCTTGTTTCTGAATTCGGCACGGGCAGGGCAGGACTCACGGCAATATTAATTGGTGAAATACTGGGCATGTACAGGTACAAATCTTAAAATCTGCCCTGGATCTCAAGGGTGGGACTGCCCAGACATTGAGTGTATGGTATGTGCCAGCTAGCTAAGGCATCAAGACTAGCTGTGAGCACTCAGCTTGAATGGAAAGTTTGGGCAGCATCTTCAGGGACATTTCATCCCTAAACCTGGTAAAATAGAGGTCAGGTTTATGCAGGAGAAGAGTGAGACTCTTTGGTTTTACATCACTGTAAAGAATGTCATTAAATCTCTGTATATTGGTTTAACCAACTTAATTGTCTTACTGCTGACTGCATGCTGGTTTGCATTCATTTTTACAGGATGAAGAAAATATTTCAAATGAATGATCAAAAGAATATTTTATTCTTTTTGCATTCAGAGTATGGAGTCTATGAAACATTTATTCAGGAAATGAACTATTAGGGCCTGACAGATATCTCTAGCGTCACTGAGTAAGCAGGTTATCTGGAGATTTCTAGTGCAAACAATCCAGTGAATGAATCCAGTTTGATGAATACGTGAGTAATACCATTATAGGAGTTTGAAAGCTAGATTAGATTGGTGGTGAAGTTACAGTTATTTCAGCAATTATAATAAAGTCTGAAAATTAACAGTCTATTACAATGAGAAACATCTTTTTTCATCAGTGTGTTTCTTAAGCAAAGAATAACAGAGCATTTTGCTTTACAGTGTAAATAATAATAATTTTGTTGAGCAGGGGGCTGGGTGTCATGGAAAGAGATTGATACCCGGTAGCTTAGGTTGTAGGGAATTTTGCAAGAGGATCAGTGAAATGTTGCAGTCCTACATGGTCACAGCTTTGTGTTTGTCATTGTTTTTGTGTATGACATTTGTCTGGGATTTTGACACTTTATTTTCCCTCAGTGTTGTCGTCAAAACGATGCAGACCCTCTCTGTTAACGTAAGTGGTTCGGAGCTCTGAGACCTTAAATTGTAATTACATTGCTTCAAATGTCAGGTCCTTCAACAGCATATCACTTCTGGTGATAGAAACCTAAGCAGCTTAGGTGATATAAACCTAAGTAGATTAATAGCTTCACGATGCCATATAATGTATGGGGAATCTCCCTGCACAGGGAATCTGATAGGGGAGATCTGAGTCGCGGTGACAGCTTCAACAAACAGGCAGGCGGTGAAGTAAGGGGGTGTGTGATGAGCTCAGAGGAGGTGAGTTGATGATTTGCTATTTATAGATGCACGAAGAGGCTCAGAGACAGGAACTCCAGGCAGGGCTGCTCTTTGGTTTGCGATGAAAACGATTCCTCGTTAGAGCTGCAAGCGAAACACAATTTGTAGCTGGCATAGTCTCAGAGTGCCCTGATTGTATGAACACGTGGACATGCCACAGACGCAGCTTTTGATGAGAGCCTGAAATACAGCACATTTTAGCAATACAGACACTGCTGAATTTTATTTCTGTTCCTTGGTGAGTGTGTTTTGTTTTTACAGAGAAAGAATGAAAGGATGCTGTGTATGCTTTACACCAAGAGCAGTCTCCTCTCAGTATTACAGGGTATAATTCAGGAATTAATTTGGTCCAGTTTGTTTACTGGAAGATTCTCTCTCTTGTCAACCAATTCTGGAAACTAGAGTTATAGGACTTAAATATGGTAACCTTCTCTTCATAAGAGACATTGATGATTACAAAATCCAGTTGCATCTAACTCATCACCATCAGCTTGAGTTAAAAACAAAGAGATTGTGTTTGTTTCAGTTATTTGGTAAAAGGGTGTCATGTTTTAGCTATTTCCTAAAAAAAAGGGGGGGACTCCAGAGCTCAGACAGCCAGTTAGAAACCTCACAATCATTACTTGGAGACCTCCGTAAAATGAGTCCACGGGCTGTAGCTGAAAGATGGCTGTACGATAAACCTGCCTACTGCAGCTGGAAACCTTAATGTAGGGTTCAACGATGGAATTAGCAGTTGAAAATGTACCAGTGTGTGCATCCGAGAAGCTGTCTGTCCAAGGCGGTGTGGGGCTGTGGTGGTCGGTGGTGGGAAGATGCTGCTGAGAAGGTGCGAGCTCTTCCAGGAGACTCATCCCATCCAGTTTGTGCCGGAATAGGGAATAGTGCCATCACCTGTGCTTTCCGCTGTTAGCTGGTCCCTAGCATGGTTTCAGCTGGGATCAGCACTGTCCCAGACCATTCCTGTCTTAGACAGGGCTTAAGAGTTAGTTTGGGCCATTTTCAGTGTGTGGTTTGGACATGCCACTCTGCTCTGAAGAGGGGGAGGCTTTAATAATAGGGATGATAGTCCCAATGCCAGGAAAGGCTCCAGCATGTTCAGTTCGGTTGGAGAGACATACCCTTTTTTCTTGATAAAAGAAAAAATTCCGGTTAGAAGCAGCTATAAAACAACAGACATTATAATCCTACAAGTAGGCTGAAAGTTTCGTCATAAACCATTTTTCAATAAGGTATTTTCTGCTGCAAGAAAAACCACATTTCTATCCCTAAGTGACTGAATGTAGCTCTGCCTCTGGCTTAGACCCATGTGTCCATCAAAGTCAAGGATCAATGTCATGCTTGTTTCATAGATGCTGAATTGAGTGCTTAGGGCCCAGCTCTGAGAGTCTGCGTTCTCTTAAATCCTTATGAGCTCAATGAGCGCGGAAGGAGCTCATCACCTCGGAGGATCAGGCAGATATTGAAGCCAGTGAAGCCTCGCTGAAGTCCATGTCACATGCTTAAAAAGGTCAGTCACATATTTACAAAAGCCCGTCAGAGCTGAATTGCACCCTGATTGAGATTATACTGGAAGCAAGACATGTGATTGTGCTGATGTTTACATTATTTCCTGAGAAGGTAAAATTCAGGCATTTATTTATGATGGTTTTGCACAGTGCAGAACTGTGCAATTTGTATTCAACTGCTGCATATTGAGGCTGGTCATCAGTCTTGTAAATGGTAGATAGGAGGAATTGCTATAGCAGAGAAATATTTCCTCTGTTTTAGGATGGATTTTAACCATAGCCCTCCGACTCCTGATAACCAAAGCAAGAGTTATGTGTCTGGCATTCTCTGCCCCACACGCCCGGTTATTTATTCCGCGATGTGCAGAAAGGAAGGAGACGTGCGCAATCTCCATTCTTGTTACGAGGAATTGTGCACCTAATTCTCTGTGCATTGTACTGAAAATGAACTAGTAAGATGTGTTCTGCATCAGCAAAAAGGCTCCCTTATTCAGCTGGAATGAGAACATGCACGCTATAACTTGGGAGTAAAGAAAATTGCTGTAAACGATTTCTTTAAACAGAGTCTGTTGGGTTTTTCCTTAAATTTTTGCTGAGAGTGAAGATTCTGCAGGGTTTTTTCTCCTTTTTCCTACCCAATTGCTAACCTTTCAGTTGCATGCGTTTCTGCTGCTTCTAGCACTTTTCATTCTGATGGCAGTTTTTCATCTCTTCACTAGCTTATGGCTAAACCAGTCCTTGTAACAGGAATTTCAGTTACTTACTCTCCAGAATAATTATTTCCATTTATTCCCACTCTGGTCCTGGGGGAAAGGGCTTCCTCGTGTCTTGTCTTGATGGATCCATCCTCCCAATCCTTCTGTTTTGGGCAAATGTCTTCTCTGCAGGTGTCAACACCAGGTGACAGCACCTTTCTGAGATATATTTTCAAGTGATTCTTATCTAATACATTGCCTAAACTTATGAGGACTTATTATTAGGACTGAAATTTTCCTGGTTGGCTACTCAACTAATAAAAACACATTGGTCTACACGTGCATAATTATGGTAATGTGTATAATTCTGTGACTTATTCTGTCTGAAAACTTTGCAAAACGCTTCACAGAAGTGCCGTGAAGTACTGTTAATCACAGCACAGAGACTCGAAACAAGCGCAGGGAACGGAGCGGGTTCTTCTCGCGCTGTTACTCAACAAGTCACTAAAATAACCAGGAAAACACATCCAAATTGGGATCTCCTCAACCACCGTTCTTTGTGTTAGCCACTACCTAGATCCTAGATGTTTTTTCTGTAGCAAAAGATACAATACAAAATCACAGCTCAGAGTTTTTTACTGAAGCAAAGTCATTTGTATGCTGTGTGATTTTATAAAAGCATAGACTTCCTGCTTTTTACAGTACCTGGAGATTTTAAAATGACTTTTATCTATGAATCTGAAGGATTCTGAATCTGGCAGATGTTAATTAATGAAAAAAATCACTGAAATTAGCAAAAGAGTAGCTGCTTATCTGCTCCATCCATGCAATAGCTGAACACCCTCCTGTACATTCTTTTTTCCTACCAATGCTACATCCCATCAGAAGTCAAGGTGCGGAGTATAAGGCAAAGGTAAAACTATTGCGGTTTTGTAAAGACAGATGTTAGGGTACAGCATGAGCATATTCACACCAGCTGTGCAGCCATATACCAGGGAGAGGACCAACATTTTGAGCACAAGATGAGGCGCTGCAGGGACGGCAGAGAATTACTCTGCAGCCAGAGACAGAGCTCCCCGTGCTGGTGTCTCGCTGTGCTGTCCTCACCGACACATCGCAGCGATCATCTGCAGGAGAAAGCCGCCTCGCTACAACTAATCTCTAAATTTAAATCAATACAAGTAATACCAATTTTTCCTGGGTTGGGAACGCGTTTGACTAACCCATAATAAGCTACTTTATATGGAAATAAGTGTCCACACAGTCCTCGCTCCAGTCAAACTGTATTGGTTTATGGATTCGTGTTAAGTTCTGCAACAATACAACTTTCTACTGCAGCAAAGTCCTTGGAGAGTCATCAGCTTCCTATGACATCAAGGCATGGAAATATAAAGTTAAGGTTTAGGACATTTCAACTGTATCAAAGTTATGAATTCTGCCTGAATTCATGAAGCTGTTGTATTATTTAATGCCTCGCTGTATAAAGACTCAGAGGTTTGTTTCAAAATTTATGTTGCCTGCCTCAGGCCTGAGCTTAAAGAGTTGTGAGAAGAGCAACCCAGTGTCATTTATTGTAATAATCTGCTGGAAGGACGCAAGGCTGCTGGCCTGGGTGAAAGCAGAGGAAATCTGGTCTCTGCAAGTGACTGACGGCAGGGGAAAACCCCCAGCGGTAAAGGCAAATGTGTATTTAAGTGCTGTGAAGAGGGGACGTATCTGGCGATGGGAGGAGTGGTACAAACACGTTGTGGGCAGGAATCATAAAGCAACCTGTGACCAGGGAGCTCAGAAGGCGTATGACAGAATTAAAGCAGAAGCCAAGTGATGGTGTGAGTTCTGAAGGGCTCGGAATTGCCTGGAGATATTTAATACGCCCCTTAAATCTGTGTGTACGCTCAGCCTGTGGGTGAGTAAATGCATTGTGATCCTTTTAGCCGTTCCTCTGAGAGCCCTGTGCATAGCGTGCCGGTTCAGGCATTATTCCTCAAGGGTTAAACTATAAACTGAAGTACCCTCAAGTGCAGAGCTCAAGTGAGGGTGGTTTTGAGTATCCAGCAGTCTTACAGCAGCTGGAATGCAGAGTCTCGTTCCTGAGCAGTAATACTGGAGCCTGTGCACAGAAACGGTGGTTGGTGTCTGCAGAGACCCTTTCACAGCAGCTCCTTGGTTTTATGTAGGTCGTAAGGCCTCCGGTATTGATTGGAGGGGTTTCGAGGGTACTAACCTGCGTAAAAGAAAAAGCGGTCTTTAAATACTAAACGAAAAAGCCACTTAGAGTGTCACCAGTGCGAGGATTTTCTGCTTGCTGGGAGCAGCATCTCAGTGCTCATGGACTGTAGAGCTACTCCAGGAACGAACCGTGATGTGACGTGCAGTTCTTGTGTTTCTTCCTGTGCATGAGCATACACAAACCAAATACTGAGCCCAGTTCAGAGCTGCTGAATTCTACCAAAATCCCTTTGCCTGGTGGTTCGCACTGGCCAGGTATTGCTGGCAATAGGCACAGGGACCAGAGCAGATATGAGAAGTAACCGTGTGAAGCCAGGAGGAGGATGTCCCAACAGCAGATGCCTCCTTTGGCCACTTCCAACTGATAAACATTGTATAAGACTTAGCAGCTGTCGGTTTTGTGACTAACTTCTTGCCTTCGCGTGATGAAGGACAAGCTGTCTTCTTCTCCCTGGGGATTAGTCCCAGACAAGGCTTTTTGTGAATATTATGAAGACACTATATATCAGCAGCATTGGGTCTCCCGTGAAACAGCAAAGTGACCTTGAGTAAAACCGTGGATGGGAGACAAAGAGAGCTCTTCCATACAGCTCTGCCTGCATCTCCTACAGGCATGAATTAAACACCAAGTCAACCTTTTCTTCCTCGTGCAGGGGCCAGGGAAGTAAAGCGCAGCTGTGATGATGCTTTATGTTGGGCCCGTCACACGTCAATAAGATACCAATATAGAGGTATCTGTAAAAGCTGGCTTTCGGGTTATATTCCGTGAAAAGATGTTTTTCCTTTACCCTCCGGGGTTTACAGTGGGGTTTTACACATCTAGGCTGGAGAATGGCTGTTTGTGTGACCCTATTCACCAGTGCATCCACGCACATTGACCAGTTTTCTTTATTTTTGTCCGCCTTGTGTGTTTTTTTTGTCTTCGGTCTGGTGACTCTGCCCTGCAAAGGAAGTATATTTGGGGAGGTACCTATATTGTTGCAGTCTTTTCATCACGTTTACTTTCCCTCGTACAGGATATTTAACCGTTACTGCTGGAATGATTCTACAGTTGCTGTTCATTACTAATTATTAAACCTCCAATACAAATAAAGTACTCTCTTCTTTGCAACCCTGGGGATAAATTTTAGAGTATTAGATTTATTTTACTTTTTCAAAACCAGTGTAAAGCTAAACTTTCTGTGTTAGCCCTGGATTTTCATACTGCAGACTTGGTCAGTCAAGCATGCAAAAATCTGGTGAAATCAACCCTAGAGACCAGGTTTGAAATGTGCCTTTCACTGTCCCGAATTCTCTTCTGCTCAAAGTGGTTGCCCAAACTCAGCACACAAGGCTTAATAATAATTAATTACTCTAAGCCAGATAATGAAAAAAAGTGGTATGGACAGACTCCATGTAAGCATACCATTTAAAAGCATTAAATTTATTTTCTTGTGGTGCAAACCATCAGTAATCAAATTTCCATTACCTAGTGGTGGGTGTGAACAGACAAGAAAAATACCGAGTCAACAGAATACCAATTAGAGATCTGCTTTAAATATGGCAAAGTAAGGAGATATTTTCCCAAGAGGCTGGTCTTCTAATGAGTAAGCATGACTCTAAGTCCTTTACTTTTTTTTTTCCCTCTTGAGAAACACCCTCTACTTCTGGGTGTGTGAGGAGATACACCAAAGAAAAGGGATTTGTTCACAGCCTGTAGCAAGTATTTGGCAAGGACAAAAATAGTGAAACCAACTTCTCTTAAGTGCCTTCTGAAGAGAGGACGAAAAGCGGTTTGCTTCGTAAATTAGTCTAGTCAATCTTGCTCTGGAATTGCTCTAGAAAACATGGAGAAGCTTAAAAGTATGATGGGACTGTCTACCAGACGTGATTCTTTGTGCTGGATTTATGGCACGATACTGTTTCTTCCATTTCTTCTGGTTTGGAGACACTGCTCAGCTTTGGGTGGTTATCGGTGCTGGGTGATGGATGCTATCAGAGGCTATGGAACCACGACCATTCCTTGGGAAAACATGAGCAGCAGCAGCCATCCTAGCTGCTGGGGAGGAGGCTCGTTTAGGTTTGGTCCTGAAGACGAGGGAATTGGGAGGGAGGAGTACTTCTTCTGACTTCATTACAATCTTCATGCCTTTCACAACCATGTAACTTTTCTGGTTTTTTGCCTCAAAACTGTATGTCTTAGCTACATCACACATGAGCTGTGAGATTTAATTAATATTAATAAAGCCCATGATGTAAAATTAGCCATAGACAGGAGATTCTTTAAAAGGTGAAATCATAATAGTCATGATCAGAGTGTCTGTGTTGCTTGGAAACTGAGAGCTGTCCTGGTCTGCTCCTCAATATTTGCCTTTCATTACAGTTATTTCCCCCCTACTGGTGGAAAAGGAGTTTTAAAAGAGAGAAATGAATCCATTGACAGTGATGACTACAAAGAAAAGTCTTTTTCTGAGCTTTATTTTTTTGCAGTTGCGTCTTGGGTCTGGCAGGTGAAGGCCACGCAGAGATTTGTTAGCAATGCTGTCCTGCAAGAGCCAGAAGCAACAGCCAGCAGCACAGGCGGGTGTAGAGCCTGATGCTTGTTTGTTTGCTTGTTTGTTTTGGGAGTATCTTTCGGGTGATCCTCATTACTCATTTTTCCAGTCTGTCTTCAGAAATTTTGGGACTGGTTCCCATCAGACGACGTATCTGGCAACCCATCCGGTTCCCAGCATAGACTTTGGCCGTTAATCTGCGAACACGTGCTTCAGCCATTTCAATAGCTGTAGATATGCCACTAGCTTTTAGGTACCGCCTTCAGATAAAGCAACTACATACTCTTGAAAAACCTGCAGCAAAAGTACACAAGCTTAAAAATAACCACGAGTGGCATATTCAGCTAATCAGCAGTTCCGATTGTCTCGGCATTTCTGCGCACAAATCAGTTGTATTTAGGAGGCTAAAGTAGGTAGTCACCACTGGAGCCTGATTACATATTTTAAAAGTGCTGCCTGATTAGATTAAACTTGGTGCTGTTTATGGCTGATTTGGAGTAAATGGGAAAAATCAGAGATGGGATTCAGACACGTAAGCTGATCCAGATTTTGAGAATGAAAAATTCAGGACTCAAACCCAGACCTAGATCCAAGTTTTTTACCGAGGCCCCTGTCTTCAGAGTGGACTGATTCAAAATCCTGCAAGGAAAGGCTTGGGGTTGTTCCCCTGTAGGAAACTTGTATTTGCTTAGCAATAACTGACTTAATTCTTAAGGACTCTTGAAGGCTTGTGTCCTCGGTACTGAGTTCACTTTAAACAAAGATAAAATGCTAAAACGCTGTGTGGTTTACTTACACACAGAAATATGCATCAGAAGATATTTCGTCAGTTCCTATAGTTTGCAATCCAACATCTTTGCAGGTTAGCACATGTATTCTGTTTCAGGCTTTTGATTAATTACATAGTACCAAAACCATACATATTTATAGCTTGCAGAATTAGATAAATTCTCCAGATGTGGCTTCCTTTTAGTTAAATTGAGATGAATGGAGATCAGAGCCTTTGATCTTTAGCCTGACTGAAACCTGCTGCTGACATAAGCCTCTAGAAAATGATGTGGCGAGGGGAACTGGCCACTCTCAACTTTGGTACAGAAGCATCTCGGACAAAACCTATGGGAAGAAACTTTGTGGAGGATATTTCTATACACACCATTGAGTCTCTACTCCTGAAAGTAGAAGGCAGTTTTCAATGAACCTTTTACTCTTAAACAACATATTTAAATAGATTGCTTTTATGTTCCAGCTCAGAAATGATTTAAGACTTTTCAGTGCATGCGTATCCTCTGCGATACACAGAACTGGCAGAAAATGTCATCATGAGCTAGTTTATAGCCTCAATTAAGGCTATTTCCATCGCTCCAGATGTGTAAAGCAGACTTATAGCTGAGTTCCTGGTATAGTGAAATCCCTGATGCATCCTAGGATCAGCACTGCCAGCTCAATGATATCTTCTTCATGACCCTTGGAAAAAATGATGAATAGCCAGGGAGCTGCAAATTCAGACTGAATTCTGGCAACATGAACACTTTGTACAAGTCTTAGCCAGTTAGGCAGATAGCACAGTCTGGAAACTCTTATCTCGTACCACAGGCTATTCTAGCAGCCACAGCTGCAAAGCAATGCAAAGTGCTGCATGGCCACTTCTGCCTATCTCTGTAGCTTCATAAGCCCCACAGCATGGCCATAAACCTGCGCGGCTGTTTGGGTGATAGTGCCAAGAGAGTTCCGACTCCCATGGCCAAGACTGTTTCATGAGCTGTTTTCTATAAATGAAGCTGATACTTCAAAAAAAAAAACCCCACAACCAAAACCACCCCAAACAAACAAACAAAAACCCTCAACCACAAAAAAATAACAACACCGCCCCCCAAACTTTAGATTCAGACTTGCCAACAACAGAAGAAAAAAAAATTAATTAAGGCCACTACAGTATAGATGACCCACAGCAACCTGGAGAAGGGCTGAAAAACTAGGAGAAAAGGGCTATTAATAATGAAGTAACAAGGAGAACGGGCTGCTCACCCATCAAATACAGTAGGCTGAGTCTGCTACAGAGTCAGGAAGGTCGGATGGTTGATGCCTGTTGTCAGTGATAGAGAAATCATCCAAAGACCAAAGCAACGGTCAGGGGAGGTTGAGGCTGTTAAAGGATGCCACCAACTCCTCTAAGAGCCTCCTCCAAGACTTTTAGACAATTTTTGGATATGGAAGATGAGCAAAAGAATTAGAGGGGAGGCCCTTGGACATCTTATCCTTTCAGGAGCTGGAAATATGAAGGTAGAAGACAGCTTGGTGGCACTGCGAATGAGACAATAGCTTTCATCGTCCTTGGAAAGGGAGATTGGCCTTCAAAATTCTTGATTTCAGTAAACTCAGAACTGACAGATTTTCATTGGAGAGAAAAGGCAGAAATGCGCTATCCCAGTGCAGAGAGAGTATAGGAATTGCCATTGATTTACTAAATCATAAATTCTTTACCAACCACAGAGGAAAGAACTATAATTTGTAAGATTAGTGAAGATGATCATAAAGGAATAGCTCAAATACATAAGGGAATAGTTAAAATGGAAAAGGTAGGAAACCAAATGCAGCCAGCAAGAGATACCAGGGATAACAAGAAATAATTCTTAAGCCCATTAATAACGGGAGGAAGAGCAAATGAAAGATCTGTCCATTATTTTGTAGAGAGGTAAAGCTCCTGATCAATGAAAATAAGAAGAATTAATGCCTTTTTTCACCAGTCTTCAGTAAAAAGTAAACGGTGAATAAGCATTTACCACAATTAATACTAACAAAAAGAAATATTTCAGCATAGATTAGGGGAAAACCAGGTTACAGAATACTTAGATAAGTTAGAGGGTTTTAAATTGGCTGGGGCTGACTTAATCCTGCAGTACTTGAAGAACTGGCTTTAGTAATCTCAGAACTATTAATGGTATCTCTGAATTCATGGATGGGCTGGGGTGATACCAGAAGACTGATGTATTGCTTATCTTTAAAAGGTGGGAGAGGTGAGAGGAAAAAGAGCAGGAGAACTGTATAACAGTCAGCTTACCCTCAAAATCCAGAAAAATGCTGGAGCAAATAATCACGTACCTGGAAAATAATAAGAAGATGAGCAATAGCCAATACAGATTTGTCAAGAACAAATCGTGTTAAAGTACTCTCATTTCATTTTAAATAGTAACGGGCCATGTGGATAGAAGAAAACCAGATGTTAAATATATTGACCTCAGTAAGGCTTTTGACAGTGATGATACTTATGTTGCTTTTTGTCCCTTGTAGCTTTTCCCTTTCTTTTATAATTTCTCTTAAAAATTATCTAGAGGAAAATGAAAATCTAATATTAACCAATTTATAACATCCTTTTAAGTTTAATGATCCAATATAATGTATAAAACAGAGGATAAACATTAGGATTTGTGACAGGTGCCAGGGCAAGCTTCTTCATACCTCTCAAGCACTAATATGGGGGCTTACGTCCCCTCTTGGGTGTCGAGGTGTTTGTGTCTTTACCATCAGCGAATACGAGGAAAGGTGCGAGGAATAAGATGTCTTCCCATTGCAGACTCACGAGGGCAGAGCAATGTTAAGGTTTTATTTTTCCCATCCAACTCAGCCTTGTAGAAGTACTGACCCGAACGCCTACACTCGGAGCAGCCTCTCCAGAGGTTTCTGCCGCTCCTCGCTGCAGCTGGCCGGTGCTGAGTCAGCACATTGCCCTGCCAGGACAGCCTTGCCCTGTAACCTCTTCCCTGCCTGGTCCTGCTGCCTGGATGATAAGACCTTGTTGCAGGCAGCTGCTCATGCTCCATCCTTTGCCCCGCCGGACTCGCTGGGCTCAGTCCTGCGAGCGGGGTTGCGGCAGCGGGGTGAATCAGGAGCTTTGCATTCAGTAAACTTTCCTGGAGAGCACAGCACAACTGTTCCGCCCTCAGCGATCACCACCTTCGCGTTTAACCATTCAGCTGTCTGGGAAAAAGGAGTTAACGGAAAGAAATGAAGACATGATGTTACCTATGTAATAATATTTCACCATTGTATGGTAATTTTCATCTCAGTGTGGTCAGAAAGGACAGCATCACCAGGATTCTGCGGCGGAGGGCGGCTGGTTTGCGATGTGCTACAAAGCAGATGGAGAAATTATTTGGTCAGAGGAAAGACATCCCAGGAGCCTTTCGTACTTAGGTGTTCTCAAAGAATTCCCAGGCGGAGTTCATCTCACCTGAGATGGAGATGGTGCTGGAGAGCCCGGTGTGGGACAGTTCATTCCCTCTCAAGCTAGGTGTGTCCGATGGGTGCCTGGGCTGGGCTCTCTTCTTCTCCAGCGGCTGTTGGCCAACGAGCGCCTGGACAGCTGAAGGTGAGGAAGATGAATCCCGTAAGTGAATATCCGGGAATTCAGTTTATCTCTACTGGTGCGACGATCGATGAGGATTTAAGGTAGCTGGCTTGGCTGAAGATAAGGCGTATGTCACAAGAATTCTTTCCTGGCTCAGCTTAGGTTAGGATGTTAAAAATGAGTTAATTTTATCGCAAGCTGGTAAAGTAATATTAATTGGTGGGGATAATGCATTCATGTTAAAACGCTGCATTTGGAGCCACATTCATATCTTCTTTCTGTAAGATGCTGCAAGCAATTGTCCAAATTTTGGCCATTCGGGTACTGGACTTTAAATGTAGTCAGTTTGCAATATATGACCCTTTTTTTTTAAAGGGTCAGGTTTATTTGTCTCAGTTATGAAACATTATTCTGTTACCAAAATAATGTAGGCTATAGGTTGATCTATTACCAAAGTATGCCATTAACTGTACTTGCACCTTGTACTTCTTCAAATATTTACAGTACAGCCTTTCTTATGTCTGATTTCTTTGTTGAATGTTCTGGAGTGGTAGTTTCACTGTGACACACAACTGAGAGATTCACCGTAACTCAGTGAGGCTGGTAGAGCTGATGGGGATTAACGGGCAGATCTCACTGTGACCATTGGAAAGGGAGTGAAAAGAATTAACGCAAAATGCAAAATGTAGCAGAAGACTGCAACTTAAAGATCATTTTCGTTTGCCCCTGTTGTTCCTTAAGCAGCCAAAGGTGTAATATTTTGAACAAAATATCTGATGTAATGTATTACCTTTGTATTTGCATATGATGTAAGTGCAGTTGTACTTACGAGAACAAAGATGTTGGACTGTTGGATTATGCCCCTTTACACTTCTCAGAAAACTGTGAAAAGTCTCACTCCCGCTTCGCTACCTATGCACGTCAGCAGTGTTGTAACACTCATCATGGGCATTTCTTTCCTTAACCGCAAACTTGTGGCCATGCTTAACTACAGCAATCACTTTTTATTCTGCTTTATGATGATTTGATATCATAAAATTTCTCTACAGTTAGTAGAGAGGTAGTTTCTGGTCCAAATATGAATGTTATTTTACAGTGCAGAAAGATTCTTTGCTTTTATTCTAGATAGAATGAAAACTACAAAATTTGATCTCCCTCTGCCTCTTTGAGAAGTTGTTTGGTGCTGATAGTTTTATTTAACTGGAGCATCAATGTCTGGTTTGTGATAAGCAACATTCCCCCTTCAAACCTTCTTTTTCACTTTTCCTTATGTTGCCACTCCGTTGCCAGCCTAGATAAGGGTACACAGCCATCTTTTTTTTCTTTTTTTTTTCTTTTATTTGGAAGTCTGTAGTTCTTGACTGCTCTGTTACAAACCTGCCTGATCGAGATGGCTGGACATATGAAATGGAAAAGGAGTGGGACTGTGGAGAATGGACTATCATCTTGTTTTTGAAATAGGCTTGATAGGATAGTATAGGGGAGCAAAGATGGGCATGGTAGAAAAAATGAGAGGTAAGCAGAGCGAGAGATGACCAATACACAGCTTGTAAGTCAAAATACGGCCCTCTGGAGCTGTGCAGAGTGACTAATGGGCACGTGTACCAGGTAAAATGTGTGGTCTGAGACCCCTAACCTGCCTGGGCTGCTCAGCTGCACTAAAGCCAAGAGCAAGATCGGTTTGTCGTCTTCCGTGGCATTCAGGTATTACCCTCAGTCTGCTGTTCAGCCAGCAGCGTGCCTCTCAGGGAGGCAGTTTTGCCCTTCAGCCCTGATGTGATGTCCATGGAGCTGCTGTCATGCCAGACCCAGCAACACGTAGTCACCTTTTGCAATTTTATCTCCCTATGTATTTTTACAGCATCACCCTCCGTCTCACTCCACCCGTCTATGTTCAGACCCCCTGGCCAGCAGCTCTGGAGCACACAGCTGCGTCATCATTAGCTTTATCTGTAATGAAAAAAGTTTACAGTCTCAAAAAGGCCCAAACCCATATGGTTCAACATCTGATTTGTTTCAAGTCACTTAAGTCACAAGTTGAAAAACCCTCCCTTTCACATATGCTTAGGAGTTGGGATGGGGATTTCTCCAGAAAAAGAGTCTTCTGTCTGCCTTTGAAGGAAGCGGCTTTGCCTTTGATGTAGCCATAAGCGAGGAGGTGGCCTCCTCTCACGGTGTGTTTCCGTCACAGATACCTGAACTGTTGAGCATTATTTACAGCTCATACAGAAAACTAGAAGCAGAGTCTTACAATACGTTACTAATCCTGACCAGGCTGGATTTAGTATAAGTTGAAGCATGGTATAGATACAGCTATAGGTACTGTCATATATACTTTACTGTTAAGGAAAGTGAATCTTTTCACTGCCATAGGCTCCGGAGGCAGGTGAGGGCACTAATGGGCATTAATGACCCTGAGCAGCCTCAGCTGGGCACTCACCCACACCCTCTGCCCAGGAGCCCATTTAAGCTCAACCCAGGACCCTTAGTCTCTCTCTGAGCTGTACTGGAGAGGAGCTGGTCTCCAGCTCAGCCCCAGCCATGTCTGTGCTGGCCATGGACCCCCCTCCCCAATCGGACTGGGATCCATGGACTCTCTGCCTTGGTGAGAGCCCTGATGTTGTGACGGACCTGCCTGGGAATTGCTGGATTTCCCTTGACTTGTGGGCTGATTCTGCCTGTCCTCAGACCTGCCTTGTCCCCATGAACTTGCCTGATGATGTGAGCTCTTGGCTGAACCTGACTGTGATCTGTGGGTCTGCTCTCCTCACCTTGCTCAGGTACTGAGGGCTTTGCTGGGTGTGTTACCAGGCTGGGCTCCTGCTTGCCTGTCCCTGTAAAGACTTTTAAACCTTAAATCTCTTTTTTTTTTTTAAATTAAGTTTGGTAGGATGACTCGTGGCAGGGACTGATGAATTCAGTGAAATGGGACTCTTTCCCAGGACTGGAAGTTTGTGCTGGGGGTATGGTGTTGTCCAGGGCTGCCTTCTAGCTGATAAATGAAATACCTACTCTTGGGGGGTAGGTAGATTAGGTTTGCTAATGCAGTGTGGAGTGTAACATGCAGCTTTTTTGGGTGTGAGAGGGCAATGGGCTGTTCAAGCGGGATGTGGGGTGCTCAGATGAGCCCACAGACTTCAGCTGACACAGGGCTGCCACGTCACCCTGGAGCTCTGCACTCCTCAGGCAATTATGAATTCTCTAGGAAAAAAGATTACAATTGTAGGTGAGATGAATGGTTAAAAACATAGGTGCTGTATGTCCAGGTTATCAATGTGCGAGGTACTGCCTGACCCACTGGCACCCAAATCAAGACTGAAACGCAGGGATGTTGGTGTTACTAGGAAGTGAGATGGAGTTAGCAATGTCTGTGAAGCAGTCTCTTAAAGTCTGATATTTTCTTAAAGAAGGCTGTAAGTGTTAGTCTGTATTCAGATCTACCACTGCAGCTCTGGAAGGCTTGTACAGAGCACAGGAAGGGGTAGATGCCCTTATGGCATACACACAGCGTGCCCCGCTTTGGCCCATTCCCCTCTTCTGAAAAGAAGTAATTGCAACGTGCTTCTCAGTATGGGCAGAGCTGTATGTATGGAGAGCACTGAGCCACCTCTCTGTGTACACGGGTGAGGAGGAGGACATATCTTGGTGAGAAATGTGCAGAGAGTTCCTGGACACATAGGTGTTCTCGGGATGGGGATGCTGTCACGCAGCAGCAGCTGTGCCTGCGGTGGGAGCTGGCATCCAAGGGAGACAGAAATGAGGAGGACCCACAGGATGTGTAAACTTGTGCTGGAAATGGCATGGTTTTATTCTGATATGTGATGGAAGTGATGAATCCAAATAACAGAGGGTTTATCACAGATTGGAAATTTGAAGCTGAATTTCAATAGCCACTGCCATCCACTGCTTGCTTTTATATTTTCAACCATTTCTGCTGCCTCTGTCTGTTAACAAGTACCACTGCAAGCACCCACAGCCCTGCACTGTTGTCTCATGGTTAGGCAGCCGTGCATGGCTCCCTGTCTTCCTGCATTAGGTGCAAATCCAGTATTTTATTGGGGGTTAATCACTAGCTGTAAGTAACACTTTCTGCATTGTAACATTGGCACTGAGCTTTGTCTGGCGGGGGGGGGAACCCCTCTTTTCTGGTTATTAAATTGTCTATCTGAAGTTGAAGAGTGTGTTGTAGCTGAAATGCTGATAAAAGCACTCAATGCAGAGCTGCTAATACAATGCTACAGCAGTAATTTAGCTTGCTATCATGTGGTAAATAAGAGTTACCTGCTATTCTTTGATCAACATTTTTTCTGTTATGAACTGCATGTGTTGACAAATTATGTCACCAAAAAGAAATTCAAGTCTTTGATGAAATAAGAGGAAACATGCATGTGCTGGAAGTTTAAGAATGTGCTTAGACTGCTGTAGGGTTTTGCATAGCTGGAGCCTTATTCAAGGTACATGAGAAAGGGCTGGGTTGGATGGGGGGCAATTTGGGGCCAGTGTCCTGCTGCTGCCCAGGAGCAGCCCTGGTGCCCTCAAAGCCCCCCTGAGCCCCATGCAGGCATTGAGAAGTGTTTTAACCAGAACACCGGAGCTGTAGCCAGATGTGGCTGATTCTGCTTTGGGTTTGTAACAATAAGCTGGCACAGTTTCTGTAAATGGGTAGAAATGGGTGGGTTTTTTAGAGGAGAGGCACCCCGGAGAAAGTGTAGTACCACATTGTGATAAGCGACTGGATCCATGGCTTTAAGATGAGAACTGGGTGAAACTTTAATAATAAAATGCTAACAGTGGTGCTTGGAAGTGTTTGGTAGAGCTTAGACATGAGTCTCAGTCAAATTCCAGGTTTCTGAACCGTTTCCCAGAATGTTAGACAGAACCAAAACCAATAGGTTTCCATGTCTGCTGCTTGAAAAACATGACAGCAGTGCCAAGTGAAATGAGATACCACAAACAAGGGTGAAGTGTAAAGTTGGAAAGCACAAATTGGGACTTCCCCGGAATCTGGAGGCTTTTAGAAGCAAACTCTTCATTTGCTCCATTGCAGAGTGTGAGGCTGTCACTTGCACCCTCCCTGCTCTCGAGTCTTCCCAAGCGCAGGACGGAGTAAAGCTGGGACTCTTACTGAGGTCATTTTTTAGTTCTGATGTAACTAAATATGTCTGCAGTCAAGGTCTCTAAAAGCTGGTTCTTTCCTAACTATAGGCATGTGATTGAGATTGGTTTTTGTCAAGTATGTAAGGTCTCAAACTGTGCCACGCTGTGGTCCAGCTGGCTCCCTCACCCTCTCTCCAGCAGTGGCCAGCTCCAGATGCTGCAGAAGAGGATGCAAGAGATATGGTGGCAGGCACATGCATATAAGTCTGTTCCCCTTGATTTTCCCACCCCCCAAAGATGTTGTTCTAATTCTTAGGGACTGGCTTAAATCTTGATTTTTGCCCAGGCTGTGGCTCTGGATATACTTACCCGTGTAGGACTTGGGTCTGACTGTTGCTGATTTATGAGCATCCCTGACCTCTTCTAGCAAATCTAACAGCACATTTTATCAGTTTTGAGTTTGCCACTTCACCTTAATGAACACTAATTGACCATTAATTAATCAATATTACAGCTAAATTATCCTTTATATAGTAATATACTCAAATTAATAAGAATTAAGCCCAGAGGAATGACATAGAAATCTTTAACATATCTTTCCAGTGGCTCCAGCACACAGTGCCTCTGAAAATGCAGCATAGGTGTGATGACACAACCACAGTTACTGTGCACAAGATGGGTCTGTACTGCCTAAATGTCCCTTCTCCTGTTGTGATCTGGGACAAACAGCAGGAGGAAAAGGGCAGGGTATATTTCCCAGAAGGGCTGAGGCTGTGGCCAAATAAGAGGCTTGGACTATGTGCTGGAGTGGGTATTGCTGTGGTTCCAGGTAAAATATCAGGTGTAAAATATTACAGGTGGGGAACCTGAGTGTGTCACTTGAGGCTGAGGGACTTATAAAAATCCTACTAGGATGTCTTCAATGTCCAAGCACCTTTTTAAAAAAAAAACAAACCCAAAACTTTCTAAATAGTTAATACAAATTAAATTTTTTGAGTACAAACTATGTAGTCAACACCGGTATTTATTTCTCTCGCCTGTAAATAACTGAAATATAGAAGACCAATCAAACAATTTTAAAATTTAACCAAAGGAGGATGCTCAAGGTTAAATGCCCCATTTTGTAACATGTAAAAACATGGTCACAACAAACCTGTGAACCTCACTTGCAGAGGCTATTGCTGGAGCATGTAGCATAATCAGATTCTAATGCATTAGAGACCAGAAATTTTCCTGGTTGTGTATATGTGAATATATTACTGAGGATTGTAACTGAATTCATCGTTTTTTCACTGGAGGTTGAATGCTGACAATTGTAATTTAGAGGTTTCCCTGGGTTTTAGGTGCATTATGGTACATTCTGTTTTGATTCTTTGAGGCGCCTTCACCAGTCTAAAGCAGCTCTGCCCACTGGTCTGAGTTCTCATTCCCTTCTGCTGAACATTTCCCACGTGAACGGGAGCTGGGCAGCAGCTCCACCAGGACAGTGCTTCGAATTGACCTTGTCCAGCACATTTGCACCACGACAGCTCTATTTGAGTATATTCATTTCTCCAGCCCCGCTGACTGGCACATGCAAAAGTCCTCACTGGACAGTCAGGCAGACTCTGCAATTAATGGGTAGATACAATTCATCCTAATCTCTCTCACACATATGGCTCAATAAATATGTTTGATTGCAGCTTTGATAAAGCTGCTACAGCTCCAGAGGGCTCATGAAATCAGTGTGTTCAGTCAATTTTTAACCTGCAGAAGCACCCAGTGAAAGGTGTAGATCTGTTTGTTGAGAAAACAGCTGAATTGGAGAAATGAAACATCTCACCAGGAACATATATTATTTGACAAGGCCGAGGGTAGCAAAATACTTTTCATGGTATTTTTCTGCCTGAGGCACCTCCCTTTTGCTGCTAACATAATATACGGGACAGATGATGGTAATGGCAGTGAGATGGGATTATTGACAGCTTTCCCCACTTCTTTCTTCCTTGCCTCTCATCACAGCCACCAGCACAGCACGGGGGGGGGAACCCTACATGAAGTTCCTTTGCTGCCTTTTTGCTAAATTAACCTACACAGGGATGGTGATTGCCCTGGAGGAGAACAGGGATTAGCCCTTCAAAATCCTTTTGATCCTCAGAGATCTGCAGGAGTCTTGAGACTCCTTCAGAGAAATTTTTCACTTGTGGTAAGTGGAGCGGTGTCCATGGGCTCCTTCCAAGGGTCTGGGAAGAGTAACTAAGGAAAGCAGACCTACTGCAGCCCCTTAGGGGAAATATTGGGGGTTCCCAAAGCTGGAGAGCCTGAAGACCACTCCTTGGGGAGTGGAGGTACAACCAGGTGGAGCTCTGCTGCTGTCTCAGTCTGCTTTTTCCTGCTTTGCTGGCTTAGGGCTGTGCTGCAGAGACTTGCCAGCTGTGGCTGGCCCACAGAAACAGACTCTTTAACCTAAAGGGAGGTTCATGATTCCAGACAAGCTTTGCTGCACCACCTGTGCAGGGGCAGGTCTTTCTCCTCCCCTCTCCTTAAAATTCATGCATTTGTTTCGTCTGCATCTGCTGGATCTTGCAGGAAAGTCTCTAAGTCTGAGGAATAGGAGGTCACAGTTATGCAGGAGTTAGTTGAGCACCTTCTTGCTGTAGAAAGAGGGCTCGAGCTGGCATGGGAAGCCTGGAACAGGTTTCTTCTAAAGTCTTTTTGTACCGCTTGGGTGATGTGAAGGGGACTTGACATAGGCTGGCTTCAGGAGAAAGCCAAGAGTGGTAGAATGGTCTGCGGTCTCCCCAAACCTGGCCTAATTTGAACTTGAAAGTGAGCTCAAAAGCCCTGCTGCTCACTTTTGAAACTATAACCTTCTCCCTGTGAAAGTTAAGTTCAACCAGTCACCAGCTTGAAAGCTCTTAGATCCTCATCTCTGTAAAGGATAACGCTGCCTTCCCACCGCATCAATGTGCCTCGGACTGCAGGGGAACATTAGTGGCTGTGGATGAAGGCCTGGGAGGATTTTTTTCAGCTTCTCGTAGTTATCTCAAGCCTTCATCTCTAAAATGCAAAGGCTTTTATAGACTTTGTATTCTATTAGTGTAACACTGAATGCCCTCGTTCTTCAGGTATTTATAGCAACTTCTGCAGCTCCCATAATAACTCTTGGTGGCTCACACCTTGCAACATGATGTCTTGTTATCCCCATTTCACAGATGTGGAAATAGGGCACACAGAAATTAAGTGATTTCTGCAGGATTTCCTATAACCCACTGCAATGCCTTGACTATAACACCACCTTCATATAAGTTTATAGCTCAGGTAGTGTATTGTGGGCTTCTGCTATTCTCTTTGCTTAAGATGATGTATTGTTAAGAGACACAAATATTGATTCAAGAATAGTGCCCTGATTCTCAGATGGTTCTGAGGATTCTCAGATGGTTTTGGACTCCGTGCAGACACCCAGGACCTCTGAAAATTAGGCTGGCTTTTAGGTGCTTAAATAATGGTGGTGTACTTACTGGCAGAGCAGGGGACTAATGGGAGGTGGAGGGCTTGATTAATTCTCACAGCTACCCTTGGTCTCAGCAGCTGAGCTGCAGAAGAGCCAGGCTCCTGTGAACCCAGGGCAGAAGTGGGGTGCAGGGCTCCCCGGGTTGCTGCGTGGGCACACACGGGATCGCGCGGTGGAGCAGCGAGGCTCTTCCCGCTGGCTCAGGGAGGCTGTGGGATCTGCCAGCTATCAAATGCAGTGAGGTCCTTCTGTGCCTCGGTTTCCCCATCCCCAAATCATGTGTGGTAATAGTTACCCTGCACACCGAAGCGGCATAAAGCTGGATTATTTTCCAGTAAAATTATTTCTTGCACCCTGGGCTAGATGTGCACCTGAATGTTACTGTGCTATCGCTGGATACAATGCTGATTCAAACCTGCATTATGCAAAACCTGAGGCTGTGTGATGAAAATGGTTCCTTCTGGGTGCAGATGGTCCCAGGCTCCACAGAGCTCAGTAGTATTGCCAGAATCACTAAGTCTTATTTCAAACTTAACCCTTTTTATCCTGGCTTGCTGTTAGGGTGGCCTTGCTCTAAGGTATGATCTGCTTGCTGACCTCCCCAGTAACACCAGTTCAAGTTTCAAGCCTTTGACTATGTGACAAGAGTGTGATGTGTTTTTTGCTGTAGGGGCTGGACTGTTTGGATGCTTGATCACCATGATGTTGTCTTGCAAGGTAATACGGTAGTGACAAGTTATGCTGTGATGTGTGGATTAAGTTCTTTATTAGTATTCCCTAGTGATGGAAGAGCTGTGGGATGTGTGGTGTATGCAAGCAGTGAAGGATGACAGTTGGGCAAAGGGCTGGTGTTGATACAGGAATCCTTCCCGAAGCTGATGGATATACTGCTGCTGTGGGATGTTTTTATGCATCCAGAGACAGTGCCCTTCCTTTGCGTCCGCGCAGCAGGCCATTGCAAAGCTTGGGCATCGCTGAAATGCCTGCTTTTTCGTGCCCTCAGGAACAATTTTGGCTAATGTAAACAGTGCTGGGCTGCGCTGGATCAGCAGTGTGTTTGGCCCTGGTCCCCATCCTCCCTGAAAAACATCCAGAGCTGATCCTTCAGCTTCGTGAAAAAGAGCTTGCCTTGTCCTGAACCACGCTGCACTTCAGACAGGGTTGGAAACTTCAGGAAAATGGCTTCTCCCAATAAAACTAAAGCAAATGGCAATATGGAGATGGCATTTCATAAGGTTTTCATTAATCTTGCTTTGGGAATGTCTATTACTTCCAGCCACGGTGTCTGGTACTGCTTGGTACTGAACATACGTGTAACAAACGGTTCCTGCCCCAAAAGAGCCAGCAGTGCAAAGCTGTGCCTGCTTTGGAGACATTTGCTTCAGCACATGTACATCAAAGGTCTGCAAAGCCTTCGGTGTTGATGTGTTACACAGATGGGATCTTGGAAAATTGGTAGGTATGAACACAGGACATTTTAAGAAGGATTACATTTAGTGCAGTACAATAGTCCTTTATAGCCAGGGCCTTAACGTGCTGCAGTTCATGATGGTAATTAGTTGGATTAAGTTGTACCAATGTAAACAAAGTAATAATGAGACAGTTACAGTAAATGGCATAAGCAGGGCTTGTCCTGTGCCAGCTATAGAGGCACTGTCAGGCATTTTGGATGCATTGTGCAGAAGCCTTGGATGTTTATGGTACTGGGGAGGACGTCTGCACCCGTATGCTGCTGGTTTGCAGCCACCCCATGAACATCCAGCTGCTGTGGTGGCCTTGGCCGCTAAATAGAGCGGGATGGGGAGCAGGAGCACTGCTGATGTCTTGGCAGGCAAACTGGTACCAAACCCCAAATAGGCGATGGCAAATGGCTTTAACGTGTGAGACACGAAGGGCTCGGAGGAAAAGGTGAAGCAGCAAGGCTAGAAGTAGAAAATAGGATCAGATTACAGCTTTGCTGTGTTTTAATTGCATCGTTTAATTCCAGTTTCTAATGCTCTAAGACTAGACATCAAATAGAGTGCTAAAATTATTCGAAACCAAGCTACAAGTCTCAACATCAGAATGCCTATTACACTTATCTGTGACCTTCTTAACATTAAAACCACCATATTATTATTATTTTACATCTTCAGATTATTATTAGGCTTCTGAACTCTGCTGCAGCTTGATTTATAGAAACTGCTTAGTCACTGGCACTAGTGCTGTGCTGGGAGTGGGAGAGATGCTTGCTGGTGTTTCAGCAGAGGCTCCTGCCAAGAAGCAGCCGCTGCCCTTGACAGATCATTGAAAGCTGGTGCACATTTCCCTCTCATGTCTAACTTCTGGAGCTGTTGCAACCCAACCTCCTGCCCCATGAAGAGCTAGGGGTGAAAAAATTCAAGGCTCAATTAATACATCCCCTCCAGTCGGTCAGGGCAGATTTTTGTGCTTTGCATGAAAAGCAATCTTCTGGTTTGCTGTGCCCTTCGCCGGGAGCACTGCCCTAGATTTTGGGGAGGTTGTGCTCCTGTGAAGTTGGGATTCAGGCTTCAGAAGCAGCAGTGTGAAGGGACAGAAGTAGTCAGCGATGTGGGAAGGAGCTGCTGTGCAGCTGGGTTGGGATGGGAGGCAAGTGGGGGCCCGGCATGATCCAGGCACTGGAGCACTTTCAGAATTAAATACAGGGGGAGGGTGCTTGCTGCTTAATCACATTAATAATTGTGATGGTTTCTGTGACCCCACTCACAGGAGCAAATGCTCTGAGCAGAAGTTGCAGGACAGGCCCTTACAAGAAGGGCGTTTTTTCCTGGGCTGTACATGCACCAGGGCATAGTAAAGGCTAATAATTTACAACTGTCTGAACAAACCAATTACAAACCTGTTTCTTTTGGTTATTTGCTGAGTAATGACTATGCTAAGCTCTTTATAAAGCATATACAGAATCACAAACCTCAGCCCTGTGCCGCGTATGCCCCGAATGGGTAGGGAGTGATGTTTTGTCGTCCACCTCTTCAATCAAACTGTATTATTCCCAGTGCTGCTGCTGTGGGGCTTGTGCTCCAGGCAGCCCTGCAGGTCTGCATAACACCAGTCCAGAGCCCTTCAAAGCCTGCAACAGAAAAAGCTTAAAAAAAAAAAAAGGTATTGAGTATTTCCATCCCAATTTCTTTTGTGGACAGGTTTAAGAATCAGCTAATGAAGTGTGCCTGTTTGCAACATGCTGGTATCCTGGAGATGTAAATGGGGTAGTTCAAAGAACACACATTGGTTAAGTAGCTTAGTCTTTAATTTTAGTGGAGTAAGCTATTGTCAGATACTTTCAGGGAGCTAACAGGAGAAAAACAATGACTCTATTTGGTAGAGTCCAGTGGATGAAAAGTATCAAAGGTATAAAGTCCTAAACTGCTGAAAATAGTTGAAAATAACGGATTAGTTCTCTCCTGACTCAATGCCTTTATTCTTTTTGACATTATTTTTTTTATTGCCTTTGCTCCTATAATGCGTCGTGGTGACTCAGTGTGAAAGGTCTGTAATAATGTTTCATTGCTGTGAAGTCACCAGATAACTGCTATTCATCCTCTGGTCTAACGCAGTTACAAATGTTCAGAATATAGCCAGAAGTGGGCTGACATTGATAGAATAGGGTAGAATAAGAGATGGAAAGAGCATTAAAAAGCATAAACTGAGGAATCATACACCCAGAAAACAAGGGTTTGAATATCTATTGGAAATCAGAAATGGCTTGTGATAATCTGGTGGCGTACAGAGCTATTTCATAGGATAGCTGGTGCCACAGCAGCACGCTTATACCTTCCTCCTGTTGAAATAATTGGACTTGCTCACAGATACAATGCTTGAGTCAGTATTCTCAGTAAGTTTGCAACTTACTTAGCCTCAGACCCTATCTGATGCTTTTTGGTCTTTAAAATATGAAGGCTCAGGCCATGTGGTCCTGTAAAAGTGCAGGGCTGTCAGCGTGCTGCAGTAGCAGGTCTGAGCTGGGATGAGGCTCTGGAGATGGGACCCACCACCCAGTTCAGCTTGGGTTTTGGCATTAGGGCAGGTTGGAGGAGGGAGGTGCCACCTCCCTTTAAAGCCTCTGTGCCCAGTTCTGAGTTTGCCAGCTCCTTCAGATGCCTGAGTGCTGCCCTTCAGAGCAGAGCGCCTGTTCCCAGAAACTTGACTTGGTTTCCTCCCTTAGCAGGGACATCTGAGGACCATATTTTAAGTAGAGACATCAAAGCTTGACCTAATAATAAACCTATTGACTTAGGGCATTTGGGGGCATAAATACAGTAAATTTGTGTTTTACTGAGCATAGTGTTGGCCAAGTCCCTTTTGCTAAAAGGACATCTCTTCTGAAGCAACCAGGGCCCTAAATGCAGCAAAATGGAGAATGTATTTTAAAAAAGTGCTGGCTTGACAATATCGCACAGTCCTGTCCCAGTCTGTATCCAGTTCTCAACTATTCTCTGCCTCCAGTTCAATAGTAATGTCATATTTATTTACTTGGCACTGCTGTGTTAATGAAAAAGCCACTTAACAAAACAAATAGAAGGAAGGACATTTGCAACCAATTATGGTATTGCTGATCAGTCAAATTGCATTGGAAATTACATGTTGAAGTTCAGCCCAGGCAGCTGATCAATTACCTGGTAGCTTGGCACTGGTGCATGCTATCAACTTAAATCAATGTAATTTCAGTTGCTATGCCAGAATATATATGTGTATTCAATATGACATCAATATTATATAATGATGGTTAAAACTAATTGGCCAAACGCCGTGTTCTCTTATCTGCTCTGCAACCCCACTGGAGCCTGATGGTGCTCCAGCAGGCAGTGTGGAATTTGGCTAGCTATTCTTCAAATATACCCCTGGGCATCATTTAAAATCATGTTTTTAAAGCCTTTCTTTTTTGCAACCACAAGGGAAGTTAGCACTCCAGCATATAATTCAGGGTTGACCAAATTGCCAGCTCGCTATCTGCTTCTAGGGGAAGACTTGCTGTGCGCGCTGGCTCCTGGCGAGGGTTGTAGAAAATGGGCGCTCTCTCTTCGGTGGCAGATGCACATCTTGGCTGGTTTACGCACAGCTTCCTCTTCTTAATTAGCTCTGACATTTTAGCTATCATGATATGGGGTTGGTTTAGAAGTGAAGGCTGAAAGCACTGGGTTTTGCTGAAAACAAAGTTTGTGTTAAGTATAGGGAAACCGAGACACTTCCAGCAGTCTGAAGGCTTTGTGATGGGTGGGAGCACAGAAATACAGGAGCTTCTGGAAGTGCCAGTGGTCACTGGCTCCCACACCCGATATCACCAGTTTCAGCGCTCGGTGCTCTCCTATTTCACTCTTGGCCAATGAGTCTGATCTCTTTGCCCTCCCGTTCTGTGCCAGTGACAATTGCAGTTCACTGGCGGTTCCCAGCTCTGCCGTACCTCTCCTCCAGGGAATGTGCTGTTATCAGTACGTGTTTATATTTTGGGAGCATGTACAGGGAATTGAGCCATGGCTGTCCTAGGTGCTTTGCAAAAGCAGGGGGGGAAAAAAAGGCAATCCCTGCCCTGAAGGTCTTATGTTTTGCAGGCACTAATAACCATGGGGATGCAGCATACAAAAATATAGATATAAGGCAAGGATCCTTCTTTGGTAGTGTAATTTGGTTTGGCTAATGCTTAGCTGAGAGTGCAGGTAGGGAGCAAGGAAAGGAGGAAAGAAAATCTTGGTTCATCGGTTGCCCAGCCATAGCCAAGGTTGTGTTTGGTAGGTTTTTTGGCAGAAGTGAGTTGTAAGGATAGTTTTGAAGGAGGAGAAAGGAGTGGCTGTTCAGATTTTATCGGGGAGGTTTTCCCAGGCTTAAAAGAAAGCTGGGCAGAAAGCGAGTCTGCGCTTAGGGAAGAAGCTGACAGACGGATTATGGAGGCTGGCGGGGCAAAGGTTATGGGCTGGCCGTATGGTAGGTAGGTTATTGGTTCAGCGAGGTAAGAGGAGATGTGGAAAGGTAATAGGAATAAAGAGAAGAAGGCAAGAAGCTTGTAAATTATGTAAACAAAGGACCAGTATGATTGTGGAATGAATTGATGTGGTCTTGAGGGCAGCTGCTAAAACTGAAGATTGCAATAACTGATGTAAGAGAGGAGGGAGGCTTGGAGTAGAATATTTTTGTTAAGAAAAAGGCTTTAGAGATATTAAAAAGAAAAAGAGCAAGCTTGAGACATGATTCCAGAGAAATCCAGCCTGTGCATGTGGTTGAGACTGTGGGCCTGAGTGAGAGGATGGGGGTATCACCTGGGTGAGAAGGAAGGGGGAAAAGAGGGAGGACGGCAGCAAACTGCCTGTGCCTGGCTTACCGGGAGGGGTGGAAAGTGGAGATCTGAGCTGTTCTGTAGAGCTGTTGCAATCTTTCTGAGTTATTTGAGTATTTTTCCAATGTATTTTTTGATTAATGGATCTTTATATTGTTGCTGATTCTGGTAACTTACCCAGCATCACAAAATGTAGGTAGCTGTGGATGGTACCCTGGCTATTCAGTCAGCCTGATTCTTCATCTGACACCAACTTCATGCAAACAAGATTTCTTTTGCAATTTCCAGAAGTTCCTCGCAGAAAAATACTCTGAGAAAATTTTGGCTTGTGGTGGTTTATCCTTTCTAACTCTGGCCATCACTCAAATAAAAAATGGCAGTGGTCTGTGGAAAAAAGAAAAATAATTAAAAAATAGATGCTTACTTATATTTTTCCAAACCACCAGACCAGTTTACTTGATTGCGTCTTTTTCTCAGGAATGGGTAATGTTTCCCTTAATGTCAGAATGCAAAATAATGCCTAGATGAGTCTTTCAAAGAAGATACTTTTATATTTGTCCCATCAAATGCAGATGATCAGCTATTTCTTTCTCCTACCCCAAATATTTACACCTAGAAATGTTAAGAAGTAGATTTGTTTTCCTTTCTTAATTTGCTTGGCTGGAAAAAAATTCTTTTTATGACAGTTTTTTGGTTTGTTCATGTTGGAGTATAAAAACAGGATGTAGAACAATTGGATATGGGTGGGAGATTTATATCGGTTAGACTTGGAGAGCATCATACCCCAGTATGGTATGATGGAAAGAAGGTGTGAAATCCTGGATCCAGAGACATCGGTAGCAGTACTTCTTGTAGCTTTAATTTCCTTTATTAGATATGAATAATAGAATAAATCATACTCTTTCAAGAGCAAACACAGATTTCTCCACAATAAGTGACTTCTTTGTGATCCTTTTCAAATTGGAAGCCATCTTACTCGATTTTAGTTCTCAACCACACCAGCAACAATCACATTTCTATCTGGAGAAACCTTCACCACAACTTCGGCTCTGAGTTTGCTTGGGTTTCCACGAGGAGTTCCCGAACTGCGGACAGGGTGGGATAGCGAGGAGCAGTGCTGCCAGTGTCACTCTCCTGGGGAGGGTCTCTGGGAGGTGATGCTCCGGCTCGTGTCTCGGCTTGCGTGGATGTCTGCTGGGGACCGAGCAGGTCTGTGCTTGAGGCATCTCCTCCTGACAGCTCTCTCCAAGGCAGCTGTGCAGGCAGGAGCTCTCCCAAGGCTTTGCCGAAGTCTCTGTGTACGTACACCTATGTGCTGTGACAGCTCTCATTTCCACTCAACAAATGGCTGGAGGTGGAGTGACGATGATGAAGATGAAGTGATGCAGCCTCAGACTCTGGTGCCCACAGAAACGTGCAGCTCCCGATGCTCTAATGTGGCAAGTCAACCCGCAGATCTGCAGGAGGACTATCTGCTGAGAACTCCGGCCCCAAACGAGCCCTGCGGCTGGTCTTTACTTTGGACTCGGATGACACACAAGGATGGGCATCTCCAGCAGCCCTCAACTCAGACTCCTCACCCTGCTATCCCAGTGAGGGTAGCACATTTGCATAAGAAGCAACCGGGTGAGTAATACCTGCCTCTGCAGGCATCAAATGCCGCAAGTATTTTGCGGTAAACTTGTTGCTGCGCTGGGCAGGGAGGATGCACTTTACTCCGAAAGCAAAGGATGAAAGCCTTTGCGGCAACGGCTGTGCTTTGAAAGCGACTGAGCCCAATCGTCTGCACAAGCAACTGTTTTATTATCAGAATAACTGATCTCCCAAAGCACTTAACGCCACTGCCTGCACAAAACGGAGCCAGCACACGCTGCAGCCTTGCAGCCTTTTGCTAGTGCTGAGTATCTCAGTCTTAATCCAGCCAATATATTGCTGTTAATTGCAGTAAAATAGTGGATTTAAGGGATTCACCTGTTTAGGTTGCTCATTCAAGTGGGCTCAGCGTTGTACAGAGAGAAAAGAACCACCATTAGATGGCTAGCTTGTATCTGTGTGACCTGAAATGGCTGTATTTGCCCAATCCCGAAGCTACAGGTGTGCAGTGACGCAGACCTGTGGCTGTCATCACAGAACTAAGAATAAACTAGATTTGCACCTTGCATATCTGTTTGTAGATAAGATCAGTACTTCAGAGCCAGGTGGTCGATATAGCTGATGGACAGACTGGGAACCTGGGTGCTGGGTTACTCCTGACTTTGGCCTTGGTCACTTATATCACTGGAGCAAAATTTTGTGTGCTTCTGTTTTCTTACATGGAGATAAGGATACTGGTGCCTGGATTAAGAGTGTTATTAGGGAGCCACATTATGATTATAATTATTGTATTACAGGCTGAAAGGTGTGCAGAGGCTGGCAGTGCTGATGCTGAGCTTCCTCAAGGAGCGTGTGCATTTGCAAAAGGGAAGAAGAAACTGTACAGGAGGATTTTTCTCATATAAACTGAGGAAATGGATTATCTGTGAAACAGCCAACAGTTTTTATTTACTGTGAAAATCTGAATCTCGCTTTCAATTTCCCATCAAGATAAAATGCAGGCATTTGGTTAAAATGGTAACTTAATGCTCCAGAGGTTTAATTACTGCCGCTCCATAATCAGAATCAACACAGAGTGCAGTCTGCAGCTCTCAACTTCAACAAGAAATGCAGCTCCCCACAAAGCAGTCAATAAAAGGAAGATATATAGCATGTGCTCAGACTTTGTGGTCCTTCCCATAGCTGAACTTGCAAATCTGATATTGCTAATAGTTTTCTTTCAAAGCTCAGGTTCTCCCTTAGCTATTGTCAACTTGATAGCTCTGTATTACTACATTTTAACTTTCTCTGTGTATAATATCTATATACATGGTACTGAATTAAGGGAGTTCAGTGCTGGAAACTAAATTTCCAAATTTTTTTCTTGTATCAACAGAAAGCACTGGTCTGAACTTGTCTTGATAGCAGTGGTTATTGAAACTTTGTAAGGGCCTTGGCTGGAAGAAGTGTCAAGATGGCAGATACATTTTCTGGACTGTGGCTGATGTGATCTCTGGCATGGGCCTCTGCTCCATGGGATTATTGATGCTCCTCCATTGCAGTTCCTGGTGCTTTTCTTCTTGCTTTTCTTCTTTAAAGGCTTCAGCAGACTTGCAGATAAGACATAGGGCCAGCCTCAGTCTTACTTGGTACTGTTTTCCCTCTGCAAGTTAAGATTTCTTTTCTCCAGTGCATTTTCTGAACGAGGTCATCTGGCTGTGCCAACTGTTGTCGATCCCTGTGAAAATTGCACATGCTCTATTTTACACGTTATTTTGCAAGTTTGGTTTTTAGTGAGCAAAGCCTTTACCTGTATTGCAGCCATGCTCCTGCCTGGCACTAAGGTAGCTATATCCAAGCAAATCTGGCCAGCACAGGTACTGCTAGCAATGCAGCTGCAGTCCTCTGCCTTCTGCTGGGGATCAAGCCCTGGCTTTACATCACGGGATGCTCCCGAGCTGGAGCAGTTTCTGCAGGAGTTGCAGTAGCAGCCACAGAAGTCGCACTCAAAAAAAAAAACCTTTGCTACAGTTTCTGCTCCTCTAAGCAAGGGTTAATTTTTTCTCATTACCAGCCCCCTGTAAAAAGCAGCACATCTTGTATCCTGCCCTTACTGACTTGTGGAAATAAGAGATACCCTATTAACAATCTTTGTACAAACAAAGTGTTGGCCTGGTTAGTGCCAGCACTTTCCATCCAGCACTAGTATTTGTTTTTCCATGCTCTTAATCTTATAAATTGAATCGAGTCTGATAAAAGTGACTTCCTGAATATTGCATAACAGTTTGTTTCTGTCAGGATGGAAGACAAACAAACCTGACCTTGAACTCAAAGTTTCCTCTCAGCAGGTAGGGGCTTCCAAAAGTCTGTGCTGATCTGGGAAATGCCGGAGGGGGCTTCTGGTCTCCTTGCTGCTCTGGGACAGCAGTGAGGCTTCCCTGGCAGCCACCCTCTCCCCCAGAAAAGCTTTGGAAAATGCTTTGGATCCTCCTCTGGGGACCGGAGAATCCCCTGGAAAGAGCTGCAGCAGGAAGACAGCAGCAAGTTCTTGCTCCAAAAAGGAGGCAGAGGAGAAATCCTGTCCATATCTGGCATAGTTTAGCCTCCAGGGATTAATTAAAGGTTTTTTCAGTTTTTCTTTCAAACCTCACAACATTCATCTCTGCCTCACTGAATAGGGAAAAGGGAGAGGCGTTTTCTCTAGTGAATCACCAGCCTGTTTCAATTTTCAGTTTTACATTGCAGTAATATTTTTTTCCTAAGGGAATACCACAGGAAGGGCAAACTCTGGCTTCTCACCATCAGAGCATTACATCATTAATACGAGCTGAAAACCTGAGTGGCGGGCGAGACAAATATTCCCTAAACTTAGCAGCCCCTCCTTTCCTTGGTGCTTCCATCCCCTCTTCCCGGCCCATGGGTGAAGGCAGCTGAAGGTGTTGGCAGAGCCAGTGTGGGACAGGGGACCAGGGCACTGGGAGCCCGTGCGTGATGATGCTACGGGAGCAAGGAGGTGTCCTGCATCCCCTGAGCTGCTGGCAGTGCTGGGGCCCTGGGGACTAATGGAGCTCTGGGGCAGCAAAACCCTTTCTTCTGTGACTCAGCCTTGTGGCAATGGGGGGGGGAAGGAGCCACCTGGCTGTCGGGGCTCCATGTGAAACACAGGGGGTCTTTCACACACTTTTCCCAGTGCCAGAAAAGCATGGGATTGGGAGACACTGGTTTTTGGGCAGCATCCTGAAGAAGGGCCGCAGCTCCTGGCACAGCCTGACCCGAATGTGTGTGTGGTGCCCTGTCCATTGGGCCCTGCAGACCAGCTCTCCGGCTGTGCCCTGGCTGCAGTGTTTGTTTTCTGACCCCATTACCTATTCCAGTTTGGATTTCAGCTGCTTAGGCTTGATTATTTTAAACCCCCTCTATCTGATTATCAGCCAGGCCAGATATGAAGCTTCCTGGGGGATCCCCAGCAGCATTGCAGAAGGATAATTTGCCTCATTCATGCTCCTGGAGGGGGTTGGTCAGCAGAGATGGGGGGGAGAGTTATGGGGACAGTACAAGACGAGGGGAAGGCAGCTCCCCCCGCACCCCCTGTGCTGCAGCCTCTCAAATCGGACAAACTTTTTGCGATGGATCCCCTTGCTGCCGTGGGTGTGCAGGGTGATGTGCCCACCACCCCCCCAGGAGGTATCGGTGATGGGTACCACGGCACACGCTAACCCCCGTCGGCACGGGAGGATGCTTCTGGAAGCAGAGCAGAGCGTGACTGCCAGCGCCGAGCAGCACAGCAGCGACAGGCTGGCATGGCAGGGTGCAGCAGATTGGTACCGAAGCCGGGCAGCCCTGTGCAACCTTCCCAGAGCTGCCTTGCTCTTGCTTTTCGGTTTTCTGTTGTTAGCCTAAAGCTGTCCTCCTCCTCCTTCTCCCCCCAGCAGGATGAAGAAGCCTCCAGCTGGCCTAGGAGGCTTATCAGCTCTGTCTGGCTGGGTGTTAACAGTCTATTTGCATAAGTACCTGTCCCCGTCATATGCTGCTTGCCTTTGTGACTCACTGTATTTGTTTATTTTTCCTCCAGCAGCCAGGCTTGCGGCGTGCTGCTCCCCGAGGTATGCCAGGGCAGATGCCACCACCCCCGGGCACCGTGCAATGCCGTGCACGCTTGGGCCAGGGTGCACACCCTCCCTGGCTCACCCGCTCCTTCTGCCCTGCGGGACCGGCTTGGAAATTAAATGCGTAACTCGCTGGGTCCTGTTTTCTCCCGGCTGTCAAGATAAAATTAAACTGAACCCCCCCTTTCACACTTTGGCAGCTGTCCCTGGCTGGGGAGAGCAAGGCTTCCCCTGGGACCGAGGTCCCAGCTCGTATTGCAGGGAAGGGTGATGCATCTGGGTTGACGGCTGTGTGATGGGGAGCTGCCTCCTCCCTGCTGTTAGGTGGGCACGAGTCGAGATCCTTAAAGCCCTTTCTGAACTCGGGTCTTGGCTCCAAAGGCAGAGGCAGCGTAGCCTGCCAGACCAACTCTTTTGGATTTGCTGTGCTAAAGCGAGCATCGCTACAGCTCTGCTCCAAGCGTTGGTCATGACCGTGGAGTCACCTCCTCAGGTAGGAGCTAAGCGGTCTTGTTTCTGCTCATTAGCTCTGAAGGGTTTTTCCATCCATAATAAGAAAGTCATTAATGTTAAACTTCCGCTGCCAGGTACGATTGATTTGAAGATTATAACCACTATAAAGGGGGTATGCGTTGCATATACAATATGTTAAATTCCTGGCGTGCAGGAATTGTTGCTTCGATGGTTGTCTGTCATCCATGGAGCTCACCAGAAAACGGCTCAGATGGATGTGGGGCTGCTCAGCAGCCTGGCAGCACAAGTTAAGAGTGGCCTCTTTTCGAAGGGCAAAGGTAAATTCAAATCAGTAGCTGGCACATCCTTTGCAGAGGGGCTGTAATCCTCTCCTAGGAGACAATAGACTCAATGATTGTACGAGTCTTCATGCTCTCATTGCTGTGATATTTTACAAATATAGTGCACATCTTCGAGGTCCTCTGTGCTCACAGGAGGGTGATGTTCAGTGTGGGATCCTCTCTGCAAGGAGCTACCAGTACTGAAGTATTTTCTTCTGAATGTGGCCCAGAACCCTGTCCTGCTGGTGTGTTATACTTCCCCTGCATGGCTGATGAGCCAGTGAATCAGCTGTCCATCCATCCATTCATCCAGCCAGCCACTTCTTGTATGTAAAAGTTATTTTAGACACATATTTCTGGCATTCATTGTATCATTCATCATATAAAGTGCTTTTGACAACCTATCAGGTGAGCTGTGCCAGGTGTGCGTTTCTCCTCTGAGCGGGAGAGCGGATGGATGAAGTTGGGTGAGAAGAACAAGGGATTTGGCTTGGCTCAGCACATCCAGTCTCAGTTTCGACTGTGTGGCCTGGGGTGTGATGTTGCAGGGCAGACTGAAGTGTGCTCTGCAATGGAGTGAGATGAGAGAGCGTGGAAAGGCAGATAGCAATTTGATATGAATATCATCGTTGAAGAGGATCAGTGGACCAGATTGTGCAAAGAAAAATGCAGTGGGTAGCAGAGGGAGAAAAGAGAGGGAGGAAGAAGCAGACAACACGCCACAGGAGCCATCCAAGAAGGGGCTAAAAGAGGAACAAAACCACAAAAGGATAAATTCATAAAGCCAGGAGAGGGCTGCAGGAATCCCATGCCTTCTTTTAGAAGAACAGTGCTCAAGCTTTCAGCTATGGCAGATTTAGTGGCTGCTCTTGGAGGCACCATGGGTGGGAAATCCACTCTGGCTTCTACTGTTAACCATAAAAGTGTCTGATTTGTGACCAAAATTCAGATGCCCTCATTTCCCCACCCTGGCACTGATGACTGCATGCCTATGGATGGTAGGGTAGCCATTCTGGCTTTATAGACACAACGAAATAAAGGTTATGGCTGCAATTTCTTGAATTTACAGGCAGACTTTGCTCCTAACTACGCAGCCTAAAAAGGATTTGAAAATTACAAATCCCCTAAAATGTGGATTATCTGGCTATGTCAAACCCAGAATAACTGAAATTAAATTAGCGGGATTACGCCAGAGGCAGCGGGTTCTCCTCATCTGCTCCTCCCGTGTCGCGATGAGCCTCGCACCTCCAGCTATCGTGCTTCAGCAGTAATAGAGAGGCAGTTCACGTGGTGGGTCCTGGTCGCATCGGAGCAGTGTTTTCCAGTCTTGGCAATGCCACCAAATGGACCTGTGGTGCAAAATGCATGCGAGAGGGGACCTAGCTGCCTGTGTGGCAGGCGGCTTGCTCAGCAAAGCACTTTGTCGATCTGCACGAATGGCAGCATGAGCCTCATCTTAGTCCTGTTCTAACAGGAGACAGAAAGACTAGATCAAGGTCTTCAAATTTCAGAGGAGCAGAAGGTGGAGATCTTGGATCCAAAAATCATATTTACTGTCCCTCTCTCACAGCCCTTTGTATATTATGCTAATAAATAGTGCTGCACATGCACAGCTTGATCCATACCCTGAAGAAATCAATAGGAACTGCCAGGTGCTCTGTCCTCTGAAAATCAGATCATGCATTTATGTGACTGAATGTGGCTTTCGGAACCAGCTTTCAGGCACACTTTTCAAAAGCTGGTATTGGGGCATATTGTATTGGGTCCTGGCTATACTGAGACCTGATGAATTTTCTTGAAATAAATAGTGTGAAGTTGTGAATCTCAAGAAATCTCTCACTTTCCAACTTTATCTCTTTTCCTCAAATGCATTAGCAGCTCATTTGTCCTTCTGGCTACTCTTAGGTCTTTCTGAACTGTCGTCACCTGTCCCATGTCCCTCCCTCTCTGCTCGCTGCATCCAGGCTAAGTTTGCTGCTTGGAAATAGTGCTCAGGCGATGGAGTATCCGTGTCAACCCCCCTATGGTTAAAACCAACCCCGTAAGCAAACCCTCATCATTTTATTTATGACTTTTGGATGAGATAATGGTTTTCCACTTTGAAAAGAAAGCTCTCTACTTCAACATTTATTTTCTATAAATGCCTTGGCATTTATATTGCAACAGGAGACTATTCAGTGACATTATCTGATAAATATCATGTTATACAGCTGCAATTTACAATGCATATATTTTTAACAGTGGTTCTAACCTAAATTAAATGCTTCTAAAATATGGTACTTATGGAAAACAAATGTCTGTTCTAGCAATTTTGTTTTTCAGGGTACACTATTTTTTTAAAATCGGATACCATCTTTATCCTGTCAGGCAGTAAATTATGCACTTGCACTTTCATAAACGCTCCCCTTGGGAACTTAGTCAATGAAATGGAAATGTCTTTTTCACACCCTCCAACTCCAGAGAAATACAGGGAAATAGCCAACTCGGTTATAAACTGAATGTCTAGAGGGAATCCATATAAAATGTGGATTAATACAGTCCTGATGCATGTATTGTTTAGCATATGTACCATTCACTCAAATGGCGCATTGAATTGTGACTCAGATCTTTAATGTCTCTCTCTCTCTTTTTTTTTTAATTGGGAGAGTAATTTCATGTTCTGTGGTGGGATCTGCAGGTAGGAAGACATGTGCTGGCACCTGGCTGTTAACCTCCCTCCTAAGCCAGGGCAGCTGCGGGAGGAGGAAAACTCTGTTGGCCTGCTCAGGGGAGTAAAACACAACTGCTTTTACACCTAGGCGGATCCTTCCCTGGGTTGCAGGGTGGGAATGGGCAGGAAAAGGGTTTGTAATGGCACGTCCTGCCTTTGGGATAGCCTTTCATGAGGGAGAGAAGAGGTATGTAGGCAGTTGGACTAGATGATCCTTGTAGGTCCCTTCCAACTGAACTATTCTAAATCTTCTACCTAAACACCTTCACGCTGAAACCACGAGCGGTCCGAGGAGCTGTGATATCCCATCACCGCCTCTAATGTGGAAAGTTTGAAACGCCGACAAAAAGGGAGCAAAGGAATGAAAGCGGGGAAGTGCGTTGCAGGGGAGTCTGCTGTGAGGCCCAAGGATCCGTCCAAAGCAGGAGGAACCACAGCAGGTCTGCCGTCGCAGGAGCAGCACTGAAGCTGTTCAGCTGACCGTCCTTGTTTCCCCAAATCTACCCTTGAGGGTCCTTTGAAAGCCCCGGTTCTTCCAGTCTGGGGACTGCATGAAATGTGTGATGTATTAGATGCACTTTGCAATAGAAGTGAACTTACAGAAAACAGAAACCAACAATAACAACAAAAGGATTCTTGAAATTTGGCAGAAAAAATGCAGTGCACAAAACCCACAAGAACATGACCATCTTTGCACAAAACCAGTTACGGATGCATTCCTTAAAGGTAATCCCTTCAGACAGAGAGAGGCTGCCATTTCTTTGACAGGTATTAAAGCAGCTGTTGCTAGAATACAGAGAATTTTTGAGCTATCCATCAAGGGATGGACATTTAATGCTGTATCTATTTTTTTGTTGTTGTTTACAGTTTATTTTGATACCAGATTTCTAGCTACTGAAGGTAATTGAGACTGCAAACAAAATCTCTCTATCACTGATCTGCCAAATCAAATTTTCTTCTCCTCCAAGTGTAGTATTTTTCCTTAGCTTCAGAGAGGAAAAGAATTATGCAGAATGAATGAGAAAGAAAAGAGATTAGTTTCTATAATGACCATAGCGGCCACCTCTCCCTTGATCTTTCTGTAGGAGTTCTTTCTCAAAGATGGGAGTGATTACTATTGTAATTTAGAACAGAGCTTGTTCTTTTTCCTTCTGCTGCATCTGCTTACTACTTTCCAAATTAACACACATTTTAGTAAAAACTAAATATCCTGATTATAGCTGGGATATTGGACGGCCCTATCTGGGATACGGATGCAGCAAGATTTTCATCATCTTCGCGTTTCCATCCTGGAATGGTCTTTGATAGAAATTAAAGTAGCCGCAAGGCTATTTTGACGACTTCTGGCTACCGGAGGCCTCAGAAGAGGGTATCTAAGGCAGTAAATGAGCAGCCACGTGTCTCCTGCACTATTTTCAAGTTGTGTGGTGCTTCTGAGGATCTCCACGAGCTCTCTGTCGTCAGAGCATCTCCCTGCCCTGTGGTGGTCCTCCAGTGCCCAGCATCAGGGCCGGGTGGGTATTGCAGCAGGAACAGGCTGAGGGAGCTGAGCTTTCCTCGTGGTTTCTCACTAGCTAACATTAGTAAATAGGTTGTTTCTCCAGGTCTTCAAAATGACATTGGATTTTCATTGCGGTTGGGGACTACTCGCACTCCCTTGGACCTGTCCTATCCGCGTGTCTGGTGCTAACGTACTACAGCAATCAAATTTAATGCCAACGAGGCAACTGGGTTTTCTTCTTCCTCTCCCGCGAGATCTGTCTGTACCGAGGTTTTCACTGGTCTCAGGTCTTGTTGAGAAGTTTTATTAAACCAAACTGTTGGGAGATGAGCTATTTTACACGCTTGTTCTCCTGAAGCTGCTTTAACGGCTTTGTAACCATAGCTCTAGGGTGAGCCAATTCACCCCTAAAATCAGTGTATTCACACCTAGTCATGCCAGCACCGTGCTCCCCCAGAGCGCGGCGGCAGCCCAGCAGCACGGGCAGTGGAAGCAATAGCTCTGCGGCACTTCGGGGGACTCGTGTTTAGTGACGGGATTTAACTCCGCAGAACTCATACAAAACTCATAAAGACTCCGTCCTTCGCTTAAAACCATCTGTTAATTCTACTTACGAGCTCATCATCGAAAGGTTGCCTATATTTTTCTTCTAGCTTTGCAAAAATAAGCACCGGTGAATGAAGATGAAAGGAAAATGTTGCTGGTTTCTTCCCTGGAGATCGTATTTCTTACTTGTTGCATAACTGCTTATTTTAGCATCAATCAGCCAAGCCTTTGTTGTGTAGACAATTCTGTCGTTTTAGAGGATTTGTGCAGTATTATTTCTTCCAAAATGCTTTTTTTCTTTTTATCATTAGATTTATTTCTTCTCTTAGCAAATGCCAACTGACAACACCCTGTCAGAGCTCTTCATAAGTGTTACATAAATGTCATACTATGTAAACTGAGTATCGTATATATCATATAGATGACCTTTCTGTAGAACCATCCGTCAGGTGTTATCTCTGGGTATTTTACGTGTATGTGTTACATATATGCAACTGTATACAAGTTTTGTTTAAGTGTGCCTATACGGTAGCCAAAAATCTGTTGAGCGTGCGATCGCTACCGCCCAGGAAAGTACTCCAAATGCAGAAATGTCCGAATTCTTGTTGTCAGTGCAACTTAATCTACACCCTTTTGTTGAAGCAGAACACGATTTTAATTGCATGTTCAGATACTATTTTTCTTCTGCGTCGCTATGGCGTGCAGTGCATGAGATGGTCAGTGAGGGGCTCAGCAATGCTGGCTTGTTCCTATTGTTCAGCACATGATCCTAGGCCTTAGCTCAGCACATTATTCACATGTCTGACCACTTTTGGATTTCGCCGCAGTAGAAAATACGGCTCCAATATTTCCATGTGCCGTTTTCAAAGCAGAACAAGGTGCTCATCTTCTGGATAACAAAAGCGCACTGAGGGTGCGTCGAGGGATGCTGCGGACCTGCTGCGTGCAACCCGTCTGCACGGAGGAACTGATCTGCGTACCTGGATTTTGACACGCTGTGACCTCCTTTAGAGGTGTTGTGCAGAAATCCCGGAGAAATGGCCAGAAGGGTCATAAGGCTGTAGTGTGCCGTACAGGACGGGAGCAGGGATGTTGGCAGGTTCCTCCAAAGACAGAATTATTAATTTCCTCATGTTTTTTTCTACGGTGCTTTGCACTATGCTGCATCAGTGCTTCAGCACGTTCATTAATCCTCCCCAAACACCCGTTATGAAGACAGGTCAGGGTGACACGTGGATGGATTAAGGTCAGTTTTGACTAATTTGGGGTACTCCATCTGAGAAGTGTAATGTCTGCTTTTTCAGCGCATTTAACACGATACAGCACTTCATACGTGCAAGCACAGCACCCACTGCTTCCAGCTGTACTAAGATGGATGTCAGCAATTCAGGCTAAAGGTTTCAAGCTACGCACCCACAATGTGGGCAATACAACCGTCAGCACCCAAAAGTTTAGTTTAATGACTTTATTAGCATTACAAAGCCTGTGGCAAGGGCAAGGAGAGAATCCTGGTCTTTGGGAGAGTTCTATCCTGTCCTCACTGTCAGACTGCGTCCGCGTCCTGCAGCCCTTGCTTTGTTCTGTGGGCAAGTTTTTGGTTCTGCAGATAAGATGAGGATCTGGCCAAAATTTGTTTCTGTTTTGACTTATGGAGCAGGTCCATGGCATGCAGGTGTCATATGGAAAACAGATTGTGATAGTGTAATTAAGAACTGCATTGGAATATGCATGCACGAGAAAGTCTCCATAAATCGGTACAGAATGCCTCACTTTGGACATTTCTGACGTTCTGACCAGGTAACACAGTGACCTTCAAAATATCCCTTCGCACAGCCTGTGCATATAGATGGGGTGGGATCGATCCATAGGTGAAGTCCTGGCAGCAAATGCCGCTGTGTGCCAGAGCGGCGGGGCTGGTGTCCGCCGAGGTGCCTGGGGCTGGCGGGGACCGACAGAAAGGGGCTGTGCTCATGCGTCCCACTGCTCTTGTCCTACCAGGAAAGGCTTTTTTAATTAGGAGATGAAGTTTCCAGTTCCCTGGGGGGCCGTTGAGCGGGGTCTGAGCACTGGGGCGGCAGGTGCCCCACGAGCAGCATCTCGAGGGACTTCAGCAGCCAGAATGAGGCACAGTTTTGCTGCGTGTTGTGACCTGCTCATCTTCAAAGCCCAGTAACATGACTAATTTGGGTGAGTTTATCTAAAAGACCATAAAAGGCTGCCTCACGCCAAATTTCCAAGACCCTACTTCCAGAGTTACATTCCTAAAGCCAAACCAAAAAACCTCAACAAGCCCAAGAATGACCAAAGCAATGCTCCTCTCCTCCTCTTGCTTTCATCCTTGGAAGAGCCAAAGGACTTGGGAGCATTTGGAAAACGTCCAGCACAGGCTGCCAAGGCAGAAAGTTGCAGCCTAATTCATTCAAGTTTGGCAAATTATAAGGAGCCAGAACAGGGACGTACAGCGGGGAGTGTCCGACTGCCTTAGCTGTGGTGGTTCTAGCTGTGGTCCAATGGTTTTCTGCAACCGGTAACTCTTGAGTTTTAGAGCTGACCAGGTTAACGAATTTAAGAGGTGATGGCAGATTGTGATTGAAAGACCATCTTTAACCCGAATTTTAATCTTGGGCAGCGACGGCTTAAAACAGCGCCCGACAACTTCTGCAATTTGTTTTACCGTAGGGCCTCCGGGAGTTTGGAAAGATGTACGTTGTATAGACCACTCCATCCAATTATTATTATTTTAATTTAAGAAAGCGTTTTGTATCTCGACAGCCGCCCTGCTGCTGTTTCTAATCCTGGGCACAGAGCTGGCCGTGGCCAGCCCTGAGCCACACCGACCCCAAGCCATCCCTTTGGGGAGCGGGCGGGAGCCGCTCCGCTCCCCTCCGCGGAAACTCTGCGAAGTTTGGGGGGATGATATCCCCCCCCCCCACCCCTCCACGCCGAGGCTTTGCTGCTGCAGCCGCATCCCCTGCCCAGCCGCTCCTCGCCCTCCCGCGGGCGCTGCGCGCCTCCAGCGCGGCCGCGTGTGCCGGCGCGGCCCGCGGAGCAGCGCGGAGCCTCCGCGGCAATTCCCACGCCGGCGGCCCGCCCCGCGGCCGCGCAAGTTTACTACGCGGAGGGAGGGGGTAGTAGTGGTGGGGTGTGTGTGTGTATGGGGGGGGGGGAGCAGCTCCGCACCGCGGCCCCCACCCGCTCCGCGCTGGGCAAGAACCGTCTTTTTGACGCAGGAGAAATGGCAAATTTTAAGTACGTCATTAATATGGCGCCAAAAGGTTTTTTTTTTTTTTTTAAGTATAAGCTTTTTTTTTTTTTTTAATTTTTTTTTTTTAAGGTTGCAGAAGCGGCCCCGTGTACGCCTGTGCGGAGCGGGCGGGGGGGGGGGGGGAGCGGGGCGGGAGGGGGGGGGTGAAAGAGAGGAGGGAAAGAGTGTGAGTGTGTGAGTGTGAGTGTGTGTGAGTGTGCAGGGCCGGCGGGACCCCTCCGGGGCGAACGGGCTCCGGGTGTGCCGTGCTGGGGCTCCGGGCAGCGCCATGGGGCCCCGGTGGCCGGCGGGGGGGTGAAAAACGAAACGGGGCGGGCGGGCGGACGGCGGTACGGCCCGGGATGGGACCGGCGCTGGTGGCACCTGGCCCTGCCGCTGCGCCTGGGGAAGGAAGAAAACGCAGGAGGGAAAGAAATTGAAGATTTGGGGCGGCCGAGGCGGGGTGGGGGGTGTGTGTGTAAAGGGGGGGGGGGGTGGTGGGGAGGGAGGGGGGGGGGGGGAGAAGCGCAGCCACCATTATCCGTCCCCGCTCCGAAAGTCGCTTCCCCGCCTCCCTGCCGGAGCCCGAGCGGCGGCGGGGCGAGGAGAGCCTGAGGAAGTGCGGGGGTAAAAAAGAAAGAGAAACAGGCGGGGAGGGCTCGCCCGGCCGCCGCGGAGCGGCCATCTCGGCTGGGAAACGGGGGCCGCATCCATGGAGTTACCGGGCGGGCGCTCCTAAGGAGGGCCCGACCGGCGCGGCCCCGGCAATGACACCGGATTGAAGCCGGCGAGGGGGCTCTCCCGGCCGGGGACTGCGGGAGCATCCCCCGCCCCCCGCCTCCTCCCCGCCCGTAACCCGAGAGACAGCCTCAACTCTTGGAGGACACTCTCCTGGCAAAGGTAAAGGCTCGGCGGGGCTGGCGTCGGCAACGGGCTTATTTTGCAGCGGATGGTTATTTTGCAGCTCCCCGTGCTTCGCTTGTATTTATTTATTTTATTTATTTTTTTTTTTTCTTTCCTCCCCCCCCCCCCTCCTTCCCTCCCCCCGGCTGCGAGGCGGGGGATGTGCAGCATTTCCAGGGGTGGATTGCGCATGTTGGTCACTCTTGTTTTAAAGTGTACGAGGGAGGCAGCGGGAATGTAAACAAGAACTTTTAAAGGCTCGGCTCGCAGCTTCGCCTTTTTTTTTTTTTATTTTCCAAATTAATGACTGCGGCAGAGGCTGCTGCGCGCCCTGCCCGCCCGGGGGAGGGAGGGAAGGAGGTTGGGGGGGGGACGGGGGACGCGCACCGCGGCTCCTCGGGGCGATGTGCGGTACCGGGCCGGGCTTTGGCGGGGGGGGGGGGGGGGGGGGGGGACAGGGGGGAGGACGGACACACAGACACACACACGGCTCCGGGGCTCCGCGGGCCGGGCAGCGCTGCCGCGGGGCTGGCGCTTAAGGCCGGGGAGCGGCGGGCCCGCGGGCGCGGAGCGTTGCGCGGGGCCGGGATGGCGGTGCCCGGGGGCGTGGCGGCTGCCGGCTCCCGCCTGCCCTCCTTCCCTTCCCTTCCTTTCCCTCCCTCCTTCTTCCCTCTTTTTTTTTTTTTTTTTTTTTTTTTCTCCCCTCCCCACCGCTCCCGGCCGCCGCGCCTCGGGGCTTTCCCCGCTGCCTTCCCCCGCCGTACCGCCCCGCTGGGTCCCCGGGTTACCGGGCCCGGGAGGCGGCCACCGACCCCCCCCCCCCCCCCCCGCCGCCACCGGCTACCACCCTGCATCACCCCGGGCTCGAAAAACATCGCCGTGGCCCTGCCGGGGGTCCCGCGGGGTGGTTTTCCCCCCCCCACTCCCGGGCTCCGAACCGGCAACCTGGCCCCCTCCCGCCGGGGGGGGGAAGCAGCGGCGCCCCGCACCGCCCCCGCGGCCGCTCCGGCCCCTTCCCCGGCTGCGGAGCGGGGCAGGCGCTTCGTTTTCGGGATGCGGGGCTGGGAGCAGCTTACCTGCCACCCCCCGGGGCTGCTCCGCTCCTGGGGCTGGAGGCAGCGACCTGGAAGAAGTTGGGAAGAGCTGCAAAGGGAGAAGGGGCTGAATTGTCAACCTCGGGTGCAATAAGGAGGGAAAAAAATAAAATAAAATAGCTACCTCCATACCTGTACATCCTGAGCGCTTTTTGAGTGGGAAGGATGGCATGCACAGGGAAAATTCCCAGCTCCTTCTTTCAGCACCCACAGTGAAAATTGTTTACTTGCGGGTTTGAGCCTAGACCCTCCTACCGCTGGGACATTTCTAAGAGGGGATTTTGCCTGGGGGAAAAAAAATCGGTGATCTCAGCCCTTCTCCCCGGGGTAAGGAGCCCGGCTCTTAGGAATGGTGTTTGACCTTTAAGCATTTATTGGCTACTGAGGTTAAAATAAGCTTGAGATAGAAGTAAAAATAGCTTGCGGAAAGGTTAAATCAAAGGTTAAATTTGTTTTTCCTAGGAAAATTGAGGCTGATGTCCAAAAATGAAGGCTTGGAGCAAAGGATGGGAGGGTACACGTTAGGTCTGTAGGCAGGGAGACGCAATTCATTTGAAGTATTGGGGGCTGCTGGTAGCGTTTGACGCCAAGTTCTGAAAGTTGGTGGGTAGGTGGTCTTCAGACGAAGGTATTTCAAATAAGGTCTGGTCTTTGCCTTTCTCTGGGTACTTGGTACAAGGATTGGAGTGCCCATAGCTCCTGTTGATTTTCCCTCTTGAGTTGCGGATGCTCAGAGACCTGCAGGGCAGGGCAGCCGACTGCGAGCGAGGAGCTGTGCCCTGTGTCCCTGCCTGTGCCCTGTGTCCCTGCCCGCTCCCTCCTGCCCAAAGGCAGGGGTGGCCCCGAGTGCCCGCAATAACCTTTCTGATTACTTGTGCTCTGTCTGGGCTTGCTGAAGAAAAAACCGGATAATTAGAGGGTAACAAGTCAGAAGAGGCAAGCAGAGTTGTGAGTAGTAAAGCAAAAAAACCCAACCCCTTGTAGATGTGGAAAAAGGCAAAGCACAGGAAGTAAAGGAGGGCTTGTTTTGTTTTAAATTGAAATGAGATTAAATTTTGCCCCAGGGAGCCAAGACAGCCAGCAGAGTTGCTGTGGAGAAGAGGAGGAATGGCTCGCTCTTCACCTGGGCAGTTGAGTTTTTGCTGAGGATGTTGGAGCTGACAGCAACCTGTGGAGGAGGCGGAGGGGCAGGCGAGCCCCGGCTGGCAGGGACAGGCTCCTGCTGCCCAGAAAATGAGTGTTCCTGGGTACCAGGATCGTGCCTTTCTGGATTTCCACTTTGCAGGGTTACCAGCGAGGTTAAGGAAAGAGCAGCGCGGCTTCCCCCGAGATGCAAGGGCTGAGCACCAAGATTTGCTGGCGGTCTGTTGGCACAGCCGACGCGCATCCTTTGGGCGAAAAGTTTGTTCTTCTGTTACTGTGAAACTGGGGCTGTGCCTGCGTCGGGGGATGCTGCTGCTCTCTCAGAGCCTCCCATAGCAGCGCTTGGCTCCAAAATCATTAATGAGAAAAGGCAATCCGACGAGGACAACCCTCCTCCGGTATAAAGGCTGGGACCTTCCAGCCCTCCACCCTTCTTCTTATGCTTTCTAACAACTGGCTGGTATTCCTAGACAGAGCAAAGAAATAGTTAAAGCATGGAGAGCAGCCCCTCGACTCCATCCACCCGGGGCGCAGGCGATGGATGGGACAGGGGCTCAGGGACCCGGGGAGGGGGGGGGGGTCCATGGGAGCAGGGGGGGTCCGGGCTGGCCGGAGCGGTGTGCATGCCGCTGGGGGCACTATTTTCTGTTTGTGTTCCTATTTCTGGGCTGGAAGAACAAACAGGGAAGTGGTTTTTCTGCAGTCTCATTGCAGCTCACAAACAGAGCACATAATTCAGCCGGTGTTGCTCAACTGTCACGGCGTCAGAGGTGACGGCGCAGGGGGACCGAGCACGGTGCATTCCTTAACGTGCGGGTGAGCGCTGGGAAGAGGTGATGACCAAATACTTTTTTTTTTTCTTTTGCTGCAACTTATGCAGGTTTCTGTGCCTGTTCCCTGTGGAAGCCAGCAGCGAGCGCAGGCACGTATGAATTTCTCTAGTTTGCTTGCCACAGTCCAGAATGGTTCATTCTTGCAAACAGCCCCTGCACAGGGTGCTGCGATGCCGTCAGGAGCTCCAAATCCCACGTGGACTTGACGTACGGAAGAGTTTGCAGGGAGCTGGGAAACGTCAGCGGATTCCCCAGAGCGTGGGGATCGTGGAGGGGGTCCGCAGAGGGTGAGGAGTTGTTTGAAGGCTGGCTGAGGCATTTTGGTTGAGCGTGCGTGGGAGCGAGCGGCTGGCCCAGGCAGTGAGGAGTGCCCAGGTGGGACAGGAGCTCAGGGTCTGGGCACATGCATCATCTCTCTGTACTGCTGCCTTTGCTTCTCCCAGGTTGCATGGGCTGGGCAAAATTGCATCTCCAAAAGGTCCTCTTCAAACCCTCCCCTGCTGGGAGGCAGGACCTGGCAGCCCGAGGCCATCATCTCAATTTTACCGCCAATCCTGCTGCTAATTTGTCCAAGGCTCTAGTGATTTACATTTGTTTAGGCTGATGGAGGGCCATCATCTTCCTTGGTTTAGCATTTATCCGCCTTTCTCAGCTTGAACAAAGGCAATGCTAAACATGTGTTAGTTTGCAAGCAATTCCGTTTTTGGGTTTCCAGGCATTAGCGCAGGGCTATGCCTGTGGATTTGAGTTGCAGACACTTCAGGGGGATGTTCATTTGTTTATAAAAGAAACCCACATCTGTTTCTGTTTGAATTTTTTAAGCAAGCATACATAGAAACCTTTCTCTTGGTTTCTGGCTCTGTAAAAGCTAGATTTTGGGCCAAGTTTGACCTAAGAGCGACCTTTTCAAAGTATTACAAATTTTTTTGGTATTTGTTTATGACTTTAATAATGATGCCATGCGGGGAATGGGTCAGTTAAAGGTGAAATTAGCTTCTAATGTAAACAAAAGATTAATTTTGGAGCAGTATTTTGTGGAGACTTTAAATTGCTTAGTAGTACACCAAGTGAATTGCTCCTGAGAGCTTGCTCCCAGTGAGGCTTGTTGGGGGCTGGAGCTGGGGCCCTGGGAGTACCAGGGATGTGGGCAATGGGTCCCCCCCCCCCGCCCTGGGTGCCGGAGGGGTGTGGGGAGCCTCCCCCAGCCACCATCAGACTTTATAACCCTGTGCTCCAGATGGGGAAATGGCCCAATTACCCTTCTTCTACAGTAAATTCCTCTGTTAAGTACCATGCTTTTTACTACTGTTTGGCTGCTCAAGAAGATGAGTCCTTCAGAAAACAGCATCTTCTTTGCACTGCCTGGAAGTTAACCATTTTCTGAAAGGGGCTGGTCGAGCCCTGTGGTTTTGGCCCCAAATTTCGCTCCCTTCAGGGACACGGTACCTTATGGGCTGTTGCGTGCCATCCCCTACCCAGGCGGTGGTTGCCTTTGAGTGCTGCTGTGTTCAGAGATGTCTGTGCTTGGCTAGAGCCAGAATTTCATTCAGAGCAATTTAATGCAATTTGGTTCAGAGGATGCTGTCTTGGATCCTGCCAAACAGCGGCAAAATGATTTACGGAATTAGGGCCACTATTTTACCTGCAATGTGAACCACTTTTGTATGTGAATATAAATTCATGCTGTTATATAGCGAGGGCCTGAAAGTGTGTTGTGTGGGTAGGTGTAGGACAGGAGCAGGGTGCAGGGACCAAGCTCACTTCAGGGGATGATCGGTGCATCTTCTCACATATATATTAGAGCCAAAACCAGTACCAGCATCCTGACATCTGTGCTACGCATTAATCATATACCTTTTTCCCTCCCTTGGAAGGAGAGTGATGTCAACGACACTGTCTTGCTGTAAAGGCAAAGATGAGAAACACTGGAAATGCCACTGCTTATCAGTAGTGTTCCTTTGCTTCAGCTCAGGTGTTTCTTTTCCCTGTTGACTTTGGCTTATTTAATCTCTGTGACTAGGAACTCCAGAATCAATAAAAGCATAGCTCCAGCTTTGTGCTCCGAAAGCCTGTTCGCCACTTCAGACCAGTAGGAACCAGTTTAAAAGGTTCAGGTAGAATTTCCACTAAAAGTAAGTAAACTGCAGTTAGAGCTATTTTCAATATCATTTTCCCCAAGCAAAATCTAATGGCTACTTGGAACAAGGCTGGTTTAATAACATGTGTTTCCCCTTGAATCACTGGGGGAAAGTATTGATATTGCCATATTCTCGAGGAATGTTTTAAATCATGTTTTGACAATGCCTTACCACAACACTGATAGTTAAAATGTTTACGATACTTTGTAGTATTATCCCTTATAATGGTGTGATAAAACATAGCACATATATTGTAAAATACAGGCATTGCAAGGGTTTTATATGCTTATGTGGAACTTTTCCTGTTGTTTGGGGGGAAATGGCATGCTCTAGCCTGCTATCCAGTCTGTGTGCTGCTAGTACCTGCTGCGACCGAACCACACATAACCAGTGTTTTATTATCATTCCCACTTATCGTTTACGGAAGCAGTAGTGTGTATGCCATGTTAACAACCTTGGACTCTTACAAAATATCTCAGAAAGTACTAGGAAGATTTCCACGAGATTAACGTTGTTTTCTGCGGGTGTATTTTAGCTCACAGCCTGTTGGATAGTTGTCTGGTCCGTGGGTAGCCCTTTCCATCCAGAGCTCCCCAAGCCCTGTCTTGGGGGCCACATTGGTCAGCCACCAGCCACATTGGTAAACTGGGGTCTTCAAAAGTTAAAATCTCTTTCTTCGTTCTTTCTTCTTTCTTTCTTCTTTCTTTCTTCTTTCTTTCTTCTTTCTTTCTTCTTTCTTCTTTCTTTCTTCTTTCTTTCTTTCTTTCTTCTTTCTTTCTTCTTTCTTTCTTCTTTCTTTCTTCTTTCTTCTTTCTTTCTTCTTTCTTTCTTCTTTCTTCCTTTCTTCTTCCTTTCTTCTTCCTTTCTTTCTTTCTTTCTTTCTTTCTTTCTTTCTTTCTTTCTTTCTTTCTTCAAAGCACCTACTGGTACAGGTACTTGACTTTCAGCTCTGAGTGCTTGGTTCTTGAGGGGTGAGTTCAGGAGAACCTGCAGATTTCAAGCGGTTCTGGGGCTTGTTCAAAGTCACAAAGCAAATCAGCAGCCAAGCTTGAAACGGCTCTCCTGTCCTCCTAAGCGGTGCGGTGGTACCCAACTGCTGTGGTTTTGTCTCTGAGAGGATGGAGAAGTCACAGCAGCTGGGCAGAAGCTGCTTGCTGACCCCCCCGGGAGCTGCGGTGCTGGCGGTGGGCTGCACGGCTGTGCCGAAGCAGGCAGAGCAGCACTGGGTGATGGGAAGCGTGCTTCAGGCTTGGCTAGCGCATGCTAGCTGTGTGACAGATATACCAGAAGTCTTAAAAGAAGTAGATACCGCCTGAGTGGGAAGATGAGTCAGAGGGTAAAACCCCGGTCTCATTGTACACGGGGGTCCTCTTCAGCTCCGGGATGCTCGGACTTCCCCCTGCAGACATACTGAGAGTGCGCGCAGTTTCCATTCTTCTGTCTGCGCGCCTCTCAAATTTGCAGCCCAGACTGGTGGTTCACGTCTTTTGTCCCGTCCAGCAGTGCCGTGGTCCGTGGTGGGGCATCCTCCGTGGTGGGGCATCCTCCGGTGACGATGCTCTTGCAGAGGGAGAGAGAGGCATTTGGTAGCAAATCCCCGCATAGGCAAATTGCCATGCAAAGCTGAGTGATGAAAGTGTACTCGCTGTACCTCCTAGGAGTGGGGAAAGCTGGTGGAGAGACACCGATACCCTTAAAGTTTTTTAAAAAAGCCCTGTGAGGATTGTTTTCTTCCTTTTGTAAGCCCCTGGGTAGTTGTCTGTCCTGAGGGTAAGTACTGGCTCGTGCTGGGATAACACGGTGTGCGGATGTTCAGAGATAGCAGTGATTTGGTGCTGAGATGAGTTTCCTAGGCATTAAGTGTAATGTTCAATTTCTTTTGTTACAGATGGAAGAAAAACGACGCAAGTACTCGATCAGCAGTGATAACTCAGACACCACTGACAGTAAGACCTTTAATTCAAGGCTTTGAACGAGATAACTAAGCAATTCACCTCCAGCAGGGAAAACGCTTGAATAATTGCTTTGCAAAGAGTGGAGGATACTGCATTTACTGGGAAGTGTCTGCACAATGAACTGTGCGCGGGGCTGGGTTTGTCAGAAATGCAGCAACAAGCTGATACCAATTTAAACACCCGGCTGTGGCTCCTCTTAACTGATGAGAGTGTCTCCCTCGTGTGAGGAGTCTGGGCGAGGGAGAGCTGTTGATTGCAAATCTGCTAACGAAGCAAACACCCTCTGTAGACAAGTTGTCCTCTCCTGTGAGCTGCAGCCTGAGACTAGTTAGCTCTTGACTGAGTTGTACTGGGGGAAAGGGAAGTTTTTACTGGAGTCAGGGTAAAACCGGAGCCGCCTTGTTCCCTTCTTGCGAGCTGAAGAGTGACGTGGGAAAAGGGATAAGGCTCAAGCCAGCAAAGCTTGCAAGCCCACGCTTGCTTTTCAACATGTACCTCACTTCATCCTCATTCAGGAAAGCACAGAAGCATGTGCTCAACAATAAACATGTGCAAGTGTGCTGAATTTTGGCTATAAATAGAGCGCTTTCCTCTCCCACTTATTCCAGGGTTTCACCCACTGCAGACATACCACAGTGCCTTAGTGTTCAGTACCCTCGAGGCACTAGTCTAATCCCTTGTCTGGGCTCCGGAGTTTCCTACTAGTTGCTCTTGGTTTCTTACGAATGTCACAGTAATTTCATCTGGGCCGTGCTGGGAATTTGCTCTCCACACTTTACAGGATCTGGCTGCTGGATATCCGAGAACGAAAGGGACTTTGCTAAAGACACTAAACTTCTGGGCCTTTTCCTAACAGGATGATGGGGAGATTACAGGGGGTTATGGAAAGGCTGATCTTGCTGGGTTTGGCTGCCGTTCCCACAGCTTTAGCCAAAAAAATTGTCAGCGTGAGCGGAGTTTGCACCACTGCTGCCGACGGGAACCTGCTGTTTGGCTGCTGGGGGGGACCCCCATTCTGCTGGAGCCCTGGGGGGGTCTGGGGGCTGAGCCGTGCCTATGGAAAGTGTTTCAGGCTCTGTCAACACTGCTGGCTTCTCGTAAAATAAAACATCTCTATCTCAGAAAGGGGTTTGTTTTGGAAGCTGTGCTCCAAACTTCCCCTCTCCTAATCCCCAGATGCTCAAAGGCTTACCAAGCCGAGCCCCGCTAGCTGGCTTCTCTGCCTTTCGGGGGTAAGGCATCTTTAATCACGGTATTAAACAACATGGCCTTATCTCTATTGGGTTTGGATATTTATGCTGCAGGTGATATCTAAGCTGTTGACAAATGCTCTCCTGCAGGATAATTGTAAACAAAGTGATGACCTTCTTTTTTATGCCTCTGCCAGGGAAGGATGGTAGTGGCATGTTATCTAAGTCTACGTACTTGTAGCACCACATTGTAGCTTGAGGAGAGGGGGCAAGGTGGAAAGTAGTGACTCGATCTCTCAGTGTAAACTGTGGATCTGCTGCTGCAATGCTTTGAGCAGCTTGCCGAATAAAGCGGCATTTCCCGGCGGCTGCAGCGTAGGGACTTCTGCTGTGGGCTTTGCCTACGCAGTCCTGTTACGTACTGAAATGATAAAAAAAATGCATATGCGTGGAGCCCACTTTAATGACACCTAGCCTGACACTGCAGTCAGAAAAACAGCTGTCCTTCGGGAATGACTGATGCCATCAGACCTGGTCTTGATTTTACAAGTATGAGAAAGGGGCTTTATCAAGTAAAAGAGTGCAAGGTGAACTAGTGCCTCTTCCCCTGCAAGCAAAATCAGGCATGTGAGATTTATCTGGGCTCATGAGGGACTCAATTGCCTGAGCTGGTGGAGGGAGGCACATTTCCCAGCGCAGTAGTCCTGCACCCGGGACAGCCCTGGTCCCTTGTGCCAGCTCGGCTCCTGGCCAGAGCCCCTCCTGAAGTCCTTGCGTGCATGGCTCCATCGTGTTTGGCAGTTGCTTGTGTGCACAGTGGTGTTTCCTCCTATTCAGCCGTCCAAGGGTAAAATCAGTGTTAAATAGGCCTATCGATAGTGAATTTGTTGCACCCTGACAAAAGCATTTTTATATAGTGGAACCTGGAGGGGTCCTGCTATGCAGAAGACCCAACTGTCATCATTATTATAAAAAGATTCCAATAATTAGTTTATTGTTTATTATTACCAAATACATACAGCTTTTTTTTTTTTTTTGAGTGATAGTAACACGTGCAGGTTGGAAATAGAGATTAATGACATAATGGTCCCAGCACATTTCAGGTGTTAGCTTCCCTTGCCTTGTGGAGGTGGTAGTGGTGATGCTGATACTGCTCCAGTCAGGATGATGAGAGTCCATTTGTAATACTCCCAGAGTAATGTAATCCCAAAGCAAATGCTGCCTTACTACTGAAAAGTGTAAAGTGCATTCACTCGATGTGTCCTGTTGCGTGAGTCCCACTAGATGCTGAACTGCACACAGGCGTGGAAATGACTAGTCCTGGCATGGGCAGAGGAGTTTTACCCAACTTGGTCAATATTTTTGACCAGGGGGTCTGAAGTCCTCGAGCAGTTCAGATGCTTGTCTTTAAGCATACTTGTTGGAAATTTTTTAGTCTTACCTCCTTAATTCATGATCCCAATAGATTCCTGATTCCAGGAATGAGCCCTGGCTCATTCCCTCTTAGAAGCTGTTCTTTCTCGTGACTTTGGATTTCTCATTTCTGATGTCTGCATTTGAAAACAGTGTTTTTAAATTTCAGAGGCCTCTGTTTCATCTATAGCAGCAGGAAAGTGATGTTCATCTATTTTGGCGAAGTACCCTGGGATGTGCACAAAAACAGTGCCATGTCAAGGTATTACTGCCTCTTAGCATTGACCCAAAGTGTTAGTTGAGGCTGTAGTAGCAAGCAGTGGGGCTGGTGACAAAGACACGGAAAAAACTTTGTCTCTTTTCCAGGTAACCTGTCTCTGTTGCCTCCTTGCAGGTCACACCACGTCCGCCTCCAGATGCTCCAAAATTCCGAATACCAAATCCACCTGGTCACGGCAGAAGGAGAAGAAGCCCTCTGAGGTAGGCGGGCTTTTAGGCTTTTGCCAAAGGAGAGCTTTTCCCCCCGGGGCCGTGCTTGCCCAGATGTGGTGGCAACCGGCGTGCCCACGGCTGGCCGTGGCCGGTGGGTGCCAGGACAGGGCATCCTCCAAGAAGCCAGAGCCCACGGTGCAGAGCCAGCCTCAGCCTCGTGCTCGGCTCTGCTGGGAGGGAGCAGGCGGAGGTACCCGGTGGGCATCTCTGATGAAGGGTGGGGGGTCCTTGTGCCCACTCCATCCCTGTTGATGGAAGTGGGGAGAGGTTGAGTTTGGTGGGATTGGGAGGTCCTGCAGCATCGGGGTGGCTACGTGCTGAGTGTTTGGGTGCCTGCCTGGATGCCCTTTCATTAATAGCACGGGTCATAGCGCTGATGCCAGGGGAGGGTGGCTTGCTGGCATGGAGGCTTCTCCCCGTGAATAAGTGGGAGGTACAGAGAGCCCTGAAATGAGAGACAGCACAGCTGAGTTGCAGATTATGTTGTGTTGGTTTCCTCCTGTCGCGGGCCTCAAGGGCATTAAGCTGAGACCCTTGGTGTCCGACCTTGCCGCAGGGTTGTCCGTCGCTCCTAGCTGGTACGGGCAGCGCTGCCCACCCCGGGGGGGACACTGCCGAGGTCGCCCCTGCCCGCTCTGCGGTGCAGGGTCTGGGACCGGGTCGGGAGGAGAGGTGTTTCCCGAGGACCGTGCTGGAAGGTACGATGCTCTGCCCCGTTTTCCCTCACGTGCCTTGGATACGTTTCCACTAGACGTGGAAACTATACTAGGCATGAGCTGCTGTTGTAGCAACTGCAGGGTTTAGCGGTGGTCATCTTCATTTCAAGAGCAGCGTGAGCGAAGCCAGAGGGACATTGTTCTCGCATTCCCTTTCCTCTGGACCGGGGTCCGGAGTCAAACGGAGCTAGGTTTAGAAGCAGGTGAAGCTGGCATGGCCGATGCTTGCTCGCAGGCTGTAAACTCCTTCCCAAGCCCCCACGTTACGCCTCGCCTGAGGCTGTGGCCCAGTAAGCGCAAACCTCTCTTAACATCCCCCCTTTGCGTCAAGCTGAGTAGAGATTTTGAGGTTTTCCTGTGGTCACTGCCTGAATTACAGCTGCACTTAGTTCTTACCGCTCTGACAGATTTACATTGATATATCTAACGTGTTGGCAGTGGACAGAAACTTAAAAAGTCCGAGTTGTTTGTGCCTTGGGTAAAGAGAGGGGCTGAAAAGCTGTTATTACCGGCTGAGGTAATTGGAAACACTCCAGTGAGCAAAGACCAGGGGTGCAGATGTCACTGGCTGCTGACAAGGCTGTCAGAAAGTTGTGCATTAGGGCTGGTAATGTCATTTTTTGCTTGTAGATGTGTCTCTTGAAATGGGCAAGGGGGTGTATTCTGTGAGCTGAATACCCCATTGAAAAATTGAAGCATTTAGGGCATCTCCTCCCTCTGGGACACCGTTACTCCCTCTCTGAAATAACTGCCCATCCCTGTGCCCAATGCGTCCATAAAGGCATCAGATTAGCTGTGTAGGTGTCTTCAGGAGTCCCGCGGAGATGCCTGGCGTTAGACCTGGTTAGATGCGCGAGGATGTGACTCATGCGTCACCAACAGCGCCATACGTGCCACCCTGTAAAATCCTCCTCCAAGAGAGCCTGTGTTGGGAGATGTCTTTCTGCATCACTGGTACAGACACACTTTTGTCTTTAATACGAATTGGCTTTATCAGCCAGCTAGGAGTTTACCTGGCTGTTAATGAAGTTACTGGGTATAAGTCCAAGTGAAAATGCTTCTGCACTTGATGAAGGATGGTCAGACCCGGATCCAAGTTTTGCTGCTCTGCAACAGCTGGAGTGAAAACTAGATCTTAGTCCACGGCACCCAGGGAGACGTCAGATGTGGGGCCTGCAGAGGCCAGGCTCATCCCTCTGCTTCATGCTCTGTTATGTCCAGAGGATGGTTCTCAGTGAAATGTAGCTCTGGAACAAATAAAGTGGAGCAAAAGCTTAACAGTGCCCAGCTTAGCAACAGTTGAGACAGAAAGTGAACCCCGGTGGCGTATCTGAACTGAAACTCCAGGGGAATTCGGGGAGGCGATGTGTAATTACTCAAGCTGGAGTTTGGCCAGGATGCTCAAGCTGACAAACCATCTTTTACAAAAGCGTGGTGGGAACGTGAGCAGATGGGAGTGGTCCAGATCTCAGCTTTACTCCCCTTACCCTGCATCTCCCCCGCGGCTGCTGGCATCCAGTTCTGCTTGAATTCAGCTGAATCCCAGCAGTCAGGAGAGTGTATCCCTGGGGTTGGACACAGGATTGTCCACACGGCAGGTCCGAGACCCGTAGCGGTGTGTGGTAATGGTTTGGAGGTCGCTCCAGTGAGCGCCGGTTTATGGATTTCCTCTACGACAGCATCTTCCAAACTTTTCCACGAGTGACCCAACTTTGCTCTTGCCCTGAGCACTGGTGAACCCGTCTGGTCCATGTGTGGGATCCACTGCCCGTCATCTGTGAAACGCTGCGGAGTTTGGCATATCCCGTGGGATTTCTCACAGGAGCCCTGGAGGATTTCAGGTGAAGACTGGGATGGGCGTCGTGTCCCGCTGGAGCAAGTACCGAGAAGTGTAAAACAAACCACACCACTGTCAAACTACTTCACATGAAATAGCGAAGTACCTTTCTCTTTGCTACCCCATTGAGGATGGAAACCACAGGAGGGTAACTGGGAGAGCATGATGAATGTCTTATCAGATGTTGAACCCCACCGGGGCAGTCTGCCCCAGACTTTTTGGGGCTGGACAAGCCTTTTCAAACAGTAACTCAAACTCCAGGTTTACACATGGCTTGTAGTTTCATCAAGAGCTGAGCTGCTGTCCAGGTGCAGAGGGTCCGGGCACGTCCCGCGGGGCGGTGATGCTGGAGGACGGGCTGGGGGGAGCGGGGGGGTTTGTGTGCGTGGGGAACCGCCGAGCTCTCCTGCCCCTCTCGAAGTCACGTCCCCGATTCTCTGCGAGCTGCCGTCCGCATTCCCCCTGACAACCCGAGCAGGAGATAAAAAAATTAAAAGCATTAGTGTTACATAGTTATTAGCCAGGTCAGGGGGTGATGTTTGTTATGAAAGACTCTGTGAGAAGGGATTAACTATACACATTAAAAACCACCCTATACAAGGCATCTGGAAAAACAAGCTTCTTAACATGGAAAAGTACTGAGCTGTTTGTAAACATCCGCGAAGGGGGCCATTGCCAGGGAGGGTGATTATATTTATCTGTGCCTGTCACGGGGCTCTTGCCTGACGTGTCCCAGGCACCAGGCCTCCGTCTGGGCTGTCTCCCTTGCAGAGGTGACAGTTGTCCTCCCCTGCCCCACGCCTGGGCAGCAGAGACCTCGGGGCAGAGCCCCGGCGCGATGCCGATGGTGCTCCGGGCACGGGCACGGCTCTCCTGCCCTGCCTTTGCCTGTAGGCAGAGGATGGACGTGGGCAGCTGCCAGCAGCTTCGTGCATCTGCAGCGATAGCGGTCTACCAATCTGGTCATTTTAATTAATCTCATTAGAGCTCGTTGTGTCTCTGAACCTGGCTTCAAACGGAGCGCGGTGGCCGGTACCCATCCCCGGGTGCCGCCGGCCGAGGAGATGCTGGTCGTGCTCCCTGCCCCAGGAGCTGGAGGGAGGGGGATGCTCGCCCGGGTCCTCCCTGTCTTGGATGGTGAATCTGCAGCGGGGAATAAGATGTGCCTGAAGTACGGATTTCTCTTTCTTTCAGTGGCGTATTGGTGCAATCCTGCCCCCGGCTATAGTGCTGCTGGGGATACGAGCGCAAGCCTCGCCGGTTAGGCTGCAGTCATCAAGCCCTCTCTCCTGTTTCTGACAGGGAACAGTTGTCAGTGTCTAAGGAGAGAATATAAGAACAAGGCAAGTGTGTAATGATAGTCGCCGGTTCTATCTGCCAGCTCCCAGCCATCAGCGGCCTGGGGACTCCCTCGGATGCTGCCTCTGAGTCACTGCCTTAGCCGGTGTGTTAGTCATTAGCTCCTGAACTATTTGGGATCCGAAACACTACCCTGCAATGAGTTACACTGCTAGAATATATTGTAGGAGAAAAAAAAAACCCCTGCTTTTTTGTGCAAACCACCTGCCTGACACCCCTCCAGCCGTCCCTTTTCTAAGCCGAAGAGCCCTGCGCGGTCTCGGCTCTCCTCTGCGGGTGCTGCTCATCTCACCGGACATCCTCATCGCCCTTCTCCTTCGGTCCAGACCTTCTGGAGACGAGGGGACCGCAGCTGCAGGCAGGGTTCAAGATGAAGGGGAAACCACAAATTTATACAATTTACATTATTTTCTGCTTGCCTTGTTTAGATACTACTTCCGTGTTTTGAAAGATGTCTTTTTATATCTCTTTACAAGGATTTAACCCTTTTAACAAACATCCTCATTGTTTCCCTTCTAAAAAGTAATTCTTAGTGCATTAGGTCTTGGTTTTTTTCCCTGCGATGGGTATGTAATGGCCCAGTGCAATGTGAATTTAGTCCCTGCGCTCTCCATGCTTGAAGAAGGGCTTTTATAAATATGGCCAAGCAAGACTGGACATGCTTTTACTGGGCTGGATGAGGAGAAAATCCATCTCTGTTGAAAGGTTTGACTGCGGTGGCTTTGTCACTTCTCCCAGGCCGGCGTGGGGATAACAGATTAATATCATTGTCTTCTGAATGCTGAGAAGGGCCAGACAAAAATGCTTCTTGTTCCTATTTTAAATTCTGTTGTTCATTGAATCTTTAACATTCAGCATTTCGAGAGGAAACAAGACTAGATAAAGAGATAGCAGGCTGGCTCCCAAATGAACACGAGAGTAAGTATTTTTTTCCCCACAGGCAGATAATATCACTGCTTACAGATACACACCAGGCATTGCTGCATTTCGGAGCCTCGCTACTGAATATTGCTGCTCATCTCGTTTCGGAAGGGGCTGGAAAAACGTGATATAACGGCAGGGAAATAGGGCTGGGGGGCCTGGAGGGGAGCTGCCTGGGCAGCCGAGGGCTGCACCCACAGAGGTACCAGCTCAAGCTGATACGAAGACAGTTTGTACAACCAAAAACTACTCCCAGGGCTCCCATTGTTCCCGTTGTTTTCTCTTTCTCTAAAAATCCTTGTGACTCATGAGCTACAGCAAACAATTTTATGCTTGAGAGAGTGAAGGGCTAATAGTGCTAGCTGGAAACGAGGAGGGAGCCCTGCAAACGAGGCAGCCGGAGACTCCCGTGCTCCCGGTGTGGATGGAGGCAGGGATTTATGGCAGGGGAGGGGTATGCAGGACACGACTGCCAGGACTGCAGTCAGGGGAGAAAAAAAAAAGTGTGTTGAACCGAAACCTAAAGAAAACCTGTTATCTCGGTGTCAAAAAGCACTCCAGCGTCCCTCGTGCGGTGTCCCGCTGCTGCCCGTCCTTCAAAGCGATGCTCGGAGCGCCAAGCCGCCTGCGCTCGCTACGGAGAGGTCGTCCGTGCGAGATCCCGCATCGCTGCTGCGGATGCGAGGGCTTCGGGGGAGGATTGCAGATTTGTTGGGTTATAGGAGGGAACAGATTCACGTGTGAGATTTCAGATGCAGGCTGTGGCCAGTCCATTCCCGCTTCTCCTGTGCACCCTCTCCCTTCCACCATGCACTTGATTTTGAACGATGGGCTTCATTTCTCTTACATTTTGCACCGGTGCTGTGCGCTGTGGAGTGCTTTGGAAAGTTGTTTTTTTTTTTGCTAAAACTTTTCCAGGGATACAGATGTTTTTGTGTATAAACAAAATTGCATCCCATCCCATCCCAGGACAGGGAGGAGGGATGGAGCTTGTCCCGCTGCCCCAAGAGCAAGGTCTAAAAGCCCCAAGGTCAGCAGGGTGCAAACGCAGGGGAAAATGCGTAACACAATTCCTACTGACTCGGAAAGCCTCGTGAGCAGGGATCCGGCCTGCTGGAGCCCATCTGTGTTTGGCTGAGCCGCCTGGTCCCTTCGGAGCCGGTTTTCACCCGCGCTGGTTGGCAGCAGGCGCCTGGAGCCGGCGGCCCCGGCTGCATACCCATGTTGGGTGATGCCGAGGCCGTGCCGCCTCGTCGGGTGCGATCGGCCGTGCCGGATCCTGCGCGGCAGTCCCGGGGCTGGCTGCTCTTTTAAAGGCTAATTAAAACCAGCGCTAGATGAGTTTTTTCTTTTCATTTTGATTTAAAGCCCCAAACAGATACAGCTTTTTGGCTCTCGCCCAGGAGGTGGTTTCGTACAAGCGGAAAGTTGTTACCGCGGGATCTGAATTTGGTGTTTTCGGGTCGGTATTTGGGGCTAAGGGAATAATTGGCAGGCTCAGAGCTACAGTGCAGTCGCTTGAAAAGCTGAGTCCTTGACGGAGCACGTAAAGTGGGAGCTGAATGGCGGTGAGATTGCAGGGTCACTTTATTAGAGGGGCTCGAGAGTGAGTCAGAGAACCTGGAAATCGATACGAGGATTGCACAGAAAGGTGGCGGAGAGGCTCGGAGAGGGGCTGGTTGGCTGCGGGGGAGAGACGGAGGAGGAATGCTGCTGCAAAGCGGCACAGCCTGCGAGTCCTTTGCTAAGGGAGGGATGGGAGCGCGGCGTTCCTGATGCCTCGCGGCATGCCCATCGCCCTTCCCGTCGCAGCGAGGCACCGTGTGCCCTGGCATCTCCTCCCAGGGGTAGATGTTTCTCTCTGAGGTTCTCCAGGCGTTGGACAAATGGATGCTGGTCCACGGGAGAGTTCCTGGAGGTGCCTTGCAGCCGTCTCAGGGTGCAGGGAGCGACGGAACGGCTGCGTCTGGCGGGTGAAGCAGCAGATCTGCGAAGCGGAGCGGCCCGATGTACGAGGTGCTGGTGGCTCCGGGAGGAGCTGAATCCAACCCCTGCCTTGCAGGTCCCTGCCGTAACCACAGGAGCATCCTTCCCACGCCAGGCTGGAGTGGAGTGAAGCATTAGGCTGTGAAAATTGGAAGATGTGTTATATTTAATCAGCTCGGGGGTTTTTTACGTTTTTTTTTAGAGGAAATCCATACAGTTTTTGCTTCACAACAGCAGATTACAGAAATAACAAAAAATATTGATGTATCGTTGGGGAATGCGATGGCTTTGGTATCCCAGTGACTTTTCACGTTCCTGCACCGCCAGGACCAGCTGTCCTGGGGAGGCAGTCAGTCCAACACCGCAAACTGGTGGGCTGAAAGGATGGGGAAATAGTAGAGATCAGTAACGCAGGCTTGCCCAGCCAGTGAGATGTGAGTGCCGAGGGTAACTTAAAGGCTTACAGACCTTGGAAACGGAGCTGACCCAGAGCGGCTGGATCCGCAGGACCAGGCTGTGGCTGGCAGTGGTGCTGGGACAGGAGGGGTGAGCTCGAGCCTGTGACTGCCCAGTAGTTCTTCGGTCCAGGGAGCAAGAACTGCCTAGAAGTTGTTTCCTACACAAAAAGATCTGGATGGGACTGTGTCAGGCAGCTTCTCCACACAGCTGGTGGTAAGCTGGAGCAGCAGGAGCTCTGTGTTGGTGACCTGAGCTGCTGCAGGGGAGGTTGGTGGGATCACACTGGGAATTAACCTGCCGCCTCGTGTATGAGCGACATGGATGTGGGCAGGGGAAGCTGGCTGGGAAGGCGAGACGAGAGGCCGATGGGTTGCTTTGGGAATGGCAGTGGAGGTGATGGAAGCTGCTGCAGTGATTGCTGCTTTCAGACAGTACTTGATGGTTTGCCGCTCCTGCCTCGTTTGGTACGCTCGTGCCGAGGAATGGTATCTTCAGGAGTATTTTTATCCATTCTTACTCTTTATCCATCACTGTGATATCCACAGACACCTGCATTTTGCATGTTATAATCTGGTGCTCTGTAGGCACTGTGGGAAGGCGGTGGTGGGTGCAGCGGGACCCGTGGCAGGGTGCGGGGGTGGTCTTGCCGTGGGTGCCCAGGGCTGGCAATGGGGAGCGAGAGGTGCAGCCCCCGGCAGGAGCTGCCAGATTCACCTTCCTGCTGCAGCTCCCGGATCATTGGGCACCTCCCTTCTTTTTGCCTTTTCCTTCTGCCCTGCCGTGAAACACTCTTCTTGGCTCATGCGTGCGGCTGTGGGATCAGCGGGGACCGAGAGACAGAGTTTCTCCCTGTGCCTTTCTTCTGCCTGGGGTGCGAGGCTGCACGAGCACGCCGACCCCGACTCCTGGTCCCTCTCGCTTGGCAGTACGAAGGCAAAAATGTCTTGGGAGTTTGCAATTTCATGTTCTTTTTTCCCCATCTTTAAAGCTGACGATAGCGAAGGGTGAGGCTGGCCCCTGCGCATCGGTGCGATGCATCTCTGAGCATTGGTGCGATGCATCTCTGAGCATCGCTGAAACCTGCCTGAGGTTCCCGAGCAAGCAGAGGTAATAAAGTGAACGTCTCGGTTTGGCCTTCCCCGTTGCCGGCAGATCGATAGGCAATAAACTGGATCCCACTGCCGGGCTGGAAGGGGAGGACAGAGCCTGGCCAGGGCTGCGGCGGTGGCGGGGGGAGTGGGGAGCGGAGCAGCCTGGCCTCGGAGACAATTTGTCAGCTCCTGCGGCCGGGGAGAAACAGTAAACACTCCTATTGAGGGAAAATTGCTTGTTTTGTGGTACCCAACTTTCTCTTCACCGCCAGGTCCTCGGTTCATCAGTGCCCAATTTATCCTTTATTTGGTTTTCATAAATAATTCAGAAGAGTTTGAGTAGAATAATTGAGTCTTTTGCCAACCCTAATCCCAGACAATTCAAAACAAAAAGACATTTAGATTACAATTTGAGCGTATTAGCTGTTGGGAGATTTCCAGACAACTGATCTGCTTTCCTTTACAATTTCTGTGCCGTTCTATCATTTCTAAAGTGTTCTGCTTTGATAGTTAATAATTTGAGCATTTCCAGTTTTTCATGAAAAGACAGAGGCATCGCTGTGATAAAGTGCGGGCGTGCGTGCTGCCTTTGGATGGGCGAGCTTATCTGTTTTCCAAGAAGGACTAAATAAATGAAGTAGCGAGATTGCAAATCCAGCCTGCGATGTGTCTTATCATCTTCAGGGAAATAGATACAATCGTGCTTATTTGGCTTAAAATTAAAACTAAGCTTCTACGCCGATGTGAGCTGAAGAGCCAGAGGGGATGAATTTGGGGAAGACTTAATGCAGGAAAACACGAGCCTGGGATCCACACCATGCAGAGGGGAGAAATTACACCGAGGGCTGATGCCGTTGCTGCGTTTTCCAACGCGGAGGCTGCGAGGTACGCGCGGCGGTTTGCCGGAGGGTTTTGCATCTGCTGAGGACGTTGCGAAGCGTTGGCGAGGCTGGTCCCGCTGGTTCGGAGCAGCGGTGAGTGGTGTGGGATGCACGGCCAGCCGCCCGTGGGATGCCGCCCGGACGCCTGAACCGCCGAAGCCATGACCGCAGCAAAAAGCTGAGAGTACTAAAGAAATTACCTAAGTAATAATTATAAGCCAAGCAAAGCATGTTTAGTTTCTGACACGAGGATCGGATGGAGCCGTTTTATTTCTTGCCCATGGACGGCAGCCCCGGGGGGGACCAGGGCTCCCCAGTGGTGCTGCCAGCTCCTGCCTGGACCGGTTGCACGAGGCGGTGCAGGCTCCTCCATCTCCCTCTTCATCGGTAGGAGGAAGGTGATGGGCCAGGCGTTGACATAAATCCGCCGTGGCTGCCCACCGCCGGTGTTAACCTCGAAGCGACGGGGCCCGTCCCCTCTCAAGCTGTCGCCCGGTGCTGACTTTGCAAAAGAAAACGGGGATTCTTGTTTGGGGTAAGGCTCTGGAAAGGGTGTCGCTGCGGTGGGTGCCAGCCCCCCGGGGGGAGGCAGACTGCTCAGGGCAGGTTAACGACACGGCTGGACTTTTCTGGGGGCCAGTTGCCCTGGAAAGGGTAGTCCCACGTCCCCTTTTGCTGGTCGTGCCCTGCGGCAGGAGCGTGATCATGCTGTGCTGCCGGCACCGTGCCGGGTAGGTTCCTGGAGGAGTTGTTTAGATTTGCATGCCATGAAATGGTGATGCCCTGCTCCTGATTGCATGTTCAGCCACGGCGTTGAAATGGGTGTCCTCGGGAGGCAGCCGAGTTGGCGGAGAGGGAGGTGGAGGGCACTTACATGTCAGCAGGGTCCGGTTTGGGGAGTTCTGTAAAGCTGTTGGGTGCCCAGCACCTTTGGAAACCATTCCTACCTGGCTTTGCCCACGAATCCCAAGGCCGAGTGTCTCCAAACCAGCGTTTTCTATAACGGTTTTGCAAATGGAGCGGCGTAGAAGTGCTGCAACGCTCCTGCCCCGGTGCAGGTGGCCGGAGCAGGGAGGTGGCACCGGCCCCCGATGCCGCCCTCGACCGCGCGTGGTCCAGGCACGGGGGAGCATCTCGTCGGCCAAATCAGAGCGGTCCGGGGTGGGGAGGCTCGCTCGGGTTTGCGTCGTCCTCGTCGGAGGTGGGCACCAGCACTGGGTAACGGAGATGTTGTTTGCCCGAGTTGTGACCCTGGCAATGGGGGGGTGTCAAGGAGGGGGTGTGTTTGTACACCGTATTTTAGAAAACAAGGTAAAGTGGGGTTACTTCGCTTGTTTTGGTGTGCAGACACACGGCACTGGAAGGACTCGGACATCTCACGTATCCCTTCTCGTGTTTGATTAACTTTTTTCTTAATTTTTTCTTTTTAATTTCTCACACTGGCAACACAGTAAAAGGTTACTGTGGCATCCATAACCGTGCATTTGCAGCACATGGAGACTTAAAGGAAGCCGATCTTTCTCAAACTGAGCCTAATTCTGACTGTAATATGTAGGCTGTTAATTATGTTTATTGAAGGATGTGCTGAGACTGTGTCTGGCCAACTCAAATCAGGTTTATATAGATGCAGTCAAAAATGTCTCCAAGCAGATGCATCAGGAGGAAAGTACCAGTAAAATTCAGAGAGGTCCCAACATAGAAAAGGTTGTTTATGTATTGTATTTAACTCTAATTGGGTTAGCAGCTGAGACTCTGAGGATTAAACAAACTGACCTAAATACTGGTCTCAGTGGTCTTAGTTAATGTCTAGTTTCCTGCATCTCTGCTGATTTGGTTTCCCAAATACTCTCCAAAGCATGTTATCTGTGTATCGAAAGTGTAAAACCATATTGTATCATTTATTGTGGTTCTGACAAAGCAATACTCATTTGGAGAATAGATTCTGTGAACAGATAAATAGCATCTGAAGAAAACACCTGATCCATCCTGGCCCCCCAGAAGGTAACACAGAAGTAGCAGGGATGCAGTGGATAGAGTGAGATGGTGTCCAGGCATGATTGCTGGCACCGTTGGTTATCATTTCAGCTAATAGCAGATGGTAGAGAGGAGAAATCATCCATTTTCATTTACAATTTATTTTTATGCTGCAAGAGGCAGGATTGCTCGAGTCATTGCTGTCAGGCAGCCCTCTGGAAGGAATACCTTATTTACCGTGAAGGATTTTTTTGGAATGAGTTTTTCATTGTGGTGTATTGGGGGAAGACTCTGCAGGGCCAGAAGTGAGATGCAGAACAAACCCATTTACTGTCTGAGGGGCTGGAGGATTGTCATAGAGGAGGGGTCCAGTGTCGATCTCACAGGAGATGTATTGGGTCAGGAAAAATCTCTGTGTGTTTGGCTGTGGATGTCTAAGCAGGCACCTAGATCACCTTTTAGTTGGATATTTTCTAGCTCTAGCGTAACCCAGCCTAGCTTTATTTTGCCTTTTGCTCCTTGGTGTGCAATCACCACTGGAGCAATCGAGCCCTGATGGGTACCTTCAGTTTTTGGCTGTCCCCGCTCGGGGCAGTGAGGTGACATGATGGGGACACAGAGTTGCTCGGGGCAGTGAGGTGGCTCTGTGTTTCCCACAGCTTCATTCATGTCAAGAACAGTATTTCTCCTAGTAAGGCTGAACGTGGAGAAGCCCCCAGTTGCTGTACGCCCCTCGGTGTTTGGAGTAGATATTTGTGTGGCTGTGTTGAAAACATTGATCCCCTAAGAGAAAGCAGCCTGTTGTTTCTTTAGTTTAATACTACTTTTTTGGTGCGTGTCTCGGCCAAGCTTGCACCCTGCGGCTGGATTTCACGTCTGCCTGGGCTGGGGCACCTCGCAGGGCTTGCAGCCGCAGGGGCTCAGACTCTCGGCGCTGCCTGGCCAAGCAGGGGAGCCCGTCCCTGCCTGCGTGACTTCTTCTCCTGCCCAAATCTCACCCTGGAGGTGACATAAAATGCCACCCTGAAGCCATACCGTTGGGGACGCAGGCACTCGCCGTGCTGTCCCTTGGGGACCGATTCCCCAGGGCACCCTCCCCGACCACGCGTGCACCCAGCCTCTGCCAGTCCCCTTCACCCTGCCTCTTGGATTTTGTTTTTTTGTTACCGGTGCAGGTTTTCCGGACGGATCTGATAACGGCCATGAAGATTCCCGACTCCTTCCAGCTGAGCCCCGACGAGTACTACGTCCTGGCCGATCCCTGGAGGCAGGAGTGGGAGAAGGGCGTCCAGGTGCCGGCGAGCGCCGAGGCCATCCCGGAGCCCGTGGTCAGGTAAGCGAGCGGGGTCCCCTCCGTGGGGTCCCCTCTGCAGGATCCCCTATGGCCGGACCCCTCCGTGGGGTCCCCTCTGCCTCGGTGGGGTGCACACCATCTCGGAGAGCGTGTAAAGGGGATGCGCGGGGACATCCCACCGCACCCTGCCGTGGGCAGCTGATTTCTGAAAGTCCCTCTTGGGTGCGCCCGGCTTTTCTCGGGCAGCGGCGAGGAGCCGTGCCAGGCAGGCCAGCTCCTTGTTTGCTCTTGGTCGGGGAATTTTAAAAAGGTCTGATAAAATCAAAGGGAGGGTAAAAAAATACCAACAGAAAACCACCCAGAACGTCAGCCTCTGCCTGGCTGGTTGATGCATCTCCGTCTAGAAGCACGTGGCTGTGCCGTTGGTATTTCATGGCAGGGGTGCAGGAGTTGGCCCTTAAATTAAAAACTTCCCTCTTTACCATGTAAGCTGTTGGTGCGTATTGGAAACGTGATGGGCATGCTGAGATTTGGGGCTTGGGAAAAGGAGCCCAGCGAATAGACAGGCATCTCCTGGATCTTGTAGAGACGATGTCTATCGGCCTAGATCGGTGTCTCATTAGCTATTTTAGAATAGGGAACTGAGTTTTAAAATAGACACTTAAACAGCTGCTCGGGCAGAAAAGAAACGGGGGAGCTGCTACCCGTTCGCCATGTGCAGGGGATTATCCCAGGGCGATGGCCGAAGCCGTGGGGGGAAAGGCTGGTGCTGCCGGTGGGTGGAAGCGGGCAGGTTGGAAAGGGACCCCAAAACTCGCAGGGTTGGACCCCAAAACTGGCAGAGTGGGGCCCGAAAACTCGCAGGGTTTGCAGGAGCTTTGCAGCTCTCGTGCTCCCTTCGTGGCGTGCGACCCTGGGCGCGCATCCTGCAAAAACACTCGCAAAAGCATCGTGCCGGCGTGGTGCTGGGGCTGCGCGTGGGAGCGGGGCGGCTGCGGGAGGACGCGTTTTGCCGAGGGATTTGGGCAAGGCACGGAGGCCGGCGGAGGCTCCGCTTGTCCCACAGCAACAGCAGCTGCTGCTGCAGCTGCCGACCCCGCTTCTGAAGTAAACTTTTGTGTACGTTCCCCTTCCTCCCCCGGGGAAAACAGAGAAAGAAATGAAACTTTAATGAGTCTGAACACATCAAAAGGGAAGTTGTAAAGGGGGCTGTTGAGTTGATTTAATCCTTGGGAAAAAAAAAAAAAACAAAACCAAAAAAAAGAGAGGGGGGAAAAAACCCCCTATGTGTGGAATATCTTTTTTTAGTTGTCTTTGATAGCTAACCGCAGTCTGGACTCACAAGCGCTCTGCTCCCCAGCTGAGGGCTCATGCCGGTGCTATTTCCAGCTGAAAAGTGATAGCTCGGCGCTGCCTGGGCTGGCGGTGCCCATGTAAAGCCAGCCTGAACAGTGGGCTGCCTGCGGGCGCTGCTTCCCGGCGTTCCGTCGGGTGAGGTTTTGCATCCCAGACCTCTGAGCCCGGGGGGCTGCCGGGGCATGGGGCAGGCTGCAGACATGCCCCTCTGCTTTTCCCTGAGCCCTTCTTTGTGGGGGTCCCGGGGCAGCTCTGCCAATGCCTGGTGCAGGTCATCCCTCCCAGGTCCCCATCCCACTCTGTCCCGCTCTGGTACCAGCCCTTTCCCAATATCTTTCACGTTTTTGGGGGCCGCTATCTTGTTTCCTCTCAGTCCTCTCTCCTCTAGACTAAGCAGATCCATTTATTTTAAGCTTCCATCAAAGGTCGTGTTTTCTGGAGTTGTGAACATTTTTGTCACCGTCTTCCAGGCTTCCCCTGGTTTTGCCCGTGTCACCACAGGGACATGCCCACGGGCTTCGGAGGGGACATTAGAGACCCCACCACAGCCTGGCACTGCCCACTCACCTTGAGCTTCGGTTTCAGTTCCCCATCAGATCCTCCTCTGAAGAATTTCCTAATTCTTGGGGTTATTTTGCTCATTCGATTATTCTCGAGCTCGGTGCTATTCCATAATCCTTGACGAATTGCCTCTTGCAATAGTTCCAGCTCTTTCTTCAATGCCTCAACACCGTTTTGAGTTCAAGCCTTGCTCTCCAAAGAGTTTGTGACTTCCCCTTCGTCGGAGTTAAACTCGGCAGACCGAGCTAGCGTACCGCGTGTCCGTGCGAGGAAGCCTGGCCCCGCAGAGGTCTCGGCACAGCCCACGGACACGGGCAAGCATCTCCTGACAGGTATCGTTGAAGCCTCGCTAAGTCAAGACGGGTCCCATTTGCTCCTCTCCTATCCACCCACCACCGAGGTCCCAGCCCACGTCGGGTGGTTCTTACCCTGTGTTATTTTCTACGTGCGTTCATATAGATGGCTTGTTTGTTTCAGTGGTTTTCCTGAGTTTTATTTTTGAAGGCAGATAATGTGTGTCGTCTTCTGGTCATCTGAAATCTGAGCCGTTCTCTGTGACCTCTCAAAGATCCTCGTTAGTGGCTCCATCACTCTCAGCTAATCCCAGGTGGATTTCTGCAGCCCCTCTGGGTTGCAACATGCCCCTCTCATCCCAGGCTGCTCCTCCCGGGCTGCTGCGGGATCGTGCTGCTTACCCACAGCCTTATCTTCCTCGGAGGTCTTTCCTCTCTTGTTGCTCCATCTGTCTGTCCTGCACCGTGTCTCATCTGCCTGAACCATCTCTCTTTGGTGGCAGGACAGCAGGCATGGCCTGAAGGGCTTTGTCCTCGGACTGAAGCCTGTTGAGGACATTTTGCCTTCGCTAGTGCGATGTGAGTGGAATGAAGAGCTCATTTTATGGCAGCGTTAATGGTTACACCTGGTTCGTGGCCATGATGCACATCCCAGGGGAACAAGGGGTGACACTGCCAGATTTTTTTTAATCAGCTCCACATGCACACCAGAAGGCAAAGCTGAGACGGGTGTGCTCCTCCCGAGCAGTTCTCCCTCCGATAGCGTCCCTGCCCTCAATGTTTTCCCACGTGGGTCACCAATGTGAGAGTCAAGAGATGGAGAGAGCAGCGTTCGGACTGCCAAGGACAGATGAAGACTGCAGTCCCTTTCGTATCACCAGTGTTAGACAACTCCCTCTTGCAGCTTGCCCTCCTTTGGAGAAATGTCAAGTAGTTTTTTACAGGAGATGACTATATTTCATCTGCCTAAAGAGAGCAGCCTTAAAAGGCCTTACAGCTCCATTTACCTCCCTAGTTTAATTGCTTTAATTTGCCCGTGTCTCCATCCCGGCAGCAGCGAGCGGGTACCTCGCTGGTCCCACCTGAGCTGCTGATTTTGCTATCACCCTGCGGCTGCTGCCCCACGGGCTCTGCACCACTTTCCCCCTTTGCTTCCAAACTTCCTTTTTTCCCTACTCAAAACAAAAAATTTCACCTAAACCCAGCAGATCCTCCCTGTGTCCGATATGGGCCATCCAAATTCCTTTCTCTGCTGAAAAAAATTCCCAGCACTGATTTTTTTGTAGACTGGGGAAATTTGGAGCCCAGCAACTGCCGCTCTTTCTCACTGTCAGGGCAGCGTTTTGCTTCCCCCCCCCATCTCGAAGGTGTAATGCAAAGGTGTGACGGAGTATCCTGCCCTTAGTTTTGCGGCAGCAGGGAATGGATGCCCGTGGTAATCCAGTCCTAACGTTGTCACTCCTGACAGCCATTTCCATGTGAAATTCCCAGAGGGAGGCGGGGGGGGGAGAAGCCACTAGAGCCCCGGGAGCTGGAGAGCAGGCAAGCACTGCCAGCAAAATAATACTCAGCCCATCATCCTGCGACCCCAGGGGTCTGGTTCCTGGGCTGAACGATGGGCAGCGAGCAGATTTTGTCGCGGAGGGTGCGAGAGTCGCTTCCCACTCCAGAGACGGATCTCACCCTCGGAAAGGTGCCTTGTACGCAGCCGCTGCTGCTCTTTTCATCTCTCGCCTGGGCGCTTGGAAACCAGCTCTTCCTACCCGCACCCTGCCTCTAGGTTTTGTACCTCCAAAGCTGAAAATTAGATTTTTTGAAACATTTTATTTTTCTGGAGCTCTAAAATGTCAAAAGCTGGGGGTGAGACAGAAGGAAAGAGCTGTATTTTAAGGAATGCTTTCCCCAGAAAGCAACTGTCTCAAAATGCCTCTGCTAAGAGCCACCTTAAACTCGAGGGACCTTTCTAGGTTAGCACAAATCGCAGTGCAGTTACAAGGAAGGCGGTGGGGGAAGAGGTGCAGCATCTCTTGCCTCGGTGTCCTGGGAGGCACGGATGCTGCCGACGGCCACCCACGTGCCAGGGTTATCAGGCAGTGCAGGAGTTCAGCTCTTTCCTCTCCACAATCATTTCTGGCTCGTCGCTACTGAAAAGGGTTTTATTTTGTACGGTAACACGCCTGAGAATTGCCCAAAGCTTGAAGGGCTCCAGCGTGGCGAGAAAAGCCGCTTGCAGTCGGATGAGAGCAGGGGAATGAGGATTCGAGGCGAGTTTCCCTTCCGACAGGCAGGGAGCGGCAGGCTGGCATCCTCTGCCCGCGCGTCTCCAGGTCACCCGCCTTGGGATGTGGGTGGTGATGATGCTACATCCCAGTGATGACAGTACATCCCACCTCCGTTAGAGCCCGTAGCCGAGGGATCTCCACTGGCTTTCCAGAACCAGAGATGAGCCTTACAGCCCCTCTGTGAGCTCTACAGTTATTTTACAATTGGGTAAACTGAGGCACGGAGATTTCCACCATGAGTCAGTGGTAGAGCTGGGTACAAGGTCCCAGTCTGGTGTGGGAGCGCAGCTGGGTGCTGGATGCAATGTTGGAGCATCTCAGCACGGCTTGAGTTTAAGGATTATGCAAGGTAAAGTAGCAGGAAGAGTTACTGAAACGGTCTCGGAGCATCAGGGCTGCAGGTACCACTCCTGTTGTAAATGGGAAAGAGAAGCTTTAGCTGAGCTTTGTCTTCCCAGAATCACGCCGTGATACACCCAAGAGGAAAGTGGGCCTTGCTGGTTTGCCACGGGTGCTTGTAAGAGGGTGCGAAGCCCTTTTTGCAGAGCGGGGACCCGACCCGGGCTCATCCCTACCCACTGGCAGCGATGCCGGTGCCACGCACAGCGATGCGTTGAGGTTGCTCGGCAGAGCATCCCTCCGTAAATCAGCGGCACCTACGTGGTATTTTATGCACCTGTACGGGTTTTAATTCCTTGTTTATTTAATGATTTAACATTTTTGGCATGTGGCTCCTTCCCCAGGCTGACAGGGATGCAGGCAGGATCTAGAGGTGGCTCTTGGATCTCGCATTAAGCCACATTAATATGTGCTGTAGATTCTGTTTCCTGTGAATTTGCACGCAGCGGGAGGACGAGCAGGAAGGCTGCTTCTTGCTGGCAGGCTTCCCAGATATTCTTGGTGTTGCAGATCTCTACTTGCATCGTTGCTGTGGCCCTGTTTTATCAGAAAACAGCAAGTGCTGTGGCAACAGGAAGGCACAACCTCTGCGAGTACCGACTCGGCGATGCCGTCTGCGACATCGGCACGGTGTTTGTGTCACTCTCCTGTCCTCCTCCCTCGGGTCCCCTCTGGTCCTTCTCCTCCGATGGCCACACACGCAGGTAAAGCAGCTCCTTGCTGCGCTGCTGGGCATGCGTCGAGCTGGTGCGGGGCTGGCTGTGCCCGGATTGCGATGTGGAGCTGCCCGGCATTCATCTCCTTCGAGCTGTGTTGCTCTTTAGTGGACTCCAGTCCCATAGGGAGTTGCCCCAACATCTCCGGGAGGTCCAGCAGTTCTTTGAGAGGGTGCGGAGTTGTTGGCAGCGGTGTTCCATGTTGTGGTTTTGCGATACCAGCATCATTGCAAAAGAGAGCAAGAGGAGGCACCCAGAGCAGGTCAGCTCGCAGGGAGCGGTGTTGGAAGTGAGCGTACTGGGGCGGGGAGAAGAATTAACTGGTGCACCAGTAATGGGTGTAGGAGTAGGGCACGTCCCTGCTCTTCTTCCCTTCTTCTCCTGGTGAGTGGAGACCAGCTCATCCCAGCAGGGCTGGATGCCACATCCAGAACAGCCAGCACAGGGAGGGAGCGGCTCCAGCGAAGGGAGAAAATAACGCCGGGAGCAATCTTGGCCGCGGTGTGGAGCGTGGTAGCGCCGAGGAGCTGCGACCAGGCTGGCCCGGCAGCGGGACGGCACGATGCAAACGTCCCGGCAATGCCTGGATTTCACCTCTCCCTCTTCCTCCGCGGGCAGCAGGAGCCCTGGATGGCGGCCAGGCTGTATCCTTGCGGCAGCACGGCTCCCAGCCCGGGGAGGGCTTTCCGAGGCTTCGTTCTCAGCATGTACTGTTATGAACCAGCACACTTTGTTCTCGAGTGTTGAGATTGGACTTCCTTTCCTCGGTCGGCGACGGAGGCTGGCTGTTGACTCATCAGCAGCTTCCCTTGGGCTTTGCTGCAGAAGGGGCAGGCAGGATTCTGCAGCAGTTTGTGTATCTTTTGGAGCAGAGCTTTTATTTTTTTTAACATGATCCTTTTTTTTGTGTTCCTTTCCTTTTTTTTTTTTTTTCTTTTTCTTCCCTCCAGCTCATCATGAAAAACGTGTGAGTTTGGGGCTTGCAGATGGCACGCTGGTGATTTTACAAAGGGCTATTTCTTGGGTCAGTTATCACCATTCTGTGGCTGCCTGCCCTGAAATACGCCTGGATTCTGGTATGCTTCAGAAATACGTGTACGCTTCCCTTTCAAGATCTGAGACTCTGATCAAAAGAAATAAAAATCCCAACTGCCCTAGGCCTAAATGTTTAGATCACAAGCTCTGGGACACGGGAGCACAGGGAGAGGGAAGCTTGCTGCCTGCATGCTCCACACGCTCCCGGGGACCCCCGCCGTGACGCCTGCCCGCGGCGAGGACGGGCTGGCCAGTGGCACTGATCCAGGGCAGCAAAAAAAACCCCCCGTGATGTAACATCAGTGAGTTCCCTCTGCAGCCGTGCCACTGGGAAAGGGAGGTTTCCAGTCGGATCCGCTCAGGCAGCCTTTGTCCCCGCAAGCAGCGGGGAGGGACAGGTTGTTTGCAGGGTGGTCTGTCCTGCCGGTCTTTCAGAGACCTGATTTAGGACGGGGTGAATCGCGTCCGTGGCAGCAGCGGTTCTCTGGTTCAGAGGACCTGGGCAGTGCAAAAGGCGGTATCGGCGCTGCAGAGGGTTGTTAGTTTGTGCCCATTGCCTGCAAAGGACTAAGTGTGATTTACTTTGTCTGTTACTTGTAATCATTTCTGTTTTACAGTCTGCTTGACAAGTTCTTGTGTGGGCTTTCAGCAAGCCCTCACCTTTATTAGCTTGCTACGGGAAACGTGTTAATCCAGCCTGTTCTTACCTAGTACCGAGCCACTTGGACTTCTATTTTGAATGTTTGCTAATCCTCCCAGTGGATGCCTGTGGTTTATACTGGATCAAGCTCACAGAAAGTCAAGTGTATTTCAGCAGTAAATGTATAGAATGAGCAGGCTTGATTTCTTGCGGCTGTGTAACAAGGTTTATGGCTCTCAGGACAGACTCTGGTTTGGTACAGCCTCAGGAGCCTCCACATCTCACTCCATCACCTCCGCTCTCCATCCAGAACCATGAATTTAGTGTATAGTCGGGCAAACCCTAGCAGATCTGATTGCTGCTGCTTGCAACTGCAGCAGTAATTAAATCACCTCTTAGTGATTTAGTGCACCTTGCGTCCCAATTGAACAATACAAGAAACTATTACTCTTAAGTGCTCTTCAGAGTGATGGGAGGAACAGGACAGCCCGGCAGCAGGAATAGCTGCATCGTTCTTGGTGCTGCTGTGGCTATAATCCCGTTGAATTTAGGAGAAGCCTGCATTGCTAGAAAGTGAGCTTTACCGTGTTCGCAGGACCGTGGTGAGGTGGAGGAGAGCTGGTAGGTGGTTTTTTTGGGTGCACTTGAAGAGGATCTGGAAAATGCACCAAGTGTGGCTGCATAGCAGTATGTGGATGGTGCAAGAGGCAGACGGATCCCTCCTGGTTTTGTGGGATGGGCTGTGCGCTGCTGCAAGTGACTCAGCGTCAAAACTGTTCTCATGTGTTTCAGGGTTCAGCGTTAGTGCAGTGATTCAAAACACATTAAAAAAGGCTGGATGCTGCCTTTTCAAATTCCTCAAAGCTTTGCTTTCATTGGGTTGGTTTTCTGTAAGGAGACCCGTGTGCTGGCGCTGCGCTCATCACAGGAATAGTCATCTTTGTGCCCCCGTCTGTATTTGGAGCTTTCCGATGCTCAGCTCCGTTAGCAGCAGGGTTGGGGGGATTTGGCCAGTTCCCGATCTGCGACTCGTGCCCGCAGCCCCTGCTCAGAGCATGGCAGGTGCAGGGCTGCAGCCGTCGCTCGCAGCCTCTGCCTCTGGTCCCCGATAGTAGATGGACACGAATACGAGTGGAGCTGTTTCTGTTACTGAAATAACAGTGGAAACGTTATCTGGCTGAGATAATTAATTCCAGATGCTTTAACGTTAGTAGCTTGGCTTAAGTTACATGAAGAAGCAACATTTTTCGTCTTTTTATATCCAGAAAACATACACTCAAGTGTCCCTGCCTTCCCTAGTAGCAACTCCAAGATATATATATTGCTTAAATGGAAACGAGCAGAATACTAGCAGCCTGCTGGCTGGGTTTGGAGAAGGTTGGCGTGCAACACAGGTCCCCGAAGGGCCGCCAGGTAGGTCAGTGGTGCTCTGGGAGAAGGAGAGCAGCACCCATGGGTGCTGGCGCTGGTGTTGGCTCTGCCTGGGTCGCCCCTGGGGAGCAGATGCTGCCTGAGCATCCCCTGCTGCCCTGGGGTCGGGGGCTGCCACGTTTTGCTGGGTTTCAGAGCCAGAGGAGCAGCACAGGCTGTGCCTCCTCCCAGCAGAGGGTCAGAGCCCCCTCCTGCTGCCTTCCATGCCGCCGTTAAGGCTGAACGAGAGAGAAAAGGGGGAAAGGAATACGAAGAAGGATCCTTGCACAGCACCGAAAATGATGTGTGTATTTTGCTCTCAGCCCAGACACTGCTTTTGTCTAGTCAACCAGAAAAACATCTGCGTTTTGTTGTTCCAACCAGCCCACCAGCAAACCGCTGCCTGGCCATCGCTGTCTGTCCGTGCAGCCGTGGTTTTCTTCTGCGCAGAAGTTGTGCAGATGAACCCCGCTGTGAAATGGTGCCCGTCCTCTCCTCCACCTCGGGAAGGTGGACGCTGCTCTGCAATTTCCCAACGCTGCACCTGAACGCTTCTTTACCAGGTCCCTTCTCCGGTCTACATTGAAATGATTTTCTGGGCACTGAATCAGAGTTGAGACTTAAATAATTCATTTGTTGAGCTAAATCTCGGTGAGAGTTAGGCTGGAATATAAACGTGAGAAAGACAGGGACATCAACACTCTGGTCTTTATCTAGTCTTCTGAGTATCAGCCTTTTTATATGGTGATAAACAGCTCAGAAACGAAATTGGAAAAGCTGTCTGGATTTAACAAGATGGCTGTTTAGTGCCTCCTGTTCACTTGTTTTCCTCTTTTTATCACATCAAAGAAGAGTGAATCACTTTCTCCTTAGAGGATTACATTATTCCAGAGGCCTGGAAGGACCCACTCTGGTTACAGGCTGTTACTGGAGGAGATTTTAGATTGTGAGGGGAAAACAGAGCCTTTTTCTTACTGCACCTGTTAATTGCGATTTGGACCTTCAGCTGCATTTCTGTAAAACTTCCAGAACCTGCCTGTATAAATCCTCAACTGCCAGCACCACGTGAGGGGCCACCCTACCCCGTCCTTAACATTTTGCGCAGAAATAGGATTGTCACAGGGGGATTTCCAAAGGCAAACAGCGAGACCCTGGATGGTCCTGGAGGCAAAAGGAGTTTCCCAGCCGAGACGTGTGCATGGTGCCGGGGCTGCGGAGCTGCGCAGCACCAGTCGCTGTACGCTCCTGATCGCTGGGGATGTTTTAAAAGCTGATAATGACCATTTTTAATATTCACTGGATAGCGCCGAGTGTCCCGGGTTCCGCTGGGAAAAACAACAGCTAAAGGGATGGTGGGTGTAGCTGAGCCGCACTGTCCTGGGCTGGTCCCTGCCTGGCAGAGGACACCGGGATCCCTGATGCATCCCGGGGTCCCCGACGCATCCCGGGGTCCCTGACGCATCCCAGGGTCCCTGACGCATCCCGGGGTCCCTGACACATCTCCAGTGCAGGAGGGATGGGGTGTGCAGCCTGCGCAGCCACCCAGGCATTACGTCACCCGGAGCCACACTCACTGGCTGCTGGTACCCGGAGGGCAGGACACTGCTGCAAGCAGCGTTAACCCCTTCCTGAGCATCCCGAGTGCCACTTGGGTAACACAAAGGGACCTTCACGGGGCTGAGCATTGGCCACCCATGTCTGCACAGTCAGGGGGTGCCTTTTGGGCACGGCTGCTCCTGTTACAGGAGCTCGGTGCATCCTCCCGGGGCCAAATCCTGCTGCTTTGTTCTCCTAAAACAGCAGCAAGAAGCCAAACGAGAGCTTCAGAGCTGAACCAAGTGTTTACTGCCTGCGTAGGTTTTCGGGACAAGCAGGTTACGGAAGGTTGAGGTTATAGCAGAGGGTAGTGCCAGCCCAGCCATCCATCGCGCCCATCAGCAGTGCTGGTGATGAACCACAGGGTTGCAGCGGGCTGCTTGCTCGAGCACGGATGTACACGGGAAGGGTTGATGTTATGTTACCTCCATCAATTTTTTTTTGTAGAAATGTGCTTGTTACAGCCCCTGACATGAGCATAGCCTACAAACGGCCACCAGACCAGACAGCCACCGCAGGTTCCCCTTCCCGGACCCACCTTTGACCCCCAGGCTGAGCCCTGTGCCCGCAGCCACTCTGTTATGTACGTATAAATTTTTGTGGATTTGCAGAAGCCGTTGCCAAATCTTGAGGGGCTTTGGCTCCAACAGTCAATAAGGAAATACTGCAAATTCTTACTCTTCTGCACAAAGCGGTCCCAGCAGTGCCAGCTTAAAACAGGGCTTTAATTCTGTTGAGGTTCTTGTTTATTTTAAAATAAAAGGGTTTGGTGACAGTGGCCCGTTGAGACACGCTGTGTCACTGCTCTCCTCCCTGGGACCGGCCACCTCCAGCTCTTTCTCTGCTCCATCACACAGGAGGACGCGCTGGCAGAGGCCGGGTACCAGTGGTCCCTCCCGCGGGGTCCGGGGTCTCTGGTTTCAGGTCTCCTGCCAGTGGCTTGTGCCAGGGGTGACAGCAGGGTGCCCGCAGGGCTCTGAGCTCTCGAGCACCCTGCGCTGGTGACCGGGGTGCTCCCGACGTTACCTGGAGCATCTTCGGTCGAGGAGGGGAGTGGTGAAGTGCACAGGCACCCGTTAGCACCAAGACCTGGATCCTAAAGATGGTTTTAGGCTCATCCAGCTGGTCCAGCCAGCTTGCATGCAGGGCTAAACATCAGGCCAGTTAATTTAAAACGTAACCCATTTAATATCTTCTTGGCGTTCCCTTTCTTCTTTGAACCCAGCTTTGGGAGTATAGTTTTTGGCTCATGGTTTTACAGACTTTATTAGAAGCCATAAAAGTGAAATAAGAAGGCGTAACGTGGTTGGTAAATCTGGGCCTGGGTACGTTGAGGGTCACAAAATTGTGTTTGTGGGTTGCAGCTCATTACTGTGACCATCCACCACCATCTGTAACCCCGTCCTTCGCCCTTATGCCACCAGGCTCTTTTTCTAACATCTTAAATTCCGCTCTGCTATCGAAGAGCAATAGCGCCTATAAAATCTATTAGTTTAAGTTCATAAGAAGATTGGGCATCTGGTCCGAATGGCCTGCTAGGTACTATTTTAATAAACAGAAAATGAAAATCATCCCTTTAAATTGCTTTCTTACAGTCATCATGTGCTGCAGGAGAATTCCCCTGTGAGCGGAGCTGGTGGTAAGAACGGTATCGGCATCCGCTGAAGGTTGCTTGGCAGAGTTATCTTTCCACTGACTTTCCTAAGCTGATTTATTTATGGACACTGGACAAGACTAACTTAGACTGGAACGTGGGTAAAGAAAAGATGACTGACTAAAGCCTTCATTGTAATAAGTATTTTCAGAAGAGAAACACTACGCAGGATTAATTATTTCTATCTAGTATATTAAAAGGGAGCATATAGAAAAAAATGCCTTCTCCCTTCAGCCAAGTGAAGCATTCCATTTACAGAGATGATTAACCATGGGAATTTGCTGAGTGTATTTTATTACTGCGTAATCTTCTTCAGGGATAGATGTGATCCTCGAGAGTGTTGGGGTCCACTTACTCCTTTTCCTCAAGTGCCCTTGAGAACCACTTTCAGACTAATGGCCTCAGGTTTGTTGTGCTTTTCAGGCTGATCCCAATTTTCAGCCCTTGGTTTAAATGAGCCCTTGATTGATACAGATACTTTTTTTAAATGCCGTGTCTCCGGCTGGCTGGGTAAATAAAGGAGTAAATGCTTCTTCAGCATAATGGAGCTTCTGCGAACGGTTCGGCGCTCGGCGGAGGCTTTGCCTCCGTGATGCTTATCTCATGGTCGTGGGTCTGCTGCAGTTGGGTGCTCAGTGACGGTGCTCAGATGCAGGTAAAGCCGTTGTGCCACCGTGGAGCTGGGCAGGTCCGTCCTTCCCAGCACCGCGTCCTCCGCCGTAGGGGCTGGGGGACAAGCAGGGCTTTGGGGGTCACTTTGGGGTGGGGGGGGAGGTTGGGATGGTGTTGAAGACCACTCGCAGGGCAGAGAGCCAGGGCACCTCGCTGCTCTCCGAGCTGTTCGGTGGCACCCCCGAGAAGCTGTTGCCCCAGACCGCGGTTTTTTTCCCCAAGAACAGTGTCATTTGGGGAGCGTGGTGCTTGCTGTGCTCTTCAGCAGCGCGCTGTTTCTTTTTTATTTTCAGTAGATGTGGGCTTTTTACTCGCGTAAAACTTCAGGGTCCAGCGAAGAGGTTTCTGCTTGAATTTTTTTAAGGTATTTTTGAGATGAAGAAAATCCTTGTGTTGCTGTAATAGGATAATGAGTCTCTGTAATGCACCTATGTTGTACTAATGAACTTTCAGGCAGTGCCGTTTGTTTTTGTAGTGTTTTCATTTCCTGCTTTGGCATTATTTATCCTCTGCCACCTGCCCAGTTTGGTGCATTTGAGACATTCCCCGTTGGGGTGCGGGTCACCCCAGCCTCGTGACGCTTTCCATCCCCAACCCGGGGTCATGCGCGATATTTTCTGTTCTCTCAACACCCCCTGCACATCACAGAGCCTCAGAAGCTCAGGATCTTGCCTTCTCCATGTGCTTCATAACACACTGCTTGCTACCTAAGACTCTTTTGCTCTAATTTAGGTTGAGAGAGGTGGTTTGGGGCTTTTTGGAGCATGTTCTTGCTTTTCTTGCAGACCCAGTTTGGTTGGGTTGGTTGGTCATGCCCTACACAGGGTCCCTGGCTGCAGGGATGCTCCTGTGTCACCATCACCATTTATTTGGAACATGCCAGGGCTGATACAGCCTGGGGATAAGCATGTCTCGCCCTCTTTGAACCGAACCGAGTCTAGGGATGAATAACTAAAGCACCAAAACTCTGGGGGAACAGGAAAAGCCCTTGAAGACGCATGAAATTCCTCTTGTGCTGTGGAGATCTGCTCGTGCAGGAGTTGGCCCCGATGGAGACGGCAGGGCAGTGCAAACAGGTTGGGCCGATGAGATCTCAGCCTCACAAATGCCCCAGTAATTAATTTCCTAGCGCTGCTTTTGCAGTTTACCTGACTACTTCTATTTTTTTAAAAAGCAGGAAATTTTCTAAACAAGCCAACATAAGCCCTTCGATACGGATAAAGGGAAATGGGAAAACTGGTAATTGAGGTAATTAAGAGCTTGACTCTTGCCTTCTCTCAGAGAAAAGAAAAATCGATGGAGTGCCTGGGCGGCCGCATTGCTGCTGTCAGCAGGAGGGGATGCGGACGCTCTCCCACGCCAAGGCAGATGCTAGGGCACAGCACGGCTGTGCCGCTGGCTCTCGCCAAGGGTGAGGAACAGGTATTTGCACCAATCGTCAGAAAACCATCTCTTCCAGCATGTACCTGCTTATTGCCAGGCTCCTCCGGGCACCTGCTGCCCGCCACGGCCCCGGCAGCGATGGTTGGCATCCCTTATCACCCACGTCCCGCACCACGGGTGATGTCTTGCCATCCTGAAGCAGGTAAGAAGTCCTGCATCTTCCCCACCACGCCCGAGGCTGGAATAGGAGAGGAAAACTGAAAAACAAGACTAGAAATAAAAAGGAAGGGTTGGTTCCAATGGGATCACCGATGCCCGAACCTGGGATGTGAAGAATTTTAGTACATAATGCAAAATTCACCACAAATTTGTGTGAGTTGATGGCATGTGTGCAGACATCCTCATCACCCAGCCTGTTTGTTTTTTTTTTTCCACTGAGCAGCTATTCGGAAACGTGGATGTTTCCAGAGGGATTAAACCCTGTTCCTGCAAAACCGTGATGATGTCCCTGCCAGGCCCAGCTCTCGGAGCCCAACGGGAGATGGACAGGAGATACTGGCGAGGGCAGCCTCCGTGTTTTTTTCCTTTTTTCTAGCTGCGTCTCCACTGCAGTGTGTCTGGGCAGCACAAAGCTTACAGCTTTTTGGGCTCCAGTTTTCTTGATGTTATTGTAGATGAGGAGGGGTGCACAGTATGGTCTGTTTTCTATATTGCTGTAAATCAGGGTATGGGTTTTTCCAAAGGATTGCTCTTCTGTATTAAATTGTAGGATCTCTTCCTTCCACTGTTTCTCCTAGCCCAAGGCAACTGTCTCTGCAGTCATTGATCTTTATATCTGAACACCGAGAAGCTCTTTGCAGGTGTGTTAGCATGTGTCAGGGAGGAATGGGTTGCTTTTTAGGAACGTGATTTTACCCGCTAAAGCAAATCCAGGAATCAACGGGGAGGCTGCGCACCTCCAGGCATCGTGTCCTGCTTGGTCTTCCCAGAGGCTCGGGGTGTCCCGTGTGAGCCCCAGCATCTGGCAGCCTCCTGCACCCCTCGGGGTGGGAGGGATGCTCACAGGAGCAGGCACAGCCTCTCGTACGGTTTGCTGAATCGTTTGCGAGCCGTAAAAACGTCGTGTTTAACTAAGTACTGTGGAAGAGTCGAGGGTTTGATCTGGACCAGGCATCCAGCGGGTCTTTGTAGGGTTATACAAGCTGTTCGCTGTATGAAAAAAATAATTTTGCAGTTATTTCCGAGGCACCATGGGGCAGCACATAGCAGCACCGCTCGAGACAGAGCTCAAAGCCGCCCGGCAGGGCAAAGTGTCCCGATGAAAGGCACTGCTGTCCCTACGGAGGTGCAGACTTGGCTCTGGAGTCTCATCTCCCACCGGTGCAAATCAGCCTTAGCTACGCTAAACTCATAACATTCATGTCAGTAGCAAACTTGCGTCAGAGGAGCCAGATCCAAACCTGCAGTTTTTGTTTTCCGATTAGGTATCCTACGTGAGGTTTCAGCCTCACTGGGTCTGGCCATCTCTGGGTGTGCGGAATCTGCGGGTAAGGTCTCGATGGCAGCGTTTGTTTTCCTGGGACTGGGGGGCACAGCGTCCCCCCGGTGTGGGCATCGCCTCGGGAGGCTCTGGCTGATGCACGTCCCTCCTCCATGGCTGTGTTGGTCTCAGAGGTTTCATGCCAAGGGGCTCGGGGGGCTGCGGACCATTTGGGATGTCTTTCCTTTTTCATCTTTTCCCTTGGTTACGGACAACAGGCTTGGGGTTAGAAGTTCTCAGCCAGGTGCCGCCTTTGTGCAGTTTCTTCATTTCTGACCTCCTCTGTTTGCTGATACTTGAAATGGCAAGAAGACAGCATGAACGTGTCCCAGCATCCCCAAGTCAGAATTAACTCCGGGGAATGCCAGCTCGTGGTGCTGGATCAATGAGGGGGCACAGGGTCCTGCCCATGAAGAGGAAACTCCAGAAGTAAAGTTTAGTGGTTCTCTTTAGAAGATACATTTCTTATTAATACTTATTCCGTATAGGACTAATAATTGCTAACGGAAGCAAACTGCAGTGAGATAGGAGTTGTGCAGGCAGCGCAGTGCTGCGGTAACCAAGTGCTGCAACACTTGATCAACCCTCCCCAAAATGTGTTTCCAAACGGGGGGAGGCACCTGCCATCTCTGCGTTGGCACATTTCAAACCTTTTAACTGAGCGCCAGCGAGCATGTGGAGCATGCCGTTAGATCTTTGTACCTTAATTAACTTGATCTTCATCATCAGCGATGTGGTGAGAAGCAAAGAGTCGCTCTGTAAATTCCGGTTCCCGTTAAACCAAAGCAAACTCCCATTTAACGGCGCAGTGTTAGGAAGGGCAGAACATCAAGCTTTTGTGCCAGCAGTGCTGTCATCATCAGTGACCCCGTGAAGCTCCCCGCGACCTCTGCATCACCGGGGTCTGCGCAAAGCCAGGACCCGAGAGTCTAAACACCCATCCAAGTTTTGGGGCGGTTTGGTAGCATTCGGCTGCATGACCGGGGAGAGTCACTCGTCTCCCATCTCTGAGCATCGGGTTCAGCAAAAATCCTTTTCCACGAGATAACGTGCAATAAGGCGGCAGAGGCTGCGCACACACGCTGGGGCTTGGGCAGGCACCGTGTCGTGCACGCTGGCCGCACCGGGAACGCGTCGGCTCGGCTCTCGGCGGGTGGTATCGTATGTACTGCGTTATAGATAACCCAAAGAGATTTCTCCAGTCACCGTCAGCATCCTTATCAGACTAAGTGCGTTTCGGTGGCTGTCGATACAGTAAATGACCTGTTCAGGCCGCTCCTTTGATACGTACACAGAGCATTAATCTTTGCACTTTTATGCCAGGCTGAAAATAGCAGCTCCTTTCCCCCGCCGCCCCGAGCATCCCCGGCTGGCCCTGTGTCACACTGTCACCTGTTGCAGCGGCTGTTCGGCGAGCAGCTTGTGTAACTCGGCTTAATGAAGGCTGAAGGCACCATCCCTGTGCCCGCTCAGGCAGCTCTTTCCAACAGGAACGCTCATCGCAGTTGGAGGATTTTTGGTTTCTTCTCAACAGCTCTGAGCTTTCTCTTGTAAGACCGCTGTGCCCAGCCTGCCTGAGCATCCACCGAGGGCCTGGTGCTTTGCAAAGCTGAGCTGGACCTGGGCTCGTGGGAAGGAGAGGTTCGGTCCTTCTTGGACCAACTCACGTCGTACCAGTGACTTCTGTACATTTTAGGGGGTTGGGAACTCCTTAGATGAGAGTCCTGAAGCCTGACCGGAGCATGCCTAGTTTCAGTGTTATTACTGCTGTCTGCATTAAATACAGACATTACTGAATCCCCAAGCCCTGTCCTAGATTACAGTGAGCTCGTTTTAAAATCTGGGGACTGAGAGCTGTCTTTTCATGGGGTTATTTTCAGATCCCGAACTGAAATTTGGAGATGTCCTCAGGGCATGGGGACACATCTTTATTTTCAATTTACTGATGGGGAAAGTAAGGCAAAAGAGGCAAAAGGAACCCCTTTCTTGATGTTTCCTTCTCCGAGCAACCAAATTATTGCTTCTCCTGCTGGTGGCTCTGGAAGTACCTCCAATGGTCGTGACTGCCAAGGGCAGCAATTAAACTAAATGTCTGGGTCCGGAGAAGCTCCAGGTTCATCTTCCTGCCCTGCCACAGATTTCGTTCCCAACCTTGGGCAAGGCAGGTAGGGTCCCCTGTTCCCGAGGGCAGCTGTGCACAATTTTTTTCCCTCAGTGCTTACAGACCTTGGAGCATCTGGTACCACGATTCAGCTGATTACGTGATGGGCACAATGGCTTCGCCCCAGGCACATCACAGAGCACGAGGCACTTGATGCTCTGACATTAACTTACGTATTGGGACAGAAGGCAGATAAAAGTCTTGCAGGGGCCATTGGGCTTCCCAGCTGGCACTGGTGCAAGAGCAGAATTGGATCCGCAGGCTTTGCAGGGCAGAGAAGCTGCTTGCACGGGGATGATGTGCTGCAGCGGGTTGCTGTTTGCTTGTTTGTTTCTTCGCAGTGTCTTTCTGTGTTGACATTTGCGCCGGGAGGTGGTATTTTGGGGGGGAAACGTGAGCTGTGCAAATACTGCAGCAAGCTCCAGCTCCCAACTTCGCAGAGATCTGTCAGCTGGCACCACAGGCTGCTTTTCATTTCCAGCTCGTCCTCTGCTTGCATGTCATTATGCATGACACTGTTGACGTGTGCATGGCAAGTGTCATGCATATTGCCGCAGAGTTGCCAAGAAAAGGCAGAAGAGCTGACAGCCAGCGCCTGTTCACTCTCTGTGCAGGGAGTGTGCAGCAGATGAGGCAGTTCCTTTCCCTGTCCCTGTGGTTGTGATCAGAGAGCGCTCGGAACAAATCTCGCAGACCATCGTGGGATGTTGTCCATTGCTGAGCCTGCCAAAGTGCTGCCCAGCACGGTTTGAATGCGGCACTAAAGTCTGTCGCATGCTGAAGGTGTCCCTGCCTGCAACGTGGGGCTTGGTCGCCAGGGCTTGGCTGGAGGATGTTTTAAATCAGGGGTTGCTCTGCCTGCAAGTGATGCCCGACCCACTCTGTGCAGGTATCCACTCCCCAGGGTATCTCATCTGAGCAGCCCAGGACCAGGATCCGATCTCTGTTGTGCCCCAGTAAATTGGTAGTAATTGCTTCTGGGGAATTAATGGCTGGAGGAGTCACTGTTGCTATCAGTATTTGGACCATCGCATCCATTGGACCTCATTTTTCTCATGTAAAGAGTTAATTTCCATAGGTGAATGGGAAAACTATTGCTGTAGGTAAAGGAAAGTTGCCACGGACCCGTGCTGGGACCGGCTGTCAGCGTGAGCCCATCAGCCAACTGGTGCAATGGGGCTGGAAGCAGAGAACCCAGCCAAGACAGCCTGCATCATCGGGGAGAGGGCAGCAAGCAAAGCTGGGCAACTTCTGGTCACCAAACTATAACCCATCTTTCCTGCAGTCAGGTCCTGGACCGGGTGAGAGGGGAAGCACTGGCAGAACTGGGGAGACCTGCGGGGACGCCTCTGCTCCCGCTGAGCACTTCGGGCAGGGCACAGCGGGGAGAAGGCGTTCAGCTGCCGCTGGCTCAAGTTTCCAAACGTAACTAGGGCAGAGCATTGCACTTAAATTCATCCACTGGGCAAAGAGTCTCGTATTCGCAGGGCGCAGAGCGCGCGGCGGTGCCAAACCCGGCGCCTGCGTGCCGCCCTCCTGCCCGCAGGGTGGAAGGAGCTTGATCCCCAGCGTGGCTGAGATGGCAGCGCGATGAGCAGAAGCCCTTGCCTTAGCCCTGTCCTCACGTTTATCCCACGGCTGGGGCGCATCCTGCCTTTCTGAGGGTGTGGGATGCCCCTTTGTGGCCACGGAGCGGGGATGGGTCGGTGCCGTGGTCTCCCCCTCGCCAGCAGGACCACTGGCTCCGGGCAAGAGCATCGCTACTCGTAACGGCCCCGGTCCTGTGCTTGCGTGTGCTTTCCAGATCAGATTTCCCGGTTTCACAGGCAGGAAAGTGTATTTCTCCCAAACAGGCTGTTTCTGCCCTGATGTGGTATTCCTGCATGAGCCTCTCCACGAGCCCCCATGGGGAGAAACAACCCTCTAATGCCAGGGGGAGCGACATGAGGTTGATGACAGCAGCTGTAGCCGTAGGTCGAGTTATTTGACTCGGGAATGCGAGCACGGAGGAGGCTGCTGCCACCAGGCTGGTGGTAATGCAAGGTGGGGAGGAAGAAAGGAGCCATACAAAGTGGAAAACTGGCTTAATTTCTCATGGTGTGAGGGGGAATTGGAGAACTGTTGAAGATCGGGCGTGTTACCGCAGAGAGCCCGGCGCAGAGCCGCCCGCTCGGTGATCCCCTGGGGTTGCTCTGTAGCGTGGAGCCGTGCAGGGCACGGGCTGGTTCATACTGAAAAACATCAGTGGGCGTTTAGGAAGAATGAGATGTGGTGGTAAAGCCTGCGTGCGGCACTGATGTCAGTTTTATTTCTGAAGGGATTGGTGTTATATGACCAATCTGCAGGGAAGAATACACTGAGGCAGATGGAGGCACAGGCTAAAAACCAAATTCCTGATTCCCAGACCGCTCGTTCCCCTCCTGATCGTGGCCCAAGGCGGGTGGCCATGGTGCTGCGTAGGAAGCCAGCCCAGTGGGAGCCGGAGCCGTGCCGTGGTGGGATGCGGGCTGGCCCAAAGTGGCGGGCGCGATGCTGGAGCGATGCTGCCACGGTGCTGCTTCTCCGTGCTGCTTTTCTCTGGGACACGGGGAAAAGCACAAACTCCGGGTTTGAGGTCCCAGGAAGGGGAGCTGGCAGCCAGGCTGTGCTCAGCGTTTCCTGAAAATCGGCTTGTTTTGATGCATCCCGACTCAAACCACCACATAAGGTGCCCAGACCAGCAGTCTCTGGGAAAGTGCTTGTGCCCAAGTTGTGGTCCTCAGAGCGTCCAAGGCACAGGAGACAACACCTGAGCACACAAAACCCCTTTGATTTTGCTGGGCTTGTTTTTGTTCGTCGATTCAGGTTTGTGCACAGCGTGGTTGCACCCTCCATGGCAAGAAGTGGGATACTTCTGCGAGTTGTAGCTCTTTCTCAACCTCTCCTTCTTTTTTTCCAGGATCATACCGCAGCTGGAGAACTCGCCTTCACAGGTTTCACCGAGTAGCCTGCCTGGCTCTGAGATTTCGGAAGCTACAAGGACTTACTTGCAAGGAGTGAGCCGCTACGACCTGGATGAGCTCGATGCTTGCTGGTTGGAACTTGTTAATATGGAGCTCAAGGAGATGGGTGAGTATTGCTGTTGTTTTTCTCCTTGCCTGGGCATCCCAGAGTGGGCATTTTTAAGGCTTTTTAAGTAATTGTGGAACAAAAGGCCTTGAAGAAGAAATCTTCTTTAAGGCTCTCCAAAAGAGATCATGTGGATTGCCACAGCGCAGGATCTTGAGTGTATCTATCTCAACGCTTCTCACTCACATAGGGCTTTTGGGATGTGGTGCAAGAAGAACGGGGCAAACCAGATGACGGTAGGAACAGTGCAGCGTGCCCTGTGGAGCAGGGGTCTGATTTGCAGAAGAACTGATAGACCCAGATCCCTCATGACCATGCTCTGATTGCATGACCATCATCAACTCCCGTACTGATCCCTGCAGCACCTGGACTGCAGGAGGAGGTGTTGGTCAGGATGGGTGTGTTGAACCTGACTCCTCTTCCTTTGGCCAGATCTGAAAGCATTTCTCCAACGTTTCTCCAGCCGGGCAGGTGGAGTCAGAGGGAAGAGGCTTTCCTAGTCAAAATGTGTAATTCTCAGAAATGCTGGTCCTGGGTTGTCTCTCCGTTCCCAGGTGTCTCTAAATATCACAGCATAATGTAGCCTGCTGTTATATCACTGCACATTCTTAAAATCCATTAGTGCATTTCGGTTGAGTGCAAGTACCTGGACTTGGAATTTGACCATTGGCACTAGTGCTTAGCATGGTCTGCTGGGCACATTTGTTGGCACAGACATGTGGGTGTGTGATCCTGCCAGACCGTGGAGGGATTTTCCAGTCCTTGTTAGGTAAGGCTTGCTGCGGTGTGGCTGCTGCTACGCAGGTAAGAATAACAACGCCATAAAACAGTCACCTTGTGAGGTCAGTGAAAGCTGAAGTGTGCCTACATGAAGCATTACTCCCCGTTGCAAAGGTCTTTCAAGGGTGGGACAAAGTATGTTATCAAGTGCTTGAGCAGACGGGATTGTGCACTGCCGAACAGGAAGGTTGTGCTGAGTCTCACAGCCTGCCGGCTAAGAGCTGCAGCAAGATTCAGTAAGATTGCAGTAAGATTTAGTTCAGTAAGTTTGCATGGAGCATAAACGAGCTCAGAAGTTGGCCACCACATTGGCTGATCTGGGTTGCAGAAGATCTTTCTTCTTCTGATGTACTTGTGATTTACAAGCAAATTTTGCTACCATGGTCTCTGGGACCTTGAGAAAGTTGTAGAGGCTGCTTTTAGAGTTTGGCTAATTACCTATTATATGTATCCTGTATATTGGATTTCCCATAATCTCGGTGTTGTGGAGCCCATAGTATCACTAGCAAATCGCAGTCAGCTTTGCCCTCATTAACTGGTCCTGTATTAGCAGCCTCAGCTCTGTCATTAGCACACCCAGGTTTTGAAATACTGGCAGCTACAGTCAAGTCCTTGGGCAGCGCAGAAGGTGCTCCTGGGCAAAGCGGAGTGGCTAGGTCCTGCTCAGGTACCTTGCAAGGATCCACCCTTCCTAACACAACACGGCTGCCGTTACTGCATCAAGAAACCAGATTGTACCACACTGGACGTCCTTCTGACTCCACCGTGCTTTCGCTGTATCTCCTGCTGCATTTCTCTCGCTGTCTCCGCAACTGGGTGGCCGTCAGAGGTGTCTCTGGGCTCCAGAGAAGGGTTGTCTCTATTTCCACTTCCCCCTTGTACGGATTTCAGAAGTCTCTAAAAGGCAGCAGGCAGAGATTTGGCTTCTGCAGCTCAGTTGGGTTAAATTTGGCTCGCTTTATTATTTCTTCAAAGTATTAGGTTACAAATGCAATGTCTTAAATGGCTTTCAGATGTGGAGCTCCCATGCTGATGGGTAACTGGAAGGTTGAGGTGAGACGGGAGCTGGCTGTCCCCTGCGGCTGCGAGCGGCACGTCGCCTTCGGGCTGGCACGTGCCAAACCGGAGTGTGTTGGGGGAGAGAGGCGGCTTCGCCAGCGGTGCTGCCTTGGGAATGTGTTGGATTTAGGAGGGGAGCTTGAGCATCCTCACAGCTATCTACCCCCGGTAGCCCCGCTCCTTGCAGGTGCATTGGGTGGGCTGGCGTCGCAGCATCCCGGTGAGCACCCCCTGAACCCGATGTCGGGACAGAGGCGATGCTTTGCCGCTGACCCTCTGTGGGATTTTGAACAAGATGCATTTTTTTTTTCCTCCGGCTCCTTGTCATTTATCAGCCAGTCAGCTTTTTCAAGGACAGTCTTTAGGAGGTGTTTCTACAGCACCGGTCTCTGACGAAGCCCCTGAGCCCTGCTGCCGTAACCAACTAGAGACGGTAATAACGAACCCAGGGGCTTTCAGCAGTGGTAACGCGAAGAGCCTCACTGTCCGTCAGCTGATTCTCCAGCCCATTTCTGTTGCTGAAAGAGCACTGTAATTACTGGCTGAGCCTAAAATACGCTGGGGAGAGAGCAGCTTTGAAAACCAGCGTTTGGCGTGTGAAATCCACTGCGGATATGGCTTCAGCCCGAAGGATTCTGGTATCTCGCCCCATCCCCCAGCCCTCCCGACTCCTCTAGCTGTGCGAGGGCTAGTGCGTTTTTTCTAGTGACTTGAAAGGGAAAACATGTGGCATTGATTAATAACCCATCCCCGGCACCGCGGCGAGCTGGGGGTCTGGCAGGTAAGGAGCGGGATGGATGCTGGTACTTCTGGCTGCGGGACCACGGTCGCATCACCCACGCCGGCCGTGCCTGGTGCTGCCCGGGGAGCTGGACCGCAGAGGCTGCGGGGCATGGGGGCGGCTCGGGATGCGTTTTCCTGCCCGTGGAAGTGATGGGGTTTGGGTGCTCATAGAGGAAAGCTGTTGCAGGAAATCTGTCGCTGCTCGCCCTCCTGGGCTGTGCCGGAGCGGAGGCTCCACTCCCTCTGCTTCCCATATGGGAGAAGCCGTGCAGCCGGGCGCAGCGGCGTGGGATTTGGGTGCCCTTCGCCGCCCAACGCAGAAGATTGCCGCCTGCCTAGGTTGGTCTGAAGGCAGTCCATAAATAGCGCTTTCTCCCAGAAGCCCTCGAGGTTAATGACATGCTGAGATTTCCAAACCAGCTTTGCTAATCTCTGAGATCATTAACATGATTTAACTGGAGAATTGCAGCCTCCTCCTATTCAGAGAAGTCAGGAGTTATCTCCCAGCGTCAAGAGATAGGCAGAAGTTTAAATTCCTCCTGGGTGTTTGGCTGAGCTGTTGTCACTGGGCAGTCCAGGGGCACAATGTGTCATTCCCAAAATATTTAATGACAAAGAAGGAGCCTGATCTCTGACTGGCTCTTGAGGAGCTGCGGGGAGGAGAGCTGGAAAACACCTATGAGATCATCCATCTCGCTTTGCTGTTAGCGCGCATTGATCCACGTAGCACATGCCTTTTCCAGTCCTTTTTAGGTCACCCCAGGGATGGAATTTTATCACCAAGATCAGATAAATCTCCAGATAGCTCCAGCTCTCTGCACTCTGCCGGCTCCTCTCCCAATTAGGTGGAATTGTTCCGAAAAGCAAAAGTTTTACGCGTAAAACAGCTTTAAATAACTTTAAACTCCCCAGTAAGATACCTCAGTAGCTGTTACTGTACGTGGTAGAAATGTAGTGTTTAAAGAACTTCTGTGCACTAGAGATGAAATCAATATTTCAGCATGCCTAAATGTTTTATTTGTTGCTGCTGCAATATGAGATAGTAAAAAAAAGTGGATCTGAAGGAGTCTGAATGAAACCCTGAGCCAGATTCCTGTATATGCCACTCCAGGCAGCACAGGCCTTTCCTTTTAGAGAGGAGCCATGCCGTAAGTCGTCGTTTTTATATTAACATTTTATGCTGTATTTTGTGATCTTCCTTAAATCCAAAGCTATTGTAAAAGCAAGGCTAGAGAGACTTCAAAGGCCAAGGCTGAAATATCCCTTTGCGGTGATCGGCACTTCATAAACACACGGAAAATCCTCAAGAAATTGCTAAAAACGTTGCCGGAATCAATTTTGCTGAAGGCAGAGTCGAAGTTTCTAAGTATTCCCTTGACTTAATCCATATGGTGTATGCTGCTCACATATGCCCACCACAGCTTCTATCTTGGGAGCTGGAGGTGTTCCTGGTATTTTATGGCAGGAACATGCAAAGGTCACATGTATTGCTTTTGAAGCTCCAGGGGGAATTCATCACTGCATACTTGAGATATGTCTGTGTACTAATGAGATGATACCTCCCTCGGCGGAGGTGAGATTGGTCAAGTAGATGTGGAATAAACCGAAGTCGCTGGAGTAACCGCGGGGAAGGTGTGCTCAATGGAGCAGAGGCTGCCGTTAAATGCACGCCTCGGAGAGCGGCTCCTTGCCTCCCTGGCAGCGCCCGGAGTCCCTGTCCGAGGTTACCCCCATCCCACCGTGTCCTTTCGGGATTCGGGGAGCCCCTTTTCCCCCCCCCCGAGGCAGCACGCTGGCATTCCCCAGGCAGAACCTGTCCCCACGCAAGTGCCACCCCCCTACGGGTGCCCATCACCGTGGCCAGGCTCCATCCGCTGCGCAGGGCCACCCCAATATCTGTCACTTGAAGCTCTCCCGTTATTTTAACGACTTCGAGAGCGATTCCCCACCGTGCTGTGGTGGCACCAGAGGGGCAGCCCCATTCCCCGCCGGGGCAGCCGGCCGGAGGGAGCCCTACAATGGGGACCATTGCCCCCCAGTGTGGGGGATCCAGGGGCTGCTGTTCCCCCCCCCAGGGATGCTCCCCAGCCCCGGCTAGCTGGGAGGATGTACAGAGCCTGTCCCTTTTATAGTGGGATGCGTTTCCTTTAACCACCAGCCCGGGTTCCCCCTTCTAAGTGCATTCCCCCCAGCCAACAGCCAGAAGGGACCGCTCGCAGCGATGGCCCTTCCACCACCTTCCCCGCCATGCCCCCGCACCCAGGACCACCCTGCTTGCCGCTCATCGCTCGTGCAAGCTTACCCCGTTAATAATTCAGGGTCTGTTTGTTTGGATTTTTTTTTTTTTCTTGTTTTGAAGAAATCCTGCCAGTTTGGAGCTGTTTTATAACACGTCTGTGCTGCAGCCTGCAACAAACATCCGCGCGTAGCCTGAGATCTTTGTTCTCCGCCGAGATCATAAGCTCATTGCACAAGTAATCATTTCAGCAGCAGACCGGTTTGGTGCGTGGAGAGACGAACCAGCAAATCCTCTACTACTTGGTGGTATATTACAAGCAAGAGATGTATTTAATAGAGGTACTGATGTACAGCGTAGAAGTATCTTGGGAACAGATTTAGGGCTGGAAGCTGTTCTCAATTACACTGCCGTTGATCTGGATTAACGCCGTTGGTATCAACGGGAGGAGGACTCGCCTGAGCTGCCCGTAGGCAGGTGCCACGCTTGCGCTTGCTGGTGGGCTGTTGCTCTTCATGGAAGGCTCCATACCCCAATTTAATGCGAGGGCAGAACTCCCACCATGTAAACGGGCAAGTCGGCGAGCCCCGGGGTGTAAAGAGGCACAGAAATGATGGCGATGAGGAACGATGAAGGTGAGAGCCCGCTGTGGCTGGCCGACGGAGGGTTGCTGAGCGGCACGGCGCGGGTCTCGGAGAGGCGGAGGTGGATGCGCAGGGCTTCTGCTCTTCTCCTGGGTAAACAGCATCGCCTGACGAAACTACCTCCAGCGATGCCGGCCGGGATGCTCCTGAAGCAGTGGGAGACGCGGCGGTTTGCTGGGGTGCCGCAGCACGGGGCGGCTGAAGGGAAGGCGGGGAGGAAGAAGAATAATAATTCCGTCTTAAATAATCCAGGTTAATTTTGTGTGAAAATAGCCTCGGCCTTTAAGCTTATCTTTAAGCAAGGAAATCCAGAAGTATTTTCAGGTGGCAGTTCCTTAAGTTGTCGGCAGAGGTGAAAACACAGTGAGCCTCTGGAAGGGAAAGCTAAGCTTATTTAACTCCTTATAGAAACAGATATTGCAGGAAAGCCATGTTAATGTATAGATTAGCAGGGTTGGAAATCAGCGGGAGAAGCTTTAGACATTTTACCTCCGGGTTTTTCAGCACAATCAGTTTTTATGTCAAGTCGTTGTTTTGCTATTTCCATAAATTCCTTGCAGTAATTGCAGTGGTTTCCAGCAATATTCAGAGTTTTGCTGCTGGATGGAGCGAGGAGGCTTTCATCAGAAGTGCTCCAGGACAGCTCTGTCAGTGCCGAGCATCGCTGGAGAGAGACAGCAGCTTATAAAGTGGCTTCTAAAACATTTTGTCATCATCTTAAATTTGAGCAATAATTGATGTCGGTGGGTGGCGGAAAGGGTGATAATTGGTTCCTGTAAATCTTTTAAGTGCATTAGCAAGCTGTGTTTGTAACAAAATATCTAGAAGTTTCACTGTGGATGCTCAAGCTTGCGCAGGTTGCATGTCGCCGTTTGTTTTGTTGGTCACGCTTTACGTTAAGGGTCTGTTTATAAATAACACTGGTAAAAGATTAATGTACAATTGCTGCATCTCCCAAGCATTGTGTGCCTGCGGGTGATGGGTTAGGGGTGGCTGGGGGAGTCCCAGATGGTCCGGTGTGGTGTTCGGGTGGTCGTCCGTCATCCCCTGTCCTTTGCAAAGGATGCCTGGGACAGGACCTGGGATGCCGCAGGAGCACCCGGCGCAGGGCAGGGGTGGCTGGTGTCCCCATCGGTGCCATGAGCGTGTGGGTGCTCAGCTCCCAGCCTTGTTCAGCGGCAAAGTGTGCTTCTCCCAGGGCGTCCTTCTGCACAGCGGCGCCTAAACTCGGTTTTAGCATCTAGCCAGTGCTTTTTATCTTCGGATTGCTTTCATTCTCCCGGCCTCCGAGGGGGGAAGGATCCTCAGCACAGCTTTCCAGAGGCAGAAGCCGAAGCGGGTAGGTTTGAAGTGACTCGCCCGGGACGAGCTGGAGGGACACTGAGCTGGAAGGAGATCTCGGGAGCCCGGAGTCCCCGTGCCGCCTGTGAACACCCCTGTCCCAGCAGGGAGCTGGTGTCCTTTCACTCTCAGTCTTTCAGAGATGCTAATAGACAGGCCTACATCATCTCAGAAGTGCTTTCCTTTTTTTTTATTTAAAAAAAACAGTAATTTTGCTTGTTCATACATATTTTTACTGAAAAGTAGACTCCAAGGTTTATAGCTTGTGAATCAGCTAATGGCATAGCCTGCAGTCCTGATGACTGTTTGTTCATGAGCTGCTTTATCTCCAGGTATCCTCCACAGGGTAAAAGGATTTATTGTTTCAGTAAATTGATTTTAGTGGAGCACAGTTTAGTCAGAAATAGGTCTCCGTTTTGTGAAAGGTGGCTCTCCAGCTATTTTTTTCTCCCCGTGCAGTGAGTCAGCTCACACCACGACAAGGAGTAGCTGAGAATTCATTTAGCAGAAGAATATTGCTCCTTCATGCCACATAAATTACGATATTACAGAAATAATTATAATGGAGAGCGGCGTTGTGTAAAGGAATGTGCCTGGTGGTTCTCCCAGACCCGGCGCCGTGGCCCAGCGATCCCAGCTCCTTTGGGATAAAATATTTAAATCTTGTGTTTCAGGTGCCATATGGGCAACTGCTGCGAGGTCTGGGGGAGCTGAGGCGTGTGGGGTCGGGGACGGGACCCTTGGGAGCTCTTTGGGGATAACAGGGATGCCGGGCAGCTGCGGAGCCGCAGGGATCGTGGCAGAGCGTGACGGCAGAGGTATGGGGAAGAGTTTTCTGCTGGGAGCAAAGTTCAAACGAAAGGCCGGGTTCCAACGCGTTTTCCCTGCCTGAATCAGATCTGGAGACCTCCTGCAGCGCATCGTCGTCTGGTGCCTGTTCTCCTCCTCCATTTCCGAAGCAAAGTCTCCCTCCTCCTCCGGGGGATGCTTCCTTTGGCTGGGTACATGCTGCCCGCCGGCACCCTGCTCTGGACCGAGAGAGGATGGCTTTTCTCCGGCTGGGATGCGGTGGGAGGCAGTGCTCCCTGGGTGACAGTCCTTCCCACCGTGGGGGTGATGTCAGGGGTGTCCCATCAAAACCAGTCATCGTTAACGCGCTCAGTGTTAATGGGGCGAGGGTATGGGTGGCCTCCTGGAAGGGGTGATGGGACATGGAGCTTTTGACTCCTGTGTCTGTTTTGAACATGGCTCCAAATTGCCAGTGATTATATTGGTGTGAGATGGAATTCTCACTTCTGGACAGAAGTGTCTCCCTCCGGACAGAAACTATGGAGAAGTTTGCCGATACACTGCCTGGCTCTGCGGAGGCTCAGAAAAGCTTCGTTTTCTCCCCCACCTTTCGTACAAGACCTTGGCATACCTTAACCAGGTAAAAGTACGTTCCTCTTGGTCAGCAGGTAGAGTCCACCGTCTGCGTGATGGTCTCAAACGTGACTTACTCCCTGAATGTCACTGGATTTATTCATTGTAGCCAAGATTAGTATCTGGGTCTTTGCTTTTCCTTCCCCAGGGACAATAACAGTGTCACTTGTACGTGTACACAGGGAGTGTTTTGGTGGAGTATTTTCTTGTTTTTGTGATTTCGCTGGCCACGATCAATACAGATAGAGTTTTCGCAGCCAAAAAGATGACAATTTTATGAATGGAGTTTAATAGCACAAACTTTATAGGATGCAGAAGGAGATAAATGGAGCACAAATGGAAAAGCACTTCACCCCCAGGCCCCATTGTTTAGTGTTTCATAAACGATTAATCGCTTCATCCCCATCAAGTGCAATTGTCAATTCAATAAGCTCCGAGGTATTCTGAATGGCGCTTGGCAAACGAATTCCTAATGTAATTACATCTAAATGGAGTGTGAGAGCGTGCGTGTGTGTGCGCGCGAGAGGGAGAGATCTATATTTTTCGATGTAACGGTATAACAACTACATTGCACGTAGGCTGATAAGGAAACCCTGCTGGGGTGCTGGTCTCGCTCCGGCGCGAGAGTTTTGGGATCGGTGGGGACTTTCTCCCCAGGGTTGAGCTGGTGATGCCGGGGCATCGCTGTGGATGGAAAATGCAGGAGATGCGATGGGAGCCGGTTCTTTCCACTCGAGGTGAAACGGGAACGGTGACGATGCCAGCGCGATCCCGGCGATGCCAGCGCGATCCCGACCCTGAGGGCAGGTCAGGGTCACGATTCCTGTAGAAACCCCCATCCCTTTCCTTCCTCATGCTGCCTGCAGCTGCCGGCTCTCTGCCTGCCCTGTCCCCTGAGCACCGGGCAGCTCTAGAAAGCACGCGGTGAAAAGCTCTGGGAACACTTTAATGATCGTTTTGCTTTCCAGAAGAGCAGAGAGAGCAGAACCTGAAATGTTGGGAGAAAGGGAGTAACTCCAGGCTGACACTCCGGTACCCGGGATCATAGTCACAGATGCAGACTTGAAACGCTGACCAAGAGGAGTATATTCTTGCCGGGCTTGTTTAACGCTCGCATAAAGTCATGCCGTGGACCAAGTGCAACTCGGGTGGTGCGTTTATAAAGGGACGCGATTAAGGCAAAACCAATGCTCTGGCTTTGTAACCCGCTCCCTGCCCTGTCGCATCCGACCGGCACGACGCCAACAGCGAGCCGGTGGCTCCATCCCGGCTCCGGCGCGCGGAGCTCGCCGTGCCGCCGTGCCAGCGCAGGATGCTTCCCATCGCTGAGCTCCGGCAGCCCCCGGGCAGCCTGTGCCAGCCTGGGGCTCTGCAGAGATCCCGCGCCCATCGCAGGGGCTGCTCCGTCATAAAACAGGTATTGTCAGGTTCCTCGGCGTGTTGCGGCACAGCAGCCCGGGCGCTTGAAAGGGTTGTGATAGGGAACGGTGTTGTCTGTCTTAGATGGTATCTCAGACTCGACACAGACGTGTAAAATGCCAGGCTGGATGTTTGCAGAGACTTGTCAAGCCAAGGGAAACGGTGCCAAGGCGAAACGTTGGGGAAGAGCTTAAAAAGGCAGACAATGGTGTGTTTGCTTGCCGAGCTCGCCTACGGGTTGCTTTTCCCCCTTGACAGAGTTTTTTCAGCTGGTCCGTGGCCATCGGGGGAAGGGGCAGCCCCTGCCAGCCCCATCCAGCTGGAGGTGCTGGGAGCACTGGCCGGGACCTCCGCGGCCCCGTCCCTCCCCAGCCCCGCGGACCTCACGGGGCCCCAGAGCTCGGCCTGGGACAGGGACATCACGCTGTGGTTCGAGAGATGCCCAGGATGGAAGATTTCTCACTGAACATTTAATGAGTAACTGCTTCATATTAGTACTTCCTCAAGCCTGTTTTTTTCCCCTTCTCTGCTCATAAATCAGGTATTTTCTGCCATTGCCTTGCAACGAGAAAGGTGGACAGCAGCGCGGGTCGGGCTGCTCCGCTGTCTGGCGCATTCTGGAGCATCCTGGCCGTCATCATGGATAATACACGCAAATGAAATGCAAACATTAAATGTTTTTTATCGCATCTTGCTGGTATCTCCGTCCCCATCTCTGTGCCTTCCCTGGTGATGAAATAGTGCTCACGGGGAGACGGGGTGCGGTGGGGGCTTAACTCTGCCTCTTTCCCATCGTAGAGAACCTCACTCCGGCTGCTGACAGATCTTTTCCTTCTCTTTTCCCTTACCTGGAGTGACCTCACGTTGCGTTTGTGGCACCGGGATCTTTGTGTGGGGGTGAGAGGCAGCACTTTCGGGAGCAACGTTCAGCGTGGCACCGTTCCGGTGCTGCCGAGCTCCTGGCAGCAGCATCCCCCCTGTAACAGTGGCTGGGTATTCTGCTGCTGGAGCCGCTGCTCTCAAAAAGCCTCTCCTGGTTATTGGCCTCATATTCGTGGTTGTCAGCCTGGATAAACCTCTGGTAGAGCACCTCTGCCACTTCTTTCCACTAAAGGTCCTGGTTTGGGGGGGATAAAACACAACACAGCAGTGTCTGACCTTCTGATTTCACTAAACCCAACCAGGAAAAAAATAGGTTATTTGTCCTCAATTTCAGCCTTTGGCTTCAGTTTTACAGTGCCATTTAATTGGCCTTAAAAGGGTCAATTTTCAGTCTCAACAATTAAAGCATTGACTTTGTGTTGCCAAAGCTTGTCTGAGCCCTCGCTGCAGAAAGCATCTTTGCAAAACTTGTCTCCTTGAACATTTAAACTGTCAGACCTAATTATCCGCATTGCTTCAGCTGAATGGGTTTCTTTCCTCTCAGCCAGCAGCAATATTTTGTTACTGTCTATGAAATATAAACTGCAACCCGAGTTAGAAGCAGTCGTTTTCTGAATCGCCGCTCTTACCATCGCCGTGGATTTGCCTCTTGAGTTGCAATCTAAAATGCTCAGCCCTTTGCAAAACGCTCCCTGAAGGCGGGTGGGCTCCTGCGCCGGAGCTGCATCAGTGTCCTCCTCTGCCTTCTGCCTTGCAGAAAAGCCCGAGCTGGACGAGATCACCCTGGAGCGAGTGCTGGAGGAGCTGGAGACCATGTGCTACGAGAACATGAACATCGCCATCGAAACGGAGGAGGGTTTGGGCATCGAGTACGATGAGGACGTGGTGTGCGACGTCTGCCGCTCGCCGGAGGGGGAGGACGGCAACGAGATGGTGTTCTGCGACAAGTGCAACGTCTGCGTGCACCAGGTGAGCCCCCGCCGCGGGGGGAGAGCGGCCGGTTTCGGCTGTCCGCACATCACGCTCCTATACCCTCCTCTGGGTTCCTGCCATCCCCCCCGTCCCCCTCTCCCCGAGCTGCCGTAGACCCCTGTTAAGCTTTTCTGATGGATTCCCAGTGCGTCTCCAGTGGAGCGAGGATAGCAGATGGGGTCTTGGATAGCTGGCAGGCAGCAAACTTGCTTTTCGTACTTTCTTAGCCCCAACCCTTCATAAGTGCCCAGAGAAATACGCAGCCAGAAGTTGAAAACCGCTTCCTGCGAGCTTGCTTTGCCCCCTCCTCCTTATTCTCTGCTCTCTGTGGTATTTTATTTTGTGCCTTCTCTTCCATTAGTGTGCTTATTCTTCTTTCTTTACCCCATCTTTCTTTATTAAACTGCCGTAGGATCTTTAGCACCCAGGGGTGACCAGCACCATGTTCGGGACTGGCTGGTGGGCTGGGAGGGATGTGGGTCTGCAGCCCTGCACCCACCCTGCACTCACTGGAGGGGTGGGCTTGCATGGACCTCCAGCCTCCTCCGCAGCGTTATACTGGGGGTAGTAGGACCTTCCAGCTCCCCCAGCGCTGTCTCACATCGCAGGATTTCTGTCCCAGCTTCCCTGCTGTATGAGTGTAGGATTTCATTTTATTTTGCTGCCTGGGAGGAAAATAATTTTATTTTTAGAATTGAATGCAAATGCTTCAAGCCCTTGCTGGGGGGGTCTCTGGGCTCCTGCGCTTGGGGAAAACTTGACAAGGAGAAAGCAGCCGTGCAAGGGTCTCCTGGGTCCCGTGTGGGTCCGGGGATGTTTTGCTGGTTGTGCTTTGAGGGGAAGCACTGTGCAGTGCTGGAAGGGCAGCCCCTGGGCTTCACCCTCTGTGTGAAGGGTTTTGTTTTTGTTTTTTTTTTTCCTCTGAAGAGAGCCATTTGCTCATCTTTTGGGCAGCTTTTCCATCAGCGCTTCCTGGAGGTGGGAGAGCGTTGGAGATATCTATACTTGCGGGAGGTGGGTGTTTTGAATGGTTTCCATCAGTGAATCAGATTCCACAAAATACCAGGACGATTCAGGGTTGGGGTTGGGGGGTTTTTTTGCGTGTTGGGGTTGGTTTTTTTGAACAAGCCCAAGTGGCAATGTCAGGCTGGGAGCTGACACGTGCCGGCGGGCAGGGGCTCGGGGGGAGGCAGTCAGCGTGCGCAGGGCTGCCGTGGGGACGTACGGACCCCCGCTGTGCCCGCCACGGGCCGTGGGACCCCGCGGGCTCCGCTTTCGGCAGCGGCCGCGGTGCTGGGAGCAGAGCGGTGCTGCAGAAGGGGATGCAACGGGCCGGATTTCGAGGCTGTTGAAAGAAAAGGGAGATTCTCTGTTGTTTTCAGGGGGCAGAGTCCAGCCCTGAGCCCGATGCCAGCCTGTAAGCTGCCTGCGATTTAATCTCTGTGCCCATTTACGCCCTAAGCCACAAAGTCCAGAGCCACAGCGCGGGGTGTTAACGTGGCATCATGTTTCTTATCTAACCTGCCCCGTGCCTTTGCCAGCCCCACATCCAAAACCCGCCGGGGACGATGCTTTCCTGCGGGCATCCAGGTGCCGATGCCACGGGCTTTGGGTATTTGGGCAGCGGTGGAGGGGAGCTGGGGTCTTGCGGGACACGGCCGGAGCCGTGCTTCATCCTCCTGCATCCCAGCGGGAAGGGGCAGAGGCAGGGTTGTGCTCGGACACACGTTGGTGAGTTATGGTGCTGGAAGGGATCGTTGTAATCATCTCATCTGCATAACACAAGCCATGAGGCTTGCTATTAATTAATTCCTGTGAAGCGTAGCTTTTAGAAAACACATGCAATCTTCATTTTAAAATTTTCAGCAATAAGGAATCTTCCACCCCCCCCCCGCTGCTAAATCGTTGTGGTTCATCGCTCTCGTGGTGGCAACATCGCACTTCTCTAGCATGGGAACGATCCATCTCCAGCTTCCAGCCAAAGTGCCGTGCTCCTGTCATTGCCGAATTCCCATTCCCTGGCGTGGGGATGTGGCCGAGCCCTCCTTCTCTTATCTTACATGGACCACACCAAGTTTTTCTGTGGCTCAGCATCCTCCCTGTTTTTTTGGTGTCCCCATCTCGGTGATGTTGCACCTGTGACAGGCACAGCGATACAAAGAGCTGCTCTGCTCCTACTCAGCATTGCTCTGGCTCCGTGTTCCCAGAGCACCTTCTGGCTGGTGCTGGGCTGGGAGAGCGTGTTTAGCTGATAACCCACCTCATTTCTAGAGCTGCTCCTTGTCCAGGACAGAGGCCCCATAGTATTTGATCCTAGGAGCAGAACTGCACCTTCAGCTGCTCTAAAACATCTAGGAATAAATAACCGAGAGCCAAGACTCTGCTGGAGATGCACACCTGGTCATAATTCCTCTTTTCCCCTGGATTTTGAGATCAGTCTGCCAGTTTATTCTCCTGGTAGTACATAGCAGGCTGATTTTTTCTCTGGTACTAAATCACATGTTTTATAAAACTCTGTTACAGAAATGATTTATCTGTCAGATTTGGAGGCACTGTGAAACACACAGTTAAGTCTCTCTGAACCATGTAGCCTCGCAGCAATAATATTACCTCCCTTAATTCCTTATTATCCCAATAATCTGTTCAGGAAGTGGCTTTTTGCCCTTGGAAATCACTATCAGTCAATTTGTGCTTTGGGGCAACCTAAAGTCATGTTAGAAAGTCTGTTCTTGGCCGGTAAAGACTGAGGGTACACTTTTCCCATGCTCATGCATCTCCACGTGCCCCCTCTGCCCTGTCCCCACCTGCAGCACTGTCACTCACGGTGATGGTGACGTGCAGCGGCAGGATGAAAAGCTGTTCTTTTTTGGGGTAAACTTCAAGAAGTGGAGTTGACAAATGCCTGGGCTCAATTTACGGCCAACAGCACTGGGGGTCCTTATCGGCGCTGCCCGCTTGCCTTCTGGAGGGACGTCAGAGCAGCCAGATCTGGAATTAATTACATCGCCTCACTTAAAATAGTGACACAGCCTCGCGTTAGCGCCTAAGGCAGTTGTCTGCCACTCTCTGAAAACCCTTTAAGTGCGAGCTATCGGGACCTGCCGGTTAAAAACTGTCTGGTTTTAGTAGTAGCTGTTTAATACAGTCATAAGTTACGGCCGAAGTGGAAAGTATTTTATCATCATCATTATGTGATATGGCTTATCATTTGGCTCTTCCCCAAGTACGGAAGAGAAATATTTATGAAACACTTTGGCTTCTCTGCATCCTGCACTATCGCAGCAGGTCAGGGAGCTCTGCGGGCGACCTGAGTCCTTTAGTTCTCACTCTCTTGGCCGAAGACTTGTCCTTGCCTCCTTTAGATTTATTGTCCTTTAGATTTATCATCCTTTATGGTTCCTCCCATATGATTTATATTCATGACTATCGTTTTCCCCTTTTTATCTTTCCATGGTTACTTTCGCTTCCCCTTTAGGCTGTGTTGGGTGTGTAACCAGTGTGGCCGTCTTTCTCAATCAGGGGTTGTGGCTTTTCAGCCCTCAGCTACCTCAGAGGTTTTCTCTGCATGGCATTTCTTAATTCTCGTCCTCGTGGGTCTGGTAGCTGTTCAGAAAAGGGCAGGAGATGAGCGGGCAGATGTCGGCACCGCAGAGCTGCCGGTGGTGGGGGCTCTGATGGAGCAGCCTGGCTGCCCACCCCTGACCTGGAGCTGGGCAGATGCTTGCCATGATACACAGCACGTTTTTATACTTAGCTTTTAATTAAAACCTAGGACACACTGATCCGGCATGAGTATCCATGTGAAAACAGGGAAGGTAGGAAGGAAGGAAGAACTTAACCTCGCTGTCTGTGACTGCGGACCTGCTTTACGTCTGCTGTTTATTAGGATGCCCAGATGCGGTGGTGATAAGCCAGCGGGAATGAAAAAGGTGGGAGTGAAGGAGGAGGTCTGGGAGGACGCTCATCCTGGGCTGCTGGGACTAACCCACCTCCCTCGTGTCTGCGCAGGCGTGCTACGGCATCCTGAAGGTTCCCATCGGGAGCTGGCTGTGCCGGACCTGCGCCCTCGGGGTTCAGCCAAAGTGTCTACTCTGCCCGAAGAGAGGGGGAGCGCTGAAGCCCACCCGGAGCGGGACGAAATGGGTCCACGTTAGCTGTGCCTTATGGATACCTGAAGTAAGATGTTTTCCAACCTCCTCTTGACGTGCGGGTGGGCACAGACCTGGTTTCCAGGTCTCAGCCCAGGATGTTCGTTAATGGTCTAAATAGTAAGTCCGGTTTGGCTCGTCAAGCTGTGCCGAGGTCAGAGCTGCGATGCCAGTCGGTCACCGGGCTGCGTGTTTAATTAGCAGCCAAGAGGCACCCTGTTAAGGGAGGACACAGAGGTGGGGTGCAAGGGCGTAGAGGTGGGGGGCATTCACAGGACCTGCCTGGGCAGGGTAAAGCTGATTTCATATGCCCATCCGAGATACACAGCAACATCCAAATGAGGAATTAGTTCATAGGAAACAGCAACATAAATTTTTTCTTCCATTTCATCCAAATTTGTTTCTGGTTTGGGGGGTTTGGGTTTTTTTTTTTTTCCAATTACAAGTGACCCTGAAAAATAAGAAATAAAAAATCCATCCCTCATTCAGACTGCCGCATACATCCCCCTGTAGGAGATTTGGGATGGCAACCAGTATTTACAACTTGTCTTTATTTCATGACCAGGTTAGCATTGGATGTCCTGAAAAAATGGAACCCATTACAAAGATCTCACATATCCCAGCAAGCAGATGGGCTTTGTCCTGCAGCCTCTGCAAGGAGTGCACTGGGACATGTATTCAGGTACGTAACTCGGCGCTGCAGAAACTCAGACCTCCGGGGTTGTGCCTGTAATAGCCGCCGGAGATTCTCGAGATGTTGGTGGATGCAATCTGGCCGAGGCTTGTTCCTGCTGCGAATAAACCTAATGACAGGGAGCACAAGCACCCATCAGACATCATCAGATGTTCTTTGCAATCATTTAATGTATTGAGTGCTAGGAATCTAGATTAAGTTTCTTTGCATAACACAGTGATGTTGCTGTAGTGACACTAATTACCGGGACTGCAAATGACCTTGGTTTGAAATCGGGAACCTCCAGCAGAAAGGCTTGGCATAGCTGCCAGAAAAGTGAAATATTCGTGAGACACATAGCCCCAGGTATTTCACAAACCAGTGGCGCTTGGCTGGGAAGCCTTTCAGTTGGGAGGATATCAGAAAACCCCAGGATTAGGTAGTCCTCACTAGCCTGCTGGCTTGGAAAATAGAGTATTTACCGTGTACTACATTCCCACATTTTCTCCACACCTAAGCAAACCAGTGCAGACATCTGAGCGCCCGCTCTCCCTGCAGCAGCAGCGTGTTAAAGAGGGGGCGAGACGTTCTCATTCGGACGGAAAGCAGGACACTCTGGGCTTTCCTATTACAGAAATGGGACAGAGCTTCCCAGGCCATAATCTCTCTTCCCCAGGCAGCAGAACAGAAGTTCCCATCCGAAATGCAGCACACTTGGTGCGAGAGCATTTGGGGAGCCTTGCTGCATCCAGTGATTCCCCCTGCTCGGCCAGCGTGATGTCCCGGTGGTCCCTGGGGACGGGCTGGGGGATCTGCTGCTCTGCGGTGCCGGTGCCTGTTGCTTTCATTGGCAGACCAGGCATCGGAGCAGTCTTGGCTTGCAGGGGGGTGGGGGATGGAATAGCCCTTAAGCTTTGAAAAATGGGGAGAAAGTTTGGGATGTGTACCAATTCCGACTGATCAGCTCCTGTACAGCAACGGGAGCTGCCCCCGGGAGGTCGGCGTACGCAGCAGTGACTCTTGGGGACCAGAATAGCTGGCTGGTCGCAGAAGGGCGATAGGAGTAGGAGGTCTGCAGGCTCCACTGCGTTTTTGCCACCGCCTTGGGTTTAATACTTTAAAGGGAGCTATTTAAAAGCAATCCCCTTAGCTTGAAATGAAATCTCACAATACTTCTTTAAATCTCTAGCGTTGACTCACTTCTTTTTTGATGGCTCTGGGTGGATCTGCTTATTCACCCTGCCAGATGGAGATACTGTGTCATAACAGCAACTGCTTTCAAAGAACGGAAGGGCAGGGAAGGAGGCAAACAGGCTTGGCAGCATCAAAAAGAATTCAGCTTCTCTGAGGCTTCATCCTCTTAGCGCCGGCATGGCACGGGAGCTGTGAGATCCCGGGGACTGAATGGATTTGCATTAAAGGTCACCTGAGACAGAACAGGAGCTTTATTGTCTCATGTGCTGGCAGCTCACGGTTTATAAGTCTTCACGAGATTGTCACCGGAGCGTTTGCCGAGGCCACCCTGGCACGCTTGGGGTGGTTTTGCTTCAAGGAAAAGGGGGAGAGGGGAAAAAAAGCAGGCGGTGCCTTTAGGTAAGGATTTATGGGGTGTATCAGCAAGTTCACCCATGGATAAAAAAACGTGCTCCGTACTCATCAGCGGTACAGAGCTCTGTTTTGAAAGCTAATGTTTATGGAGCATATTTTTGATTAGTGCCTGTTTATACAGGTGTAATCTAACTACCTTTGTCAGCATTTTGGGTTTATGACCCAGCTCAAAAGGAGAAGATTGTTTTCTGTTAAAGCACTGAGCTTTTATTCTTGGCAGTGGGAATCAGGTGCTCCAGGTGGGGCAGGTCTGGGGAAGGAGGGGTGCTGCTTCCAGGAGGGGTTTTCCAAGTAACCGGTTGGAGCTGGGCTTTGCTGAAAAGGGATGCAAAATCCGGGCAGCAAGCTGGAGGAATGGAAGGCTGTCATCCCAGAGGGGGACGGGCATGCTCAGAGGCAGCACTGCAGCTTAAGAAAACACCCACCTCAACCACGTTTACAGAGACCAATGTGAGATATTTTCGCGTAGGCATCTCTGTGCATCGAGGTATTTTTCCTCATCCAAATTTGACCACGAAAGGGAAACAAACCGAGGGAAACCTGAGGAAGGGCTCCCCACTGCCCCCCATGCCTTTGACCTTGCTGCTTGCACATAATTACTTCCCTTGCTTTCTGGTACAGAGCTGTGAACCCAGTGTAACTCGGCATGGCCATAGTGGAGCCAGAGCTCTGGACGCTGGGCAGGGATGCAGCCCTGGAGGCACCCTTTCCCTGGCTCCTGTTAAGGGAAATCATGACTTCACGGTGGTTCTTGTGGTCAGACATCAGGAGGTGCCAAAGAGAGCTCAGTATCCAGCAGGAATTTTCTTGTTTGCATTGCTGAGATTGAAAAGAGAGTCCCAACTGCGCTTGCTTGGGACCCAGCTCCCTCCTCACTTCTCAGAGCAACTGGAAGAGCTCACCAAGGCCTTTCAATGCAGCACAAAATGCTAGGTCTCTGTTAGTTGCTGGCAGGCTTCTCCAAAGGGTACGGTCTTTTGCTGTCGTCATCTTCCAGCTTTCTTTTTGTTGTCGTTTTCTGGAGAAAAAGCCCTCAGAAGTGTCCTGCACCACTCACTCATTATCACTCCTCTGCCCGCTGCTGCCTGCTCCCCTTGAGCTGCTTGTGCCACTGGTGCCCATCCACTGGGTTAACTGGTGTGGCGGTTCCCGGAGCTGTCGTCCGATTGCGCCTGTAGCCCTGAAAACGTACGGCTTGACATCAGGGGAAGAGCAGCGTGTGTGCGCCGTGCAGCCCCCTCGCCATCCTCTGCCTCAGCCCCGCATCCTCCGAGGACGTCTGCGATGCTGAAATTGCCTATTTCAGCTGAGAAGCGCTACCAAGATCCAGACCATCTGTGGTCACTAAAAATCACATGGTAGTTTTTGTAAGGATGCAGAATTGTCGCGGCTGATGGCTTGGCTGGAGTTCAGCACCGGTAATTAATTTTTCCTTCCTGAGTTCCCCTCGCAGGTCTGTTGGAGGAGCAGCTTCCTTCCCCTCCGGCCCCAAACTGCAGCGGAGCACCACCGTAAGCTGGTAAACTTCTGTTTGAATTTCCTTGGCAAATAAAATCATCCCTCTATTTCTTCCCAGTAAGAGTGGTTTGAGGACTACTTAACAGCCCATGTTAATCTCTGGTGCAGTTTTCAGCCTCTCTCTTGGAATTCTGTTTGGGAATGGATTTGCCTGGATAAGCAAAGTATGCTGAAATCCTTGAATGAAAGGTGCTGTAAGATAACGAAGCATGATCGATAATGAAGCAGACTTAGGGGCTGCGCCAGTCTTTTGAGCCTGGTTTGTTCTGCGTGGCAGATCCCTCCCTCCCGCGAAGAGCAGCTTCATTCCAGCTTCGTTCTGGGCTGGATCAATATGTTTTTATTGTTGGTTTATGCAAGGTCCTTGGGTAGCCGTGGCCGACCAGGTACTTTCCTTTGTTGCCCTGTCAGCCAAGCTGCCTAATTATTTTCTGTTTGCATTTTGGGCACGGTTTCTGACAAGTGCTGCTTGCCATCTGTCGGAGGAGAGATCCAGGACGGGTGTCATTCCATTTGCTTTATTCCTAAGGTGGAGTGATGGTCGTTCCTGTTAGCAGGCCGTTGTCCTGGCAGAAGCCACAACCGTGTCGCTAACGCTGTTATTAGCACTGGTGACAGGAACAGGAGGGAGGGGACATCGCTGCGTGGCTTTCCTTAGCTCACCTAGTTCACCGACGGCGGCGAGTTCTCCGTGTCCACTTTCTCTACCGCAGATATTTATGTGCGTAACAGCACAAAAGGATGCTGTAGTTTAAAGCATCCCCAGCTGTTACGCCAAAACAGCCAGGATGGAGTATATGGGGAGTACGTCGGGAGTATGTCAGCAGTATATCAGAAGTACGTCAGGAGTACATCAGGAGCTCCGGAGCTCCATGCAGTACCATTACCATCTTGGCTACCAGAGAAGAAACTCAACCACGGGAATTGCCAGCTGGCAAAGGCCTACAACCTGAAGGTGCCGTTAAAAGCGAGGAAGAGTGACTCCGTCAAGGAGCATCGCATCGCCTTCTCGTGTCGGTGCTCGCTCCGTGGCTGCAGGAGCGAGCGCCAGCGCTTTAAAAGCCAGCGCGTGATATACTGGCTGCACCGAGTGGATCTGGAAGCTGCAAGTCAGGCTGGGCTCCTTCTGTCCCTCCTTCCGTACCAAAAATAAATCCTCGAGAACGGAGCCGGTGCTTCAGCCGTGTGGGAGGCTGTGACAGGGCTTGTCCCGCGGGATGGGCAGGGCAGGAACCCGCTGCCCACCGCTGCGGTGGGTGCACCGGGCTGGCACGGGGAGCACCGGCAGGTCCATACGATGCCAGGTTCCATGCAAGCGCCGGCAGCGTGGCAGAGGGAGCTGATTTTTGCAAGCTATCAGCTATTTTCACGAGCAATTTCAGGCTGAAATAAGGACCAAATGGTCATATTTAAACAGGGTGAGCGGGGGGTAGGAGTTCATAATCCGCTTGCATTTGGTGCCCGCAGGAGTTAGTGCCCAGCATCGCTGCCCAGAGCTGTGCTGGTACAGCTCCGGGCTTGGCTGCGGCAGGGCTGCATCCAGGTCTTCCCGCTGGTTTCAGAGGCTTTGGAGCGGGGCCTGGAGAGCCCTGGAAGTGGAGGACTTGGACACCGCTTGCCTACGCTTTTCTTGGCCCTGGCAGCCGCGCGAGTCTCTCGCTTTCATAAGCACGGGCAGATTCATAAACGAAGTCAAGGGAAAATATCTAAGAGCAGCAATGTCAAAAGTTCACAGGCTGGGTGAGTGAGCAGTAATTCAGGGCTGATGGGATGAAGAGAAAAAGCCATAAAATTTCTGTTCCCCGACTACTACCAGAATAGTTGTTGTTGTTGTTGTTGAGAATTGAAGTGCAGCAAAGCCCCAATAAAACTCTACAGCATCCTGAATGGTTTGTCATCACATCGAGGAAATTTCATGTGCCTCTGCCTGGTCCTTCAGGCCACAACTGCATCTTCATCCCCCGCAAGAACAATTCTTCTATAAATGCTGAAATATGGTGCCTACAGTAACAGCCCACTTAAAATGTCTCATTATTGCAGTTTAACTGGTCATTAGCAGCTGGAATAGACTGATTTCTTACGGGTTATGGTTGAAATAATTACCTGACACTCTGAGCCGTTAAGAACCAGTTAATGAGTAGAGGGAGAGAAGGTGCTGACATGGACACGGGCACAGCACTGGCTGGGGGGGTTCCTCTGTAGGAAACCAGGCTGAGGTTTGTTGCCTGTGGGGTCCAAGGCCATTTAAGCAGGAGGTAAGTTAGGGAAATCGTTAAAAAATTAATCTGATACAAGTTTGACAACAGTTTAGCCACTGTACTGGTTCTAAAAAGTTCATTTCATGATGTTTTGCTCTGTATATGCCGAGTTGCCTTTTTTTTTTCCCTTTTTAATGGAGCTAATTAGAGGCTGTGTAATTTCCAGAGGAGAAAGGCATCGTGCGCCGGGAGTGTTGGCTGCTTCTGAGATACCACGTTCACTCATAAACCTTGACACGTTCTGTACGCTTTCAATAAAAATTGCATATTAGCTTTTGATGTGGTAACAGAGTGGAGTAGTTTAAGGGTGAAATACAGATGAAAATTCCTCCATCAGGAGAAATCCACTGACAGTCTTTGAGCGTCCCGTTGGCCCGTGCTGTTGTCTATGGCTGTTGACATGTCTTATTGGAAGAACCATTGGAAGCCCCTGTTTATGGTAGGTGAAAGATGAGCAGGGCCCGTCACGGAGAAGGATTAAAGCAGATAAGGTGCTGGCTGATATCTAGTGAACCTTGGGTTTCTTCTGCTTTGGTTTATGGTGTCCGGCTCATGGGTGTGTAAGACTTGGGCGATACAGGTGTCCCTCCATAAGGAGTACCTGTAGCGGAGCATCCATCACTTCACGGTAGGTGTTGTCACTCAGCTGGGTGTCACTGGCTTTGTAGTCAGCACTTGTGGTCCCGCTGTGTTGGGAAGCGTCCCCCCCACACCAACGGTGCTTTTCCCTGGCCGTAAGACCTGTCCTTCTCCCCGCAGTGCTCCATGCCCGCCTGCGTCACTGCGTTCCACGTCACCTGCGCCTTCGACCACAACCTCGACATGCGGACTATTCTAGCAGACAACGACGAAGTGAAGTTCAAGTCCTTCTGCCTTGAGCACAGCACAGGTGCCACCAAGCTGCCCGAGGAGGCACGGACAGAGCCCGACCAAGCCCAGCTGGACTTGGAGAAGGTCACGCTGCGGAAGCAGAAGCTCCAGCAGCTGGAGGAGGACTTCTATGAACTCGTGAAGCCTTCGGAGGTGGCGGAGAACCTTGACTTAAGCGAATCGCTGGTGGATTTTGTCTACCAGTACTGGAAGCTGAAGAGGAAAGCAAATTCCAACAAACCGCTGCTGACACCAAAAACAGATGAAGTGGACAACTTGGCCCAGCAAGAACAGGACGTTCTCTACCGACGCTTAAAGCTCTTCATGCACCTCAGGCAAGACCTGGAGAGGGTGAGTACAGCTTTTCCTTCAGTGGTGTACCCATGTGCTCCGTCAGGGCTGCTTTAATGTGCGCTGGTGCCTATAGACAGCACAAGCCCTGTTCCCCCTTGCCTCAGTTTGACCCCCCTAACAGTTGCGTCCCTTCGTCTAGAGCATTATTCAGAAGAACGGTGCTCAGCACGCATGTATCATCACTGCCAAAACACTGACACTGGTGAAATAAATTAGTGACGGTCTCAGCCAGGGGTTCAAAAGAACGAGGGAGAGGTGCCTCGGCGGGGCTGGGTGGATGGGAGGCAGATGATGCTGCAGCTTACATCCGCTACATCTTAGCAGTCTCAAACCACAAAATTATCCTGTGCTGCCCCTCAGATGCTTTCCAGCAGCAAGGCACAGGAACACGTCATTATTTACTCACATTAAACGTCAAAGACGGGTGAATGGCAGGAGCGAGCAGCAGGGCCAGCGGGACTGGGCATTCCCTGCCCTGCTGCAGCCGAAAGTGGGTCGGCTCCTCGGGGAGCTGCGGAGGATGCAGCCGGAGGATGCAGCCGGAGGATGCAGGTGCCCGCAGCTCCCCACGGTGCGGGACATCCTTGCACAGGGGAGGGAGCAGCCACCTCCACGGCAGCTTTCTGGGGGAGAGCAAGCATCCGTGAAGCAGCAGTACCAAAGCGGTGCCGGAGCCCCTCTCATCGCCGCATCGCGCTGCCTGCCTGCGGATTTGGCTGTCATGGCTGCACGGAGGGAAGGAGCAGGCAGGAGCAGGGATGGGGCAGAGGCAGGCTGGAGAGGAGGAGGGGCGACGAAGGCGAGAAGCAGCGAGGGGAGGAATTGCAGAAGAAGCGCAGCACCCGGAGTGAGACGGCAGAGAGCGGCCGGGGAGGGGACGGGTGCCGTAGTGGTGTTGCTGGGGGGGGACACAGGCACAGCACTGGGCAGCAGTGGGATGGGGACAGGCAGGGCAGGGCTGCCAAACCTGGCACGCAGGGGCCAAGCTCCTTCTCCTCCTCTGCTTAAAACCCAAAGCCCTGCCTGGTTCCCCCTCTCCTGTTCCTGGCAGAGGGGTGAGTCCATGGCGCCTGCCCAGACCCCTGCCTGACTGCCCACCCGGGGTGCAAAAGCCATGGAAGGGCTCAGGGGGTCTCTGGGAGCAGGCAGGGAAGGAGGAAAGCAGAAAATAGCATTGCTTTCACCCGGTGGAGGTGGTGCCGTGGTCCCCTGAGCAGGGGGGCCGAGGGTGCTGCAGGGGACGTGCTGCTCCCTGGGAGGCAAGGTGGCAATGATGCTGCCCCTGCATATCCCTGAACCCTCTCTCCAAGCTGCTGTGGGTCTGCGGCATAATTTAACCCATGGGGAGGTAGGCGGTGGTGGTGAGCCCTGGGTTCATTCATGTCCAGGTTGGGTTTCAGCTCTGGACCAGTCCACCCCGGTCCCTTGCTGCACCCACCTCCCCCGGTGGGTCTCGGAGCCCGAGAGCCTTCTCTGGTGTAAAAGCAATGGGATTTCAAGCTATTGGTCTCTTTTCTGTGGCCCTATCGGCCTTCATCCCTGCATACATCATTGCCATCGCTCTGCCAGTCTGTCCCTCCTTTGCTCCTGCCTTTGCTGCATCACGTTTCCACCTCTGTGTTGGGCTGGGCTGGTGCCACCGTTAATGGGTCTCCAGCACCAAGCTGTAGGCAACAGGCTGTAGCTGCCGGATCCGAGGAGGACAAGTTCAGCTCACTTTTTTCCCCTCATCTGCTTCTCTATATTGTAAATCTAAACCAGGCTGCTCCACCTCCCTCTGCTTCCACTTGCTCCCAGCTTGACTTCCCCAGCTGCAGTGAACCACTGTGCATCTCTGGGTACAGCACTTAGCTCCAGGGGCTGCCTAATTCAAAGACACGACACGGCAGCTTCTCTTTGATTTCTTTGTGTCAAAACTACGCTTTTTACCAGATTTCCTATTTTCTGGAGTTGGCTCCAGGCTTCATGGGGTCATTCCCCATTGGCGTTCAGCCTCTGCTTAGCAACTCCCTGCCAGGTTTCATTGCCTGGCCCTGGAAGAGCTGTTTGTTTGCTCTGCTTCCAAGAGGGGGAACAATAAACACTCGCCAGATCAAAGTCCGGTACTCAGATGGGTGATACGGGTTTAAATCCAATTGCTGCTAGTGCATCCCAGGTATCTGATCCTGTCTGTCAGCGCCGCTCACAGCCGCCCCGTTCCACTTGCAGGTAGTGAGGCATCACATCAAATAGGGGCTGAAGAAGAGCAGCCTGGAGGGGTGGCTTTCAGAGGGTGTCCACGGGGCATCACATTCAATTTTAGTGTTTTCAGCAATTAATCCGGTGGAGATGGTTGTGATTTGAGGGCTGATAATGCTATCTGGATCCTGGAGTTGGGGAGGCAGAAGCAGTGGGGAAGATGATGATGGAGCAGCCAGGATGATGGCATTTCCCTCTGCCATCTCCTAACCACTGTCACTTCTGCACTTTACAGTGTCAGCAAATTAAAACTATTGCCTGGGAATCCTAATACAGTCCCCTCATTTTGTTTCTGGCCTTTTTTAACCCCCTTTGCCTTTTTTTTTTTTTTTTAAAGCTTTTTCCAAAGACTGGTTGTTTAAATTAGCTTTAACAAAAAACTGTAGCTTTCAGGTTTTCATACCAGCATCTAAGCTTGGCTTGGGGAAGCAGCGCTGGGTAGTGTTTAGCTGTGGAAGTGTGTGTAAATACCAGCAGTCTCTAAGCAGAGCACAAGTAATGTTTTCTTCCAGGAATATCAAATCATAGAGAAGAGATGCAGCCAAACACTTTGAGATGCAGGTTGCCAGAGGCAGTTGTTATCCTCATAAAGAAATTTTAGTTTGATGTTTTCTCCAATCCAGAACAAAAAAAGAGAACGTAGTAAAATACATAGCATATAGCTTGCTGCTTTATATTTACAGCTAGGGGATTCAACAAGAAAAAAACAGCTTTTTCTCCTGTATTCCTAAGTGTTTCCCAATTGTCCTCAGGTAAGACCGATACTGTTAGGGGATGGCCACGGTCATCCTGCTGTCTTCACAGCCTTTGGTGGCAGACATTAGCTAAGCGTGGCATGACAGTCTGGCTTGCTCTGCCACTGTGAGAGCCACAAAGGCTCCCAGCCCCGCAGGGACAGTCCCCCAAGCCTGGAAATACCCCAGCCTTCCTCTGCAGGGAGGGGTTTGAGGACGAGGAGGGAGAGGAATCGGAGACATCAGGGTCACGCAGGAGTGTGGACATACCCACAAACGTTACTGCCCATGCCTCCATTCAGCCCACCTCCTTCTTACCTTAGTACAGGCTCTTTCAGAGCATCAGGAAGCTGAGCAAATGCTGTCAAATCCTGTTAGCTACCATTAGCAATTTCTGTTTCGCAGCTGAAACCCTCCCGTTTCCTCTGAAAGCCTCGAAGCCCGCCGCAGCCATGGTGACAGAGCCCGGCTCTCCAGCCACCTTTACACAGGGCTGGCAAAAAGCGTGGCACTGAAATTCATCACAGGGCAGATGCCAGCGGGTATCACACGGTAGCTCTGTCATCTCAGGCTGCTGGAGGTGTTTATCGGCAGCCCCGTGCGATGAGCAAGGTTTAACCGCTGCTGCGCTAGCTCTTGCGAGCGTTTGTCTTGTGCTTTGCTGTTCGTGTTTAGGGCTTCCTGCTTGGTTAATAAAATTTCTTGAACTGGGACAAAATGCACCAGTGATTTGCGGGTAGATGTGGAGCAAATGTGAGCAACCATATAGAGGAGCCAGATTTGGGGTAGGGGAGCTGCACCGGCTGCTGACCTGGGCTGGCGTCAGCTGGATATTTTGCTGTATTTTCTATGCTCTGTCCTGGCATTTGCTTTAGGGCAACAGGCGGTTTTGTAAAGCTCTGACATTCAGCAGATCGGTAGCCTCATACCTGCAGCTCGCTTCCAGCTGTGCCCCTTCCCTGCACTGGCGTGGGAAGAGGGTCTCTCCCTCCTGCAAAAGGAGCAATTTGTGGATGAGAACTGGCGTATTGACCCCGGAGCATCGAGGTACTTCTTAGCATTTGGCAATTTTTTTGTGCAGGTTTCTATGTCAGGTGTGAACAGGGCACGTGTGTGATGCAGCTGCTGGAACGAGGGCTCAGGGCGATGCTCGGCTGCTCGGGGCTCTGTGCGTCTGCTGGGCCTTTGCATAAATATTTTATAATGCTCTTTCTACAGCATCTTCCCTTCCGAGACTTTCCAAATCCTATAGAGACATTAACTTCTTCATTAGGTCTATGAACAATTAACAGGAGATTAAAACAGCCTGTGTGTCCGCACCATTGCTGTACCTGGGTAAGATTACCAAATAATTTACCTGTTTCTCCTGGCTCTATTCCCATTTTGGGTCTTGGTCACTTTGTGTGCTGATGTGTATCAACAGCAGAGTTAAAGGATGTGCTGCAACAAGTACTGAAAGTTAATCCTGACTAATCGGAGCAGATTAGCAGCACGCTCGGCCCCATTTGACTCCCTGCGTGCTCTGTTATTCAGGCTAAAGTTGTGCCCTCAAAAGCACTGATGCTGAAGGGCAAACCCTGCTTGTGAATTCAAGCCTTTGATGGGAGAAGTTAAAGATTAACTTATGTATTGTTTATGTTCAGAAGAAGACAGGAGAGAGAGAGACTCCCCTACATGCAGCATCCTACGTGGACCCTTTGGACCCGGGGCTGTCCCAGTCCCCCAGGCGGGATGGTCCCAGTTAGCTGCTCCCCAGAGCACTGGGAGCAGTGGTGGCCGAGCTGTCCCTCGTGCCAGGGCAGAGGCTGGTGGAGCCGAGGTTGGGGTCTCCAAGGTGGCTGCTCTGGTTTGGGGTGGGTGCCCCAGGCGCGTTGGCAGGTACCTGCAGGGCTTTTCAGGGAGACTTGGTGGTACAAGAGAGACGTGCCGTCGGGGTAAGCAAATCTCTGGAGATACTGTGCTTCCTTACGGCTTTTGTATGCCCAGTGCATGTGCTGGAGAAGCCGGCCAGCCTTCCTCGCCCCCCATGCAGTCCTGGCTGTCGGAGCCAGAACAGAGACATTTAGGCTTTAAATCATTCACTGCACAGTTTTTCCCGTACACGTTACACAGTTTGGATCAAGAGCCCTCACCTCTAGTCCTGGCACATCCAGAGAGCTCCCGGTAGGAGTTTTGGTGCAGCGTGGATGATGGTGAGATGAAGAAGACCAAATCCCAGGGAGCGGGCATTTCCCTGGGCGACAGAAGCAGTGACACAGCTTGAGGGGACCCACTTTGACCCTGCCTAAAACGGACGCTGTTTCTTGTGTTTCTGTAGGTTAGAAATCTCTGTTACATGGTGACGAGACGGGAGAAAATGAAACACACCATTTGTAAACTGCAGGAGCAGATCTTCCATCTCCAGATGAAGCTTATTGAGAAAGATCTTTACCCAGGTCAGTACCGCTTACCAGAGTTTGTTCTTGCAGACGCTGTCCCTGCCGTCCTCCGAAGCCAAAGACTGGTGCCCAAGCCTCAGCCCCCCACCCCAAGGAAACGAGAGCTGCCCCCTCCCCTGCAGTGTTATTTAAGCACAGTTCATATGTTGACTCTGCCCATCTCCAGTTTTGTTCAGAAACACACAATAAAGCCATACCCTGGGTGACCGGAGCTCCTTGTTTTCACAGATCCCTCTCGATCCTCCTCTCCCTGGGAATCGGTCAGAAAGACCAAGCGTTTGGTTAGGCGGTGATGCTAAGGCAGTGTTTTGGCGACTTTTCATGGAGACGGAGCTGTTTGGGAGGAGAATGCAAATCCTGGGCACGGGGCTGCTGGTGTTGGGGCTGATCCACGGCAGCTGGCTCCCTGGCATGGGTCAGCAGCCCTCGCTTTGGACTCTTTGCAGATGCCTTTGGCTCTGTCAAGAATCAAAGGTTAAGCTGCTGGCGGGATGTCTGTTGCTCCTAGAGACCGGCTCCTTTAGCTCTGGTCGGCTGCAGTTCTCTGCTCCACATACCTATTAGTGGAGAACATCACGCTACTGCATGCAAAGCCTCTGACAACTTTTAGTAAGGAACTGAAATAAAGTTGGTTTCCTTCTGTCCCTTTTTTTTTTTTTTTTTTCTTTCCCCTTTTGCACAAACGGTGCCGGAGCCCACAGCTCCTGCTCCCTCCTCCTTTCCCTTCGGTGGCAGGGCAGACCAAACCCCATGGCTGCAGAACAGTTTTTTCCAGCAGCAGCATCTGGCACTTTGGCAGGCTCTTCCGACGGTTGTTGTGTTTGTGGCTTTGGAGTTGTGTTTGAAGCCATCACATGGTTGGGGTTTCTTCAGGAACCGTCTGGGCTTTCCTTGACAAAAGTTTCCTTTGACTGAAGGTTTGGAGGCTGAGAAGTGCGTACGTTGAGATGTTTGTGACCCGGACCCCGTGCAAATTCCTCTCGATGGCCAGAGCTAGGGGTAGCCGGGACCCCAGGGTGTGCTCCGGGGAGATGTGGGTCCTGTAAATCTTGGTCCCCGTGACACAGATCAGTGACACCGTGTGTTGTTCTGTATGTCCTTGCTGAACCAGCGATACGGGTCACCAGCCTGGGCACACACAAAATGGTGTTCCTGGCTGTTCCCACCAACCGGAGACCCCGCGTTGCACATCCCGAGAGCCGTTCCCTAGCACCCGGGAAATTTGTGCCGGCTGGTGCTCCCGGCAGTGATGCTGCTGGCTGGGGCAGCGAGGCGGGAGGTCCAGCTTGGGAATAACGAGTGGATAAAAGACAAGAGCAACAGACTCAGACCCTGAAGGCAAATGCCATGTGCTGTTGCTGCTGGGCTCTGTGGATTTTGGGAGGATCGCAGGGGACCTCGTGATGCTCTTCAGTTCAGCTGGGTGTCCCCAGTTTAGCGTTTGCAGCTCTCAGAAGGCGACAGGCTTGGGGTGGTTTGCCAGGAAAGCTTTTTGAGCTCACCTCCCTCGCAAGCGGGGTGTTAGGTGGCTGGAAATGCCCTTGGGGACCTGCGTTCCCCAAAATACCGTAGGGAGTCTGACCTCAGGTGCATGCCCGACCTTCTCTCTAATGCAGCGATGGGGTGGGAGTCGGCAGCTCCTCCCGGGGAGGGTGAGCTGGGACCCTTCCCAGTGGGATGCAGATGCCGACCAGCGAGGGAGAGCTGTGTCGGGGCTCTGCCGCTCACGTTTCGGGGCTGTCTGCGCTGCCGAGTGCCGGCGCTGTGCAATTGCCCTTCCTGAAAATGTTTAATGCATGTACTCAGGGAAAAGCACGACTGCCGTTACTGTGATGTTTGTTCTGCCTAAAGGTGAGTGATCAAGAGACAAACCCACGGCGAGAGGGTGACTCAGGTGGCGATTGGCGTGCAGGCTGTGGGATTGCTTCATACGTCTTGATGCAAATGTTCTTCTCTCCTGCCCCAAATGGTTGGCGTTTGCCAATTTGTTTTCCACCCTGAACCGACCGAGCTGAGCTGCTCATCTCTCCTGAGATGGGCTTTTTGGTTTAGCTGAGCAGGGGCTGCTGCCTCTGGGACCCGGCTCCCACGAGTCGCTGCTGCTGGGAAAAGGGCCCAGGTACAGGAGTTTGGTCCCGGGATCTCCAGGTGGTTTGGACATCGGGGTCTTTCCCATGGCAGGGGGACATGAGGGACCCGAGTGCCTTTCGGCATCGGTGTGTAGGTTCTCCTGAGCTCGGGAGGATTTCCCTTGCCGGGACGTAGCATCAGGCCGTCAGTTGCGATCCCAAATGTGAGCGGTGACGGTCATAGTGCAGGCAAGAGTGCAGGACACAACCCACGCTGATCTCCAGGTCCTGCCCGACAGCAGGAGCAAGCGCTGGGGCCGCCGGCAGCATGGCCCAGAGGGGCAGGGGGTGTAAATGAGATCGGAGAAGGGCTCAGCCTCCGGCTGCCCTTCCCGCGGCACCTACACAGCCGTGCCCGTGCCACCCGTGCGTGGCATCGCGCAGCAGAGCCGCAGAAAGCGGTTTGGTGCTTATTTTCTGCTTCAGCTCCTAGCTGTCCCATCCCGGTCCCATCCCGAACACGCACCGTGTAGACCCCAGTCCTACCAAGCGCTCCCAACACCCACACGTTTGCTAAACCTCCTTTATGCCAGTTGACGATACTTAGAGCTAAAGATACTCGGCACCCAGCGGGACCAACGCTGTGGGTAACTCACGGCTGCGTTTGCCATCATTACGAAGCGCTGACTGGTTTGAAAGCGGGGGGACGGTTCCTGTAGCATCCCCTCCGCACAGCTCCCGACCGGGCTGCTCTGCCTACCTGGGGTTTCTTGGAGAAAGGAAGAAGTCTCCATTATTTTGCCTGGATGAGGCCAGTTTTTAACTGCTGTTACGGTAGTCATCGACTGAAATCTGTTGGGGTTATTCCAAAGATGGTTTTGGCACAAAGGTTTTTTTGGAATGGCTCCCACATAAAACTCAAAACTGGAGGGGTTTATTTTTCCTGCTGACAAATGATCATTTAAGCAGGAGATTTTTAATAAAATTAGTGAGAACTGACCGTGTAAAATGAACCCACCTCTCTCCCCTGTATTTTTCTTGCATGGAGTGGAAAGTAAACACTGTCTGGCTTTGACACACGGCTACTATTTTGACAGGTTCCTCTTCAAAAAGTACTGCTCGGGTTTCTCTTTAGCCCCATTGTGCTGTCTAAACAAAGTTAGAGTTTTATTTTGTAAGCGGAGTGAAAAATGTGTCTGCCTTTCTGCAGTTATTTGGCAGGAACATAGCAAATACCAATTTTGCTTTTGCTTTTCTTTCTTTCAGTGAGTCCTTTGGTCAGGAGGGGTTCCTGGCTTGGCAACCCCAGGACTGTAAATCCTCTGTTAATCCAGACTCAGGCAGGTGCAATGCGAATTCCCTCCCTTGCTCGCCCAGTACATTTCCACTGCCGCAGCGAGGGGAGCGCAGAGGTTATTCCCTCTGACCCATCCAGGCCACGGCCTCTCTGCTGAGGCTGTTTGCAGGTCTGCTGCTGGCCGACACAATAAACCGATTTCGTTTCTTAAAATTATTGCTCCGATAGCTGCACAGCTTGTGCAGGTTCAACCTGTGGGCCAGACTGAAAAAACCGCATGTCATGCCTTCATTTCCATCAGCCACCCACATTTTGGTTTAAGGGCAATATCCTTCCCCCTCTGAAAATTAATAGAAGTTTTAGCATGGACTTCTGTGGAAGAACGACCTAACGGAGTAAGTAAAAACTGTTGAAGTATTTTGCTTGGCAATACAAGTCATACTTTTATAGGGTATTTGTCCTGTTTACCCAAGAGGAATAAATCCAGTAGAAGTTCAAAGTCATTTAGGAAAGACTGATTTTTAGCTGAAAGTCTGCATAGCTAAGAGTTATATCCCTGGCTTTCCATAGGCGATGCTGGTCATCTTCCCTACTCCATTTACTTACGCTCAATACACTGCTTAATTTTTATAGCTTTGGGGTTTTTTCACCCCCGCACAGTATGAGTGCGAGCAGTTACTATTGTCGAAAGGTCAAATCAAATCAAGGTCTGCTTAAAAACTCTGCCGGTACCACTGCTGTCAAACTGGCTTTGCAGCTGAATCCCTCCAGGAGATGCTCTTGTCGGTGATGGGTGACACTCCGCCGGGTTTAGAGGTCCCCTTGTCTCCTGGAAGGTGTCGGAGCAGGGTTCGGGGTTAATCCCTTCTGCTGCTCCCGCAGGTCCTCACCCCAAAGCCCCGGTCCAGGAGGACACGTCGGTGGCTGCAGGGTCTCCAGCAAGTCTCCTGCCTTCAGTGGGACTGCTCCTGCGGCCACGTTAAGTTCATATCCAAGGCCCAAACCTCTTTTTTATATAAACTACGGGATTCAGATCTTCTTAATGTATAGAGACCTTAGCCTACAGTTGGCCAAAATCTGGCTGCTGTTCTCCCTTTGACTTGAGAGTTGTTTGCAGGTCTGGTCCAGGTCTCCACTACAGGGGTGTGCCCCAGGGGAACTTGCTCACCGCAGCATCCCTGATGCCTCGTCTCACACGGAATTTTCCTTTTTTTCTAAAAAATGCCAGAACAAACTGGGAAGAAGACAAAGGGTAAGAAAAGTGACCCGAGAAGGAAAGGAAGAGATGGTAGAAAAAATAGTCCCGAGAAGAAAGAGAAAAGGAAATCAGTCAACGAAACTGTATTGGGACAACTGGGTAAGTCTGATTTTATGGGCGCAGAGTTGACCCGTGCCGCTGAAGGCTCCCTGTTTTGGGGAGCAGGGTTAAGAGTCCCGGCCCCTGATCCCTCCTGCACGTACACGGTGGAGTTACACCCGAGGCCATGGGAACCTCTTCAACTCTCCCTTGTGAGCATCAGCCTGAATTACCGAGGTCCTACGGGAGAGACGGCGTCGGAGACGAGGTCCCTGGTGGGGCAGGGGGCATAAAATCCTCCCCCCGCAGCCCCAGGGCTTGCGCCCAGATGGAGAGACTGCGTTACAAAACCTGTGATGTGCTGCTGAAGCGTCATTTTGCTTTCTGGTGATAAAATCAGACTTACCCACCCCGCAGTAGGGCTAATCCCCTGTATCTTCTGTGCTGTGTAGCAATGGTGAATACAGCACATGGGCTGTGCATTTTCATGGCATATACTGGCCAGGGCTGTGCGGCCACGCTGGTTGTGCCGGCGGTCTGGGAGCATCCAGGAGACGGGCACAAAGCACGGCTGATCGCTTGAATTTGCTCGGGGGGGGCGAGGAGATGCAGGCTGGCTCTGCGGATGCTTCATCCAGCTCTTCCCCATCAGCTACAACCTACCGCTGCTCAGCAGCAGTCGAGGCTGGGGGGGGCGGAGAGTAAAAAAACAGAAAAAGGTCTTTTTTTGACAAGATCCTTGACAACCGCATGGGGTTTTTACACGGAATTGGGTTTTTGTTTGATTTCCTCTGGCGCCGTCACCTCTGCCAGCATGCAGGGCAGGAGGTGATGAGTTCACATGTGCTCAGCTGTCCCGGGGATGCACCGGTCCTGTGGGGCTCCCGGACAGTCTGGGGGGGCTATAAAAGCCTCCTGGGGGTACAGAGAGTTTCTGTGGGAGGTCTGGGGGCCTGGGCTGTGGGATACTTGGAAAGTAACGGACACCCTGCCTTGCTCTGCTTTGCCCATTGCTCGCCCCAACTCTGCTGCTTTCTGTTCATCTCAAAGCTGTTGGGTTTTAGGCAGGAGCCCCTTTGGAAACAGGGCTTTCGTGCTCATCCTGTTTCTGCCAAAGAAACCTTGGATTTCCTGGGGCAAATTCCACCAAATGATGGAGGGCTGGGGCGTCTCTGAGAAAAGCTGCACTGCTGCGAGCCTGGGAAGCCAGGCAGCCAACCCAGAGCTTCACCAGGGTCTTGTAAGCTCCTGGATTTTGTTAAGGGCTTGAAGCATCACTTGGGGCTGCAGTCATCAGAGAAGGGCCGGGGAAAGGCGAGCTTGGCAGGGCCCTTGCCGGCAAGACCTTGGGCTGTTTGGCGCCTGGGTACCACGCGATGCCCTAAGCTCATCCCTGCTCCTGCTTCCCCTGCCCTGCATTGGGCTGGTGCCAGGCTGGGGGGCTGTCTTCTCCAAAAGGACCGTGGTGACCTGCCAGGAGTTGCAGGACTGCCACCTTGACAGCGTCACCTCTGGGGGGGGAAACCAACCTGACCGACCTCCCCAGTGCCACCCTTGAGCAGCCCTGGCATCACGCAGGGTGTTTTGTTTGTGTGTGTGTGTCCCCCCCCCGCGATGGTCGCTCATCCACGCAGCGTGGAGGTGCGGGGTCACGTCCCGTATCGCTGCTCACAGGGGAGGGTGATGCAAAGCTGCCATCGAGACCAGCAAACATTGTGGATGTGAGTCACCCTGCCCGTGCCGCTGCTCTTTCCCTCTTCTGTTGCTAGGCTGACTGCTTTAAAAGGAAAGCTCTTACCTGAAATCAAAAATCAAACCTAATTTTTCCTCCATCCGTAAAACCAGCTCTGATGTTGAACCTGTGGGTTTCTGTTACAGGGATTAAAACTGCATGTGCTTGTGCAGACAGGTATGCGCCTTTCCAGTTGCTAATTAGACCCAGCCTAGCCCACGATGCTCGCTCTTGCTCTCAAGAGATAATTAGGAAGTTTTTCAGCTTTTTCCATTCCAGCCTGTCACCTCTGCTCCTCTTCTTCAGTTTTCACGCCTCTGGAGTGTTCGGAGATGTTCTCAGACCTGCCTCCCACCCTCCCTGCCTTTGCACGCAGATTTAGCACCGGTCCCATCACCCCACTGACCGCCTGGCTCCGGTGGTGGCCGGGGTTTGGGCAGCACGTGGTGTCCCGGTGGCAACTGCTCCCTGGGGAAGCTGTCACCCCTCGCCTGGGCACAAGTCCCACTCTGGTAGCAGTCACCAAATTTTTCAGCTTACACCTGGATCGCTTGTCTGCCGCCTTTGCACGGGAATGCATTTTCCACCCGTGCTGGAGTGGGTTGGGGCTTGGCATCTTTGCTCAGTTTAGATTTGGGGAGGTTCTCGGGGTGTTGGGTGTGGGGGACCACTCGGGTTGTGGTGCTGTGGCCTCAGGGAACCCCAAATCCAGCATTAGTGCTGGAGTAAACCCTCTCCTGTGTCCTGATGTGGCGCATTATGGTCGACCTTTTGAGCGTGTCTCCGGCGCCGGGGAGTTTCGGTGAGGTTGGTGGCAACGTCGAAGGGCAGCGTGGCCGTTCCTGGCTTCTGAGGCAATCTTCTGCTTTTGTTTTTCCCAGGCTTGTCAACCTCCTTCCCCATCGACGGGACTTTCTTCAACAGCTGGTTGGCGCAGTCGGTCCAGATCACCGCCGAGAACATGGCGATGAGCGAGTGGTCCCTCAACAACGCCCACCACGAGGACAGCACCCCCGGCCTCTCCGAGGAGCTCCTCCAGGACGAGGAGACCTTGCTGAGCTTCATGATGGACCATTCCCTCAGGTCCCCGTTCAAGCAGAGCGAGGCCACAAAGAAAGTGAAAAGCAGAACGAGAACGAACACTAAGAAAAAGCTGCCCAGGAGCAGCCCCCCCGCCGTGGGTGGGAGCCACCCAGAGAGCTCGGAGCCCTGGACTAACAACGCCAGCGACTTGTCGGATGATGCCGCCAAGCCCTTCGCTCCGGATTCCGGACCGAGCAAGTCGGAGAAGGGGACGGCGAAGCTTCCCACCGACCGCAAAGGGACGGGCGAGGCGAAAAAGGCGGCCAAGAAAGGCTCTCTCCCGAAAGCCGGCGAACCTCAACCCCCGGCCGGGGCGAGGGGCTGCGTCGGCAAGGAGGAGGAGGAGGGGGAGGAGGAAGAGGAGGAGGAGGAGGAGACGCCGCGCTGCGCTCAGCCGGAGCCCAGCCCCGCGGCCAAAGTGCCTGACTCCGTAGGTAGCCCCAAAACCGTCGTGCGGTTCAAATTACCAAAGGAGAGCCGAGGGACTCGGAGGTCGCAGCCCCCCAAACCCGAAGGCGCCGGCGGAGCTCCCTTGCGTCGTTTCGACGCCGAGACGGACGGCTACTTCTCCGACGCAGAGATGAGCGACTCGGACGGGGAGTCCCGCGGCGGCAGGGCGCAGCGGGGCCAGCTGGATGCGGCCGGCGAGGACATCGTCAGGATGAGCATCCTGGCATCCTAACTCCTCCCGACCGACCACGCCGGCTCGACGAGGCCTCAACCCAGTTACAACTGCCATGTCCAATTTCTGCCTGGTATCATAGCGAGGGGGATTTTTAATATGTGTATATAGTTGGAAATTCGGCACTGTTGTCTTTCTCTTCTCTATACGCCTGAGATACAGCTTCAGCTTCACCGACATCGATGACCGTGACAGTAGTGGTCCCTCCCCGGCTCCCTGCCGGACCCCGCTTCCCGGGAACACGAGCTGCCGGCACCCGGCGGGACTGATGCCGAGGGTGCCGAGAGGGCGGAGGGTGCCGGTACCCGTGCTTTCTGCAGGGATGACAGTTTAATTCATGGGCATTATTTAACGAGGGGCAGATTTCTGCCCGGGACGGTTGCCCCCGGAGCAGGGAGCGAGCGGAGGGTACGGTAGCGGCCAGCTGCGGGAGGGGAGATACCCGCCTGTGTGCGCGTATACGAGGAAGCAAAATAAGCGATACTAAAATAAATAATGACTAAAGCACAAAAAGCTTGTTGGAGGAAGGCGCTTGGGGTGGAAGAGAGCAACGTTACGTTTCTATTTTTAGAAAAAAACCCCAAACCTCGGTTGTTATTTTTCCCCTCACCTTTCCATCTGGTCGGGATCCGTCCAGGGGCCAGGATGCAGAATTTCTCCCCGTCCCTGCCCTGCGGGTCAACCCCGTTGAGGTTGTTAGAAAAACTGAAGTGATTTACTCAGGTGAATTGGTCAGCTGTTAGCGAGCTGGAAAATGGAAATGCAGGGCAGGACGGAGGAGAAAAGCATCCTTTAAAAACACCGTGGGGAGTCGGGGTTGGTTTAACCTGGGAGGTTGAGCAAAGTTTTTCTGCCCGCGCTTCTCTCCGATGGCTGCCATGGTCCCACCGTGCCGGGGCGGCACGTTTGAAATCCCCTTTGCACAACGAAACGCTTGGCCCCGAGGCCAAACGTACCGTCACCGAGGGGAAATGGAAACGCTTGCCTTCACCATTTTGTTTCCCTACTAAACGCTACAGTGGAAATGGTGAATTTATTCCTCCCCATCCTTTTTTTTTTTATTCCTTAAATCCTGGTTACAAGCTGTTGACTTGTTGCGGGAGGGTGATTCACAGAAGCTGACATTATAAATATTACAATAATTTAATGCATAAAATGTCCCCAGTAAGCCTTAAATGTTGTTTAAAAGCCCATGTTACCTACAAGTCAGGCGAATTTCCATGTTTGCACTTAATTGCACCATTACTTCGGTTTTGGCTTCAAAGGTCACAGTTAAGTCGTGCTACGTGTTTTATTGGAGTGACCCCAGTGTGAGCTCAGGGAACAAAAAAAAAAAAGGAATTCACTGAAACTTTTGTTGTTGTTGTTTTTTAAAAATAAAAAATGTTTAAAAAAAAAACTAAAAAAAAAAAACCAAACCTGGGACACTTCTGCAACCGGTTAAACCCATCACTAAACAAAAACACCTTGCAATTGTCAAACCAATCAGTCTGATAATTTTGTGGATGCCAAAGAATATTTTGACAGTCAAGCAGCACAGCCAGAAACCGGAAACTTGTCATTTTGAAAAAATTGGAAGTTATTTAGCAACAAAGGACTAAAGACACACTCATAACACACTGCTGCGGCGTTAGGTTCCAAGCTTGCTCCGAGGGATGCTGCTGCTCCGAGACCGCATCCTGCCGTTTTGATTTCCGATGCTTTTTGCTCATTTCACTGTGAGCTTTCTTTTGAAACTCTGAGACTCCTTCAACTGATGTTTTAGAGTAGATCATCTTTATCAGCCTTCCAAAGTCCTTATTAGTGGTAAAACTGCAGCAAAGATAAGCGATGACAGCCTAGCTCATCCCAGGCATGGCGAGCGGCGGGGGCTTCGGGTCGGATGCTGAGCGCCTGCACCCAGCCCTGGCTAAGCCCAACACGAACCCGGCTGAGACTGACCATGCCTGGGGAGGAATCTTCCCCCGATGGGAAAAATGTTACACGTGTTATTAGCAGGAAAAAAAAAAGCGAAAACACAAAACCAGAAAATCAACAAAACGGGAACCACCTTTGTTATAAATTAGCATAATCCATTGAGGTTGGAAATGAAAATCTGCTCATTAATTAAGGCTCAGTATGTTCAGATAATGTTAAATACAGTAAATAGGACTTAGTTTATCTTATCAGGCTTGCTAGCTTTAGCTACAGTATCCTAGTATAAGAGTCATAACAATAATCAATATGCTGCCTTTTAATGAATCTTGCTTCCGTGTGCTTCACTCAATTATGGTTAAAAAAAAAAAAAGCAATCCACAAATCTCACTGTACACAGCTCCATTCATCAGCTTCTGCACTACTTGTCTTCTCAGTACAGGAAAGCAAAAAGGGGGGAGACTTTAAAGAACAACCAACCCGGCACTGCCAGCACCAGGCAATAAAACAGTTTGAAACACTCCCAAAACGTCAGGCATCTTATTTTGCCATCGGGAGACGGCGTTTAGGTGGGGAAAGCTGAAGGGGGCTGGTGGGGCATGTCAAACGCGGGGAGAAGAACGGGGCGGGGGGGGGATGGAGAGGAGAAAAGGGGCTCGCGTGAGCTGGGGGGGCTGAGCGAGGGCTGGACCGTGGCAGGACGGCTGCGGCCATCCCGGCGCATCCCCTGCCCGGAGCATCCTCGCCGCTGCCTCCGAGCAGGGGAGCCTGGCGTTCAGGAGAGAAAATGCACAAGGCAAATATTTTTTGATGTTACTGTAAATGTATTTTGAAATGAATAGAAAGAAAATAAAAGGGTTTATTTTAGTAGAGAAATGTTGTCTTTTAAGATGTATAAACTGCAGGAATCGACATTTGCACTGTAAGAGCACCCGTTTCCTTGGAGAAGCAGCAGCGGTTGCAGTTGAGATGAGGATGCAAATAGCATCGTGCCCTGATCATGGAGCACAGCCCCAACATCAACCCCAGCCCCGATAGCTGCGGGAGTTTCCCGACGACAGCTCCGATTCCCCACACCCATTTTTAAATTTTTTTCTTTTTTTTTTTTTTTCCTTTTATTTTTTGCTTGCACCTGTAGTATGAGATTGGGATGCCTGCTGTCCCACGGAGCTCGCCCCAAGGCGGGGTGCAGGAGGGAGCTGGGAGGCGATAGCAGGATGCGGGAGCAGCCGCCGGTGGGAAGATGCTGCCGCAGGGCGTGAGGTTTGGTTGTTCTTTAAGGAAATCCCCCCACAGTTTGCGCCATTCCACACACAAAACAGACCCACTTCACATCAGTTACAGGAAACGATATGAATGTCGCAGGAGGAGAAACCCTTCTGTTTTCTTTGTTTCAAAGAACGTGATGTGCCATTTGTTAATATAAAAGAGAAATATTGAAAATATATTGAAAAGAGCAATTTTAAATTATTTTTGGCTTATGTTGCAATATTTATTTTCTTGTATTAGAAATTCCTTTGTAGAGAAAAAATGTATTTTTCATTAATGCAAAAACCTATTTCTCCTTTTTGTACATTTTCCATGTTAGTTAATCCTTAAAGCAATATAATGTTATCAAACTCGTTCTGTGTGAGACTGTATTATGCATGCTATTTGTGTTGCCTTGGAATAGCTCTGTCTGCCATTATTTTCATCCTGTTTAGATACAGTGTATGCTTTAATACACATTGGGACCATGGCCCATTGCTTATGAAAAAACCCTTTGCATTCCTCAGTGTGTTGGCAAATGCAGTCAATAAAGCAGTGTTTTCTGTGTACCTCTGTGTCGGTGTAGTGAGCAAGGTCACACAGAGCAAATTTGCCCAGGGACCAGAGGGCCCGTCGGAGCATCCCAAGGGATGCAGCTCTGTGCGTGGGCATGCGGAGCTGGTCCGGCCCTGCTGATGCAGCCACTCTCTGCCCGTGAACAGCAAATTTCTGAATTTCCATTGCATTTCCATTTACGTTTCTGTTGCCAGACAGCAGCGATCCCACGAGGAGTGCAGCTGGAGACATTTGTCACAGCTGGAGGGGAGACCCCAAGCAAGAGCGTGCTCACAAAAGTCCCCCGTGCCTGAAAGTTTCTGTCATTCAAGGTAACCACCCTTCTCCTGGAGATTTTAATCTTATTTTGCAGATTTGGAGCAAAACACCCAGGGGAAGCCCCGCTGCGAGACGGCAGGTTCGGAGGAGCAGCCTCTTGCGCCAAGAGCTGGCGTAACAGGCGGGGAAACACGCTGTTGTATTTGCTATTCATGGGAGTGAAAGCAAGCTGTGAAATCCAAAATACTACAGCAATGTGTTGCTGTTCGTTAAGACGCTGCTTGTTATCCTGCTGATGGGGGTTGCGGGCAGGCGGGTGCCGGGGCTTGCCCCTCCGTCGCACCTCCACCTGCCGAGCGTGGGGGGAGAGGCAGGGCTCATCCAGACAGCTTGAAAAACCATCGCTGCTGAAGGAAAATGCCATATTTACTGGACATACTTCGTTCAATTTATTACCAAAGTGATTGATGAGGGAAATCACAGTGCACGGTGGAGATGACGCTAAAACCGTCAGTCTGAGATGGGTCTTCTGGGGGGGGTGCAGGGAAGAAGAAAAGAAAATCTGCCTTTAAACTACCACTGCCTTATATTTTGCTATTAAATGAAAAGGTAAAGGATCAGTTTATTGCAAACTAAGGATTTTATTACTAAGCTGTGTTATTGCTCGCAGCTCTCGAGGCATCCCAGTGATGAACTCGAACTCCTGGCGGGTCCATGTAGCCCCACAGTGCAGGCACGATGCCTGCAGCATCATGCATGAACCCATCTGTCCAAAGCCGGTTCAAGAATCATCTTCTATAATAAGTTTTTTGCCTGTTCTAGGCAGGGAGATATTAAAGAGTTTGATTTCATAAAGCAGGGAGTGAGGCCAGCCTGCCACGCTCCTGGTTTAAGAAAACCCCTTTGGTTTGATTCCCTGATGCCCCTGGCCCTGGGATACTCCCAAAATGTCTGAGGGAAGATGACACACAGCCCTGCCAGGCCTCGGGGGTCTGATGCTGGGAAACATGGAGCAACAGCTGTACCAACCGGTAAGGATTTTGTCTCCAAAATATCTGAGGGTCATGGAAGAGAGAGCTAGCCAAATTCCTGGGACGATGCATCCCTGCCTCTGGCACCTCTGTTAGACCAGAGATGGCTGAGATGGTCTGGCCAGATGTATCGTGGGAATGGGCATGGGAAATGGAACCCAAATGCCTGGAAGGAAAGGAAGAAAGAAGAAAATTTGGGGCAGCTAAAAGGACTACATCACCTCTGTACATCCCCTCCTTTCCCAGAGAGCCCATTTCACAGGAGAGACAATAACCGAGATGACAACGAAACCAACTCACCGAGAATAGCTCGGCTCCTTAATTCTGGCATCCTTCTGTTTAGGCAAACACCTTCTAAACCACCAACTGGCTCTCACAGGAGCGAGGTGCAGTGGGGAGCTCCGCCAGGACAGGACCCAAACCCTGGGTACCCAAACCCGGGCAGCATCCCCACTGCCCATCACCAGGTGAAAGCCACCAGCACCGCTCCCCAAGCCACCAGCCGCGAGGGTCACTGCTGTTCGTTCAGGCATCCAACAAAGTGGGGACACCAGGGACCCACCAGCAGCACCACATCATCCTTCTCCTACAGCCCAGCCTGAGAAATAATTCCCCAATAAAGTTAGAAAACACCATTCTTATTAAATATATATATATTTATAGCCACTTATAGCACATGGGGTTTCCCTGTGTTGCTTTCTTGGGGTTTGCCTATAGTACCCTTGTCACAGATGGTGCTGAATGCCTCGGTCTGGAGTGAGCAGGTGAAGAATCATTTCAGTTTAATTGCAAAATAAATGTTAGGCTATCCCCTATATGTTTTGCATAAGGATTGCAAGTGCCACCATAAATACTAATGGGGCAAATATGCCCCTGTGTCAGTAAATCATGGGCAACGGATGTGAAAATGAATTAGTCTCCTTTCAACTTATCCTGAAAGAATTGCAGTAAGATCTTGTTTTATTGTGTTTGATTAAGTGCTAGTGGTATAACATAATTTCCCGTAACCATTAAAAATGTTGGTGCTGTGCTTCTGCGTAAATGCCTCTAATGTGATGAGAGTGTATTTAATATTTACCCTTCCAAAGTTAATACGTTTAGGGGAGACATTTTGTGTGCTAAAAATAGTTCCTTGGTCTTGGATTTCCATGTAGGGCTGTGAAATGATGTGTCTGCTCTGAATGCAACAGATGAATAAGAAAAAAAAAAAAAACTCTAAAAAAATAAACCAACCTATGACTAACCCACAAAACAAGGGAAAAATCCTGCTCTATCCAACGCTGACCCTGGCTGAACCAGCCGGGTTTCACAAGCGCTGCCTCTGCCTTGATGTCTTGCCCGTCCCAAGCTCCACTTGACAAACTCATTCCCTGTTCATTTAATGCACAAGCTAAAAATAGGCTGGTGCGTGCGACGTGGAGGGTTTAACCAGGCACCTTGCTCGTAGAGGATTAGCACGGGGAAGTAGGAGTGATGAGATGGGGCTGGTTTTGCTCGCGGGCAGCTCTTTCTGCTCCTGTGATGTCCCCGTACGCCGGAGATCATCGACGGAGTCGTGGTGGGGAGTGCTCAGCCCCCAGCCAAGCGATTTTGGGGGCACAGGGTGAGCCCACGGCTTTGCCCGTATCCATCCCTCATCCCTGAGAGGGTGCTGATCCTGGACCTTGTCTGCACAGGGGTATAAAACATGTAAATAACAACCAATTCATAGGAGAAGTAGAAGGAGGTAGGAGCAATATAGCTCCTTCCAAAGTCAGGAGTCAGGTGCTGGGGGTGTTGTTCGTGCTGTGGCTGCGCTGAGAAATGAGTCCTGGGGGTGTCCGTGAGCTCTGCTGATGCGTGCAGTGGTGGGATGGAGTTTCCCAAAGTGGTGGGATGGCATTTCCCAGCCAAACCCACTCTGCCGAGTATCAGACGCAGTGGTTTTGCTCAGAAGTAGCTGCTGTACATTCAGATGTAATAAAGATTAAACTAATTGACTGCCTGTGCTTGTATTTTAAGTGGTGCTTTATAATGCTGACACTGAACACTAGGAGAAAATGCAGAGGTTAAAATACTGCTGTTACAGCTTGGTCATTAGCAGCCCTGCAATGAGCTTGAAATGGTCTAATCAATGAAATGGAGTTTTTCCTGGGAGGCAGGCAGGTCAAAGAGCAAAACAACACATCTGCGGCCTTAACTCCTGGGAAAATGATTCTCAGGAGGAAGATGCTGTGTTTGTTTAGGACGCTGCTGCCATCAGAGCGGGACACCGGCCATCCTCATGGGTCTGGACCTGCCACGTGCTCTGCCTCCGTCCAAGCATCCCCCTGCGCAGGCTGGAGTGCTACGAGCAGCTCCAGGCACCCTGCAAGTGAGAGAATTCCCTGCGGAAAACAAGGGACCGAAACCCCTTCCAAGAATGTTCAGCTAAAAATAGGTGTTTGTTGTATGGGATACCACAAATAACACTCACGCTGCGCAGAGGGACCGGCAGGCGGGGGATAAATTCCTGCCCTTAATAAGCAAGCAGGATCAATAAAGCATTTCTAAAAGAGGGAAATCAGCAATTTTCACAGCTCCAGCTTTAAAATGACTAAGTTTAGGGGATAAAGCATAGCAGCAAGGATGCCGGTCCGTGTGCCATGCATTCCCAAAGACAGCTTGAGCCAGGTGCCATCCTGGGGGACACGGGAGTCCCTGACACCCAGTGAGACCAGCACACAGACCTGGGGTGGGCCAGTCCCTCTGAAGGGCTGCTTCTGGAGACCCGTGAGGAATGACCTGATTCCAATCAGCTTTTTAAATCCACCATACAGAGAGCACCCTCCAGAGCAGCGCAGAGCCAAGCGGCATCGCTGCATGGCCAGAGACAGGTCAGGGACATGCAGCCCCGGTGCCCTGAGCATCACCTCCTTGGCACCAGCTCTTCTCTAGCAGCAAAAAGCACCCATAGCTGATTTTTTTTTTTAGGTTTTCTGAGGCATGGGGGGTGCCAAGGCACAGTCAGCCACAGGGCAGCAGTGCCGCCGTTTATCGGCACGGCAAGAGCCAGATGTGTGGCAGGCCATGAGGACTTTGGTCACTTCTCCGATCTGAAGCCTGCAAGTATCTCCCCAGTCCTCTGCATGTGCTAGACAACAGCTATAAAACCGGCTCGTATAAATACACCAGGAGGAATAAGCACTATAAATAGCCGAGCTCCAGGAGCGCAGGCTGGGAGCGGCGTGGGCATGGGATGGCACCGGCACAGCTGGAGCTGAAAGTGTGCCGAGAGCGGCTGTGCCTCCCCCGGACCAACAGCAACCACAGCCACCTCTCAAAAATCCCACCAGCCCACCTGCCAGGCGTGTGTGGTATTTTCCATCCCGAGCTTTAGAAAATAGTCAGTGATGATGAAGTAACTGCCCCACTTGACACCAAGGGAGATGTCACTGCCGCCTCCGGCCCACAGCTGTCTTCTACGGCTGGAAAACATGACCTGAACTTTGAAACTCAGCAAATCTGGTTCTCCCAGCCCTACAAGGGGGAGCAGCTCCGGTGGGAAATACCCTGTGAAGGTATCTCCATCCAGCTCCCTTCCATCCAGCAAAGGTGAAGCTGGATGGAAGGGAGCAGGGACACAGCTGATTTGGGAGCAATCGGTCACCAGCAAGTGTTATAGCAGTAACTAAACAGAATTATCACTTGAAGACACCCTCAAGGTGGGGAAAGACTTAACTGCAGTGCTGACAGCGTCTTCTCAGCATCAGTGAGTGGTTGCAGGTAAACCGAAAAATCTCTTCGGAGCATGAAGTGTTCCCGCGGTGCCTAGCAAGAGCCGAGCGGGAGGTGGCTGCTCGGGCCATCACCTTCTCCAAGGAAAAGGAGGGAGATGCTTCAGGAGGGTGCTGGGGAAAAGCCCCCGAGCAGCACGGGCGGCAGCAACTACGCTGGGTCAGGAGCAGCAGAGCTGCCTGGGTGCTCAGCACGGCACCGACAGCCCGGCGCAGCATGTCGCATCCCCTGGAAAGCCCAGCTACGGTGCAAACCTGACCCGCTGCACGGTCCCTCAACGGGGATTGCAAATGTCTGACGAGTAACTTTCCTGTAAAGTCATTTATTCAGCCTGTCCCTTGCAAACCTCCTCTGCTGAACAGCTTGCTGAACACTGCTGGGAGCGAGGCAAGGAGCAGAGATCAGCTCTACACCTCAGAGGGATGATCTCCTCTCTAAGCGTGGTTGGGCTGAGGTCTACACACTTTCCAGCATTTTAAAAGACAGTTAAATTAGCTTAACTATCTCAGGCCATTCAAAGTTTCCCAAGTTGAGCTGGGATGCAAAACCCACAGTTACTGTACGTTGTGTTGTTCTTGTTCTCACAGATTTTGTTGTCTTTTACCTAATATTTAGATGTTGAGTGATTCCTTATTTAACCACACCATCTTATCTGTGCAATACGAATCTGCAGCTGTGACATTTCAGGGTTATTGCCTTTGCAGCATCTGTAATAACAGAAGGATGAAAAATGTCAACATGCATATGGGACAAGGCAAATATGCACTGAGTATTCCGGCTTGTTCTACATGGAGAGAAAAGATAATGGATTGGTTCCCATGTGACGAGTATAGCAGCTGCAAGGGGAAAAAAAGGTTGGCTCTGGGTGTTTTTATTGCTCTAGCTCTCCCTGCCCACCTCCCCTCTGGGTCTCAGCAGGAAAGCTGGAAAAGAGCCCGTTAAATGCAGGGCACAATACGCCAAACCACCAGGAAACCCAGCAAAGTCTGTGTTGAAATGTCCCTTTTGCAGCTCTGCTTGCAAGGTTGCATTGGATTTGGTGGTAAGTAACAGGAGAGTAAAGGTAAACTGCTCAGCTTTCATGGTGGTTTTCTCTGAACGTCTTCAAAGAGACGGCAAATTTTGGCTAAGGTGTCTTAAAAGCAAAAATAAATGTAATTTTGAAGACTGTAAACTTCACCAAGAGGATTGTTTTGGACTGGAAGAGGGTGTGCAGCAGCAGGGAAGCTCAGGGGTAGGATGGGCGCATTTGCAGCTCCTGGCAGAAATGCCTAATGCCCTGATAGTCAGCAAAACTAAAACAGAGTCTGGCCAAGATGCTGAAAAATGTTTATTCCTTCACTTCCAGGGAAATAGCCTGGGTAAATCAGGAGAGTATTTTTTCCCCCTTTCTTTCCTCTGGTTTTTGTTCAGCACCGATGACGCCGATTTATTTCCCGAATGAAATATTAACCTCAGTGTAACTTACTGCTTTCTAACAGGGGGACGCAGGATGCCATTTACTGGCTTACGAGACTGCTCTCTGGCTTTTTTTAATAGTTTCATAAAATCTTTGGCATAGCTAAGGATTCCCATCTCCTTACAATTAAGTGGACAACAGCACGCTTGAGCAAACAGAATTACCTTACACTAATGAATGTGTGGCTGAGTGAGCCCAAGGGCAGCGCTGCCTGCTAGCCAGAAGGAAACGTGTTTGGACCTTCGCAAAAATCCCATTTCGGCTGATTTCCCAGCCTGAAGGTAGTGTTTGCTGGCTGCTGAAGAAGAGAGGGGATGCTGGGGGCTGGCAGCAGTGAACTCATCATGCATTTACAAACTAATTTTGCATTTTTGGTTTCCGTACATATCAATGAAAGGGATTTGTTGGAAATGAGGGAATTGGGGCACAGGGAAAGGTTTGCTCACTGGGGCTTGCATGGAGCTGAAGGGCTGTACCGCTGGGGTAAATAAGCAAGGAATTAGCTCATTATTGAATGGCAGGAAAGAACCAGGAGTCAGTTCCCAGCAGTGACTGAAACGTCTCCCAGACTCAGCCGTCGACTAAACCCGGCTCGAATGAGCTTTCACAGCTCTCTGAAGGAAAGCAGCAGGAGCGGAGGTCTCACTGACAAAACATCTCCATCCCCTTCACTTTGCTTTTTGTCTTTCCCAGGAAGGCGCGTGGGGCCGGGGCTGTGCCCCCCTCCAGGGACATGGCACTCGGGTGCAGGGCTGTCCCCCCGAGGATGCTCCCTCGAGCTGGTACAAGTGGAAACCTTACTGCGGGCAGCAGTTTCATCTACATTTTGCTCTGAGATTTTGAGTCATCCCAACCTGAAAGTCAGAACGAAAGTCACGTCGGGGTGGAAGGGGGGGGGATGTGAAACACCGAAACCCGGGGGAGGCTTGCACCCTCACCCGGGAGCAGAAGGCAGAGGGGAGGCTGCAGAGGGCTGAGACCGGCTCATTGCCTGGCACCTCCGACAGTCAGTGCCCTCTGCTCCCGAGCCTGGCCTCCCACGGGTGCTGCAGCCCCTTTTAGGATGCTCTTGGACCCGATCCGGGCAAGAGGACTGACAGGCTCAGCTCCTCTGCAGAGGAATTTGTTTTTCATCCTGTGACACCATCAAATGTAGACCTAAAGGAAAAGCCCGGACTGAAACGCTGCTGTGGCCGACCCAGCCCCAGCTCTGCTCCTCTAATGACTGGCCCAAATTCCCCAGCCTCCACGCTGGCTCTGCCCCACACGAGTACCCCGCGCAGCTGAGCCCTGCCGCAGCTCGGTGCAGCTCAGCAAGACGGGGGGATGCTCCAGCATGTGCAATTTTGACCCCAAATTATCAAGGCAGGGAACACTACATGTCCTTCCTAACCGAGACGAGGAGCCTGCGGTGCTGCCCGTCCCGGTCAGGGCTCAGCCCCTGCCTTTCCCTTCGCCAGTGCCATCGTCTCCCCTCGGTACAGTTTTGGCACCTTCACCTGGAGAAGGGGAGGGAGGGGAAGGCCTCGGTCAGCGACACCGAGAGCATCATCTTTCCCACAAAACGCATGAGTCATCTCCGCAACGCGCAGCCGGTGTCAGCCCGAGACACAGGATCCCAGCGCTCTGCCCACACGCCGCTGAAGAGAGCCAGCCAAAATCAGCGCGTTTGGCTTCCCGGCAGCACCCGGCCCCCTCCTTCCTTCCTTCCCCCGCCGCCACTTTCAACAGCCACCAGCTCCGCTCGAAAAGATGCTGCTTTTCAGAAGACTTTTTTTTTTTTTTTCTTTTTTGCGGTTGATCTGGGCCAGCTGGCTTCAGAAAGAAAAAACTGGGCTCATCTCCTCTCTCCCCGAGTTACACGAGACTCTCCAAGCAGTTTGTGTTGGGTCTGATGTGGTGGAGAGGGGATTTGCTCCAAGAGAGCTTCTCCTCGCTGCTGCACACACGCTCTGCGCTGGCAGCACAGCCCCGCTGAGCACCTTCCCACCCCAGCAGTGGGGATGGGGACAAGGACGGGAATGGGGATGGATGGGGATGGGGACAGGGACCCCCCGAGGCACACCAGGATGCTCAGCATCGCTGCAGCCTGAGGACCGTCCGCTTCCCCGTGCTCTGTGTGCACAGTGCTCTTTTGCGCAATGAGGAAAATAGCATGAAGATGTTACCGCAATAATTTTATGACTTCTCGAGTCTAATTTGATGGCAAAGTGGCACTCCAGCCCCACAGGCGGGTGATCGCGCTGCAGAGTGTGCCGGAGCCATTGCTGCTCCTCCAGATGACACTGGGTTGTCCCCATGCATCCATCCTGGTGGCTCACCACCCGACAAGCAGGGGGGTGGGAGCTAGGCTGGACCTGGCAAAAGAAATCCATAAATAAATAAAACCCTCAGAAGCAGCAGCACTCAGCCCGTTTCAGGTAGTGTTTGCCCCAGCCCAGCCACTCCCCGGGATGGATGGGAGCCGGAGCGACCCAGAGGGATGCGGGACTGTGCACGGAGGAGCAGCTTTCACAGTAGCAGCACGTGGGAATTGCTCTTTTCTGCAGGAATACGAGGCCCCAGCACTGGCAAAGGTCCTGAGGAACACCCCACCGGTGCGTGCTCTGGCCTGGGCACAGCCACCTCCGGGCAGACATCCCAGCAGCGGGGAAAACATTTTTGGGAAGTGCAATGCCACGGGGCTGGTTTGAAGCTGCTCGGGATCACACCGAGTGCCTGCAGAGCAGCTTCATGCCCCTGGGATAGCCCAGGAGCGGCTGAAGAAACCATCCCACCGCTCACTGCGGTGCCTGCTTGGGCACGTGGAGAGGCAGCTCTGCCACAGCTCCCAGCTTCGGCACTTTTATCGAGCACCACATTAACCATTATTTCAGCAAACAATGCAGCAAACCGCAGGGGAAGGGTGGGGAGATGCTGAAATTTGCAGGCTCTTGTTAGGTACAAATGCTGCTCAGCTGCATGGCACTTACTTACCCATGTGGTTTATGCAGAGAAATCACGCGAATAAATATAAAGCAGCACTTGCTGTAGAGAATGAGTGTAACCCACCTGATGGGAGAAAAAACATCCCATTTCGGCTGCCCGGCAGCCGGGCCCCCCCCGGGAACTGCCGCATCCCCTGGTTCAGAGTCACGCAGCTCGAAAAGCACTTTGAGATCTTTTTTGGATGAAAGCCGTGGACAGATCGAGCCAGAGGGAAATGGGTGCTTTCAAACAGAGGCTGAACTTCTTCTGGAAGTAATTGCAGGCACTCAGCACGTTGGAGCAGCAGGCACAGATGGAGGCTGGGAATAATACAGTAATAGCCCAAGCTTGAGCAGAAGGGGTTTCTATTTAAGTGCCATGCTTAAACTGTAAATTTCCCACAATAACCTGCAATACCTCTCTTTGGCTTTCCTTATGCAGATGTGAACCGCAATATGAAATGCCTTTAAAACACAAACACGGCCTAACACCTGTTCTAACGTTTCCTACGCCGCTCTTGCTGAGAGAAAAACAATAAAACAAAGCCGGATGGCACCAACAACCACCAAAAAGCAAAACTGTGGCAAAGCTGCCGGATTAAACAGCATCTCCTTACGCAGCTCCCACCTGCGGGCGCAGAAGCTTTTCAGGCGTTACGGCTGAGCATCCCACCAGCGCCAGCATCCGCATTTACCTGAAATTAAAAGGTTTTTAGCTTTACAAGAGTATCTTACAGGCACAACTGTCTTGAATTTCTTATAGGAAAAACTATATTCATAGAATTTAAGGTTGAAAAATCCAATTCCACGTGGGGAGAGGCCTTGACCCATGTCCTTCACTGTCGCAACGTGTGGCATCAGCCATCGCCAAGGCTCAGCCTTGGGGTGCTCACAGCACAGCGGGGTCCCTGCACCCCTGTGGCAGGTGCTCATCCTGGACTGGGACCATCCTCTGAACCCTACTTCCAAGGAAATATGATTTTGGAGGGCTACCAAGAAGCTGGGGTATACATTGCTGGTTTGAATAGTGGCATTTTTGCAAATATTTTTGCTTTTTGCTGGTATTCCTGGGTACTGGGAGCCCTCCTGCTGGGTGCTCGGGACCAGCGAGGGTGATGGAGGCTGAGGGTTTCCCCACCTTCCCATCTCGGGCCAGGCAGGACCGCAGCGAGCCCAGCACGCCGACACCCCTGCGTCCTGCACAAATCTGCATTTTATGCTACAACAGATGAAGAACCACTGTTCTCGCAGCTGTCTGACATGAAAATTATTCCTTGGGAATTTCCTAGAGTGGCGAAGGGAAAAAGCCACCCAAATCTGGGCAGAACGCCACGGAAGCCCAGTCTCCCACGCAGCCTCCACCACCCGGGCAGGACCCGTCTCCCCGATCCCCCCTTTTCTTCCCGGGGTGCCAGCACCCACTCGCATCCTGCAACGCTAGTGGTTTCTAACCAAAGGCTGCCGCAAACTAGACCGAGATCACCAGCTCATTTTATGTTAGACAGTAAACAGACATAAGATGATCGCTTCAACTTAATTGTATAATAATTAAGCCCTCATATTCCTGTCATCTGCAACTGTCAAAGGCAGTCTGTACGGGGCTGCTGCTCCTCTGGAAGAGCCGTCACTCATTGCTGCTAGCTTCTGAGCGGTGTCAAAATAAGGGTAATTTTGCCTGCAATGCCAGCTAATGGCTGTAAACAAGCGATCGTGCTTCGCTTCAGAGCTCTGCCGCGGAGCAGGGGCCGTGGGGACGGAGAGGTCCTGCTCACCAGCAGCGTGGGATAACGTCCCGGGACAGCGCAGGGAGCGCGGCAGCCTCGGGGTCCCCACGTCCCGGCGGTGGCACCGGCATCGCACCCCCGTCAAGTGAAGTCACCTCCTTGCCTTGTGCGAGCAAGCTGTGTAAAACATACGTATTTAAGCATGTTATTAGGAAAAATTAGAGACAAATCAGCATGTGCTTTTCCCCGCAGGAGCAGAAAATGAAGGCTGAGGATGGAAATGTGGCTTCATTTACTGTGCACCCAGAAGAAGATGCAATTCCCCGAGGTGCAGCTGAGCACGGCACCCACTCGGGCACACGCGGAGATTTGGATGGGCTCCCTCTCTGCCGGAGGAGACAGCGAGGAGACCACGTTCCCTCCCAGCTCCTCTGCTCGCCAGGCCTGATCCTGCTCCCTCGCTGCATCTTCCACTTCTGAACTGAACACACTGTATTGTCCCCCTCTCCCGGGAGAGCCGACAACCCCAGGAGGTGTCGGCATAAACCCGGGCTTTCTCCTTCCCCTTTGGCTGCCTCCCCTCCTGGCCAAGTCACGGAGCTCTCCGTGCCTACGCACAGTACTGTAACTACTATTTTATTATTATTTAATTTTCACAAGCACCGTGTACAGCTTGCAAGGTTTCATTTAGGATTGCTCTGCTGCCCGTCAAAAATCCTGCCACCTTTGTGGTTTCTAAGCAAGTCATTACCATTGCTCCAGCAACACCCCATCAGCTAACAGGCAGGTGGAAAAGAATACCTCATTCAATTAAAGCAATGATTAATTTTTGCAGGACAAGTATAATGACTTATATGGAGGGCTTCCCTCACGCTTAGCCGGTGCTGCTCCTGCACACCCGCTTTTCTTTCTCACCCGTGGCCCAGCCATGCTTTAACAAATTCCTGATTAATCTCCCTGGGAGGCAGCCGTGACTCATTGCCTTCTCCAGACAAGCGCCTTCCTCACCCTGCCTCCCAAGGAGCCCGCAGACCTCTCCACCCCGCCTGCAGCCGACGCACCTTTTGGCTGGTCCTTGTCAACACAGTCTGATTTGTTTGGGTGAGCCTGGCACGGCACGCAGGAAAATAAAAAGCAAACTGGAAAGAGTCGCGGCGGCACGCTTGGCATGTGGCACCGTGCTCACCGGGACGTGCCAAGCGGTGCTAGCCGGGACCCGCAACCTAAAAATACTGTGAGACACCTTGATGCTGACCTTTGTCTTTTATCCGTTCCATCCTGAGAAGGGGATTTGGGATGGGGAGGCTGGGGGAGGGCTGGCTTATGGCACTGCCGAGCCTGGGGCAGCGGCGGTGTGATGCTGCTGGAAGTGGTGGCACTGGGACGGAGAGCCTGAGTACCGGAGATCCTGAGCGCTCCTTGGAGCTGGGTTTATCATCACCACGGAGCAGATCATACTCCACGTGCTGCTGGAGCACGAGCAGCCAACCCTGCCCCGAGTTGTCCCCGTGTCCCCACCGTGCTGAGCCCGCTCGTTTGGTGATGCCGCCCGAGGCTGACCCAGACAGCAGCCAGGCATCGCCACGGGGGAGAGAAGAGAGATCCCCAAATGCAGGCAGGGACATAACAGAAAATGCAAAACCAAATTTGAGTAAAGCGGCTTAAATCTGCATCGCAAACCCGACTTTTTGCATCCACGTGCTTTTGCAAGGCAAAGCAACGTTATTTTTCCTGGGTAACTTATCAGACAAAATTGCTGCTCTTTGCAAGGGTGTGTTGGCACAGAATAGGTGCTCGTCTGCCCTTTCTTACCCCCGAGATGGACTTTCTGCTATTTGTCTTCATAGAGCAATTCAGTGAACAGCTGCAAAGGATGTTTTGTTCCTTGAACATAATTCATTCCTCTTACACCAGCTCCATTCACCAAAGTTCTGGAGATCACCGCACAACTCCCTGAGCTCCTAAAAAACATCAATGATGTTGAGAGGTTAAAGATTTTAAAGCCTGCTGCCACCTATGGATGGAAAGCAGTGAGAGCAGAAAACCACCGCGGGGGGCACGGCTGGCTGAAATGAAGGCTTGAACTCTTGAATAAAAGCCATTGGCAGTGGGGACATGCCAGCAGCCCTGGACAAGACCTGAGCTTTCTCCTTCTTCAGACAAACTCAACAAGGTGCAGGGCACAGAGGGCTGATGGAGGGTATTGGGAAATTTGCTACCCATCATGTGAATACACGTAGTCCAAGAAGGGAAATAAGCCTTTTTTTTGGCTTGCTGGATTAATCTGATTACAGTGTTTTTATTGACAGACTGTAGCTTGCCCTCCCCCTTACCTAATTGTTCTGATTTAATTACATCCTTAAAAAAAATTGTACCTATTTGCATTCAGATTGCTAAAGTGATAATTTTTGCAATAAAACTCTGCAGAATACTTAAAATAGACATTTGTGGGGCCACAGAAACTACAGGGTGGCATGTTCCGCCCCCACTGGAGGAAACAGGGTTATCTACCATAAAGGGGACATGTTATTTGTATAGCATCATACCTAGCAGAGCTTCTAGTTCATGGAAGAGGCTATTTGGTTTGTGGCAGGGTAAGGGGAGAGGTCAGGCAGTATCTTCCACAGACGTGGGACAGAAACTCCAGCCACATACAACCACGCGTGGATGGAGAGAGCTCCCACCCCGAGAGCATCCCGCCTGCGAGCCGGACCGTGCTGGAGCCGTGCTGCCCTCCGCTCAGCAGGACCAGTCTTAAACTGGACAAAGAGAAGAGGATGGGGAGACTGATGCAGACAAATGACTGCAATCCAGTGTTATATGAAATGCTGTCATATACATCATATTTAATGCTTATACACATGGTATTCATCTTTTTTTTTTTTTTTTTTTGCTCTGGTTATCTGCATGTGTGCTCCGAAAGTGAAAAGGTAACTGAAAGCAGGCACAGTCTAACCCACTGGTGTCAGGCACCCACCACAACCACTGCCTTACTGTTTAGAAAAAGATTTCATACTTTCAACACGGGGTTAAAGATGTCCTATTATTTTATTCCTTTTTTTTAATTTCATCAGCTTCAGCTTCTTGAAAAACCTGTTTTTCTTTTATCCTGAGTCATTTCGCGTGAAGAAACTATTGTTCTAAACTGTGACTCATCAGTTTGCATCACCACTTTCCAAACCCCTTGGGGGCACGCGGGCTTCGAAGCAGGCAATGGCAACCAGCCTTTATTTACCAATAAATAGGCACTTCATCGCTGCATTGACTCATTGCTATTTAAGCTCATTTTGTTCCTACTTCCCAACCGTGAACCCGGAGCGATCATTCTGGTTGCTTTTGTAGTTGTCTTTTACGAAGAGCGTTCACACGAACCACGTCTTACTGACAGTCTGTCTGCTGTTTAAATACAAATACAAAAACTTGTAAGGAGAGACAAGTATCTAAATGCTAGTGCTGAAGTATACCACGTTTCCAGAAACCAGCTTGTCACGAGGCAGAAAACACAACTGCTCGTTACTGAGACATACCTCATATACTAGAATTAATGGGGAAAAGGAGGCCAACATCAAAATTATCCACTTCATTGAAGCTCTCACACAGATCATAACTGTATCTTTTTGAAATCCAAGTCAAAAGGAGCACTTTTGGAGCTAGACTCCCCTCCGTAGCCCAGAGATATATCACCCCTGCCCAGCAAATGCGGCGCCAGCAGCAGCATGGGAGGAATGAGTGAATTTTGGACAAGCAAACCCGAGCCTCTAACTGAATTTAAAGGTGCAAAATAAAAGGTTTGATCCTGCTTTTCTTATGCACCTAGACCCCAGTAATCCTCCTTGTGTACTTCTGCTACTGAATAAGTATCAATAAAACAAAGAAACTAAGGAGTTCGGATGCATTATTCCTTATAAATCCCACAGCTGCCAAGACCGAATGATACTCAGCACCTTACCTTAAATATACGATGCTGCACTTCCTTGTGGGACATAAATCACAGCTCAAATCTCCTGCAGCCGTAGTGCCAACTGGAGTCAGAGGGAGCTGGGTTTGCGGAGAGCCTGCTGCAAGCTCAGGCAGCGCGCTGCTCCAGCAAACTCTTGCCATAGTTCATCTGGGTTGAGATTCACGTCAAGGGCAGGGGGATCGCACAAGGCACAGAGCAGCCGTAACGCTAACCGTCGTGTCCGAGGCAGAGAAAAGCGCAAGAACGTCGCTTGAAAACCAGTGTGAAGAATAAAAAGAACGCCCAGACCTATGACTATGATGATTTCTGTTAAGTACCCCAAAAGTGGGTTGCACACCATGATAAGCTTAAACTGGGGCATAAACTCCTGGTTTTCTCTAACAGCAAGTAGCCTATTGATGTGAAATTTTAACACAGTTTAATTTTTCTTGCCTTCCTACTCTTCTATGCTGTCCTTTGTACACCTTTACAGAAAAAACATTTGAAAGTCATCTTTAGCCAAAATTTCCACAGCAGTCACCAACACTTCACTGCTGGCAGAGCTTCCCAGCCATGCAGCATGGGGCACAAATTTATTTTCATGGGGGAATGAGCTGAATTTGGGGCTTGGGGTTTTCTTTGGCTCTTGAGCAGCAGTGACACGTCAGCCTGAGCTCCTGATTGAAACCTCCTCATCTGGCACAGCTTTCCACCACCAACCTCTCCTGTACCGCAGAGGGCTTTGTGGGGGGATGCTCCAGCTTCCACTTCACCCCATTTCTTAGTCTTAGCACAAAACCCCACAAACTCTCCAAAGACTGGCACTGAGAGCAGATTAATTCCTAGCGAGATACAGAAATATAGGCGGAAGGGGACGGGGCAGGGTTGCAATTATGCCCTATAGGCTACATTATACAGGAGAGAGATGAAGGCACATGCTGCTCCAGGAGCTTTGGGGATGTGGTGTGTGAATGGAGGGCCACCATCTGTTTTTGAAAGGACTGTCTGCTCAGGCACTTGCTGCAGCGAGGCAGGAGTTCGATCGCCTCTTCTGTGAAATGAGAAAACCAGGAATAAAGTAAATCCAAGATCCCACTGGCCTTTTTGTCCCCCTCTATGCTTTTGCTCTCCCTCCTTGCACAACTTTTTCACCCGGTCCCCGGGACAGGCTCTGGTTTTTCTCCCACCTGCCAGCACCCATCTGCCTGCACAGGCAGGCTGCCGCTTGTCCCAACGAGCTCCTGCCCGGTGCAACCCAGCGCACAGCCCACTCCCTGCCCACTCATTCCCCTCCGGCAACGGGCTCTGGATCCCAAGGAAGCTGCCTAAGCCTCCCTACAGCAGCGAGCTACACTGAATACAGGTGCTGGATGAGGAGATGCTATGCTAGGGCAGACCTATGGTAGCCCTTGAGTTTTGGGGAAGAAATTAAGCATCTAGGGCGGGGAGCATCACTGACCTTTGCACTTGGGATGCAGGCTCAGCGCCGGAGCTGATGCAGAGCAGAGGTGCCAGGGCTGGTCCCGGTGAGCGCAGGCGGGACACATCTCCTGCAGAGCAGCAGCAGCATGGGAGGGCACGGCTGAGGCAGGCTCCAGCGGACGACTCGGGGCAGGACCAGCTCCTTCGCCACCACAGCCTTGTACCGTGCAGGTCACCATCGGTACCACCTAACGAGTGCCAAAGCAAAGCATGAATGGGCCATTTCTCCCACGTATTTTTTTCCCTTCTTTTGCAATCCTGAGACACACTTTTTTTTTTTAAATTTTGCAGAAAGGAACCAAGTCTCAGCCACACATCCGTTTTAGGAAGAATTCACTTCAAATCTGGACTGTACACAAGAAACATGGGGTTTTTGGTGATTTTTTTGATAGACGCTGTCTTTGTGAAGCGCTTTTATGTTCACAAGGTGTGCAAGACATTATTACAGAAACTCAAAGCACCTTTCCTCTTACCTGGTAATGTACTGGGTGGTTTCTTTGCTTTATTGCTTGACCTACTTCCCTGTCAATAAACATCTTCCAGCAGCATCATGTTCTGCAGTAAGTTCAAATTCACTTTGCGCTCCCAGAGAGGTGCAAGTCCAATGATAGTTGACCAGGTCAGACAAGGACTTCACCAGCACCATCTCCCTGGCATGTATTTCATAATTTCATGTTTACAGAGACATAAATAGACTCCATCCCACAGTCACATGCATGAGGATCTGTTACACATTCTTTGCTGCAGTCAGCCTTGCAGCAGCTCCATGAACTTCAACTAACCACGGTGACTGTAACTTTTTTGGCTTTCCTTGTTTCTCCCAAAATAATAATGGCAAACAACATGTGTAAATCTTTTACTGACTGTCTCTTGCATTCTGCCTGACAACGGCTCTGAAAACACAAGCAGAATTTCTTCTTTGATAGAGGGCCCCCTTACAAATTTCTTCCCCAAGATTTTAAACATCAAACTGCTGAAGAAAAGCTCTCCCCAAAACAGCCTGGGGGAAAAAAGTCATATTGTTTTTTCAATTTAGGAGGCAACTCAAATTACAGATTAGGAAACAAAAGGATATTACAGATGTGGTAATAGCAGACAGGAGGACTAGAGGAGAACTAAAAAAAAAAAAAAAGACTATAAATCAAAAATAAGTTCTCTTACAAATTTTCAGGTACAAGTGTCAAATCAACACAACCTTCTTTTGGGGATGTTCATCAGAGCTCTTCAGAGCCAGCTGTCACAACCACAGCAGTGAGTAGGAGCAAGCGGATGGGACATGTTTTCTAAAAAATGCTTGAGTAAACATCTCATTGTGTAGGAACACCCATACTTCTTTACAGCAATGCCAGAAGTGTCTCTGATGCCAGTAACAAAGCATAAGCTCTAAAAAAAGGCAAACTATATTATTAGCTCTGTCTCCTTCTGTTCTGCCTAAACACTGTTTCTCCAGGCAGCACCCAGAACTCCAGCTGCTCTCCCTACTGTAGCTGCACATCTGAATTTCTCCCATGGTATCTCCTGTAATTATTATCCACCAGTAAAGCAAAAGCTTTTAATTTTCTCTACTGCAAACTCCTGATTTTTTTTAGCCTTTGAAACCTATGAGTGCAGACTTTCACTGAATGTCCTCTGCAATTTCATGCTAACGCATCTGAGTAACAATATTTTGAACATATTTTAAACATTTTGTGTATATATATCCATACATATATTTTTACATATTTTTTTATATATCACATACATCTATACACACACACAGAGCAAGGAATAGAAGAGTTAAGTGGCACATACAGGAGTCTTCCTTTTACAATTCCAATTTATTTGAACCTAACCCAAAATCCTGCTCTAAGAAAGCAGAGAGAAAATGGCACTCGGGCACTGGGGCTGGAACCAATAGTCTAGGCTGAACTCAAAATCCAGCTCCGAGTGCCAACAGGCATAAGAGCTTAAAATATGGTTTTAAGTTTTGCAGCCCATGGTTATCTCTGGTCAGAAGTCAAGTGCATTAAACAAGTGACCTCAGCTTTGTCCTTGGAGAACAGTCAACCAAGGATCAGCAGTTTGCAGTGACTTAACAAAAACCAGCTTAATTGTAGGAAAGCGGACAGATTTCAAAATAACCTGACAAATGCTGGCATTACCATAGCACGCACAGACTGATTGAAATACAGCTCCTATCACTAGCTAATTTCTCTCCCTCCCCTTTGCTTTCACAAGCACCAGCGTTTCCAAATACCAGCCCCAGGGTCAGTCCACAAACAAGCTGTGGCAGAGCAGCATTAGGAGCCCTGTTCATAATTGTTCTCCCTCTTACCTTGCTGGCAAGAGGACATTTTTCAACCCAATTAATTTTTCCCTTCCTCCATTGCACAGCCTGGAACTTGGTCAAGTATCTCCTAGAGATGCTCGCACAACCCGCGGGGCAGCCCCTGCACCACGGTCCCCAGCGCTGACCCCCCCTCCAGCCTGCTCGCTGCCCGGTTTCCTGCCGCTAGCAAAGCTTCTAGGTTTCAACAAACCTTTAACAAAGATTTTAACGAACTCTAACTTAAAACAAATTCCGACCTTCCTCTCAAGAGCCACATTCTCACTGAAAAGCAGCTTCCTTTGCTCAGAAACCCCGTGTGCTACAAAACCTGAACCACTTCAGATCCTCTCGGCAGGGTAAGATCAGGTTCCCCTCGTTAGCTCAGCCTCCCCATCTGCACGTACTACTGCAAGCACCAGTCCCATCCCTTCCCAGACCAGCAGCTTGTCACAGTATACCCCTTGTCAACAAACCAGCTATATCCACTCCTGGGTTTGGGTACTCAAGTATCATTAAATTGCTAAGATCAAGTCTCCAACAGCTCGTCTCTGCCCCAAGCTACTGCCAGGGGTTTGCTCCAGCTAGAGCTGCTGCTCCTGGGAGTTAATCAAACCACTCTGACAGTGAAGTACCACCTTTGTGGGGGAAAAATCTAACCCAAGAATACAAATTCTTATTTGCCTGTACCAAAACCAGGCATTTGGACGCAATACTGAAAGTGTACCTTTAAATTCTCCTTTTACAAGGATAGCATTTATTTACATTGCATTTAGGAAAGAGAATCAGAAATTACAAGTAGATCCAAGTTTCGCACCCACTCTACACATTACAAGTTTTTGTGCTGTTCTTTTAACTTGTTACCTACTAAATATTGTCATAGTTGGGTGCAACACAGTTGACAGTGAATGGTACATGCTTAGAGTGGCTTTTTTTGCTATGAATGCAGAGGAGGTGACCCAAAATGCCATTGATTTACACATGATTTGTGCAGTATCTTCACTAACTTGCATGTAATGAAGGCTTCTGTCATCACTCTAGGACACAGGCAAACGGTGCTCAGGTTAAGGGAGGCATTGCTTCATTCGATGTTGCTGCTGGTTGCTGTGAGAGCTCTTCTTATTCAGGCAGTGACCAAGTACGACCTAATCCCTCTGGACCTCACCTTCGTCAAAGGTTAAACAAGGACAACAAGAGCCCTCTGCCTCACAAGGGTGTTGAGGCAGCATTAGCAGGTAGAAAACTTCGAGATCCTGGAACAAAAGGCATTGAAGGCTCTAAAATATTATAAATTTCTTACTGTGATGGGACACATGCCATAAGAAACAGGGTCATAAGAAAAAACAAGGGATACCTTTTTTTAATGATTATTTTACCGTAACTGCTCACTACCAAACACATTTCTAATTCTAGTTCCAAAGCAGTCAAGTAAGAAATAATTTGAAAAACAAACTAAGGAGAACACATACTTAGGATTGCAAAATAGTTTTCTATCACATAAGGTTAATACACTTTCCTGTGGGCTGCCTCAAACAGGATTGAGTGGACTCAGCTTGAGGAACACCTAAACTCGGTGGCAATCCCCACTCAATATAGTCCCACCAACAGTGCAAAACCTAGAGGGCAGCTGGATTCTAAGGCAGTATCATTTGCCTGTAAGATCAGAACCTTCCATCTCATTTTAAAATTGCAACACAGGAAATGTCATTTTTTTCCATGCTCAAAGAGTTTTCCAAGCAGAGGGTTTGCTTCCATGCAAACATGAACAGAAACCCTAGCAAAGAAGGGACTGAATTATTATTATACCCAGCTGTAAAAACCCAAACTCACTGCTAGACCATGTACTAAGTCAGCACACTTTTTTCTGGTTTTGATAATTAGACAAGAACTACCTGTTTAAAACTCCTTTTCTTCAAATTCCAAGTCAGAACTTTATTTTCTATTCCCGACACTTAAATTTCAAGCATGGGATGGGATAACATAACAAACACCACATTAAGAATATGTTTAAGAACACTTTCATCTTTAGCTTTTCTTCTGCAGTTTATTATATAAATTATGCTTTTAAACAGTTAGAGCACTCACATTTCAAAACAGAAAATGTTTAGTTTCACACTGAGATACTAGTGCAAAGAGTGGTTTATCTAAGTGCAAATAAGTTACATGCCCCCACTGACAGCCAGTGGATTAGGCTGTTTTTAATATAACTCCTAAGTCCATAATGAACAATTACATTACCTACACTAAATCTGAGCATGTTGTAGTCAATAGAAATATTGGACTTTGTTTGGTAACAACCAAATACTCTGACAGTACAAACAAGAGAAGAACAATTTGACTTCAAGCAGACCTGTGAATTCACTGGGATTGGAGACCACCACCGTCACTTTCCTGACTTGACTTTAGTTATAAGTAAGTTCTATGTGACCTTCAATTCCAATGATTAAAATACAATAAAGCTCACATGCATGCAGGTATTGTATTCCAGTGAATGCCATAGGTCATCTTTGGCACATCATAGACGGTACCTCAACACTGAATACAGAAATATTAATGAAATAATCTTGATCTGGCAAGAGGATAAATGAGAAAGCTCAAAGATCCTTCCCATCTCCAATGCCAATCATTGCTGCCAAAAGTTTATTAAACCAAGACTGAAATACACCAATGCCTCTCAGTTACACAAGACATACTAAACCCCAAGTTTAATTAAATCCAAGCAAAATAAATCTTATTCAACCCATAGACACTAGCGTATGGGGTCACTACAGTGAAATACAGGCCACTTTGTCAGAAGTAGTTATTAGCATCTTAGGAATCTGCATTCATTTTGCTTAAAGAACTGTTGCGATGTAAAAACAAAATGAGACGCTTCATAAATAACATCTTTATTAATGAGTTTCCTTTTTCACATTCCTTAAAGTGATGTTTAATTGAAATCTGCATAGTCAAGAGTGCAAAAAAAAAAATTCATAGAAGTCGGACCCAAATGTGAATGTTGCCTTTTTTTTTTTTTTTTAGTTAAGTAAGACTGGTCACAATCATAGGAATAAGCAAACTCCAGAAATAAATGGCTGGGGAGATGTGGAAGGGGTGGGGATGAAAACCGCCAGAAAAACTCTAATCAGTATATCTGCCTATTAATGAAATCTTCACAAAAAGACACACAACACCCATTCACATTCATGTGTACAACAGAACGTAAACTACAGAAGAAAGGTACTTCCTCTACTGAATGAAATGAAACAGAGCGAGATTATTTGTGTATTTAACTGAGTGTTGATCAGCTATTCCCACAACAGGAACCATTACAATACCCAGGTGGATAAACACAAGGTCCAGATTTCTTCACGCCCTTATTACAACCACATTTAAACTAGCATCCTACAGTAGGAAACATGAAATCTGAGTATTCCTGTAATACTACAAATTACTCTTAACACACACTTTTAAAGCAGTACCACCTCCCTTCTTTTTTAATTCTTAATACTATCAACCCTTCACTTACTGCTAACGTTATTCCCAGTTGGTTGGAAGAGCAGGTGAAGAGGACCTCTCAGTGCCCACATAATGGCTCAGCCTGTGGAAGTGGTCTGCAGAACACCTCCAGCTTCATATCATTGCACAGGCAACACAGTCCCAAGTCTCCCACATCAACACCACTACGTGACTCTGCAAGTAGTATTTTTACTATTTACACCATCTACTGATTTAGCTGTTGTTCTCTGCATTATAACCATCACCAGAAAAATCTAGAGAAAAAGAGGCATGTCCCCTACGTAACAGCTGTAGGTAGTAAAGACTCATATATCGTCCATGCACTGGTGAGAGGCCATTTCTTACCTCCAGTTTTGATTTATGCAACTGAGACGCTACTCTACAGCTGAGCACCAGCTGTATGAATGCTCTTATGTTGGTCATTTGGAAAAGCTATCCGATACCATCACTCTGAACTTCACCATGCACAAACTAGGCTTAACACTTTGCATATGATTGTGCAGTAATAAACTTCAGTTACAATTTACATTAAGTTAGGTTCTGAATTATTCATCTTATTCAGATGCACAATCTAGGACTGTGGGAAACTGATCATCAATATTCAACCATACAAGTTCAGATCTGGGCAAGGAATAAGTCCCATTTATTTGCTGTGAGCCTATAGGCTTTAAAGCTGAGATTCAAGCCCAGCAGGCCAAGAGAGAAAGTTATGAAACCAAACCAGTCAGAAACACATTTGCTGCCATGGATATTGGAAACATAAGGCCTGAAGTATTTTAGAGAAGACCTACAACAGTGAGTAACAGGGAGTCAGTGAAAACACTTGCACAGTTTGTACTTGTACAAGGGGAAAACAAACTACACAGTGAAACTCAAACCCATCACAGCGAAGTGGTGACTCCAGGGCTGAAACCCTACCTTCATTCAACGGATTAGAGCAAAACATGCCCAGCACATGGAAGCACCAACCACAGCACCATGCCAGTGTCAGCCAGCATCAACAAGATGTTGACAGACACATGTGCTTCAACACCCTTTCTTTGAAAATAACCTGCTTTCTCCTCAGGGAACTAATGCACTCAAAGATGGGGAAAAACAGTCAGAAGTCTGGAAACAAGAACTGCAGATAACCAAATTTTACCACAGAAATAAGCCACCTGGGCAGCCATCAGCTGCCACACTGGCTAGGTTGCAGGGCAAAACTACGGAAAACAATCCATCTTGTCCCAGTTCGAAACACCAAAAATAAAATTGGCCAATTGGGTGTGAGCTGCTAAATTTTCACAAGCAGCAATGGCAACATTTTTTTTTTCCCTGGCAATTTCACAGGCAAATCTTCTGGCAGACCCCAAATCTAATTAAATTAGGAGCAGAATATTTAGTGCAATGGTATTCTGAATTTCTTCAGAAAAAACCTCTGTGTTTCTTGTGTCGCTTCCGGGGTTTAATTCAAGAGACCAGTAGAGTAAGACTACTTTTGACATTAGTTCAAGATTTACACTGGCACAGCTGATATACATTATTTTTACTTTTTAAAGGTGGTGGTTATAAGGGCATTGGATTAGATTTTTCTTTTAGTAATGCAAAATCCTAAAATAAATGCAATTTGGTAGTCTGAAAAAAACACCTTACTCTAACATACAATGAAACTACTTTGTGGCCTTCTGTGTTTCAGGAAAATATCCCACATATTCAGATCATCAGGCAGCCTCACTAGTTAAGACACATTAAAATGAAACATTTTCCATTAAAGTTGCCAAAAACTGGATTTAAATTTATTGCATGACGTTGCATAAGAAAGTATATTATTGAAAACCGTAAGGCATCATGCAATTATCCATCAGCTAATTATTTATTATTCCTTGAAAGATGGTTATATACTCTAAAGTTATAAAACCAGTTTCAAAAAAGTACATAAAAAAATTCAACATAAGCATTAAATATTTTTCACATGTTCGTAGTTTTTAGCTGTTAAAAAGTGCATTCAAACATACTGTACTGGAAAGTTGCTCTGACCAAAAGCGGTGCCAGAGACTCGTTAAATTAAATGCTGCAAAAGAATGTTTCATGGGATTAGAAAGCTCACAGGTTGTGGTACTTAAACTTACAAACTTGCTTGAAATAATTTTTCAACCCTCACGCTGACAATTTAGCATACATGGTATAATTAGCTAAAAATGTGTATTTTTATAACTAAACAGTCAAATGGATTCAAGTTACGTACACTGAGTGATCAAATAAGGAGCAGACTTAATATTCAGACATGGGACAGAATGTACTGATGCGATTTTGGCATTAATCAATGTACTGTGCCATCCAGCGGAAGCCTTCTCCATAGCCTTGTCTCTTTAGCACGCTGCACATAAACACTTCTAGTGGCCTTGCGTTCAATTCTTTCAATGGTATACTGCCCTGCAGAGACACAGAAGTATTCCAAATTACGGTATCGTTATAAAAAGACGGCTACTTTACATTGACATTTGTTTCTATGGAAAGCCATTATTTAACTTGTGTTGGATACTGGAATTTTAGAAAATAAATTATTCTAAAACATGTACATGTTACTAAGGTTAGGGTCACTTGAGAAGTACACGAAGCATATTTTCATGTGCATCGACATTTGGAGAGAGTGAAGTACATGAAACCAGAATGCAACAGCAAGCACGTGCATAGAGAATTTGAGAGCTTATACTTGGTTTTCAGTCACAGTTCCCTGCTCTAATAGCTTTCCAACCAAATAAAAAGAGGATTTGCTACCAATTGTAGGACTGACCATAGCAAGAGTGCAAGTTGCTTGCTTGCCAAGATCAGCACAGTGCGATAAAGCTGTTGCTCAACTGCAGATTCACAATGGTATTCATACTTCATAGACTACGTGCAGTGTTGTAAAAACCAGGCCAAGACACACACACAAAAAATTAATAAAAGTCAGTAGTAACTGTTTATAGCCCATTACATCTATTCTAAAACTAACCTGTGCAATTCTCTTTCACGCAGAAAACTAAGATAAAGATCTGTTCCCGCTCAACCTAAACTCTGACTGGCACTGAACTTTAAGGGAAGCATCTAAGAGTGAATAAGCAAAGAGGAATTACAAGACCAGGTGCCCTCCTCAGCAGGGCCACACTGCTGGTCATCTAATGGGAGCTGGGATGGAAGCCACACTGGAATGGCTTTGTCAGCTGCAGAGAGGTGTCTTTCCAAGGGCAAAGGACAACAGAGCAACTTATTTCTAGTGCACTGTATCCAAATGTCTCCTCCAAGTACTACACTGTATTTACTTTAAGAAGAGTTGAAGTATCACAAAGATCCATAATAGAAATCTGCTTTGTTGTTACAGATGCCAGTAGAAACTTTTTTTCCCCCTCTCACGACCTATAAACTCAGACTTCTACAATAGTGTAAATCTGTTTCTAAGCTTTAGGTAAACATGTTAAGTAACAAATTGTACTAAGTCTACACTTTAAATGAGAAAAGTCACTTAAAGACTATTAGTTTTCTCTTATAGTTCTCACTAGAACTATAGCCTCTGAAAACTTGCTCATCGTTCAAAAAAACTGCATAGGAGAGTTGAAGTATTAAAAGTTATCCTAATAAAGTTTTCTCTGAAAAAAATGTGGCATTGAATAGTAGAGATGCATCTAATACACAAAAAAAGACTCCAGAATTCATTCCATATATGGTTACTATGTACCAAGTACTTTATATATTAAAAACCATTTCTTTTGTGTAGCTGGAGTGAACCAGAGTCAACACATAAATATAAGGCAAACAAACTCCCTAACAAAAAACCAAACCAACAAAACCACCAAAAAAAAAAAAAAAAGCTTTACCTTTCCTGTTGTCTGGCCATACAGACCAAACATCTCTCGTAACCTCTCTTCACTAATGGCTTCAGGTCTGTCAATCTTGTTACCAAGAATTAGGATAGGCACATTAGCAATAGTTTCATCTGTCATTAGTGACTGCAAAGGAAAAGAGAAAGGAGGTGAGATTGATTTAGAATATAGAAGGCCAAACTGCTATTACTCATGTCCAGGTGGTAGCAGGGCTCTGTTGGATACTGGGAATTTAAGCTTATTTCTTAGAAGTTAAAACTTTCAAAAACTTATTTAAACTTACATCAAGTTCTTCTTTTGATTCAAGCAATCTTTCATGATCTGCACAGTCCACCAAGAACACAATGCCATTAATCGCAGGCAGATAGTTTTTCCACACTCTGCGAGCTACGGGGAAGATGTGAATTAAAAACAAAAGGAAATTATGCCAAAATTCAGAGCGAAGCACATCAGTAATTAAGCAGCAACAGTTGTTTTTTTTTTGAAGACTTAGCTTATGTTGCCAATCTTCAAGATAGAATTTCATGTTTTACAAAGTTTGAAATAACGGAGCAGAAGTATCATTCCCTTTACTGTTATCACCACTCTATCCCACACGTACACTGATGTACCGAAACTTTTTATGTTTCCCCAAGAATTATGTCAACAAAGGCAAGTTTGAAGCATAAAGCTTAAAGGTAAATGTAAGCAATTCAAAGTACAGAATCCTCTTCAAAATACAGATATCAGTCAAAAACTTCTGCTCTACTGCAGCTCTTGCCAAATTGTATTTGGGATTTGTGGTAAGTGGCGGAGACGGACAAAAGAGCAGCGTATGTTTTTTATGCTGTCAAAGAGAGTGTGGGAATTCAACCTCTGCAGTATGGTAGCATTTCTGATTGGAAACAAACGGACTGTAGACAACTCTAACTCAATTCAGTGAAGTTAAGTGAGTCGATGTATTCTCTTACCTTGAGCATGTCCACCCAGATCAAAGGTAGTGAAAGTCATGCCAGCAATTGTCAGCTCTTCTGAAGCTAGAAATACACAGAATTATGTTCTCTGTGAAGATTATGCAGTGCATTGGAACAGTCTAACCTTCTAGCATGTAGATTTTACTTCCTCTCTTGGTTCTTTTCAGTATTTCGTATTCAAGAAGCAAATCAGAGTAATACATTTTCTCTCAAAATCAGCGACACATTTGTTTAACAACCAAATGTTATTAACCATTAAAACACGTGTGAAATATCTACAGGGCTAAGAATAGCAGAGAATATTTGTACATTATTTATGCCTACACATTACACAAACAACAGTTGGCTCTGGCATCCGGTTTGCCACAAAGATGGCATTTCATGTACAATACTGTTCAAGGTTTCTCCTCTTCACACCCTTTCCCAATTTCTCACCTCCTTACTGGACTTCACCAATCCACATTTTTAACCTGTGTTGAATTTTTTCTCCTGCAAGGCTACCAGGATAACAATTACACAGCAACCTCTGAGCCAAAAAAAAAAAAATCAAAACAGTGTACATAAATGCTAATTTTCCAGCTACACAGAGAAGCTGCTCCCAAACACTGCAAGCTCCAATTTCCCTCAGCTTCTGTAATCTAGACTCTCAGGTCCACCATTCTGCTTGTTGCTCACCTCTTAATTTTAAATATACCACATTGAACTATCCTACACACATTTTTTTGAATATTACTTGAACTATCTACAGATCATAGTCCCAGAAATTCCTTTGTTTCTCCCCAGTTACGCTGTTGGTCTTATGACGTATAATCAGATCCTGCTTTTCCTGCAACACTTTAAATACTTTCTAGCTATGGAATCAGCAATATTAACTTACTGGGGTGTAACGTGGGGACGTGTTGTCCCAGTCTGTCATCTTTGAGCATGTGCAGCAGTGTAGTTTTTCCAGCATTGTCCAGTCCAAGAAACACTAGTTTGCCCGATTTCTTGTACAGTCCTAGAACAAAGAAGGACCTAGTGAATAATCAGTTAAATTGGTGGGAGTTACTTTCTAGCTCTAGAGATGATTTTGCTCCCAGGAACAAAGTGTTCAGTCATGGTACAAAATACAGAACAGCCAAGCTCCACTGCGCACTTTATCTATGCCCTTTATCCGTGTTCTCCTACTCATACAAACTACATTCACACTTGCTTATGTGCCTGCTGCACTACGTGTACCACGTGCAGCTTACAGGAGGGGGAGAGGCTCACAACTGATGCAACGTGTCACTCACAAACGCATTTACGTTGTCTTAGGAAAACCACAGCAGAACAAGACTAAATTTTGCCCGTGTAGCTTACTCTGCCCCAGCAAAGGGACAGTTTTGCTCACAGGTGGTGGAGAGGGGGGCATGCGGGTACAGTGCTAACAGCAGGCTCTAAAATATGGACCATCTTGGACCTGAACAGAGGGCGTTCTGTTCAGCTACCTCCAATTATGACAAAAAGTATGTTCAAGGCAAAAAGAAAGTTCAGACCTCAATCAGTATATTACAGAGAAATCGGTTTCAATGTCAATAGTCATAATTAGTATACGTATGAAGACTTTTATGTTGATTCATATATTATTTTGACAAAAAGTAACATTCACCCATAAGCCCAGCTAAATTGATAAATCCTGAATGTCAGGGCAATTCTGACATACTTGCTGTCATGTGATAATGCTTTCATAATAGGAATAAGAAATTTTATTTTCACTGATTGTCATCTTTATAAAAATGCCTTTCCCCCTTTTTTTTCCCTCTACTTGTAACCCCAATAAATGCAACAGTTGCTGTGAAGGAGAGGAAGGATGTTTAAAATGTGAACACCATATTTTCTGAAGTTTGAGATTATCAAAGGGCAATTCTCTTTTAACTTGCCAACACTACATCCTATGCCAGGATTATTTTTCACTGCTTCAAACTGATCGACACTCAAAGTAAAACATTTTTAAGACAAATTAAATTAAAAAAAAAAAAAAAAAACACATTCTGTACTGAAAAAGCTACTGAAGTAAGAGTCTCTTAACTTCGCCTTTTTTAAGCAGAAAACCTTCCCTTATTCCCTCTTCGAAGACCTGTAGCTGGATAAGACACACTGCAAATTTCCTTAGGAACCACTACTGACCCCACAGCCTTCCCAAGTGCTGAAGAGGGCAGAACACTTACAACAGAGGGTGAGGAAATACATACACATATATGCTGAAATTACATTTCTTCAAAAGCAAAACTGAGCTATGTTCCTAACAGAAGTCTCTCTTCTTTGTGTAAAAAGAATTGCAAAATACAGCCAAATATTGCAATGTGCGAGGTTTTTACATCATCAGGATCTTTTACTATACAATGTCATAATATTACAGTACTTTGCAATATGCTGAAGAAAATTTTATTTTGCCACCACTGCGATGATATAGAAACATTTTGTGAAGTACACAATCAGATTTTACTGTTAAAGCTCAAGCATTCCATTGCTGCAGTCCCTATACTTAACTGCACCTTCTCCTGCAAGCACAACCAACACCGCAAGCTACGCACCAACACCCTGCACTGTGCCTCGGGGCCGCAGGCGAGAGGCTGGTAGCCGTCTAAAGGATGCATTAACAGCCAGCCTGGGTCTCCCTGCGTGAGGAGGGTAGTGAGCAGAGCAAGCCAGTAACATCAGTTTCTGGAGCCCTTATTTTTTTCTTCTTATCTAATGTGTTATCCTCATACACGTTTTATTTGGTGGGATTTTAAGTGACAGTGTCACACAGGTGGCTGCTCGGACAGCCCCGTTGATGCCGCAGCATTACAGGGGCATAGGTGCCTCTGCCTGGCCAACCTTTACACTGCTGCTGTTTGCTCACCTCTCCCTCTGCCTTTAAGCTAATCTCTGGGGTCACATTCCAGCAGGACATGTTTTGTAACTTGCAGGAATGAATATTCTTTCATATTCCTCAGCTTCTTTCATTAATGATCTTTATTACTACAGGAAATACGCTTAGAGTGTCTTCACAGTTCTTTCAAATACAACGACTCTTACTTCCCAAATTCACCTTCTCACACGCCCAAATACATATTACCTATTAAACTACAGAGTGGAAGAGAAAGTATTAATGTTTACAGAGAAAGAAGAAGTGGGCAAACATTTTGATATATCAACATATGTCACAGGAGAAACTCCAGTTCACACTTACCTTACGAGTTAAACAAAATTCTGCTAAACCATAGTAAAACAATATTTTTGCCACTCTCAGCCTGGACATCCAGGAGCCTTTGCTCTCAAATCAAGTGCTGCTGCTCCTCTGAAAGATTTCACACTTCCCAACTGTCTTTCATAGAAACGCAAGACGAACAAGCAGCAATACTTCAGCTATTAGCTACACCAAGACCAGAGTTTATATGTATCTATATAAAAAGATTCTTCGTGCATTCTAAAAGTATATGTGTGCAAAGATGTACTTCGTAAAGTGATCTTGTCAGCCTGCTGACAGGACAGCACCGGGAACTGCGGGGAGTTTCCCAAATGTTATAATCAACCTTCTTCAACTGTAAAAGTAAATGAGAATGAAAAGAAAAAGTGTTTCCTCTAGAGTAAGAGGGACATATTGACAGTAATTCTCCTTTCTACTTCAAGCTCCAGTATCTTTCACCAGAATTAGACTTTGCATGCACAGGAATGGGAAAGCAGGCTAGCATGCAGTAATCACTGCTCGGCTAAGTAAGAAGAGATAAGAAAGATTAGTCAACTTAGTTAAAATTTCACTGGCTAATATTTCGATAGTAGGCCAAGGGTCTAACATTCAGCGAAAAAGTTTAAACTTTCAACTGATAAAAGGCAGGTGGCACAGCTTGCCATGATTCCTTCATCTCAAATGCTTTTTATTCACTTCAATAAAATCCTTCGAACTTGTAAATTGTGCCTTTAACCTACATGAGCTGCAACTTCTGTTCCTTTTTTTAGTATCCTAACATTCCTTCTCCTCCTAGTTGTTTGGTTTTTTCCTCTCCCCCCCCCCCCCCCCGCCTCCTGTTTTGCACAAACTAATATTTTACCTTGGATTGATATGGATTGCAGACTCTTTTGGCCACAGAATATTTTCCTGAGGCTCTTCAGCAAATGCCAGTGAAGTTTCACACTGGTTTCAGTGACATCAGTCACAGAATAACACACTGCTGAACATGAGCAAGGGCTTCAATATCTGGCACTAATTTTTTGTAGACAGTCCCTCATATTTGGATTCTCAAGTGATATCCTCATGTGCAAAAGAACTGAACTAAAATAACTGAGTTCAGTTCTTTACAGCAGAGAAAAGTCAGGAGAAACCCCATAAAAGTCAACTGAATTACACCAGCTTAAATGTAGTATGATTAGAAAAATCAAACCTATTGTGTTTATGAAAGAAAATGTAAGTTTTTCAAGAGGTTCAATGATTAACGCAAGATTCATTGGACAGCACACTCTGGAAATACTCAATATTGATAAGTGAAACTTTTGTTTGAGTGTTACTGAATATGCACCAAAGCAAATATTATTATTTAACCAGTGGCTATGTTTGAAGATAACAGAGGTGAACAGACATTTTATAGAAGAATAGCAGAAAGGAAAAACGCCAAACAATAAAAACTTACCTAAAAACTGTAATACGCTACTGAAACCACTGTAAATCCAATCAAATATGAAGGACATATCTGAATCTTATAGTCTGAAATAAACAGAAAATATAATGCATTTAAGATCTGTCAGAACAGCACATTAAACATTGTAAGATATTTATAGGTAACAGAAGTAATTCAAAGTCCTGGGTGAAAAATAAAAAACAATTTAGTTTTGGTAAACTGTACCATGGACCAATTAAGTGACCCCACAATGCATTAAAAAAAGAGTGTAGAAATGGAAAACAGAATCCAGACCTTGTGATCTAACAGCAAAGACCTTTTCCTCCTCTTGGAAAACACTATGTGGACAGAAGTCTTTGCAAGAAGTAAAAATAATTTTATCTTAAGTACGGTTTGGTGGAGGTGTGTGATGTTCCACTGAAGATTTCAAACAGGATCTTCACACAAACTTTTCAATGAGGTAAAAGTGGCACTTCTGAGAGGACAATAGAGGGATTTCAGTGCCCCAGCTGCACTTGGGAGCTGCTGGGGTTTGAAGCAGAGGCGATAAGAGATGAAGTTTTGTGAAGTTGAATCCAGAGAAGTTTGATACCAAATAAATCCCCATTGTCTGCACAGAACCTGTCTGTTTGGTTTGTAATGGGTAACAACCACCTAGCACAAAGCACTGGCATTGCCATTCAGGGACCATGACCTCCTGTACTGTCCTGCACAGGCTGCCACAATTTAAACCTTAAATGCAAAACTTACGTTTAAAAAAGGATTCTAGAATGCCATGCTTCCCACCAAATTCCTTCAGCTTAGATTCAAGAACAAAAGGTCGAGCTAAGAGCAGCCAGGGTGACTATAACCAGCAGTCTAGTTGTGCCATACAACCGTCAGCCAACTTCAGCCGACCATCACAGGCAGGGGACCCCTTGCTACCAGGATGAAGCTCTGCTACTCATTCCACAAACACCCCTTCTTTGTGGTATGGTTAAAAAAATGTAAGGCTGCTATGCTCATCCCTGGGAAAGAAGCAAGAGGCCAGGATGGACTGCAGAGACTGACAAATTCAGTTGTTCCTGCCCCAGAAAAAAAACCCTCCGCCACTGAAGACAGGGCTGTCTTCCGAACAAGCGGCCACGGCAGAGGTGTTGGCGGAGCTCTGGCACACCTTGAGTGCCCAGGAGGACAGGTAGCACAGAGGAGGAACCGCCGCTACTGCCAAAGCGATGCTTTGGGGTGCAAGAATAACGCCATCCCTAGGTTCAATGTGCAGCCATGAGCAATTAATTTCTTAGCTTTCATCCTAATTTCCTCATTATCTAAAGTGAGGATAATCACACCGAGCACCAGTTTGACACAGTGAATTAGTATCTAGTGTGAAAACCTCTTGAAAGACTAAAGGGCAACATCCTTATAAGCATTTAGCCAGCTAATTCCTACTGGAGTGCATAACCCCTGCTAACATCAGGGGACGGAGTTCAACTATCCTTGGGAAACTGGACCACACTGCTAAGTCGCTGCAGGCTGTCTTGCTGCACTCGTTTTGACATTGCGGCGGTGCCTTGAGGCATCACAAGAGGACGTTTAGGGCAGCTTTGACCCTGGAGCACATCACACAGTAGTCAAAACACAGGTCAGAACCAGACCAAAATCCAGGCATCTGTCACTGCAACTACACTCGTGACAATGAACAGAGTTTCTCCACTACGCAACAACAGGTCTATCACAGAAAGATAATATGGAAAGAGGAGGAAAGAATATTTTAATTAGGTTTGCTTGCACTGGAACAAAATCTCTCAGATGATGAAGCAGTAGGAGTCTTGGTTTCTCAACAACTAACCCTGAAACCCTTACCTATGTCCTACGTCACTCTGAATAACTGATCAGCTGCAACAGGCACGAATTTTAAGAATACAAATCAAATACGCTTGTCAATGCATAAACACCCAGTTACACAACATCACGACTGAAACTGTCCCTTGCATTGCTAAAAAGCAAAGGTCAAGAATAAGCAAACACGACAGAGCATACGCGTCAGCAGATTTATTGCTTGAGCAAAATACCGATCAAGAAAAGCCTCTATGGGGCTTAGAAAAACGATCGACTCAAATAACCTGCAAATCAGGGCAAACAGCCTGATGTAAGAGAAGTGCTCAGGTTACTGAGGTGAGAATAACTTCACAGTGTTTAGTTGTACTAACCTTTTCCATCTATTAAACTTATGGATAAAACAAACAAACAAAATCTTCATGCATCACAGAAAAGACTTTAAGGGGCAAGATTCAAATGATTAAAGTGAGAACAGGATTACCTGCAAACACAGCTGAAGTGGCATTAATATAGGTTAAATTTCCATCACCACAAATCCAAATACACCCAGAACAGCCTCCGTATCAGCTGGCAGCGCTTAAAGGAAAATACTTCTTAAATGGGGAAAAAATGGACAGCTAATTGTAAAGGCACACTGGTAATATTTGAATAGAGATATTAAATCTACTCTTATCACACAGGAAGAGTAACTACATAATTCACAACAGTGTCAAATCAGAGCATTATAAAGCCATAGTGGCTCTGCATTGGTATCAAGAGTTGTTACGCTGCTAACACGTCCAAGTCACAGAGCTACGCTGAACTAAGGGAAGAACTGAGGCTGTTCAATACACGCGAATGCAAACTCTCAGGCTCATGTTAAAAATACCATAAAAGCAGAACAACGAAAACTCTGGCAATCACTGTTCACAAGCCGTGATGAAGACAAAAATACTATTTTAAGGTTATTTCAAGGGAATCCTTGAAAATAATCAGTTGCGAGCAGGCATAAGCTTATAATGAAAAATTGTACTGGACACAAGACAATCTTCTGATGCCAAGTACTTTTACAGACATCACCAACTTACTTGTGCCTCCTTAACAAAAATAGGAAAATTAATTTTCTAGCATCACATCAACAACAGATGGCTATCACTTTAAAATGTCTCCAACAACCCTGGGTGATGTTATTTCATCAGCAAAGTATCATTCGGTAACTCCCATGGAGCCCTGTAAGCCACTCTATAGACCAAGGAGATGGGTTTGCTTACTGAACAACACTTCTGACCACAGGGATGCGGAATTCCCACCCAGTGGCTTTGGCAACATCTCGAGCCAGCCTCCTGAAGGGAACGTCACTGGCAGCAAGGACTAGCAAGCAAATTCACTCACACTTATTTCTTTTATATTCTGAAAACCAGGAAATTTTTTCCCCTACTCTCAACTGGCATTTTTCTAGCTAAAAATTCATAATTTCATTTCTGAACCAGTTAGAATAGTGCTTCTAAAGTCTGTGAAACTTTAGATAAAAGAAGATATCAGGCTTTTAAAGACAGTTTTTAAATCCCTTTATGGAATAATTAGTAAACAGAAACCAGCGACACCCAAGCTGAACAGCTCCTGCAGTAACTGGAAACGCACTGTGCTGCGCCTGAGTGGGTACTGTCAGCAAGAGTTAGGAGAGAAACCTCTGTCCAACCTACCTGCAGCAGCCCGGCACCCCAGCCACAGTTAAGTCTGCCAACACAACTTGCACACAAGAGCTTCAAGTCTACTCTTAAGGGTGTATTTGCAGTCTTTCAAGTAGGGTCTAAACATGATCGCTTAAAGTTATGGTTTCACATATGATCATTTTAACATCATAAAATGTTACCATGGACCACAAAAATAAAAATCCCTAAGAAACTCAGTGAATAAACTGATACCTGCCTTCTACAGCATGGTTTATTCTATGATATGAAACTGCACATTGATGTAGTATTTTAAAAGCTGAGGAAAAGGACAGAGTTTGAAAATGAGGTAACGGCATAGATTTTCTTTGGGTATTTTAATAAGTTTTTTTGATAGCAAATCATCTTTGAGATTTTGGAAAGAGCAATCATCATACTGGTCCATTACTAATTGGGTCGAAAACCACAAAGATTACATATTGCCTGGCAGATGACTTAAATTTAGCCATATCGCACCTTTTACTCTGAGACAGCCCGTCTGAATTTTGCAAAGATCTTAAGCCCACCCGAAACAGCAGTTTATCTGTGAAGACGGCACTGCAACACGCACGCTTGCTCCTAAGGGCACCTAATGCAGCGGTTCAGCGGCAGCCTGGCTCGCAAAAACCAGTTGTCAGAGCACACTCTCCACGTAGGGCCTACTGCAGCAGGTTACTTACTTTTATATACATATAAAAAACACGTTAGAAGTCTTGATTTCTGAAGAAATAATAGTACTTGGAATAAATCTTGACGGATGGGTACAGCGTGACAGACAGCTGCCCAAGAAGGCTGCAGAGCACCTGTAGGTTACGGGGCAATACTTGCAACGCGCTCCTCCACACCACAGACCCCCCCCTCAGGCGAGGCAGAGCCCGGGCAACGAAGGAACTGCCGCACACCCGTGAAAGGTTCACGGGCCGGTGCCCCCAGCCCCACGGGCGAGCGAAGAGAAGCGGGGGGGAGGCCGCACCTCACCTCAGAGCAGGCCGCGGAGCCCCCGGGCCAGGCCCAGCCGCGGCGCCGCGGGCCGCTGCCGGTAGGATACGAGGGCGGCCCGCCGCCCTGCGGAGCTCGCCCCGGCCCCTCCGCCGGTCACCGAGGGCGAGGCCGGGGCGGACAACGCGCCTCAACCGCCCACCCCGCTCCGTGCTCACCCGCCGCCGCCGACCGCCGAGCCTGAGGTGCGGGCTACTCCGCTCCGCTGGCACCGACACCGCACCCCGCGGCTGCGCCCCGCTCCGCCCCCGACGCGGCTCCTTCCGGGCCCGGCCGGCCGCGTCGTAGGCACCACGGCCGAGGTGAGGTGAGGTGAGGTACGGTGCGGTGCGGTGCGGCCCAACGCTCCGCCCGGCCCCGGGCCGCGGGGCCCCGCCGGCGCCTCCTCTTCCTTCCCGCCCTCCCTTCACCCCCCCAGCCCGGCCTTAGCCCCTGCTCCTGCCCCTTTAAGACGCTAGGCTCCGCCCAGTGCCGCAGAGCGCCGCTCCCGGAAGTGCCACGTGTACGTAGTGCGCTTGCGCTGCTCTTCCCGGTAGTTCCGGTGCGGGGCCCGTCCCTTCCCTCCTCCCCCGAGCTGGGCCGGCCGCTGCCAGACGGGCGGCACCGACGAGACCGGACGAGCCGAGCCGAGCCGAGCCCGCCGCCATGGCCCAGCCCGCCAGGCCTCCCACCGGCTACCCCAGCCAGAACGGCGCCGGCCAGCAGCCCTATAGCAACGGTGAGTGCGGTACCGGGGCCGCCTCGCGGTAGAGGGCCGCAGGGCCGGGGCCTGGTGGTGGGGGGGCGATTCCCGCCCTGTGGCGCTTCCCCCCCCCCCGGGCCGCCCTGCGCCCGTTCTCCCCGGGGGCAGCGGGGGAAGGGTGCCGGTGCCCGCGGGGAGGAGGCGTCCCGGGTGACGGGAGCGGGGGGAGCCGGCGGACGCGGGGTGGGGTGGGGGGGGCACCCCGTTGCGTTAGCTGCTCGGTTCGATCAGTTACAGCCCGTAGGAACGGGCGGGGTTCGCAGCGGCCCCGGGGACAGCTCAGTGTCCGGCTCCAGCGACGCCCTCACCGGACACCCGGCGTCCCGGGGCGGGGGGGGGGGGGTGCGTTTAAAAAAAAAAAAAAGTGGGGGTGATCGAGTCCTTCTGCCCCACCACCACCACCCCCCCGGGAGCGTCTCCCGGTCTGTGCGATGTTTCTGCCGCCCGTACCCCCGAGGGAGCCGAGGCAGCGCCCTGTGCCCCTGACCCTTTGGAACGGAGCTGTACATGTGGCACTGTGGTTATCGCTGGCGGGGGGGGACCTGGCTGCAGCGAAACAGGGCTTTTTAAAGTTTTTATCTTGTCTTTATTTTGTCTCGCTATGTGTGCTGCGGTCTGGGAAAGTGTTGATGACTTTCTTCCCCTCAAAATATATATATATTTTTTTTTTTTTTTTTCAAGAACGAGATGTCAAAGGTGAAACTGAAAAACTTACTAGCCAGCCTTTTAAGCTAGGAAGAAAGAAACACAAGGCAAGCCTTGTCGCCGTATCTGTTTTCTTTGCATGTGTGGAATTCCGTGCTGTTGGAAGTATTTCCTGATTTCGCATATACAGGCAGCATCCTCTGTACTTGGTTCCTTAATTACATGCTTCTGTGTTTCAGTAGTTGCGCTGCATCATAAGCAATTCAGTTATAATGAGATCTTTTGATTTTTCTGTTTTATGCATGAGTAATTAAATGGTTTGACTTGTCTTCCCCCTCCTCCTTCACAGCGCACTTATTACGTTTCCTCAAAGTCATCTGCAAAATGGCATTTTACAAACAACCGTATAGTTGCTTATACGGTCAAGAAAGTGGGAAGCGTATGAATACAGTCTGAAGAGAGAGCCTCTATTTTGGAGAGCTTACAGTCTAAGCAGAGAATGTACAAAGAGAACGTTAGCTAATGGGGTAATCGAGTGGGATGATTTACAGACTGGCATCGCTTCATGTTTGCTGATTTCCCCGTAGTCAGATTAAGCACATAATGGAAGTTCTGGAGAGGCAGTCGGAGGAGGAGGAGGAGGTATTTCAGGCTACCCGGCCATCAGGTGTATAAAAAATAAAGAACTGAAACTTAGAGTTACGCAAATACAAGGTAATAAAATCAAACATGTTATGGTATGTTAGAGATAAGGTTTGGGTTGCTGGCCTTTTGAATAAATTTGATTATTCAAGCATGGACTGTTCTTAGCGTTGTTTAAAATACGTGTTGAGAAGGTGCTTGCAATCCTTGACCTTTACAGTAAAAACAAAGCTTTTTAAAACAGTCTAGAGGGTACTGAGAGTACTTTTGTGGTACTTACAGTGGTCTATGAGGAAAGAAAGCTGTCAACAGAATGATAAATTGTTATATAGCTGTCAGCTCTTCCTCTCAACTTGTTGCTTGCTTTACTGCAGGTAACTTCCCAAGCTCGCGTGTCCATAAAGTGAAGGCAGCAAATTGTCACAGCAGCACCGTGTGCTGACTGGGAAATTGTTTAGCACGGAGCATCGGGTTGCTTAGCAACAACCTTTTTCTACTTCATTTGTGTTTTTCTTTTAATAGGACCAGTATTCTGTATTCATTTAACTGCAGGTTACTAATTTGCTTTCCAGTTAATAGATCTGAAGTGCAAACAAGGAGGAGAAACAATTCTTTTAGAACTGTTTTGCTCTCCTCATGTGGTATCTTAGCATGGTGCTTTGAGGTCATGAGATGCTTTAGAAGCTGTTGAGTTTGGAAACCAGTGGGTCAAAGTCAGCTGAAGTGGGCACTGGTGGTGACCGATCCCATGGCAGTTTGGTTGGGATGCAGCTTTTCGGTGTGTTTATCCTTGCATCTCCCTGGAAGTTGGAGAGGTGGCAGCTGGTGAAAGCAATGTACTAAATAACTAGCTTGGAGTAGGTGATGCTGAAATTCTGTATGGCAGAAAATATGACTTGAATCCTAGCCTCCTGCACTAATATTTTGACCCCTCATTTTATAGAACCATCAGGCAACCTTCATATATATTCTGGTGCCATTCCTGATCTCTTAGGAATGTCAAATGACCTTGTGTTCCTGTAGAGGTGTCTTTCACTGTTAAGTAGGTGGCCTACCTCGTATTACTAACTCATCTCTCTGGTCTCTGAATGTTGGTGGTTTTGCTGCCGTGCAGGTGATCTAGCTCTTCAGTCTACACTGAGTTCCTTGTTGGTTCTTGGCTTCACAGAACAGCACAGAAAACCAGCAGCAGCATTTGGGGAAAGCTGGAGAGCCTATATGCAGTCTGACAGGCCTCAGTAAAGAGGTCAGGTCAAGATGGGTACCTGGCAGCAGCAAAACATCAAGTCCTGAGAAGTTTTTGTGCACTGTGAAGCCCTTTGGAAAGGGTTTGCACCCCTCAATGCTGTTGCTTTAGTTTTGTTGGCAGCTTTATACAGGCTTGTCTTGGAAACGTGAACTGCGCACAGGCTATCGAGACTTCTCGTTGTGCTTCTGACTTTAAAAATAAAAATTGAAATTTGGAACATCATGCTGTTGGGAATTCAATTTTTTTTTTTTTTTTTTTTTTTAAAGCAAAGTGCCATAGAAGATATCAGGTCGGTCAGTTTCGGGTTTTACCTCACTTCCATTGCTTTATCCTCAAACTTATCCCTCAAGCAGGGAAAACAGTGTGTGTAAGAGCAGTCCAAGTATTCTGATTCCTGCCTAGGCTACAGAGTCGTGCTCTAAGGTGAATAATCAAGTTATGAAATTAATTTGTATTTGTTCTGTATTTTTCATACGGCTTATTATAATGTTGTTATATCAGTGTACTTGCTGATGCAGTCAGGAGGCCTGGCATCACATAAGAATTCTTCATCATTCTTAGAGTCAGCAACTTTAATTTACAATGGATTTTGTAAATCGATTGTTGAAAACCCATCTGATACACTGCAGGGTAATTTTCGAAGGTGAGTTATAATTGTTAGCATTTTCATCTTTGCAAGCTTTTTGTTTAAACACTGTTGGTTGTAGAGAATTATTAATTACTAGGATTTATGAGGAGCATTGTAAGGACAGCAGGGTATAACTGGATTTCCTAACTGAACGATAAGTAGCATTGAGATTAATGGGTGGAGAATAATATGGTATGTACTTTTTATGCACAAATAACAGAGGCAGTGAGGATGAGATCACTGGCACTGTAGTACTGCCTTGGCTATGTAGTTAGCGTGGATATGTACGATATTCAGTGAAGTAACAGCTGTCTGATCTATAGCCTAAGGCTTTCTAGGGAATGAGGAGCTAAATGACCTGTGCGGTATTTGTCCTAACTAAGTATTTTAATGTATTCTGTGTTTAGCCTAATTTATTGTCAGAAATGCCTGAGTTCAAAGTTATTTTAACTTGGAAATGTGATCTTCCTCACCTTTTGAAATTTAACTAGAATGTTTCAATAGGAAACCAGCTGTCTTTGTTTCAATGTTAAATGAAATTCTGTGACTTCATTCTCATAGCAGTTGTTTCCAGTACTTGTATGGTAAATATATATCCACTTTCCAAGCTAATCTCTCTGGCATGTTTTTGAAAATTTAAGTGTTGAATCCCGCAGGCATTTCTGGTCTGGAAAATTAAGTGCTTTTGTTTATCTAGGTTCAAAAAGATTGTCCAAATCTTAACTAATTCTGGAAATCTGGAGAATAGTACAGGGTTGCAAAGAAAAGGATCTTAACTTTAAACCATGAAGAGGATCTTTTCTGCTTTCAGATGTTTTAACTGTGTATGTGGAATGTCTCCAGTATTCAAACTGTGTGTTTGGGGGGTGTGGGGGGAGCCACAGCGTGGCTGGCTTAAATAAATGATAGAACATTGGAAAGCATTTTAGTAATTTTTAAGGAGTCACGGCTGGCTGTGGCATGCATTATCTAGTGTATTCTGCTCAGAAGGATTTCACTTGAAAATTTCTAGTCTCCTTTCAGAATGTCCATTTTATGGCAGCAGTGTGAACAACCTGTAGTAGTAACTTTCTTGAAGGAGCTTGTATTGCACTGGAAATCTCACATTACTCTGTCTCTTTGTGTTCCTGTGTAAAACAGAAATCCGATTATGCTCAGCGTTGTTTACTGTTTGGAGAGTTACTAACCTTTTTTCAATTTTTTTTCCTTCAAATGAGAGTAAAACTTAGTTCAGCTATACCAACCAACAAATACGTAAAATGCACCATTAACATATCAAGTTTTATTTTCCTGATTGGTGAGTTATTTTATGATAAAATCACCCTTCATTCCATGTTCGTGACCAGTTAGCTACTCACATGAGTGGTATGTGTATGGAATAGTTCTCTTACTAAAATTAACTGCAAAAACTTTCATAGATTAACTCTGTTTCTTGAGAAACAGCATGGTGACCTATGCTGAAGCTGGGTGTTCGTGCCTTTGCCGTAAGCTAAAGTTTAAGCTGGTGTCAATTGTCAAATGAAACTGAGTTATTACGTAGTGGATGCTTCCGCTTTATCTGCTCACTTGTACTGCTGCCAGCTGTGTGGGAGAGCACTCCTCTTTGGTCGGCTTGCTTTTGGGTGTTTCTGAAGATAGAAATAGTATTTGATGTGAATTTCAGTCTAGGAGGATAGATTGCGCTCAGGCGCTGGAATGCTTAGTGGTTGCGAGGCTACTGTAAAACAAAACAAAGATCTAAGTGCAAAATCCTATCAAATTCATGTCTCCTGCAGCAGTGCTTCTGTCGCTTACACCTGGTTGTTTGAGGAAAAAAAAAAAAGATTACTTTTATGGCTTGGAGACTAATAAGATCCTAAGGAAAGAGATTCCCAGGAACATATCTGATTTTCAGAAGTGATACACAACACTGACTTTCTAAAGGGTTTGTTGGTTTTTTTTCTTCCAGGCCCTGTTCAAAATCAGCTGATGCATTCATCAGATGGCCAGGGATATAGCCCTTCAGTTCCAGGATTGTATTCGCATCAGACGCCAGCAAAGGTTCCTCCCCATCAGACTTCTGGACAGTACAACTATAGTGGCTCTCAGAACGTTTCTCAATTAAACAATTATCAAGGACCTGGGCAGACTCTCAATAGACCACCAGTGGCACCTTTCTCTGGGTCACCAGTACAACAGACAGGTCCTGTTCCACAAGTGCTGCTGCCTGCATTGCAAAACTCAGCTGCTATATCATCTGCTGGTAGCTTTCCTCCTGGAGCTAGCCCACCAGTGCTTTCAAACTGGCAGTACAGCCAGACTCCTGTGAGTCAGCCAGTTGGGTCTCAAACAAGCCATTTGGCTCACATGACAGGGACAGGGTCAGCTCAGCCACCGTCGTCGTTATCAGGAAATACAAATCCGCCAGGAAATTATCAATATGCTGCTTCTCCAGGAGGTCCTCCGCTTCAGAACAGCTATATGAAGCCAGGTAACCATAAATTTTTTATATTTTACCAGTGTCCATTTCTCCGCGTCCTTTTTAAGAAAAGAATATAGAATTGACTATGCAGAGGCATTGTGCTTGTCAAACGAGGTTGTCAAAGGAGATACTTTGAGAAAATGTACATCACAAATACTGGGGTGGTTTCTTTGGATTAGAAATGGAAGTTCTGTGCGCGGGTCAGGCATTTCAGTTGGCTGAAGCAGGTAACTCCTGAATGGTGTCTCGTTGTTTTGGGAAGCTGTGTGTGGGTAATGCTGTTTCTGTGACCTCCACCGTTCCTTGGGGTGGCTGTTGGAGCACTGGCATGCTTCAGTCAAGTGGGGACTTTGGGACTTCATGGTTGAAAACTGTAGTCCTGTTGAGTGAGTATGGTCTTTTGCAGTTTAAAACTTGTTAGCCTTTCCGTTAATCACTTGATTCATGTAGTTCTCTGAACAGCCTAAGTCAGGTTGATGCAAACAACTTGAGGACAGCCTGGAAAGAAAACTGAAAAGCATTCTGTGCCATTGAAATAGAGGCCAGTTGAATGGAAAGCTTCCTTCCTCCAAACTTGTAATTTTCACTATCTAATAATAATTGTCAGTCTTTAGGATGTACTCTGAAAGCATGCGATGCAAAGAATTACCACTTCTGTTACTGCTGCTTGTGTGGTGGTATATGCAGTGGCGAAAAGCTTTTTCAACACTAAATAGCTCTCTTATATAACTTGTGATTATTAGGGAAACAAAGTTAATACTCAAGCTTCTCTTTGCCAGATTGCTGTTCCTTGTTACAGAGGGTTTTTTTAAACTGAGCTAATAGGAGTTACATACAGAAATATTTTATATGTTAAAGCAAATATTTTTTCTTGTGAAATGCTTTTAGACTCCTTAGATATTTTTCTTGATGCTAGTTTTTTTGTTACATGCCTGACTAATTTTTTAGGATATTCAAACTGTCTTAAGCTCACAGAATTTATGAAACTAATTCTGGCATTTTATTGGAATAAACAATTAGGAATTTGGAGTTAGGGAGGAAAATGCTGAGAAATTTTGGGAAGTGGCATATGAAATGAGTGAGTGTCTGGAATAAGAGAGTTCTTATGTCCATTCAATGGTGATTCCTCCTGAGCACTTTCCCTGTTAGTTTTTTGTAGAACAATGATCACTTTTAAAATTAATTTAGCTTGTTTTGCTGATCATGCTCATTCAGAACAAAGCTCTGCCAGCTTCCTGCCTGCATGGCCAACTTTGGACAGCCTCTCAGAGACAGAATCTCTTCCAAGTTCTGTGATAGTATTGCCTGCATATAGCAATTATTAATTAGCTCTGCAGTATCAAACGCTAAGTGAACAAACAGGTAACTTCACTGAATGTAATTTTTTTTCTCCTTCCTTTTTCCCTCCTCCCTTAAATGTGACCATAGTGTGGTGGCTCATGAAGTTGCATATTTTGTGGGGGGGGAATTCGTCAGTATACTTTTGTGTATGGCTTACAGGCTTCTATACCATGTTGAGACCTGGTGATACTGTACAATTTGGCCTTATCTTTTGAAAGGCTAGCTTTTATATTAAAACATTGGTGTCTTCCTAGAGTTAAAGGGGCAGTTTTACTGGCCTCTGGAATAATAGGGAAAAAAGGGGTGGAAGTGCTCTTAGGATTTGGCATTATTTGAAGGGAAGAAAAGCAATTGGGTTTCTAAATGTCTTGGCTTGAGAAAGTCCTAGAATTTTAAAACAGAAGCAATTAAAAACTTTCCTGTGACTTTTAACATGGAGGGTTAAACATTTCAGAGCAAAACACCTCACACTCGCACAGCAAGTTTATTCAAATTGCGCATTGCTGATGCTTCCCCAAGTGAAATCTTTTTCCCAAGCAATTTTAGTAGCTATAGAATCTGTACGTTGCTGTTTTGTATCAGATTATTGAAATGGAAGACGAGCATCCTGTCAGAAGGGATCTGTTTAGACGCTTACTAGTTCGTTCATATGGGGCTGTACTATAACCTTATAAAGTCCAGACTTAGTAACTGAAGTTGGGATGCTTTCTGTACCTCTTGAAATTCTTCCCAACAATAGCAGCAAAAAGCTGAAAGAGAGATCATGGATAATAGCTACAGGAACCCAGTATGAGAAGAGCGTGACAGAAACAATCTGAAGTTGTTAAACCTTCTAGACACATGTTAGTATTTATGTATCTCATGCTATTCATCATTTGAATAAGAGAAATATTTAGAGTTCAATCTGCACGTTTTTGTAACAAAACTTTTGTGACTTTTTCAGCTGGCTTAAACTCCTAAAAATTAATCTCTTTACAGGATCTGCACCTCCACCAGTGACTCAGCCTTTAACTCCGCTCCACCCTCCTGCAAGGCCACCTTTAGGACCTCCACCAGTTGGTGGTCCACCTTTAATTAGGCCATCAACACTGACAGCAGGACCACCTAATACACAGTCTCTGCTAAATTCAGCTGCAAATCGAGAAGGTAATAAATAATTTGCTCTTTTTGTTGAATTTGAACATTACAACTTGCTCTAATGTGCAACCTTTAAAGTCAAGTACACTGTTCTATTAGACACTCAAATAGTAAAATTGATACTAATGCAGCATAATTTTATCTGAAAGGAGCAGGTAAGGACTTGGAAGGAAGTAAAATATTTCTTGTTGACAGTTGTTAATAAAATAAAACAATTAACACTTCAAAATAGATTCCTAAGTGCTGTTTGACATGTCCATGTCTCCCATAGTTGCCATATCTTTTTTTATTTTTAATGTTCTAAAGTGATACTGAAATTTTGATTTCTCTGCATCCTTGACTGCTGTGGAGGACATAATCTGTGTATAACTTCCTGTACTGTTTTATTCTGCAGGGAAAGCTAAAATGCGGACCCTGCAATTCCTTGCCTGTTTATGTAGCTGTACCTTATTCTTCCCTTCTGTGTAAAATCACTGAAACACATATCTTGGATTTGTTCATTTTCTGAAGGTTGTTACTAGAGGCTGTTAAGTGTCAGCTGTTGAAGACAGATACCTGACTTCCTCTGTCTCCTGTGGGCCTTGCACAAATATGCCATTGTTTAAGAACTCATCAGGGCTCTGTATCAAACAGACCTATAGTTGTATTGCATTTAGTGCCCATGCTAGATGGGGCCACGTGGTAGTCGGCAGTTTTATTTTTACATATATAGTTTGTTCTGTCAAAGCTGTTGGTTCCTTGCATGTTCAGATTGACAGTTTCTTGTATGTGGTAGCTGTGTGAGTACAAGAATAGTATATTGAGATTTAGCTTAGTTTTGAACATATGAAATGCATTAGAAACTGCTTCTGCTTAGAAAATCTTTTCTTCAAAATGAAGAGAAACATTTCCAGGGCCATGGAGGGATAGAAATGTTTAGTCTGTGAAATAGCTCGACTGCTGCGTACTAGCAAGATTCAGTGTATAATGCAAGTTCCTTTCATTGGGCCACCTTTAAAGATTTTAATGATAATAAAAAGTAAATTGAGTACCTACTTCTCCTTAGCAATAGGTAATTGGGTTTGTATATTGAGATATAGCTAGCTTACAAAAAGCAGTCCTTTAGGAGCACTCTCTCAATTTCAAGGTTTTTCTTCTCTCAGCTGGAATTTATATCTTTACTGGTATGTGACCATATGAGAACTGTTGGTGTTTGGTGAGCAGTGCTGGACTAAGTGTGTAAGTGAAGGGAATTTGGTGTTTCTGTGAATTATCAGTGGAAAAAGTTCTTCAGGGAACTCAGTACCTAAATTCCAAGGTGCTTTGAAAACTGCAGTTAGCCTACAGACACTTCCTCTGTTGAGAAGGAAGTGTACCCTGACACTTTATTGTGTATCAGCTTGGAAGTTAAGGCAAATATCTAATCTGAAGTAATCTTAAAAGATCATTCAACCAGCAGTGTAGGGACTTTTGTTTTCCTTTAAAAAAGATTGTGGGGTTTTATGAATGTCCTTTGTTGAGGTCACATCAGCAGGGAAAGTGTGTGTGAGAGAGGCTAAGACGTATATTTAATTCGGTTTCGTCCTGGGACAGAACAAAGTAGATCCAAAGTAATCTTAATATTCATCCAGCAGGTAGGATTTATTTGCAATTACCTCATGACAACTTCTTAGTAACTTGTGAAAATTTTTACTGAGACTGTGTTTCTTAATAGGCGATCCTACATCTGCTGCCAGCGATGGGTCTGTGGTGCAAAACAGCTACGATGCAATAGAAGGTGGTGGCCTCATGGGTAAGGCTTTGGAATTAAAAATGTTTATTATTACGTAACTTTTTTTAAAGAGTCTGGGACAGACAGAATTTTAGGCATTTATGTACAAACATATATACTTCGTTCGATGTCTTGAAACTAAATATGAAATTTGAAGCATTGACAATGGGCATGTCTGCCTGTAAGTATGGTAAAACAGTTAAGAGCATTTTGCCAAATTGACAGCAGTTGTCAGTTGTTTACACTTAGAAACTAAATGACAACAAAAAGCCCTCCTGCTTTATTAACACACTGAGCAAGTTGCTGTTCTTCAGCAACTAATTTTAAGTATTTGTCTTCTCTGTCTTTAGCAACTCCACATCCTTCTCCTGCACCTCCAAATCTTAAGATGAATAGAAGTGTTGGGTATTCTTACCCTACCTTACCTCCAGGCTACCAAAATACTTCTCCACCTGGAGCACCAGGAATGCAAGCATCTGCTTTGCAATATCCGGATGGATCTAAACATTTCCACCAGGTAAAGATTGTCTGGTTTTTATCTTGGTACTACCCGTGGTGCGTGTGGGTAAAGAAAAGCGAAGATTGGTGTCTGTGGGGTGCTGCTCCTACGGTTTGCTGTTTGGTGTGCCATTTGTTCAGTATGGTAGATGTAGTCTAAAACTAATGCTTTTGCTGACGCCTTGTATCAGTTTGGAAAAGCTGGGTGCCAGCTCTTTCTGAAGTTTCCTATCCTTGAATCTGTTAAGAATATTACTCTTAAAACTTTCAGCTGCTTTTGGCATGTTTTTCTTCTCTCGGGGTGCTATTGTTAGCTGAAGTATTGTGTTTCTTTCCTGAAATTTCAAAGCAAACTGATGAACACTTTTGCCAGCTGAGCCTCTGTATTTCAAGAACTTTGTAGCAAATGTATGCTAATTTTTACCGCTGTTATGTTACATGCCTAAGTCCAAGTTTATGTAACAAGTAGTATTTCTAAATGTATCGTTGTAATACAATGGCAGTTAATACACAAACAAAACAAAAAACTGAAAGGGAAATATGTTTGCTTTTTAAATGAACTGTGGGTTTCATCCAAGTAATTGGTGTTAATTTCTGAAATTTTGACTCTAGCCTGCCCTGGGCACTAATCACTTAACCGCATCTATGGGGGGCCTGAGTCTACAGCAAGAAGGATTAAGACCTGTGAATCTTCTTCAAGAAAGGAATATTCTTCCTATGACCCTCTTGAAGGCTCCTGTCCCAAACTTGCATGAAGACATCCAGAAGCTCAATTGTAACCCTGAGTAAGATTATCCATTTGCTATAATTCATCAAAATAAGTAGAATTATAAATGCCTACTTGTAGACATAACTCTTGACAAAATATTTCCTTAATTTTGTGAGTAGAAAACATTGAAAACAGGCTTCACTGTGTTACGATAAAGGCGGTAAGTGGTTTAAATTTTGAAATGTGTAAAATTATCTGTGTAGAAAGTATGAGGGAAAAATACATTGCTTGCAAGGCAGCTATAGATAGGTACAACACAAAAACTTTACAATATAGCTGGCAGTGAGTGTGATTGAGAAAAGATATAAAATAGGAGTTAACTCACTTGATTGAGGTACACCAAAAAGACTGTGAATGCAGAAACATGAGTGACCTCCGTATTGAAGTAACCATTTAAAACAATGGAGTAAATGGAATGTCAAACAAGAGTCTGGCAATTGGTTATTCAAGTCCTCTCTTTGAGGAGACCAACCAAACTGTGTATAACCAGGTACTCCTGCTTTCCAAGTCTTTTATGATAGATAAAGGAAATAACAGCATCTTTGTGAAGTTGTTCAAACAAACAAGCTGGACTGGATTTGCAGAAGTACTGTGCACATCTGCACTTGTGGAAGCCACTAAGTTCTGAAGTCCCTGAAATGACTGTGGGGTTGTTTATAGTTAGTTTTGTGTAGTTTTAAGACAACTTTTTAAACTTCACTAGTTCAGATTTGTATATAAGGCCACCTCAAAATGGTATTCCAAAATAACACTTAGTATATAAAGATTTGGTGCAACTTTGAACATTGTTAGGCTTAGCTTTGACTTGAGTGACTAAAATGATGCTCAGTTCTGTGCAAAGAGCATGTGTATAAAATAACATAAGAACTCAAAGTAGGTACTGTGGGTCAAGCTCAGACTAAAACAGAATGATTTGACAGAGTTGGAGAAGATCCTTTATCTGGAAATGGATATTCACCATCACCAGCTCTAGAAAAATATAAGGGTGCTCTGTACTACTGAAATCATTTTATTATCTGAAAGCCTCTGAAAATAACCCTTTGTCCTCCATGTAGGTTGTTCCGCTGTACCCTGACTAACATTCCTCAAACTCAGGCCTTATTGAATAAAGCCAAACTTCCTTTGGGGCTCCTGCTTCATCCTTTCAAAGACTTATCGGTATGACAAATATTCAAAACTTTAAATGCTGAAATATCAACTACTCCTGTATTAAAGTCCAGAGCTGGACAATGGATTATAAAAGAAGGGCAAGTACATTGGCTAATCTTGGCCCAGAAAAATTACGCTGGTAACTGACATTTCCCTGTTCCATACAGATCATTGTAATTTTTCTGAAATCTATCTCCCTGCCATTTTTAAACGTTCAAGCCTCACTTCTTAATTAAGAAAAACCCTCCCAAACCTCAAAAAACCAGAACCTTAAAGGCAGCACAGCCCTCAGACTGTGACAGAAGGCAACACATTTAAATTCCAGTATTGCTTAGATAGCTTTATCTTGTCAGAGATATCAGTTGTAGTTATTGATTTCCTATACCAAACCTAGTACTAATTCTTAATTAAGAATTAACAAAGTTAAAGGGGTTTGGATGTCCTCAGATAGCCAGAAGACTGAATTTAGCAGTGCCTCTTTTAAACATTGTTATTTTTCACAATTTAGGTAATTTTTCAAAGATGTGGGGGTTTTTTTCTGATTATTTTTTTTTTTAATCTGTATTGGGTATAGGACTTGGTCTTAAACGATCAATGTAAAATGCAAGACTTTAGAGGCTTGAAAAGGGAACTTATGCAGTCAAATAGGTTAGAGCTGCAACCGGTCCTCTTATTAAGGAATTGTAGGGGTGCTGTAAGGATGCAGAAATACTTCCTTCAACAAGTACGTTTTGACTAGCTAACCAGGAAGCATGGTGTAGATAATGTTGTTATCGTAGATGAATAGCTGTAGTGTGGTGATGCTTTAAAACAGGAAGCTTTTCTTTTCCAGCAATTGCCAGTGGTCACTTCAAGTACTATTGTGAGATGCCGTTCCTGCAGGACATACATTAACCCTTTTGTCAGCTTTCTAGACCAAAGGAGATGGAAATGCAATTTGTGCTATAGAGTGAATGATGGTAGGTTTTAAATGTGCTTATTGTTTTAAACTGTTAAGGTTAACCTTTCCCACCTTGGCCTTTGAGACTGTAATATTGTTGGCCATATCAGTACTAGGGATCGTCATCAGTCATGCTGGGGCTGTGAGACATGAGAAATGTTTCCCATGGGCAAAGACAGTGGTGTCACTAGTGAAGCACAGTAAGTCTGATGTCGTCTTCCAAGGTACCCTAGCAGGTGACAAAGTAGCTGTCCTATCTAGTGTAGTTCTCCAAGAAGCGCTGCCCAACAGGCACAAAAGAGTTGATGTATTTGTTTTAAAATGCAGCACAGCTAATACTAGTGTCAAGTAATAATATATAAACTTATCTGCATAGTTCCTGAAGAATTCATGTATAATCCTGTGACGAGAGTTTATGGAGAACCTCATAAAAGACCTGAAGTCCAGAATGCTACTATTGAGTTTATGGCTCCATCTGAATACATGGTAAGGCTTTATTTACTTTTAGTTATTCTCTCCCTTTGTTTTATTTCCAGAGGGAAGTCAGAAAAAGCTTTGTTATAGAGGATGCTTTTCAGCTTAGTAGAACAGTTGCTGCCTCAAGGAGTGTATCTGAGAACTCATGGGAAGGACTTCAGATAGTTCTTTGTTTCTAAACATTTATGATGTCAAAGTTCTGTATTTAAAATATGTAGGCATTTGTAGGTCGTCTGGAAGAAAACTATAGTTCTAGAGCTACTGAATAAGACAAATGCATTCAGAAGTTTTAGCTGTCATCTATATGCTGTTTTAATAGAGCTTAAACTTGCAGTGGAATGAATAAACCCAATCTAATAAATGTTAATTTGAAAATTAAAGGTAATCTTTTCTTTGCTCAGCTACGTCCACCTCAACCACCTGTGTACCTCTTTGTGTTCGATGTCTCTCATAATGCAATAGAGACAGGATACTTGAATACAGTCTGCCAGACCTTGTTAGACAATCTTGACTTGTAAGTACCTTTTTCTTAGAATCTCCTTTTTTCGTTCCTCTTATGAAACTTGTGGTAGATATCAACATGCCAGTACTTTCTGTCTAGAAGAGAAATTTCCTAGCATTGGCTAGCAGTGGCCAATGATGTACTAAAATGTGGTGTAAAGCTGTAGTCTTTTTCCCATCACAGCTGCACTGGTATCAAAAGTAATTTTGAGTCTTGTTTCTCAGTCTGGCTCTTTCCTATCTGCTTCATCAATCCCCCAAAGGACTAAACATCATGTTTATGATGTCTTTTGAACTGTATGTTTTAAAAGCTGAAGTTCAGATAAGCATTTGCTGAAAGGAATGCTTACGTCTAATAAACTTTTCATAAAATACATGCTGTTTGAACCAATATAAATGCTGCTTGATATTTACAGCTTGTTTCTTCCTTTTCTTCCATTTCTTAATACCCTCTTAAAAAATTTCTTGAGTGTCTGCTAGGTGACTCTACTATGAGCTCCTTTTTTTTCTTTCTTTTTTTCTCTAAAATGACTTAGTCAAGCTGTTGCAGTGTAGCTGTTAAGCTAACTACTTGGTAACAACCTCGGACAGGTGCAGTGGATGTTTTTAAAAAAAGAAAAAAAGCCTGCAGAAATGAAATTTCATCTTGCTGAACACCATATGTCTCATTTTTAGGCTTCCTGGGAACACTAGAACAAAAATAGGCTTCATAACATTTGACAGCACAATCCATTTCTACAGTCTTCAGGAAGGTCTCTCTCAGCCTCAGATGCTTATAGTTTCAGATATTGAAGGTATGCAGAAATAAATTCTGATTAGTATCTACTAATGACTGCTGGTTTTGACAGCCTTTTTAAAAAATATATTTGGTGAGAGTTTCTAGATCAGATCCTTAGTCTCTCTAGTAATGGCTTTAGAAGTAGCATATGTCTGTGTTTGTTTATGAAGCCCCTGATGTATGAGCAATGCTGTGGCTGTTCATGATGTAAAACATGAAGACAGCCTTCCTAATTTCTAGTTTAATTTATACAATTATCTAGATTTCTCTTATGATCCCAAATACTGATGCTTGGTAAATTGCTATAGATTCTGTGATGACTGATGCTTAGCGTTTGTTCTTCTGCTTTTAGTTTCAAGTCACCTTTTACTGTATGTTATAGGGCAGGGCAGAATGAACACTAGAAAATCTTTGCCATGTATTTTTACTTAATAGTCTTAATTATCCTTCAGCCCTGTTGATTGCTACTCTAACATGGCATTCTAGCCACAGGTATGCTTATGAGAAAAAAAAAAAAAGAAATCCACATAATTGTGTTTAAATGGGTTTACACACTGATACTGTATTCTTTTTTCAATAGGTATAATGGTTGGCAAATAGAATTGGGGGAAGCTTGATGTGTTTTTAAAAAAATAAATACTTTTTTTTTTCCTTCCAGATGTATTTATACCAATGCCAGAAAACTTATTAGTAAATTTAAATGAAAATAAAGAGGTAAGAACTACCTTAAAGAACTAGTGACATTCACATAGTTTGGGATACACTTGATAATTTCTGGATTACTTAATGCTCTTTAACACCTACAGTTTAAATGCCAAGTTTGAGGTGGAAAAAAGAGGTCTTTTACTTTATCTATGTGACTGTGAACTTTTGCCAACCTGAAACAAGACAGTACTTGACTTTTGCTAGGGCCTTTTCTTTACTACCTTAGTATTAGAAGTGTTTATATGTGTTTATGTATGTTGAGCAATCAGCTCTATAAAGAAGAAAACTCCAAAGACTCCTAGCCTTAACACATTTGTTTTCTCAATTGTAGCTAATTCAAGATCTGTTGAGGACCTTGCCACAGATGTTTACCAAGTCCCTGGAAACTCAGAGTGCTCTGGGGCCTGCATTACAGGCTGCCTTTAAACTGATGTCCCCCACTGGAGGTAGAATCTCTGTCTTCCAGACACAGCTTCCATCTGTGGGAATGGGAGCACTAAAGTCACGAGAAGAGCCAAACCAAAGAGCAACTGCAAAGGTTAGAAAAGCAAAAAGGCTGAGAGAACTGACTACCCTGTTCTGTACATGTAGGTGGTTCTGGAATTGCCTGTTCTGGGTTAATTTTGTGGTTCTCTTGTTGGGCTAACCTTCCTTTGTTAAAGTAGTAGAAAGAACAAAAAAAAACCCCCAAGCACTATAAACACAGATTAATGATCTGATTTTTTTTTTTAAGATGTCACTGTAATCAGTGATGAAGAATCAATTATTAGTGTCTCTGAAAACAGGCATTAAATGTGTTAATCTGTTTGAATTTCCTTTGTATTTTGTAATACTCTATTGTATTAACAGGATATACATCTGACACCATCGACTGATTTTTACAAGAAGTTAGCCTTGGACTGCTCAGGGCAACAGGTTGCAGTGGATTTATTTCTTCTTAGTGGACAATATTCTGACTTGGCTTCTCTAGGTAAGTCATATTAAGCTGTTTTGGGGCATGTAACTCTTGTACTTCTGCAAATACATAGAATCTACATGAACATTTAGTATATCAACCTGATTTGAATGAATCTAGTGTGTTAAGATGCAAATTCATCCTTGATGAGCAGTGACAGTGAATAGAATGTAATCTTTCAGTCTTTTGTGATTTAACCCAGCTGTTTTTATATTCTCCCTTAGTGAGTCAGGATTCTTGTGATCCTGGTATAAGTGCCTCTCCTTCTTTTATGCCTTTTAACCATCAGTGTAAACATCTTTAGAAAAAGCTTCGTTAGCATTTTAGTTATTTTCTTCTCCATTTAACCACTTTCAAGTGACAAAGTACCTGTAATTTCAGGCCAATGGAAGATTATTTTAACACCTGAAACTACGCACATACTTGAACATACAGTTGTGTTACATCTATGTCCCTGTATGCAGGTCTGTAACTGTGTAACAACTATTTGCAGGTGTGAACAGTTTAATAATTAAAGGGAATATTGCATTCAACTGGTATATTTAAAAGACTTACACTAGCAACTGTCTGCAATCTGCTAATATATGTTGGTTTTGTTTCAGGTTGTATATCAAGGTATTCTGCAGGTAGTGTCTATTACTACCAGTCTTACCATCATAAACACAACCCTGTCCAGGTGGAGAAACTGCAAAAGGAACTGAAACGATATTTAACTAGAAAGATTGGGTTTGAGGCTGTCATGAGGATAAGATGCACCAAAGGTTTGAACACAGTTTTTTTGATTGGGGGGGTGGGGCAGGCAGGCAGAGGGGAAGTGGGTGTTTACTGTTATTTAGAAATGTTTTGATTGGTATTTTGGCTGTTATGTAAGCTTAAATGGTTAAAAGACAAAGATTAGAAAAGTAAAATTCAGTACCAGGAATCAGACCATTTATTAAAGACTGTATTTGCAGTATCTTTACTGGCATCCAAGTTCCATTTTACAGTGGTTAAAACTGGAAATTTTGTTGGACTGCTATTTCAACAAGGAACTGTTTTTATAGTCTAGAGACTTACTACTATTCTGCATTGATTTGACTTCCTAATTCCTGCTTTCTGTGAGGCTTTGTGGATTCTATAGATTAGTTGTCTGTTTAGGATATTTACCTTTCCTGAAGATGCTTTATTTCATTGAGAATGATCTTAACGTTCTGATACAGAGCAATCTAACAGTGATGGCACATGTGTACATGCTGTCTGTACTTCACGACTATAAAAATAAAAATTATTTGATGCCATACTTATCTTGTAGGTCTTTCCATTCATACCTTCCATGGGAACTTCTTCGTACGATCTACAGACTTGTTGTCATTACCCAATGTAAACCCAGATGCAGGATATGCTGTGCAAATGTCAGTAGAAGAGAGTCTTACTGATATGCAGGTTGTTTCCTTTCAGTCAGCTCTCCTGTACACATCCAGCAAAGGTAAGATATACAGGTAGTGTTAGCTGCATTGACAGTACAGTATTCAGATGAGTTTTCTTGTGTCCATTTATCAGCTGCAATTCAGTTGCAGTAACTTAGACAAACTATTTTATCTAGTATCAAGATCACAGCTGTGATATGTTACTCATGTTGTTGATGTTATTGCTTCCTCCAGACCGAGAAGTTTCTTGGAAAACTTAGTTCTGGTCTGAAAATAGGTAGACTTAACCCAGAAACTGAGACCTAACCGTTTTTAAAAGCTACTGGAAATGGCCTGATTCACCACTTGTATGATAAATTAGATGAAATCTTAAATTTTCTTTTTGCTATTGAGTAAACAGTGGCATTTCTTGTATTCTTTCATAAAACAAAAGTTATGTTTGGAGACTACAGTTTTTCTTTTCTTACAGGTGAAAGACGAATTCGTGTCCACACTATGTGCTTACCTGTTGTAACAACACTGAGTGAGGTCTACCTAGGGGCAGATGTACAAGCCATCACTGGGCTGTTAGCCAATATGGGTAAGCGTGCTAAGAGCTTGTTTGGATGTGTATGGATGATAGCTGTAAAGCTCTGAGCAGTAGTCCTCTAGGGAGTAACATTAGAAGAAAAGCTTCTTTCTTTCTAAGAGTGCTTTCTAAGTTGCAAACCTAAGAGGTTGTTTGTTTGTTTGTTTTTTTTTTTTAATGCTTGGCTTAGGTAAAGTATCAGTATAGATGCATGTAGTCATCTGGACTTACTCTGGTGCATCATCATGGGCCCCTGGCTTTTTTTTCTGAATCACTTGTCTTGGGTTCCTCTATAGTGTAGTAAAAGCTTATTAAGATGCATGGAGGTATATGTTAAAATGAGAAAAGTTAACATATGTGACTGTACTCCTACCAAGGGACGAAAAGCCTCTTATTTGAGCTTTGTGCTCTATTTTTAGCTGTGGATCGATCAGTTTCTGCTACCTTGAGTGATGCTCGGGATGCCTTGGTCAACGCAGTGATAGATTCTTTATCTGCTTACCGTTCATCAGTCTTAAGCATTCAACAACCTGGTCTCATGGCCCCCTTCTCACTACGGCTCTTTCCACTTTATGTATTGGCACTCTTAAAACAGGTAAGAGTTACGAGGAAGCTGTGCAAGAGCATGATTGTCTGTTTGGGCATGTCAATCTGAAGTAAAAAGACATTTCTTTGATGTACAAAATAGCATCTAGCTTCTCTTTCAGTATTTTTGAAGGACTCAAAATGGAGAAGTTGCTTGATTTAGATTGTTTAATAAAACCAGCCTTCCTGCAATTTGCCATTAGAGTACTGAGAGATTTTAGATTTGAGAACGATCCTTCCTGCACAGATAAAAATTCTCTCAAGATAACAATTTCATTTCTCTGCCCCCCAGAATTTGATGACTTGAAAGGTCAATGTAGAACAAATCGTATTTAATTGTTTCTCAGGCCTGGGTAGATAACATAAGATTTTACAGGTGGTGAATATGTTTTTATCTTGGAGTCTGTTATGAAAAATGGAGGGATTTGGAGAATTTTATGGAGCAGATGAGCAAATGTATCAGGGTAATGGACGGGCCTTCTGCTCTTGCCTGCAGAGGAGAGTGATAGGGGATAGAGAAGATGTTTAAAGAATATCACTATGGAGAATGATCTAGTTGAGAAGCAGGAGTTCAGAAGTGTATATAAAAAGAAAAGTATAAATGTTTTAGGCAAGGGAATAGGAAAATATTAAAGACACTGACTAGTCTAGAGAATGTGGCAGGGTACTGGTAGAGTGTTTTTTTCAGAAATCTAATTTTTGTGCATTTCTGGAAACGTAGCTCCACATAGCAGTTCAATGTGGATTAAAAGAGACCTAGCTGGCTGGTAAGGAGGTAGTTGGCTGCCTGATCTTGCAAAAAGTTTAAAGCATTTCACAGTATTTACTTAATGTAAGTATTTTTTGACTGTATTTCGCTGAAATGATACTAGAAGTGATTTTAAGTATTGGACAAGCTAGCTTTCTGTTCTATAGAGAATTTTCTGATTCATGCCTCTTGATAAGGAATTAACCAGCATGTTGTTACTAGCATGTTCATCCTGACATGTGAGCTTTTTCATGTAGAAGACTTTATAAGTCTTTGACCCGGTCAAGTGGGAGGAGTGAGCCCTTGTTTCAGTTCTAGCTGGGTTTTTTTTTGTCCCATCGAGCCAGGAGTATCTCTTTCTTGTAAATCCACAATTACCTAAGATTATGTATATTGAAGCAATCGTAAACTGCTCCAATATTTGTTCTTTTAAATTCCATCAAGTAGCATTTTTGAGGTATATGTTAGAAGAGATATATTTCAAGATGCTGTCATCTCAGCTGTAGTGCTCACTAGAAAGGATTGATGGTGCAAGGTCACAGTTAATTCTAGAACCCAGAAATGGGAATAAGGTGACTTGTATGATTTATATGTGAAACACTGAAGAGAACTATGGAGAATTAAAATAGCAGTGGTAAAATACCATACCATGAGAAAATATCTATGGCTCATCCCTAAGACTTAAGTAAGTTAGAAATAAACAATAGATGCTGTGCTAAATTCAGGTTATCTGACTTTGCTTTAACGGTCAAATTAAATGCGTGATCTTGCAGAAAGCATTTCAAACTGGGACAAACGCACGTTTAGATGAACGCATTTTTACCATGTGTCAAGTGAAAAACCAGCCCCTTGTTTACCTCATGCTTATGACACATCCCAGTCTGTACAGAGTTGATAATCTCACAGATGAGGTGAGTATTTGCATTGCTACATGGTCTGTTTGTCTGATTCCAAAGATTTGTATGATGTGAGATTAATACAAATATATTTTCACAAGTTTTCTATGTTAAAGCTGTGTACCTAAAACTTACTGTTTCATATTTTCCCATTTGTTGCATTTATGCATTTGTTACTTGGGACTGGATTGAGGAATTCTGGAGAGAAGCTGTGCTCTGGCTATGGGTGGATAGGGAAGGTTTTTTCTAAATTACTTCACTTTTTGCCTTGTGTCATTATCTTGCACTATGAATCACATATACGTAAAGACAGTATAACATGCTTTTTGTCCCTCAGTAGCGTCCTTTATTTTAAAATGTCAAAATAGTTTTGTGAACAGTGAATGTCTGTGTAAGAGCCTGAAAAATTTTAGAAATCATGTCTTTTGTACATAACAAATCTGATATTCCAGTTCTAGAACTAATTCACTAAGATGAAGTTGATGAAGTACACCCTCTCCAAATAAAACATTATAAGATTTATTAGTAAATTATGCACTTGAAGTATGACTTGAACTAAACGGAGAAAAAGGGTCCAGCTTCAGTATTCAGTGTAATACATCCTATTCTTATTTAACCTTCTGTTCTTGTGCCTGTTTCAATGCATCAAGATGTGAACCACTGTTTTTCTTTTCGCTTTTTCCTTTAGGGGGCTCTTAACATAAATGATAGAACTATACCTCAGCCACCCATTCTCCAGCTGTCAGTGGAGAAGTTGAGTAGGGATGGTGCTTACCTTATGGATGCTGGCTCTGTAAGTTGTGTGGTGGTGGTGATCTTTAAAAAGTATCCAAATTTACTTGACGCGTTCTTTCTGAGAATTCAAAATGTGTAAGAGACCGCTGAGGTGTGGTTTTGCATTGGATTAATGTTGGTATTACTGGGTATCTTTCAGGTAATGTTTCTGTGGATTGGGAAGAACTGTGGGCAGAGCTTTATCAGCCAAGTCCTTGGAGTTCCAAATTATGGCTCAATACCACAGAATATGGTACGTGCTTACTTTGCTGTACGCCAGTGGTACAGTCCTGCCAGAATATTATTTTCATGAGAACTGAAATACTACTATTCAAATATTAGCCCTTTAGTTATTATTCACTATAAATCCAGATTCAGGGAAAGAAAGAATTTCTATTACCTCTCTTGGAGTTTCTCCAGGCTAAAACTCTATAGTTCTTCCCATGAAAGCACAGTAAGAAGAGGCTGGCAATGATTAAGTTCCTGAGAACTGTGGGAGCAGACTGAGAATACTTGCAAATAGCAAGCACAGTGGGTTAGTGGGAAATCCTTCGGCTTGTGCAATAAAACAGGTATCAATCACAGCTCTGTCATCACCACTCTGATAGCCAATTGCTGATACCAGTTTAGTGCGCTTGACTGTTTCAAGCCCTTTAAAAGGAGACTAGACTAAAACTATACATCACAAAACTTATCTGTCTGGGTTTCCTTTATACCTGATTAGGATAGAGTTGGGCTATTTTAAGTGTTCCTTTTGCTGTTTTTCTGAAAAATATCATGTATGTATTAATGATACCCTTTGCCTCTTAGACGCATCTCCCAGAACTTGAAACTGCAGAATCCATCAGAACAATAGCTTTCATTTCTTGGCTGAGAGAACAGAGACCTTTCTTTCCTATACTATATATAATAAAGTAAGTGTTTTTTTAACGGTCTTTGTGCTTCTTTAGGGACCTCTTAACAATATGTATTTGGATATCATATACTGAACTTTCTTAATGAAAATTTTAACAACAGTGCATGCTGCCCCTAACAGATTTGACAACGGATATGACTTGTTATGAGTTGTCTCCACTTAGAATTTCCGGACTAATAAAGACTACATGTCATAGAACAATCTTTAGTTAATGTTGGATAAATGTAGTAAATGTTGATAATTGCCCTTTTTAGGATTAATCACAAGGGCTATTTGAGATCCTCTTTTCATATGTCCTTAAACTCTTGAAATATCTTGCCACTTGACCCATAGCTTTATTAATGCATTGTACTGTAGATCTTGGCGAATGTTTATTTCACTCAAATGCTTATATTTTCATTTTTAAGGGATGACAGTCCATTGAAATCAAGTTTTCTGCAAAATATGATTGAAGACAGAACAGAATCAGCCTTATCATACTATGAATTCCTCCTTCATATACAGCAGCAAGTGAATAAATGAAACACTAGCCTTTGGCTCACTTCTTTAAGGAAAGATTTTTGCAGTTAAAGAACGATTGTGCTTGTAGTATCTTCATTAAATCTGTGGCCTGAGGCAGTTGATGAGAAGTTCTCACTGTGATTTCAACGAACTAAAGCAAATAAAGGACCACATCTGAGAATCAAATGTGCAACTACATAATATTGTACCTTAAAAAAAAAAAAAAAATCAAACCGTTGGAACTGGCTGAGCACCTTTAATTTGCTGCAAATCATGTTTTTACTGTAAGTAGTTGCAGCATGAAGTACATTTACAAAGGCAATACTGAAAAGGTGAAATACATTTTGTAAAATAAAGAGTTCTTTGTTGTTCAAAATGTATATTTCTGTAACTCTCTGCATTTTTTTTTTTTTTTTTGCTGCTAGATATAAAACCTCACAATACTGATCATGATTTGCAGGGAAATTCTTTCTAAGTGCATCCAGTGATTACAGACAGAACATCTCAATGTTCAACTTAATGCTTAAAGTAGCAATGAAACAACTGTTCATTGTGAAAAGAACAAATACTTATGAAGCGTAGAATCCAGTGCTTGGATTGGATTATGGCTAATAGGACTAAAGGTAAGCTTAACCCAGACAAGATGGCTGAATTTCTTAAAGCTTTTAATAAGTCAGTATTCTAATTAAAAAATAGTGGGCAGGAGTGGGCCCTATATGAGAGACATCTTAAAAAGTCGGTGGCTGAGTCAGCAGCAAAAGTAGACTTAGGTAGATGGCAAGCTTTGTTTTTCTTCAGTAAGAGGAATAGTTCTAATTTTAGTTTGTGAATGGTGTGGAAGGAGAAGGGCAAGGAAGGTTATTTCAGATTTTTTGGTTTATGTTTAGACTTTTGGCTCTTGTTTACATTAACTGAATGTTAGACCCCTAAAATCTAGTGTGTTTCTGAAGTGAGTTTGTATGACAGCAGTTCAAACAATGTTTCAAGGCAACATTGAATATTTCAATGTTAAAATTGGAAAAGAAACTATTTTTCCAAAGACAAAAATATTATATTGTGTTTGAAGATTTGTTTATGGTTTGAGTCACACTTGAAGTTTTCAAAAAAAAAATTTTTTTTTTTACTGCAGCTGTGTAATGAGCCTAGGTCCAAAGCCAGTGTGCACCAAATAAAAGCTTTAAATATACTCTCAGATCCCTGCCAGAGCTACAGATGGAAGTTGACATTGAACTTGAAGTGAAAATTTATATACAAAAATATTTAAATCATTTTGTAAAAGTGTATTGGTAATTGTTCTGTTTTGGAGATTAAGCTATCACTGAAAGCTACCAACGTAAAGAGTATTTAATTACTGTATCCCAATGCCCATGGAAGTGTTTCATATAGAAAAATCTTGGTTTGCTTTTTTGTTTAATAGTGGTAAACTTAAAGGTCTTGCAAAACCTACTTTCTGAGGCAAGTAACTTGAACAGGTAAAACACAAGTGGTCAAACATGTACTGTGATTAGGCTAGTTAACTTACATTTTGTGATACAAATGTCAAAGGACATCATAGGGTAATCATTTGCTGCCATTTCAGGCTGTAGCTGCACGTGATTGTCAGGAGTTGCCTTACTTCAGGGGAGAAGTTTCTTTGTGGAAGTTGTTCTTGTCGCTTGAGCACAAGAAGCTAAAGTTCAGAACAATGTCTAAAATAGCATGAAAAGACTATTAGAACCAATTTAAGCTTCCCTGTCTGCTGTCTGCATAGCAAACAGGAGTATATTTACTTGAACAGATTTTCAGAGAATTGCACGGTTTGTAGTCATAGTGAAGAGGTTTTTTAAGTTTTGACAGTCTTATTTTTTTCCAGCGGAAAGGGTCTCTTTAAATCATAAATGGAAGCTATGCACTTGCATAGGTTATGACTTAAAACTTGTGTTTTGGGAATATTATCACTCAGATGTTGAAATTCATCCTTGCATCTAACAGCCCACCCAAAGTCTGTTTCTTACTGTGACTGTATTTTGCTACTATATCCCTTATTTTTTTTAAAAACATAAAATGTTGGAGATGGCTTCATTGCTTTATGTATACCAGACTAATGGCTAAAGATGTCAGTCTTTGTGGCAATTAATAACTTTGAAGTAGAGTCCCTAAGTGTTACAGAGCAAACATTATAAACAAGACTCAGATGAACCCTCTTGGAGTTCTCTTCACTTCGGAAGAAATTCTGTATTGAACTTTGTTAGTTTATTCCCTCACAGTGGGAAAGGCCTGCTGGTTCACCTTGTGTTGCTGTAAGGGCAATACAGGACAGATGAACACACAAACTACCTATGATGTGTCATTTCTACTTGCAATTGAAAAATGAGGACACTGAAGATGAACTGCAAAAACGGGCAAGAGTGGCTCTGGTACTTAGATCTCAGCATGACAACTCTACCACTGCAAATGTACTCTATTTTTCTAGTTGAAGACTTTTTTTTTTTAAACTATTTCTGTATTTGACACATTAGTGTTCAGCCAACATTGTTACCATCCATTTTACTTTGCTTTCATTATTGTTTTTAATTTAATATATTTGAGTCTAAGTCCACATAGACTGTGTTGCAATAACTAGATGATTCACTTTTCTTTAGAATTAATTTCTTAACAGAATTTAATCAAAGATGCAGAATGGCTGTTAAGTAAGGGACCATTAAATGTGATTTTAAGGTTCTGTTTACTATTATGGATGTAATCCTTATAGTAAATTTAATTTTGTAAAGTAGTGTATAATATTGTAATATTAAATCTTTGTTTTCTGAACTCAAACATTTGATCTTCAGTATGAAGTTATAAATCTTCCCCCTTCTGAATTTGAGACAGGATTTACTTGTCCTCCTTTTTACAGTTTGTAATTTTCACTGTTTTATTCCTGTAAAAAGTCATTTGTAACACATGCAAATGCTTATTTTATCTGTGCTAATTTATCAGATTTGGCTACTCAATAAAATTAATTGAAAGAACTCATGCAAGTCCATCAGTCCTTTCTTATAAATAATGTATTTGATCAATTGAGATAAATACTATGTACGAAAAGTGATAAATTCTGCTTTTAGCTAAAATGTAATATTTAGGTGATAAAAACTGAGAGGGAATTTGAGAAAATTAGTTCCAGCTGACTCAAACTTTTCTTCTGTCACTGGCATTTTTTTTGTCCCTCCAGAGCATCTCTGTCAGTCAGCACTGTTATTCAGCCCTACCTTGGGGTTTGTTCTTCCAGTAAGCCCGCAGTGGTGCTGCACCCCACCGTGTGGTACCCTGCCATCTGGCTGGAAGTTGGTCTCAAGAGCCAGCTGACATTTATGGTTGGAATTTATCCCTCAGCAGTGTTCCCAAGATGATGATCCATTTTATTGTAGGTAACCCGGTATCTTCATTTAACATCCTAGTCTTTCAACACTTTTTTTGTAATAGTCATTCCATCTTATGCTTGCCAGTTTTTTTTTATGAGCTGTCATCACTGCTGCTTCTGGTTCATCATACATAAGTTAATGCATGAGCTTGGTACTTTGACCTCTGTATTTAACAGTTTTTTGAATACAGAATCCTATCATTCTCTAAATCACTTAGTATCACAGAAATATTAATTGGACTTGTTGGTGTAAAGTTTTTCCCCAATACATGTAACGATCTGTCCCGCTGCTGCTGAATTTCACCACTCCAGCTGTAGCTCGGCGTTCAACAGGCAGCCATCCTAGCACTGGTCTTTGGAACTCCAAGTACAGGATCTTGAAGCTGAGACCTGCTTCTAATTGAAGTGCCTGTGGCGCAGTCTGTGAGTTAAGGAGTGCAAGTCGTTCAGTGTCAAGGATGTTGAAGGTAATTAGTTTGAAGTATTGATGGAAAGTATCCACGTCCCTGTCTTCATTTGGTTTGGCTTTCAGGTCCTTTTGCTATGCATGTTAGCTCTGTGAATGTTCAGCTAAGGGAATAATACTGTAGCCCAGTTTTGTCACTTTTTGTCATGCAAGTAGAGGTGTGATGGACTTTTTATTGTACATAAATATGGATGTTATGCCAACTGTATCTTGCTAGAAAGAACCGAAGACACTCCTTGTTTTATAATGTTACAGTAACTCTGGCATCCTTGAGAGGTCCTTCTTCCCTTGTTTTTTTCCTCAGTATGAATAGTCAATCCCTTCAGCTGCTCACTATATTAACAGCAGTGCAGTGACACTACACTGGGAATACGATTCGGGAAGCTGACCTGTGCTGCCTACCAGCACCTAGAAGGCATTTCCCTACGCTGTGTCTGTGTTTCATGTCCACACAAAAACGTCTGTTTCCTGGCACTCTAATAAACGGCATATTCTCTTCCCTCGTTTGGAGTGTGCCCAGAGGTGACAAGTTAACTTCCTAAATTCAGCTGCACAGCAGCCCTCAAAGCTTTTCCAACAGAAAATCTCAAAACCTGGCACTGCGCTCAGCGCGCTGATGTGTTCTGCCTGAGGAGCACAACGGGGGCTCGCACTTCGTAGTTCAAACGTCGCATGCTGGAAATTAAACATCTCTGTGAACTTAGCCTTGTGAACGCCTCTGATGTTCTGCTTTTGTACAGTTACAGTTTTAACTGTTGTTTTTCTAGTTACAGAGTGTTAGGTAAATACTACTTTGGTTAGAAACATGAACGTCTGCTTATTCTAATGCTTAAGTTTCTACACAGAAACTCTGTTGAAACATCTCTCTGTATGATAGGGAAAATGCTACCATCCTGTACCAGTTTTTATATTGCATCGTGAAGCAGATTTTCCTCCTGGTTTTGCCAGGTTTACCGAAACCAGAATTTTAAGCAAACCAAGGAAGGCGCTGGCCAGCGCCAGCCCTCAGAGCATGAAGTCACGTCACCGCTGGCTTGCTTTTCCTATAGGCATGCAAAAACCCTTACCCTGGCTGCAGCTGTCAGGCAGCTTTCCCTCAGCGCGGCGCTCCTTCCCCCCCGCCCGCCGCCACCTCAGCCCCGCTGGGCCGGCGCCACCCCGCGGCCATCGCTCCCTTCCCGCCTCCTCGCTGCGCTGACGCCATCGCCTCTCGCGCCGTGATGTCACTTCCGAGGCCGGAGCGGCCATCTTCAGTGCGGGCACCGTCCCGCCGGAGAGCGCGCCGCGCCGGGGGCTCTCCCCGCGCGGTTCCCCGTTCTCCTGCCCTTACGCGAGATGGCGGCGCTTGCTTCAGCGGCTGGAGGCGGGCGGCGCTGGCGCCTGCGCGCTGAGGCGGGGCGGCCCCATTGTGCGGTGCTGAGGTAACGCCGCGGCCTCTTCTGCCGGGGATGGAGGACGGCGGCGGGGCGGCAGCGGTGCCCGCGCCCCCGGGGGCCCCCGCCGGCCTCTCGGCCTCCCAGCGCCGAGCCGAGCTGCGGCGGAGGAAGCTGCTGATGAACTCGGAGGAGCGGATCAACCGCATCATGGGTTTCCACCGGCCCGCGGCGGGCAAGGGTGAGCCGGGTGGCGGCGGGGCTGCGGCGGCAGCGGTGGTGTGAGGGGTCCCGGCCGCGGGGCTGGCGGTGAGGTCCGGCTGCGGCCTCCTTCTGCCGTAACCGCTCCCCCCCGCAGTCTCCTCATGGGACAGGAGTGGCTGGCTCCCAGCGGCTGCTGTTTGGCCTCTCGGTGCGATCTTTCGTTTCAGCGATGCTTTAAGTCAAGCACGACCTTCTCTGGTCCTCGATAGACCCGCGGATAGGATACGTGTGTCACCAGAAATGTGCCGAGATCGGGTCTTGGGGCTGTTACTGTTCATCCATAGCGAACAGACAAGCTGTCGTTTCCCTTCAAGTAGTTTTTCTTAGTTGAAGAAACGATGAGCCTCCCCTGCGTTTTCATTCAGTAACTGCTTTCATAGCTGTGTTTTCATATCGAAGTTTTCTCACACTTGGATAATAACCAGTCATTGGATGCTTGTGGTTGACATGCAGAATTTTCTTGCAGATTCATAGGTAGGTCATTTATATTTCTGTACATACTTTAAGGAGGCTGACTATCTCGTCAGGAAAGAGCTCTCCGATTTCAGTTTACAAGGGTGCACATAAGCCATGAATCAATATGCTTTAATGCTGAAAAATATTCTTTAAGCATTGGTTCTTCCTCTCTGGTAGGACCAGACCAGTTCTGCACACCTCTCGGTTTGGTTTTTGTTCTCTAGGATCACCTCTTTCGCTGTAAGATGGGGTCTTCAGGTTTAATACAGAGCAGGTTAACACTGCTTTGCCTCTGACAATAAAGAAGAACAAGCCAAAGTACACTTCTTCTACTGCCTGCTCATTTGTCAGTCTTTAATGCTCCTTCCATGCGATTCACTTTCTGTAAATATTTGTCCTTTTTTTGTGTTGCTTCATGTATTTGGAACAACTTTCCTCTTGGGCACGCAACATTGTTGCTTAAGGAAGTCTGATGTTTTAATTTCTCTATTGCTGACTGACAGCTTCAACTTCCAACCAGTGTTGCACAGCTTTCTGTCTTGTGTCTGCGCTGTTTCTGAAGAGTGCCCTGCAATGCAAAGCAGGTACACGTAGGGTTCTTTGTAGGCTGATGGAAGGGATCCAGGAGTGTGCTGAGTCCAGCTGTGTAAAAATGTAATTTTGGTGAAGCTGATGAGCGTTTTCAGTCTGGGCCATGCTGTGCTCTTCCCTTTTTGTTATCATCATCTGTTGTGTAACCGAAGTCTGAGTGTAAATGTTTCCTTTGATACACAAGCAGGTTGTGTATGAGCTGAGCCTGTTTCTTTTTAAAATGGGATTGCTTGTATTCAGCTATGTCAAATGGCTTTGTGATTAATAATTAGCACATTTATTAATCATAAATCTGTCTTTTCACTTTGGAAGTGGAGGTATCAACCCAGGACCCCAATCCAGTATGGCTCAAATGGTGTTCCATTTACCCGGTGTGCATAACTGTATTTTTGTTTCTCTTCTTTAGATGACGAAAGTCACACAGAATCAAAGCTTCAGCATGAACAAGATAAATCAAACTCCCTTCCCATTCCTTCAGTTTCCAAGCGAATTGTGCTTGGTGATTCTGTCTGTAATATGGCAGGCACAGCTGACCATGCAGGCAGCATGGTAGACCTCAAAGGGGATAAGGACTTGTACAGTAAAAATCCAGAGCTTGTCAATGAGGGTACAAGTGAGCTCCGTCACCGTAATAGAGGGGAACTGCCATCTGAAGCTGCACCACGGCCACCTAGACATGGATTAGACCAGTACTTATCCAGATTTGATGAAGCTCTGAAGCTGAGGAACCAGCTGATGAATGAGAAGCCAAGCCAAGAGAATGGGAATGCAGTGGAGGAGTTTGACTCTTTCCGCATTTTTAGATTGGTGGGATGTGCTCTGCTTGCCATCGCAGTCAGGGCTTTTGTGTGCAAGTACTTGGTGAGTTCAGGGAAACAAACAATCCTATTCTGTTTTGCTAGTTTACTGCAAACTTACTGTGAAATATCCTTTATCTAGGGCTGAAGTCCATCAGTAGCAACTGAGTTTGGAACTTCAGGCACTCTACATTTCCAACAACTGTGAAAAACCTAAAAAAATCTCTAAATTCTTTAAGATGAATCTGTGTTACCTAACACAGCCACTGTGTTAACAGCTGAGAGTAGCATGCGTTTGGCCTGTAGTGTTTGAGGAGCAGAAGCCCTAGAATAGTTGTTGCAGCTTCAGTCCCCTGCAAGTTTATTCCCATCTTTGTGAGCATAAATCAACTGCTCTTCTAGTTTGGAGTCTACAAAAGAATAATAGAGTAAGAACAACAATAGTTGTCCAAGAGAAGCAGATCCTACTCATTTATCAGTCTTCTGAGAAAAGTAGTTCCTCAATATTCCTGGTGTCTGCCAGTACATCATACAGAGGTGTGTGGCTGGTACAGCCTGCCACCTCCTGGATCACTGGGCTCATTTTTACATGCTGCTGTACGCTTCAGGTTTTCAGGTTTTTAGGCTCAAAGAAAATAAAGCAGAACCTCATTTTTGACATGTAACTTGTCTACTTAGATTTGTAGTAGTCAAGAATACTGTTGCTATTGTCCAAAAATTATTTTTTTACCTATGTAACTTTCTTTTGTGACTTGGGAAGCATTAAATTACTGTGTTTTATTAGCTATTACTTCTGACCGAGTTAATTTTTGTATATTCTTTTCTGTTCCTTCAGTCAATATTTGCACCGTTTCTTACTCTGCAACTTGCTTACATGGGACTGTCCAAGTACTTTCCAAAGGTAAGATATTTTTTTCATAATTAATTTGAAATGTTTTAAATTTAAACTTGTGCTTAGATTGTATTGTTTTAGGACCAATGCATGTGAAGTATTCTTCCCTTGTTTTAAACTGTAGAATTGAGAGTTTCTAAATGCTGATAGTTTATACTAGCTTTTAATCTTCCCAGATTTAGTCCAAATCTTTTTTAAAAGTTGCTGTGAAAACGTGGACTAGCAGCTTGTTTACCTGTAGCCTAATTGAAAGCATCAGACCAGGAAAGCCAGGTAGTTCTTTCATGTCTTCAGGAAATTTTTGCTTTTCTCCTACACCACACTGTTCTGTGGTTACTGTTTGCTCTGTCAGCAGCTCTTTGCATGTGATACCTGGATGAAATTTGGGAGGGTGTTCGTTAAAAAATGAGACAGTCCTTGGGTTTTAAGGGCTCTAGATTCCATTGCTAGTATCCGTTTGAATGGCAGCTTGAAATGAGATATTTATTTGTGTGTGAAACTTGCTGCTTATTAGCAAGATTTGCTATATCATTTGCTTTATATATTTACACCAGTTAATTGTGCTGAAGTATTTGGTTGATGATTTTGTCAGGTCTACAGTGCAAAGCAGGACTGAATGATGCTCAAGCCATAGTTGAAAGGGAAAATTTGCATTTTAAAGGAATAATAGATTACCTGTAGCAAATCAGAATAAATCAGCAGTTCTTTTGTAGTTAAGTATATCACTGAAAACTAAACTTCATAGTAGTCATTCTAAGCTGACGTGTCACAACACAGAACAGTAGAATTAGCCTTAGACTTGCACTAGCTCATCTGCTAGATCTTTTTGATCTTGTTTCTGCTGTCTTTAAAATCAGCTCTTCAGTTTCAGAATTTAAAGAGGTGGTGCCTTTCCACAGCTTGCTTTTACTGCACTTACACCCAGGTGAGGTCAATCAGTTTGTTATCCTTCATTTTTCTCTCATGAAACCTAGGAAGATTCCTGAAAGCTTAATTTAGATTGGATTAAATTAAGATGTTCAGCAAGTATCAAATTGCCAAAACTTTCAGCCACTATCATCTTTTCCTGCCTGTCAGACTTTGCATCCTCGGGATTCCTTATCTTAAGGACAGGAGAACAGCTTTCAAAAGGGCTTTTGGGCATTTCTGAGTTGAGAGGATAAAATTGCCAAAGGGAGTCATACTAAAATAGAAAGAAACAGTTGGTTTTCAATTCTAAATCATTTTTCTATGTTAGAAAAGTAACTATTTTTTGCCAAGTAGTGTGAAGAGACTAATCCTGTTCTGCCAGCGGAGATGCCTGGCTTGGCTTCTTACACCCAGGCTGCCCTTGTCTGGGACTCTTCCTGCTCATGCAGAAGCTGCTGCACAGCCCCACTTTACAGCCTGCTTGGAGTGCCAGCATGAAGTAGGCATAATACCTGTGATGAATTTTACCTGCTGTTAACTAGCTTCTCACTCAGCTCCATTGGATCCATCACAACATGAATCTGTAGTTAGGATAAGTGTTGTGAATCCTGGAGCGTGTCTGGAGAGAATCAATCCAAAGCTGCTAATCTTACAGATGAATTTGGAATGTGCCTGGCTGTGTGTGAAACCAGCACAACATTTGTGAAATGTAAAGCAGAATTGGACTATAACAGAAGAACTAATGTAATACTGTTTGTGTGTGTTTTTTTTTTTTTTTTCTTTTAGTGTGAGAAGAAGGTGAAAACGACAGTATTAACTGCTGCTCTTTTACTGTCTGGAATCCCTGCAGAAGTGATTAGTCGCTCCATGGACACCTACAGCAAAATGGGAGATGTTTTCACAGACCTATGTGTCTATTTCTTTACTTTTATCTTTTGCCATGAACTTATTCTGTTTTTTGGTTCTGAAGTACCATGATGGCTGTAGAATTCAATGCAGTAGTTACACTAAAGCTTTCTGGACTGTATTCCTTTAATGTCTGATTGTGCAGACAGGTTTAAACCTTCATTGAAATTCTTACCTGTTGGAATGCTTGAAAGGAGCCTTAAATCCAGTCATTTTGGGAAGGGAAGAGCAAGGTCCCAGACTGCCAGTTGTATTGGTTCAGTTTATTTAAATACTGTGTCTGCCTGTTACAAATGTGAAAAATAGGATGCAAGTGTCAGTGGATGATTTATTTGGTTTAGTTAGATGATGCCCTTCCCAGCCTCCTTCATAAATATTTACAAAGCTGCCTTTGTTCTTTCCAGTGAGAACAAAGAGAATTCCTTTCAGCAGAACCATATATATATATATCCAGTATGACTATAGCTAACAAGAACTGCTCATTTTGTGGTGTTCCCATTTTTTAAGAAAGCTCTAAATAAAAGAAATCCCTGTATTCTGTTGTTCAAATTCAGAATGTTGAACCAAGTAGCTGCTTCTGGAGAATGCTGGTGAAACATGCCACTTTGTTGTCCTAATCCTTGCCTTGCTATACATTATTTGTTGTGATTGTGATTAATTTCATTTGATGATTATAGTGCAAAACAGCTAAGCAAAACCAACAACAAAAAAAATCCTGTTGCTTACAAATGCTATTAATCAAAAAATAGGAAGAAACAAAATTGTTAGTCTCACCTGTGAGTTCCCAGCAGCCTAATCCTAGTGTAGCTCATACATGTGCTTTCATTCTGATGCTTTTTCATTATTTAACAGTTCATCTCATGAGGGGAAAGTTGTATATATTGGTAACCAACCTGCAGTATCAAATGTTTGCTCTAGTATATGTAAAACTTAAAAGGCAACTTTTTTTTTTTTCTAGCTCCTTGCAGGATTGCATAAGACAACTTCTAAGACATTAATTTCTGCCATTTGTATCTGTTTTATTACCAGACATTTGCATGTAAACGGGATCTTAACTGCAAAAGAGTTCTGCTCCTGCTGCGTAATACTACAACCCAACCGTATACAGTCTTTGATTCAGCAGAGCTGTTTACGTTAACTTTTTTGGTGTGTTTGTGAAATTGCCCCAGCGAAACCACAGTAGCCATTCCTGTTTAAATCCTGTATACCACAAGTGACAGTGAAATAAAAACCAGTGCTTTGAGTTGACTCCCACATGAAGATCTACGTATGAAGGGAGAATAGCATTTTGTATTTTTTTCTGTGGGCATCCAGCCACATAGGTGAAAAGACAAATACAGATGAATCCTGTTACTGGATAAAGTAGCAAGTTGGCGAATGCTTTTGTTTTCAATCTCGTATGAATTTTGCACAGTGAGAGGAAGGAAGTGTCATTCTGAATAGTCAGCTTAAATGCTGATAATCTGTAAAAATTTCTATTTAAGCTAAATTTGGTAATATTTTCAACTTGTAGTTTTCTGTTTAGAATCTGGACTTTCAGGTAATCTAGGCCAATACCTTTTTTAGCATAGGGAAACACCTATTTATTTTGGTATTTGTCTGCAGAAATTTTTTGGGGGAGCAGCAGTGTTTGATTATGCCTCTTTAAAGTAAATGGCCCTGCTTTCTGATTACTCTTTTCTGTTAAAGCTTCCTGCTATAACTTTAGTGCTGCATTTCTGACTACTAAATTAGATATATGTTTGTTTGTGGCATGAAAATGAGGAGCTTATGTTTTGATGTGACCATTTTCAGGTTTTTTTACTGATTATTTTACAGTGAGTATTATGTTACAGGTGTCCAGGGCTGGGCTGCAAAAGATTCTGACTTAGGTCTATTAGCACAAATATTTATTCAGAAGCTTTAAATCTGTTCATATTAGGAGTTTCAGCAAATTGAAATAGCTATCATTTAAGGTTGAGATACGTAAATAATGAGGTTGCTCAAAAGTTATGCTTGTTCTGACTCTATTTATATGCCCAAACGTAATAAGAATAAATTGCAAAAATACTGTGTACTAACATCTGCAAAAAGCAATGAATTTGTAATCCTCAGCATAAAAATTTTAATCCTGATCAGCTAAACGCTAAGAAAAGAGCTGACCCACCTGCTGTATGTACGTTCACTCAACCCTTTGCACGGAAAGTGCTTACATGCACGGAAAGACGAAGCATGTTTTCTTCTCAGGCGGTGAAAGAAATCTTGCTGCGAGACCTAACCTGGAACTTTTCAGCCCGTAAACGCTTGGGTTTTTTTGTCCGGTGAGTTCGGGGGGGGCTGGAGGAGGCCTCCCCGCCCCTGGGTGAGCGGGCACAGCACCAGGAGGGGCTTGTGCTCGTTCACCTCGGGTCAGGAAACGAATCCCTTTTATTCCGTTTCTAACTTATCTCTGTTCGTGTACATAATTCTCTTTAACGTTTACTGCCAAACTGATCGTTTTCTATTAAAAGTATATTTGTTACCCCCTTCCTTGGCGGTTTGTCCTGGCTGGGGAGGAGGGTCGCGGTGCCGCGGAGGACGTTTTGCACCGGGAATCCCGCCGGGACCGGGCAGCGGGGCTGAAGCCTTTGCCCGGGCAGTTGCGGCGGGGCGGCGGGCAGCTGCCCGTTCCTGCCCGTTCCGCTGCTGCGCCCTCCGGCCGCCAGGGGGCGCCACAGCCGGGCGGCGGGCAGGAAGGGGGGAGGGGGGGCCGCAGACTTCCCGCCGCGCCTCTCGTCGTCCCGGCCGCTGGGGCGCGGAATGGCCGCCGCCGTTTAGCGCAGGGACCGCGCCGCCGCCGCCATGGGCCGGGAGTCGAGGTGAGGGCAACGGGGTCGCCGCCGCGGCCGGCCTGGCCCGCGCTCGGGGTTCGGCGATTCCCTCGGGCGGCGGCGCGGTGCGGTGCGGAGGGGGGGGGGGGAACAAAGGGCGGCGGCGGGCCCGGCCACGGCAGGCCCCGGGTCCGGGCCCGGGCCGGCGGCGGGAGCTCGCAGCTGGCTCTGAGGGCAGGGCTGGGTGGCTCGGGGCTCTGGGCCGGCCTTCGGGGCCCCGTCGGGCCGCGCGGCCGAGGCGCTGTGAGGAAGGTCCGCGCTCCCCGGGGAGCCGCCGGGCCCCTCCGCCGCTGTGAGGAGCCGGCCGTGGGTCGCGGCCGCGGGTCTGGGCCCGGAGGCGCCTCGGGGCTCTGGGCGGCGGGGGGGGGGGGGTGGTGTGTGTGTGGGGTACAAGCGGCCGGTTTTGGTGCGGGGCGTTGGGTCCGAAGTGCCGGGGGTAACGGGGAGGAAGCCCCCAGCCTCTCTGAGCCCAGCCGGCCTTTGCTGGCTTGTTTTAAAAGAATACCAATGGCATAATTAGCCGGGTAGGCTTTTTTACCTGGATTAGACGTTTTTGCTTGTTCTTTTTAAGTTTATGCAGGATCGCGTGTCTTTTGTCCCCTCGCAGCTGGTATAAACACCTGAAGAGGTGTTGTAACCAACTCAGCAGCAATGGGATCATGTACTTTGTGCGTTTCGGGTCAAGCCTGTGCTGCCAGATGATTTGGAGCTACTCACACCTATTGGGCTTTAAACCAGCTCCAGAATTTGCAAGTGCTGTTGTGGCATGTGTTTCCGTTTCCTAGTTTAATGTAACCATCAGATATTAACACTAAAACTGTGACACAGTAGTCCCCGCATGCAGTTGTGCCTGCACTGTAACAGCTTCCTAGATCCTTAACGGAGACTTATACTGTGTGAGGCGCATGAGCTGAAATTTTAACAGCCAGCTTAGGTTCAAATTAGTGATTCAGTGAAGAGCTGGGTACTCCCATAGATATGTCTAAATTAGTTTCAGACTAGCTAGGGCAGCAGTTGGTGCCAGCGGGACACTGTTAGAGACTCAGGCTGCAAAATCTCCTGGGAACTGAACGCCAAACTGCTGACGCTCAAGCTAGCAGGACTCCCTCGTTTATCACAGTACAGCTTCTCTTCTGATAATGACAAATTTTTTCTGTTTGGCTAAAAATAATAGATAAAGTGGGTTTAAGCTTGTATTGATTTTCTATTTTAATACCTACAAAAAGTTTTAAAAGTGAAAACATGGTAAGAGGGTGAGATTGAATGGTGGGTGGAGATGGATGGGGTGGCCTACATGTGCTGGAGTTGACGTTCATCAGACTGGGGCTTTTGAAACCTGGAATCATATGCTCAGCTTTATTGCACACTGTAGAGGAAAACTAAAAAGAAATTTTAAGTTTTCTAAAACTAAAGGATTAGAAAGGGAGGAAGTACAGAGCAAATCCCATGGCATTTTGTGACAGAGATGGGAAAGAAGTTAGAGACATCTAACACTGACCGATGTTCTTTGCATTCAGTTATACTGACGATAGGTGGTATATGGATATCGTGCTGCTACTGTACTGATTCCAAATGTACATGGTACCTAAATATACCAAAGTGCTGAAATAAACTATATTATTTTTAGTGCCGATACTGTTGTAATACAACCCTGTGTGGCAATGACGGAAGGGAGAGAAGGAGGTGGGGGGCTTGAGGTCTCGCTTTCTCTGCTTCTTTGTGGATCCCAAGCCTGGCTACTAGGCCTTGTCAGGAGAAAGGCTCTGCGGGTCCTGGAAAAATAAATGGAAATGTAAATTTACCTAGCTTACCTGAATAAAAGTCATATATTGTATAAAAAGCAACAAGGAACGGTTATATTTGTTTGACAAATTTTGAGGTAGCTTCAAAGAGTCTTCATCTTTTCCTATGTATAATGGAAACCAGTGGATTTTCAAAAAGGAAGTTGTTCTTGATGTTCTCTTGTTCTCATGATGTGCTTATAGTAGTACTCTAAAACCAAAACAAAAATTTGACCAAGTAATCCCTCTAGTTTCAGCATCATCAGGAGTATATGTATATTAATCGGTTTGGCAAGATGATTACAAATGTTTAGAAATTTAAAAAGTCCAAGAAATTAAGATAAATAATTTTTTTTTTGGCTTGTCCACCTAAATATGACAAATATCCTTTAACTGTAAATTGTTCTCACGCTCATGTTCATCTTTTTTTGTGAATTTACGATGCAGGCATTATCGGAAGCGCTCTGCGTCACGTGGACGCTCTGGTAGCCGTTCTAGGAGTCGTTCTCCATCTGACAAAAGAGGAAAACGTGGAGAAGACAGACGCTCTAGAAGTAGAGATCGAGAACGTAGACGTGAGAGGTCACGCAGTAGGGACAAGAGAAGGTCTCGATCACGTGACAGAAAGCGTCAAAGGTATGACTTATCAATTCCAGTCAAAGTAGATTAAAATGCCTGTTGTCTGAATATGTTCTTCCACTATAATTAGTTAGTTTGCTGTTGTTAGATTTTACTATGCTTAACGTTTTTGCTTATTAAATGGTTTCTAGCTGCTGGTGCTGGAGTTTGTAAGCTCTTGGTGGTCTTGATGATTGTTGGGATTCCTTTTACGACCTGTTCCTCAATGGCAGGCTAAAATTATACTATGATCATGTGCTAAATAAATACAATTTTTTTCTGTGGCAGACGTTCAAGAAGTAGAGAAAGGGAACGGAGCCGAGAGAGAAGAAGATCCCGGAGCCGAGAGAGGAGGCGCTCTAGAAGCAGAAGTAGAGGTAGACGGTCTCGATCTTCCAGTCCAAGCAAAAACAGGAAAACCGAAAACAGGTATTTGTGTCCTCTTATTATAATCAATGTCATAGTGACAAAATATCGTAAAAGTATTGGTAGCATGGAGGGAATCATCAGGCAAAGCTATGCAAAGCTTTGGTTTGTAGAACAAGGAGAATACTATGTGAGTGTACTGTTATGATCTTTTCCCACTGCTTAATGTGTCTAACGCAGTTTGTTGTGAGAACGTTTCTGTAAAAGAAAAAGTTCCAAGTTGTGGCAGCTAAAAAAAGCAGTTAACTTTAAAGTTAAGATTGAATTTCATTCTGAAAGTTTTGTAGTGCTTCATTGTTATCTCAGGTTCCAGTATCAATAAGTAATGTTTTGTGTCCCAGCGTGTATGCCCAAGTTAATAAAGTACAGGTGCTCTCTAGCACAGGCATTACATTGTAGTATAACTTTCTTCAAACTTGTAAATTTCTAGGGAATAGTAAGTTTTAGTTACCAGATTTACTCCAGAGTAGTGTTCTCAGTGATGTGCTATATCATTTTCTTCCTCAAATAAAGCACTTTATTTCTTTGGGAACGTACAAGGCTTTTAAAAAATGCAGGTAGGGTAGGAGCAGGGGATCTATAAATGGCATTGTGGTAACATCTATAACAGGAATTCCCAAACTATTACAAGTGCCACTGATTGTACCTGAGCTCAATGTTTAAGCCATTCTTTGCACAAAAGGTGTTCTAAAGACTGTAAGCCAATAACGTTTGGAATCTGCTTTTTTTTTAATGATATTTTTGCAGAAAAGTAAAGTATATAGTGTAACACTTCAGTGAAGCTCAAAAAGTCTGCTTCGGTAAAGCCACCACCTGTTTTATCTGCTGTTTGTTAAATTCTGTGGGTGTGCTTAGTGCTGCAATCAATACAGATTTGACAAGTACTGGTCTTAGGGGTTTATAATCGAATAAAACTGTCTAGTAAATAGACTTGGTAAAGAGGTGAAGCTTGAACTTTCGTAGATGTTGAGTTTAGAAATGTGTAAAAACTTACTACAGGTTATGTTCTTTTAAATATATTTTAATGGATTTTTCAGATATAATTACAAACAGCATATAATCATGCTATACTGTAAAAGGCGTGGGAAGTCCGTAAGTTGTAACAGCAGTCTGTATAAAGAATAAGCAAGTTGGTGACTATCTAGAAATCGTGAGAAGCTGGAATCACAAAGTCTTTTGGAATAAGTGTATGGTTTGTATTAGAGTAGCTCAATGAGATTTAATTGGCTAAAGTGAATTTTACATTTATTGTCATAAGTTAGCACATGGATGCATTTTTTTTTTCTTTTTTTTTAATTGGAAGCAAGTAAGGATAAAATCTGTGACAAATGGGTTTTATATTAAATGCAAGTCTGCATGTTACGTTTGAGTTACATAAGTAGCTTTTCCCAGAGAAAGGTGTTTTTATGTCCTTCAGCCAGTACTGTATGCTCAGGGGGATATTCAAGCTTCTGTGGCAAGATGCTAGATCACTTTACCTTTCTCTAGAAATTCAACAAACAGGAAATTTTTAGTATCTCTTTTCTAAGCGCTGTCTTCAAGGAGGTGTGAAGAAACCTGCAGAACCACTAGCGTATCAATTGTGTTTGGAAATGAAGTCTGCAACTTCCCCCTGTAGAGAAATGAGAAGAACAGAACTAAAGCATGTGAATTGGTGGATTGCATTTCTGGTAGTTAAAGGGAATATTTCCATAACATGGAAAGATTCTCTGGGAGGCAGTGTGCTTTGTAAGGTATTTGAAAACATAAGCCTGTACAGGGTGTTCATAGTTCTGTTTTTATCCAGCACATGTGTATCCCTGCCCTGAGAAAAGCTGTAATGTTCCAAGAAATCTTTGATCTTACTTTTCAGATCAAGATCTAAAGAAAAGACAGAAGGTGTGGAAGTTTCCAAAGAAAAGAAAAAAGACAAAGAAGACAAAGAAGAAGAGAAGGATAAAGATGCCACCACAAATACTGTGGCCACTGAGGTAGAAGCTTTTAACACTTATAAATTTAAAAGATAAGAATTTAAACCAGGAATTAAGTTAGCCATAGATTACTGCATCAACAAAAGAAAACCTGTTCTTAGAGCTGGACAAAATCCCCACTGAATGAGAGAGTGTTCTCTTCAGTAACACAGACTCCTGTCATGGGGTACGCTTCTAGTTCTTGGCATAAGAAACATTCTTCTCAATTCAGGATTTCAAACTGCTTAGACTGTGAACCACAGACAAGCGTGAAGATCTCTCATTTTTCACACATTAGGTGTCAATAGATGAGCTGAAAATTTTTTTTGGCCTCTGGATCCAGGCAGGAATCAAAGAACAAAGGGAGAGGGAAGCTCACTTTGCCTTGTTCCATGTCATGAAAAGATGTGCCTAGATGAAGAATTCCCAAACTAGCAGTTCTAGCTAACTCTTCTAAACCAGCACGTTGTTACTAACGCTCCTTTGTTAACAGTGTCTGCACTGTCAGTGAGAGCTCCCCGGGCATAAATTGATCACAGGTTTTTGTACTAGAAGGACTTTTGGAAGTAGAGGGTAACGTGATAATTCTTTAGTCTTTTATGGATCAATGGCTAAAATGAGTTGAAACTCACTGGTGTGAGTTATGTTTTTTTTTCCTAGTAAATAAAGGAAAGTTTAATTTGCTATTATCTTAAAAATTATATACCAGCTACTATCATGAAAAATAAAATAGTAACTGCATTATTTTACTTTAAAATATTATAGTTGATGTTAGTATGTTTCATTTACTTCTGTTGTGATAAGGTTGTGGATGTCCAGTCTCCTACAGCATGCTCACACAACAGTTACATTTGTTTGAAGAAGCATAGGCTAAAGCCAGTGGCCATTTATTTTCACTATTTGGTTGGTTTTTATCATAGAATTTTGATCAGAACAAACTAGAAGAAGAAATGAGAAAACGAAAAGAAAGAGTGGAGAAATGGAGGGAAGAACAACGCAAGAAGGCTATGGAAAACATAGGAGAACTGAAAAAAGAAATTGAAGAGATGAAACAGGGGAAAAAATGGAGTTTAGAAGATGATGATGGTATTTAACTTTTTATATACGACAGTTAAAATACTTTTGTTCCTAATGTTTTTATTTTATTATCTTTAAAGCATTTAATTACTCTTCAGAAGGTGAACTATAAAATAACAAAGCCTAAATCTAGTCGTGGCTTCAAATGGTTTAAGATACAATTGAGATTAACAAACTGGAGAGATTTGTATGAGGAAAAATGATACAGTAATAAAACTGGACTGTAGTTATTTGGGTAGACTAATAATTTAACACATGTGAGCACTTCTCTCTTTCCCTGTTTTATTCCCGTCTTTCTTGCTCGTATTAGATGATGAAGAGGAAACTGCAGAAGGAGAAAAAGAAGGCAATGAGGTTGAAGATGAAGAATTAGATCCTTTGGATGCTTATATGGAAGAAGTAAAAGAAGAAGTCAAGAAGTTCAATATGAGAAGTGTGAAAGGTGGAGGTGGGAGTGAAAAGGTGAAATCACTTATTAAGATTTCTTATCTTTGTCTTTTTAAAATAGCTTACTGTTTTAATATCAAAATGGCTTTGAAAAAAAAGGGGGGAAGTGCAAAAAAGCAAGAAGTAAGTTAGATGCACTTAATGCCTGTTTGCCTTAACTTTCATTTCCTGGTGCTTTTATCAAGCATTATTCTGATAAAATTTCACTGAAGGAAGTGAAAAAAAACCCCAGCATAATGCATTCAGAAGTTCAAATATTCTATATATTTTATACAGTATGTTTTTTGTTTTATATGCTAGCATAATAATTTTTCTTAACTGTTTTTATAGAAAACTGGACCAACTGTTACCAAAGTAGTAACCGTGGTGACAACCAAAAAGGCAGCTGCAGAGTCAGAAAAGAAGAAAGGGGAGCTCATGGAGAATGACCAAGATGCAATGGAGGTAATGGAAGTGTCTTGTATTTCTACTGTGAAAAGGCAATGTGCCTCTGTTAAGAGGCATGAGAATGAGATTTTTCCATCTCCTAGGAGATAAACATTTAGTTATTTAATTCGCAGAACACTGGTCAGAAGATTTTTTGATCTTATGCAGTTTCTTGTTACTTGTACTGTTTGGGGTTTTTTGGTTTTGTGGTTTTTTTTTGTTTTTTTGTTTTTTTTCAGAAATTGCCATTGCAGCTTTATTGTTCAGAGGCAGTGTTACACAGATGAGAACTGAATGAGTGCATCAGGTTGCCTGGCTTTGTATTTGTTCTTAATATGGCTGGGCTGGTGTATGTCACGTGTAGTGTGTGTTCAGTTCATGTGTTCATGTTACTGAAATTGGGCAGGCAGTCCTGGTAATCCTGTGTGTGAATGACCCACAAGCTAGCATAGAGTGTTTATGTATGCAGCTGCTCAGTCTGCACATTCAGTTGCATGTATCTAATCTGAAAAAAATGAGGTTTACAGTTCTGCTGAATTTCTTTGTAAGTAGAAATATATTCATTCCTGAAACACCTGTAAGTTACAGATCTCAAAATACTTCGTAAATCATAATGAGACATCTCTTTTAGCACAAATGAGAGGTAGATGTTTTCATTTTACAGTTTAGGAAAGAGTAGAAAGGAGTTTGATTCTGCCTGGGGCTACAAAATGCTATGCCAAGTCATGTTCTAGTAGACAGCACCCTAAACCAAATATATAAGCATTGTCTGTTACACTGGCTGTAACTAACAGTGTTTTAGTAGGAAGAGGTGGTACAAGTAGATAAATGTAAGCTGCCCTTTCTGGATGTGGGTTCAATGAATTGGTAGATCTCCCCCTAGTCTTTACAGTGTGCATTTTTCTGCATGTTGAGCAGTGGCAGATAAGCGTGAGTATTGAATTTTAACAGTACAGTGCTCTGGGATTCTCATAGAGCCGTCTTGCTCAGGGATTGGACCTGAACTTCTCAGAATTACTCTTCTGTGACCAAACTGCCTTCATAAAATGCTTTCAGGAGAATAGGAATATTGAGTACTTAATGTGGTTGTGTGTGGTATTGTAGGCCTGAATAGTTGTTAAGGGTATGAGTATATTGCTGTCTGGGAGGTCTTAGACAGCCTTGGCCAAGTCGTAGACTAGATACCCTGCTAGCACTGTAGCTCAGCTAGGTCACGATAAGCTCTATGTTGCTGCAGTTCCAGTGTTAGTAGAACTCAGCTAGTTTAAAGCTGAGTTGGGTGCATCTGTCAGAACTGTGACTGCAGTGGAACACAAATCGGTGGTATGCTGGCTGGATTTTTTTTCTTAATATTTTCCTCTTACTGTTTCTGTTGCATGGCAGTGATTATTTCTGAATGACAAGGCTGGTAGTATTCATAAAGTCATGAAAGTGATACAGAACACAATGAAAGTTAAGGTTTGGGAGAAACATGAAAGAAATAGATGAAAGAACAGTTGGGACTCTTCTTAAACTGAGAGCGGGTTTTCAGTGTCTGGTCTAATAGGGTAAGAAGTAACTGTTGCATCTGAGTGAAGTTCCTTTGTAAATGAAAAAACAGAGCCTCTCAGAATATCATTCGTACTAATTTACACACAAATTATAATCTATGCAGTATTCCTCAGAAGAGGAGGAAGTTGATCTTCAGACTGCCCTGACTGGCTATCAGACCAAGCAGAGAAAGCTGCTAGAACCAGTGGATCATGGGAAAATAGAATATGAACCTTTCAGGAAAAACTTCTATGTTGAAGTACCAGAACTAGCTAAAATGACTCAAGAAGGTAAGGACAAATACAGCCAGAACACCTTGGTTACTATTGAAGAAAAGAATGATGGATTTTGATGTGCAAAGAAACAGGAAATTCTTTTGGAATATAAAGAGCATTTGGAGCAACTTGGTATACAAAAACATTGAATCAGTCAGAACCCTATTACTTATAACTTCATATCATTATATATGAGGCTTTTAGTGAAAAATTTACCGGAGTACTTTCCACCTACCTCCTGTATTTATGTATAACAAGCTAATTCTGGTGGTGCTAAAACTAATATTTCATGTTCAGGGACAGATCGAGAATATTTTGATCAGGGTGGTAGAGAAATGTCAAGTTTGACTCTGTTGTAATGCAAACTCTATTTCAGAGGTGAATGTGTACAGGCTGGAGTTGGAGGGAATTACAGTCAAGGGAAAAGGCTGCCCCAAACCAATAAAAACCTGGGTACAGTGTGGTATTTCCATGAAGATTCTCACTGCCCTCAAAAAGTAAGCAAGCACTTTATGAGCTATATCATGCTTGATTTTGCTCACTGTGTTCTATTGTACGTTTATGAGGAAAACCTTTTTCTTTGTTGCATAATGCAACATGCCCATGTTTATAGATGCTACATATATAGTCATCAGTGTTTATCACTCAGTATGGAACTATTGTTATGAACTATTCCTTCTGCCATTTGTATCATGCTTCGCTGCTCATTTTTAAGCTGTGTTTTTTGAATGGCACTGATACGCATATGTAAACACAAGTATGCAGATTTTTTTAGCATGACTTTGTGATTCACATCTGTGAAATTTTGTGTATTTTATTCTTAAAATATCTTTTTTTTTCCTTTCTTTAAGACATGGCTATGAAAAGCCCACTCCCATTCAAACCCAGGCTATCCCAGCGATTATGAATGGACGTGATTTGATTGGCATTGCTAAAACAGGAAGCGGAAAAACTATTGCATTTCTGTTGCCCATGTTCAGACACATTATGGATCAGAGAGCATTAGAAGAAGGAGAAGGTCCCATAGGTACAAAGCTTTTATTTTCAGAATTGCTATTTAAATAAACAAAAACTCAACCATACACTTCAGAAGGGTCTTCAGTTCTTCACTTGTTTATAGGGAGGAATGCTTACTTACTGATGTCCATTTATGAGTGGCTTTTTTTTTTTTTTATTTAGTTAACGATCACCATGCTATTTAATGTTGTTCATGATCACTTTGCTATCTAATGTTGTTTCAAGAGCACTTGCATGTCCATGTATCTGGAAAGGGAGACCTTACTCCTTTGATTTTGAAACTTTGACCAGATTTCCTCCCCATCCTTGTACTGTCTTAATTCTCTTTTTCTTGAAATTACATTTTTAAAAATAGATGTAAATTGCTGTAAACATTATTACAAATGATTAATTTTTGTTGTATAAATAACAACATCTCTTATATTACAATGTATGATGAAAATGCTTTGCTTTTCAGCTGTCATTATGACACCTACTCGCGAGTTGGCTTTGCAGATTACCAAGGAGTGTAAGAAATTCTCAAAGACACTTGGGCTTCGAGTTGTCTGTGTTTATGGAGGAACAGGAATCAGTGAACAGGTACACAAAAGACATACCTTACTTGTCAAATAACTCTTGAACTTTATTAGTTAATGTTAGTTTTGCAGTGAATTTAGTTCCTTTCTCTTTCCCATAAATCCAGTACTTTTGCAGCCTTCGTTATGGATTTTCTCTGTATGAATGGTCGTAATGCAAAGGCTTAACCGTTTCCACCTAACTTAGCCTTAAACATACTAATCTTGAAAATTCTCAGGTATGGCCCTGAAAAGTTTCAGACTGTTTCTTTTTATGTATGTACTGAGCATGGCAATAGTTAAACTGTTAGTGGGATGTGATAGTTTGAAAGTTACTGAGAAGCTATACTTTTATGAGAGTTCCCCTCAAGATAACAAAAGCCAGAAAATGTTAACTTTCGTTTATTGTATTATGAAATATTGCATGTTAGAGTAACTTAGAGATTAATTTCAAGGGGTTTCCCCACCCCCATTTATGGAAACAACAGGAGTGACCATCTGTGATGGAACATGGTTTATTTAGTATCAGTTGTCCCTGATAAACATGTGACACTTCTTATAGGCCCTTAACTGTATAGAAGTCATATCCCTATTATAACTACTTCAAGTTGTCAGAGGTTACTCTTTTGGAAAGCAAAGTTTTCCAGAGGCTTAAAGAAACTGCTGCGTAAAATCTTTACATAAACAATTCACATTAGTAGAACAGCTGTATTACAGTGTATGTCGTTTTCTTTTTTGCAAGGTGATACATGTTTAAAAAACCAAAACCAACAACCACAAAGCAAAAGACCACTCTAATAGTTTGTTTACTATGTTTTGAAATCAGATAGCTGAACTCAAAAGAGGTGCTGAAATTATTGTTTGCACACCTGGACGTATGATTGACATGTTAGCAGCTAACAATGGTGAGTAGAAAACCTTTTCCTATGGAGAATTTTTTATATTTGTTGTGTAATTCTAACAAATTCAAAAGATCATGTATTTTGATAAATGGTCTTATGGAATTTTCTTATATCTCTTCAGGCTGCACTATTTACCTATTGAGAATATATAGCACTAATAATAGGTTTAATCATACATTGGTTTGACTTTTTTGGGGAGGACAGGAAATACTACATTCTTGAAGAGTTTCTGAGAATGTTTATCATTGTTAAACTTAAAATGTGCTGGTCCAAATTATTTAAATTCAAGTCATTTAGATAAAGGTTATATAAGAGTTGCTTATTTTGTCTGCCCATTGATGCTTTATTATTGTTAGTGTAGCTCAGCAGTTACCCACTTTTATGTAAAAGCATCTGACTGCCTTTATCTGTTGGTTTTAAAAAACAAACAGACAAAGAAGCCCTCCCTAAATAACTGTTCAAAAGTAAAAGAACTGACCTTACATCAAAAATTCAGATTGATTAAACTGAGCCACTGCAGCTTTAAGAGGTTTTGTCCTAGTGTAACCATTGCATGCTTATTAGATAAAGTTTTATTATTAAATTATTCCACATCAAAACCTCTACTAAACTGTTGACATTATTTAACTTCTGTGGAAAAAGTACCTTCAAGACATATAGAACTGGGCTTCCAAGACTTAAATCGTCAAAGGTAGGTACATTAATGCTGTTCCCAAGTAATTTTACAAAGTTATTATTTGGGGATGAAAGTGTTAAGATGTTAAATAGATATGTAGATTTTAAGAAATATTTATTTTGTTCCTTAAGTATGAATTCCATATCTTAAAAACCCTCAGCGCTAGATCTCTAAAAAATAATTTGAGGATTCAGCTACAATTTGCTGAAGCTGAAAGGACCAAATTCTACTGTAGTTTGATAGGCACAAGCCTGAGTGATAGTTGTCGAAAATGTGAAAAATCTGTTCCATTCTGAGAGCATTTGACAGTGTCACTCCACAGTTGTTTGGAACTGAATGTGTTCACATGTTTATATCGTTTGAGAATATGATTCTTAAATCCTTGAGTTAAATCCTTCTCATGAAAGGGAATCTTAGCTATTTGTTTGGGAAGGGTGCTAATTATCCTGTCCATCATAATTTCAAAATGTTCACAGATATACAACTTGCTTATTTTGTTTCCAGCTGTCCCAGAGTTTGGGGTGGTTCTTAATTTTACACTTAGTAATGTTACTGGGTAGGTTTTAATTTTTATGTATTCATTTTGAAAAGACTGCTTATTCTGTTTTATGCATATTATTAGCAGTTAACTAGAATTAGTATGATTATCCTCAAATAGTTACTTCTAGCTCCAAGGAAGCATTACAGATTATATGTGTAAAAGGAATTTTTCTGAGGCTGCAACAGTTAGCACTGGACTTTGCCTTCCACACATGCGCTGTAATCTCTAATATGTTTTTTTCTAGGTGGCGCTGTCAGATAATGGCTGATGTGGCTCCTTGCTTCATCTCAGTCTTAGTTTTATGATGTGTTTTGGCGAGGGCAGTTTTCTGAATTTTACAGGTTCTTCTGGCCCTATGATGGTATGCAAGAGAAGAGTTTGACAAAATAAAGGGCCTTGTGCATACTTACACATTTCCCAGAATGTATATGTGATTAAAATGAGAACACTAAAATTCACATTTAGTGAATTTTTTAAAAAATATTAATTAATGTCTTTGTTAGAAGATAGTGAGACTATATAACATTTTAAAAAAAAAAAATTATTCCTGAGGGAAACTAAATTTCCATTTGATTTTGTTTCCCATGTGTTTTTTCCTCTCCTTTCACAGGTCGGGTAACAAATCTCCGTAGAGTCACATACGTTGTACTTGATGAAGCAGACAGAATGTTTGACATGGGTTTTGAGCCTCAGGTAATTAATGACATGAGTGATATTGCCACAAGATGTTATTTTCCACTTAAAGGATTTTGCAATGCTATGTTATTATTACACTGCCAATGAGTATTCAGAAAGATGTGCTACATATGGACAACAGTTTAAGCTGACTCTTTCATTTTTCTATTATCCTCACTTGCTTTGTTTTCAATAAATTCTTATATAGCTTAGATTTTTCTCTAATATACTTTTTTTTTTTTGCACAGTTGTTTTGGATACTTGTGGCCATGTTGTAACCCTATGTAATCGCTTGATGCAGGTGTCATATTAGTAGTTGAAGCCTGCTTATAAAGTCTTTGATGTCTGGTGGTAATGTCGTGCAGGAGGCAGGAACAAAACGTTGAAAATGTTGGTGAAAAATTACTTGCTGGCAGCTTTGGACGTCCAGGACCCTTTCACTTGTCATCAGGCTATATTGTCCCCCAAAACTAGAAAAATTCCTTTATTTCGGCTCTTGAGCTGTAGGGTTTCTGCTGCATGTCTTAATATTTCTGCTGGGCTGTTGTTGGGTTGCGTATTGCCACTCAACTTCCTTTTGAATCCAGCAAGTTATGCCTGTCTTCAAATGCCAGCACCTAGGTCCCAAGAGGAAATCTGTAGAGAAATGTTTTGTAGTTTGTGTAGTGCAGATACCACCTAACTTTAAAGACAACAGCTCTCTATCTGTATGAAATTCAATTACAGCACTTGGATATTAACAAGGAATGTTCTCTTAAACCAGGTTATGCGCATTGTAGACAACGTCAGGCCTGATCGTCAGACTGTCATGTTCTCTGCTACTTTTCCCAGAGCTATGGAAGCGTTAGCTCGGAGAATCCTAAGTAAACCTATAGAAGTGCAGGTTGGAGGCAGAAGTGTTGTCTGTTCTGATGTGGAGCAACATGTTGTGAGTATCACACATCTGCCTTGCTCATCTTCTCATTTGCTTGCAAAAGATTATTTCCAGCAATATTGAATATAAACTAATATACCCACAGAGCTTTTATTTTTAGAAGTTTAGTGACTTTGTTAAAGCTGAACTCAGAATAAACTAACACCCTAATCCGCAAATGCAATGTGATCACTTTTTTTTAAAACTTGTTTTTATACCACTAAGCTGAACAGCAGTTTTGCCACTAGCTGTGGAAACAGCCTGAAAAAGTCATCTCCTGTTCCTGATTTTTATTTTTACGCACCCTGAATGTGTTTAATGACTGAAGATACAATTTATACTCTTTCTACTTTGCTTTTGTATGTCTTTTTCCAGATTGTCATAGAAGAGGAGAACAAGTTTTTGAAGTTACTGGAGCTACTGGGACACTATCAGGAGAAAGGATCTGTTATCATATTTGTAGATAAACAAGAACACGCTGATGGGTTGTTGAAAGATTTAATGAGAGCCTCTTACCCTTGCTTGTCTCTTCATGGAGGTAATCTGCAATCTTAAGGATTTATATTAACAACTCCAAACTAGAATATTGGTATTCAGTAGTTACAAAGAGAAGTTACTTAGTTCCTGTATAGTACCAATTATTATTTCGTCTAAGCAGCTTTTGCTTTATAATTGGGAAAGATATTTGTCTCTTAATTTGAAATAGACGTGATAGTTTTCCATAATTACTCTTTATTGTTCCCTGGGAGATGTCATCAGATGCCAAGTCTTGTCTTTGTGCAGCAGGATTGTTACTGAGAGTTAACACCTCTCGGGGAATATTACTAACTACTTGCTGTTGTAGAGCAGTGAATGCCATTGGGGGGAATATTATATGATATTTTTATTTGAGATTCCACAATAATAGCAGCTGTTGTTTCACTTTTCTGCCATCAAGTAATAATATAACGGCAATAGTTTAGTAGCAAGAGGAGGAAATCTCTTTAGAATGTTGTCCATCCCAGAGTATTTTAAAACTTTCTATATATAATGCTTTTAAAAATACAGTAACCAATAAGTACAAAACCACTGCTCGTTTAGTGCAACAATGGAAGAGGGAAAAATACGATCATTCTTCTGAGATTTCTGTTGCCTTTAGAGAACAGAAAAAACCTCCAGATGATGTCTCCATTTAATATAAGAAGTCAAATAGAAAATCATATTAAAGAAACTTCTGAGGATCCTGGTATGGGAAAGCATCTTTTTGTAGTGGAAAAACTAAAAGTTTTGTTATTCTGGATAGTAGACTAAGAGATTTATTGTTTGGGCTAATGTATTTTGCCTGTAAAAGAGTGAATGTATTGAAATTTTATTTGCTTAGGCTTTCAGTTGTTTGAGGTTGGAGGGTGTTTTGACCTGTGTACAAATTCTTTTGGCTCAAAGCAGAGCTTTATAATTAACTGTTTTGTCTGGTTTCCTGCAGGTATTGATCAGTATGACAGGGACAGCATAATTAATGATTTCAAGAATGGAATTTGTAAACTTCTGGTGGCCACGTCTGTAGCAGCAAGGGGCTTGGATGTAAAACAGTTGATGCTGGTGGTCAATTATAGCTGTCCCAACCATTATGAAGATTATGTGCACCGAGCAGGCCGAACTGGACGAGCTGGCAATAAAGTATGTATAATCAGTTGCCTTTTGGTTATTACTGAAAATTTTTCCTTATTTATTGCTTGATCAAGGTGTTCCTAAGGCATAGCTACAGAGGGAGTTGTTTACGTTATTGGTGGGAAGAGGGTTTTCCTTTAGAGTGCATCTAAGGTTTTTGAGTGATCGTGTGTAAAATATATTCTGAATATTAGCACTATGAAGGTTGGAACTTACACGTTCTTCTGATGTATGAACGTTCTTTTAAATCCTGTTTGTGGCTGAAAGTTTGGGTGTTTTTCACTGTTGGAAATATGCCCTACTAAATTTATAAGATTTTATTTTCCAAACTTTTAACTATGACAAGATTGAAAGGAAAGACTTCAGTTTCTACCATCTGTGGTTGATTACCTCTGTATCAGCTTCCTGGGAAATCACATTATTCATTCTACATTCCCACTAAAAAAAGTTTATGTGTGAATATCATAGTTACTTTTATTGACCAGAGGAACCGTGTCTGTGCAAGGTGCTTCAATAAATTTAGAGATAAAGTATCTTCAGAGATTTTTCTGTATTATCTTTTAAATTAATTTTGACCAGGGATATGCGTATACATTCATTACTGAGGATCAGGCACGGTATGCTGGTGATATCATTAAGGCTTTGGAATTGTCAGGGAATCCAATTCCTACTGATTTGGAGAAGCTCTGGGCTGACTTCAAAGACCAACAGAAGGCTGTAAGTAATTCTTTCTTCTGTAGTGGGCTTTGGTCTGGGTTTAACGCGTATGCATGTGGGTCCACTTGTACGGTATACGTACATGAGTCATCTCACTGACTTCATTGAGAACACATACATATGCTTAGGTAAGCGTCTGTTTTCAAGACTGGGATCTTGAATGTCATTTACAGGACTGTTCTTGAGAATTTAAATATTGTCATCTGGTATGTGATAGAGAAACACCTACTGTATAAGGGGCACTTTGGTTTTTATCAAAATTCACATAAAAGATAATGAAGTTCTTTCACAGAATTTGTATTATTATTTCTAGAACTCCTGCCATCAGAGGATCTTGCTTATGCTGAGAAGAGTGACTTTGGAGTTTTTCCATTAGATATTGCTTCTGAAATAATTTCAAAATTATTTGTATAATTTTATAGTTATTTTATGACTATTGGACATACTTCTCAGTATGAAAATACATGTTTTTATTTTCAGGAGGGAAAGTTGATTAAAAAAAGCAGTGGATTCTCTGGAAAAGGTTTTAAATTTGATGAAACAGAACAGGCTTTGGCTAATGAAAGAAAGAAGCTACAAAAAGCAGCTCTTGGCTTGCAGGATTCAGATGATGAAGATACAGCTGTTGATGTAAGCACCTGAAAATAAGATTTAAGTTGCTTCAGGATTTCCAATATATTTGTTTTTTCCCCAGTAGGTTACATAATGTTGCAGATTTTTGTTACTCCATGTCCTATGCTACTGATTTAGTTAAATTGCATGAGTATACCTGTATGTATTCTTCTTCGATATAAAAGATATATAGCTATGAAGATCTTGAAAGTATATTTCTGACTTACTGGTATTTTATACTTAATAAATGTAGTTATGTAAATGTCACAAATTCTTTTCTTTGTAATATTAATCTTGTGTAAATGAAATAGAACAATTGCTCTCAATTACAAACATTTTTTACTTGCACTGTTTTAAAGAAATTCATAGTAGCCTTTTCTATTTCTAAATCCTTACTAGATTCCTTTTTCAGTGTTTGTTAAGAGTCATTTTTGTGTCTTTGAAAGTAAACACTTATGTTCAAACTTTTTCCTAATGATTAGATAATCTGTTCATTTTTCTGATCTGTAGTTCTGGGCAGGCTTCTACCGTTTATATAGGATTCATTTCTTTAAAAGCATGTAAACTAAATGCACCTTAGTGTTTTCTTTCTTTAGGATGATAAGATTATCTAATGGTAAATGCAGTGATCTAATAATAATTATTTTCTTTAGATCGATGAACAAATTGAAAGCATGTTCAATTCAAAGAAAAGAGTAAAAGACATGGCAGCACCAGGAACATCAAATGCTCCTACACCATCAGCTGGGAATGCAGAAAAATTGGAAATTGCTAAAAGGTTGGCTTTGAGAATCAATGCCCAGAAGAATCTTGGAGCAGAGGCACAAGTATTGGTCCCCTTCCACTTTAAGGTCAGGCTCTTTACAGAGCAATTTTTTTCTTTTTCTTTTTTTTTTTTTTTTTTTTAAATAAAAGCAATTCCTTTGTTCTGTGGCTGCCATTTTATTTAGTGCTTCTGCACACTAAAAATATACTGCATTATTTAGCTCATTTGTGCTGGGCTAACTCAGTTACAAGTTGTAGGATTTGTAATTGAGCTAATATGATAATAAGATTTAATACAGAACTGGAAATGCTTTGTCTGCCCTGGCAAAGAGTTAATTCATTACTGATAAAATTACACAATTAGGTTTTGTCAGCTTTAGCAGAGTTGCAGAACATCTCTCTCTGCTTGAAGCATGTGATATACAATCCATTTAGATTTAGGTTAATGTGATCTGGAATGTCCAAAGGTATTTTGAGCTGAAGATACAAAAGACCAGTAAGATCTTTTCTATGCAGATGTGAGGGGAGTTATTGAGAGGAAGGAAAGAAGAGAAAGAGAAGTTTGGAGAACATATTTATTAGGTGGACAATTATATTACATAAAAAGCTTTAATGAAACCCTTGTTGGTTTATACAGGACTTCTTTTGGCTACCTTGTTCTCAACATGGACCTATATTTTTACAGGATGTGATGCAGCAGGCTACAAATGCTATCCTGAGAGGAGGCACAATTCAGGCTCCTACTGTATCTGCCAAGACTATTGCAGAGCAACTGGCTGAAAAAATCAATGCTAAGCTCAATTATGTACCCATAGAGAAGCAGGAGGAAGAGAAACAGGATGGAGGACAAAATGAATCCTTTAAGAGATATGAAGAAGAATTAGAGATCAATGACTTCCCACAGGCAAGTAACCATTTTGCTATAATCAAGTGTAAATGACCATTATTTAACAAAGGCTATCTTCATAGTTTAGACTATGATTATACCAATAAAATATTTTGTCTTTATTTCTTATCATACCTAATTGAAATTACTACATTATCTGTGATTATTTCTCAGTTTATAGATACACAATGCTTTGGTCATATTCCAGAGAATATCAGAAAAACAAGCATTCCTTATCATACAAAAATCGTTCCACCCTCTGCCCCTGACTTCTCTCCTATCTGAATCCTTGACACTGTCTGGCATTTTATTTCAAAGGTCATACTACTATGACTGATACTGCTCTCTGCTTTTTTATTACCTGAGTATTTTTGCCATTCACAATATTGCTGCTCTAGTCTACCTTATCTGTTATTTTGAGGGTTTATATTCCACAGTATCAAGCACAAATTCCTTGTATTTATCTTTGAGGTTCTGACCAGGTTTGCCTTATTTTATCAGGTTGTTGTGTTATTAGTTTGTTACCCTTCCCGCTCAGAAATCCTCTTAATTCTTATCCTAAGCGGTTTCTCATTCATAGAACATGTTCTAGATTTTATAATTTTGCTAAGGATCATTCAAACCCTTTAAGGATACGCTTGCTAGGTACAAAGCATTGCCTGCTCATAATGGCTAGACAAGTAACTGTTCTGTTGTCTGCATGTGTGTGTCTGCAAATAAATAAATTGTAGATCTTTAGATTACTTTTTTTTTTTTTAGAGCTGCACTAGAAAAAATAGCTCTCTTCTGGTCTTCTTTTTGTTCTTCAATATTTTGTAACATCTTCTCTGAAATACTGATGTATATATGGCAGTTCATCAGTGAGAATCATCACTGCTCGTTATGTACCTGGAAAATCTCTATAAGGAAGTGGGACTCATCTTGTACTGTATGCGTCTATAATACTGAACACAGTGCAGATCTGAGGTGACAGAGATAAAAGTAAGATAAAATGATCGCCTAAAGCAAGAATGACAGCTGACTCTGTAAGCTGGTTTTTATAGCAGTACTACACAACCATTCAATACGATCACATGTCAGATACGCATAGGGTAGGCTTCCCAATTACGGGTGCAGTCATTTCTGAGAGTCAGATTAATGCAATTGTCTCAATCTACAAGTAACTTAAAAACAATCTACTAGATGCTTTCTAGTAATTTCATTGTCTAAATTAATGGGATGCATTTATCATAATGAAGTATTTTTGAGGATATTGTAGAGATTTGGGACAATTTTTACAGGGTTTTGAGAAACAACTGGCAGCGTTTATTCCTTAGGCTTTATTTATGAAGATTGTAAGGTTTACTTATTTTTGTCTTTAACCAATGAACTATGTAGAAATAAATAGCATTTATTTTGTTAAAAGGAAGTACTTGCAGCCATTAACAGTATATGTTTGCCCTTGAAGTCTATTCCTGTACAAAAAGTGCTAAATAAAATACTTGAGTGCTGCTTTAGAAAATCGCAAGAAAAAATAACAAGTTTTAAACTTTCAGTGTAGCAAAATGGAAGGTCTCTGTAGAGTTCTTGCTTCAATAGTACTATGCGTCCATTCTCTTTTCTCCTTCTTCCATAACTTTATCTTGCTGACATAAGAGGCAGATGTTTTTTAAATATACTTGCATAAAAATAACTGGCTAAAATTTCAGTCTACATTTTTAAAGTAGAATGCCATGACTGATTTTCACAGTGCAGTGTTCTTCTTGTCTAAAATGTCAACTAACCTTTGGATTGCCATTTTGTGTGATGCCTTTCTCCTCATTGATCCTCCCATATCCTTTGCCTTGCAGACTGCCAGATGGAAAGTTACCTCCAAAGAAGCACTACAGAGAATCAGTGAATATTCTGAAGCTGCTATTACAATCAGAGGAACTTACTTCCCTCCAGGCAAAGAACCCAAGGAAGGAGAACGAAAGATTTATTTGGCTATAGAAAGTAAGTATTCTTTTTATAAATGTTTCACTTAAAGATAGGAGTCTAGTTTTGTAATTAGACATAGAATCTCTGTAGTTGTAGTGTTTAGATGCTGTTACAAACCCACTGTAGTTAACTTTGCAATTACTAAAGAAACAGTCGTTTATCTTAATACACTTTGTCAAGTAATCCATGGCGATCACAGAGATGCTTCTCCTCAGAAGACTGACCTGCCACAGAACAACAGCAAACATATATGGAATCAGTTTTGGAGGAGATGCAAAGAAAAGAGAAAAAAAAAAAAAGAATAAGCACAAAGATGTCTGTGCCCCTGTTAAATAAGGAAGAAAATGGATCGGGGGGGGGATTGGCTGTTAAAGGTATAAGAAATTACATCAACTACTACGCAGAAACTTTGCAAATCTCATGATGGTTGAGTAAAGTTTTTCTCAAAGAAACCTCTAATCCTAGGTATTTCTGAATAATGTAATTTATGACTGTCTGTTTTAAATATCTTCCTTAAAACAGAACACAGTCTAGCTGTGGCAGTCTTTACAGTCCTAGAGTGTTCTTCAGCAAACAGCTGAGGATATTCAGCAAGTTTTATCTGAAAATAGCCAGCAGTGTTTATTCTGTGGGCTTCACATACAGAAAATGTTTAAGATGGTAATATTTTTTTGTCTTCAGGTGCCAATGAACTGGCTGTACAGAAAGCAAAGGCAGAAATCACACGACTTATAAAAGAGGAGCTCATCAGATTGGTGAGTGAAATATCCAGAATGCAGAGGGAAGGTGCCTTAATTTATGCTTTGTGAGATTGATTTCTACAAATGTTGACGCTCTGGCACGCGTTTTCATTAATATCAGGGGCTGGGACCTATAGATCTCAAAAACATTGTTTCATTGAACAGCCTAGAAAATATATTGCTGTGTTCAATCAGCCAGACATACGGCTATTATCCAGCCAGCAGATGGAGATAACACATTAACAGAGCTTTTTGAATGAAGACCCCTTGAAGAGTTAGGTCCCAATAAATTTCCTAATATCAGCACCATCAGGCAGGGGAGAGGCGAATTATTCCCCTCATTTTAATACTTTATATGTGTTGAGAGATTTGTTTTGCCATAACTTCACAGCGTACCCAGCTAATAATCGGCTGTGTTCAACATACTCTGTTTTCAAATAAGATACTGTCTTGAGAAATCGTATTTTGAGTTCTCTGGTTGAGGAAACCTTGGCTTTCTCTAGAATAACCTTCAGTGATACTACATTAGACTTGACAGTGTCTTTGGCTTTTTCTCTTAAGTAGCCGTTCAAATCAGCAGTCAATTCCAGTGGTCCTGCTGTGAGCCATTATTGATAGTTTTGGGGTTAGTTTTTGGGTTTGTTTTTGGTTTTTTTCAAAATTGTTGACCTTCCCATAAAAATGTTTTCCAAAGGAAGGAGATTGCTAAGGAATTGCTAATGTACATGTAATGTGGATTTATTGCAATTCATTTATCCCTTTTCACTTCAAACTGTGATTATGCTCTTCTTTATTTGCAGCAAAATTCATACCAACCAACCAACAAAGGAAGATACAAAGTTCTATGAGTATTTGGAGTTATCTGTCTGCCAGTGGCTGGTGCGTGAAACTTTGTGGCTTCTGTTGTTTTTGCTGTTTACACTGCTTATTGTAAATTAAGAATTTTTTTATTTTGTCTTGCGGACATTTTTTAACAGAAAATTGATACTTGCTGAAACATCTTAATTCTCTCCACTAAAGTTATCAGTCTTAAAGCAGACCAGTTTTGGCGGAGCATGATTTAATTTAAAATTGCAGTTTATATACTTTTCATCATAAAGAATATAAAATAAAACAGATTTTAATTTTTCTGACAGACTATACTGTTAAGTAAATTAAACAATGTTGGGATTTGTGTTGGAAATTGTTAGAATGTACCTGCTTCATATTATGGGGATGGTTCATGCCGTATCAGTTTATACTGGAAAAATGATAAAACACCAAAATAAAGGCAGGCTTTTCTCCTGATCCATAGCATCTCTCTGACTGGTTCCACACACATTCGTTCCCTGTACAAATGTCCCCCTAAGGTCAGAGAGTCTTGCAGTGATCAGAGTAGAGAATTTTATCCAGAAATACTTGGAGTCTAGTTTTAAGATCTTCTTACCCTTTTCACATCCCATGTTGTCTTTATCATCCAGGTAATAGAACAACTCTTCGGGTTTTTTGTAAAGTGAAATGTTTTGTAGTATGAAAATAGTTTTCCTGTTTTTTTCTAAACATCAGAATTTTAGGATTTTATTTTTTTTCCTCATTCTCTGACATAAGAATGAAAGCCTGTTTAGTTTAAAAAGAAATTCTCAGAAAAAAAGAGAAACCTCTTTTGTAATGAAATACGACTTTGTCACTTTTTTATAGTATTCTTATATATACATTTAATGTGATTTTTCCCCCCAGGGTTGTCGTCTTTATTACTGTTAGGACATGGCTTTAAGTAAAAATGAATAATATTTATGAGTGAATTCCACAAATATTGACTATCATTGCAGTCAATAAGCTACTGGGACAAGACCTTTGTTTTTGAGGTCTCATCCTCGTAACCATTAGTATTCACGATGGACACTTACTACTCTTAAGCATTTAACTTTCCTGTCTACTTATCTGGAGCCTAAGCGGTAGCAATTTGAATCGTCTCATTCTAGCAGCTGCAAGACTTTCAAGATGATGACTTTCAAAAGGACTTTTGTAGAAAGCTTTTCTTACCTGACACATTGAGAAGAAATGTGTCATTTTAAAACAGCTGTGTATATACTGCTTTAACCCTGGTGAAGACAAATCATACATCCTGCATCATGGCTGTATAAATTCACAACTTCTATTTCCCAACTTCAGGTAATTTAAATGACTATTTCTGTTTGCATACAACTGTCTGTTACTCTAATGTCAGTGTACCTTATTTGCAATACAGGAAATGAAAAGTAATGATTATACCAACTTAACAGTATACATTTAGGATAAGAACACCCAATACTTGCCAATATTAATACATTGAGTAGAACAAAGAGAAGAAGCACACACAATAACACTTCTCAAAATTTAAACCAGAAATCTCAAACTAAAGCCCTATGGTTCCCTTTAAATACATTGGGTTTCCTTCTGTTAAGAACTGGGTTTTGCTATGTTTCATACAACTTGTTTGTTGAATTGTCTAACTTTTTGACAGTGTCCCCCCTGAAGAGTGACAGATTTTGGTGTATTTAATGAAGAGCACTTTCAAGTTTGGACAGCCTGACACTTCTTTAAAAACCTTGTTTCAAAATGTTCATATATATATATATTGGTATCTCCTAAAAACGGCATGACGGAGACATTTTTTGTGATTTCCAGCTTTGCACTGTTGGATTTCAGAGATGCAACAATGTATAATCTTTAACTTCCTGGGGTTTTTAAATGCAATGTCAATATTCCTATGTTTTTTAAATTCCAGCAAAAATAAAAATAATTTCAATGTATATTTTTCAGAAACTGTCTTTCTGAATAGCTCATCTGTTTTCTGCACTTACATTGCTTCTGTGTTTTTTTCCTATGACAGTTAACCTCATACTTTTTGGAGTAGGGTGATGTGTAGAGTAACTAGTGCTTGTGTTTTTCTGCTTGAAATGCAGTGAGATGCAGCTCTGACTCAGCTAAGAAAGTCACAGTGAAGGTGTTTGGATACATGAGAACAGGAGCAAAATGTATGTAAGCCAGAGGAGAAGAAACTCTGAAATTAACAAATACATAAGGAAAAAATAGTGGAAACAAGATGAGAATAAAAGTTTGGAGAAGACACAAGTAATGAAAAATGTTATATTTAGTTCTTTCCAAGTGTTTCCATGGATATAGACAAGATCTTTATGAACATCCCAGCTTGGCTGCTTTCCAGGGAATCTACCCTGGACAGATTCCTGTCACCAGTTCTTGGAAGAGCACAGGGATACTGTATTTCTTTTTTTTTTTTTTTTTTTTGTTTGTTAATGCACATAAGCAGAGCTTGTTCTGTTATCTGCCCAAGGTGATACGCTACCAGCTTTCTAGGTTGCCTTACGCTTTCAGTGCTTGAGTAAACAGTGGTATTTGGGGTGGATTAGTGATACAAGTATTTGATAGTGGATCATGAATGAGTTTCTGCACGTGTGTGGCCGTAATGCAGTGTTGACATCATGCAGTGGAGGTGGTGAGGGGCGATACTCTGGGAGTGTTGCTGTTCTCAGGGGACAGGACACTGGCACTTTTTGGTGGCAGTGAAGTAGGAGAGAACTGCTGTGTAGGTGAAGGTCTGTGAATCTGGAAGAGATGGTGAACACCGGGAGTGGCTGGAGGCACAGAAGGGGAGCCCCGTGCCACTGTTTTCCATGGCAAACCTCCACCACAGCCTGAGGTCCTGGCCCCAGTGGCTCCACATCAGAGGTTAGGAGAGGGAGAGAGCAAGACTTTTGATCGCAGCCCTGCTGGCTCCCTTGTTCTCTGTGGAAGTGGCCCACCAAAGACTGAAACAGCAGTGTTCCTCACCGCATTGTGAAATGTTAATACAGACATCCCATCTGTCGCTGTGGTGGCCGTTTGCATGTGAGAGCTGATGCAGCACGTCAAGCTACTCTCTGTACGGACGTGAGTGGGCAACTGGGCAGAGGTTTTGCTCTGTGCCCTAGCCAGGAAAATGGGAGAGGAGGACTAAATCCAATGTTCTGGGTAGGAAAGACAGAATTCACAGCAAGATGAAAAATGTGTGCAATCACTGTTCAGAATTTTATACTACCCTAACGATACTGCACATTGTCACCACTCTGTTTCGTTAAATAGGCAGCTTAAGGCTTACTTTACATGTTAGTCTTTATGCTGTAAAAGTTGTAACAAAAATGTAATGAGTGTAGATCACAGCCTGGCACGTTCTGTAGCTGTTCCCTGTCCTGGCTGCTTGAGATTTTACTTGTACAATTAAAGTGGTGCAGTCTGTTTAATGTGCATTTGGCTGCTAATTAAATAAAAGATTCTGAGGCTCAACGTGCCATCTGTAGGAGCTCTTCTCACTTGAGTCTTCCAAGTGGAAGACAAAAAAAATAAAGATTTTTAAGCAAAGCTTTGCTAAAATTCTGCAATTGTAATAGCCAAACATAAAACAAACACCAAAGGCTGGATCTGGGATCTTCCTAAAATAAGAAAAAGAATGCCAGAGTCTCAGGGAGAGAGAGTGCACTTTGGTATTTCAGTTCTTCAGACATGTTTACATTTGTAAGAAATGGCAGTTACTTCAGTGAAAATAGTGACAGGCTTAGAGAGACAGGTATGTGTATCTGTGAGAATGGAGCCTGTGTAGCTTGCTAGAATTAGTTTTTAATTTTCTACTGTGGACACGTACTATCAATGTTGTGTTTCTGAACACCTCCATTAAGAGAGCCTTTTCTAAATTTGCCTGAATGCCCTTAAATAGGCTGGTGAGGTGGTTCTCAATGTGAATGTTGGTGTAAAACCAGCCCTTGCCACAAGCCTATTTGCAGAGAGTTACTCGTTCTGGCCTCCTCACGTGACACTCAAGGAATGCACTTTCCTTTGATTATTTTTCTTGACCCAGATCTCTTCCAAATATGGTCTCAGCTTAAACAAGTTTGTGTTCTTAGAGCTTGGGCGTTTGCAGAAGAAATTCTGGCTTCGAGCTAACTGTGGCTGTATGGGGGGAGTGGAGGCAGAGAGCAACCAAAAAATGTAAAGATAAAAGGCGCACAGCTGGACTCAAATTTGTCCCCAAATGTACATTTTGTAAAATGTTTATACAGTGCTAGAAAGGAAGATTTGTTTTCATAATTTTTAGCTACAGTGGAAACAATTGTTTTTAAATAAATGACCATTAGTCTGAGTGATTGCCACCCAAACATTGCTTCTCTGAGACTTCTCATCTGAAACAGATTTAAATATTTTTCTTTAGTCAAAGGGAAAGATATAAAATTGACAAGCTGACCAGCATAAGCAGAGGTAAATTAATTAGTATCTCAGAACTAAGTAGTTCTAGTGAGCTAAGAAATTATTAATAACCTACTGTGCAGTGAGCATATGATTCTTAAGTTATTTTATACTTTGGCCATTCCAAGTACAAAGTTCATCATCACAAACGTGTTTCTCAGACAATAAATACCACTGGGCAACTGTTCTGAAACTAACTGCTGAGCAAGGAAAACGTTACACTTAACGAAAATCCTTCATCTTAACTAAAACCTACGTTTCCTGTGCCTGTGCATGTTAGCAAACGAGTGAATCTGTAGAAATTATCAGCTCCGATAATTCATAGTTAAATAGACAGGAGGTCGTGGCAGTTATGGTACTGAATTCTCCCGGCTTGCTCAGTGCGCTGTGTAGCTGAGGACCGGCAAGAAGCTCATGCATTGGCAGAAGAAGGAACTTGTGATTTTAGGCCCTTCCTCTCCTTGAAAATTTGGACCCACGAGTGAGATCTCTAGTAAGGGAGGAGGGGAATGGGACTGGATGTAGGAAGGGGCGGCATTTTGTTGCATCTTTTACCTTACAGATAATTAATGTAATCATTTGCTACTGCTAGCAAGAGCAGTCCTTTAGAGAAAGAAAAGGAGGAAGCAGATTCACAACCTGAGTAGCGGCCGTGCTTCAGGCCCTGGGGAGATTTCACAAAACAAGACAGTTGCAGACCAATTTGTCTTTTGTTTGGTTCCTGTTTTTATTAGCACAGCGTGCAGATGAGGAAACCGGACCTTGTTGCTACCAGATTAATATTTGAGCACTGTAGGCGTCGGAGCTGGCTCATCTGGCGTGGGTTTGCCTGGAGCACAATACAGAGCAGTCACACAGAGGCAGCAGCCTCACGGAGGCACATCCAGCTCCAAGGTCAAACATTTAGATCTCGCTCTGCCAGTCTGCCGGCAATAGCGTCAACAACAGCCCGATTCAGGTTTCACAGCTTCTTGGGATGGAACCTTTCACTGCTTCACATTACAAGTTCACTCCTGTCTAGTATCTGACCGCTTCTGCGTGCTGTTGAGATCACGGTTTCTTCTAGATAAATCAGGAGCCTGAGCCCAGCCTGACTTCCATCACCTTCCAGACTAAGACATTAAAAGGAAAATAACGGGATACCAAAGAGGTATCGAACTCTACCACTTTTGGTTGGCGGCAGCATTTCCAGCAAGAGTTAAAAACAGCAGAAAGATGAGGTTCGTAAATAAACTGAATCATTTGCTAAATTAAGCTAAATAAATGCTGCTTTTCCCTGCTGCTTTCTTATATTGCAAGTGAGGATTCCTGCATGCATTAGGAAGCACTGGCAAAAAAAATGAACCATCGTCTTGGCAGGATGTTTCACAGCAATTTTTGGCCTGAAGAGCTCCAAGTATTGCAGAAATGGGGTATCACAGGGTTGGAGTACAGCAGTCAGCTGCCCAAACAACAGCAGAAGAGGAAAATATTTAGAAAAACAGAATTAGCCATTTGTAAAAGCTGCAGTTTCTTTTTTTGCCTGGTCTTTCTTGCTTTTATTTTTTAAGACCTCATCTGAATAACGCAAAACATCTTTCAGACTCTTTCATATGCCAGTCATTTAAGGACTCGCGTGCTCATTTAGACCCTGTAGTTTGAAGGTCTATGTGCTACTCTCTATCAGTGGCCCAAGGGCGCTATCAGAGGGCAGGAAGGTTTGGATGAATATACAGTGGCACTGATGCTGTTAGCATCATTAACAAACGTGGATAAAAAAATCTGTTGGTCATAGCCCTCCATAAAGTGGGCTGTCACATTGTTACACTAAAACTGACCTTGACAACAAAACGTTAGATTGTGAAAAGTGTTGGGCACTTAAAATTCCTGTTTCTATGGGATCTCCTTGGAAATAGTTGAAGTTGCTGTTCCTGCTCAAAGGTATAAAGCCTTGTTTATAGCGCAGTGCCACTGCAATACTAAACTCTTTAGAACATAGATGGATGAAACGGCAAAATATTTAATAACAGTACTTCATTGCAGCTGGTGCTGCAAAACACCAGCGGCTAATGGTACATGGACTCAACCCTTGTATGAGTTACATTGGAAATGGCTGCTGTCTTCATTGCAAAGTGTAAGAGAACTAACCTAATATGTTATTTTAATACAGCCCTAAAGCTTGACTATTCTGTAATGGATTGCAACGTGTACTTTTGGGACAGAAAATATCATGCTCCTCTATCCAAATGAAAGTAATGGAAACACCAGGCATCCTGAATCAGCTTTCATGAACTTGCTTAACCATTTACAGCCATTTAAAATACACAGGACATGTTCTGTGGTTTATTTTACTATACAATAGACCGGTGATCTATCCTTGGGAGCCAGACGCAAAGACGAATGTGAATAATGCTACTCATGTGGTGGAGAAGAACAGGAACGACGGCTCAGTGCAAGTGCTCCCCTGCCCTGTCACACAGGCCCAGGGCAATGGGGATCGCTCGCCTGCACCTGAGGCCGCCACGCACCGTCCCAGCTGCCCTCGTTGCCTGCCCGGCGGCCCTGCCTCCTCCTGTGTGCGAAAGCCAGGTGCCGTCAGGGCGACCGGCCTCTCCTCACCTCGCCTCGCCCCTCGGCAGCTCCCTGCGCGCCTCGCACCTCAGCCGAGCGCCCGCCCGCCACCTTCCCGCCCGCAGGACAAAATGGCGGCGGGTCCCCCACACTGAGCGCCTCAGAGGCGGGAGGAGCACACCCCCCCCCCACCGCCGGCGCGGCCCCGCCCCGCGCGCGCACGCTCGCCGCGCGCCCCCGCGGCGCGGCCCCCCGCTCGGGAGCGCGCCCCGCCCTCCCTCCCGCCCGCGCCCGCCGCAGCGCCGCTCCCTGCAGCTGCCCGGCGGGGTGTGGGGGAGGCGGCCGCTCGCTCCCGCCCGCCCGCCCGTCCGCCGCCCTGCAGGCCGCCCCGATCTCCTCAGGTAGGTACGGGACGGGGGCCGCGTCCCCCGACCCCTTCTCCGCGCGGTGGGTAGGCGGCGGGCGGGCAAGATGGAGACGCGGCCGGCGGGGGAGGGGAGCGGAGCCGAGCCGAGCTGGAGCTCCGCTCCCCTCCCCCGCCGGCCGCGTCCAGCCCCGCCGCTGAGGGGGATCCCCCGGTCTCCTCACGGGGGGGGCCCGCCTGCGCTCCGTTCCGGGGTACGGGAGCTCGGCCCCGCAGGGCCGCGGGAGGGGAGCTGCGCCATCGCCGCCCCGTCCCGCTGTCCCCCCCGCCCGGGCGGGAGGGAGCCGGGCCGTGCCCTGGGCCAAGGCGGGGGGGGGGGGCAGGGGGGTGTTTGGGCCGGGCCCTGTTTCTTGCTACCCACGCAAGAGAGGTGACACGCGAGGCGAGCCCCCTTTCCCCCCCAGTGACCCCAGGCGCGGCTGTGGTGGCAGCTGAGGCGGCGGGCCGGGGCCGGAGGGAGCTGTGCCGCCCCTTTGTCCCCTCAGCTGGCCCTTGGCCTCTTCAGGTGGAGCTGGGGCCTCCTGCTGCGTCCCAGCCTGGTCACTCCGCTGCGCTCAGGAATTATTAATTCCCTTCAGCACCTACAGCTCTTGTGCGTGGGGATAGTGTATATGCAGTGCTTTTTACTTAGATTTCCATTAGCGTGTGGGATCTTAACGTGTACGTACATTCCATGGATGTCTTTCCTTGGCATACCTGGGTAGCAGATGCCTTCGTTCACCTGCACATCAGGGTATCTGGATAGCCTCTGATATGTTCCTTCTGTGCCTCTTTGCGTTCTAGCATAACGCGTGTGAGTGGTGTATTTTCTTGCATATAGTTACAGATAGTTTAGTACATCCTTATTCATGCATAGCCCTTCTGGGGTAATTACTTAGTGAATAGTTGCACCTTTAATTTGTATGCATTTCTCTCTGGATATCTCTCTAAAGAAAGTAACAGTTGTTTTGATCCACATGGGTTTTATTTTTGTAAAGTGAAACAGAAGGAGGAACACTGAGTTAATATATTTCTTAAATTATGGTTTATTTCTATTTCAGTCTTCAGATGCCACACTTTCTCTTACAACTTTTTCTTTTTGTCTGTATCTGTATCCTTCAGGTTTTAGATGCAACCTTAAAGAAAAAAAGTCCCACATGTTTGTCCATTGACCATTGTTGAACAGATTCAACAAGTGGACTTTGTCTTTCTGCGGTCTAGCATAAGTATGCTGCAGTGGCTGTGTTTGGGTGTGTTGACAGGTGCCTGGAGCCTTTTGCACCAGTCCTGTCGCAGAGAAACACCGTGGAAGTGCACATCAGGAAGGAGGTGTTTGATCTATCTCTTAAGCTTCAAAACCCTTTTGTGGGAGGAGGCTAGGGAAAGAGGAGAGGGTAGGTGAGAACACCCACTGAGATGAATGAGCACCTCTTGCCTCTCCGAGCTATTGTTCTAGACTACAGCGAGGTCTGTTCCCTGGGGAGAAGAGCGGGTGGGCGAGAACACCCACAGAGATGAATAAGCATCTCGAGCTCCTCAAAGCCATTGTTCTAGGCTGTGGTGAGGTCTGCTCCTGTTTACCTGGGAGTAGCTCCTTGAGGTGAATGGACAATTTCACAAACACTAATAATCCTTTCTTTGTAAAGATCTATCTCTACCTGCTCCGTCATTCATATGCATATTTGGATTGCCTTGAAGTTTGGTAATTACAGAACCACAGAATAATCAGGGTGCAGTTTCACAACCTTAGTCTTCTAAGCCAGTCTACCTGGCCTGATGGCTGCCTTGATTCTGCGCTACCCCATCCCCAGTTGTGGGCGTTTTCCCCAACCTCCATTCCCTGATGCTGTGTTTGGGACTTGTCATACCCTTCATTCAGGTCTTTTAAGTCCATTGAGTTGTCAAAGTCATCTTTTTGAGGTCTAGTTAGTTTTTTAAGTAACTAGGACCAATGGCGAGTGGGTCAGTGGCAGCCAGTGGGTAATGTGGCTTAGGCTGACCTGGGGCCTCTGTCTCTGTGCTTCTAATGGAAATGCGTGTTTCTGTTCCTGTCTTGCCTTAATGCCAGCCGACCGCTGCTTTTGCTTTCTTGTTGGATTAGTTTTCACCTGGGTTAGATCCCTTGTGTTGGTTTGTCCTGCTCTTGCACAATAGTTAGTGTTGGCACAAGGAGTGGGAATGTGGGAGAAGACGAAAGGGCAAGATTGTCCCGTTCAGAAAAAAGGCGGATTCAGAGTGGTTTCTACTGATTATGAAACCAAACTGTCAATTGTGTCAGTGTAACTGGAGGTGCACAGTTAATTAAATCATTGACGTGATCTTCCTTAATTTTTGTGAAGCTATCTTAACCCTCTCAGGTGTTCTGTTTCTCATTATCACATGGTTATATGATCTTAATTTTAGGGTGGGAAGAAGTCAGCTGACATTCTTGCTGATGTTAGCATCTAGTGAAACTCTGCCCTTCAATATGACTTACTTGTCTTTTAAGGTTAGAAAGCCTAACAATTACTTGTTTGCCTGGTTCTGCAATCACATCATGAATGATCTCTAAAAGTTCATAGTTTACTTGACACTTAGCCTAGCTAGTGCCTGACAACATCTAATCTTTGTGAGAGTAGCACTGATCTCTGTCTTTAATACAAAGCTGGTGTTTAGCCTTTGGAGAGCACTGTTTCTCCAAGGGTGTCTGAGTCGAAAGACTTGAACTCCCAGAGGCAGAGATACACCTGGGTTGCAGCTCTCCAGTAAGGAGCAGGAGTCACAGCCCCTTTGTGAGGGAAGGCTCCCCCTCCGCCTCGGACATCTGGGGAAGAGGAATTTGGAGGGGGTGGGTATATCAGCTCCAAATAACTCTTCCCTTAACTACCATCATGTAAGAAAATGATGCTGGGTCACCAGGAGAAGGGCCATACTTGTAAGTTCTTGTATTGCTTGGGGAACTCTTAATTTCTTAGTCTTTTTGCACTAAGAATAATTGAGAAAGAAACTGTTTTCAAAATCATGAGACTGCAAATTAAAGAGACAACATAGTGTCATGTAGTAGCTCTAGCAAGTCACTGCTGTAAAGAAATTGTTCTTATATTTTGGCTGGTTTTAATACATTTTACCTAGTGTCGAGAAAAATCATATTATGCAATCAACTGCAGAAAGTGCTTCGTCAGTACAGTTTGGAGAAACTGGTTATCTAGCTTCAGAAGCAGATTAGATTTCAAATGTAGGTTCAGGTGTTACAGTGTGTGTTGTGCCACTGATAGGATTTCATAGTATTTTTAAAATATTTACATTTATGGGAATACTTAAGGTGGGTGCAACATTGTGAAAACAAGTGGTTACAGGTTTTTTAAATTTGGGTAAGGCCCTACTTTAGCAAGAGTTAATGTGGAGAAAAGGAGCTGACAATAAAAGGGACACTTGAAAAACATTTAAATTTATGTAATTCATTCTTTTAACTGAGTGATGAAAGTATTTCTCACACCAGCTATCCTGAGAGGGAAGAGCAGAACCTATACTGTATCTCTGTTGCAATCTTGAAAGGGAAAATATAGCTGCTGCTGCTTAAACTCCCCCCCCCCCCCCCCCCCCCCGCAAGGAAAATGAGCCTTTTGGTATTCCCCAGGGCCTGCAGCCCCTGTGCTGTTGTATGTGGCATAGAGCGTTCTTTATGCAGAGATCTTGAACAGAGCTGGTCCTGTGCTCCACTGCAATGGTTTTAATTGGTGGAAGTGACGTTCAGAGTACTAGTGCAGAAATAATACTTGTAGCTGCTTGTGGTTTTTAGCATGTCATATACTTTTTATGTGTTGGATGATGATGAAAATGTACTTCTACAGCCTCCTACAGCTCCATCAATGCTGTTGAAACTATTGCAAGCTCAGCTGTGGAAAACGTCAGAAAAATGAGTGGGTTTTATATACTAACCCTCATTAAAAAAAAATTGTCCCTGTTGGCGATAGGAGTTTACCTTTCCTGGTATTCCATCATTTGAAAAGCTATAATATAGACGTACTTCCAGTTTTGTTCAGACTCAAGCGTGTTTTACCAGAAGTCAAAAGCAGTTGCTGAGTCAGGACTGTTCTGGTGCTAACCAGGCTGCAGTTACAGAAAGCAGGCTGGGGTGGGTGAGTCCAGAGCAGTTGCCTGCTTCTTATATTGGAACTGATTATTCTGCTAATGCAGATAATGGGTCGCAGGTCCAGTACTCAGTATACAAAAGGTAATGAGCAAGTGCCTGTTCTGGGGGCTTGTGTACTTTCTTTGCTCGTGAAAGTTTTCATCTTGTCTACGCTGGCAGCTAAATTCTGCCCATGAAGAAGGCAAAGGGCGTGATGTTTGAAAGCTAAAGACAGCATCATGTCACAATCCAAGAGGGTGTTCTTATGTAATGTGATGTGAGTAGCTTTGATCTTAAAATTTTGTGTAGTGAACAAGACACGAATGGGGATTTTCTGCATAGTTTCAAGCCTAGAGAGGGACGGCCCATACCAGTAACAGAAGCCTTAGCAGTTAAAAGCTAGAGCTGTGTGGTATGTTAACCTGTATTTGGGGATACAAGGACGGACTTTCTGTCTGTCCAAAACCTGTAATATCAGTGGAATTAGGTGAAATTTCATACGTTTCTTGCTGTGTCTGTATTGCCTATAATATGATTTCTGTTCGTCGTGTTCTAACCCCAGCTGGTAACTAAGCCCCACACAGCCGCTCGCTCACTCCCCCCACCGGTGGGAGGGGAGAGAGAAGCAGAAGAGTAAATGTGAGAAAACTCGTGGGTTGAGATAAAGACAGTTTAACAGGTAAAGCAAAAGCTGTGCACGCAAGCAAAGCAAAACAAGAAATTCATTCCCCACTTCCCATGAGCAGGCAGGTGTTCAGCCATCTTCAGGAAAGCAGGGCTCCATCATGCATAACAGTGACTTGGGAAGACAAAGGCCATCGCTCCGAACGTCCCCCCCTTCCTTCTTCTTCCCCCAGCTTTATATGCTGAGTATGACATCATATGGTCTGGAATATCCCTTGGGTCAGTTGGGGTCAGCTGTCCTGGCTGTCCCCCCTGCCAACTTCTTGTGCACCCCCAGCCTGCTTGCTGGTGGGGTGGGGTGAGAAGCAGAAAAGGTCTTGACTCTGTGTAAGCACTGCTTAGCAATAATGAAAACATTTCTATTATCAACACTGTTTTCAGCACAAATCCAAAACATAGCCCCATACTAGCTACTATGAAGAAAATTAACTCTATCCCAGCCAAAACCAGCACACTGTTTCATCTCCCAGCAGAATAAAGCAAATGATATCAAGCTTGACTCTGAAATACAAAAAAATCCTAACAGCAGCCTCATACATTGTATATTGACTGATCAGTAGCCTGGCTGTCATCTGAGCAAAACAAAACTTCAAACTCACCTTGTTGGTGCTAAAGCAGGTTAACTTTGCAGGAGAGTGGCAGTGCAGCTGTACTTTAAAAGGAGGGGTTGTTACCATGCCCAGAAATCCCCCCACAGAAAAGCTTTGTGGGTCCTGGATGGATGGTCCTGTTTCTTTCTTTATTTCTAGCAGGTGTGGGGCTTCTGTGCTTCGTTGCATGGGAAGCTCTAATGCTGCCTCTCTTTTCCCAAAGCTAGCTTATCCAGCTGTCTCCTCCTTTCCCCAGCATTTGTATAGAAATAAATTACCAGATAGAAAAGGATCCATACAGAAAATCCTTTACAGCCACTTTCCAGTAAAAATCTTTTTGAAATATGACTAAATTTTGTTACTACAATGCCTCATCTTAACTATTTGTTTACATAGAAACATTCAACTAGTCAGTTGAATCAGTTTAAAAACTTGATTTAAGTAAACTGTTGCAAATATCTTTTACATGTCTACTTACCGGTTTAAAACAAGTAAGTTCAATTTCACTGAAAACTTTTCTGGCCAGTTTTATTTAAGAATGCTCGCACACAAAGCTGTATGTGTTTGGCTCTACAGTTTAGCTACAGTGTGATTTTTAAATTGGTGTAGCTTTGCATTTTATACCAATTCTCATTTATACTGTGTATCTCCCTGCCAAGAAACCTGTTTCCACTCTACAGATAGACTCACTACATTCTTTTATTCCCTGCTGTAATGTGAACGAAGTAAAATTATGCTGGAGATGTCCATGTTAGGGTAATTAAGCTCGATTACAGATTTCCTTTTTAAAACTTTTCAAAAAAAGTCTTAAATCAAAAAACACAATGCGAACCTTGGCTAATCCTTGAAATTTTCATGGTTTGATGAAAAACGGTGCAGGGGGGAAGCATTAAAAAAAAATCCCATTGGCTGTCTTCCACCAACATTGTGGGGGTTTTTTTAAGCTTCCTCTTGTAAGAAATTTTAAACAGTTACTGATTTGTATGTCTTTCTTCTTTCATCAATTACAGTGATACTGGCTGTTGCCAGATGGAAGGTAAACTAGCATCAGCCAGGTTTTGTATGTAAAGTTAGTGTTTGTCAAGAGCTCTCAGGGATATTACAGTAGACACAAAACACATGCATATGGTGATGAAGCTCCAACGTTTGGCAGTTACAGCAGGATATATTCACTGTCTAGGAATACCTGCGATAGTTCTCAGGAAGGATGGATGGTGTCTGTAGGAAAAATCCCCCTGACTGTAATGAGGAGAAAAAGCAGAGAATAGGAGTGTAACATAGACAGGAACAAGTCTTAGTGGTGGTTGGTCTCCTGAGAAATACCAGGGGCCCTCACTTTATTCAGTGCCTTCTCCCTGTTCTGGTGTGTTCCTTGGATACTGGGCAGCTGAACTGATCCTTCTTTGTGGCAGTCGAGCTTGGAGCGGCTTTTTGGGGTGAAGCCAGTATTCCTGCGTTTAAAGTGAGTACCGAGACAAGAATGCTGCTAACTGTTCCAAGTGTCCTCTAGTGTATCAACAAACAGATGAATAGCCTTTCGGAGCCGCTGGGCTTACTCTCTCAGCAGCAGAAGTACAGTATCAGAACCCTTATGTTGGCAATTATGTATCATGAAAAATCTCAGGTATTTTTTGTGATATTGTGGGCCTTATTCTAGTGGGGTTAAAGGAAGGTAACATTTTTTTTGACTGCTAATTGTAGAAAACCTTAAGCTTCTTTTTTATTGCTGCACAGAAAAGTCTGTATGGTCTCTTGACCTGTAGCTTACTTGTTCTTTGCTAAGTGCAGACTTGCTAATTATTCTTAGTTGTTTCGTTTGCTAGTCAACATCTGCAATAACAGTGGTGTCACATTTGTTGCACCGTACCCCCTCAGCACACCAGACTTGTAGCCCTCAGATAATCTCTGCTAGAATATTTAAATATTTAAACGATATTGCTATCATAATTTCACTATTTGACATAAAACCATATTCGAATATTTGCACAAGATTAATGCATACGCTGTAATGCGCATTTGACGAGCCAAGGTAAATTGTAAATTGGGTGTTACTCTGGGAATGTATCCATTGTAATCAGAAGAAAAGGGCACGGGGATTTACTCCTGGGTAAACAGACCGTCTCTGCTGTACGCTTTCTCTCTGGCTGGGAGGAGACATTCATAACTGCCAAATAAATTCAGTAATCAATGGTAGAGTTTAAATTGGGTTGCTGTAGGAGATATTCCAGAGCTACTGCAGGGAAAATACAATAAATCTTCCAGACCTTATCTACTAGAGAAATTTACCACAGGAAGAAATATTTGGTGTCCTAAGCATGACTGTAGGGCGCAGAAGCATTCTGATGTGCCAGGTATTGATTGGCTTAATCTTGTCTTCAGCATGGTTAAATATTACTATCTTAAACTGAGTATTTACAGCTTATTTAAGTTGTAGAACCAGTATAGTTGAATGGATGAAAAGATCATGTTGCTCCTCGTGTGCCTTGCTGGCTTCTTATGGTATTGCCACTCTTAAGAAATCTGAGGCAGTATCTGTGCAGTTGGTATTTAGAAGCATTAATCCTAAAAACGTTTTAGAATACTAGTAATATTGTTAATTGTTGTGATTCTGCCCCAGTACATATGCTGCAGGGATTTGATATGATACCAGCATAACCAGTTTACTTAGAAATAGTTGTTCGTAATTATGACGGTGGCCGTACGTGATTTCTAGCAGCTGGACATCAGTTTATCCATTGGAATGGGGTTTAGCCTGCAGTAACATGCAGGTGAGAGTCACCCTTCTGCCATCCTGAAGATAGGGTTTTGATTCTTGTTTAAACAAGTAAACCTCTGTAAACAGAGCACAGCTCAAGTTGTTTTTGTCTAACGAAAAGAGCAGGCTATATAAAACAGTTGATGACCTTGACAGACCACGTTTGTTTTCCAGAATATTTGGAGATGTGTGACAGCGTGCACGTCTGTAACAGGAGTCGTGTTGTTTTTCCCAAAGTTGTTACCTCGGAGTTGGCATTACCAGCAACTTGCACCTGCTCTTCTAACTAGGACAGCAGTGTCTTTTCTGCAGTCTAGCGTCTTGTACTTTGTAATAGATTCATTCCGTACCTCTGCTTTCCCAACTATGGCACCATTGTCTTTGCTGAATGCATAACCTGTTTCTTTCTGTCACATTAATTGTGACAAGAAATGACAAAACTGATCAGTGTTTTATTAATTTGCTGCAGTTAAACAAAAAAAAAGTCTTCAGGAGCCTCTATCTACTGAATCAAGAGAGTGATACCGTATTTTTCCTTGACTCACAAGCGATAGGTTAATCTTAACAACTAGATGGCTAGAATTTACATGAGATTCAGTTAGAAAGGTTTTGAAACTGTGGTGGGTGAGCGTATATTGTATATTTTGGTTGCTTAAATGCTCTTGTTTAGTTCTATAACATACTTCTTCCCTAATTATACCTATCTGAATAATACATGGTTTTAATTGTCATTTTTAGCTACATGTAAAGGTTACCGTGCAAAACCTCAAGCGAAAGCTTAATAAAACTAATCTAAAAAAGTAATTTACTGACATCAATACTGTTTATTAAAAATAGACAAAGTAGTTCAGACTAATTTCAAGAAATAGACGAAGCTTTTGAAAGATTCTCACTTGTGGAACGCTGCAGTATTATTATATATTGATACATATTTGTCTCTCTTATTTTTGTTAGAAAATGATGCACCCTGTTGCCAGCAGTAATACAGCTTTCTGTGGGACCGGCAAGAGTTCTTGCCTTAACGAAGACAATGTGAGATCTGCCGATCAGTTTGACTTGTATGCCACACAGCAAAGTAAATACAGCCACGCAGTCAGCCACAAACCAATTGCATGCCAGAGACAAGATGCATTGAACGAATCGCACTTGCAGACCACAAGTGGCAGGAATATAGAGACAAAAGATGAACTAAAGAAAAAGAAAAACCTCAACCGATCTGGTAAACGTGGAAGGCCATCAGGGACCACAAAATCAGCAGGGTACCGAACCAGCACAGGTCGACCCCTGGGGACCACCAAAGCAGCTGGATTTAAGACAAGTCCAGGCAGACCCTTGGGTACAACTAAAGCAGCAGGATACAAAGTCAGCCCAGGCAGACCTCCAGGTAGCATTAAAGCTCTATCACGGCTTGCAAATCTAAGTTATACTTGTGGCAGTGCAGCTTTTCCCTACCCTATGGTGCATAACAGAGGAGTACATGCTGCTGGTGAAACTAGTAGCAAAATCAAACAGCCTAATGAATGAAAGGAGGGAATTAGTAACTCCTTACTAATCTGCTTTACTCTGAATTTTGGCATGTTTCTTGCATTTTGTTGTAGTGTTTGCCTAAGTCTGAGATTCTAGATTTTATTTTTATTCAAATAATGCCATAGGCTACTGGTGCAATTCAGTAACTTTTCAATGTTGAGAAGGCACTGGTTTAAAAGGTTTTTTTGTTGGTTTTAAATCATAATTTATAAGAAAGTCTGAAGTGATGCATTATGCCTTGGTGTCGATACTTAAGTAATGTCCATGTTCCTAGTTTTACATTCAATTTCTGGTAAATCTAGTTGTGTCATTATGCATTAAATAATTGAAATAAGAAGGACAGAATTAGCTGGCTGTTGGTTCATGATGTGGCCTATCCCACAATAAGGAACTCGGCCAGATGAGTTCTTACTTGATAAGAAAAAATTTATTAAGAAAGCAGCAAGCTACATTTTCCACTTCTGCAGGAGCTTCTACAGACCTCAAATAGATACTTAAAAACTTAAAAAACAAACAAACAATAAAACCCAACCTTTTTTTAAAGTGCTGATTTCAGGTGGCTTTTGTTTCTGGAGTTGTAGCATTAAGTCAATTTCAACTGATGCTCCAAAAATATTTTTGAAAATATTAAGGAAAACTGAGCATTTGTACAGCACGTTACAGCTTCACAGCGCCTTATTAATATGAGCTAATTTGCCTTTAGGTGATAGCTGTTCTTTTAGTTATGCTGTTACAGGATTCTGCTGTGTAATTTTGAAATGCCTAATAGTACGTACACCAAACCACAAATAATTCTTTGAAATTTGAAATATTTTATAGGAAATTAAGAACTGTTCATTCTAGTTACGCACTTGGTTAATATTGAACAGTATGTTTTTAAATCTGTAAATAGCTATTTACACTGGTTTTTGCCTTTAAAATCTGTGCTTAGGTGGCGACAGTTTAATAGCTTTTAAAGTATTAATCTATAATGTTTACAAATTAAACTTTTTAAATATACACTGTTGCCAAGTTTTCAGACTTAGTTTTGCCAGATATTCCTGCAAATACAGTTATTCCGTTGTTTGACACTTAGACTATATTTAAGTTATGGAAGCTTATATATCTACCAAAGGACGCCATTTTCATGATTTATAAAAGCAAACTGTATAGCTGATGCAAACAGGATGCAGTTTACTGCACTGCTAGACCCCAGATATGAAGTAATTCATCTATGCATGCAAGCTGAAAAAAATGTTGTTGGTTAACTATAAATACCTTTCTTGACTCAAACTAAAACCTTCCCTCCTTCCAAAAGAAATGTTCCATTTTTCAACTGGGTGCGTTTAATTTTTTTTTTTACATGTGAGAGAGTGTGTGAGTGTGTGTATAAAATACTTTAATCTAGACTTCAAAAAAATCAGTCCTCAATGTTGCATATTGTTTGTTCTAAATTTATTTCACTGGAATTAATGCTTCCCCCCCCCCCATCTGGAAGAAAGTTTATGTTTAAGTTGTTTCACGTATAATATGACATTGTGATAAATTTGTAGCTTCAAATATCTGGGGAGGGGGAACATATAGAGTTTGCAGATTTGGGGGAGCATAAAAATTTGGGTTAATTGAGCCTGTGCTGAATGAGTAATGATGCTGATAATTTTTGTTAACATAAATGCTATTCTGGCCTGCTGTCATTTTGATGAGAACTCTTGATTTCAGTGATGACAACTTAAGAAACAGATGTCATGTTTCATACCTTTTTTATCAGGAAAAAAGCAGCAAGCCTTCAGGTGTTCCAGTGATGCCTAACACATATTGAGCTGGACTTTATGCTGTACTTTACAATAGGTGTGTTGAATTGTTTTGGGGGAACTGTGTATGCACTGGCAACTAAGACAATGAACCTCAACTATACTGGATGGCGCCTTAGTCAATAGATGAACTAATGGCAACTAAACTGCTACTAAAAAATAGTTTCTTCGTGCTGAAGCTATGAAATCCAGTTATCCGTTCTGTTCCTCAACAAACTCGCAAGTCTGAAATTTAGCAGTCTTTCTCAGAATGATGTAACTTCTGACACATGCAAAATGCTAACATGAGTTAATTCACCCTCAGGATCTGTATTGTATTGGGAATTTTTAATCAGATGATTTTTCAACAAAAGACTGCTTTAAGTTCTTTCCTGAACTCAGCTGGGAAAGCAGTCCTCTTCAGCTGAATGTAATAACTGCAGGAGAGTCACACTTCGCTGGCAAGGAACGTGTTGCATGTCACCACTGTACCTTGGAGAAACTCCACTTCTTACCTCCTCCTGTTTATCCTGTTTGCTCCTGTTAGGTTTCTCACTTGTGCATCTACTCAATGGTGCTGTGCTGTGTGTCAGGAGATAATGCAGATGTATTGCTGTTCTGCTAGTATAATGAATTTTGTATTCAAGTATGCTGATGAAATAATGAAATCATCTAAGCAATTTCTGTTCATTACAGTGTTTATTAATTATATCAGATGGAATATAATCCCAGTAAAAAACAATTAACGTTGTCAATTGTGAAATGATGAGCATAAAGTAGAAAAGTGTTCAGAGAGTCTGTAATGGGCTGCCTGGCACTCTAGATTTAGCAAGGAGACCAGAAGTGCACTGCTGGGCATTTCCTAATTCTGGTTTATTTTTCATCTGACTATAGTTTACTGGTGCCGTGCAGTGAGGGGAAGAAAAAAGAAGTTAAGAGATTCAAAGTGAACTAGAAGTGGAATTTTCAAATATTTCTGCTTTTCCTGTGTATAATCTGCAGAATACATTGTGCTTTTTTTTCCAACACCTTTCTTTCCATGAGAAACACTGAAACAGCATGTTAATGCCTAAACTTTATTAGTACCAATGGGAAAACTGGCCTTTTCCCCCCATAGTATGAAAATGTTACTTGTAAGGTAAATTGCTTATTTTATATTATATATCATAATTCAGCTATTCATAAGCTAGGATCACTGTTGTGTGTTAACACTGTTCAGAAGATCTACATGTCAAGTTTGTTTTTTAATAATTTCTTTTAATTATCAAGTTTCTAATGTCTTATTTATGCACAAATGAAATATATTAGCTTGCTATTATTCCTTAATGATGCTATACAAGTTCACTGTTTAATATACATATAGTAACTACTATTCAGTTTCTGATTAAATTTACTTAAACTTTAAAACCAAATAATTTTGCTACTATAAAGTCTTGCACTGGACATATTCAAGATGCTAGCACCATATTTTGGCAGAAAAAAATCAGATACCATCAGAAGTGGCTGACTTTGATATCAAAGATAGTATTTTTAAAATCAGCAGTTAGCTTTGTCATTAAAGCAATGTTCTTTATATCTTGGATTTAGTTTAAACTAATCAAAATAACTATGTATCAAGAGCCATTGAAGATCTCTGTTCTGAATGAATATATTTTCATTTTGTCTGAAAGATCTTAGAGTTCAGTCAGGACAAAACCAAGCCTTGTCAGTGAAAAGTGATGTGTCTGTGAAAAGAATTACTTGGAACTACAATACACAGAGTAATTCAGATGAGAATTTAACTCCCTCCCCCATTTTTGAAAAGCTTTAAAAGGCAGAGCAATGTGAAGTCATTTGTCCGATGGTTTCATCAGCTGTGACTCTGCTGTTCTTTGATATATGTATAATAATGTTTCATGCTATCCTTAGAGTTGACAGTTAAAACAGTTGGTAACAATCATAAATACTTCAAATTGCAGACTTCATTTCTGACCACAAAAGAAGTTTATTCTTCTCTATTTTAATGCATATATTTTAACACTGCTTAAATATATTTATGACTTCAGTAGAGACTAGACCTCTCTCCTTGTGATTTTTTTTTTCCAAATAGAAAAAATCTGTATTCTGAAATTTGAACCACTTTCTGATACTTTAATCTTTCATCATTTGCTTTTCCACAGGTTTACTTTGGGGGAAACAGTAATCTGTTAAATAACTAGTATCAGCACCCCGTCCTCTGCTGTAAAAAGCCTGATTAGATACTGTGTATGTTTTTATGTCCATGAACTTGAGCTACTCGTGTGCAATTATGTGTATGGGAATGGAGTAGTGTTCATGATCTGTATTTACATCATCATATGGATGTATATTTATTAATAAAGTTAATACTTTAAAACCTAACAATTTTTATTCTGGGCTTTTTTTAATAGCTTCTAAACTCTGGTTGAAGATGCCTATTGACAGCATTACCAGACCAATAGCCTTAGCCCTTCTCTCTGGTAAATAGAAGTGCTGTTTGTTCTTCTGACGTCTCAGTCACAGTTAAGTGACTTGAACTGGCACTGAAATGTGTTGGTACACCTTGTACAGATTTCACTTAAAATCCAGTGGCTTGTTGTGTTTGTCCCTTGCCTCCCTGAAGTGTAATTGAATCTGACTGCAGTAGATCGAGTGTGTTCATGCCTGTGTGGACTTTAAAATGCACAGGATTTGTGAGAGTTGGGAGGCTGCTGTATTGTGTGATTTTTAAATTGAATAAATAAGCCCACCCTGTCAGTATACTTTGCTTTCTGAATTTCAACGTGAGATGTGTATTGCTTGTTAAGGCAAGTCCCATGTATTTGAATTAAGGCAAAAAGCCTGTATGAATTGCAAGGTATCAGAAAATAGAGGAATGTTGATTATTTTTTAATGAATTGAAAATGCTGCTACAGTAACTTAATTGTTCTTACCCTTTCACTCAAATATGAGAAGAGGGGCGGAAAGGAGTTATGGCTATGTACATATAAATAGTAAGCTGCTGACTTTTTTCTCCTCTGTTGCACATGAAATCAATTTGAGAGTACCCATAAACTAAACTTTTTATGGAATGGTGGTCATTATTCATTATTCTGTGATGAATAAGATGTATTTATCCCTGTATTCTAGCAATATTCCAATTTATCTTTGTTGGTAACATGTGCTCTGCATACCACCCAACCCCTCTTTTTTTTTTTTTTTCTTTTTTCTTTTCACTACTGAAGTTTTTCAGTAACTTTGGGGGAAGGTGGGTAGTCCTACCTACCAGAAGCTGTAATCTAGACTGTGCTTGGTCTGCATCCTCGCCTTGCTCTCCAGCACCCTCTGTTTTCTCTTCCATGTACTTTCGAAGGCCCTGAATACATCTAGGGTTTAAACTTTTTAAATGTCAGTTGCAGTTATTTTGCAGACTTTTAAGTTGCTTTTACCTGAAAAAGACATCTGATGCTTCTCCCCCCCCCCCTTGGTTGGCCATCCTGCTAATTCTAAATATTTGGCCTTCATGGTGACTAGATATGTTCAGAACAGAGTTTGACTACAGTCTGCTACATCCTGGTCTAAAAATCAGTTCCTGGATGTGATTCCTTGAGCAAAATGGATTATTTTCTTGGTTGTAATGAAACCTTAAGTGTTAGATATTAAGTAAATCATAAATTATATTGTACAAGAATACAGGCTTTTCAGCTCTGTTGGGAGTTGCTCGACTCGACTGCTTCCATGGCTGCTGTGTTCTCTGCCATGTAAGGAACTGAATGCTCAAAGTTGCAACGCAATCTGTTCCCTCGATACACAGCTGGTGTGCGAGGCCAGGTGCTGTTTCTGATGACAGGTCCAGTTTATGATTTATTCATGTTGACAGACTAGCAGTGTTGGGGTGTCAGCTATGCTAGCTGGACATCTTGAAGGAGCCTTTAAGATGGTTATATCTTTTAATAATTTCATTTATGTGTATAGTAAGACACCAAGGCTTGCTTTGGGACTGGACTGGCATTTTTATGCTTTTGTACCTCCTTGGTGTGATCTCTTAAAGTAGCACAAATAGTACAGCGTGAATTAGTGATATCGTACCTGTTAAATATGCCGGCTCAGCAGAGTGTGTTTTTTGGACCAAGACAAATGAAGATTGTTCTTGACAGTTAATCATTTAAAGCTGTAATGCCTAAAGTAAAGGACTGACTCGCTGCCTTGCATTGCATGCTATTTTTATCAGGTTCTGCCTGTGGCTCTGTGTTTATTGTTTAACATTTAAGAGAGAGGTGTGGCCTGACCATACAGAATTGGCAGCCCAAAAGCTACCGCGTTCTGGAGCTGGCTCTCGCCCAGGTTCCCTGCCTGGCCTAGGGATGGCAATGTCTCCTTTTTCCCATCGGTAAAACGGCAGCAAAAATACCTGCTTATCTTGCAGGGTTGCTGGAAGGAATCATTAGTTAACAACTTTTAACTACTTTGAAGCTGAAAAATGTTGTGGAATTCTTAAGTGTTGTTTAAATTATCTGAGGCAGATAAATCTTCCTGCCTCTCATGTTGTTTTCATACCACAAAAGCTTGTTCTAATTAGTGAAAAAATATCACAATTAGTGCAAGTCTGATTATTTATTTAAAGTAGGCCTTTGAGATATGCATAATACTAAAACGTGTATTTACTGCTTCAAGTGGTTGCATTTTTAAATAGTCAACTGCAGCAACATTGAGAAAACAAAGATTACAAAGTCACACATCCCAAATTTAGGTGTAGGTTTAAGTTGCCTGTGCGACCTCAGCCTGTGCTCCTGACTTGAATGCTTGTCATGTTTTCTTCTACCTCATCTTTGCACTATTGAACACACAGAATGTCGTAGCTGTGAGGATGTCAGGATTATATGCGAGTGGAGACCTTGGCCTTGGTGAAGGTCCTGGCGCTGCCTCTTTGTCCCAGTTCGTGGCCTCTTTCGCTCCTTCTCTTGCCATGTTGCCCGTGAAGGAGCTTGCCCAGCGTGACTGAAATCTGAATAGGGGAGAAGTCCAGCTGCAGAAGTCTACGATGCACAAATGACCACCAAGTTTTGGTGTTTATTCGTGGGTGCAGCAAAAGACTCGTATTTTGCAAATCCTCCTCTTTGCTAATTCAGATTATTCCGTAGCAAACAGCTTTTCTAATGTGTCCAAGATTTTTGAATAGATGCAAAACAATGTATTTTTTTTTTTACTAGGCTTTTTCCTGAAAACAGACATTTGGCATTAAAAATCAGAAAAATGTAAGCCGCTGAAAACAGTTTTGCGACAGAACTGGCAGGCATTGTAAGAAATGTGCCTTCTCTGTAATACATAAGCACTGGGATAGTACATTTGTTGTGAGTTAGGTATGATAAAGCCTGACCGTTTATAATTCTTGGGAGTTCATTTGTGTTCCATTAATAGATTACTTATTATAGTCACCATAAAACCCACAATTTTGCACAAACCTTTTGATTTGTGTTATGGTAGGAAGGATGCTATGCTAGGATTAAACCCACAGAGGTGTCTCGGACGGGGGTATGCTGCCAGAAAGCTATCTGTTATTTTCAAGGTTTGGAATGTCATCCATCACCTGTGTGTGAGATCTGACACCATCCAGGGCTGCAGCAGGGGAGATGCTAGACCCTGATGGCACAGAGCCGAGAGCTGGGAACCACATGCAGTCCTTGGCCAGAAGGAAAATTGTTTTCAAGTTGAAAATGCTGTTTTGTCCAAACTCAAAAGATGAGGACAATTGGGAATGGGGCAGCTTTTTCCTGACTTGTCTGCACCAGCTTGGATTCCTTACATGCTTTTGCTTTCCAGCTTGCTTGCTTGGTCTGTATCAGCTGGTCTAATTAAGTCTTTTTCCTCTATGTGCAAACCTCATGTTTTCTATCTTTAGGCTATTATGTCCTCAATATGAATGCTTATGCAAATAGACTTTGAATGAAAAAAAATTCAAGAAAATGTGCATTATAAGAAAGGACAGAGTTGGAGAAGTGTCCCCTAATAAAATCAAAAGACAAAAATCCCGTTTCTGTAATAAAGCTGACACCCATCTTCATTTATATGCATGTACAGTGTTTTCCTTGCTTTTTTCCAGTGTGTGTATATGGTTCATAATCTCCTAGGTTGTAATTCTCACTTCTTGACAGATGCAGTTTCGGCGAATTCTCATTGTGTGGTGCTGGCAGTTTAAAAAAACATGGTAAAAAAGGGGGTATCAGCACTTGAAGTACTGTGTTCATTTTCAAAATGCCCCAGACAGTCCTGAAGCTTCACTATTAAACTGAAAGCAAGTAAGAACTAACCCTGTGAGAGGAGGAATATTGTCTCCTAAAAAGAAATACCAGAATACTTATCCTGCCTTTCAGCTTGGGAGCTTTGGTGGATACACGGATGGACAAGAGCTCATCTTTTCTTTTTAGCTTTAAAAAATACGCCTTTAGTTTGCAGGCTTTTACCCTTACTCCAGCCTGGCTGTAGGTTAAAGTTTAGTTTTCATGTGAAAACATCCCAAACTGAATCTGTGCTTCTCTATCGTGGGTGGAAGTAGGAAAAGCCTTTGGCAGGCAGCTGTGGCTGTTGTGCAGTCCTGGTCACAGCAGGCCCTTTGGGCTGCGATACTGGGTTATAACGAAACACGCTTTGGGAAGGAATTACAGGGTGCGTTTGTGTGCCCTCTTAATTACACTTCAATCATAACTCCTGTCATGTCCTCAGGATGACATTTCCCTCGTTGCAAGAATTTTTGACCTGAGCTAATTTAAATCAGCAGTGAAATGCCTGCTGACCTCCAGCAGTGTTAGCAGACTGAAACTTAGCCCCTGCAGCGTGTCCTGTTACACCGTGTCGTACAGTTGGTGGTGGACTTGGCCCTGGGCTGCAAAAATGGCGTGAAGGAACGTGCGTCACTGCTGAACCCCCGTTCAGCCAAACTGACGAGGAAACACGGTTAAAACCAAACCACTGTGTATTTAATACTGGCAGGGACTGGGACCTGGTCTTATTTGCGTTTCCAAAGAGCAAGTTTGACAGAGTTTATTGCAATTCTGTACTCCTAACTGGTAGCTGCTGCAGTTTGGTTCCCTGCTATCACATTGCCTCCTTCCTGACGTTCCCCAAAACCACAAATGCCCCCTTTTGAACAATTAAAATTACCCCGCAAAGGTGAAGCACATTTATAATTCAGGATTGCTTAAGAGCAAGCTGGCACGAGATGGCTCAGTAAAAAGACAGATCAGTAAAAAGACACCTCGGTATCAGGCCTTTGTTGTACTTCATACTCTGTTTCGGTGCTGTCATTGTGTTCTCCTCAGTTGAGCTGACCAACACAAAACAGTTCAAGGTGAGATTGCCGTGTGCGCTTTGATACTCCGCGCGCAAGTTCCCCTCTCACACACACACTTTCTTTCTAGGGCAGTAAGGAAGAGGTTAAATTGATCTGTTCACACTTGTACCTCTCTGGGCCTCCTGTTCTATTATTAAAAAAATATATATGTATAATTAAAATCCAAACAGCCTGGTACTCTGCAAGTTCAAACAATTCTTGCATGTATTCCATTGAATTTCAGCAGCAGCTGGGGGGGGGGGCAGCTTGTCAACATGATGTTAACTTTTCATTCCCCTCATTTTGTTTGTCTTGCACTGCTCTCTGAGCCCTAGCCGGTTTCTGTCCCCTCATCTGAAGATCCTTCGGAGCTGGCAGACGAACGCGGCTGTGGCCATCGTGTCCCCGCCGCTGCGGCCTGCGCTCCCCTCCCTCCCTCCCTCCCTCCCTCCCTCCCGCCCGCCCGCCCGGAGGCCTCCCGCCACGCAAGTACGAAGACGGCGAGCGGTCGGAGGAGGTAGAGCGCACGCTGGGCGCAGCTCGCCCTCCCGACAGCAAGCGCCCAGAGCCGGCCACCGAGCAGAACCGCTGCCCCAGCCCCGCCGCCTCCACCGCTACCGCCTCCGCCCCAGCCAAGACAAGATGGCGGCGCGGCGCCTTCGGGGCGCTACGCACGCGCGGCGGCGGCGCGCCGGAAGCGGAAGTAGTCCGTAGTTCCGGCGGAAGTTGCCGTTGTCCGGGGAGACGCAGCGCTGCGGTGGCGGCCGGGGCCGGGGCCGGGGCCGGGGCCGGGGCCGGGGCCGAGGATGTGGCGGCGGCGGCGGCTGCTGCTGCTGCTGCTGGCGCTGGCCTGGCTCGGTACGGCCCTTCCTGCAGGTGAGGCCGGTGGGCTTCGGCTCCGGCAGCCGCGGTGGGTTCTAGGGGCCAGGCGGCGTGTGCGGGGCCTCCCCGTGGCGGGCGGTTGCGTGGGGATGGCCGGGGCTCGGCCCGCAGCGCGGAGCTGACATCTCCCTCCCGGCGCAGGGGCGGTGACGGAGCAGAGCGCCGGCGGGCAGCCCCGCTCCCCCGGGGGCGGCGGCGAGCCGGTGCGGTACCGGACTGCGGAGATGGCGGACGCGATGCTGGGCAGCGGGCTCCCCGGGCAGCAGGCCGTGGTGCTCTCGGTGGTGCCGGGGGAGGCGAGGGACGGCCAGACGTCCGCCGTCGCCAAGGGAGCTTGCGATGCGGCGGCGGGAGGCGATGCGTGCGGCGCCGGGAGCGGCCCGACGGCCGGCCTCGGCCCGGCGGGCGGGCAGGGCCGGGAGCAGGCCGTGCTGGAGACGGTGCTGCCCGCGCCCGCCGAGGAATCGAATAGCACCGACGGCACCAAAGCTCCCAAAGTGAACTGCGAGGAGAGGAACACTACCGGCATCGACCGCTTCACCCTGCAGATCCTGAACGTGTCTCAGGTAAGCGCATCCCCCAGGTGACTGCTTGGCGTTATTCTGAAGGCGCTGAGGGTGGTGGAAGATGCCCCTTCAGCACCCTGTGCGTGTTTCTGTCAAGTGTCTGACATAGCGAATTTCCGTGTGTAACATCCTCTGGGCTGTCGGAAAGAGGAAATGTCTGGGCAAGGCAGCTCTTCGTGTTGTTCTGAGCAGAAGAAAACGGAAATACGACTCAGTCCACATGCCTCTGTCTCTCATCTGTGTGCCTGCAGTGAACTGCCAACTGTCATGCTGCATGGATTAGTGTCTCTCTCTGAAAACTTAATGGCGCTTACTGCCAGTGCCTGTCTCTGGCTCGTTTCTTGTAATGGTTATGTGTATATATATATATATATTTTTTTTTTTTTTTTAAGTAATAAACTTTTAAAACAACCTCTAAAAAAGGTTAAATACAGTTCTCCATCTGCTTTAAACAGGTTAAACAAATGCATAGCTACTTGATAAATATTGTCGAGTATCTAGTCGATTGCCGAATGATGCGTTCCTATGTGGGATTTAACTCTGTTAAATATGTAATTGTCCATGTTTGGTTTTCTTCTGCTTTCTCTAAGGACCTGATGGAGTTCTTAAATGCAAACAGCAGTGACTGTACGTTAGTGTTGTTCTATACGCCGTGGTGCCGCTTTTCTGCCAGTCTGGCACCTCATTTTAATTCTTTACCTCGAGCATTTCCAACTCTTCGCTTCCTGGCACTGGATGCGTCTCAGCACAGCAGGTAACTTATGCTTCCTCTGCTCTAGCACCAGTTTATTTCCGTTAGCGAGCTTTGTGTTTTAAAAATGGGAGTAAATTTTTTTTTTTTTCTTCTAAACTGACAATTTAATTTAGTAAAACTGACACTTCCCGAGTTGTGACTATCTTTGGTTCTTCCTCCAGTGGATTTCTTTTCCTTCATGCTTTGTATTTGCTTTATGTCCACCAGTTTATCAACTAGATTTGGAACTGTGGCTGTACCAAATATCCTCCTTTTCCAAGGTGCTAAACCTATGGCTAGATTTAATCACACAGACAGAACGCTGGAAACACTGAAAGACTTCATTTTTAATCAAACAGGTATGTAAATCAGCCCTGATGTGTCAGTAGAACAAACAGGCTGGCTTTTAGCTCCAAACTGGGCTTTCCTCTCCCTGCTGTTTGTTCTTTAAAATGAATTTTGTGAAGACCCTGAGAGGACCTGGCAGAGGTTTATCTAATCAGTTGCTGTAGTGAGCTGGATTTCAGGGTGTGCTGAAAGCAGAAACTCAACTCATTGGGCTGCTGTCACAGGGTAGGGGGAAACACTGGGCTTTAACTAGAGAGGGTGCTAGAAGGATTCAGCACATCTTCCTGCCCAAATATTTAATTTGGGAGTAAAGGCAGGTGAACCTTAGGATCATTGCCAGCCCCATGTAAGGCTGACAGTGGCTGGGGGATAAGACGGTTTCAGTTCTTGCGCTGGAGGAGACAAAAGGATTCCAGTTTCCATGATCTGGCTGTCCACGTTGTGAGCTCAGCGCCAGCCAGCTCTCTGGTCCTTCTGTGCTTCTGTAAAGAAAAGCAAAACAGAACAAAAAACATACATAGGCCTACGAGGGCCTTCGTTAGAGGCCAGAAATTGTTACATTTGCTAATATGGCAGAAATACTCAAACAAAAAAACCCTCCACAATCCCGCCCCCCCAAACTTACACAAGGCTGTGCTGTGGAGGACGGAACAAGCCTTCTATTATGAAAATACACATAAAGATCGTATGTTTTTATGTAAGTAAACTGTTTGCTATATATACGTTAACATACAAGGACCATCTCGCCAAAATTTTAAGTCGTAACTGTAGATGCGCCTTAGTCGGAGAAGAAAAACAAAGCTCCAAATAGAACCAACTTCTCTGTATTTAATGATTATTACTGGTGTTGATCAAGTGCTTGCTTTTTTAGGTATCGAAGCTAAAAGTGACGTGGCTGTGACCAAGGAAGACTGGGAAGGCCCCCTGCCTAGCGTTCTGACAAAAGGCATAGACTGGCTGCTTCTGTTTTCCTTGCTGTTCCTGGCTAGCTTTGTCATGTACGCTACCGTTCGCACGGAGAGCATTCGGTGGCTGATCCCAGGACAGGAGCACGAACATCAGGAATAACCTGAGATGCTGAAATAGGGACAGGATTTCCTGCTTATTGGTAAAGTGGGAATTTATATGGACTAGAAGTACATAGGAATGAACTGTTGAATTTGTTGGTTGTAATTTATAATCTTGACTAAAAATCTGCTTTATTTATCAACTACTGAATCTGTAAAGAGCAAATTGGTGGCGATTAATGTGGTAAGTAAACAAATATGAAAAAAAATGAACCAAAAAAGTATTTATTAAGCTGCTCTGATCAGCTTATTTTTCACAGACCTTAATGTAAATAGGTGATATGGTTCTGCTTTGCCCTTCTGAGGAGGTCCCTGAGCTTTGTAGATGAAGTGAGATTTTTACAGCACATTGGTCTCTCTGTGTGGCACTGCCTGGCACAGGAGCAGAGTTGCTTCTGCTCTGGTGGAATCTGGGGATCTTCTTTTACAGATCCTACAGATGTATGAATTAAAGCTTTGATGCGGACGATGTGGTAAAACACTATAGAATTAGGATGTGTTAGCCCATACAGCTTTTAGCTTGTGTATTCCTGAAATATAACATTTTAAAGGAAAACGCTGGTGAATGGTGATGTTGCTAAATCAGTTTGACTGTCAGTAAAATGAAGCAAAAGGTGTTTTAAAAGACAGTGTACTTCAAATGAGTTATTCTGCTCTATACCAGCAATAACAGTCCAAAAGCGCGTTACACAGCTCTTGACAGGGTGACTATCTCCCACTGTTGGTGCTGGGTTTAGATGCTGATTTTCTTGCTCACTGTGCTCTATGAGTTTTGACTTACTGGCAGGTCTTTATCAGATTTAAAGTAACTTCCAAAGCTTACCTCATTGTGTTTGTGTGTATACACAACTTATTTACCACATTCCTATAGAATTAAATTGCATTCGTTGTCCTTACTATTTTTTTAAATAAATCAAGTTTTGAGTGTAACCTTTTAAGCCACTTTCTTACAGGACTAAAAACATGCAACTTCTGAAGTACGGATCACCTGCTGAAATGAGCAAGACCAGTCTTGAGATTTATTTAAATTTCTACTAGCATGTTTGCTGGTTGCACAGTCTACAGCTGAGGCTACGTAAAGAATTGATATGGGTTTTTAGTTCTAATTAGTATGGAAGACTTTGCATAAGGTATGGACTGGTACGTTGTGTGTTTTTTGGATTATTTGACTACGTAGCATTTCTACGTGGTGGAGGCTTGCCATAGTACCCTGATAGTAACCTTTAGAGTGCAAATTAAGCCAAGAAACAAAGACGGTGATAAGATTTATTGTTTGACACAGAGCTCGTATCCCTGCAAGGTGATTCTTCAGGTATTTTTCTGGTGGCCATATCCTTCCCCTTTGGAAACCCGAGGTCCTGTATTTCTGTGTATGAAAGGGAAACCGCACTGATAAAACTTCGGCATTACTGAAGATAAAGCCAGGATGTATTTTATTAATAAAGATCCAAGATTTTGAGCAATAAGTTGGCGCGTTCTTGCCTCTACCACCCGGTCAGCTGGAGAGGCCCGGGGCCGGATTCTCCCCAGAAACCACCTCCGTACCTCTTAAAAACCCGTGCCCCCTCTCCTCCGAAAAGCGACGATTTCGGTGCCGCCCCACGGAACCCAAAAGGCGCCGTCCTCGCTCCGATTTAAACAGAAGCCACCCACGGTCTGAGGAGCGCCGGGCCCTCCGGCGGAGGCCGGCGTAGCGCAGAAGGCCGTTCAGCTCTCCCCGTCCCCGCCGGGGCCGGGGCCGCTCCCGCCCGCTGCCTCCGCTCCCGCCGACCGCGCTGTGGCGGCGGAGGGGAGAGGAAAGAGGGCGGGCGGCTCCCGCCCGCCATTTCTCCCCGCTGCAGGCTCCCTCCGTTTCCCCTCAGCAGCCGCCGACCCCCGGCTCCTCCCGCTGCCCCGAGAGGCGGAGCCGGGGCCTGGGCCGGGGCCGGGCCCGGCGGGGAGCGATGCCCGGCGGCGGGGCCGGCCTGCGGCTGGCGCTGCTGGGAGCGCGGCGGGCGGCGGGCGCGGCCGGGCGGGGAGACGCCGGCGGGAGACGCGCTGCCATGGTGAGGGGCGCGGCGGGAGCGGACGGCGGCGGGCACCCACGGGGCCGCGCTGCTTCCCTCACCGGGCCGGCCGGCCTGTGGGGACCGGCGGGCGCCGGGCCGGGCCGGGCTGGAGCGGAGGGCTGGGGGGGGACGACAGGCCCCGGCCCCGGGTGCTCGGGGCGCAGCCACCCGTCCCTTCTCCCCCGCTTCCCACAGCCATCACCCCCCCCCAGTCACTGGGTTTTGGTGTTGGGGTTGTTTTTCCACATGAAGCTGATGCCTCGTTGCACCCTCACTCCTCAAGCGTGAAATATTTTGTACTAATTTTTTGGTGTAATCAATGACTCTCTTCCCCCTGAGCTGCTTCCAAACGAACGTTCGCGATTACCTCGGTTAAACCCATCAGGTGCCGTTACCCGGCGTGACGAGTCAATATTTGCCCGTCCATGCCCACGCTGCGTGTTTCTGCCTTCGTGGGGGGGGGGGGGGGTCTGCGCCGTGCCCGTGGCGTGGTGCTGTGGCACGGATGGCATCTCCCACCTCCTCTTTTTTCCTTTTATAAGCAAGTTCCCGCTGCTTTCTGCTACGTTTCCGAATAGAGCTGTGACGTGTTGGAGGGGCTGACTCGGGACGTGGCCTTCCAACCTGTTCCTAAGTAAAATGCTGTGAGCGGTGTGCTCCGGGGCCTGCATCAAACTCGGTCTCCGTATTTCTGTTAAGAACCATATGATCTAATTTCAAGCCACAGCATTGTCTCGTCAACGCCTGCCTGTCCAGGCGAGGCCTCAGGAAGGTAACTGCGACATCCCTAAAACTAACAGAGAACATCTCTGCTGCCAGTAAGAGGAATGGACTTTGTGCTGCCTCCTGGTCGCAGTCCTGGACTTTGCTATCTCAAAAACCCCACCCCTGTGAGTTTTTGTAAAAAAGCCTACTAATTTAATCCCGTGCCGGATAAAATACTACATTTCAAGACAGCCGTTAGCTTTGGCAACTTTTATATGTGCTTGGAAAAAGAAGAATGTAAGAAATTCATGCCTGCAACTTCGGCGATAGCAACAACAAATCTGATGTGTGTATTCTTGCAAGTCCAAAGTTGTATTTGAACCATGAAGAGCCTAAATTAGTTCAGTTTGGGACCTGTAAAACCCATCTCTTGGACTGGATGTATCCTACTGAACACAAGCGGTGGCAGTGATGCTGTTGTTAGATTGATTTATGCAATTTGGGGTTTTTTGTCCCTTATTATTGGTGAAAATGTTGCTCCTGCATCTTAAAGCCTTGCTCGGGTCGCATTAATTGCATTAATTCCTGCTCTGCTCAGGCTCACAGCCCCATCTGGTGGCACTGGGGCTCCAGCCGGTCTCTGTAACAGGGCTGCCAGTGCAGACTGGCAAATCAAAGGCAAAAACCACCCTGAGCTGCTGAGCTGGCGGTGGGTACTCACAGACCTCCCACGCCTTAGTGAAGCTCTGGAGCAAAATTGCTCAGCCCCTTTCTGGAATTCTCACAAAGCTGTGCCAGCTGCTACCATAAAGACTAAAGCCATCTGAATTTTGCTCTACTGGGGAGAAAGGTTCTTCCCATTAAAGCATTGCATTTGTAATAGGTGTTTGAGACCCATCTGTTAAAATATATCGCCGAAGTAATCACTCGTGCTCTTAGTCTCTGCTTTTAGGAAAATTATCAAACGTCTTCCAAACGCCCCATAGAACTTTCCTCCGGGTCTGGCTCTGGCCCGGTGCGTGGTTCAGGCGCTGATTCAGATATTTAAGCAGATAGTGTAATCTGTTATGTCTGTGCTCCCAGTAGCTTCAGAAGGACTCCTTTTGCTTCAAATAAGACATATTTAAACATAGGTGCTTTGCAGAATCTAGTGCTTATACCAGTAACTTGTAACTTCTCATAATTGTGTCTGTATTGTCAATTTTTTTTCTTTTCATTGTTAGTTAAAAAGCTCTTTGTTGCTTGTAGAACTCCCAAGTGTGTGCCATCTTTAAATCCATTCCTGCTTTCTTAGGAACAGCAACATACAGGTTGTGGAGAATACAATTTCCTATTTTGCCTCTGTCTTTTGAAATAGATATTCCCCAGTATCCCTTTTAGCCTTATAATTGTATATTTAGCATATAAAGTAAATAATCCTTTATTTATATGACAGAGTGGGATACTTGAAAATTAGGTCAAGTGTTACAGCATCTGGATAATTCAGATGAAAAGGGATGGGTACAGGTATGCTGATGTCTGTATTCATTCCTGTGAAAGAGCCTCTTGCTTTTCACTAGTGTTTACAAAAGTGTTTAGCTGAACTTAATTGACCAAACAGAAATGGTGTTTCTTGGCTGTTCTAAGTTAAACTGGTCTATGAAATTATGAACAGTAAGAAACTGTACAGTGAATTTTCCACCTCCTTACCTTTCTACAATACATAACCACAATTTTGTCGTGTGGTTTTCTTATTGTTGTACAAAAGAGAACCTCAGCCTCATTCATGTCACTTTTTTTCCTCAATAGTCTTCGCAGTCTCGCTGGTTGACGGCAGAGGAGAGGAACCAAGTTTTACTTGATCTCAAAGCTTCAGGCTGGTCTGAGTTAGGCGAAAGAGATGCCATCTACAAGGAGTTCAATTTCAAAAATTTTAATCAGGTAATTATTGTTATATACCACTTTTAATATAAAGGAAATGTAACTGCTTTAATTTCCATACGGTCCTGATGGGAAAATATTTCTATTCAGAAAGTTGGGAGTATCCTTGTGGGGCCAAACCCTCTTGGGTTTGCCTTGACGGATTGCGCTCTGATTCTGATCTCATTAGGTGGAGTAAATTAATTTTTTTTTGTAGTTGTTAAGTAAATTTGTTCTAATATTACAATTTCTTGATTCTAATATTAGGGTCAAGCTCAGGGTTGGTACTGTGGGATTAGACAAATAAGATTTGATCCTGATTTTTTTGTTTTTTTTCATTACTAGCACTTGTAAATGAATGCTGGAAGTATGTAACCAGTGGACAGTGGGGTTAATTTTTGCCAGGGAAAAACTGAGAAAAATCACAGTGAGCTAGATAAACAACCGTTTGTAACACCGGCTCTTTTTTTGCTGTTTGAGACAGTAGTTGTCATGGTAAGGAAAGCCCAGGCAGTAGAGGGAAGGTGGGCGAGGTAGGCGAAAGCAAGAGAGAAAACAACTGCAGAAAAATCCAGCTCAGGAGCAGGACAGTGCTGGTCCAGGGAGCACGTCCAGAGCCCCGAGTACATTTTTTCCTGGATTGCACTTCAAACCTGAACGTTAATACAGAACAAATAGAACCATATCAGATAATTTAGAGGGCAACGAAGGAGGGAAGCCCATGAGAGGGGGCTCACATAAAACCTTGCTGAGATGTGCAGGCAGCTCAGAGCTGGAGCAACCAGGAGAGACCAGCACATTTGACACCGATGGGGTAGAAGTAACCCTTGGAAGAGTTGAGATTTTCAGCCTTTGTGCTTTGAATATTCATGAAACGCCATCTCTGCCGGGGCATGGTCAAAGTCTTTGTTGGTTCAGCACAACTAGAAATGACTTTTTTTTCCCCCAAAGTTAATTTAAAAGTGGTTTTGCACACTGTAAATAAATAAGTCAATTTGATCAGATTGACTTAGGCAGTGTGCCAACAGACAGGGTAAGAGACAAATCAGTGTGCTGCATCAGCAGATACCTAGAAAATCGATTGCTTTGGCAAAAATTTACAAAGTTTTGGGTTTTTTGACTGTGTAGATTTATCTTACAACATAGGTAGATATCCATATGTCGTCTTAATTTGGAGATTGATGAAGTACATACCAGTATAGGAAGTTGAGTATATTTAAATATGCTCATTAGTAAACGATGAAGTATACATTTATACTTCTAGTACATGTCATCTTAGAAAGGGTACTCAAAAAAAATTGCCACTTGATTGTTTGGGAAATATCGGTACAGTCTCTTTCATTCTTGGTTGCCCTTCATGGATGTCGGATAAGGCAGAAACAAGAGCAGAGGCTGGGAATTGGCTTCAAAACTCAACTTTCTGCACCCAGCCAGGAGAACAAGCTGGGCAGGTGGGTCCTCTGTGCAGCTCTGGTTGGATCAAGGTTATATGCGAATATCTGAAGGCAGAATTTCACCTGCTGATTTGTAGGAAGCAGCTGCAGTGTCCCCATTTGCAGTTGTGGAGAGCAGAAGCTGTTTCTGTTATCGTAGTCCAGGAAAGGGCTCAACGTGCAGATCCCGAGGGCTTGTTCAGAGCTGGTATTACAGAGCAAGTATTTCCCTTTTGATAAGTTGAAGCTGAAAGTAAGTTAAAATTATGCATGTATCCTTATTGATGCTTATGTTTATAATAACTGTAAGTAAATATTGTGTGTATTACGACCTAGGGAACAAATGACAAAAGCGGAGCTTTATACCTGCATTGTACTTTGCGAGAATTTAGTCCTGCAGTGAAAAAAAATGAACTTGTAGGTACAACTTCTTTCATTTCACGTAATAAACATTCTGTTTACGTTATTTAAAGTGCAAGTATTTAGTAAAAGTCAAAGGACTGAGAAGTATCATTTCCTCAGTGATCTTCCTGGTGCCCTTTTACAGATGGTGTAAAATCAGGTGTGTTTAAAAAAAAACCAAAAGAGTAGTTGAGCTGACATGAAAGGTATTTCAGATTTATGTTTTGCAGATGATATTGGTATGATTAATGTATTCATTGCTTTTTTTATTGCTTCTCACAGATAATGTTCATGATGCATGGAAAATTCTGTGGCTTTAAAATCTATGCCAGGTTTACAAAGTCTCTGTATGTCAACAGATGTTAAAAATATAAACACAACTTTTATAGTAAAGTCGTGCAAATGTGTAGACATGAGCTTGGTTTATGTATATTATTTTCAGCATGAGAATGAAATGAAACTTCTGTGAAACAAGAGTTATTTAGATTCCTGAAGCTTTCAGGCCGAGATTAGCTCGGTTAAAAGTGATCAGCAATGGACTGCCTTTGTAAGGCTGACAAGCTAATGACACTTCTGGCTTATGGAATTAGTTTGTAACCCAGAACTTGAAAGTGCTGGTACTGTTTGTTAGTCTGAAAATACATTTTCATGCAAATGGGCTTTGGAGGTACAATTCTCTGAAACAAGCTGGCAGCCTGGGGTCCCGGCTGGAAGCCCTTTGTTAGTTATGCTGCTGTGGGTGCCCACCATGGACCAGTCCTGGTGGACTGGACTGGGCGGCGTTGGTGCTGGATGGTGGGTGGTTGCTGCTCTGTGTTCCCGTTGCCTTTAGTGTGAGATAGGCTCTTGGTGGCTGGGTGTTCTGAGTCTTGCATAAAATATAAAATACACCGATGGTGGAGGAAAAAATGCAAGCGCAACTCAACCGCAAAGGAGAGCGCCTTGTCTAGAAGAGCTGTGCTGATCGCTCCGATGCATCCATTCCTCCTTATGCCTTGCAACTGCCGCATGTTATCAGTGCTGTTGAACAGCAGGTAGGCAGTGATGAGTTAAAATCGGAGTCTTTTACCTCCAGGACCCTCACTTGGGTGCGCTCGCTCAGCAGCCCCCTGGTTGAGTCGCTTTTCCCGAGGAGCGGAAACCTCTGGCTGTGAACAAGGTCTTGGAGAGCGGCTGGGCTCGGACCACTCCATGGCAAGTCTCAAGCCCTGCCACGCGTCTGGGTGCTGGTGACCCTCCGTAAACCTCACAGCCACATCGGGGAGCTTATTCGGGGCCTCTTTCCCTGTCTGCAGGGAAGAGAAAATCAACTAGTGAGGCTTTCGGGCCACTGTGTAGTATCAAGAAGGCACACTGTTATCTGTTCGTGTCTTGGGGCTACTGAAACAAAATGTTTCTCTTCTAGCTGTGGAGTAAGCCCTCTGCTTCCAGTCTGCCCCAGCAAAATTCAGAATTGGGATAGAAAGTTAATTTATGCCTCCAGACCGTGCTGGTAACTTCTCCCAATTATCGTTCTGCAAACTTAGAAAAGAAGCTGCAGAAACGTTGGGACTAATGCTAAAAGTTGGTCATCGAGGGAGGGAAGGGTTGCTGAGGACCTCGATGTCCTGGCCTGTATCTCAGGAATTTCCTGGGATTTTCTTGGCACTTCAGGTCAGTACACCTCGGGGGGGGGTGATCCTGCAAAGGGGACAGACCTGGCATAAAATCTGAATTTCCCCCAGATTCATCTCGAGCCCAGTCCCAGGCTGGGCAGGCGGCTGCGAACGGCTCTGGGTGCGGGGTGCTGAGCGCTCTGCTTGGGTCCCTTACCCAGCTGCTCATTTCCACCAAATTTGCAAGAACATCTTAACTCTGAGACTTCCATGTCTGTTGTCAAAGTTGGTTGGATTTGACCAGAGGGTTTAAGGGGCAACTGCCTGTGTGATTGCATTTCCTTAGGTAATCACGCAAAGGCAGAGAATGCAGTTAGGAAATTACAAAGGTGGGCGTGTTTGCTGATGGTCAGGTTCAGCATTTACAGCTGCTTTCTTTTATAGGGTAAGTTTTTAATTAAGGTTGTTTTTTAAAAAAAAATGTCATCTAGGAAGTCTCCATAAGACCTCTAATGTCATTTTATAAAATGACAGGAAATCAAATGCTCTAAGAGTTTTAAAAGCTATTTTAAATACATTTTGTGTTTTGGGGCTACAGGACACAGGTGAAAGATGAGCCTGAGTGGAGGGGACAGTAAGGAAACGCTTTGGAGGACGATGTGTAGCGAGAGTAGAACCACATGGGTTTCGTTGCAGTTGGGGAGTCTTGGTTTTTGAGAACTTATTTAAAGATGTGCAAAAACTCTAGAACTATTAAATAAATTATTATTCTCACTTTGCATTTCTTTTCCAAATTTGCTAGCTCTCTTGCTTGAAATCCAGGGGAAAAAAAAAAATCAGACCGTGTTACAGAAGATGCCTTTTTTTTCCCCTCATTGAAATACTAATTCTTTTCCTTTAGCTGCAGGGAGACATGCTCAGATGTGCTCCTTTAAATTGATCATCCTTGTTGTAATATAACAATTACACATCCAAACAAATTTGGTAGGATACACAATGAATAATCTTCATTTGTTTTGATGGTGGCACTTGGTGCCAATACCTGTAATGTAATCTGTGTCGATACTTCCTTTTTCTGGTCCCAGCACGTTGCTGTGTCTTCTGCGTTGATCAAAGATTGGAAAATTTGTTTTTATATATGTAGGCAGTGTATTTCATTGCCGCTTTATGTGCTTAATCTTTTGCCTGTTTGGCTGAAATACGTCCACGCCTTTTACGTATTGAAAACATAATATCCTTTAACCTACAATCTGCAGAGTTAAAATGAATTTTACGTTAAATATTCGATTGCGGACCACATCTCCAGCTTTTTATATGCCACAGCGGTCTTGTGTTTTTTTTCTTCTCCATTGTCTGATAGTGAGGTCATTTTCAGTCCTCTGAGAAATTTTATTCCCAGCCAGATGCGGGCCATATATTAAAAGTAGCACCTGTGGCTAATATCACAGCAGCTTACCATAAATTTACATGGTAACTAGGATTATATCTGTCAAGACTGTTAAAAAATGTCTAGATTTAATTTGATTTCCAGTATTGAAGGAGCTCTCCAACATTTTGCTTCATAACTATATTTTAAAAGTTAAAATCACTCCATTGTTAAGTTTTATAGCACTCCCAGTGCCCATTAAGTTGATTTGTTAAATGGGGGTCAGAATAAAGCAAGTTGGCTACAGGAGGATCGGAAACCAACCCATTTGTGACAAATTTAGTCCTTGCGTGTGAATCTTCTCAGAGCCCGGGGACTGATTGGATTCAGGTGCAGCTTATGTCAGTTGTGTTTAACCTCAAAGCCTGAGCAGCCTCAGCCTCTGACTGTCAATTGTGCTAATCAAAAGACGAACCTGTTTTCATTCGTTTGGGGGGGAATTGCTATTTTCAATGTAGGATTGGTCTGCTCGCTCCCTCTGCTAGAGTTTTGCACTAGATTGCCTGTTGCATGAAAATAATTTTTTTTTTATCCGCCTAGGTAGGTGCTGGTTTTCATATAGTCTTTCCGAAACTGCTTCGTTTTCCATTATCCTTTGAGTCCTCTCCCATATGCTATGATTTGTGCACCTGCAAAGTTATGAAAGTATTTCTTTTGGTAGTTATGTTGTTCACTAACTTCCCTGCATTTATGAATACAATAACCGATTTACAATAAATCAGAATTATTTATGAGTGGATTTACAGAGTTGAGAAAATCTTTGTATCTCAAAATAATGAATTTCTGGAATATCTGCCTGTTGACATTTTCCTTTATTAGAAACTGATAGTGAAGTTTTCAGGACTGGCAGAGGTTAACCTGCAGGCTGAAACGGAGCGAATGAACTGGCTCAAGTGTCTCAGAGCAGGGCACAGTAAAAATATATGATTCCTGGATGGTCACACCTTCCCTGAGTTTATTTTTGTGATTGACCAAGTAAATAACACTCTCATCTGGAGTCAGTGGGTTGGGGGGGTCAAGGCGCAGCTGTGGGACGTGGACATGGTCCACCTGCCTGCACCGCTGCCTGGCCCTGCCCGTGGAAGGCAGGGAGCTCCAGGTCTGGGTGAAATGAAAGAAGTTCTGGGGAGATGGTTCATTTGAAAGCTTACGAGTCTCCTTCCCTGGCCTTGGAGGAGGAGATGACACTGGTGCCCTGGTCAGCGTGTCCTGTGTCCAGTGATGCTTCCAGTTAACTGGCAGCCAGCGCTGGGGAATTCTGCAAAGCTAGGATGTCCGTAGTGGTGGAAATATGTAATTGGGTTGCATCTCGGCAGAAATTAAGTCCTCGGTGCTGGGAGTTGGGAAATAAAGGATTTATTTTCGTCTCATGGCCGTCATGGCTGGCAGGGTACAAAACCATATGTAAAGTCAGCCTGTGGTCCAGAATATTTTCAGACGAGTGTTTTGCACTTGGCAACATTTTTCTGTTTTAAATAGAGTTGCCTTAGTGCATCAGCAGCCTCTTACGGCTTTTAAAGCCCTTCACAATTAGCCTTTCCTTGTATGTGTGGGAACAGTCATTTTGTCCTTCGGTCCCTTCATTAAAACTTCATGGTTGTAACGCACATGAGAAATTCACGCCTGATAAAAGTCAGGCAGGTGATGAGCAGGGATTGCTCCTCTTCGTACTGCGGGGTATCTCGTCTCCTCTTTGGCCAGGGTCTGTGTGTACAGATCCCATTGCCCTCGCGTCCCATCTGCTTGTGGCAAGTCACAGTACCCCTGTCACTGTTATAACATCATCGTGGCCGTACCACCAGTATCAGGCTGCCAGGATTATTTAAAATGTCACGACATGAATCATATTTAAATAAAATTAATCCTGTTTAAGTTGAAGACTCAGAGTGGGCGTGTGTCCTTCATCTCCTCCATCGTGCAAGATGTTCCATCCCAGGTGTTGTAGAAGTTGCATCAGTTTAATTTGTCTTGTGACTTAACTGTAATTAGGGATGCTCATTTTCTTGATGAGCTAAGTCATATTTCTCCCTAGAATAAACCATTATTTTATTCTTTATAATTATTGGGGGAGGTGGCATTTCTAATTGATGAGTTTTCGCCACCGAGTAGACCTGTTGTATCTCCATTTAAGCAGGCCACTGCTTAAATCTGCCCGGCTGACCTTTGGGCTGCTCTCCAGTTGGCTCTAATACAAATGCTTTCCTTAAAAGATGGATTTATTATCACTCAAGTAAAAATTATTACAGCATTTGCCTTATGCTTGTTTCATGCATTGATCTGAAAGTGCAAAAGAAATTATTTGTCAAAATGCCTTTTGGATTTCACAAGCTGTCTTGTAGATTTGGAGTAGAAGAAATGTTTCTCCTTTTTTTCAGCTGCACAAATTGATTGTTCACTCTGTTTGAATTAAACAGAACAAACATTATATCAGCCATGCGGGCAGGGCTGCCGTACATTTGTACCGAAAGAGAGCAAATGTGAGCAGGCCAGCTTGATTTTAACTACAATTTGGGCTTTTTCCTTGTTAGAACACCCCTGGAAAATGAATGGAAAATTCAATGGTTTTGAATTCAGTTGGACACCTTCATTTGGGAAAATGCAAGTAAGACTGATGCTGCCTTTTCTGAAGAAGATGGTCACTCATAATAATTTTTTTACCTTTTCAGTTAAGGAAACCTGGTGTCTTGCAACTCTCTATGCATTAAAACTTATTTTTATTGGGGTGCTGGAAAGATGCTGATTAAATGCAAAGAACACATCTTTCTGTCTTCATTGTTTAACCTTTTGCATCCCCTTGCTTTTGGAATAATGCCCAACTGCATTTTCAAACCATAAATTGCCTTTTACACCAGCAGCTCTCACTTTCTCATACTCCCATGAAGGAGAGACGCTTTGGGATATTATTCTCTGCAGTTGCAATTAAAAGTGGACTCTGGCTGGCAGAATAAACTAAAATAAAACTACAACGCCCCTATTTAAAAATTAACCATTACTCACCAAAAGCACATCAAACCCACTTAGCGGACATCCGTTAATCCCGCGGTGAGCTGTTTCAGGCTTTAATGCACACTGTTTTACACGTTAAGGGTTTTGAAGTCGCGGGCCAGCGCTGACCTTTCGCATCTGCTCCTCTCGCAGTAGGAATCTCCGCTCGCCGCTCCCCGTCAGGGCGGATTAACGTGACAAAGTGCAGCGCTTCTGCTGGCTGCAATTTTGGGTTTTGATCAGAATTATTTCTTTCACAAACAATCACGTTTGGCTAAAACGTTACATCTGCTCTGAAAAGCCACTGGCAGGGCCGCAGTTTATCAGGGTGAGGGGAGTATAATTTTTTTTATTCCTCTTTTATAAAGCTGAAAGCCCACTTCACGTAGGTTTTTGGGGGGAGAGCTTCCCTTCTTCCTCCTCCCCTTGCCCTTTTCTTCCTTTAATTTTGTTGGGCTGAGATGAAAAGTTGCTTTGGACAAACATAAAGCTGGCTGTGATGTCTTGGAGGGGTTTGGTGGGGAATGCGCTGATGAGTGGGGAGCCCCATGCTGAGTCAGCACCACACCTTTGGGTTTATTTATTGCTAAGGGTGCTTTGTAGGAAAGTATTTTTTATTCCTAGGATCAGAGGGGAAAGTCCTGATTTCATGATCTAGTGTGATTTTTCTCATGCTGTCATGAGAATAACGGTAGGCAGTTAAATACATGTCTATGTATGACCAAGGTGTCCCTGGTTGGGAGAATCTTTATTCCATGATACGGTGGGTGGGTGCTTGTACCAAGCAAAAATACAAAAAACCCATGGAACCTCTCAAAATATTGCACATTGGATGTACTCTGCCACTTCCAGGCATGTGCTTGGAGCACACGGAGGGGTCTGAAGACAGTTGAAAATGTTAAGTGTAGGTTGTCTATCTAAATTGTTGACAGTTAAGTGAGCCTCATTCTTAATAATGTAACTTAATGTAGCTGCCTTTATCCATTTCTCCGTGACCTGCTCCAGCCATTCTTCCAAATACCAGAGGCTGGAGGTGAAGCACAGGTCTGGGTGACCTACAGATCACGTAGGGAGCAGTGGGCATGGCAAACCAGGCAAGGTACCCATCTGCTTGGAGGTTGAAGGATGCCCTGAAGAGAAACATGTTGTCTGGGAAGATGCTTGCTCTCTCCTACTCTTTTTTTTTCTAAGGATCTGTCACTTCTAGACTTGAAGTGTCTGTCTCTGCAAAATAATATTTGAATTTTATAGTGCAGTATGAATTGGAAGCCTGCCAGTGCTGGCCTGGCTAAGTCTCCTGCTGAGTTCACTGCCCCCATGTATCATCTACTCTCTTCCACTATAAGAGGCATCCAAACATGAAGACCCATTCAGCAGCTCAGTTGAGTGAAATGATTGCCTGGCTGGATCTGCAGTAGATGTTCCTTAGTTTGCTTTATTTCACAGCTTTAGGTCTTTTTAGATTCTGGCTTGTCCAAGAGGGTGATTGGAAGACCTCTCCAAATTCCTTGCACCTCCATCGTGATTTCTCTGTCACATGTTTGAATTGTTGACCTTGTCTTTAAAAAAACCAAACCAAAACAAAAAAGCTGACAGTGTAGTGGGTAGGAGGATAGTGGAAGATTAAATGGTCATGAGACCAGCCACTTCTTCTCTTAATCCATCATAAAGCAATGCCTTTCTTATCACTCTTTGATGTTTTCTTAGGATCATAAATGGCAGAGATTTAGAGGATTATCAGAGGCAGGATAGGATTGCCTGTGGATACTCAGCAGAGAAGATCTTGGATATTAAGCTGGTAGTATGTGTAATCTTGACCAAAAGACCAAGGAGAATTTTGTCTGAGCGCTCCCAATGTTATCAACAGCTTGTACGGCACATGAACTTCATTTTCATGTCTACAGAGTGAAATCATTCCTTCGCATACGAGTAAAAAGAAACACTGGGGAGAATTCTAGCATTTTGTTCTGCTATAGCCAGATCTGTTCCATCCAAAACATGGTGCGATGGGATAATGAACATCTGTGTTCTTCTACACCATACCTGAGCTCTAGAAAAGTCAGAGGATTTGAGCACCTTTTTTGAAGTGGAGCATTCACTGAAATTAATTCTTATTTGGTCTGTTTTACAATAGCTTCACGGCGTGGGCTGGCACCGTGCGATCGAGGACAGTTCATTGCCCGAGCGGCAGCATCCTCGTGCAGCACGAAGCGCGTCGGTGAGCAGAGTGCCTTAGCAGAGGGTTCAGGTGCCTGGGTTCAAAAGGTTGGAACTGGGGACTAACTGCGCCTTGTTACTAGTTTATTTTTATAGTGGTTTGTGTGATGGCTTTATTACAGTACAGCCAGGGGTTTGATTTGCTGGGCCAAACATTTACTTTAACAAGTAAAATTATCATTGTTCCTTCAGTTGCGCAGCCAAGAGAGTTTATTATTTTAAGTGACTGATTGCTTTAGCAGGTGCTCAGTTAATGGGGGCTTCGCTGTATTATTTAATGTTTTTAGGTAGGGTGCAAAAAGCTCATTTTAAAAAGTCATGTTTCTTGAAATAGCTATTTTATTTGGTGCAAACCTCCTAAGTGCAACCTTTATGTTCCATTTTTGTGCTTTTCCACAAAGCACACAAAAATGGCTTGGGAGGTGGAGAGCCACATTTAGCTGACTACATGGCTGGAGGATTTCTTCCATGTTCCAGTTCAGTCCTGAAACCTGGGATTATTTTCCTTCTTTTTCTCAAAAATCTAATTTAGAGATCTACATTTTTAAATAATAAAATAATATTTATGACTCTGTGTGCTAAGAAACTGGAACTGGGAAAAAAAAAGAAAAAAAACCCCACATTTATTTTGAATATTTCTATATGAAGTGATATATCACAAATACCATGCGACCTTGTTCCAGTTTGGTTGGGATTTAGGATGTCTGCTTATTTTGCAGTAGTCTTTATGGGCAACTACAATTATTTTTATCTACCTATAAGCAAATGAATGTATTTTGTAATATGGTTGTATTGACCCAGTGGAGTCTAGGCTTAAAACTTTTATCACTCCCGGAAAGAAGTTTTTATGCTGCCTTAAGATATCTCCATGTTCTCTCACTTCTACTGCATCAAGTCTATAAATCTTTTTGGTGGAATAGGTGATTAATTTTGGTGTGAAGTCTGTTCATTGAATCACCAAGAATATTATCTGCTTTCTGTTCATGAAATCCAGGTGCAATCACTTACTGTAATAAAAATGAGAATAGGAAAAACGATCCTCAGCACCGAGGCTGCTGGAAAAGTCAAGATGTGGTAAGGAAGAAGGTAATAGATGTAACATTTTGTATCATATTATCACCAATAAGAGAAAAACAGGTCTAAATTCAGCAGTTATGAAAATCCTGATATAAACAGTCTTAGAAAAGATGAAGTTGAGGTTTGTTGTGCAGATTGCACGCGAGGGTATTTCCACACTTAGCAAGCACGAGGGAAAGAGGAAAGCAAAGCAAGGAGAAGGCTTTAAGAGCAGGTCAGCGGTCTCTACCTTCCTCTTAGTCCCTTTTCTTGCATTGATCGTGTCCCTTGGCCTTAGCAGAAAATTTGTATTTATTTTTTGGACCAGTTGAATCTCAGATGGGGCAAATTACGCTTGCACCTGCTTTCTGACAAAGTGATGTCATAGCTTAGGTCACTGCTGAGCTTGGAAGATGAAGCTTTTGACTCAGACCTCTTTTGGAGAGCTGCATCTCGAGCATCATCAGGACCGTGTCGCGTCTAGTGCTGCACCTGGTCTAGATTGTGCTGAGCGAGCGTAAACTTCCCTCCGCCGCAAGCAGCCTGGGCTTTTCCTGGGACAGCATTCCTGAAATTGCCTTCTGTCATCTCCTGCGGCTCTTGACATTGTACCGGTACCTGTGTGAGAAACGTCCCCGCTGAGGAAAGGCCATGCCTCCGAGCTCCGCTTCTCTTTGCTTCCATTTATTCTTCATGTTCTTCAAATGGGTAAATCATATGACAATAAACAGAAATACCCTCAATGAAGAGAGAAGGGGAAACTGTTGTTTATCTGGTCAGGTGGTTTAGATTAGCAGTGATGCTGGTCTGTATTATGTTACTTTAAATCATAGTGTCCCAACAGGACATAAATTATGAAGATTGTTACAGTATGTTTCATCCAATGTAAGATCAACAAATTGGAATAATTTTTTTAATAGGAAAATCAGTGCTTTGGCAGGGTTATTGTTGAAGAATTTAATTTAACTTGAGCTTTGCTTGCATTATTTCTTAATATATAAAAACTATTTGCATAATGTATGAAGTATAAACATTTTTAGAATCAAAGGCAAGAATGCCTTTTCCAAGATTACAGAGTGGCAGACTACTTAGAATAGATCAGTGTTTGTGCTTTTGCTGTCAAAAATGTTTGATATAGAGCTGGCGAGCTAGTTTCTTCACCGACATAATTGTAAACAAGTGTTGGGAGACAGAAACAGCGTGCTTTGTAGAACGTGGTGTAAAGGTTTTCACATACGCCGCTGCAGATCTAACATGGAGTGCAGTGTTTACAGCTACAACATGAATATAAATAGGTAACTTTTTTTAGAGCACAAAGCAGCATTTCACTTTTGTATAAATGATGTGTGCAGATAAGTATGGGGGATGCGAGCAGTCGGCTCTGGATTTTGAAAGAATATTGTAAATGCAGAAAAGCATACACAAATAAGTTGGAAATTGTAGTTGTGGGTTTTTTTACAGTTTCACATTTTGTTACGAAGACAGAAGTGGCACCTCAGTACATGCCAGTATGTCTGTAGTATTCTTCTTCCATCCTTTCCCTTTATTAGTGTCCTTCAGAGTTAGGAGTACTGTTTTCCCCAATCCCAAGCGATGCTTGGGGAATGGGAAAGTTGGCTGCATTCACAATACTTTGCTGCTCAAGCTATTAAAGAGGAGGAAAACAAATCTCTAGCAGTGGTTTGCAAGGTGTTATTCACCTTCAGACCCTGCTGGCTGCCCATGCCTGGATGGGGTGGGATGGAGGGAGTAGGGAAACACCGGCACATCCGTGACTTGCACTCTCACCGGAGGGATGGGGATGCAAATAACCTGAGTTTAGCTCTTTTTTGGGGCATGATTTAGTTGCATTCTTAAGGACTGTCCTGCTGTTCTTGGAATGATATTAAAAAGGGGGAAGAGCGATGGGAAGGTGTTCCCCTGATTTATGTCGTGGATGAATCCAGACAAAGCCAAAAAAAAAGAAGAAAAGAGGAAAATATCTTAATGCCACGTGGATCCAGTGTCCCTGGGGATGGTTCAGGCAGGCTGATGATGCCAGCAGGGAAGAATCCCAAAATGGGCACGTGGTTTTGAGAGTGAATACGTGTCCTCTTGTGCTGCCATTTCCTTCCTAAATGCTAGCTGGATTCCTCCTTTTTTGTGTTTTAACCATGTTGTCACTTTCAGATGAAGAGTGTGGCCTTGTGAGATGATTTTTGCGTATTTGTAAGGTAAAAGTCTTTCTTAATGGAGTAAATAGAATTAAAATAAAACAAACGCTGCATTTTTCTTGAGAGCACAACAGAAAATGTCATGAGATTAAGTTAAACCCTTGTGACTAGCTAAACATAACTTACAAGAGCTCGACATTAAAGAGCTTTTTCCATTTATCTGCTGGCCTGTAGCTCGCTGTTAGGTAGTAACGTCAGCTGGATATGTGAAAGCTCCCGCAGTTTGGAAGTGAACCTTAATGATTGGAGATTATTGTTGTTGTAAGTGTCAAACTGCAAAGGAGAACACGTGCTGTATACTGGGTATTTTCACTTGGGTGAATGGAAAGCAAATGTGTGAGGCTTAGTCATCTCTTGCCTTGTATGACAATGTCACTATAACTTGTTTTATTTATTCATTTCCCACTGATAAATGATACAGATGCAGCCCGGGTGGGTGGGGAAGACAGGTAGCCCTCGCACTGCAGAAGGTCAAGGTTAATGCTACCTCCAGCATTATAATGACAGATGGGAGGCAGAAACCTTAATGTACTTGTGATTAGCATATGGTTTCCTTGGCTGAGTGTCCGGAGGATTTAAGAAGCCCGGGTACGCTCTTCATAGTGTACGCATTTTAAAACAAACAAATAAAAAGTGTGTATGGTTATATTGTTGAGCCTTTCAGCTGCTTTTCTTGAATATCTCCACTTTTGAGTCAAGTACTGTCAGCTGCTTTGTTCTGGAGATGCACTGGGGTAATCCATCACTGGGGACTCGCGGGTGGGTGATGTATTAGCACGACATATCGACCTGTGTTCCTTTGATGTATAACTCATCAAGATAATGTTGGCAAGCATTGTACAAAAGCAGCATGTTTAAAAAGTATTAAGATGAATTGATTCCTTGCTTAAGAAGTGTGAAAGGAAGAATAATAGCAGATTAGCTCCGGGATCCTGTGGTTCTCCCGGAGCCGTGCAGCGTTGTGTGGTGCAGAGGGGCGGATGGAATTTCATCTTTCCTCCCACTTCTGACAGCAAAGTGTCTGGCCCTGGTTTTCCCATTCTCAGGCAACAAAAGTCGCATTAAGTCTTATTTCGTGATAGCATATGTTGTCACTTTCAAAAGCAATTTGGCCCGTCCCAAAACATTATGTGATAGCTGAATTTTTTAAACTTTTGTGGTTTGTTTTTTTTAACTTTATTAGGTTAACTTGTTCTTCTAAGAGTAGCCCTGATTTTTATCTCATGGAGACGTACTATGGCTGTTAGTATTTAAAAAACGTTTTAGAAGTGATGTTACAACTGAAACACCATGAGTTTTTAGTTCCTTCTTTCGTGATCTTAAAAGACAGGGAGGGAAGAGACGTACTGGCACACCCAAGGCATCTCCTTGTCTCTGCAGGATTGCTTCACTCATTACTTCTTCTATTGCTCTTCGTCGTTTGTTACAGGGACTCTGCAGTCCGCCATCACTTGGGTGACACGACGTACTTATTTGAGTAACCTGTATGTCTGGATGTTATTTTAGCCCAAATGTCCTAAAAGGATTAGGTTGAGAATGTCTGCATAATATGCCATTACTGACATATCAGAATACTTTATAATATTTAATACATCAAAGCCTCTTTTAATAATTCTTTATGGCTTCTAGAAAACACACAATCCTTTCTTTCTCCTCTCTTTTTATTTTTGAAGGAAAAAATCTGAAAAAGTTCTCATTAGTGGCCAAGGGGCTGCAGATCTCTGTTATTAATATAGTGGAAGTCAAGACTGTGTTGGGTCTTAACGTCGTGAGTAAAGTACATGTCCCACTTTCATCAAGAAATGTGTGATGGTCTGATAAACTCTGCTCACCAATGCAGTCTTGACAATGATCTTGCACTGCAGACTGCATAATAATTTTCATTATTTTTAATTAAAGTTGAAGAAGTGCAGACTCCTGCTCAAATTAAGGTTGGTTGTGTTGCCGGAATGTGGTAATTACTTTAATTGATCACAAGATAGTTTCCTTGATCACCAATTAGACCAAATTACCGATCAAGTTTCAAGACGTGAAGAAATGTCCAAACTGATTTTATGTAATAGTGTTTTCATATCTAATCAAACCTAAATATCTTTTCCTTCCAGAGCCAATTGTATTTTCCCAAAGAAAGGTTACGGCTCTACAAATATAAAGGTGATTCATAAACAATAGCGTTCCAATTCATTTAATTAGCAAAGGAAGTATTTAGGATCTTAATGGAGATTGCATTGGTGAAATTGCTCGGTAGAACCGTAGCTCATTTTCTTAGTGGGAGATGCTTTTTGTGTATAACTAAAATAAAATAAAGTGCAAGAAGTAAGTTGCTTTGGATAACGTGCAGTGAGGGAGAACGTCTCTGAGCGGAGCAGGGCGTGCACGACGGCGGGCATGCCTCGTGGGTGTGCGTGCTTCGTCCTGCGCTGTAACACCCGATTGCCCCCTGTCCTGGGGAGGGTCCTCTGCGCCAGAATTAATTCCTTTTCATGACTCGGACAGCCCCAAGTTGAGGTCTCTTCGGGAAGGTGAACAGCTCTAAGACCAATGTCCATTTTATCCAGCTGGAGACTTCTTACTGTCTGCAGGGGAAGAGGCAGTGCGTTGGCGTGGTGGTTGACTGATGGGGACAATTTGGTGGTCCAGTGATCGGAGAGGATTTGTTGTCACAAACATGAAGGAAGGTCTGCAGAGCAGATTAATGTAGCAGACTCATTTGCTTGTGTAGTTTGCTCTGTCTGCCCTCCGTTGAAGCGATGATTATTGTCACACAATCAATGAATTGTGTTTGCGTAGTGTAACCTGTGTATATACATAGGTAGGTGAGTTCCTGGGATGGACAGACAGACACTGGTAGACCATACGTGAACCTGGTAGGGCTTTTCATAAATTTAATCTATTTTTTTCCCTTGGTGTTTGTTTGTGCAAAGGCAATCTAGTTGGAGATGCATTGCCGTTTTAAACTTTTGGGGACATTTCTGTGTACAGATTGCTGTGTTGGAAATAGCATTCCTATTAAGCCCATGGACACTTTAAAAAGATTTAAATCAAATATCATTCAGCACTATTAATGCAGAAGTTTTCCAAATCATTGCTAACATCTGATGCACAACTTGCAGCTTTCTGCTTCGAAGCGTGCTGCTGAAACATTTGCAAATTTTTAAAAGTAATTGTTCACTCAAAGTAAAACTAAACCAAGCGAGACCTTCAAGGGAAGTTAGATTTTCCCAAATTTTGGAATGCTCTTGGGTCAAAGAAAAAAGCTTTTTAATTGCTGACAGTTTGGTGATTTCCAAATGACAAACCTCATTGGAATGATTTTCTCTGATTATAACGTTTGCATTCATTTGACTGGCAAAGCAACTAACAAAGTCATACTTCATCCAGGCACCAATTCTTATTTTACCTAAAGGTTTTTGTAATTTGTGAGAGGAAAAAAGACTTGAAACTATTATCAACCATTATATGTTATTCATTGACCACATGTTTGTTTGAAATGGCCGTCGCTTGGTGGAATGCGGGCTATGTACATTCTCTTCCATAAATTAGCACTAAAAACTACCTAAATCAGGTAGGGTTTTGTTGAGCTTGTTGTATTATAATACGAACCAGACTATAACGTGGATGTTACTTTAGCTTTGCATGTTGTTAATTCAGGTCCTGGACCCCGATGGATGGAGCCCGGTATGAACAAAGCCCGCTGACTTAGAGGCGTCCTGCTCACGCACTGAGGCCCTTCGGGCCCTGCTGCGTAATTGCATTCTTGATTTACATGGACATTCTAATTTTCTTTATAATGCAGTGATTTGCTCCTAAGTATTTTGGCAAGGGCCTGCTATTATTTTCTTCTTGAGCCTGTGATAAAACCTGCATCCTGGGGGAGCGTGCCGTGCAGAATATAGGGGCAGAGGATTGGGAAACCTATTTTAACTCATTTTAGGGGAAAATATTTTCTCATAAAGCAGAGGGACAAACCCACCTGCCGCCTTTCTCCCCCCAGTAAAATAAATAGCAAAACAGTTACATGAAAGGATGTGTTTCTGGAAGCGGTATCAGTAATACTGTGGCATGATGCTTAATTAGAAATGGCACATTTCTAAGATGCACTAAGGGATGAGGGGTTTGGGATGGATGTTTAAAATCACTGTTGGGTGCCAAAGGTAAAATCATTGCTCTCACGCAATGGCTTTGAATCCTGGTGTAAGTAGCATTGAGCAGAGTGATTTACTGGGGTCTGACGGGGATGATTTCAGCAGCCTCAGGAAATGCGTCGGTGGCATGAGAAGGTGAAACACTCCTTCAACACACACAAACCCGAGGTGCAGCAGTCCGGAGCATCTCTAGGAGTTCTTGAGATTTTGGAGTGAATCTTGCAGATCCGCTGCCAGTGCTGGTAGGTGGAGGACTGTTTTCCTCTTTCCTCTTTCTCTCCTTAGGCTTTCGGATTTATGACACGTGTTGCTCTACAAGCAGAGAAGATGAATCACCACCCGGAATGGTTTAATGTCTACAGCAAGGTAACGTGTTCATCAGCCCTAGTTACAGTCATGGCACATTAAGGAGACCCAACCACTGGCCCATTCTCTCTGCCTTTTTTTTGTAGCTTATATACAAGGAGGAGGCAGGGGAATGGAAAGAGGTTGTGTCTTCATAATGAGATTTGAGATTCTGAGGACATATTGAGATATTTGTAGTGGTGACATGGCCCCAGGAATCAAGCTCTTTGCAATTATTTGCTGCCAGCTGCATGGTTTGGACCTGTCACTTCACCTCTCTGCCTGACATCTAAAAATAAAATAGAAGCCTTTAAACTCCTGTTTGGCCGACCTGAATAAATGACTGTTTTGAAACTACTGAACACTCACCAACTTTCATTCTTTTCTGTGCAACAAGTTGGGAGCCCAGCGGTGTAGGGTAGCAGACCGCCAATGCATAGGTACCTAAATGGGAGCCTGGCAGTCTCAATTTAAGTCTGATTTTTTAAAAATTGTAGGCTCCTATGTCTCGACATAGCAGCTTATAAAATTTGTTTATAATATTACCTAACTGATGGTGGTCTCGTATTTACAAGGGTCACAACCCTTGAATGAAAGGTTCTGTGTGAAGGGGGAAATTATTGCTCTCCCTTTATTTTTATTTTCTAATGCTTCTCATTGCATTGTATCGAGTTTTGTTTTAGCATTTGGTGAATATATGGCAATCCTGCTAAAAATATACTAAAAGGAGATGTGGACAAGCAGCCCGCAGCTGGGAACCACCACCCCCAGAGCAGGACATCCCCACCTCTCCCCCCGAACAGAGGCATCCCAGCACAGGCTCCTCCTCATCAGCGCTTTAGGTCACCCTGTTTAAGGGGACATTAAATGATCACCAGACAAAGTCCTGATCACCTACTCTACATGATTTTCTTGGCTTTCTAGAGTATTCTGAATTTATCCTTTTTTCCTCTTCTCTCTTCCCAAAATCTCAGTCAAAGGCGAGACAAAGTAACGCCCAACTTGTCATCTGGCTTAGTCTAAACAAACCCGTGCAGGCAGCGGCGTCATAGCAAAATGCACCAGTCCGTTTGTTTTTCTTTTTGAAATTAATCTGCAACAAGCTTAACAATTTTTTCACCTTCGGGGTGCTGTTTTTTAACAAAACGCGTGAGCCCCTGACTCGGCTGTTGGCAGCTTGGTCACTGGCTCAGGTTCTTCATGAAACCGATCCATGGAATTTAAATGTAAAGAATGAGTTATTTAATCAGACACCTCTTCTTGGACGAAACCCAAGAATGCAAAACCTGTTTTATTCTGCGAAGGGGCTCACTCTGGTTAGACCTCAGGCTCTGTTAAGCCTCCTCACCCACAACGTCTTCTGCTTCACATGGGCAGTGAGCGTCCAGCTCGCTGCTTGCCAGGAGCATCGTGTAAAACCAGTTCACTGCAAGGGCACGCAGTGTTCCTGACGAATTGCTGCTCAGCCTACATGGCAGAGATCAAAATGGCTTTGTAACCCCCTTTCTTTTCCTTCTTGACAGGTTCAGATAACTCTGATTTCCCACGACTGTGGTGGACTGACTAAGAGAGATGTGAAGCTGGCTCAGTTTATTGACAAAGCTGCTGCCTCAGTGTAACCAATATGTAAAACGCTTTAATACAGTGTCTACTAATATTTTGTCTTTTAATGTTATCCCTCATTCCTTGTAACCCTGATTTCACAAAACCCCTGAGACAAGATATAGCGTAAAAAGAGTGACTTAGCTTTGTTGGCCTTTAAGACCTTAGTCTTGAGACCCCTCTGGATGCCTGTGCTTGTCCTTTGCCATCGCTGTCTCTGCGTGAGGATGTAGCAGATAAACCAGCAACAAATAAGTTTTGAACAATGCTCTTCTAGAAACTAAAACAAGCTGGAATGAAAGCTGGAGCCCACCCGCACGTGTCGGTGTTCCCCAAGCCCACGGGAGCTGAGGCTGGTGGCAGCTGCCATGGGAGCCTGCCCCGTGCTGGGCCGCTTCCCTCCTATAGATTTGTACATCTGTACACCTCTGCACTTCAAACAGCGTTAAGAACAGCCAGGCTGGGTCGGTCCCCTCTGGCTTGGTGCCTGCATCTCGGCCAGTGACCAGTGGCAAGTGCAAGAAATGCTGGTGGGAGCAGTGCAAGCTGCTGCTGATGTTTCCTTGGGAGTTGCAGCTCAATTAGCAGTTACAGCTTTGCATTTCAGTGATTATTCTGTGCTTGTCCAGTGGCTCGTTGAACCCATCTGCCCTTTTGGCACCCACAACCTAGCAGCTCTAGCCAGCAAAAGTGTTGCTGCGTGCTTGAGAACGGTTCCCCGTCTGAGATGCAGGACTGGATCCTGCAGTTGCTGAAAACTTCAGCTCTGGTCCAGCAAATACAAAAAAAAACCCCAGTGAGCTCCCAGCACTCACATCTTTAAACAAAGCATGTGCTTAAGTGCTTGGCTGGGCTGGGTCAGTGCTCAGCACCTTGCAGGATTGAGCCATTATTTGTGTTGTAACGCTCCCGTACCTGCTGGATGGGGGGGGTAGCTTGGCCGGGCGCCCAAAGCACCGGCCAGAGCTGCCGGCGGTGAAGGAAGCGGCATTAGCAGGATTCTTGCTAAGCTGGGCTCGGCTGAAGCTATGCTCACCTTTTTTTTTTCTGTAGCTACAATTACTCATTGCGAACATTGTTCCAAGAGCTGCAGATCCCACTGACGAGGTTTGAAATAATTTCTTCCGTGGTTTCAAAGTCTTTGTTTTTATCCTGTGATCCTCACCGAGACAGATTTCCACTGCCGGCAGGGAGATTTCAGCCTGCTTAAGGCTTGCAGGAGGGCCTCTCGCTCTGCAGTCCCGCTGCCGAGTGTCCCCAGCGTGCACCGTCATGCCCTGCAAGCAGCTCTGGGTGCGGAGATTGACACCTCCGAAATGCCTGAGTGCATTGCTCGAATGACACCGGCGGCATAGCTACCAGCTACCGAGAAGTGAGATACATACTGAGCGCCAAAATCCATCTCGGATGTATATGTGAGGTGTGTGGTCTCTCAGATATTTGGGATGCAAAATGCCACTAGCTGCCATGCAAGTATTCACGTCGATAAAATAAGAAAGGTATTTTTTGTTAATCCTTAGCAAGTGCACTGTCATGTGCTAATTGGTCGCAGGAAACAAGATAAGGTGTTGGGGTTTATTGTCGGTAACTGTACTTGGAGTATCAAGTTAATATGTAAAAAGACCCAAATTCAGACTATGTGCTCAAATGTTCTTTGCTTACAAGTGCCTTTCCCCAGCGAAGCGGCGGATTTCCCTGATACGGTTTGAAAATGGTCACTGTTGTGAGGAATGAATAAAACTAAAACAACCAACCAGGCTGTGATGTCTCCTGTTACTGGTGGGGAAATGAAATGAGCTTCACCCAAAGTTTTGACAATGTCCCTAATGGACTGTGAAAGCACTGTTGTTAGAAATTGATACATCATGCATGCACTTTGAATAAAACCAATAAAATCAAATTCCTCCTTTGTAAGTTGTTGCTTTATTATTGTACATATGTGACAAAGCTGTTTAGTTTTAAGATAAATTTAAGATAAGTAATATTTAGTTACTGGGAGGTCTTTAGTTCAGAATATTGTTATTTATTTACATTCTCTGAGGAAAAAAAATCCCCACCAACTATTAGCTCAGAGAGCTGTACTGTCCAGCTATGGCATAGAGCTGTGCAGCTGTGGTGGTTCGAGGATCCCTGACGGGTGAAGGGGCAAAAATACTCAGAAAAGAGGAGGACGACTTTTGAAACGCTCGTAGTTTCTAGGTCAGCACTTGTTTAGCCACAATTTCTTGTTAACTTCTGGGGCGTCCCACAAACCTGCGAGTGCCTTTTGTGAGCGTTGCTGTGCAACGCTAATAATAATAAAATAAAAATAGTGAATAAACAGCTTCCGCTTTCTTTTCCAGCGAGTGCTGACTTCAGAGGCAGTCTCACAAGGGACGTCCTGGCTCTGCTGATGCCATGAAGAGGTCTGCCATCGCGCTGCTCCCTCGGGGCTCCCAGGCAGAGCCTTTGCCTCCGGCCCCGCTTGGTTTTGTTCGGCTGCCGCTGCTTGCTCCCTGCGTGGGTCGGGAAGCAGTGATGCTCTCCTGGGCTTTTCCTCGCCTTGCAGCCACCAGGGATTTTCTTTCATCATAAAAGCACCTTTTATTTGGGGGTTGGTTTTCTTTTTTTGGACAGGCTTCCCAGCATTCCTGAAACGCATCCCGAATATGCCATGAACCCCCTTTGAACTCCACCTCCCGCCCCGTCTCGACAGCATCCCCAACTCGCCGCTCTCCGCAGAGCTGGGCAGGGATGCTCTGCGATGCCGAGGAGCCCTGACCCCCCTTTTCCCGTAGCTCCCTAAATCCACAGCAGCCCGTTCGCAGCCACTCTGTGCTCCTGCATCTTCCCAGGTCTTCTCCACCTGCACATGTACCGCTGCTGCGTGGTGAGCGCAGGGTGCTGAGGGCCACGGGGAGGGGATGCACAGTCGCCCTGACCGAGCTGGAACTTCCCAGCAAATTTATACAGCAAGGATTTAATGACAGGTGCTGGATTTGGGCCAGGAAAGTTGGCCTAAGGCGCCTTCTCTTGTGAAGAGCGTTGTCAACTCCACCCGGAGCAAAAGTAGCCGGAGTGCAGGGTTTTGGGTCTTTTCCAGGTGATGGCATCTCTGGAGCTGTGCTGTTCCGTGACGATACGGCTCGAGCAGCCGTCCAAATGCCGGCTTCTCCTCGGGGTCGGCTTGCTGCATGCTCCCCATGCACCTGCACAGTCGCACCCCGATGCGGGCTGGCACAACTCCTGCAAACTAATCGCGTTTCCCTGTTCACTGCGAGGTTCGGCTCACGGCTAGCAGCCACCAGGTTAAATATTGCCCTGGAATGTTTGGGGTTTTCTTGCTTTAAGGCTGATTGTGGCTTGAGGTATTTGGATAATCCATCGTGAAACAGCCTTCTCCTTGCAGGTAACTTCCCTGCGTCGAGATTGATTTAACCGGGTGTGTGTCCCCCACCAACCCAGTCCACAGTGTGTGGGAAACGCCGTCCCTGGGAGACCCTCCGATGGTGCTCCGTGGCCACAGGAAATTAAAAAGCAAAAACTCAAGGCTGAGAGAGCAGGGTAAGAAAGATGCCTGCAGCATGATATGTGGTTGGGATCGCTGCTCAGGTCCTTTGAGGCTGGAGATCACACCTTCACAGGACTGTCTCTGAAACAGGGCCAGCGAATAATCCTTTCCTTTCCCCCAAAGTGGGGGCTCAGGTCCAGTAAACTGCAAAGATCATATTGCAAGGGGCTGCGTTGGCATCGGACGCGCTCCGGGGATGGGGTCCCGCAGGCAGCTCTGCAGGAACGTGTTGGAAAACAAAAGTCTATCTTGGTTTGTGAGTTACGGCTCAGTTCGACTGTGCCAGGATTCCTCTTGCCCTCCCTCCTCCTCCCGGCTGCCCAGACTGGCAGCCGAGGCATGGTGGTGGAGTGGCTGAAGAAGAGGTGGCTTCTCTGTTAATTAACCTCTCTCATCAGGGGCAGTTTTGGACATTAGAAGGCTAACGAGGACATAGCCTTACCCAGCTGCTTCCCGAGGCTGGAAGGACAGATGGACGTGATTACTTTTCAGATGCTTCCCCGTTGCCTGTGACACATCCCCGGCTCCAGGATGGGGCTGGAGGGATCACAGCATCCCTTGGGATGTGTCCGGGCTGCTGTGCCGGTGGCCACTGGCTCTGCTTCGGTCCCACCTGGAGCCTTGGGGATTCAGCAGAGCGAAACCACAGGGCAGATCCCGTCAGACTGGAGTTTTCGGTTGGTTTATGTCCCCCAGATAGCTCGGCCCTGGGTCAGGGATGCTCGCAGCATCCCTAGTTTTCAGTGACGAGCACAATTTCTGTGTTTGCTCCGATCCCTGCTCCAGCACTGCCTTCATGCTCAGCCTCGCATCCTGCCGGGTCCTCAGCCCTGCTCTGCCTTTCCCTCGTCCGTGAGTGCTTTTCAGTCATGCAAAACACAATTTTGAAAGCCTCGCACTTTCTGCAGCTTCTTATAGGTGTGTGCGTCTCCTCTGGCCTTTTCAGCCTCAGGTTAATGAAGGGATTGCCACTTAACTGAAGGTAATGGGTTCTTCTGCATGAGCTCGTGTCGGCTTTTCACAATTGTTTGCTCCAAGAAACAAATATTTGTGGCTTACTCAAAGCTGCGCCTCGGGATTAGCCAAACGTGTGTGTCCTGGAACAAGCGCTCGGAGAGCATCCAGCCTAGCAAGCACAGAGATGCTGACTAATTGAAATAAATTGCCAATTGTTAATACTTCTTCTCCTAAGGAACCAAGGCAAGAAGCAAACATGGATGTGAGTTATCCCGCCGACATCAAAGGCCGTGTTTACGTAAGCGCTGCTCGTGCTGAAGATCTGTTGCAGAGCTGGACCCTTTGGTGAGGAACTGACAACTCGTTTGCAAACGAACTTTAGAAAGAGTCCAGGCACGGCTGCCAGCGGTCCTCTGCTTAGAGCCAGGCCAGCCCGTGCGGGCTGGGGGGGATGCTGGAGCCTGGGAAGGGTCCCCAGAAGGAGCAGAGGTCTGTGCTTGGGCTCCTGCACCATTTCCAGACCAGTGGTGGGTGCACGAAGGAGGATTAACCCCCCCAAAGCTCGAACGCACACCTCATCGTAGGAGCGCTTGGCATTTTTTTGCTGTTAGACACTAGTGCCAGGGTGACACGATGGCGTGATGCTCCTCTGCGGGGCCGGCAGCGTTTCACCGCTGGCTGCTCCCACCTTGGCACGGAGACGGGCCGTTCCCTCGGGATGCCGGGAAGGAGGGAGCCCCGTGTCCACGCAGCATCATCCTGACTCATCCCCCCGCAGGTAAGAGCAGGTTTAGACACACACAGCAATGCAAACCCAGTAAATTAAGAATAATCAGCGTCTGCTTGTTATACTGCTAATGCAGAAATTTTGTTTATCCAGGACTTGGCCCCGGCACTTGCCTGTGTGGTTTCTTCTTCTGGAAGTGACCTCGTAAGGTGGTGACATCAAACAGCAAGTTCCACCCTCCCACCCACGCCAAGGGTCACTTGGGGAAGCTAAGGAGCACCCGGCTATTTCATGGAGCCATCAGGGAAGTGGCACGTGGAGCATCCAGACCTTTCCAGCATGGACAAGTCACCTCCAATTTTCTTACTAGTTCCTTCCAGTGTCTGTTGGAGGCCGTTGCAAGGCGTGCTCCCTTCTGCCAGCTCAGGTACACACGGAGCAAAGCCCTTTTGGTGCGGAGCTACCCCCCAGGTGATGCCTGTGCTGTGGGACCTGCTGGTTCGGGTCCAGTTCAGCCTGGGTGAAGGGAGGACTCGGACAGGAGCAGGATCTGCAGCTGGGGTGGGTCACGGGAAAACCAACGAAAGAAGACGGCAAACTGAAAGAGCTCCCTCCAGCTCTGCTGTTGTTTCTGACAGGAGAAAGGACACCAAGTTCTGTCCCTCTCCGCGCAGGCTGCTGGGCAGCCGTAAATTCACGACGCTCGTGATCTGCATCATCTCCATCAACGCCATCTCCCTGGCTGTGGAGACCAACTACCGCTGCCGGTTGTGCTGGGGTACCTTTTTCGAGGTGAGGCGTGATGGCACACTCCCACGTGCCATGGCCAGGAGGGGACGGATGGGGGGGGAATGGGGGTCCGGCCCCCCGTGGCCGCTCAGGGGGGCTGCCAGCCCGCTGTCCTCCCCCGTGCCATTGCCTGCACCAGCCCAGGGCTTGGAAGAAATGCATTTCAGCTTCAGATCCCTTCACTTATTCGATAATTATCATTCTTAAAATGCAATTGTTCAGTCCTTTCCATGGCAGCCCTTTCCCCCCCCTTGCGGTTTTAGCACAGCTAGTTTAAGCACCCTTTTAATACTCAATTTTCACATTGAAAAATCCCTCTTGGTCACACTCCTTGATTTCCTTGTCTTACACAAGCCAGCTACTGTACGCAAACCTCTGAGCCTTAATTATATATCCCAGTAATATATAGCCAGGCCTGGCTAATGTCAAGAAACCCAGTCAGGAGCGTCGGAGGTTTCCGAGAGCTCTGGCTGCAGGACCAGGCTCCGTGCAGGGAAGCGAGCGGCGCGTGCCCGGCTCCGAGGAGCCGATGGGGTGCGTGATGCGTTGGGATGCGGCCGGGACCCTCCCGTGCTGGGCAGTGACCCGTGATGATGACTGCGGTGGGGTGAGCTCAGCTCGTGTTTGAAATGGTCCTGGGGACATTTAATACGAAAGCGCTGGCTTGGTGCGCAGGGTCTGGCAGCCACAGGCAGCTACCTGGGCTCACCGCCTCCTCTCTCCAGGTCACAGATGCCTTCTTCATCGCTGTTTCCACCACCGAGCTTTTGCTGAAGCTGTATGCAGACCCCATCACCTGCTGGAAGAGCGGCTCCAACATCTCACATGCTACCATCCTCCTCCTTGCCTTCCTCCCACACGTCTTGCCCGTGGACATCACCCCTCGTACTCACCTGGAGGGGACGACCAAAGGTCTCCAAACCCTCCGCATACTCAAGCTCGTCAAGTACAGCGGTGGGATGAGGGTAAAGCTCTGCTCGCTAGTTAAGGCACAGCAGAGAGGGGGGATCCCCAGCCCAGGAGCGGGGGGAGGCTTTGCTGTACCCAGGTGTTCGGGGCCGCCTGGCCCAAGAGGGGCTGATGCTTGCGGTAGCTTGTGAGCAAAAGCGAAATCTAGTCATTCCTGATTTTTTAGGAAGCCCGTGGCTTGGCCATTGTTTTTTTTCCTCTGTTTCTCCTTCCCCCAAGGAGAAGAGAGATTTTCTTTTTTACTACAGCAGAGTAGACGCAAAAAAAAAAAACCCTCCTATAAAACATAGGTCACGTCCTATTCTTGGTCTGTGTGTATTTTTCTCTCCAGCACACCATCTCCTACTTAGTTTTCTCCTGACGACTCTGGAGGTTTGTTTTTGAGCAAGGAGCTTATGTGGGCAATGAATGCTCAGCCAGCATTTCTGCGTGTAATTAATTGGCTGGGTAGCCCACCAGAAGTGGGATGTTTATGGGCACAGGGCTCTTATAATGTTCACTTCTGAGCCTTCATTCCTCTAGTTTGGATCGTAAACTTCACTTATCACCAGACTTTTATATGTTAATTATTCTGTGTCGCTGGGAGAAGGGAGGACATGTAGAAGCGCATGAAATAATGAATGGTTTAAGCATGGTGGATCAGATGCTCCAGATTGGTCTGGCTGATTATAAGAGAGCAAATTGATGCATGGCAAAATGGGGAGACATTTCAATCAGGGTAAGTGTGTGCTTGTTGGTTTGAGCATCATGCTATGCACTTGTGGAACTCGCTGCTGGGAGATGCCTCGTCTGGGGACCACGAGGAAGAAAACCTGTAGGATAAGATTTGGCACCGTTCCCCCCTGAGACACTTAAAGTGTTGAGGTGCTTTGAAAAAAAATCCCACTCGGCACAAACCTGCAGTTTAAGAGCCTAAATGCCTTTGAAAATCTGGGCCATGCAACACTAGGTTTTGATGGAGGTCGATGGGACTTAACACCTAAGGGACCGGGGCCACTGGGAAATTACATCCTGGCTTTGGGTGAGAATGCCTAGAATGTCATTACTGGGGGAAAAAAATACCAAAGAGGAAAATTCTTTAGGCTCTCACAGTCCCTTCCTGTTCCAGGGATGCTATAAATATGCTGCAAAGCCACGCCGCTGCTTTCCAGCTCCAGGAGCGTTTGGTACTTGCCTTTGCATCCTGATCTGAGGGGACAAGTGCCCTGAGCCGCTTGGCATCCCAAGAGACAACACCTCTTTGCTTAAAATTTGTTTTAAAATGTGATAGGGCTGTCTAAATGCATTTTGCTGAAGGTGCATGAGGCTGTTTATGCCTCTGTGTGTATTGTTATTTATTAATTGAAGCCTAAATTGGCCCTCAACAGGTTAGCAGTATTTAATGCAGAGAGCTCAAACATGCAACACATTCTTGGCACGTTTCCCTTTATTAATTAAAAACCTCTTTAAAACACTCTGCCTTCCACCTTGGAGCAATAAATTTCCACCTTGAGGAAATAATTTCCTTGTTGTATTCCATACAGAGACGTTCTGTTAGCTGCAATCCCTGTTTTAGTGTAGGCCCCATTCATCCTTATTTCAATTTCAAAATAAACTTTAAAAATGCCAGGCTGTTCTGTTAAAAAAAAAGAAGAAAAAAAAAAGAAAAAATCGACTTTTCTGCTTTTTTAAAAATATATTTGGGATTAATTCCGATGTAGTTTACTACCTGTGTAGACTGCGAACCACAAAGCTCCTTCTTAATAAAAGCTCATAGGACTCCACAGCGGTTCCTGAAGCAGCCGGAGAAGCCTTGGCAATCAAAAATGAGGTGACGGTCCTGCACGGGAGGCACTCGCCAGCCTGCAGTTGCCGGGAGCATTTTACAGCCCTCCTGTCACCCCCAGCTCTGGGTGGCTGGTTTTCTTTATGACCACGTGCCACAGCCCAATCCTGCCTGACGCCATGACATAACTTGGCAAAAATGTCACCTGATTTTGGGGGTTGAATGGCTTTTGTTCCCCTGCTAGTCCCGGGCTGCGCCTGCCGGAGAGACCTACGTGTGCAGGGAGGCGGGAAAACCCTTCGCTGGTTCCTCCAGGAATTTGTACCAAACTCGGTGGGTTTAGGGCTGGTCTGGTTTGGGCTTTCTGAGATGGTTCTGCAGGCAACGCAGCTGCACGTGGTGTCTCTGCGTTGGATGCTGCCCTTCCTTCTGCCCCGGGAGTAGCGTGGTGGGATGATTATCTGGAGCAGGCAAGACTCGCAAAAGTAGGGAACTGCTGCAGGAGTCCCTAACCCATCCGAACAAGCTCGGGATGTTGGCAACCGGAGGAGACTGGGAAGAGCCCCTTGCTCTAGCTCTGCACAATGCGATTCGGAGCTTTAACCTGAGATGCTGTTGGCAGTCAGAGATGATGGATGGACAGTCCTTGAATGGGTGCACTGTGTAAGACACCCCCCCCCAGCACTAGCAGGCACAATGGTACCAGGGGAGCAGCCAGCCCGTGCTGCTCCTGCTCGCCAGGGTAATGTAGGATGGATGCAAGAGACTGCACGAGGTTGGCTGCGATTTGCAGTTAATGGGAAAGTTTGCATTTCCCTAAAAGTTATTACCAATGATAAGCTCAGTTCACCAAACCAGCACTCCCATCGACTCCCAGGAGCGTCTTTTGTATATGTTGGTGTCATATGCGGGTCTTTATAAGAAGTGAGGTGATCTCAGAAGCAATATTGTGTCCCTTCCCGGTGACCCCAGGCTTTGCACGAGGCTTTCCCAGGCTGAGCAGCCACAAGGGATGAGAGACGACTGCGGACTCCTGTCTCCCATCCTGGCCCATCCTGCATGGCAGGGGACGAGCAGCCGGACAGTGAGGGCAGCAGAGATATTGTTCTACCTCCAGGTTATGCTTAGACCCCAAGGCATGAGGGTTAATAGCACTGCTCGTTTTTATTCAGCTAATTTATTAATGTAGAAGCTTGGGAACAGTTGTATCCTCTATCAACAGGAATCTGTTACTCTGTTAGTAACCTGCCCATATTTCAAAAGGCAGTGAGAAGCCCGTGTGTGCTAGGTGTGATGCTTCTGGGACCAAGTAGCCCTTGGTCTTGCCACTGTGCAGCACTTACTCACCACTGAGCCCTACACGGGCCATTTTCCTGTCCAAGAGGCTGATGCACAGCCAGAGCCTCTAGATTTTGTCATGGTCTCATGCACCATGGTAGTTACCCCTTTCCTCTCCTTAATTCCCAGTACAGCCCTGTGGATGCATGCAAGGGAGCTGGTTCAGAGGTGGTCCAGGGAGGCTGTCACTTCCACATCCCCAGCCCCACTTCCCAGTCTTCATCCCCACCGAGCGTCTCCCTCACCTAGAGATCACACATTTGTTTTTCCTTTTGCATGTTTTCACAGAGACTCTTGGCCAGACGGTACAGACAGTGATGTATGCCCTCATCCTGCTGATGTTTGTGTTTGCCATTTTGGGACATGGATGGTACGGAGATCCCAAAACCGGAGACACTGAAAACTGGGGCAGCTTGAAGGCTGCCCTCTTCACGCTCTTCAGTTTAGTAACCATAAGTACGGCAGCATTTTCCAGTCTGTCTCAGGCAAACGACAAAGCGCAGATTTTGGAGTGCTGCTGAAGAAGCCCTTTGATTAATCTGTGACTTCATTAGGGAGAGCATGAACTGCTTGGCAGTGAACACATATTCCAGATCCCTGGGAAAATTTGCTTTGATAGACAAACTTCCCTATCCAGTATTGCAAATTCAGAGGGGAAAATCTTGGAAGCTGACAGCAAAAAGATCTGTACTAGCTGATTTAAACCTGGACCTCTGAGGAACAGAGAAACTGTGATCAGTTTTAAAAAAGAAAGAAAAAGAAGAGGAAGATTTCATATGGATTGTGAGTTATGCTGTGGTTTGGAACTAACTCTCTGGTCTGCTTAAATACATTTGCAGGTTGATGGTTGGACAGACTTACAGCGCGAGATGGATCATTAAGGGTTTACGAGCAGCCACGTGTTCATAGTCATGTTCATCTTGCTGAGCAACTGCATCATCTTCAATATGTTGATTGCACTTCTGATTACCAGAACCCAGGTCATACGAACTCTGTGCATTGAGTGTGCGTGTGTGTGTGTGTGTGCTACCAGCTAACAGGCTCTGGTTGGAAAGCTGGTGCTTGGCTGCTTGCAGAAGTTGGCTTCTGGTGCAGCTAGAAACATGCTGGATACCAAAGTCCCCAGTCCCTGAGCAGAGTAAGTGTATCTTTTCCCACGGTCCCCTTTTTGGGTCGTCTCTACCCTCCTGCTTTGACTATTTTTCCATCGCTGCCAAAAGCTCCCGCTCCTCCAGCACAGCCAGCCCCCAGGTCCCCTGGGTGCACGCGTCGCACCCAGGTCCTCTCAGCCACGACCCGTTTCTGCCTCCATTTAACCCAGGGCTGCTCTCGTGGTCTTGTAGCTGCCTCTGGCCCTTCTGCAACGAATCCTTGCGTGGAGCCGGGGCCAGGGTCAGCTGGGAGTGCTGGGGGAATACTGCAAATCCTATGCAAGAGGCATCTGCTCCCAGCAGCTATCGGCTGCCAGCCCCGAGGTGGTCCCGCTTAACACCTCTCGCTGCTGCACAGGGCTGGGGCTGGAGCAGGGGTTTTTTTTGAAGCCTAAGTCTCTTTGACCGATCTCTTGACCCACCAGCTGTGAGCGGTGCTCGGGGACTCACTCGCATCCCTGTGGTTTGGCATTGGCAGGACTTGACTCAGAAGTATGAACAGGACTGCAAAACAGCGAAGGCGGCTGCTGTTTGGGCCAAGAAACAGAAGATCCTGAAAAAGGAGGGGAAGAACGTGAGCAACCAAGTCACGCTGGAGCAGGTGGGCTGTGGTCAGCTGTGGGCAGGCAGCACTGTCTGCAAATTTCGGATGTTGTTTAACAGGGCAAGACGTGAATGAACTGGAGGAAAAATTTCTTTTCCTTTCCTTGCCCATTTTTATAATAATCCAGGCTGTAGATCCTATATGCCTTTTTGGTAGGATCATCATCTGTGCAGCTAAGTGTATTATGATAGCACATAGCGGTTAAAGTATTAGAAAGGTGGAGAAAAACTCTTAATTGGTTTTGATGGGTTTTGTCTGAGTTTGTTTAACTTCAAAGAGAAGTTTAAAAAGAAATCCTTTTAGGTCATGTCAAGCCAAGAGCCCTGTCCAGAAATGGCTTGGACTGGCTTTCTGTGAGCACTCGAGGGAGGTCATGCTCCTTCCCGCACTCTCTCAGCCCGTTGATGCAAAGTATCCAAAATGCTACTAGGGGGTTGAAACACATGCTGCAGCATCTGTAGGAGAGCTGTGCATTGCTTGATAAAGGGCTTTTGCAAAGCTGACTTGAAATAAATGCAGTAAAGCTGTCACTGAAATGTAAATGATTAGAGCAATGTGACTCCCTGTTTTCCCCAACTCTTCTGCTCATTCTTGCTTTTAGCAAATGTAATTTAAAAATAATCAGTTCAGGATGGCTTGGTGGAGAGTATTCTTGCCTTTGGGCCAGAAAATCACTGGTTCGAGTACTAGACTGAGTGACCTATTTGGGTCAGTGGTTTGGGTCCCACCCCAAGGGCAGGGGTGGGGGTCCCCGCAGAGCTGCAGGACCTGCCTGGTGGGTGGGTGCTGGGGAGACCCCGGGCTGCCTCCCTTGGGACAGGCATCCCCGTCCCGTCGGCACCCAGGAGCTCCTGCACTGCCTGGCACCTCTGCCCGCTCCAAAAGTGCCTTGGGGATGGGGGTCACAGACAAACCCCCGTTTCCAGCCCACAGCTGGTGCGAAGCCTGTGGAGGGGTCTGCAGGGGGACGGTCCTAAGTGTCACCTCCTTCTTGCTAACGGCGTTTTCTTCCTGGGCTTGTTCTTTTTCACAGCACAAAATCACTCAAGGTGAAGATTTCAGCGAGCTGCTGGATGGCATCAGAAAGACTTTGCGCCACTCCAATATCATCATTACAAAGGGTCTTTGTTTTACCATCCCATTTATTGATCTGTATTTGCCGTTCCTGGACCTCCAGGATGACACACTGAACAGGTCAGTAGCAGTGGGGCCGGTGACTACAAGAGAGACTCCAAGTTACAAAAACAGATGCCCTTTCGATGTATGGAATTATTTTCTTGGAATGAATGGACATTTTGAGGCTGTTCTCCCTAGAGAAAATGCTACCGGTCTCAGCCCGAGCAGTGCTGAGAGCCTAGGAAGGTACCAACATATGGCACGTGCTCGAAACGGGACCGCTTTCCTCCCCATCAGGAGGGCTAACGCCATTTCCCAGCACCACGCAGTGTCGGTGTGGGATCGGTGTCCATCACAAATGGGCTCAGTTTCCTGCTGGCAAATTCACTCTTCTTCGTCGCTTCTTCATTGCGCCCCAGCCCCGGCACGTCCTGGGGTTCACCGAGTCCCGGGTGCCCCCGGGTGCACGGCCCCCAGCGAGGCTCCATCCTCCTGGTCTGGCTCCCATATTTCACCCCTCAGCATCCCTGGGAGAAAGGCGAGAGCGTATCCCAGATTTATGGGGGCAGTGGGGTTGGAGGACATGTTTGCACCCAAGTTTGGGAGATGAGGAGACAGGAGGGGAGGACTTGCCTTCTTATTCCAGCAGCAGTCCAGGCTGACCTGTGCTTTGCCTCAGCAATGGACTTCTCTGGATCTTGTTTAGGGAACGACTAACCCCAGGCAGTGAGTCTAAACCATGTAACCAGAAAAACCTCCCACAAATCCCCCAAATGGAGACTGCTGAGTTTTACATGTCTTAGGTTAACCTTAATGTGATGCAAGCCTATGATCACAGCTTGGTACCTATTGTTTAAAACACCCGTGGTCTGGCCTGGAGTCCAGAAAAAATTTCCTGGATATCAAAAATTCCCTTTTGCCCCATTCCCCAGGTGACTGCGGTTACTGTCAGGAGTCTCTGTATTATTTTCCCCCCATACTTTGAATGCACTGATTAGGACTAGTGCTTCTGAATATGTTTTGCTGTGCACATGGCACACGTTGCGGAGCCAGTCCTGGATTGCACTTCTGCCATTCTCCTCTGATCTTTTGGGAGAAAAATATTTACAAGGATGTTAAAGAAAATCTGCAGAGCTGGGGGGCTCAACGTCATGCAAAATACTTGGGATCTTTCCATTGCTCCTTGCCCTGCCGGGTGAATGGAGGGGTGCTTGCAGAGGGTTCAGTTCTCTGTACGCCTTAGACATGACACTTCCCATTTTGCATGGTATTTGGGGATCTTTCTACCATGCTCTTCTCTCACTGCAGGTTGCAACATCACTGTTATGAACATACTGGCATATTGAGAGAGATTGTGGAAGTCATGAAAGAAAAATCGCTGCCAGATCATGAGAAGATGAAAAGTTAAAAGCTCTTTAGGTGAAACATGATTCTTGGTGGCTGTCAGAGCTCTGCCCACAACCTCCTTTTCAAACCTTCATTAAAATAAACCAGAAACATTTATGATTAAAAATAATTCAGAAAATATCTGCTCTCCTTTCTGCTCGCTGACCGGGTAGAAGCGCAGCCACCGGTGCTAGCCCTGCACTGCAGGCAGCCGCTGATGGAGAGAGGCACGTCACCGTTGCGAGAAACTGTGGGCTGAGAAAGGATCACAGCCCAGGTCCTTTTCTTGGAAACCTTGTGGCAAGGCTGGGACTAGAGCCCAGACCTCCAGTGCTCTCCCTGCCAGCTCCCTCCTCCTGAGATCAAGCAGCCTCGGCGTAGCAAAGGGGCTGCTCTGAGAGCAAACTGACCCGCGCTAAGGAAATGGATTGTGATATCTCTGAACGAAGCAGCTCGTTTCTGGGCTCCGATGCTGATTAGCATCTTGGAATAACCCGCTCGGGTTTGTCTGGCAGTTTTAATGCAAACACACCCACAAGGCTTTGGGTAATGGGAGAAGGAAAGAGGAGACCTGCGGAGAGGCAGCCGTTCCTCCGCACGGCACGGGCTGTACCGGTACGGAGCTACAGCCCCACAGCCCGGGCACGATGGCCATGATGGCTAGCGGTCGATCTGCCTGAGATGATGAGGAACGAGCCACCCTGACCCCCTCCCGGTCGTGCAGGCAATGGGGATTAGCAGAGCGGGGCTGGCTGCACGGCTCCGCTTTGCCCCCAACGCAGTCCCCCGTTAGCACGCTATGGCAGGAACCGAGAAATGAGTGTTGGGGATGACGAAAGGGAGGAAAGTGCCCTGGGGGGGTGCTGGGTTTGGGGGTTTGGCTCTCTCCAGGCTGGATGATGTGGGGAGAGGGGTGGGTGCCTCGTGGTGGGGACGCTGGGGACTCACGGCTCCTGCGGCAAGCAGACAGGCTCGAGCCTTCGATGGCCTGGGCGTGAGGCTGCAACAAGTTTTGCCTTCGATGGCACTGCAGGTATAACATCAGGTGTTGAGTTTTTCTCAGTCTTGACAGTTTTTATAGGACCATTCCTTGTGATTCTGCACAATCCATGGGAGTTCAGCATTACCGGAGGAACAGCTACAAAATACCCTCTTCACTACTATGCCATGGCTTCCAACAGTAAAATAAACGAGTGCCAGACACGAACCGTATCTAAGCAAAATTATTGACACATCCCTACAGAGAGGGGTGAGTTGATTTTGCAGAGCTCTCTCTGCCGCTGCCGTGGCCCTGCCTGCCTCTCGCCAACCCCAGAGAGCTCATCTCCTTGGTTCTCCAAAAATTGCCTTTCCGATACCAGCCCTGGGTTGCCGTTTACAGGGGGTTTGTGCCCCAAAGCCTTCGTCCGAGCCGGCTGGTGCGAGGGGGCTGAGAGCTGCTAACAGGAACTCCTCATAAAAGAACTAGGGAGAAACCAATGACATGAGCTCCTGCTCAATTTGTTTTTCATGTTCTCATTTGTAATAATTTTGTGTTTTACGAGGGATACTTCCTAAAACTTCCCCGACATGATGGAAACACATGTGATGCTCCTACACATGATGTGACCCTTTTGGTGGAGAGATGAGATGAAAACCCGCTTTTCTCTGACAGCTACATGGTGTACGGTCCAGTGAGCCGGACAATCGGTGGGGCGAGGAGTATCCGACCTTCCCCAGCCATGCCCACACTGTTCACTCCTCCAGAAGTACTGCCTGCATACCTTTGCATGCAGAATCTCCATGTGGATTTTCTTGCTAATTCATTATTTAAACTTTCTCTCCTCCTTTTTTTGTTTTGCTAGGGATAACCCAGCTCTGCGCCCATGCATGTCCATGTGTCACCTGCGGGTGACACGGAAAGCATCACTTGGAATTTTATCTGAAGTGCAGGTTTGCTCCTGTGCTCTCTTCAAGGACAGAGCCAAACTGGGGGAAGCAAACACCAACGCTAGAAGTGGTTTTTGCAGGCTTCAAAGCTAATAATGCCAAGGTTATTTGAATTAGCAAATCCCTCTACAAAGGGTATGACTGAGATATCAGCATCGCTGGCTGTATTTGGGCCACGCCACAGTAGGTGTCACTGAACTGGGACAATTCCTGCAGTATTTGTGTTTGGGTGAGTGACAAGGGTCACCTTGCCAATCAGCCAGGACTGCTGGCATCGCTTTCCCCACAGCGGTGGGTGCAGAGGATCCCAAAAATGCAGGGCTGGGCCTCACCAGCAGCACTGCACCTACAGCAGCACACTGCCGGGCATCCCCAGCTCAGGATGCGGGCTGTCCGTAATCCTGGTTTTCATTATTTTAATGGTAAGATAAAACTTTTGTGTAGTGTGAAAAACAATCCTAAGCCCCCCTGTGTTTATAGGAAGGGCTCAGACAGGCTGAAAAAATGGTGTGTAAGGGCTGGAGACTGCAGGACAGCAACCAGCGTGAAAGGACACTGGTCATAAACGGTCTCGAGATATTTTTTAACTGAAAATAAAATTCTAATGGCAGGAAAGTGCAACAGTGATGTTGGTGAGTAATTCAGGATGAATGCAGAGACCAGCAATTACAGGTAGCAACCAAAAAGGTGGAGAGTGGTAAAATCCTCTAACCCTGCCGATGGATTTCTAGTTTTCAGCTGGGAATGGCAAAGCACTCTGAAGTTTTTCAGATTCCTTAAAATACTGTGGCTTTGCTTGATGGCCAAAACCATTGCTGCTTTGGAAGAAGCCTCTCTGCCTCTTATTTTGGTGCTGAAGATGTGCTCCTGCCAGGAGGAGTTGGGGGTTGTTTTTTTCCCATGAAAGCCTTTGCTTTGGCTTTCCATGGGGGACCCATCCTTGGCCACTTCTGTGCATTTCCCACCTGCAGCTTCACCTTATTGTCCCAATAACGTTTTTTCTTGCTACTTAATTTTCCCTGCACCTTTGCGCACCTTTGAATGGGCTCACCTGGACCAAGAACAGCTGAAACACTTTGAGAAAAACTCTGAATGTGTTGGAATGTTTTTCGACCCCTTTGGCCAGGCTGGGCAGCGTGAAGCAGCCCTGTGGCCAGTGTCTTTGGTTTTGGGAGATGCCAGCAGCCTTGCTGGTGCCCAACACGCAGTGATGCTGCCCCTCGGCTTTGTCCTGGGGAGACTCGGCAGAGCAGCCAAATATGAAACGGGGGTTCTCAGCAAAGAGATCCCTGCGTATTAATGAGGGACATTAATGTACTTTGCGAGCTGGCTTCTCCTGCACTTTGGGCTGGTGTAAATTAGGACCAGGCCAAAAAAGTCAGGAGGGCTGCACCAGTGTAAACTGGACTTCGTAAAGTAAAAAGGAGAGGCCCCTTTTGTCAGGCGATGGCTTTTCCTCAGAAGCTAAATGATACATAATGTTTATATAGTGTTTTGCCTCTCCTAAATGCAGGCTAGACATTAATTGATTCCAGGTTTGCTCTGTGAAGTAGGTCAGCTCTTTCCATTTTGCAGATAAAGGAGCGGTGGGGATTGCTGAGGGGTGCACGGGGGGTCAGCGCCAGCGCTGGGGCACCTATACGGATGGCTGCGCTCACCATCAGACCACGCTGCCTCCCTAAATATACACCACTTCTGATGTATGTCAGAATCAGCTGTGCCTCTGTAAACCCAGTTACATTAAGCCCAGTTCAAATGAAATCTGTTTATGTCTCCAACACTCACTGCTGGTCAAAGCAGGACTTAACTAACCTAATGCTGTTTGTGTTCAAAGCCTCTTAAACCTCTGCTCTGACCATCTTGAAGTGAAATATAAAGTACTCGCTGGGACCTGGCTGGAGTCCAGGCAACCGTTTCGGACTCCCCTCTCTCTCTTTTGCTCATAGGGCCGTTTAGAAAAAGCATCGCACATTTGAAACAGTGATGGAAAAAAATAATTTTAATTCACTTCTGTTTACACAGCATTGGAAGCTTGCGAGGATTTGTAGAGACAATTATTAATGGTTTAAACTGGTGTGGTAAAAATGTTGCCTTGGTCTGGGAACACGAGCTGGCTCTCGAGCCCTCGGCACTGGTTTAGCCAAGCACCGGTCCCACAGGGGGAGTCGGGGAGGGAGGACCTCACGGCTTGGTGGGTCCCACTGTTGTGTTTCCTTTTGGCACCTTGGAAACAGCCTCCTGCTCATTCTGCTGATGTTGAACCACTAAAACCCAAAGCCTGGATCTGGGGAAACACCTGCCTTTTGCTGGTTGTCTCCATTTCTGGCAGCCCAGCTTGGAGGTGTTGGGTGACCGGATCGTAGGGAAGTGGGACGTACCCGAGCTCGGAGCACCGCTCCTTCTCTACTGTCTCAAAGCTGACCTGCAAGGCCTCCGTCTAGCTTAATTTCATAAATTTGGTCCAGCTTTTTGGGAGCATGGCCCTTTTTTTTTGGTTTGGACATTGTGTGAATCAGACTGTGCTCTTCCAAAGCAGGTGGAGTCCTACCCGAACGTGCACGGGGGGGAATCGGGTCCCATGTAAAGTGCCCCAATCTCTTTCCGACCGGCGGAGGAGGTGGGGATGAGCAGACACGGGCACACCTGCGGCACGAGCCTGGCCCGCGTGTTACACGCATCCTTGCACGCATCCATCAGAAGAGTCGGACTCGGTTTTACTGGTCTATCGCACAGCGGGATCTTGCACCTATAAAACTGCTCTTAATTACTTCCTAAGTTACTAACCAGGGTGATGTTGATTTTGTCTTATAACCCAATAGGACTTTGTCAGTTTAGTATAAACCCCTGCCCACCGTAACTTTCTCGTCGATGTATATTGGCGTATGATCATACACTGCATGCACGTGCCCGTGGCTGGTTTTTGGGCACCCATTGACCTGCTCTCCAAAGCTGCCCATGCCATTTTTGCTTTCCAGCCTGTGCCCACCACACTGCAGCAGTTCCACAGGCAGGGAGGAGGGATTGTCCCCTATAGCGTGGCACTGACTGCCTCTGATCTGCTTTCACCCTGCTTTGCCAGTTGAGTTTGAAGCAATGGCTGTAGTAGCAAAGAAAACAGTAGAGAAAATGATAGTTGGGAACTAAGCCCATGGCAGCATCAGTTCCTGCAGCATCTAGACTCTGCTTTGAAGCTCTTCACTCAAAATACTACTTCTGTGATCCCCGGGGATTACCGTGCACAGTGGTACTCATCCGAGTGCCAATATTACAAAATGCATTAGCACACAATTTATCTGCCTACTTTGCAAGTCAACCTTGCACAACAGGTTATGGGGGTGCTTAAAGGCATGTTGGTGTGAGAGGCTGGTTCACTGTTATTACTGCCACTCTGGCTCTGGCTGAAACAAGTGTAGGACTAATCTGACCTCATTAACGGACTCTGATGTATTCTAAAAACAAATCTGCAATGTGTGAAACATTGTATTTAAAAGGGAAAAAATAATTTATGAGGACAAAGAAGTTTGGAGGCTTTTGCATACAGACAAGAGATTGGTCTTTTCTAGAGGACTCCCTTGAGGTGTCGTGACATGTATTTCTCCAACGCTGCAGACCCTGAACAACATAGTTATATGACAGTGAGACACGGATAGAGAAGGGGCTTCCCTCTGCAATTACTGGGTTTTTGCAGTACGGTTTTTGCCTGTGTTGGGCAAAAGCTTTGGATGAAAGATCTGTGAGTAACACAGGGTCTGAGGAATGCTTCGTCTGCTTAGTCATCACCTGTGTGAATCAGGCAGGGAGAACAGCCTTTATTCTGCAAGATCACTCCATCCCAGAGGGATTTTCCTTGAAAAAAGCTCGAAATTTGTTCCAAAAATATGCTGCTGGGTGGAGTTCAGCCTTGTCCTCCACCAGAGGTAATCTTCAGATGGATGCTGTATTTGATATGAGGCTCATAGGTAGCATCATGCTCTGACACATAAAAGTCATGAGACCAGGAGCCATCCCCACCACCTGTCCCAGCAGCAAGGAATATTGTAGGGAAGGGTCTGAACTCAGTGGGAATTTCCCTGAGTTCAGGGAGTGGACAGTCCAGTTAGAAGGAGATTAAGAAAAGGCCTGAAAATGGGGTTTCTGTCGTAATAGGGATAATTACCTGAATCCTTCAGTTCATGCTTCTCTTGCATGCCTGTGCACCTGGGCTAATTCCAACTGATGAACTTATTCTGGACTGATGCTGGCGTGGGAAGAGGATCGGTCCTGGAGTTTTGAGACCTGACATTAATGCTCACAGGTGTAAGACAGCACATGGGAAAAATGCAGCTGGGGACAACCATGATAGGAAGCAACAAAAAATCTCAAACCAGCACAGAATCTGGCTGTAGAAATATCCAAGCAATTGCAATGAAAATTTCATTGCTTACCACCCTAGGCATGGGGTGTACCCCAGGGGCCTTGTTTTCTATCCAGTTTTCCATTTTGCACCAAAATTGGGCACTTCTGGACAGATGCCCGTGCCGTTCTGTTGGCCCGATTAGCTGCCGGTCCGCATCGCACGCTCTCTTCTGTGATATTCTCCTGGCAGGCTGTGCCCATGCCTGGTGCCTGCCTCGCCGCGGGGTTACTGCCTGTGGGCGCAGATCAGCGATCCGGATGGAGACCTTTGGGAGTCAGGTCCTCAGCCTCTGGGCTTAGATGCTACAAAGAAGAAAATGGTAAAACAGAACATTTGGAAATCTGGTTCTTATTTACTGTACTGCCAAGCTGCTGTAAGACTTGCTGGAATCACAATCCCAGAAAAACAGGGTGGAAAGGATTTTCCTGCTGATATTGTTGGCAGTGGGAGAGACCTCGCTGCCTGCTGTGGGCTGGGACAGGTGGGGACAGGGACAGGGATGGGCTTTCTGCTTGTTTGTGAGGGTGAGGAGGAGGGAAACGTTCCTTGTTTCTCCTCAACACCTTCCAAGGGGGAAGTTTGTTAAATATTGTGAAGAACAGAAGGCAGACTGGAATACTTGGGGAAGGGATACTTGGAGAGACACTTCACAGGTTAATTTTTGGTGGTGATGAAGGGTAAACCTGATGTCAGATTGTGGTGACAGGAGAAAAAGCATCAGGTGCTCAGGCCAAAGCAGGTTTTTGCTGGGTGTTTCCACACTCATCGCATCACCTGGAAGGATGTCCCAGCACTACCTAACTGTGAGGCACCGAGGCAGATGCCGAGGCAGATGCCAAGGCAGTCTCTGCTCTGTGGGCTGGGGAGCAGAAGATGTTTTACGGTACCAGAGAGCTCTTCCCAAGGCAGCAAGGTCTCGCATCTGCCATTTCTCCCTACAAGCGCCTGCATTTCTCCTGGGAATGCCGCACATCACCCCCGGCTGCTTGCGCGCCCTGCAACCAGGGTAAGCTGAGCAGGGAAAGTTTCCCAGAGACTTTTGGGCCGTGACGCCAGGAGTCATAATTGCCTTGGCAGAGGCAGCCACAGTTGTTCAAACCTGCCCTCTCGCCCGTGAGTCAGAGTGGAAGTGCTGGAGTCATGGGATGGCTCGGAGCAAAGATGCAAAGCTGGGAATTGCTTTCAGAGCGATTTATTTCCTTGAGGGCAAGTCTGAAAAATATTAGCGAGGGAGCGAGAGAGACTCTAGCAGCCTCAGATCCTGCCTGCAGCCCGCAAAAGCAGCGCCAGCCTTTGCCGGCTGGGACGGCAGGCAGCACCAGCAGCCCTTGCTGCCCGCAGGGGATGGGACCATCTCTGGGACCCCCAGCGAGGGCGATGCCATGGCAGGAAAAGCAGCCATGCAGTTTGTGGGTGCCCACGGGTGAAGTGGGTGAGCCCTGGCACCGGTGACGTGTCCCAGGAGCCGTTCGGGGCATGTCTTGCAGAGGCGGCATTCAGCTGGCAGCCACATTCCTGCTCGGAGCGCAGGGGGACACAGCCGGTCCTGGTGGTGGGACAGAGCCCCAGCTCATCGGAAAGGTCTTGGGGAGCGCTGAGCCCCCATGTATGGGGCTACATATGTGAGTGTGTCCTATTTAGGTCAGAAAGCCTCGGGAGATGGTTCAGCAGCGTTTCTTGAGGACAACTGGCTTTGGGCATCTCGGACGATCTTCTGTAGTGAAAGCACTTTTGCTTTCGGGGGGTTTGTCGGTCCCCCTCTGCTCTATGCCGTGGAGCAAAGAGCAGAGCCGAGGGGGGATAAAACCTCAGCATCACCAGCCTGGGGAGAAGGGATGGGAGCTGCTTGTTCTCCCAGCATCATGTCCTTGCCTGGGACACCCGGCTCCATCTGAGCATGGGGAGAGAGGCAGCAGGGAGAGCTGGGGGCCCAAGGGAGCGTGGGATGGGTGCTGATGGAGCCGGGGCTTTGCAAAGCCTCTGTGGGGAGGACTTGGCACGTGAACCGCTTCCAGCGCATGGAAACCGTGATGGGTGACGGTCAACCTGGCTCCACAGGACGGCTGAAGTGGTCAGAACCTGGTGGCAGCCGCGATGTCCTGAGGTCGGTATCAGACCAGTCTGGAGGCAGGTGGGAATGGAAACCCCAGTACCAAGCTCTCCCCAACCTTGGGGAGGTCCTGTTGCCTCCAGACTCCAAGTTCATGGCTCGGAGCCATCTCTCGTTTAGTCCCAGCGAATTACCGAGCCCCAGGAAGCCTACCTTACTGAGGCTTTTGTAGAAGTCAAGGGCTCAAATTGAGCAGGAGCTTGGGGAAACCGTTTCCCTTGTTAAAATAAATGTATTAGTTTAATACGTACCAGGAGAGGATAGGGAGTTCTCCTTGTTAAATATTTACCAGTCAAACCCTGCTGAGGACTTACTTGGAGCAATTCAGCTTTAGTGATTTCCTTCTATTGTGGTCTAAGTCTCCAGCATCGCTGGGAAACTGCCCGGCAGGGCCAGGAGGGCAGGCAGCAGACCCCAGCCCCGGGCAGTGAAACCACGGCCGGGATGGCCGCCCACCGCTCCGGGGACACCGTGGGGCCTTGGCGGGTCCCCAAATCCGCTCTGGGACCTCCATGGAGATGCCAGCACCTGCCCGGAGGGATGGAGCGAGCAGCCTTCTTTCCGAAGGGGAGCAAGGGGTGGGAGAGATGCCCAACAACCAGGCAAAAATAAATTAAAAAAAAAAAAAAGATGAGTAGAGGCACAAAATGTTGCTCTGCGCCTTACCTGTCCTGGTAGCCGCTGAGAGCATCCTGATAGCGCTTTCCCAGACACACCACAGTGAATTTTAACAAGGAGCATAATTTCTATGGGGGCTGATCCCCTTGAGAGTGTGTATCTTTGAAAAGAACCCAAATTGTGAATTATCTTCATTTCCCCAAGATGTCCCTCCTGCTACCTGATGGTGGAGTTAAGCCATATTCCAATAATCTTCCATAGTTCGGGATTTCCTGACATAGCTGTTCTATTTATAGGAACAATTTTATATTTATGTTATTTACATGTATATATACTAATTTGACACACATTTATATTAATAATTTAATTATCATTTATAAGTTTATATTCCAGCAATCTCTGATGGTTCAAGATTTCTTAACACTGGTAACACATTTTTTTCTAACCAAGCTAAATTCAAATTATTTGTATTTTTGGTGACTCCTTTTGTAACACTGTTGCTTTCCCTTTAACTCCCCAGAGTAAAATGGAAGTACCGGAAAACATGGGGGATCTCTACGGAAATGCTCAGGAATTGTTGGTCACTCACTCTCCTGAATACAGCAACTCCAGATTTTTCAAGGACCGTGTCACCATATATTTTTTTAAAGAATGACTCTATTAATAAGATTAAGAGAAAACAGATACATCAGGTTTGCAACCAGAAATGTGGATATTGCAGGAGACATCAATTGTTAGAAGTAAACAACAGCCCTGATTCAACAAAGTTCTTAAGCAGACACTTAACTTTAAGCATGCACTTAACACAGGCTTCAGCCAGGCGTTAACATATGTTCTGCTATATAAAGAGGGACTTAAGTACGTACTTACAGTTAAGCTTGTGCTTAAGTGCTTCGTTGAATTGGGGCCAATACTTCAGCTCTCCCTCTGTCTCCCTAACATTAACTGTGCCTGACATCCAGGAAATTCAAACAGGGGCTGCTGTATTCACCTACCGGCATTTCTTTCCCCTTCAGACAGTGGCTGCATCTATTTTGCAGCACGGCCGAAGCGCTCTGGGTGGCAGGGTCAGGCCACCTCATGCACCTTCGTGCCCCCTTCGCTCCCCATCCCTTGGGAGCCCCATGGGGTCACCTGGGGAGAAACTGAGAAATGGTCACACTTGTAAGCCTCTGTGAAGACCCCACCTAGAAGTCTTTTGTGCCTTTATTTTTATTGGGTTTTGAATCAAGGTATTTTTCCATAATATTATGTGTGTTCATAAAAGATGCTTGCTTGCTTTGTGCTTATTTGCAGGTGGTTGGTTTTTTCAGTCCTGAGCACGAAGAATTGTACTGTGCAATGATTTAGCCTCCCTGATCAACCTTTGTGCATGAAAACTTAATATTGCAAATTTTTGTTTTTGTAGCTTTTTCTCCTGTTACATCCCCCATCCACTGAGTTGTGCGTATCAGCAGGTGAATGTGAATGGGAAAGGCCTTGGTGTCTTCACGGATTACTGATGACCTCCTGAACCAGCCTGGATACTCCGAGTTGCCCTTCCAATTAGCTTGAGACTCTTCTTGCCTGTAGGTCACCTTCATTTCAGACCAAAGTTACTGAGGATGAAGGTCTTCTCATTCTGGTCACTGTAAAGGCACTTTGAATCGGCATCACTGGAAGCCCCAAAGCCCAGCTCTCAGTTGTTTACGTGGCTTGGGATCAATTCATCATCACTTGTTGGCTTTTATTTGCAGTGAACCAGACTTCTCTGAGAACTGAACAGATCTTGTTTCATGAGCTGGGGAGAGCTCAGTGAAAGCAGGAACAAGTCGGTACCTCCAGACCCAAATCACACGAGGCAAATCCTGAACCAAGCATCTCCAAAGGTTTCCTGATCTGTAGGTGAAGTTCTGCCCTTCTTGCAATCAAAGGGAATTTTTGCACTTGCTTCAATGGGGCCGGAGCTGCTTTCTCCCCAGGATTTTCTTTTTGGACAGTTTTTAAACTGTGGGTATGGCAGAAGCTCTCTGGAAGAGAGGAGCCTGTTAGACAGCAAACCTGCTGCCTTTCCCAGCCCCAGCTTTCTGTCTACACCACCTCTCTACCCAAAAGGTCATGGCCGGAGAGGCAAGGTCACTGCAAAGAGAGGATTTTGTTTTACCAGTCACAGCCAAGTGCGATGAACCTGTGGCCTTCAGTTAGACATGACTCGGGGAGCATCATATAGATATGACGCTAAGTTTTCTTGAATAAAAAAAAAATTACTGAAGACCTCAAGGACCAGCTCTTCACTGCTTATTTTTTTTGCAGATGGCAGCATCCAAGTTCCAGTTATTTCTTTCTTGGAAAATAAAACAACTCTACCAGAAGAAAAGGAATGTGAGTTTGCAGCACAGTTTGGTACCTGGAAGACTCCAGGCTGGAGCACACACTCCTGATTTATGGTGTACTTGTTAAAACCACTTGTTCTTGTCATAACAAAACAGATCCAAGTGAAGCTGGGTAGAAGGTCTCCTTCTAGTTGGCACTTCATCATGGCTTCTTACTCTGTCTTAGGTTCTGGGGGTTTACAGTTATATAAAACTTAATGAATCAGTATACTTTAGATTTCCTTCCTAATGCATATGGGTTCAATTAACTGCACTGTTTGCTTATTTAAGCGTTTTCATTAAATTGCTTTACTATATTTTCCCGCAATTGAAGGGGAACATGGTGGGGCTGATGCCATCTGCCACCATCAGTTTAGCAGAACCTTTTTCTTTGTTCAGACCCATTCTTTTTTATTAGAAGAGACCCTCCTACCCCCAGTTCCCTGTGTGCCACGCACTTAGTGCATTCTCCTCTTCTGACTGCAGACTGATAAATAAAAAACTTGTGCAAGGACCTTCATGTATGGTATTTTTTAAGGCTCTCTTTTACAAGATCAGGTTGTGTTTTGCTCCCCCTTCTCTCCCCCTGCTTGCAGATTCCTTTTTGCTCCAGCTTGTGAATAAATAATTGTTGCTATTACAATAGCTAGCAGCTCTTGCTGCCTGGCTCTGTGGGGTGGGGGATTGTGTTGGCTAAAACACCCGGCCAGATTACAGGCTCAGCCCAGAACACCAAGGACAAGGCAGGGGAGGCTTTTTCCGTGTTTTTGAGGAATAGCTGATCCTAGACATCCCACCAAACCTTCCTAAAGGTCCTGCTCATGGGGCAGGGGGTGGTCTCCCTGCCAGTGGCCCTGCTTCACTTGTGGCTTCATTTTTATATCTGGTGCCTTTAGGACTTCCCACACTGTCCTTGCCCCAGCACAGAGCTAGTGGTTTATTACGTTCCTCCTTGTTGCTTTACTCCATCCTTTCGAGCTGTGTCTTGCCAGTGTAAGTGCTCACCGTGAGCGGCCCTGTGCTTCTCAAATGACTGCCGGTCCCAAGGGGGCTGCTGCCAGCATCCCTCCGAAAAAACCCGCACCACCATGGGGATGCCCATCGGGGACTGACGATGCCTTATCCCCATTTTACAGACAAACTAAACTGAATAAACTCACCCACTTGATTTGGGAAGCAATCTGCACCTTGTTACACAAAGCAAGTGCTCTATAGGCATCACTAATAGGAAAAAAAACCTCCTGAAGCATATAATAGAAGAAGGAAAAACATTCATTCTCGAGGACTCTCGTCCAGAGGTCGGCTTTTTGATTTGAAAATGCAGTGTTTGATATTGCGTCAGTTATCTGCCATCTCTCGGTTAGGGAACAGAGGAAGGCATTAGTGCTCCTGAAGCAAACTGATATTTTGCAATACAGTCTGGGGAGGAAAACGCCCTAGCATTTATCATTTTCTGCTCCCTGATACAGGCATTTTATGTAAGGGAAGATGCAAAGAGAATAAATAACTTGCCCTAAAGGTACACAATGAATCTGTGGCATGGCCAGCAGGAGAAACGTTTTTAACCATTGCTTGCAAAAGCCTTGCTCAAGCAGTACTTTCGGTGAGGGCATCCCAGCCCCTTGTACTCCCCAAAGTCTAAGGAAACTGCTGTGGCCGTGGAGGACCAGAGGATGATGCTGTGGGACCCTCACCCAGCCTGTACCCCCTTTTGTAGAGGGGTTTCGGTTTGTGGAGCAATGTACAAGACCAAACGGCTTCAAGAATGAAAACAAAAGAAAGAAAGAAAGAAAGAAACCCCAAACCACCCTTCAAACCCTTCTGTTTTCAGTAAAGGGAAATTAAGAAAAAGCAAAATGTGGAAAAATACATTTAAACTGGAAGGAAAAGCATATCCCCCCCCAAAAAGTGGTAAGATTTATTTCTTCCTTTTCTCATTTTCAAAAAGGTTTTCTGATTTCTGTTTTTGTCAATGAAAAATGCAGAGAAGGCACCAAAGGTTTTGTAAAATATCACCGAGTTGCCAAATTAACCTTTGGGGGGGGTCGCGGAAAGGATCAGCTGGAAAAACATCAGCTTGGACCCTCGGCTGCATCCCAGTCCCCTCCTGCCCGATACCCGCTGGGATCAGGGACCCAAACCTCTGCTAACAGCCCCGCAGGCTGCAGGGACCCGCATGCAGCTGGCTGGATTTGCCAAAATTCTAAGGAATCACCTGAAAAAACCAAACTGGTGCAGAGCCTGAGCTCTGGGAGGCTTTCTGAGAGCATGGCTTGACAGCCCTGCCAGCTCCAACCACTCTCTGGTGCCTTTTCTTCTTGAAGTGAGGCATAAAATAAATTGAAGCTGCTGGTTGTGGTAAACATTCCCTCCAAACATGCCTGTTCTTGATACCCCAAATGCAGATACTCAATTGTGGAAGAAAATGGAGAAAGAAAAAAAAAAGAAAGAAAAGAAAAGAAGAGAGAGAGAAAAAACCCGACGCTTCCAAGACACTAAAAATAGACTCTGATCACTTACCAAATGGTAAAATGAAAATGATTTGCTTTGAATAGTCTCCAGAAAGGCTCAGATACAATGTCTTGTGGAGCAAAATTGAATCAGTTGAAAGTGCAGACGCCAGCTCAGCCTAATCCCTCCCAGCTGCTTTGCTTTGCTTTTTTTCCAACAAGCAGCCCCTAAAAGTCATCTCCCTAATCCTGCAAACTGAAATTCAATCTTGTATTTTTTTTTTTAAATCAAGTTTCAAGCCTGGGGCTTGCAGGGTGGGGGAAGAGGAGGAGGGAGGGCTTTGGGGTTGCCTCCTTCCCCTCGACCTGACTGCAGTAAACACAGCCTTGAATTCAAGGAAAAGCTTTAGACTACAATTCGCTTGGCTTGAGCCAAACACACAAATCTGATGCCTTTAAAGCCCCTCCAGCAGACGGTAGATAGCTTTGAGATGCTCACTAAATGGCTGTCTGGTTGCTGCCTTTTTTGTTGTTGATTGGGGGCCCAAGGAGACCTTGTCTCTGGGTTGTTTTTTCTTTCCTTTTTTTCTTTTTTTTTCGGTGTCTGCTTTTATCAGTGAATTTGGGTTCGGCATTTACCTAATGCAAAGACCAAGACAAACAATTTCTTACAGAGGCTGGTGATTGCGGCCAGCAGTGCATGTATGGGCTCTGCTATCTCGGGGAATATCCAGAGGTATTTATGACACTTTCCCAAGAGTTTCCTGACTCCTGCCCTCCTCTCCCCCAGCTTTTTCCCCGTGTACGACTTGCAAGGACTCAGCAAAGGCTCCCGGGGCATCCCGGTCCTCGGCTCCCTCTGCGGCACCTGGGAGCTTAACTCCACACACTTCCAGACTTGCCTTGCCAGTCTTTGCCACCTTATGGTCCGCTGATCCCAATATTTTTTTGGCATCAGGTGATACTGGTTTGGTTTCGGAGAGTAACTGAGAATAGATAAAATAACAGCAAAGCATTCAAACCCCAAATCCCACGGCTCAGCATCCTGATAATCCAAATTCGTGGGGCTGAACACTTCCAAACTCAGGGCTTCAGAATTTTTCCCCCTTTCAGCCACGCAGGTTGGCCCTGTGAGGCTCTTGTTTGAACCCAGGTCAGAGTCCAGAATCCGAGCAGGAAAAAAAAAAGGTGGCTAAGAGTGAGAAGAGGGAGGGTATCATTTTACAGTATAGAAACTCCTGTAGGAACAGCTGCAGGCAGGTGTAGATTTGCCTGGTCAGGGAAAGATTCAGAATACTAGAAAAAAATAGGAAACCAAACTTACAAGGAGACAGTGGAAAGCTCAGGTGGGAACCATTGATATCAATTCTCTTGCCCTGATATATATGATGACAAAAGACGTACCTACATAACACCACTGCAGCTGCCACGGCCATGTGAGTATTCAAAGTTGGAAATCAGTCCCATACCATGAAAATCACACATTTCACAGAAGCAGTGACAATTATTTTGTCTGTTCCCAATGTCCACTTCTCTTCATCTTGTTGGCATAATGGTCTTGACCACACACACACACACCCTGCCATGTCAGGAGCAAACTTCTACTTGTTTGCAGCTGGCTGTTATTTCTGCTTTGAGACATGGGGGGTTACGTGACATTTAAATAATATGCATTCTTGTTCTCTGTATCCCTGTACCCATCAGCCTGATACAGGGCTGGGTCACTGAGAGTGATAAAAGCATTATTACTGAAGTTACTTTGAACTGAATTACCTCTTGTATAACGAGGGACAGCACGTTGGGTACCCTGATCGAATGGCCCCATGTGTTTGTTGCTGGATTTTATGGTGTAAACTGATGGACAGTTTAGATAAACATATAGAAATAAATGGGTAGAGATACACAGGTACGTGGGGGATGGATGAATTAGAATAATTGGCATCATTACATAGACATATACAGGTTCTGTGCAGAGGATGGATAATTTGATATTAATACAGAAGAAGTGATGATGGAGGGAAAGCATGTGTATTTGACATAGACTGGACAGCCTAGCCAGGGGTTTGGTATGGTAAGTGTGGTCCTGATGCACATCAGGATAAGTAGAATACGTGGGATGTGTTCTGTTAGAGCAAGGGCCTTCTGGGTGGCTGGAAAGTTTACGTAGGAGCTGGCTGGATAGCTGGGTAGTGTAGCTAGGGATGAGGTGGCTGACGGGCTGCATAGTGAACCCATGGGATAAATATGTACACGGAAGAGGCGCTGGCTGGATTTACCATAAACCAGAAATATTTGAAAATGTAGAGCTAGGTATGAGAGAACTGTAGAGGAAAGAAAGAAAGAGAAAAGAAAGGAAGGGAGGAAGAAAGAAAGAAAGAAAACACAGAAAGCTTAGAATAAACCTGAAATTAGCTAGACAGTTAAATATGCATGGGATTGATTGCAGCATATCTGAGCCTGACAGCCATATTAAAATGAGCAAATAGGTGTCTGTGTATTACATATCGGTCTGTTGAATGGGTGTGGAACAGATAAATGTGGAAGAGAGAAAGCTGAATTGAGTAGGTAAAGTAACTGCTGGGTGACTGGGAAGTTAAGCAGAGTAAACGTAACGTGGATAGATTAAAATATGGAAATGTGGACTATTGCAAGTAGGTATTGTAAGTACGTTGCTGTAATAGGTAGCAAGTAGATAAGTACAGGTATAATAGAAACCTTGGCGGTACATATGGAATAAATGGAGACATGAACTGATGATATCTGTATCAATTAACATGTTTAGGTAAAGAGATATGTAAAGATATTCTGGGCTACATAAATTAAATAAAAATGACATGAGCAACAGTGGCACTAACAGTTCTAAAAGGGGAACATGGACGTAAGGAGGAAGAGGTGATCCACTAGAAATACTGTGAATATTCTGGAGTTAGGTCAGCTGAGTAGAAATGGGATGGATGGGTGGATGAAGAAAAGGGTATATATACTGACTTACTGACTACTAACTGAGCTTGTATTAGCTAGATTGACTAGATAAACCTGTAGAGAGCAGATTAATAAATTAAAGGCCAAAAGAGAAAGAGATTAAATTGAGATGGACAGGTTTAGAGCAGACAGAACATGTGTTGTCTGGGTAAAGGGACGGAAGGATAGCTGGACGGATGGAATAAATATATGACTAATACAGCCAGAAAATATGGGCTGATAGGGTGAATAGGGCATTGATTATGGGGAATGTAGATGGAGGAACAGATAAAAGAAGAACCATAACGGAGTTAATAGATGAATAGTTAATAGAGTAATAGATGAGTAACACCCATAGGGAGGGTATCTAGTCATCGAGACTCCCTGCAAATACAAAGACATGGAAGTGTGAAAAAGGTGACGTACAGACATAGATGAGCGAAGGAAGTATTGGGTAGGTACAAAAAAAGATAAAGTGCACAGACACGAGAGAAGAGTGGATATGGGAAAAAGCAAAAAAACACTTAAGGAAGAGTCGGATAAAATAGGCGTGGAGTAAATAGATTCCATATAAAATTCATACAGAGTAAAGACATTATGCTGAAAAAACAAGCTTGGAACAACTAGCGAGCTAACAGGTTGGACTAGGTATTGGGTAGATAAAGAGACAGGGAAGTATTCATGAGCTGGGAGTGTTGAGAAATTAGCCTGATGATCAAGTATGAATTAGAGGGGTGTTAAATGGGGAAGTAAATCCTGGACAGGATGATTGATGAAGAAGGATGCGGGTGCACACACAGATGACTGGGTACCGGGAAGCTCATCAGAGTGGGTACGAGTGAGCAGAGAGATGAACATGGATGTAACAAGGAGGGGGATGAAAACATATAGTTTACCATGTGCTATGGAAATCTGGAGAGATTAATTAAAATTTGCATCAGATTGATCAGATAGGTAAGTAGTCACAGGCATTAGCTTAATGAGCATGTATAAAAAAGACTGCAAAAAAAGATCATTAATCGTGATGTTAGTTGTATTGATGTCTTAGGCATGACAGGTAAAAGCACAAGTGGTGAATACATTAGTGCTATAAGAAAGGATGAGAGCAATTAGTAGATGTGAGATAGACTAGATGTGTGAGACATGAATGTATGCAAAATAGGCAAAGAGGTCAAGTAAATGAGAATACATGGGGAAAGTGGATTGCTAAGTGTTATGAAACTCAACTATAACCACCTACAGGGATGTGTGGGAGAGAAAATTAGGTGATCTGCAGTTGTAAGATGGACAGAAGGAGAACAGATCTGTTTGCACAAGAAATAAGCATAGAGAAATCCCATGAGCAAGGCTGAGGTGTGACTCCCAAACCAATCCTAAAACTAACCCTAATTCTAAATCCTGACACAAACCCAACCTTTTGCTTAAAGCTTATCCTAACACAACAGTAAGCCAAACCTAACCCTAACCCAACAGTATCTGAACGTAGCACTAACCCTAACCTCACCCAAAACTCTGCACCCACTACCTAACCCTAACGCAAGCTGAAACCTACCACTGACCCTGATACTAATCATAATCCTATCCTAAACCTAACCCATGCCTCATCCTAACCCAAACATAACCTAAAGATAATCCTAAATGCTGAGCCAACCCTATCCCTAACTCTAAACCAATCTCAACCCAACCCTAACCCTAACCAAACTCTGACCCTAACTCTAAGCAGTAAGCCTTAAGCCTATCTCTGACTTAATCTTAACCTTGCACCTTAGAGGAACAGGTAGAAATATATGATGCATTTGTATTTAGCTGATACAAAACAAAAGAAAGAAGATTAGGTAAATATGTCAGAGTTGGAGTTGTCAGTTTTATGTATTGTAAAGTTATATGGTATTCATTAGCTACGGGGAGGTAGGAGGGTTGACTAAATGAGTGGACCTAGGGTAGAGATGAACAAATTAAATATGTCTGTGTAGAACAGTTATACCAGAGAGCTCAGAGTGTGCAAGTAAATAAGAAATTCATAATTACGATCTCAGATCAGAGATCAGATACGTGAAGATGTATTGAACAGAGTGATACATGTAACCAGTGGTTAAATCACATATCCAGGTAGGCTTGAGGTAGACGAGTATTTGTGTGGGATAGACAGGTAAGGAACAAGGGAGGAGGAAAAGTAAGGCAGGTGAATACACACAGAGCGGGGGAGCTGTGGAATGAATAGGTATGTATGTTGTCAGAGCTTGTTGAAAGGAGACGACAGGTAACGGGGTGGGTTCAGCTCAGGAAAGCGGACAGGACCGTAGATTGGCAGTTTCTGCCTTTTTCAAATTATGACCCCTGCAAGCATGCCAGCCCCTGCCCAGTGAGCTTTCGCTCATAGACGACAGGCGAATGCTGCTCACTGCTCTCCCTGAAGCCCTGAAAATGAGATGGGGGCCAGCGAGGGGAGCGGTCCCGCGTTCATCACACTGGGCAGCGTGGCTGGGGTGGGTGTACGCGGCAGGCAGGCCAGTCTGAAGCGGGGGTACAGGCAGGTGGGATGGGGCTGTAGCCTGATGTGCTCGGAGGTAAAACACACAAAGCCACTAAAGGTACAAGGATGAGCTTTCAGAGAGACAGGATCCAGCCCTTTTTGTTACCGTGCCAGGCAGAGGGGTTGCACGGGTCCTGCGCTCAACCCAGTTCAGTGCCACTGCATCGGTCCATGGGACCAGAGAGGTGGGTCAGCAGAGGGGCCAAGACCCATCTCAGCAGGCTCTGTGAGCACAGGGCGAGAGCTGTAAGCATGCTTCCCCACCATAAACACAAAGAGTTTTCCTCCAGCTCCAAATATCTGCACTGACCTACGGTATTTTATTCTCCTCACTGCAGGGAACAAGCTGGCAACGTGGGCAGAGACTCGTGCGGGACGTCGCAGCCCCGGTCTCCGCTGCCGAACCTGCCTTGGAGAGGATGCTCCCGAAATCTGCTGGCTTCTGCGGACCAGGGAGGGGAGGCTGCTGCCTCCGTTAGTCGGTTCATGGGGAGGGGAGAGCGGGCTGGCCCCCAGCCTTCTCACCTGCCTTTCCAGGTTTGCTTTCAAAGGTTCAAAACCTGCCTTTGTAAGTGTTTAAAGAGTGGGGTCTTGCTTTGTGAGAGCGTAAGATTAAATTTAGGACCTGACTTGAAACACGGACTTGTGAGAGCTCCAAAATGCTTCCTTCACCTCGCTCAACTTTATGCTTAACTTTAAGCAACTTTAGTTCGCTGACTTCAGCCGAGTGCAAACAGTGCTGTGGTTATCCACGGGGCACAGCCCCGCTCCCCCGCAGCCAGCCGCAAATCTCCAGCTGGCCTCCGTGGGACCAGGGCTTCACCTCATGCCTAGAAGCATTTTGCTGGGTAGTTTCCTTGTGTGCTTAAGTACTTTCCTGAATTAGCTCTTAAATGAGTGAACCCTCCTTCTAGACTTTCTGGGAAAAAGAAAAGAAGGGAGTGGAGGGAGAATGGGAATTTTTGAGGGTGCCCAAATGCTGAGAGCCAGCCTTTGGAAGGGATTTGGGTTCTCACAGTTTCACCCAGGCAGTTCGAGGAGCCTCAGAGGAGCCAGAGCAGATACCTGTAATAGACACAGGCACTGGGTGCTTTTAAAGATCCCACTCTGTACTTAGCTGTATCTTCAGACATCTAAATCCCTCTAAAAGTCTCACTCTTAGTGTCTAAATCCCAGGTGCCTAACTCACTTCTAGGAAAATCTCACACCAGGACCGACTCACTGAATCATTTTTTAAAATCTGGTCCTCACTCATATAGGGCTTTTGAAAATCCCACTGCTAATCTCCTATACCCAGGCATGTATCACTTTGAAGCCTGTAAAATAAATTGCTTTGCGCTCCTGGGGGACAGCAGCTACTTTGTCCCTGCTCAGACCAAGTCAGATTTTTGTTTCTTGCATATTAACACACAGATTTTGGGGGCAAGCTCCAAAGCAGCTATGCGAGACGTGAATTAGCAACTGGGATCGAGCGCTGGTTTACGTGTTATTCTGGGGAGGCATCGCAGGCTGCCGTGGGTTGTAGGTCTGCATCAGCGGAGGTGTCGGGAGGAGCTGGTTCTGGGCTGCTCATTTACATCCGTGGGGTTCGCCTGTGGGCACAAGCCTTCGCTCAGCTCCACTGATCTCCTGGGAAGATTTGTGAGGAAATTTGCTCGTCTCTAGCAGAGACTGAACATCGTTACCTGTTTTTTTTGCAAAAAAGTTGCTTGGCTGAAGAAGGGAAAAAAATCAAATACATATGTTGTTTCGTTTTTCTTTTTTTTATTTCCTACGGGAATTTTTATTTGTTGGGAAGTTTTTTGGTAAATAAAAATTCTGTGCATATGCTTTCTTCATTAGAGAAATTGGATTTGGGGATAAACAAATTATTTTTTCCTGTAAAAAAAAAAAATCATGCCGCAAAAGAAAAGGCTGGCTGCCATTGAAACATTTTTGATAGAAAATCTGCCTGCAGCCCTACTGCTTAATCAGTTTGGAGCAGAGCGTAGCCTGTAGCTTGTTAATAAGAGCAGCTTGCCCGAGCAGTTCGCACAATGGTGAGCTGCAGAGGAGGCTTGTTGCATAGCTGTGGATTTTATTTTGCAGCTCTGTTAATTAAAACATATTTTACTTTGAAGGAGGTTTTTACTGTTTTCTATGAGGGTGAGCAGAAAACTGTTCTCCTGGATAGATTAAAGGAGGGATATGAAGTATTTTTTTAGAAGTAACAACTTAACTTTGTTTGATGGGCAAACTCTTAGCAAAAACAATGTGTAGTTTCTTATTTTTATTTGTTCTCAGTCCTTGTATACAGGCTGGTTTATGAGTCTGAATATCTCGGCTGTTTTGATAATATCAGACCAAATTTTCACATAGAAGTTGCCAGACTGGAACAGAAAACTTGTCACAGATTCTTGTTTAATTGATAAAGTAATTTTTACTTATACAAGGGTAAGCTAAAATAATAAGGCCTGAAACTGTGCCATTGAAGTTAATGACAAACCCTTCATAGGTTTCATATAAAGCCTGTATTTTTATTATCCCAGTTCCAGCGACTTTTGTTGCAAGTTTGCAGCAAAATGTTAGGGCATTTCTAAGTGTTATTTTTATTATACAAAATCCCATTAAAATCAGTACTGAAGCATCCCATTAATTTAAATGGGACTTTGCATAGTTTGCTGAGTTCCAGGCCACAGATAAAGAAAAGTATGCAATTTGGAGTTAAACTGACCACAGCTTTTTATTAGAAGACATTTAATCTCGAATGAACAGCGCAGTCTGAGGCATAAAGTCTTTGTGAACTTCATCTGGGCTGGTGCAATAGGAGCCTCCACTGTGCAGCAACTTCTGGGTTGGTCGTCTGGGACCTCTCAGGACCATATAGCATTCCCAAGCAAACCCCTAGCCCAGGTAGGTATGCAAAGTGCTCCCCAGGCAGCTTTGCCTTGGAAACGCTAATAGGTAAGCCAGCACACCCAGAACAAATGGAAAACTTGATTCAGCTATTTCTCTGGCTCCAAGTATCTGCTCGCCTTGACAAAGGCAAGGCTGCAAATCAGTGGGCAGGAGTCTGGGGGCTCTCTGCAGCACCCGCTGGAAGGCAAAGTCCCACCGGCCTGGAGCCACGCTAGGTCGAAGCGATGCTGCTTCAGAAATCCCCGCTCGAGCTTCACGCGCTGGAAACCGCTTGAGGAATGCGCAGGGCAAGGGATGGAAAACCATCGCCTCTGGTGTGCGGAAACACCCATCAGCCAGAGGCTGGCAAGGGGAGTTCAAAAACCAAAGCGCGAAGAGCGGTGGGGAGAACCTTTTTATATGTGGGACCCCCCCTTTGGGGACTTTGGGGGGCTAAGGGACCGTTAAATGACAGTGCCCCTCAGCTGCCCCCAGTGTGGGCGCACACCTGGGCACCTCCAAAGACATATCCCTAAGGAATCTGGGCTTGGGGAAGGCGGTCTCAAGCCATGCTTCAAACACACCAAACCCCCAAATAATTCAAACTCTAACCATTGTGGGGGAGACCTAAAGGCTGCTGGGAGCAGGGCATCTGTAAAAGTGCACAGGGAAGGTGTAGGAGCTGCTTTCTGCTCAGTGTCTCCTTGGAATTTTCCTTTCCCTGAGCCATAAATGTGTCAAGATGCCCAAATTTCGCCCAGCAGCGGCGGATCAGCTTTCCCTGGTACATTCACAGGGCAAAGGGACGCGGTGTCTCTGGTCCCCAGCTGAATTTCAGGGAGGTTCAGGACTCCGACAACAACTGAAACTTGCAGCAAGGTTTGCCTAAACGTGAGCCCTGCACTCACTGCTCTGATTTAGGACTAACAGTGCTACCTCCAGGAACAGGAGAAAATGAACACCGAAAATCCAGGCTAAAATAACAGCTGAGGGCTTGCAGATACCCCCCCCCCCGATGGAAACTGGAGGGGAAAACCAGTCCTTTCCCTGGTCTGGTGCACGCTCCCCTGCCTATAATAAGTGATAAAGTAGCCGCGGAGAGTCAGCTCCTTTCTGCTAAGCCCCCCCGGGTTAGGTGCAAAGCCACTGCGCAGCCCCCCCAGCCCCGGGACGGGGGCTCCGCGGGCACGGACCCCCCCCAGCTCCCCCCCCCCCCCCGCCAGGGAACGGCTCCCGGGGCTCCGCGGAGCCGCGCTGCCTTGCGCGGCCGCGGACCCCCCCCCCCCGGGGGCTTCAAGAAGCTCCGCGCAGACAACTGCAACCCCCCCCGGGGGGGGGGGTATGGGGGGGTGTGGGGAGGGACGGGACACATCCGCGGCCGCGCAAACAGCGCGTTTGGGCGGTGGGGAGGCAGCCCCGGCAATGGCTTGTCCCGGCGCGGAGGAAGGCGGCTGCGCCGGATCCGGCCTCGCCGCAGATAATGAATCGGTTCTTGGGCTGAATTACGGCTATTTAATTTTTTTTTTTCCCCACCAAATATTAACAGTAATCGTAATAGTAATGAAATAGTGGTGACATCGGTGTCTTTCGTGCTTGGAAAAGCTGGGGGAAAAAAAAAAGCAAATCGAACAACCTTTAAAATTGCGGATCTCGGCCAATTTGGAGGAGCAAGAGAAAAACGCACCTTAGCAAAACGGGCCAAACGGTTCAGCGGGAAGGAGCGGTCCCGGGGCTGCGACACGCCGGGGCGGGGGGGTACGTGTATCTTCAGGGTGCTAGGATTAACTTTTTGGGGAAGGAAACCCCCCCAAAGGCAGGGCTGGAAGCAGAAATGCAGGCGGGAAGGCGGGCTGCCTCCACAAACCCCGCCGCGCCGCCGGCAGAGCAGCGGTAAAAATCTGCCATAAAATTAGAGGTGGGGAGGATTTCCACTGCCGGGGCTGCCCCTCGGGATGGCAGGGATCCAGCCCCCCCATCCCAGAAAAAGGGGTGCCTTCCCCCCCACCTTGGCCGGCGGCTCCCGGTCGGTCCCTGCCGGGGTGCGGGGTGGGGAGGGCGGGGGGGGGGGGACGCGGAGAGACGGCGCAATTACCGGGAGGGAAACGGAGGGGCCCTCCCCAAAATGCCACCACGGGGAGAAAGCTGCTTTTCTTCTTGTTTAGTCGATCTCTTAAACACAGCCAGAAAAGAACATTAAAGGCATTTCTAGATTTCGTTTCGGTTTTGGTTTTTTTTTGGTTTTTTTTTATTCCCATGCTCTTAATTTTGAAAAAAAAAAATCACAAAACATAACTTATAAAACAATATATATACTGCATCCTTATCCACAACAGCATAATTGAAACATCCAGCGTAACGTTTACCACAGGTGTGAAATACACTGGGAAAGAAGTACCGTGTGCATTTTATATTATGTTTCTTTGTCATCTACAGGTAATAAGTATCGACAAAAATAAGCAACAAATATGCCTGCAATTAAACTTCATATGCGTTTTGTATGCGTATTAATAAAGATCATATTTATAATTTCCATGGTTGTTTTTTTTTTTTTTTTGCCAACAAGCACTTGTTAAAGTATCTACATTTACATAATAACACCTTAAGATAATAACACCTTAAGATCGGGTTTGGGGTGTTTTTTTTGGTTCCTTGTTTTTCCTTCACAGTTAGAAAAGCAAGGAACGCTTTCAGCTTTGCTAAGCAACCTTTCCGGACGCCGAGGCTCACTGTTTCTCTAGCAGAGATGCAGTATCTGGATTCACCTCATAACAGACCATTTTTTCGTCTTTTTGTCTAGACTCTCTAAAAGGGGTTTGTTTTTCGTCGTTTTTTTTTTTTTTAAGAGAAAAAAAACCCCTGCATTTAAATAAAGATGAATGATAATTTCATTATCAGGATAAGACTTGGGATGGGGAAAATGCTGAACAGTTTTCGCATAGCTGGAGGGTTTCTGTGCTCTCTCACAACCGGGGATACTGCAGTCTTTTGGAAAGGATGAAGAGGTAGGAACCTTGAGCTGCTTAGTATCAGGAATGACTGGATTATAGCTTCCAACTAAAGAAAAAACATCAAGAATCATGCATTTTAAAAACAGTTTATTCAACGGCCAAGGACAATGATCCGGCACAATGTAACGGTAGATATAAATATAACCTTATATAAGTGGTTGACCCTTGTCATTATTATTTTTAATAGTTTCATACCTAATATTTTAACCATTTTTCCCGCAGAATCTACTCTGCGAATTATATTTTTTTCTCCCCCCCCCGGTTTTTTTTTTTGGTTTTTTTTTTTTTTTGAGTGTGATTCTGTTTCTCAGTGGTAAACATTAACCAAACTCTTCCCGTGCGACAAGCGGCCAAGAACCGTCCCACCAGCTCTTACCACCGAGGCGTCTCCCACCCTCGCCGCCCTCCCCGCGGGGAAGCGGCCGCCTTACCAACTCCTGTGCAAGTTCAAGTAAACACATACAACCCGCATAATCCAGAGAAAAATTGCAACTCATCCATGTACCAGATTTCGGTGTCTCTTGCAAAAGTTTTCTGGTCCGTTTACGGTTTTTGATGGTTTATTTTTAATTATTTTTTTTTAAAGCGCTGGTTTGTTGGTTGCGTCGTTGGTTTGCATTAATATGGTTTTTTTTTCTAGACAGTCGAAGTCCGCGGAGCTTGTGGGGTTTTTTTGGTGATGTTTTGGTTTGGGTTTTTGGTTGGGTTTTTTTTTCCTCTCTCACTTGCTCGGGTTTTGCTTTTAATCATCATCGGGTTTTAATTCTTTTTTTTTTTTTTTCCCCTCCTCTTTTCCGTTAAACGTCGCTTTGCTTCTGCTTTGCTTTGTCGGCGGTGTTTTGTCGGAGGTGGTTTGTGTCAAGTCCGTCAACTGTTGTACTGACAGGCATTTAGACTAGAGCCGGGGCTTTGCAAACTGCTGTAGCCGAAACTGGAGTGCTGCTTTGATTTCAGTCTGAGGCTGGCTAAGCTGGAGTTGCAAGTGTCCCGGTAGACGCTGTAAGGCGAACCCGGTGGCCCGTAGGGACAGGCCGGCGAGGACATGGCCGAGTTCAGCGAAGAACCGCTGATATTATTGATATTGTTGAGGCCGGAGTTGGCCATGCCCGGCACGGCCGAGTGACCCATACTGGAGGGCATGTTCATGGAGGAGATGCTGCTGGGCGCCGAGAACATGGACTGCGAGGAGAGGGGGCTCATGGAGTTGAAAAAGGTGAAACTCTTGGTGGAAAGCGGCGCCGGGGTGAGGCTTTTGGTAGCCCAGTTGTTGTAGGGGTAGCCGGCGTACATGTCGTCGTAGGGCTGCATCAGCCCGCTGAACTGCGGCACGTAGCCGTTCTTGCACAGGTCCATTTGCTGGTTCCGCTCCCGCTTTCTCCACTTGGCTCGGCGGTTCTTGAACCAGACCTGCGGGGAGGGGGGGGATTTGGGGGGGGGGGGGTGAACCGAGACGGCACGGTCAGTGCGGGACCACCGCCACCCCCTGCCCCACCGCCGGGCCGCCCGAAGCGCTGCTGATGCGCGCAGATGCTGCTGCGCGCAGATGCTGCTGCGCGCAGATGATGCGCGCAGATGATGCGCGCAAATGAGCGCAGGGCAAACCTCCCAAAGCACCCCCCTCCCTGGCCAGCAACACCGGGCACGGCTCCGCACCCCTTCTCCCTCCAGCCCCCTGCCCCCGCGGGGTGGGAGTCCCGCTCCGCGGGGTGCCTGCGCGCATAGCGGCTTCTGCGCGCATCCCTCTCTATCCAGCGGGATGGGCGAGCCGGGATGCGCGCAGCCGCCTCTCCGCCGAGGTTACCTGCATGTCCCCGGTCGTCGTCCCCCCCCCCCCCGCCCCGGTCCCCCCCGCTGCCCCTCTCCCCGGAGCAAGGCATGGGGTAAAGGCACGGCCCTCTCTGATTAGGACCGGCTCCGCCGCGTTTCCGAACGCTAATGCTGTGTAATAAAAGTCCCCCGTTACAGATCATAAAAAAGGGGATTGGATTAGTATGTTTAGGTTTGAAAAAAAAAAAAAAATCAATCCCCGCATCGCCCTTGGATAGATGCAGCCTCTGCCTTTATATCTAATGAGAATTTACAGCCCTGACTAGGGAACAGAGAAGCGGGGGCCGCTCCTGGTGTTTGATGCAAAAACCTGATCTAGGCTCTCTCTTATTTGTTTATTTATTTATTTAACCCTCGGAAAGCGTTTGAGCCCCCCGCGATGGAGGCCGGGCAGCCCAAAAAATTATTTTTCCAGGTTAAAACCCAGCATCGTCCTGCCTGCCGGCTGCGCCCGGCCTGCGAACTTCTACTGCATCCCCCCCTCACACCCCACCCCCCCCCGGCTTTCTCCCACCGAGCCGTCGCCCCCCCCGGCTCCCTGCGGACACCGGGAGCCCGGCCGGAGCTGCGCGGTTCCGTGAGCCCGGCTCCGCGGAGACTGCGCTCCCTCCGCACGCCCGCCGGAGTCGGGGTCGGGGTCGGGTTCGGGGGGGGGGGGCTCTTTTGGTCTCCCCTCCCGGCGCAGAAATGGCGCAACTAGTATTAAACACCGGTCTTAGGGATGGAAACTTCGGGGGGGGGGAGGAATGGATGGCGGAGTCGAGTTTAAAAAATAACAATAATAAAAAGAATCCCGTATAAATAGGAAACGAAAGCCAACATGTTCAAAACCTGTAATATACTCCTCGGAAGGTGCTTCCAGACAGGAATTTCCTGAAAATGAGGGTAATAGTTTTAATTATGGCTCCTAGACATTTTAAAGGAAGGCCCTTATAGCAAATTAAGGTTAGATTTGCAATCTGCAATCTCAGAACATCAAACCAAAACATCTCCACACAGAGGGAGAACGAAATTATGTTAATGGCAACTCATATATTAGTTTTATTTGCTTCCTGAAATATTCCACCGATATTAATGCTCCGGCTTTGTTTTGTTTTAAACTCAATTAAGACAATGCTTTCAGTTGCGTTTCCCCCATTGCAGATGGGTGTTTACTCTTGAAAGGTTTAAAGCAGAATCTCTGTAATCCGATTTGGTCACTCGCGGTTTAATTGCCAAGAAAAAAAAAAAAAGGAGGAAAAAAAAAAAGAGGGGGGGCTTTTCGGGACGGCGGGGCTGCCTTCTGCAGTTCCCGTTTTCTCCCGGGTTTCTGCCCTCCCCGGCAGCGTGCTCAGCCCACGGTCCCGGGGGGCGGTGGGCTCGGCTGGGGTGTGCGGCCACGGCCGAAACCGCGCGGGGAAATGTGCCGGGGGGGGGACGGGAAGTAAAGTGGAGGTGGAGAAACCGTGACAGCGCTGGCACGGCGGATCAATAAAGCCCGAACCGCTTCGGTCCGGTCGTTCATCGCCAGGATATTTCACTCCTAAATCTCTCTAAGGAACTGCCGATGCTATATAGGTGTGGGGAGACATAAATATATATATATATATGGTGGCATCGGCTCCGAGGCGTGTAAAGACCAGGGCCTTTGCCGTACAAGTATGTGTCTCCAGCGTTTATTGACTTTCGAGTGCGATCGTTCCCCAGCCCCTTGTCCTTCGCTTTGCCCATCGGCGGCCTCTGCAAACAGCCGTTCCGCCCGCCCGCGGCCGCGGAAGATGCGCGGCCGGGAGGGGCTGGCAACGACAGCTCCCGCACGGGGAGGTGGTGGTGGTGGTGGTGGGGAGGGGGATCGCGGCGGGCCCGGGGGCTGAGCATGGAGCAGCGGTTTGCTGGGAGATGATCACGATTGCTGGGATTATTGGGAATAACCAGAGCAAGGGGAAGGGCCGCTGGAGCTGCCCAGTTGCTCGGGTGGGGGGGTTGCTCTAGCCCCGCGCCGGGTTTAGGCCAACCCGGGGGGGTCGTCCCCCCCCCACCGGGCCCTTCCCGAGCCCCGGCTTCCCCCTGCCCCCTCCGCTGCTCGCCCCCCACTTTTGGGGGCCGGTCCCCAAGCGCGGGGCCGGCGGTCGCAGCCCGCTCCGGGCAGCATCTCTCCGCGACCGGGAGCTGAATTTCTCCTCGCGGACCTGAATCCCAATTTTAGTATTTAAAATCAAGCCCACGGCAGCCGGGCCCTGCTCGCAAACGGCCTCAGCGGCTCCCGAAAGGGACAGCTTCCCTAAGACCCCCTCCCACCATCCCAAACCCCCCTCCCCTGCATCCCCGCGGGGCTGGACGCCCCTCTTACCCGGACTCGGGGCTCGGTGAGGTTGGTCCATACGGCGATCTCCTCCCTCATGCTCATGTCGGGGTAGCGGTTCCTCTGGAAAGTGGCTTCCAGCTCCTGCAGCTGCTGGCTGGTGAAGTGGGTCCGCTGCCGCCGCTGCTTCTTCTTCTTCGCCGGGTCGTCGGCGGCCCCGTCTTCGGTTTTCTGCTCGCCGCTGCGTTCCTTTTCTGCGGTGGGGTGTTGGGATTTGGGGTGGGTTGTTTTTTGGTTTGGGTTGGGTTTTTTGTGTGTGTGTGTTTTTTCCCCCCTCTTTTTTTTTTTTTTTTCCCCCAAACAGAAATACAGGCACACAAAGGCAACCACGCCGCCCCCGCAGCCAGCCTTGCCCGCCCCGCCGGAGGGATGTGTGGGGGCACCCACGCGGGTCCTGCCGGGCCGTGCACCTACCGACCTCCCCGCAGCCAAACCCAGCCTTTCCCGGGGCGGTTGGGGAAGGAGCAGGGAGCCCTGCCCGGGCCCAGAGCACCCTAGGAGGCAGGGAGACCCCCAGGACGGCCCGGCTCGAAGCGGGCCCGAGGGGTGAGAGCAATCTTGGGGGAGCGGGTTCCACGCAGCATCGGCCGCTCTTGCCTTTCCACGGCACCTTTTCACTCCCTTCAACCTAAGGCGCGATCTTTGCTCCATTGTCTTTGTTGTGCTCGGCCGCGACAGGAAACTTTGGAAGGGCAGGGGTGTAAAACCCAGCAGAAATTAATTGCAAAAGGCACCCTCTCTCTTTAACTCTACGCTCCCCCCCCTTATTTCTTTTCTGTTGTTGTTTTTTCCCTTTTTGCCGCTTTTAGGATTTTAGTGTTTATTTTAACGCGAGGCTGAGCGAAGCCCTCTGCAAAAATCATATCGAAAGAAGCAAAGGAAAAAAAAAAAAAAAGCAACAACAAACCAGGAGCGTTTTCGCGCTCGGGATTTGCGCGGACTGGAAGCAGAAATCCAGCCCCGGTCCCGCCGCAACGGGGAGGACAAACTCCCGTTCCCTTTTCGTAACGGCCTTTTTCTGGCTTTCCCAGCCCGGGTTTCGACCGGATTTGGCCCGGTTGAAGCGCTCGGAAAGGGATTCCAAGGTTAGGACGAAACGTGCTCCCGGCCTTGGCCCCGGCGGGAGCGGGGAAAGGTGCGGCCGGGCGGCGGGCGGCTGCAGGGCCGGGACCGGCGGCCATCCCCCCGGCCTCTGTCCTGCTGCTGCCTAAAGGAAGCTCCGAGGGGAGTTTTCCCTTTTAGAGGGTGTCCCCCACCCCACCACTACCCCTTTTAGAGGGTTTTAGGCCGCCGCCGGGGGCATTTCTACAGCCCCGACCTCTGCGAGGTAAGCGGGAGTCTAAAAATAATCGCGGGCTGCATCCAAAGCCCGGGAGGACTCGTCCTTCCAAAGTCACCCCTGAATCGCTCCTCGCTTGGGCACCCTCCGTAGGAAAAAAAAAAAAAGGGGGGGGGGGCGAGCAAGCTCCAACAGTTCAATGGAACCCCCCCAAATTGGAGCCGATTGCAGCCCGGCTGGCCCCTCTCTGCTCTTAAGTGGTTTGCAGAGCAAACAAGGCCTCTGCAGCACAGACCCCATCGTCCCCGGCCACCCCCCCCCGGGTCCTCCCACCCCGGTCTCTGCGGCCGCTGGACCGGCCGAGCCGCAGGGCCCGGTGACGGTGGGAAAAGAGAAACCAAAATAACCCCCGTAAAGACAAATCCTCTGGCTTTCGGCTGGGAAGAGCCCGGAGAAACCGGGCCGAGAGGGAGCCGGGGGGGGCGATAAGAAAGCGGCTGGGATCCGTCCCGGCGGCCCCTCGCCCTGCTCCGGGTTTTCGTTAAAAATTTCGTTAAAAATTTCATTATAAATCCGGGCTGTGATACCATTTCAAATCATAAGGCACATTAGCTTTAATCGGGCTTTGTACTTTTTTTTTCCCATTAAAAAAAATAATAAATAAAATGTGAAAGGTATTTTGCAGCTTCTCGGAGAAGAAAAGCAGGCAGGTCCTCAGCCCTCCTCCAGCACCGAGGGGTCACACACAGGGGTAGAGCAAAACGGAGCAAATCTCCCTCTCTAATCTCAAATAATCCCCTCTAATCTCGGAGTCCCTTCCAGACGCCGGTCCCTAACTTTGTTTGTGAATCAGGCTGGGAGGCACAACCCAAACCCTGTTTATCACCGGGTGCCACTTCGGGACCGACTCTTGCCACAGCCACTCTCTAGGTTATAGGACTTGCTAAAACTCCGAAGAGCAACAACAGCCATTAAAAAATTAAAATTCAAGAAGAGATAGAACTCCCCCTGAAAGGCTCTCGGTGGAGAACGGGTATCACGCTCCTTCCTGCAGCTTTTGTTTCCTTCTCCTAGCTTCCCTTGTCAATCTAGAAATGTTGCTACTTTAATTCAATACAAACTGGGAAACCACAGCTTTCCCTGCAGCCCTCGCACATGGTGGTCAGGACGCGGGGACCCTTTCCAGCGGGGAAACTTTTCCGCGGCCGCGCACGTCCCCTCCGCGGCTGTCCGCGCTGCCTGCGCTCGGCCCCACGCCGCCTCTCCTGCTCTGGGCGGCTTTTTTTTCTTTCTTTTTAAATTTTTTTTTTCCCTCTCCCCTCTTTCCCCTCCTTTGACAGAGAGATCTTTTTCCATCTCTGCACCACCCGGGCTGGAAAATAAACCCGGGCAAAAGCTGACATTATTTCAGAAACATCCGGCAAAACCGCACTCCCCGAAGAGCCCCCCCTTCCCTTCGACCCCATCAATTAATAACTGTGGGTTTGTTGTTGGTGGTTTTTTGGGGTTTTTTTGTTTTTTTTTTTTTTTTAATAAAAAAGACCAGCTCCTGGGATGGGGAGCCGTGTGTGTCCTCCCGGAGGGCTGTCAGCACCGGGCACCGGCGGGGGCGGCAGCTCCGGCCGGGCCCCTGCCCCCCGCTCCGGTTCCTGGAGTTTGCTCGGGATCACCGGCAGCTCTTGCCCCCCCCCACCCCCCCCATCACCTCTGGTTGTGTTTGTGGGGGGTGTGGGGGGGAGTTGCGGGCAAAGCCCCGCAAAGGGAAGGCGCGGTGGGGAGGGGGAGGCGGCGAGGGGGGGAGCGGGCCGGGGCCGCGGGGTGTTGGGGGGGTGTGGAGGGGGGGGGTTACCTGGCACCTCCGTGTCGGAGGATTCACTGGCTGAGTTCTCGATCGGGTCTCTGGGTTCCGAGGATCTTTGCAAATGGAAGCTGGAAGCCATGTCATGGGAGGGTTGGGGTCTCAAGCTCTCGGGCAGTCTCTCCAAATTCATTCCACCTTTAAAGGAATCCATGGCAGGGGCGCCGGGCTGCCTGGGGGAGTTTGCAGGTGTTTATTCCACACAGAAAGGAACAAGGAGCTTTTTTTTTTTTTTTAAGGAAAAAAAAAGAAATAAAAAAACACAACAAAACCAAAAGCAAATCCACTTATTACTAACAGTATTATTTTAAGGGTGTCGGAAGAAGAGATCTGGGCAGTGCCTCGATGCCGCTTGTCTCTGCTCGGGGAGAGGCACGGCAGTCCGGCCGCATAGGCAGGGAAGTGGTAAAGATCCCTTATAGAGAAACGCGAGTTGCGAGTTGGACAGTTTAAAGCTAAAGAGATTAAAGTGACCTGCCCTAGAACAAATGCCTGTAGTTAAACGGGGCTCCTCCCCCTGAAGGTTAAAACCTCCCCGTCTCGCTAATGCATCACTCCATCTAGCGCTCGCCCAGCCCGGCCGCTCGGGCGGACCTGCCTCCGCGCTCCCCGCCGATGTGCGCATTTTGCGCGGCCGCGGGCCAGGCCCGCGACCCCCCGGTGGGCCCCTACCCGGCCCCCGCCGCCAGGCTGCCTTTCCTCCCAGGGTACCCCCCCCTCCTCCTCCTCCTCCTCCCCCGCAGCCTCCCCCCCCCCCCAAACTCGGTGAGGTATTAAAAATATTTCAGAAACGAATGGAAAGGTGGAAAATCACTCCCAGCCGCGCGGGGGGCGGCTCGGGACCCCCTGCCCGCCCCCAGCACCCCGCCAGCCCGCACTCCTCCGCAGCGTCGTGCCAGCCGGCAGCGCGCAGGTTGCGCCCCCGCGCAGCACGGTGTCTCCGTGGGTATCCCCGTACCCAGCCCGGCTGGGCCTCCCGACCCGCGGAACCTCCGCCCCCAGGCCCCCCCAGTGGACGCGCATCCTGCGCACCCCTCAGCATCCTTGCGTGGGGCTGCGCGGGCCGTCCCGGCGCGAAGTGACCCCACCGCGAGTTTCAGTCCCGCGGGGAACACGTTCCTGCGAGATGGAGGGGATTTCTTTTGGGGAAAACGGCCTCCTGGAGGTTGTGCCTGAACTGTTTTATGCTTTTTTAACTTTTTTTTTTTTTTTTTCTGGCTGCGGGGTTTATAATAAAGCGGCTCGGGCCCTGCCCGGCAGCCGAGGGACCGCAGCCTGGGGAGCGGCAGCGGCAGCGCGAACGCTCCCATCACATCATCTTTCAGCACATGATTAATAACAAATAATTTTCCTCCCGCAGCCGAACTCGCGGTGACCCTCCGGAGGGGTGTCTGCGGCTCTGCCAGCCCTGGGGTCGGGATAGTTGGCGGGGAAGGGGCGAAAGAGGACCCCCCCCCCCCATGCCCTTCTCCTGCAGCGGGCACCGGTGCGCCCTGACCCGGTGCAGTACCGGGGGCGGGTGGAACGGGGCCGGTCCCCCGGTGCTTTCCACGCAGGCCGGGACACGGCCTTGAGCCCTCCCGGATAACACCTCGGTGTTTGGGGAGGTGGAAAAAAAAAAAAAACCACGGGAACCCCCATCCTCGGAGGGGGGGGGGGGCAGGTGGGAACCGGGGGTAGCGGCGGGGCAGGCGGCGGGGTGCTCGCTGCACCGGGGAAGGGGGCGAGGGGAAGGGGGAGAAGGACCCTGGCTGGAACTCTGCCTGGGGAAAGGACCTTCTCTCCTCTTTATTTTCTCGGCTCACTTTAACTGATCCATCCTGACACTCTATTTTGCTTTCAAATCAAGTAAAGATGTGGGAGAGAACTTTTGAACTGGTTTATGGAAAAGTGGAGGGAAGCAATGTTCCAGCCGCGCAGGCTTTTTCCTACACCGCCGGGGTGATGCAGCCGGGCCCGCCCCGCGCCCCCCGGCAGCTCCCCGCAGGGCCTGGCCCCCCCCCCCGCCCGTGGGCCCGGGGACACCGGGAGGGGAGAGCCCAAATCTCCCAGCCCCAAGCCCCGCACCTCTGATCTCCAGCGCCTTTTGCCGTCTAGGGGATGTACAGGTGGGTGCTGTCAGGGTCAGGTCTCCCTAGCTCTCTCTTCCTTCTTTTTCTTTTTTTTTTTCCTTTTTTTTTTTTTGAGTGACATCTTGATGTCCGTCTGTCTGTCCGCCGCTCCCGGCTGAACTTCGCTCAGGAGTCTGGAAACGACGGGGAATTTCGGGCACCCGAGGTGAACCCGGCAATCTCGGGGCTGCTAAAGATGGACGTGGTTTAAAATGCAAATATTTACCAGGGCCTCTGGGCTTGGAGGGGCTCAGCTGATGCGGCAAGGATGGAGACCTCCTCCCGGGGGAGAAGCAAGAGGTGGGGATGGCCTTTCCCCCCAGGAGGAGGAAGGTGACCGGATTACAAACGTGCACCGTGTCCGAGACCCTTCACAGTCCCTTTTTTTCCTTTATTTCCGAGAGACAGAGAGAGAGGCGGCAGCCCCGGGGCAGGTCTCCGGGGGCTCCCCCGCTCTCAGGGGGAGCGGGATGGAGCCCGGCGGGCAGTGCTGGGGGGGGGGGAGGCTGCCAACAGCCCGGCTGCTCCGCTCCGGCTATTTTAAACCTACTGCTTACAGCAGCCTCAAAACAGGAGGCGGGATTTTTCTTTCTTTTTCTTGTTTTTTTTTTTTTTTTTAATGCGCCTAATTTACAGGTTTTGTTCTCCTCTATAAAATCTCTTTTTTTAAAAAATTCGTTCTAGGCTCAATTCCACCCGGCCGGGAGCGGGGAAAGCCTCAGCCCTGGGCACCGGCGTGATTTCGCCGAGGAGGCGGTCGTGGTAACGCCGGGTCCGGCTTCTTCCCGGGGCGACGGCCCCCCCCGTCCCCCCCGGCTCCTTCTAGAGGGTCCCCAGGGCAGACACCCCCACGATACCGGCGTTAAATAGAGAGTAACGGGCCGGCCCTGCCGCTCCCGGCCCTGGGGAGGCGGAGCAGCTCCCGGTTCCCTCCGGACCTCCCCCACGCGTGTCCGTGCCCGGGCCGTGGCGCGGGTCAGGCATTTACCGCACACCTGCGCACGGGTCGGCAGTCTTAGGCGGGAGGAGATATATAGATATATATATGTCTTGTGTGTGTCTCGTATACGTTTTATGTGGATTTAAGGGCATCCTCTCGCTCCGTGCTTTGAGGAGCGGGCGCACTCCTATCGCAGACCCAAATCCGCCCGGTTCTTCACGTTCCTGGTCGCGACAACACGTGTCGCGACAACAGACAACGGAGCACACCCGGTCGCTCCCAGCTTTGCGCTTTCTCCTCTCTCCTCCCCGCCAGGCCCGCTCCGTTTCGGGATGCCGGGGACACCTCTCCGCCAGCAACTCCTTTCCAGCAGGCGCTACGTCACGGGTCCATCCGCGTGACGTCACGCTTCGCTTCCCTGACGTCACGCCTCGCCTTTCAGCCAGGCCAGGACCCAAGGAAAGCCTCGATGTCCCGCTCGGAGCCGGCTGCTCTTCCCGCGACGTGAAGGCGGACCGGCGGCTCCACGGGCCGGGTAGGACGGGGGTCCCGGGCTGGGGGTCTGCCTTCCCCTCCGCCACCTCCCCGGGCTCTCTGGGGGCCGGAGGGAGCTGCGGGAAGGAGGGAGAGGCCACAGCAGACGAGGACAGCCCGGCCGAGGGGCCCCGCCAGGATCCCCCCCCCCGCCACGAGGAACCGCGACCTGCGTGGGCGTGGGAAGGGGTCGGGGAGAGGCGGAGGGAGGGGTCGGCCCGGGGGCCGAGCGGGACCCCTCGGAGCTCCGGCCGGGATGAGGTCCGGTGTGCGCGGGTGGCAGGAGGGCTTTGCGTGGGAAACCTCCACGCAAGGCGGCGTGGGGCTGGCTGGAAGAGCATCGCCGCTCCGCGCCCGCGTAGCCACCGCAATTCGAGGGTCCCCCCGCCCCCCCGGCTGGGGACTGCATCAGGGATCTGTAAAACGCTGGAAGCCCGCAAATAAACCGCTCCGCTTCCTCCTGCTATAAATAACCCAAAACCGAGGGATGGCGCCTATAAATAAATCAGCGCTGGCCACGCCGGTGACAACCCCGTGAAGAAGAGGACGAGAGGCGTCTGAAGGAGAGCAGGACTCCCACTGCCCCCCCGAGGGGTGGACGGGCCCCACCGAGGGCGAGGGGGACGGGGCCGTGTCTCCTCACCCCCCGGGTGCCGGGGAGGGGTCCCTGCTTTCGGAGAGGGGCTCCCATCCCCGACGGGCTGCGGTGATTGTAGCCAACGCAAAACCACCTGGGCCGTATATCAGGCGGCGAAGTTCAGTCTCTGCCAGCTTTTCCTCTTCAGATTTATTAGCGTTGTATAGACTCAGATTCAGTCTATAAATTATTGGGAACTGTTACAAAAACGAAGGCATCTCCTCCCAAGCACACGTCTGCCCGAAAGGAGAGGGAAGCCCTCTGAAAAATAGAGCTGCAGTGAGGCAAGAGAGGAGAGGCTCCCCAACCCAACCAAACCCAACCCAACCAAACCCAGCCCAAACAAACCCAAGCCCATCCAACCCAACCAAGACAAACCAAACCCAACCAAGCCAAACGAAACTGCAATCAACACAACCAAAACAAGCCAAGTCAAACCCAAAAAAGCAGTCCTAACCAAACCAAGCTCAAGCCAAGCCAGCCAACCTCCACCTGGTGCCTGCTTTGCAGAGCCCAGCAGCTACTGCGAGAAAACAACTTTTAACAACAAAATCCTCCTAAAAGTGCCCAGCGGGCGGCGAAGGGGCATCGCCGGGGCGGTGAGAGCCGCTGGAAGGGCGCAGCATCCCTGTACCCCTCGCCGGCAGCACCGCCACAGCGCGCAGGGGTATTTTTAAAGCTTCCCTCTATGAAAATATCCTCCTCGCGGGTGGATGAGTAGTTTTCGGCCTCCAGCCCCCGTTCCCGGCCTTTGCTGATGCGTGGCTCTGCCCCACGGCATGTCCACGCGGGCTGGGGACACGCCGAGGCCGGGGATGCGCGCAGGCATGTGCGCAGGGCAGCGCGGTGCCCCGCGGAGCACGGACCGCACCGGGGGGGGGGGGTGTTCGTTGTTACAGTGTACCGGGGGTGGTGGTGGTGGTGGTGGGGTGGGGGTGTCCGTCGGGGCAGTGTCCCACGAGTGTCCTGCCCCAAAAGAGCATCACCCCAAACGCCGCCTTAAGCGCAAGGTGGAGACCCGAGCGTACGCCCCCGCGCAAGGCAAAGCTCAGCCCTCCCCGCCGCGACCGTAGCCCCGGTCCGGACCCGGCCCGAAGGGGAAACGGAGCAAACCCCAAGACCTCGAAACGAGCCGCGGAACCCCCCCGACCTCCCGCCGGAGCCGGGTCCCCCCCTCCCCGTCCCCGGGCCGGGCGGAGAGGGCAGCGGGAAGCAGAGAGGGGGGAAGAAACCCAGCCCAGAGAGCATGTTAAATCGCTCAGGAGAGGAAGGTGGAAAATTACGCTGGCTCCCAGCCGGCCTGTCCTCCTCTGCGCAGCCAGGAGAGCAATTTTCCTAAGAAGTTGAGCAAAACGAAATCAGCCCCTTTTGGATCCGCAGCCTTCGTCCTTCCGCGTGTCGGCCAAGCCTCAGCCTTCCGCGGGCGCGTAGGGCCCATCCGCGCAGCCCTGCGCCGCGGATGCTGGGCAGGAGGGTTTCCAGCGGACCCCCCCCTCCTCCGGCTCCCCCGGCCTCCCAAACCGCCCAGGCCCTCCCCGGCCCCATCCCGCTTCCCTCGGCCCGGCAGCCCCTGCCCCATCGCCTCGGCTCTCCCCGCCATTGAAACCTACTGGGGGAAACGGAATTTTCTGGGGGCGTTTGGTCCGTGACACCTCCCGGGGCACCTGGGGTACCCGGGGCTGAGGCTCGTCCCGGTGTCCCCCCCCCCCGCCATCCCCATCCCTCCCCGGGGCTGCCCCGGGCGCAGGCGGCCAGCGGCAGCTCTTGCAAAAACTCGGGATGAAAAAGTTGAAGGCTTAATGTTTTCTGACAGATACAAATGATACCCCAAGGCTTTCTTGAAACGCAGCGACTGACGGCTGGAGAAATGGTTTTCCTATTCGGGTTTCTGCAGCTGGAAGCAGACGGGGGCGGGAGGGGGGGGGAGTTCCCCTCGGCCCTCCTCCCCTTACCCTCACCCCAAAAATCAAACCATCTCCTGGGTATCCGCCGCTGACCTGGGACAACTCTTTTTTTCCCCAAACGCCTGACGGTACAGTCCCACCCTGGCCCAGAGCTGCTTCCCAACCCTCTCCGCATCCTTCAGACCACAGGCACTGAACTCGGCTCTAAGAAAATATTAATTTGCTGTTAGCGGCGGCTTGGGTTTATCTCTGGCCGTTGGCAGCCTGATGACAACGCCGGAGGATGGACAGCTCGGGAATACAGGGGGTTGTTTCCCTAGGTGGGGGGGGGGAAGAGAGGGGAAAATTAGAATATCGTCCCACAATTCCCTCTCTGAGCAGAGGGAACATGCTTTTCTTATTAATTGATGGAGGAAGGGGCACCGGAGTTTGCTAAGCAGCCTGCTCATGTTACTCCGTGCATCTTTAGATCCCGAAATGTGTCTCTTGTGGACTAAAAAAGATGCCTCTGAAGCAGGAGAATCAAAGGCCCGGGCACTCCGTTGGCATTTGTTGAAGACCCTTCTTCAGCAGAAAAAAAGAGCCTGCATTTGGAACCACGGATCTTATGTTTCCATGTGGGTTTCCCCCACCTTGTTTCGGGCGAGCAACCTCTTAATTGCTGCAGCGTTTGGATGGGGGAAACACATTTCCCTTAAACAGGACATTTCCTGAAAGGCTGAAATATTCTAATAACGCGCTGGGCTCTTTAATGTTCTCAGAACAGCAGCGAATCTCTGCAGAGCCGCACATTTCCTGCTTTAAAATGCAAAATCAGAGAAACAATTAACCTTTGTGTGCATTCAGCTCCTTCTCTTATATGTTATTTTATTTCTTTTTTTCCTTTTTTCCCTTCTCCCCCTTTTTTTCCTTACAAATTTTTATCTTCTTTTCTTTTTCTCTTTTTTTTTAAATTCTCTCTCTCTCTCTTTTTTTTATTTCCTCCCAAAAGGCTGATTTCGCCCCGCTGCCCGGCGGCACCGCGCTGCTCCCGGCGCGGTTCTGCCGCAGCCCCCGCTCGTCTCCGCTGCCCGGGGAGCAAACCCCGCCGAGATGAAGGCAGGGGACCCTTTTCTTTCCAGTTTCATGGTGGGAACGGCCGTATCTTAACGGGCACATCTCGGGGAGAGATAGGAACATACCGCCTTCCAGAGGGCTGTGCTAATCAGCACGCCGGGTTAGATATAAAAGTTCAGGGCAAATAAAACGAATTAGTTTTATTAGCACGTTTAGGAGGCGGTCTAACGAAGGAATTCGGCTTTACTAGAGAATGTTTTCTCCTCCCCTTTTGTTATTTAAAAGCAACATGCATCCGAGCTGCTCATCACGGGAGGGAAATAATGCATCATTGAATCTGCGGTCATTTTCTTGGAGAAAGGCGCTCCCTTTTCTAAACCCGAAAAGAAGGATATATACTCTTGGAAACACAGGATTTCATAATAAAACCTGCGTGAACAATAAAAGCGACTGTAAAGGACAGGCTGCGGAGCCCGCCAGGTTATTGTTCGGCGGTGGGTTTCGGTAGGAAATATCTGTCTCGGTCACAGGCGCCTTTAACTCGGCTAAAACTTTCCCAGGGAAATGTTGCCACTGCTCCAGCGCGGGATTTCCAGGGATTTTGTCCGTATTTCAGGCAAATGAAGGATTTTGGGGAGGTTCTGTCAGTGAAGTAGCTTTCAGGAATTATTTGGAAGTCAGTTTTTAGGTTAGCGGCTGGAGTTGGCGCAGGGAATAACCCGGAGAACATGGACCTTGGTTTGTTAAGTGGAAAAAAAATATTTTTTAATTGCTATAAAAAAAGCAAACGGCGTCTCCATCCTCGATTGAGGCACAACGGTATTGTTTTACGTCCAATTCGTGCCTCGGACTTTGTGCTGCTCTGCAGTGCGGTTGGCAAAATTTGGGGAAAAGGGACGAAGTAATAGAAAACTCGCCTAGTGACAATTTTTTTTAACGTGAGACCTAAAAAAATATCCGAAAGATACCGTCGGTGGGGAGCCCTCACGTCCATTTAAGCAGGGTTAAGACGCGGAAAAAAAGCCTTTTTCCCCCCACTCTGAGAATTTCACTCCCGCTTAGGAGCGGTGCTGCGCGGCAGTCGCACTATATATAGTTCCTAAAGATGATGCCTATTTTTTCTGAAATCAGAAAAGAAAAAAAAGGGGGAAAAAAAAAAACCCAAAAAGAAAAAGCAGAGGGGCTGTAGAACATTATATTTTTCTGAAAAGCGACTTCATCGACGGCCCAAACTCTCCCCGCGGCCGCCTCTCCTCCGCGGCAGCGCAGCCCCGGCCGAGAACCGCGGAGGCACCGCGCACCCCCGGTCCCCGCCGCCACCTCTACCCCCCCCCCCCCCAACCCGTTCCGGGGAACCCCCGCTCCGCCGGGTCCGCCCGAACCTCCGCGCATCTCCGCGCACACAGCGCTGCTGCCAGCGGCGCCGGGGACCCGGGGACGAGCCGCGGTTCCCTCCGCGCCGCGGAGCGCCCCGAGCAGAAGCGCTGGAGGCTGAAAACGGTGCGGCGCGTTAGGAAAAAAATTTAAATATATGTATATATTAAAAAAAAAATATATAAAATGAGGTAACCCCTCTGGAATTGCATCTCCCAGCGTATTTGTCAGAGCTGACGAAGCGCAGAGGCCCCGAAAGAATTTATACACGGTATAAAGATGTCAAGGACTGCGCGGAACGGGCTGCCCGCCGCACCCCGGCCTCCGCGGGCGCGGAGCTGCCGCCGAGCTCCGGGGCCGGGTGGGGAGGCGAGGCCGCGGTGAGGGGCGTTCGTCCCGGTTTCGGCTTTGTTTTCCAGCCCCGAAAAGCTCCGGTACGTCCGGAGCTGCGTCCCCGCAGCTGCCGGGTGGGCCCGGAGGAGGCGAGAGGCGTGGGGGGGGGGGACACACACGACGGGGGCGGGACGGCCCCGCGGGACACGCGTGGGGAGACACGGCGGGGGCGCGTGGGGCGGGACGCGTTGCGGGGGGGGTGGAGGCGGGACGGGTGGCACGGGGCCGTCCGTGGGGGACAGGCGGCGACACGCGTGGGGAGGGACGGGCGCAAGGAAGGGGACACACACACACACACGGGACACGCGTGGGGCCGTTCCCGGGCAACTTACCGGGCGGTGCGCTCGGCGGCGGCGGGGTGCCGGGCCCGGCGGGCGCTGTGAGCGCCCCGGCCGCCGCTCCAGGGTTTTCTTGGGAGATTTCCCCGTCTCCTCCTGACGTCAGCCCCGTCCCAGGGTGCCGCAGACGGGGGAGGGCCGGGGGCAGGGCCGGCCGCACCGGGAGACCGGCGGCTCCGGCTGCCCGGCGTCCCGTACCTCCGTCCTGCCGCCAAAGGCAACCCCCGGGCCCGGCAACCCACCCCCCCACCCCCCGCTCCCCGCCGCCGTCCGCCCCCTCCCCGTGGCCGGTAGCCTCCCCGCCGCCGACCCTCGGTGCAGCGGCCCCGGGGCCGGCCCCCGGGGCGGTTTCGTGCTCCCGGTTACACGGCCCCTGCCCTCTTCGTTTCCTCCCGGCCGGTGCTCTTGTCCGAGGGGGCAGGGGACAAGGAAGGGCCACTTTTTTTCTTTTTTTTTTTTTTTTTTTTTTTTTTTCCCTCCCCCGAAATACTCTCCTGGTTCAGGACTTCAGCGTGGAGGTGGGTGCGCAGCACCCGAGCACCCCGGGGGAGGCAGCAAACAGCACCCAGGGCCGCCCGGGCTGCAGCCGGGGCTGGAGGACGCAGGGCTCCGTGGGGATGCTTACGTGGGTGATACGGGGCAGGCACACTGTGCTGCCCAGCCGGCCCAACACCCAGGCCCTTCATCCAGTTTAATTTTCCAGGGCTGCTTCTGGAGTTTCAGACACTTCACTTCTCATACCTACCCCCCTGGAAGGTCTCCTCCCAAGGGAAAAACACACAAGCCATGCGGCGACCGAGCGAACACGGCGGTGGGGATGTGCCTTGTGCTTTCCTAAGTCGAGTGGGTCACACACGCTTGCACACACACACACAGGCTATAGCCGTAGCTGAAAAGCAAGGACAACGAATATGGAATGGATCAGAAAGATAAATAGCATAAAATCAGGAACAGTCCAGTCCCACACTTGCCATTTGTTATAGAGAGAAGAAGTAAATGGGATTCACATGTCGAGCATTAGCTGGTTGTTAGTCTGTAAGATAATATTAACTTTAGTGCTTGCTGGTTTACTCCAGTTTTCCAAAGGCAGTTCCAGGAGGCGCCCAGCCTGTAATTTAGGATGGCACATACTGTGTGAAAGAGGCTTTGGCACCGGGGCCTACCAAGCACATCAAGGTGATATTAACGTAATAAAACGTTTGGAGACGGAGTAGGAGCTCATAAATTAATGCATTCTACTGTTTTAATGCTAGGAGCTAACAATGCGTTTCCTGTTCGGCTGATCGTCCCCGCTGCAGCCTAACAGCTGTTTTAAAGGTGCTGTGAAATTAAAGAGAGGGAAGATGATTGTCTTTAAATCAATGTTTAATGATGTGTCATTAGGAGAAAAGTCTTCCTCCAGCAGATGTGTACATGCTGAGGATGGAGGGGAGCTTCCCAGGCTGCCTGCCTGCCTGAGGAGCAGGGGGGGGACACCCCGAGGTCCCACCAGTCTTGTGGATGGCCCTGATGTCCCCAGCACCGGGGCACAGCTCGCTCGGCACCGGGAGAGGCTTTGCCCCGGTCTTCGGGTGGGTGCTGAGGAAACTCCTCCAGGACGTTGAATTGCTGCAAGGTTTTCGAGTAATTTGAGTCGTGACTACGAGCAGGTGAATACGGCAAATGTTGAGAACATCCTGCCCATGTTCAGCGTAGGTCATGGATCCCAGGATCCTTCCCCCCATAAAGATCAGATATGGATGCCAGAATATCCCCCAACCCAGGAGTCTCTTTCTGGAGGGAGAAGCTCTGAGTGATCTCCCTTTTTGCGGGGGATCAGAAGAGATCTGGGGAAGCAAACGGGGGGCTGGGGCTGGCCGGTGGGTCTTTGGGCTGCAAGGACAGATTATACATAGACTTCATCCCTCCTGGCCTAGGAGACGATCCTTGCTGAACGTGTATGATGGGCTGGAAGCATGTCCGAGCTCTTCACTCACGTAAGTCAGTTGGACTAAGACACCTCTGGCCAGGCACTAACTGCAAGCTCCGGGTACTAGAAAAACAAATGTAGCTTTGAGGCAAGATGTAGGAGTGAACTTTGAGATGTGGTGCCTAAAATAAGGTGGAAATGGAAACTGAGTGTAAATCTTTCTGTAGGTGCCTAAGTCTTGTTATTTCCTTTGCCCTCGATCCAAAGAAGGATTAATTTGTCTCAGCGTCTGTGCTTCAGCTTCCAGTTTAAAAGATGGCCATCGTAAAACTTCTCTTCCAGAGAAGACATCAGAAGGATTCAGGTGCCAACAACGCACCGGGGCTTGTGCCCAAAAGACACCGAGGAGCACAGCGTTGCTGGGGGTGGGGAGGGAAGGGCACCTCATCGCCAGGTGACCCTCCTGCTGCCAACCAAACCAGCGTCAAATCATCTCCAACCCAACCCAGTTTCCAAAAGTATTGTTTCCACAGCCAAGCTCATATTCCGCACGATGGTGGCATAAATTGTTCCTACACAAACAGAAGAACCCTTTGCAATTGCTTTTTCTAATCATCACAAACATTCATTAAAAGAAAGTCTCTCTGTACTTCCAAATATAGTGAAGAAATGACTCTCCAAGCTCACCCATTCCTTTATTTGCAGCCTTCCCTGTTAGTGCATCCTTGGAAGAGTGTCTAAGAGGCCACACTGCTTCTTTGAGAGAAACGGGGATGTTTGGAACATGACTGGATTGTAACGTTTCTAAACTTCCCAGAAGAGGCAAATTGTAAAGGAATAAGCTTCTTTCTGTGCACGCACATTTGTTTTGGAGCCAAATGGAAAGGAGAGCTCAGAAAAAAAAATGACAAATTGTTTGGAAAATATTGTCCTTCCCAAGACAGACCTAACCATACAGGGGGAAGGGAGTCAATACTGAAATTTTCCCTTTATATTCGAGTCCAGCAGCCCTCCCATTCACTCCGCTGGGAGGTTTGCGTGAGTCAGACCTGCAAGATCATCCATTCAGGGTAATATTTCCAGCACTTCAGTCCCCTCCCTGCTTCACTCCTATTCCCCACTGGAAGAAGTCCCCCCCCCTCAGATTTATGGTAAGAGCAGCGGGATGGAACCCAGAGCTGTCCCTGTCCCTCCTAACCTCATCCGCAGCCCAGCATCACTGAAGATGAACAGCGGCGAAGAAAAAGGCAGAGCAGCTCCGTCACTTAGCAAACATATCTGTAAGTTTACGCAGATCATTGCGAAAAGCAAAAAGCACGCTGGAGCAAGGAAAATTAAGTATGAGGACTGGGAGAAGTCCTCTTTCCAGCCCTGCCCAGCCTCCTGGTGTGACTCCAGCAAGTCGTATGAGGTTTATGTGCCTGCAACCAACTACCCCGACCTCCCCCCAGGGCGTGGGCAGGTTAAGGCAGGAAAAGGTGTTAGGCAAATGGAAGAAGCCATAAAAGAGCAGAGTTTATTGGCATTTTGATCATGCTTGTGAAAGGCTGCAGTAGCCACACTGGATCGATAATGCTAGACCTGATTTCTTTGTGGACAAAATGAGGGGTCTATTGCCGCCTTGGTGGTTAGATGGTAACATGGAAAATACTTGTTGTGGCAAGGAAATCCCTTCTGTCATTTTAAGTCACTGAATTTATCATCATTGTCATCTTTAAGTAATAAACAAACATGATATTTATGCATCTCCAACCGCTAATGGTGACATTTATGCAACAACAAAAAAAGCTGCAGCAATTGTGTACGTCGGCAATTAGCAGCACGCAGAGCGGGCAAGATGCTTTGAAAGGAGATGTTGGGAAAGAGATTTCTTTTGTGTGTGTGGTTGTGTTTATTCCCTGGTGACACGCTGCTAACAAGCTGCAAACCAAGGATCACCCACAACAAACAAAAACAAACAAACGAAGTTTTGTAGAGGGTGGTAATACTTAGTTTAATTCTCTTAGGCTTTTAAAAATAATTATAACCCTGTTTGTGACAACTGGAAAGGCCACATTACTCCAATAAAACTGCTTGTTATTCTTCAAGAACGACATTTAGAGATGTTTCCTTATACAAAGTAGACATTAATGGGAGTAGATCTCAATCAATGAAATATTGATGTATTTCTCATCTTTGCACTAGCAGGATTTTTGATTCTGCAGTTTGTGGTCAGCTGTTTACTTGCCAGTTAAATCGCAACATATTTAACAACTTTCTAGAGATCTGTCTGAGGGCTTACTGCCAAAGAAGAGGATCTTGGGGATTTGGGCATTAGTGAAAAGTTACTTAAGGTCTAGACATGGATCCAAGTATCTCTGCTGCAGTTTATTCCATGCGTTATAGATTTTGGGGGAAAGTGATAAATGGCACATATACCTTCAAACTGACACACACGCCTCCTATGTTCTCACAAGGCAGTTGTTACATCTGATTCCAAATACTCCGCTGTGCTTAGTATTGCTCATCTGTGCCTTGACAGCACAGCAGTGTCTTAGCTCACGCAATGTCTGAGTGTCATATTGGATTTAATGTGCCATCTATTAGACCTTGGCATTTACTTAAACCAGCTTCTTAGGCCTTGGCGGCCCCCCCCCCTACAGATATAATATAAATATAGATACCCAAGTCTCCCTTCAGCTGAGAAGCATTTAGCTTTGGCCTTAACAGGGACCAAGCATATATTTATGGGTAAGTTTGTGCTCATTCGTGAAGAGATGGCTGAGGGCAGAGATGTGCAGTATTCTGGGGACCTGTCACTGGGTATGTACTTTATTCCTCCCTCTTCCCCAGGGATTGGCTTTGGGCCATGGTGAGAGGCAGGAGAAGGGACTTTGGCCCAACCACTCTTCATTCCTGATGTTAAAGAGTGCTGGGGAGCAAGACTTTCTTAGAGCCAGGACTGCCTCCTCTCCAGCCCTGTGGGACCTTCTCGGTCCTGTATTATTATTGCTCTATCTATTATGATTAATGACTTCCAAAGTTGTTCTGAAACTATTTAAGTGCCTGATGATCCATCTGAAACTCATCTCCATTCTGTGCACAGGTCCCAAGCATTAATCTTTATAGGTGACCACACTGGCCTGTGAGTAGAAATGAGGTAAATACACATTATTTGGCAGGAGCTATATGTCGGACAGCGCTTTCTGGCAGCACACACAGGGCCTCATACAAATGAAAACTGATGGCTTACTATTTTGTTACATTTTTCCCACCAGAGTTATTACCTCCTAATTGCAGGGATGGATTAAATCGAAGAGAGCGTGCTCGTTCAGGGAGAGGCTGCCATGCGTTAGCCTTGAGCTGTCACGGGGGGAGCGGGGGCCGGCGGGCTCCCCTCCTGCTCCCACTTTCTGCCCTCGCCGTGCTCAGCACCAGCGCATCCCCCCACCAGTGCGGGAAGCTGGGGTTAAACACAGGCTGGCGTTGCACTAGAGGGGCATTGCCGAGGGAATTTGTACTTTCTGTGCGGTTCCAGGGACATGGGAGGATGCAACCAGCTCTGCGCTGATTTCTCAATATGCATCTCATTACTCACGGACCTACCTTACAAAGCTGTATTTAGACGATCTCTTTAATTGCTAAACATATCCCTGAGGTCTGCTGAATTCAGTGAGGCAAAAAGGAGAGGCGGCTTCCAGAGGGAGCCTCAGAGCGGCTGGTGGAGCCGACGTGACAAAACATCATTTTATACACCTTTGTGTGTTTTACAGCAGAGCTAGGCGCCGGGCTGAGGATGCTCAAGGTGGATTTGGTAGTTGCACGTGTAAAGACCTGCTGGATCTTGTTATTCCCCAAAGCTCTGCACCGCATGAGCTTCCTCGAACTGCTCCCTGTGCATCCGCGGTGCTCCTCCTGCCATCCCGCCCCGGCTCTCCTCATGGGCCAGAGGACATCATCCTGCCAAAAATGCCTGGACCACCACATTTCTGCTCTCCTGAGACCTCTCTGTTTTAGGCCACGGTTTCAAAGCTGGATCGCCAGCTTTCTGGCCCACAGCAGATGTCTTGCTGGTGTCTCCATCTCTGATTCACCATAATCGGCAGCAAAAGTTCAAGGGAATGTACCCCTGAAGACAAAGCAGCACAGAAGAAGGATTTTCACCATCATGCCTCTGCCTGCTTTCAAAATCAGCAGGGTGTTTTGGTGCAAGGCAGAGAGATTTTTTTGTGCCTGTTTTAACAGTGCAAAGAAAATGATGATAGACTCTTTACAGAGACTGGCTTGTCCATGCCACAGGGCACGGGCACGTTTTTATTCTCTGTTTGCACAGGGCAAAGCCGGACGGTTCCTGGAGCAGGGCTGGGCCCCCGCGAGGTACCGTCCCAGGCTGGAAATCGTCCCAGGGTCAGGAGAGGGAAGGCATTTCTGGCCACTGCAAATACGGAACATGATGTAAATACATTTTCTCCAAAGGCATGAAAGGGCTGAGCTCTCTCCTGCTGAAACACGACTACACTAAACCGAAGATGCTCATAGCAACGGAAGAGCAAGAAAATGAATGAGTTTGGGTGCAGATATTTGGCATTTAGAAAGCAGATGAATTGTCCATGTGTGTATATTAAAAACACCTTTAGCATTTTTGCTCTCCCAAAGGGAACGTCTACAGAAGAAGACTAACCTGGAGCTCTCCCAATGACTGGGCTGACCACAACATAATCACCAAAACTAGGTATAAGGTTAAAATTAAACACCTGCGTAGAAAGTGTTTGCAGAAGAGAAGTCCTCATTTGCCTGTGAGCAAGAGAATTAAAGGCATTCATCCAGCTCGATGAAATATCGTGAGATCTATGGGTGGGAAGTGCTAAGTATTACAATTATTATTTACTATATATTAATATTTGTTATTCAGGAGGATTTGCGTGTGGAGGGAACTTGGAGGATCTGGTCTGGCTCTGTGTGTGCTGGGACTTTCGAGGGATTTTTTTAGTGTCTACCATAATTATAGATGACGACTGAGTGAAACCTTGTGGTTTTACTCCACAAAACATTAAATTCAGCAACTGCCCATGTTTTCAGGAAAAAAAAATTAAAAAAAAATCTTTCAGAATGTATTTGAACAGTATTTCAACGGTGTGGCTGGAGTGGAGTCTTTTTAAAAAGAGATCACACATGGCTATGATGGAAAACTGTAGGCTTAGGCTCCTGGTCATAAAATCGAGCACCGCGCACGAGGGTGTCAGGTATTTTAATCCTCTGTCTCACACAGCCTGCAGAGAAAATCCACCTGCACATCCTGCTCACAGTGGTGCTTTCGTCTCTGTGCTGTTCGTAGCGGTTGATGTTTTGTGTGAAGATGTACCTGGCTGGGGCTTTTCTTGCTTCACCTTTTGGTACCTGCAAAGGAGAAGAGCAGAACACTTCCCCATTGACTTGGGGGAGTTGGATTTTTGTGTTTTGAAAGATGACACGTCTTTCTGGGTGAACTGCAAAAATTGCCAAAAAACATTTAAGGTGTGTTTGTATAATTGCTTACTGTACATCTCCGGATTAGCGAGTGCATTTAGATGTTTAGTTTTAAGGACCAGAGTTTATTCTGCTTCATGCTTAAGTAAACACTGGAAGTTTGGATCCTCCATACCGGATAAGACCTCTGGTTCATCAGGTCTGGTATCCTGCCTCTGGCAGTGACTCACATCTGATAGTGGGAGAAGCTGCCGTGCCGGAGCCCTGCGGTGCAGCCGGGATGCGCGTGCGCTGGGATGCGGGGACCGGCTGGGCACCGCGCGCTCCAATCCTGCCCATCCTGAGCAGCAAACCCTTTGGTTCCACATCGTTATGTCTTCATTAGCTTTAAAACATCATGAAATGTTAGATACGCTTCTTCAAAAGAGCCTCATCGTCTTCATTGATAACGCCTGCAAAACTGCTGCTGCTCGGTCTTTTCCACGCCGTGGCCATACCGGCACTCTGCCGTGAGAAACCTCCTGTGGTTTCTGCTCTTGCATACCAGCATGTCCCTGCATAGCTCCTCCCTGGTGTGCTGGGGTCCTCGGTCACGGCTCACACATATCGAAATTGCTGGTATTAAAGCCTGCAGGTGGGAAAAGCATTCCCGAGGTTTACTTCAGTGTTTCACTCCTCCCATTGCTACGGTGCGTCTGAGCCGAGCTGCGGTTTGGTTTTTTTAAACTTCAACCCTTATGTGACATATAATAACTCTAAACTGTGTTACAAGCCAAGATTACAAGGTATAACATGAGGTGAAACAGTATATGGGAAATAAGGATGCATGAGAGATTTTGTACAAAGGAAGTAACCCACTGTACATAAACTGGGTAGTTGCTCAGGGCAAACCTTTAGGATTTGATGGATTATTATCCCTGGGATCCAGTGTTAAAGAGTGTTTATTTATTATAGCTCCCTAGTCCTCCTCCTCCCACCATGTCCCAGCCTTGGGGCTCCAAAAGACTCAGAAATGCCACTTCTCCCTGACTGCCTCATCACCGATCCTCATCACTTGGGCATCTCCATTTGAGGCTGGAGCTCAGACCTGTACTGCTCTCCTGCTGCCTACCATAAACAAACAGGAGAAACGTGGTACAACTGTGAAGGTTTAGCACTCCTGCCCTCAGGAAACGTGTGTGGTTGCCCTGTCCTCTCGTCCCCTGTGTCCCCGTGTCCCAGCCCTGCCACCCCGCTGCCACCGCTGCTGCTGAGGGCTTGCACCTGACGCTTTTCGCAAGAGCTATGAAAGGTGATATTGTTCCAGTTCTGTTACCACCTAATGTTGCTGCGGAGCATTTCTAATCCCCTAATTACAAATGCAAATGCAGTGAGTCAGGTCCTGATGGATGGCTCTTCCCAGATGCCTTCCTCCTTGTTGGGTGACTCTGACTGTTCCTCATCAAGGCTGGATGGAAATCTTGTTTTCTGGAGGAGTACAGCTTTTGTGGGGTACAAAAGCTTCCTAGATTTGACTGAAGGAGTACTTTGATGCTGCATTGAAGCCAGCTGAGGTCCCTCTCATGACAAAAGAGGCAGCAAAAGAACAAGGATATTAGCTGTGAGCTTGCAATACTCTCATTCCCTTTTTTTCCCCAGCACTTCATTTGGATCAGTTTCTTTTACATTTCTCCATTTCACACTATCTAACTGCAAATTTAAAACCAGTGTAAAATTATCCAGTTCCACTCTTTTTTTAAAGTGGAGGTTGTATTTGTTTTGGTTGGAATCTGGGAGAAATGACTGTGCCCTAAAGGCAAGAGGTGTGACCTGCAGAGCGGGGCACATCCCTAATCCGCTGACTGCAGTGACACTCCTGGCAGGGCTGGGAACCGGGAGTCTTTTGTCTCTGACAAAAGGAGCATCATGTTAGAAACATGTATTACTTGATAAGGTATTCCTCCTGTAAAGACGGAAAGGAAATAACCTTGGAGGCCAGAGACAGAAATTACATTATCCATTACGCCTGGCAGCACATAGCGCAGGGTTTAGTCATGGGTAGTCGTAACCATCTAAACTGCAGTGCTCCCATGGCTCCCCTGGAAGGATTATTCAGCAGCCTAACACATTTCATCATTGGGAAATATTTCCTGATATTCAGCCTAAACCCTTCCTTTCTTAATCTCATCCCATTGCTCTTAGTTATGCCCCATGTATAACTGTAAATAATTCTTCTCCCTCCTTGATGTTTACAGCCTCCAAATACTTGTAGGCTATTATCATGTCCCTTTAGTCGTCTCCTAGCTGAGCTATATGTATTTGTCTCTTTTAACCTCTCCTTAGAACTCAGCCCACCCTCTCCATCCCGACTGCCTTACTGTGGTCCTCTGCTTTTCTCCAAACCCCTTCCCAGTCCCTTCCCCACCGCTGTTCTGCCGTGAGGGGCTCTGGCCAGGATGCAGTCTTCCCCACACAGCCCCTGCAGAGCTGGGTGGACAGGGATGTCCCCCTGAGGTGTCCTTCGGGTCACACACCGGTCCCCATGCCCTGGCCAGGCTGTCACCCTCCCACACCTTATGGTGCTCCTTTCCTGTCTCCCACAGCTTCTTAAGATGGAGCCAAGCTTGGACCAAATCGTGTTTTCAACCTGCTTTGCCTTTCTTCTTCCAGACCCTTTCTCAGCTCCTCTCCTTCATCCCAGGGAAAAGGGAGCCAGGAGCCACCTCTTTCCCCCTTTCCTGGGCAGCAGGACTTGCCGAGCTGCTGCGGAGATCCCATCTTGCCATAGCTTTCATCTTCTTGAGTCTTTTTCTTACCCAGAGGAGAAGTTAAACCCCATAAGCTATTTGTAGGATTATTAGTGTCAAAGCTGGTGGCTGGAGAAGAATCCCAGGATGTCGGCATTTAGAGAAGCACCTGCCCAACAGTGCTCTCTCCGGAGCCCTCCCGCAGATTGCCCACGGGCTCGGCAGCCACGGGAAGATGCTGTGAGGTGCGGAGTCCCTCTTTTCCAGCACTTGGCTCCCATCACCCAGCAGCAGCAGCCGTGAAACCCGAAACGCCTCCTTCCAGCCCAGGGCAGGCTGGCTGCTAATTCCTCCCAGTGTAAATTTACACCCGGAGCTGTTTTCTGACAGCGGGCAGAGGGCAGGCCGGGAGAGGGCTGCCCGGCCACAACAAATTAGATCCCTGAGTGGCAGCTCTCGCGGGGATGCTGCTCCCCTTCTCCTGACACGCTGGGCTGCCTCAGGCTGCAGGATCTTGAGGCTCATTGCAGTCATCATGGTATTTTCCCCTTGGTGTACTGCAGTTAATTATTTCTGTGTTGGGTTGCAGCTATCATCTTCCCCTGACCTGCAGCGCCTGCAGCGATGACAAGAGCAAGAGCAAGCAGGTGACTGGGAGCCCTGTACAGTGGGAGCGGGGCGGCTGGCTCCGAGCAAGCCCTTTCCCTCCAGAATTGCTGTGCTAACGCTGGACTGCAGGACTCTGCAGTGGGATTTTTGTCTGCCGCCTTCTTCAGCACGTGAGGAGGATCCAGACGCACCTTGTCGGTGACAGGAGGGGTGTGCTGGGGCAGGTAGAGACCCAAGGGCAAGGTCACAGCTTCAGTTGCCTATGGATGATGCTCTCTGCCTTCCAGAAATTGTCTCTGGAGGTGAGACTGTCGTGTCTTGCATGAAGCAAGTGGGGATCTGGGCTGGGAGGGGAGACCGAGCCCTGGCTCAGAGCGGCAGCGGCCGTGTCGTACTCGGCATCACACTGGTGATGACTGCAGGGCACTGATCTTCCTCCTGGAGGCAGAAACCAGCAGGATCAGGCCATGTTGGAGTTCTCTGGTCCAACCAAACCAGCCTGGGAGGACTCACTGCAAACCACCACCTGTACACCGCTAAGGGACGGCTGATGTCCGCGGTCAGTGTGCTGGAGAGGAGCCTCTCTCCAGGAGAATCCATCCCTCCTGCCAGCACCTCCTCTTGAGGCAGGTGGCTACAAATTTGTGGCTCCCTTGCCAAGGCGCTGTGAAATGGAGTGGCCGACTTTCCTTCCAGCATAGCGGCCAGCTCTCATTTTGGTGGCGGTGACATAGGTGGGACCTCGTTGCGTTAAACGTCTCTGTGAAGCCCAGACAAGGCGTGCTCTTGGAAAGCCCCGTTTCACCGCATTCCGTCGCTAACCCCTCAGAACAAGGCCAGGAGCTCCCTGCAAACCTGTTGACACCGAAACACCCACCAAGGGCTACGCACAGCATCGTGGGCTGTTGCCACCGCTCAGGGAGAGGGCAGTGCCAGGGACACGAGGCAGGCAGAGCTTCACAGGCTCGGTCCTGCGTGGCGTGGGTGGTGGAAGAGGAGGCTTGCAGCTGGAGATGGAGCATCGCTCCTTCCCGTCATGCAGCCAGCCCACGGCAGAAATGCTCGGCATCACGGACACAGCTCCGTACAGTCCAGCCAGTGTTGCGGGCAGGTCAGCTGTCAGGCCAGAAAGCGTTTTACCCTTCAAAATATGCTTGGAATAGCACGGACCTGGCGCCTCCTTATAATTATCAAGCTGAGGAGTTATATCGACAATGTGACTCATGCTGCCCTGTGCTCTAAGTCAGTCGCCCGTGTTATGTACACACACGCTCAAACACACGCCAGGTGTGAAGGGCTGCTGTCACACTTTCCTTTTCCTGATTTTAGCAAATTAATGTTATTAGAAATGCACACAAGTTAATTGTGAGTCATTCACTGGTTTGAGAAGTGTAACTTTGTACACTTCTCTCTAATTTGCTGTAAGCCTGCGTATTTTAACAAACATCATGCCATGACCTTTTGGTTTGCTTGTTTCAGGTTTATAGTTTGCAGTCAAATAAATCACAACTATTGACAGCTGTTGATTGTCTCTGTTTTATGCATCTGGACCTGACTATATTTGGGACTTAATGTGCATTTTTCTTTTTTGCAAGAAAAGATTGCAATTTATTGTGGGCAATTTTATTGACATCAGGTAGTTTTGTACAGAAAATGGCTTGATGTTGCATGTGTCCTATTTTTCCAAAGGTTTTGCTCAGCTGCATGTTTGTACAGCAGAATACTTTCTGCTTTTCTTCCTTGTACCTATTCTTTCAATAAATACCGTTTCACTGTGATCTGACAAGCTCATACTGCTCCAGTGCAACAACTTGCCCATACATATTGTGGTGTTGTATTAAAGAGCTCCCTCATTATTTCAGTGCAGCGTGTATCTCCAGCATTTGTCAAGGCTTGTTCGATTCAAATGCGTTTGTCTTATCAGAGGGGAAAAAACCAACCAACCCTTTAGAACTGTCACTGAGGACAATTAATAACGTTAAAAAAACAAAAAGAAGAATAGCGCACCATAAGGAATGCCTCGCAGTTATGGCACCAATGAGGAAATAAGGTATTGGAGCCAATTTGGAAACGAGCTCCGTGTCCCAGGCTGAATGCGTGCCCAAAATGGGGAACGTCACATAAGGAGACGGGTGATGGCTGGAAGCATCTGGGATGTGAAAACTCCCGACCGTCCTCCCTCAGGGACCGACCCTGGTCCAGTCAGGGCTGAGGTCAGCCCTGCTCCTCGTCCAGGCGAGCGGATAGCTGAGAAATGTGCAATTCTCCTCCTCAGTGCCATTTCAGTGCAATGGAAGTATTTCATGAACTTTTAAGTCATTTGCCAGGAAAACTTAAAATCCGAGTGAAAAATGTCCAGCGGTATTCAAAAAATCCCCAAGTGCCACCAGCTCCATGACTATTTGGAAGACCTACATTAATTATTTAATAGATATAGTATTCCTTATTCAAAATTCACTCTTTTAGCCAAAAGTAGCTAAAAAGCTGAATTTCATACTTTTTGACCATTTTGTTTCTCATGCTGGCAGGCGGAACAGAGACAAGAATTTCAAGTCCTTTACCTACCAGGCTTAACTCTTCTATCACTAATACTAATTTTATACTGACATAGTCTCATTCCCATCACTGATGCCATAGAAATTACACAGCTCTGCTCCAGAAAACTTCCACAGATCTCTGGTAAGGTGAGGAGGATGTGTCAGTCTTCTGCAGTGGTTTTACACCTGCAAAGCCCCTGGATTTGGTTGCTCTCCAGGGTGAGTGTGGACTGTCAATTCTTGCCTTTTTTTGCCTCAGGAGCCCATCAGTAAAATGGATGTCACCATATCCCCTTTCAAAATGCTCTGCAGTAGCTGCTGCTGGTGTTACAAGAGTATTCCCAGGTTTCTCTCATACTGGATTAATTTCATTTTCAGATGATAAAAGTATACAGTTTTTTATTTCTCGGGATATACTTTAATTTCTTATTGCTTTATTAAAAACCCTGCCGTGACCCAAATCTGAGCTGCCCCAGTGAACAATATCAGCTCTAACCTCAGAGGATTCAAATACGTGTGCAGTGCAATCTGAAGAGCAGAAGGTAAGTGAGATGACTTTACCATTGTTAGAAAAAAGTAGGTCAGTGGCTTTTGTTTAGCACTTGCTTTGCTCTCACCATCATGTGGTGCAAAACCAGGAGCTTCCCTTCCATATGGATTTGAAGCTGCTCAGTGTAACTTTCTATATTTTGGATCTGCTCTGAGGAACAGAAAGCCAAACTTTGCCTTCGCTTAAATCAGAAGATTTATGAAAATTATAAAGCTTGGCTAGTATGGCTTGTTGAGCGTTTGGAAGTGCAGAGTGTGGTTGAATACCCTCGACTTGCAATCTCTTTGGTGCTTTTTACCTGCTGACTTCTGTGGAATTACTTATTTGCACTGTTCTGTGCTGTGTGGGAGCTTGCAGGGTCCCTCTGAAGACAACGGGTCCCTTTGTTTTCAAGACAGAGAGTGAACAAGACCCCAGGGACAGAAAGAAGATCAGCCTGTAAGTTCTAATTCATGAAGGACAGATTAAAATGGCTTGAACCAGATATTGCCGTAGCATGGGGCACAAGTCTGTGCATGGCTTCTTTTGAGCCTCTCTTTTTTTTCCTTCCTTAGCCTGCAGAGATTCCTGGCAGTGGGATGCAGGGCTGTTTGTACTACTGATGTGGTGCTCTTCTACTCTTACTAAATGGAGCAGAGCAATTCCCATTGCTCTCAACCTGGATTGTGTTGCCAGCGCTCAGTTCACTTGGAAAGCTTTGGTCTGATCGCACACATTCAGCACACACGCTTTTAAGTGGTTTCCAGCGCTCTCCATAGAAAAAAGGGGAAAGGGTAATGATCCTGTGGAGATTCTGGAAAGAACTGAGCATAACCTTGGTGTCCAAGCTGACATTCAAGATCTTCAAGGCTATGTGCTTTGCTGCTCTTTTGTAGTGCTCCAAGGCAAGAGACCAACGCAAAGATAATCTAAGGTAGTTAAAGTCCTCGTTTCCAAGTACATCTCCACATGCAGGTCCATCTTGTCATCGGTATTTTGCTTATTGCCCTCAGTGCGTGCAGAGAGCTGTGTAAGAACAACACCTGCTTTTTCTCCCTTTCTACCATTTCATTCCATTAGATGCATTCTTTCCTGAAATGCTCCATGACTGCACGAGTCCAAACCTTGACACACTTGGATTTTACTGGGTTCTTTGCACACGTCCCTGGCAACGGTCTGCAATCCTTAATTATGACTGTTAGCAGAAGTTCAGTACAAATGAACTCAAAATTTGAGCCCCAGAGCTGGTCTTCCTGCCTGAAACCGTGATTTCATGACTCTTTCAAGTAGTCATGGCTGCCAAGGAAGTGCTCTGTGCTTCTCCAAGGTGAGGCTGCTCCCCACTTCCCCGTGACCACCCCTTTGGTGCCTTGGTGAGCCACCAAGTCCACAAGACCCAGGCGAGGTTAAACCAAATGAAGCGTGAGAAAAAATGGAGACTTCCCTGACATTTTTCCCCAGGGGTCTTGGACATGACCTGGAAAAAAGGTGCCCCAGGGAGGTTGAGCATCTGCCTTACAGGGGTGTGGCAGAGCCCAGGGCACATTGGCTGGGACCAGTTCCCACCCTGCAGCGTTAGGGCCAGTGCTGGATTACTCAACCCTCCCTTTTTCTACCAACCAGAAAATTTTCCACTGTGCCCCATACGCACTGCAGTCTTGGTAGGGAGCACGGTGACGGTGACTATTGTATCAGAGCTCACTAAATCTTTCAGGAGTTCTGGGTATTTGGGCTCATGCCCCGAGGAACATTTCCGTCCCTGTTGCTGTTACTGCTCTTTGGTCCTGCAGTGGCTCTGCTGAATCCTTTTTCCAGTTGCCCAGGGAAATAGGTTGCAATTGCCCCTTGCTTCCTATTGAAAGTCTCCTTCTATGTAGTTAAAGTTTGAACTTTATAGGAAACATGAGCAACTGCCATAAAATCTCAATCTCCTTTGTCCCTGAATAGCATCATGTATGCAGTAAATTGCATATCCTACATATTGCATCTTTGAAGCTGTAAGATGATTTGTGCCTTCTCTTCCTAGACTTCAAGATCAGCTCTACCTTCCTCGGGAGGCTGGAATAGCTGAGGCTGTCAGGCTCTCGTTACGGAGGGTGGCCCAGGTTTTGAAGGTGCTGTTCTCAAGTTCAACAGAGCCTCAGGCCAGGCTCTGCTTTGGAGACTTAATTCCCTTTCCCACTAGACCATCTGATTACGAATAACCGTGACTGAATGTTGTATGTCGAAATCCGTAATCCCTTGCAAATTGTTTAAAGTCTTGTCCATTGAACTGCAGGCCATTATCAGACATAACAATTTATGGGATTCCATGTCTGGAAAATGCAAATATAATGTGTGCTGTGACATGTCTTGGTGTCAGATTCTCTGTATTTTTGGATAATATTATATAGTTCCAGCCTCATGTGAATAATAACCCCAATTAAATTGTGATCTTTGCCAAAAAGTATAAATAAATCTATGTTAGACAGCTCAAGTATTTCCTTGTCAAGCTATTTTATTTTTAAGTCCCCATTTTTATTTTACAATTTACTCTTCTCTACATTAATCTGGGAGCAGCACGCTGCATGACGGGCTCTCCTTTCATTTTCCTCTAAGTGGCAAATGGGGAATAACACTTCCATGCCCCCAAATCCTTGCCTATGCTAGAGCTGGATGACTTTGATCAAAAATTGTACAGTTGCACCATGTTGTGAAAGAGATTTTCAAATATTTTTTCCTTTTTACTGAGGTTACCTTTGCTGTATTGGGAAAGATGTCTAGTCTGTGCAAAGGGTTGTGGTGCAGATGTCCTCAAGCAAGACCTACACAAGCTAACAGCAAGTCAAAGGCAGCAGGGATGGACAACGTGTTGTTGCTGCAAATGAGTTATCCTGGGCTCAGTGCTGCATTAACAGGGCCATCGCGCTTTTGATACCCGAGTGACAGGCTTTGGGCAGTGTGACATTTTATAGAGGCATCAGCTTCCTTGAAACAAACTCACAGATTTCAGACAAAGTACCTCATTTTTCAGCGGAGACGTGCTAAGATGCTTAAAATAATGTTTGCAGCCTTTGGGCTGTATGCAAAAGCGGTGTAGATATTGGGGGTTTACTTGGCTGGGGATTGTGTTAAGTATAAGGATTTATTGCCTGCTTTGCACTTGGATGCTATGTTTTATTCTACCAGTAAATAATGAGGGCAGCAGAATTGCAATTTAAATTCTTAGAGAAATTTGGTTCTTAACCTCTTACTGGATGGCTGGACTTAGAACAACTCATTGTCTTGCTTAGGCAGCTAAAAACTGTGCAATAAACGAACACCTCTAGTCATTTCTGTTTGAAGAGGTAGTGTACATAAACATTTCCATGAACCTTATTCTTACCTGGAGAAAACCACAACTAGAATGTGAAACCACAAAAGAAAAATGGGGTCAATCATGCTGCAAGTGTAAACCTGAGTAGTGCTGTAATACGACATCGAGCAGCTCTGGTTCAACATGAGAGAAATTGGAGTGAGTTAAAATGTGCGGTGTGCTGGTGAGCTTGTGTATGGGGGAAAGATGCAAAGTCCTCTCCTTGATCCCCCAAACCATTCCGGTCCTTCAGGGCCTGGCTATGGCTTTTTTTGCTTGCTGTGGACTCAAGTAATGCTTAGCTCTCCATTTGGGTTCCTGCTGGCTGGGGAGGGTATATTTTTAAACAGCGTTAGTGGAAATTTTGATTCAGGGCTTTCTGAAATCCCTGGAACTGAAAGCTTGAAGTTCAGGCTGTTGCATGGTTTCCCTGGACACGTCCTCTTTTTCTGCCTGGAAATTTTATACCGGTGGAATTAGGGGATTTTACATATTTATCCAGGATTTCCAGCATCTGGTGCCTGGCGGGAGCAGTAGCCCTGCCTGCCCGTCACTGAGACGGACTCCTGGTGCTCCCGCATGGCTGGACAGCCCCGGGGCAGCCCGGTCCCTCCGGCATCGCTGGGTGGGCTGTGTGTGCCCGGCCGCTGCGGCAGCCGGTGTGGTTGACCCCAGTGCTTGCCAGAAACATATGGTACAAAGCACACAGTTCACTTTGGGCAGCCCCACAGAGATACAGCAGACAAAGTTGCCATTGGATCGCAGCTGTCCTGGTGAAAATCAGGAGTGATGCTGCTCCAAGGGATGTAGGTTATCCATGAGAAAGTAAGATGAGCATCAGCCGTGGGACTGCCTCATGCAGCAGAGCGACCGAGAGCGTTAATGACATGGGAACGGCCAGATCTTTTATTCTCGTAGCTCGTCATTTGTTGTAACAGCCCACAAAGTGCTTTATCCTTAGGTAAATTCTCAAAGAGAAATGGTTTCCCCTTTTGCCTGTGGACAGTAGCTCGGTCTGAGGGAGCTAAACTGAATCAATCAATTAGGGATAAGAGGAAAACCGGTTTCAAGAGAACTGATGATAAATTTACGCTGGACTTGGCAGAAGCCCGCGATGCTGGATCCAAGCAAAAATTGGCTCCATGGGTGCCGAGACATGGAGCTTCCTCTGCTCTTTGGCTCTGTCCTCATGAACCGATTTCAGCTTCAGTCTGAGAAGACGCGGAGGATTTCCAGTGCCTCTCCTGGCTCCGCTCCTCCCCGCGCCCATCCCTTGGTCCTGCCAGCATGTCATGGCACATGACAGAGGAGGTGCTGTGAGCACTGGTGGGTTGGAAAAGTCAAATCTTCTGTTTGTGCAAAGGATGATATGACGTCTTTTATTTCCAAAGTATTTAAAAAAAATCTTTTTTTCCCCATTTGCCAGATTTCTTTCATGAATTTTGTTTGACACATTTCCAAGTTCTTGCAGAAGCATGATAAAAATGTTATTTAAAAGGATCTAGACATTTTAGTATATCAAAGCTCTGTTCACTCTGTGAATTTGACAACCATTTCAATAAAGTTTTCATAATATTTTGAAAACTGGAATAGAGAAAAATGAAGCTTTTCATGCAATACAAATATGCCAAATACAATGAGCAAATTTACCTTATAGGTTGTTCTGGATAAAGAGCTATTGCTCAATAAGGAGTATTCACTTATTTTTTTCCTTCTCCTAGACTTGACTGATTATGTCTTCTGTGGAGAATGGTGTTGGGTAAACTCGGTGGCTTTACTAATTCATAACCAAGGCGTAAGCCAGAATCATCAAGCAATGGAAACCAGTCAAGGTCCAACCACCAGCTTTATAAATGTGATGGCTTACTGTCTTCTGCTTTAATAGCAAACCAGATCATGCTTTCAGAACCAAAAGCCTACAGTTCATTGATATCACTTCTTATTTGGAGCCCTGTTGCACATTGTAGGCACTTCCTTGCTGAGGAGCTGCCTAAAGCAGGTGGTTAAAAGCAGAAATCTCTCTTGAGAGCTCTCCATTTCTGTTTACCTTTCCTCCAGGTCCAGCATGGGCACTCTTTGATTTGTATCTTGCATTTTAAAATTTGAACAAACTGGAACAACTGAGGTTTACCCTTTTTTCTCAAAGTAGTGTTGAAAATGATTTGAAGGGGCAATGAAAAATTGTGATTTAAGATGATTTATGCTTTGGGTTAAGGAAAAGTAAGAAACAAGGTAGTTTTTATGTAATTTCAACTTCCAGGAGAGATTTCTGTTTAACAAATTTATCCCATTCCCATGGTTCCAGGAAGGGCCATTCATTAACCTTTTGTGGGAGACGAACAAAATTCAGAGAGCTTTGCTAAATATGGCAACAGAAAACTAACACACTGTTTGAGAGAGACAATAGAAATCTATTTAATGAGGTAAATCTGACCAGAGATTAACTTCGTTCAGGATATTTTCTAATAGGAAAGAAGCAGTGGGGTCATCCAGATCCCTTTGAAAATTTATTGCTGTGCTCAGGAATTCCTTGTACATACCAGGACTGGGAATCTGAGTAGCAGGCTGTTGTGGCAAGTAAAAAAATAAATGGTGTTATCTTGATAGCCAGATAACACAGTATCTGCTCACATAAAGTCATTTGGAGAATATTGTTTGTGAAAACCTCTTTGCTTTGGATCCATTCCTTCTCCTTTCCGTTTTCTGATAAAAAATCCTAAACACCAAGCAGTTAAAGGCTGCCATAAAACTGAGAAGAAACACTGACACTGGTGCTTTATCATGCTCCATCTGGGAGGCGAGCCAGCTCTTCCTACTTCAAGTTTATTTCTCCTACTCTGCTTTACCTCAGATAATGTCTCATAAACAGTTAAGAGGGTCATTTATAAACGTCTCGGAATGGTTATTGCTCTCATCATAGGCTTTGGATCTTCATGCTTTCAGCTAGCGAACATCAAGGTAAAAACCAAAACAAATTCCCAAGCCCAGGACACTGACTATTTGGGAACAGACTATTTGGGAATGTCTCCTGCTCGCAGGACAGAAAAGTTGCTGGTTTTCTCCACCTTGTTTTTTAAGTTGTGAGCTTCATCTCTCAGGTTAGGTGAGACTTGCTAGCTTTCCAAGCTAGGTATAAAATTGAACTTTTGCTAAACCAAGGACTAGGATACCTAAACCAAGAGCCTGACTGGAGCATTTTAACAGCATATGGCCCAAAGCAAGTGGGTTACTCAGCAGCAAAGTCTCTGGGGGGCAAACCACTAATTTCAACCAAGCTTAGATGCGTTCTACCCAAGGTTTTATTGCAGCTTTGTTAAATGAATTAAAACCACTGGTAGCCAGCGACAGCAACAGCAGCATGCGTTGGGAGGGCACGGAGGACTGCTTTCTCCTTCTCCTCGTTTGTGCCTTGTTCGTAGGTGCTCCTGTTTTCGGGAGAAGACAGACCCCTGCCTGCAGGCATTACCTGGCCGCTTGCAAAACCCAGGTGCCTGTTCCCAGATCAGTAGGCACGTGATATATCTTAATATCCCCCCAAAATGTTGCATCTTTATCCCCTGACTCTGTCTGTCAGCACGTGATTCCCACAGCTGGGAATGCCAGCGGTGCCCCGTAAGCCAGGCTCTGCGGTGCCTGAGCCGCGGGGAGCAGGACAGCGGCACGGGGAAAGGAGCTGGTACAACACAACCGTGCTCAAACTTACGATGAGCAAAAATAGCATTCCCGTGCCCTGTTTCGAGTGAAGGCAGCAATAGGGGTCCTTCACCACATTTCTGTGCAAGGCAGGCCACTTTGTGAAAAATCAGCGTTTGGCTAATTTCTTGTGACTGTGTTTGAAGAGGCGGGCTGCATAAAAAGACATTTACAATAATCTTTCATGTTCTCCAACAGAAAAGAATCCACCTGTGTAATCTTTTAAGTTAAGCTTCCCTCAGGTCTTGTTTAACATTATGAAAATGGCAGCTCATATAATTTTATTACCTGAGCTAAATATGATTCTTTCTCTGTCTTCCAGCTATTTCTCCTAATCCATATCAATAAAACTACTAGGGTATAATGATTTTATAGGCTGCTGCGTCTTCGTCTTCTTCCTTTTATTACTCCAAATGTATTCTCTTCAAATAAACTAATTAATCTCACAATTAGAAACAAAGTAACATTATGCAATGCATGCAGCTACATCAGTCAGGAATGTAGAAGCAGAGATGACCAGATATTTACTTGTGACGTCCCAGCAATGAAAGGATTCCTTGGAAAACAGCAAGGAGAAGAAGAACCTGCTGAATTGGGAGAGGAAACTGGGGACCTCTTCTGTGTTTGATCTGGATTGTTTGAGGATGGACTGTTTGGAGAGGTTCTGCTCTGAGCATCTCTGCTCTTCTTTGGCCATGAGAGAAGGGAAGATAAAATATCCCGCAGATTTATTGTGCATGGAGGATTGGTGGTCCCAAGCTCTGGAGAAGGTTGCATCCAATCAGAGAACTCAAACTGCAGGAAGCGCAACAAATTAGAAATTTTTATTTACTGCAAATACCAGGGAAAACGTAATTGCTTTGAATAATGAGATGTGAGGCTGGGGATTGTAGACTCTAACCTCATCTCTGATTCTGGCCTTGAGCCAATTGGGTGTCTTCTGTGTTTTGACCCTGCATAAGATAGGAGTGACGGGAGGTACCTACTTCAAGCAACATTAGAGATTCCAGCTGATGTTTTTAAGGCACCCTGCAGCAATCACTAAGTAATTATTATGCACTAATTTTTTTCAGCCCAAGCCTGTAGTCCCTGCTCACTAAGGGGTAGTTTTTGACTGCTGCAGTCAGTGTGCTATCACTGCTAAAGTTGGCATGAGTGGATGTATCATGGTCTGAGCTTTAGTGAGGCAAAATCCCTTCTTGTGCAACACAATATATGTCATTGTAGGCAGGGCGTATTAGTTATCCTTACATACATGGAAAATAAATGACCGTAAAGCTTGCTAAGTCACACTGTCTGTATTGATTGTCTGTGTCTGCAGAGATTCCAATACTGGATCTCAGTGATTTAAAAACAAAATTAAATGCTCCACCTAATTATAGTTCTGTGCACGTATAGTTGCCTTTGAGTATTTGCAGCTGTCAGGTTCAAATATTTCTAATAACTGTGGCTGTGACATTTGTTCAACAGATGAGGTAAGAATAAAAGATAAAGGGGCAACAGCCTGGTTTGAGGAATGGAAAGAAGATCGGATACATAACTGGATGCCATGGAGCATTGTAACATAAGTTTGAAGGTGGACTTGAATGCACCGGATTTTGCAACTAAAATAAAATAGCAGGTGGTGTGATGGCAACACTGGAAAACAACACGGAAAAAACACCTCGTGGAGGAAACGGCTGAGAAATACGTGTTACTCCAAGCCCAGACCTGAGAAGGCTGAATGTCAGGGTTTCTCTCAGGAAGGGTTTAAGGTCCTTGAGTAGCTTGTGTCATTTCTGTCACTTTTTCCTCTGGAAGGAGGGCAGCGGGGTGCAGATGTTTGTCTTGCTCTAAAATACGTAAGCACCAAGTCCTCTGTGCAGATGCATTCACCTCCAGGCTTCCCTGCAGAACTACCTGGTGCTTTTGCCCACTTTACCCTGCACCATTCATGTGTTTCCCTTTCTTTTTCTGCACAGGAGATCACTCTTTCCAAGCTGTGTTGAGATTTCAAGCCTGATATACCCTGCCTGTGTCTTGCATAGCTGACTTTTCTCTTTTTTTCCCCTTGCAAATAATTTTTTACACATTTCTGTCCTCAACTGCTGTAATACACTGTGCGTAAACCACAAGGTAACGACAGAAATATAGTTTTGCAAAGACTTCCACTGAGAATTCCCATCATGACATTGCTGACAGTAGATACCTTAAAAAGAAAGCACCATAAGGAAAAACACATGTTTGGGTTTTTTTGGTGGGGGGGAGTGGAGGGAGGAAAGATTAGTAGACTATTCTCAATGTGTATGTCTTAGATCTATGATCTTTGCTGCAGAATCCAACTGTGCAGATCTATCAAGTTCAGCCATGCTGGAGTATGCCACACAGGTGGATGGTTTAATCTTGACAGTTGAGCTTCCAACTGAAAGGAGACAGAAAGAATGAGATGAAAAAACATGCTAAAACCTGTTCGGCTCCCAGTCGGGCTTCGGAGCTGTGCTGCTGGGTAACACTGCTGCTTGTAAAACAAAGGCATAGCGATGGGTGGCTCTTTCAGTCGCAGATACTGTATTGGTTTTCCTAAAGCAATTGCAAAATAGCAAGGACCCTCCCACCTCACAAAATAAAGGAGACAGGGTGCAGCTCTGCTCTGATGAGGAAGAAACAGTTACGCGGATATGCCCTTGGAGAACTTTGGATTGAATGCAGCTGAGATCCTTGAGCAGAGCGTGTGTTTCACAGGGAAATGACACGATACCCAAAGTCTGTACATTTAGGGCTGGTTCTTCAAAGCTGCCCAGGTCTTGTGTCCACGGAGTTCCCGTTTCATTTAAATAGGACAAAACATCCAGATCTCAGCAGAAATATTTTGAAGCTGCCTTGCTCACCCACAGGCTTCACACCCTGCTGCCTCCGAAATGCAGCAGGTTTGGATGCATGTTGCATTTCTGCTGCAAACTTACAGCTGCATGCGGAGAGTTAGCGTGGCTTGGGTTAACATTAAAAAAGGGAAATGTTAATGAAATGCTTAAGCACATACCTATGACACAATCTGAAACAGGTGGATGTGGAGCAATTGAAGGCCTCACGCTTCACTCAAACCATATGTGAAACTCCTATTGCCATCCTAGGAGCAATGATCAAGGGCAGGAGATGGCTGTTAGTGAGCATGATTTAAAACTGACTTTGGAAAGAGTAATTTATGCTTTGGAGCCTCCTCAGATGTGTACCCAGTAGGAAATTCTGTAGCTACACCTGTTTACACATCTTTCGGCTCACTGAGATGCTAATGAGAAACCCAGCCCTCGTGGGCACAGTGAGAAACTGTAACAGTTACTGAACTCCAGAAAGAAAACGGGTTTTAGTGACTGATTTATCAGCAGGGTTTCCTGTAGGACAGATAATTCACACCAGGAGTTTCAAGGGGCCACTGGGCTGCACTCAGATTTTGAGGTGCAAGGCTAGAGACTGCATCCAGCAGCCCTGGTAAACACCCAGGGCTCCGGAGCCAGGCACTGTCTGAGCCAAAGCTCCCTTCCACCTCTCTTTCATTTCGCTTGCACCCACTTTTTTAAATCTCTGGCTGCCCTTCACATTTGTGAAGAGTTTTAGACTTGATGGAGCTTCAGATCGCTTCACTCCTTCTGTGAGATATATTCTTCATTCATTTATTCTTGGCACCGTGTGCAGTTGAGGGCCTCAGCATCTGTTTAACAACCCCCTGCCCTAAGCCTTAGCCATTAGGGCTGCTTGTTAATTTAAGTAGAGAGAAACCAGTGTCCTTAGACTCGGGATGCATGCAAGAGTGAGCTACCAGCTCATCACGCTCAGTCTGTGACCGTCCCCCTCCGGCTGCAGACTGACGGAGCATGCTGCAACAGTGCGTTGGCTCTCTGGGGATGTCTCTGCCCACCATCTGCAGAGAGACCCTGAAGAAGTGGCCTTCCTTTGGCAGAAGTGAGCCATGGTGTACCTTCTCAGAAACCACAGAGCAGTGGCAACTACTTCTCCAAAGGACAGAAATAAGGCTCGGTGTTAGAGGACCTGGGTCCATTTCCTAAAATCCCCATGAACTTCTTCCTCCAAAACCTCACCATCTCCCCAACAAGCTTCCTCAGGCAAGTGCTGGGGCTAACAACAGAGACCCACTTTGAAGAGCTGGTGAAAAGCTTCTGCAGATGTGTGGAGTTCTTTCCATTAGAAATGCCCCAAACCGGGGCCGGATCACGGGGTGGCACCAGCACCCTTCCGCACAGCAATAGGTGCCTGCACCTCTTCATGCATCCAGAGTTTGGGTTGGGAGTGGTGGGAGTGAGGAAAATGCTCGGGGAGATTGCAGGATCAAATGGGTTGCTTAAGTACTAGTCATTATAATTTTACTTTGTTAAAGATAAATACAAACACGGTGAAAGAAGAATAAGGCTTGGTGTAAATGGCCTTGCATGTTTAAGAAATTGCTCTCGCAGTTTTTGGATGCGATTATGTGATGTGAATATGCCCCCATCAAAGCCGCTTTAAGAGTCCAACCCCAGTCTCATCATTCCCCTTCTTAAAATCAGATTGCAAATGAGCAACAAGACTTCTGCTTAATTATAGCCCCAGGAGTGATGTTTGGGCTGTGAATCACGTTAGATTTCACACTGATAGACGAGGAATACATGTGCTGATACCATCTGCAGAATGGGCACAGTTCATGGCGGCAGCCTCGCAGAGGTGTACGCTCTGGCGAGGAGGCATCCCGCTACGGTTCATCCCTGCCAGGTCCCCTGGTCTCAGTGGGAGCCACGCTGGGACCAGCGAACACATTTATTTTCTGCATGAAGTGTGGCTTTCTTACTGTGCAGCCTCGCTGCTCGCTCTTCCTCCTGTCTCTGAAAGCCTTGGGAATTGGAAGACTCCTTTTTTTCTTTGCATAAGCAGGACATAAATTCAAAGGGTTCTGATGAATATTTGTTAAGATGCATATTTATGTGCAAAACCCTCCCTACCCCTCAGAAACCATTTAGTTAAAAGAGGATAAAGATGATTTACTTATGCCTTAGGGCTGTTGCTGTTTAAATGCTGTATTTATGTCTATTTACTCTGGTATTTACTAAAAAAGCATAGTTAAATTAGCAGTCGTTGCCTCTCCTAAGCCATTCCAGAAGGCTCTTACAGCACTTCTTTAAGGGAACAAGCTCAGGGATGAACAAACCACGTCATTCTGGCTGTAGGACAGTGAAAGCAGACACCCTTTTCCCGTGGCCACAGGGAAAGAAAATGATGTCCAGGGATTCCTCAGTTTGTCAAACTGCTTATTTTGGTGAAAACCCCATCTTCGCAAATTGTGTTGCGGCCACGCGATGCATGCAGCATCGCTGAGATGATTTGCTCTGTCACCCAGGTTTGCATGCAGGTTCCTGAAATCCCATGAGCTCCATAAACAGTACGTAAGGGGCAAAATTCCCCGGGACTCTCCCGCTTTGAGCTTGACAAGGTTTTTTTCTGCTCAGGGATATTAGCAGTAACAACACTGGTGCAGTCGATAACTGGCTGGCTGCACTTAATGACCCGAGGCACGTCAGCTCCTCTCAGCTGGCTCCCAATCCCCAGGAAATGCACCCTGGCTTGATTACTGTCGCCTAAAGAGTCACACATGTACGCTGGGAACCTTCTTTTCATTAACTTAACCTGTGTGCAAAGAGCTGCGGCAGAAACATATTTTTTCAATCAGATAATGCATTTTCAATTAAATGACTTGGTTTCTACCCATTTTCTCTTCCTTTCCTGCTGTACAGGAGCTATCTGTGTTTAATGTTGTAATGGGATCTTACCATAAAGTTGGCTGTGTTCTTCTGAAGTGATGGCAACGGTAATTAAGATGTGCTATTGTTTTCCACTGGGTATATTTGTACCATATGGACATGCAACGTGACTCAGAGCAAAAAGCGTTCCTGAAAATTCAAGACAAGATGCGATGGATGAGACTTCGTAGAGAAAAGTCACTGAAGAAACTCCACGCAAGCAGGAAGCTGCGTGTTCCCGTACCTGCCTGCCTGGAGTTCCCCTGCAGATGACTTTGGCAGCAGTTTAAGAAACGAGCACACACATTTGTTATAAGCATTATGAATGATATATATGGCAAATGTTTGCAAAGCAACTGAGAAGAAAAGCTGCCGGGGCAGGGCTTTGGGTTTTCAGGCTGCAATGCCATGCTAAGGAGTGTGACCTGAAGATAATATGGCTTTGGGGAGTGCCAGCAGAGTTGAATTAAGCATGAATCAGATATCTTTGTTGAATAGCGAGGTAATAAATGGGGGAGTATTTCCATTCCAGAAACCTTCTTCTCCCTCTAAATGTGCATTTTCCAGAGCTGTTAAACCATGGCTGTTCCACGTTCCAGGCTGGCCTTTGGTGCCGAGTGAGAAATTGCATGTGCTCCTTGCCCCAAAATCAAGAACAAGCACAAAACTGCTCTTTCTCAGACAGAAGAAAGCCATCAGCACCCAGAAAAAGGCTGGGCTGGCCCCAAGGACCAACCTCCCTCCTGTGAAGCTTTGCTGGGAAGTGAGGGAGGGGGCTGGTGTTGCCCCACTCCGGGTACCATTCCCTGGGTCTCTTGGGTTGGCAGTGAGGACAGGAATGGCATTTTGCGGGTGAGGCGACATTCCTCTGGCAAAAATTTATCCCTCAGTCTTGGTACCCAACTGCATTTGGTGAAACTGCTGTTGGTTTTTGCCTCCCCAGGTCCTGTCCCAAACTTTGCAGCTTGTCACACTTGGCGCTGCAACGTGGGAATGACTCACCAAGACCAAAGACAGCTGGAAGTGGCAGTTTCAGGTTGTGCTTAAAAAAATTCTTTTTTAAAAATTTTTTTTTTAAATTTTTGAGCAGGCACCAGCTCTCCAGGACTGCAGAGTGCTTTGGGTTGAAATCCTGTTTTTGTTTTGCTGTGGTTGGAGCATAGAAAGGGGGCAAATAAGTGAGATGCTCTTCCAGGAAGGGCAGCATGCAGGCTGGGCGGTCTGGATGCCGGGGGGTCCCATACGGGCTTCGTTGCCCACACATGGGGCGAGGGAAAGGATATGGGTCAATTTATCCTGTTTTCTTTTTAGTATCACCTAAGAGTTAGAGAAGATCCCTCATTCTGAAAGTGTTGTTTGCTTCGCTAGTGTGACTTCAACAGTCTGCTGAAGAAAGTGGTACAAAAGAAATAACGTTTGAAGCAATTTCCTGTGTATAACAAGTTAAATAGCTCTGCAATGAAACGTGAAGTAAATAACTTTGAAGCATAGTTATTCTTTGTTCTTGGTTTCAGTGGTGAATTTCTTAGAGCTCGCATGGCATGGAGGAGATCTTTTTTCAGGAAAAAAAACAGTAAAAAAAAAAACCCCTTGGCATGTTTAATGGAAATCAATCTGAATTGGAATTTCAACTGTTAGTAAATCAATGCCATCCCCACGGTCTCTGTGAATACTCCTCCGTTCCTTAAAGATGATGCTCATATTTATTAAAAAAAAAAAGCTGGGGAGTGTTTGGTACAGAGTGAATTAGACACCAACATTGCTATAAGCAATCACAAAGGAGTCTGAGCTCCTGCAACCCGTCTTTGAGAGAACAACCATTGCTCATGGCAGCCCGCTCATTGTCTCCCTCTTACAAGGTCACGCTGTGCGATGCACCCGCGTCCCTGCTGATGGTTGCTCTGAGCAGAGGCGTAGGTGGAGAAGCTCTCCACAGGTCATGCATTTCCCAGAAAATACTTTTCCTGTGGCCTGAGACCGCTGAAGTCAAACTGCCTGTAAGCGGTCCGTGCTGCGTACTGCGGCTCTACCTCTTTAGCAGTGGAGCTTGGCAAATTGGGCGGTTTGCCATTACCTCTCTGTCCTGGGAGGTTGTCACTCATCCCTCGCAGCAGCTTCTGCCCGAAGCGATCCATCACCATGTCAGCAGCAAGTCCTCACTTGTTTCTTTCTATGGATCAGAATCAAAAGAAAGACACATCCAGGGAAGGGAGGAACAGGTCTACGTGTCTTGGTGTCATACTCTCAAACGTGGGTTTTTTCAGGGTGCATGACCCCTGGTGAGCACCCACTCCACCCACGCTGTGCGGGGACAGGGGTGGCACAGCACCAGGCATGCTGGGCACAGAGCACAGACAGGTCTCTTGAGCTGACTGTACCTTCCCTGGTGCCACTGGGTACCACTGGCACGCCAAGGCCCTTGCCAGGCAGAGCAAACGTCATACAATCAATCCGCCATCTAAAAGTTACTTGCTGGTTTGCACACTTAGGTTACCTGGCCGACTCTTGCATCTATTTATTGCTTTTATATTAATTAGTTTTCCACATCCCACAATGTCACAGCTTTTGTCTTAGACATGAACAGGACAGATGACCAGACTCTAGGAGATAGGCACCAACCCTTGGAATTAGGAATCTGAATGTCCTTGAAGATACCAGCTTTTGCCCAGTTTCACATAACTTGGAGAATTAGCACTTCTTAAAAGCACCATGGGAAGAAGGGTGCTGCGGGATATGGTGCCAGTGCCCTCCTTGAGTATTTTTCCTGCTGGAAACATGCAAAGAAAGGACATTTCTGGGCTGTTTGTGCAGATATTCACAGGTCCTGAGTGTGCAGCATGCATCCCTCCGTGCTCGCACTGCAAGCCCTTACCTAGTTAATTGCTGCATGCCATTTTTTCCCTGTGGCCACCTTCCCGTCCCTACAGACAGCACAAACTGGAGGAGGCTGCAGGGAGAAATGGTCTTTCCCCCATCTCCACTCCTGGAAGAGAGGCAGAAGGACTGCATGCACAGTTAACACTTGCATTATCTGCCCCATATGCAGCCATCTGGTTCTGCTGAAGTTTTTGATCTCTCAGCCGGGTTTGATTTATGTGGCAAGAGCAGCGGCATTCCCACCGTAGAAGTTGAGCGCGATGGTTAACGTTGCCACTGCTTAAGGGTAAAGCCGGATCCCACCAAGGCTGAGTTTTAGATTGCCCCTTATTGGACACATCTGGTGAGGGAAAGGCTCTCTCCTCGCCGCTGGCCCGCTCCGGCTGGGTTCGGGCCAGGCAACGTGAAACCCGTTTGCATTTTGCAATGCCTAATATCTTGGTTTGCAGGAATGCCGCTTTCCTGATGATCGACGGTCAGGAAAATGATACTGAAGGGTATTTTTGCACTACAAAAAAACCCAAAGCAGGGAATTTTAACTTGGTAGAAGGAGGTTTCTGTCTCCTGTTGTGAGGGTGGCGGCATCAGGTTTGGTGTCTATATGATGAAGAGGCTCAACGAAATGTTTTGTGAGGGCAGTGCTCCTCGGAGCACATTGGCATCGTCAGTTTGCATGTGGGGAATGGAACAGTGCCACACGTTGCTCATCTTATGTCTTGGGTCATCCTCACGGACATTGATGGTCTTTCTCCCTTTCCTTCACCTCACTGAGGGTGTAAAATAGAATATTCAACGGTCACACAAATTTCTCTTCCTGTTTGTTTTTTTTCAGATCTATGTCATTAACATCACATAATATGACATATCATGATGATTATCATAGCTTTTTATGCTGTTTCCTGTATTACATGACATTTTGCAAAGTTCATGAATGAATAGTTATTAGTTCCAGCTAAGAGACCTGACTGAGGGGATCTTTCCTGCCTAGGAGGCTCCCCAAAGAAAAACTGAAATATGAAATTAGTCCAATCCAGAGCTCCTTATCTTCACTTCCTAGTGAAATCCAGCTGACTCGGGGTGAGACGCATCCATTTTCATTAAAAGAGCATTGTACTGGCAGACAGTATTTCGGGACGGGAATTAAGGAGAGACAACTTCAGTTGAAATGTCATAGGAATGTTGGGAAGGCAAAATATACTGACCCAACCTGGAGTGAGTGCAGCCTTCTGCAGCAGGCAGAGCTGGTAAGCCCTGCAAAAAGTGATTTGTGAAGGTTTGGGTGAGTTTCTGTGATGTAGATACTGGAAGGAATTTTTATGGGATCTGGCCCTGGAATCGAGAGGATTAAATAGCAAAGGAAAATCCAATGTGCTATTCGTAACTGATAGCGCACAGAAATGATAGTTCTTGTAGCAACTGGAATTTGAGTCACAGTTGCCTGTAGCCAGCCATTTCCAACCATCTGTGCGCAGAGGCAGCCTGGGAGTCAGGGCTGAAGAAATAAGCTGAGGCAGCCCTGGATTTCTTCACGGCTTCAGGAAGGATGTCCCATGGTGGGAAAAGGGGAAACAGCCCCCAGAGTTTTTTTGAGGCCGTTAGTCCACGTGGCAAAATTTAGTCCGTGTGGCAAAATTTAGTCCGTGTGGCAAAATTAATCCACGTGTACTGAGTTGGAGGTGCCGAAGGGAAGGTCCACAGCGCAGTGTCAAACCCAGCCGGAAAATGCACAAGACAGGAAACAAATCATAAAAAGCTCTCTGCAGTGATGCAGCCCACGCTCCTGCCCCAAGTGCAGCAACACGCTGTGTATCATGTGCTGCCATGTAATGCTGATCTGTGTTTCATCAGCAGGGTTTGCGCTTTTTGCTATTGGAACTAAACCAAAATACAGCAATGTTGTGATCAGGCTTCCAGGAGAGAATAAAGGAGGTAATATGGTCTGGGGGTTTGAGCACAGGACTTGAAATCAATTCAGGGTCCAGTCCTGTATCCTGGTAATTCAAAGTGTTTTTCTGGGTTCAGATAACATGGGTCTATAACCTGACTATGCTCTTGTTCTGTCCTGTGGCACTGTGATCTTGGAGCACGGTGGTACTCCACTAATTTACAGGTATTTGGAGGAATGCCTGCAGGCTGAGATGGAAGGTGGTGCAGAATGATTACCTTTTGCATTTTACATGTGCACTAACTCTGAGCTTGAATTTTGCTACCCAAATGGACCCTTGAACTGGTGTATGGTGCTGTCGCCAGGTCCCACCTACGTGAAGAAACCGGAGTGTCCGAGGGAGGGTGAGAATCAGGGACCCATCCCACCCCATCCCCTACCTGTGCTTTGCTTGGGCATTGGGAGATTTCACCCAGCAGGGCGAAGTTCACCCAAGCCAGAAATATTGGGATTTGTAAAGGCAATCGGCTGCTGCCGAGCCTTTGGGAATTGTAAAGGTGCTTCTGAGATTTTCTGACTTGTCTAAGGATCTTAATTAAATGACTCAGCAAGCGACACGCAACTTTCCAGAATGCCGAGAGCCCTGCGTCCACCGCTGCAGCGGACCAGCGGTCCGTGTCTCCGGAGCTGCTTGGGATGGAGTGATGCTGCGGCCGAGGGGTGCTGAGCTGGCAGCGTTGGTCCCCGTTGAGCCTGGGATGTTCTTCTCTCCCAGGGCCACGGCAGCACGGGGGCAGGGAGCAGCAAACCTGCGGGATGCCTTTCCTGTTAGATATCTTGCATTTTGAGTCGGGTCATTGCCCCTGCTGCAGAAAGTGGTGGGGAGGAGGGAAGAAACGCCAGGCCTGCAAATTAGCATCAAAGAGTTGGTGCGAGGTTTATGGGGACATTTACTAGTGTTGTTTTCATTATTTACACCAGCCTTGATTCTAGGAGTTCTCATTAAAAGTGTAATAAATGTAAAAATATTTTACAGGCCAATAAAAGTTCCAAAGCAAAAATAACTTTATATAGTGTGATTTTTTTTTCTTTTACAAAATACTGTGTGGTATCATCTTGAACCTGCTGATTGTGGATGGGATGAGAGAAGGCCCTCCATTCTGGGGCGGTGTAAGGGGACAGGCTGGAGCTCAGGACTGCTTTCCAGCCAGCTAATTTGTCAGGTAATGGGTAGCTCTCGCGGTCACTGACTTTGATGAAAGCATATTAGGCCAAATACAACTTTTTTTTTTTTTGGAGGGGGGGGAGTGGGGAGAGAGAGAACCAGATCATTTATATTACGGTTTTTATTTTTTTTTTTCTGCTTTAAAAAACATGAAATGTATCCAGAAAGGCACTGGCAAATAAGGGACTGAAAAAGGGAAAATACATTAATATTTTCAAGTTCTTCTATAAAATATGTTTGGGTAAACACACTGTGTGTAGTCAGAACTAGCCTATAGTTTCTGGAAGTATGTTAAACAAGGAGAGTGATATTTGCCAAATCCTCTGTTATGGTTTTGGGATGTGCAGTCCTCTGCAGAAGGACAGAACTGAAATGAGGAAACACTTTGGAACGAACTCAGCTTGGAGGTAATCCAAAAATCTTGTGGAATGGGTGGAGACGAAAAAAAATTAAATTTAACCATTAAATCATCCAGCAACTTGGCATCTGCGGCATTTATCTTCTTGTCCCAAAGATAATAATGTTCCAAAGTCATAATGACATCTAAACATCTTTGATCAGAGAGCAGACAAATTGGTCCAAAAATGCTAAATTTGGCTGTCTCACCCGGGTTATCCTAACAAATACTGAGTCAGCTTTGCAAACGGAGTGGTTTTCAAAAGTGTGGAATGAACGTGGATGTGCTTGACCTAAAAGAAGCTGGAGGTGTTAGTTGCAGCAGCCAGTGGACCTCCACTTGCTTGAAAGCAAATTTATGATTCCTGGGTTTTAGGCTCTGGCATCTGTAAATACTGTGAATATTTTTTTCAGACTGACTCTAAAAGCTGCTTTCATAATTTTGCATGAACAACCACTTTTGCATATGCAGGGTTTTAGTCGCAATTTTTTAGCACTTTGCAAAGCTAAGCTGATGGGCAAGCCTGTGCTTGGGGAGAAAAACAGGGATGAAACTGGTTTCTACTAGAAGAAGCCTCTGCTTTTTTCTCTACCCGCTTACTGAGCCAACTTGTTGTCAGGATTAGGAGAGCATTTCCTAACAAGCACCGGAGACGTGCCATCGTCACAAGGACCGTTAGTGGCACAACCAGCCCAATGCCATTTTTGAAATCCAGTTCAAAAACTGAGTGAAACCAGGCAAAAAGAGGGAAGCATTTGCATCCCATCTAGCAGGTATGAGCTGAAAGCTCAGGAAGACGATGCAATTGCACTACAGATTAATTTGGCCTTTTGACCTGAATCTTCCACTGCTGGATTTTTTGTGTATGTCTGTGACCAGAATAGAGACTTTCTCTGTGAGGCTACTCAAAGGGGAGGCATGAGCCAGACAAAAGTCACGCAACATTTTCTTAGCAGGAAATAAATTTAGATCCTTGCATTTTTTTTTTTTCCCCTAAAATGTTGGAAGGAAGCGTGGGGCTCAGAATGGGATGATCGCTGCGAGAAAACATGGCTGGTTTTACTGCCCTTGCTATTGTGCCCTAAGGCCACAATTAGGTCTGGAATCCCATTGTGCCGGGCATTGTCCAAACACAGAGGAAGGAACAATCCTTGACTCAGAGGTCTGCAGTATTGATTAATCTTTATTTGTTTGTGCAATTACTAGTTTATTATTAAATGCTGTTGTTTGCTTTAGAAGGGAAATGTTCTCAATTTGGAAATAATGAGTCCAGGTATCAGTCATAGCATAAGCCATTCATTGTATATATGTAACATGGAAATATTTTTCTCGTTTTCATAGGTGCCTCTTGAAGTTTCAGGTTTTCAGGCGATCTGGGGGAGTTACACTCACGGCCCATGAAAGCCTGTGTGACCAGGATACAGAATTCCTGGCAAGCCCTTGGGAACCTGCATCCTAAAATGACATGCCACTAAGCCCATGTGAGACAGCGGCAGGGCTAGGACTAATAGTATCCCATACCCCAAGCTGGTTCTCTTGAAATAGTATCTCTTGTTTCTGCAAAAAATGGATATTCTGTGAATACACTTCTACAAACCATTTTACTGCAAAGTACACTTAATTTAACTTCCAAGACACTGGTAGCCTATATGTCCCTACTTTGGCTGCTGGCTAAAATACCATTTTCTTGTCCACACATTGATTTTGGCTTTCCCATTGCAATGCTGTTATCTCTTTTGCTATCTCATAAATTACAGGAAATTCAAAACTGGATGCAATCACAACTCATAATTTGAAATGCTAATCCTTGGCCTGTCACTCCAGCTGTAACACATACAGCTTGCTCTATTAAACTTTAATGTCTACCCTAATAGCCATGTGAGGCTAGAAATCCAGGGATTAGCTTTGATTCCAGTTTAACTACTGATAGGCGCCTGTAGTATTATAAAGGACTCTTTCTCTTCTGAGGAGCGCTGAGCATCTTTGCTTTGGTTTGTTTATAAGCTACTGAAAGTTGGTCTAACATAGATTTTCTCCAGAAAGGACTACTATAAACTGGGTTTAATCTAGCTGAAGAATGGTGCACTCAGAGCAGCAGTGACTCGATTTCTCACTCTGTGTGTGTCGCAGGCTACCCACTGTAAATATGCTGTCTGCTAGGGAAAGAGGTGAATTTTCTTTAGCAGTGACATTCAGGACCATCTGGATTCTGCGAGTGGGTGGAAGATTGGGTATGAAGCAACCCGATTATGTAAGACGGGTAAAAACCTGGCCCTGTTGAAACCAAGGGTAACATTTCCACTGACTTCAGTAGGGCCAAGATTGCCCGCGGTATTTCGGATTGGGCTAAACGTTGTTTGCATTGTCCAAAGAGATGCTGGCAAGGGAGGTAATTATTGGTTTTGGTTCTGTCTCTCAGTCACATGAATGCTCTCTCCATGTTGTGTTGGTAGGAAGGCTAAGGAAGGTGTAAGAGCACACGTCTGGTGGTGTTCTCCTGTGTCAAAAGTAGGTAGAATTCATAGGCATATAGTCTTCTGCACAGTTAGTACTCCTGAGTTGTATGCTGGAAATCATAGAATCATTAAGTTGGAAAAGACCTTTAAGATCACCGAGTCCAACCGTAAACCTAACACTGCCAAGTCCACTGCTAAACCACCTCCCTAAGCACCACATCTACAAATAGGATGCTTCTATAATTGTTAGCTTCTGTGGATACAACAAGACTTATTTGGATTATGGATTGGGAACTCTTTTGACAAAAATGTCTTATTTCTTTTGCAGAGGAAGATCTGTTCACTGCCTGAAAGAATGAGGTTGCAACCTGTTCTGCACCATGAAGATCTTGCCACCATAGTGCATGCCTGTGGTTACTCCATACTCCAGTGGTGTATCATTGCAGCCATCCGTGCCGTTCCACTCAAAGACCACCAAGGACAGGTGAAGCAGGAGAAACTGCTCCTGCAGATACCTTCAAGCATGTTGGTGAGCAGAAGAGGACTGCGGAGGCTCAGCAGATCCCCAGTGTGGCTGGAGGTCCATCTTTGGAAGCAGCTTGCAGAGGTTGCATTTCTGTATATGGTCTGTAAAACCTCTACAGCTGGTTGGGAATGAGTTTTATGAGGATGTTTTAAAATTTGGAACACAGCAATGAGTTGAACCAGGAAGTTTTTGTTTGTTTGGGTTGTTTTTTTTTTTTTTTAAGAAATGTATTATTTTTTATGCAGCTTGCACTGGGAAAGATCTCTTGGGACCAGAGTAACATCTCTTCCAAAGCACACAAAGCCCAGAAAGCTAAACAGCCTGACAGGGGTGGCACTTCTCTGCCAGACCTCCTGGTTCATAGACTTGCTCTGTGTGGCCTGAGTAGGAAACACAAGTATCGCCTGGCATCATAGCTTTGGGCTGGAGATATTCTGTATGAGGCAGAGTTTCCCCCAGCGCATCATTCTTTCCTCAGTTGTTCAGGGAAAGATTTTAGTTTTGCCTCAATTTGGAACAGGACCCGTTACTGAAGCTTGAGATTTTTTTTTTTTCAAAACTGAATTCTTGTTTTTCAGCCAGTCCTCACTCTCTCAAGGCTACAGCAATCCCCAGTTACCTCCAGGTCTTCCTTTTCGTACAGGATCTACCTTTTAGCATCTGGGTGCTCTTCTCTGAGGGAACACCTTGTCCGCCGTACTCCAAGGCAGCTGATGAGTTCAGGCGGGATTTTTGGGATGACTCACCAGCTTGTTCCAATCCCTGATAGATTTTGAGGATGGCCTTTGGCTGTGAAAAACGCTCACCCCTCTGAATCCAGGCTTATTGGCTTCCTGAGTATTTTATAAGGATTCGGTGTTACTTTTTCTCGAGATTATGTTGAATGGGTACCTGAGCTGCTGGTATGGATAGGTGGAAATTTTTAATGACTGCTGTGTGTGGTTTATAGCTATTTTTGTGCGTATTTTCAATAGCCACAATGGTTACGCCCATAAGCTGGAAAAAAAGAAATCTCTTTCCCGTCTGCTGGCTTTTCTCGCAGCTCATGTATATTCTTGTTTATTCTGCCGGGTTTCCAAGATGGAAGTTTGTACAAACATTTTAAAGTCTTGAGAAACAACAACCAGAGGCAGAAGGAGAAAAAGAAAAACAAGGAGCAGGGAGATCAGCTTTCAAGTGGGTCTGTACATCCTTTGCTTTATCGTCTCAGCTTCAAGCTGGCATCGATTTTTATGACTCCTGGGAGATGTGGAAGCTCCTATTTGCTGCTCTGTAAATGAGTATGACATGTTTCTTTAACGTATATTCTTTGGAATCCATCCCCTGGCTGCATAGCTCCATGCTTCCTGCAGATTAAGTACATACGAAGGAAATAATCACAGCAGATGCCACCCAAATACCTGTGGGTGATCAGATAACCCAACCTGCTCTACAGCTTTCGAAAATCCTGAGTCAGGTGTTTGCTATCCAAAGATGTTTCCTGAAAAAAATAATTTCTGGGGTTTGCACACCCAAACTTGTTTCATCTCCTCTCATAGGTTTTGCTGCAGAGAGATGAGTGATCTCCAGAGACACGAGAAGAGGTTAAGAGGAGGGAGACAGGTAAGTGAAGAATGCTCTTGAGCTGGCACCAATGGCTGGGAGTCCTCTTGTGAAGAGATGAATTTTATACATAAAGGAAAAGCCAGTGGATCTTGTTCATCCGGTTTGCCACTTGCGGCTGATCTAGCACTATCTCCAATGTTCATCATAAGTACAGTTAATGCTATTTCATATAATACATTGATTTCCATAAGATCTCCATTGGCCATGCTACCTATGCAGGGAGCCAAGTGTGCCAACTACATTTTGATATTAACTGTAAGTTGAAAAAAATAGAGAGTGTCTGATTTTCACACTGAATCACCCCAGCTGCAAGTAGATGTTGGCATTAGCTAAGGATGCTGGCTTGGTTATGGTCCACAGAAACTCACTCGGGGTTTAGGGGACACTTCCCATCTTCCATGGGTTTCATGCAGAGGGAAGCATGACTCAGTGTGGTTGCAGGACTGTGGAGGCCAGGATCTGTCCTAGCCCACCCCGCCGGTCAGGGAGGAGCACCCACCACCCGTGTGCCGGCGACCGAGCCCGCAGCCCGTGTCAAGGGCACCGACAGACCCGAGCTGCCGAAATGGCGCAAACAAAATAGCTGTGCGGAGGAGAGCCACGTCCGATGGGTTGCAGCTGTCCCTCTGCCTCCCGGCCGCCCCCGCCCTGCTCCAAATGTAAATCATCACCCTTTTCCCTTTTAACATAACAGTTGTGTCATTTAAAAGCTCAAAGAGCTGAGAAAAAAGTCTACTTGTTTAGAGAAACCATTAAAACAAATTATGAGCATTTAATAAATGGGGAAAACTGTCTGTTTGTCATAACACAGAATTTTTCCTTTAAATATCCAAACAACCACCCAAAAGGTTACTTGTAGATGGGTGTGTTGGGGGGATATTTCCAGGGTCAGTCTGCACTGGGGTCCTTGCCGGGAGCCTTTGGCCCAAATCCCGGCCGTAACGAGCACAGATGGGTGGAGGGCTCAGGGTGGGGTACAAGGTTGTGCTGAGCTCCCTCTGGGGCTGGCGATGGAGCACGGCAGCTTGCCCCCGCAAAGTGGTACCCAGCTGGGCTGGCACATGTTGCCTCCACCTTGGAAGAAGAAGGATGGGAGCATAGTGCATGTACCACATCGTGCTCGGCTCTATGGACGGCGCTTGGCTGCTCTGCGGGGAGGAGGGTCTGCGTCGCATGCAAATGGCATTTTTGTAAAGCGTCGATGCATCTCTTGAATAAACAGTAGCTTGGCGACTGCCTTTGGAGAGCAGTTCAGTGTTTTTCTCACTTCTCGTGATATTTCTTTTTTCAAAACATTTCCCGATCCTGAGCTCCTTCCTCAGGTTGTGGGAACATTCAGGTTCTAATCTGCGGTGTGGGGGCTGGCCTTTCTCCAGTTGTTTAACAGATGATTGCTTTGAATAAGATTATCTTGGACAGGCAGAGAATCACCTCCACAGTGCCAGGGCTGCCTTCACGCTGGGAGCGACCAGACCGTGCTGTGAGATGCTCTGCTCGTCTTGCCGGCAAGTATCTCCTCCAGACAGTGTATTCAGTCTCTGGAGCTGCGATCTGATCTTTAAGAGCTATTAAGTCCTTGGTCCTTAAGAATGATTGATTACTGGCTAAACCTCCTTGTAATGAGCCTCTTTACCTTTAGGACCTACCAAAGTTTGGGAGAAAACCTGCTGTGTTTTGCTGCTTGGTGACTCAGGAGCCTGGAGGTAAATAAGTCCTTAGCTTTTAAGTGCACAGCATTTTACTGTATCACAGGATTGCAGCTTCACTGGTCTGAAACCTGCCTGCTGGCTCCCATTTGGCTGCTGCAGGCATGGAGAGCCACGGGATGCCTGCAGTCAAGTTGTCTACCAGCTCCTGAGGGCAGCAGACACTGTCTGAGCCAACGCTTCTGCAAATTGGGAGCTTCAGTGTTGCAGGCTGCTAAGGAAAGGCAAAACCAGATGGGCTCCAACAAACATAATGCTGCCAAGCTCCTTGCTGTTTGCCAGGCTGGCTGTTGCATCCCCGCCACTGTTCATCTACTTCTGGTGGTGCCAAGGGCAAGCTGCTGAGCACTTGGGGCACTCGTGTCGTATGCCCTACGTGGAGGCTGGCCAACTTGATGGAAATATCTCAGCTGGTGGCTGGCACCCCTACCGAGTGCTTCCACAGTTTTCCTGAAGCGCTTGGTGCTGGCAGTTTCTACAAGGTAGTTGGCCAACAAGGGACTGCGTTTTGTGCTGCTGTCATGCTGGAAGTGGGCAAAGCAGAGGGAAAAGGAAGAGAAAGACCTTTCTGGGTCTGTCTCCGCTTTGGCTGTGGGTTCCAGCAGCACAGCAGGGTGGGAGCCTGGTGCAGCTTATTGGAAGAGGGCGTGCAAGATTTTACTGAATCGTTGTAGATACGTGAATTTGGAGATGGTGATTTTTAAGAGCCCATTTTAAGACTTCTCTGTGGGGTTCATGGGGAACAAGTCCTGTGAAGACCAGAGTGAGAAACCAGCATTCACCCAAGCAGGCACTCCTGTAGGGACGGTGGCAATGTCATCAGTGGGAGCCAGCGCTGGTTAAGCAGATCAGTCAGGAAGAACTGGGTATGAGAAAAGCCAAATAACCTGGGTTTACGATGAGGGAGATTGCAAAACATATGGCCTGAACAGGACTTTGGGCTATGCTAACAGAGGGAGGAAAGGAAAGAATTGGAGAAATGTCATAAAGACAAAACAAAAAGGTTTTGAAACAGCCTCAGTGTGTGGGCAAGAGTGAGATGTTAATCACAGTTAACTGCTCAATTACAGGCTTTGTCACGGGCAGATGGAGCAGAGGTGGCTCTGCTCTGCAGAGGTGACAGCTGAGATGGGGACTCCTCTCCTCGGAAACTGCCAACAGCCCAGAGGTCTGGTCCCAAAATACAGAGTAAAGCATTTTTCTCCCTCACATCACCCTCCCATGAGCTGAGCTGGTTCTAGCCCAGCCTTCCACGTCCAGCCAGCTTGAACCTGGCATTTGGGGTAAAGCAAAGTGTGGAGACAGATAAACTCTGAAGGGCCTCACCTAAAAATAAAAGCACAGTTGAGAGATGGCGATACATGGGGACACTGCCCTTCGGGTCCACCCTGTCCCCAGTGTGAATATTGACTCTCTTAATGAGAGAGGTGCTGTGTCAGGTCTGCATTTCAGGTCGATAATGAGTATTTTATTACATCCCTAACATTAAAAAAGAAGAAAATCCTTTTCTTTTAGCCTCCTCAGTTCTTTAATCTCAGAGCCCTCCTCGGTCAGATGTGCGGAGACTTTTCTCTGTGAATCGGGAACAAATTCTCCAGCTTCTCTCCCACAGGTTTTAATCCCTTCTTTTGTTTCACCATGTGGTTGTGTAAGCAGTTCCCTTGAGAACAGGGCTCCAGGAATATATAATTAAATCAAAAGTTTGGCACTAATAAGTGATCTTATCACTTTGTTGGGCTTTTTTCAGGCCTTTGTGTGATATTCCTAGGCCGCTCATTTGAAGTTATTTAATTACAAGGCCCCCACAATAGAGCCAGGGCCTTGGATGTTTTTTTTTTTTTTAATGGCGTATTATATCATGTGTTATGATGCTTTGTGCACCAGGTGACCTAGGAGGGGCTGACAACCCTTCAGGACTGTCACTGACAAAGCTGACTCTGCAGAGATTGTTTTTGCTATGAGTAATTACCGAGGAGAAACTCCTCTTCAAGCCCTAACAAAGCAAGTGGTTGAACCCCAGAATATCTATCACCGTCAAGCTAGGCACTGGAGCTCACCAGGGATCGTGCCCTGCTGGGGGCAAGAATAAAGGAGAAAGCAAGCCAAATCTTGTGAAAACTCCCGTTCCCAGTGAGTTTTTCTACGTCCCGTGCTGATCAGAGCGCTGTGCCTTCTTCTGATGTCCGCGGGCGGTGGAGGCGTGTGGCTGCCGTGACCTCCATGGGGTGGGACGGTTGCCCAACACAGGTTTCTCCATGGGTTGAACCTCTCCATTGTTCAGCTCCAAGCAGTGATGAGGTATCAGGGTGCAGCCCTCGCCCTTGAGAAGCCTCAGGGTCTGAGTTGACTAGGTGTGAAGTTGTTTAAGTACTTCAAGATGAAGATAAGATATGGAGATTTAAAAAAACTCTATTAGAAACCTGCCATCTATTGAAGTGCATTCTAGGTAATGGGATATGTGTGCTTAGGATGGAGTTAAAATTGATAGGAAACCAGCGTTTGTAAAAGTGCCTCCTCTAGACTGTCTTCAAATCACCCAAGCACCTCTGCATCTTTCAGTGCCGAAATAATTTTGACAACTGACCTGCATCTCCTCCCCAAAGAATGCGCAATGTGATTGAGAACGATGTGAAACGTGAGTGCAATAACACAAAGGAAGGCATTGGCGTGGTGCGGTGGTATGATTACACGGTGGCATGGCAGCATGTGCAATACGGTGCTTTCAAAACCCCAAAGCATGTTTTGGTTTTGGTTTAAGGAAGAATACTCTTCCAACCCTCACCTCCGTTGTAGCTGCTGGTCCATTCACGGCTGCTGCTCTGCTGGGGAGGTGAGAGCTGGGCTGCCATGAGCAGGGTGAGAGTAGGGGCTGGTTAGCTTTCAACCTCACGTAAGATCAGAAGGAGCCACCAGCCAGGTGGAGGCAGAAGTACAGGCTTCACCAACGGTTACCCCTGCTAGATATTTTCCTAAATGCAGCCAAGCTGTATTTTCCCCTTTTGTTACTCTTTTGCCCTGTAAAATGTCAGACACCCCTCTGAAGTTTCAGGCTTTCAAGCATTACGCAATCTGCGATGGAAATGGGCTTTTAAACTGATCTGTTTGCTTGAAAAACCTTCAGTCTCTCAGCAAAAACTGCCCCCGGGAAACCCTTCCCCCTCTTTAAACAGCAAATCTGTTTCAAGAGCTTCAGCAATGCCAGCACTATCTCTGGGCATGACAGTCAGTGGAAACCACTCTGCTTTCCGTTGGCCATGTGACTCGGGGTAAGACCTCTCTGTTGTTTTAATCCATCAACTGAGAACCTGCTGATTGATGCTCTGCAACTGCCCTGGCGCGGTTTGCTGCGCACCTGAGCCTGGAGCTGATTTTGGAGCTCCATCCCCTCGCTACGCTCAGGCAGAAAGCCCTCGATCTGAAAGTCAGGTGCTAATGAAATAACTGAACAGAGATTAGCGTACCCTTACAGTGTCATTTTCAGGTCTCATTTTGTTGCTTTTCTGCCCACTTGGAATGCTGCTCCATTTACTAACTTCTTATTTGCTTTACTTTCAGCTTGCTTACCTATCATCACTAATTACAGAACAAACAATTGTAGTAATACAGTAATGAATAGCAGACTTTTTTTTTTTTTTTGTGTGTAGGTGCACCTGGTTCAAACATTTAAGATAAATGGGAGTGACTTTCCAACTCTCCTCTCCTTTGCCTAGCAGCAGAATTTCTATCAATCCATTCTGGGATGGTATGAGCAGGCAGCAGGAGGTTTTGCCAGTAGGCACAAGGAAAGGGTGTTCTGACATCTGCCAAAAGCACAGAGTTCAAGGCTTGCTGCTGAGCACCATCCCCTTCCATTTTTAATTTTTTTTCCCCCTTGACTTTGTGCTGGCATTATTGTGAGCAGTTCTTTGTGATCCCGGTGACACTGAGTGACATTGCTTTTGGCTGAGCTGAAACTCCTTACAGCAAGCCTTAGTGTGGCCCCAAATTCGCAATTTCACCATTAATTCAGAAAAAGGAGAAATTCAGAAGAGAGACTAAACCCTTACCTGTACCAATACCTTAATGCAACACAGCACTTGGCTTAAGCACAAGCACAGCTTCATTGATTCTGCGGCTGCTCTGTGTAAACTTATGCATTCACATAAGAGTATCTCTTTGATCTGGACTTGGGATTACAATAGAACAAAAAGCAATGTAAATCCACTGTTAAGTACATCAATGAAAACACCTCACAAATGAAGCTTAAGTAAGCCTTAAAATGTATCTGGAATAGGAAATTACCTATTGTAAGTGAAATAGATGTTGATATAAAACATTTAATTAAAATGGAATTAGTGTTTCAGTTAATCTTTCTGTATTTCCTTTCGTTGTTGTATGCCGTTGGGCAGAGACATGCCCCTGTCTGGACTGGGAATGGCTCTGATTGGGGACTGGCTTCCACCTTGGACCTAAATAGCCTTTCTGACAGATATTTTGACCAATATGATATGATTCAGGAGAACAGTTTGCTTTCAATGAGTTATTATAATTTTTTTTTTTTTTTGTAAAAAATCTTCTTCTACTCTAACGATACCCAGGGCCTCCACCCTCTGGAGTTACTAGCATTTCTGAAAAGCAGGTGCACAATTCTGCTACAAATCTACTTACAGGGAGATATGATCTGCTTAATGGAAGCAACCCCTGAGTCACCGGCTGAACTGGTTTGATGTTATTTTGGTGTAGTGCTAACCAGTTGTACACTAGGATAAATCAAGAGTCACTTTTTGAGGATGCAAGCATCCACCATTTGCAGGACTGTAATGAATCACCCTCTCTGTCTATTCAAATGGACCTTTAAAATTATTGCCAACTCTAGGAATAATAAAAACATTTGAATCAAGCCTCAGAAAATTGTGAATTTGTCTCAAAGGTCTTGAGCTCCTCCTCCAGTAGTGTGATGAAGGTGTTTATACCTTGTCTTTTCATTCCTGAGCCTTTGGCTTAGGAGTAGGGTAGCTTTTTCTGCAGCTGGCTTGGGTAGAAACATGCCTTTGGAGAAAGGAATGTTGAGCTGCTCGCCTCTCCAGCAGCTGAGGATTTAAGAAAAATGCCAAATATAGATGTCGCTCCCCAGATGCATGGCAGCAACTTGGCACAGTGCAGAGGATTGGGAATGGGTGAATGCAACGGTGCATCTCGCAGATTAACAGCTATCAGGCAAAGGAGATAATCTATCGCAAAAGAGTGGGGACCAGGTGGGATGAGGTGCAGCACTTGCACAGTGTCCCCTTGGGCTCCTCCTCGCAGAACCCATCTCTCTGGGCACTTGTGCCTCTGTCACATCTGTGCCAGGACTCCCCTCTGGCTCTCCCAAGGCTCGCAAAGTTAGGCGTGAGCAAACACCAGAGCAAAGACAACGAGAGAGAAGGTTTCTGCTGCATTCAATGTCCCAGGAGAGGGTGAAATGCTCTGTGAGAGCCAGCTCGCAGCGCTGGACTGTGGGGATGCCCCTTCCCTGCAAAGTGGATGTCTGGCATCTGGACACTAAATCGTGTCACAAAATCAAATATGGATGCAGGGAAGGTTCATGGGGAAAGGAGGTGGTGCGCGACATTCCAAGTGTGATACCAGGACTTTAGATGATTCCTTGGTGCGGTCTCTCAGCGGGATGTGGGCTGATTCGGGGTGCTCATCCTTTTGGGTCAGACCCTCCCTTCGGTTTGCTGTATCCACGTTGAGTCCTTGTGTCCGTGATGTATAATTGAAGGAGCACATCTGATACAGATATAACAAGGTCTCTGTTACTGGCTTTACCACTTTGTACGCCCTGGTTTCGTGTCTGTATTTTTACTGGTGTAAAGCACTATGAAACGCTAGTCCTGCTGCTGCTGGAGCCGAGGAGCAGTGCAGTAACTAGCAGCGTCCCGTGCTCGCATGAGCCATGGCGAAATGCTGGACTGCAGCAAGGAAACGCCCGGGATGAGGTGGTGTCCTGAGCCTGACGAGGGCATGCTGAGGCCAGGCAGGAGGAAAGCCCGGGTGAGCGGAGAAGGAAGGACGCGCTCTCCTTGGCAGCCGTTCACTTGCACACCAGGAGCGGGAATCGTGCGTCGTCCTCGGGTCACGGCTCCGCCTCGCAGGAGCAGCTTTCATCACCTGGCCCCAGTCTTTCCCCAAGAGTTAAAAACATCGACCTGCTGGGACGTGTCTGAAGCCTCCAGAGGTGAAGGAAAGACCAGGGCTGGGGTGGAGCCACCCGCACGCCTACCACCGCAATATTTCACAGGGCGCAGCACCGACGAGGGCTCCTCGTCCCCGTGCCGGTTGCTCGTGCTGCTGGAGGAGGGTGCACTGCATGGGTGCTCCCCTGCGCCCACTCCGGGTCCTGCAAGAGCTGCCCCGGTGTCCAGCCTTCGCCGGTGCCGCCGACCTCCGGCGATGAGCTATCACAGCTGGCGATGGTGCACCCACCCGGTGCGCAAGAAGGATGGGGTCCTCCGCGTTCGGAAGAGGGGGGTCTCCGTGTACAGCTCCTAAACTTCAGCTGGGTTCGGGGCTGGAGCTGAGGGTGCTCCTCTCCCACGTGAAGGTGCCTGCCAGGCTGGGCGCTGCAGGGACGATGGGTGGAGAAACCTTCTCTGCAGATGCCGACACAGTTTACGTGTGAGATAAGCGCTGAGCTGCACTGCACAGAGAGCAGAAGGGAACTTCTGGGAATTTCAGACATCTGGAGAACTTTAATGTAGAAAACACAGATGTTTATAGATGCTTGCTGCAAGGTCAGGGAGGTTCGAAGATCATAATTTCGTGCTTGGGCATCTAAGTCCTTTTGCAGATTTCTTGGCTCCACCGTTTGCTTCTGCAATGGCAGAGGAATGATTTGAATTAGAGCAGCATATAAACTGCTCTGGATAAATGGGCTTGCTACAGCCACATGGAACAAATCTCTCTGTGTCTCACTTTCCTCTTAATTCAAATTAACATATTAATAATTACGGAGGTGTTGGAGGATCATCAACGTGTGGTCAAAGTCTCAGACTTATGTGTGAAGTTGCATAGGAGTTCAAAGTACTGTTACTGTCAGTTTATCACTCATTACATTAATCCAATTGATTCATGCCCTTTTAAAATATTGACTGGCAGGTATTCTGTTTCTAATATTAAATAAAGCACATTATGCTTATAGCCACAGTGCTTCTTTTATTACTTTGCGTGAGAGCAGTTCTCACCGTTTGGTCATCATCAGGACAAATAACATATAACGGGGATATTTCAACAAGAGGCAATGAGTGTGACTTCCTTGACCTGGATAAATTGCACTGGGCAAAAAACCCCCTCCGGCAGCTCCAGTGGGTGCTGGGGACAGGCATAAACTGGTTCCAAATGGGACCTTGGAGCTAATGCTATCCCTTTGCCATTTAGCTACAATACCGCCTTTTGCTTTAAAATAAGACTTAGATAGGATACATTCAAAATACTACCCATTAATTAGGCAAAAAAGCTAAGCCCTCCTTTCCTTCCCAGATCCAGGGGAGCTGAGGGCACCAGCCTCCCCAGCACACGGTGAGAGGTGATTTACTGTAGCCCCAGCACAACGGGTATTTTCTGGGGCTGCAGCACATAGACATGCCATTGATAATTCTGCCTTTGTTTTGATTGCTTCCAACTGCAGAATGAGTGAGACTTAATTGGCAGAAATGACCTCATTCCTGGCTTGATTAAGGTCTCCATATGTGTTTTATAAATAAAGTAGTCTTTGCAACTGTTTTATCACTTGGAGGTTTCAGCAGACTAAATATGATTTACGGTGTTTTGCCTCTTTCCCTGAACAGGGACTATTTCTGATCATCCACCTTTCCTGCAACTGAGGACATTGGCACATCGAGAGCTGATGGGAGCATCGCCTGTGCTCTCTGGTCCTGCTGTGGTGGCTCTGGAGGTAGCCAGGCATCATCCAACCGCTTCCTGGGATGTTTGCCCAGCCCAAAGCATGGCTGAGTGGAGGGTTTCCATGGGGTTTGCACATGGCATTTGGCAGCATCAGCCCCATCCACGCAGCATGACCCAACAGGGCTGTGATCTGCTGTCTGCAACGGGCTCCTTCACGGCACGGCCAGGGCTTGCCCTGACAGCATTCACGGGCGATGGTTGCATTGGCTGCCAGCTGAATTCCCCTGCTCCCTTTCTTATTGTGTTATAATAAAGGAATAAAGCAAATATATGCGTTAAATCAGGCTTTCACTAATTATTTGGGCTGCAGCGTGCAGCCTCCTGCAGCATTGGGAAAGGCTCTTGGAGGGGAGCCCCAAGGGGCATCTCCATCCCAGCGAGCTGCCGGATCATCCCCCCATGCCCGAGGGCAGTGGCTGAAGATGAGCTTCAGCACGGGACCTGCCATCCGCCTAGTCCTCCCAAATCCACCCAACGTGAAGTCAGAGTCGGAGGTGGAAAGATGAAGAACGGTCGGATGATGCTAGCCAGGTGCGAAGCTGTGAAACCCGGAATAGCGCTTTTAAAAGAGATTGTTAGACAAGCAGCAATGGGAAAAAAAAAAGAATAGAAATAAAATCAAAGCCTTGTGTGTCAAATAGGCTGCTTACTCCACTCTACATCATTTCAAGTCTCTTTGTTTTCCTGTAGCTGTATTGCTTAATCCAAACATTCAGAAATCATGAGCTTGGCTTAGAATTAGAGCTGAGAAATGTTTCATATCAGGTTCTTTTATTCGCTCTCTGAAGGTTGAACATTTTGCACTTGTGCGCCTTTCAGGAAGGCTGGAAATGCATTAAAGAAAAAAAAGAAAGCTTAAATTGTTAGGTTAAAAAGTGATCCGAGCTCTAAATCATCAGTAAATACAGACAACTCATGATAAAATGGTGAGAATTGAAAAAACCATTAGACATTTACAGAGATAAAGAGAAGAGGTATATTTAGTGGGATTCTTGTGTCTTAGCATTTGGTATTCTGAACTGTCTAGAGAGAAACATGCTCATTTCCTCGGATTACTTGATCATGGTTCACTGAGTTCAGGTTTTCTTTCCTTTCTTATTTTGCTGCTAATTCAGTAGCAGCGAATATTCTTGTGAATGAATTCATGCAGCTAAGCACATTTTTTGAGAGAAAGAATATCTTTTCTAACAAAGATCATTTCCTATCTGAAATGCAGGGGAAAAAAAAGTTGGTTTTATGTAATTGTTAGTTCTGAGGTTTTAAAAAACAAGCGAAATAAGAAAGCTGGCCTGAAATAACTGGATGCAAAATTTCAAACAACAGAATTTGGGATTTTGTGCCAGACTGGATGCAGCCCGACAGCAAAGCAGCTATTGAGACCTGGCATGGGAAGTATCCGGGGAGGCTGAGGGAGGATTTGGATGGGGTACAGGACAAGCTGTTTCTGCTTTGCACCTCCAGGCTGCTCCAAATAATACTCTGGAAAAATGAGGTCCCCATCCTGTAATCAGGTCTGCCATGAATGGTGCTGCTCCCGTTGCGACTCAAACCAAATTTCTTTTGGAAATGGGGGATCCGTAGCGAGGATTAATGGCACCGTGAGGGTGTTTTACTCAGTTGTCATACACAGAGGGACAGCACAAGCGGTTTAACACCGTACCTCCTTGGGAAAACCCATTGGGGCAGGACAGCCCGACAGACAGGCTTCTGCTCAGCTTCATCTTGAGGAGTGCTAAGGTGACACAGCCGAAAATGAGACATTGCTGTGTACGGCAGCCTGCATCTGCAGCGCAATGTAAATCTGGTGTTTCCCCTAATGGAAGAAAGGCAGAGGCACTACCGTCAGGTTTTCCACGTGCTTCTCGTGGCATGCAGGAGGGAGCCCGCTGACGTTGAATGAAATCCTTCCTTTGTGGCTGGCGGGGAGAGGAGTCCTGTGTTATTTCTGTGCTGACGGCATATCTCCAGGAAGGTTATTTTGGTTTTGGCTTTCCTTCCCTTAAAGGAATGGCACTACGTGAAAACCCAAGGTCCATTCGTGACCAGAAGGGTTTTGGTTGGAGGTGAAATGAAGCACGCTCCTGCCCTGCTGAGGTGGGAAGAGAAAAATAGCTAGAGAAACCTCTGCTTTTGCCTCTTTTGGAAGTTACAGCAGTAGCTTCCCAGCAAACGGCAAACATTTCAAGGCAACACTTGAGATGCGTGCTTGCCTGGAGCAGAATAGCAGACACCACCAAAGAGTCCCAGCTGGATTTTTGTCTCTGCATAGCAGGGGCTGGTGCCAGGGTGAGTAAGGCAGCTCTTCTCCTGAAAACCACCACAGACACAGCTCTTCACAGATGTTCTTTCACCGAGGTCTGAAGCAATCTGCTGTTGTTTCCAAACAGGCTTCTCAGTGCTCTCCTGGCTGCTCAGCCCAGCGAAGCACTGCTCCTCCTGGATCAGGGCAGGCAGGTGTTTGCAGAGTGTGTTGGGAGACATGTCCTTCAGGTGGGGGACGATATGGCCAAGGGAAAAACTCCCTAAAAGTGCCAGTCCTCAGCAGTGTGGGGAGGCAAGGGGGTCTGGCACGAAGGGTACAAGCGCTGGGCTCCGGCTGCTCCAGGAGCCCTGGTACCCTCCGCCCTTCTCCAGCCTGCAAAAATACTTACCGTCCTCTGCTGTTTGGCAAAGGTTAACTACTGGGGAATGTAAGGACTATTGATTAAGGTTTGCTGGACAATTCGCATGCCTGTCCCATGTGGATAGGAGGAATATTCTTCCTCTCTCCTGCCCTTCATATCGGAGCCGCTCTTTATTCAGCCGATTTCTCGGGAGAAATCTGGGGAGAGGGAGTGTGCCTGCCAGAGATGTGAGCTGAATAACAATCGTTAAATCCCCCTCTCGCATCAGCTTCTGCTCCTGCTCCTGCTGTTCCATATTCTCTGTGGCAGAAACATTGGAAACAGATTTTCTGGGTGCAGAAAAAAGAAAAATTGAAGATGCCAAATGACAGAACACATTTTCCTCACGCAGATAACGTTTCTGATTTTGTTAACGAACACCCAGGTTTCCCTGAAACCTCTAACCATCGCAGAGTTTTTATAATAATGTTTGCATTAGGCTTCTGGTGGGCTCAGGCTTTTGGAATTATATTTGAGCTTCCTTAGCTTTCAGCACCATTAAGCATATTTTAAAAACACATTAAAAGGAATATGTCAACTCAGTTTAGGCTGAAACTTACGTTGGGAAAGGAAAAGAAAAGTGGTTGAAAGAAAGAATTTTACAAAATACAAATGAAGCAGGAGTGTTTTCATTAAAGGAAAAAGAAAGAAAATATGCTAATCCAAAAAAAGTTCCTTTCTTATTTTTTTACCCATAGACCGGGCAACTCACACACATTAACTTTGTGCTCATGAATGAGGAAAACTAAGTGACCAGAACCCAAAGTGATCCAGGTGATGTGAAACAAAACTTGTTTTTGGGAAACAAAACAAACAGGAATACCAAATGCAAAAATACAGTAATTATCACCAGAAGCACCTGCAAGTTTAAACAGAAATATTTAGCCGAAACACAGCTTGTTTCCTGGGCAAAGAATGTAGGAAATTTTCCTTTCATTTTAACATCTCCATCGATTAAAAGACCCAGACTCTTCCCAAACTCCAGCCCGTAGTCTTCAACCTCCGGGGACAGTTACCGAGAAGCCCAAAATCTCAGTTCTTGCTCTGCACAAAGGTTACTAAAACAAGGCTCCGCTCCTTTCGCCGCCTTTTGTTTCTCTGAAGTATAGTACGTGCATTGTTTAAAAGCAAAAGGGGAACGCGGCGCTGGATGAAGCAGCGTACAGGTGGAGGGGGAAGCCCAGGAGCCAGATGCAGGCACAGTGTTCTGCAGGACAGCCCTGGTCCCCAGCCCCATCCCCAGCTCCAGCCCAAGCCTGGGCTGGGTACCGCGATCCAGTGGGATGAGCTGGTGTTGCAGCTCCATGCATGGAAAAGAAGGAGGTACCTAAAGGATGGGAGACCTTGGTAGCCTCTCAGCTCTTGGGGCAGGGTGATGTCTTGGGTGGTTGGGTCTGGGGTTGTCCTTCCATCAGGTGCCCGTGTCGTGCTCGGAGGAGACCCGTGTGCTTCGCCGTTGATTTCTCCTCTCTCAGGAAATTATTGTGTGGAAAGCCCATGTGTTTTTCCATGGCCCCTAATCGTAATGGGCAGTTGCGATTGAAGAAGGGACAATGTTAATGACATTAATAATGGCACAAGGACTCCAAGAAGGCACCTAGAAGCCTTCCTGCATAATGAGTCCACGGCCTCCAAAATGCAAAGCCTCCTTGAAAAGCGTGATGCACCTTTGTGTGGCTGCCCTTTACATGAGTTTTTCTTTAAATCTAGCAAGAACTAATGTAATAATTGATAAAAACATGTGCAGTGTTGCTTCTTCTCTGCATAATGCCACTGCTTTTCTGTTGGCTTCAACACCGGTCAGGTCTTCCTTCTGGGCTGCTGTGAAAAGAGGAAAGGCAAGATGTAACCGTCTAGCCCCGCCACGGCTTTTCGTCCGCCTCTGATTTTTGTAACGGGCATAGTCAACAGCTCCCTGTTTGCTCCCCTTGTGTATGGCTTAATATGGAAAACACAACACGGTCTGCCAAGCTCTGTGTGCTACCATGTATGGTGAAAAGGAGTGACTTCCCCAAAGCAGAGGCATAAATTCTGCTCTCTACATATATGAAGAATAAAAAAGATAATATGAAGCTCTGGCCCTCTCCTTGTTTGGGTCAGCAGTATAGGAATGCCCAGTTATAAATAGGAGAAAATGTGTTTTCGGGCAGATAAGGAAAGCAGCAGTTTACACAGATTTAGAGGAATAGCAGCTTTTTCCATGCAGAAAAGTCTGCAGCTGGAAAATCGCTTCAAATTTATTAGAAAAGCAAGAATAAAATACTAACAAAGAAGATGGTATTTTTAAAGTCCCTAAATATGTATTTATCTGATCACAGAAATCCAAGTTTTTATATTTATTATTAATAATATAATATAAATAATAATATAGCAAATACATAATTATAGAATATAATATTCAGCTATATATTCTATAATACCTGGTTTTATATAACAGCATATTGCATTATTAATGTATTATATTATTAATACATAACTATTATATACTATCAACATATAGCTAATTAATAATATACATGCTGATGCTGCTGGGAAAAAGATAATGCTGGAAAAAAAAGACAATAATGTTGGAAGTTAACCTAGAATTAGCACAAAATGGTTTTGTGTTAGCTCCATTTAGAAATCTGACATGATCAGAGCATACATCTTAAATCACCAGGTTGGGAATAACTGAGAGTGGGAAGACGTATTATGGTATTGCTTGTTCAGATTTCAATGTGCATCCTTCCTGAATCTCTAGTGAGAGGGACCCAAGGTGGGTGGGGAACCCCGGCGAGTGCGTCGGATGAACGGAAACGTCCTGTCCTGTTTGTTGAGGCTGTGGTTGTAGGAAAAAGCTGAGAAGGAAGGAGAACTCTTCCTTTCCTCAGCGGTGCCCTGACCAAGGGCAGGGAGAATGACCCCCTCCAGCCTGGCTGAGCTGGGGCTGAGCACAGAGCGGGCAGCTGCTGGTCCAGAAACACTGCCTTAGTGACCAAGAAATACAATATTTTCAAAAGCTGAGGTATTTTCTTAGGGATGAGCAAATCAGGTATCTCCACAGATATGATCTTCTTGAAATTTTCTTTTAGTAGTTTAAATAGCTTGGTCTGGATTTTTATCCAAATGTCACCAAAAAAAATTTTCTCCTAGTGTATGAATCTACCTGCCAAGCTGCAGCCAGGGGGAGGGAGGGGTTTTGTATTAAGCTATAGCATTAGAAACCTTTGTCCTTGGGGTAAAGAAGAACTTAAAAAATATTCATTCCCATGTGTTTACACAACAGATCCTAACAGCTCCAAGGGGGCGTTTAGAATTAATTGGGAGAGTGCTCTCTGCTGTAAAAGGTCCCTAAATACGTATTTACCTAATCCAGGCTTTGAGCACCGCTCAGATGTTTGCCTGTGACCAGCCGTAACAGCTCTGGAGCTGCAGGCACCACGGTGTGTCCCGACAGAGGATCCGTCCCCTCCCGACGGCACCCTGGAGGGTGGATGTCCCCAAGAGCGCGGTGACCGCGCTGGACCTGCCTATCGCAGCATCCTTTCTGCACCCAAACCCCTGCACTGCCCGTAACCAGTGGCTTCACCAACCGAACAGGTTTGGAGGCTTTTTGCCCATTTCCATGAGTAACTTCACTAGCGATGGCTTCATTGCTGAAGGATTTCCAGGTTCACCTTGGGAAAAATGTCTCTCCAACCTTCAGAAGTGGCTTTCTTAGGTAAATCCCAGCATCTTCAAGAAGAGCTGGGGTAATTTCCTATTCCAGGGCTGGTTTTGACTTAGAAGTGTCCCAAGTAACCCTTACTGGTTGGATTTGGACAGCAGCCATCAAATCAGCAGTGTTGGCTTTTGCAGCCTGTTTGCGTGGGTGCAAAGGGTGCAAAATCTGAGGATGGGGTGGATTCAGCCCCTTGTACACTGAGGGACAAGGCGGCTCCTCGTTCGTGTTCATGGTCCCTTGGAGTGGAAGGGGATGGGCAGCATCGTGTGGGTTGCTGGGGCAGATGCTGCCTGAACTGAGATGACAAACTTTGCTTAGTGACAGCGTGAACATCCACCTCTATCACATATAAATATCACACCCATCTGCGTGATACAGAAATTATTTTGCAACTTTGGTCCAGACTTGTTCTGCGTAACTAAAATCAAACTGAGTTAACGCCACACTACAGAATCTATAAAATAATCTTTGGTATGACCTTTACTGAGGACGCTGTTCTCTGGGAAGAAATGTATTCAGCAACAAAGTGGTTAAATCAAAATAACAAGGGCGATTTATCTAGTAGCTTTCCCTGGCTATACTCAAGGGGGGCATATCTACCTATTTGTCAAGTCATTGACAATCGCCTATTTCTTTCTTCCTACCCATATGCTTTATTAAAGAAACACTTGACCTACCTGTCATATCAAACTGCTTCCTTTATCCAAAACAGAATAATATAGACATTTCCCTTAAGGGAATCCTGATGCAAATATATAAGGACAGGTTGCCAATTTGTTGAGCGTATTAGGGTACAGAAAACTGTCAAGGGAAACAGCTGTAATACAGACTGTTCTAACAAGCTCATTTTTCTTTTTTTTCGGTGGTACTTTTGGTCTCTCTTTAGTTTATATTATACGATTTGTACGTTACAATTTTTATGGACAGCTGTCAGCTGCAACCCGTCTTTTTCACTCTGAAAAAAAGGAAACCTTCAGATTCCCGGCCATTGCTCTGATCTATTGTTTAGTCTTTGACCATAATTGTCACAAACCCTTCGGCTGCACATAGCTGTGAAGAAAGTTATGGAATAGGGGAAGGAAAAAGCAGCAAAGCTTGTGATGGAGAAGGCTCTGACTGTGATTTAAAAGGCACGTACTTTCACAAGAAGCCACTTAAATACATAGTGACACTTCCCATTTTCACCTGTCTGCTTCTGTGTTGCAGAAAGCACCCGCTGCCTTGCCCTGGAAGAGTGGTTTGGGCAATAAGTCAAGTCTGAAATGATGCAGAAAGGTCCAAATGTGGTGCTTTGCACAACCAAGCTTTGCTGTGGCTGAGGGCTATAAATGGGAGCCAAGCTGCAGGAATTCAGGTTTCCCAGCGGCACAGTGGTTAATCCTGAGTCACTCAGTCCCCAGCACTGGTTTTGGTGCACAGGTCCAAAACGTCACCAGCTTTCCAGCAAGGCGTTTTGGTGATGTTGTACAGACCCTCATCAGTTTCCAAGTGAAATCCATAATTTTCAGCAACTGGAATCTCCCGAGACCAGAAAAGATTAAGAGCCAAATCCATATAATTAGAGGTCTACTTTGACTCGTGGACAAGGCAAGGGCTGTGCTATAGGAACAAAGAGTAGATTAAAGATGTTAGTCCTGTTTCACTTTGGCTGCTGCTCCACTGAAATCAGTGGGGTTACCCCAGAGATTAATTAGTCAATTTATGCTTGTTTGCATAAAAGATGACATAGATCATCAGCTGAATGAACAAAAGTTCAGGCAGTGGAAGTCAGGGCAAGAGCGGACAGAATTAACTGTGCCTGGACCGAGGTCACAGCTCAGGCTGATCCGGTCGGTGTGCCAGAGCATCGTGCCTACCGTGTGCCTCTAACCAGTGACCTGCGATGAGAGACGACCACGGGCTTCTGCATCTGTAATAAAAGTCAGATCACCCTAAGAAAATGTCTTTAGAGGGCCATACAAATATTTGGGTAGAGAAGAAATGGAGCACTGAGATCACGGCGTGAAAGGGTGCACAGCAATGGTCTGGTATTTCCCCTTGGTCTGAACTTCTGCCCCATTCCTGCTTAACAACCCAGCAACGTGTCCTTACACCAGCCTTGTGGTCCTCCTCTCAAAGGTGTGAAAAAGCGATTCCTAACGCCGTCTTTTAATGTGGGAGCACCCAAAGGAAGATAAAGAGCAGTAGGTGGCATCCTGGTCCTGCTGAAATCCTGCCGAGTTTTCTCATGCCCCTTTTCAGGGCCAGGAGCTCACCCATATGTTAAATATTGGCACCGTGGAAGGAGGGAGGGCTGGTGGGCTGGTGTCTCTGCCGTGGGCCAGGCTGCCAGGGGCTTTAGGGGACATTTTTGCTGGCACGTGGCATATGAAGGAAAGCAGTCAGAGGTGGCATTGTGTGATTGCAGGGTACATCCAGAGGTGAGGAGAAGATGATCCTAAAAGCATATTTGTAGCACTGACTCAGCCTTTAGAAAAGGACTAGATAGTTTGGAGTCATTAATGGACTCTCTATAGCAGACACAGTCCGAACCAGAAATGAAACGTTACCACCGAGGTTTAACAAAGTGGAAATGGCAAAAAATAGCTGCCTGTTCCCTTGGGATACTGCGGAGAGCAGGGGAGAGGGGCCGTCAGACACCACTTTTCCGTTCTGGTTTTGTAAATACACAGACCCAGTACATGCTCACCAGCTGACGAGCATTTTCTGACAGAAGTGAAAACATTGCCTCATTTTTGTACACGTTTTGCATCTGCAATGCATTTTCTGGGGCCAAACTGTAGCTCAGACATAGCGAGAAATGCATATATTGCTGGGACTGGAGCGGAGCCAAAAGCTCCTACTTTTTTACCCTGCCACTGACACACATGATGACATTTAATGATCTCTTGTCTAAATAGTGATGCGCTGGAAAAAAGACTTGAATACCCGGGGGGGTGGCATGGAGGCGAATGCATTAGTGGTCACAGTGTATTTGGTAAATCCAAACCTCTCGGTGCAGCCCGGTGTCTGCAGAGCACTTGGTTGCAGTATGTTCCGAAAATGGGGGGCAGTGGGACAAGTCGGAGCAACCCCGGTGAAGGATGGGGGGGGCCTGCAGCACGGCCTCCTGGGGACCAGCAACAGCAGCAGCAATTAAATGTTGATCAAATAGTGTCCTAGGAGCTGCTTGCCCAAGTCATGTGAGATACCCAGTGGGCCAGATCCCCTGGAACAAACCCAGTATGTTCCAGTGAGGATCTGAGTCACAGGTCCTGGAGAATAACTGTTAATTAGCATTAGACAACTGTTTCCCGGGGGAAGTTTGAAAAACAAGTATGTCTCAATCTTGCTTTTGAAAAGCCACATCTTGCCAACAGAGGGGATTTTTAACACTTTCTCTCACAGGGCTTCCAGGTATGAGTCCTGAAAAGTTCAGGCAACATTGGTGTAAACAGATTGATTCCGGGATTTTGTATTGCGGAGAGAAATAGTTCAAATATTGCAGCATCCTCAGCAAAATCACACCAGCCGCTGCTTATATTGAAAAGTAGCTCATTTGGTTTTAATTCATCCTGTACTATGAGGTTACAGCCTGTTTTAGTTCCTGCTTGCTTTTTAGCTGCTTTCTGTTACTTTTTTTTTTCCTTTTCTTTTTTTTTTCCTCTTCTTTTTTTTTTCCTCTTTTTTTTTTTTTTTTCCTCTTTTTTTTTTTTTTTTCCCTGGAGCTTGTGAATTGCAAGGTCAAGCTAAAGTCAAACTTTACCATTTCGGTGATGAAATGCAAGCAGATGTGGCTGTTTCATGTGACACTGCGCCCGCCCCACCGCTCTGGGGTCCGTGGGTGGTGCCTGGCATCCCGGACCACGTCCACTCCCTCGCTGCTCAGCCTTGCCAGTTCTCTGCTTCGGATTTCAAAGCGGGTGCCAGCCTGGCTGCTGTTCATCCCAGGAAGGTGACCAGGGAAATGACTTTAAACTTCAGCGCCTGCACAGCTGCTGTTTGCTTGGCCTTGGGAAGGAGTGTAGGCAGGTGACCGATGGTCTGGGATGGTGTTTTCCTGCATAACATTTCGTTGCATCAGAGTCTGATTTCCTCGGGGACATCAGGCTCTGCCTGCTGGCGGGGAGCTCCGTGGTACCAAACTGCCAATGATGCAGAGTTTCCCCTGGCTCCATCACTTTCTGCAGATCTGTTCATTTGCTCGCTGCACCTCTCGTATGGTTTGCAAATGATAATCGCTTGGCGTTGAGCAGTATGACTCTCCTACCTGAAATAAAACTAAATTAACTCGCCCGGCCCCAGGCTGCTGCTGAAGCCAACGACACATTTTCATGGAGGTGCTCGTGCTGCTCGTTGCTGTAATTGCTCGTGTCCATTCGTCCCTTCCCACCCATGAAATAAACCACTGATTCCCATGAGGTTAGGCCTATGGCTCAAGGCAAAGTGCCCAGGCAGGCTGGAAGGACGGGACTCCTGCCCTCTCCTCCAGCCACCTCTTGCTCAGGGCATTACCCTGCCTTTGATAGTCATCGATGGATTTCACCACCGTAATGCAAAACATCCAGAATCTGCCTCTGAGTTTGCCTCGCGATATAGAAATAAAAGCACAGCCTGCTTACAGAAGGGAAGATGGGTTTGGCAGAGAGGATTCCCCTCACTCAGCACATCCTGCACCGCAGGTCTGGGTCACTTGGTGCTTTTCATTCATAGGTTTGAAAAACTCATTAAGCTATTCTGCATGAGACTGGCAAAGGGTTGAATCTTACTGGTTTATGTTCATGACCCCATGGTGTTCAGTGAAGCTGCAGTAATTTGAAGTATTTCTCTTGGTTTTCTTGCTGAGGTTATTCATTATCTAGGCAGAAAACACATATAAGGTTGTTCTCTTTTGTGGCGATGGTAAGAAATACGAGGTTAGCAAGATTGCTGAGAATTAATGAATTTCTTAAGAAATTTGCGGATAAGCCCTGGAAATTTTTCATCTCTTGGTTTGTGTACACATGGCTCTGTTGCATGTTTGCAGAGTGGGATATAAAGCTTCGTATCAGTGAAAACTATCCAAGTAACATAACGCAGCGTATTCCTCCCTCAGAAAAATCGCAACCAGACAATATTTTTCTACCTACTTTCAGCCTTATGTTTTTCTGGGTCTGGGACCAATTTTTTTTTCTATGTTAGTTAAAAAACATATTCCCAGAAAAGCTCCAGCCCCCAAAATCCTTCTGAAAATTTGAAGTAATCTCTAACTAGAGAAAAAAGGGGACGGCGGCTCGAGCCCTCCGCTTTGGTCAGCACGGATGCTGCGAAGCCAGCCTGCTTTCCTCGCCGCAGCGCTCTCCCCGATGTTTCTCTCCAAGGCCTTTACTTGATGTTGTTTTGTTTCTGTTAGGATTAGCGTGACCCACTTAGTGGTCTCGGAGGAAACGCTGTTTAAGTCTGAGGGATGGCTATGTATACAGGGCAGGAAAGATGGTGTCCCACATTTCAGGAACATCGCGGTTTTCTCGCCAAGATGCGTGGAGCTGGAGCCACTTCCAGACATGTGTTTGTAATTTCTTGTTTGGTCTGCCTCGGTTCTGAGAAATGGTGCATTTTTTGATTTGCCTGCTGAAAGGGTTTCACACTTTCGGATACCAGCATTTGATTAGTTTTGATGATAACCACAGTAGTACAATTCTGACTTCCAGATTGCTTTCCAGTGTGACACTAAGCAGCCACCCATCTCCAAGGCTGAAGAAATTCACACGTGCGTTTGATTTTTCCTTTTTATGAAGATGCAAAAAAGTGTAAAATGCTTGCCACCAGGAAAAAAAAAAAAAAAATCACATTTCTCATCCCTCCATTTAGGGTGATGTCTGCGTGAGCCTATTCTAGTAAATAGGATGGGATCTATCAAGAACAGAGTATCTCTAGTTCCTTCTTTTATCATCTCCATACACTAGTCATCTGCCCCTGCAATTTTTACAAACTTTGTTCAATGAAGAGCTGTATTTGTCAAACATGTGTGCTTTAAAAGAGAGTTACTAGACTTCGGAAGGAAAATTACTGGGAATTCTTGCCCAGAGATAACATAATATGAAGATGACAGAAAAAAGCAGGCTAGCATTTCTATCACCCTTTTTCCCTGCCTACTAATGGTTTTGATTCTTATTATTTCTCAAATGCCAAGAGTAAAAACCCTCCAGGGTACCAATTAGCTGTGCCCAGTCTGGATACGACTGCTCTCATCCAGGACATATTTTGAGATGCTGAAGCTCTCTTTGGGAAAAGGCAATTTGTGTGCAGCTATGTTTGGTATTTTTCAAGGATTTCATCTTGTTGGGAAATAGAGATGGACTCGTACTTAATTTAATTAAAGCCAAAGCTTTTTATTAATTGAATTTAAATATAACTATAACCAATTACCATAAATGGGAACCTGGGATCTGGGTTTGCAAATAATTTTTATCTGCCTCACTTATATTTTATTAGGGGCTGTTCTTCCTTCAAAGAAGAATAAGTGGCACTTTGAATTTACTTCTGAATGAGCTTCTTGCCTTTTCTGCAACCTTTTCCATCTGCTTTTGCATTCTTTTAAATTTAGACAGTTGAACAGTGACAGAATTTATGACAGCGCGCAACTATATTTTACATTTCTGTTGCTTAAGCATACTGTATAGTTAAGGCACATATTTTTATTTCAAACAGCAAACATAGATAATTTAATGGCTAAAATAATAACATTTTGGGTTACAGCTCACGGCTGATTCTGGTCAGGATCCCTGCGATATCAGTGGCACTGTGCTTGGTTAATAGGCGCTGATAGAGGTACGTTAGCAATGCCGGGGCTCAGCCTTTCCCCTGCATTAATTACTGCCGGCAGCCCTCTCCCGAGGTAGCGTTCTCCCTGCTTTGGAGATTAGGAAGCAGATCTGCTAAGACTGACGCTTTACGCACATGAATAGCTCCATTGAGTCCAACATGGCTATTAAGTGAGTTAAGTTCAATAATATATTAAATCTTTGCAGGGCCTAAGGCAACCTGGAGGAGGTTATTTAAGAAGTCTGCCCTAGCCTCTCGCTGCAGCCACAAAACCATCCTTGTCAAATCCCACTGCTTTCCCACCCCTAATTTCGTGGCTTGTGCATTATTTTGCCCCATTCCTCTTGCAGACACGGCACCTCTCGCGAGCATCCTGCCTCTTTCTGTCTCTCCATCCCTTGCCCTGGCGCAGCCTCCCCTCCACAGCCCTTTGCATCTCTCCAACCCACCTGTATTCCCTTGAATTTTATTTTTCAGTATTTTAATGGGAGAAAACAACCCCCGCCCCCAACACCAGAGGAGCAGCTTCCACTGCCCCTCCAAAGCCAAAATAGCTCTGGCTTTTATGAAATTGCAATACTGGTAAAAGCAATAGAGGGAGCTGCTGCCGATGGCTGGGTCCAGCAAAGCACTATGAGCTGTGCTTGCCGAATCCTCTGCAGCAATCTGCCCCACAGCACTATCATTTAGGATTCTTTGAAATGGATAAAAAAGAAAAGGAAAAAAAAGCAACAGCCTCAATAAGGTTTCTTTGGATCAATATTTAAAGTGCTGGAAAAATTAAGAGAGAAAGATATTTGTAAAATTCCAAAATATTTTCTTAGCCTTAGTGTAAATATTTGTAGAGAAAGCAGTTATTATGTATAAGAATTTTCTGTTGTGCCTGTTTTGGTTCTGTCAGTGAAATGATTGCTTTTTGGGCCTATCCCTGAATAACTAAGTAGAGGTGATTAAAAACCTTCAAGTCCTTCAAATTTATTGTAACGTAACTATTTTTGAAAGCAGTTTTAATATCAGTATGCTATTTATATTACCCGAGAGCTAACATTTCAGAAACTATACTGATATATCAATGCCTGATGCAAAGCAGATTGCACTGAAGATGTACAAATGTATACAAGAAGAAAACTGCTTATATTTAATAAAGAACCGAAATATAAACATATTTTAATACAATGGCAGAAACGGCTCCAAAATCACCGAGTTCCTACTGGTTTACTCCATCTACCTCCCCGATGTTTCTCTTCTACATGCCGTGTGCAGCACGGAGGGGCACCGACCTGCAGCTCGGTTGCACCTAAGAGGGATGGCAAATGCAGGACTGACGTTTGATGTGACAGGCGTGTTTCTTCCATGCACATCAGGCTTATTTTTATCCTGAAATGCATTGTTGCTCCCACGCTCCTGCTGCCCGTCCCAGGGCTGCATGCTGCCCTCCCCTAAGCTCTCCCCTCGCCCCGGGCACCTCCTCCCTGTCCTGGGATTTCTCGAGGGGAACCCACAGGCTCCTGAAATGCCATCCTTGAGCTCTTCTTGCCCACGGACACGTGCCAGGACACTTGCTGGAGCATCCTTGTGGATGAAGGTCTGGTCACCCCGTGCAGTGCCAGGCTCTGGTGGGTGGGCTGGGAAGGGGTGGGTGTGGGCAGTCCTGGTCCCAGTGCCCAAAACCTGCTCTGAGGTTGAAGGAAAAGAGCAGGCAGGTAGCAAAGACATGGCAGGGAGGCAGAAGGGTCCGTTCAGGCCTCTGTCAGCTGCCCAGCACTGAGGGGTTCCCACCTCCAGGCTCATTTCTGGGCTCTGAAGGGACTGGTTACCTCTATGGTAGAGAGTAGAAAATGTTCCCTTTTTATACAAGTATTTAATTCCCCTTGGTCTGCACAGAGAACAATGGCTGTAGGGATTTAAGGCCACCAGATCCAGCCCGGCCATGATCCCTTGTGGGTATCCCTGGTGCTATGCTTCACGCCCGTGTCACGGCAGAAGGCTGAGACCGGGCTAAAACCTCCCTGCTGCACTTTTGCCTTTTTTGCATTTCCCTGCTGCGCTCCTGCTGCCTCTGCACTGTGGTTTCATACATGGCCGCCTCTGTCCGATATAACCAAAGACGCAGAAACCTTCTGGTCTCCCTGCTAAAACCTTCCACGCTCAGCCCAAGGCCAGGGGCTGCAGAGCCCAACCAAGCTGAGCTGAGCTGAGCTGAGCTGAGCTGAGCCAAGCTGGGGCTGGGCAGCCCAGCAGCTGGCTGCAGCTGGCTCCCCACTGTGCAGCCCCCATGGCCAAGCTCCAAACGTGCATGTTTTCACCCCTGTCCTCACCTCTCTTTCCAGGGAGGTCCATCCACTCCTCCCCTCTCTCTCTGCCTTTGATGGTTCATCCGTATTTTACTACCAGCAGCAGCCCCCTGCTGTTCCCAGAAATCTTCCCCCCTCTATTAGCTGCCCGCTCCAGCCAAGTTTAACCACAGCAGTGCCCTATGGCCCCAGGAAGATTTCACAATTGCCTCTCCTTTGGCCACGAATACTCTGTCTGTATCATCTCCCTCCTTAATTTGCACATCGCTCCATCTCTGCGTGGCCAAGCAGTGACTCAGCCACCACTGCTCCCCATCTCTGCATCTCACGAGCATCCCTTCCTCGCCCGCAACACCCCAGCTGTACCCCGAAGAGCGGCGGAGACCTCCAAAGCCTCCACCACCAACCCAACCAAAGCAAACCCTTCCTGCAAGCCCACATAGACGATATTCAGCCACAGCCTGGGGGGACAGGCACAAATGTCCCAAACCCCCATGGCCAATGCCACCTTTCCCAGGACAGGCGGTTTTCACCCGGGGAGCGGCATGGGAGCTGGTGGGACCCTCCATCCCTTGCCAGCTCCTGCGGCAAAGATATTATTAGAGCATTAATATTTCAGCCGATTTCCAGCGGGGATTCCCTTCGTGCCACCTGGTGGACAAAGGGGACATTTTCCCCTTTTTATTTTGCAGAAGAGGAAGGAGCACCTGGGAAAGTTCATTTTCGGTGGGGAATCTGGCCGAGCATCACCCGATTTAAATTTTGTGCAATGAGAAATGAGATCCTGCTATATCCTGTACCCCTTTTGGGTAAGCCCAAAACTACCCCAGCGCTAATCAAATATCTCTTTCTTACCCACTGCTGATGTTAATGCATAATACTGCTTTTTAATTGTAAGTAAAAGCTGTTCAAAAAAACCTGAATTCCTACAATCACCTTAACAAGCAAATAGCTTTCCCCCTCCCTGAGCTGCGGACAAATTAATTCTTTTATTTAGGTTTGAGCAACTGCTTTCTGATTTTTCAACAAATGTGCAGTTTGAATCCCTCCTGTGGCCAGTCACAGGCAGGCTGCGAGGGATGGAAGCGCTGGTAAAAAGTTCGTGGAAGTAGAAAAATTTAAGTAAATAGTAGTGGATGTTCCTGGCAAAGTTTTTTTTTTTTTTTTTTTTTCAATTTATGAACACAAACATTGCATGAGAAACTTGGTTCCGAGAGATGTTTTTGTTCAAGGATTAGAAGTAAATCTCTGAACTGAGGTGCTTAATGAAATGAACCAAAATGGCTTTTGCTCTCAAATCCCTGCAAGAAGAAGAGCCCAAACTGAGCTGTGAAATAGCTTCAAATCATGAATAAATAGCAAGAAAACTGCAATGTGCTTACAGCACCTTTCAGAACAGTACAAGATGTTGGTAGCCGGTCAGGAAATTCATCGTTCAGAGTTTTCTCCCACTGTTAACAGTTTTACATCCCTCTGCTTTAATCCTCCGGGAGAAATCCTGCCTTTAGTGAAGTCCATGGGAATTTTAGCAGTGATTTGACTTCGCCAGGATTTTGCCCCAAATCTTTTCATAAACTCAACAAAACGACTACACAAAAATATATAGCATGGACAAAAATCACGTCCAGCAGCTGTTGGTAGCTAACGCAGGGGATAACACGCGGCAGTATGAAGCAACGCTATAGAAAATGAAGAATTTCTTTGTGTACATAGCCTGAAATCTGCAGGCAGAATGAAGCTGAAATTTGGCTACAACCCTCTAACTGATATCCCGATTGCTGCAAAAAGACTACCACAGAATCCTTCTGCCTACAATTAGCTTGCACTGCGATTTTATATCTCACTTGAAAGACGACGTCTTCGTAATATCCTGCATAATCTTTCAGGGCAGTAACTCTTCTTCTCCAGGACATTCAATTGAGCCACTCAAAGCCCTGGTGGCTTTTTTCTAAAAAGAAGGGAAAAACAAGGACAAACTAAAAATATTTTGACTTTGGAATGAGGAAAATTGTATGTTTTACTTGGAAAAGAAACAAATTGCTTTTATTTTCTTCAGTGGCAAAACCCATATAACTTAGACTGTCCAGAAAGGGAAAGCTTTTTATTTTCTAGGGAAACAACCTCCTTCCCTCTCAAGGATTCAGTTTTCACTTAATCAGAATAACTTGCCCTGACTGAGATTAAACAAAATATTTTAGTTCATCTCAGACTTTTTAAAACTGTCTGCAATAGTTTTTTAAAAAAAATCCAGCTAAGCAAAAATAATAATAATAATAAAAAAAACCCCCCATGAACACATTTCACCTAAAAAATGCAGAAACAAGGACCGTAGGCTTTCCTCACCCTCATTAATTTGTTTTTCCCCTCCTGGAAATTTTTGTTTAGTAAAACATTTGCTCCGAAAGCTGTCGGATGACTTATCTCCGGGGCAGGAGCCGCTCTGCGGGGAAGCAGCGGGTGCCCGGCCACCTCCAGCCTGGCGCTGGTGTCTGCTGCACGGCTGCGGAGGTGACAGCACCCGCGCTGGGGACAAAAGCCACCTTCATCCTTGGACCTTATCAGCCCGGTGTGCCTGGCCGGGGACATCGCTGCCTGGGGAGCCGGGGATGGAGGGGATGCGGGCAGTGAGCTGGGATGGGATGTGGGAGGTGGCAGAGGGAGAGGGTCGGGAATGACAAGGGACATTTTTGGGGTGGGGGAGCACAAGCGGCTTAAGCCAGCTTTATCAGCGTGTTATAAAACGGCAATCAGCGGGGCTGAGATTTGGCAATCAGTCAATACTGGCTCAAAAACAACCTGGAGAAACGAACCTGGGACCCACTTAGGGTGACCTTTGGAAGGAAGAAAAACAAGTTTAAAAGAAAACAAATGTTTCACAGCGGTGTTTTAAACAGCTCTGTTTAACAGAGGGTGTGTAAGGACATTTTTCCTCGGTGTGTGGGAACTCTTTGTGTGCTTGGAGCTTTGCGGTGACACGACATGCTTGCGGCCCTCGGTCGGCTGTGGGTGCCCCACCTGCCTATACAGGGGACCCACCGGCTGCTGGGTGCTCCTCGGTGCCTCCAGTCGAGCCCAGCAAAGCCGGGCAAAGCTGCTTTACCCTTTCCTGGGACAATCCAGGGGCACATGCTAACAAAGAGATGGCTGTCAGTCTCCCCTATTTATTCTCTTCCCAAATGAAAGCAACAGTTGCAGGTAGCCCGTAAGACAGGTCGATATTCAGAGGTGGTTGAAATCCCAACCAAGTTTAGTCCCAGGTTTGCATTCCAGTTTGAGGTCGGCTTGTCGTCTCACGGGAACACAGCAATTACACGAGGCCGTTGCACAACACAGCTCAGGAGCAGCGGCAGATTTTCACCGCCTCAATCTCCTGTTCTGCTGCCCCAGGACTGAATTCCCCACAAAACCCCAATCCCCCCCCAGCTCTCAACCAGCAGATACCTATTTCTTTCCCCCAAACTGGCCTTCTAGCAAAAACTCAGCAGTTTGAAACCAACTGCCCTTCAAACGCCGGATATGAAGCCCTGCTTCTGCCCAGACTCTCCCTAAAAACCTAACGAGGAATATGTGAAACGTTGGAAGGAGCTGAAATCACCCAGCCGCGGATGGCGTGTAGCAGCCCCACTGAGATATCTGGTTTCTGTTACGTGTTTCTTTTCCTTGCATTATCTGTATTAGAACTTATAAAATGGATGATTTGTATCAGCTGTCCTGCTTTGTTGTTATTGCCATGTTCTGCTAAAATGATAACGAACCGCTTGTCCCAAATCTTCCTCTCCCACAAAATATCCCAGCTATGTGAAATAAAAGATGCCATTTTATTACAGGGCTGAACAAAACTGTGTAAGAGGCAAAACGAAGGGCCTGTGAGGGGCACAACTCCAGGGAAGCGGAGGAAAATTTGGAGGAGACCATGGTCACAAGGAGTACAAAAAGCAAAAGCAATTATCACCTTGGAAATTATTATAATGTCATTTTGCAACCACGGTCAGGAACCTCATACCTTCCTCGCATTGTGTCATAGCCTGGGACACTTGGATTTGAGAGGATGATTCTCAGCTTTCATATGGGATTTCACACTAAGGCATTTTTGGGAGAGCTTATAATTTTCTCCAGGAAACCTGAAGCATCTGGTTTACCTGGATTTCCAGGTGCTGGGCAAAATTAATCCTTGAATATACCTAATTTCATGAGGACATGGAGAGTGGGATATTTGGGATGTGCTTACCCAAATGGATGTTCCTGATCCTTCCCTGGCAAGCCTTGGCCAAGCCATGTGCGTGGCCAGGCGACAGCCATCACACATTTCTATACAGTAATTCCCTCACTCATGAACTGGGAATTTTTTTCCTGCCACATCTGGTGATGAGATTTTTCAGGAGAGAGACAGCAGAGTCTGCATTTGTGCGTCTATGAGCTGAAAACCCTTCCCGCGGGTAATTCATTAGATCAACAGCCGCGTTTCCCAGGCTGCAGGAGCCGCTGTGCAAACACACGCTGTTGTGGATCGCATCCTGATTTCAATGAAAATTGCACCCTGAATCATAAGGTTATATATGGATTTGGTCTGGCTCCTCCATCGAACTTTTATGGTGTCCTCCTCTTCAGTGACCATGGTTTCCCTCAAAATATTTAAGGTGTTTATATCCCTTCCTCACTTTATTTCTTCTTTCCACCACTTGTATTATTGTCAGGTTGGTCCAAGCAAATATCATCTGGGATTTACAGACTACAAAAAGGAGGCAGAGCTGAAGTCATTTATCGCTAAAGGAACTGAGGTCAGATCCAGACCTACAGCTCAGGAGAAGCTGCAAATATTGCTCCTTTGCCCAAACCATCGAGCCGGATCCTTCTTAGCTTTGGTAGTCCCGCTTTTGGAAAACACTTATCTTGTGAGTTGCAAATACTGTGATGTTTCAGATGAAATCTCATTGAGCAAGTCTGCTTCTCAGAGGAAATATTAAGGAACTTAACAACTTAACACTTCAACAGTGATAAAAACATATTTGTCTTTTATACAGAAAAGGGCTGACAGCCAAATTCTGTAATTGAGAATACTTCCTTAAATATGTAACACTGAATGAGCAGCAAAGGGGTCAATCCATATTTTTATGAAAACAAGCAAAAGTGACTGTTCTGTTTATATTATATATGCCTGGAGCGTGGGCATCCTGTCTCATTCCTGTCTTCAGAGGCAATGCAAGCTGTCACATACCTTAAAGAAAAAAGCTGGAATGTCTGGGTGAAAAGAATATCCAGAAATTGATTTCAAGACAATAAAAGTAATAATTTATCATCAGAAAAAGTGCCGGGGTCAGAACTTTTATTACCACTTCAGTGAGGCTACACCAAATTTCATCGGTGGGAGAGAGGGGTTTAGTGAGTATTATTTTAAGTGGTCTGGCTAAAGAATATCTCCTTGCATGGCTTTGCAGTGGATTATTAATTATTATTTAAAAACTCAGTAAAGCTTTTGTTTCTCCGTCTTTCTGTTCTCAGCAAAAATGTACCTTATTATAGACCTATTATGGCCCTTCTGCAAATAGAAGGTGATATGTTTTCCACTTTAATCAGACATTTTCATTTGCATCTAACTTCCTGCTGAACGCTACTGACTTCAAAGGATTAAAATTCCTAATTCTGGTCCAACAAGAAAATTATTTTTTTCAGACGATCAGAACGAGAAGAAAAACTTTCCCTTTTTGCCCCCCCTGCCCCCCCTTCTGCATATTTTAGAAAAGTCTTGCGTTGTAGATAATTTGGAAACACTTGTCACAATCTTTTTAGTAGAGTCAGGTGCTAAATGCCCCAATAGAATAAAAACCTAATAAAAGATGTGGTTTGTAACTTTTAATTTTTGCAGCTGTTGGATAAAACCCATACATCTGTTTATGGTGATTCTTTCTTTGCTGATGACATCCATTTATCCTCTTTCCCCTAAATGCCAACATTCCTAATCAGTTGTAAGTGTGCTCCCTTCTACCTCGTTTCAGGAGAGTCAAGACCAAATCTTCCATTAAAGAAAATTGGGAATTGTTGCTTTGCAGCCATGCTGCTGTCTACCTGTTGAACTGCTGGTCCAAAATGCCTGATTTTCCTTGCTAGGCAGAGGAATATTACAAGGACTTGGTGGAATTTGAAACAAAAACTGCTTGTGGGTCAGCTGGGAATTGCTCTGCAAATTTGTCTTCAGTTGTTGACAGACTCCCTGGATTACAAAGACAGAGGCAGAGAGGAGAAAACCTGCTTAATCCCAAACGCAAAGCACAGGTGGAAACTATCCAATAAAATGGGGTTTGGGGGGGGGTGGTTGGAAAATTCTGTTTCATCAAATTGCAATTGTTTTTGCATGAACATGTTCATTTCAAAAAAACTTTGCAAGGAAGGTTTTTCAAATCCAGGGTGTAGTTTCCTGCCAAGGCTAGAAAAAGCAAGGACTGTCATTCTTCCTGCGCAACAGCCCATCCAAATCACCGGCCAATGTAATTTCCCAAAGATAAGGGGACTTAGGTTTCAGAATTTTCCTCTGCCCCTATTTTTCCCTTGAAAAATGCCAACCAAGCTTGGCATCGCTTTGGGCCAGAACCAAAGGTCAAGGACCGATTTCCATCAAGAAACACAATTGCTTTGCAGCCAACCCAGTTTGGAGCGGTGCATCGAACAACAGGGATTAAACTTTCATGCCAGATCATATGGTTCAAAATAAAGAAGGTTCAGTTATTTCCCTTTGCTCTTCCCAGCAAAAATGCCTCCCAGCAAAGTACCCTGCGTTTGAATTTTAGATCAAAACAGTTGCTGTGCATCCAAAGCCTGCCTGCAGCGCGGTGGCTCAGCCATGCTTGCAAATAGAAAGGGGCCAAAGGAGAAAACTCTTTAAGACACAAGTCGGAGCGGGGAGGGAGTGGAATAAAAGCTACTGCTTGAAAATCCATTCCAGAGGAGGAGATTTGACATCCCGCAGCTGCCAAGCAGACTGTATGTGTGGCGATGGGTGTTGTCTCCCACACTGAGCGAGAGGTGGGAGAACATGTGGCTGCGAAGGCGTGCCAAAGGCGGGGGAGAGCTTGCTGCAAAGATGCTCGTGCATTGACTTGCTCCTCCAACGGCTCTGTTGCTTCGAAACACGACAGTCCTGCCTTGCAGAGATGCTGTCCCATACCCAAAAGGCTGGTCAACCCTTCACACCACCCAGGACCTGTGTTTTGAAGCCTCCATGTGCAGGAGAGGTGCAGGACAGGCGGCTTTGGGGACCAGCAGAAATGAGCCGCATGCTTCAACGCAGCAACAGGGATGGAGGGAGGGAAGTAGCTGCTGTTACCTAGGGTCGGGCTGGCCATCAGTTTTCATCCACTTTACAGTTAAATAGTAGCACCAGGTAATTTATTGGGTCTTCTAGGTGACAACAGCAAAAGGAGAGGTGGTGCTGGTCCTGCATAGGCAGAGGTGGTCGCTGCTGAACTCGCTGGGTTTAATCGTGGTCCAGATCTTCCCCTTGCACCCCTTTAAGCTGGTCCTGCTCCCCTCTCTGCCTCCCATTTCCTCGCAGAGGATTTCTTCAGGTGCCACTCACTGTAAGCCTTGCCTTTGCAAGGGCACTGTGGGTGACGTTTCAATAGGCTAATGAGCTGGGGAAAAATGTTTTCAGGAGGGATTTTTCCCTTTGGTGCTTAAGGGGAGTCAAATTATGGGGTAAAATTGTAAGACGGTATGTGAGCATCACTCCGTATTCAGAGCTGCTGCTGAATCCTTCAGTGTTGTTGTTTGAACGTCTGTGTCTCTCTCCAGAGGTGTGGGGGGACTTTCTAGAGCCACTCTAGGATGAAACAGAGCAAGAGCAAACTTGCTTTTGTGATGAGAAGATCCTGCCAAAGAATATCTGGCCACCAGCTATTTGAATAGAGAGAGCTGGACCTTTCATGGTGCCCTGAACTCTATTCCAGATGGTATGCTACAAATTGTTATATGAAGATTTATTAATTTTCAAGGCATTGGATGCATGGCAGCCATCCAGTTAGGAAAATGGAAAATAGAAATAAAGAAGTAACTAGGAAACTGCAGGTACAACATGCCCAGAGACATCTGGCAAACACTTGTCCCCAGTGCCCAAACTTCTCAGCAGCGTGGTTGCATCCAGTTGTCAGCTCTTGACCACTCTCAACAAATTTGTTCTCTGCAATCCCCTCTGAGCCCTTCTTTAAAAGCCACTTTTTTTAAAAAGAGCATTTTCTGTATCATCGTTGCCATAGGTTTTTTTTCCTATTATTTTTTTTGTTATCTTTTATAGTGGCCACCAAGCCTGCTGAGAGGAGGTTTGCCCTAGATTAGATGCAACAGCAGATGCAGCTCTTCTGCCCTCCAAATGCCACTGTAGCTTCTTGGACCATACATATACCTCACTCTTAATTATAACATAAATTAAAAACCCAACAAATCTCTTTGGGATACTACCTCAGGAAAGGACAAGTAACAATAATATTCGGAGACCTGTTGGGAGGAGCATTATCCACAACCTATTTAGATTTCAAAAGTAAGTTGAAATGCGCTTCTCCTTGTTTTGGCAGTAGAGTTTTGGCCACATCCAGTTTTCCTGCAGTATTATTTTCATTTCCCATCACCACCACCCATGCACGGTAATGACCGAACATTTTAAGAGCAAAAAATCCCCCAGCACTTACCAAAGAAAAGATGTTTAACAAACGTTTGGGGTCCAACGAAGGGGGGACAGCAACAGCACAGGCATGTCCCAGCCTAACCTGCCTTTCCAGGAATGCAGTTTTCCTGCAAAATTGCCCTCCCTGCCTCAGGGCAACACCCCCGGCACCTCTCCTCCTGCCCTGCTCTGCGGTTATTGTGTGCACAGATGAATGGCACAGACCTGTGTGCTGGGATGTTATTGCTGGATAAAGCTAATAAAACATTTGACTCACTGCAAGGAAGCTTTCCCATCCCACTACACGCCTGATCTTCAGGGTTACCCGTGTTTGCCTCCTCACCTTTGCGTTGTATGATGTTATTCTAACCTCTTTCATCTTTGGCTTTTGGCAGTCTTTTCTGCTTTAAGTATATAGTTATCTTAAGTTGAGCAAGATGTTGCAGACTACAATAACTGGCTGATGTTTTAAATTGAGGTCTCCTAATATGCATTCAATTTACATGTACTAAGGCTCTCATTCAATCTGAAATACCAACCAAGTATAAAATAATAGTGACACTTGACATTTTCACAGAGATTTACAACTTCAAAGGGCTCTACAATATAAACGAACTCTCTCTGTACTTATGAGATGGGTAAGCAAATACTATTAAGATGGAAAACGGACGAGGAGGGACTGCAGAGCTTGCCCAAGGCCAGACAAGGAGCCAGTGTCAGGGCTGGGGTCCTCGCTCTCTCTCATATACCCAAACCGCTGGACAGCTGTTAACTTTAAAAGCTGCATAACTGACACGGACGAGTCGTGCAGGTCTACATCCTAAGCAGATATATGAGAAATTTAGGCACTGGAATCAAATGCTCTCATCCAACAAAACACACCCAGCCCTGGGAGCTCCTGGACATCGTGGATGCTGCCGTTCCTTATTTCTGAGGTGCCCCTGCACCAACGCTGCGGCTTCGGCACCCGGACCGGGGACGGGTGGGACCATGGCCGTGGGGCAGATCCTGCTTGTGCAGACCTGCCTCCGGCACAGCCGCGGTCCTACCCTGCAGGTGAATGATAAAACTGGTAGGAAGTCCTACGGACCGACTGCCTTTAGTAACAGCCTGTGCATCTGCCTGTGAGAGTGGTTTCAGCCTATTTTCTCATTTGCAAACACGGGCCGGGTCCCTCCCTTGCGACACTCCTTCGTTTCGGGGGGAGGAGATGGCTTTCGAGCATCGATGTGCACTTGCGGCGCCTGCTCCAGTAGCCTGAATTAGAAACCTGCACGCTGCTTGATGGATGCTGCTATTGTTAACACAAATAAGCGGGTGGATGTTTCATTAATCACAACCCATAAACCATTTTGACTAACCGAAAAAATATTTCCTCTTTCTTATTCATGCAATAGTTTCTCTGAGCCTTTTAGCCCATTTGTACAGGCTAGAGAATGAGTTGCTACCCGTTATACAGCATGTCCTGCCCTTCCCTTTCTTTGTAAACACGAGCAGCTCGATTCCATGATGTGTTTTGATCAACTGCCAAGAGCCAGCTAATGTACTGTTTGCTGACAAGTATTTGTCATTAATCCAAAAGCACTGAGCTTGTGGGTTGGGATTTTATTTTTATTTTTTTTTAAGAAATATAAAAACTAAATTAAACAAGGGTGTGGAGATTCTTCAAATGTAGCTACTGTTCCTTCCGTGAGGCAGTTGCAAATATGCAGCTCCTCCAATTCCAGGGAATTATTTAAGTCATTCTACTCCCTCATCACATTTATCTTCCTGCAGAAATCACAAAAGCTTAACTGGCTGTCCTCTTCTGATGAACATTTTCACTAAAGAGCTAGAATTTTAAAGCAAACAAAGGGGAATAAACCTGCGGCAGCACTTCCTTGTACATGTCTTGCTGCTTCATGCAGCTCCCTGGGACCAGGTGGCGACAACAGGGTGGCAGCTGCTTGTCACCAGCTGAGAACCCCCAAACTCAACATCTGTGTGACCTGCCAGGGATGTCACACATAACCTAATGGGTTTCTTTTGGTGTATTTTTGACAAGACCCCACCTTACAGCCTCCATGGCTTTTTGGGATGCGCTCAGGACTCCAGCAGAGCGTTCAGGACTCCAGCGTAGAGCTCAGGATGCTTTCCTACCTGGATGAACATTTTTGCACGAGCAGCCCATTAACTCGTTGCAGAGGGACTTGCAGCACTGACCACAGCTGGGACCATCCCCATCCCATCTCCAGAAATGGCTCATGGGAGAGAAGCATGTGGAGGAGGAGGAGGAGGAAGACATGCTTGGAAAGCGTTCCCAAGCCAAGCACGCTGGAGGCGAGCGTCTCCGCACCAGCCAGCGCAGCACGTCAGGCTGCGGCTCTCGCTGCACCAACAGGTTTGTGCAATGGGACCCCCCACAACGCGGAGCAGAAAGCGCCCCGAGGGCAGATCAATTTTAAGCTTGATGTAAAAAGATGACAACTATATATGAGCCGAGTAGGCAGAAAACACAGGGGCTTTCATTTTCATGTGCGGGGCACCATTTGCCTTCCAAATTCAACTGACAGCTTTTGAGGTAGTTCTTTCAGGTGACAAATGGTAATAAAGCTCCTATTTACACTGGCTATTGACTCATCTTAGGCGGAATTATGTACCGAAATAAGTAAATAGCTTCCTATTCAATGTGATCCATATACAGCTATGGGCCATAGTACAATGCAAAGCTCCTGTATAGACAAGACTCTTGTTTGTTGTGTGCTTTTCTAGGTCACTTAGCACTTTGCTTCATAAACGTGCTTTTTAGGAGTGAGACTCCTGGTGTGAATGGTCTTTCCGTTGTACAGAGTAATTCACCCTTAAAAGCTAGCAAAGCTATGATTGCTTTTTAATTTGCATTGTAAACACATTAAAGGTGAGCTGAACAAACCAGGACAACTTAGGATGCCTTTTTACATACCTGAATATGAGGGCTTGTGTGGTTTATTTTGTTAGTATCTCCATTTATCTCATGAGTTCTGGGATTGTTAGAAAAAAACATCTTGGAAAAAGGTTCTCAAGATAATTGCATTTCAGGTGGTGCAATTGCTGGACCTTACATGTGCATGTAGCATTTTCATAGCTCTGCTTTGCGTCAGTCAAAGTGGTAGAGGGGGACAGACCCTATTTTTGTGTTAGGGCAGTATTTCTCTGGGGCCTTGGAAGCCGTTTTGGGGGTATTTAATCCAGTTGAAAATATGTGATTAAAATTCCCTTAAAAACTAAACAAAACAAACTCAAAGAGCAACAGTCAGCAACATGAAAAAAAAAAGTGTAGGATGTTTTCTCTCTTAAAAACGCACAAAATTTAGCATAAGCATTTTTGAACCAGACTCCCCTCCGTGATGCTGCTCGAGGACTTCTGAGCTACTCCCAAATCGCAAGGTAGAAATCAGGAAAAGTGAAGGAACAGGAGATGAGGCAACTTGACAGCTGTCTCAAGGAACACAGTATGCTTATAAGCATCTATTCCACTGATTTTATGGCTTTGAAGCACATTTCAGTCCAATTCCTGCTGACTTTCCTGTTGGATGAAGCCATCTTTCTCTTCTGACTCTCGAAGGATTGTGGAAAAGCAGTGTCCTACCTTAGCTAGCAAAGTATCTGGGGTATCTTGGGCCACCTATGTTGTGTGGTTGCACATGTAAAATCCTGGTCATTATCTCTAGAAGCTGCAAGAGAGGCAAAATTGTGGTTTTCTACATACATAGATAAGTTTTTTTTTATCTTAGGCCAGAATAAGTTACTTTCCAATATCGATACACACCTACAAATGTAAAAAGAATGTGATTCTCCATGACCTCAGTCCTCTTGTAATAGAGACTGATTCATCAAGACAGTATAAAAATGGTGATCCCATGAATGAAATGAATCTGAAAGTTTCCCCAAACTGTCCTCACCTACCAAATGATGTTTCTGTTCCCAGAATTTTCTAGACCATCCAGTCTTTGACCTGTTTTTCTTTAATCAATGATAGAGGCCTTGCAACGGTTAGAGAAGACGGATGAATTGTGGCAAATAGAAGTTGCATCAAAGATGGTTGAAAAATGCAGTTTTCTTACTTCTTGGCACTGGAAATTGAAACAGTGTAGGGAACTGCATCTGTTTCTAAGGATTTAAAAATGTAACACAATTTTCTTCTTCCATTAGGTTCTTCCAAGAGTGACTGTAATAACTCATCCAGTGTGTTCAGGCTAAGTTGTTATCGAGTTAGCATCCAGCCAAAGGGGCATGACCGCGAGCTCTTAATTCTGTTTCCTTTATGAGTCTGGACTTGGCTTGAAAGTTCCCAGCATCTCCAGGCTGCCTGGAGATTTTAGCTCTTGGGGAAGAGGAAGGCTTGACCAAACTGAGTTTGCAAGGGAGTTTGAGGAGACTCGTCCAAATGAGGCAGCATCTCACGTTCCCTGGAAACCCTAAGTTATGTGCTGCAGGGGAAGTTACTTCCCTCTTACCTCCTCTTATCTTTTATTACTAGTGTTCATATTTAACTCTTCAGTCTCTCCTTCAAAGAAATCCCAGTGGAAAAGTGTATAATAATGAAAACAAACATTACTTTCACTTCCACCTCAGTTGACTTCTTTCACTAATATTTCTCTAGTTGTTGCTGAAATTACTGCTTTGCAAAAATCACTAATGAACAAGCCAGCTATCAGTGTCACTTTGTGAGTCTTTTTGAGAGACCTGAGGTGCCACTGCCAGCAGATAGCTGAGGTGTGTTTGAAGCAGAGGAATCCAGGTCTTCCAGTGATGTTGCAGAGTCGTGTCCCACCATCACCGCTAAGAGGAATCTTTCCCAACTCAGCAGTTTGGGTTTTTCTGTGGAGAAGAACATACCTACACGTCTGATGCATACATGAATGCACATACACCTCTGCTGGAAGACAATAAGCATTTTCTTCTGCTGCTGGAGAGTAAAAGAGAAGTAGGGGAAGGTGTTGCAGTTCTCCAGAGTGCAAAGTGACCTACAGCCCCTCAGTGGGAGGCATGAAGTTATGTAGCTCATTAAACCTTAAAAAAGCAAGGAGAGAAGCTGCTTCCAATTATCAGGATGAAAATTAATGAAATAAAAACTACAGACAGGCTGCAGAATTATGCAATAAAAAGGGCTTTGCTGGCATTAACAAGGCAGTGTGTAATATTTGTGTGGTTCTAGCTCAGCCTTGGCTTGAACACATGGTGATTCTGCACATAAAATGTATCCAAATTAATGAATTAAAAATCCTTGATAATCCCACACAATTTTCTGTTCATGGTTAAGTATTATTAGTTGGGAAATCTCCTCAGAAAGGGAAAATGAGGTTGTGATCTGTTGTCTGAGAAAAAACCCTCTTTGTTAGTACCAAAAGAATCATGTGCTGGAATGGCTGGCCAGATTCACGGAAAAGCCCAACTGTTGTCTCGTTGTTGTAGGAAACGAAGATCCAACGTAGCAGTAACTGCATGTAACAGGGTCCAGAAGAGACCTACTGTTTGGGTGACAGGGACCGAAGCAAAGTGAGTGTGGTAGTGAATATGCATGAGAAAAGGTGCCTCTAAGTACAGAAACAGTCTTATTAAAATGTTTCACATCAGCCCGCAAAGAATATCTTCCACAATATTAGCTCTGCCTTGGGATTCAAACAGTGTTGCCATATTAGTCCACATCTAAAATCAACCTAGTGTATTCTGCTATAATCAGAGGTCATAGCGTTTAGCAGCTCACAAGCAAAATTCAATAGACTGCATGAGCTTGATGCAGAAAATATTGCTTTTTCCTCTAAAAGCTTGGGCCACCCCTTCCTTTTTGCTTGCTTTCTCCCATTTTTTATGAAAGGGCACAATTGCCTTTCTAGGCAGCTGAGTGAAAAAGTGTTCCTTTGCTTTGCAAACTCCATAAATGTAACCTTTGTTTTGGTTGTAGTGATGTCTGTCTGGCATGGGATACATGTATGATCCAGGAAGGGTTCACCAAGGACTGAAGAGCCTGCTGGCCTGGCAAGCAAGGTACAGTGAAAGTAGTATATATGAAAATGTGTTCACGAGATTGCTGTTCCCATGAATGTAGATACAGAATCTCCAGAAAGGGGGGAATATTGCAATCTAAACATTTATATTATAAAAAAATGGGAAATCATTTGCTTAGACATAAATTAGCCCCTATGAGACAGCTTTATTGCAGCATGGAATGTTTTAATGAGAAGAGGAGGTTCCACAATCATAGGATACATTTTGCATCAAAATGCTTGACATACAAATAACATTTGGGTAAAATTTTCAGCCCCGCGATATTTAGCACTTAACTGGGGATTTGGAAGGAATTTAAGGAAGAGGGATGTGTAAATTGGTTTCTCAGTTAAATTCTGAGTGCTCTGAAGACTGACGTCAGGTTTACGCACAGGAGCCGTGCTGGGATGCCTGCCGCAGGGCAGGGGAGAGGTGAGAGCTGAGGTCTGAAAGACTCACAGAAGTGATTTTTGTGGAGACCAGCTCTCCCTCTCTCTCTCCTTTATGCAAAGCCTTTTCTGTGCCTGGTTCTGGGGATAAGAGAGATGACAGGAGCACAATTCAGAAATATTGTTTCTCTTTTACCCCCTGCTACCCCAAAGTCACATGCTTCTAAACTGTTTGGTTTAACGGAGATTATTCTTGATATAGGAATCGACTCGAGGCTCTCTGAATGAATCTGAAAGAAGAGGAACAATTCGAAGCTGATAAATCAGTCCCTGGCTGTGTGGTGGTGCTGGAGAGGGTTGGCAGCAAGTGATTCCCAAAAGGCAAAGAGTAGGATTTTTTCTATTTCATATGGCTATAAGCAGTGAGTTTAACATCCCCTGTAAGAAAATGCCAACGCGAATTCAAAGTCATGAGCTGGGTACTCAGCTGAGAACATCTTCTTTCTAGTCTGCACTTCTGCCAGGAATGACTTCTCTTTTTCTTGTTAACTTGTGCTTGAAAGATGACAACAGCAACCTCCAAAACTCTTCCTCCTGGTCTGATTTGGTGAAATGCACCTGAATAGGAAATGGTGGGAAAAAAGGAAAGAATTATGATGAAGTTATGTCGCTCTGATTGGCCATTCACTGAGAAATTATAAATATGACGGAATAGGAAGGGATTTGAATTCAGATTTTAACAACTCAGATTTTAACACTTGTGACAATGGGTGTTTTGTAGACCTTGTTTGAATAAATGCAGACAGATGAGCTACGGATTTATGGGCTTGAGCTGGTTTTCACACCAAGCACAACTGCAGCGGGGGATGCTGAGCACTGGCATTGGTTAGGCACTTTGGCTGGGACTGATGGCTGAGTATTTCAGATCAGAAAGCACATTTTCAAGGTCTGAGTCTCTTTTTTTCACCTCTCAGAACTCAGCAAAGGCTTGGAGGACAGCTATGGCAGAAACAGCGTGGTGATTTCTGCAGGTATTGCCAATTCTGCCTGAAGCCCCCAGAAGAGTTATTACCCTTCAGCTCCCAAGCTCGGTCCTGTGATCTCTACCCTGGTTATCGGCTGACTTTGCTGGTGTGACACCCTGAGCACCTGCTGAGGACATGGCCTTTTATTCAAAGAAAAATACTCTTGAAGACATCATCCCAGGAGAGTTTGTGCTGAAATGGATGGGATGCTGTTTCTAGCAGAGGTAGCGGGATGAGCAGGAGAGCACTGCTGCTCCCTCCGCTCCCAGCGGTTTTCCTCAGCTGTCTTTCAGCCACTTTCCCACTCCTCCAGGATGAGGAAAACGAAAAACACTGGCAGAGTGAGAGCTGGAAATTGCAGGTGTTTAGCGGCCAAAACTGAGGGGAGAGATGGAAAAAACCTGGGACATATCTGGGACAAGTACTCATACCATGTGCTTGCCACGCTGGCTCTGAAAAATACGAATTATTATTATTTGGCTATGTAACTTAAGTATTCTCTCTAGGATGCTTAGAAAGACTGTAATGGCCATTCTGTGTTTCCAAACCCATGGTGAAGAGAAACTATGTACATAAAGCTTATTTAATGAATGATGCTTATTAAGAAACATAGTGCTATATCAGGTTGGGGAAATGGGCATGCAGTGTCCCCCAAAAGTATTTTAAGCTCAACCACAGCAGTCCTTTGAGTTATTTTGCACATAAAATTTACTTTTTTTTTAAATGCTAAGAACAAACCAACGTATTTCAACCCATAAGAATAACAATTAAAAACGTAGAACATCTCTCATATGTATACAAGGCGCTAGGGTATGCAAACTGCACCACGGGAGATGTGCCAGCGTGGGACTGGCGATGCAAAGGCTGATGCAGCCTGTGCAGGGCTCAGGGCCCAAGGAGCTGGTGGCAGAGAGGGTGCAAAGATAACTTTGAGGGACATCTTGGCACTGTCTGCCTTAATTTTCTTTAGCATTCCTTAGAAGTATAAATCCTGTTTTCTTACTCAGGTTTTTTATTCCTCTCTACTTTTCACCATCTTTCACTGCTGCTGGCATTTCAAAGCCAGCTGTTAAGGAATTGCTACAGATAAAAACACGAACATTTTATTCAAGAGCACTATCTTCAATAACACAGTATTTGAAGGAAAATTGCAGTGTTCAGTTTTGATGTATATAAATTAGGGGAGGGGGAGCAAAGTATCCTCTTTCCTGTGCTGATAGAGGAATTTTTAGCAGTTTGGGACAGAAAAAGGAATACTGAAGTTTGACCTTGAATTTGTTGTGGTTTTCCACCAGAAAATATCATGTTTAAATAGCGTAAATGCCTCATCTCTCGAGGAAAAGCTGTTTTCACCTAATTCATAACATGTTTGCAGTTCTTATGTTGGTAATGAACTGCACTGATTTTGCTGTGTAAGTAATAAATTCACTGACTAGATTTTGCAAAAATAGCAACCCCGGCCAAATTTTCAAGATCTTGGGAAAGTCATGAAAACCATCAATCTTGGCATTCAAATTTTACAAAGCGAAACTTTGTTTTACACAAGTGCTGTTATAATAATTTATACATTTCATTTAACATTTATTTTACTTAATAAGTATATAATTCATACAGGACAGAAATTAAATTGTTCAACACTTGGTTTCAATTTTGCAGTTCCTATTAAGGGATTTTAATGCTCTCCTATTATTGCTACAGAGTTTTTTCACTGCCATTGGTCCATATCATCTGTGTGTTGGTCAGCTTAGATGAAAAGCCACATTGCATACGCTAAACCTTAATACTAATGCCACCAAATTAATCAATTCCTACTTTCTGACTTCTGAACCTACCCTAAGGTGAAGGAAACACGATCCACTGAGGATCATCTTGCAATTAAAACAATTCTCTATGAATCAGCATGACAATGCAGGTGCTAAGCAAGCATCTGTTCAATTAAGTTGGTTTAGCAGTTTTGGGGCAAGTCTATTTTGCTTTTTTTTTTTTCACATCATTAAGCTTACACTTAATGCTCGAAGCAAACAATAGCTCATTAGTGGATTAGGGGTAATTACCAACAGCAGTCATTATTCCTAAGGCTTAATGGGCCAATTTGCTGCTGTAATAGTACCCCAGTATTGTGGTGCTCCAGCAGAAAAGCCGGGGGTGCTGGAATGAGCCATTGCCTTGAAGGCCCTGGAAATGGCTGAGCAATCCCACCCCTTCCCAGCACATCCCACCATGGGCTGGATGGGGCCTTGCTGCCAGCTGGGGGGGTCCCATCAGCTCCCAAGCTTGCATTTGGGGAGCTGGGTTCAAGTTGAAGGGCATCCACTTGGGGACAGCTGCCTGTCCCCAAAGCTGCCCGGATGGTTGTCCGTAAAAATTTCCGTAAGGAAAGGGGGGAACTCCAGAAGCTGTGCCCACAGGTCCAGCCAGCCCTGCCCCACCTGGAGCCTCTCCTGGCCTCTCCTCCCCAGGGCTGCCCGGGGGTGTTTTGAACATTTTTCTGTTCTCATTTGGACCAGAGACTGAGAGCTGATATCTGGATGCTGCCCAGGTGCGAAATCTTTTCTGAAGCTCTGTAAGAGGTACCAGCTTAGCTAAACAGCTGATGGGCTGGAGGAATTCTTAAGGTAAGGAATTAGATTCACTTGCCGTTGCACCACCTTCCAGTTGCATTCAATGACCGTAATGAAGAACAAGTGGCAAAAAATGTTCCTGAGCTGGAAACCTGGTACTGTAGGAATAAGGATGAATGACTCAGCTCCATCTTCTAATTTCCCAGGCAGCTTGGGCTGCCAGCAGGTCTCAGCATCTCCATCCTCCGTGCGGTCCATGGGCAGGGGTTAAGCAGGGAAGCCAGGGACCTGAGTGCAGAGGACTGAAGGGACCATTAGAAAAGTCAAAGTATGCAAATTGTAGTCCCATTTGCAAGCAGAGTAAAATGATACTGACAGCTATGTTTTTATTTTTAGCATTATATTTTCAGTCACTCATTTCAACTTAGAGTGCCATATCATTTTTCTGCTTTTAGGAAGGGGATTAAGAAAGAAAAAAAGACATAATGCTATAGTGGAGTTAAGTGCCACTTCTTCAGGCTCCTGTCAAATCTTGTAATTTGGAATAATTACCAGTGTCAGGTTTGGGGAAGGAGTTTGATGTAAATCGCCTCGATCTGTACTCATCCTGTGAGAAAAGAAAACCGGGTTGTTAGAAGGCAGAGGACTGAACAGGCATCACCAGGAAAATCACTGTTCAAGCAGCCTCACTTTAATATAGATGACTGTATTTTATCTCCACTTTTCTTCATGTCATTCAGATCTGGGTAGATGACTGTATTTTATCTCCACTTTTCTTCATGTCATTCAGATCTGGGCAAATCCTGCTCATGCTGAGACCTATGGTGATTTCTCATTTATTTTAATAGCCCAGCCTATAGACTCCTGCTTAGCAGGAGGTCTTGTGGGTTGCTAAGCATTGTATTCATTACTATATATGATCCTTTAAAAAGCAGAGAAAAGCTAACCAGAATTGTTTGTAGCTCCATGCAGGGGAAAGACTGACCATCTTCTGCAACCACCCTCAAAAGAGGTTTGGGGGAACCCGTCTGGATCATGTCCAAGCCCTGCAGTCCAGCCTTGGTGTCCTGACAAGCCTTAGCAGTGACACGTGTGTTTTCTGGGTAGTACCAGTGAGGGTGATGGCAGTTTTGTGAGGGGATATAGCCACTTCAGTCTGAGGCCTCTAGTTGATGTGGAGCAAGAGGAGATGCCCAGGCTGGAGCACGGAAAGAAGTCATTCTGGCTTTGGCCTGCTGTCATCTCCCATACTGTTACTTTCTTGCATCTGCAACTCATCTAAATTTTTAATTTAGAATTTTTTTTTTTTTTTGATGGGGAAAAAATGTCATTCTCCGAAGCATTTGTATACTTTTAGTGAACAGAATCCAAAACCCAAACCCCATAAAAACTTGAAAATAATCAACCCACTCTTTTGGAACATGTCTCAGAAAACAGAGCATTTTTTCTTTCTTTCCATTTTGTGTGCATAAAAAACCATGCCTCTTTTTTCCCCTCTTTGCAATTTCTTTTGAGTTATGGGAGCAGTTTCTGTCCATGTATTGAAATAAATCACCACCATAAAAATCACAGTGTATTGCCTTCTTCACTTCTTGGAAAATGGCCTTTAGATCCCGGCACCATCATGCGTGCCATGATGGGAGCCCAAGTAGGTACTTTTGAGCTAGGAGGTTTTTGCAAACATGCCCCCAAATCGCTGTCCCATTGTCATCCCTAAATCCTGGGAGACATCAGATAGCATTAGTGATCCCGAGTGTTCCCATCATCAATGTGCTGCCTGGGGATGGCAGGGTGGGATGCCTGATCCTGATCGATTCCCAGCTGAGCACCGCTGCCCATGCGCCCAAGGATGCTGGTGCTTCGCTGCTCATCCCCACCGCAGCAGTCCCAGTGTGACCTGATGATGTATGGAAGTGTCATCCTCACTTGTAATTCTCTTTAATCACAGCAGTAACTAATACAACAGGATGGCTGAGCCACGCAGTGGCTGAAGCAACAGCCAAAACACTGTTGGACGTCCACAACCATTGGATTTTGAGAAGAGACCGCTTGCAACAGGCAGCTCCGGGGCATCTGTCTAAAGGGTCTGAGCAACCCGCGAGTCACCGCAGCAATTTTTCACATACAGACGAGAAATGACCTCACCATTCACACGGGGAAAAATGTTCCAAACTCCACGAAACCTGTTGCATTGAGGCGTTCCTAGATTTCAGCACGGTTTTGTGATGAGGTAGAATTGATGGCCAGTCGGAGTCATGAACCGGGGCGTGCTTTCAGCAGCAGCTCTCATAATCATCTTCTGTTCTGTTGCCAGTACTCAATTCCCATCTCAACACTAAATACTAATGACTACTGGAGAGGCTGAGCAAGTAACGAGTCCTTCAAGTGACTGGATACTCCATGAGAGTTACAGAGATGCACTAAAAATAATCAGATGCCAAATGCTCTTTTTTACTTTGAGAGGCACAACCTTTTTTTTAGGTTGATGGTGGCACTGGAGAGAGCCTGTGGTCACAGCAGTGCCCATCTCAATATTTCTCATGCGTGACCTCTTTCTGGTCATCTTTATTCTTGCCAAAACATCTTGCAGGGTCAGGAAAGTGGAGACATGCAGACGTGGAAAGGGAAGGAAAAACTTAACAGCAGTTTCTTCAAAATGGATTGGATTTCTGTGTGTAGGCATGAGGGCCAGGTTTGCCAAGGACCTGAGAAGGACTTTGCACTTGTGCTCAAAGCTGTGACTCCCCCAAAGATCTGTTGCACTATTGCTGAGCCCTGAGTGCAGCAGACACCCCGTACAAAGGATGTCTGTCCTACTACGTTTGCTGGCAACAGCAGTGATGTATGGGAAGGAGAGATAAGTGCATAGTATGGGGCTGCTCTAGGAATTTAATAGGCAATAAAATCGGGTTTGACAGAAAATATATTTACAGATTATTTAATTGCATCATATTGCAATTATTATGAGTTGTATTACAGCAACAGTGAGGGGCCTAAGTGACGGCCTGCTGTGCATTGCCTAAATATATCAGGAGAGGTTGTTTCTGCTGTGCAGTTAAGCAATCTAAACTGAAAAAAGTTACAATGGAAATCTGAGGCTCAGAGAAATCAAGAAATTGACCCAAATTAATAGGAAATTAATAGAAAATCTTGGGAATCCAAGCCAGACCTATGGGGTTCCAGTTTACAGATGTGCTGCTCACTTAATCTTCATCTATGAGCCTCTTCAAAGCTGTGAATAAACAGCTCTAATCTTCTGTTCAATGCAATAGAAATATTCAGTCAAACAGCATGAAGGAAGCAAAATTTATCAATTACTGCATCATTTTCTTCTAAAATGTAGGAAATCTGGTTGTCCATATTGTTTGAAAATATTGGCTAGTAATATTTGATTTGCTAATAACCACAAGCCTCCATGAAGGAAGATAAAATTAATACAGAAAATACAATACTGAGCTCAATTAGAAGCTCTGTAGTGAAGTGGCTTGAATCAAGCTGCAAGATTTAGCAGATGATGCTGTATTCCCATCTGTTTATCCTGTGTTATCTCTTCACTGTAAGCACGCCCTACAGTTTATCATATCATGCAACACTCTTGGTGTTATGTGGGTTGCTCGTCTAAATATTCTCGTTACAACTCGTCTTAGGCAACAGATAATCTGATACTATCATAATATATGGTTAAAGCATAAAGGCAGTCAAAGTAACATTCATCTGTATCAAATGTGACTGGTGAGAACAGGAATCCTGCCAAGCAACAGCCCAGCAGTCGTCCATCGTGAGGTTCCGAGTGTACGGTTAAGGAGCTCTACAGTGGCTAATCCTGTTGTCATCTGAATTAACTTTCAAATAGGGGAAAAAAAAACCCCAGCAGTTGCATAATAAGAGGCTTAAGATCTTGAGCTGGGGAGTAGTGTGTGTATTTTGTGCATGCCTGCTTAGCAGTAGCACCGTGAATGTCATTTCGCTGTAAGAGGATTGTTTTCCTGGGAAAAATGGGTGATGCTCTTCAGCTTGCTCCAGCCACAAGCTGAGTGTGTGTGTGTGTGCTGAGAGCCTACGATGACAATTATGGATCCCATAAACAGTGGCCAGTACTAGATACCTCAGGCAGTGACTTTGGCGAGACAGCGGCTGATACTCCTCCTTCTGGGAGCTGGCACTTCCCAAGGGAAGCCTTGGTGGAATTCTTACCTGCCTGCACTCATTACAGGCTGGAGCTGCCCGATAGCATTTGGCATGTTTGGCATGATATTCCAGGTGTGTTTTCAAAGAAAATAAACTTTCAATACATCATGCAATTATTCACCTGGCTCTTTTAAAGCTCCAGTGGTCCTTTCCAGTGGAAGGGGTGAGCAGCCGGGTACCAGGATGCTTAGGTACCGTGCAACCAACTGCTCATGTCAATGGGGGCTCTCACATATGGTGCTGCAATTGCAGCTTTTTGGAGATCTCTTTCAATCAACATTTAATTTGCTCTAGAAAAATCATTATCAATATATGCAAATGAAACAGACAAAAGAACACCAAAGCTCACAGGGGAGGAAGGAAATTGCTTATGTTAAACTCACCTTGTAATACAGCACTTAGAGAAGCATGAAGGAAAGCACAGCTGGGAACAGTGTTCTTGTTGCTAGAGGTTTGCTGTTTGGTCTGGACTTTTTTTTTCAAGAGACAAAACAGAGAAATGGGTTGAGATTCAGCACTGAAGATGACCATTTACTGGGGCAAGATGGCATCATGTTCATGAACATGCTTTTGCGTTGGGACCTGTTTTGTTGTCACTGTCAATGGGAATCTCCTCCCTGACTCTTTATGGGTGTTGTGCTCAGCAACGCATGAGCAGAGATCTTGGCTCAGTGCATGCGTTTGCGGGAGACAGAGGAGAGACATTGGCATTCACATCAACCTGAAGTATTATCATCGTCTCCTGGAGGAAGGAGCTTTTTCCCAGGACTTGGGTTTCAGGTGAGATACTGCTGTCTTTCCAAAGGGCTGATGTGCGATACTTGGCCAAGTTAAGGGTACAGAACAGTGTGTTGCCCAACGATCACCTCATTTGCCCTGGTGACTCATACTGCAGGTGGCTCCTGGTGCAATCAGAGTGTCCCCACAGGGATCCCACGCAGGGGCCGAGGGAAAACCTGCGGCCGAGCTATGGGCTCAGCTCTTGCTGCGATAGGGAAGGCAGGGAGCGATGGAGAGCGCACTGCTTGGCTGCTCTGCCAAGGGGCAGAGAGCCTGCTGAAAATGCTCACTAGCTTTTCACTGTTTTATTTCTACAAACAGATGACAGAGCTGAGCCCCAAGGGCGATGACTGCAGTCCAGCGGCTGATTGCAGAACGGAGCTGCAGCCGCTGCTCGGCTGACGGCTTTGTGGGTTTGCCAGCCATTTAAAATGTTTGCCAATATTTAAAGCATGCATTGTTGTGGTTTAAATTTGGGAAGGATTTTTTTGGAAAGCTTCATCTGAGGACAAATGCCCAAAAAAACAGCCTACAGCTGGTCATGCACATACTGCTGCAGATGCTCTTGCGCAGGCTGTTTGCTTTGCAGCGGCATTTCTCCGCTGCGCGCGTCCCGGTGCGGGACCTGGAAAGCACGTTCACGAGACGGATCGATTTGGAGGGAGTTGCTCCTCTCTCAGCTGGACAGGGAGATGTTTCTGCTGCTACGATCTATTTTACAAGTCAGAAATGGAGAGGTTTTACTCATAACCATTATCGGTCCGGCTCTTCCGCCCCCTCTGCTGGCTGCCGGGCGTGCGAGGTCCGAGGCCGAAGGCTCTGGAGAGCCATGGTGGGGCTTCAACCAGGAGAAGGGGCTGGAGCAGCTTGGCCCCGCTGTGTGTCCCTGGCCACCTTCGTCTCCCGTGCCATGAGAAGTGGCTGTTGGTATGGGATGGAGGAGGGACAAGGGTAGTCCTTGACCAAAAATCGCTGCTCGCTTCCCTTGGGTCTCCCATCCCTCCTGTCTCTGCTGCAAGGGCAAGCAGTTGTGGACTTCACCGTCAAATAGTTCAGGGGATGACGAGACTTTTGAAGTCAGTTTTTGCCTTTCGTGGTTGGGTTGTTCTGTACCTAACGCTAAATGCTCTTTTTTTCCCACCAGTTGAGGTACTCATTAATCTCTCATGCTGATATTTTGGTGTCTTAAAACATAACTGGACTCACACTTCAGACTTTCCTCATGGTGTAAAGTCTCTCATGCCTATTTTTGCAGAATTTGTGGGAACTCAGCATCTGTGAGACGTCTATAGTTTTGTTACATTTGGCTGAGTTGGACCACAGGTTTGGTATCAGCAAATCGAATGAGAAATGGGTGGGCTGGTAGCTTCACACCAGGATGGCAAGGCTGAGAATTGGCGGAAGAAAGACAAAACCAAAATCAACCATCCTAAACAAAACCAAACAAATAAAAGAGACATATCTTCTCAATTTCTTGGGAAGGCTCATGTTTCCCAGGGACTCACTTGCTGCAGCTTTTTTTTTAAGAGGTCTGGTTATTCACTTCCCAGATCTGCTACTGTCTCTTGCAGCTGTGGGCAAGACACTTATTATTCTCTAATCTAATATCTGTAAAACAGAGAGAAAGATGGTTTCTTTTGCTAAATATGCTAAGATTTACGTATCTAGTAAGTGTGGAAATTTTTTTCTTTTTCAGTCTGTGCAATGAGTATTTCAGGAAAAGGGGGGTCCTTGACCAGAGGCACAATTTGAGATTCCCGATTTATTCCTGTTCTGCAGATTCAGGGCACTTTGCTTCCATTTGTGTCAATCTTTACATTTTCAAATGGGAGCAAGTCCTAACCCCTCTGAAGGCTCTTCTCGCTGCGGTGAATCACCGAGGAAGGCTTTGCTGCCCTTTTAGCAACGCGATGGGGACTGAGTCCCTGGGTTTGGGAAGGGGAGGTGGAGCTATGCGCTTCCAGAGCTGATGGTCATTTCGTGATAAAGTGATAATGCTAATAATCCCTAGGTCTTTTCTTTTTTTTTTTTTGCCTTTGAACTGAACACTTTGCCTGTCTCAACTGTGGTTGCCTTTTTGAACTGTCAGTTTGGGAGGATTAGATGCATGTTTAGGCTGGGTGAACTCATGAATGAAAATATTTTCCTTGGCAGTTTTTAAAATGCTTCCCCCCTTTAAGAGCTGAACCCTTTGGCAACAGTCTGCTTTTTGCCCAGATTACCACTGTCATTTTGGGAGGTCTTTTCCCGCAGAACAAACAATGGAATTTTAATAACACAGTGAAATAGATTCAGGCCCGCTTTATTTATATTTTCTTTATTTATGCTTGAATACTTAGTATGCAGCTCCAGCAAAGGCAAATTTAAGCTTTGTATTACTTCAAAATGATGAATTAAGCTCTGGAAGATTTACTTCCCCAGAAAAGGATATTTTGATTCGCTGCTTTGAACACATCTCATAAGAACAATAAATATCAGAGAAATTAAAAATAAAAAAAAAAACCTCAGTAAAAATTGCAGATGCATAGTAGAGCAGATGCAGCACTGCTCTTTCTGCAGGGAGGTCTGCCAGCATTTGCACTGCAGCTCCCTGCTTTAGTGAAGGTTTGACTCAACAGTTCAGTGATCAAATGTAACCATCACCATCACAATGAGGCTGAATTCATTCTCACCATTTTTTTTACGTTAAGTCCTGCTTGGATCTGTGTACTGAAGTGCTCAAACCAACACCAGCTTTTGCTACCTGAGCAAACAGGTGCTGGTTAAGCTCCCAATGCCGTCGCCTGCAGGACTCTGTTTGCAGAGCATCCTTCAAAATTATCTAACTTTGTATAGGGGCGAAGAAATCACACAGACATGCAAAGTCAGTTGGGAATCATCGGAAGTGAAGCATAAAATTGCATCTATTAAGGCTTTCAGCTGAGTCTAACTATTACCAAACTAAAATAAAATAGTCTGTGACTTGTACAAGCTCTTCTCAGAAACTCTCATGGGTTTGAACATCAGCTTTTTCTATGACGAGGGTTGCATTGATTGCAGTGGTAAATATTATTCTACTTGATGATTAATGCCTTAAGGTTGGTTATATAGTTCCTTCCCCTCAAGAGAATTCTCTGTTATTTTATTTTCCCTGCACACTCCCTTCATTCCTGATGCACCATCCTCCCAGATTCCCAAGCCTGAGCAAGGAGCTGAGGAATGGAGATATTCACAGATTACGTATAACAAATCTGTTCCCGGGCTTTCAGTGTTAAATAGCTCTCTGTCAGATAAGCCACTGATACGCTGCTGTATTCAATTAAGATAGATGGCATATGCTATAGATGGAAAGCAGCCAAATGTACCAGTGTGTTGAGTCTGGAGATAGACTAGATTGAGAGAGCCAGAAGTGTACTGGAAGGAACGGTTGTACCGTGGGAGCTGTGGAGAAAGGGAAGGAATTAGGGTATTTTGAAGGATGCACTGGGTATTATTCGTGCCTTATTGCTCTGCTTTTAGCACTGCTGCTTATATCCTGCTTCACTGAAATCACTTCAAGTAATTTTAGCGCATACAGATCATGGCACGCAGCTCATTGCTGCAGCCCGCCAGGCTGAAAAAGCTAAAAAGCCGGTGAGCAGAGCTGGACCAAAGCAGGTTGCTGAAACGCCCTTTGCTGAATGCAACTGTGATTTTTTCAACTCAGACTTTGTCAGCACTTGGTGGCATTCCATACAAACTGGAGTGACATAGGCACTGGCTCTCCTGTGGTGCATAACCTGCCATTTGCTCCCCTGTGCTAGCCAAAGGATTTCTGGAAAGCCCCGGTGCGCGGTCCTGCATCCACTCAGCTGACGTCGTGCAGGAGGAAACACCGGCTAAACCCTGCGAGAACTTCATTTGGCTGCTGCCACAGCAAAAGCGAAGGGGTTCAGCCATCTCACCACTGAGATACTATAATTACCCAGCTACTGTAAAACACTATCTGCCAAGGATATTACAGCTGCTTTTCCTTTCCCTTCTCTTGTAAAATCAAGGGTGAAGAAGCTGCAGGAACATGGCTTGCATCCAGAAATGTCATAAAGATGCAAACAAAAGCATCAGTTCATGGGGGAATTAACGTCCTTGGCCATTTGCTGTAGCCCTGCTTGCCTGGATCAAAGATGCTGCTGCACCTGCGCTGCACAGTTGTAGAAGATGCTCTTCCCCACTGCCTGGATCAATGGGAGGTGGTTATTGCTTATCCAAGACACTCTGTTTAAAGCAGAGCAGCAGTTTGTAGATCAGAAAAAATGCTGCTGGTGACTGGAGAACTTTGGTCAAGATTTTAACACGTCCCCCAGGCTAAGGTATTTGTCTTCATGCCTTGCAGGCCAGAGCAGCTAGAGCTGGTGGCGGAGCTTGCAGGAAGGAGAAGAGCTTGTCTGCTCTCCCAAAAGGCTACTCCGTTTCTGCCTTTACATCGAACAGTGGTTTTGGGGCAGAGTGTGGAAAGGCAGCACTCTGTGCTCTCAGCCTTGGGAGGGGGCACGGGAAAGAGAAGAAGGAATTCGAAAGCTGGGAGAGCTGTCAGCTCTGCTGCTCTCCCGGGATCCACACACCGCTCCTCCTCTGCAGCCGACGGGAAGCTATGTAATTGGCAACGCATGCACAAAACGCGTGCTGCAGTTAGGGTGGTGAGTGTCTTCAAGAGCAAAATGTACAAGAAGCAAGAAACCAGAGTCTTTGGACACCAAGCTCTGTGGCATGCCAGTGCAGCCTCAGCTGCTTCCAGACCCACCGTACCCAGCGGAGGGGATGTTTAACCTTCTCCCCGAGTAGCAGCACCAACAACTTGTGTCCTGCTGCGTCGTGAGGCTGTCGGTGCTGGGGGCAAGCCAGACAGCAGCCTGGGGTGGCAAAGAGGACCAGAACTTTGCTGGCTAAATGCCGGCACTGAGCACTCCGGGCTTTTCCTGGTAAAGGTGGTGACTGGCTGCGGCAGCTCCAGGAAGGCTGGTGAAAGGCACGGGATGGGCTGGGGCTGGGCACACTCCAGAAAAGCACAGGATTTGGGAGAAACGGGGAGAAAAAAGGATGTGCAGAGATGAATGCGCTATCTGTGTAGTGCTAAAGGTGCAGGCTGCGTCCTCTAAGCTCAGGTGAGCATCCCTGGGGCTGAGCGCTGCTGTGTCAGGGCTGCACGGGATTTCCTGAGGACCGCAGCCGCCCTCTGAACACCGATGCCCCAAATCTAACCAGAAGAGCAGGGCAAATGAGCGGCAAGGCTGCTGTGCTTCTCACCCTCTTGCCTCATCTCACTTCCCACCCCAATGGCTGTGATGAAAGTAGAGACGTTGCACAGAGGTGACAACCTGGACTGCGCGGTGTCCCAATGAGTCCTGGCAGCAGGATGGTGCCCGGTCGGACCCTGCCATCCGCTGCTCTGCATCCTGCAACAGCCACTCTCCAGCAGTGCTGCCTAGAGGGCAGGGAGAACAGGCACTAAGCACTGATAGAAAAGTATTTATTATAATTTACTATGAACCTATTGTGACTCTGTAAGTGCATGCAAAAGAATCCTGTGTCTTACATTCTGCCAAAGGCTTTCTTACCATGTCTGTAATCCACTTTTATTTAGACTGATCTTTCACTATGTACTAATGCTCATTTAGAACAAGAGCAAATCATATTTTTAAAAGGCTTCTGTATCAGCACAGCATCCAAGAGTGCTGAGCACAAGCCAGAACTTCTATACACTGGAAGTACACAGAATGACAGAGAATCATGCCATACTTGCACATATTAATTTCCCATATTGTCACAAGTGCCTCACAAGCATTTAGTAAAAAGACCAAAGAAGAAAATGCACAAGGTATTAAGGTGCCTGAATAATAAACTGTGACGTCCTGAGCGGGAGGAACAGCACTTAATGAATCATTCACAGCAGCCAAGATGGTCAGTTTAAAAGCTCCACTAGTGTTGCAGGTCCTGGTCCTGTAAACCTTTAAACAAGTAACCTCATGGTCATACGAGCAGTTCCTGCTGGAGTCAATGAGTCTATGTATGAGAGTAGAGTTAATAAAGTGCCTGATATCTGCAGATCTGTTGGTGTCAACAGAGCAGTGAATTACACCACCTTAAAGCCTACCCATCATTTCATGAAGAAGATGCATGTTTCTTGCCTTAATAATAAAGGTACAAAAAAATAGTTTGGCAAAATCAGTGTGCCTCCATGCTAATAGGGAAGAGGAGGGTGTGTTGCCATTACTAAAGCCTTCCCTTGGTGACCTGCCATGTTTCTTCCATCAACAAAACCACCTGCAGAGCTGAGGACTGGGCAGGGAAAGGAGGGAAAAGTGTCTCCCTCCTGGAAGCGTGGCTGGAGGTGTGGGCACAGCTCGACAAGTACGTTTGTGATTCACCTTACCTATGGCTATACCCAAACCTGCTGGGCAATTTCAAGAGAAACCAAGAACACCTAAATAAAACAGGAAATGTAGTTTTGAGTTTATTTAACCATCCATCATTTAATTTTATCAGGCAGTCCAGTAATTTTAATTAGTCGAGCCAATAGCTTTTATTTGGATAATGGTTTGATTTTTTGATTGCTGGTCAGTGAGGTCAATGAAAACACTTCATTTTTTAGTTAATACAAAATGTGAAGTCAGTGCTTTGTTTTCCCTCCAGCATGCTGTACCTGCCTTCCACAGAGTCTCAGATATCAGTTTAATCAATATTAAATCATCTGCATAGTCTAAGTGCTTGCTTATGTGCTTTGAATTGTTGCTTGCATCAAGAACAGCGGTGATGCCCCTAATCTGCTTTCACTGGGCTCCCCAATACCCTAATTATGTCATTTAGAGAAGGACATTTCCTGGCAGCAGTTCCTCAATTCACTGCAACAGCCACTATTGGAATATGGACAAAACAAGGCTGTAATAGCTAGCACATGTGAACGACGGCTACAGGGACAATTAACCCTCGTTTAAGAGTGAGCAAAAGTGTATTTTGTTTAATATTTCTGAATGATGGTACCTTACAACAAGCAGAAGTAACACTGCGTGCCAAGCTCCAGCATTTACCTATCTAGCATTACGCTGGGGTATATCATTACCTTATGGTATAGGCTACAGCAAGCTCTAGTAAAGAGATATTCTGTAGCTATCCTGGATACGGCCAGGATCCTGGGGGATCCTCCGTGTGCATGAAATTGTGCAATGGCAAATAGTTTCTTTGCAGGTACAAGCTTAAGGCAAACACCCCTGTTAGCAGCAAGCTGTGGGTGTTCGTGCTTGCAGTGTAATTAATATGTTCAAATGCACTAAATTTCTGTGCCTAAACTCGATTCTTGCAAGGTTAGAGCAAAGGGTGAAGATTTTAGCTTACACAAGAGCCTGGGACCACATAGTGGTGGAAGACACACATTTGTACTAGAAAAACAGATCCTTTTTGGGTATGTTTGTTTTAGTTAATTTAATTCTCAAGAAGGTTGTTTCTGCCCGCAAAACTTGGCTTAGGAGTACCAAAATCATGGGCACCCGTGCAAGAGGGTGGGAATAAAACTGCAGCTAACCTAAGTGCACTCTATGCATCATCTATCCATTTACTGACCCAAGCGGGCTTTGTACTGCTGTGGGAGGTCCAGGGGACCATTTCATATGGTTAATTTTTAAAACCTTGTATTTTTTCTCCACATTTATGTGCTCCCTCTGCCTTTCTTGCTGGTGTATTTCTACAGCAGTATCTTACTGCTGGGAAAATGTGGAGCTCACAAGTGCAAAACCAAAACAAAATATGCCCCAAATGGTTTAGCTTGTTCCTCCTTATTTCTGCAGTTCACATGAAAAGCCATGATTTTTGGGAAAAAAGTAAATAAAAATTTCGTTTGTCAGTCCTAACAAATAATGTTAATACAGACTTTCATGGCTGCCTACAGAGTACAAACACTGAACGTCTTTTCAAGACAAAAGGCTTCCAGGTGCTGCGACAGTCAGTATTTCAGAAGGTGCCAGGTCAATCAGTTCCCTGCGCTGATGCCCACAGTGCCGCTGCCATGAGTTCCTAAAATCCAGCTATTTCTTCTATTAGACCTTCTATTAGGTCTTTTTTATGCCCACGAGTTTCAAGACAGAAAAACTTATCAAGGATTACAGGTGACGGATGGTTCTGGGAAAGCCAGTCGAGTCCCTGCCGCGGAGCTGCAGCTGCGGCTGTGCTGCCCGACCGAGGAGGAAGGACTGCGCCCGGAGCTCGTTGTGTCGGCTAACGGGAGCGGACGTAAAACTTCCCGATAGCCAGGACTGCATGTGCTGTGAGCAGGGGAACCAGGGGAAAAAAAAGAGAAAAGAAAGAATAAAAAAAGAAACAGGCGGCTAAATAACGACAATATAAGACCGAGGGATATTTTTCGCTGATTCATTGAGCCTGATTGACTTTTCCTTTCCTCCTCTGTTGACCCGGCTTGGCAAAGCAGAGGCGCAGCTCCGCGGAGATGTGCAGTGCCTTTGAGCAGCTTTGTTTGTCTCTGACGCATCGAACGTGGCCACAAATTATTGATAAAACTGTGTGAGGCCATAACCTCAACAAACAGCTTCCCCAGAGTCAATATCAAGGTGTTGCTACTCATCCTGTTAGTGTTTACTAAATAAATAACCTTATTAGTAAGGTTGTAAAAGCCTGATAAGGTGCTTCTAATTAGCAAAACATCAGAGGTAAATACTTACGTTAAATGTAACAGAGACAATGGGAAATAAAGTTGGTATAGTTTGTACACTGATAAAAAAATCCTCATCTGTTTTGCATTCACATATGGAACATATTCCCAGGGGAGAGCGAGCGACATATTTTTAGGACACTATTTCATCTTAGCAAATCAATGTACAGGCTATTAAAACTTCATTTTTCCATGAATGATAAGTGTAATTACATCTCTCTTGCAATAAAAACTAGTGCTTATTAAATGTAAATATTTAACAATGATTAAAATACATTTGAAGGAAACTTTATAGCTTTATTTTATATGTTCCCATCTGGGTTGCCTTTCCTAAACCACTATACTTTTTGGAGAGTTATTAAATTATTATTTTGAGAAGGACTAACACTCTGCGTGTCCCTTGCTTCAATTTTAATTTCATACACTTTCAGAATTTATTGAAGTCTGGTGAGTTTAAGATTCAATCAATGCACTATTGTATTTGTAGAGCTGCATCGAGGGGAAAGTGGCTTCACGAGGTAGGAAATGCCACACTGACATGTCTTTTGTGCGTCCAGTTTTGATGGCCAGATATAGTTTCCTGACTCCACATGCTCCAGCTCTCATTTGTTTCTAAAGGAAGTAAGTTGGTTCTTTAAATGGGTTTCTTCAGTTTTATGTATGACCCTTCTGGGGCTGTTTTAAAAGTAAGCGTCAATAAAAGGTCCAATCTTATAAATTGCAGCTATGTATAAGGAGCATTATGCGTACAAGTTGCTGACCCTGGGCACAATTCATAGCTAGACAGGCAGGACTGACCCTTCACAAAGCAACGTAATAGGATTACACGAGAAAGGAATTCACAGGTAACCAAGGGGTTGTCAGATCCAAAAAATAAACCCCATCTCCAGCTAAAATCTTCCCTATGGAAGGTCCTTTCAAATGCCCAGGGAAGCATCCCTATAGATTTTAGAAGAGTTGAAGTCAGTTTTCTATAAAATTCTGCAGCTGATTTAAAAATTGCATTGCAGGGATATAAGCCATTACACTGCTACGGAATGGCTTAAATACTTCCAGGAAGGACACCACTCCCTATTAAATTTTTATAAGTTCTTGACATAATTTGTGCTCAGATGTGCTGGTTTCACCCCGTTCACTTTTACAAGGGCCACACTCTTCCAGCCATCCCTAATTCTCACATATTTTTGCTTTTTTTAAGGGAACTTGTGCAAAGTTCAGCTTCGTACTCAAGATCATTCCAAAAGGCTGGAGCTAATTTTTAATTTGACTAGTAATTCTGGTCATGTAAGCAATGTCACCAAAGTCAGTTACTTACTTGAGAGAGTGTTAACGGGATCAGGCCGCTGAGAGCTCATTAAAACTCCTGATCCTGCAAAGAAGCAGGAGCTCAAACCGCTGCAGAGTTTCTCGGAGTCACCAGGTGCCCCTCATTGCAAAAATCACACTCAAAAAGTCACTACTTCTATAATTAAAAAAAAAAAGGAAAAAAAAGTGAGAGTGAGGAAAAAAACTCAGTAGCCTTGTCCAACACGTTTAAAAATAACAAATAAGTGCACAAAATTTCTCATTCAGGAGCAAGCCAGCCATGCAAAAACCTTGTGAGGGTACACATTTAAAGCATCTTTAGGTTTTACACCCTCCTCCTTTCAGATTATTAAACTCCTTTAGCAACTCTGAGATGCTGCGACAGACAAAGACTCAATGTATGTGTGTGGCTTTTCAAATAGTTCTCTCTGAGGAGGAAAATTTCTCTTTAAATAAATCTCCCTCCTCTATTGAAACTGGTACTTAAAAAAACCCCCCAAAACAAAAAAACAGCCCAAGGAAGAGGCTATTTATTTCTGAAATAGCACACAGGACATCGTTGTACAACAGTATATTCAGTGGTTTAAGCTACATCTGATGAAAGGAAAATGAATTTAAGGCAGTGATTTTCCACAAGATAAACCCTTGGTAAATAAAGGTTTCTCTTAGAGAAAAATAAATAGTAGTAACGCAAAAGGGTTTGGCAGCATGGGCATCTTTAATTGCTTGTTTAATTAAACCTCCCAACTGAATTTTCATTTATTTATTTTTTACATATTTTTGGTGATGAAAAATATTGGTTAAAGTTAGAACATATGTTTGTTGGTTTTAATTACGGACGTATTTTTTCCTACAGAGCAAAGCGCACCTCTTGCATACAATAATGACAGAATAACACAGGCAACCTTTCCTGGTGACTTTTGTAGTCTGTAACACAAGACAAATATTTGTGTATTTTTGGCTGTTCCTGTTGCCATTGAAGTCAATGGGGCATGAACCCCAATGGGAGCAAGAGCAAGCACTGTCTGATACAGGCGTGACGAAATAATTTAAGGCAATCGGTTTTCTAGCATTTCTGAGCTGTTTTCACACAATGATTAAACATAATGCACAGTCAGATATGCATAGATGTGTGCATAGCTTTAAGTTAAAATCCACTAAATAAGTTACAATTTCTCAAATAGTGTCAGGTACTTGTGGAAAATTATGTGTGCCTTAATAATCAGCCCTATCTGTGTATTTTACCTATGCAAGTAATTTCACTGAAGTCATCGTGTCTGCTTGTCAGGGTGAGTTAAGAAGGATTGGCTCAAATAATATACCATTATTTTGATCTTGGATACCTGGTTTTATTACATGCAGTCTCCATCAGTTTTAACTTCTCAACACACATGTTTAAAATGCAATGTCCACTAACAAATCTAGTTTGGCTTTAGAAAATTAACCTTTCTTCTTTTTTTGTAAAAGAAAGTTTTGTTTTATATTTTTGGATTCATTATTCCTCTCTTCCGTCTCATAAACCAGCCTCCTGGAGGTGCCTTAAATTTTAAGTACAAAATAAAAATGTGCATATATTCTGTATGCATACATTGGAAGTAAAAGAGCATGAGGCTGTTTTCACAAGCATTAAAAAGGGGAAATCATTGCCTTCACTTCTGTCCTTTGTTCCCACAATAGTTTCTTGAATTGAAAATTACAATACAACGTTCTGGCTTTAACCTGTATGCTTCGCTCTGACCGAAGCTGCTTTCATCTGTTTCCTGACAAAAATTAAATATCAGCCTGCCAGCGTTACCAGGTACTTTCAGCGTGGCTGGTAATTGCCCTTTCTTATAATTCTATAATGGCAGATTTAGTACTGAATAGTTATACATTCTAGAGGATAGCAACTGCCTATAGAAAAAAAGGACCTGATCCAAGCCCTCTAAAATCATGGCTATTTTTTTCTGAACGCTGTATTTTCTGAACGTTAAATAAACGTAGAGCTGATCCAAAGCACGTCAGTGACACAGTTCTGCGCTGTGTTGATGTTCATCCAAGTGTGAGCCTGGGGAGATGGACACCGTGCTTCAAGGTGTAAGGGCTGAAACTCTCCCTCCATATTTTCTTATTTCATCATGCACAGGTAAGGGTAAATGCATTTGATTTAGCTGGAAAATTTGCTGAAGAAAGCAGCTAACCTGTATTCTCTGTGGTGCTTTCCATGTGCGGGTCAAATCTGTGATTGTGAATACAGGATTCAGTACAGGATTTGCATTTTTGTTGAATAAATCATTTGCGACCAAAACATTCCCACCTCCACGCTGTTCGCAGTGGGCGACAGCAAAGCTGAGGCCACTAAAACAGATTTACCAACAAACTAGGAAATTCCACAGGGCTAATAAAAAACTTCTCTTTCTAATGAATTATTTCATCACTTTGCTGTCTGCCGGTTTCTCATTGCACTTCAGAGCAACCGAGCGATTTAATCCGTGCTTTCCTCTAGCAGAGACCTTGATGTTTAGACTTTTCTGTAATGCCTTGATATAATTCGGTTCACTCTGCCGAAGTCCTAGAGTGCAATATCTGCAGCAAGACTCGGTCTCAGGGCTGGGGAGGGAGCGTGAACCTCAGGCTGTGAACCGCTGGGCTGTAACGCCGGTCCATACGCCTTTTTGCTGAGGGTTTTTAGCCTCTCGCTCGGCAGCTGCCGGTCTGGGGTAGCATTTAGGGAGTGTAATGGGGCAACGTGGTGAGCCCTGACATCAAATGGGTCTCTTGACTCAGTTGGTTATTGAAAAACAGGGAATGACTTTAAATACATTGAGATTTCTCACTTCTTGATGGGAAGACATTAAAAGACCGATGCTTTAATCTTGCTGTATAGCCCCAAGTTCAGGGCTTAAAGCTGAAAGCTTGCAGTTCCAGCTCCTGCTCTTTTTGCAAAGATTTCTGACAGGACATAATGTAGCTCACAGCGGTATTAATCCCCTCTACAGCCTCTCTGATGGTGATACCTCCCCATACCACCCAGGCTTGACGGTCCCAAGGCTTGCGGCAGGCAGAGATAAGGCAGCTTTTGCTCCTCCGAGCAAGCGGAGCCCCTAATTGCTCGCATTTATTGCCGTTAGGAAATTTGGGAGAGGGCCTAGCCCAGGTCTTTCCTGTGTTTGGCTGCAAGACAAGGCGCAGCGATTTCAGCGGCCGCAGGATCAGCCCCGAATTTCGCCGAAGCTCCATGCCTAGGGAGGGAGATTTAGGAATCCAGATTTATACTGCTGCAATTAACTGCAAAATTTGGCCCTAAAAATCCCACTGATGTAAACAGCAGGGCTGCAGGTCAGCACCAAGCACACAGCCCGGGATTAACAGCAGCTCACTACTGGAGCAATTATCTTCTGGCAAAGCCAAACCCCTCCCTTGTCAAGCAACTGTGGGGCTCTCGGTACTCTCCCTTACACCTGTAAAATGCCAGATAAGGCCACCAAGCCAGAGGACTTTTTTTCTAGAGTTTCACTGAGAGAGCAACTTAGTGAGCAGCACATTCTTAGTATTATTTGGAAAATAAATCTTACCAGCCTCTGAAGAAGAGTCAAGACTGAGCAGAGTGGCTGGACCTGATGTTTACCGGGAGAGTTAACAAGCCTGGCAATAAAACCCTGGGTAATGATGGCTCCGAAGAGTTACTTTTGCTTTGGAATTTACTTTTATAAAAGCATGAAATTTTATGTAGAAACAAGATCTGTAACTACCTATATAAAAGTAAGGGGTTTTAGTACCTCTGAGAATGATGAACTAGGTTCTGTATTGCTACTGGAGGACAGATCTTGTATTAGGACTGTAGGATCAGAGCTCAGTGAGTAATTCAATACTGGTTATTTCTTAAGCTTTGCCTTTGGTGAGCATAAAATATGATTTTCTTGAATCAATTTATTATATGACTTTTTTTTTCATGCCAATCTCCCCCGACAGACTTATTCTTAGCATTTACTGTTGAAAATTCAAGCTGGTTAATTTCTTTGTGCAAATATGATTTCAGAAATTATCTTCTTTGCCTTTTTTTTCCATAGTTTGCATACAATTCCTTGTTTCCATGACTGTGTTAGTGAGTAAGGGGCTATGGTACAGGAGAGGTAAGTTCACAAGTTAACTTGCTGTAAACTTGAAATAGAGATGAAGGAGGAATGTTTTTGTGGAGTTTGCCCAACTTTATAACAAACATCCAGCTTAATCCTCAGACTCTTCACAGAGCAACAAGGCATTTTCCTCAAATACCTCTCCCCACCTCTCACTCTGCTTCGCGCCACAATTTAACAAAAGCTCAGATTTTACCACCATATCCGGGCAAAATTCCCCTTAGCAGAGATACAAGATTTACCCGAGCAAACCTTGAAATACTGAGGATAACAGTTCTCATCTTCAAATCCAGAATGAAAAGTGCAATTAGCAACGTTAGGCAAAACTTCAAATTAACTGAAATCAGGGCAGGCTTGGGAGGCAATACAGGAATTTACTTATCTCCTTCAGCAAAAGCCCGGCTTTCCTGAAAAGCGCACTCACAGGAACTAATGGGATCAATTTTAATTTTTTCTAACCCCTCCCATTTCGCTGGGATTTCTGCCTCCGAGGGAGGAGCGGAGCCGGCCAAGCACTGCTCCCCGCAGCCGTCCCGCTCATCTCCCCGCGGCCCCGGCAGCCGCAGGAGAGGGGCTGCTCTCCAGCTGGGCAACCTGCAGCTTTGCAAATCCACCCCCCACCCTTTATTTTTTTTAATTTTCCCTTCCCGTGCCTTTTTTTCCAAGCATCAGATGCCGGTGTGGATGTTTCCCGCAAGCTGCTCGTCCTTCCTTGCGAACAAGGAACCGCACGTATGCATAGGCGTGCTATTTACATCAACGGCGTAAGGCTAGAATATATATCGGCACGTTTATGTGAGACATACCATCGCAATATTCTTGTTACTATAGGAGCAAAATACGTGTAAATATTTACGTGGATTCCTTCCAAGTGCAAGGGGCAGCTCTGAAACCACTCGTTGCCCTGAGCCAGGACATGCTTTAACACACGTGGAAACGTCAGGCAGGTGAGCAGCCCCCCCGCTCCCCCCAGATTTCACGCAGGCCATGCAAATGCCAAGCTGTGCAATGCTAAATGCATACCAGAGTGTTGGTGGGACTGATGTCTGACTGCTTAGGGGAATAATCCCACCAAAGCCCCGTAATAAATGTTTGCAGGATCAGGCCTAGAAGGATTTGGGAGAAAGTTTTCCTGGTTTCTTTTCAGTCTCTGAGTGACAGATGACGTGGAAGAGTCAGTCCCTAAAGATCCCATGCATTACAGACAGACAACAGCCATAAAATCGTCCCTTACCTACAGGTCTCTGGGCTTTGCTTTTTCTGCAAGGCCTGATTTCATGTTATGATGGTTGGAGAGAAGCTGTAGGAGGGCTGAAAGAACCCTTCCCTTAACTTTACTGTGTGAAGAAATAAGGTTTTGGAACAACTGCTTAACTGTTAAACTATTATTAGACAGAAGAGGAGATTTTAGGTCAGGAAAAATACAAGAAAACAAAAATCCTAAAGCTGCATCAGTCATAAAAGAAACCTACAATGCCTATGAAAAGGGACTGGATTTACCTCCCTGCTGGATAATGATGCTGAAACGTATTCTGAGTGGTTTTAAAAAAATTTAAATAGCTTTTTCTTGCCTGTCTTCATTTTTTAACTGCAGATAAATTGGTTTAAGTCATTTAGAGCACAGGGTTTCTTGTCTGACATTAGCATACGGAGTGGTCAGTTGTCTCTGTGCCGTAGTTTATTCATTGTTCTGGAGAAAAGTAACAAATATTGGCTACCCACCAATAATTGTTTGAGAAAACCAGATACATGCTGCAGATTTTGGCTATGTTGCTAGTCCTTATATAAGCAAAATGGGCTGTTTCTAAAACACTGCTCTCATCTGAACCAAGCATACAGATGGTATTTGTACTAATCAAGCAAATTCTGCCCACCACGACATCCGTGCAAAGGCCACTGCCAAGTTTGCAGCCAGACAGTGCAAATTTATCCCACTTGGGTAGTGTGTGGAAAGGGGAAGTTTTGGTCGCTGGAGAGGTACACCAGTATGGGCAGAGATCCTAATTTCCCCACCCCCAAGTTTCCCATTAAGGAACAGAAAGGAAACCTTATAAATCCTCCAGTGGTACATACCATGGCTGAGTCCTCAGCTCCAAAACCCGTTACAAATCCCTCCAGCCAGCCCCACTGAGCCATGCCATGCCGTCTCCCACCTATGTTCCCCCCTTTTCAATGGGGAAGGGATTCCCACATGGGATGGGGATCCCCAGGGTCTCCTATGGGCTACGACCGGTACAATATCCTGCACCCACAACGATCATTGCAACCGCGGCTGATGCACTGGCATGGCCCAAAACTCCCCAAGGCCAGCTTCAGAGAGGAAACCAACAATGGTGCACTGTATTTAACACTGTGTGCTGTGGGAAATGGAGAGAAGACAAATGGACCTCATTTAACAACATAAAGAATGTTACACCCTTTGGTAATACGTAACTAATAACTTAAATCCATTAAAAAGCTGTGTTCTCTACTATACCGCTCACGAACGGAGCCAAAGCTGTAAAAATTCACGAAGGAGTCAGTAGCAGGCTGGCTGGGGTTACAAAATCTACAAAACCTGCTAGGAGTCACAGTTTTCTCCATGAAAGTCACGGCCATAACAAATATACCACACAGCTTGCGTTCTAATCCATTCCCAGGAAGCTGCGTTGTGTGAGGCTGAGCGGATCTTTACATCCAGCGAGGTCGGGAGGCAGCGAGGGGCAGAGAGGAGGGTGTGCAGGGACCAGACGGACGCAGGGTCCCACCGGGTGTGGGCTGCCAGGGCAGGAGGGGACCCCGAAATGTCCCCGACACTCTAGACCTGGGTTTGCCCCGTGCCGGATGACGCAGAGCTGGTAGTTGACTGATCACGCTGGAAAACAAAAGCTGTGCCTGGAAGAAAAGGGCTCCTTTTCATTTCTGTTCCCCGTGTCAGGCAAAAATTAATGAGTAAATGCACCTTTCTCTGATGTTGTCCATCATGCAAATACTGGTGGGCAGGAGTCAATATGAACTTTAAACACACCTGACACAGGTGGCTCTTGCCTTTTAGTGCTAAATGGCCACTGGCCAACAATTCACGGCGCAGCATAAAGGAATCCTTGTGGCGAGCAGCCTTCCCTCTGTTTATATTTGTTATTCCAGAATGAAGCTATTCATCAGGGCTGAGATGAAACTGCCCAGGTGAATAACTTCCTGAAACCCATAGCTCCTGCAGGAGCACGACCAAAATCAACTGCAAAATGAATGCGATGTGTGAGTTTGAACGTCGGGGAGAAAGCACGGGAATTAGAGAGACGGTGGAGGGCAGGAGGCAGCCGGCAGGAGATGCCCAGTTGTCCAGAACCCCGCTGCCCAAGCATCCTTATTGTGGTGTCTCTCCCAGGCACTGGTCAAGCTGAATCATTGCCTTGGGGATTTTCATCTAGCCAGTGGGTTTTCTCCTTGTCCTCTGAGCCATGTTCTTCTGCCAATGGACCAACACTGACACAGGCATGGATGGAAAAAAAAATAATCAATGAATGGTATTATGTTTCCTGATTTTAGCAGTCAGTCTGTGGGTTTTTCCAAAAACAGCAATCTGAAGTAAAATTGAGGCTATTCTCAGAAGGGGTTCAATGGCACTGCTTTTTTCCTATAAAGCAGTTGCGGCTTATCTCCAGGAAAACAGACATAACCCCCATCAGTTGTACTTCATACTTCTGCAATTTCAGTGTAAGCCTGTGCATAATTTTTTCTTTTGGATGAAGCATATTCTATTCTAATATCATTTAATCAAAATAAAAAATAGATTGCATTGTATCCAAAAAAGATACACAGACTAAATATTTTTGAGTGTAGTCACCAAAATAACTGTAAAGGGGATTTTGTAAGCAGTTTGAGAAGTTTTCTTTCGGCTTATGCATAGAGAAATCTTTACATACTATCAGAGATGGGATTAATTTATCACCAAGCCCAGGAACTGTTCCCAATCGGAATTAGCCACAGTAATGTCTGGAGCTGACAAGCACAGCTGCAGCAAGCTCGCTCATGTTTATTATTGTAGTTTTTCTTGTCTTTTAACAGTTTGTACACTAATGGAAGAGCAGGAGCTAAAACTGCTCATCTTTGCTCTACTATTGCAATGAGTTCATTAAGACAATAAAGCACCTTAAGGGCTGGTTTTTAAGCTCCTGATGGGATCAGTAGTAGGTGCAGAAGACAGCTGCACGGTCCTAAGGCTTTTCTGACTGTTCTTTTAGAAAATCTCTAAAAGTCAAGTCCAGAAGATTGCATTCAGTCTCATCTTTCTGTGTCGCTTGATTCCTGTTTTAAAGCCTGCTTTGGAAAATAGTGATCTATAGCAGAGGACTGGAGATACAAGCCTTTGCTGAATGGGGAACACAAGCAAAAAGAAAAAAAGAAGCAGGAAACTTGAATTTAGCTGGTATATATATATTTCAAATATGGTGAGTAGCAGAAAGAGGGTATTGGCCAAGGCAGCTGGCAGAGATGGGATATTATGGCACCAAACAACATTTTATTTTCCGTGGTGCTTGTGCAGGATGCAAGTCATTCTGCCTCTGAAAAGGAAATGTACTGACAGCATGAAAATCTTATTTATTCCATAAGAAATTGTCATAGATCAAACTGACAGGCTATCAACTGGTACGTATTAAAACTTCCATGCAATGTACATGGTATAATCTAGACCTCAGGGGTTACATGGGGGCTCCACCTTGGCTGTGGGCAAGTCTCTGCACTGGGACCCATGACCACATTAGTTCTTCAGGGCTTTGCTGTGGCTTCGGGCCTGTGCCCTTATTTGTTTTTTTCCCATAGAAACATGGGAGCAGGGCAAGAAAGCAGATCTGACAACTGTCTCACCTGCCATGGGAACTGGGAGACAGCCAGGACAGGCATCTGGACCGGGGACTTGGAAGCAATTCCAGGTCCCGTATTTTAGGCATCATAATAGGCCAGTAATGTATTTCTATCCTCAAGTTCATTTTGAGCATCACGTGTACGCTAATTCAGTTGGAATACGTCCAGATTATCTATCCGTTTATACAAGAAAACAGCCAGAGGCAGACCAGCCGACGAACAGACAGTGCCGGTGACTGCCAGATGTCGCGTATCTAGCAAGATCCTCATTTGGCCGATGGCCCTCATCCTGCCTGGGTGGACCCAGGCACTTCTGCCAGACACAAGCCGCAGTACCTGCCTGCTCTGCAGCAGGTTGGGGGACCCCTCTGCTCCCCACCGTCCTTCCTGGCCCTGTCCTCTGCGGGGTTTTGGAGAGTTGCTGAAGGGCAGAAGCGGGGGGGAGGGATGGAGAAGAAGAGGGGAATGGATTGCAGAAGGGACAGAAGAGGAGAGAGAGGAATGGGGACTTGTCCCGGTGCTTGCATCCTCTGGATGCTCATCCTAATCCCAAGCGTATTTACCCTGTCCTACCTGTCTCGACCTCTCACGGAGGAAAGACCTGTGCTGTCAGTCTGGCAGGCTGGCTTTGAATCTCTGCTGCTCCCCCAGGTGGGAAAAACCAGAATTAACTCAGGAGCAGCCGGCAGAGCTAATACACTTGCCCAGCAAGCCAAGGACTGAGAGAAGGCTTCCCCACCTGGCCCTTCTGCTAAATTTGCTCACCATTTTCCATCATGTATAACTACATATTCCCCTCAATGCCCCAGGTTATTACCCATGGGGATTAGGATACTCCAAGGATATTGTTAATGAGCCTATGGAGCCCTTTACCTGCAGCTCACCAGCAGTCCAGCTCAGCAAAGCTTAAAGGTTGTTTATTTTTATTTACAATTATAGAAGAAGGAATGGGGGAAGGTATTGGTTCAAACAGGGAATGAGCTGGGAGGGGAGCAGATTTTAAAATTTCATTTGGTTGATGCTTTTGCAGGAAAGCTGTGAGGGAAGAGGCACAAAGTACTCCGGCAGCGCAAGGAGAAGGAAAATGACTAAATGAGACTGCTCGTTAGGGAGATGGGAAAGAAAATGAATCACCTTATCACCTTTGCTTCTCTTCTCCCACCCTTTACTATTCCACTTTATCTCTGACAGGTCATTGCAAATATGTAATGAGGTCATACAGATAGAGACATACAGGTTCTTAGTCCCGCGGGTGGGTGCAGGATTCGGGCAGCTGTTCTGCGCTCATATGGGCAAACCTGCTGCGCCTGTGGGGGCCCTGAGCTTTTGCTGCTTTGGCTTTTCTTGCTTTTCAGTGCCAAAAGCAAAGAACTAGCAGATGAGCAAATGAGCTGGGGGTTTGGGTTCCCGCATTCCTGCCGACCAGCACCACTAAGCCTTGGAGTGAACTTGCACAGCATCCCCTGTGCTTTACCAGTAACAAGTGAACAGCTTGGGCTGCCTTTTCCTCTGTGTTCGTTGGAGGGCAAGTCGTTGGGACGGCACGCTCTGCTGAGACAGGAGCTGGGGTACACGGGGAACGGGTGACCTGAGAGTCTCCGTGTTACGCTGCCTGGGAGGAGATGGTATCGTGCCAATTAGAGCAAAGTCCCAGTGCTGTTTTTCTGTGCAGACAGAGGAGGAAGGCTGCGTCCCTTCCCTTTGCCTCCACCGCTGTGCTGCTTTCCTGTAGTTATTTTCATTTTAGCTGTATGCCAAGTTTAAGGCTTCAAGGATTTTTCTGCAATGACCTCTAAATCCCTTCACTGGTCAATATGATGCATCACCATTCAGTATAATATCCTTCTGTCTGGTTTGCTGGCCCCAGACTTATTATTTTATGTTTCTGTACATTAAACTGCATTTTCCATTCACTGGCCCAGGCAACCAGTGGATTCAAATCCCTTGTTCCTCGTTACTTGTTCCCTCTCCAATTTTGTGCCCTCCACAAACTTTGATAGTTTGTGGAGGTATTTTCATTCAAGTCATTTGCAGGTATTATAAATGAGGGAATTCCCTTGGTGTTCTCATTTGTTCAGCCTTTACAATACGGGATTACCTTTTCAAAGGAGGACGTAGGGGTTTAGCAGCATGACCAGTGGATATTAATAGATACCTCTTGGTACAGATCCTCTGAAAGACACTGCTGCTGTCACAGTGGCTTTTTTACCTTTGCACAGATGAAGGCTGTAAATCAGAGCAACGGCTCATGTCTTTTGCTAAAATTGCTCTAGAGTGTAAGTTCTGTGCAAAATGGAGAAAGAAAAAGGGAGAGAAACTAAGGCATTAGGAATAGCAGCTGAGTAGGTAGTGGGAGGTATCATGGGAAAACAGGAATTTGAGGCACCTGAACTAATGCTCTGAAGTACAAAGGGGAACTTGGATGTGAAATATGGACAAGACTGGAAAGGAAACATTTTTCCTCTATTGATGCGTTTATTTGACCCTGTTGTGTGCATCACCATTGCTATCAGCTTTTAGCCCTGCTACCTGCCCTTGGTCCTCTGGCAGGTATTTCATCGTGTTGCAGTTGAAAAAAATGAATCGTAAACCCAAAAGCTGCAAAACTAACTGGAGCCTTGAGCCCGGTCTCCTGATCCAGGCCAGTGCCACCAAGGGAGCAACCCAGAGCACAGCCCGCCAGCCCAGCCACCGGACTGCAATGATGGTACAAACTAGGTTCAAAACCCAGACTCCTTATGGACATTTACAGCCACCTTGGCACCACAACAGGAAACAAAAATGTCTCCTCATCAACCGTGCAGGTTTTATTAAACGTGTTTTGGTTCGAAGCCAAACTGTGCTCGGTTGTTTTATCACTGTTTATTCGTGTCTTTCACAGCCTTTATCAGTTATCCACATCAGACCTGTGAGCACTGTGAGGGCTGAGTCACACAAATAGTACTTTTATCTGCAGTCAAATCTATAATCAGGCAACAAAACCCCCTCATCTCCCTTCTATTTGGAGTCCCAACTCAGGCTCTTAAAGAAAAAGGGACTTCACAAAGGAATTTCAGTAATTATCCTCTCTCCTCCATCCCCCAGATGTTGTTTTGTATGATATAGGTACCTGTGGATACTTGAAAAGAGCACTCAGAGCTGCCGTCTCTTTAATGGAAGACTTTTAGGAAAGTGAACTTTAACTTTTAAACTTCCCTATGAAAAACAGATCCATGTTAAGTTTGATACCATTTGCCTCAGGATGATCTCAGCTCTTAAAATATGATGGTTTTAGTTGGATTAAGAGCCTATATTATTGCTGAAGAGAAAGAAGGGTGCCTCTTTAATTGCAGCTCAAATCTACCTAACAATTGCCACATGTTGAACAAGATTTAAGAGTTATTAAATATGAAAGCCACTATTGCTCCTCCACCATGAGCGGCCTTTGTTTTTTAAACCTGGAAAGCACTAAGTAAAAGGGGGAGGAAAATGTAAAAAATAAACCAGAAACCCCCTACTGAAATACTGAAATCTGAAGAGTTATGTTTGCTTTCTGTGAAGGCTGAAGTCAGTGCAATGCATTTCTCTCTGCAGCAGCATCTGCTGCATTAACTGAAACAAACTCCTGGCAGGTCTGGTAATCTTATTGCTAGGAAAACCGAGTACAAATTCACAACAGTCGTTGGTTTGCTGCCATCTGTTATCTGAGGTTATTTACAAGCAATGGGTTGATAACTTGACCAGAGCTGTGCTAAGCAAAGTCTCCTCTGACTCTGGTGTTGGGTGTAGCAGCCGAGACTTGTGATCCGCCACGCTCGGCTTGGCTCGGCTCACAGCAGAAGGGCTCTCGTGCAGCTTCGCAGCCTGGCACAGCCCAGCAAAGATGCTAAGGACCCCTGTCCGTGAAATTTTCCTTAAACCTTTCCTGCTCTTTGACTTCTCAGGGGAAAAAAAGTCCCCAGATTTGGGGTTTTTTTTCCTGTATTTGTATGATGAAGGAGCAGCCTGAAAGAAGCAATTATTACTATTGTAGTGCTTTGACTTTCCATCGTAACTGTGTGGCCGAGCAGATCTGAAACCCCTGAAGCCCAGCAACGGCGCTGGCTGCAATCTACTCCGGGGTGAAAGCTCTCAGCCAACGACTGTCTGAACCCGCTTGTCCTCCTTAGGACCACGAATTCCCCAACGGCCCAGAGCATGGCAGCAGTAGGACGCAAGGAACAAGGGTGCTGCTCGCACTAGGAGCGCGTTTGCCATATTGCTGTCGTATTCGCTCAGTTCCCTTTACGTCCATACTGCCTGTGTCTTGACTGTCACCTTGTCTCCCTGGAGCAAGCCTGCTGGCTCGCCTGGCAGCAAAGTCTTGCCAGGGGGATTAGATTAGCTCACTGTCGATGCCAACAGTTTGGGTCATTTGGCTTTGCAAACCTGAGCCCAGACCTAGGCCCATACCAACGCCAGGGTAGGCAGAAGCCAGCAGGCAGGGCAGACCTTGCACCCCCTCAGCTGCTGGGGAGGAGTTTTAAGCAGCGGGATGCTCAGGGTCCTCACTGTGCCTAAGAGCTTCTGCAGGAATGCGGCTGTTTTGGAGAGATCACTTCTAACTTTGCATCCCTCCGTGCTGTAAGTTACTCTTCGCTTTTTAGGAGACTGATCCCCGCGGTAGCTCAGCTGGCTGGATGCCAGAGCCCTGACATTGGTCTGGAAGGATCTTCAAAGTGAAGCGCTCTCTCCTTCCCCAGCTGTGCTCAGAACAGCCCGGGTCATTCAAGGGACTTCTACCCGTTGCTCATCAGTGTGAATTTTCCACTGAGTCTGCCACATTCTTTTCTCTGTTCATGTTAGGGATAAACCTTCTGTGGACAGAAGCTCTGCTGGGCTGTGGTGCCTCTCTGGGAATGGCCTGCATGACCTGAGCTATCAACTTCAGTCCCAAAGAAACAAGCCAACACATCTACTCAACTAACTGAGACCACAGGATACAACTGTGTAGGAGGTGAGAGCAGACATAAAATAGGTCAAGGCAATAAGGGGTGTTTTTATAAATCATCTGTTATAATTTGTAGAAAGTTAATGTTGGGTCAGATGGAGTTACAGCTACCGTATCTGCAACAACGACAAAAAAAAAGCAAAAGCTAAACCATGATTTTCAGAGGTCAATGATTAAGTTTCTTTTCAGATGTTAGCCCTCTACTCCCTTTCCATTGTGCTTGATAGTATTTCAGAGAGCTCTTCAGCCTCTAGCAGCAGGATTTTAAAGTTATGGTAATATAGTTTTCATACAATACATTATTCATTTTTCTAGGTCTCCATTTAGCAATCCTGGTAGCTAAGTAGGATGGTATAGTTTAGGGCAGGGGCCACTGCAGATCTTTGCAGTCTGGCAGGAGAACTCAGCTAAGCCTCTCAGGTTACAAAGGAAAAGCAATTTTCATTTTCCCTCCTGCTCAGCAAAGTAAAACCCAGCTCCTAATTTTCAGTCAAGAAATCACAATGGTTGGATTTTTCGTGTCCGATCTCAGACACACCCCTGTAAATCTGGAGACGCTTACAAGGCTGGGAACCTGGTTCCCTCTTTGGTAAGGTGCAGGAAAGGCGAAAGCAATTGGCTTTCTACCATGTTTTTAAGCTTCCCTTTCTATAGGGCTAACAGAAGCCATTTCTTCCTCCCAAGCATCTTGTACCAGCTCAGCATTGCCCCCCAAAATAGCTACTGGGGAACGCTCCTGCAGCACATTCTCCAGCCAGTTTCCAACCTGTCCTTGCCGTGGCTTGATGTCAGCCTCTTCCCTCTCCCCCAGCTCTCCTGTTGCAGACCTGCCTTCCCATCTGTGCCAAACATCAGATTAGCTGCTCATGGAGCCAAGTCCTAGCTGAGGGGATAGAAATTTCAAAGAGGCTAATAGAGATGCCAGCGTTTTCCGCAGCCTGAATTCTCCCCAACAAATTACAATTTATGCTTACAAGGCAAAATTAAACCCCTTTGTTCTTACAGTAGGTGGAAGTGTTGTTTAGAGTATGGGATTGTAGTCAGGGGTCCCAGGTTCTGCCTTTGTCCATTCTGCTGTGTTTCCTTGGATTGCACTTTCCAGGAAATGATCATGATGTTTTGGAAATTTCTTTGACCAACAGGACCAACTTCCAGAACAAAACCAAACTTTTATCCTCTTATCCATCCCCATGATAAAGCTAGAAAGCTGGAAGAAAGATTTCTTGACTAACTGCCACAGGAAAGGGAACAATTGGGGCATTCAGGGAATAAACCAGCTTTCCTGAACTTTCACTCTTCGGCTCCACCTTTTCCCCCAACAATAAAACAGATCTTCAGTTGTTGCACTAACAATTGTGTGGACAGGGAATTGGCATTGTTTCTTCTTCTTTTTCTTCTTCTTCATTTTCTTTTTTTGCTTTTTAACTTTTCTTTATTATAAAATTCCAACTTCCAGCTGACCCTTGAATAATTGGTTTTGTTGCAAGGGTTATTTGAGGTCTAAATGAGCCTGATGACATCTGTTTAATTTTAGATGCCTGGAAAACGTTCTAAAATTAATGAAATCCAAATGTATGACAAACTAATAGAACAATTTTATTTATTAAAAAGACGGTTAAAAATAATTCTAAACATTTCAAGAAAACAAAAGAGGTGAATGGGATTTGTCATTGTTTAAATTGTACTTATTATATTACATTTCAGTGAAATGCCCTCTCGACCTTCCACAGTTTGCTCGATTTCCTCGTCAGGCTCCTTTCAGCTAATTTGCTTTGACATAAACAAAAAGAAAAGAATTCAAGAATCAAATGCAGTCATCCAATATTTGGGGTCTCGGTGCTGATTATAGCCAGATACAAATAAGAATGAATGGAACTTGCTAAAAGCAGGACCATGTTATTAATTCTTCATGAATATTTGGATGGTCATGGGAAATGTATGAAGCCACACAAATCTCAAATGTGTCACAAAATGTAGCTTGAGTGTTCATTCCTTTTAAAAATGTGAAGTTGAAATGCATAATTTGCCATTTTCCTCTTTAGCAAGTTTTAGTCCACCTCTTTGGGCTGCAGAAACGTTAGGTGGCTTAAGTAAGCAATCACAAATCATGAGTGAGGAAAGGTGATTTATCTGTTTTATGCACTTGAGTCGCTACATGTATTCTTTTGAAAGGAATGCTTAGCCAGAGGAATTACACAGACATCACGGATCATCCAGGAGACAATTTCCGCTAACATTTGTAATATTCTCAGTGCAACTGGTGCTGGGATTCTCTTTAACTATCGCCTCTTGTGTGGCTTAAAACCCTCCAAAACAAATACAAATTACAGTTTGTGGGAATATATATATACACACATATAATCTATGTCTTTTTATAGGAAATAAAATAAAACAGACCAACATGGGTTTTTATGGTGCTTTTGTACACTATGGTATTGTAAAGCACGTGATAAATAGCAAATTGGGCAGCATGAGTGACTCTGCAGGTAAACACGATATCGTCAATGAACGAAGTGATAATTCTCACACACCTCCACCTTTGAACAGGAAATGAAACCTAATACTGTGGACAGAGTCCCCCTCAGCCTAACGGCACATCTCAGGAATATTTAAAATAGATTGTTTAGGAAGGGTTTTACTACATAGAAACAGAATGTCCCCAGGATAGGCCGTGTGTTTGTGTTTCATTTACAGCTTCACCAGAAATTACAGTGACCGTGACCCAGGCATGGTACCTGGGCAATACTGTGCAGAATACCTGAATGCAATGAACTTTTTAAGTTGCCCTCTCTTTCTGGGAGCCCACCTGGACACCTAGGTCACTTCTGAAATTGAATTTCAACTCTATGTTTGGAACTAACACTAGGGGTAGGTATCTGGAAGCCTCTTAAAAATTATGGGGTGCAGAACTGGTCAGAAAGGGGATCAGTCTGGATAGCTGCTTCTGTTTCCACCCACCCTTCTTCTGAGCAAAGAAAAATAAAAATCTTGTCGAAGATAAAATTATTAATGATCCTGAAGAGCCATTTGTGCTGATAACAAACCTTGCACAGGGGTGATTTACTTCACGCATGTAGCTTGCATTTCTTCTGGTCTACAGATTAGATTTATACCCTTCCTGTTTAGAAAAAGCCAATAAAGAATCAAGATTGTAAATGTCTTCTGACCCTAGCCATATCTCCAATTATCATGTCTGAGGTCTTCCATTTTGGTGGGCTTTTTCTGGTTGATCTTTACAGTATCTTTTTGCATTGACTTCTCTTGACTCCTTGGTTGAAGCTGCCAGACAAAGTTATTCGTACTACAGGTCTGCTTTTGTACTCTGGCAATTTGCAGTTGTGGTTAAAGGTTACCTTGCTTTCTAGGTAAAAGTTACCCTCGAATGGTAACTAGTTCCTGTCACTTACAAGTCAAAAGCTGTCTAACCTGTTCCCAAATTCTCTGAATTCTGTTGTCAGCTAGTTTGGTACTTTCTCAAAGAGCTGTGGATATTTGAAAACAATATCCCACCTTGCATAGAAACTGCAGGCCATTTTTCATGAAAGTCCAAGATTTCTGTAGGGGTAGGCAGAATCCATTCTGGTGCTTGTGAAATCTCTCAAGTTCTTGAGAATCAGTGATCGACTGTTAGCAGTAAATTAGGCTAAAGCTGAAAAATACATAAAAGATTGGTGGAATTGGAGTGGTCAACATCATTCTGGAAGCTGGTTGTATTTGCTCTACTTATATCTGATAACAAAGTAAAACTATTTAACCATAGTTTATTGGACATTTCTCTGTAGTACAGGTGCTGAGCTCCAGATAACTGCGTTACGTGGCTCAGTGCTTAACCTTATCATTCAGTCATTTTTAGCTCAGTTGACAGAAGGATCGCTGGTGTAGCTGTAACTGGAGTTTACAATGTTTGCAAGTATTAGGTGACTTGTAGCTTAATGCCATAACTATAGGGACAATAAATTACACGGTCATTAGAGGGCTTTAGCTATTCATATAGTATTAAGCATAAGAAGGACAGTAACATTTCTCTAATAACACATAAAACGTATATTCCAATTAAAACCATAATAGGATAGACTCGGCATTATATTACAGCCTCTCATGAATTTCACTGCTTAGAAATTATTACCGTTAAAATCATGGCTTCAAAGACTTGCACACAGGGATAATAAATTCTCACAAGCAGGTTTAGACAGAAGCATTGCGCCCCCATGGAGGAAGACTGTGTTTTAAAGCTGTGAAAATTCAGCTAGTGAGCAAAGGTTTGAGGGGTTGGGTTTCTTGCTTTCCTTTTTGTTTTCCACATTTGGCTGGCTCCCCAAACCAAGTGAGGCTTAATTAAAAGCAATTGAGTAAACAAAAAGCAGTGAAAAATGATATTTAGAGGCTTTTATCTTCTTCTAGAAGCAGTTCTGCCCCTGTATGTTACTGTGTGTTTTACTGTGTTCTTGGGAGACTTATTAGAAGGGATGTTGAAACCATCTTATTTTTAAATCCCAATCTGTTTTCTGTCCTTGATATGTGCAGGGTTTCTTTTACCAAAAGGCAGTCCCAAAGAGGGTAGTCAGAGGTAGACTTTGTCTAAGGAACAGTTTAGTGCAATATATTCTCCAGTGTTCAAATACAAAGTTTTTACCTCTCTTTCCTCTCACCATTGATGTCCCCAAGGACAGGACACAGCTGCTATGTGTGTGCATTCAGACATCAGAGCTTGGTATGCTCATTATCCCAAGGGTATGTTTCATTTATATTTGAAGGTGTTGAGACCTATGAAACTCAAGCATCTCACTGCAAAGAAACAAGTATGTGCTTATATGACCTTCCAGAAGAAGGCTGCTGGTCAGAATAGGACCCCCTTTCTTTATTTGAGATTAGGCCTCCTTGTTTGTTCACCAGTCACTTCATCCTTGTAAAGCTGTAAGAGATATGGAGCTGTTTGGAAGACAAACTGAACTGTGCTTCCTTGGTCAGCTCTTCACCCCTCTCTCCCTGCCCATCCTGCAATAACCTCCTTAGCTCTGGGTTGTTAAAATGGTTATAAACTTGCTTTGGGAGATTATGGGTTTGCATCACAGTTACACAAAGATTATTTGAAGTGTGGTTAACATGGACTAAGACTTATCTCCCAAAGCTGTTTCACAACAAGCAGAACTACTAAAGACCTCATTCCACATTGTTAGGAGATTAGAAAGGAAAGTTAAATGGGTCCCCAGGGGGTTGGGGGGAGCTGAATTAAACACCTTTTAGAAAACAAGAATGTTTCTTGAAACACAGTTGCAAGAATGGTTAAGAGATAAATTGACTGTTTTTCCTGAGGAATCTTCAGCACCAGACAGAAAACAGTAACAAACAAGGAAGGCTGAACCCATTACCAAGGTGAAGAGTATCAGAGTCCTGTATTGGATTGGAAACTGCTCCTTTCTGTAGAGTTGTAGCAGACCACAAAACTAGATGATGAAAAGGACAAAGTTGTGTGTGTCCGCAATGAGAGAGTCATTCTGCAGTTCCTTTCCTAGTGCCGCCGTATTCCCATCCTTTTTCTCCAGGGTGAGTTCCATTTCTCAAAATAAACCATTTGGTGGGTTTGTTGCACCCTTCCCCCATCCACGATCTCCTGTGGGAATCTCCAGCAGCAAACCCACCCACTGGGAGCAAGGGATACCACCTCAGCTTCTGGTCTTCTTAGCCTAGACCATGTAGCATCATGCTTCTAAGCTCTTGTGTGTAGGAAGGAAGAGGGCTTTGCTCTCTCTTACTCCCTGAACTCAGGGGATTCATATCCTAGCAGCTCTGGCTTTGATGTCCAACTTGCTGACATTGAGAACATATCTCCTTCATTTGAAAATGGAGACACACGGGGCAACTGTGCCTCAAATCTCTGCAAGTACCAGCCCATGCTGTAAAAATTATCTGTCTTGCACTGTTGAGGACTTGGGTGAACAATGTAGACTGAATAATACCAATCAGCTGTGAGTTACATCCCTCTGACACATGCCTCCATAATGGACTCCCCCTCATACTTTAGGAGTTGAAGTGCAATCTGCCCTTCTCTTCTGTACAAAAGTTTCTGGTATATAATAAAAATAAACAAAGAATAGTCTCCAGTGCACAGGCCAAAGATCTTATAGTTGTTGTAGGAAACATACACAAGTATCTTCCAATGGAAACAATGTGATGTCTTCTTGCATGTCCAGAAATTTTTCATTCTGTCATAACACTGTAGTCTCTCCACTCCTCTTCATAAGCCCTTCATCCCTCTTTGCTAATGGTTTACAATATAGAACAATTTAACTGTATATATTGATGTAAATCATGTCACCTTCTCTGTGAATTATATAAAATAATTCATACTGAAGAACTCATGGAAGGGTTTTTAAGGCTGCAATTCATCTTCTCTTTTCCATTACCCTGGGCAAGAATAAAAGCCAGATACAAATTTGGCTCTTTCCTTTGGAAAGGAAAAAATGTAGTTATTTAATATCTGAAACCAGTAGTTCCTCTATATTCATAGATTGGACTGTACAAGCTCTGAGGAAGGTGTGTTAGTCCAGACTCTCTGCACTGCAATCAGCAGAACTACGGACAGCAGACGGCATAGTTTATATTTGTTTGTAAAGTCCCAGCTAGTCAATAATACTAAAATAATTACAGATAAAACCAACCTCTTATCAATTTTTTAACTTCCTGCCCAGTCAGAACGTATTTTCATATCAAGTCTAATATATTGTTGCCTGTACACTTGAAAATCGCTATTGGATGGTTTGATGGGGAACTGCTCCTTGTCCCATCCATCTGTGTATTAAAATGGACGTTAGTGAGGTTGCACCAGGCTGCATTTCGTTCCTTGCCCCAGGCTAGCTAAGCTGTACTGCAAACACAAGAAAACGTTGGATATCTAAGACTCCAGCTTGTCTCTGTGTACAGCTCCACTGTCCTTGGGGTAGCCGTACAGAATGGTACCACCTTTCTTTCCAAAGTGCTGTAACAAGCACCCATGAATTCACCCAGCAAGAGAAGGGAGGAGGTATGGGTTGTAGAAGCTGCATTACCTTGGGAGTGGGGAGTCCCGTCCTATGCTCACCCTCTGCTCACTGGATGCACAGGGATTGGATTGATATCACGAACTGGCAACAACTTCCCTCGACCGGCCACCATGGCTATAACCAGGAATGACCCCGCAGGTTCCCCAGGCTGAGAAGAAACAATTTTGTAATCTTTACATCCTTGTAATTATTTGGAAAGCTTCCAGACTTCTTTTAAAGGAGTCATATTTTATTCAACTTGTATTTTCCCAACCGCCGGTTGCCAACACTAGCCCACAGGGCTGGCTGATTTGCACGTAAGATCTGATATTGAAATACAGGCACTTAAGCAAGTATTGGGCATTTAAATGGTCCAATTTAAGCATATGAAATAAGACTTTCATACATTTTTTCTCAACCTCACCACCCAAAAGTGAGATTTAGTTATCCATTTAGGTGGCCACATCTGAGAAACTGGCACTCAAAACATATACAAGCTCATTAAGTATGCAATTATGGTCACCTAATTGTGGTATTCTACACAGGGGCAATTGCTTGGATTTCCTGTGGGGAAAAATGAGCATACGTCCGCTATGGAACAGGGGAACATTCAAACTGTATACAGCTGTATTTGTATGCACAAAATGCATGGAAAATCCTTGATGTGGGGCATCTGTGTTAAAACCAGAAAAGGGGACCCCCAGAAACTCAGGTATTAGGACTTCACATTATAATAGCACAACTTTTGAAATCCCTACTTGTACTGTCACTTTAAATGTTTTATTGATTAAGGCCTAGATTACTTAACCTAAAGCCCTATATTTATATTTAGCCAAGGTAAGTTATGAGTCACGAGTAATCCTTTTGATCCAGAGGTTGCCATGGGTCACCAGAGAAATGAGTTGAGTTATAATATCCTAGCAAACTAGCTGTGTGTACAGAAGAATAAATTAAATAAACTCTCCTTTAGAAAGTCTCAGTGATTCCATACTCTGTTTCTGTTTAACCAGAAAATGTTGTGTTTGTTTTCTTTTCTCCCCCCATCTAAAACCGAAATATATTTGTGATGACAGATGCAAATATAGTCGCTGATGTTTGTAGCCAGCTGAATTGTCTTTCCACTAAGGGTGTCAGCACTTCAGTCCCGGGCCTTGGCTGCTCCAGCTGAGAACTGAAGTCTTTAAAAACACATGTGAATAAAATTGACTCAGGTGACTTATCTGTGTTGAACTCCAAGTTGAAGTGGCGTTACCCAGGTGTGTTTGCATCTGTCCAACCAGGTCTGCTGTTTACTAGTACAGCCAAACAAAGCTGATCTTCATAATCTTCAGAACCTGGGAGGCATGTGAAATACAAGCATGGGTCTAAGGATTCCCCTGTGTATGCAATCCACGTCTAGCCGCAATGCAGTAAGTTATTTCAGTTCTCAGGCAGGCCAAGTCTGCAGACCCTAATGAGAATAGGAATTTTTTTTTTTCTTGCTTTTTATAGTCTTGGACCCTGTTAAACAAGGTGGTGAGTACCCACAGCTCCCCTTCAAATCCTGCAGGCCTGTTTTTGCATTAGCATCTCTGCCTCCCAGGGATTGTTGCCTGTGTCAGTCGCGGATGCAGAGAGCACCCTCAAGGACTGTGCTGAGTGTGTTACGTGACTGCACCCCCCCCCCCGTGCACACAGCTGGACCCTGCACGCACAACAGTGTGAGAGGGCTGAGGTCTCTGCATACTCTGGGGAAGGATGCAGAGTTACTCCGTAGTCCTTCACGAAGCTGTGCTTGCAAGTTCTCTCTTTGGACACACAGGAAATTTTGCCTAACCCTGGCCTGCTGGCAGACCTTGAGATTTAGTGCAGACATAGCCCAAGTCATAGGTCTGAATTCACTTTGAACTGAAATTGGTATCATAAACTAGCAGAGCTTTTGCTTTGTTTGCTTTCTTTGGTGTGGTTTATTTTTAAAATGTATGCATATTTCCAAGAAGCATCTTGAAAATTTATTTTTATCGTGGAAATGGAATGCTTCCTGGCTTTTTTTGAGTCTCTTGGTGTAAGCTTATGTCCTAGATCAAGTTACTGTTAGCAGTTGCATACCAAAACCATGTAGGAGAGATTGAAACAGATGTGACTTCCCATTCAAATCAGGTAGACCTTGCCCATATGAAGCTGGATGACCAGAGACTCAGGAGACTGTCCACAGCGTTCTTTTGCCATACCCTAGTAACCTACTGGGTGATTTGCTGAGATTTGCTGGGCTTGCTCAAAATATGAGATACCTCATGGTCATCAGAAAATAGATTATGAGTCCCAGATGTTCAACACTTGTGGATTACTAAGGAAAGCAAATAGAGGGAACAACTTTTAAGGACCTAAACAAAAAATGTCTGGTCTGGTTTAGGTTCCTAAGTTGCTAAGTGGGGGAGTGTCTGTTCATATCCAAATAATTGTGGGAGCCCTGGGGCTGTAAAATCATTACATTAAAAACTCTCTGTGAGCTGGGACTATAGATCTCATGCAAACGTGGCAGCTGGCTGTGTATTACTTTGGCCTCTGAGTCTTCTCTTAACAAGTGCTCCAATTATATAGCAGAAAAAAACAGATTCATGAACGAATCTTCATCCCAATAACTGGGGGAGACTGGGAAGAGTGCTGGTTTCAGGGCTTTGAAGTACATAATCATGAAAATTTCCATTTTTTTATTCATTTGCTCTTCCATCCATACCAACATGTGGTTGTGTAATTTACTGGGCTTAGTTGCACTTAATCTTTAAGTATAACTCAGTGAAAGATTTGACCTCAAGAGATTTCCTGTTTCACAAGTGGCCTGTTTCTGAAGCAAGAGGATAATAAACAAAGGAGTACTTTACTACCCCAGTTCAACAAATGGTTCCATATTGATAGACTCCAGTATCCAGCAAGAGAAGGTCCATTTGCTGCTTCTTCTTTCCATATACCACCAGCATTTTCTTGTTCAGTCCACAGAAATCTGGATACCCATTTTAACCAAAAGTAAAGTTAGTCTGGCAAAAGCGTCCTCTACTTTTCACCTTTGTGTATAGCTGAGGAGCCACCCTTTTTCTCTCAACAACTTCTACTTTATTTTGCATGATCTTGTTTCTCCATATTCGGTGATCAGTTATTGAATCTAACATTCAAATTCAGGGGAAGGAATCAACAGATCCAATCTGCAACTCACAAAACCTCCCGATTACATACTTCAGTGAAGACTCTATCCCAAAGCTGAATTCCTGTACTGCAACGTTCAGTTTTACAGGTTAATAGTTTGTCGTTTGCTTGAACACACAGGAACTCGTTGGCAATTCATCATTCCGCCTTAGTTCCTTTTGTTGAATAGGCAAGTCCTGGTAAAGCTGACCTTTGCACGGGTTTAACGTTTCCCCTTCACACCTTCAAGGCTGAGGAGTTTGACTGACATCAATAATTAATTTTTGAACAAATACGGCACACCTTTTCCTATGGTTCCTCTCAAAGATATGAGTCTTTGTGCATCGCAACAACAGGCATGTTATGAAGGAGGGAGTACAAAGGACACTGGTGGGGATCAAAGTCTAAGATTCAGCCTGTCTCAGTGCAGTTGCTAATGCTGTGTCTCACCTCTGTTATGCTGTCATGTCCTTCTGGATGCCATAGACAAGACAGAAAAGTATGCGCATGCACTGCAAAGCTCAATACATTCAGGACAGGTTGCACCAGCTGCACTGAACAACTCTAAATAGCTGATTTGGGCACATGCAATAGCCATGATGGGTAGTTCTGGGAGCAGAGTCACTTCAATTGACTGGGTATGTCAGAGAAGTTAAAAAAAAAAAAAGATCCTCAGATTCTGCCCAAGCAAAAAATTCCCAGGGGAAAAAAAGGGCATGATGTGAAAAAACCCAGCAGATGGCTATGCAGCTTTCTTTGCTATTCTGGCCTGAATGGGAGGTGTTGGTTTGCAGGGCTGTGCTAGCACCAGAACATCACACCAGGTCATCTTGCTTTTTTTACTTTCCAGGTGATGTGGGTAAGATGCAAGCCAACTAAATGACAGAGAAACTTTGTCTTCATCTACACCCTGATGGGAACTAAACACTCCCGTAAAGTGATGCAGAAAAGGGGAGAAGATGATTCATTAAAACAGAATATTTAGCTCTCCTGCATGGCCGGCCATTGCTTATCTCTAGTTTACTGATCTGAACTGGTCACCAGTATTGGCACAAACAGAGCTTTATACTCGTGGAGACTGAAGAAGTTATTGTGTGAGAGTGAATGATGCAAATTTTGAAAATACCTTTGTTAAGTCTGCCTTGTCAACCTTGCTAATGTACATCAGCATGTGCTAGCCACTAAGAAAAAGAACAGTTTAAAAAAGGTAAGTCATTGCAATGCACAGGTAATCTGTCTCATCTTTTGCTTGTTAGGTATTTGCTGTTAAGATTTCCGTTCTTATCAAGGACATTCAGACTAGAGAGCCAGGCTAGTTCTAGCTGTTATTATTTGTCTTTACAAATTTTGACTTAAATTCCTCTGTTCCTTTATACAAAGCATCTTTAAAATATCCCCTTGAAAATTTGGGTAAGCAACCGTCCCTGGTGCCTTCAGGTTGCAGAGTCCTGTGACCTGAATCCTAAACCATGCTGGCCATGACTCGACCTTGAGAGAGACTGGTCTGGGGAGAAGGGAGGAATCTGGACAACAGGTGCTCTTGTCAGCATCCCTCGCCTTTGAGGGCAGCATAACTTACAATGCAGTTTGTATTGCGACATAAATCATGTCTGCCTCAAACTCCACGTAATTCCTCTGGTGCAGAGTCTGCAGTTCATGTGATATGGTGGGGGCTGAGGGCTGGTGGTTCAACAGATGTTGGTGAAGAAACTAGGTGACAAGTGACATGGCCCCCGTGGCCTCCAGTCTCCAAAAAGAAAAGACGGGCAAGGGCAGTTTTCCGGTAGTGGCAGCTCCTCAACAATAGAAAGGCAAAGGGTAAGATTTGGGGAAGGTTTTAAGGTCCTTCAGTTATAGATGGAGGTACACAGATGCTTTGGAACAGCCCATTCAACTTCCTACCTCCATCTTGAGAAACTGCTAAAAATCTGAGTCAAAACGGAGGAAATCTGAGACGAATGAGATCAGCCCTTTTCTTCTGCATGCAAGATGGAGGAGGATTTGCTTTGCTTTTAGACATATGGCAATGTGGCCTTTCTGTTACATATAGAAAGGGAACATTAGTGTGCTTACATTTGCAGAAGTGTTTCTGAACACGCAGCATGTAACATTATACGTTCTTCTGGGAGGTGAATCCTGTTGCAGGTGGCTATTTATTTCAGCCTCCACGTGCAGGAAGTAAGAGAAGCTTTCTGGGTGGAGGGAGCCTGGGCTGAACAGTCTCTGGGAGGAAGTACAGCCAAGTCTGGTGAGGAGATCTGGGTATTATGTTGTTATGAGATTCCATGCACATAAATCTGGATTGTAGCAGAGGGGTCCGTATGACTCTGCAGTGTCTGTGGCTGCTTAGGAGTGATGAAGGAAAGACATCTGCTTCTAAATACTGCTTTATATTTCCCTCTTGTCAATGCATCTGTGTGAGTTTGTAGATGCTAAGCACCTCGGGAAATCCCGTCACCTTCATTCTAAGGATGAACTGGAGCATGCTATCCCCTTACGTCCAACTCTGAGGTGCCCAAGTCTTCTTGCGCAGCAATCTCAGCATGAAGCCAGGCCACACTGGTGACTTCGAGCCTCAGATCCCAGTGTAAGAAATTCAACCATCTCCATTCTCTTTACATGAGTATGACAATGCAGCTGTGCCACAAGCCCATGCAATCAAGGATTTTGAGTACTGAGGCAGAAAATCCCCCTCAATCTTGCCGTCATGGTGTTTTGACCTTATTCTAGGTTAACTCTTGTATATGTTGCCTGAATATAATGTGCTGTAATGTCCAGATACCAAAAGAACAGCAAAGGTTGATATTTCATGGCCTTTGTAGGACAAACTCAAACATATGGGCTACGGCTAGTTAACAATGACTACTGTTATTTTGTTTCTTAAGAATATAATTCCAGAACGTTGGGGAGGAAGCTAAGAAGTAGCTACTACTCCTCTGGATATGAGTGGATACTTGATCTTAAACAGCTGATAAAATAGTTGAGTGTTCTTATAAAATAAATCCTGGCTTCTGAAGAAGCTGCAGAAAATGGATTTTTCACAGCTTCCACAGTCTTAGAGCAAGAATCCACAGGATGGAGGTGGGACATGTCTCTCATCTAGTCATGCTCTTAAGTAATGTTCTTGTCACAAAACCCTCAAAAAATGGCAGTCACCTGGCACTGGAACAGATGACATTGTTCTTCAGCCAAACTCCACTTCTAATCCTCTTCTTTGTGTGTTTGAGACAGACTGTAACCAAAAAAGAGGAGGGAGAAGAAAGTCCAGGAGAAACGTAGACCTTTACTGCACATGCCATGAAAAGGCACCACAGTGGAAAGCACTGCTGAGCTTTGAGGAGCTGGAAGGCTTGGAAGGTTGTAGGCAGCTTCCCCTTTTACTGGGACTTGGAAAATTCATTAGGCCTGAAAATTGCCAGAGTTACTCCGAAGGGAAGGGAGAAGGGTCATGTAAAGTTTGGAGAAAATTCAAACCGTTTTTTTTTTTAATTTGCAGATTGTGAAAAATTGACCTGAGCTTCCAATTGTAAAATTTTGTCTAATAATAAAGTTGGGTGCGGCTGACCCAGCCAGGAGATACAGTGATGAAGTGTTGGGCCTGGGCAGTTTCCACTGGCAGAGATCTTCTGGAACCCAGACTGGATTTTAAAGCTCCCTGCAGGAGCGAAGCTGGCCACTGGTGCTCATTCTGTTCTGCTTCTTCATCGGCACTAATCCTTACGTGCAGCAGCACCCCAGTTATTTATAGTTGACCTATATTCAAAAGCTGGTTATGATTGTGCACCAGAAAGATGCAGAAGGCAACCTGGAGGATACCTAAGCCAGAGGGATGTGTAGAGTGTGTATCCAAAGGGAGAGGGCAGGGGTAATAGTGTGGAGCAGGTTGATAATGAGTTTTGAAAGCCGGGATTTGTTGGCCACTGATTAACAAAATGAAAAACCGAGGTAGAGCGTAATTAGGAGGATTACTGTGAGCTCATAACTCCTCCCCAGCTCCTAAGAGAGTGGTTTGTTAAACTGACCTTTTGTGGGGCTGGGCTGGAAAGATATAAATTAGCTCATAATGCACGAATATTTTCATTTAATAAAACTGCCCCCAAATTTGTTTGGAGTTCCCAGGCTTCTCGGGAGAAAAAGAGAGAGAGCTATTATGTTCTACAAAAACAATGACATATTACCCTCTGTATTTACTCTTCCAATAGAAACTGCAGTAGGCCAAGGTCCCTGTCACAGCAACACTTGGCACTTCCACCGTGCATTTCACATGCCCTTACAAATAACAAGATATACTCAGAGAAGCACTTCATTCACCGGTTAGTGCTTCACCTTCCCTGCAGTAAAACAAACCACCTAAAAGCCGTACTGACAAAAAACCCCTCTTAACCTGAAGAAGGATGCGTTAAAAATAGATGGCGGGGAACAGAAAACCATCCAAAGACCCGCATGTGAAACCTGGGAGCTGCTGGAGTCACGTCTCGGGCAATCGTACGAGTGCGTTGAAAGCAAACAGGTGGGGCAGGACCGCTTGGTACCCAGCGGCTGGCGAAGCCCAGGCATGTCGTCCTTGTGCCTTGCTGCTTCCAAGCTGAGCATTATAGGAGGGCAGGGCCCGGCCAACAGCTCTGAAAGCTCGACAACGGCTCATAAATGTTCATTTGGAAACGCCAGCGGCATCCCTCGCGCGACGCTGCACGGATGAATCGTGCTGCGCCGTTCCCTCCGGCAACGGTGCGGGGAGGGCCAAGGGAAGGCAGCACCGGGGCTGGGGGACACGGGGCAGCGGGAAGCGATCCCTCCTCTCTGCTCGCCTCAGCTCCTTCGAGCCGAGGCACGCGCGGAGGTTTTGGGGCAGGCGCTGGCCGCGAGGCCCCGGCCAGAAATTAGCCCATCGCTTTCTAAGTGCCCCCAGTTTAAACCCTACACGGTGTTTCAGAGCTGCAGGTGCTGGTATGGTCAGGCACGTGGATCGGTCCCCAGCCCATTTTGCAGAGCCTGCGAAGTGGATAGCCGCAGTCTGAGGGGAAAAGCGTAAAAAACGAAGAGGCCATTTTACAGCCAAACAGGAAAAGGGAGTCCCTGGGCCAAGTCTCAGGCTCTGCCATCTCAGCGGTCCTCTCTGGGTTGGGAGAGGCTCCGAGCTGGCTGGGGTGTCCGTACGGGAAGACGTTTTAGCAGCTGTGTGGCTGACAGGGGTATTGTTTCTATATTTTGAGAGCAGGGTCGGACATGGCCGCTGAGACAGGCTTCAGGGCACTGCAGGCCCAGGCCTGGTGGCCTGGCATCGCCATGGCAACCGGCGGCCATGAGGTGAGCCTGCAGCCTGCTGTGCTCCCTCCGGGGTCTGCCTCGTCCTGCGAAGTTTTAACATTCATTATCCCCTTTGGATGACTTCTTCGGGTTATTCCTGCGCTTTAGCATTCGCTCAGTGCCCCGTGGAGGAGAGGTTGCCACCGTTTCCTTTTCCATGCCATAGTGTTCCCTGGCATGCACGTTCTGGGCCGTTAATGGGGAATGGCTGCCTTTACTGCAGGAAATATAGCAAAACTGAGGAGAAGCGGGGCTGTTGATAAGTCACTAAAATATCCACTTTCCTTTGAAAACCTCCCCGTGTGGTTTGCTTGAGTACCAAGCGACTTAATTGTTGGACGTATTCAAGTAATATTAAACTCTGCTTTTTTTTTTTTTTTTTCCATGTTCAAAGGGAAAGAGCCTGTATTGGTACAATTCATTTTTTTAAAGCCTTTTAAAAGTTCTCTTTGGCAACACCTCTTTGAAGTCTAATCCAATCTGCAATATATGTCTTCCAAGTTAATCCCAATTTTTTCAGGACAACCAGTAATGTTACATAAAGGCCTTCCAAAGAATAACAAGAGTGCAAGGCACAATATAGTTAAATCTCCTGATAAGGGGGACAATTCTGCTGTTATTTACAACAGCATAAATCCACAGTCACTCTGCTAGTGGGTTGACCACGCAGAACCAGCCCCCTGGAAACCGACTGACTTCTCAGCTTTGCTGGGTTTATTCTGTATTTGCCACTCAAACTGAGACTTAGGTTTAAAATGTTAATTTTTAATAAGGCAGCAGTTTTCTTTTAGAAGCCTCCAGGAACCGGTTCTGGTTTGTGTTCATTGCAGAGCTTTATGGCTTTCTCAGGATCTCTCTAGCCGTTCCATATGCATTTTCTAAGTACCTTTCTATGCAGTCTGTGCTGTATTATGTCTGACCCCCAAAGAGTGAAATTAGGGACTCCTTCTGATACAAAAGAAGACACTGGGTAAGAAAGGAGTGGAAAGACCCTTAAGTGGAAGGGAAGGTCCATAAGTGGAAATTAAATTCTGGGTCACACTACCAGTTCTTAAATATCACAAATAAAAATCTGTTTAAGGTTGGCAGACAATACCCCTGGCTCGAAGCCAAAAATGGAAAAAGCAAAGCTGGAACTAAGAGGTAAACTTTTAAACATGGTATGAGTTATTAATGGAACAGCTTCCTAAGGGACATGATAAAAACTCCATCGCTTGAACTCTGGTCTTATTGCCCATTACGATTTTCCTCACACGACCCCCTTCCCCAGCTAACCCTCCAAAGCTCCAGCTCTCTGTCCCACAGGTCCTGATCACCTTCCTCAGCTCCTCAGATGCCAATCACCCTTTTTGCTCAGACTAACAAAATGACTAACATAATTACACCATGCAGAGAAGGTTTTCTCAGCCTGCATTAGGCTTGACGTTGACTGCTTCTACAAGGGCTTTTGTGCCCCCAAATTTCTCTGTTGTTTTCCACGAATATTTGGTTTAATGAAGAAGCACCTCCTCGCCTCACAGACTGTGCCTCTTCAAATCATGTCTTCTGAAAACTGCATTCAGTGGCTCAGCCACGTGTTGTTGAGCTTGGTGCAGGAACGATTGATTTGAGCAAAAAGAAGGGCAGCCCCCATTATTGCTGTGTTCCCTAGGGCCTTCAGAATGGGGGACTCTTCACTTTGTGTTAGTACCTGTCTGCCAGACTGTGTTGGGAAGGTATTTATAGTAAGGTTTCCCCCCAAACACCTTAAGCACGGAACTATATTACTGCTTCTTTGTCATCAGAAAAACACCTGGGCAAAGCGGTGTCCAGTCTGAGCTGTTTCGGGTTTGGTTGTTGCGCTTTACGTTCCTGGATGGTGGATGCAGTGATATGTTATGCTTGCGAGCTAGCTTTTCTGAGCCATAACTGCTTTCCAGGACTTTCATTATGTGGTGCAGGTGTTCTGCATTATAACTCATTTTTCACTCACACAGCTGTAAGAAGATAGGGCAGTCCTGCTTATTATTGTCTTTTTTTTACAAATCATCTGTATTGGTGTTTGCTGTTCGCTGATGGCTCATTTGTATCGTGAATGGTATGATATGTCTAGTAATACGACCCAGCAGATTTACTGCACAACTGGCAACATTAGAGCACCCTGAGACATCAGCCAAAAACCTATGAGGTCCAGAATAGATTAGGTAGATTGCTATTGCAGATACAATATACTTCTACAACATTGTTCTCAGGGTTCATTTGGATACTGTTAAGTGCGTTTGGCTATGAAACATAAATCTGTTTCCATCTGCATTTATTTACCTTGCAGCATGTATACACTATTTGTGTGTGCATGTACATCTGTGCACACACATGTGCCTGTGTGTTCATATATATGAGTTTATATACATATATATGTTTTTACCACTGAAATTTCAGTTCAAGAACCTCTCACATGTCATTCCATCTGTTCCCTTTTACTGATTTAAGACATGTCTACTGAAAATAGTTGATTTTCCCCTTACTCTCTTTCCTGAAGATGTGCTGTTGGTCTGCAAGAGTAAGATAATGTAATAAAAATGACCGTTTATACGATGGAGACATGAATGAAGAAATGTAGCATAGACTTTGCAAATAGAAATTAGTGATGTGTGGAGCTGATAAAGTATTGGGCAAGATCTTTCTGCAGAAAATGTGATGAAAACAAAGTTTCCATTAAGAGCAACTTGTTGGCAGGAACTAATACATAAAATTTGCACTTTTCAGCAGATATATTTCAGTGCCCAGGTTTTCCTTTTTCCAGTGAAAAGACAAGGTTTTTAGCAGAAGGAAAGCACTGTCCATGAATTTCTTTTAGTTGGAACAATAATTTTCCACAGAAAAACCAGATTTGATTTTTTTGATTTTTTTTTTTTTTTTTAAATAAGGCCTAGTTGTGTGGTTTTCTGGCTTCAGACAGTAATTCCAGAACTGGCTTAAACTAATATCTGGCTAGATGAACAAACCTCAGTTAGATTTAGGTCATATGTTGAGCACTCATGCCCCAAATTATTGCCTTGTGGCCTGTATGACTTCATAATGTTTCACCAGCACAATTTGATTCCTTTTTCAGACTGATAAACAGCTCATTAAATCATGCCGCTATCTTCAGAGTGGGCTGACCCCTTTTTCTGGTCAAAAAACTGCTCACCCCACTTGTGATAAGCAGAGGACTCACCTCATTAATTAGTTATGGAAATAGCAAGTCTGTGCAGCCGTAGTGGGGCTAGACATAACCTCTACTCCAACGGTTGTACAATAACATGGCACAGCTATGATATGATTAAAAGCTGAGAAATCCCATGTTTCTGTCCTGGACTTTATTTTACCAAGTACATACTGCAAGGTGATCTGTGCAAACCCAGCAGCTGCTGGGTTTTTTGGGCAGCCAGTGGCTGCTACATCTCTGAAGGGACCACCTAAATGCATTCAAGCGGGACAAGTTGAAGTCAAAAAAAGGATTAAAATGCCCACATCCCCTGTGCTAAATATCTGTACCGTTGTCACTCCCTTCTCTAAACTTTGCCTCACGTGGAGGCTTTCCCAAAATCAAAATACCTATGGTTATGGGTTACTTTTTTCCTGGCTGCAAAAGACCTGGCCTTGCACAAAGAGTGGTGAAAGAGTTTCGGCAAAAGTAATTGCTCTGCCTTTACCAGAGTTATATTTCCAAGAACACAGTCCCCAAAGAAAAAGGAAAGCAACTTATTCTTTTAATTTTAAACTGAAAACTGAGATTCTACTTCACATTTCTATGCCTCTTCTGCCAAGAAAAAAAGTTAGAAAGGCCAGTGGCTTTGCAGACCTACAAAATTCACCCTGAGCTGTTCTGAAAATAAACAGCATCAAAACTAGATAGTTTTGCTGAAATATAACCCTGCCGTAATAAAACAAATGACTAACACTTTCTATTGGTCTACGTAGCATAGTACATGAAACATACATGTAAGCAAGTCAAGATGGATGAGTCATCTTGACTTAATAAAGCTTACAAATACTTGCTAAATATTTGAGAAGTCACATGCCAGGAGCCTTCATCACTTGTTTTGTTAGACTCCTGCTTTGCCAAGTCAAAACAGTCAGAAATCATAAAAAATAATCCACACAATCTGTCTGAAAATGCAGTTTTCTAGCATTATTTTTCTTGGTTTACAGCACCAAGTCCTTCATTCTGCCATCAAAATTTTGCAATAGAGAGCATGACTTCCTCTTCTCATAAGGTAAGCAAATGTTTTGCATTTATCAAGTTCCCAGAGTCTAAATGGAGATAGAGAGTTAGCAGACCTCACATGTTTATGTTTCTGTACTGGAAATGAGCCACGGGAAGTTGCAGTTAAAAGGCTGCAATGTCTCGGGGTTCAAGGGACACAATAGACTTCAATAACTTTAACATAGCTGAACATCTGAAGCTCTGTTTGCCTTAAATATGAATTATAAGTGCTCAGAACCTCTGTGAACAGGGCCAGAAACCAGAAGCCTACATTTATTTGTGAAGCCCACTGCTAGTTCATGTTGGTTTACAACCTTGTTTTCCTATTAAAAAAATACTAATTACCACCCCCACTCCACCCCCCCCGGCCCACCAATCTAAACCCCATCCAATCTAGAGCTTCTCCTACATCTGGGTTTCCCTGGCCACATTTTCCCTTTTCTCCTGGAAATTTTGTCTGAGTGTAATTTGGAGATTTTATTTTTTTTTTTATTTTAGGGGTGGATATCCAGATGTTTGGCAATCCAACTGGGTTATTGTGCCAGTTAAGCTGCTGGCCACCCTGAAATTTCGGCTCTGTCCATTGCCTGCGATTAGATCAAAGCAAGCACAAATGTGCAGTGAGATAAGTGCTTTGGGGATAGTCAGACCTACTGCTCAGGAGCTGCAGACGCAGTCTGCACTAGCGATAAACATGATGTGTTCAAGACAGGGTGGGCTTACTGTACCAATGCATGCACAGAAGGACTGAGTCTTCCCAGAAATGTCAGGCTCCTTAAATATGCCTAAAAGTGAAAACACTCAGTTGGTGTCTGGAAAGAAATATTGCAAGATAACCTAGCAGTGCATGAAAAGTCTGCACAGGCAACAAGAAAAACTTGTTATTTCCAACAAAAGCAGGGAATGCAATTGGACAGGTGGAAGGATTGGTGTTTCAGTTGCCCATTTCCCTCCAAGTTACCCGTGCAGGTTGGACCTGTTCCTCACTAAGCAGAAATGTAATAATCAACAGTCAAACAGGCTGCTCTTCCCTTACAACTGTGCTCTATAAATCAGAACTCAGGTGTGGCCCTTTGGCAACAGAGATAAATAAGTGATTGAATGTCAGTGGAACAAAACAAGTGATGGAAAGGGCTAAACATTATACACTGAGTTGCTGGGGAATTAAATTAGCTTAATTGATCATGGATGGATGAAATTTCTCTTGTTACCTGACAGTTGTGTTACATTTGCCATCTAAGGGGCTTAATGCAGATTTAGCTCTCTGCTGTACACACACTCAGTGCCTGGGAGGAGTTGGTGCACTGCTGAGCCAGAGTTCTGCCGTTATAAACAGGAAGAAATATCTTTTGGCTTTTACTGTAAAATTTGTGTCCTACAGCCTTCCTCCCATGAGAATTCATCATTTGTCTCTGACACAGAAGAGGAGCTGCAACATTACTGGAAAAAGGGCAAAAGTTGCTCGTTTTTGGAGATGGCCTCTCTCCAGTTTTGGTCCAGTTCAGCCTTTGTGCCTTGCAACAGCAGTTTACTGAACTCCAAGTCAGTTGTAACTGTGAAAGTCAAATTTCTAACTGATTGATCAGCTTTCCCACAAATGTACCTAACAATAATGTATTAATCACCTTTAATCACTGAGAGCGTAGTTTGTCCCACATGGTGCACCTTTTTTAGCTACCTTCTGCGAGTGAAGGTGGCATGCGCTCCATGGACAACCTTGTGCAAAAAAATTAATTAAGGGTATGGATATACATTACTTTGGAGGGGCTTGTCTGAGCAGTACAGAGGGCAGTACTGGAGCCCTGGTGAGAAATAATACTACCCAAACCCTTATTCACAGAGAGTAAACAATATTTTTCACTATATTTATTACTGAAGTGTTGCTGTACTTAACATCTTCTGTCCATTTGTTTGGGGTCCTAAAAAAGGCCACTGATTGTGAATTATAACTAATTCCCCATGTTCTGCTCTTCATGGTGCACACACAGAGAAGATGCACAAAGTTAAGCATACTGTAACTGGAAGAACATGTATTGACGGACTGAATTTTTTTCCAAGGTTAAACGACTAGCACATCAGAGCCACGTTCTCCTGTGGAGCTATAGGGTCACTTTGACTGCTGTCTGTGACTGTTCTGATCTGCTTCACCTCTTTGAAGGCTGTTTTCAAATACTTTTTTTTTAAACAGTCAATGACTGCTATACACAGAGCCACTTCGTTATTTACATTTTGGTATGTTTTAGGCTGTGAAGGAAGAACTATAAATTTATGGGCATTTCTTTTTTTTTTTTTTTTTTTGTCAAAACCAGAGTACTATGGATGCAAGGGGGACAGCCCTTTCCAGATAGTGTTTGTCCATTGCTTTACCCCGGTCTCCAGGACCTTGCACCTTGCAGCACACAAAGGGTCTTTAGTGCACAAATCAGCTTTTTATTGAGGGGTTGCTGACTGTCGTCTTTGGGGGAGATGGCTAATGATACAGGTATCTCTGTTAGTGACATCCATTTAAAAAAACAATTGTATTGGAGGTGATCGGCGTATCTGTGGATAATGGACAGTTTTTAGCACAATTTTTGGCAAAGGAATGCAAATGACAAGTATGTATTAGAAATCACCTTTGCCTTAACTGGTGGTTGGCTCTTAAGTGAACTGTCTTTTTTCCTGAACCCATTGCTAGTGTCCGAGTTATTTTAACTTCCCAAATCCTTGCCTCAGGCCCTTTAAAAATTCATGTTTGTGTATCAGTGGCTAGATGTTGTATCATCTCCTTTTAGTTGTAAAATTTCATAGGTGGGAATGCAAAGAAAATGGAAACCTAGTAGTTAAGTACTTTTGCCTCGTCCAGTGGAGGTGGTGTTTTAAACAATTGTGTATATGAAATGAAAACAGCACAAAGGTCTTTTACAACCTATGAAAATTACTGAGTTTTCATTTTAATTAAAGCAGATCTTGGGGAGGAGGAGAAATGAGCATCATTAAAACACCACTGTACTGTAAATATCTCTGGTGGCAACTCTGGTTAATTTTTCACGAAGTTTGCGTAAATTATTATTATGTAAAGGTTGCTTGTGCATCAGCGCACATTCACAAAACATCTAGAAGAGGAAGAGATTTCATTAACTGTACAAAAAGTTCATAAGAGCACGAATAGGGATTTTAATGATAAGCATAGAAAAAGAGGACAGATTTTGTAGAACATCTACCAGCTAAATGGGATCAGCTGGAACATGCATAGGGCACTTTTGGACCAGAAAGACATGCCGTTGCATTATTTCTATTTGTCTTCAGGAAAATTTATATCTCCCAAGAAAATGGTACTGCTTGTGTGAGGAAAGGGAAAAAAGCAATGATTTGGCCTCTTGGAGAGAAAAGAAAATGTATTCTTACTTACTCCAGTCTCTGTTTTCCAACAGTTAGGAATACCAATTCTACTAATTTTGTCAGTTATTTTTAAAACCCTTATGTGGAGAATATGCAGACAGTTATTAAGTCATTTGTCTGTTGCAACAGAAGATTAGGAAGGGTTTGATCTTCACTCATGTAAGGGCATTGTCTTTACTTATAAAAGCTTTCCTTTGAACATGCAGGGGTTCCTAACCTGGGGCTGGATCACACCCCCACCCCTTCCCTATTAAATCCTGGGAGAGGTTTTCCCTGTGGACTTTCCCATACATCATCCAGTCAAGAGGGCAGTAGTTGCTGCCCTTCTCTTCCCCCACCTCCATCATTTTTTCTTCCCTCACGGACTGAGCTGTGGTTCACAAGCTCCAGGGACCCCCAGGCATCCAGAAAGGCCTGGTTGCTCCCATGGGAGACCTTTTTCTCCAGATTGCCTCTAGAGCCTCGATGCTGTAGCTGCCCAGCATCTTCTCCCTTTGGAGCTGACTGTCAGAGGCTGCTCCCCGGACCACCTGGGGCTTTCTCTTTCCACCCTGAAGATGGAAAGACAACACAGGTCCCCATGTGGTAAGGTGGAAAAGCAGACCCCCCCCTCTTGGGAATTCCTTCTGGGAATTTTTCAGGAATACCAAAAAGCTGAACAGTTGTGAAAAATAAGGAATATAACCCCACAGCAAAACAAACTCAACACAGGGATTTATAAATATAGATTTTGGAATTCTTTTGTATTTGTTGGCTGCTTTCACGGAAATCACTCAGTAATACATATCAATGACAATAATTTCTCTCAGTTTATTATGTTTTTAACTACTGAAATTCAGTGGCCAAACCATGGAGAGTGAGATTAACACAATTAGTTAGTTGTTAGTGTTGGAATTTTAATGAATAGGACTCTCTTTCTGTTACTGGAATACTTAAATGGAATGGCTTTTTCCCTTTTTGATAGTATATGCCTTGGTGTCTCCTTCACTTCATAAATAGGGACACATCAAAGATTTTACACTGCTGTAAAATAGTCTGAATTATATTAATGTACAGTGCTCCTATACGCCTGTTTTCCTACGATTTTCAGAATATGGAACTTATTTTCATTTCTGAGTATCTTAAAGGACTTAACACCCCTTCATTTTTAGTAATCTTCTTTGCATTTGCTATGCACTATGTTCCTCCTAATAAAACAAAATATTCAGACTCCCATTTTACAAGCTTTTAAAAGAACACCAGACTCCAGTGACTTGGTAAAATCTCTTTTCTACCAAAGCTTAAAAAAAAAAGAGTAGATAACTTGGGAATGTTTGGCATTCTTACTTGCCTTGAAAGCCTTTGATTTGACAGTATTTGCAACCACGTTTTGTACGCAGTTGTTCAAGACAAGCAGTAACTGGGCTTGCTTATCTTGGGTTATGCAGCTCTTCGGTGGGAATAATCCTCTTTACGTACAATCTAAGATATTTCTTTAGCAAAATGTGCCTTTACTCCTATTGTTTAATTACACTCAGAAAGCTAAGTAACTCTGACAGTTTTTCCATAACAGTGGCGGGAATGCTATAATTTAAATTTAATTGTAAAGTTTTCCTGGTGTGTGTTTGTGAGAAAGATCTTTAACTGGGCTTGAAGGGAGAACATTTTGTCAGTGTAGCATTATTACTTGTAATATCAGAGTTTCAGTTTTTTACTTCAAATTCATTTAAGTCTAATCTACTTATAGCTTCGCAAGTCTTTAAGATGACCTTGGAGAATTCTGAATCAGGCCCTCAAATGCTTCAAATTAACTGGAAATACAATACCAAACAAAGAGATATAGCAGAAGGCTAGCCAGAAAATTCTACAAAATATAATGACTACATGACACGGGAAGTATATTTTCTATTTTCAAAAATCTGTTTAAGCCATTTCTAAAATCTTTATTTTGTTCTTTGAGTGTTTGATTTCTACAAACTAGAATGAGTAATTTCAAAATCTGGGAGTTGTTGATTATTTTCACAGAGAGATTTCCTCAAGTCCTATGTTTCGTAAGTCAGTAAAAATAAAAAGATTGAGGTTAGCTGATTACACTTATATTATTTATTCTGCATGTAGAAACCCCCTACAATCAAACAGGCTTTATTTTTGTAACAAAAAATGGAAAGAGGTTTTGAGCTAAGGAAATGTTTTTTCTATGCATCAGCAGAAATAACAAACAGAGAAACAGCTTAAGTATCAGTGTTGGATCATAAGACCCTTCTCATGTTAGTCTGCGCAGCTGAACTGTATGATAGCAGCTTGTTAGGCTATAGGTTTTTATTGAAATGCCTATTGAGTAAAACATAATTCATGCTGCTGTTCACCCTTAAAACAGGAAATAATATACCCATTTAACTTAATCACAATTTATATTACATGTGCATATTTCTAAACAAGTGCTGTAGATGGAGAGTTTGGTAGCAATAATATTTATGAATTACACTTTTAGTTAGCAAAGGAAAATGTGTGACCTCTTACATTTTGTTTGACATTTGAATTTGGTATCCCGTATATGTGACATGGGTGATGGATGCTTATTAACACAGTGTATAAACAGGAAATGCTTCTAAGCTGACCATTTATTAGCGCAGTATGTGTTCAAACTAAAATTTGAATTTTAGCTGCAGTATTCTTCTCCGACGACTGCAGAGCTGAAATATAAGGCGGGTTTCTTTTTTTTCTTGCTTGCTTTCCTGGACAAAATGGACAGATTTAACAGAGTATAATTTTTATATCTAAATCAGTTGTCCATATGGAGCCTGAGTAAGTATATGAACACAAAGGCTTTCCTATGAATCGTACAAAAATAGAGTTATAGGAAATGTAACCAGTGGAAGGATTTTGTAGAATTCTTAGTGAATTTTCCTGGGTTAAATAAATAAATATATGTGCCCACATTCCCCTTCACATCCTGACGTATGCAACAAGCCATTTACCCCTTTACTTCATTACTGCAGAAATGCGGGAAAGAAGTATCATTGACTTCACCAGAGCTTTGACAGCCGATCCACTTTTGATCTATTCTTGGCAGGACTGGAGACATAATTATTTTTCATTCACATTTAATTGTTTTTTTTTTTAAAAACTTAAATTCCTGACAAATATCTGAAAAACTTTTTCAGTGAAAGTTTCAACACTTCATCTTATCAAAGCAAAAGTGAAACTTCCCATGTATTTAGAAGGATTCTTCCAGCAGAGAACAAGAATATAGTTTTTCTAAAAAGCAACCCCTCCTTTCCAATTTTCCTGGTGATTTACTGGGGAAAACATAGAATAATACAGAGAATCTGTTTCCCTTTCTGTATCACATTTAAAGCCAGACCTCAGGAGACAGAACATGAATCTGTTTTTCCTAAGCAGAGGCTTAATATTCCGAAGCATTTGGATAAAAATTATTTGTTTAACAAAAGAACTGTGATGACCCGGTGAAGTATCTCAAAGGGAAGATTTTATTTTAAATGTCTGTGTCCAAAGAGTTCTACTGTATTGTACAGTGTAGGTCAATGAAATTATTCTCTATTTAAAAAGCCAGTAGAGAACCTCCATCTAGCTATTATAAGTAGCAGGTATAAGACCATCTTGACTGTTACTATTAATATTAAATACCTTTACTAAATACACAGCTTTCCACATTTCAGGACCCAATCACAGGAAGGTTAGCAACCTGGAAATTGAAACTGGCAGATCTTTAATCTAACATTCTGCTTTTCAGTGGAAAAAAGTAACGTCTTTATAGATGAGAGTCAAAGGTTAAATTTAGTTTGTATCAAATTACAAAAATATGCTTTTGGTGAGGTTAGATTCTCATGCTCAGAGCAATTCGAACTGTAATGAAAGCAAACATTGAAAGAGATAATCCCATTAAAGATGAACTATTCACTTTAACCTCAAATATTTGGTAACTAAAATAAAACCATCCTAGTAGGAGGATGAAGTTCAGCTCTTAAGGGAAACTGGAACTCAGTGTTATACCTCAGACTACACGAGAAAAAAAATAGCACTCCTGTTTCTAAAAGAAAACCTTATTTTGGGGGAACAAATTAATTCATGTTCTCCTCTTGAGGTCTACACAAAACAGTGGTGACCCTTTTGGTAGTGTGTGCTTGTACACTGCAGGGTAAATCTTGCTTTTCTCCAAACAGCAGCTCTTCCAGAAATACTGAAGCCCGCGCGGTACTGTCGTACAGTGAGAAGTCAGGAGCAGGGGGATGAATGTCCGCAGCTGCGAGCTGGCTCAGACTCACACGTAGCATCCCATAGCAAAGGTCTGTCCCTACTCTTCCTCCCTGCCTTCCAACACCAGCAACATTAGGATGTCTTTCTTTCATGTCAGTTCCCTCAGCCATGCATCTGGTTTCTGAGAGGGAACTAATTCTGCTAAAAACCTCAAGCCTGAGCTCAGAATAAAATCTCAAATAAACCTGATTTCAGTTGTCTCAGTCTGTCCCCTGTGCCTCCGCAGCCTGGCACAAAGAGGGAGTGTAGTGGGACTACTTACCTGGGGCTTGGTCTAGGTACTGAGCGTGGTTTGGAGGTCCTGGTGGTTTAGAACTATGCACTTTTCTGAACAAAAAGGGGAGCAAGAAATATTTTTAAAGCCCCATTGCTAAAGAATTGAGCTCTTTCATATAGTATGACAAAGCTTTTGGCTTTCAAGAAATACCAAAAAGCGTCTTTAATCCCTGAACTTCTGATACCCCAATGAAAACTCACCCCTAAATGCAGCCACAGCCAGAGTCTTTCTTCATTCCCAGAGGCCTGGATGCTGATTTAAAGAATTTGGGAAGAGTCTCATATTCTTCCCTTTTACAACTTAAAATAGACTGAAGAGATTTTTTTTTAAAGCTAAAAAAAAAAAAAAAAGAAAAAACCAAACATAGACTGATATTTCTTTTTTATGCCAAGTTTCAGCCTGGAGAAAATTTTATGGCTGAGTTCTAATCCACCCCAAACCCTGGTTTATAACAGAAATGCTGACACAATGATAACTATAGCGTTACAAATGCTGGCGCTATGATATTTATTGCTCCCTAGTGCCAGCAGGGGTTAATCCTTATTAAATGCATTCATTTTCTGGCCTTGTGGAGAACAGATCATTTAGTGATCAGGCAGAGTATGGGTCCCTGGTAGCGTTAATGGAAGATATCACACAAGACATAGTAAGTGAGGAGTCTTTAAGGGGGCTACTGTAGGTGTTTCTGAGGATTAAGTGGCCTTCTCTGGGGGCTTGAGTTCAAATCCGGAGTGTCTATATCCAAGAAGTGTCTTTGCTGCAATAGAACAGCACACACTGAGAAGAACTTTGTTCTTCTTTTCAGCTTCAAGGAAGAGTATGAAAGGAAACATGAGATTATCATGTATTTCCACAATGAGCAGTGGAACAGATCCCACAGATTAGGAATTATCAATGTCTCTCACACCTGGATATCCAAAATCCTCTTCTACATTGAACTGTCCCCTTTAACAGTGTTGGAAGAGCAGAGGAATAAGAAGATCCTTGTTAAATATCTACAAGCTGATCCTGCTATTATTTACCAGAGAAAGTGAAACTTATCGTTTAATTGCATTCAAATGTTTTTCACATCTCCTCCTCATAAACATTTATTTTAGCAACAAGGGGAACTGAAAATCTCACAAAAATTTCTCCATAGAGCTATGTGGGATGATGGATAGTTTTTTTCCAGAGATTCACACACCGACGTGGTGCTTGCTGCATTTGTATGATAAGCTGGACAAACATGAAGGAAAGTTGCAGATTTGGTTTAGAAAAGAGTAGGATACAGTGGGCATTTTAGCATTTTGCTCTTGCTCTGGGTTCTCCAGCACGAGCCTGAAATCACCTGCCAAGCGCTCAGCCTTAGAAGTCAGTCTGCAGACTTTAAGTAAAAGGGGGTTGCTTGCTATGAAAAAAAATCTCAGGACAAAAGGAGTGAGCATGCGTGCAAAGTTCATGATGAGTTCAGTGAATGATCATATTTTCCCCACAATAATAAATACTTCTATAATTTATAAATGCCTTGAAAGGCTGAGATATGTGGGGGATGCAGAATCAAAGTGTCTTGACAGGAGAGAGACAAAGGAATGAGCCAGAGAGTGAACTGACTACTAAAATTCCTCATCTCTGATTTGTTTCTTTTAGAACTTGTCCCCAGAGAAAAAGCTGCACTTTCTAGAGAGGCTTAAAAAATAAAAAGAAATCCTCTGGGCTTGTGAACAGCCAAGGAGAATTTAAAACACCTTCAATTTGAGCACAGAGCCAAAGAACAATACTCAAGATTTTCTCCTATCTAATAATTGTTTTTTAAAATATGAGCAATGAGACAGAGGAAAAAGTAAGGCTTTTTATAAAAAGATTAAAATCAGAGATATGTTTTCTTCATTTCAAGGCAATGTTCTGCCTTGCTACATGGAAGCTCTCTAGTAAAAAAGAAGCAAAGTAATTTTCATCAGAACTACCTAAAACAAAACCAAGTGTTCAAGAGAACAGAAAACCATGTCTTCAGTGTTGGGAAAAACATTTTTTCATTAAAAAGTCATTTTGAAAGAAAAGGGGTTAATGTACATTCCCCTGATATTCAGAGGAACTGGAAATGAAAATAAAAATAGCTTTATTTTTGTTTAAAATTTCCACAGGGCAAAATACAATGTCATGACCTCCTCTAACAGATAGAAACTAGAAAAACGCTCATGCGAAGAAAACAGCCACTGGAATATTCAGAAAGGTGCCTTTAACAAGGAGGCAGGAAAGACTTGTTTCTATTTGTCCTTCTGTCAGGTACAAAGGTTTTGCATTGTACCATGGACTCCAGGGAAGCAGGCCAGACCAAGCACAAGACTGCAAGGTCCTGAGCATCCCCAAAGCCTACTGATTTTTAATGGGAGGTGGGAGGGGTGAGTGCATGGCAGAACTAGTTAAAATCAACGGGATGGAGCTGTGGAAGGACAGGCAGAGTCAGATGTTGCTGCTTTGCGTCTGGCCTGTCCACAGCACCATCCAAAGGAAAAGATGGTTTCAGCAAAGATGGGCACCATGCAGTCGACTTGAGTTTGGTAGTCTGCCTGCAGGAGTTCATGAAACTTCTGGCACAGAGAAATTACTAAAAGGAGAAAAGAACAATATGAGATCCCATTGAAATATTTGCAGGGATGCCAAGAGCTTTCATGGCTTTCTCTGCAGAATGAAGGGGAAAATTCAGACGTTTGTTCCTTACTTCTAGGGTTTCTTAGCCTCCCTTGGCCGCTAATTTGTTCTCTGCCTTCAGTTTGAAGGAGGATTGAGCTCTACAACTGGAAGAAATGTTTTCTCACCCATTAGCCATTTGACAAACAGAGAGACTCTCACAGAAATCAAACACAGCCTCTTATTATCTGCCCCACCAGCATAGACTGGTCCAACACAGCTTTGTACATCTTTGAAGTTAGCAGCGTAAGTGAGCCAGGTCTTTTTATAAGGTTGCATGTGAAATTGTCAGAAGAATGAAACCATTTGCAGATGGTGGAGTGATAAAGATGGTACAGTATCTCACTTGTATTTGCCCCTCATTTCCTTGGGAAGAGAAGAAAAGGAAAAGGGGAGGGGGGGCAAAAAAAGCAGTGGAAGGAAAGAGAAACTCCAACAAATGAAATTCTTTTGACAACACAGTGTTGAAGGAGTAAGTGAGATTTCTGGCAAAACCACTAGGACTCTGAAGACAAGCTGACTGCTGCAATATTTATTACTTTGCTTTCATGAAACCTCTGACATCAAGGACTTTCTTAGTGACTGATTTTTGTCAAATAATGCTGCAGGAACTGGAAGTGACAGATGATTTTTTTGGACATGAAGCCTGTGCATAATGGCATGAGAAAGAGGACATAAAAAAGTCTGCCTTGAAGCAGCTTAATGTGGCCCTGGAGAACAGAGCTGTTATCACTGCTTACTGATGTAGTCACAGCAAGAGAAACTGTTACCAAAAAATGGTTCCTGAAGTCAGACTGTTCAGCATGGGGAAGATTTTCTATGAGTTGCGCTCCCTTATCACAGCCTCATGGAGGTTGGGACTGGCAGGAGGAAATGGAGCTGAGGAATGTACCTCCAGAAATGAAATAGAAATTGGCTTTATTGTGTCAGGTCTATCCCCTGTATTGCAATACCACAAGACCACATGCAGCAACAATAAATGTGTTGAGCTCGATGCACATTGCTGGGGTTTGTGACAACCGCTGATGCAGAACGCAATATCCCTCTGCTTAGTCTTCTGTATTTCTGAGTGCAGGGCATGGAGGGTAAAAGGACACTGTGATGTGCCTACTGTGCGGTGATCGTAGCTCTTCACAGAAACACAAAACTTCTAGAAAAATTGTTTCCGGACGAGCCATAATATCATATAAGCTTGTGTGCAGCCAACTTGTCAAATAGTAGTTAGTACCTAATTACTACAGAGCATCTAGGATTATGTGAATATAGAAAAGTTGGGGAATAATTTAAGAGGTAGTCTAGAGTAGTGGAGGATATTTTCAAAGTAAGTAAATGATTAAAATAATAACCACCCTTTTCTCAAGTCCATAGGTCTTTGAGATGGCAGTCTTGGAAAAACCTGCAGATCAATCTTTGGCTTAGGGGAGATACCTGTTCTGCTTTTCTTCCCATCAAAAGGTTCCAACTGAAAATCAGTGACAGAGTTACAGTGCTCTGCAGCAGAACTGCTATTTTTAAATCTAGAGGCCAGTGTGGCAGCAAGATACCATAATCTTCTCTGGATATCTCAGTACATTTCTCTGTGCTGTACAAACACACCTTTCTGCTTTGATTGCACCTCATGCAGTGTAATCAAGCTTGCTTTCAGTGGCAATATTGTGAAGTGTGTAGCTGGTGTCTATATATTTTGGTGGAAAAAAGGCAAAATCTCTTCAGACCCCAAACTATGTATTTATTAAAATCAGATTTTGTTTTGACTTACCTAATATTGCCTGTACATTGAGATGTGGGCTTTATTCATGGCATAAATCTGCCTGAATAAAAAACAAAACAAAACGCTTTATATTTACTTACATTGTAGGTGTAGAAGAATACCTTCCTGAATGGTAAATATGACTCTTACGTGCATAGGGAATTACTATCGCTATCAGGCAATAGATTACTCTGGAATGTGCTGCAACTCCTTTTGTCTTTTTTGTTACATAGAAAAGGAAAAATAAGCAACTACTAACTCTTGAAACATCTGTATGTGTGAGGCCTTTAGTGGGAATTTATAATTCATACATTCTCAAAGAATGTGACAGGATTTCCAAGTACTGAAATGGCAGACACTCAGAGATGCTGTAAATTAACCCACATGTGAAACCGCCGACTCTGTCATTTCTGTTCACTCACTCATTTCAGTTGAATTGACAAGGCAGGATTTCTCCCTGGATCTTGGTGCGTTACATACACCTGTCAGGCAGAAGCTTCAAGCCAGCCCTGGGGGAACATCTTTAAAAGACACTCCTGCAATACCAATGAACTCTCCATCCATTTGCAGTCTGTTTCTTTAAAAGAATCATTGCCTTAAGAACACACTGACCAAACCACTGCAATTTTCACAGAGCATCCTCTAGGGCAGAGTATGATAATATCTAGGTTTGGACCTGTACCTCTTCTTGCACACCCACAAGTGAGGGTAGATCTCAGCAGAAGTCAAAGGGCACTACCCCGTTACAAAAGTGGTGTGAAGAGAGGGCAAGGTCCCCTTGCCAGGCAGCGGCCGGTGTGTTTGCACCAGTACATTGGCCCGAGGGAAGCGGTAAGCGTGCTTCTGAAGGAAGTCTGGCTTTCGGTTATATAAAGCTCCAAGTCACTAAGATATTACAGTAACTCTTCTGAGTGTTGCAGATGATCTCCTAGACAATATTGCAATATTCTGGTCCCACTACTTGGCTAAGACCTGGGCATACAAAGCGCAGCCATGAGTCCTGCTCCCCAGGGCTGCTGTGAACAGCCTGCAGGTCGCTCCAAGCACCTGGTCCTCTTTCTCCCAAAGACCCATTTAGTGTCTGGCAACCTTTCAGATGTGAACTTGTCTAACCCACATGTCTAACCTACTTGTCTAACCTACAACAGGGGATACACCAGGCTTTCGGGGACTCCATTTTGTCGCTGCTGCTCTGAGCCAGGCTGGCTTCTCCTGGGCATGGGTGTGAGTAACAAGGGCACAGGGAGCTCCTGCAACAGGCTTGCATGTTCAGCTGGGTCCAGGGGACACCCCCTCCCCTCCTCCGGAGGTGTGGAGTCAGTGGGTCTGCACATGTACCTCTCTAAATCCTGTCTGCCTGTTCAGGAATGTGGATACCAGCTCAGCCATGGGCTAATAAAGCAGACGAAGTGTTGCCCTGCGCTTCAGAAAGAACATCTTAACCCCAGCAGGACTTTACTGACTGCTTTTATGCAGAACCTCTTGTTTGCTTTGTACAAGATGGAAGGATTCAGCTGACAGTTTAAACTGGGCTAAAATGTGTCACTGACTTTTTTTCTTTTTTATTGTATTTTTGCAGTGTATGCTGGCTCATAAATTTACGGACTATTTTTAAAGGACTTCTTACAAAAATAAGCATATTTGGGCGGTTTAAATTTGTTCTTAGTAAGTGGAAAGATTTACTAAAACAGGCCTGATGTGATGACTTGGGAGGGATTATTCACTATTGATGCCAATATATTCCAGACAGCCTGAAGAATTAAGCACTCTGGGTGTTGAAAGCAATCTGAATATCACCTAAAACGTGTGCTGAACGGAGCTCTTGTCTGCAAGGGGTGAGGCTGTCAGGAATCCAGTGCAAGTCAAGGGACTGCACGGCGGGTGAAGGCAGGTAAGACCTAACTTTGCATTTTTATGCGATCTTTTCAGATGGCGATGTAGTCAAGCTCTGCAAAGAAGTCTGTCCGATAAAGCTGTGAGGCAAAGAACAGCTTTGATAAATGGTGTGTGTCACAATTGCATTCCTACCAAGCGCTGCTGTCACTCATTAAGCAAACTTATCGTATTTTATTCTAAAGTGCATTGGATTCCAGGTGTTAGGAATTTTCCCCTGACCCTTTTATCCTGCTTGTGGTTTCATTTTTCTTTAAGGAAACAGATTTAACCACTTATAAACAGAATTTGCTAACAGTATTTAATGATGGTCTCTCAGATAGGAAAGGAATCCCAAGGAATTGCAGACACTTCCAATGGATCAGTGCATGCAGGTAGCACTGGCATAAGTTGAAGCAGAGTCCTGGCAGGACGGCACATCCCATGGAAAGGCTTTCCAGTGAGATTATTCAGGCAGTGATGTATTGAGAAACAGTCAAAGGGAATGCCAGGAGTTATTCCCCAGGATGAAGTATAGCCAAAGCTAGAGTTGGTGTAGGATGCTTTTTTGTAAAACAGGCAGGATCAATTCCATTTGATGTATCTGCTTGTGTGAGTCTGAGTGCTCTGCAGAAGGCAGAGGTGTCAACTTATACCATGTCCATGTCCTGTCTCTGATCAATTTTCCTAAGTGAGTATTTTCCCAGATCACAGTCCATGGACAGCCGGTGAGCAGCACGAAGCTTACTGTCCAGTAGTGTTGGCTTTCTTCCTCATGTTCACCTGTTATAATGTAATATAGACTGTTAAATACCTGTTTAAAGGTGAGCTTGATATATTACTTCTGCTGTAATAGCTACAAGGATGTTATATTACTGTGAATGGAAAGAGAAAATGCTTATTTAAATGCAAATGAATAGACTCATCCAATGACAGAGCCTTGAAAATCCTTTTTAGACCTAGTGTGGATACTAATTTATTTCATTTATGTTGGAAATAATTCTGTACATACCCAGTTCTTTGTCTATGCATGAGCTTGTGTAGGTTTCCTGTTACTCTCTTTGGTCAAGTGGCATTGCCATTCCAGACCGCGCATGACCCTCACCATCAGAGCAATGACACAAATCACACTGACCATTCAGTTTATCCAACTTGTGCTAAAGTCATTATCAAAAATTACTGACATTTTGTTGGCAGTGTAAAGGTGCATGGATTCACTTCTTTTTACTAAAGTCATTTGCATGTTTTACCAATGAGCAGGTGAAAGCTTTCACTTCAGGAAGATATTGCAATGGCAGAAACCGGACTTGGAAGATGACTAAAATATTTGTATTCCATTAAATGAGTGGGTCATAATAGGGAGCAGAAATGTGAGTTGGAGCATTACTTGGACTCATGACCAAGGGCACTCCAGTTGACTGCACCATGAACAAGCTACATGACAAGGCTGGGGTATCAAAGATTTCCAAAAGTGCTGCTAGTGGCATTGCTCCTCTTTTATTTTCTTAACTACAGAAATCAGCAAGTCTGAAATGTGCCAGACTGAGGTCCAGATCTTTCTGTGATCTGTAGAAGGGAGTTTGCTAAGAATACTGTAGAAAGTTCCACTTGGCGTGTCCTCTTGTATGACATAGCTGGTGATCAAAGCACAAATTCCAAATCTATTTTAACATCTTTCCTTCCACAGTTATAAAAAGTAAGAACAACATGAGGTGCTAGAGGTCTTACCCCAGGAAAGAAGTTCTTTATACCAAAACCATGGATTTTTTTGAAAATTTTTTTTCTTGTTCTTGTTGCTAGTGTGTTTGTGAAGAGTAATTCAAAGATGTCTTGACTACAATGAATAAGAGCTAACTGCAAGATAAACACTTTGACATAATTTTTTTTTATTTCTATTTTTCTCTATCAAATAGTCACCTTTGAAATCAAGGCCTGGAAAGTTTCAGCTAGGGAAATGGTGCCAATTCCAAGTTTGGAATCTCACTTCTGCTACACACACAGTTCCCCCTGTTCAAAGTTAGGGGCTTGCTTGGGCTTCCCTACAGCTAAACACTAGAAGGAAAGTTGGGATTCAGATGTCCGTTTGGACCACACACCATAATTTTCATCACTATACAGCATACAAGGATGTCAAGATCCCAATTTACAGTCTGGAGGAAAGGTACAGCTGATGTAATTTTATGCTAATCTCCCATTGCCAGTGTTCCCCATTGGCGATGCAGCCTCATGGTGCATGGTGGAAGACAGGCAGCCGGGGTCAGGAACTTTGTCCCCGCCTTTGGGAACTAAACACTTCAGTGGAAGCTGGATCTGGCCATAATCCTTGGATCTTCCTCTCTCTCCTCTTACGAACATTAAAAATCTTTATCAGCTTTGCTTACCAGCCAAATTACTTCATTCTACGTTATTTCTTCATAAGAAGTTATTCCGGTTAGAAGATCTGATTCACCTTTGTTCACTATGTAAAGCATCTCAAAAGGGAAGTAAATTGTACAGCTATTTTAAAGTCCCTGGTGGCAAGAGACAATCAGCCTCTTCCCTCTGCCCCAGCCCTTAGGTATTCCTGCAACCACTTCATTGCAGGAAAATGAATTGGCTAGATCCATATGAAGCAATTCTAGTGGGGAAAACCACACTCAGGTGAAACATACATTTTAGCCTTTTGGAAATAGTTTCAACTTTCAAGATAACTATTCCTTTGAGAGGCTCTAACTATAAATCCCAAAGTGCCCGCAAGCAGTTGGGTAGAAGCCAAAAATGCCAAGTCAGAGGAAAATAATTGTTTTCAAATGGTGACAAACCTGCAAGGTCGGCAGAGAACAGAGGAACTGTGTTGCTGAATGGAGATAGCCATGTAACTCAGGACTGTGAGTTCTGTACACTAAACAGAGCCTAACATCTCCACAGGGTGTTTCGCTGCTGCAAATGCAAAAGGGAACTGGTCTGCACTGGTCTAACTCACGGGGCAGAAATGATATTGAAAGAGAATCTAAAGACATCGAGTTTAGACAGTGTGCACTGCTAATGCTTTGGCTTGTTCTGTTTTTGTTTCCCAGAGGTGAAGAAATGACAGGTTTTGTATTTTTTAAATTATTGCAGTGAAAATAATTTGACAGCTTTGTCTAGAGATTTCTGTGTCATTATGAAACTTTGTTTGAAATTGTGCAAGGCAAAACAATAATTATACAGTCAAGCATGTCTAAGGATGAACGATACTTCGAGTGGAGGCTGGGAGTTTGCCACTGGTGTTGGTCTGGATTCCTCTGTACCCTGGACAGATGCCTACGCAGTGTGGGAACACGCTGCGAGGGGTGCCGAAGCTTCAGGAACAGCATTGCTTTTGAAACTGCAGTTGCAAGTCATGTGGAATCAGCTTGAGGGAGCCTGGTGATTACTTTCTAAGGATATCTACATATAAAAAAAGTCTGCCTGGTGGTATAAATCAGCATAGCTCTGCTGACTGCAGCATAGCTGCATCCATCTACTCCAGCTGAGGATCTGGACAAAAGTACTTAGGCAACACAGAGGACTGAAAACTACCAGAACACCTTTAAAGCTAATGGGCCAGCAACCAAGAGAGGCATTCAGCTGTGTGGAGTAGACTTCTTTCATCTGTGGTAGTTAAAGCAGAAAAGTGAACTTTAGATTCTCACAATTTTACTGCATCTGTTAAAGCAGTATTGGCTTTCAACAATGAAATGAGTATTCAGGCCAAGTGTCTCTGCAGAATTTCGGGCACTCCATGAACGGATAAAATTTCAATTGCAGAAACAAGAGAAAGTACCAGACACAAATGCACCACGTATTACATTTAAGGAAAGACAGTGAAGCGGGCAGGTTATACCGTGGGAATAGGCAGCAGCTGGCGGCTGACCCTGGTGTTATGACTAAGTCACCAACGAGGCCACAAAAAATTAAGAAAATTAGTAAGTAAGGGCAGCCTGCCTTTAAGAAATCCAGAAGGGCTGGTCTGCGGGCTAGCAGCAGGGAACTGCTAAGGTCTGGGCTTGGGCTCCAAGCTGGGTCCCTTGTTCCCAGGCAGACGGAGTTGGCAACAGCCCGTATCACTCTCCGGTGGCCCCTCGGGCCAGAAAGAGGAGGTAGCCTCTTGGCAGCCCAGCGAGGGAACGGCAGCCAGCTCCCCTTGCCAGAAATCAGGTTGCTACATTGGCGGCGAGAAAAAGGCGAAAGCAGGGCCCCTTCGATGCGGCAGGCAACGGGGCTTGCAAGGAGAAGCACGGAAAAGACCTGCGACCGTGCCATTGGGATAGGCGGTTTGAAAAGCCCCGGCCAGGTGGGACTCACCAGTCAGACGCCCGCACCGTCCTTCAGCGAGCGGTCCCGGGGGCCAGGCGCTGCCGGGCTGTCCTTGCCGGCTGGCTGGCGTGCGGCAGAGCCGGGTGCTGGCGCGGGCTGGGAAGTGACTCACTCTCCCACCTGGCCAAAACTCTTTGGGGCGCAGCGTGGAGATTTCCTGAAGACATCTGTGCTTCGGCAGCTCCTGCGTCTGGAACGGGCTGCAGCTCTGGTTTCCCCATGCACGGGGCTCTCTGCATATGGCTTTTCTCTTTCCACTGCTGTTCTGGACAGGCCTCCCGCTCATCCTTTCACTTCGTTAAAAGGGCCTCGGCCCCTCCTCCAACATCTTAAAAGACGGTGCTGGGAAAGTCAGCAGTGACAGGCAGAACCGGAGTAACTACTGCACCCTTTTACTTAAAGCCCCTGCAATTACCTTCTTTCTAGGTGGGAATCTCTCCCAGTGATTATCTGGCTCTTCTGATTTTCATCAGCTGGAGAGCTGCATCTTTGGGATTATCCTCTCAGCATCCTTGCCTACCCCTTAATGTCACAGGCTTTGGCCAGTTAGTCCAGTTATAGCTTCTCTCAATTCCAGCCTCATCCTCCTGCAAGAGTAACTCACAAATAAAGCGAAGTGGGAGTTGCCATGTTAATGTGCTTTCCTCGAGCCCTCAGGGAAAGGTCTTGAACATGATTTCTTCCGCTTGGATGGAAAGAGGAATTTCTGTTAGAGCCTCCATGAAATTACAGTCTTCTTTTTTTATGAAATGTAAAACAAAGTAAATATTACCTTAGAGTCTCTTATTCGTGTTGCAATAAAATGAGACACTTCCTTGGAAATAAGTTTTAAGACACGAGTCTTGTAATGTTCATATTTATTGGAGTGGAGTTCACAGCTGACCCGAGGTCTGGAGGGTTTGGAAGCAATAGTCTTTGTGAACTTCCAATTCTTTCTCTCCTTCTCCAGCACATGAGGTGCAAAACTGGTCAGTTATTCAGAGACTTCCCCACCCTTTGCAAGCTCATGTGCTCATATATCTCTCATGGTACATAAAGAATGACATATTGCAGTGAATCTGCTGAGAATAGCTTGTAAAATACATCATTATATGAATCAGCCTCATTAGAAGTCTCCTTCTCTCATGATTTAAAACAGACACGGTACTTGCAGGAGTGGAAACCAGTGTGATTTTTTTTTTCTCTCCTGCTGGCATGTTGTGCTTAACCAAATGTTGAAACAGAAGAAAATAATTCTCTGAACTCAAGGCCAGAAGTAGAAAGCAAGTACTGCATTACCCTGATGCCTCTTTGGCATAATTAAGGTCTTGGGTGTTTCCCTGGATATATGACTTTCCAGCTTCATTAATAAAATATTATGTTGCTCTTCCAAACAGCACAAAGCTGCATTCTTTGCATACTCCAAATCCCCCTGACTCAGGACCCTATAACACCTCACATTCAGCATCCTTAGCCATTCCAGGCTTTTCTCCCACAGCTGCTGCTGTGTTTATGAAGGGGATTATACGACATGGTGCCTGTGATAGCAGGAGACAAGGCTTGGCGACCCAGGAGGCCTCTCTCAGTCCTATTTTACGCAAGGACTGGTGCACCAGGTGCCACGGCTGCGTGACTCAGACCTTGTTCAAATTGCTTGTATGCTGGTGCAACCACTTGCCAATGAACTCAATGAAGTTAGTGTTTTACCTTAGACAAGACCACAGCAGATGCAATCCAAATGGCACACCTCAGATTGCAGCAGCTCTGAGCTAGTGGCCATGTCATGCAGGACTCATGGTAGAAAAGGGATGGCTCTTTGCTCCAAGGCAATGAAATAAACTCTTTCACTCCCGTTTGCTCTCGGCATATTGTAGAGCTCGCTGACAAACTGCAGGTACAGCAAATTTTTATTGTTTCTCTCTTGTCACTTTAGCATCAGTGAATGTAGTATTTCTTGCTGTTATTTCTTTTAAACCTTGCCAACACACACCCTCCACACCAAGTTTTGGCTTATAAGCCTCTGGCTGCACTCTTCTGAATCACACTGATTTTTTAATTAACTGTGATATGTACAATTACTGAGCTATCCTGGGTTGTTCTGGTCTCCTAATCCTTCCAACTATGTAACCCATGATGTCTCCCTGGTTTGCTCTGCACTGTGTCTTGTCACCAAAGAGCCTCGTTGGCTGAACACTGCGGTATGTTTCTGTCTCCCACCTAAGATTTTGGGCCATGGACATCACCAGGAGCCTTGTCACAATCAAGACATCATGCCTTTGCAGGCAAGCTGTATTTATCTTGAGCTTGTTTACTAGACTCTGCTTTTGAAGTAGGTCAGAACGTGCAGTCTGGATGAGTTTTACCCACAGAGGTGATAAGCAGCTTCTGCTCGGCTCACGTAGACTCCACAGAAAGCACCACAGTCTCTGCTTGTACCCACAGGCTTTATACATTGCCCTTATATCCTACAGTATCCTCAGGCTGCTCTTGAACTCGCAGTGCCTTCAGTGGCTGAAAGCACAATCATGTTAGTCCCCCGGGTGTATCTGTAGTCTGGCTTTCGATACCAGCTTTAGTTGGACATAACGGCCTGCTTGGATGGTCAGAGGCTGCACTAAATAAGCCACAGAGAGTCAGGGGCTGGGAGTCCTGCAGCTGCACTAGGGATGGAAGGTCTTTAGTCTCTCCTGTGCTCTGGACATCTGCTGTTTTTTTGTCAGTAGCAAATACAAATCCCTGATTTTCTTTCTGCCATAGTTCGGCTGTTCTAGCTAGTGATCAATGGATGGTGCCAAGGATTCAGTGTGGTCTGAAGATGAAGAAGTATTTGCAAAAAACCCCATACCCTTGTGCAACTGCACCTTACTCAGCTGGTGGCATTTCAGGGCATAGAACAAGCAAATTTCCTCTCTATTTCTAGACTTGATCGTCGTTTCCCACACATTTGCCTTGTTTGTCATGATTTGGAGGAATTTTTCTTAATAGCAATTCACATAACCTTTGTATCACTACTGGTTTTGCCACTGACAGAAGTGGGTTTACTTCATCCCTCACTCTATTTATCAATAACTCTTTCACAAGACCTGTTGCGTTTTAGTTGTGATTTTTGCCTCGGGACTGGGCATCCTTTGCAATGCAAATCTTGCCTCCTGCCCCTTGGATTTGATAGGGAGGATCTGGTTCCCAAAGCTGGGATTTCACAGCTGTGGTCTGACTGGCTTGCTATCAGCGCATACAAAAGAAGTGAGCGCACAGCAACAGCTAAATACCCACTTCAAACTTCAGACTTCTCAGCTGGAACAACTGTTGCGGTTTGAAGTTGTTTTGTTAACTTCTTTGGCTAATTGATAACATCTGCATCTCACCACCCTTCCTTGCGTCTCAAGCTACTTCCAAATAGATTGGATAGATAATACTGTGGCAGATCTGTTTCTGTATTAGTGATATATCGTCACGCTTTTGGAAAATTGTATGAGAACTGGGGGGCGTCTTCAACTAATGCCTCCTTTATAAAGGTTTCTTTCACACAGTCGCAGAAACAAGCCCAGAGACACCAATAAAACCTCATGCTATTTATTTGGTGTTTCTCTCGTGATCGTGTTCAGATAAAAGAATTTTTGATTTCACACTTTTTTCCTCTGTTATTCTCTACCACACTTGCTAAGTTTGAAATTTACATTTGAGCTTTAAAATATTGGAATTAGCTTTTATTTTTCCTTAGTTTTCATTTTCTTTGTATTACAATAGATGGATCAAGAACTGGTATATGTGATATTTTAGTAAATAAAATTCTTGTATTCAGGATCAGTCTTGAAGTCTGGTAATACACAGTGACACCATATAGGTCCCAAGGAGACATTATGGTTGTAATGGAAATATCATATATCTCATATCCCAGGTCTGATATATCAGCTCAGCAATAAAAAGAAACAGGATATTTGCAACTATATTTTAACAGGGATTTTGCTGTTACCATGAGAACATGGATTACTTGGAAATTTTGGTGAGAAAACTCTTTAATGGTTTCATCAATGTCTAACCCCAGGAGATTTCAGTTCTTTCACTGCTATTGAAATAGCTATTAATGCAGCAAAAATCAGAAAAGTATGAGTGTGTTTCATTGGTGTCTTACTGTACATCTCAGACTTAGGTCTCAGTACAGGTCAGATGGTCCCTTCTATCATATTTCAGGATTCCCAAGATCGGATCTGGATTATGCCTAGAGACACATGTCCACTATGAAGTCTCCACAGCTTGACATCTTTCCAGTTTTGGCTGGGGACAGTTCCCTCCTCCACTTCGCTTTTGCTGTTGGGATGGTGAGTGCTGTTACTGAGCAAGGCCTAGAGATGTCTGCAGGCCCTGTGGTGTGCAGAGAACTGACGTAAGCCAAGATTTGAAGGCTTGACGTTGCTCAGCCAGCCAGGAGAGCCTCATGAATTTCCTTGTAAAAGGAATTTCTTAGGATTCAGGGAGGCTTGTGTTACATAATCCTTTGAAAACAATATTTGACACAGGATAGGGCTATCCCCTTTACGAAGTCCCCAACAGAACCTGCAAGATGCCATGAGCACTATTATTATTGCAGTTCTTTTATTTTGTGCCATTTCAGCATCACTAGCATCTACAAAAGAGGTTAGATAAAATCCCAAATACAGATCTCTCATAACTTCACCTAAATGCAAGCTCAACACATTTGGTCTTAATCTGAGTGCCTGGAGTGGGATGAGTTCTGCAGGGTTGTAATAAAATAAATATTATCCTGCACTGAGAATGGCTCAGCGAAAGGTTCAATGTCAGGTCAGCACAGCGAGCTCTTTAACCACATTTTGCTAGGCATGGACCATGTCTTTACCTAAAAAATTGTCACAGCTCCATAGCGGCTGGTGGAGTGGAAGTGATTTAAATCTTTCACCTCTTGCTCATTTTAAACGTTGGATTTGGTCAGCATTTGAGGAGGAAAGCTGGGCAGTGGGTACAGCCCCAGCTTCCAGAAATAAAAATGTTTCCACCAAAAAATGAAAAAAAAAAATAAAAAATGAAGGAGTTCCCTTTACCCACTCAGCCCTGCTCAAATTGGATTACTTACAGAAACAAAGGGAACAAGCAGCCTTGTTACAGCAGACTAGTCCCAGGTGGGTAAGTGTGAGCTACTTAACAATTAGCAATATAGTGAGAGCTCTTTTAATTGTTTTTTTTCAAACAAACTTGAACCACCTGTTCTGCCATTTTAATGGAGGAACCAAAGGAAATGTGATTCACAGGTGTGTTATAAAAGGGAAGGCAGAGATGCTTAAGAAGGAAACTTGTTTCTTTGTTGCAGTGTGAGGCAGAGCTTGAAAATTCAGTGACTGAATATTTTGTGTCATTACACAGTTGGGGCAGAAATAACCTGAACACCAGAAGAATTTGCTAAGGTTAGTACTTTTGCATTCCTTTGCAATCATGTTGTCTGTTAGTACACCATAGATGAGCAAAAAAGCCCACTTCCCTGCCAGGTAATTTCAAAAGCTGTTCCTAAAGAGAATGTCACTGTACTAAAACTTTTGGTAACCATGTATTTATTTTTGTCACTTTTTTACAGCTGGTTCCTGCTGCAGAGTCAAGATAGTTCCCTTTCAATTTAGCAGGAGTTGATAATGAACTCTAGAGTTAAAATTCAGCTCCTTAGGTGGTGATTCCTTAGATAAAACTGACTTATCAAGTAACTTTTCTAAAGCTTAATACTTTCCTGGTTTGAGAAGTGCTTCATTTTCTACCTAACCATGCATGTAATTATTGAATGTTAGCTCAATTGTGCCAGCTGAAAGCATTTTTCTCATTTCCAAACTCATATTAGCCTATACAAAGATCTCAATGGTTTGACCAAGTTCATAAAGAGGACTATGAGCAGAGCTGGAAATGAATGCTGGAGTTCTGGTTCCAGGTCTTGTACTGCTGACTAATTAATTATTCACTGATGTGATTCAGTCTTCAGAAAGATCAGTCGTATACACCACAGATTATCTCAGCTCAAAGCAAAGGTATTGATGCACACTAGCAGACCTAGGTCAGCAAGAAAGCCATCATGTGTTCATAATAGAGGTGGATGATTCTCTACACCTGGGCCTAGAAGTTTTACTGCTCGTTTAAATTCAGCAAATGTATTCAATGTAATCTCATACCTCTTGGTAAAACCTAGTTCTCCTTGTTTAATGAAACAGTTATTTGCTGAGATACTGCAGAGGCCAGTCTAGGAGGAGAAGATGGCTCTCTTGGTTGGACTTACTGCAGAAATCTTAATTTGTGGTGTATTTTTCAGGAGAGGATTTTTAAGGAAAGATTGATCCAAGTATGTATTGTTTGTTCACTGGCTGCCAGTAGAGAGGTTGATGTGTCCTGTCCTTGCAGAAGCTGGTTAAGTGAAAGTATTTCTTTATGGCCATTGCCACTTATCCTTTCATTTTGGAGCAGCGCTAATGTCTCTCTTTTTAGGGTGTGTCAGTACATTTACAGACTATGATAAGTTGCCCTGCATTGAAGGGTTTACAACCATACGTATATTTTTTGATTTTTTGGGGGGGGACACATATAGATCATGTTAAAAACCAGAAGTCCATTGTTCAATCAATCAAGTTAATCCTGGTGCTCCTTGATAACTATAGCTATCGCATTTCAGAGTGATTTTACTGGATATTACTGGGATTACTTGTAGTAGCCACTCAGTCTAGACAGGGGTTTCTATTACAGTGAACACAGACAAAAGGGTAAGAAATATTAATGCCCAACATCCATTAACCATGCACAAACTGCATATCAGAGAGTGGATCCTGTTCACTTGGCTGTGGTTTCCCCCTCCCTTTTGTTTATCTCTCAGGAGGGCACTGGCTTTTTTAATTAAAAAGAAGCAGGTTGTCTTAATAAAGGGGGAAAATTAAAAAAAGACCTGCTTGAAAACTTTGCCATTTAGAGTTAAGGGAAGTTAGAGATCTTTTGATACACTGTCCCAGTATGGAAAGGTCCAAGTATTTTGGCCCAAGAGCTGTCTTCAGGATGGCTTTCTCTTGACCTTTCTGCGAGATGGGAGCAGAGTCATGGTGATCTTGCTGAAATGAACAGCTTAGAAACTCGGATCTCTGAGAATCCTGTTGTTGTGAGAAATATGGCAAAGTGACTGTCATCAGGGCTGGATAAAATTATACTAGCCGTTGTTTCTGAAACAAAGCCATTTAGAATGACAAGCACTCCAGGAATGCTGCTCCTTGAATAAATGTAATGTGGCAGTGACATGTAGTTCCCACCATCCCCTAGAAGAGAACTCTGCTAAATTAGGACAGTTGGCTGATTAAAATTAGGCCTAGTTAACGAGGCACTGAGTGAGGTAATAATGTTAAACTCTAAAGCATTTCAAATTCTCATTTTATGCTACTCCACATGTTCAAACTCTTAACACATGGGCAAACATTGTATTTGCTGCCTAGACCATTTGTTGTGTCACAGATTTTATTTTGGATATGGCATATTTCAGGTTGTTGTCAAATTGCCCATCGTAACTGAAGCTCCACCAGGTCTTCCAAAGCATGTTAGGGTAACAGTAGAAGCACTTAAACACTCTACTTACATATGGCTTGCCATCCTGTATTCATTCACCCACAGACCTTGATGTCCTTTTATTCCTGACATCCTTTTGGAATCAAAAGCTAATTAGCCTGCTGTTGGGAAGGGTCTGTGGATCCTGTGGAAGCAGAAGCTTCCAACCCCTGCTTTTTTTTTGGGGGGGGGGGGTGGTGATTAAAAACAAAAAAAAATCCCCAGTTTTATAAAAAGCTTGCAATTATTTCAAGATTCCCTTAATCTCTGGGTGATGAAGCCAATTCAGCACTATATGGATACATAAATCAAGATTTCCCTGCAAAACTTTAGCTTGGTGTAGACTTGGAGAACATAACTCTGTGTGCCAATGCTCTCAAACCCCTTTTATATCTGACAGCTGATTTCAGTGTGTTTGAACATGATATAGTAGGCACTGGGAGTCTGTGTTACTGTTGCTCTCGTGGTGTCTGTCATTCAGTTTCTAAGGCTGGGCACTCTCCACCTGTAATCTTCCACAGCAAGTTTGCCCATGACTGGAAATCTTGTCTGTTGGTTGGCATAGCTCAACAGTAGGTTTTGTGGCTCCTGGGTCTTCCCTCCAGGCAGAGGGGAATAAGTAATGTGGTAGGTTTTGTTTTTTTCTGGGAGGCAAGAGTTGTGTTTATATCTCTATTTTACAAAATGGAAATGTTGCCATCACGAATTTAAGGTCCAAGTTTACCAAACTATGCAAGTACCTAATTCTCTGGGCTATTTTAATCAACAGTTATTCTCTTAATACAGTTATAGAGATGATAATAAGTTACTTGCATAAAACCTGTGGAGCAGGGCAATGCAGTTGGGTTCCCTCAAATTTTAGGCTTACTGAGGAACCTTTTTTTTCTCTTGCTGTGTACATGTTTATCTTGATCCAGCAGCTACAGGTCTGCTTGCCTTGATACACCTCCTCCCTTGAACTCTCATTCCATGGTAATAAACCAGGAGTTTCTAGGGTGTTTCTCATGGCAGTGTCAGAAAGGAGAGGATAGCATAAATTTCTGCCCTCATTTCCAGGGAGATCATCACGGCTGGTTGTTTTTGCACCCTTATTTTGAAAGCAAGGCCTTTCAAAAAAGCCCATGGGTATAACCTTCTTCAAGCAGTTAATGGGTAGGCATAAACTATTGCTTGGAGAGCAAACCCCATTCCTCCTTGGAATAAGTTTCTTTATTTTCTTGCAGGTGTGTGGATGGGATGTGGCAATTCTTGCTGTCTTCTGGTGTAAGGAAGGTTAGGGTGATCCAAAGAAAGCATATGGTATGCTGTTAGAGTCTGAGAAGAACAAGATCAGAAAATCTCCCCTATGGAAACATTGCCTTTGTCCAGGGTGTTTTGCCAGGCGGCATAACCTGACTCTATTGAAAGAGTTGAATTATTGTTATATAGCTTTAAAAACACAGTATCAAATTATACATATAATTTGAGGCTGTTTTTAATAAGCATTTTCTCTAGCCTGTGGTTCCCTCTGGTTTGAATGTTCTCAACTTTTTGGTCAAATAAATAACAGCCTAGAACAGTATTTTCAGGAAAAGATGATGCTTGGCAATGGCTGGGGATTCTGTGGCTTTCACTACCCTTCAGAGGGCTTGGGCTAATGTGTAGACTTTCCAAGAAAGCAAAAATATGAACAGCTTGGGAAGGTTTTAACTGAAACACCATCCAAGATAACTCACAACTTTTCCTTTGATGGTGTTAGCTGATGTGAGGGTTTTTCTTCCTTTTTTTTTTTTTCTGAATATAACTGACATTTCTGAATCTCTGTATACCTACTCCTAGTTTTTCTCTCCTCCTTTATTCTTCATACTTTCCTCTGCTTTTTTTCTTCCTCCTTTTTTCTCATTCATTCTTTCATTTATCTCTGTGTTCTTCCTGCTGTTTATTCCTGTTTTGCTGCTTCACTTCCCAGTTCTTCTACAGTTCAAAATTACTGTGTCTTGAACTGTTCCAACCAGTCCTGGCAAAAGTCAGCTCCTTGTCAAGGCCAAATTATGCTCTTGATCTAATTTTGAGATCACATCTGATCTCAAATGTGCCTAGTTTAAAAGGGACAATGTTATAGAAAGGCTGGAGAAGAGAAGATAGCAGGGAAGCTTGGAGGAGTGTGCCATGGAAAGTCCCATGACCCTTGCTTTAGTTCAGGCTCATTTCCACAGGGCTATCAACAGCCAAAGGAGGATGATGAGGTGTGAACGAGAGCTGGGAGAAACCATGCAGCAAACACAGCACAACGTCTCAAATCTGGAAACAGAAGAAGAGTCTATATGCTTTGAACTTGTAGGATGTACCAACTCAAGGCCTTGATTTTATTATTTGAATTTTTTTAAAACGTGGCTGGGGGTGAGGAAGTGACTGGGCCTATGAAGGCAGTACCAGAGACATCCTTACCAAGGAGTATTTGAAGGGTTTTGGCTGATTCCCCCTGGCTTGTGGATGAGGTCACTGTTTTGCTGAGGGAGCTGGAAATGGAGAAGGCTTCTTCCTTGTGTCAGATCCTTTCTCTCCTGCCTGCTGGACACCCCACAAAGCCTGGCCCTGTGGTTCCAGTGGATGACAAGAACCACCAGGAACTACTTGTAGCGATGTGGGATTAACTGTTGTGAAGGATGACTGAAGTACTGAGATTTCCTCTTTGCCTTTTCTGCCCAAATTATGCTTCTTGACAAATCCATCACTTGACTGTGCTGTGACCTCCCCTCAGTCCCCGCTTCCTGGTGGCATAGCTCAGCTTTGGACTTCTTGGAAGCAAAAAGTTCTTCAGACTTAAAGACAGTGAAGAACTGCATTGATTTATATGGCCTGAGATAATGGCCTCAGGATGTTCTTTGAGCTTTTCTGTAATTCTTTCATTACTTCCCGAATGCCTCTCAGGTTCCTGCAAACTGAGCAATCAATGGTACTACACCAATGTCATTAACTTTAGATTAAACCTTTTTTCTTAAACTTTGTCAGTGTTATGGACATTTTGGAAGTTACAGACTATGGAGGAGGTAATCATCTGTGGGAAAGGCTGGCTGATGCTATTTCATTAGCCATCTGGCTGGGACATCTTGATTGTACTACTTCAGACAGTTTTTGAAAGACTGTTGAAGATGTAGATGTTTAAATGATAGTTAATAACAGTATTCATCTCAGTGATTCTCTTGGCAAAACTCTTGCTTTAACATTAGCTTTCAATAAAACTTTGCCATTTTAAACTTTCATTTTAAACAGAAAAACACTTTTAAAGTTTCAGATTTAGAAGCTTTTACAGAGCTTAATAAAAATTCACTTTTTGGGCAAAGCGCAGTTGACAGCTGTATTGGTACTGATGGTTTCTATTTAAAAACATGTTCCTTTCGTTTGCTGCATCTTTCAGCTGCTGAGATTCTTTGTCTTGCTTCCTCTAAGTTTCTTTTACCATCTCACAGGCATCAGGGAAGGGGGCCAAGAGCTTCAACACCAGTGGAGAGAACTTGATTTTATTCTCTCTTACATGACTCAGCTCTTTGTATTGATGTGGGAAGGATCTGGACGAGTACCAGAGAAGCTGGGGAGAAGTTGCTCTGTAATGCACAGAGTAGATGGGATGGTCAAACACTCCACTGTGCTTTACAAGCTGTTGTTAGATATGTAGGTAGCAGGATGGCCAAGTGCACCAGGCTTTCATGTAGGAGAAATATACCATTAATCCTTACCCCTGCTCTGTGACCAACCTATGAGGTAATGGGGCAAAGTAATCCATCATCAACGTGTTGAGACAGAGGCGACTTGTTATTCTTAAGTTGCATATTTCCTTGAACAATAAGGTCCTATAGAGACAGTAATGACAGTGCTGTGGGAATCCTGCTAAATGCGGTTTGATTCGGACAGATAAGCAACAGCAAAACAATAACCACAGTAAGATGGACTATTCTGAGAGAATAATTTAGGGGAAAAAATGCACATATGAGTTTAGTGGGTAACAACATCTGTCTGGGGAGTCTGGGATCTGGCTCATCCTACTGTCGCATTCCTGGATGCCCTTTGCTTCTAGGAAGAAGTTAGCAAAGTAAAGAAAAGGAAATAAAAAAGTTAATCTCTTGCCTAACTAGTAGCTGTATCTCTTTACCAGCTTAGCACTTCTGGGCCATATATCCATGTAGGAACCCCAGTTGTACTTCTTTTTATGTGTATTGACTTAGTGGAGTGCAAACATGTTAAAAAGTTCACTTTCTCCTTTATACGAGTCTATAAAAAAGCTCTTAAAATGGAGTCATAGGGTTTCAATGAGACAAATGAATGATCAGCAGAGACCTAACAGTCCTTTCTGATGGATTAGGTGCTTTAGTGTGAGAAATTTTAAGATGCTAATCAGCCTGGAGAGTTTTCATGCCTCCAGCACTATGTAATGACACAAAATATTGTGATGCCTCCAAGTTATAATGGAATAGGCGAGGAGGATGCAGTAATAGGTATCACTCATGATATTTGATTCCAGTTAAAACTACGTTTTCAAGAGTCTCTAGGCAGCAGAGATTTCTTATGCATTTATGGGAATTTGAGTAAAACTAAACATATACACACTAGCTTGGAAATTTTCTAACAGCTATTTGGACACAGTAATGTACAGAAATAATTGTAAACACATGCACAAGTAGATCAGTGTGTTTTCAGGGTCTGCTTTTAGCAGAAATAACACATTAACATATTTTCTGAATTTTGCAAATGCACTGCAAAATTGCAGCTCAATAAACTTAACTTTTTATGTTCTTCTAAACTGATGACACCAGTATAATATCAAGATGTTTTCCAGTTGGGATTTAGGAAGCTGTAAGACATGACAGAAGTGTTCATAATAGGACATTTCAGCAAAAATTTTAACTCGCACGGAGTTGATCCAAAATCAGCTCTCCAGCAAGGAATGTATCTTTTTACAGCACTTACTGTGGAAGGGATCGAGCCCACTGCCAGAGTAGTAAAACACACATTTGCTGCAATAGCACAGAAGCAAGTCACAGTCTACCAGAAGGAATCATTTACTGTACAGAGCTATTACATTTTATTTCTGTACATTTGGAAATTTTGAGTTATGTCCTGTCACTTGCATTTGCAGGCATGCAAGTGTTGTGTTTATATTCCATGTCGGTCACTGAGGGGGGGGGGGGGGAGGGAAGGCAGGATATTTCATCTGCATGTTTTTCTAGGAGTGGTATTGTGGTATTGCTGTTTTGGGAGATGAAGAGCAAAACTCAAGTGTCCCCAGGATAGCTTTCTACAGGCTTCACTGAGCAGCAAAAGGATGCACCTGAGCTAGTGCTGAAATGGTTAACTAATAGCATGGGGCTAGGAAATCAGCATTCATCCCTGGCACAACTGCTTCAGGAGTTGTGCCAGGAACCAGTAGCTGAATGCCTCACTAAAAACAACAGGACAACACTATAAAATGCCTGGAGTCTTAAATGGTTAGTAGTGTGTCAAGGTGACGTGCTTGTGGTCTTTATTGAGGTGTAAGCTGAGAGACATCTCTGTTATCTACAGAAATGTGTAACCAATGCAGTTTGTGAGCATTTATGTTGTCATTACAAGAACAAAATGTTATCTGCATAATTACAAAGTTATATTCTGATAGGGATTCTTATTTAAGCCTGTTACATGCTCTAGCAAAGCAGAAAATCCCTTACTGAGCACCGTTAATAATGGAGCATTAAGAATACACTGTTTTCTTTTCTTGCTTCATATACATCTATTTATTTTTAAAACAACTGTGTTTTGGTGCTTTCTAGGATTTCTCTCCTGGGTGCTGGAGAGATCTTTTCCCCGGACCTGGCTACAAGAAGGAATGTCTCTACAAGCATTTCTGGTAATGTTCCCTGTGCCTTGCTGGGACCAGCCCTCTCCTTCCCACCACAGTCTGCAGCAGGTCCTGGGACAGAGATTTTGGTGGGCGATGGAGTGTGGGGAGTTTGTCAGCTCTAATGGAAGTACATGGCCCAGGAGAGGCTGCTAATGTTCAGAGACTTCTTTCTGTAAGGATTAAACTGAACTTTCTTGCGGAGAAATTCATGATACGATGCCAGAGAACTAAACCACCTCTAATTTCCCCTCAGCAATCTCATTAGTAGAGTCCAGTGAGGTGGGCATGCCCTCAGGTATGTCCCTGCCCTCTCCAAACCTGGGAAGTAAAGGTACAGACCTGCAAAGAGCTTGAAATAACCCTTTGAAATAAAAAGGAAAGGGAAGGAGTGTGAACCTTGCAAAAGGAAGTAGGTGAGAAGGAAGGCAGGAGGGAAGGGCAGGTGGGGTAAGGGTAAGTCCTGGTAATTAAGCCTTCCTGGAGACAAGCCCGCTCCCTGGGCAGAACCTGCCTGGCTGCTCCTTCCACTGCTGCTGCTTGTGCACACAGATGTGTTGGCAGAACAAACAGCCAGTGATGATAAAAAAAGATGGCCGCTATCAATCAGGCTTTGCTTGTTGAGCCACTGGGAATTTGTGTCTGGGAAGATTGTGGAACTGGTCCTCTACTTAGTGCTGTGTCTAGCTGAGAGATGGTCAGACAGCTAAGAGGGGAGCAGTCCAAGGAATCTGGTTTCCTACAGGGATTTCCACACTGCAGAGTCCTGTAGTTGGAGGATGGTTTAGCAGGCTAACCTGTACCTACTCCACTTAATGCAATTTGCTGCTAGGATGCATGGGTGTATCTCTCCATGCTGTGGGAAATGAGCTTGTCTCTCCAGTTTTGTTAAGGCACAGCAGTAAATTAAGCAGTGGAAAAAGAATGCAGAATCAAACCCTTTCCTGGGCTGGGCACTAGCAGAACCGCTGAGTGTAACATTAGCATTATGTGGCTTTATTATGGACACGTGCATGCTTGGATTTAAAGGCCAGTGGCTAGACTGAGCAAATATTTAGTGCAGATGGGAGAAGGGAAAACATCTATTTTCTTGTGCCAGTACAAAGGATGACTAATTACACCAGGAACAGCTGCAGTGCACTTGAAACTATAGAAGACCAGCTGATTCCTACCATGCTTCTCCAGCCAACTGGCAACACCTGAGACCTGCCAGGTAAAAACCAGGCTCTGTGCTTTGTCCAAGTCATTAGAGCTCCCCTTGGAGAGAAGTGAGCTTTGCTTCACTGCTTAAAGAGTTACTCAAAAAGAAAAAAAAATACCTGGAAGAAATATCTCAGTCCAAAGTAATATTTACTTGGGTGCTTAAAACTTTGTAAAATGCCCTGAAGGTCACAAGCCATTCATCCTGCTGTGTATTTCTCTTTAAGAAGGTGCTTGTAAGTACTACTGGAACACATGTGTGATGAGGGGTTGCCATGGCAAACAGGTTTTGGCACTATTTAAGACAGAGTTTTATTGCACAGCAGAATAAATAAGCATGTTAAAGCCACATACAGTAACTTGTTGGCACATACATTAATGCTCCCAAGGGCTGCAATAACTTAAGCACCCTCCCTTTAAACATTTTTCAGCGTTTTTTCTTTTTTATTGACTACATGCATTTAGTATTAGGGCTAGGAATGTCCCATTTCCACCCCCTTTTGAAGTGAGTAATTGAGGCAAAAAAGGAGGACTGTCTAATAAATCATAAAGGGGCATTGTGCACAGACAAGAGGGGCAATTTTCCCTTTCCTAACATGCATGAGGATAAGCCAGCGTGAGACCTGGCTGTGTACTAAATCCTGACTTGCTCCCTCTAGGCATAGGAGTAGATTGGCGTGTTTATATTTCTGATGGAGCCTGAATAATCAGAAATAGTTTCACACCATTTTCTGCAGTTTCTGTCTTGCTCTTTTGTGCCAAGCCAGTCTTCTACCACATCAGAGCAGCAAGTTAGTTACTTCAGCTTTAGTAATTTTATGAACCACCTGTTCTGTTCCCAGTTTGGCTCCCAGTTCACACCAGTGAGTCCCATCAGGTCTGGAAACACTCTCAGCTTCGAGGAAGTGCTGCAGGGAGGCAAGAGGCAAATCTCTGCCTGTAAGAGGGCTCAGGTTTGTGGTGCTCTTAAAGGTGAACATAAATTACACTTTATAATGAAAGCTCTGGCTTAAGAAGAGTTATTAGTGTATTAGGCTGGGCTTTATTAGCTCAGAGGTTTCAGAGCCATGTGGGAGGTGTGACACTGGCTCCCTCTTCTGTGGGAAGCAGTAACTTTTCTGGTTTGGAGAACTTGGAAGCTGCCAAAAGCAGGCGAAGCCCACAAAATCTCCCCCATCCCCTCCCACCTCAGATACATAAAAGCACAATTAGTGCAGATGTGATCAGATAACGCCCAGCTGTAAGGCGAGTGGCACAGTTGCCTCCTTCCCGGGGGAGCGAAGGATGGCTGAGATGTTAAGCCGGAGCTGGCAGTAATTGTTTCTTGTTTAAGAACTGGGGAATTGGCGAGTGTGATGGACCTAATTTTCTTTTGGTTTATTGGCAAGTAAGAAAGTTACTGGGGAAGGGCAACAGAAAATACATCTCACCCTAAAACAAGACTGCAGGCAGTGCTGGCTCCCACTATACTCAGAAGAAAAATCTGTTTTACATATTCCCCATGGTTTTAGGATGAAAGCTGTAATGTATTTTACTCTTAGGGCCCTTTTTGCCTCTTGCCCCATTGCCAAGATGACTCCACAGCCTTCAGCAAGGCTTGGGCTGATCATCAGAGCCACTTGTCTCTCCTAAACTTTCCTGTGCACTCAGCAGTTGCTGAAGCATGCTCAAGCCTCATGAAATGGGGGAGGAAAAAGAGTTGGTTGTTTTATGAAACATACTTGTTTGTAATATCACATACTGATAGGTTCATTATGAATTGCAAGTTGCTGAATAAGAGAACTGACAAGGGAGGGATAGTGCATGGAGAGAAAAGAAAGAAAAAAGGAAGGAGGTGATTTTTACGCCTAGAAAGGTGTCTCCTGGGCATCACCGGAGTTGAAGACCTACAGTTTCCTTCTAGCTGTTTGGATTTGCTTGCAATTAAAGCCTGGTGGAGCTGTCAGGGGCTGTTGACAAATATATTATAACCAACTTAGGTTAAGCGAAAGTTACTTAAAATTAATCCATCCCTGCACAATACTTCTGTTTCACTTCAGAAGAATGTGCCAGGAGGAATAAGTACAATCCTGACCATGTTCAGAGAACCTCCTCAAGGTGGAAATTTGCAAATAGGGCTACTGTAGTATGTAATGAGAAGCTGCAGGGCTTTCAATTATCCCACATAGTCTGTCTCTTTGCAACTTGACTGACAGCTAATTATGCTGGTGCCATTTTTTTGGCAGTGGAATTTAATCTCCCAGATGGAAAGCAAATCAATCTGCCCATCGCTGCAGCTGAGGCATACTTTGGCTCAATTTTAATTTATTCTCCTAAGCCTAAGAAGGCTAGTCATTTCAAGGTACAAAAATATCAGATTTCTTCCGTTAACCAGGCTGGTGGAAAAAGTGTGGAAGAGTTGGGATTTCGTAGGCTACGCTGTGAAATGTTGTCGCTCCTTAGGAAACAGCAGTATCATCTCCCCTTGATTCCTGTTTGTGGAATCTGACAAGGAAGAAGCATTTATGGGCGGGTTGCTAGTGATAATGGTTAAACATGAGTTGTGGAGGCATTAAGTAGGATTCTATGGAGGAATGAACTAAATCTCTGAAGAACTCGACACAAAAAGGAATCGGTGGCAATTTTCAAACACTTTAGCCAGTGTGCAATAGCCCAGTTCCCATTGGGTTTCACACCAGGGATATAAATACAATCCTTCTACTTACCTGCACTCTTCAGGCCTATCAATTATGCTGCTCCCTCTGAGTTGCTGTTACAACTTTAGGTATTACTGTCCTCTGTAAAACCATTGTAGGGCAGAGTATGTGACTAGTTACCACAGGCTACAGACCTGATCTTCAAGTACCCAGGCACCTGCAGCTGCTGTCAACATTTTTCAGGCTAGAAACCCCAATTTTAGCTAGGATCAAGGGGAAGGGAGCTCACAAAACCTTGGTGTTAATGAATGCTGGAAAATCAGAGCCTTATTTTTCTGCAAACTTTTGCCTGTTTGGCTAAGGCTGTTCCAGTCTGCATACGGTACCTATGTTTTGTCTGTGTGTTGTTATTTTCCCTTTTGGAGTACTTTCTCTGAATTTTTAAGCTCTCAGGTTATTGGATGTATGTACTCTGTTTTTTTTGAAGAGTTTACCAATAGAAAGGTTCCTGATTCCCCTTTTTACTGAAAAAAGCATTTCTAAAAGTGCTTTGCTCACACCTAATGAGTGTGATTCCAGTCTTTCTCACACTTGCACAAAACCACAGCCATTTTACTGACTCTCGTTAGTACATTTGGAGGCTGAAAGATTACAAACTCTCCTATCTAGCTCTTAATACCTATCTTTTTATATTTTCATATTATGCTTTTAATTATATTGATGCTGCTCCTATGAGCCCTTGAATGACATTTTATGATTATGATGAAATCTTGTACATGGAAGCACTTGTTCATGACAAATCTCTGGGGAACATGTTCTGACACTGCCCCATCAGTGCATTCATTACCATGCTGCACACTGTATTTCTGCAGTGTGATAGTTAAGAGGGAGCCTGTGCAATGCCCTCTCAATTTGTAGCAGAGGACAGATATCATTCAATAGATGATTGGAGTGCTAATTAGTCTGTGGGAAGAATGATCAATACCTGGGGAAAAACAGTGCAGGAGCAACTGAATGTGGGCTTGGAAAGTAACATACTGTGTGTCTTGTAGCTGATGTTTGAGGTTATAATGCCACTTAAAGATACTGGCTGCAGGCATTTCTTTGAAAACGTACATGTAGCAAATGGAAATCCAACATAATCTGGAAATAACCAGCTAAATGGAGCATTATGAGGAAACCCACCACTCTCACCAGATGTCAGACCTCTCTTTGTAAAGTGCTGTAAAACATTGGCATGTCCTAATAGCCAGAAAATGGGACCTCTTCCAGTGCAACCTTGCCAGCAGGGCTTGCTTTACCCAGGGTGTGAGTTTTAGAGCACAGTTGTAACAGCAAGGTGTAAGGATGGACACCACCTTCAGAGCAGAGATGTGGGGCAGACGCTGAGGCTCTTGGACACTGGGTGGAAGCAATGGTTTGAACCCAGCACCCACTGGCAATGAGCACTGTCCGTAAGGCAACGGAGAAATACGCTAGTGGGGAGGGACTGGTTTTGGTACAGAGGCAGCTGCATGAGTGGTCAGTTTCCAGGTGGCTTAAGATTTATTCAACTAAAGCTAGATTATTTTTTAAATCATAATTTGTCTTAATTAGAACAAATATTTGGTTCTTAATTATTCTAGAAGCTTAAATATTGATGATAAAATACAGAGTAGAAGACCCAAGACCTCTGTGCCAAATGCAAGGACTGCGGTGCAATCCTGCCTATTGCTTGCCCACTTGTATGAAAGTGGGGGGCAGTGGGGTCCCCAGGCTGCAAACAGGGATCAGAACAGGGGAAAATCTCCACCATATTTCCGGAGGTCCTGAGGTCCTTGCTTGGCCACCTTACTTTTACTGATGCGCCCAGCTCTGCTGCAGGGCCGTGTACCTCTGAATTTGCCAAATGTTAAATCTAAACTTCCAAAAAGTCGACATCCAGAAAGGAGCTGAAGGAAATGCAGCAGGATTTGTTACTGAATCTTGAATTAATTGTGAAGTACGGAGGGCTGATTTCAGTGGAATGTAACATGAGACTGAAAGTCTAACCTGTCCATCAGCGCAGCAACCATCCAGAAGACACATCTGCATTACTGTTAGCAAATAATCTGCCCTTCCCAAATTGTTTTAGAAAAGTAAAGGTTACATGAATGTTGCTGTTCATTGCTCCCATTTTTCTGGATTAAAAAAAATGGATTTCAGGAAACAAGGATTCAGAAAGGCAGATGAGCTACAGCGTGGTTATGAATTCTTCTTTGGGGTGGGGGAAATGACCCCAAACTTGCATTTTTTGCTTACTTCCTCTCTGGGGCATGGTAACACTTCTTTCAACAGCTAATTGCAGCTATAACCCAGCCTGGCAACCTGACTGTGAATGTGGTAGGATAGTTATACCAGCTCAACACATCATATAGGCTGACAACTTTGAATAAGGAAAGCTTCAGGAGGATGATAGACTGTAAAATCAGAGGGAAATTCTGAAGTTAGACAATGTGGTGTACCCTAAGGACAGTATTACAATGAATTTTCTACTGTGGAAAAAGTCGACTAGAAGCAGGGAAGTAGTAGAGAGCAGGATTTGAAACAGTGAATTGAAAATGCTATTGGCCACAAGATGCTTTTAACCTTTTAAAGTATTCAAACAGTTAAAGAGACAATGTCTATTTTAACCATTGTTTTCAGATAAGATCCATAATGGTCTTACCAATAAGACAACAAGCTGTAAAGGCACTTTCACTGAGATTTTTGCATATGTGGCCTTCCCAGAGTGCGATTAATTTATTTTTTTGAAAATGGACATTGCACATTTAGCTATGACAAGCAAAATGCTAGGGAGATTCCCAAAGTAATGTCCTGGCCGCAGTGCATGATAGCAGGAATTTCTTCTCCTGTTTTTCTTGTTATGCATGTAACCTGATATGTTACTTTTTAGGTTCTTGAATATATGCCATAATCTACTTGGGCTGCCCCATGCGGCCGAGTTCAAGCTTGTTCTGGGATCTCTGGCTTTCTTGACAGAGCCTGCTGGATTTCAGGACCTCAGAGCCGCATTCTTCAGGCTGTGGGAGAGCGGGTAACGCTGCCTGAGAGGCAGAGCCGTGTCAGAGACGGGCTTGCTGCTCCTCCGGGCTGGCTGCAAGTGTGGTGGGGAGCAGCTGTGCAGTGGTTCAGGGTCACTTGTGGAACAGGCTGGGTCAAAGCAATAGAATCACGGTACTCTCTGAACACACCGAGGGTTTGCAGGCTTTTGGATGAATGCTGAGAAAGAAGAGGATGCTCTGGTATTTGTATGGTAGGAGAATACAGCGATGCCCCATGAGACCAGCTTCGATGCTGCAAATGATTTTACACAGGAGCAAAACATGGTCCATAGTTACGAGTCAGAATGAGAAGAGGGGCTTTGTGAAAGCTCTCTGGCTGTGGCCCTGCCTGGCAGAGCATTTTCCTTGTTCCAGGCAATGCAAAAAGTCCTTGATAACTGGTTTTGGTCACACTGGGAGGTGGTGCTGAGAGCTCAGAATCTCATCAGGTGGGAGTTTTGTCATGGCTCTTTTTTTTTTTTTTTTTTTGCAAAATGACCTGAATTCAAACAAAGCAAATGGCACATCACAGGCAATCCCAAGGAAATCCATGGAGCTATTTATAGAGCCAGTGGCTAAAGGAGCAGATGAGATGTGAGGCCAGAAGCAAGTCCATGTGATTTGAATTACAATATAGTTTGCTTTGGCATTTTCTTAGTTGAAAGACAAAAGTTGACCTTCCCAGCGTGGTGCAACAGTGTAAAAGATTTATTAAATGCCATTGGAGGCTGTACTTTTAACTGCTTTGAAAATGCTTGTTGACAAACACCTTTTTTTCTGTTACTGACATTAAAATTTTGATACTTTAAGAAAATGAGACTTTAATATTCTACAGTGCAAGGAGACCAAGAAGCTTTAACCTGTACACTCATTTTGCTGTGCACATTACTTCTGTGTTAAAAATCCCTTTCTCTGCTGGAAAAAGGAGGGCCCTTCTTGCACCAAGTGTTTCCTGAGGTACCTGCCCATGCATGCTTTCCTCTATTTTTCAATCCTTTTAGTGACACCTAGTGAAATTTGTGGAAAGTGCAGTTTCAGTTTTAAGAATCAATGTAACTGCAGTAATGTGCATTTCCCAATTAAATGCTGAAGTACTGCATCTTATTTATTTCATTTATTGCCACTTGAACTGCTGTCTTTGAAGAATGATACCAGATATGTTTTTGGCTATTTAAAAAATTTGAATTTGAGCCCCTAGTATGGTCAAACACCTTATGTATTAGAGGCACAAAATTAATTGACTCTGATCCTTTTAACTTTGGGTATGTGTTTAGAATAATACTGTTATTAAATTTTTGTCTTCTATTGTTGCTGCTGTTATTCCTCTACCACAGCCCCCTTGAAAGCTGCAAGTATCTAGACTCCTACACAAAAACCCCAAACTCTTGCAGGAGCTTAAGCTACACATTTTTAATATTTATTTGGTATTCAGGATACATATAGTGAGTCCTGAGCTTACTGACAAGTCAGATTTGGTCTGCTCACTGCTCTGAATCAATCTGGAGTGGATGTGAAGCCCTCTTTCATCAGCAAATGAAGTTTTCAACAGAGATGGAAAACGTATGCCTACTATCTAGAGAGCAGGCTAAAGACTTCAAAGGAAGAGCTTCCTCTTCAGAGAGTGTGTTTGTATGCAATAGCTTTTGAAAGCATAACCTTTTCTTTCACAAAGTACAAAACCAAGTGGCTTCTGTAAAGGTTTATGCTGGTATGGATTTCAGCTGTGCAAATGATATGGCAACCAATACAAACTGGGCTCATAAATATTTGGAAAAAGTACAAAATGGCTTCAAACAGGCCAATATTAGATGACTGGAACTAGTTAAAAAAAACCCTAGGCCTTGCTTGATCTAAAAGTCTTCAACCTCCCAAACTAAACAGCCCATTAAGTCAGATTTTGAACAGGAGGACCTGAAGGACCAACTGGAAAGTCTGAATGCTCACTGGAAAAAGACCCAACTGGGAGTGTCACTGGGCAGGTACCCAGCCAGGCAGCACAGGTTAAGAGGCCCAGCATCCCCAAGCATGTTTCTAGGTCACTGGTTCAAATCTGGTATTTTTATCATCCCTCTCATAGCTATAACTTCTCAGAATTTAGAAAATGAAGACTTAAGGGAAAAATTAATTCAAGTACACCAACAGCAACAGTTCGAACATTTTACTAAATCAATTCACACAATTTCAAAATTGTAAATATAATTAAGGACAACAGGGTTTCTGTATTTTTTCTTCCCGATTTATCATTAAGACAATAAACAAACACAAATTAGGTTTATAGCATCTGTTCTTTTAAAAAATGAAAGGAACGCCACTCGATGTATTGATAAAGCACCACAACACAGTTACAAAATAGGGTTGGCCTGTTTCTTTCACAAGTAAAAGACTACATACTCCTAACAGCTTTCTGCTTCAATCCATACTTCATTAAAATAAAACTATAAAATCTCCTAGATTACACTAAGTTCAGACGATGCCTGGTATACAGTGCATTAACAGCAGTAATGCCAACTATCAGTGCCAACATAAAACATTTTAGAAAGTAAAAACAAAACAAACAAAAAAACCCCCCAAACAAACAAAAAAACCCAACAGAAGAACCACCTTTATTCCCCTAGGTGAGCAAAATTTAAAATAAGGGATGCTCTGCTTCACAATGAGTTAAGGATTTGGGGAGGACGATGGGTAGAAGAAGGGGCTGGTACTGTAGCTTTCTAGGCTTAGTTGGCATCTAGTTTGGCCATTTCCTGCACGTATATCCCTATACTCTCGCTGTCAAAGAGCACGAAGTACACCGTCTTGATTGAAGAGGACATTGTTGACACAAAATAGCTGGAGATGGCTTTCAGGATCAGCTGAGCAGCTGTTTGCTTTGGGAAGCCATTTCTAGAAGGAAAGACAAAAAAAGGAAGAAAATCAAGACTTGCTGAACGAGTTTTTGATGGCATAACCTTGCAGGGAATGCTCCATCTTTTCTCTACCGCAGCACGGTAAATAAAGCTACAAAGCCAGTGTTTACAGTCTGAATTAGAAGCTACAAACTTGTTTGTTTAGGCAAGACTTAAAATGTTCAAACAGAAGAAAAGCATTCCCAAAAAATGAATACAGAGTTCACACACATTAATGGGTTGAACCTTACAATATCTGATGGGTCAATTATCCTCATTCAACAGACAAGTAAACCAACAGCCTGAAGTGTTCAGGAAAGCAGCATATACGTTAAGAGTTGCAGAGTGAAACCCATCCTGAAAGCAAACCAACTGTTAAAAAAAAAAACAAAAAGGGACAGAGAACTTGATATAGAAAATGAAGCATGAAAAGACACAAAGTACAACATGGCTTTACCATTATTAATGGTTAATGATATAGCAGAAAATTAAAAGAAGTTACTTGCACAGCCTTGCTGCAGACTGAAAAGGAAGAGAGAACGAGTTCTAGTAGCTTTGGTAGTGAGAAACAACACTGGCAACACCCTTACCATTTCAAATGTGGCAGAAAAAGCGAAGCGGGCTGAGCGAAGGTGAGCAAGTCTGCTCTCCTGGGTCACAGTGAGCCTTGTCCAGATGGGGTCAGTCTAACTTTACTGGGCTCGGGAAGCCAAAGTAGCTGTGTCAGGGCTGAGGACAGACTTAAGGGACTGGATGGCTTTTCTAAGCAAACCTCAGCAACACTTCCAACACTGCTTACACCCTTTTTAATTACAGGCTGATTCAATGTAAGTACAGTCCTAAGAAAAATATCGTGAAAGACATCTGCTTGGTATCAACCGGAGAGATCTAAACCCCAGAGGCCTTTCTCCTCCTCTAGCAATGCCTAAAGAAGAGGCTCCTGCCCCCTTCTTCTGGAGGAGGCATAGAGAAACAGAACAAACCTTTCTGCTTTCCCAGATGACAAAACTGTGCATGACTGAATTTCACTGTCTAACCTGGGAACCCTTCTTACAAGCTTTTTCACATTTTTATCTAGCAGCCCGCATCTGAAGGTTTCACCTAATCTTAAAACAGGTCAAGCACAAGTAGAATGGTCTGAACAAGGCCATGATCTGAACTGTAAGTTTTACAGGTCATGGCAAACTCCTGAAATTACACCTGGTAGCTACTTTGTGGCCTAAGCTTTGCCACTGTATTACTCATGAAGTACTGCTACCCACCCAGACCGTGGTTTCACCCCAGCCAAAGTCTGAGCACTCTCTCAGCTGCAGCAAAGTGTGCTGCAGTAATCAGTCTGAAGGTGATGGGATATGATCACTCTGTTACGAGTAGGACCCAAACAGAATTTGAAAGACCCCACTGAAGATCACCTGGTTCCTTGACATGCACTTACAGATATACGATGGTCAATACTGCCTGTTATAGAGCACGTACTATTAATACTACTAATAATTTACAGATTACACAGATGGCTGAGTTTCTCAGAGTTTCTTCAGCAATTTGAAGAAGCTGGGCTAAATTCACCTCTGGCACTAACAGGTGCAACATCACTTAGCATTTGCTCACTGAAGCACCAAACTCTGATAATGAAACGCTGTTGTACTCTCCCTCTCATTACATGCCGCAAGACACAAAATGAGAAAGGCAACTGCCTGTGTCATGGCCCGCTTACTGCACATTACCTTACCATAAAGTATACTCCGAGAGCAATTCTGTGGTAGTGCTGCCTGTAAAGTGATATTATACATGCTGCCTGAAGATAATGCTTGCGATATTTCAAAAATGATGACATGAAATAGCTCATGCTGTTTCTTTCTTTTCTGAAAATGCCCAATTTTTTCTTTTACTGAAGAAGAAAAGGAAAAAAGCATTGTGAGAAAACCTTGTACTCTTCCAAAGCCAAATGAGCTGGTCAGGAAGAATCAGCTGTGTGACAAGTTAATCAACTGAGAGCATAGTTTTGACATCAGAGCTACTTCCTACTGTTGGCTTACACAGAGAAAAAGACCCAGACTCAGCATGCCTCCACATCTGATCACTTGCTAGTTACTTATGAATGCTGCATCCTGGCTTATATTGAACAGATCTTTAAGGAATTTTGCTCCTGAGCAGGAATTGTCATGCAGGGCAGCATCAAAATCAGGGAATATGCCATTTCTGAATTGCTCACAGTGGACTCTGAAGTCATACAACTTCCACTTCGGTAGTGCTCCAGCAGGGTGGTCACAACAGGGCAAACGGGAGAAGAGCAGCCTGGTCAAGGGGAGGGATGCACACAGGGAAGCCAATTAAAGTAAATTGTTTATGACCACTCTCCCAAAAGAAAGGAAAGAGACAGAGCAGAAAAATCAGAAGAAAGGTGCTGACCCAATGGCCATGTGTGGGCTGCAAGAAACAGAAGCCTCTTGCGTCAGTCCACTGGTCTGAGTTAAATTCTTGTGAAAAGGCAGTTTGAGACTTTAGTCAAGCTAGCGTCAATTCAGATCAAAGTCAGAGCCTCAAAATGAAATCCCTACTCCGAGGATGATTTTATGTTCAATCCCTAACTCTCCTTTCCCTGTTCTCCTGCTGGCCCTACCAGACTGAACTCCAGGCTACCTTTGTACAGCACCCAACTTGTGCTTTCCACAAGTTGGCTGTAGCTGAGCATCTGGCCCACTGAATGCTACAAGTATGCTATTTTATTTCCCCCTGTGATTTATTTGAACTGCCCTCATGTAATCCCATTCCTCAACTATAAAAGAGAATGAAACTGTTTATGTGGGTTTATTGGGTGATGTCTGCTTGACAGATGTCTGTACTAGAACAGCTGCATCCATGTGGTGTCTTTGGCATTTGCTGTCTTTAAAAGCTTTACTTTTATTTTTTTTTAACGCTTCTGACTTCATAAAACCAAGTAAAGAGTATTGTCAAAATATATTCTGTTCTATCCAGAATTAACTTATGCTTGAGTATCTCCAATTAAGAGAAAAAAGAAAAAATACACAACCTCATATATTTCTGAAGGCCTGTTGATCCCTCTCCGTCTTTTAAAAGCACCACTTCAACTGCCTTGAGTGAGAATGACGTGCACATGCCAAGCTGAGAACTTAGCCACAGATCTTGCCTGTCAGTAACCAGATTTTGTAACAGAATGTGACTCTCATGATTGTTCAGGGTTTCATCATCTTCCAACACCAACCAACTACTTCGCAACAAGGGTTGTGAATGGTTCTTCCCTGGGAGCTATCCAGAAAAGAAAGGGCTCTATGGAAGATACTTTACATAATCTTGCTTTAGGCACCTACATAACCAATTCCATAGTCACTCTACAGTCCGTGGAGGAATACAGTTTCTCCCAAAGAGCAATTCAGAGCTTCTCTTTGTACCGACTAGCCTGTGAACCTGACAGCTAATTCAAGGAGGGTTAGTATGCACCCTCCACTATACTTCTCTGCCATTCTACAAAGTAAGCTCATGTTACCTCCCTAAAATGACACCCATGCAAATTAACCGTATTTGGAGCTTTGTCTGATGCAAGTCGCTTAAATTTATTATCCTAGTGAAACTTCTATTTCTTTATTGTCATTCACCCAAATGACACTTCCTGCCCTAACCCACAGAATATGCAGGAATTAATCTAGTGTTGCAACACGGCACAATGGGAAGAATATTCTTGCTGTACATCAGCCAACTTCTTTCAGGGCAAATTTAAAAGGGGCAGTTGTTCAGGGTTAAATACACAACTGTGTAATTCAGCCTAGATTTGGCCCTTGGTCTTCATACTGAGCCATCATTATGGGCCAAGCCTTCCAAACCTCCATCCCCAGCCCAAACCCAAAAGCCTCAGATTAAAAGGACAGTCCGTATTCAGACCCTTAAGAACGTGATCCAACTTTCAAAGGCACTGAGCATCCTGTACAAAGCCAGAGGACCTTAACTTTAGACTTTGGCCTTCAAAAACCTTGGCAGAGGCTTCTAAGGCCTTTTTTTTCTGAAAGAGTCCTATAATGTAAACTGCACGGAATTGAGCTTATGAATTTTGGGTGAAAGCTTGAAGTGACTCTGCAAATCCTGAGAATCAAGGCACTTCAGGTTTGCTGCTTAAACAAACACTAAGCCATGTTTTCTGGCCATCTTAAGACATATATTGCAGTAAGTTTAATTATGCACTAAAGCTAGGTAAAACAGACCCCTTTTCTTCATGTTCTCCACATTCCCAATTTATATGAACAAATTGATAGTCTGAAAAAAGTCTTTTAATATCCTTTTAAAAAGTTCATTTCATGCTCTTTAACCTATTTGCATGCTTTAAGATTCTGCAGGGATCACTACAAGACCTGCGAAAGCTGAACTAGTATTCAGGACAATACTGCAGGCTCCATGCACAGCTTCAACAAACCTAGAAGAAACATTTCATTTAGGGAACTGATTTAAACAAAGAAGAATAAAGTCAGCATTGTAGCAATAGGTTTTGTACATGAGAAGGGACTGGAACATATGAGATGGCACTTATAAAATGTGACCTATTTGGCATTGGGTTTGTGTAACAGCCTTACCTGCCACTGCCAATTGAAGGAAATGCAATTGATTTCAGCTTCTTTTCATCAGCCAGAGCCAAGCAGTTCTTCACTGTCTTTTCCAGCAGCTCCTCGCATTTGTCTGAGCCCCAACCTGGGCTATTACAGTGGATCACAAATTTCGCAGGCAATCCATGGCCAGCACTGACAACAGCTAGTAAGAAACGAAAGTGAAACATAATTGCTTTCCTCTCCTTAGGATTAAAAGAGTGCATATGTGATTAAAAGAGCAAACAATTGACAGACATTCCTTTAGCCCCTGTGAACGTTTTAGATTACAAATCACACGGCCTTAAAATATAACAACATGATTACAGAGACTTTGTGTTTTCCATTTCCAGCTGTACTTTGCTGTGGTAATTTAGAAATCATAGCTATAATCAAGCTTATTTTACAGAGCGCAAGAATTCATGGCTGACAGCAAAGGAAACACATTTATATCGGGGATTGTGCAAACTTGTGTAACGTATAAGGAAAAAGGCAGCAATCTGTTAGAACGTAAAGCTGTTCAAGGGATGATCTTGCTTTGGTTCCCTTTATTGCAGAGCTACAGTACATACCAGCATGCTGGACAGTCGCACAGAGTTATGACTTGTGTGACCTTCAGCTACTCCTGCTAAACACACAGTTTGTTTAGCGAGCTTCTGATCACACTGCAGCCCAAACTGAATCAGTTCAGAGCTATTAATGCTCTGCAAACTGTTAAGGAAGGCTGGAAAAGAGGTGAATTAAGATTTTTGCCATATTTCCAGTTTTGTTTCTGAGTAAATGTAAAGAAGATATTTTGTGTGATTTCAAGACTTTGGACCTGGTCTTATCCAAGCTTTTTTGTGTATGTGTCATCCAAGACCACTTAAACAATTCTGGTTTTACTTCACCTCTTTCATCACATTCTTGACAGACGGTTGGACGGGATGCATTTATAGATTCACAATGTTCGATTCACACTGTTTATATACTAACAGGCAAGGCCTTGTATGTACAAAGAAACGGAGAACAATTTTTACCATGCTAATCATGTCTTATCACCATGACCCTACCATGGACTTGTGGGGACTAAGAAGATACAGCACAGCCTGCCTACAAACTACTGACAGTCAGGGATTTGCTAGACAAGAGGTCTTCTCTCAGCAGAAGAACATGTTCTGGGTTCACCACATCCCATCACAGAGCAACAGAAGACTGTGCTCTGCCTGCCAGGAAACAGAATAAGAGGATCACTGCCATTTCTGAACTCACAGGTCTGTGGTTGCAATTAAAAACTTGCAACTTCGGTTTGCTTAAAAAAAAAAAAAAAAAAAAAGAGAGAGAGAGAGAGGGGAAAGAAAAACACCCTAATCACAAGCTGAGGGAAGAAAAATACCTAGCTGAAATCTCAAGCGAGCATACACTGAACCTTCAAAAAGACTCAGCCCCCTTAAAACACACTCTTTGGGATATAAACATACGTGGCCACAAAACTGTAGGTATAAAATGGCAGCTTATGTCTTCAAAAACAATAATAAAAATACCAATAAATTCAAAAAATCAGGTTTGTAAAGGTGCTTAGAGGCCAGAAATCCTCTACTCTGTTCTGGAATGTTTATGAGGCATTTTGTTATTTAAGTATAGTAGAAATAACTCTTGGAGCATAATCATCACATATGGATACTATCCTGTAGCTGCTGCAGGAAAGAGAAAATAGACTTTGCCATATGGCATTCTGACCGGAGGTTAATCAGAAGAGTATATTTTGAAGGACAATGGAAGCACAAGCCTTCATGTTCTTATGGGTTTGCAGATTCTCTACATGTTGAATAGCCTCAATGTTAGGCAACGTTAATTTATCATAATGTGCAACTAAAACGTTGGCAGATTCAGAATACATCATAAATCCAAGAAAAATCTATTAAAAGCAGCTGACATATCTCTAGTCAGATGTGAAATGTGGATAATATCTTCATCCTGAAAGCCTAAAATACTGTATTGATACGCATCACCAACTTTAATATTTCTCAGGGAGTGTTTTCCAGGGTAGTCATTAATTAACTCATTAGGATTCTGTTGAGGACAACTGTTAATTACCAAGAGCAGTTGTCCCTTACTTCAAATGCAAATGCTCTGAAAGGGGAAGTAACTTAAGCTTTTGCTGTAGAAACGGGAAGAGAGAACCATGGACACATTCTGTGCTGGTTACAATTATATTGCAGGTAAGGATCCTGGTTATTGGTACATTACAGGGATACCCATATAATTGAGAAATCTGAAAACTGGATATCCTTATGGTTGAGAAATTGATGTGTACCAATTCTTCTCTAGAGTCCCCCTCCAACAAGTCCCTAACAGACAGTTTCTCCTGGTGTAGCGTAGAGCTCCCCACGGGCTAAGACTGCCAAGCAGCCCTCAGATTTGAGGGATGCACTGATGGCTGAGAAAAAAATCTTTTCTCTCCAACTCGCAACCTATTTGTGAGCAGTTTGGTCTGGGCTGATAAGGAATACTGTACCGAAGAAAGCAAAACCAAAAAGTAAGTGATTCTACGTATTTTTGCAGAACAAGAATTCCAAGAAAAACTCATTAAAAATTTTAAAAAGGAGAAAAAAAACCCTGTATTAAGCATCAGAAGTAAACAGTTGTAATTTTTCCTGTCAGAGCTGAAGTCTTACATCTCCCCTTCAGCTTTAGTCAGAATTCGTTTACAAAACTGCGCACACTGTATTTATTTTCATAGCATAAACACAGATGGCAGAATCATCCTTCTATATGAACAACATGTATCAGCAATTTCACAGATGGTGTAAAATTATGTATCGCCATTACCAAACTTTATTACTCATATAGTAGATTTTTCTCAGATATTACATAAATTTTGATAACTAGGCATCAAAAAGTCATAAGCTTTTATAGTGATGATTTTGGCACTGATTAAACAAAGTACCCAAGCAGATGCTTAACTTTAAGCACATGCTTAAGTTCAGTGAAAGTCAGCGGCATTTCAGCAAAGCAGATGTTTAACAGAGTTGGACTCAACTGTTCTGAAAAATAAGCATCTCATTAATTGCTTTTCTGAACTGTGCCCTTAATAATCAACACTCATTGTGTACGCATGTACCTGTGAATAGCCTGCTTTTACTTGCAATATTACATCCCTACACCATTTCCCAGATGCTTTGGTAAATGTTACTTAAGATGAGAAGTGTGTATTTTAACTTTGGAAAATACAAATATCACATAACCCATAAAAGTTGTCTGCAGACAGCATGAACCCAAGCGTTGTACCAGAAGGAGCTTGGCTGTCTGACTGCAACGAAGACTGCCGCAGGCAGCGAAGCCAGCGCCCGCAGTGTTTTGTTTGCAGGTTTCCGAAGCGCAGAACCTCACCTCCAGCTATGTCCAACGGCCCGTTCTTTTTGCGAAGCTCAATGACAGCTTCCACAAACTCCTTGCCGCCTTTCTTTTCCAAAGTGCTCCCTGAACAGAGAATTGTTATTTTACTCCTCTGATGCCAGGTTTCCACAGCAGACATGTGACTCATCATTATTTTTTATTACATCAGTCTAGAGTTTTCTGCCCAAACATTTTTTGGGGACTGCAAAGTAAGATCTAAACCTTTTGGGACTTCAGAATTAGCTAGTCATTAAAAACAACAACAACAACAACAGAAAGAAAAAACCAAAAAAGACAACCCTAACAACCCAAAAAACCTCACATCGGTATCCCTTGCTAACATTCTCCAATTTTAATGTCAAAACATCTGACATGACATCCCTACCTCCTTCCTTATCACGAGCATCTGTTAGCGTGAAATGTTCCAGAAGAACGTGCTAGCTCAAGAGTAGTTGAAGGTTCATAATTCCTTCCCCTAAGATTCATTTCCCCTCTCTCTTACAAATTGTTTTAAAGAGCCATTTGCCACAATAAGAATTTGAAACTCACCTGATCTTGGTCCCTGACCCCAACAGGTGGCACCAGGAATGAAACAGTCTCGTGAGTGCAGCGGGCTGCTTTACTTGGTAACTGCCCAGCTTGTTGAGCCACCTTTAACCAAGAGGAAGAGCCTCAGAAATAAGGAGAATCTCTAAGGAACATATTCCTCCAATGAACTTCTCTAACTACAGCTAAGGAGCTGGACAAAGTCGTTCTGGGAGGAGAAGAGCTGTGCAGTGTTTCAGAGCAACCAAAAGGTATGCTGTTTACAAAGGCAGTCCATCACTAAATGGTTTAGATCTTATTTTGCAGCTCTAGTTTTAAATATTAACATAAAATAAAACAGCCCAAGAAAGCATTTTCCTAACTACATAAGCATCCCACATAATTTTGCACTGTGCATATTAATTATAAAGGTAGATAAGTAAAAAGCAGTGATATCACAAAGGCTCTGATTTGAGATATTACTTTGAAAACTGATTTCCAAAAATTCAGAACTAGGATCTCTAAAGATCTAGACATTTATTTGGTGAAACCCCTTACTTTCACTGATGAAGAAAGAAAAAACTCATTTTCTGATGGAAGTGCACATACTATATGCTCAAGGAAGCAGAGCCCCTCCTCCAAGATTCAGTTTACTAAATAGGGTTATAGCTCCAAAAACTAAGAGGACTGCAAGATGCTTTTGTTTTGACACCATTGCTAAATTTCTTCCAAAATGAAGACTGAGGTTGAAAACAATGCATTTGTTTGTTCATTCAAAAACTGACTCTGTGACGCTGCCTCTATTTTCCTATTGGCAGTTTATTGCTTTTGGGGTACAAAAGCTGAGGACAATTAAAAAATGTATGCCTTTTCTTTTGCTTTTTTCATAACCAATTCACAATGGGTGTTTGCCAAATGCTGGATTGCGAGGTCAGACTGCGTAGGTCAGAGTGTAATTTGCTCTTCGTGCTCCTTTAAGCTTTTCTCTAGAAATACTTCGGTCTAAGTTTATTCAAACTCCTCACTAAGAATTTTCTGAAACTCAAAGTTACCAATCGCTGTGCGACTGAGTGGAAGGCACCACCTTAGAAACCTCTTAGAAAAGACAGCAATGGCTTTATTTGTAGCAGCAAGGTGTCTTAGGGGAGTGTGCTAGGAAAGGAGATCCACACCAGAACGGAGGTGCTTGGAAATGTGCTGCCCTTCAAAGGCAGCGATATGCCAGACAGCACGACACGCAGTGCCCTTTGCTGAACCAGTCTAGCAGACATGGCTGACACCAGGGTCTTATAAAATCACTCCGACAAAGAAGGGATGGGGAGGGAAAGAAACAGTCTTCCATTCTAGTTATGCTCTTGTTATATCTATTTCCATATCATTCCTATTTATATTTGTATATATTCCAGTTATACTCCCCCTGAGTCCATGAACTCAGATCAGTCCTAAACCCCACGACATTCATAATCCTTAATTTCTCATTTCAAGGGGAAACATAATTAAGCCTCATGCAGAACCTAGGAACAGAAAAGATCTATTAAGTAGGTCATTTCTTTGCCATTGCAAAGCTGTTGTACATTTAATGGAATTTAGCCTAGTTTGGTTTAATTCAATCCAGAAGGATCAGCTCTTTCCCTTCTACTGGGAATTAATTTATAATTAAAAGCAATGAACAACCCTGTCAGTTTATTTCACTGAGCTCTCCTCTTGCAGATTGGTACAAAGAAGAGCAAAAGTAGTATTTGGTATGAATCAGTGAGGTTTTCTGCATTTACTCCTCAATTATGTTCTTCTTCTGATTAATAGTGAGGGTTTATATTGAAATTGTATTTCAGAACTATGTTATAAATTAGCTTTATCTGGGAAAGGACATACTGTATTTAACCATTTTCCACTACATTAGCAAGTTTCTTGATGGAAGTCTTGCTTCACAGCTTCAAGGTTAGTAGCTTATTTGCTCACAGGCATAAATATGTGTCACTCCCATGAGAATAAGACCATTATCTCATGCTTTCCAAGCAGGCATTGGTATCAGTGTTGAAAACAGCGTTAGCAGAAATTTAGGCTCTAAAATTCTCAGGATAAGCCCCCAGTACATTTAAATTGTTAGGGAGAAAAACAACAAAAATTAAAAAAAAAAAATTTAGATGGGTAAAAGTTAATCATTGGAAGCTAAGCATTTGTGCACTTCTATTCTTTCTTACAGCAGTCAGAGGCAACAGGAACCTACTCTAAGGAATGAGCAGTACAGCTTCGAGAGACAATTTTCTTTGTAGGGTAGCAAAGCATTTCTTTGTCAAAGGGTAGGAGACAAGCACATTAGCTAAATGGGTCTGACAGACTTTAGAAGCATATTCTTCAGATACAGGGTATTATGACACTTTTATTTTAATGTCTCTGCGTAACGTTTAGCCAGCCAAGTCACAGCTGTTCCTGCCCAACAGGCTACACAGAGCCACACTTGTCTGCACGTTACTCAGAAAGTAGCCCCTTCAGAAAAAGCGGGTGTTGTAGGACATGCCAGCTCTGCAGCAGGACGCGCGTCCCTCCAAGCCAGTACCGAAACAGGGCCTCAGGCGTGGAGGGAGACCACGTGCATAGCGATGATGAGGTTAAGACGAGACGTAGAACAGAGGCTGGGATCAGGTGACTTTTTTTAAGCGTGGTGGGTCATCACCCTTACCAGCAACTTCTGTGTTCAGCGCAAGTTCTGATTTGCCTTCTCAAATTACCAAGGCAGTTCAGTTAAAGTACTGCTACCCTTTTACAAAATCCTTCAAAATACTGTACGCAGAGGGGGGTATTACTAAGGTAAGAGTTACTCAGGTGACACTTAAGATACAGAATTAAGATGTCTGTCATGTTTTCTATCATGCTTTCTCTCATCGGTGTAGCTTAGATGACCGACCGCCTGAAAAACGTATGTAGCGTCACTAGCCGTGTGCTTGTGGACGTGAGGACCATTGAGCAGGGCTACAAAGGTAATAGGTCCGTAAGGTAAAACACGAAAAAACTAACCAATCTTAAGAGTTCAGAAAATACAGATGGGCTAGATCCAGCATGTCAGATGTGAACATCTGAAACTTGGCATGGAGAGGGTGTACTGGAACTCGTTAGAAATCTAAAGATCAAGACTCAGACCATATTCAGAACAGGCATTTAACATGTCAAACAAACAATGCGGTAATTGATTTTCCTTGGTCACATGCCTGCATTGAACGTACTGTTCCTGCACTTCAAATTTTGGCGGTGCATTCTATTGTTACTTCTGAAAGTCTGATTTGGTGATAAAAATCAAAAATGTCTACTGAGTTTGCAATTATTCATTTCTTTTCATTATCGGTCAGGACTGCTGGAAGCGAGAAATGAATGCAAATCTGCATAGCTACAACAAGCTTGTGGCTGCTGATTGACCATGCACACACATACAAACTCCGCAGCACTGAACTTTCCATTACCTACTTCACCACCGGTGTAGAAGTCAGAGTTTGTCGGGTGAACGACAGCATCACTGTCGATCGTGGCAATGTCAGCCTGTACAACTTGCAACTACAACAGGTAAACAGATGTATATCAACCACGTTGGACAGAGACCCAGCACAGGCTCTACATTTACACATGTACCAACGTCCATATTTTCCTACCTTTACATCTCCAAACCTTGCGCCAAAGGAGTATGCTGAGTTGTGTGTGCAGGTGTGTGTAGAGAAAGGGGTGTAGGGAACAGGAGGAGGAATATTGAGTATGACATGATCAAATAAATGTTAAAATGACAGGTCAGAGCAATCACATGAGATCATTTCCAAAATTTTAAAATCAGCTAATACCCCATTTCACTTTGCAGAAACCTAGAACAACCAGTTCCCCACAGAGCATGACACTAAAATATGGAATCTGTTTAAAAAAAGAAATTCAGGATCATCAAGCCAAACAAAATAACTAGTTTCTCCATTTTGTCAGCATCAATAAGCTGACATGCACTAATCTTCATATGTATGGTGATTCATCATTTCGTTTCTAAAAATGACAGTCTCCTTCATATGGAGGAAACCATGTATTTGCAGACAGGGTTGTAGTGAATTTGCTTTAAAAAATATAAATGAACAATCTTATATTTTAAAAGTAAGGCATATTTTCTACTTATGTCTTGGAATGGCTGAGACACTTGTAAGAATATATTTCTGAGAAAGGCTGATTTAAAAATAAGGCTTCTTAAATCTTTTTCTTGTTAAATTACTTGTGTACATTCCCATAGGAAATGCAGTAGTAGAAGAATTATGGGTTGTATCCATTAAGGAAGTTTAAAAAAAAGACAGTAGCAGGTGTAACCAAATAATAAGGGAATGCAGTACATAATGCATGAAAGTTAATTGTTTTACTTTTGCTGAAGAACAGACTTCTGCTGAAGAAGAATTTTTTAATTATTTTTTTTTTCCCAATCTGGAACAAGATAGAAGCTTTAAAAGCGATACACCATCTATGATAGTATCTACAAGTTCATTGTTGGTATACTATCAGTATTTGTTTTCAGCTGAATGTGAAAGTGACAGGGAGTAATTGAAGCATAATCGAAACAAATTATTTGACTGAATTAAACATGAAATCAAGGTAAGAAAGATTGGGGGATAGTTAATTATTTAATCATTCCTCTTTAAAAATTTTATGCCTACTCTGAGTATCAGAAAAACACCCGAGATTGCAGTTAGAATGGAGAAACTGCTTATTTTGAAAACAACCTGACAAAAAAGTATTTTAGTCCTCAAAGTATCCAAATAAGAAACCCCCCAAAATAGCTAACAGTCACATATGATCATTATGGAAAAGAATTTAAATGATTTGTTTTAACTGCAATCAACTTGAAGACTAGCAATAGCTGCAAGTATTCAGATTTGGTGAAAAAGTCTTTTGAATATAGTTCTTCAACAAAACAGAACCTGCAAGATTTCAATTTCTGCTCTTATTAAATGTATGAAGCCCTAGAGAGTAAATTCTGGGTTCCATAATTTCCATGTGACCGTTAGTTGTGTCAACCCATGCCCCATTTACCTAGGTCATCTTTAAGGTCAATGTCAGCATTGGTAGGATTGATAATGGCCTCCACCTCGAAGCCGGCTAAATTACTGATTTCACTGTGAATAAGGTTCAGCTGAAAAGAAAAGCATGAGGTGGGAAATAACAGGACAGCTGGGAAATCACAGAGAAGCTGCAGAAAAGTGAGCTTTGCAACACAGATGGAGATAGCATCACTGCAAACAAATATGCAAAATAAAAGGCAGGTCATAAAGGAGGGTTATTGTCCAAAAAAAAATTCAAACACAAGACTCAAACACTGTTCACACTGGGAGGACATGAATGTACCTACTAACAAGCTCTATTTTGGCTTTATGCTCACCACTATTTGGGATTCTTATTTTGACAGTATAAGAGGATATTTGTTTCTCCTCAAAGTATAGATGAAGGACACCCTAATAGTTTCTTAAGCATCAATTACAGGGATGAGCCATGACAGTTCAGCACTGAAACTGGATAAAAGATGCTGCTCCTCTTTCTTCAAGCTAGCAAACATGAGCATATCTTTGTGAAAGCACACACTTGTCTCCAGCAATTCCTCCATCCTAACAAGAGGACATGTTTCTTTTCCTTTCCTTCTTAGTGGTCACCATAGTCTGTATTGCAGGCACTTCAGTTTTTATTTGCACAGTTCTGCAGCCTTTGTGAATGGCTGGTTACATACTGTAAGCAGGCACTATTATGTGCTTATTGCTTCTAGTTTTTATTTTATTTGCTTTACTTCCTTTTGTTATTTATGAAAATAGAGATTTTTAACCCCACCCACCAATGCACATTAACTCCTCTCATTAACACCCATGTATTCCAAGCATGCCTCTCAATTTCTGTCTTAATTGTTACAGAATCAGAAGGATTTCTCAGGGGCACACAGTAAACTGAGGAAGTCAGCACAGATACCTAGAGATTAACCTCACATCCGCACTACGTGCTCTTAAAAGAATAAAAAGAATTAATGAAATACAAGGAAGTGCAGATTTCAAGTTCTAGCAACACATTTTGAGCAGGAGTTACAAACTATTATATAAAATAAGAAGTCAATGAAAAAAAATCAGACCAGCAATGGTAACAAGCTGATCCTGCCATGTCATACTAGTAAGGATATTTTTTTGGAAGTGCTTAGAGGTGTAAAGTGATAGCATTTTGCTTACTACTGACAGTTTAGGTATCTCATCCGAGTACGTGACCCACACCACAGAAACAACTCTGTAATTTGAGGCAATTTGATGCAAATGCCAAACTTGGCAAAAGTCAAAACTGCAGTACACTGACAGGTATGTGAAGAAGCTTATAACCAGGGGTTTGTGACACTGCTTCGTAGCCAGTGTTGGGAAGTCTGATTTCACACACACCAGGTTTTCTACAGCCAAAACTTAAAATACTTTAAAGTGCAAAAAATTTTCCACACTCTTTCATATGGGGAAATACACTATCTACATCATAAATTATGTTTATATCTACAACACGCATTTAAAATGATGGTTTCAGTAGCTGATTAGGCAATATGGAAAGCAACTATGAAAGAGAAAGTTCTCATTCATTTATGCAAGTTCTGAAGCTAGCTGCAGTTAAGCGAGGCTTTCCTTCTAATCCAAAGCCCGCTGGGTTCAGCCTATGAAGCATAACATATACATTCAGGCACAGCAATTAATCTCAACAATAACTGAATTTTGTCTCTTGGTTTGTAATCCACATTCTGTAAACTTAACTCTTCAAATCTCCTCCTTGTGTATGTCAGTTTATTAGTAGGGAATATGAGCCCAATTCATGTAACCAATACAAGTGAATGGGTCATTTACAGAGGCCAACATCCATATATTTAAGTTTTATGAAAAAATTATTTCCATTTTATTCATGTGATTATATGAATTGACCTTCTTTCTCTTTTTAAAAGCCTGCAATTTCATATAATTTGCATATGTTGCTTGAGTAAACTATGTTCCCTCAAAATAGGGTGATTTTGGCTAAAAATGAGTGTAATTCAGCCCTGTTTTAAGTACAGGTCTGCCCGGGAATTTGTAATAAAATCTAAGAAAGCTTGCTTTCCAAATAGCTTAGAATCCTTTAATACTTCACACGTGGCGAGTTATTCATACTTGAGTTTGAGTCTTGAGTTTGACTACAAGCAACTGCTGTTTAAAAAAAAAAAGTCAAATCAAATCAAACCAAAATGTTAAAAGAAACTTTATGAATTTTGAAATAAAAAAACAACAACAAAACACATGCACACACCAAAAGACTGTTTTGTGGAGATCTTAGTATGTTCCTAAGCATATATTGTTCATTTTATAGGTGACTCTCTTTGGTCCCTAATTCTGTGTTCTACAAGTTTTTGCCCCAGATCTATTGGCTGCAGACCATTTTGGTTTCAGACTTTTAATCTATCTCTGTGCCTACTCATATATGGGATTTACATAGCAACCAGCTGGTAATTCAAGTTTCAATTTAACAGCAACAACAAAATGTTTAAAAAGCTGCCCATCACTGATAGCATGTGTTGGCAGCTAAGTATTATTTTGCTAAATTTTGCATTTACTGTTCAATGCACTGTTAGCTATCTGATTGCCAAAAACAATTAAAAAAAAATAATCAGAAGTTTCCCCATAGAATTAAATCCTCCAATGAGCAATTGCTCAATTTTGCTATGCAATAGCATGAAGCATGTATTAGATAGAAGAAGTGATCCCCTAAAGGGCCACTTTAAAAAAAAATAAATAGGCACAACTTGCATACACATGTGCAACAAAGAATGGACACAACTTTAGGTAACATTTAACTTAAATGTTAGTTAGAAAAAATGCAGACGGCACTTAGCACATCCATGAGTATTTTCTGAACCAAGACTTGCATTTCTTATTTCAGACAAAATTACCTTTAAAGCCTTGGAACTTTTTCTGGTATGAGTTTCAAACAGAAAACTGAAGATGCCTGTTGCAGACAACAAGCTGAGGTCTCTCTGAAAGTCCAAACCCTACCGCTTAGGCTTGAGGTCTTACAACTCTGCCTCTACTCCGTAATTGTCTCAGGAAAAACAAACTAGTTAATGTGCAGAATACCACATTTCCATTGGGATGTCACTCGTAGGATGTGGAATCATCTACCTATTAACTAGATTTTAATACTTAATTAGTGTGGCACTAATACATTTCTACAGGTACAACTGAAGGGTTCTTTGCCATTTCCTGACCTCTAAGAATTTCTAGCTGAATGTCAGCAGTTACCTGAAGATTTAATGCAATAACAGTACTTTTAAAAAACTAAACAATACCCAGGTTTGCAACATTCTCATTTGTGTTTTCAGTAATTAAATCTGGGGGTATTAGAAGGATGAAGAGCTGCTCTTGCAAATAAACCCCTTCCCTTTCCCTTCTGTAAACACGGAGCCAAGAAAAAGATTCTTCCCATTAAACACTTATGAATGATGTGACACTAGGAACAGGATTATCTTCTTCCTTCTCTGCATCTAGTAAATTATTTCCTGATCTAGCAGATAGTGGTTTTGCAGACCAAAGAGACATGCTGTAAAGGTGTTCAAGGATGTCACAAGAGGTTCGAAAGATAACAATTGTTTGTTTGGGTTCTTCAGTTTCAGGTTTCTGTGTTTGCACTGTAGTTTATTAAGAACACACAGAACATGAAAGTATACTGAAAAGCCATATATACAAATTCAAGAAAAATCAAATAACTGTGATTAATATGAATATTTTTGCCTTTCAAATGGAAAAGCTCAAAATGCTTTAACATATTTAGCCTTCCTACCATCCATGCGAAGAGTGTAATTGTATCTCCATTTCGCAAATGGGGAAGGCAACAGAGAAAGAAGAGGTGATTTACAGTATCTCTGAATCAGCCAAAACCAGGAGCCAGGAGTCATGGTTTCCAGGCCTCCAGCTGAACCATGTAAACACACTGTCCTCCCTACCCAAGAGACTAGCAGATTTTTCCTTCCCTCAGAATGCTGTTTAAGGAGGGTGAGGCTATGCTCAATAGGATAAAGGTCCTCCTCCAAAAAGGCAAACACCTTCTGCTCTCACACACGTTGAAAAAAAGCAACATGCACAAGTCTAAGTAATCGAACTGCAACAGTACTGTCCAAAATCACTATTGTTAGTTCCCTGTATTTATGAATACCATGTGGCACTAATTTAAGACAACTATAACAAAACCTATTTTTTTATGTTAAGCATCAGACTTAAAACTTAAATATTTTAAAAATCAATATTATCTTTTTAAACAGCAATTGCATGTAGAAATGGCTAACCAGCAGCATTTAACTGATTCAAAGTCACTAGTTTTTATAGATAATTTTTACATTTAATTTGTAAATTTCCAAAATAAATAGCAATTATTTAAGACTGCCATGTGTCACTCAAATAATTAACAACCACCACCATCTATGAGATCGCAGTCTGCTAAACCTGCATATAGCAGCAGACATCCTGTCACACCCAGGAGCCTCCTGGCCCATGCAAAATACACCTCAAGTTTAGGAAAGAGGAAGCATTCAGCTGCCACTGATTCCATAACTGAAAGTTTTATCTTTACCTTTTTTATCATAAGAAAATCAAAATTATTTTGATAATTTTGAAAATGCACATTTTCAAAATAATTTTGGGGGAATAGTCTGAAAATATTTCTAGGAATAAACCAACATAATTTTTTTGTTGTTTTTATGCTAAATAAAAATCTCTTTGATCACTACAGTGCAAAGTTTTTTTTGCATTTTAAGCTTTCCACATTTTCAGTCTTAAAAGAACTTAGGTTGGTCTAAATGTGCTATTTTGGGGGTAAAATCAGAACAAAGACATTAATACATTATTTATCATCTCAAACAAGGTAAGAATTTCATTTTTAACTCGCACATAATAGGATACAGAAAATTCCTATATTTGTTAGGCACAGCCTACTTTTCTTAGATTTTTACACTAACCATTTACTGCCTGTGAAGAGTTTCTCACAGGGAATCAAAAGCAAAATATAATCTGTGCTAGAGACATCTCAACAGTGCCTATGCGTTCTCTACCCCTCAGAAAATAATCCATTTCATTTGGAGTGTTCCCTCACAGGAGACAAATGGGTTTTCATTTTTCTTTTCATTATGTGTACTGTGTTACAAATAAAGGCTAACACCTGGCCCCTCTTACGTGCAGAACTAACTGACAACGTACCGGTATGGGGATGGACATGTCATACCAGTAATTTTTTCAGGGGGCTGCACTCCAAGTGAATGAGAAAGCCAGAAAGTCCACTTCCCAGTACAAGGTACTCACTGGAAAGCTCTACAACAGACACTGGCTTTGCTCACCACAGCTTGAAGCAGTCCTGGAGTTCATGATTCTACTCCACTGAGCCAACAGCAAAGCCCCATTGATTTTCTGGGTCAGTCTTGCTGGAACATAACGCTAAGTCTTATTACAGGTTTCCTGTGGTGACTAAAAGAGGTCAAAATCAGGCCCAAAAGTCTGACGTTACTTGCTTTCTTGAAACAGTAATGTAGCTTATAAATTCTGGGTTCCAATTTAGTCATCAAAATGTTTTTAAAAATATGTTCAAAACCACCCCCCTAGTAGTAGTCAAATAACAAAAAAACCCTACCAAACCAGCAATCTAGCTCTAGCTGTAAAATTAAATGTGGAAAATCAGAAGTCTTGCAAAAAATAACATTACTCTCATGCATGTTAAACTTTGCAAACAAACTGTGGAAGGATAAATGGAGAACAACCTCAGTATGAAATAAAAATGAGTCAGAGGAGATACATTCCACAATGGACAATGGCTCATCTTTTATGACTTACAACACAATGATCTGATTACTGAATGATAGAAGAAAGATGCAGTTTTACTTAACAAAATTTTGTATCATGAACTAAAGGCAGGTTTCAAGATAAAAGACCAAATTAATTTAATGAATTGTCTCTTTAAATGGATCCTCTCTTTAAGCAGATATGTATTTGTATTAAACCACCCCATGTCCCAAAGCACATTCACAGGGAAAAAAGGATCGTTGACTTCTAGCTTTTCATAAAAGCATCATTCATTATTACACAGCATTAACTTTTGCAAATAACAAAGCAGAACAAAACATAAAACCACTATTATAAACAAACGTCTAAAATAGGTTTTGATAAAAACCCGTAAATCATTTACATCAGCAATGAAGTGGGCTGCCCATTGGAAAAAGACATTTTATTCTTAGAATAATCTCATCTTTGGCAGAAGCTTAGCTGTAACAATTATGCTGTTTATGAATAAGGCGAGACAGATTACAAGCACACAGGCTTTCCTTCTATTTGAGTATTTAATTATGTAGCCATATGAAGACTCATTTCTGTATTTTTAAAATGTTCTAAAAGTTGTTTCAGAGAATTTCTTTGTTCAAAAACTAGTATCATACACCTCCTCAAGTGCTCAGTGGGGAAATGTCCATTGTACCTAGATGTTTCGGGGAAAGGGGAGTGGTGGGAGGGGGTATTCCCTAAGAGCACTGAAAATAGATATTCATTTATAAAAATGCAGGAGCATACCTTCTGGCCAAGAAACAGACTTTTGGTGGACAGGACTGTGAAACCATCTGCAGGAGTTCCCTCTGTTGTACTGTCAGCACTGGCTGATTTGCTCACTTCTCCCTGCTTCTTCTTCCGAAAACATAGTTAATTAGTTAACTCAGGACTGAGAGAAAAACCGTTTAATAACACTAAGATATATGACATGCCATAAATGCTTACCAGGCAATAAAATGCCAGTACAAACACTGGCGTTTGGATTTTATCCTTTAGTCTAACTAAAGTGACTGATTACAGCTGGAGGAATCAATAGGAAAAATGACCTCAACATCTGCAGATCTACGTAAGCCTTTTCTTGCCTACAACAGCACACAATTCAGATGACAGTTGTCTTAAATATTGCAGGAAAACACATAAACAGCCCCAAACTTTTAAAAGCTTTCTAATGACTTGTGTGGAAAAAGATAATGTATCTATTTATATGTGTGGGCAGACATTCATTCTAAGGTAAAAACTGACTTCTCAGAGTGCAGATTTTATCTCTCTGTGAAGGGAGGTGCTCCCAGATTTCACAAAGTTATTTTTAGAAATACTGCTTTGAAATCTGGCCGTCCTTAGAGCCAGTGTCAGAAGAATACATCTACTTTCTACCTGCCTAGTAGTAGGAAATGGGCTGAACAATTTTCTCTGTCTTGTTTAACATCGTCACCTTCCTTTATCTCCAGTAAAAATGCAGAGGAAGAAGGAGTTCCCCTCAACCGCCATTCCTTTTTTTAACTGTATTACTGAAGTAAAATTATAGGTTTCAGGAATGAATTGATTTACTGAATAAAAATAAGAATTAGGAACATTTTGAAAAGGATGTTTCATGAAGACAGTGAATTGACTGCTGTGGCTATAAACTCAATTGGTGCCAAAAATAATTTCATATATTCAATAAAATTACTACTTATTATTTCACGTAAATATTTGGTGCCTCAGCAATATCTGCTGAAGCTAAAAAGCACACCTGAATAATAAGCAAGCCACTGTTCTTCTACTGTCCTTTTCCAAAGTATATAAACTAAATCTGTGGCTGAGCAACTAAAATGACTTTGATGCAAGGGTATATTGGTGCTTCTAGAAGCTGTAACCATGCTTTACTTTACACAAATGTTTGGAAAATTAGATTTTCAGGGGTCCTATTTCAAATCCCCAGGAGTTTACTGTTAGCCAAAAACCAATATAGTAAGCAGACAATACAGTTTATTGTGTGGAAGAAAAACAGAACCCCACAACAGACTTCCTGCTTTTGTAATCAAGTAGAGAAAAAAATTCCAGATTTAGGGAAATTATTAGTGCATGGTTATTAGAAGCACTGCACTTCAGTGTCAGCTACTAGGTGTTCTAAGAGAGAAAACTAAATTCCAACAGTTTGAAAAACAAAGTGGTGAAACAACCAGGAGAGTGACCAAGTAAACAAGAGACACATACAGGATGAATACAGAAGCTTTGTTTGACCCAGAAGGCAACTTTTCACATGCATTGTCCATTTCATGTGAAATTCCTGTACTTTTCTTCCTACATTCATAACCTATTGCTTGACAGTAGTTTTGCAAAAAAAAAAAAAAAAAAAAAAAAATCTAAATCTTTGGTTACACACACACACACATTAGAAAGATTTCCTACTTCTACAAACTGAAACTAAAAAAAGGAATGAAGGAATGTTCTCCTTAGCTTAAAAAAAGATGTTATTCTTAGTTTCCTAGCATAAGAAAAATCACATTTTGGTCCTCCTGTTCTTCCCCTCACCTCCACACTTCACTTTGAATGAGTTTAATTAATTACTAGGAATTAAAAACACCCAAGAAGTCTAAACATGGAAGAGTCTCATCTATAATATACTAATAACAGAGGAGAACATTTGTGGGTCTTTAGCTCAGCCAAAGAAATTCTGTGTAGCCACAATACAGTTTCTCTGATGCTGCAAGAGACTCAGCTACCTGATCTAGCAGAATTGCATCCTACTTCAGGAGTATTTCATGCTCCTTGGATTTCATCGAATCAACTAAACAAGAGGAATCTTACACTAAGCTGGAACAAAGCAAAACCCATTAAAAACCACAACAAACAACAGAAAAATACAACACCTGAAAACAGGACTCTGACATGCTAACAGCTGAGGACATTATTACAACGCAAGTGACTTAGGCTGTTGTTTTTCTTCAATATTTAAAATTGCAAAATGCTGCTTTAGTGTGACTTTTGAAAAAAACACCCAGATTCCCTGTTTCTTGCAGACACATATCAATACTTGAACAAAGTCCAAGCAAGTTTACTCTGCCTAGCCCAATGCAGGCACCTGCGCAGTCACAGCAAAGCTACCCCTACAGCTGCTATGTAAGACCTTGTTTGCTCACCAGTACGGCATGACTAGTATAGCCTCCAATACACTCTCTTCTTCTGCCTCTTGGTGCCTCCAGCCTGTGCCAACCTAACAACTGTTTCGTACAAAGAACAGAGTATTTACAGCTTGCCTGCCTGTCCTGCAGACCTGTGCCACTTCTGAGGGTTTTCAGACTTCCAGCCACACTAGGGAGAGGGCAGCACTCCTCCTTCAGCATTTGCTTACACTGCTACTGAAATGCCTATTGTTAACAACACACAGAACAGAAAGTCTACCCTACATGATGCTCCCTACAGCTACTACTAGCAAGCTTGTTTGGGTTTTAAATAAACAGATTACTCTACCTTGGATTTCCTTGCCCCTTTCTTGCCGCCTGTTTTCTTCGATACAGTTTTTTTCTGTGATGGAGACTTTGCCTTCTTTGCTGGAGGTGGAGTGATGATGGCTTCCAGTTTTCCTTTTGATCCCCTCTTCTTTGCCAACAGCTCTGGGTGAATATTGGGTAACACTCCGCCACTGGCTATGGTGACCCCTTTCAATAGCTAATAAAAAAAAAAAAAGTTGTAGATGACAAATTCCAGCATTTAATCACCAATAAATACAAATTGGCATTTACAGCAAACTTTGTATATTGCCTTGAGTTCTAACTGGTTCTTGTACGTTTCTCAACACATTATCCTTGAAGAAGAGAAACATGAAATGTATGAAATGAAGCTGATCGTGTACTAGATTTTAACTATAAAGGGAATATGTATTCTTCTTGCACATACGCTTGTTACTGTCAGTATCTCTTGGGCTCACACAAGATCTTTTTCTGTGAAGCCACGCAATGAGGACTGTTACCCAGCTACTAGAAAACAGGACAGCCCCAGCCACAGACATGAGGGCTTTGCAGGGCACCTTGTGTGAGAGAGATGGGACCCCAAAGTCCATGGTATGGGACTGCAATGGGTACCACGCTGTGGAGAACCCAATGTATGTCCCAATTGCTGAATTTTCTTGAAAGTGCATTTTTAAAACAGAATTTTTTTCTTAGAAAAAGAAACTTCAAATGGAGGGTAACATTTATACAAATCTCTATACCTGCAAGTCTTTCTTCAAAAAAATCTTTATGTAGTTGAAGAAAAGCAGATCAATATTCAAAACTGTGCAGTTTATTCAAGCCTTTAAAAGCAGAGGTGAAATATATCATGTTATGTATTTAAAACCACTTTAACCCATTTTTTTATACATCTAACTGGGACTAACTCACTATTCGGGAGGATACAAAGAGTGACATCAAAGTCCCTCAGGTACTCCCACCTTCTGATTGGTGTTTACTGCTCCCCAACCACAACTCAGTGAGGCTCCAAGCTTACAAAGGGATGATGAATGGAAAGTATTACCAAATTTCAGACAAAGCCAGAAGGAGGTTGGTTTGGGGATATTATTTTTTTTCTCCTGCCCCATCATGATACATAGGTTTGGAAAAAGTACCTTTTCAGATGTGTTTTTACAGCACCTCACACAAAGGTACATTAATCCTAGCCTGTGTCTCTGGCTGACACCGCAACACTGTAATAATAATGCCCAAATTTTTTTTGGCTAAGTTAAAGGCATCTTGAAATCTGCAAAGGACACAGACTTGCAAGAGTTCCAAAGCTCTTAATTCTGTGGTCACAATGGCAGACTTCAATGGGAACAGGATAGGTCCCACCGAGTCCTAAGCTGCGTAAGGGGGGAAACAAAAACAAACAAAAACATCTACAAGATTTTCTCCATGTCTCTGTAGAGTTTATGACAATGTCCCACTCTAACGGAAGTGGTTGTAATAGTCCAAGCAAATGTCATATTACATCTCCATTGCATTTTTACACATTTTAAGAGTTCTGAAACACATAATTAAGCTGCATGCTGTAGTTAGTTACACAGGCAGTGTGCTAGTGAGTGAATGAGCCGTTTCCTGGTGGGCTACTCAATAAGCAGAGGTCTTGAGTTACAATTCAGCTATATGGAAAGACAATTTAAAAAGCTCTAAAGGAAATCCTGACCCTCACATGGCGGAGTTTTTTCTTACCTGATTTAATTCTTCATCATTTGCTACAGCCAACAGGATGTGTCTAGGAGTGACTCGACCCTTCTTGTTGTCCCTTGCTGCATTTCCAGCCAATTCAAGAATTTCCGCTGGGGAAAAAGTAAGCCCCTCTTAATTACATTGTGATCATTAAGAAAAATCAATGTGTTAGTTAGCATCCATGCAAAAAGATATCTGATTATATCATGTTATTCCTAACTGCTGTAGAATACCCTCAACAGATATCTAACTCTAAAATGATAATTTTCTTTTTATATGTCTAATCACTGAAGGGTGAATGCACACTTGAAGTCCTGTGGTCTAAACTGTATTTACTTTTTTGTCCTTTCAAAGCAGATCCCCTAGACTCCTGATTTTTTCAGCGTTTTTCTCAAGGCTACCGTGTGTTCATCTCCTAGGATCCCTCTCCTATCAGGTGACAGAGTACTAGATGTACAAATGCTATAGTTTTTTTTCTCAAAGCTGTCATAAATGTGAGTTCTGGCTTGCATTGCTTCTACTTTTTTATTACTGGAAAAGATGCTATTCTCGGCTTCTCATTTTTAAAATTATGGAAGCATGTAAGCACACATTCAAGTTAGGACACTAAAAATACAAACTCTGCTGCTACGCTGACTTAATGATTTTTTTTTTCTCTGTCCAAGACGAGGTTTCTGCCCAGAAAAAGTAATTGATGAATCATGTTTATTTGCTCCTAGTAAATTATCTCCTTAGATGAAATTTCCAGTCCTGACAAAATACATTTAACAGCTGTGCATATAATGGCTTTTATTGGAATTAGGAAAGATTAACTTGCTCCCCTGCAAGGATCTATGAAGCGAAAGGCTAGAGCGTTACCTGCTAACTTATCTGACTTCAACTCAACAAGCCCTAGGCAAAGAATGCAATTAATTACAAGAACAATTAAAAAAAAATGACATAACGTGTTTATCTGACTTTGCAATTATGTGCTACTGCTGTCTCCATTATACATAACCTTTCATCTCCCTCTGTAGAGACTGTGTTTCACTATTGCTTTTGGTATATTTTCTTTTGCAAACCTGGTAACGTTTGGAGAAAAAGAGAAAAAAGAAAACGAAAACGTCTTTTTTACACCTATTACACACTAATATATTAAAATTTAACATTAGTATACGGTATGAAATTGATTTCACATGTAACAACTGACTATACCATGAAAGCTCTCCCATAAGCTTGCTTCAGAGGCAAATAGAACTGAATTAAGACATTAATCTGGAAATGAAAAAGACTAAAATCAAAGCCCACACAACCACATGCCTTTACCGTAAGACACAGTAAATCTTAAGTAATACTATATAGCACAGACTATGGCTTTTCATTAGACTGAATTCAACATGATTCTCCAATTATTTTTCCATCATAAGTCCTGTAATAAGCTAGTTATGACACCTACTGGAAAACTTACAGCAGCTTCTGGATGTTCTACAGTTAAACTTCATCGAGAATTTTGGTAGGCTTTCACTACTTTTGTGTTCTTCGAAGTGCACAATTAACTTTATTATAGGGGGAGATGGAATATTAAGTCTAAGCCCCCAAAACTAACAACATTTCATGCTGACAACAATCACTTTAATTTATTTTTAAAGAAGGATTAGCAAGGTAAGGTCAACCTGACTATGCTTTCCACACCTCCAAAGAACTCAATTAAGCTGGCATAATCCTTTTCACATACTTCTCAAAAGGCACAGCTCAGACATGTGAGGTTTAGCTTGCATTCAGCACTGCATACAGCCGCCTGTTGTGACAGAAGACCTGTACCACCTTCCACCGGACAAGCTGCGCTCTCGGTTACACCCCGTGCATCCCCACTGACTTCAGTAAGATTCTGTGTCACTGTAATAACGCCAGCATCTCCACCTCTCTAGATCAGGAATTGTTTTGTTTGTATCGCAGACTTTATTACCGGCTGAAAAGCACGGGAAGGATTTGCTGCAAACAGCAGACTACTTTTCAGTTTGCCTCTGCTTCCCCCACCTCCGCTTCTTTACTGCATCAGGCACTGCTAAACAGTTGGGCCGTGTTATTCTCTGCAACTGATCAGCATAACTATGCAGACAGGTCATTTTGTAACTAAAGAGTCTAAGAAAGTGTTATGCCTGTAAAGCACAGAGGAATGTTTTATTTGTTCCTCATAAAACTAAAATGTCTGCCTTGTACAGTGGAGAACTGTTCTTGTAAGTGCTAAGCCCTCTTCCTTGGACAGGAAACTCATTTTGAAATTACAGTTTTCTAATGGTCCTTTAGGGAAGTTGAGGTACCCCACTTCCTTTTCAGGAACAGAACGCTTTGCACTGGCGTTGAGGACCACAAAAGAGGAGCTTAGGGAGAGGGAGAGAGGAGGAGGAGGGCATGGAGGGTGGAATTTTTCTTCTGGCCTTCTCCTCAGCTCTCCAGTAATAATCAAGCATTGCTCGTGCACGCAGAGAGACCCACAGCGCAGAGAACAGCAAAACACAGCTATGCACACAAGTCTGGTTAAAGGGGGAGGGACTCTCCCCTGTTTAAAAACAGAAGATTAGGAGGTATTCCAGCTGAAGCCAATATAGGCAACAATTTTTTGATTTAGTACTGACAGAGACAAACCTAATCCAAACCCAACAGATCAGAGCACTTGGAAATGCTAGAAATGAAGACTTTCTGGATCCGGATGGGATCTGGACGGGATCCTGACTACTTGCCTGGGTTTTGCTTGCAGACAGCTTTACTTTCGCATCTGTTTTATGCCGCTTTAATTCTAAAGATTTAAATGGCGTTTCATCCATGTTTTAAACCAGATGAAAATCTAGCGTTCTCTGTAAGGGAGCTGACTCAAATATCCAGAATAATCACTCTGGATTTAGGTGTGGAGCTGGAAAGAGTAGTAGGTGGGAAAAGGTACTTAAAATTGAGATTGGATTTGAATTCTTAGGTCAGACCCATCTTTGGAAGTGCCAATCTACCAGGTTCAGAGGTTGGAGTCATTGAAGAGCTCCGTTTCATTAAAGTTAATCTTCCAAAAGTGGGGAAAAAAATAGACATTCAAAAATCAACTCCTGCAACTGAACAAGGTCAAGAGAGAAAGCTTTGCTTGTAAGTGTTGAGGGAAAAGAAAGTGCTAAGAGCTTCCATGACATCAGGATTCACTCAGCTTGTATTTATCCAGCCAGAAGACCAAAACAAGAACATTTTACAAAAATGAGGCCTTACAAAAAGGATGTAAGTTGCATAATGTCTATTCCATTCCTTTCATGTATTTACTCAGGGCATTTCCCCCCTAGAGAATAATTACACCACCACCACTCAGGCAAAAGACACACTTTACAAAAGTAATGAACAACAAAATCTCTATTTTTTTTTTTTTAAACAAGGAAAATATACAAGTTATTCAGTATTATCAGCTTTTGAAGGTATAATTCTTCAATTACCACATATTGAAATCTTAGGGTAATATGAAGAGACACCCTTTATATTTGCATAAGTGGCTTTTTCTCGTGCTTTTGAATAATTACAAACAAAAAAAGCAAACCAACATATATTGCTTTAACTGCAGATATAAAACAATCCAGCAAAAATGCTGTGAGAAGTATATAATTAGGAAAGAAAAAAATTAAGTAGGAATGCCATGTCAGCATGTGATATATTCATGTAAGGACAGCTGTTATGTAGAAAGAAAAGGGATGGATGCCTTAGAAATCTATGACATGAACACATCGATTTGATTTAAAAGACAGTTATGATTAATATTTTTGTTCTTTTCAGTCATCATTAAAGTAGAAGGTTAAAGTGGGAAGAGAAAGTCCTAAAAGTGAAGAAATTTTCTCTTAAAATTTAACTTAAAGGTAGTTCTTATTTATATCAATTGAAAAAAATCCTTTGCAATATTTAGAACTAGGCAAATGGATACGGGTAGTGAAAACTGGTATAAGCCTGTTCTCAGCACTTGAACCAAAACTGCTTTTCTTCTGCTGAGGTTTTTTAAAGTTCAGTTAAATATTTTTAAAGGAGAAAAGAAAACAGGTTGTATATCTTTGTACTTAAGCCTGAGATAAGACCACAGGAAAAGCTGTTCTCAAGGCATTTCCTACTCAAACACAACCAAAAAGTGTTAGAAGTCTCAACAGAAACCTCATCCTGAATTAAGTTTTCAGAGCGAGTTCCTCATCCTTTACTTGCAGACTCTGATCATCTACTGGACACCCTACTAAGTTCTCAATTTCATTATTTGCATTTCCCTGTTTCACAGTGGTACTGCTCTGCCTTGAATACTGTTGCTTTGGTAGTTCACAACACTTGCAAATATTGGAACAAGAACTCAACACAAGGTTAAAATGAAACAAATTACTATTAGACCTAAACAAAGCAGGCCCAGTAGCAACTGCAGACCTGGATGGAAACAAAAGCAAATGCATTCTTCTCCCACTCCTGGAGAATGCTCTTGTTCACTTACCCTAATTTTCAAACAAAATATTACTGGTCATTACTGAATAAAACTCCTTTAAAGCCTAAATGACAAGGTCTTTAGCTTATCATGCATTCCAGGCCATAATACTTTCTAAATGTAAATACTCAACTCAATCTGGTCTGAGTTCATCCCCAAAATGTTTTTTGGTTTACATCTCAAGCTAAAACACTGCTGTTGCATTGAATCCCTTTGTCCACCTTCTCTTCTGGGAGATGAAATCATAGCTTTGAAAATTAAACTCTTAACAACTAACAGGTGATGTGTTGACACAAGGCCAATTTCTGAACACGCAAGTTCCAACAGGAACAAGTCAGGGGTTTCTAAAAAATTTTGAAGCCTCTCCTCAAAAGAAAATTGAAACCAATATCCAGAAATCAAAGAAAAATGAATGTTGATACAATTCCACTGAGAAAATACGTATTTGCTACAAAGCCAACTACATGACAAGGAGTCTGTTTATTGTATTTTAAATTAATCATCCTTCCATCAGCATTTTATTGACTTCAGAATCATTTTACATGATTCCGGAAGGTTTTAACCCAATCAACCCCAATCAACCAAGACTGTTAAGAGTTTCCTGCATTCTTCTCTCTCTGTATTCCACCCAATCCCCCCGGAATCTGCAGTTGCAAGAGCGAAAGCAGAATCATTTAACACTTTCCCTCTCATGCATTCCAATAAAACAGTTCTTAGCCCTGGTTCAAAGTCATGGAAATCTGATGCAGTGAAAATCAATTCAAGAAATTTTACTGCTTTGAACAAGCCTTGATGAAACCTCAACTCTCAACAGGGCAATCATTCTCTTAGGATGCGATAAAAACCCCCAAACCCTTCAGTCTTTAGTGTCTGAGCTGTATCAAAACTAGGCCCCTTAAAGGAGAAACTGTTAACTTTGCCAGGTTATTGTAAGTTTTGCATTTCTGTGAGGCAGATGACAGACTGCTGTTTACATAAAACTCAAGTTCAGGCCACAAAAGCCACTTCCACTTAGAGCCTTCTGATCTGACTCACACCTCTTTTCAGCTGTTTTCTACACTTTAATACCATCTTTTTTTTTTTTTTTTGGTAAGACATCCAATGTTATTTAACTTTCTAATTTTTAAAGTTTTTTGTTTTACTATTGATCTGTAAAATGTATGAGAGTTCACTTTTCAGGGAAACCTGAAAGTAAATTTCGTCTCAAGTGTTGTTCTTTACAACAGTCACACCCCAAGTACTAATATAAAAAGACATAGCCTATTTCTTCTCCACTGACTTCAAGAATCCTGATCTAACTCAAATTAACCTTTTTTCTTTTTGAATGGAGCTTCCTCTACCTAGCAGTTTACACTTTGCTGTTACTCCTAACAGTTTACGTATGTTTTAGAAATGCACTCAAACATGATTAATATAACTGCTGCCAGACGTTACTTGATCAAGTGCAGCATGTACGCTTCGGTCTGGCTGTTAGAGAGTACAGGAGACTACTCATGTCTTAAGACTTAGTCCTAGCTTAGTCTTTCACCTTTGCAGGCACGTGTTAGGAACTTGCATTTCCAAACATTAAAGAAGTCAAGTGGCAGATGCCAATGAACATAAATAACATTATTAACAAAAGAAAAAGAGAAGAGGACTTCATATTGTAATTTGGGATTTTACAGAAGTGACGCCAAACCCTGGGCTTGAAAGAGGAAATGGATATGTGTATCAAGGGTGTGCATACCCATGCCCCTACAAAGAGGAGCAAGATGTACAAGTCAGTGTCAAAAGCTTTACTAAACAATGACCAAAGCTGATGTAATCCATATATGCTGTGCTCTCATTTTTATAGTGTACTCATTTCAACGTGATCTGGCAGATGGTGATAATCGTTTTGTTAGATACTGCCTCTGACAGTGAAGTGGGATTCGGTGTTTATTACTGAAAATATTATGACTCATTAAATTGCTGTTGTCTCAAAGTCTTTCCGCCACATCAAGTCTTTTTGTACTGAGATAGCAATGGAAGCCATAATCAATACAAGTACCTGTACACAAATACAACTGTTATTATTTAGAAGAAAAATATTTACAAATCTTTTTCCCCATTACTTTACAGAAGCAGTATAGGAGTGACTATATAGCATGTTCAACACCTTTTTTTTTGAAAAATCTATGTCTTGAGAACAAAGCATGTAAAAAAAAAAAATCTATTACTTTGGGTGTTCTGTGGTAGGTGAAGGTATGGACTAGCTATAACTTCACTGGAGCAAAAAGTACATCTAGCCTGACATCCTGTCCCTAGCTAGTGCCCAAGAGCAGATGCTCAAGAGCTTTAAAGGAACAGGCAAACTTAAAATGCTATTTTTCCAGAACATTCCCTCTGATTTCGGCCATGTGCAGCTGAGTGGTTTCCCAACTTAGAAATGCCATCTTTGTGTTTAGTCCCCCAATGGATTTTGTTTCTATGGATGTGTCTAACTGTTTTCTGAAACCATTCAGAATGGTTTGGTATCCATTTTTGGTATCCATAACATCTTATGGTAACAAGGCTCACTACACCACAGACATTTTTGCAGTTTGGAGGAAAAGTACCTCCTGTTTGTTTTAAAAATACTGTATTTCACTGTATACCCCCTAAATTTATTTTTCCCCAATGGACTTTATATTGGGGATGGAGAATCTCATCTGACTGCACCTAAGAATCCACATAGAATTTCATCCCTAAAAGAAATTCAGGGATAAATGTACTGTGGAAAAAAGACTGAAGACCAAACACATAGCATGATCTGAACTCAGGCATTCTTAACTAATCCTTAAGGAAAAAAGAAAAGGGGAAAAAAGTCATGCTTACAATACTCGATGTAAGAACTTCTGAAGTTTGAGAAAATCCGAAGAAAGAAACTGCTTGCTAAATACTGCATGCTACTCTAGAAAGGTAGGATGTCTTCTTGCTTTCTAGCTATTTGTGCTACAATTGTCAGTCCCAGGAATAAAGGGCCAAAGAAGAAAAGACTTAAGCTTTATAGATTCTTTTGTTCTTCTCAACAAGAGATACAAGACAAAGGGTAGGAAAAAAATGTGTAGCAAAATCAGCCACATTTTTTCTTTTTACTCTTCACTTAAACTCCATTCTTCAAAACAAAGGGTGATACCAATATTAAATTGAACAGCAATTTATAGTAGTAGTCATTACTTTGTTGCAACTTAGCCAAATAAATAGATGTAATGACTGTTACTAGAATAAAAAGTATTTAGTTCTAGTTCTAAGGATATTAAAATATAACTAAAATTTAACATTTTAAAGGGAGAAAATAATTCAGTGACCATGATGTAAAAAACAAACCAACCCAGCCCAGCATTTTGTACATTATCGCAATATGACATGTCACAACACAAATTCTGATGCATATTTACCCCTCTGAGATAAGTGTCTATATTTACATATCAGTATGCACTGTTAGGGCTTTTATTATGAGAAAATGCTTTGGCTTTTATTGTTTTTCATCAAACCTGATCTGTGTAGCTTGGAGAATACATTAGGACCCTAATCGGTTAAGTAATTTTGTATCGACTTAGCTTTTGTGACTCGGAGATCCACTGAAGTTTATGGGACTACAAGATAAGATAGGCACATACATTAAGTGGAGCCAAGGAAGGGCTTATCAGTGAAAGAAAACTCTTCATTTTTGTACATTTGAAGCAGACTGATTCATACATTTCTAAGTTCAGAAAGCTGGTCATTCAACTGGCAACAATGCAAAGTTTTATATCTAAAGAGGCACTTACAAGTACAGCAACTTTGAATTATGACAATCTCACTTCTCTTAAGAGCATGACACAAGTCTTATGTAAAAGAGGCATGTTACAAAGGAGCTTTGCTATGCTGATATTTTTGAAAGGTCTCTGCTTGTGAGGCTATTGCCATAAACAACCCTGCTGTATTTTAGGTCCAGTATTAATCCATATTAAAAACACACTGGATCTGAAGAGGTAGTTTCATACTTGCTCAAGTTAAGGCACAAACCCCTAATTTATTTTAAACCTCTTTTGGGACACAGTTTGTGGCACAACACCATAATAGGGATTAGTGTTTCTAAAGCTGCCTGTTTAAATAGAAGAAATGTATCTTGGTAGTGAATGCACGTTTCAACAGTATCAAAAAGATACTGTCAATTAATTCTCTTCTTAAATTTCATTACTCCCTAAGGACCATTATTTATGGTAGTCTCAGAATGCCTGGAACTTGAATCTGCTTTTAACCTAATGCTTTTTTACTGTGGACCTCTGAGCTCCCCTCTGCTTCCAAGCAGAAGTTCAGTAGTACATCTGCTTTGACAAACAGGGCAAATCATTGTTTTCCTCTGTGACCCTGTAAAAATTTTCAGCAGCAAGCAGAACACGAGAGGTGAACAGCAGTTCAAGTTGATCAGCTTGCACATCGGAAAGTGAGCATCTGAAGTGAGCAGTTAAACTTACTGCATTCAGGAAGGACTTTCATTTTGCAGCCAATCAGCAGCTGGCTTAAGAAAGTTTTCCACATCGAAAATTAATCAAGATGAAAATGCAACGAACTGAGCTCCAGCACATGAACCTCCATTAAGGGGTGACATCAGAAAGCCTGAAAACAAAAACTCAGGTAAGCACCAGAATGCCTCAGATGCAATTCTAACCATGGGATTCGAAAGGTGCTTATTTTACATTTTAACAAAATACACAATCAACAGTACACAATGGGCAATAAAAATCCAGTTGTGAAAAAATTCTAATGGAGAAAACAGACATTTAACATTTTCTCCTACCTTACTTCAGTATGTACAGAACAAATATAAATCAAAGTTTCATTTCTTCTGTATTCCTGTTCTCCTGCTGTTTTATAAACTACTTCTCCTCATTTGCTATGACATTTTGGCAATTGAAAATTATTTACAGTGTAGAGAAGACGATGGGGGGCAGGGGGAGCAGAAATCACTTGCAGGCCTGGTTCTTGCTGCTTTTAAATATGCTCAAGAGATTTCTATTTTTTAAGGACAAAGGAGTATCTTTTTCAGTCAATAAGAAAGTTTGAACTATATTGTAACTTGTGCAAGCTATACATCTGAAGGGAACATACCTGATTACCTGTATGGCTGGACCAGTTCTGACAAATACAAACCACACAACTTCACCTGAGTAGCTGTAATGCCCCAAATGAAGTCTGTGGACACCCTCTTGACTGACCTAGGGGTTTTTTTGTTGTTGGTTTTTGGGTTTTTTTTTTTTACATAAACTGATACTGATGCTCTACTTTGCAGAGAAAATAAGGAGTGGATTGCAGTTTTCCAAAGTACATGTTAGAGAAAGTAAATAGCCAATGAATCATTGTAAAACAAGTGCCACAATAAGTAAAGACAAAAGGAATTGCTAATGCTGAACTTCTCGCCAGCTTAAAGCAGTTGATAATGCTTAGAATTAGTTCTGCAGCACAAACAGAAATCAATCAAATATTCTGACTACTCCCAGGAAGATAGGCAGCGCTGCATGAACTGCTACTGCAAAGAAGAAAAAGAAATAAGGACCATGCATTATAGTTCTTCAGCATGCATGCTATTCCTTCAGAGTAAAGAAAGGAAGTATATACACTTGCTTCAAAATCAGAAAAATTCAAAGGTATTTCAGCACGTTCACCCACAAACACATACTGGCATCCTATTTAGAGTGAAAATCACACATTATTTCCTTAGATGAAAAGCAGGAAAGAATAAGCAGGTGGTATGCTTAAGAAACCAAACTGCATACACCGGGTGTGCTGATGAGAGGATTATTTTGTAGTATTACTTGTAGGTAACAAGAACCTTTAGGGGATAAGTAAGGGAAGGAGAATACTCACTATGCAACCTGCTTATATGTCAAGTATGTGAGATAAGGAAAAACACTTCATTAGCTGAAGACCAGAAGTCAAATTGTACATCTAATATTATAGTACTTTTATTATTATTATTATTATTTTTAAAGTTACTATAACAGACAACACAGGGAAGATGTACTCCAGTCAGCCCCTGTAGAAGCAGCTGTCAGAAGCCAAGAGACTGAAAAGCAGCACAGCAAAGACACACAGTTTTTAGTTCACAGCAACTGAAGCAGCCAGACTAATTCCTGTGTGCTAAAACAGTGCATGTTCCTGCTAGCAGAGCTGCACTGTGTATAAACATGCTAATACACAAGTACGAGAACAACATAAATGTAGTTTGAAAAGCACTTTGTTGGGCACAGACTAAAGAAGGGCTTAAATCACAAATGGGCCCATACACTACAAGAAATTATAGATGTGTATTTTTACTTTCTGAGGAGTAGCTGTACATACACGGTAACAGTAAGTTACCTTCAAAATAAAAGCAGAGAAAGTCATAACTACAGACGGATCCAGAACAGAACTCCAAGTCTGAACAGCTGGAAGCATTATGGAAGTTCAAATCTCAAACTGAACCAAACCAAAATCCAGATCTGAGCACATTATGGGCTAATTTCACGTTTACATCAGAGTTAAACTTTAGCAAAGGCCAGCAAAATTTAGCACCTCATCTTCTAAAGGATTAAAGTCAGTGCCATATTCTGCACACACATGAACTAGTTTTCAAACCTTAGTAGGTTCCTTTCTATTAGGTCACGTCTCTGTCATTTCCCCTCCTAGTCTTTTCTGAAGTTCTTCTTTCTTACAACTGCTTTTGATATTTTACGTTCTTCCTCTCCTTCCTGGATGCACAGGATCACTTTTTTGATTTAGCCAATTTATTAGCATGCCACTTCACATGGTCTCCTTCCTATTATGTCACGTTCCTGCCTTTATTTTGAAATGGTTGAAATGCTTTGATTTAGTCTCAGATCATGTGCTGACACGAGCATCTTTAAAAACTCTCCTGGAGAGAAGTCAGGATTTCTCTGGTTTTGTGAAGTAGTAACTGCCAAGAGGTAAAAAGAACACAAACCAAAAATCTCCAAGCATCCCATTTCAAGGGAGTGTTTCTGAATTATACTGAAAAAGAAGAATGACCTGAAGTTCAGAAAACATACTGAGCATTAAAGGCTAAAAAATTGCACTACATCAGAGTGTGAAAAACTTACAGAAAGAGAAGGGGAAAAAAAACCCCAAACCCCACCAGACTGAAACAGTCATAAAACATAAAACTATTACTAACTCAGTAAGGGAAGAAAAGAGTATCTGTGCTTTTGAGATGCATCTATGTATAAGAATGAAAGAAACCCCTGAGATACAGGATACTAGGACTATCTACCTTCAGAGGAGAGGAAACAAAAAAGCTTAAAAATATTTAAAGGGAGAAAAAAGAAGGTACTTTTCCCCTTAGCTCTTGCCACCTCCCTTTTTTCTTCTTCCTAAAGAAGTGATGTGTGCAACTTTATTTTGACTTTTTGTTGTTGTTAATCTCCTCAGACAGTTTCCCAGGATGCACAGCAGTTAAAGAAACACCTTTATTTCCCCAGCCTATTCTTAGCTGCCTAAACCATCACTGCCTCAGCAAACACTTTAAATCAAACAGTTAACCAATAACATGTGCTGATCATTAGCAGTGCCTTAAGTTCACCTGTATTGTTCTGTTTCTTTAAAAGGGCAGCATTCAAAGCACCCTTCACCCTAAGAAGCATTTTATTTGAGTTGTTATTGGTAAGCAGGAACCTAGCTGAAGGAAATGTTAATTTTTTAAGGCCATCTATGAAGTTTAAAAGCATTCTTTCAAAGAAAAGGCCCAAATAAAGAAAACTATGAACATGAACAAGTGAAGGAAAAAAAAAAAAAGGATATTTGATGGCTGAGAAAATTCGATAATGTAATATGAACACCTTACAGAAAACAAGCACTCAATTATTTTCTAATGTTACCAATCTTCATCTTTAGGGGAAGAAGAAACTTTATGGAAAAAATATCAGCCTATTTCTGTTCTTCAGTGTCAATACCCATTATAAGGTGTACCTAAAATTGTCTTAAGAGTCAGGTCACTTCAGTTTTAAATACTCCCAGCAAAGTTAAGCACAAAGTAGCAAAGCATGTGGTTTAAGTCAAAGAAAGAATGAGCTTCCTCAGAGGCTCAGCACACCATTATAGCTTAAAGACCACTGTCCCTTGAAACACTTGAACCTGCTGCAACCAGAACACTGACATAAGTAGATACACTGTAAAAAGAAACACTGCTGCAAGAAATGAGATCCAATTCAAGCTTTTCCTTAGTCATGCTAATAGAATCTGTCTCCAAACACTGATCCATCTAGCACTTGTGCTTTTTGCTAGATCCCTAGCCTGCAGGTATATGCTTGTAAATCAATCCAGACACGCAAATGTGACTGAACTGGATGTGACTGAACTGGTGGTTTATTCTTACCCTTTTTTTTTTTTTTTTTTTTTTTTAAGCAAACCAATATTGCAAAAAGCCCATATGTTGATGCTGTTACAGTGGGGTTAACATTCTGTTTAGAAGACTACTTTTGTAATGTTGTTTGTGGGGTAAATTTGCAATGTTTTAAGTCTCGTTTGAGAGAACTGCTATATAAAGATCTTTACTTGCATGTCTAGTTGTGTATGTCTTTGGGGAAAGCATTTTCTTCCTTTGAAGCTTCTTGCTAAATGGAGGAAAAATAATACTTTCATCCTCCAAGAAGGTGCTGTGAGGATGAGATAATTATTTAAGGTGTTCTCATTCTGATGTGATGAGAGGAACAGAGAAAGGACTGCAATTATAAGCAAATAAGCTACGTTGATCTGGGGCAGATGAACAGAGTGTGCATTTATATACAGACTCAACCAAACAAATTGCTTATAGCATATGTAGTCTCAAAAATAATCTGTAAATTGAATAAAAATGTTTAAACAATGCTGTAAGCAATCTCAGCCCTGTGTAAACACCGAGAAGCTCTCTATTTAAAAGGAATGTATGTGCTTAACAGACAATTACAACCCAAACAAAGCCATCAGGCACAAAACTGGAGCAGGAAAGACTGCAACACTGTAGGTCCAGTCCATACGCATTGATGTTAGTAAGAATTCTTCTGACTGCCTATGCGGAAGAAGAGTGTTTACAACAGGTCAAAGCAAATCCAGTGCTGGAATGCACAAAAGCCATCAAAGCTCTGATGCAGGGGTGGGGGTACCCTGATTTTGGCTTAGATGTGTGATCAGCACAGCACTTACTTCAGCTATAACTTTTTTAGACATCTATAAATCAGAGGATCTTTTGGGGTTTTTTTCTGCGCAAATTCAGTTTGTATTATTACTTTCACTGCTGCTGTTCCACATTGTTCAGCAAAACCTACCAGTCAGATATTCCAGTACAGCAGCCATGTACACTGGAGCACCAACACCAATTCTGTACTTCGGGTGGCCTTTCTTAATGTAACGTAGCATTCTTCCAACAGGGAATATGACCCCAGCCTTTGCGGAGCGGGAAGTCTTGGTTGACTTCTTCTTTCCACCCCTGCTGGACATTTTGTCTGTATTGGGTCTGGAACAGCACTCTATATATAAGGAAGGGAAAAAAAAAAAAAAGTTATCAATAAGGACTGATGCTGTAATACCATATACTGAATTTCAAGACAGATCAGTATTTTGGGGTAGGCAATGCATTAGGGTGCCTAAAACATACACACAAGCTGCCTTTTCAGAGTATATACAAAAAGAACCTAAAAAAATGTACACAGAATGTTTACTTGCCATTGTCATCTTGGCATAATTTTATACAGTAAATATATAAGCCAGAGAAATTATTTAATTTAAATCTGCTTTGGAATTACTTTTCTGAAATTCTTAACAGATTAAACCGGGTACCATTAATGGAGAAAAGTGTGTTAACTACCTAATGTAAAACAGAGCTTCTGCATTAAAGCTGAGGATGCTTTCTGCAAGGAGACTGACACAACCCTCTGCTCTTTGGGAAAAACTCTTGATTGTGCATTTGAACAACTGTGGTGGGACTGTTACACTCATGAATAACTATGTTCCTAACTAGGATAAAACTGCATCCACTAAAGGTTTCGTAAAGTGTATTCACCTTTCCTAAAGAACTAGATTTTCGAGCATGTGTGAATTTATAGAACAAAGGCCTATGCATGGCAAAGTACATCTCCTGTACACTAAATGTTCTATTTTTAGAAAGATCTGAAATGAACCCCTTGAGATTTGAACCAAATGGATACCAGCTATCTCCACATCGAAGACTGTACTGCTTCAACATGCCCTCCAGGAATCTGATGAACTTCAATCTGCCACCTTTCCTTAACATAACAGTGGTCTAAACACCCAGCAGATATCTGACAACTGTATCTCAGTTTATGTCAGTGAAGAAACCTACTGCTGATACAGCTGTCAAACATATTTTTTTCTCTTTGATTTCTGCTCAGGCTGTAAATAGAAGCTGACAAATCTAAAGAGGTGGAGAGTTTGCAGGCTTTCAAGGTACCTTTGAAGGTTTAGATGATGCACTGGGTTTTGAAATTAACTCAGAGGAAAGGAGACAGTCCCATCTCCCCCTCTCTCCCTCCTGCGTGTCTGAACTCTAGGGAAACCAGCAGTATGCATCAGTGACACACATACCTCTGTACATCCTACTTCTTTCCTTGCTGCACAAATCCTACCTAATACAAATGCAAATTCGCTGGTGTGTTTATATACTCCACAATGAAACCCCTTTAAGCCTGCTTTCCCATCACACCAGTTCTCCACTTGTCTTTTTGTTTTTCTCTCATTTATTCTGAATTCTGTCCTTGTCCTTATAAACTTAACTGTATTTGCCATAGGTCTGAATCCACAACGATTGACTGAGCTCAGACTTAGGCAAAACAGGTTCACCAACCCCACTTCTAAGTTTTGCAACTTCTGCTCTGTGCTGACATGTCCTGCAGTCTTTTAAATCTCCATGAGTCACTGAGATTCAGACTACATAACTACCAAATGAAGACCACTCAGGATAACTAAAGAAATGCGAGTATCAAACATTTCTTTTCCTTTCCGCTTCCACACTCCATTCATCAGAGCCTATACTTGCATAGCACATTAAGTAAAATAAACGCAATGGGCTCACTGCTTGTTAAAGGTAAAGGAAATAATCCCATCTTATTAGCTTAGATGAAAGTCACACTACATTTATGAAACTGATGTCAAAACACAGACAGGAAACTTTGGAGGAGGGAAGCCATCAAAAGGGCTCCTTCTCCTTTCCTCTGCTGTGAACTCAGCTCTGTAACAACTATTATTCTGTGAAGAAGAGGACAAAAGCCGATTTTCTTGCCTTGAGAAACTGCCTAACTGGAGCTCACAACTGGTTTCAAAAACCTTCCATTTAATTGCATTTTCTCATCTAGTTAGCTCTGTCTTTGTTAGCAGAAAGGCTGGGTGTGGCTTTGAGTTGGTTATGGACTTTCTGCCAGAAATTATTTTCATAGTTCAAAATCCATTTTCATCAATACTACAGATGTTTAATCTCACAAATGTTGAGAAGTTCATTGAATCAAACACCAGGGAAAGCTGCATGAGAATTACCTGTGCTTCTAGCTTCCCTTATAATTCCTTTAGTCTGTAACTGATAGGTGAATGATGAAAACCATAATTTTTCCAGGGAAAACCTGCAAACCTTGAGCAGTAAAATTCTATTAACCATTTGGCTTATGAGTTTATGGGAGAGTCAGAATAGCTGGAAGATAATATGGAAACCCTTACTTCCTGATGTTGGGTTTTTTTCTTTGGGAGAGTGTCATCTAGCCATCAGCTGCATTTGGATCAAAGTATGAGTAATGCAGCAACACAGAATTACTGCCAAAGAGGCTTTGAAGGAGCTGGAGTAAATACAGCTCACCCAATCTAAAAATCCAAATGAAAGACACACATGGATGGCCATGCTGTAGCTGGTAACAGAAAGAGATGAAAGAACACTGCCCTTTCATTTTTAGTTCCAAGAAAATGACTATTCATAGACAAATAATGGAAGTGGTTTCTTCATATGTCGAAACAAATAGGTACTGTGTATCACTGCCTCTGGATACATACCATCTATTCAAAGTGATGCTAAGTTTGTTGTTAACATACTGTCAATAGTCATCGGTCATGCTAAACCAACCTCCCCTACACCACCCTTGAGCAAAACACTTTACTGTTAGCTTCCAACCTCTTTCATCTGGTCTTCAGAAGATGTTCTTCCCTTTAACGTACTATTTTCTACTTAATACCTCCAAGCCTCCTGTCATCTGCAGCTAACGCCTACCCATATATAAAATGACGTATTTTTTTTTCTTTCATAATAAGCTTATTTCTGCAAACTTCTGCAAACTCTAGAAGTTAATTCCCCCCTTTATTTTATACTCCTGGTGACATTTCTCTTGTTAATATTCAGGATAACCCTGGACCTCTCTTGGCAATTAACCGGATCCTCTCATACTGTACATTAAAGAGCCTTCTAGCTGTAAGTTTATTTGTGAGGAAAAAATTTGCCTGAACCAGAAAGGTGGGAGACTTGCATACTGGAAAAAGCAAGAACTTCTGGAACTTTTAGTATCAAAGGTGAAATGCAATAAAGATGAGTTTCAGGTCTTCCTGTCTCAAGGATCCCATTCCTACAACATGTGGTGAATCACTGTATCTTTAGATGTTGGGGGTGGAGGGAGGGAAATTCCAATTAAGTTTCAAGTACCACTTTTAATTTTGCCAACCATGCGATTTGGAAGGGGAAAAAAGAGAGCCTGGCATGGAAGACCTTTTTTGGGCTTACGTATGGATTCAGGATCATTACTTTGCAGAACCTGTTTGTCCTGCCTTTGAGCTGAGGGATGGCCCAATGAGCTCTCAAAGTTTCTTCTCTAGTTCCAGTTCTCCAGAGCAAAAGAAAAGGGAAAGAGATTTCACTTGCAACAGCCACCAAAAAATGTATTGAAGTTAAATGCAAAGAGCGTGGCAACAGATCAAAAACCAAAGAAAACTCTGTGCCTTACATGTTCTCAAATGGTTTATCTTTGTAACACCAGAAACTCTGGAATGCTGCCAACATTAATGAACCAGAGCTGTTTGCTGAGTCACTGCTAGCCAGCAGATGAGGGAGGCAACCAAAGGGAACCTTATCACAGGTGCCATAGTTCAGACAAGATTTGAACAGGATCATTTACAGTTAAAAAAAAAAAATTAAAAAAAAAATCACAGTCAATGACAGTCAGTAGACCAGTCCTTTCTCTTCTTCCCTCTCTCTTGCCTTTGCAATGCATTTACTGAGCAACTTTGCCATACACATAGCATCTTCAAAGAGTTGACAATAAAGTGATTTTGTTTCAATGTGACAGTTCACAAAATTATCACTGCGATAATCAGGGGATATCACCAAGGAGTCAACTTATCCAAGACCACCTTTGACTTCAAATCAAATTTAATGCTATATTCTTCAGTGGCTCTGCTGTGCTTGGACACAGATTGCCCTAGTTGCAGAATTTAGCACCAGATTCATAGCCTTTTGAAAACCCCTTAAAGGCTGCAGCGAGATTCGTACTGCTTTCTAAGGTCTCAAAATTCACAGAAATGAGAATCTGATGGTATATTAATTTGGCTCACAGCAAAGATTCAAGCTACAAGGCTCCTCTACTGTCACATCTTTGTGAGCCAGATATAAATTTTCTAGGAAACAAAACAATATCAAGGTGTAGCGATGAAATCAGCATTATTAAAATTTTTCTGTTTGAAATTGGCTGTAGTAACTCTTGTTGGCCATATTTTTCTGTGTGAAGATCAACACTCCACTAAACCACACTTTCAAATACCATCTTCCTAAAATGCACATAGGCATCTGTTTTTCTGAAAGCTTTACCATCACATAATTCTGAAAGTACAGCCTGCACATCCTGGTAAAGTGATACCTAATTTCCAAGTACCAGTACTTCATTAGCTCAGTCAATCTGATGCTTTCATCAAACAGTAGTAATAAAAAACGCCTGCTATTAATAGTTTTCAGGTACTGGTTCTTAATGACTTGACAAATTACTAAGAATGCTACTGCTGTCAGGCAGGGACTGTTCTGATCATGGGCTTACATTGGTGTATTAACTGCACTCAGCAAACAGATGATTAAATTTAGATCTACGTGATCACATCAGTAAGTGTTGTGGAATCCAGGAGACTATTGCTACAATGGGAAAAATACTAAGATTTAGTAATTATTTTTCTCTTCTTTCCAGTACAAAGACTAAGCCAGAAAGTTCATTTTTGTATCACAAGAGATTAACTGCAATGCTATTTTTTTCCATTGTTTCAAAAGATTAACAATGTAAGTGCTGCCATTCTCTCTTAAATCTATTTATGTACTATAATAATAGCTGCTCGCTGAACTCTTTTTGAAAACGTGCATTTGAATTTGCTTTGACAACTAACTTGCTCTGTTCTTGGCTAATCAGAAGCTAGTCTGGCATATTTATAAAATGCACTGCTCACAGTCGGTATAAAATGGTCTCTAATAATGCTTGCCTAGCACAACAGTGTCTCAGTCTGTGACTGTGGCTTCTAGGTACGACAGTAATAAAAGAAGAGCTAATCACTCAGTTATTGTTTGATCTGATGTGATTTCAAATTTTAGCTTAAGTGCTTTAGCAAAGCAATAACTCTTTGTGGTCTGAAACAGACAGAGGAGTGAAACTGGTTGTGATAGAGCAGTTCCACCACTACATTAATTTCTCATCTGAAAAGGTAACACCATACATACATTTAATTTCACTTGGAAAACCAAGAGAACATTCCTCATCTAGGAATGCCCAATAGGTGTACTTTCTGTTGAAGATTAGTAAGACTAAAATTCCCATAGTGGTAACATAAAGGATGGGAAAAAGAGGAATAACATTTTCACAAAATCTGTGTGCAAAACAAAATATTGTTGCACAGTTGTATTCAACTGGCAAAAGTCCCTCCCTCCCACAATGGGTCTGAAACCCCGAAACAAATATCCCCTTAATGCGCAAACCCCCACTATGAACAGTACTGGGAGAATGACAACAGTTTTAGCTGGGCATCCTGCCACCAATAGTCAGGAAAACGTAAATACAATTGTCTTCACTGACCACTGCTGGGAGTACTAGCATGAAATCAAGCCCATTTGTGCATTATAGCTTGTTGTATACTAGGGAGGAAGCATAAAATTTGATACAGGATGTTAAATCACTGGACCATTTATGAATTCAGTGTTCAGAAAAACTGTTTTAAAGAACATTTTGAAAACTTCTTTGCCCCTTGACATTTTTGGAAGAAAGCAAAAATGCAATAAAGAATTCACATGGATGCTTCCAAGGCAAAAATCCAGATGTAGAATGAAATTTAAGATAGACGCCACGCTGCTGAGGGAAGGGAGTGCAAAAACTTGACCCACTGAGGCAGCCATGAACGGTGTGATTCTAGCACCACTCCTTCTGGAGCAAGGACCACGAGATGAATCCTGCCCATACTCTTTAAGGAGGGGTCTGGGTAAGGAACTATAGCTTCTTTACATATCTATAGCCTCTTTCCCTGACAAGTGAGCAAGCACTGCACTCTTCTCACAAACACTGCACGTTTCTTTTCCGATTTACCTCTAGGAAGCACTGCGCTGACAAAACCTAATGCTCACTGCACTGCCCACTGGGTCAATATTCCCTCTCCCAAGGGAGGCACTCTCCAGAGGCTCCTTTTTTCCTCTTGTGGCATCAGTTCCAGATTCCTGCTCCTTTACCCCTACTTCATAACCTTGTTGGGGCAGGACTACCATTTATGCAGAACTGACAACAGGCCTTGATCCTGGCTGACAGACTTGTACAAAAATACTTCTGAATTTCTTCGGGAAAGCAAGATTTTGACCGTTCTTCAGGAATGTGACTATATCACCTATCTTATCACGAGAATATCTTTTATCAAAGCTCATTGCTGTGTATTGAAATTTTACCTGCAGAACCAGGCAACTCCTAAGGACAGTTTTAAACATGCTGATTTATTTTAAGACTAAGTTTGCAATGGTGGATTTTTCTTTTTGCTAATGCTGATCTATAAAATAAGCAGTGCTCAAGCACTCTTCCTATAGTACAGTCATTAGGCCAAATTGTAGGCTTACTACCAGATTTTAGATCAGTTATGGCTTAATCCACACTGCCAACATTTGGCTTTACTGGCTGTTAGAAGGGTATGCCTTACACACAACAAATAAAGTTACTCTTTAAGAGCCCAGAAAGCCTAGAAGATTTCAGTGTGAAAGATTATGATACATAACACAGCAAAACAACCTGCAACCATTACTAAGTAAACAACAATATAATTCCTTTCCTTCAGAACACTTAAAAAAACCAAACCACGCAACACATTGGGAAGTTTTCTAGGACCACTTGATAAAAAATGTCTCATGCCCAATTACATTAAAATGTATTTTTCAAAGCAACTGTAATTGTCTGGTTCCCTCCAAAATCTTTTAACTCTGGGTTGTGCCTAAGAACCCAGGTTCCGTTTTTATTAATTGCTCACTTGCTCCTTAACTCATTTATTTTTTCTACTCTTAGGAATGGGGGAGGCAGTGGATCTGCAAAGTTCCCTACAGACCTGTTGCTAAGTGACAGCCACACACAGTCCTGGGGAAAAAAAAAAAAATGGTCGTTCGTCTGTATGGTCAAGAGATAAATAACAAGCCTCATCCAGATATATTTCAACAACCAGTCTCCTTCCATCACCGTAAATGAAGCAACGTCAGTTTTACACCACCCTATGTGCATATGAGCGGGTTCCAACTGCCAGCTTCAGATGCAAATTCATGGGCCTTCTGCAACTTACTTCTAAAGCTTACAGAGAAAACAAAGGGATTATAGGAAGATATGAGTTACAGAAACAGTTTGTTCCCCTTACTGTCTCCTACATGCACGAATATGTCAATCTTCGGTCTAAATCCAGGCGCTTCTGTGATATACCTTGTGTCAAGTCTTAGGAACCTGCATTCACCTGCGTCTTGCAGTACTTGCAGTCCCCTATGAGAAACACCCACACCCAGAGACAGTCCGTATAGGTTGCTCGAATCCTGCAGGCAGACATATTGCAGGCTATACGAGAAGTGACAGTTCTAAAAGAATATGGGGCCCTGCTTCTAACCGAACATTAATTTTTACCACTCTCGGAAGCCTTTGCTTACGGTTTTAAAAATGTCATTCGGCCTTTTTTTATTAAGTCATTCAGATGCGGCGGGTAACTTTTATGCCACGGTTTCATCCTCCCAAAGCGAAACACACTGAAAACACGTTCAGCTGCCTTTCACTTGCGCTTTTTGCGGTCTCTCCAGATTATCTTCTCCTGCCCGATGACCCGAGGTGGGAAAAACGAAGAAGGAGTCCGTGCGTGCGTGTAAAGGCAGCGAGACGTGAGGAACGGCGGCTCGACCCCCCCGAGCCGTTCCTTGAAACCTCCCCGCAGGGTGGGCGAGCGAGCGTCTGCGGGGTGTCCGCTGGACTCCTTCCAGCCTCCGTACCGTAACCCAGATGCAGCTTCTACAGAAATAAAAACCCCGCTGCCACCATTTCGCTGGGAGCGGGGTGGATCTTCCCAGCTTCACCCGAGGCACGACGAGAAGAGGCAAGAACCGACAGACCGCCCGGCGCGGCCCGGGCCCCCGCTTTTCCTCAGGGAAGGGCGGGGAAAGGGGGGCCGGGACCCCACCTTCCTCACACACCACCCCCGCTCGGCTCGGGGACCCTGGCACCCCGGCCCGGCTGCCACCCCGCCGCGGAAAAGCCCCCTCAGTGTCGTCGTCGTCGTCCGTCCGCGTACCCCCCCGCCGCCTCCTTCCCCACACGGCGGGCAGCCGTACGTAAGGCGGGCGAACCCTTTCGCGCCGGGCCGGCGGGCGAACCACACCAGTGACTTACAGCGCGGCCTCCGGCGGCAAGATGTCTCCCGTCGGCCGGCGGCGGCGGCCCCGCTCCCGCTGCCCTCCTCCTCCTCCTCCTCCTCCTCCTCCTCCGCCGCTGCCTCCGCTCCGCTCCGCCCGCGGGGCCAACGGGAACGGCTCGACGGGCTGGCGGCGAACTCCCACAATGCCTCGCGCGCCCCCCGCGTCACATCCCTCCCTTCCCTCCCTCCCCGCGTGGCCCCGCCCCTCGCCCCTCACGGCGGCCGTTGGCGGGGCGGGCGCTTCGCCGTCCCCTCACGGAGACCCGGGGCCGGGGGGAGCCGTTCGCCTCTGGCAGCGGTACGAGGTCTCCCGCTTCGCCGGTACAGGCCCTCGGCTGCTTCCCCCCCCCCCCCCCCGCCAGGCGGGGAGCGAGGCCCTCCGGCCCCCGTGGCAGCTGGCTGCCATGCGGGCGACCGGCTTGGCTGTGTGGGGCTGGGCCTTGGCACCGCGTCCTCCACAGCTGCTCCTAGCCGGGCCATTGTGTACAAACGTGTTGGCTCCTAAATCTTCAGCGGCGAGGACAAGGCCGGGGCGGGGGGGGGGGGGGGGTGTTAATGCCACATTCCTCCTGAAAGGAAGTTTTTGGTTCGGGAAGGGAGCGAGGGACTGGATGGTTAGCGCGGGCGCGAGGCGCTAAGGCGCTCTTTCTGCTTTCCTCGTGCTGTACAAAAATGGCTTGCTGCCATTTTGTAGGAGCCCCAGATGGAGCTATCGGAGGAGTTTCTGCATGGGAGACGTGGATGTCCTTGAGCGTGCCTTGCTGGGTTGGCAGAGGTGGGTTGCTTCTGCCCCCCCACCCGCACACCCAGCCGACAAATGGAGGGTGCACCCCCTCACCGCCCTCCCCTTTCCAGGTTTCTTCCAGTTGCCTTGCCCACTGGCTGCCGGTGGAAGAGGGTAGCTGCTACAGCAGGTCTTGGCTGCAGGACAGACAAGCCGTAACAGATTGCCTCTGGGCTTACAACGGTGGGACTAGAGGCAGCTGGAGTTTGAATGTCATGGAAGACTCTGGGCGTGCTACAGCTCCCACTTTGGCTGCTCCTATCCGAGTGGAGCATCCCCTTTCTTCAGTGCCCGAAGTGGGATGCCAGCCCGTAGCCTCTTCCCCAGCGTCCCTTGATGTTCTTTCATGACTAGAGCTATGACAGGTGGCAGTGGCACAGTGGCGTAATATTGCAACTACCAACAGCTAGTAGAGGCAAGGAGCTTCTCTCTGTTCCGCTCTTCTCATCAACCACCCTCAGCTCCAGCTCTCCTTATTTTGCTCAGTATTGGCACATATTCACGGTACCTTTGTCATACGAAACAGAAAGCAGAAAGGAAGAAAATGGTTTAAAGGAACAATGAAAAACAGGGAACTGGGAACAGCTTGTATTAAACATGTGGGGCTGGTCTGAGAAACATCCCTTCAAAAAGTGTTTCTGAAATAAGGGGCCAGAAGACGTAGTACACGCAGGGCTGCATGCAGTGCATGCGGCCTACAAAAGGAATGTCGTGTTCAATTCCAGTAGACAAGCTCGGGCATTATAATTGTGGTGGTCTCATCCATATAAATGGCCAGGCTTGATCTGTTTTTTAATGCAGCTAAACTCTGCATCTCCCAAGACATCTCTCATTACGTTTTTGTGCAGCATACGGTCAAATGCAACCTTGGCCTGACTGTGCTCCCCAAGTGCTAATTGTGACCTGAATGCTATTCAGACACGCAGTTTTGCCTAACAAAGACTCCGCGCTAAGTAAAGTACCCTATAGTCCCTGATTGCCCTTAACCCAAGGATATGGATACAGTACTTATTAGGCCATCTGCCACGGCTCCTCTTACACAGCTGGGGACACACTCTACTTTCCCTGTGTTCCCATCCACACACACCATCTCCCTCCCACCTCTTCCTCCTCCGCGTTCACAGCACAGCGGAGCTCCGCTCCCTTTTTCCTTGCTGGGAGCGCTACCCACGCAGTATCCCTTCCCATGTGCTGTGCAGAGTACTGAACAGAACTGGTCCTCCAATGCTTGGCTGTTCCCACTCCATTTTGCTGTCACCCACACAAGTTTTATTAACAAAAAAAACCCCCAACCAACCCCCAAATATCTCTGTTGACATGATGAGCTGCAAAGGCCCATGTGGAGTTTAAAGAACCCACAACATTGTCTAATGGGGTTGATACAAGGCTACAAGGTGAAGGGAGCTGACCTACAATGACAGATAGAAGGGGTTATCTGGGAAACCAGCGTAGGTCGCTTTCTATGCTCTTCTACTATCATCGTTCATTTTGTCTGTTTTTTAAGGGGAGTCTCTGGATTTTGTGCTTTTGAAGAAAGCCTTCAAAACACAACTGGTGAGGATTTCTGGAGTGAGAGCTGCCTGAGTTTGCAGAGGGCCTGAACAATTTGTCCATGGAATAGGATGCTAGCATGGAGACTGCTGTTGATCACTTTAATGTTAACATTGACTGGCTCACCTCCCACCAAAGCACAGATTTATCATACTTCACATCTACTAGGTCTGCAAAGAGCGCCCATTTTGAGAGCGCACAGTCTGTCACAGATATCTAAAAGGGCACGTTGCTTACAAAAGTCTGTGAAACTATACTACATAAACTACCTCATTAAAACAAACCTTGGCTTAGATTTTATTCCCTTTGCCAGTTTGGTGATGTATTTATTTATATATAGAATGATAAAAAGCACCTTTCCAGAGCTCTGCTGTCTTTATGATTAATATAAACGGTTCATATTCTTACATTCTTGTATTCTTCATTTTGACACCCCGACTCTAATCAATTTTAGCAACCTCAAGGGACTATTTGCAGAAGATAGTTCTGAGTGACTGAGAATATAAACACCTGATTTGTTTATGCAGCATAGGTGGCGGAGAAGAAGATATTACTTGGGAGGGGGCAGAGCAGTGTGGGAAGGGTTGTGGCTGATGGTAATCCTCTTAAACTTAGATAAGCGTTTTCACTTTGGGGTAGCTATCTTAATTCTGAATGCATCGCCTCATTTGTCATTGGTGTTTATTTGTCATTGTGTGTTTATTGGATATTGAGAATGCATGCCCTAGGTTACTTCAGCTTGCTGAAATATCTCTTCGGGATGTAGTGTGCCCAGCCAGCAGATCCCTGCTGTTTTCCTACCACCTTCACATGGTCAAAAGAAAGTACAGATTCCTCAGGCACGACCTACTTCTCTGAAGGAGCTATCTGAACCTCCTTCAGCTGCTTAGTCTCCTCTCTTTTTGCAGACTGTATGACTAACCCATGCTTCAGTTAACTCCTTATAGTCAGCTTACAATCACATATATGTACCTGTAATGTACGTAATGCTATTGACATTCTTGCGATCTCCGTCAGATGGGCACAGTGACCTCGTACCAAATCCAGTCAGTGCTCATCACACACTTAATGCAACCCACAGACCTAGTATCTGTCCCAGCAGAGTATTAACTGTGATTTCCAGAGGGCTGACACTGGCCTTCCAGCAGATTGCTGTAATCTACCGTGGTTGTTACTGTATTGAGAAATTAGGCACTACAGTACTTGAATGTGTGTGGGACAGGTCTTTTACTTTTCTTTCACTTCGCTCTGGTTTCCAGCCACCATAAAGATCTGCAGTTTCCCTGTTATTCAAAATTAGCCCATCAAGATCAGGAGCTTCTGCAAGAGAGATCAACCACAAACTGATGCTGGAACCACGGTGTGTTTTGATACCTGTTTTGTGCAGGGTCGGAGCCATTGATCTTAATGATGCCTTTTTATCTTTATTATCTAGACAAACAGAGAACTGCAGTTTGGTTTCCAGCACACTTCAAATACTGACAGCTGACTTTGTTGAAGTGAGCTGCTGTTTTACACTCAGCCTTTATCTACCACAGGTGAACAGAATTAATTCCATTTTCAGATAGTCACTCTTTGCTTTGTCATTCAAGTCATGACAATTGTGACGATATTCCCCCTCTTCTGTACATGGAAAACAATTATTTGTTCCTGCCTCAATGTTCTCAAGGCACTGTCAACTCTATATTAATTGCCAGGCGTGTTGTTCTGTAGCAGAAGTGCCAACTGGTGCTAATATCTTATGATGAGATTAATAATTCCAGGGCACAAGAAGTGGATGTCTGGGATTCATTTCCCAGGCTGGTAGACAGAGATAAGTTAGTACAGATAATTTGCTTCTTTTGTTCCAAACTTTTGTAGGCAGGCTACTACTTATTAATTTCCCAAAATGAAATTTGTGCCAACCAACTTTTTCAACTATGTATGCCATTTTAGTAATTTCTTTCTTCTAGAAAAATATCAACTTATAGAAATTGTTATCAATGCTTACACCCCCTATCAAAAAAATGCTCAATTGCTTTGAAAATATTTTGAATAAAGTGTCACTTTTTTAAAAAAAGAAGGCAACCTTTTTCCATTTTAAATCTGGAAAATGGAGCCACTATGATAACTGCACTTTTTAACCCACATGTGAAGTCACTCATACAGCTAATGGATGCTGTGACTCAAAAAAAGGCCAAAGTCTGTAACATTGTAATTAATCTGTAGATTAGGGATAATATTAACCTCCGATATAATGCATTCGAAACCTGCTTCTTCCAAATAAAAGCTAAATGCTGTTTTGAGTTACAAAATTGGTAGTCCAACAGCAGTATGGCACAGTGACATCAGGAAACATAAATGCTTGTTTCCCAGCAATATGGAAGAAGTGAGCTCTAAAATAAGACTGAAGCACCCTGGAGCACACAGAGAACAGGCGCCCTTGTCTGCCTCTTGTGTAGTCAGCTTTCTGCTCTGAGCATAACCTGATTCCAGGTTGTGCATTAAGCAAAGCAGCTCATTCTCTTCTGGTATTCAAAACAGCATCTTGCGTGACTGCATTTTTAATGTCAGGTGGCTGGGGAAAGTTCTGTGTTATTGTGCAAAGAAAGTATTAAACTAAGAGCTATGATTTATATCATTAAGTCAGAGGATTCAAGATTACATCCCATGATGATCTGCTCAATGGTTCCTGGTAGCTGGTGAAAAGCTTGGCGGATAGTCATGTAGTAATAACTCATATTTCTTATTTTTAGTTATTAAATCCCATTGCTTCCCCAACATTAATTTTCCATGTAAGCAATAGCTATAGTTGCCAGAGGGATTTTATATAATTGCAGATGGTAGGAGACATAGTTGGTAATTGCAGAAATGCAGAGGGAGATGTCCAGGAGATGATCTTCTATTACGATGTGGCCGTTGCTATGGAATACTTTACTAACTGCTGTTCTGCATGAGAGGACTATGATACATCATTTCAAATAAGAGGTTATTTTTAAGGCGGACCCATTTCTTTGCCTGCAAAAGCAAAATCAGATCACCTCTCTGGGGAGTATTAATTAAAAAAGCTCCTGTGCTGGACAACAGACATTATATAGAATATCGTTCATGAAGGAGTCGAGAGAATTAGAGTCCACCGTAATACCAGGCAGCAATGAAGTCAGGGGCTTTCATATCCATCTCATGAGACAAACCCTACCCTTTAAATTCAACAAAACTTCTCTTGCAGGTATGGAGATCACCGTCATAGCAAACAAAAGTTTGCTAATGTCCTCAGTTTAAACTGAACTTCATAAATTCATTCATATCAGAGAGACCATTATTTCTTCTGCTTATTTTGCAGTATGTTCTCTGTGCGGAGAGAGGGGTACAGAATGAAGGCATGATGGTGCTGGATGTTTGTTTGTGATGGACGCAGAAGGGCAAATTGTGCCTGCATGTTTGTGTCAAAAGTAGTCCCAGGTGACATGGTCACCCTGGGCTTTGCTGAAGGATCCAAGAGCGCTGGGAATGCAGTAGCTGCCCTGTTGATTCATAAGAACAGTTTCCGTCTCCGTCCCTCTTTGGGAAATGTTATAAGGGTAGGTTAAGAAAACAGTCATTAGTTGTAAATTTAGTAATGCTGGCTCAACAATTGCCAAGTCACTACTGTTACTCTGTAACAGTCTATCTTTAGCTCTTTGTGGAGTCAAAGTCTGAAGAAAAGCTCTATGTCAGGACAATGGAAAAAAATTCATTCAGTAATAGACACGAATGACAAGTTCTAGTGCATGCTTTGCTCGTCTTAAAAAATCTACATGTTGGGAAGTGTCTGTGCTATCACTGGAGCACATGAAGTTTTTTCCAGGGCATGGACAGATAAAAACTTTAAAATAAGGAAGAAACAAAGCAACATCTCCCTCTACGGGAGTCACCTGTATTGCACCCCCAAGCTCTTGGCAGCTGAGATCTCCTGCAGCGCTGACTACCTGTCCGGTGGGCCAAGCCTCTGCAGCTGCTCCTCCTAATTCCAGCTAGGCTGTGTGGGCTGACAGTGAACAGATGCTGAGGGTATGAACCATAACTAATTATTTCTAACTAAAGTCTTGGTTTCTTGACAACTACTAAGAACTTGTGCCTTTAAAGAGTTTACATGTTAATGAGAAACCAAATGATTATTGCTGGGTTTTGCTTTTTTTTTCTAACGGGCTTTGCAATATGATTGTGCTTACATGTGCTGCTTTTGACGGGGTAACCAGCATGCAACTAACTCTATATGACCAGGCAAACAGGTCCATCCTTCTGTGCTTTGACAGTCCAACCCTTCTGCATAGTCCCTGGAAGAAGAAGGAACCACATTGTTTTACCCATTACAGAGGGAGGAAAACGTCACTATGCTGAACCCAAGCAAAAGTCTAGAGATGTGAGACGGACTTTTTTCTGTCATCTTCAGATTATGTCACTAGACACAATGAGAATAAGCAGGTGCCTGTAACATAAAATCACTTTTTTTTTTTTTTGGAAAAATATTCCTTGTTGCTTTATTCACATAAAGCCCTACAGTTCATTTCGGGTTATGTTATTCCCTTCTACTTGCTTCTTGCTAATTCATCTGATGGCATTTTTGTCCATACAAAATGGCTTATGGAAAGCACTGGGGTGAATATCAGTGAGAAATACGCCAGGATATTTGTTTGGAAGTGCTTAGAGGGTCATTCTGAAGCTTGTGGATCAACCAGGCAAGCAGAATTAGTCTCACGTGTCAGTTGACCTGTGCCACAAATTGAACTATGGAAGGTAAAGCATTCTCTGGGTGATAGTTGTGGTGAATACTTTCCAAACATTTCGTACAATAGAAATACGGTCACATAAACTGTTTATTGGATAATAAATGAATACAAAATATGAATATGGAACAAAATGAAAATCTAAATCTTTCTATGTACTACTTTGAGACGAAAATAGTTAGTGTTTGGTGACTTCCTGAGTGTACTGATTGTTAAGAAATACTCCCATAGCTTGGGAATATGCCTCTTAAATTAATTTTTGATTTCCCTTTATGCTATGAACCGAATTCTCAGAGGTTTCTGTCTCATTAGTATCATAACATTTTTCTAAGGTCTGGCCAGTTTTGAGAAAATAAACGATGTGTAGTTTTATGCTAAATTACCCTTATCACACATGGAAGCATTTACTCGTGCACAGCATTTCTCCTGAATCCACCTCATATTCTTAAACTGCTCTATAGATTGTTTTTCCACTGAAGTTGCTTTTTAGGTACTAAAATAAAGAAGAAAAAACAAAATCCTAATTTTCTTTCAATATATGGTTTTGTAAAAACATAGGCATGCAGGAATCCCAACAGAAGCAAATGTCAACTTTCTGCACCAATCCAATTACCCTTGTTATGATGCATATGCATCGTGTCCTGCACGTGTACGTACAATACGTATGATTAGTTAAGTCCATTGTTACACAATTATTTGAAATATATCTGTGGAAACTGGATTTGGCAAACAAAGCAACATCTGGTCATTCAAACCACTATCTCAAGCCTTATTCATGAAATATTCCTTTTTTTTTGCACTGAGAGGACATTTGTTGCCTCTCCTTAGACCTATTTGCATTTCAGAATATTTCTGGGCTGTGTTAGCCAACGTTTTCAAATGTGATTAGTGATTTTGCAAATCAGATCCTTTAGACATTTATCTATTAAACAGAGCTATAGATCATTAACCACTTTAGAAAGTCTTGCCTAGTATTTTTCTTAATGGGAAGTATCACGAGATCTTTCTTAAGCCCCTTGCCACTGAAAGGGGAGCATCCTTAAGCACCTTTACCATCTGTATTTGAAGACATGATGCCATTAAGGAGCTCAGCCAGCAGGTGGAGTTTAAATTGCATTTAAACAGCAGAGCTTTAGACCCTGATTAAGGCTTAGCTGGAGCTGTGCTCCTGGAAATGCCTCTTACTGACAGTTCTTGAATAGCGTTGAGTTAAAGCTTCCATCAGCTGTCAGACCATTTATATGTAGGCCACATCGCTAGTGCAAAGATGGCACGTTCAGTTTATTAACTTGCTCACGTCGAATTTGGAGTAATGTGGGGAAGTGCTAAATAATTGTCACTATGTATAAATTAATAATGATAATAATAATAAAAAGTCAGCTGTCAATTTTGTATATACCTGAACAGACATGAGGGGAGAAGGAGCCCTCAGATGAACTGAATTCCCAATTTAAGCTTTTTTATTTTTTGCCTTGATGGCAAAAAATAGGATTAGGATAGGATTAGGTTAGGATTTGATGGCAGTGCTTCACTTGAAACTGCATTAAGCACTGAAAGAGATGAGAGGGTCAAGAAATATCTGACAAAAATCATAATGCTGCATTGGGAGCAATGGGAGGTAGATGAGAGAAGGGTTTATTGCATCTGTCACTAAGCTTTATTATCAATCTAGTCCTGAACAACAGCCAAAGCAAGAGAAACTGGAGCTGGCCGACTCTTCTGAGCAGGATATGGCTATGGCTGGCATCTGCCTGGGACTGAAGCCAGACTCCAAGGATTATACCTCCATCTTAGAGATGAACTGTGTGGTCTGGCACCACTTTATCTTACACTATGAGTTCTGGCTTAAGGTTAAAGACAAGACCTGATTTATAAAGGCTGCTATGATAAGCTATTCTGTTCTGGAGGCAGTTTCTGCTGTTTTCCAGAAATCAGTGTAAGAAGTATGTAAGACTGCAAAGAAAAACAATGCTGGGATTTGCTTTGGCTAATAGAGATGTAAGCATCTGGGGAAGTCCTTATGTCACAGTTTTCAGGGGAAAAAAAAAGAAAAAAAAAATGTTACATCATGCTGTGGTGATTTGAAGGGTGAAATTTTGCACCTTCCTGACAAGAATGGCTTGCAGAACCTCATGAAGATGCAGTCTATGAAATCTAAAGTCATACTGGACACAAAAACAGGCAGAAGCATGCAAAGAGGAAAGGGAAGGCGAATGAGACAGGCAGATCAGGGCCTGCCAGGTTACCCTGACTTCCTCCAAGTTATGCAGGAGAAGAAAGGGAATTGGCAGCCATTGCAAGCACATGATGACACAACCTGATTGCTGCAGAGACAATGCAGATTACAGGCAAAACATTGAAGAAAAATATACGGGCTGAAATTTCAGTTGTAGCGGCTACAGAAAAACTACCGCTTTAATCTAAACCAGGACTGTTCCAGAACTGGTGATACTAAACCTGTGACAAAGGACTCAAAGGGGAGATGCTAAGCACCACAAAAAGCATGTTCAAAGCAGATGACACAGGCTGCAGAAAAACTGCTGGAAAATGCCCAGGTGTTCAGAGGAATTGAAATATCTTTCGGATCCTTGCATCTGAAAACATGCTCGTATACTCAAATCAGTCAGGCACCTGCTCAGCAGAATGCCTTAGAAGAGAGAAGAGGAAGTAACAGGAGCTATAAAACGAGCATCTCAGCACCCATAAGGGATGCAGCAGCTAGAAAGCAGATGGACAAACTGCACTGGACCCAAGTAACATTAAACAAAGCCCTAGCAAGAATTTACTACCAAATACCCTCAGTTCAGTGAATACATTTCACCTGGCAAAAAGGAGAATTTTCTCCATATTAAGCGCCAAAAAAAGGAAAGTTGGCGACTGATGCTGGAGAAGGAGAGCCGCCGTGGCCACGGAGGCTGTCCTAAATAATGCTGGGAAGCATTTCAGGAGGCAGGCCATCCCTGCCTGGGTGGTCTCAGACAGTGAGCCCCAGTTTATTCCTGCCGCCTTGCAGGCTGCAGAAATTAACAGCATTTGGTTTGCCACCTTAGAAAACCTCAATAATCTAAAGGCCTGGGTGATGTGCTTTCTGCCGTAGCAAAAGATTGGCTTTGCTGATCTAAGGATCTGTTCCAGTCCCAGGTCTAGTGTTTCAGTTTCACATCATCACTCTCTCATAGCTCGCCAGGAGGTAATGCTGAATCAGCAGCTCACTCCACGAAGACTTCTTAAAGAAAGCTACAAAAAGCGAAGAAAATATATGGCGTTCCACTCCTGAAACGATATGCTATAAACTGCCTTTCCAGTCTCCTGGTGCAATGCTTCATGCCTGATGTCAGCATACTTGTGTACTTTGGTGCTTACAGTCCCAACATTATTATACCTGCCAGTACGGAAAGGAGTTGCAGACATAAAGGAAGAAAAATGTGCAAAGGATGAAGGCTGCAACTACTGGCAAGCTATAAACCTCCCTAAACTATAAGTGGGAAATTCTGCCAAGATCAGGCTATTTCTTTTTTTTTTAATTAAATAAACTTTCCTCATATTATTTTCTTCAGCTTCTAAATAAAATCTAGCTGCTAATGTATGCGGTATGAGGTCAATGGGTTGCACCTGAAATCAGATGGGATCCCACTAGTAATGCAACGTTTGGATTCCCACATATTAACTGCAATATTACCAGCACACTGATTTTTATTTCAGACATCAAAAGAAATGAACAGGCATTAAAAAAAGAGAAGAGGGAAGGAATTCAAAGTCAAGGATGGTGATCTGCTATATAAGATAAAAGAAGGGATGATGAGGTAACACATGATTTTACCTTTCGAGTTGCATCTGAACCTCCGTCAATCAATTCTGCCATGAACTCCAGTTTTACTTGGGTTTGCATGAGTATATTCTGTGTGATCTTGTCCTTTGCTGCCAGCATAGCAGCTGCTGGGAGAGAATTTACTCTCAGAGTATTGCAAAACTGGCTCTACTGTAATGTTTTTCAGTGAGGGTCAAGCTGAGTTTGGGGATTTTACATTTGCCAGGGGTGAGGAGTGTTTGGACAGTCACCTTGAGACTGTCACAGAGACTTTTACAAGAGGCCAGTGGCATTTTATAGATGTGCCGAAAAAATGGCAAATTGCAGTGAGGCTGGGGAGAGCAAGGCTTCACTTCATTAGTCAGTAAATTACAACAGATGGTTTTAAAATTAGTTCATCAGCAGTGAGTTTTTGTTTTCTGCAGAGATCCATGCCATCACCTCAATCCGAAGACAAAGCAGACAGTGGATGTTTTATTATTATCACATCTTTGCCCACTTCTACCTGTCAGAGGGAATGAGGAAGGAGGAATGTAAGATGAGGAACTGGCAGTGGGAGAGGATTATAGAAGATCATCACCTTTGGTTTCTAGGAAACTCATGGGGTTTTTTGTTAAAGGGCCCCTGTTTCTGTGCCGGAACTCCTGCTCCTGTATCATGTAGCTTTAAGTGTGCAGGAGACCTATGGTAGCTTGTCACCAAGCGCTATTGCTTTTTTTTAAGTTATTCTCCTCAACGTGTGGTGGTGAAATGTTCACCTCCTGCTGCAAAGAGCAGTGTTTGTTACTGTCGCTGCTGCGTGCGTGTGTGCTGTTCCTTTGCAGATGGCTGTGCTGTAGCTGCTGCGATACAAATGCAGCTCTGCTTCGCAATGCTCCTTTCCTTAAATCCGGGAAATAGCTCAACGGCCAAGAAAAGCAGTTGTTCAAAAGGCAAGGGGAACCCTCCCAGTTTTGCTGTCTGACTGGGTTAACTACTGAAGTTAAAATGAGGAGGTTGTGATCAGTTCGCAACGTGTAGGAATTACCATTGACTGTTTACAAGAGGGGATTATAGCGCAAGAAGCAGATATAACAGTGCAGCTGGAATGAGCAGGTTTAAGCTATTGAGGCTGCAAGAAGATTCATCAGAAGAGAGTTTGATGATTTTATCGAATAAAGACCTCTGCCAGATATACATCCTGGAGATGTGCATTTTCTCATTAGGCAGTACTTGCAGTGTGTTGCACAAGGTATTTATTATTTTGCTTTATGTTGTTATTTGTCAGTGCTCTGGATTGTGTAAAACACGCTTGAGTACCACATTTGCACTGGCTCCTGCACTCCTGTTATCCAGACAGCATTAGCTGGGCTATATCTATTCCTCCAGAAGGCATACAGGAGACACGATACTATATTAAAACACTTAAATGTACAACCCAATGACCGTATTTTGGTTATCAGACAAGCTAACAGCTATAAAAGCAGAGTTAATGTAATTAAACAAAAATTCAGTGTTAAAATAATATAGAAACTTGCAAGGAATATAGCAGAATGTGAAGACAACCTCTGCATGGGGAGGTGATATAGTGTGATTTTGTCTAGGACTTAGTCTGTACTTTCAAGAAGAAATAAATCCTAAATGCAGAGCTGCCAGGGAAATGGGAATGAAGGGATGCTGGAACGGTTTCCGCAGGGTCTGGCAATAAATAGCAAGAGGGTTAGAGAAATTATGAGTGAGTCCAATATTTTACTGCAAGTTTAAGGGTGCAGGAGGGGGAGAGTGGCATGACAGAAGGTCATGTCCCATGCACAGCCAGCCTGACAGGAGGTCCCTGGTTTGCTCAAGAGCTTAAAAGAGTTGAGTCCCACTCAGCTCTTTCTCTTTTTCTGCATGAGCACCAAATCCAGAGAGGCCTCACTGCAGGAGGTTTCGAGTTTCATCCATTTCATAGTCTGGTTGATGCCCGTATACGAAAATTATTAGGAATATGAGCTGATGCTGTCCACATCCAGCTGGTGAGTAACAGAGGTGGGATTTTTATTTCTGGGAAGTATCAGCCTTTCCTCATGAGCCAACTCAGTTCCAGCCTGTGCATCTAATGTTTTCATCAAAGAGGTTTGGATACGAGATGCAGCTAGTGCCTTTGGCATCCCAGAGACACTCATTATGGTTTTAGGCAGCTGATAGCAGGATAATGCATGTGCAGCAAAGATTTTCATATAGGTATCAGGAAAATATGGGGACAAACTGATTTGTTAAAGAAGCAGATTTAATCCAAATCTTCTCTTTATAAACCTCTAAGCAGCGCTGTCATTCAGAATGATAGTCTAAAGCAAGTCTTTCTCTGATGCCAGGAGAAACTGCATTTTCCTAATGAGAGAATCATCTCCTTTGTGAATCGGTGAAGACATGTTGCAGTTCCACCCTTTGGGAAGCAATGGTTTCAATACCGTCCTTTTTTTTCACTGCGGGTTGACAGCCTTGCCACACATTATTGTGTTTTTCCAGTTTGGACTCTGAAAGACTAAAGTAAACCAAAATAAATCTGGAGAACAAGGACATAGTTTTTCTTTTTTTTTTTTGGGGGGGGGGGGGGCTCATTCCTTCCTAGAGGCATTTATGTTCTGTAGAAATAGCAAGTTGTAGCAGAGAGCTAGCGTTGCTTCAACTTCAAACAATTAAAGGCCTTTTTGTGGCAAGCCTGTACCGCTGTGCCGAGCACTCATATGCAGCTAATGCTCTGAATGGCATTTGAGGATTAGCAGAAGAGTTAGTTTATGATATATTTCTTCAGATCAAATTTGACCCCCCCCAAAGAGACTATTAAAAAACTTAAACCCGAAACATGCCGAGGTTTACAATAAATAATGGAAACAACTGAAAAGCAAAGCAGAACAACATGAATGTTTCCTCTACACGTCTGTAAATTAATGCTCCAGAATCCCAATGACTGGCCAGATGTGCTGTCCAAGAGGTGGATCTTTGCAGTTTGACTCCAAATTTTGAACACATCGAAGTCTAAAGCTGCTGTACAAATGGCAATAAAAACAACTTTGCTTGGTGTGGTCTCATTTTCAGGCCTACAGCAAAGAGAATAAACAGTGAAGAGTAAAGGACAAGTTTTAAACTGTCTTTGATTAATCTAAACTGGCTTCAAAAATATAAGCAAGCAACTATGCTAATTGGAAATACATGGCACCGAGTTGTCCATTGGGGTAAACTGGCACGGCTCCACCAAAACGATGCTGCCGCACCCTTCGACACCAGAAGAAAATGTACTCATGGTATTTTACCCCGGTGACACTTTGAAGGTTGCAGGCCAGCCATGTTAAGGAGATGTTCTGTGTTTAATATGGTGCAGATTGCATCTACTCCTATCTTCACTTCCCATATATGACCTAAAAACACTGCAGATTTGGTCCCAGTTCAGTCATGTCTATGAGTCCATTGCCATGGTATGGAGGCACCAGCAGTGCTGTACATTAGCTAGTAGGCATCGGTTCTGTGAGAAGAAAATTACAGCTGTGATTTTTATTATCGCTTTACCACAACCTCTTTTCCTATGATTCATATTGCCTTAAGAGATTAGTTTTCTTTACCATTTAACCTTTCTCAATATTGCTGCCTGAACCAAATTTATGTCTAGGATAAAGCTATGTCCTCTTTTTATTGAATCCAGGTACTTTTCATAATGAAACTAAGGTCATGTGATCTTTGATTGTGGTACTTTGAATTCTTTATTGAAAATGTATATTATATATTTTTATGACATTAATTAAATGTCTCAAAATAAATGACAACATAAAAAATAATTAATGTCTCTGTTTGGCTCATTATCTCTTCAGATTTGATTTGTGTTCAGAGAGCTGGAAACTCATCTGACCCATATAGATTTAGATATTTGGGAGCACTGCCTCATGGCAAAATTTAGGACTGAAGAGAGAGGGCTCATTTCATGAGTATGGTACTGTATTTTTTTTATTTGCTTGCAAGTTTCTTGGGTAAATTGCATTCTCATCTATACAGGATGTTATTCCACCTTCATCACCAGAGAGTATCTGAGTGCCTTCCAGCTAAGCATTATGTGATCCAGCTAACATCTGCCATGCTCATTCTCTCTTTCATCCTTACCCAAGCGTGTGCATGTTTTGTTGTTGCTTTTAGATCTACATGCTGCCATGTGTCAGTGTTACAGAAAGTCATATGTGCATCAAACACTCTTCTAAATAACTTGCATATTGATCCTGCAAGACCCCTCTGGTTTATGGCCTGAGATTCAGAAAACTGAAATGGGGGTATGAAGCTATTATAACCTTGCAAGACAGAAATAATTATAAAATCCATCAGGATTTCATTATCTTTATGTATATTTTTATATTATCCCAGCATCTTGGAGATCTTTAACCATGAATTAGACCATTTGTACTAGAAGCTGTACAGTCTGTACTTTCACATCATTTACAATCTAATTATAAGACAACAGATCTTGTCATTTGATACATTAAACCATCCTATTATAGAAAAAGGATGCAATTGCCTATTAAATCTCATAGAGAAGTTCCGAATGTCAGCAGAACTAGATTTCTGTTAAGTCTTACAAGTAACTCCTATATGGGTATTAGTATTGGGTTTATTATTCTTCAAAATAATAACGTGCTGTACAGACACACACAACTATGCCCAAAAGGTGTTTAAAAACCCTTTCTGGTGCACAGCAGGGAATTCAGGTGCTGTTCAGATTCCAGTTCAAGCCCTGCTTAGGGCTTCATGAAAGAGACCATCTGATGAGGTATTTGCAGTAGAATATGGAAGCGCTTGAAAGACGAGTCTAGTGTTAGAGGACAATTGACATTTATTGACTTCCTGCACCATCTAGCGGGGATTAAAATTAATTGCTCTCATTTTATGAAGACTCTAAGCTGTTCAGGATGCCCATGGCTTCCTCTCCTGGGCACTGAGAAGAGCACTGGAGGACCCGGTTCTCATCAACGTTTGCACAATGGGACCAAGCTTCATTGGGATCATCAGTGCCACCCAAGACAGTGTATAACTGTTACTGGAGCACATCGTATCCAGCAACACATGGGAGTCAACCCGCTTGAATTAAGGCCAAGAGGACCATTGGAAGGGAAGACCTCAAGGAGCATTTCTGGTGTGTTGTTGAGCTGTGGGCGTATGCAGGACCTTGGAGTCAGGCAGGTCTCCTGGCCATGGCAAGCAGAGAGTACAATGAAGACCTAGAGAAAATAGCTGCAAACTGTTCTGGTAGGCTCATGTTGTGGCTGGGGCATTGGAATGATTTTCAAGAGGTCTGAGTGTGATTCCTCCCTCTCTCTTATGACCCGGTTGGAGTTAGAGCTCTGAGGCTGTCCTGAGTGACTCGGACTTAGGAGTAACACTTTTTAACAACCATTAGACTTTTCAGGCTGCCCAACAAACCACAGAGAAGGAGCCAAGATCTGATCCCGCAGGTGGAAGCAAAAATCAGTGCAGTAACCTTAATATAAGGCATTTCCTTGAACATCATTTGCTTAATTATCAGTGAACAGGATGACATTAGGTGATTACACTCCTAATTTTCTGTTCAGGAAACAGCAGCCAGCTTTTTTCTGTTGCTGGGCAACACAGATATGCTTTGAAATTTGGTTAAAGTAGTGAGTTATAAACATTATTAAATAGACATGATATCACTACAGAGGCAACTCTAATTGCTATAAACAGCCAGGAGGCTGGAAAATCCCACCTACAGAATATAGTTTATGAATTAAAAGATTGCCCAGGCTAACTGAAAGGGAGGTATATACAGAAAAGCCTGAAGAAGGGGACAGAGATGTCCTCCTCTGAGAAAGAGCACTAATTATTTTCATATGATTGTGTTTGTTATTCCTGGTGCAGTCCTTGTTCAGTCAACTCATTACCCTTCCCTTGGAGTCTGTTTGTTGGACATGGTCATATACGTGTATCATTATAGCAGTAACGAAAAGCACACTGCGTGGGAAATCGGCATGCCATTGCCTGGAAATTGGTTTGTGGAAACTGTTCTTCACTGCAGATGTTCTCTCCTTCAAGAGCAGGGCTTATCTTGACCCGTCATTTTGGCACATTTTGGTCCAAGTAATGGGGACCAAGTGGCTTTGAAATGCTGCCCTTGTAGTTTGACAGGTTTTTCCTTTGGCTTCACTTGAACAGGGTCCCGAGGAGTTAGTTGACCCATGAGGAGTTGGGCCTTGAAGAGGCATCTGCTCGAGATCTTCCTCCTCCTTCAGCAGATCCTAGCAGTACCGATGAGATGTAATGGTGGCGTTGACTCTGGGAGCCTTTCCTGGCTTTGGTCAGCTTTGTAGCATGACAGGAATCAGAACGGTTAAAGACCTGAACTTGATGTCTGCTTTGTTTTCTCCTTGTGAGTGCAGGTTTCCAGTTTTCCGACACGAATTTCACTCTGGCAGAACATCACTCAGTTGTTGCCGTCACATCCCATGCTGTTTCCCAGTTTGCAATGGCAGAATTTCCTATGCCTTTGTTGTAGGTTGGTTTTTTTACTTTTTACTTTTGATCTGACGCTGCCTGTCACTACAGGCACTGACACCTGCTTCGTTCCTTTGGCTCGCGGTTTGGAAAGATCTTAATTGCCTTGCACTGATCTTGATGTGAGAGGCAACTGGTGCGTAAATTTTGTTACTGAACCACTGAAAATAGACATTACAGCTGCCACACTGTTGCTCTTCAAACGCAAACAATATGACTGTTTTAAAAGAGTATTTTCTTTAAAAAGCTCACATTGCAATGTGTCAGAGCAAATTTCTTCCTTAAAGATGCTACTGCATTCACACTGATAATCACGTTTTTCAGCTCAAAATAATTATAAAGCTGATCGAGAAAGCTATATTTCTCTCCTCCCCAGGAGGCAAAGGGCCTCCCACCACAGAAGTGTGCTGTTATGTTTCTCGGTGGTTGGGATGCTGGAGCTGCAATACGTGTTGTTGAAATGCCTGTCTCATGGGTCCTGCCAATAAAACCTAACAACACCTTCGCTGGGGAGGTCTCACTTGTTTGGTATTGACAGTTGTCTGTTAACACAACCCGTAAGGCTGTTGTCCCCTGTCTAGCAAAGACAGCCAGTTTCCTGGTCTTAATAGTCTTTAAGCGTGTCAGGAAGCTGCCTAGCAAAGCGTCTTCTTAGGATAAAGAATCTAGTTTTCACAGGCATTTGTGAATATTCATATTTAGATTTACTGAGAAAAAAAAAGAAATGTCAGCAATTTTGGCTGAATCTTCTATTGAATACACTTTTTTTTCCTCTTCAGCTTTTTTTGTGGTAAATTTTGCCAAAACATCCTTTAATTGTGTGTGTTACTTTGACAGATCTGGCAGAATTGCAAACAGAAATGACTGCAGATGCCATGCTGAGCATGTAAAAATGGAAACTCCGTGAATATCCTTCTTAAAAATCTGGCTTTATAGACTTGGTGCACTTTTATTTATTTAATTAATTCATCCAGGTGGTGAGAGGCTGAAAGTGCTGGTTTGAAATGCCCCCTCTTCCTCCAGACAGCTCTGCCCACATGCCTCAGCCCTGATCAGCTTTTCTAATTAATCTCTGAGCTTCTTTGAGGAATAATGTCACACAGTTTGTGCCAAACTCTCAGATATTTTTGCTGCTAAGACTATTGGCCACAAGGAGAAGTGACAAAGCTCATCTCCAGGCATGATCCCAGTAAGCACTATAACCACTTTCTAACCCCAAAATAAATAAAAATAAAGATCCCAAACCTGCCCTGTTTATACTTCGTGTTTGAACTTGGGAAATTTCTTGGCAATTTTGTTGTTCGTTGCTTTCCACAGAAAGATTGTCAGTGTAGCCTTAATGTATCTGTCCAGCTAATACCTACAGACTTTGCCTTCTTTGCTTCTCATTTTGATTCTGATCACAAACACAGAAAAAAGCCGTTCTGGAACTTGGATGGGTGTTAATAACTAATGGGACCCCAACAAATCGCCTGAAATACAAAGGTGGGTCAGATGAATGGTTCGTATAAAAGTAACTCCCAGTGAACCATCAGGTGGGAATTAAAATTTAATTTAGAATGTACTATCACTGCTGCGGTGGTGGTGGTGGTGATTTACTTGATTGACTGCTGGTTTCTTTCACCTTTGCAAGCCTTAGGTTTTTACTGTCTGAGGAAATTAAGGCTGAATTGCAGCAGGAAATTCCTTGTACCCAGGTGTTTCTGGTTATCCGATGAATAACTCGGCTGGTGGGGAGGCAAGGATTAGGATGGGATGGTTTGGAATCTAAATGATTCTCATTGCTTAGTACCACACATTGACATTCTGGCAGCCGCTGTATTTGTTCTCAGCGAAGGATGGGAAAATCCTACTGAGCTGAGTAACAGGTCCAGCAAGCAGCGATAATTTCATTGTTCTTTTTCAATAGTTAGGGTGAAAAGCTGGTTTTATTGGGTTGTCCTGATTTAATGGACTGAATTTAAAAAACACTATTGCATTCTGTTGGGTTGAGATTTGAGTTGCCTTAATCATGCAGCTGTGTACTCTACTGCTCCTGTTCTCCAGCCTGACTTGTTTTAATTTTCCTTCCTGGATGAAAGCGTGAAGGACCCAACCTCAGTTCCACTGACTTGCTGGGAGATCGTCAGGCTGGAAGGCATCCAAATGGCTGAGCTGCTCTTTTGTGAATGAACACAATCAAAATCAGTGTCGATTCAGTGACTGATGATCCCATGCTGGACCTGGGTGGTGGTGGTAGACTTCATAATTTAACTAAGTGGGTGAACAGAGAAACAAATACGCCTGGATGAAGGTAGTGTTTTCTCACCTTAAAGTTCATGATACAATGGACATGCCTTGCCGTGGCAGGCCATCTCGGTTATCGTGGAAAATACACACTAACTTCCCTTCCCTGCAGGCTCTGGGAATGCAACTTTTCCAGTGCCATGACGATCTGATGGATCTGGTCCGTTAGCTGGTCCCATGGCTGCTGTGAGCTCTGGGTGCCTGTGCTCTGCGTGGCCCATTCCTGGGGTATGCAAAAGTTACCCAAACACAGGCTTTGCCTTCTGCCCCGGGCTCCAGAGCCCTCCGAATTCTAAGACCTTGGTCAAGAGATCCCTCAGCAAGAGTGGCAGAGTCAGAAATAAACCTCCTAGAGCCTCAATACACTTCTCAAAATGTAAATTATGCTCCATTCCCACTTCAGGTTCTCATGAGAAATAAAGGGATTAAAAGAGGCAGAGATGTCCTTTCCTTTGCCCAAAGCTGAGGAAACCATATTTCATTTACTGCAGTGAAGCTAAACAGTTGAATCTGTGAGACTGCGGTGGATGTGCAAGCCGACAGCCTGGCTTGTAAAAGAAACAGAGAGAGCGAGCAAGTGAGAGAATTATTTCCCCAAGCCTTCAAAGCTCTAATTCCTGCAGACCCCTGGGCTTGGTTGCATTGTCAAAGCTAAGTGGATGGAAACAGGATCATTTCCCTTAAGCAGTCATTAAGGAAAATGACTTCAGATTATTCAGGGTTTCAGGTACTGCTACAGCAGCCTAATGGAGCGATAACCAGTTACATCTTCCTGGACTGTACCAGCAGACACAACCTGAGTTTTGTAAAACACCCAGTGCCACAAACTGCAAATGAAATAGCCCCAGAACAGAGTAATGCTATGCAAACTGCCTTTGGTGCCAAATGGAAATGTAATTTGCAGGCATGTGTCAGCAGAGAAAGTCCTTTCCTACAGGAGAAGAAATTCAAGCAGCCACATGGAAATACTTTAATTTCAGCATTAACCATCAGAAGAGATGGCTGTTGCAGATCATGGGAGCCAGGTAATTTAGTTCTGAACTTTAAATACGTGCAATGCCAAGAAATATTAGGGGATATGGAATGTTTAATGCAGCCCTGCACCATCAGCGCTGCAGAGTCAGGAGGGGAACCGGAGCAAAGCTCTTACTGAGCTGATTGATACCTTCATTGGAGCCACGGCACAATATTCAAACTGAGAGCTGGCTTTGAAAGACCTGCACTCTCTGCTGTTTACCTCTTAGTCATGAGATATAAAACGAGCCTGGAGGTTGCCACCTTCTCCATGGTGTGATTTTGATGGTTGGCAACCTGTGTCTGCCAGGGGGTGAAGGATGGAGCTGATGCCCCCGTCCAGCCTTCAGCCCTCCCTCCCTCCCTCGCTTCGACGTCCCTACCCCCAAACCTGTGAATCCAAATAGCTCCAGGGTAGGTGGATTTTTCCACCCTGTTCCAGGTCTAATTTCTCTTTCAAACTAGTACCGTATATCTTTCCCCACCTCCCACTTGTCACTTTATGGCTTGCTGGATCTGTTTCCTTTAATGCTTGAAAATATACAGTTAAAATCACCTTAAAATTTACTAATATGCCTTTTTATTTGAAAGGCTTATTTCCCTGAAAGGCTTTCCCAGTCTTATATGAGGGCATGCTCTCTAATATTAAACATTTTTTTTAAAAAATGGGTGCACATCTGTTTGATATTTAACTCGAAACAAATGGTGAGAGTGGAGAACATGAGCAAAATTACGCTTTAGATAGCTATAAAAGGTCATTTTTGCTTTAAACTACAAAGGATGAATAGGGGCATATGACACACATAATAAAGGCAGAGATAGGTTTAAAATGCCCTGAGGCTATGCTGAGGTCAGCTGCTAGCTTACAAGAAAAGACACATTTTGCCCTCCTTTTTTTTGCCACCCGAAAGTGTGGAGTAGCAAGCTGGGATCTGTGTGCGAGGAAGGTCACTCAGTCTCTGCTTTAAGACCCATCACATTTTTTCTCTATCGTTTTCCTAAGGGATACTGAACTCTTAAGCCTAATAATTAAATAATTGGCCTCAAACTAACCCCCCTTTCTTCCTGGCTGAAAACCGGAGAAGGGTTTGGCTTGTCTTGCTGAAGAAGCCGTTGCTTGCACTCTGCCATACGATGAGAAATTTCTCGCTAGCGAACATCTGTGGTGATCTGCAAAAAATATGTGTGCTCCTTTCTGGCGTGGACAGGAGAGTTTCTGCCAGAGATGCTGAAAATAAGCAAAACTCGGTCTTCCCTACAGTGGTGCCAGTGCAGCAGCGCTGGGCTGAATAACTGGGTTTTGCTTCTGGTTGCGGTTTAGCCTGTGCTGGGCTTTTTGGGCAGGGCTTGATTTGAAAACTGCCAAGTACTCCCTGTGAATTTTGAAGGGGAAATGAAGCGGGAAATGGGCCATTTCTCATTTAGAGCTGGCACAGGACCAAACCAATGGGAGCAGATGAGATTTCCAATAAAACCTTCCTGAAAGGCAAAGGAGTGTAGAGACAAGATGCTGGTTGTAATCTGCCTCCAGCCATCTGCTCCAGAAGCACTGGAAATGCAGAGCAGGGTATGACTAGCACCTTGTCGATAAAAGTGAGATGGAAACATCAGCTCGAATTTGGTCATCAGGTGGCTTTTGCATCTGCCAGAACATCTTTTCTGCTATTAGAGACAGATTAGTGAAGAAATATGGAACAAGAAGGTCAAAACCTTACATGGAGCTCCATCCCTCTAAGGCTTATTTGAAGCCTTGTACTCCGTTCTGTACTGAAGGGGCAAAATTTGAGTCCTACTGTTTCCTTGCAAAGTAATGCAACTTTTCAGCTGATTTTCCCCTTCTTTCCCCCAAAACACAAGCAGGTCCTCTACGCTGGCAGGAGTTATTCAAATCCTGTTGGCAAATCATGGGGTATTTCTAACTTTTAGACATGAGATACGCATGCACATTTAAAACATTTGGAGCAGAAACTCATTGTATTTTCTGAGTATTCCTGAGCTTTGTACTCCAATCTGCAATCACTAGAAAGCAAATTATCCATAGCTCCATCCCATAACAAGTAGGTTATTAATGGGAACCAGGTATCCTCCTTCAAAGGAACAGGAACATGAAGAATCATATCTGTTTCTCATGTTCTAGAAAGCATTTCACGGTTTTAATGATTATTCAAAGGGGAAAAAAAAGCTGGACAATAAATTCAGGAGCTAGCTCGCTTACAGAGAGGTACAAACACATCCTCTGGCTGAAATGCCTCTTATTAAAGCCTGATATGCCACGCTTTATCATACCAGGCACACGAGCTTCCAGCTGCCAACATGAGGGCACGCTGGCAAACAGCCGACCCAGCTGCCGTGGTTACGGTGCCATTGTAAACTTTATTTTTTATGCTCAGCATGTATTAAGAGCGATCCCTTTGTTCCATATGGCTTCCATATAGTGACACTGCATCCTGTGTAGGAGAGGTCAAGGAGTGGATTATCAGCAAGTGTTTCAAGTCAAGAATGAAGGGAGCTGGCAGGGCAAATCTGCACAAAGCCTGTTCTGTGCTTCTCATCGGTGCGGTGACCTCTGGGTTTCGGTGCCTGTACGTTCCCCCCCTTCTCCCTTCATGTGCCGAGCACAACACTGGCTAACGTGTTAGCGCAGCATTTCCCTGGCAGGTTTTTAGAGGCAAAAAGGGAACAAAAGCAACCCTGAAAGCCTGGCTGTAATGTTTAGCTACAAGCAGGGAGGCCAGGAGCAGGGAGGGAGCAGTGCAGGGAAGAATCTGCTCCCATCCCCGCTGCCCCGCTGCCCAGCACCCTTGGAGCCAGGCATCAAGCTGCAATTGCTGAACCCTCCTACGAGTGCGTTAACCCCGCTCTGATTCACAGCGAGGAGCGGGAAAGGCTCGTAATCCTCCATGACGCTTTTCATCATCCTGCTTTCCTCAGAGCATCCCCCGATCCTTGGGGTGGCATCAGGAGTGACCTCTGCTCATGTCCCCACCTCTCACGCTCCAGGTCCAAGCCCCTGCAGGATGTCACGGCAGGGAGAACGGGTCGGGACAGCCAGGCAGGCTCATCCACGTCAGCCACACCGCTGCTTCTGTCCCTGCCCCGGGCACAGCCAGGAACCGGGGCGAGCATCGGCCGAGAGCTCCCTGATTTCTCTTCCAGCCCAGCACTGCGGAGACCTTTCTCTGGATCCCGAGAACAGGCAGCAGGTCCTGGTCCTGCTCGGGTTCTGCTGAAATTAATGCTCCCCACCAAAAAATCACTGTAGATAGTTTTGGGTCTGTTTCTCCCTGATTTAGAACAGTTTGAACACGAAATGAAGAGCAAGTTCCCCTGAGAAAAGTTTGCAGAGCACAAGCTTGGGGATGGGGTGAGAGAGGGGAGTTCCTGGGCCCACGCAGCCAGCAGCTCCTGCCTGCCCGTCCTGCTCCCACCATCCCTGCTGCCCCTTTCTGCTGCCTCGGACAACAGCTTTGATTTCTTTTCCAATCACCAAAATGTTTCTTTTGTCTCTTGGAGCATTACACCAGACATTGGTAGGTATGCAAAATTAATAACTGCATTTTAATAACTTGTGACCTGTAAGACCTGAGCAATTATAAACCTCATAGGCTTATTACCGACCAACTAAAAATTATATTCCATTTAAACATTCCTCATATAATATCCCCACTGCAGTCAGCATTTCAAGAAAAACAGTGTTACCAGTGCTGTTTCTCTGGTACCTAATGAGTTAGCTTTGGCTGGGGATCAGGAGCTTTTGACGGGTGTAGTTTACATTGACCACTCAAAGGCTTTAGATATTCTGGACCGTACCTTGTTGTTTAAGGATATAAAGTTAAATTGGGGCCGGGGGGAGTGTAGTCAGCTGGTTACAGCAATGCTGGAGAAAGCGCATTGAAACCCTACGCTCAGCCCTCCTCCGGAGGAGCAGCGTGGGCACCTGGGGGAGGGATGGGGCTGGAGCAGAGTTGGGGACAAGGCTGTGTCCCCAGCAGTGACAGCGGCCAAGGGGCAAGGACCGAGCCTCTGGCATGAGCCAGGGCACTGGGTGCTTCAGGGATGCTTGAGGGGGACTGCACAGTGACATCCTCCCTCTTCACCCTCGCAGCTTCTATCAACAGGCAAAATAATTTCTTCTTCAGTCTGAAAGTCTTCTGAAGTTTGTAAAAAAGTATTTACGAAGACGCCTCGCCTCTCGGATGGAAGCCTGGGGGGGGACGGGTGAGGAGGGGCTGTTGCAGCCCTCCTGTTTTAGCAGCTATGCCCAGGTGTGGAGGCTGGTACCCTTCCTGAAGGAGAGATTTCAGACGGGGAATAGTCTGGAGAGCAGTGATCCAGAGAGCCGGGAATATGTAATTGCTGCCATAAAAAGAGAGGCTAAACAGAATGGTAGGGATCAGTAAAACCGTACGTGGACAAATCGAGTAGGGAATGATTAGTCTTTTTTGTCATGAGACAAAAGGAGGGAGCACCCAGCGAAATCACAGGGCAATACCTTCTGAACAAATAAAAATACAGCTAAATCCTGGAAGCAGTCCTGCAGCTCAGCTGGTTGGTGGGAAACACGGTGCCCTGGGCTGGAACCTCAGGGTAGGGAGCCCTACATGCCGCCTTGCCAGACCCAGAAGAGGATGCTGGGGAAGCATCACACTGTACATTCATCCTCTACCTCATTTTTTTGCAAGCCTGAGCACCAGCCACTGTCAGCTGGTTCATCTTTGGTGTGACCCATTACACACACTCTTATGTACTTCTGGTTTTATTTCTATTTTACCGTTAGTTCTTCGTTTGCCCATGAAAACAGATTATCATTCTTTATAATTTTATGTGGCAGGAGGAACAGATGCCAGCAGTGAAAACAAATCGAGAAAGTTCTTCCCTTATGCTCTATTTACACTGGATCGTCTTCTGTCTGATTTGATTTCAGTATCAATATTTTTCCTTTTTACCCTTGTGCCATGCGAAAAATGGAGATACTAAAAGGGATGGCATGATTATGTTCCTATAAATAATGTTATGTTGGTTCTGCTGTGTAGTACAAATAATTTATTTGGGTTAAAAAGAAATATTATTCACCATTTCTGCCTGGCAAGTCTGAAGCTTATTTAGAATAATAAAACCCACTTTTCAGCTGAGTATCCTGGAGTGTTTACCATTTCTGTTTTAATGGTGTGGCAAATGGATCTCAGAAACTGTGGATATTCAGTGTCCAGGTGCTGTAGAAAATCCGGCAAGTGGACTGTGCCTTTCCAAGTGCCCGAGTGCCCAGGTGGCTTACACACCATTCAGCTTGGCAAGAGAATTAAGAGTAGGGCAAAAGGCTTTTTCCCCTTCCTATACCTTCTTTGTTAGCTTCTTTTTAAGGAATGATGGGAAAATCCTTAGCAGGTGGCATTTCACTCTATTGCTAAAATATATCAAGCTGTTCTACCCCAACAGTGTTGGCTCCCGTCCTGTGGACAACGACATACTGAGCCGGCTGAGGTCCGTCCCGTGTGAGAATATGCAAAACTGGTTCATCCCATTAAATTAAAAGGAAAGGCTGGGAACCTTACACTGTGTGTGGGATTAGTGCCTTACCACCGTGCAAATGCATAAAAGCAAACACATAGGAGACGGCAGTCCTGTGCAAAGTATTTGATTTGCTTAATTTAAGCGAAGACCTCAGATACTTGATTTAGATTTCCTGGGTGAAACTCTTCATGGATTTTTGTTCAGAGATTCATGGCACTGGATGCTGGAAGCACGTTAGATTAGCTCCAACTCATCTATCATCGGCCAATAAATGTTGCCCAGCTCATTTCTGTTTGGAGCCTCATAACTTCTTTGTCAAAGCACATCTTCCAGGAAAGCATCCTGCCTTCTTTTGAAGACCTCAGGAGATAGAAAATCCAATTCTTCCTTTCGTAATGTGTTAATCACCTTCATCACTCAGAGCGTGTGCTTTGTTTCGGGTTCAATTTAGCTGACATGCAAACAGCCATTAGGTCTTGTTAGCGCATTATAACTAACAGGATTTTGCTCTGAACTCGGTGGGACTGGACTCTCATTTTCATGAAAATGTTGCCAGTATTTTAGCCTCTCAAGTTTGTGACTCTTCTGTGTGTGACCCTAAAATGTTTGCAAACTTCTAAACAATGGTGAAAATCTGCTGTTTTGTCTGGGAACGCATAATTTTGTTCAGACATACAACTTGGTTCTTGGTCATGGTGTAACTGAATCCCTAAAATTTCCAGATTTTTCTGTATCATGTCAGCATATTAAAATCTGCAAGATCTGGAGCATTTCTTTACTATTATTTATTGTTATTTATTATTTAACCTAAAAATGCCATCTGGATTCTGATAATACTGTCACTTGTTGATTCCAAAAGAACTTGATGCTTGTTTGCTATCTAAACCTGTGATTGTAAAACATGAGAATAAAATGGGAGCAATTTATTTTCCAGATCAAATTTTCTCTCAGCAGGATTAAAACTGCCACAGCAGTAAAGAGTTTACAAACTCACTAAAGAACTGTAATAACTTCCCTTCTCACTGCCGGGTCAAGGAAAGGTAATACATGTTTCCAATCAGCTTTGAATTGAACTCAAATTGTAGGTTTTATTTCACTTTAATCCATATGTGAGTTCACGTTAAAGGTAAGAGAAATCACAGGACTGCAAACATGGACTAGAGTTAATTAAATTCTGCAGCTCTGTTTGGAAGAAGCCTTGGCTCTGCTTATGCATGAAGGCTTCCAGGGTGCTTCTCAGGGCAAGACCAACTGGGAAATGGCTCTACTGGTGCAGCAAGGACAATGGTAAATGAAGTTATAGTGACCGAGTGAAGTACACTGAGAAAAACCTTGCAATATTTGAGAAATATTTCTTTTTGCTGAGCTATCCACAAAAAAAAAAAAAAAAAAAAAGCAGCTTCCTCCTCTCCCCTTCTCCTCCCTGCCCCAGAAAAAACCAGAGAATACAGCCCCACAGCTGACAGGCACTGGGAGGACTCTGAGGAAACACGGCAGGTTCTTGGCTCAGACCCAAACGAGATCTTTCTCCAAGGCAGTCCCCGCTGCAAACACTGCTTTTAGAAATGATAAGTGCTTATTAGTCCTCCTCTGTTTCCCACTTATTGTGGGAATTGGTTGGGTTTTTTTGGATTTCTGTTCTTCTGTCCGATCTTGTCTTAAATGTGTTCTGGAAAGAGCTTCTACTAAGTGGGAGAGACTGTTCATGTGCTTAAAGTTAAGTCTGCATTTCACTGTCTTGCAGAACTGGGACCTGAGCTCTGGCCACTTTGCAGAACCAAGTGCACTAAGCCCTTGCTTATCCTTTGGCAGGTCTCGTTCAGAGACGCAGTGCGCAGACCTCAGCCCCTGGATGCATGCACCTGGGAGGAGATTCATCTTGAAGCAATAAATGCTTATTTAGTGTTCTTTTTTTTTTTTTTCTTTACAGCTGAGAGGTGCTCTTGGAGCATCTCCAATATTGACAGCAGTGTTTGGTGCAAGTCAAAATGATGGCTGTGGTTTACCCCAGGTCTGCACATCACCAGAGACCCGGCTGGGGGACATGTCAGATGCCCACAGTGGGAGAATCTGGGGACGAGAGATGGCTGGTGACTGCAGGGAAGGCAATGCACATTTAATTCTGCATGTGGGCACGAAGCTGTGTTTACCAGCAGGCTGATCAGCAAGGTACAAACCTCAGGAAAAATGTTTTGAATGTATTTTGTTGAATGGTATTGTTTCACTTGTGAATGGTTTGGAAAGTTGAATGTTCACCACCACCCCCCCCCAGAGAGAGCTCTCTCGATGCTCTGGTTTTGCCGATGATTCTGTCTAGAGTAACAAAGTGGAAACCGCATCCAGGGAAACAAATTTTTCTTCCCATGTGAAGCTGGCAGCGAAAGGGTTTTCTGTCTAAAAATGAGTCGTGTTCCAGAATGAATTACACGCAATGTGCGAAATTCTGGAAAAGCAAGCCTTCCTCAAGCACTAAAATGTGACATTTTAAAAATCTGAATTTTAAAATAATGCACTGTGCATTCATTTTGCCTCATGCAATAAAATAAAAGTCTCCCTTAAACAAATTTATTATTCTTAAGCTTCCCACAGAATATCAATGAGAATATGAGTCACTTAAGCATCAAATCCAGATTCAGTGTCTCCTGAAGTGTTTCTTGGTGGCTTTAATAGGCCTTGGATCAGGCTCTGAAAAATCATCTGCTGGGATGCCAGTGGCATCTGGCCTTTCTGCGTAGGCTTGGAGCTTCACCTTCCGCGAAAACTCATCCACTCGACAAAGGGGTGCTTCAGACCTCGCTGGGAAGAGCTGAGCTCATGCCAATGAGGAGTTCAGTTTGTCATAACCATTTTAATAGCAAATTCTCATTTTCCTGTATTCCCCTGCTCAGATGCTTGCAAGAGTACTTGAAAGTTATTTGTCCTCAAGGCCACAAATATACGAAGAGGCTGTTTTCATAGATGTACCTAACAGCCTTTCCCCTGTTTCTCATCCTAGCTACTTAATTTCCCCTCTATACAGAAATGTCCTTGGCTATTTTGAGGTTCTGTTCCCTGAAGTTTCTTTGCTGGCAAACTCAGATGCTCAAATGCTCTATCCTCAGTGTTTAGAGGTTACTTCAAAGCAGTTCACCACAATTCTCCTTTTTATATAAACACTTCAAAATTACTTCAGCAAACTGAAATACTTGCACATCAGCAAAGCAGGTTTTGGTGATCATGATCTTGTGTTCTGCGCATCCAAGTACCTTTAACTCAGATGGTGTTCTTTCATATAACAAGCTTTTCTCTCTTAATTTCCTGACTGCAAATTCAAGCTTTTCTTTTGAACAAATCTGGAGATAGGAACACAGTCCTATTTCCTCTGTTAACACTCGAGTGTGTTAAAACAACAATTCTTTTCTCATATGCTCTCATCCTGGAGTTAGCCTGGTGAGTTTTTTATGTTGCTTTGGTCTATAGAATTGTCCACTCATTGAAACAAACCTAATTCAGGTCTTGCTAGTCCAGCTTTTATTCACATGTACAATTTTTTTTTTTTTTTTTTTTTTACATCAGTCGCCTCTGTTTTATCTGCATTGGTATATTGGTCCAGGTTTGAGGCAAATCAGTTCGAGGTCTGGAGCAAGAAGACTCTTTTGTGAAAACATCCATAACTACATTCATCATACTTGGACTCCACAAACGTGCAGTCCACCACCTAATTGCAATCACAGTCTCTTCTCTTTATGCTGGTGACTTTCCCTGGTCACATTTCTAAGGTCAAATGCTGGGAGAAGGTTAATATCAAAAGGTTCAAGGCAAGTAGGCTGACTCTATATCCTTCAGCCTGAATCTGTATGTGCTCTTGCAATGAAAAGATCATTAACTTTGCAATGCAGCTGCTGAGAAATGTCTTGAAATACTTCAGCTCTCCAGTCAGGGTGATAGCAGCTCATTAAAGCACAGTATCTGAGCCCTCTGTTCAGAGAGGGTTTGGAGATCACTGCTGTTTCTTCTTTCTGTTCCATCAGAACCAGGAAGGAAATAGAGCTCGGCTGATATTTTATGGGGTGACCCCAGAGTTGAAGCACATGCGAAGACATCCTTGTCCTGTATAAAAGCAATCAAGATTACATTACCCAAAACAGAAACCCCCGTGCACATTGGGTTAAACTGGAAACGGACTTCCTTTCTGGGAGATACATTAGGAAGATGAATCTATGAGATATTCTCTAACAAACTGAGATTTAAATTTAAACTAGCAAAATCCATCCTTTTATTCCCTTCTTCCCCATCATTGCTGCAGCCTCCTGCACCCAAGCCACCGCTCCTGAACACGTCACTTCACACCAGTCTCCCCATCCAGGAAAGCCACATGAACAGCTGACGAAAGTCCTCTTTATGAGCTGATTATAAGTTCTGTCATTACTCTGAGCTGAATATGTTCATATTTTTGGCATATGTTTGAGCCAGGTTGGACCCGACTCTTTATAGATGAGAGTTAGATGCTGATGTCTGCAGGGCTTTCTCCTGAGCTGCCCCATTGGGAGGAGGAGACTTTCTCCCACCAGTAGTCCCATGTTTGTGCACGCAGTGGCTTATCCCTGTTACTGGTTATGAACAACAGGCAGATAGTGGCTTTAGAGGAGATTTGCCTACAGGTCACGACGGGGTTCCTGGAGGCAAAACCTAAGAGAGAAATCCAGCTATTCTGTGAAGAAATATGGCAGGATTGTGTATATGTCCAACTAGTAAAGGACAGCCAGTGAACGTGTTTCCCTGGGGCATCTGCAGGAGACAAATTCAGCTTTGCTCCTTCTCAGGAGCGTATGAATTACCTGGGATGCGGCAGGTACATCTTGGACACAGCTTCCAGTTGCTCAGAGATGTGAGTGTGGTCCTTCGTCTCCGAAGGGTCCACGCTGCCGTTCCTGGGGGCTGAGCAGCTCGGGGGGCGAGGGGAGCCCTCGCAGCGTGCAGCTGCCCCTTTCTTAAGCTGAATTTCACACCCACAGCCCCTTAGAGCAGAGCTCTGGGATCAGCGCTGGCTGCCAACAGGTTTCTGGGTGGAATTCCAGGTCTGGAGCAGAGCTTGCAAAGCCTTAACCATTTTGTGACCTGGGTAGTAAGAGGGAAGGGGAGAGGGAGTTCCTCCTTCCAACGTGGACCTGCAGCAGCCGCGGGTGTCGGAGGGGCTCCAGCCAAAATCCGTGGTGAGCGGGGGGAGTAGCTGGCAGGGCATCCTCATCGCAGCCCCCCCTCTTTCCGAAATGTGCTTCCTCTCATTTGGTCCACCAGATTTATTAAACTCTCAGGAGAGCTGCAAGGACCATCTGTTTTCCAGGGATTTTAGGGATAAGTGGAGCAGGGAGGAGAAGGTGGCTTAAGGGGTAATTGAAGGTCTTGCAAGTGCGTCTGGTTTTCTTTGAGGGAAGAGCGGTTTTAGGTAGGCTCTTTGTCTACAGCTACAGATTATAAGCAATGTGGTATATTTTAATGCATTATTGGGTGGTCGGATGACATGGTAAGACCTGACAAGGCTTATTTCACAGATCATGCAAAGTTGTAGCGCTGCTCCTGCGGCACGGCTCTGTCAGAAACAAGGGGGAGAAGAACAGGCAGGAGAACAGCACAAGGCTTGGCTGGGCACCAGGGAACTTGCCTTAAGCTGGCCTTTTGCCTTAAGCAGGATTTTTTCTGACTTTAGATTCCCTCCCTTCCCCGCTCCCAGGCTGACACATGGTTAGAAGGAAGAAGAGCAAAAGCAGTTTAAAAGCAAAAAGGGTGAAAGTGTGCTGAAGTGGAAGAGCCGTAATGGACACAGGGAACATAGGACCCAAAGAAATGATGACTTCAGGGGGTTAAAACGCATTTTTTCTATCTTGTCTGCTGCCTCTAAAGATGACAGAGGAGCAGAATCTGAGCTGTACCTCTCTGTTTGATGAGACTATTGCCTTACAGAAGGTTGAAAACATATATTGTATTAATTTTCATTTCATTTTGTCTGAAATGACTTGAAATATGTTTCTGTAACCAGCCAAGCTCATTCTTAACTCTCCCTGCTACACATTCAGCAAGAATTTATAGGCAGTGTTAGAAGTATTCATATCCTTGCCTATTGTTCGTGCTGAAAGCCTCTGTCCTGGAAAAAGAATTGCACTTCCTAATGCTCATCCACAGCGCTGTAAATCAGGAGCCGGGGTGAGCGCACACGCATCCTCTCCTGCGCTGGCCATAATGTTCTGGGAATGTTTCTTTTTATGAATAAGAGCTACTTCTCTTATCTTGATCCCTCGATCATCTCGGGGGGACATCTGGTTTGGTCCCTAGGTGGAAAGATCTGCAGAGTTGAGCAGATGCTGTGGGATGTCTCCAGAGCGGGCAGCGTTCCTAGGCAGAAACAGCAATCCCAAACCATACCCCCAGCCACGCAGACGGATACATCCCTACCACAAACAGACTGCGGCCACGTCGTGGGACTCTGTGCAGACACCCTGCATCCAGCACGTGGTGCTGAGGGCTGAGAAGCAGCTGGGGACCTGCTCTCGGTGGGCCTTGCAGCCCTCCTGGCATGGTGCAGGAGCATGGGGAGAAGGTCTCAGCAGAGCCCAGAGTCTCCTCTGCAGCCCGACCTTGCGCCCGCACTGCCTTTTCTTCATTTCCTACAGTACCTCCCATCTCTGAAATGTGGAACATAGCTGACAAGCTAATCGAAGATGATCACGGCTAATGAAGCAAGCCTGGGGTCAAGTGAGAAGAGGAGGAGATCCAGTCTGCGAGGGGAACATCAAAGCTGCGGTTCCCGTCGTTTTCATTCGATTGCAGTGGGCAGAGAAAGGGCAGTTCTCAGGGAAACTGGTGCAGCTCCACTGAAGTTTGCTCATTCCAGATTTACCTTGATGAATTTGAGAGCAGAAACTGGCCTGAACTATGTATAAAAATTTATTAAAGCTTTGGGACAGATTGTGCTTTGCTTGAGTATGTGGTGGTGGGGAAGGAGCAGGAATTTCCCTCTTCCTTCCCACAGGAAAATGCTATAGTCTTTGGCATTAAAAAATGCAGGACTTAATACGTTTATTTGCCCAAAATGACATCATCGAATGGCTCAGGGAAGGTCAATTTGAGCAGGCTGGAAAAGGGAGGAGGCAGTGTTCAACCTCTGTTCCCCAGCCGCTGCTTCCACGTGTCCTGGTGTCCCGAAGAGCATCTCGCCCACGGCCAAATGGCACAGAGCCTCCACCTCCCCACGTGTGGGTGTCACACCTTTCCCAGGAAAGCCAACAGGTAGATGGCAAAAATGCACATCTTGCTTACTTGAACATACTTTAGTGTACCCAGGATCTGATCTTTCCTCAGCCGCAAGCATGGTTCTCCCAAATCCAGCAAGAGCTACATCAGGTCCTTGGTCTTCTCTGGCCAGGAGAATAATAAAAACTCATGGTCCTCTGGCCCTAATGGCTCATACTGGTCATCCCACAATGGGCAAGTGGGAGAATGCTGCATTTCCAAATATGAAGAAAAGATCTTAAGCATAGTACTGAAAAAAAAATATAAGGACAAGAAAATGATGGAGATGACGAATAATTCCCCTGACATCGCGGCACCCGGCCTTTTGGCTGATCCTTGTTTGCACCAGTGTCCCCAACACTAAAATTGCAGCAGCTCTGCTGGCACTCCTCATTCCCTGACCCCAGCGCAAACACCCTGGGGATGATGCTGGCTTTCTCCAAAAGTGTTCCTCGAAGAGAAGATGAGTCCTGAAGGGGAGGCCAAGTGGGCAGCGCTGTGGGCATCATGCCTGTCCTCTCTGGGTGGACAAGTGAGGGCTGTGATGGTGGGGTGGGTCCGTGGGGAGCGTCAGGGCTGTGCATCGTCTGGCACAAAAATGGGAATACAGTCGCCGGGTCTGTCACCCACTGGAGGTGTAATGCTGTATTTAGTGTGTTAAATAACTGTCTTCTCTGCGTTGTGCTTGGAGGCTCTTGCATGGGGAGATGGGGGGGGTTGTCAGCCTGCAGCACCCATAGGTGCTCAGGAGGGTGCTGCAATGGGATGCGCTTGGCTCCCCAGATGTTGCAGGCAGCAGGCTCTCCATTTCAGTGCAGTGGGTTTTGAAAGCCCTGAGGACAAGCTGAGCAGTAAGATTGCAAGAAAAAATTATCTGTCCACACAGGAAAACCATCTGCATTCACACAGAGGGGCCTGCACACTCTGCTTGGTGCTGGGGCATACTGTCTGATTAAAAATAGTGACTGAGTTACTTTTGCTAAGAGATTTAACATCTTCTTTACACTGCTGATTTACTTCCTGAGGAGTAAGTAACATAACACATGCTACTCTCCTATTTCATGGTAATCCTCACCCTTTGTTGTCAGAATGCAAGCCAAAGGTGCACATTTTTCAAGGAATTGTTTGAATTACTTTCCTCATCCTGATTACTTTTCTTCACTTTTTCCTTCATCAACCATCCTTTGGGTATTAACCTTGTATTTATGCTCACATTAACCAGGGTCAGCATCAGAAAATGTTCTTGCTCTTGCTTTTGGTCAGCCACCTGGAGAAACAGAGAAAGGAGACAGTACCAGACATACACTAATTTCTAACATGTGTTTCCTGCCAGTACTGGCCTCGGCAGCAAAACCACATAAGTCACTGCGGGAATACTTGCCGTTTGAGTACAGTCTTTGGATTTGCATGAGCCTGAGAAAGCTCTGCCATGGAGTGAGTGTCCTGTAGAACATCAGCAGGCTGCAAGCAAGAAGGAAGCCAGCCTTGGTACAGACTAGTACTTGGGGATGCTCAAAAGATTCAAAGTGTGGCTTCATCTGAGCTACGTCCATAAGTTGGCTGAATAATAAAAGGAAACAGCTATAAATTGGGATGAATATTTATATCTGTGACAAAAACACCCTCTGTTTGAATATTAGAAGAGAAACCTGGGAGGCTGGGCTTCCTGCTGGCTAAAAACATCCAGCAGGATCCTCAATGGTTTGGATTGTTTTCAGGGTTTCCTTTGGGTGGAGAGGACACATGAGGTTGGACTTGTGGACTTTTGGCTCTTGCTGTGCCCTGGGGAGAGCTGGTGCTGCGGTACGTCCCTGGCCCTGAGCAGACATGGCTTTTGTTGCCAATAACCTAGTTTATCTCAAGTGATGGAGGCATCTGACCCTTGGTAGCTGGCACCCAGTGGCCAGGGGTTTGGTGGCCTGGAAAAGATGCTGTCAAGGAATGAGATAATTCTGTGACTATTTCTGCCTACTGAGGGAGGGACGTATTTAAGGATGTGCCCAGTTCAAACTCATCGGAAGTCCTAATGACTTCAGAGATGAACCTGGCCAGGAACACCGCTCACAGATGAGACCATATTCCTCATAATCTTGGAAAGGATAATGCTGCGGAACCCTTTCTGCTATTCAGAAATGAAAGCAGAGCAGCCCCGAGCCTGATTTCTCATGGAAGTGAGTTTCCTAACTCTCGTGTCCCTCCCTGTGCCTGCCCTCTCCCACTTCTCCTGCCCTCCTGTAACTTGTAAATTTATTGATTGGTTTTATCCAAATTGAGCAAACAGTAAGAAAGCTCAGAGATAATTAAATTCTTAAAAGTTTATGAGAGTAGGAAGCGATCTGTGTTTATACTGACTGAGAAACTTTACAGCACGGGCTTACGCAGAAGATACACTGGAGTGCCCACTTGTGCCCAACCCCAGAAAAGACTACTCCTGCTTGACCTTTAAAATCAATCACAAGAAAAAAAGGGTAGAGAGATCCAGGCTTTATTCGTTTTACTCTTCACAGACTAAATTGCTGTGTTAAAACTCCCAAAGAAGTTCATATTCTCATTTCTATCTTCTTTGTGAGCGTGTGTGTGGGGGCAAGGTTTTTAGCAGTGGGAACCTGGTTTCTTCTAAAGGCTCTGCCAGATCACTGGGGCTGTAATGCCAGAACCCTTTCCTATGGCCAAGCTAGAAATCCTGCTTTCAGATGCATCCTTTGCAGCAACAACAACCCCCCAGGCAAGGGATGCAGGACTCGGTGAGCACCTGCCTGCCCCGAGAGCTCTCCTCACACCGATGTCTCCTTTTGGAAATTTACTGTGTGGACCAGGAAAACCGAGGGCTGAAATTCTGGGGCTCCATAGGGGGAACCAGCCTTGCCACGTTTTCCATTACGCTATTTGTTACATCTTCTCTTATTTCAGTAGATGTGAAACCTTTTTCTGCGGGTAAAAGGATACTGTTGGAAATGTGGTATTGGAGGGAAGCCCTTCCCCACCCAGCTCTCCTCCCCAACCCCCAGAGCAGAGGGGATCACGAATCACTTCTGACTCTATTTCTTCCATGCAGTAATTCCTAAAGAAGTAACCCTTCTTTAAGCTGCCTTTCTTGCTTTTGGAGTTTCACTCCTCCTTGCTTCACTGCAGGGACTATGAAGCCATTTTATGGCTTTTCTTTTTCCTAATTTGACTTTTGGCCAGAACTGCTCATGTGGCTTTCCCAAGGCAGCTGAGGTCTGGTGTAAATTCTGCTGTGGCTCCATCCCAGCTGCCATAACACCGTTCCTTCACTTGTCACTCCCTTTTTCTGGGGCTGTGTGTTTGGAGGACTGAAGGAACAAGGGACGTAGATTGGGAGGGGACCTCACGCCCATCAGGTCTGCTCCCTCTTTCCTTCAGCTTGCTGGGCTTGCTCAGCCACCGTGGCTCCCAGAACAGCTTTTTTCTTTCCCTGTTTCAGTACGCTGGGAGCTGCAGCCATTTCCTTCAGTTTTGTTGCAATTATTATATGTACTGGATGCCTTACAGGTGTGTAACAATCCTAAAGGCTAATTCTTGTGCAGTGGCCTTCACCAGCAGATCTCCATGCAAAAAGGGTTGACGTCTTTGCTTTTGTTCTCAGTGGGGAAACTGAGGCACGGAGCAGGTCTGTGTGACGCAGAGGGCTGAGCCAGGGACAGCAGCGAGGTCTCCTGCATGCCGCTGCCTTACATCTCTTAAGCCACACTGCCCAGAGCGTATGATACAGTCCCCACTCGAATGCACAAGCCTCTTCTGTAGGTGGACACAGAGCTGGCAGAGCTGCTATTAGCCAAGGCTCGCTCTCAATTAACCTTGTGACCAAGGCTTGCTGCACACTGAAATCCTCGGCCATTTTTTAAATGCTGTCTGTCAGTTATTCTTTATGGGCCACCAAGCAAGGCTTTCCCATGTTGGGTCAAGTCTTAATTAGCAAGGTTTAACAGCACCTGGTTTTATCAGCCAGAAATAAGGCTTTGCTTTCAGCAGCAGCAGATGCCCCATCCGTGACTGCTGCAATAGGGACACACAGGGCTAGCGCAGGCAGCGATGGCCGGGGACGGCGGTGGGAGGCTGGACAAAGGCAGCAGCATTAAATACACTCAAAATCCTTTCTCCTTTCACCTGCACGCCTATTAACATACAGCCTGACCCAGGGTTGTGCTGGCTCACCGACCTGGGGAAGGGGTTGATACAGCCAAACAGCTGCACATTCCTAACGCGGGTTTAAGCAGTCGCTGGTCAGGATTTTAAAGCCCTCATTTCAAGGCATAGTCAAACCTACAAGTTACTCTTTTATGTCCCAGCATCTGTCTGCGATACGGAAACATCATTTATCACTTCCACAGTGCTCTGGTGCAGCCATAAATCCCCAGCGCTTCAGCCGAGCCTTTTTCTGAAGAACAGGTTGCCCAGCCCTGGCTGCCCCCGGGGGCAGTGACGGGCTCCATAGGGCAGCCCCATGCCCCATGTGTCTCCAGCTCTCTGACGCTGGGCTTTTATTTCATTTGCATTCCTCCTACGACTCAGCCTTTAAAAATCTTCCTTCCTACTGCACTATGAATGGGTGAGAAAAAACTACATTTTTACTCTAGTTCTCTTTTCATGTTTCAGCTTGTTTTCATAACCAAATAAAATATCTGCTGACATGAGCATCCTGCTGCCTGCATCTTCTTCGGGGACACCGTGCTGCGTCCCCTCGGTGATATCCACACTCGTTTCCCTGGGTGTGGACATACAGCTTTGTTGTCCTGGGTTTTGTCTCACCTCCTCAGGCTGACCCCAGTAATGAGAAGTTAATTACTCCCAGTGGCAAAATGTAGGGTCAAAAGCCGCCGCTCCCCGCAAGCGTGACGTGGCCGTGCCTGTCACCCCATGGCAGCCACAGGGCGCTGCCGGCGGACAGGTCTGTGTAGGTGCTGCTGGTGCTATTTAGTCATTTGTTTCTCCTAAAAGCAATATATATATATATATCTGTTCCTCAGTGTTTACCCAGGAGCAAGCAGATTTCCACTGCTGGAAATTCAGCTCATGGATTCCCACCGCAGCAATTCAGCGCCGGTCACAGAGGAGGAGGGAGAGGAATGCTTTTTGCTAAAAATAAATGCTCGGAAAGGCTGGCTATCAAGATCCTTTCTGCCTTTCATTGCCAGCTTAAAAGGTTCCACCTCACATCGTCCTTTCCCCTCCAGGCACTGGCAGCTGAGGGATGCTGCCCTCCTGCCCGCCGACCTGGCCAGGTTTGCTGCTGCCCGCGGTGGCATGATGCCACCCCTGCCATCCTTGTCGCCTTCGGTGGTCCCCGACATCGTGGAGGGACTCCCTCCCATGGGGCTGGTTGCGTTTCTTGGGTGAATGGAGACAGGAGAGCGTACGCGTGTGTTTTGCTGCTGTGCTGCACGGTGCACAGCTCCGAGATCAGGAGCGCTGAAGTGATGACACAAAACTGGCAGCCGAAAACATCCTCGCTCCAGAGGATCCAGCGACCTCTGCGCGGGCTTTCTGCGCAGCCCGGGGATTTTCGTTTCATTTTTGCTGTAACTACCTTCTATGGTCCATAAACTATATTGTTTTCATTTAATTCTGGGAACGTAATGAATTTCTGTGGGCTTGTTTCCTGTTCAGTGTAATATCTTTGCTAGATGTGAGGTTTATTTCACAAGCCAGTTATAAATTTACTCCAACTCCCAATTGTTTCATCTTGGGAGCAATCAATAAAAAGAAACATGAGGGAGATTTTAGACCCTTCACATCCACTGAAATTCAGGGATGTAAATCTGTCGTCTGACTTTTTTTTTTTCCCTGAGTGCTGAGTAATGTTGGAAAAATGTTAAACCTCATACTAGTACCTCAGTGTGCCTATGTAATGGCCAAAGTGTGAAATTCTCCCTTCTTTACCCCCAGAAGAGTCTTCAGCACAAAAAACCACATTGGGTGTTGTGAAGAGGCAATGAAAAACTGCCAAAAATGGAGGGTGTATTGGTGTCAGGGTCTGTTCCCTATACAACTATCCTTTATGTCATGCCTTTACCTGAGCTCAATCTACTCTGCCTTTTCACAGCATCAAATGGGTAATATCTATTTTTTCCTCAGTTTCCTGAAAACTTGATGAAGGCCACAGGATAAATGCTAACCTTCCTGTAGCTGATCTGTAGCTGGCCCTTCTGTGCCTCCTAGCTGAAATACCCAGTTTAAAGCTAACATCTGGCTATCAGCAAATAGATTTAAAGCAGCAGATATATATTTAATTTTCTAGATTTATCCCCTTTATTTTTTTGCCAATAGCGAGCACCCTAGGAGCTGCTGAGCGCTCTTTTGAAAAGCTTGCCAAAAAAATGCCTGATTTCTCTTCTCACTTGTGCAGGCCCGTTGGAGATTGCTGGTGGTGTCAGTCTGGCATAAATAAAAGGGAAAATCAAGCGCAGGCTCCCCAGGTCACCGAGAGCCGCCTGGGAGATTCCCCGGCATCCTGGTAGGTTTATACTCAACCTGGGGTTGCTCCTTGTGACATCAGGTGCTGCTCAAGGGGGAGTAAAAAATGCCATCACCCAGCCCGGTTCTCCTCTTACGGCCACGTTTCCTTGGTTTTCTCCTCTGTATTATATTTCTAGAGAAGTTTGCAGCCTTTTTATCAGTGCAAGTGTGTGCGTGCTTATGTTTCAGTGAGCCGGGCTGATGCTCGGGTACCGGCGTACGAAGGCACGCACGCACTCGGGGCAGGAGCACAGGGGCTGGGTTGGGGTGCAGCAAAAGCAGCCCCATAAAGCCCCAGCAGGTTTCCAGCAACCCACTGTAGGACCCACTGGTGTGCTAAGAGCCAGCCGGTCATTGTGCTTCTTCTGTCCCATTTTTCTTGCTGCATCCATGCAGAGCAGCTAATAAACAAGAATTGCATTGTGCCTGAGCTGAATTTATTTTTTTTTTGTTCGAAGACAGACCCCAGAAAGCTTGTGCTTTTTTTTGTTGGAGGTTATTTTGCTCTGGCTTCTGTCTCCTTTGCTGACTTTGAGTGCTTCTCTTTCCCTTTATTGCTGTGGGCTAAATGCAGAACCAACAGGACCTGCTCATGAGATGCAAGAGGCAAGCATGGCTTGTGAAACAGCAACAAAAGCTTGAAAAGTCCCTGTTGCCACTCTGTTGAGATGTTGTGATGACTGTATGAGTGCTCTTCACCTGTTCCAGTTCAGAGTGAACTAAACTCACATGAACCATTATTGAAGTAAACTATTGAGTGGGTGAGGAATTAATTTGCAAGAGCAAATTCTGCATCCAAGTGTGTTGCCAGCCCTGTGATGCTTTAATAATAAACCAGGTCTTGCCACTGAATTCAGGCATAATTTAGAACATGGTGCTGTTAGTTGAATGTAGAGAAGGCTTTTATTATATCCCTACACAGCAGATGAACCAATTTGTATTGATTTTGTATGTTTTTGCTGTCTACTTCTCAGCTCAGTTTAAACCTCCCAGCCCTAACGCTTTGTGATGGAGCAGCAACATGAAGTCACAGGAGCTGGATGAAATGTGGATGTTCGGGGTCCAGTGGCTTTAAAATTTCCCAGTGCAGTTGCATCAACAGCCTTAGGGGGTTTAGCTGAAATGCAAAAAGAAAGGCCAGAGATCTTAAGACCCAGCAGTTAGTGTTGGCTTTCAACTTCTTCAAGCCACGTATCGTCCATGCTCACTCCTTCAGTGAGATGCTGGGATGGGGGGAGGCAGGACAAGGCAGAGCGTGACCCCACTGCCGAGCGTGGGGCTGTTAGAGGGTGAGCACCCCGTCCTGCGGGGCTGGGATGGGTGCAGGTGGGCAGATGAAGATGGACCTTCAATCACGGGGTTGAACTGTCCTTTGCCCCCAACATGTGCTCCCATGTCCTGCGTTGCTTTCTGCTCGCTCGGCTTGACGCTGCCCGGGAAGGGGACGAGGGATGTCGGTGAGGGCAGGCTGCTCGTGTGCGTGCAAAGTCCAGCACGTGGATTTGCACACCTTGTCTAGAGAGCTGTGGAGCAGACAGCTCCCTGAAACGTAGATCCAGAATAACTGGGGAGTGAGCCTGGGTGTGAGCACAGATGTGAAAGCATTTAATTCTTATTTTCTTTTTCAAATTTGGTTTGAAGCATTTATCTCAAGGAGATGGGGGGGAGGAGGGAGAAAACCAATAACAGCCTCGCTCCTTCCTATTTCATTTGCGTTAGGAGATGTCCCAGCACACAAACTGTCATGGAAACGCGGAGGAGCGTGAAGCAGAACTGGCTCCTGAGCTGCGTCCCCGGCATCGTCCCTGTAGGCACGAGCGGCTCTCGCTGGGGACCTGCCCTGTGCTGCTGCGGCTCGGTGGCCGGACGGGCAGGCGAGGAGCTGCAGGTCCCCTCATCCCACCCAGCTGGTGGAGAGGGGCCTCGTACAGCTGCACAAGCCTCCCCTCGGTGCTGCTCCTCCCGGAGAGGTGACAGATTTGTTCATTTGCTTAAAAAACGCCCATTAACCGGAGGCGGTGTGAATCCCGTGTGCCAGGTCCATGCAGGCAGCATTTGTTCTGTAATAATTTGTGCTCGAATTAAAATCACCAAATACACGAACTAGTTCCTTACTAGTTTGGAAAGGAAACCGAAACCTTTAGGAAGCGCATTTGGAGGATGATTCAAACTCACCTTTATGCTCGGCTCTGACTGTGCCATCTCACCCTGCTCAAGCTGCCAAAATGGGCTAGAAACGCAATGTGGTTCCCAGGGCTTTGTTCTTCCCAGCAGTCAAAGAAACTCCATGGAAAAGCTTTTCACCTGGTGTTTTCATGCTTCCATTTCCAGTTCTGTTCAAGACACATGGGAGGGAAGGTACATGACAAAATCACTGTGGGAACAGACCTGGGGTGGGATCAGTCGGATGTTTCAGTGGAAATTTGGACCTGAATCCTTATTTCCCACTCCAATGTGAGTGCATGTTCTGGCTGAGTTTCCTTCAGTGTTTGCAGCCTTTTTTTTTTTTCTTTTTGGCCTTTTTTGAGGGGGATTCTTTGTAACCTGAAATTCAAATCCCAATCCACCGCTCTGCGGAGATGCTCGCACTTCGCAGTCCAGAGGAACTGCTGCTCTGCATCACATCTTCTGCCCAGGGCCACCCATGGGATGTTCCTCCACGAGCATTTAGAAAGAGTTTGCTCACAGAGAAAGTTCTCCCCCACCAATAATAATCAGAGCAATTAATGCCCAGAAGCTCAGTGATGGGCACCATCCCTTCCTGCACACCGGTGTCACATCCTGGCCCCACTGACATCAGTGGCAAAATGCTCATACCCTGGGTAGGTTTCACTCTGCTTTCATTTATTACTATTCCTTATCCAATCCATTAATTTCTTAATCTTCCTTATTCCCACCCAACTGCTTTCTCTTCTGACCCCCAGTATGTTCGTTTTATGCATTTATGCCCCCGATCTGGTTGTGCAAATGCCTCTTCTGTTTATAGCGGGTCCACAGTAAATCAAACCTCCAGCTGCGAACATGGGAAGCTTTGTGCGGCAAGGGGAAATTCGGGTCCTTTCTCCCTCCCCCAGCCTCTGCCTCATTTATATCTGCAAATCTGTGATCTTGCCTTGAAAGAATCTGTAATGACTCATTGCCTCTCCTGGACCTACTGCCAATAACACAGTTAGTTATAACCAGTTAATTAACTGGAAAGTCTAATTACTTAAAATTCAGCCCTTTCCTGGGATTTTGCTGTTGCAGGAGAATGCCAAATAATAACTGTGCTTTTCAATATACCCTCGTTTTATTTTTCTTGGGGAACATACAAAAGTTATGTGTAAATATTTCTTTCTCCAGTGAGCACACTTTATTATCCCTTTTCCTTTAGCTTTCATTAAAAACTGCTCCCACCCCTTCTTTAACTTGAACATATAAATAAATAACGCCTGATTCAAACAACCTCAGCCATAAAAACCTGCTTGAAAAGAATCTCAGGCAACTACCACATCTGGAATAATAGTCAACATATTTTAGAAAGAGACTTCATTTTTCTCACACAGGATACTAAATCATGATGGCTCCATGTGCCAAAAATAACACAGTGGGATATGACTATGGGAGGACGTGAACCTATAATGAGGTTCAATAAAGTACTAATCTTATGGGGTAATGCAATCTGGTTTGCTTTTGCTTAAAAAAAAGCCTGTGTGTGTGTGAGTGTCTGTGCGTGTGTGCGTTCATACATGTTGGTGTGCTTTTTAAACAGGATTCTGGTGTCTTCTTTCAAACTCTCTTTGCTGTTTTGCAATGCAAATAAATATTTCAAAGCTCATTAGTTTTGTCCCAAATTAGCCTCATTCCAGGAAGGATGACGGGTTCCACCTGCCCCATCATTTCAACACAGGAAAATCTAATGGGACAATCTACTGTTGTGAGAGAGGAAGAGCTTTACCATTTACTGAGCATCTCCAGAGATGATCAGCAGTGCAGCACAATTTCTTCAGGTTTGACATGATCCCTTTTGTTCCAGTTCATCCCCAGTTAGAAAATGAACCCCTAATTACAGAGCCAGGTATTGAAATCATTCTTGAACTTGGGGAAATAAAAGATGAGTCCCTTTTTGCACCACGGAGCTGGGGCGGAGATGAAGGTGACAACTGGAATGAGAAATATGGGACAAAACTAACCAAAGAGCAACTCTGAATTACAGAAAACTCTTTCTAATGCTGAAACCCTGTAGTCTAGAGTTGCTAGAGGGAAAGGAGAAAAGTCTTATTCCTTCAGATATTTTTCTCTCCAAAGTGGAAGAAGGCTGGCAGGGGTGGTTGTGTGCCCACCGAGGGGTGACAGACTTTGTCCCTATTTTTCTGGAAACCCATTTCCCTGGGAATATCCTCCACCACCCTACGTCTGGATCCTCCAGGGTCCTGCTGTGCAGCGGGCAGGATCTCTGGCCCGGGAGGACGGTGCCAAGGTGGTTGCACACAAACCCAGGGTGGAGGATCTCACCTTCCTCTTCCTCCCCTTCCCTCGCAGCTCTCGCAATCCCAATGGAGGAGGCACTTTTTGCTTCCAGCTGATGTGAAAACAGTGAAATAGCTTGGCCAGGTCACCCCACTGGGCAGGGGCAGAAACAGGAATGAAACCCAAATCTCTGGAGCCCCGTCTAACGCATTACTGGACATTTTTAGCCTGCAACATTCTTCCTTCCCTTCTCCCACTTTATCCCCAGGAGGCTGGTACAAATGTTATCCAGCACTTGGGTTTGTTGTGACACAAGAAGATATGACACACCGATGCTTTGGCTCGGGGAACATTATCCTGGGCAGCTTTTGTCAAACATAACTCAACATTTCCCCAGACATCTTGATCGCCAATCTAGTGCCAGCCCTTCTGAGCAGCCTCTTTACTATGCTGTAAATAAATCTAGCTTCGACTGATATATTTTTTGCCATGTAATCAGTCTGCTTTCATAAAAATTCACCTCTCTTGGCATTCATTCACATGTGCCTTACAAATGTGCACACTGTGTTGAATCAGATGTGTGGGAAATATATATTTTTTCCATATGGATCCCAATATACCATAAAAGGTTTTCCCCTGCCCCCCTCTCCCCTCCTTGCAGTCTCTTGAGGGCATATATCGTAACAATTGAAATCTGATGAGAAAATGAAAAAATGCATGGTGTTCATATCTTCCAAGTAGTTTTCCAGAGTCCTGCTGCTGAAAGGGACATAAATCATTAGCAGCACTCAAGCGGCGTTGTTACCTGACTATACAAAACAAAACACGCTGAGTTCCTTGCTACTGGAAAGAGGAAAGTATTGCAGCCACATAAATATCTTGAAATTGTTTGTCGTTCAGGTTATATTTGACAGGAGAAATTATGCATGCTAGAAGAGATGGGAGCCAAAAAAGGGGGTGCAGCCCATTGCAGGCATCTACCTGGCCTGAGGAAGGAAAGCTGGAACATTTTGGTGCTTTTCTACCCTGGCTGATGTCCAAACTGGTACTCAACCAAAACGCCATCGCCCAGGGACATGCTTCCAGACATGCTTCCAGACATGCCGGTGCACTGGCAGCGTCCCGTGGGGTAAAGCAGGGGCGAGACCCCCGTTAGCGGGTACAGAGGGCACTCACTGCGGAATGTCTGCTGCCATCGGACGCTCTCTCTGAACCCTGGCACCAAGGGGAAGGGGACAGAGCAGCCAGCAAGAGCCTTCTTCAGATTAATAGAGCCTACGAGGTCACAGCACTGAAGCTTTCCTGTAAGCATCCTCCTAGCACATGGCCTGGTATAATCTGTCCTCTTGACAAAACAGAACTAGTAAAACAGTAAGAAGCCTTTCACAAAAATGTCACCTTTTTTAAAATTTTTTTTTTTTTGTAAGTGAAACATCTAAAAATGACAAACCCAAAGACCTCTGGATAGTTCTGCAGACAGTCAAAAAATGGGTGATAAATGTTATGAAAATATTGCTCAAATCATGCCCCAAATTTTGAGGTTATAGTATTAATCAAAACCCCTAAGTGCTTTGAAAATATCCCTCAGGTTACTGTGTGTGATGAATACATTCCCAGAAACCACTCTCTGCCCCAGGATGTGCCATCAGCTGGCAAAAGAGGCTAAAGCCCTGAATTATAATTTGTGACAGCAGCGTGCTCTGTGCAGCACCTCTGCTTTCCATCGCAGGCAGGTTTAGCATCCCGCGCCCCCGAATCTGTCCCCTCCAGCAAACACAGGGACACCGGCTGATTCAGGGTCTTGTTCTGCTCTGGAGAAAATCAGCAGCAGGACTGGGAATAAAACCCCTGTGTCCTGATCCCATCCTGCTAACTAGCAGCACATTTTTCCTCTGACATGGTGCAGGGGGTCGTGCAGCAGAAAAGAGGAAAACCAGTCTCCTTCCAGCAACCGTGGGGCACCCACTGGTACCCCATGGCATCTCTTCTCCCCACGGTGTGCCACTTTCCTCACTGTAGGATATTTCTTGAGAAGGAACAGGGTTTGTTCATGAGCAGGAGGATAAAGCGGCTTTCCCACGCCGCAGCACCCACTCCCGGCTTTCTGGCTCCATCTTCTGGAAGTGAGACAAAATCTAGATTTATCAAAGCCTGAGCTTTTGTAAAGAGTTTGTAACAACGCCCTGCATTGTGGGCCCTGCAGTATGTCTGGTGCAAACAAATCCCTTTCATAACGCATGAAACTTGTAATTAACCTCTGTAAAGTGCTTCTGCAAGAAAAAAAAATGACAAGAGGACAACACAGGGGTTAAATGAAACCCAAGCTACAGGTAAGGAACAGTCAGTTAAGCATTTCAGGGCTAGACCATGCAGGGTGGTCACAGGTTTTTTGGATGGATCAGGCAACACGGCCAACAGGGAAACAGCATTTTCTGTCTCCTTTTTAAGTCGTCCCCCAGTCAGTATGGGAGAGCAAGTGGATCTGATGAATAAAAGTACTCTGGCCACTCAGTGGCCTTCCAGTTAGAAAAATGAAGAAGAGAAATAGCTGAGAAAGGATTTCAGGGCTTGGCTGAGCGGGCTTTAGTGCTGGGACCCAGTGCCACTGGCACTGGGACAGGACTCTAACCCATCTTCTCCAAAGAAGCCAATTCAGAAATCCCAGCTTTCCAATGCCATCAGACTGCTTGGCCTCAGCATGCAAAGGATGGGGCGTCCCAAGCGCACAAATCATCAGCCCAGGCTTTTTGGTGGCATTTCCCTACCCAGTGTCAAGATGCTGCCGTTCTCACCGAGGGCAGGCTATGCTGGGGTGCGCAGAGCATGGGGGACAGAGATACTGGCCCTGAAATGTTGCTGTCAGTGTTGCTGTAGGGCTTGGAGAGCAGCGACAAAGCCTTTTCTCCCCTGTTTAACCCACGGAATTGCCCTTTTAGGCTGGCAGAGCTGGGGAACGGAGGGACGTGGGGAAGATGTGCTGCTCACCAGCCTGGTGCCCTGGGTCTGGGCATCTGCACCCGTGCTCCCGCACGCATCCCAGGAGCAGCGCTGCCTGCAGAAAACCATTTAGGATGCAGAAGATTTTCCTCTGCTTTATGCTCGCTGTCTGCAAAGCAGGCTCCTCCTTTGCTGCTCGCTTTTGGGTTTATGCCACCAAATTTAGGTTCCCATGCACTGGGCTCCCTTTGGCCGAGGGTGCTGGTGCTGCGGCCGTGCTGGGCAGATGCTGGCCAGGGATGCTCCAGCTCTGGTGCGACAGCGAGAGCAGCCAAGCACGGACGCCAGGAGCACAGGTTTAAAAGGTTCAGGTCGCTCCTTTTTTCTGGGGGTGCATCTTGCCTGCAAAATCTGAGCCCTACGCATCCTCTTCGATGTACTAATTAATTTCATGTGGCCCCTCTAATTGCCCAGGAGCATCTTGCCACCTCTCAGGGCTGCAGTGCCACGCACAACCCGCCTCGGGGCACTCAGCAATGAAGAGTTTTGTTCATCTCCATGGAGAAAAAGCCTTTCCCCATTTCCCCTCCAGTTTAGCTTTGTGCCAGAGGGTGGTGCTCGATACATGCTTTGCTGGCCTTCCTCCTCCTCCTGCTGCTGCTGAGGTTTTGGGGCTGGTACCTGGGTGCAGAGGGGGGGGTTTTGCATGTCCGGGGGCTCTTCCTTCAGAAGCACCAACAACCACTTGGGATGGAGCATTTTGGGAATGTTTGGCCTAAACTACCTCTGAAGAGCTTGAGTTTGAAAGGGCACTGTGTGTCTCTGCAAAGCCAGCCCTTGAGGTGGAGTCCACTAAAAATTAAGGGATAAACAACCTCAGCTATGGCAGTCTATTAATTTCCTCTATGCCACCTGTAAAGGCTACTTACCCTGAGTGGAGATTGCTGCGTTTGGCCTGTAAAGTGTTTCTAAAGTTTTTACTTAACTTTCTATGGTTTACTTGTCATGATCTTCCGGCTCACATTAATCAAAACTAAATTTTAAATATCCTTAGGATTATTATTTCAGGTTTGTAAATTCTTACATGGTTAAAAACCTAAATATGAAACAGGTCAAGGGATGAGGCTGTTACGTATTAGAAAGCTTTCTTGCCCTTCATGCAGGAAGAGCGATGGTGTTTCGTGGTATGTGCAGTAGACGGGCTCCTTGGGGAGCGCAGGATCCGCTGGCTGTAGGGTGCAAAGCTGCCGGGTGCGGGTCCCCCCCGCGTTCCCCATCTCCTTGCAGCCCAGCAGCACACACTGCTTCTGCAGGATCAAAGCCCTGAGCAAACCAGAATAACTTCGAATGCAGAAGCACTTTTCCAAATTTCAACTGAGACAAAAAAAGGTGGGCAGAGGGTCTGACTTTTGGGGCCCGGAGCCGTTTATTTCCCTCACCAGCAGCATTTTGGGGGCTTTAAGGCAACCCCATCACTCTCCAGCAGAGGCAAAAGCTGCCACATGGTCATGTGTCCTTGTTATATCCGTCAGAGTAATTAAGTAGATTATAAACAATTATCCTATTTAAAAAGCGGTTCTTATGGTGAAATGATTGACACCCCGAGCAAGTAGCAGTGGACTTCCATGGCTATGCTACTGCTACATTACCTGGATGTTGGTCCTGAGCCACCAGAAGAGACGCGTGAGGGAAGTGAAGCACATGAGCACTGATGCTCACTGGAAAAGCTGCAGAAGGAAATGCTGAAATTCCCAGAGATACCCCAAAAATGTGCATATTGAATTCCCAACCGTTTTAAATGGCAGTGGAAATCTAATCCCGCAGACATCTTGAGAGTCTTACCTCCTTTCCCCACTTCCTTGCCTCTCCACATATAAATCTTTGTCTCTGGGTTTCTGGTGTGTGACTTACGATTTTTAAATGCTTATTTTGGCAATGCGCAGGGGTGGGATGTTTCAACTTTGCCTGGAGGCTGGAGCAGGACTCTCTCCTCGGAGATATGTTTAAATGTGAGGGACTTGGCCAAGAACTTCCTGGTAGAAATGGCTATTCTCCAAAGCAGGACTCTTAAACAAAAAGCCAGGAGGCCAATTTGGACATCTGTATGGTTTTTGGCTGAGACAATTGTAAACCATGGGATAGTGACTTGAGCAAACAGCAAAGCAAACCACAGATGATCTGATTAGTTTTCTGCCATGGACATTTTATCTGTAGGTTCAACACAGAGTGAAAGACCATTCTTCAAAGCCCCAAGTGTCTTTGGGGAAATCTTCTGTCATTAGTACCCATGGTGATGTCAGTCAAGCCATACCCCGGCTCCCGGGCACAGAAATCCATACCCCATCCCAGCCATCCCCTTCCATAGATGTGCATGAGCAGCTTTCTGCAGGATGCTTGCAGCGAATATGATTATATTGCTAGGCAAACATTCACTAGCTGCTGGAAGGCACTTTGAAAGCCTCTCTTTCTCTCTTTCCTTCCCCAGGGGTAGGAGAGCTTCCTTCTTCTTTTAATGGCATTCCTAGGCAGATTTGGGAGTCTTGTAGTCTTGGAGGGAGATAGATTTTGTTGATATTAAAATGCAAGCGTATTTAAACATTAATTCTGGTCATTATGAATAATAAAGTGAGGTAGTGAAGTACAAATACCGCATGCCTTTTCAGCGCTTAGAGATCTGAGTTTGACAATACCAAAGAGTTTTAAATGTCTCTTAGGCACGGCAACGTAACCCAACCCAACGTGGCATGGCTGGACTGCAACAAGGTTTGTGCATCGCATGGGTACGGAGATCAAAGGTTAGGCTCTTTGAGCCCATCGTGGGATGGTAACAATTCCATTTAGCATTTATTAAATTAAAATAGCTTTCTAAATTCCCAGCAGTCCTTTGGCCCTGTAATAGTGGGCTTATGTTTAACATGGGCAACATTTGCAACATTTAAAGGTTTTCAACATTCAGGATCTGAAAATGGCTTGGGATTATTTTGCTGCCCTGACCTGCCCTGCTTTTCATCTGCAAACCATGACCACAAGGAAGGACGAGAAAGAAGGGAAAAGGCTGGGCTTTATGGGCTGGTGGTCACAGGCTGCCTGGTCTTCTTCAGCACGGGCAGGTCCTTCCCTGGACAGGTTTGCTTTCTCTTGAAGGATGTTATTTTGCTCTTTATTATCAGCATCAGCTTCACTTTTTCCTTTCCAGTTTGCCTTCAGAGGCAATTATTACCAAATATTCAGGTTGGTGCATTTAACAGCTTGTTGCACGAAAGCGGCGTAAGGACACCAGCCTATTTCCAGCAGTTTTTCGCTTTAACTTTGCTCCTTTCATTAGTGCCTGTCCTCCATTGTGAACCACAGCTTCTGAGGTCACCCATTTTTCCCATCCTAGGAAAAAGTTGGGCAAGAAATAAATTAGAGACTCAAGTTTCAGTGCCTTGAGAAGTCACTTGGTTCAAACTCAGCTTCAAAACCATAAGCCCATCTCCTTTGTATGTGAGGGCAGGCTAGAGTTTGGTGTGGCCCCGGGAAGATCCCATTCTGACGGGCACCATGACAATAAACACGTTAATTAAATTAATTAATTTAAAGGGGCAAAGGTTCAGTGGGCGGGTGGTGCTTTTGTATTTCCAAACCAGTTAACTCAGCTCAGATTCAAACCTGACCAAGACAGATCTGCTTTGACTAGCAAAACCCAGCATACTGCAGAGACTTAAGCCATGCTCTTTGTACGAGCCCGGCCCCTGCCAAGCCTCGGTGGCTGGGACGAGGCATGTCCTTAGGTTAACAGAAACCCAATAAGATATCAAATGAGTTGGGGCTCTCCGTTCTTTTTGAAATCATTGGGAGAATTGTGATGCGCCAGGGCGCAGGGTGCTATTCTTCCTATCTCTTAGCTCCATTGTGCGGGGGTGAACAAAGCCAAGAGGTGTAATTTAAAGGTGCTGTGACCTCCCATGAGCAGCTCTCCCCATTGTGCTGCCGGTTTTGTTTTCTGTACGTGTTTTTTTTCTCCACTGAGATCTACTGATCATAAATATGCATGAATAAAAGAGCCAGGGGAGAGGAGTGGAGGGGGGAAGGGGGCTCATAACCAGCTTGGATAAAGTCCTTTTCTGAATTTTCCACTCTCGGCTTCCTGACGTCGAATGAAATAAGGGACCACACCGCCGGATTAGCTCAGCTGGAGTTCCTATTTCCAATTGTAAAAGCAGAACCCTGGCATCATAACAATCATTATAATTATCACTTACAGAGGGGTCTTATCATATAACAGCTTCTTTTTATTCGGGATGGAGGGGGACCAAAGGGAGCTGGGGGAGATAATTCCAACCACAGGGGTTTGTGTCTTCATTCATCACTTTCCAAACAAGCCACTGGAAAATTGAAGTCCCTGAGCAATTTACAGATTACAGCTCTCTCCTGGTACAGGGACACATGTGTCCACACACACACGCTCGCTCCAGACATCGGACATAAACCAGGTACGCCTTGGGTGACCATCGGAAAGAAAAAAAGTCCCCCCCCACCCTGCTTTTCTGCTCCAAACTCGGGCAAAAACGGACGTAACCTTCCCTTTTAAGCCTAGCAACTCCAGCCCGGCCGCACAGCTCCTCCTGGATTAATCTTTCTTTTTTTTGGCTCAGTGAATTGTGGTCAAGGCCATTGTAACGTGAGTGCTGCTGGGGCGCGGATTGGCTGGAGGAGGCTCAGAGAGGCCCCTTTTCACAGGGGACTAATTGCTTTAGACCACCAGTATTTGGGAGCTACAGATGTCTTCCTTAATTTGCCTAGAGAGCACAATCGGCCCCATCTGTTGCATTTTTTTCCCCCCTCTGTCTCTCAAGTCGCCTTCTTCCCCCTGTCTGCAAAGGCCTAAATTGAAAACTCATCAAAAAGTAATACAAGAGCAGTTTGGCTGGGAAGCTGCTGCCGTGGGGCTTTGCCTTTAATAAAGGCCCCCCTGCTACTTTTACACATGGGCTGGGGAGCAGAGAAAGGAGGAGGAGGAAAGCAGAAACAACCTAGAAAGGGGGCGGCTTGGGGGGGGGAAGCTAAAAACTAACAGCCAGATGGGATATTTGGAGGCAGGATAATTTGATGTGTCATGGCTAGAGGAGAACAAGGGGCAGCCCCTTGTTTTCTGTGTGTACACACAACAAAATAGATGACTTCTGGAGAGGGGAAGGGAGAGGAACCGGGGGCCGGCCGGGGGCTGCCAGTCTCTATCTCTCGGTATCGATGGTGGGGGGAGCGGTCGCTGCCCTCGGGTCGATGACTTCCCTGGCACACACCTCTGGTCACAGAGGGAGATGGAGAGGGGTCAGAAGAAGGGAAGGGGGAAGAGAGAGGAGGTGAGCCTTTGCCCTTCTGCAGGGCTGGGACGTTGTCGTGGCCCGGAGTTGTCTCGGACCATGTGTAGGACCTGGACTGGGGATGCTGCTCTGCACCTACCCATACCCAAGAAATCAGAGGAGGGTGTAGCTTTCTCCTTGCTGAATCAGGGCTTTGACTCCAGAGCAGGTAACAGAGCTGCATCACCCACAGGCTTTTCCTCATGTTGGCTCCAAGTGAGCGGCACTGCTCCATCTTAAACTGAGCCCTGGGCAGAAAGAGAGGACAAGCCCAAGAAATCTCCAAAATATTAATTGGGAATATATCTCATCTTTGTTCAAAATCCCCACCACGACCCAGCCTCAGCACGCACAGCTGACGAGAGGGTTGTAAAAACCCACATTGTTTAACGCAAGTAGAAATCGCATTTCCTTACAGCAAATTTGCTGCTGGTGCTGTACGGAGACATGGTGAAAGCACCGGCCATCCCTGACCCGGTGTGCGTGCTTCGTCTGCACCCCTGCAAAAAGCAGCAAATGTATTCACAGCCCATCTGGGAGATAATAAACATTACCCCATCCCATGCAGCCCACAGTTTGCTTGAGTCCATTTTGGAAGCTATGAGTAAGACGGGAATAAAAATCTCCCAGTCCCAGCCCCGCAGTGTAGCCACAGGGACATCTTCTGACAACTGCCTGGGCTCAGAGAAACAGCCCATTTCAGCTCATCTGTGATTTATTTAACCCTGAAGATTTTTCCTTACTTCCTTCTCTTGCCATAAAATAATCACGTTCGTTGCAGTAAAGTCGAAGGGATTGTGGCGAGCGGGTCATTTGCTCTCCTTTACGCTAAAAGAGAAGAAAGCTCAAGTGATGGAGAAAGCCCCAAGCATCCTCCTCCCACCCAGGCGGTGCCTGCCTCTCCAGGGATGGGTGCTGTACTGGTAGGAAACATTTTGGTTGCCCACTGTAGAGGAAGGTGGGGAGCCTGCCTGTGCGGGCAGCACGCTGTCCGGCAGCTGTTCAGGCAGCACAAATGAGAGGTGCTTCGTTAGCAGGGTCTGTCCCGAAACCTGAGCCGCGGTGCCAGCGTCACAGCCGTCAGCGCTTGATCGATCATTCCCATTTCCTGGCTGTCCATCAGGCATCTCTCCCCAAGTCCTTGGAAAGGTTTTGTTTAGATGTTCGGTTACGGAGGAAAAAAAGTCCATTTATCTTGAAGGACCCTCTCAAAACAAGGCGAAAGAAATCGCCGTAGCGATTTAGTGCTACTGCTGGGAGTCCTGCGAGGACCAGTCTGTGGGCTTGGGACCCGTGGGACTGAGCCGGCGGCTGTCACGTCTGCTGCAGGACACCTTCCAGCCATCGCCACCATCAATTCCCAGCTTGCTTACACCATCAGCAGCTTCTTCTTAGCAGAGGTTTCCTAAAAAAGAAGGGAAAACAGTGTTAGGCTTGCACTTCTGTCAGCTGAGATGGAGGCATGGGACAAGGTGCTTTCACCACTGGATAGTGGGGTCCACAAGCGCACCCCGCAGCCCCCGTGCTGGGTAGAGACAGAGAATGGCGAGAGCTGCAAGGCACTAGTAGCAGGTTTCCACGTTTCATGCACTGCCGTTCTGCTTGGGAGTGGGGAAATTCTCCCTCCTGGGGAATACCGAAGGCTTATCAGTCTCGGAGGGGCTAAATGAGGTCCCAAGTCCCCTCCGGTGCTGGGGAGTTTTTGGAGAAATAGCCACTGCAAGCAGCCTTTATTGCTGTCTTCACTTTTTTGCTTATTACTTATTGCTTTGCTTACTACTTTTTCCTTTTCCTTGGGTACCTCTGGTTAAAAACCATGTATTTTTTACTTCTCCTGGGGGGGGGGAAGTCAGTTTATCAAACTGGGAAGATCTCAAAAGGTTGGTGGAGAACAAAGGCTGCAGGACAGGGGCTTCACGGTCCGGGCTGTGTCCCGGGAGCGCTCCGGTGACCTGCTCAGACAGAAAGCCCACAAGCACGTCTGTGCTGGGGCCGGTTACTTCCCAGGGCAGCCCTCTCCTTGGGGAGAAGGTGTGAATGGTTTCCTTGAATAAGTCACTGGATAGCCTTGGCCAGGCACGGGCTGGCTGCTGCTTCCCGTAGGTCTCTGTCTCGCTACTCAAAAACCGGATACTCTGTTGTGACATTTATTTTTCCTCCGATGGACTTCAGAAAAGAAAATGGCTGTGTGCAGGCCAGTGGTGCCAATGGCAAATGGTGATGCTGCAGGCTGTGGGGTGAGAGGAGAGGGAGCCGGGGTGATGGGCATCCATCTCGGCTGCCTGTGTTTCCTGTAAGGGTTAAAATAAGGATCAGCAGTTGAAAACTTTTAGAAGAATATGGCAATCAAAAAAGGGAGCTCTATTCTTGTTGTCGAGGCAGCCCAGAAACTGTTGAAGAGCCACTGGAGAAGCCATTGAGCTTTTGTCTAATAACTCCTGTGATAATAATTAGCTCAGCCAAGGCAGATTTTAAAGGGCTTTAAAATTCTTGTTCAGTGGCTTGAAAGAAAAAAGGCAACCAGAGGCTCCTCTCATCTGAACATCAATGTGAATCCCACAAAATCCCATTATTCCTCTTTTAGATCAGCAGTTTGATCAGTTCAGCCTTTTCCCTCCCCAAGGCAACAACTTTCTCCTTTTGTGCATGTTTTCCCCCTCGAGATCTGAGCGCCTCACCGTGCACACATGCGATGCCGCAGAGCCTGGTCCCCGTCTCCCCCGAACCCTTGCAAGTGGCAGTGACTTGCTGTCCCCACCATGCCAGCAAGGGTGGCAGAAAATGAAGGGTTGGAGGTAGAGGAGGGAATTCTGTTTGCAAGAGCACCCACATTCCATTTGCCAGGCTATTTTTCTTAACTTAAGAAGGAAGAATTTGTTGCATTTCAAAGCCTGCTGATGCTCTCAGCCTTTGCTTTCAAGATGCCAGCGAAACTTTAGCACCTGACAGCTGGAGGCAAAACTTGATGCTCTAAAACTCACGTCTTCGTCCAGAGCTAGGTCTAGCTACAGTGGATGGTAAAATTCTCCTAAAAATCAATGGTTTGAGTGATTTTTTTGAGTGAGCCAACCACAGAGGAGTGGAAGAAGAAATGCTGACACCAGCCCAGATCTGTTAACCAGAGCCCTTGCTGTGCATTGCCTCTGCTGGAGACTTCCCACATGTCCCCCTTCCCAGGTTCACTGACACTTAGAGCAGTTCGTGGGCAGCTCTAACTTGTGCTCACCAGGATTAAGCAGGGACCTCTGGCCACAGGACTCCTCCACCCTCACAGCCGACGCACTGGAGAAGCCAGCTCACTAGATGCGTATCTACTGGGAACATGCCAAGTTGGCTGCACTTAAAGACAGGGACTTAGAGGCGACCTGCTGCTCTTTTTGCACTTTCAGGGGACACTAAGGCACCTTTCTCAGGAAAAAAATCTGTAAATCTGCAAAGATCCACAACCACCAAAAGCTCTATCAGCACAGCTGGATGCTAAGGGGTATTTTGGCAAGATCTGATGGAAGAGAAGGGATGGGGAAAGGCGGCTGACTTTCAGTTGGGAGATGGACACACAACCCCTGGGTAGCTGGTTTTCCTCCTGGCTGAGTACCACCTGAATACGTCCATCCCGTGCAGATTTTACACCAGACCCTTATTCCAATTCAACACAACCTTGGGCAAGAATTATAGAGGCAAAACAGGTCACGAAGCAGTTAGAGGAGGGGTGTCACTGCGGTGCTCGACAGTTTTACACCGTGTGCCACGGTGCCTGGAAAGTCTTTCCAGGCTGGGAACTGGTGCTTCAGGTTTCCCAGTGGCTGTAGAGCCCCAGCCAAGCCACGGTCCTGCTCGCCAAGGAGGCTTCCCAGGTTTAAAACCAACGCAAAGAACAAGAGTTTGGAGCTGAGCAATAACCCCTCCGGCAGGGAATACAAACCCTCCCCCGGGCTGGAGCAGCTCGGGTTGCAACGCCACAAGAAAGGGCGAGTTCAAATAAAAACAAATCCCATTTTCTTTGCAAAATTTTCTCTTTTGAGTGGACTAGAAGTGCCGTTGAGCTGAAAGCAAGTTTTGCTAGTAAAATATACTAATAAACTGCTTTGGAGTCTCATAAACTGTGTTGGGTTTTTTTAAAGCGCAAATAATAAAGGAGTCTAATAAACTGTTGGTTTTTTTAATGGCAATTTTTAGGTGGCTGGAGCAGAGATCAGGAGTTCAGCCTCTTTCCTTGTTCTGTTTGTGGTATATTTATCTTCATGAAGAGAATGGTAGCAGGGGGATTTATTTTTCTGAATGAATGTCTCTAAGCCCCCCATACCTCCAGGGCTTATAGTAAGGTTGGATCCAGTGACAGGAGAGTCAACATTATAAGCCCTTAGAGAGGGCTGAGTGCCTTGTAGATAGTCTCAAGTGGATGCGCTTTCAGCGCGCCGTTACCCCGGCTTACATTAGGGGCTGAAGAGACTTTGTCTGTCCCCGATGCCCTCGGGTGACCCGCGACCCCTGCGACTTTGCTCCGCTGAGATCTGACGCTCGCGCGAGCCCCCGGCCGAGGAAATGGAGAGATGCATTGTGCCGCGGAGAAAGAGCAACACAAACACGGGGTGTTCTCAAAGGAAACAAAAACCCAGTGGAAAAAACCCTCCCCAAACTGGCAGCGAGGGGCAGCCGGGGAGAAAAGCACAGGCACACGCGCTGCCGGGCAAAGCCGCCCCGGAAAACTCGCTGCTGGGGGGTTTGTGGAGCTCCTCGGGCTCCTTGTGCCGTAGGGTCTCTGCTGGGTTTAGGTGTGACTGAGCAAGCTGGGGGGGGGTGATGGAAAGTGGATTTTCCTGTGGGTTCTGCATTTCTAAATATAAAAAGAAAATAGGCTTGTTTTGCTTTTGGGGAGCGCTTGATGAACGTGGAGGCAGAGATGCAGCGTGGAGATTACGTGCCCCAAAGGAAAAAAGCAGAGCTAAACCCTGCTTGTGTCTCTGCAGAAAATGCCGAAACTTCTTTCAGAGTTTCAAATGTCAAAAAAAAGGCCGGAGCAGCCCAAGCCCCTGTGCCGTGGAGGATGCCAAGCCCTGACCTGACCCCCCCAGGGGATGCAATCACCCACGCGTGGGTCAGACGGCCAGGCTGGCACTGTGCCTTGGGCTGGCACTCTCGCTGGGGCCGGGGCAGGTAGGATGGGGCAAGGGTCTGTAAGCGAGCCGGGTCACTACCGTTGTCGTTATGCAGAGCCAGTGCCTCCCTTTGAACAGCTCTTAATGCCTAAGAGAGGCCACCCTGTCCCAACCAGTGGCTCCCCGCGGGGAGGGGTGCTTGTGCAAACAGCCACATCCCTCCCAGGGAGCTCTGGGCTGATTTGGGGTGTTGAAGGTCATCACCCTGCCTGGCCCCAAACCCGTGCCCAGCTGCTGCTTTCCGCCTAACCGAGACAGCGACATCTTCGTACAGCCTCCGGCTCCTGCACAGAGAGCCCCAAAGAGTGTGAGGTGTGCCATAAATCACACGCTGGCAGCGATGGCATCGTGTTCCCATCTCCTCTCGTGAAATCTGGGCTTCCCCTACCTGTGTCCTCCATCCCCACTTGGCTTCGGGCCTTGCTGTTTCGGCTTCAGGCTGAGATCCTGCACTTTGCAGCACCTCTGAGAGGGCACAGGACATGTCCTCCCTCTTTAAATAGGTGCTGCGGTGGGGTGGGTGCAGCCGTGGTACCCACCGGGGCAGGGATGGGGAGGAGGTGACGGCGCAGCGTCTTCCCCATCACCTTGGAGAGGTGGGACGTGTCCCCTCCCAGCCCACCCAGCGCATCCAAGCCTGGCCCACGCATGGGAACATTTTCCAGATGCCAGTGTGAGTTCGAAGGTTAAAAAGATGAGTGGCAAAGCCCATGTCATGGGTGCCTGAGCTAGCAGGAGAATTTCACCGGCATGGGGGAGTGTATTGTCCCCAGAGTGGCGGAGTGGATTTGCACGCTGGATTCCTGCTAAGCACTTTTGGAGGAGTAATCTGATAAAATCTTCAACCTGCTGATAGCACAACCCTAATGGGGTGTCCCTCATAAAAAGCCCGTGGGACTTCCAGCTCCCAAACAAACGTGCAGCCCACTACCAAGGGATCTGTTCACCCGTCGTGGCCGGGCTGGGTGGGTGCCCAGGCCAGAAGCCAGCGCTCGGTGGGGAAAGAGCAACGCAGCCCCTCCGAGGACAGACGGAGGAGAAGACGACTTTTATCCCATTGTTTTTCTCTGTGATTAATCCATCTAAAGTGCTCCTCTGAGCGTAGCCAAGGGCAATGTAAGAAAGAAGCAGTTTGAGCTTTGTGGGGCTTTTTTTTTTCTCTTCCCCCCCCCTTTCCAAGTGTGCTTTACAAACATCCTCTCTGCTCGCCCTCTGTATTTGCAAAACCGTCTCCTTCTGGCCATGGCTCCTGATGAAGTCCTTGCAGAGCTCCTTGTCCACCTCCAGTCTTTTCAGCACGTATTCAAATTAACCCTTTTGTCCCATTCACACCCCCTTTCTTTGGCGGATATTGTGGCTTTGCCAGCAGCGATCCAGCAGCGGCTATTCTAATGTAATTGCATTCTGGCAATGCCTTGAGAACCTGATCAAGATCATCCCGCAAGTTTAATCCCTCCAAATTACAAAATGTTTACTATCAATCACCTTTATGCAGCTTTATTTCGTGGGCTTTCTTCAAGGAGCGAGCGGGACGTGTGTGTTGCCAGAGATGCCCCTTCACGTCTCCAGCTGATCACCTCAATGGGACCAGAGTCAAATGGTCAAGGCCATATGCGTATGAAAGCCCGGGCTGCTCTGCCAGCTATTCTCTCTAGCTCTGCATGGATTTCACACTTTCTATCCTGTTAGGGTGCCTAGCATTTACTTTAGCGTTGAAGTTTTTTCCATTTCTGCGTCCTGTGTCATCTGGATTTAATCTAGTTAGCAGATTTTATGCCTAAAATTGCATTGTAAAAGGGAATTGTTTAAATAGGGACCGGGGGAGAACCCTGAAACCCTTGAAACCGGGGTGTCCCCCCGCCCAGCGCCGACCGCACATACCTCGACTGCTGCGGCCCTTGGCTTGGTGCGGAGGGGCTTGGAGGTGGCTTTGCTTTCTTGAAAGCATCCATTGCTATTTTCAGAAGCACAAACAGATGCAAATGTCTCCGCAAACATTGCACAATGAGATGCAGGGAGAGGACAGCCTTTCAAAATCTCTGAATAGCCCTTCAAAGCAAGTCTAATTAGGGTAAGTAGAGGTAATAGGCCCACTTGCGTTTTTTACACTCGCATTTTTCCCCCCTCAAAGCCTGCAAGGCTCTTTTTCCCCTATGGCTGGGGGGGAGGTATATACCCTCGCTCGTTTGTTTGCGCTGACAAATGTAGGGATGGAAAGAAGGGGGAGAGGTGGGGAGGGGGCAGAAAAATCAATCATTTGAAAAGTCTCCTCTGTTAGTTTTTTTGTGTGGCTTTTCCTGGTGAGATAGATAGCGGCCGAGACAGCAGCATCCCGGCTGGGGCCGGGGTGTGGGGCAGGCACCGCAGCAGAGGCTGCAGCTCGTGTCATGTGGAACTTCAGTAAGTGAAAAAGAAAAGCAGAAGGTATGGGCTGAATACTTGGGTAAATCAGTAATAGAGCTAAAGGGCATATGCCTGTAGGGAATATGTTGGCATAAAAGAGCTTTAAGAGGGGCCATTCATACTGACAAAGGGAGATTTGAATTGCTGCCTTCACAATAGCATGAAAGGATGGGCTTGGGGTGTTCTGAAACAAAGTGGAAATCATACTGCCCTGAACGGCTCTAATAAGCTTTTAACTATTTTACATTATGGCATTACCTCTTTTTTTTTCCTTCTTCTTCTTGTGAGCCGAGTGCCAGGCCCACTTAAAAGTGTGATTTATACTTTTTTGCTTCATGGTAACTTTGGAGGAAAATAGATGGCGACTCAAAGGCAGTAATTCAGCTTTTGCAAGATGAGGAGGGGGAAATGCCATCATTTCTGAACGTCCCAGAAAGCACACCCGTGCGCTGAGCTCCCTGACCGCAGCCCGCAGCACCCTCGCCGCCTCGCTCGCACAAGCCTGGGCCATGGACGCTGGCTCGTTGCACCTACCACCCATCCCACATCTCCCATTTACTTGTGCTCATTAGCAGCCACGCAATCAGGCAGATATCGCCGTTCGCCGCCACTTGGGTTACTTCACTGCACAACTCAGGTGGGCTTCAGCGTGCACTCCAAAAAAATGCAGGAATTGCTTGGCAAAAGCCCCGCTTTTCACCGCCAGCAGAGGTTCAGCATCTCAGCCCGTATTTGGGGGGACTCGGGGAGCTCCTGCTCCCACTGCCTGCCTGGGAAGGAGGCAGTTGCCTGGCCTGCGTGTCGAGAAACGCACGCTGGCTTTGTGTGTGCTGGGGCTCCCTCCCCGAGCTCCCCCCAGATGGTGCGATCGCACGACTGCACTGTTAAAATAGAGCTCGTATAGACAATTAGCCAATTACTCACTCTGTCATTGCACTTTCTTCTTGTAACTGAGATGCAAACTGGACTATGTCTTCTTTGGTAGCTTCATTCATTGGCAGCATTATTTAACGACACTTTTGTCAGCTTTGGGTCTGCCCAAAGATTTCTGAACGTAGCTTTATGAACCTAGAAAGGGCGCCCCGTGGAGTGAAAGCGGACTTTGAACCTACAGACGATGCTAAAGACAATGAATTTCCCAAAGTCAGGGAAAGAAATCCAGAGCGTGGCTACCACAGGGCATGTGGCTCAGGCCCTCATTGTCAGCAGCAGTGGCTAGGGAGAGAATAGCCCAGTAGCCAAAAGGGCTTGAGCATATGGATGCACGGGCCACTTTCTCAGCTTAAATATCTCAGAAAAAATACTACTACAGGTGCTGCTGGGCCCTTTTTAAGACGGGAAGGTTGGGTGGCTGGAACAGCCATCCTGGACCAGTATCTCACCCAAGATCCTCTCTGAGAGTGGCCAAAATTAAGTTTTCTTTGCTTCGATGGGTGTTTGTCTCAGCCGCAGTTTAGCTTAGGTACAGCTGTGCGGAGCTGCAGCTGGCAGGACTAATGTAGTGGAAACGGTGAGAGAGAGGGGTTCGGTTTTGCTCCTGGCATTTTTCAGGGAAGAACAAAAACTCGCCTACTGCCTAATGAAGGAAACTCCATCCTTCTACATATGTTTCTTTGAAACGGGCTAATGCTTTTATTATTCATAACTTTTGGCACCAAGCATCATTAGCGTTTCTTATTCACCTCTGACGTTCAGCCCCATACAGGTGCAAGGATGGCTCCTGAGTTATCTTTACATATGCTTGAAAAAAAACCCCAACAAAAACCAGAAAGAAAGAAATCAAATCCCACCTGTTTCCTTCTGGAGGGTAGAGTTTCTGTGAGATTTATCTCGTGGGTCCTCTGAGCTTGGTTAGCGTGAGGCATGAATCGGACACACGCGCACACTCACACCCCAATCTGGAGTGTGCACAGCCGTCACCACCTTCCCTCAGCTGACAATTCCCTTCCCTGCATCCCATATGGCTCCATGGATCTCCCGGCATCCCAACAAGTGCTTCCCGGGATTGCAGCGCAGGTGACAGCCACGGCCGGTGACAGCCACGGCGGGTCAGGTAGCCCAGGCCCTCCTTCCCTGGGACCACAGACCTCATTAGCTGCCACTTGATTTATCAAGAGGGCATTATGGCTTTGGAAGTTGACATCTTTTTGGATTGCAAATAAGAGAGGAGGAAACTGTACCCTGTGAAAAGATTGATTAAATACTAATTAACCTCTTTTCTTAGATAATGAAAGCACTTCAGTGAGCTGGATAAACACGATGCGCATCAGTTGCTCTCCTGGCGAAGCAAGGGGTAATTGAGAGAGCAATATCCATTACCGATGTTGTGACAGGCAAGGTTTTCCTTTCAGATTACAAAAGGCTTGCTGCAGGAGAGATGGTACTCAAATAGGAAAAGAAAAAAAGCCATACTCTTTTATCTCAGGAGTTAAATCCATTCGGTTTGAATACTCCTACCAGTGGACTAGAGAAACAACTTGTGCATTTATATCTATGGATAGCCATGTAAAAAAAAAAAAAAAAAAGTAAATCAAGTTACTTAGGCTTTGGAAGGAGGGATTGACTCAGCTGCGTATAGTTGCTGGTCTTTACTGGTAAGGTCTCTAGCCTTTCCAGGTTCTGGGGAAAATAATCTATAAATATTGCTTGTTTCCCATGAATCCCAGAGACCAAACTGGAAAATCACAGGGGAAGAAGAGATGCTTTTTCTGGTCCACGTTAAGATTTACATCCTCAGGCCACGTGCCACTCTTCCACAAGGAGAGCAGCCTTGCCAAGGAAGACATTTGCTTTCTCAAAAGCAGGTATTTTCAAGGAGAAATTTAGGTGGGAAAGGACTGTTTAGTGCAGTTTGTTCAACTTTTACCTGCCGCTAGTGATTTTCATTCTTTCTGATCCTGCCTTTGAGACTCTCTTTTCAGTACATTATCCCGAAGATGAACATGGGGAATCCAACGTGAATACGACCATGCTGGGAATTTCATCTTCCTCCCTTTTCTTTCTAACATTTGCCTTCTCTGTATGGCCTCGTTTATGTAAACTGAAGCGTTCATCAAGGACCCCTTAATCTCTTCCTCCCCACGGTAGGGACAGGGACAAACTACTGAATCCACAGTGTCCCTTGGGCTATATGTCCCCTCTGCTGCCACCTTCAAAAGCGGACTAACACCATCTTAGGTATGGGATTTTGTATTTGCATCTTTTGTATTTGCAAATGTTGTTTCTTCAGGCTTCTCATCTCAACGGAAACCTGCAAGTTGGAGAAGCACGATGATCTGCCAGGTTTGTGCTGGGCTACAGGTGCCAAATGCTGCTGTAGACGGTCCTGCTGGAGGTACTCCCGGGTATGATTTTATAAAGACTGCTGACATCTGCCATACAGAGAGGAGCAGAACAAGTTGTTTGTTTGTAGAAATAAGTCCAATTAACTCCTACAGATGGAACTTAATCCGTTATTTGTGCAACAAACCATTATGGTCCGTAATCACTTTGGACTGCCATTAGACAGCTTTAAATGCTTTCCTAGAAGGCAATTTTGTGAAATCTTCAGGTTAAAAAAAAGATTATCCTGGAATGTGCAGAATGTAATAATCCAAGAAAGAGACAGTGAAGTCCTGAGGACTCTGCCAAATCCCTGTTTGGGAAATAGAGGCATCAGTCCCCTCACATGCTTCAATTCGTAATTAAGCACATCTCACGGGCATGAAGCAAGAGTGGAAAGGAGGCCGTGTGCTGACACAGGCTGGTCTTTCCCTGAAGCACAGCGAATCTCCTGGGTGGAAAGCAAGGGAGCAGGGGGCTGAATAGTGCAACTAAATGAACGAGCTCAGAGCAGGGATGTTAGTGAGACACTCTAAGCATTTTCTTTCCAGTTACAGCGTTAGAAACGCCACTCTCTGAACTCGATGTCGACGCTTCCATTGGCACAGTGCATGCAAGGCCGTGTCCGTGAACCCTTACTCACGATTACTCAAAGAATAAAGCTAATCTCTTTTCTAAAAGTCTTGCTTCAGCACGTTTTTACTCTATGCAGAAGTATGCTGCGCACTCCGTCCTACTGACCCTTGCCAAAGTCCTATTGACAGTCCACGAGTCAAACAAATGGGGTAGGAGCCGAGTGAGCACGATTTCTTGTACCTGCGGCGTCATGCACATGGCAGAGAGAAGGGTGGCATGTCTGTCCCAGCCTCTCTAATGTGATATTCTTTTTCCTTTTCGAACCGTCAGAGTTTCATAAGATTTTCAAACAGCGAGATGGGAAATACTAACAGATGCTGCTGCAGAGACAGTCAAATAGAGGCAAAAGTGGGAGACCTGAATAACAACGAGTGCTGTGCCATCAGCATTTCCACGCTGACAGAGAAGAGCATTATCCATTGGGAAGAGTCTATTCACTCTTGTCTAGTGGATCTTAAACTGGAAGATTGACAACTGAATAATATTCATATTAATATTAACAGTAATAGTAATGTTGTTATTATTAATAATAATCATAGTAATAGAGGAGCATTGCTCGGTGTGCAGAGCCTTGATCTGGCACCAACAATGCTTCATGTGAACCGTTTGCCATCTCTCCCGAGAGGACAGTAACCCCAGCAGAGAGGCAGTGGGGAGGAAAACCCTGTTTCCAGGGGGTACAGCTATCTCACCGCTTCAGCTCAGCCTTACACTCCTCATTGCCCTGGTGATTACTGATGGGCCTGGGTCCCACAGGCCTTTTAAAAGGATCTGTTACTTTGCCATGGCTCTATGACATCTGTGATTTCTTTAGTATTTTTTCATATTGATCATTATGCCTTTTGGTTGAGGAGGAAGAGAGAAAAGCATTAGTTGATCATGAGCGCTATTACCGGGCTACTGGGCATAAAACTGGTTTTAACAAGTCAGTTAATTTGTTAATCTGGATTAAGAAATGCTTCAGTAATGTCCTTTGAAGACTATAAAAGTAAAAGTTCAGCAAAGTATCAGCTGGAAGTATTTTATGCAGTATTTTGGCATCTCCATTCTGCAGTGCTCACATACAGTACGGTCAGTAAATCTCCTTGGTCCTTAGCAGCTCTGCTCCTCCAGATGATTTCTTTTAATTGCATATGCCACCAGTAAAAGAGCTCCGGAAAATTAGTTCTCACCTGCTTCTGCTCTGATAATCTCTACCTACTATACAAATCAGTCTTAATGGAGCATTTGAGCCCCAGAGATCTATAATTATAGTATTAAGTTTCATGTGCTCACAGGTAGTAGGGCAGACTGTATTTTACAGACCATGTACAGAGTAAAATCAAAATCTACAACAGATTGACACCCAATAATGAAAATCCTTCCAAGGATGCTCTTGTTAATAACTAAACCCCAAGCATTGTTTGAGCCTCGCTCCAGCAGGGACGACAGTAAGTAGGGCACCACATGGCATGGAAATCGCAGAAAATCCTTGTTATCTAAAACCCGTCCAGAATTTTGGATTCGCAGCTATTTGCTCATTTTTCGAGCCCAGGTAATCGACAGAGACTCTCTAGAGCTTCAAATCAGTTGGAAAAGGCTGGAACAGAGTAGTTCCAGCGCTGTGATGCTGCTGTGGGCCTTGTCACCAGAGCAAACGAGCATCTTGTAGTTAGTAGCAGACTGTTTCCCCATGGTAAATCTCAGCAGAGCGAAAGTGAGATAATCTCAGTTGTGTTTTGAGAAAGTCTGTGCTGGAAGCACGTTTCCCAGCTAGCAGGGATGCCCTATCTATGGGGCCATCTCAGACTTTCTCTCCTAACTAAAAGGGGAATTAAGTGAGACCTAAGGACTTGCAGAACCTCCTGGCAGAGGGTCCCTAATGCTTGCATGTCCCGGAGGTGGTTGTTTGGATCCAGCAAGAATAAAGGATTGCCAACACCTATCAGCAGACATATGGAAAAATGCATATACATATATGCATATATACATATATGTGATGTGGTGCCAAGATTCAAATTCAAGCTATTTCAGTTATTTCTGAAGTCAGTAAGGGTCTTGCCGCTGATTTCAGTGGGACTGAGATTGGTGTCTGTTTATGGAAATTTTTTACCCCGTAACTATCTGGTATGTCCAAAGAATTTGCCAACGATTTCAGCAGTCCTAGCATCCAATTCACCTATTTTTTTTCCCTGTACTAGTGCAAGGAGATTATTGTAGTGCAATTAAAAAAAGCCGCCTGTTTGCAGTCGGAGTAGCCTGTTCCAGCTCCCTGTCAATTCACCAAACTGTTCTTTTGATAAAAATAAATACAAACCCTGTTGTTGTAAATGGGGGTGCAGGTTGGTACTGCAGCCTCTGAATATAGGCATTCCATCTGTCCCGGCGGCAGATTTGTTCAACTATGTCTGAACCTATCACTGCTCGGGGGAAAAACTGTTCTCTGACTCATGTTAATGTATGAATCTAATTGTACCCTCACGCAGTTTGCAGCTTTCATTGCCCATTAGGAACATTAACATCATACACTGAGTCCTGGTAGATGTATGGTCTTTATATACTGCATAATGTCCACAGATCTCTGCTCGCAGCTAAGAAAACACAAAAGAATAGAGGATATTTTGAAGTTTTGTGGAGTTTTTTTTTTCTTTGAGATTGAAGTCCAGTGTCTTGGGACCCAGTGACTTTAGATGACCTTCCGTCTCCATGGACTGTACTAAATTTCAGCCCCTGGAGGCTACTCCATACAAAACCTCCTGGCTTTCAAGGGCAGGTGCAAGCAAAGCTTCACTGCGTCACAGATCAAGACCTGTTACTGCCAGAATTAGATTTCACAAATCTCTTTTATTTAACGGGACATCATTAAGGAACTGGCCTATACTGGTTGCCGGTGCCTTTAATGAGTATAAGTATTATGCTGCTATTAAGATTTCCAAGCAATAATATTTCCTTTTCAGCATTTATACTTACTGAGAAACAGAGCTGGATGTATGTGTATAAACAAGCATATGAAAACTGTGTGAAAGAAATGTAAGGATTGCAGACTCAGGCACTCAAAAAGGAGGAAATGCTGACACTGAGGTGTCTGTGTAACCTTAATTTAGCGTCTCTCCTTCTAATTTTTGTGGAAATTATATGTCTCCATGTTATATTTTTGAAAATATATCCACCTTCTTCGTTACATAGGAGGGTTGATTTTCAGGCATAGATTTTGCCTGTGTGACGAACGGCTTCTCGGCGTTTTGCCCGATGCTTTCCCTGTTTGCCCTCTGCCTTTTTCCCTGCACAGTGTATGATCATGTCCTGGAGACTGACTTTCTTCTTGGGCTTTTACAGCAATCCTGAGCATCTGAGTGCTCTGAAAGCTCTGCTTAATGAAATCATTAAATTCACTGATTATGTGAGGGGATGGTGGGACCCCAAATTTACAGATGGGAAACTGAGACACAGAAAAATGAAAGTCAATTCATTCCACTAACCCTGGCCTGTCCCATCTGAGATGTGTAGGAGCTGACTTTTTGGGGCTTGTACAACACCATATATCCAAGCATGCACCTCCTTTCCCCACAAACACTGTTAACTGCCCATACAGCTCTGATGCACCCGTGTTTTGGAGCTGGCTGGAGAGACATGGCTGAGCTGCCTCATTCCTCCCATAAAACAGGGCAAAGAAGATAAAACTGTTGCTTTTAAGGGTGTCCGTGTGTGCCTAGTGTGATGTGGGAGTGTTGAGCAGTGCTGAAGGAGGGGAGGACGGAGACACGAAGTGTAGAAACCCTTCAGCAAGGTAGGATTTGGGGCATCAGAGGGCTCCCCCATCGCCCACAAATGCAGCAGAAAGGAAAGGTTGGGGTTTCCCAACAGTGGGGCAGATTTCGTGGAGGCGAGGGCCCCGCTTGACACCCCCAACCTCTAGCTGAGAGCCAGAGCTGTGCCAGGGCTGGTGCCAAGCGTGTGCAATGCACCTCTGGCCACCCTTTGCCCGTGTCCTGCGTGGGAGCGAGCAGGGAGATCCTCCATCCCGCCGCGTGATTTGGGGAAAAGGGACAGCTCATGCCAGCCAGGTTGTCCCAACGCCGCAGGTTTAGGCAAAGCTGTGAGCTCCATACCCTATTCAGGGGTGCAGCACCCTCACCTTGCCCCAAATCCCCCAACACCTTCCAGCTCCCCTTACGAACCACGGCAAGGACAGCCCTGAACACCAACTTTGCTGCTGGGTCCGCTCCGCTCCTGCTCTCTGCCCGCTTATCCTGAACGGGTCTCTAATCCCTTCCCTGCGAGACTCGGGGGCCAGCCGATGTTTTTGCAGGTAGCCACAAGTGTCTGTGGCCAGTGCGGTGTCGGAAACGCCGGCTGGGCCCGGGCCGACTGTCGCCTTGGGGCGATCCCTTCCCTTCCACCCCAGGGTCCTTCCGAGGAGCGGACCCCCCGAGCTTAAGAAACAAAACTCCAGAGGCACTGCTGAAATTCAGTAAAAACGTTAAAACTTTTATTTACAGGGTAAAGTACAATTTCTTAAAAAAACCAAAACCAAACCAAACCCCCACTTTGATAAGAGGCATAATAATAGAATAAAGCTCTTTATGTACAAAAATACAATTTTCATATGAATGAACATCTTGAATAAATTAAACCGCTATCTGGCCCAGTCGCTGAATACCCCGTGTCTCCTCCTGCTCTAAAGCAAGACCGCCGCGCTGGGGGTCAGCATCTATAATGCATGAGCCTCTCCGCTTGTCCTTCGGGCGCAGGGTCCCATCGGGGCCGGTGCTGGGCCCCCCCCCCCTCCCCGGGCGCAGGGCAGGAGGGATGCGCTGAGCCCCGTGCTGCGCCCCGGGGCCGCATCGGCCCCTTAAGCCTTTTCATGGCATTGTCAGGGCGTTCAAACCAAATTTTCATGCTCGTTTTTCTTCGCTGGAGAGCTACAAATTGTAAAATTGACTTTTCACCTCGTCTGCGGCAGCAAATCTGTCGCTTTTCTTCCCCGTTTTCGGAGTCGTGAGGAGGCGGGGGGGGGGGGGGGGGAGGAGGGGAAGGGGCTGGGGGGGGTGGGTGGGGGGTGCTGGGTGCTGAAAAGTGCGACGGCAGGAGACACCCCCTCCACCCACCCCCGGCCCTCGGGCGGGGAGAGCCGGGCGCCCTCCGCCGTGCGGTGCGGTTCAAGCCCTTAACGACAAGATGCGCCCGGGGCCGCGGAGGCTGCGGGCAAGCCGCGGAAGGCGCGCAGGCTTTCGGCGGGCGCGTAAGCGCAGTCCTCGGAGGTGGCGGGGCTGCTGGGAGCGGAGGCGGAGGCGCAGAGCGAAGGGGCGGACGGGGAAGCGCTGGATAACCAGGAGCCGGCATCGCTGCCGGGGCTGGGGGGAGCGGCGGCCCCGCGGAAGGCGGGGGGCGGCGGGAGGCATTGCTCGGCCAGGCGGAGGGTCTCGGAGAGGGCCCAGATGTAGTTGTAGGCGAAGCGCAGGGTCTCGATCTTGGTGAGCTTGGTGTCGTCGGGGAAGGTGGGCAGGACGCTGCGGAGCTCGTCCAGGGCGGCGTTGAGGTGGTGCATGCGGTTTCGCTCCCGGTCGTTGGCTTTTACCCGCCGGCTGCGTTTCAGCGTGTGCAGAAGGGCTTCGGTCCGCGCCCGCGCACGGCCGCGCCTCCTCCGCCGTTCCCGCGGAGCGCCGGGCGGCTCCGGGCCGCCGCCGCTGCTGGCCGCCTCCGCGGGCATCCTGCGGGGAGAAAACACGGAGCCCCCCGTCACTGGCGGCGGGGAGTGGAGGGGAAGGTGCGAAGCGACCGGGGAAGGGGTGGGGGGAGAGAGAAAGAAAAAAAAAAAAAAAGGGTAAAAAAGAAAAACCGAGTCCAAAACCCCCAAACCCAACCCAAAACCTAAGGGGGGGGGGTGGGGGTGTGGGAGTGCTTGGCACGGCGGCCCTGCGCCGCGCAGGTGCCTGCGCCCCCCCCGTACTCACATGGAAAGGCACTCCCAGGGATGCGGTTAAGCAATAACGGGATAAAAGTATAGACAGGAAAAAGCAAAGCTTGCCGCTGCAGGGGAGGGGAGGAAGGGGGGGGGGGGGAGGGCTGCGAGCCCTCCGTGGATGGGAAAAAAAAAAGGGGGGGAAAAAAAGGGGAAAAAAAAGGGAAAAAAAGGGAAAAAAGGAAAAAAAGGGGGAAAAAGGGAAAAAAAGGGAAAAAAGGGGAAAAAAAAGGGGAAAAAGGGAGAAAAAAAAAGGGAGGGGAAAAAAAAAAAAGAGGGAAAGGCGGGGCGGGGGGGGGGGGGCCGGGGCCACGCGACCGCTCTTGTCTTTGAAGTGCTGCGGGCTGCGATCCGCTCGTGTGAGCGGCGGCTTTGGCACACGACGGCGCGGCGGCCCGTACTTATAGCGGCGGGCGGACAATGGCCCCCGTGGCCGCCCCGCGGGGCCGCGCCGAGGCGGCAGGTCGGCCCCGTGCGCCGCGCCCTCCGGAGCGTGCCCGCAATTACCGCGGGCAGCCGCGCATCTGCCGCGCCCCCGGGGGGAAGGGGGAGGAGGGGGACCCGGGGGGGGGTCGTCTTACACACGCACCCCCCCCCGGGCTTTTGTCCCCCCCGGGGAGCGGGGGGTGACCGGACAAAGCGTGGGTGGGTGCTCCGGGGAGGGGTCACCGGGCTCGCTGCTTCGGTCGGGGTGAGTTTAAATCGCAGGGGGTTTGGGAAAAAAAAAAAAGGGGTTTGGGTTTCCACAGGATGGGCCGTGGTTTCTTTTTGTTTTGGTTCCCCCCCGCCCCCAGCCAGAGCCGGCTGGAAGATTTCTTCAGGTTTTCTTTGCACCTTGCGGTTTTTCTACACCCTCCCCCCCCGTCAAAGCGAAAATACTCTGGAACCATAAAACTTGAACTCAAAGCGGGTCTTTTCCCTCCTGCATTTCAGAGGAGGATATCTACACGCGCTTTGGCTTTCAGGCGCTTCACTTTGAAAAGGGTTTTGCAGGTGCTCAGAAAGTTAAAAATTCCAAATTACGCTTATCTTACAAACTTCAGCGGTTGTGAAAGTATATATAGAATACTTCTTTGGAGAAAAGCCAAGAACTCTGCTGGTTTTATTGTACAGTTCTTGCTGCCTCTGCTAATCCCCATGAAGCGCCCAGGTATCACTACTTAACGCTTTGGGAAGCCACAGTTCCGTAAGTGGCTAAAAAGTTCCCTAATTCTGACATCTGGCTTTTTGCATCCTGCCTCTCGGTGCTGTAAGGAAGCCCCGTTGTCAGCACTCAGGTACTCGCCTGTCTGGAAGGTTTTCAGTTTCACCATCCATCGATAGCCATTTTTAGACTTCTGTGCCTAAACTCACATTTATTTACACGATTGCCTCATACATTAAACGTAAATTCACTCCCACTCCCGTGATTTTCTCCTATGCCTTTGATAAGCAGGCATAGTTATTGTCTTCACCTCTGCATTTCGAGTTCATAGCAACTATTCTTTACTTGAACCTGAGAGAGGAGTTTGCTATCAGAGTTATTCCTACTGCTTTCCACCCTCCTCGCTTTTGAGATGATGCACGACACCAGCAAACTGCCACGGCCAGCCTTCTTTGTGCCAAAAAGATCACGCACAGAAGTGAGCAATCCGAAAAAAGGCCTGGGTGATGAATATTAATGAGTCTCAAACTAGAAACAGTTTTCCAGTGGCCGAGCTTGCAGGATCAGCTCGCTTTCTGCTTTTTAACATCTTTATACGGCTACGGACCTTCGATGTGCAATCTAACCGCGGAAGGCCAGGCGATGGGGCCTGGCTGTTCTGCAGGAGGGACTGAGCTCTCTCAATCACCAGACCTGCAATCAGGCTGATGTTTTTAGGGCCCGTGCATGCATAAATGACTTTCTGCGCTAAGTAGTTCCACCTCACTGAGTTACTCATGTCCTTAAGTGACGGCACGATTAGAGGCCTCGGTCGGCAGACAGACATCGGCGGCGGTGGAGTTTCCAGCGTGAACCAGGAGAAAGTCAGAAGGGACCAAAATTTAAAGGTTATGGAAGCATATGGCAAAAAATGTTAAACTTTTGTTAATGTGCACTTTGTATGTAGTGATATAAACTCCAGTGTTGTCTGCAACACTTTTATTGTCTTTTGTTTAGGTGTCTTTGAGCAGTCAATAGTTTATTCATTAAAATGTTTATGATTCCCTAGAGTTTCACAGACTTTGGCACAACCGATCACTTGTCTGAAAGTTTGCAGTGAAAGCGCATTATTCATTAGTCCTTATCCATCATTTGCAGTTTGTCATTTGTTATTCTCTTGTTTTAAAAGTTTGTGCTCCAATCAAGGAGGGGAGAGAGCACCATGTGTCTCTGTGATCAGTCACAGCCATGAATAGCCAGAGCTGAAGTGAATGTTTCACAAACAACCCATAGGCTGAAATTTGTTTGCATAATCTATTCACTGCGTACTTATGAATAACGAATGCATTCACAGAACCAGAATTGTTTCAGGAAGCCTTCGCAAACAGAAAGAAGTGCTAAATATCTTGGATAATTTATTCCCGATGAATAATTCAACCAGTTCTATCGCAGGCAGTCTACTAATTTTGCAGATAAATTATTCAGCCAACACAGATAATAGCTCTTACACCTTATGGGCCTGCTCCTATGGAAGTCAGCTGCTAAAGTTTCATGAAGTTTTCTGGGATCGGGAAAGAAAAAAATCCCAAACTGAAACAGGACCTTTGATTTCAAGGAACACAGAGTGTGTTCCCAGCTGATGGCCTTAGTCTGATTTTCAGCCTTTGGTAGTCGCTTCTTCGCCTTGATGTAAGTGCAGCTAGGCTCAGATGGACTTGTGGATGTTATTAGTTTCATATTTTGAGCTCTAAGGAAGCTTGCCATAAATACCATTTGCTTTGAGACAACTTACAGCGCTTAAAAAAAAAAAGAGAGGAAAAAAGATTCAAATGGCATTTTCGACTATGGAAACTGTAAAAGCACAGCTGGATCGGCCCATCCTTCGCTCTGTGGGATGGCAAACTGCTCATCCGAAATCAGAGCAAACTGTTGTGGGCAAGTTTCCATGCAGCGCATTTATCACTTGGTGGACTAGGGCCCTGAGCACGAAGCTCGCTTCTCCACCTTTGTGTTGAGATGTCATGCGTGGGGTCTCGCTCACGGCTGGACGCCAGTAAAAGCAGAAAAAAATAAATAAAGGTGGAGGAAAGGCTGTTGGAGAAAAGGTGCCACAAAGCTCCCAGGTGCTTGCCATGAAGGCTGTCGGTGCTCGGCACTGCTCTCTGAATGTGCCATTTCCAGCAAGGAAAAAGCCGGCCCGTGAGAAGATACCGTTCCCTGGTAAGTGTTCGTTGTACCTTGTAAAGGTAAATAAATCTCCACATTAGGAATCGGCCACACATTTCAAAAATGACCAGAATTATGATCATTAGAGCAGTGTTAGCATCACTCTTCTCCCCAAGCATGGAAATGAGCGGTTGACAGTAAAACCACAATTGGAAGATGCCTCAGAGAAGTTAGAGGTACTTCATTTTTTTTTTAAGGCTTAAGATGCACATCAATAGAACAACTTGCCAGACTCTGTGTTTTGTTAATTAGTACGTGAGGGCTTAAACTAATGTTGGGATGAGTGTCAAAACCACATATCAACCAGGAGAATACTGCTTTTTTGCTCCCTCGTCGATTGAAAGCATGGCCAGAGCGAGAAGGCAGAGCTGTCTGCGGAAGATGTTTTCCACTGAATTTGGAAAGATGACGTGGCTGGTGGCAAAGCCATCACCCTGGGAGCAGAAAGCTCGACCCCGTGCCTTGCAGGAGTAAAGGGAGGGTCATCCTCGCTCACCCCTGGGGATGCCCAGGCCGATGCAGCAGGGATTTTAAAAATAGATAGAAAACCAGAAGATGGTTCGACGGGGGAGCTTGTCTCCCCGTGCTCGCACGGGCACGGTGCAGAGCATGGCGGCCGCTTGTCCAGCCGGGGCTGGGGACAGACGTGCACCATAGGGATGGACATACGGTGCCGTGCTCCTGGGACCGGAGTCAGCTTACAGCTCCCGACCCGAGGCTACCGGAGGGCTCAGGGGTTCACGCCTTGGCTACTGACTAATGGACAGCCCTGGAAGTCCAATATTTGAAAGGGATCTCAGCCTGCACGGAGGCAGCGTTAACCCTTTCCGGAGCAGGAGCCGCTTCTCCTGCTGGGGAAACGCCCGGGGAGCAGCTCAAGGGCTTCGTCGATAAAGGATTTGAGCTCATCTCCGACCTGCCTGCGGCCAGCGTGAGGCCTCAGGCCGCGTGCCGGGGACAGCCGGCGGGAGCGGAGCACGGGGGCATCGCAGGGAGGGTCCCCGAGTACCGGGGGGGGTCCTGGCCCGGAGGAGTCCAATCCGCTCTGAAATCCCGCACAAGTGCCTGGGAGCCGCGGCCGGGGCTCAACCCCTCCCAGGGCCTCTGCAGAAATAGTGGGAATGTTTTATTTTCAGGTTTTAAATGTGCGATGTAACGTTTTCCTTCTTTTTGGAAGGGGGGGGCGAGTAGGTAAACGATTGTTCCCTGCAAGCACAAATGTATTTTGTTTGTTGTAATTAAAATGTTTTAATGAGACAACCATAAAATCAACCATTAATTATTTTTTTTCAAACACTTCTGCTTCCTTTTGAGCTAGGTCTATTTAGAAATAGTTTAGAGAGTAGCCTGCAGTTTTATTCTTTCTTTGGTATTATACACAGGAGTGGAGAAGTCATTTATAAATAATTACACAATGTTTTGGGTCTTTGGGTTTGTATAATATATCAAAGCGATTAGTACACGCATTGTTCCATTGTAAATGGTTTTTTTCCCTTCCTTTCAGTTTCACTTGCCTTGTCTTCTATCTAAACCTTTTTCGTGAAATCCTTTGTCTTCCTCATTCTTTTAGCTTGTTACAGTGCAGGGACATTCTTCTTATTCAAACACTCACAGCATGAGCAAAGAAAGCTACTTCTGTCGCATCTTAAGTTTTACCATAACTTTCTGGCATTTTCTTTTCTTCCAATTTTCCCAGACTACTGATAGGGTAATGAAGAATTATAACATACATCAATTATTGGTGCTCACGGTGTATTATGCTCCTGAATTCAAGGGGAGATAAAGAGGAAAAAAAAAAAAAAAAAAAGCACCACTTTCTGTGGTTTTGAGGCACATGAGAGAGGACTCGGCGCAGATTATTTATAACATCTTTCTGAGCATCAATTATGTTTGACTCCTACAACCACTTCCTTGTCCCACTGGTTTTACGGCCAGAAGGAGTCATTTTTGTGTGTGGTAGCTGCGGCATTTAACTTGTTTCTTTTATGAGGAGCCCAAACAATGCATCTTCAGGCCAAACAATCTATCTCCCCGAATAATAGCCCAAATGTCAGTCAAGCGCTCAGGGCTGGGAAATATATGATCATGGTAAAGGGCCACGGGAAGAAAGCGTGGAGATGGAGGGGTTCGCGCGGGGTCCTCGCGCGGCTCCACAGCGGTGCTGTCTCTCCCAGTTTCGGCACTGGGTACCCCTGGGGATCTGGGCTGGACCCGGCGTGGGGCGCAGGTGCCCGGCGATGTGTCCGGGCTGCCTGAGGTTTCGACAACCCTAATCTGAGTTATCCAAGGAAAGTTATCCAAACTCTCCCGGTGCGGTCACGCTGCTGGGGCACGCTCCCTGCCTGGCCCTTCCTCAGTCTCCCGGCTACCACATGAACGGGGAAAAATGAGATTAGGATGTCACCTCCGAGAAACGAGCCCCTTTTTTCCCCCACCTTATTGTGCGAGGGGTTTTTCTTCTCTCCCCCCCCCCCCCCCACCTTCTCCCACCCACAATTCCCCCTCTTTTGTTGATTTGTATTTTCTTAATTGAAGCTAGAACACTTATTCTAAAAGAAAGGGACAAAATTCATTGACCTCCCTGCGGATGAAATCCCCCCAACAACGTGCAAAGCAGGAAGCTTAACTACATGCTGAGATGCTCAGGTTTTCTTTTATACAATCCATATAAATAATGCTACTTAGGAATGGCTTTTATTTTTATTTTCTTTTAACTCCAATGAAGACAACCTGGAAGAATTGAAGCACCGTAACGGTGGGATGAAATTGAGCCTGAGCTCTTGGGGGGGCTTTCGGGGTGTCCCCCCCCAGCTCTGGGGATGGAGTCTTGCAGCCGGAGGAGGATGCTCCGGGACCACCGGCAGCCCGCAGGTCCCCACCGCCCCGCCGCGGGGGCCCGGAGGATTTGCTGCCATTTGCATAGCAGGTGTTGGGTCCTGGGCCATTCTTCCTTAAGGGAGTTTTAATACGGGATAAATTACTGGGAATTAGGAGGAGGCAGGCGACAAGAAAAGCGCTCGTGGAGTCTTCTCCCAGCCACGGCAGGGGAAACGGAGAGAATGGCTAAAGAAAAGGAGAAAAACCCAAATGCAGCGGCTCCTGCCCCAGCCTGGGGAGTTTGGGGTGCGCAGGGGTTGGGGGGCAGCTCTCACCGACTTCTCCTGAAATTCAGGTTTGAACCCAGGAACGCGGTAATCCCAGAGACAGTAATATGATTACTGGCCTGAGGATCTTTGAGTCAGTAGGTCTGGTAGGGGAGTTTAAAATGTTAATCCCTGGTATAATCCCTTCCCTGGCATTGTACGTACAAGGGTTGCGCCCGCAAGAGAATTGCCTGTTTCCTTCCCCGGGCTTCAGGGTGGGAGGGCAAGGCTGGGGAGCAACCCCCCCGCTTCCATGCATCCACACTGATGTGCACACACAAACACACGTGTGAACATGTGCACACACAAACACGCGTGTGAACATCCACACCTATGTGTGCCCACCACGTATGTGCATCCATGTGCATCCAGCCGTGTACCCACAGGCCCATGCACACTCGCGTGTGCGCACACATGCAATCACACACGCGCACACGCGCAGCTCCTGTGCGAAACTTCACTGCTGTCCCAAAGTTGTCTCATCTGCCGTAAGAACTGCAGTGACAGCATCCAGAGATATTTGGAAATACCGGTGGCTGTCGTACTTGGGATCACGTACTGGCCTGTTTGTAGTGTTTTTGCAATGCCTGGCGCTGGCCATGGCTAAGGCCAAGACAAATGGTTAATAACAGCGATGCTACAGGCTTTTCCGTACATCTAGATGGGTACATGTACATCTGCACACAAAATGGGAGAGAAAGGCTGGGTCACCGGTGTTCCCAGGGGGGTCTCGATGAAAATTTCCTATCACACCTCAGTCACTGCTTAGCCCTGTCAATTCGAGTACGCATACGTAAAAGAAAAATGAGATGCTTCACATGTTTTTAAGCAGAGAGTCATTTTGAAATGCATCCACCTGTAGGCTTTTGTTGCAGGTAGGAAAGGGTTGCCTGTAATTCTTGTTTTGGCCCTCTGTAAAGGGATGTCAGTATGAAACCATTCAGATGCTTTTCACATCAAAGGAGGCTTGAGGTTTTATATATATAAGTAGAGGCCATCTATAATAAAAGATTGTATCAGTGAGGAAGAAGCTGACATCTCCTCAACTGAAAAAAAAGAAAAAAAAAAGCAGGTGAATTCACCCCAAAAGAGATATGAGAGCTGGGCAGGGACCTGCCGGTGCTTGCGGGAGCCCCAGCGCCCGGGAGGAGCGGGGCTGGTGGAAAAAGCGAGGAGAGAGCTCCAGCCACGGGCCTTGGGCCATGGCCCTGCACCCTGACCCCCAGGGATGGGACCTTTGGGGTGCAGTTCCCACTGCCCTGGCCGTGAGAGGGCCGAGGGTGACACCCCAAGGCACAGCGCTGCAAACTCGGCCGTGCGGAGCTGGAGGGTTCACAGCTCCCTGGGCTCCAGAAAAGCTCCCGTGAATATTTAGCAAAGCAAAACCTGCTGTACTGACAGAAAAATCCTGCTTTCCTTTGGGCTTATGCTGTCATTTTATTGCCTTTACTGTATTAGTAAAAAAAAAAAAAAAAATTAATTATCTCAGTAAAACTTTTATGTGACCTTGAGTACAATTGTAAAGATTTCTGAGTGAGAAAAAGTGATACAAAGAGCTTTTCCTGGCTGAGGTTTGGTGGTTTGGGGCTGGTTTAGATGTGGTGAGAGCTGAGTTTTGGAGAGCTGGTGTCGGGCCCTGGGGAGGTAGGCAGGGCGGGGTGGGCGGCGGAGAGCTGGGTCGAAAATGGATTTTGCAGTTCAGAGGCCAAACAGTAAAACTGGGCTCTGGGTAGGGCAGAAGGAGGAAGAGATTTAGTTTGGCTTAAACAGAATACAAATTTTAGAAAATGTCAAAATGAAACACCTGGTGGCTGCTGAATTAAGATGCTTCAGTGAAAACACACTGAGATGGCACCCTGACTCTTGAAAGTAACTCTCTTTTTTTTTTTTCTGCACCAACTCAGCCTTTTGATGGATGTTCTACTGTTTTTCAAACAGATTTCATTAAACTTAGCTGAAAGCAAATGGTAAATAACTTGTAGATCTGCTCTGCTTTCTGGAATTTAAAGGAGTACTTTGCACTGACTTAAATGGCCCCTGGCTATCCATTTAACTGGGCTGCTTTGCAGTTCATTACCTTAGTATTATATGTGCAATATATCTTTTAAAGTTCCCGTTCTTCAGGGACAAAACCACAGGTATAAACATCTTAAATTCTAGCCTGAATCATCTCACTGTTAGTGTAAGCAGCTGCAGTGAAGGTGAGGGACCCACTGTTGCTCTCCATCACACTGACAGCCAAGTATCATCTCTTTCAGTATCTCTTTATGATAATGTCTCCAGGTACAAAAAGAAAAATAAAAGCGTAGTGTTAAACTACGGGTGTAACAGCCCTTGAAAACTCCCAGGTGGCATATGGGTCCAAAGTGCTGAATTTGCTGGGACCGGTACCTAACGATGCAACTGCTGGGACCAGTGCCTAACGATGCGGCTGAACTGGGCAGAGAGCAAAGGGAAAATTCTGCAGGAAGACGCTGCAGGTGCTGTGCTTTATGCCTGGCGCTGGACTGTGGAGGATTGGAGTATGCAGGTAAGCTTGACCCCCAGTTAGGTGGCAAGAACAGTTTTCAAGGTGTGTATTAGCCCTTGTAATTACTGAACTTTTTTCTGCTAGGGAAGCTTTAAGTTGTAGGTCTCCTAATACATATTTGAGAATAGCTTGAAGGTGTAAAATGCTAAATAAATACAAATTCTAGTTCCAGTAGTCAGGGAATTAGAAAGACAGTGGAGCAGCGTGATTAAGGGAAAGTTAATGTTGTCCTAGGTGAGGTGTTTTTTTTTTTTTCCTTGGGGCTGTATGCACTTCCACAGTAACGAGCTCCTCTGAAACGAGTATTTGGCTAATGAGGGGAGACAGGTTTGGCTGATCTGTTTCCGCTGAGCCTCTGCTGCAGGGGTGCTGCTTTCTTTCCCAGTTTAAGCATGTATTAAAGGGCAATAAAGTCTGCGTTCACAGATAAATAGTAAAATAAGTGCAATTGCTAATTATGAAGGGAATGTACTTCTTCAGACTATAGATGTCCCTTGGCTAAAACCCAAAATATTGTTTTTTCTTTCACCTCAGGTTTAATGTGCTGCAGGGCTTGAGCCTGCTTCCACTTATTCTGGTGGGAATTAGAGACAATTTCTCTGGAGTCGGTGCAGCTACTCTTCTCTGAAGCAGTTGTCAGAGTTAGGCAGGGCTCTGAGCCTCTTACCCCACTTTGCAAACAGAGGGGATCCGATGGGGCTGCAAAATCACAGAGAAAAATCTTTCACAAGATTGCTTTTTTATTATTTTCCTTGTGGGCCTTATGTATATGCAGATGTCTCCTATTCCAAAGAAACTTTTTTTTCTTTTCTTTATTTCCCCCTGAAACAAATAGGGTATGACTTTGTTTTTTATAGTTTTCAGTACTTGGTGTTATTTATCTTCATTAACCTGTTAATGACCCCAGACCTCCACCCCACACATTACATGCCAGGTGCTGGGAATTTAGCTCTTGATCTATGAGCTCCACCCACAGTCTTCGCCGGAAAAAGAGAACCCCCCCCCTTTCCTGACTTGTAAGTGATGGAAATAGCCACAAGATGTCAACCTTTACCAAGCTGCAGTTTGGAGCCAGCTCTGCTCACCCAGCAGCAGCCGGGATGGACAGCCCTGCGCGGAGGCTCTGCTGGAAAGCCCAGGTACCTGCTTCAAGTAAGTGAGCAAAAGTCCCCTGAGGCTTTTTAGAACGTGGAAAATTGATTTTTTTACCACCAGGCTTTGCTTTATGATCATGCTTTATTTCTGTTGGATTTCCTTTATTATCTTCCACTACAAGCTTTAGCCAAGTTGGGCACTGTTGTGTGTGGAAAAGGGAAAGGGTCTTGCTACAATGAGCATGTTATCCAAAAAAGATAAGGTCAAAAACAGGTGAAGGAAAGGACTATTACCAATTAAATGTTATATTTGTGTGCACATAAATATGTATTTGTGAGTCATTGTAGTGAGTTACTGCAGATCTTGAGATCCTTGTCCAGTCGCCGGAGCTGTGTACCCAGCACTCCATTCCTGTGGGTTACAGCATGCTGTAATTATCCTTAAAACAGAGCACCTGGCATTCAATCAACTATCTGGATTATCATGACACAGATGGCATAGAGCTGAAACCCTAGGAAAACAGGAAGGAGGTTGGTTTTCCTATAGAAAACCACATCTTTCAATTTGTGTTTCAACTCCAGGTTTCAGAGCTTGCTGCTTTCCAGCTTCTGCCATCAACTCTTAGGATAAAAGCAATCAAGCCCCAGAGTACTGGCCCTTGGCACACGTGGCCATGCCCGTGTGCTGATGCGGGGCCGGTAGGACCAGCAAGGGGTTTCGGGCTGGGACCCCTGATATGTGTGCTCTGTGGTCTAAGCCAAGTACCTGAGATCAGATAAGGGTGCTCTGATCAGTAATGCTGCTGACTTTGTGTTTTCCCTTCTGTGTACTGTGCTGGTTTTGTCCTCCTCCATCCCATCCTTTTTTTTTTTTTTCTCCTGATCTTAGAAGAACATTTCCCAGGTGTGATAAACCCAAGAAGACTTCTTTTTCTCTTAAAGTTATATTTGACGTTTTCCCTCTCTGGATCAGTGTTTGCAGGCATTGTTACCCAGTATGTTGCTCTGTACGTTTGAAGTGTTGGGATTTTACCTGCTGGGCAACACCAAACCTCTGCTTCCTCGCAGGTGCTCCCTTTGGGGATGCAGCACATGGTGGTCCTGCTCTCGGTCTAAGGTGGACTGCGCTTATCAAGTGCAATTGCTTTCTCCAAAAAGACCATTCCAGGTGCCTTCAGATTCACAAGTGGTCCCAAGAATTCCCTGCTCTTTTATCCCGTAGCTTCCCAGAGTCCTGTAGTAGCTCGTGGGCTGGTGGCATTGCTCAGAGCCAGGCATGATCACTTGACACTGATTACTGTAATGAAGAACTGGATTTCCCTGGCAGGACTGTTTTAGCTGTTGCATAAAAACGGAGAGGGAACACCCTGCCAGTCACTTACGTTTTAAATTTGAGAGGTAGCACTTGGCAAACTGGTTCTTGCTGGGGAGGAGTGGCACTTGACTGGGAATTACTGGTTCAAGGAGGGAGCTGAGGAGCTCCAGGCTGATTTGTTCTTCCTAATGTGGTTGCAGAAGTGATAAGTCTTCTAGACTTAGAGAGGAAGCTGAAGTAAACCCCAAGGAGAAATGTAAATGGTGCAATTATGAAGGTAATAGAAATGGAGAAGTATTTTTATGCAACACAATGGAACGGGCAGTAATGAGGCAAAAATGCTGAGGGATAAAGACAAAAGACATTTCTTCCGGGATTAGAACTGAGTTCAAAATTGCCAAAGCCTACTGGAAGAGGAAAAAAAAAAATAAGCCTGTTGTAGCATTTCTTTTCCTTTAATAAGCTTCTTTTTCTGGGAGTCCTGAGTGTTCAGATGTAGCACACTTAGTGCCTAGTAACCCAACAAAGCTTTGATTGGTGGCTCTGCAGAAAGATTTTCTTTTCCTTGCAGGTTTCTAACCATGAAAAGACACAGAGATCAGTTGCTTCAGAATCCTTAATTAAACACAACAAAGAAGGGCAATTAGAGCCGTGTTTTGCTTCTGTCATCCAGCAAATCTTGCAAACCTCAAACCCCTTTTCTTGCCCCAAGATTTATGATGGGAATAAATCATAATTATTCCTGTAATTATCAGCCTTAAGTGAACACCAGCAGGATTAATATATTTTTTTTTTCTTGGAGGAGTTTCTGAAACCCATCCAAGAGGAATTCACTAACCTCTTTTGTTGTACAGGAAGAAAAACAAAAACACAGGCGTGGTGATTTTCCCAGGCCTTGGCCGCCTGCCTCCCTGTCACTTCATGTCATGTCATTCCTCCCTCCCAGGTCCCGTGTGCCCGCTCGCAGCAGAGTAGCTCCTGTTGCGCTGGATGCTCTCCATGTGTGTTGTCAGAGCGATCTCTGCCCAAAGAGCTGGTAATGGACACGAGCAAAAGATAAGAGAAAAATCTGAGAGGGTTTGAGTGCTTCGGAGGTCGACAAAAGGACCAGAAATACAACCTGTCACTCGGTGTTCAGAAAATAAATGCTCGTGCACGTTGCAGCTCTACAAAGCATTTCTTCCAGGGATCTTGGCTTTGTTTTGATGGTTGGATGAAGTTGTGCTCATACCCAGCAAGAGGGAACAAGTTCTCCTCTTCAGGCATTGAAGGTGATAACGTGCATCTGTGGGTTTTGCTGCTGGGAAGTCAGATGGTCCTGTCTGAGGACAGGACCCAAATGCAACACCTGGGGAATGGCAGCTGCGTGGGGTCCTGTGGGTCCTGGGCTTGCTGGAGAGCTGGTGCCAGGAGGGAGAACCACTGGGCAAGAAAGCTACGTGGCTTGGTGTATTGGGCAGAAATTCCTGATGCTTTTACAGGATTTTGGGCAGGTGGTTTGGGAATGAGTCTACCCAGGGTTGTGCTGCAATCCAGTTTCCCATGCTGGTGTGATGGATGTAGCAGCCAGGTGTCCTCTTTGCACTTAGTGTGCATGTTCCGTGTTAACGGGATAATATGGCTCTGTAAACCTCTGAGCAGGTTTCCCAAAATACAGCTGCATTTTCTTTGCTTTGGAGAGGGGGGTGTTTCCCATACCTGGGTAAGGAAATGCAATAGTTGAAGCTTTTCTTGCAGAGCTGGGGAAGAGCATTCCCAATGTCAGCACTGCAATGAGCAGGCTCCAAGCTGATTTATAATGCAGATGGCCAGGGGGCCGTAGAGGTGTCCCCAGGCTGTCTGAGAAGGTTTTTGGTTGCCACTAGATGTCCTTTCAGCCCTGCTTTCTCCCACCGCTCCTCTAGAGCAACCATCTGGGCTGGGATCTGCTGGCCATGGCCCAAGAGCCACCAGACACCGAAGTCCTGTGGGGTTGACGAGAGCAAGGAATGGGGCTGGAGCCTCCCAAACATCCCTTTGATCTCGCACAGCTTTGTCTCGTGGAGTGCTGGCTAATAGAAATGAGGATGCTTTGGATGCTCAAAACCCATCTTCTGGATCTGTGCTGGGTCTTAAATACTTTAATACCTCTAGTATAAATCGGGGACTGTTGCTGCATCACTGCCTGGGCAGAGCCACTGATTAGGAGAGGTGATGGTCCAAGGAGGCAACCTTGGAAGGTAAAAAAGATGATTCTGTCTTAGTTTCGCATGAGATATAATGACCAAATGGTGGTCTGATTTTGTGCAGGTTTTTAGTTTTCTCTCTATGAATTTGCAGAGGCAGTCTGTAGAGATGGAGGGTCAGTCTTTCCAGAGGTACATGGTGTCAGAAAGCACGACTAACAGTGGGATTTTTCAAGTTGCCCGGATGCCTAGAATTCGGCAAACAATTAACATTTCTGTAAGGTGTACGTTGATACCTACGAGCACCAAAAATCACTCTAAGTATCTGGAGCTCTGTGCTTGCAAACGCAGCTGCAGTCGCTGTTCCTCAGGCAATGGCAATCCCAGTTGCTATTCTGGGGTGGGTTACGTCAGGTAAAGGAATTAGAGGCAAACTGCTTTGGGGTCCTTTGCCAGAAACACGTGCTGGTTCCAAGGATATCTTGGGGCTCACGACGTACAGTCTTTTAAGGCAAACTGAGCACCTTCCAGGAAGCCCTTGGCTCTTTGTGATTCAGGATCAGAGGGAAATCGATGAATAACAGACCCGGAGAGTTTCTGATAGAGCAAACAGAGTCAGTGAGAGCTGCAAACAGCGATCCTCAAAAATGCCTATATTCCCATTTGTGACCACGTGCACCCCAACCCATTGAAGGGAACAAACTGAGCAACAAATCCCAGCACAAGTGCAATGCATGGAAGATCTACAGAGTGCCAAAACTGCGAGCTGCCTTGGCATGAAGTCGGTGTGGCCAGGGCTTTCGAGATGGGCTGCCCGTCCTTCTGGACCTGAAGCCCACACTCAACCAACAGCCAAAACCAGCCTGCCTTTTTCCAAAGATGCTGAGCAACTAGGAATAAGTGAGGTCTTCAGATGCTGTGCACATCTGGATTTAGACGCCTCATTTTTGGAAGCTGGCTTTGGAGGAAAAATATCCAAAATGTGACTGGTGTTTCATTTGACCTAATGGGAAGTGTATTTTGGAGAGTGTGAGCTCTGTCTGGGCTTATATAAAGCCCATTAAGTGATGTCAGGTTGAACAGGAGGCCCTTTACCCTTGGGCAGGCGCAGCTCCCTGGCTGTGGGTCTCGGTGGGATGGCGAGTCCAGTGGATTTTTATTCACATTTTTTCCCTTTCCCTACAAATGTGGGTACAGAAGGGACCCAGTTCTGATGTTTAATTAGCTCAGCGAGCATTTGTGTTGCTGTAACGCTGCCTTCAACTTCCCACCCACGGTGCGGGGGTGACCTGTGCAGACCCCCAGGCCCCTCTGATGACTTTACCATCGAGCCCCACGTTTGCTCCCAGAGCCCTGATGAAACCTCGTTAGTGCGGAGCCAGCTCTCCCACCGCATGGACGTGGTCAGGAAAGGTCCCCATGCATGGAGCAATCCGTCACGGCCTCGTGCCTTGATTTAGGGAGCCTGGGGGGAGCCGGGGCACAGCAGGCAGCTGGACCCGCGGAGAGCACCGTGCTGTCTCACACAGACCACCAAGCAGCTATCGCTTCTTAATAAACTTTTTGGCCATTGCTGACCTAGCCTATATATGAACAAGTGAAAGGCAAGTGGTGAAAGGATCTGTATAACATTACTAATCCCACGTAACGCTCTCACTGAAAAGGCAAGGCAGGTTTCCCTGCTGTCGTGTCCTTTCACTGCAGCTGCCTGGTTCACCCTTGTGCTTTTATTAAAAATAAAATCTGATAGCGTTCTTTCTGAGCGGGTGCAGCCTGTGGATGCCCAATGCCCGAGGGAGGGATGGGGGGGCCAGGGAGGTCTTGTGCGCAGGGTTTGGTGCTCTGTCTTTGTGTGCTCCTGGCTGCGGTGAGCCGGGGAGCAGTTTTGCAGGCTGGATAGGGGAAAGCAGTTGCCAGCTGCCCTCCTTGGAGGCTCTGGGAAGGGTTTATATCCTTGTGATGTAGCATCAGTTCTGGAGTAAAGGAGCTGCAGGGTCTGCTTGGGCTGTTCCTGCACCCCAGGATGAAGCAGGGCTCCGGCTTACCCTGCAAATGTTCAAGCTCTTACGAAGGTAAATTGGTAACTGGTGAGCAGTCGGGGCTGGCTGGTGTGTGCTCAGACCGTGCTTCAGCAGCTTGATCTTTCAATCTCAAAGCACAAATGTGTGGTCTGTATATTAGGGAGGTTGGAATGAATGGTCTCCTGTGGCTTCACAACCTGCAGTCTGCTGGGGAAAACAAAAGCAAACCTTAAGGCTGCTGCCAAATCTAGGTGGAGGAGGTACCCTCGTGTATATATATATTTAAATGTTTTAGCAAAGCTGTGTTAGTCTGAAGGAAAGTGGTTGATGTTTTGTGTGTGGCAGTTTCCTTCTGACACAGTATTTCCCTTTACAACTGCAGTATCAGGGATGGCAAGGGATGCTCCTCCTGTTTTTGGGAGCTTAACAAACCTGCCTGGAGATGCAGTTTAACAGGCTTGGGAAAACCAGCTCAGAGTCACAGTTTTTTCTCTTCATGGTTTCAATTCCTGTTTCCAAGAATTGTTTTGTTTGAAGCGCAGATTTCAGGTTAAAGGGAATACATGTATTGAACCAAACAGTTCTTTTTCTTTAGTCTCCCATTCCAGCAAGTGGGGAAAAAAAAAATTACAATTGGTTTCTTCTGTGCCCAGTTTTTGCTGGTGGTTTTGGTCTGGCAGATGACCCTAGAACTAAGAGTCATTTGTACAGGCTATACCCTGCGAGGTGTGAGTCACCAAGTACTGCTTTTGGGCAACTGGATCTGTGCATAGCGTTCCCACAGAGCATTAACCACCTCTTGTGCAACCATATCAATACTTTTCCAGGAAATGTATTGTCCAGTAGTCACTAAATAAGCATAAACTTTTTCTTGAAGTCTGTCGGTGTGTTGAAATCGAGTCTCCTCAAGGAAAAACTACTGGTTTTGTTAAAATGTGCCTCAAGAAAGGAGAGGGGCAGCTTGGCTAGCCTACAGGTCTGGGTTTGCCCAGAGATCGGGTTCAGAAGCTCAGCCTGTAGCAGAGCTTTGTGGTCTATATCCCCAGAGGTTTAATTTCTTAAACACTCTGGGATCTTTTTCAAGCTTTTTAATAATAAGCATCTGAAGCTCATAGCACCATCCTTGTGCAGAATAGGAAAATACTTTGAAATCAAACAATTCTTTTTCCTTCAGCTTTGCCAAGGTATTATCACAGTAAATAAGTATATATATAGTGTGTGTGCATATATATAAATATATTTTTTTTTTCTGTCTGAACTGGAGGCAACCCTTGAGCTGAGGTCAGGTGTTGCCTTGATTATACAGTATAAAATCACTGTCGCGGGAGTCGCGCCGATGTCGGCAGCAGCCCCATGCGAAGCTGCCTTCGCACAGCTGGGAGCAGCAGGGAAGGAGAGCGGTGCTGTTCAGGGAAAGCAGGAGGTTTTAATGCATTTAAACTCTTGCTGGCTTTACCCTTCCTATCTGTTGCTTTCCTTTTTTAGCTGGGCAGCGGCGTAGGGGCCTTGTTGGGTGCAAAGTCCCTCCCTTTGGATGAGGGCAGAAACTGCACAGAGAGAGGAGGGGGTGGCTCACAGGTTTTTGTTGCCTGACTTTCATTGTACAACCTTCCCTAATCTAACCGAGATCTTGTCTAAATTGCTGCATCTTACTTGTTTTTATACGGATCCGGAGTGGTTGCTTTACATTTATTTAATATAACACTAGACTAGTGGCTATAGGCACGTGGTATAGCCCTTCTTTATGTAACAGGATTCCTTAGTGTTTGGGTAAAGTCCAAATCCTAAAATGAGAAAGGGAAGTGAACTGGACTGGAATAATGTTTTCTGGTTCCAGTGTCATCAAGATGCCATATCTATAAATCAGCTCTCTGATTCAGTGTTTTTCTTCAAACCAATTCATCCACCAAAAAAAGTTATTAGAAGTGTCCAGAGTTCCCTGATGGCTTAAGGAAATTTAAGAGCAGTTGTCAGCTTTTTTAAATATATTTTTTATTACTTTTTTCATTTGTCTTAGAAAGAAATATGAAATCTGCATGCAACCTTCTAAATATTTCAAACATTTAAATAGCATATGATAATTTAGCAGTACAGTACATTATACAGAAAGATAATATAGGGAGACTTCCTATAGTATATTTACAAATGAAAAGGTAGTTTTGTTATTTTAAAAAGAGGAATGCACTGCTTAACATTGAAGTATTACATTCAAAATAATGAATATGTTGTATTGTGACTAAAACATATATAGGTATTTATATGTTTGCCTTATCATATTTTTCATAAAAAGGTGCCTTTTAAAGGCTTTTTTTTGTTGTTGCTACAAATCTAGGAAATCATACACAATAGTCTTGAAGCTTAAAATGTCTCAGTACTGAAGCCATAAACTTTATGTAAGAACTTCAGGTGGAAAAAAAAAACCCCAAACAAACCAAACCAAAAAACAAACCCAAACGTTTTCTTAGTAATAAAAATGACCTAGAAATGCTTTCTAATGCATGAAACACTAAACGGGAGATATGGTACACTTCACCTTGCAGCAAGACCTCAAGTCCATCAAAGAGGTACACAAGTGATGTTCGTACTCCTTTGACGACGTGCTGAGGGACCTCACTTCTGCAGTTACAGCCACGACACTTCAGTGGCATCTTCCCCAGCCAACTCATCTTTGGTCCCCACTTTGCCTGACTAAGGTGGAGGCTGCAAACATGACAAACAACCACAGCACCAAAGCTTTCCCACTGCGAAAGGGATGAGGGACACGGCTATATAACACCTTTACAAACATGACTGTTTGTCTAATGAGCTTATAAAGCTCGATTGCAATCATAGTGAAGTATGAATGAATAACAATAAAAAAAACCAACCCCAAACCCAACCTCCTTAAAATGAAAAGCATGAGTTTTCCCAATCTCAGTACAGAGCAGACGGGTATGAAATCTGAAGTGCAACAGATGCTTGTGAAATCTGGAAGCCTTTTGCACGTGGCTATAAAATGTAAAAACTGACCCTTGGTAAAAAGTGCTTTATAATAATATAGAATTTGTGTCTTATGTCTGTGAGAGAGAAACAATCTTCTGCAGAGCCCGGTCCTATGCCAGCCAAGGGAGTCTGCTCCATTCCTCACACTGCTTTCTCTTATTCTTCATAAACCCTAAACGGAAGGAAAGCAAAGAGCAAGGTGTTTAAACTATGAATGGAACAACTCCCTTCCAAATAATAAAATAATAAAACCCCCATGAACAACACTCCCCCACCCCAAGCCACATTTTTAGCCTTTGCTTAAGTAAGTTGGAAAGTAAGTTATTGACTTCAGGGGTCACTGGATTGCTGTCCATAAAACACCTGGGAGGAGGGTTGGACTTTGACACTGCCACATCTTGCAGGCATGTGGGGAGTAACACACTCTGCCACGATTATCAGGATACATTAAGATGAAGAAATCCACATATGCTAATACACTTTAACTGCTGAAAAATCCCCACCTCGTATACAAATATTGAAGTATATAATGAGCTGTATGTAGGTAATAAATTCACAATATCCATTATGTTTGGAATAATATTATAGTTTTTTTTTTTTTCTAGTTTATGTCCTGAGAAGGCCAGTTGACAGGCTTATCTGCTGAAAAATCCTAGTTGTGCAGGCTCTTTGGGTGAAGGTGGTCTTCCATGCCATGGGGAAAACTAGGGGCAATGCTGTTTTGTGGAACAGATTAGTGTTTGTGCTGCATAGTCCTGGCTTTTCCTGGGGAGAAGTGCAGTGGACTTGGTAGAGCTGGCATTGAAGGCACTGAAATTTTTATTTATTATGAGGACTTGGTTTAAATCGGGCTTTTTACATCTGAAATATTCACTTGATGCTGCTTCAGCTGCAGTTCAGCTTGGCCGCCCTGCTTGCCCAGTTAGCAGCGTTGGGGACCCGCTGGGTGCGATGCAGGGGTGGCACGCCGCAGTGGGGCAATGCCAGTGCCGGGCAAGGCGAAGCAAGGTAAAACACCAAAGGTTTCATCGCATCCCTTCTGCACGCCCCAGGCCGACAGCCGAAGCTGTGGGGATGCTGGTCTCGCCATCTTTCCTCCTCTCCCTGGCAGCAGGGACAGTCTCCCTCCCCTGGCTGGACAGTGGGAAAACCTTGAGCTGACCCTTATTTTGGGCTATGGAGGAGACCACGAGCAGCGCTGGTGTCTGCAGCACGTGGACCCTGGTCCTCACAGCCTTGCGTGGGGCATCCCTCCTCACGGTCTGCCTGGGGGAACCCTGCATGTTTCCTGAATGCACAAGCCTGGGGTTAAGCATCCTTCATCGTCTTAATGACAGCCTTATTAAAAAAAAAAAAAAAATTGGGGAAAAGTGTAAATACGTGGTTATGCAATAGCCAGGGCTTCCCCACGTGCTGTGTTTACGGAGGAGCCGCAGGGAGCCAGGGGAGCCGGCCGGGGGGCTCGGCACCCACCATCGCTCGCAGTGCCGTGGCATCGCCTGTGCCGTTGGGCACTGTGCGGCTGCACCGGAGCTCGCCGGCACCCTTGGACTTGCTGAGAGTTTGGGCTTGCTGCTCTTTGGCCTCATTCGAGCTCAATTTTGGGGAGCAAATTCCCCATCAGTTGAGGAGGATCAGGGTTTGGTGGGACTGTACTGCCTGCAGAGGCTCTTTCTTGGCCATGGCTGTTGAGGTGGTAGGAGTTGGGCAGCTCCCCTTAATTCCAGACAGGACATCACCACTAACCATCAGGAATTCATGTTTCTCTCTTGCTCTCTTCTATCTATGATGGATGGCTTGCAAAGAAACCCCCAAAACCAAACCCAAACAAAAAACCCCCACCCATAAAAAACAAACCTCTTTGCAAGGGAGAAGGTGGCAGAGCATCTTGCCAGCAAGTTACTGTTTTTCTGGGAATGATACACCAGTTAAAACTGGTAAATATCTGTGTCACTAGATATTGATGATTTTGAGGTGGTGTGACAGGGCACTCTTTTCCCAGCTCTGCTGACTGCTTTCCTTGTGACTGTGTGGAAGTAATTTAGCTTTTCATCTTGGCTTTTTACCCATAGAAGGGAGGTGAGTGTATGTAAATAACTGAGAAGAGCAGCTGATGAATAGTTTAACAGAAAATAATTACTATTTATAGTCAGAACAGTGTAATCCTAAAATAGAAGTGAGGACTGCATGTGGCAGGAAAGAAATAACATCAAGAACATCCATTTATAACCATAATTTTGGTAATGAAATACATCCTCTGTGCTAGATAGAGCATTTGCAGTGTGTGTATTTTCCTGGCCTCTGTATGTCTGAACACTGCCGATTGCCTGACTTGCCACCAAGATTTTTCCCCCTCGTCCATCGAGCAAATCCATACTTACCTGCCTTTCTCTTTCCATACTCTGTACCACTTCAGCAGTCTCACTGTATTTTGGCGTTTGGGGTTTAAGCAGTGCTGCTGCTCCCCTCTCACCCGTGTCCACAGAGTCACGCTGCAAGGCAAGCAAGCACAGGTTATGGGAGTCGTGGGAAATACCCGTCCTCTGCTCCCACTCCAGGTAAATGCCAAAATCGGTCAGGGGGCTCTCGCCCAGGCAGGCAGTGGAAGGGTTTTCATGCTTTGTGTTTTATGGCAGATATTTTAGTTTATTGTAATAATATCGGAGCAGATCTTCAGCTGTTATCAATCAGTGCGGTGCAATATTGTCCGCCATTATACTAGGTTGTATCAGATGAAGACTTACCTGCTGTTTTTAATCAGTGGGTTTGCTCTGCCTGTCTGTTAGATGTGGTCTTTTTAGCTTAATATCTGATTTAATTAGGGCTTATTCAGGCAACCACAAGGTCTTTGCACGAGGAGATGCCTCCGATACACTCAACAATACTGCATCCAAGAGAAAAGATCAGGCCTGCTTCACTGATTATTTTTTCCTTTTTTTTTTTTTTTTCTTTCAGTCCACAAGATTTGAAATACTTGCACATGGCAGAGTACCTGTGTGCCTGACAGACTAGCTCTGAGCCCCAGCATGCAGTCCTGGGGGCTTCAGCCTCCTCTGATCACAGGCTGATCCCGCTCTCCTTGCCAGCAGCGGTGGCTTGGTGTCCCCTTATTGTCAGGTTAAAGTGTGCTGGGAGGCAAAACACGGCAAAAGTCTTCCCGTCGTTTTAGGTTTCCTCCCGGAGGGCTTAGTGAAGCCATCACCGGTTGGTCTGCCACAGCTGAGGTGACAAGAGAGACCTGGAGCTGCTTCCCAAGAGGATGGCTTTCCAGAAACATCAAGACTGCTATCTCTTCTCAGAGCTCAAAATCAAGCAGTTTTTGGTTTTTGTTATTAACTGTGCGATTTAAAAAAAACAAAACCAAAAAACCAACCAACCCCACAATTTATATTGGAATTGTTCATTTTCTGGAAATACCATCCGTAACAGGGAAACACAGTTTTTGGTTTAACTAAAATATTATAATGGAATTATTTAAACAGTGCTAGAAACGTGAGTAAAACGATGGCAGAAAATCAGAAATATCTGTGTGTTCAAATAGTTCTTTCCATTCAATTAACCTTCTTCCCTGCTCCCCTTTCTGCTCTACCTTCATCAGGTGTAAGCTAAAATCACAAAAAGATAAGGTGTAATTTTCAGGTTGTTTTCTGGGAGGATGTGGCCCTTTCCTGAATGTGTGGGGAAAATGGTGGAAGATCTCCAAGAGCCTCTCTGGCTGCAGGCATCAGAAACGGAAGGCTCACTGCTAAAATCTACGGACTATCTCTGTTCTAAGGGTGTTCTCAGCCAGCCCCTCCGGTGATCACTACGTATGTGAGAAGGGGAGTTTTTCTGTAGCTTTGAATTGGGAGTGAAACCAAACCTTTGCCAAAGGCACAAGGCATGCAAGTTTTAAGGGACTTGAGGTCAGTGAAAGTTTCTCCATCCACCTTCTCGGCTGTGCTGGCTGATGCCAGACCTTGGCTTGGATTTTTCTTCTGACAGACCATAGAATGTATTTCCAGAAAGTGATGGACGAGCTGAATTGCAGCAGGAGAAGAGCAGGAGCACCTCTGAAAAGCAGCGAGCCCTACATCTGCACCAGAAGCAAAGACAATTCTGGATTTACTAGAGCCTGCAGTCCGAGGAGGAGGAGATGTGTGGTTTGCTTCTCAGGTGAACTGGCTTTTTTCTCAGGCTGAGATGTATTGCTTCGACATCACACGGAGGTTTTCTGCGTTGATGCTGGAGGCTGGACAGCAGAGGAGAGGTTCCCAAGGCAGCCCCAGGGTCCTCCGTGGTTCCCATGCGGTCCCTGATGCTGTGGGCACAGGGTTGGGGGGGGGGGGGGGCATTTTTGGGCACCCTGAGCCGACCTGGCCCTGCTCTTGGGGATGTTGGTCTGGTAGATGTAAGGGACTGTGCCTAAGAAGAGGTGCTGTGGGAGGTGATACCCTGAGCGAGGAGTTGTCTGGATGGACTGCAAGAAGAGGTTGAGAGGGATGGAGAAGGGACTGAAGCACCAGAACTTACACCTCCATTGGGATTTGGGACATGAGCTCGCTCCAGGGATGCATGCTGAGCTGTCCCTTAGGTGCCCAGGGCTTGGTGGCTGGAGACCTCACCCATGGTGTCTGAGGGTCCCTGTGGCAAAATCCTCCCCAGTAAGTCCATGCCTCCAGGGCTGTGATGAGCACCCCGGGTCAGTCTGTGACCCGCAGTGCCTTCTGCCCCCACGCATGTCATCTGCAGGGATGGTGGGGCTGCACCTCTGCCTACAAACACCCTGCTCCCAGGGACACAAGGGTCCTGGCTCTGGTCCTTTCATCCTAAGTCTTTCATCCCAAGTGCAGGGACTGCCATCTGCCTTGGCCGTCCCTTGAGAAAGGCTCCCAGAGGTGCCTGTTTCCCATCAGCTGCTCTTGCCCTGACACATCCCTCCTCTTTGGGATGGGGCAATATGTGGAGAGGGGTTGGATCCTTTCAGGCAGAAATAGTTAAACCTCCCTCCTATTTTGTGTTGCTTGTCCTCGTTCTGGGAGACAGATACACGCACAATTACTGCTAGATACATCATGAATCTTGGTAGGTTTTGACTAGACTGAGGACTTGGTTTAGCTGTCTCTTACCCTGTAACACAGCTCTGCTGGGGGGGTTATGGCCAAAGACAAATTCCTTCCTAAACTGCACCCCCATACCTACTTCTTCTCGGCCAAACATCGTTTATATTATGTTTTTGCTATGTGAGAAGATATGAAAGCTTTTGAGGACGGCAGGAGGGGAAGCAGCTTCGATGGCTCATTTTAGATGATCACTGCAGCAACAAAAACTCAGTTGCAGGAATTTAGCTCTTCTATGCCTTGTCCAGAGACTCCCGGATCAATTGGTTCTCAGAATATTAATTTCAGTTTGCTTTCAATGCTGACTTCAGACTGCATTAGGGTAGCTGGAAAGGCAGTAGCAGTGATGGGAGAGCGATGGGACAGCTTTGTCCGCGCAGCCGCTGCAAACCCAGGGCAACCCTCTGGGCTTGAATAGCATTGCTCGGCATCTGCATAGCTATCCAGCTGGGAAAGCAGCCGCTCGTGCACGGTGTTCCAGCTTTCCCGACTTCCTGATTAGAAGTCAAATGTTACATTAATGAGATTTATTTTATACCCCCCGGCCACCAGCTGCTTTCGGGCAAATGCCTGGAGCGGGATGCGAAGAGTTAGTGCTCCTCTACACCATTATTTTGCTATTGAAAGGTCAAAGCAAACAAAGTAAAGCCGCAAGGAACCGATTCAGGCAGTGATGCTCTGTAAGCATTTTTCTGTTCAGGTCACCATCAGCTGATCTGGGCTTCAAAGAGGTGGGTCTGATGTTCCCTGAGCTGAGCATTGCTCACAGTGATGTTGGTGTAAATCTGGAGGAAGCCTAAGGAAGCTTGGCTCTCCGTTCCTCCTCCATACGCCCTCCGCAGAGTCTGGCAAGCCACTTCTGCGTGGGCAGGATCAGGCTCCCGCGGTACCTCCTTGTTTGTGCCAGTCGGATGAGCAGGATTTGGCCCCGTGGGCATTACAGAGTGCCGGAGGTGGTACGCAGCCTGGCAGGATAGGACTCGGATCCTGCTGTTAAAGCACCTTTCTAAGATGAAGCGAATGGTATATGTTCAGTGCGGGAGCACAGACAGCAGAGTAGGTCAGTCCTGGGCGTTCTGGGGGTGCGGCTGCTCTTGGGACCCTTTTTTCCCCCTCTCCGGAGGCAGAGGGGCTCGGTGCAGTCTTCTTGGTTAATCTGCCCTTCTGTTCCTTATCCAGCTCCACGTGCTGGTTGGACGGTGCTTTGTTGGGGGAATCTTAAGATATCCAAAACAGGACAGAAAAAAATCCACAAACCACCCATATTTAAAATCTAAAAAAAACCCCTCCTTTTGAGCCAGTCATCAGAGATATCAAAAATCCCCATACCTGCCTCAGTTCAGTAAGTTGCTACATCACTTTGAGATTTCAGGGCAGCATTGGTCACAGCTTGCAGTGAGACTAGGAGGAAAACATTTTCTTACATGCTAGGTAATCCCATTGAATGCAAGGGAATGGCTCTGGTACAATGCAGGCGAAAATCTGATTCTGGTTGGGATAACTCTTCCTTGCAAAAACCACCATGGACCAAACACTGCTCATGTTCTTATTCTGCATGCCCAGAATAACTTGAGTAAATAGTTCTGGATTTTACATCGGGCAGCTTGGAGTAGGATTTGTCCCTGTCTTCGCTTGAACTAATGATTATCCTTTTATCACTACCTGTTCTGTAAATATTTCTTTGAACAAAAAAAATTGTGTCGAAAAACGATAGCTGGGGTTTTGGTCAGAATTGCACATTTTATTGCATCTGATACAGCAACTGACTATTCCCAGAAATTAGCATGCCAGGGCATGAGGAAAACAAAGAACAAAGAAGGAACTTGCAGTATAAGGTAAAGCAATTCAGCTGATAGGGAAACAGAAAGCAATAAATGAAGGAAAACTTACATAATCATCTCTTCCACGCAAAATGGGTACCTCGGTTTTATTTCCAGCTTCCGTACATTAGAGAATCTTATTTTTGGACCTTTTCTTGAACATTTGCACTTTACGCCTACAAGAGAAAGCATTTTCTCATGTGCCTGCAAAGCCTCCTGCATACCAAGTGTCTCTTCCCTGCCAGCCTATATGCGCACACAAACTTTGCTTTGGTCTTTCAAACCTCGGTGGGAAAAGCTGAATTTTGCAATGCTTTGAGCTTAAAAAGAGTAGTATTTTCTTTGCTATATCCCAGGAAAAGGTAGGGACTCTCTAGGAAATATGTTTTGGAGCACTATATAAGTTCTGAGGATTAGTAAATATGAGATTTTTTTTTTTAAAGTGCACCTGCTGTGATTAAATGTAATTGTATTTAACAAAAGGAAATGGAAGAGTCAGAACTCGCTTTAAACTGAGCAAGCAAATGCACATCTCGGCTACTTTCTCATTCACTTGCTTCCCTCCTGGACTTTGTGGGACTTTCAGTTGTTTCTCCTCGCATGGATGCTGTGGTGCATTCGCAGCCAGACAAAAGCGGAGAGGGGTTTTTAACCATCATTTCTGTGCACGGCAGAAAACACACACTGGCACGCTCGGTAGAATTTGTGCTACCACATCAAACCCAGCTCTGCTCTATTTTCCCTGTGAAAACCACCCTCAATTTCGAAAGGAGATATTTGAGCTATATTCCTGAATAAGGGAGAATCCCCCACTGTGGGTTGGGGGTATTTGCCTTGCAATGAAGACGCAACTTTGTCGCGTGTATTTTACCTTTACTTCCACCTTTAAAAAAAACTCGCAGCTACCTTACCCCACAGCTACAACACATCCCTTTTCCCAGCACGCAGGGGACAGCTAAATCCACCTCGGGGCTATCAAGAGGCAAACACAAATCACTGGAAAAGCAACCTCCTGGAAAAGAGGTTTACGTGGGAATAAGCAGAATAAACCCACTTACCTTCCGCGCTGGCTAAGCACATGGCGATGAACAGCAGGAGCAAAGCTGCTGTCAGGAGCTTCATGGTGAGGCAGCAGGTACCTAAAGAGACGCCGAGGATTTTAATATATTTGCTCGCTTCGGCTTCGTCTCCCTCTTCCCCCGGGGCTGGATGTCACCAGGGAGAGGAGAGCAGAGAGCAGCTCCCTGCCCTGCCGCTGCCTGCTGCTGCCTGCGCTCTGCCTGCGCTCTCCGCCGCTTTCCTCCCCTTGTCCTCTTTTAAAACACCTCCCGCTGCCCTTGCTCCCGGCTCATTAATATGCAAAGCAACTCCACGGCTCCCTCCGCTTCTTCAGCCCCGGCGGGGAGGGAAGGGACCGGCCCCGGGGAGGGGAGGACAAGGGGGGGGACATGGGACACCCCGCCCCGAGCATCCCCGGGGGTGGGAGCGCGGGCGGTGGGGCGGCTGCTTCTGCCCTGCTGGGGTATTTCTCACCGGGAGGAGGTTTGCTGGATGGGGAGGTGTGTGGGGGGGTATATTTGGATGGACGGGGCTGCTAGGTGGAAAATAACCCCCCGTTTGCGAGCGCTCCGGGGAAGCCGGCGCTCCGTGGAAATTCCCGTGCATCTTGGAAATAAGATTTGGAGAAGTCTCACCTGGGAAGGGGTGTTGGCTATTGACTTTAATGCCAATTTTCTAGCTTTAACAGGTTTCTGAATCTAAAGGAAAGCTTAGTGAGTTAAACGGGGGAAAAAATATTCCTCAGAGCATTGTTAGGTAGGTTTAGCATGTGGAACGTTTCAGGAAATAAGATCAATTTTCGGTTGCTTTTATGAGCACTCCAACAACGTTCTGCTCGGTGAAGAACAGGGTAGCAACACGCAGGAACTTCATGGATGTAAATACGTGTTCCCTCTCCCTTGCAGGGTCTGTTTCTGATTTCGGCAACAGCTAAAATAGCATCTTTAAAATCCAGATTCCAGATTTTTGCCTGTGTAACTGAAACGGGTGAAGATCAGCGTTGGGTCTCTAATCTTCATAGTACTCTATTCAAAACCCATTGCAGATAAACGCCTCTGCTGATCCCCAGTTCATCTCGGCCCCTTCTCCCAGCACACCACTGCCCACGCTCCCCACTTGCGCGCTCAAACCGACCCAAACCAGCCATCCTGCCAGTTCAGGCAGCATTTGAGGAAGGACACTCCGTGTGCTCCCGGCTCCGCTTGCATTTTAAGTTTCCCACATGGCTTCGTTCCTGCCGGCTCCCATTGGCAGCGGCCATCCCCACCGCGTTCCCGGCCCGGGTGTTGGCAGGCTGTGAGTACAGCCCTACCACACACAGCCTGCACGTTGCGCACAGGCAGAGCAGGCAGCTGCCTTGTTCCTGGCCCTGGGTTTCATGCGAGACGTGCCGACACGCCGGGAACAGCCTGACTCCGCTGCCGGCTCGCCGCTGCCCTGCATGGGATGGGGGAGCAGGGGTGTGGGCGGCATGTTGGGGACGAGGCTGGGGCGGGGGGGTGGCCTGGCTGACGTGGCAGGGAGATTTGGGGGTGAAAGATCCGTTCCCGGGCAGGCTTGTGTGGCTGGTGCCGGTGTAAAGGGGCAGGGGGGATGGTATGATGGTTTTTGTTATGCTTCGGGCATTTGCGCTGCACAGCTCTAAACCAGCTCCTGAGGCTCTTGGTGCACCCTGCTAGGGGTGTTTTGGGGTGTGTGTTATTAAACGCCAACAGGACTAAATGCTAAAGGACTAACTAAGGTTTGTTCCGCAGCCTGGCGATAAAAACGGGCACTTGAGATACGGCGGGTCTCAGTTCAAACCTTTGAGCTCAATTGTTGTTATCCAATTCCTTATATGAGGAAGAAAAAAAAAATGCAGGAGAGTACAAAAGGCTCGTTTCAGAGTCACTGTTGGCTGGGTGGTGAGGATGCTCGCTGGGCACCAGGGAGAGCTGACTTAAACTGATCCATATCCCATCCAGGGCTGTAATCCTGCCCTGCTGCGGCTTGGGGTAATTCCTTCCTTGCAGCCTCCTCTCCATTGTATGCAGGAACAGTTTCGGGGGGAACTGTGGGAAGGGAAAGCCACTTTCCCTCCCCCTCTGCTAATAAAAATTTGGGTGCAGCTTTAGCTGACGGCAATTTGAACTTCCCCCAGAAAATTGAAGGAAATTCTCAAGCTTTCCAAAAGCAAATCCCTTCTCCTTGTATGACTCGTGCTCATGTTAAAAGAGCCAAGCTTATTAGCTATTGAATGAGCAAAGTGTTGCTTTAGTTCCAATTTACATGTAGAAATGGATGTATTTGAGGTGTGTGTGTAAATACGGTAACTGCTCGCTATGAGCCCGAGCAGTTCGGTGTCTTTATGCCAAGCGCTGGCTTTGATAGTAATTATTTCTGAGAGCTCAAAGGTGTCTCTTGCCTGGTGTGACAGATTTTGGTGGCCATGTACAGCTGTCTCTGACACCTGCTCTATCTCAAAATGATGATCACAGAAGAGGAAGAAGTTTTAGCAAAGGATTTGAGGGAAAGGAAACATGTATGGAATTCACCGCAGTCTTCCCCAAAAGAAACCCTGGTAATCCAGATCTATTTTCTTTGTGCAAGCATATGCCAAGCTGCTCAGCATACGCTGGTGCTTCGTGCGCCTGCAGTATCTCCAGCAGATCTGCTAAGCCTCAGCAAACGTGTTTCGGCAAGCAGCCGGTGTTTCACGCGGCTTGGGAGGGCTGCGCCGGGCGAGCGTGGGTCGAAGCATCCATTTCAGCCCTCACAAAGCCACCCGATCGCATAGTAATTAATCAGGGTTTGGGTTTTGCTCCCCCCCCCCCCCAAAAGGAGCGTTTCAGACCAGGCATAGTCATCGAGGTCTGGCTGTTGTCCTCAGCTCTGCAGATGGGACGTGCTCAGAGAGCTGTGCCAGTCCCCAGGGGAGCAAAACCATACCTGTGCACGCAGCGTATCACCGCTTTGTTCGGCTAATTAGAGGGGCATTGTGGCTGGTGAAAGGTCTGTCATTTCATCTCATTAACTATTCTTTTTCAGGTCTCTGCCCCAGCCTAAGGTGCCCTGGTAAACTAAGGGTGAGGGCTGGCTTTGCCTCTGAGGGTAAGACCTGGTGGGACCGGCGGTGATTTGCCAGCCCCAGGAGGGTGGTTTGCAGCACGGAAGGTGGGGATGAGTGGTTGTCTCCCCCTAAAATAAGAAAGAAGAGTTTTAGCAATGGGATTACCATTTGAAGCAAAATCTTCACCATTTTTGGCCACCTGGAAGCAGAAATGTTCCAAGCCGAGCACAACACGTAGCTGAGCTGGAGCAAAACATTTGTGTTTTAAGACATGGAGACAAACCCCAAATGCACGCTGCCCTTTGAAGGAGGAGCTAGTGGAACAGAGCAGCTTGCCCCCAGAATAAATAGCGTTAGTGTGAAAATGGGAGGGCTCCAGACGAGCCGTTGGGTCTGCCAGGGCGAGGATATTTGTGTCTTTATGCCGAAACAAGATTTGGACGGGGTCCATGCCCTGACCTGTTCCTCAGGTGAGGCTTTTCCTCCTGCTGCGGGTGCACATGACATCCTAAGCTACCACACAGAGAGAGTCCCTTAAATATTTCTCTGCATCCCAGGGACCAGAAGATATACTATTACAACTGTTACCATTATTAGAAATATTTCAGTATTGCTGGTTTTGGTTATGCTGGTTATTTCGAGTGCAGGGTGAGCTACGATTTGGATTAACTGTCCTTCAAAATGTCATAGCGTTTCATACAAGGAAGATGAAGATGCCAGTCATTGTGAGAAATCTTTGTAAAATGGCCGTGAAACTGAAGGTACTTATTGCTGTTGAGGCAAACTGATGTGAATGGCTCATCTGAGTTTAACGTAAAAGAATATCCCAATCAGCCTGTCAAGGAGAAGATTAAACATTTGAAGTGACATGACATAATCCCTGCATATCACATCAGGAATTTGGGAGAGGAATTACACTTTAATGCTCACTAGAAAATCCAGAATTAAGGTGGAGGTGCACAGAAGCGATGCATGTTGTATGTAGCTTTTTTTTTTTCCCTGGGTGCCGCACTTCATTTCTTATGCCTTTTTAGTGGTGTTACCATTTTGTGTTCAGCACCAGATGCAACGTGTTATATGGGAGAGATGGTGTGAGCCTCCTGCAGTGCACGGGCCCTCAGCCCTTGCAATAGAGCGAATATAAAACTCAAACCCAAGCTTGAAGTGAGGGGAGAGTTGCCTCAGATTTTGGGAGGGTGTCGCAAGCCTGCTCCTGTGGTGCTGTCCTTAGCCAGTGGAGGATGTGCTACAGGCTGTGGTCAAGTCTGTGTTTTCACCTTTAGCCCTAAATGGCCTTTTTCTTTCCTCAATAGCCCTGAACAGTAGTTGTGTCATCCTTGCATGTGTTTGTCTATCGTAAGTTGAAAGTCAAAGCTTTGGATTTCATCTTTGGTCTCTGGAAACATGAAACATATTTCAGGGAAAACAGCTGTGTTCCCTTCTGTGGAGTTTCACAACGGATGAATTCTGCAAAATAAGGCTTGTATTGTTGTTGCAGTCGCTGCTTTCTTTTGATATTTTCTTTTTATTTTTATTTCCATGATGAGATTAAATTCTAGACACTGCTCCTTCTCTTGGGAATAGTTTTACGGCAGCTTTCTTCATAGACCTAAATTATTCACCAAGAAGGATTTTTTGCTGAGATGAGAATGAGTAGGTCGGATCAGGGACTGTCGTCAGGGCTTGGAGCTCTTTGAAGCTCTTCTTCATGAATCATTAAAAAGGGCTGCAATAACATGGCAAAACAGAGAACTGACTCTTTGTGTAGGTGATCCCAGAATCACCTTTATGCACAAAAGGATTAATCCCGCCTGTGGCTTTGAGAAAATAGTAAGTTGTGTTTAATTTCCTACTGACTCATTTCCTTGCGTGCTACAACTTACCATTGGTTTTCATGTGCAAGTACAGTTTACACTTTATACAATTTTCTTAATAGGTATCTAAGCTGAGAATAGTTGTAGGTATTTATTTTGTGCTTAATCACACAACGAGTTGGATGGTTTTTTTGCTATGCACCCCGATGCTTGCTATAGTGTAGAGGAAATAATGCGAAGGAAAGAAAGGCAGTCTGTTTGATCTGACTCACCCACGTTCCCGATAGCGCCGGCCAAAGCCTTGAGAAGTCTCCATGGTGTTGGGTGGGATGAGAGCTGCTTGGGACAGGGATGTGGACGGCGCCAGCGCTGTCCTTGTCACTGTGTTCTCCCTTTCCCGATTGTTTTTTGATCCTTGGTGTTGGACTGAGACAGCTCGGGTGAGGATGCTGCGTTACTCCCCAGATGTGCAATCAGAACATTACACTGGCTGAATAACACAAGGGCAATTGGATGGAAAACTTTTCTCGTTGCCCCAGGATTGGAAACAAATTTGCCGTCCTGATTTGCTCATCACATCTCTTTTTGAGTGGGGGTAGTTTTGGGTAATCTGTGGGCGCCAGCTTTTCACATGAAAGGCTTTTGGGATAGAATAGGGCGTTACTGTATGTAATAAACTACAGGCAGCCTTTCTCTGCGCTATTAATGCCACTTCTCTGAAAAGAAGCGGCTCCGCTGCCAACCCATCCACATTCAAAAGCCTGGGGAATCTGAAAAGCGAACCGCAAGGTGTTTTATTTTTTGCAAAGAATAGGACCAAATGAGGTCGGCACCCAAATAAGTTTCTAATCCGGTCCCAGGTGAGCTCTTAACAAGACGGAGGGCTGTGGCAGCAAGAACCACAAACGTTCAGGTGCGAGAAAACCCATTCCTGACACTTCTCCTTTTCGCAACTCGGCAGAGCTGCACGTAATTTCAAACCCAGGGATGGCGGGAACATGCTTCAGCATCTGCCGCGGGGACTCAGCATATCCACCTGCAGCGCTGGTCCACGCGGGACAAAAGTCCTTTGGGAGAACTGGCGAGCATGAGCCTGCTGCAGGTGCCCATGTTACAATGGTTTTATGGGCCTTAATTCAAGGAAACTGAGATTGTTGGGGAGAGGTGGCGATGCTTTGAAGCATTTGTGGTGTAAAGGAGTATTTACCGTGAGTTACAGCGGCAGGAATAGCACCCATGTGCCCCGTTGGCACCCTGGCCGGGAGGTGCAGTGCCTGGTGGCCAACAGCCACTGCAGCGGTGACAGCCCTGTGCTGGTGGATGCGGTGGCAGGGACGCGTTTGCAGCTATTTGAGGTCTTTTGCAAAGCCCTGGAGGCGTGGGGCTTTCCTGGTGTCTCTTAGGAGGGCTTTTGCATCAGAAAGATGAAGACATAAAATGTTTGATACGTGCAAAATCGCAGCAGCAGAGCCATGCCGCGGGGGTCAGGTCCACCTCGCCGCTGCCCTCCCTGCCTGCCCGCTGCCTGCTCGCGCTCCCCTCCTTGCCGGGGGCCCATCCAGGTCTCCCCCATGCTCTGCACCTCTCTCCACAGGTTCCCCACCTGCACAAAACCCCTTTGCGAGGCCACGCTGTGCCGTGTCCGTGCCAGGAGCACCTCGTGGCCTGGTCCGTGACCTGGCTGGTGGCATCCAGGCAGGGAGCTGCCCTGGGGACCCCGCATACGAGGGAATGACTTTTGGAAGGGGATGACTTCCCCGCTAGGAAGAGGCCATGACTACCATGATGTGTTTTATGGTTATTCTGTCTTTGGTGTCTCCTGGCTTCTTTTTTTTGGACTTGTGGCTTCATGTTTCCAAAAAAAAAAAAAAAAAAACCCCAAAACCCCCAAACTCTGTGGGTGTGTGAATATAGCACTCAATGGAGGGTGTCCTCTGCAGACTTTGGGAGGTTTCTTTTTGAGCTTCCTTCTGGGTAACTGTGAGCCGTTTACACTTGCCCAGTAACCACAGCAACAAAACTCCCCAGAACCAAGAATTAAAGCCATTAGATAAAAATGCCCATAATTTAGCGTGATTAAGTATGGAGGTAAATCATCTCACGGCATCTCCTGTGACGGCAAGCAGAAGAAGCGTGCAGGAGTGCCCGTGGTGCAATCGGAGGTAGGTGGGTGCAGGCGCGGGAGTGCCGGGACCAAGCACCGCGGCGGCACTGAGTCTGGCTCGAGCATGAAGCCACAGCATCTGTAGGTGCCTATGGGGCTCTGCAGGATTTCTCCCACTCCCTTAGTGCTTTCTGTAATGTGCAAAAAGCCCTTGCAAGCTTTTAATGAAGCCGTATCTCCTGCAGACAGGATGGGTGCTCCCCATCCCTGTTCATTTTCTGCTGAGCTGTGTGTTAGTAATGATGGGAATTTTTCATATGCTGATTTTTAACCCCCCTTGGGATAGGAAACATGTGTAATGTCTTGAAAAAATAAACAAAATGAATGACCTAACAATGCAGACTTTGAATATGTGATGGAAGATTAGTAGGCTGCAATCAATCATAAAATAAGGTTTTTCTTCTGAGTAATAAATATGTTAATTATTTTATCTACTCAGATAAAAGCTTAGTTACCATAGCACTTACTGGGGGGTATACTTATTATGCCCAGTTTTCCTAAGAAAATCAGTTCTTTCCGCAAATAAATCAACCAGCATTTCTGTAAGTAAACCAAATGACTTTCCTGCTGGCACAGCCCAAGCCTGGCTGCAGCGGAGGCTCCTCTCTGGATCTTCCACCTCCCCCTGTCCGGAGGGCTCTGCAGCATCCCCCCTCCCAATTTAACTGGGCTCTGCACCTCTCCTGGCACTGGTATAATCGGTAAGGACTTGGTGGAGAATGCCTCATTGCTCTGAGCCCTTCTCAGGCTGGATTTGCCCACTTTTCACAGATTTTCCACCTGGTTGCATGCTAAGGTGTGACTCCTCTGCACCACCCATGTCTCCTTCATGTGTGGTCTGCGAAAAAGCCGGGCCAAGCACTTCACAGCCCAGATTGCCAGTAAATACCTTAAGTCCATCGCTCCCTAAATGCACGGTGGTTTGGCCAGGCTTGTAGCTCATCACAGGTTGAGACCGGGAAGGGAAACAGCAGGTACCACTGTGCAGCATCCCCCTCCTCGCTGTACCCTGGTAACTCCCTCCTGCTTGGCCGGTGCTAAGGGTGCCTGCACCATGAAGAACTAAAGCACAGAAAAATTCATGCTGTGCTTTACTGCACTGTCATATCCCTGAGTAGGTAGATATGAGCTTTTAAATTTTTTTATTAATAATCCAAAAAATCACACAAGGACTGCATGTTGGAGAACCGATGCGGTGAAGAAGCACTGTTTTTTGCAGTTGAAATTAAACTAGAAATTGGCTAGAGAATAAGGCAGGGTTGATAAAATCTATAAATGCCAGGCACAACGATGTCGTGGGGCTGCGCGTTGGCAGCGGGACTGGGACAGGGACAGAGACTGGCAAACTGGTGGTGCAGCCTCTGCTCTCTGCAAGCCGCCTTAGGTGTCTCCCCCAAATTCAGGGCTTTGCCGCTTTCACTCTTGGGGACAAAAATATGTCCGGCTCATGATTCTTTCCAAAGGCCTTTGGCAGCCTCTCCTGGCAGTTGGCTGTTTCTGAAAAGGCAGGCAGTTGTTGCTAAAGCGATTTGGAAGCAGAAGTGGTTCTTTGGAAGCCTAATGCTGCAGGAGAGGATTAGCACCCGAGGTTGTCCCTGTTGCGGATGGGGCTGGCTTCGTGCTAGCTGCTCATCTTTGGAAGGAGAAGCCGGGAGGCTCATGGGTGTGCGGTACCCCTCTGTCCTTCCCTTCATCCCCTGTGCCAGAACATCGCTCTATCCCCAGGAAAATTTTGGAGAAACTCAGCAGCCAGCGCTTCTTTGGGTACATGCTAAGGATTATGCAAGTATCTGCCCCGTTCCTGAGAGCTCCCCAGATCTCAGTGGCTTGAAAGAGAAGTTTCAGAGCAGCTGAATTTTATAGAAGTGGATGTGGCTTTATGGATGCTCTCTGAGATTAGGGTACCTAAGAGTTAATGTGAATTTCAATCAAGAAGACATTAAGAAGGGCAGAGGGAAAACAGATTAGCTGTCCTCTTGCCTTGCTCTATAAGATGAGACAATGAGAGAATGTGATGAGATCAATGGAAAAATAAAAGGAAATGAGAAATCAAAGGAAATGCTGCTTTACAGGTTATTTCATATGGTGAATTGGGAAATTTTCCCTTCTGGGGATCAAATATTCTCTTATATTTTTAACAGAGCTGCATAACTCATGACTGTGAAGATGCAACCCGTGATAGAGGCTGATCCCCTGCAGGGATTCAAAAGGAAACGATCCATTTCAGGTACAAGCGGTGGGACGCTACGGGATGTCCCCTCCCTTGGTGCTCTTCAGAAATCATGCAGAGCCATGGCATCTGCCAGAGCGTGGCTTCCCGCAGGGTTTGAGGTCCGGGTTATTGGAGCTGCGAGTCCGGGCACATCATAACAGCTACATCTACTGATTGATATCAGCTTCCCACAGAGGCTGAACTGTACATGCCTTCCTTCTCCAGGCCAGTTAACAAAGCAGCATTGCAGATGCTCAAAACCAAGATATAGAAAAGGATCTCCATCCTTCCCTTTCAACATTCCTGTAACGCTTCTGGAGTCACAGTCCTCATGCATTTAAACAGATCCTTTCTGGGACTTCAGATTTGCTGTGGGCTTTGGCATTTCGTGTCCTAACCGACTTGCCCTCAGAGAAAGAAGTACTTTCCATGAGGCCTCATCCCCAGCAGTAGCTCTGGTCCCCACATTTCCCTGGAGGCCAGATGTGGTTTTGTTTCTTCTTCTTTTAAAGCAGATTGCTGTGCTCACTCCATAGCTCTGGGGCATTGCTGTGCTGTGCATGTGTCGTAGACTCCCATGGCTGCTTCTGCAACCACCAAACCTCTGCCCAGCTGGAAATCAATGTCAAAAGTCTTGCACTGGAGACTGAAAAAATAATCTCCGTGTTCTCGGGTAAAGGGGTGGTTGCCCTGTCCTTTTGGCACTGGTGGTTGGTGATCGGCTCCAGCCAGCACTGGGCTCCCGTAAGTGAAGATTCAAGGTTTTTGCAGCCACGTGCTGCTGCCAGAGCCACCTCTTCTCCATGCGAGCACAAACAGTCTGGTTTTGCTCCTGCCCTGATGTACAAGCCCCTGGTCTGAAGTCTCGACCAGCTGGCTCGTAGCGGGCAAGTGCTGCCGGAGGCCAGAATGAATGATTTATCTTTGTGCTACTGTCATAGTTTCTTAAGACTGAGGTCTCTCTAATTAACTCCTTCACCTTCATAAATTCTTCATTAGGATTTGTATCTCTGGTGCTTTGCACGTGTTTGCTGGTGATATCAGCTAGATTAGGCAGGGTTTTCCTTCCAGGTGTCTCGGTGGGCTTTTCTTTCTCCTTAGCAATGACTTTGACCGTTCCATGCAGCATCTCTTCCCCTTGCCATAGTGAACTTCCCATAGATATGGCACTTTGATGACACAGGAGCCACGTTTTAGCAGTAAGAATACCTCCGCTTCAATAACAGGCAGTTAAAACTCCAAAACTGAAACTCCCTCCAAACGCAGAGAACAACAGAAGAACAAGCTTTTAAACAGCATTGCTCTCCGTGCCTGCGAGCGGTGGGTGCCAGCAGAAAGGAGGCCAGCTCCGAACAACCCCAGCCTTGCCCCATGCTCGGCTTCCAGCGTTTGAACGTGTTTTGTTTTGATATCTTATACTTGGGATATTCTGTTCTCTCTAATTGCATTTAGTGCCTGGCTTGGGAAAGGCTGTTCTGCTGCGAATGCAGCTGTGCCCCCACTCCCCGCACAGCCCACCCCTTCGCTCCGAAGCTGTCAGGTGGGACGACTGCCTTGCAGGGTCTGTTTTTGCCAAGGAGACGTTGAAATTATTGGCCGGTTCTTCAAAGGTCTGCAGCGGCTCTTGATGTTCCTCACCGGAGCAGGGCAGCGGAAGAAAGTCGCCTGGGAAACACTCTCCGGAAGTGAAAATTGAATTCTTTAATGCTCTTGAATAGCAAAATACAGTTCCTAAGTATGAGAAGCAGCCCACACAGCCTTTAGACATGTTTGTACCCAAACAAACCCACGTTGTACCCAGCGTGCTAATTTCCTTAGCACGTAAATAGCTCCAAATAAGCTATTGGGTAAGGCTGGCTGCAGAAAGAAAAAAAAAAAAAAACAGGTTAGGTTTGCCTTTCCCACAACGCTAGCCTGATCTTGTATCCACGGTCGTGCTCATTGGTCAGGAGGATTCTATCAGCCAAGAACAGAATTGCTAATTTGACTCGTATGTGTAGGACAGGGTGGCCTTGTTTTTCCTGAAGAAGCTCCTAAAACAGTCCAGTTCAAGCTAAGCGACCCTTTCCCCCCCTTCCTTTCATCCCCATGATTATGTTCAAGGGTATTTTCAGTTACGCTGAGTTTCTCAGAAATTTCTCTTTTTATTTCCTTTGTAAACTCTGGACGCAGCAGCAGCAGACAGCTGAGGATATAGCACACCAATGTCACTTTTAAAGCCTCTTATATTAACTTTCATACACCTCTGGGCTTGCCTCTGTCCACTGAGTACAACTAACATCAGGGATTTCCATTCCAGCCCTTTACGTCATCCCTGGCCTCATGTGTAATTCAGTTTGGTGTTACACTTGGAGTTGTAGAGATGGGAATTTGGCCGATGAGACCAGACGGGGAAAAAGGTGCTGTAATTGTTTTCTCAATGTCAACAACCCATTGTTTTAAGGTATAATTTGTGCCTCTGTCTGCACAAATCCATCTGGATCTAAAGCATGATAAGACAAGTTGATCTTTTAACATTTTTTATCTTCTGTTTTGTGCTGCTAGGAGACAATTTCCAGGGCGAGGCAGCTGGATTTTGCACATAGTCTTTCTCTAGCGAATGCAGCCATGATGCATATTAGGTCCAAATTTAAGCGATTCCCTGTCATTGTGGGGAAAAAAAAAGAAGAAACCAGTAGAGATTTACAGTAGCCTTGAGCTTAATGCCCTTTGCTTTGTTTTCTTTAGCCTCAAAGGCAAAAGAGCAAATGTTTTCTGCAGCGCATCTGTGTTTGCTGTGGTTCAAACCTGTACAGTGTTTGTAACATTAGAAATGAAAGCAAGTCTGTAGATAGCCATAGTTCAAACATTTACAGAGAAAAGTCAGAGTGGGAAGAGAAGCAAAATGACAACCATGGAGCAAATTACAAGAATCCTAATGACTGAGGTAGAAATCAGATTCGCTTCTGTGTGCGCAGACCGCAGTGGGGAGTCCCTACCTCTGCAATGGCCCAGCGAGCCCAAGCCCTTGCTGCCATGCAGGGCAAGCACGTGTTTTAATGTATTTATGCTTCAAAAGGGTCTTCCAGGTGCTCTCCAGGCCCAGCTCTTGCTTTGTAGTGTTCTGCTTTTCTGCTCTTGAATATTTCAGTATCCAGAACACAGCACCTCAACTTCCAGCTACACTGGCTTGTGATGGGCATAGAGATCGCTCGGTACCGCTCCTTACCAGGACTAAACAAAAAGATGCAATAAAACCAGTTTCTCATTCAGATATAAATATTCACCTTCCTAATGTCGCCATGAGTAGTCCCGCTTGCTTGAAAGCCAGTGGAAGCCAACAAAGCAAAAGAAGTAGAAGCAAAAATAGCAATTTCTGCTCTCTGATTTCCATGGTGGAGTTTGCTGGATGTGGGATTGACAGGAGAGTACTGCACATGATTTGGGGAATGCCTGGAACAGTATAAACCACATATCCGATCTGCAGGACATATAAGTCAGTGTAACATTTGAAGCTCCACTACAGAATATTCTGGTTCTTTTCAGTGCATAGTTTTAACAAACTCAGTGGCCAAATCTTGCATCTTTTTCCCTAATTTGTTCAAGATGTGTACCATAAATCATCCCTGTCTTTGACCCAAGAAGGAAAACTAACTTGACAAATCCCTTTCTGTATTCATTTTTGTCAAAACATTATTTATGACAATGGGTAGGTTGCTGATAGCTCTGGCCATTGTTGCCCAGGACCCTGTGGGTTTGATATACGTTCAGCCGGAGTCCATGTGGATGCCTTTCCTCAGCTGTTTGTTTCTCATGTTAAGACTTGTGTCTTATAGTGAAGAATTTGATTTATTAAAAAACGCTTTATAATCTCCTAAGACAGATGTCAGCAATGTTAAATACCTCCATAAATTTTGCCTCTCTTGAGCAGATTAAACGTGCAATTATTTGAGGCGTGATGAAGGCATCCTGCACCGAGGCAGCATTTGAGTAACCTGATAACGTGAGCAGTTTTAGCCATGTTCTTACGGAAATGAAGTTAGGTGATTGTACTGTCCCTCTCTTCTCCCGCAATAAATATTTAAACTCGGTAGCTATTTCCAGCTGAGCTTAACAGAGGGCTTATGTCACACAGACAATTTCTGACGGGTTGCAAGTGACAGGGTGATGGGGAAGGTCTGAAATCGCTGTTTAACACCGCTGTGCTATGCATGCGGGTATTCACCTCAGCAGGACTTTGAAGCACAGCCTGTGGCCCTGCCTGGAGCCTTCCTTTAGAGACACGAGGGCTGCAAGGGCTAAAAAAAAAAGCCCTAAGGACTTTTTCTGCATTCATTTATGCTTTCCTGCCCCTACAGAAAAATTTTCTCCTTCTATACCCAGGGTGATGTCCATGGCGTCATTCTTTGCCTGTCTCCACCCTGTCACTGCCAGGTTCACGAAGCTCCTGGGGCTGTTTCCAGCCCACACGATGCTCAGGAGCCAGGGCCCTGGGACAAACCCAGCTTGGGGCACAGCCCAGGGCCACAGCCTCCCATCCCCAGCTTGCGGCTCAGTGTAGAAATCACATGCTGCTTTCGTCTCGCTCTCCCCATCTGTAAATTAGCAGTGCCAATTAAGTTCCAAAAATAGGTGGAGGGTTAATGACTTCAAACAAAGATTGTAAACTATTTCATATATATATATAAAAAGAAATATTCAATATAATTACTCAGAATTAACATGAACTTTCCCTGTACTAGAGCAAGTAAACCTTTGTTTCCCAAGACATAGACTCACAATAATATTAAACTTTATATATATGCAGGTATCGCAGCTCCTTTCCAACCTGTGTGCCTGGGTTTCTTTCCCGGTGGGAAACAGTGGGTGCACGGGAACAGGGAGGCAAAGGTGACGTGTCCCCATCTGGGGCTGGGAAGTGCTCCTGGATCCTGTACCGTGGGCTTGTGGGGACAAAATCACACGACTGGTTCTTTTAAAAATCCCATTGGGGATTTTTAAGGCTCTGAAATAATTTAAACAGGGTGAAATTTGCATAATCAATGCAATAGCCCAAATAAACATCCTTTTCCTCTCTTGGCACGCAGGAGTTGCACGCACTACGGGTCTGCCCCCGTGAAAGGCAGCGGCTGCAGCTCTCGTTTGTGGGGCAGGCACCAGCCAAGGGCAAAACCTAACAAGGGTCACGGGGGGATATGCTAGTCCTAGGGCCTTGGGGGTGTTGACAGGCATAATTTATCTCCCTCTATTGCAGGTTGAGTGAAACTGGCCCCACGCCTCTATTTTCACGTCTCTAACACAACCTCATCCAGCTTTTGCATTTTGTCCCACTGCCAAGTGCTCTGTAAACCAGTGCAGTGCCTTGCTCCCATTAATCACCAGAGCCTTTTCCTGGGCTGCGCTGTGCTTCCTTATAGACTATAACCTCCTTATCATTCACACATAATCTTGTTATGGCTTTATACCTACTTGCATGATCCACTTATCAGCCAATAAATCTAAGCAAGACCAAATAGTGGATAATAACGTGAATTCGCCGGTTCCTGGTATTGATTTCCCAGGCACTGTCTTGGGCTGTGTCACTAAGGCAGTTTCTAAACCATATATTTTTGCAGCGATGCTTAAAGCAACACACCTTGCCCCAGTTATCCCCCCATGAACCTGGTTTATTTTTATTCCCCAGCCATTACTACTTGCTGTTTTCACCTTGAGACATTTCCTGTACAACCACCCTCCTTTCATGAGTTGTTCTGTGGGCAGTAAAACACTCTGCCCTCTGAGCCCCGTGGGCACGGGCAGAGTGGTCAGAGCAATCTGAATTCCAGATCTGCGTTTCTGAACCTTCTTACCTTCCTTTGCCTTGATATATTTATGCTGGATTTCAGGCCAAAGGTAGAATTTTAAGAGAAACCTGAGCTTTATTCTGTGGTTAAGAAACATCCAGATTGGGGGTGTTCTCCATCACCTGGGTCAATGTGCTCATGTTGAAGGATCAAAAAAAACCAACCCCAAAACAATAAAAGCAGGAAAATTCAAGTATGACAATTTTCTATGGGTTGCAGGTGAGCTGGGAGCTAAGATTTAAGTGACAGATGAAGTTCATTGCAATACTTTTGAAATATGGACCTATAAATCCCCAATTTTCTACATGCGCAGCCAAGCATGTTCCTGTATATTTATTTTGTTGAATGTTAAGTGGATCAATTTTACTGAGGTTGGCTTGATTTTTTTTTTCCAGGGGAATTTAATTCAACAATAAACCCTACTACTTAGTCTTTTTGTTCGTATTTCCTCATTTAGATGCTTGTGCAAGGAAAGGTTGGGAGCAATCAGAAAATACTGGAAGCAAAATAAATGTTCTCTAATCTCTCTTCAAGCCCAGACTGAAATGTTGTTAGTACTTTTGGGCTTGTCTGGATTAGTTTCTTAAGAAGCTGAAGCTGAACAGATCTAAATAGATTATTAATTTAGTAAAACACAACCTCTCCAGGGACTGAGGCAAATGAGTATCGCATTGCTTTGCTTTTCTCCCATGTACACACAGGTTTCTGGGGTGGATACGGCCCTCCTTTAAGCAGGGGATGGTGTGAGCAGAGAGCTATGAACACCGGTCCTGTGGGCACCACGTGGCAGCAGCAAGCAATGGGTGCCTTCAGCCTCTCCTCCTCCTCCTCACCGTGGTCCTTGATGTGTATTTGGTTTAAGAAATGTGGGCTGGAAAGAGCTTATGCCTTACTGCCTCTACCACAATGTCAGTTTGAATCTGAGCTTATGGTGATGAATATCATTACGCTTTTCAAGCAGAGTAATCCCTTAATTCCTCTGAAATCTGCCATCTTATACTTTTATCCAGTGAAGAGAAACTGATACGGAAAAAAAAGATGTTTTCCTGGGGTATTGGTTTGAATAGCCACAAGGGTATAAATGGGTTGGAAATGGAGGTGGACAGACCTGTGAAGATGGGGTTATTGGCTATCACTGATGTTGGTCCAGATTAAAGCTCCAGAAAGTACCCTGCGAGTGATGGCTGGGTGCTGGGAGACTCAATAGAAGTGTTCTACCTCCCGCTCATCTCCCTTGCCGGGTCAGCAGCATCCAGCCTCCCCCGTGGGTGTGTTTCTATGCGCGGGAGGTACAAGCCATGGAAAAAAACCAATCTGAAGGTGTTGACTTTGGCCATGGAGACTGAGTTTCCAATGGGACAAAGCTGACCAACCCAGTGCAGTGCCCTGCTGTGCCTTATGCCCAGGAAGGGTATAAAAGGATTAATTGCTCAGTGGTGTTACATTCAGCAATACAGCTTACTGAGCAGTATTTAAACCACTTCCATCACATGTTGTTGGCTTCACCCATCACTTGAAGGAGGGCAGAGGAAACAGGGCATCGCCCAGAGAAAGCAGGCAATGAGCAATGTGCCACGTTGGCAGTTTCCCACACCTGAGCTATGTTTAAATTTAAAAAAAAGTCCTTATAGTCAAGGAATTTAGAGTTAATAATCAAATATTTAATAAGCAAGGAAGGGATATGACTGAATGGGTTTGGCTGCTGGAATAGCCCATAAATAAGAGTGAACTGGCCTGATGGCCTCCCGCTTGCTGTAAGAGACAGGCGGCCGGCTCCTGCTCCGGCATCCTTGGTACGACTCCAGCACGGCCGCACGGCTTCTAGCGGAGTCACTGTGCCGGTGTCACCGGGAGTGCAATCTGGCTCCGTGTGTCCTCCTCCTGAGGAAAGCCAGCCTGTGAGATGTGGTGGGTCCTTCCCCCATCTCTCCGACCGCGGCTGATTGCAGCATCTGGTCGTAAGTGTGAGAGTAATTCCTTGTAGGCTTTACTATTGGTGGTAGGAAAGAGATTGTATTTTGTGAGGTTTCCATAAGTGACACCTGCACTTCAACAGCTGAAATGCCCCGAGGCGGCTCGCTTCTCATTACTTGAGGGTTTTTTTTAACTCTTTCCCCACGGATGGCTCCTGTGGCTGTTGCATGATGGCAATGTTTGGGATTTAGGGCTGGCCTTACGTGGGGATGAGCAAATCAGACTGAATTTATGGCCTGTTTCCCTCCTTTCCTATCAGATAACTCCTTTAGGATGGATCGGTTTTTGGAGGTGTGTCTATCTCCCTGTCGCCCATTGAAGGACCCTGCAGGGGTAGCTCAAATGCCACCATGCCCTTGTTAAAAAAGTCTCATTTACGTTCCTTACAGAGCCAAAGCTCCCACTCAACAGCTATTCAGCATGTATAAACAGGTCAAAATCTCAGGGGTTTAGGTCACTTTGTGGAAAACAAAACCTGCTCGAATTTAGGGATGAAATATTTTCACAATTGCAATGAATCTGCCAAAGAAAATACATTTAAGCTATTAGGGAGGAAATCAGAATGAAACTTTCTCACTGAGATCAGAATAGCAAAGCCTGGAAACATGAAGCAATTTGTCTCTTGTACAAGCCATATCCAGAATCAGCAGCAATAAGTCTCAGCTTAAGCAAACAGCAAATTTTTCTCAGTTCTTTTTCTGTTTCCATAGTTTTTGATAGGAAAATGGAGTTTACACATAACCCTGACATTGTTAGTATTCTTCCAGCTGCTTTCTATTTGTGTGAGCGTGTGTGTCATATTTATCTTGTACTCTTTAAATAACCACAATTTCATTAGTACCTCCTTATAACCTCTCTAAACATAGTACTATTTTGGGAGGAACATGACAATTTTGCCTAAGAAAACACGGAGTGCTATACAAAATGTGAAAGGAAGGGAAGGGCATGAGGATAAGTGGAGCTGAGCAGAATGTTTCCAGATAGTTTTCTGAAGGCAAATGTCCCTTTGCAAAATCAACATTTACAATGGATACATTTCAGTGCAGTGAAGTACTTTTAATTTCCTTTTAGAAAAATTAAATTGATTTCCTAGTCTTACCGGAAAGGCACTTCTCAATTCTCTTTCTGCATACTGGCAGGAAGCAATGTGGGTAAAACTCTTCTAAGAAAGCATGTAAAAAATAGTAAAAAAATCACTCTCAGTGCTCCTAAATTGACTTGGTTTATTATATATTTTTTGTTCATGTTTCACTTTATGTCCCAATGTAGGATGAACATATTTAAACATTATACGTTCTTGTGGGAAAGGAGTTCTATGTTCTTGTGTCAAAATAAATAAATAAAGATGGATACTTATTTCCTATTTTTAATAATAATACCTCTATATGGTAACAGGGGTTGGCTATGCCCTGGTCTATCTAAGCGTTTAATCATCTGTACAACTTTCAGCACCCAAAAGAACCTAAAACTATTTCTGTGCTTAGAGCATCACAAAATGCTTACGGGGCTAATTTTGCCCCCAGTCAAGTGCTTTTCTGGTTCAGACCGAAATGACCAACTTGATGTATGGAAATAGCGGTTTGATTTTTGCCTTCCGTTAATATTTCTAGGTATAGTAATGGGGGCATTGATACAACAAATGCAACGGAAAAATTATTGTCCAGTTTGAGACTTTTCAGATTTTTTTTTCTTTGATTTCTGAAGAGGCTTCCAGGAAAACACATCTATATTGCTGAAGGTATTGCTGTGATTCATGACTCCTTCATATTTTCCAGTAAAAAAGGGCTTAATCCATTTAAGTCCCTTCAAAATTAATTGGCATGTTTAGCAGTTTCCAGTAATAAATATTATTACATCTGTTCCATTGTTTCCTGCTGAAAAGTTGTTTTGATTTTAATTTGTTTCTGATGATTCCCCCCAGCCTCCATTTGGGGAAATCATTCCCTTTTAATTCATTTCGTTTGGAGCCTGGCTCTGCCGCCAGCTTTTCCCTGCGCTCGGGCTGCAGCTGCTTGCACCGCATCTGCAGGGACGGCGGCAAACGCAGTCGCCGAAAAATGCACCTTGGTGCCATAACATGGTAGGATATGATGAGTTTCCATAGGCAACAGCTGAGCTGAGGGTTGTCATCAAAAACTGGTGCTCTTGGAGCAGAACAGTCGTATTTACACACGGCAGTTTTCTGAACTTTCTTGTATAGGGTTCCTTTCACCTTTCCTGCATCCCTAATTGCTGGGCTTGTGATGGGAGCTGACAAAGCATGGCCAACATATACTACGCTGCTTGCAAAATATTCACAAGTTTTCTTTAAATGACGGCCGCAAGGTATCACTCGGTGTTTTCCTTGTTGAAATACGGCATGGATGAAGGTTGTGTGTGCCGTCCCTTGGCTGGTGGCTGCGGGGTTTCCGATGGCGCGGAGGCACGCTCATAAATCCAGTAATTAATGGGCACATTTCTTGTGTCAAGGACCACCACAAATCTCTTCCCAGAGAAAACCAAATCACTGGTTGGACACGTCAGCTTTCATTCCCGATGCCTGAGGTTTGATTACCTGAAGCTATTCTTGATTTATATTTTTCTCATTCATGCAAGTGTGTAACAAATGACACCGAGGGACTTTGTAAGCTGCTTCATCCATATGAGAATGCTACTGCAAACCTGAGTTACATAATGATTAATTGTTGGTTGTGATTGCTTTTATTTTAATACTTTACTGCCCAGGGCTTTTCTAAACTCGCCTTTGGTGAACTTAGAGCTGGATTAAAACACATACTTTGCATGGAGGGTTTCCTCCTTACATGTTAACATTTTAATTGTATTTCCCATGAAGGCAGCCTACTGCGGAGTTTATTTTCATCTCAGGATTTCTTGTGAAATTGTGAATTGCTGAGAACGTACTTGGGATGTGGTGGGCTGGGAAGGTCCCCTCCGCTTTGTTGGTGAGGAGCGTGGGGGGTCCAGGGACCAAGCCGGGCAAACACACGTTCCCTGAACCGCAGAGGAATCGGACCTTTTCCCACCAACCCTGGGCTCCCAGTCTTAGCACTGCAGCTCTCTCTGATGATTTATTTTAGGTCAATCCCTGCTGGTGGTGACAAGTGACTTTGGGTGATCTGTGTGCTTAATATAACAAGCAGAATCCATAGGGAATGTTATTTATCTTGAGTTATAGATTGGTGACTTCTGTGTCTTGTGATGCACAACTGGTATATAGATTTGAGCAAAACCACATACACGTGTATTGTCAGCAACCCATTTCTAAGAATGTGGCGGTATTATCTTTTTCCTTTACAAAGTGCAATACAGCTGAAACTATTGACATGGCAAAAAACTGAAGCATCTATTGAGGCTTTTTAGTTTCTTCTGGGATCCCCAGAATAAATTAAAAGATAGTTTATGGGAAGGTATCATGTGAATTACAGACTCCTACTCACACAGATGACTGTTCAGTCAAAGCAGTATGGCCCACATGCTGCCAGGGCTGTGCAGAAGATGTTTTGATTTTCATGCAGAGCTGGGGAACTAAGCAGTAGACAGAATTGGGAGCAAAACACAGTAGGTTTTCATCCATAAAAACAGGTTTTCCACTGGGACTAAACACCCTGAAGTCATCTGCTCGAGGGGGCACTCTGGTGACAATGTGCTGCTACTTTCTGCAAACCTAAACTCATCTGGTGCAGCTACACACAGGCAAACCCACCCGAATCAAGTGTCTAATTTTTGCATTTTTGGAAGTCATTTCTGCTCCCGTGCATCTCCACCCCAGGATGAGCTGCACTGTCCGCGCTGGCTGCTCTGCAGCCCTGTGGTCCAGGGCTGAACCTTGGACGCTGCGTTACAGAGGTGCATCATTAGCCTTTCCCACTGAACATCTGGTCCTGCTTGCTGTTACTATCCTCCATCCAAATGTTGCAAATGTCCTTAAGCATTTTGGAGCGCTTGTCGCTGTGCAGGAGGGATGAGCACCTTGATGAATAACATCACGTGCAGTGGAGCAGCAGGAATGGCCAGTAGATGAGGCGAGTTTCAGTGGGGAAGACAGAAGCAATCCGAATGAGAAATTGGAGGGGTGGGATGCCTGCAGATGCGCACCGGCCCCCGTCGAATAGCCGGGGTAACCTATTGCCCATGGACGAGCCGAGAGAGGTTTCTAGGACAACTGCTGGGCTTTGGGAGCAGGGAAAGAATGGAGCCAAATCTTAAAGTCAGATGAGGAGAAAATGAGTAACATCTGCTGAGACGTGTGAAAGAGCCATTTGTGCTCACTGCAACCCGAAGCATTTTTCGAGCAGCCACCGCAGGCGTGGGCCAGGCTCGCTGTCCCCACACACATGCCGGCCGGCGGAGGGGGTCGTTAGGGATGATTTATGGACTCGTTACAGCCGCAGCTCCGGACACTGCCCTGTGCTTCACCGGTGCATCCCCCAAGGCCTCGGCACCCGCACAGGGGCTTTGCTTCACCTCTGCGTATTTGCAGAGAAAAGCCGCTGTTTTGCGCAGAGGCTGTGGAGAGGTAAGGTCCTGGGGATGCCGCTGCTGTACATTTATTAGTTCTATTCATGGGTCATAAATAACAGGTTTCTGCCATTCTTTCGCTCCTGCCATCTGACAACTCGGGCAGGAGCTGGGGAGCCATGGGTGCACAGAGTTGCACGTCCTCTGCATCTCCTTGGGGCTACCCTCTGCCCGCTGATGCTAAGAGTGAAATTCCCCTTGACTTTGACGGGGCAAATAACTCTTCCTGCTTCTCTTGCTGGTCCCTCTGCTATTTTAACAGATCAGCTTTTTGTCTCTAATTAGGCTATTTTCTGCGATGCAGAATGTAGTTAGAAATGTTCGAGTCAGAGGTAGCGAATAGTCCAGAGGGATTGCACCTGTGGTAGCTAATCAGCGGCCGCTTCAGAGAGCTGAAATTAGGAAAGCACACAAAAGAGCGAGCAATTTTGAAAATGAGGATGAGCGGCCCTAAATCTCTAAGAGCAATTATGTTTTCACAGCTGTGCTGGTTGCCCCAAATGCATAGAAATCAAGTCAGAACCAACCTCCTTTAGCTCAGAGAAAATTAACCTTCGTATTTAAACTCAATGAGAAGTAAACTTACTTTCTCTTCAAATGAATAATATAGTCTTGAAAAAACCTAACAGCAAGTTATGTTGTAATTACATTCTTTGAATTAAAGTTTGTCAGTCCAAACAAAATAAATAGAAACGCAGGCAGGGCAATAGATATATTATACTTGGAATAAAATTTGGCCCTGGTATACTGTTTTCATGCTGAAGCTATGCCAAAGTTAATCTACTGTAATTATGTCTATCGCCAGCTTCTAGTATAAATAAAGGAGACAACCCAAGAGCTGTTGATATAATTCTTTCATTAACTTCTTGTTGCCACCATGCAAGGAGTTGGCCAGATCTCATTTCTCAGGGATCAGATCAAGAGTTACTGAATTACTCAATAACTGTAAATTTTGCCTTGAAGGCAGTCGGTGAACGTTTCCCTGCAGCTCCCGCTCTGCCACTGCTAATAAAGATTTGTGGGGAGGAGGAATGCAAGAGCGGTTCCCTTTTTATCTGCAAGGAGCATTTGGGGTGGGCAATGGGTGCTGATGGGCCGTAGTCGGGTGAGATGGGCATAAAGCTGTCCGTGCCAGGTGGCAGGGTTTGCTATAAGGGGCTTATGGGGGGCTAAGGGGGGCCCCCGGGAGTTAGACTGAACAAAGGCATGCGGTGGATGCAGCCGTTCTGCGCTAGGGCTCGGCTTAGGCCGGGAGCTGGGTTTAATTCGAGCTCTTCCTTTACCCTAACAGCATCCTTTTGGCTAGCAGATACGGAGGATTAGTAGGTATTTCTGATAGAAAAAGCTCTCTACAGAATGATACAAGGAGTGAGAGGGAGCTATTTCTTATAAGCATGGTATTTAATCCTATGTGCTTAATCTTTAAGCATGCTTTTCAGGGGCTTGCTTTCCATCCGGCTCTGCCCTGCCTGCTGCTTGCAGAGGGGAGGCAGCCCGTGGCTTGATCCCATCCTGCTCAGCACCCTTGGGTCCCTGATGTGCTGCGTAGTATCTCTGGGATACCCTCTGCACCCTCTGCACATGCTCTTTGACTGTCTTTAAGAGGTGCCAGATCTTCTCCTCTTTTGCTGCCTTTCTGCAAGTTCCTGCTGTCCCCTTCCTTCATACACACTGCTTATCGGATGCTCAAGGGTTTTCTTGGAAGAAGGTATTAAATTGCAGTGGGCCAAACCCTCGTGCTGGCCATGGGGTTAGGAAGGATGACTGGCTGGCGCTGCCTCAGGTTTGTGGGATTCTTCTGGTTCGAGGGTCTCGAAGAACTTTTCAAAGCATGACCTAATCCCATGCCAGGCAGTATACAACACTGGTTTGGGGGTGTCCCAAAAAAGCTTGCCTTAAATTCATGCAATTTAAAGAGATGCTGGGGAACATGGCGAATGGAGCTCTCTAAAACCTACATGTGTCACTAATGTAATAGAAGTAGAGAAAGAAATAGTTTGACCCACATTCCTAAAGTTATTAAGCAGCAGAAGTGAAAAAAAATCCTCTCCTATGTTTGATACATTTTTCCCTAAGTGACTATTACTTGTTTCTTTGCATCCAAAATAGGAAATAATCAAGATTATGAAATCCAAAGGAAATAGAGAAAGTGAGTAGGTAGGACAAGGTACTGAGGAAAGGTTAAATCCTTTAGCAAACCTTGTCTCCTTACATAGAATGTGAAATATTCCAGGTTTGATCATCTGCAGCTTATTTTATGCTCTTTACAGTTCATTGCTTGCTCCGTTGGAAGAAGGTTTAATTTTTTTTAGCCTGTCCCTATGTGAGATCAGATGTTCGTTGGTGTTCTCCCCTCTCTTTCCAAGGGGCTGAGTTCACTCGGCTGTTTTCTGGGAAGAGTATTGAGGGGAAGCCCATTCATTTAAAGGCAGTCTGTGGTTATAAATTGAAGGTTAAAAAATATTCCCTTGCCCATTAATTTTGTATGCATTAAAGTCTAACTTCTTGATTCAGCTGGTTCTCAGTTCTCTGGGGCATTGCCCATGTCACCCTGGCTGTGACTGTAGGCACATCCCTGTCCCCCAAGGACACGCTGCCTCACCCCCTTGCTTTAGTACGCACCCATACGCATTGCTTGGGGAAGTAAAGCTGAGATCTGCCAAAGCATCTTGCTGTAGGAAAGATCCTAGAAATGAAAAGACAAACGTTGATGATGAAGGGAAAAATTGCCCATCTGTGGGTTGATGTCTAGCCCTCACTCTCCCTAGGTGTTTACTTGGCTGATGGATGGTAAAAACCCCCCACAAATGTACAAAGTCTTATCAACAGACTGAGAAAAAGGGAGAAAAACCAACAAAACCCAGACATCAGTAAGGGTTTATTCTTGGGTCTGTGTCTTTGGCAAGGTGTCCATCTCCTGCCATCCCGCTGATTGATCTCCGGCTCCTTTGCAAAGCTAGAATCAGGAGCTGGGTCCTCAGGCATTTTCCTCCTGCCCTGTGAGAAAGGAGAAGAAAGCGGGGCTGGCCCCTTCTCCCAAAACACCTTGGCCAAGCCCAGGGACCCCGGCCTGAGGGAAGGCTCGTGGCACAAACCAGAGGGAACAGGATCCCGAGGAGCCACGTTCATCCCAGAAGCTCGCTCTGGCAGCCAGGCCATGCAATGCACATGGAAAATATGCAAGCCGGGAAGTGTCTGCTGGCTCTGGCTCCCTTTATATTCTGGACCATTATTTTTGTCCACATTTAATTTAATGCATAAGCACCCCATGAAAATATCAAAAGGATATGGTCCTGCCAATGAAGACCTGTTGCTCTGCTCTGAAGCACTGTGATGTGGATGTAACGGAAACCCAAGGAATGAAGCTGGGTAAAGCTGGAGCTGTACAGTCACAATTTGACTTAATATATGTACAACTGGGAGCCTTTAATGCATTTACATGGCCACCATTGGGAATGGTCCATGAGAGCTCCTCTTTCCTGCTAGCAAAGACGTGGAGTCCTTGAATTCAGTTCAGGAGAATCAAACTGAGTGTAACTAAACCCAGGATTTGTCACTTCAAGTACAGATTTTCAGCTAACAAATGCTGCATATACACTTAAAAATGCCTTAATTTTGAGTGCTTTGCTGTGCAGTAAACAAGGATTTTGTGCCTGTTTTCCTATATAAATATTTATAACAAAGTTGGTGGCTACTGGTCGAATGTGAATGTTTGTTGTTCTCAGCATTTTTGGACATAATCTACGAAAGTTTTACATATGTTTTTAATACACAGTAACTTTCTACTGCTGGAAGGCCTTGGATTAAGATCAACTACAGGAATTGCTTTAGACAGAGTCTGACGTGCAGAAGGTTTTATGTGGTTGTTGGTCAGAGGCTGTTTGATAAAGATGCTTGGAAATAGGCAGGTTGCGCACAGGGACATGACTGTAACGAATTCAGATCGACTTGTGACTGTTCCCTTAGTGGGTATAAGCAGAGATATATATAAGTACACCCAGTTTTCTGCAGATTTTGAAAGGGTTTGTGCAGAAATGGACTGGGTTTTGTTGCTGTGTCCTGGATGCTCTTTGCCTTCACCTGTGAGGACCTAGGGTATGCAGAGGCCAAAGGAAAGATTTTAAAGGTCTAAAGAACAGTTAAGTGGCCAGGCCTCACCTAAACTAGGACCTGGAGTGGGAGTCAGTTGGTCAAAACCCAGCACCCACATTTGAGCTTGGTGTTTTAAGCTTGCTTTGTAATTGGGCAACAGGAGTAGACACTTCTGTGTACAATTTGAGTCTTCCTAAGGTAGATACCCAGGTAAGACAGGTAAATCACAGCCTGACTCCCATTTATACCTCTCAGGTGGGTGCTCCTGTGGTGCATAACTGGTCCCAGGTATGTGTTGGTATTGGCTGGGGCTGCTAATTTCTTTTGTAAACGGCGCTGTGAGTAAATAATCCCATGCGTGGCCATCTCCCAGCAGCTCCCCTGCCCTGCGTGCCAAAGCTTCACGCATCAGCGTTTTTCCTGTGTGCAAACTGAATGACCAGAAGTTATATTTGAAATGAATCAAAGTCAGTAGTAACCAGCAATGTGTGTGGGCAGAGCTACACGTCAAAATGCTGGACTCCAGATGAGGTGACTTAGTGACTCCCCAGATTATTCCCCTCAAGCCACAAGGAGGAGAAGGGAAGATGCCATCTTCCTTCAGGAATATGAGCAACCTCTCCCCATAAAACCAATTTACCTGAAATGCAAACAATTATAAATTAACAATCCATGTTCTGCCAGTAAACAAAATAGAGAGTTCTTCTTGGTTTGTTAGTGAGAAAATTGGTGGAATTTATCTTAATCTGAACCAGATTCCCCAAATTCTGGAAGCAGGAGAGTGGGCTGTGTTGCAGAGAGGCCAGTGGGGGAGTTTGGGGAGGTGACGGCATGTCTGCATCTCACTGCTCGCCTGGTGATGCTGTGTGGGGACTGCGGTGAACAAAGCCCGAAGCAGCAGGTCCCCATGCTGCTGCATGCCGGGGAGGTGATAAAGTGGGACGAGTAGCTTAAGCCAGGCTCGAGCACTGGCAGCAAACATAATGTTCAACTCTTCTTTTTTTTCCCCCTTTAGTGGGAAAGTTCCCATCTCAGCTTTCTCATAGCATTAACCCTCCCTGGGCATTTTGAAGGATGGAATGTTGGGGAAGTCATGTTTTAAAACTGTGCGGCCTCACTTGAGGCATTTGAAGTCCAGAGAACCTGGCAAAGCTATCTGGTTATGTCCTTAGCATTTGACTTCTGAGAAAGTCTTCAGAAGGGCAGAAGTCTGCAGCATATGGAAGAAGCAGTGTTGGTCTTGCCCTCCAAGAAGAGGCTGAAAAGGGGCTATAACTCAGGGCAAAACATGGCCTTGATCTCGCTGCTGTCACAGGCAAAAATCCTTGTTATGTTCAAAGAAAACCGATTCATCTCTACTGCATTTGTTCCTCCTTCCCCACACCTACACTCAGGACAAGTTGCTTTTTACAGCTGCAGCTTTAGGACACTCACTCAGTAACGTGTGTGACATCCTACTCGTGTGGCACCTCCTTATTCCTCCTTTTAGGCTGTGACAGATGTAATCCTGCCACTAGCAGAATGCAACAGGTAATAAATTGCACTGTGTATAAAAGCAGTCCTCACAGTTTCCTTAACTTGTTTGGGCTTGTTATGGTTGTCCACAGCCTCTCCACTACATTGGCACGCACACAAAATACCTGTTGCATTTTAAAAGGAGTCTCTGGAGATGAGAAACGAGCAGTGTGGAGACGAGAATTAATACTGGCCTTTCTTGCTTTGTTTGTTTTGCTATTTGTTAATGGACCAAAGAGGTACCCTTGACAACAGATGGAAAATTAGTCCCAGTATCGACCAGGGGCTCCAGTGAAGATCATGGCCCATTGCACAGGAAGGATGCGTTCACTATCCAGAAGATCTTACAGTCTAATTTAAGCCAGGAAACAGAAGGAAGGTAGATGAGGAGGAGGAGTGTGGGGGGAGAAGAGAGATAGCCTCCAGGAAAGTCATTAAGGAACACATGCCTTCCTGACTTCATGTCTTTTTAAAGTGTATTTTATCTCTCTCTCTGTTGGGCTTTGAACCTTTTGGAGTTTATTTAAGCTATTGCAAACTTGCTGACTTAGGGAGCAAATAAGCCTTTGGGATCAAAGCAGCTGGTATTGTCAGAGGTATTGAGGGTGAAATAACACATTAGCAGAAGGAGAGCTGAGAAAAAAAACGGAAAGAAAATCCAACTTGATATTTTGTTCTCTTTTGCTTTTAACCTCCTTCCCAGCTTGATCCTTTTCATTTGAACAGGTATTAATTTTCTTTGCATGTATCCCAACAGTATAAATATTTAATGGTCCTAGATCACAGAGTTGAAATATGAGATTAGTTCCAACTTTAAAGATTTGTGCAGAGTCTGTCCCTCACATTTAGATGACTCCCACATTGCAGGGAGGAATACCTCCCATCTCTGCAGGAGGAGCATCTCAAGCTCTATTTTGAGTTCATTTTCTTTTTTGGTCTTGTTTGAGGCTCAGAAGACATAACACCTCGCCCACTCCCAATCTTTCTGTTGCTATTTTCTGGTGACATGCTATGACAAACTGAATGATTGCTCCAGGCTATCAGGGGGAGCGCGGCATGCAGGCTCGTGAGCCTGAATGCTCTTTCCTACCCGTAGCAAGCAGGGTCACGGCTTGGGAATCGTACAGAGCATTCGCCTTGGAAAAGTCCATGCAAATATGGTAATTATGGGTAAGGTGTGCAATACGGCAGGGTCAATGCAAATATGGTAAAGTTACTTGCACCAGTTTTTGCTTTGCAAGTAGGCAGATGTTTCCCTTCTCCTTTGCTTTCACTCTTAAATAAGACAAGGGAGAAATATAAAGTAGAGGAGCATCGGCCACCGATTTTCAGAGGGCTGATGTGGAAAGTAATGGAGATTGCAGTACTTAGGTCCTCTGAAAATCAGGCTATGCCTTTACAAGCCTATATATAAATTTAGATGCCTACTTTCAAGCCCACAAGGTGGAAAACATAAAAGAACTTAATTATGATGATGTAAAATGGCATAACAATTGGTAAAAGTTTGGGGATCGAAGCCAAAGCCCATGAGATATTAGATACAGTCTCCCTTTTGGGAATGATGGAGGTTTACCAAAGCAATCGGCAGTGCTGTGGGAGAGACCATCTCCAAGGTCCGGATATGGCTTTCCTTCCTTTTGGTGTATTGATGGATCAAAGGAATAATGGAAAACAGTCAAAATTCAGATATCCAGACACCCTCATCCACTGCTCATGGACAGAGCGACACAGCTCAGCCACATCTAGCAACAAAAGAGTTCCATCTGACGGGAAGCTAACAGCACTTATGGTGATTAATTAATTAAATACATCAAGGCATAGAACAACAAAAAGCACTACAGACAAAAGGCAAAGCGAGAGACGATCTGAAGAAGAGACTTGAGTTAACTCCTAAGCTCCAACCCGCAGGAACAGCAGGTTTTGAAGGACTTTGGCACTCATGTAATTAGATGGTTTTGCTGAGCGCGACAGCTCAAGTGACGTCAGACCCCGCCAGGATCCTCAACTTGTCTTTTAAATCCATCTCTGCTCTGGGAACGAGTGCTGCGAATGTCAAAGGAGCTTAAAATATTCATTACCAAAACTCATCATTCCAGCCCCAAAATGTTCACGGTGATTTTCTCAGTTGGTTTCACTAGGGTTTGGAGAGTCGCCAGCCGCATTATGTGATAAGCCACAGCAAGTCAGTATTGACAGACAACCAAAATAAAAGTGTAAAGGACTATCCCTTTTCCTCATCCTTCAGCCAAAAGCAAGTTCTCAAAACTTAGGCACTCTGTTCTAAAATCCTTTTACCCAAGTGACATTTAAAGTCTGCGGCTCACAAGTGTGATTTCACAGCATTAATATGACACTGCCATTAGCATGTGAAAGTGTACGTGACATTCCGGTGCATGTATTTATAGTGAAAATGGGACAGATTCGCAGCTTGTGTAAACCTCCGAGTCCCTTTTCGTGGCTCTTCTTTGATTTATGCAAGCTGAGATTTTGAGGCAAATTTGGTAGTCTGCTCTTCAGCCCCTTTTTTTAATTAATGATATCAAAGTACATGCTCTAGAGAGAGTCAGAGCAAAGATACAGAAACTTCTCCAGTTAGCTGAAAGATCTAAAACATTGCTGAAAAAATTGTTTCCAGGCATTTCAAATGATAGGGTCTTTTTTCCCAGTTTTCAACAGTTTCAAAAAGAAAAGGAAGTATTTTTTTCTCTTAAAAACTTAATCTATTTCTTCTAGAAAATGTTGAAACAAAGTACATAGGCAATTTGGGAAACACTTTTAATTCTTTTTAGAAATATTGTTAAATTAACATGAATGTGTTATTCAAACATATTAATCTATTTTCGAAAAACCTTTTTAGAAAAGTCCAAGAAAAAACTTCCCACGCTGCTAATGAGAAGGTATTTACTAGCTGTTTCAAATTGCTTTAGGTTGTATTCTGTACATGTTTGTTGTTTGGATTTACTCGGTGTTTTAATTAATTCAGCCTACCTGAAATAGGCTTAAATTCTAATTTTCAGTAAATTCATTTCTATTACGTCTCAACAGACAGGGCATTAATTACTTTTGTAATTTAAAAAAAGTCTATGGGGAGTAAATATGCCTTCAGCTCTTTTGGATGCTTTAAAATACCTTCTTTTGTCTGAGCTGGCAAAGCTCAGACGTGTTAGGGACATGATCGAGGATGACCGCTGCGCAGGCGCGATGCTGCTGCACTGCCCTGTGCAGAGGGTGTCACCCGGGATGTGACCTCAGCTCGTGTTAATTGCATTTCTTATTTAAAAAAACCAGGCATTTATGTCAATATTAAGAAATCCTTTGGGGGCAATATAGCCCACATCCCAGTTCTGCTGGATTGTTTAGCCACATCAGGATGTTCTGCAGATACATATTGGCCTTGGTCTATAAATGAAAGCAGTCGGAGCCAGTGATCCATAAGTTTCTCCTTCTCTCTTGTCCTGTTAGCAAAACAAACCATAAATATTCAAAATCAAGGAGTCATGCCCTAACTGTCATGAGATGGGCTTAATAACTGTGAAAATAAATGGAGAGGGTAGCTGTCTCTTGATTTTCAGCCATCAGGCTAATGAACTCTAGCATTTCACTGTTCGACTACAATGGTTTGAGAATGCAGGATCTAATGTAATCTCATCATTCCAGATTGAGAAATTAGAGACAACTCTAATTGATTGCAATGGGAGCAAGGTCCAGCAAAGCAATGCAGCTTCCTACGAGCATGAAACACCCCCTGGGACTGTGCAAAGTCCTCGTTGCCAGACTCTTCCATCTGGGAGGGAGCTAGCCTAAAGAGGCACATGTGAGAAGCAAATGGATGTCATAGGTTTCTGTTGCTGTAATTTAAGCATAAAAATGTTACAGGTGCTTGCCACGGCTTTGCTTGCAGCTCAAAACGTGACATCCCCATGAGGACTGGCCATCTAGGAGCTATCAGCGGAGGAATGATGGACCAAAGGAGAGGTTGAACCTCTGCACTTAGACTCAGCACCTTTCTAGGTAAATGCACTTTGAGTAGAAATTTGACTTTTAATCAGTCCCACCCTAAGTGACTCTGTCCCGTGAGAGGAAAGGACCCTGCCTGACTCCTGGGTCTCTCCTGCCCCTGAGCATGGTCCGGGCTTGAATAGAGGAGCTATTGGCAATTTTTATTCTGGTCATTTACTCCTTCTTGCAGAGTCCGACTTTGCAGTACGGATGTTAAGGCACAGCTGTTTACCATTTTTTTCTGATCGGTCATGTGAACTGTCCCCTGGCAGGTTGCTTTTTTTTTTTTTAAAGTCTAATGTCTGCTGGCAAAATCTGTGATTTTTTTTTTTTTTTTAATTCGCATAATTAGTCACAGTGCCTGAGAAAAGACACGAAATGCTCCAGCAAAAAGATGTATATGTCAGCTGTGGATTCCTCCCTGTCACCTTCACAGCGTGGAGGCGTCTCAGCAGCTGTGCTAGAAACGTGGGCTACTCGGCTGTGTGGTCCCACTGCTGGGTCCCACATCTCGACTTGGATCTCCACACTCATTTTTAGCGGAGTCTCTCTTCAAACGAAGCCCCCAGCCCAGTTCCTCCCCTGGCACCATCCTGGTCCTGCAAAGAGGTACTGGCGCTCAGCATCCCATGCTGCCCATGCTGAAGCCAGCGAGCACTATTGGAATGCGTGAAGTGGGAGTAGGAGCTTCTCCAGGCGTTTGAGACCATGTGGGAATCATCATTTTCCAGGAAATACATTTTGAGTGCGGTCCTTCCGCTAACGTGCCTCCTCCGACGGTCTGGGCTGCTGGCTCCCCAAAGCCGTGGGGAAAACCTGGTGCCCTGGAAGCTGTTTTGTGCGTTATGTCCTAAGCCATTAAACCCGCAGTCATTTATGAGACATCACAGTCCTGGCAGGCCTTCTCGCGTTTGGGCTCCACGCCTTTCTTAGATCCCTTTGGTCCGGGCACATTGCAGCGTTTTCCCTTCCCTCGGCTTTCCCTGCCTGCTTTTGGGATGTATCTCCTAGAAACAGAGCCAGGGGAACAACTCTTTCTCGTAGTGTCCCACCGCCCACACCCTGCAGCCTCCCTGGCATGAGTTAACTCTTTGGGCACAAAAAAATCAGCCGTGGGTTTGGTGAGGCTTCCAAATCACCCTGTATGTTAGCCAGCATGAGATTACACACAGACTGAATTAGCTGGGAAGGAAACCTGGAGCAGGTAGCAGAGTGGGGGCAGCTGCCTGCAGCACATCAGGGATCCCCCAGCACCGACCGCTTTGGTTTTCCCGGGGGATCTCACCCCTGCACGGCTGCCAGGGGAAATACGCTCCCCCGGTGTGTTTTCCTTTTTCTCAGTAAAGCCTCTAACCATAAAGTAGCAAAGGGCTTTGAAACACGTCCTCTAAATTCTCAAAAAATCAAGGTCCTCCCATAAGCAGAAAACCTGAGGATTCGAGCGGCTCACCTGGTTCCCAGGACATCACTTGGGGTTTTTGTCAATGTTTGGTTTGAGATTACTTAGCCATACCCTTCCGGGCTCCCGGCAGGTCTGCGATAGCTGCGGGATTTTGGCAACTCAGTAGGAATAATATACTCCAAACAGATTTGTTTTGGAATCATTTGAATTGTTAAGAAATATTTCCACTCTGATATTCAGGCTGTTTGGCCGCTTAATAACAGTGACTAATGGAGTTCCTAGCAATGATTAAAACTTCAGCAGCTCAACTAGAGAAGCGCTGTGATTATTGCCTTTTAAGCACCGTCCCTCACTCACAGACAGGACACACTCTGTGTTTAAGCTTTTCTTTGACGTCAGGTCTCAGACTAGTTAAATGCAGGCAGCTTCTTCCCTCCAGGTTTGGGAATAAAGCTCATGCACGCAGGGAATTTCTCTTTCTCCCATAATTTAGTTGCAGAAAATTAGATTTACATCAGCTTGACAGCGAGTGGAAATTTGGCTGCCGGTCTATGTAATCTATCTACGTAAGATAATATACGTCTGAGATTTCTGTGTAGGCTGATACAGTTTTAGGCAACCCTCTGATATCAGTAGCCACATCAAAAAAAAGAAAGGCTTTGAAAGGCTTTTTTTTGGTGTCCTCTTGTCTTGCACCCCTAAAGTGAAAACAAGCAGATAAACATATCATGTTTGCAAACTCTTCCTGAAGCCGGGAGTGGGTCTGGGCAGGGAAGATTATCTCCAGATCCCAACCGCTCCGACGGCTTGCAGGGATGCTGGCCGCGGGACCTGCTTCTGCGGCTGTGCAGAGAGCGGCCGACTTCAAAGCAGGGGTGGGAATTTGTTCCCATGCAGTATAAATAAATCTCTCCCTCCGTGGCGCGGCTGCGTGCAAGTGCTGAAGGGTTCAGTACCGGGGCACGGTGAGGCTTCGCTGATACAGATGAAAGGAGGTTAAGAACAAATTTCTGGATGCTGCTGGGGGATGTATTCACAATTCCTCATTTCCTACCATTTTAACATGGTAGGTTTCCATGCATTTACTCACCCTTTATAGAGTGTTAATCTCCTGTGGCCCATTTTCCAAGGGTTTGTAACTGCAATCTGTTTGTAAACTGCCGCTCTTAAGCAATGATAGCCTTGACCAAAAAAGTGATTTAAAAAGAATTTCTTGATTAAAAGAATATTGTATCAGACAGATGATAAACAGGTGGTAACTGGAGGGAAGTCTGGTTTACCAGTAAGAAATAAAAATGTTCCAGCAATCCAATGAAATTCTATTACAATGCTGGGGTTGACCAGGGCACCAAGATAAGAGTAAAGTTCCTTGATTTTTCTTTAAATCACAGTCTTGAGTACCTCACGGAGTAAGTGGGATTGTCCTTTCTGTGCCAGGAGACAGATGAGGATGGGATTTAGGAGAGTTAATTACTTCATTTAAATGAAATGAAACAAGAGTCCCTGGCTATTATACCAGGCTTCCCATATCTGCATGTGCTTCTCTTGTCTGATTTTGCTCCCCATAGCTCTCAGTTGTGGGACTGGGGTAAATTTCGGCATCCTTATGGTGCCTAAATACAGTACTACCGACTCATCCATTGGAGTATTCCTAGGGGTCATTTCCTTCTGGGGTTGTCCAAGATACTTATCCTACAGACTATTACTTACCCTTAAAATAGCTGAAAGTTTATGTCCCTGCCCAGCTCAGCTTGCTTTAACCGTGCCAGTTCCCCCTCTACAGCAGCGTGTCTGTGCGTCCTTCCTCCCGACCGAGTCGTCCTGGGTGGTGCTGGGCCCCTCTATGTGTCCCCATGGCTACAGCTGAGCCTCTTTGTTCAGCCTTGGGTAATTTTCCACTTTCCAGACCTCTTCTGTGCAATAAATTAAGTCAGTCTGGCTTCCCAGCTCAGCCCCTCGTTGGTGTAGGGACTGTTTTAGTGCTCCCAGCCCAGGGGCTAGAAGGTCTTCTCCAATGTGGGGATCTGCATGCCCACACCAGGAACACATCACGGTTCCTAGCGGTTATGCTAAAAACACAACCAGAAATCATAAGCTGTATGTCACATCAGTCCACAAATTGTCACACCAGTTTGTCTTTACTTTTTAAGAGAGGAACGTCAGACATCCCAGATGTGGCACCTCCAAAGAGCCAATAAATCATAAAGTCTTTCTCTGTTATGTGCGGCGCCTTATATGAAAGAAACTGCTAATAATAACAACTCTTTAGCTTTTATTCCTTTGGTTTTTTTCACTCTATTTTATTTCTAATCTCCAGTCTAAAATCTCTGCCTAGATTGCCTACTGCAACCTGGCTGGAAATTTCAGATGCTGCTGAAACCACCCAGTTGTTTGTCGCAGTGAATACAGGGCACGTTCCTGGGACTACTGGAAAGAGCAAAACAGGGGAACACTGTGGGCACACAAAGGAAGAAAAATGCTGGAAAAAATTATGGCATCGAGCAAATCTTCTGGTACCCATTAAAAGGTAATAACTCTCACCAAAGGAACGGGGATTTTCCCGTTGTGAAATGAAATAAACTTTCAGAAATGATTTGTGTGTATGTTTAAATTTAAATTTAGAATTTCATTAAGTATGTTGTTCAAAGGCCCTTTTCTTCCCAGGGTAGTTTGGTTACAATCTTCTCTTAAGAAAGAAAATCTCTGCAAAGAACACAGCCTCTGAAGCTTGCTTTGCTCAGCCCTCACCGTGCAAATAACACCACGCCGCAATATTTGGCACCAGATCTTTCACTCTTTTAATTGCTGCTGTGGTCCTGGTAGATGCACAGCATCTCGGAGTTGAGTTTTGAGTGTTTCTGTGCTAGGTTTGTACCACAAATAAATATGGATAGTTGTGGGGCCGGTGAGGGAGATCCCTGCCCGATGCCCTGCCGTGGGGCTGGGGGATCTCCAGGTTGGAGGATGCTCAGCATCCACCTTTCAGACCAGTTTTCCATTGCACACGACGTCGCAGCCCTCCTGGCTTTGTCATTTTGAGGCTGATTTAAGTCTTCAGAGGGTGCTGTAAGTACCCATGTAAATGCCCGACCTGGACCATGCCAGCCGCAGAGCTGGACTGATACCAGCTCGCCCTGTCCCCTGTCTCCTGGGGTGCCCAGGCTGCGCTGTGCTTTGCCGAGTTTTTTCCCTGTCTAAACCATATCATTCCAAATTAAGTACCCAAGGGCTTTTCATTTAAGCCTAAGTCCAAATAATTCTGTGAGAGATTCCTCCTAGGAGGTCAGGTTTCAGACAAAGCTGTCTTTATGGCAGCACTTAGGTTGGATACAGGCTTTTGAAATAGCCACAACATTTTTTTGTGCAACTATATTTAAGAAACTATTGCGGAGTAGTTATTTATGAAAGGCAAGCTAGCGCATAGACACGGCCTTTTATGTTGCTCACTTCTTGATTGAAAAAGGTACTTTTATGCATCTTGAAATACTTTCCTGAGTAGAGAGGAACTTACACTAAAACATGTGTAGGTCGTGCTTTGAGGTAGTAAGGCTGCAGTCCATGCAGTTAAAAAGAAGGTACCGTTTGTTAAAATGTTTGCTTTTGCTGAGCACAATGAAGACTCTGTGCTGTTATTAGAGTGGCAAAAGTAACCACTAATATTGTCCTGGCCCCAATCCAAGAATAAAAATCAACTCAGGTCTGTGTCATTAACTCAATAACTGTGTCATCTGAGTAATTGCTAGGATCTCAGGTTTTTTTTCTATTCTACACGAATTTCTGAGTTTTAATATTCAGCTACATTAGACTGTAATTTCCTATTGATTTTTAAGCTGGGAAGATGAAAAGAAGAGACGTAATTTTAAGAAGGGTTATCAGTTATTTGATTGGATTAATTGCCCCCCTTCACATACAGTAGTCACATAATATCCTTAATTTGACAGTAGCGTGAAGATGTTATCTGTATTTTTGAACTCTGGTTGCCTACATGGCATGCCCTCATCCTTCCCCTCTCAGAAGTGTCTGGTGGGTGTTTTGTAGGAGATGGTGGAGATGGGAGGTCAGCTCTGGTTTAGGCTGTGAGGATTAAGCATTTACTCTCTGTGGAAGAATTAAGTGGTAAAATGAAAGCCAGACACCAAACCAGTTTCATTCACACTCCTGTTCATTTGCTGGCTTTGTCTTGGAAGGAATAACATCTTTCCATAAAGTCTGTGTAGCCAGTTTGGTTCTACCTCCAGTAATGCTGGTTTTGCTGGCAGACCTGACTTATCAGTAACTTGGTGCTCTCCTGACCTGGGAGGATGCTGCTCTGCAGCCTCGGGCACGTCTTCATGGGAAAAAAAAGGCCAAATTCCTGGTTGGTGGCTTCTGCTCGCAGAGCCATGCCCACGCCTGTGCAGCTCTTCCTCTTCCTTCTCTCTCCATCCCTCCGTGAAGGATTTCTTAAGGCATTTGTTAATGTCAAATGTCCTGAATGTCGAGATTACTCTAATGCGCTAAGAAGCCTGATGGCATAACACTTGTCTTGTCCCTAATTAGCTCATTTAGTTGTTTGATTGAAAAATCGCAGAGCGCTTTCTGCCTTCTGCAAATAGATTAAAGTGTTTTTCTGCAAAAGCAATCACATGAAATGTTTTTCTAAGTAGTGACTATTCAAAAATAAGTTACTCTTTAATAAAAGTAATAGAAACTATTTTTTATTGGAAACAGCTAGTACTGCACAACTTATCTTGAGCATTTTTCATCTGTGTATTTCAAAGTGCTTTGAAAAAAATGGAAGATTATTATTATCCCCATTTTATTTGTGGGAGAAGATCATGAAATGAGCTGTTGAGTTGTCCTCAGGGCACAGATACCACAGGGAACAGATCCCATACACCATGAGGTCTCGACCAAATTTTTATTGACGATGTTCATCTCTGTGGTCCCATATTATAGTGTACCCACTCTGTACCTCTTTCACTGAACGACACAATGTTTTAATCACGCATGAGCCTTCATCTCTTTATTTAAATCCATTAATAATGCAGTTTCTCTCTTTACTTCCTCCATTGATTCCCTGTACTGACAGGGGAGAGTCTGAGTCACCTTGGCCTATAAACCCCTTTAGCCCATGGGCACGCATCGAGTTCACTCATGTGAAATCCCCCTGGAAATTCCAGCTGTGGGGGCGGGCAGCACAACCATGGTCCCAGCCCTCTGTGGACAACCATCCCCTGTCATCTGAAATGCAACGTAACCTCAGAAATGAATATTTGGCCCCACTGATCAGGATCCAGATGGATAAATTCAAGCTGGGGGCCCAGTTTTGACCCATGTCTGATTTGAATGCAAAGTATCGTAAATCGTTTAAAGCCATTCCTGCATGTGTTTAAGCTCACCCATGCAAGCAGTCTCACTGAAGTCAATTACGAACAATGGCATGTCTTTCTTCTTTATTCACTGCTGATTTCTGGTACAGGGTGTAAATGACTCTCTTATTGCCTTTGACACCGACGTCCCTTAGCCAGCCACTAAAGAGGTATCATACTAATTGATAAATGCTGCTTGATTGGGGGCATTTAATTTTATAATCCTATTAAAAATGATAGATATGTCAAATATTCATGCCTACTGGACAGATCATATTATTCTGCTCTAAGGTTTCCAGTTTAATTTTTTTGTAAGCAATTGGGCAGAACCACTGATGTAAGACAAACAGATGCTCTTCAGCTGTACTTTTCCATAAATGATTTTGTTCTGTTTTTCTGTTCCCCTACCAGGCATATCAAGTTCAAAAGAAAATGTTGCCTCTCACTAATGAGAAGATTAATCGCATTCACATATGCAGCAGACTTTGTCAATTCTGTTGAAAGTTTGATGACCTTTAAGAGACAAAGTTTTAGTGTACCCAAAATAAATAATTCATCCTTCACAGATTTGCCCTCTGTATCCATCTGCTTAAATCTGAAGCATGCTGATTAAAGCACCTGAGTGCAATTATCTTCATACCTCATTGAGATAAAAATCTCTATTTTCCTATTGTACTTCAAAGCACAAATGCTCTTTTAAAGATATCAATGATCCGCTATACATGGGGTCCATTTTTGCTCTGACTTACGTCCAGCTCTCCATAGCATTCTTCAAAATGTCACAAAAAGCTCTGAATTTCTCTTTTCCATACGAGTTCCTTTTCCAGCACTGAAAGCTGAAATGTGTAACTAATCCTCTTGCAAAATCTCTGAAATCATCATCTTCAAATGCAACCAGGAAATTCATCTCTGTTCTCACGTACGGGGAGAAAAATGTCATCTAGGCAAGTGGCAAGATGTGATTTACTTTGATTACTGCAATTATTGACACTGCCAGGCTCCTTCCACCTATGAAGGCTGCAGGCAGCTATTGCCAAGAAAACTCGTTGCCCCCTTCTCTCCCCCTTGCAATGCCCAGTTTGCTGATTTCTCACCCCACCTGTTGCCCTTTTGGGTCCCAGCCCAGCTTTTGCAAATAATGATGCGTGCAAATAACGTCAGCTACGAGTGCAGCCAAAGGGACTACTTAGGGGCTGGAAAATGCAGGGGTGGACGCTGCTCCTCGTCCCAAAGAGCATGCAGACATCACGGCTCCCGTCCAGCCATCGGCTTCAGGGGGCACGTTTGAAACCTCCTGCAGCGACCACATGCAGATAAATAAGCTGATTATAAAATAGTCAAGCAGATGGTCTCTTTTGTTGCTACCTGTGAAAATAAGTACAGTCCTCCCATTTCCCCGGGAGGAAGGAAACAACTCGGTGGACATCACGCAGCTCCTAGTTTATTTAGGACACTCTCTGAAAGAAATGCTGAATGAATATTGCAGCCATTTAAATGAATCTTTCCTGGCCCCACACGAAATTAGACTGAACTGGCACCGTGTCACCTTGTTACTAGAGAGAACAAATATTCCCCCTGGCAAAAATCCTACTTCAGGCTCGAAATAATGTTTTTGTTTTTTTTTTTTAATGCAGAAATTGAAATTGGTCTTAAATGCTTTCTGGATTTAATGTTGCTTGTTATAGATGAAACAATGAAAATGAAAGAGGAAATAATAAGGGATTGCTGGGTTTTTAAAGGTGATTTACAGACGAAAGGAAATCCTAGAGATTAGGAAGTTGTTTAAATACCAGCGACAGTCAAATATGGAAATGTTCCAAAATGAGAGATTAGGAAAAAAAAAAAGATATGAATTGCAAAGAACAAAGCCATGAAGGAAGGGAAGGTATACTCAAAAAGAAAAAAAAGTATCCAGGCAAAGAAAAACAAAAAGCTTCTTAAAACCAGAAACAAGACACCTGCTTTTCTGGCAGTTACCAGCAGCAAGGAAGACTCCACCTGCCAAACCCAATTTTTAACATCAGTAAATCACCATGCGGGTAAAATAACAGGATGTTGGAAAGGAAACAATTTTCACTAATTAGCATATCAGATACGGCGCTCACACACTCGGCGCTCGCAGTATTGAGCAAGAGCTCAGGGTTTGCTCCGACTTGGTGGGGATAACCTCTTTTCCCGTCCAAATGGCACACATGCCTTCACCTGAAGGTTGCAAGGTGGGGTTGGCTCCCACGGGGACGGAGTGGGATGCAGTTGCCCACGAACCAACGTGACTTTCTGGGACCCTCCACCTTGGGTGCCAGCTGAGGAACTGGTGCTGAGCGCTGCATCAATGATGGGACAGGGAAAGCTGGATGAGAAAAAGGATCTTGAGATGCTGAAGCCTGTCTCTTCTCAGCAATGAAAGGGAAATTTAAAATATTGGAGCAGGAGTAATCAAATCAGTTGAAAAAATAAGAGCGGCTTGGTTGTATGAAGATCACTCCTATTAGCATGTCATATATGCTCATGCTCTAAAATACTTAACAGCTCAGCCCAGAGTGCATATGAAATTGAAAACCAACAGCACATTAATGGAGTTATACGATGGGGGAATATATTATAAAATAAATCACCTAAATTGAAAGCTGAATTTTGAGCCTCTGGATCATCTTAAAGTCTGTGATGTATGTGGAGAGTGGGTCTCATGGCTTTTGTTAAATTTAGTGGGAGTGTTATAGCTGAAATCCCTTCCATTGCCTTGGAAATGTATCTCACGGTGTCAAGGTTGTTTCATGGAAACTATCGATGGTCAGTGTTTTTGTTCTTAACTTTATAAAAATACTATCATGAAAACTTTTGGCCTGAGATGTTTGCTTGGCTTAATGTGGACCAAACTGTGGGTATACTGATGTGGAGAAATAACCCAGAGGCTGTGGCAATCTTAGGATTCAGAAGGAGGGTAGGAGACCACTTAGTTTTGCAATATTTTGAGTATCTGAATTGTTTGCCAGCATTGAGTTCAAGTTTATATGTGAAAAGCAAGAATAGATGAAATAATAACCTAGTCACAGTCATATACTGATGTTATGTGGATGCAGATTTCGTGAAGGTGCCCAGTGAGAATCGTAACTGGAAATCTGTGGTTAAGATATCCTTCAAATAAGTGCATAAAAAATGAAGTAGATCTCAAAGGTAAAGGGAACGGCTCTCCGAATGATACTTCTGGACACAACGCTGCCCTTCTCTGACAGCCCGTGTCGGGTTGAACCAGGCAGAGAGCCAAGGTCGTTTGCTTTTAGTGATAAGTAAGGTTAGCCTCACCAGGCAGTTCCTGCTTCAGTGAACTTGTGGCTTGATGTTTTAATTGACTGGTCAGAAACAAGCCTAGGAAAGGTATCAAGGGCCCTCTGTCTCTTTGATCAGTGATCAGGATCCCCCCAACGTATCTCATTCCTGTATATCATCAAAGTTACGGTAAAGACCATATGAAAACTATAGCCCAGTTAATATGCATTAAACAGTGTTTCTTTAATAGATGGGAAACAATAAACAGTTTCCTAAGATACACAAACAAATTAAAGAGAATTTCCAGCTTTGACATCGTAATAGGGTATGATGAATAGTTTGGAGTCATGACAGTATCTTTGTCAAGATAGGGAGCTTTGGGATGTAATTGCTCTTTGAAAGAGTTATTTAGTAGCTTTCCTATCTGAAGCCATATTATATGTTTTATGGAGGACAGTGGAAGGTCTTGTTAGGGAAGTTTATCTGACTTGGCTCTTGGGGCTTTATCCTGTTGCCAAGATCATTACCATGATACCTTTCATGTGATTCAGCTCTGTTCCTCTATTTTTCATGCAAAACCAATGTCTGACTCATATCTCACAAATAACATTAGGAACAGGGGAAGGGTTTAGTTGTGTGTTGGAGGAAAGACCTATTAGCCTCTTTTATTATGGTTAGGTTGTTTTCTGAAATAACAATCCAACAAAGTAAAGTGTAACTACCTGGAAAAAAAAAAAAAGTTGTAATTGCCTACTATTCACCAGTAATTTATCAAAATCAGTGTCAAGAATAAATCCTTGAAAACAAGGCTTCACATGTGTACATGATTACTCCTATGCCTGTTTGCAGGCTGCAACTGAAATAAGCAGTGATTCATCGCGAATGAAGTTTGAATTAATTAGAGAATCCCTGCTCTGCGATGGCCACCCTGTTTTCTCTAGACATTCGATGGTTTTGGAAAGATAATGGCTATTGGCACATACAATGGTGCAATAGACCCATAACCAGGTTTTTCCACTTTCTCTAGAGACGAGCACTGTGTTGCAACACCACAGAGTGTCGTAATACGGAGAAGCCCCAGGAATGTGGATGGGATGTTTTTCATAATGCAGTTTCCATCCTGCCATCTTTCGGTTATTTATTGCAATTTTCAGCGTAAACAGAGATATATCTCGAGCAAGGCTTGGCACAGCTTGGCTGCTTGCATCTCGTATCTCAGCAAATTAAAAACTCCCAAGCCCCAGCAAGCTCGATGGGGCTGCAGGCTGCTGCGAGCAGAAGGGGGTGTTCGGTGTGCTAACAGAGAGACCGTATATGTGTCTATAGGGATGTTAATGCACAGTTAAGCACGGGAAGGTCAGTGGCCTTCACCAAACATGATCAGAACTCGGAGCCTGCCCATACCCTGCTCCTCCATGTAACATCAAAGAGACATAGCCCCTTCTGGGAAAGGGAAAGCAGAAAACAAGGAATAGTTGTGCAGCTCAGTCTTTAGGTACCGTTCTCCGGTGCACCCGTAATAATCCTTGAAGCTGCTGTCTTGGTAATAATCTAGAAATTAAAAGAAAAATATTGGTATTTAATTAAACTTGTCAATCAACCAGAAATGAGTTTTCCTTATCAAGAGGAGCTGGATTTGGTTTTGCCACTTGGAAACAGAGGTTAAAGACTCTTGTAGAGTAAAACTTTAATTAAGAAAGGAGATTTGGATTAACATGTGAGGCAGAAAGAGAATGAAATGTCCTCGAAAATCATCTGAGTATGATTCACAGGAGGAGAGGAACCTAAATATGGGAACAGATTTTTTTTTTTTAAAGAAAAGCAAAGCTATATGGTGCTAAAGCTCATGGGTAGAAGGGGCACAGGAGGGATGTTTATGAGGCTAGGATGTCTCTATTCAATCCACTTTCCTGCTCTTGATATTTAGTCATTTCAGATATTCAAAGTCTGCTCCGAAAGTGCATATACTGAGGGGCATTAGCAAAACCTAGGGATTTGGTTGCTTGACTTTCATAAATTTAGATAGCAGAGGAACAAATGGCTCTTTTGGAAGCTTTGAAAAATCCACTTTTTGTCACTTTCTGGCTGTGTAGGTGACACAGAGGATGCTGCCCATTTGCACCTCCTGCCTAAGCCCACAGAGCCCTTGTCCTGCCCCAGCATACCCGTGCCAAGAACAGCCCCGGGTGCCTGGGACTGTCCCCTGATAAATCCCAACGTGCCAAACTCAATGCTCAGCCCTGTGGTTTTTTTTTTCAGACTTGTTCCCAAGAAACATTGATTTTTATGGCATCAGCTCCTGATCCCTGGATGGCTTTTTCATCCCAACTCAGGTATGTCTCCAAAGGTTGGAGTCTCAGGAATCTGTAGTAAAATCACTCGCATTTTTATTTTCTTTTGGGTACTGGACAAAAGGAAGTCTCTTTTCCTAAATGTGGCTGAACCATTCCAGCTGAAACTAAAAAAACATCACCAAGGCTCAGGCACGCAACACAGAAAATGTTCAGCACAAAACCTGAAGTTTGGAAATCCTATAGATAACCAGCAAGGGGCATGGCCATGGAAACCAGCCCATGGCAGTTTTCTCCTGACGTCTATTGCCTTTGGATCAGGCCCTCAGACAGTAACCTTGTGATGAGAGGAATTTCATGATTTCTCCAATAAAAAAGATCCTGAAGTATGAAGTCTTTGCTGAGAGCACTCAGTTGGGCAGACTCCATTTTATGAGCTGCTACCTGCTATCTCAAGCTTAATTTGAGAATTCGTCCCCTTCCTGCTCCCCAGTCACTAATTACATTTGTAGTTGAGGGACTGGAGAGGAGATAGGTTTGCTACAGGAATCTGCTGGGAAGAATAAGTTAGTTTTAATCCTAAATGAAGTTTGAGAAAGGTTTGTTTTGCGCAGTTATAACTTCTTGGCATGCAAAACCGTCAAAGAATTTCTGATCTTTTCCCTTAATAACAAGAAAGCTTTTTCTGTTTGTTTCTTTGTTATGTGTAAGTTATCAAAGTCAAGTTAAATGAAACCTCAACTCTCCACCCCAAACCCCACCTGTAGCTGCTCGAGTACTTTGGTATTTCATTACCTCTCTGCATAAATACTGGTGAACAGACAGAAAAGGAGGATGAGATGATTTTACTAGGATACATCACTTGTGACAGCCGTAATCCAGTTAAACACAGACACCCAGGTTTATCACTGGCCTCAGCCTTCGAGGAGAAGAGTTTTATTTGGCAAGGGAGGCTGCCTGAACAAATGCCAGGAATGAGGTATTTGGATAAATGATGGACAAGACTTAAAAGTTGTTTTTCTGTGACGAGTGAGGATAATCGGTTTCCCTTAGAGCATAGTCACTGCCAGAGTGAGTCTGGGCTGTGGGAAATTTGGTGAATCAGGCACCAGTGGTTTAACGCTACACAGGGCATGTTGGAGGGGTACGAGATGCAATCCCCATAAGCGCTCAGGCGGATAGGGAAATGGGACCAAACTCTGGACATTTGGGAATATTCCACCTCTGACACTGCTCCAGTCAGCAACCTCCTTACAATACCATTTGTTTCAGGGGAAATAGGAAAATGTTGAAAATATACTCAGAGAAATCAGAATTCATGAGACTATGCTCTGCTCCGCACATTAATTCAGAACAGCAGGAGCTGCCAGTAGGTAAAAGCAAAGATAAAATAAATTGTATTAGAATAAAGAAGGTATAATTCAGCAATGACATGTTTTTTTAAAAGTTTGATTCTGCTAAATAACTTCCCGTGCAGTTTAGGGTAGTCTGTGTCTGATGCGCTGTGTGGCAATTTGAGTTTGGCTCCTGGGCCAGCATCTGTCCTGTGTCCCCCACATGCATCAGACCTGATGCACAGAAATGCAGGATTACACCAGGGCTGGCTTTCAGCTCCACTGATGGTGTGTCAGAAACAAGGCTGACCATAGGGAGATGTTGGCTGTAGGACGGCAGTGCAGCTCACTGCGTAGACTGGAAAACAGATCTGCTGTCACTCCAAAATTCTGCCAACTGGGGGATGTTGAAATCTATGTTCTGAATTCTTGGGTATTTCTACAGCCTGCCCAAAAATATAGTTTTCCATGGAGCTAACTGGCAAATAGCACAAGGCAAACTAAAATTTCCTAAGAATGTACTGAATGGCCAATGTCAATGGAAAAGTACTTTATACTTTGCCAGAGATATTTTGAGGCAGAAATAAAGAAATAGAAGAAAAAATCCCAACCTCCCAACCAAATAATTTCCTATCCACTTATAGTTCCTTAGTACTTCTCTCTGAAAAATTGCAGGAATCAAACCCAACAGATATAATTAAACCCATATTAGTAATACAGGAGCACGCTGCCAGAGCATGCAGTGGTAGGTGTGCCACCCAGCACATTGAATAGTGTGAAGCTGGGCTGGAAGCTTTCTGCTGGGTTGAGGACTTGCTTTTAAACTTTTTTATTGCAGTATTCTTGTGCTCAGGCATTGGTTTCTCCATTGAATGAATTACCCCCCAAAAAATCATGTTTTTTCCTCATCCGTCTGCCTGGACATGTTTCTGGATATTTGTATTGTATCACCTGTGATCAGTACAAAATTTGCCTATCAAAAAGCCACATGAAATATTCAGCTTTATAGCTGAGAAAAATGTTTGTCATTTGTTGTGATCTAACCTGGAAGAAGTAATTTTTCCCTGCAGAAATTGCATTTTAAAGTCTGTCAAAATATTTTGATGGTGTTTGTGGAGGCCTTAGCCCAGGGCTGCCCTCAGCACTCACAGCAGGAGAAACGAGCTGCTCCTTAATTCCCTCCAGACAAGAGAGCTCTGGTTTGAGGAACAGAGGCTTGATTTTTTTTTTTTTTCTCATTTTGGCTGTGGGGCTCACAATTCACCTTTCTGCTGGGAGTTTTTGCAATGCACTGAGATACAGGAGGGTTCTGGGGTTGGCTTTTTGAAGGTTGAGGCACTTTGCTCTGGTTCACCAGCCAACGAAGCGGGGATGCGGGAAGCTCTCCCCAGCTAGAGAGAACAGCAGCTCCTCTCTGTCCTCAGCAGGAGAGAAGACACTCAACGTTCCCTTCGTGGCCGCTCGCACGTTCAGCTCCTGTTCCTCTTGCTAGATGTTGCTTCTTCATATGCAAATTCTGGAAGTTAATCCCGCAGCCTAGACCAGCCAGCCATTACTGCAGGCACATATAGATTTTCCTTCTCGGGTCACGTGCTGTTTTTCCTTGATAATTGTTTTAGATGCATCTGTATTTGCTTTAGGAACCAGACCAGAGCTATGTACTCTTCAGCAGACACTGGGGCTTATCCTTAGGTCTCCCACGTGTTGTTTTCATTAGCGTCCTGGTTGTATCCTGGAGAAAAAAATATCCAGTGTTGGAAATACCATGTGGCCAACAGGATCATACATTTGTATTATACAACCCAGCAGCGGGGTTCCCCTTTTCTGGGAATTCTTTGTTCTGGAAAAGTAGCGCCAAGGCAGTGAGATTGATTTATGACACCAATAGAAACCAAAACCGCTCATCGCAACATTTCACAAACAGAGAACAGCTCCAAGGCCCTCGGTATGGAGGTGACTGATGCTGCCGTCCCCGAGCCCCACAGCTCCCTCCCTCTGCCACCAGCCGCGGGAACGAAGGCTGGGCACGCCGGGCTGCGCTGCGTGGGGTTAGTTACCTGGTGGGGCTGGTTATCCTGCCCCTTTTGAGAGCACTGGTGCAGGAGGTGATTCAAGATGTTTTTAGGAAGCAGAGGAATACAACAGAGCAACAGATGTGGCGGTTTGAAATAAAATAATAACCCCCCCCCCCGCCTGCAACCTGGGAAAGTAAACCAGGGGGGCATACACTTACGTTGTTCCTGCAGTCTGATGTCTGTGGTCCTTAGACGTGTGGTGTTGGCTACAGCTGACCACAGGCTCCCGGGGTAGTTAAACCTTCAGTCTGGCCCACTGGAGCCTTTCTTACGTTTTTACATTAATCCATTTGTCTTACTGTCAGGATGAGATACATTTTCCCCATCCTGATTTTCCTCATCCTGGCTGTTCAGCCTTCAGAGTCCTGCTGTTTTTATTCCCCTGTTAGCCCCTATTTTCTTTACCTATATGGTGGGACTCAGACAAGACTTTTGGGGGTTTCGCCTCTTACCATCTATCCCAATCCATATGCTTGGGAAAAAAACTTAGCAAGTCCAATGTGTCTGGACACGTATCGTAGCAAACGGCTCTGCACCACGAGAGAGGATCATATCAAAGTTCACATCCCGGTCCAGGAGGCTCCTTCCCAACTTGCTGCTTGTGAATTAATGCATCACGTGTAGACACTGAGCCCTACCTAATTCGCTCAAGATGTGGCGTCTGCATCACGCATCTCTGCGAACACCACATGCCTTCGTTTTACTTAATGTAGTCACATCTTAACTTCTAATATTAGGGATCCAAATATTCTAGGTGATCACGGAGCAGCAAGAAGAAGCTGTTTACTCGTGGGTTTCCGTTCCCTCTGCTGAGCGGCGTCTGTTGTGCGGCCAGGTCTGACATCCACGCTCCCCAGAGCCTCGGCTCCGCAGATGAAAGGGGAGGGCAGGGCTGTCTGCAACCCGGCACGGGCCAGATCAAAGCCCAGCACACATCTGCTGGGGGGGTCAGCGGAGCCCCCCTCCAGCCGGCAGCGGGGGCTGCCTGCGCTCAGCCGAGGGGCGAGCTCCGTCTGCCGCGACGGAAGGCAACCGCAAAGCCAGCCGCACGTTTCAGGCATCAGGAAGATATTCTTGAGATGAAAACCATAAGGATTAAGTAACAGGTGTTCACTGGGGAAGCGTCCTACAAGCAAAACTTCAGAACACGAAGAGGCACCTTTCCTCTGTCGGTACTTACATTTCAATGTATTTTTTGAGATCTGAAATCCATGCAAACTTTTCTACTTGAAACACAACGGTAAAAGAACAGCACCTGAACAATCAATTCTATTTGCTGTCCTCGTGCTGACACAGAGGTCAAGGAAGTGTCATAACATGATCTAAATCACTGGATGGCGTGACTTCCGCGACTATAATAAGTATCATATAATGCCAGAAGTGGATGTAAGTTATTAACAATGCCGAGGTAGGAAATCCAGGGATCATGAGTTAAGTGACTGTATTAAACATTTTATTCGAGGTTCAGATGTCACGTGGAAGAACACAGAGCCTTGAAATGAGATCCAGACCATCTGATGACACCAGTTTGCACACTGCTGGTAGTAAAGCTGGAACCACACTGATTTGCAGCAACAGGGAACCTGGCACTTACAGATGTGGTTGCAGGAAAGGAAAATAGCTGTTGCAAGATATGCATATTCAGCACTTCTGGTCAGAACAGTGTGAAAAGAACAGATTTCTTCTCACATGCCAGCCTGAAAAGAATTAAGTGGCTTTTGCAAAATGCTCACCGAGAAGCCTGCAGAGAGAAATGCAGCACAAGAGAAAACCAACAGAGGAAAAGCATGACTCAGTAAAGGTAAGCGGATAGTAAAAGGAAGGTGTAGCTGAGTAGCGTTCACAACTAATGGGAGTGGCAATGTTACACACTCGTGTGCCAGAGGCTTTTCTTCACTTCTGAAGCAGCAAAAGGATAGTTTTAGCCTTCTCTGAACGCTAATTGAAAATGCATTAGTGGCTGAAAGCAACATTAGCTCTTGGTCTTGAGAAATTTCCTCTGCCACAAACATAACTGTAATAAAAACTGAACCACTGAAAGAAATGTTAGAACATCTAAAAATCATAAAGCCTTCCCTGTTTCCACTTTTCTTCTGTAATAAATTGAAGGCATGACAAATTTCACCCGAAGACACAAACATTAAGAAATCATTGGCAAATGACTTTTTTCAAGCCTGGCATCTCTAGCCTGGGGAGAGCTTTGGAAAGGTCACAGGAATTTGTCCCATGGACTGCCTCTCTTCAAGCCTAAGGGGGTAAATCTGTGGATCTGGGGCACCATGATGCTGGCCCGAGGAGGACAAGATGCCAGCTTGTAGGAAAGTTGCCTGTTCTTAGCGAGGTGAACTGTGCCACCTTCTCACCTTTATCACGTGCATAGATATCTTTGCTCAAGGAGGCACCTGAGCATGTGTTTAAGGCTCATTTCAAAGGAGTGTAAGTCCTTTCCTAGAGATGCTTTCCTGAACAGCTGCCAGAAGCGATGACATAAGTTGTTACACTGACTTGGGTAGAGACATGAGCACACCACGAGCTCCAGGAAGGCTGATACTGCCAGCAAGTCTGGACCCTCAGGCCCTTGTGCTTTGAGGATGGACAGACTCTGCCCAGCAGGTCCGAAGGAGCCAGCAGGTTTTGCACGCTGCCTTCTCGGCGTACAAGCCACAGATCACAGCATCAGCCTTGGCAAATTCCCCTTCAGCAGGAGAAATTGGGATAAGCAGAACAGACAAGAACGAAGATGTTCAAACCTCACATTTGGCATGCTACGTGCAGATCGTGGAGCTCATCTTTAGGGGCCTGAGTTTATAAAAACCCGTTATGTCTGTGTGTACAATAATTTCTTCTGAGAAGCAGAAGGTCCCTCCTGTTTCAGTCCATATGATCTATGTCAGAGGGATCTGTGCAGCTTCTGCATCTTCGTGCCTCTACATTGTTTCTCTCTCACAATAAAGTAGGGGATGCAGTGATATACACATTTTTATCTTTACTTCTTACAGATGCCAAACTAAGGACCCAAGAGTGCTGTGTTTCAGACAAGATCAAGTGTTGCAGTGCAAGAAATCACATACCCAGCCCTAAGACATTGCTCATTGCCCCCTTCTTGTCGCTGGCTCTTTGTTGTTGTTGCCAGACATTAAAACGCTGCTGTGTTTCTACCCTATTCAGAACTGGTGTCCCTCAGTCAGAGTCCTAAAGGCATGTGGAGTTCCCTGTGTTAAGTGAATTTTTTATGGGCAAAGTATTAAGAAAAAGTATTATGTGTTCAGCCACCAGAAAGAATATTATATGCCCATAAGGAAAAAGAACGTCCGTTTCAAAGAAACATTTACCAAACTTCGTATCATCCTTTAAACCACACATTCTCTGTGGGACAAGGGTGGAACTGTAATCCCCCTGCAAATGACAAGTGTGGCCTTCCCATGGCATGCAAACACGAGCCCAAGTTTCCTAAAAGCCATCTGTTTTGCCATTTATGACTTAATGTGAGCTAGAAAAAGTGTTGCAATAAGCTGTTTTCATCCCTGTAGACAGCTCCTTGCTCTACCCCATGCCTTGGGAGGATGATCCCTGCGAGGCTGAGGCTGGAAGCTGGGGGGATGGCACCAGGACTGGCAGTGGTGGTCAGCAAGCAAAGCAGCAAGGTGGTAAACCTTCCCGTAACCACCGAGCTTTGGGACTCTTTCTCATTTGTCCCCCAGGCCAGAGCTGTAAGTCTCAGCATGTCACACTGGGTGGAACCTACCGAAACCTCCTCCCCAGCAGACAAGGTGCAGGGGGATCCAGTCCAGTCCAGATGTGACGTGGACTTTGAACCCTCATTGCTTAGAAGGACCTCCCTTGTTGCCCAAACAGAACAACACCAAGCAAAACCGGTGAGTTTTCATCTGGGCAGAAACCCCCTGGTCCCCACTGCAGGCAGAAGGGAAGTGTTACAGTCCCACGAGACGTCGTAGAAAACAGGTAGCACCTTTCAGGTCCAAAGATTCCTTTTATTTTTGGTTGAGCAAGATGGAATCAAGTGTCTGTGCAACCAAAGAGCGAAATGACGTTTGAGCAAAAGCTGGTTTTATATCCATTCACACTAAAGAAAGGATTTAAGTTCAGCAAAGGTCTTCTTCTGGCTCTCTAACAGCACTGATTTCCACTCAGGGAGAACAAATACATCTTTGCTCACGTAAGAAGAATCATGGCTCAGTCTTTTCTTGAGCGACTTTGCTGCAAATTAGCCAGAGGGAGAGAGCTAAAGCTTGCGATGGAAATAACTCTCATCAAGAAAAAGTGCTCGAGGGGCTTAGAAATGTGATTTTTTTTAACTTTCCGTCAATATGCGGTGCAGGATAAATGTCCATTTAAGAGCATTAGCGATGCGTTCCCTCAGAAGAGACATTTGCAGGACCTCACCCTTCCCAATCTTCCCACCAGCTGCTCAACTCACTTTGAAAGGGTGAAAGAATGAGCAGTTGGAAGGGCTTTGAAAGGGTGGAAGTGGAGGCAACACGCACAAAACCTGTCAAAGGCTGCATTTCGGCTCCTTTTGCACAGACTGCAGCAGCCAATGCTCGGAGGAGGAAGAGGAGCAGCAGTTGGAGGGACTGTGAAACATCCCAGCGATGAGCAGGTACTTGCTTGACATTTCAAATTATTTGTTTTGAGAAGGAAGTGAACGTCTTCCTCAGACCGTCTGCTCCTGCGGCAGCAGGAGACTTGTTGGTACACCAGGGATGCAGCATCCCCCAAACAGGAGTGCAGATTTTGGCACAGCACAGCACGGAGATGGCTCCCATCTGCAGTAACAAGAGCCAGGTGTGATGAAAAAATGGTTTTAACAGACTAAGCTGAACACTGCTTGGTTAGAGCATGTGTTGAAGCTCACTGAGAGTCTTTCTGAACACTGGTAGATAGGGAGAGTCTGTCCATTTGTTATGCATTTAATTGATTCATTTCCTGGCTGAAGAAACATCAAAATGGGACTTGAGCCCCTCTTGGGGCTTTTGGGTGCTGTAACTAACCTCAACGTTCAGGATCGTCAGCCTGCAGACTGTGACATCAGTCTGTAAAATTTACATTTAGTTAATGATTAATGCGCCCCACTCTAGCCAGCCAAGAGGACACGATGATGCCCCAGGGGCAAGGGTGGAACCTCTCCTCGCAGCATCTTCTGAAGCAGGATCTGGAAGACAACGTCAGTGCACCTGATGGCCTCCCATCCCACGGTCAGTTGTGGCAGGAGGAGGTCTTTTCTTGGCACTGACTCCATATCCCCACCTCCTCTCAACAGCAGAGGTTTTGTTTTCCTAGATGTCCATCTAGGAAACCCATCTTTGCTAAATTTCCAGAGTGTCCAGCAGGCAACAAGGAAGACTTCTGGTTCCTAACACCAGAGCACGGAGAAATACGGCAACATGCTGTGCCAAGCCACGAAATCTTTTAAGATCCTTTCAGAGATTGCAAAAAAGTAGAGCAGGAGAAGTGCATGTCCCTGAGCCCCCCTGTGGTGAGAGCACCAGGGCTGTGGGGAGAGGATGATCCGTGGTCCTGTCTGTCCCCACACAGGGACCACAGTGCAGAGGGAAGGGAGGGATGTAACCCCCCCAAACTCCCTTCTGCCCTGGTAAAACACCCTGCTTTTGAAATACTTTTCTGACTTTCACACTCTTTCCTCTGTTTATTTTTAATAGCTAACATTTTCTGAACCTAAATGTCATCTCAGCTGCATTCCCAGAGCTTAATTCATTCTGGTCCCATAACCGTTCTTTTATGTTTATAGCTATATTTTGAATTAGCTGAATTAGATTTCACTCTGTTGTCAGTGGCTGTCAGTCATGATGTTTTTGACTTTCAGTTGCAAAATGTGTGCAGGTTCGAGAGGCAGCATAGTAAGCCGATATTTGAAGCATGAATTAGACTTTTAATAGACAAAAAAAATGCTAGGAAGATGGGACTTATAAATTACTTTAGACATGTGGCCATAATTACTACATGCATTTGATTTCTCTATACATATATAGGGATTTTTAGGAGGCTGGTTGCTATGGTAACTTCTTTACTGCATGGTCCATATGTTGCTTCTGAAATTCTTTTTCCTTAATGGAAAATTACACCCATGGACATGGATGGCATTTGTAAATCTTCTAAAAATCAACAATTTTCCTTTTCTTCCTAAATGTCATCAGCTGTGCAATGGAAGCCTTTGAAGTTCGATTCTCCCCCTTGTCAGTTCACCAAGCAAGAGACGTGAACTGCATCCAAACCTTCCCGTCTCTGCCTCCAAACCTTTGCCTTGCTGGAAGCCTCCCTTATAGTAAATGCCCTGACTTTTCAATGAGATGAGGTCAGAAAAAAATGTGTGTTAAAAAATAGCTGTCCCTCCAGGTGACAGCTGAAAGTGTAGAGAGATTAGGAGGAGAGAAGAGCTTGGATGTCCATCCCAATGTGAACTCAGTTCTCCAGATGTGAATGAATTTGGATTTTCTGTCTCCAAATCAGACCAGATGACTAAATGGTTGGTTGGTTGAGGTTTCTTTTTTCGCTTTTCCTAGGGAAAAAAAAAAGTTGCATTTTGCAGATTGCAAAAGGCTTTTCACAAATACACACATCAACACTGCAGCTGTAGCACTGGAAGGCTATTGGTTTCAACAGTGCTTTCACAAGGAGGTTTCATACCTCTCTGTTGGGACCAGGGCTCGCAAGCTCTGCTCCATCCCCCAGCAGAGCGCAGGAACTATGGTTCTGACTCTGAACCGTTCCCCGACCACCTCCGTCCCCCGTTTGCCAAAGCAAATGACCTGCATTGCTGGCTCAGCTGTGAGTATGCTGGGATGCGTGGCTCCTTGGAGCAGGCAGGTTGGCTGCAGCTCTCCGGCGTGGTGGTTACATCATTGCTGTTGATTTAGGAGGGCCAGTTTTCCCACGTTCTGCCTGAAAAAGAGTGAAAGAAAAATAGTATTTCTGAATGCAGAATGAAAACTGGTTCTAAAAATTGCTGCGGAGCAGAATGATTGTCTTCCATGTAGCTCCGTATGTCACTGTTGTACAAAACGAAAAGCTAGAAAGCAGAATAAGCTCACCTCCAGGTGCATGCACAGCTGGGAACACAGTGTGCTTTCGGCTGCTGCACCATGCCCTGCTCTCAGGGTAGACAGGGCAGAAAATTAGAGTCACCCATAGGCACACTGGTACTTTCTGATGTGATTTTTGTTGGCTTTGAACCTTTAAATAGTTCTTTTAAGGTAGTGGCATTTCTCTGTTCATCTACTGGGGTCGGGGGAAAAAAACCCAAACCCAGCCACCTGCACTGTTGCAATCAATTGCTTTGCCTGGTCTGTTTTTGGAGTTTAAGGCAAGGGATTAGAAATCCACAATGGAATACCCCAGCACTGGGGCTGATGGAGCAATTCCCTGAGCTGAGAGCCAGGCTGGACTGCCTGGCGTGTCCACGCTCATACTGCACCTCAGCATTTCATTGCTGCCACCAGCCATGAATACATGCACATCTGTAAAATATGGATTTCAGTGAGGCTGGATTAGGGGTGGATTTAACTCTGTGTATCTGAAGTTTACCAAAAACCCAGAGCCATTTAAATGTATTTTTAACCTTATTTTTCCCAGAAATTCTTATTAACGGCTGTGGCTTGGAAGAAACCGCCTTTATTTACCTAAAGAGTCTGTGAATGTTGGCTTTTCAGAAACCTTTCTCGGCGCCTTACACAGCTGCACTTCTGTTTTACATTGGAAAGGTTTGACACCTTAGCAGTATAAAGTTATAGGTTTTATCCCTAAAACTTCCCAAATGCAGTTTCCATTATTAACACAATTGTGACAGCTATAGTTTGTTTATATTGCTTCACCTGGGGCACATAAACTTAAAGGACTGAAAATACCTCCATGCAATAAAAGAATTTTATATAATTGCTACCTCTTGCTGTAAGGGACAGCTGGCCTTTGAAAGTTGGGAACTCATTTACGTCATTGAAGTAAAATGTAAGCCTGGGGTTTAAATGACTGTAATTTATGTTTCTGAAGCTCAAAACACAAATATGGCTGTCCAACGGGCAAATACCTTTCCAAACAAACTAATACTCATAATTCAACTTGGAGAGTATGTCTCCTTATAGGAGGCTGTCCGGCATTGCCGTTTTCTTTCAATAATTATTCTTTTATTATCTCTGCTTTGTTATCCCCAATGTTACAATTTCTATGGACAGCTTCCTAATTCAGCTCTTTTAAATATTTCCTAATCTGCTGTGCGAGGCCGTGCCACATCCCTGTGCAGTCACAGGGGACACGTCCCAAAGCTGCCCCCCGCTGTCACGGGGGGCTCTGACCGATGCAGCCCACCAGGTAGATGTGGCAGTGGCTGTGTCATCAAAGCATCTCTCCTCACTGAGAATGGCTAATTTCTTGTGGCTGGATAAAAATCAGCATCCTGTGAGCAGGGTAGCTAGAAATCACCCTGCAGTTCTTGTGCTCAGCATTTTCTTGTCACCGTCTCTAAGCATTTGTCTGAACACCATTTATATACTTTGGGTTTAGGGCCCAGTTCCAAACAGCTGTTGCTTGTTTAGCTTTTTTAAATTTTTTTTTTTTTTTTTGGTTTTTAATTTATAACACTAAAAATCTCCCTGGAATGGGCTGACACCAAAAATGTTTGTTCTAGCCCTTGGATGAAAGCACCCACCCATGGTCCATGCTTTTATGATTTGCAAATTCACCAACACTTATTATGGCATTGCAAAACAACAGTGACAAAAAGAAATTCAACCACAGCTCCCTTGGAGCAAATTCCAGGCTCAAAGCTCTGCTGCAAGCTTGCAAGCCCATCATCACAGGGGAGCCTGCATTGATTTAGAAGGTATATTTCCAAATCTCACTTCTGGCGTGATCATGCTCTGCCTTGGCTCTCTCCAACATTTCTCATTTGCTTTTATTATCTATTCAGATGTACCTGTGACTTAAAAGTAATTGATCTCATTTTCATAATTTTCAAGAGTTCGGTTGTGCTGCCCAGTACAGGTCAGTGGAGAAGAGCAAATGGCAGATTTTCTTAGTCTTGGGTTGTGTAAGTGTGACTACAGAAATCAGCTTTCTACGCAAGAAAAACATGGAAGGTGAATTCAAATTTCACCTGAGCATTCTGTGGGTGAACTCGATTCCTTCCCTTAAAGCACCTTTTCAGGCAAAAGTAAGCACAATTTCAGACAAAGTATATCCAGCTAAAATGAGGCTGATTATTCAGGTCCTGCTGTACCTTCCCTCCTTGCAATATTGACCATGAACCTGCCGAGAAGGTGAGGACACAGTCCGGCTGAGCCGCATTGTCTCCTTTCCATCTTGTGTGGGCTGGGACCGCGGTGAGGCTGCAGCTGGGCACATCCTCCTTCCATGTTACTGGAGTTTTATTTAATTTCTTAACCTGGTGTCTGGGAATGCCGTGGCTCACTGGGGACCCAGTGTTAGCTGCTGTGTGACAAAATGTCCCTTCGCCATAGAGGTTTTCCCCTGACATGGGGAGAGGTGGGCACACACACATGGAAGGAGTGAGGCAGGCGGGGATCCTGGCCGTGCCACGAGCTCTCAGCAGTTTGCAGGCTAACCCTTGCTTACGGATTATTTTTCCTTCAGAATCACAGTGGAAGTATTGAGGAGGGAATTTGGGAAAAACACAGAAGCGGCTTTAGAAAATGCGTTCGAAGTCTTGCTCCCGAGCGAGAAGGGGAGCCTGAAAGCAAGCCCAGTCCTTCCTTCCCAGCACAAGTGCAGCCCCCGGCCCCCGGGATGTGCCGTCATGTCCCGGGAATGTGCTTCCTGGACACGCTGCATCCACCTTCCCCTGCTTGCCCGTCCTGCCGGGACCGGCCTCCCTCGCACCTCTGGCCAAGCCTGCTCTACGGAGAGGCACAGCCTTGCGCTGGGGACCGGGGGAGTCCCAGAAGGACCAGTCCCAAAGGGCAAGACCTTCTTTTCACCCGTTTTTTGGAGGAGCACAGCTGCTTGCAGCTGTTGCTGCAGTAACTAGTGAATATAGATGGGACACCCGTGTTAAAAACCCACGGCGTGAAACTATCTCAGACTGCACCGAGAGCAGTTGTGGACCTGTTTTCCAGCTGCACCATCGAAAGTTTGCCAGAGGCAAATGAGCTGAAGCTTGAGTGAATGCAAAGCTAGAGAGCCGCCGCACCCATGAATCATTCCCTGATAGGAAACAGTCACAGATGCAGAATGAAGAATATATTCCCTAAAATAAATGGAATGGTTAATCAGACCACCAGTACGAACCACCGGTCGCTGCTGTGTGTGCGTGGAGGTGGTGGTGAGGCTGGCAACCCAAACAGCATTTTTGTTTCTTCCTTCCCTCTCAGGGCTGGATGTCACAGGATGCAATGGAAATTGAACGTGTTTCCGAGAGGACACTATAATGAGGATGTTTGCTGCCAAGCAGGGGCTAATCCCGTCCTGGGGTCTAACTGATGGAGGTGACTGTCATGTTTGGGGACTGCTCTCAGGGTCCAGGCAATTCTTTCCAGCCCTACCCCTGTGTCACCGGTACCTTTTCTTCTCTACCTGCTCAGACACAGCTGCAGATGCTGAGAATTTAAAGCCTAGTCCTTAAGATCTACCATGGCTGAAATGTCTATAAACACCTTGAGTCTCTTTAGAGATCTCTGTGCTTGCCAAACTCTGCAGCTTCCTAGTATGTCTCATTATACATGGTGCTTTCCCCCCTCCTGCAGCCCGTGATTATGTGAGAACTGCAGGAAGAGTAAGTTTAAAGACTTCAGTACATCCTCAATGCCTAAACTGAAAAAGTAGATGAAAAAAGTCTAATTTAATTAAAAAGTTGAAAACCTTTAATATTATTTAAGATGACCTCAAGCCTTGGACCCAGTCTGCAGCTTTTTTCCAGCCTTGGCAGTTATCAATATTGAAATATTATCAGAATTTTTTTCCCTTATTTTTTGTATTCGTAACCCAAGACCACAGAATGCTCAGCTGAAATCTGCTGAACATTAATCACCAGATTCTGTGTTTTATGGCTGAAATAAATCTGATCAGAAAACAGAAAAAAACCCCAGTAAAACTAGTGGCATGATTCACCATACCCTCACTGACTGAAATAGGTTGCTTAGAGGAGTCAAATTCTGTTTTCAAGTAGAAATACATATTGCACAGCTGACTGGGGTGCGACTGTCAGCTAAAATGGATCCAGGCTATTAATCAGCAGATATCTTCTGCATGTGTCTTTGTGTTTTAAACGGATGACAAGGTACTTTATCTACAAGAGCTCCAAGGATATACAAGGGGCAATATTTTCTTGGATTTTGACTAACAGAAACTGTATTTTCTCTTCCTTTTCAGGGCTGGGTATCATACAGTATGGTTTGGGGGTTGCAGAGCTGCGTGGCGTCATCCATCACAGGAATGTTCTCCTAACCACTAGGTACTGTACCCATGTATATTTACATAAGGGTTGTCATCAGGATCAGAAATTTTGAAGCAAATATCCCAATCATCTCCACTTATGGCAATTCAGTTTGCACTGTGGAGTGGTGAACTGGATGGCTTTTGGAGGACTTGAGACCAGCTGATGTGCTCCAGCTCACTTAAGCTCAGTACCAGGACCAATCGCCCCTGAAAACATCTAGTATGGACACCCACTTCTCAGACCTGCTTGCTAAAGCTAATGCAGGTGTAGCCACTAACCATGCTCTGCCCACAAACGTGCTCACACAGCAATAACCAGCTCCTCGTGATCCAGTTTGCCTTCCTAGAGCGAGGTTATTCCTGTCCATACCAAACAAGAAGAGACACGTTATTTTAAGGACTTTCCACCATTTATCTCCCCATCCCCTCTCTCCTCCCCACAGGTTTACACTTGATACAGTCACTTTTCTCCAGGGAAAGAACCCGATTTCATGGCAGACAGGAATGCTGACCCACTTGTCTTCTGCTGCAAGCATCCATCAAACCCAGCCTGTGTCCCCTGGAGTCTTAATTTTCCTCTTGACAGCAAAGACAAATGACTCCCCCAGGGCTGTTTGCTCATGTCTACTCAAGGTTTCCATGATGTTTCTTGAAAATGACCTGTTTTTTAAACACACAATGAGTTTTCTTTCCACTGCCACTTACCAGTGTGAAGGCAGAGATAGATCTGTTTTAAGAAAATGTTATGGTGCCAATCCCCAACACATCCCCCCTCTCTGCTCTAGGCTTCTTCTGGTTCCTAGATGTTGCCAGCTGTAATACTTTTCCCCCATTTGGGATCGTCCTGCACAGATACGGTGATATTTTATTTGAGGTAGAACAACCAAAAGAAAATATATTTTCCAGGTTTTTTTCCAATTCCCCATGAAATCTGGCTTATTTTCTCCTGTCCTGTTCCTTTCTCTTTCCTCTGCAAGGCTTCCCCAACACCATGCCACCAACTCCCAAATGGTGGGAATAATCCCCATAGGAAAATTCCCGTGTCTCTAGGATTATTCCCACCCTGACCACCACTGGTACTCCGGGAATCTGCAACTCGAGAGGCTAGGAGCTGCTGTTTCAGTCATCAGCCCGAGGGAAAGGAGTAGTTTGTGTGTTGTTTAGGACGATGGTTTCACTGGGTTGTGAAACAGTGCCTTGAAAACACTTCTTCTCTCCAGCCACATCGAATGAACCTGAACTCTGCGTGCCACAGCTCACTGCAGACCAGGGAAGGCAGGCAGACAGCGCAAGGAAACAGGAGCTGGTTTTGTTACTGAAATCTGCATGATGAGGCATGCAGAGAAATAGGGACAAAGCAACTTCAATTCCCCAGTTTTCTAATTTTGGAGAGCTCGTCTTTGCAATATAGCTTTTTAATGTCATCCTTCACAAAGATGTCCTTCCTTGTATTTCCCTCCTCCCAGAAAACACAAAACCACCCTGCAGTGTCATACACAGAGTAGCCTGGTCTTGCACTGGGAAATACCCAGCACCCTTACTTGTAAGGAACACTGCCAGCCCTGGGTATGATTAAACCCCCAAATTATAAAGAGACTCTCTAGCCAGATTCATCCGGGTGTTGAAAGAGTGAAGAATGTGGTTGCCACTTTCCAGTTTCCCTTGGCACAAGGATTTTCCAACCAGCCAGGACATCCCGAGGATGGGAAACGGCTCTGGACCACCTGCGTGCTGGCTGTGCTCAGCTGCCGGCGAGTCCCTCCACGCACCAGCGTTTCCAAACACAGCAGAGCAGCCCTGAGGTTACACAAAGTCTTTTTGATCCCACCTCAGTGACCCCAGGGCTACAAATGCTGCCGTGGGACCTTCTTCTGCACTGGAATGAGCTCCTTGTTCACATGAAAACCATGCAGTCCAGGCACGCTACAACACAAACCCTCCTTGGCTATTGAAGGCAATAATCACATACTGGAAGCTATGAGTTACTGCGCAAAGGGAAAAGGCCCTTCTTAAACCCACTGCTTTGTCCTTTTACCATTTGTGTATGTGGCTGCTTAATATATATTGAATAATTTAAACAATCCACATGCCATAACATGCCCCCAAATGTTTAGTTGAGTGTCCCCAAATTTGTTTTGCATGTTTACCCTTCCATTCATTAGGAAGGTAAATGTTCTTTGACTTCACCCTGTGCCTTTCAGCATTATTTTATGGAAATTCCAATTTCCTGCCCTGAAAGAAACCCTGATGATAATGAGAGGTTTGAAGCTTTTCAAACAAAAAAAGCAGTTTGAGTCAATTCTGCATTTTGTTCTTAATCAAAACTAGTTGTGTGCATTTGCATCAAGAATGAGCTCAGCACACAATGCTCCATATGGGCTTGGATGCTGGCATTCAGTGAATGGCAGGAGCTGCTGAAAAAGCTCCCTGGTTTTCAAAGATTTAGGGATGACCTTGCAAAAGTGTCATTTGTCACTGCCTTGTCCAGAATTGCTAGAAAAATCCCTGGAAACACGCTATGGAATCACAGAGCCCAACTCTCGCATTGCCAAAGCAGCGCGGCAGCACTTACCTACAGAGAGACAGTGAGAAATAAGAAACTGGAAGCTTTTAATGGAGCCCCAAAAGATTTTTTTCTTGATGCTTTATCTGGATATTGGTCTTGCACTTTAGATGTTACTCATTTTTCAGGCACACTATTTCAACTCAGTTTATACCGAGTCTACAATGAATATGAACGCAAACAAGCTACGGTCCATTAATCTGGACACCTATTTGCAATTCTAAAGCATCTAAAACACTTGGAAACAGCCCACAGACTTTTACTGTTCCCCTGTTCGGACCTGATCTCACAGAACCCCCTTCACGCTAATTCCAGTCGAGTTACACCCAGGAGGGGGTAACCACGTACGTGCAGTTTTAGGACCAGGTCCCCATTTTTGAGCACATTAATAGCACCCAGAAGGGCTGCGGCACACAGACGTTGCAGGTCTGTTCTGCAGAGCATGAACAATTAGGAGAAATAGGGACGGCGAGTCACACAGGCATCCCTGGACGCGCTGTCGTGAGTGGCTGGACAAGTTCTGCTCAGAAAGGATTTATTTCCACTCATTTTGGTCTTGTGGTTGTGAGAGGCTTGCAAAACCTTTCACCTTCTTTCCCTGGAGTCATATATATTTTATGAGAAATTTAAGAATTACCTCTTATTAAAATGGGGATAGTGTAATTACCAATAAAAAGCAGATGTTATGGCATGACTAATGCTTGAAAATGTGTATGTAGCAAGCACAACATACCAGCACATCCAGGCTTTTCAGTAAGATAATAAAAGTTGTCTTTGTTGAAACTAACTGGCCAAGTCGCAGAGGTCTGAAGTCGCAGGGAAATCATTACGGAAAACGCTGAAAGGCTCCACGAAAGGGCAGCTTTGCTCCCACCGATCTCAGCAGCAAACTGTAACTCCAGAAGGTTGAAATGAAAAACCCACATTCCTGTTCACCTCACCCGCATCGGGAGGTGTCCGAAAAGGTGTCCTGCTAAAGCACCTCGACTCGCCGTGCTGAGAGCATCCTTCCCCTACAAGCCATAATGAGCCATAATTAGTGAACTCCCTGACACCTCCGGCACCTCTCGGGGGGTCCATAACCCACCTGCAACAGTCAAGATCATTCCCTTGGATAAGTCCCAAGTATTTTGGCAAGGCGTATCTGGAGTGATCCTCGTAGGCTGACTTTTGAAACAGGAATATGCAAACATCATGCAAATGGAGTTGTTCAGCGAATCTGCTCAAGCAGTCCCCGGGTTCACAAACTTCGTCTGCGCTCACAAATTCCTCTCCCTTCCTTCCCGGCAAATTGCATTTATTGCTTTTTGCCACAAAAACGTCTTTAAAGCAACACTCGGTTTGCAAAAGAGCATTTGCAGCTTGGCAAGAAGGTCTGGTCTTCTGGGTGTGGGTATGAATTTGGGGGCACAGGGAGGATCTGCGCCTCGGCCGGGGGAGGCTGCAAGGGCAGCGGGAGCTGGAGGTGGGAGCTCAGCACCCAGGGGTGCAGGGGGGGCTGGGACACCTCAGCAGCCACAAGCTGGTGCTCAGCCCTGCCTTCTCCTGTCTTCAAATCCCAGGTCTTTGAGTCCTTCTCTGGCCCAAACCCCACGCCTTGCCCAAAGCCCGGTGATTCAGGGTGCGCTGGAGGCAGCAGAGACCTCCCCTTCTTTTCCTTAAGACCCTCCCATACTCTATCATTATATCCTCTGCACATAAATGCCATATTTCAATTTAAAAAAAAAAAAAAAAAAAGTATCCAAATCCTCAGACTACTCTTGGCCCGTCAGGAGTGTCAGCTCACTGGAGAACCCTGCAATGTGCTGGGGTGGGTTGCAGGCTGGAGGGGTTTTTTATGTCGGTTTGTACCAGCATTAGCTCTGTCATTTTGTGAAATGAAACTAAGACATATGCATAAGCAGCCTTGACAGCAATTAGTTCTGGCAGAATCTTTGTGGTAATGAATTTCAATGAAGCTGGGGTTTTGGGTGCCTGAACACTTCATTAGCTGCCGGTACATCATACTGATGCAGTTGAGAAATCACATTATAATAAACCACTTTTTACTGCAGGCAGCAACCGGGATAATGAATGGGATGAATAATAATATAGTCCATTCAAAATCGTTCCTGTGCTTTAGAGTTCTGGAATTTCAGTAAATATATTAAATAATTTGCGGGGATAAACCTTATTCTGAATTTCTCTGTTACCCATGTATTTATGAGCATTTTTAATGTATTGTCAGAGGAGCTGCTCCACTCTATTACACTTACCAGTTAAACACTGAAATACGTACGTGTTAATGCAGTAATAAGAAAAATCATCTGTCATTTAATAAAAAATATTTTAAGCCTGAATGGAGGAAAATAGATGATAACTATTTCAATGTGAAATATCAGGAAGTCTTTGTCTGGTTTTATATATTTACAGGATATATTCTTTTTTAAAGTATGGAAATACGTGGCTTTGAAAATGCCTTAAAAGGCACAACCAAGGCATTCCTGTGCTTTATTCTGTGTTTATAAACCAGAGAGAGATACATTATTCTGTCACGGTAAAATGAAATTTATACCTATCACTGTGTTTGCAGTGATTAGTATGAAAATTAAAAAATGCGTTACTCTGATGCTATTTCTGATGCTGTTGAAATTTATCCTTTTGAATGTGTCACTTGGGCTGCTGGTGGCTTGGTTGGGGGTCCATCAAACAGGCTCTCCCGCACCAGTGAAGAACGAGGTGGAGGAAGGGGATGGCTGGTTTATTAGGGGTTGTCTTAGTAGTTTGTTTTCTCACTGATAGGGATAAAAGCAACTGATGCTTCTTTAGAAGGAAGTCAGGCCATCTGTGAGCATCCCAGTAAACCCAGGATGTCCCCAAGACTGTACTGGGGAGGAGGAAGAGGACGGCTCTGCCAGCAGGGAGCTGGGGGTGGGGGGGGTGTCCCCCCGTTTGTGATGCTGCCCTGGAACCCCGTCACCAAGGCAGCCAGGCGGACGCGGGATGATGCTCTCCCCACTGGCTTTCCCTTCTTGGCTGCTTCTTGAGTACATGGTAACTATAAAAATATCCTTTTTCTCACCCTGGTGAACAGATGGGTTGCAGTTGTTACCCAATGCGTAGATTCAGGCCCATTTGAATGAGATATTTGTAAGAAATCCTTAAAATGCAAAAAACCCCCCACCCTTAGAGACAGGTCTTTTGATAAGAAAAAAGCAGAAGAAAGTCAATGTGGGTGGGGAATTAACAGCACCAGAGTAGTAAACAGCCAAGGGGCAAACAATTTTTCTAGTAGCAAAATGTTTACGTGTGTTTATCTAGAACAACAAGATGACCTTTTTTTCAATGAAATACTGTCTTGTAATAGTGGTGATCTGATAAATTAGCTTTTCGAATAAAGACAGAGATAAAACTGGAGATGAATTGAAACATCAAGTCCAAACTCTTTTAAAGATTTGAATTCCACATGCCAGTTTTGGTTGTATGGAAAACCCAAAGAGAAAATAACTGGAGGAGAAGAGGGTTCTACAGACTTTTTTTTCAGGCTCTACCCGAATTTTAATGTTCTTCCATTTCCAGAATACTCACAAGCACCGCTGATCTACCAAGATTTTCAGGAAGCCATAAATCACTGTAAATAGCCCAAGCCTGTGGGAGTCCCATTTCTTTGGCTTGGAATCTGCCAAGGCAGCTCATGAAATCAGATGTAAGTTTAACCTCAAATCAGGTACAAACACTGTCTCTGCAGGCCATGGTTTCATACAGTGCCAAACAGTAGTCTGTAAAATATCAGGTAGCAGGGCATGGAGAGTGGGTTTTTATTTCTGAAGCCTGTTTATTGCTGCTTTTCATCAACACAGGGAAAACATGAAATTCCATATTTTTCCTGTGTGAACTACTAAAGACTGCTTGAGAGTATAGGAACTAATATTTAAATTTAATTGAAAACCCTACATGAGAAACCATTTCAAGACTCAAAAAGAAAGAGCTGAAAGATAATGTCAAATCCTTACAGTCCTCAATCTTCTAATTGGCCTCATTATCTTCTCACAGTGGCCAATGTGCCATGCCCTGAGTGGATAGCAGAACTGATTAACATTGGTGATTGATTTTCCTAGTGGCTCTTGCCCATCGACAGAATAATTTTATTGTATTTGATCAAATACAAATTTCTTTCAGGAGCTTCCAGGAGATCTGGAGACAAGGGATGAAACTGCTGGCCCACCATCTAGCCCAGGACTCTTGGAGCACGTCCTGCTGGCCAGGGACAGTCCTGAAGACTTGAATACCGAACTCGTGCCTTTCAATGACCTGGTGTTTGCTCCTGTGTACCTGCCCTACTATAGAACACCTCACGTCTTTATCAGTCCACCTTCCCTCACTGCATCACGCATCAGCACAGAAACAGAAGAAAGCTTCAATGAAGGCAAGGTTAACACTAAGCAGGATGAGAAAGTGAGTTATTCAGTCATCTCCACAGGATATTTTCCATATTACAGAACATATGAAATGCTTCTTGGCCAGCCACTCACATATGGATTAAATGCAGATAATGATGGGGAAGATGAAAGCAAAGGAGACGTTGAGACAGTAAGTTGCAAGGCTAATTGCTAAATTGCTCCCAGAGTTTGCACAGTCAGGGAATGCTCTGTCTGCCACGACTGGGCCACAAACCCCACCGGCCTCGGTGCCTCCTACTTGCCCCGGGGCTTTGCTGGCCTTTTCGATAGCACCAGCGTTGTAGCTGAATCAGACGTGGAGACATGCTTTGCCCGAGTACTGCTACTGCACTTTCCTTTAGTTGAGGTCATGCACAAAGAAATGCAGAATCTGTGCAGACAGTGCCTTTGCAGGAACACATACTTTCAGGGCAGGAAGAGACATAACTGGGAAAATTTTCAAACAAAATAAGCCAAAGGGAAGAGTGGGAGCCCTTGCAGCTGCCTTTAGGTGTGTGAGGTGGGATGTTCCCCCCGTCTGAGCGAGGCACCTCCACTCCCTCTATCATGTGAGCTACCTCTTAGGAGTGCTTGTCACCCTGCACAAACTGTTTCCAAGTCTACGTGGTTAAATTGGGTTAAATATCTGCAAATTAGGTGAGGTGAAAGTCACCTTTAATGTTTCTGAAAGGGGAAGGAAGGGAGGAAGAGTGGTGGGCACATCTCGCACCATACTGTTCCCCAAAATTAGGTCCTTAAGAATAAAATAATGAATTGTGCTCCGAAACCATAATGCAGGAGTAGAGCTATCTGCAAGGAGGAGCTACCTGAGGCAGACCTGGCAAGGCCCCTGTCCCTTGAAACAACCCTGCGGACCCCGGACCCCTGCTGTGTGGGGCCACTGTTGGCTCTGGATGAGATCTGTCCCGTTGCTGCAGGGGACTGCTGTGTCCCCAAAGGCAGCACGGTTTCCCATGCGTCATCACCACTTTTTTATGCATTTGAGACCCCAGCTCTTGGTCCTGTACACGTTTTTTTCAGACCATCCCACCAAGTGTGGAGTCGCCCAGGAGGACGCTTTCTTCTATGACCGATGAAGAGCCACCAGCCCTCCAGCTCCTAAGAGTCAACACCTTTGAACACTGCCTATCCACGATCTCCTTCCCCAGCGGGCTAACTGGTCTGAACCAGCCCTTTCCCTCCAACGGGTACTTTCCTTACTACAGGACAGAGGGAGAGCTCTGCATTGGCCCAGCTCTAGAGGACAGGTTCTTCACCAGGAGAGAAGGTTTGGAGAACAAAGAAGGAGGACAAGAGGAAGAAACAGGTATTTGGAGTCTTAGTGCCAGCTGCTTGGTGTGCTGAGAACAAAGCACGGGGTTTGTCTTTGTCAGCAAAAGATGGAGTCAATGCAGGTGTGAACGAGAAGTTCTTGAAACCTACAGCAACATGAAAATCTGCATGAATATGGAGTAAAAATACGCCTTCCCTCAAACAAAACAAGTAATAACCCTGACTGTGTAATGACAGCAGAAAGCAGCGGAGAGGGAAATGATTGATTTGGGGGAATCCAGATAAACTTGCTCTAGAAAATACCCCGAAGGAGGAGTGTGAGGAAGAGAACTGCGTTTTTCTGTGGCTAATCCCAAAGGCTAGATGCTCACTTGAGGGATGTGCAGCTATGGGAAACGGCCAACGGGAAAAAAAAAAGAATTATTTAAATCTAAGCTGCTTGGAGGAATTAAGCAGAGACATAATTTCCAGTAGGGATTGGGAAATACATTTCCTCTCCCCTCCACTACAATCCTTCCATTGTATTAATGGCATCTGTTAGACCTGGTTACTGTGCACAACAGTCATACACAGGAGAAAAAAAAACAAAACATTTTTATTTAAATTCTTTGTCAATAAAATTTTTTGAACACATTTCCATTATGTCTGTCTTCATTTCACTTGCACAGTCAGTAATGAAAATACTCCTGATTACTTTAATATGTGCAACTATGAGCTTCTATAAAATATCAGGTTTGACTCTGGAAAACCAGGCAACAGCATCCAGGAACAACTTGGCTTTAGTGAATCTTGACCGATTTACACCAGATGAGGATCTGACCAAAAAAAGGTCAGCTCAGTGTTTTCTTTGGAATTGTGAAATCTTGCAACATATTCTCCTTACTGCCAACTCTGTCACCTCTTTGAGACACCACACAAGTTGATGAAACACGGCTCTTTCCCATTCCTGCTAGGTGTGTAGACACTTCCCGTTCAAAACAGACATGTTTACTCCAATCATTTAGTTAATCTTTGAGTGCTTCTGTAATGATTACACATCAGTATCAATAGCCCCCAATAACTGTCTTCAGAGAGCAGCCTGCAGCTAAATGTACCAGTGTTACCTATTTTCTCTTAGCGATCAAAGAAGCAAAACACATCATATTTAGCTATTTCACACCTCCATAGTTAGACCAGTTTTCCCTGTGGGTAAGTGTGACACTGAGACCAGGAAGGCTACAGCCATGTAAGGTACATGATGATTTCGATAATAATTTCTGCCCACGCTGCACTTACGTGTTTTTGACAGGCAGGGAAGGGTTTTTGGCTGGATGCTTGGACCCAGCAGAAGACAGGAGCTTCGATCCCGGTCTTTCTGCTAGGGACTGCTCAGGATGAAGTGATGCGTCACCCCCTGTTTCAGGAAACCTGGCGTCAGCCAAACTGGGGAAAATTCATCCCAATATCCCTGCACAGCTGCCCTGGCTGGAAATGGGAACGCAGCTAGAGCAGCTGGCATGCCTTCTGCATCCCCGCATCCCCGCGAGCACCTCAATATCATTCTGCCACCTTCTCACTGAAAAACAAGACGAATCAGTCTCTGGATGAGCCGAGTCAGGCTGTATGAAATAGCTTCTGGTTTTAAGCATGAAGGAGGCATATGTCTTGGGTACGTTGAAAGCAAGCCATGCAAAATATAGTGAGATTATCCTAACTCAAGGGATCAGGCAGAAGAGGGAGGGAATTCTGTCTGAAAAGCAGGTGTGATTTGTTCTGAGAATATTAAATTCAGCATTTCCATAGATTCAGCATATTAAAATAGTTCAAACTACGCAGTATCAAAGCCACAAATCTGCCTGACTTCCACTAGATAGAAATTAGCTGCTTTCTATTGGCTGTACTTGATAATTTATGGGAACAAAGAACATCAGAAATGAAGGATTTGGGAGATGAGAATATTACAAGCTTTACCCTTATGGATCAGAAAAGCCTAATTTTAATAAAAAGCCAGCAAATATCATATGTTGCCATCTGGAAATTGGAGCTGAACAAAACTCATGATTTTAACATATTTTCCATAGTCTTGCTCAGAGGTAAAAAGGAAAGGATGGAGGGCAGAGTTGGAAGCTTCTGTGTTTCTCTCAAAGGCTTATGCTGTGTTATTACTTTTCCACATAGTTAACATCCTGTACACAGAGAGCAAATGATTTTTCGCAAACTGCTGCATGGATCAGATTGCTACCTTAGAGAGGACATCATGTATCTTTACCCCAAGAGAGGTCTTAGTCAACTGGAAATAAACAGTTCAGTTCAGCCTCGTGTACTGATAATGTATTTCCTTTCATCTCTCTGTTTGAAAAATTCATAATTATTGCTCTAAACCCTTAGTACTTCAATACTAGTGGTCCTCTGGAGTTTGAAAAACAATCTGCAATTACTTTGATGCATGCTGTGTAGTCCCCATTGATCCCATTTAAGCTTTTAATCTCATGAATTCACAAACTTAATTCTTAAAACAAACCAAACAAACTGCAGCAAAAGATGCCCTTTAATAACAAGAGTGGTGATGACCATCACTGTCTTTGGGGATTTGTTATAATGCAGGTCCTTCTTTCTCAAGAGCTGATGTTAGATTTCATTAAGAAATGGGGGGAAAAGACAGTCACAGTATTTGTTAATCTGCATACCCCTAGGGTAAAATATTTGTTAATCTGCATACGCCTAGGGAAAAACCTACTTCAAACTTGATAAAAAGGTTCACGCAGACGTTGCAGGGCATGGAATTTGTCTCTGAAATCAGGTATGAGAGGCCGCCTTTAGTAAAGTACTCCTGGTCCTAAGATCTAAACCCCAAACGTCCTAAAATCAAGAAGAAAACTCCCTCAGCCTCAGCAAGGCTGGGCTTGGGCCTCCAGTCTCCCCATGTGGTGCAGAGCAGCAGGCTGAAATGCTCCCTCTCTATAACCCTGAACTCCACTAAACGCTGTTTTAGGGAGAAAATTAGCTCACCAATGTTTGACAGTATTGGTGTGCATCCTGCCCGAAGGACCATGATTAGCTAAGCTCTCCTTCCTCTCCCAAATCCTGATTATGTCGACGTATATGACTTACTCACTTTGAACTCCATTAGAAATGAAGCTTTTGGCAAGTAGCACTTATCACAGAGGAGCAGAACCCAGCATTAAACAAAGACGCTTAAACAGGTCCCTTCCCAACAACATGATAGGGAGGAATGGAAGCGATTCTTTAATATGGAACAACCTGGCTTCCATTCAGAACCGTATTTGCGGTGAGTGATTAGAGAATACCTTGAATATATACCTCCCCTACAAATACCAGCACATGCACATCACCGGGTAAGCCCACTGACGGGGGAACCATACAGCCCTCCGGCTGAGACAGTCTAACACGGGCTTCTTTGTTTTGCCAATGCTATTTAGGAACCCCATCAGACATTAGGAACCATGTTTTGCAGAACACGGTTGAAGGTAGTGCCCAAGGGCTGTGCTGAATGCTAATCACCAGCAGGAATAAATAGAAATACAAAGGAATGAAGAAGCGAGGGATGCAAGCTCCAGTGAGCCACATGGAAGCTGGTGCATCGGGAGGGGAAGCAGGTGCATTCCCTGTCACACCTGGACCCTCGAACAGATTTGATTAGTCTATCCTGACACACAGACGTATATCTGTATCTATCTAGAGCTGTATCTTCAGTCTCACTAGAACAAATGTGTGTGGAACCCAAGTGAGGTATCTGCCCAGAGCAACTGTTCCCCAAAACATGAAGAGAATCATAGAATCATAGAATCATTTAGGTTGGAAAAGACCTTTAAGATCATCGAGTCCAACTATCAACCATGCCCGCTAAACCATGTCCTGAAGTGCCTTGTCTACACACTTTTTGAACACCTCCAGGGATGGTGACTCCACCACATCCCTGGGCAGCCTGTTCCAATGCCTGACAACCCTTTCAGTAAAGACATTTTTCCTAACATCCAATCTAAAGTAAAGCTAGGTTGGGATGAAGGTGCAGGCTGGACCTGTCTGTAAGCCTTTCTCGGTTAATGATCCAGGTGGGAACGGATGACGAAAGAGCAAATAGCCCGCTGACCTACATAATCCCCCATAAATCTATCTGTCTCTACCTCAGTGCTACCAGTTCTCATTAACTCCCTCCAAGCTCCCAGGCTGCTGGGGGCACTTTCGCCTTTCCCAGGGACGCAAGCTGATGGGATTTGCAGGTGTGGGTAAGGCAGAAATGCTAGCACCCGATCCAAGCTATGTAGTCTTTTATTTTAACTTCTGCAGCAATCATTAGAGTCTCACACGTGGAAAAATGCATGTGCTATGTATTTTAGTTAGCAGCCTTTTATCAAGCCTGGTGTCCTTGGGCTAGTTTCTGCTACTGGTAAATATAAATGGAGAAATGAATTCCCCAGGACAGCCTTACAGCAGGATCACCTGAGCTGCGGGACTCCTTGAAGCTAGTGTTTGAAATATATACATTGTGCAGGGGAATGACTGTGTTTCTGCTTTTCTGAGCACCTACCTCCTCTGTATGGTGTTCTTGTGTATCGGTTATTGCATGGCGATTGCCTGAGGTCTGGGGTGAAACTGGGGCACCTTCTCATGTTATTAGCTGAGAAAAAAATAATGCCAAAGACTAGAGGTGGCACAAAACTGCTTCTGTTTCGATTGCACCAAGGAGCAAGCACACTCCGTGACAGCCTGTACTGAGCAAAATTATCAAATGCAAGCGGCTAAAAGGGAAATTCTCGCTGGAGCAAGATCCGAAGGTAACTGGCAACACATGCAATGCAAAGGGAGTGTGGCAGAGAGCGAGGAGTTAAGCTTGCCTGGCTGAACAGAAGGCTGTGAAAATAGGCACCAACCTGGCTGGGAAGGGGCGAACAGCACGGAAGATGCAGTGGCCTCTCTTTCCCACTGGAAGCTCTGCAATGGCTGAGACATCAAAAACCCCAACACAATATAAACCTGAACAATAGGGGTCTGACAGCTGCAGAGTGTTTGAACAACGTGTCAGATGGGAAAGTTTGCGAAAGCTTCGATATCCCACCAGAGCATGGGAGCTGCAGCTTTTCCTGGTTTCTCTGACTGTATTTTCCCTAGAGAGCGGAGTTACCGTCGGCGTGTGGGGTGAGCGCGGGTCCCGTCTGTGGAGGGGAAAGCAGAGGGAATGACCCCGGCAATGTAGGGACGGCGGCTGCTGTGCCGCTTGCTGAAACCAGAGATCGTGCCCCGGGTCCTCCCCTGTCCCACCGCATCCTCCCGGGGACCCGACGCACACCCACAGCCACCGAGCTCTGGATTTGCTCCCTCAGTACGTCTCATCTTGCAGCGGTGCTCTTATTGCTTCCTTTGAAGACCTCGTTTTCTTACGGCGTCCTCACAAATGTGTGCGCTAGGTCAAGGTGTCGGCGTCTCACTCCAAGCAGCTGCCCCGTTAGTATCTGATGCTGGAAAATAATAATGATTAATGAATCTTAATCTTTCTGTCACAATTCCCTTTCATTAATATTTATATCTGGCAGATGTACCCCCAAGGGGGAACTTGAATTGCTAAGTATTAGTCTGTTATGTACAGCTGGTATTTTCTGCAGCAACTTTGAGGACATTCTTCTAAACAGCATATTATGTGCGATTTTATTTTCAACTCATTGTTAATGCTGTCACGTGTCAGCCTAGAGAAGAATGTTTATTTTAGGCCCCCTCATCTCATGAAGTAAAAAACCCCCTTAAATACCAACATTTTCAGGAAAAAGGATCTGATGTAAAAGAACGATTACACGCTTACACAACTGGCATTATCTCAGAGGTCAAGCTCAGCTATGGATACATCACTGAGCCTCCTAATTACAACACGGTGTAATTTAAGGCATCTTTAGCAGCCAGTGATTTTAAATGTGTGCCGTTTTCCAGTTAGATGTGTGTGTTCAGCTGCTAAAAAAAGTCTTGTGCAGCACTTTTGGAAGAATAAACATTCAATTAAATGATCTAGTTGAGTCCTTATAATTGGGCTGAAGTCTCTTTATAACTAATTCATAATACAGCGTCATTAGACAAATGATTAATTGGTAATTACTCTATGAAAACAAATTAATCACTGTGCTTCCCAAACCACAATCCTCTATCTACACCATTGAAAACCATTTGGCTCTTGTCTATGATAGTCTTGATTTATTTCTAGTTATCCATCTAAGTCCTGGCTATTGAATTTGGAGGGATCTCCTCCCGGCTCTCAGCAATGCATTGTGAGCTGCAGCAATAGGCAGCATGAAAAACATTTTCCATTTTTTTACTATTTTATTACTCTCCCCGGACAGGCCTGGACCCTGGCTGGATGGATATGATTTCTTTGATTGTGCTCTCACTTGAAAGTAGGAACATGAATCTTGCGATTACGTTCAGGCAAAGACTAATAAAATCAGCAGATGAGGATGTAAAATATGGTCAGCCTTTGTGCCCGAAATATTCCTCAGCATGCAAAGGCTTCAACCTTAGAGTCAGACTTTCCAAAAGAAGTTGTTAAACCATGTGGGCACAGAGAAAGCATGAACAGGTTGTATGAAAAAAAAATAATATAGCTGCATGCACAGTTGTGAGTTTTCTTCGGGAACTGATGGAAATGCCCCAGCATCTGTGAAAATGTGGCTAACCACATCCAGCCCAGGGAAAGGGTGAGAAAGACACGTGAGTTGACCCACCACCAGCGTCTGCAGCAGCCAGGAACAAGTCTGCTGTGGACAGCAATGGACACGGAAGGAGCTTCACAGTCAGAACAGCCTCAAAACTAAAGATTACAAATGGAAAAATACATCTTCAAATGGCCGTTAAACACCTTTATCTCTGCTTGTTCCCAGAAAGGGAAGGAAAATCAGAAACACTTTAAGAGAAAACAGGCTGGCAGAAGGGGGAGGTGAGCTCTCAGGGAGCGTGCTGGTCATCTGGAGAAGAAAGGGGCCATGGCGCATCAGCAGGTAGCACAAAAATCCTGAAGCCTGCCAAAATTGAGGGTTAGTCTGAATTTCCCAAGAAAACATTGCAAAGGGCATGCTTAAGCAACCACAGCAGGTAGGTGGGGTATTAAAATCACCCATGGGACGTGGTTTAGGGGGTGGATCTTAGGACTCGAGTCCAATGGAGAGGTATCCCGCCGGTCCCATGCTGAGCTTGCGGGCCCTGAAAAGCACCATGCTGACTTCAGATACACGTCCAAGATTAACCACAAAGCACAGCTGGCAAATCACTGCTGTCTGATGGGGAATTTGCCAAATAGCCCCCAATTTACCAAAATCAGATCTACCTGAAGCCCCTTGACAATGAGTCAGATTTCTAGCATCAGTTTGCTCCAGCTTTTGAGAAAACATCAAGCAAAGCCAATTGCTGTAGCAGCCAGAAATTGGGTACAAAGCCTCTCTCTCTGGGTGGTGACACTACGATAGCACTTCACTGGGTAATTTTTATTAAAAAGGAAGCTGACATCGCTAGGTGACAGAAGACATCGGCTTCTTCATGCTCTAGGTATGATTCATAGCAGCTTTAGTATTTTAACAGAGTAAGTAGCTTCAGTGATGTGCTAGAAATAAGGGTCGAGCCTGTTTTTCAGCTTGGGTACCCCAGGGACCCTGTGTTGATCTCCAGATTGCTTCCTGGATGAGAGCGTGACTCGGCCATCAAACATTTTTTTACCCTTTGTATTCAGCTTTATGTACCCAAAGCTGCTCCTAATGGGGTGCAGATGTTTCTCAAACTGAGTTATCACAGAAAATGGACAGGAGAAGGAACTACTGAAAACTCTGGAGGAGCCTAAGGGAAATCACGGCACTCTTGAATCACCAGCAAGGAAATAGTTGGGTACAAAAACACAAATGGCTTTTTTTTTTTCAGCAATCACTGCTGCTGTCTCATGGGGGAAGGAAGGGACAGAGACCAGGATGATGCTTCTTATGGACCATCAAAGAACTCTGAAGTTTAATAAAACGTAAAAACATATATAAGGAAAAGGAAAGGAGACAACACAGGCGAGAAGCCCGGCTGCAGGTGAGCTGGCAGGAGCAGCAGCAGCTCAGGTGGCTCAATCCTGGCCCCAGCATGTGTGTGTGCTAACAGCACTAACGCTGCTAATTGCACTAATTGCACTAACTGTACAACTTCAGGGCTCACAGCAAGCAGCCGCAGCACTACCTGCTGCAGGTATTTCCCTCCAGGCTCCCCAGGACCTTCGCTGCCGGAGCAGCTCTGCTGATGGAGCTGCGATACCTGAGAAGTGACGGGGACGAAGTCACAGCACGTCCAGACATGGTGCCTACAGGTGCAGCTTTGAGGTTTGGGTCACACAGACTAAAGAAAACATCGTGCAGCAGCAAGCAGCTATAGGGTAATAAAACAAGCTGAAAGTTTCTGTTTGCCTTCATGCACAGCAGTTCTGGGCTAGTTTTTTTATATGATTTTTCACTGGTTTTCCACTGAGCAGCAGCATTGGATGGATTGGGATGATCTTGGGATAATTTGGGAACTGGTTTTCTGATGTTTGCTGTAAGTCCCTCACTGTGAGCATTTTTCTCCCTCTTGTTTTCTCTGCCTGTTCGCAATCAAAATGCCTGTGGTTTGAAAGGTAGGGCTGAGCGGGCTGGGTACCACATGCCCTGTCTGAGGGGTGCTGAGGCTGGAAACAGGAGCTTTCTGCCTCCTCCTCGCACAGCCCCAGCCTGCCCTTGGGAGGATCCTCACTCTCCAGTGTCTATTGCTCCCCCCATCCTCACACAGCAGCAGTAACAAAAATTCAATCAGCTTTGGACTGACTCCTCTGACATTACTCTTCCTGATAGGGATAGGCAGAAAGCCAGAGAAATTATGCTGAAACTATTATTTATGGGAAATATATGGGAAAAAAAACCCCAACAAAAACCAAACCCCAAAATAAAGCAGAAAACCTGAGAAGCTAACAATATTCCATATGTAAAAATGTCACAGTCCCAACTCAAAAGGGCACTCACCACCCTTGGCCTGTTCATGCCAGTCTGTCAGCTGCATCTGCTAGCTGGCACCTGTGTGTACTCACTGAATGGAAAATAATTGCATAGGTGGTGAGCCAAATGCTGAAAATCATGGTCCTGAAGGTGGTCTGCGTCAGAGCGGACGCATGGGAGAGCTGTAGCCGCCTTCGCTAGAGCGGCAGGATTAGAGGAAACCCAAGAGCAACCAGGAGCAAAACCATGGCAGGATTTTTAAGGGAAAAAACCCAGCTTTTTAAACCATCGCATAGTTGATGATGAGCAAGGCATATGCATTTAATGCTGAAATGAAATGGATTTAAAAGCCATCATGAAAAAATGATCTCAGCTGCTGAGTCCCGTGAAAGCTCCTCCAGGATGTCCAGCGGCTGGAGGGGGCTCACGGCCCCCGCCATCACCTGCCACCCACATCTGTGTCCTCATCCTTGCCCCGTCCTGGTGGCCCCTGCAAGCTCCGCAGTGAAACCTGCAGCATGCTCTCAGCCCGGCGGCAGTCTCCTCCAAATTGGGGAAAATCAAAGGAAAGGGCAGAAGACAGTGTTTAGTGGTGGGAGCACAGCCTGGTTTTATCATTACTTAGGGCAAGAAGATGCCTTTGAAAACAGAAGATGAAGGTTTGAATCATACCAAAGGAGTGAAATAATTTTTACTGCCTCCCGAGAGGTGATGCTGTGGGAAGGCTCCGGCTTTCAGCCCTGAGGACAGGACTGATGCAGCCCAACTGTGCCCAGCCCATTCCCCATGAACAAATGGGGCATTTTCAGACTGGTAAAATAAATAACAACTGGTGTTGTCATTGATAATGAAATTCAAGTGTTGGGAAGGGACAAGGATCCTTAGGACGGTGATAAAGGACTATTTTTATACTGCAGCAGTGCAGGGAGGCCAAGCCATGGTTTCCTCATTATCAGATTAAAAAGAAATACGGATATACATCCTCCCCCACCAGCAAAGAAAATACAAATTGTGCAAAGCTCATTGATCCTTTCTGCTCTGCTCCAAGCAATTAGCCTGGTCTCACCGAACCCCCTTCACCAGCTTTGTCCCCCTCAAACACACCGGTCTGGGGACACCCAGGGCATGCCAAGACCCAGCAGGGAGCTGCAAGATCCTGCGACACTCAATATCAAAACAGAGGACAAATGTTTTTTCCAAGATACAAACTCAAGGCGGCTCAGTGGGATGTGCCAACAGGACCCAGCCTTTCTCGGTCATATTCAATTAAATTCTTCAGGTGGGGTTGTAGCAGACAGGTCTGTGCAGAGCCTGAATTGATATCCTAACAGTAAAATTCTTTAATATCTCCCCCTGAATGCACACACCGCCTGCAGCAGCCCGCAGGGTCTGTCCTGCTCGGTGGAGTCCCCGTTTCGGTGCTGGTGTATGCAGGTTAACAGCACCCTCTGCAGCCACCCCGGCAGCGAAAGCTGGGGAAAACCAGCCTCGGAGAAGTATTTTAATCCATCTTGCCATATAAATGGAGATGTTATTTTGGCTTAGTCCTTGTTTTGGCTGGGATAGAGTTAATTTTCTTTCTAGTAGCTGGTATAGTGTTATGTTTTGGGTTCAGTATGAGAAGAATGTTGATAACACACTGATGGTTTCAGTTGTTGTTAAGTAGTGTTTATACTAAGTCAAGGATTTTTCAGCTTCTCATGCCCAGCCAGCGAGAAAGCTGGAGGGGCACAAGGAGTTGGGAGGGGACACAACCAGGGCAGCTGACCCAAAGGGGTATTCCATACCATGGGACATCATGCCCAGTATATAAACTGGGGCGTGTGGGGCTGGGGGTGATCGCTGCTGGGGAACTAACTGGGCATTGGTCAGGGAGTGGTGAGCAATTGCATTGTGCATCACTTGTTTTGTATATTCCAATCCTTTTATTATTATTGTCATTTTATTATTGTTATTACTATCATTATTAGTTTCTTCCTTTCTGTTCTATTCAACTGTTCTTATGTCAACCCACAAGTTTTACCTTTTTCCTTCCGATTCTCTCCCCATCCCACTGCGTGGGGGGGAAGTGAGTGTGCAGCTGCATGGTGCTTAGTTACCAGCTGGGGTTAAACCACGACAGGCTTCTCATTAATTTAAGAGAAACTTGCAGTTGTGGTATCAGCTTGGTGTAAAGTGCATCAGATGTGAACTCCCTCTTCCCCATCTGACAGATCCAGACTTCAGGTGGGTCTCACCTGTGATGATGAGACCGCGATGCTCCAGCGGCAGTGGCCAGAGTCAGGCCATGGACCAGGACCAGGCTCAGCCTCTGAGCTGCATCCCAGAGCGATGTCAGCTACAGCAATGGGTACTTTAAAGATCCAGGCAAACTCTAATATATTTAATTTCTTGTTGGTAGTGCCTGCTTTGAAATAAAATGAGAAAAGTATTCCAGTTAATCACAAGCAAATAAAGTGTTGTTTTGCAGGATATAGGGGAATATGTTATCTAAAAACTCTCAAAGAATAGGATTTCTCCATGCATTGCAATTTAGTTTTCAAGTGATTTTATAAGATTGTGCTGTATGGGGCTGGAAAAATCTTTAGCTGCTAGGCTAAAAAGAGACTTTCCCTTAGCTGAACGACTAAAAACATTGATTTCTCAAGGCTGGTACCTCAGGAGGGCTGTGTGTGGTTCTGATAGAGATGGATGCACCGAAGCACCATTTGAACAAAGCAGAGGTCTGTGGAGGGAGGGTAGTCATGGCAACTGCTCGAAAAGCACCGGCAAAAGGCATTTTTAAGCTGGGCAGTTTACCACGATTCCTTTTGGTGGCACTGTCTGCCCAAATATTATCAAATCATCAGCAATCCCTCCCTGGGCGTCTGGCTTCCTCCAGGTACCAAAATGTGGCTTTTGCTGCTGGGGGAAATATATTGCAGCAAATTGTTTCTGTTGTTTCCACAGGTTTTGGAGGAAAGGTGTTGATCCATGCAATTAAGTAATTAGTCAGCATTGCAACAGCAATAAATATCCACTGGGCAAAACCTGGTCCACGCTGGACCTGAAGTTTTTGTGCATAACTTCCTTTTGGTAGTGGTCACACCAATGGGGAGCCTGGAATGACAGCAAGGATGCACAGTAATGAGCCATGTGCAGAAATAATACATTTTGAAGAATAAGCATTTCCTTGAGCTTTGGATAGATGCCACAAAAGCACCACTTGGATCACATCTGGGCTCTGAACCATGTACTTCTAGAGGGAAAAGCATCCACACAAAGACCCAGCCCCTGCTGTAAGGCCCATCAGCCTTACGTATGTGGAGCCCAGCATGGGGAGATGGGTGCTGAGACAGCCCCGCGTCCCATGGCAGCACCAAAAACCAGCGCGAGATGCTGTCACGCAGGGAGGTGACCCTTCACGGCACCCCGGCTGCTGAGACCCAACTGCCTGGATGCAAATGTGAGCATGTGTGATGAGCAATTGGATTTGCCAGCATTACCTTGACTTTATTTATTTCTTTGAAATACTTGTTACAGCTTCACCCTGTTAAAGGTCAGCAGAAGGCCTGCCACTTTGCTCCAGAGTATTTGCTTCCCCTGTTTATCCAGGCAGCTGGAGATGGGCAGCTCTTACTTAATCGCAGAGCCTCGCACTGAGGACCAGGGCAGGTCCCACACGTGTCCGAGGGAAAGGGGTCACATGCAGGCATTAGTGTTTGAGGCGTTTCTCATCTTTAATACCTCACGGAGCCAAAACGCACAAGGATGCATCCAGCCCCAGCTAAAGGTGCAGCATTCTTCCCTGCCTTACTGGCCTTTGAGGAGCCTCCAGAGGGACCTTCTAGAGGAGTCCTGATTTATAAGGTTGGATAATTGACATGAAGAGGTTCGCAAAGGGTAAATTCCTGGCTCAGGCACAACCACCAGGGTTTCTTCAGCAGACCCAAGGCTCCACTCCTCACTTTGGAGTTTTCACTCTGCCGATTTTTCATATCCGAGCCCTTCTCATCTGCTGTCTTGATTTTTCCTTTCACTAGCAGTGATGCTGTGAGTCCTTCCAGCAAGGATGAACACGAATTCTTCCTATAGTCTCCACAGTGAATTAATGGAGCTTAAATAGGACATTGTGAGCAGGGAAACAGTGGGACTGAACATGAACAAAGGATGCTTCTCCATTAACACAAATGAGAAACTGTCTCATTGTGCTTGTCTAATCAAATCGTTGCCCACAAAGAAGTGGTGTTTGCTCCTCTCATGTAAATTTTCCTGCAGCTTTCAAGCACTCTGATTAGTATTTGCAACTTCGAAGATCTCAGTTTAACTGTCATCTTTGCCATTATTCTTCCTGCTTTTATTGATTGCAGAGATGTTTCCATGCAAATAGGAGTGTTCACCTTGTAAAATTAGCCTGCTGTTCTTCCCCCGCTGATGAGCTTCTACCTCAGCCCAGCTGGGCTTGGCAACCTAACAAAATCCCTTGCCTACATGAGAATAATAGAAAAAAGGGTGGAAGGATGTTTGGAGGGGTGAACATGGAGGAAACTATTTAGCTGAAGACAATCACACACACGCACACAAAACCCCATTTAAACTATATTTTAGGACTAGATACTTCAATGACTCACAATTACTGAGATTTTTCAAGGCAATTTACAAAAGCCAAGCTCCAAATTGCCATTTATTTTTCTAGAGAGTTAGATATCCAGCTTCCACAAGATGAAAAGAATGGTTTATTCTAATTTTCAATTGCCAGTGGGGTTTGTGTGAGGAACTGTGCATTCATGGGCTGCTGTAACAGATGTGGTATTTATTTAGCATATGCATATAAGCAGGAGGGGTTTGGTCACATGAAGCTGGAGCTCAAATGGAGCTCATCTCACCTGGTGAGTCTCTGTCTGGTGTCTGGCTTGACACAAGACCTGAAAGCCAAGAGTGGGAATTATTTTACCTAAATGTGGATTTCTGTTGTGGAAATGTGTATATCTGAGCTTAGGTTCCCACTGGATCACAAGCCACAGCTCATCTTAGATGCCTAATGCTGCTGAGATGACCAGCTCGGGCAGACAACTGCAGAAGGGAAACGTAAAGTTCAAAGGGACAAATCCTGTCCCAAATGTTGAGAAGATTCCTCTCCACCACCATCCCTTTCTCTGGGACCTTCTCCTCTCCCAGCCCTGCAGACCTGTGCCTGCCTCCACCTTCTCTTCTGCTCCCCTTTGCTTCTGCTCCTGCCCACCCCCACAGGCCCTGCTTTGGCTCCAGCCCTCTCGGCTCCCCTCCACCGTCAGAGAGGGCAGGACAACCATCACAGCTGACACAGGGCTAGACACTTCTTTCAAAGCTTTTTCCATGTTTCTGCTGTTGTTTTCCAGTAAAATTTGCTGAGGCTCATATTTTCTCATTCATGTGTTTGAGCAAAATAACTTGGTTTTCTGCTTGAAACATTAACCATTGCCCAAGAAATGACAACACAGAGAGCCTGGTGAACTTCCAAGGGCATTTTACAAGGACTTTTGTCCATCAGGAAGTCACTGTCAGGGGCATAACATGTGATGGTCATATTTGAAGTATTTTGGGGTTTAGAAAAAGAGTTTGGGCAGCCTGGTCAGGGCTTTGCCTCTCAACCACAGCAGGCTGGATGGCAGCAAATGCACGATCTCTCCTGCAGCTGCTTGCAGTCTAAGTACTTTGGGGTGGCTGTTGCAGATGCTTGGCTGACGGAGCATGAAGCCCCCTGAGCTTGCAACTTGCTTGCAGCCTCCAGAGACATTCCTGTCTCTAACCTTGGAGAAAATCTCCTCCTTGCTCAACTACTCTTTCTACATGGTCCAATTCCCTCTGTGAGAGTGTGGAGGGTTTGACACGTAGGAGAGCAGGTCACGGGAGTTGACATTTCCTAGAGAGATCTGGGAAAGTATTTTTCCCATGACCGTCACATTGCTATTGCACACAGCACAGCCTGTGCTATTAAATTCTGCTCTGGTTGAACATCAACCCGTCCCCTGATCTCCTCTTTGGCAGCCCTCTCTCCTCTCTGCCTATAATAAAACTTATATAATGGTGGTGCTGGTGAAAGTGTCCCTTTGACCATGAAGTGTGGTGGGGCTGAGTTCAGCACTGCGAGCAGGCGGCTGTTGATGATACAGTCAACACTTGGAAACTTGTTCATGCCTTTGAGCAAAGTGCTCCACTTAGGCTCATTAGCAGTATAACCACACGTTGCCCGTCCAGCCGCCTCTGCCAGGGAAACTTCCTGCTCTTTCAATGTCTTATCAATAGCTGCTGTGTCGAAAATGAACCTGGGGGATGGGAGCAGGGAGCCTGAGTCACAGCTGGCCATCTCCTCCTGACAGGACGGAGAAAAATGCCTTTCCTTCCATACTTTAGATGCCTGTTGCAGCATTGCTCCGCTCTCAGCTTCAAGCATGTCCCTACGGAGCCAGATCATCTCAGCCAAAACCTCCCCGGCTTGCGGAAAGGTCAGCCTTGCCTGGGTGGGAGTGTGGCTGCAGCTCGCCAGGCTCCAGATGCTGCTGCTTCTCCTGCTCTCCAGAAATGGTGGCAGAGGAAGACCTCGGTATGCCGGAGAGGGCTGTTCGTGGTCCTCAAGCAAAGATGTTGGATGGTGTTAGGGGGCTGCTTGTGGAACACTTGCCCTGACTGCTGGCTGGTGCTTAGCCAGGGTGTGATCTATGGGGATATGTTGGATGCAACTGGGAAATCTCCTGGTCCCTCTAGGCTGAGGGCAGCCTGTCCCAGGAGGTCTGCTCCAGCACTACGCAATTGCATCAGCTGAATCTTGTCTGGAGACATACCTTCTCATGGGACATCAGCTACTTCAAGCATGTTTCAGAGGTGTTCCCTGTATAATAGCATAAGCAAATGGGTCATGAAAAGACCAGAGGATACCCTTCACTGCCTAGTTCTTCCCGGGGCACTATTCCTCCAGTAAAACCTACCCAGGTCCCGGGCAAGGAAGGGCAGAGAAGAGCTTTGCAGCCATTCATAGTGGGGCCCTCCATGCCTGTTTCTGGTGTCTTCGTAGTCCCTAATCCGTCTTCCACGCACATTCCTGCAGACAAAGCACTCATGTTTCGCTGCCCACAGAAATGAGCTTGTTTGGTAGCTCCTGGAGGGGATAGCTATTTCTGCTATGTGGCCCTTGACATGTCTTCCCGCTGCCTGGATCTGTCTGATTCCTGTAGCCAGTGAAGTTGTCTTCTTATCACTGCTTGCACATTGCTTCAGGATGTTTGTGTACATTGCTTTTTAATTTACTAGCCTCTGCTCATGGGACTCAGCTTCTCAAAGAGACACCAAGCATTAGACCCTGATGACCAGTGATGCTGGCTGCAGCAGCGAGGTTTAATGTTGTTTTACTCGTATCTTGCCCAGCAGCTTAAGCCATTATATGCTATTAATAGGTTAATATTTAAAGGGAATTTATCCCTGGATTAGCTGTATTTCCAGAAATGCATCCAGCCCAGAAATCTTTTACAGCTGGACAAGAAATTTATAATCCATTTTCATCTCTAACAGACTCTGTCCCTGCTGAGTCATTTTTTTAATTCCCAGAGCAGTTAAGTGTGAATCTACCACAAGTTACTGAGTCTGCCCCAGTCCCTGCACTGCAGCACTCGCCCAGAGAAAATATACGGCTCCTGGTAAGATGGTGGGAAATTTCTTCCCTTTTATCAGTAGCATTATAAACCTGTTGTGGAATGTATGTAAGCTCGTCAAATGAGTGGGGTATGGTGAAAAACAATGGGTTTGTGGTTGAGAAGGAGGCAGAATCAAGAGCGTTCAGGATGACACAATCTCCCTGTTCCCCCTCTTGGCAGGAGGAAGAGGATTCCTCAATCCTAACTGAAACCACACTCATCTCCCTCTGACCAGCACTTGTTGTGAGTGGCTACAAGCCCAGGCTGGGATTCAGAGCAGCAGAAAGGATGGATCCCTTCCCAGTTCTCCATACGGCACTGCTGCCTGTTATCAGTGAAAGGAGATCCTCCATCAGCTGGGAGACGGAGGTGTATGCACAGGTCTCAACAAACAGCAGTGTACCCGACCCTGTTGGCTGAAGATAAAAGCCATGAGCTTCTCAGCCCATGGGCAAGACTTGACAGCGTGCTGGAAAGTATTTTTGAGTGCAAAGATGCAGCTGCTAGCACCACTGCCCAAAGCAGGGGAGTTCTGCTTTGCTTTAATGGGTCCCAGTTCACTCCAGTGTAACAGCAGATTGGCAAAATACCTGCAGACAGACCAGCAGTGGCCCAAGTTTACTTGTGCATAACTGCTGAGAGGTGCTGCAGCCTGTGTGGAAATGGCTCATCTGCTCACAATCCATAGCTGACAGTTATGATAACCTCTTTATGAGTTGCAACCACTTCACTTCAGGGGCAAACGCACCCTCGTAAACCACAGAGGAGCAGGGCACGGAGAGGCCAAACTAATATCAACCACTGCGAGACTGCGCACAGGTCTCTGCCTGCTCTGGGGCTGATTTGCAGGTTTGTGGGCATTGCTAACAGCAGCCGATGGCAAGAGCCGTAAATATCCTGCACCCCTGTGTGCACCACAGGTTTTGAGCCCAGCCTGGCTGTTGTGCCTCCTGTGTGGCACTTTCAATTAGTAAATCTAATGTCTTACTCCTGAATAGCACCCAGCCACTCAATAGCAGGACATCCTTCTGGTCCTTAACCCACAGGCGAGGGTGCCCACAGGTACAGCTGCAAGGGCATCTCAGTTCACCTTCTGCATCCACCCTAGCTTCTCTACCTTCCTCTTCTAGGCTAGGAGTTGTTCACAATAAAGTCTCTGTAACATTTAGTTTCGACTCTTGGTTCAACATTGCACAAAGACCATTTCCAGTATTCTCCCTGAGTTAGCAGATGTTCTGAATTTGGTGTGGAAATGTTACAGTTAAAGACAATTCATATGATTAATGATTAATGCTGCTGTCTGAACAATTACCTCATTCAGCCAGCTTTTCTTCTGGCTTTGCAAGAAAATATGCGTGAAAAATGAGGACAACATCCTCTTTCTGTATTACTGTATATATGAATCACATTTCTTCTGAAAAGAAGACAGCAACTTTATTTGAGAAAACAAATAACTGACAAGTTTCCACAGTGCTTGTGCACGCATGTTGTCTCCAACATTTATCCAGGACCACAGTCCCCCTGAAACCCGCTCTGCACCATTAGAGACTTGATGCTTGAGGAAAACCCTCCTCATGGAGAACGTGCATTGTTATATACATTGAAAAATCTAAAGTTTCAGGTGTAGATTATCTGAGCTGATAACCATGCACCTAATATCAAATTTCTGTAAGCAACTTCTAGACAAAAGCTCCCTTCAGCCAACTCGGTGATAAGGTTTCTTGCATATATGTGCATGCACATAAGGGGACATTGTTTTAAGGTCTTTTTGTGGAAAATATTCATTTATTAATGGAAACTAAAGTACTAATTATTTAAGCAAAAATTTTAAATGTTTATATTTTCAGCCAGTATTTTCAGGATTCGGGATTTCTTGTTTATGAACTATCAACATTTTCCATAGTCACCAGAATATGTAGACAAAATACATTTCAGCAAAACCCAGTCTGGTATTCCAAGACGGCAATGTAGCAAACCCGATGCCAATCTTTTTAGAAAGCTTCCAAAACTGATCCAAGGAGCTGCTATCTGCAGAAATCTGACCTCTATAGAACAAAATTCGCTTTGGGCTATAGTAAACCACAGCCAGATGAGACAAATGTATATGTATACGTACGGTGGTGAAGTGCCAAGGCAGCTTTTGCAGAGCCCAGTCATGCCCCTGGAGTCCAAGAGGACTTTTCTGATGGAGTTGGTGGGCACAAGGATATCAGTGATCTGGTTAAGGACCAGAACGATGTCCTGCTATTGAGTGGCTGGGTGCTATTCAGGAGTAAGACATTAGATTTACTAATTGAAAGTGCCACACAGGAGGCACAATGGCCAGGCTGGGCTCGAAATCAGGTATTTACCATTTGAGAAAGAGAGCCCAGTCTTCAGTGCCAATCAGAAAGGCTTGTTAGGAATTGCCAGAAAAGGGTTTGAAATCAAAACAGAAAATATCCTCACACTGCTGAGTGCCTGGTTCGTTCCTAACACTTGTCGCTCTGGCTGCCCAGTTCAAAAACTTAAAAAAAAGAAAAAAAAGACTGAGGAGGGTGAAAAGGAGCATCTGGCATGAAAGGGGAACTAAACAGAGCTGGGCTCTTGACTCTGGGAAAGACAGGACTGAGGGAGAAGAAGGTAATAGAGGTACAAGAAGATTATGAATGCTATGGAGAAGGAAGGAGGTGGAAAGCAATTGTTCATTGCTTGCCAAAATACGGAAATTGGGGATACCTCCTGAAAAGGTAATACAGAAATTGGGGGCATCTCCTGAAAAGATGAGGCAGCGTGATTTCAATGAAGCAAATGGAGACGTTTTTCAGTTGAGCGAGGCTGTGCGAGTTACACTCTTTCTCTCAGGACTTACATCTTCAATTCAAGACTTTCTTCCCCCAATCCCCTGTTTTTACCCCTTCATACAGACCCCCCCGCCCCTTTTGCCTGGCCGAAGGGGCGATGCTGCTCTTCCCCGCTCCTCCATGCGACCAGCCCCCGGGCACAGAGGAGCCTGCTCTGCCCCCTATTACCTGACAGCCGCCAGCATCAGTCCCACGGGAAGCACCCGCGCTGTCCCCACCGCCCACCCCCGTCCCCACGCCTGACCGAGACCCTCCCCAGCCCGGGAGGGTGTCTCCCCGCCGCCGGCCCCTGCGCGGCGCCTTTAAGCTCCGCTGCGTGATGTCACTGCGACTGGGAGACACTGGGCGGCGGGGCTGCCGCGGGGAGCGCGGCCCGCGGGGGACCCCCTGCCCGCTGGGGACCCCTTTGCCCGGCGAGAACCCCAGTCCGCTGGGGACCCCCTGCCCGGCGAGACTCTCTACCCGGCGGGGACCCCCTGCCCGGCGGGGACCCCCTACCCACTGAGACCCCCTTGCCCGGTGGGGACCCCCCGCCCGGCGGGGACCCCCTACCCACTGAGACCCCCTTGCCCGGTGAACCCCCCTGCCCGGTGGGGACCCCCCCGCCCCCGCCGTCGGGAGGGGGTCGGCAGCGCAGCATGGGCAGCCTTCAGCTGCAGGACTTCGCGGCGGGCTGGGTGGGCGGTAAGTGGTGCCGTGGGCTCCGGGTGGGGGGAGTGGGTGGGGGGGAAGGCGGCGATGGGGGGACAGGAGCGTGCGTGGGAATAAAATCCTCCCGTGTCACCTACGGTCTGTGCCTCCGACCGGCGTGCTGGTACCACCGGCGGATGCGCGGTTTGCTTTGCTTTGCTTTGACTCAGAACTGCGGTTTGATCCCATTTCCACGGGCGGGATACTTAAAATTCAAGTATCGGGACGTGTGATGCTGTTGCCCTCCCAGGGAGGGGTGTGTGCGTGTGTGTGGGGGGGTGGCTGCCAAAGCCACCCCGGCACGTCCCCGACACCCACCGGCTCTCTTTTCCTTGCTGTCACGGCTGGAAGCCCCGCCGGGCTCGGGGGGGAGCAGCCGGGGGCTCGCAACAACCAACCCGGGGTCCCCCCGGCGCACACACCCCCGGGAGAGGCCACGGCCCGGCTTCGCCCCCCCCCCGCCATCCCACCAGGGCAAACAGGCTGATGGCTGGGGCGGCGGTGCTGGCAGAGAGGGGTATTGATCCGGTCTGCTGAAAATGCTGATTGCAAACACCGGGAAAACAGATACCAGCAAGAAAAGGAAAAGTGAGGATGTGTGGAGGCACCAGTAATGTAGTATGTCTTCCAGAACTGAGAGTTCCCACTGGGTTTAACAGCTGATAAGGTGCACAGCTAAGCTGTCCTGCTTCCCCGGGTGGGCTGCAGGAGCGGCAGGGCAGAGGGTCAAGCGTGGCACTGACCGCCGCAGACCAGAGCTCTGCCCAGGCTACTGCTCACGCCAGGCTCAGGAAGGGGCTCATGGATCCTGACCAGCCAGACGAGGTTAATAGGTTAGCCAACTCTAAAAAACCCAGAACGTCTGCCAAAAGGTTATGCGAGCAGCTGATTTTTGGATCTTTGCAGCCTGCAGAGGCTGTGCAGCATGCAGTCGCTCTCTCTGCCCCTCTGACCCTGTGCTATTGCCACACACCCCCAGGAGTGGGACGGGATGTCCAAGGGGGTGAATAACCACCAGCACTCAGTGTCGGTGGCAGCAGACAGTTTTCATGCATAGCACTGGACCGCGGGTGGTCTCGGGTTAAGGTCCAGGAGGAGAGGGGATGTTTTATAATACATTTTTGAGTAAAGTCATAACGTGTTGACCAAGGACATGATGCTATTTTCAGTCCTAATCCACTACAAGCGGGAAATTTCATGTAGTCTCTAAAGCACTTGGGGACAACGGTTTGCACAGAGACTTGCAAATGGGGAAGCAGCACAAATTACCCACCATCTCCACAAACACCCTAAAAACTGCCGGTGTTGTTTGCAACAAGCACACAAACCCATATCCTGGCCGTGGCACGTGGGTTGCTCTGTCCTCCCGGAGAAGGGGGAAACCAAGCTGTGCTCTGCCCTGCCATGGGGGCTCCTTTCTGGCAGTGAGCGGCACGAGTAGGTGGGCAGGATGGTAAGGTGGAATGGGCCAGTTTCTCCCAGAGAACCATGGGGAATGAGGCTGGATGGGACTGTAGGGATCAATACAGAGCAGGATCCTCTTTACCTGAATCATCTCTGACAGGTATCTCTATAAACTGCTCTTAAAACAGCAAAGGATGGGGGTTCACAGTCCCTGTCAGCAGTCAGCACTAGAGCATCTCTATCTAAGGAAGGAAAATGCATTTCCTCGTGTCTAACCTAAATCTCACCATTTTGAGGCTAAAACTTTGCATGAGCCTACAAGAGTGCGAGAGGGGTTGTTCGTAGACAGGACGTACAAATACAACACCTCCTCCTCTTGCTCAGATGCCTTTGAGAAGTAAAGTTGATGGAGTCCAGGAGAGTATTCAAGGACAGACGTGCAAGTGTTTCTGCCCAGCTTTTACCTGTTGTCAGAGACGGGGCGCTGTGCTGGGGATTGCTCTGGCTTGGCCCAATACAACTGTTCCTATGGAAATCTCTCCTCCTCCCCTATAAACCCATTGCTTCCTGTCCCGTCACAGAACCTTCTTCAATGTTTTGCGTAATACTTTGCTTTCATCCCCAGGAGCCGCCAGCGTGGTTGTGGGCCACCCCCTGGACACGATCAAGGTAAAACACTTTTGAACCGTGCTCTCCCATCACCACCCAAAACCCCACTGATGGGAAGGTGGCCTCTCTCTAGATGACACTTCAAAAGCCCTTCACTTCCCCTGTCACCCCAAGGAGGAATTTAGCCTAAGTAGAAATGTTTTCATAGACTTTCTTCCTCTCCAATGCTCATTTTGAACAAGAAACTAAAAGAACTGGCTGATACATGCGAGTTCCTCTAGTGAGGATTAATGCTGAAAATTAAATCTGGCCTTACTTAATGTGTGGTTTACCTAACAGTTTACCGAACAGTTCTGCCAATGTTTTATTGAACTTTGCCACAGACAGGTATTCAAAGGGCAACAGGGGAACTATATTTGTTTTGCTGCAGGCGCATTTTTATGTTTTCCTAGTGTTGGCAAAGCTGGAAGGGCAGAGTGCTGAGATTTTATCCCAGGGCTATAAGATGCAGTATTTACTATTCCTGCAAGACAATTATTCCTCAGAGGGAAGGATTTAGAGACGTCAGAAGATATTTGCTAGCACGATGCAGACAAGCCCATGCACACACCTATACAGCCTGGCCCAACCAAGTTGACCGTCCGTACTGATGCAGAGATATAGAAGATGATCCTGTTCCTTTCTCTTCTTGTACAGTGCGATAGGCATCTCTGGCCAGCTTTCATTGCTTCAGCTGCTCTGCCCACGCACTCTGATCTGGTTCAAGCCTTGTTCCTGGCACCAGGCAGGGCTGTCAGATGTGGCAAACCCAAGAGCCAGTGGTCCTGTTTGCACCTTAGAGACCCTTGGAGGGCAATGGGGAGGAGGCAGGGTCCAGCGCAGCCCACGCCACATCCCTTCCCCAGCCACCACAGCCATCCCCTTGCCTGACAGCCGCCTCTCCTGGGATCAGGAGATGGCCTGCCAGCCCTATCCTTTCTGAGCTGCTAAGGTGATATCAGCCCTGGGAGCATCGCCGCAGGAGGATGGGCGCAGACCCCATGCTGGAGGAGCCGCACGGCTGCCCACACCATCCCAGCGATGGGTAGGGCCAGGGCACGGGCAGCACAGGCAGGCTCTGCCTAGGGTTGCCAAGGCAATCCTCATCTCAGGCTGGCCATCAGGGCATCGCTGCCAGGTTTGGGGGAGTTTGGCAACAACTGAGAGAGGATCCTGCTGGGAAACATCGAGTTTCTGGATGCCAAGAAAGAGTGAGCCCATCCTTCAGTGCTTATAAAGACAACTGTCAGGCTGACCCCTCTGTTGTCCTTTGCTTTGGACATTGCCTGGGAATACCAAGTAGGCAGACTTGTTTTCTTTCCAAATTTAGGGGAAGGGAAGTGGAAAGGAGAGTTTTTACATGGCACTAAGCCAGCGAAGGGGCAGCTCAGCAGCACTGGCAACCTCTGGGGATGGGGGGATCCTTCCCCACCTGGAGGAGGGGACAGGACTGAACGAAAGGTTGGGTGGGGTATGTGGTATCCACACCGCGGTTCCCACCAAGCAGGTCTCCTCCTTCAGCTGGCCCCTTCCCAGCGTCGCAGCTTCCATCAAACCCAAGCAGCTGTTTTTTTCCACGGCCTCGCGGAACTCTAAATGGTTTTACATTTACTCACTTTTCATCTTCCACATTGCATTCATTTCCCCAGAACTTTCTTCAGTTTCTGGGTGTCACCCAAGAGCCCTATCTAATCAAAATGTGACAAAAAGGAGAATTTTCCTGAGGAATATCCATACTGGTGTCAGTTGACTTTGACAGAGATGCCAGCAGGGATTTCAGTGCTGGCTGTTAACAGCTTAGCTAAGGGGCACGTGTGCGAGGAGCAGTTTGTGAGGACACTCGGTTGCCCTCAGTTACTCAAAAAATGCATTAACTTGAACGTCTAAATACCTGGTTACTGTGTAAAAGAAAAAAAAAACAAGCCCATGGAGGCCAAATGGAAACGTCTAGACTAAGCGTGCAAATGAAGCCAGGAAGGAATGCGGGACTGCGCACCGTGGTCGCCCTGTCCTGGGCTGCTCGGGCTGCAGCCACCCTCCCCGCCAGTCCCCCCCCCGGCCCCGTTACCCCCGGCGTGAGTCATGGCGTGCACCGGTCTGCACCCACGGCCGGGGCCTGCCTGTGTTGCACAACGTTTGCTGCATAAGCTGTAGCCGGCATCTTCACGTACCAGCTTGTTTCTAAGGGCTCAGTACATATTCTGCTTTTGCTGCCGCCTTCTCCATGGCCTCCAGCCAGGTGTGGAGCGGAGCAGCGGTGCTCGGTGCATGCAGACAGCTGCACGGAGCAGCCCCGGGGTGAGGGGTTGAGCCCGGGTTTCGGTCCTTCCCACTCCCCGGTCAGGGTCCCACCATGCCACCCCACCGGCCAGCCTCTTGCAGGGCTCTGGGCCAAGTGATCGGGTCATTCAACCTGCTATTTGCTGTCCAAAAGCTCTCCCCAGGCACAAACTCTGGAGGCCATGCGCTCCTTTGGGCTTAAAATTCCCAAATAAAATTCCTGCTTCACCCTGGTGTAAGTCGGGGCTGAGCCACCGGAGGGGACTGAGCACTGTCCCTCCAGAGCAGGTTGGCACTGTCCCCTCCAAGCTTCGTCATTCCTGCTAGCAGCATTGCTGATGGATATGACCAGAAATGCTGTCCCCATTCCCTAAAAACATCCCTGACAGACTATGTGTGAGTGTCTTCCTACAAAAAATGAGCTCTGGCCTCAGCCAAGATCAGCCCCAGGTCCTGCAAACCGAATGGGGTTTCCGTTTCCTCACGTACCTCTAAGCCCGAACAAAAAATGCATCCCTTGTTAGGATGTTTTTAGTGCAAACTTGTGAGCAGCTTGAACGAAAGATGATCTAAATATATGTGGGGGTATATATATATATATCTGTGAGAAGGGGAAAGTATGTTGAATCATACAGGCTTTGTCGTGACTTAAACGCCATTTCTTACAGCTGTTGTAGGCATTTTTTGGAAGGCGTATAACTATTGCTTTCCAGAAACAAAACGTCGTTGTTGGAAATGATGTAAAAATGGATTTTTGAGCGAAGCATGGAGAATTTCTGAGATGGAGCTGAATTACTTTGGCTCCGTTTAGTATTTCTATGTCTTAGAATCCACCTTGGATCAGAAGGACCCTGGAAGCCTCCCAGGGGATCTCTCCTTTCCATCCTTCAGCAATGCATCCCAACCTCCACTGCGAGTCCCCAAACGGAGGAGACCACATCACTCTCCAATTTCCACATAAATCATGAACTTGCCAATGATAGCACCGCACACCAGCAGTCTGCTGTGCTGGGCCAGGGTAGCTGGTCTGGTCTCGAGAACAATCTGACAGTCATCGATTCCAGATGTTGCAGAAAGCTTCAGACCTCTGAGGTCCCCTTTAGCCCTGCTTCTGGCAAAGTTCAAGGGGGGGTGGATGCATATATATCTTATTTTATTGCTCTGTTTTCTTTACAACTAAGGAAAGATTCACTCTCAAAGCAAAATACACATTGTTTACGTAGCATGAGCTTTCACTGGGCTGGAAGCATGGGATTTTAACTGCATTTCATGAATGTATTTTGCAGACTCGTTTGCAAGCTGGACAAGGGTATGGAAATACACTCAACTGCGTTCTCACTGTGTACAGAAATGAGTCTGTAAGTACTTTACCTTACTTAAAATGTGCTGGTAGAAAATGCAACAAATAGATAACTATATAAATACATAAAGCAATTATACAAAATCACTGTTGACACCAGCAGTTACATGAAGACCAATAAAGTCAGTGCAATTAAGCCTGCAAATCCCTACAGCCTTCTCTTGCTTAACTCTAAGGTAACTCTCTTGGCTACTCCTATAGGGAAAAGACATATCCCTGGCATGGAGTGATAAATAACACTGCCACATGGGTCAGGGTGTTACATCCACAGTGCCTCTTTTGCCCGTACCTGCTGGCAAAGCTCTACCGGCGGTATTTTGCTGACTTCAGTGATTCCAGGACAGAAGCTGGCCATAAGAGGGACTTTTTTGTGGGTTCCTGTACTTTCAGCATATCCTGTATTCTGCACAATCTTTGCAAGTCTTTAGGAGTATGAATTAATTTTAATTTGCTCAGCATGTGCAAACGGTTGGTTCCAGGAGACATCTGGTACTTGGATTCGCATTTCTGGCCTGATAGACAAGTTGGGGTTTACACTGCTCAGTCCTGTTTGCTCTCTTAACTCCTGCTCCCTTCCCTGGGTAGGTGGCTGGCTTCTTCAAAGGCATGTCCTTCCCGCTGGCCAGCATCGCCGTCTACAGCTCCGTGGTGTTCGGCGTCTTCAGCAACACGCAACGGCTCCTCAGCCAGCTCCGCCACGGAGACACATCTCGCACGCCGGAGCTCGCAGACATGGCTCTAGCCAGCACTGTGGCAGGGTTCGTCTCCGCGGGCATCGGCACTCCTGTCGACCTGGTAAAGATAAGGCTACAGATGCAAACGCAGCCGTACATTGAAGGTAGGAAGCAAGAGTTTCTCCCTCATTTGTCTCCCAGTTCTTGGTGTTTACTGAGAGCTTTAGGACAACTTTGCTTCAAGGCCCAACTCTCTGCTGCCTTGGGCCACTGCAATTGAGCTAAAAATGCTTCCTTCTGCCTCAGGATGGACCCCATCCTGCTCAGCTCAAGGGGAGGGTTTTTATCAATGACATTGATCAGATCTCCGCTGTCCTTTCCAGCTGATTGGGTTCCGTAATGAACACAGGGACAGGTCTGTTCAGGACCAGGAGCTGTGGGAGCCACCTTCCCCACACGGCTGTGGGGCAGGAACAGCGAGTCCCCGGGCTAGCGAGTCCCTGGGCTAGCGAGTCCCTGGGCTGTCGAGTCCCCTGGAGATCCCACCAGCAACACCACGGCTGCCAGTGGTGACACCAGCCCCCCATCTCCCGTTGCACACTCTCAGTCCCACATATATTCGCCCATAAACCCCTCTCTGTTATTCCACCCTCCTCTGTTCAAAAGCAGAAATTACACATGTCTGTCTGAAAACCGCTGGTTTATTCGCGGCAGGGTTACAGGTACCCAGGCGCAGGTAAGACGGGTCAGGAGGGGACACAGGCAGGATGGCAGTGGGCAGCTGTAACCTCTCCAGAACCTGCAGGCAGAAGGAGCTGCTTCTGCTCGAGATGGCAGCTGAATTTCATTGCAGGCTGCCAGCACGGAGCAAACCCCACCGGAGCATACGCAGAGCTGAAGGACGAGACGGCACAGCTTCAGAGCTGAACAGCTTGGATTTCAGCAGTTTTAGAAACACCTTTCTCATGATTACAGTCGTGGTGTTTAACTCTGAAATACTGACATTTTTGTATTGCTTTGATAAAATAATATTATGTCCATTTTTAAAAGCCTCCATGCAGTTTAGCAACCTAATGCCCTTTCCAAAAGCAATTTGGTCTACGTGGCAAGGGCCAGACTCTGAAGATGTCGAGGCTTTCAGAGATGCAGCTTGGCACCAGAGGTGGTTAAAATCCATGAAAATTGGGCACATAGCCTTAAATTCGTTTGGAAATCTCACTGGGCACATACCTATTGGGAGGCATGCAATGCATTTAAGAAAAATCTGTCCTGAAGTATCTAAAATATCTTTCAAAAATGGACCTAAGTCCTCTTTCTTAAAACTTTTTTTCCCACACTACATATTGATCCCAGCAGAAGAAAATGGATGGCAGTGATTTCTGTTCAAGGGCGGTGGGGTTTTGGGAGGAGTTCTGCAGCAATATATCTATTGTAACGGTTGTATCTTTTTTTTTGCAGCAAACATTAAACTAAAGCCCACAGTTCCTGGATTTCCTGTGTACCGAGGCCCAATTCACTGCTTTAGGACAGTTCTACAGAAAGAGGGGATAGCAGGAATATACCGAGGTGCGGGCGCAATGCTTCTGAGGGATGTTCCTGGGTACTGCCTCTATTTCATCCCTTACACATTTTTCTGTGGCTGGATTACCCCCGACGGATGCATTTCCCCTAATCCCTCCTCCATCTGGCTGGCAGGGGGTGTAGCAGGTAAGCACCTTTTTTTCCAACAACACTGGAAAACAAGGATGGGAAGGTTCCCAGGGCAGATTACGGGGGTGGCTCAGGGGCCACCACATCCTCCTGGTCACCAGGAAAGAACATGGGGCTGAACAACCTTCCTCCCCCATGACCAAGTTCCCTAGCACCACGGCTGCACTTTACGACTTGCCAAACTTTATGGAAGTCGCATTATCAGACCTTCATTGGGCTCAATGTCAGCAAGAAGGAAAACACCCAGTGCCTTCATCTCCCTGGATGTCTCACAGCAGGCTGTGTATCACATTGCCAGCGATACGCGGCAGCCAAGATGCCTCCAGGAGAGGACTTCAACCTGTTGGCTGCCCACCAGGAGGGTGTGCACCCTACCCGTGCGCAGCAGAAGCAGAGTTGACTGTTACTGATCTTCTTCTTTTTTTTCCCCGTGTACACCTGGCAGTAAGACTGGTGTGCGCATCCCCCACCATGCTTACCTGTGTAAGGTCATCCCTACGCCCGCTCCCCATTTCTTGGCCATTTCTAAATTGCAGACCCCTAAATGCAGATCAATCCTTAGCTCAGGTAATGATTACAAAATGCTGTCTCCATTTCGCCTGCAAATAGACAGAGCCCTGGCCCATCTGGGCAGCTTCTCTAGTATGCCCCAACACTCACATAGTTCCAAACAAACTCTTGTCTGTCCAACTGGGACATGTATTGCAGTCACATGCTGACCTTTTCAGAGAGGCAAAAGATCCCACTCAGCAGCAGGGTAATCAATGTAAATAGATGGGTTTATTATTGGAATGATGATGTATCTCAGCTGTGTGGAGCCTAATCCTGGTTGCATAAGAAGGACCTGCCTCTTATTTGCATTCTCAGCTCAAACTTTGCTTTTCAACAGTATTATCCGAGGACTCCAGTTTTTCTGAAATCGCCCCAAGTGGCAGCTGCCTGCAGCTCGGGTTCTCCTCACGGCGTGTTCATGCCCCACCAGAAGCATGGCAGAAGATGTATTTGCACCTGGGGGAGCACCTTCTGGGCTGCCTGCATTTGACTACCAGCGTAACCCCCAAAATCCCAATGCTTCTTCAGAAACAGGGAACTTTGCTCCCAGAAATACCATTGCTGTACCTGAGCAGGGTGAATGCCCTGAAACGAAAATCCCATGAGTATGATGCGGTAGATGAGAGGTGAATTTCTGAGTTCACTGACCTGCGGCCAAGGAAATATAGCGAAGAAATTGTTCAAATACTTCTGCATTTTTCTAGGAGCCATTTCCTGGGGGACTGCTACTCCAATGGATGTTGTGAAGAGTCGACTTCAGGCAGATGGAGTTTATTTAAACAAGTACAAAGGGACCCTTGACTGTATCTTGCAGAGCTACCAGAACGAGGGCTTAAAAGTAAGTGATATTTGAAGTAAAATCTGGGTATTAGACATTTAATTTTCAATTGGGAAATATAATGGCTGTTACAAACCTATCTGCAGGGTTGAGAGACAGCTAAAGCCAATTACTGCTAAATTATAATAATGACAGCAGGTAATTACAGGGCAGATTCTTTCTAAATCATAATAGTGAGAGTAATAATGTGCTTTACAGCAATGAAAAAATGAATGACTGGGGGTCACAGTCTGCTGGTGTAATTAACTGAAAATAACACTTCATGTCAGTGCATTTAATTGTGAACATGATTTGACTTATTATAAATCAGAGGTAGAAAATCTTGCCTCTGTGATTACTTCTACAAAATGCAGAGGTCAAATATTTCCCATTGACATCAAAGTCAGTGGGAACTGATTCCAGTGGGACCGTGCTGGCACCCCAGGTGCGTTTGGTTGCCTTGGGCAATGCTTTGATGGAACTGATGCTGCGTTTTGCACTGCCCATCCTCATTTTGCACCAAGATAGAGTTGATTGAAAATGTTCTTAAATCAGAATTGCTTTGGTTTCAAACGTGAAGAAGGGCTGAGTGCCAAAAAGCCCTTATCTCCTTTTTCTGACTTTGTCTATTAGTGTAATAAAAGATGTTTGTTCTACCTGCAAACTTTGCCTCAGTTAAATGTGAATGGCAGAGAACCAGGGTTTGCAGCTTTATTGCACTGCCAATACATGGTTATGAAAAGCAACATCTTCTGATATTGAAATAAATCTGTATTTAAGTTGTCGTCAAAACATCATGTGGGCTCTTAGCTCCAAAGTGTTAATTTTCACATTCCGAGGGAAAAGTAACAAGTAGCAAAAAGAAAAATAACCTGCAAAATCACAAGTCAGTGTGATTTAAATATTTGCCAACATGCCACTATGTTATGCCAGCCGTCACAGGACCCTGCAGTCTGGTTCGGTTTTTGCAATTGAGTGAAGAAAGTCACAGTCCTAGGAAGCACAGGCACCCGGAGAGATGCTAAAGACCGCGCTCGGATGGTCAGAGGAGGGTCAGGGTGCCCCAGGCTCTACGCAGGCTCCCTGCCCTGCGCGTTCAGTTTGGCATGCAGTTTCACGCTAAAACATAGGGTAGCTGAAAAGGGAATTTCCGTGTGTTTTCCCTTCTCTCTCCGTCCTCATCCTCACTCCCCACCCTCCTTGTCCTGCATGAATATTCACAACTAATTCAGGCACTTAGGTTTTTTTGTTTGAGATTGAGCTGCTTGCAGTTTTTCTGCTATCACGCCTGGCACGCGGACCAAAGCCAGCAACAGGATTGAGTAATAGTTGATAAGACTAGATCCTTCTCTTATAAGGAAAATCTTTTTATAAGTTGGGAGACACGCAACTGGTAAATAGCAAACCCAGGTCTGGATGTTTTCATTCTGGGACAAAGGAACAATATTTGCAGTGCTGAAAATAATTGCCTGATGTACACACAAAAAAGTAAATATAGCCCTCTTCTTTCTCCATAGTCAGGTGTGTTCATTCTGATGAGAAAAATTTATGCCTCTGTGCTTTTCTTCATAAATCTTCATTATTATTTAACCTGGCACTCTAGTGTAACTTTATGGATGCTGCAAAAGTTTGAATTTCCTCCCAGAAAATTCTCTCTTTCCTAACAAAATAAAACACCCCAATAAATCGAGTAATATCCTAAATATCCCAATATTGCAATTTCACGTTGCAAACTCCATGCTAAACTATGTGAGCATATTTTGATTCTGTCTCGTACAAGTCAGCACCGTGCACTGGATTTACTGGACACAAGATACGGTGCTGTTTAGCAGAGCTCAGTATTTCAGGGGAAATCCTGGTTAGACACTTAAATCTATGGGCTTCTGGTCTTGGAGACAAGATCTCCCACGCTTTCGTACAGTAGCCGTGGGAGCTTTGCCATTGTAAAGCTTGGAAGAGGGCTTGCTTTGCTGATGTTAGTTTTCATGTCTATTCTGAACTTCTGGTGTTTAGATTAGTGACCACAGTGATTAGCCTGGGTGGGTAATGGAGCGATTTTGTGAGAAACAGGACAGCAGAGATACTCCCTGCAACCATCATTTTGTAAATAGGCTCACCCCAGCGCGAGTGGTTTGTGCACACCCTTGCACATACCAGGCAACAGTGTTTGTAGCGAGGGGGGGTTTCAAAGGGAGACAAGCCAATACGAGGAGCAAGGAGCGACAAAGACCCCTCTCCACTTTCCAGAAAGCACTTTACTGTTCAAGCACTTAAGAGGCAGAGGTTCTTTCACTCTTGTAAGTCCCAGCATCTTTTAAAAAAATATATATTGAGCAGAATGAGGAAGCCTGGCTGTGGATATTTATTATCTTAATGAAAGAAAACGCTAGGATACATATGGGCACCAAAACTTGACCTTAGGAACCCACATGTGAAAATATCAGCTTCTATTGAATATTTTTCCCAAAGCCAGTGGTGAGAGCTAGTTCTCAGCAAGGTACAGAGTAAGTCTAGTTTTCTGTTGATTGAGAAATTCTTTTTATGCTTAAAGGTGAAACCTGCAAAATAGTCCACGTGGCACAGTGCCCACATTGGCTGGGCTGGCTTGCAGCCACACCGCTCCCTCTCCACTTTCCAAAAGTCTTCTGCGCCCATAGACCCAGGCCTGGGAGTCAGAGCATTTGCTGCATGAAAGCAACAGCCTTCTAGTTCTACTGTGGGGTTTGCACGATCCCCGCATGCTTAGGTATGCAAAGGGAAGGAGGGACTGTAGCTAGGTAGGACAACACTAGAAGATGGTTTAGGTTTCTTGCTTTCTGCTCTACACCACTGGCAGGAGGCCATTTTTTTACCCTTTCCCTCTTGTAGCTCTTGCCAGCGGATACTGATGGGGGTCCACAGGGAGCATGGAGCACAATAATACCAAACCAGTGACTTTTGCCATTGAGTTTCCATTCTCCAGCGCAGACTTCAGCAAAGACCAGCAGTGAGAGCATACCTTCTGAGCAAACCAAGATTTGGTTCTTCAGAATCCCACCATGACTTCATTCAATGTTTTCTTCTTCTTCTTAAAATAGCCAGTATATTCCTGTGCTCTAACCTTTCTCCATCCCCAACAGGTCTTTTTTAGGGGCATCACGGTCAATACAGTGCGAGGATTCCCAGTGAGTTCAGCCATGTTTCTTGGCTATGAACTTTCCCTCAAAGCAATGAAAAGAGACCAAACTGAGACCAATCCTTAACTTCCAGGTCAGCACATAAAGACCCTCTAGCTTTATTAAAATTAGAGAATTAATCTTTGAATCAAATGGAGTCACAATTGTATGGATCCTCTGAAAGTCAGATAACTCACATGGGTACCTACATCTGAATAGTCAAACACTTTTCAAATTTGGGTCTGTGGGATCTGGAGCAGACAATAGATGTGCCGATGGATTTTGGTTTCATTCCAGATCTGGAATTTCACTGCAATCTGTTCTGATTGTTGTGATTGTTTTGATTAGTATGAATCAGAAAAGAAAATTTGAAAGGAGAATATTCTCCAACGTTTTATAAGTTTTGAAATACCATTCTCACTAAAGTCCCTGCACAGTATCCTTTCCTCCCTTGATCCATCCACAAAGACCTGAAATTAAGCCCTTTCAAAGTGTCTTGACTATCAGCTCACAGTTTTACTCTTTCCCTCATAAACCGAGGGTTGCATAAAGGAGCAGCATTAAAAATATCTGATTAAAGAAACTTTTTTAGCATTTAAATACTCAAAATTATTCTTGGCAGTCTTTGCTGTTTTCTACAGTACTTCATAAACCTCCTTCTTTCTTATTTCAAAAGTGTTGCCAAGAAGACCTGAAAGTCTCCTACTTTCCTGAGCCAAATCAGCAGTGTGGTGTTGGTGAGGGCTCAGCTGCTCTGACCGAAGACTCCTGTCCTGTACCTACAGCATCTGCTTTCTCTTCTGCCACAGACTTAGTCCCTGGAGGACTCCGAAAACTGCACCAGCTCAATCAAATCCAAAGACTATTTTCTTATCGAATCTTTCACTCTGTTGTCTAAGAGCACCTTAATAATTCCCGTGGTTGGGCTTTTTCACTGATGACATTTTTCCCATTGAGCCAAGGGAACAACTTACTTCCCTTACCCACACGAATGAGATGATACACCCAAACCCAGCCCACCCAACACCAGCCGACGAAGCGTCTTTTGTACAACACTGCATATAAAGCTCATCTTTCTTGTGAACAAGGAAAGGAGGAGGTGTTGTGAGTGTGCAGGTGCTTTTTGTGTAGGAAGGTCTAGATTCCCACCAAATCCTAGCTTGCTTTCACGATCAAAGAAATGCATGACTCCACCCGTATGAACGGATACTCGTATTTTACATCACAGAACTCTCCAGTTTGGCACAATTTAACACATTATCATGAAAAAAATGCAAAGGGCTTCAACAGCTTCAGTTTGTTATCCAAGGTATAAACAGAATTGGGATACAGGAGGATGTTAAAATTCAGAGACTAAGCTGCTCTTTTTCTTCAGAAAACAATAAAACAATTCTGCATTTCCTATAGATGGCTGCCTATTAATTTACCTAACTTGCCTTGTGTAGCCCTCCAGGGACCTACTAGAGGTATCTTGTTAGACCTTCTGATCTCCCTGACATGATAGTCCAGCTTGCCAACTGCCGAACCCTGCAGCCATCACTTTGCAGCCTTGAGAGACCATCACCAAAGGAAGTCTCTTCAAGGGATGCAGAGTTTACCCCAAACTATTCATTAAAATACATGGGCTGGCTTCAGACCTCCAGCTCTTTGCTGCAATCCCACTGAGACAGCTGGGGCAGACCCAGGTCTCTCTTTGGTCTACCTCAGCCTTTCAATTATTCCAAGATCTTTTACATCATGATTATTTCTGTTTATGCTGTTAAATATCTCCATGCTTTGTTTTCTAAGCATGGAGCTTCTGATGCCAAAACCCAAGAAGAACCAGCTCTGCTGGGACACGAGGACTCTGGTGGCACTGGCAGGAGAGGCTGAGGGGTAACAGCCTCACATGCAAAGGGACATGTGGCATGGGGGAGCAGTCTGAGACAACACTGTCCTCTGGGAAATGTATGGTTCCTCCCCATCTTCCTCTGGAGGAGAAGAGCTCTGGGGAAAAAAGCCCAGCAATGGCAGTTTTAGTAGATGCCCTCAGTAAAGGTTTCTGAAGACAACCTGGAGCAGCTGTCCAGCTTTCCTCCGTAAAAGGAGGAGAAGGAAAGAGAAACTCCTACATCCTCTTCCCTGGATGAATGGAGGAATTGGCAACAAGACTTGAAGACCTTAGCGGAAAGTGCCTGAAAACTCGGGTCTGGAGCAGTACTCAGAAATGGGGTCCCCAACTTTGGGCTCCTCTTCACTGGGGCCCAAATTAAAACCAGGCGTGTGGCTTCCCCCCAAAACTGGCCTTAAAAAGTGGGGGAAACAGCTGGTGTTGCTTCATCTCAGGACTTGCAGGTGTGGAGGCTCACAGTGCCTTTGAGCTTGGCAAGAACACAGGGAACTGTTTTTGATAAACAGTATGGATAAAATTGATGAGCCTTCACACAAGTATTTGTTGCTGGCTGCATTTAAGGATTCATCCTTTCCGTGTTACCTATTTTAAGGCATATACATAAAATATGTTCTTTAGATACAAAATATCAGATGTCTCCAGGGATAATGCTTGGGAGACTGTTTTTTCAGTGCAAATAAATGGTGTTGCTTATCTGCCTGCATTATGTAAAATGGACCATGAATAATTAAAATGATGAGGTTTGCAACAAGCTGTGTAAGTGAATGATCCTGCCTTCACGGTGCCCAGGTTTGGTCTGTTCAGTGCTTCCCTGGGCGTAAAGCCCTGAGACCCACATTGGAGTTGCATGGTGATTTTTCCTGATATTCTTCATCCAATTCAGTTTTGAGACGGATGCCCAGGATTTACTTGGACAAAACTCTCGTGTAACACACACCTGCCAGAAGGAGCTGTCAGGGAGAGCTGTGGACTATGTGGTGTAGAAAGGGAGCAGAGGGCAGAAAGCTTTTGATATAAAAAAATGCAAAGCAAGTGGGAAGTGAATAAAAAGTTTCAGCCACATGATGGCATCCTCGTCCACGGCCATGTGCCGCTTGCTGGAGCTGCCAGGCAATCTTCTGTCTTGCTCCATTCAACTCTGAGTCCAGATTTGCTGCCAGACTGGTACATGCTCCCTTCCCAACAGGCAGCCCCAAACTGGGCAGCGTGCAGGTGATTTTGGGGTGACACTGGGTCAGGCACAGCAGGGTTGGGACAAGCAGCTTTTGAGGCACAGCACTTTGTGGTATGGTTGTACCCATTGCTGTGATCGATCACAGCAGATCCCTGCACACGGATCTTGATAAATAATTTAGTCTTGCTTTTGAAGTAGTGAGTGCGTGGCTGTGTCACCGAGAAAAAAGGTCCAGCGTTGGGGTTGGGTGACACTGCAGGGGGTGAGCTCCATGTCTCAAAGATGAGGGATGGCAATTACAATTTATGCACACAGAGACTTGACAGGTCTGTGTCTTGTGAATTATTTTCTTTATGATATAGCAAATGCATTAATTTTTAGAGTTAATATCAATATCATTATCCATTGATAGAAATTAGGATCTCTAGGGAATCCTCTTCGGGGACCTGATGATGGGAATTTAAAACAGTGCCTTGCCTGGCAGGCAAACAGCCATACATACAGCTGATTCAAATCCCTTGTATGGGGCACTGATTGCATATGTTGGTGATTTCTTCCCTGAATTACACAAAGGAAAAATGCCCCGTGTCAACAGAACTCAGGATACGGACCTGCTCCTCCGTCAGTGCTGTGGCCATAGTGACCTGCCGTCGGTGGCACGTTCCCCAGCACCATGCACGCTGGAGTGGGAGAAGCCATCTGCTTGATAGCTTGTTCACAGATGCTCACAGAGCACCACATTTCTGAGATAAATGCAGTAAATCCTGAAACTGGTAAAAAATGAGAAGGGAGACAGAAGGACCAGGGCTACCTACTTTTATGCTTTTCTTGCCTGGAATATGAAAGCATACTCAGACCTGTCATGCCTCAAATAAATCTGTAATTGCCTGACTTTCATGTTGCTGGTGGTGTTCCAGCTCTTACAACACTCTATATTACTTAATGAGATGCTGGCTGTGTAGCTGTTTTTCCCAGTTTATACGCTATGTAGTGCTATGGAAGGAAGAACAGGTAACAGCAGTTTATTTCCCCATTTGAAAAAAACCCGAACAAACAGGAACAAATTTCCCTGTGAAAAGCTATTCTTCTGGAAAATAGTCCTGACCTGGAGGAAGGTCTTTGGTGCCGGGTGAAGTTTCGTGATGCCCACGGGGCGTGAGGTGGGAGCAGGCTGGGGCTGCCCTCTGGCCAGGGGGCAAGGAGGGGGGTCACCTCACCTCCCTGTTTCTGCATCCCCACTGCTGCTGGGCACCTATAATGTCCTTGAGTCCTTCTCCCAGGCAGGGTGCAGCTGACATCCCGTGCAGGAGCTCACCCCCAGCGGTTTTAGTGCCTGCTGAAGCCCTGCCTGTGATGGCTCCAGGCCAGGCTGAGATTTTCTCATGCCTCGGGAGTCCCTGCCTGGTGTGTCTGCACATCAGGGGAAGGCGAGATCACAGTCCTCATCTCGGTTTCTCTTTTTCTGTTTCTCTTTTTCTGAGACAGAGGAGTAGGTCACATCTTTGCAGGCATTAAGATATATTATATCTCTTTGGTTTATCTGAAGTTCTTTGTTTTGTCATAGAGGTTTTTACAGTAGAGATTTCTGTCCTAGACATTGCATTCATGTAAGCCAAGAAGGCCAATGCCTGTCTTGTACCCGTAAAGAAAAAGGTCAAGTGTGGAGTCAGAAGAAATGGTGAGATCCAAGGAGACAAGTGGGAAGAAGTTCAAGTTGCTAAATTGAATAGAAACTGCACAAGAACAGCTTCCTTTCTCTAAAGCCATCTTCTTCCTATATATGCTCCTATAGTGTTGCATAGACTGATCACTGACAACTTAGGTAAGTAGTATGTAAAGTATCTTTCCAGAGATAAGCTCCAAAAAGAATTAAGCCATGCTGTGAGGGGAGATTTAAGTAGTTACACTGATTTTCAAAGCAGTTTTCCTAAACTGTAGATCCAGCTCCAGAATCAGACACTGGTGGAACAACCAATCTGTTCAGAGCCATACATGCAGCAGAAGGAGACTATCTTTTTAAGGGGGTCTCTGAGGTCCCATATGATGTTTCACTGTAAGATATAAAACGCTGGATACATCAAGAAATCTTTTCTTAGTATAGGTGAAATAAAAAGGCTACTGGACTGCAGAACACCAAATCTCTGAAAATACGAAGGTCCTCTTGAGTGATGGAGAAAGCAATGGATAACCTTGGGTCACAAGGTGAAACATTTGGAGAAACAAGAACCTTGCAACTGGGGTAGCACAGGCTGAGACTGCCCTGCTGCCAACACCCAGTGCTTCAAGCCTGGCACCTACACGGCCTCGCCTGCTGTAAAAGCACCAGGAATAACATAGCTCATCTTCATGGATTGGACCGGCTCATGGTCTATTCCCCCATGTTTCAAAACATTTTAGCACTAACATAGCCTATTTTACACATAGTATAGAAAATCTTGCCAACTCTTTTGGAAGAGGGCCAGCCTATTCTTACTCATGCAACTAGGTGTGAACAAATATCCGTGCTTATTAAATTGTGGTTGCCATGTTTCAATCAAGCAGTCTGCAGGTGGCTTTTCAATGCTTCCAGCATGAAAAGCAAGCTGCAATGTGGGTCTGGCTGGTGAAGGACTCTAACGCAGCCACAGAGTGATCGCCTTGTGCTGTCTGTCTGTCCTGCATGTTCAACCTTCCTCTACATGCTGTGCTGAGAGGGAAATCCAGCACCCAGAGTCATTTCACAGTCGGACAAGCAAGGAAGGGTGAGTGGACTTGTGATCTGAGAGCTCTGCAATATTTCTCTTTCCCGGTGTGAAAGCGGTCAGGCGCACAAAAAAGGACACTGAAGTGAGAGCAATGTCATCAGGAAAACCTTAAAATCCAAGAGAACTGGTGACCTTTGTGGACAATTCCTGATTTCTTCTGCTGATTTCTGGAGACTGTTGGTTGTGAGATGCACTTGCAATATGTTCAAAGCCCAGCATGGCTGGCATGTTGCTGTCATGGCTTTTTGCTTTTAGATGCCTCAGCTCTTGCTAAATATCATTGCAACATGGAAAGCTTGGCTCCCCTGCTAAAGAACCCAGGAAAGCTCCGGTGACTGTACTATTGTATGAAACAAAGATGACTTCCAGCTCTGAAGGTCCCTCTCAGGTGTGCTCTCCCATCTCACAGCTCCCAAGCACCACTGGTTTTGGTTAGTTTAAATGGTTTCAAATTAATTACAACTCTTCTGAAAGTAATGGGAGCTCCATTACCTACAGAAGCTAATGTGAGTCCTGAGGACGTCCCGTGGTCTGTCTGCTAGGACAGGGCAGAGTGTGTGGCTAGCAGAAGGTGCCACCACCCTCTTCAAGCTGGCACATAAAATATTCCCTGAATTCATCTGGATTTTACACCTTTCCGTCATAGGCAATCTTGCTATTACTGTGCTATGGTTTACCCTTGTGTGGAGGAATTAGAATGACCCTATTTTCCTTTATTTCTACACTAGTATATGTCATCTTTATCTAAAAGAAAGGAAAAAAAAATACTGCAAGCCACCTTATCTCTGGAAAATGAAACTATCAATAGTATCTCTTTATCTGCAGTCTTTGCAAGCTCTTACATCTTGATCAGTGTACACAGCAAATGTAAAAGAAGCTGGTATGTTATCTTGGTTTGTTTCGTCTACAGGGAATCTTTTTTCCTACATTAAAAAAACCCAAACTGTACAGAGTTTCTTGGAAACACTACAGTGGGATGCAAATTCTCCCATGAGAATTGAGAAGATCTGGAGGTTTATGCTAACCACGTTAAAATACTGATCTGGAAATTGGATGTTTGTGCAGCATTTTCAGTCAATCAACCTATCATCGAAATAGGTGCATTAAAAGAGAATATATCCCAAAGGATTTATGCATAAACCAAAAATGTACAGTACATTAGATGAGGATTTTCAAAGGAGCCAGAGGGAGCAGCCTGTAAGAGACCACAGAAATATATTGGGAGAGTTTTGTGTGTTCACCTTTTCCAAATATCTGTTCTGGGCTGGAATCGTACAATCCCGTCAGGCGAAAGTTGTGATCGCGAACCAGGCACACCCAGCCGATGTGCTGCCCTCGTGCTGGCGGTACATCGGCTGACGGAGCTCTCTGCCTCCTTCTTTACTCTGCCTCTCCACTGCATCCTTTGGTGGGCAGGGAAGTGATAGGAGGTACGGGGATACACGATCGGCTCGTGGATGGTCCTGCCCTGGGCTGACCACAGCGAGTTTCCCCTCTCAGGTCTCCCAATAGCAATGTAGGGGATGTTTCTATGGGCTAATGCACCCACTACCTTTGAGTTTGGTGATCTTTATTAAAAATCCTGGGTTTCAGTTCTTCGTTTTGTTTCTGATTTTTCCAGCCAGAAATCTTAAAAGGGAACAAAAAACCTCGGAAAGACCAGATCTGGCATTGGTGGCTCCCCACTTTGACAACTGCCCTTTTGAGGCTTGTGGATTTGTGACCTTGGGGGGAAGTGGACTCGCACGGTCACCTTCCTACATACTGCACTTTGGCTACTGAATTTATTACGAATGTTTCAGGTTTTTTGAGCGATGGTTGAAAAACCTCTACTTCCTCTCTACATTTTGGCCTGTGTTGCTGAAAGAGAGATTAAGGGAGAGGAACAGAGGGAGATCAGATCCCTAGACGTGAGGACAGAAAATAAACTGCTGATCGTATTTAACACACAAATGACAACATAGTTGTGAAAATACGTTGCCACAGCTGGTCATCAAAATGAAGACTTCTAAAATATCAAAACTAAATGTTTAAAGATTATATAAAAAAGCTGGTCTTTTTGCTGGGATGGCAGCAAATATTAATTTCCATGGTCTTTGGGTCAGCCTCTAAATGCTGGAATAGAGCCTAAACTCTCCAAAGAGAAGCCATAACTAGTGCCACTCGCTTCTGTGCTCAATCCACTGCTGCTCTAACAAATACATGGAAAGTTCTTTCTGTGCCAGTTTGTCTACTGGTGATTTCTGATTCACTTTAAATTGAAGACAGCTTCTCTGATATATATGAAATACCTATTTGCCCTGGAGCAACAACAGCATGAGACAGATCTCACTAAGCAATCAAATAGAAATGAAAAGATGCAGAGATAGTGCTGGGACTGCTGGCAGACAGAGACTGTGAGAAGGAACTGCAGGCTCAGGGAACAGCTCAGGAGCAACTCTGGAAGCTCTGCCATTCCAATTTTCAACTAGTAACAAAAATACAGATCTTGTCATATTGGGCTATAGGCCTGGGAATAAGTTATCTGATCTGCTCACTGCCAGTGAACATAATTACATCTCATGGATGGAAAGGTCCTAATTATGTATCCTGCATACAATTTATGCCACCAATCGCTTTCACTTACAGAGCGCGGCAGTTGCATTGAGACATCAGTCCTTAGGTGAAAAGGCCCTAGAAACCCAGCTAAGTATATCAGATTTTGTAAAATCCTTGCAAAGACAGAAAGTAGCAGCTACCGGGCAAAATGGGATTTCTAATGAACATATTTTCCTTAAAAACAAGAAGCAGGAGAAACTCCTGGCTGTCACGAAGAGCCCCTTGCCCCTCTCTCCCCATGGCTTGTTACCATATTCCTTGCACAACCTTGGCTAAATCAAAGATGCTTGCAAATTCTTTCCTTTAAAACCATGTAAAATCATTTTTTCAACCACCTGAGAAACCAAGCATCCCACAAATATTACACATCATTTATTTCCTTCAGGGATTTATGCTTTGAACTAATTGTTCTAGCTCTTGCCGTGGGGCTTTACTGGCTGGAGAAACAGGGAGCAGCACGCCCATTGCTTTGCTTGAGCAAAAAGCTGTTTCCTCAAGGGACACCCGCCTGCCACAGAAGTCTCTTTATTGCTTTTCAGGGAATCACAGGCTCTCAATCATAAATCAGTGATTTTAGCCCCTCTCTAACAGCCCAGTGCCTTGAAAGATGCCACTGCCTGGCTCATGAGCGCCATCCCTCCCCACGATAGACTTTTGTGTATCAGCTTATCATAACGTAGCCTGCTGCCAGCTTTAACTTGCCAAGGGAGGGCACTGGCTTTTTCTAGGTATTCCCTGGGGCCTGTGTGAAAGCTGTAGCTGCCTAATGGGATGTACACTTCCCACACAAAAATTATCTAAGGGTGAACTTCAAAGAAAAGGCAGGGAGCATCCGCCCCAGCCCAGAGCTGGTGCTGGGTGTGCAGGCAGCAAGGCAAGGGCAGGAGCAACAGGCAGGTTCTCCTCCGCTCCCCTTGGCATGTGGGCAGGCGGCGGAGCCACGCTCAGCCAGATGAATCCCTTGCCGGTAGGCAAATGCCAGAGAAAAACCAGCAAATTGCAACCTGATGTTTTCTCTTTCCAGCACAGTTTCCGGAGGGATCGTGCCCATCGTTCAGCCAGACTGACCAGCAGAAGGCTCAAGCTTTTGGAGAAGATCTTTGAGGCATGACAGGATTTAAGGCATAACAGCAGGGAAGCTTAAAAGTCCACCCTGGGGATCTAAAAGAAATCTGAAGGGCTACCACTTGTTCTTCCAAGGTGTGCAACTTGAAAAAAGGAAACCTCTGTGGCCAGAGAAAGCTCTAACAGACATTCAACCTGATTCGGAGACTCCATCTGAGAGAATTTCCAAGTTAACACCGTTCCGGTCACTAGGACTATTTTTGCATCCACTCGTTTCTGTTTAAAAGGGAACGGGTGGGATGTGACAATACGGTCAGTGTTTGCACGCTGAGGGCCCAATCCTTATCTGCACACTGGTGTGCTTGCACTCGGCAGAGGTGGGATCACGGTCCAGGACTATGGGATCCCTCTCCAGATGCAGCAGCTGTAATTCAGCGTGACAACTTCTCCAGGCTTCTCCACGACTCTGTCTGTCTGTCTGATCCACAGACCCCTGCAGCGTTACCAACTTTCTTTGAGAAAGGTCCTGCTTTGAATCCAGGGGGAAGCCAGCTCACAGCCTGTTAGTTTGTTTTCTCGGGAACTCTGGCAATGCTGAACATTATTGTCTCTTCACTTTCATGGAACTATAATTTACAGAAGTGCAGGAGACAAAACCCACATCTGAAAAAAAAATGCTTTCGTAGATTTTTAACTATTGTTTCCTGTTGGGGTGTGATATTATAATGTACAAATTAATCACTTCTGAGGAGCATTTGTGAATTTCCACAGTACTAAAGAAAAGTCACTGCAGTAGGTGACTCAATTCCACGTTTGATTTCTCTAAAATGCTGTCCAAGCTAGTGGGAAAAAATAGTGGGCACCTGGTATCAGTTTTATAATTGGGGTTTTCCATATTAGAATGGGAATTTTATGAAGACTCAATTAAAAGGAGTGTCCTCCTGTTCTTCTGTCAGCCATCAGACTGAGTTGCACATGAATGCCAGCATGCTGTCATACATACTCTTCTCTTGTTTGCTGCTCTCTGTGCAAGCACAGAATTGCAGTGTCGGTGAAATTATCCGGTATACAAAGCATCTGCTTGTAAGTGGCTGTTTAGCACCTTAATTCTGTAAAAATACATGCTTGTGAAGTAGATGATAATAAATACTGATTTCTCACTTATTATTCTTTCAGGAGGAAAGTTCTGTAAGTTGCCCATGTAGGGAGACAGCTGTCAGTGTGAGTATATCACTTTTGAGAGTATCAGGAAACTAAAAAATGTACTTGTGTGTCGAATGCTAGCGCTGCTCGATTTTAACGCTCACTCTTTTCATTTTCAGTCATGTTCATGTCTTCCCATCGCTGAGGTAAGCCTATTTTTTTTTTAAGCTATTGTAGTTGTTGAAGTTCAGTATTAACTGAGTTTCAGTTTGTTCACTTTGCTCCTTATATAACTTTTGCTTTCGGTTATGAGGAAGATTTTAATATGCTAGTAGCAGCAAAACTGAGCTTGATGAATAGTGGTGGGGAGGGAAGCAGACGTCCTCCCATTATCAGTGCAATCAGAACCAAGCCCAGAGTCAGGCAAAAGTCCTTTGTGGGTTTGACTTACAAATCAAAAGATACAGGCTCTTGCTTTGAAAATCTCTGCAAGACCTTGTTTTATGGTTAGGTGCCTAAAAACTGAGTGAACCTGGGCCAGAGATGTCAGGCTTCAGATGCTCAGCTCTAGGTGTATCCAACACCATTTCATTTTTGTAAGCCTCCTCAGATATGGTGAAACCCGGCATTAGCTGAAGCTATACTTCAAAGAGGTTACTTTTATGGTTTGAGGTTTTCTGAGAGATGTGACAGGTGTTTCTTGCGGCATGCATGATGATTCGGTGTTTTACAACCCCCCCAAAGTTCTTGTACCAGTTTTCAATAGAATGCAAAATATCTTACATGTAATTGTGACATGCTGCCACGTTTACGAATACATATTTCTTCTTTCTGTAGATAAACACAAAATGCATTCTAGCTTTTTCTAATGCCTTCTTCATTTAACAGCCGGGCCACGAATTGGCATGCTTTGTGGAAGGAACTGAATACATGCTGAAAAACAACATCTGTTCAAAAGTAATAATTGCAAGGCTTAATCTAGCCTTTCAGACTCAGCTGGGTAGAAACCTCTGTGAGGTAAGACTTTTCTTCCTTTTCTATAGATTTTTGTCTATCTTTTACAAAAGAAAGGATTTTTTATAATTTAAACATTTGTAGCTGTTTGATTACTTTCAAATAAATGTGTTTTAAATACTCGTTTAATGCAGGAGCCAGGTATGATAGATGCAACATGCGTGAGGCAATGGAAAGCTGCTAAAATTGACAGAGGAATCAGGGAGATGGGTTGTCCCCTCTGTGCCCCTTCCCTTCTCCAAACCCCTTTAGCATGAGGACCTTTAAACATAGATCTCTGGGAGAGGAGCTTTATTTAAATTGCTTTTCTATTCTCCTTTCTCAAAATGTGTTTCTACACTAAATAGTAATGATATAAAACCAGACAGTAGATATACAGAAGCTGCATGGCTGGGGACAGGCAGGCAGAGGCATCCCTCTCTTCTGGAGCATTAATTCTACCTAAGCTGCAGTTTCTTCAAGGATGCTTGGGCATGAAATACTGCTGTGACCTGCAGCATCTTCAAATTGTGATGATGCTCAGGAAGACTCCTGGATCCCCAGATGCCTTTTCTGAGGCAGTGAAACCTCCTTTATTTACATACTGAGCAAAACATTTGTGTAATTCAATGAGACATGGAAGATGCTGATTTTGCAGTGTCTCAAGCTCCTTTAAGTTAGCGTCAAACTTGCAAGGGGGAATATTGTTAGAATGGCATTGCAAGACCCAGCAGACCCACCGCCCTAGTCTTACCCAGCTTCTCATACTGCTCCATCTGCCCTGTTTTCCGGGTTGAAACAGCCTCGTTTAAATTACTTCAGCTGTAACTATATGACAGTCCAGCTGTCACCTTCTTAGTCACCATGAAAAGCCACTCTTACACTCACTGCTGAAGGAACAATTCTTTAGGAATTGTCTTTGAAATCCTTGCTTAGCTCCAAAGAATGTATGTTTTAACTGTTTCATCTAAATCCTTTATTTTTTATAAAATCTTTGGTAACCCAATGTTTGCTCTTTCTTCCATCACAGAGCCTGGCACGCGGAGATCAATGCCAGTACAAGACCAAGGGAAATGTGAAGGAATTTTTGAATAAAATCCTGAGAACCTATCAAGCAATCAATAAACCTAGAGCTTAAAAAAAAAATTTTTAAAAACCCAAAACTCTCGATAAGAAGAGGGAACAGAAAAGTTATTTATTGTATTTATTGTCCACCTGAAATATAAAGGGTAGAAATAACGACTGCTAAACCAATAAAACTGCAATTTACCTGAGCACCAAAAGTGTCTTCACTTCATATGTTTTGTACTTGGTGAAAGGTTTGAACATCCTGTTTTCTTAAGAGTGGGTGCCAAAATGCTTCTGCAAAGCTCCGGTCCAACAATTTCACTCATGTGAGATGCTACAGCAAAATGCACACTGACCACTGTATCGCACCAGAAATATTTATGGACTTGAGATTCAAACAGAAATTCTGTGTTTTCTTTCTGCATCACTTTTATTTTTTGGTAATATCTACACACCATGAATAAGTCACTTAACTTCTTTCTTGCAAGGTTGCACATTTTCCTGGCCATAGCCACTTTTTTCTTCTAAATATTCAGTAGTAGAGAACTCATGAACATCTTAACATACAAAAGCAAAACTATACCCAGGGTTAATTACAAGTTCTTAATGGGCTTGTGTATTTGGAACGTGTTTCTTTCTCAGGATGTATTTAACACTGGCTTTGAAGAAGATCTTTCTATAGTGCCATGAGCTCAGATACGCTTCTCTAGCACCTCTCCACTCAGCTCAATGGAAACAAAAGGGTAAAAAGGGAGCTTTGCTGGAAAAAAAAACCCTATATAAGGGGAGACACTTATCTCAGCCACCTATTCCAGCCTTACTAATAGTTTCTTAGATCTCTTCACACAAGGGAAAATCCCAAACAGGTGAGAGAAGGTCAGATTTCATCTCCTTTGTGCCTCAGAGAGGAACAAAAGCCATGAGACATTGTAACAGGGCTGGCCTTTGAGATGGAGGATGTTAAAAGACCTCCAATGACATCACTTCTTCACCATCTCCACCGGAGTATGGTGGATTTTTCAGACTTCAAGGAACAGACACAGGCTCATAATTCCCTTTCTTTTTTTCAGCATAAAGTGTGATATTGATGGGATGAACATATTTCTAGGATCAAAAGTATGATGGAAATGCTAATCAACTACACTATTATTCTTAAGATTTCCATTAATATGGGCTTGGGGGAAAAGACAGAACTAGATTATAGAAAAAACATCTGATGCCACTATATAAAAGGAGTTAAACTTATGTAATATATATCATATCAAATGCATTTCTTGATGTGTTTCTGCTACCTGCTTCAAATATAATAAGAAAATAATAAATATTAAAATACAAAAGACTATTTCTGTGGTAACGCCTACGCAGATGAAACCAAGAAATAAAACGACGACTTCGCCTTTCTCACATTTTCGCATCTTCCTACATTTTCTACTCCAAGTTCAGCTCAGACAGCTTTCTCCTAAATAACCATTTTTTTGGATTCTAGTGCAAAGAAAACTCATCCACATTTCTGACAAATCAGCAGAATGCACACACATGCTCCTGGCCTTGAACAGAAGAAAAAGGCTCATTAACATCCATAGAATTTATTGAACCTATCATGTCAGATCTCAAATTTCCAAATATCACCTCACCAAATACTGATATTCAGTCTTGTTAATATTTCCCAAGTGCAAGTCCAAGCTATTTCAGTGTTTCCATGATGCTTTGCTTTTTGTATCTTTGTGTGTGCAGCTCATCAGCATTTTGTCTTGTCACAATCTGTAGCAAGCATAAAATCTGAAAAATGTTGATTCATTTTTATAGAAGAGCAAAAGAATTCTCAGGTCCCAGGACTGCAGACAGCTATTCTAACCTATGTTTTCAGCAGCTGCAAGGAAAAAGAAAATTCTTTGTCTAATACTTTTACTCCCCAAATTACTTCATTAGATTTATGAAATAGATACAGTAATTGTGAAGTCGTGACACAAGCAAAAGACACATAAATTCAGTTCTACCTAACATAAGCTGGCAAGAGTCAAATGCAGTCAGCTTCCAGTCACATCACTTCTGCAAGTAGTAGCACACTCTTGCACAGAATTTCAAAAACGAACCCAACTTACTAAACTGAAGAAGATAGATCTGCAAAATATCTACTCATCTGATGCCTCGGTTTGCAATCTGCGTGACAGAAATAATTGTTGTGTGCTCAAAGCATTCAGTGCAGATTTGTGCAACCTGAAATAAGTGCCTCCACTGCTGTCTGTCACTGTAGTACCCCTTGCATCTGTGAGCTGATGCGAAGTGTTTGCTTGCACTGGTGACCTCCCCCAAACCTCTGTGATCTAGAGTCCAGAAAACGTGGTAGTCCTCCATCGTTGTGTATTTTAGCCCTCTGCCACCCCACTGGCACATTCAGATCTTCTCATTGGGACTCCTACGTCCTGCGGGGCTTTGCAAGTCCCAGGGCAGCCCTGTGGGAAGGGCTGGATGTCTCTTGGCAGGACCAAACGTCCCTTCAGCCAGCCCTGGGCCAGCCCCTGAGCAGATGTGGGCCCCAGCCAATGCTCTTGGGCCTCTTCTCTCTCTCGAGTTTGGTTCACAATAAGATTGTGAAACTGCCAGATGAAAACAAGAGGAAACTAATCCATTGAGTTACTTAATTACTCTAACAAGTACCTTTTCCTCTTATGTCAATTATCTTGCTCTAGCAGCTCTCTAGCAGGACGTGTCATACTATGCTCTGATGGAGACGATGTGGCATAGGGCAGGCAGGACAGAGGAGGTGAAGAAGGTCAGACATTCAGTATACAAGATGACCTGCCTGTACAAGTCAGTCATATTGTGGAATAGATTTACAACGGGGAATTGATAATCAACCATGATTTTAGGAAAGAGCCCTTCTTCCAACCCTTCAAACCTGTCCAGGTGTCCACAGCAAGGTGTGTGGTCGTTTTCAAGTATGTACAGTTGCCTTGCTTCTATGACTCACATCAGGAAAAGAAGGCTCTGAACACTATTTACTTTATGATTTCTGAGACAGAAACCCTTGATATCTGAGGATGCAGGGCAGGAGTGGCTACTTTCCGCAAACTGGAAAGTAACACCATAATCTCTGTACATAGCACCTCTTTCTTCAGGAATGTCTGTCTCACGAGAGTTAAGTGCTGGGAATGTGCAGACAAATTCCATACCACGTACCACCACAACTATATGATTTTCTCCATTAGCATGAAGTAATGCTAAACTGTATGCTATGAGTGATCCAAAGGCACTTGAGAAGCTACTCTACTTTTCAGCAAGGAAGAATTCTCCCAGTCCTGGTACACCAGCGAGCACACAACCCTTTCTTTGAAAGTTTTTGCTGCTGACAGCAGTCAGCCAGAAACCCATTCACAAGATCCGCAGTTCCACAGCAGTATTTTCTTAGTGCTGGCATCCACTTAGTAGCATGGCTATTACAAAACTTCTAGTGTTGTCTTCAGAAACCTGGCTAGGACAGCTTTTTATGCTTGAGTCTCTGCTATGATCCTTATCAAGGCAGAGGTACAGCAGCAGAGCCAAAGTTCTTGTGCTCCAGTCCGCTATCCCTGATTTTACGTAACTCCATGACCTCCTGCAGGAGAAGCCCAAGCCCTAAGCAGCATCAACAACCTAATAAGAAGCTGTCTCCAATGACATCTAGGTGAACACTGGTTTAGACGGTATTTTTGGAGGGACTAGAACTGCCCCAGTGCATCTGGCATGTTCTTGTTTGTTCCTGAGTCTCTTGCACCCCTGTAAGAACAAGTCTGGTATATGCCATGCTATGGGAAGGAGAGGCACTAGGCTGCCATTCAAATGCTTCCCAGTCGTAAATCACACTCGATATTTAAAAGCAGTTTTACATATTTGTGTAAGAAAGTTGATCTTATCTGGCTGATCCTCACAACACCCTCCTGAGGCATGTGGACAAGCCTCACCCTTCTAGTCTTACAGAAAAGTAAGGAAACAAGAGTTTGGTGAGATGGAGAACTCATTTCTACCCAACACTCTGCATTTTACAATTGCCTGAAGACTGATAGTGTTTGCTTGCAGAGCAAAACACACACCACGGTTTAACATTGCCAGGGCACAAATGACAGCACACATAATATCAGGTGGTGCCACTGGGAAGACTAAAGCCAAAGTAACTACCATTTCCAGTCTGTTTTCCCCCCAGATAAGCCTATACCTGGCAACAGCTGGTTATAGCTCCCTTCCCATCTTCTCTATTGGTCTCCCACTTTTGATTCAATCAGCTAAAAAATATCCTAAAGTTAGAACTAAAATTTCACAGGACTTTTATATGCATCTCTCATGGAAGCAACCATGGTGATCTATAAATTACAGCATCTTCATGGACACACACACTGTAGTGTAAGTTGCACACTAACCACCAGTTCAAACAGTAATCTTTTGTCACCTTATATGAACTTCTGTAAATAATCCTGAATGTTTACACCACTGTTATGAGATACAAGATAAATGTTGTCTTCTTCCTGTTGAGAAACTGAATGTATTATAGCTCAGCAGCAGCAGCACAGATCAGGCAACCAAAGGAGTGAAAGGGCTGGAAAGAGAAGGCCGAATGCTTCACTAACACAACACCTAAATTACCATAATGGTCTTTTTTCCTGATTCATATACAGGCTTTAAAAATCAAAGATGCTTACAAATGAGCAATGTGTCTGAATTGTTTCTGCTATCTTAAATCTAGTAGTATAGTAATACATGAAACAATCCTAAACTTATATCAGGTTATAATCTAGAAAAAAGTGATAGTAAGTAAGAAACTACATTAAAGATATTTTTCCATGTAAAATCATAGAATCACAGAATGGTTTGGGTTGGAAGGGACCTTAAAGACCATCTAGTTCCAGCCCCCCTGCCACGGGCAGGGACACCTTCCACTAGACCAGGTTGCTCAAAGCCCCATCCAACCTGGCCTTGAACACTGCCAGGGATGGGGCATCCACAGCCTCTCTGGGCAACCTGTGCCAGTGCCTCACCACCCTCACAGTGAAGAACTTCTTCCTTACATCTGATCTAAATCTACCCTCTTTCAGTTTAAATCCATTACCCCTTGTCCCATCACTACACGCCCTTGTACAAAGTCCCTCTCCGGCTTTCTTGTAGGTCCCCTTTAGGTACTGGAAGGCTGCCCTAAGGTCTGCCCAGAGCCTTCTCTTCTCCAGGCTGAACCACCGCAACTCTCTCAGCCTGTCCTCATAGCAGAGGTGCTCCAGCCCTCTGATCGTTTTTGTGCCCTTCCTCTGGACCCACTCCAACAGGTCCATGTCCTGCTGATATCGGGGCCCCAGAGCTGAACGCAGTACTGCAGGTGGGGTCTCACGAGAGCCGAGTAGAGGGGGAGAATCACCTCCCTAACAGTGAGATTTCTTTTTACTCATGTCAGAAACAGCGTCATCAAGAGGCTTCACAAGAAAACAGATGCCCCTGATTTGTTTATTGCGTTCATATTGCTAGTTTTTTATTTGATAACTTTCAGACTAAATAAGTATTTTCCAGGGGTAATAGGTCAACAAAAAGCCCAGGAGTGAGGGGAGTTTCCCCTGACTCCCCACAAAATTGGAATTGTAAAAGAGAAAAATAAGAGGGAAATCATGACTTAAGAGATGCAGATAATGATCAGCTTACTTCTGACTTTGCAAGCAGCCTGTGGGAGAGAAGAGAGATGTTCTGCCCGACATCACCTTCAGGCAGGATATAAATCAGCCATTGAGATATAAGATTGTTCCACGGTGGCAGAAAAAGTTTCTCACTCTAATTTTGTCATGCTTCCATACACCTGACATCATAATATTAAGTAAAACATAATAGAAAGGAAAGCATGAAGACTTAAAGATCCCCACTGACCACAAGGTATTTTCAGCAACATAGTGCAATTAGAAATAAAGGCTATGGTGTTCACAAGAAAGAAAAAGCGCAAAAATGCATTTAACTGTTATCACCTATTTAGAGGCAAGCACCCCTAAAGACTAGTTCCTTCAGCACATCTCACAATGATTTAAGAAAACAGGCGTTTAGGACCCAATGATCCCCTTCATTGGTGGCTGACTGAGGCAGCAAAATTTGTGGAACAGTTCTGGGGAAGAAGGAAGGGAAATTTAGGTGTTTTAAAGTATGGTCTCCCTGCTCCTTGCAAATTCTGTGATATTGATGGGCCATGGAGGACAAGATGGGCAGGCGAAGGATAATTTAATGCAGCTTTCATCGTTCCAAAAATCCTCTTATGAAGCTATGTGCAATTAAGAAAAGCTATGTGTACACAGCACACATTCTGCATATTTCAATATAATGCCCCCATTTACATGGGGCACAAAGATGAGAAAAAAAGAACTGGCAAGAATCTAGCAGACTTCTTGGGTTAGGTGGGAGCTGCTGCTCAGTGTTGCTGTTGGAGCTGTTCTTGCCACCCTGCACCAGCTTAGCTTTGTGTCAAACCTTGGGACAGTCTAGAAGATCAGGAGATCCCGATGACTGCTGAAAATTTTGTTCCCTGCTAATTGCCTCCTGGAGGGGTCCAGCAGGTAGAAAATGCTTGGGCATTGGAACAACCTGCTTATGGGGAACCAGAGTTTCCCAGGCAGTAAACTGAGAAATCCCCTTGCATGAGGGGAAACCACCAGGGAACTGGAGCAGTGTGGAGAAGCAGGGGCAAGAGGTACGTATTGCAGGAATGCTCTGCTGCCAGCCCCACGACTGCAGAGAGCAAGGCAATACCAGCTACAGAAATGAACAGAGGATTTTATCTTACTCTTATTTTATACTGATGTGATATAAGGAAGAGGAACTATGAAAAAATGAATGAGGAAAACCTCTGTCTGAATGCATACATGAGAGATGCATCAGGAAGGTGTCAGCAGAGGCATATGGAAGCCTAGTCTGATACTTGTTTGACACTAGAGACATTTATCAAAATGACATGTCCTAGCAAAGGTCATTATCTTGAATACAAATCCTTTGTGAAGACACTTAAAATGTACTGAGTCAAAATACAGACAGAATTCCTGCCATAAACAAAGTAACTGAAGTTATTGGCAAGTAGACGAACTATAATATCAATAGAAGGTGCAAAAATTCTCCAGGGAAGTGGTGGTTAGAAGATCCTGACCAGTGCTGACAGCTTTGCTACCTGCTGTCCCCAGGAGGTGATCCAGCGACTAGAAAATATGTGGGCCTTTGGAACAGCCTTGCTGTGCTAAACAGTTCCCTACGCAGGAATCAGGGGGCTGTGTGGGGTGGAAAACTGTCCAACCTAGAAGTAATCCTTCATTTTCCATCTGACTTCATTTTCTTCATACAGCTGGCAGAGGGCGAAGAAGAATGGGACTGTACCCACATGAGGTGCGTTCAGTTAAGTAAGTTTAGGCACACCATGAAATTGTACTTGGACAAGTTGTCAGTTTTTTTGTTCACAAAGGCCAATTCTAAGTGCATTCATTAAAAGTATCTTTTCAATCAACACCCAGGTAAGGACTTGTGACAACATGCTTCACCCTCTTCAGCTTTACCAATAATGAAAGGAAACCTGGCATAACTATGACTCCTTGCAAGTCTTGTCTGACATGGAAAATATAATGGATGGATCTATAATGAATTCTTACAAGATCTAACTGAATCTTTTTCATACTAAATGTAAGATCTAAATGTCTGTGTCCTGAAAACAGAAATATTTTCAAGGAGAATCTGGCTATTCATATTCTCACTGGAAAACTTATGGAAATGGTTTTCATTTTCAGCAACTGAAAACTAAGGAAAAACTATTTTTGAATGAGGTCTTCTGAGAAAACCTTAGGAGAATTAATAATGAAGACTTAATGTTTTTTGTTCCCACTCATTTTTTCCTCAGTTTCTTGGAATCAACCAAGAAATGGTTGCCTTCCGGCATGGTTCTGCCACACGGTTCTACAGTTGGCACTCTTCCAGCTCCATTATGAAATGAAGTTCAGTTATCGCCATGCTTTGGTTTTACTTCACACTTTGGTAATTATGTATTTGCAGTCATCCCTACTAAAATTCCTGATCAAGCTGGAAGACCAGTTATTGCAGATTAATCAACAAGGCTTAGATTGGCTAGAGCCCAGACTCACAGAGTAACAACAGTATCCTATCACATACTCTTTTCCAAGGAGGACCATCCAGTCCTGTAATTTGGCTATATTTATTACAAAAAGACACATATACACTAGTAAAGGGCATCTAAAAGTATATCAAGACACAAACCAAGTTCAGAATCAGCAACAGCACAAAAAATGTATCAGTTAAAAGATGCAGCCTTGAGAGGGTCTTCACCTTTCTGACAGTGTGTTTGTGCTTACATCCAGGTTGCAGTACCACGTGGTAAGTCCTAACAGCATGAGACATGTTCATGACTGTACATCTGGCTTGAGGTGTAACTTTATTATTTGTCATTTTCTTGGACTAATCCCAGTCTTTTAAGATGTTCAACACTAGATTGTGCAAACTTTCTTATCCCACCAAGTTAAACAAACAGAACAATGGTATGCAGGTGTGGTGCAATTAAATTAATAATTAGATTGTTTAATAGATCAGATGTGCAGATTACAGATAATGAGTAGTTACGCATAATCTTCTCTTATAAGTTTCAAGAACAGCAGCCCTACCATCTATCAAAACTGACAGATATCCACATGATGCGTAGTTCGGTAAGCAAGCTCAGGTTAGGAAAGCTGCCTTCTCCCATCTACAGTGTCTTTCATTGCATAAACAAGAATCAGCTTAACAGAATCCACTCTGTGCTTCTTGAAACTTGCACATCTCTCCAAACATCTACTCCCAGACTGCAAACAAAATACATAATAGTTCTTCTAGGAATCAGCCCTATGGCGCAGGACACCACCTCTTTTCTCAAGGGCCCCAAATTCATTGCAACACATCACCAACGTGTGGCCCAACATCCACTGCATATGTAGCAGTGCCACCAGCCACGGTGGGGATGTTCTTCATGATGCTGTATTTGAAGGGTAGCAGTTGTACAGAAAGAAAACTTGAAGGGAACTAAGGAACTCACAAGGTCAGAGGACAAAACAGAAAATGTGCAAAATGAACATGATACATCTGAAAGACAAACCAATCAGGACTGCATGCTGCAACTATTACCCTATTATGTAGCTCATGCTGGCATAGTGCAGTGGGTTTGCGCTGCTTCACAGCCATGGAATAAGCTGAAGGGCCACTACAATTTGTGCTCAAGACAGCAGTGCTTAATGAATCTGTGTGAAGGTCCAGACACACCCCAGGGGTGAGACAAGGTAGTTCACTTTCACACAGGAAGGTTGCTACCGATTCCTAGGAAGCCAAGCACCCTGAGCATCTCCAACTCAAGTATCAACAAAAACAGACCCAAAGCCAGCTATGGAACTGTCAGGGGTTATCTTGTAAGATGTGCATGGGCTGTCTTCTCTAGCAGTTAGACAGAAACAGCAGCAAGGTTTCCAAGAAAAGTTCCCATACTGTGCGCAGGTTTTTAGGGGAATGTATGTGTTTTCTTGAAAGAACTTGCAAATATATTAACAGGATTGCTGGCCAATTGCTTGACGAGTGGGAACATCAGTGTAGGAAGATGTGTGACACCAAATTATGAAGACAATGTTAATTCTCAGGTTAGAAAGCTCTGGATTTATAGGTTTATTTTAGAAGAATGAGCCTTGAGCAGATTGGATACAATCCATGCTGCTGCTACTGACATCTAGCAGAAATTGTAAACTAATTAGTATTTCAGTCTTCTCCTTTAATGAACAGTTAACAATCAAACAATATACGTGTACATTCAATACTATGAATTCTGGGACAGATGCCAAGTACAGTCAAGTTTGGGCCGGCAAAGGACTCTCGGCGAAGGTGAAAGGCAATCCTGGGGTCCAAACAGAAAGTTAAAACTAGGGGCTGCTGAAAACTACTGGTAAGAGTAATCCCTGCTGGTCAGGCTCTGCTGGGAGAGAGCATGTTCTGCTCTGTCTGTGTCCTGATACTGTAAGTTAGTATTAGTTTTGAGATTTACAGAACTGCAGTGTGGGAACAGAGATAAGCCACAACCCACAAGCATATACCCACGAGTATAAGAAAGTTATTTCTGGGCCATTCTAAGGCTCTTTTCTGCTTTCATGACTGCTAGGGTTATTGTTCCTTATTTCTGTGAATGGCTTCCCTTCTTTGGTAACAGGTAAAAAGCACGGGTATATAAATATATGCAGACTTATATATGCACACTTACATGTCTCACACACATGCATATCCTAACATATTCTCTTTATTAGTTTGCAGAGTCCTCAGAGTTTTTAAATAAAAAATAAAACATAGAGACTGATATGCGAGTTCCCTCTTGTGACCAAGTGATGTTATTGCAACATTTGAAAGTAAACACAAAATACGTATTTAAAAAAACAGACCTTTAGAGAGCAAAGAAACCATTCAAATTGCACAGAACATGTCAGTTCTGCATTTTTTTGTTCACTGGCCATTGATCTAACGTTTTTAAAAGAAATTACACCATCTGTGCATAGTACAGAAAGGAATTAACAGAAACATGTCTCTGGACAAGACTGTCACAGGTATGAATCAAAAAGGAAGATAAGGTTGCTACAGCTAAAATGAATCCTAGGCCCCACAGACAAAATCCAAAGTGGGTGGAAGAAACTGGGCAAACCCCCTTTTATTAGCTTTATCGTTGTTACAGTTTTTCTTCCTGGCAGAGGAACGGCAACAAATCCACTTCTTCCTCCTGCCAACTGGGTGAACAGATTTTCTCAAATCTGTGAAAAAAATGGCCACTTGCCAGTAGCAGAAAAAGGTGATATGGACATAAAAAGAGCATGAATGATTGAAACATAGGACTGAAGGGGAACTTAAATGGTCATTGAATCCCTTCCTCTGATCTGAAGCAGTTTTGTATGTCTAGACCATCCTTGACCAAAATTTTGCTTCCTTGGTCTGAAAAGTTCCAAAGAGGGTTCTGCAGCTTCCATAGGTAGCCTTTCTGAGCTATAACTCAGCTATAAAACTACAAAGCTTTTTCTAGTATTAAAAGTCAAAATGTTTGCTGCTACATCAGCTGCTAACTTATTAACAGTTATTTCTATTATCAGCTATTTTTCTGATTAGATCAAATCTTCAGCTGCCTACTTGGGACAGCCTGAGTCCTCTAAGGTTTGTCTTTTGTTCAGTGTGGAGGGAATCTATTTGTTAAAGCAGGTAATCAAAACCACAGTTATTACAGATAACATCTTAAAGACAATTTATTGTGTGCTGAACTCAAAGACATTTATCAGAACCTAAGTGGATACGCCCACTTCTGAGGATTTCATTACTCAAGTCAGCTACACTGTGGTATTTACCAAATAGCTAATGACATAAAAACTCTGAATCAGACAATCTTTTTTTTTCTTCCTTTTCCCAAAAACGATAATCTGTATATCAACACCAGTAAACAGAAGTTGAATTAGCTGGCAATTTATTTTTAACGCTGCTCAGATAATATTCAATCAGAGGATCAAATAACCTGTGTTTTATGGATTAGTGGGCAGAGTTACCTATCGAAAGTGTCAGGGCACTTATACATTAATACTGTAATAGGTATTAATGGCCCTGAGCAGCCTCACCTGGGGCCTCACCCACACCCTCGTCCCAGGGCCCCAGGTGCCCATTTAAGCTCAGCCCTGGCCCTTCCACCCTTCCCTGCGCAATGCTGGAGGAGTGCTGGTCTGCAGCCACTGCCACCCCTGTGCCTGGCCAGGGACCGTGACCTGCCTCGGCCTTGGACCTGCCTCATCACCAGGGACTTGCCCGATGATGTGAACCCTCGGTTGAAGCTGGCTGCCATCTCTGGACCTGCCTCGCTGAGCCGGTCGGTGAGGCCCCTGCCCAGCTGGCTGCGGTACCCCCCCCGCTCCCAGCCAGCCCTTCTGATGCCCTGACTGAAAACTTAATGAAAAAGGTAATGATTGAAAATCTGGTCTCTGCTAGTTAGAGATGACATACGTTTTGGTTTTTTTAATTTAGAGATTAGAACACGTTGGTCCAATGGGATTTTAATAACATGCCTACAGTATACCACAGGAATACAGTATCTCTACGTAATTTATTTTTAGACAGTTTAAGAACTATTGATATGCCTTTGTGGTGGCTCTTTCCACAGAAAGTACAAACAGCATCTGTATCAATAACTTTCTTATACTTGTTTTGCAGTTTAATGGCCACTGTTAACTGTAACTATTATAAAATTTGTCTGAAAGACATGTCTAGCATATATATAAACCAACTGCAATATACCATCTTATATCATACTCACACCATCAAACAAAAGGATAGGATTACAACATACTTGGAGTTATTCCCTTTAGTGATTCATACTTCTCTCTGGAGAGATAATATTAGACTGCTATTGCATTTCTAAAAGCTTAATATCATCATATAAACCCATGTTTTAATTCTTTCTTATAAGGGAAGGCATTTGCAAACAGGCATGTAAGCAAGCTATTATTTTCACTAATTTTATTTCAGATTCAGTGTGGATTATAAAAAGTTTTACGAGAGGACTTGTGTAATTTCTATTCCTAAAACAAGTTGTTTCTTGTTGCCTGCCTGTGCAGCAGCTGGTGTCTAGCAGAGCAGCTTACAAGCCTGCAGCAAACATAACATACTAACCTGCTTTCTGGGCATGATCGTCGTTTGCTACTCTAGTCAGTTAAGTTTTAAATTGTTAAAGCTGCGGTGTTTGATCACAAAGTTTGAGTAGTTGGGTTTTAAATTAAGAATGACAGTATGTCACTGTGTTTTCAATACTGTTTGTGAAATACATGGTTCTTTCTAAAATTAAGCTTTTTAAAAGGAGAAGCTAAAACATAGTACTTACTTGGCTTAGCACATTGATACAAATGAAGCTACTTTGAGAGAGAAGCTAGACCGACTCTGAGTATTGTTCAGCATGGAAGTGATGGTGCCTGTGTGAAACTTCAGCCAAAGCCCAGCACCACTGGCCTCCATTGTCATCCTTCAAGAGTTCAAGATAGCAAGCGTGCAACCTTGAGTAGCCTTTGGTTATGTGGATTTGTCAGAATCATGGTCATGACAAAAATCAAGCTGGGCTTGCATTAAAATGTAGAAGTCCTGCTATGATATTCAGTTATGCCAAAGTTAGCGTACCAAAAAAGCTGGTAGTCATTTCTTTGTGAGAGCTATCTGTATGAACTGTTGTTGTACAGCACAATATACTGCATGGTTTCAGACTTGATCTGACAATAAATGTCTTTGACTTTCCTTCTTTTCTTTTTTTTTTTTCTTCTCCAACTCTCTCCTCTCACTTCTGGACTCCTTCTGTTAAAAACTAGTTAAGAAATAGCCAATAATCTCAAGAGACTTGTCTTTAACTTTTCACACAGTTATTGTAAATCTTCCGAGTGCATGGCATACTGATTCTGAATTGACACACATTCATTCTTCAGTCTCAGGAAACTTTTTGATTTCCTGAAAGCTTTCTTATACTAATTAACTCATGGGTTTACTCAAATTGTTTTTCTTGATTACTACTTTAAAGCCCAATAATAAAAAATGCAAATATCACTCTTGATCAAAGTACAGAAAGACTATATAAGGAAACCTGTGCGAAATATTATGCAAAATATTCCTGTAACCACCATAAATGAGGTGCAAGTAGAATATCTCTTTCTGTAAATCTGTCTCTGGGAGAGACAATCACAGGAGGAAGGCTAAGCTTGACTTTGAGTGGCTGGATGATGTGGGCGGCCCATAGTAATGGGTTAGATCAGGAGGGCCTAGACCCAGGGGTACAGTTTGCCTTCAGCTCTTTGTCTCTTGTGTACGAGATGAAGGATCTGGAGACACAAGCAGGAGTTCTGTGCCAGGCACCTATTTGATACCTGGAAGATAAGTAGAAGACAGAAGCTCCTGGTGTGTGCTCATGTTTGTGCTTATTTCCTTCCAGTACCGACAAATCCGTAGCTGATTTTTTTGTTGTTGTTGTTCATATATACCTGTAAGCATTTTACAGGAATAATGAGTATAGCTATAAAGTACACAGAATTCTTCTGTACTATTCTATACTTCCTCCATTTTGAGTTAGGTATACAATATGTCTCTGCTACACTAGATCAAAAGAAGAAACTCTTCTATACAGAAAGCCTCAGAGATTAGTCTATGAGTCTTTCTAAAGTACATTTGAACCTCTTCCTGTACAGCAGCCCAAAGATTATTGGCAATGCACCAAACAAACCCATGACTGGTGGATTTAGATACTAGCTGCAAATCTGCATTAATCTGTTTACAGTCTATTACTGTCTACAGATAGTACCTCCTAAGATAAAGCTGCTTTTTGTAGCAGCATTTACTGAAAAATCAATTTAAAAACATTTAGTAGGAACAAAAGACTTGAAAAAATTACCTAGAACTTAATCTCCTACTTCCTTTAGGGTCTGAATAAATCAGTTGAGAACCATACAAGTAAGAGTGGTTTTGGTGGAGTTTCTAAACTAAATTCATTTTAAGTGTGCAGTGTATTTTGTCATTCTGTTTTGAGGAAATTGTGTGCTTTGATGGATATCACAGTCACTGTATGATAAATATTCCTTTCAGTTTGTTTCATAAGCCCTTCAAGATGCTCATTTTCCAACTTTTCAGATCTGTGTAAAGAAACCATAGTCTGATGTCAGTTGCATTTTGCCAGCTTTGCTTTTATATAGGGTGGATATAATCTACCACTGAAATGCTTCACATGTTTAGTATTACCTCTTCATAAAAAGATGCTATAAAGGCTTGTTATTGGTTAATTATAGCTATATGCAAGAGCCAGGAAAACTGTGGTTGTGAGTGTTTTGTAGCAGTTGGTAATAACTCAATTGCTCAGATATAACTAGAATCGTAAAGAAACACTGACTAGTGATGAGCTGTTACGCAGTATGTCTGCATAGATAAAATCTGCTTTTTTTTTTTATTATGCTTTAGGTAGTAAATTAAGAGGTATACTTTTGGCATCTCCAGTTTGGATGTACAAGACACTACTCAGCCCTGTGTCCTTGGCAGGGTGTCTTGAAGAGGCAGGCAGCGAGGATATGCACAGCAAGTGGGGAAGGCTTTGCTGTTCAGAACGGGGCCCTTTTTGGCCAACAGGTAGCTAAAAATCAGTAGAAGCTGCTTGTACTCCATCTTCTTTTGAAGAAATCGGTAGAAGCTGCTTGTACTCCATCTTACTTTGAAGAAATCAGTAGAAGCTGCTTGTACTCCATCTTCTTTTGAAGAAATCAGTAGAAGCTGCTTGTACTCCATCTTCTTTTGAAGCATTGAGCTGGTGTAAGCCTCGGCTGGCTGAGGCTTCCCTTTGGGGGGGGGGGGGGGAGCAGAAATGCAAGGCAGTGGAGATGGGGTGTTGCTCCCACATCGATTTTTGGGCTTCCAGGCTGAAAGGACCGAGCTCCGACCCTGCAGTGCCACAGAGCTGCTTCCCAGAGGCCTGGCTTGAACAGGAGGGCCTTGCCTGAAGAAACAGAAGAGGCTCGTGGGGCAGACTGCCTCGCCTCAAGGGAGATACGGCGTGACAGGTACTTCACGCAAGGGAGGGATGCAAAATTCACAGAGCAGAAAACGAGTGGGAGGCAGAGCCTGCAGCGAGGGCCCGAGGAGGAGCAACCACCCCTGCTGCTCCGGGGAAGGGAAAGCAGAAGCCAGGCGACCAGGGGCAGGATCCCTCCCTGCCCGGCAGGGGAGCACGGCCGGCTCCGGAGCGGGGCGGGACACCCCAGTGCCCGACCTCCCCATTTTAGCCGCGGGGCGAGGTCCGCCTGGGCGCGAAATGGCGCCCGCCGCCGCCTAGCCCCGCACGGCGCCTGCGCGCTGGGACGGCGGGGCCGCGACGGGGCGCCGCCCGCTCCTCCCTTCCCCTCCGCGGGCGGCGGCGTGGCCAGGGAGCTCGGTGGGCCGGCTGGCTTCGGGGCTCTTGGCGGCGTCTCCCCGCCTCTCCTCTGCGGCTGGCCTCGGCCCGGCCGCTGCTGCGAGGGAACCGCGCGGAGGCGGCGGTGAGCGGCCGGGCAGGCGGGGGAGAGGCGGCGGTGGTGGCGGTCCCCGGTGGCGGCCCGGGAGGGCAACGCGGGGCCGGGCGGGCAGACGCAACGCCGCGCCTGGAGACCTGAATTCTCCCTGAGGAGACCTGACCTCAGCAGGGCTCCCGCGGACGTGTGGCGTTCGTAAGCAGCTCCCTCCCCCCCCCCCCCCCCCTTACCGCCCTAGGCCTGAGGGGAGGTCACCGCCGCGGTCAGGCACCCGGCCGCGCTCCCTCCCCTCAAGGAGAAGCTGCGGAGGAGACCTCCGGGAAAGGTAATGCCCTGCTCCGAGCCGCCTTGTGCTGAGGGTTGAGGTGAAAACAGAAATGCAAAACCTCTCGGCGCAGGAAGGGGTTGACGTGCTTTCTCGTCGGCTTGTACCCTCTCTGAAGTCACCCGCCTGTCCCCACGCAGGCAAAATCACTGGAGAGGGACCCGGCGGGCTGGATGTGCGACCGAGAGCGTTGGGAGCGGGGTGCTGGGGATGCTCGGCTTGGAAAAGAAGGGTTTTTTCCAACGTAAAGAGCTTGAACGGCATGAAAGTCGGGTCGAAACGTTTCTAGAAAGCCTGTAGAAAGAGTGTTTCGGAGTATTTTTTTCTGCCGTGTAATGTTTGGGTAAGCCCTCAGGAGAACTCGTAAAGAGCTGTGGAGCTTCAGATGCGTCCTTTAGTAAAACAAGGGGAGCCTCGGGTGTTGTTCATAGTCTAAAAAGGCTATTCTGGTGGGGGTGGCTTTCTTCTAAAAATAGTGCATCAGTAGAACAAGAACAGCTAAATTTTGTCACCTAAGTAACACTAAAAGTGGCAGTGTGTTTGTATTTCTTCGGTTAAAACTAACGCAAGCATTAAGATGTTCAGCTGAATGCTGTTATTTTTAGGTCTCTGAGGTTTTGTCATAAACCTTAAAAATGTGATAAATCCCTTGAGAGAGAGGCTCAGCGGCTTAGTTTTGAGAAAAACGAGGACTGATTAAAAAAAAAAAAATCCTGTTCAGAAGCAAAAATGCCACCCATTAAAAGATTGCCGTGTCCTAAATGAAGGAAAAGCTTAATCTTGGAGCTCATCATACTGAAGGACTAGATCTTTTGAGACTTAAGCTTAAAATGCATTTTTGATCTATGTTTTGAAACATACGCAGCACTTGAATTTGAGGCTGCATCAGCAGTTGCAACAGCTTTCCAACACTACATTTCTTGTGTGCTGTATCTGCTGCTCTGGCTCCCCAGACACAGGCTCTGGATTCCTTAACGTTGTGAGTGGGTGACCTTGATATTATCACTGAACTGCACTTTCTTAAAGACACTGGGACAAGTACTTCAGCTGTTAAAGGCAGATCCAGAAACATTAATTTCCAACTGTTAGAAAGTTAAAGCTTAATTATGCCGCCTGCTTTATCCCAGTGGATTTCCAAGCTTAGTTATTTGAAAGGTTTTTTCTTTCTCAGGAACTTCGTTTCTGCTGAATTTCTTTTGTTTTGTTTTGGTTTTTTTTATTGTCTCTATTAGAAACCTGATTTTATGGTGTTTTATTAATTCCTGCTGAGTCCTGGTGTTGAGAAGTGAAAAGCAGAATCTGAAAATCAGAGGAAGCAGTTATTTCTTTGTGGCTTGAATCTGTGATATGTTGGGTTATAGTGATAAAACCTCTGTTTTGCAACTGACGTTGTAGCATGGGAAGTAGTGAACAGCTGCTAGCTCAACTGAGCCACTGCTGACCACTTCTCAGAATCCCCCGCTGAGACCCCATGTCATGGCAGAGATTTTAATATCTTGATTGTGGAAGAAGTTTACGGTTCCATTACCAGGATAAGCTGCAGAAACAGTTATTTAACTTGAATTTTTCTGGATCCCTGTTGGGTTTTGTGGATTTGAGTTTGTTTGAGTAGGATAACATGCAGCTGTACAAAATACTTGATCACAGGACATTGAGGTCAAAGAGTTTATAGAGGAAAACAGCTGTATAGGGTAGTGCATCAATATTTGATACTTTGTTCTACATGAATGAGAATATGAATAGATTTGATAAACCTTATCGGTTATCAAAGTGTTTCATTTCAATGACTGTGTTGCTGCTGTTTTATCTTTGATAATAATTTGGGTAACTCTACCTTAGACTAACAATTCACTCTTATTTACATAACAAGCCTGTATTTGATTGCATCTCTGGTAACTAGTTATTTTTTTATTATAAACATTTCTGCTTACATGAGCTGACATGGTTTGAGCTGCTTTGGATGGTTCTTGTGGCCTTGGACACTTAAAGGAAGCATCATTAGACTGTACACCTAACCTTTTTTTTTTGTTGTTGTTGTTAACAAAAACTTTCAGTAACTTTGTGTTTAAATGTAGTATCTAAAATTTTGCTACTTTTATCTGCAATGCAAAAGTATAAACTTCCTTCTGCATTGAGGGGTTCTAGGACAGGTCTGTGAAAGAGAAGCTCACTTCATCAGGAGGTAGTCTGTAGTTAGGAGGGAGTGTTCAGATGTTACAGGTAACCAGTCCAAACCTTTGTGAAGTTCAGAAGCCTGCTGAACATTGTAGCTAGTCTTTATCGACTACATTAATAGAACTATATTTGATACGTTTCTTCCTGTAAAAGGATATTACTGTCCTTTTCTTAATTTTCAGATGTTATTTTACTATTAACAATTATTTTGCTTGCAGCCACACTGAGAAGTGTTGGGAAGAATACTGAAATCTTGAGTTTAGAACAGATGGAAGGGTATACTCCCCCCATCACGATAGGCACATAACTGAAATCTTCCTCATGATACTTTATTTGGTGTGTTTTTATAAAAGCAAACTTAGTGATATTCTTGGGGGTAAAGCTTTGGATAATTACTTTTGATGGAAGACCCTGAAACGCAAGCTTACCTCTAATGTAGTATTAAAAGAAAATAGTGTGGAGGCAGGTAGGGGACCTTTAGTCTAAGCCCCCTTGATGTGGTAGTTTGTATGCAGCTCCCAGGCTGCACAGACTGTCATCTGGTTTCTGGGAGCTTGTAAACAGGGAGGAGGCTGCAGGCTGGGCGGTTTGTTGTTGATAGATGAACCGCAGCTCCCGTCTTGCTCCTTGCCGTGTGACGCTGTACCGGGTGGTGACTTAAGGCTGCTGCACATTTGGTGGTAGGACGCTGTGCCATGTGGCCTCTGTGTTTTGATCGTCTGTCACGTAGCTCCCTAGGCCAATAGACAGCCTTGCCAATAAAGGGAAAAAAGCAGGAAAAAACATTTTGTTTTTTTTTTCCCCTAGGTTTTCCATGACTCTTAGATTACATTAGTAGTGATAGTCAGTGGTGTTTACCAAACTTCACTACTAATGGTAATGATAATGCAAATATTCAATAATTTACTGTTTATATTGTACTGGTGGCCAATACAACGTGAATGCAGTTGCAACACTTGTTTCCCATCAGTTTTATACTTAATCTGACCTTCCGTTTCTATTGCTGACACAGTATTTGCAATTTGGGATAAGCTACCTTGTGTTAAGATGATGCCCTCAAGCTCCTTCACTAAAGCAAGAAAAAGTATAAATTGATGTCAATGTATTTTCCTATCATTTTTGCGTGGGATTTAATACAAGGGTAATAAAGGTTTTTGTGGCATTTTATCTGAACAGGAGGGGAAAGCAGACAGATGCTTTTGGGTGCCCCATGGCTGCAGCTGCCTCAGTTCATTCATTTATTGCCTATTGTAACTTGGAATCATTCTTTAGGTAAGAAAGCCACTTCAAACTATGTTGTGCGGTTTATAAACTTACACCTAATATACTTCTGTGTTGAATCTTTAAATTGTATCTCAGTGTTTTGCGCTCTCAATTATAATGTTATTTATGTGTTTTGTTTGCACATGTCACTAGAAATCTACCTTTTATGGGTTAGAAACTGACAGCAGTTTTTGCGAATTAATTTTACGTGCCGTGCAGAGTTAGCAAAAGGACAGTCTGCTCACTTCACAGAAGAACATGTAATACTTGCAGACTGTGCAATACAAGGCCACCATAAATTACAAACTTCTTCAGATGCTGTCTACAAACGGAGTTACTAATGTGTATCAACTTTCTTATAGACAAGCATGGCTATGCAGCTCTTAGATTTTCTCATGTGTGAGATGAGCAACAGCATTACTTGCACAGATTTCAGTGCTTGAGTTTGATTTTGCTTAGGAGATGGGGGCTGCTTCTCTCGTCGTATTCATAAATAACACAGGTACTGTACAACTATAAAGCTGATACTAACTGGGTAGTTTTTCAAAAGATGATGATATGACCTGGGAGAATCTAAAGCCTCATGTCTCCTATCTTAAAGACAAATAAAGTTCAGCATTAGAAGGTTTCTAAAGATTTTATTACTGGTTGAACATGATACTTTGTAAACATCTTCAGTTTCTAAATCTACTTTTTCATTTCAAATCTGTCATAATTTAGTAAGATGTGTGTAGCTGTTCCTATAGCTTTCCATTAGACCATCTTCAAATAATGTAAAATGGCTAACTGAATTTGGAGGTTTTGGGTATACTTTCTTACAGCAGACCAAGATACTCTTTCATACTAAGATACAGGGTAGTTTTTTTCATATTAGTATATGGGAGCATATTCGTACATCATCGCTATCTTTTTTCCAGCTAGAGTTTAATTAGCTAAAATAGTTTGTTTACTGTCAAGATTATTGTGATGCGGTAAGCATACTTTTGGAGTAAAAGTGAGTAATGTTTAAACCCAAGAGTCCCTTAAATTTTAAAATATTAGAAGTCATATCTTTAAGTATAACTACTTGATTCATGTGGGTTTGGTATAGAGTGAACTGAAAAAAAAATTAATGCTTCTTATTTAGGTTCTTACTTTCTCTAATGTTCAAGAATCCAGAGGCATACCTTGTGTTGCATGAGTACTGTTGTGATTAAAATTGTAGATAATGCAAAAACTAGGTTTGTGCCAACACTTACACCCGCCCATTAGTTAAATGATAGTTTTCGGATAACAACATTTGGTAAAACTAATTTGCTTGTCACATTCTGTTGTTCTGTTTCCACGACTGACTTGCGGCACAGTGTACATTTAATCTCAGTCTTTGTTCTAAAACTGAGTTTAGTCCCTCCTGTGGGTCTCCCAGATGTTGCAGAAGAGTTTTTCTTTGGTTGGTGGCTTCACAGGTCAGTTCATCTTCTGGGACCCATCCCTGCCTTCTGGTTAAGGAATCTATGCACACATACAGGATGACTCAACAGAGGGATGGATGTTCAGATACCAGAAAGGTGCTGGTAACTTGACAGGAACTTCCACATTCTTTGGAGGTATGTGTGCATGTAAACCTCTCATTGAATACTACCTGGATTGTATCACATGGAACTGTAATTTAGTTAACTTCAGTTGTGTTTTAAAATATACTGTTCGTAGTTTAAGTATTCAGAACGAAATAAGCATTCACGTTTTCACAGTAAATATTAGGGCTTCATGTTTGGTAAAAACTTCATGTTATATAACCGACGGAACCTTTTTCTGGCTTTGAATGCCGCAGTGTGTAATACAATGTAATTTTGCTAGATTTAAAGTACTGCAATTTAGAATACTAAAAATAGAAATTCTAGAGTTATCAGTTTTAAAGGGATGTAGCAACAAAAACAAGTTATGGCCACGTTCCATTAGTGTAGATACTATGTACGCCATGCATGTCTTGTCACATCTCTTCATATGTCTGGACTCGGTGTGCTGCATCTGGTCTATAGCCTGGCCTGTGGTTTAAGGGAATGCCCTTCTGGTAGTTCTCAGATGCCCAAACTTTGTGGGAGCCAAAGCAGCACCCATGAAGCTCAAATAAGTTTCAGATAAGAAAGTGAAAATTTCCATTTTTATCAGAAACTTACATTTTACCGAGATGTTGCAGATTTGCATGAGAATAGCAAAAGCATAGAGAAGGTTCTCAGGCAACAGTGTTTATTTATTTCATTTTTTGTTCTGGACTTCTAGTTTTGGAAACAGCTAAATTCCTCCCAAGGAGGGAGGAGGAAGAAAAAAAAGAAAGCAGGTACTTGACTCAAAAGGTATTTAGCCATTGCTAAATTTAGCAAAGCTATGAGCAACTGGAAGAGAGTGTTATGTAATGGTTAATTACTACATCCACACATAATGCTTTAGAATGCCCATTCATTTTGTGACTTAAAGCACTGAAAAGTCATAAAACACGGTCTTGTGGATGATAATTTGATAAAATGGTCTAGTAGCAAAATGTTTATTGATGCTGAGCTTGCATCTTCATTACGTTAGTAACACTAACGTATTGTTTAGAAATACTGCTTTGTTTTGGAGCATATTGTTCGTTCTTGTTGACTTGCTGCCTTTGCTTGTTAAGGTAAGGCACATGCGTCTATTCAGGGAAGAAAAACTTCTGTTATTAAATATAATTTAAAGAGTGTTGCTAGTTTATCCTTCTGCATATATTACCTATCACTATAATAAATGGAACTTTAAAGAGACTGAGTGAAGATTTCTAACGACTGCTAGAATAAATTCCTTGGTCGTTGAGATTATGTGTCAGGAGAACAAACAGTAGTGAAGCTGGTCATACGAACAGCTATTGATTGACTGGCTAGGTTGTTCTTTCCCACTTCTCAAAGAATGCACGTGCTTTCTTTTCGTAAAAATGGAGTTACGCTTGTGTGTCAGCTACCTCATCAGCCATACAGATCAGGTTTTATAAGTTGGGGAAAATGCCAGATAAGTTTGTGATAGGATAGTCTATATTTTGGCAGTTGTTTCTGGATTTTAATTTTTTTTTCCTCCTATAATGAAGATACTGTGGAAAATTTTTGGTCTGGAAAAAGTGTGCTGTGAGGGTTGCCATGGAAGGTTGTTCAGTAAAAATAGATAATGTCTTCTGTTTGTTCTTCAAGAATGCATGGTTGCTTTGAAAATTTTAGCTTCAGACTGGTTGGGAAGAGAAAAGGTCTGGCTGAACATCTAATTAGTAGGACATTTGAGAAGGGGCCTCATCCCACTGTAAAATGAAGTGACATTTGAAACAGTTAAGACAGTTGTTGAGAATTGACTGAATAACAGAATTCAGTCTAGAATGGACTTGAGTAGACTGTACTGCTTCAGCATGTGAAAGCAGAGCTTTTCCTTATGCTGCTCTTTTCTGAACTCTGGCTCATGGGGCAAATGTTCCTCAGTGAAGTAGATTCATGCAGTTTGCTGTACTCCAGGGTCACTGTGCTTTTTCTCCTGCTGAAAAACAGCATGGGAACCTTACTTACTTTGCCCTGTTTTGATAAGTGGCCTCTGAAGTTTTTTGTGGTTAGTTGTACCAACATTCTTCATCTGCCTGGCATGATTTAAAAAAACCAAAACAAAGCAAAGCAGTAGGGCAGGCAGGCAAAACTTTTGAATCTGACTCTTCTGAACACGTTTATTCCAAGTTCATCAGTGTTTGAAAAGGGAGTTTATGAATTGGGTTCTGTAGTTGATAAAATTCTTCTAGAAATCGTGAGTAGATTCTGTAGTTTGTCTGCTGAGTTTAAACTTAAACATACACAATTTGTTACTGCTAAACTACATTGCTGTTAAATACTTTCTTTTTTTTCTGCAAAGTGCTTTATATACTATTAAGTACTAACACATGAAACTACACTTGGTAAATTAACAAACCCAAGTTCTCCAGGTTCAAATCAAGTTATACAAAATAAAAGGTATCGAGAAAGAAGGTCCTTGCTGATGTCTGTGCACTGGATATTGACATATGGACATACCTTTTTTCATAGTAGCATGCAATATTTAAATTTTACTAACTTGTTATCTCTTACTGTGTTTCCACTGCCTTGTCTCCCTTCCTCCCCTAATCTTCTCTATTTTTCTAGGGACCTACTGTACGTGAGACCTTTCAGGAAACTGTGCAGTTTGAATACATCAAATCGTTCCAGTATCTGAAACTTTCATGATGAAGAGAGCTAGGCAGACGGTTGTGGTTGAAAATGAAGCTCCTCAAACATCACAGAAAAGCAAAAAACAGAAAACTTGTTTATACGGCTCAGTGTTTGGTGAATCTAACTTGCACGCCTCAATGGACTGGGGAGGCCTTCCGCACCATGTTGTTCTGCGTATTTTTCAGTTTCTACCTTTAGTAGATCGAGCCAGGGCATCTTCTGTTTGTCGAAGGTGGAATGAAATTTTTCACATCCCAGATCTCTGGAGGAGATTTGAATTTGAACTTAGCCAGCCAGCTACTTCTTACTTAAAGTCTACACATCCTGATCTCATTCAGCAGATTATCAAGAGGCATGCTGATCATCTGCAGTACGTCAGCTTCAAGGTAACTCTTGGATGAATGGAGGCTTGTTCTGTCACGCTACCATGCGTAATGTATGTAGCTTCTCTATGTCGGTTGGCTCAAGTGTTGAACCTGGAAAGTCTTATATTTAAAAATGCAACAACTGCAACAATTTATTTCCACACATGCACGCTGTTTCCTTTCAGTTTCTGCACTCTGATCTCTACAAAGTAAAGAAGGAGCTAAAGTTATGCAATACAGTGCTGAAGATTGAATTACATGTTTTCAGAATATGCAGAATACGTAGCTTGTGTGAGTCTGTTAGTGGCAGTCTGAGTACTCCACAGATTATTGTGCAGATAAATATTTCTCACACAGGGAAGCATTTGAGGAAATAAGTTTGTCTTGTGTGTATAATTTACTTGCAAAATAGAGCTATACAGAGAAGAATGTCTTGAAATTTTAGAACCTGCTTTGAAAAAGTGTGAGTAAGGGAAGAAGATGCTGTGCCTGTATATCCAGGTGATTGACACATAAGGACATAATTAAGTAACAGTAAACTTGACTTAAATGCGAGCTATGTTTGTAGTCTCAGGATTGCATGAATTCGGACTTCTTTCATTTGAATGCTTGGTACAGTTCACTCTATTTATCTGAGAAGATCGTAGTTGGAATTACAGGTGCTTTGTTCACTTTTGGCAGTCACTTCTCCGTAGAGGAAGTCATAGTTCTTAGCTGTGAAGGAAAAGCAGAAGAAGGGATTGATACTAAAGCTAGGATGAAAATCAGAAGCTTCTTTTTCTCAGCACTGGTAGCAGTTTTACATTGGGAGATACTGTGATTGGGTCACAGAGCAGTTCATGGATAATCAGTTATAAAATACCTGTAACTTCTGCACTTCATATAACTGATTACAATGAATTGGCATTGTAATGTCTTAATGCAACTTTTATGCTTTTTCAACTACTCTTTTTTATCATCTCAGCTACTACAGAGGAGGAAGGTGACATGAAGTAGTGATTTGTCCAAAGTTAGTCAGCAGGCTTTGAATGAATTGAGATGAATTGAGAATCAGTTGATGACGAATTGAGAATCAGTTCATTATTCAAGATGCAAAGGTGTTGTCCCTGCAGGTAAAATGGGTTAGTTTGCTGGAGTATATCTAGGCTTTATGAAGTCTTTTTTTTCTGCTCTAAGAGTTTAGAATTGGCATTTTAAAAAAAGGTGCATACATACCACTGTCTATCATAACACCAATACTAATTACAGTTGTTTAGGAAGGTATGAGGTTATTTGAAGAGAAGGCTTAGGTTTAAGCTCTCTGTTCATATTGGAAATACCAGCAGTCATACTCGGGAAAGTTTTCAAATAGTAACTTTCCTGAACTCAATTTCTTGTTTTGAAATTTCTAATTAATGTTGGGTTTGTCCTGCTACCGTCTGGTGCAGTACGGCTGAGTGGGTGTGGACCTTGCAGTCTTGTTTATCCCTAATGCTGTTTTCTAAATAATAATAAAGAACGACTTCATGATTTTTAAATTGCTTTTATAGGTTGATAGCAGTACTGAGTCAGCAGAAGCAGCCTGTGACATCCTTTCTCAGTTGGTGAACTGTTCTATCAAGACACTGGGTTTGATTTCTACAGCAAAACCAAGCTTCATGAATGTCTCTAAGGTAATGTTCTCCAAACTGTAACTAGGGTGCCTTAATTCACTCTTAAACCACTTTAGCTTTCTTATTGTGTTATTCAGTTGACAGTAATTTTTATGAAACAGTCTGTATTTATTGGCATATCTTCTTTAATTTGTGGCATCCATTAGTATTAGGAAAATAATAAAATATTGATTCCATTAATTAAATTTAGTAGTGTTGATACTTTGTGGCATAGAGATGGGGAATAATTTAGAAGGCTTGAGTTTCCTTATTTCTAGATTAAAAGATACAATGACCACGTGCTGCAGCATATTGTTAAAATATTTGGGAGATTTTTTTCTTTGACTCTATAGGTCATGGCAGAGTTACTTTCTGGAAAATAAAATAAATGCCATTTCCTTTTTTCTGCACATAAATTCTAGATACTTCAGGCTCATCACTATGTCCGCTTACCCCTGTGAAAGTTTATTGTAGTGGAAAAAAAAAAATCAGAGTGGATGGAGTTTACTGAGTGTAAGGTTAATTTTTGTCACTTGCAGCAGCACATTTTTAAACGAAGATTTTCTATGTTCATGTTCAAATAAGCATTTCTTTGTTACACAAGAAAGAGGATGCCTAAGAAGTGATTATTTTTGTAGTTTCTGTGTGTGTAAAACCTGAGGTTTAGATGCTGAAGGTCTGCCTATCTTTTCATAAGATCTTTTTTTCCCCTCCCTCAATTTCTCCAAACAGGCCCATTTTGCTTCAGCACTGACAGTAGTTTTTGTAAACTCCAAGTCATTATCATCAATCAAGGTAGATGACACACCACTTGATGATCCTTCCTTGAAGGTTCTTGTTGCTAACAATAGTGATACTCTAAAACTGCTAAAAATGAGCAGCTGTCCTCATGTATCACCTGCTGGTGAGTAGTGAATATATATGAAAAATGTAGTAGTAAAGTATCATAAAACAATAGTCAAGACTTAGTTTGAAACAAGTTATTCATAAAACTTCTAGTGCTCTTCTAAGTCTTTTAGCAGAGGCCTTTTGTTGACCTAGTCTTGGCTTTGGACAGTTGCAAGGGGAAGGAGAATAATGTCTTTGTGTAACTGAATGAGTCGTATTAATGAAGGTGGAGGTGCTCCTCGCTTGACTGTGTCTTCTAGAATCCTGGGGATTTTTTTTACATTCTTCTCAGCTGCTTCAGTACCTCTGATAGGCCTTGAGGAGGAAAAGCCTCCAAAATTAGTGCAAGTATTTTAACGCATGTTCCAAGGACTTGATGTTCTTTGCCAGTTCTGTGTAACAGTAACCAAATGTATGCTGCTTAATGTGTGTCATTTTGTAAACTTAACTAACTGACATTCTGTGGGAACACAGAATGTGTGGGAAAATCCCCAACCCATGAATCAACTACTGGTTGGTGGGAAAAAGGAGATGAAAGCAGTTGTCAATAACTGTTTCACAAGATGCTGGGAGCTTAAATTACTGATCAAAAGTGTTAGTACTTCAAAGTTATATTAAAAAAAATGGATGTGTACACATTTCAAAAACAAGCCGTGTAAGGCTGAGAGCCTTTCAGTTTCTGTAGTGCCCTCGTGTGTCCAGATGTGGTAGTATTAACTTGCTCATTTTAGCATTGGTGGGTGAAGGGCTCACTCCTGTCAAAATACAGGCTTGCCAGAAAGTTCAGAGGGCTTTTGGGTCCCTTCTCACTTACCTTTCTCCTTGGTGCTAGGGAAAGGGAATCCTGGTCTGGTCTCTTTCCTATATTCTTTTCCAGAGTCGACAAAAGGTGATTTAATCTGTGTACTTTGTATTCCAACAGATCAAGAGGAATTATGGTGTTTATGTCTTAATTCAGGGAAGGGTCTGTTTTAATGTAGCTCTTAAACTAGGTTGCTGGTGATCATTTAAATAGAATGCTTAGATGAATGCTGAAGGAAGGAGTATTGGGGAAGGGAACAGTGGCAGCTTCAGTTGAATCTTACCTGACTTTTGTTGCTTCTTCAAAGTTGAGGAAATTCTGCACAGGGAAGGGCAAAGAGGAAGAAAGATATGCGGATCCAAGATGAATGCAACTAGTTAGACTTGCTGCTTTTACTGATAAGTGTTTATGGCCAAAACCCCATAAAAGGATGTGAATATCTAGAACTTTCTGATATTTCATGGGTTTTTGATATAGGCATGAATATTCAAGCCAATAGAATGATTACTTGCTTGAGCTTTACAGCAAACAACTGTGCTTATATTAATTTTTCATTTTACAGAGTAATTTTTTTTTTTGTTCCTCAGGAATTCTTTGTGTTGCTGACCAGTGTCATGGACTTAAGGAGCTGGCTTTGAACTACTACATATTAAGTGATGAACTGCTGCTGGCTCTTTCAAGTGAAAAACATGTTGATCTTGAACACCTTCGCATAGATGTTGTGAGTGAAAATCCTGGACAAGTTCAATTTCACACTATTAAAAAGCAAAGCTGGGATGCTTTTGTTAAACACTCCCCCAAAGTCAACATCGTGATGTATTTCTTCTTATATGAAGAAGAATTTGATGCTTTCTTCAGAGAGGAAACCCCTGTGACACACCTTTACTTTGGTCGTGCAGTAAGCAAAGCAATGTTAGGTCGTATTGGCATGAATTGCCCAAGGTTAATTGAGTTGGTTGTGTGTGCTAATGGACTTCAACCTTTGGACGACGAACTTATTCGGATTGCTGAGCGCTGTAAGAACTTAACAGCAATGGGACTTGGTGAATGTGAAGTAACTTGCAGAGGTTTTATTGAATTTGTAAAGATGTGTGGGGGCAGGCTTACCCAGCTTTCTATAATGGAGGAGGTACTGATTCCAGATAGCGATTATAGCTTAGATCGCCTTCATTTGGAAGTCTCCAAACACCTTGGAAGAATGTGGTTTCCTGATATGATGCCAACGTGGTAAATTCTCTGCATTTTTCGGTAAAATGGTAGAATCAGGGTGTTGCTTTCTATGCAAATAAAAAATTTAAAAATGAAATGTGAAAACTTATTTCCAGATTTGAGTTTTTCTACCATGAGAACCTCTAGTAGTGTAACAGCAAAACATTCTAGAATGTTAATGGTATATTGAAATACAAAATAGATTAAGTGTACTTAACACTTCTGAAAGTATGTCTGTGGTTTACAGGTGCTTCAAACTTCAGTGAACTTGGGCTTCTCTGAGCTTCAGTTTAAATATTCCATTCACATTAAAGTTGGTTGGGTTTTTTGGCATTTTTTTAATGTCTTTGTTTAGTCTTTCTGATGTATTTAGAAGAGGACTAGAGAAACTTTTTTCCTTAAGCAAATCCATCTTTATGGGAAGCTGGATACAACTTTGAGTTCAGTAGTATTTGTCATGATGTTCTATGCAGCTATTTTTCAAAATATTCATGTTATAAATGTAAAAGCTTGTACATTAAAATACACTAGCCCAGGTTACTCAAATATAATCTAGCTTAAACTCATGGCAGTGTATTAAAATGTTGTGGTAAATAAGCTTATGATTACAAAAAACTTTTCCAGTTTTAAATTGCACTTTAAATAATTTTGTCAGATTAGCTACACTGTAGAGACTACATTGTACAGTATGTTGTTTTTCTGTCTTACGCATTAAATTGATGGGAAAGAGACCTTGTTAAAATTAATGGATTTAAAAGTTTGGATCTAGATTGATTGGGTGAATGACAAAGCACTTTGGAAACTGTGGAGTATAAGGAATAGCTTCTGGATTTGGGAGAGTTCAAGTCTTTGATTACAAAGATTGATGTCTGAATGCTGTTCCATGCTTTCATATTTAAGAGATAAGAAGAATCTCATAAATGTGGCTAGTGAGAAGGAAGGATCAAATGGAGTACAGTTGTCTTTGATTGCTTTCTATCTGGAATTAAGGATTTAGAGCACTTAATAAATAAATTCTTTGTCAGTTAAGAGGCCAAAATAGCCTGTAGTAATCTTGCCTGTATCTCACAGAGCTGTGCTGTAAGCCCCAGTTCCTAGAGTAAGGGTTGCTGGAGGTGATCCTGAAATTTTTAATTCAGGACTGTTTAATACTTGTTGCTATTAATTGGTTTTTGAGTAAGAAGATTTTATTTTATTTCTTGATTTTGTTTAAAGGGGAAAGGAATGGTGAGTTGATGTGAATTAGAGTGTTTTTGTGTTGACATTTTGCGCACTGTAAACTCAAATGCATTGTATACAAATTTTGCTGTAATTATTTTCATGCTGTAGTTGTTCTGTCTTCCTATTTATAATGAGAAGTCTACATTTGATTTGATGGTGGTATATGTCACATCAGATAAAATGGCAGTTTCTTCCACACTTATACTTCTTTACTGCAAAAATAACAGCTAACGGGTTAAACCACCATTGTCTTGGACAGACTTGTTCCCAGTTGCAAGCTAAAGGCTTTAAGATAACATGTAATGCCTGTCTGAATCAGTAATGCATTATTGCCTGTTGCGCAGTTAAGAAGCATTTGACTCTGGTTACTAGCACCTGTTACCCAAGCACTTGCTTCCATAATTAAGGGGATTATAATTGTTTCTTAAACAAAAGACTGAAATATTTCTAAACAGTATTTGGTTTAAGATGTGTGGTTTGCTTTAAATGTAAACATAATAAAGTGATCTAATATGTGCACTGATATTAGACTCTTACCAATCTGTTGCACCATGTCCTCCTGTTAGGCAGGGTTCTGTCCTGTTAGAAACCGTATACTTGACAAACCTGGGGAGATGCAGTAGAAATGTTTAACTCCTGGATTATAGAAAGTTAGTCATTGTCATTTCATGTTTGTGCCTCAAACTTGAGGATTTTTGACATGCTAAAACTGTAAAATGGAATGTGGACAAATCTTGTAGATGGTTGGTAAGTCCTAGAGTCCTTCATGTCTCACATTAGCCAATGTAACAGTGTTAATGAAGTATCAAATGCTAGTGGCTATATAGAGAAATACAGTTCAGGAGGAAACTGTTAAAATGCTTCTTTGAATATTGTCCCTTTCTCTGTCCCTCTTACTAAAGCAGCTTTTCAGTGAAGCCATGAATGTTAGCTTGCTCCAGGTCTAAGCTTCTAGAAAAATGGGCCTGCATTTATTGATGATGTGATTTTTGATGCAATGATTTTTTTTTGTGCATTTGCTCTGCTAACTGATCTTAAGTAAGACTTATTGATACTTGAGTTTATAACTAGATGCCAGCAAAATTTATAAATCAGTATTTCACATTGAGACCAATTCTTCACTGATAGTGAGGGAAGCTAATTTTAATTGAAAGGTAACTTCTGACGTTTGGTTAATGTTGAATTTTATAGTTTTAGTGTTAGATTTGTTTAGTGTCATGTGTTGGTGCTATGGTGTATGCATTGTGCCTTGGGGAGGAGTGTCAAAACACTGTCCTGTGTAAATTATCATGAATTCTTCTTTTCCTTCTTAAGTAGGTTTTCTTGAATGACTGCAGTGGAGGGTATTGTGTTTGGCAAGAACCTATAGATGGCTGCCTGCTGCCTGTACTTCCTCCTATCCCTTGAGTAGCCTCTACTTCAGAGCTCTGCCTCGCCCTAGCTAAGGCAAGTTTTGTCTATTTTATTGGCTTTTCCTAGTTTACTGCCCTGCAAAGGCTTTCTAAAACCCCATCCCTGAAGCATATAAGGCAATGATACAGTAACTAAACCCTCAAGGTACAGAATTTACACCCAATATGCTGAGGAGATTTGTAGGATCACTAAAAAGTCCATGTTTCAGTGAGAAGTTAACAGTAATGCACCTCTTCTGCCACAGGAGGGGGTGAGTTAGTTTTCATGCTTGCTGATTTTTCAGACTCTTTTGAAAAAGCTTATAATTAGTCATTGCTTACTTCCTTATTCTCTTGTAAGTGCAAATTCCAACAAAAACTCAGTCTTTTTTCCGTGTGCGGAGTCCCTTTTGCCATCCAGTAAAGACACCGGTTGTTCTGGCATGACAACTCCAAACAGCATCTTATACACCTTGTGGAGTGTTTCAGTAAATTTCCCTCTAGTTTTCTGCAGTTCAGGTGCCTTCAAAATCTAAAGTAATCTTGTTTTCCAAGGTGTAGTGAAGTTCGTCAATTAGGCTAAGATACAATGTTCACAACAACTACAGGTACTTAAAATTTAACAGTACCTAATTGGTACCTGGAATGTATATTAATGTTAGCACCTTGCAATATTATGTAAGGCTCAAAGTATTGAATCAGTAGTAACATAAACTGTTGTGCATGAGAAGAAAAAACAACTTTTGGATGCTGAGATGAATTTATTTGGAATTTACTACACTTCCATTTCACACTCTTTGCCCTTTCCCCCTTTCGAGATTGCTAGTAGGATCTGAGCGATCGCAGTTCTCAACATGAATATGAGAGGTGATCCCAGGAAATACTCTTTGCATTGGCAACATTCTCCCAAGGACTTGTCCCTTAGAAATTCTACCGTGGTATCTGATGGGATGGATGCAGACGAGTTTTACACAGAAGCCTGGTGAAAATAAGAGGAGGTAAAACATCAGATGGCTGAGGAAGCACTTGTTTTTCTGTACTATTTCAGAAATACTAACATTTTCTGCCTTGTCATTTCCACTGAGATAGCAACAGTGGAAATACCAAAATAGCAAAGACACTGTGGTCATAAAAAATAGAGATAGCGGTTGGAGTTCTTGGCTTGGTGGAGGAGGGAAGATGGGAGGCAGGGAAAAGGTGGGAATTTCTGCTTCAGTAAAGACAAGAGCTTGAAGACATTCTACAGAACTCAATTATTTACATTCTAACATAGAAGCAAAAAGTTCTGCATGTAAATAGATAGAAGATGCAGTGTTTCAAAACATGTACCTTGCTTAACTACTTGGCTAGCTGCAAGGTAATACATCCTATATGACCTCAAGATAAAGAAATATTAAGTGAAAAATAGCTATTTACCTGATCCCCTGATTTGGACTCCATCATCAATGGCATTTCCATTGTGGAAAAATTTAATGGGTCCAGAGAGCTCGCCAGAAAAGGGAGCATACACTGTTGCTCCATCAGCACAGATGACATCCACACCCGTGTGCTTTCCTTTACCGTTGCGTCTGAAAACAAATACGTAATTAAAGTAGTCTCTTGTCAGGCCTAACATTATGTAGAGATAGATGATGAGTTAGCATGCTGCAACATCTGCAAGTGGGTTGTTTGTACTGAGACAGTGTTGACATAGTTGACTGGCTGAAGAACCTATAAAAGTGTTTTGGTGTAGATGATGTAATGCCATGTAGGGTTGATGATCTGTTAGAGTTGCAGTTTTGCAAATTGGAGGGAAAAGACACGCCTTTCTTCCAAGCCTTTAAATAGAACTGTAGAGTCACAGAAATGTTGCTTGCCAGGTACCCGTGGAGGACATGAAGTCCAACCTTCCACTTGAGTCAAGACTGTTCTCAACACCAGGTCAGGTCAGGCACGGCTTAGAGTCATAAAAGCTTCCAAGCACAGAGGTTTTATGAACAATGTGGGCAGCCTGTTCTGGTGCTGCATTACCCCTGTAGTGAAAACGTTACCTCATGTCCAACCTAAACTTTCAAAGCTGTAATTCTTGAGTAGCTTAGACAGACTTCAACTCTATTTCAGTGGAAGAGTAAAATAGTACCTTGGAGCGCCATAGTATCCGCAGCCATAGTTATCACAGCCTCTTATCTCATTTGTAGGATTCCCAGAGCACACTGTTGCCCAGTGATAGTCTTGTTGTGGGAACGGTGGAACAACTTTGAAATACAGAAACACAGCACATTAAAGTTAACTTTTAGGTTCTGTTTTAAGCGTTACATGTTTGTAACTACTATGTTTTCATTTTAGTTAGGTAGGAACATACTGGAATTACATCCCACGTGTGTAGTTGGATGTTTTGTCCACAATTTGTCATCTGTTAGGAAGTGTAAATAGAATGTAGACCTAAGACTGGATTATAATGTTTCTGAATCAGGGTTGTCTCATACAAGGAACATGCTATAAAGACAAAAATTCGAGAGAGTATTGCGGTTCCTAGAGTGTAATCTGAGGAATGGGAAAAGACTCAGTTTTGTTTCTTATTCTATGCCCAGGCTGATGGGACTGGACTCCTTAAGTCCTCTTCTCCCTTACTACCAATTTTTATTTGTAGTAATTTGTATTTACAAAGAATCATCCTAAAGTCTGCTAAGATGCATTACTGAAAACATTGCTAGTAGTTAAAAGTGTACAAACAGAAGAGATGTCTGACTCAGTTTATTGCTGAGACTTGATGCTGCTGTGGCATGGGGGGGCAAGAAATACAACTTGTTAAGCTGATACATTCTCCTTCCTGTAACACTGCCTACAGTCCCGTTACGCTGTATTTAGAATGCGTATTTTCTTTTGGATGTTGCTGTCAGGGAGAACCTAAGACAGAGGGGACTATTGCTATTTGATATTGTTCACCTTATTTGAAATTAATTAGTAACTTAATTTTCATTCATTATACTACTTATTCTGGGAAGGGGGGTTGTGGGGATTTTTTTTTTTACCAGGTGTACTAGGTGTAAGTAAATGAGTAGGATCGGAGTGGTCGCAGTTCTCAACGTGGATGTGAGAGATAATGCCAGGAAATACTTTTTGCATGGGCAGCATTCTCCCGAGGTGTTGCCCTCTCTGGATTTGGCCGTGGTACTGGATGGGGTGAATACAGACGAGCTTTACACAGTAACCTGGAAGAGACGGGAGAGGAAGCGAGGTCAGGAAACATCAGATGCATCTGTTCTTGGGGTGAGCAAGAAACCTTCCGTGCTAGCCTCTTACTGAAGACTGTAATGATGAAGCAGAAATGTAGTCAAGGTACTGACAATCCTGAAATCAAAATTATTTGGATTGTTGCGGAAAAGAGGAAAAGAGGGAGTTGGAAAATAGCATCAGGAATACATCGTCTCAGCACAATTGAGGGCATATTTCTGATACTCTGTTTCTTTTTTTTATTTGGGGTGGTTGTTTTTCTGCTACCTGTTTTTCAACTCCCTTCTTCCCTCCTCTCCAAGAAAAGCATAGGAAAAGGACTACCTCCTGCTGCTACTGATTTCTGGCAGTCTAGTTGTGCTGTAGAAACTAGAGAGGGTGTAAGACTAATGAACACTTTGCTTGAATTGAAGAGTCACAAAAACCTTACTCAGGTAAATAAAATGGTTAGTTACGCGTGCCTCTCAACATATCTGCTGTTATTACTTGCCTGATCCCCTGATTTGGACTCCATCATCGATGGCATTTCCATTATGAAAGAATCGAATGGGTCCGGAGAGCTGGCCGCTAAAAGGAGCGTACACCATTGCTCCATCAGCACAGATGACATCCACGCCCACATGCTTTCCTTTACCACTGTGCCTGAAAGCATAAATATGGAATTAGAGAAGTCTGCCAGGCTTAACATTATGTATAGATAGATCAGTTAACACAGTATAGTATCTGAAGTTTGTCTAACAATTTTTGCATCTGCAATGAAATTGGAAAGAAATAGTGGCTTTGATCCGTCTTTTTTTATTGCAAAATGTTTATATTACTCTGACCTTCTTTAAAGGGGAATGAGATTTTAAATATTAAACATACTTTTAATTTTCCCCAAGTTCATGGGGTGTCTCTAGCTGCTATAGAAAAGTACCCCTGTTCTACCCCAAAATACATCTGTGCTGGTGTCAAACACAAGATTCTATTTTACATTTTCTCATTTAGAAATCTGGAAGTTGCATGATGAGGATGGACACTTCTTACAGTGCCTGGGGAGAGGAGACGACAGGAAAATGCAGGGAAGGCAGGAGTCATTCTACATATAAAAGCATTTTTCAGGGAAATATAACCTGTTCTGTTATGAGGTGCCTACTTAAAGACAATGATGCTGGCAGACCTTTAGCTTGTGTAAATTAAACTACTTAGCTTCCTGTAAGCTGTTGCTGAATGCAAGTTAAATATCTGGTCTATAAGCAACAAGAATAAATGACACAAATCCTTGAAATACTTTCCATTTCCTTTACTCTGGCTGCTAATTCATGTAATGGTCTTGCTTCTTCCCCCACGCATCAGTTAGTATTAGTGGTATTACTGCACTTCTGCGAGATTGCCAAGTAACATCCCAAAAATGAGTAAGAGGTCCTACAGACAACAGTCTTCTCTCATTCTAAGTCCCAGCTCTGGTTAAACTCTTTCTCCCGTGTGAACATTTCATTTAGGAAAGCAACAGCGAACCCCACTGCTCCAGACTCCCGACGCCCTGCCGCGTTACCTGTCGGCACCAAAATGGCCACAGCCGTATCTATCACAGCCCCGGATTTTGTTGACGGGATTCCCGCTGCAGATCTGTGCCCAGTGTCTGTGTTGTTGTTGGGGCGGATGTGCGTCCAACTGCTTGGCGAAAACTTCACGTGCAAAAGAAGAAAATGGGGAAAATTCAACCATGTCCTTAGTACAGTACAGTAGAAAGTGTTAAGGTGCTAAATAGGGTGTTTAAAGTGGAAGACATGAGCTCATGGGAGTTTATAATTTCAGAAACTGTAGGTAAAAGAACATTGTACAACTGGCTATATAGATTTGAGCCCTCCTTCTTGAGGTCTTATTTTAAGGTACATACGCTAAAAGCAAAGTAAAGCTATAGATAAATATTTTTAATATTAGTTTGTGAAATAAGTTAAACTACTTTCTTCATGAAACCTCTATAAACACTTCAATATATGGCTCTGAATTCCGCCTAATTCCGTATTTTATAATAGTCATAACTGTGCACGTTACCCTAATTCATTATAAAACTAGATTGAAAAAAACTTAGCATTATTTGTTTGAGCTAATTTCAATAATTCGTTAGTGTCTACCTAAAACCAGTCAAGACCAACTGCAATATAGCAATCTCAACTCACCAGTGGACACCAAGCTGACCAGAGCGACCAGACTGAGCGCTGGCATTTTGTGGCTGTTCCACCGGTGTTCTTTGATCGAATCAAAGACGTTGAGCAGTAGCTGCCTGGGGTATTTATGTGTTTTTGAAAGTCCAAGTCTGTTGCCTTGGCCAATCAGTCTTGAGCAAAGTATTACAGCTCCAGGCAGATGGTGTTGCCATATTAGGCACTGAGGATGTCTACAAACGCTAACAGTTGTAAGAGCTGGTTGGGAAAGACGGATAAAATAATTGGTCTCTTAGCACACAGTAACAGATGGAAACGAACGATCCCACATTTCAGGAAGTTCTGGTTGAACCGTTTCTTAACACCTTTTCTTCCCCCTCCTGAAGCAAAGGCGCACTTAGGCCAAAAATGGTAGGAACCAAGAATACGGTCCAGAGGATTGAGTTGGAGGGAAAAGATGGGCAAAACTCCATCATAGATGTAACCACTTTGTCCTTCGCCACTCATTCCAGTACCTCCTCCCCAGATGTATGCGCCCATCAAAGCTTTCTAACAGTGACAGAGAACACATGAAGGTGTAAGGGTTGGTATAGCATGAGTATTCAGTTAGGCTAAGAAATACAGGTCCTTTTGCATGGGAACATGGCTTTTTTCCTGTTTGGCTGAAATTACCACCTAGCCTAGACTTATTCCATGAAGTCTTTTCACTGAAACCCTAGTTTTTGACAACTAAATTCTTACTAAAACATCTTCAAGTTCTGAAACAACACAGTTGCATACTGAAGTTGCATGGCATAACTGACATAGGGTTAAAAGATTCTAGGTTTTAAAACTATACATTTAGTATGTGCTTGACTTCAGCTATTGTACTATTAAGCAGGCTCCTTAGTGTCTCTCTTAATCCTTCGGTTTGATTTTTCTGCACTGCTTACAGAAAAACATTAGATTTTCTTTACAGATGTGTCTTAGTTAATATGAAATTTAAGTGAGTCATGGCCCTTTCACGTAAACTATCTGATATTCCAAGTTGCAGAAACCTCTGGAAGTCCTGCAGGTTTTATTCAGAGGAGAAACGCGTATGTGTCTGCCCCACTTCTAGTTTGCAAAGAGCATCTGTACATTCTGTTTTCTGAAAATCTCCACGGAACAAGCAGCTGGAGACAAATTTTTCACTTGTGGTTCCAAGCTTTTTTTTACAGCCAATATTTAACCCCCAAACAATCTTTTAGCCCTCCCTGGGGTTATTACAAGCAGCTTTGCTGATTTTACCCCTGCTGCTTTCTCCCCCATCCTGCCAGAAAAACTGCTGTTTTTCATACTCGCAGCCACCAAACAAATATTTATATAAATGTTTTGATGGGGCTTTTGGTTGAAATTTGCTCGATATAATGGAGTCTAGGCTTACAAATGATACAAGGTGCTGGTAAGAGCTCTCATTGGGTATTCAGGATTTAGTGATGTTGCTTACTCCTGAACTGAAAGACGGTGGGTTTGTGTGACCGTTGTCAGAAACAGCCTTTGTCGCTGTAAGCTGGGAGAGCTCGTGTAATATTCTTTCCAACTTTCCAGGCTTACTCGCCTTCATTTGGCACTAGCTCTCTGCAAAACCCCTTCAGCAATCCTTCACAGAGAGAATCAGCAAGGGAGGTGGTATGGGTGGCATCTTTCAATGAAGATTTCATAGCACAGAGGTAGTAAAGTATTTCTGAGCTTGGCTAGCGTGATACTAGCTGCTCTAAGCTTTTTTTCCTACTAGAAACAAAACCGTTTAAAAATAAAGACTTTATTTGGGTGGTGCCTGGCCATTCCCAGTTGAGGGGTCTCCAGTGGGGTTCCTGCAATATTGATCTCTCTCAACCAGATTTTATTTATTCCTGACTGCCAGTTTACACCAGTGGAGTTTGAAGTATGTCATTATATAAATTTTACCTGGGGCAGACCTGCCTTGAAAAGCTAACAGTTTTTACGGACTTTTGTGAAATCACATGCTCCTAATTTTACCAAGGAAGGAACTGCAGCATCTCAGTCGACTCTACAAAGTCTTGTGAAGAAAAGGCTGGGTGTAAAGCCAGCCAAGCTAGTAGGCATGAGGAGAGAAGTACAACTGTGTTATAGGTGCACAGACACTGAAGAAACTTTTCTGCGAGTCCTGTTTTGCAGTCTGGTACTTTGTAAAATGGCTCTAAGGTACCTGTTCCTTGCGATTTTTTTCCGTCTCAGAGCTGACTCCAAATTGCTCATAGCTGTGTATGTTTTTTATATTTTCTCCATAACAGATCTTAACAGCATTGTATCTTGCTCTGTTCTTTCTAAAACGTGTCAAAATGTCATTTGCTACAATAATATATCTAATGCACTTCTGGTAAAGTATTCTTAGTAAAACAGTTTTCAAGTATATGATATTGCAGTTGGGATTTCTCGGTGTGTTCCCCACCTTTCCTGGGCAAGCTGGAAGGTGCAGACCTCTCACCTTGGGCATGAGGAAGCTCTGAACCGAAGTTGGTGGCATTCCCGTGTTGGGCAACGGAGATGTTGATATAACAGTTGGTAGGTGCGGTTGTGAAAGGCACGAACTGGCCGCTTAGCACACACTAACAGAAGGATATGGAACAACCGGCTGGCGTTGCACAGCCCCTGGGAGATGCAGTTGCACCATTTCCTTCCCTGCGGTGGGGAACGGGCAAGGAGATGGAGAGGAGCCAGCGTACAGCGCTGCGAGGAGCACGCCGAGAGCAAGTGGGCTGGCTTGGGAAATGCTGGCTTCTTTCTCTTGCGTGAATGGTGCGAGTTCCCTGGTTTGCCCCTTTTATGTCAGTAGTAACTTCCCTGGCTGGGTTAAGTCCCTTCGAGGTCGTTTTACGGACTGAGCAAGAGTGCGGCAGGCAAATGCGAGTGTTTGGGCTGATGTTAACAGGCAGGGAATGAGTTGAGCCTGATGCTGTCCAGGAGAAATCCCTACTTTGCTATTCAGCATTTCCAAAGATACTGTGACTCTGTTACCTGGGCTTTTGGATAGATGGTACCTGCCATGCATGTGTCCATAAACCTTGCAAACGTTAGACTAGTCCCTCTTAACCTATTAATTATCATAACATTATCTCTTAATGACAAAAGTCAGATGGTAAAATGATGGAATAAGGTTTTTGGAGGAAAAAAGCCAGAAAACTGAGACACACACCTTGGCAATGGTAGTGGACCCTTTGAGCAGAAACATCAGCTAAAGCCAGGGCCAAACCCTGAGCCAGAGCAAATCCAACCCCCCAGCCAAGGCCTGCGGTTTCCCTCCAGCTGTACCGCCATCCTCCTCCGGTTGCCCACAAGTGAGGGCTGGTTTCTCCATCTTTTCCTTTACACACATTTCAGCTCGGTGGGATTCAACCAACGTCCAAAACCTGACGATTTTGTCCATAAAGCCCTTCCTCTTTGCAACTTCTGTGTGGCTGCAGCCCTAGTGAATTGGATAAATGAGAGCTGCACATCTTATTTCTTGGTAAAGTCACAGTATCGTGACTGTAGGTTTGCCAGGCTTGTTAGCAGGCAATTGGAAAGGTAAATCCTCTTCCTAGATATATCTTATAGAACAAGTGGCTTTGTCCTTCTTGGCTAGCCTGGCATGTTCAGTGTGGGAACATATTAATGCTGAGCACTCACCTCCCAGCCGATCTGTGTACAAGATGTTATTAAAGAACCTTAAAAGCTTTTCTCTGAAAAATGAATAATATTCTTTGTGCTAATCATAAACCGAAATATGTTTTAAAAATTAACTGTAGAAGAACTTGCGCAATTCGCAGCACAGGCTTCCATGGTGAAAATCAAGCTGGAACAATGTAAACCAAATTGTACTCACTCTTTATTCAGCCTTCTGATCACTGACAAGGCTGAAGTAAGAGGAATTTTGCCTCAACGATTAACTAAGCTTTGTGCACAAGGCTTATATTGTAGTATCGCTGGAAAATCAGCAGGTTGCGCTAGCTCATCAGCCAAGAGGCATGGTTGGGCAGGTAATTTTAAGTAGAAAGCAGGCTGTAGGAGATCTGAGTATGTTGGCTTTCTTCTTTGCTAAGTATGAGCTGAAGGTGAAGCTGAAGTTGTGCTAGTGCACAATTCTGATTGAAGACTGCATCTCGAATTTATTTTGCCTTTATTAACATACTTGCTAAGCCTGAGTTAGGCAAGTTTTAATGGGGAGGATTGAGGAACACAAAATAAAATCTTTTTTGCTACCTATGTCCTATCTCGTGGGGAGGACAAAGCTCTGGCTGAATCCTCCAAAAGTCCTCTAATGCTTGGGGAAATAGATGGGTATAGTGTAGATTTGGGTTGTAGCCTTAGGCAGTTAGTCTGGAACCTTGTGGTACAAACTTATAAAATAAAAGGGATAGCAAGGAAAAGGATCCCTGCAGAACTGGTGCCGAAACAAAGCAATTCTGCATGGCCTGAGTTTGCTAGCTCTTTCCCGAAAAGCCTAGTAGCCCCTGTTACTTCCCCCAGCACCCTTTCCCCTCACCCTGAATATTTCTAGAACTGTGTATTTTACCAGCCCTTTATTTCCTTCCCAGAGTCAGCTACAAATTGTACTTTTCCTTCCTCTACAGCCAGTTATTTTTTTTACTAGACTGAACAGATAAAGCTGGATTTACTTATACTGTTTGTCCCAACTGCTCTGTAACCTAAACCAGAAAGTGGTATTTACTTTTTCTTCTCTGCTGCTGGGTGACAAGCCCCAGCTAAAACTGGAAGTTTTAGCATTTGCCCTGTACCTCTCTCGGGCACCTGCAGGAGCATCCCGCATCCCTGCACCAAAGCACTGCACCTTGTGCTGCTGGAAAAACTCGGATTAAATAATAGCTCCCTGAAGAGGTTTGTGAAACCAGTCTGTGGGGACACACCAGGAAAGTGCTGAGCTGTTGTCATTAATGTACAGAGGAAAATGTAATTTGTAGAGGAGCGAGGCTGGTGTGTTGGCTGGAGGCTCAGAGCCCTGCTCAGTCAGCAAGGTCAGCTCAGTCTTTCATTAGGATTTGCATGGAAAAGTGGGGCTTGATTGGGACCTTCCCTTTTCAAATGTGGGAAGTTGACAACTGGGTTAAACCTGGGATTTTAACCAAGTGAAACTTAGGTGGGAGTCTTTCTTTTCTGCGGGCAACCAACTTCATGATGAAAATTTAAAAAATTGGTCAAAACTGGAGAACACTGGGGACTTCTGCTGAAATGTTTCTGCTTTCAGTACAAGGAGAAGTTTATTTTCACAGCAAACTCAATTGTATTGACTCGCCTTCAGTGTCTGGTTGCTATCTGCCCCTGCAGGTTTTGACTCTATATTTATGTGGACATGCTGATTTTTCACTCATAGCAAAATTAAAGTGGTTCCTGGGGAAGGTGAACAGAACACAGCAAGTTAAGCACTTTTCAGAGATGTAGCAAATATATCTGCAAGTTAAGCACTTTTCGGAGATGTAGCAAATATCTCTCTGCAGTTTCTTAGAAAAAACAAATCTGCTCTCAGGACTTACACAGCTCCCACTGAAGCAGCTTCCCTGCTTATCCGCGGCTGCAGTTGCATTAATAAATACGTGAGCCTGCTGCACTTGTAGAGCACTTCAGCCCTTGAGACTCCCAGTAGCATGTTGGTAGCCTTGGCCTGAAAAGCCCTGTCCTGTTAACAAGAACTTGTTGTCCCGGGAAAGTTTTCAGCTGTTTTACTAATGGAAAGAAATGCCTCACTTGGACAAAAAGAAACCTGGGTGTGCCAAGGCAATCCTAAAGCAGGAGTCTGGGGAAAAGGAATGAGTTACTTCATTAATGTTGTTTTATGTTTTTGGTCATGGGCCCCAGGAAAGATTTGGATTTCAGCTTTATACAGGTTTTTTTTCTCCCCAGCTGCATTAAAAAAGCAGAACCCAGCCCAAACTCTGTGACAGCACCAAAGAAATTCAAAGCAATTTGTAGTGAAGCAGCCCTTTAATAACGTGATTTTCCATATGCAAGCACAAGTGAAATTTCTGGCTTCTTGAAGAAATCTTCATGTTTGGCTGCAAAGAGAGCAGAGAAGTCCAAGACGAGTGAGCTGCAGCACAGCTCCCTGCGGTGCTGCTGAGCGTCGAGATTCCACCACCTCCCAGCCGCTCGTCCGTTCCCCGCTGCTTCAGCCTTCGTCTGAGAGTGTAGTGATGTGTGGGGTGTGATAGCAGCTTTAGAGCGTGTGTTATACCTTACTCTGAGGCTGTTTATATTCAGATAACCACCAGCATTTTGTTCATGGATACATTTTAGGTGGCACAACTGCCTGAGGCTAGTGGCTTCCACTTTACTAGAGTGACTACCTATGCCCAAGCAACTTAATGAATACACAACTGGGGGGCGGCTGAAGGCTTTGCCCCTGCTGTGCAGCTGCCCCTTTACAGGTTGGGAGTAGGATCTGTTAAGTCGCAGTTCTGGATATGGACATGGGACGTAATTCCTCGGTAGACACTTTGCATGGGCAGCAGGACGCCGATTTTCTCTCCCTTCTGGATGGGGCCGCTGTACTTGACAGGTTTGATATAAAACATCTTAATGCAGAATCCTGTTAACAGGGGAGAGACAAGAGGGGGAAACCGTTGCTCCTATGAAATGGTTTAAAAGTCTGGCAAAGTCATAATGTTCGGTAGCAGAATACAAACGACAATAAAATGACAAGAGATTCAGCAGAAGAAAAACTTACAGAAAATGCTGTGATGCTCCTATAGCATCAAGAAGAGAGAATAGGAAAAGAAATAAATTAACATGGAGCAGGGTGGGGAAGGGGATTAAGGTGGGTAAAACTGGATGAGCAAGTCTGAGGCTGTTCCTTTAATTATCTAAAATGTGCAAAGGGGCCAGCTTCATCCTTTGACCTTTTTTAATAGAGGTGAAATGCTGTAATCCTTTCAATCGATTTTCCTGCATTAACAGAACCTGGATTTCAAAGTTACAGTTTTCACTTGGATTCACAGGCAAGCACACTGCAGTTTGGGTTGGGTTCATGATTTTTGGCTCAGTTTAACGCTCTATAAACGAATCGGAGCGTTTCGCAATCAGGCTTTGCAAGACGCATGCCTTTCAGCTCGGGTACCTGATCCTGAAAGCTGGACTCCGTCGTCGATGGCATTGCCGTTTCCGTAGGGCCTGGCTTGTTTGTCAATCTTCCCCGTGAAGGGCGCGTACACCACCGAGCCGTCCTCGCACACCACGTCCACTCCTCTGTGCTTCCTCCCTCCTCTGAAGAAGAAGAGCAAGGCAGGTTAGCCCGCGGCAGAGCGCCTTGCCAGCTAGAAACCCTCCTCTCGCCCATTTTTTCATGCTTATTTCTAGTCTAAGAAAGTTTCAAGCACAGCCATCTCCCGTCATCGCAGCCCAGGACCTGGGGTCGTTGTATCCACCGCAGCCCTGGGAGTCACAGCCTCTGATTTTGTTTGCAGGTTGACTTGAGCAGATTTTCGCCCATTGTGCTGCAGTAGCTAGAAAAGAAGAAAAGAGAAGAACAGAAGATGAAACCCACAAGCTAGAAAGGGAATTTCCCAGCCCCTGTAGTTTAATCAATAGCAAGGTCCCTTTGGACTTTTCTGTAACCAGGGATCGGGCTTCAGGGAACTAGAAAGTTGTTGATCTTTCAATGCAAGTTAATTTTAGGGATGCAATGGAACAGCATTTTTTTGTTTTATGCTTTGTCCAGTGGTGTTTGAGAGTACTTAAAGCAGTGATGTCAAACCAAAAATGCAGAACAAATAGATCTGGAAGGGACATCACGGAGTGACCCACTCCTCTGCCATTGCCCGGGGCAGACGTGTTGTGCTGCGTTTACATGGCAGGCGTGAGGCTGGAGCTACGGGATCTCTCTGCCTGGAACGTGACCTGAGCCACGCGGGAGCTTGAGGTACTGAACTGTAACTGTAAAAAATAGCGCTGAGAGACCCACTGAGTCCATTCCTATTCCCTAATGTGGGATCCAGTCAAAAATACAAGCTGTCATCTACCTTTAACTAATTGCGTTTTGTATCTCCCAGCGTTTCTATATTACTGTTTCAAAGTAGCAGGCAGTAAGGTAACATCCTCCTATTTTTTATTCCAGACTCCAGCTATCATCACCCACAGTCAACCCCATGCTGACCCTACGGCCCCACGGATAGGGGAGAAGGGGGGAAAGGCAACTCCTGACTTGGTACCTTCTGCAAGCCTCGAACAGCCCTGCTCCCCCCCAAAAAACTACTAGGGTTTCCCATAGGATGCTTTAGCAAGAATGGGGCTGGTCTAGTAAGAAGAAACAAGTTGAGGTTTATTCGCGTGTGTGAGCAGCTCGGCAGGCACCATCCCGGTTGGGCTCTGGGATTATACACAAACAGGGGAAATGATGTGCTGGCACCGAAGGTCTGGTGCTAAAAGGGTGCAGGAAATCTCTAATGCCTTCCTCAAGCAAAACAGCCCTTTGTTCTAGGTAGTCTTCATTTCTTTTAGTGAATTGTGTATTCTTTGTGAAATCAAAGGTGATGACATTAAACACAGAAACATCTCTGGGAACGCTCTATGCTCGGCGGGCTGATCTTTAAGTAAAAGGCTTTTAAGAAAACATGCATGCTGTTAGTAATTGATATGCCTCAGCTGATTCTTTCTTATTCAGTCAATGTTATTACTCCAGCAAAATTTTGCCACAACTCTTTACCATATCTGAAAAGGATTTTTCTGTGGAGGTTTCTCTGCAGTGAAACTACTCTATTTTCAAAAGTAAAAAATGGCAGAGAACAAATCAGTTCCTAAATCCTCACAGAAACACTTCATTAAAAAAAGACAACCCCCCCCAACCAAAAACAAACAAAAAAACCAAAACAGAGAAGGAAAAAGAAGGCAAGCTACAATGAGCAATGTTTACTAAAATTCAGCTAACTCACCACTGGAGATCGCAATCACAAGTATGACTGCTGTGATTCTGCGCATTTTCATGTGCCTTGAGAGCTCTGCTTTCAAAGTGAAAGGTCTAAAATACTTTGCCTTCTATTTATACATCCCAACAGAGGCTGTATCCAAATTTTTCCAGCCAATCATAAAATTGATGTGGCCTTAGTTATTTGCTTGCAGATTCAGGCCAACAGCAAGAACTGAGAGCAGCCCTCGAGGTGTACCACCAGCCTGGCTAATTGGCAGTGTAGAGGCTCCAACTTATTTAGCAATAGCAGCTACGTGGTTTTGTTTACAACAAAACTGGGAATATTAAACCCAAATTTTAAGGACAATTTGTAACTATTCCTGCCTGTTGCACAATCCTGATGTTTAGCAAGATAACTTGGGTGGAGAAGGGGAAAAGAGTTCAAATGAACTGACAAAAATATCTGGGCACAGGGGTACCTTGCCCTCCCACCATGGCTGTTGCTTCATGGAAAGAAGTTCAGCCAGGTGGACACAGCTCTGTGCCACGCATCACACCCAGCATCACACTGGAAAAATCTGATTAGGCGATCTGTGAAATGAGACCCTTGCACCCTGTTTTTATTTGCTAGCTTCATTAATGCATCCCAGATATTGCCATGTTGTTGCTGCTGAACCTTCAACGTTAACAGGGGGAGAGACAGATGTTTACAATCTTCCCTGTGCCTGAATGGAAAACAGGGTTATGAACCCTATAATATTGTGGCTGAGCAAAATTACAGGAAATTGAAGAAGAAGAGAACACTGGAGCACGAACAAGGCTACCTCGAGTGTTGTTTCTGGGAAGGGAGGGAATGCGATGCCCTGGTTTACAGCCAGGAGCTGGAAGTTGTTTGTCTTCTCGGCTCTTTGGCCACCCGGCCTGTGCCACTGGGAGCCACTGACTGTTTTGCTTCCCCGTGCAATAAAAACTGAGAGCCCAGGTTGGATATGGCTTTGGGTCGGGGCTCTCAGCTGGAATGCTGTGCCCTTGCTGTCTGTCTTGCGTGGCACCGAATGGGTGAAGACTGGCCTTACATCCCAAAACAGAACCAGGAGCAGTTCTGCTGCGTAGGATTCAAACCCATCTTTGCCGGAGATGGAAACATCAGCAGCTGGTGGATGCCACTGCACAGAAGTTGTATTTCACTGGAGAAGAAAGCGATCCCATCAGGATGTCTTCGAGACACAAGTGCTGCCTTCTCCTCTCCCCTTCTCCCAGTGACGTGTCATCCGACTGTGTCACTTTTGTCTGTCGTACAGTAACAGTGACAGGGTAACAGCTTGCCTTGGACAAAGCCAGCACCTGAACCCACCTGAAGCCCGGCTGGAGTGGGCTTCATCGTCTGGTGGAGACCCCGTGAGATGTTTCAGCTCCAGACAGCCCACTGCAAATGAGCAAGACGAGGAGGAGAGTCGTGCCAGTCCTGCTACACGAGGGGTTTTAAACCTGCTGCCACCTTCCTATGCCCCACGCTCCCATTTGAATCCCTGCATGAGTTCTTTCACCAGAAGAAAGACTCCTGGTTTACTGTTTTCCTGCTCATCGGATGTTTTGTGTAGAGAGGGGAAAAAATCTATTTGACAGTAACATTTTGAAATGATATGTTTAGACAGAGTATGTAGGAAAAAATATGACAGTACCTAGCGTTCTGTGCAATGCTTCTCGTGCCCAGGGCTCAGCTAAACCATTCCAGATAAAATTGCATTTCTTAAATTAATTTTGTTAACTACTGATTTTGTTAGAGACCTACCAATCAAGATCAAACAGGAGAAAAGGAGTGAAGTAATTCTGTGCATTTCCTCAGAAGCTCAGAAAATGAGGTTTTTTCCTAATCTGTTACTAATAAATATCCTGAAGGCCAGATACTTTCACAGCCCACCCGGTTTCAAGTTGCAGGCTCAGTTTAGTGCAGCAGCGGCAAATGTACCACGGTGAGACGCAACAGGAAAACCCACCAGCTTCAAGGGCTTTCTTCAAACACAACAGTAAAGTCTCTTGGCCGTCAGCCTATGCCATCTCTGATATTCCCCTGACTCATGGGAGCAGCCACAACAGCTAACTTCTGTTCACGCCCTAAATTAGCAGTGTCACCAATACACTTGGCCACGTAGACTATAGAAAATGTGCATCTGCCCTTGGGTCACCCTGGGAAATTTGGGTTAAGAGCTTTTTGGAAATCTGGATTCCCAGGTTGGATATTGGTTTCTCTAGGGTCTTTTAATAAACTACTGCCTTGCTGCCTCTGGTGTGTGGAGGATGGGAAGACTGTTAAGATCTGCAAGGCATGGCTCCCAGTACCCCTCCGTGACATTTTTTGACTCTGTTTTGATTTTGCTGAGTTGAAAAGTTTTTACAGAGCTAATTGAGTGAATTAAACATGGTAAAGACTAAATTATTTGCTGACATTTTACATTATACTCTGAGATAATGATCAGGGAGGTAGAGAGTGATTAATGTAGATTTTGTGTGAACTGTGCAAGAGAAGCGGATGCTTTGCTCACCTTCTCTGTGCCCACCACGCTGCATTTCACAGGGGTTACAGCCTTATTCTGTGTCTGAACACCATTCCAAGGACTGAAGCAACGCACGCAACCTACCAATTCCTTCCCATTTTGCTTATTGCTAGCTGTAGCCAAAGTTGTTTTTTTTTTTCTTTGCAGAAAAACCAGTCGCAGAAAGGTGGAAGTGATTGGCAGTTACTTAACTTTGCATTGATGGCAGGTGTGTGGAAGAGTTAAAGCAGGAGAGGGGAAGCAAAACCAAGGGCAGAGCTTTTGCAATGTGGGACTCATTTGTTGGGGAGGAGATGGTGAAAACTGTGTGGGAGGTAAGTGAGGCAGGACAGAGCTTTTCCTTGTCTCACGTGGTGCCTGGAGCCACGGAGAAATAGAAGTAAAATGTGCGTATGGGATAAGCAATCCTCTTTAACAGTAGCTGCAAAGCCTAGATAGGATGTATGTCTGGAGGGGAAAAAAAACCAAACCCCCAAACCCCAAACACTGCAGCTTTGTAGGCTTTGCAGGACATCCTGTGGTTTATGAATACCCACTGTGCTGTGTTTGGGGGTAACACCTGGGGGAGGTGGGTGTCTTGCTTGCAAAGGGGTGAATAAGTAGCAAAATGGTAAACTACTGGTATGCAAGTAAGCACCACAGTGCAATCAAATTAAATGTAATTCGAATAAGATTAAATTTAAAAGATAATGACTTTAAATCCTAGCTCCAAAGCTCATCAAACTCACTAAAAGCAATTTCCAAAATTGTAACCATGCTGGGATCTAATAAAGTTTTCATTAAAGAGGAAGTGTTTGACTCAGCCTGTCACTTAGCAATATGAAGGGTTTTTTTCCCCTGTTATGGAAGGGATGCAAATAGCTGTAATAGTTTCCTTTCTGTTTTACCAAGTATCAAGGCATGACTGAGTTTGTTGGCAATGCTGTAAAGGCTGTGAATTCCCAACTAACTTATGCTAAAAATGCTCTTTGCTTCTACCCCTTCAATTCTGAGCTTTTGATAACAAAGATACGCCGAAGCTCACAGCCTGCTCTGGTTTTTGCTTTACCACGATTACCCAGCATATAAACCCAACAGACAGGAACCTTCTCAGTTTCTTGTATTCACCAGTTAGTACAACCTGAAACACCTCAATATGCTTAAAAAACCTTCAGATTCAAACAGAGTGAAATCCCTGGGTATGGGTAGATTGCAGTGAAGAAGAGAGGGCAGTTTGGTTACCTAAATGTCAGGTTTTGGAAATATCCAGATTTTGCAAGATTCTAGTTCAATTTCTAACATGAAATTAAGGGAAGTAAGCCCCGAGGCATGGTACTGCAGATGTCTATTATCAACGTCTTATTTTTCTTCTCTTTTTTTTGATGGTGGCAAACACCACACATGAGCCATTCAAGGAGGTGATGAGCTGTAATCCTATGTGCCAGCACACTTTCCCTCTTGCTGGGCTGGGTTGTGTTGCCCATGTTTCCCAGAGACTGCCAAGTGCATAAAAGAGGGCCTGAATTAATCAAAAAGCTGTCTATGCGGATAACAACATATTGCTTCTGTTAATTATGCTTATTAAAAAAAAATAAATTGGAAGAACAGAGCATTCTAGAGAGCACATTGGTGTCCAAAAGCAGCTGTTTCATCTGCCTCCCCTTCTCTGATAACATCTTGGACCTTTAAAGAAATAGGAACTAGTTTATCACCGAAAAGTCTTTTTTTTAATTAGTTTTTCTTATTTTTGTAAGAGGAAACATTTTTGTTGTTAGCATGTAATGGGTTCCTGAAATGCAGCATCCAGCTGGTGTAGTGGGCACTGAGGGAAAGGATGGTAATGAAACCCAATTTAACTAATGAGTATAATTAGAGAGAGACTTTATTGCAGAGTTTTGTGGGAAATAGTTTAGAAACATTCAGCCTGTGGAAAAGAAGGGGTTTGTGGTTCCTCAAAAAGCCTTGCTGTAGAAACACATAGTCGTTTTTATTAGTTAATGTGAGCAACAGAAGATGCCGTGTGCGTGAGATGAGAACACCCTTGTCTCTCCGGCGCTTCCCTAGCTGACGGAGAGCTGCCTCCGGGCTGTCCCGCGAGATGTCCCTCCGAGCCCAGGCAAGGTGCCATTTGTGACTCTGGGCACCCAGCCTTTAATTTAGTCCGTTGTTAGCTTTAAACCCTGCAGTTTTACTGTGCAGAGCTTCCCGTTGGCTCTCATGGAAAGAAATTTCTTTGGGGTCCCAGGTCCCCCACAGCGTGGCAGGGTGCGATGGGATGAGGTGCATCGGCCCTAAGATGTCCCTCGTGTCCCAGGGAAATGGTCACTCTCTGTGTATTCTCCATCAGTGGCCTTGTCTCTGCTCGTGCCCTGTTGCTGGGTTTGGGAGTATTTTAGGATGGGGTTTTTTTCTTTTCTTCCAAAAAAAACTATTGAGCAAGAGCTCCTCTTGGCATCGCTGGCTTTATCCAGGAGAAGCCTGTGGAAACCTGATCACAGCCAGGTCTTGGCTTTGGACACCCTGAGAAACAGGGAAGGGCAGCACTCATCCTCCAGAACATAAAGGTGTTTGTGAGATGAACTGGACTGCGCAGGGGACGATGAAAGTGGCTGAGCTGCCACTGCCCTCTGATGGAAAGCAGGCGACTGCAGTCCTGCCGAGCAGCCCGTCCTTATCTCCTTGGATCTTTATATCTGTGTTTATAGACAGAGATAAAATGTCTCTCTGTGTGTGTATATATATATTTGCCACCTGTACTGCTCCTTGTCTGATTAAGGGAAGCCCAGCCCCAGTGCTGGGGTTTATGGAGATGCTCATCAGCATCTGCCCACTGGGACTGGGATGAACTGGTGTGTGCAGCTGCTGCCTGCCCTTTTTTCTTTCTTTTTCTGCTTTGTGTGCACAATCCCTCCCATGCCCATGTGCTGAGGAAGGAGTGCGTAGTGCAGAATGAGTCCCTTACCTCCTCTGGGGACATGCTCTTCATCTGACATGAAATGCTGACCCGGTGGCTGCTATTAGCAGAGCTTCGTGGGCAGAAATGGAAAAGTTGCTTTGCTTTTCCTTCATTGCAACATCTCTTTGTCCCTGCACCTCCTGCCATCCAAGGTTGTGCTCCAGCACCTTTCCTTTCATTTGGAAGAAGGAAGGGAGACATTTATCTCGCTTCAAATAGTTTAATTCAAAATTCCAAAAGAGGTCTTGTGCTGCCCAGGTTCCCAAATCTCCCTTGTCCAGGTACCCCAGCCTCTGGGATCAGCCCTTAAACAACTTCTCAGTACTTTGGCATTAGCAGTATGGAGAACTGCAATATACTGGATATTTAAACATGAAAGCACACAAAAATGACTATAAAAATAAGTGATACAGCTGTTGTGGTGATTGGTACGCTTTTGTGGTCAGCAGATTTTCTTTTACACTTGAAGAGGAGCTGCTGTTGGTTTTTAAAAAGCTGCAGACAGAAAATGCGGTGCAGGAGTTGAGACTGGTTTTGCTGATAGGCAAAGGCAGATACCGCCTACCCTCCTCACCTTTGGGCTGGCAGAGCCCTGCCCTCACTAAAATAAAGACTGTGTGGGAATGGCCCCTTGGCAGGTCTCTGAACGGAAACCATATAATTATAAACCACTGTCTAGCCTAAAGTGCTGCTAAATGTTTAAGCTATCGTATTTCCACGGCTCATTCAAGGGTATTTTTAGTGTTGGTGGAAAAAGTTGCTGACTCTAGGTCAAGTAATGCCTCCTAAAGTCTATGGTCCTGATTCGGGAAAATTAACCATTTGCTTAAATGTTTGTTATGATGAAGCCTCTCTCCCTTCCTCTGCCCAAGCCTTTCCATGGAAGAGGATTGGGCCTGGAGTACAGGCACGGAGAAGGAAGACCGGCTTGCATTAACGTTCAGAGTAGAAAAGCCTGCTACTGCTAAAATGTAGGTATCTGTCTAAATATAATTTCTCTTACCTACTTCCATTGCACATACCTGCTTTTGCCAGAGCGGAGGCAAGCTGCGAAGGAGCTGCTTCCCTAGGCAGTGCCTTGGCTGAGGCTGTTCCTGGCTCATGAATCCAGCTGTGGGGCAGAGCTGGCTCCAGAGCTTTGATTTGTTTGTTTTTAACACAAGTCTATTGGTAATGATGGGAAGACATCGTTAAACTGTCACTCACCCGGCAAAGAAAAAAAGCCAGAAATTGGAAGTTTGTGCGGTATTTGTTATCCCGTTTGGGTGTTTGGTGATTTATTGCTCCATGGTCATGGCTGATGGTTTCCCTCATGTCACTCTGGTCCCTCATGCTCGGGGCTGTGTGAAAGCCCACTGGGGATCTGCGCACAGGGTGAGTGGGCTGGCGGGCTGGCCCCGCAGGAGGGTGAAAGCAGCAGGGAGACCATGTTGGCCAGCACCACGGGTGAAGGGCTTAGCCTGCTTTTTCGTAGGGTCATGGAGGAGCAAACATCCAGGGGACATCTGAGGAGGGTCGTTGGGTGATGGAGAAGAGCTCTTCTGCACGCAGGCAAGCAGGGGAGAGGACAGCTGGAGAGTTTGCTATGGCAGCAAAGGTGAGCGATGCTGGCAGATTGGAGGTGGGCGCTGATGGCTTGACAGCATGTGGGAGATGGCCAGTGTAGGGATGAGCTGTGACGAGCCTTGAGATGGGGATGAATCGACATGTTTGACATAACAGAGGGGGAACGACGGAGAGAGGAGTGATGTGGTTATGCTGACAAGCCAGAAAATGAGCCCAGGCTCCTCTGAGTGAGAACACATCCTACGTTAGTGCCACAAACAGTGAAGCTGGAGTGGACTATTGAAGTCATCCAAATTAATTCTAGTTTAAACTAGAAAAAGAATCCCATTTAATTTAAAAACTGTCAATGAGTATCCAGCAGCAACTCTTGCTTCTGGGCGACTAACCTCAGAGTTGAGGATATGAGCAAGTCCAGGGTCCCCCTTGATGCCTTTGAGGTGTCGCAGCTGCTTTGCGATACCTTAAATGCCACTTCCAGTGGTATCAGCCCCTCACTGCTGAACGCAGGCTTCAGGTTTGATAGCTACGCTTCACCATGAAGAGAGGGTTTGTGAATAACTCCTACCTATGCCATTAAATCCACAGCTCATTCCCTGCCCCTGTATTTTATTGCTTGGGTTGCTGATAACTTTCCTGTATGGCTTCTCTCGGAAAACAGTCTTTCCTGCTAAGCGTTTCCTTCCGTTGGCGCATGAGGTTTAATTAAAACCTCCCTAGGATTTGTTGCTTTGATGCAATGAAGGCTAGGGAAGCTTTTTTTTTTCCTTTTAAGAAACAATCAAGTGTCTGCAGGTAGTCTGCATGCTCCTGCAGCTCTGATAAGAAACTTGTTTGCAAGGTCCTTCTTGGACACATGGCTTTGGTTTAGCTGGTTGCATTGTGAAATGGAGGAGACCTGTGGCTCTGGAAAGCCTCATGGATGGATGGTTTGTCATGGAAAACCCAGAAAGCTTTATCTCAGGCCACAGTAATCCAGCTCAGGAGCTGGATGATGCCTCTCAGTTTTGCCCTGTTGCCCCTCAGAAGCAGACCATGTCTCACCAAGAGCTGTGGGGTGAGTCGAGCTCATGCAGGGCTGTGGATCCCTAAAATGTGGTGCAGGGAGGAGGATGCCCTGGGCTGTTTTGGCTGGCTGGTGGGTGCTCCTTGGGCAGTGAGGGGTGCTTGGCCCCTCTCTGGCGTTTCTGACCCAGACATGCCCAGACCAGGAGTGTTGGATGCATCTCCCCTGTTTGCTCCTGGATGCTGCTGCAAGGCTGTCCCCTGAGCTGCTTTGGGTACCTAGGCTAAAAGATATTTCATTTTAATTATTGCTGGGAGCAAACTTGTCAGCTGCCCATTCACTCATAATCATGGCTGATGCTGGGTTTATCATTCCTGGTACCCAGAGCACAATTTGCACCACTGGGCATCTCTAACTGGGATGAGAGCTGCTTTGAGGCATGTTGTGGTTTCATCTGTGCTGTACAATTGGAAAGACATCTTCAGGAAAAATGCATTTCTCTTGTACAGGACAACATGTAATGTATGCAGCTTGTCTGGTTTGTGTAAAGGTCTCCTCTCGGCAGTGCCCGGCAGAGGGTGCAGTGGCTTTGCATGTCTGCACAGCTGGTTTTCAGGGAAAGGAGGTCTTCCTCACTTACTTCTGTTTATTTTTTTTTTTTAAAGGGAGAAAGGGCTTGAAGGGGCCTTTTCCTGCCTGAAAACTGAAGTTATTTAATGCCCATATCAAAAACAATCACTACATAATTTTAGAGAAAAGTATAGCAGTATTATAGTTCATTCAGAAAACATGCTGGTATCCAACTATGTGAAACATTTGAAAATAGGCAACGGATGGGAGGTTTATAAGTGTCCTTTTACATTTAATTTTATATGCTTTTATGAAGCCTTTATGTATCAAATTGTGTCGGGGTTGTTAAAATTTTGTAATGCTTTTGGGGGTGTACTGTTCCCAGTGTTTGTAGCAAGGGCAGGATATTGCTTTCCCCATGTTACAAGTTCTTGGTATCACAGATGCCCTAGGAGAGCATCACCTTGTGGATCATTTGAATCTTTAGACTCTTGCTTTCAAAATGCACATACTGTGCAAAATTAGCTCTCCTTTAAATCAGCTACGAAAGCTCTCCCTGTGCTCAACGGCTGCTCCTTCCAGTGTCTGTATAGACTGACATGAGCTTTTTCCCCTGGAATAACAAGCTTTAAAAACTGTCCACACAATACGCACAGTTGGGCAGGAGGAACTCAATACCGCAGTTACGAAGCCCTCCTGTGTAGGACCAGGTTCAGAAGTCGCTTGGTTATGATCCTTTTATCAACCAGTTGTGAATAATTTCTCTGCCACCAAGGGTCAGCCAGACAGCACCGGAGAATTGCCAGGGATCAAGCAGTTGCTTTGGCCAGCAAAGTCTGTTTTGACACCTTTTTTTCTTTAAAAAAAAAAACAAACAACAAACCCAAACAACCAAAAAAACCAAACAACAAACCCAAACATTGGTCCTACAAAAAGCCAGTGGGTGTTTTGCCCCTTCTTGGGCAGGCGCAGCGCTGGTGTGAGTTGGGCAGCCTCGCTATGTGCTTGCCCAGGCACGCTGCTGCCTTTGTACGCCGGCGCCCGGTGAGAAGTGACAGAGGATAATTTCACTAGATTAGACCGGGGCTTGATGCTGAAGGCTGAGTTGATCAAGGCCTTGTTATTCTCATAGCAGTGGGCTTTTGTGCTGAGTTCACCCACTGGCAAGCAGTGCGACACGAGTGCCAAGTCTCCAGAAGGTTCCCAACGCCTTGGTAGCGGTATGGGGATTTATTTATTTTATAGTGCCAGTTCTGATTGACAGAAATTGGCATGGGGATAATGAGGACTGCTGCAAAAATGATCTGAGGGTTTGCAAAATCTGCTCTTTGCAAGCATCCAGCATGTAAACGGGACATCTCAAACGGGATCAGGCTTTCGTGGTCTCTTTAAGACCTGGAGCATTGCAATTCAGCTCAGCCTAATTGGATTCAGCCTCCTAATTAAAGTCTATATTCTCTTCATAATGAGCTACAGATATTACAAAGATTATTGACGGGATATCGGTGAGTGTGTTATGAGCAATGTGCCAAATTTATTCCTCTTGCAAAGGAAGGGAGAGCCAAGACCTCAGCAATGCTGTGTGCTGGCTGCACACAGGCAGAGCACCCTTCGTCGCCTCAGCTGCTCTAACAGCCATGTGCATTAATCTAATGAAGGCCAAAAAGTGATCTAATTCCTGCAGGAACTGCACCGAGCAATTCAGCTCCCATATTCAGACCTGCTGCTCCCACTGGCATCTTAGGGCCATGCCAACAACATCAGCTCAGGTCTGGGTACAGCCTGGGACCATGTGCTCTCCTGCTCAGGGCTGTTTGATATATCTATTTATTTTGAGCTGTCTCTAGACATCGTTAAAGGGCTTGCTAACGTATTTGAAAAGCCTATTATTTCTCTGAAAGGAGACAATTCCCTCATTTAAATGTGATGCTTCTTTATGTTTCTATGTGCCAACATGATCCTTGTTGTTACACCAGGACTTGGACAGCTTCCACTGGACCTGCTCAGATGATCCGGCTGCAAGTAAAAGGCACAAATTCAACAGCTCCTTGACACTCTTCTTGTGGTAGAAAGAGAAAATGACTCATTTCTGCTTCCTCTTTTCCTTCCCAATGAATGGGCTGAGAAATTGGGTGGACTTCCCACATCTCTGAAAGAGGAAACCAGGCAGATGCTGGTCAGTATTCCTGCTTCCCCATTACTTGTGCTGTGAGTCAAAGCTGAGCCCATAAGAAGTGGCAGTATTTTAGTTTTTGATGGTCATTTCTCTGTAGAAAGGCTGTGAGCCCTCCCTTTGCTGTTGAGAATATCCCAGAAAGCTGTGGCAGAGCAGTACGGAGGAACCTCATCACTGTAGGAAGATGGCATCAAAGCAGGTTGGGATGAATTGATGGGGAGGGCAAGATGAGATAATTTCACCTATTTCTCAAATGAAACACTCGTTTTCCTTCTTCCTTGTCTCCCACGGCCCCTTGGTTCAGAGTGGAGCTGGGGTGTGCGAGTGCATCAGCAACTGCGTTTCAGCAAATGCCCCACGGGATGCTCTGCATGATTTGAGCTCTGATGGTGTTTCCAGTGGGAGAGGGAACCAAAAAGAGTATGAAGGCCCCCGAGAAACCTTCCTGTGAGATTTCTTACAGTCTTGAGGAAACTCAAAATCTTACTCAGACAAGGGGGGAAGAAGAGGGGAATTGCCAGGGCTCTTCTGCAATGAACTGGAGGTGCGAGCTTGCCTCGGGCAAAAGGCTGCCCACTGCTCAGCTCTGATGATAAAGAGTCCTGAATAACCTTCAGCCAACTCTTGCTGGTAATTAATAGGTGACTAATTAGTACTCGTAAGCTGAAGTCCATAGCGGGTATTTCTTTAATGACCAAGGCAAGCCGAAACTGTGGTGTGCAAGCACGCCGACTGAGCTGCATCCTGCGCTCTCCATCCCTTCAGGGAAGGAAGCCTCGTTCCACCGGCTCGCCGTGCTTCCTAGCAAAAAGTTCAAATCCTAATTTAACTGTATACATTTTCTTCAAAAATGATGAAGCAATGTTTTCCTACTGAAATGTTATTCCACCGCTCCCTGCAAGCGAGCCTTCGTTTTCTTTGAAAAACACACATCTCGTTTCAGCTTTGTCTCTGTACTGGTCTCAATCTTTTGCATTTGCAGTTAATTTCCTACTTCAAAGACAGACAGAAAAGTCTTTGATTTACTAGATTGGCTAAATTCAATATCTTTCCCAGAAACAGTGGCTCAGTGTTTCCTAACAATAAGTTCAAATGTTTGAATGATATAATTTCCTCACTTCTGACACTCATCAAAATCAGCGTATTGTATCCAATTTGGTCTCCTTCATATCCCTGTGGCAAGCTTAACATAAATTTTATCCACTTTAAACAATAGTTGTGTTTGCCACACAGTGTCCTAAAGCTGCAAGGTCTGATTCGTGATACGAATAACATGCACAGTTGGACACCTACATTAAGTATGTATGATGAGATCACTTCCAGTAAAATCTCGAAATGCAGTAATGTGAAAAACATCTGGTTGTTGTGCATTTGATTTAATGTTGGAACTCTTGGACAAAGAGACTATACATTTATTAATGAGTTCTGTGCTTTATGGAGGTTTCCATGCAATTTACTCATTAGACTTCAAAAGCAGGAAATTATACAACCTCTTGATTGAAATTAGCTTATTAGACATCAAAAGTAGGAAAATATTATGATCTCTTGGTGGAAATTAATAATTGCATTGGGTTTTTTTTTAAAAAAAAAAGTTAGATTTTAACATAGTAATTCCCTCCTATGAACCCACCACCGATGCAATACGTGTGTGCGCGTTCAGGCACATGTGTGCCAAAAACAAAATGGGAAAAAGGTTTGGATGTTGGGAGTTGGCCACACAAAGCCACGTGGATTCCTTAGCTGAAGATGCTGGTGCGTGTACAAGGGGTAAGGCCAGAAGAGAGGATCCAGGGGTTCCCATGGCACAATCCTGTGGCCAGTGCCAAAGGTTTAAAGCTGTGCGTGGTGGCTATGTGACGTCTCCTCCCCAGAGCAAGGAGAAGCAAGGATGAAGCACCATCTCTCCCATCGCCCCTCACCTGCGTTAGTCCCTGCCATCACCTTCGTGCCCTCGGCAGGGACCGGCGCGGGGCTCGGCTGCAGCCCGCTGCTCCGGGCAGTCGTGCGGGAATGACTTGGTGTCTGCGTCTCCCCGGCAAAAATGTACAGTATGTTTGAGGCGTATCGGTAGCAAGCCCTGGTAACCATGGAAATCCGGCTGTTTAGCAAATTGTAGAGAGGAAAATTCAACAGAGATGGCCAAGGGGATGAATTAGAGCTGCCCCTTGGCAAGCACGGCACAGAAACTAGTGGGTTTTTTCTTTTTTTTCTTTTAAAAAAAAGCATGTATGCATGTGAAATTTCTAATTTTTCATTCATTGCTGTCTGCTCCGAGATGTGGAAAATATTTGCAGAGGCGTTGCAATGTCTCCCACGTTTCGTTTGCGGTCCTGCCTTGCCTTGCCGAGATGGCCTCTCCTTGCACCGTGGGTGCTGCGTGGTGGGGTGTCCCTCTGCCCCCTCCGTCTGGCAGAAGTGTGCTCTTGGCAGCCCCAAATTCACATGCTCTGAGGGCAGATCCCCAAATACGGGGAAAAAGTTGCTGGGAATACTGCCAAGGGCCAGTTACTGCTTTCGTTGATTTAGTTGAAGTTGTTGTGTGGTATATTCTCTCTGATGCTGCTTAAAGGTGCATTTGTTTCTGCCTTTTATTTGGTGCTGCTGAGGATTTTGCTGCAATAATCCTTAGTTTCTTATAAATTGCCATATATTTATATACTGTATTATGATCTTAGTCCCTCTAACCTCTGCTGTAGAGAAACACTGCTGGCGATACAGCTCTGCAGCAGTTGCTGCATTGTCCTTAGAAATATGGGCAGCCAACCAAGCATAATTTAAGCAGTTTATTCTGAAGAACAAGTTATTTTGATCTTCCCTCAGGCTGCCTTTTGGGGACACAGATACACAAATCCCTTGGCTTGGGCACAGTGGGGATAAATAGGACCAGTTTCCACCCGATGTGCAGTTCCCCACCAGAAACAAAGGTGTAAACCTCAGGAGGTTTTGTAAACCTCGTTCCAACCAGTCATTTTTAACTGGGTCTGTTCTGGCTTTTTATCTTTTGGGTCCAGCAGGCTTTCAAACCCAGCTGAGGTTCAACTCATGGCATCCCTATGTGTGGGCTGGGGAAACGGCTAAGAAAACCTGTCCTCTGGATGTGTAGACAATTACAAATGACCAATTACTGGAAAATATTCTTCTAATGAAACCGTCTGTATACAGTCTGACTCATCTAAAAGCAGACTAAGAAGACAAGTCACCTCTCATGTTTAAAAAAAACTAGGTTAGCCCCATGTATAAATATTCTTTTCAAGTAGCCCCATTACTATATACATAAAGCATGTTCTGCTGAGCCCACTGTGGGTCAGTTCCCATGAAAGCACAACCAAGGCACAATAATCCCAGCTACTACAGAACATCTGCTCTACGTTTTCACATGATTTATAGTAACATGTTGCAAACGTATATGCACGCGTATGTGTGTGTATATATATATATGAAAGAATAATACATTAGCGCTGATCAAAAATCCTCTTATTACTCTAATGCCAACGAATGTATTTTTTTACATTTCATAAACTACTTGTTGTCCAAATTCCTACATGGCATACTTGCATAATAAAATAAGAAGAAAACAGCAATTCCATTGATTTTCTTCAAAACCAACTGCACTTTATTTTTCTATATTAAAAGATCATGGAGAGATTTATATGCAATATTTCTTTATTCCTACAGTTACCCAAGGCTAAAGTACGTAGCAGGAGTACAGATCAGCTTTGGACTATATGGAATCATTTATCTTCTTGTAATACCAACGAAGGTCTCTAATTATTTAAAAGCTTACAGGGTTTACAATATTATCTCAAATTCCTCACATTAGGCTCTTCATTTGCTTTTTATCCTGAAAAATGTGATAGCCCTTGGAAGAAAGGGAAATGTTTTTTCTAGATAAAGAGAAATCTGAGCTATGACTTAGCAGGAAATTTTCTTGATGAGTGTCTTACAGACCAGATTTCACAATTTCTATGCTTTTGAGTTTACTTCTCACTCTAGCTTTCTTTTCTTTCTTTTCCTTTAAATAGGAAGGACTTTTTCTTCCTCCTTTTCTGCTCTTTACAGTCTAAGCAAAACAAGAGGCAGTGCCAGAATTTCCCAGTGGGCAGATAAAATGGGAAAGTCAAACTCTAACTGTAAAAAATGAAAAAATCCTCAATGAAGTTGCCCAAGGGTCTCAGGCAGCACTTAGGTCAGGCACTCGGCTACCATCAGTACGTATGAATTGGTGAGCACCAGCGAGACATATCCATTTCACGGTGCTGCTGGTTCATTAGTGTTGGTATTACGCTGGGATTTATAGTCTGGCGAACCAGCTCGTAGTGGAGAGCACAGGCTTGGCCTATGCTTGCAGGTGACAATTTGATGTAATAGGCTAATTCCAGATATTGCATGGCAAAAAGCAGTTGTGATATTTTCCCTTCTCTTTCACCGTTTGTGCTAGCCGTGATGATTTCATCCTCCCACACGTAATACCCAGAGCCGCAGCCTTGGGTCCCCTCCACGTCTCTGCCGGCGGCTGGGAACGAGAAGCAGCCCTCGACAGCAGCACGGAGTCTGCCGAGGGTACCGGGATGCGGGTGAATCATGGCCTGCAATTATGTCAGACTCCGCAATATGTTTCTCATTTGCTGAACTAAGGCTTTTATGAGACAATAGTGCAGTGTTTGCTATGTAAAAGGCAAGACAGCTGAAGGATAGTGGGGAAGCCAGAGCAACAAGAAATAAATAGCCCACGGTATGTATGCACCCGGCTTCCTTTTCTAATTTTTAGTTTAAATTCAGTCACTTAAAGGGTATTGGACTTATCCTCCTAGTAGAATCAGTATTGCCACGCATCCCCCTTTCTTCCTTTAGGCTACTTAGAGCCTTCCAAAGTTTGGGGGGGGTGGGAAATTATTCTTATTTAATTAATCATTCTTAAAAAATAATGATTGGCAATTATCAATGGCATTGTTCATTAATCAGAATATATGGGCACATCAGGCTCTTGCTGCTATGACCGAGGAATCCAAAACACTTACTTGGTGGAGGTTATTAGACCTGTTTTCAGTGCTGGGCACGTGCTGAGGCATGGTACAAATCTGGGGGGGCCGTGGTCAGGACCTCCCCCAGGGCTGCTGCTCCTGGTGACGAGGGGTCCCTGTTTGCAGGTTGTCCCCAGGCTGTGGAGCAATCCCAGCCGCCACAGGACTCTCCCCACACGTGGGTGCTCTGATATAAACACTTCACGTAAATCCTCAAGTGCTTGTAATGCCATTTTTTTGCACTGACTGTTTTGGTTAAGAGCAGTATAAAGTTACTGGAAAATGAATAACCACTGTTAGAAGCGTCAAAGCAAAACATTTGCAGAGAGCTCTGCTCCGTGGTTTCACCTATCTCATTTTTCACTCTGGTTTTCTGTCCTTCCATCCCACCTCACTCCCCAAACTGGAGCCAATGCCTGGAGTGTGCTGTGTTTTCTGGACCAACTGTATCACTTACTGGAAAAGAATTGTGTGGTTTTGTCCTTCATGGGGAGGAATAAGGTTACGTTTGTGTTTTCCACCATACTTGTCTGCACCTCGGGAGAAAACTGGGTTGTAGTCAGGCTCTGAGATGTTTGCTTTCCATCACTGAGACGAGCTGTAGGAGGAAGAGGAGGAGGAGGAGGCAGCCTGAGGTGTACAGGAGGGAGCGACTGGGAGGCATTTCGTGGCAGGTCTGAGTGGATGTGGGCTTGGGGATGCACAGGGCTCAAGGGAAAGGAAAAGTGCTGTTATATTAGCACAGGGGGATCCCAATATTGCAGGTTTGTGGGGTTTTGGTGAGATTTTTTTTATGTCCACTTGCTTTAAGGAACGATGTCCGTGAGAGGCATCCCCCCTCAGGGCATTGCAGAAGGGAGCAGGGAGCATGGGGCAGGGCTGGGGACTGGGGGATGGAGGAACGAACCCACCTCGCAGGTGGGAAGAGGAGGAAGAGGGCTCTGGGAGATGGGTTTCTCCAGATTTCCTTGGGGAAAACATGAAGCACCCTACTTCTGAGTGCCCAGTGAATGTGTGTTAACATCTGCTGGGAAGGAGAGAGAGGTCTTGTTTTGGAGAGAGCTACTGGTCCTTTCCTAGGGTCACAGATATGATAGCAGTGGATTAAAAAGGAAATAAATCATCACTGGGAACTGTGTGAGAGGCAATGAGCTGAGTCAGCACTTGTGGGCTCACTGTTGAACAGAACATCTAGTGGGAACTAGAACATCTTCTAGTGGTTTTATCTGGGGAAGTTTGGAGGACTGGTTCTCAGGCAATGCTCCCGTGGGCTGGCTGTGGTGGGCTCACATGGATGACCTGAATCTGGGAAGGACTCGGCCTCCAGCTGCTTTTCAAATGGATGTGATGCGAGCGATTCTCTGCAAAACTGGTGGGTTTGACTTAAAATGAGGCACTAATATCTTTGAGGAGATATCTGTATGTTCTTTTACAGCACACATTTGTGTTGCTTTGCAAACCAACCTCCTTGTTTGGGGTTTTTGCCGAGTTGCTTTATTTTCTGCTTCACCCATTTACGGTACATTGCTGTGGAAGCGATGTTGACGCTGAAGCCGGTTTCACACCAGGCAGAACATCTCAACCCGCAACAGCTCTGCAACATAAAGAGGTGAGCAAGGTCTGACTTTCTGGTTTATCTAGCAAATATCTGGTGCTTGCTCTGAGGCTGTGCTCAGGAGCACAGTTTCCAGAGGCGTTTGCTAACCTTTCCTGGTGCTTTGGGTGTCCAGCTCAGGCACTTCGTACCCCATCACTGAGGGTCCTGCTGAGCAGGGATGGGAGGCTCCAACCCAGGCTGTGGGCTGGATCCTGCACAGGTCAGTGTTGAACCCACAAATGAGGAATAAAGCTCTAGGAGCTCAACCTTTCATCCTGTCAACCTGGGAGAGATTTGCCCAGATGACTTACATTAATTTTAATGGAAACTGTGTGCGGAATCCACAAGCTTAAATCAAGAAGATTATGTCAAAAGAGCAGACATTACATTCATAAATCCAAATGACAGACTCCAAGTGGGTTTTTCTGCTCATTGCAAAGAACCCATCACTATTTTCAGCTTCTTAAAGCTGACACAATGCCCAACGTTCATGGGGATCAAGTTTTGAAATGCTTTTCGTAATTCAAAGGATAAAGGAAGAAATCTCCCTAAGTAGGGTCATGTTAATAAGCAGCTACATTAAAAGAGCAGTTCTCAGAGACTTCAGCACAAGTTTTGGCTTGGCATCTCACTGCAGCCTCTGTGCCAAGGTGGGACGAGCTGCTGAGTATCATTTCCTTGCAGTGGTGTGGTTGGGAGCATGGCAAAGGATGTTGCATCAGTCCATCCCGCCTGCCCATCCCAGCGAGGAGACTGGCACTTTCCATGGAAGAAACAGCCTTTCCTGGCCAGCTGCACTTTTTAAATTCTATTCATTAACTGAGATGAAAGGAGGGGAAAATCAAAAGTCAGGAATCTCCACAATGAATAGTATTGATTTTTCTGAGGATACTTTTAGCTTGGAAAAGTACCTCCTGAGCTTGTAAGGAGCTGGGAGTGTAAGACAAATCCAACATAGCAATCACAGACTGGTCAAAATGCACTTGAAGAAGGGTGTGAAATTTAATGTATTGCAACAGGTTGAGAAAACCATGACATATCTTTGGGCAAGCAGAAAGGAAAGGACCTGGCTGCCAGGCTTGGAGTCAAAATCCCATTGCATCCTGTGCTTGAGAGACCCCCCTCGACACACAGCTCCTGACCTTCTCCAGTAGCAAGACAGGAACATCACCACATGGGTCTCCTTGCTTAGGAGAAAGAAATAGCCAGATGATTTCCGTCTCTTCTATCCTGAACTGCTGCCAGAAAGCCCTCGTACCTGCTTGTTTTTTCCAAAGCCGTCCTGACCTCAGCGTCTGGTCGAGTTCATACCTGGCTCCTTGGGGCTGGCAATGCCAACGCAGAAAAAGCACTGTCTAATGCCACCAAGCTTTTGGAGAACCTCATGGCCTGAGGTCTGTCAAACCCCACCAGCTGTATCCAGGTCTGGCACTTGTTTCTTCTCTGCAGATCCTAAAATATCTCTGCGATGTGGTGGCTTGTGCCTGTTTTTCTGGTGGCAGCGCCGGGGCAGCTGAGAGCAGCTCTCAATGGCAGTCGAGCCAGGGAGCATCTCGTGAGCCATCAGATAGCAGCCCTGCTCCTGGCGAAGGAAGAAGAAACCCTCCCTGCAAAAACCGCTTTCAGAGCTTTTTGGGGGCTGGGAAGAAAAAGCTTTTCTGCCAGGAAACAGTAGCCACTGTTAACAAACAGGGAGCAACTTGTCATTAGGCTCTTGTCAGTGACTGACATGTTTGTGGCTCTGGACATCTGGAAGGGATTTAGAAGAAAGGTCTGGATCCTGTGACACTGCTAATCTCCCCGGCTGATGGATTCAAAGGGAATGAGGTAGAAGGAGAAAAGAAACCTGAAGATCCAAGGGCTGGTTCTTGCCACATGTGAAATAAATAAAAGACCTGCTCAGGAAAGAGGGTAAACAACCCAGCTCTGCACCATCAACTGCTTTCTCTTGCTTGTCCCTTCTCCAGTTCTTTATCAGAGTTGACTGCAACGCGCTGGAAGCAAAATGTGCTCAGCCCCGCAGGGTCTGGGTTTCAGCAGGGTAGTGGGGGGCTCAGGGACTCTCCCCGGCCACCCTCCCCTCTTGGACTGAGCATGTGGGGCTCAGCAATGCTCATCCTGGGGAGGCGGTGAGCAGAGCTTTAACTAACCCCCAAACCACCACCTGGTACAAACTGATCCAGATTTTGTGAGTACATTGGAGGCTCAGCCTGTGACCTTGCCTTTGGCCCAGCAACCCTGTGCATCTGCTCGGCAGCATGACCCAAGGAGCGCCCATCGCTGACCTGAGACAAACGTGGGAGTCCTCCCGCTGCCGCGGACGTCGGGGAGAGACATGGAACCCAGAGGTTTTAATTGTTGGTTTCATTTTGGTGTGATGTAAAACCCAAGACTTCTGGAAAAAAACTCTGCAGAGAAAGAGAGATTTCTCAAAGCCAAATCTGGTGGTTGGGGCTCACCTGAGCTGTGGGAGAGCCCAGCTCCCTTCTCGGGAAGCGCTTGGCTGCAGGTAAACGGGCTGCTCTGGGTTAGTCACGCTCAGAAGTTACTCAATCTTACATAAAATTGCAGAGCCAAAGGCTGGTTCAAAATAAAAGACATGACCTGACTTTCCAACCTCCTTGATTACTTGGCTGTCAGGTTCTTCTGGGAGTGACCCAAACTTCATCTTGTCTGAGGTTTGGGAAACCTTCCAGCTGAAAATGCAACACACAATATGTTGGTTGTGCTCTTTCCCTTGGTTCAGTCCTGCTTGAGATAACTTCTTCCCTAGACTTGGTGCTGCTATATATTGTGTACTGATGAGTGACACATTGTAAGTTGTTTCACTTAATATCACACAATATTTGGAATATTATCATATGCATGGCACACCTCTCTATGTAAGGAGAAAACTGAAGGAATATAGCTGGTCCGTGTGTTTAATGCGCAGCCCTAAAATATGCCATTGGATGTCTCGTGTTTTGAGATGGTCTTTTTTTAGTACCATCTGGGCTAAAATAATAAGGGTCTGTACGGGAGCCATGAGCCAGTTCGTTAGCTCAGACCTCGGTAGGATTCAGATACAATTCCTAATTTGGACAATCCCTGATCCAAACAGTCCCTGGAGGAAAATGGCCAGGGAATTCCCTGGTTCTTCAGTTTAAAGTGTAAATCACCACAGGCCCCTGAAAGGCTAATGAGCAAACCAAAGGCACCTCAACCACCTAAAAAAGTATTCCCAGCAGTAATCGGCTCGGAGGATCTTCTGATGACTTTTAAAAAACCCTTTTATCTTTTTTTATTTTTCACTTTTGAGAAGGGTTTTTGTTTAAAGGATCTTTCGGAGAGTTTGACAGTTGAATTTTGACAAGTTCTGAAAACTCAGAGCAACGGGTGCCTGCTGTCGGTGCTGGAAATTTAATGTTGCGCCCCGGCAGCCCCGTTGTGCTCTGGAGCTAGTCTTTGTGTGTGTTTGTGGGCATGTGTATTTGCACATCACGTCCCTAAAACCCTGCGGTTTGCTCTCGGCAAGCCCCAGGCAGGGAGAAGCGTGCTCCATCTCCTACCTACCTGATCTGGCCTCTAGAAAAAAAAGTACAGTTTGGGATTAAACAACCATGACCTCATCCTGGGAGTTTCACATTGCTGTGAGGATTAGGACCATATGACTGGAAAGCCTGTCTGATAAATATTTGTTCCTGCTCATGGACGAAACCTCTCTCCTGCAGCAGCTGGAGCGAGGGAGCGTTGCCTTCCCGCTTCTCCCGGCTTCGCAGGCACGCTGGACTCCTGGCGTAAATTGGCCCATCCCTGCGCTATAATAAAAGAAGAAAGCAAATGTGTCCGCTTGCCAGCTTCGGAGTCAGAGAGCGATGGGTGCGGATGGTGCCAAACCATTGTATAAAGCAGACTTAGAAGAATTAAAAACTAATAATGAAGAAATTAGTCTGTCTTGATTGCGCTACAACTGCCAGACTAATCCTACTGGAATCCTCCCAGGCCAGAGCATCACTTACTCGCTCTCTCAGTAGCTGGCAACTCTGCTTTTTAAAAGTAGTGGTGGAAACAACTTTGGTTTTAAGAAGCTCTTTATTTGTAGTGAGGTTTTGCTTCATTTGAATTCCAGATTTCCAGGCACTTGGGGCTAACACTAATACAAAGTCCTATTGTATCACACTAAAGAAATCACTTCTCTGATTCTTCCCATAAATGCCCAACGGTGAGTTTCTGTTTACCTTCCCTGAGTGAGAAGCACCACTGAAATCAAGAGGTCAGTTTGCCTAAACAGGAAGAACTGGATTTGGCCCAAGATATCTTGCTTTACAATGTGCTATGCCTCCTATAAAAATCCATGTCTCCGGTTTCTCTCTGCTTTGGATATGCCAAAGTCCTGCTGCATGTTCAGACATCCTCTTCGAGACCTATTCCCACACCTGCACCTCTTGTAAAAAGCAATAAACCTACATGCATGTGAACCTCGGAAACGTGCATGTGCTTTCCTCGATAAAACAGCGCATGCCTGTTTCAAATACTTGACTGAAACCTGTAGAAAATGCTGCTCCTTATATTTTATGGAAAATAGGCTACGTGGACCTGGCTAGTTGTAGAAGGGGTTCATCCAGGAACATATGTCTGTACATTGAACTTGCATAACGAAGGCAATTATTTTCCATTCAACCTTCCTAACGCATATTGCAACATTCATTTTCAGCAGCGGTGAGGAAATGGATCCAAACTGTTCCAGCTCTCCCTGGCCCTTTATCAAGGAGCCTTTACAAGAGCTGTAGACTATATTACTAAATCATTCTCTCTTAGAAACGATTACTAGCCTTGTCATGTTATCTACTCAGCTGTAACTACAAACCCACTGCAACTAAATTAAGCCATATGTCCCCTATAATTCCTCACAGTGATGATGAACTCGCAATACCTAGTCGAGAAGTACGTGTGCGTATGGTTTTTGTGTGTGTTTGTGCGCGTGTACGCAGATAGAAATGCTCCGGAATCACGGGCTCCGGTGATCGGCATACAGCCCCCCAAAGCAGGCAGTGGTGAACGGGATGTCTCTGTGTTTTCTAGCCCCGAGGAAGCAGAAGGAAAAGGTAAAATCCAGACACGAAGGAGCTGATGAGAGATAGAATCACCTTCAGTGCGCAGAGTCTCAAAGCCGAAGGAAAGCCTGAGAAGGTCTTTTGCTGCTGCCGGTGTGATGCTGGGCAGGAAAGCATGTCGAGTGGGGTTGTTTTGCTCTCGTATCTACCACGGTCCAACCCCGTGGGGATGGCCGTGGAGGTGCCAGCGCGGGAAAGCTGGGGCAGGCAGAGCCCGCGCACAAGTCCCTGCTACTGCTGGTATCATTCCCTTCCCGGTGCCTGCTCCTGCCCATCCTGCCTGCTGCCTCTGGAAACAGCCTTACTGCTGGGGAGCCGGTTCAGCCCACGAATCCAGCAGAAAGCTGGACCTGCAACGTGGGTCCCACTGCACTGGGGGAAAAGGAGCTGCCTGCGACCGCCGTGCTGGGCTGATGGAGGCAGGAGAAGAGCTGGTGTGTGGGAGAGGGAGGAGCATCCTTTTTGGAGCAAGTCAGCCGTCTTGTCACACTTTACCCAGCAGAAACTGGTCCAGGAGTGTGTAAGTGGATCTAATCCACACTGACAGCTCAGGTCATCTAGTCCATCTCCCAGTCCCAGGGCCGGCTCGGCGCGAGCTTTCCCCTCCCAGCAGACGTCTGTCTGAGCTGTTACTGAAAGCAGGAGGGGAGGTTGCTCAGATTCCTCTTTCCCGGCTGTACAGACCCTTTCCGATGTCAGATCCCACGGAAGGAGGGTGGTTGCTGGGTCCGAACGCTTGGTCTGATGCGCGGTGGGAGAGGGCTCTGCCTCCGCGGTGGTGGCCTCGAGCAAGGCACGACTGGGTGTGTTGTGAGATGTCTCTTGAGTGTCACTGAAGTTTGTTCTCCCTTCCTTTCCTTATTAGGACCTACTTTTCCTAAAGTTTATTACCACTCACTTGCTCTTCTGTCCTGCTCTTTGTTACCTACTTGCTTCACGTTGGTGCTTGAGGAGGCCGTTGTCTGAAGAACGGAGGAACCAGGAAAAAAACACCCAGCACTTGTATAACTTTGCAGAACTGGGATATCAGTGATGTGCAAATGCTACGTGAAACAGCTACCAATCATTTTTCAATTATTATTATTATTTAAGGCTCTTTTTCCTCTTTTAAATGTAGCATCTCTTCCTGCTGATGCAGGTGTGAATCAAACAAGGCATTGCAGCCTTGAGAAATACTCTGCTGTTCTCCAAACAGTTTCTCGACTTCCCAGCACTTTGTGATTCTAAATATTTTTAATATGCTCCTAACTGCGAGAGCGCACAGGGTTTATATAAACCCTCGGGTTTACTTCAGAAATATGGACAGTGTGCTGGGAAATATACAGTAGGGAAAGTGCTTGCACTTTCATGCTCTAATGTCTCTTTTCCTTTGCTTCATTAACACCACGTGAAATGTATTGAGAGATGATTGTGCAAAGGCCCTCTGATCAGTAGGTAATGACCACCTTGTCGTGTTGGGTGTAGCATATTAAAATTTAGCTGAAGAAATTATTGTGCTGACCTGCAGAAGGACTTTTTGAGGTTGGTCTTGAAGTCAGAGTTTTGTCATGCTTTCAGTGAGCTGAATTTCATCCAAAGTCTATAGGCTAACAGAAGCAGCTTTCTGGCTACGCATCTCCAGTTACGAGATGGTCTATTGACATAATGTAGTTTGTGTATCTTTTTGGCAGGCAATGGTTTCTTCTGCCTGTTCTATTTAACTGAAGTTAATGAGTATCTTGTTTTTTGTGGTTTTTTTTAGGAAGTTCCAATATATCATAATAAACTAAATGAATTCAGATTTCAAAGCTTAGCATCCCAAAATAACAGTCTGTTGTAATTTGGCTCAGGATGCTCAAACGTTTGCTCTTTTCCTGCATTACAGAATGGCCTACAGCCAACCTCAGCCGATTACCGCACTGACGTTGGGCGTCTATCAGACCTTTAAATCAGTTGAAGCAGGCCAGAAAAAACTCGCTTTTATCCATTTTAAGGTCTGTAGACACTGCTTGTCAAGTGGTTTGCTCTCCAGTGATGGCACAGACTTTTCCATGGCTTATGCAGCTATGCATGGAAACAAATACTCCCCAGAAAGATATGTCAGAATAAGATTTCTTAGGGTTTTTCTACTTCATTGCTGGCTTGCTGAAAACAAGAAGATAAATTGCAGGATAAGGAATAAAATGAGAACATGTGAGAGCTAGAAATGTCTTGTGGGAGCTGTTTTCTATCTCCCTTTTTTCTTTTTCATATATGGACAATATGACTAAGCGACACTGAATTATTCCCTGAAAGTTGAATTGCTACTTCTTGTGACTTCCTGCTCTATAATTTTACTGTATCATATATCTGCAATATGGTGCAGGGGGAAGGAGGGGAAAATAGAAAACAGATGAGGGGATATCAGGTTGGCCCTATAGCACTGCTCATGAGCTTCAATGGGTTTATTTTGTGTGTGTGCCTGTCGGCGTACGAGAGAGAAACAGCAACAGAGAGGCGTTCTTAAAAAGATTTATCTCAAAGTATCTAATGTGGGAAGATAATTACAAGCTTATACGATGAGGTAAGAGAATTGTTTTGTTTATACCAGAGAAGATAAAGCACATATTTCTTCCATCACAACGATATATTAAAAGGAAGCAGAATATTTCTGGCTAGCGCTCCCCGAGGCCCCTAAGGACAGGACGACGGGGTGCCTTTTAAATCTCGCGAGCTAACTCAGGGCAGCTACCCTGCTTAAATGCTTGTGGGGAGGCAGTTTAGCATCGCTGGGAGTAGATCAATTTGGCCAGACCTAACAAGACATACAGCAATAACTTGGCCCTTCATCAGAAAGGAGAGACCAAACAGTACCTGTACCCGATTTCCTTCAAGCAGCTTTTTGGGGGATGTGTCAGAATTGGGCTTGCGCTTCGGCACGGAGCATCGCGGCTCCTCCCGGGCAAACACGTGCTCTGTGAGCTGCTGGGTACCCAAATTGTCTGCAGCTCGCGATGAAGGCCCCGTAGGGATGCTGTGAACTGAGGAACCGGCAAGGTTTCAGGCCTTTTGACGGGGAGGAGTTGGCTGTGCCACCGGAGCCGCGAGCAGGAGGCTTCTTTCACTTTCTCAGGCTTTAACGAAAGTGCCTCGCACTAAATTTGATAGCCAAAGCACGTTTCATTTTTCTACTTTCTGTTCTTCTCCACTCTTCCTCCCGCAGGCGCTACCCTGATTTTGATTTTATTCTGAATTTCCACTGTATGTCACATCTCTAAAGGGCCGGACAGGCTCTTCTGAGGTTTCAAAACCAGCTCATGCTGCCTGCCACTATTCCAATTGCTGACCTAGATGTTACTGTACATAATAATAACAACATTTTACAGATACAGAGGTCCTTTTGGACACAGTTTTGAGTGGAGCTGGAACATAAATCCCATGAATTCCCCACCGTGTGCGGCGGAGGCAAGTGGGATTAGTTCTCTTCCTTTTTCAGCAGGCTCTGGACACATCAAATGGAGCTGTCTACAATGGGAAACGAAGAGGATTATGTGATCTTTATCGAGATCTTTTTACAAGACTGATGTGTGAAAACAAGAGCGTGGTGTGAAGGAGCATCTGCCACATTGTTAACACATAGGACATGGAAAGAAGACCCAAAAGGCGAGTGCGGGAGCATTTGGGGCCAAGAAATTGTTCAAAAAAGACCTAAAAAGACACAGAAGGGAAATCTTTTCCCTCGATATTAGTACTGACAGTGAAAACAGATAACAAAATGGGAGTGTGGGATGAGTTGGGATATATTTTATACCAATTTATTAAGAGGCTCATGGTTAAGGTCATTGCTCACCAATTAACCCATTTCTCTGCCGTAATCCCTACCCAAGCCAGGCACGAACCGCTGGCTGTCAGTGCTGCTGTCGCCAGGGAATATTTTTCTGCAATATTCTGATTCCATCTATCTGGATCATTTTTTGTTTGTTTCAGCCCCTTTTGTGCTGGAGCCACTCAGGTCCTGCCATGTCCCGTGCAGGGCTGCACCTCCAGCTGCAGCAGCGATGGACCCGCCGGGCATTTCACAAACGCTCCGAGAGAAAAATGAATGAAGGATCATCTATTTATTCTTCTGAATAAATTCTGCTGAGTTTTAAACAAGAGCACTGCAAACACGCTCAGATTTATTTCCAGTGCTTTTGCTCAGAGTCTGTGAAAATGAAAGCGGAGGCTAGTCTGGGAAAAAAAAATTCCAACATGAAATCACCATTAACTAGAGATCGAAATGAAATGGAGATTCAGCCTGTTGCAGGGATGTGGGTTTTACCAAATGTCACTATAACTTTTTATTATGGGAATTATTGCTTATAGTATTATGAGGATAGTAGAAATTTAATATGGCAGGCAAATACAAAACCCCTTTTAATTCTATGCTGTTGATCATTTCTCCTGAAACTGTTACTAGAGAGGTGGAAAGGTGGTTTTCTTTACAAGCTCTTCTTCTGGCTTTTCTGTGCAGCTCACAGAACAAAGTAAAAAATATTTATGGTCTTAATGATTCAGTAATTTCAGCCTTCAGATTTGTTTATACAGGAAAAGCTTTTTAAATAATAGATGTTTATTGTTGCTGAAGATTTCTTCGTTTTGGCTTAGGGTATGTCTTGCGATGCCTCCCTTTTGTTGGAGCAGCTGTTATTTCTGCTTATTGCCTACTCTGAAATGTGTATAGACGTGTCTATTTGTGTAAGTGCAATTTTCTACGTGATTGATTTTAGAGTATTTGTATGAGTGTGCAGAGAGTCCACTGCCCGTGGATTTCATTTCAAACTAAACATCCGTCTGAAAGCAGAGGTTAAAACAAGTGCAAACCAAAGCAATGGTCATTCACAAATAGGTTTGTCACAGTCTGATAGCCTAGTATATTTGAATATTTCTTTGCAACAGTTGAACCGCTCTCAAACAGATTGACAGAAGCTAATTGAAAGCTTAGTCAGTACAGAGAGTCCTGCTGGAGAGGAATAATGAATAAGGATGCACTGGAGAAGAACGAGGAGGCAGCAGGACTGGGAGGGAGCGGTGGGGAGGAAGGAAACCAGCAGTGGCAGATAAAAGCAGTGAATTTGCCAGCGGGGTTTGCGGGAGATGCTTTTCCACGTGAGCTCTTTGCTCCCCAAATGGCAAACGCACCGGCTCTGCCCACCTGCCTGCACACCGAGTGCCTTCCCGTCCTGCCTTTGCCTTGCTCTGTGTATCCCGGCACGACCAATCCAGACTTTTTGGGGCAGGAAAAGCGGCGTGTCGCTCGGGGGACGCGGGATGCGTGCCAGCGCTGGGCGCAGGAAGGCGGCGAGGCTGCCCCATCCCTCCCCGCTCTCAGCCCTGACCCCTCGCAGCCGCTCGTCCCTCCTCACCCGCCGTTTGCTTCGCCTCCGGGAAAACACTTCGCTGGGAAAAATCTTTGCCAAGTGTATTTCCAACATTTTGGGTTCAACAAACTTCTGCTGACTACAGTGCAGGGTTTGGTGTCTCGAGGACATCAACCCTCGCTTTGGAAGGTCGGAACAGGAACGTGGTGATCCTGGCGAGCTCATCCTAGGACAGGCAGCCCTGTGCTCCTGGGGGACGACGTTCTTCTGAGGATCTGGGGTTCCTGCTCCTTGCGGGTGTCACGGAGAGAAGCTCACAGGTTTATAAACCTGAGAGGGACCTTGCCATTCCCGAAACGGCAGTCTAGCGCGGAGGGAGACAAGGCGGGAGCCTACATCCAGGTGCTTGGCCCTGCCACCACGTGGCATCTTCGCTGTTGTTCTTCACAGAGAAATTGCAACCGGCTGCTGTTTTCAGAGGACTCAGCAGTTGGCAATGTCTTTGCTGTGATCTCCCTCCTCTTTTCGTTTCACTTTTTAGGAGCTTTAAGCCTTTCCCTGGCAATAAATTACGATAGCTGGTAGAGGAGGAGTGAATTTTCAGGCTCGTTCCCTTCTGGGGCCAAGGGGTCTAACTCTGACCTAGAAAAATGCACACCCATCAGATCAGGCTTCGCAGCCCTAAATCTTTTCCCAGAGCTGGGGAACCAAGTCAGCCCTTTCTGGGGAAAGCGTAGATCACTCCCTTTTAAACAGAGCACTGGGGGCACTCATAAAATACCTCCATTTTACAGAGGTGCAGCTGAGAAAGGCTTGCATTAGGCAATACCTAAGAGGGTTCAAAACCTCACCTTTTTCTCAGGAAGACCTGAAACCTCGATTTCTTGTCTTTTAGGCTGGAGTCATGAGCCTTTGCAGGTAAGACTTCATGATTTACCTACTCGGATGGAGGCACCAATGAGGTGCTCCTCGGGGAGAGGAAATCCGACTGAGGAATGGTTTTCTGTCTTTTATCCAAGAAGCGTTAATGCTGTTTACACTAATCAGATTTATTTACTGTGGGGAAAAAAATCTTTGTAAATTCAAAGTGTTTATTATTGCTAAAGACTTCTTCTGTTTGGCTCGGTGGCTGCTCACTGGATATGTTTCAATTCCCATCCTTTGCCGAGCAGCTGCCCTTTCTGGCCGCTGCCCAGCCTGCGAAGCTGCGTGAGGGTTTTGCAGAAGTCTGTCCCTAAGGGCAAGTGGCCACAAAGGACCCCTTCTGCTTCCCAGGAGGATTTAGGGAGGAAAGAGCCCTTCAACTTCGGTGTCAGTCCAACCAGAGGAAATCCGTTACAAACACTGGGATGCTGCGGTGAGGCAGGTCGGATAAACTGGGGGCCAGGTGACTTGAGTCTTCCCTGCCCCTTTGTGCACGGCATTGCACAGGGAACCTCAGTTGTTTGTGCTTCACCCACATTTTGGCCCCTTCAGGACTTCTGCAAGGGCTCTCTCCTGGGAAGCCCGTGGTGATGAGCACAGTGACAGCCCCAAGTGAAGGTTTGACCTCTCTGCTGCCATTACCTTTACGAGGTAACGCCCTTAGCTGGAATGGAGGTTTTTCCCATGTGAGCTGTTCCGATGGCTGTGATGCCAGGGCTGGCTCCTGGGGGCCTGTCCCACCGGCCACGGCGGGCCAGCACCTTTGTGTCTGTGACCCTTCAGAGTGGCATGTGGCTCGCTGCAAGTCACCCGTGGCCTTCACCGCAGAGCCGTAGGTAATACAAGCAACCTGGCCAAGGGGCCATGCCGATGGGAGCCTTGTTGCTCCTGCTTTGATTTAAAAGAAACCAGAAACCTCTCAACACGTGTGACCCCTGACAGTGCTGGAAGGCCCCGGGGGAGGGATGGGGGGGCGATAGCAGCAGGCACTGAGAGTGCATGGGGTGGCATTCAAGCAGGCTGTGGGGCAGGGCTGGGCTGGCCGGGCAGCAGCCAGAAAAGCTCCCTGGGGTGGTGGTGGTGGGGGTCACAGAGGAGCTGAGATCGCTGGGACCCCCGGCGGGCGTCACTCAGTCCAACCACCCCGCTCTGAGCCCTGACCGGGGAGAGGACGGCGGCAAAAAGTTCAGAAGAAGAAGAAAAAGCGACTGTGGATGAAACGCTGAGCTGGAAGGGAGGCTGGAGGGCGTCCCTGGCCCCTTTCTCCTCCCGCGGGAGGCTGCGGGGCACCGACCGACGGACGGACGGGTGGGCGGACGGTTCCCTTCCCCTCCCTCCCCTCCCGCCGGGCCGGGCGGCGGCTCCGCTCCCCCCGCGGGGCCGCGCACGCCGCTGCCCGCCCCCGCGCCGCCGCCCCATTTAACGGGGCCCCGCCGGCGGTGCCGGCCCGTCCCGTCCGATCCCGGCCCGTCCCGTCCGCTCCCGGCCCGGCCCGTCCGCTCCCGGCCATGGCGCACCCGCCGCTGCCGCTGCTGCTGGCGCTGGCGCTGGCGCTGGGTCTCGCCGCCGCCGCCAAGTCCCCGTACCAGCAGGTCCTGCAGCACAGCCGGCTCCGCGGCCGGCAGCACGGGTAAGAGCGGCGGCTCTCCGCCCCCGGGGAACGTTGGTTGGGGGCTGGTTTTTATATTTTGTTTGTTTTTTGTTTTTTTTTTTTTTCCTACTTTTGCACAAATCCCGGGGGGAGCGGCTCGGTCCTGCCCTCGGGGGAGGCTCCGGGTGGGTGCCTTTTTCCTGGGGGAATTGAGTTTTGCTTTCTTCCTCCGCGAACGAGTTTTGCTTTCTTCCTCGAGTAACTTTTTTTTTTTTCTTTCTTCTTTGGATAACTTCCTTCCTTTTCTTTCAGGATGCTTAATGTTGTAGATGTCCTTTTAGACCCCTCAGTGATTCTTTAGCGGTCTGTCCCCGTTAAGGAAAAAGGGAAAAAACCCCCCAGATTTCGAACAGTTAAACATTTTGTGGAAGGGACTCTCGTTTTCATGAATTTATAGCAAAAGAAAGAAAACTGGTTCGGTGGCAGAGGAGCATCTCTGTGGAGTAAGCACCAACTTACTCTTTGACTGGAACCCCCAGTAAGTCTTGAAAGTTTTCTTGACAGAAGTAATCACTTATTTACTCATAAACCTTCCCAGATAAGGGATATGCAAAAAAAATGCATGCAGACTTCTCTTGCTAGATGGACAATACGTTATGGACCGAGTACTTTGAGTCTTGATTGATAGGTAGAAAACTAACCCAATGTTAAGAGTTGTTCCTACTGTTTTTAAAATTTATTGGGAATTAGGAAGGGTGAAGGGATGACAGACCTTTCAGCTGGCTTCCGTCTCTCAGGGTGGTGACATTGATTGAACTGTAGCTTCCATTTAAATGGATTGCTGAAGGCAGGGTTGTGAAATGCTTTTAAAACAACCCAAGACTTAAATATTGCAATTTGATACGTTATCTGGCAGGGATCCAGGTCAGTATTTATGAAAAGGGTATGCTGTTTATATGTGTAATCAGGTACAGAATCCAACAGACAAATTCTGAGCTGCTGTCTATTTGTAAAATCTCAATAATGAAAGAATTACAGTGATTTACATGCAAATACAGCGAGTCTTGTTCTTCATCTCTACATGCTCTGAAACTAAGCAAACATCCAATTATGCTGATAACCCTGAGGCAGAAGTTTGCTCAGACTCCGTAAGTTAGTGCAGTCCTGGTGTAAATCAGTGCACTCATCTCTGCAGAGAGAAGCCCGTTATTCCCTGTACAATCAATAGAGGCGCAGGGTTAAGATGTGATTGCGGTCCATGCTGGTGCCTGAGATCTTTGGAACGTGCAAGGAATTAGTATGCCAGCGTTTCCAGATGAAGTGACGCTGAGATAAACCCGGGGTAGCTGACCACAGCATTTTGCTCACTGGTCCCTTTCTGATGGAGAAAGCAATTTATACCAAGCTAATTTTTAAACATCAACTGAATTTTGAACATTGACTAATGACGTGCCAAAGAGATACAAAACCAGCCAAAAGGATCTTGGATGTGAGGTGTGTTGGTTTGCTTGCAGGAGGGAGCTCCGGAGGGATGTGCAACCAGGATTGCCACCCTTTCTGCTGCGAGCATCCCTCCGCCACCATCAATGCTCCTATTGAGCCAAGAGCAAGTTGGGTGGCAGAACTTGGCTCTGCAGCAAAACTTGTACATCTTAATTAACTTTTTTTTTTAAAGTGAATCGGCTCAAGTCTGGGAGAGGAGCTGAGAAGTATATAAGGAATATTAACATTTGAAGATGAAACCCTAGGAGCGCTCTCCCCAAGCCCACTCGGCTTTGCGGGCACGACGTGATGCTGGGGAGCTTCACGGACATAGTCATGGCAGGTAGCTGGGGCCGTACGGTAAGTCCTGCTCTTCGCTGTCCCTTCCCGAAGAGCAGCCCCTGCCCCAGCAGCTCCCAGCTGCTGCCTGCCAAGTGGAAGGCTTCAGCTGAAGGGGAACAATAGGCAGTTTTATCCTCGAGTCAGCGCGGCTGGCTGGGAACGGCATGGCAGAGGTGATGAACTCCAACGAGGAGAGGGGAGAGTGTTGACAAATTCATTTTAAGCCAGACTGGGCAAAGGACCAGAACACGCACCGCGGGGAGCCGCTACTACAGCCTGCCTGTGGGAATCATTGATAACATGGCCCTGGGGGGGGATTTTTCCACACGGAGGAAAAACTGGGAAGAAGTTTTCCCCGATAAGTCACGGAGGGAGCAGCAGCCCTGCGGCGCTGCGGTCCCAGGCAGGGAGGAGGGAGCGAGGCAGCGCCGGGTTTGACGCTGTCCTGACGGCGCGAGGGTTTTCTTGGCAGGCTCTTCCCCGGGGATACGGGGAAAATGATCAAACAAGTCCTTCAGTAGCCAGGCTTGTCAAGACGAATATTAGAGGGATTGTCCACTGCCGTCAGCCAGACGCTGAAATCGAGGCAAGGTTTGGAATTTCGATGTAATTGGAACCATATTTCGGCGCGGCGGGGCCGGGGTAGCCGAGGTGGGCTGAGTCAGAGAGCACAGACGTCTCTCTAAGCGATGATTTGGCGTGGAAATTACTGAGCCCGGGCCAGTTTGCACCAGCTGAAAGTTTGGCTTTGCGATTTCTAACTTTTTTTCAGTAGATTCTTTCTCCTTGTCACTTGCCTTATGTATAGAAAGGGAATTAAACGCTTTCATGCAGAAACAAACTACCATTACTGGATATGGCAGTAGCGAGGGAAACGGTGAGCCTAATTCCCCCAGGTCCCACGGGCCCTCACTTTCCCCTCGGGGCAGGACGAAGGTGCCAAGGCTGCGCAGGGTCGGATCCTGCCTCCGCAGGGCCCTGCGGCAGCCACATCAACAAAGGCTCATTGAAGGCAAGCCAAGCTCCCGCTGAGACTGGCGCTGGAGTTAGCCAACATATAGGAGACCCTCACATTAATTCATGCTAATGATGGGCAGGCTGGCCCGTTTTGGAGAGAGACGAATTTGGGACGCCGGTGAAAAGCAAGCACGGCCGCAGGAAGACTGGGTGACGGTCAGGGTGCAAACTCTGCTTTTGTTAATTTTGGTAGGCGAGCGGGCAGCATCTCGGTCAAACCCAGCATGAAACAGGCTGCTGTCTGTTTTCCTAAACAGATCAACAAGACCTTCACAACAGCATCTCCAGACCCCATCTGGAGTTTCATTTGCGCAAATGAAAACTCTGCCTTGGACAGTGCGGAGCGCTTCTGATGGGCCGAAGTGGTGATTTATGTATTTTGCTTAATTATTTGTTTTCCCTCTATCTGCCTGGCAGCCAATACCGCCCATAATTTGGATGCCGCTGCCGCAACTGGGGCATGGTGTTGGGACTCCAGTCTCATTTGGGCTGAGCATCCTCAGCTTGCTTGGGCGTTTGCTACACCTCTGGCTCAAGCCCAGAGGCAGTCGGTGGCCTCGCAACCCAGATCCATAAATTATATCTCACGCACTGACCGTGTGTTGCCCACATCCGTGGCCAGGGCTGCTGGCCACAAACCACAGAGATGGTGAGCCAGGCTGAGCGGGGAAATGCTGTGCTGGCCAAACCAGCAGCAAGTAAACTCCCAGCTCCAGTTTGACCACATCTTTGCTCGCAGTGATACCACTTCTTAGAAAGCTGAAAGGCCGCAGTCCGCTCTCAGTGGGGTTAATCACATGTGTAGGGCGAACCGTCTGCTTTTCTGGTTGAGAAGGAGCTCTCGGTACCTTACGGGCTGATAGAGCCACTCTCAGCCCGTGCTGTCATTCCTGGTGGGTTGACACTGGAACGGGCAGTCCCACTGCTCATTTTCCCCATCAGCGGCTCAGCATCCATGTCCAGAATCGGCTGAGTCTGTCATACAGCAAAAGTACCTGTTCTGGTTTTGGTGCAAGTTGGTCCATAGGGTGATAAATATCTGTCCTTCTTTGTCCTAAGCAATAAAATAATGGGGTTTTTTGGAAGGATTTGAATTATTGCATAACTTTATCAGGTTTTAGCTGGCATCCTAAATTGTAAGTAGCTGTTCACGATGGAAATACTGACCGAAGTATTATTTTAAACTTAATTCCTGTATTTTTTGGTGAGAGGGGGAACATGGAAAAAAGTCAAGATTTTGCACTCAGTGAAGAAAAAAGATACCCTGGCAGAGTGAAAAGAGATCTCTCTCACTGCTTCCTCCACTTCATGATAGTCATTATCCACTCAGATGGAGCAAATTGACTTGCAGCTGTCAAAGTTTCCTCTCTTTGCAACCCCAGCAGGGTTTTTCGGGCACTGTCAGGTGGGGTCTGGCTCCGTGTTGGGGGTCAGCACCGTAAGGAGGGAGGCTTACCGGACCCTCTTCTGCTTTGTCGTTACCTGTAGCCCCAACGTGTGCGCGGTGCAGAAGCTGATCGGCACGAACAGGAAATATTTCACCAACTGCAAGCAGTGGTACCAGAGGAAGATCTGTGGGAAGTCAACGTAAGTACCCGAGTGCCGGCCAGGGTCTCCCTGAAGACCCCCCTGTGGAGGTGGGTGCTGGGTGGGAGAAGCGGGTGGTGTGACACACATGGGATGTCAGAGCCGGTGGTGTGGGCTTAATGTGTATATGTGTTGAGAATTGTTTTAGCCTTTTAGTCCCTAAGAAATACTTGTTTTTCTCAATTGGCAAACATGATCCTAAAACACTTAGATGTTAAGAATGTCAAGTACCATGTAAATACAAACCCTGATGGTTTATTCTAATTGCATTTCTATATATATTTACAGAGCTCTCAATGCTGTAATGAAGTGTGTACCAGATGTTTTCTAGTACTTAGCTGTGTCTTGCCCCATGCTAGGCTCAATGCTGCCTAGCTCAAAAAAAAAAAAAAAAAAAAAAAGAGAGAAATAAAAGGCAATCCAGAGCTGATGGATATTGGAGGGAACGTAAAATTCATCTACACATGTTTGCTTTGGAAGGGAAAACAGAAATAAGGGGAAAGAAGTGTCAGTTTTAGCCAACACTCTCTGATGACTCCACCAGGAAAGTTAATTAGACTTGCAGGCCAATTCCACATCTAAAATTGCAAACAATAATATTCAAGTAGCTGTTGCATAAAGTATCTGTGTAAGCAGCCTCGGGACATTCTTTTGAAAGATGTAGTCAGCAGATAATTAACGGTATGCATGCTTGACTATCTGCCAGGCTGTAGATCAGGAGCGGGGAATCTTTTTCCTTGGTGTAGGCCAAACTGGGCTTTCAGACACATTTGCTGGCCCACGCTTTAGCACGCACTGCCGTGTTACCCCATATCAGTGCAAAGGTGCTGGCTGTGGAGAGCAGAGCTGTGGGCCAGGTCTGGTCCTGGATCTGCAAGCTCAAGAAGACCAAAGAGCAGAAAATCCTCTCCTGTGTTTCTGATACGGCTCAATGTAAATTGTGATTAGATCTATAGGAACACGCTGTTCTTTACTGCAGAATAAATAACTTCTGTTTGTGTAGTCAACAGCAGACTTTGAGATCTTGAACTGTGGTAAGCTATATGGCTTTTATTTTGGTTGCCTTCATTGGTTTAGCTGTGATGGCTGGCCATTGGGATTCATTTCACGTGTCTGGGGTTGGTATGGTGAGGAGGGAGGCAAAACAGGAGTTGTCACTGTGCACGGCTTTTGGCCTTTCATCACGCGACCCATGAATTCGTCTAAAAGAGGAAAATTCTGTACTTCAGGAGGATATATTGCAGGATGTGCCATGTAGTGAGCATGTATAGTGGTTTCCCTTACGTCCAATTGTCTTTACAGAAAAAAAAAAAAAAAGAAAAAAATGGAGAGGCACTATTGTAAAAACAACCAACCAACCTCCTCTGTCCCCAGTCCCACAAAACCACCAAATCTGGGAAGACTTAATTTGGGTGATTAGAGTTCAGGCTCTCATCTTGGCCGAATGGTGGCTTTTTTGACGTAAAATGGACAACATTATGGCATGGCAATATGGTATCATCATTGCCTCTTCTGATAACAGAGTAGCTTAGTAGGTCTCCAAAGAAAACATGACTCAGCTGTGGATGTGGGAAAGCTTTGCTCTTATAGTCACTGAAAGGCAAAGCGATCCAGCCACGGATTTCTTCAGCTCTGAAGCAAATGAGAAGCTAACCTCACGTAACCCAAGTGTGCAGCTGTGTTTGGCAGAGACAAACTCGTCCGCTTATCTCCAGAAAGAGGTGAAACAACTGGCATCTGGCAGTATTTCATGATTTCATTTGAGGAGACGGGGTGATCTCTTCTAACCTCATTTTCTCTGCTTTTACCCAAGTGTCTAATCTAATGATGCATCGCTGAGAGAAAAGCACACAGAGCATCAACCTGCTTGTTAACCTATGAGATAATGTTTCCATTATACACGGAATTTGCTCACTATTCTTTGCTTTGCATCATCTCCACAATGGGTGTTATTGTCTTCTTCTCTCTTCCTAGTAATTTTTGAGCCCGGGCCCTACTTTGCCCTTTAGCAGTGCTTGTGCAGAACAAAAGACACGTGCCTTGACTCACATTTTCCGGAGGACCCTGGGACAGCTCTGATTACAAACGTTTGCTGGTGATGGCTCCCACTGGACGTGGTGTTCCTGGCGTATGGAAGCAATCAGGAGTCATTTGGGCCATAAAGGACATGATGCATTATGCTGCGGCAGTCAAATTCTTAAACGAGTGTCAGGGGCCTGATGCTGTGCTGTACTCAGTGCATCAGTCTGTAGGCACAGTTAATAGTGCTCAGCATGAACCCTCGAAACTGGTCCGTTGCGTGGGACTGAGCTGGTCCCTGAGAGGTTTTGAGAATACCAGATACCTTTAAATCCCAGGAAGAGCCAGGATTTGGCATGTTCGTCAGCATAACTTGGTGGATCCAGCCTCTGCTTGCGATCCGTAGTCAGAAGTCCTCTCCCGAAGCTGTGTGCTTGGTCCTTCCGTTGGCAGGGGGGTCCACTCCATCAGCCCGGGGGTGGTGGTGGAGCTGGATAAGCATGGTGATTTCTCTCCTCCTCCTAAAAGGTTTTTCCCACTGGTGAGAAGAGCAGTCCTGCGATAGGAGACGCTTGACCCGTCTCACCTACCTCGCATTTGACCTGGCTGTTATCCTCCTTATTTGCTTAAAGGGTCAGTGGTGCCACAAGTTAGATGTGTGTTGCGGGTATAAATACCTGGCTTTAGGAAGAAAGTTTTGACTGCTTTGATTTCTTTTCTTCTCCTGCTCTGAGCACTCTTTCAAACAGGTAGTAGGGAGGGAGGTCAGTGAGAGACTAGGCACTGGAACGAAGCAAAGCTGAGCTCCTGCGGAGCTGACTCAGAGCAGAGAAATTCAGCCCCGAGTGAGGAAAAGCTGAAAAGTTGCTGCGAGCCTGTAGCATAACTTCACTCCTTCTCGGATGATCACATCCTGCATCGGGAGACGCAGAGCGACTGGAGCAGCAAGGAAAGCCAGCTGGAAAAACGTGGATGTGCCCGGTCTTTCGTCTTGCCTCCAGGTGCATCGCCTTTCGGTCGCTGCTCCAGGCTCGTGGCTGAGAGCGCTCTCGGTCGTGCTGGGGTGCGGTGGGCCCCGTGCTGAGTTGCTCCGTAGCTCTTACCAGAAACAAATAGGTCACGGCTGTAAGGCAGAGGCTTGATGGTGAGGCTTTGCAGGCTTGCTTCTTGAGCAGCATCTTCTGGTCCACGGGGCTGGAGTGCACTGCTGGGGCTGGATGTGCACAGTGGAAGTTTCCGCTCATGCATCGGAAGAGGGCTCTTACCTCTATCTGCTTGCTTTTTTTTTTTTTTCTTTGTTTTTCTTCTCTTTGCTAAAGTATTGGCTCACACAGTTAGGGAGAAGTTAGATAGAGGATTTATGTACATTTTCTATCATTGCTGATGAAGTGAGATAAGACAGTTGGCAAGAAGTCTGACACTGCTTTGATTTTAATGAGTACTGAAACAAGATTGTTGTGGTAATTAGGTAATTTTCCACTGTTGGTTATTCCAAAGCCAAAGAAATAGTTTACTTAGAGTATATTCTCATTGCTGTGCCTGTGTTTTTCATATTTTTCTACCTCCCTTATGCACTGGACTCATTCTTCCAGAATTGGGGTTGCAACTGAATGTGTCCCCACACACCTTTTTGTCTTGAGAATGAAAAGAAAACTTATATAAATTTGGTTTTTGATTATTTTTTTGAGAAATAACTAGTGGCAGTAAGTTGCCCCTTAATACGTTCCCTTTTTTTTCCTTTTAAATTAACTTTCCTTTTCTTGTCTGATGTGCTTTCCTCAGTTCAAGAAAAAAAATGACTCTCTGGCACTTATTTTACAAAAACAAAACATATGGGTTTTATTACAGGAAATTATTACAAATGCATCTTTATTCACTAATATATGCCTAAGCTTATTTTTATTACCTTGAAAAATGCACTTAAAATTTAATTTCAGATCTTAAGAATGCAACAGCAGTGAAACAATGACTAATAAAAGCCAGGGACCTTGCTTCTGCAGTCAGACGCAGATAGACATTTAAGAAATAGAGTGCTTCAAAACCAGAGGCTGAAAACCTATAGATTTGACTCAAAATTACTCAATGAGGAGGTCAGGAAATTGTGGTCAGAAGCGTTGCAGAGTGGATGACAAACGCTCTTTGTATGAGGGTATTGCTTATTTAACCCACGTCGCTGGCATCCGTCGTGTCCCAGCGTAGTGGTCTGTAGCCGCCGAGCGGACACCAGGAATAGGGATGGACTTGGCAACTCCGAAGGCTTTTGTGCAGAACCCACCGTGCGGTGCGGTGGCCAGGAGGTGTTCAGTGTTTTCTCCCGTGAGCTGTTTGCCCCTGATGGCGTAAGAGAAATACTCCTCCGCGGGCAGCAGGCTGCGGCTCCCACCCAACTGGAAGAGGACATGTCAAAGGAGCAGCCTTCTTCTTTTATGGATGCGTAGGGGACCGTAGTATCAAGATGCAGAGTCCTGCAAGTGAGCCTTCAGCCACGGCTGTGCTGCTTGTCCCTGAGGGCCGGAGGTAGCTGCAGGACCAGCTGGGAGAATGCCCTGTGCCCAGCCCCAAGCGACCCCTCGAACGGTGCCTTTGGGTGGGCTGGGTGGTCTTGTGCTTCCACCAAGTCCACCAGGCATGTGAGGGCACATGGCTGAAGCTGAAGTTTTTTTTTTTTACAATCCCAGTCTCTGACTCCTTGTAGGTGCAAACACTTGGCTGAGCAGCTTTGTGTTCACCTGGCCCTTTGCAGAAGTTTTCTGGTACTCGACTCAAAATGCTGGCATGCAAAATGCCTACCAGATGATGCTGGTAGGTCACCTTCAGCGGGCGAGTGACACTGGGGGCTTGAAGGACCCCCTGCACGGCTGGAGCTGGCCCCATTACTGGCCTCGGTGCTTCTTGCCATTGGCTTCCCTTGTGGGGTGGTGCTGGAGATGCCCACAAACCCGCTGAAAAGCAGGCAGCGCGGTTCCTCCATCCCTTCCCAGTGCCCTCCCCTCCCGGCAGGCGCCTGGTGCCGGGGCAGCCCCGAGCCGGCGAGCCCCGCGTGCTGCAGGCTGTGTGCATCAGCGTCCTGCCCCTTCGTCACAGCTCATTAATCTCCGATCGATCTATAAATAAGCCTTTTAAGGCCTACGTCAGCACTCAGGAATTATTTATGCTGAACTTTGGAATGATTTCTCTTTAATCAGCTCTTCGTCTTTGATTACAGGTCTGAACCAAGGGAAATGTCTAGACTGGATTTAGTTTCCAGGGTGAAAAAAAGAAAAATCGGAGGTAGGGGAGGGAAGCGGCGGGGCGAGAAAGTGTGTGTTTCTAATGAACGCAAGATGGGGGGGGGGCTGGGGAAAGCGGAGCAGCAGGGTGTTAAGATCTCCAGTAGTCAAAGGAAGGGATTGCTTTAGGCAAACTCTTTCCCACATGGAATATATAATGTCTAGACAATCAGTCTGGGTTTGCTTTGTAATTCTCTTAGGAAACCGTGACACAGAATTTATTTGCTTCTGTCACAGAAAAGCAGGTATTTGTTTCACTTACTGGCTCTTAATTACCCTGAAGAATTCCCTCTTAAACCCCAGGCATTTCCACTGTTTGTTAACAGTGTTAAAAATGATGACAAATACCTGGAGCTTGAGGATTTTCCTTTCTCTTTGAGTGAGTGTGCTGAGGCTCGGCGATACAGCATCCGACTTGTCTCGAATCCGACCAGGAGCACAGAGGAAACGCTCGTCTTTGGGAGGAACACCTATTCCCTCGCTGCCTTAGCCCATCGATCAGATGGCCTTGCTCCTTTCACGCCAAACATAAGAGCAATAGGTGAAAGAATCCCTTGTGAAAAATAAAAGGGCAACTTCTGGATTGATTTTTTTCCTTCCCCCCGCCCATCCCATTAATATCAAAACACGTTCCCTCGAATGGCCAGCTCTGAGAATCGGATGACTTTTATTTCCCCTTGAGCTGCAGATGATGGACACAGCGTTCAGGCAGCTCTTGCTTATTTAGGGTCTGCAAATCTGCAGGACAGCCCCGAGTCCCCAGGCTGGGGTCTCTGGCCCCTTTGGTTTTACTGGGGGATAGTGGTTAATCAGAGCAGCAGTTTGCTGCCAGCCAGAAGGATATGCTGCCCTGAGGGTGCTCGCACGGACGTACCCCGTGTTAGCAAAGATGGGTGTGCTGCGGTACAGCCCGGGGTGCCCAGGGATGCACGTGCCACCACCGGTGAAGTTTGTCTCTGCAGGGCTTATCCCAAGCCCTTCTGCCAGCGCATCCAAGACCAGGGGTGCTCCTTCCCCTCCGAGTCTTGTCTTGTGGATTTTGCCATAGGTAAGCAAATCATTTCTGGTGGTGGACAAGAATGGGGTGAAATGAAGGGGAAATGCTTGGCTGGTTTGGCAAAGCAGCCGTACTGGAGTTGCAGCGTGTTGCCCAAAGAGTGATCAGACATGACAGCAGCAGTCAGCCAGGGAGATCCCTAAATCCCATGGGAAATGTGCCCAAATGAACCGGCACTTGCGGTGTCTTGCATGGTTTATCTGTTGGGACCGTGGCATCGGTTTCCATCCACTGTTTGTACAAAGTCTCCCGGAAAGTGTGGTTTTGAAAAGAAATTGTGTCTGCTTTTGTTTGGTGGGGAAATTGGCAACATGCAGCCCTGAAGGAGATAAAAATTGTGGTTTGTCTTTTGTTCAAGTCTATATTTCTAATGAAGAGTCTGCTTAGAAACATCACCAAATATGGATGGACACAAAGCTATAGCAAATAGAGAAAAAGCAGTGAGACGCCATCAGTTAATCTGCTGTATCCATCTCTTATTCCAGAGTAATCAGTTATGAGTGCTGTCCTGGATATGAAAAAGTTCCTGGAGAAAAAGGCTGCCCAGCTGGTAAAAATATGTTTGACATTTTTTAGACTTCTTAAAATTGTACAGCTGCCTAGTAAAGGGAAATGTTATAAAATTACTCAAAGTGGATTTGATTTTTGCAATTTGTGCACAATATTGCCATGAACAAGTCAAAAATGGACTCAGCAGAGCACCAGCGGAGTGCCAGATCAGCTCCAAAGCATGCAAAATGTTCCAGACAACTCAAAACCTTGGATATAATTAAACTTAATCAAGCATGGGAGAGCCATAGGGAACTACTTATTCCAACAAGTAATATAGCTGTATTGGAAATGCAATACAAAGGAATGATAGAGTAGCGGACAGCTCTGCCAATCTCTGCTCATTTTTATTTTGGCAAGCATGAGGTTAGCAAAATTGCATTTAGGCGAAAATACAGTTCAGCCGCTGGTGGGGATTGGGAGGGAATTAACTGGGTTTATTGAAGAAAGACATATTCTGCTTTTGCTTTCTGAACGCTTCCTTCCACAAAAGTTTGATGCCACCCTGTTAATCATGTGGGCTGGTGCAGATGGGTCAGCAGAGACCAAGAGCAGCGGCGAGCTGCCAGCTCCGAGCACCAAAAGCCTGAGTACAAACAAGGATTGGGTGAAAGCAACAAATATCTTTGCTTGTCTCAATTCAGATCCATGGAAATCCAGAGTAACTCCATTTAAACCTGCAGAGATGCAGTAGATCCTGGATTACACTGCTGTAATTGAGGCTGGAGCTGTCAGGCTATGATTATTTATTATCTAATTAATGAACAGCTATGGGTTCCCTGACATGCTTCATTTCCCCAAGCGTTCTCACCAGCAGCTCTCCTTTAATTCAGTGCAGCGCGGGAAGGATGAATGATGTGTTGGGAACATAACCTTCTCTTCTTTCAGCGCTGCCGCTTTCAAACATCTATGAAACCCTGGGAGTTGTTGGGTCTGCCACCACGCAGCTCTACTCCGACCGGTCTAACCTAAGGCCAGAAATCGAAGGACCTGGAAGTTTTACGATTTTTGCCCCAAGTAATGAGGCCTGGGCGTCCTTGCCTGCTGTAAGATATAATTCTTCTTCTTTCTCCTCTTCCTCTGGATTTCTTTAGTGGAGATCCAGCTCTTCTGGCAGAATAGGCACAGTCCTGATACAGGAAGGACTGAATTTCCAAGATGAGAATCACTGTACTGGTCCATCAGCTTCAGAGCTTTGTTTCTGAAAGAGCCCAACACTAGAGAGATGTGGATGCTCTCCAGCAGGTGGATGTAGAAATCACCTCATTCAGTTTTCCCTGCCCCTTACCATTGGAGATTGCGTTAAGACCCACAGCAAGAGACTTTCCATCCCTTTCGGTTTTTCTTGTCGACCATTACATTACTGCTCTGGTTATTCTCAGTAAGTTTTACAAGTAGCCAGTCCCAACTGGAGCCTCGTTAAATCTTCAGCCTTCCTGCATCAGTGTGTTCCTATGCTCAATTACATATAAATTTCCTTTACATTGGTTTTGATTTTCTCACTCTGTGTCTTGTGGCATTTCCACTCCTGAAATTGTCACTGCTGTCCTGCTGGTGCTCCCATCCTCATGGAGCATCTCTGTGAAGAGGGGAGAGTCCTGCCAGTACAACTCCTATCCAGTTACATCCCACATTTAAATCACTTGTCCATAAATATGTAAGAACAACTATTGGGACAGGGAGGAGGCATCTTTTTGGCCATTCCCACTACGAAACCTCTACCCCAAACCTGCACCAGCAGAGCCCCTTGCAGGGATGATGCTGTTGGGGAAGGTCTCCTGATGTATTTGTCCTTGGCCCTGAGTGATGCCTTTTGTTGCCTTACTGCTCATTTCGATTCAGTGATCCCACACTGGAGCTTGCTGCCATGGTCCCTTCGTCTGCCAAGGATGGGGGTGCCAGAGCTGCTAGCTGCTGTTGTAAGGCAAGAGCTAAAGATTTATGAAAGTTAGAGCTCTTAATTTGGACAGATGGCTTAAGGCTGAATACATCACTTAATACACACGTACACACACTTTGGAAGCACCTTGGATGCAGCCAGACCTCCTGGCTTTCGCTAACAACCAGCTTAATTGCACTCAGCACTGAAAAATGAATTTTTCTGATTTTCAGGAAACTCTGGATTCCTTAGTCAGTAATGTTAACATTGAGCTGCTCAATGCCCTTCGCTACCACATGGTGAACAAACGGGTTCTCACAGATGATCTGAAACATGGAACAACACTTAACTCAATGTACCAGAACCTGCCTATCCAGATTCACCACTATCCCAATGGGGTAAGACATTTGTATTAAACCTACCCACAGCGGGCTTGCTTTTCTGCTGCCTTGCACCTCCTATACTGTCCTTGGACCTCCAGGACTCCGTAATGCTTAGGTTGACAACTATTGAGTTAGGATATGTATTTAGAAGGAGCTTGAAAAGAATATTTCTAAGCAGATAGTTTCATCGATGCTGTTGCAGAGAAGTTGCCCACATTGCTGTATAACAGTATTCTTGCCTAAGTATTGGTTCTTGCGTGTTTTCTTAGTCTTGATGATTCAGGGTAGACAAAACCACTGATTATTTTCAAAGTTCTTTAAACATGGAATTTTCAAACATTCTTGATAGAGCATTCTCATTCTTTGGGTGTTTTTTTAGGAAACCGCTTTTCTGTTCCTGCTGATTCAATATTACAGCGCTCACTGCGTTTGAAATAGAAAACCGGCAGAGGCTGCTTTACCTTCTTGTTTTAGCGCCCGTAACGCCCCGTGGCTCTTTCCCTCTGCAGATTGTGACTGTGAACTGTGCCAGGCTATTGAAGGCTGACCACCATGCCACCAACGGCGTGGTTCATGTCATCGACAAAGTCATCGCCACCACTACAAACAGCATTCAGCACATCATTGAGACTGAGGAAAGCCTGGAAACTCTTCGGGTGAGTCCACCCCACGTGTGCTCCAGGGCTCCTTAAAGGTGTTCAGTCATCCCACTCCCAGTGAATTTTCTTGAAGAGCTTGCCAGTGCCCAGGTGCTGTGACTCTAAAGCTGCTGATAAAATCCTTCTACCGATATAGCTTATTTTGCTTTAGGAAGAGAAGTGTTTGATATCAGCACAAGTAGGGTTTTATGAGAATAGTTGTCACGCTGCTCTTGCTGTTGGTAAAGAGACGTAGACTGAGTCTGTCTCCTCGCTCTTCTGTGGGAGTCTTAGCCTTAGGAGATATTAACTGTTCAGATGTGATGAGTACCAATTTATTTGCCTTGGTATTTGCCAAGTTAAGGAATAACTTAAAAAGCACAGCGGTTTTGCAGTTAGCCAGCTGTGGGTTCTGATCTGAATTATTCACTGGAACTACTGTGGCCCTTTCCAGGCATATCAGGGTATTCAAACTAGCTCTCAGTCTTGCCAAAAAAGGGCTCTTGTACTCAAATTTCTGGAGCACAAGAGAACCATCGGGCCGGGTCAAATTTATAAAGGGACCAAAGTGCTGAAAGAAGCTATTCAGGATTTTTTGTAAGTCCTCTGAAATTATAAAAGCCTTAATAAATCTGGCCCTTAGTGTGTGCCTGGACAAAGTTGCTGACCTTTGTATTCTGGCTGGATGTGTTTTACCACTCTCCTCATTTCTCTGAAGGCTGCTGTGGCTGCTTCTGACCTCAACAGCTTGCTGGAAAGCGAAGGCCAGTACACGCTCTTGGCTCCAACCAACGAAGCCTTTGAGAAGATCCCACGAGAAACACTGAACAGGATCCTGGGGGATCCAGAAGCCCTGAGGGGTAAGTGCTTGTTTACTGAGCCCATTGAGAGACTGAAGGGTATTTTTCAGTTCATCTAAATTCCTTCTCAAGGGCGTCTGAATGGCTCCTTGATACACTCTGACAACAGCTGCAGTAAACAGATTTGACAGACTCCAGCTTTTTAAGCTGGACAGCCCAGACTTCTTTGGATGTAGACGTGGCAGAGACAGCAGTACCCAGATATGGAGGAGGGAGCTGAAGCAGTCCCTATTCCGAGTTTTCCTTTAGCACTCCTGTATGCGATGGTGATTTCTATCAGTCCAGCAAGATGCAAGAAAACTAGTATCTAATCGATGTAACTTGCCCTGACAAATGAGTCAAATAACCACTTGAAACCTTTTGAAGTTGGCAAAGGTGTATAAAAATAACTCTTTTTAGGCACTTCATTTCACAGGCTGCTGAATTAAAATCAGCACGGTTTAGAATGACCGCGCGTCTTTTAGAGTGGAGCTCCATACAGTACAGTACAGGAGGCCCTTGCCAGTGACCAGGATCCCTAAAAGCTGCAATAATTTCATAGCTGATTTTTGCAGCTCACTAAGACGTTTGCCTCTCTTACAGACCTGCTGAACCACCACATCCTGAAGTCAGCCATGTGTGCCGAGGCCATCATCGCTGGCCTGACGATGGAGACTCTGGAAGGAACCACCCTGGACGTGGGCTGCAGTGGGGAAGAGCTGACCCTCAACGGAAAGCCCATCATTGCCAACAAGGATGTCCTGGCGACCAACGGCGTTGTACATTTTGTTAATGAGCTGCTGATCCCAGACTCAGGTGCTGGTGCCTCTCTGCATCTTTCATTCTGTTGCCTTTCTTTTGTCTGTTTTGCCAAGCAAATACTGGATTTAGAGGGTGTAGGTATTTTGTGGTGATGGGTGGATTGCCTTTAACGCAAGGTTACTATGTGTTGCTTTTCTTTTCAGCTAAGACTCTGTTTGAGTTGGCACAAGAATCTGAAGTTTCCAAGTCTATGGACTTTTTCAGACAAGCTGGTCTCAGTTCTCATCTAACTGGCAGTGAGCGAGTGACCCTCCTTGCCCCAGTGAATGATGTCTTCAAAGGTAAACTGGGGAGTAAATCCCTTTCTTCCATCAGTTTGGGCCACACATCTCCTTCAAACAGTCTTCAGCCAAGTTTCAGTGCACAAGTATGCAAATCCTCTCTCAAATGCCTCAGCTATAGGCAGTGGCATCTAGCTTTACCATTAAAAACCGGAGTGCGTGACACTCTGTATTTGGACTCTTTAGTGTCTCAGTGGTCATTTTAAGTGAATCACTGGTTCTTTCCATACTTTTTGCTGCAGATGGACTCCCCGTGGTTGACAGCAACATGAAAAACTTGCTTCTGAACCACATTGTTAGAGACCAGCTCTCCTCTAAATATCTTTACCATGGACAGAAACTACAGACTCTGGGTGACAAGGAATTGAGAGTTTTTGTGTACCGCAATGTAAGTTCTTGCAGTGTGCAGTGCTCTCTATGGCTGAATGATGCTCGATGTCTGTAATGTTATGGCTATCATGTAAAAAGTGTAACCGAACATTGTGGAAAGTATAAAAATCTCTTTTTTGAAGCACATGCTAATAAAGTCTTTTTTTCTGCAATTTTGTTTGCAGAACCTTTGCATTGAAAATGCCTGCATTGCTGCCCATGACAAGAGAGGACGGTTTGGGACCCTGTTTAGCATGGACAAAATGTTGACTCCACCGTCTGGCTCGGTGATGGATGTTCTCAAGGCAGACCATCGCTTCAGGTGACCTTTCTGCTCTTCCTAAGTGCTAGTTAGGAGCAGAAGAGCTGCCAAAGCAGTTTCTATTTGTTATGGGTTGTAGTCATGACTATATATAATTTTTTTAACATAGAAAGAGCATCCAAAACCATGGTCTCATCCCTAAATTATAGGGAATGAGACTTCAAAAAACCCTTCAATGAATTGTGAGCCAAGAGTGTGTGGTCCCCCTTAACACAGTAAGAAGCTGGCTCTGAAGCCATCTCTGCCCAGCAGAGCTGCTGTGGCCAGACCTCTCTGTCTCCTCACTACTATTTGGTACCCAAGGAGTCAGCAAGCCCAGGTTGCTTTGCCATTTCTCAGATGTTCTGGTTGGACCTCACAAGCTCATTTCCTACCTAATCAACTTTTTGGTTAACTGATTTGCTGGACCCCAGCAGGATTTTGCAATTGTAACTCCACAGCTGTCTTTTGAACGCAACATGCAGTTGCTCAAAGGCCAGCAGAAGTAGTTTATAATGAAGCATTTTATGTACGTTTGTTTTGCAGTACATTGGTAGCTGCAATCCAGTCTGCAGGTCTAACGGAGAACTTGAACAGGCCAGGTACCTTCACAGTGTTTGCTCCAACAAACGAAGCTTTCCGAGCCATGCCCCAAGGGGAACTGAACAAACTAATGGGTGAGCATTTTTAGAGCGTTTAGATGAACAGCTGCTGTGTGTTATTGGTATAATACAGGAAGGAATGGCTAAGTTTCTTTGCCATATCTCATTCCTTGACCCTGTCTGTTGGAAGCACAAGCTTCCTACACAACTGGTTTGGATTAAGTCCTATCCAGCAGAAAGCTGAGGATGCAGAGTGTGGCACTGAACTCTCACACAAAGCGTGGGCATGGGTTTATACTTTCCTTGTGCTTGGAAGACTTGTTTGTAGTGTGTGCTACAAACTTACTATGACTTTAATTTGGCTGTGCTGGCTGGTGTAAGCAAGATAACTCCAAGGTGTTTCTAGAGAAACCAATGAGGTCTCTGCCTTTCTCAGGGACAAAAGAAATGAGAATGTGGCTGTCAATCACATAGGATCAGGGTGTCTAAAGTAAGTTCTGCAAATAGAAAACATGGTCTACATTCAGCCTCAAGTTACACTGTATGAAATTTAAGAAGTAAAAGGATGGAGCTGTTGCTCCATCTATGTGTACATGAACAAAGCAGGAAGTCCAGCCTGATTCTGAGAAGACAACAAATATTCCAGTCTAGCACAGACGGAGACCAATATCCTGAAAAGCACAGGCGTGCAGGCTGGGTGTGGAAAAAAGCATGGGAATGTTTAATAACGCTCTTCTGGATAAGCAGCACGATCTTTTATTTTGTTCATGTCGAAAACCGGCTGTGGTTGGAAACAATGTCAGGTATTTGAGTGTAATGTCTTCTCGTCATTAAAGTCCAACCAAACATTGACATCATAATTTGGGAAGCATGTGCCCATGGTAGCTGGTTATCCTTTTAAGTGCAGGGATGAGGAACTGGTAATATCAGACTGCACATCCAGTCTAGTGCTTAATATATAAATATTTCAGAACTGTTTTGCAGCTATTGTAAACGGCTGCAGGAATGAAGTATCCCAGATGTGGACACTTCAGATGTTCTTCTTTTTTCACGCAAATATTTAGCTTATGCTCCTGTTGAAGAAGTGAATCATGCTGGTGAGGACGTGCAGTGTGAACTGTGGCTACCCTAGAAAAACTGTAATGGAAAAAAAGCTCACAGTGTATTCAGATACGAGCATTGAAAGAAAAAGTCACCCTTGCTGAAGGAGCTGCTCTGGTTTTGTAGATGGAGGCCATCTTTTGCACTAGCAGTTCCCCATCGGTTCTCTGTGGGTTTTGGCAGTGACACTGCATCCTCTAAAGGAGAAGATGGAGAGGGGCTGCTGGCCCGTGCTGCGCATGTCACTGCCTCTTCTGGAAAATAGATGGTGAAGGGGAAGCTTCTTACCTTCCTAAAATCTGTTTCAAAGCATGGCTAGATGAGTAGAGACTCAGTGGGGTGGGGATCAGGCCAGCAATCTGTGAGCCATTAGTGACATTTCTCCTGCACTTTTCCCCTTCCCACCCAGGAATCCTGCAGTTTCAGCCGTGAAGATTATTGCCAAGTGACACTGGCGTTGGCGAAAGTTTTGACATTTGCAAATATCGGAGTGCTCTGTTTGCTTCCTTATTTCACATAGGTCTTCCCCCCCACACCAGACTTCCTTGGGAAGTGAAAGCAGCAACAGAAGCAGGTTCATGCTGTGCACAGTGAGAGAATGAGGGACTGAAAAACCAAGAGATAGGGATTTATTGGTATGTACCAAGGTGGGACACTGGGAGAGTGTCCTTCTGGACTTGCTGGGACCCTGACCAGCCTGGGCAGGAATGGCCTCAATGTCCTAACCAGCTCCAACCAAGTTCCTTCTGCTGGGTCTTTTCAATTTTACATTGTTTCCTTGCACTTTCAGGAAATTATGGTATTTTCCATGTAATTTCATTCCAGCGCATGAAATACGGGAAGCAAGCGCTGCTGCTGTTTTGCAACTGCAAATGTTTTCTTCCCCCAGGTAATGCCAAGGAGCTTGCCAACATCCTCAAGTTCCATGTGGCTGATGAGATCCTGGTGAGCGGCGCAGTCAGTGCCCTTGTGAGGCTGAAGTCCATGCAGGGAGATAAACTGGAAGTCAGCACGGTGAGTCACCTTGGATGGGGTTTCGCGGTCATCAGGGCTGTGGGCTGGGTTTAGCTGTCCATGTCGAGGACCAAAGTATGTCTTCGCTCATTTGGATGGTGTGGGAACCTCTTCTAAATGTGCGCACGGACCCACCAAACAGTGTTTCCTGGGCTGTAGCGGAGGGACTGTTGCCATGCGTTCAATTCAACGAGCTGGCAGTCTTGAAATGTGGTTTGCTTCAGCTTTCTCCCCACAGCAATTGTAAACGAATTCCAGGAGCTGTTATAAATTTAACCCTGAGTCATGGGAGAAAAAGCATAAATAAATTAAATTAATAGCTTGTTCAGCTAACACATCTTTTTTAGTGTAACGAAAATGATCTCTGCATGGGCTCCCTTAACACAGCAGGATTTATTTAGATGTATAATTTCATTTAAAAAATTCTGCGCTACATTAAGAAAAGGTAGGATCTTTTATTGATGAAAAAGATATATTTCAGAAAATGAATAACTCAAGACCCACTCTGTGCATAAGGACGAAAATGCAGGACACAAATGGAAAGGCCAGTGTTTCCAAGGGCATTGAGTTGGCCAACTTGTGTGCTAGACTCTTCCCGTGTCCAGTCCTGACCTGCCCTCTCCTGATGCCACCTCCGCAGCCGTCCCTCTTGGCACAAGCAGCAGCGCCCGCTGCCTCCAGCGAGCTGGTGGATGTGCTCTGCTGCCGCGGGACGGCGTTCCCAGCCAGCGCAGCGAGAAATTCCGTGCTCCAAAGCCTGCCAGCCACTCCAGGACAAACTGCTCAGGCTATAATTTGTTTTTATGTTCTCCTTAATTGGCAAGAGGGATGAAAACACCTACAGCCATCCAGTAAATGAATGAACGAATGCAGAGTGAGGGCTTTTTAAATAAAATTAGAAACCACTGATGACAAAAGTTTCTCATTTCCTACTTTTTTAAATTTTTTCTTTTCCTGAACAGAAAAACAACGTAATACACGTCAACAAGGAGCCTGTTGCTGAAAGCGATATCATGGCCACGAATGGCGTGATTTACGCCGTGAACTCTGTCTTACAGCCGCAGGGTAGGTCTGTGGTTAGAAATACCTAGAGCCACACCATTACAGCAGAGCTGCTTTGGGAGGGAGTGGTGACACATGGCAGTTGCTTGAGGAGGAGGAAGATTAGTCTGTTATGGGATTTTCTACACAAAATAATGGAAGGAAGCAGCCTGTGTGCTTTGAAGAGTATTTCAATGCTATCTATGTCCCACCCTTAGCTTCAAGGCCGCAAGAAAGAGGTGACGAGCCTGCAGATCCCGCATTAGAAATCTTCAAACAGGCATCTGCGTTATCCAAGGTAAAAGACAAAAAATCTCTCCCTGTAGAACTACTGAAATTATATTTTGGTAATAATGACTAGAAGAAAATGTCACATTCAGATTTTTACTTCCAAAGAGAGTGAGTGTATGTGTGTCATGGAATGACCAATCCTCTCTTCTTACATGATTTAATTGTATAAGAAGTAATAGATTTTACAACATGAAGCCTACAGTTTGCAGCGCACTGTGAATGTACCCTTGGCACGGTACGATATATGTCAACCTCCAATAATGTATATGGTACTGAGGAGTCATTCATCCATAGTTTTTGGAGACTAGGATAAATATATCGGCATGCAAACTGTCCTTATAGCTGTTGGAGATTTGTTGCATTTATGCAAACCTTATATTTTCTTTCCATGCAGGTTTCTCAGAGAAATCCTCGACTAGGTAAATAACTTCTCTAGCTTGTTTCTAATCTCCATTGTGTGTCCCTGTCCCTTAAGGAGAGGTTTATTCTGTTGTCTTGCTGCAAGCAAGATGTAGCATAACTGGGAGGGGAAGGGACAGGGAGATGCTGTGTGTCTGTCCCACCCAACTCGGTCTTCTCCTTGCAGCACCCGTCTACTCCCGGTTACTAGCAAGGATGAAGGAGAACTCGGGTGGATTCTGAGCTGCATCGTGAGCAACCGCAGTCAGCGCCTCCATCCCATCCGCTCTGGCTGACCGCTAAAGAGAAGGACAGAATTGTTTTTAAAAACCAAATATCACCCTTAAATTTATTTTTGTTTCCAACGAAATGGATAGGAAAAAGGAAAAGCCATAGATATATGTATATATTTTAATACCATTTTTTATTTGGGTTTGACCTTAAAGTTCCCACACTAAGGATAGGTTTTGGTTTTGTTTTGTTTTGTTTTTTACAAAGTAGTCACTAATTTGCAATTTTTAACATAGCCAGTTTTGGGCTTGATACATACGTACCAGGGCAGGTGCTGTATTCCGCCCTGGTTCAGGAGCTCAGAGAGATGCTTAGAGCTCACCTTGGTGCTGTCTCACTGGGGGAGACTGAAAGGGGCTGAATTAAAACCTCTTTTCCAGGCTCCCAGTGGTACCTACTGGCACTGCAAACTCCAGGCTCCCAAAGCAGGGAGCCAGGTATGATCTCACTGAAAACCCCCTCAAAACCAGTGCCAGAATTGGGAAATTTTGGCCAGAAAGACTTGGCAGGAATTGGATATGTTCAGCTTTCTGAGCAAATACATCACCCAGGGCCAACTGTATGGCTGGGCGAACAGCGATTACTTTGGAGGAAGTAAATTTGTTGAATTAATTAACTATCACCCAAGCAATTGTTTTTCCTGCTTTTTTTTTAAACAAGCATGTGCTTCCTTCTTCCCCTGTTTTAAAAGTCTTCCATGAAATTCTGAATTGAAGGCTTTGAACAAAAGCCTCTCTATTGACATTGAAGAAACTGCATAATTATAAGCTATGGTTTGAACTGTTCTCTTTTTTTTTTTTTTTTTATTGGGTTTTGTTTATGCCTTTGGGTTTTAACTGTGCTGCGTTTTGTTCACGAGATTGAAATGAGAGTTCTCCCTGGCTGAAGCCTTCCAGTAAATGATTCATTTTTAATAATGGTTGTTTTTTTTAATAAAAATTAAAAATAAAATCAAAAATATAAATATGACAAGTGATGATAATGCTTGTTTGGGGTTTTTTTGGTTTGAATTGCCTGATGGCACAGTTTAACCACCTGAGCACTGGGATGGAGGGAGGTCAGATTTGGCCGGATCAGTATTAACAGGTCTAATGGTTACAAGAGTGGAATGGCAAAGCGTTTCTCCTCTCTGAGCCTGGCCTGACATAATTTTTCAGCTGTGCTTTCACGAGCAGTCACTGTCAGGCACTTCAGGGAGCACAGGGCAGCCATGCGCATCCTTCCAGCTGGATGCTCAGCCACCTTCGCCGACAGCTGGAGCTCAGCGCTCCATGCCATGATGCTGACAGCACTTATTCACCCCATCAGGGCTTTATACTCACTCCCTGGGCAGTTATTACCTTGGTGGCACCCAGAATTATGAGGCAAAAAAAAAAAAAGAAAAAGTGTCTCAAGTGCAGAATACAAAAAACCCCAGTTGTTTTGGTTGCTCTGGCCGAGAAATATGCTGGTAGTTTTTCTCCTCTTGAAAGCCCAAATTGAAATCCCGTTGCTCTGAGCCATCTGCATAACAGAAATGTGCGAAAAATAATCAAGCTCTTCTTTTATTTCCATTCCCCAACCTCCCATCTCATCTTTTTATTTTTCTGGCATGATGCAGTCCTGTTATTTAAGGCTGGAGTGGTGATGGGGAACCCTTTGAGCCACCTATTCCCAGCAGCCTAAGGAAGAGGAGTTGTATCAGGGGACTGGCTCCTGTGGGGGGGCTCAGCTTTTTGTAATTAGAATAATTAATTAGTACCTCCTACAAAAGCCTGAGAGAGAAGGAAGCCCCTTGCATCTTGCTTAGTAGTAGCACGTGCAATTGCAAGGGCAGAGGCCTGCCTTTTTTTGTTTTGCTTTGCTGGGTTTTTTTTGGTTTTGTTTTTTTGTTTTGTTTTGTTTTCCTTGATGCTTCATTACTAAGTGATAGAAAGTCCTTCACAACTTGGGAAGGTGGAAAGTAGATCTGATCCTCACCTAGGTGAGTGCCCCTTTCTGGTACCTTCTTGGTGTCTGGCGAGGTGACTAAGTGTTTCTTTGCAAAATGAAACCGTTTTAGATGGGAGTAGGGGAAACTTTGTTTAGATGTGCTTAGTAACTACAAGAAGTCCCATCTGTTGAGAGCACCAGTTTCATCCCCTGGGAATACAGCCTGGCTTTCCACTGTGTGGTTTATGGGCAGGTGCTGGGGCTGGTGGTGACCAGCGATGGTCTCCTTTGCGTTTTGCATATGGCCTGACTTTGCCAGGCTTGCTTTGATGGGGACGTCAGGTTTACGAGTCCCAGCAAATAGAGGCGTGTTAGCCTCTCAATCCAATTCCCTTTTTGCTTTATCCCATTGCTTATCCTCCCTGGCCCTCTGGCAGTGCTCCCTCCCACGCTCCTCCTGCTGCCTGCTCCATCCTCCGAGCTGCTGCGGATGCAGGGCTGGTGTCCCTGTTGTGTTGCCTCTCTAATTTCCCCAGGATCCCACATCCGAGGAAGCCATCCCAGGACGCCTTCCCATGGGCTCTCTGCTTGGAAGCTCCCCAGAGCTTTGATGTCTCCAGATGACAGTTCATGTTGGTGGAAGCTCTTGAGATGACTTAATTCCCTCCCTTTCCCTGCTCCAAGTTGGTTTCTCACCATACCGTGCTCAGGGAGGGTTACCCAGATGGCTTAGATTAACGGCAATGGTTGAGCTGCTTTAGTTGATCAGCAGGGACTGCATCTCTCGCTTTGATTCAGTGATGCTTTGGGGATGTTTTCCCTCCTGGATATTCATTCCTGTACCTTACTCCTGTGAAGTGAGTGAGCGTGGGTGCTGGCAGTCATCCCACCAAGGGGAGCGAGATGTTATGCTTCAGCTTTCAAGGGGAGCAAACAGAGGAAGCAAGAGGAGAGCAGCTGAAAGATGGGGAAATGAGGAGTGCTGAGATGATGGGAATATAAAACTTGTCTGACACTTTCTAAAGAAATATTTTTTAAGGGTTTTTTTTATTTGACAGAAGGTGGAAGTGAAAGGAAGAAGGAAGTTGCTGTTGCTGAGGAGAAACATAACTCCCGTGGGGAAGTGCTGGCCGAGGGGCTGAGAGCTCCCGCGAGCCTGGCTGGATGTGGGAACCCGAGGGATGTCCCAGCTGAGGGCTGTGGTGGGATGGAGAAGCTGGGGGTCCCCTGGGTACCCACCCCATCCCACCCCACAGCTCCAGGAGTCTCCAGACAGCAACACGCTGGGGGTGAGGAAGGAGCAAAACCTGATTAAGGTGCTGCTGGGTGAGGGTCTGGGCTGCTGTGGACAACCTGGGGCAGCCCTGGGACAAGCAGCGTTTAGGATTAGCTTTCTTGTGGCAAATACCACCGAGGTCTTCAGCACATAACCATATTGCACCAGTGGTTTTTGGTTTTTCACGTTGTCAGAGGATTTCCACCTGAAACCAAGAGTGTGGGGGTGCATGCCACCACGAGCTCCAACTGGGCTGTCCTCTGCAGGAAATCTCTTCAGGGCTGGGGCAAAAAGAGCCAAACTGAGAGCAAAGAAGAGCCTTTTGGAAGAGAATATTGCTTTTTTCCTCCTTTGGAGTCAAGAGTATTTTTCTATTGAAAATTTGCAGGAATGTGCAGCCGCCCTTGTTTACTCTTTTAGAATAATGATTCCTTCACTTGCAGTGGCTGCAGTTCAACAAAATAATTAAATGTATGCAGAAATCCATTTAGGAAAAATACAGCTTCTAAGTGTGTGTTCTAAGTCCTGAAATCCCACCGACGCCTAGTGACCATGGCCGGGTTGATGCTGGTGGGTAGCTCCTGTGCCGGCTGAGCACTAGTGCTCTCCTGGGTTGGAGCAGTAAAAAGAAAGCAGCACCTCTGAAGGCCTGGAAAAGCAAATGTCGAATGTGAAATACTGCGTTTCGGGAAGCTTAATGTGGTGGTTTTTCTCATTTACATCTTAAGACAAGAGCCAGAGATGCTTTTCTAGAAAATTCTTTTACTTTCCAGTGGCCTTCTGCAAATATATTTAAAGCAAGAGAAAAAGCAGGGCTGTGCTTTGTCCCAGGAGAGATGACACATGTAGCGCCGTACTGGAAAACATGTGCTCTTCCAGCATCGTGGAAATCTCGGAGCACTCTTTGCTTGGCTTATGAAAGAGATTGGGAGTTGACCTGCCCCAAGTGCTGGGGCTTGGGAGGGGAGTCAGGCTGGGAGGGCTGCGAGGTGGGTGATGGCAGCTCCCTGTGCCTCGTTACGTGAAAAGTGGAAAGGCAAAAGCCTTGGTGTGTGTCAAAGGCCAGGCAGAGGCTTGAATGAAGCCAAGGCATCGCAGCCAGATGTGCTGCAGAAGGGTGACCCCTGAAAGTCAAACCTGAAGGCAGGGGTGAAGCCACCCACGTGCCACCACTGGAAGAAATTGTACTCCCTGCTTTTCTGCTGTACACACATTCTTGCTTCTGCATGTGATTTATTGGAAAGTCATTGCACCTGTTAGCTGTTGTCTCAGGAGGAGCAGAAAGAAAAACTAAGGGTAATATTAGTGCTGGTGAAAGATAGGCTCAAAGGAGCAATCTGAATTGGAGGCATCCAGCTGTGGATCAGGCAACTCTTGCATTTTTTTTTTCTTCCAAGTCCTTTTCAGTGACACATTTGAGAGATTTTGCAGAAATCGGTAAATCCCCCAAAGAAAAATATTTAGGGGGACTTTCTTTCCAACAATGAATGATGCCTTACTGTTTCTTAATATTTTTTTATGATTAAATACTTTGCAAAAGCTCAGCACTTTTCCTAGGAGAAGTCATTTGGTGCGAGAGCAGAGGGGTATCAAGTGTCCAGTGAGTCGTGCAGCACACTGCTGCATGAAGGCATCCTCTTGCTAAGGTAGAATAACTTTCCTAAGGATCAGTTATTACCTCCTGGAAAGGAAGGTGACAAGAAGGGTCTGTTTGTTGGCTGCTGCCATTCACAATACTGAAAAATTCTTTACAGAATTGTTGTGAGTTGGCCCAGGCACGTCTCTGTCCTGGTACAATTACCCTTGACTTTTCTGCAGCTTTTCAGAGAGCTTGAGTGCCTTTTAGCCTTTTGACTTGCCACCTGTCTCTTCTTTCTCTGTTCAGTCTACCTTTCCAGTGGGACTTCACCTGACTTCTGAAGTCACACCTTCATTTTTTTTCATGTGCAGCTTGTGCATCAGACAAATGCAAAGTTATATTTTAACTGCTACTTCTGGGAGAATAATCAAGATCTCCTATTTCGAAAAGAATTGTGCAGAAGCTGGAGGCATTCTGAGGGCATTTGTTGAATTTCTAGTTTTGTGAAGGCGGGAGGATGAATTAATGAATTTCAGGATTTCCACCAGCACTTCTGTGTAGCTTGTCTAGCTCTCTGCCTTTGTTTCAAAGTTTACAATTGGGATAAGTGACCTTTTTCAGCCACCGTTAGGTGGAAATCCCACATAACCCCCAAGTTTTACAACACTACCTTTGTACATGCAGCACTTCTGGAGTTACCAACCTCCATGAAGAGCTGGAGGACGGCTCTGAAGAAAGGTGAAGTATCATGATAACTGTGACAGCATTTGTGACTTTATAATTAAGGCTGATTTTAAAATACTGGGCAAGACGCATCCTTTTGCTGCAAGCTGTAGGCATCCTAATCCCTGTACCCAACATGGTGTGTGTTCTAGCAATGCTGTCAGTGGTGTTTGTGGCTTTGGACATCGGATAGGCTCGAGTGATGATGCGGCTTCCAGCTTGGAGGTGCAACCTCAGAGTCCAGGCTGTGGGTCTGGCTGGACAGGGTGTCCTACCAAGTCTGGCTATGCCTGGTCCTACTCCTAGGCAGATAACAGATCCTCACCCTTCTCATCATGCAGAACCCAAAGCACTCAGACCGAAAGATTTACAGACTCATCCCTGACAATGGTACATCCATCCCTGCGCTCAAGCTGAAGGGACCCGATTTTGCAATCTTTGCTCACATGAATAGTAGTGACACACCCCATTAATCATCCCCGTGGACACGCACTGGCACCAGCAAGTGATTAAACTAGCAAAAGTGGCTGGTTCCCTTCCTTAGCTCGTAACTAAAGAGCAGGAAAAAGTGGAATAAATAAACCAAAGCTGCAGAGTAGTCACGCAAGGCAAAGGGAACCGAGGAACATCAGCAGAAAGTGCTCCAGGACAACACCATCTGCGAGCACTTGAGGTTCAGGAAACGCTGCTCTTTAAGAAGTTCATGGTGCTGTTGCATACGGCCGGAAACAGGCTGGGGGTGAGGCTCTACAATTATGCCTTTTATTTGCTCAGCATATTTTGCCTCTTTTTACGTAAAACCAGCAAATGAGGAACTTGAAGTCGCTTTTCCCATAAAAGCTTTTGACTGCAGAATTGTTTATGGGCTTTCTTTGGGGCTGCTTCTACCTTACATTCTTGCTGCTGTTTCCCTGAAATCTAGGGAAACAGTGATAAAATGACCTGTGCTCCAAGCTTTTCTGAAATGCCTGTGAAGCTACAGAGACCTCTGAGTTGAGGCCCTAAAAGATGGGACACTGTGAGCTGGGTCAGCGCTGAACCATGAGCCACAGTAGTACTGGTTGAGCTGTGTGGGCTCCGACATGGTCCTGTGCTGTGCCCAAAGAGCTCCTGCTGGAGATTTGGGAGATTCTTTCCATCAGGTGTGCAGACAGGGCAGGAAAGATGCTCATCCATTCCTGACTGCCTGGGCTTGGGCATGGGAACTCTGCTTGCCAAGAGGTCCCAGCTGTGAGGCTGGTGTCACTGGGGCACAGTGGGTTCTGGGGCTGCCCTGGCTTTACACAGTGAGGAGCCAAGATGTAGTGTTAAAGAGGTAAAAACCAGACAGTTTGGGGGAAAGCAACTCACTGGCACACGTGTCCTTTCCACCTGCCATTCCTCTGAGTAATCTCTCCGCTGCTAAGTACCTTTACAGTAAAAAGGGCAGCTGCTGTTTCAGGTTAGTGGTTTCTGAGGCAATACCATTGCCTCATTGTTTATCAGGTTTCCTGACTCCTCAGGGTGAGCTGGCTCATTGGGAAGCCCTGTTCTCCTCTTCCTCCCCCGCCTGTCACCGGGTGATGGCACTGAGGGTCAAAAGCACGTCCACACAGGATGCTGTGTGCCAAATGTGCAAAACTCTTGCTAAGTCTGAGATGCTGACATGTTTGAAGGCATTTTTTTTTTAAGGACTGCAGCAGTCCAGATTATATAAGAGGCTATTTAAAAAAAGATGGGAAGAAATTGGCCCCGGGAAGCCCTGAAGTGAGGTGGTGGCTGCCTGGGGAGAAATAACCTGCCTTTGGTTCAGCAGAGGTGAATGCTTCAGAAAGCTGTGGGTAGATGTGCCTGGGAAATCAAATTGTCGTCTTCATCTGGGCTCTTCCTCCTGCCCTTCATTCCAACTTGCTTAGCTTTAGGTCATGTTAACAAGAATCAAGGGAAACTGAGGCTGGGTGTACCAGGGAGAGCACAAAATGTTGGGGTGCATGGGGCTGATGGGCAGGGAGGGATGCTCGAGGGCATTGGGGAGCGAGGGAAGCACAATGAGTAATGCTTGGAGTAGGTGGTCCCAGGCCTGCTGACCAAATGTTCCTCCCGAGCTACTATATTTGGGTACCACAAGCAAGTGATTTTACTTTTCTGGTTAAAAACAGGCCCCCTAAAGTTATGCTGCTGGCTGCTAACCCTCGCCTCGCAGCACACGCGGCTCGCCGAGCAGCAACCCCTCTTCTCCTGTGGGTCACCTCGGGTGGCACGAATTCTGTGAAGGACCGCAGAGCCGCATTGCTCGCCGTTTAATTGTAACCAGATTCTCCTAGAAATGTCTGCTGAAATATTTATAAATATTATAGCCAGCAGCTGCTAATGCCAAACAGGAAATTTTAAGCTGAACAAACTTTTCCACGTTTCTAAGTGGGAAAAGTAAACTGTAGCTAAGACCAGTATTTAAAAAAAAAAAAAAGCCTAAATAGCAACAAGCTTCCACTGTTCCATATCCTGACAGAAGTTCATGATTTCTTGAAGTCTACGTCCCTTCCAGCTAGGCCATTTTCTATAAGCAGTATGTCTGCACAGTGTTACAGAAGGTGGCTTTAAAAAAGAAAATGGGGTTATACCTCACCACAGGCAGTTGTGCTGTATGACATGACAGCCCTGCGTCATGGTACAGTTTTTACATTAGGGTCATCTCACGGCAGGAAAGGGCCATTGGGAAGCTTCCAGTAATGGTACATACGTTGTACCTGCTCTCGTGGTAGCTATCAGTCTCAGCGGACTGGCATTTTAAGTTGTTGGTTAATGTAATTTCAAGGGGAAAAAAAAAAAAATACAGAACTTGAATGGAAAGCAATGAGCCAGGGATGAGGTTGGTGGGAGCAGTGGCCACCCAGGGGAAAGGAGCCCTGTTTTGTCTTGCATTTCATGTCTTGGGCTTTTTTTCCCCTTTCAAGCTCTCTTCTAGGATTTTCTTGTTGTTGCTCATTCATTACTTGGTATTGAGACAGTATTTTGGACCACTAAAACATGGAAAAAATGTAACATTAAATCTTTGTGGAATTATCTGTTTTAAACAACTTCTGCTGTTTATGAGTTCATTAAATTCATCTTTAGCCAAAAGGCATTATTCGGCTTTCTAAAACTGATTCATGTCATTTCATAGTCAATTATATTGGAATAGTGATGAAATAAAGCAAATGTCCTCAGTGTGCATATTAATTCTGAAACTGTATTCTCCAGTTCAAGCATCGTCAAATTGAAGTGGAGAAGTACAGATCTTGAGTCTCTCGAAGAATGAATTACCAAAATAACTCTGCCTCTACCATCCCCACTATTGCCTTCATATACAGATATTTTTATGAGCTCCTTTTTTTGATTAAACTCTGTTTACCATGGTACCTTAATGGAAAGAGAAGAGCTTTCTGATGCTGAGATTTCTTTTGTTTAACTCCTGGCTATTGGTAGCAAATCCTTATCCACTTCTTTTATGCGAGTTAATTTTCTTTGAAACGAGTCAATTGTGTGCGGTGAGCTTGGCTATAGAGTGCCTGGGCTGAATCGCACTTTGCTGTCTGGGTGGTTTTTGGTGAGCAGCATGCCTTTTAAAAGGCAAAAAGATTGTACAAGGAAATGAAGTTTTAAGGATTCCTGTAAATTTTAGTGTCTAAGAGTAGTAGGATCTCAGGAAGGCTTTATTACAGTATAAAATGTGGAGTTTAGCAGCAAATTCATTCATAGCTTTTCTACTTGAATGGACTCTATCTAGTTTAATTCTCGGTGGGAAATAAAGCACCCAGGTGGGCAGCTCTGTGAGCACTTGATTTTATTGCGAGACTGTGATGAAGGAAGGTCTCAGCCCGGTGTGGGATGAAGGGGAGCGTTGCTGGCTGGTGGTCAGAGACATCCATGGCTCTCAGAGGTCCCTGCCAGTTTCCTTGGGAACGTGGTGCGCTACATTGCCAGCTCACTATCCAGAAATTCATTACACGAGAAAACTGCAGGAGTTTCATCTCTCAAATCCTGCTTTCCATTCTGCTGATCACCTCTGTAGGTTGCTGCTAAACTCTCTGCTTTTAGGTTTGGTCTGTCTTGGTTGTTACCCTGGCACCCTGGAAGGGTGCACGTGGGACAAAACAAAGGGTTCAGTCTCCTGCCTTTGCAGGCAGGTGGTATGGGCAGTAATCCTGGCCATGCTTTCCCCATGCATAAAGGAAAACATCCCTTTGTGATTACTTTTTCTTTTTTTCAGGCTGTCACTGCAGATACTATACGAAAAACCAAGCCGAATTTTTCAGCGGCTGGAAAGACACCATAGTAGCTGAAAAGAAAAGCGGGGACCTCTGGCTAGTATCCACGTAAATGTTCTTGATCACAAGGGTTCTAAGCAAGATATCTCGCTAGTTGTTTGTCACCACGTAATCAATCTTCCAGCTCCCTTTAATGCTGAATCTCCCTCAGTGCACAGGTTTGCCAAGGTACAGTCTGCCATGCTTGAGCAACTTTTCCCTTGGGAATTGCTCAGAAGTGTGTGTTCATCCTGTTGTGGGAATTAAATATATATCCTAGACCTTAAATCACCTGCATCAGAGGCTTGACTTCTGCTTGCAAGTCCTGGCTGAGTATATGCATGAATGTGCAGACTCCTTGGAGCTCCCTGTTGCTGCAGCACCCTCCCGCCGTACCCTTTAAAGCATCACTGGGTTTTCCTTTCCCTGCTTGGCAGGACGCACCAGGCTCCTCTGGGCCAGAATAGACATGACGGAGCATGAGTCACGAGTTCTCCGTGTTCTGGTATCTGGAACAAGTTTCTGAGTCTAATTTGAACCAGACACTTAGTGGGAAAGAAATGTGCCTCTGAGCCTCTGCAGATGTGTAGGCAGTCAGGAGGGGCAAATCTTAGCAGAGAGAAATGTTTTGTCTCGCTCCTAGTCAATGCTTAAGAGCCCCAAGTGTCACCAAGTGAGGCTTGAAAAAGCAGTTAAGGTATTTCACTGCCACTGGGTAAGTCTCTGAGCTCTTTGATGCATTATTAGATACAGATCTAATAGTGTGGAGGCTGGGGTACTCAACTGGTTGTTCTTCCATGCATACCTTCCCTCCAGAGGTATGGCTTTTCAAAATCATTAGTGATGGCTTTACCCAACGATTGGTCAAAGCCTTGATGTGGATCTTGCATGCATAGACAAGGAGACACACCTAAGGTCTGTGTTTCCCTGCCTTTATGTATCAGCACCATTGGAACAGCCTCAGCTCTTCGCTGTCTGCTGTCCTGTGACTCTTGTTTAGATTCGGTTGTCTCCACGGTCAATGTCTTCCTCTGACCACAGGGATTCAGCAACATCTTAAACACGCAGATGCAAGACAAAGCAACTGAGCTGTGGTCAGATGCCACTGCTGTGACAAGGAGGTCTATGTAGAAGCCTACTTTGGAAAGGCCAGCAATTAAATCCATTTTCTGCATAACTGATGAGAAAATTCTGGCTGCCTATCACTAAGCTGTAAATAAGAACGTGGTTTAGAAGGAACTTTACTCTTCCCAGAATGTGGTGCTGTATGGCTTTGGGCTGCAGATTACTTTTAAGTCTTTGCCCATCAACTTGGATGGGCATTGCCTGACTCCTACACTTTTTTTTTTTTAATTTTACCTTAACATAAATAAGTACTAATGTGCTATTCTGATATTTTTCTCCCAACCTCCACATGATTTGTAGGGAATGACAGGAACAGAGCAATGCCAAGAACTCCTTTTGCAGGGTTTTGGGGACAACACCACATGGGAGTAGACAACCATGTCCTGAAAGGCAAAGCTGACTCGTTCCAGATCGAGACAAACATTGAATCATGAATGTGTTGGCCTGCACCATCCACAGCCAAACACGAGATTACAGATAGTTCAGAGCGAGAGATCACCGTGACAGCTTGAACAGCAAGATGTGAAAAAAGGAGCAAGCTACAGATCTAATTACAGCTGCCCACTGCAGATTGGGTTGTTTAAGGTAAAGGCAAACTGGAATATCCATAAAAAGCGAGAGGAAAGTAGCTGCCCAAAGTGCTGTGTGCCAGGTCCCTGCTGAGGTGGCATCACCCCACCTTGCCTCAGGCACTGGAGCTGCAGCACTTGAGGATCTGGCCTGGAATTATTATTACATTTAGGAGCAAATTACATCCAGTTTAGGAATTTTCCAGTGAAACCCTTATTTGGTGGGAAATGTTGATCCCCTGAACCCCCAACTTTGACAGTATAATGATAATGAGAAAGCGTTCTTATATCCTGGATGGGATTTTTGGTAAGAGATGGAGACCATTACAGCATAGTTCACACTTGGGCTTAAGAAACTGAGGCTGGTATTTCAGGCTGGATTTAGGCTAGAGAGGAGCTCACCCATACCTCAGGTGCAGCTTGGTGCTTTTCCTCCCCTGAGAGATCCAGGAGGTCTCCCAGCTCCTTGTATGGACTCGGGCAGTGCTGTGAACTAAATGTTGGAGAGTATACAAGCTGGCTGGCTCCTTACAAAGCCCAAGGTGGTTCTTAGAGGCTGGAGGAGAGGATCTCCCCTGACCAGCTGGTCACGAGGCAGCCCTTAAGCACACAGAACTTGCTGGAGATTTACAACAGGTGGAGGTTAATGGGTTCACATCTGGTTTTGGCTCCACAATGCAGGGAATTAACTTGTCAGGTTTAAGCATTTGACACCTCTTACAGTTCCACAGACTCTTCCTAGCTGCAATAGTGGAAGAGGAAATTAAGCTTGATTGAATCCCCCCATGCATTAAAATGTACCATGCCTCTTTACACCCTGCTTCTAATACTTTGTCCCCAAAGCAATGATTCTTACCTCAAAACTATTTTCTTCCCTGACTTCTGGGACATTCCTAGATGCTCACCAGGGATGGCAGCTGATTAGAGAGGGATGGAAAAGAGGAAGAAACATTAACTCCTGTTTTTTCAGCTGCTCTGCAAAGGATGGCTTTTCTGCTCCATGCTGGAGGCTTAGCTGAGCGAGGCTGTCCTGCTGAAAGTGGGACAGCCTCTAGAAAGAGTGAAAGAGTTTACCCTGTTGATTAATCACAGTTCCCATTAGACTCTTAAAACTGGACCTGTCGGAAGGAATGAGGCTCTGCCACAATGTCCTCGTAATTCTGGGCTTGTTAATTGTATGGATTGTGCCATATACGTACCTTGCTGGGCTGACTTAGCCCTGACAGTAACACCTTTTGGTGACCTGTATGTGCCACACGTTGGTCCAAAAGCAAAGACACGTATTAGTGCTGCTGTTCCAAAAGAGCTTCGCCCACCAGGGTTCTATTCATAGCTGTACCCTTGAGGTATCTACTTCCAGCCCACTCCTTTGTGGAAAGATGTCTTTACCTTCTGTTTCACTTGTTATTTTTAACCAGGGCCAGAATTCAGCCAAGGATATGCAAATATGAGATAGTGAGCAGCACCTGCTCACAGCCCTTTAGTGATGGCCCTGGCCCTGCCTGCCTACAGCGGGTGTGAGACATCTTCTGGTTTGGTCCCTTCCTACCCCATCTCAACTTTGAAGATCTCAGCATCGTGCTTGGGATGATGCTGAGGCTCAGCTGCAAGTGCTTTGGCTAGTGCTGTCAGCCATGCAAATCTGCTCCAGTTAAGTAAACTGTTTAAATAGATAGACATGTACATTAATGTACCTAATATATGTACTTAAATTTATAATACAGTACTGTAATACCACGGTTACACCTATAGCAGCAGCAGCTCCATCCAGGTAGTAGGTGTATTCACATTAGTGTGGCCCTTCAAACCATGGTATGAGGTGTATTTGTGAACCATTACCTGTCCTTTTGCAACTATCTGCTGATGGGATGCAGACATCTGTAAAGTTTTGGTCTCCAGTGGCTGTAATTGCTGCTAGCTTAATACTGGCAAAGACTCTGGAATTTATTCTGTGTTTCATCTGTTGGATTTTAGTGAGGATTTTTTTCTCCATCACATTTTGCACTTATAGATGCCTTGCATTTTATGAGCCTTATGTAGAAAACGTACCACCACTGTAAGGTAGTAGTATAATTATGTTTACTATAAACTCCATCCACATTCTTCTGGTTCTAGTAATCTGTTTCTGGAGAGTAGATAGCCATATCTCTGGCAGTCAAATATATCATAACTGTGTCACGCAATTACTGTAGGAGCAGAATTGCTGTCACTTGCAGCAAGCCTGTGTTTTTACTTGTAAGAGGGTGACTAATTGGAACCACCTGCAGTCACTGAAGCCAGGAGCCTTTTGGCTTCAACACAGTTTTGCTGAGAACACTAATGCAATTACTTAGGTGAACTAATCTGTAAAGGATGTTTTTCTGTTGTCTCTGCATTAATTGTTTCCAGCTTATGGCATGGAAATGCTATTGGCCCTGGGAGGCAAAGGGGAGAAGGGAAAGAAGGAATGTCAGAACCAAATGGAAGGTTTGGATGAATGTAGGAGGTACTTGGGGTTTTTCTTCTTATTCCTACATTCATTAAATCATGGGAACAAAGGTAAAACTATTTGATTAAGTCACACTTGGTAGACCAGGCCTTGGTCTGCCACGGAGCAGCTGTGAACTATTCTATAGCTGCAGAACTTTCTTAAAATGGGTCATCCTGGTCTCCAGGTGCCTCTCACTGCTTGGGAGCAAGTCCTCAGCCTCCCTTCTGTCGCTGGTACAAAGAATTGGCTCTAGTAAAGGTGTTTGTGGGATTCCTCTCTTCCCAGAGATCCTGCAGACAGACTTGCTATCCCAAGATGCCTGCCCTGGGATCCTGTGGTTTCCCTCAAGTTGTTCTGCTGCTCCCAGTTCACTAGAACTTGGGCACCAGTAGCCTTCAGCCCAAATATTCAAGCCTTGGGAGACCATGGAGCATCTTTGGAGTTTTCTTCCTCCTGTTGCTGCTGAGTCTGGGTTGTTTGGCTTTGGCTTCCTCACCTGTGACTTAAACAAATGTTGTCCCTCCTGCCTTCCCTCCATTTGCTCTGTCTCCTCATCCTCGATCTTGCCTGACTAGACTGTAAAAGTGCTAAACATAGCATTAAGCTAGCTTGGCAAACAATCTTCAGAAGAGCACCCTCCCTGCTGGGTTGTCAGAGCAGCTTTGTGTTCAGCGAAGCATCTACCAATGTATCTCTTCCCTCATTCCGCTCCCTTGTAAGATCCATTCCATTCCTCTTGTGTTCACCTCAGAAATGCCTAGTTTTAATTTTTTCCCTCTTGGAACAATTTGTTGTCCCTCCTTTTATATCTTTCATATTTTCCCTTCTCTGTTCTAATCCCTCCCTTTGTCACTTGTGATTGTACTAATATGCTTCTTGTTGCATATCAGTTCTAGAAAACATCCAGCGTACCGTCTCTGTGTACTCTTCCTTCGGTCCCTCTGAGCAGAACTCCATCTCCAGGGAGCAGCTTGGTACGAGCAGAAACCCAGAAGGTCTCTGGAAACATCCAGAACCGTTCAATCATTCGGGTTATAAGCAGAGATTTCACACTGAAGGTGACTTCCCAGTTTGTAGGTCGCCTTCCTCAGAGGATGGTGTTGAACATCTCCAGCTGAGGCGCAGCACCAACACGGTCAGCTATCTGAGCATTGCTTGTCCGACACAGCCAGGTGCTATCAGGGAAGAGTCTGGAGTGTAGCTGAGCTACTGCTACTTGAACACCTCTCCTCTGACCGCAGATAGATGGCTAAATGCTCAGCTTCACAGAGTCAAGTATCTAAAACACTGAATATTCACAGTCTTTTTTTTTTTTTTTTTTTCTTCCAACTTCTGTGTGGGAAACATCTATGGATGGGGGTATTTTTGAGGAGAAAAAACTTGTAGAGAAGATTTGGCCATTTCCAGCACTTGTGCCACTTGAGTAAGAAGGCTCCGTACGTGGACCCTGATGCTTGAGCACATGAACTCCCTGTTCTTGAAGGGCGTGTTGGAAGCGGTGTCTGACTCTCCTATGTCTCTGAAGACTTCAACCATTCATGTCAACGCTCAGATCTGAAGGCAGCTGTACTGAAGAAATGTTCCCAGATCAAAATGACTCATTAGCAGAGGCTGGGCTGAGGCCATACTATTTTGAGTCAAGCTCCACTTGTTCCACCTCCAGCAGCCAGTCTGTTCCAGAGAGGCTGCATAGGCTAGATGACCTTTGCTCATTAACTAACACATGAACATCCCTCCCCAGCGGTAGCTTCCACATGCTGAAATTACTCACTTGACATCCAAATATTAATGGAAAATGTCTTTTTAATACTGAAAGCTATTCCCTTCTTGCATTCATGTCCAAACCGTAGCCTGTTGGATAAGCTTCTGGCATACCGCTGGTTTCTCCAAAGCAACCATCTCCTGCAAATGGTAAGCAGCTAACAGAAAAAGAATATCTGTCTGAAGCACTTGGAAGGAGAGATCACAAAGGTGCTTCACAGAAAACTGCAAATTTTAATCCCAGATAGAGAAACTAGAATTCTTCTTTGGCAATGCCTATTGCTTTACACTGGCTGTTCTTTCCAGGCATCAAAGTTTCTCCTATAGAAGCAGAGCAGGGAAGGTAGGTGTTGCAGAGTGTTGCTCATCAGGGTATTTTGCATGTTTTTGTGTGGTTTTCCTGGGATGGTCTCTCCCACTACCTGTTCCTCTTTTCTGTTCCATTTTGAAAACGAAAACTACTTGCTGTGTCAATGCTTACAGCACAGTGCCATGACAAATGGCAGTTTTGCTAAATAAAATGTAAGCAAGCTTATTTTCCTGTTTACATAAGGTTTCTTCAGGCATGTCAAGTATTTTAGTTGTGTAACGAGCGCAGTCGTTTTAATATGGTCAGACTGTATGCAGACAGTCTAGGGATTTCAGAAATCATTTCCTTAAATTCATTGCTTTTTCAAGCTTTCAGTTTGTCTATAATATTGTATGTGCTGGGTTTTCCTTTGCAGCCTACTTACCATCTGCAAACTTGTTTTAAATGTGCTACTGTATCTTGATCCGAATCCTCAATAACCAACACTTCATATGAAGTAGGAGAAGTGCCTTCACTTTGTCCTGCAGAATCAGGACTGATTTTCACTGAGCCTTGACCCAAGACCTGTCAGTCCCAGGCCACCTCATCCTTTCTGCAGAGGTGTTGGTGATCTGGACGGGATCACCTTTGAGAAGGGAAGAGACCAGCCTGGGCCAGGTCTGGGCTGGGACGTGACATCCAGAGCATCTCACCTGGCTTTGCAGAGATGGTGGCCGCAGGGCTGGCTCGAAGGGCAGGCGATGGCTGGAAGTTCCCTTTCCTGTGCACTTTCGGGAAGGTCTTGAATGGAGCACCGTGCCTTGCAAGCATGGGTCTGTCAGCATCATCTTTCTTCCCACTCCTGTTCCCTTTGTTCCCTGTGGATCTCCACACTAGGGCAGCTCTCCCCAAGCTCCTGGAAAGAGTCCTAGACTCCCCTCTTCTTGCAAAAGCCCCTTTATTTCTTGCTGGCTGTTGGAAGCTGGAGGGATTGGACTCTAATGCATCTGGATGCTGAACAGAAACGGATGGTGAAAGAGTGAGGTCATTGGAGTGATGTCAGACAAAAGCTTTTGAATGTGGTGTTAGTGGAAAAAAAGATGCAGCTGATGGTTTGCATATTAACTTGACATTTTTCCAGCTAATTCTGAATTAAAAAAAAAAAAAAAAACAAACAACAAACCAAAACCCAAACAAACAAAAAGATTGATAGAGAACTACATTATGTTGTGATGAGGAACAGTAATTCATGGTCAAAACCAAAACCAGTGTAGTACCATCATTAGGATTCTTGACTATTGCTCTACCATGTGCCTTTTTTTTTTTTTCCTTGGCTGTAGTCAACCTGTTAAATTCTAAGTGTGACCCGAAGGTCTTGAAGAAAGCATGTGTCTCTGCTTTTACTCAGAAAATATTCTGTTTCTATTGCAACCAAAAAGCCCAGGCTTTTGGCTGGGTCCTGTGGTTTTCAATGGCTGTGGCTCTCTGTGTGGTTTTGTTATTCCACCATTGGTTGTGCAATCTGGAATGCTAATACAGACCAAGAGCCAGGCATGGGCCATGCAAGCATCAGTTGGCTCCTAATTTAACATTTCTAGCAATCACTGGTAGTGATGTTAAGGCACACTGGAGCCTTAGTCCCTCTGGGACTGAACCTCCTCCAGAGTCAGCACTGATGGTCTAGTCATGAATTCCTTCAAAAATCAACTATTAATCTCAAGTTTCAATTATTTCTTCATCAGCTGTTAAACATCAACATAAATATGTGTCCGTTGCCATGTAATTAAGACGATTTTCATTTATATAACAGTGTCAGGACTTGCTATACTTCCTGCTACTCTGAAAAGTGGGAGAACGTGGGTGTGGGCTGGTAAATGGAAAAAATTCTTTTAAGTGCTTCCTCCACCATGAGTTCAGCAGCACCACGTACATAAACTGTGGGGAACAAATCCAGGTCCAGCGTGGACAGATGTAGGTCTCTGGGCATCACTCTCTCTAGCTGTTCTTGCAGGAAAACAGCCCAAAGGTCTGGAGCTCCTCCAGGCTTTTTAGAGGCTGGCTGCCTTTCCTCTGGGCCACTCTTGAGGCAAAAAACCCTTTCATCTTTTTTAACAATGGGCTTTTAGCTTTAAGGGGTCTTCTTGAATTTGCCTATCCACAGTAGTGATTGCAGATTGAAAGTGCCTCTATTCTTGTGTGAGGGTAAAAGACTTATTTCTGTGTTCCCCTCTCTGTACTGGGTTACTCCTATATCCTCTTGGGTTTTTCCCTGTGGTTCCTCCAAATCACAATGTATTTCAAGGTCAAAGAAAGAAGGGCTCTTGACAACTGCTATTCCTTTGCTGTAACCTTCCACGCTGACTGAGAAACTGTCAGTCAGCAGGACCTGGGCTTGTTGTCCCCAAACATTCAAACAAGAATTTATAGGAGGAGAAAGTGAGGAGAGAGAGAGAGAGAGAGAGACAAAGGAGGCTTCCTTAAAAATTAACTTAAAAAATACAATGACTGGGGTGCTGAGAGAATTTAAAGAGAAATGCCCAATGCCCCAGAGCTCTTGGATGAATTCCTGGGGGCTGCACAAGGTGACTAGAGAGTTAATGAGGAACTTGGATATTGGCTTCCAGGATGGATTTCTCTTTTGAAGGTCTGCTAGCTGCTTCCTCAGTTTGGTGAACCTCCTTGCAGACCTGTCTTACGCAGCCATAGTCTGCTCCAGCTAAAAGTGATGCCAAAACCTTCTATAAGAGCTGAAGGAGACACAAAACAAGGTTATTTCTGCATACCTGTGCTGGTCCAAATTCTGTTGAAATTAAGAGAAAGCTTTTGTTTCAGTATTTTGTCTCTAGATTTCTGCAGTTTAGTCTCTGCCTTGTAGGAGGAATTATAGCTGCTAAATACCAAGGGGACTGAGATCCTCCAGCCCTTTCTCCTAGTAAAATGATCCCACCTTTTATGCGACATTTGACTTGTCCAACCTTTTCCTCTGATGTGAAAAACATGCTGACAGTAATGAAAGCTGCTTAGTTTCTGCAGGAATTATTGCTTCAGTTTGGTGCCACTGTAAATTCTGGCATGCTTTTACAGGGAAGACGTCTGGAGTTTAGTTTATAGAAGAAAATTAACAATAAGCACAGAAGACTGATAAGAAAAGCTCTGCTTGCTTTTGAGCCAAGCAATTAAAAAACTGGAGAAATTGTAAGTCAAAGGAAATTTCCCTAGTCATCTAGATTCTAATTTTGTTGCTACAAATGAATTTAATTAAATGGAATTTTGAAAAGTTGAAAATTATACTTAGGGGAAAAAGAGCAGCTGTCGCTCAACCACACTTTTAGAGGTAATATTGCATTAAGGTTTATATTTTAATGTGTTTTCCTCCTAACTGCAGAGACCATAAAATCTGCGCGCTCATCTTTCAGAGTGAGGACAATTTAATTTCTAATACCGAGAAATGAGACATAGAGCAAAGGCACTGGGATGTGTAGGAAAGATGATCCTCGAAGGTGACAGCGAGCCATTGTACAGCCAGTTTCCATAGCATGAGGCAATGACTTTATGACCATCTATGATGTTAACACTGAGCCTCTGGCTGTAGCCTATGAAAATGTGAGAATTAAACACCTTCTAGGATTACACTTGGCCAATCATGCCATGTAATGTGGGAGTGTAATGAAGTCAATGAAATTTGGACAGGTCCAAATGGACAGTGCATGTGTTTCAAGCATGGGAGGCAGCCAACCAAACCCATCTCTCCTGTCTCCTAAAGGAAAAACATCTACTAAGCAGATGAAGATTTTTTTTTTTCTTTCATCTTCTGCATGTGATCCTGTTACACCGTTTAAAGGTACCACTGGTCATCACCCGATAGCATCCCGTTTTGCATTGGATCTGTGAGTCTTTGAGGTCATGGGTTCTTCTGGAGCCCTGGAGGGGGCAGGGATGTGGCTGGTAAAAGCCTTGGCTTTCACATGATGTGCTTGAGGTAGAGGTGGGCAGTTCCCAGGTAGGCAAATGAGATGACAGTATTTTCAGGGCACCGAATGACAGTAACAAACACAAACTGTCTGCCCAGAAGAATCCCTCAAAGTGGGGACTGGCTGTGTCTTGCCAGAAAGCCCAGTTTCTGGCAGAAAGCGTTGTTTATAGAGGGCCAGTTTGGGGACGTGTCCTCAGGCCCATCCTGTATATATCTGCCTTTATTTTAATTGGGTAATTGTTGGCTCTGGAAATGTTTCATTCTAGTAATTACAGCTTTTGTTTGTTCCTCCGTCTCAAACACGTGGTGTGAGGGAGGCCTTGTTACTTCTTAAGGGCTTCTCTCTCATTACTGCTTTTCTTCTCTCCACCTGTGTCTTTGGCAATCCCCTCTTAAAACACATCGGGTGCTCCTAAATCCCCTTAAATTGACTTGAGTGGTAGTTTGGTGAAGCAGACAAGAGTGGGTTTGGATCTGGAAGACTTATTTCCCATGTCTGCTTGTTTTTCTGGATGTTCTTGAAGAGCCTCAATTTGCTTAAACCCTTTTAACAGATAAGGCTGCTGCTTATTTCTTTTAAACATTTTGAAGATCTCCAGCTACAGAATTTACCGGTTAATGACTTTGATGTCTGGATCTACAAAGGTGGTGGTGTAGCTCCTTCTCTGTTGCTGCTCCTTCAGATGTCAGGTAATGGCTGAGTGCTGCGTGTTATGGCTTTGAAAGCCATCTTCCAGTATGATTTCCAGACTCCAAGCTCTTTCGTTGTTGGTTAGACAAAGTTATCAGTGAGGGAGGATGGCAACAGCTAGCTGACAGCTACTGCATAGAGCATTGCTGGAGATCCCAGGGGAGCAGCATTCCTCCTGGGTGTGCTCCTTGGGAAATGAGTCTGGGCAGGTATTTATTTTAATGCCATGTAACAAAATGCCTTGACAAACTACCGTGGTCTTCTGAAGCCCTCCTTTTTCATGGCGATGTGCTATTTCAAAACGGAGGGAGCAGATTTTTGTTATGGAAGGTGATGCTCATAAGCAAATGCTGACATGAAGGAACAAATGAATTCACGTTCAAGCAGAAAGTCAGGAGGTGACGCTTCGTGCTCTGCAGCCTGCGGTCGCCACCCTGTGCGCAATGCCAGGTGTCTGGCCATTAAAGTATTGAGGTGACAGAAGGACAGAGCTCCTCATAAAGAGCACTGACAAGACAAAAGACCCGCTGGAGAAAGGAGCTAAATTTGGCTGTATATATGGATGACTCACACAGAAATATCATCCATTTATAGGTTGTCTCTTGGATAGTGACTGGTCCAATTCTCCCTGGAGCCAGTGGAAATACTTACAGGGATTTCAGTGGGCGTTCAACTTGGCCGTAGGGAATATTTTTCCCTTTGTAGCTCCTTGGTTTTTGTTGAATTGTTTCTTCCAAGACTGCGGAGTGTTAATCGGCAGCAGTGCGATGAGGCAGGCACGTAATTCTTAAAGCATCGTTGCTTCTGCTAATGATGAAAAGCCACTTTGTGCTGAAATCATGTCTGGGCACTGGGAAAACAGGGCTCGAAGCAGATGTTGGTGCAGTGCAGCCTGGAGATTGCTGCAGGGAGATGTTGCTTAATCACCCCTCAAAACAGCATCTGCACATGTGCGCTGCTGAGCAAAAGCTGTGGGGCTGGAGAGGGACCCGGATGGCGCTGGGAAGGAAAGGTAGAAGGCTGGAACAGGCAACAAGTGATGGGTCAGGAAAGGATGGGGTGTTTTGAGGACACCAGGCAATGCTGGGGAGGAGCTGCCCTTTGTCCCAAAGGAGAAAACTAAGACTAAACAGCACAAGATTTGAGTTTCCCAATGGAAGAGCAGGGAATTGGCAGGGGGCTGTTCACGGAGCAGCAGCCCCACCAGTGACCCCCCCCACCAGGTGAGCAGCAAAACCAAAGGAAATCTCAAGGGCTTTCCTCCTCTGCCAGGCAGCAGAGCGTGGCCGGGACCCCCCCTCAGTGCTGATGTTTGCAGAATGACTCCCCATGTCACCGCACGATGAAACCCGGGGGCAAGGCAGCTCCTTTGGAGCAGGAGAGCCAGGAGAGGCACACACAGTCCTCCCAAAACCAGCCGCCCCACGGCCAGCAGGGCACAGCCCTGCACAATGGCCCAGGGGACGGCTCCCTTCCAAGTTCAGCAGTTAAAGGAAATGATCATATCAAGAAAGGAAACCCCCTTAACATCAATATGAGAATTAATCTGCACATAATTCAGAGCACTTGTGATTCTTAGCTTGCAGCCATTGTTTCTGACTCGCGGAAAGGCTGCTTGCTTTGGGCCTTACCGCATATGCAAGGAAGCACAAGCTGTTTGCAAAGGCTGTGGGACAATTTTGAAGTTGGAAATTTACCATATAATTATTAAGCATTTCAGTTGTCAGCACAAAGTTTATTAATAACCAGGTGGAGTCATGCATGTGGGTGACTACCACTTTTTTGAGGTAGCATTTAGGACTACTATTTTTATCATCATTGATAATTGCCCCACAGCAAAATTATTCATATATTAAAAAAAAAAAAAAAGATAGCTGATTCATGGTGCGTCCAGAGCATGTTTGAAGTGTGGTGCAACCAGGTGTGGGCAAAAAAACCCCAACAACTGATGGAATCTAGTATAAAACAGATGGGCATAATTGTCCCAAGTACAAGAAAGCCACCTAAACCAGAGACTTGGAGAAGCAGGCACTGAAGACACAGCAATGTGCAGGAGAGGAGAATGTGATGCAGCAGAGTAGCTCAGTGTGTTATCAAGTCTGCGTGATAATGGGATGAAGTATTGGTGGTGACTTTGGATGTTCGGTTTTGTTCTCAGGAATATCTTTCCCATCAAAGTAAATAACAATATATGGGCATGCCACATGTATGGTGAGTTGTGAACTAAATTTGCCTGGATTCTCCAGCTGAGCTGTCGGGGCAGGATGGTGCCCGTGCAGTGCTGGGCCCCGCTCATGCACTGAAGGATGAGAAGGAAAACGCAGCCGTCGGGAGCGGCTGGGGTGCAGGGAGCAGTCGGCGTTTTTGGGCAGCTCTGGTGAGCAGCAGCCCGTGCTGCAGCACATGGCGAGGGGAGCAGAGGAAAGGACTAGCAGGAGGTGGCAGGAGGCACCTCTGGAAACACAGAGATCAGACTCCACATTAGGGAGAAGAATGAAAAGTTAAAACACGAATGGAAAGAAGAGGCAAGAAGTGATGAGGTAATTCGGAGCCATGTACAGTAGAAGTCTTCCCCTCCCCAGGTGCTGCTGAAGATGTGGCGGGGTACGGCTGCAGGAGCAGGGGATGGCTGCAATCCAGCGAGTACAAGGGATGAACTTGTTTTAACAACAGAACAAAACTTTGAAACAGCCAAACTGCACTGGGTATCCTCAAAATTCCTTAAATCAGCACGATCTCGGTGTCCAAAATGTAAGAGGTTTTCTCATGGCTATAACTATGGCTTTGTGGTTCAAAAAAAACCCCAAACCCCAACCCAAGTCAAGAGCTGAGTCCATCTGCTTCCAGTGCCTATGCAACAAGAAGGTTCTTGCTCTTCATGTGGTTTAATTCCCAAGGTTTTAGTTTCTTTGTTATGAAAGTACAAAGCCCCCAAATATTTAAAAAAAAATGAATCATTATGCCTGCATTCTTATTATCAAACTATAAATGAATATTGTGCCCAAAGCTTAAGCGCGCTCTGCCCAGCAAGCTGCTGTCTAACTAGGCCAGGTGTTTCCACCCAAACTGCCTTAGGAGAGGCTGGAGAGCAGCATTCCTGTCCTGCAGTGCCAGTGCTAATCTCTTAGGTTTTCCCAGAGGTGGGAAAGTTCCCTGGTTCCCCTTCCTCTACCATTGCTCTTGGAGAATGACCTGAGAAAAATCCTGATTTTTATTTTTTTTAATCTTTTTCCTGGGAGGGGAGTAAAATAAAAAAAATGTTTTTGGAAAGGGGAAGGAGCTTGCTACCTGCAGCCAGTCTTGGTGGGAGCAGGGAGAAGGATGCTCCCTGGGCTGACAATAAAACATCCGATGCTGGCATAAAAACTTAAGGCCTCTTTTATAAGGGTAGTTGCACCGAGTTACACCAAATTATATTATTATTATACCGAATTACACATGAGAAGAGTAGTTACTCTGACTCGGTGCAGAGCCAGGTGACCAGAAGACGGAGTGACACGGAGTGACACGGTCCCCTGAGCTGCAGCAGAGATTTTCCTGCCAGACTGCAGGCAAAGTGCCGGCAGCACTGCCACCTGCGGGCAGAGCGCTGCCAGCGCGGCACCCAGCCATGCTCCCCCCCCCCCCGACTGCTTAACATTGCTTTTGCAATGCCATGAGGGAGAAGGGGGGGCTTTTTAAACCCAATTTTGTAAAAAAAATTGGTGATGCGGGTTGGAGCTCCAGCCTGGATGGAGGTATTGGGTGGTGCTGGGGAAGTAGGGCTGGAGGGAAAGCTCTGGGCTTTAACCAGCTCCAGAAAAAGGGGTTTAAGCTGTTCCTCAATTCCCGTGCTGCCTGACAGCACCCTACATGCTGCAACAGAGCAGCGATTCCAGTGCATTTCCAAGGAGGCCATCTGGAAACCGGGGCTTAATCTCAGCCTTCTGCTCATAAATGTTTGCGCGTGTTTACTTGCCCCCGAACCTCTTCTCCAAACAGCGTCAGCAATTAAACTCCATCCCAGCGTTTCTGCTCTGAGGCCGCCCCTGCTAACCCAGGCTAAGGTGAAAAAGCAATGCAATATTAACGGGAGGTGACGGCTGCTGCGGGCCAGCCTTCCTCCTGGCGTTACGTGACCCGCTGGGTGTTGTTTGGGAGGCTGGTTGGGGTTCGCTGCAGGTGCGTGCTGGCCCAAACTGCCTCTCGGGCAGCTCCGTATCCTCTCCTTGTTTTTGCTGCTCTCCTGGGGATTTGGGGAGGCAATCTAACCTCTAATCCAATTGTTGTGGGAGCTTAATTATGCTCGGAGTCATGCTAGAGAGAAATAAAAATCTCCCGGCAGAGCGGCTGGGGCTCAGAACTGCTTCCTTGGCAGGTTCCTCCTGCCCCGGGCCCCGTGCCAGCTGAGGATCCTATTAGGAGAGGGAGGAGGAAATTGTTCAGCCTTAAATAGCCACTCTGATAAAGTCCACTTGGTCCGTGTAGCCTCAGATCTACCCACAGAGGGGTTAACTGTGCGTGGCTTCTCCACTGTGGGCATGGCTGGGTGTTCTGCCTCTCCTTCAGGTGTGGATGGGGAGTTGCCACAATGAAGCGGTTTTTAATGGGAGATGGGAAACCCAGTTTCTCAAACGCTTTTATGCAAATGTCCTGATTTGATTTCACTCTGGTTGGGAAATCCCGAAATCAGAAGGAATTAAATTAAATTCCTACACAAATGTTAGCGTCGGGGATGAAAGGTTCCTTCCCTCCTTGGATTTAAGCTGCAAATTCAAGTGTATAGTCTAAATCAGGTGGAAAAGGAACGTGATTCCCAGTGAATGGTTACCGGATCTTGGGCTGTTTGATCGTGTGGCACAAGGACCACGCACGTGAGCTTTCTCTTATTTGACGAGGTTTGATTTGGGATGGATGGAGAAAGGCAGAAGCTGTCGATGTGCTGAAGTCCCTGTGCCCCAGTGGTGGGTACACGGTGGCTCCTAAGCAGTTTTACTGAGAATTGAGGCCAAAAGCACCTCGTCATTCCTGCACCTCCTTCCTCACATGCACCGGCAGCAGCTGCTGCCGGAACAAGGAGGATGTGTCGTTTCCTTGAAAATGAGAACGGGGCTTTGCTCTCCTGGGAGCTCGGTAGTTGTATCCCAAGATATTCATCTGAGCCTGGGCTCAGAGTGAGGGCTGCTGCTCCTCACTGTCGCCGTACGGGAAATTTTGACTTCAGTGAACAGTGTAACTTCATGGTAGCCACGATGGCCATGCGCTAAGGGATCGCAGCCGGGTGTGGAGCTGCCCTCCTTCCCCCCCCCGCCATGCCTGCAGGAGATGGGCTGCTGCCTGCGTTAGCTTCCCACCCCCTCCCCACCAAATCCAGGCCTTTTCTCCAAAAGACCTGAACCCAGGAGTTGACCCAAGGAGACCCAAATGTTGACCCAGGGAGAAACAGATGGGCAGCGCAGCCCGAGAGCTGCCTCTGCCCGGCCCATGGCTCACCCAGGAGCAGGAGCTGGGCAGCGGGGCAGGAGCCAGCCCAGAAGGATGGCTGGAGCCTGGTTTCCCCAGCTCTGAGCAAGAGGTCCCTCTGGTGGGGATCTCTGCTCAAAAGTAAGTCCAAAGCAGCGCTTGGACCTCTGACTGGCAGCTCCCTGCACCCCTGGACCTGCTCCCCATGGGCAGTTTTGAAAACCTACGAGTTTGTCCATCTTAGCCCATAGCAAGCAGGGGAAACTCCCGCTTTGGGGCTGATTTCTGACACCCCTCTTAGTTCACTGCTCCTCCTCACTTAACCCTTCCTTGCCGGGCCCTTTGGCCACTCGCTGGCCAACGGCCTTGGCTTTATCGCACAACACCGCCCTGCTTTTGCAAACACGCCGGAGGATTTGGCCAGCGTGCGGCCGAGGAGCCCTGCCAGCGCTGCCCGGGCAGGGCCGGCAGATAAGCAGCGAGTGAAGGGATCCAGGCTTTTTTTTTTTTCCGTGTACGAGGGTGGTGGGGGCTGGCAGCATCTCCCTCCCTTGCAGCGCAGCAGGCTCGCCCCACTGACCCACAGCAGGACCGTGGCTGGCAGCCAGGGCTCCGCAAGGCTGCGGGGTCGAGGCAGTGGTGCGTGCCCCGCTCTTCTCTAATTGCAGTTTCCTTACTGCCAAAGTAACCCGGGAGGAAAAGCAGGACACCTGGCTTATTTTCCAGGCAGAAAACTGCCAAGGAGAAGTGTTTGCTTTATACTTTGAAGAAGCAATTGCTGATAGCACAGCAAACTATCTCATTACAGAGGTCAGCAGGGAAGTTTTTCTCTGCACTTGCTGGGAGAGGGAGAAATCACCTCTCCCCGGCTTCGGATGCGTTGTCCGTCGAGCCTTGAGTGTCGTGGCTTGCCTCGCTTTGTTTATGATTTCTGTGATGTCCCCACCCTGCGTCCAAGGGCTTGGCAGCCTTGGGGAGGGAAGGCAGCCGCAGGCAGCCGGGTGGGAATGCTGCGGGACAATGCAGGCACAGGGTATCCAAGTGCTCGCGCTGGGCCAAGGTCAGCTATTGTTCCAGGGATTATAAATAGCCGTGCTGGTAACAACACAAAACTGAGCCTGGAAATAAAAGCTTCGTTTCTTCTTTAGCTCTGAGGTGAGGAAAGTGGAACAAGTTACAAGGCAGCGGCAGGGTGAGAAAGGAGCGTCTCCAGGAACGCCCCACCTGCAGATCACATCTATAAAACATGGTTATAAAGTTATGCCTGAATTTCCTGCTTGTGCCAATAATGAGGGTTTTTTTTTTTTTCCTGCAAACTGCAACAGGTAAATCTGCTCTGAGGAGAGATGTAAAATAGTTAAGTGTGGTTTCTCCTGTTATAAAGAAATGTGACATTTGTACCTGAGCGTATGTGGCAAAGTCAAAACAGGCTTTAAATTATAGAAGTGGGAGATGAAAAACTACTTCTTATGTAATGTTCCTGCAAAATCAGGTTCAGAAAAATAAAGCAAGCTTCTCCTTGACTAATTTCCAGATGCAAGTATTGGGAAGTGATTTTCTTTTTTTTTTAATAGTATGGTCAAAATCTAGTAAAACCGAAATCCTCATTGCATTTATCCCTTGGGTGAAAGTATTGACTTTGCCACTTCGAAGAGGGCCTGGCTGTGTCAGGGCCAGGACTGCTCCGTGGGGTGACTGTCCTCTGCACTGCAAATTCAAGGATGCTAAAAGTGAAAACCGTTCTTGTTCAGCGGCTCCTGGTGCCGACTTGCAGCATATTCGACGTGGTCTGTGGTTGCAGTCTCATTCCGACTGACCTTGGCTAAAAGGGTTAATCCTTCACTAAATCTTTACGTGCTACTGTCTGACTCTGGATTTTCCACGTTGCTACCCAACGTGATGGGGTGGCTTTGGGACACTAGAGGAGCGGGGTATCCCTTTTTATTAGGGTTCTTCTTTCAAAGGAGGGGCAGATAGCAACCTAACACCAAGAGACTTTCAATCCATGTTATGTCTGCTCTGCAGCCAGAGGACATCTGCATTTTAGGCGCACTCTAGAAAGAAGGCACAATCCAACAGGTAGGATGCTGCCTGGACCAAGGGAAACCTGGGTTCAATTGCAGGTTATCATGGGACTTACAGCAAGATACTTCGTCTTTCTAGTGCCCACATCCTGAAATTAATTTTATTGAAACAATGTTGTGAATCTAGTCCCCCAACTCCAACTCTCATTTCTCCAGCTGGGCATTTCACTTGAAAGTAATTACCACCCTAAACCCCATCCATGCTTTCTAAATCATGTATGCTTTGAAGCAAAAAGACAGCACAGATTAATTTTCATTTAGGTAAAGGGTGGAAGGTATGTGCAGATCCTAAACTGGCTGCGAAAAGGTAGTTTCAGAGAAGGTGCATAAAATTAATGTCTATTGGTGTGACAGCATGAAGTAGTTTCACGCCTTCTCAGAGCCTTTATCCACATTCATTGTGCAGCTGTTTTTCTTCTATTAGAGCATTTGCTTATTTCTAGAAAAGGACTGAAAACCTGGACTTGCATCTCAGGCCCTTTTTGTGAACCAGAAAGTGTCACAGGTACTTTTGCTTGTGCTTTTTTAACTGGATTGCGGAAGATGAGATGACATGGTCTGTGCCATTTAGCAATGACACTGCTGTGATCGTGTGTGCAACCAAATGGAAAGCTGTGCACTTAGGCTTCAAAACTCTGATTGCAAGAAAAGTGCTCTGAAAGCTTTGATTGTATTAATTACAGCATTACTGCACATTATAGCTTCAGTGCATGTGTTAGTTTATATCTTGTTTTCCTCTGTCTTGCAAGCCCAGAAGAGATATAATTACAGCACATCTTTCCTTTTTAAGTTTCCTGCTGGGATATTTTCTGCTTGAAATCAATGCCTGCCAGTGTGCCTGTGAAATTTCCTGAGGAAGTAGTTTAAACGGTGCTGTAAAAACCAGGACTGATTTAGTAAGCAGGAGCAATCCAACATTGTTTCCAGAAACCCATAGCACTGAGGGAAATGGAGGGCAGAGGGGCTGGGGAGCTCGTGCCCATCGGCTGCTGGTTGCACTGCTCTGCAAATACCTGCATGGGAATGAAGATAAGTGGGGAAAAAGGGACACGGATACTGAGCAATGCAGATGCAGGACATCAGGAAGGATTGTCCTCTTCAGTGTCAAACAGGAAGGTCTAATGAAGCGAGGGAAATAGCATTATTGCTTCAAACTGCTCTGCTTACAGAAGGCGTCCTCGTCTCGTTAGCACAATCTAGAGTCACATTATGGGAAATAGCAGAATAACCCTCTTTTTATCTCTTCCAACTGTCTCCATTGTCTTATGTTAGGATGCACCCATCCCAATAGCGAGGCTCGGTTTGCAATCCTAATCTTTGCTGCCACGTACTTGGCATCAGCAGCAAGTGGGAGAGCTCCCCAATGCTGCTTCCCATAGGGAGCACGAAGCCAAGCAATAAAGATCTGTTTCTTACTCTCCTGTCATCATTCCCTTGCTGTTATGTGCCCAGAAGCGGAGGATGGCCCTTTGGCAAAGCCTGGGGCTAGCACTGTTATTTGCAGACTCACCGACAGCATTTCTGATGGGAGGACAGACCGCAGCCGGGAGCGCTGCCAGGTTTGGGGAGGAGGGGATAGAGATCGCCCCACTTTAAATGTCTCGCACAGGTCTCGGGTTGCTGCCCTGGGGATGTCGGACTGGAGTGGGTGGTCTGGAGGGTCCCTTCCACGTGTGGTTGTGATGGGCACTTTTATGCAATGCCTCTCCTAAGCGCTCGAGCCGCTGTCATAAGAGCATCTTGGTGTTATTGCGGCTGGGTGGGAGCATTTGCACCCTGCTGCGATGGCACCGAAGGAGCTGGTGCTCGAGGTGGAAGCTGAGAGCAAAGGGCCAGCTTCTCAGCCAGACCTGGGCTCTCACTTCTAGAGTTATGGATATGTTTTACATCAATTCGCCATCAGATGGAGCAGTTTTGGAAGCAAAGATCAGAATTGTTCCCCTTCCACACTGCCTGAGCCCAGGATCCGGGCAGCGTGCTATAGCATCCTGCTCTCGGCATCAGTGAATCTTCAATTATATGTCTGTGCGCCTTTATCTGCAGGGTGAAATAACGCGTTCGCAAATAATTGCCAATAGTTTGGTAGCCCTGGTGCTCTCTTGGGAAGTCCAAGATGCGGCTTTCATTTTCTTCATGCAAAAAAAAGGAATTGAGCCTGGACCACTGACTGCTGTGTGAGTGTGGGGTTGACCGTGACTGCACCTTGAGAGAAGCCGGGTCTGCAGAAAGAAAACCGGGGGGATGCCGTACTGGGGCCATGGGTACTGCAACAATTTGGGGCATGTGCAGAAATTAAGTGCTTGGTGATGTTTCAGGCAAGGTGTTAAAGTGCTTCCCCGGGTGAGCGAGCAGGGCAGTAAGGGTTTTCAGGGTCGTAGCCTGGGTCTGAAGTGCACAAAATGAGAGCAGAGTATGGGTCCGATGGACTTGGGGATGCCTCTGGCATGTTGGGAGACTCAGCCAGGTCTCCTGCCCCATGCTTCAAACACAGACCTGCCCTGTCTCACCTGCAGCATCACCCTGGTTTTGTTTCTGTGGATGTTTGTTCAATGCAGCCAGTCTGCGCTGCTTTGCTCCAAGAGGCCACAACAGCAAGAATCAGCTTTTTAGGGCAGATATTTGAGCTGTGCTCCAGGAACTCACTTAGTAGTATTTACTTTGACGCTGCAAGAGTAGTACATAAATAAGTACCTCTATATTTAGGCATTGGTGCATAAAGAGAAGTTTGTTGGAATAGGGCATCTGAACTGCGGTGAAGCGTGTAGCAAGTGGGGGATAAACGCTGGTTGAAGCAGTAGAAAAGAATGAAAAATGCTGGATCTTTAGAGACAGACTGAAAAAAACCCTTTGCCTCTGGAGGGCTCTGGGGAGATTGGAAAGAGTATTTTTCTTTCCGACTGTTTTTCTTCAGTTCTAGAAAGGGACAGGCTGAATGACTGCATGCTGTCTCCATTAGCATCTTGTGTGCTTCAGAGGAATACACCTGCTGATTCCTCTGAATAATAGGAGTTAAATGAGGTACATTAAACATGCATTTCCTTGTCGTGAATTTCCAGTAGCTCAATAATGCTGTTTTGGCAGGTTAATTTAGCAGTCCTTGCAGTGATGTCTTTAAAGGTTCGTTAAACCCCTCAATGAACTCTTGTTATTTCTAAGCAAAAGACTAAACCAAAGATTTCTGTGAATACTAACCCGAGTAAAAAGACTTGATAAAACCTCTGTTACATTGTCTGGTACCTCATCATCCTTACAATGATGGTATGATCTTCCTTACGACATCTTGATGTGGGACAGCATCTAATTGTCTGGAGCTTCGAGGAGCTCTTCAAAGTGAGTCGGATTCATCTCCTTCCTCCTTGCATGGGGATGCAAAGGCAGCTACAGCTGGGATGCAGGCAGGGAAACATAAACCAGCCAGACAACCCACGGAGATGACGACCTCCCTCGCATTGCCCAGCACTGCCCCCCCGCCCCAGTAAATCCACTCCGTTGTTTTTGGCTGGTAAATGAAAGCCAAGCTGAGGCCTCGATCCAAAACTTGGTCCCAGGCTGTGTGGGAGAGTTCATACATGAACCTACAAAAGACAGACTGTTTTGTTTGGGAGGTTTTTTGGTGGTTGGTTGGTTGCTGCCCACCCAACCCCCCCCCCCCAGCAAATTCACTTTGGGTTTCACAAACAATATTAAGCCAATAATGTCTGTGCCAACAAATTGTGATTCTAATCCTGCTTCCTGATATTTGCAACCCTGGTTGTTTGGCTGGGTGAGCAATTTGTGTCAGCTGGCTTCTTCCCTGCCTACCAAATAACTCTTCTTTCCCACTCTTGGGAAGATCTCTGCCTGGGCCAAGCTGGGAACGGCTCTCCTACCCCAGCAGCCCGTGCCAGCGGGGCTCCCAGCTTCTCCGCTGAATCAGAAATCATCCAACAGTGATATCGATCTCCGCCCCATGCAGAAACATCGCCGTGATGTGCTGTGGGACAGGGGCTGACAAAGGACTGACACAGATGCTGGGATGAGAGTTTGGGTTTAGGATGAGGGGAAAAGATTGGAAAGTCACTACACACGACAACTGGTTAATTTTCGAGTGGCCTGTAGCTATTTTAGTTACCGTCTCTTTTAAGGAGATCAACACTGAGGGCAAATTCCTTCCCAGATAAATCATGCTCATTCCACATGCACGAGAAAGTGGGGAATTTTGTTTTTCAAGTGGCTGCTTTGCATGTTTCCCTGGCTGGCAGCTTGCACACCAGTGCCAGAGCCGTGTTAATTGTGCGAGCGATGTTTGTCGCTCCTGATGAGGAGAGGAGTTTTAGCCTCACACGATGCCTATGGGATAACTCTCCCTAAGATAACACTCTGAAAAGGCAAAGGATTTTTTAAAAATCCTTTTGGAGAAGGTGTCAGCCCCATGCTCTTAATAATCTTTTGGGTTTTGGGGTAAGCTGGTTTTTTTTGTTGTTGTTGTTGGTTTTTTTTTTTTTTTTAGAAAGGACGAGGAAGCATAGCCTCAGGGCACAAGCTACTTTTCCTTCACCCTGACAGGCTCGGTTTACATCCTAAACATGGGGCAACTGCATCCCGCTCCGTTCTGCAGATCCTCTGCAGCCTCCGCGCTCCCCGCACGGCACCGTGGCTGCCCCAGGGCAGGGCAGGCGGCCAACAGCAATACCAGCTCCGCAGCCACCTCCCTTTCGCAGGATCCAGCTGTTTCCCATGTCACTTTTGGCCTGAGCTTTGCCGTTCACCTGACCCTGTTCACATGGCACCGCAGTTCCTCCGCAAGATCCTGCAGGAGATCCACGGAGGCCGGGAGTGATGCAGTGGCGAGGACCGTGGATGCAGCACGCCTGCGCCTCCTCGCTGGGACTCTGAGCATCGCCTTCTCGTGCTTGGTGAAGACAGATGAGGAAAAGCTTTAGTCTTTGCGGCCTTAGCACTTCAAGATTCGATTGCGAATACCCTGGTGTAGAAAGAGAATGGAAGACCTGCAATGTGGTGAACAGACCTTTCCTATTCGTGTAGGCTGTTGTAGCTGTGTGCGTGGAAAACAGTGAACCCCCACCGGCACGCACACCCACGAAGCTCCACACCTTCCCCCAGGACCGTTCAAGGAGAGAGCATTCCTCTGGAGATACTCAGCCCCCATGAACACCACCAACATTTGTCCATTTTATTTAATGAGATTTATCTGCCACTTTTTCCTGGTTGAGCCATAAGTTCAGTCTTAGTTCCAAATCAGCCATAAATACAGTGTAAATTTTCCGTGTCTGTTTCTGTGAGTTGGGAATAACTAAAAGAATTAAGATGTATTAGTCCTTAGAAACAACGCTGGTAACTTCCATGCAATCTGCACAAGTTTGTACTACACGAGGAGGCCAACATTGCCCTTGGATGCTTTTAAACTCTCTGCATGTTGTAATTGGTTTATAAAATTACGGCAAGCACTGTTGAAAGGGACTTCAGTAAATCACCTAGTCTGTTCCACTGGCGCAAAGCTAATTTGACTCTCTAGCCAAAACAATGGATTTGGCACCTGTTAAAATCTAGAGATGGTTTCCTTATGTTTGCAGAAACAGCTCTAGATTTGAGGGTTAAACTGAATGCATCTTTGATGGAGTCAAAAACATGTGGCTTGGGGGGGAATCCCCCCCCTCCTGCCGTGTCTCAGGGATCCTCATGCTTTGTGTGAGTTTTTAATTTCCCATGAATGAGCACCAGCTGAAATTTTCTGCTCCTTGCTGTGGATAATAGTGTCTCTTAAGAGGAAATGCTGCAGAACCGTTCCTATGTTTTTCAGTAGCTCTTGACCTTAAGCCAGGCCTCGTTTCTGTAGCTGGCTCCTGTCTCCACAAGAAGCTGAATACAAGGGCTAACTCAACCAGACTGAGTGAACTTACAGATCCTGGCCTGAATTCTGCCTCTTGAGTCTGTCTGTCATTTGGTTCATCAACGCTAGCTGGAAATAAGCTTGCAATGAGCTCTTCTCTGCTCACATGAAAGCACTCTGATTTCCTGATGTGTGTTGTGCATGTTAAACTTCTCAAGCAGATTCTGCTTTGGGCAGCATCTGCTTTTCCCAGTTTCAGCCCTGCTGCAGCGCTGGTATTGTTTTACACGGATCTGAAGGCCATGTGTGTTTGTCCCTTCCATGGCCAATGTAGTTTCTGTTAAGAACCATCACGTGCTTTTTGTTTTGATCCCTTTCCCATGTGCTTGGGATGTGCTTGGGGTCATCTTTGCTGCAAGCTGCAGATCACGTACAGGGCAGTGAATATTTATTTGCTGGATTTACAAGAAAGGTGTTGACTGCAGTTGCAATGAGTAGTTATTACTCTGTGTCAGTGGATTTGACAATAAACTGTTTGCTAACTCTTCTTGCTGTGGATTTGCTTTGTCCACAGCAATAGGATGTTCAGAAATAAATATAGGGCTTCTGTTTCATTTAGGCAATTCTGAAAATTGTATTTCTACATGTTCACGGATTGGCATTTATTTTGTTGGGTTTTTGTGGTTTGTTTTTGTTTTTTTTTTTTTCCTTGAGTTTCAATGTCTGAAGGGTTCTTTGCTCATGGTTCAAATACCAGCATGACTTTGAGACCCCACATGGGACTGCCAATAATGCTCCTTTCCCATACAAATTTTCTCAAAGGTAAGGTTTTTGTCTCTATTCTTTTTCACTGTGTGTAGATAGGGAAGTACGGACTAAATCTATCGAGAACATTGAAGTGGGCTGGTTACAGGGAGCCCGTTTCGGGGAAATGATGCTTCTCCCTTCCCACCCACCCACACTATCTCCATTTCTGTCAGTGAGGCTGTGTGAAAAAATCCCCAGTGACAGGTCACAGATGACCAGAGGTTTGACTGGTGTCGGCTGATCTCTTTCAACAGATGCCAGAAATGCTATCGGCCTATCAGAAATACTGAGATACTCGACTAAAATCTTCTTTGTCAGCATTTGATAGGAATCTCTATGGTGACTTTCTCTGAACAAACTGCTGCATGGGGTGGGTGGGAGGCAACCCCAGGGGTGACACTTTCAATACGTGTTTCTGAAAATCTCCTCAGGCCCCATCTATCGCTACCAATTCCTTTAAAACTCTTAAAAATCAAATTCTAGAAAACCAGCTCTCGTTGTCTGAACTCTTTTGTGCTTTTGAAAACCTTCCTGTGTATCTTGGAGCCAAATGCTCCGGCAGAGTGTGAGTCTGTTCAGGATTTAGTTCAAAGGGGCTGGAAGGAATTCCTGGTATTGCAAAACAGGCAGTGCTGGAGGCCAATCGCTGCCCTGCCGGCCCCTATGCACGCTGCACGGGACTGGCAGGAGCCCAGGGATGGCAAATTGGTGACTCAAAGCATTGGGTTAGTCACTGCTTGACGGGGAATCCAGTATGATGTCTTGGAGGATTGCACTAGATAAGATGTTCTCCAAACATGGCAAGGAAAGAGTAGCTAAAACAACTGAGAATTCAATGCATGCCTTAATCTAAGCACGCTTTAATCTTCCTAGCAATGTATTACCATGACAACTCCATCTATATTTCAAGAACAATCACTTCCAGCCATTAAACTATCAACTATGCACTCAGTGTAACAAAATAATTCATAAACCAATGGACTAAGTGCCAGGAAAAGATGTGATCAAGCAGTCTTATGATACTCAAGAGAAATACTGTACTGCTCCAATGTGCGTTTGATTTATTTTTTGTTAAAAATAGATGGAGATGAACGTAAACTGAACACAGTGAATGTTTGACATAACTTACAATAAATGCTGGGGGTGCTGAAATTGCAGGACTGAAGGAAAAACATTGTAAGATCTTACAGGGTTTGATAAGAAGATACTCCTTGTGCATCGCTGAGCTCTTGAAGGTTAAACTCAAGCATTATTCTAGGCTTTAGGAAAATGTAGGTCCCCTTACTGTATATATGTCAACAACTTGTGGCCAAGTGAGAGCTGACCATATGGGCTCTCCATCCCAGTGTTTTCACAGAAGGACACTGCATCGTTTTGATACCCGCAGTTTCAGCACACTTGCAATGTTTTTGCCTTCCTAGAGCGGAATAAAGCAGCAATGTCTGTGGCCCTTTATAGAAGGCTCTACAAGTGGCAAGGTGGTTTGCAGCTGACTTCCCGAAACACACGCTTTTTTATGAATATCTGGCAGTCCATGCCCAGAAGGTTTGGGACCACAGAGTGAAGGCACGCAGGTCTCCGAGATCCCTGTTTGTTGGGTTTTTTTCATAATTAACAAGGATGAATATGACATTATTTCTGAAGGATTTAATAAATATTCCATTGGTAGTCTTTACCCAAGCTTAATCTCCAAAATTTTTTTAGGGCGCGCTTTTCTCCTCCTTGTTTTTCATTCCCTGGGAGTTTGGCCGTGCAGAATGAGCCCGCTCTGTGCTCTGCACCCCCGAACAAAAGAAGTCTTGTGCAAATGGGGGGCACACCGGAGCACCCCAAAGTCCCACCAGCCGTGAGCGCCTTTGCCACGGCGGACGGCCGAGCCCCACCTCCGCGGCCGTGCATTCCTGCCTGTAATCCAGGGCGAGACTAACCACCAGATGTCTGACCTTCTCACCCTCCTGGCAACACTAAATGTCCTTTCCTGTAAAGTTCTGCGGGGTTTTATTTTCCTTTCTTTTCCCAGTCTCCAACTGCTGGTTATTATCATTATTAAGCATAAATGGCCTCTTTCACACTCCGCAAGGCGAGTGCTCCTATGAATAAAGCCTAACTACCGTGAAAGGGTTTGCATGATGATACTGCGAGTGATTCAGAGAGCATCTAGCAACTAAATTAATACGAGAAAGGAACATTATGAACCCATCTCACTTTGCAGGCAAAGGGATATTTCCATATGTTTGGATCAAGAATGTATCCCGTATTTTACTTTTGCAAAGGAAAAAAAGACCAAGGAGAAGATCTTTCCTTAGGGTAAGGAAGCTATCAGAAGCACAGCTAGGAAGGAGATTTCAAAAATTGAGCAGTGGGAAAGTATTAAGATCATAGTTCAACTCACAGTCCAAATGAGCAGTTGTTTGTCAGCGGTAAGTGCAATTGCCTAAAAAGAAATCTGGCAAAGGGCATCCATCTACAGTACCTGGTGAGGAAAAAACCAATATATATTTGACATGGAACAGATGGGTATTGCCCTTACACTGTACTTTTAATTTATCATCCAGCACATCTATGCACTAAGGGCAATCTGAATGCAAATGTTACTTCTATTTGCATGAAGGGCTGAAAAGAGCTGAATGCAGGTTACAGTTACGGGCATGTAGATATCACAAAGCCTCTAACCGCATCCTGTTACAATTAATGGTCTGTGTTCAACCACTTCACGCTGCTATGCCCTCAAATATCACAAACTAAGCAGAGTCAAGCAGGATCATTATGAGGAAAGGAGAGCTCTGAAGAATCCTCTTGTGTTGGCAGCATGGGTTGCTCCAAGTTGGCGTTGCACTGATTCCCAGCACAGCTGCGGGAGAGGCTGCTGCACAGGGGCAAAGCAGAAAATACACAACCTGAGACTGAAATACAGCAGGCACAGCTCCTGCATTCTGGTATTTCCCCTGAAAGCCCAGGCTGATCCATTGCTACACCAAAATTGTGCAGAGTTCCTCCCTGCTGGGGAAGAGCCACTTTGCTCCTCTGTAGAGGGAGCTCCTTCTAGGCTTAAATACAACCACCTCTTCCCCCTTCAACAGAGGTGGGAGCTGTGACACCCGCAGATGAAGAGCAAGGAACACGCAATATGGTATTGAGGAAGAGAGCAATGATGTGCAACCCTTTTTCCAAGAGGAATCGTGAATGTAAGTCCTGTTTTGGAAAATGCTTCCCATAAAAACGTGAAATCCAGCATTCAATAATCAGGAGGAGGTTCAATCCAGCCTCACAGATCTTTAACATCCACAAAATTTAGATCCAGGAAGGCAAAGGGTGACCATGCCCCCAGCCCGAGCGGCTGCACGCTGCTGAGTGCTGTGATTTCCTTATGTTTGCCAATTCCCAGTTTCTGAGCGTGCTTTATCCCCCATTTCGAAACCATTTTGCAGAGGTATCAGGACATGTCTAATACTTGAAAAAAAAAATGAACATCGTGGTCATTTAGCAAGATCCCCCCCCCCTTCCCCTTCCTTTTGTTAGAGCAGAATGAGGCTGGACAGACTCTTGTTTACAGTCTCTTACAGTGGGCTCTTTTACTGCCAATGCCACAAATGATGTCATTTGTTTAGCGGGAGACTGACTATTAGAAATGCCAAATGTAATTAGGATCTTTACTTTCAATTGCGTTTCACAAACACTGATGGTGAGAAACGGCTCCTACCTTTTGAACTTTCAGACTAGCGGACGGAGCCTTCCCCTGAAAGGGCTGTTGGCAAAGGTTTCAACCTAGGGTGAGAAGAGGTTTCATGCAGTATTTGCAATTCTCTGAATTTGGAAAGTTCATAAGTTTTCGGCCAGGAGAGCGGTGACGTCACTGAAAATAACTCCTCTCCTGGGTGAAAAGAACCGCCGTTCACCCCTGGAGATTGCAGAACGAAGGCTCTGCCTGCCTCAGGTCCTCCAAGTCCAGGAGAAATGGGGCTGAGCCTGGCCAGATGCTGCCAGCTGGTTTGGAGCCAGCATACTGGGATCCTACTCCACCCATGACACTTAGAGAGAAACAAAGGGTGTAAAGGGTGTGTTAGGGACAGGAAGAGGCGTGATGCTTGTGACTGTACTCCAGCTATTCTCCACTGTCAGAAGCCCCCTGAGGGAGGAGGTGGGAGGAGGCAAGGGGAGGAAGGCCAGTAGCAGATGGCATTAATTTAGCACACACCAAGGCTGCTGCACAATATGCTGAAGCTTCGTCCTTGTTTAGAACCAGCCTTAAAACCCGCAGCCCCGTGCTTGCAGGCTGCCCTTTTACCCATCGTGCGAGGAGAGGAAACCTGGGCATCCGAGCCGGTCCTGAAATTTGCCCAGCGAAGCTCCAGCTGACAACAGTCAAAATGTTGTTAGCATGCAGTGAAGCTCTGGGGGCCCATCCCAGCGCTTGCTGACGTCAATGGAAACCTTTCTGTTGACTTCAGTAGACTCTGGATCAGGCCCCTGGTTTATAACTGCAGGCATACATGGTTTCTCTCCTTCCTGCTTCTGACCAGAGATGGTAAAAAAGTGTACGAGACACCTGCTCTTCAACAGCTCTGGCTGTTCAAATGCCTTTCTTACACTGACGAAGGGAGCACGTAACCGGAATAACGTGTACGCAGACACTATGAAACTTAAGGTATCTGTTTTATCGTGATTTAGTTTCGGTGTATTTGGCATGATGAACGCCAAATTCTGTGTGGCAGCTGGCACTGCTGTGCACTGTGATGTCCAGCCCTGCCCTCTCCTCTCCCCTTCTTCAGCAAGGGTCCGCTTCTCAACCTGATTTTGAATTATTAGCTGTAAAATTTACAGCCAAGCAAGCCCAAAGGGTGTATTTTATTTACTCTCTGTTCACAAACCACCGTAATTGTCATGCGTGTAACTCACAGGTCCTAACTGTTCTGATAAAATAAAAGCAGGTTGCCCACCAGAGAGCCCAGCCTGTGATCTGGCAGCTTTGTACGGATGTGAAGAAGCTGAACCCAGAACGCTCCTGCTGCCTCTGATCCTCCAGCGCCAGCTCTGTGTCCTCCTCAGACTGTCTCCTTGATCCTCTGGAGTCCTCCCACCACCACCTCTTCCAGGGATTTTTGTGCAGGTTATTTGAGGATATGGATACTTGAGTGAAAATATGATGATGAAGCACCTGTGTTTTGACTATACACTATCTTTTGCTGCTGATTTTAATGTTCTGTACATTCCTGTGTGATTACTTTTTCTGTGTTGCCTCTCTTTCATTGAGCTTGTGAATGCAAATCAGTGCTGGGATGTTATTAATTTTCTTCCAGCTGATAAAATGTCTGTGAGGCAGGAGGGAGCATGAAGTCTGGTGCGTGTCCTTTGAGCACAAGCTGCATGCAGCCAGCAATTTTACCCTGCAGTTCACGGTTATTCCCATAATAAATGGATTGGTAAAAGAGCTGCTGATTTTATTTTCAAAAAGTGAAAAAAAGGTTTTCTCAAAATTCCCAGAAAACTGAAAGGAAAAGGGTTTGTTATCAAAACCATGGAACTGATGAAAAAACAAGCAACTGTTACCTTTGTGTTGCCAAATTTACTGAATCACTTTTGCAAACCCCAGCACTACGTGCTGTTCCTTAAAAGGGCAGTCTAGATTCACTGTGCAGAGCTTCCCCAAATTTTCTCCTTATTTTCTGTAAATTTGCCATCACGTTGTAGAAACCTCGTTATTGTTCACTATGAGTTTTGAGGCCAAAGCTTCCTTTCAACTCTTCCCATTACAGTAAATCAACGACAATTCAGTTTGAGGACAGATCCAAAATGTCTTACTGCTTTTTTAAAGCTTCTTGGTATTATTTTGGTGCTAGCACTTTAGTTTGCACATCTATGCCACTGAATCCATATAGCCATCTATTTTAATCAGTCCTTATTCTGCGGGGTCAATAGGATAATACTGGGCTACCATTCTTAGGATATATTCTTAGCCCAGGGTGAAAAAAATTTTTCCCAGGTTAAATCACGAGGGGAATATTGTTAATGAACTTTGTCTCTGGGACTTGTAAATCAGCACAGAACTACAGAGATTTAGAAAGAGGGTTCTTGTGTTTCCCGTTACTGTGCAGGCTCCATAAGTCCAGTTCACTGCCACCTTTTTAGAGGAGTAATGGATGGATTTAAATTTTTTTTTTTTTTTCCCTCTGCTTTTTACTTTAAGGGCAGAAGACAGGGTGTGAAGCTTGTCATTGCATGTAAGAAACTTGGTACCCATTGTACAGGCCAGACTGCAGCTGATAAGGCGCATCGGCTGGGAAGCAGAGCTTTGGTTTCAGCGTGGGGGCTGGCATGAGACCACCGATTTCTGGAGGTGCGGCATGGGCACAGCCCATGTGATGTGATGGGCACAGCCTGTGATTTCAGGCAAGGCACAAGCCAGCACACCGCTACGGTCTCTGTACTTCACGACCCTGCTTTTTACAGCTGCTGCCTACCGGCATCCTGGTACTGTGGATGCTGAGTGAAATGAAGGACCTTGCACAGAGTGCTCGAACTTGGCCAGGTCTGGATTTGCTAAGCAGACCCCTGGACGTGCTCCACAGCCTGATGCTCCTGATACTACGACCAGGAGTAGCATCAAAGCGAGCAGTCTCAGCAGGGCAGCTCTGTCCCTTCCCTGGATGTCAGCAGGAACTGATGGGGCTGCGTGCGCAGTGAACTCCTTTCCTTTGCAAGAGGTTAGCCCGAGATGCCGCGGTGGGGCCACCCTTTGTTCCAGGCAGAAAGATGGTGTAGGACCCACGTCCTGGAGGCAGGGAGGAAGGAAACACTAAGGAAGGAAGATTAACAACACTCTGAGTCATGACCTAAGTCTCAGCCTGCCTCTGGTCAGCACGTGTCGTGCTCACCATGAGTGGGGGTTAGGGCAAAGCGACAACAGATGCTACTGATTCAAGTATTGTGAAGAAATTGCTCTTAGGTTTTCAACTTAACATTCTAGAGTTTAGTGTCTAGACTGTTTTTAAAGGAGGACATCTGGGGGAACATATAATGTCGTGGCTTATTTAAGAAATGTTAGCGATGAGCACAGGTTAGTGCATAAGGCAAAATAATGAAGGCTGTACTACTGCTAATGCATCGTCCCAGTTTGATGTACCATCAGAGTTGGTGGCTTTGGCCAAGCCCTGAGAGATTCCGAAAGCAAATCCAAAAGAGAGCTGGGGTAAGTCAGAAGGATGCTATCAGACCGAGAAGAGTTTTTGTGACTTGACTTCCTCTTGTGAGTATACAAAATCCTTCCATCGCTGACATACTTGTTTTAAAGAGCTGAGGAAGAGTCAGGAATACTCAGTAACTTCTGGGTTGAAGTGAGGAGGTTTGAGAGGAGGAAAGTGCTCTTTCCTCTTCCCCCTTGCTGATGCTCCATCCTTGACCTGTGCCACAGTCCCTTCCAGGAAAGGCACTCGCTAAGGCTAAACAACCTTCACATATTTGATATTGTAAAAGGAGGTTTGGGTGTTTCACGAAAATGAACTCATCAGAGATGTCCATTAACCAAAGGCTTGGTACGGTTATTTAGCTGAATGTGGTAATGAGATCAGTTCTAGTAATACCACAAAAATGGCAAATCTGACGTTTTCTGGTGTTGGAAATGTAGGAGTTGTTGACAAGAATTTGAAGATTATCAGCAAAAGAGTGCCAATGGGGAAGACGGACATTGTGGGGTTTGACACTGGTTTGCTCTTTGCTCTGCCCATCTAAGTTCTGACACATTCAGTCTTCAAAGAATTCACAGAAGGGACAAAGTTGTCAACGTTTGAGATGAAATCAGTACCCAGGTGAAAACAATGCAAATTTCTGAAAACAAAGGCAGCAAAACACTGAACGAAGGTAAAATCTCTTTGCTAACCTTTGGCTCTCCAGCCTCAGATCCCTGGAAAAAGTTTGATAACTTAATACAGACATGTTCTTGTTTGTTGCTTCTCTCCAATCTTTCACGGTCATTTGAAAGTTAAACCAGATCCTCCTCCTCCAGACAGTCTAGTACAGTGAAAGCAGCTTGTTACAAAACATGGTTAAGAATGTTTAAATAAAAATATGTAGAATAAAGAAGGAACTATTCATGATGCATCACTCCTCTGACAGGCTGTGAAGTTATTTCACCCTTCAACACAAGTGCTAAAACATAATGGAATCCCTACTGAGTGTTTTCATGCCTACCAGAACATAAAAAAAAAGCATAACAAAATGCCCAGTGTGCCCCTAACTATTAGCTTGGATGAGTAAGGAGGCCAAGAGAAAACAGTGGCACTGTGGGAAATATTTGTGGTGAGGGAAGGAAACAATAACCGAAAGTGATAAAAATGGATGATTCTCGCGCAACCATGCATCGGCCAGGGAAGCGCATTGTGCCCCTTGCTATGGAGGACAATCTGTAAGCAGAGCATCAATATAGACTATGGTTTTTTTTTCTCTCTACTACCATAAAGAATTTTAAAAGCCAGATTTAAAAAAGACCTCCAGTTGGGAAAGGAGGCTGTTTCTGGTCCTTTTGGTTACAAAAAGGGCCATTCAGTTTACGAGCGAGACTATGTGAGAGATACTTGGAATGCACCATTTCAATCTATTCTTTTTTGCTTACAGTTTAACTGAGAACATGAAATGGGCACAGATGTAGCATTGCAATGTGCAAAAGTGGGGCACTAAATGGTGCATTAACATAGAGCTGAATTCTGCTGTCATTAATCAGGCCCTATTCAGAAAGAAAGCAGCGACGCTTTTGCCTGCATAAAAACCCCATATGACTTAGCCTTTAATATACAATAATCTCATTTAAATTTTACTGAATTCACTGAACTTTATGAACTCAGAGTCATTGCTCAGGTACACATTAATGGTGAACCAGCTGTAAATCATAATTTGCTGCAAAGCAGCTATTAACTCTTATTCTTTTTTTTTTTCTCTGATTTCTAGCACAGACTGAAAGCACTTCTGAAGCCTTGCATCTTATTTGATGTTTAAATGCAAAGAACCTAGGAAGAATTGTCCTGAATTATTGTCATTTACAACAAGGAAGTGAACTTTTATGGAGGTCCAAAAGCCTTTCTGTACTCAGAAGCTGGGATGGTTTAACTTTGTTCTCCCTTTGCATTGATGTAGCTTCATAACCACCCAACGGGAAGTGACGGTTATAGTGTTGTAAAACTGGTGGAAATAACAGGATTATCTTTGACTAACCACAGGTTTTTCCATGTCAGGAATTTGAACAGCCTGAACTCATTCTGGCCCTGGATGTTTTTTTTTCCTTTTAGAAGAAAGGACTAAACAATATATTTAGGGCTTATACATGGCATTACACTTTTCTCAGTGCAAAGCCTGCGAAAGTAAGTGGAAAGGACGAAAGGCAGGCAGGGGAAACAATCAGCCAAAGACAGGCCTCGGCAAACCAAAACCAGTAATTCTTCAGGTAGAAAAAGGTATTTGTCAGTCAGGTGAAGGGTAGGACCTGGGAAAGCCATCCTACTCAGCTTTTTTGTTGTCCCTAAATTTTGGAGCCACCAGCAGCAGTACCAATACGTTGTAATTTGAGAGAAAACCCTGAGTGCTCATTGCAAGCGTCTCATAATCTCACTTTATTATCATTCATCTTCGTTTCCTGCAGCAATACTGGCCTGCAGGAGGGAAAGTCCACTCTCCTTCCACCTCTCCGGGCTGGACCAGCTCCCCGGGGTGCGTGGCGGTGTGAGTGATGGCTCTGCCTTCTGCTGGGGATATCCTCAAAGGTGCGTGTGGCAGTTCAGGTGTTGGCACCCACAGTGCCCTGGTTGTACCCACAGTCGCCTTCCAGTTCTTGCAGAGATGAGCAGCTGGTGGCAGTTTCTCAGCTCTCTAAACTGGTCGTGAATCACTCAAGACTTTTCAAAACTCTTGGTTTTGAAGGTACCAGGTTTCCTGCCTGAAGTTCTTTCAATATCCGCTCAGCATTGCTGTTCTTCCGCTAGAAATATTTTTTCCTGTGTATGAAAATAATTGCAGTAATGTTCAGAAGATAAAAATGGAAGTACGCTACATGCATTTGATCTATTTTTTTTATACCAAGCCTTCATTAATATCACTAGTCAGAGAAGTAACCATATGGAAAACAGAAATTCCAATTTTGCTGGACTTGCTTTTGGTCTGGTTCCATAAACACTTAACAGTGTTACAGAATTCTGAAAATCTTTTATTTCACATTAATTGAAGTAGCTATGACAAGGTAACACAATTTATTTCCTTTAAAATTGAATGGTGGTAAAATTGGCATTATTTTATGTCAGTTCTCAATTTGCATCAGAAATATTCTAGCCAGTGGTGTAAGCTGGTTTACGTTCAAATTTTTCAATTATTCTTTTACTTCTTTTTAAAATGGTCACTTCTCTCGTGAACGGATCAAATGTTAATGACTTTTGAAAGGGTTTTTTTGAGCCACGTAAGACTTAATAAAACCACAATTTTGCATTTTACTGCTTCGGTGGGGAAAAGCTGTTAATTAGCAGTACCATGGTAAAGAAAACTGCTTTTTGGCTTTGCCTACCAGCTGGTTTATTCTTCTTATAAACAATTGGTCCCACTTAATGACCAGACCATACTGTATTTACTAGCTACCGTCAAGCATTCCCAGACCTCATAGTTTTATGTCTGTGAAACCCTTGCATATTATGATCTCACCTCATGATACAGAATCTCTCTATTCAAGTTTATACATGACGTGGAAAGTCTCCGAGATGTACTCTGAGGTGTAAAATTAGTGTAATTCCCCTGGAATGAGAGAGACGTGCCAATTTATATCAAGTGAAGTTATGGCCCACAATGTCTCAAAGACATTCGCTTTTGTCTCGCAAACAAGCAAACAAACGTTCTTCATTTCAATGGAAAATAACGCTTATGTCTCTCCTTGCTCATGTACAGAAGGAGATCAAAGATGGCACAATCTCTTCTTCCAAGGCAGCGTTTCACTACCAGACAATTAATATGATAGTATCAGGGAAATGAAAACCTATTCCATGCCTAGGTGTTTCCCCTCATGGACTGGAAAACGACTCCGTTTATCATTTTCTGTCTTTAGGCAAAAAGGTAACTCTTATTTGCATGTTTGTCAGTTTGTGCTTGAGAGTACGAGATTTACTTAAAAACAAGCTCAGCCAGCTAAATGAAATGCCGATGGTCTTATTATCCTGAGAGAGCAAAGCACTTAAGCCCATGATTAAAATGAAGTTAATTGAATTTAAGCATGTGCTTAAAGTAAAGCACAGCCATAAATACTTCGCTGAATAAATGGAAGATTATTCTCATGCTTAAATGTAAGCCCTAATCAGTATTTTCCTAAAACCGAGGTTTATAGACTTCTATCAGCAGTTCCAGCTATCCCACTAATAAAAACTGGCACGAAAATCAGAGTTTTTTCTAAGAAATTTGTTCAACAGAATGAAGATCAAGGTGCTGCTTATATAATAAATTGGCAGAATAGGCTTGAAACAAGAACACAAATATTAAAATCTGGGTGTGATGAGTTATGTATAAGAAAGGCAGGAAAGAGCTTATTTCAAGTTGAATTGTGTGGCTTTCTCAGAAACACATCCTCGGTAATCTAGAATGGAAGCCCCTCCTTGGTCTATGAAACCCCAAAAGGTCAGTATTTAGGGGGTGGTGGGAACTGCAGTGCAAATACAACCGCTCTGTGTTTTGACATGAAGGTCCTCTGTATCAGGTTAGTCTTTGGAATTCAAAATTGGGGTTGAATTAAAAATGTCAGCTCTGAAGTTGCCACTGATATATCTGACTGATTTTGGACGTGTAGCAGTTTCTAGCTGAACTTAATTTTCTTTGTATTTCTAATAGGAATGAAAATGCCTTTCTCTTAGAGTAATAATCAAATATTCATCAAGTATTTTGCTGTCCTTTTGAGCTGGACCGAAGAAACTCTGGCCTAAATCTGTCCCACTGGCATAAATAAATTTGTTAAAATACCTTGTGAAGTATGTTGCATTTTAGTGCTAGTTTAGGGAAGGATGAGAATGGACAAATGGAAAAGTTCAGCTGCAATCCCATCTCATCACTGTCAAAACACAAGTTTTGGAAATGACTTTTCCATTAGATGTTCCACATTTACATTACCGTTTTAAAAGGAGGATTTTTCTATCAAAACACAACTTTTCAAATGCCAAATGATTGTCCTCCCTGCTACCATTTTCACTTCACAGAAAATGTAAAAAAGCCATTTTTTTTTCCTGTTTGGCATGAAGGGAAGTTTCCCATTATTGCACAGCTCTGGTATCACTGAAAGAGACCAGATGCACGTTTTAATACATAATGTTCGTTGTTGTACGTAATGATATAAAAACGTGGATGAAAAGATGTTATATGGTTAGTTCAGTTAGTATCTGCGTTGGGCTATAAGCTCTGCATAGTTGTGCTCTGCCATACTGAAGCTTCACTAAATTGAAGCTTCTATTTAAATTACCTTTAATGTGGAGTTCTTAATAATAGCTTCTTAATGTAGATTAGAATAGTTAATGCATTTTTGAGTTACACAGTGTAAACTCATTATTGACTTTTTGGAAGCTTTGCTCCTGAACATATTGAGACAGGCAGAGTGGTACACCAAACAAAAACGACGTCACACTTTTTGAGCAGAAGAGTTTTATTCCTATTAACAGATGCATTTAAATGTGTAACTTGTAAATATGTAACGATATTTGCAGAATGGTGGAGAGGAAGAAATGGGGTATCACACAATTTGGAAAGAAATGCAGACTAGAACTTGTGGTATTTTAGACAATAAAATATGACTGCAGTAAGATATGAGCTTCAGATGAAAAGCAGTTCTAACAGCATGTGAAGAACGTGAGTATGACCTTACCAGATGGGATCAAAGGTCTGTCTAGCTCAGCCAGCAACAGATGCCCAGAGGAAGAATGTAAGTACAGGGCAAACAGTAGTGGCACACAACATACTCACCCAGCAATTTGCAACCGAGGGACTTCCAGAGCCAGAGGTCAGTGTCCTTATATTTAGTGACCTTTAATGGGTTTTTCTTTTGTGAGTTTGCTCCGTCACTGGTTTTGGGTTTTGAACTCATGTAAACTTTTAGTGCCCACAATGTTCAGTGGCAGAGATTTGAACCCCTTATTACACTTTGTGTGAAGAACTACCTTCTTCTTCTCAACAGCCTGCAGCTGAGCTTCCTTTCACCTCCTCCAAAACTGGAAGACAAAGTCTTCTTTCACCTTCCCTGTTCCACTTGGGCTTTTTGCAGATGTCTGTAATAACCCTTCTCAGCTGTTTCTTTTCCAGATGGAAGAGACTATTTAGATATTCCCTGCATGGGACCCATCTGATGCTTCAGATCACTCTTTTTGGCCTTGTCTGTACCTCTGCCAGACGTAGCATTGCTTTTTGAGACAGAGAACTGGCCCTCTACATGGAACCTGAGATGCAGGTGCACCAGGAATTCACAGCGTCAGAGCGATCTTCTTTGCTTTGCTTGCCATTCCTTTTGTCGCAATTCCTGACATTCAGAGCAATCCTTGGTGATCGAAAATGCATTCAACACCTGCATCGGACTGTTACAAAGTACTGTTCCTGAGTAATGATATGTCAGAGCACGTCATCTTGGATGTGACCTCACTTCCACGTGTGCAACTTTACATTTATATTTACACCAAATTTCATCTGCCTTTTGTTTCCCACTCAGTATGGTGAACTCCTTCAGTTCTTCACACAGAGTCCTCATCTTCACTTTCCTAGACAACTTTGTTATCCACAGATTGCCTGCCTTCTCCAGCTCACTCAGCAATGTGTTGAGCAGCACCAATGTGCGCACGCTTGCCTGTGAAATTCCACTTCCCTCTGCTGTGAAAAGTAACCAGATATTGCCACTCTTTGCTGCCTTTCTTTTGAGTAGTTAAACCTTCTTAGGAGACCATTACCTCCTTTTCCCTGGCAGATTATCTTCCCTGAGAAAGGTGGGAGACATTGCCAAGAGTCTTTTAGAAATCCAGGTAGAGTACATCAAGAAGAATATTATCTTCCTCACACTCTGGCTGAATCCTTTTCAGAAATCTAGTAGTGATCTGCAAAGTCTGACTTTCCTTTCACAAGCCATGCCCATCCTTTCCCACTGCATGCCTTAGGGGGATGACTGAACCTTCCGTTCTACTGTTGGCTCAAATCTTGCCAGATAATCGGAGCTCTGGCAAGGGAACTCAAGCTTGCAGTGTGAGGGAGACCCAAGGTTTCTCACGAACAAGGGTTTGAGACGGTTGAGCTGATCATTTAGACACAACCCTAGCCATCTTCATGAAGACCAATGGCTAATGATTAGACATAATCATAATAATCTCATTATTTTTGTAAGAATGCTTTGATTCTGCAAGCAGCTAATTGCATTAATTTTATTTTCTGTTTTAAGTGGTTCTTCTAGGGTGTGCAGCTGTCAGACTGTTCCTATTAACCGGACTTTGAAACCTCTATGAGCTCTGTTGTCAACAAAACTAATCAGCTTTTATTGTGTTTAGCTCAGTAGATTCACAGAGAACAATCTGTCTTTTGCAGACTTACACTCTCATTTATAAACGTTACTTTCTATTTTTGCCACCTTTGTATATACACACAGAGTGGTGAAACGCAAACGTAGAAGGCCTGGTGTGAAGATCATTCACTTTATAATTCTATTTTTTACATGAAAAGCACCATTACCCTAATTAAACTGGCCCACTCTGAGGTGTGTGCGTGCACGTGCGCATAGACATACCATCTGAATGCCTTAAATGTGTATATAGATATTTATATGTGTGTATATATCCATTTACATGTATTATACATGTATATACACATTTATATCCATTAAATGCATTCAGATTGTGAGTATTCTTCTTGTGCGGAGAGACTCAATGCAAAGAGTCAATACACTGTGATTGTAGTTGTTTCCCATCTTGCGAACTAGATAAATTATTCCCCGAAAGGGATCAGCCAGCTCAGGCAAAGCCAGGATTTACACCGGCAAAGTGCTTTTGATCTACGGATCGTACGAAAGACGCAGCACAAAAGATGGCTGCGTTGCATCGGACCGAAGAGCATTATTACAGGATGAAGGAAGGAAGCAAAAATAGACTTGACACACAAGTATTGCAGAAAGTTTCTAAAGTGGGAATTTGAATTCTCTGCAGCCAGCTCTGGGTGTGCTGCTGGGTGTGTTACCCGATCCGGTCCCTGCTCCCCGGCAGGCTGGGGACCCTCTGCGCAGGACTCCTCCCCAGCCGCCCTGCCGCCAGCATGAGAGAAAGAGAGAGAGAAATAGAAAATACTTGGAAGGCAGCTAGCGAAAAAAGAAAGGCTCAGAAAATGGAGCTGCAGTAATTTGCTGGAAGGTAAAGCTGTGTTCATTTGTTATTGCTTTTTTTTTTTTTTTTTTTTTTTTAACGAGAGCCTGCCTGCCACTTAATTTGTTAAGCTTTGAAGTATGGTTTAGAGCAGAGGGAAGGAGATTCGCGGAGATGGCGTCACTTTATAAAAGTTTCCAGATTTTACTGAGCTTCTTGTTTGTTTTCTTTTTTCTAAGGGGGGGGAGGTTTGTACTATTTGTAATGCAAGTGGGCGATGTGGCCGAGATCTAAATATACGCCTGTGAAAACAGAACCCCTGAGATAGCGACACCGATAGCAGAGGCTATTGTTAACTTTTGGGATTCCAATTAAGTCCTGCAATGTTAAATATTTCTTTAATTACTGGATAGAGAGCAGTGATTCTCTCTGACTGCACTAATGGAGTCAGAATAATGCAGTAAGGGAGAGTTTTTTCCCCTACCCCCCCCCACCCCGCCCCCCCAATCTAAATAGCTATAGGCAAGCACAGGCTAGAATATGAACATTAAAGGACAAAAAGTTTCAGCTTTGTTTTACAAGTTATATTTCAGTTGGGTAAGCAAACTATATTGCATGTATTTTTCCGTATCTTCAGCTCAATCCAAACATAACATTCCAAAGGATAAAATCTGTTACAAAATAAAACCGACTTCGTGACAGCTGAACTTCTACATGGAGTCTAAAAATTATCTAAAAGCGCCTTGAGAATCCTAAATGTCATTCCCAAGATGTGGTGAATTGTAATTAGGGTTGTGAACTATTTTAGTGACAGTGCCTTACATGGGGCCCATCTAAGCAGCTGGAGCATTTATCAGCTTTTTATTTTTTCCATTACTGTGTGACATATGAAGGTGTATAGACAATAACAATAACCCTAATTTATTTCAGATTTGCAAAAATATAACCCAAATTGCAAATGTGGTGTTTGCCTTTTGATTCTCCTTCCTGTATTTCCTTTTAAAACATATGTCATAGGGCAGTGCTTAAAGAGTGGAAGAAAACTCATCAACAATAAAATACTGAATGAAAGATAACATTTTTTATTATTTTTATGAGAAAAACACCTGTTTTGTGATTTTCTCATCTTACTGGCTTCTCCAAAAAGCTTTAATTTTTGTTTTAGAAAATGATCCAGTTCCCTGTTCTCCTAACAAAAAGCAAAGAAAGGAAAATAAAATTTCTGTGCAAATTTTGCGAAGAGAAGGAAACAACTTGCAACATGCTGTCCAAAACCTGCACTGCTCTATGCCCAAAAGCGCTTTAATTTTATAATAGGCATTATTATGCTTGTATATGCAGATCTTGATACTGTAGAGGAAATTATTAAACCCAACTATTTGGTCATGAGGGTGGAAAAAAAAAAAAGCTGTGTCCCTAAGTGTGCCACGAAATTTAAATACAAGTTGTAAAGGCCCAGCATCCTGTAACTTGGGGACTTTGGCAGAAATACACCCAAAAGGAGAAAGTCAGGTCCTGTCAGTTTCTACATGAGAAAGTTTGAGTACTCTGCATTGCCATCACTAATTGTTTTGTGTTGTGAAATCCTGAGGTGATAAAACTGCTGTTAGAAAGTTGGCTTGTGAGTAATTAAGTGTATGTCTAGCTATTAAAACCTGATTTGTTACTCACAGGCTACACTCATCTGCTGCGTCTTCTCTCAAGATACAGATAAACTCAGTGTCCTTTTCACTGGTCTAAGCCAAAAGTATCTGCATAATGAATGGAGAGAGATTTTAGCTATAGGTATTGCTCAGACATATACAGTAGGATGGATTATCTTTATCGTAATAGGTACAATTATTGTAATAGATTGCTTCTATTTCAAACTGTTCCTTTTTCCTTTCCTTTTATTTATTTCCTGAGGAAATGCTGGAGGATGTGTACCTTTCTTCAGTTAAAGTTTAAAATACTGATTTTACTCATAAGCAAAAGTTGTGCCCCCCTCTTTTTTTTAATTTCTGTTTCAGAGTGTTTATTATATCCAAGCTTCTCCATAGAGTGGGTGTAACCAGGAGAAGAATTTGGCCCATGATGTGAGCTAAATTTTCAGTGCTTCCACTATTTACAGTTCTGTTGCGCTAAAAATAGTTTTCCTGTGGTTTTGGCCATGGAGCCACAAATACAAGTTTTCAGTGCACAGTTATTGTGGATGTTGGTCCCAACTATTGCTACAAGAAATGGAATTCCAGCTCATGACTGTGTCAACAAATGATTATGTTGAGTGTGAGGCTTCATGTTAGATCTCCTCACTGTCCCAAAGCAAGAATGCGTCCCACCCAAACGTCCGTCACTTCCAAAAGAGAGAATCAGAAGACAGTGCTTGGGCTTGGGAGTGAAGAGCTCCAGGAAAAGCGGGGTCTATGCAGGCGATAATGTCAAAGAATACACCCAGGAGGCTCTGGGTTTGGCTAACGGTGTGGGACGTAGAACAGGTGGTATAGAAGTGAGTAAATCTTCAAGACGAAAATAAGAGACAATTTTGTTGATGGCTAATTTTGAGCAGAGTCTTCATAAAAGAAAAAAGCTCGCAGTGATCACGTGGTTATGGTACGTGGAAGGAAGTTAACAGTGATGTTAGATTCATTCTCTTTCTGTACTACCTTTTCTATCCCACTTCTATGATCCAACTTCTCTGTTGTCCACAGGTAATTTGGTCTGGTTGCTGCAGACAGCTTTTAGAAGGCAGGGGCTATCTTTCGTCTGAGCTTAGTAGTGGGTGTCAGACTCCAGAAAGTGTTCTTATAATGTGAGGTCATGTTCTGGAAATAGTTGAAAATCACTGATTTAGAAGAATGAGAGTACTACATGTTTCTGTACTGCTGATGCAATGGTGAGGGCAAGCTGGGCGATGGTCTAGAAAAACAGCAACACTGGAGGAATATTCAAAGGAATTGTGCCATTTAAAATTCTTTTCTTTATCATTTCCTCTGTGAGAGCAGTGTATTACTTTGTGTTAATCAGCTGGGACATTTTTTCCATTCCTCCGGGAAGGTTTCCACCCCCTGTTCCAAGAAGCAGATCCAATTTAGCAGTACTCTGCCCTGACCAGACTCTATCCACAGGTGTCAGTGGAAGAGGGTTCACACTCTGATGGGGACTTTGTGACAGTTCTCAGGCAAAGGCTTCTCTTATTCATTACAACTTAAATGTCTTACTCTTCCTGCAATGTCCTTTTTCCTTTCTTAGGATTTTCCCTTTTTTATATGTTTTTCAGACACTTATTTCTTGAACTGAGTGTTCAGTTTTGCACCATTAGTTGACTCTCAGATCTGTCAAACTAGATATACCATCCCAAATATATTCACATTTTTGTTGTGTAGAGTCTGAAAAGACATTGTTGAGCTGAACTTACAAAACCTTTACATAATGTCTTTGTTTCTAACATCTCCACAGAGGTACCAGTATTCAGTTACATGTCTCCTCTCATTTATTCTTCCAGTCTAGGAAGAAAAGCTTGCGGCTTTAAACTTGCTGGGAAGTACACCTTTGGCTTGCCTTTCCCTCCCCTGGTCTACAATTTGATGTTAATGTCTTATATCTGTAGCTTCAGGAAACAGGACTAATTCTTCTCTCCCTTTCTCTGTACTGCTGTGTGAGTTGAGTCATGCAAGGTACCCAGAAGTGTGGCTGTAACAATAACAGGGTACATAATTTACTCTCCTAGAATTCAAAGGCTGTGAGCCAGTGAGTGTAACTTCACAGGAACCCACACCACCAAGGGCCTTGGAGAGAAACACTTTTAATATATTTCCTCCAGACACTAAACTTTTTTTTTTTTTTCATTTTCTTACATATGTGATGCAATGTACACAACATTTGTATTGCCTTCTTGTTGACGCAGCCACTTACCATCTACTGCGCTTGTTCTCAGCGCGCTGTAAATTGCGGCGTTATTTAAGAAGACCACATGGCCAGAACGAATGCCACCTCCCTTTCCACTTGCTGAACTCTGCTCAAACATAACACTGTTTTTCTGCCTCAAAAATATACATAAAGGTATGTATAGTATGTTAGCCCCTCCTTAGCCTTTCCCACCCTGAAACTTTTTAAACAGGGATGGCATGTTCCTCTCTTCACTGCCAAAAAAAAAAAAAAATTCCTTTCTCAGCATTTCCCCCTTCCCCCATTTCTTCTCAGCTGACAGCTGTGAGAGTGGAACTTTCTTGAGCTATCCTATCCATTTCCCCCAATTCTGTTTTTAAGGTAGATTTGGTTTAAATATCCAAGCCATCTTTCACACTACAGGAATTTTTTTAACATAGTTATAAAGTGGCTTTGCAAATGTTGAATGTGGGTAGAGACATGGTAACTGTTTTTATATATATATATATATATATATATATATTTTGGGTTTTTTTTAAACAACATTCCCCCCGCTCCCCCCAGCAATTGAGAAAGTTGATAGGGAATTAAGTTGAAAAATGCAGTCATTTTAGAAGTCACAGGAAGGCCAAAGTTTCATAATAAAGCAACTTTTTTCAAGACTATTTCCTTATAATTCAAACAACCTATTTGATTTTCAAACTATTCATTTCTAACCAAACAAAAACCTCATTAAGAAATATAGGGATCATATTCAAAACCTTGAGAAAAAAATCAAAATAATGTAATTTAAGATACTTGTTGAACTTCATGTTTTCTTCTCAACCATGCAAGGCCTGATACAAAACAGTGGTAGTTTTTCTGTTGATTGTTTGTACTTTGATCACACTGTAAGGTTATAGCTAGCTCCAACATAAACATCTACAGTAACGTAGGTTTATGAGAAGGCAGTTTTCTGTCTTCATTGCCATTAGACTGTGCGTAAAGGAATGTGAGACAGGTACTTGTACTTTAGTTGACTTTACAAGGCAGGACCAGAAGTATAAACATGTGCCATTGTCTCTGCAGAATCGGAACACGGAATTAAGAATTAAAATGTTCAGGTAAGTAGAAGGTTAGCTAGTCATTTTTCCTTGGATTATCACAGCTGCATGTCTATGTGTTGGAAAGTCTAGGTTTGCCAATGCTAAAAGAGGATTGATGGTTCCAGGAGTTGTGAAATTCATGAATTTGTGAAATCACATGATTTCTGGAAACTGTGTTCAGGATGCCTTGAGTCTCCTTGTTGCAAGCCTTTTACTGAAGTTGATATGTTATTAGAATGGACCCACTGGAGTGTGGCACTACAGATTTAAGTGACAGACATCATGTATGAAGTAGACAGTGGTGAAAGTGGTGTTAATTTTATTGTGACCTTATGGGTATACAGACTTGAATCATTAGATAGCCATTGTCATTTACTTGGTCCTTTACTCTGTCTCATTGACTAGAAGGAGATAACTTGACTTTAGACATTTGAGTTTTGCCCATTCAACATTAGTCTGTGACAAAATGGCAAAAAAAAGAGGAAAACTATTTTTCAGCCAGTAGATCATATTCATTAACACCATAATCCAAAATAATCTGTATATTGTGCTTAAGAATCACTGCTTTCTGAGGAGCAGTGTGCTGCAAGCAGACATGTCTACTTGCCTGTAGTTTTAAACTGAGAACGTTTTGGAAAACTTACAGTCTTCCTTGTCCTCTCCCATACACTTGCATGCACACCTTCAGCTTTCCTCATCACTGGCACTCTAAAACCTCCGCAGGAGGAAGCACATTGGAGCTCTGCGTTATAGCTTCATCTGACAACATACAACTGTTTTGTAACTTCTCAATAAGAGAACATTTTGTTTCGTAAAGACATGATGGCTGGCACATGAACAACACCTAAAATGCCTGCTGCCAATTTGTTGTTTGTTACTTGGTTTATTAATTAAGTTACACAAAAGATTTGGAAAAAGACCAACAGGGGTTTTTTTGTCCCATATTTTGGACTGCCTGGCCAAAGCAGAACAATTGCTGGTGCAGAGATACATAGGAGTCCCCAAAGGTTAGCTCTGTTCTGTGACTAAATTACACCAAAGCCTTGCTCCTTCACCGCTGTCATGAACTTTAGTAGAGATATCCTGTTGGGCTATTAATTGACCTCTGTATAGATCTGATCAGAGTACACTGCTGCTAAAAACTTCTGTTTACATCAAAAATAATCAAGAGCCACGTAGTTTCGAACCAGAAGAAAATTTCTTCAAAGCTCAAATGTATTGGAAATTGAAACTTCAATTTGGCTCACTGGATATTTTTCCCTGTTTCTACAAACTTTATGCTGCTTTTTCTTCTTTTTTATTTTTTTTTTTTGGTAGATGTTTTACTCTCAATTTACACAAATAAAACATGGGCTTTCATGTGGTTTCTTTTTAGCTTAATTATATATGTATTTGTATATATACATATATATGTATATATAAAATCACTTTTCATTACATTTGCTTCTTTCTAATATTTTTTTCCAAAAGGAATTTGTTTGATAGCAAGATTCAGTTGGCATGCCAGATGCAATTGGTATGCCAGATTTTTAACTGCTGCAAGATGGTGTAGTTACATGTCCTACAACAGAGATACAAATTTATGTACAAATGATGATTTTGCCCCATATATCTGTTCCTACACTTTTTTTTTTTTTCCCCCAGAGGAAGAAACTGTTCTGTAGGAATTTCTATAGTGGATCAGACTAGGATTCAGTTTAGTTCAGTAGCATGTCTGAAACAGGCTCCAATCGGCCTCCTCTGAGGAAGGAAGCCTTTGGGTTATGAAGTGATCTTCCTATAGGAAAAGTTTCTTCTTAAAATGACTTTGTGGGCTGAAGTGTGAAATACTTTCCCCTAATTGTGGATGTTCCTGTGGCCCATATAAAGCTAAATTTCTCAATGCCATCAGTTCGGGCCCCAACAGGACTCTGTGGCGAGCAGTTCCACCTGCTTGTGAACCGAGTGAAGACGAGCAGAGCTGAACGCGGTTAAGCCTTCCATGCGTTGCTCTAAGGTTATCTCGTCTTTTGTAAGGGAAACAAGACTTTGCAGGTCCTTCCCTACGATGAGAGGCGTTTGAACGGACAACTGATTTTTCAATGGAAGTAAGCATATTCTTCAGATCTAGTGGAAATTTAGGTGTTGGGCGTTCCAAAAGTCAGCTGTATATTGAGGGCAATTTAAAAAATGAAAACATTCTGGCACCATGTCGTGGCGAGGAACCCAATTCTTCTTTAATTTACCCTTGTATCAATCAATTTACTTAGTTAAAAATGACAAGAAATGAACAATTATGCCTGCAGTATGCTTGATCGATGTCAGGCGCTGTTGTGGCAGATTGGAGGTGGTTTGGGCCCGGTACCTCTCTGGCGCTTTTTCCAAAAAATAGCTTTGAGGAAAGTGCGGTCACTTCCATTTCACACGATGAGGACAACTGCGAGAAAAGCGGGAGTTTTTCCCATACTGGCACTGTATACGGTATGAAAATCCTCATCGGTAGAGTCCTTTCTAGAGTCATTCCTACCACTGCTAACACGTTTTCTGGAAGCTTTCCCACATGGTTTTAGCGACTAGCCACCCGAAGGACCCCCGCTGTACCTCAGCACTGCCGATGAAACCCAACCGTCGCCCCAAAACAACCCCCGCGCGTGAGGGCCGAGGCCGGTGGGCTGGTGTCGGAGGCCGGTGGGCCAGTGTTGGCCACAGGCGGGCCAGGACACGGCACGGGGCGGGAGAAATCGCCGATCTCGGCCCCAGCAGCGCGCCGGGCATCGCAGCGCGGCCTTCGCCCACCGGCTGCCATGAGGGCCCTCAGCAGGCCCCCGGCGGCACGTTCCTGGTGAGGGGAGTCACCGCGGGACGGCGCTGAGCTTGAGGAAACCTTTTTTTTTTTTTTTTTATTCCTCCACCTTGGGGTAAATTACTTTTTTCGACAACAAACCCCGAACACCTCGCTTTTTTCTTTATTTCACGCCCTTTTAGCGGGTACAGCTTCGCTTCCCGCAGGGCCCTTCCCACACAACACCTCAGCCCGCCCTTCCCGCCGCGTCCGCTTCCTCCCGCCGGCGGCGCGCATGCGCGGCCATCACCGTCCCGCCCGCGCTCTTCCCCCCCCCCCCGTCCCAACCCCCGCCTCCTCGCGCACATCCGGGTCCCGGCGCTGGCCCCGCCGGCGCCGCCGCGCCGCTGTCCCCTCCGCGGGCTCCCAATAAAGTTTTGTTGCTGAGCGGGCGGCCGCGGCCCAGCCGGCGCCTCCAGCCTAACGGACACCGGGGAGGTCGCCTCGCTTCGTTGCCGGGTGGGTCGGGGCGGCCTGTGGTGGTGGTGGTGGCGGCGGGGGGTGGGGGGGACACACGGGGGACCGGGGGTGGCGGGTCGCGGGGGGGGGGGGGGGGAGCGGCGGCGACGCCTCAGCGCCGAGCGGCGGCGGGGAGCTGCGGCTCGGGCTGCCGGTGTGTGTGAGGGGACGGGCCTTTTTGGAAACTTAAGAGGGGCCGAGGCCTCCCCCGGAGGCGCGGGCCCCCTCGGTGACAGGCTTTGGGGGGGCTGCCGGGGGGCCCGGGGTCGGTGAGCGGCGTGTGGAGGAAGGAGCAGCCCCGGGAGGGAAAGGGGGGAGAGCAGGATCGCGCCGCTGGGCTGTTAAAACACGCTTCGTGTCGATAAAAATAAGTCTGTGCACGTAACTGTAGGAGCAAACTGTTGCAATGCTAATAAGAGGCTCGGTGTTTTGGGGTTGGTTTTTTTTTTCTTTCTTTTTTTTTTTTTTTTTTTTTTAAGACGAGGAGCTCCGCTCTTAGCTGGAGTAAGGCCCGACCAAACGAAAGGGGAGAGTGAGAAATCCACATGTTTCAAATCCGTCGGTGAAGAGGCTCTTTTCCTGCGGAGGCGATGTTAGGGCACACGCACACGCTTGTCCACCTTGGCCTGCCTTGCGTGCATCCAGTACTGACAGCTGCCTGACAACAGATGGACCGCTTCAGTGATTTAGAACGGCAATTCTTGTTTTCTGCGGGTTGTAAACTTAATAGAGGAAATATGGTCTTGCGGTTAAAAGCACGAGACTGGAAATCAAGTGACCTGTGCTCTCTTCCAGTTGTGTAGTTTCTGATGTGACTTTCAGCTAATTAAATGAAGGTATTTCTCAGTAGAATGAGGTGGGGAAGAACTGATTCAGCAGTAGTTGTTGACTATATTATTGAATAGGTTCAGTGATAGTTGTTGAATCTTTTGGTGGAATCTGTAGGGATTTAGGGATTTTACTCAGTGAATGACTTGGGCTCTCTGCTTTAACAAAACCTCCAAGGAATAACTGTCAAAATTTGCATCAGCCTATAAGTTTTGTCTTGTCATGGGAAATTAGATTGTTAGCATGTGATGGTTTTAGATGAAATCTCTTGCTGGGTTTCATTCCTTTGTTAATTTCAGATAACTTAACCTTCCATGGGTGGCTTTAAAATGCTGAAAACTGAAATGAGCATCATTCGTTGCATATCTCCTTTATGGAAGTTCACAGAATTTGATTGAAGGGGGGGGGGGGGAAGGTGCAAACACTGTTGCAGTCCTGTGCCCATGCTCATCGTCAAAAGCTGCAATACTTTCTGAAGTTGGCAGCTGATGGTAATGGAAGTTAATAGAAGCAGCAAATAACTTAATTGAAGATGTTTCATAATTAGGGTGTTGTAACTTTTGAGAGTGCCCTGTCTGTGTAGGGTGCTGTTGGACTTAATGTCTTAATCCTTACCGTTTGATAGTGGTTTACTCTTACCTCTGATATTAAAATTTTGTTAACTTGGCCTTGAAATTGCTGCTAAGTGCTGGCACTTATTTTTGCAAACCAAAACAAAACCTCAACAAACCATGTGCTTATTGGGGTACCTGCCTTTGTCAAACCTTTCTTTTCCTTTCAAATATGGAGAGAATACACTTGAGGGAGGAATTTTCTTTTTTTCTAAACAAGGCTTTCCTAGTGGAAGCCCAGGATGGACAGTCATGATGATGAGAAATGGGAAAGAAGGAGGAGAGGCTTCCTCTGCATTTCTTTCTCTTGATGACAAAAGATCACAACAGAAGGGTGTGCTGCTATGATGCTGCATACAGCTGTGGTGGGTGTTTTTTGTTTGAGGCTTGGAGTTTTAACCTCTGGTGGAACCTGAAGGAACTATAACTGTGGACCCTGTGCTACTTGGTTCTTGTTACGGAGTCAGATCTTTAATCTTGCACCTTGAGTGGGTGATCTCCTGTGCAGAGTTTTCATGATGAAAGAATATTATCTGAGCTGGAAGAAATTCCATCTCTCAAGATGGAGTGTTCATGCTCTATTAAGTGACTTTTTGGGTTTATTCGAATGGTATTTGCAAATTATGTTGTGATCTTTAATATTCCAGAGGACACTCTTAATTTCAGAAAAATGTCCTCTATGTTTTCTTTTGAGTTCTCTAAAGAAAACTCTAAGAACTCTTCTGTTGCTCTTGGCTGAATTACATACCTGTAGAAAGACTGCTGTGGCAATTCTAATGCAAGCCCTTATATCTTCCTTCCCTGCCAGTTAAGGTGTTTTGGGTTTGGGGTTTTTTTTTTTTTAATTAAAATGCAGATTTCTTCTAATGTCTATGATAGATTTGCTGATATTAATTTTAATGTGTTAATGTTTCTTCTTTAAAGATCTTTAAATGATTTTTTAATAGCAACAGGTAAGGAGCTCATGCTTAGAATTACAAGATTTGTTCTTGTGTGAGCTGAGAACGCTTTAAATATTTCATGGCAAACATTGATAACTCATTAAAAGCAAGTCAAACAGTAATTTAAGACTTCTGCAGTTATCATTGGTTGCAGTGCAAGTTCCTGCACTGTTTTCTGGAAGCCTTTTTAGCTGTGTTCCTGTGACCACGTAGAAAAGTTTGGCTGGCACTTCAGCGTGCTTGACCAGTGTGGGTTGGCAAGGTGCAGAACGCCGCCTGCCAAGTCTGTATCCCTACTGACCTACCACCAAGGTTGAGCCTGCCAGGACTGTCATCCTTGACAGAGGATCTTTGTCAGAATCGCTGCTACTGATCCACCAACTATGAGGTAGTGTCTCTGAATTCTGGGTCAGTGGATGTCACAAACTGACAAATTTAGAATACTTTGCCATTCATTCATCTGTGCAAGGGGGAGAAAAGCTTGCTGAATTACTATTGTCAGTGTTCCCTCCAAATCCTGTAGCTTTTGTAAACTTGTCACAGTCTTAATGCAATTCAGTTGGAGTGGAAGTATATAAACACACACACACACACATATACATCTTTATTTTTCTTCCCCTCTTTCACAGCTTTATGAAAGTGTACAGTCCCTTCTTTCAGGTTACACTTTTTGTTACCAATTCACATTGTTAGTGGCAGTATTTAGGACCTTGTTCTTTAATGAAGGTCTTGTGTATGAGCGTCTACAATTTTGGAAGGCTTTGTCCAGCTTGTTAATTTTTTAAGGGTAAGATGTCCTTTATTTTCCCATTTTTTTTCTCCAGGTGTAGTACTGAGGACATTCCAAATCACCCACTTGCTTGTCCGTATCCACCAACCTACCAATGGAGGCATAGACTTTTGTTTTCATGTTTAGTGAAATTTAGCGATGCTCTTGTATGTGATTTTAATTAAGAAATGGATGCTAACTTGTAGTTATCTGCTGTGGTTAGAGTAGATGTTAAATAACCTGAAAAACATGAGGCAGATTCAGGGCTGACTTTCAGATGTGCTGACTACTGTTCATGGTGGCATTTTTCAGCATAATGCTTCTGTTGGAAAGTGCCAATTAGCTGAAATAGAAGTGTGAGAAAATGCACAGTTCTGACAAAACACTTAAGGGAGAGAGTTTTTGGTTCTAAGATGGAATTTGTAGTTTTTGAGAACGTCTACAAAAGCTAATTGCTCAGTAATTAGAGTAGTTGCAGAGACTAGGGCCATGTGAGTGTTGGATTTTTGTGTTCTAAGTGGATGCCTTAAGAAATAGGTACTAATGTTTTCAGGCTTGGGAAGTTTCCGTTTTTTCTCCCTCCCTCTCCCCTCCCCTCCCCTGTATCACAGTTAAACTCAAGTTTTGCCATGATGCAGAACAAATTCCAAACTTTATAGTCTTTGGTTATGCTTCTTCTGAGGTTTTCTTGACATCAGTTGGAAGTGAGGGTGCTTTTGAAATGCAGTGGAGCTCTATTAGTGAACTCTTTCTGACTGGACCTCTTTTGTGATATAAATCATTATCACTTACATCATTACAACAGTAATTTTTGAGAAGGTTTTAAATACAACCAGAAGCATCACTCTTGCTATCTGAGCTATATGGCTTTTATGATTCCACTTCTTCCATGTACAGTGTATTACTTGATGCTTGTGCTTGGCCTAAGAGTTTTTGTTATGTTTCTTTTAAGAGAGTGGTAGTTAAATACTTCTCAGCTGACAGAGCTAAATGCTTCAGGGTTTTTTTAAGCTGTGTTAGATGATGTACAGATGTGGAAATGAAAAGAACAAGTATTGTGTGAGAAAGCCATGTCTGAGGTTGTCAATACATTTTTTGTTTGGAGAGCAGTCACGGTTAGTAAAGTTTTTGAAGATACCAGACAATTCTTTTCTGTTCTTGTTTAGATGTATTATTAGTTAGAATATATTGCCTTACAAGGCATGTTTGAAGCAAAGAAATCTCGTGCTAGTATAAAACCATTTATCAGAGGTTTTGGTCAACTGGACGTGCATTTGGATAGGCAAGCCCAGTTCTGATGAAAATACCACAAGTTCCTTTTTGACATCGTTTATAAAATCTCCTTTCATCTTTTACTTACCCTTAAAGGGAGGCAAGGGGAAAAAAAAGAGTTGCATCATTGATGATATTCTTCATGGCTAAGATGTTGCAGGGGATAATTGAAGAAAAATCTTTTCTGTTGAGAGGCTGTGGCAATGGTATGGAATATGTAGGCCCTTCAAGTCTATTACCCAAGTTTTTTAATCACTGCGTAACCTTAGGATTTATTTTATCCTTGATGTGTCTGGAAAAACTGTGGAGCTAACATTTCTGTATTTGTCCTCAAGAAAAGGCTCTAATGCATGCTATTGCATGGGACTGTATGGTAGGCTACAGTGTAAGATGTAGACTTGGTAAAATGATAACAAAACCCAAGCACAATCCTGTGCAATTCCTGTCAGGGAATTTATAAGGAAAGAAGGACCTTGGTAAAACCAGGTGAAATTGACATGTGAGGTTGTAGTTTTAGACAGTATTAAAGAAAATACTGATAACTGAATAGAGCATAATATGCTGTAGTATACTGTAATAGAGTTTCTGAGCTTTCTGTATGAATATGTAATATATTAACGTGTGCATGGAGTCAAAATACTTCAGTATTTCTAAGTTTGAAGGGGCAATAATGTGAAGGACAAGAGCTGACTGCAAAACGCAGTTTTAACTGCAAATCTGCAGCAGCTCTAATGAACTACCAATTGTGTAGCTAGTTATAAGTGGTGGTTTGTTTATATTATGAAATTGAGTCTCAAAGCAGCTTCTAATCATGAACAGTAAAGTTCCTTGTTTCAGATTGGGTATGATGCTACAGGAAGCATTCTTAATTTGCAAACAAGTAAATTAAGCAGGAAAAGAATAGTGCTTGTACATTTGCAATACAAGCTTAGTATTGGCTGTAGGAAAGGATAAGGACCATGTAGTTGTTAACCCATTTTATTCTTATGCTTGCGAAAAGCATCGTTTATTGCCATGCTGCTTGGGGTGATGGGTCACTTGGTTAATGGTACTTTAAATTTAGATTTTTGCAGATGGGAAATCAGTTTGGAATCAGTGGCAGAACATGTTACGTAAAAAGTGCATCTCATTAAAATAAATACACTGTATGTAATTTTATATTGATCTGTTCTGCTCTGAGTCTTGCTCAGGCCCTTTTAGCCAGAAGAAGATTCCTTGATAGCGAATCAAATTAATCTGCTAAACTTGCCAGTTTAGTACAGTAGACTAAGAAAATCTCGGAAGAGGAACCAAAAGGTATTTGAGTTGCTTGGTATTTGTGATGGTAGATGAAAGGTAGTCTATTTCTTCCATCTTCACAAATGAAATGTAATGCGTAAGTTCTGCTGTTAGCCAACTTTGTTTATATCTAGCTGGCTTGATGATGAGGTATTAAGAAGGGGTTCAAACAATGGACCTGTTCACACAACTAGTTTCCTTCCATTTGCTGTAGTCATTAACAAGAACTTTAAACGTATAAATAATGCATGCCCCAAAGTCTAATTTTGATACAGCGATTACTTCCTTTTATACTTGCCCATTAAAAGCCCCCTCATGCTACCCCATGCAATGCATTACACTCACTCTTTAAAGAGTGTTTGTAACTTTTTTTAAATGTAATAACATGTTTTTCAGGCAATGTTCTCTTGTAGCTCAGCTGGAAAGTTATTTAATAAAAGAAGGTAATGCATAATAGACCTTCTGCCTCTTAAGGAAATTTAAGAAAGCTTTTTTTCTCCATGAAAGTTGTTACCAGCTGCGTCTAGAGGTGCAACAATACGAGTAATTCTTGCAACATATGAATGAAAATATGACTCTCTAAAGCATTTGTTTCTATGCTCAAATCTTACAGTGATGCACTGTTGTACTGCAGTCACAACTCATAACATGCACTTTTAAAGTCTTGGAAGAAATTGATCGTAAATATAGATGATCTGGTGAAGCTGTTTCTAGCGGATGTCATGATTACTTAGAAACCTTTCAAAAATTAGATGCTGAAATTACATCCAATGCAAGTAAATGTTCTAAACGTGGTTTATGCTGCTCATTCAGAAATTTTAAAACCCTAGAAGAATTGCAGTTTCTACATGAAAATGTTTGGTTTCTACATAAATGCCTGAACCTACTGCTGTGTGACCTTAAATAGCTCCAAAGAAGGAAACACCTTTAGTCTACAAATAATTCATGAAGCTTTTTAATTCTACCTTGTTTTCTTAGGAAGAAGCAAAAGCTGTAAACCTTCAGTATTTTTGCCTTACAAAATGAACTTCCAAAAGGCCTATAACGAGATAAATTCAGTGTCATTCATACTTTTCAAAGTCTGTTAGTAGTTTGTTGCAAGGTTTCTTTTTTGCCCTTGCTTTTATTGAACAGGTAAAAATATGCTTCAGCAGAAGTCGTGAAAGCCTCATGGGTGGCCAGAATGGATTTACAGTAAATGCTATTAAAGTTTTCAACTTCAACAGTCTTGTTTTTCAGTGGTTATAGTACGAGCATGTATGTGGAAACTTTTTCTGAAGAAGTTGAAACAGTTTTGATCAAATCTGTTGTTATGCTTCTGGAATACTTGTTCGACTAGGTTTTGCTTTTGTTGATAGGTATTCAGACTAATGTAAAGCTTTTAGAGTTAATTATGTTACTTACTCCAAGCAGATTATTTCTAAAACCATAGTTTATAGGACAGAGTCATTTATCAAAATTCTCTTGACACTTGCCCTACAAATACTAGTTACTGCAAAGCATCATTTTAGTAGAACTGTTCCAACTTTCTTTGCTTTTAGTTAGCTTGTTTATTCCATGAGCATACTTGTGGGTAAATGATGTTGAAATTATATACAACCAGTAAAATTTCATTCCTAGTTGATGCATGTTACTGTTCTGTTCAAAATACTGAAAAAAAAATTATACATGATCATGGAATAGAATCGTAGATCTGTAAACTTGATTGCTTAATAGAGATGGGGCATCTGTAATGGAGTAGATCAGGGTGGCAACAGTCAAGAGGCGTTGTTTAAAATCTCATTTGAGCTCAACTTAACTGTAGAATTTTCCAGTGTATCTTCTGCTCTGATGATGCTTAAGGTTCTTTGAAAGCATAGCTGAGAAACAAAAATAGAACTTTTTAAATTGTCTTCTTTCTGGTCTGAGATTCTGGGTGGGTTCATTTCCTCATTTAGGGGTGTGAGCAATTGCTGATATCTTACAGCTATTGAATGTATGCAAGGCTTGGAAGTAAGTTAATTGCTACTATAAACAGCTTTTACTTTTTAGAACAGTAAACTTTTATCCTCAGTAAAAGCATAAATTTAGTCTGTGTTCTTGGCCAAGTTTATCTCCCTTTATGAATTTCCTGTTACTTTGAAGGATGCAAAGGTTCTCATATGTGTAATCGTTCTAGGGAACTAAATTATACTTAAAGTGCAGACATGTCCTTATTTCTGAAGAAATAAGGTGGTACATAATTTTTTTTTTTTTTTTTTTTGCAATACCCTCTTCTAAGGACTTACTGAAGCAGCGGGAGACTTCTGTTCTCTTAATTTCTTTTTTTCCACTCTGTTTTTTATGAGAGCTTAGGAAGAAAGATCTTCAGACAGTTTTTCTGTTTGTTTTGCTTTTCCCAGTTTTTTCCATACTACTGAAACAAAGCTGAATGATTTAATCAAAGAAGTACCAATGGGATTAAGCTACTGTGTGAAATAAATGGATTTTTTCCTGTAAATGGTGTTTATAAGTTTTTTAATTTACACTCTTCATCGTAGCCAAGTGTCCTTGGGTTTGTTCCCTGCTTTCCTCACCTTCCACCTCCCTAGTAAAAGATCTAGGATGATTACATGTGGGACGTTATAAATTCTTTGTCTAGGGATGTTTGCTGTATCTTTGGCGGCTGATGTTTAATACATGGTTCTGTTATAGGAAAGTACCTGTCCATGTGTCTGAGTGAGCTTGTAAATGTGCCTAGACACTTAGAAAAGCCTTATCAGATGACTTTTAGTTAATCAAAGATGGGAGGAAAAAAGATCCCCTTGATTAAAGGTAGCAATCTAAGAGAACCAGCACAGACATACTTAAATCTTGCTCCCCCCTCCTTTTTTTTCCTCTTATGTGCAGATTTGGTGTCTCGGGATACGTTAGGTGTTCTAATTCACCACAGTATATCAAAAGTTGAGAGACAATGTTGTTTGGCGGTCTCTGTAGCAAGAAAGGAAGCATCTTTTGTTATTGACATCCTTTCTCTTAGCTCTGCTCTTGCTTTTTGCCAGCTGCTCATTGTCTATACTTGCTTATTTAGTATTCACAAGGGATTTTACAAGTTCTTATCAGTTCGTTGCCACAGCACATCATTTCCTCTTGTCATCGTTACTCCTTAAATTGGTGGGGGGAGGATTTGCATTAGAGCTGATGAGTGGTAGAAAACACCACCATTCATGATGACTGAGTTGCACAGTGTTCTGCTCCTCCTTTCTGAGGCAGTTTGTAGTAAAGGTCACATTTCTAGTACTTACTCTGCCATGCCTCCCCCCCCCCCCCCCCCCCCCCGCTCTTTTTCTGGGGAAAAGAAAACTTTTTTTTTTTCTCAAAGGCTAAAAATAGCCAACGCTTCAAATATTCTTCTTTAAAGATAAAGGAAGTGCAGGGTAAAAATAGCTGCAGCTGAGAAGGTTGACCACCTTTCTGAGTGGCTGGGGAAGGGTTGGTTTGGGTTTTTTATTGGGTTTTTCTTTTAATTGTTTTTGGTTTTCTTTTAGTTATCTACAGTTTCTTCCTCATTTTTTTTAATACTCTTCAAAAAAACATGGGGTACCTAATTAGAGCTCAAGAACAAGCAGATGCTTTAGTATTTTCTCCTTTTGGGAAATAAAGATCCATTTGAGAAGCTGAGTACTTCAGTGCAGTACTGGCTGTGGAACTACTCGTTCCACCGTGCCTCTTCCCTGTTTCTTCATAGCGAGTTTAAGTCTTCTGGTGAGACACCATGACAGTGATATAATACCAGTTTTAAAGCATATTCCCCAAGCCTGTCTTCTGAAGGAAAGTCATGGGTTTAAGGAACATTGTTAACCAAAACCATGCTGTCCATTTGGTCCCTTGACTGTCCTTTTTCCCACTAATCAGTAATGCCAGAATTGGGGACTCTGATCATGTTTTACTTTACTTAGCTCTGGGGTGAGTCCTGGTACTTTTAGGATTTTGTTTTGAAACAAAATCAGGTGCAATGGCTGGGGTTGAAACAGGGGTTCTTTTAATATCTGCTTTTTTGTTTTACCACATTCTTTACTTGTTTTACTAACTACTCGTTAACTTATCTTTTTAATAGAACTAAATTGGAGGAATTGATCATTATTTTTGTTGTGAAGACTTCACCGCTGACATCTATATGTTCATTTGTCAGCCTCCAAGAAATAATACAGCTGCTCAGTAGCAATAACTGCTGTTGGTGTACACTGACATTTATTTGAAAAAAAAAAAACCAACCCAAAACCAACCAAACAAAAAACACCCAACAGACAAAACCCAGCAAACCTTTTGAAGACTTGTGTCAAATGACGTCAATGGCCAGTTTGTTCTCCTTTACTAGCCCAGCTGTAAAGCGTCTGTTGGGCTGGAAACAAGGAGATGAAGAGGAAAAATGGGCAGAAAAAGCTGTTGATGCTTTGGTAAAAAAGCTGAAAAAGAAGAAGGGTGCTATGGAAGAACTGGAGAAAGCCTTGAGCAGTCCAGGACAGCCCAGCAAGTGTGTTACTATCCCCCGCTCTTTAGATGGACGACTTCAAGTTTCACACAGGAAAGGCCTTCCCCATGTAATTTACTGTCGTGTTTGGCGTTGGCCTGATCTACAAAGCCATCATGAGCTGAAGCCATTGGATATTTGTGAATTTCCTTTTGGATCTAAACAGAAGGAAGTCTGCATCAATCCATACCACTATAAGAGGGTGGAGAGCCCAGGTATGTTTGAACATGGCTGTCTTAAAAACTGAACAAAATCTCCAGGAACCACTTACTGTTCACTCCCTCCTCCTTCTCCAGTACTGTATAACAAATTACATTTGGTGTATGAGGGAGTTTGGAAGAGGAATGTTCAAAGTGTACTTTTCTGGTGGGGTTCTGGGGAGGTGTGTTGTCCATTCTGTACTAGCTGCTTTTCTTTGTGGTAAATCACACTTTTCCCACAGATCTCTTAAGCCTGCTACCCTTAAAGTTGGTGGCAAGGTCCTCATTTGTAATAAAATAGAAAGCAGTGATCAAAAGACTTCAGTTTCTTTGAGAAACTTATTTAAAAACCTCAGTCCTTGCAAGGACGTTGGTAGACTTCTTTCGGGGGCTTTATATTTCATCAGTGAGTGACATGAATTGAGGAGATAATAAGTTCTAGGATGTAGTGTTCCCCACTTGACTTCCCATTAGCAGGCAGCAGAGCTGAACAGAACCAAGAGTGATATCAGTTAGAGCAAGGTAGGTACTAAATTTGTGTCAGGTAGCAAGTCTGCTGTTAAGGTGTGTCGCCATGGGAGAAGGTGAGGACGATTATGTTTATGAGTGGGAGAGATTAAGTGTGTTGCTCTGGAAAGTAGAGTGAAAAGTTGCTTCTATTTTTCCACAAAATGATTGTAAGTCTACTCCAGCTGGCTGTAGTGCTGAAGCACTCTACTCTAGCACTTGAATTCCAGACTCCAGCACTCTTGAATTTAAAAGTTAAAACTCCAGCTTAGCAATAGTTGTATATTGTAGTATAGATTTTGTTTGTCTTCAGTGAAAAGGACTATATATAAACTATGTAATTAGAGTATAGTAATATAGACCGTATTTCCATTTTTACTGATTTCATAATGTACACATACAGTGAGTTTTGCACTTATAAATCAGTACTTTGCTATGTGCCACATGTGGACTGTTCTCTTGTTGGTTTTGTTTGATTTTTTTTTTTTTTTTTCAAAAAAGGTCTGCTTCAAGTTTCGTGAAATACAAGTGTGTTTTTGCTCTGATTTTTGTGAGGCTAAAGTTTAAGTCTTCCATGAAGTGTAATGTAAAAAAATAAGGGAGAGAGGATAGGGTAAAGGCATGACAGATAAATCCCCTACTCCTCTTTCCACCCCAGCTAGTGTTGAAATTTTCATGATGAGTAGAATAGCACATTATTTGTATCTCTTTCCTTCTATCTCAGTTTTTAATTTATCTGGGTTTTGTTTGGTTTTTTTTTCAGTTCTACCTCCAGTATTAGTGCCTAGACATAGTGAATTCAATCCACAGCACAGTCTACTAGTTCAGTTCAGGAACCTAAGCCACAATGAACCACATATGCCACACAACGCGACATTTCCAGATTCTTTCCAGCAACCCAACAGCACTCCATTTTCCATTTCGCCAAACAGTCCCTATCCACCTTCTCCAGCCAGCAGCACTTACCCAAGCTCCCCAGCTAGCTCTGGACCATCTAGTCCGTTTCAGCTACCGGGTAAGTACAGCCTAAATGTCAACTTAATAAAAAATAATTGAAATGTCACATGCTGTTGTGACTTACCTCAGGAATTTGTGATACTTGCAATAAATTGCTTTTCTATTTACATTTTAGGGGGTTTTCTTCCTAGTTTTGTCACTGGTCAGAGTTAATTGTTACAGTTTTATTTTTCCAAATGTTTTTTGTCACGGATCCAGTAGTGGTGAGTTGCTTTGCACAGTTTCAGTGTAGAGTAAGTGATACGTACTTTAGAATAATATCTAGCAATGAAAAGAAAGCAGATGTAAGAGGCTGAGCAAGTAGTTTATTGATGTCTTTCTCTGAATAAAGACACTTACATGTAGTATTTAACTGGAAAAAATAGCAAATTTTTGATAGGAACTTAACCAATTTGCATGAAAATAGGGAAAAAACCCAACAATTGATAGGGGCAACGGAAAGAAGCCTTATTGAGTCTGGTTATTGGTGTGGTTTATAAAAGCAAGAAATTAATAGACTAATGAATTTATTTTTCCAGTAGCCTCATCTTTGTTCCTTCTGGCTGCCCAGTGCTGCAAAAAGAGTGTCCATTCAGAGGGGTATCCCTCTTGGATAAGTACTGTAATCATTGGGATGGATGCATTAATGGTATCTGGAGGGAATTTCTGAAATAGGGGGTAATAGTGTGTTGGTACACTGGCTACTGTGCTGAATAGAAGAATGCAGAGATCCACGCTTTTGTAATGAACTCGGCCTACAGAAGCAGCAAAAAAATAACTGGTTTAGGCCTTCATTACGTTACGGCAAATAAAGTTATTTCTTCTACTACTTCTTTCTTTTTGAACACAGAGAAGAGGGTAGGCAAGAAAGCTAATGTTTGTGTTATAGAAAGTGGGAACTATAGTCAGCTTGCCCAGCTGCAGGGCTCCAGTTGTTAAAGTAAAAAAAGGCAAAAATAAAAAAGCACATCTCTCAGGTTTTTTTCAAGTGTCCAATTTTGTTATTAGTCCCATAGGTAAGAATCCAACTATTGAACAAGTTTACTGTAAAGACAGCTGGCTGGGTTGTCTTCAGGTTAGTTTGAAAATGGGTCCAAATGTTTTAACATCTCTTGTTCAAGAGTATTTTTGTGTCTTTACAACTGTAGGGTGAATAAATAAATATTCTAAATTGTTGAGGTTTATTCTGGTTTATTCTTATTTTTTCATGTTTGTAGCTGATACTCCACCTCCTGCATATATGCCCCCTGATGATCAAATGGGGCAGGATAATTCTCAGTCTATGGACACAAGCAATACAATGATCCCTCAAATCATGCCAAATATATCTACCAGAGGTAAGTTGTGTAAAAGTATGGTGTAAAATTAAAATAGTTTGGCTTCTTACAACTCATGACCAAATTGAACGACTAACTTCAAATGGCACAGTAAACCTTGTTGGTAAGTGGAAGCAGTCCTCCAAGGCAAACTGGGGCTGTAACAAAGAATTGAGAAATAAAACTTGCCTCGCTTATTTGCACCTCTTGCTTTTAAAGCGTCAGATGCATAGTATGGCTTACAGCAAGTTGAACTTTTTTCGTTTTTCAGAATTAGTCTTTTCTGCTACCTTTGCCTGCTGTTGGAACTGTATATGCACAAAGGCTCTGAAAATGGAGTCCCAAAATACCAATTATAACAAGCTTTTTAAAAGTGAACAGAAGAGTCATGTTTCATCTGATATCAGTGTCATCTATATTTTTTGTGTAGGGTTTTTTTTTTTAGTATCAGGCTTAAATAGGAAAATAATTGTAAAATCAATGGACTAGCTAAAATGCATGAAAGTAGAAATGATGTAAGATCTTCAGTCAGGACAGTTCTTGCCCATCATAACTGTTGACTAAGCTTTTAGTTATCTGTTGATATTTTGGAAGGCCTGCTTTACAGTTTTAGATTTAATATTTTTATGCTTATGTAAACTGGTATTTCCGTTTTGCTTATTTTCAGATGTTCAACCTGTTGCCTATGAAGAACCCAAACACTGGTGTTCGATTGTGTATTACGAATTAAATAATCGTGTTGGGGAGGCTTTTCATGCATCTTCTACAAGTGTCTTAGTAGATGGGTTTACAGATCCCTCCAATAACAAAAACAGGTTCTGCTTAGGTTTGCTCTCAAATGTTAATCGCAACTCAACAATTGAGAACACTAGACGACATATTGGAAAAGGTAAAGCTTAGATGTGTTACGCATGATTAAGAAGCTAAGTCCTTGTTTTTATTTCAACTTTGGCATACTGCAACAATGATTATTCTCAGATAAGAATAGTAGAAGTAATTTGTGATACATTATCTACCTCTCCGGTGTCAGAAGACAATTTAGGCATGGTTTGATTCTAATTAGTCTAGGAATTGCATACATTTTTCTTTGGCACTAATTTAAAAGACTAAATATTGCCTGTTCCTTACCAAACTGTGTTGTTGTGGGGGCTTGTTTGTTATGGTTAATGATAGTCTGTATGTAGAATTTTGTGTTTCAGCACCAAGAAACATATTGCAGGACTTCTGATGCTCTATGTTATATCTACGTCTTAAATCAAATTCTTCATACCACTTTACAGTATATCAAGGATTTTTTTTTATTTATTTTGTTGTTCATGCAAGGTATTACGCTGCTGTCTACAGTAAGTTCAAATATCTTGCATGACTTGGCAGCTGGACTTTGAAGTGCTAATGCAAAACTGCAAGGGCTCATTTGTCTGAGTGAATCCATGGGGTGTGTATGTGTGTGGGAGGGATTCCTGGAGACAGCAGGTTTTGCAAGATCTTCTAGTTTTCCCGTACTGTTTGGCTGATAGCACACATAGATGCTCGTTTTTCATCTTTGATGGAATGTGCTTGGATTATCTTAAAATGTAGTACTCCTTTTCTTAATATCTCCTTTTTTATAACTAAGTCCTGAGAAGGGAACCCTGGTTCTATTGTACGTATCTAGAGGCCTTTTTAACACCTGAGATAATTTGGTACAGTTCGTCTTGAGTTTTGTTTGATGAAAGTCACTGTTGCTTGTAATACATCTTCAAGACCCATCCTGTCCCTTAACAGTCTTTTAATTAGAAACTACTATAAATGTAGCAAAATTTTGCAGATAATCCAGAGAGCACGTTGTAGAATATTATTGGCTGCAATGAGCTTTAAAATGTCTACATCTCTAATACTAATCATTAAACTAAAACTTTGCTTTATGGTAACAGTTCTGAGAACCATTAAGATTGTTTTGGGATAAAATACTATTTATTTATGGCTTTTGTTTGGAAGGGCTTTTGGTTTTTGCCTCCTTAAAACTACCCAATCCTATTTGCTAAGCATTTTTCTGTAGTACATTGCATTGCAAGCATAAGTGACTTCTCATTGTGCATTGGATTATTTTTGAAGTATCTGTGTTCTTCTCAGACTGTTACATTATCTAGCTCCCCTCTTTGGAGATCTCTCAGATGGTCTTTACCCAAAACAAGTTAGCTAGCAAGTGGTGGTCCCTGTCTTTTTAAATAAATAGGGTTGTGTTGTGAAAACGCATTCTTGCCCACCCTAGATTTTCTGACAGCTGCTTATAGGTGTTGGAAGCCAATGGTTCCTCTGTGTAACCTTCATCCTACCTTAGTCCCAAGTGGATCTAGCAATGTTCGCAACAGTTGCTGCTGTCTGAAAGATTAACTTGCATCTGTTGACTTGCTGCAGCCTCATCTGGCAAACCACGGGATAGTCTGCAGTGGATTCTCAGGGTATTGCAAGGAAGACTTAAACTGAACTGTATCCCAACCATGTAACAGTGGTGGGTGCGGGAAAGGGAGAAGATCTGGGAGAAGGAAGGCGAGTATCTCAACTGAAGTAGCAGTGAGAATCTGTGTTTGGATGCTGAAAGGATCAACAGCTTTTATATATTGATTTTTAGTTATTAATAGTGTTATATAGTCTTAAGAACATAAAGGGAGGGAAGCACTTATGTACATAGCTGAATCCAGGCAGATGTGATAAATCTAGGGGCGTTGTTGATTTTAAATACCATCAGGCTTTACAGACCTTAAGTTGTGCAACTAATTGGACTTACCTCTCCTTTTGCTTGATAAAATACACTGAAATCAGAGCAGGCTATGGATATACTTTCCCATTCATGTCTATCACTACCCCTTCTCCCAGGACACTTTTATTTCTGTTGGAATTGCCATAGGCAGAAGCTACCAGTTTTATGAAACTGGAGCTTTAAAATCCACATAAGTTCTCTAGGAAAATAGCCCAAAATAACTGTTGACATGTGGAAGTAGTTTTTTTTTGTTCTGTTCTGTAATTGATGAGAGAAGGACATCTAGTGGCTGATGTATAATGAAGCCTACTGTATTTTGAAATGAGAAACAGAAAATTTACTTTGTTGTCTTTGATTTCGAGGGAGTTGTTATTAAGTACTATATTTTTGGAAAAAAGTAATTTGAAATGTTTTTGTCTTTGTTTTCAAGGAGTTCATCTCTACTATGTTGGTGGGGAGGTCTATGCTGAGTGTTTAAGTGATAGCAGCATATTTGTACAGAGCAGGAACTGCAACTACCACCACGGCTTTCATCCAACAACTGTATGCAAGATTCCTAGTGGATGCAGTCTGAAAATTTTTAACAATCAGGAGTTCGCTCAGCTTTTAGCTCAGTCTGTCAACCATGGATTTGAAGCAGTATATGAGCTCACCAAAATGTGCACCATTCGAATGAGTTTCGTAAAGGTAAACAAATTATTTTGAGGGCATTTAACTTTATTGTGGATTTGGGTATTCAGCAGTAATTACATTAGCACTGTAACAATGTAGCAAAGCTATCCTGACCTGATGTGGTTCTTTTCAATTATAAGTTTGTTGAAAATGGTTAATTTGGAGAGCTGGAAATTGATGCAAGAAAGGAAAAGCACAGATTGCTGTATTGAATGTTGGCTATGTATTTAGTTACTTCAGTATTCAGGATAGGGATTTAATCGTTGTGGTTGCTATAATTTTATTGAAGGAGAATTGAGCTCATGCTCTGAGTTTGAAGGAACAAAGCGAACTACAAGACCGCTAAAAGAATGTCAGTAGAGAGGAGCATAAGTGATTGCAGAAAAAATTGCAGCTCCTTCAGAGATTAATATTATTTTTTTAAAAATTGATTATGGAAAAAAGACATGATTTGAATTTATGAATTCAAACTCTGTTGTTATTCTCACAGTAGTGTTTTCTCAACATTGTTTAATCAAGATGCTGTCCGTTTCAGATTTAGCATGGAGTCTAGACTTGGGCTTTCCAGGGGTTTTTTTGCATCTTGTCCAAAAGGTGTCTTGTTTGTTTTGTCAATTATGATAAATACTACTCAGTTTGAGAGTGTGGAGGATAGGGAGCAGGAGGGAGAAACAGAAGAGATGTGGCCATAGCCAGGGGTCATTCTTGAGTCAGCAGTGCACTCCACAGAGGAGCTCATGTAGTCATTCCAAGTCTGTAGCAGACAAGACTTGATTCAGGCTTCCAGGTGCAGCTTCCCTCCCACTCCTTCCCAACCTCAGGTTTTTTTCCTTTAGATAAGAATTGTTGCTAGATTGTGAGTTATCTTCAGATAAGTATCTTAGAATGTGATTTCATGCTTCTTGTTAGTACAGTTATTTTGAAAGACAAGTGTGTCCTCAACTTGATTGATAACATTTTGTTAATTTTTATAGGGCTGGGGAGCTGAATATCACCGACAAGATGTCACGAGCACCCCATGCTGGATAGAAATTCATCTTCATGGGCCCCTCCAGTGGCTGGATAAAGTACTTACACAAATGGGTTCTCCTCTTAATCCCATCTCATCTGTTTCATAGTGCTGAAAGTCTATCTTCAGCCTTATTTTTAGCGAACTTATTCTAATTCTAGAGAAACTTCCAGTGTGGATACTGTGAGCTATATGGAGAATGGATCTTACGGTTTAACTTTTTTTTTTAAATCCCTTTGTGACCAATTCCATTGTGTATAGCTAATCAGTTTTACATTTCAATTTGTTCTCGTGATGCTTAAGTGACAGTTGAGCCCTAAGGGAAAAAAAAGTCTATTGAAAAATTCAGAACACTTTTCCCCTCCTTCCCCTAGAACTTAAACAGGCATATGTCTTAACTGGAAAATGTTATTCTTTTTGTCCTGTAGGGACAAGAGTTATGAAGACTGACTTCCGAAAATAAATACATATCATAGTTTGGGATTTTTTTAAATGTTTATGAAACTGTTTGAACATGTGCAGCTCCAGCTTGCAAGCTGTATTTTTAGCATAGTTGTTTAACATCTTAAGGTTGACATCTGTCATAAGCAAAATTAGACTTTATTATGGCTAATTTGCCTCAGATTGAACAATGTGATTTTTTTTTTAAGTGTACACATGAAATATACTTTTTACAAATATTGGAGTGGTGTAAAAAAACACTTGTATTGTCTATTGGAAAATGCTGTCATAAACACACTGTATATTAATGCAGAATAGCAGTTCTTAGCCTTTTCCCACTTCAGTTTTGTAATATCTCTTTTAACCACCATTTTGAATAGTAATTGATACAAGGTAAACATCTTGCACATTTCTGGAGTAGTAATTCTTGTTTTGCTTTGATTTACAGTCATGCCATTTGGATTTGGTTGCCAAGGCTATTTCTTTTTAGGTACCCTTCTCTATTTTAACATAAACACTACTTTTTGTAAATGGCAGTGCTTACTACTTTTTGGAAGGAATAAGTTTTTTGTTTTCTTTTTGGTGTTCTAGCTGTTCATTTTACCTGTCTGGAATTGATCTGTGTTAGGCCTTTTTAACCTCTCAGTAGACATTATGCAGTATTAGTGATTACACTGTATTTAATTCACTTTCAGTATGAGTTTGAGTCTCTTTGAAGACTGTGAGTGGCTTAGCAAATTAGTAACTGAATGCAGAAGCTTTTACTTCCAGATCATGTAATTTAATACAGACCTGTTGGTAATGACCAAAAGTAATCACTTCTTTGTAGCCTACATGAAACAGTGGTCTTGATCCTGTCCATGATGGCAGGTGTTCAATCAGAAGACTCGTAACTGTAGTTGGCAGCTTTATGGGATTGAAGGACTGCATTAATATGATGATGAAATTTCTCTCTCACATGTAAGGAATCCTGTTGCCTGTGCTGTTGTATTACTCAGTAGAGAATTTAAACACTGTACTAAACACTAAAAGAAATCAGTTATTTAACGTATGCATATTTTTCCCCTTTAAATAATAAAAAAGGAGGCTGAAAGAAATATTCTAAGAGAATTAGAAGTGAATTATATACAAAATTTCTTTGCATGCAGAAAAAGACCTGTTGTATTTTTTTAACTTCTCACCTTCCTTTTTCTCTTGCCTGAACACCTCTTCAGAAAAGGGTTCAGTGTTTGGGGGAGAGGCTGAAAACTCTAAAATGCAAATACTTACTAAAAGATGTGTTGCAGTTAATTACTGCAATCCTGAGACATCGATTGCTTACACAAGTTCTTGTGTCTTCTATTGAATGACAGTTTCTGCTCAAATGTGGAAATCATGCATCATATGGTACCTAAGTAACAAATGATCTTAAAGGAATAAAATTGTTTACGTGTCATTAAAATGTTTCTTATGAAATGCCTTAAAGGAATAAACTGTAACACTTCTGCAGAACCCTAATGTTCTCTTGTACAGGAATTTCTATATTACTTGGTGTTTTGTTTTTTTGGTTTTCGGGTTTTTTTAAGCAGTTTCTCAAGTGTGTTTAAAAACAAACAAGTGCATCTTCAGGAGAAGGGGAATAACATTATTTGCCGCTCACCTTTGGGGTCTTCTCTGTCATTCTTTGGAACTGCAACCCACAGATGGTTCTTTTGATCAAATAAGATGCGTAGTCAGTTGGCCACAGGATCAGGCTTCTATTTTCTTCTCCCCACGCCTGACTTTTGTCGAGTTGCTGAATATGTATATTTGACACTACAGGAATTTTTTTTTTCTTGGCTAACTTTTATAATAAATGTCATGGCACATTGGATTAAGGAAAGATCTCAGTTGTAGGTACAAGATTTTACTTTATCCAAAATGTTTTTCACCTGGCTTCATCTCTGTTCACTTGTATGTTTAGATGTGGCCAACTAAATGACTCAAGAATGGGTGCTGAAGTGGGTGTTCATGAGCCAGAGCTGGTGCTTAGTGCTAGTATTGTGGTTAGATTGGCTACCTGTGCACTGAACCATAATTTCTGCAATAATATCCAGTTAACCCACTTCTGATGCTGTCATTAAGTAGTAAAGTACTCTGGCGTTTTTCTGCTTGTGTACATATTCTTGAACTGTAATATATGCAGTGCTGGGGATATCCTTGTGACTGCTGATTTTGCCAGGGTAGGCTTGCAGGAGCAGACCCAGTAAGATTTGTCTATGTTCTACTTTTCTGTTCCTTTTAAGTAGGACTTGAGAGCTTTCTAGTTAGCAAATTTTGTGTGCTGCTGGTTCATGGTGTTGCTAATCATGTTTAGTTCATCTGTGCTGTTGCTGATACAAAATTCAGGTATCAGTGCAAGGATGGATGGAATGGAGAACTGTTTGACCCTAATGATGGCTTAAGTATAGCAATAGCAGAGTGCTGCTTCTGTTGCAGCATACTTGTGTATAAGTCACTTCTTGATCTAGATGGAGGGATGGAGAAATTGAATCAGCCAGTAGTGTGGTAGTGGAAGATGGAGCCTTCCCAGTGTAGCCCACCTTAGGCTGAATGTTACTCTTCAGTGAAAACTGTTTTGGCTTTTGTAGTGTAAGTATTCTCTTCTTTTTGGGCATCTTTCTACATTGCACCAACCACAGCATTAACTAACAGCTTTGGCAATACCAGCAAAGAGCCTAGAAGAGGCATGTACTGAAATTCTTTCTGGGTTTGCTTTTAGAGTCACTAAGATAAGATAGTAGCTTGGATGTTCCTCCTTAGAGGACTTCAGTCTTGCTGGCAGTCAATCCAGTGCCTTGCATAAGTATTACATTCATTTAATTGCATTAGGCATGAAGTAGTTGTACATGAAGGGATGACATTGGGTTATAGTATCTGTAGGACCAAAATAAAACTTTCTAGTATGACTGACCAATGAGAGACAAATCTAACCGAACAGCTCATTAGTCAAAAGAATGATGAAACAGCCCATGTGTTATGATTAGGTATAGAATTGTTTAAAATACTGGAATTATTTTGGGTTTTGCTTGAAGCTATGATTATTTCCCCCACCCCCCAGTATTACAATGTGAAAGTTGTCAATTCTTGGGCAGATACTCTTGCAATGTAAATCTAGAGAGCATTAAAATGTATCAGGCTTTCTCCCTAGTTTGAAGAAATAATTTTTTTCAGGGTATTGTTTTAGTTGCCCAGAGTGTTGCTAGTGATGGTTTTTAGAAAAAAAAAAAAAACAACAAAAACACAAAAAACAAACCAAAACATTTTCTAAATGTTTTGCTTCAAAACACAAACATGTGACTAACTTTTTTTTTTTTTTGGTAGTTATGAGGTTTCTGTTTAGGAAGGTAACCCATTCTGAATTCAAATCAATAGACCAAACCATCAGATTACAACATAATGTTGCTTTATTGTGCTGCTCCATAAACCTGCTTCTGTGTTTGTTGCAAGCATAACCTTTATGCTTTTGTTTACATTGTAGGAAACACAGTTCTAGCAATGAGTTTTTTCATTTAACTCTAAACATCTTTTTATTTTGTTAATTTTAAAATTATTAGGTTTTGCTATGTTATGTTTTTAAAGATATTTTTTGCATACTGCTGCTCATATTTCAATAAACAAAACAAAAAAACCCACAGATTTTTCTTATTTCCTTTATCTGTAACGCAGTACGTCTCAAATATTTGTTTACAAGGGTTGATTTATGAGTTCTTGTAACTCAATGCTGACTGATGCCTTGCTATGTACATATTCCTCCTCATACAAATGTGATTTTGTAATTTGAAAAGTACTTTTCTATAGCTTTTTGGTAACACAAAAGCTGCAGTGCTCTCAGAAGCAGAGACTAAATAGTTTCATTAAGTTATTTAAGAGTTCTTTTTTCTTGTTGTAGAATGCAGCCAGCAAAAATGGTGTCAATTTGTTGGTATTTATAGAACTATTTAAATAAGTAGTACAAAAAATGTATTTCTGTAAGACTTCAGCAACACTCTGATTATTGTGTTGGGGTTGGTTGGGGTGTTTGGTTTTTTTTTTTTTTTACTATTGTGGCTGACCATAACATTTTTAAACAACCGTCATCATGTCTGAATGTGTACAGCTTTAAACTGATGACCGATAGCCTTTTCATTGAAATGAAGGCTGTTTGAATATCTCTTGAAACGTAAGTACTGTTCCAATAAAAAGCAAATTTAGGAGTTTAGTGAGCTGTTCTTTTACTATTAGCCTTATTTTTTTAAGATTGAGGGAAGGAAAACTTTTCTCTTGGTTTACCAAGATATTACAGAAAGGGAAGTTGAAATAGTAATTGGTGGTGTGCGCAAATTAAAAGAAATCTTTTTTTGGCAGGATGAGTACAAAAATACTGAATCCCAATTCCACAGGGATATCCACAGAAGAACTATAGAAAGGACAAATTATTTCTTTAGTATAAAACCGAAACAAAGTGTTGATACTACTTGATCTTGTCTGTGCTTCCTGCTTTGGGATTTAATTTGGCTAGCAGGCTGCCACCTTGCAGTAACACTGTGTAGTTCTCTCATTGTCTCAATAATAATAGCTTTTTTCTTCTGAATGTGCAACTGCACTATGCTAGGGAGGATCCAATCACTCAGTAATTTTTTTTTAATCTCCTGATACTGTTTTGATGTTTTTGCTTCCAAAACAATTATTGCCATGTAAAGTTTCCAGAAGATTTACTATGATAGTATTACCTAGATGATACAGTCTAATTTGTAAGTAACATCTCAAAGTAAGTGTTGCAGTGGCTTGTTGACTTTCCAGAAACTTCATATGGACTTGTATTAATAGCTTTCTACATAAGTGAAAAACAAACAAAGAAATGAAAGAGAATCTTGGTTATTAAAACTTTTAAATCTTTATTTTATAGAATTGAAGAGGTTTTGTTAATCTTGCTAGTCTTTCTCTATGGGGAATTTAGAGGTATAGTAACAGTTGATAATTACATCTCTGTGAGTAGCCAGCCAATGTAACCTGTGAAATTGTTCATTTATGGTTTCTTTTCAGAAGAAAAAAAGCTTTGGGCAATACCCACCTCTTCCACCCCCACTCCAACCTGCATTGTGTGGTGAATGAGTCAGAGGCTACTTCTGTTCACTGCTACATAAAAAGTGAATACTTCACTGGCATTTAAAGTAATTAAACATTGTGTGCCCTATATCCTGTGCCAAGAGAAATCTGCCTTTCTTGTCCTGGAGTGCTCCTTGCCCTGTTGTAGCCAAGGACCGTGCATTCTCTGGCACCATACTAAGAAATCCTACTCATCTAGAAAAACTGTTTCATAGAAGTTAGGGAAATTTGGGAAATTACCTTTACTATAGACACTCTGGTCAGAGGACATTGGTGATGGGAGTGTCAAGTCAGTGCTTTAAATCGGGCTTTTCCAAATAGCTTTCGTGAAGTAAGCACTTCGTATCGTGGAAATGCTGATCCCGTTTATTTTGCCAAATTCAGTATTTTGGTCTGTATGACTTAGAATGTGTGTTTTCCAGACACTGCTAGCATAAAAAAAAAAAAATCATTGGACTACACTCGATGGTGATACTGGCTCTAGTTTCCCTTGAAATCTTAAGCACTGTTAGTCTTCTGATTTAGGATGCAGAGCAAGCTGCTTCTGTGTGCACTGAGGCATTTGTAAAAAGCCCCAAAGTACCTGTGAATTGCCAGCCACTCAGTTAACTGTAAATGTTTTTAGGTGCTGCATCATCTTAATGCTCAATTAGTATTGACAGAATTGGCATATGCTGATTAGCATTTTGTAGTCAACCAGTGTTTGCACTTTGGGTTGGTACCATTCAACACAGATAATCATTCCCCTTAGTTTTAGGTATCTGTGTATAAACTCTGAAGTAAAGAAATGTCATCCTGTGTATTTTTATCATACAGGCACAGCAAAGATGGTTGTCTGTAGCTCTGTAGCGTGAATTCTCACTCTGACCACTCACAAATTTAATAGCAAAGTAGAAGAAATCTGCATGCTGGAAAGTAGATTACCTAGACTGACAAACGAAGCCTATGCAAGCTATAGAGTGGAGGTATGAGAATTGTGCTGTGGGAACAGCAGAAGTCAAGGTAGAAACTAAATGTTGAGGGGAAAAAAACCAACCCTATTAATGCCCACAGCATAAAACCATCACCAAAGCCACTGAAAGGACAATACTCTTTGAGTCCTAATGTCTTGCTGCTTCTCCCAGATGTTCAGTTTAGTTGTTCTTTTCCATGACTTTCCAGTTCCTGCAAGTTGGAAGAAGGGTCCTTTAGCCTCATAAGAAACACGATTTTGAAGTCTCTGTTCCTTTTACCTCTTATCATGTGTGTTGTCCCCTAATCAGGTGAAGGGGGACTGTGTGCCCAGGTTTTCAGACACGCTGAGGAAAATGCCATGTCATGCCTTGAGTATGTGCTAGCCATTTGTTGCAGGTAGATTAAAACACGCAGTCTGGCTTTTTCTCTGCCCTGTTTCGATATTTAGCAGTATTTTCCTCCAAAACCATCCTGAGAGGTCTCTGAAGTCCAGCACAGTCAAAAGACTAGACCTCAAGATTCTGTATAAGAATCCTCTGGCTGATTGAGTTCTCGGAGTGCATTCACATTAAAAAGAGGGAGCAAGCCTTAATATAAGACAACTTAGCCTGAGCACAAACATGTACAATACCTGTGTGATGGGTGCTTCAGTGTTTTACAATTTCCAGGCAGTTTGCATCAAATTCTTTTAAAATATATTGTACTTGTTAACTGCCTTACAGGGCCACGTGTTCAAGTGTGCTGTACAAGTATTTCTTTAAGCAACATTTTTTTAGCTCTGGTTGAGTGCAAACCCAAGGGATTCCCTTAATCCTCCTGTTCCCTGCTTCTAAAGGTAAGTCTGAGGCTGCAGTTTCATCGGCTGGTAAATGTGGTTGTAGGGCATGTGGGGGTCCAGTTAAAAGCAAACCATTGCAGCTGCTGGCACCATATAACATTGAAATGACAGAAAAATCAGTCTAAAAGTTAATTCAAAAAATCTGGAGGCAGGCAATCTATTGCAGCAGAGATACCTTGCCAGGGAAGACTTTTTTTTTTCACTACTAACTTAAGTTTGTGCTGGATTGGTAATCGCCTGCTCTTCGAAGGATGGCAAGAAGCCAGCATCACAACAGTGTCCCGTTTTCTGAGTGCGATGGTCCAACCTGATCTAGAAGAAGCGGTTGCTGTTGGGCAGTCCCGCAGCAAGCAGTTCTGTGTGAATGTCTCTGCTGAAGGAGCTCTGCTCTAGAAGAACACTAAAGTATTCACTTCAGTGCATGAAATGAAGACACAGGTCTATAGAAAATCATATGAGAGAAGCATATTGTTAAGTTCTCTTTTATCCAAAGCTTTTGTTGTGCTAGCCGCAATGTTTCCCTTAAATGTATGTGACTGGGGAAACTGCTAACAAGCCAGACCAGCTGTAGCTGCAAAGTAGGTTTATGCCATGTCAATCAGTTCTGTATTTAATTGATTAACTCTCTGCATTGCCGTTTGAATGGTACTTGCTGGTGCGACGCTGGAGGGAAGAGAAGCAGGACGAAAGCAGTAAGGGAACACGTCCCGAGGGTGGTCACGGGCAGCTGTGTTGCTGTACGTCACGGGAGCCCACCAGCCTCCTGCTCAAGGTATGACTTGGTTTTGGCTGTCATCAAAGGGGTGCTCTGACTTACCAGAGACTCAGCCGCTCCAGTGCGAGTGGTGGTTGCAGAAACGGCGACAGTGTCGTGGAAATGCTTTAGGCGTCCACACCTGCTACAGGTGATGGAGGACAACTAAGGCAAGGTAAAATTTTTTCTGTCTGAAGTCTTGTAAAAGAAAATAAAATTCAAACTTGTGTTCAGAAATAAGCCTACTTAGTTATCAAATCCCCCCACAAAGACAAACCCTGTAAAACTCTTTTACTCCCACGGACGTGTAAGGTGAGGGGGTGAGGTTCTGGGAGGTGGAAGCTCTTGGGTTGTCTCCAGCTGTTCTGTGTTCCTGCTTCATGCAGGACTCCTCCTTTTTTCCATAAGACTTTTTTTTTTTAAAAAAGCCTTTTAAATTAACAGCTCTTTTCTTCTAAGGCCAGTTTTATTTTGTTCTTTATAAATACCTTTTTTCCATTCTCTTTTTGAAGTTGTACATCTGCTATTGCAAACAACATGGTTATTTCCAGGACTAAATAAGAAGTGCTGTGTAATCCAGTCGCTCCTGCAAAAATCTCATTTTCTGAAGTCTCTTAGATATAGAAACTGCTGTCAGCAAACTCGTGAGCCTCTTGAGAAAGCTTTGAGCTGCGTGGGTGACTGCGACTTTAGAATTTGAGAGACCACACAAAATAGACAAAACAGGCTCTTTTCTGCAAGAGCCACATGGAGACTAGTTTCCCTGTGATCTGTGAGATTTCAGGTCTCTGGTGAAGAGTCTCACTCTAAAAGATCTTTATAGCAGGAATTCTCCTTAAGTTTCCTGTAAGAAATTAAAGGCAAATACAGTATGTTAAACCTGGAAGTGCGAGTTCAGGAGTGAACAGGTTGTGCCTGTGAAGATGATTCACCCGTGGTTCTATAGGCGCTGCCTGGGCAAATGCTCAGCCCCCGCAGGGAGGAATTTGATATTGCCAGGAGGGCAAAAACGAGGGAGATAGGAGGAAAAAAACTTGCAGAGATGTGGCAGTGTGTGTAACTTGCTGCCTGGGAGACTTTCTGTATGGATTAATGGATTTAACCCAAACTTCTTTGCTTATACCTGTAGTTTCTGTATTTGCTCAGGGTCTTGTGAGTTAAGGCTTGGAAGAAACAACCTCCTAAAGCCAGATGCGCTGTGAACACAATCCAACTGTGTCTTCCTTTCATCTTCTCAGTCTGATCTACCTGCCAGTGTTTTAAATATTCCGAATACCAGGTAGATAAAGCTCCTGGCTCTCAAAAGTTTTAGGAGAACAAGGACCGTGGTCAGAGCAGCATTCAGGGAGGGACAGAAAAAGCTCGGGAGGAGTGTAACTAAACCCGTAAGTCCCCTTTTCTCTTTCTTAATTGAAGCTGAGTTGCGAGGAGTCTTCATCTTGGTGATTCCTGTTTTGAAGTGGTGTACTGGATAAGGGCTTTTCATTTCTTTTGAAGATGCTGCTAAAAGAAAACTCGTTAGAGCAAGTGCAGTTACAAATTGCTGTGGCTCTTGTGGTTTGACACGGGTTTGGAGAGCGTGATCATGCAATGCAGTTTTGCTTTTCACTTTGCCGTGTGGCACCTGTATATTTACCAGACTGTGATATCCCAAATAGACATGAAATATTCAGCTTTTGGGATTTATTCTTTGCCTTTTGCCTTGCTGTCTAGTTTGACAGACTTGCCAGTCCTACAGGTGAGTCCTTTCCAGGCATCAGTTGTGATGGCCACGTGGCATGACGTGTAGAAAACGCTCAGCTCCTTGTTTTTGCTTGGAGGAAGGGGAAATGCAGGAGGGTGAATACCCATAGAAAAGCCCACCACAGCCCACCTACAGGTAGGAAATGCAAGAAGAAAGATGGGTCCTGCTGGGTGCCTGAAATGTTAACAAACCTGGTGTTCAGGCAATGCAATGGGATGAGTGAGCTCCCAGTTTTGGGGTGCTCTTGCCGAGGAGCATCGCACTGGTGGCTCCTGCTGGGTTACTCGGTACCAGCGCTGCGGCAAACTCCCCGCGGGCACTGTCTGTGCCAGCGGCTCGGGCAGCTGGGTTCAAAGCCGTCCGTGGACTAAGATTAAAGCCAACAGACTGAAATAGGACAATAATAATCACCTGTCGGAAGGGTGGCGTCAGATGCGAAAGGTCGCACTGCTTCCAGATGGAAGTGATGAGTTGTTTCCCTGGCCCAGAGGAAGAAGAGTTAAAAGCTTATTTAACATGCAGGTCCTGATTCAGCAGAGCACGTAGCCGTGTATTTTAAGTGTACGGATGCTCTCCAAAGCATTACGGGAACTACTCATCTTTCGAAAGCAAAGCATATAATTAAGAGCTTCTCTGAACTGGGGCCACCCTGCTTCTCACAACATCGTGTCCCAGATTTCTGGTGTTTCACTCGTCCTTCGTGTTTTAGCGTATCGACCTCCAGTCTGAAGAGAAGCCATCAGGCAGGAGGCTGCTGCAGGGCTGCAAGTGTCGAGAGGCTTTTTTGAAAGGCACATTGAGAAAGTGGGCTTTGCTATAAAGACACAGTGAATGGTGTATTTGTGTCGGGGCAGGAGTGTGAATGGCAGAAGGTGAGGGGAAGGGATGGAGTACGCATCTGGGAGCCCGCGTGTGTCATGCACTTAATAAACCAGTTACAACAAGTGAACAAATGCCCATCGGTCCCTCTCTGGCATGCCTGTGGTTGAGAAGTGGATTTTATGGTCAGCTTGAATTTTGGGCCTGGTGAAAGAGAATATACCAGATGTTTTCTTATACATATGTTTCATACATTGATTAAAATGTCATTAAGAGAACTTTCTTCTGCAATAGAAATGATTCGGGGTATTGATGAGAGCAACGCAGGGCATGCATAAAAGCTTTCCCGGTAAATCAGCTAGCACTCTAAGTGTGACAGGTTCTTCTGGGCTATTACTCCAACTATCAGGCTGTGGAGAAAAACAGGATTATTCTGAGGTTATTCTTGAATATTTAAATAAAGTACAGTAGGGTGCAATGCAACATGTGCTTTATCGGCTTCTGAGGCTTTTGCCAGCAGAAATTCTTAGACCGAACTCGTCATGGCTGATAGCTGAAAACAAGCTGTCGTTACTTAAAAATAAATAAGAAATGTCTGATTTGATAAAACTTGATTTATTCAAAAAGGGCTGAGATAAACACACTTGAATTTAATCTCGCTTTCTACATTAGAGTAATTACTTGGAATTACACCAGTTAAATTTGGTTCAGAGGAGATAAAAATTGGCCACCTATCGAGGAATAAAATATTTAAGCCTGTTGTATAGTAGTTCAACTTACTGGAGCATAATAAAACATGGTAACCAAGACAATGACATGGAAGTGTTATCAACTGTGCAGTTTCTGTGTAAAAAAACAACTTGCAAACAGGCTCCTGTATATACACGTTTTGTCTGTGTGCTCAAGTGCAAGCCTGCATGTGCGTGTAGTTGCATTGTAAAATCTCCTCATTTGGATTAAATAAGTTATGTACATACATACACACAGCACCTCTGCTGTACTCCGCATGTTAAGAACGGATTTAGGGGCACAGCATCTGACACGACTTGAACCCCATTCTTCTGATGGATGATCCACTAGCAAAAAACTGGAGCTAAAATAGAGTTTAGGACTCTGTTTCTGGATAGCTGCAATTCAGTTGTATGCTGAGCCACTGGGGTCAAAAAAAAAAACAAGCCCTTTGCCCACTGTTTGTGGGAAACACAAATACTGTTCTGGGGTTCATGCAGTTTGATCTGGAATTGTGCTGTAACTGTAAGTTTACTAGAAATCAGCATCTATAAAATAGCATGTCAGCTAATGAGGTTCAGCAGAAGCTTTTGGAACAAAATCGGATAGCTAATAATTGAAAATGGTGATTTTTGCCAGTGATCAGTGTTGAATCAAGCTGTTGCCGTATTGACAAAGCATGCTTCTAATTGTGCTAGATTTGTATAAAGAGCAAGGAGTGGGGATATTGTGCATTAAAGCAACTATTCTTATAAAACTGTAGTTTATGGCTTTCAGAAGTTATCTACTTTTTGTACTGAACTCGGAGCACTCTGCTCTCCCCTTTCATTAGTTTACATACTGTTAATGATATTTATTTTCTCTCCTTCCTTCTCCCTATCCTGATTATTTTAGTTTTATGCTGTGGTGAATAATTTCCTTTGTAACTTAAGAAAGTTGAAAACAAATTCCTTGGGTATATAGTGTTTCACATAACCGGTAACTTAAAACCTGATCGACGATGCAGGAAACTATCAAAAACACCCTTAACAGAATCACAATCAAAAGTCTAAATAAACATTTTTTCGTTTTCTCCTCCTGCCTGGCAGGACTCCCACTGCATTACCACGCAGTTTCAGCAGCAGTTGAGAGAAATGGGTCTGGAAAGTAAACTCATATCCTCAGCGTGGAGCTGTTAGGTAAATATACTGTGTTTTTTACATTTGATGCTATGGTTTCATAAACACGGGTAACAAGCTCCACCAGATGCCCAAATCAGAGACTGTTGTTAATGCAAATATCCTTGTATGGACACTGAATGGGTGGATGATGACATTTGCATACATATAGAGCTTAATCTGGAATCATGGGGCAATTTTTTGCATAAAACTGTATAAATTTGCTAAAGCATTCTCCAGTTCATAACAGAGCTTTTTATTTACAGCTATTCAGATTTGCGTACAGCATATTTTTCAGCAATCTTTTCCTGCGATGCAGGCTATTACTCTAAAGAGGGTCACATCCATTCACTGACACATGGCAATAACGCCTTATTGCACAGGGTTTCTGGTGCCTGCTACTGTTGTAAGACATAGTTGCTCTCTAGTGTCAGACAGCTTGTGTCCTCCACGGGCTCCTCGCTTCTCTGAGCGATCTGTCGTAAGGAAGAGTAGCAAAAAAAGAATTTTTCAGCTGGCAGTTTATGAAGAGCACAATGAGCGTCACAGTCAAGAGCAGAAAGAAAAACAGAATGATGTAAGTCACCAGGTCTGGCTTATTTATTTCCCCTTCTTTTAACACCCTGGCTGTCGACATGTAAAAAGCGGAGGAGCTCACGGGTCTCGGTGTGCCGCTCAGGTAGGGCGTGTTGGTCTGAATGATAAGGTGAGCTTCAGTGGTACCGGTTGAATTTAGCAATTCACTATACATGTTCTTGCTTAAATTTCCTCCACGGCAGAAGTAAAGCAGGAGAGCAAATGCAGTCAGTCTTTGGCATAGGAAAGAAATAACGTTCCTGCTTGTAAAAGGCTGACAACCAGCCGCATTTTGTGTAAAGGCAAATTAATTCACTTGCATGGCTCAGTGACTTTCTCTTAAATCTTCTTGGCTCGTATTTACAGCATTAATCCACAAATATTAATCAAAAATGATACAGGTACCTCGTGTCTTGGCCCTTGTTCCCCCAGCACACCTCTTTTGGGGAAATGCGCTGGATCATCTGCTGGTCAGCTGGGATGGACTGGGAGCTCCGGGAGTCTGCTGGGAGCCCTGCTCCACCAGCATGGGAAAAGACTCTGCCTGACCCGGCTGCCGGCAGAGACGACCCAAGGCTCTGGCTGGCAGCGCTCACTGTCCGCGAAGGGAAGGCACGATGGATTTCCAGCTGATTTTCCAAAGTGGGATGCGCCCAAATTCGGGGTTCAGTGGCATCCGTGGGGAGAAGCAGCTGCTGCTTCGAGATCTTGCTGGATTTGCCGTCGGGAGGCTCCGTGCTGTTGAAATCCCGGTGCTGTGAAGCGTTAGTTGACTTTCTTAATCCCAGTTAACGGCGCGCTGTGGAGCCGGCGTTAAGAGGCTGAGCTTTCTGCTTGAGCTTTCCACGCACTCTTTTTGATTGCTTTGAGAAAAATAAATGTAAAAAAAAAAAAAAAAAAAAAATCAGTGTCCTTTGTTTAAAAAAGAAACACTAAAAAAGCCTCCCTGTAAGGGGGTGTTAGTTCTTTGGCAACCTCCTCTCTGTCCTCGGCTCAGCTGAGCTGTGAGGTGGGACTGTGCAGGGTTGTGTCAAACATGACTTTTTTTCCCCCCCCAGCAGAAGCTGCACCGCAGCATCACTCGCTACCGTGGGAAGGGGAGAACTGCGTGGTGGTGCCGACCGGCTCTGCAGCCCGTGGTGCATCTGGCAGTGACACGATGCTAAAAAGGAAGAGATCTTCTGATAAATCCCCGTGAGTGCCTGAGGCTCTGGCTAGAGGTTTTGAGCTGGGGGGGGGAGGGTAGCAGAGAATGGGACAAAAAGAAGAAAATTCCCTCAAAACCTTTCTTTCTTCTTCAGACCTTCATTGTTAAAATCTAGAGTAATCAGAAAATGTCTTTTTTTTTTTTTTTTTTTTCCCCCTCTTCCCCCCTCCTTCTATATGAACCCCGGTACCCTTTCCAGCCTGACAATTAGCATGTTAATTTTTTTTTTTTTCCATCAAATTGCTTTTATGCTGCTATTAGCTGCTGGCTGCTTGCCAGCTCGCTCTCACAATCTCTCGCTCCCATGCATCAGATAAGCGCCCTTCATACTTTTAACGCATTGCAACTTGAAAAAGGGGCCGGGGGCAGAGCTGGGGGCGAGAGGAGCGAGAAAGAGAGGAGCACTTGGTAATTGGGCAGAGGAAAGGGTAAAACACCTTCTCCAGTCCCAGGGTGCTGATCCAAGCAAACGCTAAAGCTGCTTATGATGAGATATTGCAGCCGATGGTCCCGGGTGGTTATATGTTTCACTTAGCATAATAAATGTTTCTGCTGGGAGAGGGGGAAATGGAGAGAGGAGAAATCTTCCCGTCAGTTAGATTTAAATAAAATAACGTCTTTGCTAGAGGGCAACACCCTCTGAGGCCCTGGTCAGCGTGTTCCTGATCCCCTGCCAAGCTCCAGGTGCTCCAGTTCAACCCCTTGTGCCTCCAGCAGCTTTGCTGGGGCGGTTGGAGGCTGTCACATCCCTGTCCCCATCCTTCTGCATCTGTCCCCAGAAAAGCCACTACCTGCGTCTTTACCTCCAAGTCTCGGGGACCTTTTGAATTCACAAGATCTTCCTCTAAGGCTTGCCTGATTTTTGTTTCTCTTCTCCCCCCTCTCCCCACCTTTTTTTCAGCCCAAGTGAGCCGGCTCTTCCACATGCAGCTCTCCAGGATGGCTGGGGGGTCTTTCCCTGCCTGTACCTAACACTCCTCCTGGGGACACGTCTCCTGCCTGCAGAGCCACAGTAGTTACACCTATTTACTCTGTGCGGGTTCAAAGAAAGAACATTGAGGCAGGCAGACAGTGTGGGGGCTGGAAAAATCAACAGAGTCATAAAAAAGCTGATACAGTTTGCAACTGGTTTACCTACCATGTCTCCTTGAAATCGAAGAGTTTGTGAGCAGCAGAACGACATGGATGGCTGGAAGGCTGGATGCCTTCCCACCACCGTCCCGTCTTCAGCTTTCTCCTCCCTGAACTGTTTTTGAGTTTAACCAAACTTTGCATCCTTTTTTATTTATTTACTTTATTGTTTTTATTAGTCTGTAGGAAAAGCAGGAAGGCATCTGGGGGCTGAGTCCTATAAATAGCGTGGACAGTCTTGATGTTTCACATACTTTAGCAAAAAGTTTGTGATAAACAGCTTCTCTGCAAATGTTACCAACTCTGCGGGGGGGGGGAATACTACAAAGGATGCACGTGAATTTTGTAGTCGTGAGTGCACTTTCTCCCTGCACATAAGGGTGTTTTTGGCTGCCCTGTGACATTCCACTTGATGGCTCCGAGTCAAACTGGGCAGAGGTAGGAGAAGAGAAGGGCTCTGCCCGATGGCTCCTCCGTGGCCGTGGGCTCGTCTTCCACTTCCCTCCCTCCCTCGAGCCCACGGGGAGCGTTCCCCTGAGCCATCGGAGATGGGGATGGGACAGTCCCGTCCGTGGGACAGTCCCCTCGCTGCTGGGGGGGGACCACCGGGCTGTGCTCTGCCAGGTCAGCGTCTCCGTACCACCTCGTGGGGCTGCGTGCCGCTTCCCTGCAAACGCGGGGTGTCCCCCCTGCGCCTCCTTTTTCCACCCCTGTTCTCATGCAGGTTGCAGGCAGACACAGAGCCGGAATCTTGATTTATTTTTTCCCTTTTACTCCTGCAAAATACTCACTCTCATTCTTGGAAGATTTGTTTTCTGCCCCGAAGATACAGTAGTTCTGCTCCAGCGGTTGAGGACCGTTACTAATGGTCACGGTCCAACTACCCGGCCCTGGGATAAATCCTCTGAGTGTTTTACAAGTGCCCTGTGTGCACGCAGGCTCAGGAGTGCACTGAACTCCTCCTGCTTTTTGGCTGGCTGGCTGAAGCTGATAGAGAAACTGATGAGAAGCCCTGGGAGTAAATCCAATATGTTTTCTGCAGCACTGTATTCAGGCTTCATCTTAAAAAAGCTAAATTGTCATAAATAATACCTGGATCGCAAAAGAAAGAGCTGATCCTTTCCCTTTGTTCTCCTTAATTTGGAAGAGCACTTAAAATCTTTAATTCCTTGTAATTTTTCCTCATTAATTTATTTAGTAGCTTTGTTGTTATTGTTTCTTGTTTTCTTTTCCTCCCCCCCCCCCCCCCCCCCCCCCAAGGTTTCCAGCATTTAATGACTTGTTTTGTTATTTTTTTAATGTGCACTGGCAATGGTGCTGCAAGGACAAACACAGAGCCCCTGACACAGGCTGGAGTTTAACAATAATAAACCTTTGAGTGTTGCAACTTCTTGGCGCATGTGGAAGCTGGGTCAGCATCGCTGGTCCTGGTGGCATCGCAGGGACAATCCTGGGGCCGGAGAGGCTCTCTGCCTGCTCCTATCTCACCTTCCCCTATAGGCATGTCTTTCCCCCCCCTCAACTACATTCAAGAGCAAGAAATTTTGTCTCGGAGCCTCCCGGAGCCCCAGCTGACCCCAAGGAATTTATCGATGCTCGCGGTGACTCGGTGGCAGTTCTGGCCTGAGCTTGGCGCAGTCTTGCCACAGCGTGAAATAAATAGTAATGTAAACTGTCCAGAGCTGAAAGAAGGAAGAACAGAGGCTGTGACCCTCAGCACCAGTCCGCTGCGGCTCTTCGGGCTGGCAGGGCGTTCGTATTTGCTTTAACAATCCTTCAGCCAAGCTACCAGCAAACACGATGCAAATCTTAGTGGGTGGGAAACGCTCGGGGTTCAGCCGCGCTGTGAAAGGCTGGAGCCTTTCCCCATTTCCAGACTGGTAAATAATGCATGATCTCTCTCTTACATGCTTACGCAACCCCTACCACGATAAATATCAACTGAGGGAAATGAAAGTGGAAAGAAACATTATCTTTCTCAGTAATGCAACCATTTACAATCTGCGTTACGATCCTTCTGCTCTTAGGAGTGAGCAGCAGTTGGGGGGATGTTTCTATTAGCAGACCAGAATGCAACAAATCACGGGCTGTAGCTTTCCAGTGCCGCATAAAAGCAGCCTTAAAGCCATATAAAGGAAAGAAAATAAAAATAATATACAGAGATGTTTTCCTTTTTTAATCACTCCAAAGGAAAATACTTATTTCCAGGTGCCTGAGAATCAGATAGTAAGGACCATATTTTCAAATGCAGGGGCATAAAACTAAGCACTAGACACCGAACCTGGGGATCTTGCCTTTGGTGCCTAAATATGGGGCTGGATGCCTGAAGAAATTGGCCCAATTGCAGAGACGTCTTGGAAATATTTTGTTTCGAAAGAGCTTGTGTGTGCTATTTAAAACTAACTTCTAACATTAGGTTTCTCGGGGCATGTTTGCACCAGCTGAAGCAGTAGCATTTAGAAAGTTTCCAGAGAAGTCTGTGGAAAGGGGAGCTTGTGTGCAAAATGCAATCAGGGCTGCGTCCGAATCCTCTGTTATTCTCTGGGTTGCGAGGAGCGTCATGATTCACCAAGGCACGCTCCATCAGAGGATGGGGAATAAGGATCCTGTACCTCCTGCCATCCAGGTAAGCTTTGCCACTGCTCAAGTGGGTGTAGGGAGATAAATCTGGCTGTTTGGTGAACAGTGGCAGCATCCCAGCCTCCCTGCCCTCCCATCACCAGTCCAGCATACTGCAGCAGCTCGACAGAGCTTCAAGGGGGTTTTGCAGTGCCTCTTTTTCTCTTTGTAATAGCTTGCTTGGTGTATACAGAAGGGAGAGCACAAATTGATAGAGTTTCGTGCAGCCAGGAGCGTGTGGGTGGGCATCCAGTGATGCTCCAGGGGATGCAGCAGCAGTACATCCATGCATGTAGAACATGAGCAGGAGGGTGTTTCGGAAGTAAAAGCAAAAGGTGTAATTGTAGAGAAAAGTTGTCTTTGGTACCTCCTTTACACTTAAACTGATTTCTGGTCATGAGGCACCGGTTTGTGAGCTGAGCTGGGTGCGAAAGGGGACGCAGACGCTGTGCTGGGCTCTGCGAGAGCCCAGCTCTGGGCAGGAGAAAGACTTTGCCCAGGTCATCAGATGTGTGTCAGCTCGGTCCTCGGGCAGGCACGGGCTGCTGCTCTGGGGGCTTGTGACCGTATTAGTGCTGTCGCTGCAGCACGACGGTGCTCCCTGGGGCCGGTTCTTGGTCCAGCCTCTCGCTACCCAGCGAGATATGCCCAAGAACAGGTATGTGCATTAACAGGGCTACGTGCTGTAGGCAGTGTCTGTATTCCCAGCGTTTAACCCCAATTATCAGGGGTTGAATTTTAGTTAAGAAGGGATGAAATGTTACCACTCACTGTGAGGTTTTAGTTTTGAATACATTTTGCTTTTGATGCTAGCAATCCCTTTCCAACCTGCAATATGAATAAAAGGCAATGTCTGTCCAGCCTGAATACACTCCCTGGGGACCAGAAGTGGATTTGGGGAGGCTGTGGGGAATAGTGCTTTTCATCTCCCTCCTATTCATGTCTCTTCTCAAAGGGAATAAAATGAGTCTTTCTCCAGGCTGCTGCACAAAACACATCCTACCTGTATATATAATCCTCCTCCTGCCTGTTCCACTGGTATGCTGTAAAACTTCACATTTAACCATAGTATTATCTTCATTGTAGGGAATTCAGATCAGGAGGGGCTAGGGGGTGCCCATCATCTTTTAAGCAAGTGTTAAACTCTCAGCTAGCAATCCTCCTCCTCTGGCATTTCCCTGCTTCTCCCTACCTTAATTTTGCCAGCATTAGGTGTTTGGGGTGAGACAAGGATTGTCTGGGAAGCTTCATAGATCATCACAGGGTTCTTTTATTAGTGGAGCCTGTCTTCATTCATGGCTTCTTGCTTGTACAACTCACCTGTCTGGCGTCAGAATTTTGTCCTCCTTTCTTGCAGGTGTCTGGGCACGGTCTGTCAGTGATGGGAAGCTGTGGCTGTGTGTGAGAGATGGCAGATGACAGGTTGGGTAGACAGGGTTCCTCTTTCTTCTCTGGTTATTGATTTTTGCTTTTTTTTAAGGTCCATATTGATTGTAAATTTTGAGGGGAGTCAACACCAGGTAATGACAGTGAGTTATTAAACCTAGGTGATCCCCTAGACATACATAGGGAAGTGTCTTTGACGGACCAGGGGCACCCTCCCTCCCTGCATGCGAGCCAAGCCTGGATATCTCTCTGATCAGCTTCTGTGCCACAAGATGTCTATTTTGCAACCCCCTTCCCGGTTTGAAAAATGGACTTGATAATACTTCCTTACCCTGCAGGGGTCTGGAGCGTTAATTAGTGAAGGTGGCAAGGTGCTCTGATGTGGTAAAAAAGACTAAAGAACCATCTAAAACAGGGTGGAAGAGGAAGATGAACCCTGGGAGCGATGGAGCTGAAATCTGAATGGGTTTTGACATTCTCTGGAAAGTTAAACCTTCGTCCCGTTGCTCTAACACAGCTCCTCTGCCCCGGCAAGGCAATCCTCACCTCCGAGCAGCATTAGGGTTTGCTGCTTCCCTGCTTATGTGAGTTAATAAAGCAAATGGGTTGCTCAAGGTTGGTTATTTATTATTGGTCTTGGCGTGAGCTCAGCCTGCTTGCAGCGTTAGCTCAGAGAAACAACGATCATAGAAATGGGGCTGACTCGCAGGTTTTTGGGTGCCCCTCGGTGATAGGAACAGCAGATCAGGTTAGTGAGCGAGCAGCACATCACCCTTCTCAGACTAGGCATAAACTTCAGAGTTTTAGATAAACTTTATTTGGGGAAGTACCAAACTCTCACTGTGGCTGGCTACCGCTTTAAGGCATATTTGCATCTATGACTGCAAAAAAAATTAAAGGAAAATTGAACACGGTGTTCCTCAGCAGGCCGGGGAACTGGGGAGTTTAATTGTTTGTGTGTTGCTTGATAAAGAAAAACACTTTTATGATTTCTAATTTGTCATTCAACAGTCTGACTCAACAAATCACATTGCTCATTGTTTTTAACTCAAAGGTCTGTTTGGTGTTAAGATAGAAACCTTCTGTGAAACACACGGAGCACCTCTGGAAGCACGTGGCCTGCCTGTGGCAGGGGACGGTCGATCCTCAGCAGAGCCAAGGTTTCCGTCAGCTGAACTCTTGTCTCCCAAACTGAAGTTATCTGGACGATGGCAGAACAAAAGGATTTGTTTCCATTTGTTTGGATTAAATCCTTCACTAAGAAAAACCACCTCTTCCCTTTCTTCTGCTCTCCCAAATCACCTGCAAACGCACAAAGAAAGGGTAAAGTTGTAGTTTCAATTCTTACAGCAGAGCTGATCTGAAAGATTTGCACTGTTCACCAAACATATTTACCCAAAAAGGGGGAAAAAAGGCTCATAGACATGTACCTCAGGTTTCTGTGTCTGTTTATTCCTTCTTCTGTGGTGGAGTCTGAATCCTGGGGAAGGACTTGTTATATATTATCAGCACTCTATATTTAGGCTCCATTTAATTATCTAAGTGACTATGTGATGTCGCTGCCTGGAGCAGACCCAGCCTTGAATCAGATGAAATCAGTCAATTTTTCTCATATTCCACACTTGTAAGGCTCCCCATAAACCCAGGAGTACCCTCTCCTTGTTTCTATGCGAGGTTACCGGTCAGGCCGTTATGGAAAGCAAGGTTTGCTTTAGGTTATTTGTGTGTTTGTATAAGCTAGAAGAAAGAGGAGAGCCCAGCTGCCAGGCAGAGATGGGAAAAGAGATCTGTGAGCGGCAAGCCCGGCCGTCAACGTCTGCTGGAGGGGAAACGGCTCTTACTCATCTTCTTGGTTCTCCTGTTAGTGTGGCTTAACCTTGTAAGTCCTCTTCACCCTCTGCATTAACTCTGATGGCTCGGTGTCTTTGGCTCTCATCGCCTAAGACTGTAATTATTAGTAGGCAAGGCAAGGTAGCTGCCCACGGTTGCCCGATGGGATGGGACTGCAGCATGCTGGAAGAGCCCTTGCTTTGGGAAGCCTTGGAGATGTGCTCCGTCGTGGGGTGGTGGCTCATGTGTGAGTGGGCATCGTCCTGGTGGTCACTGGCCAGCACCCAGGGAAGCTGTGAAATGCCCTCGGTCGGGAAAGATGGTCTGAAACCTGTGCTTATTAAATAAACTTCGAAAGAAAATCTATCAGCATGTGACGAGGGTTATTTTAATAATCTCAAATCTTATTGCTTCTGGAACATCTGCTCCTTCATGGAGCAAACAAATTGGTTTTAATTTCATTGCCATAACTTCATGGAAATAAATTTGAAAAGCTCAAAAACCAGTATCAGTTAGGATAACAATGTTATCTTTTTCACATCTATAACAGTGCTCATAAAAGGAAAACTGCATGGAATATAAAGCAAATAGGAATACCTCAAATCTCAGCCCCCTGAAATATTTGCAACTAATGCCCGCCCTCGCTTAGTAAAATAAAACTTCACCTGACTTTTAACTTTGCAGAGGAAAGCAGTGTTATCAAGTGCTGTTTCTTTTTGAGGTGATGCAAGAAAATGTCATTACTCAGTCATGTTCCTTGCTTAGATAGAGGCAAATACATTCCCGCTGTATTTTAATTAGTTCTGAACCTATGCTGGTGAGAAATAGAGTACGGCATTGATATTAAAATTCATGCTTTATAATCCGTAGTTAGTACGGTGTCTGAGAACAGCAAGCTAAAGGACTTTTAACTTTGGTTAATAGTGGAATTATCTAACTCGTGCTATCATTTAACCCATTGCTAGTCTTCTTCAGTAGAGAGAAATGTTGTCATAAAGAGAAATCGTTATGCTGAGATCTTAAAGAGAAAGGTTGCGATCCTTCTCAAAGGCTACATCAAGCCAGCCATTAATTATGAATACTCATTAATTATATCAGATTGTCTGGCATAAAATCTCTTTAACTGAACTTTTGAGCTGACCTTCAGCAGGGCAATTTTGACAAATATGGAAGGGACTGTCCCTTTTAAAACGCTGGGGTTTTCTCTCTTGTGGCATCCCTATTTAAAATTAAGAAAAATGGCTAATGAAGTTAAGAAGCTCATTCTTTAGAAGATCAAAGTCATAAAATTCTGTTAATTCCCTTTGAGACAAAACTATGAATTATAGCTATGAGATTTTTCCCTGTAACTTTTTGTTGCATTTTAAAACTCTCTAATTGTTCCCCAAGACAGTCTTCTGTTGTATTTTACTGCACAATGATTTGCTGAAGTGTCAGGAACCTAAAAAATCTCTAGGACAAAACCTGTCATATATTCTTCTTAACATATATTCTTTTTAAGAACCAAAGTAACACCCTATTCCTCCTTAATAAAACCCAGGACAGGCTGTTTGGTTTAACAGAGAGCTCTGCTGGTGTTAGAGTACACAAAATCCACCTTCATAGAAAGAGGGGGATAAATCTTGGTATTTTTGTTTAGTGTTTATACTTCTGGTCTTCTCCACTCTGAGCTGCTTTGGTCCTCTCTTTTTGTGGTTCGAGACTCTTTGCTGAATGTTTATAGGGTAAAATTCAGCTGAATTTCTTAAAATCAGCCTTCCCAAGTGTATTTTTGTGTCCCCATCCTTTTTTTAGGGAATTCTGGCGAGTAGGGAGGGCCGAAGACCTTTGGCAGTTGAACCTTGGGAGCGCAGGTACCTTGTGTGCACAGCCAGCCATAACTGCACGGCTGCGATACAAAGAAATTTGGCTGTAGTTTTTATCTAGCTTCAACTGGAGTTTTTAACTCTTCCAGTGCCAGGTTATTTCTAGAGCCGCTGCCATTGCTTTGCCCAGTCTAATATTGCATTTGGCTGCAATATCGCAGATCTACATGGTACCCACTCTGTAGCCTGGAGGTGTATATCTTTTCAATTACTGACAAATTTCCACAGAGGTATTTTTCCCTTTGATATTTTAGAAAAATCTCGTAGGATGAAAATGCTGCCTGCATCAATATTTTTAATGGTTATTTAGAGAGCAAAGTGTTTGGACATGCTTGAAAATACCCCTGGGCACCTATTTGCATGTGTAGGTGCCTAAATATCTGAGAAAAATGGCCATCTGGTGTCTCTGGACTTGGATCCTCGGAAAATATGTAGGCTACTGAAACGAAGAGTATTTAGGCACATACCTTTCTTTTGATGATTTGTTCAACTCTTAATGTCTCTCTCTCTAATGTGCGGAGGAAGAATATACAAAAGACTTTGAAAGACTCTGATACCTTTGTACTGTCGCATGTTTTACAGATAATGTTATGGAAGATTAGCAGGAAAAAAACATATGTTTTGTACAAGTATTCTGCCCTCCACTTTTAACGTCCCTTAGAACTCTTTATAAAATAATTAATTGCTTACCTGGTGCCTAAATAGTATTGCCAATTACTTCAAAGTCAATTAATTTATGAAATAATTTTGAGCTACCTCAAGCTGCTTCTCCTCCTTAAAGATTTTTTTTCTTCCATCATTTTCTAATAGAATTTCAGATTTGATCTTTTAATTTATGTGAAACTCCTGGGTTGGCTAGAAGACAGGATTTGGCCTCAGCATGCCGGAATACAAACCATTCTGATGTTAGAAATCAATCCTGCTTTATGCATGCCTTTACTTGGTGCAAAAGACAGAAGCGTTAGTACCCGAAGGCAGAATATTTTCTGGTCTGTGCATGGTGTCACTGCTGCAAAGCAATATGAAATCCTGTAATTCAGAGCGGAAGACCATATTCTGCCAGATTTGAGATCTGGGTAACTCCCAGTGGGTGACTGCCAGCATTTGGGGTTTTTTTTATGTTTGGTCGCTAGATTAAATGGACCCTGAGAAACACTGGCAAAACCCCACTCCTAAACCTAGAAGTTGTTCCAGCTTCTGCGGGCGGAAGCCTGGGGCAGGGAATTAGTAAAATTAGTATTAATTTCAATGGTGACTCTTTAAATATAGGACAATGTATTGATTCTGAACCTATTACATGACCATTTTCCTGCAGTGTTGGCAGTATTTACTGCCAAAATTAATTAGATCCTCATTGATGCCGGGCCAATTCCCTGACTTGCACACTGTCAATCAGGTAGAAATCCGAATGTTCGCCCACTCTCTAAACCATTGTGTCTCTCTCTGACGCCATTAGAATCACATGACACATCTTGTAGATCTTGTGGAAGAAAATCAGATATTCTCTCCTTTTCACTGTGATGAAAAAAAAAGCCCCATGATTCTCAACTGTATAATCGTTTCCTATAAAATAAATTACTTTATCTGTCTTAACACTGTCACACTTCTGTTCTCCAGTGATCTACTTCTTCCATCTGTGTGCATAACTGTAATCTTTTCTACACCTACTCTATGTACTCTCAAGTGTCAAAATCTAGCCTCAATCATTCCTGTCATTAGTCTCTTGTTCCTGACGGGATAGCGGGCAAAACATCACAGTTCCTCAGACCTCTTTGGATAATTTCTGGGCTCACTTTGCAGAGTTTACGTGAGCTATCAAAAATATGACGTGACTGAGGCTTGGTTTGGTTTGGTTTGGTTTGGTTTTTGTCACCTGAAATTTTCCACTTATTACTCTTGAAATGACTGAGTATTTTTATTGCTGTGTGTGTCTTGTTTCCATCATGACTGCTGCTGCAGCTAAGCGTAACTCCGGGAGATATCCACATTAGCCAAATCCTATGAAAGTTGACTTGCTGTTTCTTATTGAGTAATTCTGTGTGACTCATGCTTTGTTCTCTGACATAATTTTTTACACTCATTTGCAGAATATTGTTCAGACAATTGAGCTTACTTACTCAAATCACCATCTTTTGTAGTGAGACAGTGCAATCACTTTCCTCTTTCCCAAAGACGTTGCAAGAACAATGAGGTGACCCATAAATTACGACCATCTTGTTTTCTTTAAAATATGGATTATATTTGGCTAAATGAAATAAGTGCAGGAAAAAAGAAAACCTCTTGGAAGCTACTCATCTTCATAGTTTAATGTGACAACGTGCCTCTCCTGCTGAGCCGTGACCTACTTTGCTCACAAAATGCTCTCATTACCTTCCCCCAAACATGAGACTGTCGGAGCCTCAGGAATTCTTCACCTCGGGATCTGAAGTGTCAATCACTAACAAATGATCCCGCAATGGTTTCCTTGTTGAATCAGTGTGTCAGGCACTGCACTGCTTATCGTGTCTCATGTAAATACCCTCTCTTCTCCTACAGTTGCTGTTTGTATAATTTCTTGTCTCTGCTCCAGATTCCAGCCCGCCCTCAGCATCCACCCCTCAAATTCAGAGCTTGATAACTTTTGCCGTCTTGTGAGAGATTTTGATACTTTTTTTGGACTGATTTTTTTATCAATTAAAATGTTTTGCTCTGCTAGGTCAAAACATTGCTCTCTTCCCCCCCCCCCCCCCCCTTTCCTTTTTATTATTGAAAATGAATCCTTTTCCTCTACCCAATACATTATGTGCATCAAAACTTGGTAGGATGCCTGCTCATGGAGAAACAGGAGACAAGAGATTAAGTGTCAACAGCTGTGGGAATGACCTACAACATATGGGATATTTGGTAATTATCCAGTCTATATTATGTAAGACACAAAATCATGCAGCTCTGCTAAAACATGTACGTAGAGAGGAGGAAAATGTTGGCAAATGACTGCTCCCAAAGATAAAGGTCCTTAACTGTACGTTCATATTTTCTGGCCTTTCAACAAATGCCTGAAGTCCGCTTGTTGAATTCAAGTTCATCACATAGCAAAGTCTTGGCTTTGAAAGGGGTTTATTGATAAAAGAAGAGATGTTTGCAGCATAAATATCCACAGCTAAGAATGATTTGCAAATGTGTGACTGCAGGGACTGGCTGTAAAAGGAAGCCTGTGCTGGTCTAACTCTGCTCCCATTGAGTCAGGGGAAAATTTCTGACACGTGTCAGAAGACAGAAGGGCAAGCTGTGGACTTTCAAAAATCCTCCCGCTCTCAATGTGTGGTATTTTGTGTCCAAATGAGGCAGGCACTTATACTTCCAGAGGGGTGAAGTCATCGGAGTAGAGCAAACTTAGAGCAAGGACGTCTGTAAAGTTACGTACGGAATAGATCTCTTAGCAACAAAAAATTAGGCCGTTCTATCCTGCCCACAGTGGATGTTGAGTACAATACAGTGAATGGGATGGGACAAGTCTGCAGAAGACCCAACATGTAGCTGTTTCCACTGTCACGATTTTGGTCAGAATTTCTTTTTAAAGAACCTGACGGTTGCTGACCTGTCTTGAAAATCTGCTCTGCAGCCTCAACCACATATTCAAATTCTTGTCTTAGTTAAGCGTCACAGCACTCATGTGTAAAGTTGAGTTTGTCCGTCAGGTTGTGCGTTGCAACTCACAACCAAAGGTACCGATCACGGCGCTCTCGTCCACAAGGAAAGGGGGGTCCTCAAGAGGACAGATCAGCAGAGCTGTGAGGAAACTCTTCCCCGGTTATACGGGGAGTCTCGCTGCCTGCCGTGGTGCTAGGGCCAATGGCTGAAGTTGGTGGAAAGACTATCCGCTCCTGTGATTTCTACAGGGAACTGTTTTTCCCCCAAATTACTTAACGTTGTTGAACCTAGTAACGCTTTGGAAAACTGGCTTGCACGCATAGTGATTTGGGACCCCGAATTAATTTATGAACTCCCTCCGGGAGCTGGCCCAGTGTGTAATTTCCTCCCTGAAATTGGAACTTTGAGTTGCATTAGAGTCGTATTGCACATTTATCAGCTTGAAATGTGGATACCACTATATTGTTGGGAAGTAGAGCTATTGTATAATAACATACACCATTTTTAAAAAAAAATGTGTCTTTGTAATTAAAGAAGATGTGTACAGAAGTGGCAGAATGAAGGTCAATGTATTTATAGACCATGTGTTTAACAACACAGCCCAAATGATCAGTCCTGGAGTATTCTGTTACAGTAAGGTATAGCCTTCCATATTTTAAATGATCAGAAGTCACTCTTTGCTATAATTCTCAAACTCTTTACTTAGTATTTATGATTTTATTTTGTATTATGCTTTGCCTGCTTATGATATTGCTTTATTTGGATTTACAGAACTCATCCTTGCATATAGATAGAAGCTGTCTGCACTGTATCTTCTAGGAATAAAAGGCTGTAATCTGCTATGCTTGGGTTAATAAATATTTTATTATTCACAATTTCAAATATACTCCTGGTGAATCTCAGCAGCTGTACTTTCTGAAATAATGCCTGATTCAAGGATGAAAATTGTCTTCCAAGTTATGAGAAAGAAACACAACCCAGCACTGCCCTTCCTCAAGAAACCCCCAAACAATTACCGAAGCGTTGCTGCATTTTTCCTCTCACCGCAGCGTACTTCCACCCATTGCCACACAATGTATTGAGAGAACTTTATTTATAAGAAGTAAGTGACATGTAATAACTCACTCCTCTCTGAGCTTTCAGGAGTCTCAGCATCTTCCATGGCAGCAGAGCCAAACGGTGACGTCCTGTGCTGTTCTCACCAAGGAATAATATGGACCAGGAGGTAACTCTGCGGCACCGGGATGGAGGGACGATAGCCAGATCCCTCGTGGTCCCACTCTGCGCTTCCCAGGGTCAGCCGTAAGGGGTGAGAGAGGGTGCAGGAGGAGGAGGGTGTGGATTAGATGAGGAACTTCTTCCTATCACCATCCAGGGCCATCTTGACCCAGAGATGCTCAAGAAAATAGTTCATCCGACACCCAGTTAGCTGCGTTAAAAAATCTGGTGTGATATTAAAAAAAAAAAGGGGGGGGGGCACTGGGTTATTGCTCAAACCACAATCTAGCACTGGAGTTCGTTTATCAATAGTGGGTCAGACACTGCTTGCCGCCTTCATTTCGAGTTGTTCCTTACTCTGCAGTCGAGTGCATTGAGCAGGGCTACTCACACTCTTAAGTACTAACAGTTGTAAGGGTGAGAGAATTGTACCCTAATCACTAAACTGTGTTTCAGACCTCTTCGTCCATCCCCTAAAATTTTGATGCCATCTACTCAGAGTGAAGAGGTGAATTGTGTCAAAGATCGTGGGCTTAGCTAAAAGACTTGAGTTGGGTTTTTTTAAAATAAATTGTAAAACTACCTCTCAAAATGCTGCAGATTCACTTTTTGGATATGCAATTTTCATTCTATTGAATTTTTTGACATATGGTTATATAAAGCATCTAATAGCAAACTCTATCCATTTACACCTTCCAGAAGGCAGTAACTTCAGGAGTTAATGCAGAATTATTTTTAGTATGTATTCAAGTTTATTCATGCTGAAAGGTGGTACTTATCTTTTGTAATTTTAGAGTAGTTATTTGAATAAAAACATGAGTATAGTTCCATTTTAACTGCCATGTGACATTTGGGAGCTGGTTAAAACCTCTCCCAAGATGTGAAAATATCGGCATTTTTTCTTTGCAACATCTCAGCGGTATACACAATACCTGTGTATGTGTTTGGACCTATGTCTGTAAATGCAATAAAATATGAGTAATCTCCTATATGCTAAGAGAATATTATACCATAAACAATGAAAGTATCCATCAGCGAGAAGGAAGTGCAATTTTCAGTGTTCTTTGTAGGAAAAGCTTGTTGAAGTTCAATTACCCATTTGAGTCCAAATTCCATATTAAACTGTCACCAGAGAAGTTGTTAGATAAAAATCTGTGGCTGAGTATTTTCCCTAGAGCTGGGTAAATATTTCTGTTAGCCAAGTAACTGAGCCCTTTTTTCAGTTCATAGACTGTCTGTGCAGAGGTTGCAAGTTTCTCATGTTTTGGGGTCAGTGTTTAGATAAGCCTTCTGCTGTTGCTTCTGCTTTCTAATGGAACAGTGAAAAACAAGGGGTCTGCAAAATCAGCGTGTAATTTTGGTGGAAGGAGTTTAACTGTTTGTCCAAGAGGACGCGCAGGGATTTGGCTGGGACAGACTAACACGAAGGCAACAGCAAAAGGTCAGCAAAATGTATTTTGCAAAATTTTATTTGTTCCGAGTTCAATTTACAGGAAGGGGAATATAAAACTCTTATTTAGAGATAACTGTGGGTCTGACACTGGAAAAAGCTATGCAGTAAAAATAATAATTGAGTCATGATGATAATGAGGCTATAGTTATGCAATACCAAGTTATCCTTATTTCCTTTGCAGGCAATGCACAACTGTACATTTTGGTATTCAAGATAATCTGAGTTGCTCCTACTTTGGGGCCTGTGTCGATACCTCTGTGCAGTACCATCTTGCTGAAGAAAATATGCCAATATTCACAGAGTAATGCCTTTCACAGTCTCTTTCACAAGCAAACATACCATAAAAGTATTTGTACTACTGGGATCGTTGACAGTAATGTTCAAAGAGGCATTTTATGATGTATTTCTTCTCCTGAGCTATATTTCTATTCAGTGCATTTTGAAAGCATTTTCCAGCTCATGAGTCCTAATGAACCAGCCCCGTATATGCCTGTTTCCCCGACAATAAACTCTCCTAACTCCCAAGCAGCATTTGGCAGCTGAGACCGCGTAGCTGCTGTTGATCAGTGGAAAGCAGGTTCACATCCATTCCTCATGATGTGACCAATTCACAGGAACAGGAAAATGCATTTGACTTTCCCCCTGCAGCAGCTGAGAGGTTTAATAGCCCATTACTGCGAGCGCACACTATTTTCTTAGACCATTAACTGTGCGTGGTGTCAGGGCAGGCACGGCAGAACTGGCTGCTCAGGTGGAGGAGGTTGGACCCCAGGTCTGCCCAGCTCCTTCCCGAGGGCTGTTCCTGCCTCTCCAGTGGTATTCCAGCCCCTTTGTGTGCCTTCAGGTCTTCCCAACAGCTGGTCTGACTTCCAGCAGATGATAGGCAGAGTGGGCATCTCCTTCAGCACTCGTAAAATGTGAAACAGCCCTTACTGCCCCTCTGGGACAGCCAGGCTGAGCCCGCTGCTGGCTGGAGCCTTTGGTGTCAGGGTGGAGGGACGGGAGCTCATAAATTCATTTGGATGTGCTGCTAATTTTCATGCCAAGAGTGTGTATCTTTTCCTAATCTTTTGCCTGAATGGAATATTTCTATCACTTGTTAATGGAGCTAATTCCAGAAGACTGTAAAAAGGTCCCAGACTGAGTGATCTATCATAATTCACTGGGATGAGACTCAGCAACATGCATGGATGCAAAGAAAGCTGAAGTAAATCCTCTTACTCACAGGTATTTTCTCTTGAGTTTGGAATTTTCTTGGTGAGAAGCTGCAAGAGATGCTCCCTCCCTCTTAGTAAGAAATAAACTTGGGTAAAACTGTTATTTAAATGAAGGAACCGTTTTATGCATGCATCTCCCAGAGGTCGTGTGGGAGCTGTCCTGCTTTTCTTATCTTAATTTCAGTGGTGTTATTTGGATAGTGGTTAACGTACTTAACTCCGAGCAGGTTACTGTTTTCTATTTACCATATATTCTTGCTAAATTCCTTATCTTCAACTTCATAAGAAACTGAGGGCTTCCTTACTGCAAAGCTCTTATCAAAGACACTTCAGGTAACACACTCTCGATTTTTTGCTTTGGTTTGGTGTTTTTAAGCCAAGTATTTCCCCCAACGTGTCTGCTGGCACAAGAGTCCATGTGAGATCTCCCTGACCAGCGTCAAATGTGGAACCTCCAGGATCTCCCATCGCTCCTGTCCCCTCCCAGCTCCTTCTTCAGGTAAACTATGTGCAGTGTTGAACAGAGCCTTGCTGTGGCCCTTTTTAGAAACATTTATCATAAGGCTCATGAGATGCTAGCGTGGATCCTGCCAGCTTTGTTACCGTCTCTAACACGCCCCTGACCTACGGCTCATTTGGAGAGTGGCCACTTGGGCAGGTTGTACCTGCAGATGTCAATGTGCAGCCCTCCAAGTATGGCAGAGATGTGATTTATCAAGGATGCTTGGACAAACAGAAGAAACGCCTCCATGCACGGCTGTTTCATCCCTGCTGCAAAGTTGGGACAAGTAATCCCCTGGCTATGGAGAGAAATTAGGCCCTATTTCTTCAGGTCCTTTGGAAATACCCACAGGTACGGTGGGATCCTTGAGTATGAGAATTCTCTGCCTCTCTTGATGTGGTAAGAAAGTTGCTTTATATTATGCTTGTCTTCCTCAGGAAGGTGTCAGTGCCATCCCTCCTGCCCCTTTACTGTTCAAAGATGCATTTTTACCTTCTGGCAGAAAGCTTGTTAAACATAAAGGACCCTATCACTGCTCCACCCTCACCACACTCATTTGTATACTCCAAGAGCCAGAGAAACATCCCAGTTATCCGAATAGCTGCACTTTTGATCCCTTCTCAAGGGCATCTCTTCTCTTCAGCCGAGTCATCCCAGGTTCCCACCGGTGCCCCTTGCTGAAAGCCCAGCAGCCCTGCCTGACCCGCAGCTTGGCTTCTCCACCAGCAACAGCAGAGCTAAGCAGCAACCAAAGCATTATTTATTTACCCCTGGGCTTTCCTCATTTTGCTAATCTGTTCTTTGAATTAGTAACTGATAAATTGAGGCTGTCTCCTTCCTTCCCTTTCCACCTGCATCCTTCCTTTCCCTCAAGGGCTGCGTCACTGTTCCTGCATCACTAATCACAGAAATTGCTCTGCTCCTGCTGCTGGTCTCTGCATTCAGGTTTTCTGCATTTCTGAAGCAGAGTTTTGAGAGGAATTGCCTAAATCTGGAGAAACACCACCATCAGTCAGACCCATTAGCTCCCTGATGTTTTATTCTTTTGTTCGACTTCTCTTTAAATATAGTTGGTGGGAAGTGACATGGTGAGACAGAGCCAAAAAGTCAATATCGGAACTTCCCCAGCTAAAGCCCTGGTGCAGCATGTGAATTACAGACACATTAGGAAACAGGCTCCTGTCTGCCCCTCTGCTGCTTGCTGCTGCTGGCTTTAAGGCTGCCAGGAGTGAAAGCAAAGCAGGAACTTGTCCTTCATCCTGTTACAAAAGACTTAATACAAAACCTCATGTTTTTTGTCCTGGGTGGGCTCCAAGCAAGTGGCAATCAGCAGGAACTGCTGGCAGCAGGTGGATGGCGGCTCTCGGGCTTTGGAGAGCTACATTACATGTTGCTTTGTTTTTGAGCTTCAAGAAAGCAAGAGAACAGCCCAAATTCTGCTTTTGCAATGAAAATGATAGGAAGCTCCTGGCAGCAGTGCCAGGATGTTTCTAAATTGACTCTTCCTCCCTCTGCCTTTTAAGGCTCATCAGAAATCAATTCGTATAATTTTTTTGTGAATTAGTATAAAGTGGCTATAGAGATATGAAAGGTCTTTGCCAGGCTTAGTCCATTTACACCTTGTGAGCAAATAATTTAATTAGTGGGAAACATTTATACTAAGTGCATGCGAAGACTGTTAGCTAGGATCTTATTCCAGGCTCTGTGGCAGCCCTGGAGAGCCCAGCTTGGGCAGATATGGGATGAAGGGCCATGGTGGGCAATGAGTCAGGTCCTTCCTCGGCTACGTTCACTCCCGCTCCCTAATCTGGTGTCTGGTATGTCTGACGTAGCTCCAGACTTCAAAGGTCGGGGTGAAAAGTGGTTTTTGTCAGTCTTTATGGCAGCATCTGTACTACTCTACAGGAATGACCTGCAAGGCTGGGCTGATGGCCAACTTGCATGTCTTGGCTTGTCCAAGGATGTCCAGAGTCGGTCGAGGGGTGGCCCCAGCTGAAGGGGAGGGGGGCTCTGCAGTTCAGGCTGGCCTCTTTGCCTCCATCCAACCAGTCTGGTTTCACAGGAGCTACTTGCACGCGAGTCACCCAGGCTCTGGTCGTGCTGGGCTGCTGGGGACAGCGGGCACCTGGTACCCCGGGACCCCCCCAGCACCCAGCCTCACCCCATCCCCTCCTGCCTCTCGCCTGCATCCGAGGCAGGACGCAGAGGGGAGGTGGTAGGAAGGACCTGAAAGCAGCAAAGCAGCTCTTCTATAATCCATTATCCATTTCAGGTAGTGATTTTTCTCTCTGCTATAAAGACCTCGGAAATTTTAGGGAAAGTAAAGCTGATCACAGTATTCACATGCCTCTTTGTTAAAATAAGAAAAATGGGAAAAAAACCCCAGCTCCTGTTTTTTTTTTTAATCTCTGTATCTGGCTTTATTTATACAATCCATCAAGAGGTATCTCGCCGACAACATTATTTAAGCTGAAATGAGAGACTCACTATTAGTCTTGAAAATTCATAAGATAAACAGATTTTGACATTTAATTTGTTGTAGCCAGTGGAAGAATAAATTACTGAGCAAACATTGTGCAGAAAATATTTAAGCAAAGGAGAAATCACTGTTCTTTGTATGGGATCTTATACCAGGGCCATATATTTTGCATGTCCTGTTTATTTTTGTATTGGATAAGATGAAGTGTGCAGTTTGTATTGTTTGCTTGGGTAATAATTTAAACATAGCTAAGGATGGAGCATCTGTCGAACAACTTTTCAGTCAATAAACAGTGTAAGATGTATTTTTATTAAACATACCCCAACTCTCTCCCTTTACATCCCTGCTGCTGAGAACAGTGGGTGCATGAATTATCTTCAGCAGAAGGCACCAGGCTTTGCTGTGCAGGAAGAAACGGCTGCTTTGTTTCAGAGCTACGCAGGCATCTAAATGATTTGTGCTGCAAAGAAAAGAAATTAGGGGTAGAGCTAAAGCAGCTGGGCTCCAGAAAAAATAATGAATGTCAAATAAGTGAATGCCTGAGGTACCATCCTCCAAAAGAAAGCAGAAGTGGGATTGGGCTGGTGGATAATAGGTTTTCCATTAGTGTCCCCAAGGCCACCGCTTCACTGAGCTGATGTCGGCAGACCAAAGATGTTGGTACAAAAAGGGCTAACATGCCTCTTTGAGAGATATGCCATGCACCGCTATCTGCTGAAATCCATGAATGGCAAATGCAAAGAGAGGCCATGCAGGACAAGGTATTCCCGAAGGGGGGACGCATGGAAGAAATTCAGGAAACACAGCTGGGTCTGGTACAGTTTGGGGCTGTTGGGGCTTCGCCCTCTGCATCTGAGAGTGCTCAGAGCTGCCTTCACCTGCCCTGGCCTCAGTATCTGTGATAAATCAACCATTGTGGTTATGATTTTAAAAATCTCTTCTTTGAAATCTACTCACTGTTGAGAAATACTGATTAAAAAAATAGGTAAGCCTAGTAGAGGTGAACCTACTGTTTCTGATTATTCTTTTTTTTAAAAAATTTTCATAGCTTCTGTTAGAAAACCACACTCATATGAGTGTTATTCAGGTGAACACATGGTATAGACCGTGGATAAGTTTTGCCTGTCTTTCCCTGTTTTGCTCTCCCTCCCCTCCATTTATCTGCCTGCAGCTCTCACCTACTTCTGACCTGCAGTGATGAGTCCCTCGGGCGAGCTGGGGCTTCTGTGCAAACAGTAAAAGATAAGCCATAGTCAAAAGATATTTACCCATACAGCAGAGCTATTTTGATTATTTCTAATGATGCATGTGAAACTTTCAAGTTCGGGTACCAATTAATTAATTACGCTCTTCATTTGGTCTAATAGGAACTGCGGTACAAACAAGGGAGATGAGGCTGGGACTGAGCAGCCCTTGCTGGGAACCAAATGTGGAACAGCAGATGCTAGAGATTTTGCTGAGAGATTGGATTTGATTAATTCTCCTGCATTGTGAGTGCTGTAAATTTGGGAGCTGGGTGGGCCAGACTGAAAAAGAGAGGTGGCAGATGGGATGAGGGGAAGAAGATTAATAGAAATATAAGCAAGCAGCCTCGTATTAGCTCCCGCTGCTTGTTTTGAAATGTGCGGACTGAAGATGGAAGTAGCAGGAGGTGGAGCAGATGGGAAGAGGACTGAGAGTGATGCGAGCTGAAACCTGGGACGACAATCTCGGGATGTGAAAGTCCTCAGCGCCTTCGCCGTCAGGTCTGGTGGGGGGCAGGTCTGCGGCAAAGGCGTTAGCTGGAGGGTGTAGGTCAGAGCAAAGCTGCCTTCTCATTGTGTGTGTTTCGGTCTGGAAGGAGAGTTGCAAATGGAGCTTGAGTAGATGCTAAAGAAAGTTGAGGAAGAGTTGGCAGCGATGTGCTGTGAAGAGTGTTTGGGTTTAGTTTCTTAAACAGTGGAGGAAGCAGCAAAAGGGTGTTGTGAGGATCATCTCGTGTTTTGGGACCAATCTGCCTCTCTGTGGTTGCATATCATGTGTTGGCCTTCAGAAGCACTTGACTGTCCACGTTGCTTGCAAAGTTGGGAAGTGAAGCAGCAAAGGAATTAAAAAAAAGGGATAAACAGGAACGTAGTCCCCAACTCCCTGGAGCAGGCTGAGAAAGAGGGACAGGAAAAGAGGAGCCGCAGCAGAAGAGCATTAAATAGACACCCAGATAGGCATAATGATAGAGACAAACTTTTAGATCAGTAAGAAACTGTGAGGACAAGCCTGTTCAATAAAGAGCTGATGATAGGGGACCACAGGGATAGTATGCACTAAATGACATCATTTACCACTCTGCTTGTTATCGCTCATTATACTGCATTATGCTGTAGATCCTATTATATGCTGCTTAGTACAAATCTGGCCCCTGCTGTGTCAGGCACAATGCACAAAAAGAGAAAAAAATCATTCCTTGCCCCAAGGAGTATCCCTATGAAAAATTGCATCATCATCTGTGTTGGAGGCTGTGGAAGATAGTGACAGGTAGACAGTGTGCTTCTCAGAATTCACAGTTTTGTAACAAAAGCAAATTATATATCTATAAAGTAGAAATGACTGTTGGCTGAGTAGATTACAAACAGAACCTTGGGAAGTATAGCGGTTTCAATTTGTTGAGGGGGAATGATTCATTTTAGCGGTATAGAGATGCTGGAGATTTCATTTTATCTTAGATTTTAGTAGGCTACAAATCTTCACCCGTTATAACTCAAAGAGACAAATCCTGTGTGGTTTGGTGATAATCTGTGACTTTCATTTGAAACTCAACAAGCCTTGGTAACCACTTTTTCTTTGACATGGTGGCTTCTTCCAATGAAGAACCCCAAAATTCAGCAGGTGATAAATGCCAGAAAAGAGAAGGATTCAGGCAAAGTCTTGCGATCCAAAATGATCTCTTTTTAAATACCTCCAGGAAATCTGTATAACACAACGGCAGCCTGAGATTAAGGGAGGAGCAGAAGTCAGCAAGAAGTGATGGATGGGAGGAGGCTGCAGTCAGCCCAGCCCAGGGGCATCCACCAGTGGCACCTGCAGATTCCTCTAAACGGGGAACTGGGAAGGGCCCATTTAATGTAACAGGGTAAACGACGTCCCTGGTGTCAGCAAAGAATAGAGAATGTGCAAGAAACTAGCCACAGAGAAGTTAACTGAATTTAGGATAAATACAAGACTTTAGTTTGCAGCTCTTGGTAGGAGGAAGCTTGAAGACATGTAGTCGGTTTTAAGCAAAAATGGTTTGGTTTGACTGGCAGGGAGCATCACTTGCTAGTTGTTAATAGGGATGTATTTGATGATAGCGGGAAGTGAGTTCTCCGTGGAGGAATGATTGCTACCAGGAGCTGGCTTGTAGCTATGGAAGGATGCATCCCAAGCCTGAGGTGCCCTTAACTACCCCAAAGAACTCCGTAAAGCACAAAATTATCCTGAGACCCAAGAGCACACAATTATCCTGAGACCCGAGAGAGAGGAAGTTTCTTCTAAATTCCTCTACTGTGGTAAGTGGGGTTTGGGTACTCTTTAAGAATTAAGAATTAAGAATGGCAGGGTAAGATATGAAGCTCGACAAATTTCAGGATATAAGTTAAACTGCAGAAAGCCATGTCACAATTCTCCATACATAGATGTATGTTTAATTCATACTTTTAATTGAGCAAATTCAGGAATGTGTAACAGTGCAGGACTATGCTGCCCTGGCCCCCGTAGGGACTCCCTGCTACAACCTCCTGGAGGAAAATCCAAGCCTTAGGCTCTGCCATTTGTATGCTAAAATATATGTTGGAGTCAACCACTGAATGGGTGTGAAAACAATGCAAATATTTCAGAGTAAAGGACTTTGATGGGAAATTCATGTGAGCCCCGTAGGGCCTGGTCCAAAGAAAATACCCACTCAGGAGATAGAGGCTGAGGCCAGACTAAATACCAGCACTTAGTTCAGTCACAAGGAAATTGCTCTGACTCAGTTTCCTCAGCTTAGTCAACATTAATTTGTTTTATTTTGAAGAATGGGCCTTATTCTATAGAACTTGCCATATTCCATTTATTCCCATGAAGTCCCCATCAGCTGGAGAAGTTTCCTCCTTTGTTTCATTGTATTTGACAATAGAAGAGAATTTTCCTCTCTCAACTGGCAGATTAACCATTATAGTTAGTGAAAAATACTGTCCAGGAGGGTTAAGTCATTCCGCTTAGATGGCTTTGACTTTGCTATGCCAATTATTAATTTTCATGAATTTCAAAATATGTTTTATGCTGATAAAGCTTCTTAAACCGTTTCCTCTAAGCTGTATTAAAGAAAGTGGCACTTACATAAGTCCTTTGGAATACCTAATGTGCCATGGCTTTTGCTATAAATATTCGCCAGTTCATTATCTTCACTAAACTTCACAAGTGGGTAGGTATTGATTATTTTACCAGTTACAAGAGAAAAGTCTTGGATACTTGCATGCGGTCTGAATAAGCTTGCAAAGCAATCTGCTGCTTTCAGTCTGGCCAAGTGGGCAATTATTTTCCTAGCTTTCCTACCTTCTGTTTCCTCTTGAGTTTTGACGTTTTTCTGCTTTTATGTTGGAAATTAATTTGCTGCCTGGAAAAGGCACTTTACTGACAGGATTGACCCAGAAAACTCTCTCCCCCAAAGTCCAGAAAGGGTTTTCACACCAGGGAAGAACTTTAAAAAATGTGAGGTTTTGGGGGGGTAACATGGCTCCTTGCAGCTGGGTGAGGGTTGAGCTGCCCCGTAGCAAATCCCTCCTCTGCGGGACAGACCAGATTTAATGGCTCCATCCTCGTGATGGAGCAACTTCTCGCACAATTTGCCCAAATTGTCCTTGTTTATCGTTGTCTCTGACTCCTCGCTTAAAACGCCTGCAGCCTCGGGGTGATGAAGTGCTGGTGGAGCATCTGCGGTGGGCTGAGAGTCGCTTTAGGGTGTTTGTCCACACGGTTACAAACAACTTAAATATTCTGACTGCTAATTGATTCCCTGCTACTGTCTCTAACAGGCCCAATAAAGCAACCGAAGAGCTGTCAGTCTGGCGTGTTTTAGGCACCTTGGAGCAAATGTAGCATGCTCAGCTGCTAATGAAACTGCTGTCAGCTGAAGGACATCACGCACGCTGCTCTGGTGACATGCCATCAGCTCTGGGGCACTTTTGTTTGCTGCTTTGCTTTTCTCTGTCATTTTTCACACAGAAGTAATTTCCAAGGTCTCATGTTCTGTTATAGAAGTATATAAAATCTTCTTTACCTGACAAAAAAAGACCCAACAGCATGCACGGTCTTCTCACCTCCTCCATGGTTCAGGAGGTTCGCGGACATCGTGGATGTGATTTCCAGTTAATCCTGAAATTTCAGAGTGGAATATTTCCCTTATTTCTGAATATCAGAAGTGAGTTTGCTAAATAGGGAAAAACCAAGGTATATCACCATGGGGAATATTTTAAGAAATCAGAAAAGTGTCATTCCTCTATGACGAATGACACTTAGCAATGATAAAATAGTGTTTAATAGCAGCAGAAGTTATTTGCTGCTGATGTTGCAGAAGTCTGGAGCTTTGAAGGACTAGAAAAGCTTGATCTGCATTTTCAGTTTGATAAAGGAAAAAGAGGAAAAAAGTAAAACATGTGATTCATTACTTAAAATAAGATAGTGGGTAGGAAGTGAGGGAAGATGACTCTCCTACCTTCAAATGGAAATATGTCCAAAGACCCATCTGGAATGTCTGGAAGAGCAGGCAAAGCCAGTACTGCTGAGTTGCAGCTTTTTGCACTAATTTCCACCACAGCACCTTCACTCCTCTCCGAAATTACCTTCGTGTCGCTGAGCTCAGTTCAGTTTGGGAACTGGGTTAGGCTGGACTGGGAGAAATTCATTTTAGTGGGGAGCAGGAGGACTTAATTCAAATGCTTGTGGCACTGACAATTCACATCCTGGATGTTTTGCGCTGATTTCTCAGCGGAGACAAGCCCTGGGGATCTGACTTTGATTATCTGAATCAGGCAGCTCCAAATTATCTTAATGTTGTGCTGACTTCACCCGGACCGCTCGTGCAGGCAGGGTGCATTAACCACGCAGCCGAGCGTGGCCGAAGGCAGCCGAGATCGGATCAGCTCCAGGTGCTTGGTGAAATCCTGGGAAATTGCCTAGTCTGGTATGAAACTGTGCCAGAGGAGACTGGAACAGCAGCATTTGCTCATGATGGATGAGCCCTAATTTATTTCTGCTGTAAGAGGTTTTGGAGGCAAGGTTACCCTATAAATAATGTTTAAATTGTAATTTTGTTAAATCCCCTTCTCCTGTAGAAAAAAATAAATTGCCACCGCCTTCTGTTATTCCAGGTAATCAGTAACACATCGTCAGGTCCAATACTGTCTTTTCTTTTATATGATATATCTGTATTTTTGTGTAATGTGTGTATGTATATATGTGTGTGTGTATATATATACACACATATAATATATCTGTATATGTATTATACATATATGTGTTTATCAGGAGAAAGATAATTCGTGGAGTGATGCCTGATCCAGCTAAGACCTTCACAGGTCCGTCAGAGCCAAGGACAGCCATCACAACTGCAAGGTGACACATGGAGCATCCCTGTGGGATAGTGCGTGGCATCTTCGGGAATGTGTCATCACGGCGCTTGCTTCTAAGAGGATTTCCTCTGGCTCATAAGAAATGAAAAGATGCTCTCTTCCTGACAAGCGACGGACAAAAAGTGACTGAAATGAGACATCAGAGACACCAGCGTGGAGAGGGAAGGGGACAGCCCTGCGTGTGTGTCCCTGTTGCCAGGGGAAGGTGGCAGCTCAGCCGGTGCCGTGTCAGCGCGGCGTTAGCAGCACGCCAGGCTGCGGGCTCGATGCTCGACGTGGCACGTGGAACAAGTGAATTCCTGTCCGAACCTTTTCCTAGAAAGCCTCGAACATGGTTCTGGTCTGATACGGAGCAGAAGAAACGTGGACAGATGATTTCCCGTCCTGACTCCCTGATATTTTCTGATTCTCTTTGCTGGGGGCATGGGGCAAATTAAAAATAGGGGCCATTGGTGACAGATACTGTGGCACGTGCAGCGCAGGGACTGCTATTTCCCAGAACTGCCTGTCATTTGTATTCTCTTTGTGCCGTTGGTGTATACGGCTTCATTACTGAGTGGCTGACCTTTACGGAGCAGCTTGTCAGAAGCAGAGGTTTCAGCTTGACGGTTGCTGGCTCCGAAATGGTACCTGGTGACTGGCTGGGAGAAAGGCAAGCTGCAAATGCAGCCCTTGGAAATCCTCCTCCTTATTCTGGGGGTGTGTAGCAGAGTGGCTACAAACTTTTCTCTGTTGATGCTTGAGAATGACAAATGGTGGCTGTTTCTTTTGAATGTGCGATTATTGATGCACGAGCCAGCTGTTAGGTTTCCCCAGCAAAGGGGTGGGACATTATACGGATTTGTTTTAAAGGTTTAATTTTTAGTAGAAATTTGGCACTTAATGCCATCATACTGATTTTGAGAACAGCCCATTGTGACAAACCTGCATATATTTTAAAAGAATTATTCTACTGAAGACCCTTTCTCTCCTTCTGTAACTTCATCACTCAGATGTAATTTCTGAAAAACAAGCAAAACATTTCTACTATTGTGTGGCAGCAGGACTTTAGCAAGTGAGCCTGTCTCAGTCCGTAGGGATGTGTCAGCCAGCAAAAGGCTGACTGATGTCTCAGATCCGAGCCGCTTCTCTTAAACCAGGAGAAATGTTAACCTTGAATCAGGAGATAAGGAGTTTGTCATTTAAAAGAAACTTAGAAAGGAAAAAAAGGAGGTATTTGTTTAAGTCTGCCTTCAACAAATTAGTAGACAGGTTAGAAACTTTTCTACCTTTGAGCAGGTTTGCTGGAGCACGATGCGAGCTTGCAGCAGTCCTACCAAAAGCAGCATCGCCTGTTTTACGAGTAGGTGTATTGCAAACGCCGTCTGGAAGAACTGTTCTGGGGGGTATCATTGGGAGGTGTTTCGGCCGGGATGACTACCCGGGGTAAAGCAGTGCAGGTTTAGCGACGAACCACAAAGCAACCCAGCTGGTTTGCTGGGTTCATCCCAGAGGTGGCTGCAAGGAAGAGCCGAGCCCCCGCTGTCCGCGACGGGTTGGCTCTGGTACCAGCGCTCACCCCAGCACCTCCCCAGGTCTGGGCTATGCCAGGCTTGAAGGTAAGTCTCCAGGGGTCATGTCCCCTGGGGGATTTTGGCAGCTGCAGCACATGTTACCTTGCAGCGAAGCAAGTCTATCTGCTTTCCCAAGCTCAGGGCTGTGTCTCCTCCTGGATCAGATTCAGTCAATGCATACTGGTTCCCCCATCCCCTCAGAGACAGAGGCATTGAAGGGCTGGATGGACATCTCCTGGTGAACACCAGGAACTTGCATTAATAATTGCTCAGCACCTCTCCTGGAAGCCTACCCACTGCTTGGAGGACACAGAGACGCAGGTACCGTGACATGACAAAGGTCACCAATGGGTATACTACGTGACGATGGTAAAAGGGGGACACCCCAGCTACTTACCAACCACTGGGAGATTATATCAGTGTCTTCGTCCAGGCAGTGGGGAAATGCAGCGCACTGGTATTTACAGGTGTTAACTGGAATCTCAGTGTAAGAGATTACTTCCATCTTTAGCCAAAAAAAGTCCCCTTCCAAACAATCGAAAAACCTTCATAGGGAAACCAAGGAATTACTGGTACTCAGAGAAGATGCTTGCAAAGGTTAAACAAGTGAGCTGTCCTGCCCTAGAGAGTCAGAGAAACTTCAGGTTGGGTCATAGTTGATTTCTGTCCATTGAGGAAATCTGAGATGGACCCTGCCGTAGACGTGACGCCCAGAGATTGGAGAAGGACTTCCATCAGTTCCAGCCATGTATCTGCACACAAGGCTGGCGGGGTCAAGCTCCCTGGTTCACTACAGTTATCTGATGGGAAGACTAACACAGGGGGTAGGAAACTACCTTAATAGCCAATTCGTTTGGCTTAAAAGTGCATTCCTGCCTCTCTGGAGTGCTGCTGCAGATGAGACTCGCGGAGGAGCAAAGTGCAGAAGTTTTGGTTCAGCAAGTCCCATTATTGCCAGGTTAGAAGCCTGGAAAATCACAGGTTGCAGAAGCACACTGGCTTAACCTTAACTACAGATGTGCTGCCATAATTACGGGTGCTGTTTATGTGCAGAGCCAAGTCTGTCGTGGGACTTGTTTTTTCCTTGGCTGGAATTAATGAAAGAATCCAGCAGCCTCATTGACTGAGGAAATCGGCAGTCAGTTAAGTGCATCCTGTCAGCAAAAGGTGATTTTAATACTAGGCCAGTGGTCTCTCACTAATTAAAATAAACATTTATTATTTGGTTTTGGGATTCTTTCCAAGAAGGAAAATACATTTCGGAAAGGCTTTCAGAGCCAATTGCCTTCCACAGCCTGGTCTGTGCTTGAGACTGACACAAGGAGGATCTGGGAGGGGGAGAGGAAGAGAAGAATGGGGAGGAACAAAAGGTGTTGAAAAGCTCAGCTGAGTTGCAAAGCTGGAAGAGAAACAAATCAATGTCAGGAATTAGAGAAAGAACAGGCGGGGAGAGAACAGAAAAAGGAGCAGAACAAAACTGAATAAGACAGACAAAACATGATTGATTGGGAGGGAGGGTGGCAAAAGACAGCTGAGTGACTGGTGGAGGTAACGGCATGGATATGAACCAGGGGAACTGGGTCTGGAGACATTGTCACTGGGATCTCTAAGGGTAGGAAATGCTGGAAAAGCATTTGCCAGGAGTGACGTTGGCATGATTGTTGCTCTTCGGGGTGGAGATGGGGGAGATGACCCCGGAGGTCTCCTCCAGCTCTGGCTGTGGTCAGGCATCCCATAGTCCCCACTGCCTGCCCGTGTCCCACAGCAGCCTTCACCCCAGAGGGACCTTGGGTAGAGACTTTACGGGTAAGATCTTCTCCCAGCTCTCTTGCCATTCAACACAGGAGGTAGCCAGCTGAGATACGGGCTCGGAGACTTCTGTCTAGCCAGCAAACTGGCCAACATCACGTACACACTGAGCACACGTGCAGAGCCCAGGGCCAGCCGCAGCACGTGCTGCTCTTGTCCCGCTGTGGTTGACTGGCAGCGGGTATCAGGTAAACACGTCTTTCCTCTGGGAACGGGAGGGAGCTCCCCAGTACCTCCATGGTGAATACAGTTACCAGTAGAACAGCTGTCCATAAAACAGGGGATGTCAGGGCTCTGACTCCAAACCCACAGCCATCGGGGGCTTCCCCTGCTGAGCAGAGGAGCTTTCGTGGTGGCTGCTTGTCCTGCAGGGACCTTGTGTCTTCTCCCATGGTTGCAGGAGAGGCAAGCCTGCGTTTAGCGATAGTTTCTGCGCTCTGTTTAGTTCCCAGCAGAATAAAGAGTGGCTGCTCTTTTATGGGAGGTCTCGGGCAGATCTGAGGGCAGAGGGAAGGAAATGTAATAGCTCTTCACACCATCTCTGCAGAGAGGGGAAAAAAAAAAGCAACTCCGTAAAATCAGTTTTTCGTATTGCTTGATGCTACACCTATAGAAATCAGAGGAGAATCTACCATTCAAACCAGATAAAGTGCTGATATCATCATTTTGGATTTTATATTGTCCAATAACCTGTCAAGTGTCATCAAGACCAGACCATATTCAGGCAGTGCAAGGTCTGTAGGCAGAGATAAAATCTTTTTTTTCAGATGATCTGGTATTGCTGGAAAATTAGGAGAGCTTTTCAGCATCCAAGTGCTTGTGAATAGGAACAGCGGTCTTCAAAACTAAATAGGAGTTGAGACAAGTTGTTAACAACTTAGTTGGATGTGTGCCCCTTAGACCATGACGGGAGGAATAGTAGCAGGTGTAGTACTCGTGAGCAGTTAGAGAGACACCCTCCCGTTGTTGAAGTCTCCACATCTCATATGTTTTCCTGCATGTGTCTCGGACTCCTGCAACCTCTGTGCCTGCTGCTGCCCGCGAGGGCCAGACACGGAGTGGGGCATAAGCCTTGGTTTTCCTCAACCTCGGCTGCCTCCGGACAGCTGGGCTAACCCAGAGCAGGATATTCCAGTTAGCTGGATGGGCACGGGACCGCGCATTGCGTGACCCGGTGGGTGCAGGCTGTGGCTGCCAGCCTGAGGCAGTGCGGGCAGCTGCCTCCTCCCTGGAGGTGGGCAGGAGATGCGCTGGGAGAACGCGGGGCTCGGCACGCTCAGGTGGCTGCAGTGGTTGGACGGCTAGAGATCCTGTAACCAGATCCAGATTTGGGGTTGGAACCGGCTCCCAAAACGGCCGGTTACTTCACGCCTTCCAACTTTCACCTGCTCATTCTTATTCCTGTAACCCTTGGGACCTTTGTGCCCAGGGAATCCCAGGTTGTGAACGCATCCATGTCACATCTGAATAAGTTTCCATGATTTTCCAGTGCTGCAGAAAAGCCCTCAGGGGTCCCCTGGCATTTCCAGGTGAGTATGGACACGGGGGGAGCCTGAGCTGTGTGGCCCATATGGCATTTGATAAATGCTTAGATAAATTCCTTAATATTATTTCACTCCCATGGGGTTTGTACTCTCTGATGTTAAAGCTAATGGCCAAGAGTCACCATGATATATTCAAATGTGAGATTAAAGGTGTGACATTGCTTGTGTGCTGTAAACTAGTGACTGTTCTCATTAGAGCATTTGCTCAAATGTCCTGTGGATGGGGCAATGTTTTCCTCCCTCCTGTAACTATTTCACACTATAGAGAAATCAAAATCTGCTTTTGAAACAGCTACAGACCCTGCCTATTTTTAACAGGGTGTTTATGGAAAGATGCTCGGCACCTCCTATGTGGTTCTCTGCTCTCATTGAGCAGTCAGCACCGTGCAGGATGAGGCCTTGTGTTGGCATCAGTTACCGAGGAAACTGCCTCTATAGAAATGGAGCATCTGTTTCTATTAGCAACAGCAGCTTCTGCATTTAAGCGTGTGTTAGTGCATTTAGGCTCCTCGTTATTGAATTGCGTTTGTCTGTGGGCTTTTGCAAGTTTGGGGGCTGCGTGGTGAGAAAGGAGTTGCCGCAGGAGAACAGGTTACTACCAGTGGGACAGAAGGTGCGGGAGGCAGGAGAGGGGAGAGCGCGAGTCCTCCGTTCACCCGTGTAAAAGCTGGGCATCCTCCCCGAACCCGCCCGCACACCTCCTATAAAACACAACGGTTTGAAAGCCAGAGATGTGCGAGGAGCAGACGATAAGTTTGGCTGAGCACTGTGCCCCGCTGCCACCAGGAAAGCCCAGGGCCCTTCTGTATGTCCAAAAAGCTTCTCCCAGCCAGCAAGGACAGACGGATGCTTTGGATAGCAGAGGAGTGAGGTAACATGGGAAAGCTCTTGTGGGGCAGTTCTCTTTCAGAAACAACAGGATGCTGCCAGTATGTTCCTGTAGCTATTCCCGGTAGGTACGCGGAGACGGAAATGATTTCTGCTGCGATGACTAAAGCGGTGCGTGAAGAGCCATCGTCTTTACCTTTCAGTGTCAAAGTCTCCAGGCGAGTCGGAGCGGGATTGAAGCCAAGGCGCCCATTCGCTCCCATGGGCTGGGGGATGAAGCGCAGCGTCTGCTCTGCCATCCCGGGTATCCATGCGTCTGCTGCCTTGCATCCGTAGCAGGGAAACACACGCTAAAGAGAGGCTGGATGTGGGAGGGTGAAACGCTGCAGAGCAAGAGCAGTTTCAGTGAAGAGCAGCTCTGTGCTTTTGTTCGCAATGCAAACAGACCAGCAAAAAGGAAAGGCACAGCTTTCGCTGGAGAACAGCCACAAGGCGGTTGTGAAAGTTTTTTCCTATTTACTTGGAGGAATTTTGTTGCACGTCTCAAGGAGACTTTTAGATTGCCTTTGGAAAATAAGCTGCAATCACCCGGAGAAATGGTGTGTGAAAAGGCTAGGGTGGGAATCACCGGTGAGATGAACATCCGAAGTGAGCCGCAGAGTATATGAGCATGTTTAAAGACGTGAACATTTTGTTCTGCTGCGATAAAGCTTGTATCTATAAAGTACCGGGGGTTTCTCATTAAAGAAAACAAACCCCTGTAGCTCAGATGGTGCACGAGGTCAAAATACATTGAGGTTCATCTCAGGTTCTGACTTTTCCTTGCATACAAGCATTACTCCTACAAAGCAGAACTATCATTTTCTGCAATAGAAAAACTAAATTCTTCTGACTCAAAAAGTTGCGCTGGAATGACTAAAACTAATCAGGCAGGGTTGTTTGGTAGCTTATAGCAAGTCTTAAAAGCTGAGCCATGCTTATAGCAATTCAGCTAAGTAGATTAACACGTACGAATCTTCGAAGCTGTCAATCCTTTGCAGAGAATTTGTATTAGGCACTTTTGGACATTTCTGGTGGGTTCTTCCCAGCTGATATTACTTGCTCACCACCAGATTCACTGAGCATGCAAACTTTTCTTTTCTTCTTGTGGTTTTGTATTTCAGTTTGTTTCCCTGAGAAAGGGGAAAGGAAACACATTTGCGTATTGCCATGGTTGCAAAATCTGGCATTCCAAAGGCAAATCAGCTCCCTTTGTATGTTATTGGGTCAGCTGTCATGAAATGAGGGGCAAAGAATGTGTCTGAGCCCTTCAGCTTTTGAATGTTCAATGAGAGAAACATTTAAAGGGCATAGCCAGGAGCTCTGCTGTGATCTTGCTGAGGCAGCTGCAGAAACCATCTCCACTTGACGCTTGCTACAACTCCTCAGCTGATGATAACCGCTGCCATAGCCAAAGTTGACAAAAACTACATAAGGGCTACTATTTCTGCCCCAAATCGGCTGGCTTATTTTAATAACCTTCGTTGGTACAATTAGTGACTGATACCCCGCGAGCTGAGCTAGCGCGGCGGGCAGGGGAGGGTGCTGGCCGTGCCAGCAAACAGCCCTAGGGCTGGGCTGGAAGGAGGGGATACAAATAACTTCTTAAATTCCTCCAGGAAAGTCTCCTGTGGAGAAGTCTGACAAAACATGGGTGCTTTTAAGGGTGTTTGAGCCATCGTTTAAAAGCAGCACGCTACTGCAATGCCTGAAGAGCGCGGTACGTGCTGCTGTTTGTTGGGAAGTAGACGGCAGCTGACTCCTGTGGGTTTCCTGGTGCTGGGGTGTCTCTCAGGTTTGCTCAGCAGGCAGCATAGGGAAGAGTGTCTGGTAGGGTTGCTGAAAGACCTTACTTTTGCATGATGTTACAAGACAGTTGAGAAAAATAGGAAATGCTGCCGAGACTGCTCATTGCACTTCTCACACGCTCTTGCCTTGCCGTTTTTGTTCAAAACTGAACATTTGCTGGTTTTCTCTTCCAGTGCTAATATTATGCCTTAGTGCTGCCATGTACACGATTTTTATCAATAGCCCCTCCAACGGATGCTGTTGATGCTCTACCCCAGACAGTAGATGGTAGCTAGAACAACACACTCCTGCGGGGCCCTGCTCCAGAAAAATACCTCACAGGGCTGTGTGAGTCCCCGAGGTCAGCAGCGGAGGGGCTGCCCTCTGCACTGGCTGTCTTCAACGCTCAAAATGGGTCAGGCTGGGAGTACAGCTGGGATCGTTCCTCCCAGGTATCCATCTCTAGTCACCCTCACCTTCTGCAGTGAGAAGGCACTATTGGTGAAACCTACCTGCCTGGAAAGGAGCTTTTTCTGAGCAGCCTAATGCTCCGCATCCTAGGTGAATTATTATAAATGCGCTATAATTATTTACCTAATTGCAAGTACCTTCACAAAGGATTTTGCTAGCACTTAATGGGACTAAAGTAACATCTGAAGCTATAGTAATGAAAATATAATGCAACATGATAGCATGATAACAACACCAAAAAGGCTGATCTGAGTGGGATTAGTGTCTCAAGATGCCAACCGTAGGTGGGTAGTTAGGATAGAAAGGAGCTTACACTGCAGGGCACTGCTCCAAAGAGTGTGAACAGGCAAGGGGCACAGGGGGAAGGAATATTGTAGGGACATTGTAGAAAAGAGGAAAATGCAGGGCACCGGGAGATAAGAACCCTTTTTTAGAAGCACAGTCAGGCTGGGGGTCATGGGCACTGTCAGAAAGAAACCACAAGTGGGTATTTGTTTTCATTGGACAGGTTTTCTGTATTCCTTTTTTTTTAGTGACAGGTGCTCTGAATAAGACATCCTGGTTTTGTCTTTTTCTTCTACAATGACGTGAGAATTGTAGAGTTATTTCTGAATAAAGACAGCTTCAGTCTAGAATATAGAGTCCAGAGAGGGGAATTATATGGAGAAGGTATAGAGGAATAGGTATTCAGCATCACTACTGCAAAGCAAAGCCCTTTGCAGATGCCCATCCACAGCAGGTAAGGCAGGAGGTTTATCCTCTGCGGGATGAATTCAGCGGGATGAATTCAGAGGGATGGTGGAAGGTGCAGAGGTGACATTAACCAGGCAAAGAGGACACTTGGCCTCTGGCTGAGAGTACTTTTGTTTATAAACTCAGCATCCACTTCCCAGGAAAATATTTTTGATGTTGACTTCAGACATCCTCTCTCCGAGAACGGCCCAGCCTCCTGGCTTGCCTAAGAGACAATAGAAGGAAAACAAGCACAATAGGTGCATGTGCTAAACACTTTAATGAGCACTTCCACACCATTCTCCTGTATTTCCCCACATCCCCATGAGTCAATAAGCACCTCATGCAGCTTTCTAGATAGTGCGTAATAAACTGATACAGCTGTGGTCTGGCCCAAACATTAGCTCTCACTCACTGAATAACTGATAGAAATGTGAACTTAGTTTGTTCCATGTATATTGTCTCAATATACTATTCCTAGTAATTTCTTTGCCTGTGTAGGCTTTCTACAATGAGATTATGTTTAAAATATTTTAGACGCAGTTTTACAAGTTGTGCAAAAGGCACTGTGACAAATTTTCACATGCGCAAATACACAGTTGATTTATCTGCACCTGCAAACAGAAAAAGGCCCTTGAATTTGTTGCCCTGTGGCTCCGGAGGATGCGTATCTCTCAGTTGTCTCCGGTTCATTTTGAATAGCAAGTTAATGACAGTACGCAAATCGCCAGTGATTATGCTTCGGTTTCCATTGTCAGCCAACATAATGTCCTTCTCCAGTAGCACTTTGTGATGTGGGTCTGTGATGTGCGGAGCATTCAATAAGAAGTGCTGTAAGTTCCGTATCAGAAATTCAGCCTTTATAGTAGTTACTTGGGACAATTTTATCTCCTGGAGACAGGGCTTTTAAATTATGACTATTAATTTGCGTTGTATCTGGGAGTCTTTCATCTCCAGCTCTCTCTCAGATATGTAGTCCAGATAGACTTGTATTATTCCCAAACCCCTCGGTCTTTCTCTTCCAATTCCTGCAAGAGAAATTTTTATGATTTATGTAAATGGGAAATTATCGGGCTTCAGAAAATATATTTATTTTTTAATATTGTTTACATGCAACCAGTAAGAGGATCTGGAGCAAGGGATGTGGATAACAAAGCCTTGCAAAGAGAAAAGGGATGTGAGTAGGGAGGACTTAAGTCCCATTCTTTTAGACATTAATAAATAAGAAATGTGCTGTTTTGGGATTAAATTCTGCCTCCATGTCCAATGATGTAAATCTGCCGAGGCCAGCTATTTCAATAAAGTTGGTGATTTCTGCCCCTCTGCTGACTCTCTGACAGCTTATCAACAGCTTTGCAATTATCTGAGCCTGTGAAAAGCTCATATAAGAATCAGATTTCACTTAGTATTTTTCCATCATGCTCTAGGTGATACTAAATGCTCATTATCTTTGCATGTTTTGGAAGTGTGTCACTTCAAATATAATTTAGTGTGAGAATTCAGAATTAGGGATTGTTGGGAATTTTTCAGCGAAATAGCTTTGCTGAAAAAAAACTTTCTCAAACCGGGAGTGTACCACTAAAAGCAACATTTCTACTGGGAAAGGTGATTGCGCAAGGTGTGGGAGACTGGGATACATTTTTCACGCTGCCTTTTCCTCCCTCCAGTGAACACCCTAACACTGCTTTTGCTAATCTGGGGTTAGTTTCTCACTCAGCTGAACCTGTTGGAACAATTTTCTTATTGAAACAGGAATTTGAGCCTGAATCTCTCGGTCTACGTCCACGCTAATAAAATCAGCAATGCTTCCCAGCTCCCGGCTTCGGGCATCCCACCTCGGCAATGTCCTTTCTCCTCCCCTCTGGGTATTGGTTTTCTTGCAAAGGCAACCCAAGACTGTGAGGCAAGACCTGTGACTGCATGTTTCTGATCTCAGTGAGTGCTGTGATGTATCTGGTGCATTTCTAAGCCATGTCCCACAGCCTGCTGGCCTGGTCCTGCTACTCATGAGGCAGGGGCCTTCCTTTCATTTCTGTTTGGGAAAAAGGAAAAATATTTTTAGGAAGTTCTTCACTTCATCCCTCTGCCAAATCAGACTTTTCTGAGTGTTTTTGATGGCCAGAAGATTTTGGCAGAACGGGACTATTCCTCATTGCCCTTTATAGCTTTAGTCATAGTGTTCCCTGTTGTTCGTATGATGAACTCCAAACGGTAGCTTGGTTGGCAGCTCAGTATCTCTTTAAATCACTGCTGGTTTCTCCTATGTCATTAATATTTTATTTATGTTGTATTACATTTCGCATCAGTCTCCATGCCAACAGTTCATGCCAGGAGCAACGTGTGATAGAATGGCTTAAATCCTTAGAGATATAAGCGCTTTCTTTTTGGATAGTGTCATTAAGTCAGATTCGTTTTGTCCTTTGTTTTGCAGTGTCAGAGAGCCAAGGCTGGACGTGTTCCTCCTCTGCCCCATGCCTGCAGTGGTGTCCAACGAGGTCACCTCTTCCCATGGTGAGAGTTGAGGATTAACACTCGCTTAAGCCAGCATCAAGTGTCGTCCATGACCGACACCAAATCCGTAGGGAAAGGCAGAGCCTTTCACTAGACCAGGTGGTAATTCTGGGAAAACGCAAGGTTTTGAGTAGAAAGTCCCTTCCTCGGGACATTTACAAACTATTGCTTGTGGAGCTGCACCATCCTGGCTACGCCACCGTTACTGCTCTCATTCCCCTGTAAGTGCAACCCGTGTAATGATTTTATTGTTTCCCTGTTTATATTGTTTATCATCTGAACTGTAGGTTCCCATCTGCTTCTGCTACTGTCAAGCAAATCCCTCTGACGCTGGACTGGAGAAGAAGCCACTGGGAGGGAAGACAGAGGTAAGCTTGGCTCCCTCTTAATCACATACAGATTGGTCACAATTCTGGTTTATGCTGCAGATTTGCTGGGATCCATATAACATGCCTTCTAGGAGATTTATCCAATGTCTGCTGCTGAATGTCCATTTGTTCTTGGAAGCTGTCTTCCTTCCCTTTTATCCTGCAGTGGTAGTAGTCAGTTCTCAGCACGTGAAGCCCTGCAGAAAACAGACAGCAAAATGATTTCTGCAAGGAATATTCTAAGCCTGTGCTCATTGCACTCCTCTGGTTTCCAGAGAAAGGTGTGACACGGTGCTGTAGAGCACATGGCTGGGACAGGGTGAGCTGATGGGTGCCTGGCCCTCGGCTGTGCTGCGCTGGGACCTGCCGACTTGATGTTCCTCCGTCCACGTCTCCTACCAGCTTCAATCCTCCGGCTGCTTTTTGAATGCGCGTGTTACACATCGGCATGTTTGAGAGTCACAGTTGTTATTTCAGTCTTTAATAGAAGTCCAATAAAGAGCAAGGAACGGTACTGAACCCCGCAGATCCTGCGAGAGGAGACCACTCTGCTGGGACTGCATGACTTCTGTCCTGCCCTCTCTGGGATGCTCACATCAGCACCAGAGAATTGCAAAGACCAGAAAGAAATAAGAGAAAAAGTGAGTAGAAATAAAAGAGAAAAGTAAACTATTCAGCTTTAAATAAGAGAAAAATAAGCAGGAGGGTACAGCCAAAAAAGAATGCAGTGTCAAGGGAAAGAGCAGCAAAAAAGCCTGAGTGTGTTTCTACGTGTTTAACAAAAAATGGATACAAGGCACCCCTAAAGGATTGTTACTTGAAATGCAAAGTCTGGATAAAATAATGTATCAATGAGGATAATCTAATGCCACACAGGAAAGATGTGGCACTCAAAATACTTTAGAGTCCTGGGGCCTGACAAATTCAAGTTTTCTCCCACCATATTCTTAAAATCCTAAATCTGCAAGACTCAGGGAATGGTATTAATCACAGGTGTAGCCAAAGGCAGAGAGCTGGGAATCACAACTCCCTTCATAAGCCTCTGCACCAGAGGGGATTAAAGAAAAATGAGTTTACTGGAGGAAATGTGGAGTTAGCACATATCATCCCAAGAAGCAATTTGTCCACATACACACCTCTATGCAAGTGAAGGGGAAGGAAAAGAAAGACCTAGGCAGCAGCCTCAGCTTATACACATGGCTGCATTGATTTTCCATGCCGATTAATGCCAGCTAAGAATACATCCCTGGAGACCACAGAGCAAGAACTATAGGCAAAATTCCTTCGCTTGAGATTACAGATGCCTTTGCAGACTCATGGTATCAGCCCTCCTTATTTGCTTCTGTTTCTTTTATTAAAAATCCACAGTGGGAAACAAGCTAGTGCATCTTCCTGACGCTTGCAATGTAGTTGAGGGAATATCTGTCTGTTTCAGCATGCCAAATCTATCCTCTAGCTTGGTTTTTTGTTTGTTTTGTTTTGTTCTTTGTGAAATATAATGGGTGGCCTTGCTTATTTTTCCCAGCTAGCGATTCCTTTACAGATCAAACTGCAAGCCCAAACTTTCTGACATGGCAGGATTATGAAAGACTTGCAGAAGTGTCATGCAGTCTCTGCTGTGAAATCTGACAATTTAGGAGGTTCCAGCCTGGTCCTGACAGCGATGATTTTTGATACCCTTTTAAAATGCAATTCTTTTTCTGTTCTGACAGGTATTGTAGAAATAAATGGAATGTGCAATCCTTTGTGCAGATGGGAGGGCATTAGATGATTCACTCACTGCCTTTGAGGGTGCTAACAGCCATCCTTTACACGTCTTGTGTTGGTTTAATGGGTAGTTTGCAGCTGTGGGATCATTGCTATATTTTGTAGTTTTGTTCTATTATTAGCTATTAAAGGAATATGAGACCACAGATAGCGTTGTATTAAACTACCAGTTCCTGTATTTATTGGCACCACCTAGGGATTAAAACAGATGCTGTCACTCTGCAGAGTTATCTTCAAAGCAGGGGAGATATAATAAATACGTGATCAAAGGACCCTCACTTCACCCCATTGTGCAGTAATTACAGATGGCAACATTTTCGAAACAGGCAGTGTTGGCTCGGGGGAAACGAGCAGCGCAGAGGCTTTGCCCCACATATCAGTGGTTCAGAGATGGGAAATGCTCCACAGTCACGATAACTTCTTCCAAGGAGAAAACCGCTGCAGGAGGATCCAGCAGTACCCGTCGGGGCTTGTAAATACCCTGTGCTTACCCTCTGGGCATGTAAATACTCTGTGGTTAGCAAGACGGCTGCTTATTTACGGTGACCAGAACCATGTTTATAATATAAACTCTCTCTCAGTGACCTTTTGTGATAATTTCAGCTCATTCTGCCATGGCTGCTGGGCATGTTCCTGCCTCTCCAGAGGTTATGATTGGGACCTTTTCACCCAAGGAGACCTCTGCACCCAAGGAAAAACGTATTTACTTTGAAAACAGCATGGTAATCTGCCCTTTAGAGGAAAATTGGAAGAAACCATTGGAGCTAGGATGAGGTATGAAGTCTGTGGCAGAGCCACTAGCTCAGGTTCCTTGCATGTGTGGGCGAAAGGGACACAAAAAATAATGCAGCAAATGCACAGTACTCATTTAGGTACTGTGAGGCTTGGCTGAGATACATAAAACCCCCTCCTAAATGTACAGTGCCTCTCCTTTTTTGCATTGCAGGGGGCCTGCAGCCTCTCAGACCTATGTCGAAGGCATCCTGAGCCTGCCATGGCCACGTGCGGCTCCAGCCGCAGCAAGCGGTACGCTGAAAGGCAACACTTCCAGAAAAGGTCTGAGTCATTTGAACATTAATTGGCATTAATGGTAAGCGTAGTTCTGTTATCTGGCCGCAGCCCGGTGCAGGTTGACATGTGCTGGTGGTGTGGAAGCGGCAACTACCAGTCGGTGGGTTTATGGTGAATCATCTCTGGAGCCAGGTGGCCTTTATGGTGTTGGTGTTCAAAGTCTGATGATAAGAGCATGTTGTGGTTAATGATAGATGTTATCTTCCTCCTTCAAAAAATGTGGGAACTTCTAAGGTAAACCTGAAGCTGGAGGCTGATGAGAGAAAGGCAAGGTACATCCAGTAGCTGGATCCCTGCAGCCCTCGTGTTCTCGCAGAGCCCTCGTAATAATTATGAATAAACCACTGTTCTTTCAAATCACTTTCTAAAATAAACCATCCAGATGGCTGTAAGTGAGGACCTAGTCATCAAGCTGAGTAACGATTATTTTGAGTACGTTAACCAAGAAATGTGTACAATTGTGCTGAATTATGCACAAGGCAACTCAAACAGATGTGCACACAGAAGCAGGAATATCACAAGTGTCAGACAGCGGTGGTTCACACTGTCATTTTGGTCCTGGTCTGCGGGACAGTCTGAGAGCTATTTAAGGATGTCTAACGTAATGTGTAGAGAGGAAGAATGTCTTTTCTCTCCTACTGCTTTATAGGTAGCGGAATCACTCAGAAATCTGTAACAGGAGATACTCAGTGCTAAGTGAAGATAAATGTTCTCTCTTTTCTTTTCTTTTTGAGCAGAGGTGGAGAGGACAGAGGGCTTTTCTTACAGTCTGTGAGAACAAGGTTATTTGGCTTTTCAGCCAATACTGAGGTTCTTTCCCCTCCTTTCCCCCAGGATGTCCAATTCAAACTTGGAAAAAATTAAATTTGTAAAGCAACGCTACCAGAGGAAGGCAAAACCCAGGTGCTGTACTAGGGTTGCCTATGTCCATAGTGTAATAGAGTAAAATATAAATTCACAGAGATGTTTTCCAGCCCGCTCTGCCCAAACTAACGTGCTTGTTTAGTACTTGTACTGAAGTGCCTGGTAAGCGCAGAGGGGTGTGCTTGATTGCTTTTAATGGGCACACTCAGTGGGATGGCTTTCAGCAGCATTTGCTGCCTGAGTAGTGAGGAATTGTCACAAGGTCTGTCCAGCTGTGGAATACTGCAAGGGTCTTGTTGGCTACCGCCACTGCTTTATGATTCCTGACTTTACTCCTCAAACCTCAAGCAAAAAGCTTTCTGCAGGGAACACCTCCCATAGCGTTATGGAGGCTGCTGCAAAGTGCCCCCCCCCGGTGCCAGGACAGACGGGAGGACTGGGCATCCACGCTGCCCTGCTGCGTACCTTATACGGGGCCCACTCGCATATCGCAGAAGCTTCAACTGAGAAAAATACCACCTGAAACTCGGTTTGTCCACTACACACCGATTTACATAACTAAACTTTGTGCTAAAATACAGACTGAGTAATAGCGATTGGTTGTTTTTTTTTTTTTTTCCCTGAATGCAATTTTTATTAGCTGTGAAATCAAGGCCTTTCCCTAGCTGGAAGTATGTGAGCAACCTTCATGTATAGGAAGGTTGTAGTGGTATAGCAGAAAAATAAAACTATTAGAAGCTCTTGAGGCATAAATTCAAACCCTCATTAATCTCTGTGGGCTGCATCTTAAATCTGAATTTTTATAGAACGTGGGTGGTATTTTCAAAGCGAGTTGCTGGAATTGGGTGGCTTAGAGGATTGACTTAGATGATAACAATGTGTTTCTGAACCGCAGTCCTCTGCCTGAACAAGATGCAGGCTGTGGTTTATGCTGTGTACGTCACTGATACACGGTTGTGCCCGTGGCGTGGGGGTGGCTCCAGGTCCCTGCAACTCTAGTGCTGGAGAGCAGAAGGGCTGTGGGGAGCACATGAAGCCGTAGGAGTGACAAACAGAGCTGTTGATAGACTAGTTTTGATTTTTCCGATATTCAGTAATGCGGTTATGGCATGCTTTTTATGTGTCTTTGCTTTATTCTTTTCTTCAAGAAACAGTTGAACTTCCTTATCTGGGACAACTCGCCTTTTTTGCTGTGAAACCCCAATTAAAATTGAAGTGTACGGTGGATGTGTCATCCCAATAATTCTGTATCATTCCTGTCTTTCACCCAGCCCTCAGAGGAGTCCCTTACCACTGACATCTTGGGATCACTGGAGACCTAAATGTCAGGAATGAGGTTACGCTGGCTTCGGCCCAGGAGAGACACACTTGAGTCTCAAGCTTTTGCCTGTCTCTTAATTGCATCTGGGAGCATCGAGTTTGTTGGTTTAAGCTGTCATAACGCAAAGGTTTCTGACTCACCACTGCCAGAAGAATAGCAAGAAATAAACTACTGTACTTATGGAAGTTTAGGTTATGACTGAAGTGTTGTCTTTAATCAAGGACAGACTTTGTGCCTAGAAAGAGTAAAGGCTAAAGGCTAAATTCCAGCTCCAAGAAGGATGCATGCTGGAGGGATTCCCTATTAGAATTTGAAAAGAGCTGTCACTGACTCTGCTGTCACAAGTGTCTTGGTACCTCAGATCTAGGAATTTTCCACATTTTGTTAGCCATGCTACTAAAATTTGAAGGATGGATGAAGAAAACCCTGCTTATTATGTGAGATGATAGCAGAAACACGATTTTGTTTCCAAGTTTATGGCAGTTTGGTTTTGGCTTAGGTAGGTATGGATTGGAGGAGAACCTAATCTTCATATTTTTTAAATAAATGTAAATAGCTGACTCCTCACTTTGGGGAAGCAGCACGTGGTGATTTGGCCACGGTAGGTCCTAAACACAAAGTTCAGCTGAAGGGAAAATTTTGCTTATGGAGCTTTTTATCTTTACTTTGTGCAGGTGTGAATGAGTGCGAGATACTGAAAGATGTGGTCCCCTGGGAGCAAGGTAGACATTTACCCGAAAAAAATGTAAGCCAATACAAAGAAGAAAACCTATCCGAGTAAATCAAAGTCAGCTGAAGAAATATTGCCTTTCCTTCTAACAAGAAAGCAGCAGTTCAACATTTCTTTGGTGTAATAATACAGTTTAATAAGAGCCAGATCCTTGTGGCTTTATGCGTTGTTAAAGCATGTAGGCAGGTTGCTATAATGAGCTGAAGAAAAACCCTGCAGAAAGAGGATTTTTATTTTTTTTTTCCTCCTGTAGCTTTGGTCTTACTTCAGAGCATCACAGAGGCTGAGCTGTGCATTAGTTGTTCGTGAGCACAGCCTGCCGGCTCCCACCACAACCAGCAGCCACGGGCAGGAGTCTCCTCCATCACCCCCCCCCCAAGTTTGTGTTTGAGTTTGGGAATCCTTTGGGTTGTGTTTTCCCCTTGGGAATGGACGTGCTCGCTGAAATCCCTATGCGATACCCACAGCCTTTACTCCGAAGCATGGAAAATATATAGGGAAACACCTTGCAGCTCTCTGCAGGGACAGGAGGTTTGAACTTTTATGGTTAAAAGCCAGAAAAAACTCCTGAAACAATAGAAAATAAGTAGTTTCTTTCTCTCCTCTCAGACTGCCAGGCTACTTGGAGGTCTTAGGGATTGTGGGGTTATTGCAGGCTGTGGCATCACTCGACATTACCAGGCAAAATTATTCCTGTTAACTTATGATGTTCTCTCTGAGCTATCCCCAGCATTTAGGTTCAGGGCTGGCTTTTAGCAGGTTCTATAGGTATATATCTATGCCTCGTTGAAACCCCTGACTTAGCTCTGAGCTAGCTAGTGTGTCTACACAGCTTGGGGAAAAGGTGTTCAGAGACAGCAGTTCATGCTGTGTGGCTGTAACTCCAGTTGAGGAAGGGCTATTATTTTAATTTACGCCTGCTGACATCCGTCTGTAACACTTTTTCCCTTAATTTCATTGTAGTTCAAGTCGCACCTTTTCCTCCTCCTCATTTTCCCCTTAGGAAGGCTGCAGAACACAAACCCCACAAATATTTTTTTTAAAAGTTAAAAAAAATGAAATCCCAGAGTGTACGTGCTATAATTTATGCAAAAGGCTGATCAGGCACAGCCAGGAGATGTACACCACAGTCTTCATGCTACAGCTCAGCTGTAGTGGGTGCAAATCTCCTGCTCTCATTCCCTTGGCTTTCCTGCCTGCAGACTCCTGCTCCCACGCTATTCCGCTGGAGGTTTGTGGTTCAGATCCATAACATCATCTCTTCCATCCTCCCCTTTATGAGAGCTGTGGCTGGTTTGCTCCAGGACCCCGTTCCTCTCTGCAGCTCGTGTGCCTGCGATGGGCTACCTCTGCTGTCACGCACCCGCACCGCATTTTCCACGACACCTATTGCAGTAGAAATGGTGACTGTGGAGCATCATGAAAAATGTGGTTCTGGTGCGATGCCTAGACGGTGGCAGGGACTGAGTCAGGTGTTATTAGGTTCACATCATATGGTTTAGAGTGTTTAATAAGTACAAAAGTCTCCCTCGAGTTGTGTCTTTTTACTCTGCGGTGAATATTGCTTCTGATGAGGTACCTGTTATTCGTTCACTGTCGTACTTCAATCTCAATACTCTTGCTTTGCAGACATCAGATACTGCCAGAAAGCCATGAGCTGGGGTACTGCTCTTAGATGTGCTTAGTGACTCCCCCTCAAATGAAATCAGTGGCATCTCTTTAGCTAAAGGCTTGCCTAAGTGTTACTTCTACAGGCTTCAGGTTTGATGGCCCTGAGAGCTGTGACATGGATATGGTGTCCCTGTGGATTTTGGGGGAAAAAAGACCAAAATAAAAGTAACTAAGCTGTGAGCTCACTTGCCTGGCTGCAAATGCAGAGCCGGAAAGATGAGTGTGGTCTTCTGAGTAGCTTGCTGAAGCACTGTCTGTTTGTCCTGGCTGGCTGCAGGAATGACTGATAAAATCAGTCAGTGCTGTTTCTAAATGCATGTGCCCAACGACCTTCCTTATAGGGTGACTGCACTTCTGTTATATGTGTTTAGGAATCATCATGCAGATTTGGCCCGAAGCATGTTATTGCACAGAAAACACTTTTGCATAAAATCAGCTTTTTAATTTGGTGGAAGCTTTCATCTTCAAATGAAAACCTTGGAGTGAGTTATCACAATCCCTGCGGCACAATCCTTGCAGTCAGAAGTGGTGCTGGGTACCAGTATAACAATACTGGGGGACCTGCTCCGAGCGGTGAGCATGGCTGCAGTGCACGATGCTGTCAGCCGCTGGGGTACAAGAAGAGGTTTCCTTTCGGGATTTGTTTGCTTGTTTTCAAAAGCAACGTGCTATGGAGCCTGTGTGCCACCCGTTTGGATGTACAAGAGAACAACCTTCATCCTAAGGAAGATCTCAGCCGTCAGTCTCCCGGTTCCTCGACACGCGGGCACGCTGTGACACCCAGAGCTGTGCCCACCGCAGGGGCAGGTGCCGGAGGAGACCCCGGTGTTGGGGCCAGTGACTGCCACACGGAAAGTCATCTCAGCACCAGATCCCCCCCCACACTCCTGCTGTGTGAGCCCTAATTAAACCCTTGCAGCAGAAGAAGTAATCATTAGTAAGGGAATTAAATATTAGTCTGTATTATAGTAAACATTAGTTACATATTAACAAGCTCGTTAGCTATTCATTAACCTTTTAAGCCCTTCCAAACCCCATTTATCACACTGCAGGTTTGTGTTAAATATCTGTCTCGAATGACCTTAAGCGAGTGCCCTTTTGCTTGCTATTAAAGGCATTACAAATTCCAGAACCAGTTTAGTTATTTTGCCCCTTTGGTTATTATCTCCCTTTCTATTTGGCTTTATTTAAGTTCAGCTATAGTGAAGACTTATCTCATTATTGATATGGAGCCATTAAAACCTCCCAGAGATTGAAGGAATCGCTTCCCAAAATGATGTATGGTAACTGAGGCAATGCTTCTTTTTTCCCATTGTTGCTCTTGTGCCGCTTGCATCGGGCATTGGCAGAGCTTATCCCTCATACTGGAATATGTGCCCTTCAAAGGTGCAGAACAGGGACCAAGAGAGGGCGAAGCTAATGGGTATATGTAGCCCCAAATAAAATTCAGAGCCACAATCTCATTTTTGGCCCCTAACTTCCAGCTCATTAAGGCAAATCCCTGAATTTCTCTGCACCTCCCTTCTCTCACTGGAAGCGAGGGCTATTTCTCCTGTGCCCTCTCTACCCTTTTTTTACTAAAAATGTGAGTAAGTTCCTTAAGGCCGTAGTTTGTGCACGCTGGCATCCAGCATCAGGTCTCCCACCTGCAGGGTTTACAGCCCAGTCCCTGGCAAGGTAAAATGATGGGCACGAACCAAGTGAGAGAAGAAAGGGAGCAATGGGACCTGCTGACTGCAACATCTAACTCTGTAGTGGTGAGAGATTTGTGGCCAAAGCAAGGGCAGAGCTGCTTTTAGGGGTCAGGCTGGGTCACAAAGCAAGTATTTGTAATGTCTAGATAGAGGAAACATCTATCCTCCCCATCTGAAAGCCATCTTGCAGGACAGTCCTGGCAGCCTTGGCTATGAAGTTGTGCCTTTCCTTCCCCTACCTGTTGGTTAGTCAGGGAAGCAAATGCAAGCCAAATTAGGAATGACAAGACCTGTTTGCCAGGTCCCTGCTTGCAGCGAGAGGTTCTCTGTGACACGGTGCTGCCCACGATGCCCAGGGCTGGAGCCCAGACCCAGCCGTGGTGTGGGCAGAGATCTGCTGCCGGCTGGAGATGTGTTTGAAACCCTGTCCGTGCTGCTCGGGTCTCCTGTGTTTGTGGTGTCCTGGCTTGTCCTTGCTGAGTGATCTTTAATTTCTTCCATCTTTTAATTAGGGCAATTTCTTTTGGCCTGCTGGAAATGTTTTTCTCATGAAGATTAATTAAAAATAAAGCCTAGCTCTGACAATTTAATGTGCTGTGAGCTCTGGTCAGGATGCAGGCAGTATTCTAAGCCATTATTCATGGCACGGTCCTTGCTTCTTACTTACTTTTAAACCATGTTTTGTGGGAACTGGGGACAGTAGTCCTTAGTCGTTCTCTGTAAAGTTACAGGCAGAATTAGTCCAGCTGTGAGAGCAAAGCCGTGTATGAAACATCACCTCCACCCTGTGGGCTGCAAAGCCCATCCCATGCTGCTGAAAGTGGTGGCAAGACGCCAGATGCCCTCGGGCAGCTCCTTTGCTTCAGGTTTTGCACCTCTGGTCAGCAGGGGTTCCTGGCTTAAAACCTGGCAGTTCAGCTATTTCGAGTCACGTTAATGCTTTCTGCTGTTTGCGCCCTTTTGTTAGCAGCAGCTGACTGGTTTGGTCTCTGCAAGGTGTGAAACAATTGTCTGGAGACTTGGGCAGTCAAGAAATCAATATTGGCTCGTTAATGGCTTTGTTCTGATCTTCCTCAGGGTGGCTATTTAAGTTCCAGTTTGATTGGCCTGTGACATTTGCAGAATTAGGACGATCTTTTGGAGAATATTCACCCTTGTGAAGGATGACTTCAGGTTAGTTTCATCTTTGCCTGACCCCTCTGTAACATATTTCCTATCAAAAGTAATGATTCTGTATCTACAAAGAGTTTGGGAAAAGTTCCATTCCTTCACAGTATGAATTTGTCCAAGGAATATTAAATCCTATATTTCAAAGCCCAAAGTAAGAGCTTTTACAGACTGGATCCGATCTAACTCGGCAGGTGGGTAGGTGTGACACTGGCCTGCCATGAGGTCCCACTGGTGATGGGAGAGGGCACCTGCACATCTCAGGTCTAATCCAATCTGGGACCCACCTACTTGGATTTTTCCTCTTCAAACTCTCTAAGTTCTTTCAGGGATCTTTTAGCAAGGCTTCTTAATTTTAATCTCTTATAAACAGAGCTTGGAGAATAAACCATGAATTTAACATAGTTTCTGCTGATAGCACATTAATACATGGTGTGCAGCTTCCTTGGGTGTGTTCCTGGGACCAGATGAGAAAAGCGCTCTGATGAAGTGGGATTTTGCTTGTCATGAATATTTATATAAGAAGTCTCCGTGCCTTGATAGTTCCTGGAATGTAAATGCAAAAGGGGAGGAAGCAGATTTTTTTAACAGTACTTTTTATACATCTTTTAGTCTACTTTAAAGTCCCAGAAAATACTATGCTCTTTCATAGCAAATTCCTGAATGCAGAGCAGCATGCTAACTAGCTGATTTGATGCTAACTAGTTGATTTGATTTAGCTGTGGCAGGACTGCACTGCTTCCCTTATATAGATGCTATAAGGGCAGCAGGCAGTAGCTGATGGGGCACAACTATACCTGGGCTCATGTAATTCAGCAAAGCTATTCACAGTACGGTGTTATTTGTGCTGACCGGAGCATGTACTGACTGCAATATTCAGCAGCAGGAGGACATCCCTGTTGGCATTGCTGGACTTTAGGACAGGCCTGTTGCTGAGCTGCGTTTAAATGTAGAAAATGTAAGCGCATCATAGCGTTTCTGCTTAACCTTCTTGTGCTACTTGGCATGCAATATCGTGAGAAATGGAAATTATGGTGGTTATTGTATGTTGTACCTAGAATAATTCTGCTTAAATTCCTAGGGGATGCTAAAACACTGAATGGGAAGGGTAAAGCAATGCTTTGATCAGGAGCTAGGTGTAGAGCTGTAATGAAATAAATTTTTAAGACAGTGCTTGTGGCAGCAGAGCTGGTTTTCCAAATTGAAAAAAGTTTTACACGGTGGTTGCAAAGGGGGGGGAGGGGGAGAAGCAGTATTACCATGAAAGATATTCCTTCTTCTTATGGGGAAAACTGAATATTTTAAATTAGCAGCATTTTCTGGTTTAAGTAGTGGAAGAGAGCCCAAAGCAATGAGTTATCATTCTTGCAAATATCATTACCTGCAGTGTCTGTCTTTTACCCTGGCATTTGGTACTCTCTGCTGAACGTGGACATTTAAGTGTTTCATCACAACACTACAGTGCAAGAACTATCATGCAAAGCAACAGCTTTCCCACATTTGCAAGCAAGACCTATGGGAAATGCTTCCCTGTGCTGGAGCACTGTAAAGTACCATTGCCCAGACCAGGTAATCGGGGGCAAATGCCGTTTCGGTTGTTTTGCCAACTAAAGCCTGTAAACTTCAATGTTGCTCATTTGACTTTTGATTGCACACTCAGTACCAACGCTAGGCTTGTCTGAAGCCAGCCAAGCTGAATTTCTATTCTTAGAAGGTAATTTTACAAACACAATAAGGATACAATCATTTCAAATCAAGCACCACAAATAAGGAGTCATTTTTGCAGGCTATAGTTGCTCACAGAACCTTTAATTTCTTAGTTTTATTCCCTTTAAATGTATTTGAGTTTAAGTTTTGTTTTTTGACTCAGGCTTCAGAACTCCTATGGCAAAATTGCTTCATATAATGTTTTCATTGTTCACGCATCGCAGAAAAGCAAAAAAAAAAGTCCCTGTATTGGATAGTCAAAAGATCAGGCAAATATTTCACTCAGTGTACAACAAAATATTATGAGGTAATTTTATTTTTTTTCGCGTTTTTAGGTAAAAATATTACAGTATACAAGATAATCTTATTAAAGGTAAAAATACAGTATTTTGCTTTTTTCTCTAAACAGATCTACGTACAGTACACTTTTTTATTTTGTTTTCTTTTTTTTGTACAAATATAACTATTATTCTGTTAGGATATCTGTATTCTCATCTGGCACTTAAGAACTGATCACAGGTCACCTTCTGGTTCTGCTTGTTTTTCTCAGCTGATACCTAAATGTCATGTTCATCTTATAGGTGTCTCTTGTAAACAAACAGTACAGTTCAGTGGCTCCCAAGTAGTAAGGTGTGCTTTAAGTAGTTGAAATCATGTAGCTAAACGTAAAAACCCAAGCAATCCAAGTTTGCAGTTGTGTTGCGCAGACTCATCTCTTTCCAGTCAGAAAAGTGCAATCCAAGTACTTGTATTACTGCAGCCTTTAAAACAGTTTTAATCCCTTCCTGGTCCTTTGTAAGAGCCAAATAGATAAACCAATAATTTCTACAATGATTTTTCCTTTTCTTTGTCAGAATGTTCTCGGTGCAATTGAAGCCTTTTCGTATTGATTTAAAGGTTTGAAACTACTGGGCTATGTTCTTTGTGATTTATCTCACCCTACTGCTTGCTGTTTAACCTCCGGAATCCAAAAAGCTGAGCTCAGTTGCATCGCTGTCACTGCATTAATGTTGTTCCTTGAACTGAACACATTAGCACAATACATGTTATTTCTGGGTATTCCTGGGAAGTGAGTTTTACATCATTATGAATATTTCAGTACACTGTTGTTGAAGCTGGGATCATCTAAGGATAAAAGAGAGGCTAGGTGTGTACAAAGAGACTATATCCATTAGTGGACTAGCTAATATAGCTGGAAAAGGTGGAGAGGAGTTTTTGGCTGGGAATGCCTTTATCAGGTTGTAGCGGAGGGGTCAAAGGATGCTTTACCCAACAAGCTTGGTCCATTTTTTCCAATGCTGTTATCCAGTCTAAAAGGTAGATGACCTCTACCTGCCATAATTTGCCTTGGTAATTTTGGCAGATCATTTCTCATTTGTTTAACTCATTAACCACAGTGCTCTTCAAAGTTATCTTCACGGATGCCCGCGTAAACATAAAAGGAGAGTACACACCCAAGGATAGGAATTTGTAAAATTTTTCTGGGAATATGCTTGGCACATTTTTTTTTCTTCAGGTTTCACCCAATTCTGATCAGTACAGTCTCAGTTGGTGTAAATGAGCACAGTTGCATCGTCTTCACTAGAGTCAGATGGGTGAAGATCTGGCTTTTTACCTTTAACTAGAGGTGCCTTCCCTATGGTGCATCTATTTCTCATGTCAAAGGGCATGTAGTTTTACCAGTAAGTCACTTGTTTAACTGGTAACTCACCAAGCACAGGAGTAATGGAAAGTGCTCCTACCAACACTTGCTAGCTAGCAAAAGTTGAGTGTGAGGTACCCATCTTTTGCACGGTTTTTGCCCTACTAAGATGCTGGTTGAGACTGAATAATGTTTAGAAAACCAGTTGCCTTTCTCCGTGTTCACCATCAAATGTCCTTATTTAAGTTCTTCCCAAATTTGTCGCTCAGCTGCTGTATTAGTCTTGCCAGCTCACCAGTAGCTTGTGACTTTTCCTCTAAGAGTTCATAGCGGAGACTAGAAATATCTTGCTTAATCTCTTTAAGTTCTCCTAAAAGGAGGAAAATATTCTTGTTAGCAATATGGAACCAAATAATTAACCTCTATGGTTTTAAGATCTGAGAAAGCGTTAATTTCAATGACCTTGGTCATGAATGTGTGTGGAGCTCCATATGATGTCCCTGCATTTATGCACTTAATATTTGACTTATAAGAAATAACCTGTACTTGCAGTAGTGGTACTGACAGCAATAGCAAGTATGTATGGAAAGTTCATCTTTTTTCTCAAGTCTGTTATCTCTCCACATGCAGATCCCCACCTACACAGGGCATTTGCAGGAGGGTAGCAGCTAAGAGGTGTTAGAAAGAGGTTCTTTTCCATCTGCATATAAATCCTACATGATACCATGGCTGTACAAATCCTTATCCAGTTCAAAAAAAGTCCTTGGGGCAGGAATGGGCAGTACAGTCAGAAATTGCTTTACTTAGACCCCAAGACAAGGTTAGGTGTTGGCAATATCGTGGGTGTTGTAAAGCAAGGAGAGGTAGAACTATAGGGCAAAGCAGGATTATGTAAAGACAGATCCTATGATATATGTCTTCTCCTAAGGAAAATTAAGGACCCAGAATTTAAAGAGCATAAAAGTGGCTCAGTTACCACTGCTCACCTTAGCGTGAGCATGAGCATGCTCTCTCTCTCCAGAGGACATTATCTAAGCTCAACCCTCCTACTGGCTGTATCAATAGCAATAACATTACATGCTCTAATCTGTGTCAATTATAAAAATCCACTTGCCTTCATTAACCTCATCATTTTCTCGGTCAACCTGAGCCTTCAGTACATACCGCTTAATCAGACGTTTCATTATTTTCTGAAAAGAGAACAGAAACACTTATCTTAATGTGAGCTTATCCACATTGCCTTAATTCTAGACTCATTAGGAGCAATTCAAACACCTGACTTCACTATGGATAAAACCTGGCTTCAGATGATGCAAAGAGAATTTTTTATTGACTTCCCATTTATTTTATACTTCATGTTATGAACTTTGTACTACAATAGTTGATTGACAGCCATTCCATAATAAGCCCACATACGAGGCACTTTGGGGTAATTTGTGGGATGCACATGAATGTAGAGTATGTCCCACAGACAGAAAAAAAACACAGATGAACCAATAGCAAGCTAAGAAATGGGATCCGGAGCCTTCCTTTAGCATGTTGCTGTTTAATGTATCAATAAAAGATACTTTACAGGAAGAAATAAATGGTTAATTAATGATGTTAGCAACCTCACTCATGATGATGAACTAAACATCTGACCTGAGGTTAATAGAAAGACTCTGTTTGCCTTGCAATTGGGGTTTTAGGAGAGAAAACAAATTTAGTGAAGGACAGAGAAAAGACAGTTTGAACAGAAGTGGAGAACTTGGCTTAAGGGAGAGAAGTTTCTTAGGGAAATGGCAGATTTTAAGGGACATGCACAGAGGAAAAAATAGACCCATGTAGACCTATAAAATGGGAGATGGTTGTTAGTAAGGAACAGTGTATATGGAAATAGAAGAAGATGACTATGGATACGAGCTTGCAATGTGATATTGTTCCAAAAATGCATAAATTACATTTATCTAGAAGGAAAGTAACTTTGCAGTCTTGGGCTACGCACTGGGTTACAGCTGAAGGCCTGTGTCATTGCCAGTTCTTCACTACAGAAAAGACACTCATCAATGAGGAGAAAAAAAAAAAATCTTAACTATGATAAACATAAAAAGGGTTGCTCTGTCAGAGGCAAATTTAGGTGCATCCTCTGCAAACAGAGGAGAGCTCAGTGAGCATCCAAGAACAGATACACAAATGTCTTTCATCAACCAGATGGCCACTGTTAAGGGAAAAGCCTCTCCCAGCATGGGCTCACTTATTCACAGAGCCATCATATGTCTCTGCTTTGAACATCACTGAAAAAATGCTGCACAGAGTGTGAAATATGAATTAAGAAATCAGTACACCTGCTCTTTTTTCTTAGTAGCCAAATATGGATTATAGCAGCGCAAAAGGCATGTGAACATCAAAGAAGGATCCAGTCATTTGTATATGTCATGCAGCCATGGAATATGGGATGTCTAAGACTGTCCTTGTATCAAAGAGGCATCTGGCTAACCGGGTGAGTCATTAAGGCAACAGAGATGAGGCAGAGCGCACGTACGGTGTGTTGAAGATGGCCAAGGTAGTAGAATCCAGAGGGAGGTAGGGTTGTCACCTGAGAAAACATAAATGAAGTAATGTTTGGGGAAAGTAGGGAAATCCTGGATCGAAAAAGAAATTATTTTTTCAGAATAGACGACAGAGGAAATTTAGACTAAACCAAGGAATCATCACACAGTGAATGCTCTTATTACCTGGAAAAATGTGATAACATAACATCTATCTACTCCAGTTCCCATAGAGCTTGTATTTCTGAGGGACGCTACTCAAATGCTATCCTTATTAACCACTATGTGTGATGGAAGTCACTCATTTAAGGCTGCCTAGTCTATCAAATACATGTTGTAGTCAGATTTGTCCACAGAAACTAAATACTAAAAATGTGACCACTTTTTAACAAGAGTCTACTTAGCCACTTAGTAGACATCTCTGCCAATAGCTTTAGGAAAGTAATTAATTTTTGCCTTAATATTGCACCGTGGCTTCTAAGCTTTCTTCTCCTCTTCTCCCCAGTACTGCTCCTTTTAGCTACAGTGGGTGAAATAGCCTCTCGGCAAAATAATCCTGGTTCCTGCAAGGAAATACTGAACAAAACTTACAGAAGTCTCGTGGTAATGAATGCTAAACTTGAAACAATTCAAATACGTCTGATTTCTATAAAATACTGTTCCTCCATTCTCTAAAAGTTAATTGAAATTCTTCAGGTCTTAGAATCTTTTATACTATGCAACACTCAACTACTGAGTGTTGGTCTTAAAATGGTCTTAAAAGAATAGGTTCTAGGAACAGGTCAGGCGTTTGTAAATTATAACTCTGCACTGAACTAAATCTTTTAAATGTATTTATTGGCACAACCTCCAAGCTCTGCATTTGTCATCAGCTATCTGAATACCTCCTATACCTTCTAGCACAGAGGGAAATGAGAAGAAAAGGACAGATTTGTGGCCAAGGGACTGAAGTTTGACTCATGAGATGTGGGGCTCAATTTCTCATTCAACCATAGGCTTTTGGGTCTGATAAGTCCTGCTGGACCTCAGTTCCTTGTCCTTAATGTGGAGGCCATGATGTCTTCCCACTTCACTATTTATAGTGTTTTATTCTGGACTTCACTTACATGCACTGTTGAAGAACACATTGTTCCAGACCTTAATACTGCTGTTCAAGTCACAGGTTTCTTCTTGATGCGGTGTTTGTGGGCACTGCAGATGTCATTTGACGTGAGTGTGGGAGGTCCCAGGGCAGCACTAGTGGGAGGAAATGCTTTGTACCTTCATGTCCCTGGCCAAAATCAGACGCAAGTCAACAGTGATCAGAGGGGGCAGCTACTCACTGGGGCATCAGATCTCAAATGTGGTGATCTCAAATGCACACATTATCAGTTAGGCAGCAGAAGAGCTCGAGAGTGAAGCGAGCAAAGGAATTTCCTTATTTCTCACCTCTTTGCTATTTTGTTTCTCCAAACAGCAAAGAAATATACTGCTTAGCCTTTAAAAGTAAAAACTATTCCTTCTATTTTTTTTTTTCCCTGACAAATCCTTTCATGAGTTGTTGATAGCATGGCAGACTGCAGTGCTGAAGGTGGGAAAAACTTGTGAGCTTAGCACAGCATTTTAGCAATGCTCCATCTCAAAGTCTCAGCTCAAGGGGGTTTGATAAAGGTATCCTTTTGCCTGGACTAGTTTATTCCCAGATCACAGAGGCTGTGTGTTGACTTGTTCTCCCTCCTTTTCAAATGATTGCATGTTTAGGTTCTGTATATTGTTATCCCTTAAGAGCACTGTCTGTATGTAGTCCAAGTACACAGGCTGCAGAAAAGCTACTGCTTCAGAGGTTTTCCCAGTAGTAGAAGAAAGCTTGCTGGCCAGATTATCAAACTGTTTGTTCTTCTTTATATTTAGATAATCAAGACTATTACACTCTCCTTATATGATCTGGGCAATTTCTTCCTGCAGCGACTGAAACTTTCTAAGATCATTTGAAGACAAACGTAGTAAGAGCATTATTAAAGCAGAATAACAGGTAGTTATCTTTTTCTATCTATTTTTCACAGCTGCCTTTAGCTTTTTCAACCTTGGAAATGAGGGTCTAATTTACCACAAACATTAGGCAGTCTCATTTAGAATTAATAGCTCCAGGAAGAGAATGAGTCCAGCAGAGGCTGACACATCTTTCCATTACCTGTGGGTTTGAATGGACAGGAAAATGCCAGAAACGCTGAAATGCTATTTTGAGCAGGACACAATCATCTCTTCCCTTTGCCTTTGATGGTATCAAGCCAACTAACTCCAGATGCCAGAGTGAATGTATCCCATTTCTAACTTAGATTTTTAGATACTCCTCCTATCCTGGCACAAAAGCCTGAACAACTTTTAAAACCAGTAGAAACTTATTACTGGTCTGTTGTACAGCCTTGGAGCCCATTGTGCTGGATACTATACCAACACAAGACAAATTACTTCTAGATTTGCCATTGCACACATTTTATTCAACTTAACTGCTACTTTCCTAAACTCTTTAATGTCGGTTCCTTCAGACACATCACTTGCTGTCAGATTCCTTTTCACTTTATGGTAAAAAATAAGGAAAAAATCCCGTGGGGTACATTTTGCTTGTTGTGTTACTCTACTACACGTGTTTGCACAAGAAATAATACATCTGCTGGCATGAACGCTCCAGCTGAGACAGACAGTTGTGTTAGTTCGTGCGATGGCTGGGGTACCCTGTGCCACCGCTCCAGCCACAGGTATTTTTGAACTGTACCACATTGCAGGTTTAGCTTGGTAGGACAAGTCACTGCCAGAGAATGCACGTGGAAATGTTAATGCAAAGGCTGGAGAGATGATGCTATGTCATGACAAATGAAATGCTGTTGATGCAAGACTGGAGGATCAAAGCTTGAATGATATTTCTTGTATTAAATTAAATACCCTCGAGTGGAATTAATTAGTGTGACAAATGCTAACACCATGTGTATTTCCATGGGTGATAGGTTGTCTTTGTCTCTGAAGTGCCCCAGCACGGTCCTGTGCCCGTGCCTGGTGTGTCACGGGATAGCATTAACTGGAAGAAAACGAACATGACCCTTGCAGGTAAGAGCTGTTCACAGACAGATCTCTTCCCTGGCTCTTGCTTTCAATGATGTGATTACCTGATATCTTGTGGGCTTGTTATAAGCGTTCTTCCCAGAAAAAATGTCTGTATTTCGAGCGCTAGAGTGAAAACGAACTTTCTGAAATTATAAAACATCATGATATAATTAAATCAATGATAGTTTCTCATACCCAGACAGCCCCAAACTAAACAGAGCTTTATAAAAACAGTAGGAAATGGTTTAATTTATGAGTAGAATAAACCCCAGCACATTCAGGTCTAAAAAAGTAAACTTTTGAAAGACAGAAAAGGGTCAAAACCCACAAGTTACTGAAAAAAATGGACTATAAATTGGCTAGACAAGAATGGTATTCTCACACGAGTTTTAGACAAGGTGTTAAGTGGCACAAAACTTGTTAATCTAAAATAGATCGGTGATTATCAATTTAGAACACAATTTAAGGAAGGAAGAAGAATAAATGCTTATGTTTACAGAGAACAAATCAATGTGGTACAAAAACAAATTTTGAAACAGAATTGATTTTCATCGGTCCTTTTCAAAGAGCAGTACAGTACACTACTTCTTCAGCTCAACAAAAATATGCTTTTTTTTTTTTTTAGATAGAGCAGTATTTTTTATCAGAGGACATCACAGCTACTAATTTTGTGCTCTAGAAGCTTCCAAGGAGAATTTTCTGAAGACTACACACAGTATTTGTAACAGATTTCTTTGACTCTGTTATCTACCTCTGAACATTTTGGTTCAAGTGCTAATGAAAAAAGGAATTAATTCATATCATAGACCCAAAGGACCCAACACATATCGTAGGCCTCTGAACCTCTATGCAAGTGTATGTACAGGGAAAGCCCTGGTTAAGGGTTTTGCTTCCCTGACTGGACCAGAGATCCTGAGAAATAGGTGATTTTTTTTTTTAAAGTTATTATTATTATTTTAAAATCGGGATGCTGATAATGGTTGGACTAAAAGTCTGATGTAATCATGTAATTATTTTTTTTATTTCTCACTCATCAGGTGTGCCATGGTTTTACAGAGACTGTTTTGAAGATGATCTGTGAACAAAATCAACAGGCAAGCAAGAAATGACTGATACCTTTAATTGTTTATGTCAAAGCCATGGTTACCATGAATTTTGCATGAGTTCCATGAAAAAGGGCAAGCCAGACACTTTCACTCATGTGGCTTGGGGAACAAGGGGCTTGGAGAAAATTTTATTACTTTAGTTTGTGCTTTGAAGCAGAAATTAAATTTCAAACAAAGCAAGCTTTGTGTGGTTAGATTCAAATACCATTTAAAAATACTATTTTTTTTAATCATTATTTGAGATAGTTAAAGGACAAACATGTCTTTTATTTCAAGATTCCACTGTTCTAGTGGGTCTTTAAGTAATCAATAGTAGTGTTAAATGAATTTATAGAGTAAAATGCCTCCAATGCTTGTCTATCTTGGCAATGCTCACTGTGTTGGGTAGTTAAATTAATTGCTAGCATGGAGTAGACCCCATGGATACGCTTCTCCCTTCAATTTAGGCTCTGGCAGAAACTGAATGAACATTGGACCTGAGCAGTCCTCTTAAATTTGTGGGATCATGATCTCCTCCAAGGCCATGGGCATTGCCTGGAGCCAGATGGTTCACTACGAGTTGTGTTGCTCAGCTGTTTGCTCCTTCAAAGAGAGCCAGGAGATCCAGATGAAGCCCAAAAGCAGGCTGCACATTACAAAGGTGAACTGTGTAAAGCCTCCTCCAACCTCCCTTTCCTTCTCCTCTGTCTCTCTTATTACACCTCCTCTCTTTTGCAGGCTTAAAACTGGGGGTTGGCTGCCCAGCCTCAGTTGGAGAGTCCCAGTGTCACCCACTTCTTCCCTCTCCTGTGCAGTGCCACGCAGCTGGGGTTTTAAAACCTGGATGGATGAGTCTGAGACCAGGCTGAGGGAATAGCAACATGCCCCAGAAAGGCTGGCCAGCCTGCCAAGGAGCCACACTGGCCTCTCACGTGCAGTGACTGTAGGAAATGAGAGACAACACATTTCAGAGGACTTTTCCTTTCCCCCAGGAATGGGTTCCCAGTGTTGTTCTCTTGTTTCAAACCCAGCTTGAGCTGAGAAAATTAAATAAAGGCCAGGATGCTTTTAAGCAAAGCTGCCTCCTCCCATCTTTGAATCCACTGAATCTGATGATGGCAGCTGAGTGCCTGTGGCTTAGTTCCTGTGAACATTTTGGGTGTTTTCTTCTCCAACGTAAAGCAGGTGGAATTGCCCTGTGAGTGGGATGATGTTTGTGACAGATTTATGTGCTAGGAATGCTTCATCCCAGTGACGCTCAGCGCTGTGTTGTAGATGATAATTTCTGCAGGCAACATCATTTTCTCTAATTTCTTTGGCATTTTCCCACAGGGGAGCAAAGCTAATTCTGTTGGGAAGGGTCTGGATGCTAACCATATTCTTGCATCTCTCTTGCTTTGTCACGCAGACACTCGCTAGTGCTGAGGAAAGCGTACTGCTGTATAGCCAGTATTTCCAAAGCAAATTTCTATTTCGAATGACCAAAGGGGCGGAGGCTGAGGCAGGATCTACTCATTAGTGGCTACACATCACTAGGCAGATGTAAGTAGAGAGGTTGTTAATTATAGCTTTAGGTATCTATGAGGTGTTATTAAGCACTGCTTGGAAACTTGTTCCCAAACCTGGAATGGTAGTAAATGTAATGACAGTAAAATTAATTTGGAAATCACTTAAAGGGACGTGGATGTTTTGAAAAGGCAAAAGGCCTGCTGGGTAGATGAGGAGTCAGACAAGTTGGGATCCTGTTTGTGCCTCTGCTTCTGCCCTTCATCTTTGACCTTGCTTATTTGACATTGGGAAACTCCCTTATAAAAGTGCCTGCTTTTATAAAATTTGCTTTTTTCCAGGTGTCCAGACAGTGCCTAGTATAATGAGACCACAAGTCTGGGAGGACCCTCTAGGTGCAATGTAATAAAAGTGACATGCCATGATGAGGCTGAACTGTCTCTGATCTACTTGTGTACCATGGAACCCCCTCCAGAAGGTTCCTGGCACAAATCCTTTCTACAAAGAAGGCGAAAAGTGAAGATACAACATACCCGTTGTTTGGAATTCAGCATCCCCATCTCAAGATCATTTTCACAGTTTTTGGCCTTAGATTTGCAGAGTTTTATGAGGCACATTTTCATTCTCAGTATGAGATAATAAAATGATTTAGGGCTTGGCACTAGATTAAAAGGAGCAGGTAAAGTCCTTCCTTCGTCAAAGTAGGATAGCCAGAGCTTGGCACGTGCAAACTTCCACTCCACATCTGCATCCTCCTTGGGAAGGGAAGAGAAAAAAAGAACACCCAAATGCATGATTAGTAAATAGGAAGGAATTTACCTGTGAGAAGGACAAACATACAGGTAGGATTTAACTAGAATCAGATTTCTGTTTGCCAAATGAAGACCTTTGCGCACAATGTGTCTTTGTAGGTGGTTTTGTGATAACCTCAAACTAAGGAAAATTTGAACAAAACCATGGATAAACAGAGAGTAGAAGTCCTCCAAATACTAGACTATTTCCTGTTTCCTTGGCTATGAAAGGGGTTGTCTTTCAGTAACGATCTGGTGCTTGTGCTATGCTGATAAAAGAATATGTCAGAACATACACAGAGTCATGGAAACCAGAAAAACTGTTACATGCACAACAACAGCAAAGACTGTCTCTGATTAACTAACTGTTACCACTGCATTTGTCAGGAATCCCCCATAGAAAAAGCCAGGTTGCTGATTTCTTCTACCATTAGCTGATTTCCTCATGAATCCTGTTTGCATTCACCATCACATATCCCTAGATCACTACACCTTAATTCTCTTACTATTCACCTCAGTGGATGAAGGTGGAGAAAAAAGGCCATCACTCAGTGCCTGTGAACCTCCTTTACGAACTGTCAGGGTGTGCCAGGATCACTTCCATGTACAAGGGCAAGCTTAGCACATACTTGATGGATCTGCTTGGCATTTGTATGGGAGGATGGTCAGGGCCGTGTATCAGGATCATTTATCAGGCAAAAGAAAGGATGAGATACAGCTGCTCTACAGCTGTTTTCATTGTGGTTTATACAGAGGCCAGCAGCATCAATAGAAGCGTGGGTCTGCCAACACCCCGTACTCATGTACATCTGTGTTCTGCTGAAATTAATAACCTCTGATTAGCCCGTATCTCTGACACCCAGTCAAAAACTGGCATAACACAATTGAGATTAATTCTGTCACAGTTACAGCAATATGTCTCCACCAATGGAATAGCATTCACTTCTGCCACTTGGTCTTATTGTTTGGGGTTACACCTCACAGAAGCCTTAAGCTAAATTACAGTAGAAATCACTTGTGAACAGTTTTAATGCTTTTCTCTTAAGCAGGTAAGTAGCTACTGGTGGAAGTAGGTTTGGTTTCTGGCTGGCAAAAGGATTTTTTCTTTCCATAAATGCAAAGTTGGCAGGAAGCACTAATACTTGAGGCATAAACAGAAGAAAAACAGAAGTAGCTCAAGAGAGATGTCCAATGGAAAGCATGAGAATATGGTCTTGTCACTACAGCTGACAGTAAAACACGTTCCCAGTGACCATAATGGAATTTAATTCCTAAGTAATGACCAGCCTCTGTTGTTATTGACCTTGATGTCACCAGATAAACACATTGGCAAAAGGGACTTGCTCTGCAGTCAGTAGGATGACTCTGTCTTTAACCTCCCTGCTCCTGAGGATTGAAAGGAACTGGTATGAGATTTATTAGTTTTTCTCAGTCCTCAGGTAAGAGGATCTGAGCCAAATAGCTCACACTTGTTTTGCTTGCTGATAGTTACAAGTAGTCTTTAACAAAGTTTTGAAAATTTCCACGCAATCAAGAAGGATGATAAAGCATTTTTCCAGGAAAATGGTCATCACAAAGTTTAGACTAGAAAGTTAATATAGGCCGCTTATTCTGGTATTTTTAGAGATTTTTCTTCTGAAACTTTCAAGAGTATCTCTACCTACTACAATAAACTAGAAAATGCAGTAAGAGGCTGAGACCCCTTCAGAAGTAAATCTTGTTTCAGTAGAAGAGGATTCGGGAAGATGCTTGATCTTAAGTGATTAGAAACCTTTGGGGAAATGACTCTGTCGTCTGCATGCAGGAAAGCTTCTGGGGCAGAGAACATATGTAAGGTCTCTCTGACATTTAGATTTAGTTACAGCATGCACAAGATAGAGTTATATTTGCACTACAGTACATGGATGAACAAGACACTACAGCGAGAAAATATTTTCAGCTCTGGCCTTTTGCAGTGTCAGCTTCTGAGGGGAGATTACAACAAATAATTAATACAAACCCAGCTACAGAAACTTGACATTTAACGAATCAGAAAAAAGACGTGACTCAGCATATACATTATCCAAATAATTTTTTTTTCTGCTTTTATATATATTAGCAGGGAGTTGTTTATGTCCAAAGCATTTAGCAAATCCAGTCTGCTAATAGAAATACTACTGAACAAGGTTGGGTAAACCCTGCAAACGCCTTTCTGCAGAAACCTATTCATATTTCTTGAGGGCTATGTTCATGTCCTTTAAAAGTTGCAGTTATGTTTTACAGACCTATACACTCCTCAGAAAAATCTGTATCAAGGTTGTATGCCTGGTATTTGGAAAATATGGATTTTTTAAAATATGCATACATGAGTTTCAGACTTAGATGGGCTTGGGCGTTTAACCAGTAGAGAACAGGGCAAGAAAGTCAGATGAAATATTAGTCAATCTATCATAAGCAAACAATGCAGCTAAGGTAACACACATGGATAAACGATCATAACTGACAAAGGTCATAAAAAATATCACAAACTGCTTTCAATAAATACATGTAAAGGAAATTGGGTTTACTCACAGACGGTCATTAAAAAACAAGGAAGTTGAAGTTGTTCTAGAAATGATTCATTGTTAATTATTAATTCAATCCTAATTTAGGGAGGACAGACACAGCCTTAAGTCTTACAAAGTGTAAGATCTGAGTTTCTACAGCACTCTAATCTTGCAGATGGAATAAGCTACAGCTTCCTTGTTTTTTTAACATTTTCATTATTGGTGATAATTAAGTACATTAAGTTTGTAATCTAATTTCTTATCTTACCTCAATTTCTTGATAGGAGTTGTTGATCATGGCTATTAGCATATTAAGCAGCACCACCACCATAGTCACATTATATACTCCATAGAGTACATATCCAATATTCTCAATGAATTTATGATCGTACTTCAGCACCACAGATATCACTTCAGATAAGCCAAATATTGACCAGAATAAGGTTTTAAAACTTTCTTCTACCCTAAAAGCAAAACAAACAATCACTTTATAGAGTTGACACCAGGTTAGCCAGGCCAAATGCTAATAATGAAAGTGGCAATCCACCAACATAAATATGATGCCTTGGCACACTTATTGTAAGCCATTATCCAGCACCCAGGGATGTAGCAAATCATATTTCCTGATTTGATAAAGAAATATGATTTCTGATTAATACTATAAAGTTAGAGTGACCCCTCATTTGCTCCATCTGTTCTTCTCAGGTACACTATTTGTCACTTGGATTTTGTGTCCCTATTAAGGACTTCTCCATGGACAACTTGCAGTTTGAAACTTTTTGCATAGGGCTTTTTAATTCTACTTACGCTTTTCTCATCCAGAGAAGACAGGCAGAGGTTATCTGGGAAAGGGAAGAAGGAACCTAGTTTGACCTCCTTATATGATGTTGTTTCCAGGGCAGAAGGGAAGCACTACTTGTTACCCGGGAAAAGTGACTGAAAAGTTCTGATTAGTGGCATTAATATAACGAGCACACAGTGCAAATATAGTCAACCCATAGTCTGATTTTTCTTCCCATCCTGCTCTGGTGCTGCAAACAAGTCAGACACCCAAGCATTTGGAGCAAAAATCTGAAATTAAGGAGCGGTAGAAGATGTTGCAGAGAGGCATTTTGATATGGTTATTGCCCTTGCTTGAAAGTAGAAAGGAACCAGAGGAAAAGAAAAAGGTTGCAAACAGGAAAAAAAGAGGAGAATAAGCCAATGACAGAGAGAAGTGTGGCTGGAAAGGATGCGGCCAGACTGACAGGCCAAAAAGAGAGTCTGATGCAGAGGAGTCGAAGCTGTAATTGGCAGGAGGGGAGCAGCCACAGCTGAAAAGGAAGGAAGGAAGGAGGAGGAGGGACGCTGGTACGTTTTGGAAACAGTTTGCTTAATTTTTAATTTAGAAACACTTTTGCCTTCACTGAGCAATCCTTAGCATGTTAACGGTTACTTACCTCCACTCTCTCCCTGCCTGCCAGGAGGTAAATGCCTTCTAAGAAAACAATGCCATTTACAAATTATTTTGATGAAATGTTTTTTACTAGGGTGGCAGCCTAATCCTGCTAAATCTCTGCCTAAAACCAGATCATAGACACAAACTACAACATATCCTAAGGGAACAAAAAGCTTTACATCAACTCCAGTATCGATTACACCATGCATAAAAGCAAAAGAAATTAGTTTCACCCCTTTGAAAGGCTAGTGCAGACCACTGGGCAATTCCTTTCTGCCACAGCAAATTGATATTTATCTCCCATCATAACTTATGGTATTCCACATGCCATTTAGAAGTAGTAGTAAGACTGCAGTAAATATTTAGGTTTTATTTTCAGCCAATATAACTGCATTGACTTGTGGGGAGTAACCCTGAGCGGTGTTTCACATAGATGTTGCACAACTTATTCATTTAAAATGTGGCTTTCTATTGGGTCTCCATATCAGGGACATAGAGTCACTGATCCCATGTTCACTCCCCCTTGCTGCTTTGCCTGAGGCTGGGACAGCATGCAAAGATCCACTTGTGGGATGAGCTACGACTGCGCTGCAAACAAGTGCCATCACTTTTCCACTTGCTGGACATTTCCTCTCCTGTAACACTCTGCTTTTGTCTCCTGTCCTCATCTGCAGCCAAAGGTTACTGGCGTTAATGTGTCAGATGATAGACACCCTTTGCTTTTATGGTAGCAATCTGGCCAGTGCTTATTCTGTAAATGTTGTACTTTCCACTTAAAGAACACATGTAACTCCAAAAATCTCTGGCTTTGAAACCCACCACCTAAAAGTCACTTATCAAACTAATAAAAACCATAACCCCCAGCCTTGATCCCAGCGGCACCCTGCTATTAACCTTCCTTTTTTAATTTGGAAAGGTTCCCTTAGTTTTCCACCCTCCCAGCAGATTTTAATACAACCTGTCAACTCTGCTCCTTTTCCGCAGCTTAAGCATTAACCTTTGTTCTGGCGTCCTGTCAGATTCTCCTTCAAAAGTTAATTAAGGACTGCGAGCGGCCCTGACCTCCCTGAGCACTGCAGAGGAGGCAGGCAATTGCTCCAGTGCAAACGTCCATAGTCCTTATTCCCAGGGTCAGGTGAGGGACCAGCACCCACGGTGGTGGGACTGGAAAGGTGGTGTGAGAGGTGGACCTCACCCGTAGCACCCCAAAATGGTGCTTAGCAATGCCCCCAGGCAGACACAGGTCTCCCTCTCGTAGAGGAAACATTTCTAAGGAAATTTTGTACTAGTCCATCCCTACCCTCCAAAAAGGCTGGATGGCTCTTTCCTTCTCCCTTTTAGATTACTGCCAAATTGCACGCGATTTGGCACAGGTCACAGGGAACATCAGTTGGCTGGGTTTTTTTGTTTGGTTTTTTTTTTGAGAACGTCTCACTAAAACACGAGATGAGGATGTCTGGAGCCAAGTTTCAAAGATTCCAAGATGTTGATGTGCCTCGTTGTTGCCAGCTAAGCAATTTACCCCCTTCCTGCAAGGTCAGCTGGTGTTTTATCCTTCTGAAAGGCAGACAAATGAAGGAATGGAGGAAGGCAGGAGTTCTGCCCAGACCGACAGCTCCTGGCAGCAGCGGGATCTGGCAGTGGCAGATTGACTGATGCTCCTTGTGGAGATGGGTACCTGCACTCTCCCTCTGCCATGGTAGAGCCAACAGTTGCAGTGAGGAGAGAGCAGAGATTGTTTTTGTTTCTATACAGGCAGGCTTGTAAAAGTTAAACAAAGTTTAAAAAGTTAAATATTTTGCATCAAGGAAGAAAACAGACCATAGGCAATCATCGAGTTGCAGATTTTCCTCACTTTTGTAAACAGCAGTGTGCTGTTCATCAAAAAAGATCATGGCAAGGCTATGATTTCATGCCAATCTTGTGTCCTCCTCTTTAAGAAAGCTTAAGGCATCCTTTCTGACTGAGTTATTTCCTTAAACTGATTGGTTGAGACACAACACTGCCAAAAAAGCAATGCAGTCAATATAATCTACAAAAAGATCATATTTTGACAAAAAGTAAAATGAGAAGAAAAAAGCCTTCAAGCCTCGAAGAAGCAACATTGGCACTGAAGAGTGAGTCACATCTCTCTTTGGGGAGAGTGAGACAGAAAACCTCGCGTGGTAGCCTTCAGCCTGATTTGCGATGCAGAAAGCAAGATGAATGCAATCAGTCTTGCCTCCATTTCGATTTTGTTTGCATAGCATGTTCTTAATTACAGGCTCTTTCAAGAGCTGTGTTCTGTACACAGCATACAATAAACAGATAAACATAGCTGCGGTCGGTTGCAACTGTCGTGGAAATGGTCTACTTTTCAGCATTGAAGACCTTCAAAAAATTTTGGAAAGTATAGCACGGTTAGCTAAATAATCTCTGTATTTAACTGTGTGAAATAAAGTCCACTACATCTTTATTTCCTTTGCATCCAGAACATTAGAATGGAAGAAGTGACAGAAACTTTGCATGGTAACTCATTTCAGAGGCCACTGGGGTGCTACGTGCTTGCTCTGTAGATGATAGCAACACAAGCGAAACTGAGCACAAGATTTCAAAAGTGCAATAGCAAGGGAAGGCGAAAGCTAAGTTGCACCAAACATTCACTGATGATTACCATTAGAACTAAGCAAGCAATTCCCTCTTAGTGTTGTCTGGACAAATGTACGCTCTTTTTTCTGCCTATGTACTGTCCTGGGAAGCTGTGGTTTTCTTAAATATGTAATTCAAAGTTATTTCAGTGAGTAGCTCTTTGTCTGTGAGGTTTCTCACTGAGGCTATCCAGTGAGCTGTCAATTCATTGCCCTTTGAAACTGGCCACAATCAATTACTGCACAAATCCAGCAGGTCTTTTTCTGTCATGACTAGCCAAGTGATCTCTGAGGATCAGGTCCCATAGTCAAATAGTCATATTTTTGAGTATAAAACTTGCTTACTGTAAAATTTCACCCATCCTCATTAGAAGTCACAAACAAGCCCACCAGGAAATGCATTCAGTGAAGTCACTGAAGTCACAGAACGGTTATGAGGACACCAAAGTAAGCATTATTTTTCTTTGCCCCAGTGATTTTTCACAATAGTCAAGCTACTTAGTTATAATATTGAAATTTTCCTTCCTTTCATGAATAAGTTAATGGCAGCAGGAGCCCACCATGTTCAGCAAGGCTCACAGGCAGCTCACGAAAAATAGAGAAGGAAATGTTGCTAGAATTGGTAGCTGCCCATCTGCCAATATAACCTTGTCATTAGCTTATTGAAATTGTTTGAGACTGTATATCTCAGGGTTTCTAGCTTGTTGAGCGAGATGTCTGAGAAGGATTTTCTGGATGAATGTTAATCTATTCTCTTTGTTTCATATGATGAAAGGGCTCATTTTCACTGATCATCATTTGACACTCCCATGTGTTTAAATAATCAGAAGAAAGTAAGTCCATTTTAAATCTCTTCCAAATTCTTAAAAGGAAAATTTATGCTCATGGAGAATTTGCTTCATAACAACATGAAGTCCCTCCAGGATAAGTAGTCACCAGGCTGAAGTTAAGGAGGAAGAGCACTGCCTTTTGACAAGACTCACGAATCCAGACATCCCTTGGGCATTTAAGCAATCTCTACCAGTGAGCAGTCATCATTTTAGTCAATGTTTGCTCATTATTTCCATCAAAAGATAGTAACTACTGGAAGATCCACTTAGGCAATGAGTGCTAATGAGAGAGTTACTGCACGGCATTGCATCAGAGAGTGGAATTCTTCAGTGACGTGCTCTAGCAACGTGCCTGGGGGATACCATAACTGAAGGTTACTGTGCCACCAGGCAATCAAGGATGGTATCGACTCAACTTCTCATTAAGCCTTGTGCTTCAAGGGCATTTCCTTCTCTTCAAATAAGAAGCAAGTCACATCCCACACACTCAATTTTCTTCTACCTTACTACCGAGCACGGATAAACGCAATTGCATCTGGCCTCATAAATCCTTCCATTAAAATGTATCCTGAGGTTAGAGGAGAGGTCTAGAAGGCATATTTGGCTCAATTAGAGAAAGTAAACATTATGTTACAGGATACATGTCTCACAAGAGGGTGGTATGATAAAACTGGCTCCTGTGCATTTGGAAGGAAACAGCCACTCGCAGGACAGAAATTATGCTGAAAAGGTCATTTCTCCTAGAGGAGCTACGAGCTAAGCCACCAGCTCACCATGTGACACGTTAGAGAAATGACACCTCAGATGCCGGCTGTCTGCTCTGCATCTGGTAAACACCGTGGGCTCACGCATTACAAGCGTGGCGTGGCTGGCTGGAAGTCAGACCACAGCAAAGGGAAACCATTATGCCAGGCTTTCCTCTTCCTTCACAGACAGGTGTGTGGGGAGGGAAAGTCCCCACCATGTCCCTAAGACAAGTCACGGTGGGTTTGCGAGACACAAAGCTGACTGCCGCGGTGCTATGCTGGTGCCACATCGCAGTGCAAGGGAGGAGGTTTTCCTGTGGATGTTTGGGACACCTCCCTCAGAGGATGCTTGGGGGACATCCCTCAGACACAGCAAGACACCCAGGCTCTCCCCTCCTCTGAAAGCTCCTTCGGGACCTCAGCTGTCCCCCTCAGGGCTGGGTCTTGGGTTCCCGGGGTCCCAGAGAATCAAGATTGCATTTTCTCCTACCTTTGAGCTGTAGGCTTTCCCCTTTCAAAAGCAGCCTCAGTCCGAACCTCATTCCAGAAGCATTTGCCAACCTTTTTCTCTTCCCAACATCCCTGACAAGGTGGAGGCAGGACATAAGCACAGCCACCGCCGCAGGGCTCTGCGGCCACCCAGCAAGCGCTGGCAGGTGAGCACGACCCAGGCAGACCCACTGCCCTGCGTGGGCAGTAACCTGGCTTGATGCTCTGTACAGCTTTCACATGGTCTCTGCCAAAAAGTTCCCTGTCGGGATTTAAAAAACACAGCCTAGGCATCCTGGTTTGTTTTGCTTTTTTGAGCATCACAACTAGCATCTGGCTCTGCAGATGTGTACCTAATAATCACAGCTGTGCTCAGGTGGTATCCTAAAACAGACCCCACGTAAGCAAAATCCTCCCTTATTTTACACACACTTCGGCTTACAGCTTTAAGAACAATAATCTTAGGTCTAACCTCTTCTCCACTGCTTTTCTGGACTCATTAAACTGAACATCTCACAAAATATTTTCCTGATCTGTTATCTTGATTTCCAGAAATAATAGCTATTTCTGAACTACGCAACTCCCTGTGCTCAGGTCTTGAGCTGGCTACCAGGGCTGGAGGCTGTGCTACAAGTTTCCCAGGCAAAGTCTGGGTGTGACTTCCCCATGCAACTGGAGTAGAAACTATCTGACAGCAGCAACAGACCAAAATGGATTGAGCCCTGCAAAAGCAGCCGCTTTTCCATAGGTACTCACGTTGTAAACGCAGGGTTGTATTTTGCACCAAGGTAGTAAGAGTAAAGGTTGAACATTCCAATCATGAAGGCCAGGAACACCATGATGAAGATGACCATGAACTTGAAGATATCCTTCACAGTCCTCCCCAAAGAGATCTGCAGGGGGCCGAAGCTTTCGTTGGCTGGAAGAATGTAAGCAATGCGGGAGAAGCTGAGTACCACAGCTATTGCATACAGTCCTTCTGAAATGATCTGAGGATCCGAGGGAAGCCACTTGTTCCTGGCTAAAACAATACATGTACACTAGGTATTAGTAACAAAAAGTGTTAGATGGAAGTTATGACGATAAATGACCCCTTTTCAAGACTGAATCTTGGGTTTGGCTGGGAGTTAAAGAAAAAAAAGCTTTGGAACAACTGGTCACTGAAGTCCTCAGCATGCTGTACAAGTATGGGCGAGAAGAATTGTATTTTTCACATGGTAAAGATGAGAAATGAGCAAGTCACTGGGATGTACCAAAGTCACACAGCAAATAAATAGCATGGCTTTAAACAAATCTGATATTTTCCTTTTCCTAGTCAAACATCAACTGTGCTGTGCCTTTTCCATCTGAAGTCCTTGAGATGGAGAACCAAAACCACAACCCAGTGGACTTCGGCTATAAATTTGGATACATGGCACTGTGTCAATATTTGGAAAGGAAGCATGAGGGAGACTGAGATCTCTATCCCTACCATTAGATAAGAAAGTTAGGATCTGTTCAGATAAAGCAGATATAACCATCAAGTGTATCATCTTCATGTCATCTGAAAATTAAAACCAATTCTTGCAGTATAGTCACTCTAATATTTTTACTTTATAAAGCTTCTTGATACCAGATATGCATCATTTATTTAATCTACTGAAAATTTGAACATTGTTATTAATATGGCTTATAAGTGTCCTTGCATCAACTGAACTTCTTGATGAAAAGATTGTGACTCAGAGCTAAAACATGTGACATCTTTAAGGACACAGCAGTAAACTTAGGCATTATTTTCAGTAATCTGAACCAAAGGAAAAGCAGCAGATGGAGGAATTCGCAGGATCTGGTTGCGACATTCTGTTCCAGACCCTCTGCACCTTTGTATCATGAACTCGCTTTAAATGGGTCAGCGGCAAACCGGCGAGAGGCAAACCCCAACATCACCTCAGAGGCCTCTTGCTTGCCTGGGCAGGGAGAGGGAAGCTTACCTTCAGATGGGACACACCAAGCAGGAACCTGAGCTGGTGTGACCGGCTCACGGACCCACCAGTGAACATGTGGTCGTGCACCCTGGTGTGGGCTCAGGGCGTGTGTCTCTGGTGCTGAATGGTGCACATCTACAGTGGGTGAAGTCTGCTGCCCCAGATCTTCCTCTCCAGCCCAAGCCCATTGCTAGAATAACTACCTCACGACCCTAGGGAGCAAATGGCACTCCTCTGTGCCCAGGTCTCTAGCTCCTGCAGCCGCTCCATGAGCCAAATTCCCCGTGGATTTTGCTCAGGATTACATCTAAAGCTTGCAAAAGCATGCAATGAATCCAGTCCCCACACTGGGGTGCAAAGCTCTATTCATTTGTGAATATCAAAGAAAAACCATTTCAGCCATCAAAAATAATGTTGTCAAGGTTATGCTACTGCTTGCACTTCCAAATGTTAGCACTTACAGATGGTATAGGCTTTCCAAAAATAAAGTTTTTCTCTTGGAGGAGCAGCAGCTTATGGGTGTAATTGGTGTTTCTATTTCCATTATACAGGTGTCGGATGTAACAAAGGTGCAAAGTGTGCCAACAGTTAGAAATGCAGCTCCAGATCCTATGTTTGTTCACACATCTCCCCCCTCTCACATTTGGAAAACGAAGCAGGTTCATTCGTCTGTAATTTAAGTTATATTCTGCTCACTCCTAGTTCCTGATTATTTGTTGCTCAAGCTATTTTGTCAGGATGTGATTGACCTGAATGTAGCCTTAGCACAAGATCAGAGACTGAATGAGGCTCAGATCTCAATTCCTTTCTGACTGCTTAGGAAGATGGCTGGAATGGGTAGATCTGAGAAGAATAATTTGGTTTAATTAGAAAAAACCTACATATATATCACAAAAAGAAAGCTGCTCTCAGCACTGCCACACATTAGCCTAAAAGAACAGGAAGCATTAGATAGCAAAAAGCATCTTACCATAAGTAAAGTAAGCAACTTCAGGGGGAAGGGTGACATTATTGAGGTCATCATCTTGAACGTACTGATCTACGTACTGTTGTGCTTCAGTTGCTTTGAGAAAAGCCATGAACCTGGCGGTGAACGATGCCACGAAGATGGACAGCATCCCGAAGTCCAGCAGGTTCCAGAGATGCACGACGTATTCGCGTGGACCCTCTTCCCAGATCTCCTTGCACTCTGACCATATCATGCCTGCGGAAAGGCCAGAGCACGTTTAACCGGCAAACACAGAGGGTGCTTTTTGTATTCCAACAGACACATTTCCTGGCTAACAGTGGCTTCTAAGACAGAAGCAAATAACTCTTCAATTAAACTGAATTTCTTAAGAATGGCTCGTGTCATCTTTTCTTAAAAATTATTAAAAACTTTAAGCTTAGATGTCCTTTTGTGCATATGAGGTAGAAGTTTCCAAATTTTCCTATATGAGTCAATGGTAGAGTAGATTTCTGGTGATGTCAGAGAAAGCACAGTTCAGAAATACTGAAGACATTAGAAAATCCTACTGCTGATCTGTTTGGAAAAAATGTAGATTTCCTCTCCTGTCCCCCAAATCTCCTTGCTAAACTGTGCCACTGAAGATGGTATTGCTTGCTCTGCTCGTGTTTTCCTCCTTCCCTAAAATAATGGGTGGGTCCATTTTGAGAATGGAAACAGATCTTTGCGAGAGAAAATTGGATCCAGGAGTAAATACAGTATGATTAGAGAAAAGGGAAGGCAGAAGTTCTGCCCTTGAAGTTTTATATATTAAATAATAATGAATTTCCATACATGAAAATCTGATCTACCACTTTGAAAACGCTGAGTTTAGCCTGAATTTAGGATCTTTCTGCCAATAGACTTACAGATAAACCTAAACGCCAAACTCAGAAAATTCAAACGTTTTGACATTCATGTTCTACTGGGGAGTGCTGGGGAGGACAGGTAAGTTCAGTGGGCAAACTGGAGCTAAGAGCTCAGGTCAAATTCACCAACTTGGCCAATTTTCAATCACAGCAGGGCTCCAGGGCCAAAATCTTGCTTCTGAATAGCTAAAATATTGGAATATTTAACCCACTGATAAATATTTCCTGCACTTTACCCAATTCTGTTTCCATAGCAGCAGCAAAATTCACGTTTAATCAAGCAGGAGCAGTGCCTGCCAATTTCCATGTGGCCTCCTGCAACCTTGTCCTTTTTGTGAACTCTTCTCCATCCTCTTTACTGGAAGCTCTCGTGGTATGGCATGTAAATGCATTTGCCTGGCTACTTCAGAGACTCCTGGAAGCACATGGTGTGCCAAGAGGCGCAGTTGAAGGCTGGGTTATAGGGAAGGAAACAAGACAGTGTGAATCTAGCCGGAGGGTGGGGGAATGAAGAACTACCGCTGTCAGTCCTTGTGCACAGGGAAGGATTTGAGAGAAAAAGGAAAACTAAGCTATCGATACTGCTGTCGGCCAAGGCACAGCTAGCCTGTGACCTCCAGAGCCCTGGAATCTCCAGGCAGGTACTTGGAGACGTACCCTGATATAGGTTATGCCCTGTATAGATCTCTTGGGAGAGAGCCTGAGGTCTGCTGAGCGCTGAGCAGAGCCAGAGGGAGGGCAGGCGAGGAGCCTCCCAGCTTTTCTCCTCGAGTCTGCGGGTGCTTGGCAGAGTAAAAGCAGGAACTTCATTCTAAGCCGTCATTCACCAGGAGTAACATTTAATAATAAATAGCCTAAGGGAGAAGGTGGAAGAATTGGTTTCTCAGGAACTGTCCTGGAGCAAGGATGAAATATTAAAGAAACATTTCTAGCTTCAAAAAAAAAGTATCCCAGAAGTGATAGAGAGGAGACATTAGCCCTACGCATTATGTATGCGTGTCAAATAAAAGTACCAAAGCACTTCAGGAAATACCACATGCGTGGTAACATTGCCTACCAAAGCACTTGTTCACTCATGCCCAGAAATGTCTTTTCTGGTTTAAATATTAACTCTCCCATCCAAATTTTTTTCTAATCTTGGTCACTTAATATACCTAAGTCACAGATTAATGAAGTAAGAGATGTCTAAAACTGAGTAGACTGACTAAAATTAGAATCACTCCATGAAAGTATCACACTATTGGCCTATAATTCACATCATTCTTTTTGCCAACTGTGTGGCAATCATTTTTTATCCATACATATGGAAAAATGTCTATTCAGGACAAGTAGAAAAGTTACAGTAATTATTCGGTCAGTACTGCTGGGTAATTGTATATACATTGTGAGAGAGTAATTCAAAGCTTCTCCTTAAGTAAAAATACTGAGAAGAGAAAAAGCAGCTAAAATTCAGGGGCTGGGACGTAAGATGGGATCTAAGATATAAGGGAAGGCAACTAGGCAAAGCAGATTTGCCAGGATGTGATGACATTTCAATGTGGTGTTTCTGAGGCCCCCAATGGCTCTGGGAGAGGTCGTTTCCCTGAGTTTGATGGACAGAGAGGTGGGATATGAGCAGCTTCTGCTCTCCACCTTCTGCATGTCCCTTGTACCTGTTCTCCCACAGCAGGGATAATCAGAAATGTCACCTTGATGGGCATTTCTGGTTTCAGCAGGGGAAGAAGAGTCAAGCTACAGGCACAGCCTGTCTGGAAGAAAAATGGAAGCGTGCAACAAGTGCTGTTCACCAGCTGTGCACAAAAAGGAACAGTTTGTCAGATTTTTATATCCACTGGCCTGGTACATAAATCACGAGCAGCTGATGTTGCAGAGCTGCCTTTGAGCCTTCCTGGATCCACCAAAGGCTGATGGATTAAGAGACAGAGTTGTGCTCAGATTGTATCTACTCAGAGCTTAAGTGCTACCTCAGCTGCTTTTGCAGTGGGGATTTTGTATCTCTAAATTAAGCCTCCCTGCTTCCAGTGCACGCTTTCCTCCATATTGCTCATGAGGAAAATCCCAGCCTTCCTCACTTGAAGGCAAGAGATGGGAAGACCTGGCCACAGCAGGAGAGGCAGCCAAGGCATACAATGAGCCATAGATGCATGAGCTGACATTGCCGTGCCCCATGTACAAAGGGGCAAGTTCTCCTCTCAGAGCATCACGGTATTTCTCTGCGCTAACAAACAGGTTTATAATCTGCAACCCTTGGATGTTCATTTGTAACGAAGAGGAGTGAGACCAAAAAGGCATTCTCCCACCTAAAATGCTATCTGGCTGTTCCTGGCGATGTTAAATGGGCTGCCAACACTACCTAGCTGATCCAGTGATGCTCTACAGCCATTTCAGAGGTGCAGGCTAATGGAAAGTAAAGCCTCTGATATGGATTTTTGGAGCAGGATGAAGTGTTTGCCTGGTTGAAAGTCATTGCCTCTGCGTGGGTTTATTCCATTACTTGCCTGCATTACAAATAGTTGGGAGCAGGAGATGGCAATGGTATCTTTTTGCATAATTCCAGTCTGAAATTCTCCTTCTGGTAGTTTTCTCTTAAAATATATACATGTGGATCAATTTTCATATCTCCAGCAAGATTAACTGCAGGAACTGCTATCACAGGTTGTGCTCACTCGTGGCCATACTATGCTATGCTAATGTATCACATTATCCTCAAATAATGCTATTCTGAACGTGCATCATAATTTTATCGTTGCGAGCCAGAAAACTCAGCCAATTTTCTCCCCCAGAATGAACCAAGATCAGGGACCTGTAAACTAATTTCTCAAAAATGGTCTCCTATGGTTGGAACAAGTAATGTGTCACCAGCATTCATCACTGCTGCCACAGTATGAAGGAGAAAAGAGAAAGAACAGAAAGAGAAGGAAAGGATTTACAAGCTGAGAATAAATAAAATTACACTTTTTGATTGTACTACGAATCGAAATGTAGGTAGCACACCTACACTGTTGAGTCTGAAGACAGCAACTTCAGGTGTTGCCAAGTAATTTTAAATATAGCTATGTATATTTAGTACACAGGAGTGAGATTCATTATACTTTAACATGTATTTACTGTCTACTTACATTTGCCTCTTTGGAAAAGCATGTCTTGGCAACTTAACCTGTGATATTTATGTATAGCATTTACTTTTATTTAATTATATTTCTACTTACATATAGGTATTTATAATACCCATAAGTTTTTTGCACCAAAAGGCTGGGCAGTCCACCACCCTTAGTGCTTTCACAGTCCTTAAAGTTCAGGGTCACATAAAGGGCTCAACAAGCGCCCAAGCCCCCGTGTCAGCTGTCTGGAGGCCACATGCACCAAACTTGCACCTTAGTATTGCTGAAACATTATTTGAAGCTTTATGTAGGCAGACAGGTAAAACGGCCAGAGAAGATTGTCAGTGCTGATGTAGGCAGTCATTAGAAAATCTCATTATATTCAGAAGTCTGTACAATGAATCACCTTTCTTCTCCCAGAAAAGTGAAAACCTTAGCTTTAAATGAAATGTTTTCTTCTTCATCTCTCAGGAACTCACTGGGCAGACAGATACCTACTTCTTGTAAGGAAAGAATACCTAGTCTAAAATCTAATCATCTTGTTCAACTGCTTTAATATCATTTTAAAAATATATCTTACAGACTTACTCTATCCAGTCTGGCATCTCTTCTGTATTTTCTAGCCTAATATCCTGTATGGGATTCTGATTATTGCGGGGACAGGGAACAAAGAAATGGTGGCCAGGAAGTCATCAGATAGAGCAGCCCTATCCTATTTTTCAGGGGGGTTTAATGCCATCAGTACTTATGGAACAGTGGAATTATTTGCTGCAAGAAAAGAATCAAAATCATGGTGGTGAGTAAAAATAGATACAGAAGAGGTAGACAAAGACTCTGCAGAGTTGATAAGCTCAGTTTCCCAATAAATCCTTCTGAGCTTGTTTACATTAGTGGTTCAAGGTAGATGACCTACCAGGAATGAATTATGCCCATAAGAAAAGTAATACATCTGAATTTGCCTAAAACTCCTTGGAATTTTAACTTGTGCATGTGACATACTTTTGCACTTGAAGCATTCATCCACATGAATCGCTACTTTATAATTCTTGGATAACTTAATTTCTTTTAAAAGATTTGAGTGCTGTGCTGTCCTCTCACCAGTAACAACTTCCTACTATGAATTTCATAAAATCCAACTCTTATTTACCTAGCAGTTTTCATCACTAGATCTCAGAGTGCATTACGAAAAAGTAAGTAACAATATACCCATTTTGCAGATGAAGAAACTGAGGTTCAGCAAATTATAACAGGATCTCATGGCAGGGTAGTAAAACTGGCTGGTGGTCACCTGTGTCCCAATGGACACACTTCTTTCTGCTCGCTTTAGATAGAGCAATGTCCTATAGTGAAGCTGTAAGTTTCTATGACTATATTACCTTCTTTAAGATGCAATGATTAAACCAACAGAGGCAGACAGACAACATCTCTAGCATTCACCATGGGAAGTGGAAAATCAAGAGTGAGGATTTGTTAAGCATCACTCAATATTTTCAAAAGCAGTGACCAAGATCAAAGCCTTCTTTGATCTTGTTTTAATCAAAATACTGCCATCAACTGCTAATTTAGCCTCAAGATGGGGGTTTTTGTTTGTTTGTTGGGGGGGGGGGTGGTGGTGGTGTTTGGTTTGGCATTTTTTTCCTTTGTCTTGTCACTGTCTATCATGCTATTCCTAGTCATGTTGAATTTCCCTGGAGGACTTGTAGATATTTTGGTTTTGCTTACCCAATACCCACTTCATGATCAGCAATTCTGTCCACGAGAACTGAGTTGTTTTGACTCTAAATATTTGTTTTGGATGATCCGTGATCGTCTCGTTGGGGAGATTTTTTACTCCTTCAAACCGATCTGAAGCATTCACTACTAACAGTCCGAGGAAGATTGTGAAAGAAACTGCATGTGCCACAAACTTCATGAAAGGACTTCGGAGGGTCCGTCCCAACTGCAAAGAAACATACACAAGACATAAGATTTTTTCCCTTATCCACCTCCTGGAAGTTTTTTTCCTATAAAAGTTTGAACCATTTACCCAAGGTGAAAAGGATTCAGAAATGAATTCTAGATCTTGAACTAAATGGTGTTTAGATTTGTTCAAGTTGTTCTTTCCTCTTACTAGACATTATGCATTGCAGTTCAAATTATGCCCTTTGGATGATTTTCTATGCACGGCAGTATCTCATATTGCTCCTTTATACCCACATATAGTATCTAATTGTCCTGGCCATATGGTAAGTGGAAAATGAAGAGACAGGACATTTATATGAGACATGTTTGTGTGTATATGTGTTATATGAATGTACTTGTGTGTGTCAATATAAATCCTAATGATGGGCCCACTTCTCATCTTTACATCATTGTTATATATTAGAATCTTTTATTAATGCTGAATTCTTAGTTCATTAACGATGTGTAGGAAATAGCCTTCCATTTAAAGATTCTTTAGTAATGCTTTTAATATGCTTTGGTATGATAGTCTTCCCTCATAATTACTACAAAAGCTGGAGATTCACCCCCCAGAACACAAGGATTTATTTCAAGACATTAAGCCAAGAATCAGAGCAGCAGATCTCTTCACTATAGATAATATTTGTTCCATTCTTCTTGAAAAGCTTTCTTTGTTAATTAATTTAAATAACACTTTTTTCATTTTACATTTTCTGTGATCTAAGACAACATTACTCCAGAAAGATGTCATAGTAAAAGCATTTTTAGGAGTGCAAGGACCGATGCCTGCGGTGTTAGACACAATGGACAGCAATGGAAGTGCCAGCCTGTATATGCCCTTTCCAAACCCCCCTCAAAGCAAATGGGATTTTTTTTGCAGTATATTACTCCTTGATTCATTTCCCTTGATGACAAGGTATCCTCAAAATTTTCTTAGTATCTGACTTGACCATAAAACTTCATAGGAAATATGAAAAAGGACTGAAAAAGGAAATTCCTTGTTTTCCTCCTTATTTCCAATAGCAGCTTTGTTCAAAGGAGCCCAGGCCTCTCGTCATTGCAGAGCAGGAAATATTTTAAAAACAGGGCTCTTTAGGTTTAGCAGAAATTTAAAGGAAGCCTTATGATTCTGGTTCTTATTTCTTCTTCTTCTCTGAATTTTTAAAATGTAAAATAAATCTTTTATGAAGTTGACAGAATAGTAAATCCTATTGGAAAATTTGCATGTTTCTAAATGCCAGAAAGACTTTCCAATAAAGAAAATGAAAAAAATCTGCTCTATCTATCTCCAAGCCCTTATTAACATGCCTGCTTTTTTCTGAGGTCAATAAGGATGTGTTTCAGTGGGTAGATACTGCACTGAATCAAACCCCAAGTTTCTTTAATCTTGTCCAGGAATATTATGGCAGATGTAGGAGTAAATGAAGTGTGTTAAAACCAGTCCCAACACTTGTGATGCTGGTTCACTCCTCTGCTGTAAACCTTGGTGTAGTGTTAGTTCTCAACAGCTTTTTATGACTGGTGTTGGGTAGATTTACACTTTGTAGCAGAATTTATATTTCCAGCACAGAGCTGATGGGGTGGTGGGATATGTTTGAACAATGTCCCATGCAGTAATAATCTCTGATGTTTTCCTTGTATGACCTATCTGAGAGAGCTCAGATTGCAAGAGTGAAGTGGAACAACAACTATGGGTATATGGGGCCTTACCAACAAAGTTTTTTAAAAGTGCATTTGCAATCTCTACAAGACTCATTTCTACCCTGAATTCACTAAAAGAGAAAAAACACTGTCTATTGAACCCTGAGTTGTCTCCAAATAATTAGACTTTTTCTGCTGTCTATAGAAACTTAAAAGAGACCTGAGATTAAAGTAGCACAGCCTCGGTTATCAGAGAAATAATCCCATGTATTACAGAACCAAATGAATTCTGTGGGTAATTTCACTTAGTTCTCTACTGATTTAACAAAAGTCTGCATTTAGTCAGTGTTACATCAGCATTTTATCCCCTCTATTACTGCAGAAAGCTTACAATTTTTTTCTTGAGCTGATGCTTTTCGTATCTTCTCAGAAATCTGATTTTTAGCTAAGAGCTACAGGAGGTGAAAGTGTTGACTAGAATATTCTGTAAAAAATCAATGAAGCGTTAATTTCTCCAGCCAGCCTAACACTTTATGACAGTAAGATATATTTTTCAAGCAACATGATAAAGTTAAACTCAAGGTGTGTAACTACTTGGATGTATCAATTTCTCGATTACTTTTTAAAATCAAATTATCATCTTTCATCAAATCAGGACTGCAAGGAAGTGCCTGGCTCTCACTATTAAGACAGAAACACTGACAGTGTGTAGATACAAAGGTTCATTCTTAAGAGAATAGCTCATTTCATGACTTAGTATCCTATCTGTATTACAGGAAAATAATGAAACGTGCAGACGTGTCAAAACAAAAACATATAAAATGTGATACTGAAACAAAGTTTTCCAAGTGCAAATTAATCTCTACTCTAAGAGACAGGAACAAAGAAAGATAGAAACATCATAAAGAAAAAAGCCATTACTACTTTCAGTACTATACTCATGGCAGAAGCATGAAGAATATTGTTGTAGAAATTTTATGTAGCTTACCAGGGGAGGAAAAGACCTAGAGTAAAAAGGTATTGGTACAGCTTTAGGTGGAGTGAACCGTTAAAGTTCCAGTGCTTAAACGGATGCTGAGTCTGTCTCAGCGGGAGCTACAGTCCATAAATCCCCAGCATGGCTACATGAAAGCCAGAGAACAACCCAGGCAATGAGAGCTGTGTACAAATGATCTCTGTTACTGTTGTAATATCTGAATGTGCACTTTAACCGACCTGAGAAGGAAGAAAATACCTCTTGAAGTTCTGCAGGCAGTCCAAACAGTCCTGCTTGCTCTTGTCATTATATTTTTGGACAGCAGACTGTGCAATTTTTCCATTCTATCTCTTATCTTCTCTTTTGATCACCAGTGAAATAAGTTTTGGACACCAACATATAAAGCAACGGTTCATTTCAGAGTCATGGCGTGACCTCCATGAGATGGATGAGTCAACACAGATATTTCAGGATAGGATGGGCTTACACTCCACGGGTTTTGTCAACAGTTTGTGCATCCAGAGGTGAATGAACGACTCGCACTAAAATTGGTTTTAATAAAGACAGCTCCGTGCAACTGAATGCAAAAGAAGACTTAAGAGTTCAGTTGCAAACTCCAGTTAATACTATTTACCAAATTTTCAAGGCTGGTATTTGGCACAGTGTATTCTAACCCCGCAAAGCTTTATTAAAGAAAATCTTCTGTTAGGAAGTAAAGGCTTGAAAACATATTCCTTGCCAAGATAAATCAGTGAAGGAATTATTCTGAGATATGAATTACTCTATTACCCTATGTGAAACTGCAGAATTTGACTGATACATCTTAAGAATGTGATACACAGTAGTATTGGTCAGGACAGCTCCTATAAGAAGTATGCCACACTGCAGAGATTTCCTTCATTTTTCTCACTGTCTTAGTCCAGAAATGAGTCACTGACTCATGCCTGGGTATCCATGTGGCTTTTAAGACAGGCCTGATTTGATTTAAGTTAAATATCTTGGCTGATTGTTACTATGGAAGAATTATTTCATTACCCAATTGTGTAACATCAAGATTGTTTCCATGACTTAAAATGGAACAAAACACTTGTAAAATTGACCAGGACAAAACCGGGCTGCTCAGAGCATCACACGCAAATCGTCTGTTAACATCACCATCCTTTCAGCGGATATGCTGCCTATGCAGAATTGTCTGCAATAACACCGTGAGAGGACACACGGCTCATGTATCAACCCTCAGCCTTTGAACCGAATAATGACGATTTTGGGTGAGGTACCAATTCAGGGGGGAAAATGCCTTCATTATTCTGTTATTTCTATCACAGGCCCCAATCAAAAATCAAGACTACATTGTTCTGATCAACGCAAATGCATGCATTAAAAGACAATTCCTGCCTGAAAGAACTTTCAATTTGACTTTATGATAGAGGGTTACATATGGATTTTCATAGTCTAAAGTGGGTTGAAAAGAAAGGGACATTTTAAAATGAGAATTCACGAAAGGTTTGGTGTAATGAAATCACAGTCGATGAAAAGGTAAGTCCCCCTCCCTCCATTTTTTTCTGATTTTAATACACCTACCTCAAGAAATTAAAACCAAATAACATTCTCAATCATTTCTTACTTCTGCTGTAAAACTGATTTATTTTGAATTTTTGCCTCAGTTTTTTTCCCCTTAGTTTTTATGCTTTTCATTTAAATTCTCCACTTATTTCTAGTCTAATTGTTCTCCCCATCTATTGCTATATTCAAATGCAACCTCTGTAATCCTGAGAATACACCACAAATGTTGCTGTTGGCTGGTGTGCCAACTCCCAGCACATTCAACAGAGGTGAAGGAAATTAAACAGCTTCATAAATCCCTGCTAGACTGAGGTCTGACATAACGGAATCAACATGGAAATTCTACACACGAATTCCCTCTACGACCTAACCAAAACCACCCACAACACAGCCTGGCTTTCACATGCACTTCTCTGTGTGAAAATCCTGAGCCCTGTCCAGTATTCATAAAAGCTGTGGGGTTTTGTGTTGATACAAACCTTGAGAAAATGAAGTAACATTCGTAATTACTCTAAGAGAAAGTACTTGGAGGTATTTTGGAGACCACCAAGACTTAAACATGTTTTATTACCTCAGATGTTCTGGAAGACTGTTTTCAAAAGGTTTGTCTGATCGCACTAACATAAATCTTTTCAAATTATAGTCTTTCCTTAATACCCATTCATGGATCTATAATTTCTTGGGCTTGACAAATTTCGAAAGGATTTCTCACTGGCTTTTAAAGGAAATGGGAGAAGATGCTTTTAAGACTGAATACACTACCAGCACCAAGGGTCATTTTGATCAAATTTAATTACCTCTGATAAGCCTCCTGCTGAAGACCTCTACCTCATAATGGATGATGTTGTTGGCTATTGCTGAATGTGAAACGATCTTCTCCCCTGCCATCCCTTTCTTCTGTGGCAAGAGTAGTGAAAAAGCTATTTATCGCTCAGCCACACACCTATTTATCTCCACTTGTTTGAGCAGACCCTTTCAGGATGGAAACCTCACTACAGATTTCATACCGCAGACAACTCAAGCTTTTACCTAAGCTAATGGTTGGCTCTGGTCCTTTGACCTCTAGGTCTCGGCAAAACTCTCTTGCTCCGTCTGATGCTGTGAGACATAGCACAGCTGTATTTAGGTACATGGCAGTTTTCCGAGTTTCGTCATCTTTTCCCTCAAAACCATAAAGGTTGTATGATTAAGACTAGTCTTCTGTGCAGCACTAAGCAGTCCCCTGGGGCTTGCCAGAGTTTCAGGCACCTGTGCCATAGTAATGCTCCAGTAACTAAAAATACAAGATCAGAAAGAAGGAAAGGGAAGAAAGGAGCCCTGAAGCAGGGAGGAACCTCCAATAAAAAGTACATAAAAGGAACTAGAGTTTAAACATCAGAGTTAACTAAAAGAGCAACAAAGCTCTGCTGTTTTAGTTATTTGCCATTTTGTAGCTTCTTCTATTCTTTCTTCATCCCACCCCCCATGTTGTTATCTCCTATCCATTTCTTGTCCCTATTCTTTTCTTGTCACCCGCTGTCTCAGCCTCTTCTGCTACCACCCCACCTTTTTTACCTGGAAAGATGATCCTCAAGCCATGCCTAATAGCTCCATTTGTCTATATCAAGCAACACCTCAAGCTTGCTCTCCTTTGGGGCAATCTTAGACGATAGCATGAATCGCATCCCAACAGCATTACAGAAAAAAAAGTGACTTCATTCCAGGCCCTGGATAGAAATGACCATAAAAACCATGCACCTTACTGAGTTTGTACCTTGCTGCAGGGAGCAATCCAGTAGGCTATGGCGAGGAAGGGCAGGCCAATGGAGACCCCAAAGACAGCCAAGAACTTCACAGCTATAGATTGCTGCCGTAAGCCTGAGAGGTTTTCGTACCACATGGTGAGCAATTGCTGCTGGCAGTTGGGGTGAGCAACAAACTGTAAGAGAAACAGAAACAAAAGTATCAGTAGCACTGTCTGAAGAGGATGAGGTTTCAGTGAATAACCTGCTGAACTTGCCAGGGGAACAAGACAGGGCGCGTCTCTGTTGTCCAACATTGCTTATGGCGTCGCAAACAGAAAACTGCAAACCAGGCACCCAAAATCCCCAGGTACTGGCAAAACGTGTTTCACTTCTGCTTCTTGTCTTCTCCAGGTAAAAGTTTTGCTAGATAGCAGACCGTCTGGGCCAAACCCCAACATCCACCAGCGGCCAGCACTGACAAAGTGCCTCTGTGGGCAAGTTACCTTTTGAGGTAAGACGGTCTACATTGAGATTCAGAAAAGAAAGAGAGGCACTTTGATGTCAAGCTGAAAAAAACCCTCTGATAACTTGCTAAAGACATAGGGCATTGAAATAGTAGCTCAACACAGCACTAGTGTGGTATCGTTCTATTCACTGCATCCGGACCCGAAGAGAACCATTCTGCACGGTTCTCCTTCTCCTGTTAACTATAAGAGGTCTGGCTGGTATTTTGCTACTTTAAACGCTTTATCTCAGAGAAGCTTTCAAAAAAATGACAGCTCATTCTTCACTGATCAGACAAAAAAGACAAATTTAAAAGCAGGAGGAAAAGCTGTGGTGCTCTGGTACAGAAAGTACATGTTTTGTATCTGTAACTGAGACTCTTCTTCAGTTTATTGTTCAGAGGAAAAAGAAAAGGCGAGCAGCAGACAACTGAAAAGGGCAATTTCTTAATGGTAAAATTACAGCACCACTGGATCTCACAGAAGAGTTTTATAATAGAAGATTAAACTTCTTTATTTCATATTGTTCTTCAGGGTGATTGAATTTAGAATGTGACTGTCTTTAATCACAAAGGAAGATAATTAAAAGGCAAAATAACTGAAAGAAAAGATGAAAAATAAATATGTTGCTAATGTAGCTGATTGCATTAGCAAACCTGAGTGTTTCATTTATGAGTTTTGCGGCTGAATAAATGTTCTTAGGAGGGAAATGTAAACCCCTCCGCTATTTCAAAAAGCAGAACTTTCTGGAGATGAGGGGGAGGATGAAGGGGGGAGAGAAAGAGAGGAGGAAAGCAGAGGTTACCAGGGGACTTGGTGGCTGCTGGTGTCCCTGCCTGGCGGGGGGGGGACATGGACCATGTCTGGCAGCTGCCCCATTGCCCTGCTTCAGCCCTTTAAGTTGCAGCCACCCGGGGGGATTTCAGCTGTAGTCTGTAGTTTTATTGGGACTGAAAAGTAGAGGAAATTCTAACTGTGCTTTCATCTTCACTATCTATGAAACGACGATCAAATCGGGACTTTAATGGACTCTTTTCTAGATGTTTGCATAATAACAAAACCGTTACTATGAGTTTAAATGATTGGTTCATTGCTAGTGCAGAATGAAATACAGTTGCACAGTAATTAGGATTGCCATGGAATAGCGCATTTCCTTCTTTAACAGCACATTAGCAGCTATTTAAAATGTGCTTCTTCAGATGAATTAGGCTGTGGGGCCTGCATTTCTCAAAAAGAAAAAAAGTAGAAAATAAGACTTTACCCCTTCCACTGAATAAATCAATGAGAGTGAAGAAATTTGATAGGTACTTTTAACCTCTTCTGTCTGTAGAATTTTTTCCTGGAAATATTAACATTTTAATATGCTTTCTTTTAAGCTGCTTTCAAAAAAAGAAAGCTTTCAAAGAAGATCATCTATAAATCATCAGTCCTATTCCTTCTGAGCATTTAAAGTTTAAGGTTAAGGTGATGACAGCAGTATTGCAAGGAGGCATTTCCTAATGCCCAGTGTTTATGCTTGCGCTAATGCTGCTAGGGCTTATTATCTTTCTGGCAAATGGGCAGAAAGATGAAGTGGAAGGAAGCTAGAGAGAGAATTGATTCCCTTTGTAAATTTTATTTTCTGATATGATGAATTCAACAGCAATCGTAGCAACTCATGGAAAGGAAAATTACAGTGGTTGATGTGAAGACTTCTGAGATGAGGGGCCAAAGCAACAGCCAGGCTTCCTCTTGCTCTTGGAATTGTTCACTGCATTATGAGAATTGATTCAGATAAAGAAATGCAGTTGTCCTTGGCAATGAGACAGTCGGAGACTTTTGCTGGTTGGCATTTCAGAGAATTCATCAGACATTTTAATCTGTTCATTTTTTCACTCTGTCTGGAACAGCTACAATGAAAATACAAATATGGGAAAATTGAGGAGGAATTGCCGTAAAACCCAGTCCATTGGAACAATTTATTTTGTACAAGGCAATAAAGATGGGCAGCATGCCACAGAGCCTTGATGGTGTTCATCTTACTCTGATTATTACAAAAATGAGGGAAAAATAAGATGAGGATAAGAAAGATCAGAGCATGAATGAGTTTTCCATTATGTTTGATCCATCAGATATTAATGAAATACACAGTCACCCTTGGACAATGCCAACCCTCTCTCTATCAATATTTCGGAAGTTGATCTCAGATCTCCTCAGAGACATTACAGACCCAGTTAACTTTCTCTCTTCTCTGGGAATGGGCACCGACACCAAGTTAAAGATCACACTAATGCTTTGCTTAGTGTCGTAGGCACAGAAAAGAACAGAGTTTGAGACAAAAGCTTCAAAGCAGAACGCTTCAAAGCGTAATGAAAAATGGTGTTACAGTATATTGAATTTCAGAGGCTTAAATGCTGCAATGCTTTTTCAAAGTTCCCATTAAAAGCTATTTCCCTTTCTTCAGCACTGGAAAATGAGGCTAGGAGGCTTTTAGGAGCAAACTGTGACTGCTCCTATGCTGCATCCCAGAAAAAGAGAAAGGCAGAAAGCGTTGCAACAAGACCAGCGTGGCTGGGGTTGTGCAGAAGGGCAAGATATTGCTGATTGAAATGGAAGCACTGGCAGTGAAGGCGATTGCATAGGTCCAAAAAAAGCCATTTAAAAGCATTAAGTGCTTTATCTTACGGGCAGAGTGAGTCCCCTCCAAGCTGATAAAGGAATGCATCGGGATCTGGGAATTCAAGCAAAATGTTTTCCAATGCTTCTGCATTCACAAACCACAGTGGGAGCTTTTCTGGTCCCATGGCACAGGGACCCCAGTAGATCATGGTGGTTTTTCCTTATGCCATGCATACCTCTCTGATTTAGGAAGAAAATTATACTTCCCTCCAGCCTATCAGTTACACATTTCTTTAAGTTTAAAAATGGCTAAAAAAAAATTAATAAAATCACACATTAATCTGAAGAGACAGCTCAAGCTGCCAAAGTGGCATTTTTGAGAGCCACTGAAAGACACAAGAAAGTATTGACACCTCCAGAAGCCACTGTTTGGTGCTACAGGGGATTAAATGAGTGAGATGAGTATTTGTCTAGAATATGGAAAAAATCTCTCAAAGCTTTCAGTGGGAATTGAAAGGGCCCAAAGGAACAGTTTTACACATAGAAATAAAGAGAATGTTTTAGAGACCACTGTGGATACCACATTGAAAGATAACTTTTCCACATTGCTATCTAATTTGATGTATGACAGCTCTTTCTCGTAGCTTATCATGTATGTGCATTGTGGGAAAGGACTTTACAGCTCTCATGACAGAGGGAGATTTTTTCCTCAGCATACTTGTTTAAAAATGCATGAGTTTCACTAGGCAGACAATAAAGTACCTTTATATCTCTATAACTGTATAGGAAGTTACTTCCCATAGAAAATACTGTAACAAAGACTTTCATTTTTTATTTTCTATTACACTGGACACAGAGAGTCTGTGATGAGGACCCTGGTCACTTCTGCTGTTCAGTATTAGCACTGTAGTTGCCTAAGCTGTCAGTGGTTAGGCACTGTTTAAACCTAAATCCTCTATCCAAAACACCCCATGGTCCCTACCTGAAGGGCATCTCTCTTATCCTGTGGCACATAACAGAGAAGCTACAGCCAGGTGACAAAAACCCAGGAAATTCTTGAGTGTCAGAGAATGCTCACACATCAAACGGGGGAAAAAAAAAAAAAAAAAGGAAAAATTTATCTCTCTTGGACAGAAAAATGCTGTCAGCAGAAATAAGGAAGCTTATGGCAAGACAGGTAAAAGGCAGAGGTCAGCCTCAGATGATTGGAATTAATCGTGCAGAAAAAAACCAGTATCTCTTTTATTACTGAAATAATTCTAATTCCCTTATGAGTACAGAAATCTACCACTGAGGCAAAAGAATTAACTACTTGGACAGGATCGTCTTGCTTTGCTAATGCACTCTATGCTAAATAGCCAGGGGTTGAGGTAGGAAGGAAAAACTCATCAGTGAAACAGTGAAAACACTTTAAAAACCTGCATGTCAGAGCTGTCAATGTAAACTTGTGACTTTAATACCCTGCTTTCACAGAGATACTCCTGTCGTGGCTTCTCCAGCTCACCCCTTCACTGTAAGCTTTATAACAAACAGTGGCAAACCTCAGCAAACAAAAGCTGCAGTTCAGGTGAGCAGCGGCGTGTTTAATCAGCGAGTGAGAGCTAGAAAAGGCGCTGCATAAATAGATTTTCAGAAGAACATTGGTGATGTCAAGAGACACTGGCAGGGGCAGGGATGAGCCATTTTTCTTTCCATCATGTAGCTGTGTTCATGTCCTTCGAACAACCTTTCAGAGTTCATTATTAAACATTTGTCTTTTGATGTAGCTCATCGCTTCTGCAAGCCTACATTGATTAACACATTTTAGGTTGCAGCACCTGCTCACAGGAACCCCTGGTCGGGTGCGTAATGCTTCAAATGCCAGAGATCCTAGCGAAAATGCCGAAACCGTTTTGATGACTCATTTGAGTCAATCGTCTCCCTGTGCCTCTGAATTACAAGGGAAAATGAGGGGAGTGTCAAGTGGATTGTATACATGGCTTTTCCCATTTTGCCAGGGCTCTCACCAGGGAGCGGAGCAGCAGTGCTCCTGCAGGGATCCGCACGTTGGAAAAAATCCAGGTGGGATCTGAACCACACACATTGTGTGCTCTGAAAGGATGAAGGTATGTAAGTATTATTAAGACGACTTCATGGCACACTTCACAGACAAACACAACTTGAGCTGAGCTTGCTGTGCTGGTGTTGCCAGTCCTGGTCTGGAAGGCAAGCTGGCATTTGCTGGGCAGCGGTGCTGTGCTTGAGCAAAACTCAGAGGCAGGGAGGGATGGAAAGCTGGGCTTGCCCGTCTCCACTTTTGGGTAGGTAATGTCATGTTTCTCCCAGCAAAACCTTCATTAAAGGAGATATGAAATCACCCTTTTTCAGTGGGTTGCTGAAGATGCTGTGGGAGTATCAGCAAACATCCGCAGGGGTGGAAGAAACTCAGGGAAAGGTTGAAGCAGGATATTACTGCTCTTCCCTTGAAGGGTAAAAAAATATATTGCCATTTCACCAAAGAGGATGAGAAGAATTAAAGGGTAAATGTATGCCCAAGTGCTCACGACAGGAAAAAAAAAAAGGCAATGAAAATATTAAAACAAAACATAATTTCTTTGCTTTTAAACCACTTCTCACTTTGGAAGATTCCTTTAATATTTTAAGCATTTTTAAGACTCAAAGCCTAAATAATGAGTCTGGATTTACACTGAATAAAATACTTTTCTTGAACTGAAACATACTTTTTTGGGGAAAAAACCCCTAAACTTGAAAAAAAAAGTGGAAAATGTGTTGGAACAGTTTTTTGATCCAGGAAAAACCCCCACCTACTTACAGAGTCATTTCACCCAAAGCAGAGCAGGAGACGAAAGAGCTCAGTGGAAATTACTGAAGCTTGGTAGGAAATACACAGTACAAGAAAAGGCCAAGATATGCATATGCCTTTTCTTATCTTCACCTTGTACTCTTCTGTGAACCTCCAAGTGAACAAAGAGCCCTTGTTTTGAAGAAACTATTCTGAGACACCTTAACAGAAGCAGATGGGATATAATATATTTCATGATCCAGAGAGCGGAAAAAAAAAATCTGCCTTTAGCAAGTGCTTGTGCTATTAAACTATGACAAATGAGGTTGTCAGAGGGTAAATACAGCTGGAACTTGGCTTACTGGTTGCTGTTGTGCCTGATAAGAGGTGCAAGTAAAACTAGAAAGTTTAAGAAAGGAATAGAAAAATACTTGCCCTATTATTTATGAATTAAAAATAATAAGTAAAGTTCCAATCTAAATACCCATGCTGTGAGACTGTGACCTTTTCACAAAAGAGACCTGCTCTAATTATAGTTAAATTCTATCCATAGCCACAGGCCCATTTTTTAAAACACTTTGCACCAGAGTAACCTTACAAGGGAGAGTAAATCAGCAGGTCCAAATTCCTTCATCCAGATGCAAAAAAGAATTTCATGGAACCCTGTTCAACTCGGATGAAAGAAAATTCAGCTGATCAAGACTCATTTCAACGGGATGTGACCATTGCATAAAAATAAACGCTACATGAGGAAAGGTCCTCGGAGATACTGCAGTTGCTGCAGACACACACAGAGAACATGAAGCAAGGAAACGTCCCTGCCCTCAGGATTTCTGCAGCTTTCCCTCTGTCCCTGGGCTTCATTTGACTGTCTAATGGCATCACACAAATATTCATGAGGTTCTTGCTCATCCTGTAGATGAGCTTTATGACAGTCTTGGTGAATATTCAGACCTGATATCTGGAGTCTAACATCAGCATTTATAAACCTGGTAGCAAAGGGAAAAGGTTTCTATATGTAGGCAGAGCCCAGATGAGCTGGAATTATCAGGAAAAAGACCCAAACCCAACAAATTGTGCAACCTCAGTCTCTGAGTTACTTTTAAGGCATAAACCCAGAAGCATTTATTATGGTTTTACTAATAAATTACACCTTTTGTAAACCTTTCACATGCACCTTTCCGAACCAAAATACCTTTCCAAACCAAAATACCTTTTATATTAGAGCCATTTGGCAGTGGGAAAATACTTTGTTGCATCAAATCCCAAGACACTCACATATTGCCCAGTTTTATGGAAATCCAATATCTGGATCCACTTCCTGGTTGACCTGAGTTATCTAACCCAAAATTCTGATTCTGAACACTTAAAACCTTAGCACAGCTACAGTTTACAACCACATCTCTTTCCTGCGACTCAGTCCGCTCTATAAAAGCAAGCCTGTTGTTTGGGACAGATCTTCTGCTCTCTGCTAAATCAGTGAGTACATTAACAGGATTGGGATCTCACTTTGCAAAGGTGACAAGAAGACAGAACCAAGGCAGCGAAGGTCATCCCAGCATCCCAATGCTTGTGTAATTGCCCAAAACCATCTGTGGGGTGCAGCTCTAGAAAGGAGACGGCGTGGTCCCATTAGACTGAGCAATGTGGATAGAAATGGGATTTGACCAGCCACCGGATTGTTAAACAGGCACAAAATAAAAACCAATAAAAACCGATTAGTCTAATAGAAAATGAAAATAATTGGGTAAATAAAACTGCCAGGACCATTTCAAATGCAAGTTGCCCATTGACAGAAATGCTCTCCAGTGCTGAGTGAAAACACAAAATAATCCTCTTAGTACTGGAAGGAACGGAGGGGGATTTTTTGTCACTCTGTTACATTTTCAATTCATGTGGTATAAAATTACATCTGATATATTTGAGGTGTATAACTAGAAAATGTAGAGTTTACACAAATTCTTCAATTGTTTCAGTTTAAACCTTGTTCTGCCTAAATTTTCTTTATAATTTCACTTCCCTGAGACAAGGATAGAGGCTCTTTTTTGTGCTAAGCATTCTTCTATAGGGTAGTGAATAAGGTGGTTGGCTCTTGAGAAAACTTCAATTTCATATTCTAGTAGGCTGCATGTTTTCTGAAGAGATTTATTGCTAATGCCTGCATTGTCCTCTTTGTACATGTATGAATAAATCTTATCACTGAATTATTTATCTGAAAACAAGCAAATGAATTGGAAGTCCCAGCCTCTAACATTCCAGGGTTTTCATATCTGTGCAGAATCAAAACCACTTGGAAATCCTTATTATTTAATTATTCATCTGAAAACATGCCACAATAAAAAGCTACCAAACAACAAGCTCCCTTTGGTATCTAAAAAAAACCACCACAGTGGGCAGAGAAGGAGAAATTTAAAATGCTAAAGCTTCTTCCTCCCCCAGGAGAGTCAGTAAACTATTTTCCCTTGGCTACGTGGTGAGGAAAGGCTGGGCTGGTGCTCAAACCCAGATGCCTCCAGTGTAGATGGCTTTCCTCCCAGCAGAGCTGATGGAGATAAAGACTCACTCATAGGATGAGACTCCTCTCACCATGAGGTATAGAGCCCCCAAAACATACTCATATGTAAACATCTACAGGTGTGTGACAAGAATCTCAAGTAGGAGAGCCACACACACCCCGGGTCAGTACCCACGCAGACATCCGAACCTGAACACGGCTTAGGAAAATGCCCTCAGTAACTTGAAATACTGAATCTTATTATTTTTTTGAAGGGTTGTACTCATCCCCATCTGACTTTCCATTCAAAATGCACATTAGCAGGTCTACTGCCTATGGGGAGATAGATGAAGCCAAAATTGGGGGCAACTAAGGTCAGGTTTATAACAGACCATATTAATCGCTCTTTTCTAAGAGAATTTTATTATTAATAAAGGTAATTTTAAGTCCTTTCATCTGTGACAGACATCCATGCAATGGGTTTGGTGTGTTCCCGTGCTCTCTTGTCAATGTCTTGATGGACATCTAAGACCCTGTGGCACTTTGCAAATGAAAATAATTAAGTCTGCATATTACAGTGAATTGGGAATATTGCAAACACCACTCACGATGGAGAAATGATTCATTCAAGTCTTGAGAGGATGGATGTATGGGCAGGAAATAACAAAATGAGATTCATCTTGGGAAAGAAAAAAAATTATAACATCTGGGCAAAAGGAAATCATCAGAACCACAGATTTTAGTGGGAGGAAGGAACCTTGCTAATGAAATACTCAGAGACACAGCAACACTTTCTGTGAGGAAGAAAAGTAACTCCTTCCCTTTCCAATCTCTGACATAACATCTGTAATATGCAATTAAAAATGTAAAAATTACATGGATAAGCTTGAAAGTCCAGGATGACCACAGTGTTTCTACTGTTCACATAGATACTAAATTACATTTGGACAGTATTGACTGGTTCTCCAGTGATGGAAACAAGAGATACTTTTCTTCCCACCACCACAGTCCAAGCTGTCAATGACTCCACAAGACCTCAGTTAAATATTCCTGAAACTAAAGAGTGGAAAAAAAATTAGCCAGGGATTACAGAAACAGAAGCAAAAAGCCAACTTCCTGAAAGCCTTTTTTCTTGAGGAGTTCTCCTCCTTGAGGCTTCGCATTTAGATGGCAAAACATAACCCCGTCTTGCTTCAAGCCATATCTGTGCATGTGACAACCATTGGGGTATAGCAAGATCAATGTTTGTCCCATGGGAAATTCCTAAACTTAATTTTGTTCCAAAGAAGGACAAACAGCCGCAAGAGATTTTCTGTGACCTACACAGCTCCGAAAGCTGCGGAGCTGAAACATTTCGTTCAGGTTACTGAAATGTAGTTTTCCATTCGTGTCAAGGCTAATGCACAGGCTGTGTGCGAGGCGGTGGGCGGCGTGCCCCGGTGTGCCCTCTCTGCCTTTCCCCTGCAGCGGTCCCTCCCCAGGGCATGGCATTGCAGGATAACTGCAAATTGGAAGGACACAGAGCTCGCTGAGCCATCGCTACACACCCTGGCACATGGCACAGATATACTCCTTGCTTTCCAAAGGCAGGAGCTGCAGAATTTCTTGTTGTCCGTGGGCTTCTCCTGCCCTCTACTCTCCAGCTTATTTTCTCGTGCTTCTCTTGCAAACACCAACCTTTTCCCATTAACCTTCCTAAGGATGAGCTAGCTGAGCTCTGCCCCAGCCTGTGTTTGGGGCAGTGTCTGTAACTGCACATTTTGAGGCTCAGGGCTGTCTCCTCCGCAGGAGCAGGGCTGGCTTTTTTGCCCGTTCAGAGACTAACCTTCTCTAGCTCCCGTGCGGGGTGGAAACGCTGCACGTGGGGCCCCATTCAATGGTGAGAAGGACCCTGGAAGACATTTCGTGCACAAGATATTGGGCAGGGTAAAATCGCATCCTCTGAGCAAATGAATGGGGAGCACAGGTTATTGCAGCAGTTGACGAGAGCTGGGACTTCTCATGCCCTTGAGTATCTGAGTCGCGTGACCAATGCAGTGAAAAATTGTAATCTAATGCGGCCATGAGTATTCTGTTTGGAGCATCCTCCATATGTTAATTATTAATAATACAGTTATGAGAAAAGTTCCTGTTCTAGCTCTCTATTAAATAGGATTTACACAGCCATCTGGTGTTCTGTTTAATTCTTATTAATTTTTTTTTTTTTTCAAACCCAATTTGTGTGTCTTTAATTAAATTAAAACTCGTGAAAGAGAAAGGTGCTCTGGCTCTGTGATGGCTATGAACTGAACTGCTGAAAAAGCTGAGGTGGGTACTCAACACTTGCAATTAAAAGAATACAGCAACGATAATTCTGACATTGGGAAAGAAGGATAACGAATGTCACCTCTTACAGAGACGCAACAGCTTTAAACCAAAAGGTAAATGTTGACATATAAGCCCCTCGCCAACATTAAAGGATGACAAGAAAGGAGCATAGAAATACAGACAAAAATGAGAACAGAAAATATGAAGGGCTCTGTAAAGCTGATATACACCAATAAAATCATTTTGTTGTAATACATCACAAACTGCATTTTCTCACTATCGGCTGTCCAAGGGAAGACTCCAAAACAGAGTTGTCCTGGCCTCTGTACCTATGCCTCTCACAGGTAGAAATCATACCCTGGCTTAATTAGAAATGACTTCACACACAGGGAAAACCTGTGCTACCCTTATAGTTCCAGTATCTGATTGAAACCAAAATTGTTTAATTGTTTCAAGAAAAGAAAAAACGTTATTCTGCAACGTTCAGTCAAGAACATGAAGTAAACTCTCACTTAGGTGTTGTAAGCTTGCATGAAGAACAGCTGAGAGTATCCTTGCCTCAAAAAGCTCAAGATCAGTTTTATTTTCTTTCCTTGGGACCAGAACTCCAATTAGCAACTCAAGCCACTTTTGGCTATAATCCACCAGAAACACCCAACCTAAATAATTCTGGTTTCACCTTAACACTGCTTTTAATTTTGCCATTTCCATGAGTATCTGCTGGACCTCGCCACAGTGTTTGCTCTCACACTGTGACAGTTCCCCAGCCTTCTCCTACAGAATCCAAAGAAACCACCTGAACAGCCTTGCTACAGCATCAGCAGGGTGCTCTGCTACTCTTCCTGCACCCAATCTTTCTCCTCCCTTTGCCTGAAGCCCTGCTCAGCTGGAAGAGAAAGAAATCAGTTCTTGACTGGAGTACGCAAGTGCGAAGTATAGCTAAATAATATCAGGGGAGACAGTAGTACATTTGCAACAATCCCATAACATGGGCTAAAAGTCCATTTCTTGGAAACAATCCAGGACTCAGTAAATGCTCAAACGTTTGCAAACTGTTTGTTTTACTCTTGACAAACTGTTCCCATTGTAATAATTTTCGAGGAATCATGAATCATTTAAGACAGCTAATTTGAAGGGAGAAAAGACTCTGGAAAACTTGAACGGAGGACATTTGAATGCAGTTTTCCAAGAATCCTAGGGTACAGAGTGATTATTTAGTTCTTTCCGGAAGGGTAGAGAATTAGAGTAATGCAGTGCTTTTAAAGACCACCTTGTAAGCTACTGTAATTTTAGCTTTCTCCTTGCTGTGAAATACGTACAAGCAGAGTTTCTTAATTCTTCAATGACCTTCTATATAAAGTCCTTCAATTATATTAAGCCTTAAACTTGCTTTCTTGCCAGCATCTCATATGTGCTAGTAGCATGCTTTGCAGAGAAAAAAGGAAAAAAAAGAGGCAGACAAGTAAAGTCCGGAACTTTTGCTCTTTCTTGAACGACTTTCCAAGATTCATCTCAAATTTTGTAAATTAGGAAAAAGAGATAATGATCAATAAAACTGTGTCTTTTCAGGTGAATGGAGAACTGCTTTTTTTGGAGTAGTGAAGGGGCGAGGTAACAGGGAATTCTAATGGGAAGCACAAAGGAGAAAGTGCAGAGAAAGATCATTTAAGGCCTGGACAAAAACCTGTTGTAGGATACCAGTTGCAGGTTTACTGAGTAGAGGAGATAAGAAGGCTTCAGTCCCCCTTTTAGCCCTGATGTTAATACAAGGTTTTCTTGCACCGACAGAGTGTGATCAATGAACAGGTCTGTGAACATTCAGCTCAAGGGCAGGTTGCCCGTGGACTTGGGGATTTTCGAGCAGGGATTTGCCCTTCAAACATAGAGGCACAAGCAGCACAATGTTTTGGGCTAAAAGCTGCCGCAAGGCTGATGGTTTGAGCTCCCTGATGTACAGGCATGACGTGCACTGCACGTGCAAGGGAGGTGCAGCCTCTACCTCCAACCAAGTGTGACTTATTGGGGCACGCAACTGCTGTATTCAGGATCAAGAATATACTGTGTTGGAACCAAAATTAGGACTTAAAATTGAAACTGTAATTGTAGCATCAATTGCATCCCTAAAATTTTCAGATGGGCACATACGAAGAAAAAGACAAAAGATGGCAGAGGCAATTTAAATCCTTAAAATGCAATGTGATGGCTCTCGGTTTCAAAATCCTGCTCTCTCTGCCTCCTCCTGACCTCCGTGGCCGTTGGCCTTTGAGGGGGAAGACAACTCCATGAGGGCTGGGAGCTGGGCAGGGGGTGGGAGAAGCTTGTAGACCAGCTGCTATTATTAAAGAAAAATACCATTCTTAGACACTGTGGCTGTGGCGATTGCTGTGTGTGAGGACGATGAAGTAACAGGGAAATTTAAAAGAACAAGGAAGATTTTTTGAGTTTGTGCAAATGCCTGATGAAACCCTACAGATGCAATTGCTCTCCTGCCTGAGGATGGGAGCCCTCGACATCTTTCCCAGACTCTGGAAATAAAAATGTGATAAAATGCAGACTGCATCAGCAGCCGTAAAAGTAAAATCATCGATATTAAATAATAATTTTCAATATAAATTGTTCTCTGCAAATTTTCATCAAAGAAAGCCTACTGTAGACACTTAGAGTACTAATATGGAAATGTGAATTAAGCAGCTAATGGTAGAAAGAGATTTTTTTTTAAACATCAAATATTTCTTAAAATTTCAGATGTGAATGCAATTATTTAGTCTGGATACTAACTTAATGAAAAAAACCCCCGTAACAACTAACTCCTCTTTTATTTTATTTTCTCAGACCATTCTGAAGTCCTTAAAGTTGTCTTGTCTAAGATTCTTCTTGCTGTTCATGGGAAAGAACAAATTTAAAACACTTTAGGAGCTCTATACTCATTTAAATAAGAACATCTTTATTTCCCTGGTTCATCTAGAGCTTGCTGAGCTGGAGAATGCAAAACTGACCATCTGAATGTTGACGCTAATGGTAGAGGTGGGGAGCAGGGGTGGCAGGCACCGCTGTAGCCCCTTCATTAGTCCTACCCTGCCAACTAAACTTCCAGGACAAAAAAAAAAAATGGCAAACACAACTATTTCTGTGTCATTCCAGTCCCAGAGTGCAGTTAAAGAACTGGAAAGGTCTCCACGTCCCTGGGACTGTTTCTGGGTGAGTTACAGCCACCCACGTCTCAGCACCCAGACTTGGCCTGGGCAGGGAGCACTGTCAGACCAAGCGATGGGGGTTTGGGTGCTGTGGGTGCGCCTGCCTCGCTCTGCCTTTCACACTTGGAGGGCCACATGTGATCTCACTTACGCCTATGAGTCATTGCATTAGCTTTGAAAAAGTGACTTGAAATTTACAGAATCTGTCCAAGAATTGATTTATTAAACATGTACAATAATTCACCCTCCATCTCACCCCTCTCTATTATAGGATTCTCTTGAAATGAAAACAGATTTCAAAGCACAGGGTTTGTATATATAAGCCTAAATATCTCTCAGCTGGATAAAAACCTTGTACCTGAAATGTATTGCCTCTTAAGGAAATCATTCCTGTGTTACCATAACACAATCTCTTTGTTCAGCAAGTGTGATAAATATCAGTCTATTATCATAAGCCACTGCCAATAACCAAAGCCATTTATCTGAGTATGTCTCTGCCTCCCACAAATGGAACTATCTTACTTTCGAGTTAGCAGTTAAATGCTCATCTTAAACATAGATATATACTGCCTGCTTAAAAGAATATTCTGAAAAGTGCTAACCCGAGAGCCAGCGTGAGGTTGATGAATGCTTATGTTTATGTTCTGTAATCAGTTTAACAGTTATTATCAGTGTACAATAAGTTGCTGTGATCCAGAAGGGACACTCAGCTTTCCTGGCCATAAGAAGATATTTATACATAACAAGATCAACTGTATATGACCTACCACAGATGCTTTAGGTCAGTGTTCATGCATTACAAAAAGGTGCACAAGTATACAATGTAAGAAATGGAGGCCGTGTTGCTCTGAAACCAGCTAAGCTAGGATGAATGTGCTCAAAGCAGCACAATAACTAACAGCAATTGAGGTCTGGCTAATGGTCTTGGTATCTAAAGGGTGATGCAAATATTTAGAAGAATAAAGAAGCAAAATAGTGGAAAAGACTTCATACATTGAAAAGGCTTGAGGTTCCGACCAACTTCATGATAATTCTCAGAGCATAGGTCACTGGGGTCTGTTCTTTGATGAGGTGCTATCAGTGTCTTTCAGACGAGTTCATTTTCTGAAAGAGCACCAGAGCAAGTTTGGCCTCCTGTTATCAAAGCAACAGCTTCAATAACTAAACTTGACCCCACTTGCTGAAAGGCATCTAAGAGTGAACTGAGATGTTACGCTCAGTTTTGGTGATGGAACGATGCAGAGACACAACATCCTAGGAGGAAATATTTGGCTTCATACTACTTGCTCCTGCATGAAAGCAATTCGTTTCAAATAAGAGTTTTAAGATTCTCTTTAATTAATGGCTTTCATAACAGGAAAAGACCTTCTCTAGCCAGCACAGCAGTACAGTCAAGAGGCAAACTGAAGCAGGTGGTGGGTTTGGGAGGGGAAAGAGAGAGCAGATGTTAGCTTGAAAAATTGGAACGCTCTTTGAGTCCCGTAGCAGGAGCCCAGTTTCCATCAATGCATATTGTAGGAGCAATTAATTGGGACCACCCAGGCCTAGGATTTGCCAGAATCAAATTTTCTATTCACACAACAGACTTCCGTAAAGCTGGATGTTTGTTTAAAATACTTCTAAAAGTCATTCAGTCTTCATGTTTTTCCTTAAAATATACATCTTCCTTCTGTTTTGTAGATTTGGGGAAATCTGAACTCTTAGAATATGGATGTGGAGCTTTAGGAGAGTAGAAGCTGGGAATCTATCACTTTTTATTAATGTTTATCTACTTTCACATGCTTTCAAAAAAATCAAAATTCCAAGTTAATCAGAAATTTATTTTTGAGGTTTTGATCTAGTTCTGAATAAAAATTAGAAAACTTCTTTTTTTTTTTTAATTTAGATTCCACTTTTCATCAGACTGTAGTAAAGGGTCTTGACAATGACAAAATTGCTGCTTTTTGTATATGTTTTTTCTGTAACATTACAGAAAAAGAAACATTTTTCATGGTTGCAAGTGGCTTTGGAGACTAACAGGAGATGTGGATCAGAGTTAAGTGGTCAGGGAGCATTTGAGAGCAGACAAGTGAGATAGGAGACGGTCTGCTGACTTCAATCAGGCTGCAGGGACCAGCTATTTCCTCAGTCAAAGCAGTAGATGTAGTCTGAAGGAAAGACGGATGGTTTGGGAACGGTGAGGATCTGGACTAAATTATCTTCTTTTATAATTTGTGGCCAAAGATGCCACAGCATCTGCTAGGTTCATCCCTTACCTTCATGTAAATCACAGTGAAGGAAGGAAGACCTTCAGTGTGTTACAGTAACAACTTTTGGTCCCTGCTGAAGTCTTCAGAGACTCATAGTCATGATCTGCACAAGAAGCACTGTGCTCTGTGGGCAGTCCCTTGGGCTGTCTATACATCCGTGTCCATCATTTTAAAATAAATGCCATACCTGCTGTAATATGCCCCTTGCAAATAACCTTCTCCGTATTAAAGTATGTGAGAAAATGCAAATCAAGCCATAAAACGCTAAAATTCTAGGGATAGTCCTGGTCCCACAGAAATCTATCTTACATTCATTATTTTTCAGGTGACATCAAGGCAGCATAATTTAGATGTGAAGACATAATCACCAGGGACGCAAAGAAATAGCTTACCTTTTTGACCTCGTATTTAATAGCAAGCTTAATCCTGCTCAGACTTGGCCGGTGGTGCTCGGGGCACAAATGTATGTTCACATCTCCGTTCAGAATAGCCTCAACTTCTTCAGTGTCTCTGCACAGGTCCAGCACCCCCACAACAAAGTCCTTGCATTGCATAGATAGCTTTCTATAGTCGTTCTAAAGGAAAACAGAGAAAAATGAATTATTTAATTGCACACATGAAAGCATGCCTCGAACAAACAAAAAAAGCAAGAGAGCGCAATTGTAAGCAAGGTTACTTCTGCAAAACTACTGACTGGAATAGTAAGAAAGCACTTGATTTCACCCAGGGTGTAGCTAGTTTTTCACAGATATACATGAACTCCTCCAGACTTAATTAGCAATGTTTCTATCAGCAACATAGTTTACATTACAATGGAGCACGCTTTACAGAACAAGAAGTAAATAATTTATAGGGAAATTTTGTTTTTAAGCAATCGCTGGATCTCTCTTCTCTGGGTGGCATATCATCTAGGAACGTGAAAAGATGGCCAAACAAAGATCCTGCTAATGGCTCAGAATTTACAGCAAATTTTACAATTTAGTTTCTTTGCTAATAATTCTTTCTTTAGTAACTTTCAAGGAGTTTCAGGCTGGCACAACAAACTGGACCATCACATACAGATGTGTTCAAATGAATTATATAGTTGTAATATCAATTTCAGTTTCAAATTTATTACCTACCAATTTGGTTAAGCAGTCCCAAAAGAGCATCCAGAGGATCATTTTTGTCATAACACTTCTCCAGCAAATGGGACTTTAGAAACTCAACATGATTTCCTATGAAATAATTTCACCTTGCAAACCTAAATTACACTTATGGGAAAAGAGATAGTATGTAGCTGTCTTGACAAAGGGCTAGAAGAGCAGTTTCACTGCCTTAAATTAAATTGTGATTGATTTTCACATGCTGACACTTAAAAAATTAGGAAAATGCCACCATCTGTGTAAATGCAGTAAATTAGAACACAATTAAGGCTACCATTAATATCCTAACAAAATGGTGATATTAACGACTCGATGTAACAAATAGAAATAATAAGCATAAGACAAGCTCTTACTGACTTGAGAGATCTTTTCAAATTAGGTTTGATGAGTTAATTAAATTCAGCAGCTTATCTAATTAAGCCAGCAGCCAAAAAAAGAAGATAGTTAAACCTGGATTTGATGAAATGATGAAAGTAACCTGGCTTTGTACTCCTATATTTTCTAAATTATTAATTCTAACATTTACACATAGCAACGTATTAGCCTTCCTTGTTAGGCAAACATTCATTAATTAAGCAGAACAGTGCTGTCTAAAATATGATGTTATTAGAGGTGGCTAAATTTCTTTGGACAGTTTTTCCCCTTCAGAATTGAGATGCTCTTGATACTTAATATTTTTTAAATAAGTTGGTTTGATGACTGTGTGATAGGTTTGAGGTTGCTTCTAATGTGTGTGTCCCAACTTTGCTTACTATGCTGTCCTGTGTGCTGAAGGCTATGAAGAGCTGTTTCACTCAGCACAGAAAAATTCAATAGTCACAGGGAACCAGAAAGCCTTTCGGAGCTGGGATTAGACCATTCTCCCAGAAACAGGGAAGATGCCATTTCTGATAGGTGTTTAGGAGAAGGGGCTGAGGAGCTGAGGGATAGCCTGTGTTTTAGTGGTGACACCTTCTGCAAGGCGGAACTTGTACATTTACATCCTCTTATCTATCAAAAAGGTTGAAATCTGGGTTTCCCTTTTCCTCCTTGAGTGCTGTAATCAGACCGCATGTTCTAATTGGAGTGTTCATAAATGGAGATCAGCAGGAACTTCAAATCTTCATTAAAAGGAGACATAATAACAAGCAGATGTTTATCTCTGGTAGAGCAGGTGCATGTCCCACTGCAGAAACTGGGGCACCAAGACTTCTATAAATATGCCAATTTAGTGCATTATGATTTAAGATGTCCTCAAGGTTCAGGCAGAAAATGATTGTACATTTGCATCTAAATCTAGTACCTAGGTATTTAGTGGAGATAGGGTTTGTAGAGTGAATGTGATGAAATATAGGGTAAAGTAAGGTCTGAAATGTAAATGAAAAAAAGATTGTATTTTATGGATTCAAAGCGCTCCTCACTAATCAATTTTGTGCTTTAATCTTCACCATACCAAGATGAATTTAAATAAGTAGAAAGCTTGCCTGTTCACTGAGAGAATAGATGTCCAAACAAAAATATCAGCCTGGAAGTAACTACAGGAATTGTGAAGGACAGCAAATATAGATAGATCTGAAAACAGAGGTAGGCTGGGAATGAAATACCTAGCTGCCACAGGTAATGGAGACACATAATTAGCCCAGCAGGTTTAAAAAATACAAGGGTGAGAACTCTGCTAAGCTTTAATACCATTCTCTATGTACCCTTTACAAAGTTCACAAGCTTATCTGTTAGCCAGTACATATCAGGTAATTCTCATCATTTCCACATCATCTGAACAACTAGTATGTATTAGATCAGATTATTTTTCCTCTTCTGCTTTCTTTAAGGAAAGCAGTTTAGTTAACAACTAGGAAAGTGCTTCTAAAGCAACTGTAAATGGCAGGCTCCCAGCTGGCAAACTCCATCAAGACCCAACTTTATTCACATCTCCAAGCCTAATGTTTTTGCTTGTTCTGTACATTTGCAGGGACTATGAATGATTTTTCTGTTCAGAATTATTTACTCCAATTTTTAAGTAGACACAAGCAGCAACACAATCTACCCAAGATACAGGCTGTATAAAGAATAAAATAAAATAAAATAAAATAAAATAAAATAAAATAAAATAAAATAAAAGTGCCTTCCAGCCAATCTGCAGCCAGGCAGGAGAGCAGCTTACTGCTCTCATGAGGCTCTGCTCACATGTTAAGACAAGCCTCAATGATCACTGAACCTGCTGTGTCTTCTGACGATCCCTTTTACAAAAGCATTTGTCATCTTTGTTGTGGCTTCCTTAATGCTCACAGTCAGCATAGACAATCCTGTTCAGTCTGATGGTGAGAACACAGCGAACGCAGCGACTCTCCTCATGTCAGTGTCTTTCTCTTTGCAAGCACAGGTTATTGGCTGTATCTTTACTAAAGACTGAGATTAGCAGGAGACTGACAGCCAAGCTTCTCCTGACCCTGGCTTGCATAGTGTAGCTTTGATGACGCAAGCACAAATGACCTACCTGCATATAAAACACTGAATTGCAAGCCATGACGCATGCTAAAAAAAACTCAGGGAAGCCAAGAAGATTTACAAGCAGCACACAAGCTATATTGGTGGGTGTGCCAGTGCTGTATAAATTGCCTGTATTTCACACATTTGGAAGTATCTGAGATCCTGCATCCCCTGCACAAAGGAGTGCCCTGGCAGTGGTGGGGCTCGCTTTTTCACAGGACAGAAGGCTGCAGCCCCAGGGCAAGGGTTAGCGAGGGGTGGAAGAGTCTGGAGGCAGAGGTGAAGGAGAACCAGGACGCATTTCCAGTTACTTTTTGTTACACCAAGGTTTTTGACGATCAGAGCCCTGAGGACTCCTGGTGACTTTGCCAGGAGGCAGAGGGGCAGACGGCCACTGGGCCTTGGGGCGCAAAGGGCCAGCCCCCGCTCCACCACAGCCTCTGCCAGCTGGGTTTGACCCCCAAACCAAGTATTTCATGGCCCTCCCAGTCTAAATACGTTTCTGGGTTGAACTATTCTGGTTGCAAGCCTGGGCAGGCAGTGGCCTGCAAGCGGAGGTCCTCCTTCCCACCGCAGCAAGGAACTCACGGCTGGAGACACGAAATCCAGCTCGGTCCTCTCGGCAGCCTTGTGAAAACAGACACAGGCAACAACAATAACCCAAACCTTCCCGAGTACTCCGATTAGCTACCACGTTATAGAAGTCTGAGGATTACAGGTTTCATAAAACAGAAGGATCTTTACAGTAATGAAAACCGCAAATCATACGTGAGGGATACTGGGGCCTCATCCTGACAAGCTGAGTGCTGTCAGGCCTCAGGGAGGAAGATGAAGGATACAACTAAGTACACAAGAGAGCCAGTCTGCTTCAAATAACACATGGAACAGTATTTTATTTCCTATAGAGACAGCGAGCAGAGAAGTATCAGGATAATGCTTGAGAATGTTACAATATCATTTTTTAAAAACTAGAACATAATAAAAGGATTCCAAATTAGTCATTTCCTGCTTCTTCTAACACTGTTGTGCATGTGGAGTTAAAAATGTCTAATTTTGCTGTTTTGAAAAGGCTGATGGTACTTGTCATTCACTGCAATTTCTCTGAATACCCTATTATTATCTGTTGATTATGTTCTAAATGAACTCTGTCGTGTCTCCACATCTGTTCAAAACCACCCAGATTTCTTCAGAAAAGAGCTGTTTCAGGTCAGAGGCAGGCAGTCTGAGTAAAAAGTTTAGTGACGAGAAAAAGTAAAACCAGCAACCTGTCTTGACCAGTTACTGAAAAAAAAACCAACAACCCCTGCTTAAAAAGCAATCACAGTCAAGCACTGAAAAGGAGCTTCCTCCATGGGAGCCTACCTCTGAAATGCCAGCATTGCAGGTGCATTTTGGATGGCACTTAGAAACGTCTGGCCTCGATGCTGCAACATACAGTGAGCAGGTCTGAGATTTGCTGAACCTCTCAGTGCAGATGAGTTTTCACCAGAAACTGGAGTGTGGACAATGGTTCAGAAACTAAGAGGATCAAACCACTTTATATGCAATTAAAAACTACCTTCCCAGTCCCAGATTGAGGAACACACTTGAGTTAATGTTTCAGTCCTGCTGATGCTGATGAAATGTTTGCAAGCATGTGTTTCAGTGAAGCACTGAAGTAATCTTCTTTCGGGCTTCAGGAATTTTGAAGTGGGATGAGTTTGTCAATCGACCTGCAGGGTTTTTTTGTTGTAATCATTGTAGATTAATCACTGCACAGCTGTTACTTGAAATGGGGCCACAGACCCGCAGGATGGTGCATGGCACACAAATACAGAACAACCTGTACAGGTGCACTATTAATGAAAATCACTCCGTATGTTACCATTTAGGACCTTTAATTAAATTCAATCTAATAATTGCTTCCAAATAACACCCTTAAAGAGCAGTACAGGAACCACAACCCATCAATAGATATTCTAAGCAGAGATAATTCCAAGTTTCACAGTTTTTACTGCTATCCTGTATACAACTAATTGTTTTGTTAGCCTATACTAAAGCTTCAGGGTCAGACTTCTGATCAGAAAAACTAGTATCACAGATGAATTTCCCTTTGAATATGTAACCATATATCTGGCCCAGAATGATTTAATCTACAGACCTTTTTCTAGGAAAAAAAGCAACCTAATGCTGCTTATCAATATACTTTTTTTTTCCAAATAAAAGGAGAAAAAGGGGAGGAGACACAGGATGATGGCTATATACTAGAGTCACCATTTCTCTAGGGCTCTGTCCATATTGTCTCTTATAAGTCTGCTTCACTGGAATTTGAGGGCTTCCATACAAATCCAAGATTTCTGGAACCAATGGACATGAACGCCCAGCATCTGTGACTGGGGCTATCATCGCACCAGAAAGCCTCTGCGTGCTCTCAGTGTGTTCGCAGATTAACTGCACGGCACAAATCTGCTGAATCCAACCTCCTGTCTGTGAGCAATGCAGGAGCTGTGTACTCGGCAGTAAATCTGGCATTTCTGGGTAGCATTAAATTTGCTGTGCAAATGAAAGCTGTAGGCACATTGCACAGAGCCTGTCTTTCTGTTTCCTTGAAGCTCTTGGCTCTTTGTATTTGATCTACATCACACGTACACATATATCACGGGGACAAATATTGCATTGCTTAGATTAGCACTGTGAGAAGAAGCAGCAGAAATAAAATGGAGAAGTAATTCTGTAAGCAGGAACAGAAAACTCCCCCAAATAAAAATGCTCATAGATAGAAAACAAAGGTGAGAGAAAGGAGGGCAGCAGAAAGCCACTAATATTACATGCTAGTTTTGAAACGAAGTTTTTAAATAGACCATCATGTCAAATATACAAAATGCTTATAAATATTTACCAATTAGATATCACATGAAATATGCACAAGCCAGTCTAGAAGCTGTTGGACAAATTTCCTTCTGGGTATTTACAGTCTGTGACTGGCCATATGTTTAGGAATGAAAAAAGCACAAGGCCTGTGGGAGGGAAGGTGATGAGAGGCAAGACTAAGAAAGGGCCCTGCACTGATCCTGCTCCTGTAACCATGTTATCTTCTGAAGTGCCCTGAGCATCCCTTCCAAAGAGCTCTGGCGACTGCGTGCGTAACTTCTGACACGTTTGACTACAGCCGAGTGCATTTCTATTGTTTCCAGACTAAGTGCCTACATGCATAGACTATGCCAAGGCTGTACAGTTAATATTCCAGAAAGCACAACATCAAGTTGATTTGTGTTCTCTTGTTTCTCAAGTGGCAGCTCATCAGTGATTTTTTGGAGCTTTGGGTGTAGTGTGTTATATTCAGTGGGCATGGCTCTGAAAATAAATCCAAGTTCTCATTTAAAACACTTCACTACTCAGGTGCATGTTGTGAATTATGTCTGGAGGTAGCAACAGATGCCACTGGTTCGTTTTCCCAATGATCCAGACCTTGACTTCTTCACCTCCGGTGAGCATAATATAATAAGCAATCTGTTCAAATACAAGAGTTTGACATTTCAAAAGTGCGTGTCTGTTGCTTTCCAAGCAATTCGGACCTTTCTAAATGGAGCCAAGAGAAACATGGCAAGTGTTTGCTCACTGCAGAGTGCCAGGCTGCAGCATGGTGGAGCAGCGGGGCAGTGCCTCCTGGCAAAGGGTGACTTTAAATCCTGTGAGGGAGTGTCAGGGGACACCAAGAGATGTGTCCAATAAAAGAGCCCAAGGACAAAGCAGACAGTGCTGTCTGTGTTGACATTATTTTTGGCCAAAGAAGTCCGGAAAACAAGTATGCTTTGACTGAGGACAAAAATTGTGTGGCTTCCAATGAGCCATGAAAATAACATTCCTTGCATCATTGCAAAGATTTCAATGGCAGCTGCATTGACTGATTTACCATAAGAAATTTTTTTTGGTGCCTCTTTTTTCTCCTCAATGAGTTAGGCTTTCTAGCTGCAATTCACCTCTTCATATGCACCCCAGAAGCTGATCTCTGAGAGAGCATACCCCTTCAACAAGGGCTAGAGCAGTAAGAAATCAATCAAACCACTGACTTTGGATTTCACCTTATACCTATTGACTGGTAGATATATCAAATCCTTAAGGATTTGATAGCCAAGGTGGTGTTAATGGTTTCTGTGGCAGAGTTAAAAAAATCCCTTAAAATTTGTTACTGTGCTTTTACAGCATCCTTCACAGGCCCAGGCATATGTGTAACCTTCAACAATAACGTTCCAAGAGCTTTAAAGTGGGAACTGCCAAAAGCAGCAGAAAGGATAGGTTTGCATCTCTTTGTTTTGGTTCTACTCTTTTGTGCTCTAGCTGTTATGTATCTACCAACTCTACTGATAACTGCTTCTGGGAAATTGTTTGGTTTTGTCATAAACACAGCTTCTGTGGAACCAAAACCAACGAATAAATTTTGCAAGCTCTTTCCGTCAATAAAAACATTGGAAAATGCAAAATACTTCACTTTGATATCCCCTTGAAACAATTCTTTAAAATGTATTTTTTTCTTTTTTAATCTAAAATTAATGGATGGATTATTTGGGGAAGTAAAGCCAGGAATCCATTCACATAATTCTAGAAGGAAGCTAAGGACTGAGACTGAACACAATTCTTGACTCTTCAGCCAAAGTTTTAGATTCCTTAGCATAAGTAATTGCAGGATCAGTCCACTCTCAACTTTTTTTATTACTTATATTGATTTTTTTCTATTTGAAACTTAAAATAAATTTCTTGTACCTGTGAACTCTCTCTACACTGAAATTAGTGAATCACTTGACTTATTTAAAGTTCTCACCCTGAACAAAGTACAGTCTTTTTTTTTAAATATGCATTTAAGAAGTTGCCATAAGAACACCTCCATCTCCTCTACTCCTTTCCCACAATGTCACCTTCTTCCTGACAAGTACCATTACTGAGCATCTCCGTAGCATGCATGTGTGCAGAAACATCAGTGCTATTCAGCGTAGAACTAAAACCCTATTCCAAGTCTCTGAAGATATTTAAATACACTTAGAACAGAAATTATGTTGGTTGACAATAATTTTTTTTAAATTAGAGTATTTAAATTCTCAAGGTTGGCATAGCAGCTTTTCAGCATAAGATGGCATTTGATGCTTGATGTACTTCTCTTTCACATCATCTCAGCTGGCTTTCAAACCCATGTCACAAATAAGCCACATGCTTTTGATTCCTCAGCTAATTAAAAGGTGGTTTTTTACCTTCTTGCAGATTTTCCTAAGCTCATTTGAATGTTTATGCTGAAACACCTGTTTTCAGAAGATAAATTATCAAGTCCCTGGATGTCACAGAAACAGGACAGGCTATACAGAGGTGTTACCTAAATATTTTGGCATGCAAAATGTGGGGAAAACACACGTTCAGTGAAGGAGAGGGTCTGTCTCCCTGTGTCCTGTCAACAGCTTCTCTTTATTAAATACAAACTACACATCTCAAAATAATACTCTGCTAATTCTCTTGGTGAAGAAGACTTTAGGATCTGTTAATGTCAGCAGTAAAATCAAGCTCATGATGGTATAGTGCAAGATTCCAAATCTCTCTCCATTATTTTCAAATATTTGCTTGCTCCTTGTGTGGGAACATGACACTGAGAAATGGCTTTTCTTATTTTTAAAAATGCAAATGCCTCTTGCATTAGAGGAACATTTATCTCAACCTTACTTTTATCATCATGCAGAAGAATTCCTCTTTTACCACAAGACACATTTCACAAGGGCAGGAGTCCAATGCAGTGTTGGGGTTAACTTCTTTTTCTTGCCACTTATTCTATTTTCAACAGAGCACACACTTACACACAAGACGACGGGCAGCAAATCTGCCGCTCTGATGTGATAGATGTATCAAAGCATGAAAGTTACCTCTGGGCCAAGCTCCTCATTTCACATGCCATCCATACTTCTCATCTCTGGCATTTTCCCATGTTTATTACATTCCTGATCTGTCTGTTACAAGCACCACTGGGGAAGATCCACATTTCCTATACAATTTGAGACTGAATAGATAGTTTCCTTGCACTAAATGCATTAGCTGCTCTCCTTCAATTGTGTGGCTCTTTTCAGCTCAGCTGCTTGAAACCCCTATGTTTCCTGAAAACCAGATGGGAAAAAAAGGCAGAAAATAATGGATTTAAATTTAAAGCAATTATTTGCTTAACACAGCTACGTCAATCCCCTAAGCTGAGCTAAATTTGGCACTTTCAGCTTGCTTAAAGAACACACTTGTATGTTCAAAGGTGCTGCGAGTCCCATTTCTCATGGGAATTTTGGCTACAAACTGCATCTCCATATCAGGAGAAAGACTGCTTCTAAATCCAGCCTGCAAGTGAACGCTGGCTTAACTGAGAGCCATGATGCAGCTTACATCAAGAACTAAAATAACTATATGTCTTCCAGATCTCAGACAGACGACTACCACATTTCCCAATGTCCAGCAACAACAGCTCCTTGGAAAACTAGTCACAAGCATCAGAGTGGATGAAATTCTGGTCCCCGCAGCACCAAAGCAGCAACCGAGCACTTTGGAAAAATATGATCCCAGCTGCAGAGTCCTGGCACAGAGCACTCTTGACCGTATGGACATCATCCTCGCTCTAAGAAGAGCACTTAGAAGTGATGCTGCAGCACTATCTTCAACAGAAATACGAATATAAAAAGTGTGTAATTACATTTCTTTGTTCTGAAATGAGTCCCAGTCCTGGGGGTTGGCTAGTGACAATGAAATGACACACTTGGCAATGAGCAATTTCCACGCTGCACTGGTGTAAAGTTCCCTGCAACAAGTTATATTCCAGGACATTGCCATTTTTGATCATGTAAATGCCAAAAACCCATAGACACTAAAGTACCTAGCACCATTTTGTGGCAATGTAAAATTGTTTGTATACCATTCCTGTTTATCCACAATCCAGTGGATAGTCTGCCTAGACGCAGTGAGGATGAGTTCATTATAATTATCTACAATAACAACAATTAACAACACAATGAAAGATAAACCAAATCACTTCCCATCTGCATCCTCTTTAATGTTGGACTTGAGATCCTCAGAATATGTTACTTCGTTTACATTCATTAATACAATATTAATTCCCTACAGTGCCTTGGATAAACGTACCTGACTCCGTTCTCCCATCTGCTGATCTAGTATTATTATTCTATTCAGAGTAATAGTCCTAATTATGCTCATTTGTAGTTCCAGTAGATATCCTTGCCCAAAGAGAATAATGAGCGGCAGTCTTTGGAAACCAGTCATCTTGCTCATAATAAACTGCCCAGGTCCTAACTATTCCCTAAAAACCAGTGCTGGTTTTTAGCTGAATGCTCGGGCATTTGAGGTTACTAATTAAACACAAAGCTTATCAATATCATATTGGACTGATATTGCAATAGTGATATCATCACCTTCCGTCTGCTTCCCTCACCAATAATTTGATTTTGTCTTTCTGAAAAATGTCTTCGTCTTTGGCGCTCTAGAGTATACCCATCTTCGTATCATTTTTTGCTGAGGGGAGGAGGAAGGGTAATTGTATTACTATGTAATTTTATATCGGTAAGTGCTCTGAGAAAACTCTCTGAGACAAATGGTGAGTGTGCTAGTAAGGGCAAGCTCAAAGTCATACAAGCTCTGTACTCATTGCAGAGGATCCAGTGACTAGGATGGAAAGGACCAACATGCCTTTCCTTTCAAAACGGCCAGCTGCAAGTGGCAGGAGCCCTCTCTGCATTACCATCGGGTAGGTGCACCGGTTTTGGATACCAGGACTCATTTTGTCTTGCACGCTCAGTGGGTAAGAAAGGAAAACACTCTGTCACTGTTAACTAAACACAGGCAACTGGCCAAATCATTCCCTCTATTTATCACAGTGCTACTAGCAGCTGGCGGCAAACCTGGCAGAGAAAGGCGAGCTGCTCCTCTCCGGAGCGGCAGCGAGGGCCATGGCTGAGCGCAGTCCTGGGCTGTTCGGCTCTGCCGCAGCAGAATCCAACTGCCTGCACAAACAGAAAGTCCTCTGGCACCTGGGCTGGGCAGCCAGCAGAACAGCGAGAGGCGGCACGGAGGAGTTTGTCTCCCCTTTATTGCTTAGAGACTGGAGAGACAAAGGTAAATTTCTGTGGGATAGCCCAGATCGTTGGGAAAGGTTGTGGTAGAGCATAAATCCCACCTAACTGATATAACTGCTGATCGATTAGTTAGCTGTGATGGATCTCTTAATCCAAGATGCGATATGTTATTCCTCATCTGTATAAAAAGAGGAATCCATGAGCAGTGGTCAGCCTCGGATCAGACCCACCGGTTAGTCCACCAGCTTCATTGTACGTATTTCTTTCAAAGGGTGAGGATGAAATCATCTTCGGGTTCGACAAACCCGAAGATGATACAATGGTCAAATGAGCCTTGATTTTGCCAGCTACTGGGGCTTTTCTCCCATGTTAAAGTTGTTATAAAATACAAAATGTGAAATTACTAACACTGTGGTAAGCTGAAGGTTTTATGTGTAATTAAATTTTGAAAGTATTTCTAAACAATTTGTTGCCTGTCTGCTGGGTTTGTGACAGTCCTTATGTCTGTTAGATTCATCCTTCCAAGCATCTGTACTCAAAAAGCTGTTGTAGAACAGTGCTTGCACACAAAAGACTAACACAACGCAGGCAAATCATCTTCATTCCTAAAATCAGTCATCTCTAAACCCAAACAATTTTCTTCATTCCTTGTCTCTGAGAAGCAGAAACAGGGTGAGGACCAGGTATCACAGCCTCACTTTTGCTAAAAGAGCTCCCAAAAGCCAGTTAAATACCACTTAAATCTTCATACCAGCTACCTACTGTCCTTTACTCAGCTATATGTGGCGTATATGACTCCACAACACACATGGGCACTATATTCATTTAATTTAACCTTATTTCACTTGCTTTTCTATCACAGTAACTTTAACTTAATATAACTCTGTATTTAACCTTGCCTTCATACAGATTCCCTCCACACACAGCAAATTATCTCAAAATGTCAGTTGTTTTTTTCCTTCTACTTAGTCAAAATGCTTATATTCCTCATTAACATGTTACAAGCTTTATTATGCTTCACCCTGACTACAAAATATTCAGAGATTGCCTGTATCAAAGGTAAATGACTCTCTCCTTGTATTCACTATCAAAAGTTCAGGTTCAAGAAGGATGAAAAGGAGATCTCTGAACTCTAAACCCCTTTCTTCTAAATATATTCAGTATGCTCCAAGTTACTCTATGTAAGATGTCACACACACAAATATATTTCCTGAAAATCATGGCTCAGTAAAATTAGTTGCCACTAGGCCTTGGCAGTTCAGAAGGATTTATAAAAGTCACCTTACATAAAAATTAATTTCTAAATTCCTCATCGTACCCAGGGTTTAAGAACTATATGGAAAATCTGGACTTAATATAATCACTACAGCAGGCTACAAGAGGAAGAAAAATAAAAGTCACCAACCATTTATGCAGAGAAAAAGCACACTGACAGCCCCTGTGCCACCCATTTACTGGAGTGTAGAAGCTTCAGATTCAGAAATTTAGTATCAGACGTTTCTGGCAGGGGAGGAACAAACACATTAATATTGCTGGGGTTTCTCCTCCTTTCCTACAGATTCCTCCCAGGATTATTTACATGTAAGGGAGTTAACTCTGCTCACCACCCTTACCAACTCCTTCCCTTAGGGTCCCTTAAAAATGTGTCCGTTAATAGGGATTTTTCAACCTGACAGAAATGCACTCCTGATGGAGGATGGGCTGCTTATTTGTAAGGAAACACTGAAATCCCAGGAGCAAAATTACCTTAAAGCAACTGAAATATGCTCAATTCCATCTGGTTCTAGATTTTGCACTTGTCTCTCTACCTGGCTAAAATGTCGCATTATTTGGCTTAAAACTTATCTACGTGAAAATGCTTCCAAAATACTTGACAATGGCGGAGCAGCTGCTGTGCTGCTTCATTATGTGAACGATTTCCATTGCTCTCCCCTTCCCACCCTGCTTATGGACCCATGTGTTGTCTCCTATTAATGATTATTGATAATAATTAGTATAATACATATAATAAATTATTATTATTATTATTGTCCCATGTTATTTTATACTTTTATGATTATGTCTGTTGCTCACCTGAACTGGAATCCTGCTCTAATATTAGGGCTGTTATGTGCAATCAAACTGGAAAGAATATGCTGTATGTACCACAGTTGCAAGGCTGTTCATCCTTAACTGAGTAGACTAGAAATCGCTTCCCAAGGATCTGTAAAGGGTAATAAACATTGCACTGATGGTGTGCAAACTGGCATTGCCAAAAGTCTCACTTACAGTAGCCTCACGGGAAACAAAAGTATCCCAGCTGTGCTCTCTGGGATATTCAAATATTTCCAGGGTTGCTTCTGTCTTGCCATCTCCAAATACCAAAAGTTTCCTCCAGACAATTTTATGAGGAGCAAAACCCTTAAAGGAATTAGCTAAAATATTAAATTTTCTTACACTGATGCATTGTCTCTGATTTGATGTGTTGAAAGAATCTTTTTTCCCCTCCACTGTTTCAAAGGAGAGACATGGGCTTTTTCTTCTGGGAAAGTGAAGAGAACATTTTCCTGTAGAATGTGTTTTGTCAACTTTTAAAGAGGTTTTCTTTTTCTTTTTTGACCTAAGTTAGCTCGGATATTTTAACAACACTGTCACTCTATCACCCACAAAGTAGGTTAAATGACCTTGTAGGCAGTGGCCAGGATCCAATTTTATGTGACTGCTCGGTGGCTAGTACTGTCACTAGAGTTACAACTTTCATGAATAATGGTCTTATTTTATCCAGGTGCAGGTGTGGGTTGTAGATGGCTGAGTTATACCCTTCACTATGAATCACAACATCTACTACTCTGCTTTACTGTGAATAGACATAGACAGATGCTAAGATACCTTCGCATTCGCAGATACAAATATATTTTTTTTCAAGACAGCTCCAGGCATCACGGCTTTGGCATCGGTTCTAAACCACTCTGAAAAGCTTTGGAGATTTTCTTCTCATGCAACATTTTAAAACCATTTTGCTTGGGCAGTGTGCCAGGCAGAAAATGATTTAATCACAGAACAGGCATAGAAAGAGCACTTACAAAAACAGCTCTCAAAATATAGAGGATATTTCTTAATTTATAAATATTTGAAGAGAACAATAAGGGAGTCACAAATTTGGTGTTTTTTTAAGATCAGAAGGGTTCTCTACATTCATTTTCCACAGTCCCTGCTATATATCCATGCAAAACATATCTGCAATTAATTAATTTAGCTCTCAAGACAAACTTGATGTAGCATCTATTATTGGTGGATTTGTCTCTGAAAAAGAACAGCATGGAGAATGAGTTCCTCATGTACAGAGTGAATCCCACTCAGTGAGCCAAACACAAATTTCGCTACAAGGCTTCAATATATTCTCCTTCTCCCAGGCTATTTCTGTGATCATTTTTAATTTCCTCTCTTACTTTAATACCTAATTTGTTCCAACAATAAGTTAAAATTTTAATAATAGGAAATTTGTTTTCCTGCTTTACTGGGACTTGATTCTTTCCTGTATTATGAGTTGGGTAATTGGTTGTACCTGCTTATGCATTTGCTTTGCACAAGTGAAAATTGAAAAAAAGAATTGTAGCTTCTAAATGCACGTTTTTGAGGCAGTAGAGAAAATTGGCTTTCAGGTGAGGGGGGGGGGGGAGAACAAAAAGTTCTTTTTTAAGGCTAAGAAACACCAAACCACATCCCTGACTCCATCTCTAAGAACAAATAATGTTCTTGTTAAAGACTGACCTGGAAAAGTTCATATCCAAAAAACTTGAAAAAAAAGATTATAGATTACTAGCATATCTTTACAAATAGCAGTTTTCATCATTTCTACAGAAGTGCTCAACTCTTTTGACTGTGCACTAGCAGTGTAAATGCATTTAGCAATGTACACATTTTTGTTCTTTCACAGGTATCATGCATATTTAGGTAAAAAAAAGTCAAAAAGAGAGTCACCCTTTTGACTTTGAGTATCAAGATGGGTTCAAAGGCAGCAGGGATCTCCCTGCGAGAAGCTGAGGGTACAGAAGTAGCATAGAGCCAACAGGAGAAGCAGAGAACAAGCTGATTAGAACATAAACTGCAACACAAAAAGGGTCTGAAAGGGATGTTCTGGACCAGCCTCGTCAAAGCCCAGTGTCATCAGGCATTAATTTGGGATAAAGCTGAGTGACCCAGTGGCCTGCTCTCTCAATTAGAAATTTAGCAATGAGAGTCAGAAGAGGTAGGAGAGGAAAGGGATGCAATGGGAAGAGGTGGTTTTCATTCCCAAGCAGCTGCTTTTTGGAGTGGTTGTCAGAAAACTCACAGGAGGAGAAATAAGAGTTGCTTCGCAGCTGTGTACAGGAGAGCCGATCACCTGGGAATAGTGGCCATTCGTATACTCAAAAGTATTTATAACAGTGATACTTAATTTTCAAAACAGGAACAAGGTAAGATTGATGATACTTGTGCAGGAGAAAATAAAAACAGTAGTAAAAGGGAGTCAATATATTCTGCCTACCAGGCCAGATTTCTGAAGCTTCCTTCTGTCTTCTCTTCCTAAAACCCAGCAAAGTGAAACAGCAGAAAAAAAGGAAGATGCATGAGTAAAAAGACATCTCTTTAAAAAATACAAGTCCTGTCTGGAAGAAAAAATAGAAAAGAACAGAAAATCTGGAAAATTAAATGAAAACCTAAAGAAAGGCCAGATAAAAACACTAAAGCCTCAAAGAGCATCTTGCTGAAATAATAAATATGAGTCTTAAAAGGTGTTCCCAAATATACCAGAAGCAAGATGCCTGCCAGAGAGTATGTTGAGGCAAGAGATTACAAAGGGATAACAGGATGACTCAAGGAAAAATGGGTCAGAATGGAAAAATTCAGTGATTGATTTACAAGAGTGTTCATGAGACTAATTAAGGAGGTTCCCACAACAATCTCTTTTTTTTAATGGGACATGAGTTTCAGGGGCTATCTCCAATCAGTCAGTTCTGAGAGCAAACAAGTCTAAGAGTTTGTTCAGTTTAAGTAGGAAGCAGAGTTTCTAAGTACAGCCTTAGTGGTTTACAGCCTGATGGTTGTCAAGAATTTTTCTCCTTACAAGTCCACTGCTATCCTCCATTCCCACAAAATATTTCCCCTTCCTACTATTTTGCTTCCCAATGTTTTCTGCCCTTTCCTAGTTTTTTATCACTCATTTCAAAAAGCATTAGTCTAATAATGATTTTTTTAACTCCATGCAGCATGTATTTTTCATGTTGAAATGTTTCCCAGTCGGGACTGCAAAGTTCAACTTTTGCAGTCAGCTCTTCTTTCCAAGTTTCCTTAGGCCTTCACATAATTTTCATATATTATTTTCTCTATATTTATTACCATCTCCTCTTATTTTCTTACAAATTAAAAAATATCTCCCCCCCCCCATTTATTTTGTATTTGAAGAGTTAGACTTCTTTCGTTAAGTCATATTTCACCAAGTTTAGCAATCAGTATGGGGAAAGGAAGCAGTTTACAATCTCTGATGTATTTATCCTCAGTAATGGCCATGATTGATTTGCAGATGGCCTGAGAAATGAAAAGGTTAGGAGGTCTTCTTCAATGCTGCAGAGCCACGAACCCTAAAAAGCTGCAGCTTCTCAGCAGGATATAACTAGATATGTCAGCGCTTATTACTTTGCAACAGCAGTACAGTGTCATCCTCAAAGTGCAGGATCTGGTCCCAGTTTCTCATTTGCAGAGATAAAGCCAGAAATACTGGGAAAATTTACAAGGTCATTTCTCTTAAGAAGTTGAGGCGAAGCACATTCTGTGAAGTTAACAATTTATATTTAGGTAGAAAAAAGGTGGGGCTGACTAACTGGAGCAAGAGTTGTGCTGCAGGAATGCCACGTTATCCCTAATGGATACAAGTCACTGACTTTCCAGGGTTGTTTTGCCACTCTTTCAGCATCACGAGAATTTAGGGATTTGAGCCTCCGCTGTTTTACATGACTGCAGCCCCAGTGAAACAACAAGCAGTTCCTAGCAGGCACATCTCTGTAGGCATCTACACACTTGACTTGCTGCCACACAAGCCATCACTCCCCACAAATAGCATAGCAGCCAGTTGCAGTCCATCAGCCAGCTGAGCCTGGACATGATGCTCACCTGCACACAAGAGCAGGCTCACAGCTAGGGTCTGCTTTTGGATCCCAACATTTTTTGGAGAAAGGACAATAGTTAAAAGAAAAGGGACAGCAAGAAGCATATAACTTAGAAACAAACCATGTTACTCTGTAGTAAATGAACTGACAACGTTGGTAGGATTGGTAAACAAAGACCATGCACCGTATGTGTTCCAGGTGGTGGTTTTGATCATGCCTTTGATAACATTTTAATCAGCAGGAGCTGAGATCTTATTTACCACTTACGGTTGGTGAGATCTTTTCATAGCCTCCTTTGTGATTCTGTAATTTAATTTGTCTGGATTGGTAAATGGAATGAATTGGCTGATTGTCTTCATCACAAGGACGTTTCCTGATGTACACAAGCATGTAGTCTAATTTGAGAGTGTGCAAGGCTGTAAAACAGACCTGGGTGTAGAGCGGGATCTCACCAGGAACAGGAATGCACGGTCACAGCTTTAAAAAACAGTAAAGAGAGCTATTATTCTGTGCTTCACTCACTGCTTCCAGGATGCGGATAGTAACATTAAGCCTAATACTGTTGTTAAAGACAGTTGCAAGGGCATTTCCTGCAGACTCTTTGCTAGAAATGTAATCTCCTAAGGAGTTTGATGGACGTATAAAAATGATTCTGTTGACTCGGCTTTTAATATTCCAGTCTTAGAACCAAGTCACCTGGCTGTGGACAGCTGGCAACTGTGAAGACATCTGCATATGGTTTCACGCCAAGGTGACACGGGGAAGATCGATTTCTCTGGACCAAAGAGGACAGCACTTCTCATCAGCCTGGCTCATGGGTGAGGACTTGTTCATATGGAAACTGGCTATGTTATTCATACTGGAAGTGACATCATGCTTACTAACATGAGCAAAACAAGCAGAATACACTGGTAGATGAGAGAAGAATTATTTGCTTTATGACTCAGGCCCAGGGTCTGCCAACTTTGAAAGAAATGGGAGTGTACGCAGATTTTTTTCAATTTGAGTAAAAGAGAGAGAAAGAGAGGGGAGCCTTCCTCCCTGGGTGGACTAGAGGGGTCCTAGCTCTGCTAGGCTGACATTATATGTTTTCTCCCTTGAAAGAGCTTCATATTTTAATCACTGGCCTAATGGCTGTTTTCCACGCTTTACGGAAAACCACGAAGCACATTAGCTTTGTTCTATATTTCTGTTTTAATTCTACTTTTGATTTTTAATTGAAATAAACCCCTCAGTTTCCTACCCAGTTGTGCCTCCAGTCTGCAGAAGCATGGTCGCTAGGAACCCTCTAGTCCATGCTGGGAGGAAGGCTCCCCTCTCTTCCTCTCTCTTTCCAAGGGCAATACAGACCAAGGGCCTAATCCAGTGGAATAAATGAGGCCCCAAATCTGTATTACCCTTGCTCCTGTGGATGTTGATTTATTTTTTTTAAACACAAAATGAAAACTGGAAAGAATGCGAAAGTCATGAACCGGTTCTTAATTTTATGCTTTCAAACAGGATATACAAAAAGGGCAAAGGACTGAATTAAGGTTGTTTTTTCAACTTGGGCTGCCTCCACTATGGAAGGGTATCATTGCATAGAGACCTGCAAACACACAGAGTGACTCTGACATTTACTTCTCTCTTTTCTGAAATTTCAAGAATCCACCTCTGAGGGGGGTTTCCTACCCACCCCATTTCTAGGCTAATTGCCAGGACATTTAATGCAAGCACATTGCTAGTATTTTCAGTAGAACTGACCAGTTCAATATTTTTCGTCTTATTTTGGGGAATGGGGATTATTTATTTCTAGACTCGTGGACTACATCTTTCAAAGCAACTTGTTTTCTCCCATTAATAAGAAAACTTTTTTGCAAGATTTTGGCACTAGAGAATTTAAGGGAAAAAATGAAATTACTTCTATGTGAATGCAACATTATTCCACTTTTTTGCCCCCTCCTCTTCAATAAGCATTGCAAAAGCTGACATTTGCTTGAAATAATGGCATAGCAACATCATTGATCCAAACATTTATTCTAAATACTGGGACAAGTCCTCATCTTCTGTGGCCTCATCTACGCTTCAGTGAAAAAAGCACTGATTTACCCCAATAGAATATCTGCTTCAGTAAAACCATCGGCATTGATCGACTCTGACAACTTCCCTCTTTCTTCCAGCTCCAAGTCTCCACTGTTATTATTCTTTTCAGCATGTGGGAAGCCACATAGTAGCTGACTGTCTTGACCTTGTTTTTGAGCCAAAATCAACACATCAAGAAAGGAGTTCAATAGGGCAGTATATCCACTCCACACCGATAGCCAGAACATCTACTCTTGCTGTTAAAGACCTATTGATCAGTCAACAGAAATGCTGCTAAAAGCCAGCAGCGTGATCTAGCATATGTCCAGACTCCCATTTTCACCTTAACAACCACTCCCATAGTAGTCCCATAGTAATGTGCGATGCTTATGCAAAGACATTTCATAAGAACTGCAGTGTATGACTGAATCTTAGCAATTTAGGGTGAGAACAATCTATTCAGCTTCCACCACTGTAAAAAAGTATGGATAAAATGATTTTCACCTAGTAATCTTCATTGGAGTCTCTCTCAAACTGTGGCCAGCCACAGCTAATGCAACTTTTCTCCTTGGAAGTGGTTCATGTGGCTGTTTTGTTTCACCTTTCGTATCTGTACAAAAAGGCAACTCAGCTAAAAAATTTCATGTTCTCTAAAAACATAGTGCACATACTGGCTCCTCAGTCCGATGTGCTGAATGGTGCTATTGCGTAAGAGGTTTAGGGCAGCAAGCAGCAGGTGAGAGGTACTGCGTTTATATTTTAATTAGCTCTTGCTAGGAGATTCTTCAGAGGTTACTTAATTACTATTTGTCCACCTACATTATTAAAATCTTACTCATGTCCTTCCATTTCAAGGACCTTTTGTACCTCGTGAAAACTGTATTGCTAAGATTGCATATAAATAACTATTCTGAAATAATTCCAAGTGATAATTTTATAAATCTGCTAAGCACCAATTGCAATTACAGAACTTTAGGAATAAAACCTAAAAATTCTAGGACAGTATTATTTTAGGCACAAAAAAAGTCCTCATGAACTTGTCTGATTTCATAGATTTTCATAATTTGTGGTCATCTTAAATACATTTTCAGCAATTGCATTCTTTTACAGAAATGAATTCCCAAAATGTCATGTTCTGTGAAAAAACCCGTACTGTTTTATTAATACCCTATTCCACATCACACTGATTATATTAATAAGAATAAATATTTTTGCATAAATACATACATCTGATTTTTTTCTACAGTGAGAATACATTAAAATTTCCAGACTTTTCTTATTTCTGGAAACATTAATATACTAAAGGAATGTGACAACTTTGAAGTAAACTAGTGGTATGGGTACTTCTGAGGTACTTTGCTAACACACATACTTGTATGTTGCAGAGACCCTTCCAATAAGGCACTGAAATTGGAAAGCCTTCCTGGAGATACAGTAATTTGGCAAAGGGTTTCTAATGGTTTTGCCGGTATTGATTTCTTTGCATCCATTTGCCAATGCTGGGGAGATATAACCACCATGAGACTATTTAACATTTGATTGCTTGTTTGCTCCTAGAGGATTCATGTACCTGCCAGTGCCAGTCTAGACCACGTTGGCAGCTCTATGAACAAAAGGAGGGATTGTGGTAGAAATAGATTTACTTTTCTGCAGCAAGACACTTATCAGAACTGACAGGCGTGCAATAATGAGGCTGCTTATGCTCCACACAATATATATTTTTCTACTGAAAAGAAGCTGGAACATAAATGAGATATTAATGTTGTTAACAGTGGGTGTGAGCCCACAGTACTTTCACACTGGAGTAACCCTCACTCAAGCGGCCAGATTCACTGAACCCAATGAAGTTGCTTCACTAGCACTGAATGCCGTGCAAGTAAAAACTCCCTTTTAAATTATTGTGTCCTTGCAATTCTGATTCACATGGATAAAAAGAGTTTGCGAGATTTTGCCTAAATTTTATTGCCAAAAGAGCTCAGTGGTTTGGGCATTTTTTCCCGTTAGAGGCTTACTAAAGTGTTTCAAAGGCAACAGCCTGAAAACATGCATTCTTCTCACTTTTAAATTGGAGAGCATATAGCCACAGATCCTGAAATGGATGCTTTAACACTTCAATAGTTTTCTAAATTAAAAATAATGGATTCCTGGCAGGCATCCTACCCCAGTTTACTCACAACATAGATTTTATTATCCCAGTGTCACTGATTGAGATTGTAGCTGCACAACAGTCATAAGTCAGAAAACAGTCTTATGTTGATGACTGAGCCACTGAGAATGAGTTTTTTCATGACTAATTTATTTTAGAAAGGGAGACAATGCTATTTATGTCATGTAAATGACTTAGAGAAATAATGCAAATGACATTGGACATTTACAAACTCATTATGATAATGGAAATCTTGAATAACTTTTAAGAGAGTTCTGCAAGTTCCACTGTTATGTTTGTCATGATGATAAACCTCATAACAATCTCTTGATCATTTCTCTCTTTCTTTTTCATGGAATTCATCATATACAGATGCAGTACCAAACCATTAAGATGCAATGCAATTTAAATTATTTTACAGAGAACCAAAAATGCTTGATATATACCTTTTATCATTGTAACAGAACTAGATGTACTGGATTCTTAAGCCATTAAACCAACCTTTAGAGCCCTGCCTCTAAAATAGATTGCTCAATTAAAAAGACTTACCTTTCTTACAAAAAAATGAGTCTCCATTTTTGTAATAATCTAATTTTTATTCCTGCTGCAATCTAGAGATTCTAAGCAATCGCAGTGTGGAACATAAAATCTCCAAGTAAGGATGTCCCTGCTATGAAATGCAATATTCAGTTCCAAATATTTATTAACTGGAAAATGCACAGTGATCTCAATCTATGTGTAGTTAACACATCTGGCAGTTTCTGCAGCTTCTGTTTCCTCCACCCCGCCCCCCTCAAATGGCAAACCAAGACTTGATCAAACATGTAAAACATACAGTACTCGGAACACATTCAGCCCAAGGAAAAAGGCACAGTGGCAAATTACCTTAAATTCAGTTTCAATGTTGGCTAGTCTGGCCAATTCATTGCTTAGCTCTAAAGCAGTAAGGACAGGGTCTTCACTGGAAAGAGACAAATAAGCAGCACTGGCTAATCCTTTGTAGGCATTCATTCTCGATCGAGAGTGACTAAAGGAATCTTTCCTCTGCTTCTCAATACATTCATTGCACTTGCAAAAATAGTCATGTGGCCTTTCGATCCGCGCGCCTTTTAGAAGTAAGATGTGAACAATTTCATACTCCTGGCAGTGGGCAGCAAGTATAATAGGGGTAATGTCATGGGAGAACCGAGTTCCATCTTCATCATAAGCATAAAAATCATCATCTCTCAGTTCCTGCTCGAGGGGGCTGAGCGTGAGACGCTGTCCTTGTGCAAAGGCTGGATGGTTCAATATTGCTTCCACAATGCGCACGTATCCTTTACTGATGGCTAACAAAAGTGCATCTCCAACTCGAGCGAGGTTCTCCTTTTTGAGGAGGAGCTCCGTCACTTCCAGATGCTCATTCCCTACAGCTAACTGAAGGGCGTTTTGTCCCATATAATCGACGCAATTAAAGTTCAAGGTTTTGGATTCCTCCAGCATTTTTCGCACAACAGGAATGTTGCCATATTCTGCAGAATCGAGAAAGCGTTCCTCTTCCGCAGTCAGGCTGGTGCCTTTCTCGTTGAACATGTAGGCTGGGCCCCGGATGGCCTGCCTCCGGCCCTTCTCCCGGAGGGTTGTGTGCCTTCGATGCATGTTTTTATAATTGCTGTTTCTCAACCTGCAGAAAACAGGAAAGGAAGGTTGGTTATATTCTTGGAGAGTCATAAACTCACATAATCTGAAATAAGGTTAGAAATGTCTCATTATGATCAGATCTTACTAGGTTTCTATAATCTGGGCCAGTTGTTTGAAATCACTTAGGATACGTGTAGAATAAAGAAAATTAGTTTCCTGAACAACAGACAAGTTCTATTCTGACTTATACACCCTTCTGGATTTCAACAAGGATACACAGCACATTCTTAACTTAAGAAATAGCCAAAAAAAAATGTATGAACACATTGTTTTCCATTTTTATTGTTTAGAACTTAATTACACAGTATTTAGGAATGATATCCACAACATAATATTTCTCTGAATTACTCTTCTTGAGTTTTATACTTGAGGCCACAAGCCCTAAAGAAAGTCACATACTCCCCAGTAAGCATCTTTCAGAGAGCTACTGCAGAAAGACTAGAACACAGGTTTCTGACCACAAACAGAGGGCAGATCAGAAAGGGTCATTAGTTTCCCCACTGATTATGTGGCTGAAATATCTTCACTTGGAGTTGGTGGGTTGGAGACAAACTGTTCTTATTCTGCCTTCTCTGGAACCCCCAAAGAAGACTATGCAATGTGCAACCAGCCTCAAGGGGGAGTAAACACGCTGTTGTATGAAATTAACTGAAATCCTAAATCTATCTGTGGTTTTAAAACTGTCACACTTTGCATTCAGTACCATCTCGACGTTGCTCTTCTGTTTTAATTTTATTGCAGTAGCATGTCAACAAAATCATAGTCCCTCTTTTAGAGTCTAAGCACGTGGAGTTAATTGCTATCCTAAGCCCACAGAATGTGCAGCCTGAGTAAAAGGTAAAACCAACACCTCTTTCACAAAAAGCATTTGCGCTCAGTCCAAATAGCAAGTCCTAAATCACTTGGGTAAAATTTTCAGGAGCCTCTAAGATGCAGTGGGCAGATGTAACAAATAAGCAGGTGTTAATGCTCAGTGGGTGGCAAACGTTCATCCTTCTATGCTCCATCTGTTCTCCAAGTCAGTTTTGACCTTCAGTCAATGAACAGTTCATGTGTTGCTCTGAAAAAATACTACTGGACTTTGAAAATGCTGTTGTGAGTGAGGAGAGGGAAAGGTGCCAGGAGTCAAAGTGGAGTAGATTATATTGCCTTCAATAATATCTAGGAAAAGAGTAATGGAATTAAGCAAAAACCCAGGAAAACAAAGGGTATTAGAAACCCCAAATACCTAAAGTGCCAGGGCACAGAAATTCTGAAGGTAGCTGTTCTTAGGGAACTAAATTATACATACGTATCTATCATTTTAATTCATCATCTTTTACTGATCTAGAACAGAAAGCTAGTACTGAAGAATTTCAAGCAAATTTTTAGCAGCTACATTAAAATCTGAACAAATCCTAAGAAAGCAATTTTGTGACCATACACGTTTGAAAGAGAGGTTCATAATTAAGAACCTGTCCCCTTAAGCTTTGATGCATCAGTATAACAACTTAATAAAAGCTGGAAGAAACTGAACGTATCATCCTATGCTCCACTGAGAGATTAAGTGCTATATGAATCTTAAAACCAATCTCTTCCAGTGTGGTTGAAAGTTGAAGAAGTACACAGAGATGAGGGACATAGGAATAATCAAGGAGATACGGTTAAGTAATTTAATTCCCAAGATTGCATGAAGTATTTTATAAGAGAAAACAATAACAGCTAAAAAAATATACCATTAACACATCTAACACTGACAGGGAGACAGGTCTCTAAAGCAGCAAAATGCCTTGGGTAAATGTGGGGCCCCTTTGAAGTCAACAGTACAAGTTCCATTGATTTCAGTGAAGTCCAAATTTTGCAAACCCGTATGCATGTGCGCGCGCGCGCACACACACACACACACAATGTCCCCAGCAATTAGCTTTCATCTCAGAAGCAGTCCCAGTGAGGCCAAGAGAACTAGTGTGTTTAAAATGAAGTATTTAACCATATGCAGAAGTGCTTATCTAAACTGGAGCTCATATCCTTTAGCTATTCAGGACAGCATTTAAGTTTTAAATCTGCACTGAAGTCTTACTGAGTTCAAGTAAGGACTATACATACAAATAAACACTTCTGAACTGTGACTTTGTTAAATGGGGACTTAGAGTACCAGAAAGCACTTCACACATTTGCAGTCTTGGGATTTCCTGGATGTTAAATTAAACCTCTTAAAACATTAAGCAACTCAAAAGGATGAGCTGGTGATGGCTTAAGCAAACGTTGCTGGGATCAAGTGGAAACGAATCCAGCTCCTATAGCTGCTCAGTGATGACCAATGAGTGTGGCAGGGCTGCACACACCTAAATATTTTAGGACAGTTAATTGCAAGAGCTGCTTCAAGCAGGAGGAATTCCACTGGGCTTTTCTGATGTTCAAAACCCACGTATGCTAAGATATTTGGCAACCTTATATTTGTTGTTATATTTAATGGTCAGTACTGGAAGCAACTCAGAAATATGGATCATTTCCAGCAGTGAGGAATCTATTAGATATTTTGCCTGATGTCCAAGTATAATTCTTGATACGGTATTCTTTTTTTTTTAGAAAAACTTTTCTCTCTTGGTATGTTATTACCTCTAAAGGATGAACCAGATAGGTGGGACAGATAACCTTACAATCACACCCAAAGTAACCATAAAACTACCTAAAATATTACCATTGGCTCATTTCTAAGATTTTTGTCTGAGAAAAGAGGTTAGAGTTTGGCCTGGAGCTAATTTGCACCAGTTTGTTGCATATGTAATAACATGCCAAAAAAAAAGACCTTCATTTCACTTTCTTCAATTCAGAGAGAACACTGGTTTCGTACACTGTTTCCAACAACAGAAATTGCATCAGAAAAAGAGGAAACAGAGAAGCATACCTGCCCTCCAAAAAGATAATTACTATACAACATTTATCTTGCAATAAAAGTGCTGTAGGGATGTCCCTACAGCACAGAGTTGATCTCTGCTGCCTGCAGGTAAGGGCAAAAGCACCATAATTCAGAGGGTTTCACCTCAGATGAATTATGACCCCCAGTCTTGCTCATGAGCAGAGAAGATCAATATCTCAGCTATCGCACTTTATCATCTTTATAGAGAACAAGAGATGAATAAAAAATTATACTTTTAACTTTGAATAATTTCATGAGAAATGCTCAGCTATCAACTCGTGTTCTGAGAAGAAAGTTATAATTATGTCTGACCTAAGCACGGAATCGTGATAGAGAAGTGGTAGTGCAAAGAGTAATATATGCAGTAGCTGAAGATCTTGGAAACTGAACCCTACTGTAATGTCATGACTGTACTCGGCAAATTTTTCTGTTCTGCTTTTCAGTTATGTGCTGGCAGGTTTAGAACTAATCATATTTACTGAGCGTGTGTAATGTGCCCTCTTAAAAAGAAGTAATTGTAACTTGATTGCATTTATCTTACCATTTTTGTTTAAAGGTGCTTTGCATTGAAATGACTCTGTATTTGCATGTTTTATTGAGACAGCTAGTGATCAAACTCATCAGGCACTGCAATTAAATATTGTGTTTTTCTAGGAAAGAATGCCAATGTATGCAGCGTTGTTGGAGAGAAAATGGTCTGGGAAAAGAAAAACAAAAATTTCAGGGCCTAAGCAGTGCTTGCAGCAAAGCGCATCCAGCTTTATGCAGCTGAGGGAGCCATAAGATGTTTAGACTCCTGTGGCGAGTTGAGAAGAATAGCAATTTCTGAAAGGTGGCTAGGCTTTTAACAAATCTTCCTCTGGGAGCACCTCAGTTTCTAATTAAAGTGGCTAAGAGTAGGTCCTTGCAACTTGCACTGATGGTACTAGGTGCTGAGACACTCAACATCTGAAAAGGGAACATGGCGTAACGTGAGATTTGTTCTTCATGTGGTGTCACTGAAAACACTGTTGAGGCTGAAACTCTCCTTTTTTGCAACCTGTCCTGGTTTCGGCTGGGAGAGTTAATTTTCTTTCTAGTGGCTGGTATAGTGTTATGTTTTGGGTTCAGTATGAAAAGAATGTTGATAACGCACTGATGGTTTCAGTTGTTGCTCAGCAGTGTTTATAACAAGTCAAGGATTTTTCAGCTTCTCATGCCCAGCCAGCAAGAAGGCTGGAGGGGCACAAGAAGTTGGGAGGGGACACAGCCAGGACAGCTGACCCAAACTGGCCAAAGGGGTATTCCGTACCATGTGACGTCATGCCCAGTATCTAAACTGGGGGGAGTTGGCCCAGGAAGGATTGCTGCTCAGGAACTAACCGGGCATCAGTCAGTGAGTGGTGAGCAATTGCATTGTGCATCACTTATTTTGTATATTCCCATTCTTTTATTATTATTATTGTCATTTTATTATTGTTATTATTATCAATATTATATTCTTCCTTTCTGTTCTATTAAACTGTTCTTATCTCAACCCATGTGTTCTACCTTTTTTTTCCCAATTCTCTCCCCCATTCTACTGGGTGGGGAGTAAGTGAGTGAGCGGCTGCATGGTGCTTAGTTGTTGGCTGGGGTTAAACCATGACACAACCACACTCTCTTAACTGGTCTGAGTGCCAGATGTGTAGGAAAGGTAGACAGAGGAAGGAAGCTGGGCTGCTTCAAATTGAGGTTACCCCAGCAAATGTCCTTTCTCCTTGATCCTCCTTTCCACAGTGCTCCAGGCTATGCCACACAGGACCTTCTGCTGCCTCTCTGGTCCCACACAAGAACCTATGGACAGGCAGAGCTAAGGCTTGGAGGAAATGTTCAAAGGCGTAAATTGAAATTGGAGCTTTTACACATGCCGTTGAACCGGAACCTTAAAAGCATGTAGGACAGGCTGAATAGTATCTGCTTCAGTTTTTAAAACATCTGAAGTCTGAATAGGTATTGAAATCAATGGGTATTAGGTACTGCGGCAATTCTGGAATTCTCAGGTGATGTCAACCTTTACTTGTCTTAAAGCCTAAAAATTGAGCAGGGCATTTACAAAGGCAGCTTTAGGAACTTATGGTCTCTGACTACACTTTAGGTTTGCTTTCACTCAGTGGAGAGAGGTTGGCAGGAGTGTCCCTGTGCCCTTGCAATGGCCCCCTTTGTCCAGAAACTACAGAAGAACCTTAGGGTATGTAACCATTACTATGCCCCATGTTGGGTAAAGCAACCATCAGTGTAGGCATTGATGAGACATTGACTCTGTCTTGTAGAAAAGGCAAGTTTCTGAAAGCCATTTTGAAAGCATTACCCTCGGTTCCTGCAGAGCTTCAGAAACTGTCAGATTGACGCTTTACTTATTATTTTTCTTTCTACTTACATCAATATTTCTAAAAAGAATCAGGGCACATAAAGGCTGCAGACTCCCTGAGGCCTCTTTGGAATTGACACAGCTCTTATACATCAAATGGACCACTTTCCTCTATTAACCCTCGCTTCCACACAGAAAACCTGATCATCCAAGACATGCTATAAACATGAACAAAAATTAAGGAAATTAAGTTATACAAGCAGATGCAAATTGATATAGAAAGGAATCCATTTAAAAGAGTAAGTCAAATTGTTCACAACAGAAATAGTAAGGTGTTGCATCTTTTAGTTTAAAAAATTGTAACATATTTTGAAGCAGACTCCAGACTTCAAGTCAGGAGCACAGACTGAACACAGCTGCACACATTTATTATCCTATATGCAATAGGCTACTCTGGCATTCCAAATGCTGCACAGGCATATACTACCAGAGCTCTCTGATACCCTCTTTTTCTCCAATATCTTAAACAGCCTTCTAAATCTTATCTTAAGTCAAGATGTTATCCTCTAAGATAAAAGTTTTAAGTATCTTTTTTCACATATTGCTGACTTACTATGTATACAGACTCAGCATCATTTGGGGTGGTTGCTTTTGATTAACAGCAGCTTATTCCAAAGTTTTCTATGCTTTGAAATGCTTACATGTCATTTTATTTAATCTTGGCATGTCCAAAGGGCTAATTCAACACTATTAGCAACATGGTCATTCTCCTACATGAAAAGTTGCCTTCTCCTACATGAAAAGTTGCATACATATCTAGGGACAATTAACAGAATTTTTTAGCTCTATTCAGATATTTGTTCACTTGCAGAGTAGTCCTACAAAGCAGTTGCAGGAAGTAATATCCCCTCCCCACCATTCCACTGCTCATAAAAGAAAATGATAATTCAAGGTCAAACTTTGAAAAGAGGCCTCTATCCTTGTGGAATTACAGGTGCAGTCAGCAAAACCACAGCTTTTCAAATCCCTTTAAGAAATGGCAGCACGAGATACATCCAGGAAGACAACCCAGGCCTCTCATGTCATTAAAGGATGCTGATGAATATTACATACTAACACTCCCATCATCTTCTTGTCATGAAGCATAAGGTTGGAGGCCAATAACCGAGAAACATTGAGGACAGACCACCAAATCCTTACCAGCATCTAAATTTTCATGTTCTCCCTGATCTCTGTTAGAAAGAAGGCAGCTCTGCCTTGTGGTTTGAAAAAAGGAAATGGAATTTGGCTTTCTACCAGCTATGTTTCCGAAAAACCCATCCACTGCTGCTCAGTTGTCTCACCCTCCCCCTTCTTATAAACTAAGCATCAGCATTTTCTTTCCCATTCCAAAGCAATGTCATACACCAATACAAGACTTTTACAGCAGAAGAGACTGTAAAATAATCACCTTGGTTCTTGTATTCAATTTCTTCTTGTGTTACAATATACGTACTGGGGGTCTTTTCCTTCCTTCCTTCCTTCCTTGCTTCCCCTTAATATATGGTTGTGAAGATAACTGATTATTACAAAGGTATCATAGAACACATGTGAGATAGCTATACCAGAATCAAGACTATTTTTACATTCTTTTCCATTGTCCATTCATTAACATGTTTGGCTATCAAATGAACTGCCATGACAAGAATGAATCCTACTTTTTTTTTTAATAATCTAGCTTTGGGAACTAGGAATAATTCACCCTCACTCTTGAAGCACTTCAAAACTCAGGCTCAGATCATACTGAGAACACAACAGAAGAATACCTGTTCATTCATAAATTTTTACTACCGACGAGAGCGACAAAAGATATTTCTAATTGTGCAAGCAGGGGGCAGTGTAAAGCTGATTTTCAACAAACAGTTCTATTGGAAAGAAAAAGCTCTGAAAAGAACTGGTAATCTCCGTTCTGGCTCTATTTCGTTTTTTTTCCCTATTGCTGCACCCTTTTCATTGCTTACTTCATAGTTATTTCAAGACAAGAAAAAACGTGGAGAGAAGGACTCCTGACAACCATTAGACCCAGTAAGCCGCAACAGGCATGATACAGCGTCCCGTATTTACACCTTTAATTTTTCCTCATTTTGCCTTGGGCACACTGTTTCCAGGAAAAACAAGCCCTTAAAAAATTCACCCAGCTACAAGAGAAGACAACAGCGTGGCTCCAAACCATGTGGCCAGTAACAAGCAACAAGCCCTTGGGGGTACGCTGAGGCCAAGCACGTTTGCACAAACTCCAAGGGTAGAAAGCCAAACCAGTTTCACACGCAGCCACCCACCTCACTCACGCCAGCCCCTTACTCGGGCTTGTCGGAGACCGAGTCGCACCGAGACACCTCTAACCCCAACAAAACTTCCCGCTGCGTAACAAGGCGCTGGCGTTAGAGCCAGGGCACTTCTCAGAGGAGCTGAAAGCACAGCCGGCTCTGGAAGAGAGGCAGAGCCCCCGCGGCTGCCCGCCGCTCCCCGCAGGGGCAGCAGCTTACATGTGCGCGTCGGGGCCGGGTCCGCTTCACTCTAGAGGCGCGGGGCGCTGCGCGGCGCTGCGCGGGCGCGGCCCGCCATGGCGCTGCCGCTGTCCGCGGTGCTGAAGCGTCGCTGTCCCTGGTGCTGAAACGCCCGCTCAGCGCGGCCGGACGGGGCGGGCGCTGTCCGCGGTGCTGCAGCCGCCGCCGGCGCGGTCGAGGCGGCGCCTCATCCTTATCCCCTCGGCGCAGCTGGGGCAGAGCAGCCCGGCAGCGCCGGGGATTCGCTTCTCGGAGGAAAAGCCTGCTGCCCGGTCGGCATGTGGGTCGCGTTGTCCTCCCCGTCTTCCCTCCCCCTCTTCCCGCGCCGTTGTCTTCCTCTAGGTGTGGATTTGAGGGTGGGTTTTTTTTCGGCGCGCCCCCTTCTCCACCGGAGCTGGGCGAGTGCCCCTGCGCCCTCCCAAGGGCTGCCCCAGAGCAGGCGTGGCGAGAGAGCCTTCCTGGAGAGGGCAGGGCTGCCTGCAGGCTGCCCAGCGGGGCGGGGGGCTCCGTCGGGGTCTCTCCCCCTCACACGCCGCACGCCTGCCTCATCCGGCTGTGCCGCCCCTCCGCTGGGAGTGGTTAGTGCCGCTTCTCCCCGTCTGCCGTGCCCAGGCTGAGATCGGTTTCTGCCTTCCCTAAGAGAGCTTGTCTCACGGGGGGTGGCCGAGGAGGGGTGTATATGTGTGAGTGGCGGGAGGGAAAGGGGGGGGGGGAATTAAACCAGCACGCAAAATAATCGGTCAATGCAATCAATCTCCTCTCTTGCTTGGCAGAGGAGAGCCGCCCGAACAACTTCAAACTGCACCCGGGAGCGCCGGTGTACCTTTCTGCACTCTATCCCGAGCGGTAAGAGCTGATGTTCTTCCCAGGACCCCCCCCCAGGATGCTCCCACCGCCTCCCACATAACTCCAGCCACACGGGGCTCTCCAAGCCCATGACCTTCCCTGTCCTTCCCCATCCGTGCAACTCCCCTGCCCACCCGCTCCTCCTTACCCGGACGCGGGGATCCCCACCTCATCACGCACCCCATTGCAATTACCAAATAATGCCAGCCCGCCTCACCTGGCATATCTCCGGGAGTTTAAGCCTGGAGGAAACTCTCTGCTTGGAGAGGTGACGGTGGGAGGCAGTGCAGGGCTCTCTGAGCAGCACACGCGAGAGGATGGCAGGCTGTTGATTTGCCCCCAGATTCTCCTTCTCCCACCCCCTTACTGCACTGGGTGAAGCGAGGGCACTGATTAAAAGGAGATTTTTCACCAACTTTCAGTCTCGATTCTGTGTAATCAACTTGGCTGAAGATGTTATTTGATGTGAACACCTGAGGGAAATGATGGGTGCAGGCACTGACCATTTCAGCAGGGACCACTGAGAGCTTGGTGTGGCTTCTGTAGCAGAACTATAAGAGCATCCCAGACTGTGCCTTTCAGAAACCCTTAAAGACAGCTGGTGCAGGGCTTTCATCCCACATCCCCAGGCAGCTAAGTTACCTTCACCAGCCTGAGCTGTACTCATGATTGTGAGGAGGGTGAGCCTTTTCCTACTAAGAGCTTTTATGGCTTGAATAAGGGGGAGAGTATATTAACCTCTATCATGGGAGGCACCCATACCTGCACGATTCACTGCACTCTGTTTTGACACTGTCTTCCTGTGCTGATACCTCCTGTCCTCTAAAATGCACTGACTGCTTTGTTCTTGCCCCCATTCATGGCTGCTTGGAGTTCGCTGAGAAAGTCAGGAGGGCCCAGATGAATAAACATATGAGAAGGATGTGGATGCTACCAGGCTCAGGGGAGAACAGCATTCTGTGGGGGAAGACATCCTTTGAAAAGAAAAGAAAAAAAGAAGAAGAAGAAAAAAAAGAGACTCCACAGCTATATACTCACTTATGCTGTTGAAATAAAATGGAAATGATATATTGCTGCACAGACACAAATCTCTGCTTTAGGTAGTTAACACAGCTTGGGGGTAAGAGCAACCCCTCTCTTTTGCCTTTGGACAACTTTTTCTCTAAGCAAAAAAATAGCCCTCCAAGTATCTTGGTATTTGTCTGGCTCTTCCCCCTGCAGGGTTTTATTTTCTGCTGTTCAATACTTGTCTGTCACCATAACAAACTAATTAAGAATCAAATATGTTTACAGGCTCTTGCATTAAAAGTATTTATTTACATTTCCTTTCTAAGGCTTGGGAATACTTGCAAAAGGTCAATTCACCTTTTTTATTTTTAATTGGGTAGATGGAAAGTGGAGATTAGACAAATCCAGCATTTTTTCATTTATTTTATTTATAGACAGTATTGCCAGGTTACCTGAAAAATATTCATTTTAGGGTTGAATATGCGATTGATTTGACTAAACATGGGTAATCTTTCTCGCATATATATCCTGGAAAAAATTCAGGTATGGAATCAATGTACTGTGTTACTGCTCCATGTGTCTGTTCAGCTGCAATTATGTGCCCTGATCCTTCTTAGTTCTAACTCCACTGGAAAATATTTACCACTTACTTATATTTTCATGCACATCTTTTTTCCTAAAAAAAACCCAACACACTCAAGCCCCAGCAATGTCTAGCACTCAGAGTTGTCAGGAGGACCTTCTTAATAATCTTAATAATCAACAGCTTACCCACTCCATAAATCTGCAACTGATAAAATACTGACAGCACTCCCAATTGCAATTAATTATGTCTGGTTAACACATGTGAAGCAAAAAAGTGGGAGGGAAAAAGGGGATGGAGGAAGTCTATAGTCTGTTATTATCAATGCACATTAAAAATATTCAAACTACTGTTGTACGTTTCTGGTAAGGCACATCTCAGAATTACTGGAAACCCACAGCTACAGAATCAAGGAATCTTACACCTGGCTCTCTTAAAAGGCATTTATCACAAGGTTCTGAACTTCTACAAGTTGCTTTTCATCTTGATTAGCTTTACATTTTGCTATTGCAACAGTTTCACATGAAAAGAGTGTGCTGAGATATCTATTTCTAATATTATATAACCCCCAGCTGACTAAAGTCTTATTGACTAAAGAATTACAAAAAACTTGGGTTTTTTTCTTGCACTTCTTCAACTATTTGCGTTGTTTTACACTGAACCAAAAATGTCCTTACCTCACTGGGGGCAAGAAAAACTCTTGTATGAAAGAATCAAGTTGTTATTTGCTTCATGTCACCTGTATCTTTAAAACTAAACAAAACATAGTAAATGTTGCATCCTACCAAAACCAAGCAAGCACACATTTCTCTGCAGGAACTAAAATGTGGAAACAATTAAGCAATTTTAGAAGTCGTGGAATCATACAGTTATGACACCGAATGAATGAAATATGGAGACTTTAAATTCCCCTAAACATTTGTAGTTCTGAAAGCTTTTGAGTTCTTATTGAGCTCAGTATTCCTTACCCTCAAATGTTATTGTATTTCCAGACACATTGCAGAAAGAGAATTGCATGAGAGGGCCTGAAAATGAATGTAAAGTTCTACTTTTGTTTGCTCAGGCCTGATGTTTCAGTTATCCTTATGCCACCAAAAAAGACCGAAGAAAGATTTTTGGGGGGAAAAGCTTCAATGAAATGGAACAAAAAGACTCAGAAATCATGGTATTAAGCTTCTGATTAATTTTCAGAGTAGTTAATTCTCCAGTTGCTCAGCAGACTCCTCTCTGCTGTCTCTTAATCATTTCCACTGTTCAACCCCTTTATTGCTGTCACAACCAGAACAAACCAGAACACAAGTGGAAGTTCAGCAATGGTTTCTCAGAAGACTTTTGGCATCTATTGATAAATATTTTTTTGTTACAAAGCCGTTTTGTCCAGAGACTACTGTTTCATTCAGTCAGTGATAACCTTGACTTGATCCTTCCTTCAAACACATGCATGTGTGTCCTGGTTTCAGCTGGGATAGAGTTAACTGTCTTCCTAGTAGCTGGTACAGTGCTATGTTTTGAGTTCAGTATGTGAAGAATGTTGATAACACTGATGTTTTCAGTTGTTGCTCAGTAGTGTTTAGACTAATGTCAAGGATTTTTCAGCTTCTCATGCCCAGCCAGCAAGAAAGCTGGAGGGGCACAAGAAGTTGGCACAGGACACAGCCAGGGCACCTGACCCAAACTGGCCAACGGTGTATTCCAGACCATGGGACGTCCCATCTAGGATAGGAACGGGGAAGTGGGGGCAGGGATTCGCCGCTCGGGGACTGGCTGGGTGTCGGTCGGCGGGTGGTGAGCAATTGCACTGCACATCATTTGTACATTCCAATCCTTTCATTATTTCTGTTGTCATTTTATTAGTGTTATCATTATCATTATTAGTTTCTTCTTTTTCTGTTCTATTAAACCGTTCTTATCTCAACCCACGGGTTTTGCTTCTTTTCCTGATTTTCTCCCCCATCCCACTGGGTGGGGGGGAGTGAGTGAGCGGCTGCGTGGTGTTTAGTTGCTGGCTGGGGTTAAACCACGACAATGTGTTAAGCACCAACTTTTCAAACTAACCATCTCAGCTAAAATATAAACAATAAAGCAAAAGCATTAACAGTACAAGCAAGCTTGGTAGGGTTCCATCTTTTTTCCCTTTTTGCACTGCTCCCTGCACCTATTCCCCAGACTTGAAATGACAACCAAAGGATCAGGAGAAAAGAAGTAGAGTTCTGCTGTGCTTTTGAAGAAGCCAACGCAAGAAAGGTGGGGAAGGAGGAAGGGCTGAAACCGGCCAGCACTTATAAAGTGTGAAAGACATGGGCAATCAAAAGCATATATCATTTCCTACCAAGCCCACGTAGAACTAGCTGTACCAACATCCTACTACTTATAACTAGATATTAACACATAGGCCTATCTTGCATAATCTTTAAAAATTCAAGAAGATAATTACAACACATATAGCATGTATTTCTAATTATTGCTGGAATGGTACCCACCTGAACCAGCTTTGTCCCAGGGACGAAAGGCAAAATATTGCTTTACATCTTTATATTACTTATACCATCTCATGAATTTTCCATTCTCCAGAGCTATTGGTTGTGATGACTGGCAGCTTACAAGGGTATCTATGAATAGTAAGCCCATTGGCTGTACAATCTCATCTAATATCCTTCCATATGAGAAAAGTGAAATAAATGCCAAAGTGTCCTCATATTAGAAAACATAATAAGCAGAATACATTTTGATTACTCACACTCTGTCTAGCTGTGAACCATTATCTTTAAGATGGTTTTATTCACTTCAGTGACATTTTTTGCTCTTTTAACTAATTCTTTTACTGACCTAACTACTTCAGGATAACTGTACTAAGACTAGCAGCAATCTAGCCCCACAAAGATAAATTTGATCATAAGTAAGTTATATCCCTCAGGTAAGAGAAGCAGCAAGGGAACAAAAGTAATGGGTTAATTTAAGATACTACCAGCAATAGGATTGGTCTGACAAGTGCCTATTTCTTTTAACCCATTTTATTTCAAGAACAATCTATATGATAATCAGATCTCGTGCAATTTTTTTCCATTAAAAGTAAATGATCCTTACATGTCAAGAAAGAAGTCTTCTGTTAATAAATCGGACAGTTAACATTTGAATCAGAAGAAACTCTGGAATACAAATAAATGTGTTTAATTTCTTATAGAACTTCATTCCCATTTATAGAGTAAAGCTATAAATATGGAAAAAAATTATTTACAAGTTTAAAAAGCTAAGGAAATTTAAACTGGAAAGATAGAAATTCTGTTCCTTTCTTTTAATTAACATAACCTGTGCCCTTCCTTATATTACAGACTCATTTCCTTCTAAAAGTTATAAGTAGGTTTTGTCAAGGTCATGTCATAGACAGTGGTATTTCTATACATATCTTGGTAGATATGGCTACAGAGAGCATTGTACCTTTATTTTTTGATGCTCATTTTAACAGCGGTGACTGTCCTTTATTCTCTGTGTAAGACACTACTGACTGTATATTCTTTGCTGCTTAGAGAAGTGCATGTGCACATATTTGAGGTTTTGCTGCTGTTTCCCACCGAACAGTAGAATGCTGAACCTCTGCAAACCTCAGGCATTACTTAAAAAAAAAAAGTTTCAATTTCTCCATGCTTGCTTAGACTCTCATTCAACAAAGCAACTGAACGGATCCTTAACTTTAAGCACCTGCTCAAACCCGTACTCATTCCCTGCCCCACTTTGAGCTCATGTTCAAAGCCACACAGATACACACCTGTGACTACCACAAATATGAAGAACAGAGCTTTCCTCTGTACTGGCACCAGTTCCTTACATTCTGAATTCCTGGTGACTCTGCAGTTCAGGGTCACATTGGGGTCTGGAAACACACTGTACAACATCTTTTCCTTCACTTTCTTTTCATACAACAGCAGCCAGAGAGATGGTCCTGCAGCTTTGTTAAAGATTTTTAAACAGAAGTCTGAAAGGCTACATGCTTACAAACACTTTTATCTATCCACCCTTCCCCTTTACAATAGCCTTTCTGTTCTCCTCCAGCTTCATTTCTTCTTCCCAAACTTTACCAAAGCTTTCTAGAGCCTTTCAAATTTTCTTTATCCTGTTTCTATTTTTTTAAGTGTTTGATTATTTTTGCTCATCTTTTCTGCATCTAAACCATCACTTCCTTTCTCCTGAGGGTACAGGTTAGGGATGAGTTGCCAGATGGCCACTCTTACACTTGGGCATATATTAATTTAGCCTTGAACTCTTCCCATTTCCCTTCTGAATCCTTTCCCTCTGCTGTCTTTTCTAATCAGATTTTATGCAACGCTTCCTGCATGCTTCCCAAATACGTTTGGTTACAAAACCCATGGCCATTTTTCCCCATGATACCTTCTCCTTCTGGATCCCACTCTAATTGCATTTAAAAGTCAGAGCATATGTCTTAATCTCACAACAATGTCCAATCTTAACATTTCTGCTGATGTGTCCTGAATTACTTATATTTCGATTAAATATTACTCCCTCCAGAAGTATCATATAACAGAACAAATCTGGAAGGATTTAGTCAAGCACAGTTTTTCCTGAGGAAGGAAGATATAGAAACTCAGGAGCAATAGGATAATATCTGTCTCTAATATAAAAAATGAAGATTTATTTTGTGTCCAGGTACAGTTAATTATGTGTTTCATTAGTTTATTTCCCTCTCAGACATTCTCAGTTTTTTTAATATCATTCTGTTCCTTTTTTTGTTCCTCTGTTCACAGTATTGTAAATCGGCATAATTTCAAGGAAAAAGGATTTTATTCTAATTGCACAGTCGAGAACTTTTACGTCTGTTAATGCCAAATCTTCCTTTACTCTGTGAAATGAAATAACTACCTATGTGAAAAGAACTTCACAAGGAACAAAATTGCATACGATTGTGTGATTACTACAGAAAGAATTCACAATAATTGTGTGATTTTCTCGTATTTTTATTTCCTTACAAGTATTCCCATGGACAAGATTATTGATAAGACTCTTCCCTAGAATATTGTACATACAGAAAAATCAACATAAGACTTACTGCTACTTCATTTTCATGAGAATCAATGCACATAATGAACAGCTGAAATAAGAGCCCTGAAAAAGAAGAATATGGTTTTTGTTGTTTGGAGTAAAAAATCTCTATATACTGAATATTTGAGAGGGGGAAAAAGACATAAAATAAAACTAGATATTCCATGTAAGAAGCAGAACATAATGGGAAATTCTCTTTTCAGAAATTGTTTTCTTGCAAAACAAAAATAGAGATTTAGAAATTCACAACTCATTTTTTACATGCCATTAATTATAGGTCAAAAGAGGCATTTTTGTTTCTATGATAGTAAGATACTTTATACCTACTTTCACTATCTAATTCTAGAGTGTAACCTGCAAATATGACATAATTTTAAAGTGGAAAAATGCAAAATATCAATGCTAGAATACATTTTTAAAACAAATGTTTAAACGTGTTTTAAAGAAATGATCACTCCATGGAAAATGTTATGTCAACACTACATTTTCAGTTCTGGTTCAAATATTGAGCACAAAAATGTTCTTTGACTTTTCAAACCCTGGAAATACGCACTGTTCCTAGCCCTTTCAAAACACAGTATTTTTGATGCCTCTCAGGACATGAACACAAACTCTACCAATGACAGTCCAAACCCTCCGTTGCGGCATGCTTATGCTGTAGGTATCCAAAACAATCAGAGGTTAAACAGGCATGATATCAAAGCTGTTTTTCTCCTCACCCACTTTTCATCAGGGGTAATTTAGAGTGGCTTAGTGCTGCAGGGTAATAAGAGTAGCTCTGATCTCCCCCGGGGACCATCCCCAAGGCCAAAGAGCAAGAGGACACAAGTCCTCCTTACGGCCAGTGCGGTCCTGAGGAGCCTCTTGTGTGGCGACAAGGTCCCGAGAGCCCAGAGACAGCTATGCTTCACAATTTCTTTCTTTCACAGAATAAATTAGATAACACCTTGGGATAGCTTTTCCATTTCTTCAAACATTTGAAGAAGCCAAGAAACAGAACCAAGATTAACTGCATTTGTCTAAAAGAAGATTTTCCACCTAAACGTTTGTGCATTGGAAACCATACACAATGTAGGACAGATGATGACCTGCTTCATTCAATCTTACCTTAATTCAGAAGAGCCTTAGGTAATACCTCAAGCTGCAAAATGAAGAAGCTTCGCCCTTGAAATCAGGACTTCCATTAAATTTTCACTTCAGTACTTGTAAACACAGAAGGTTCAGACTGTATTGGTAACAGCTAAGTTGGTACACTTCAGCACCAATGCAGTGAACTTTTATAGTTAGCAGCCTGTCTGTCCTAAAGCATCCTGCTACGTGTCCTGGGCGTGAAAGACAACATCTGAAAATATTGTTCTGAATCTGACTTGGTTTTGGCCTTTCTTCCTCTCTGGAGCATTATTGTAAACAGTGTTATCACTAGACCTAGCTTGTCTAAAGCACATCCGCTTATGGATGCTGATGTGATGCCAGTACTTTCGCAGTTATCAGCTAAAGCAAGCTAGCTGAAGGTGAACTTTCCAGCAGTACTTAAAAAACTTTTAATCTCAAAAAAAAAAAAAAAATCAGAAATAGCCATTTAAGATAGTTCAGAAGCAAGAAAGTTGTTAGAAACTTTTCCAGGACTGTCAGTAACCAGTCAAAAGCAGTTACTCTTGGAAATAGCAGTGTGATCAGCAGTATTTGAGAGCAAGGCCATACAATGGTCTTTTTTGGCTTTGAGACAGTGACAGTGATGAAGTCTCAGCTCATACACACATCAATCTCTCTATCTGAAGGAAACAAGTCCTGAAATAACTAACAATTTCATACAGGAGACTAAAGTCCCCCTCAGCAGCCTCTAGAGTCAACAGGAGGAAGTAAAAAGATCCAGATCTTGGGTAGGCAAATGGACCACTGAAAGCTGATGACAGAAAGAGTTATTAAGTAGACCAAATTTAACCTTGAGAAATCCCATGCATTTTCTGAAGTGTTTGACATAATATATCTACTCATTGTTTGAACAAAAGAGAAAATTAGCAAAGGTGTCAGCTCAATTCACAAAACCAGTAGTAAATTCCTTGTCCACAGTATGTTGAATGAAGTCAACAGGCTCCAGGCACTGCATTTATTTAATTCGTTCCTTCTGTCTTTGATCTTCCATCCCAAATGCTTTCATCTCTAATAATTTTTCTTTCCTTAAACTAAAATCCACAAAAGAAGGGCTATTCCATATAACAGTGTGTCATGTTCAGCATGCAGCTTAGATTTGTGGATCCCTTGTCCTATTCTGCATTTCCAGCACAGAAGAAAAGATGAAGAAAGAAAACATGAAACAACACAGCCCTTCTGGTGAGACTCTGCCAATGCCCTTCCACATTGGCTTTGTCAAGTTCACACGTGAATGCTGTGAGAACAGTAGGCAAGAATAGCATCACCAGCCTGCAGTAGCTTCATCACCTTCCCCTGGAAGTTATAACAGAGTTTCTCACTGGCACCCTTCTCAGCTTTTGTAGCTCAAAAACAAAAACAAAAAAATTTTTTGTGTGTGTGACTTAGTGCCTCTTAGCAAAATTAATGTCATCATTGTTTTGCTATGAATTGTGGCTGGTGTACTAGAATCTCAAAAATCCCCCGCCCTCAACAGTGTCCCCCAATTTGATACTTGCGTAAAACGAACATAATAGTAGCAAACATATATGCCAAAGTGGAACCTGCCTGTGGTTGAATCCAGCAAAGCTGGGAAATTTCCTGCTCCTGGTAAATGCAAAAGGGAAATGTGGGGGAGGGCTCCAAGTCCTCCAAGTATCCTCGCTACAAAGAAGGCAGCTCACTTTGTCCTCCAAGCTACCAGCTTGCCCACACATTAGTGCTAAAAAAGAATGAATAGGCTATATGTGGTATTGAGGGCAGAACCTGAAACAAATCCCAGGACAAACTGAGTGAATAAAATATTTTCCAAACCTTGAGAAAATTCAGATTAATCTGTGTTATTATGGAGACAACAAAGAGCGTTTCCTTCTGAAAACCTTCATTCATGAGTGTATCAAGATGGTGGTGAGAGAGGGGCTGAGGATCTCACTCTTTTGTTGAAAAACAATTTCAAAACATCTGAAATACTTAAGTAGAATGTGGCGGTGTGAGGAAAGAATCAGATATGTTGAAATGTATTTGGGATGACTCAAAGGCTGAGGATTTATTTCATGCAATGGTTATCCTCTAAAGGGTAAGCGTTTGGGTATCTTCTTTTGTCAATGGTCAGAAATAGTTTGCAGAAAATAGACAATTGAGAGGCCTTCTGAAATACTTTAATAAAGAATATCCATGTCATGACAGCTAGACTGTGAGCTTCAGATGTGCCTAACAAAGTCCTTACTTTCAGTGATAAAAAAAATCAGCCTGAGAGACATTTTACATCGATAGATATCTTTCTGGGTGTATTTCCTAATTCAGCAAAGTCTATTTTTCTTCCAAGGACAAGTTTATTTGTCCAGTAAGATAACCTCATATCTGTCTGAAAAACACCCACACAATGAAGGTATTACATAAACATTAATCTGGAGACTAATTTAAATAGTTATCAGTATTAGATACATGATACCTGGCTTCCAACATTAAATTCTATTATATGCTGTAAGTGAAATAGTACAGATAATAAATTCACATCAGATCTCTTTTTGAAGGCTAGCAGTCAATTACTTGCCTTACTTAAACACCTATTTCTAGTTTGGCTACTGCCTTTGCTTCCTCAGTCCTGGATAAGGGAAACTCAAGAAAGGAATAGAGCTCTTCTTCCTTTACCTCATCTTTTGCACTGCTCACCAATACTTAAATTATAGAAGATCTCTCTTATCACTCTCAATGCAGTCCCTGCTAAATGAAGTGAGCTCAGAGATAGGAGTTTTAAGCTCACAATGAGTTTTGATATTTGGATTAAGAAGTTGCAACCTTAATCAGAGTATCTTTCCCCTATCTGTTGCAAACCAGGACTGCACCCAGCAATGCAATGCCCTGCAGTATTGATATTACCATCTCTATTTCTCTCTCATCATTCATGGTTTCACCATGGATTCAGCACAGGCACTGTGCAGAATGAACTTGAAGCACATATCCCAATATGCCACAGTATGCTGTCAGAGATGGGAAGCGTCATATTCAGCACAGGGAGTTATTTAAATCTACCATAACATAACAGTTAAGAAACTATGTTGCACAAGTCTACTCAGAAATATTAGGTGTGAAATTTTACAATTCTAAAAAGTCATGATCAGCTACACATTGGCATTATCGCTAGGGTTCTTCCTTGGTACCCAAGCAAATCAAAGCCAAACAGCCTCTTAACATCTATTTAGCAACCTGGGGATTAAGGGGTTAAATACTGTGCAAATACCTTCAACATCAGTTCAACAGGGGACCAATGTAATCCAAGTAATATTGCTAGGCCAGGGCATGCTTTGCAGTAAATCAGTGTGTATGCCAATTGACTTCAAACAAGTTTCTATTCCATTGCATTAAACTACCCCTGATGTACTTTGTTTTCTTCATGTGCCTAGAGCACATATTTCTTGCTGGTTACTATTCTAGAAAATGAGCTTTTTGAATGACCCCCTCAGAGCATTTGAAATGCACTTTATTTTAAAGGCAGCAGCATTTGAGCATCCTTGAAACTGCATGCTTTTTTCATGATAAAACCAAAATGTTAATACTGTCACCTGACAGTCAGGGAAAATAGGTCTTTCAGTCCACCATGGCAAGTACAGCTGTAATTCACTTAAAGTTATACTTGGCATGCTCCTATTTTGCAAGGAAGGATGCAAGAAAATCAGATTTATGAACAATAGAGACAGACCATTCATGCTACATTATCACAAGAAAATGGTAAAAACATTAAATACCTTTCAAGCAATGCTGAAGGATTTGGAAATATCTCTGGCCTTTCACATCCTGGATTTCATGTCATATCTTCCGTGAACTTAACTGATATGATAGATACTTCATGTTATACTCTGATTTTTAATCTATCGAATAATCAACTGTGACAGTTAAGAATCCTGCATGAAGTGACTGAGCTTTGAGTAACTTTGTTTCCATTGTTGATAGGTAAAAAATACGCAAATATTTTGAGCAAAAGAGGATTGACTATCACACTAAAAAAATTTTCAAACATCATTACTAAAGTGTATTGCATGCTGAGTATAAGGCAATATAAACTATTACACACTACTATATTACATTACATTATTTAATGTCTCTGCTACATATAGCCTTCCCTGCTCTTCAGAAAGGGATGGTACCAGTTAAAGGGCACAGGTAGGAGAACATTTTCTTCTTTTTTAACTAGACATTTCTTTGGGGAAAAAAATGTGATCATTGAAACAGTGGTGAAAAGCAGGTTCTCTGTGTCCCTACTTATTTTCTTTTCTTATCCCATTCAGCTTGGACTCAGAGATCAGATAACTGTTTATTCTTCAAACAGTGCCAGAACTACACAAGTAGGTTAACGGACTGATGCATATGTGGTAAGAACAGGAAAAAATGAAAGAAGATTCCTGTTACTCAGACATAGGTCAGACAGATGACAGTCTGACAATGTATGCATTGGTTTTCCGTCGCAAACTTTTGAAATGGCAATTTTAAAAATTTCAGTCACTGCTTTTAGCCAGTCTGGTTTATGCTCCTCTAACCTGCTTTGTTTTGACTATATATGAGCCTTCTCACTAGACCCCAGGTTTTAATTTCTCCCCAAATTAAAGCAATGAGCCCAAAGTGTGAAATTTATAGCATCACATGTACTCTATACTCACCGTGCTCTACCCAAACCTGCCTCAGTATGCTAGCCTGGGAGCATCCTTATGCTATGTATTCTTTTCATAAAACCTTCAGATCACATTTTAAGCTGGTTTGGGCTCTTTCCTTTGTACTTACAAACAAATGGTCTCCCGACCAGCCCATTCCTATACCCTGGGGAGAACGGTCATGGTAAGAAACCCCCTTTCCTCCCCAGCCTGACCCCAGTGCTGACTGCATTACTGCACAGTTCATGCTCATTAATGGGAATAGGCCACTTACCTGTTAGAGTTTGTACTATTTGCCTCCCTCCTCTATTTACTGTTCGAGACAAGCAAGCAAGACACGCTATGAATGATGAGGTTTAATTAAGCTGCAACTCCATTAACTGAGATCCTCCCGGAATTACGCAGCAATCATTCACTCGCAGCAGGTCATCCTTCCTTCTGTCTTTTCCACCTAGTGAAAGGAGCTTCCATTGATCCCTCACAACTCAGCTGGAGCTTTGCCTTTCCACTGTTTCTTTCTGCATGAGAAGCTTGTTGCTGGAGCAAGTCTCTACCTCCTTTCTACACCTTCTAAGGGTGGGATTCGTCTTACCTAACTTTCAGGTTTTACAGAGCAGAGCGTGTAATCACAATCTTGACTGGACATACTCTCTCTGCTGTCAAAAGAAAGAAACAAACACTCCTGGGGTGAGAGATGCTTTGCTTAGATGACTCAAATCTGCTCTCAGCATACCTATTGTCCTCCTGACAAGAAATTAATGTAGACAATGATTTCAGGTATAATTATAGACACCTGAGTCTGAAAGGACAAATCCCACTTTTAGAGACTCAAGCTACTATTTATAAATTATCTAAACCTCAAATAGATGATGCTCAGCCTGAACACTTGCCACAAGGTGATTGTCCCACATGAATCCATCCAGCAAAATGTTCCTGAATTTGGAGAGTTAACAATTGCCTAATATTAGCAACAAATTTATTCACCAGATGTAGACATGCCTCTCATCTTCCATAACTCCAGAACCCAATATTTAGGGGGTTTGGATCATTTCCAAATTTCTCTCAAAAAAAGCACAAGATAATTCACAGTCTATCCATCCTATTGTCTTCTTGACCCAAATCAAGCCTGACAGCTCCTTTTTGCCTTGGCTTTTGTTCCAAACCTTTAGATCAGTTTAGAAGCCTTTCCCTGAAATATAGTAATCATAATCTCACCCTAAATCTTTCTCTGTCCTGATGCTGAACTTTAAACCTCAAACTGCTTTCAGTCCTTCTTGTTAAAGCCAACAGTCAATGACCCATCACTTTTAAGTTCCTCTTTCAAGCTGAGCCAGAAAAATTGCTGTCTCACTTCGAGAAAAGTGAGACCCAACTAACTGTATGAGCAGGAAACCTTATTATTCTAACTCTCCTTTTATCCCAACCAGTGACAAGTCAGTGTTTTGCAAAGCAGCTGCCTGGGTAGATCTCTGCTGCACAAAAGTATTTCCTGAAAAAATTACCCAAATCTAATTACTGTGGATTTTGCACTAACTATCACGGTTAGCAATAGACTGTGGGTTTGCATTGCTTAATGAATAACACATGGTTGCTCATGTTTTATCTATTCTTATGGTTTCATGGTGGTGACGGGAATAAAGATTATTAAATGGAAATCCTCTTTCCAATGATCATTTAAATAAACAGGCAGGCCAGATTTTCCTGGTCTTTACAAGGCTTGTCTATGCCTTGTTTGGAACCAGTACAAGTTTTGTGACAAAGTCCCCAAAAATCAGCAAAGTTTCAAATGAAGCCAGATTAATTTTTTTTTGTATCTTCTCATAAACACAAAACAACTGAGCATTATGGGGGTAGCACAGATTAACCTGACAGTATAACACAGCTTTTGGTTTAGCACACCCTAACACGGCCAGTGTGCAAACAGGAGCTGATGCTTTCTGGAGTAAACCAAATGGACCTGTCTGCCTTGCTCTTGGAGTCATCCTCACAGACCTGGGCTGGACCATCATCTGGAAAACAACGTCAACCATGTCAGCAACCTCACTGTAAAAAGGCTGATTTCATCAGTGCTGTAATTTGGATGAGGCAACTGGGACTCATCCCAGTCTTTAGGAGAGGCTTCACGGTATTAAGACAGTCTGTAGCTGAGACTCATAAACTATAGCATTAAGTAACCATCTTTCTATGATTAGGGTTTTTTGTTTGCATATGTGTATCTTAAAGCAGTAGAAAAAGAATATTCTATAAATTTTTGCTATATGCATTCAGTCCACAACCAATTTTGAAAGCCAGATAACAAAACCTTATCTCCCCAAAACACAGATAAACTGTCCTGTCAATACGAGATGATTCATGAAAGCCGTTTGTCTTACACTGTTCTTCTGAGAAACTTGGAAGGGCAAGAAGGTGCATCTTAAAGAGATTTATCAAGGTGATAATGGGAGAGGGGAGAAATCTGTCTTTTTCAAAGTTCTAATGGAAATTTAACATTATTTCCTCTACCAGTTTAGAATTTTAAGAGAATACTCAAGGGATAATGTGTGGGTTTGTCCATCTATTGCAGTACATACAGTACATAGGAAGCCCAGGGGACTATTTAGCAGTATCTCTGGCTCAGTGGCACTAGGATATGACCAAAGGTCTAAAAGAAACCTAAACCCAGTAGTTAGAGAGACCACTGAGTTTACAGGGCTTCCCTTGAGGCTGATTATCCACAGCACCTCAAGACAGTGTGAATGAATGATGCTCCTCCTGAAGCTTTCCTGTCCATCTTTTTCTCATAACTAAAGATTCTGAGTTGATAACTGGAGACAGATTTATGTATTTTGATTCACATTTCTGACCAGTGAAATTTTTTTTACAATTTTTTTCCATGCTTATTTTGAAAGAGGCTAACCATAGACAAAGAGTCTGATGCTTCCTCTGCTAACAGGCTTCCGTGGAAAGCTTTAAAAAGTAGCACTGAGGGTCCTGCTCGGGCTCGCATCAAGGAAATATGTCACCTTTTCAAAATGGTTTTCTTTCAGGAAGAGGAAGTGGTTTTACCTAAACCAAACCTGAGTAGTTTGTACAGACAGAGGTCACTCTGGCCACTTTATACTTTCCCATTTCATTCAGTATTCAAAAAGTGAGCATGCTATCTGGTTCTCCAGTCTGCTGCTTTAACTATGAGAAGGTTGAGAATCTTTTGCCCCTACTTACTTTGAATACTGAATTAAACAAAAAAGATGTCATGGTTTTGTTCAAAGGAACTCTTTCAAATCAATCTGTTTAGGCTGCAGAAAGAAATAACAAAAGAGTAATTTTTCCTTACAAAAATGCGGAGATTATAAAATTGTTTCAGTATGTCAGAACCAAAAATAAATGGGATTCCAAGGGAAATGCTTTTGCAGCATTGGCAAAATCCTTGTTGCCTCAAATTTGATTACTCAAATTACACTGTTAGTGTAAAGGTATCTGCAAAGCCAGTTCTTGTCTTTAAGCAGAAATCCTGAGTAAACATGCAACCTCCCTAGCAGCTTGTCTGCGTACTTCATCTTGTTACGCAGCAAAGGGAATCCAAAACGTCACTACTACAACCTCATTACTTCCTGAGGCCAAACTCAATGTACTTCAGTACCTGCTGTGTTGGGTATAGAACCAGTTCTTCAGCTGTTGGAAGTAAAAAGGAGAGTCTATGCCAGTAGACTAACTATCCCTGTGTAGGTAGATAAACATAGGGATGCAGTTGCCAGTTATGGCAACTTGGTGATTTTTTGCTTTAAATTGTTTCGCTAAAATGACCAGAAAGCAAATCCAACACTGGAATATTTTGGGGAAATTGAAGGGAAAGATACAGCTGCAGCCCCTTGTAAGCCTAATGGGAAAACAAATTTCATATGAAATGAGGAATGGATAATTATGTGTTGCCTAAGAAAAAGAAAACTGTTCCCTGCTAAAGCTTATTTTGTTTTGAACTTAAGTACTGCTGGTGAATTTCTATGCAAAATGATTGGAACAGAGGAAAGTGGTCAGGACAAGCTACACAAGAGTCCGTATACAAGAGCAAGCAAATGCTCCAAATGAATTTAGCTTTTTCCTATTGAAACATGGGTATTTTGGAGAAGGTAAAGTAGTTATCCAATAAAAGAGAAAGCAACATGCCTGTTAAAAGAGGGATTTAGAGTGTTACATGTGGGTCAATGGATTTCTGAAGGGAAAAAATTAAGTGCTTTAAAGGAAAAAATACAGCCTGCAGTTTCCTAATCAAGTTTTAAAAGATAAATACGTCAATCATAGAAGGACATAATGGTCCCTATAAACCAACAGCAGTATCTACACAGGGAGATTAAGCAAAACTGCAGGAGGCTTCTTAATGGTGCTTGAAATGAAAAGAAAGAAAAATAACAGAAAAACAAAATGTCCCTTTTAAAATATCCCTTTGAAAACATGCAGAGATTGGAAAGAACACGAAATTCAGATTCCTCTTAAACTGTGATTACAGTGACAAGAGGATTTTTTCTAGGACATGCTATCCCATGGTCTGCTCTGGAGGCAGGCAGAAGTGAATGAGTCAGGCAGAGTTACAGTGAGGACAGAAACAAGCTGGCTCCAGGTATGAAAACCCTGAGGTAGCTCAGGGCAAAAATCTCACATAAATAGTTCAGCACTAGCCTGAATGAAAAGCAAAGGAATTTCTTGGCTGAACAAAAAAATGAAACAGGACACAAAACCCAAGAGAGACTCGTCACAAGAACTGTGTAATTAATGACAGCAATTTTTACAAGGATTGCTATGTTCATTTTAGGTCACACATTTTGAATTCACAGAATAAATGACTGGTTGAGGTCAGAAGGGACCTCTGGAGGTCATATGGTCCAACCCCCTACTCAAGCAGGGCCACCTAAGAGCCAGTTGCCCAGGACCGTGGGCAGACAGCTTTTCAGTATCTCCAAGGACGGAGAGTGCACAACCTCTCTGGGCAACCTGTGCCAGTGCTCAGTCACCCTCGCAGTAAAAAACCATTTCCTCGTGCATTACCAGCCACTTGTGGGTGAAGGTTTGGCGTTGGACTTGTCTTTAATTCCAAAGGTGTAAAATATTACCTTCAGTCAACTCGACAAGCATTTTTCTTCCAGAATTTAGTCTTCAAACCCTGCAAATCTCAACAGCAAGTTCCACACACAACTTTAAAACTGGGCAGTGGGTAGAACCTGCTGCTTTCAACTCTCTTTTAACCTTTGCTGTGCTGCTGTTCTTTAAACTGCTGCCACAGCCACTTAATTTCCCTCCCCAGTTGGTGTGATTTTCTTTTGTTTGTATGTTTTGGCTTTTTTTTTTTTTTAGGAGTTATTGTTTGGTTTTTTATTGTTATTTAATTGATTCTTCTCTTTTGAATGGTGGAAGATAACAGCCACATCACAGTGATGTAGCACTAATGACAGGCACCAGCCCTGGCGATGTCATGGCTGTGTCACGCCAGGCAGAACGTTGGCAGTGGCTGTGTCACGGGGGGGCTGGTAGCATAGGTGGTCCAGGACAGATATAAAAAGGGCTGCTAGGACTGCCAATGTCACAAGAGCAGCTGGACGACTCTCTGCTCCAGCGAAATAAGCTTTCTTACAAGACCGACAAATGCAGCACACTGTGAAGTTGCGTGTGAGGACTTGTGCTTTTACAGATAAGAACATACTCCATGGCAGGCAGCTGACCTACATTTACAGCTGAAGAGGTACAGCTGACCCACAGGGAGTTGCATCTAACCTACCAACAAAGAAGGAGTGCTAGTCAAATGGACTGTGCCTTTTAAAATGGTAAACTGAGCAGGAGCAGCTGCATGGGGACAGTTTATCTCCTGCTGACATACATAAGAAGCAAATGAGATCAATACTTAATTATCAAGGATTACCTATAATTGACAATACCCATTATCTAAGATGAAATTAGACAAGTCTGTAACAGTTTCCAGTGCAAGACTTGCTCCTTAGTGACTACCAAAGTTTTTTCTTTCGCAACCTCATTTAAGCAGTGCCTGCCCCACTGCTCTCCTGGTTCCCGGCAAATGGGTCGGTTGCTCCAAGATACAATTACTGCTCAGAACTAAAAGAGTTTTGCTCTATTTACAATTTTAAGGCGAGTTTATTTTCATAAATACTAGACTTGCCTGTTTAAAGGTTTAACATTTTATTGACAGCCATACAAGTTAGGTTATGCAGATGGAACAGATGCTGCCATTTTTAGGTATAATTAGCATTTCATTTCCTTTCAGACAATTTCCCCATCACATTGAACACTACCAGGGCAATAGGAACATTCAAAAGAACACTCCACTGCAGTTTTATGCTATTAAAAAAAAAAAAAAAAGACCTTACTAATTTCTGAACTAAGGTTATTGGTTTTGGGGTTGGTTGGTTGGTTGTTTTTTTGTTGGTTTTTTTTTGTACAGTGATATTTTACTGAGTTAATACCAGGTAGCATATCTAAAGCTTTAGAAAGGCTTGAATTCTGTATCTTTTCTAGTGTTATTTAATTTCTCTCACAGACTTAAAAAGTTACCTTATTGAAACTTTACTTGCAAAAGGGAAGTTTTTAGTGAATAACATGATAGAAAGAAGACCTGGAATCTCCCTGGCTTTTGCACAAATGGCTGGGGATGATTTCCCATCATCCCTGGCTCCCTGCTGCATACATACAGCAGCCCCAATCACAGTCCCGGTGAGCTTCTGAGGAATGTAAAAGGGGAGATGAATCTCCTGTTAGACCTGTGCCAGGCTGCATTGCTATTTGGGTGGACTGCTGAGGAAAGGGATGAGGAAAGGGATGATGGCCAGCAGCCCATCAGGGCACAAACCCAACCCCAAGTGTCTGAATCTCTCACACCTTAAATAGACTATTGCAGGCAATTTTTAGCCACATCTCCTTGCTTTGAGAATCTTTCCCAGGGAAGTCATGTCATAATTGATGTATCTCCATAAGAAGTTTGGGGTTGTGGTGATGCAGCCCCCCCGGGTCATGTTGTCATGTCAGGACCAGCCAACACTCTGTTCTTGTGCAGTGAGTTGGGACAACCTCGTACTTTCTTATCCTGGCTACGGTACAGTGAGTTAGGACAATTAGCACTCCCTAACCTTAGCTGAAACTCCTGCTGCCTGGATCATGGCCCACCTTTGAGGGTGCCTGGCAAGAATTATGGCCAGAATGGAAATAAACTGACCAAAGCCAATTATCTCGCGAACCTATAAACAGTGGTCCTAAATGAGGTCCTTTGAGCTCTCCTGAACCACAGCAGGCTGTGACCAGCATCTCCCTCTGAGTGGGACACATCTCAGAGCTCATGAACTCTTCAGTTTGCAAAGTTTGGAGGATCGTCGGTGAAAGCTGATGACAGGACCTGGGCTGAAACCCTTCACGCCTTGAGGCTCAACCCTCACCCGTTGAGAAATGCCAAGACATTTGAAGTGAATATTTCACTGAGCTCAAGGGGAATTTTTAACAGGTATATCTTTGTTTATCTATCTATCTATCTATCTATCTATATCTATATATCTTTGTGTCTGCGTGCATGCATACGTGAATTGACCTCCGTATCTGATATCAAGTATAGTATAAATATTGCCATTTTGAATCTATAATTAAGTCACTGTTGTGATAGTAGTAAATTTTATTGAATCACTTTGTAAATGTTAAATCAGTCAATGATTAAGTGTTGCTAAATCTTGTGATCCACCTTAAAATGTGAATGAACCTTAGACTGCTGCTACACCCATATAATCCCTTAAGACATAAACCATTGACAAAGTCTGAGACTAAGATTGGACCTAGCCACACCTAAGCTCCGTCAGGAGTTTAGAAAGCAAGGGGGTCTTCTCTGAACCTCGTGACTCAACGGGAGGGTCTCCCTTACCCTTTTGCATCTTTGGTCTCTGTATAAATCACTCTAGTTTGATTCTAACTTGATTATCTTTTGTACGCTTCATCCATGTATTAAGTAATAGAGTGAATCTTGCCCTCGAACTTTGTGAAGTTGTGCTTTTATAAACTCCTATTAAATCACTTTTGCTAATACCCTTGGCAGTGGTTCTTTAAGCAGCCCAAACTATTCATTCATGACAGGGGTTTAGTAAGAGGTTTTCTCACAGCTTCCTCCCTGGCCCCCCCTCTGTGAGCTGAGATCCTCCAGTCTCTGGCTGGATAGCAGACCAAAGATGACACCTTCATGTTAGAAGGCTCCATGATAGTTACAGTGCTTTCCTGATTACTGGGGGGGGCTCTCTGAGGATATTAAAAATCAAGCAGCCTGATTTCTGCTGAATCCTAGCCCAAAATTTGTGATCCACAGAACGTCTCAGCATGGCAAAAGAGACCAATATCTGACACAGTAATTTACAAAGCTTCTCCCTGACAAGATTTAACTACAGTTTGCCACCGACGTCAGCCTCTGCTTTAATAGACCTGATGTGTCATTTATGCTATTCTTGCCTCCCACAAGTTCTCTGCAAAACATGAGGAATATTCATTTTGCTGTTCAGTGACAGCAGGAGAATGCCCCAACCACAGTGTCTGGCGTGTGTCAGTCTAGTCATGGAGATAAATACACCAAGAAAAGCAGCCTGTAGATTTAGAGTCTGCAATAGCGGCATTTAATGCTTGCCAGAGGTACATTGCCATGCAGTGGAACTACAGGATCTTCACGTCGTCACATTAACTGAAATAAGTTACAATGGAAAAACCAGCGGTATTTTCTGTGCTAAAACAAAGTTTCTAGAAAGTCATTGTGTAACCTTGGCTATCCTTTGCAGAGCAACTACAGAATAAAAAGAACAAATGCTTGTGGCCACTAAGCATATTATTTTTTTCCTTTTAAATACATTAACTACTTTGCAATTTAGATTTTCTGGTCATGCTTTCATTAGAATAGAGGTGAGTGGCTGTCATCCCCTTACAAATAGAAATGTCCACATCTGATACAGCAGGACGCTTTTTAATATCCTGTATGTAGTGGCTGAGATTCTGCAAGACATGCTCTATAATTACTGTCACTTAGTAGGAAGTTTAAAAGGTTTGTTTGCAGAGCAACCAGTTACTTTCTGCTTTAATAATATTATTTACTGACCATTTGCTATTATTTGTGTGTCTTAACCTAGCCATCAGTGGAAAGAAGTTTAAAAGAGACAATTTAATAATACTTAAGGAGCAAGAGTTCATACACCCCAAGTGTATTAAGTTGAAAAATGAACTGTGAAAGGTTCTAGCAGCAGGGGTTTTGATTTTCATGGTAATCGGATGTACACAATAGGATTTTACTTGTGTGAGAAATTATCTGTAGGATTGTGGTTTCCATGCTAAATACATGCCTGATACTCATGTAGTCGTCCTTAAGCAAAAGAACAAAAAAATCAAAGGGCTTTCATGCTTACCTGTCACCTTGAGATAAACAGCAAAACTCAACTAATTTCAAAGGGAGCCTGACTGAGCCTGAAAGAGGCAGCAATAAAACGAGAAGTATGGGCAACCATTCATATTTATTGAAAGCATAAAAAAGATTAATTTTCTGTATAATCAAATCCACACATAAGCATCCATTTCTACTATTGTAGTCCAATAAAAGTAAATTAAATGGTGCCAGAATTGATGGCTTTTCCTTGTGAGACAGATAACAGCCACAAATGAGGCTATGGAAACAAATGAAACTATGAGTGCAGTTCACATTGTTTACAGAGAGCAGGAAAAACCAACAGCCATGTAGGAACAGACTATGCGACAGTAATTGAAAAAACAGTAAATTTTGCTTCATTCCTCTGACGCTAAAGAAAGCATTAATTTCCTTCTTTAGTTTTTTCTGAGTCTTAAAAGATTAGGAATGATAATGTAAACCAGTGGCAGCCAAAGAAAAGACAAAAAAAAAAATCTCGTGATGGGAAAGTTTCAAACATTGACAAATCTCTGTCAGTTCCATATACGAAAGCATTTTTAATCCAGGCTGTTTCTTTGTACTGCACTGCCAGATGAGTCACTGATAGATGGAGGAGTTTGTAGTGCAGCAGACATGAAAACTGTTCCTTATTATAAACCAATATAGGAAATCACATACAGAAGAACTATATTTAAAGGCAGACACACAAAAGAGTTTAGTGAAGCTGTTCCTGCAATCTCACTTCAGCCTCCCCAGGCACAGACATTTCCTCACTCCTACCAGCACCACAGAGACGCACTGACACAGCCAGCAACAGAAACACCCTTTTGGGGCTCCACTCCCAATCACTGAACCCTGAGAGAAGACTTTGTTTTTCTTTTTTTTAAAATTTCTGCCTTAATTACTATTCAACCTGTATATGAAAGGAGACAGTGACCATGTTCAGAGGTCCCTGTCCAGTACCAGGCTGGATTATAGGGCTTGCACAGTATATGGCACTGCCTTAAGGCACTTACTAAACATGCTGCTTGACTTTGCAACCCAATGCTCTCAAACTGGAAGTTAACCATTCTTGCACCAGTTTTTCCAAAGAGAAAAAGACTTAACCTTGTTAGCATGTGTGGCCCAGTCAGCTATCCATTGAGTCCATAAGAAGAGAATAAGTCCAAGCTCTAGTCAAGTCAGCAACAGACCCCTCTTTGGACTTCAGTTCGCAGTCCATCACTACAAGAAAGTTGAAGAAGCAGGCGGCAGCAAGGATTTGTGTCTCCCGTAAACACTATCTGCTGCCCAGGGAAGCAGCAGCACACAGGCAGGTAGAGGCTCCTACAGCTCTTCACTAGAGAGCAGAGGAGTCTGGAGCCCCGTTCCAATTTGGGGTGAAGGCAGTGACGGTGCCCTGTAGAGCTGGCACCACACACCTGCCCAAGTCCTTGTAACATGGGAAGAGGGGCACTTGTTTGGGAGCAGGAGCCTGAGGACTTTGGCCAAAGCAATGTACTTGGTTAAGCCTGTGGAAAATTAGGGACTTGTGACTCCAGACCTCAGTAATCCAGGGGATCCTGTTCCAAGTAGCTGTCCTCAACATTTGGCTCAGTAAAATGTCGTGCAAAGTGCTCAGGAGGAGCACTTGTCAGTGGAAAAGCCAAGGTCTGATGGAAACCCTGGTAGAGGGATGAAAGACGAGAGCTGCTGCTGACTACCTCTGCCAGCCTACTGCTGGGACTCCAGGCAGGAAGAGAGAAACAAGATCACTTGGACATCCAGATATTTTAAGATCTTAGAATAAGATATTTTAAGATCTTAGAATAAGATAAACAGTATCAGTATTATTGCTTTTATTTTCAGAAGGACTTGGCCCCTGTGCAAAGTTAGTGGACCTAATGAAAAGCACAGGGCTGTGTCTTGTTTTCTGTTCTCCTGCTATAGTGCTGGGAATAACAGGCAGCAAGGGCACAAGAGATCTCTCAGATTCTCTTAAAGCATCTCAAATGACCTCAGAGATCTGCAACAAGGGCACTGTTTGTATTTTGATTAGATAAGGCTAGCCTGATTGCCCTTTTTAGGGAACCTTTATGTTTTAGAAATACACCAGCATTCATTTACCCCTTCCAAGACCTCTAATACAGAAGAAATTCTGACAAGACTGTTCTAGTTGTCATACAACAGCAACAGCAAGAGCTGAAGCTGAAATTAGGAGCCAAGTAAAAACATAAATATATTTATGCAATGCCAAAAAATGTGTTTCTCTTTAAATTGTTAATTTTCTCCCTTGCCATATTGGAAGCTAATTCTGAATCCAATAAAGCAAAACAACTCACAGTAAATTACTTGCAAGTGAAAGAATCAGATCCAAAGTTTTTTTTCTCCCCAACACAAGTTAATAAATGGAACAGCTACACTTAGTAATAAAGAGAAAATATTTCTAATATGAAATGTTACAAAAGCTATATCCATCAAGTTACTCTGGAGAAATGGACTGTAGTAATAGATTCCCTTTAAATATAGCCAAGAAGGAAATTAAAACTGGCTTAAAATAGAAATAGAATCCCTCACTATAAAAATATGTTGCTGAATGACAGTGTCCAGATCAAAAAAAAAGTCCAAGTCCCTATGAGATAAATGTAAGACTGACTCATCCAAACTATTTCGTAAACATATATGTTAGAAGAACAGCTCTATTCAACAAACGTGAGAATGCCACAGCATTATGTAGCCTCCAGCCCTTAAATGCATTTCTGAATGTTGAAGATGTCACACACATCTCTCTTTCTTTAAGGAATAATTATTGTGTTAGTACAACATATTACTTGAAGTATTTTTGATGCTTGACTAGCAGGACAAAGAGACATGCTCCAAGTCACAACCCAACTCTAGCGAAGGTAGAAAAAAAAGTCAAACTTTACACATAACCTTCACATTAGCAGAGTTTGCCATAGCTAACTGAGCTGGTCCTTCTCAAGGACACCAAAGCTTTCAGCTACTGAACATTTTGAAATGCATGGCATGAGTCCTCAGCAAGAACTGCTTTGCTCTCCAGATCTGCCCTTGTAGCACCTCACCGTGTGCTAAGGTAGACACAGAAACTCTTCCTAAGCTGGAGGCAAAGAGTTCATTGTGCAAAAAAAAGCTGTGAAAAAGTTACTATCCATTTCTCATCACTTCCCGCACACCATGAGATCCTTGCTGCAAAGCTTAGTGGTGGTTTTTTGGAATGGGGACACACACACACACACATTGTTTTACATTAAAAGAGAGAATCATTGGAATGACTTGTAGGCGATAGTGTTATATGTCCTAGATAGTTTGAGTAGTTTTGCAAAATCTTCGGTGTAAGTAAAAGTAGGGAGAGAGAACACAGTGGAATTAAAGAAGTGAGAACAGGAGAATGGGAGAACGAAAGAACAAGAAAATAGAAGTTATCCATATGTTTGCCTTTTACGTACACAAACTAAAGTCAGCTTCTGTAAATTAAAAATAACAGAAATTTAAAATAACTTTTAGGTTATGTTCCTAAAACAGTGACTAGAAATGTATTTTCCTGATCATCAAGCAAGGCAGCACACTGTGCACTTGAACTAGCACACTGGTAGGCAGAAAGTTGATCCAGTACCCAAGAATGGGAGAATTAAGCTAGTTAACCGCTAGTTTTCTAAAACCTCATTGTGTCCTTTACGGATTCTTCCCCTGATGTTTTTTATCCACTCTTTCAAGCCCAGTATAGCTACAACCAGAAGTTTCCATAATCTTCCAAATCTTCCACTGTTTCTATCACTGTGGACAGCAGTCATCCAGTCCTGCTTCCCAGGTAATACCTTCAATTCTCCTTCTACATCATGGAGATTCTTATGCATCTCACCTCCAAAAATGAAGGTTTTCCAAAAAATAATTCTTTTCCCAGCTTTCCTGAGGCTAAAAGTTCTTTCTCAAGTTTTCATCTCTTTATTACGAAAGTTTTTTTCCTTGTCCATTCTGAATTCTGCTGCACAGATGGTTTTCCTTGCGTGGCCTGGTGGCTGTGACATCTCTTTTCACTTTATACTGCCTTCCTCACTTCAAGCTCTGCTACCATGAGCTGATTGTCCACCCTTTCATGGTCCTTCACAGGCCAGCTCATCCATCCAACACCGAGCAGTTAACACAGCTCTAAACCATCCATGAGCCCTCCCTCCATCACCTGTGTGTCAAATTTTAAAAGACACATCACCATCTTGCTTGCCATCCTTCCTCCTTACCGAACTCCCCAAGTATTTGCTAGACCACCTCATTGTTTATTCTCAAACCCCCCCTTTTTTTCCCCTCATAAGGCTTTTAAGAAATCTTGATAGGAGTCTGCCTACACCCCTATCATGCTGACAAATATCTTCCTGTTACCTTGTTTAGTCTCATCTGTCTGTCAACATCCATCATATCCAGCACTCGTGTTTAGACTATAACATTTTTCAGCAGGTGTTGTCTTTTTCTGCTCAAGAGACCAGTATGGCTGCGAATTTTAGGAGTTCTTTCCCTTCCCAAAAGGGTCAGGCAAGTTCGTAGCAGGCCAGGTAAATTGACTTTAGTTACTCTCATTAGGAAAGGGACCAAAAGGCTTTAATGCAGGATTTTTCTTAATTGAGGGCTACAGAAACAGGATAACAAAAATGCAAAAGAAATTGCAAAACAATTTATATTAAATATGGCTGGATTTTATCATCGGAAAGCAAAATGCACTTGCTTAGGTTGAAAACAGAAGAGATGGAGGGTGGGAGAACGTGGTTTAGTTTCGAGCTGAGGGGCAAGGATTGCTCCTGTACAAGGAGCTCTCATCTCAAACCCATGAGCTGCTTTGTCAGCCCAGTGCTACACACAGCTGGGAAATGCAGGTCATGCTTCATCTGCAAAGCTACACTCTCATGCACATACGGTTTCCCTTGATCTTTTACCTATAGTTCGTAATTAACTTTTCAAATTAGACAAAGCATTATCATTCTGATAAGAAGGCTAGATAAAATGGATAAAATAAGTATTTTAATTCTAGGTTTTTCTCAAGTTATGTTTTTATTCATGACTTGTATTTTTTAATTACTTCTGATTACTGTATCAATAAAATGTCACACATCAATCCCTAGAGTTTACCAGCTGGAAATCTGAGGGTGTATCTTTAAAGGCAAAGAACTGAAATCCACATTTGCTGCACTATGCTACATCTAAGATTCACAGTGAAGAAAAACAGTCAAAGGAGAACCCTGACTGAAAGGAGACAGGCAAATAGTTATTCCCAAAATAATAATAATAATAATAATAATAATAATAACAACAACAACAACAACAACAACAACAACAACAACAATAATAATAATAATAATAATCTGAACTTCCTTTAGAAACAATATCCTAGGAGTCCCTTCCTAACACATCCTAGGATTTCCCATCTCTGCAAACTCATAGGATGTTCTTGTCACCATCAAGTACAGGCTGCAGAGCCAAGCCAGTGCATTGTAGTCACAGATAGTACACAAACACACACACAAAGATGACAATTCTTTCCAAATCCAATACCTCAGCACAGCCAGCTGAGAGGGTGAGAAGCCCAGCACCTTAAAAAGTTTAAAGTGCTCTTCATGCTCTTCACATGAACTTCCAGCAGAGAAAGGCTCCTTCAGTACTAAATTACTGAGACCGAGTGCTGAAAATACAGCTTTTTCAGTAGATGAGAATTAAGCACAATCATACAGGCAACCTCTAATGCCTATATTTAATCTTTTGGATTGAGGCATACAACTATAAATTCCTCATTGGAGTCCAAGACAAGCCCTTAGTAGTCACAGTCAAAAGTACACAGAAAATACTAACCATGGAAATCACTTTAATTTTCCAACTGGTTATTATTTCCATACTTTGCTATGAGCTGTTCCAAGTGATAAATAAGATTTTTGCTTCACCTCCCCAGGTCTAGTTAGTAGATCTGAATCTCTTCACAAGCTCCAGGGACATAATTCATTTCATAAGAAAAGTAGTAATAATACAAGAAATAGAACCATTAGGGAGAAAAAAGGAACATTATAATTACTGTCAACAATATAGATGTTCCTCACACGCTGAATTCCCCTCAATTTCTCTACACACAGAGCTATTTTTCATAGTTTGCTTTTGAGAAAATATTGAATTGATTACATAAATGTAATGTTCAGGTTTTGCATATGTTTGTTTGGATTTTGAAGAGGTGGAAAGAAGAGAAAGGCAGCCACTCTTGGGGAAAAATACAGTTTGAGGCCTGATTTTTCAAATATATCATCCAAAAGATTGTGGTAATGAGAGATGAGTGGAAAGAGGACAGTGAGTAGCAGCAAATGCTGTCCACAAATCCTGACTTGCTTAAAACTTGCCTGGAATTTTAGGAGATCTTTTAATGTGTTTGGTAAAAACAGCCTTTTCACATGACTTCTCCAACCATCTTACTACTAGATAGTTTCACTGAATATTGAAGATTTTCTGTGTACTTATCAGTTGAATCTCTTTGTAACATCATGCTCGATTACTCCTACCAGTGGTCTTCTGTTTCCCACTTTTACATCACGCCCGCCACACAGACATTCCCAAAACAAGCTAACAAGTGTAACAAAAAAGATCACATTATGCCTCCGTATTTGTGTATGATTTTGATAGCACACAGTAGAATTTTTAGCTCCAAAGCTTAGGGATTTTTATAATCACCACAGATGTTATATTCAGTGCAGACGAAACTTCTCACTCAAAACCAGACAGGTCTTGCACACTTATAAAACTGAACCCCTGCAAAGTGTGTGGAGGAAAAAGCTTTCAAGCCCATTTTTTCTTGCAGCTGCTCTCTCACACGTCTTTGCCTGCACCCTCTAGAGAAGACAGATCCACTGCAGTAGGGCTGCCTTGACAGCTAGCAGCGTCCTCCTGCCAGATGAGTGAAAATTTAGAAAGGAACCAGTTCATATTCAAACAGCTTCTACAGATTGCATCTGGAATTATACCATCCGGGCCAAACAACTGGATTGTTCATTAAAATCATCTGATTGCCATGCACTTATCTTTGTGCTCGCAACAAAAGAGAGAAAAAGAAAGAAGAGCTGCTTTTTTCAGTCCTTTGTACTATCATCTCTTTCTATTAGACTCTGCCTATTGGACAGAGATTTTGCCATGATTGGTTTCTTTGACATGTATTTCTATTGCTTTTCATCTGAAAGGAGAAGGTGGCTAAAAATTAAGCGAATTGTTCATTAAATAGCCACCCCTGCTTTGAGAAAAGGTTATTCTTTCTTTGGATTCTTTGATGCTGCGTTAACGATGCCTTTTCTTCCAGAGGCTTTGTGCATAAAAGGCAAGCTCTCGGAGAAAAAATTGGAAAATAAACCTCGGCCCCGTCCTTTCCATGATGGTAATTTAAAAGATAACTGTTTTGAAGATAAAGTTGATTTCTGATAACAAAAGACCCACTGTTTAAAATGGGAGCCTGCTACTGTTAGCAGATGATTGACTTGAAAAATGGTCCAGCAGAAGGAGTGGCCAGATTGGCTGATGGGGACTTGCAACGATGAAAAAATAAAGCAGCAATCATATGTCAAAGTGACTCCACTAAACTATTTCTGGGCTAGAACCATATTTTCTTTGTTTGTATTTTTGTTTTAACTATGGGTGCATTTAGACACAGCAGGAATGTAGGTCACCTCACATGAAATTACATCCTAAAAAGAAAAAAAAAAATAAAAATCACCCAGCTCCTTGCTTCATCCATCCTCAGTCTGTAGTGCTGAAATTCTGAATTGTGGGAGTGCGAGCTGTGTGGATTGTGTGGTGTTTTTTTCTTCTCCTGTCTTTCTTCTATTACTGCTAATATAATCAAATTTACTGGTTCTTACAAAAAAAGGAGAAGTTAGAGGAACAAAAATAAAGATATGCTTGGGATTACCATTTATTATTTCTTGAACCCTGCCTTATTCATTCAGGAATATGTACGTAGGAATTTGTTGGTCTAAGACCAAGAACAATTTCTAGGCATATGAGAAATTTTCTGCTCCTCTCCCCTAATACGAAGGCCAGAACACACATAAAAATGAGTTAAGGTCTTAAAATGAGGTGTTGGTGAAATTTAAGTAATGTATTAGTTTCATATTGTTTTTTGCCAAGGGATACTTTCATACTCAGCTAATTACTGAAGTCTATACAGAGCAAAATATCTAACAACTCGAAAGTGTCAGCACCTACGATCTCACGGCAGATGTAGAAAAGTGATGCATGATTAAGTTCCTTGCCTTGAGACAAAGAACACATGCCTGGTTTGTTTTTTTTTTTAATTATTCTGCAGCATTGTTCACCAACTATGAATATATTGTCCAAAGAAGAGGCAATAAATGTTACCCAAAATCTCCAAACCCCACCAAACACATTAAATATGCAGCCAGCAACACTCAGCAGAGTTCTACAGCTACACACTACAGACCTCCAGCAGCACTAAAAAGCACTCCTAAAAACATATTGGGGATGATCTTTTAATCCTTACTCATATCAGTAATCATATCAATCTCAACAATAACACAGATATGAAAAAGGGCAGCCAGATAAAGCTTTTAATTATACAGAGGTAAGGCATTTGAAAGACAACAGCTCAGAACTCCATTAATTATCATTCTGGTTCCTCTATTCAATTGCTCTCATCCTCAAAATGTTTATATCCTACATGCAAAAGCCATTATCATACTCTACCAGGCTAGGGTGGGTGGAGAAGTACTGAGTAAAAGAGACAGAAAAATACGTGAAAAAATATACCAAAGAAATAAGACTTGGCCAGGAGGCATTAATACTAAATAGGCTGGACAAGGGACTCTGGAAAAGTCACTTCAAGAAGAGCTTGGGTGCAGTGCAGCAGCAATACACTCACAATTACACAAAAAATAAAGCACCTGCAGTGTGCTGCCTGGGGAGCTGCTCAGCTGGTTTGTTGACCCTTGCACTGACTATGTACAAGCTGTGTTTGCTTTTTACTAATGAATGCATGTTTGGCTGGTTTCACAACAGATTTCAAAAGAAGGCTTGCCGTGGAATTTCTTCATTTTAGGTGGTAAAACTACCTTGGATTTTTCTTTCAGTTCCATATATAATTAACCCACAGAAAATGTCCCTCAAAAATTAATTCTGGGGGGAAAATCAAAAAGGACTGAAGAGTTATGTGGTGCTCAACCACTGTCCTGTCAACTTATAACTAGCTGTCAGATTTGAGACCTCCAACACTTGCACTAACATAGCTTAGTGGTGACCAGTGTATAAGACGTGTTTAGGCTTTCCTGGACACTGTGGGGAAAAGTGTCTCCTTTGTCAGTGCAGAACCTTCCAGTCTGCTTCACTGACAGCGGGAGAACGATGAGTTGAAGCCAACACCAGGGCAAACTCCTGGAGCATTGCCGCCTTTTTGTCAACATGTAGCTGACTGCCACTCCACATATACTTCTATTTAAGTTCCAGGGACACCTGGAGAGCACATCTGTTGCAGAAGACATGTACAGCTGGGTGTCCGCTGTGTATTGGAGCAAGGAGACCCCCAGAGGTCTCAAATATGTGTTGAAAAGCAGACCAGAAAGTCCAGTACTCATGAGGGTCCATATGCCAGGGCCACAAGGGACAGGAGCAGCAGATGTTTCTCATGCTCCTCTGGGGTCTCCCAGTCCTTCTTTCTCTCTCCCCTTCCTCCCAAAATACTGACACTGCTGGAGTTACAGGGGATTTACAGCTGCGTATTGTCCTGAGGTTTTGTGGATTATGGATAGTCAACATTGATTTAACTTTTTTCTCCAAAGTTAGTTGGTCATCTTGTTCTGATCATCCTTTCCTCCTGCTGTTTGCTGCCAAGGATGCTACCGGAGCTGGCCCTGTGAGGACAGTCTAGAAGATGGTAGTCATTCCTGAGCCAGTTGGTAACCCTCAAAGTTTTCAGAAGAACAGGATATATTTACAATGGCTGTCATGAGCTGTGAGCCCAGACACCACACACGTGCTTCTGTCTGGCTACTGATGAATTCTAGAAAGGTCTGAAAAACTACAGCTTCAAAGTAAACCTGAAATATAATTCTGAGAGGTATTTGCAGAAGTAATCAGCAAAGATAAGAATTTTTAAATGATGACATCTTTTTACTTACTAAAAAAAAAAATCACGGGAGCAAATTCAAGTAGAAGGAAGAGACAGATAAATCAATACAGCAGGTGGAACCAACAGTCACAGGAAAATTATAATCACATCTGTTGCTCTTTTGTGCTGTAAAGTGATTTTACAAACCAGAGAGAAAGTTGAACGTAGAAATTCAACTCAAATTTTAGTCACCCTAAAATTTGTTCTCCATTCCAGAAGTTATTTAAATGACTTTTGCTGGATTTCCTTTTTTTTTTTTTTTTTTTTTAACTGAAAGCTTTATAACCCATCCTCACTATGGTTTTAACTTCATAGATATCTCCCCATTCTGGTATCAGTGGCCTTACTCCTTTCTGTGGCTCTCCTGACATATGGTTCACAGTGTATGATAGAGACTGAAAAGTTCAACTTTCTCCCAGCTTCGTTACTGTTCAACCTCGGCGCACAGTGTGATGAGCTTAGCCGCAGATGTCACTGTACAGCTGTTCCACCTGGGAGAGACATGGGGGAGAAAGATGAGCTACTGAAGCTCGCAGACCAGGTTATTTATGGTGAGAGAGTCTAGAGGCAGCCTCGATTACATAGAGCTGCATCCAACCGAGTGCTTTTTTCTGCAATTACTCTCAATTGAAAAAGAGGGTTATTGTGTCTTAATAAAATGCTTTTCTTATGCTGTCATAGTCTAAGCAGTACAACTAAAATAAGAATGTTAACACAATATACGTAAAAACAAAATAAGAGTGAAAATAAGAAAAGAGGATTTTTAATTCTTGCAAAATGTAAGAAAATGGAGGTATGTTAGGTTGACATCATGCTCTTCTCAGAGTTGCAGTAGATGAACTCTGGGAACAGAGAAGAACAGGAAGATACCCATCTTGTGAAATTTCTGAAGTAACAGAGACAAGGTAGCAATCTGGCTCATATCATGCATATGCAAGTGTAGAAAAAGTATAACAGTATATTCAGATACGTAAACTGGAATATTCCTTGGCAGACACAAGAAGTAACCATTCCATTTTACCCAGCTTTAACTAGGAGTTAGAGTACGAGTCTCAGTTGATTGCAACTTATAGTTTCATCTCTCTCAAGTCTTTAAAATTAAAATGAAAAGGGTGGATGACTGTACATGTAAAAAACATGACCTACAGTGAGCATTTGAAGTAACTGGAATCAATTAGCCTAGAACAGAGGAGACATGAGGGGAAACAACAACAACTCTCAGATAAAGAAAGGAAATTATATATCATGACATGCTCCACAGCCATATAGTATATGTGTTGTTTCGACAAATATTTTTTCCATATGATTACAGTGAGTTTTATTAAAATAAGGAAACCAACATTTGGGAGGGAAGGGAGGAGGACATTGATTAGATGTATCTCATTTTCTGTCAAATTTCTGGATTTAAGAATCAGAAGCTGAAAATAGCACGATGATGACAGATTTGTTTAGAAATTATTTTGTAATGGCTCATCTCACCTTAGGTGGGTAAGGAATAGATTTTGTCACTTAATTGTATGTATGAAACATCACTCAAAAAGGCTGCAAAGATTCGATGGAAGCAAGAATATGTTGAGAAGTGGAGGGAGTAAGCTGCAGATGCACAGAGCAGATTACAAACCCTGTTCTGCTAACAGTACCCAAGAGAGACCTCTTCTGAAGTCAGTAAAATCTCACTAGTTTAAGTACGGTGCTGCATGGGATTCAGCCCTATCACTCCATATGTCACATTTTGTTTTGTTATCTACTAAATTATCTCCATTTTTAGAGTCCATAGGACTTGGAACAGGAAAGCAAAATAGGAGACTAAGATTCAATATATTCACTGTTAATATGTATCTCATGCACATCTCAGGCATTTATTTTCACCTCCATATAAAGGTCCATTTTTAGTACATTTTTTGCCATTCTAAGGAATCAGAAAAATATATGATCATTAATCAGCTGAAGATACACCTTCCATCTGAGACAGTGAGACATACAGAAAGCCTTCTTTGAGCCAATCAATCATATTTTATCACAGTAAAGTACTTCATTATTCCTACAGAGTTTTAAAACTATACTCTGTCATAGTACTCTCTTCAAGTATTGTTTCAAGGAACAAATCTAACATACACAAAACTTCGATAAAGAAGAGAGCTTACAGCCAGGAAGTTTGTGGGCTTGGTTTTGTTGTTTAAAAACTAGATTTTGCAAATTCTGAAACACGTTTGAGAACCAAGAGAAGTCATGTTGTTATCACCACTACAACTACATATATATTTACTAGCTTTACACTTTCACTTGTAAAAAACTGAAGCAACAAAGGAACTCTAAGTGAACCAGCCTTTTTAACCTCAAAACCAAAAAAGTTAGGAAGTTACCTTGAACAAAACTGCATCCTTGTACATGTCAGTCAAGCTCTTAAACCCTGGAAGATAAAAACCCGCCAGTGATATTTTCAAAACAATTGCAAACAAAAGTAAGGATACTACTTCATTGCTATGAAATAGGCAGTATTTCAGTTACTCAGAAAGTACCAGCAGAGGTAAGGACAGCTAAACAATAGTTGAGCAGAACATGAGAAATAGCTGAGATCTACCCATCCCTTTTGTTATTCAAGATGAAATTCAGCTACAACAGGGGAGGGTTAATTTCCCTTCAGCCAGTAACCTGTGGGAGGAGTAATCAGGCTCGTCCTTGACTTCCATCAACCCTGGCAGTACAGGAAAGCATGCATTTTTGGGGAAAGGTTACCTGATTTTCTCTGAAGGGTCAAGGAAATAAGGAACTGTCATGGTTTAACCCCAGCCGGCAACTAAGCCCCACACAGCCGCTCCCTCATTTCCCGCCAGTGGGACTGAGGGAGAGAAGCAGAAGGGTAAAAGAAGTGAGAAAACTCATGGGTTGAGATAAAGACAGTTCAACAGGTAAAGCAAAAGCTGCGCACACAAGGAAAGCAAACCAAGGAATTCATTCCCCACTTCCCATGGGCAGGTAGGTGTCCAGCCATCTCCACAAAAGCAGGGCTCCATCACACCTAACAGTGACTTGGGAAGACAAATGCCCTAACTCTGAATGTCCCCCGGTTTCTTCTTCTTCCCCCAGCTTTCTATGCTGAGTATGATGTCGTATGGTCTGGAATATCCCTCGGGTCAGTTGGGGTCAGCTGTCCCGGCTGTGTCCCCTCCCAACACCTCGTGCCCCCCCAGCCTGCTCGCTGGTGGGGTGGGGTGAGAAGCAGAAAAGGTCTTGTCTCTGTGTAAGCACTGCTCAGCAATGACTAAAACATCCCTGTGTTATCAACACTGTTTTCAGCACAAATCCAAAACACAGCTCCATACCAGCTACTACAAAGAAAATTAACTCTATCCCAGCCAAAACCAGCACAGGAACACAGAAGATTTCTCAGCTCTAAAAAACCCCCCTCACACCAAAAAAACCCCAAAGAAACAAAACATACAAAGCTGAACATCCCTAAATATAAGGAGGCGATGGTATCTGCTGTATTCCAGCCAAGAACTAAGACTTAAGGGTCTGAGCAGCAGCTGACATTCACTTGATTTCCCTGATCCTTGTCCTGTCTGCAGCTGCAGAATGATGCATGCATGAGGATCCCAAGGTTTCTCTCCTTACCTGACAGCTGTCAGTGTGTGACAGACATAAAAGTAGCTCACAGGACACTTTCTGTTTATCTAATATCTAGTAAGGAACAGAGCGTACATGGAAAGCTCAGTCACTTTCTGTTTTCAATAATCATACAGCCTTTGCCAAAGGACATTGCCTCAGTCATTTGCACATGAGCACAAATCCGCTCCACTGCTCCCTCAAACACACCAGCACTTCACCTCTGTGCCTTGCTCTGGGTGATCGTTGCGGTACAATCTTTGCTTCCCTCCAGTGTTGTACAAGAGAAGGGAAAGTGCGGGAACGGGGAGGGTATTCACTCAGTGGTCCAAGGTGGATCACGTTTTTATAATTGATTAGTATTGCTGTGCCATTGCATTTCTCATTAAAATCCCTTTCCTGAAGCTAGGTACAATTTGCACCATGTTTTCCACTTGTTTAAGCTTTAAGCTGTCGCTCAAAAAATTAATTTTAGCTGGGTTCATCTTTCCATCACAATCTTATTGTCACAGTGGTTGATTAATTCTATGTCATTGTTTGCTCTTTTACAAGATTAATTGCAGGATGAGAGAATATATGACATTCTGGTGAGGGCATATATCAAGTTACTGTAATAACACAATGCTGAAAAGCAACTTTCCCCCACCCCATCTAAATTCAGGCAACAAGCAAATAATGTAGTGAAACTGGTCTGGTCTGTTATTGGATAAATAGCATTGATCAAAGGAAAGACCTTCTATAGTTGTTTGGTTAAGACTTGCAACCATAGTGCTCATTTCCCTCCAGTTCCATTCTAGCCAAGCCCTTAAAGTCTGAAATGTATCTCCTAAGCTTGCGAAGGAGGCAAGCCATTTTCACAGTACAGATAGACTGTCCAACAGTGGACAGCTGTAGGGAAAGGTCTAGCATTAAAACAAATATTTCCTCTGGCGTTTTATGCCAACACCGAAAACAGCCAAGACTAATAGATTTACCAAACTGCAACACAGGAACAAACATAGAAACACCATCAGTTTTCCCATCGGTTGTTGTAACACCAGGTAAGTTCAGAAGAGACTAGCCTATGCTCAGTGCAATGCACAGATCCTGGGCTCTTATTCAAGGCTTGTACAGCCCACGTTTCCTTCCCTTGAATTTGGTTTGCTTTTCAGGATTTTTGCTCAAAGAGGGGAGCCCCTGATAAATCACAGAATGGTCACTCATAAGCTTCATATTTCCTGCTAGGAAACACTGTGACAGAGGTATTCCCCAAATGAGGCTTGCCCCCTTCCAGTCCAGGTGAGCTGACACCTCTGGTTTTAATGCACTCAAGAAGCAATACATGTATGTGAGGTAGGGACATGGAGGGGGCTTTGGGACACTTTTTCTTTAGTCTGTAAGATAAACAGTACTTTGTATTCAGTTAACCTTTCATTGGCTTACTTTAGTACACATTTATTTCACCACAGACCTGCTTTGCAAAGCATATCTTCAATACTGTATGATGTAGTCAGACAGTTCTTTTCTATACAAACTTTATTTATTCAGTTTTTATTCTGCTTACTGATTGTTTGGAAGAAATACTATCCACTAGTTAGACAGCTGAATGGATATTTCTCTACTGGTTTTCATTTAAGGTTGAACATAGTCTTTCTGTTCCTCATTTACCCCATTATATAGAGAAATAAAAGGTTTTCCAGAAATGTCTATGATCCCCAGATGTGTAACATCGCAAAGGCTTGTTTCCTCCTGCATTGAAGCCAAGGAGAACATTCTCTCCAATTTCTACGAGAGCCGGTTTAGGCAGTGCTTCTATAAATTACTTTCTTTAATAAAGCAGAATGAATTGCTTTGCATCATAATAAATTAAGGCATCCAACCCAAAAAGACATAGCACTGCATAAATGCAATAATATTGTCCATAATCCGTGAGATTTTTATGATTTGAATGAAATCAATAAATAAAGATAGACTGAGAGTGAGTTTTCACAGTGCGTAGTAAAACTGTGTGAATAGAAAAATGCTTTATATTTTACTTTTTTATTATTTTTCCCCATTTGGCTCTGCTTTTTGTATGAACAAAGTAGGTTTTTTAGTATTAGGGTGTTTAATAGTCAGTGCTCATTTGACATCATTACACCTGATTTGGGGCATTTTTTTTCTCATTCTCTTCTACGGGTTTTCTACTTGCACATCTCTTCCCCTCCTTGTGACCCAACAGAGCACATTCCATTCATGGAAATCCCTCTTCAAATTTTACTTCGGCTTTAGTTGTATCAGCATCAATAAACAAAGACAAATACAATACAAATTAACCTGGTTTGAGTATTGCCTGTGTATGTGTCAGAGATGAATCAAAGTCCCGTTGACCCTTTTAGAGATGGGGCTGGGTGTGCAATGCCAGGAATACTAATTTTTTTTGTCCCATGCCACCTGTAATCAATCCCAGTGAGACCAATGGGGACTATTCATGTAAGAAAAGATGAGACATATGACTTAGCTGGTGTTAAACTCTGTAACAGAAGTAACAAACACCCTGGAAAGAGCATCTACTCCAAACTGTCTTGATCTGCATGAATATATGAATACAACCTGAATGTGAATCTGAATTTTGCAACTGTCACTGAAATAGATGATGGGCACTGAAAATAACTCCACAAGGAGATAAATACAGCTTTGCTTGTATTAATTCTACTTTTGTCTGACTTTACCCACAGTTTTTAAAAAAATAATCAATATTGTAGAGGAATGTACTTCAATGGAGTATGTACATTTTTAGTCATTGAAAGCTATGCTGCCTATTTTTTCCTGAAAAAAACCCCACTCTAGTTTATCCAAGAAAATACACTACAATGTTGGAAATGTGTGTTATGGGTTTGTGTGGCGTGGGGTTTTTTGGTAGAGGGGCAGGGGCCGCAGGGCCGGCTCCTGTGAGAAGCTGCTGGAAGCTTCCCCAGCTCCAAGTCGGACCCACCGCTGGCCCAGGCCGAGCCCGTCAGTGATGGGAGAACAGATTTAAGAAGGGGAACCTGCAGGAGTAGGGGGATTGGAATGGGAGAGGAACCCCTCTGCGGATCCCGAGGTCAGTGAGGAAGGAGGAGCGGGCTGTCCCCCCCCAGCCCATGGAGGGGAGCGGAGGCCCCCCAAGGTGGCGGTGACTCCATGGGAAACCCGCGCTGGAGCAGGCTGTGACTGGAAATCAGCCCGCAGAAAGGACCCGCGCCAGGGAAGTTTGTGAGGAACTGCAGCCCGCGGGAAGGAGTCGCGTTGGAGAAGTTCGTGGAGGACTGTCTCCCGTGGGAGGGACCCCACGGCGGAGCAGGGGCCGAGCGCGGAGTCCTCCTCCCCCTGAGGAGGACGGAGCGGCAGAGACCAGGGGTGAGGAACCGACCCCGACCCCCATATTCCCCTGCACCCCCGGGAGAACCGGGAGTGGAGTTGAGGCGGGAAAGCGGGAGGGCTGGGGGCAAGGTGTTCTGAGGTTTCAGTTTACTTCCTAATATCCTTGTTTTGATTTGATTGGTAGCCAATTAAATTGATTTTGTTTCTTCCCCAAGTTGAGCCTGTCTTTTGCCCGTGACCATAAGTGGGGAGTGATCCCTCCCTGTCCTTGTCTCGACCCACGAGCTTTTCTTTATATTTTCTCCTCATCCCACGGGGATGGGAGCAGGGGCAGTGAGCGAGGGGCTGTGTGGTGCTTTGTTACCGGCTGGGCTGAAACCACAACAATGTGCTAGTCTATTATAATTGGGGCTGACTATAACCAAAATCCACCTCTCCCCAAAGTAAGAATATAATAAAGTACTTAGAGTTTCTATAAACTGCATTAACCTTCTCATGCAGCAATCAGGGAAACCTACCGGAGTAACTGGATTCAGCTACTGAAACAAGTTTTTGGTTGCTGCTTGTGTTGGACATATTTAAGTCTTCCCATAATGAATTCTGCTTGCAGAGGATCACTGCACACAGAGAGAATGCATAACTGACCACCCGAAACTTCTGTGCCTAGAAAACAGGGGGGAATAAAATCCTATAAACAGACATTGTAAACATGTTGTTACCTTAACAGCATGCGATTGCTTCTTGATTTATGCATCAGTATTGCTTTATGAATAGGGAATGCGTGCCCAAGACCAAAACTCAGCAGCCTGTCTGGTTTCTTCTGTTTACTGCTTTCAATATTCAAACTTTTTCAGTATGTCATGTCATATCTTGTGAGGCAAATCTGCCTTCTAGAATTCAGCCCCCAGAGGAAAGTAAACCCGATTTGCCTTTTCCAGGTAAGAAAAATATATGCTGTATGGGGAACTGATGTATCCAACTGAATGAAATCATTACTGACGTTAGACCATCAAGCCTGTGATTTTGAAAGTCATCCAATGACCTTGGGGACAGACTTTGTAATTTAACAGGAACTACATGACTAAATTCCATCAGGAAAATCCCATGATTAACTTGGAAAATTTCAGTATAAAAGTTGAAATTCAGTGAATTAGTCTGGGAAAAATCTCTGTTCCTTATACCCAGGTAGCAATGGTGAAAACATGCCCTGGGCCGAAGAGACATAGAAAATATGTGAGATGTTGTAAGTTATGAAGAATAAGCCCTTTCTAAAGCTGTTCTCCCACAGGAATATTCAATATATCCCTTCATCATGACCACTCCAATGCCGCACTGGTGGTTCAAGGTGGTTGAGTAATTTCTACAATTCCTTTTCAGTCTCAGCTCTTTTAGCCTCCCTGCACCACAGAGTAACTCATTCGGGGGAAAATTTGCAATTTCTTGTCACAAGGCAGCATCTGATAATCAAAATGTCATCTGTGTTGTAGTCTGCAAGTAAGGAGAGGAATTAATGAGCCACAACACATACATAAGGAGAAATGCATACTTAATTTTAACAAACGCACGTTTTTCTCCTTCAACGAAAAGCTTTTCTGAAGTATTTACCAAGGCAACAGGATTTAAACAGGATTACTCAGATGTTTGAAGCTTGCTATTTGTTTATATATCTCATACCATGAGGAAACTAAAGTTAATGCACAAATTGCTCTCATGTTCACAATATGCAATTCTTCCTAGTCTTGGGGCTCTTGGGTATTGTATTGAACAACGTTAGAGAGTATTATTAATTAGGTAGAATTGCATGCAGAAAGCATATCTGGATATATAAAGCAGCATAGGATTTTACAGGGTTTTTTTCCACCCTCCCAGGCCATAATGCTCATTTAGCAAAATCGTGCAAAATGAAGTATACATCAGTAAATCTGATGTGTAAATTAGAGAAGTCTCAAAACAATTTACATTTTTATATACCTCTGAGGAAGTAGGACACTTTTATTAGCTACTTTCAGGTAGCACATAAATAACTGCAGATCCAATTGCCTGAATTTCTGGAACTTGTCGAAGAGCTTAATCGAAAGATTTATGAGAACTTCAAGCTTTAGATTTGAAGTCCTTGGTATCTGTCAAGCTAAAGTCTTAATACTAAAATTCTCATCCCCAAAACTGTCTGTAAATCCAAAGTGAAGCTATAAAGAGTTGTTAAAGGCTTTTATTTTGCATCTTAAATTCTGTTCTCATGTTCTGTTCAATATGCTTTATTGCTGGGAAGTCCTTTGTGCTTTGAAGTAATCTTAGAGCTCCTATCAGACCAACCTACCTTACTTTTCCCTAATATGTCTTTAATTTTATTTTGAGCAGAACAATGCTGACATTTCATTGTATTACTTAATGTCAATAATTGGGATGACTAGATTATTTTCCTTCTGAGAAGGGCTGTTCGGAGATTTTGATTCCTGTATTTGTTCACTTAACAGGGGAGGTATCACCTGCTTTGGATGGCAGGACTGCGGTCCCCTGCCAGGGGACTGAGGATGGGGGAGAACATAGTCTGAGAGAAGACAGCAAGTTCCTATCCTTGCAGCTAACACTGGAGTTATGTAAACAATATGGACATATTAGTCCCCTTTCAAGAAACCAGTGTGTGTGTATATATATATACACACACGTACACATACACATTTATCTGCACATATACTATATATACCTGCTGTTACAATGAGCATCTTGCATATACATAATTGAATTTAAGAAAAGGCAAATGTCTAAGTAAGAAAATGCAGATCTGCAGCAACCAAACTCTTGCTCTGCACAACCACAAGATTCAAAACCACCGCAGCATACATTTTCAGGCACCCCATTATTCAGGAAATTGCTTTTTGACTTACAAGGTTTTAATCATAGCTTTTTTTTTTTAATTGGAAATAGGCACCATTGTTTACTTACTAGAAAGGAAAAGATTCCAGAGCGGAGTTATTGCTTAAATAATGTAATTTCTGAGGAAGTCCAGGAAGGAAAGACTTCAGAGGAAACCAAAATGGGTCTAAAGCTTTTCTGGGGAGTTTCTGCATTTTAAGGTTTTGGTTGGTTGGCTCTGTGCAAAAGTTGCGTTCTTTCTTAATTTTGTGATCAAAACCAACATTTATATTAACAAATTATGCTAATAATAATTTAATAAAGAATTCTCATGCCTCAAAGTTACTATCAATTTTATTTGTGGATAATAAAATTCACAGAAAAAAGAAATATAGTAAATACTGTTGACTGTGTCTCTTCAGAAGGTGCATCTTACCAAACAAAGAAACTATTTATAAATTTTTATTTCAAGGAAATTATATTAGAAAAAATATTTAAAGTTTTTATGGGCATATATAAAAAACTCAGCACCCAACATTCAAGAACAAAGCAAGAATTGATTTTTCTGACCAATACCTAGCAACCACTTCTTGAAATTCTTTAATTTGGTAAATTATACAATCTCTGGAAATGTTTCAAGCCCTTTTTAAGAGCTTTTCTCTTAAAAGAAAAGGAAAGTATATCCTTATAAAACCTAGATGATACCTAGCACACCAGAAAATGTTTAAAGTTCTTTCAATAGAAAGTTTGCAGCTTCAGTAGACTTCACTGAAGTACCATGTAGTGACAGATTGCATAGCACAACGTTTTATCTTCTCCCCTGCCCCAAATCACCCAGATTCCTCTTGATGTTAAATTTAAAGTCAACAGAAATTCTTAACTCACAAAGAGGCTTTTGTAAGTACCTAGAACAATCTTTGAAATATTGTTAGGACTCAGCATAGCATTCTGTCAGAATAAAAAAAAAAAAAAAAAAAATTGTTCTGTGTTCAAACAGAGGGTGAGATTTCCAACCTGAACTTCAGTGCAAACTTGCCATTGCTCAGCAGCAGTAATTTCACAACACTTTAGTCAGAGCTGTATTTGATGTTCAAAGTTGATAAAGTGAAAACACAAAAGTTTACTAAATTAGCTTACAGCAATTGGCTTCAGTATACAAGAGCAATGACCATTACCCAAGGCAGAAAAACCTTGGGGATTACACATTGTATCATACATTTAGTTGGGTAAAAGCAGAAGAATAGTTGTTGTTACTGTCTGGAGCAGCAGAACCTGTACAAGCCATTCTTGTACTAGTCAGAAAACTCTTTTCCTATCCTCACTGTAATTTTAAACTCAAGTTCTCTGATTCTTTATGCACAGAGTCTGCCAAGGTGGACTGAGCTTTCAAATCAGTAAGAGCTGAAAGGGTTAAAAGGAAAAATGCTCGGTTTCTCATTTCTAGTATGACCTCAAGTTCTTGTAGTGTCAGTCATGTAAAATAACTAAACTGAGTAAAATAATGGCTTGTTAATGTTTTGGCACTGAATCAATAGACTACTTTTGGTTGTTCTTCACATGCATTAAACTCCAGCCCAGATGAAATACCCTGTGTTTTTATTATTATTATTTTTTGAGTGACCTTTTATAAACTAAACTGTAATTCTAAATGAAATTGTTCTGCCTTTTATTCTAAACATACCAAAGCATATTTTGAAATATAGTACTGAAGAAAGCCACTTTCAGAAACTGCACATTTGAATTACAAGACGCTGACAAGCCATATGGAACCACTAATTTCTAAAAACTCTTGAAGCTGCAAATCCATTTAAGAAAGTGGGAAAGGGAGGGGGAACATTTGCTCCATCCAGGTTCCATCATGAAGGCAGGTGGTAGTCCCAAAGCTAAAACTCTCAAAGGCTTATAGGATTTGAGCAGTTTTAATTATGGTGAATGGAACCAACACGAACCTTAATGTATACTTGACTTCATATCATCTACACAAATTATTAGATTCTGCCTAATCTAAAAATATCTGCCATAGTTTGTTGACTCACAAGTAATAAATCTAAAAGACTGAAAAATAGGAAAGGAGAGGGCAAGTGGAAAATTAAGAAACAAACACAGAAAAATGAAACTTATCAAATATTACAAGACACTCTGTGGGTTCTGGCCCCGCTATCCTTTTTCAGCCTGGAAAAGTGACTACAAGTTGGCATAAAGAGCTACTCACTACCAGTTAGGAGCAGCAGCCCTGAGGCCACTTCACCTCAAGGTACAATAACAGGTTTTTCAGCTATTTGCCTTAGATGCCCAATGCAACACAGGAAAAAAGTCTTACATGTCCTTGCACCAAGGCTGTGCTATCATAACCCCCAAAGATCTCTCAAATGCAGTAGAAAATACTTCTGTTCTTGAACTCTGTTCCTAAACCACCTCCTAAATCTGTATCTTCCTTTCCTAGTGATGACATAGTCCAAGAAGGATGTGAAGGGAAGAGAGAGGGGAGCTAATTAAATTGTTTGGCTTTTAGTTTTTTGGTGTTTGTTGGGGTTTTATCTTGCACTTTGAGCAAGATTTGCAGCTGTGGGAAATCCCATCCTGTTTTTTGGATAGCATCAGTATTCTTTGACTGTACTCTGAATTCAAAGACCCCATCATGCGCACATCCTGGTTACTCTTCAGCAATTTATTCTTTGTGTTTTTCTATGAAATGCTTCAGTTTCTTGCCTGTGTGTAACAACAGTGTTAAGACATATTGACAGGCTCTTTGGAGGAGTTTATATCCCGATATTCATCAGTAATTGGTCAACAGCGGGGAAAGCTCTTGAACTTACTCTGAGCTTCTCCAAGGTGACCTACACCATAACCTGCTATACCAAGTCTGCAATTGCCCTGGAGATGCCTACACCCTCCTTTTCCCCCTGGCTTTACTGGCTTGTGCATGAGGGCAATGATGCTGTTGCCCTCATCCTTTCTACCCATCCTCTTTTTAGTGCCAAATGCCCATAGAAATACTCAGAAAAAGTAATGTCTACTCATCTCCTGGAAGACTGGAGATGGACTCTAAGCACAGGATAAGAGAAATTCCCTATATATACCCTGTTCCCACAATTCTGGTCCCAAGATTAAGGGGTTTTTTTTAACCTCAGAATGACTTAAAAATAACCATGTGCCTCTGGCATCTTCAGGGAAAGAAAAGAAGAAAAGACAAGCCAGAGACAAAATATAAAGATTTCAAGTTTTATACATAACGTTGAAATATGCTCTCTGTGATTTCATTTAGAAATGCCAAAAATTCTTCTAAGTAGAAAGTATTTTACATGTATTAATAAAATATATATATATATAATGTCATCATCTTTCTTTTAATGCCATATATCTTTTGTCCAGAAGATGGCTTTTCCCTACAGCCATCATCTCCCCCATAAGAACATACTCAGTGAGCACCAGTCCTCTCCCCAGTATAGGTTCTGACAAGGGACTGGGCCCCCCCTTCAGCTACAGCAATGAAAATACAAATTCACTCCAACTTTCTCAGGCTGGAAGCAAAAGGCATATTTCTGCTGAATAAAGTATTAGCATCCACAAATGAAGTATTACCTTCTCTAAAGATGAGGACAGCAGTGCTATTGCTTCTCTGGTCATGCCCTCCCAGAGGACTGCAGAGCTTCCCCTGCTGAATCAAATGTCTGTATGGGAGTACGAACCAACCGTGCCTTCATAGATCATCAGACCGGCACTGGCAATACTTCTTACAGTTTCCTACTTTGGAGGAAATTTTACAGAGAAACTATAAATTGTGGAAGAAATAAGAGCACTGGACTTCTCTGTCTTGCTCTTGTTATCCAGGAGTTGTTTTTCCCCTGCAAACACCTACGGGTAGAACTAATTAATAGTCATGATTTGTTTTTCTTGGAAAAATAACAACTCAAACAGCTCTTTATCAAGCCTTTTAAGAACAGGGTTTTTTCCCCCAAACCTTTTGCTTTTTCCTACCTGTATGTAATTATCCATGTACGCAGATCAATTTATTACCCTATGCATAAGCACATTCTCTCTCGTTTTTCTTTCCCTTAGGAGCTTTACATTAAGATGACGACTCAGACTGCTCAAATCGCCCAATTGCAAATGTACTTTGATCAAATGATGACTCAAGGAGACTCAAAAATTACTTCTGCAGGGAAAGACAAGGCAAATTGATCAGTGCTGTCACTGGTGAGAAACAGCTCCTGAAGAAATAGTTCTAAAAGGCATTATCTTTAATGTAATCAAGGGAACATTTCATTTCATTTTAAAATGCCTCGCAATATTTGTTAGTTCTATCGTTTCAGGGGGTTATGGGGACAAAAGTTAATTACACTGATGAGACAAACACTAAATTGTTTAATTAAGGCTATCCTACTTTCTTTGTGTAATATTTTTCTAACTTGGCTTACATATAGTTTATTTTTAAAACAGTAATAGCATAGGTGTAAATAATCTTTCAGGGTAGAGGTGCTGAGACTAAAGATGTAGAGGGTTGGTGGTCTAGGAAACTAAAAAATAAAAAGATATTTTCCTTACCACCTCATGACACATTTTAGATTGAAATGACCCATGGCATGGTTTTTCCAGAAGGCATGAAGTAGATCATAATCCACCCATGGATTACCCAGGCAGCACGAGTGAAAATTTGCTATATTGCCTAGACGCTGCTACCAGAGCCAGTGATTAGGAGGAGTTTGCAGCCTTCTGCCTGTTTTCCTATTTTGGCTTTGCACTTCTATAAGAAGGGGATGTAGCTGCAGCAACGATGGAAGGGGAGAGGGTCTCCAGAGGCAAAGCCCTTCCCTCACCAAGTAGCAAGAGGTACTGCTAACAGAGAAAGCTGAAAGCCCTTAAATCCAGGCAATCTGCACCTGGACCTCACCCAGACAGGATGGCAGATGTAGGCGACAGAGCTGACGCACTGAACGCACCAGAGAAAGCCCCGTGTCCACACGGGACGCAAGGCACGTACACCAGCTAAGACTTGCTTTTAGCAGGCTGATACGAGGCAGGCTTTGAATGCTTGGGCTGAACCAAAAGAGCATATTTCCTCCATTCTTAGGTATTCCCATAGGCTCTAAAAAGCAAGTTAGCATCCAAGCTGGCTCTCCCTTATGACTTTCATTTCTGTGGCAGTGATTCATTACCCTTCTTTTTTATCCATTCTGAGATGATGATGGCATTCACTTGTCAAAGAAAAAGAGAAGCTTGTGAACCAGTGGAAAATGGACAGCTGGATTTAAACAGCTAAGACATATAGCAGGAAAGAGAAGGAAAAACGTGGAAAGGATGTCTTGAAAAGTGAAGTTCCTGAAGTGGAAGACAGTGAGTAAGATTAATGTTATTTTTAGGGATCTTCCAATGGTTATTCCTTATGTAACAATCCACAAACATAAAATGAAAGCTAAACCTTTAAAACCTTTAAAAAGGGAAGAGATGGAGTCTGAAGAGCTTCTGTACGTTCTGGATATCACAGGACATGAGACATAAGTCAGGAACCAACCACAACCCTATAATAGCTGGAGAAAAGATCAGAATAATTACAGATAAAAACCAGGCCTGCACCAAAGGAAAGATGAACTGAACACCAGATAGGCCTGACTAGTAAATCCAGGCCAATTGTCTGTAAACCAAGTGAGAACCTGTCCTCACTGTCCACCATAAAACCAGAATAAGTGCATGGATCTTTGCAGGGAGATTTTAGATTTATAGCTCTTATAAGTAAAAAAAAAAATTTATATCAGTGTGATTTTTCTCCCCCCAGATTTTTCAGATGTCCTCTTTCGTTCAAGCAACTGCATTGTCAATAATTTGTTCATGGCCCTTTGACTGTGAGCTCTACAGCAAGAAATTTTATTTAGTGGCAGCCTTTACTCTTTTCTGATTTGCCTTCTGTGAAATCTACTCCCCCCCAAGAAGCAGACATAAACATAAGTAAATTTTAGTGAAAAAATGCCTGCTAAATAAAGCACTTATTCACTAGCATAACAATATCAAACCATCAGCAAGACCCAGGATTTTGGTGACCGATATAAGTATTTTCTTGTGTTCATATCTTTGTTTTCCTACAATAATAAAGTGTATGAAAGTTTTCTTTTCAGTAACATGGGCAAAGAAATAGTTATTTTTCCAAGATGTCAACCCTTGTTCCACCATTGCTTACCTTCACACCAGTCGTCTTCTCGCTCAAGCAGAAAAGTGAAAATGGAAGTAGCACTTCAAGTCAAGAAAATAAAAAAAAAAAAATGCTCTGAATGTGGCAATTTGAATAAAAGCATTTCTGTGCATCCTCACTCTTTGTTGCAGAAACAAGAAAACGGACACATTTGGTCTGCTTTCCATTTGCAGCTACAGCTGTGGGTGCAGCTGCAAGCAAGAGCTGCTCCCAGAGAAAGTGTTTGCACAGGATGAAAGGCAGAAAAGGTATCATTTTAAGACAAATCACAAAATAAAACTGAGATAAAATAAAGCAGACTAAAATTTACATGAAAACCTATCAGGTGAAAATACAGTATCTACAGGGAAGTAAATAACAGTGCAATGGTAAGTTCCCACCTCCTCTTTGCAGCTATTGTCCACTCACAAAAAAAATCATATTACTTGACATATTTTGATGGGAAGGTAGGGCAAAGTTATGGAGAATGCTCATGGTTACAGTACTTGGTTCATGAAAACACCATTTAATGAGTTGTAACTCTTGCTGAAAATACAGAATCAGACTCTGGCATATGTGCAGTAATAGTGCCCCAGCTATAGTCAGCTATTAAGAAATATTTAGTCTACTCCCAAAACCTGTTACAAAGAAATGGTTTTTTCCTGACTCTCCTAACTGTAGGTCTAAAATTTTCTCAGGAAGCTAGGCTTTAATGGATGTCTTCTGTCAAACAGCACTAACCAGGTTCAACCTGAACTGATTCTTGGGGTCACTGAGGTGGAAAATGCATAGAACTGTTTTAATATTCTAGAGCTTGATTATAGGTTTCTAACTAGTCATGCCACTTACTTGACTTGCAATGCAATTCCCTTCCATCACACACACAGTCTGTGTAATGAAAAAGGGATTAAATTTTCCCATTTCAAATAGCTGCATAATACTATGAGAAGATCTGGTTTGCAGAAAAAAAAATGAGGACATGCTTACACTAATTTCCCTTCAAGATTTCATTAAATTCAACAACAGCAGCAGCACTTAGAAACAAACTTGTCACTTCCCCAGGACAGTCACTCCAGGCCAGACTAAACACTTACAACTCAGCATCATGATCATTTTGTGTGTAAACTGATTTTAAGGGTCCTCTTCCTGGGATGGAAGGAAAATAAGAACAAAAATACACAAACAACTTTTTCTGCTCTTTTAAATGCATTAAAGCATCTTAACTTTTGTCAACCTCTTTTTTTAATATCTTGTACTTGATGTTACAGAAAACAGTGAGGAAAAAAAATAGCAAGAATTTCATCCATTCGGTATTGGGTGCACTCAGGGGCAAGTAACAAGCATCCAGTTTCCAGGATTTATTTGTAATAATCCTGGTTTCATACCACTAAGCACCAAAAAAAAAAATTCTCTGAGGTATGTATTTCATGTATTTCCTACTCAGAGCAAGTACATTGCTGTTTGTTCAAAGCAGCACCTGATAAGTTAGGCCTAAAAGAGAACCAGAGAAAATAATTTCTGGAGGCTGGTGATTTACAGGTGAGCAGCAGCAAGCCAGTTACAGGGAACGGAAACAAGAAATGAGTTGAGGGCTTTGAGACAGAGAAAGTAAAGGGTAAGGAGAGGGAAACAAAACGTGTCCTCAGAGACAGAATTTCAGCAAAAGCGTTCTCCTATGTGCTACTACGAAAAGACCTTGTCAGAGCAAAGCAACAAGACCCCAAGGCATATACATTTCTGGCCACGATCCCATCGCTAACTCCCTCCGCACCCTGGAGCAAGTTGCTCCAGATGAGGCGAGCAGCACACGTTCAGATGACACCTTGGCAGTGGGCCTGTAAAAGTAGGTAGAGGCTGTCACTGGATTATTTACCCTGCTTCTTAGGGGAAGTTTGTGGTCCACGCCACAGCTAGATTTAATGCTCAAGTTAGCTGGTTAAGGCTTATTGCATCATCCGTCACAGACCTGCTCCCTGCCACCAAGTCACCCAGGCTGTCGGTGCCACCAGGTACTGTTGAAAAAACAAGGTGGATGGTAGCAGTGCAGGAACAGGCAAGCAAGCTCTGAACTGGGAGTAAAAGCAGAGCTAATTTAAATGTTTCTTGCACTGTGCTGCAACAGGTCAGGAGAGAAGATGCGAGGATTAACTTTTACTCAGAAGAATTTAGGGTAAGCTAGACCTATAGAGGTCAGATTGGAGGGACCTAAATGGAACTCTTCCCTAAAAAAGGTAAGTTATGGTAAAAAAAAGTATAGAAGACAACAGGACAAAGGGAACAGTGGAGAAAGAAGTTTAAGAAAGTCCCAGGCAAGTAAAATATTTCTTCAATACTGAACCATATGCTATTTGTTTTATACTACAGTATCTTGGACTACTACTGAGTACCCCTGGCTATACTAAGTAGCAGAGCCTCTGAAAGTTCAGAAAGCTGGCCTCTGGATCTATGCAACACATACAATAGAAAGTAAAATACAAAAAAAAAAAAGTGAGGAAACCTTTCTTCAGATAGGCAAGTACTTTCCCATTTAATGTAACTGATAATCTTCCAAATAACACCCATCAAAGAACACTTCTATCACATACAAATCAGTGAAACAAGGGATTCTTTCTGCAACACAGACTGGTCCCCTTTACGTATATCAGTCACAGTTTAGGGTTAAAAGCAAAATAACTGTTGGGGCTTTTTCCACTTGTTTTACACACATTTTCTACCGCAATAGCATCAGGATTTAGGATGCTTAAAGTTTATTCCAGCTTTAATTTTCTTCACAAATTCCTCATCTCTGTAGCAAATTAAAGGAGCAGATGCATCCCTGGGAAGGTTTCCAGACTGATTTTGAAGAAATTGAGGCATGCAGTACTTCCTGAGCTGAGCTGGGGTTTCTGATCAATGATAATACCACACAGAATCAAAGAAGAGCTTGGAGTAAATAACTGATGTGTAGAATTGTTTAAAATGGTTAGGATGCAGATGGTTTCTGTACCTCCCCATGGACTCCTGCTGAAGATATAAACCACTGATCCCCATCTTTGATTATCATGCAGATCATCTATATTGCTTTATCCTTTGATGCAGCTGAATGCTCTGCTTTCCCATATTGGTAACTTATGTTTATATTTATTTTCAAAGATTAAGGAAAGCCTTTCAAAAAATATACACACCTGTAAGCATTCCATGACTAATATTGTTAAACTAGTATGTTATCACCCAAAGCACTTTTTGCAAAGACCTGGCTTTTATCTCCATTTTATGGCATCCAAACAGCAAATCCCAGTACTTCATCTCTGCTTCCCTGGGCACTGCAACAAAGGAAAATAGCAGCTCTTTTGCCTTTACTGCAGGTCCAAACTAACTGTTGCAGAGCATTTCAAACACTAGGTTATTCATCTGTTCAGCTTATTGTATGTTAACTCCCACTAATTTTCATGGGGTAATGAGCATAAAAAATGCATTTGAGAAAATTCAATTACAAAATTAAGCCTACCATGGTACATCTGACACTGTAAAGTAAGTTTAATCCTTTATGTGTAGGTAAAAAGGCATGGATGTGGTTTAATCTCAGAGGGGGTATGTGAAAGCTGATGGAGATAGCACAGTTTTTCTAATATATCTCTGCATAATCACAGGTTTTAGAGCACAGCTCAGTTAAATTAGGTACATCAGGTAGAATACTACAAACAGATGCTTCAAATGCTACTAAATGACTATTTAACTAATGCAAACAAGCGTAAGCTTAGAATAAGAAGCCAAACAAACTCTGTAATTTCTAATACATACAGTAGTATCTCACTTCAGTGGCCAATTTCCCTTTTCACAACATGAATCCTTGCCATTTATTGGAAAAACATATTTCTTGAGAAGATTGTTTTGTTCTTAATCACGTGGATAAAGCTTGTGAGGAAACCGTAATGTAAGTTGTAGTTCACTCATTTTCTTTCAGCTCTAGAATTTATCCTGGCTGAGAGATTGGCCAAGACAGCTTTCATTTCATGCTTATAGCTTTATATTTCCCTTAGTATGGAGTAAAGCAACATTTTTTTGTTGCTCTTGTTGAAGTTATTATTCCTGTGTTAAGATCAAAATCGCAAATACAAAGAGAATGGTTTTATTTATAATAAAAGAAACATAAAACACCCATTTTTCTCTGATTGATTAAGTTTGAAATGTGTGTTCATTCCCTCAAAAGTACAGTTCATTATACAGTATAAAGCAGTATTACTGAACTACATAGCTGGAGCCTTCAGCAGAGCCCTAAAGGCCAGATCTTGCAGCTCTAGCACATAGCTGCTGAATTAAAAAATTAAAGATGGGGAGCCAGAGAGGGGGGCAATGCTGCAGTTTCATTATGAAAAAGGAGAAAGGATTACCAGGCTCTTGTGCGCTAAACTTACACCCAGAAAGTCTAAGTTCATACCCAGTGAAACACTTTCCATACTGGCTTTTGGAAACAGCTATCAACTAATGAAGTCAATTTGCAGAAGAAGTGAGAGCTCTCATACCTACTAAGGAGGACCCTGCCGATCATGGTAGTGGAGGTATATATTTCAATGTAAAAAGTAATTTCAATATCACAGGATTTCCCCATTCTACTGTGGAACAAAAACAAGAGCCTTAGACATTGAAACTGCATGTAAGCAAAGACTTGTTCCAAAATACACATCACAGCTGGACATCAAGGCATTTGACCGTTTTGGCATAAAAGAGCAGATCAAGATAAGAATGTAGATCCTGAAGCTCCTAGTCTTCCATCTGCCTCTAGTTTGCCTACCTCCAAAATGAGAAATGCCCAATTTTAATGTCTAATTAAATTTCCTCAATACAGGTATAATTCCACTATATATTTCAGTTTTGGCAATAAAAATCACAACTAGTGATTCTAGTTCTATGTGGATAATTTCCTGCTAAACACTTGAAAGTCTACAAATTTGGAAAGCTTCTGAAACTAGGTTTTATCGGGGAAAGTACTGGCTACTACAGCTAGCACTGCATGAACTGCCTATAATGCTTAGTAGTGATGGCAACCTACTACGGAGAAAGAAATTAATAGACTGTGAGTCGTTCTTATCACAGTTAATATTTCTGCAGTGATTAAAGTGAAATTCCTCATGGAGGGAGGGGAAAGGTGATACAACCTCAAACTAACTTCAAGGATGCACTCTGTTAAAGTTACAAATGAGGTGGAGTAGAGCATTGGAGATGCTGCATTAACCTACAAGCTGAAAGGCTGGCTGTTCTGCTCCTCATAAAAGTCTTTGAATGTATGGTTTCCTATCCAACTGATGCCTTTAATTCAATGACTTAAAGGAAAGTCATTGAAGGAAAAGTCTCAGTATTGTTTGATTTCATGTTATTATTTAAGTTAAGCTCTTTCTACTGCAACGTCCTCAAGAAAGCAGTCTCATTGCAAATGCCTTTCCATGTTAAGACCAGATGGAAAGGTCTGCCACCATCGCTCATTCCATGCAAGGTGAAGAAAATAACCAAGAAATATTGTAGCCACATGTTTATTACTTCCCGAAACCAATGGAAATCAGGTTTTGCCCCTGCATTTTATGTCTTCCTTCCAATAATTAGGGGCATAAGAAAGGTGATTTTCCTCAAAGTTGTGTTTTCTCAAAGGTTTTACATTTCAGTTTGGATGTGTTGAGCTTTGAGCTTCAAGATACCAAGCGGTCTCCCACGTAAGCTCTCGCCCACCAGAAATCAGCCTGTGGGAAGTACCTACGGTTCATACAAAGCAGTGTCATTCCCATGAAAGCTTCCCCTCACCAGAAAGCAAGAACACCTCTTGCACCATCACCCACAAATCAGTATCATGCTCTTTCCAGGAGGGGAAAAGCAAAATTGTTTCTGGAAAACAGTCTTTCTGCTTTGGAAACCAAGGCTGGACATCCATAGCATATTTTAACTTTAATAGACTCACAGCATTTCCGAAAATAGTCCAGTAACATCCTGTAATGAACTAAGTCAAAGTCCAGCAACAAGTCTAGTTTGCAGCTTGTATTCTGAGCAACAAGATAATGGCTCAAGAGATGCAGAGATTCTCTTCTCAGATAATCTCTACGATTCTCTTTGCAGATAATCTCTTCAGCAGAGGTTATTTTCCTTCAGAGTAGCAACCTCACAGGAAAAAGTTGTATTTTCCTTTTAATTCTTTTGTACACTTTCATTTGGCAAAGACTAAATAAGATCCAATTATTCTTCACGCAGAGTCATAGTTAGACAGAGGGTCAGAGTAAGTGCTCTCTAGCAGCTACCTGGAGACAGCATGAAAAAGCCTTGCAGAGGTACTGCCGCAATAAGCATTTGGTGATATCTTTTGAATCATAATGTGTATTCAGAGCTGCATTTACAGGTCAAAGCTCATCACGTGTGGTCATAGTATTCAAATTTCCCCTTTACCTATTGAATTTGTGGTCTATACATGGCAAATTTTGAGCTATGTAGGTTTTTTTCTAGTTGTTCTGTAGCACAAGTCTAGACAGTGAGGAAAAGTTAAAACTTCAAAAACGCATTTGGTTTATGGTTTGGGGGTTTTTTTAATTATTTTTAATACTGTGCACAGGCCTAAGTCTGCATTGCAGATCTCGATGTGGGAAGGCTCAGAATAGTAGATTAAGAGCAGCTGCTTTTTCAGGGCAACTGAGAATAACTTCATTTTAAAATGAGGGAGATGGATACCAAAAGAAGCATTGAAAGACATATCTTTGTTTCTGAAAGGAAGGGGGGGGTTGTATCCAGTGGGTTAAAAAGGCTGCATTTCACAATCCGCAAACTGAAAACATTTTAAAATTTGAACCAAATTAAAAAAAAAAAAAAGAAAAATATGTCAAAAGACTTCAATAACACCAAAGTAAAAACAGAACAAATGATTCAGCTTGTCTCCAAATTAAATTTTGGGGGAAGAAGAAAGAAGCATTTTAGTTAGCTAAATGCAAACAAAACAGCAACAAAAAAAAGACCCTCGAGAAGTTATTTTTGTCTATCAAAACCAAGTAGTTTTTCCATTTTTACTTTCTTCTTGGACCCACTTTTTTCATTTGGCATCTGAACTGACACATCTGTTTAGCCCTGGAGGGGAGGGAGTATAAAACGGGGATGGATGAGAAGCAGAAGGACGCAGCACAGCCAAGAAATCCCGTCACTTACTGCAGGGACACAAACAGATGCCAAGGGGGTACAAAATCTATCTGCTAATAAATCCCTGCCTATCTTGTCAGCTCTAAAGAACTTCCTAAAACATTATCCACTGCCATTGCCACACTATACTGCAGGACTCGGGATAGTCAAGGGAAGGTGAGTGTTAAATTAGAGTAAAAATACAGTATCCTCACGTAGCTCATTTTATGCATTATTTGGAAGAAAACCTAATGAAGAGCTTTCCATCCACACAGAAGACCAGGAGGTACTTTCAGAAGCGCTTTTCACTTCTGAGATTGCATACTGAGCCCCAACTAAAATTTCATCTCCGTTCCACTGATTTTTTTTTTTTTTTCTTTTCCAGGATCAGAGATTTTACAAGATTAGCACTAAGCAGCTATACTTATCTTCGTCCTAATGGCATTACTGATGCCCTTCCAAGGCAATTCAAACTATTTGTTAAGCATTAGTGAACCAGAAATCAAGTATGCCTCACCCTCCCCTCCCAGAGGGGATGCTGGCTTTGGGGACGGTGCCCTCTCCCCTGCTGCCCCAAGGAGCCACCATCTTCCCCAGCTCTCAGCCATCTGCTCTCCCACTGCTCCAGCAGCAATGGAAAATTCCTTTTTGTCTGAAAGGTGAATTGCATGCTAAATCTAGATGACAGGATCAGGAAACATCTTAAAACAAATTAGCAAGACAGCAGAGCAGAGCGAACAAGTTATAAATTGCATTTGCCATTCTAAGTGTCCCTCTGGCCTCAACTCTTGCTCTTTGCTTTTAATCTTACAAAAGAATAGTTTTGCTATTAGTTTCCTAATGCTTTCTGTTCCTTTTAGGAGCAGTGGATTTTAAGCAGTGGTTTTCTCCAACCAGAGTCAACGGCACGACCCATTCGAAACTCCAGTAGGGCCCACAGCATTGAAATTATTGGCAGAGATAAATCCAGGCACAGTTACCAACCCTATGTAGCAATTTCTTCCAGAAAAACACACCTACCTGCCAGGAGACAAGAATCAGATATCAAGTCCTTTGCAAACCCAGGGGAACAAAAACATGAGCAGACTGCTTATTTGTAGCTCTCTTTCAAACATGCGTGTGATATTGCTTCTGTTTGCTCCACTGCCTCCTCCTTTCCTGCCTTCCTCTAATTATTTTTCTTAGTTTGCTGGACACAAATATCCTTTCCAATTACATTGTAACTACACAAAATACCACCATGGATTCAATGATGCATCTAATACAATGTGGTCACATGAAGACAAGAACTTCATTTACAATCACCGCTCAACACCAGACCATCAGCACAACAGGACAACGATGCAACCTAACAAAATCTTTCACAAAAATTAAGTTCTTTTTAAGGTATAAACTTTGTCACATGCATTAGAAGCTGGTAATCTGAACTTTTACTGCCATCATCCAACACAAGATGAAAGACAAGTTTTTGAGACTCTTCCTATCCTGGGACTGCAGAGGGACTCGTGTGATCTGCTCTTCCCTGACTTTAACTCAAGCATTACTGCAACAAGAACAATGTTGAAAAGATTAAAAGACACTTCTTGTCACTTGAGCTTAACTTGCACTTTGTCAGCAGCTATATAAAGGCATCAAGGACACTTTGTTCATGAAAAAAATAATCCCAAATGGCGTCTATCAGTGTATTTGAAATTATTTTCTGTTTTTCAGCCCAAAATGCTATTTTCAACTAAACTTTAAAAGTATTTTGTCAGGACTCTCCCTGATGTTCTCCCAGCCATAAAGTCTGAAGTCTTAATAACTCAAAGAGAAGGTTCTGGGAAATCTGAGGAGCAGAAAAATGGTGTTACACAGAGGACATTCTCCATTCACTTCTCATCAATGAGGTATCCATTTGCTGTGCAAGCAGAAGCAATAATAAAACAATTATTATTCTGCATCTTTAATCTGCATGAAGATAGGGTTCAATACAGCATGAATCTGGAGTTACAGTGTTGAATCCTATACAAGTCTTCAAGAAATTGATTTTCTATGGCACCCACAGCCATATGCACAATCCAAACCTCTTAAAAGAATTACATCCTAGCACCTTTTAAACAACAGAATGGATTTCAGAGCTGTAAATATTCTGGAAATGGCCATTACAAGAACAATAAAACAATCGTGCTCAGAAACAATCTTCTTCCTGACCCAGCCAACTTTGAAATATTGAAATTCCTTATCAAGAATTCCAATATTGTCCTGTGGGATTGATTGTCAGAACTGCTTAATACTAGCAGTGAAATATGGAAATATCTTTTAGTCTACAAGAAGACCTTATGTTAGTTAAGCACTTTGTAAGTTAAAAATCCCATATATTTTCATGCTCCAGTTGCTTCAGCTGTGCTTGTTGTATAAATATTGCATTGAAATAAGCGCTAAGAGTTTATCCTCTGATTTTCACTATAGATCTATTTAATGAAACATAATGAAACATGACTAATAGTACAAACAAACTTTTTCTTGTCAGGAGTTTCTTTTTGTGACTGTGGCTTTCACAGGTTACGGATGTTCCCATTTGCTCCAGAGTACTTATTTGAACCCTATGTCTGTACTTCTCATTCTTTAAAGTCAGTCTTTTTTTCTACTCAGTTGCTGCACTGCTATAAATTGTACCCATTTAAGTACAGCCAGACAACTATCAAATCATACCTGCAATAACAACACAGTAGAAAATGAACTCCTAATTTTAGGCTAAAAGCTCTCATCACTACACCTGTGTAAGGGATATTAGTGGTCCGTGGTTTTGTTTAGGCAAGTCTGATTCCACCACTGTGCTCCCAGTTCTTTACTGGGTGACACTTGAGATGCCAGGGTCTCACACACAGACTAGAAGTGTTTCAGTCCAGTTTGACAAAGATTGAGGAAATGACTAAAAATTCTACATGCTTCAGGCACCTTGAAAGAAAGAAGCAAGCAAGCAAAAGACCTCAGGTTCTTACCTGTCTTCACAGCTGCAAATGCTGAAGAAGTAAGTTTGTAAGCCCAAATGGTCAAATGTAGAATAAATGGCATAAAGAGGAAATGCCAGAATAATGAATGACTAGCTGAAACAGCCCGAGATTTCAGCATCCATGCAGCAGAACATGGTAAGTAGAAGCAAGAGACATTCCTTAAACTTCCATGTTAAATTGATGTTGGAAAATATCTACCTCCTGATTCGCTATCCAAATTGTCATGCAATACAGCTTATCCAAATTGTCATGCAATACAGCTATGAATAGTGACAGAACTAATAAGTAAGAGGCACAACTAGCTGGATTTTTTTCTTAAGGATCAACCTGTTCTTGCTCCAAAGGGCATCCAACCATTTCTCTTCTCAGTACAGAGCTATGCAGAGCTTGGGAGTAAACTTAATATGAAATAGCTTAGAAGGACTTTGAAATAATTTTAAAGAAACCCTTATTTTACATTGAATATGAGGTGGAAGAGGGAGGAAATGTGTTTACAAAGAGAACAGCAGCAGTGCTTCATAGCTGTGAACAGGGGAAGACTTGATTATTTAAAGCCAGACCAGAAGGATGTTGGGGGAAAAGAACTGTAAAATTGCAGAAGGCAAAAAAGGAAATTAGAGGTAGGAAGGCCAGTTCTTGGAGGTACACTGAAGACCTTTACTGATCTTGGAATTCAAGACAGTGTCCAGATTACCAACAGCTGGGGTTTGAGATAGGCAACCTGACCTTGGAGTGAGAGTTAGACCATGTGCAGACTCATCAGAGGTGGAGCTTCTGGTCTGGATCAGAACAAGGAGGTAGAGAGAGGCACTAATAGCTCACTCTGAAGAACAGACCACTAAGACAGGGTTCATGGGCTGTGACCACCAAGACTCATCTTTCTCATCTCCTAAATGCACAACACGACACTGCTCAGCATTGTCTATAAGGAGCTTTGTCCATAAGAAACATTTGTTAGTAGTTCAGCTTTCATATATCCACAACGGCTAATTCAGCTGAGGCTGTTTACTGGGGCAATGAGTTAGTCTCCTTATGGTTTATTTGCCTTCCTCCTGTGAAAATTATTTTGGAATTGAATGTTTAAAACAAGACCTCTCTTTTCAGAAACACACCCACCCACAAAGCACACACTGAGTTTGCCAACAATTAACCAGTCAATTTGTCTGTAAAATAATTAAATATGTTTTAAAGAAAAAAAAAATTCTTTCTATTTAAATGAAAAAATTACAGAGTAAACAGCATGATTTTTTGCCATGTACCACACACATTTTTTTGAAGACAACATGACCTATGCCTTGTGAGCATCAATTATACGAAAGTTGTGGTTAAGACTTAAGAGCAAAGAGCTTGCTCTCACGGTCACCCTTGCATATCTCAGAAAGCAACATTCTTTTCAAAAGTGCTTAGCAAGGTTGAACAATCTCATGCTTCTGTCGACAGCAACCTGAAACATGGGAGCTTTCAAATATAATGGACCTGCAGCTTTTTGATTCTGTCCATTCACTTTTGTGCAAATCTCTCAAATACAAAACTTCAAGAACTTCATCAAATTAGATTCCACCTCAGTCATCCACCATCACACACATTGGGCCAAGACATTTCCCTAAATATATTCTGCATTATAGATTTTATCTGCAACACAGCTAGAGAGAAAGCAGCTTATGGATCCATATCAAATTCAAGGAGGTATCACCACACAGGATGGTGTTTGCAGAATACATAGTACTGTAAACTTGTTACCATG